>NC_057348.1:83102991-88632991 GCF_016509475.1 Prionailurus bengalensis
AAGGGAGGGCATGGATTTCCAGCTTTCCATTTCAAGTGAACTAGGGGTCAATGGTATCATTAGAAGAAACTGGAAAATCAGGCATAGCTTACAAAAATGGAAATTAAGTTGACTCTTAGATTTTTAAAGAAAGAAGCAGAGCATACATGTGGAAATATACAGAGAGCAATTGGAAAACATGGACCTGGATCCAGTCAGAGAGGACTGGATAAAAACTTGGCAGTTGTCAAATTGAAAATTTGGCAGGTCCGAGCGTATGTCTGTATGAATTCACTAAGCTCAAACAGGCAAAGAAATCTGCCTTTATCATTCATAAAGAAGCCTTTTCTTCAGGGGAAAATACAAATAATTTGAATATCTGTAGAAACAGACAGGTAAGATTAAAATGAAATCACACTTCTATAAACCATTCCATCTTGAAGCCATTCCACCTTAAATACATTACATAAATACAGTGGCTTGTACTCTCTGTGACCACTGCCAAGAATTACCATCTTGTCATAGTGGTGTTTATTTGATAGTATCAAATGATTTATAATATTGTTTACTAACAGGCTGGCCTATCCTTATTCTTGGCAGGCTATAAATATACAAGGAGGGTAAAGAATGCCTAGATTTATCACTGAATGTCAAATTTTAAAATTTGAAATTAGTATAATCATCACCATCTTCACATTTCCTGTTGATCGAGGAATAGTCAGTAAAATCCTCCAAAACTGAGTGCTAAGCAAAATGAACATGGAAGTGAAAATACATCTGTATTTTCTACACATTTTTGCTAAATTATATTCAATGACAAATCAGCTAATATCCTACTGAAAATGCATAATTGACATTGCTTCCATTTGCCCAAGTCATGTCCTTTGAAAAGCTTACTTTTAAGAACACATAAACATCCAGTTTTCTGTATTTTCCAATAGTTAATATTTAGATAACATTTTGGGTATGTTTTGTATAAAGCCCTTATAAACATGCCTCACTTATCAGCTTTGAAAATAATGTAAAAGTAGACTATGTGTAGCTATATAAGAGAAGTGACCTGTTATAAGTTCTTCATATACCATACAAGTCTATGTAAATATCCCTTATACCAAATCCACATCTGCAATGCTTCATAAATTAAGTATATATTTTTCCACCCACAAAAGTCATTCCTTACCTTTTTTTTATGTAAATATTTTATTTTTAAGTAATCTCTACAACCAATATGGGGCTCGAACTCACGACCCCAAGATCAAGAGTCACACACTCCTCCAACTGAGCCAGCCAGGCACCCCGCTTCCCACTTTTTATTAAAAAAAAGTTATTCAGCAGAACAGCTTTCAATCTATTTTACTGTGTTTGAATTAAATCAAATTGTTTCAATATATAATAAATCTTGAACATAAACATTGTACTATAAGCCTCATTGACAAGTCAATAAATGAAAAAGCAACGGTTTGATTTCTCTGTATTTCTTAGCAAAATTTACAATGTTGTTGAAAAAGATTTTCAGCTCCCTATCTTCTACAGAGTTGTGTGTTGTTTTTTTGAAGTTAGCAACAAAGGCAAAATATAAGTTGGAGAAAATGGTTGTGTAAGTTTATCAGAGAATCTTATATTTTTCATATACATTAGAATTCTATATATTAGAATTGACTTTTCTCTAATAATAGCAAGAATAAAATAATCTTATTGAATAAGGTTGGTAGTCACAAAGTTTACCAAATGAAGAAGTTTCAGGAGTTAGCCTTAATGGTTATTTTCACATTTAATGACATTTTTGTTTTGCTATTTTGTTTTGTTGTTTCAAGTTTAATGCTTTTTTAAAAATAAGGGTTATAAATCAGTCTTTTGCCTTTAGTCATTTCTCTACTTCATAGTGGTAAAATAGGCTTTGTAGAATTTTGTGTTAGCATTGGCAATTAGTACTATATGGAAACAAATGACAAAGAAGCAAGTGCACAAAGTTAGCACCCAATATGATGCCTTTGTCTCCCCCCGTGCTAAATTCTCAAATTTATATAAAAGCTTCACAGCAAATTTATTAGGATGAGTCAATTTTTTAGACGTTCTTATCAAATGCTTTGTGTCCTTGAGAATAGAGGAAGAACTGGGTTCTGGAGTGTGTGTGTGTGTGTGTGTGTGTGTGTGTGTGTGTGTGTGTGTGTTTTACCATAAAGTTACTGAAGAAACATGGAGGAAAAAAAGCAGCCTATGTGAACTAGTTTCTTGACTCCTACTCGGTTGTCATTCCACAATCTCAACATACAACTGTCTGGGGCCTCAGGCATGAATGACAAGAAAAGTACCTAACGGTTTCCAAAATCACCCAAGTATGTAATGGGGATCTAACTATAAATACTGTTCATACTGTAGGCAGTAACCCATATATGCTTATAACCTCTACTTCTCTATGTATCACGTGTGCAAGGAATATCACAGGAACTCAACAAATACAAGTCCATCTTTCCTTTAGCTTCGGTAATAGAAAAGGACAATGGCTCAATCTATCAGGGGTAAGGAAATGGCATCTTTCATACTATGTCATGGTGTTAAACTGTGCCCTGAACAGACTTGGGTTTATGTCTGCAACACCGAGGAAGACCAAAATCAATATTAAATTGCTAACTCCAAATATTTAATAAATAGTTTCTGAGGTTAAATAAAGACTGATAAGCTTGAATGTTAGCTAGAGGGAATAGCCTATTCTTTTCTTTCCCTTTCTATATTTGCTTTTGCCAAACTTCACTCAGGCTGGAAATAATCATAATAATTGGAACCAGCAGAAGGAAATAGCTGATGCTGCTAGGCAAGATGAAATAAATCTGCAACTCAAGTAATACTAAATATAAGCTCCACATGAGCATAATAGAACAAAACACCTGAGATAAGACTGTACTTTGGAGCCAAATTCTCAAGTTTACATTTTACAAGTAGATACATTTTAGAAATGTACTATTTATAATGTATCAGGATGGTACTGAGTGTAAACAAATAGCAGATTTATGTCACTATAGCAGTAAGACTAAATAATTTCCTAGGGGGAAGAAAGAAGACAAATAAGAAATGTTTGATTTCTGAGAAAAAAAAATCATATAAAGCAATAATGCAATAAACTTTCAAGTTCGTAAAAAAAAATATTTGTTTAAAAATTCAGAAAGTATAAAAACACTGTTAGGGGAATTTGTATTCTTTGTCATTTGTAGAATTTGATACTCCTTCTCTTTTAACACAGTGCTATTGTAGTATTTTTATGGTTGCCAGTGGTGTATGCTGTGCAGTACTGAGACAGCTGAATAAGAAATATTTTAACACTACTAAGATGCTTATGACTTCAGCATGAAAATTAGCAATTAAATTTGAAGTATTTGAACCATTCTAAGATGGGAAAAAATGAATGCCATTTCTATCAAAAACTCTGAAGCTTTGGAAAGGAAAACAGAACTGGAAAAGTAAAACATCTGAGTATTAGAACTGTTTGCTTTACAGTTGGAGGCACCTATGACGGGGATTGGTTCATTAATCCTCTAGACTCTGTCCTATTCTGTTTTACCAACATGTAGAGTGGATAAAAGTTAGGCAGTCACTTAGGACTCAGTGACCTTGGGCAAGTTGAGTGACCTTGGGCAGGTAATGACACTCTTTATGCTTCAGTTTCCTCACATTTAACTGGGATGATAAATATCACTCTTCCTCGTAGAGTTCAATGTGAGCCTTGAATGAATGTAACTAAGTGTGAGGTGGGACTTTTCCTGTTTTCCTGGAATGTAGCTAAAGCTTCAAAGCTAAGGACAATGGAAAAGAAGTTATCAGTCATATCCATGGTAAAGCCAGTCCAAAGATCATCAGTTCCAGTAGCCTAAATGCAAAGACTAAATATGTGAAACGAGATCCACAACCAAAGATCCTCTGAAGGGAATCTTAGGGGCAATGAAGTGTCATCTCAACTTCCCCCTTAGACTGCACTACCTGCAAGGAAGTGGTCCCTCACAAGGGTCACAGAATAGTTGCTTGCTGAATTCTTCAAACAGTCATAGTTTCAAGTGTGCAGCCCAGAAGCAAAGTATGAGAGAGTTCTGGGAACAACTGGAAAAGTTTTCCCATGAGCCTGAGGGTATTCATAAAGATAAGGACTTATGCCTACCTTTTGTCAGAGAATTCTGAAGGTGGGAGCTTGGGTGGAGCTGCCTGTGATATTTGAACAAAAGAGATGCAGTTGCATTTCTGCAACAGGATGGGTCAAGGAAGACCCCATGAAGTTTTCCAAGGCCAAGTAGCTAACTCAAGCAGAAAGCCAGTGACAGCGCTCTGGAAAGGATTTTGCTCAAGGGGGCTGCCTGCTGGGCCTAGGGGACAGTAACACAAAGAACCTGGAAGGGTAGTGCGGTGGGCAGGAGCTGATGGCAGAATTACAAGTGGTCAGGTTTAGAGCACACTGCCACCGTCAGGACATGCTGCAATCAACATGGTGGTGTATGCAAAAGGTGGTGAGGAAACAAGAGTGTGTTTGAAGAAGATACAAATGTGATCCATGACAGAAAGACAGCATCTGGATGCCTGACATAAACAGGGCACATATGGGCAGATTTAAAAGAACGAAAGAAACAGGGCTTTGTTCCTTTATTCATGTTCCTCCTCCTCCCTTGCCCTGACCTCTGAGGAGACAGAGTAGGTGGGGGGTTGGGAGAGGTGGAGCAAACAAAACAATGAAACGGACCACACTAACCTCTCTCATTATTGGTTTCCAGAGTTCCTGGTCGACCTGAGCTCAAAAGATGATAGGAGAACCTTTCTGTTGGAAGCAATGTTAAAATTTAAATTGCAAACATACATCTTTTTATACCTGAAAATGAGACTATTCTGATATATTAAAACAAAACCAAACAAACAAACAAAAAACAGTCATGAGGTGGGGTAAATGAGAAAAAATAATCATTTCTTGTTGGTACTTTTTGAGCCCAACCTATCTAATAGTCACCAGAGACAGTACATATGACTGAAATGTTCTAAAAAGCCAAAACAACCTAGAGGTTTTTATTGTTAATACTGATTTTTTTTTTATTAAATTCAGCAATGTTTACATTGCAGGACTAAATTGGACATGAACTTTTAAGTTTGATATTAATAACTGTAGGAAGTGCCACAGAAATACTTAACTTAAAAAAATAAGAAAATCAGGGGCGCCTGGGTGGCTCAGTCGGTTGAGCGTCCGACTTTGGCTCAGGTCATGATCTCACGGTCCGTGAGTTCGAGCCCCGCGTCAGGCTCTGTGCTGACAGCTCAGAGCCTGGAGCCTGTTTCAGATTCTGTGTCTCCCTCTCTCTCTGCCCCTCCCCCGCTCATGCTCTGTCTCTCTCTCTCTGTCAAAAATAAATAAACATTTAAAAAAAATTTTTTTTAAATAAGAAAATCAGTTGACTCACCCATCAACATCAAGATCTTGACATCAAGATATCAAATGTAACAAAGAAAAGGAAAAAATAAATATTCTTAGTACAAAAATGTGTACTGTGATTTTCCTTGACTGAATGAGCTCTTCTTTTTTTTATGTTTATTTTTGAGCACATGTGCATGGGGTTGGTGTGGGGGGCAGTGAAAGAGGAAGACAGGATCCAAAGACAGCTCCAAGCTGATGGCAGAGAGCCCAAGGTGGGGCTCAAACTCAAGAACTGAAAGATCTGGCCAAAGTCAGACACTTAACCGACTGAGCCACCCAGGCGCCCTGCGCTTTTATTTCTGATCACCCCATTTAAAGATATTTTGAAGTGGATGGCACATGAATGCCATTTATGACTAATTTACTATGAACTACTTAATCTACCACCTTTACATTTCCCTTAGTCCTCAAATAGAGCAATTTTCTCTCCTAAAACAGCCTGAAACAATTCTCATCTTAGATGAAAACCTCCCCTCTCGAGCAAAAGAGTCAATTTAATTCTCCCAACAAAGAAAATCTCTTACTCTAACTAAACTTCTAAGCTGTCTTTTGATACTGGAGGTCTATGGCAATGTCAGTCAGTAGCAGCTAAACTCTCTTAGATGTTGATGGACAATGGACTCAGCAACCTGACTTTCTCCAGGGCTCATACTATTTTGAATCAAGCAAGCATAGGTTGCACACTGCCAAACTATTTAACATATAACTTTTAAATTAAACAAAAACAGATTCCTTTCACAACAGTTTCAGTGTCAGAATGAAAATGTTACTCAATAAACTAGGAACATTTTGTAATTTAGATTAATTATAAGCAAGAATGTGTTTCAGAACAAAACAGAGCATATTTTGGGAAAAAATAACACTTTAAGTGAAATGAGTCTCCTAATGGATGAGGTAGGTAGTGATCACACAGCCAAAAATCTACCACAACATAATAAAGAGTGCTGTAAGTATATTTAAAAAGAAATTATTTAAAATGATTTAAAATATTTTTCAAGGATATAGCTGTAGGCTAAAATGGTTGTACTTACAATGTCTGTTAATTATGGATAGAGGTTCTTAATGTGTGTGATAGTTACATTTATGTGTCAACTTGACTGGTCCACCGGGTGCCTAGATGTTTGGTCAAATATTATTTTAGCTGTATCTGTGAGGGTATATTTGGAAGAGATTAACATTCAAATAGTTAGGATGAGTAAAGCATATCACCCTCCCTAATGCAGGTGGGCCTCATCCAATTAGGTGAAGGCTTGAAGACAGCAAAAAGCTGACCCTTTCCCAAGTAAGGGAGAATGCCTCCCGCCCAATTGCCTCAGAAATGAGACACCAGTTTTTCCCTGCCTTAGGATTCAAACTGAAACACTGGCTCCTCTTGGCTCTCAGGCCTACTGGCCTTCAGACTGGAACTATACCATCAGCTCTCCTGGGTCATCAGTTAGCTGACTTAACTGTGGATATACTGGGAATTGTCAGTCTTCATAATCACATGAGCCAATTCCTTATAATCAATCAGTCTACCTCTCTCTAAGTCTCTCTCTCTGTCTCATACTGTGTGTGTGTGTGTGTGTGTGTGTGTGTGTGTGTGTGTGTGTGTGTGTGTGTGTGTGTAAATATATCCTGTTGGTTCTGTTTCTCTGGGGAACCCTAATACAATGTGTTTCAAATAAATCAAGTATTACAGAGAAAGAGGACCTTTATCATTCATTCATTCATTCATTCATTCAACAAATGTTTCCAAAACATTCTGCATATTTTCAGGCATCAGTCCAGGTACTAAGGAAATAAATATGAATTAAATGCTATACCTACCTTTGATGAATTGTGCATCTAGTTCAAGTAACATATTTCACAACTTTATTGGAAAACCATTACAAAAATCACATTTTGTTGTGATATTAAGAATTACAAAAATATGGATCTAATTTTCACATACCAACTCTGGATAAATAAATGAACACTGAGATGTTGGGATATATATGTCGTTCTTTTAATTAACAAAATTATATAACAGTTACACAGTTATACAATTATATACAGTTCAAAATATTTCATATGTCATTTCTAGTAACTTTAACTAGAGAAGCTACCTATAATAAAGAAGATAAAAATTTGAGTGTTCAAAAAGTTACATATTCCAACCACTACCATAGGAAATATTTGAATAATTTCACATGGCAGAGGAAGGTTATTAATTTCAAACATAGTTTCAATAAAGAATCTCTAGTATAATTTAGAGAGGAGTTTGCATTTTCAGGGTCTACTCCAAATATAGTCTATAATACCATAGCAATGGTCAAAGAGCTTGGTCTCAAAATAGCACCTCACAGATTTTAAAAAGTGAGGCATTGTTTAGTTTCTGTGACCTTTGAATTCAGACTAAAAATATACAGTACATAAAGGCAGCACTGTTGAAGACAGAGTTCTCACTATTATTGTTTGCATCTGGTTTGCTAATAAAATAGAAACATTATCTGTAGTGCTTAACAGTGATACATTAACATTAAAAATCTGTATATGATAATTATCTTCAATGTGATTCATACTATGAAGAACCCAATTTAAGAGGATTGGTTTGTACATTGTTAAAGATCTATGGGGGCGCCTGGGTGGCTCAGTCGGTTGAGAGTCCGACTTCTGCTCAGGTAATGATCTCACAGTTCGTGAGTTCGATCCCCACGTCAGCCTCTGTGCTGCCGACAGCTCAGAGCCTGGAGCCTACTTCAGATTCTGTGTGTCCCTCTCTCTCTGTCCCTTTCCCACTCACACTCTATCCCTCTCTGTCTCTAAAAAATAAATAAATGTTAAAACAAATTAAGATTTATGTCCCTCCTCTCCCCCATCCTAAGGTAGAAATACTAAGAAGATTCCATTTGCAGGCCTATGAAATACAGGCATTCCTCAAATTCCTATTCTTGGTCCCTTCTCACCCAGCGCTCTTCTAAGAGCACCAGGGCTTCTTGAGAAGCTACTACTACCAAGTAGAAACAGTGCCACTCAATTCTCCAATCTGCAATTCTAACAATTCTGTGAGCTCTAGACATACGTGACCAACAACCCTAATGTCATAAACATGCCATCATCTGCCTGCCAGGCACCTCAAACACATTATATTCTCAGGCATTCATTTTTCTCCACTCACTCTATTCTTTACATAATATCAACTGGAGCAAAATTAAATAAAATAAGCAAAATAAAATCTAGTAAAAATTTAAAAATAGGCCCTTTTATAACTTAGTTTTGTTAACTCACTAACTCCAATGACTAGTCTAAATTGTTTTAAGTAAAATATCAGTGATTCACACCTCATGAATATAATCACATTACTTCTTCACTAAGAGCCAAAATACACTGATAGTAGCATGGTGCTGCTTCTGCATTTGTCAAAGAGAGCAATTTTTAATTTCTAGAACAGCCTGAAGCCATTTCCCTTGTAGTTTAAATTTTAATCTCTGTAGCTAATGGCATCTTCATCTACTCCACAAAGCTATCCCAAGTCAGAAAGCTCAGAATTATCTTTGACTATTGTCTCCCCTTTACCACTATCTCCCATTCAATTGGAAATAAATTCTGATTCAACTGCCTTTAAAATATGTCTCAAGTTCATGTCCCTCCATTCCAACTACTGATACCAGATCTTAGGCCTTGTTCTGTTTCTTCTCCACCCAATACATACCTCAAACCATATTTCCCCCTTGCCCTGCCCCTGAAAACAACAACAACAACAACAACAACAACAACAACCACAACCACATTATGCTTCTCCATTTTTCAGACACCTTTCAGTGGCTTTACTCACCTAAAGAACAATGTCCAAACTCTTTAAGTTTAGGTTTGAGGCCTTTCCTGATAGGATTCCAAGTTTCCTTTCTGGAAAAATTTTTAGTTGCCACTAGGGGCACTCAGGTCCCCATTTATTTGGCCTCAATGACCTGTATGTAATTTGTTCTCTGCACTGGAGGGTCATTTTTATCCTCTCTGACCTTTGGCCATGCTCTTCCTTCTGCTTTCTGCACCTCCCCTCCTGAAATCACACTCACACTTTAGGGCCAATGTCAAAGATCTTTTATGCTGTGAAGCACGCCCATGTCCAGCCATCTTCCATCTCTAGGCAGTAACACTTCCAACTGAACTGTGCTAACAGTTTTATAAAATATTTTCATGCATTATCTTCTTTAATTCTAGCCACCCTAATGTAACATATGACTGAATCTGAAGGAAAGTTAACCCCAACCCTCCCACAAGGAAGTGAAAGCAATGAACTTGGGACTGGAATCCAATTCAGTCCTCTTACTCCAGGATCCATCCTCTTTATATATGCTACTGCCCTGCTTCTTCTTTTCCCTTCTAAGTACTCTAAAAGCAATTTGTTTATTTCTGTATCATTCCATTAAAACTCAGTGTTTTAAGGTTAGCTTTGTACATAACTGCCTCTCCTGTTCTGTATTCTTGGATGGTAGGGTCTGACCCTTATTATTGTATTTATTTTATTTTTTAATGTTTATTCATTTTGAAAGAGAGAAATAATGAGAAGGGAAGGAGCAGAGACAGGGGGAGAGAGGGAGAGAGAGAGAGAGAGAGAGAGAGAGAGAGAGAGAGAGAGAATGAATCCCAACCAAGCTCCTCACTGCCAGCACAGAGCCTGATGCAGGGCTCTAACTCACTAACTGTGAGATCATGACCTGAGCTGAAACCAAGGGTCAGAGGCTTAACTGACTGAATCACCCAGGCACCCCTGGACCCTTATTATTTTAATGCCAGAACCTAGCTTTAGCATGACACAAAACAGAAATATAATGAATAATTATTTACTCAATTCATAAGTTAAAGATCTTAATTTACTAGAAGATTTTTATAATGGAATAAAATATATTTATGTGACAAACACAGAAATTCAATCATAACACAAACATGTACAACACTACCCCTCTGTTTTGTTTTTGTTTTTGTTTTTGTTTTTGTTTTGAGAGAGAGTGTGAGTTGGGGAGAGGGGCAGAGGGAGAGAGAGACAATCTTAAGCAAGCTCCATGCTCAGCACAGAGCCTGACATGGGACTCAATTCCATGATTCTGAGATCATGACCTAAACCAAAATCCAGTAAACCAACTGAGCCACCCAGATGCCCTACCCCTACCCATCTTAACCACGCATCCCCTAGAGAGCAACTGCCTATCACCTTTTACTATATGTACACTTCTTGAAGGAACAGGATGCACATGCTATTTCTATTTTCTTACCTCCTGTTCACTCTTCAACACTATGACATCTGGTTCTCCTGCTTCTTCCACTCCATGGAAATGACACTAAACAAACGTGACCTCCATTTTTGCCAAATACAATAGAACCATTACAGACATCATCTTTAACCATTTCTGCTGTGTCTACCAGTGATGACCATTCACTCAACGTTAAGACAGTCTGATAACAGTCTTAGGTTCTTTCCTGGGATCCCTTGACTTCTAAACCATAGATGCCACAGTATTTTTTTTTGTCTTTTTGCCTTTACATTCTTTTGTCGGATGATCTCATGCTCCCTAATCTACACATTCAACCCCAACCACTCTTCCAAATTTAAGGCTGTAATAGTCAGATGCCTATTTGTTCCAGGTACCTCATATTAAATAGATCCCAAATGGAATTACCTTCTATCCACATTTACTCCCTGCCTCTAGTCTCTGTAATGATTGACACCAGTTAACAGAAACTAGAAAATCAACCAAGGTAACCTCTTTCTTTATCCCTATCCAATCAGATACACTGACAATTTTACCATCTATATATATTTATTGAATCAGTTCCCTTCTTTCCCACTCCTACCCTCATTTTTATGGTTCAAGACCTCAAAACCTCTCTTCTGGGTAAGTCTGTAGCCTCATAAATTGTCTTTCTGCCTGTATCTTCAACCTCCTTTAATTGGGTCTTTTGACTGACTGCATGTGCTCCATGAAATGTTGCCTACATTTCTCCTCACAGGGAAAACAATGGACAAATATGATCTTCTCAATCCTGTTCTTAAAACCTTTCAAACATAGAGAAGCAAGTGAGCCATAGAAGTTAAGATCATTGACTAGGTTTGAATCCTGGCTCTGCTAATTATTATGTGTCCTTGCATGAGTTTTTTAATCACTCCAGGCTCCAGTTCTCTTATCTGCAAATGGGCTTAATGACAGTAGCTACCTTGTAGAATAATATGAGGATTAATTAACATTTATCTAAAGTGTTTATCTGCCTGACATACAGTAAGCACTGCACAAATGTTTGCTATTAATAATAATAATAATAATAATACTCAGTGGCTCAACATTCAGTTCTATATGATGGTTTGGCCCACATCTAATCCCCCAAAGTCATTTATTTCTAATATCTATATTAAACTCCAGACTTTGGTGCTTAGAACCTCTTTATCACATTCCTTGAAACTTTTAATATCAATGCCTCCTTGCTTTTTCTCAAGACGTGTTTTCCTATCTTCCTTGTCTGATATACTTTATCTACTATTATGTATAGTTTTAAGGCTGTACCACACTCCAGGCCCTGGGCTATGCATATTATAAAGGCATTATAATATTTATTCTTCATACCATCTTTATGAAGTGGGTTCTGTAATGATACCTATTTTACAATGGATGGAGCTGATTTATAAAAATGTAAAACAATTTGTTTGCTCCCTGACTGCTTGAAGCTTGGCCACCATCATGAATGACATAGTAACTATCCGGACCAGGAAGTTCATGACCAACTGATTACTTCAACAGAAACAGATGGTCATTGATATTCTTTATCCCAGAAAGGCAACACAGTACCTAAGATAGAAATTCTGTATAAACTAGCCAAAATGTACAAGACTATACCCAATGTCATCTTTGTATTTGGATTCAGAACTCATTTTAGTTGTGGCAAGACAACTGCCTTTGGCATGATTTATGATTCCTTGGATTATACAAAGAAAAACAAACCCAAACATAGACTTGCCAGACATGGCCTGTATGAGAAGACAAAGATGTCAAGAAAAAAGCAAAAGGAACAAAAGAAAAGAATGAAGAAAGTTAGGGGTATTACAAAAGCCAATGTTCATGCTGGCAGAAAGAAGGAGTAAAGAAAAAATTCTGCAGTGACTATCTGTGGTGACTGTGCAGATTTTTCATGTGAGAATTAATAAACTAAGAACTTAAAAAAATAAAACAATTTGTTCAATTTATGTCTAGTATGGGGCAGAGCTGTGACTGGCATCCACAACTTTGGTCACTAAAGCTCCATGCTCTTGACTATTACACTACACTGTGAAATTCCTAAAGTGGAATCAAGATTTACACACCCTTTGGGATGCCTGACCCACATCACCCACGTCGGACTCTATGCTGCACAAGGGGCCTGCTTGGGATTCTCTCTCTCCTTCTGCCCCTCTCCATCCTCACACTCTCTCTCTAAAATATGTTTTTAAAATAAAAATACAAATTAAAAAAAAAGATTTACACACCTTTCTATGGTCATTATCTAGCACAGTGCCCAGAACATATCATTAAAAATATACACATAGAGTTTATGTAACTACTTGAACTGAAATCCATGATGTCGAATACTAAGAACGCCTAACCATTATTTCTTCTACAAAATGTTTTCTTTTCTTATTTTTTATTCTGTTTACATCACGGAAGGTATATTTAAAAGATGAAAAAATATTCTCAATAATTTTTAACTCAGATCACACAGATATACAACAGGATGTAACTATTTGAGGGTATGGATGATGTCTTAATGGTTATTCCTCTTTTTACCACCAGTTTTTTGTTAAATGATAAGTAAATGAATTCTAGTCCTGGAAAAATGGACATTGGAACATTTTTGATGAGTCAGTTTATAACTATATACACTCCTGGATCAATGGCACAGACATTTGTAAATATTTTATAATTCAAAAAAAAATATTTCAAGTTGGTTTTGGCATGCATTGTGGGTATATTTTTGTAGCTGATTTGCTTTCTTGATTATGTTCTATTTTGGGTAATGTTAAAATGAACTTGTGTTCCTACATATTTTACTTCACAACAGTTAAAATTTTCTGGAATTTAAAACAGAAGTCCAACCAGAGCAAACTAAATGAGGTAACGGAGACATACCTAGAATTTGAACTTATCTAACAGGAAAATACACCTTGGTTTATTCTTCAAATAGATTTATCTTTTCAAAAAGAAGATCTTCACCATTGCTCCTAAAACAATAAAATAGGAACGAAATATCTATTTTTATAACATTTTAGAGTCGTATCAATTAGAAGATTTTGGTTGCAAAATAATAGAAAACCCAACCTACCTAACTAAACCCAACTAAACCTAATGGTTTAAAATATCTTTTAATATCTTAAATACTTTAAAATATCTGTTAATAAATAAAATAAAATAATAAAATAAAATAAAATAAAATAAAAATCTTAAAATGCCTATTACTTCAGTAACAAGAACCCTGAGATTGGGCTGGTTCTGGGTTCATTATTTTAGCAGTTCACCAAGGAGCTAGTAGCTTTTTCTCACTCTGTTCTACCAATCTCCACCTTTTGGGTAGCTCTCCTCATGAATACAAGATGGCTATAGTTGCTCCAGGCATCACCTCCACATGCAGCAACCTTCACAGGCAGAAATGTGAATAGCTCTGTCCTGAATCTTATTTTAAAAACTAAAAAAAATTTCTCAGAAAGTCCCCAGGGGGATTCACCTTACTTTTCACTACTTAGAACTGGGTTATAAGCCATTTCCTAAAACAATCATTGGCAAAGAGATGAAATTACCATGCTTGGTTTACACTAGTCTCAGTTCATCCCCTTGGGATGAGGCCATGCTAATATGAAACACATGGCATAGCAGCACATCAACATGTGGATACTTGAACAAAACTGTCATTCTGTTAGTAAGGATGGAGGCAAGAAGAGAAGAAATGCATTCCAGTAGAGAATCAACAATGTCTCCTTAATAACTCTGTGGTCTTCTAAAGTCTGTCTGAAAACATATTCAACTGAAGCAAAGCATCTCCTTAGTCAACTCTTCGCTAGAAGAGTCATCGTGATGCTTTTCACACTATACAATGAAGACTTCCCAATTATTTTTAAAAAAGCATTTTCTTGATTCTTAGTAGTAGTTTAGCATATTGTTTGAGCTATCAACAATATCATTAATTTTACATAGTTTTTCTTAGACTTCATAGTATATGTGCACTTTATAGATCCATATACAGTATCACTCCATAGTGAATTAATCTGACATAAAGAAAATGGCTTTGAATTTAACACATTAATGTAATTCAAAATATTCTATTCTCCATTTCATAACAAAATCTCTTAATATTCAGGCTAATTAAACTCGGGTTTCTTGACATCTTTAATTTAAGGCAATACTATTACCTGTATTTTAGCTAAACATTTGCAAGTTAGGCATCATTTAACCTATTTTTAAATGATTACTGCTTTAGAATTGTAATACACCTTATATCCGTAGCAAGTTCGATCGGGTCCTCTTACCTTTCTCTGAGACATCTAAACCAATGAAAATTAAAACACTGTAAATATGTTATCATGATGATGACCAAGCATGCCTCTTGTCCCTGACCCATCTTTTGTTACTTTATCATTAGGGCCTTCTCCCAGGCATTATGTAGTCCATCAGCCACTTGGCCATGCAAATAAAAATGATCAAATTCCAAACTATTAAAACCTGACTTCTCATTATCACTTCTTAAGAACTAATATACATGAAATGTATAAATCATCTGGGTACTTGATTTCATTATGTCTTTATGGTATCCCACTATCAGAGCTAATAGGGGTTAAAAAATACCACTCACAGGGGTGTCTGTCTGGGTGGCTCAGCAGGTTGAGTGTCTGACTTCGGGTCATGATCTCATGGTTCACGAGTTCTAGCCCCCCATCAGGCTCTCTGCTGGTAGCACCGGACCATTTCAGATCCTCTGTCTCCCTCTCTGCCCCTTCCCCCACTCTCAAAAAGAAATCAACATTAAAAAATACCACTCACAGTTGAAAATTAATAGGTGACTATGCAAACTGTTCAGCTAGATTTGTCACACATGGAAAAATTTTATGTAACTCTTTCTCTAAAGTAAGACTATATCCTCACATGCACATATCTTTCTGGGACTATGGATTTAAAACCTGGCATTAAACTTTAGTGTTTGAAAAATGTGTGTGCGCACCCACATGCGTGTGTGTGTGTGTGTGTGTGTGTGTGTGTATGTGTGTGTGACATCCATGTACACAAAGAAGAAAAGTAAATCTGTTGTTCACTAGAGGGATCTTTCACACTGAAGGGAAGAAAAGCATAGGCACTTTCAACCAAAAAGGAAAAGGAGATTCAGCTATAGACCTTTCAGAAGAAATACAAAGGAAGGTTTTATTACTTTAATTGCAAAGAGATAAGAGCATATTGATAACATTCTTGCACTTCTGGCAAGAGCATATTGATAACATTCTTGCACTTCTGGGGGGGAAGGGGTCAACTTCTATTTAGACCCCAGTCCTAACACCAAAAAAAATGGCCACCCTCCAAGTACCTGATTTTCTAGAAAAGTGAGATTACAGTTATTCATGTTCAAGGTGCTTTTGGAAATAAGCCAAGACTTCTGGGAGGTTTTAGTGACCCTTTAAAAAGCCTAAATGCTAGCTACTATTTAAAGAAATTTTGTCTTTAACATCCTTACAGCACAGACTTCAAAGAAAGGGGTCAACCACAGACTGATCAGAACGCTTCACAGATGTAACACTGGACATTACATATCTCTGAAATTTGCTCATGCTTGCAACCCAGCCCATCAGATTTTGACAAGTTCAGGTTATGTTGCTAGATAATCTGTGGGTTTCTACAACATTTGTCATCCTTGTATTCATATAGATTCTAGCTAAGTATAAACCTTCCTGTGCACAGCAATACGAAATACTAGGATAAGCAACAATGCTCACCTGTAAAATAAAAATAAATGTTAAAAATTATATGTATTTTGCACTTAACATTTTTACTCAAACTCTATGATCTATTAAGTGACAATGTAAAGAGCAAACCGTTTTTTTTATGCTACTCATACCCATGGCAAGAAAAATAATTCAACATTACATTTGGGAAACTCATGTTTTAAGAAATTTCTTCAAACAAAATGTAATTTGAAAAATAGATAAATAAAATATACTTTTTTGACATTAAACAAGTATGCTTCTTCCTGCTTCGTTTCACGGTCACTTAATAAAATCATGGTTATTTACAGAAAAATCTGATTTCACATGTACAAATTTCTCTAAACACAGTTTAAGAGGGTCAAAAAAATCTACAAATTTGTCATTAGAAAAATAAGTATCTATAGAATGTCTTTTATTTGAAACTATAAATGTTTATATTTTCTTCTGTTACATATTTGATTTGGCCTATTACTGGATATATAACGACTGCCATGGTTTTGACACTGATTTTTTTAAGTGGGCCAAAATAACTGAAAATGACATAAAACTTCACATGTATTTCAAGGTAGAGCAAGCCAAATAATTACAAATTTTGAAACAAATCCAACCATTTATTTAAAATATCTACTCATTAGCCTACTGGATCTTTGAAAATTAAGACATGGGATGCATTTAAGTGAATATTCAGTCAGTGGACAAATAAGAAAACTTTTTCTGTTTCTTCTGAAGTATCCAAATCAGTCAATGTTATATACTACACTTAATACAATTTTTTTAAGTTTTTAAAAAATTAATCTCCAAACAGAATTTTTTTAAGAGTTGATAATGTGTCAACAAGTGCAATAATGGAATATTAGAATAATGGAATTATTATTTCTCTAGGATGATATGAGCATTTTACAACACTTTTTAGCAGATGTGTATCTTTCACTAATTGAATTCAGTAATCACGAACTTGTTATTAAACTATCTATATAATATTAATTAAAATTTCCTTTCATTAAAGGAAATAACACATCAGTCCATACTGGAGATAGAAGAAAGAAAGCTGGGAATGAAACTAAATAAAACATTTTTAAAAGGTCACAACACTAAGAAATTTGTAAGACCCTTTTCCATATTTCTTGTCATGTAAATAGGTAGTATAGGTAAGAGATATTTTTAAAAATTAATATTAAACACTGGAGCTTCAAGTTACAGGTTTCTGTTGAATTCAAAGATAGGGTTAATTCAACTAAAATCCTAAAATCATTGGGGAGCTGATGGTAGCTATATTGTTGATTGTTCTATCTCATAAGTATTAATTCAGAGAAGTATTTATATTGAATTGCTGACATTCTCACAAGTGCAAAGTAAGTTCCTTGCTGTATTTTATGCATTTTTATTATACATAGTGGACTGTGAACACTTATGAATTAAATCTGTTTGTGATTGCTCCTCTTTATGAGATACTTGATTTCTAGCTGAGAAGTCAAAGTTCATTCTTAAAACATGTACTTGTATCTAAAATAGTCCCATGCAAAAAGGATAAATAAATTCCTAAATTTAAATTAGTGAATTCTAATAGGATTTCAATGCCTGCCAAGCCTAGAGTAAATGATTCAATACATTCACCAAATGCTTAAAAGATATGGGTACAAAGGAAATAAACTACTCAGTGAAAACAAACAATGGCTAAAATATGCAAATAATTAAACAGTGATCTGCACACATAAAGGCAGCATCAGTTGGAGTTATTTTTAAAAGGTAAAAATATGTTCCATTCCAGTTAATAGCATACTCTTCACATTAATGCTTTACAAAGAAAATGATTATTTTACTATACCAAAAAAAAAACTCAAGAATACTACTTGCAAATTACTCATACTATTAATAAGTCAATCATTTCATATATTTCAGTTAGTCTTCAATTAGAATGAAATATCCTGAAAGTTAACAACACTTCATATGTCACTAGCTCAAAATGACCATATGTCTGGAATAACATTTGTGTGGAGTAACACTTACATAACGCTCATTATCTGCCAGATACTACCTTATTTTAAATACATAACTTATTTAATATTCTCAAAGTACTATTACTACCCCAGACTAGATAACTTGTTTATATTGCCCATACTAAGTGGCATACTCAAGATTCAAAATCAAGCAGTCTTCTTGGAAGACTGTTAAAGAACTACTACTCTATCTTACCTCTTGAAGGAAATGATTCAACCAGGGTCTGCTATGCATTTGAAAGCCAATGTTTTAAACTATAAGCAGTCAGAGTTGTCAAATGTGAAAACTTTTTGCTAATTATGAAAGTGAATGTGTGAGTTTCAAGAAACTAAAAAGGAAAGTGAGCATAATAAATATGCCAAGAGATCACACAGTATAAATGTTAAGAGCTGAGATGGTGGCACTTAAATACTTCAGCTGTGATTTCATCCTGAGATGAGTCTCATTCAAAACACACACATAAAAAAGCAAACTGTCATATTTAACATTCAAGGTCATACCATTTAAATTATGTACATATACCAAAAACTACAGTAGCGTCATCCATAAATTATGCCCAAAGATAACTGTACAATTAACCTGGTTCCAAAACATTAAAGATAATTTATTCTAAAATAATTAACTGACCAAATTGTTCTAACAGTTTGATTGTTTATTGGTCAATAAAATTCACATACCTTAAATTTTTATGAAGGAAAGTCCATCTTTATTGGAGAAAATTTGACATGATTTGCTTTTACCTTTCCAAATAAAAAGTAGCACAGAGGTTTAACTGATACTAGCCTGAAGTCAGTCAAGAAGAAAGCATAACTCCTAATAAATGTGGATCTATTTTCCTTTGAAGAAGGCTTTGAAAGAAGCAATAGGAGGGAGAGGAATGTACATCTCTAGAACTGAATTTCAAAGGCCTTATTTGGCCCTTCTTCCACATGGGAAGAATTAGAAAACTTTTTGCCTTTTATTTTCCATTGTAAGATCCTAAATGGGAAAATAAGTCCAGGCTATGTAGGTCTCCATGTGGGATTAGACGCAGTGGCAGCCATAGTGCAAGGAATGTAGGACACAATGGTCTATGTAACTGGCTGCTGTGAACTTTAGTGGCAAACTTTAAAAAAAGAGAGAAAGAAAGAAAAACCTTTCGCACTTCAGCAAAGATCTCAAAATCACTCCAAGAAACTTCCTTCAACTGGGTCTACTGCACTAATGAGATCATGGAACAGATCTGCTAATTTAGAATTAAATGCTTTGGTGAGGAAAGTTTATTATTATAAACTAAAAAGTCAGAGTTTATAAAAACAAATTAGATGTGACAATACATGGTATTTTTCATATATGACTCATCACTGTGTGGATTAAAAGCAGCTTGAATTTAATTAAATGGCTTCTAAGAATGGTTTTAAAGACATTTAAACAATGCAGAAAAATTACGATACATCTACTTTGTTTAGTATATCTTAAAATCCTATACTTCGTCCTCTTTTAAAGTTATATTTTAAAATTGTAACAACTATTAGAATTGATAAGTCACTATACTGTATACCTGAAACTAAGATAACACTGTATAACTATGCTAGAATTAAAATTTTAAAAATTAATTTTTTCAAAAATGCTTAAAAATAAAGTGCTACAATAAAAAATAAAATAAAAGTAAAAAAGAAATAAAATTATGACAACTATAATGCTAAATTAGCCAAACAAGTAAATAAAAATTGAGTAAACAATGCAATTTTATCTGGTGCGCTTTTTATTAATATTCTTATTATTTAAATGTCTACTTTTCTTTGGAAAATTTGCCTTAGTTTACCTGATTACGTATGTTTAATACCCAATGTTTAAATGAATATTCAGAAATCAATCATCTCATTCACATTTTAAAAATAAAATTGCTAAACAAACAATGTTTAAGTTTTTCAGCTATGCCAGTTTGTTGCTTTTCCAGAAATAAGAACACTGAGCCAAGAGCTTCTAAATATTTTTCTGGCAAGTAAAATCTATAGTAAAACTCCAGACACACAGGTACCTTTTCTAACATTCTGAAATCTTCATTTTGCTTACAATGATAAATAAAATAACCCTGTCTTGTTGTTTGACAAGGGAAAGAATGGTTTCAACAAGGGAATAGTATATATAAATGATGATATTTAGAAGAATATACAATAAGATTATATTTTCCACAAAAGCTAAGTGAAGCTTTTTTTTTTTTTTTCTTTTTTGGTCAATAATAGCTCAGGTTGTGAACCAGGTTCCTGTGGAGGCTCTGTGAACATCATTACCAGCATCAATCATCAATGACCCAGTGAAGCCCAGAAACAAACAGTTAACAAAGAAAGAAAAGAGATTTTTCCCCTTTATGTATCACTTTATATTTATATATTCCATGAGTTCTAAAAGCAATACTCTTTCAAATAAAATATTATATAGAAGGTGGGTGATCAGAGGCTACCTTGGATCAAGTCATCCACTGCAAGATTTAAATGGCATCTGGTCTAGGTTCCTAGCTTACATAGGAATCCTGGCATCTGGTCACATTGGCCTCTTCATAAAGACCCCAAATGAAGGGGGCTCATGAATTCACAATATAGCCAGTCCACAGATTTTTGAAAGGTTATGTTAGAAAGCTCATTTTCTCCTCCTCTTCCTCCTTTTGTCTCTCTTCTTTTAGCAAGCTCATGTTCTTAACACAGGCAAAGATGTTTCATCTTTTAAATTGTTCTATAAATTTACCTTAGTTTTGTCCTATGGTGTTATCAGAAGATAGTCAAATTCCTTTTCTTACTTGAAAGCTTTTCATTATTTAATGATAGCTTTCATGCCCTCACTTTTCCAAGTTAAGTCTTACTATTAGATTTTATGGAATATAATACTCAATCATCGCCCTTTCTTTCTTTTTTGAATACATTCTTACTGCTAGAAATACACTTTGCCAGAGTCCCACTCAAAATACAGGGCTCAGAAAGAACACAACATTAAATGTGGGCAACACTGTAAATCATAATAAGACAATCATTTCCTTCATCAGGATACTATCATTAGTCCAATTTCACAACACATTAACTCTTGCCATCACTTCCCACTACAAATACCAAGCTCCTGCCAATAAAAGCGCGCTCATTAATCGTGTGGCGGGTTTCTTGGACTCAAAACCAGAACCTTACATTTGTTAACTACAGCCGTAAGATAATATTACGACATCACGTAAGTTAGCAGGAATCCCTGTATTTGAGCCTCTGGTGTGTTATACTGAAAAATACCAAGATACTCTATTTGCCTTCCTCCCTAACTCATAAATCTTCAGTTTTGTACAGTCCTGAGCTATGTTGACCTACAAGCCAGTGTTTACATTAGCCTATCTCAAGTAGTAAGCCAGAAGATTCCCCAACGAAAACGTTTTCTCTATGGCAATTGAAATTTAAGAAATTCTGCCAGAGACTTCTTTTTCATTTGCTTACTTTTCAAACTGATTTTATAGACAAGAACATCTCCCTACGAGTGTTTCTCGATGGTCAGCCATGTGGTAAGATTATGGGGTTGTTCAAAATTCAGGCAATGGCATGCTCAACTCCATCTCTGAGGCAGGACGAACACGTAAAGTCATCAACAAGAAGCCTTCAGCCTGATACGAATTTGCATATATGCATTATTAGAGCACATGAGATGTGCGTTTGAGCTACAGAACATACACAAATCACGTGAGGAAAACAAAGATTCGCTACTTTGGTCCTCTTTCCGAGAAACTTTCATCTCACTCTTCCCTCCTTCAGGACCCTATTCTCCTTTCAGCAAAAACAGAGTTAACGAGAGTTCTGTAAGATCCCAGTCTCCCTACGTCCCCATCACAGCCTTCAAGTGAGGCTCATCCAAGCCAGGTTGAAGCTGAGGGAGCCTGAGCTGAAACCAGCTGGCTTTTCCACCCAGCTCCTCAGCAACACACCCCTCAAATCGGAAGCCAAAGGAGCCCAACCACAGGGAACTTCCACCCAACAAGGGCAACAACCCCTGGGGAGAGAACATTCGGGTAACCGTTTCTCTCCTCCGACCCCCCAACGCTAGAACCCGCTCCCAGTGCCGCGCCTCATTCTCGAGCCTTCTCCCGCCGGCCAACTCGGGGTGAGCACTGGGGTTAGTCAGTGCGCACGTGACGCGCGGTGCCCACATGACACGACCGTGGGCGGGGGAGGGGGACAGAAGAGCGAAGCAGGGAAAAAGTTAAGGAAGACCCGTCAAAGCGCCCAAAGCAATCTGTCCCTTCCCTTCTTGGTCACCTAGAGGTTCAAGGAGGGATCCTTAGGGGACGGCTGAGGACCAAGGCGTCTCCCGTCCGGCTCCTGAAAAGGGGGGCGTAGTTCTCCACTCGCCCCGCCACCCCATGTTCCTCCCCGCCCTGCTGGTGATGCCGCTGCACCCTCAAGTTGTTCCTTCCTCCCCTTTCCTCCCTCCCTCTTTCGTCCCTTCTTTCCTTCCGTCCTTCCTTCCTTTCCTTCCCCAAAAGCTCTTCATCCACTGCGGGCTGTGCCACTGACGCACATTCAATTTGCCCCGGGAGCTCGCCCGCACCTCTGAGGTCACACAAGGCCAAACACCTTCCAAAGTGGAGGATATAACTGCGCAAAGTTGCACGCCACACTGCAAACCTGTCCCTCCCTTCCATTGAGCACCCCTTTCGGACCCCCCGCAAAGCTCACTCGCTCTGCCGGGTACTCCCTCGACCTCCCCCACCGTCGCGCCACACACCCCCTTCCACACGCGAGCCCACCCTTCCACTGCCCTGCGCTTGGAGCGGTCCAACCGCCTGGCAAAGCACCGAGCAAGCCGCTGCGCTCACCTTGTTTGACACACTTGAGCCGGAGGGGGTCCTTGCAGTGTTTGATCACGGCCAGCACGTCCCTGATGGTGAGCCCCGCCACGGGGGTCTCGTTCACTTCCAGCAGCAGCTCCTCCGACACCAACTTGCTGCCGCTCTCATAGGCCACCTTGCCGGGCTTCACCTCCCCCAGGTAGGGAAACTGTCCATTCTCGGCGCCCCCCTTCAGTTCAAAGCCCAGCTGGCCCTCCGGGTTCCTGCCAATGACACTCTCATGGACTTTGCTAGTCCAGTGGCTTTTCTTTTTCAAGCTTTTGGACATGGCAGTGGGGTGAGTCGCCTCAGCTCCTGAGGGGTTCCTCTGGGGTAGGGGAGTTGGTGGTGAGAGAATGAGGATGCAGGAGCAAGGGGGCCAAGAGGTGAGAAGAGCAGACTTTGCCTTCCTCCCCCTTCTGTTCGGTGCTTTCCCTCTTCTTTGGATGGAGTGAGGATGATGAAGGGGGAGGATGAGAGGGACGGCTGGGCAGAGGTAGGAGAGCTTGGGTGAGGTTGTGCTGTCCCTTGAATGACACTCAAGGCTGTGGCCCCGCAGCAGAGGAGAGCTGTGGTGGCGGCGGCGGCAGCGGCGGCGGCGGCAGCCTGAGCGAGCAGTAGCCGAGCTGGTGAGCGAGTGGGGTGGGGGTGGGGAAGGAGGGTAGGGATGCCGGGGGCCACTCCTGCGTGGTGCGAGTGGGAGCGCGCGCGCGCGCCTGGGTGTGTGTTGTTAGCTGATATCCATGGTAGCTGCAGTGGCAGCAGCAGGGTCCGTGTGTGTGTGAGTGTGTGCGTACTAGTTGTACTGTACTGGCAAGAGGGGAGGAGGCAGGGGAGGAGGGAGCAGGCTGGAGCGGGAGGAGGGCCGCGCGCGCGCGCCGGGTGGGGAGCCGCTTCGCCGCTGTCTCGCTCCCTCCCTCCGCAGCTTGACCCGGTAGTGAAGGCAGAGAGAGAGGCAGGCTGGGTCCGCCTGGCAGCCTACGAGAAGAGGCGGGAGCGGGAAAGGAGGGGAGCCGAGGCCCGGCGTGGGGAGGCCGGCAGGAAGGGCTGCGAGCCCTGCGCGGACCTTTCTTCACCCTCCACGCGGCCCGGCGGCGCGCTAGGTTACTGCGCCGCGAGGACGTCCGGACTTCCTCAGACCGGGACTCGACGGGAGCAGAAAAAGCGAGACCCGTACTTGGGGCGCGCCCCCGAGCCCGGGGCTCCGGCGGGACCGCTGCGACCCCGCCCTCCCCCCGGCCCGGGACCCCGCCGTGGGAAAGCCCAGCTGGCGGGACGCGGCGTGGAACTGCAGGGGAGGCCTGAACTCCCGGCGTCGGGAGGCGGCGGAGGAGTTCACTGTTGAGCGGTGCTTTGTTTGCAGTCAAACTCGTTGCAGAGTTCTCAGAATTCCCCCTCGGAGAAGCGGAAAGTTGGGGAAGTGCAAGCTGGTTACCCAGACGGCGGGTGGGCTGAGCATCGCTTTGCGGGGTGCAGGCCGGGACGGGAACTCAGCGGAGGGGCGGAGTTGTCCGGTGAGAGGCTGCTCCAGGGTCCCAGGGGAAGGGGCTTCACTTTTCCTGGTTGGGAGACGCGGAGCACAAGGGGCTGTGGGCTGGGGCGGGAGAAAGGTGGTCTCGGCAGCTTCCTGGGAGAAACGGGCTGTTCACCCCGGGAGCTGTGGCGGACACGACTGGGGCACATCCTCGCCCAGGAGAGCCTCAGACCTCGGGCTTGTACCTTAGGAAGAAACCTTAAGACGTCCTGGCCCGACAGCTACCTGCTCCACAGGAGGGAAAGAAGGGTCCGACCGAACTTGAGCACCGCGGCAGAATCCGGGCTGGAGCTCAGCTCGCAGGCCCACCACCGGCTTCCTTTCCCTTCACCAAGTTTGCAGCCTGGAGGAGAGGTGAGGACAGGCGCGCAGAGATTCAGTAGGGCTGCTGATTTTCATTCAAAGCTAATTTCGTGTAAGATGTTAGGAATAATTTTTTAAATTCCTGTGACTAGTAAATGAATTTCATTCGCTGTATCTTAAAAATGATACGGTTGAGAAAGAAAAAAAAAAGTTGCACACCCACTCTTCTCTTTAAAGCAAAGTACGAAAACGACTGAGCAGTTAAGATTTTTGATGTCTGAGATGAAGAGAGTGTGGGAGGCAAGCGGCACAGTTAAAAACGTGTAGTCCACCCAAACAGAAAGACCGGAATTGAATTGAGGCTTTGCTGCTTACCAAGAGGTCATCTTGAATTGATTATTTGACCTTTCTGAGCCTCATTTTCCTTATTTGTTAAACAGGGTTAAAAGTACTAATTTGATAGAACATGATGAGGATGAATCAGGTAATGCATACAAAGTGCTTGCCTGGTACAGGTGGGTAGGCACTAAAAATAGTAATTTCTTCCTCTTTTCCTCGCAAGTGTAACTCATTGTTTGGGGAAGAGGGGAATCAAATTTAGTCAACTGGAAGAGTTACTAAAGAAAGATGATTTATTTAAACATGTGTCTTTTTTTTCCCTTGAGACGATGGATCCCCAGTGGGTTGGCTTCTGCTGTGAGGATTGTTCAGTGAGCCAGGGGCAGTGCCAGGATCTGAAATCAAAGCTGAAGGCAATGCCCAGGAGGCCGCAAGGTTTTTTGGTATTTAGCCCAGTCTCACCCAAACAAGTTGGGTTTTAGCATTATGAGATACAGACCTACATGGAAATTGAAAATGAGAACTGAATATGCATTTTTAAACACCAATTACAAACTAACACATATGGGTAATACTAATATTTATCAAATTCTAACTATGTGCTAGGTGCTGTTATATAGGCTTTACATTTATTTTTCCCATCATCTTTATAAAGTAAATATTATTATCATCCCCTTTTACAGATAAGGAGACTGAGGCATACAGAGATTAACTTTTACCAGGCTTCTAATTTAGTGGTGAAGCTAATATTCAGACCCAAATGTTTTGGCTCCAGACCTGGTCTCATTCACTGCATTGTGCTCTCCTCATGCACTTAACCATGTGTCTTACCAGAAATCAGTACATAGCATCCTCAAAGGTTGGGTCTGCATTTCATTGTAGTGGTAATGAGGGGGAAAAAAAATGAAGAAGAAGAAGACAAATGGAGTAGGAGTTTGGTATAAAAGCATTTCCCCCTCAAGAACCCAAGAGAGTCATTGAGCTATGTGCCAACAGTCTCATGCTTCTCAGCTTCTAATTCATCTTTGCCCTGAACTGTGATATTTAGAACTAGAACCTGTAAACATTGCTTTGTTCTCAACCCAATGCTAGGACTTGTCAATAGAAGGTGCTAGAGGGACACTGCCTAAAAAAGGGGGGCCTCTTCTTTTCTTCTTGCTCCTGTGTGGTCAGTGGGTGGCTTTCTGGCCTGTGGTGTGCAAGAGATCAGTGTTTCACATCATTAGGTAAGTTTGGCTGACTCCCCAGTGTGTGGCTTCCCAATAAGCCATGCTGGCCTCCCAATGGGTGCATTCCTAGCAAGTTTCACTGGCACCCCAGCTGGTGGTTCCCTCACCAGCCCAGACTGTGACACCTAATGAATTTCATTGCCATAGGTTGGGTGACAGCCACATTATCTCCAGTAAGGTCTGTGTCTCTGGCTTGGTAGCATAGAGGACAGGGATGAGAGCATGGTTCTTCTAAGTTATTACCTAAGTTATTGGGTACTTTCCCACAGCCCCAGAAGTACTGGCTGCTCCCTAAACCACTACTCCTGTGTTTGTTAGTAATCTCCTCGCTTAGTAGTCAGTCTCCTTTTACTAGTTAATGCTTTATATTAGCTTTTCCCAGTTTTAGTGATGGTGTTATTTCTGTCTCCTGCCTGGATCTTGACCACTACAGGTGTAAAAGGGTCTTGTAGAACCCTGAGGAGAGCACCATCTGGGGACTCAGAAATTGGGATCCTGCCTTTAGCCATATAACCTTGATTAAATCACATAGCCTCTCAGAACTTGTTCCCTCATCTGTAAAAAGGTGATGATTTATGTGACAAGGTTGTGTGAGTATCATGTAAAATTTAAATGCACTGAAATGTGGTAGCAAAAAACAAGATGGGTATATTTTCTTTAAGAAAAAAAATTTACATGTATTCTGAGGACTTGTTGGGTTGTTTCCTAGGAGTGAAAAAACAGCATTTTCTGTCAGATACAATGTCATCAAATAAATTGTCGATCAGTTGACTTTGCTAACTTGCAGAGATGAAAGCAAATAGTTGTGAGTCCTTAGTTGTTCAGGTTTACAGCACTATGAAAAGTATGACTGAAATAACAATCATTTTGAAATGCTAGATTCAGACTAATTTGATTATCTTCTCTTCTGGAACCCTTCACATTTGCTTTATTTCTTCTTGTCTGCTTTACCCTGAGTTTGATACCTGTGTCAAGAATGAATTTTTTCATTGCTGACACTCTTTGTGCAGAACATGGCACTGGATATTGCATTCTATTAAAAAAGAGTTTGGGAATCTTAAAAGCTGAAGAAAGAAAAGCATTCCTACCCCCTTGCACATTCTCTGGCACAGTGTAAACGCTCAGCAGAATTCTACCTAATAACAGATATGTCCAAAGTAACAGCATATAAAATTTCATTATGTGACCACCACCTTAATATGAATTTTTATCTTCAGTATGTAATGATTATCTCTTTACACATATACTAATGTCTTAAGGAATGGAATGAAAAAGAGCACTTATTGATGAAGAAAAGACAGAATATGCTTAGTAGTGAGGCTGAGGTTAAGAAAAGAAGCCAGATTCTTCAAGAGCTTGGGACAGGGTCTGAGAGGTGGTATTGGTGGTAATAATGGCAATGGAGGATAAACTTGACACGCTCCATAGTTTGTCTGTGATCATTCCTATTATTAAACCTCCTTTCACTTCTTCTTCAGTATTCACACACAAATATACTAATCCATATTTATAAGGTAGATTTACTTAGCATAATACCAAGCTTCTCAGACTTTTCTATCAAAATATCTCTCAACAATGATATACTTACCCCACCCCCAGCCAAGAGTATTATTATTTGACGTCCTCCACTTTTATCTAAAAATTCATATGAATTTTCTGCTCTGTAATAGGTTCATATTTATATGGATATTAAATATGATTTTTCTCCCAAAACATTGCCTAAAAGATGTTCCAGAAGGATTTGCTATGTTTATCTGCTGGTTTCTTAGCCCAGCCTGGTGACTCCTTGGGTATCTATAGCTTAAGTCCAGTAACTAGATATGCAAGCCCAAGTCCTAGAAAGAGAATTTGGACTGCAAAGATAGATGTGGGCACACTTTGAAACCTTGGCTCTTCAGCCTTACCCAGCACTGGGCAAAATGTGAGAAGAGAAAAACACTCAACTCCAGTTTACAAAATCTTTTGCTAGGCAGGGAAGAGAGGAAAGATCAGGGAAAAAGACTATATTCCAAAGAAAGGATTGAATGTTGAGAAATCAAGCTTCTTGAAGTTAGTGAGAGGAAAGTTTAGGGCTTAGATGCCTCCAAACACTTGCACAGAACTGCATATTTCATTGGTATTTTATCAAATTACATTATAGTGCTAATTCTCCTTACCTGAAAATCTCAAATATTTTGATGATGGTAACTTTTAGATTTATATCAATTACATTTGTATGGAAGGGTCAGAACTGTTTCATTTTGGTCTAGAATTAATGTCCATTGATTGTGTTTCTGCATTTCATAGAACCATCTTATTTTTCAGTATCAGTTATATGATTGGGATAGCATATATGGTCTAATGTCTGTAATGCAGGAACTTCCTCTCAAATAGTACTGTCAATTAGTCACCTAGCCCTGTGCAAAAAGATGTGGGGACAGGTAAAATTTGACTACTTAAGTCTGAGGGTATTAGATCATTTTAGTTGCTAGAAAGTTCTGAATGATGTGACTTTGGTCTTTATAAAGCACCTGTTTGTGTGAAGTTCCTGGACCATATACTATATACAAATTGGGGGAAGAGAACTGCAAAAACATTTAACTAATTGATTCACCTTAACTACAGAGTTGACAATGTATGGAGAAATTTGACCAGGTCAATAAATGAAAACAGTATAATATTTTGTTGTTGTTGTTCTGTAGCTTTGAAGTGATTGCAATCTTTTTGGTAAAAGATAATGGGTACTTTAGTAAAAACTTTGGATACTGCGGCTGCCTATTTACCGTATTCACAAAACACAGCAAGCTAATACTGGATCTGAAAATGTATACCTTTTCATGAAGTACTATACAGGGATACTTCTTACATGTCAATATCTGAATTTATCTTTCTTTTTGTTTTGCTTTTACTTATTCTGTGCCTGTCAATCTTTCATCATCAGTTCACATTCTACTAAACCCCAAAAGATATTTTCATACCTTTTTATACTTTTAGACCCTCCTTACTAGATTTTTTTAAACACTTCAGAAATTCAGGTACTTCAATTTCATGCCATCAAGTAGCTATATCTGTCCCCCACTTTTTATTATTAAAATGAGCAGTTCAATTTGTCACTTTCTGCTTCGTGATTCTAAATCTTCTAAAACCATTTTACCATTTTTTTTCATGCTTTCATCCTTACAGTAAACTATCTATAAAACACTTTTCTAACTGCTTATTTAAATATTATTATTCCTTTTCTTTTCCAAATCCACTTCTCAATTTATCCTTTTTTTCTCTATAGATCTTCTTAGGATATGTCTTCAGTTTCCTATCAATTCCCATCATAAATTTTTAAAGTAAACTTAAAATATCCTACATGGATTTTTAATATCATTTCTACTGCCCATATTTTAATCTTGCCTGTTATTTTTTTTTTTTATCATTTCTGTTGTTAGTTTAAAATGACAAAAGCTTCCATTGCAAGGAAGAAGCATAAACGGACAGTATGATCATAAACTCAACTTTGTCAATGGTGTACATTAGGTATAAAGAAAGTTATGGAGGGGCGCCTGGGTGGCGCAGTCGGTTAAGCGTCCGACTTCAGCCAGGTCACGATCTCACGGTCCGTGAGTTCGAGCCCCGCGTCGGGCTCTGGGCTGATGGCTCAGAGCCTGGAGCCTGTTTCCGATTCTGTGTCTCCCTCTCTCTCTGCCCCTCCCCCTTTCATGCTCTGTCTCTCTCTGTCCCAAAAATAAATAAACGTTGAAAAAAAATTTAAAAAAAAAAGAAAGTTATGGAAAGAAAGTGAACATATTCTCTTTTGAAATGGTAAGGAACAGTTAGATGTATTTTCTAGTGTTTGGAAAAGCATATTTCAAAAAATTCAAGGGAAACTTCATCATGCTTCCTTAGCCATTTTACTGAGAAGCAAAAATACTTATGAATAATTGGAGGCAATAAGACTGTATTTCTACTCATACTAATTTTAATAGTTTTGAAACCTCCAAATACTGTTCTTTGTAGTGTGGTTTACTTTTAACCGTTTTGAGTGTCATGAGTATTTTTCAGAATATGATGAACACTAGTGATCTTATTCTGTCCTGCTGCTCTACCACAGATAGATGTGTATAAGATATATCTTCCAAATATTAAATATCATTTCATGTAATTTATAGATCCACTGAAGCCCAGTCATTTGCTTGGATATGAAATTCTTTGAAAGTCCAACCTAAATAAACCTCTTGTATACTTTTTTACTTATATATAATCAGCTGAAAGTTATTGTGTCTGCTGAACGCTTATGAAATGCAACCTGATCCTTTTCATGACACTTCTTTCTGCCTTTTATTATAAAATTAGACTTACCTCAACCTCAATTCTAGGCTACAACTTTTTTAATAACATGGCTTATGTTTGTATTCCTCACAGAGGTTGAATGAATAAAGACAAATATAGTACTAGTGACAAAAACACTACAATGAATATTTATCTATTGTATTTAATATGAGAATGTATCTATTAAGCAAAGAATCAACTGATGCTAGTAAAGTAAACCCAATATTTAAGAATGTATTTCAAAAGATCAAGAACAGCAAGAAGTTTTGAAAGCTGTTAAGGTTTTGAGACAGTTATCTCCCGTTTTATCTACTGAGAATATTTTTAAAAGTAAAAGAGGGAGTTTAAGTTTCTTTAAGAGAAAATTGTAGTTAAGATGGGTCAGAGAAAAATTGGATTCATTTAATTCCTTTAGATTAAAGGAACTAGATTAATCTTCCAACTTAATCTCAATGAAATCTTAGGGCAGTAAAAGAATTAGGAAGTTTGACAAGTCATTGTAATCTAAAGGAAAGTGGACATTAAGGGATTGAGTAGAAGATGAGTGAAAAACAAAACTTTAATGTGCTTCCCAAGGAGAGAAAGATGCATTCCACAACTGTAGACCATAAAAATGAGGATATCAAGAGAAAGAAGTGGTAACATGATGCTAGCATAGCTTCATGAAGAACAAGTCATATGTGGGGCACCTGGGTGGCTCAGTTGGTTAAGCATTCTACTCTTGATTTCAGCTCAGGTCATGATCTCAGGGTTGCTGAGTTCTAGCGCTACATTGGGCTGGTACTGACAGCATGGAGACTGCTTGGGATTCTCTTTCTCCCTCTCTCTGCCCCTCCCCTGCTCATGCTCAATCTCTCGCTCTCTCTTTCTCTCTATCTCTCTCAAAATAAATAAAACTTAAAGAAAAAGATTTTTAAAAAAAGAACAGGTCAGATGCACATTTTTACTTATAAAGCATGGCTTATTTGTTGTGGATCCACGTTAGCTAAATCGTTAAGTATTAATGTCTTCACCACTTTTCTGATATCAACAATGAGTACTCCAGGATCAGGTCTCCATCATCTGTTTAATATCTTCAAGTAACAGGGTGCTTGGGTGACTCAGTTGAGTGTCCCACCCTTAATATCATCTCAGGTCATGATCCCAGGGTCATGGGGTCAATACCTGTATCAGACTTCACACTGAAGATGGAGCCCACTTGAGGTTCTTTCTGAAAATAAATAAACATTTAATATCTTCAGGTAATTTCAACTTGTAAATAATCTTTTAGCACATTCCCCACATCTGGTTTTACCAGGACTACACGGAATAGGCCTGTTACTTCCCTCTTACGAGCACCCACAATATTACATGTGATCAACTGCTGCCTTTATTTCCTCATGTTAATTTGGTGGGATCACTCTTGGTCCTTTTTCAAAACATCTTCTAAGCCTTTTCTTGAGTAATTCACTGACCCTAAACCTGTCAGATATTTTAAGACCACTATCATAATTTTAATACCATAAATGTATTCAATATATGTTTAATGCAAAATATACTTTGAATAACTAAAACTGTACTATGAAAAATATTATACATTTCAGAATATCACATAAATATTTAATGAATTTCAGACCATGTTATTTAGAGACAATTATGAATATTTTACCTATAGTTAATATTGGTTGTGATATTGGTCAACTAGTAGTTATATAGGATCTGAATTTAAATGACTTTCATCTAGTTTTGAGTCTTAATGAAAGAATTTGCATATACTAAGGTCTTTTAGAGTGTAATGACTGCCATTTTAATAAAATTTCAAAGTTTTGAGGACGTTTTCATTACAATATAATTCAGCTTCCTACCTTTGGCCATATTTAAATATTTATTTCTGTTGTCAACAGTATCCTTATAGAACTAGAAATAAATAAGGGAGTAATTCCTTCACTTAGTAACAATAGGTTTTAATTTTTTAGAGGGTCCTATACACTGGTAATTTGATTGTGTGACTGCAGGAGTTCAGGAACTCATTATTCAGATGTCTTGCATACCTCAAGAAGAATAAACATTGCATTTTCCTCTTGAAGACCCCAAAATATATTTAAGGATGTCAGTTTATATATAAACATACCCTGAAGCTCCCACTTTAGCAGGAAGCTAAATAAAAGAAGTTTAAGTTTTCCCAATACTAATGGAGATTTACTTCCCAGCCCTTTTCCCTGGAGAGTGTAGTCTCTCCTCAAGGGTACGAAGATTTGCATATGACTTTAAGGGCTAGAAACCCCTTTTCTGCTCTCTCCAAAATGCCTTCAGTATGTTTTGTCATATTGCTTGATGATTTTGCATTAGAGATTTATCCTTGAGATAATAAAACACAGATATCTCTGAAAGGGTTTCTTCTGCTTTAGTCATATTCCTATGGCTACTAGGGAACAAAATGTGTTTATATGTTACAGGATAAAAGGAAGATTGCCAGCCAACAAATCCCTAGAGTCTGTACTACATTAAACGTTGCTTAGCAATTTCCACGATTTTCTCAGTCTAGTTTACAAATAAAGACATTAAAAATCAGGGGCATGTGGGTATGTTACATGAAGTTGTGAAATTGGTATTTATTCTGTGTTTCTAATCTCTCTATATTGATTTAAAAACAAAATAGGGGTGCCTGGGTGGCTCAGTCGGTTAAGCATCCGACTTCGGCTCAGGTCATGATCTCGCGGTCTGTGGGTTCGAGCCCCGTGTCGGGCTCTGTGCTGACAGCTCAGAGCCCGGAGCCTATTTCAGATTCTGTGTCTCCCTCTCTCTGATCCTCCCCCGTTCATGCTCTGTCTCTGTCTCAAAAATAAACGTTAAAAAAAATTAAAAAAAAAAACAAAAAAATGGCAGGTTAATAGGTTGTGTGGTAGGGTGGCAATAATTTAGTTGGATGTTACAGACAGGTGTTTCCTGGGAGGTAATTTTTAAGCCAGGACTTGAATGAGATATAACCTCCAGTTGCAAAAATTTTATAGGAAGGTATCTTCAGACAGAGGAAAAAGAAGTATCTAGGACCTGAAGTACTTAGGAACTTGCCATGTCAGAGACTAGGTAATTTTCATTTGTATTGTTTTATGCATTCGATTATACTTTCCCTTAGGTTAATCTATATAAGGTCTTCCACAAATTGGACCCTGCTTGAAATTTAATACTGCCCTGATCCTTTCTCACCATGCTCCATGCTAGTCAGTGCCTCTGTGACTTTGTAAAAGCTGTTTATTTTGTTTAATAGCCTCTCCTTGATTTGTTCCTGGCTGATTAACTGAATCCTCTCTTAAACTCTGCCTCAGGCATTCCCTCTTTTAGGAAGCCATCTCTTATTCTCTCCTGCCCACCATCCATTGAGTCACTCAGTCTTTGTGCTACCATTGACTTGTGCACTTGACACTCGGGCTTTACATTTATTGATTTACCTATCTGCTTTTATCACTAGTGAGTTTCTTTAGGAGAGGGACGTTATTGTAATTCATACCTGACTACACACGGTCCACAATACTAGGGGTACTAAATAGTTTAATACTAGTAGTATAAGTAGACACTCAATAAATCATTGTTAAATCAGTGGGGTATCTTTTTGTTATGACTTAACTAATGTAACATTCATCTTCAGAACAGTTTGTATGACATACTTATTGTAGTTAATATCCATAAATTAACTCTTCACTCTAGCTGTATTCTGTAGCTGCTAGGATGTTTATCATTATTTCATTTCAAAACAATAAAATGTTACATGAAATATAATCATTCATGTTTAATGCAGACTACACTCAGAAATATTGTAAAAATATTAATTTCTGACATAGTTTTCAATTTAGTTTTTCTGTTTAGCATATTTATGATAGAGTTTCATCCTACTTTTAAATATGTAGGCATGGAGAACTAGGTACTATTTAATGAAAATCGTGATTTAATAGCATGTTTTATGTGGCTTGTTGGTTTCTCTTTTTAATGTAGAGTAGTCATTATGTTTGAGATCTTCATTACATTTCACGTACCAGAACTCAATGTTCTTTCTTAAGTTGGAACCTGAGGGCTTTTCTAATTCCCAAGTGCCTGGCAGAGGTAGAATAGCTGGATGAGAACCTGGGAGGAAAAATTACAGGAGATGTGGCATGGTCAGTCAGAGGAGGATATGGGTATTTCGGCAGCACCAGACTTTAAGCGATGACAGAGATATAACATTAAAGTAACCATGCAGAATTGGAAATACGTACTTGGAGCTCCCCCCACCCCAGGAAGTTTCCAGTATACTGGCACTTGCTCAGTGTCTGAAGAGATAAGTATCTACATGATTGGCATATGTTCTAGGCTTTATCCATAGTCAGGAAGTGGTTTCCACCCTACAGGTTCCCCTTGAATTCATTGGAGGTACAATTGTATGATACAAATTTACTGAATGAACTAAGCTAACGAATAAATGTGTAAGTCTTTAATATCAGTTCCTTTACTTGTCTTTAAAGTTTATGTCAATATGTACTCCTGGATTCTTATTTTATCTAATGGGATAGAATCTACTACTAATAGTCTGTTTTGAAGCTCAAATTGTTTGCTTTGCCCTGTGGGGGCTCCTTCAAGATGGTTGCTGTCCTTTTGACATGTGCTTTTGATTATTTGAATACTTTGTTGCTTCTTTATATAACAAAATGTTCCAATTTTATCTTACTTTTTCTCTTCCCAGCTCTGGAATCTGCCTCCCCACCCCCACCAAGGAACCCTGTTCCCTTTTGTGAAGAATCATATTTAGAAACCAAGATAGGATATTTTGACTTATTTATTGCTATTAGTGGGCCATTATTTCTAAGTCTTTTCAGTGGACAGACCTAGGAAATATGTGTGTATATATATGTAATATATTAATTACCTTTATATATATTAAAAATGATTTCATGCTGATACTTCCCATTAGCATCACAAATCCCTTTACTTTTCATAAAAAGAGATAATCACTGGCTTATTTGTGAACAAAACACTAACATTTTTGAAGAGATCTGAAAAGTAATAATATTGATCTCAAAGCCCATTCAAATAAGTTTTATTAATATTTAAACATAGCATATATTAGAATCTTAGATATTGGAGGAAGACATTATCTAGGACTGTGATCGAGATGTTATACCGAAGACTCTTGCAGTCAGTTTCTGGATCTGTGTTGAAATAGAAAAATAAGATAAGGGGGTAAAAGATTGTCCTAATCCTTCACAACATTGTTAACTACATGGAAAAAGCATATTAAGCATGCATGACACCCAGAATCTTGAAATGAATGCATATTTATGAGAGGAGTATAAACAAATAAGGAAGTGTTACAGTGACATAGTGACACTACCTACTGGGAAAAATACTAGTGTTTCTCATTGGATAAATATGTGGATACAGTCCTAATACTAGCCATTCCACTTAGCAATAGCTTGACTATTATTTGACTACTAATGAGAATAACTTGGCCAGAGATGAAGTGGAGGAGTTGTGAACATCTAAACAATGGGACTTGCATCATAAGAGCCCTAGGGCTACGTAATCTAGTTCTTACAGACTCTTCTCCCAGGAGACTTGGAGAACTTTTCTCTAATGGTCTGTGTCTCCTGTACTAGGTTGAAAACCAGAGCCTCTCTACTTGGTTTGCTAATCCCAAAGATTAATTCAGTAGAAGTCCTCGCTTATTGTTACTGGTTCCTTTGCTTTATCTGGGAAAATAAAGTGTAAAAAGTGTAGTTGACGGTTTAGAGTTTGTTTTATGTGTATAGTAAAACAAAGATCCCCATTTTAATACGGCATCCTCTATGCACTTGCTAAATACTCCCTTGTAATAATTTAATGACCTGAAAATGATGTAAATATATATACGTATATATTCATGTTATTTTTAACTTCAGAAATCAGTGTTTTAAAAGTGAATACCTGAAGAACTACCACTGTCATTAGAAAAAATTTTTGACCAGTGTTTGAAGGTAAAATTAAGTAACACTGAATAAGGAGTTATTATGTGATATACATCATATGTATTACATTTTACTTATTTATCAAAACTATGTATTTGCTAGAGCTGTTATTATTCCCATTTTATAGAAGAAGAAACTGAGATTATATACTTTATTGAACTTGGTCAGCCTCTTGTAACTAATACATAATAGAGATAGGATTTAGGGGTGCCTGGGTGGCTCAGTCAGTTAAGCGTCCGTCTTCGGCTCAGGTCATGATCTCGCAGTCCGTGGGTACGAGCCCCGCGTCGGGCTCTGTGCTGACCGCTCAGAGCCTGGAGCCTGCTTCAGATTCTCTCTCTCTGACACTCCCCTGTTCATGCTCTGTCTCTCTCTGTCTCAAAAATAAATAAACATTAAAAAAAATTTTTTTAAATAGAGATAAGATTTAAAGCCACATATGTTTGATTCTAGACCCCATACCCTCTTGAGTGCATCACATAAAACTTTGCACTGTCCTTGGCGAAAAACAACTTTTGCTAAGTTGATTCCTTACTTTGTGGTCCATAAAGGAAGGATGTTGGTCTATCTTAGCAATCTCTATATTTTTAATAAGCAATAAATAATATTCACCACACATAATAGCTTTTTTCATGGTCTGTATTCATTATTGCAAAATAACTATGACTCAGTGATGCTTTGAACTTAATTTTATTCATTAAAATACATTTGTATATGCATATGAAAAATACCAGTTGTGACAACAGAATAGAGAGTTTTGTTTTGAAAGGTAACTTAATTTGTAACTGATAATTGACCATAAGTAGATTATGAAGGTATAGACAACACATATGTGGGTAAAAGTTGGCCTGGAGTTAATTTTTTTCTTTCTTTTTTAATAGAGTTGTTGCCATTAAACTTTTTTGTTGAAGTATAATCAGCATACAGTGTTATTAATGTCAGGTGCACAATATAACGATTCAACAATTCTGTACATTACTCAACGCTTATCATGATAAACATACTCTTAATCCCCCTTATCTGTTTCACTCTTCCCCTACCCACCTCCCTTCTGGTAACTACTGGTTTTTTGTTTGTCTCTTTTTCTTTGTTCATTTATTTTGTTTCTTAAATTCCACATATGAGTGAAATCATGTGGTGGTATTTGTCTTTCTCTGCAACTTGGGTTGCATCCATATCTTGGCTATTGTAAATAATGCTGCAGTAAACATAAGGGTGCCTGGGGTCATCTTAAATGAACTTTATCCAAAAGGGCTGCCCAATAATCAGTAGGATCCCATCAGAGAGTCCATGAAGAGATGAACTGAGAACCAAATCACAATGAAGTGCAGGGGAGAGGATGCTTACCAATGAATGGAGAGAGAAGTAATGATCTGAAAACCCTGCAAAGAACTGAAACACCCTGCAACAGAAAAACACAAGAGTCAGCTTTGACACCTGTCAAACCAGAGAGCAATGATGGCAGCTTACAAAAGTACCAGCCTGTGCCTTCATCTCTCCTCCATCCACCATCTTGAAGCCTGGCGTGATCAGAAACAGTACAAGTTAGCAATTTCACAGAGGAAGAAAGACAAGTTTGAAAAGTAGGGGAATATCTGTCCAAGCCATACTGTACCCTGCAGGCCTGCCTTCTGTTGCATAGCTGATTAGGTGAGTGCAGAAGCTTTAATTTTAAATGAAGCTTGTAGTTTTTGTTATTACTCTGAATGTACCTATCACTTTCAGAATTGAAGTCGTTTAAGTAACTGAAGTACCAGGGGGATTTTTATTATTTAAGAACAGCTGTGGGACACCAACCAAGATTTCATCCAGGGGAAAAAGAAGAATTACCCTATAGCACACTTTAACAGACATTATGAGAGAAAAAGTTACTTAATGATTTCATTTGGCAATTCTTTTCCTTCAGAAAATCATCATAGATTTATATATCCATATATCATATATCCAAAAATACACACTTTATATGTGCATGTATCGTAGGGAGGATATTGCCTTTTGCAGAGTTTTCTTGTTTAAAAATTCTTACTTGATTAATCTCTTAATTGCATTTCTGTATATTCTTTGTTTCTAAATTCCTTAGCTGTAAGCAAATAAGCGTCAGATTTTTATATGCAAGATTCTGTATTTTTCTTTATAATTGGAGAAGATCATATTTTACCTAAACTCCATGAGCACATGAGATATGACACCCTATCATATTTGTGTGTGAATATTTATAAAGTATAAGTCATCTCAAATTATAGGATCAGAATTAGATTTGAAAAAAAATGTATTCAATAAGATGTGTAAGAGGAGATAGACTTAATTCTAATTGAATTCACAGAGGATTTGAAATTAGATGTAAATCTCTAATATCATGTTACATTAAATATAAATTAGTATTTGATTTGCATTCAGAAAAATGTACTATGTTCACTTCTGAGTACCATTTAGACAGAACATTAGAGCAATATCTTTGTTTTTTCTTCTCCCCCTGCCACCTAAATGTTATTGAAAAATCTGTCCAACCTGATTAGCACTATTAAAGACTGTTTTTGAGAAATCCAGAGAAACTAAGATTTACATTTTAGTGGGAGATAGAATACACTAAGTATTTTTTGTAAGTGTGGGAAAAAAATGTTTTTTAAGAGGTAAAAATTTTAATACCTTAAAAACTAACCAATACTGAATTTTAGATCTTACAGCTAGAAAAGATCTATAAAACACAAAAGGGTTTCTTGAATAAATGTTCCACACTTAGTTTATAGAATTAATTTAGGACATAGTGTTCTCTATTCAGTGTGTAGGCATTAAAGAAATGTTATTTGAAACTGATGTTGGTAATTAACTTAGAAAACCTTTAGAATTTGGATTTAAGTCCTATGATTTAGAATTTGCATGTTATCCAAAGGAGATTAGTATTGGTTATGACACAGACCCTAAAACCACCATTTAATGAGGTGTATTAAAAAAAGAGTATTCTAGTATAAAAAGCTATTAATGATCTATAATGACCTCATTCTTTCTTGTATGATGTAGGTAATAAAGTTTATAAAATGTGCATTTATACTATTTCATTAATAACCATGGCTATTCATGAAAAAAATAAAATCCTAAAAAATAGCAAAAATGAAGTTATTAACATTTAGTATTACTCTGAAAATTGAGGCTGCCTAAAAATACTAGTTGTGATTATATGGCATTCTGAATTCAGTGACCTCTTTGACAGTCCTAATTTCCTACCTAAGAGCTATTCTCCACTTCTCCCTTACTGACAGAACCCCTTTTTGTTCAAGTTGGCAGTGTTCCCAGATAAAATATTCACCTTCTCAGACACTATTGCAGCCAAAGGTAGCAATGTAACAAGAATGTAGGCAATGAGATACAAGTATATTTCTGCTGGAGACTTCTGGGATTATTTCTGTTTTTCTAACGCATTCTTTGTGTCCCTTTCTTTTTTTCCAGCCTACAGCACATCTGAAGAGGGAGAAGCCGTCTTGCCCCTATGACTAGACAGGCATGAGGATAAAATCTCTGTGAGGATAATGGAACAAAGTTGTAGAAGGGGCCTAGAGTCCCTTCCTTTTGACTTCTTGTTATGTGAGGAAAATAAAATGCTACTACAGGGTTAAGCCACAGAGATGGATTTCTGTTTCATACATGTAAACATATCACAATTCATACAATGCCCATTTATTGGCAAAAGTATCCATTTTAAAGGGTTAATTTGAGATACTAGCAGATACCTAACAATGAAATCTCAGAAAAATTAGTTTTTTAATCCATCATGATTTTTCAGTACTAGTTATCTCTAATTCATTTTTTTAAGTTTCCTTTATTTTGAGAGAGAATAGGCATATGTGTTGGGGGGTGGGGGGGGCAGAGAGAGAATCCCAAGCAGTCTCTGTGCTCATAGCACAAAGCCTGACATGGGTCTCAATCGCACAAGAACTGTAAGATCATGACCTGAGCTGAAATCAACAGTTGGATGCTTAACCAACTGAGCCACCTGGGTCCCCCTCTTTAACTCGTTATTTAAATGTCTCCGTTCAATACCCACTTCGTTAAGGAATAGATCCTTATATATTCCATTAAAAATGATTTAATGGTGATGCCTGGGTGGCTCAGTTAGTTAAACATCCAACTCTTGGTTTTGGCTCAGGTCATGATCTCATGGTTCTTGTAAGATCGGGTCTCTCTCTCTCTCTCTCTCTCTCTCTCTCTCTCTCTCTCTCTCAAAATAAGTAAACATTTTTAAAAAATTATTTAATGATTTATTTATCTTCAGTCATCACTGGAGGTTTGGAGTGTGTGTGTGTGTGTGTGTGTGTGTGTGTGTGTTGACCCATTTATTTTATCTATATTCCCACTTTCCTGAGGGTTTTTATCATTAATGGATGCTGAATTTTTTCAAGGACTTTTTCTGTATCGAGATACTCATGTGATTGTAGCCCTTCATTTTTATTGATGTGGTGTATAACACTGATTGATTTATGGATGTTGACCATCTTGGCATCCCTGGCATGAATCACACTCAGTGTGGCATATGATCCTTTTAATGTATTGTTGAATTCAGTTTGCTAATATTTCATTGAGAATTTTTGTGTCTGTATACATCAGTGATATTAGTCTATAATTTTTTGTGCAGTGTCTGTCCAATTTTGGTATCTGGGTAATGCTGGCTTCTGAAATGAGTTTGGAAATGTTCCCACCTCTTTGATTTTTTTGGAAGGGTTTAAGAAAGATTGGTATTAATTCTTTATATCTTTGGTAGAATTCACCAGTGAAGCCATCTGGTATGGGTTTTTGTTTGTTGGGAGGTTTTTGACTACTGATTCAGTCTCCTTAAAAATTAGTCTGTTCAGACTTATTTCTTCATTATTCAGTCTTGGTAGGCTGTATATTTCTGCAAATTTATCTATATCTTATATGTTGTTCAGGTTGTTGGCTTTTAATAGTATTCTCTTTGATCCTTTGTATTTCTGTGGTATCTATTATAACATCTCTTTCATTTTTGATTTTAGTTATTTGAGTTCACTTTTTTTTCCTGGTGAAGGTAGCTGAAATTTTATCTATTTTGTTTATTTAGGGAAAAAACACCTTTTAGTTTCATTGATCTTTTCTATTGTTTGTTTAGTGTCTATTTCATTTAGTTCTGCTTTAACCTTTTTTATTTCCTTCCTTCTGACTCTGACCTTAGTTTGTTCTTCTTTTTCTAGTTCCTTTAGGTATAAAGTTTGAGATTTTTCTTGTTTCTTTTTTTTTAAGTTTATTTATTTTGAGAGAGAGCACATGTGTGCATGTGTGAGTGGTGGGGAGGCCCAGAGAGAGAGAGAGAATCACAAGCAGACTCTGCTCTCAGGGTGCAGAGCCCGACATGGGGCTTGTTCTCATGAGAACCAAGAGATCATGATGTGGACTGAAATCAAGAGTTAGAAGCTTAACCAACCGAGCCACCCAGGGGCCCCTTTCTTGTTTCTTAATGTAGGTGTTTATTGCTATGAACTTCCTTCCATTTACTTTGTCTGATGGTAAAATAGTGTATCAAAGAGACATTTATTGATAGAGCCAAGCCATGTCTTTTTATCTGACTCTGAGACTTCTCTGTCAGTTAACCACACTGAGTATTGAGAACAATTATAAAGGATTCTGCATCCAATTCCTATGAGGTAGGGAGGAGGGGTTGTCTACTTGAATAAGCAATTATTGGACACCAACTAGGTATTCTGCAACTCAACTCTGTTCTGACACTGTTTACCCAAATATAGCATCAGGTTCCACAGTTTAAAGGTTCAGTTTCACAAGACTGCCCAGCCCTCCTTCAAATGATAATCTCAAGTCTGTATTGTCACCTTTGCTTCCGACCAGCCAACTGTAAATAAGGTTCCAGTGACTCCCTCCTCAGGTTCAAATGATTTGCTAGAGGAGCTTAGAGGACTCAGGAAAATAGTGTACTTACTAGATTACTAGTTTTTTATAAAAGGATATAACTCGGGAACAGCAAGATGAAAAAGATACGTGGGGAAAGGACTTACAGCTTCCATTTCCTCTCTGATGTACCACTCTCCCTGCATCTCTGCATGATGGCATACCCAAAAGCACTCTGAATATTGTCCTTTTGGGATTTTATGAAAGCTTCATTATATAGGCATCACTGATTAAATCATTAGCCTTTGACAATTTTTTCAACCTCCAGTCCTCTCCCTCCCCTCCCTAGAAGTCAGCCAGGGTGGGGATGGGGGGCGGGGGTAAGACTGAACTTTTGCACCCTTTATTCATCTTGGTTCCCCTGGCAACAAGCCCCCCTTTCCAGTTGCTTTCCAAAAGTTACCTCATAATCCCAGTTGTAGAAAGGAGGTTGTTATGAATAACAATACACCCATTTCATCTCTATGGCTCCTCATCCACTTCAGGAAATGAGGACAAGAGACATTATAATAAAAGATGTTGCTATTGCTCAGGAAGTTCCATGGGTTTTGAGAGCTGTGAGAAAGGAACCACAGATGAGCACCAAATATATATTTCTTATAACCCACGCTATCAAAAATGAATATTCAGACATCTTTAAGATGGTAGGGGAGTAATATAACCATTTCACTGATTAGTATATTAAGCATTATAATTACATTTCCTTGTTCAAAATCATTATTTTTAAAGATATTTTTGTATGTTTATTTTTTTTTAATTTTTTTTTTAACATTTATTTATTTTTGAGACAGAGAGCATGAACGGGGGAGGGCCAGAGAGAGAGGGAGACACAGAATCCGAAACAGGCTCCAGGCTCTGAGCTGTCAGCACAGAGCCGGACGCGGGGCTTGAACTCACGGACCACGAGATCACGACCTGAGCCGAAGTTGGCGCTTAACCGACTGAGCCACCCAGGCGCACCTGTATGTTTATTTTTGAGAGAGAGAGCGTGCAAGTAAGTGTACGCATGAGCAGGGGTGGGGCAGAATCGCAAGCAGGCTCTACACTATCTGCGCAGAGCCCAACACAGAGCTTGATGTTGCAAGAACCTTGAGATCATGACATGAGCCAAAATCAAGAGTTGGATGCTTTACCGACTGAGGCACCCCCAAATCACTATTGATGCAGATGCTATTTCACTAAGAATAAAAATGTCTTAAATCTTAAATACCACTTTATACCTCAAATGACTTTTCTCAACTTTCCATTAACGTGACAGAAGATAAAAAGTTACTAAGGCAAAACATTTTGAAAAAGATAAAAACAACCCTTACTCGTGGTCTGGGAAAGGTTTTTCAGTAACTGGATGGACACTGCCTAGACCGGGAAACCACTTGAAGACATCATATACTTTTCCCTTCATGTGTGAATAGCACCTAAGAGGAGGACGGCTGAACAAGGTTGAGGTTCACAGCCACTACCCATCCTTAGTACAGAGAGGCAGGGAATTTTGCCAACTGTAAATGTAAACTGCTGTTCATTTACTGAAATAGACTTTACTTTCAGTGATACCTAGAAACATTACTGCCTTAGACTTTACTACCTTCTAAGTACCTGTAGCCCTCAAACCCTCAGAAAATTCAGTTCCCAGTAAAGCAGTATGAATAAAGAAGGACTGTGGATGGCAATGTCTTGGGGAGTTTGGTAGGCAGGGAAAAATAAAAAAGACCTCCCCGACCTGGAATTGAACCTGAGTGAAATTTGCTAAGAAGGTAAATCATAAGTGTCTCACCACACATTCAAAAACATTTTTTTGAAATGATAACTGTGGTGATGAAAAATATGTTAGCTTGATTTTGGTGATTATTTTATATATGTATATCAAAACAGCAAGTTGTATACCTTAATATATACAACTTTTGTCAATTACACCTCACTAAAGCTGAGGGAAAAGAGAAGTTGGGGGAAAAGTGGTCATAGAAACTGCACTGTAGGCAAAGACAGTGCTTGTGAGCAATTCTTGGAAAGGATAAAATTTTCATATATTGATGAGGAAAAGAAAAAGTAATGACAGGCAGAATAATCCAAAATAAATTCTCATCCTAGAAGACAGTGAACCAGACAATAGCGTAAGATCCCAAGTCACTATAGTCAACCCTGCTAAAAGCTAGAAATTGTTCTAGAAACTACATACATTAATTTACCTTCCACTTCTATGAGAGAAGGGGTCTTCTACTAGCAGTCAATTAGACAGAGACATCTACAGGAATCCATGCCCCCTTTAATAGACTAAACCAGACTCATTAAAAGGATTGAGCATTCCTTTTTCAAGGATGAACATATAGAAAAATATACAAGCAAATAACCCTGATACTACTACTACTACTATTACAAATGCAAACAGACTGACTTATGAAAGAAATTCTTCAGTACAAGAGAAGAAAGGAATTAACTTTAAAATATTTCTTGAAAATGGTTTTACTTATAGGAAACAAAATAAATTACTTTTAAAATCTCTAGAACTGAAACAAATAATCTAACTCAAAATATTTAATTCAGATATCCTGATAAACTTAGTGACCTATTAAGGATAAAAAATTACCTTATTAAAATCCAGGCCCCAAAATAGGTAAGTTACTTAGGGACCAGAAAAAATATAAGAAACCTAAAGCAAATTCCAGGCTGGCTTTAAAATTAAGTGTATGCAACATCAAACACAAGAGACAATGGATTTTTGTTTTGTTGTTGTTTTTTTTTCCTTTTTTGCAAAGTGATAGGCTTGGGAGCAAGTGACAACTGAAGTACTCATTTTCTGATACACAAGTGTTTATAAATTACAGCACTGATGTAGAAACTCTCAAAAGTTTAACACATAATTCAGGGGATCAAGAATTAAAGTTGAGAAGTAAAAAATGGAAATTTTTGAATAAATGTTCTTATAGTGAGCCTTGATATGAATGAATCTAATAAATTTATGTACACATGTTAACATAATTTGGCACAAGTGTAATGTCACTTGAAAAAAAAGATAATGTAATTCTAAAATGATAATCTATACCTCTTACCCATATTATATCCATATTAAATTACTTTAAGTGTAGGGATGTTATAAAAAGCACAGTAAATTTCTTGTTTTATATAGGAGGGTGGTTAAATTTGTTAAATTTGAAGCTAAAAATATATAATATAGACCCTTTTTTTAATGCTTATTCATTTTTGAGAGACAGAGTATGAGCAGGGGAGGGGCAGAAAGAGAGGGAGACACAGAAACTAAAACAGGCTCCAGGCTCTGAGCTGTCAGCACAGAACCTGATGTGGGGCTCAAACCCATAAACCATGAGATCATGACCTGAGCTGAAATCAGATGCTCAACTGACTGAGCCATCCAGTTGCCCCATCTAACCAAGACCTTTCTTAAAGTATATAAAATGGACATTGGTGGAAGATGGCAGAGGAGGAGGATCCTAAGCTAAACTCATTCCATGGATACAATTAGATAACACATGTCGATGTAAATAACAGAAAACAACCCAAGCATCATTGGTTGGCAGAACACTCTCCACAGCTAAATGTAGGGAAGAGGCCACATCAAAGAGGATAGGAGGGGGAGAGACTTGCTTGGGAGACAAATAGACCTACAGAACTGTCCACAGGAGGCAGGGATGTGGTAGGCACAGACAGGGGAGAGGACCAGACCGCCACCACAGCACCCCCAAGCAAGGGGGGCCCAAATTGGGAGGATGAATCCCCATAACATTTGGCTTTGAAAACCAGAGGAGCCTAACAATCAGTGGGGTTTAACACCTAGAGCTTTACTCAGCTCTAGGAGAACTTGAAGGATGGAGTCCCTGCCTTTAAAGAGACAACACAAGAAACAGCTCCACTGATATACAGCATAGAAATAGCAGTTTGAAAAATCACCTGGGGTATATGGGAAGGAGATTCATTTACTAGTCTCAGAGCATGTGCTGGAGGGGCAAGAATCTTTGGAAGACTTCTCCAAGAACAAAAGAACTGGGGTAGCATTTTCTTCCCCCCACCCCCAGCCAGATACATAGATACCTGCAGGAACCAGCACATTATCAACTCTCCATTTAGCTTGCTAACAGTATTCCACACCCCTGCACTCTTCTGTGGATTCGAACCCTTCAACCGGGCAGGTTTCAGCAGGAATTTTCCCAAGTGGCTGCAGGTCAGCTCCCACAAAAGACCAGCATGGACCTTGCTGGAACCATGTGTCCCACTCCCTGTTCCCCTGCAAACTTGCCACCTCCAATTTGCCCTTGGCAGGAGTTTATCCAAAGTGGTGTCACAAGCCTGGCAGTGTACAAACAGCCCTGACAGGAGCCAGCCGGCTCCAAAAGTGACTCTTGCCTTGGGTAGAAGGGAAAATAACCACACATATCAGTCCAGCTGCAGCTCCAGCAATGGGCTTGGGGCAGACATATTGTCTGACTGCAGGCCCCACCGACCAACAATAGCTTCTTAGGGAATAATACAGGGAAAATACCCTGCAGTCCAATGCTGTTGCCTCTCTGGCCAATGCCTGGTCTGACTCAAGCCCAAGGCAGCTCCAGGCTGGCCCACTAACAATACAGAGACCAAACCTTGCCTACAACAGGCAAAGAGCCATTGCAGATGACTACACTGAAGGCAAAAGCAGCTCAGCCATAACAGTGGGGTATATGCAACACAATGGGAGACACCCCTGAAGCACCAGGTTCTGGTGAATAGAAGATTCACTGCACTACAGGACACTACAAGATCCTCCTCTTCATAAGGCCACTACTTTCAAGAGCAGGAGATATAGCTGACTTTCTTAACACATAGATACAGACAGAGAGAGTTAGACAAAATGAGGAGACAAAGTAATATATCACAAATGAAAGAAGAGGACAAAATCACCACAAGAAAGCCAAATGAAATAGAGATAAAAAATATGGCTGTTAAAGAATTTAAAGTAATGGTCATAAAAATACTTACTGGACTTGAGAAAAGAGTGGAGGACCTCAGTAAGACCCTCAAACAAGAGATAGAAAACATAAAAAAAAAGAAATAAAAAAAACTGTAAGTGAAATTAAAAATACACTAGATGGAATTAATAGCAGGCTAGAGGAAGCAGAAAAATGGATCAGCCACCTGGAGGACACAGTAATGGAAAGTAATCAAGCTGAACAAGAGAGAGAAAAATAATGAAAAATGAAAATAGGGAACTCAGCGACACCATCAAACATAATAACATTCACATTATAGAGATACCAGGAAGAAAAGAGAGGGAAAAGGGAGCAGAAAATTTGTTTGAAGAAATAATAGCTGAAAATTCCCAAGTCATGGGGAATGAAACAGAAATCCAGATCCAGGAGGCACAGAAAGCCCCAAACCCAAAAAGGTCCACAACAAGATACGTAGTAATTAAAAAGGCAAAAAACAGTGATAAAGAGAGAATTTTAAAAACAAAGAAAACAAAAACAGTTACATACAAGGCAAACTCCATAAGGTATCAGCTGAATTTTCAGTGGAAACTTTTCAGGCCACAAGGAAGAGGCATTATATATTCAAACTGCTGAAGGGAAAAATCCTACAACCAAGAGTACTTCATCCATCACGGCCATCATTCACAATAGAATGAAGAATAAAGAGCTTCCGCAAACAAAAGTTAAAGGAATTTGTGACCAACCGCAAAACTGACTATATAAGAAATGTTAAAAGCGACTCATGACTGAAAATGAAAGACTATAAGAAAGAGTAAGAAAGGTGGGAAGCATAAAGCAGTAAAGTATATCTGTAAAAATCAGTGAAGGCATTAGCAAAATAAAAGGATGTAAAGTATGAAACTATACACTGAAAACATGGAAAGGAGGATGTGTAAAGGATGGGTTCAAACTTAAGCAACCACCAACTTAATATATGCTTATGCATATATTATGCTATATGCATAAGATGCATAGAAACCTAATGGTAACTACAAATCAAAAACTGCTATTAGATATGTTAAGAAGGGAAAGGAATCTAAATTTATCACTAAAGAAAGCCATTAAACCATGAAAGAAAGCAAGAGAAGAAAGAAACAGAGAAAAACTACAAAAACAACCATAAAACAAGTAACAGCAATAAGTACATACCTATCCATAATTACTTTGAATGTAAATGGACTAAGTGCTCCCATCAAAAGACACTGAGTGACAGAATGGATAAAAAGCAAGACCCAACTATATGCTTGCTGCCTGCAAGAGACTCATTGCAGACCTAAAGTCACAAGCAGATTGAAAGTGAAGGGATGGAAAATCATTTATCATACAAATGGAAGTGAAAAGAAAGCTGGGGTAGCAATATTTATATCAGAGAAAATAGACTTTAAAACAAAGACTGTAACAAGAGACAAAGAAGCACACTATGTAATCATAAAGATAATTCAACAAGAAGATATAAAATTGTAAATATTTATGCACCCAATATGAAAACACCCAGATACATATGGCAGCTAACACCAAACATAAAGGAAATAATCAACAATAATACAATAATAGTAGGGGACTTTGACAGCCCACTACATCAATGGATAGATCATCCACATAGAAAATCAACAAGGAAACAGTGGCTTTGAATGACACATTGGACCACATGGATGTAACAGATATACTTAGAACGTTCCAACCTAAAACAGCAGAATACACATTCTTCTCAAGTGCATGTGAAATATTCTCCAGAACACATCCCATATCAGGCCACAAAACAAATCTCAACAAGGTGAAAAAGATCAAAGTCATATCATACATCTTTTCCAATCACAATGCTATTAAACTAGAAATCAACCATAAGAAAAAAATATGGAAAAATATAAATACATGGAGGTTAAATAGCATGCTATTAACCAATGAATGGGTCAGTGAAGAAATCAAAGAAGAAAGCAAAATATACATAGAAACAAATGAAAATGAAAACACAACAGTCCAAAATCTTTGGAATGCAGCAAGAGCAGTTCCAAGAAGGAAATTTACTGCAATACAAGCCTACCTCAAGAAGCAAGAAAAATCTCAAGTAACCTAACCTTTCATCCAGAGTAGCTAGAAAAAGAAGAAAAACAAAACCTAAAACCAGTAGAAGAAATAAATAATAAGGATTAGAAAAGAAATAAACTAAATAGAAATGTTAAAAAAGTAGAACAAATCAATATAACCAGGACTTGGTTCATGGAAAAAAAAATTGATAAAGACTTAGTCAAACTCAGAAAAAAAGGAGGACTCTACATGAACTCAGAAAGGCAAGAGGAGAAATGGCAATCAACACAACAGAAATACAAAGAATTGTAAGAGATTATTATGAAAAATTATATACCAACAAATTGGACAACCTAGAAGAAAAGGATAAATTCCTAGAAACATATAACCTTTCAAAACAGAATCAACAAAAAATAGAAAATGTGAACTGATTACCAGTAATGAAATTGAATCTGTCAAAAAACTCCCCCCAAATAAAAGTCCAAGACCAGATATCTTCAAAGGTATATTCTACCAAACATGTAAAGAAGAGTTAATACCTATTCTTCTTAAACTATTCAAAAAAAATAGCAGAAGGAAGGAAAGTTTCCAAATTCATTCTGAGGCCCACCTTACCCTGATACTAAAACTAGGAAATATGATGAAAAACCTGGAAATGTCTTAGTATATTGCAGAAGGGGTCAAAACAATCAAGGAGTTGAGAACATTAGAATAGATTTACTATGTAAGACTTGAGTACCCATGACATGATTAAGATTCCTGGGTGAGGCAAGAAGACATCCCATAGGAATGCACTTCTGAGTTGGCACCAACTTGTTTAAGAAGCTTGGTTGGTGGTAGCTGCACTCTGCAGGCTCTGATGACAGTGGAGGTTGTCGCTATCAAAGTGGGCTCTTTAATGTCAATGGCTATGAGGCCAAGGCATAGCACTAAATCATCAGAGGCATAGTAGATATAATTGCCAGTTTGCCATCCAGTTGCCATGACCTTCAGGGATCTGTGGTAATAGCTAATAGGTCATGGAGTTCTTAGAAACAAACTAGACAGGCAGATACGTATGAGAAAGGAAGAGAAAAAAAAAAAAAAGATGATGGGGAAGATTGTTCATCAGCTGCTGAAATGGAAAAATGTGGCTTCTCACTCAATTTCCCGACCTAAGTCAGTTCTCAAAATCAGAACTCATTGATCAAATCACATGGTTCCCTTGTGGAAGAAGCCTGCAGTGCCACATGGAATTTATACAGTAAATATGTCCTTGGTTATTCTCCAAAGGGACCTGCAATCATTCCCTGAGTAACTGACACTGAGGAATTGGAAAATCCAGACATTTCTACGTATGTTAGGTATAAGGTCTGAGCTGACAGTGATGCCATGGGATCTGAAATGCCACCATGGTTCTCTGGCTAAATGGGACCTTATGGAGGCCAGGTGGAGTTTGGCTAGAGTTCATTTCACAGTGTATCCAAGTATCTGTGGTCCTAACCTGTTATTATTTCCTTGGTTCATGTGTACATTATTGAGAGAGAAATATTTAGCAGCTGGTGTTATGGTCTGTGGAATAAGAGCCACTACATCATCAAGAGCCAAGTAGAAACCCCAGAAATCACACTTCTAGCTGGAGGAAAATTATAAATCAGAATTAATACTATATTATGGGAAGAAATGCTTAGATCAATACCTCTGTCAAAGACAGAGGATGTAGGAGGATGGTTCCAATAATATTTCTGTTTAATTCAACTATATGTATCCTGCAAAAGATGAAATGGATCTTGGCAGATGTATATATTATTATAAACTTATCCAAGTGGCAGCCCCAATCACAGCTGCTACATTTTACCACCTGCCATAGTGGCTGCTATTGGGGCTACCACCTGGTTGATTGGCAATAAATTAACACAAACTTTGGCACATGTTGTAGGGCTACTGATCTTGCAGATAATTTTTTTTTCCAATTCCTTTCACTAAGAAGGATCAACTTTGGTTTTTATTCTCATAGTAAAAACAGAAGTTCACGTTTACTCCCTAGCCCAGGGATAGGCTAACTGTCCTGTTCCCTGTCATGGTGGAGAATTCAGGTATCTTGATCATCTTGACAAGCCATAGAACATAACACTAGACTAGTACACAGATGACATGGTGAGTAGGAAGTCGAAAGTCTACCAGATATGCTAGTAAGACATGTTATATCAAGAGCATGGAGAGAAGTCTCATGAAGACTAAAGAGACTGCAACAGTTTTGGACGCCCAGTGGTCTGTGACATGCCACAATATTCCTTCTAAGACCAAGGGCAAATTTTCATGTTGCACCTGACAGTCCTTCAATAGAGGTACAGTGTTTGATCGGTCTCTTCTGATTTTGGAGGTAGCATACACTGAAGTTGAAAATACCGCTCTGAAAAAAAAGAAAAAAGAGAAAGAAAATACTGCCCTGACCCATGTATCTTGTGACTTGAAAGCTATCCATTTTGGATGAGGAAAAGAGGAAGAGAGGATTCTGCAGAAGATCCACCCTGAGGTGCATAGCCACATGGGTCTTATGACTCAGCAGATTTGATAGATGTAGATATATCTGTGAAGAGAAAGTTTGCTGCACAAATTCTCTGATAAGTTTCTGGGATTTAGTGGTAGATCATGCCTTTTCTTTAAGAGAAATAGTCTCAATTTTAACAAAAATTCCTCTGTGATATTGGACCTTACTAGAAACTGATAACCTGACCATGGGATGCTAAATGACTATATCACTGGAGTTCCCTTTCCTTTCCAGAGCTGGATATTCTCAGATCCATCATTTCATACAGTTGGGCAGGTGTAGAAACAGCCTTTGGATTTCAGCCTGAGCATACCCAGAATGTACTAGTAAATCACACAAACAGGTGGCCCAGACATCCATGCACAGTAACTTTTATCTCAGTTTAAGTCTTTGGCTTTGAGGTGTATTCCCAACAATCAACTAACACAGAAGAAAGGAATCTAAGCTGATGCAAAGATGGACTGGTGAGATATGCTAATGCTAAACTGAAGAGGATTGATGTCAGTCCTTATGTTAGTGGGCCAGTAAGCAAGTAAAAGGGTGTTAACATATTAGTAGTGGTAATCAACCCTATTTACCAGGAGAGGCTACAGTTGCTACTTAAAGACGGCACAGAGGATGTTGTCTCCAACCCACTGAATTTATGAGCTTATGCCCACAATAATTGTAAATCGATAACTGCAGTAACTGTGGTTAGAAAAAATGTTTTGATATCTATTTCTGTGCAAAATTTAGTGTCTTAAAACCAAAACAAGATGTTATTTTGTTTATGAATTTATATGGGCAGAGATCAGTAGAGACATCTTATCTCTGCCATATGAATTTTCTGGGGTCTCAATTGGGATGACTTTAATATATAGGGATTAGAACAGTTGGGGACTACCCATGCATCTCTCCCTGTGTTCTTTTGGGTTCTTATGTGATTCAAAGCCTCTGAATGTCATCTCTCTAGATGTTGGATGGCTTATACGGTGACTCAGAGCTCCAAGAGTAAGTGTTTCAAGAGATCAAAGCAAAAGAGGCAACAGCTTTTATGACCCAGCCTTGGAAGTCATACATTATCACTTCTGCCATATTCTATTGGTCACGCAGGAGCAGTCATAATGTAATGCATGTGGGCACTACACCAGGGCCTAAATAGTGGGAAATGTGGGTCATTGGGGGTCTATATTGTAAGATGGCTGTAACATAAAGAAAATAAAATGAAGGGATTACACTTAAGGAGTAAAGTTTTGAGCTTCCCTGCCAAGCAAGCCACTCAGAGATAGCCAACTGTGAAACAAAGGTAAAATGAGTGGTGGAGGAGAAAAGTGATAGATCTCTATTAATTATGGCTTTGGAACTAGTTGCAGCAGTAGTACTTTCGCTAGTTTCACTAACCCTCTTACCTTAAATAGTTATGGTGCTTGAATCTGGAAACCATCTTAATAGACTGATTGATTAGCCTTCTGCTTTCTTTTTTGGGGAAGAAAGAAAAGGTGCTCTAATTAAGATCATCTTCTCTAATCACAATAAAGTACAACTAAAAATCAATTATTATTATAAAAATCCATATAGAAAACAATACATACGATTTCTCACAGTCTCACTCTGTGCATGCGTAATTTAGAAATTGGCCAAGAACGTGAAAAAATATGCAGATTTGGGGGGCTTTTTTCCCCTGTGATTTCTTCCTCTCTAATATCCTGCCCCCCTTCAATGACAGCCAGGTCAAATTTGTGTTTCCTCTGCCCAGTTAGACTTCCACTGTCTGTACTCTATTTCTCTTTGCCGGGATTGAAAAATACCTTCAGGCAAAAAACAGGGGAAAATACACTATTTATTTTTTTCATATGCTTTTCTTCTCTTGAAAACTGTAGGCCTGGATTGGTTCTGCCCAAGGCCTGCAGACAGTTGCTTTGTATATGTTAATAAGTATTTATAGTTTTTTAAGGATAACAGTAAATCTGATACTGGTTAATCCATCACGACTTTTCAAAACACTTTGCATGTATTGCTTTAGATATGCTATCCTCAAACACAAAAATATAGTTGTATTACAGGTTTTGTTAAATTTATAAGATGGTATAAGTGTTAACATTTTGTTTCTTACTTTTCACAGTCAACATTATATATAGTAAAATCTAGTTTCTTTCTATGTACGAGTAACTGGTTTGTTTCTTTTACTTAATGTACATCATTCTATTATCATATATGCACTATATGTTATCAGCTAATTTCATTAGCATGCAATACCTAAATTACTTTAATTCTTTACAAGAACAAAGAATGCTCTGGTCAACATGCTTAATATTTATCTCTTCATTTTTCTCATTATTAATGAGATTAGGGTAACTTAATATAGTTACTAATCATTTAAATTTTTACTTCTGGGGCGCCTTCGGTGGCTCAGTCGATTGAGCATCTGACTTCGGCTCAGGTCGTGATCTCGAGGTTTGTGAGTTCGAGCCCCGCCTCGGGCTCTGTGCTGACAGCTCGGAGCCTGGAGCCTGCTTTGGATTCTGTGTCTCCTTCTCTCTCTGCCCATCCCCCACTTGTGCTCTGTCTCTGTCTCTCAAAAATAAATAAATAAACGTAAAAAATTTTAAAAAATTAAATTTTTACCTCTGTTATTTTTTCCTTTTTTTTTTTTTTGCTAGGTTCTATGGAAGTCATTAGATCTGCTATGTACTAAGTTTTATTATTTATTCATTGTATGTAATCCCTGGTACCACTTTAATCTCAATCTTGAGACTGAAATGGAATCTGTGGCATACAACTCAGATCCTTGTTCAGAACTGGAGTGCCTGTTTTCCCTCTGATGAAAAGTGATACTTGTAGACAGCCCATAATAATCATTCCTAATTAGGAACTGCCTTGGTAGAGAAAACTGTCTCACCCAAATTTACACTCCCTTCCTAGAAACTGGTGAATGCAGGGATGACCAGCATCCAGGGACTGGTCAGTGTAGGCATGTTTGGGCTCAGCCTCTCTCCAGTGTTAGAGAAAAAGCTTTCTCTGATACTGCAACATGGCACTATATCTCCCTCTAACCCAATCTTGCTTTCTTCAACTTCTCTCCCTTTCACAGGGTTGACCTCAAGAACAGTCCATATAAATTTGCTCAGTAATGTCTTTCTTATGGTTTTCTTCCCAGTGATACAACCTGTGAGTGACATTGATTTATAGAAATTCTTACTTATGTTGCCCAGTTCTCATATTCATCAAATTATGTTGGCTTTTCTCTTGAGATTTGAGCTTTTATATCTTGGTTTGGTAAACATATTCTGTGGTTAGCTTGATTGTTTCACTTTCATATGGAGGTCTTTCATTCATTTGGGGTTATTTTATTTATTGATTTATTTGTTTATTTGTTTTTGTAATGGTATGTGCTAGAAGTCCAATTTTATTTTTCTCTAAATTGCAAATTAAATCTCTAGTTTCATTTACAAAAGTATCCATCATTTCTTCAAGGTTATGTAATCTATCCTGTATCACATAACCTGTGATCTGTTTAAATCCTTGTTTTTGTATTCCTTCATTCAATCAGTCTGTCCCTGCACTAGTACCACACTGATAATTTTATCATTTGGTGCTGGAATCTGTCTTACTATCTAATAGTATGAGTTTTCTATTTTATACATTTTTTTTTAATTTTTTTTAATGTTTATTTATTTTTGAGACAGAGAGAGACAGAGAGAGACAGAGCATGAATGGGGGAGGGGCAGAGAGAGAGGGAGACACAGAATCGGAAGCAGGCTCCAGGCTCTGAGCCATCAGCCCAGAGCCCAATGCGGGGCTCGAACTCATGGACCGCGAGATCGTGACCTGAGCTGAGGTCGGACGCTTAACCGACTGAGCCACCCAGGCAACCCTATCTTATACTTTTTGAAAACTGCTTTAGCAACTCACAGAAAGTTACCTTTCTGTATAAATTTTGGAATAAATTTGTCAAGTTTATCCCCAAACTTAGCTGTGGTGTTGAATTGAATAGTGATGGATTTATAGATTTATTTGATGACAATTAAAATCTCTAAAGTTTTATTCATTGTATTCATGAGTATATTGTCTCTCTCTATTCAGATCTACTTTGATGTCCTTTCATAGATTTTTTTAAAAATATCTATAAACCTCTCAGGCAATCTTTGCTAGATTATTTCCTAGGTAATTGATAGTTTTCATTGTTATCACAAATGGCATCTATTTTCCATTTCATTTTCTAGTTACTTATTTTCCAGTGAAGAGAACTTGTTGAATATATGTGAAGGATGATTTACTGAGCTGACAGATAAGATTGAAGAACTCTTTCAAAAAGCATTAGCAGGGAATAAGGAGATGGAATGAATGGAAAAAAGTCAAAAGAAATGGAGACTAATAATAGAAAAAGCAATACCCATCTAGAAGGACAGAGAAAATACACATATAGAGAAAATATTTGAAGAAAAACATACTGATAATTTGTGTAATTAATGAAAACTGGGGGCACCTGAGTGGCTCAGTCCGTTGGGTGTCCGACTTCCACTCAGGTCATGATACCCCGGTTTTTGAGTTTGGGCACCACATAGGGCTCTGTGCTGACAGCTGGGAGCCTGGAGCCTGCTTTGGATTCTGTGTCTCTGTCTCTCTCTGACCCTCCCATGCTCATGCTCTGTCTCTCTCTGTCTCAAAAATAAATAAACATTAAAAAAAAAGAAAAAAAAAGGTAACTGTGAGACTTCCATTTAAAGAGGTACACAAAGAACTGAGTAGGAGAGCTGAGTGGAGAAAAACTCTCATTTGGATATATTATAGTGACTTTTAGGATTATTAAAAGCAAAGGAAACTGCTGAAAATTTTCAAAAGGAAACTAAAACTTGTCTTTCAGAGAGAAATTAAAATCCAGTACCTTTAGTCTTGACAACAATACTGAATACAAGAAAGTATACAAGGAAAAGGATTTGAATCTGATATTATATTCAATTAAGCTATCATTTCAATGTTAGAGAAGAATGAAGATGTCAGAGAGTGAGTCTAGCAACATGAAGAATATCTTCAAAAGAATTCTTGGGGCTTCTGGGTGGCTCAGTTGGTTGAGTGGCTGACTCTTGATTCCAGCTCAGGTTAACCCAGGGTTGTGGGATTAAACCCCATGTTGTCCTCCTTGTTGAGCATGGAGCCTAATTGGGATTCTCTCTGTCTCTCTTTTCCTCTGCCCCTCTCTCCCACTCACACATTCTCTTTTTCTCTCTCTAAAATGAAAAAAATCAAATAAAAAATTAAAAAATAAAATAATTCTGAAAATTCTTAGAGGTTTAACTTTCGAAAGGAAGGAATAGATCTCATAGCAAAAAATTGGTATAAAAGGGAAGAACATGTAAAAAATAAGTAGAATTTATTGATATCTGAAAAAAGCTTTTAAATGCTTTTTTCATTTATATAAGCACAAAAATCTAAACCCAAACTTGTTAGGGGAAGTGAGGAAGATGGGAGAGGGAATTGTGTTGACATTTTTTTTCCTATTCAGGGGGAAACATAATTTTTCATAAAGTTATAGACATTGATAAGGAGAAAAAAAACAAAATATTAATCTGTTTTATTCCCCCTGCTTAGTGCATTGCCCAGGGCACAATTTATGATAAAACATGTTTGTTAAAAGAATCTTAATGAATTAATGACCATCAAAATAATAAAAATATAATGCATATTGTTAGTTCATGAGAAACACCTAATTAAAATCAGGGAAATGGGAGACATACGATAACATTAATTGCAGTAGGTAGAAAACATCTTCTAATACAATAGTAACAAATTAATTTATGGTAAAACTTATTAATCAAAATAGGTAAAACAACAGTGAAAAGACAATGACTCTCAGGTTGTACTAAAAATAAGAATTAGCAATGTTGTCTAAGAGATACTCAATTAGAAAAAAACACCTAAACACACACAATAAGCAGAAAAATTGATAATGAATCATGGAAAACATATATCTAAAAAATATCAAGTAGGAGCTCCTGGGTTGCTTCGTTGGTTGGGTGTCAGACTTCGGCTCAGGTCATAATCTCATGGTTCATGAGTTCAAGCCCGCGTCAGGCTCTGTGCTGAAGCTCAGAGCCTGGAGCCTGTTTTGAATTCTGTGTCTCCCTCTCTCTCTACACCTCCCCCAACTCATGCTCTCTCTCTCTCTCTCTCTCTCTCTGTCTCTCTCCCTGTCTCAAATAAATAAATGAATAAATAAATAAATAAATAAATACCAAGTAAAAATTTTAATATGAGAAAAAGAGCAAAGGTGAAAATAAAAATTATCATCAAAAAGAGATATGAAATATGTATGAAAAAAAGTAAGCTGGGAAGATTGTAATCATCAATATCAAGCTGAGAGTACAGCCTCTAAGTAGAAAAAGGAATAACATATCATATGGAAAGACATAGTTAATGAACACACATGGAAAACTATAAAGGTAGAGATGAATTCAATGGCATTACTGTTAGGTGTAATAGATATGTCTAGAACATCATGACAAATGAACATAGAATACATATTTTCAAGCACATATGAAATATTTACCAATGATGATGATGAACTTGGCCTCAAAAGAGGTTTCAAAAAATTTCAAATAATTAGCAACATAGCATCTATATTCTATAACTACAATGCAATACAATTAGAAATCAAACTAGAATATTTAGGAAAAATTCTTATCTCTAAAAACTAACATATTACCATTTACCCTTTGGTTTAAAGCAGAGATTATATGCTAAAATTTGAAGTTATTACATTATAATGACAATGAAAGCACTGGGTTGAAATCTGTTTGCTGCTGAAATGTAGAGGAAAATGTACCAAATTGTGATTATTACCAGAATATAAGAAAGATGGAAAACAAATTAACTAAAATCCGAATAAGCTAGGAAAAAAACCCCAGCAAACTAAATTCAAAAACAAAAGTAAAAGAGAGGAAAGGGATGCCTGGGTAGCTCAGTTGGTTAAAGGTCAGACTTTTGTTCAGGTCATGATCTCATGGCTTGTGAGTTTAAACCCCGCAAAGGGCTTTGTGCTGACAACTCAGAGCCTGGAGCCTGCTTCAGATTCTGTGTCTCCCTCTCTCTCTCTGTCCCTCCCCCACTAACACTCTGTCTCTCTTTTCCTCAAGAATAAATAAACATTAAAAAATTTCTTTAATAAATAAAAAAAGAAAAAGAGAGGAGCACAAAAATAACGATAAAGTTATGATAAAAGAGACAATTAAAAATAAGGCTATGTGAAAACACCAAGAAACAAACTTCTAGTCATATCAATTAAATAAATGCAAGGACTGTTCAGCTTGGACAGTTATTAACACAATTAATAAGCACCAAATTAAATGATCAAAAATTAATCTTTCAATTTGGGGTGAAAAAGCACTCAATATGATTTTCTACACAGTTAAGATAAAAATTCTTAGCAAACGAGGAAAGAGAAAGACAACTTAAAAAAAAACACAACAAAAAAGGGTACTTATAATATATCTAAAGAAATCATCACATTTAATAGAGACATTTTAGTTTTGTTTCCTTTCAGGTGGGTATCAAGACAAGGACGCTTGCTCTCACTACTGTAGTTCACACAGACCTGAGATCCTGCACAAGACATTAAAACTAGAAAAATAATATGAGATATAGAGAATAGAAAGAAAAGGTAAATTTTCCATGATATGAATACTTTCATGGAATGCCCAAGATAATTTATAAACAAATTATTACAATTAATATTAAAATATAGTTAAAGACTGAAGAAATAATACATATCCATGTGACCATTATCCCAGAAATGAAAAATGCTTTTTGTCAAATTTGTTCCAATTTTTTAAATAAAATTAACCCTTTCAAATTTTCCTTTTTTAAATAAAAAGGATGTACTTACAAGAAAATCCATTGCAGCATTGTATGCTAGAACAAACAATATGAAACAGTTTCCTTTACATTAAATATTTAAGGCTAAAAGAGCAATAATTGCCTAATGTCTCTGTCTGCTCTACAAAAATTTTCAACTAACTCAATCCAGACTTTTCCCCAAAATTCTTCTAGCGTAACACATACTACTTCTTTCTCACAATCACCATGTATTCAGGGGGGCATATGCATTTCTAATATTAAGAGTTTTTAAGAAGGATTTTTATCTTAAAGCCAGAAGGAATTGATTTATTTAAAAAAGACTACTTAGTGTGCTTGAGATGCTGTTTTCCCTCCCCCACAATACCTTGTGCTCTTCCTTGGCCTGGCAGAATGTCTCCTGAAAAGAAGGGTAGCTCCCACAAAGAAGGGTGGTTAGAAGAAGGGCTGTTCTGCCATCAAGGGGGTAGTGACCAGAGAATACACCATCAACATCATAAGCATATCCATGGAGTGGATTTCAAGAAGCATGCCCTCAGACACTCAAAGAGATCTGGGAATTTGCCATGAAGGTGGGATCTTCGTATGTGTGCATTGACACCAGGCTCAACAGAGCTGTCTGGGCCCAAGGAATAAGGAATGTTCCATACTGTATCTATGTGCGGTTGTCCAGAAATTGTAACGAGGATGAAGACCCACCAAACAAGCTCTATATTTTAGTTACCTATGTACCTGTCACCACTTTCAAAAATCTACAGTTAATGTGGATGAGGACTAACCACTGATTGTCAAATAAAGGTATAAAACTGAAAAAAAAAAGACTACTTAAAAGGTATATTGAATGGATATTAGTGAATATATATATATATATATATATATCTTATTTGAAAAAATCTTTACTCTTTAAAATCAAAAAAATGAAAAAAATTTAATCTTTAAAAGATCAAAATTGCAAAATATAAAAATTCCACAGCTGTACCATTGGCCAGGAGTTTTTAGATCTTCTTCTCCAATAAATTTCAAATATTTTAAATACATTTCTAAACAAAATCTCAAGTCACTTGAAGTCTTTCAAGAATGTAACTGGCCATTCTAAAAGAATATGTAAATAAGAGAAAATGGAAAGTCTAAATCAGTGCTGTTCAATAGAAATATAATGCTAACCATAAATGTGAACCACACATAGGGGCTTTAAAAATTTTCAGTAGTCATTTAAAAAAATGAGAATAAATAAATAAAAATAATTTTAATAACATTTTAACTCAATCATTAAAAATATTAGCATTTTAAACCATAATCAATGCAAAAATTACTATTGATATATTTGACATTTTTAATATCAAAATTGAAAAAACCTATAGTGTATTTTACATTTCAGTCTCTACTATCCACATTTCAAGTGCTCAATAGCTTCACATGGCTAGTGAGTATCATATTGGATAGGACAGATGTAGAGAATGCACTGATTATTATGACACATTTATTAACCTGATGGATATGGTATGCCAAACTGGTGAAAGCAAACACTAACATTTAAAAACTTGTAGTATGTGCTAAAAATTATGTTAAGCATAGTATATGAATTATTTAATGAACTATAAACCTATGGAGTAAAAAAATACTAACATTACTCATATTATCTCCAATGTATGATTGAGAAACTTAAGATTAAAAACATATCCTAATGGACCCCAGCTATGCCCAGGCAGAGAGAGAATTGAGCCAGGCTTAACTGCTTCCTAAGCCTATACTTTTAATTACTTTATACTATACTGGTTGTGGTTTGGATGATGGCTGGCACTAGGATGATGGAAATGGAGGGGAAAATAAATGGAGCAGTGTGAGAAATAGTCAAATGATAAAAGCAGCTGGACTTGGTGATGATACACACAGGTTGAGGGACACAGAAATATTATTGTTTGCTTGAGCAGATGGTCAGACTGTATGACTATTGCTAAGAACACTGGAGAGGGGCAGATTTTGAGAGAAGATTCTAAGTACTCCATACTTGAGATTATGAACATTCCTATCATCTTTTTAGTTACATTAAGCCTCTGCTAGGAAATGTGACTTTAAAAAGGCCCTTTGCTTCTACTGGTTATTACACTGACCAACCTAGAAAAAGAGAAAAATAGGTGTTAGAATAAAATAAAGTCTTCATGATATCTTCCTTTCACAAATAGGAAAAAAATTATACAAATGAGAAATAATTTATAATTTATTTGGATTTTTTCTAGGTTACTAATACAGATTAAGTTTTTGAAAACATTAGAAACATTATCCTTGTTAACTGGTTTAAAATTTAGGGGGTAAAAGAAGATGAATGTCCCAATGAATGAATGGATTAAAAATTGTACCACTTAGATACTGATGGACTCTATCACATCTTTCCAGCAGATTTTCTTTTTTTTTTTAAGTTTATTTATTTATTTTGAGAGAGAGAGAGAAAGCATGTGCACCAGCAAGGGAGAGGCAGAAAGAGTGGGAGAGAGAATCCCAAGCAAGCCCCACACTATCAGGGCAGAGCCCTACATGCAGCTCCCGATCTCAGGAACCATGAGATCATGCTCTGAGTGGAAATCAAGAGTCAGATGCTTAACCGATGGAGGCACCCAGCCTACCTTTCTAGCAGATTTTCATTATGAACCCTTCCTAAAATGGGTGAAATCTATGTCAAAAATCCAGTAAGATGAGACTCAACAAGAGCTTTTGTGGTATTTATGTTCAATTTGGATGACAACTCCTGTAGACACTATGGATTAGAGGAAGGGACACCAGATTATTCTACTGTGTTTAAAAAAGCAATTATTTATGCCTCTCCTCAGTTTCTTTCATCTGGTACTTCATCTTAACTGAAGGTTTTTCTGATTCTTTGTTCCTATAAATTTGAATCCTTCAACGTGAGGCTAAAATACAATCTTCACATTTGGTTTGTGAGTTTGGGAGAACCATCTCTGTGTCTGAGAACAGGGAAGGGGAAGAACTGGGGGGAAAGGGCTCAAGTTTTGGAATAGTAGCTGTGGAGACCAGCACTGGGAGGTACCAGATTTTGTTAAAAAAATTGCCAGGCTCTGCTCAGAGCTAAAAGGTATATGTATATGTAAGAAGAAACAGAAGAAGGAAATCATCAACTGAACACAAGCCTCCAAATTTAAACAGTAAAACGAAGTCCCCAGGTAGTGTAGAACAGGAAGTGATAGAACCTCATAGGTCTTGTAGTTTCCTTTATGTTTGCTCAGGCTATAAGATTAATTGATTTCAGAGAAATTAATAAAATACTTTTCTTAATAAAAGTTTATCAAGGAAGAGTTCCCCTCAAGAGTAATATTTAGCCAAAATCATACACAAATAATGAATCCTGCTTTGTTTCTTTAGCTCTCAATCTAGCATTGCCATGTCTGTTGTTTGCTTCTTAGGGCAGTGATCTTTGATACTGAAATTTAGTCTAAAACGAGACAGTCATTTTTATTCAGTAACCACGTAAATAGTGCCACAATGTGGACAGTGAGGCATCCTGGGTCCACACCTCAAACTCTAGTGTGACACTGTAACTTTCTACACTTCCTGCTGCATCAGAGTAAATTTTTAACCAGAATGGCCCAGGCAACTGAAATGATCAGAAGAGTGCTTTTAGAAAATTATTTGTGACCAGGAAACACCCTCTAGGTTTTCCTTTTGTGTTGCAGTTGCAACAGATAGGACAATGGATATAGCATGGATATCTTGAGATTACTTATATTTGCCACCATAGCAGTGGGTGAAATTATAGGCATTAGTAGTGCTCAAGATGTGCTAAGTTTCCAGGTTGCATGCATACCTTTTATCCATCGCCTTAAACTGCTCATACTATCTCACTCTCTGACTTCTTACACACTTTTCAACTCTGTAAGGATAGTAAAACAAAAGCCTATTATCATCCTTATAATTCATGTCATATATATCTGAAATCTCCTAGTGTCTCACTAAGATATGTTCTTCTGAGAAACCTATGTATATGGATCCAATACAATAAATTTTTACTATAGAACCTAACAGCAAAACATTCTTGAATACACAGAATTCTTCCAAGGAACCCATTAATTGCTGCCCAGTTTCATATGTTTTTCTAAATGTCTTATCTCTCTCTCTCTCTCTCTCTCTCTCTCTATATATATATATATATATATATACACACATCTACATCTTTTCATTTCCTACTCTCCTGATCACTATCTCCTAACACCTGTAGTAATATTTAGCTGGCATTTATAATGTTAGGATTAAATTATAGGAGAGAAGTCAGAAGTATAGTTTTGAGATTCATTTGCATAGTGATCTGAGTCACTTGGAAAAATAATAAACAGAGAAGAGGGGACATTAGTGCACAGAGAAAAGAAGAGAGTCAAGTATGGAAACTTGAAGAACCACCCATACTTTGTGGCATAAAGAGGAGGGAAGACCCCATGAAGGGGAGAGAGAGAGGAAAAAGAAAGAGATAAAGGAATTACCAGTGTATTCTAATGTCATAGGCAAGATAGGTTTTCAAAACTCGATGGTGGAATATAGAATTTTCTCTTTCTGAGCATTCAAGAGAGGCCCTGAGAAAGATCATTGATAACTTCTGATAAAGCAATTTCAGTGGAGTTTTATGGGAGAAAATCAAATTGGAAAGGGTTAGGGATGAGTGGTTGATAAACAATTAGAAGCATCAGCTTGATAGTTTGTAAAAATTCATAGATCAGCTGTAGAAACCTCACAGACCATATTAATGTGCTCTTTTATCACAGAGAATAATTAGAAACTCTTCATACCACATTAGTCAGGAAACTGGGTTTTACTTTATTACTATCAATCTATTGTACAAGTTAATGCAAGCTATCTTAACTACTTCCACTTTCTTACTTAAATTTAGCCTCAATACCCAATTGAAGTCATATTAGGATGATGTTTATTCACCAGTGAAAAAAGGGACATTGGATTGCCACATAATGGCTATTTAATGTTTTCATTAAATATATAAAAAATATACTTTTTACAAATTTGAGAGACTTTTATATAAATATTAACTAACCAAAAAATCTTGAATCAGATGGTGAGAACAGAATTTTGTTTATTTTAGAAAATATGCTTATTTTCAGGTTACTATGAAAAATATTCTCAAGATACTCAGATAAGATATATTTTTTGCTTACAAGGACCTCATAATAAACTAAGATTATAAAGTTGAACTGCTAATACATATTATTACAGTAAGAATGAGTTTGTCCCCATTTCCTAGTCCACGGGGTTTCTACAAATATTCTCATACAGGCTCTATTCTGCCTTTAATAAGTGGTGTGGCAATTTCTTATCTAAGAATTGTATTAGCCCTATAGTAAAAGATAAAGCAATTCTTAAGCTTTTGTTAGTACCCAATATTGCCAAAAATGGCCATTAAAGGCTGATGGTTCTACTACTTAAAAAGGTAGCTGTAGTAAGTCCCACATTTCTTATGCACAAAAAAGAATCTAGGCATGGGCTGGAAGTGGGAGGCTGTACTAACCGGGTACTGACACTATTCACCTTAGAATGTAAGCAATTTCTCCACTGTGAATGGAGTGTTCAAAGTATATTCTATTGTTTTGAGACAATGTTCCTCTTTTTTAATAGGACTGTGGGGTGTATTATTACTGAAGATTGATACATGTCCTCAGATAGTATATGTGTATAGGTGTATGCGTGTGTGCGTGCATGTGTGGGTGCACTTGGTACAATATTTGATGACCAGGAAGAATGAGAAGACATGTGCTACTGCCTGAGAAACATTGGCCTGTCAATACCCACTCTGGAATGTTTTTCTAAAATCCATCTGCTCCTAATCATGATATTATTATACACTCACTAATTTAGATTTTGAGAACTATATTACTACCAATTATCATGTTCAGTTTGCATTGTTGAAAGAGAGAAGGCAAGAAGACATATTTAGTTTCTGAATCTAAAGACTTACTCCTTCCCTACTATCCTTCTTGACAATGAGTAGCAGAAGGGTAATTTTTACATTTATACTACCTTTCCCTTAATTCCCCCGCAAAAATCACCAAAAGGTATATGGAAGTAACCAACATTAGTAATTTCTTAGTGGCTAATTAAAGGAAGTCACAATGTGGGAAGTTTAAAATCATTAACAAAATATGACATTATTTAGTTTCCAAAAAACTTATGGCTTCACATAAAGTCTCTTCACAGATTTAAGAAAATGGTTTTCCTGTCCCCAAATCAGTTATTTCATCTCTCTTCTTTTCAAATAAAGAGATAAGAATATGTCAAGATACATTAAGAAACAATAGTGTCTATAGGTAAAGAAGGAAATCCTTTGCATGCCTAGGAAGCTAAGTAGATGTTTGGAAGACTTGGGAACTAAAGACTAAACATATCCTAGCCAAGATGATTGCTATGGAATGAATGCTTATGCTGTCCTCAAATTTGTATGTTGAAGCTCCAGCCCCAAATGTGATTATCTCAGAGTCTTTATGGAGGTAATTATAGTTAAATGAAGTTGTAAGATCTGATGAGATTAGTGTCCTTCTAAGAAGAGACAGGAGAGAGCTCACTCACGGCTCTGTCTTTCTCTCTCTCTCTCTTTCTCTGCCATGTGAAGTCTCTGCCATGTGAAGACACAGAGAGAAGGCAACTTTCTACAAATCAGAAAGAAAGATCTCGCTAGGAACCAAATCAGCTGGCACCTTGATCTGGGACTTCTAGGCTCCAGAACTGTGGGAAGATACATTTCCATTGTCTAAGCCATCCATTTTGTTATGGCATTTCAAAATCAGAAAAGGATCTTCAACTCACAAAGCAAAAAACATTTTTATAATATATATATATATATATATGTATGTATATATTCTTATAATATATACATTAGGATAGCCTTATGAAAGGTAGAACTGGTTCCTTATTGAGGCACCCATATTATTCAGTCTCTTCAGATGTAAAACTTGTTTTCTCCAGATGCATGCTTTTCCTGACTTGGAGAACAACCATCAACTCTCTCTGTCAAAGGAACTTCAATTTACTTGATAATTTATTTTCACATTTATTTAGCACCTGAGACCACAAGTTACTTTGTTTCTCTGTTCTCCTTTCCCAGGTCTATAATGGTATATAAAAATCAAACCACAATTTGATTTCAAAACTAGTGAGTTATTGAGAAATTACCCATTTTAACTTACATGTGCACTGAAAAATTCTTATCTATTTAACAAATTAAATGTTGACCTGGTAAATCAGAAGAAGGATTTGTTTGAAGCCATGTGTCCTCTTATTTTTGGAACTAAAATTTCTATATTTTCAATTATAGGAATAACAATGTTGACTTAATATTTCAGTAACAGAACTTAAGAATAAAGGGATAAATTTAATAGTTTAAAATTCATGAATTATTTTTAAGCCTTTATAGAAAAGAAAATGTTTTCCTCCTACATACATTAAGTATTAGGATACTTAGTATTTGGGAGTGGGGTGTCATTTTTCACTACTAATATTCTGTTATGTCATACAAAGTTCCAAGATGAATACACTAACTACATTGCTTTAGTAATCTGTTTTTGCTTCATATGGCATTTGTGTCAAATTTTAATTACCCTAATGTTGGTTTAGTACAGAGGACAATGTTTACAATTAATATGCACCAAGAATTTCGTAGTTTTTACATAGTACTTCAAGCCTTTGGGGGAGAGAGTGAGAGTGGGGATAAGGGAGGTAAGAAATGCCATGCTGCATTACAGTGGAATGTCTTGTCACTTCAGGGATTATTACTAAGTAGAAGGATTACAAATATTTATTCTTGTGTCTTTTTTTTTTACTTCAAGAGAAAGCAGAATGATTATGAGGAAAAGCTTTTATTTCCAAAAATGTTATTCAGCTTACTTTTGAAAATCACTCCACTTTTTAATATCATATTCTTTCATGTGTCTATGTGCTTCAGCCCATTTAAACATACTTAATCAAATTTATCTTTTTATCTTTTACTATTTTATTAAAGCTGAACACAAAATAAGTTACTCTTAAAATATCTCTCTGTGGTGGTGTGCCTGGGTGGCTCAGTTGGTTAAGCATCTGACTTGATTTCGGCTCAGGTCATGATCTCACAATTTGTGAGATCAAGCCCAGCACCAGGCTCAGCACTGTCTGTCCCTCCTCTGCTTGAATGCTCTTTTTCTCTCAAAATAAAATAAACATTAAAAAAATCTTCTTGTGCTGTTTTTTCCTGCTCACAATCATTTCCCCTATCACTGAAGATTGTTTAAAAATTGTGCTGGTAACTTGCATAATAGTCGATCACATAAAAAGGTACTTGCTCATTTAAACATTCTCTTTTCTACTTTTTGTTCTGTATATGATTGCTACAATTAAAATAGGTTCTCATTAGGAAGGTAGTATAAAAGAAGTGCTTTAGGGATTTGCCTCTAGAGCTACATTGCCCAGATTTTCATTCTACACTAGTTGTTTCACTGCTCACATATGTGGTCTTGAGCATGTTACTCAATTCTCTGGATCTGGTTTTCACATCACCAAAATGGGAATAATAATAGTATATATCTCAGAAGTTGTTTGGAGGTTGATATGACTTCACGTATGAAAAACATTTAGAATATAAATACTTTATTAATATTTGCTCTTATCATTTTCTTAAATAAATGCATAGAAGAGGAATTGTCCTGGGGCGCCTGGGTGGCGCAGTCGGTTAAGCGTCCGACTTCAGCCAGGTCATGATCTCGCGGTCCGTGGGTTCGAGCCCCGCGTCAGGCTCTGGGCTGATGGCTCAGAGCCTGGAGCCTGTTTCGGATTCTGTGTCTCCCTCTCTCTCTGCCCCTCCCCCATTCGTGCTCTGTCTCTCTCTGTCCCAAAAATAAAAAATAAAACGTTGAAAAAAAAAAAGAAGAGGAATTGTCCTTTGACTTATGGATCCTTAGTATCATCTACATTTATAAGTAAATGCCTTAGTAGAGTCATGTATCTATCTACTTTGGAAGAGTTTATATACAATGAGAATTGTGATTCCATGGAAATCTGAATGGACATTCAAGGAAAACTAGCCCCCAAATTATAGTCTTTTGGGGAAGAAATCCTTTCTTCTCCCCTAATTTTATCCATAGTTGTTTGGCTATTTCTTCTTTTTTAAATTGATTTTGGGCATTTAATTTTTGTCTAGGAAATAGTGCATTTCATCATTGTATTCATTTGCTAAGGCTGCCATAACAAAGCAGCACAAACTGGATGGCTTAAATTAACAGAATTTGTTTGTCTTAAAGTTCTGGTAGGTTAGAAATCTGAGGGAAGCATCAGTTCTCCTTCTCTCTCCTTGACTTGTAGATGGCAGTCTTTTCCCTGAGTCTCCCATGCTTATCTTCCCTTCATGTGGCATTTTATTTGTAAGCACAGCAGTCATATTGGATTAGGGACCCATCCTATCCAGCTCTGGCCTCATTTTAACTAATTATATCCACAATGACCCTATTTCTAAATAAGTTCATATTATGAGATTCTAGGGGTTTCCTAACATGACTTTTATGGGGATACAATTTAACCCACAACAATTAGTAATGTCAGATATTTTCTTGTGTTTTTTTTTAATTTTTTAAGTTAATTTGTTTATTTTGGGAGAGAGAAGAGGGGAGAGGCAGAGAGAGGGAAAGATAATTCCTAGCAGGCTCCATACTGTCAGCATGCAGCCTGACTCAGGGCTGGAACCCACAAACTCTGAGATCATGACCTGAGCCAAAAATCAAATGTTGTATGCTTAACTACGTGAGCCACGTAGGCACCCCTTTTATTGTGTTTTAAATAGTATTTTAGTATTCAAAATAAAGTCTTCTTTATTTTTATTTGATTATCTTCTAATTTATTTAATAAATTTATAATTTTCTCATAAAGTATTTCAAATGTATGCATAAATAGGGAGAATAGTATAAGGAACTGCCATGTAACTATCACCTAGTACCACAATGATCAACTCATGACCCATCTTTTTTTAAAAATGTTTTTATCTGAGTGTAGTTGAAACACAATGTGACATTAGTTTCAGGCATACAGCATAGTGATTCGACAAGTGTGTGCCTTATGCTGTGCTCACCACAAGTGTTGCTACCATCTGTCACGATACAATGCTATTACGATATCTTTGGCCATATCCTTTATGCTGTGCTTTTTGTTCCTGTGACTTATCAACTCATGGCCAATCTTGTTATACCTATACTCCTGCCCTCTTTAGTCATAGGCACTTTTGAAGGAAATCCCAAATATTATATTTCCTGATAATGATTTTATATGTCTCAAAAAACAAAAGCTTTAAAAACATGGCCGAAATAACAATATTACACCTAGAAAATAGACAATAATTTCTAAACATTATCAACTATGTAGTCAATAAAAATTTCATCAAATGCCTAAAAAATGCTTTATTTCCATTTCCTCCCTCCCTCCCATCCTTCCTTTCCATAATTCGGGAGTCAGTAAACTTTTGTGCGTGTGTAAAGGACCAGAAAATAAACATTTCAGGATTTTTTGGTCACACACAGTTTTCACTGTATATTCTATTTTGTTTTCTGTTATAAACATTTAAAAATATAAAAGCCATTTTAAGCTTGCAGACTGTAAAAAACAGGTCACAGACTGCATTTGACCTATAGACTATAGTTTGCTGGCCTCTGTATATCTGTATGGTTTGCTGTTTGAATTGGCATTAAGATCTATATTGTATTAATTTGAGATTAGATATGCATGAGATTTATTAGAGTAAATGCCAGTGAGAGGAAATAGGAAAGAAACGAGGGGTGTCTCAGAGCACCACCAGATTGCAATGCAGTCCTGACTGTTGTGGAGGGAGAGAGAGAAGTGGGAAGGATTGGGTAGAAGAGTCCTAGACTATAGTGTGGTTCTAAGGAAGTTTGATGCAATGTATGGAAGTCCTCAATCCAAGGTAGTTCATGGAGGTGTCTCCAGGAGTGAACTTCTCTTAGTATCTGTGCCACAATTAGTCAGTGGCTGGGAACAGCCTGTGGGAGACAAAGCCTTAGGACGAATGCAGTGATAAATGCCAGAGCCCAAAGCTAGGGATATCAGTCAATTTGTTCCCTGCAGTTGGAATTCAGTGAAGTGCATGGCTACCACACGTGCACTGCAATTGCTTGATGTCTCCTAATTTTTTTGAGCTATTCTAAGTCTCTCTCTCTCTCTGTCTTTCACATGGAAAATTATTTGTTGAAGAAATTAATTATTTGGCCTATGGAATTTACCAGACTGGAAATTGGTGATTATATCCCATCCGGTTACTTAACATGTTGCCAACTATGCCCTGAAATTGATAATTATACCTAGACATTAGTTCTCAATTTAAAGACTTAATCATATTCAGGTTCAAATTTTGGGGAAGAATACTTTATATGTGATGTTATGATGTTAGATTCCATTGATGATGGATAAGGTGCTCCTGGTGTCTGTGCATCTTACTGACTTAACTCTCCTTTCAGCCATTGATTCAATGGATATTTCTAGGAAAAATCAAATTTATTGGACCTTACTACAAGCATACTATGTGCCTTTTCACCTACTGTCAGGACCTCCCTTGAAGCTATAGGGCAAGTGAGTGAGAGGGGCATAGGGGTTGAACTTCTGAGGATGGGTATTGATGCTCAAATTCTCCTATATTTTGTCAGTGGGAGCTTATTCAAGTTGGTTAGTAGGTCCTTTTTGAAAATAATTTTTAGAATAAAACTTATTAAGATATTATTTGTATTTGTGTGCAAGATTATGCTCACATTTTACCTATTCTGTTTGATGAATTTGGACAATTGTAAAAATCCATGTAATGATTACCCCAGGCAATATACAGCACATTTCTTTTTTATTAATACATATATAATACATATTATATATATTTACTTATTTGTTTATTCCTAAACTTACAGTATTATATTAGTTTCAGATGTACATCATAGTTATTCAACTATTCTATACATAGTGCTCATCACAATAAGTGTACTTTTAATCCCTTTTATCTATTTCTTCCATCTCCCAACCCACATCTCTGATAACCACCAGTTTTCTTCTATATTTAAAAGTCTGGCTGTGTGTGTGTCTGTGTGTGTGTGTACCTTTTTTTCTTTGTTCATTTTTTTTTGTCTCTTAAATTCCATCTACAAGTGAAATCCTTGCAACACTTGTCTCTTATGTTTTGGATTTTAGTCATTCCGACAGGTGTGAGGTGATATCTCATTGTGGCTTGGGTTTGCCTTTCTCTGATGATGAGTGATGTTGACCATCTTTTCATGTGTTTGTTGATCATCAGTATGTCTTCTTTGGAGAAATATCTATTCATGTCTTCTGCCCATTTTTAACTGAATTATTTATTTTTGGGGGGGGGTGTTGAGTTGTATAAGTTCTTTATATATTTTAGATACTAAACCCTAAATGGATATGTCATTTGCAAATATCTTCTCCCATTCAGTAGGCTGTCTTTTTGTTTTGTTGATATTTTCCTTTGCTGTTCAGAAGCTTTTTGTTTTGACACAGACACAATAGTTTATTTTTGCTTTTATTTCCTTTGTCTCAGGAAGCATATCTAGAAAAATGTAGCTGTGGCCCATGTCAGAGGAATGACTGCCTATGCTGTCTTCCTTTTATGGTTTCATATCTCACATTTATGTCCTTAATCCATTTTGATTTATTTCTGTGTATGGTGTATGAAAGTGGTTCAGTTTCATTCTTTTGCATGTAGCTGTCCAATTTTCCTAACACCATCTGTTGAAGACACTGTCTTTTTCCCATTGCATATTCCTGCCTCCTTTCTAATAGATTAATTGACTACATAACCATCAGTTTATTTCTGGGCTCTCTTGTGTTCCATTGATTTATGTGTCTACTTTTTGTGTCAGTACCATACTATGTTGATTACTACAGCTTTGTAGTATATCTTGAAAACCATGTTACCTCCAGTTTTGTTCTTTTTCAAGATTGCTGTTGCTATTTGGGGTCTTTTGTGGTTCCATACAAATTTTAGGTTTATTTGTTCTAGTTCTATAAAAAATGCTCTTAGTATTTTGGTGGGGATTGCATTAAATCAAGACATCGCACATTTCTTTCATCCCAGAAAACTTCCTTCTGCTCCTTTGAAATCAGTTGGCTCCTCCTTCAACCCCAAACAAATATTAATCTCATTTTTAACACTATAGATTTATTTATTTAGTACTAGAAATTCATATAAATGGAAGTTTACAATATGTACTCTTTTGTGTCTATCTTTTCTCACTCTTTATAAAGTTTTAAGATGCATCCATATTCGTACATAGCTAAATCTTTTTTTTTAACTGATAAGAAGTATTGCTTTTCATGAATAAATCAAAATTGCCTGCATAGTCAGTTGATATCCCATAATCAGGCACTCCCTACAAGATCCTAGTAGTACACAAGAAGGTATTTTTCAAAAACTGCATAATTGTCTATTTCATATACCATAGTCTTGCTCTAGGACCCTCACAATCTGAGGTATGAGTCTCCCATTGGGCCTAGTTACAAATTCCACACCATATCTTTTCCAACAATGACAGCTTGAATTCCACAGGATCTTCAAGGAGGCTTGCATCACAGCATGACATTTTTTTTAATAAAATTTATGTTGGAACAATTCACATGCAATTGTAAGAAATGATACAGAGAGATTCTGTGTATGTTTTACACAGTTTCTCTCAATGGTAACTTCTTGCAATATTATGGTAAATATAATAACCAGGGTATTGATATTAATTTAGTCAAAAGACAGAACTTTTTTCATTATCACAAAGGTCTCTCATATTGCATCCTACAGTCATATCCACTTCCCTCCCATGCCCATCTGGTCCTTAAGCCCTGGCAACCATTGACCTGTTCTCCACTTCTAGAATTTTGTTATTCCAATAGTGATGTATAAATGAAAATATACAGTATGAAACCATTTGGTATTGGCTTTTTTTTACTCTCTTTAGTTCCCTGGAGATTCATTCAGGTTGTTATGTGTATCGGTGGTCTATTCTTTTTTTTATCGCTGAGCAGTATTCCATGCCATAGATATACCACAGTTTGTTTAAGTGTGTTGACAGATATCTGGGTTGTTTCCAAATTTTTCATATTGTGAATAAAGCTGCTGTGAACATTGATACAGGTTTATTGTGGGGGGGAGAGAGGAGCATGGACTTTCATTTATTTGTGATAAATGCTTGGGTACAATTGATAAATCATATGGCAATTGCATGTTTAGCTTTTTGAGAAACTGCCAAAATGTCTTCCACAGTGATTATATCATTTTATACTCTAGTTTTTCCACATCATTGTCAGCATATGGTGTTGTCACTATTTTGTTTATTTTAACCACTCTCATAGGTGTGCAGTGATATTTCATTTTGTTTTTCATTCGCCTTTCCGTGACTAATGATGTTGAGCATCTTTCATGTGCTTATTTGCCATCTGTTTCCTTTCTGTGAAATATCTGATCATTCATTTTTTGACATGATGAGAGTGTTTGGATAGTCTTTGAAATGTTTAAATATTCCTCTTTCTCCAGTGTATAGTTACCGAATTAAATGACTGTAGTTTCCTTTAGGAAAATATTGGGATATTTATAACATTTATACTTGTCATGGTGGTCCAGGGTCCTTCCTCCTTAGGTTTCCACCTTACTTCCAATCAGTAAGTTTTGACTTCCAAAAACTAGTAGAGGCCATGATTCTTTATTGGGAGTGACTATCCTCTGAGTCTTGTCATCCTTAAAATCTTTTCATTTTCCATCTTGTATAGTATCCTTATTTCCAGTCCATCTAATTTGTCCCTAGGGAGGCTGTATTCTACTAATCACTTCCATAAGTCTCTGCTTATCGGGCTTCCCTAGCTGTTTCTCTGACCCCATCACTCATAATTATTGCATCCATCTGGCTTGTGTCCCTTCTTGATACTTGGACTCTATTGTTTTGAGATTCTGTCATAAGTATTGCTGTTATTTGACCCTGTTCTCTAACGTCATCTTCTGTATATTAGCTCTAGCCTACAGAGGAAAACTGCACTAAACTTTAAAATGTTGCTGGTGACCCTCTCACTAACACATTTCTTGTAATTTAGGTAAATATTATGGGTTTTTTGGCCCGATATGTTATATTCACTCCAGCAAGTTAGTTTTTAAATTAGTTTTTAAGTTCCTTTTTCCCCACTATCTGATATAGCAATTTAGGCATTTCCACCTCACTTAGTGTAAGTCATTACCTTTTTCCATGCTAGGAGTTATCCTAGTAGAGTGTTTTTACCATCTCTTTAGGCCTTTGACAGAGAGTTATATTCCATATCTTGGGAGAGGATACACTGATAGTTTCCTCCTATCCAACTTTATGTTCTGGCATTCTTGATAAGACTCCCTCAGGACCTAGTCCCGCTGGCTCCTTCTGGCACAGGATGCCTAGGTCCTGTGGCTCTTTTGAGGTACAGTTTCTTTTCCTCCTTAGGCCCAGCATGTTCTCAGTCAGAGATTTCAAAGGATGTTTTGTGGGGAAGAGGCCTCTTCATCTTTAAGCAAGGGAGATTGTTACCCTTTTCAGAGAGATGTGGGTCACTTCTGCAGGCTCAGCAAGTTAAAAGAATTTGAGCATTTTTCAGGGGCATCAACTAGATACACCCATTCCATATCTCAAGGTCTTACTCTTCTCCCCACTATGGTTCTGACCTAGGCATGGCGGTTCTGCCTGAGTCGGGAGTTCAACCTTTTGAGTTTGGTTAGTCTGAGGATTGTGTTCTGAGCTTGGTCCTCTGTTTTCTCTGTCTTCTGGCTTCAAGAGATAACAACTTCCTTGTATGCTGTCAGGGAGAGTGTTGGTCTTTCACACTTAACTTTTACTTGCTGATTAATCACCTCAGCTATATATCATCTTATTTGGAATGATCAAGTTTAGCAAAAGCCAGTCAATTGCACTGTTCTCATAGTTGTGGCTTCCCCCATATTTCTTATTTTATGTGCTTCACCAGCTAAGGCACTCCAGTCCTTCATTATGGCATCCCAGTACCACACTAGTAACAGTTTTAACAATTGTACTGCCATGGTGTGCCAGGAGCTATCCATATTCCACTCATACTTTGCCATGTGATGGGGAATAATCCAGCTTCAAATTCCCATCCAAGTTTGGCTCTCTTGAACTACTCCTGGCACGAACTACCACAGAGTAGATTCCCAGGGAAGCAGACTCTGTGATGGAGATTAGTGTGCAGGTGGTTTATTCTGAGTTTAGAAAAGAGAGGAAAGAAGTAGGACTTTGCAGAGGGAGAAGATTAACTGAATCCAGTTTCAACTGAAGCCTCAGCTGACCCTCAGGGGGAGATGTAAAGATGGATCGACTCTTTAGGAATGCTCTGAATTGGAGCAAGAAGACAGACCTTTCGATGTTCAACTTCACCTGGAAAGGAAATATCACCTTGGGCAAGGCAGCTGGCTTCAGTCTTCTGATAAGACTGATATAGGGCTATCTGACAGACGCTCTCTTGGTAGTTCATTTAAGAAGGTTTACAGAATATAATTCTATAGATATTTTTTCATTTTATTTGAAAGTTGCATAGTACCCCACTAGAGTTTATTCAATCCATTCCCTTTTGATATATGCATTCCCGTCTTCAGCTACTGAAGTAGTACTGCTAATTGTAGTACTATAAGTGGTAGTATTACTACTAATATTAGTACTACTAATTAAGTAGTAGTAGTACATTAATTAGTACTACTATAAATAGCCTTATGCTTACATATTTTTGTATGTTTGCTAGTGTAAGTCTGAGATAGACTCATAGAAGTGAGATTGCTACCTCAAAAGGTAAATGTATGCAATATTGCTAGATATATCTAATATCCCCCGCACAGGCATTTTACCATTTTGCAGCACCTACAGCAAATAATGACAGTGCCTGTTTATGCACAACCTCACCGATACATTGTTAAACTTTTGATTTTCCAATCTGATATCTGAGAAATGGCATCTCAATGTAGTTTTAATTTGCATTTCTCTTATTATGAATGATACTGAGCATCTTTTCATGTGGGGAAGAGTTATTTGCATTTGTAACTGTCTCTTTATATTTGTAACTCATTTTTCTGTGAGGTTGGTGGGTGTTTTTTGTGTATCTTGTCATTTAGAAGTACTGTCTACATTGTAGATAGTAACCCTTTTTAACATAAATTACAAATTCTTTTTTGCAATTTTCCGTCTGTCCTTTTATTTTGCCCATATATTTTGCTCTACAAAGTTTTATTTTATGTTTGTGTAATCAAGTGTCCATCTTTTTCCATACTTTTTCTGAATTATGGTTGGAAAACATTTCCTCCCTTCCATCTTACAGAGTAACTTACACATGATTTTTAAGGAGTCCAGCTCCAGGCCAAAAACTTACATGTGATCATTGAGGCCCAAATAAAGGCAAGTATAAAGTCTTTATACTGCCAGGTAAAGAGTATAAAGTATAAAGTCTTTATACTGCCAGGTATATAAGAGGCAGGCCTTATAAGAGAAAGATGCCCTCCTCACACTAGACCTGGTGCACAGTCTGGAGGGAGGTACAGTTAAGGACTCAGCACCCCCACACCTCCAGTACTTTGGGATTGCAGATACGTAAAGATGTGCATTTATAGCCCCAATCCCTCCATTTAGAGACCTCCTTGGCTGGGGGAAAGGCCTGGCTCAAGCCTTTCTCAGGTACCTCTGGCAGATAGCACCTTATCCAGGGGCAATGAAGATGTTTGTCTCCACTCTCACTCAATGTTCAGTATTTTCCCACTTTTAGGTCTTTTTCAAGTCCCTTCCCTGGCCCCATACAAAGCCTAGAGATAATCTCCCATCTGCTTACATCTGACCCTCACCCTGTACAGTTGTTAAGGGAAAAATAAAACATTGGGAAAGCCAGTTAACTTTTTCCTGTTTTGCCTCTTGCTTTCAGTGTCTCAATGAGTGAAAGGCTTGACTGTTTTGTTTTGTTTTTTGTTTTTTGTTTTTTAATTTCAGCTTGTTGTCCTAATTTACCACCTCAACACCTGGCAGCTCAGCTCTCTCCGGCTCAGCTATTGACAATTTTAAATACTTAACATTACTTCAATTTTTTACACTCCTATCTTTGGTACATTTGTAATTTAGCCTGATTTTTAGTGTGAGGAATGGATCCAATTATTATCTTTTTCTATAAAGCTATTTTGTCACTCCATCATCACTTATGCAAAAGAATGTCCCCCCTCCACCCCCCACTGCCACTGATTTGAAACATCACCCCTAAACTAATGATTTATTGGTACTTAAACTTTTGCCTGGAAGTGAAACTTATCACTTACAATGATGATGCCTGAGATCAATAGGGTAGGAAGGGATAATCCTACAGCAAATATTTTTAAATAATAATAAAGTCTACTGCACACTCCAATCCCCATATGTACAGATGCACCTCCTCATCCAAAATAACAAATGAGGAACTCACTGTTATTTTCCAGTGGAATCTTCTGGATGTTTTTAACCTTAATCAATGATAACTATCAGTGGTGATAATGGTCATCTTGTCTTGTTCCTGAATTTAGTAGTTTCTCCTAGCGTTTTTTCATGTAGCATAATTGGCATTGAAATAGATATATTTCATCATTCTTTTATTACTGAGTATTCAATTTTGCTATATTCCAAATATCCAACACCTATGTATATCAATATATTGTTTTTTTTTCCAAGATCTACTGAAAGGATGAACAATGTTAGCATATTTCCTGATTTTGAGCTTTTATTTTTTATGTAATCTTTTACTAGGTCATAATTTATTATTGCTTTAATATGCTCTTAAAATCTTACAAGGAATAAGCAATCTATTTAAATTATTTGCCACAGAGTCTGGCACAAAGTAAGGTTCAAGCAATATTAGGTATTATTATTTGCCTATAAATTCTCCTCTATTTCTATATTTCCTTTGTTTTGTCTATAAATTTTTTAATGTTCATTTATTTATTTTTGAGAGGGAGAGAGAGAGAGAGAGAATGAGAATGCAAGAGCAGAAAAAGTGTAGAGAGAGAGGGAGAGAGATAATCCCAAGTAGGCTCCACCACGCTGTCAGCATGGACCCATGACTATGAGACCATAATCTTGAGCCAAAATCAAGAGTCAGACCACATGAGCCATCCAGGTGCCCATTATATATACATTTTAAATCATATAGATTTTAATTTTTTTAACGTTTATTTATTTCTGAGACAGAGAGAGACAGAGCATGAACAGGGGAGGGGCAGAGAGAGAAGGAGACACAGAATCTGAAACAGGCTCCAGGCTCTGAGCTGTCAGCACAGAGCCCAACACAGGGCTCGAACTCACGGACCGCGAGATCATGACCTGAGCCCAAGTCAGACGCTTAACCTACCAAGCCACCCAGGCACCCCTAAATCATATAGATTTTAATTTAGCTTAACATGTAAGGACATCCAATTATTCTTTTTCCATTCATTTCCCTACCCCCCTTCCCTTCCCCACCCTCCATTCCCTCCTTCCTTCTTCCCACCTTCCCTTCCTCCCTTCCTTCCTTCCTTCCTTCCTTCCTTCCTTCCTTCCTTCCTTCTCTCCTTGGCTGTCTGCTAATGTTAGCTGAATATTTTAACAACCTGTGTTGACCATTCGTTCATTTCTCCCTTGATTTGAAATGCTCCGTTTATCATTTATGAATATACTTGATTCTCTTTCATTGATGGGCTCTTGCCACAGTGCCATATTAACTGTATACTCTCCCAAAACATTTCCTATTTTTCTTTTACTTTAATGTTCCTAGTACCATCGTCCATCTGGTGGTGCAACACAACACCTCTCACCACTCTGTCTCTAGTGCTGCTGGTATTTGTACTGTCAGTATGAGTATATTAAAAAAAAAGTAGTTAAAAAAATTTTTTTTGAGTCAGCATGAGGAAATAGGGAGTAGAAAAAATAGGGGTACAACTCCTATCTGTCCCCATGCTGTGGCGTAGGGGGTGACTATTTGACTTTAAATTCCTCACGTTCCCTAGGCCACATTCCCTAGGCCTCACATTCCCTAGGATCACGCAGTTGTATAAGTCATAGGCTTCTACTCACTTTCTTAGGGCTACTACTTATCTTTTTAAGTAGTAATTTTGCAGAACATGCAAAATTCCAGAGTACATTTTTAAAATTCAGCACAATTAGTGATGCACTAAGGGATCATTCACTAGATGGTTGGGACATGATCTTTTGGTATCTTCAGTCCAAAATATACTTCTCAGCTCCTCTCTTTTATGAATTTTTATGTGTATTTTAATTGAAAATTGGAAGAGGTTGAATCAGGTCTAGGTATATTGCCATCACATCCTTTCTAACTTTTAACTGTAACTTGAAAATTCCATTACTTGTTTGTAATGATAGAAATCAATGAACTGTTAAGGTTTGCCTAAAGCTTCTTATCAAACTGGGCTTTAAGTTTTATTGGAATATAAATCTTTGACTCAATTTCCTCAGATATGTATATCTCTAGTATGTTTATAACATGTATATTTAATACATATGTAACATATCATACATAGAATAAATACTTAAACCTTTATTGAATAAACTAGGAGCCATATTTCATTGGATTTTTTTAGATACTTTGCAGATATGTGGAATGTTTTGTACATTTTTGTTCTTTAAACAAAAATTTCAATAAAGTATCTTCCTTAATGTTATTTGCCAAATCAACAGATCCCTAGAGCAGGAATCCTGTTATTCCAAGGAACCAATATGCATGTGGGGCAAGATGAATAACATTTCACTTGCAATAATATGCTGAAGAGTATTCATACCAAACTTCACATCAGATTGCATAGCTGTGATTCCCCATTTAATAAGTTTTTATTACCAAACAAAATTATCTTAGGGTAAGGCACTAATTTATACATATGTAAATAGTGTGGTATCTTTTGAAAACGTTTTCTCAACTGTTCCTTCAGTGTAGAGGTTTCTAATGTCATTTCGTGTAATAAATTCTGAGTGACACTAAGGAGTGTGGATGGGAAAGAAGGAATACACAAGTACAACACAGATACTTTTTTTCCCTTCCTGTCTTGGTTTTGGAATCAGACTCAACGCAGTTATTATCACAATGGATTTATAATGCTAGTCTACTTCATGGTTCTTGATTTTTTTCCTAAATATTTGCATAAAAAGTCATGGCTGTTATAAAGGACTTTATGTAATTCAGCCTGTTGATCATAACTTTTCCCTTTAATGTTTTGTATTTTTGATGTTTGAATTAGTTTTCCATGTTCAATTTAACTTGCGGCTTTACTAAAGCATATAATTAAAAAGTAACTTTTAACATTCTGAAATAGAGAAAATTTTCCTCATTTTAGTATAAGCCTATTTAACTACTTTCATTTCTTCTACATTCAAGACTTTTTAATGTTTCAAGAAATTATCATATTCAAAGTCACAGAGAATATTTGCCCTTGACTGTGTATGTGACTCTAACATCAGTTTAGAAATTTGAAGCCATGCGTATATATATTATGCTTCCATAATGTATGTATGGCAACTTTACTATATGTGGCAGATAAAGTTCAGAGATGTATTTACAGTGGCAGAAATGTGATACTGAGACTACAGTAGCAAACTGACCTTTGCCATTTTGCTGGTGAGGATTCTGACATCTACAGCAAGCATGCCCTCTTGAAAATGGGCAGGTTTTCCAATTTGGTTTTCTCTGTAGAATCTAACTAGGATTAATCAGATAAATGGGCAGAGACAGGTAGCATCAATTTTTCAGAACAGAATTCAGGGTACTGTGATTAAAACTGCAAGCAGTTTCATTTTGTTTGGTCGTGCATACAATTTTTCTTCCTTTCTAACGTCTCTTTTTCAAAGTCTTATCTTTCATAATTAAATTTATCTTTCATAATTAAATTTATGACCAAATTGGGACTGAGGATAGCTTTATTATAATTAATTATGTTGAAACAGCTTCATTTTCCTTTTTCTTTAACAAGACCTTTCTATAACACACATAAAATTCACAACGTTTGATTCCTTAAGATTTTAACTGATAGTGATCTCATTGTATAGTTGCAAATATGGAGGGAAAACTTATTTTTTTACTAAAATAAAAAATATCAATGAGATAATAAACTGAAAAGTAATTTTGGTTTCACATTTCTAATGCTTATTGGACATTTATTCCTAGGGGATCACCTCACCACTCAAATTCATTTTGTCTACTATCTCACTTTTCATCTTACTTCATCCCCTAGTAAACTTCAAGCTACTTAAGGGAAGAGACTGTACCTTATGTATCTTTTTATCCCTGGTGTCGAGCTGGTACATAGTAAGGGCTCAATGAATATTCTTGAATGAATAAACTTGCCTCTTCTCTTGGATTACTAACTTATGTTTATCATACTGCCATTTTCTCAGACTTCAGAACTCTATATAACCTTTGATTCCTAAATTCAATCAGTTCTGAAATTGTATATATTCCAAATGAATGATATTTTTCAAATATAACTCTTTGCCCATACCCACTGCTATTTCACCAGTTCAAGATTTTATTGCTTCTCTTATCCTAATGGATTAGTTTTATGTCTTCCCCAATTTCAATCTCTCTTACTCTCAATATGTTCTAAACACTACTGCAAGATACAATATTCCAAAAGTACAGAATATGCCATGTAACTTTGTTAGGTGGACATTTTTAAGCCTATTTAGTCTCTATAGAATAAAGTTCAACCCACTTCCCATTCAAAGATCTCTATAATGTGATCTCAATCTCCTGTAATTTCTAGGTCTTCTTAGTAAGGGACCTAGAGACTATTATTCTTCCCACCTCTCTGCAATTTGTATATGACTCATGTAGTTTGGGGAATCAGAGAATGACCTTCTTCAAGTTTAAATCTGACTTTGTTTTTCTTTTTAACATTATTCAGGTTAATTTTATACCATCTGGTATTAGGTCCTGCCACATTAATTCTCATCTTCTGAAATATATGTACAAGAAGTCATTCATTAAAAAAAAAAACTGAGGTTTTTTTTGCACTATGACTGCAAATTTTCTGTATGATATAATCACTGTTGCATTAGGGTCTCTTTAATTCACTGGGAAAACTGCAGTTTCACTATCAGTTAAAGTTGCTTTATAAAGTTGTTAAAAACGTGCAGGTTTACATGACTCAAATTTCTTAAATCGTCCTTCACATAATTTGAAACTCATTGCCTTCATCAGAGCCTCTCTCTTACCTTCTTCAGATCTTCAAAGATGTTCAAAACCTCTGCTGTAACAACAGTTCTTCAGGGAATCTTACATGGATTGTCTTTATGAATCCACTACACAAGATGTTTCTCTAATTCTTCAAATATATTATGTTGTCTTGAGAAACATGGTGAATCTTTATGGAAAAAACACTATGACAGTTTTCTTTTATGCTTCTCACACATAGCAAAATCACATTAACACTAGATGTCCATGGGAAAGTTTATAACTTTTATATTGTTTATTTATTATTTATTTATTTTTATTTTCTATATTTATTCCTGTCAATATTCTGTATCACTTCCAAATTTTCTTCTAAGCTTGAAGTCTTTTTTAGGTCTCATACATTTCTCTGTTTTTGAAAACTCAGAGACTTTTTCATCTTCTTGGAAGATGTTGTCACTCAATAGTGTGGGGAAGATGATATGATGATTCATTGTTAACCATTAAGACCATGAAAAGTGATCCTACCGAGGAATTAAAGTAGTCACAACTGCTTCTCTGTATATGCAACTTCATTATAGCAGGACTTTCAATTCAGCTTTCAAATTCTGAGTAAAATTTTGCAAGTTATTATAGTAAATATTTAGGCAGTGATAGTAAATATTAGGTAGATAGGTCAGAGAGCGAGGAATTTCAAGCTACACACCTTCACCATCTAGTCATCATACTCTTTTTTTTTAATTTTTAATTTTTTTTTTAGGTATCATACTCTTAACTGTGTCTTCTACTTGAAATCTCTGTCCCAATAGTCTCCTTCCCATTGTGTTTCATAAGAACAAAATCCACTTGATTTTATGGTCATGTGCCATTGGTTATATTGAATATCTTTGTTTCCTCCTAGCTGGAAGAGAATACTTTTATTTGAATTGTCCTAGCTTATTAATTAAGTAAGTAAGTAAATATTATATGGTATTTGCTAATCATGACCAACTTCAGGCTACCCACATGTCGTTGAACAGAATGTTAAAAACATACACACACAATTCATCTCTGTGGATACAATGCAGTTCAGCAAATGCTACAAATCAAGGCAGACTTTTCCCCCATAAAGCCAGTTTACAAGCAAACCTAAGTTCAAATTATATATATATATATATATATATATATATATATATATATATGCATATATATATAGTTGTTTAGTATGATAGATAGTGATACCTACCAAAGAGAACAGGAAAACAGGAAAGAGGGAGGAAATACAAAGTGGCAAAATTGAATTTTAAATGTGGCCATAAGGGAAGACCTTCTTGAGTAGGATAACAGCCTACAGAGTGAGGGAAAAGGTGGTGGGGATCATTCCAGACAAGGTATTTGTAAGAAGCCTGTGAAATGGTAGTATGTCGGCTGTGTTGGAGAAATAGTGAGAAAGAAAGACATAGTTGGAGCAGAGAGGAAGCAATGAGAAGGTTGAAGATAAGTAACAGATTTAAGGTGGGGGGGGGACTTAATGGGCCATAGTAGAGCTTTAAAGGCTATAATAGTAACTTTTATTTACTCTGAATGACTAGGGCAGCCATTGCACCATTTTTTTTTTTTAAACAGAGGATTAACATTCACTAAGTACTTGTGAGAAATGGATTGATATGAGGCAAAAGCTAGGAGAACAGTAAGTAGGGTGTGCATTCAGGCGAGATATCATGGTGGCTGGGACCAAACTGACAGAAGTGCAAATATAAGAATTGGTCTCTTTTTATACTTTATATATATTTTAAATTTTTTATATATTTTGAAGATAGATTTTGGCAGGATTTTTCAATGGATTGTCTGTAAGGTGGGGAAAAAGAGAGTGATAAACTATAGCTCCAAATGTTTGGGAATGAGCAAATGGAAGAATGAAATGGAAAAGGTTTTAAGAATAACATATGTTGTGGAAAGGTGGATATCAGGCATGTTGGGAGCTCAAATTTGGACATGTCAAGCATCATATACAAAAACCTGGTTGGAGTGAGTTGAAGAAAGAATTGGAAATGAAAAATTCTGAAAAGGTGAGCAAAAAAATACAGAGGTAGCTACAGGAGGAAGCTGGAACAATTGAGGGTACTATTCTAGGACAGGAGAAATAATAGCATATTTGCACACTGATGAGAATGATCCAATAGAAAGGAAAAATTGACGTTACTAGATGATGAGGAGATAATTCCTCAAGAGATACCCTCTGATAGATGAGAAGGGATGGAGACTTGGGGGGAAATGGAGAGACTGGCCACAGCTAAGGGCTGGGAGGGTTCATTGATAATAACAGGAGGAAAGGCAAAATATGTGGGCATTGATTCTCACGGATGGATAGATACAGTGGTGAGGACTTGAGGACATTTTCTTCCCACTATTTCATTTTTCTCTTGTAAATAGAAACCATACTAATGCACTGAGAATAAGGATGGGGAATAGTTTTCAAGGGAGGAAGTGAAGATATGAAATAGTCATCTTGAAGTGTGGAAGCCTACATGGTCGAGGAACAGTACTATACTTATGGGCAACAGTGAGAAACCTCTTGATTTAATGGTCATAAATTTGAAGGGAGGCTAGTCAGTGAGAGTTTGTGTTTTCACCTGTCCTATCTAGTTGTGTGGATGCAAATAGAGAGCAGGTGGATATAGTAATATTGGGAGAAAATTTCCTTTGTGAATATTGCAGCATTTGAAGTTTACTCTTAGAGCAATAACTTTGGAAGGGCTTTTCAAGAGGATGTATAGTACATTTAGAGTTGGATATGATATATAGAGTCTTCCTAAAAAAACTATGAATGTTTTGATCGTGAGAAAAAGTAATTGTGCTGATCATGGGAGCTTTTTACAAGCAATGGCCATTTTATCCCTGAAGTGTTGTAAGCAGTTTATTCCTCCTTCTGCTTTTGGATCTGGACAGATATTGTTTTCTCTTCGGTTGGCTTTATCTCAGTTCATTACTTTCAGTTTACATTTTATAAAACCAGAAAGTGGTTTAATACAGTGTTATGTATTTCTATGGTGCTACAATTCAGTGGCAGTATTTTGTTCATGTAGCTCCATGTTATATCCCGTTGAGATATGGGCTTAATCCAAAAAAAATTGTTTGCTCAAGACTGTGACTTCAAGTCTTCTCATTTGCTACTACTCAATAAAAAGTTCCTATTTCATTTAAAGAAATAATATGTATTAAAATACAAAATAGGCCAATAAATAAACATTTAGTGTAATCACAAATGGTTTTGAAGCCACAGATTTTAGCTTATCAAGGAGTTATAATGTCATATTATTTAAAATTCAGAAGTAACACTGCAAATTTGCACAATTAACATGCACATTTGAACTAGGCAATATTTCAGACAGATCGCCACAAATAGGACAACCCAACTATCCAGTTATTTTTCTTATCTCACAGGGATGGGCTTAAACCAGTGTGATCTCAGCTGATCTATTTTATCTTTTTTAATAGAATTCACTATTTAGTAAGTGATGGGCTTTACTTTCTGTAGTGATTATTTACCGTCATTACTCAGAAGGATACTTAATTAATTACTCAAAGAGGCTGAAAATGCTCTGCTTTTATTTTTCTATGTATTTATGCAACATTTGTTTAGAACACGCAATATTCAAATATCAGTGTTGTGGGACATCAAAATCAGACTGCTTTCAAAATATGGTAAAAATTTGTTAGAGAAATACTATCACAGAAACAACCCAAGGGAGTAAACCAAGGGAGTGGAATGCTGAATGTGGAAGAGGTTCAGAACTGGAATGCTGGTGTTGAGTGAGCATGGTTGTTTGTTTAAACTTACATCACAGAAGCATGTTTATAGTACAAGGGCTTATTCCAAGCTCACTAGATTTCCTCCCTATATCTTGTCTCAATGTCATACATTTGTTATCGGTTGCTAATTAGACCAGTTTGGATCCCATGTAATTTAATTTCCACAAACTCTAAACGCGTGAAATAGCCCTAGGAGAAAAACTGTAATTAATTTGAAGGTGACTACCCTGAATCTACATGTATTGACAAACATGAATTGAAATATTCTCAATAAATTGGGATCTCTGGAAATTGAAATATTTTCTGAGTATTATTTAATTAAGCATTATCCTTCAGACTGATTGTGTTGTTTTTGCCCTCTCTTGTTCTAGTCCACTACCTGATGCAAAAGTGATTGTTCTTAAATTCCAATCTGATCTTGTTACTCCCAACTCAAAATTCTGCACTGATTTCCCAAGAAAAGTTCCAAATGTGTTAGGCTAATTTCAAAGAACCCTTAAAATAGAAACATTCTTAACCTTTCTAGCTTCATTTCTTATGCAGTTTTCAAGTAATTCATGCTTTCTTCCATCTCTGGCCCTTTATATATGGTACCATTACTCCATCATTCTATGGTAGAATATTTTTGTTATGTCGTATCTCACCACCATTATTACTACCACTAGTAACACACACACACACACACACACACACACACACACACCCCATCAGAATAACTTCTTATTTTCATTAATAATTTAACATCTCTCATAAACCTTTCTTGACCTGTCAGTTTAGTTTGGCTCCATACTCCAAATATTTTCCCATTGTACTCTGTTCATCCATTTTTTTCACTGCATTGGAAATTCACTTTTATGCATCTCTTTCCCTTACTAGATTTCCATTTAGTGATTCTTGTGATGAATATCATGACTAATTTTATGTGTCAACTTGCCTAGGCCAAGGTGCCCAGACATTTGGCAAAAATTATTCTGCATGTTTCTGTGGAGATATGTTTTGGATGAGATTAACATTTAAATTGTTGGACTTCAAGTAAGGCAGATAACGTGGGTGGGTCTCCTCCAATCAGAAGAAAGCCTTAATAGAATAAAGACTATCTTCCTCTGAGCAAGAAGGAATTTTTCCAGTAGAATTCTTTTGGATTTTAATGGCAGTTCCTCCCTGAGTCTCTAGCCTGACAACTGACCCCACAAATTTTGGACTTACTAAGCTTCCACAATCATGTAAGCCAATTCCTGAAAATCTCTCTCTCAGCACACACGCACACACACACACACACACACACACATACACACATCCTGTTGGTTCTGTTTCTCTAGATGAACCATGAGTAACACAATCAGTAGTATGCCTTCTTCCTTTTTGTTTTCTCATTTGCATAATACCTAGAACCAAGTAGGCATTCGATACTGGTTGAGTAGAATAATGAATATTTTGTCTAATACATTGCAGACACTATATAATGACAAATTTAAAAAGAAATCAGGCACAGATATTCCTTCATATGGATGATAAAACATACATAACTGTTAGTAATATGAGATAGAAGAAAGTGTTACAAGGAGAGATTTGTAATACAACATTGGCAGTGGTCAAGAGTGTGAATATGCTTAGAGAAAGACTGCCCCTACAGGATCTTAGAGCACTTTTATAGCAGAGGTCAAGAGGAAGCTGATGTGCTTAGAGCAGAATTATTCCTTTGAAGATCTCCATTTCTGGATGTCTCCAGAATGCCTGCAGAGCTTAAGTAACATTTTTCTTCTGCAGCCATTATTCCTCCATCAGCAAAATCAAATGTAAGCCTCAGAATTCTATGTACCTGAGAAAACCCTACTGCTTCTGTCACCCCAACATTCACAGTCTTAACAAAACTATCTTCCTTGGGACCATTGGAATTATTTCCTCATATTCTTGTCCATTCTCATTTTACCACCCACAAATAGCTAAGACTCTTATTATCCTTTATTCTGTAGGCTTTAATCTCCATTTAGCTTTCAAACTTTGTTTTTTCTCCATCTCCTATTCCCTCCTTGCCTCCAAAATCTTCCATTGATTCCTCTCTCCTATTTTAAACTTCTCCCCCCCCTCCAAATGTCCCTTAATCTTCTTGATGCAGGGAAAACTTACTTCTTTCTAGTGTTTCTTTTCCCTGAGTCATTTGTTTAAATGAAAGATTTTATTGGCATCACACCCTTATTTACACCATGACAGTTTCCTTGCTTTTAGAAAGCTAAACTTTAAGCTAAGATTCCATACAATAATTTTTAAAATACCAGCACTCACTTTAAAGTGACAATTTGTGTATTATTCAGGATAGGCTAGAATGTGCTGCAGTAACAAACAATGCCCAAATATTAGTGGCTTAATATAACAAAGATTTATATCTTTTGCATTCTATATGATTCTTGAAGGTTAAATGAAGGTTCTGCTCTATGATATCCTTACTCAGGAATACAGAATAGTGGAAAATTCACCATCCATAATGTCATTAGTTACTAAGGAAGTCAAAGGAAACAGGGTGGATCATATGCTGGCACTTAACTCTTTCTCCATGGTAGTAACTCACAACAATTCCATACACATTTCATTGACCAGAGCAAGTCACAGAGCCACATCTAATTTCATGGAAACTAGGAAATGAAATCCTACCATGGATCAGAAGGAGGGGAACCAGAAATGTCTCTGAAAAGCACCAATATTTCCTACAGCCTTTAAAGCAGGGTAGATAATATCATGGCATACAAGATGATAGCTAACTCTACTTTAAATTAATTCTTTAAACCATACTTTAAATTTAACCTTAACCTTACCTGGGATCCCATTTGGAAAATATTATGATGATGAATTCTATTCTAAAAATAATTCGTAAAACCACATAAATAAAACCATATATTCAGCATATAGTATGTATTTAAAAGGCCATTTCTTTGTTTCAATTTCCATATGTAGATATATATCTCAAATATTTATATGCTGAATTTATTTCTACGTAAATAAAACCTAGAAGATCCTGAAACATATATTAAACAGTTTTGTATAGTTTTCTTTTTTGTTAATACATTTTTAAGTCAATGAATACAAGTAATCGTTTTCTAATTATATGTGAATGTTAGAAAAGGAACGTCATGTTCTTGAATATAAACCTTTCAAAATGAGTTTATCAAAATATAAATAGATATTAAATCAGGGACTGCATTTTTACTGAACATAAGTAAATACAATAACCTTAAACTGATGAATCCAAATATTTACTTAACTTTTATTCAATTTATGTTCTTCCCAAAAATAAACTAGAGAGAATATGTACTTTAAGTTTGTTCTTAAAGCCTGCTTATATAACCATTATTCATATAATGTCACAGGCTGAACACAAATTCACTAAGAGATCACTAAGTCTTTTTATTCCAAGATAAGAATATTATACATTATGAATATTATTCAAGTTTATAGTGGCTCTCATCTGTTTTGGGCCTGATTATCAGAAATGTAAGAGAGACATGGGCTTGTTCAATTCTGTCTTTGCTCATTAACCCTGTAAAAATATGCATTCATTCTACAACTACGTTCTTCTCAGGACTCTATAGTTGGTGTTGAAGGATTCAACAAATTAAGGAAATGTAAATAAGTAAATTATATAGCATATCAGAAGGTAATATGCACTATGGAGACAAATGAATTAAGGAGTGGGAGTCAGGCAAGCCAACTGGAAGTGCCATATTGAATGGAGGGTCTGAAATCTCAGTAGGTCATTGATGCAGCTCTCCAATTGTTATGTTCTTTCCACTTCAACATACATTGTGTCTATTTTAGTCATTATGAAAATTTCATTTTTGAGTTGGCTTGTTTCACCACAAAGTCTTACTAAAATAAAAGGGAACTTTCTCATAAAAGAAAAGAAAGAATAGCATTAAAATAGGTTACTCAACAAAAACTATTTATAGCAAATTTATATAGTAAGCTGCTAGTGTAGTTTTAGTTGCTAAATGACTATGCTGAGTCTTATAATCTTTTATTTTGTAAAATGTTAATAATAATTTTTCTTAGGGGAAGAATATAGTAAAATTTTACTTGATTTATAAAATACTTGATAATGCGGTAGAGATTGGACTTATGCTATATTATAAGTGGGGACACCTTTAAATAATCTGAGTAGTTTTTAGGTACTCACTACTGGTTTTATATTGTCCTTTTATATCTGTGTTAAGCTCCTCTTTTTCAATTTCCTTCTCAACAGTATGATTGTGACTACAGTTTGAGCACATAGTATTTAAATATATAAAGTTGAGGTATCATCATATACCACAGATCACAGACAAATTTAAATTTGGCCTTTGGGAAAATATAATTAGAGAATAAATTTCCCAAAATTATTTTTAATAAGAACTCTATCCTTGCTTTCTCTCTCTCTGTCCCTCTCCCTCTGCCTCTCTGTGTCTTCAAAAAAATTTTTTTTAAGCTTTGGCTCTCTGACTCCATCAGCAAACATTTTTACAATTTTTATTTTTTTACAGTAAAGTTTTCTTGTAAGCTTCAGAAATGACAACTATTAAATTATAACTCCTTAATTTAATCTACCCTTTGCTCTTTCCTTAAAATGTATCTTCATTGATGAGTCACATTCTCTTATTCCTTTCAACCCATGAATCATTACATCATTTCTGTGGTATAATTACCTGTGCTGCCTTCATTTAGTTACTGGAAGAGGCATTATATAAATTTAGTGAATTTCTCTTGGAAATGATAACTTGGATTATGTCCATTTAATAATACAACTTCTTGGATATTTTCTCTTATTGTATTATTACATCAAAAGAGAATGCATTGACTATTTTAAACCATTATCCAAACTAACCATAATTATAATTGCTTTTATTTACCACAGCATTTTTGACTGAGCATTCACAAAGACTTCAGAATTAGATTTTAAACACCATACACAGACAAAGTAATACAGCAATAGTATTGAGAACAAACATATTTTGTTGGGTTGGATTAATCTTTTGTTTTGTTTTGTTTTGTTTTTTAATTGGGTGCTCAAGGAAACTGGATAATAATCATTGGCATAAGTTGTGGTTTGATAAAACATCTAGCGTACTTTTTATTTTTTTTATTATTTTTTAATGTTGATTTTTGATAGAGAGGGACAGAGTGTGAGCAGCGGACGGGCAGAGAGAGAGAAAGGGAAACAGAATCCAAAGCAGCCACCAGGCTCTGAGCTGTCAGCACAGAGCCCAACGCAGGGCTCAAACTCACAAACTGCGAGATCATGACCTGAACTGAAGTCAGATGCTTAACTGACTGAGGCACCCAGGTGACCCTCTCTTGTGTACTTTTAGCTTCAATTTAGATTAAGATGAAAAAAATGGAGACAATATAAAAAAAATTCATTCTGAATCCTTCCAGAGAGATTATATCCTTGATTGTAGGTTTAGCTAACTAAGAAGTCTATTGTGTCCTAGTATTATGTCCTTGTATCTTCTTACAGTGTAGTCTAATTAGATTTGTTTCATGAATTATTTCTTGGTTAATAGAAAATTAATTGAAGCAGAAATATATTGCCTTTTGTTAACATGACATTGTTTTCATTTCTTACAAATGCAAGCACACAGGCATTCAATGAACTTGGCTTTGAAAATCATTATTACAAATTTGGAAACAGTGTTCTTAAATTAAGATGTGATAATGTGATAAATTACTTTGTCTTCCTTATTGAAAAATATTTGGACATTGAATCTGGCATTCTAAATGATAGGATAAAAACTGGATATATTTAAAGGAAAAATCAAATCTTTCCTTCAGTTGTAATGATGTCTGCATTGTGATATTGTGATCTGGAACACAGGATTGGGAATCAAAGTCTTCCATGGTTAACATTCTTTTTGATCACTCAATTGTAAGGAAACTTGGGTAATGTATTTAACTTGTGGTACCTCAGTTTCCATATCTATAAAATGGTAATAATAGCTATTAAATAACAAAATTCAGCTGAGTAAATTTGAAAATGTAATTGGCTATGTTTAGCCATTGGTGAATCTATTGCAATAGAAATAGAAAAGAACTTCCACTGAGCTCTAGAAAAGGAAAGACTTTGAAAGGTGGAAAGAGGATGGAAAACGGAACTTCTTAGCAAACAATGCATTGTTTCAGGCAAGGTCACTTTCCCCTTAGGGAATGGAAGGGGCCTAAAGGTCAAACTTTCTCATTAGTGTTACCCAGGTAATGCCATGTTGACTGGATAAAGGTTACATTCCTAGGGGGTAGAAACTGCAGTTAGGTTAAGTATTAAGTCTTGGTTTGCTAATGTGGTGTTTAGCACAAATGACTCCAATTTGGGATTGCGGTCTTCTTTTTAACATAGTAGGCTAGTAGACATCAGGTTTTAGCTTGATTTTGAATGTAAGAGACTAGGAACAAAAAAGGACAATGCTTTGTCAAGAAAGTGCTTCCCAGGGATGCCTGGGTGGTTCAGTCAGTTGAGCATCCAACTTCAGCTCAGGTCATGATCTCATGGTTTGTGAGTTCAAGCCCCACATCAGGCTCAGAGCCTGGAGCCTGCTTTGGATTCTGTGTCTCCCTCTCTTTCTGTCCGTTCCCCACTTACACTCTGTCTTTCACTCTCTCTCAAAAATAAATAAACATTAAAAAAATAGTAAAAAAAATAAAATAAAAAGAAAGTGCTTCCCAAATTAGAGAAAAAAGACTGAGAGTTAAGTGGACATTCATTTGAAAAAGCTAGCAAATGAACAATGAAATAAGCCTGTAAATTAAAAGGAAGAGTTAATATTGATAAAATCAGAAATCAAGCAGAAAAATGCAATAACAATAGAAAACAATAAAAATCAAGACTTCATTAACAATGCCAATCAAGTGACAAAAGATTTTTTGCACTTTTGCATTAAAAATTTAATGTCAAAAAAGCAATAACTGCAGATAGGAATTAGCGCTGTAAAATAATTCTAGTTCATATTTATATTAACATTTTAGAAAGCTGGATGAAGTAGATATGATAGGAAAAATCTGAATATTGAACCCAACATAAGAGGATAACTTATTAGTATTAATTATGGTAGAATTATTTTACTTTTTCTTTTCAAATTTTTATTTAAATTCTGTTAAGTTCACATGCTATATGGAATATTGGTTTCAAGAGCAGAATTCAATGGCTCATCATTTACATGCAACATCCAGTGCTCACCATAACAAGTGCCTTCTTAATACCTATCCATCTAGCCCATCTCCTTCCATCAACTCTCAATTTGTTCTCTATCTTTAAGAGTTTCTTATGGTTTGTTACTCTCTCTCTCTTTTCTTTTCTCCCCCTCCCCAAGTTCATCTGTTTTGTTTCTTAAATTTTACATGTAAGTGAAATCATATATTCGTCTTTCTCTGACTGACTTATTTTGCTTAGCATAATACAGTCTACCTTCATCCACATAATCGATAATCGCAAATGGCAAGATTTCATTCTTACTGATGGCTGACTAATATTCCATTATATATATATAGTGCAATTGCTGGATGGTAGGGTAGTTCTATTTTTAGCTTTTTGAGGAACCTCCATACTGTTCTCCAGGGTGACTGCATCAGTTTGTATTCCCTCACAGTGGAAGAGGGTTCCCCTTTCTCCACATCCTCGCCAATACCTGTTTCAACGTTTATTTATTTTTGGGACAGAGAGAGACAGAGCATGAACGGGGGAGGGGCAGAGAGAGAGGGAGCCACAGAATCGGAAGCAGGCTCCAGGCTCTGAGCCATCAGCCCAGAGCCCGACGCGGGGCTCGAACTCACGGACCGCGAGATCGTGACCTGGCTGAAGTCGGACGCTTAACCGACTGCGCCACCCAGGCGCCCCGCCAATACCTGTTTCTTGTGCTGTTAATTTTAGCCATTTTGACATTTTGTGAGGTGGTATCTCATTGTGGTTTTGATTTGTATTTCCCTAATGAGGAGTGATGTTGAGCATCTTTTCATGTCAGCCATCTGGATGTCTTCTTTGGAAAAGTGTTCTCTATCCTTAGGAGTCTCTTAAATGGATTTCTTAGATGGATTATTTGTTTTTTTGGGTGTTCAGTCTGATAAATTATTTGTAGATTTTGGATACTACCCCTTTATCCAATATGCTATTTGCAACTATCTTCTCCTATTCCATCGGTTGCCTTTTAGTTTTGTTGATTATTTTCTTCACTATTCAGAAGCTTTTTACCTTGATGAAGTCCTAGTAGTTCATGTTTGCTTTTGTTTCCCTTGCCTCTGGAGACTTGTCAAGTAAGAAGTTGTTGTGACCGAGGTCAAAGAGGTTGCTGCCTGTGTTCTTCTCTGGGATTTTGACAGTTTCCTGTCTCATATTTAGGTCTTTCATCCATTTGGAATTTATTTTTGTGTGTGATGTAAGAAAGTGGTCCAGGTTCATTTTTTTGCATGTTACTGTCCAGTTTAAGTATGGTGGAATTATTTTAAATTAACAACACACACATATCTAAAAAAAAAAAACTGGCAGATCCAAATAGTTTTGAGCACACATTCCTCTTAATATCACAAAGAAATAATTATGAAATTTAAATCAGTTCATAATATTTGAGAAATCAATAATTTCCCAATGAATTTAAGATTAGTATAAATTTGATATAAAAAGGAATTAAAGGCAATTAAATTTAGCAATTTATTTGAAAAATAGCATGGCCAGTAGATGTTATTTAAAAATATTAATATTAATTTTTATCATATTAACCAAGAAAAAATTACATTACTCTATAAATTACTGTATAGAAAGTATTTGATAAAATAAAAATCTAATCCTGATAAAATTTATAAGGAACTAGGGCTAGAATGAATGTTGTTAACCTTCCAAAAACTTATAGACAATGTTATATTTAAGAATATAAATTTGGAAAGTTTTATCAAAATCAAGAATAAGATCCAAGCAATCAAATAAGAAAAACCAATGTGATGTGTAAGATATTGGAAAGGAAATGACAAAAGTCATTATTCACAATTAATATGATTGTCTACCAAAGGGGAGCCTGGGTGGCTCTGTTGGTTAAGCGTCCGCCTTCGGCTCAGGTCATGATCTCACAGTTCGTGAATTAGAGCCTCACATTCAGCTCTGTGCTGATGGTTTGGAGCCTGGAGCCTGCTTCAGATTCTGTGATTCCCTCTCTCTCTGCCCTTTCCCCTCTCACACTCTGTCTCTGTCTCTCTCAAAAATAAATTTTAAAAATTAAAAACAATTTTTAAAAATATGGTTGTCTACCAAAAATATATGTAAGGTTCTATTTAAAAGTTATATGTACTCTTAAGAGAGTTTTTTAAGATGAATGGATATGAATTTAAAATTACTGAAAATATAGATCCCTTTACTTCAGTGAAAGCCAATTAGAAAATTTAATTTAAAAAGATATCCTTCAAAATACTCAATAAGACAATGAAATTTGTTATAAATGCTTCAAACAATGTTCAAGATTTCCCCAAAACTGAAGATGTCCTAAAAGATCTGAATAACTATATATTGGCCCCATCCACAAGTGAGAACACTCAATATTGTAAAGATATAAATTCTCTTCACATTTTAAATTCAGTTCAATATTAGTTTAAGTCACACTAAGATTTCTAAATTGACAATTTAATTTCACAGTTCAAATGGAAGGGGAAAATGCAAAAGAATAAATATAACATCTTGTAAAAAAAAAATAAGAACAATGAGGAATGTCTTGCTCTATGAGATCAATACATTCTCCAAAGCTTTATTAGAGAATAAATAAACAAAGAAGAGTAGAGCTCAAAACAAATTCATGTATAATGGAAATCACATGTAATGCATATTGTATGTGAAATGAGTCAGGAAAGGTAGATTACTCAATAAATAGCTGAATTTCATTACTTGATATTTATATGAAAAAGAGCAAAACTAATAATGCAACAAACTAAATGATAATTTGCAAATTAATCTAACATTTTATTAAAAAAATACCATGACCAAATAGGCCTTACTTTAAGAAAATAAGGATAGTGGAAATCCTTAATAATTAATCCTTCCCATTAACAACACTAAAATCACATTATCATATAAGTTTGTTTATTACTTTATAGAAGTAACTGGATAATACAGGCCCCAGCGAACAGAAAATACACATAATAAATGAATAAATATATTAATTAAATGTTTAAAGTAACATTTTCAAACCATAAAATTATTAGATTAAAACACAGTAAAGTGTCATAAATTTGTGTTTCTCCTACAAATTTAGTACCATATACTTTTTCTTTGCCTTTGCGATAGGAGAAAACAATATCAGATTTTAATCATCCAGTTCTTAAACCAGCTTCTACAAATGTCACATGTTATTGGGACACAATGCTGGCAGTATTTTTTAATCCCTTTTGTTCCTGCTAATAGAAAGTGAAAACTATACACTAATCACTTTAGCTATATTGATCCATAAGAAATAGTCAGAATTTTATGCAATCATTCTGAGAGTAGTATGAATGACTATTACCCCCCTTTCCAAAAAACATTTTTCCAATTTAATATCTATTAAAAATGACAGATAGAAGAATTGTGAATAATGAATTTTAAAAACAATACTTTGAATGGGAACATGAAAGATCAGCATAAAGTACCTAAAATTCAGAATAGAGTTAATACATTTGGGTTCAACTCTTGGAGATGCAGTTGTGTATGTATGACATTAGACCAGATGTCTAATCAGGTTTATGTATGGTTATATATGATGTTTATATGGCTACCTATCTAGTGTTAGCATCTCCTTCCTAGATGTAAAAATGTTTGCTTATATAATTGTAGCACTGGCCAAGAGAATCTTATGTAAATTAAAGAATAAGCAAGCCACTATGAATATTTAGCCAGCAAAATTATATTTGTTCTAATGTCTGAAACTTTTGTTTTTCAAGGTTCTGCTTTTGTGGAGTTAATTTATCTACTTCCAGAATTCTAGTTGCCAGAAGTCTTTGTGGAACATAGATATATAAAGTTTCTAATCTGAGACTACAAGCATGAAAAAGATTAATATTCCTCTAAAGATTTCCAATTAACTAAGCAACATAATTCACATACAGTCCACTGTTAACTTGTGAATTATTAAATATCATATTTAGGATAATTTGAAAAAAGATGAAAATTATTTTTGTCATGTTTATGGTATTTGAGAAAAATTATCATATCTCAAAGCAGATGAATTGGACTCAACTGGTTTAACCAATTTAATCAGGAGTTCTAAAAAAATTTAAAAACAAGACTAGCTAATTGAATGAAAAGAATGATGTCATGTCCAGTTCCCTGTTCATGAATAAAGTTTTAGCCTTGAACTTCTTCTTTGATATATTTGTGACAAAGAACACTCAGCTCAAAAACAAACAAACAAAAAAGACTAGGTAACATTATATGATCTTTCATCTGAACATTGAATTTTATTTTCATACTCTAATAGATATATGCAGGTGATAGAACCATCACCACCATAATTTGATCTATTAAAAATAAATTGAAAAATGTGAAAATATTTGTAACATGTTACAAAGTATTATTATCAGTATTAAAAAGCTTTTACTAATAAGTGAAATATGCAGTAAAAGTTTACATATAGGAGGCTGGGTGCAGAGAGGCTGGGGCTGTGGCCAGGCGTGGCTCTGCTGGCAGGCGGCCGCAGCTGCAAGGAGCTCAGTGTGGCCCCAGCCCCGCCATGACTGCTTGGACGCAGGTTTAACTTTTTTATTCAGCAAAAATGTGGATTCAGAAAAGCACCCAGGAAGGTTGAAACTAGAAGATCACCGGAACAAGTGGTGAAACATGCAAGAGAAGTGCTTTGATTCCTCCTGTAGAAGAAACAGTCTTTTATCCTTCTCCCTGTCCTATAAGGACCCTTGTAAAGCCCTTGTTTTTCACTATTGGGTTTACAAGGTGTGCATTTGGATCAGCTGTCATTTGGCCATATGAATCACTGAAATCCAGGGTCCAGAGTTATTTTGATGGTATAAAATCTGGTTGGTTGGACAGCATAAGACCACAAAAGGAAGGAGACTTCAGGAAGGAGATTAACAAGTGCTGGAATAACCTAAGTGATGACCAGCAGACTGTGACAGGTTTGTGTTAGCTTACACGTTTTAGTCATTCAAGGGAAGAGAAATCAAACCAAAAGGTATCATAGCTTCAAATGTTTTTGTATTCTGTTTATGGAGAGTACCTTCTCTACAGCAGACAGTGATCAGATATTTCACATCCAACTCAGCCTCAAAGGTCCTTTGTTCTCCAATGTTGCTGTCAATATTCAGTCATTTCTCCTTGTTTCACATGGCAGCAAATATGTATGTTTTGTGGAGCTTCTCCTCCAGCATAGTGAACATTCTGGGTCAAGAACAGTCCATGGCAGTGTACTTATCTGCAGGCGTTATTTCCAATTTCGTCAGTTATGTGTGTAAATTCGCCACAGGAAGATATGGACCATCACTTGGTGCATCAGGCGCTATCATGACTGTCCTTGCTACCGTGTACACAAAGATCCCAGAAGGGAGGCTTGCCATTATCTTCCTTCTAATGTTCACATTCACAGCAGGGAATGCCCTAAAAGCCATTATTACCATGGACAGAGCAGGAATGATCCTGGGAGGGAAATTTTTTGATCATGCAGCACATCTTGGGGGAGCTGTCTTTGGAATATGGTATATTACTTATGGTCATGAACTCACATGGAAGAACAGAGAGCCTCTAGTGAAAATTTGGCATGAAATGAGGACTAACAGCCCCAAGAAAAGAGGTGGCTCCAAGTAAATCTGGGGTTGGATGATGCTGGTGCGTGTGGCCTATGCTGCCTGGAGATCCCCAGGAATGCATTGGCCCTGGAGTGACCACATCTTTGCTCCCTGACTGGAAGACACCCAGCATCTAGCTTTCCTAGTATTTTAAACTGTCCCCAGTACATGTCTTACTAGAAAGTGAATTATGACAAAGTCGTGAAGTAAAGGTTTATATCTCTATTTGGTAAAAATAAATAAATAAACAAACAAACAAACAAACAATAAATAAATAAATAAATATTGCAAATAATAAAGAAAAAAGATTAAATAAATGTACAACATCATTTTTCCTAATAAATTTGTATATATTTAAAAAATGGTAATCCGGGATTTTTGCAAGTATGGGAGAGAAATTGCTGGTGGTGGATAATTCAGCAAATCATTTCTAAAGATTTTGAGTCACGCGGGTATGTATCTAAAATCCAATTTTAATTTGCTGTATTTACTCAAAGGGAATAATTAGGAATATGCCCAAAAAAGGTCTTTTAAAAAATGTGCTTAAAAGGGTAGATCTTATTTACATCTTATTTTTTCTTTCTGTGTTCAGAAGATGGGTATTCTCTGCATTTTTGTCTCTGTTTAATTTTAAACATTGAAACTACAGGATTTTAAAAAGCTGAGCATATGTTCATCATTATGAAATTCTTGTGAGATCATTTATTATGAAACAGTTTTCCTGTGTAGTGACATAGTGGAAGGAATGTGTATTTCTCCTTGCTCTAAAATCATCACAAAGACTTCAGTGGGGGTCTGTTTTGAGTTCATTGCTGTAGGAGTTTTTGATTAATATTTTATAAGCTTATTGAAAGCAAATAGAAACCATTAAAACCATCAAAAACTGTTTATTTGTTTTTAAGATTTAAGTCAATGTTCAATTCACATAGAAAAAGTAGCATTTCTGTTTCAGTAAGGAACATTTACAATGTATCATGTTAATCCCTTGTTTTAGCCAATGAAAAAATACATAAGATCATTAAATAGAATTTTCACTACTTAAACTTAGTATTAATAATGGCTACTTTGGAGAAAACAATATCTGTGCCACTCACATTATAGTTTTTAAAAATTTTTTATAACATTTGTTTATTTTTAGGAGACAGAAGGAGAGCATGAGCAGGAGAGGGGTAGAGAGAGAGGGAGACACAGAATCCGAAGCAGGCTCCAGGCTCTGAGCTGTCAGCACAGAGCCCGATGCAGGGCTCAAACTCATGAAGTGTGAGATCATGACCTGAGCTGAAGTCCGACACTCAACCAACTGGACCACCCAGGGGCCCCCATGTTACAGTTTGATAGTCATAGTATCTATATGCTTCCTGAGCATTTGCTTCTGCTAGTTTAAATTATTTCTGCTAATAATTTCTTTTTGAGATGGGAGGTTTGTGTTTGTTTGTTCATGAGTATTATTTTTATACTGAAAGAAAGAAGGGAATTATTGAAATTCTAGAAAAATAATGAAGCATGTGAGAAAAATGAATATAGAAATCTATACTTGGAGGAGAATTTGATCTTTCTGCAAGTTAATGGCATATTCTGTTTTTTTTCATTCTGTATTGCTGATTTTTTATACATAAGTTCCTTGAACAATTTACTTCTCTGGTTGAGATGTCTTCTCTATTATAAGAGTCTAGTATTTGTTTCTCTACTTTTATCCAGTTCAGCCCTAATATCAAATCAGCAGGTAATGTTTGAGGGCTGTATCATGCAGTGATCTCAAACTCCACTTGTTTAGGGCGCCTGGGTGGCTCAGTCAGTTAAGTGTCTGACTTCAGCTCAGGTCATGATCTTGCGTTTTGTGAGTTTGAGCCCCACATTGGGCTCTGTGGTGACAGCTCAGAGCTTGGAGCCTCCTTCAGAGTCTGTGTCTCCCTCTCTCTTTCTGACCCTCCCCTATGCACGCGCTCTCTCTCTCTCTCTCAAAAATAAATAAACATTAAAAAATTTTCTTTCAGGGCACCTGAGTGGCTCAGTGGTTGAGCCTCCGACTTCAGTTTATGTCATGATCTCACAGCTCGTGAGTTTGAGCCCCATGTTGGGCTCTGTGCTGACAGATCAGAGCCTGGAGCCTGCTTCGGATTCTGTGTCTCCTCTCTCTGCCCCTAACCCACTCGCATTCTGTCTCTGTCTTTCTCAAAAATAAACATTTAAAAAAATTTTTTTCCAAACTCCACACATTTAAACCTAAGCCCACCTTTTCTTCTCAGGTCCACCTGACTTTAATTTCTAATTATTAAAATCATTTTATTTTTTTCAAAGTAATACATGCTTACAATCAAAATGTCAAAGAATACTGAAGGGATTATATTTTTAATTCTTTTTCTGCTCTCAAAGAACCACTTTGTAATTGAAAGAGCGGACCTATGCCGGCCGCCTCCATCTTGTTCTGTGTCCTCCATCTTGAGTGACTAAGTCCCCGACGTGGCCCCTTTCCCGAAAACCACAGAAAGGAATTCCTGTTCAAACCTCAGACCACGCCTCCTCCCCTTGAATAACTTCCCGCTCACCCGTTCAAACCATGCCCGACAACCAGCGCAACGGGACTCTGACCCTTCCCCAGCCAATCGGCTAAGGCCACGACCATCACCCCCCCAACTGCCCCTAGACGCCTATAAAACCTTTGTGCTTTTGAAACTCTCTCTCTCTGGTATCTCACCACTGCGTCGGTGCAGGTAGGGGATTGAGCTCAAGCTAGCTCGAATAAAGGCTCTTTGCTTTTGCATTGGACTCGGCTCCCTGGTTGTCTTTGGGGATCATAAATTCTGGGCATAACAGTATTATTTTTATATGTCATAATTTATATTCATATTTCTATTTGGCTAATTCAGTGATGAATTTTTATATCTACTGGCATTCTAATATGGTAGCTGAGGATATGCCTTCTTACACCATATTCCTACCTCTGGTCCTTGCATCTTTCCTTTATAATTACAATTTTTGGTTAAATTAACAGTCAGTGTTTATATTGCTATGAGACTGTAAACATAATTCTCTACTGAATAAAATACTGTAGTGTACTATAATTGTACTTATTGTCTAATGGAACTTTTTCCTATTCATACTGATAATTTCTTAAGTTTTTTTCTTAGTTGTTTATGTAAATCACTGTTTTCCTCCATATGTTCCCATGTATACGTTAAATGACTGGAAAATACACAATCATGCCAACCTTTGTCCTTCCTTCCTTCCTTCCTACCTTCCTTCCTTCCTTCCTTCCTTCCTTCCTTTCTTCATTCCTTCCTTCCCTTCATATTTTCTCTCCCTTCTTCCTCTCCCTTGTCCTTCTTCTACTTCCTATTCCTTTTATTTATGGAAGGACTTCTTCATCTACAATCATGATTTGTTGCTCTTCTGGGCCAGAAAACAAATTTTGCCCTTGACCTCTCTTTGTTTTTTGCTTGTTTCAACCATAGTATATCTTAAGAATTTTCTTAGTTGTTTATGTAAATCACTGTTTTCCTCCATACGTTCCCATGTATACGTTAAATGACTGGAAAATACGCAATCATGCCAACCTTTGTCCTTCCTTCATTTCCTAAGGAGAGTCATCATGGTAAATAAATTGTTTTACCTTGAATGTCTGAAAATGACTTTTTTTCCCCACTCAACGTGATTCATATATGAGAAGTCATTTTCCTTCTGTGTTTTTAAAGCTTTACCTCACTGGTCCTTGGCTCCCTTAAGTTGCTCCTGAAAAGTATGAGCCTCATTTCAGCCTCATAGTTCTTGCTACATGCCTCTCAGGGTTTCTCTATGACAAACACCCTCACTTTTAATTAAATTTCCTGCCTCTGCTTGAAAATGGCTCTAATTTTCCCAATCAGCGATTTGCCTTTCTTTCAACTGTTTTGTCTGATTCAAAAAGTCTACTGTCATGAGGAGACAAACTTCATTGTTTGATATTGACCACTGACAGCTTTGAAGCCTCATCCCTTCCCATACCCATGGTATCCCACAACTGGGCAAGCTGATAAGAAAACCTGGGTGCTCCCTACCTTGGAACCATTAAAAGATTCAAACCTTGCAAATCTCTACCTGCTTACGTGGGAACTCTGCATCTATTTCCACATCCTAACTGCAACAAAATCCAGGCTAGTTTCCTTTCTTTGCTCTCGTAAGCTATTTCAGACCTGTTTGAAATTCCTGCCCTGCTCTCCCTAGAGACAACAGTTATGTAAGTAATAAAGCTTTTCATACCCTCTTGGTGTGTATGTAGGGTCATCAGTCTTAACATCCCAACCAAACCTTGAGTAGGGGTGCTTCTTGCTTTTGCAGAATGATCATAACTTTACTATTATATCTGCCCCATATCTCTTCTTCTCTATAGGTTGTTAGCTTTTTAATTATTTGCTGGATTTTAACAGGACTTTGGGGGAAAAGAAAAGACTTAAGAAGATGAATAAAAGGCTATGGTCAATTTATTCTAGTTATGCAATAATCCCCCATAATTTCCTTTAATACATCAACCTTAATCCTTAAAGTCATGCTTAACTCCTGCTTCTTCTTTTTCCCCATACCCAAACTTTGTTGATTTTTTTTCTTTCAGTGTCTCCATGGTGTTAACTTGCTTCAGCACTGACACTTAAAATATCCTGATTTGCTTGTTTATTAACACAATTTAAAAATGGAATGCTTTCTGCCTTAGCTTCAGTTGAGGTCCAAAGGCTAAAAACAAACCAATAGGTGGTATCTTTTCTCATAGTCTTTTTTTTTTCTTCTCTCATATTCTTAAGTGAGTTACAAAGACAATTATGTAAAAATTTCAGCAGAGATGGCTCAAAAACTAGTTTTATCATATAAAAGGGTTGACTTTGAAGGGGTGGTTCTGATGTCATTTTAAAATAGATCCTATCTGAGTGCGTCTCATGCAGCTGCTTTGAGATCTGCCTGGAAAGAGCCCTGCAGGGTATGGCAGAATGCTGGAGCTGAGGGGGGCAGATAAGCAGGAGTCTGGTGGAATGGCTTTGTCCTCATTTAGGTAGTTGAAGTTAGTTGTTCTCAGTAGGAGAATCTTTGAGATACCTATGAAAGCACAACATGATAAAAACAGTCAGCTTTTGAATACCTGCCAGAGTATACTAACATCAGAATATGACTGTACTAGCAAGTAAAACCATCTCTATACCTTATGTCTCTTCCAGCTGGCCAGTTTTGTTATCTGCCACCAGCATTTTGTAGAGCCTTTGTAAATGGCTCCTATGCTGGCTGCCTGATGCAGGGCCCACATCTGAACCATAGGAAATACACACCTCTGGGGAGCCAACAGTGGATAGTGGCTTGATCTGACAATGGTAACCTCTGTGAACTCAATTGCCAGGCAGATAATCCAGTCAGAACCTCTCACTTTTCTCCAACATTGAGTAGAAAACCAGTCCCTTTGCCCCATCAAGCTCCATAGGGCACATATCAAGCTGTCAGAATGATGCCCTAAAGCCCCTTTTACTTGGCATGAGGTATGAGCAAAGACCTCCCTCCTGTTGATCAAGGAGAGAAAATGCTTAAGCACTGCAAATTGTTTCTCAAAATAATTTCCTCCTTTGGTGTCTTTCTGCTGAGGTAGCCTGGCCTCTGTTCAGGAGCCTTCTTTTATTGAGCAGGTTTTTAAGTGACCTCACTTAAACCTCAGACCATTTCTCTGACTTCAACCATTTTATACTTTTAAGATAAGTGTTATGCTAATGATCAATTAGTTTTGAGAAAGATCCTTGGCATTTTTTGTATAATGCTCTATTCTCTCACTTCGAAACCTGCTACATATTATAACATTGTGTTATATTTTTTAAATGTGTTCATTTAGGGGCACCTGGGTGGCTCAGTTGGTTAAGTATCCGACTTCAGCTCAGGTCATGATCTCACAGCTAGTGGGTTTGTGCTCTGCATCAGGCTCTGTGCTGACAGCTCAGAGCCTTAAGCCTGCTTCGGATTCTGTCTCTCCCTCTCTCTGTCCCTCCCCTACTTGTGTTCTGTCTCTCTTTCTTAAAAATAAATAAACATTAAAAAAATTAAAAAAATAAATGTATTGATTTATCTGTTCTCTACCTTGCAGCTTAGAAACAAGTTCATATGAGTTAAAAATGATTAGAGGGGAAAACAGTACAGTACATTAGAAAACGTGAGCTACAGATATGGCTAATACAAAAATGTATTTGATAAAAACCTATATAGTTACTATGGACAAAGAAGGCATAGCTCTGAGCCTTATCACAATCAAGATCATATCTTTTATATTTCAATTACTTATTTAATATTCTGTCTCCCTTAACTAGATTTTAAGCTCTGTAGGAGCAGTTTTTTGTTCTTGTTTTTGTTTTTTATTTCTACTTGTGTTGTTTTCCCCCCAGTGGGACTGATCCTTCACCTTTGAGACTTTGCATGATGAATGTCATATGCCCAAAAACTATTTCTTGAATAGAAGAATGAATAAATAAATGTGTCTATAAGAATTATTTTTCTTTTGCAGTTGAAATACAAATTTTAAGTACATGTATTGCAAATATGTTCTCCCTGTCTGCTATTTGTTTTTCAACATTTTTGGGGGGAATTTGCTGTCTTGGAAAAGCTTTTTTCTAATATAACTGCATTGAGGTAAAATTTATATAAAATAGAATTCAGCAAACAATCTTAAAAAAAGAAAAAGAACAAAACTAAAGGCATCACAGTCCCAGATTTCAAGATATACTTCAAAGCTGTAGTAATCAAAACAACATGATACTGGCATAAAAATAGACACATAAGTCAATGGAACACAGTAAAGAGTCCAGAAATAAACCCATGATTATATGGTCAATTAATCCATGACAAAAGAGGCAAGAATATGCAGTGGGAAAAAGTGGGAAAAAGACAGTCTCTTTAACAAATGGTGTTGGTAAAATTGGACAGCTACATGAAAAAAAATTCAAACTGGACCACTTTCTTACACCATACACAAAAATAAATTCAAAATGGATCAAAGACCTAACTGAGAGAAGTAAAACCATCAAAATCCTAGAAGAGAGCACAGGCAGTAATTTCTCTGACATTGGCCATAGCAAAATGTTTCTAAATATATCTCTTGAGGCAAGAGAAATAAAAGCCAAAATAAACAATTTGGACTATATAAAAATAAAAAGCTTTTGCATTGCAAAAGAAAATATCAACAAAACAAAAAGACAACTTACTGAATGGGAGAAGATATTTGCAAATGATACATCTGCTAAAGGGTTAGTATTAGAAATATAGAAAGGGCTTATACACCTCAACACCAAAAAACAAATAATCCAATTAAAAAATAGGCAGAAGACATGAACAGACATTTCTCCAAGGAAGACATACAGATGGCCTACAGACACATGAAAGGATGCTTCATATCACTCATCATTAGGGAAATGCAAACCCAACCCACAATGAGATATCACCTCATAGCTGGCAGAATGGCTGAAATCAAAAACACAAGAAACAACAAGTGTTGGTGAGGATGTGGAGAAAAAGGAATCCTCATGTATTCTTTTTATGAATTCAAACTGGTGCAGTCACTGTGGAAAACAGCATGGAAGTTCCTAAAAAAATTAAAAATAGGATTATCATATGATGCAGTAATACCACTTTTAGATTATTTACTGAAAAAATGCAAAAACACTAATTTGAATATATATATATATATATATATATATATATATGCACCCCTATGTTTATTATAGCACTAATTATAATAGCCAAAATGTGGAAACAACCCAAATGTCCGCTGACGAATGGATAAAGAAGGTGTGATGTATGTATATAATATTACTTAGTCATAAAAAGAATGAAATATTGCCATTTGCAACAACATGTTTTAAACTATTGCTTAAGAAACAAATGAACAAAGGGAAAAAAAGAGAAACCAAAAAAGACTCTTGAATATAGAGAACAAATGGTTACCAGAGAGGGGAGGTGGGTGGGAAGACAGGTGAAATAGGTGAAGGAGATTAAGAGTACACGTATCATGATGAGCAGGGAGTAATGTATAGAATTGTTGAATCACTATATTGTGCACCTGAAACTAATATAACACCACATGTTAAATTAAAAATAAATACATTTTTAATATATATAATTCACCAATTTAAAGTGTACAATTTGATGAGTTTTGACAGTTATATATAATTGTGTAGCCATGACTACAATCATGATATGGAATGTTCCATCACTCCAAGAGTTCCCTTGTCCCCTTTGCAGTCAATCTCTTAACGACTGTCCTTTGTTTTAATTGGTTCTTGTAGTTTTTCATTGACTTTAATTACAGGTCATGGTAGTATTAAGAGATGTCCTAAGGAATTTTCTGCATTCCAGATGTACTTACTTACATATTATCTGCCAGTCCACAGATGATATTTTGGGCAGAAACAGCACATGCAAGGAAGGCAAAACCATACCCAGAGTAATTGTCTATTTCTGTAGTAACAAAACATTATCCCTTACATGGCAGAAACAGTCCCATGTAATTAACCTGCCATAGGTAGCTAGCTGACCCTGGGGAATGGTCCCACAGTGGGGACTCAGTGTTCTCAGATGTTGGCAGATTGGGTACTCACTTATGGTTGTAGCCAGGTCAGTCTTGGTAAGTAGAAGTTCAGGTTACTTAACCCATGGATTACCTCTATCCCTGCCAACAAGGACACCTTGTACATGATTCCATTGGGAAATGACAGAAGTGACTGAGGAAAAAAGCTGACTGATATCCAAAAAAAGACCTTTCAATTTCTATTGTATCCACTTGATTATTAAAATCTTCAACTTTTGTTGTCATCTTTTGGTGGATATTCAGATGGGACATAAATATCTTCATATTCTTTGCCCATTCAGAGAGGTCTCTTTACATACTTCTTCCCTGGACTTCCTTATCACCAATTTTTCAATCATGTTGCTTTCAGGTCGCTTACCAGAGGCCTAAACCACTGGCCACATAGGGACATGAAACAGAGTAAGGAGGTAGAAAGTGACTGGGTAGAGAGAGGGAGGCAGAAGTTGCTAGCCATATATATATATATATATATATATATATATATATATATATATATATATATATTGTGGTCAGAGACCTGAGGAGTTAAGAAATGAACTGAGACCAGTATAGGGAGAGGAAGACAGACATGTGAAGAGCAATCTGCTCAAAGGCCTGAAGGGGAAGATTAAGTTCCGCCCATGTGACAATGGGAAAATGACCACCAGAGGGCGAATAATTATAGATCCTTCTATCTGGCTATTTCTCCTTCCAGACAAAATGAACAATGAGGTACACCATTCAAAATTCTATTCAATGGAATAACTTCCCTTCACCATTGTCCTTTAGGGAGGTCCCAGTGCTATAGCTGTCCACTTTCAGGTCATGTCTGTACATTGTACAGAACCATCTGAGGTCTGAGTTTTCCCTTTCTCAGTCAACATTATGAAATGATCAATAAATGCTTTGGAATGAGACAACAAAAATTTAAGAGCATAAGTAACTTTTAATGTGTTTATTATTCTGACTCACTAGGTAAGCGAAAACAGTAAAACTTTCTATAGTGAGACTGGCTTAGAGATTTAGCTACATAAAGAGAGAATTCTAGATTTCAGTAGGAATTAATAAAATACAAAGATTTGTTCTACATGAGAGCCAGGTTAGACTGTAGGCTATTTGAAAAGTGTGCCTCATTATTGTTCATCTCTAAATTATTTTCTGTCAGTTTGGGATTGCAAAGTATTTTTAATGATTTTCATGTTACACAATTTTGTAACACAAACTAGAACAATCATTCTTAAACTTTAGTGAGCATAACCATCACCTGGAGAGTTACAGTAAGACATTATTTAATATTTTGGTAGGTGCAAACATAAGCAAAATTTTAAAGTATGTATTTTTTAAGATGAATTTTTATCTTTTTCTTTTTAAATTTTATTATTATTATTATTATTATTATTATTATATTATTAATACTATAAAAATTTATTTATTTTAAGAGAGAGAGAGAGTGTGTGTGTGCTAGTCAGGGAGGGGCAGAGAGAGAGGGAGAGAGAATCCCAAGCAGGGTCCATCCACACTGTCAGCACAGAGCCAAATATGGGACTTGAACTCACAAACCATGAGATCATGACCTTAGCGGAAGCCAAGAGTTGGACACTCAACTGACTGAGCCACCCAAGTGCCCCGTTTTTTATTATTTTTTAATGTTTATTTATTTATTTGGAGAAAGCGAGAGAGAAAGTGCAAGGGGAGGGACAGAGATAGAGGAGAGAGAGAATCCCAAGCAAGCTCTGCACTACCAGACAGGAACCGGATGTGGGGCTCAATCCCATGAACCATGAGATCATGACCTGAGCCAAAATCAAGAATCAGACACTTAACTGACTGAGCTACCCAGGTGTCCCCTCCAAGATCAATTTTTACTATACTTTCTCCATTTTCTCACTGTACTGACCTTTGCTCCATTCATTTTTATCACACGGTTTTCTTGCTTGTTGAGGTCTTCTCTCCCTTGTCCTTACCCATTCTTATGAGAGCTTTGTACTCCATTAGTATTATACAAATCTCCAAACTGACATTCCGTCTTCTAGTCCAGTGGATTTACAAATTTCCAAACCAAGCTGTAGAAGAAAATATAAGTAGAGATGTTTTTGTTGAGGTTCCTGTGACACATTCTGGAACTTCTAAGGTTCCCTGAAGGAGCATTTAAAAATTACTTCTCTGGGATACCAAAATTCAGTTGTTTCTAACTGACATTTGAGAAAGCATGTAGCAAGGTTATTTCAATTAGATTAACATAATGCTAAATTTTACACATATTATTTTTCCTATGTATATACTTTTGAACAGAAAATACATATTTATATGCTGAAAGGGCAGACCTAGGGTGGCTGACTAGTGACTATGTCCCCGACATGGCCGCAGAAAGAAGTTCCTGCTCAAACCTCAGAACACGCCTCCTCCCCTTGAGTAACTTATGTTTTCTAAGAAAGCAGGCTACTGATTGATGCATTCTTCTGAAGTCTGAGGTGGGAGGAAGGGGAGTGTGAGAGGCATGGAAAGTGTGAGTAGAAAAGGGAGGGCTTCTCTCAGGTAGGGGCCAGAGGCAGGAGCCCTCAACCCTGTCCAGGCTTAGAATGACCTGGGAGCATTTTACCCCTCCCCAAACCAATTAATCAGAGTCTCTGGGGATGGTGTTTAGTGCTAGGTATTTGTATAGCACAGCAAGGCTGACAGCCAATGGTTAATAGGTGACCAGTGAGAAACGTTCTGTATACACTGAGGCCAAACATGTTAGAGATCCTCAGACACAGTGGTTCTTAAACTTCAGGTGCATCAGAATCTCCTGGAAGACTTGTTCAAACACAGATTGCTGAGCCCCACCCCCAGAGTTTCTGATTCAGTAGGTCTGTGACCACCAGGCCCAACATTTGCATTTTTAACAAGTTCCAGGTGATGCTGATAATTGCTGATCTGACCACACTTTGGCAGCCAATCGGCTGAGTCCATGACCCTTCTTCAGCCAATCGGCTAAGGCCATGATCCTTATAAAACTTTTGTGCTTTTGAAACTCGCTCTCTCCCTTCGGTATCTCGCTTCTGCGTCAGTGCAGGTAGGAGATTGAGCTCGGGCTAGCTCGAATAAAGGCTCTTTGCTTTTGCTTTGAACTCGGCTCCCTGGTGGTCTTTGGGGATCACGAATTCTGGGCATAACATATACCAGATTCAATATTCACTGGTGGAATTTAGGACATCACTGGAAGTCTTTTAATATGGTAGAAAAATATTTGGCTAGGTGCCTTTAGAGTTCCTTAGATTGATTCACAGGGTAACATATATTCTGTTCTTCAATTAAAAAAAAATTTTAATGTGTATTTATTTTTGAGAAAGAGAGAACGGGGGAGGGGCAGAGAGAGAGGGAGGCATAGAATCGGAAGCAGGCTCCAGACTCCGAGCTGTTTGCACAGAGCCCGATGCAGGGCTAGAACCCACAAACCACAGGATCATGACCTGAGCCAAAGTCAGATGTTCAAATGACTGAGCCACCGAGACATCTCTCTTTCTTTTTTAAAAATATTTGTTTTATGTTATTCTTTTAAGTAGGCTCCACACCCACTGTGGGGCTTGAATTCATGACCCTAAGATCAAGAGTCACAGCCTCTACCCCCTGAGCCAGCCAGGCACCTCCTATTCTACTTTTTCTTAAGAATAATCTTGGTCAGGGGCGCCTGGGTGGCGCAGTCGGTTAAGCGTCCGACTTCAGCCAGGTCACGATCTCGAGGTCCGTGAGTTTGAGCCCCGCGTCAGGCTCTGGGCTGATGGCTCAGAGCCTGGAGCCTGTTTCCAATTCTGTGTCTCCCTCTCTCTCTGCCCCTCCCCCGTTCATGCTCTTTCTCTCTCTGTCCCAAAAATAAATAAACGTTGAAAAAAAAATTAAAAAAAAAAAGAATAATCTTGGTCATATGTAAATTAGAGTAGATAATAATAGACTATTCACTCAATATTAGTGAATAGGAACATTGAGAAATGTTAATGTTCTGCTAAATAATTTATTTTAAATTTCTTTTTAAATTTCAACTTGGACCATAACAGTATACACAACTTCACCAGTATTAGCTTGTCTTTTATATCTCTAAGTTTATTGTTTATGTGAAGAATAGGAAAAATTATTAAAAATAGCATTATTTCACAACTCATTGGTAAACTAAAGTATGAGGAGATATTAAATGTATATGTGGTAATGGGAAAATGGATAGTCATATTACTAAAATCTCAAGAATTTTGTAATATATGTTAGAACAATGATCTTCTAACAAGCAAAAAGTCACAATTTTAAGTTCAACTGATGTGCCACAAAAAATTACACTGTGAAAATTGTTTCTTCATATAAGAATAGTGGTGATAATTTTAACTTTTTGTTAATATCAAGTTATCAATTATGAAGCATTAATATCTTCTGATAAAATGGCTAGATTCTGAGGTGGCAATTAAAGTGTGTAATTCTAAAAATAGAAAATATTCTTCATATATGTACATATGCATATTGCTGTACATATGTATGTTATACAAAAGTATGTAACAATCATTAATTGCTATTGTTTTATGCATCTAACAGATATTAACACAGCAAATGGTATATTTATATAACTATTCCAAAGAAGTATTCATTAAAAAATACCTTGGGAATAGATTAATGGAATTTTAGAAATAGAATGAATATCTAACTTCATTGTTCCTTTTTATCTTATAACAGATGACATTAGGATACAGTAAAATGATTACTGAGGGTCAAATAACTAGTTAATTGAAGATCTGTGATGAGATCCCTCAGATTCACAAATTCCTAGCCCTACGTTTGCTCTTCTGCATGTGCCAACTAAAATGTTATTGGTTATTTATCCATTATGTCCACATTTGAATAGGCTTTAGGTTGGTTCTGAATTGAAAGGGGATTTCTCAATTAAGTTTCTTGATTTAATTTTGGATACCAAAATGCTTGCTGTGAATTTGGACACATTCCTGGCTTCAGACAATCCATAAACCCAATGAAGTCAGGGCTTTAATCAAGAGAATAGATGGAACCTTTGAAATGCTAAACAATGAAATTGAACTGAAGGAATTTCACCCATTTCTTCTTTTTCCATTTACCATATAACTTTGAACTGATTTGAAATCCCCTGGAGTGACAACTTTAGCTGAAGAGTTCAATAGGCTGTAAACTCCTTAACTTCACAGAAATGTGAAATGTAGCACTTTTTCACTTTGAAGAGTATTGGGATCAATATCTTTTAAATCTCATGTGAGCTTTACCTATCCATATTATTTTTATTTTGGGGTATTGTTTTAATTTTTTACATTAACACAAATACATAAACAAATACAAAAAGAATAGAGGGTCTATTGGAAAATGCAGGCATAGGAATTCTATCTTTTGCTTTTTCAGAGGATTTTAATGAGTTGCCTTTAATTTTCTTGTTTAGTAGTGTAAGCATCACTAGTGATTTAAATGCAGAATTTCAGATCTTCAGTCTGTACCCAAGGATATTACAGGTCTTTTCCATGTGAGTTTTATAACGCCAAAATAAAGAGAAGTGGGCAAATAGATTATGCAAAAGAAAAAGTTAATAACTTTTCCTTTTGTAGTTTTCTTTTGTTAACATTGTAATATGAATAACTTATTAGTACAAGACCACAACATTTTATCAGTTGTAAACAGTTAAGTGAGATACCTGTTTTGAAAGAAGTTTAGGGAAGGACTCTATTAATCACTTATTGGAAATCACCTTTAGATTTGTTGTTTGAGTCTGAGGCACTTGACAGATGAAAGAAAGCATCTCTGAAATTTAAGACTAAATGAACATTTTTGGAAAACTACATTTCAACACAAAAAAGGAATATACTTCAGTTTGAATCATAGTATTTACATTTTGCAGTGAACACCCTGAAACAAGAAGGAAGGGGAAAGTGTACAAAGGAACAACTTCAAAAGACTGAACCAGAGTAAATGATTCTTATGTATTTAATGTTCGATGGGTTTGAATGTTTGCTGAAGATTTTATTACCTTATGATGTGTTTTTATTAACTAAAGTACAAGAGAGGAAGGAAAGAAGAATTTAAAAATTTAGGGGGAAGGATAGAAAATATGCTTGAATTCACTACTACCAGAACCTAATTTCTGCTGGAAACTTCTTAACTCTTTTTGGCTTGCTACCTTTTTTCTTCCTCAGCTACTCCCAACTTTTCTCAACATTCCTATCCAACCTAGGACCATTGGTGTTAAAATATTACTCATATCTCTAGAGAGTGCCACCTGCTGAAGGCCCTCTCAGAGTGCAGTCTCCTCCTCAGAATCTCCTAACTTTCCTATTAGTTATTACTATTATTTTCCTTATCTCTAAGAAAGAGTATTCCTTCTACTTTTTAAAGCTAATTCAACCCCAACTCCTCCATCTTTAAGGAATATCTGTAATTAATTATCAGCTATCATATATTCATATTTAATATCTTCTCTTTAAATTTTCCCCTGAGTCAACAGACTTGTGAACACTTCAAGCTACTATTGCTCCTTTTTCCTCCATCATCAAAATAAGTAATAATTTTCAAAAGTTATTCTATAGTCACTGCTTATTCCTTTACTTTCTATTCATTAATTATTTAAATTATATGTCTACTCTTTCTTAATCTTATGCCCTTTCATTAAGTCAAATCCATTTTGTTTAGATAAACTCTTAGTAGGTACCTCTAGACTTGATCTCTGGTTCTTGTTTGCAAGGAGCAGATAGCCAATTTAATAGCAGATTTGCAGATAGCAGATTTGCCCAATTTAAGCAAAAAAGCAATTTAATGGAAGAATGTGGGATCATACAAAGAATTGATGGGAAGACTATGAATATTAATAAGATTCAAAAATGAAAAAGAAGATAAGTCTTAAAACTCAATAATAAAATGACAAATAACCCAATTAAAAAGATGGGAAAATAACTTGAAAAGAATGTATATGAATGACCAATAAGCAAATGAACAGATTCTGAAGATCATTAGCATTAGAAATACAAGGCAAAATCCAAGAGAAACTTCTTTATAACCAATAGGATGGCTATAATAAAAAATAGTGCATAATAAAAGTGTCAACAAGGATGTGGAGAAATGATAATGCTCATACATTGTTAGTGAGAATGTAAAATGTTGTGGCTACTTTGGAAAACAGTTTAGCAGTTCTTCAAAATGTTAAACATTGAGTTACCATGTATCCTGGCAATTCCAGTCCTATATATATAGCCAAGAGAAATTAAAACATATGTCCACACTAAAATGTACATAAAAATATTCATAACAACATTAGTTGTAATATCTGAGAAGTGAAAAAAACGCAAATGTCCATTAACTGATGAATGGATAAACAAAATGTGGTATATCCATATAATTATTCAAGATAAAAAGGAGTAAAGTACTGATAACATGGATGAATCTTGAAAATATTATGCTAAGTAAAATAAGCTGCTCATTGTATGACTCTATTTATATGGATATCCAAAAGAGACAAATCTATGGAGACAGAAAGTAGGTAAGTGGTTGCCTAGAAGGAGGTGGGTTGACAGCTAAAGTGTACAAGGTTTATTTGGGGATGACAAACTTCTACAATTAGATTGTGGTGATGATTGCAAACTCTGTGAACATACTAAAAAACAAAGAATTGTATATTTTAAATAGGTAGATTTTTATGTTGTGTGAGTTGTATCTCAATAAAACAGTTTTTTTAAAAATCAATCAGGGACCAAGAAAGGCCACTCAGAATAAGACACACCCAGCTCTGGACACGAGATCCGTCAGTTTTCCATGCTGCTATGGTCCTACCACTTCTGGATACATACTGCCTCTGCCTCCAGTGGGCACAGATAGCGGGAATTTTGGTTGATGACAGGAGGCCAACTCTTCTAGCTTCTTTGTGTTAGCCATTTCAGATTCATGCCCTGCATAGGATCATCTGATTGCTTAAATTTCAGACATGTCTCTGAAGTCAAGGGTCTAGAACTTGAGGGAGCAAGTGCCTGGCCTTCTTTGTAAAACAAAAACAATGTCCAATTCCTTAAATATAGATGGGGAGTTCAAATGCTGAGCAGCCGTAAAATGGACAATGTTACTTGTAATCTATTTAGAAGGCTTTGAATATGCTTTCTGTATGGTCAGATGGACTCTCTGTATCATGCCTGAACATGTTGAGACACTAGGAGACTCAAAACTGAACCCCTCCAACCAATAATATTCCACACACCTCTGCGAGATCAATCTTATTGAAGCATAGCCTAGATCAAGCTTCTGCCCTGCTCAAAACCCTTCAATGGTAAAACATGAATTCCATGGTAAACAAACAGTAACTAGTGTTCAAGACCCTTAAAAGTTTAGAGTCTCCATTTCCATAATACTTTTTCAATTGTGTCATTCATATAAGCATGTATTAACAAAGATTTCACTCTTCGCTCATTTCAAGTATACAATTCTGTTGTTTTTGGTAAATTCAACTATCATTTTGAAAAATTATTTCATAAGTAGATAAAAACAGAAAAGTTTGCATCATTCCTAAAATGCTGCAAATTTAATAGTTTTTTACTAATAATTTTTACTAATTTTTACTAATTTACTAAGAAAAGCTAGAATTTAGATTGTTTTAAATTTAAATTAAACTAGTTATATTTTTCTTAAAATGGCATAAAGTATGTCCCCAATCCCTTTAAAAAAATCTGAACAGAAGAGCCTGGGTGGCTCAAGTCAGTGGAGCATCCGACTTTGGCTCAGGTCATATCTCACAGCTCATGAGTTTGAACCCCATGTCGGGCTCTGTGCTGACAGCTAAGAGCATGGAGCCTGCTTCAGATTCTGTGTCCCCTCTTTCTCTGCCCCTTCCCTGTTTGCGCTCTGTCTCTTTCTCTTTCTCTCTCTCAAAATAAATAAACATTAAAAAAATCTGAACAGACATTCAATTATTTAGCAAGTGATACATTTTAGGGGCAGTGGGAAAAATGGTCTCAAATAAATCTGCTTTAAGCAAACTATCCTAAAAGTATCTTTTTAACTATAAGCCCATACCCTGAAATGGATGTAATTTTATCCCTCTTTATTTTTTGGCTTCTTTCAACTTCATTGAAGTATAATCAAATTTCACTAAACTTCATATATTTATAGTGTACAATAGGAAAAAATAAAGTGTACAATCTGATCAGTTTGGGCTTATGTATACATATCAAAACAGTAGGATAAAAACATTTCCATCTCTTCCCAAATTTTCCTTATACTCCATCCTTCCTGTACCTCCATACCTGACCTGCTTTCTGATAATATTGGTCAGTTTATTCTCCAGGATTTTATATGAACCTAATTATCAAATTTGGATTTCTTTTTTTTATTATTTTGTATGTTTTCTGACTTTTTTCACCTATCATAATGATTTTGTGATTCATCCATGTTATAGTGTGAACTAATAATTAGTTTCTTTTTATTGCTAACTAGTATTTCATTGAATAGATAATCACAATTTGTTTGCCTATTCATGTGCTGTTGGACGTTTAAATTATTTACAGTTTTTGTCTATTTAAAGTAAACTGTTATGATCATCTATGACCTAATCTTTGCCTGGTCATTTAATTTTCTCTTGGGTAAATAGCTAGGAGTGGAATATCTGATGTTGGTGAATGTATGTTTAAGTTTTTAAGAAACTTTCCAACTCTTTTTCAAATTTTTTTTTTCAACGTTTATTTATTTTTGGGACAGAGAGAGACAGAGCATGAACGAGGGAGGGGCAGAGAGAGAGGGAGACACAGAATCGGAAACAGGCTCCAGGCTCTGAGCCATCAGCCCAGAGCCTGACGCGGGGCTGGAACTCACGGACTGCAAGATCGTGACCTGGCTGAAGTCGGACGCTTAACCGAGTGCGCCACCCAGGCGCCCCCCAACTCTTTTTCAAAGTAGTGGTATCATTTTATATTTTCACCAGCTATGTATGAGAGTCTTAGGTGCCCATATCCTTCCCATTTCTGTTTTAATTTTATTAACAAATTGTTCATCCTGATGAGTGTGGTGTTTTATCTCAGTGTGGTTTGAATTTACATCTCTAAAGACTAATGATGCCGCACATCAGTGTCTAGGCCATTTCTGTATTTTCTCTTTTGAAGTAAACACTGAATGTTATTGCTCATTTAAACATTTGTCATTGTTTATGCTATTATTATTATTGATTGTGAGCATTCTTTATATCTTTGATTTACGTGTTTTGAATATTTTCTCCTAGTTTGTGTTTTGCCATTTCATTATCTTAATTGATTTTGGAAAAGTAAATTTTAAGTTTTAGTGAAATCTAATATATCATTTTAAAAATATGGTTAAATTGTTTCCTATTCTGTGTCTCCCTCTCTCTCTGACCCTCCCCCGTTCACGCTCTGTCTCTCTCTGTCCCAAAAATAAATAAACGTTGAAAAAAAAAATTAAAAAAAAAAAAAAAGGGGCGCCTGGGTGGCGCAGTCGGTTAAGCGTCCGACTTCAGCCAGGTCACGATCTCGCGGTCCGTGAGTTCGAGCCCCGCGTCAGGCTCTGGGCTGATGGCTCAGAGCCTGGAGCCTGTTTCCGATTCTGTGTCTCCCTCTCTCTCTGACCCTCCCCCGTTCATGCTCTGTCTCTCTCTGTCCCAAAAATAAATAAACGTTGAAAAAAAATTAATAAAAAAAAATAAAAATATGGTTAATTATTTTTGTGTTCTACCAAAGAAACCTTCAATCACTTGAAGGTTGCAAAGATTTTGTATTTTCCTCTGAGATAATTATAGCTTAGGTTTCATATTTAAGTCTTTGATTCATTTAAAAAATTTTTTTTCTGTGTACAGTATGGTAAGAGTTACCATCCATTAATTTCTCCATATGGGTATCCAATTGATGTAACAACATTTTGAATCACCTAAAAGGCAATGTTCCATTGATTTATATGTCACTTTTCTCGATTTCTACATTGTGTTGACTAGTATACTTTTAGATTATGTCTTGAAATCAAATATAGTAAGGTCTTTTACTTTGTTCCTTTAAAAAATCATGCTAAAAACATTTATATGCATTTATATGCATTATATATATATATACATACATACATACATTTATATACATTATATAAATATATTAAGATTTCTGGCTCATATGGTAGTTGTATTTTTAACTTTTTGAGGAACTTCCGTACTGTTTTCCAGCATGGTTATACCAGTATGCATTCCCATAAACAGTGTAGGAAGGTTACCATTTCTCCACATCCTCACCAAAATCTATTGTTTCCTGTGTTGTTAATTTTAGCCATTCTGATGGGTGTGAGGTAGTACCTAATCATGGTTTTGATTTGTATTTCCCTGATGATGAATGATGTTGAGCATCTTCATGTGTCTGTTAGTCATCTGCTTTGGAAAAATGTCTGTTCATATCTTCTGCCCATTTCTTAACTGGGTTATTTATTTTTAAGGTGTAAAGTTTGATAAGTTTTTTTTTTTATAGATTTTGGATACTAATTCTGTATCAGATATGTCATTTGCAAATATCTTCTCCCATTCTGTAGGTTGTCGTTGGTTGTTTCCTCTGCTGTGCAGAAGGTTTTTATCTTGATGAAGTCCCAATAGTTCATTGTAGTTTTTGTTTCCCTTGCCTCTGGAGACTTCTCTAGTGAGAAGTTTCTATGGCCAAAGTCAAACAGGTTGCTGCCTATGTTCTCCTTTAGGATTTTCATGGTTTCCTACCTCACATTTAGGTATTTCATTCATTTTGAATTCATTTGGGCATATGTATTGGAAGAAAGTGGTCCAGTTACATTCTTCTGCCTGTTGCACTCCAATATTTCCCAACACCATTTGTTGAAGAGACTCTTTTTTCCATCGGATATTCTTTCCTGCTCTGTTGAAGACTAGTTGACCATATAGTTGTGAGTCCATTTTTGGGTTTTCTATTCTGTTACATTGATCTGTGTGTCTGTTTTTTGTCAGTACCATTGTGTCCTGATGACTGAAGCTTTGTAATATAGCTTGAAATCTGGAATTGTGATGCCTCCAGTTTTGCTTTTCTTTTTCAAGATTTCTTTGGCTACTTGGCATCTTTTGTGGTTCCAGACAAATTTTAGGAGACTTTGTTCTACTTCTGTGAAAAATGCTGGTGGTATTTTGAGAGGAGTTGCATTAAATGTGTGGATTGTTTTGGATAGTGTAGACATTTTAACAATATTTTTTCTTCTAATCCATGAACAAGGGACGTTTTTTCCATTTCTTTGTGTCTTTTTCAATTTCTTTCATAAGTGTTCTATAGTTTTCAGAGTACAGATTTTTTTTTTACTTTGTTTAAGTTTATTCCTAGATATCTTAAGGTTTTTGATGAAATTGTAAATGGGATCTTTCCTCGATTTCTCTTTCTGCTGCTTCGTTATTGGCATATAGGAATGCAACAGATTTCTGCATGCTAATTTTTTATATCCTGCAACTATGCTGAATTCATGTATCAGTTTCTAGTAATTTTTTGGTGGAAACTTTTGTATTTCTACATAAAGTATCATGTCAATTGCAAATAGTGAAAGTTTGGCTTCTTCCTTGCCGATTTGGAGGTCTTTTGCTAATTTTGTTGTCTGATTGCTGAGGCTAAGATTTCCAGTACTATGCTAAATAACAATGGTGAAAGTGGACATCCCTATTTTGTTCCTGACCATAGAGGAAAAGCGCTCAATTTTTCCCCATTGCAGATGATGTTAGTTGTAGGTTTTTTGTAAATGACCTTTATGATCTTGAGATATGATCCTTCTATCCCTACTTTCTTGAGAGTTTTTATCAAGAAAGAATGCTGTATTTCATCAAATGCTTTTTCTGTGTCTGTTGAGAGGATCATATGGTTCTTATCCTTTCTTTAGTAATGTGGTGTATCATGTTGATTGATTTGAAAATATTGAACCACCCTGCAGCACAGGAGTAAATCCCACTTGATTGTGGTGAATAATTATTTTAATGTACTGTTGGATTTGATTTGCTAGTATCTTGAGAATTTTTGCATCCGTGTTCATCAGGGATATTGGCCTGTAATTCTCTTTTATAGTGGGGTCTTTGTCTGATTTTGGAATCAAGGTAATGTTTGTCTCGTAGAATGAAATTGGAAGTTTCCCTTCCATTTCAAGTTTCTGGAACAGTTTGGGAAGAATAGGCATTAAGTCTTCTTTAAATGTTTGGTAGCATTCCCCTAGTAAGTCCTCTGGCCCTGAACTTCTGTTTGTTGGGAGATTTTTTATTACTGATTCAATTTGTTTGCTGGTTATGGGTCTGTTAAAATTTTTCTATTTCTTCCTGTTTCAATTTTGGTAATTTTTATGTTTCTAGAAATTTATCTTTTTCTTCCAGATTGTCTGGTTTGTTGGCATATAATTTTTCATAATAGTCTCATAATTGTTTGTGTTTCTGTGGGTTGGTTGTGATCTCTCCTCTTTATTCGTGATTTTGTTCATTTGGGTCCTTTCTTTTTTCTTTTTGATAAGTCTGGCTAAGGGTTTATCAATTTTATTAATTTTTTCAAAGAACTAGCTCTTAGTTTCATTGATTTGTTATATGCTTTTGTTTTGTTGTTGTTGTTTCCATATACTTATTTCTGCTCTAATCTGTATTATTTCCTTCTTTCTTCTGGCTTTAGGTGTTATTTGCTATTCCTTTTCTAGCTTCTTTAGGTGTAAGCGTAGGTTGTGTGTTTGAGACTTTTATTGCTTCTTGTGGTAGGCCTGTATTGCAATAAACTCCCCTCTTAGGACTTCCTTTGCTGCATCCCAGAGGTTTTGGATTGTTGTGTTTCACTTTCCTTTGCTTCCACTTAAAAAAAAAAACTTTAATTTCCTGGTTAACCCATTTATCCTTTAGTAGGATGTTCTTTAACCTCCAGGTGTTTGTGATCTTTCCAAATTTTTTCTTGTGTTTGACTTCAAGTTTCATAGCTTTGTGGTCTGAAAATATGCATGGTATCATCTCAACCTTTTTGTAGCTGTTTAGGCCCGATTTTTGGTCCAATATGTAAACTGTTCTGGAGAATGTTCCAGAATGTGCACTTGAAAAAAGTGATGCTGCTTTAGAATGAAATGTTTTAAATATATTTGTGAAGTCTATCTGGTCCAGTGTATCATTCAAAACCATTGTTTCCTTGTTAATTTTCTGTTTAGATTATCTGTCCATTTCTGTAAGTGGGGCGTTACAGTCCCACTATTATTGGGTTATTATCATTGAGTTTCTTTCTGTTTGTTATTAGTTGATTTGTACATTTAGGTGTTTCTAAATTGGGGGCACAAATATTTATAACTGTTAGATCTTCTTTTTGGATAGACCCCTTAATTATGATAAAGTATTCTTCATCTCTTGTTACAGTCTTTGGTTTAAAATCAAGTTTGTCTGATATAAGTAAGGCTACTACAGCATTCTTTTGACACTTATTAGAATGATAAATGGTTCTCTATCCCCTCACTTTCAATCTCGAGGTGCTTTAGGTCTAAAATGAGTGTCTTATAAGAAGCATATAAATGAGTCTTATTTTTTAAACATTATGATACCCTAAGTGCTCTATAGAGCACTTAGTCCATTTACATTCAGAGTAATTACTGATAGATAAGCATTTAGTGCCGTTGTATTAACCATAAAGTTGTTGTTTCTGGAGATTTTCTCTTTGTTGCTGTTGGTCTTTCTTCCTCTATCAAAGGGTCCCCTTTAATAAGGTCTGGTTTTGTGGTCACAAACTCCTTTACTTTTTGTTTGTCTGGGAAACTCTTTATCTCTCCTTCTATTCTGAATGGCAGCCTTTCTGGATAAAGTATTCTTTGCTGCATTACTTTTCCCTTCCACACATTGAATGTATCATGCTACTCCCTTCTGGCCTGCCAGATCCTGTGGAGAGATCTGCTGTGAACCTGCTTTGTCTTCCTTTGTGTGTTAGGGATTTATTTTCCCTTGCTAAGCAGCAAGGAACCCAACCTAACCTAAGCTGATTAGGGATTTATTTTCCCTTGTTGCTTTCAGTATTCTTTTCTTGTCTCTATATTTTGCAAACTTTCCTACGATAGGTCTTGGTGTTGGCTGGCTTTTGTTGAATTTTTGGAGTTCTCTGTGTCTCCTGGATTTGGATATCTGTATCCTTCCCCAGATTAGGGAAGTTTTCACCTATAAATTGCTCAAATAAATCTTCTACCCAATTTTCACTCTCATCTTCTGGGACTCTGATGATGTGAATGTTATTATGTTTTATGAAGTTGTTGAGCTCACTCTAAGCCTACATTTCTGATCCAATACCTTTCTTTCCCTCTTCTTTTCAGCTTTGCTATTTTTCCATAATTTTATTTTCTGTCAGGTATGAGGTGTTATCTCATTGTGGTTTTGATTGATGTGTAATGTGTGATGTTGAGTAACTTTTCATGTGTTGGTTTGTCATATGTATGTCTTCTGAAAAACGTCTATTCATATCTTCTGCCCATTTTTAATTGGATTTGTTTTGGAGTTTTGAGTTTGATAACTTCTTTGTATATTTTGGATACTAATCCTTTATCAGATGTGTCATTTGCAGATATCTTCTCCCATTCAGTAGTTTACCTTTCAGTTTTGTTGATTGTTTCTTTTGTCATGCAGAATATTTTATTTTGATATAGTCCCAATAATTTCTTTTTGCTTTTATTTTGCTTTCCTCAAGAGACATATCTAGAAAAATGTTGCTATGGCCAATGTCAGAAAAATTATTGCCTGTGCTCTCTTCTAGGATTTTGATGGTTTCAGGTCTCACATTTAGATCTTCAATCTATTTTGAATTTACTTTTGTGCATGATGTCAAAAAGTGGCACAGTTTCATTCCTTTGCATGTTGCTGTCCAGTTCTCTGAATACCATTGTTGAAGAGACTGTCTTTTTCCATTGGATATTTTTTCCTGCTTTGTTGATGATAGTTTACCATATAGTTGTGAATCCATTTCTGGGTTTTCTATTTTGTTCTCTTGATACATGTGTTTATTTTTATACCATTACCATTCTGTTTTGATCACTACAGCTTTGTAATGTAATGTGAAGTCCAGAATTGTGATGCCTCCAGCTTTGCTTTTCTCCTTCAAGGCTGCTTTAGGGTCTAAAGGCTGCTTTGGGGTCTTTTGTGGTTCCATGCCAATATTAACATTGTTTTTTTCTAGTTCAGTAAAAAATTCTTGTGGTATTTTGATAGGCCTTGCATTAAATGTGTAGATTTTTTTGTGTGGTATAGACATTTTAACAATATTTTTTTCTTCTAGTCCATAAGCATTGAATGTCTTTCTATATTTTTGTGTCATCTTCAATTTCTTTCCTAATTATTTTATTGTTTTCAGAGTACAAGTCTTCCACCTCTTTGGTTAGGTTTATTCCTAGGTATCTTATTGTTTTGGTGATATTGCAAGTGGGATTGATTCCTTAATTTCTCTTTCTACTGCTTCATTATTGTTGTTTAGAAATGCAATAGATTTTTGAATGTTGATTTTTCTGTCCTGCAACTTTCCTGAATTCATTTATTAGTTCTAGTAGTTTTTTGGTGGAAACTTGCAGATTCTCTATATAGAGTATCATTACATCTGAAAATAGTGAAAGTTTGACTTCTTCCTTGACAATGTGAATGCCTGGATGCATTTATTTCATTTTGTTGTTTGATTGCCATAGCTAAGACTTCCAGTACTGTGTTGAATAAAAGTGGTGAGAGTGGACACCCCTGTCTTATTTCTGACTTAGATGAAAAGCCCTAAAGTTTTCCCCATTGAGGATGATATTAGCTGTGGGCTTTTCATATATGTCCTTTATTATGTTGAGGTATGTTTCCTCTAAACCTACTTCTTTGAAGCTTTTTATCATGTATGGATGTTATATTTTGTCAGATACTTTTCTGTATCTGTTGAAATAATCATACAGTTCTTATTTTTTTCTTTTAGTAATGTGATGTATCTTGTTGATTGATTTACAAATATCAAACCACCATCGGAAAGAGGAAATAATATCACTTGATGGTGGTGAATGATTTTTTAAGGTATTTTTGGATTCAGTTTGCTAGTATTTTGTTGAGGATTTTTGCATCTATGTTAATCAGATATTGACCTGTAGTTCTTTTTTCTAGGGTGTTTTTTATCTGGTTGGTGTCAGGGTAATGCTGGCCTCATAGAATGAATTGGAAGTCTTCCTAATGCTTTCTTAAAGAAGTAAAATACATTAGATACATTTATAACTTGTGTCACTTCATACACAAGCAAACCACAATTTGTTTAGGTAAGAGACAGCAAACATTTTAGAAGACAGACTATTGCTTACTTATGTTCATGTTAGTTACCTAGCCCAATGCCTCCCGATTTCCATACCTATATTTTACTTGTGTTTTCTGTCTTTATCCAAAGAGTTATTTACAATCTATAAAATTTCAGTATAATCCATAAAATGTTCATAATAACTGCTAATTATATTTTCACTGTGAAACAGAATTTAGGTTAAATGTCTTTTTAAAAAGACATTTTGTCACAAAAAAGTTAAAGATTTTTTTAAATGTTCATTTATTTATTTATTTTTTAATTTTTTTTTTCAACGTTTATTTATTTTTGGGACAGAGAGAAACAGAGCATGAACGGGGGAGGGGCAGAGAGAGAGGGAGACACAGAATCGGAAACAGGCTCCAGGCTCCGAGCCATCAGCCCAGAGCCTGACACGGGGCTCGAACTCACGCACTGCGAGATAGTGACCTGGCTGAAGTTGGACGCTTAACCGACTGCGCCACCCAGGCGCCCCGATGTTCATTTATTTTTGAGAGACAGAGAGATGGTGAGAGGGAGGGAGAGAACTAGTGGGGGAGGGACAGAGAGAGAGAAATGGAGACACAGAATTTGAAGTAAGCTCCAGGCTCTGAGCTGTCAGCACAGAGCCTGATGTGGGGCTTGAGCTAACTAGCCATGAGACCATGACCTGGGCTGAAGTCAGACACTTAACTGACTAACCACCCAGGCACCCAAGAACATTTTTGATCTACATGACATCAATGATGGTGCAGAATTTAACTGGCATGGCAATGAAATATACGTGAGACATCATTTTAATTATTATGTACATCCAATTTGTTATTTGTAGTGGGAAAAGAGAACTATAGTTTTCTTGGTGGTAGAGCTCTTGATTTCTTCAATTACTCATGAGCTATGAGGACAGAGATTGAGTTGTGGTCTGCACTTGCTATGCTCTTGCAATAGAGGAGTGTGACAGGCAGAAGTAGTATATGTGGATGAGAACAAGATTCCTAGATCTGAACTTGGTTATTTCATTTAAAAAAAATTTTTAATGTTTTTATTTATTTTTGAGAGAGAGAGAGAGCGAGCGAGCGTGTGCGTGCATGAGTGGGGGAGGGGCAGAGAGAGAGAGAGAGAGGGAGACAAAGAATCTGAAGCAGGCTCCAGGCTCTAAGTTGTCAGCACAAAGCCTGACCTGGGGCTCAAACCTAGGGACAGTGAGATCATGACCTGAGCCGAAGTCTGATGCTTAACCGACTGAGCCACCAAGATGCTCCTGAACTTGGTTACTTCAGATTTCTGTAGGTTGTATTCCCATAGTGGACCTGGGTGAGGTCTGGACAGCCATTGTTAGACGTTCTGACTTGACTTTGGGAAAAGCTAGTTGTCATAGGCTGTATCTTAATTTTTTGTCTTTCATATATTTTATCTATTTAATTTTTCTTTGCCTTGTTTATTTTTTTTGCATCTTATACTTCAATATGTTAATTGGTTGCTGTCTTATTTCTGATTTTCAAGTGTGTTTAAGTTGAATTTTATTTCCATTGATGTATTTTTAAAGTTTACTTCCAATGTGTTTTTTTTTCTTTTTAATCACTTCATCTTTTTTTTAATGTAATAATATTTTTTCCTAATTTTCTACTTTTCTGATTAACTCAGGAAGTTTCCATTTTGTAGTCATAATTTTTTTTTTTACAGATTATGTATTTACTTTGAGAGAAAGAGAGATTATGAGTGGTGAGGGGGACGGTAGAGAGAGAGGAGAGAAAGAATCCCAAGAAGGCTCTGTGCTGTCAGTGCTGAGCCCAGTTTGAGGCTCAGTCTCACACAGGTTGAGATTATGACCTGAGCCAAAATCAAGAGTGGTTCATTTAACCAACTGAGCCATCCAGGTGCTCCTTTAGTCATAATTTTAATACATATTTTATATCCTAAATAAACACTGACATGCTATTCCTACTTTCTAATTGTTACTTTAAAATCCACTAGAATATTATAGAATAGTTTATGCTTTGTCAATTAGCATTTATGCACTGCTTCATCTTCTAGAACTTTTATCAGCTCCCCTGCCCATTCTGCCCCCCTCGCCTTTCCCGTTACCTTATCTGGTTCTAGGTTTCCTGTTCAATAGAGTAGGTCATGCCATCTCATAAAAAGTTTTCTTTGAAATTCCCACTAGCAGGGAAGGCTTTAACAAAATGGGAACATTGCCCATGTTGGTCATCTCCTCCATATTTTGCCTGATTTTGTTTGTTGCTCAGTATCCTTTAGTAGTTTGTTGTTGTTGTTGTTTGTTTATTTTTTGTTTATTTGTTTGTTTCAGTATTTTGTCCAGAGTATCAATCAATTGGATGGTTGCTGTGTAAGGGCTTCCATCACTATACTGGAAACAAAACTCTGCCTTGTCATAATATCCAAATACTGAGCCATTGAGTAGTTTGGTTAGGTTGCTGTTGAGAAGGTTTACCTGTGTTCTTTCTCTACTTAGGCGTATAGCACATAAACCAGAGCTCTAGGCAGATCTGGTAGCATCATTTTTCATCTTTCTTTCATGAGAATTAGTGGAAGATCCTGATATCATGAATTGAGCTTCGGTTATTTCTTCTGCCTCTTAGCACTTTTGATGAAGTTTTGGGGTTATTGTGGGGTGGTCCAGAGCCAACGGTCAAGAAAGAATTCTTAAAGACGTCTTTGGTGCAAAAAGGTGATTTTTTAAAGCAAAGGGGCAGGACCTGTGGGCAGGAAGAGCTGCCCTGGGGTCGTGACTGGTAATTGATTATATACCCTCAGGTTTGGAGGGGGTCAGGGATAGAGTAAGTCTCTCAGGTATTTTGGAAGCAAGGTTTCCAAGACTTTGAGGGGCGAGCTGTTGATAGGAAAATGCCATTTATTACTGTTTAGTAAAACCTCGGTCATGAGACCCTTCAGATGTATATCAGGGTGCCATAAACTTGGAGTATGATTGCCAGCATATATCTTGGGGGAGTTGAGATAAAGGAAGTTTCCAAAGGAATTTATATATGTTTAAGTACATTTACAGGTTACGGGGGGTCATGATAATGTTAAGCCAAGATTCCTTTTTGCCCCTAGCAAAGTGTCATCATCAAGGCAGCTGAGATTCTAGAGGAAGTTCACTCTGCCAGTTTCAAGGACTTGTCAGTGGGCTGTAGGCAGTAAAGAATTTAATTTTTCATTTTCCTTAGTTTCCCACATCACCATGGCAAACACTTAAACCGCTTTCCTTTGTTCTTGGGTAGCCAGGAGTGGCCAAGAAATATCACACATATCAACCGGGGGTGGGGGTGCTGTTAGCCTGCACTTTTCCCTCAGCTCGCTCCATGCTCCCTCATCACTTTTAGTCTCTGTTATTTGGAAGAAATAGACTTCCCAGTCTGGGGAAGAGATGACTGGGGAAGAGTAGAGATATACATCTCCCTCTGACCGATAGACCAGTAGACCTGCAATTTAAGCTAAAATTGTAGTTTTGTGCTTATTTATGGAGATGTTTATCTTCTTTTCTGATCTTGTGTATGTTTGACTTGCTCATTTTGTATTTTACCTGTCATTGCTACATACTTGGAGGAAAGGGGGCTCCTTAAAGTCTGAGTCTACAAAGCTTGACAAGAAATTTTAAACTGTATCTTGTTATTACAGTATCCCATGCTGGGTCTAACATGGCACTTGAAAAAATAGAACATGTTTATCCAGGTATTAGTAAAAGACTTGTAACATGAATCTTAAATTTACTGAAAAGAAAGAAGCCAAATGAAATCATCTTCATTAGAAGTGGCTCTTTTTTATTGGATTCATAGAACTATAGGTCTGTACTGAAAATTCCATAAGAGCAATACAAATCTGATTCAATTTGCATAGCTTTTATTCACAGACAACTTTGTAAAGTGAAATACACCATCATTCCCATGGATTTTGACATTTTGCTCCATGGGCACCAAGGGAAAAAAATCTACTTTAACTCGATTAAGCATAGCTGGAAGACCTAGGCAGTCACTTCCAAAGGAAATTAATACCTATGAATCTACAATCCATTGTGCTTTTTTAGTCACCTCTTATAAATATTGATCCTTGCTTTTTCTGGATTTATCTGGATATCTGAACTTTCTCACACTATAAAGCTATTGGATTCAAGCGCTGTTAATTGACCCCTCATGTTTTTCCCTCTCATTTGGCCCTTTCTCCCTGCAGCATCTCCCATTTTCAGAAGTTGCTGATTCAGAAGTCAAGCAACCTGTTGGTTCTGAAATCCCTGTCTTCCCTGTCCCCTCATTCTGTCAGGGAGGAAGACCTTGATCTGCCCTTCAAGGTCGTTACTGCTGGACTAAGAATCAAATTGACATGAGACTGATTAACAGGAGAAAATAAAATTTAATAGGTATACATGTGGGGAATCAATATAGAAATGGAAATTCCACAGACAGGCAACAGGAAGCTTGTATGAACTAAGGAGAACGGCAGGGTCTGAGGATATAAAGGAGAGAAGGCCATTAGTAGGAAGGTGAGAGGAAATGTTCGGAAGAACAAAGTTTTCTCTATTATACAGATAAGTTTCTTGGGTAAAGGAGAGTCTGTCAATAGCTTTCTTTCTGGTACAGGCTCTCCTTTCCAATGTAAATTTAGGCATTTGAGGACCAAGAAGAGTGTTTTTCCTGTGTTTGCTGGGTTTTGATTACTTTTAGCTCAAAATAATGTTTATGTCAAAGTGACCTATTTTGGGGCAGTGTGCTCTTGGCCCCTATAATTCTTTTCTTCCTTTCATCTTCTATTTCTTTATTCTCTATCATCTTGCTAAAAGTGTTACCAAAGTGGTAGGTTTTTTCCCTACTCAATACCATTCCCAAATAGCAAAGTAACGAAACAGTATTTGATAGCAAGCAGGTAATTCATGGAGAGTGAAGAAGGGGAGCTCATGCCTAAAGGTAACTTCTCCCTGATTAGGTCTCATGGTAAGGGTTTTTTGGGTTATGGAAATCAATGGGCTGGTAAGCAAGCTGATGTTGGTGTTTTCTGGGGAAGACAGGAGGTCTCTTGGAATCAGTGTGCTGCCTCTTTTCTTCTGTTAAATGGGTGCAGGTGTGTCCTTTTTTCTTTCTTTCTTCTTTTTTTTTTTTTCTTTGAGAAAGAGAGCACACAAGTGAGTGCACACACCACACACACAAGCATAATGGGGGTAGAGGGGGCAGAGGAAGGAGTGAAAGAATCCCAAGCAACCATCCTAGGGCTCTATCCCAAGACCCTGGGATCACGACCTGAGCTGAAATCAAGAGGTGAATGCCCAAATGACTGAGTCACCCAAGCTCCCCAGGTGTGTTCTTTAGTAGAATTAGAAGGTAAAGATCAGCTGGAGGGTTCGCAACTGGTGACTGAACTGGAACAAACAGGTATAAATGGGTCATGGGGGCTTGTTTGGAGCTCGTAGCTTCTGGCATCTGGTCTTAGTTTCCAATGGCAAGCAGCACCTGTAAGCAGTGCTAGAAAACTGAATTCTTGTGGCTTGTTATCAAGTCCCTGGTGACAAAATGATTGCATTAATTCTGTTGGACTATGAGCTTTGGAATTATAGAGATGAGGTTTGAATTTTTCAGTACGGTATTATCACTTAGCACGGTACCTGATATATAGTAATTGAATATTTCTTGAAGGAAAGCTTTGAAAGTTTTTTCTAAATATCCAATCCCTTCCAGCATGATCCTTTTTTTTTTTTTTTTTTTTTTTTTAGTAACATCAGAGTGCATGGATCCTGCTCTTCCGTTATACTCACCACATTACAATGTAATTATTTGTTTATGTGTCTTCTCCCCTACCAAGTTTCTACAGTTCCTGGTCCGGGCACAATATCTGAGACATAGCAGTTACTCATTGAATGTTCAGTAAACTGATTTGTTAAATTATTTCATAAATGTGAAAGGTTATATAGTTACCTCAAAGCTAGGAATCACAGTTTTTAAATTTTATTTTTATGAGCCCTAATAGCTACCGGTCAGAATATAAACTGCCATGAAATTAGTCAGGAATTGAAATGAACAAGTATTGGTGGGTGAAAGTGAAACAAGTTAACTTTGGATTTGAAAAAAAAAATTATCAAATTTAGAAATTAAAAGTACAACCGATTTCATTGAATGCCATCATGCATCTACTTGACTGTGATATTCCGGAATTATTCTCACAGGTTTCTTCATTTTTTGTTATGACTTCTGAATCTCAATTTTGTTGCTTATTGTTTCTTACTCCCTTCTCACTTCAAAGTTTATTCAGATCCAATTTTCCCTCTCATGAAGCTCTCCCTGAATACTCAGTAAATATTCTCTATTTCTTCTGTAGATTTTACTAGTTTTTACTATTTGTGCAGTGCGTGGAAGTTATGTGCCTTGTTACTGAAGTGCTTAAGCCAAATATGGGAACCAGATATCCCGGGTTAGAATCTGAGCTGCATCACTTATAAACTGTGCTACTTTTGGCAAGTGTCTTAGCTGTTCTGGGATTCAAAATCTCTCCTCTGTAGAATAGAAAAAATAAACAGTTCTAGCCACATTGGATTGTTATCTTATTATGAGAATTAAATGGGCTCATATATGTAAATTGCTTGGCATAGTGCCTAACAAATAGTAGGTACTATGTAAGTGTTAATATTTTTTCTTTCTCTAGTGCATCTGAAATCTTTTTTTAAACCCTGTAAGTTTTAATTATGTTATCCTAATATTAGGATGAAATATCTACTTCATTCAGACTGACATAAACAGACCAGTGAGAAATAGTGTGAGGTAATGGCTAAGAGCATAACTTCTGGAGCCAGACTGCCTGTGTCCAAATGCCAGCTCTGTCACTTATTGGCTGTGTCACTTATGACAAGGTACTTAAAAACTCATAACTTCTCATACCCTCAGTTTTATCCCCTGTAAAATGTGCATAATATAGTGCCTATGTAACAGTGTAATGCTGAGAATGAAAAAAGTTAATGAATGTAAAGTGGCTAGAAAAGTGACAGACATACTAACTATTCATGAAGTATTGGCTATTTTCACTGTTAAACCACCCAGAGTAATAAATCATCACATGTTTTAATGTATTCATTTTATTTTTTTTTATTTTCTGAAAAAAAATTTAATGTTTATTTATTTTTGAGAGAGAGACAGAGCATGAGTGGGGGAGGGGCAAAGAGAGAGGGAGACACAGAATCTGAAGCTGGCTCTAGGCTCTGAGCTGCCAGCACAGAGCCCGACGTGAAGCTTGAACCCATGAACCACAAGATCATGACCTGAGCTGAAGCTGGACACTTAACCGACTGAGCCACCCAAGCGCCCCAATAATATATTAGTTTTGCAAGTCTTGTTTCTCTCCTAGATTTTAAACTCCTAGTGAATGGGTATACTTATTTATTTTGAGAGGGAGAGGGAGAGGGAGAGAGAGAGAGAGAGAGAGAGAGAGGAGAGAGAGACATAAAGGAGAGCATGAGCAGGGGAAGGGCAGAGAGAGAGGGAGAGAGAAAATCTCAGGCAGGCTTCATGCTTTCAGCATTGCACCAGATGAAGGCTCAGTCCCACAGACCGTGAGATCATGACCTGAGCTGAAATCAAGAGTTAGATGCTTAACCAACTGAGCCACCCAGGCGCCCCTAGGCTGTATCTCTTATTGTATATGTAAACTTGTGCGTGTAATGCTAAGCTTCAGTTTACCCATCTGCTACATAATAAAAATATTTGTGTAACTGTGTTATTTGCTGATTGTGTTTGGCTGTTAAGTATCACAAAAGACAAAATAAATTATCTCTATTCTCTTGATAGAAAATGGTATTCTGATATTCTACTAAAGTGCGGTTTAAATGAATGAGATATTTCATTTCCATAAAACAGGATGCCAAGAAGTAGGTGATTGTTGGCTTTGTTTCACTATCTCAAGGATTTCAGTCTTGTAATGTTCTGAGACTTTTCTTCATCACTGAAATATCACTGTTTTGGCATCTCCATTCCTCATGGCTACATCCAAGTTAGGAAGGAAAATTAATTAATGGAAGAGAAAGAGGAGGTTGCTGTATCAAGAAACAAATATTTTCCTGAAATCCCCAAGTCTTCTATATACTTTGCTTGGATAGATCGTCACATGGCTTTTGCTAGATGTAAGGCGATGTAGAAAGATTAGTTTTCAGCTTCAAAATATATGAAATAAGAGAAAACAGGGCTAGAATAAATGTGGATTTATTTTACTTACCATATAAGTAGATTTACCTCATAAGGTCTTTTTACTCAAATGATTTAATGGAAGTAAATTTGCTTTTAAAATTTTACAAAAAGACATGTGCAAAAATGGAAACAGTTATTGGATTTCCCAGAACATCTAATTCTAAGCATATTATAAATTGCTTCTCATAAGAAGAGTATAGATAATTTAAAACATTTTGATAATTTAATTTTCTATTTACAAAGTTAAATCTATTTCCTCAAAATACTATTTAAATTCAGTCTTAAAAATTAAATTATTTTCATTAGATTCCACTCCCCATTTTAATTCATTGAATTTGTTATCTTTAACATAAGAGAAATACTTGGGGTACCTGGGTGGCTCAGTCAGTTGAGCATCTGACTTTGGCTTAGGTTTGTAATATCATGGTTCATGAGTTCGAGCCCCGTGTTGGGCCCTGTGCTGATGACTCAGAGCCTGGAGCATGCTTTGGATTCTGTGTCTCCCTCTCTCTCTTCCCCTTCCCCACTCTCTTTCAAAAATATATAAACATTAAATTTTTTTAAAAATTAAATAGAAGGAATACTGATAAACTTGGGTTCATTCATTCACTTGTGCAATTCAATAAAACCTCACTATAATACAGGAAGCGGGATCAAGAAATTCCAGTTTTATAAATGCACGATAGCATTATTGCAAATTGAATGGTATGACCAGGAGTGATCACAGTCTGACAGACCTACCAAGAGTTTTGACCCCAAATGTGGTTTGGCAATCTCTGTTAAAAGATATACACATTGGCTCATCCATCAATGGAATTAATGCCTTCTTCTTGTGGTTGTGATGGAACATCAGGGACAGTAGAAGTGATTTTAGTTAATCCTATAGTTATTTAGTGCCCACTATTGTGGCTGGTGCAAAGAGAACAGGCTAGAGGACATACTGGGAAGGTCAGAGAAACCTTGTGAGAAACCAAAGAGAAACCTTGTGAGATAGGGTTGCCTGTTGGTTCTCTGTGGCTAGCCTTGCACTTCATTCTTTCTTCCATTTTCTTTCCTCCCTCCAAAGGCAAGAACTTAAAATCACTTTGGGAATGGGGTCTGAGTGAATGTACCTTACTATGGGGTTTTACTATAAATATTTAGTCCTATTATATGGTAGGCACTGTGTTTGAAACCAGGGGACTATTGGTAAATGAACAAATAAATATTTAATTACTAATTTGGATAGCTGTTGTGACATACTTAATGAAACCCCATGGTAGGAAACAAACGAACAAACAGGCAAACAAAATGGGTCCATCAGAATGACTGTAAAATACTCGATAAGAAAGTTATATTTAAAATAAGAAAGGAAGTATGAGAGGGTATATTAATTAGACTCCTTGCAGTGAACTGATGGTATAATCCAAGTAGTCAAATAATAAGTGGGTTTTTTTTTCGTTTTATTTATTTTTTATTTTAGAGAGAGAAAGCACAAGAGTTTGCGTGTTGGGGAGAGGGGCAGAGGGAGAGAGAGAATCTTAAGCAGGCTCCATGCTCAATTCAGAGCCCAACATAGGGCTCAATCTCACAACCCTGGGATCATGACCTGAGCTGAAATCAAGAGTCATTTGCTCACCTGATTGAGCCCCCAGGAACCCCAATAATAAGTGTTTTTAATGAAAAGAATACATTAAGAGGAGCTGGCAGGTATATGGAAAAACTTAAGCAATAGTGCAGCAATAATGTGTGTTAGAACGAAGGAGGAGTAGAGGGCTTGCCACCTCTTAAAGAGGCAAAGAATATGAGCAATTATTCTGCAATCTTGGTGTAAAGGAACACTCATAGAATTTTTGTGTAAATTTTGGAAGGATGCAACTAAGTCCTGCGAAGGTCATTTAGTGTATGTTCACATGAATGTATGTTTTCGTAAGATTTGAAAAATGAATGTATTTTAACTAGTCATTTTCCTCTGTGACTTCTCCTCCTTCATGTTGGCTAAGAGTTTTGGGGCCTAGCCAAAGTGAAATGATTGAAATGTTTGGGTTTAGTGGACTATCAGGTTTGTAATCACCTCCGTAGAAGTTAGGTTATTTTTAACCATTCATATGTAATGTTTAGGAGAATTTCTGCTGCCCACTTGCTGACTCATTCTGCCTGAGTGACAATTCTACAGGTCTGATCATTATATGGGCATATATGGAGGAGAGAGTAATGGATTTTAAACCATACAGAACTAGAAGCTAGTCTGTGGAAACTTCATATTCAAACATGTCAAAATTTCAAGCACAAGAATAGGTCTCTTTGAAGCCTTGTCAAAATGAAAATTTCTTTGAGGAATATGTTGAAAAATGCTGAGGGTAAAGTTTAAATGGTACCATGAATTTTTGCATGATAGAAATTGTATAAAATATAATTTACCAGTTTTCCTGTATTTGTAAAACACCAAACTATAAGCAATAATACAAACATCGCTATGTAAATTATGATACATATTTTATAAATCCCAGCTATCAATATTTTTTATTAAATACATTGGTAGAAAGAATAATTATATTTCTATTCACTTGATAGAAAATGAAATCATGAAATCAGTGTCACCTGAAGAGGTAGTCAAAGAGTATGCAACCAAACAGTATATTAGAGATGTGCCAGAGAGTTGATTAATCAGTATTATTCTTTTTTCTCCTAGATTTTGTAATTTTTGTGTTATTTGTCACATTTTAGTTAATTTTTGTATGTGATTTCTCTTCTCAGTATAAATATTTACTTTCCTGTCAGATATTGTATTCATAATATTATCCTCTTTCTTAAGTGGCTCTACAAAATTTAGATCTGCCCTTGAAACAAGGGTGTTTTATGAATAATTATCTTCTCCAGTGAATAAAGAAATAAGGAACACTTAACAGGCTTTCAATGACTTCCTTAATTTGTCCTTAATTAAACTTTTTCAAAATGATGGCATAACTGGAACTATTTCTGGGAAGACAAAGATTACTTTATTGTTAGAAAATGCCAACAGTCTACCACTACCAGCTATATTCATTAATTCTCAGGAAGCAAGATGTCTATGTGCGAGAGAACTTATTACTACTAGTGACTATTTTGAAAACAGAGCTCAATGACATGATGGAAGTAAATTAGTGAAACAGTTTATTGTAAATATTCCCTTTGAAGACAATATATAAAAATAAAAGCCAAAGGTAACATTTTCAAGGAAGATTTCATCAAATTCATCATATCTCACTCATAAACATTCATTGTATGTGTTCAATATTGAGGAGGCTTATGAATTGTCCATAATTGTATTAATCTTATAGCATAACATCTGATACTTAACTGTTAGCATAATTTATTACATTATATTAATTATTGACTAAAACACACCAGATTATTTTAATTTTCTGCATTAATCCAAAATATATCCTTTTACTTCTAAGTCACATCTTGGGAAAAATATATATAAAAAACAGCCTTGAAGTGGTACTAAATCTGTCCTTTAGACTCCAGGGACATTGCAAAGAATGTGTGTCTGTATATGAAACTCAAACTATAAGTCATTGTTATTTGCCATCTAAGTCTGTAGATTTTTTGATGAATGGATAGGTTTCCACAGGGAAGACAAAGTAATACTCCTGAAGCATGAAACTGATATTCTTACTCACATACTTAAATCCTGTCTCCAGGATAAAATTCGAACCCTTTAACACATACCAGGCCCTGACTCATTTCTCAGTATAGCTGCCATTTCATTCTGGGCTTCAGCTGTGCTAAACTCCTAGTTTGATGACTAGGTCTTACTCTTTTTTTTAACCTGAGGCTTTCATACGTGTGGTTGGAACACTGTATCCTCTTCTCTTTACCTGACAAAGTCCTATTCACCACTTTCAGTTTTAGTCAAAGTAACTTTTTTATGGCTCCACTTTGCAATTTCTCCCCCCCCCCCCAAAAAAAAACTCTGAAAATTCTTGTTTAATTGTCTCTTTTTCTGCTAGAGTGCAAACATTTAGGGAAGGGGTCAAGTCCATCACCTTTATGTGACTGGCACAAGCCAGGGGCATTGAGTGAATCAAGTATTTTTTGGGCAATTATTTTTTGGGCAAGTCTTAAGGCTCCTCATTTCAACTATTGTGCTAAGTAAACAAAGCTGAATTATTCCATATCTTATTATTTCAATTGTTTCCTGAAATAGGCAATGTACAGAGACAAAATTTACATCTTTGAGTTCTACTTGTGTGGGTTGGTATAGAGGAACACACATAAGCTAAGACTCAGCACCACATGGCAATTCAGAAAATGGAGAGTGGTTATTCCCAGTTTGGCTACACTGAGAGACAGCAGGCTGGAAAGCACATAGGGCCACATTAATAGGAGCTTTCAAAGCTGTGAACTTTCCTTTTTTCAACTTCTATATTTTAACTATAGTTTTTATTAAAAAAATTAATAGCTTTATCAAAAGTGTTCTGTAGACAGATAGTTCTGATGACTCTATAGATCTGAATGAGGGAAGATTCTTGAAAGAATTATCTTGAAAAAGTCACAGAGATAGGATGTAGACAGGAAGAGGGAGGGAAGGAGAAGTGGTGGGAGGACAAAACAGAGTAGAGAACAGGGGACTGGAACAGAATGGGAGTGGGGAGAAGGAAGGAGTGGGTACGAGAAAGAAGTGGGGAGGGGAGAAAAGAGATTAAGCAAATGTTATCAGAAGCAGAATTTTTTCCAGAATAAAAAGAAGACATTGTCTACCAATGGAATGGGAAATGAGGGAGAAAGGCATTGTTTTCCATTTGGTGCATAGTTTTTATTAATAGGACTATTCAATTTCCACATATTGCCCATTTAATGTACCCTATAGAATCGTAGCTATAATTCTTTACTTGTGAGTTATTATTTAAATGTTTCAATGTAAATTTGATTGTCAAAATTTTTTTCAAGAGCAGGTAATTAATCCTGTAGTACCAACGAGCATGTACTAATATTTTGCTGTTTTGTTTCAAGTTATTGTAAATGTAAAAAATTTTAAAACTGAATTCTCCTTCCCCCTTTTTAACTTGAAGTCATTATAGATAGATACTGTACCAATTCTGGAAAAGTAACATGTTTACCTATGCTTGAAAATATTCTAAACTTTGATCTCATGATAAATGTTTTAATACAGAACTAATGGAATTAGAAATGTAACATGTCAAATTTGACTAGATTAATATTTATAAACCTTTTACTCTGCTCAGCAATCATAATTTTTATTTATTTATTTATTTATTTATTTATTTATTTATTTATTTATTCATTCATTCATTCCTTTATTTTAGAGAGAGCAGGGGAGGGACAGAGAATCTCAAGCAGGCTCCACACTGTCAGCGCAGAGCCCCATGCAGAGCTCTAACTCACAAACTGTGAGATCATTACTTGAGCAGAAAACAAGGGTCAGACACTTAACTGACTGAGCCACCCAAGTGCCCCAGCAATCATTATTTTAAATGAAACTAGTAACATGATATAATTGCATCTTTTCCCATTCTTTTAAAATCCTGGATTTTTTGCTTTTCATAAAGAGATTGCCATAAGTTTTACAGGTCCCAAATTCTGTTTGCTTCAGTAGTTTCTGTCCCACTGGTCAATAAGGAGTTTCACGTTTTCCTGAACACTTTTGTTCATTGTTCCCTTGATTGAATGAAATCTGTATGGTACAATTGAATTCTCACTCTGCATGTTGTGTATTGAAATTGAGGTCATGAATAGGCCTAACATTATCTACATATTAAATTTTAGACACATTTTGAGTCAAAAATTAATGCTCAATTTCTTTCTCTGTTCTTCCCCTATATTGACTTTAGTGAAACTAAAACATACCACAGGGTATGAAACTTAATTTATCTAATAAAGTCTGCTCATATTAATGTTATTTCACTATGTTTTCAAAAGGTCTTCTGAACTTTGTCACGTAGGGAATGTAATTATAAGTACAGGACAGGTTTTCTCTATTAATATTAAAATTATTTCAGTATTTTTCAAGGAATTATTGCAGGTATATGCAAACAGTTAAAAATCAATGATTATGAAAAATGTTCTTATTCTTAATTTTTCCATTTTGTTTTTAAAATGTCTTTTGTGTTGAGTTTATTTTTTTAAATATATGAAATTTATTGTCAAATTGGTTTCCATACAACATCCAGTGCTCATCACAAAAGATGCCCTCTTCAATATGTATCACTCACCCTCCACTCCCTCCCACCCCCATCAGCCCTGAGTTCTCATTTTTTAAGAGTCTCTTATGCTTTGGCTCTCTCCCACTCTAACCTCTCTCTTTTTTTTTTTTTCCTTCCCCTCCCCCATGGGTTCCTGTTAAGTTTCTCAGGATCCACATAAGAGTGAAAACATGTAGTATCTGTCTTTCTCTGTATGGCTTATTTCACTTAGCATCACACTCTCCAGTTCCATCCACGTTGCTACAAAGGGCATATTTCATTCTTTTCATTGCCACGTAGTACTCCATTGTGTATATAAACCACAATTTCTTTATCCATTCATCAGTTGATCAACATTTAGGCTCTTCCCATAATTTGACTATTGTTGAGAGTGCTGCTATAAACATTGGGGTACAAGTGCCCCTATGCATCAGTACTCCTGTATCCCTTGGGTAAATTCCTAGCAGTGCTACTGCTGGGTCATAGGGTAGGCTATTTTTAATTTTTTGAGGAACGTCCACACTGTTTTCCAGAGCGGCTACACCAGTTTGCATTCCCACCAACAGTGCAAGAGGGTTCCCGTTTCTCCACATCCTCACCAGCATCTATAGTCTCCTGATTTGTTCATTGTGGCCACTCTGACTGGCATGAGGTGATATCTGAGTGTGGTTTTGATTTTTATTTCCTTGATGAGGAGTGACGTTCAGCATCTTTTCATATGCCTGTTAGCCATCAGGATGTCTTCTTTAAAGAAGTGTCTATTCATGTCTTTTGTGTTGAGTTTAAAGTATGAGTGGTAGAAACCAATTTTCACATTATTGAAATCACTTATTGGAGTTTATTATTTTGTTAATTGAAGATCAAAAACTAATAGTTAATCCTTATTGTGCTTCTAGATCAGAGTTAGCTATTGAGTGGCATAATCAAAAATAAAAATCAGATATTTAAGAGTAATATCTTTTCTTCCTGGACAAGAGATCTCATGATAAATATATTACATCTATGTATTCCAACAAATACATAGCAAACTCTGTTATGTTTGAAGAACTGTAGCTATAAAAAGTTAAGTAGGGGCACCTGGGTGGCTCAGTCAGTTAGGTATCCGACTCAATTTCAGCTCAGGTCATGATTTAGAGGTTCGTGAGATTGAGCCCCAAGTCAGGCTTCACAATGTCAGGGGGATTCTCTCCTCTCCCACCCCCCTCCTTTCTTTTGCATAATAAAGAAACATTTATTTTTAAGTTAAATAAATATAACCTAATCTATAAATGCTATAGAACCTAAATGTATAAGGGATGTTTGGCACTTTGGAGTAAAACCAGCAGGAATTAAGGTAAAAATAATATTATTTTATATTGGTTGAAAAGTTTGATATGACTCTTAAATCTGTTAAAACAAAACCCAGAAGATAAACCTTGTATTTTTTAATTTACAAAACCAATAGAGAAGAACGATAAGTATATACAAATAAAATGAAAGAAAACATCGTCTGTAATTCATATAGAAATAAATATAGAAAGTGATCAGATAGTTGAAGTGACTAAGTAATGTGGTAAAATATTGGATAAAAGATATTGTTCATTGTACATTTAAATTTTTCCCTGAACTTTAATTTTTTCAAATAAAAAGGTAAAAATGATTGATCATCCTCCCACAATTTTCAGTCCTATGGATATCCGTCCAGAAATGTTCATTCTGTTTATATCCCATGATTACACAAAAGGGGTAATACTGTCCTACTTGTCTTTCCTTACTAACATAACAAGTTGTCTGAACCTTGAAGTTCACATTATCCTTTTAATGGCTGTGTTATAGTCTATTTTTTAAATTGGTTGATATTTAGGGATTTTTAAAAATTTTTGTTTGGTTTTGTTATTATAACACCATGCTAAACTGAACATCCTTGTACTTACATCTTGGTGTATTTATTTGTTTTCTTTGTTAATAAGATGAATTCCCAGTAAGAAGATTCCTGGTTCAATGAGAGTGTGAGTTTAAAATAAAGTAGCTACCTGGGCACCTGGGTGGCTCAGTCAGTTGAGAGTCTGGCTCTTGTTTTCATCTCAAGTCATGATCTTCACTGTTTGTGAGTTGGAGCCCCCTGTTGGGCCCCATGTTGGCCCCACATTGTTGAAGACACTGTGGAGCCTGCTTGGGATTCTCCCTCTCCCTCTCTCTCTGCCCCTCCCCTGCTCACGCTCTCTGTCTCAAAATAAATGAATAAAAACTTTAAAATATAATAGCTACCCAGTTACCCATCCAGGATGGAAAAGGTCAGCAATAGGAGAGGGTAAGATTTGATATTCCCCAATTCTGACGCCGGGATGCACCTACTTTCACCCCAAAAATGTAGAGACCAGTCTGGGATGCAGATGAATGCAGGGGATTGACTGACTATTGAATGAGATTTTTAAAAATGAAAATGGATAGTCTGGATTGAGAAATTACTTAACAGAAGTGAATTTCAAACTGTAAATAATTATGAAGTGGCAGGAGTTTAAAAGAATTTTTTAAGTTTATTTATTTTGAGAGATTGACGAAGAGCTCACATGAGCGAGTAAATGAGCGAGGGACAGAGAGAGAGAGCGCGAGAGACAGAGGGAATCCCAAAGCAGGCTCCACACTGTCAGTGTGGGGATCACACTGGGGCTCAAGCTCACAAGCCATGAGATCATGACTGGAGCTGAAACCCAGTCGGAAGGGATGCTTAACTGACTGAGCCACGCAGGTGCGTCAAGAATCTTTTTTTTTTTTTAATGGTTCAAGACTAGGTTAGATTCAGTGGAGAATTAAAGATAGATTAAACTTTTGTATACTCAAGTCTTGTGGAATTTTAAAATTAAACACTTACATATAATATACCTTATTTAAATTTGAACTTTTATTTCAATTTGTACCCCGTTAAGTGTAAGCAATTTGAGAATTTTTTTCTCTACTTATGATTCATTTATCCTTTCCCCTGCTCTTTCATGAAATTGTTGGTCTTTCTGTCAAAGTTCTTTATTAAAAAATTAACATTTTGAAAATTATATGTGAAGCGTTTCCCATTTGTTGCTTATATTAGACCTTTTAAAATTTTTATTAGTAAGTTTTAAAGAGTTATACGATAAACTTTATCAACCTTTCCATAATGGCTTTTGTAGTCCTTTAACAAAGTTTTCCCACTCTAATATTACTCTTTTAAATATCTAACTTACCATTTTTATAGTTTCCAAAAATGTTAAATTCATTTAGACTTATTTAGCTGTCACAAGTAATGAGATAGGTATACAGATTTATCTATATTTTTTCATATAGCTAGCTAATTATCTCAGTAATGTTATTACTGAATGAAACTTTTACATCATAGATTCTGAATATCACATTCATTATTAAATGAAGTCTGTTCTGGTGATCTGACAAAATGCATGCAGAACCAATTATTTAAGCTTTACAGTGCATTTTATAGGTGGCATTGGGAATCATCAGTACTCTATTTTCAGAAATTCACACTCGCATAATTTTCTATATTCTTTAGAATACTTAGAATAAAATTTGTCAATTTTCTCTCCAACCTTTTATTTTTCCATTAAAATCACATGAACTGGAGGAGATTCACCATCTTTATAGTAATTGGCTTTTTCTATATAAGAAAAATATACATCTTTTCACTTATCCAAGTCTATAGTGTTCTTAAGTGGTGTTTAAACGTTTTCTTCATTTAATTCCTACATATTTCTTCAATTTATTCCTATGTGTTTTATTTTTTTATTGTTGTCATTAAAGCAAATTCAGTTATTTTCCCTTTATAATTTGTCATGGATTAATATTTGCAAAATTGAAAATTACTTTCTATTATACTCTCATTGGTTCTATTTCTTTACTTCATTCCACTACATAGGACTTTAAGATCATTTTATTAATAGTATCTAAATTTACCATCTTCAGCATATTTTTGACTTCAGTGAATATGCCTTTACTCTTAATTAATGAGATGTAATGATCCACTGAATGCCTATGTCTCTGTCTTGCTTCATGATCAGTATTTGGGAATTGGAACTTTCAGCATAGTCCAAAAGAATCACACAGTAAACTTTATCCTAACCATTAACTCTTCTTTTGTACTTGTGCATGGTCTAGGGTGCTGTTTTGGATGTCCTCGAGCCTCTTCATTTGCCTATTTATATGTATCTGTTCGTTACTGTGAGAGCTCTGCTCTGATGCTATGACCCGTCTCCTCTCTTCACCATGTCATGGTATTTGATTATTTGCATTATACTGTCTCCTGCTTCAGCCTGTGCATTTGGACTTTGTAAGGACAATAGTTATGATTATTTTAATCAAATTTCATATTTTTGAAAGATTAGATTTTTAAATATTAAATATAGCTCTTTTTAAATTTTATTTTAGAAAGAGAGTGAGTGCAAATGGGGAAGAGGGGTAGAGGGAGAGAGAGAAAATATCAAGCAGCCTCCACACTCAGTATGGAGCTCTACACAGGGCTTGATCCCATGACCCTGGGATCACAACCTGAGCTGAAATTAAGTCTGTCACTCAACCAACTGAGCCACTCAGGCGCCCTTAAATATAGCTTTTAAAGAGGAGATGCAGGTATAAACAACCTAGTAATTAGAAATAGTGTAAATATAATTTAACAGTGTAAATGATAATTATGTAAACTGACTCACATTGAGATATTAAATATTTCCCATTTAAAAATGTTCCTTGCTTGGGGTGCCTGGGTGGCTCAGTCTGTTAAGCAGTCAACTTTGGCTCATGAGTTTGAGCCCTGCGTTGGGGTCTGTGCTGACAGCTCAGAGCCTGGAGCCTGCTTCAGATTCTCTGTCTCCCTCTCTCCCTCACCCTCCCCTGCTCATGCTCTGTCTCTCTCTCAAAAATAAACATTAAAAAGAATTAAAAATATTTCTTGCTTGGCTACAGAACTGGCTTAACCCATCTACACTAAAATAAAAAGCTGAATCTAAGTAATAATACAAAATATTTTCAAGTTTTAAACCTTATTCTATTAGAAGGAAAACACTTTCTCATAAATCATAGTTTTAGTGGATTATTCTTTAATATATGTATATACAATAAAACTCATGTCCAGTTATTTAAATCTTTAAAAAAATCTCCTTTTTGGTAAACAGTCTAGGAGAGAAATAATAAGGTTTTAAACATAATTTCAAAGATAAATTATTTTCCTTATGAAATAGAAATTGTATTTTTGAAGTGATAGGGTGTTTTTCTACATAAAACTCTTTAATGCAATTTTTATACAATTAGCAGACTAATAAGGTTACTAAGTTGTTATCCATGTGTTGATGAAGAGAAAAAGCATCCATCAAAATAATGAATTTTTACCTTGAAACATTAGACAACCTAGAATTTGTATATTTTATGAATCAATAAACAATTGCCTGATAACTTAATCTATGCATGACTTCATTCATGTATTCAGACAAGGTTAGATGCAATTACTGTGGAGTGAAAAAAGCAAACAACTTTTTCATAGCAAATAGGTTACAAAAGTTTGTATTTCTATGTTTATATCTAGTAAATGAAGAGTAATGTATGTTTGTATATCATCCTTTATCACTGAATTTAAATTTAAAAAGTAAATCAATTTGTGTTACATTCTATAACAATACATTTGTAAAATTTAAAGCTTTAAATTATGACAGGAGTATTTTAATATTGAGAATAGATTTATCCCACTGCTTATATTACTTAGCAGATTATTTTTTGAATGAAAAACCTATTGCATTTGGGAAGCTGATTTTTTTAAAATGTTTATTTATTTATTTTGGTGGAGGGGAAGGGCAGAGAGAGGGAGACAGAGAATCTCAAGCAAGCTTTGAGTTGACCATGCAGACATAGGGCTCCATCTCATGAACTGTGAGATCATTACCTGAGCTGAAATTAAGTTGGACACTTAACTGACTGAGTCACCCAGGCCCCCCCTTGGAAAGCTGATTTTAATTATAAGTAGAAATGTTATTCAGAATCCAAAGCAATTAAATTTGATTACATTGTAAAAATTTTATTTATGACTTTGGGAATTTTTGTAAATTGCAAAAATGTTATGGATCTCTATATACTCTCAAGGCTCAAAGAGATTTGCAAAAATCAAAGGGTGAATGCAGGATTTCATAGTAATAGAGTATTGGCAAGTCTTCCATATCAAATTATAGTCTAGAAATTCATTGAATGTTATGTTCAGGGTTAGAGGCAATTCTAAGGGCTTTGAATGCATGACTAAAGGGGTAGTCAAAGCTACCAGATATAACAAAAAGACCAGTCAAGAGACTGGAGGTGGTGACATATCAGTCTGAAATCTTGGGAACCCACTCCCATAATCTCATTACAATTTGATAAATACAGTATGGGAAAATCAGCATACATAATAAATCCTCATGGAAAATGCATGTAATTTTCAACTCAACCTAAGTACTTTAAATCAGGCTAAAAAATTTACTTGGCATGTAACATGAAAGTAATGAGGTATTTAATCAGCAAACTTGGTGACTTGGGTCACAAGTTTGTTATAGCTCAACTTTTTTTCTTTTTTTCAGATCAAAGGTAGTACAGGATAGTATAGTAAGGATAATAGTAAAGGATAGGAAATTACAAAGAACAATAGCTTTGAAATAGTGCATATGGAATAAAATATCTTTTCAATGGAATAATAAGGTGAAAGGAATTCAAAATCCTCACCATAAGCATCCAGGGGTCAATTCTTTGTTATGGAATTTGATTGAAATACTATTTTCAATTGACCTCTTGGGGTTGTCCTACCACCTCTGTGTGTCAAAGCCCCATGCTACCAGACAGAAATAATAAATACTATTCAGGAGAACCAATTAAATGTACTTAAAGCAAGAGCAAACCACACAGCAATGGAAAGTAACTTAACCAGCTTAACTTGAATTAGAATGAAAATCAGCACATACTTTCTGATCACTTTGTTCTCAAATATTCAGTGAGAGAGCTAAATAAAAACAGGGCTGAAGAGAATGCAGACATGAAGATAAAATAGTTGGTAAAAGAAAAGGTTAAACTGTGAATGAGACAGTCTCCATGAGTTGCATAATTAAGATAGTACCCAAATGAATGCCATTACTTTTTCCATTATTGTCACCCAAGAGATTCATAACTCCCATAGCAGGTTGGCTTAGCATTGTGATCAAGTGAAATAGAAATATCCAGAGTCAGAGAGCAGAGGGCACACCACTGCTTCCACTAACAGGAAAGAGATTATTAGAATTGATATTAGCACATTCAGATCAGATGCTCTGAGACATTATTTACAGCTATAAAATATCACTGGATTTTCATCTTTTTCTTTAGTAAATAATTGGAACTGTTAACATTGCTATTGAATGCTACTTTCAGAGGAAAATAGTTTTAACGACTTTAGCATAAAATCGTATAGTAAAAAAATCATAACTGATGTTTCTGAGGAGTGACATTCAGCTGGCAATACAGTGGGTATTGGCTATGTTGGCTTCACATTAAAAATAAATTCTGAGAAAATGAATATTGCAAAACAGAAGGCATAAAATGAGTTATCATTTTAAGACTGTCATTTCAAGACTATCACTAAAAGAAAAAATAATATTTTCCAAGTTTACTAAGATAACTAATCTATTGTGCTTATCTATATTTTTGTTAAAAAAAACCCACAGTATTTTAATTAGTGATAAAAACTACTCAATCCCAAGTATGAAATTAGTGGTAGTATTAAACTAATATGGCAAAATGATTAATAGAATCTAAAATTTCCCAGAAGCCACTATACATTTGCATGTACAAAAAAGAAACAATGCAGAACAACTGTTAATATTTCAAGGGTGAAAAATAGCAAAATAATAGAAAAGGTATTTTTATTTGTTTAATTTTTTATGTAAACCAAAGGAAGATATGTATTTAACTTTGATGCAAGCATTAAAGGTATTCATTTAGAGCAAGAATATAATACATATAGTATAGAGTGGTAATTTGGGGGTAAGGCCATACTATAACTGTTACATCCAAAGAGGGGCAGAGAAAGAGGGAGACAGAGAATCCAAGCAGGTTCCACGCTGTAGCACAGAGCCCAATGCAGGGCTTGAACTCACGAACCATGAGATCATGACCTGAGCCAAACAAAATCAAGAGTCGGAATCTCAACCAATTGAGCCATTCAGGTGCCCCTGAAAAGTGAATTTTTGATGTATTATGTAATGAAATGGAAAAAAAATAACTTTTTTACAACTGGTATTAAGGCAATACAAGCAAGTCAGAATTTAAAAAAGACTCCAGCTGCTGACATTGAAAAATGTGGATTATAAGAGTTTTACACTCTTACTGTAAAAATATTTGGAAATAGATGAGTATCACAAATACAATTCCACTACTTGAATAGGAGCACAATCATCTTTTATACTTTGTTTTATAATGGAAAGTTGCATAATGGACCTGCAAAGATGTCCGTGTCTTCACCCCCAAACCTGTGAATGTTACTTTACAAGGTAAAAGAAATATTGCAGATATGATTAAGTTAAGGATCTTGTGACGATGCCCTAACATCCTGGATTATCCAGATGGGTCCAATGTAGTTAACAGGATCCTTATTAAAGGGAGGCAGGGGAGTCAGAGTAAGAAATAGGAGATACAATAGAAGCAAGCCAGAGGTTGGAATCATTCAAGAAAGAGACCAGAAGATAAGGAATGCAGATTCCTTTAGAATGTATAAAAAGCAAGGAAACAAATTCACCCTGAAGCCTCATGAAGGAACACAAGCCTGCAGACTCATGGATTTTAGAATTCTCCAGAAGTCTTTAGACTCCAGAACTGTCAGAAGCACTTATTGAACATAGCATTAAATATTGCATAATATCTCACCATCTATCTGCATCATGATTTGTAAAACAATTACAAATTTTTGGATATCAGGTTATTTCCAAAATATTGCTTCTTAGAAATTGTGTGGCAGACAACATTGATAATGGACTTGTTGAAAACAATTTCCTTAGTGAAAAAATTGGTATCTAGTTTCTTTAAATTTTCATTCCTGATTATTGGTGAAAGTGTCTTTAAAATCAATTGTACGTGGGTCCTTTTTTTGTTTCTTTTGTAAATGATTTGTCATCCCACTGTTTTTAGAGTTGTTTTCATAATGATTTGTAAGAATTAAAAAATTTTTATTGAGATATAATTGGCATACAACATTCTGTTAGTTTCAGGTCTACAACCTAATGATTTGATATTTATATATATTATGAATAAATCTAGTTAACATCCATCATCATATATACATATAAAATTTCTTTTCTTGTGATGAGAACTTTTAAGATCTATTATCTTAGCAACTTGTGAATATGCAATATAATATTAGCTAAAGTAACCATACCATTACAATTCCATGACCCATTTATTTTGTAAATGGAAGTTTGTAACTTTGACTCCCATTTCACCTTCCCCTCATCTCCTGCCTCTGGCAAAGACTAATCTGTTCTCTGTATATATGAGCTGGGTTTTGTTTTTGTTTTTATTTTAGATTCCACATAAGTGAGATCAGAGAGTATTTGTCTTTCTCTAGCTGTCTTATTTCACTTAGCATAATGGCCTCAAAGTCCATCCATATGATTGCAAATGGCAGGATTTCATTCTTTTTATTATGGCTGAATCTCAGAGAAAGAGAGAGAGAGGAGAGAGACAGAGAGAGAGAGAGAGAGAATCTCAAGCAGGCTCTGTACTGTCAGTGCACAGCCTGATGAAGGGCTTGATCTCACAGACCATGGTATCATGACCTGAGCTGAAATCAAGAGTCAGATGCTTAACTGACTGAACCACCCAAGCACTCAAGTCAGTGTTTTTGTTTTTTCGTTTGTTTTTGTTTTGTTTTTGGTTAACTATCCGGAAGTAGAATTACTGGGTCATATGGTATTTCCATTTTTAAATTTTTGAGGAAACTCCATACTGTCTTCCACAGTGGTTGTACCAATTTACATTGCCACCAACATTGCACAAGGGTTTCCTTTCTCCGCATTCTCACCAGCACCTATTATTTCTTGTCTTTTTGATAATGGCCATTCTAAAAGGTGTGAGATGATCTCTCATTGCGGCTTTGATTTGCATGGCCCCAATGATTAATGATGTTGAGCATCTTTACATGTGTCTGTGACTGTCTGTAGGTTTTCTCTGGAAAAATATCTAGTTAGTTCCTCTGTCCATTTTTTAAAAATTGTTTATCTTTTTGTTATTGAATTGGCTATAAATTTTTTTATATAACAAGAAATATAATGTATTTTCTTTCCCAATTATTGCAAATCTCTTTTTATATTTAATATGTTTTAGGCACTTAAATAGCAAGTCTTTTAAATATTATTAATCAAGTTTGATGGAATTTCTCTTTGTTAATACTAAGAACACATTGAAAATTTCTATCCAGAGTCCAGAGTCCAATATCATCATCTCTATTTAAAAAACATGTTTATTTTTGAGAGAGAGAGAGAGAGAGCAAGCAACCAGTGGGGGAGGAGCAGAGAGAGGGGAAGGCACAGAATCCAAAGCAGACTCCAGGTTCTGAGCTGTCAGCACAAATCCTGATGTGGGGCTCAAACTCATGAGCTGTAAGGTAGGACCTGAGCTGACATCAGACACTTAACCAACTGAGCTACCCAGGTGCCCCATCTTCTCTATTTTTAAATTTTTATGTGAATTTTGAAATTTTATTTGTATGATTGAGATAAACTGATACTTTAATTTTATGTTTCTAAATAGCCACTTTCCTTGATATAATTTATTTTATCTACTTCTTCTGTATCAGGTTATGATGTGTCTTTGTGATAACAGTATCAAATCTTATCATTTTAACTTTGTAATATAATTTAAATTTGATAGAGGATATTTGACCTTACTATTCCAATTATTCAGACAAATTGTTTGCTATTCTAGGATATTTTTTATCCCTGAGAAGTTCTAGAATTTATGCTTCACCAGGGTGCCTGGTGAAGTCGCCCATTGGGTTGAGCGTCTGACTTCGGCTCAGGTCATGATCTCACCATTCCTGAGGTCAAGCCCCATGTCTGGCTCTGTGCTGACAGCTCAGAGCCTGCAGCCCTGTTTCGGATTCTGTGTCTCCCTCTCTGTCTCTGCCCCTCCCCCATTCATGCTCGCTCCTGCGCATGCGCTCTCTCTCTCTCCCTCAAAAATAAACATTAAAAATTTTTAAAAAAATAAAATAATTTATACATCACCTTTAGAAACACAGACAAATTTTGATTGAGACTTTGGTTAAATTTATGGTGTACTTTGAGAAGATAAGGACTGCTACATTTTCAAGTTTCCCACAGCAGAGAGAGATATATGTATCTCCATTTACTCAAATATACTTTAGTTACACAGTAAAATTTTTATCATTTAAAAGATTTAGATGCAATCATTTCTTATTAAGATTACTTTTAATGTTTTGTTTACTATTTTGATTTATTTTTCTTTAAAAGGATATTTTCTTTTTATTTATTAAATGTTAGTAGCTGGTATAAAGAATGCTTTGATTTTGTATTTTTTTTTCAATTCAGCTGTTTTGTTTAACTTTTAAAATAAATTTGTATTTCCCTAGGTGTTCTGAATATGTATATTTGTTTGTTTGTTTTGGAAATGGTGATTATCTTCCCCCATTATTTGTTTTACAAACTATTATATCAGCCTGAACTTTCAGAATTATGTCTAAGTAATAATGGCGGTTTGGGGATATCTTGTTTTTTAAGGAAAATAAAACTATTAGATAGCTAAAAATTTTTCTATCCCCAATCAATGCAGCACAGGACTTCTTTTTATCCCCGAGTCTCTGTCTTGGTTCCATAACCAATATCTTATGAACTGGTAGTCATGATTGTTCATCAAAGCAATGATCTTAGCTTCTAACTTAATTTTCATTTGTCTTAGTATTTGAACTAGATCTTTCAAAAATAATGCTAAATATTAAATGATGATAGTATTCTTAATAGTAATGTAAATGACAATAAAGATTCATATTTTATTAAATTCTTGCTGTTACTTTAAGATAAATCACCTCCCATTCCACTCTAAAAACCCTTCTGCTGTACTGAAAATCAAATTTTTAATGCATTTTCTGTTCTTATTAATATTTTTATCTTTTTTAGTTGGATGCATTAATGTATAATATGAAAAAGTAGCCATATTTGCAAATATTTCGGATGCTGGTATGTAGTAGACAACCTAAACATTTTGAAACTATAATATTGGATATTCTAAGTTAACAGATGTATGGTCATAAAAAGATTTTTAATAAATGAATTTTATAGATGATTTTAATGTGTTAAAATTTTAAAAAGATTTCTAGGTTCACTGCACTGTGTTTAAATTAATAGTAAAATAACAATTTTAAGGTTGTGTGGATGAGTTCTTTGTTGATTTGTATTCTTCTTTGCAGGTGCTAGAACATGGGAATACTCTTTATAAAAGTGAAAACAGGGGTGCTGGGTGGCTCAGTCGGTTGGGCGATGGACTACAGCTCAGGTCATGATCTCGCTGTCTGTGAGTTTGACCCCTGTTGGACTTTGTCCTGAGAGCTCAGAGCCTGGAGCCTGCTTCTGATTCTGTGTCTCCCTCTCTCTCTCTGCTCCTTCCCTGGTTGCTCTCAGTCTCTCTCTCTCTCTCTCTCTCTCTCTCTCTTTCTCTCTCTCTCTCTCAAAAATAATAAACAATAAAAAAATTTAAAAATAAAAAATAAAGGCAATAATATTGAATATGGGCTTTAATTAGGCTTCTTCACAATATTACTCAAGCAATCATATATATATTTGTTTCTTACCTTTCTGATCTGTTTTTGACTCAATATGGTGTGTTTAAATCCCTTGTAATGTTAGATCTTCTATCATTTTTTTCTTCTATCCATTTTTCTAAATTTTTAATTTGTACATTTAGATGATGTTATTATGTACCTGAAGATCCACAGTCAATATATTTGCTGCAAAAAGTATCTTAGCAATATAAAATGCTCCTAATAGTCAATTTCAACCATTTTCTCATGAATTTTAACTTATTGGAAATTTATATTGTCATGACCACCTTATATATTTATTTGCCTACCATAACTTTGTGCTTATATTCTAAAAAATAAATTACAATTATATTCAAAATGCATAAAATTTGAAAATATTTTAAATAATTGGTAAATTAACATAAAATTAAATACTAATTATTTTCATGTTTTCAAAAGTTACAGTACTCAACTCTTCATAAGTATATATTAAAATTAGTAGGCAAGACACTTAACATAATGACTAAATATCTACATTTAATCAACTTTAACTATAACTAAAACTTTTTATTTTTAAAATTTACTTAGATTTCATAAAATATTTTTGTAAGAGTAAAACTATTCACAATTCTATCATTCAATATTTTCCTGGCTGTAATTGAAAAGAGTACGTACTGTACAATTCTAGGAATTGTATTAATACTGCAAAATGTTCCTTATTCTCCAGTACAACAACTGCAAAGTTCAATAGCTCCTAGTAACATACCAAGTTTAGAACCTAAAATTGAACCCAAATTAAAACAAGAAAAAGAACACTAGTGACCACCCAACCACCAGGAGACCATAACTTTTTATGCAAGAATCTAATGAATTCATGAATTCTTAGAGAAAGAATATACAAATTATTCTTCCCCCTTACCTAAGTTCTGCTGCTCACATTTTCTGTGTCTATCCCAATGAAGATTTTTTCCCAAAGTCAGCAAGCGTACTCTCACCAGCCTTCTTAACATATAGATTAAGTCACTTTTGGCTTTAAGGACTTGGGGTCAAGAGATGTGCAGAAAATTTCCCTTGCAGTTGAGTGAATAGGATTAGTCATGAGAGAACATTTAGAATTACAGAATTACTCTGTGTCTATGCTAAGTGCCAGAATGTGAGTGACGAAGCACTCACGTGTTCCTTGATAAGTTTTGGGGATGGGTGTGTTTGTGCAATTCTAGGCTGTCTAAAGTGTAGGCCTTGGTCAGGGATCCCTTTTTCCACATGTAAGGGTGGGACTGGGAAACAGTGTGTGTGTGTTAGATGGGAGCCTATGCAGGGTACTGAGGGAGACACAGACTTCTTGTCTTCTTTTAAGCTATAAATTGCCTTGTTTCAAATCTTAAAAGATGCATATACTATTACTTTAGTTATTTTTATTATGATTTTAAAAAGCCACAACATAACATTTATCACCTTAGCAGTTTTTAAGTATACACCAGTGTTAACTATATGCACATTGTTATGCAACAAATTTCTAGAACTTTTCGTCTTGAAAAATTGAAGCTCTATGTCCATTATGTTTCTGTTTCTAAGAGTTTGATTGATTTAGACAACTCTTATAAGTGGAATATGCAATATTGCTCTTTTTGTGATAAGTCTATTTCACTTATCATAGTGTCCTCAAGGTTTATCCTTGTTGTACTATATAGTAGGATGTCCTTCTTTGGTAAAGCTGTATAATGTTCCCTTGTATGTCTACACCACATTTTATTTATCCACTCATCAGTTGATCAATAAATAATGCTGCAATGAATATGGATGTATAAATACCTCTCTTTAAGATCCTATTTTTAATTCTTTTGGATATATACACAGATGTGGGGATGGATAATTATACCCAGAGGTGGATCATATGGTAATCTTATTTTTTGAGAAATCTCCATACTATTTTCCATAGTGGCTGCATGATTTTACATTCCTGCCAATACTTAATTATTTTACTATTTTTCCACAGCAGCCATCCTAATACATAGGAAGTGATAATTCACTGTGGTTTTGATTTGCATTTCTCTAATGATTAGTATGTTGAGCATCTTTAATATGCTTGTTAGCTCTCTGTTTAGCTTCTTTGGAGACATATCTATTCAAGTACTTTGACCATTTGTTAATCAGGCTATTTGATTTTTTTGTTGTGGAGTTGTAGGAATTTTTTTATGTATTCTGGATGTTAACTTCTTTTCAGATACATGGTTTGAAAATATTTTTTTCTTATTTTATAGGTTATCTTTTCACTCTGCTGATTTTTATCTTTGCTTTGCAGAATTTTGGTTTGATTTAATCCCATTTGTCTATTTTTTATTTTATACCTGTGATTTTGGTGTCATATCCAAAAATTTTTTGCCAAATCCCATGTCATACAATTGTTTTATGTTTCTTCTTGAGTTTTATACATCGAAGAATTTAACTTATTTTGAGTTAACTTTTGTATATGACATTAGATAAGAGTCTAACTTCTTTTGTCAGTTGATATCATTTTCTGTACAATGTTTGTTGAAGAGACTGTCATGTCTCCATTATGTATGTAGCTTTGGCACGTTTTTCAAAGATTATGACCATATGCATGAGGATTTATTTTTAGGCTCTGTATTCTGTTTCTTTGTTCCATATGTCTTTCTTTATACCAGTACTGTAAGATTTTGATTAATATAGCTTTGTGAAATGTTTTAAAATAACGAAATGTGACACCAATAGTTTTTTTTTCTTTCTCAAGATTTTTTTTTAACTTATTCAGGGTCCTTTGAAATTCTGTAGGAATTGTAGGATGACTCCATTTCTACAGAAGAATATCATTGGCATCTTAATAAGAGTCGCATTGAATCTACAGATTGCTTTGGATACTATGCACATTTTAAAAATATTGAGTCTTCAAATTCATGAACCCTGGATGTCTTTCCATCTATATGTGTTCTCTTTAGTTTTTTTTGAGGAATGCTTTGTAGTTTTCAGTGCATATATCTTTTGCCTTCTTAATTAAATTTATTGCTAAGTATTTTATTCTTGTTGATGCTATTGTAAATGGGATTGTTTTCTTGATTTCCTTTTCTGGTTTTCATTATTAGTGTAAAGAAATGCAATTGATTTTTGTGCGTTGATTTTCTATCCTGTAGCTTTGCTGAATTTGGTTATTAGTTCTAACAGGGTGTGTGTGTGTGTGTGCACGTGTGTAATATTTAAGGCTTTCTGCATACAAGACCATATCATCTGTGAAGAGATAATTTTACTTCTTCCTTTCCAATTTGGATGCCTTTTATTTCTTTTTCTTGCCCAAGTGTTTGGATAGGACTTTCAGTACTCTAATTAACAGAATTAGGGAGTGAGCATGTTTGTTTTTTTTCCTGATTCTAAAGGGAAAGCTTTCAGTATTTTCTCCTGAGTATGTATGCATGTGGGATTTTCATACATGACTTTTATTATGTTAAAATAATTTCCTTCTATTCCTAGTCTTTTTAATGTTTTTTTCTCAAAGGTGTTGAATTTTGTCAACAAAATATTTGTCTGTATCAATGTGATAATACTGTGGTTTTTATTTTTCATTCTATTAATGTGGTATATTACATGGATTGGTTTTCATATACTGAACCATCCTTGTATTCCATGAATAAAGCCCACTTCCTCATGAAGTTGAGTTCTTTTCATGTGTTGCTAAATTTGGTTTCCTGTTATTTTATTTAGGCATTTTCATCAATATTCATAAAGAATATGAATATGTAGTTTTGTTTTCTTGTATTTTGTTTGATTTTGGTACCAGGTTAATGCTGGCTTTATAAAATGATTTGGAAATGATCTTTCTTTCATCTTCAATTGTTTGAAAGAATTTAAGAATTATTATTAATTATTCTTTTAATATCTGGTAAAATTTATCAGTAAAAACCATCTGGTCTTGAGCTTTTCTTTGTTGGGAGATATTAGACTACTGATTCAATTTTCTTACTAGTTACTGGTCTGCTCAATTTTTTTTTTCTTCATGATTTAGTTTTGGTAGGTTATATGTTTCTAGAAATTTATCAATTTCTTAAAAGTTATCCAATTTGCATATAATTATTTATAATGGCAGCTTATTATCTTTATATTTCCCTGGCATTAGTTTTAATATCCCTTCTTTCATTTCTGATTTTTGCTGTTTCAGTCTTTTATGAATTGAATATTTGTGTCCTTCTAAAATTCATATGTTGAAATTCTAACTCCCAATGTGATGATAACAATGGGGGCCTCTGAGAGATAATTAGGTAATGAGGGTGGATCCCTCATGAATGAGAGTTGTGCCCTTAAGAGAACAGACATGAGAAAGCTTTGTTCCTTTCTTAAGTTTCTACTATGTGAGGATACAACAAGAAAATAGCCATCTGAAAACCAGGAAGTGGACTCTCATCAGGTACTTGGATCTGCCCCCACTTTCATCTTACTTCCCAACCTCCAGAACTGTGAGAAATAAATGCTTATTGTTTATATTACCCTCTCTGTGATACTCCTTTTTTTTTCAATGTTTTTATTTTTGAGAGAGAAAGAGTGTGAGTGGGGAGGGGCAGAGAAAGAGAGAGGGAGATACAGAATCTGAAGCAGGCTCCAGTCTCTGAGCTGTCACCACAGAACCCAACATGGGGCCCAAACTCACGAATGGGGAGATCATGACCTGAGCCAAAGTTGGACACCAAACTGACTGAGCCACCCAGGCGCCACTCTGTGGCGCTTCTGTATAGCAGCCTGAGCTAAGATATAGTATTTTCTCTCTATTTCTTTTAATTAGCTTAGTCAGTTTTTCTCTCTTAGTACTGCTTTTGCTTCTTCTCATATGAGTTTTGATTTGTTGTTTTCAGTATCATTTGTCACAGATATTTTTAAATTTCCTTTGTGATTTCTTCTTTGACCCACTGGTTATTCAAGAATGTATTGTTTAACTTCCACATATTTGTAAATTTTCTGGTTTTCCTTTTGCTATTGATTTTTAGTTTCATTCCATTGTGGTTGGAAAAGATACTTGTTATGATCTCAATCTTCTTAAATATGTTAAGACTTTTTATTGGCCTAATATGATCAATTTTGGAAAATGTTCCATTTGTACTTGAGAATAATATGTGTTTTGCTTTTTTTTTTTCTGGATTGAGAGTTTTGTATGTATGTTAGTTCTAACTGGTCCATATTGTTATGAAATTCTCTGTTTCTTTATTGGTCTTTTGTCTGGTTGATCTATAAAATATTGAAAGTGAAGTCTCTTAGTATTACTGTGTTGCTATTTATTTCTCTCTGGTCAATATTTTCTCTGATGTTAGATGCAAATATATTTGTAATTGTATATCTTCCTGGTGAATTGGCCCTTTTAGCATTAAATAATCTTCTTCTTTGTCTCCAGTGACAGTTTTTAACTTAATTTTTAACTTTAACTTAAAGTCTATTTTATCTAAGTGTCATCCCTGCTCTTTTTGTTACCATTGCATGGAACATCTTTCTCATCCTTTCACTTTCAGCCAGTTTGTCCATATGTTTAATTTTTTTTTTAAGTTTATTTATTTTTGAGACAGAGAGAAATAGAACGTGCCCGTACGTGCATGAGTGGGGGAGGGGCAGAGGGAGAGGGAGACACAGAATCCAGAGCAGGCTACAGGCTCTGAGCTGTCAGCACAAAGCCTGATTCAGGGCTCCAACTCATGCGCTGTGAGATCACGACCTGCGCTGAAGTTGGATGCTTAAGTGACTAAGCCACCCAGGCACCCCTGTTTGTCCATATGTTTAAAGTCAATCTCTTATTGACAGCATACAATTAGATCTTATCTTTTAAAAATCTATATAGCCACTCTATGATTTTGGTTGTGGAGTTTTATCTTTTAATTAAATTAATTAATTAATTAATTTATTTATTTATTTATTTATTGAAATAGCGTGGGGGGGAGGGGCAGAAAGAAAAAGGGAGACACAGAATCTGAAGCCTGCTCCAGGCTCTGAGCTGTCAGCCCAGAGCCCAACGTGGGCTCGAACTCATGAATGGTGAGTTCATGATCTAGGCCGAAGTCAGATGCTTAACCAACTGGAGCCACCCAGGCACCCTGAGTTTAATCTTTTATATTTAAAGTAATTACTGATAGGGACGGACTTTACAATTGCCATTGTTAATTGTTTTCTGTATATACGATATTTATTTTTTCCCTCCCTTCTTTTTTAGTATTTTTCTTTGTGTTTTGTTAAGTTTTTGTAGTGACAAGTTTTAGTGGACTTCTCATTTTATTTTGTACATCTTTTATAGGTATTTTCTTGTGGTTACCATGGGGATTACATAACGTCTTAGAGTTATAACAATATATTTTAAACAGATAACAATTTACTTTCAATTGCATACAAAAAATCTACTCTTTACATCTCCCTAAGTTTATGTTATCAAAGTCACAAATTACACTTTTAATATTTTGTATTTAACATAGTTTCACAATTATAATTATTTTTTGTTTTTATCTTTTTGCTTCTGAGTGAATTAAAAGTTATTTACTCACAACCATTACAATATTGCAAGAATCTATATTTGTGTATATATTTGCCTTTTCCAGAGAGCTTTATATTTTGTATGCTTTAGTATTGCTGTTTAGTGTCCCTTTATTCCAACTTGAAGGACTCTCTTTGGCATTTCTTTTAAGGCAGACCTAATGGTGATGAACTCTGTCAGCTTTTGTTTATCTGGAAAACTATTTCTCTTTCATTATTGAAGAAAAGTTTTCCATATATAGTGTTCTTGATTGGCATTTATTTTACTTTCATCACTTTGAAAATACCTTTGTCGATATCTTCATTTTTTTCATGTATTATTTTCCTGATTTAATTTATTTTTCTACCTGTGTTCTTTTGTAGTACATTAAGATTTTTAAAGACAGTATTTTGAATTATCTATCAAGTAGTTTATTGATCTCCATTTCTTTTGGATCAGTTTCTGGAGATTTATTTTGTTCCTTTGATTGGGCCATGTTTTCCTTTTCTTCATATACCTTGTTACTTTTTGTTGTGATTTATGCATTTGAAAAACACAGCCATCTCTTCCAGAATTTATGGACTGGCTTGTACAGGCTAAGACCTTCACAAACCAGCCTGACTGGAGGTTCTAGGGATCTCTCAAAACTTTTATGGAGATATATCTTCCTGAGCTTGTGTAAATAATTTCTCAATTACAGAGGTTTTCTTTTTTCCCCCCCCCCAGAACATTATAGTCTTGCTCTCTCTGGTGTCTTTTTATGTTACTGCAGATTCTCTGGCTGCCGTAAACCACTGAGCGCTTTTGCTTTCTGTGTACCCCAGGAATATGAAGTGTGCCAGTTCCATGAGCCCTCCAGGTCAGGTGAGGCAAAAGCCTTAGGGAGGTCCCCAGAAAGCTGGAACATTTGACACATGTTCCACTGTTCTCCTTTGTCTCTCAAGTGAGAAGCTGTGAGCCAGATATTTTCTCCTGCTCAGTGTGAGCCGTGCCAGTTTCTGTCTGCTGTATTATAGGTTCTCTGATGCAGCCAAAAGCTGCTGAGTTCTTTTTTGTTCTCTTCAGTTCCCAGGGATCCACAGTATGCCTGTTCCATTAGCGCTAGGAGTCAGGCAAGGCAGAAACCAGTCACTTGGATTGCCTCCCAAAAAGCCAGAACTTAGGACATGTGTTTCACTCTTCTTCTCTTCCAAGGATGAAACCAGGATAAAGGAGGGCATTTTCTTCCTGACACAAACTGTACCAGCTTGGGGGAGAGGCTGATGCGGTTGAAATAGAATGGTTTTCTTTCTCATTTCAATGCAGTTGTTCTTGGCTTTCCATTTGCCTGGCTATTGAGAGTTCCTAACTGGTTTCTCAAGTTTTTGTAAAACTTTGAGGTCATATATTGTTTTTAAGTTAGTGTTTCTATGGGAGAATAGGGTGTAGGGCTCCCCTTTCTACCATCTTGCTATTTATAATTCAACTTGCTTTATAATTCAACTTAACTATTAGTTTTATGTTAGTGAAAATAGCTCCTAAAGTTTAACCATAGGTTGGCTATAAGAGCTAATTTTTTGTGTTTATTATTTTTCCCTGTATTGTGATATACATTTGTGTGGAATTTAGGGTGGGTTGAAACAAGCACTATTAGACAAATGTCCTGTCAACCTACATGTCAAGAGCTGAAAATATGCATTATTACTTTAAACATTGTATTAGAAAATCCTTCTTCTGTCTTCCATTCACATCCATTTTAATGAGAATTTTAAGAAAACTTATTCTGGTCACAGTCCAGAATGAGCATCCAAGATTGTACCATGAGTTCAGTTAACAGCTAATTCACTGCTACCTAATTTATTTTTTGGCCTACAATCAAATTCTCCCAAATTTTGAGTTAAGAAATAGAAACTATAGAAAGTAAGATGGTACTGAGACATGTAATATAGCTATAGGGTCAGTCTACAGCTGGGCTTTGGACTGCAAATTTGACAATTTACTTGTTGAAGAGTAAAGATATATAGAGATTGATAGAGATAGAGATATTTTAACCTCAAAATCTCAGGGGCTTATAATAACTGTAATTTTCTTTCATGCCAGTTTGCATACTGCCAGTGGTTCAACTGATAAAGGCCAGGCAGGGCCAGGAGAGACTGGGTTCCGGGCTTCTAGTCTGATATCTTATGTCTCCATGTATTTTTGTTCTGGAGCCCAGGTTAATAGGGCAGTGGCTTCCTGAGATGTACTCTTCTCATGGTAGATTACAGCAGCACAATCGGCCAAGCCAGCCAATACACATTACCCAAAGCATAAAAACTAGGCCTGTTTGCTAACATTTTATTGGCCAAACCAAGTTCTATGGCCAACATCAACACTAATGGGGTACAAAATTTACTCTGTTCACACTACTGGAAATGGGTATGACAAAATGTGAAAAAAATCCTTAATGTAATATGGAAAAGGTAAAGCATTGGAAGCAAAAATTCAGTGTACTATTAAGAGAAAGAGGGAGAGAGAAAGAGAAAGATACTAACAAGAGCGAACAAATGCCTCTGATGAATTTTAGTTCATGAAACACCTACATATACCTCTTGAAAATATGTATGCTGGATTTCCCCTGAAGCCTTCTATTAACCTACTGAATTTAAGTAGATTTCTATTCCCTGAAACCAAAGAATTACTGAACAAGAGAGACATTTAATATTAACTAATTTTGAATGGAATTACTTTAAATCTTTCTTAAATTTAGCTAAGTAGAAAAGAGTACAAAACAGCAGGAGGTAACCACATAGTCTTCTACATTGTCATAAATATTATTTTCTATGTATTTTTATGGTGAGTCTTTATCATTCTTTAGTTATTATGGGTATTTTGTTTAGTAAACCCCTTAAAATTTGGCTCTCCTGCTAACTTCCTCTCCCCAGTCAAAATTCTCTGTCATGGATGGAGAAATGAAGAAAGGAAGATATTTTACAAATATCTTTCTAATGAAATTACAAGGAGTCTTCACCAATTTTTATTATGTTGAACAGCTAATTGATAAAGAAAAAACATCAAAATCTTCACTTTATTCATTTAACTTCTTTACAAAGAGAGAAGGCAAACTTTGAGGATTTTATTCAATGGTTTTCCAATAATAATGAAAACAAATACAGAAACCAACATAAAAAATGCTTTGTGATTTCTTATGACTTCCTGTGAAACTATAAAAGCAAAATTGAGAATATTTGACCTAAGAACAATGATTTATGACTGAAAATTTAATAATCAATTGGTTTTCTGAGACAGCTTCTCTGGATTCCAAAATGTGGCAATTTATAAGATGAAAAAGCTTAATACTTTAGTGTTCAATTTTTATTGGTTTTTCTAAACTCCCAAAGCAAAAGCTATAAAGGAGAACATAAGAAACAAAAAGGTGCATAGCACAAAATATTAATACAGTAATTTCTTGCTTTTTATTATTCCTTCAGTATTCCAAGTACTTTTTAGGTAATATTTAAACATTATATCACTTTGAGAAGGGCTATTGGGCTAGTCATTAAAATCCAATTTTTAGTTATGGACACTATAAGAAATCTTGACTAAAATTCACCCATAATTTTATAAAATTAATCCCATTGAACACTGTGGATTGTCATAGACTATATTGTTTAAATATTCTCTACTAGAAGAGTGAAGTAATAAAAATAGAGTATTGCTGCATTTTGTACAAAGATCTTCCATAAACACTGAGTTCCATGAATATATTTAACAATTCAATAACTGAAATGACAACTTTCTTCATGATTTATCTTGTATATCTCCTGTCCAGTTTTCTTTAGGCAAGCATTTCTTAGTCTTTTAGGGGTTGGGAAACTCTTTGAGCATTTGATAAAAGATAAAGGATCTTCTCCTGAGAAGAAAAGTACTTACACACTTATACACAACTGATTGTATACAATTAGGAGAATAAAGAACCTCTGAGAATAAAGAACCTCTGCCAGCACTCTGCAAGTCCTTGAACTCTGTGTTCAGTACATCAGCAAGTTTAACTAGCCTAATTTCATTTTTGCCTTCGCACTCCTTTTGGTGGGGGGAGGGGGACATGAATCTTTTCCAGGACCCTGAAGAGGGAAAGCTATACGTCCAGAGTCCGAATGGTATTTAATGTATCAGATAAGTTTTGTTATTGTTGTTGTTTTGTCTCACTTTTTACATATACAAATTTAATCAGGATATATTAGCTTTTAGGGAAGAAAATCCCCAAGATTTTCTATTTTACTATAAAATAACAACTGTAATCATGTTAATTATAGCTTTACACATAGATACTGAGAAATTTAGGACAAATACTCAAATATATTTTGCTAATGTAAATAACCCTTATTTTGATAGTAGAAATTACTTTAAGTGTGCATAATACTATATTGGTTTACAAATGGCTTTCCTAGTATCATATTTATCCTTATGATAAATTCTTTGGTATGTAAGCTACATAATATCATTAGCCTCATTTTCTAGATGAGATAAATTTTTGGGTATGTAAACTACCTATTATCATTAGCCTCATTTTGTAAATGAGAAAGGTCAAGAATTAGGAGATTAAATAACGTGTCTAATATGATTCAAATATTAATCTTTGCAGCATGGATTCAGACTTGGCTCCCATATCCTCTTTCAATAGGACAAATTTAAACAAACAAACAAACAAACTTGTTTCATATGTTGTCCTGTTTCTTGAAAGGCTCTTATAGAATCATCCACTTCTTAATTCACTTACAGTTATTGGTTGGCCATCTGGTCTATGCCAATCAGTGTTAGATGCTGTTTACAGTTGAGAGTTTGGTTCCTGCTCTACTGGAATTTACCATGGATCTCTGAGCTGTAGCATTATATTATTTGTCTATATGAGTTATTTAAAGCCAATATATTGGAAAAATTAATGTACTTGAAATGCAAACTGAAATCTTATTTAAGTCATTTAAACTATATAACCATTTCAGACATGATAATACTTTGACTACAGATCAAAGACAACCACTTAGTAGAAAATGTCCTCTACACTGTTTTTCTGTAATGGTGATAAGGTACACTGATTCCTCCATATCCTATTACCAGTAGTTTGTGAGAGAGTTATCTCAGTTTTTGTCTTGTAACAGAATGAAGTCAGTTTGCACATTCAAGAAAGAGTAAAAAGTCTTGAAACATGTTAAAATGTCTGAAACTTGTTCAAATATCATAAAATTTCATAATGGCTATCAACTTGGACAGAGGATTAATTCAGTATTGTGCAGGTATTAAAAACTCTTCCACTGAAAATTTAGAACTGCTTAAAGGCTTGCTTAGGATATTTTTTCAGATGTGGGAGGTGGTAGCAACAAGTCTGCTATTAAGCTCTATGCATACGTCCACTTTATATCAATTCTATAACTGCAAGACACCAGATGTTTGTAGATGAGGTTCTTTTACAAGGACAGGCATATCAAGTTCTAGTGCAAGAATAAATTCATGTTAATGGATGTCTGGTTTGCCAATAAACTTCTAGTCTTGAAAGATGAAGTCTAAATTGATCGATGAATACATCAACATACCAGTTATTCTTGAACATTCAACATATTAGGAGTCCAAGGTCACCTTGAGTTGATGAAAATGGAGAATTATTTTTCTTACATTAAAAAGATTTACTAAGGGACACCTGGGTGGCTCTGTTAGTTAAGCATCTTACTCCTAGTTTCAGCTCAGGTCATGATCACATGGTTCATGGGTTCTAGCCTCCTGTCAGGCTCTGGAGAGCCTGCGTGGATCCTTTGTCTCTGCCCCTCCCCTGCTTTCTCTCTCTCTCTGCCTCTCTCTCTTTCTCAAAAATAAGCTAATAAATATTTAGAAAAGATTTATTGAGAGACCGTTATTTACTCTTCCATGCCTACAAAAATAAAATCTAATAAAGCAAGAGTTTATGGTGGAAAAAGTATACACTCTGCACAATTAAATTAAAATTGTATGGGCCTAGAGTGAAAGAAATTTTCTTAGACTTATTTTAAATAACTTAACCAGCTGGAATTTTTTAAAAAGTACTCACTAAGTCATCTTTTTGAAATGATGCCTTGCCATTTAATGAGACATCTACATTTCTTTCTTAAAGGAAACACAATGTCCTTGGCTTAGTTGTTCCCCAAAGAAGTAAATCTTTTTATGTGTAGTAAAGACACAGATTGTGGTAAATTTATGTCAGGCATACCAGACTGAAAATCTGTTTCTATAGCAAACAGGCATCCTTTGAGTACTAAGCCATATTCTTCAAAGAAATAAGATATTTTATGTTAGTGTAACATGAATGTTCCTATCAAGGTGTTACTCTTTCATTTATTATTCTAAGAAAACCACTTCAGCACTTATCCCCACAGATGTTGAAAGTCTGTCTCTTCTCTCCCATATTCAGTACCAAGGGATCATGTTAATTTATGAAGGTTGATCCATCTGGGCTTACCTTGGTTCATCTGTTCTTTCCTTCTGCATAGTGCTGGAGTCTGCATGGTTTTCTCCACATTGCTCCTAAAAGTGAATATATCCAACCCCACTTTATTTTCCAAGGCAGCATCATATAATGTTTGTTACATTTAATAGACCTTTACTGAAGTTTGAAGGTGAAAGAGTTACAGAACAAAATAGGAAACAATTTAAACTTGGTCATTTTTATGGATTTTCAACCACCTGCTCCATAGGAAGCCACTCTTTGCCATTTCTATTCACAGTGTAGTCCTGGAACCCAGGATCTCCTAACAGACAGCATTCCCTTATTTCTTCTTTTTTCTGAATTCCAGCTTACTAATATTTGAACCTAATGACTTCCTGAATAAAGTCCAGTTTACTTAGAGAATTGTGATTTATTTCACACATCTTTTCATATTTATAAACTTTGTATGGTCAAATTTCCACAATATTTATATATGCTAGAAAAGAAGCTGTATTTTTATGTGCATAGTGTTAGACTTAAAAAAAATTAATGCTTATTTAATTTTGAAGGAGAGACAGAGTGCAAGCAGGGCAGGGGCGAAGAGAGAGGGAGACACAGAATCCAAAGCAGGCTCCAGGCTCTGAGCTGTCAGCACAGAGCCCAATGAGGAGGTGGAACTCATGAGCCATGAAATCATGACCTGAGCTGATGTTGGATGCCCAACCAGCTGAACAACCCAGGCGCCCCAGCATAGTGTTTTATTTAAAGGTATTTAATCAAGTTGATTATCTATGTTATTTAAATATCCTGTGCCTTAACTAAATTTTTGGGGTTTTCTGATCTACAGTTTTCTGAAATAGCTGGATTGAAAATCCCCCAGTATATATGTGGATTATTTAATCTCTCCCTCAAATTCTGTCAGTTTTTCCATACATAATTGTAAGCAATGTTTAAAGGTTCTAGATGTTTGTAGTTGAAATATCTCTTTAGTTGTTCTTTTTTTTTACACTATCTTACAGTTTCTTTTACTCTTTATTATTATTTTATCTTCAGTTCTATTTTTTCTGATGTTAAAATTATGACACCCAATTTCCATTAGGTAATATTGGTGAAGTATAGGTTTTCCAACCATTTGTGTAATTCTTTTTCTATGTTTTTTATGTAGAGCATATAGCTAGAGTTTTTAAAAATTCTATGGTCTTTATCTTTAAATTTTTTTAATGTTTATTTATTTTGAGAGAGAGATAGAGACAGAGCATGAGTGAGGGAGGGGCAGAGAGAGAGAGAGGGAGACAGAATCTGAAGCAGGCTCCAGGTTCTGAGCTGTCAGCACAGAGCCCAAAGTGGGGCTTGAACTCACCAACTGTGAGATCATCACCTGAGCCAAAGTCAGATGCTTAACCGACTGAGCCACCCAGGCACCCCGGTCTTTATCTTTTAATAGATGAATTAAATGTGTATGTATGTATGTATGTATGTATGTATGTATGTATGTATGTATTTGTAAATAATCTCTCTGCCTAACATGGGGCTCAAACTCATGACTCTGAGATCAAGAGTCGCATGCTCTCCCAACCAATTAACCAGTGCCCCTATATTACATGTATTTTTGTTACTAATATATTTGAACATATTTCAGTCATGTATTTTTAAGTTTTCAATGTATCATGTCTTTTACTTTTTCTTTACTTTTCTTTCTTTTTTCTGTATTCAGTAGAATTTAAAACATTTCCTTTGATTTTTATGTATTTCTGTGTTGCAAACTATAATTTTATTTTGGTTTTAAATGTATATCCTTAAATTTTGAACCTACAGCTGAAACATTATACTTCTGTAATAATTCTAAAGTGACTCAGTGTCTCTATCTTTTTCACAGAAAAACAAATAAAATTAGAAACATTGCATTTAAAAAATACCTACTGATGTACCCCCCCATCTTCAATTTTATAGTCTACAATTATAGTTCCTTTTTTTGTTAAGCATAGAAATTGAATAGTGCATTCATTATAGATGATAATTAAAGTGAATAAACTGTAACCAGGGCTCAGGGTGCAGGAGCACCTGGCTCCAGAGGTCCCAAACAGATTAGGTTCAGCCACTGGATACTGACAGAATCTAAAGGCAGAGAAAATAGTGGTGTGAAACAAGAAAGGAACTTATTTCAGTGAGGACAACACCAGAAAGATAGTGGACTAGAATCTCAAAAGAGTGTCTTCAAAGTTTTGAAAATACTTCTAGGTTTAGATACAGAAAATGTGGGACAAAAGTCAGTGGGTACTGCAGGTAGGCAGTGAAAGTCAAGTTGACCTTTGTCTTGGGGTCAGTCACATGGAGTCTGGCTGTCTCAGGACAGTTCTTATTGTGGGAGGGGGTAGTTTCTGTTCCCATCAGGGGATGCTTTGCCCACAGAGTCTTTGGCCTGAGTAAGAGATAAGCTAGAAATAAGAACATAATCAATTAGAAAGTACAGACTGTGGTCAAAATGAAGGTAGTTGAAGTCCTCTTTCAATATTAATTAGCATGTTACTCTTACAACACTGTGGATGGTAGAATTGAGAAATAAAAGGAAACTTGGTCTTTGATTGGATTTGTTGTAGAGTGGTTGGATCAACCTGCCCAGAACTTTATCATTGTCAGGACTTTTCCAGTTATTTGACAGAAATGCCCTTTTTATTTATGAAACAGTTTGACTTGTCTGTCTCTAGTCTATTACTTGCAAACTAACAGTTGCAGTAGTTAGATTTAACAACATTTCTTCCAAATTTTTGTTTCTTCTTTTCTTGCATCCCACTCTTAAGTAAACATTTCTTCATGTTGAAAAACTTTCTTGAATACTTCCTTCACGAAGGATCTATGAAATCTATAAATCTATGAAGTAAATATTTTAATTTTTAGCATTTCTAAAAAAAATTACTTTGCTCTTCTATGTAAGAGTTTATCTGAACATCCATTATAGACTGTCAGTTATTTTCCTTCATTCTGAAAATACTATTCTTCTCTTCTGACCAATATTGTGTTGATCAGAAGTTTTCTATAAGTCTATATGTCATTTGATTGTAGATAGTTCTTTTCCCTTTTGGAAGTTTTAGGATTTTTTTAACCTTATTATACTGCATTTCCACTGGGCTATATTTAAATGTCTTTCCTTTATTTTATTAATTGTAGAGCATTTTATCAATCTGAAATTCTCTCTTTTTCCATGCAATTTTCAACCATTGTCTCTTTACATACTGATTCCCCACCATTCCCTCTAATTTCTACCACTGGAAAATCATTTAGACATATATTTCAGTGTCTATCATTCTCTGTTTATGCATTTATATTTTTGTGTATTTCTTCATGCTACTTTCTGGACGAATTATTGAGTACTATATTTCAAACTTCAATTTCTTTCTTTGACTTTGTTCTAAGTCATTCTGCTGTCTTTTAAAGTAGACACTAAACATACATGCTTATTTAAACAAATTTATATTTTTTATAAATTAAAAAATTAAATTCCATTAAATTAAAGTTCAAAATTCAGTTCCTCAGTCACAGTAGTTACATTTCAATTGTTCAATAACCAGTAGTGGCTCATGGCTACCATATTGGAAGGTGCAGGTACAGAATCTTTTCATCACCACAGAAAGTTCTATTGGGCAAGTCTGGAGGGTATGCTCTATATTGGTTCTTTAAAATTTGATTACACTAAAATGTTTATATGCAGTTTCTAATTGATTCTCTTTCATAGACATCTGTTTTTGACTGATTTCTGCATCAATTTTCTCATGACTCATTTATTTTTATAATGTCATTCTTTTCATTTTGTAATTATTTAAAATATGTATCTTAAAGTTATTATTTCAAAGCTATTATTTTCATGTTGGTGTAATTGTTAAGTGTATTGACATCAGTTTTTAGTGTTGTTTTGCTTTGTTTTTCAGTGTTTTATGTGTTCACTTGCTGGCTCATCTTGAAGCCTAATTTTGGTTTGTTCTGTTTTTCTCTTTCTCATTCTCCATTGTTTTCCTCCATCTGCCCAATCTCTAGCCCAGTCAAGAAGCAGATCGTATATAAGATTCTTGGCACCTGTCCCATGATGACACGGGATATCTCATATCCACGCATGGAGCCAGAAATTGGGTTTGCATACATCCTGGTTGGGTGGCTGTCTCTATGCCACTTGCCAGACTAAGTTCATGGGTCACAGCTACAGGAATAATTACAGTTATGCTCAGCATCTTTCCATGGATGGACAGAGTCCATTCCAGACCTTGATTTCATATTGTGAGCCTGGCTCTTTCCTTGCCAAATCATCTGTAGGGGGCCTTTTGGTTTCAGTTACTCTGCAAGGGCCAAAGAACTGGCAGCTTCTACCTGTTACTGAATTTAAGGCCAAATAGATCTGAGGCTGTGCCTGCTTTGTAGTTTCTAACCTATAGTGATTTGTTTTTCTTCTTGTTTTTGAGCAGAACTATACATATTTAATTTAATGTCCCAGATTTTTCTATTGGTATCATTTGTGATGAATAGCTCATTTAAAAGTGTGAACTCAAGGCAATTTTGAGTGGAAACCTCAGCTTTCTTTTTTGGGAAATCTATTACTTCTTTGATATTTTCTGTTTCTCATTTTTTCTGTTCTCCTATTTGAAACTTTTAAATTTGCTATATTTAACATAGTTTTGAGAATGACATCTATTTTCCAAAACAGAAAAAAAGAAAAGAATGTCACTATTTAATTTTTAAAAATCTCTTCAATGTCTCTACATAGATAGGTTTTTATACCTACTAAGACAGCTAGTATTTCCTATCTACTTCTTTGTTCATTCTGTTGGCATATGTTGTTTTGATGGAAGTCTTGTAAAGAGACCTTAACAAATATGTATTTTGAAAAAATTAAAACTATTTTATTAGTCTTTTCAGATAGTGCTGGTATTGTTTTTTGATAGTTTTACTACCAAACAAAACTCAAGTATAGTTTCTTAAAAGTTGCTTGCTTAATATGATTGAACATCAACAATTTTTTTCATATTTTGTTAAATTAAAATTCTCAGGCTAACTGGAATTTTGAATGGATCTTTTCTCACACATGAGTTTTAGTATCAGTTACTGTTTTTGTTTTTGTTTTTGTTTTGTTTTGATCTTCTCTCTCCTTCTCTATTTACACTGTCCTGAACCTGGAAATGCCTTTTACTTTGAGAACTTCTGACCCCTTAGTGCTATCTCTAATTATTATGTGTTGTGGAAAAAAGATCAAAATCATCTAGATGAACTAGAGTCAGTGGACTAGAAAAGGAGACAGAAATTTAGATTTAAAAAACCCAACTGATGAATGAAGAATTTTGGTTTGGATGGGAGTACCTACTACATCCTATCTTTTGGTTACTGAAAAAAGGAAGTATGTGGCCTTATAAGATATTAATCCAACCTAGGGGGAAATATCCCTACTTGAGAATCAGTCACTTACAAATAGCAACAACAACAACAACAACAGACTCTAAAATATTATTTAAAAATATAAACTAAAAGAATATTTTTTTAAATTTAAATCCAAGTTAATTAACATATAGTGTAATTTCAGGAATAGAATTTAGTGATTCATCACTTCCATATAACACCCAGTGCTCATCCTAACAAGTGTCTTATTTAATGTCCCTTGCCCATTTAGCTCATACCTCCCCATCCAATACCCCTCCAGCAACCCTCAGTTTGTTCTCTATATTTAAGAGTCTCTTATGGTTTATCTCCCTCTCTGTTTTTATATTGTTTTTACTTTCCTTTCCTTATGTTCATTTGTTTTATATCTTAAATTCTACATATGAGTGAAGTCATATGACATTTGTCTTTCTCTGACTGACTTATTTCATTTAGCATAATACACTCTAATTCCAACCACATTGTTGCAAATGGCAAGATTTCATTCTTTTTGTTTGCCAAGTAATATTCCATATATATATATATATATATATATGTATATATATATATATATATATATATATATATATATATATATAAACCACATCTCCTTTATCCATTCTTCAGTCACTGGACATTTGGGCTCTTTCCACACTTTGGTTATTGTCAGTAGTGCTGCTATAAACATTGGGATGCATATGCCCCTTCAAAACAGCACCCCTATATCCTTTGGCTAAATACCTACTACTGAAGTTGCTGGGTCTTAGAGTAGTTCTATTTTTAATTTTTTGAGGAACTTCCATACTGTTTTCCCGAGTGGCTGAACCAGCTTGCATTCTTACCATCAGTGAAAAAGTGTTCTTCTTTTTCCATATCTTTGCTAACATCTGTTGTTGCCCCAGTTGTTAATTTTAGTCATTCTGACAGGTGTGAGGTAGTATCTCTTTGTGGTTTTGTGTTGTATTTCCCTGATGCTGAGTGATGTTGAGCATTTTTTCATGTGTCTGTTAGCCATCTGGATGTCTTCTTTGAAAAAGTGACTATTCGTGTCTTTTGCCCATTTCTTCACTGGATTATTGGGGGAGAGGTGTTGAGTTTGATAAGTTCTTTATAGATTTTGGATAGTAACCCTTTATCTGATGTCATTTGTAAATATCTTCTCCCATTCCATTGGTTGCCTTTTAGTTTTGCTGATTGTTTCCTTTGCTGTGCAGAAGGTTTTTATCTTGATGAGGTCCCAATAGTTCATTTTTGCTTTTGTTTCCCTTGCCTCTGGAGACAAGCCAAGTAAGAATTTACTGTAGCCAAGGTCAAAGAGGTTTTTGCCTGTTTTATCCTCTAGGATTTTGATGGCTTCCTGTTTTATGTTTAGGTCTTTCATCATTTCGAGTTTATTTTTTTGTATGGTGTAAGAAAGTGGTCCAGGTTCATTCTTCTGCATGTTGCCATCCAGTTTTCCCAACAACATTTGCTGAAGAGACTTTTATCCACTGGATATTCTTTCCTGCTTTGTCAAAGATTAGTTGGCCATATGTTTGGGGGCCCATTTCTGGGTTTTCTATTCTGTTCCATTGATCTCTGTGTCTGTTCTTGTGCCAGTACCATACTGTCTTGATGATTACAGCTTTGTAATACAGCTTGAAACCCAGAATTGTTATGCCTCCAGCTTTGGTTTTTATTTTCAGGATTGCTTTTGCTATTTAGGGTCTTTTATGGTTCAATACAAATTTTGGGATTATTCGTTCTAGCTCTGTGAAGAATGCTCATGTTATTTTGATAGGGTTGCATTGAATATGTAGAATGCTTTGGGTAGTATTAACATTTTAACAGTATTTGTCATTCCCATCCACGAGCATGGAATGTTTTCCATTTTTTTTGTGTGTCTTCTTTAATTTCTTTAATAAGCTTTCTATAGTTTTCAGTGATAGATTTTTCACCTCTTTAGTTAGGTTTATTCCTGGTATTTCATGGGTTTTGGTGCAATTGTTAATGTGAGCAATTCCTTGATTTCTCTTTCTGCTGCTTCATTATTGGTATATAGAAATGCAACCGATTTCTGTACATTGATTTTATATCCTGGGAATTTGCTGAATTCTTGTATCAGTTCTAGCCTCTTTTTTTTTTGGTGGAGTCTTTTGGGTTTTCCACATAGAGTATCATGTCATCTGTAAAGAGTGAAAGTTTGACTCCCTCCTTACAAATTTGGATGCCTTTTATTTATTTGTGTTGTCTGATTGCTGAGGCTAGGACTTCCAACATTATGTTGAGTAACAGTGATGAGAGCGACATCCCTGTTACGTTCCTGACCTTAGGGGGAAAGCTCTCAGGTTTTCCCCACTGAGGATGATTTTAGCTGTGGATCTTTTGTATATGGCTTTTATGATCTTGAGGTATGACTAAAAGGATATCTTATATTGAAATAAATGGTTATTTTAGAGAAGCAAAGCAGCAGAAGGCTTCTCAGGTACCATGGGCTAAGAATTGAAGATAATTTTCTCTTTCTTAAAATACTGGCTTTTCTTTCTATAATGTGTTGACATTTGAAAATTATAAATGCACTTAATTTTCCTCATAAGACTTTACCTTTTCAAATTTAAATCTCTTGTGGCCTGTCTACCTCTTAATTTTGTTGGATCTTAACAATGATACAAATGTAGACTCACATGCTAAGAACCTATGTATTGCAGTTTAGAACTCTTAAAATGTATCCTGTCTTCTACCTTGGAAAATGTACCATTTTAATAATAAATTATATACATATATCTATCTATCTATCTATCTATCTATCTATCTATAATTTACACACACACATACATACATGATTGAGAGTTGCCTAAATATCAAAACAATTTATTGTTCAATTAATCAATTAATTATATTTGGCTATGTGATAAAATAAATGTTATTTATAAATTATTTGGCATTTTTTCATAACTTTTTTCCTTTTGTCTCAAGCAAAATTATGTTGTTAAATACATACAAATGTATTATTATAGCAATAATCAAAATCAAATAGTTTTCTTGAGTTATTTTCTTTTGCAGTGCTTTATTGATATTAATTTATAGATAATTTGCTCTGCTGAAGTTGTCACTAAATTGGAATTAGTAATAAATTTCTAAAGAAAAACAATTTTAGAAATTCATCATGAATTTGACCTATCATACTCAAACATTGTAGATGAAACACATGTGTAATAAATTATAATTATGCATGATTATAGATAAGTTCAACTTGTAAAATTCATCTTATTTAAGCAACAATTTTTCCTCTCATGTTTCAGACTAGGAGTCTGGAGTTCTTTCTTGTCCAGCAAGAGAGCAGATGCAGAATTGAATATGAGAGAGAGTAATGTCCAGGAGGAGACAAAAACCCTGCATCTCTGTTTCATCTCTGTATATGCAATACCATTGTGTTGTAAGAGGATGCTAGCCTAGTTAGGTGTTTGAGGCTTCCCCATGTTATGTCAGGGGCAAAGACTTGCGTTTGTGGAGTGGCTTCAGGATGAGGGGTCCACAAAGATGCTTATTCTATCTTGAAAGATGGGGGGCAGTTGTCGCTCATTCAGAGTCATTCTCTGGAAGTCCTGGTTGACTGGAAGATGTTCTGGGGTCTTCACTATGCCATGATACAGCTTCACCAACTGAGAGGGAATCCACAGACGTCTGGAATCTGAAAGAACACAAGCATATCCTCGACCCCAGATGAGAAGTTAGAACCAGCACCATTGGATGAGAGGTTTTATCTGATTTTAAAGAATGTAGTTCAGCTATGGTTTGTCCTTGAGGGTCAAGATTAAAAAACTTAAGAGTGATCATAGCGCTACTGAAGAGAAGTTGAGGTTGTAACATAGACAGCTATGGGTAATTTCTTTTTTGTTTTATTTTAAACATAATTTTAAGTATAATATGCTCTTTCTACAATTGTTTGGCCTTATGGAATATAAGTAGATTTAATTTTATCTGCCATTTCCTTCTGCCTTTGTTTCCTATATCATCCCCCCCTTGAACAATTTTGACCCTTAAAATCTTTAAGATTGCTGAGGGTGGATAGTCTCCTCTTCTGTAACTTCTTCCCATTGAATAGGGGCATAGAGATGTCACTAATTACAGGCCAACATTGCTCATCTGTGGTAGATATAGGGGAGTTATGAAAAGGAAAGACAGAGTTCAGGGGAAAAGGAGACTCCTTGAGTAGATAGGATCATATGTCTACTGGAAGTTACAGTGGTGAAGAAGTCCAACAAGAGTCACAAAACTATGACAAAAAAGACCAAAACATGGACATGATTAAAAGATCTAATGCAATTGACAAGAAAATTCAGTTATTTCCGTGGCACAGAACACTTCAATAATCAGAATATCAAGTAATGACCTTATACCAAAAAATACTAAAACTAGGAATTGCATATAATCTCTAGAATAGTTATAGCAATTATTCAGATATAACCTAAGATTTATCATTTGTTTGACAGTGCTTCCAGAGTAACTTAATATACTGAAGAAGCCTAATTGGTCAAAAAGACTTCATTTACAATTTAAATATTGGGAAATGTGTTAGGAAAAAAAAGAAAGCTATAAAGCATAAAGCAAGTTTACCATCACTCCCAAATATCCTTAGTTTCTCTGCAATAAGAAGCCAAAAACAGATAAGCCTTGTTTAGTAATCAATGCTTTAGCATCCCATCCTATTTAGGAAAGATCTATGTGCAGTGAATGAAATACTAGTTTATCATGCAACCAAAACTTTTTAGGTTACTAAAATTGTTGAAAGCTATCATAGCAATTACCCATGAAAACTAGGAGACAAAGTTTCCTGGTTTTCCAAAGGCAAAAAGTCTTGTGAGTTTTCCCTGAGGTGTCTGTAAACACCATAAGGGCATTCTTAATAGGTCGTTGCATTGGGGTGAGGATGTCCTCAGAGGGAATCTTTTGTTCCTTTAAAAGGTTAGATTTTTCCCAACAACAAAGCAGGGAGTCAGAGTTCTCTGTATGTAGGGGTGCCAAAGGGGCTGGCTGACAATAAGGAGGCTTAAGTTACTTGGAAAATTTTTTGTTTACTTTGAGTGGGTCTATATCTTTATAAACATTATCCATACTCAGGGGTAAAATGGCAGTAGGGACAATAGACCATGTAAGAATGACCTCAGGTAGAACATTAGGGCCTACCGTATGGTGTGTTTTATCTATTCGTTCCCAAATGTCTAGGTCAAAGGTTCCTTGCTTGGGAAACCAAGGGCAGTGTTGCTGAATAATCATTAATAATTTAAGAAGTGCTATACAAGTGTATTGTTTCTGTGCTAAGGATAGGGAGTCTCCCATAACGGTTCTGTCAAAAGTTCAGTGGCAGCAAATCCTAGTTTTGCTTTTCTCCTACCTCTTCAGGGGAGATTGTAGTCATATGCACTTTACTCTTTTAGAGCTCTGGTCGTTCCACGGTGTTCTACAATCTTTGAATTACATGGGCTTCATAGTTACTTCGGCTTGTAGTCATGTTGGCCTCTAGCCATGTCACCTTCTTAGCCATGTCCCCTTCTGTCAGGTCATCTTTTCTTTACTTTTTTTTTCTTTTTTATTTTTTTAATATGAAATTTATTGTCAAATTGGTTTCCATACAACAACCAGTGCTCATCCCAACAGGTGCCCTCCTCAATGCCCATCACCCACTTTCCCCTCCCTCTCACCCCCCCATCAACCTTCAGTTTATTCTCAGTTTTTAAGATTCTCTTATGGTTTGGCTCCCTCCCTCTCTAGCTTCTTTTTTTCCTTCCCCTCCCCCATGGTCTTCTGTTAAGTTTCTCACGATCCACACAAGAGTGAAAACATATGATATCTGTCTTTCTTATTTATTTATTTTTTTGGTATTCGTCTTTCTCTGTATAACTTATTTCACTTAGCATAACACTCTCCAATTCCATCCACGTTGCTAGAAAAGGCCATATTTCATTCTTTCTCATCGCCATGTAATATTCCATTGTGTATGTAAACCACAATTTCTTTATCCATTCATCAGTTGATGGACATTTAGCTCTTTCCATAATTTGGCTATTGTTGAAAGTGCTGCTATAAACATTGGGGTACAAGTGCCCCTATGCATCAGTACTCCTGTATTCCTTGGGTAAATTCCTAGCAGTGCTATTGCTGGGTCAAAGGGTAGATCTGCTTTTAATTTTTTGAGGAACCTCCATACTGTTTTCCAGAGTGGCTACACCAGTTTGCATTCCCACCAACAGTGCAAGAGGGTTCCCGTTTCTCCACATCCGCGCCAGCATCTATAGTCTCCTGATTTGTTCATTTTAGCCACTCTGACTGGCATGAGGTGATATCTGAGTGTGGGTTTGATTTGTATTTCCCTGATGAGGAGTGATGTTGAGCATCTTTTCATGTGCCTGTTGGCCATCCGGATGTCTTCTTTAGAGAAGTGTCTATTCATGTTTTCTGCCCATTTCTTCACTGCATTATTTGTTTTTCGGGTGTGGAGTTTGGTAAGCTCTTTATAATTTTTGGATACTAGCCCTTTGTCCAATATGTCATTTGCAAATATCTTTTTCCATTCCGTTGGTTGCCTTTTAGTTTTGTTGATTGTATCCTTTGCAGTGCAGAAGCTCTTTATCTTCAGGAGGTCCCAATAGTTTATTTTTGCTTTTAACTCCCTTGCCTTTGGGGATGTGTTAAGTAAGAAATTGCTGCGGCTGAGGTCAGAGAGGTTTTTTCCTGCTTTCTCCTCTAGGGTTTTGATGGTTTCCTGTTTCACATTAAGGTCCTTTATACATTTTGAGTTTATTTTTGTGAATGGTGTAAGAAAGTGGTCTAGTTTCATCCTTCTGCATGTTGCTGTCCAGTTCTCCCAGCACCATTTGTTAAAGAGACTGTCTTTTTCTGTTGGATATTCTTTCCTGCTTTGTCAAAGATTAGTTGGACATACTTTTGTTGGTCCATTTCTGGGGTTTCTACTCTATTCCATTGGTCTATGTGTCTGTTTTTATGCCAATACCATGCTGTCTTGATGATTACAACTTTGTAGTAGATGGTAAAGTCTGGGATTCTGATGCCTCCCACTTTGGTCTTCTTCTTCAAAGTGACTTTGGCTATTCGTGGTCTTTTGTGGTTCCATACAAATTTTAGGATTGCTTGTTCAAGCTCCAAGAAGAATGCTAGTGCAATTTTGATTGGGATTGCATTGAATGTGTAGATAGCTTTGGGTAGTACTGACATTTTAACAATATTTATTCTTCCAATCCATGAGCATGGAATGTTTTCCATTTCTTATATGTTCTTCAATTTCCTTCATAACCTTTCTATAGTTTTCAGCATTCAGATGTTTTACACCTTTGGTTAGGTTTATTCCTAGGTATTTTATTATTCTTGGTGCAATTGTGAATGGAATCAGTTTCTTTATTTGTCATTCCATTGCTTCATTATTAGTGTATAAGAATGCAACTGATTTCTGTACATTGACTTTGCATCCTGAGACTTTACTGAATTCATGTATCAGTTCTAGCAGACTTTTGGTGGAGTCTATCGGGCTTTCCATGTATAATATCATGTCATCTGCAAAAAGTGAAAGCTTAACTTCATCTTTGCCAATTTGGATGCCTTTGATTTCCTTTTGTTGTCTGATTGCTGATGCTAGAACTTCCAACACTATGTTAAACAACAGCAGTGAGAGTGGGCATCCCTGTCGTGTTCCTGATCTCAGGGAAAAAGCTCTCAGTTTTTCCCCATTGAGGATGATGTTAGCTGTGGGTTTTTCATAAATGGCTTTTATGATGTTTAAATATGTTCCTTCTATCCTGACTTTCTCTAGGGTTTTTATTAAGAAAGAATGCTGAATTTTGTCAAATGCTTTTTCTGCATCGATTGACAGGATCATACGGTTCTTATCTTTTCTTTTATTAATGTGATGTATCACATTGATGGATTGGTGAAAGTTGAACAAACCCTGAAGCCAGGAATGAATCCCACGTGATCGTGGTGAATAATTCTTTTTATATGCTGTTGAATTCGATTTGCTGATCTTATTGAGAATTTTTGCATCCATATTCATCAGGGATATTGGCCTGTAGTTCTCTTTTTTTGCTGGGTCTCTGTCTGGTTTAGGAATCAAAGAAATGCTGGCTTCATAGAATGAGTCTGGAAGTTTTCCTTCCCTTTCTATTTTTTGGGAACATCTTGAGAAGGATAGGTATTATCTCTGCTTTAAATGTCTGGTAGAATTCCCCTGGGAAGCCTTCTGGTCCTGGACTCTTATTTGTTGGGAGATTTTTGATAACTGATTCAATTTCTTCGCTGGTTATGGGTCTGTTCAAGTTTTCTATTTCTTCCTGTTTGAGTTTTGGAAGTGTGTGGGTGTTTAGGAATTTGTCCATTTCTTCCGGGTTGTCCAGTTTGTTGGCATATAATTTTTCATAGTATTCCCTGATAATTGCTTGTATCTCTGAGGGATTGGTTGTAATAATTCCATTTTCATTCATGATTTTATCTATTTGGGTCATCTCCCTTTTCTTTTTGAGAAGCTTGGCTAGAGGCTTATCAATTTTGTTTATTTTTTCAAAAAACCAACTCTTGGTTTCATTGATCTGCTCTACAGTTTTTTTTGGATTCTATATTGTTTATTTCTGCTCTGATCTTTATTATTTCTCTTCTTATGCTGGGTTTTGGGTGTCTTTGCTGTTCTGCTTCTGTTTCCTTTAGGTGTGCTGTTAGATTTTGTATTTGGGATTTTTCTTGTTTCTTGAGATAGGCCTGGATTGCAATATATTTTCCTCTCAGGTCTGCCTTTGCTGCATCCCAAAGAGTTGGATTGTTGTATTTTCATTTTCATTTGTTTCCATATATTTTTCAATTTCTTCTCTAATTGCCTGGGTGACCCACTCATTCTTTAGTAGGGTGTTCTTTAACCTCCATGCTTTTGAAGGTTTTCCAGACTTTTTCCTGTGGTTGATTTCAAGTTTCATAGCATTGTGGTCTGAAAGTGGGCATTGTATGATCTCAATTCTTTTATACTTATGAAGGGATGTTTTGTGACCCAGTATGTGATCTATCTTTGAGAATGTTCCATGTGCACTCGAGAAAAAAGTATATTCTGTTGCTTGGGATGCAGAGTTCTAGATATATCTGCCAAGTCCATCTGATCTAATGTATGATTCAGGGCCCTTGTTTCTTTATTGATCCTGTGTCTAGATGATCTATCCATTTTTGTAAGTCCCCTGCAATTACCACATTCTTATCAATAAGGTTGCTTATGTCTGTGATTAATTGTTTTATATATTTGGTAGCTCCCGTATTCAGCACATAGACATTTATAATTGTTAGCTCTTCCTGATGGATAGACCCTGTGATTATTATATAATGTCCTTCTTCATCTCTTGTTACAGCCTTATATTAAAGTCTAGTTTGTCTGATATAAGTATGGCTACTCCAGCTTTCTTTTGACTTCCAGTAGCATGATAGATGGTTCTCCATCCCCTCACTTTCAATCTGAAGGTGTCCTCAGGTCTAAAATGAGTCTCTTGTAGACAGCAAATAGATGGGTTTTTTTTTTTATCCATTCTGATACCCTGTGTCCTTTGGTTGGAGCATATGGTCCATTTACATTCAGTGTTATCATCGGAAGATATGGTTTAGAGTCATTGTGATGTGTGTAGGTTTCATGCTTGTAGTGATATCTCCGGTACTTTGTGGTCCTTGCAATATTTCACTCACAGATTCCCCCTTAGGATCTCTTGTAGGGCTGGTTTACTGGTAATGAATTCCTTCAGTTTTTGTTTGTTTTGGAAGACCTTTATCTCTCCTGCTATTCTGAATGGCAGACTTGCTGGATAAAGGATTCTCGGCCACATATTTTTTCTGTTCCTCACATTGAAGATTTCCTGCCATTCCTTTCTGGCCTGCCAAGTTTCAGTAGATAGGTCTGCCACTAGTCTTATGGGTCTCCCTTTATAAGTTAGAGCATGTTTATCCCTAGCTGCTTCCAGAATTTTCTCTTTATCCTTGTATTTTGCCAGTTTCACTATGATATGTTGTGCAGAAGGTCGATTCAAGTTAGGTCTGAAGGGAGTTCTCTGTGCCTCTTGGATTTCAGTGCCTTTTTGCTTCCCCAGATCAGGGAAGTTCTCAACTATGATTTGTTCAAGTACACCTTCAGCCCTTTTCTGTCTCTCTTCTGGAATTCCTGTGATACGGATATTGTTCCATTTGATTGCATCACTTGGTTCTCTAATTCTCCCCTCATTCTCCTGGATTTTTTTTATCTGTCTTTTTCTCAGCTTCCTCTTTTTCCATAATTTTATCTTCTAATTCACCTATTCTCTCCTCTGCCTCTTCAATCCGTGCTATGGCCACCTCCATTTTATTTTGCACCTCATATATAGCATTTTTTAACTCCTTATGACTATTTCTTAGTCCCTTGATCTCTGTATCAATAGATTCTCTGCTGTCCTCTATGCTTTTTTCAAGCCCAGCGATTAATTTTATGACCATTATTCTAAATTCTTGTTCTGTTATATTACTTAAATCGTTTTTGATCAATTTGTTAGCTGTAGCTACTTCCTGGAGTTTCTTTTGAGGAGAATTCTTCCATTTTGTCATTTTGGGTGGTCCCTGCAGTGGCTCCAAACTGCAGGGCACTTCCCCTGTGCTGTCTGGAGCAACTTGTGTTGGTGGGTGGGGCCGCAGTCAGACCTGATATCTGCCCCCAGCCCACCACTGGGGCCACAGTCAGACTGGTGCGTACCTTATCTTCCCCTCTCCCAGGGGCAGGACTCACTGTGGAGTGGTGTGGCCTCTGTCTGGGCTACTTGCACACTGCCAGGCTTGTGGTGCTGCTTTGATGGGATCTGGCATATTAGCTGGGGTGGAACTGCAAGGTGCACTGGGAGGGGCAGGCTTAGCTCACTTTGCCATCTGTGGTCCTCTGCGGGAGGGGCCCTGTAGCACCAGGAGACAGGCAGACCTGTAGGAGGAATGGATCCACAGAAGCACAGTGTTGGGTGTTTGTGCAGTGCAAGCAAGTTTGGTGAGGGGAACTGGTTCCCTTTGGGATTTTGGCTGGGGGATGGGCGAAAGAGATGGTGCTTGCCAGAGCCTTTGTTCCCCCTCCGAGCTGAGCTCTGTCTTCTGGGGCTCAACAGCTCTCCCTCCTGGTGTCCTCTCACCCTTCCGGCTCTCCAAGCGCAGAGCTGTTGACTTTTAACATTCCAGATGTTAGGTCCCGCTGGCTGTCAGAACTCACGGAGTCTGGCCTCTCCGCTTTTGCAAGCCAGACTTGGGGGGGCTCTGCCTTGCTGAGAAGACTGCCCCTCCACCACCCCGGCTCCCTCCCACCAATCTGTGTAGCACGCACTGCCTCTCCACCCTTCGTACCATCTTCTGTGGGCCTCTTGTCTATGCTTGGCTCTGGAGAGTCTGTTCTGCTAGTCTTCTGGCAGTTTTCTGGGTTATTTAGACAGATGTGGGTGGAATCTAAGCAATCAGCAGGATGAGGTGTGCCCAGCGTCCTCTTATGCTACCATCTTCCTAGGTCTCTCTTGAATGTAAACAGGTCAGCTTTTCTTCTAATCATGTCGACTTCTGATCATGTCAGATTCTGATCACATTGGGGTCACCATCTGTTGCAGACTATGAATCTGCAAGACAGCAGATGAAGAATTGAATAGGAGAGAGGCTAATGTCCTTAAAGAGACAAGAGCCCCAAACAGGGGTTTCATCTCTGTATTGAGCTCACAAGATATTATCCACGTGGTGAATGTGGAGAAAAGAAGACCTTACACATGTGAACATGGAGAAGACAATCAGACAGTACTCATTAACTTGTGTATGTAAGAAGAAAAGGGTCTGGAGGTCAAGTGGAGTTTGTGATCAAAGTACAATAGTATATTGGCATCAGATGGAAAGTACTCATGATCCCATTACAATATCTCGCTAGCTAAACTCAGGTGTTTTTTGCCCCATGATGGCGGCTTTATGTCCTAAGCTTTTTTCTGACCCATTTATGTGAGTAGAACCTATTTCCCCACACTGTCAGAGTAATATATGGGCATATTTGGTAATGTGGACAACTGTTATATACTTCATTCGTGTTAATCTTAGATCTACATATATATACATTTAAGAGTAATATGAGTTGTATAATTTTCAAAATACCTTTTCTCTTCCTATGTGTAACTTTGCAAACATGATTATTCTTGAGTACTTACACAATTAAGTTTTGGACTTTAATAGAAAAAGAAAATGGGTGTTTGGCACTACTGTGAAATTATATTATTATGCAAAAACTATTGTTTTATGCTATTAGAGAGGGAGTGTGTGTTAATTCAGTTGTTTTCTCACTTACCTAAGTATACCACCAAAAAATTCCTCTAGAGCTCTAAGATAGTGTCATTCTCCAATGTCAGCAGCAGACTAAACCACAAACCTTCATAGCATTTGGGTACATTTGATTTTGTTTCTGGGATATAGGACAGTAGAAATGGATAAGTGTTTTCTTTTCCTTCCTGCTCCATTTATCATGAGAGCAGATATTAGAGCTACTGGTTGTGTCCTGCCAGTGCTGCACATTGGGTTCCAATTATAAACTGGTCCATATGTTTTTTTTATTAAATTTTAAGTGTGTGTGTGTGTCTGTGTGTGTGTGCATACATGCTTATTAGGAGAGAAAAGAGGAAAGGAAGAGAAATAAAGAGAAAAGGAGAGAAGACCCTTTACAACATAAGACCCTCTAAAATCAGCCCCCAATCTGATGTCTCTCTTGCTCAGGTCTAACAAGGGTGTTTTCCTACAGTTATGGGGATGTGTTGTAATGACAATGCTGAGTTCAGTCTAAGTGGATTCCCAAAGCATGCAGAGGCCTTCTATTATTTCTTTAACACTAAGACAGCTTTTGTCTCTAGACTAATCCAGCTAGTTTAGTTTAGTGAAAGAGCCTGGACAGCTAACTGTTAAATAGTTACCTGATCAGATTTTCTCTGATGAAATAGAATTCAACTGAGTCTTTGCTCTATGAACTACTATTTATCATGTTTTCAGAAAGTCTGGATTCACTCAATAGGGTAATGATTGTCTAAGAGTCAGACAGTTCACGTGCAACTATTCTATTTTCTGGATGGCTGCTGTTCTTATCATCTGTTCCTTAATGCAGTAAATGTGTGCTTGGTATTAAATGTATACAATCATTACTTGGAGTTTTTGAAATTTCAACTACCAAGTACTGAAAAAAGGCTTACTAAGTTAATTTTTTAATGTTTTTGATGCATACTTCTTAAATACATTAAAATCCCATCTTATTTATTTATATTATCTTACCTTAAAATTAATTTGTTTTTAACAAAAGCTTGAAACATAGTCAAAAAACATTCAACTTCAAATAAGAATGTATTGCTTATATATTAGTAAGCTTAGTTGTCAATGCAAAATTATTTCCCATGAATGAAAATATATGGAATTATTTATTATGGCTATTATTTAAATAGGCAGATAACAAAAGAATGCTAAATCATCAGGAATGTTTTTGTTCTCCAATTTTAGTTTTATAGTAGTGTCTTTGCTAAAATTCAAATACGTTAAATCATGTCATCACTAAATAAAATTTGCAAAAGTATAAAGTCACTCATGTTATGATTGTTGTGCTTTAAAATTTTAGGATATTACCTTTGTTGACATCAATTTAGATTATTTTGGAGATGCAATCAGGTAATAATAGCTATTTATTGTGTCTTGTTTCTGGTATTCTTCAGGTTGCTTTACATTGTTAGTTTAAAGCAATTGTATAGGTGATTTGTTTAAATTTGTATTTGTGTGCAACTAACAGAAAATATGAGTGACATCAGCTTTGGTGGATTGCATTATTTCCCTGAAATATTCACCCATTCCTGGATCCAATGTCCTTTGTCTTATGACTTTGCAGTTCTTTACCCTACATGAGGCAGAGTTTGTTTCCTACCTTTTGATTATTTACTACCTTTCCTACCTTTGACCTGTTTCCTACCTTTTGACTTTTCCTACCTTCAGGCATGTGACTTGCTTTGACCAATAGATGAAGCATGCCAGTTCTAAATTTAGGCCTGAAGAGGCTTTTTGGATTTCCATTTGTTTTCTTATGCTTCTGTTACCAATGTAAGAATTTTTTCTTGGGCTATTTTTCTAGTCGCAGAAAAAGGATGAAAGCCATGTGGAGCAGAGTCACCCTTGACAAGCCCCCCAGCTGAGCTTATCCTATAGTAACAGACCCACAGACACAAGAGCAATCAGGCTCTGAATTTTGGGAAGTTTTGCTGTTAAATAACCATTGATCAATATGTTTATGCTGTTTACTTCTATAAGAATTCTTAACAAAAGAAATCTTGGACTGGTGGCATGTTTCAGGCATAGTATCATAGACCTGGATCCTTTAATATTGCTATTCCATCAAAATTTATCTTGGGGCTCCTGGGTGGCTCAGTTGGTTGAGAACCTGACTTCGGCTCAGGTCATGATCTCATGGCTTGTGAATTAGAAGCCTACCTCAGGCTCTGTGCTGACAGCTCAGAGCCTGGAACCTGCTTCAGATTCTGTGTCGCCCTCTCTCTCTGCCCCTCCCCAACTCACACTCTGTCTCTCTCTCTCTCAAAAATGAAATAAATATTTAAAAACCCCAAAGTTTATCTTATGGCTTTTTCTTTCTTGTGGTCAGAAAATTGCTACTGTACTTATAAATATAAAATGCATGTTCTAAGTAGGAAACAAAAGAAAGAAGAAAAGCCTGCAGGAAGCCATTAAGATCTGTCCCTTAAAAAACATCTTTCCAATAAGCACCTCGTTTGCTCCAATAAACATCTCATTGTGTAGAATAGGACCTCATGACCACTCTTTTCCTCAAGGTAGGAAAGTAGACATTTTTTTACTTTCTAGCTGCTGTAGTAGGGAAAAACAAAACAAAAGTGGATTATAAAATCCTTTTTTGGAAACTAACCCTTCATGTGTGACACAATGTTTTAGCCACCCAAAATCTCTACACACCTTGTTTCTTATTTCATAGTGTAGTGTACTCATTCCTGCCTGACAGGCACAATCTAAAAGTATGATTCAGTTACTGTATCTAGCTTCAAGTTTAGGATATCTGAATGATATGCAGTTTTTCTATCAGATATGGATATGACTTGATAGCATATAAGTTTAAAAGACCAGTTATTGGCTTTCATACATCCAAAATACAGTTATAGGGGCGCCTGGGTGGCGCAGTCGGTTAAGTGTCCGACTTCAGCCAGGTCACGATCTCGCGCTCCGTGAGTTCGAGCCCCGCGTCAGGCTCTGGGCTGATGGCTCAGAGCCTGGAGCCTGTTTCTGATTCTGTGTCTCCCTCTCTCTCTGCCCCTCCCCCGTTCATGCTCTGTCTCTCTCTGTCCCAAAAATAAATAAAAAACGTTGAAAAAAAATTTAAAAAAATACAGTTATAGAGAACCATGGGATATCTACAATAAAAATCCCTTTTGGAAAAGGGGAGAATGAAAACGGCACCTAACCCATTGCCGTTACCCAACCATGTTATTTAGGAATAAAGACAGCTCTTCTCTGGTTATGGAGAAAATTCCTCAGTGAATCTTTGGTTCTGTTCTTCGGAAGACTTTCTTTATCTCTAAGCCTCCTTGTTGATGTTGAGGCAGACATGGTGGGTGATGCCCTCACTAGAGGCTGCAGAGTTTTCTCAAGTCATCTTTTGGTCTTAAGTTGCAGGGCCCTAGAATTTGTCTTAGCTTTGAATATTCACCAGCTCTTGAGGCCTATATCCGGGTATTATCTAGCAATTCAGTTAACTTTAAGGTTATCAAGTGCTCAATTTGTGTTTTGTCATATCTATGAGAAAGCAATCACAGATCTTACTTATATGAAATCTTTAAACTTGAGAGGTTTTGCTTCTTAGGTGTTTGCTTTTCTGCTACACCCATCTTCTTAGCTCTTAGCTTGATGAGATTTCGTACATGTGATTTTTAAAAATGGAGACTTTAGCATGGTAAAATTCTAAGTTCCATTTTTGCCAGCCACTTCCAAACCTTTGAGTTGGCAAAGCATTACAACAGGGTAGAGAAATATCAGAGGTTGAATCCTGTTTCCTGTAAGGCTGATAATTACTACCTGCAGCTTTTAACCTGTTCAACTATACATAATTCTCTGTTTTTCTGATTTTTCCATCCTGAACCTAAGTTTACCATTTACAAGCCTCCAAATTATGAGAATATCAGCCAATATGGATTGCAACTACAAGAGCATCTCTCTTTGACTTACAAATTTGGTAAACCAAATCTAGAAAGCCCACCTTTTTTTTTTTTTTGGTGGAAATTCGCTGAAATTTGCACAAGCCCACGTCTTGAATTTTTCCTTATTATTTCTCTTAAAGTTAGAACCAGAATCAGCATGTGGTCTATAGCAGGTTATAGTTAAAAAGAATGATTTTTCCTCATATCACAAGAATCAATACTCTCCAATCCAGAAATTGCTATGATTTTGCCTCTCAGGGTCCTACTTCCAAAGTCAGTATTTTTGTTTTGGTGTTTTCAGCACCCCAATTTAGAGCACAAATTTTGCATTTGTTAAAATTCTGTTTGGCTGCAAATAAACATCTGTTTAGCAACAATTAGATTTTTATATCCCACTGAATAAGGAGCCTTCAGTAGCTATTCAAAGACAGAGACTTCCCTTTTCCTGTTTGGTCATCTGTGTATGTGTCTTTTGTCAATGGCCTTAAGATGATCCCATTCTTTTAGACACTGCATCTTCATTCTGGGTGGAAGAAACAAAAGCAAAAGACTGACTTACTCTATTCTTTTAAACATGTTTTTCTGAAACCCCTACTTAGTAACTTCTGCTTCCGTTTCATGGGCAAACCTGGTTCTTATGTTATGTCAGTTTTAAGGTAGCCAAGCAAACTGAGTATTATACATTTCTAAACTGTATATTAGAAGAAGAATAGGGGAAATTTGGTTGTGAATGGCTTATGTGTAGCTAAACCATTAATGTCTACCTTAATTTTCTTTTTTAGATTAGGAACCCAAGACTATATTTGTCTTTAAATTATGCTAAATTGTTTATATTTGCAATTGGGAATATTGTTTCTAATAAAAGATTTTCCTTTCTATTGCATTTAGAATATTTAATGGCAGTCTTTTAAATTTTCTTATCTTCACAATTTGATATCTGTTTCAAATTAAAGAATATTCTTTTGTTCAGCAAATATTTATTAATAAAAAGTAATAAACATCTTAATGGAAATCCCAAGGCTTCTATATTTAATGCATTATGTCATATGCTCAGGACAATTAAGACTTGCTGAGGTTTAATGAAAAGAACAAAGGAAATGGAGTTAGAAGATTCATCTTTTGGCTAGGTGCCATGAGATCTTTGAGCATCACATTTTCTATTCCAAAAATGAAATCGTAATAACTATTTCCCAGGAAGTTTGTAAGATTTAATTAAAATAATGTCTGTGGACACAGTTTATGAAGTCTGAAGTCCTGTGTATCATGAACATTAATTACAAATTCACTACAAACTAAAAGGAAGTTACTTTTTGCCAAATAATTATATACACAATGGACTTAAATTCACACACACATTAAATATTATGATCTTTAGAGATCCACATTCATGTTAAATTTCTCTTTCCATCTTATTTGAAGATAGAAGAAAGCCTACTTTGCTGGATTTCTCTAAAATGATAATTGTCTGTTCTTTTAGTACCATTAACAGAAGACAACTCATCTGAAAAAGTCTGACACTTTTCAGGTTAACTTAATGTGAGTACAATGGTACCTTTTGTGAGGATTGCTGTTTTCTCTGTCAAGTGTCCTTGCCAAAGCACATTAATAATATGCCCTTTGTGATTTAGGTGGACTGTTCTTAGAGAAAATAATAGGAATGATGGAAAAGCATCTCAGGTGAGTCATATCACTGAAAAAGCAGAACTTAGAACATAACAATGACTCTGTTGTGCTATCTAATGCCAGTCCAAAAATAACCACATTACCAATTTTGCAAAATGTGTCTTCATTTCTTTTATTTCACTCCTGTGAGAACATATGAATCTTATCTTGAAGATATTGGCATTAAAAAGCAAACACTTTTAAAATAACATGAGAAGAGATAAAGGAAAATGAAAACCTCTCAGTTAGATTTACGTAGGATATAAAGGTAATAGAAGAGATTTTTATCTCCTTCAAAGCCATCAGTAGAGTTCCTAAAGAATTTAACTTCCAAATTCAGAAATTTCAAAAACATTTATTATTCTGTTCATATTAGAATCATACTTCTAATTCTAAACTTCATAGCCTAAGTTTCTTTTTGATTTATTAGTACTCTGAATTTGGGGATAACTTAATAAAGTATTAACAAATGAAGTTCAGGATATGCCACCCAAAAATATCTGGCTTTGATATATTTTGATTATTTTGAGCTGAAGGCACTTGAAAAACAGAAAATGCAGGGAGATTTTCTTTTAATTCTTGTCATCTGCCTAAAGACAGACCCTCCAAAAGAAACTAAATTGTCATAAATCCTCTTCCCAGGAGTTTCATTAACCAGGGTAGATTGATTCTTATCACAGTAGAAGAGACTCCAAGTCGACATCACAGCCAGACAAACTTTGTAACAAACAATCATACCTACCATCTATTCTCTAAGGGCCCATTCATCTTTCCTAAAGATCATTTACTCTCCCTTAAGTGACCTGCCTCTCCCCTCCCCCTCCCCTATTAGGACAACATATAAGCTTTCAAATCTTCCTAGTTTTTTGGGTGTTCACTTTATTTTTTCCTGTGATACCTTTGTGTATGAATATTAAATATTAGTACATTTGTGTGTCTTTTCTCCTGTCAATCTGCCTGTTGTTAGTTTATTTCAAAGACGTAGCTATAGAACCTAGGAGGGCAGAGGGAAAGACTTTCCTTCCCTACATACTTATACAAAACAGTTTTTTTTAATTTATTAAGGTTTTATTTTAATTCCATTATAGTTAACATACAGTGTTATATTAGTTTCAAGTGTACAATATAGTGATTCAACAACTTCATACATCACCCAGTGCTCATCACAAGTGTGCTCCTTAATTCCCATCACCTCTTTTGTCCATCCCCCTACCCACCTCCCCTCTGGTAACTATCAGTTTGTTTTCTATAGTTAAGAGTCTGTTGGGGCCCCTGGGTGGCTCAGTTGGTTAAGCCTTTGACTTTGACTCAGGTCATGATCTCATGGTTCATGAGTTCAAGCCCTGCATGGGGCTCTGTGCTGACAGCTCAAAGTCTGGAGCCTGCTTCTGATTTTGTGTCTCCCTCTCTCTCTGCCCTTCCCCCACTTGTGCGCTCTCTCTCTCTCTCTCTCTCTCTCTCGCTCTCTCTCTACATATATATATATATATATATATGTATATATATATATATAATAAATATTAAAAAAAAGTCAGTTTCTTGGTTTGTCTCTCTCTCTGTGTGTCTGTCTCTTTTTGTTTCCTTTGTTCATTTGTTCTGTTTCTTAAATTCCACATATGAGTGAAATCATATGGTATTTGTATTTCTCTGACTGACTTATTTCACTTAGCATTATACTCTAAGGGGGAGTATAATGTAATCCATGTCATTACAAATGGCAAGATTTCCAAAATAAGATGAGCTTTGCCAATGTTTTTGTCTCTCAAAAATTAATGATTATTAAATTTATTCCATTATAATTGAAATAACAATGTTGCAGTTTCTCTTCAGTTATAATTACTAGCATTTATTGACTTTGTTATACATTTACATTTATACAAGTATAATGCTTTTTTGTTAGTCTACTAGGCAGTCCTATAGATGGTTTGCACCAACTGACGAGGAGTGGCTGAGTTCAAAAAGTCCCCATTTGTCTTACGTTGTGATGTACTCTCTTGTTTGCTACCAGAAACATCTAATGAGAATGCTACTCCTTTTTATTTTATGGCTGTTCTTATGAGCCTGACAAAGAAGTAAATTGGTGAGACAAACCTAAACTGCAGAATCTAATCCAATTACTGAAATATGATAGTAGGTACCTAGCTCTCTTGCTGTTAATGCCTGTTATTTCCCACTGATGCTGCTGATGAGTTACATGCACGGAAAATCATTTTCTGTTAGAGGTAAATTATCCAGACTCCTCTGTTTTTCATGGTATTGATCAAATGCATGCCATTCCTTTCAATTATTCTGCAGTCTGTGCAACATGCTACAGACCTAATAAATATTTTATTAAAAAACTGTCATTTTGTCACAGCAAACTATATGTCATACAGATATTTATTAATAAATAGTAAGATCATTATAGTATCAATATTGTTAACCTCTCTGAACAAAATCAGCCTTACCTAGAGTGATCTGTAAGGATATTATATTTATTTTACCTTGTTTCTAATAATATACAAATGAGAATTTTTTCTGCAATGGGGAAAAAAAATCTTAAGAGCACATTTTGAAATTTAATTGTCATAAGGTAAGATTCTTGCTTAATGTCATGACCAAATTCTTTTTTTTTTAAAATACAGTATTTATAAAGAAATATCTTTATAAGAAAAGTCATATTCTTTTTTAGGGGGATAGGTATCAGAAATCTTGTAATACATAATAGTTTGTAGACTAGTCTCTGTTTCCTAAAGATGAAAAGTTATTTCATCTGATGGCTTTTACTATAAATACCTTGAAATTTTTGGTGACTACAGGGAAAAATCAGATGGGAATAAATCCTCGGCTAGGGAGTGGGAACACATAACTTATTGTTAACATTTGTCAGTCATAAAAATGACTAATTTTGGAGCAGACCAATTCATTGATCTCTTTTTACCATGATACCACCCACAAGCCCTAGAAACCAAGCATATATAAATACATTTCTATCAGGAAACAATGAAAAGATCTCAGTTTAAGAATACTTTTAGTGTCAGTTGTGATTGGTACTTTGCCACTCAGCTAATTTTTTTTTTTTTAATGATCTACTCAGTGGCAAGTATCATGGACACAGAGCTGGACATGTGGCACAACCATTCTCCTTAGGTCACTTACAGGGAGACAAGCTGGCTAATCATACAAGTACCAACAATAGAGATATGCAAAATATACTCTATGAGCCCATAAAGAAGATACCTTAGTGTGCCTGAGGAATCCAGAGAGGCTTCATGGAGGAGGAGTCATGTTTCCTTTTGTTTTGATTTGTGCCAGGTAGGTTAATGGCCACCCAAAATCGTCCACATCTTAATCCTTGACAACTGTGAATATGTTAGTTTACAGGATAGAAGGATTGTTGTGTATGTGATTTAAATTAAGGATCTTGAGATAGGAAGACAGATCTGCTGAGGAAAAGAAAAGATAAAATAAATTTGGCAGTTGGTTGATCTAAAATCCATAGATATTAAATCTATTTACTGAGTAGTAGTGGCAATCCCCCCACATTCCCCGCCCCCCCGCCCAAGCCCAAAACAGAATAAAAATCAACCTGTTTTTCTTGGAGGAAACTGAGTAACTATAGAGAGAAAATGTGTCAACCTGGGCTAGGCAGTGGATACTGACAGCAGATTTTTTTTTATTGTTATTTTATATAAAGCACTTGACTATCATCAAGAAATGAAAGTAAATGGCATTCTTTTAACACTTCACAAAACTTTCAATTGCATGTAGGTAGAAATGGAATTTATTTAACTTTTCCCCCCTTTTTTGAGTAGTATTTAATAAATTAAGCTAGCTGGCATAACTGTGTTTGACATCGGTTGCAGAGCATAGCATATTGCTGAAACATTTTTATAGACAAGAAGACATGAAGAGACAACGTTGTAATATATATAAAAGCTTGTGTGAATTATGATACTAGTAAGGATGGAAGGATATTTTACAAAGAAATAAATGAAATAAAGTACTAATCTGAATTTCAAACATTCTGCTTCTACTGGCCTGAATTTTGGACTTTCAGGGCTTATGGGAAAGCAATGGGTTAGAAAATTAGGTCTATCAGACAAGTTCGATAAAGAGTTTTTTGGAGAGAGAGAGAAAAAGAGAGAGCATGCATGCATGTGCATAGACTGAGGAGGGAGGGGCAAAGCGAGAGAGAAAATCTTAAGTAGGCTCCATACCCAGTGTGGAGCCAGACACAGGGCCTGATCCATGACCTTGGAATCATGACCTGAGTCAAAATCAAGAGTTGGACATGCAACCAACTGAGCCACCCAGGCACCCCTCAACGAAGAGATTTTTTTAAAAGGTTACTGAAGAGATAGCTTTGTTCTTATCCTGTCCCCAGAAATCACAGGATAAGACAAAAGAAAATGAGCCAGAACTGTCACAAAATGATTTCAGTGATACAAATGAGAACAGAGCAGCTTATTAAACACTTGATTATTTAATTAGTATTGTATTGAACATACTTCTTTGGAGATATTAAAAAATTATTATCAATTCTCATTGTTTTAATTTCACCAAGATCATTTTTTGTTCTTTAAACAGAATTTTCCCTATCCTGCAATTCTAAACTGTTCAAAAACCTATTAGTCAAACTCTCAACTATTCTTTTTATTTACTACAGTGGTTATCAACTCTATAAGACCAAATGTTATTTTTTTTATAATGAATTTCAACTTTGGAACTGAAGACCAGAATTAGAACTTCCCAAAAGTTTCCCTGACAATTTTGCTGTACAACTACTTACAGAAAACCCTGATCTAGGAAACTTGTAGCAAGTATAATCTCTAATTCTTTCTACTTTTTCTAAGGAGTATAGTTTGTGCTGCTAATCTACTGGGACTGTTGAAGAGCCAAGCAAGTGTCTTTGGTGAGGATGTAGAAACAAAAGAACACAGAGAATCCAAGAATTACTTCAAAAAGAAGAGAAAACTAGAAAATCAACAGAAAGATGAATAGGACTGAAGAATTTAGTAGAGGTTTTATGCTACCTTTTTATACATTGCTATTCTGAGTAAGGAAAAAGGAAAGCTTAAGGATGGAAGGTCAGTAATGGCAGTGGCTGACAGCTAATGTCATTAAGAAGTTGGAGAGCATAGTCAAGGCTATCCAGAATTTGGATAAGGGACATGAATAGGGAGATATGGCTAATGAGGTCTTTTAATCAAACCAAACCAAACTTTATTATACCTAACACAGTGTGCTCAGTCTTGGGAGGTCTCAAAACTATGTCTAAGTTATCCAGAAAGTTTAACCATAAATCTAGATTTATGGTCTAAATTTCCTGAAACATGGTCTCCCTCCTTCCTACCTATATCACTATTTTTTTCTTCTTATGGTTTGTAGACAATGAGCTATAAACTAAACATGAGAGAACATAGTTTTATGTTATAAATCAAAATTGGTACCTGAGGTAACTTGAGTAACATATTTAGTTTTTTGCATCATAGTTGTCACAAAAACGTGGTAATTAAGATGGGAAAAATAGGGGCGCCTGGGTGGCTCAGTCGGTTAAATGCCAGACTTTGGCTCAGATCATGATCTCATGGTTTGTCAGTTTGAGCCCCACATCAGGCTCTGTGCTGACAGCTTGGAGCCAGGAGCCTGCTTCAGATTTTGTGTCTCTCTGGTCCTTCCCCTCTCGAGCTCTGTTTTTCTCTCTCTCTCAAAAATAAATAAACATTTAAAAAAATTTTAAAAAGATGGGAAGTATAATATACACATTTTCTCACTTTTGTCCTTTTCAAATAACATTGTATTCTTGATTTTTTTTCAGGGTTATATGTTATTCTTCATTATAGCTTCACAGTTCCCTAGTTTTTGGATGTGCCATACTTTGTTCAACAAGTTCCCTACTGAGGAAAATTTGGGTTGTGTAATAGAATGAATTATAGTCCTTATTCTTTACTTTCCTATTGTAATATTACTCATTCTTTCCTTATGGTATGTTATATATACTGGCCAAACCCTGATTTTAGCTTTGACTAGGTGATTTGCCTTGGTAAAGAGAATACTGGTGAACCTGATGCTAAGGCATGAGAAAAGTTGATGTGTTTGCGCTTGCTCTCTTTTGCATCTGCCCCATGTACCCCACTGGTTCCAGGTAAACAACAGCCTGGGCAGTGGACTTCTACTCATCTGTGATGTGGAGCTAAGACCAGATATGTCTCTGAAAAATCCCAGCTGGCTAGCAAAAGCATGAATAAGAAATAAATGTGTGCTTTTGTAAGCTATGGAAATTTGTGATTTGTTACACAAAATTATTGTGATAGTAGTTGACTTATACCTGTTGTCATCTAAAAGTGCCTTGTTACAATGAATAGCATTGGCATATAATTTTTATAAATTTCTCTCAGTGTGCTTTTGGAATGGATCTTCCAAAGTGAGATTGCTTTATCAAAGGGTAAATGCTTATGTAATTTTACTGTTTTTTTTGATAACTGTAAAATGTTGAAATGTATTTTAGTTCCCTTCTTGCAGTGTGCCTTTTCCTCAGAGACTCTCAGTGATATTGTTCCCAAACTTTAATTCTTATTTATCTTCAGGTGATATTGCATTTTTTTAAATTATAGGCAATATTGAGCCTCTTTATATAAAATATATATAGTCTTTATAAACATACATATGCATACATAATATTATACATATACACCCATGTACACCCATATGTGTATCTATCTATCTATCTATCTATCTATCTATCTATCTATCTATCCTATCTATACACACACACAATGTTATCTATTTTAATATAAGAAGACTGCTTATTTTTATCTATTCTATAACTTGCTACCTCACAAAATTCACTTTTTCCATCTACTTTTTGGAATTTTTCAGATATATAATCATATCAACTTCAAATATACTTCACTTCTTTCTTATCAATTCTTAGAGTGAGACCATTTTAAAATTCACTTTTTGGATTTTGATATCAGTGAGAATTTAAAAGATTTTTGAGACCTAATTAAAAGAACATCTTTTTATTTTCCCACCTTTTTGCTTCCTGAAAAAATTCTATACAAAGCACAGTTATGTCATTATTTTCTTACACTTATTTTTAGCTGTTTATGTAATTACTATGAAGGTAAAACTCACCTGACACTTACTTTGTAAAATATTTTAATTAGTGGCCTCATAGCCTTGATTTGAAACTTAACAATTATATTCTTAATACATAAATGGGAAAGCTACATTCTCTTGAGACAGCATTCTCTACTCTTCTACTTTATTTGTGCTTCTAAGTGTTCATTGTCACATGTATTCATTTCATAATAATAAAAGAAAATGCCTGTGAACATTTCAGTTTTTAATTGAATAGCATGGAGGAAAATGTTTTCACCATCCTGGTTTTTTTTTTTTTTTTTTTTTTTTTTTTTTTTAAGGAAGGCTGTTACTTTCTCTTATAAGATTTCCTGTATGTTTTCTACTGTTATAAAACACTAAGATACGGAGAGTCACATATTTCATAAAACTTAATAGCATTATACCTTACTTTATTCTAAGTGTGAAAAACACTTTTAGAAATCTGCTATCAGTGAAGAAATGAATTAATTAAATCAATTAAAAAAACTAAATTATTTTAGAATCTGGAGTTCTGAAGATCAAGGAACAGAGTTATTATAAGAAAATCAAGTAGAAAAACAAATGAATGGACTCAATATTTGAATACTTGGAGGAATGATATTTAATACTGTGGTCATTTATAGGCTAGTTGCAGATCTGTTATCTTCTCACCATACTTCCAACTCTGGATCCCTTTTGAATACTTCTGCTTTTAGAACTATGTTAAGAACAGCTTGTGCTCAAATGTCTCTTCCAATTTATTATCTTGTTCTTTTTTTCTCTAGGAAAGTACCTGAAGTCTTTAGCAACCATCTAAAATCTCTTTTCCCTTAAATTTATAAGCTTCTATCACTCCTGCTGTTGAAGAGATTATTTCAAGAGCGAATCCTTTGTTGCACAGGGGATTATTTGTCTTTTGAAACAATCCTAATTTAAATTATAAGCAATTTACTTGCCCTCCCTCCATAGAAACAGTAGTGAGTTTCATAGATCTCTTTGGTAATTTTTTTGTTATTGTTGTTAAAAAGAGCCCATTTTGCTGAAGTTTTAAAATGCAAGCAGGAGCTCCTCAAGTACTGGATGTGGATTTTCTTACATTTGAGGTCTGTGTGGCATAGCCCTTTCCTGGAAAGGAGTTGGAAGAGGAGCCTGTGCAAATTCTTTGTGTCATGTCATTGGTTGGACTTACTGAAGTCTTGTGCAGTCAACAAGGAGAAATACAACAGGTCAATGAAAATAAAGAAACAATTGTACTTAAAGATGGGGCTTCAGTTTGGAACTGGGCTAGAAGCAAAGAAGGCCAGAGAGACATAATCACCCAGCCCATGTTATCTACTAATGGCTTGATAATGCCTAGTTAAAATAGTGCCCAGTCCCAAAAGTATCCACACACTTTAAAGCATTTATTAGCCAGAATTTTTTGCTCTCTTTTTAATGTTCTCTTGGAAAATGATGAACAGACATAAGTAGTAAGAACTGTCTTTTGCTGAGAACCTACTATGTTTAAATACCATGGTAGGCATTTACACCTCATGGGTATTGGAATCTAAAAGACTTGGAGGTACTATTTACCAGCCCCAAGCTTCAGTTTTCTCTTCTGTAAATTGGTGTTGGTAATACACATTTTACAGAATATTTGCAAGGATTCTTGATGATTCATTTTGGTGCTGGAACCGTATTTGGAACATAGGTGGCACTTAAAGATGAAACTAATGGGGTTATTTTATGATTGTCATTGTTACTATTGTATTTTATTGTTAGTATCATTGATTATTGCTACTATTATTATTGATACTGTATCCTTACTTGCAAGGACAGGAGGAAGGATTTAAAGACTTAGGCACTTAGTACTAACCACTTGGCAAAGCCACACCCCAGTTAAACCCTACATTGCCCATTCTGGGCTAAACTGGTGCAGCTGGAAGAGAGAAACAAAGGCAACATTGCTAACTGGCTGACTTTTAATTCAGGACCAGAGTCCTTAAGTGGGTCCTTAATGCTCTCACCTCTCCCACTTTATTAATATTTTGACCCCTGCTCCACTGATCTCATTATCATGCAAACATGCCATTATTTCTTCAATTTTAAAAAAGTAAAACTCTGCTTTTTATCCCACTCCTCCATTAACTACCACATCATTTCTTTGTTCTGTAGGCAGCACACCTTGAAAGATATTCCATTCTGTCCACTTCCAATCTCTCTCTCCCCTTTCTTTTGTGACCCATCACTCTACAGAAACTCTCTGGTAGAGGTCACCAGTGATTTCCAGGTTGCTTAACTCACTGTTAATTCTCAGTTATCATCTTACTTGCTTTATCTGCAGCATTTCATATTTGATTACTCTATTCTCCTTGATTGTAAAATAGGGATAATGGTAAGGTCTATTTCTTAGAGTCATTTTAGGGATTAAATAGAACAATACATTTTACAAAGCTTTGCAAGCTTAATGTGCTACAAACATCTAATTTATTTTCACCTGATAATTTCAAAGCAAGCAAAAACATTTTTAAGGAATATTTATTACAGCAAATATATATGATGAAATTCAAAGGGAACCTTCAGTAGGATGAATGAAAAAAAACACAAAAAATTCTGTGTATTAATATGTATTCAATAGTGTACAAATATAGATCTTATATCTACCCATCTCTTTCTCTCTTTATAATCTAATGTTTCACCCCTAGAACTTCACAAAAGAAGATGTGAAGGTCAGCTGTGGTTCCAGATTTTTAACGATCGTTGTTTTCTTCCCTGGTAAGCAGCAAGATCTAAGACAGTATTTCTTCATATTCTGGTTTATTTATTTATTCTTTGAGTTTATACATAATTTACTTTTACATTACTTATATAGCCTTTTGGGCTTGTGTAGTAAAGAAACTGGCCTTGCCCAAAAAAAAGGTCTGTCCTTTCCCCTTGACTTTTTAGTGTAAGGCCTATCTACACTGGACTTAAGAGATGTGTGTGGCCATACTCAATAGTCCTTGCATGTGGGCTGGCCATGCTGGAAAGACTAAAAATGTGATCAGTGGCTGAACTTTGGGCCATGTGGTATCAATTGACTCAGAGCCAAAGATCAACCATGTGGCACTCAAACAATCAATCATGCTTATGCAGTGGAGCCCCAGTAAAAATTCTGAACGTGGAAACTCAGGTGAACCTTCCTAGTTTCCAGTACTTCATGTGTATTGTCGCACACTGCCACTGGGAAATTACTATCTTCTGACTCCATGGAGTAAGGACATGAGAAACTACATCTCTGGAACCCTCCTGGACCTCACCCTATGATCTTGTTTCTTTTGTTGGTTTTAATCTGTATCTTTTCCCTGTAATAAACTCTAATTGTGAGTGTAACAGCTTTCCATAAGTTCTGTGAGTCCAGGTAACGAATTATCAAAACTGAAGTTGGTTTTGGAACCCCAGGAAACTAGTTGCTCTCAGCAGTGAGGATGGTCTTCTACAGGAATGTGTCCTCAAATGTTACCGTTTGGCTACTCTGGAGAAGGCCCTAGCTTTATTGTATAGAGATTACTTGCTAGGTTCCTCGCCTAGGATGTGCCTTGGGTTTAGACCTTTTTACCTTCCTCTAGTAGACTTTGTGTACAAATGGCTTCCCCCCATTCGAGAAACGTACTCAGGATGACATGCTGCTGCAGTGCTCTGCTTTGTTCTCTTCCCTGTCTTCACTTCTTTGCTTCCTGAAAATGTATTACTTTCTTGCTAGTTCAATAATGCTTATTAGAAGTTTCTTTGTGTCAACTATACATCAGCTTAAAAAAAAAGAGTTTTCTTTGTTTGCTTTTTGGGGGCTTTGTTTGGTTTTGACTTTTTTTTTTTTCCTAGTGGAAAAGTAAGTCCAATTATCTATCCAACCATATTACTGGAAACATATGTTTATTTTATTTACATTTTTTTAAATGTTTATTTTTGAAGGAGAGAGAGACAGAGTGTGAGTGGGGAAGGGCCAGAGAGAGAGGGAGACACAGGATCTGAAGCAGGCTCCAGGCTCTGAGCTGTCAGCACAGAGCCTGACGCGGGGCTCCAACTCACAAACCATGAGATCATGACCTGAGTCAAAGTCCGACGCTTAACCAACTGAGCCACCCAGACGCCCCTGTTTATTTCATTTAAAATGCTAAATTTGAAGAACTCTTGGATATGCAAAAGCTAATGATCAGCACATAGCTGAAAATATGACATAAGGAAATGTACGAGTACAACTGAGGAAAGAATTTAGGAATAGAGATATAAAAAACAAGTAGTTTTAACTGGTGTATAGATCGCTTTGAAGCCATAGGAGAAAATAGAAATATTTAGTGCAAAGAAAAAAGAATTATTTCGAATAGAATATCAAAGAGGGGGAAATTAATAGTTATCATGCAGACAATGAAAGAGAGTTTAGAGGAAGACAAGAAATGCATAGCAAGTACACCAAGAAAACAATGAAAGAATTCATAGAATAAGTGCAGTAGTAATCTGAGGTGTCCTGTGGTTCTGGTGATTTTCAGCTCTATATAGTCAAATGATTTTTTAAAGAAATATTAAATTTATCCTCTATCTGTATTTAAATAGATCCGTAATTAGAACAATTTGATGGAATATTTGAATCATATTTGCACAAACTCTGAACATAGTAGTAAACTATTGGGGTTGGCATGATAAAAGCATGAATCTATAATTGTGAAAAATAATCTATAAAATGCACATGATGGCATTATAGATACTAAACAGTGTGACGCTCAATTGCAGGGCAGCAGGTAAAAAAAAAAAAAAACGGGATTGATTTCCAGAACATCATCTCTAGGCCTGAAATTTAACTCTATATTTGTATAGGAAAATTTTAATAGAACTTACAGGATTAAATAATATATGTTCAAGTAGTTGATAAAAACCGAAGCCAATCACATAAAACCGGTATGCAATCTTATCCAACAACAAAATAAAACGAAGTGGCAAAACTTCCAGTCATCCTGAATTTCCAAAGAATTCGATCATGCTGTATTGGGTTCTAGTTTCTCTAGAAGAGATAGTTAATAAATCAGCTTTGAAAGACCCCGAGTAATATTGTTAAGTCAGCTTCTCAATGTAAAAGTTGTATACACTATAGAATGTACAGTAACAATAGCAAAACACAAGGAGTAGAGAATTTAAGGCACAGGAATAAAAGCAACCATAGCCACTGTGCAGACATAACAAGGAATCATGTCATCAGTAAAGGCATTCTAAACAAAGTCTTCCTTTTTATAAACAGTTATTCTACAGTTAGTGACATCTAATTCTGATGCAGTCAAATCTATTTTTTTGAATTGATTTTTCCTATACTAAAAGATAGTTTTCATTAGTTTATGGGCTTTGGTGTCATGTAGGGCATAAGGCCTCATGTGTTTTGCTGCCATTTTGTTTTGTTTTTTACTCTTTCTGGTAAAACCTTAGCTTCTTTGTTCTTACAAAGGCATATGATAACAAAACACATAGATCAATATGCTGAGTGTTGGCATCTAACTTAATGCAAGTATTTTGTCCTCACCATTTTCAGTTTTACTGACAATACAATTTGGAATTACTTTTTCATAATTGATTTGAGGATGAAATTAATTTTCATGATACTTTTGGCTCAAGTATTGCCATCCTAAACTGGATGTGTTTTACTGATCACAATTTGCCATTTAACACTCTTTTTTTTTTTTAAGTAAGGTACAGTCATTTTATTTTTCTTACCATAAATGGCTATGATATAAAGTGCCTTCTACTTTGGAGAGAATGATTGAAGCTATCTCTATCCATAAAGCACTTTGGCTGACGGTACTGTATTCCTGAAATAGACTTTCATTATTTATTGACTCACTATCCTATAATAATTTTTCTGAAGTACTTTTGATATGTTTTATAAATATTGGTTTTCATTTTTAAAGTATTTAGCATGCTGGAAAACTTTCCACTTAAAAAAATTACCATAATGGCCCTTCAAAGAGGGTTTTGTTTTGAGTTACCAATCATGACACTGCTTTCTGGACTCAGGCAAACGTTTGAGATCAAGTAATGGCTTGGTTATGAGTGTTGTCAAAATGGTTAAAATAGCCAAAGTAGGGGCGCCTGGGTGGCGCAGTCGGTTAAGCGTCCGACTTCAGCCAGGTCACGATCTCGTGGTCCGTGAGTTCGAGCCCCGCGTCGGGCTCTGGGCTGATGGCTCAGAGCCTGGAGCCTGTTTCCGATTCTGTGTCTCCCTCTCTCTCTGCCCCTCCCCCGTTCATGCTCTGTCTCTCTCTGTCCCAAAAATAAATAAACGTTGAAAAAAAAAATTAAAAAAAAAATAGCCAAAGTAATTAATGCACACTAAAGGGAATGAGCGGTACCAAATTTGGGCAAGGAAAGGTTAGAGTGTTAACAGTCTATAATTTAAATTTTGTGTTCACATATCATGGTAAAGATGTCAAAAGCAGTGTTTTATGTATCACCAGGAGAGTAGGTTAATTTTTAAAATTCTGTTAATGCTAACCATTTACATGAAACTGAATAAATCTCTGCATATGTAGTAGTCTATAAACACTTTAATCTGTCCTGAAGCTGGTCCAGTCCTGAAGCTGGTAAATGAATTATCTATTAATTGGAAAATGCATAGAATAGTGCTTTGTGCAAAATAGGTAGAACCAAAGGTAGTACCAAATATTTGTTTCATAGCTTAAAAAATTAAAAAAAACCCTCTATCTTAGAGTGACCAATTCAGGATTAACCCATTTCTCAAACTTCCTGGACCATGTATGAATCCTTAATGCCCCTGTTCTGACATTTAATCCTTATCTAGTTTTGGAGTCCTGGTGACTGGAGAGAGCATACCTCCTTGAAGAAGGTGAATATTTTAAGAACAGTTCACATTCAGCTAATCGATTTGTTCCTGCCAGTCAGTTGCTCTTTCCTTGTTAAATTTTACATTTATTAATTCATATGGTAACTTCTTTGAGCTGACTTTTCTGTCTGCCCCATCTAAAGTACTCATAGCGTCCCAGTACTTTATTATACATTTTTTATTCCCAAAGCTCAGTGTCATCTAGTATATTGTCATGTTCATTTTTTGTTTACTTCAATATTTTCTTTCTCTCCTATCTAGAGTGTAAGTTTTCTTGTCTTAGTCACCGTTAGATCTCTAGAAGCATGTTGGCACATAGTAGGCACTAAATTGTTATTCATTAAATATATATCCATGAGCCCTTAAAAAGTGCACCCACTCCCGAGGTAGAGGGAAGAAAGCACATTTCCCCAAGGAAGGCATCCATTGGTAATCCTTTTTCTTCCATATAATTTGTAACTCTTCTAATAGAGTTTCTGACATCAAAGGGAATGACATTTATTCATTTATGTCTATAAGTGCTCTTTCACCTAATTCTAGCAATTTGCTGTAGGGAAATAATACTTCTGCTCTGTATTTAAACAGTGTCTTTGAGGGATATCTAAGTTTCCACCAGTTAGAGATGAGTTTGGAACTGCCTTTTCCTGAGTAGATGGCATGCAGTTTGCATATCAAAAATATTTGGGGAATGGAAGAAGATTGGTTCATTAATGAGACATTAGCAAGGAATTTAGAAAAGGAGGAAATTATTTTGATGACTATAAATTCCAGCTTAGAAAACTGGAAGCAGACTACTCAATATAAAGTGAAGCTAAATAAGTGGGGTTGAGTATAGTTGTACATTTAATAAGTCTTTGTTAGAATGAATAAAAACTGAAGTGTTTTTTTAAAAAAATATCATCTTTATATTATTCCATGTCCAAGAAGACCTACTAATATGAGTTATCACCAAGACCCATTTATTAATTTAAATTTCCAATCAACAGTTCAACTCATATAAGTTTCTAGATGGCTTATAAGAAGTATTGAGCAGATTTATATTACTGCAGAGAAATATTAAGAAATGGGTGATTTTGAGTTAAATGATCCTTGCATTTGATAGGCCAATATTCAAAATGTTAGTACCTGTGTTAGTAATAATAGATGGGGTTAGGGAAGACAAATTGATTAGACAGGAGTTTACTGACATTTTAAAACATCATTAGAATTATTACATGGTAATAATGAACCTTTAGTTTGTGCTTACTACAGCGCAGGATATGAACTGCCTAAGGTGGTTTCGGATTGGTTGTAAGTCTGGGTGAGGGAGATTAATATGTTTTAAAATGACAGATTGTATGCCATAAAAATCCTCTTGAGTTTAACAAATAGATTTTTTCTTGTTAATAAACTTATGTAGTTGTATTTAAAAGGTTAATGGGAAAATAATCTTACTCCAGGGAGGTAATTGTTAGGCTCCTGGAATCCTTTCCTTGGAGTGATAGTGAGTGACCTTTTACTGAAGGTTCCACCAAGATTATTAAAAATGAGCCAATTATGGAGAATGATTATCTTTTGAATTAACCACTGATTATCAGCTAGTTACAAAGAATATCAGTTTCGGGAAAATAAATAGATAGTAATTTGCTTCAGTGTCTGCTACATTCTTAGAAATGGCTGGAGGATGTTAATCTCCGCAGTACAGAGTGTTCTACATACTCTACCTACTAATTCCTCAAGAGGTGTGACTCATTTGGAAATAAGGTCACTTTTGAAATGTCATCTCTGAGAAAGTAGCTTATGATGAACTCTTACAATTATGGTTACTGCATTTTTTGGCCATTTTAGTTACATGGGAAGAAATAAAATTGTAATAGTAAAAGCCAAAGTCTTCTTGATGATAGAAATAGGAACAGCATAAAGTAGCATAGCAGTCGTAGTAGTAAGCACTAGTTACACACGTAGTGAAGAAGTAGAATATTAGTTCCAGCATGTTAAATGCCTTCTATGGTCAGGTTCATTCATAAATAGTCTCTGGTTCTCATAATAATCTTGCAAGATAAGTAGGATTACCCCAATTATTGGAGTAGAAATTCTACACTCAGGGAGATTTAATGACTTGTCTTTGCCCCACACTTAGTATGTAACAAAGCTAGATTTTTCACTTGAATCTCTCTACTCTAAATATTATGCTTTTAAAGATTAAAATGTATTTAATGGCTATGAGCCTTAGTTTATTCATTTGCAAAATTTCAATATTAATACATACTTCCTATAATATTTATAATAAAGAGATAAGACAAATAGACATAAAGTACTGAGTACTGTGTTTGTCCATTGAAAGTGTTGAATAAATATTAGTTATTTTTATCATTACTATAGTTATGATAATTTTGATATTTTCTTTTGAAGTAATCAGTTACTCAGGTTTCAATCTATGTCTATTTAACTTTTGTGGCTGCTTATTTTGAGGGTCATCTTACTGAGTTTATTTGAAAATGAAAATTTGTCTAAGTACAGAGAAAAGAATATTAGTGTATTAGTGCTATATATTTTGTTTCTTGAGAAATTTATAATTTCATTAAGTATCTTGAATGTTAATATTCTCTACTTGGTTTTCCATTAAATATGTTTAAAGAGATTACTATATTTCCGTAGGAACACATGGCATTCAGCTACAAGAACAGTTCAGGTGGAAGAGAAAAGAGAAATTACAAAGAGATGATGTTCATCAATCTAAACTAATATTTCATTTTTCCAGTGGGTTTTAGTAGATACTGATGGTATCTGTTCCATATGATTTTGTTCCTTAAAAATTTCCCCATTTTCTCTCATTGTTTAGAATTTATCAAATTAATAATTGTGAGATGGAGCACAGAGTACTGCATGGCAAGCCTGGATTCAACAACAGACCAGAAGAGAAATTGAAATACAGTTCATTACTCACAGGTCTTGGAGGAAGTACCAGGCAAGCTTTGAGGGGTCCCATAGGGAGATTAAGGCTGAGTGCAGACAGAGAGCCAGACAGACAAGAGGCATATGCTTTTTTTAGGGTCTGTGGATCGAGTGCTTTGGGATTCCCTGGCTAAGGTTAGATTGGTCAATTAAAATCAAAAGAATGAGGTTTTGGTAAGTTGTAAAGTGATATTTTCTAAGGAGAGTTTAAGGGAAATGCTGTGGGAGGCAAGGGAGGCTGTTGCTCACCAGGGCTGCTGGGAAAGTCATATCAGAAAGGTAACATTTGCTCATGACTCTGCAGGCTGCTATCTAGGGTGTGTGCTTTCACGAGGGGCTAATGTCAGTTTAAGGTCACTGCAGACTGCTTGGCCAAACAAAATGAAGGACAAGGCAGCAATACCATGGCAGAAATACCATGGAGTCACTTAGCTAAACTTTCCACATCCTTGCATTACCTATGTTTTTCTACAGGTGCATTTATAAGTTTACATAATTGGTCTTTGCTTATATAAGATAAATTAGAGTTTATAAACTAGAGAAGGTGTGCAATGAATGCTTTGCACTCTTCAGTAAGATTCTTAAATTCACAAAGATTTATTTGTGGTCTTTTGGAAACCATGAGCTCCATAAGTTCATTTAAATAACTCAATTTATATCACTTTAATTAACACTGAACCATCAATCAAAATGAGGCATCGTTATGTAAGCAAAATGGAAAAATAAAAGTAAATTAGCTTAAAAGATTTTCTAGGAAGGTCCAGGGTGTCACGTATAATGCAAATAACACTCTAATTGGACTCAAGGTACTTATTATAACATCAGCTCTGTTACTGATAAACTGCTTCTAACTTAGAGGAATTATTTAACTTGAACTTCCTTACCCAAACCATGAAGTAGTTGAATTAAATGTGTGATTTCCAGAGGTGCCTGGGTGGCTTAGTCAGTTGGGTGTCTGACTTCGGCTCAAATCATGATCTCACAGTTTATGAAGTTCAAGCCCCGAGCTGGGCTCTGTGCTGACAGCTCAGAGCCTGGAGCCTGCTTCTAAGATTCTGTGTCTCCCTCTTTCTCTGCCCCTCCCTCGCTTGTTCTCTCTCTCTCTCTCTCTCTCTCTCTCTCTCTCTCTCTCTCTCTCTCTCTTTCTCTCTCTGTCTCTCTCTCAAAAAATAAAATAAAAACATTAAAAAAATGTGTGATTTCCAAACTATGAAGAAGGCTTCTGAAGAGCTTCAGAATTACCCAGACACCTGTCACTAGTGCTGAGTGAAGTGAGATACTCTTGTAGAATTAATATAACACAGTTCTGCACTCATCTGATCTATTGAGAACCCCAGAACATTCTCATTTGTAAGGAAAGACTTACACTACTAGTAATATTTGAAAAACATCTTGGTTTTTTTTCCTTTTTCTCTTTTTTCCTTCCTCTTTCTTTCTCTCTCTTCCTTCCTTCCTTTTTCTTTTCTTTTCCTTCCTTCCTTCCTTCTTTCCTTCCTTCCTTCCTTCTTTCCTTTTCCTTTCCTTTCCTTTCCTTTCCTTTCCTTTTCTTTTCTTTCCTTTTCTTTCCTTTTCTTTCCTTTTCTTTTCTTTCCTTTCCTTTCCTTTCCTTTCCTTTCCTTTCCTTTCCTTTCCTTTCCTTTCCTTTCCTTTCCTTTCCTTTCCTTTCCTTTCCTTTCCTTTTCTTTTCTTAGCCTGACTGCCTGTTGGGAGATGCTGGCTCACATGCACTTTGTTTCTCTGCACACATCCTATCTCATGTTTCCAAAACTTCTGCGTTAGTGTGTATGATGGGCCACGCAGGCCCTTCAGTCCCTCTTCCTGTAGCCCAGTGTTATCCCCACTACACCCATGATGTTGGGAGAGGCAGGATACATGAGGGAGACACTCTGTGTTTGGGTGCATTCCCAGGTGTCCCCCATCTGTGAACGTCCCTGCTCTTCTCTGCCCAATGTCGAAAAATGCCTTGGTTTCTAAGATCATTTCTAACCCTGTGGTTCTATTTTCCATGATCTCAAATAGGGTGATTGATCCTAAAGTGCATGTTAACTTTGAGAAAGTGCTTTTGGTTTTCAGGAAGTAAATTTATTAGGAGAATAAATTTTCTACAACCATTCTACAAAGTGTTGGAACCATTTGAGGGTTTTGACAGCCAGGAAAAGCTGTGCCTTTTTACCATTGTCCTTTCCTACATGTGACCCTTTTTTTTGTTTTTTTCCTAGTCCTGTGTCCACCATGTGTCAATCAACACATTGGCTCATTTTGACTTACATTTAGGTCACCAGTATTTGACAATTGAAAGTAACAGAGAAGGAAAATTAAATTAGAAAGTATCAGTGAGATATTAATTTAAGCAGTGACAGAAATGTATTGCATTATCATTATACAAAATTATGTAATTTATTATAACATTTTATTAACATTTCTGTGTTTGCACTGTGGTTGGATAAACACACTTTTGACTGTTCTGGATCATTAATGAAAAAAAATTTAAGTTTATTTATTTATTTTGAGAGAGAGAGCACATTTGGGAGTAGAGGAGGGTCAGGGAGATTGAGAGACAGAGAGAGAGAGAGAGAGAGAGAGAGAGAGAGAGAGAGAGAGAAAGAGAGAATCCCAAGCAGGTTCCCCACTGCCAGCGCAGAGCCCGATTAGGTGCTCAATCCCATGAACCTCAAGATCATGATGAACCAAGATAAAAAATTGGACACTTAACTCACCGGGACATCCAGGCACTCTTAACGAAAATTTTTAATTTCATTTGATTGCAATATATGTAATGCTAAAGCAGGGAATAAGGAAGTACTTCATATTTCATAATTTACTGGGCGAATTTAAGAAAATCACTTAGTTTTGTAGTGTATATAAATTTGAAGCATTATGTTGTATACCTGAAACTAATATTATATTGTATGTCAACTATACTTCAATAAAACAAAATAAAATCTCTTAGGCATAAGATCGAATTCTGAATTAGATCTTGTAGTATTCTAACACCTTTTAAACATATCATTTATGGGGACTCAGCTTTTCTTATAAGCCTATATAATCTTTTAGCCTTTCATTTACAGTAGCCATTCATTTATTTATGAATATATATTTTAAGCATGGAGCCCATCATGGAGCCCAGCATGGGGCTTACCCTCTTGGCTTTGAGATCAAGACCTGATCTGAGATCAAGATTTGGACACTTACCGACTGAGTCACCCAGGTGCCCCTATTTTTCTATTTAGATACTATAATCAGTTACTGGTCTACTTATTTCACTTAACTGTTGAATGATTGATTGATTGATTGATTGATTGATTGATTTACTTATTTATGTTTTTAAACATTATTTTTCTGGTATTCCTTGCTTATTATCAACATTGTGTATGTTTGTATGTGTGTGCACATACATAAAAATAATGGACTCATATAGTTATCATCTTATAGGGCCAGTGCTGTAATTTTTAAAAGACATAAATGTTCTATTACTGCTAATTTAAATTTAATCCTTTCCTCTGCCAACTCTTGCTCTAGTTATATAACTTGGGAATTTGTTATATATTTTTTGAGATTTAATAACATTGATTCTGATATATCTGCTGGACTTAGGGAAGATGATTATGACAGTTGCAGTCTTTTAATCTTCCTAAATTTCCACATAAAAAACATAGAGCAACTAGGACTTTAAAGCCAAAATCCCAGAATAAATACATATAATAAAACTAAATAGGCTCCAAATCTAAGCAAGTGGAGGTAAAGCACAAATATTTACAAGGCCCATTTGGTACTAGTGTAGAAGACATGGAGGGACCAAGAACAGAGAACCCCCAAAGTGTCATCAGGGCCTGGGTAAAATGAGTAACATATTATTCTTGAGAAAGCAGGAAAACTGGTAGGGGGTTTTTAGCCTCTAGTTTTCAGGTGGCTTCAAGGGAATTATAGAGTCTAAAACTTCTGGTAGTCGTTTAAGCCCTGTGAACTCTTGAAATGAACACACCAAAGTTTTTTTTGAATAGAAATCCCCATGGGATGAAAACATATTGGGAGTAAGAAAAATTCAGGAGAAGAAGCATAATAGAAGCAAAGAAAGAGAATATTAATATACAGATGGGAGAGGGTGAATGAAGAGACATAACTCTGTATCAATGCATATTTTTATTGCTTCAGTAAAGGTAATGGAATTGTAGAACCTTGAAACTAGAAAATTTCTCTAGTTTGCCGCATCTTTTCTAAAAGTATAGGGAAACTCACCTTACTTGAAAAAGAGAGAGAGAGAGAAACAGAAAAGTGTTTTGGTCAAATTCTATACAAACATACCAATTATTGTAAGAGAAAAAGAAAAAAATATATAGAATAACATCTTGCAGAAAAAGTATAGACCGATATTTCAAAGATGAAGTAAAGACAATTTAGACAAAAGTAAAATCTATGAAAAAGAAATATAAATTAGAAATTTTAAAGTAATAAATTAGAATATTAGAAAAAAAACAATCTTCAAAGAAAGGTGACAAGTCAGGTAAGAATTATAATGAATAGACAAATCATTTAAAAATAAAAAATAACTGTAAAAAATAGAAGTATAGATAAAATCTTAAGAAGATTAGAAGAAAAGACAAACATTCTGAAATTCAAAAAAGATAACAATATGATACGAAAGTAAAAGATGTTGGATTTATGCAAAGAAGGTGAAATGTACAAATAATAAAATTTTCTGTAGAAGAAAACTAAAGTAATGAAGGAAATATTAAAAATTACAATTCAAGAAGATATTTTTGACATTGAAAGAAAGCTTAAGCTACATATGCAGTGTTGGGCATATCTAGATATCTGAAAAAATCAGAACAAAATTCCCAACACAGAGATCTAACCTCTTATATACAATCCTCAATGTACTGAGCTTAAAAACAAACAAACAAAAACAAAAAACAAAAAACAAAAAAAAGCCTAAAAAGAAAATATTTTTGCCATCTAGACAAAAAGAATTTTAAAAATTAGAAAAAATTCAAACTGCCATCAAACCCTTTGAAAGTAACATTTTTTTGTTAGACAAAAATAAAATATCATTTAATATATTCAAGAAAATAAAATATGAGTCACAGATTGTAAATTCAACCCAACTAACCTTCAAATATAAAGTCTACAATCTTTTATGAACATGCAGTAATTTGAGAATATTGTTTCTGAAACATCTATTAGATTATGATTGCAAACAATCTAAATGATTGGAGAGTCATCAACACAGGGACCAGTGCTGACAATGAATATACTTACCTGTAGATCTAAGATTACGTAATGGGTTATAAGAAAATCAGCATTGCATGTAATAGCTATACATAGTATCAATACAAATTGTACAATTATTAAACACTGGGGTAGAATAAGGAAATTATATAAAGTGGGATGATCATTGATTGTCTTTCAGATATTAATTTGGAATAATGTGATATTACTTTATATCAGACAATGAGAAGAGGTAAGCAAAGGAAATAAAAAAGTTACCATGTAATTTTAGTATTATTCATGGCTATTCACAAACAATTAATAGACAATAGTAATGAAAAAAATGTGAGAGGGAATAAAAGTAGTATATAAAGGCACTGCATGTAAGTTACATCAGAGCAAAAAATATAAATAGCCCTTCATAAATAATATATATGGTTAGATTTAAGAAATGGAAAAAGAAACCATACTATTTATTTTATTATTAATATATTTACTTATTTTTCTTATTGATTGTTTGAAATTGGGCCAGTCCTGGATACTTTTATTTTTATTTTATTCATTTTTTATTTAAAAATTTTTAATTCCAGTGTAGTTAATATGTAGTGTCTTATTAAGTTCAGGTGTACAGTATAGTGATCAAACAATTCTTGTACATTACTCAGTGCTCATCAAGAAAAATGTACTCTTAACCCCATCACCTATTTCACCCATGCCCCCCCCCCCCATTTCCCCTCTGGTAACCATCAGTTGGTTCTTTATAGTTAGGTGTCTATTTCTTGGTTTGATTCTCTATCTTTTTTTCTCCTACAATTGTTTGTTTTGTTTCTTAAATTTCACATATGAGCGAAATCATATGGTATTTGTCTTTCTCTGACTGACTTATTTTGCTTAGCATAATACACTCTAGCTTCATCCATGTCATTGCAATTGGCAAGATTTCACTTTTTATGGCTGAATAATATTATTTTATATGTATATACCACATCTTATTTATCCATTTATCAGTTGATGGACACCTGGGTTGTTTCCATAACTTGGTTATTGAAAATAATGCTGCTATAAACATTGGGGTGCATGTATCTTTCTGAATTAGTGTTTTTATATCCTTGGTTAGATACCCAGTAGTACAATTCCTGGATCATAGGGTAGTTTTACTTTTAATTTTTTGGTGAACCTAACTCATACTTTTTGAAGAAGTTATTTCTAGGTTAAAGGTATCAATAAGCTGGAGGAGACAGAAATTAGTCATATTTGAATATACTTCAGTAGATTTTATTTCAAACGATGCAAATTATAAAATTATTAAATAAAATTATTAAAAATCACTTTAAAAAATGGAAATGAAATGAAATAAATTAATCTAAATGTGTGTAGAATTAGTGTTATTCCTATACAAAGAGAAACTAATCCAAGGATGTTAAAATATAGCAATGGACTATACATTTTGGGTGTGAAATATACAAAGGAAAGTAGAAAGAACTAAATGCCTTTTATAAGCATACTGATGATGATAATACTAGTATTACTATTCTGAGATTGTTTTGTATGTAGTTTCAAATATAAAGTGAATCAGTAATTTTTGGAGTCACCAAAATACAGAATATTTGGCTTGAGTAAAAGAGATACAGATATAAAAATCAATGAAATTAAATAAAACACTATCACCTTGTATTTGAATTAGAAGTATCAGTATAAACTCATGATGTACTTCATAAACAATACAATCTACACATCCTAGCTCTTCCTACATAAGAGGCCAGGAAATGATGACAGATTCCACTGTGATGAGTATTCCTATTATCCAATCTATGGTCTGTGAATACAATTTCATACAAAAAAAAAAGTGCTTTATGTCCTTTAAGAAATAACTGATTCAGATCTGAGCAGGAATGTACTAGATGTGCCTGGAATACATTATCATATCACCAAGAAATGCATCTTTCACTGACATCTAGTGTTGTCATACCAAAGTGGATAGGTTTCCACTTATTGGAGATGGGGTCATTTCAGTGTCTAAATAAAGAATACCACAATAGATTAAAATATATCAAATAGTTTAAATGCATAAACACTGAATGACATTCTTATTTTTAAAAATCTTCGTTTTGGGAAGATGGGTAGGCAGTTAATTCATTATTTTGAAAACTGGTAAATACAGAGAAAGCATTAAGTGTTTACTGTTCCTATGCTATTTGTGCTGCAGCTAACCAAACAATTGATATAAGGAAGTTTCTCTTTAAAGAAATATCTTCTTAGGGGTGCCTGGGTGGCTCAGTCAGTTGAGCTGCTGACTTCGACTCAGGTCATGATCTCACGGTCCGTGAGTTCGAGCCCCGCGTCAGGCTCTGTGCTGACAGCTCAGAGCCTGGAGCCTGTTTCGGATTCTGTGTCTCCCTCTCTCTGACCCTCCCCCGTTCATGCTCTGTCTCTCTCTCTGTCTCAAAAATAAATAAACGTTAAAAAAAATTTAAAAAAAAGAAATATCTTGTTAAAAATGAAGAAGGGATAATAGAATTAGAACATTACCATTTGCAATCTGTAATTATTTAGTAGATGTAGAAAATGATCATCAATGGGTGATGATAGTATCAAAAGGGAGTAATTTAGACACATATACCTCCTAATGAGTATGAATGAACACAATCAACTATGAAATCCTGCAAAACAAACAAAAAACACAAAAAACAGAATCTTACCCAGCCCTACTTCCAATTACAGGAAATATAAGAGACAGAAGAATCTATTAAATGTACTTAAACAGTGATGCAATGAACAAAATCTTAGACCAACTACAAGATTTCATCAGTAAAAAAATGTGAGAAAAACATAATGGAAAGTAAGCCTGTAATATAAGAAGTTTAAGAAATAATTCAATCAAATATAATCTTCAGGTCTTATTTGGATCTCCATTATCAATCAAGCAAAAGTTACAAAAGGAAATGTAAACTCAGGATAATTGATGATAATATGGACTTAATAAATTTCAGTTGTTATAACAGTGTTGCTGTGTTCAGAAAAATAGTACTATGTTTTAGAGATTCATACTGAAATATTTATCCATGAAAAGGTGTCATATTTGGCATTTGCTTCAAAGTAATTAGGGGTTTGGGGAAATGACTTGGGTATAGACAAAACCAGATGGGTTAGGACTTGATATTGTTGACACTGAATAGTTGGTAAATGGAGGTTCACTATACTATTATTATTTTTTGTATGTGTGATGCTTTCTATAGGAATATTTTAAAAAACATAATACTTGAGAAGAGTTTAGTTCATTTATTGCGAAGATTTTCATTCTATAGCCAGGAGTGATTATGGATCCACTTATGCTTCAGTGAGCAGACCTGTTCCATGTGATTTTATTGTATCCTAGATTGTATTTCTTTTTCTTTCAGCCAAGTTACACTGCACCTTTTACTTTCATTGTTAATTCACAGATACATACACAAAGAGAATTTAGATGACTATCATTAAAATCTTTTGTTGCTATCACCACTGCTCATTCTTCACCTAGATACATGCTCTTATATGTTAATTTAACAACTGACAATTAGTTTATCAATATAGTTATGAATATCTCTATTTTTTAGAAACACAGTTTTAATACTGAAAAATGACTCCTGGTAGACCATTAGACTCTACTGTTTATTTTCAAGCACTTAGAATTACCATATAGTACACCTTTCACTTCTGCTACTGAAAACATGAATTTTAGTTTTATTGTGGTTCTGGTCTAGAAAGTGAAACTCCCAGTTGCCATATCAATGTTCTATCAATTCAGAAATGTAGGAAATTGAAACCATTTTGCCTTTACTTTTTAGCATTGCTCCATTTCTTTTTCATTTTGAAACTGCTGTACTGTGTGTCACTGTCTAATAGATGACCAGATGGTGCTATTCAAAAGTTTCAACCTGTCCTAAAGTCAAACTCCAATAAAAACAACTTCAGGGAAATTTACACGAGTGAAAGTTACATTTTAAGAACTTGCTGTTGTTATACTTTATAGAAATTTATAAATTTTTCTTCGTTATTTTAAAAGAAATTAAGGGAATTCCTCCTCAGCGAATGTGTCTTACCATTAAATCAAAACTAACTTGCAACATTATATATTTATTCATTATAAAAGAGTGATGCATATAAGTCACTAATTTCAATTACAGATTGAAATATTCATTAGTCTAGAATTTAGAATGTTTTAATATATCTGCATTAAGTTTGGAAATACTAAGAAAACTGGATGCATGAAAGCTAATGCCCATGTCATCCACCAATGTTAAAATAGTATGTCTATCCCAGCTCACATGTATGGACTTATAGTCCTTAGGTTGGCTGTTCATGAGCCTGGAGGGAGAACAATAAAAGATTAGAGACAAGAAAGTCTGGATAGTAGGCTTGTGGATGGACCAGTGGGGCTGGGCACTAAATGTGAGGCTCTATGTATCATATGCTAGGGCCTGCTAGGTTGCTTTCTCTATAGAAGAGTAATTCAATAACCAAACAGACAGAATGACTTGGCTAGTAGAACTCAGTCTGCCTCTGCCATCAGTCACTCACAATCTGACACAATGGGTTCATGAACAGAATAGCCATAGTGGCAAACACTGGTCCAATATAATGGGTTCCCCTTTGGCAAGACTAGTTTAACTACTTCTGTGCCAGATGTTCAACATGCCAGCAAGAGACTAAAGCTGAGGCCATAATTCAGTACCATTTTCCAAGGAGTCTCAGGAAATACTTATGGAAAATTGATCACATTGAACCACTTCCACTCTTAAAGAGATAACATTCTACCTTGATTCAGTATAGGCTTGTCCATGGTACCTCAATCAAACCACTATTCCAGGGCTTATAGAATGTTTGAGTTATCAGTATTGGATCTTATATAGCATCACATCAAACAATGGACTCCTTTACAGCAAAGGACAAGCAACTGTGGGTACTTGACCATTGGTTCATCCTATCCCATATAATGCTATGAGGAAGTTTCTGGGGAGACAGAGTAATGGAACACTCTTAGAAGGCACAGCCAAGGTCTTTGCTTGCATATGATAACCTGGAAAGATGTAGTGCTATTTTCGAGGACACAGTATATTCACTAAATTAATTATAATACACCACAAATTAATATTGTGTCCTGTAGATGTTGAATAAATGGGTACAGGAAACAAAGGAGTAGCAGTTGGAGTAGCCCCACTTAGTGCAGTGTCTCATGGAGAGCACAAGTATGCTTTCCACCCCTGCATCTCTAGGCTCCAATGTGTATATGCATACGTGTTGTTAGGGAGAGAATCTTTCTTTCTCCTAGGGGACATGGAAAGAATCTTATCAAACTTTAAGCTATAGTTGCCACCTAGTCACCAAAGAACCAGTAGGCAAGGAATGGAGTCATTATCCTGGACAGGGAAAATAACCTAGAAGTAAGGCTCTTGTTATAAAATGGGACCAGGAAGGAATGTTTGTAGGGGAATCACTTTGGTATTGTCCTCACTAATTTAGACAACAATCAACAAGTGCAGCGGTCATGACCTGAAAAGGACACAGTTATAGGGCTCGGACCCTTCATAAATGAGTGTATGGATCGTCTGCCATATATTTAACCTAGATCAATAGACGTATGAGAAAGGGGATGGGCAGGTTATAGTGAGCATCAGAGAAGAGAGCTGATGAGTATGAGCAACATGTGTTCTAGAGTGGATGCTCAGTGTCTTGCTCAGATCCTCTTTTAGGACTGAGGCACTCATTCCCGCCATTTTTAAGAGTATTGGCAGTTAATGGTTCACCGCTAAATCTTTCCCAGAAAATTTCCCTGAAACAATGGACAGAGAAGTAAAAGTCTACCCTCTTGATTCAATTCAGAGCATTTCTGAGGGTCAGCTTCAGAGCTACCCAGCTGTTTTGCTGGGACTTCTTTTGTAATTGTGCGTAGTTCAGCTTCTCCCTCTGCTCAGTTCCCCTTCTTTGTGACTTGTGAGTGTATTTTTCTGGGAGCGTTACCTAAGAAAAAACTTGCATACAAATATTCACCTTGTAGTCTGCTTCTTGGGAACCAGACTTACTACATTAAATATTAATTATAAATTGATTTTATTAGTCAAAACAAATACTATTATTTCTCAATTACTAGTCTTATTTAAAACAGAGGACTTCACAGTATATAGGAAGATATTATGATATTATGATATACTTTCACAATTTGTTAAACATTGACCTTTGAATGAAAGTGTATGTATATTTAAGTCTGTCCTACCAAATTAGCTTCATATGCTCAGTAATTCAGCTAAGAAATTAAAAGGATGTTGCAGGTGATATTTGTGTGAACAAACTTTTCTTCAGAAGACCACTGGAAGACACTGAAGATAATTGCAGAGAATCAAATGGCCATAGGGGTGCCTGGGTGGCTGAGTTAGTTAAGCGTCTGACTCTTGATTTCCACCCAGTGGATCTCATTGTTCATGGGATCAAGCCCTGCATAGAGTCTGCTCTGACAGGGTGGAACTTGCTTGGGATTTTCTACCTCCCTCTCTCTCTCTGCCCCTCCCCTGCTCTCTCTCTCTCTCTCTCTCTCTCTCTCTCTCTCTCGTGCAAAATAAATAAATAAACATAAAAAAAAGAATCCAATGACTGTAAAATCCAATGACTGTAAAATTGGACTTAAAAATAACATGATATGAAAAAAAATTGCTTTATTTACCATGTGTCCTCTCATATCTTGAAGAAAAACTGTTTTATATGTCATAGCACTGGCAGTGCTGACAGCAGTTATCTAGTATCCAATCCTTAAGATACTTGACTTTTGACTTAAAAAACTCTGATTATGCTTCATTCTGTTATCACTTGGTTCATTCATCCAATACTCATTACATGGTGATTATGCTTCATGAGTTAAGACATTAAATAGCATATTAATCTCCAAAATGTAAATCTTTCCTTAAAATACCTACACATTGTAAATCAAAGTTCAGCATATGCACCATCATTACCAGCATCACCTAGCAGCTTGAGGAAATGCAGAATCCCCACCCCAGAACCTTGATAATAGAATCTACATTTTAGCAAGTCTTCCCTAGACAATTATACACTCCTTAAAGTCTGATGGCCATTGCACTAGAGAAGAATTAATTCAAGAGTTTTTCTATAGAAAAAGTTTTATGATTTTATTCAATGAAATTTCATTTGAAATGAGAAATTCCCTGGGGACACTGCAGGCTAACCCCAAATTAGGACACCTGGATATGCTACTTATTTCTTGAAGACTTAATGAAAACATTACTTCAATTTTTTTTTCTCAACGTTTTTTTATTTATTTTTGGGACAGAGAGAGAGCATGAACGGGGGAGGGGCAGAGAGAGAGACACAGAATCGGAAACAGGCTGCAGGCTGGTTCCTGGTGGGAGTGAGACCAGTATCATGGGTAATTGTGCCGGTTAGTTCCCCTTGGGCCCTAGGCTGGTTTACATACAGCTTTGTTATCTGAAAGTATTCTGAAAAACATGTGCACTCTGCCTCACAATATTCCATTGCCAGTTCAAAGAATATGGCAGAGTTTCTGAGAGAAAAGACACAGTCTTTTATTGAATAAAACAACTTAATTTGTTTTGAAGAGATTGGTTGTGGAAATACAGTTTCAAAGGCATGATTAGGTTGGTATAAAAATGACAGGAAGGTAACTTGTTCAAAATAAAGAATTTCTTATTTTGGGGAAAGTATCTACAGAAAATTTGGTAAGAGTCCAAAGGTATGAGGGGAAATGAGAGAAGATGGGAGTGGGGAAAAGTGTACAGACCCAGGAGGATGGCAAGAGGCTGTGAACCTAGGAGAGGAAGCCTTCAGGGAGAAATTCCCAGGGCAGCTGTGTCTCAGAGATTGTAAGAACAAGGATAGCTAAATTTAAATTTCATATTCTATACTAAAAAATGTTGCACTGTAACTTTCCTCCACTTCTTCCAACCATCAAAAACAAATTCTAAACAAATATCCAGTAAAAATATACTGGAAACAATACAGGTTGTCGATGATTTAAAAGATAATTAAAAAGAATAACAATTTGCCTGTATGCCAACAAGTAACCTGTTAGAAAATAAAATGAAAAAAAAATAGTGGCACAAGAATTAAATTCCAAGGAATACACTCAATAAGAAACTATCAGAAACTGTATGGATTAAACTTTAAACTCTATTAAGGAACGAAAGAAAGGGTTGACTATATAAGACAAAATGCCTCATTTTTAGAGATGTACTAGTCAAAAAGTAACAATTCTCTTGATTTAAACCGTGAAAACATCATTTAGAAATTTACAAAATGATTAATTGTTCAGTTAGAAGTGAAAACTGCAATAGTTGGGGGAGGGTGTAAATCTAGCGTGTTGAAGGTAAGACAACTAAAATAGTATAGATATCAGTGGAAGAATGTAGGATTGATAATTTGTTGTTAAGTATAGGATATTGGGAAATGTATCCCGATATGTGTGAGAATTTTGCAAATGGCAAAAGAGGACATTTCAAATTAGTGGTGAAAAATGGAGTACTTTATAAATGGTTTGGGATAACTAGCAAGCCTTTCTGAAGAAGACTTCGAAACAGGAAAAAAGGAAAGGAAAGAAAGTAGAGAGGAAAGAATCTTTATAAAGTATATAATTTAATATGTAATCTGTCACATGAAAATATGTATTTATGTATTATATAGAAACAAAGCCACAGAAAATAAACCAAGAAGGTAAGATTTTGAGGATGTTTACCAACACCTGATGACAAAATGTTCATTTCCATTTATAAACAAAATTTTATTACAAATATAGAAATAATAACTGCTGGAAAACTAAAGAATAGGAATAGGTAAGTCAACAACAAAAAATAAAAGTATTTAGTAAACATATAAAAATATGTGGCCATAGGAATTCATGATTGGTATTGCATTAGAAAATCTATTGTTGTAGCATTATTGAAGATTAGAGAGAAACACACCAGTGTCATCTCAATAGATATTGGGAAAGTATTTTATAAAATTTCCCTCTCACTTCTGATGAAAATATTTCACCAAGAATAGGAAGGAGAAAAACCTGATTTTGTCATTCTATCTAAAACCTTTAGCAAGCAAAATAAGTTGTTAAGAAACATTAGAAATGTCTCCAATAAATTTGGGGCCGTTTAAAAGAATACCACAAGATAACAGGATATGAGATCAATAAATGAAAAGCCAAAACTCTCCTACAAAACAGAAATAACTAGTCCTAAATGCAAACAAAATATATAAATCTCTTAAAAATAGCACCAAAATTTATGCATAAACTAAATCAGAAATGAACAAAACATAAGAAAATTATAAAAGAGACACTTTTAGACATTAAAGGAAAAAATTGAAATATTCTATATTTGTAGATACTAAATATGGTAACAAGATCAGTTCTCCAATTAGCCTATAGACTTACTATAATTTTAATTGAAATTATTCTGGAGAGAAATGCCTGGGTTGCACAGCTAGTTAAGCATCCAACTCTTTTTTTCGTCTCAGGTCATGATCAAGTGGTTTGTGAGTTCACGCACTACAGTGGGCTCCATGCTGACAGTGCAGATCCTGCTTGGGATTCTCTCTCTTTCTCTTCCCTGCTTTCTCTTCCCCTACCCTGCTAACACTCTCTCTTCTCTCAAAATAAATAAACACTTTAATTTTTTTTTTTAATTTTCCTGGATTTTTCATGGAGATTGGAGATTTTTCATGGAACTTGGCAAACTTATTGTAAAATTTATATGTCAGCTTTGCAAGATTGGAAAAGTTAATAAAGAAAGATAGGGACTTGTCCTATTAACTATCAAATTATGTTTTAAATCCAGAAAGCTTAGGGGCACCTGAGTGGCTCAGATGGTCAAGCATCTGACTTCTGCTTAGGTCATGATCTCACAGTTCATGAGTTCGAGCCCTGCGTTGGGCTCTCTGCTGTCAGCACAGAGCCTGCTTCAGATCCGCTGTCCCCCTGCTCTCTTCCTCTTCCTCCCTTGTACTCTCTCTCTGTCTCCCTCCAAATAAATAACTAAATAAACTTTAAAAACAACCCACAAATACTTAAAAAAATTCAGAACACCTAAAAAGTTAAATTTAAAACTTTCAAATGCTAAAATTAGGTATCTCTCTCACATCTTTCAGAATAGTGACTTTCATATATATTGGGAACATAAAAGGAAAGAAATTAAAATCAGGGAAGGCCATCCTCTGTACCACCCCACCACCACCAAAAAAAAAGCAAGAGACAGGAAGTAAAATATTTTTAAATTGACAATTAAATGTAGACTTCTCTATGATAATTATATCACAAACAAATTTAACCAAAAAAAAAAAAAAAAAGAAAGAAAAAGAAATACAAAAAGAGGAAAGGCAAAGTAAAAATACAGGCTATACAGGAGAATTGTATTTGTAATACATGCAACAAAGGAACAGGGACTAGAATATACAAGTTTCTACAGATTGATTTTTTAAGAAAAAGGCACAGTATTCAAAAATGATATAGGACAAGGGATATTAAAAGGAAATTCATTGGAGAAGAAATTCCAGTGGTCAATAAAGAAAAAGTACAGATATTATTGATGTGAAATGTTGGGTTTTGGGAGTGGTCAAGAAAGAATTCTTGAGATGTCTTTCCATGCAAAAAGGGTGGTTTTATTCAAGCATGGGGACAGGACCCATGGGCAGAAAGAGCTGCATTGGGGTTGTGACGAGTGGCTGCTTAAACTTTAAAGTTGAAAAGGAAAGCAGAAGTCTCCAAGGAATTTGGAAGCAAGGTTTCCAGGACCTTGAAGGAGCTAGCTGTTAGGATAAGGTCATTTACTACTGTCTAATAACACCTTAGTCATGAGGCCTTTCATTTGTATATCAGTTGCCATATGCTTGGAGGATGGTTGCTCACATATATGTTGGGGGGGGGGGGGCAGGCCGAGATAAATGAAGTTTCCAAAGGGATTTTTACAGTATCCTGGAGGTCAGGCTACAGTTAAGCTGATATTGCTTTTTACTTCTAGCAAAGTATTAACATTGAGGCAGCTAAGCTCTTTGAGGAAGGTCACTCTGCCTGTCTCAAGTATTTGTCAATGTAAGTTCTAAGAAAATTTAGTTTTTTCTTTTGCCTATGTTCTGCACATCATTATCATTCTTTCTAACAAATAGGGAAAGACAGCAATAACCAAACCTTGAGTTTGATAACAACTGATATACATGAAGGGGTGGTGAAGTTGATACATTCTATACTCTTATGGAGGTGCAAATTTAAAAAGGCATTTTGGCAGAAAATGTTGCAGCATGTATTTACATTTTACATATAAAAACCCAAAGGAAAATACAAAATGGAAACTAGATTTCCGTTAATGGGAGAAGTGGATACTTACAGAAGTGTATTTACTCAAGTCAGTTATGAAAAGCTAATTTACCACATGGCCAAATAGCCAAAGTCAGTCCAGAGAATAATCAATTCACCAAGTTTAAAATTTTAAAAATATTTCTAAAATTTACAACACTGTATATTACATGGGAATTGTTAAGAAATTGTTTCAGATGTTTAATAAATGTTTTTTGTTTTGTTTTGTTTTTTTAACAGAATGTTAAGAAATGCCCAATCGTACTTCAGCAACTAGCAACTGTAGCTAAAGGAATTAGAACACAGAGAATGTACTGCCAGGGACAAAAGGAAGAAAACAGCCCAGGGTGATGGTACATGAAAGCCAGGTGAGTGAGGGGCAGAGAGAAGAGTTGAAGGCTATATTTTCAGAATATGATCCCCAGCTTCTGAAATACAGAGTATTCGTAGTTCCTAAATTTGTCATTTTAAGTGTTGCGGAAATCTGCAAAAGCTAATGAAACTACCTATCCTCTTCACATTGTTGAAGTTAAAAATTTAGAAGGAAATATTGCAAAATATTTATTTGACAAATTGATCATTTGGTGAAATGATTTTTCATGAATTGGCTAAATGTGCCACAAAATATGGAATAATACATTACAGTTTAAAAGACTGAGGTAGATAATATTGTGTGATATGACATATTATTTATTAAGTAAAAGCCACACTAAACAAAATGATACATTTCTGCATAAAGAATTAGAAACATGTATTTTCAAATAATAATAGGGCTGTTCCTGGCAGAGGAAAGAGACTTTGGCCTAACATTCTAAAAGTAAAACTTATTAGTATAGTACTCAGATAATGAAAGGTGAATTAAATTTACCTTTATATGTAATAGAAATTTAATTTATATTTCCCTTTTCTCCTGGGGTTTTGGCTAAGGCCTTCATGCTGAGGACTTTGACTGCTAAAGTCCCAAACATTCTATTCAAAAATATATTTTTAAACATTTATTTATAGATTTTTGAGAGACAGACACAGTGCGAGCAGGGGAGGGACAGAGAGAGAGAGGGAGATAAATCCAAAGCAGGCTCCAGTCTCTGAGCTGTCAACACACAGCCTGACACAGGGCTCATACCCACAAACCACAAGATCATGACCTGAGCCTAAGTCGGAGGCTAAACTGACTGAGTCACCCATGTGCCCCGAGTCCCAAAATTCTAAAGAGAGATGTTAGAGCACAGGGCGTTCTGAGACAGAGTAGCAGGACTTGTGATCTTTGGTCCATACCCATCTGTAGGCTATACATGTCACTGAAGCATTTTAGAGGGTAATGTCTACAAATAGATTTTTGGTTCAAAACAGAAGGAAGGGAGGAGAGAGGAGGGGAGGGGAGGAGAGGAAAAATAAAAGAAAAGAGACCATAGCCATTTCCCTATGGCAGCTTCTCTTGTCTGTATCAGTCGTGAACTGTGGAAAAGTAGAGAATTTTAAATAGCTACATTTGTCTAGCCCCTTTTACATAGTATTACATATAAACGCACACAGAGTTTGTTGAAGAATGAATTAGGAGGCAAGAGAGAAAAAATTTTTTACATTTTATTTCATAGAGGTAACTGTTTTAAAATGAGTTTAAGTGTATGTTCTATTTTTTAAAAAAATAACATTAAAAGAAATATCTTTAGACATAGATGTCAATACTGGTGACATGAAAGAAAAGATAATTTGTTCTCCATTTCAGTCACCATGGGGCAGAGAAACCCACATGTCTATGTGAAGTGAGATGTAAAAGAAATCAATAATCCAGTTTAAGCAGGAAATGAGTAATTCAGTTTTATAAAAATTATAATGTTCTCAATATTCCCTAGTAATACTCATGTGGTATGGGTGGGGGTAATATGTTTCTATTGAAGGAATAGCAATTTGACTCATTTTTATTTATATATTCTGGGACAAGATGACCCCAGGAACTGGAGAACTTTCTTGAATTTGAGTCTAAATTCCAGATGAAAATGTTCTGTTTGTGTGGTTTTTTATATTCGTTTCACTCTCTTCATCTGACATTCCTTCAGACTTCAGGATGTACCCAATTTCTACAGACAATTCAGCTATTCAAATGCTTAAATTATGTACTGTAGACTACCAGAGAACAAGGCTATTTAGAGTAAATCACTAATTCTGTGGCATTGACTGTAATTGCAAAGAGGTCTGCATAGGCTGAACATATGAGGGACATTTAAGCAGAGGAGAATAGTATGAGCAAATACATGACAGCTGAAATTGTGATGTGCTTTTTGGAAGGTGAGGAGAGTAGGCTGCTGACTCCTTCATGGCGTCTTTGCCCTTGAGGATAAATGTCCTTTTCCAGATAAATCATTGAATAAAGAGAACAAAGACTTTTTATCCATCTTTGTCATTCACATTCATGTCCAAGGCTTCACACTTGTTTGCTTCACAGAAGAAGATTTCCTTTTGTTGGAAAAATTTTTAAATTCCTAAGGCCGGGACGTATTCCCTCACAATGCTAATCTTCTATGAACCATTATTTGTGGGCACAAGGGGGTTTCTTTGTTTCTTGGATATTATAGAGAAGCCAGAATTTCAACAATCACTATGTAAGAATTGTTTAGTCTTGCTTGAGTTGAGTTGGCTACTTGGGAGGCTTAGCTCAATGCCTATCTGTTGAGGTGAAATGTATTGCTTCTGTGATATGTCTGCAAGCTCATAGAACAGAAGACCTTCAGGGAACTAGAGATTCTGAGAACGAGGTGAGAAGATTTGTGCATGAAGACAGTAGGCTGCCATCCATGCTGGGGGCGGGTGAGATCTCCCTTTATATTATTATAAAATATAGCAACAGTAAGTATAGAACAAGTTGTCCCTTTCCAAAATGAGATTTTGGTACAAATTTTTCCCCAAGTTTTGTGTCCTGTGAAGGACTTATTTGACTTCCTTCTCTTACAGCTTATTTGGGCCAGAGAGTCTCCATTTTAGCCCCAGTGTCATGATCTTTGCTACTTAGAGACATTCCATTTTCACAACGTAGTGACATGCTTATCAAAACTAATGGACTAAATTGTTCAACAATTAATGTATATTAATTTTGAGAGATACATATTAATTTGAATTATGTTAATAAAGACTGCTAGTTTGAGGTTGGGATATCTATCAAGTGAAAAAGATTTTGCTATCTTCTGCCAAAAAAAACCCAAAAAACAAAAAACTCCATCATTTCCAAAAGAATAGATGATTTTGAAAGAGCCCAAGTATCTAAAAATCTTTTTAATTGAAATTCTCTTAATTGAATGGGCACTATATGGCAACACTGCTCCCAGGTGATGGTCATTCCTAAATATCATGACATTAAAGCATGGAATAAAAAGAATGTTTTGTGATGACTTTCCAATATACTGCATACACAAATTGAGGTAATGATAGCTAGGTATTTCGTACTAATGGATTCATTATATTGATGCATGGTATGTGAAACAGAGATCCCAGCTCTCCTTTTACTCGGTATCAAAAACTACAACTATTGTAATTACAAAAGGATACATTGAAATAAAAAGTTGGTGAGACCGTTTACTCTCCATGGTAATATTTGCATTCAAATAAAGTCAAATATTTCATTGAAATTCAAAATGAGAATAGACATGTTTGTGTGATTATAAATATGAGAGAATCAGAGTTGAAATTCTGGCTTTGTCTCAGAAACTTTCAGACTCTCAATTTTCTCATTGACCCAAATGAAGACCACAGTACCTCTCCCCTGTGGTACTGCAAAGAGTAAGTAAGTATTGTAAAGACTTATCCATAGTGTTTGGCATTTGGTCATTATGGAATGGTGATTGTTATTAGTATTAATATTATTTTCATTATTATTATGTTTCCAATAGGCTCCAGATATCACTATAGAGTTTTTTGTGTGTTATCTTTCAATGGAAATTGAAATGTATCTGTTAGCTATTGCTATATGATTAATCATTCCAAAACTCAGTAGCTTTAAACAGCAGTACTTACTATTGCTTACACACTGAGTGGAGGCTTGGATTTGGCTGATTTTGTCTGGCCTTGTCAGAGAGACTCTGCTTCTTACTGCCTATTTTTTGGGTCCCCAGATTACTGTTCTCCTCCTGGGGATAATGGGCTATGTGAGCATGTATTTCCCATGGAGAAGGCAGATTTTCAAGGGAGTGAGTGAAATAGCTCAGGCCTTTTAAGCCTGAGAGTCAGAATTGGCTCAATGTCACTGTTACCTAGCTTGTCAATGGTCAAAGATGGCCAAACCCAACACCAAGGAGCAGTGAAGAGCACTCTGTACACAAATGAGGCCATAGCACTGTTGGGTGAGTGTTGAGGCCAAAAATTCAATTCACTTCAATTCATCCTCTTCCAGGAAAAAAAAAAGCCCAGATGAAAGTGAGACCTCTGTATGGCTTACTGAACTTCCCAAGGGGTCCAGTGGGTATTGTCCTAGTGTCATATAGAGTTTACCGTCTCTGCCTAAAAGGATCTAAGCCATGGTATTTGCCAAATTCCATACCCCTGGTCTTTGTCTATCTAATCTTGAAGCGTAAGAGGAAACATACCAGTATTTACTCAGAAGGCTCTAGGAATAAAAATACCATCTTCTGAAACTCTCTCTTGCCATGTTGTTCATGTGCATTAATTCTTGTCACTTTATTCATGTCACTATGTTTTTCACTTATGGTGTTTTAAATTATTGTTTTGTGTCATTTTTTTCTCCATTTACTAATATATTAATTCATTCATATGAATGAATTTATTTATTGGCTGTGTGCCATACATCAGAACTTTCCCTATGTATTATTAAAGGAGTTGAATGGTTGAAGGAGTTACACCAGCACCAACCCCCTTGAAGCTTGCATTTTAGCAGTGAGGAGAGACATTGGAAAATAAAAATTTTCACAAATAATGCTAAACTACAACTGGAAAGAAAAAGTGCTACAATTAAGAAGTAAAGAGCACAATGAGAGAAATGACAGAAGGAACTGAAGTAGTCTGGATATTTACAAAATACATTAGCAAGATTGACAGTTGAACAAATCCTCAAGCACTGCTTTCTAACAGAAATATAATTCAGGCCACATATTAAATTTAAAATTTTTAGTAGCTATATTGAAGAAAGAAAACATTAAAATTGATTTTAATCTTGTATTTAACCCAAGATGTCTAAACTATTATCATTTGTACATATAATAATTATAAAAATTAGTAAGAAGATATTTTATGTAATTTTTTATATTAAGTGTTTGAAATTCATTGCATATTTTAGCACAATTCAAAGCACATCTCAATTCTCACTGGCCACATATCAAGTGCTCAATAGCCGTATCACTAGTGGCTACCTTGCCAGCCAGCACAGCTTTACAGTGTTAACCAGGCAAACTAAGGAAGAAAAATTTTGCAGAAAGAGAGAAGATTCTAGTAAATGCAAAATCTCTGAAGCAAAATATCAAAATGTATTAGAAAACTAAAATAGCCAATCTTACATAGAGTATGGGTTTCAGGCAAAGTAGCCCAAAATGGAGTTAAATCATATGGAGGCCATGGTAATGTTGTGTTTTTTATACTAAGTGTTATGAGAGGTGATTGAAAGACTTAAGCAGGGTATACTTGCTCTTATTTGCATTTTAAAGTGATTGTTTTTGCTGCAGTAAGGAGAATCAATTGAAGGGTACTGGAGACATGGAGAAAAACCAGGAGTGATAGCACTTGCTGTAGTATGGGCAAAAGCACATGACAGCATGGACTGAGGAATGTCAGTAAAGAGATGTGGATGGACAAGTTACTTAGGGGATAAAATCAATTAGCCTTTTTTGTTTGTTTGTTTGTTTAGAAAGAGATGACTTAGAAGGAAGAGAGAAAGATGAAAGGTATTTGTTTCTGGCATTTGCAGAGAGATAAATGTTACACCACGTTTGAGGAACAAAATTGGTTAACTCAGAATTGGTCCTACAAAGTTTTACGTGCCCCTTAAATTATGTAGTTGGGTAACTAGAGATAACTAGTGGGGAATTAGATGTGTAGGACCCAGGGCTTAAGACCAAACAAGTGGTCTGGGCTAGACATTTGAATTTGAAAGGAACAAGCCCTGTGCATTGCAGATTCTCAGTACCTGGAGGCAGCTCAGCTTTGCATCTTCTGGATTTAGGGCCTTGTATGTAACTAATGCTCAGTAAATTTTTATTCAGTGTACTTTCTTATCCCCTCTCTTCCCATGATGGGATGGTAGATAAGACTGAGCAGCCAGACAAGCAGACTGTCAGCAGTATCAGATTGGTGAGCCTGTCATGTTACCCCCGTTCTTACACAAAATTTTGTGATAATTAAAAATTCTGACGCCTGGGCCATGGCCTCTGCATAAACTTTCCTGAGTCTAAATATGGGATAGTGAATTCACATTCCTCTTTGTGGTTATTAAAGTCATCAATACTTTTAACAAATAATTTTGACCTAGAGAACAACAAACTGGGATAAATACCACTAAAACTGAAATTACAAATTATATGTATAGGGAAAATAAAATCAATCCCAATTAATTCAGTCAAGTGAAATTGGATCAATACAAATTTTGATCTTGGTCATTATGGTTTTAATCTTAATAACATTGACAACTGGTAAGATTTTACAAAAAAAGCCTATTTAGAACTAGCTGCCTCACCCGACCAAATTCTTCTTATGCCAGTCACAGACACAGTTTCTTTCTTTGTGCACATAACATTAGCAGAATATGAAATCTCAGATATTCAGTAAAACTGGATTTATCTAAATAAAATAAAATAAATAAATTTAAATAAAATTTCGACTTTGCCAAGCAGTCTAGGGCACCTGCATATCACTATGATATGAAAGTCTTGACTCCCTACTTGTAATTGTATTTTAATATGAGAGCATCAGTGAATTAAATGTGCCTAAATTTCAGGAGTTAATAAAACAACATTTTTTTAAAGCACCTATCATGCTGTGCCTTATATATTTCAATGAATGTTGAAAATTAAGTCTTATACCCTCAATCAACTGACATTATGGTCGAGAAACCAAAACAAACTAAATAGAGAATTGTTTTGACCAAATGTGTGATATTAGCTAGGGAAGTTGAGGATGTTTGGAATTGTCAGACAAAGAAAAATTTGAATGGAATAATTTATCATGTTCTCTTCGACTGAAGTAAGACTTGAGAAATATAGAAAAATGAAACAGAGTTAACTTTTCCTCTTTGAGGCATTTGTGCCATAAAGATGGTGGAATCAGAATAAAGTGTGCTGTGGTGGGGAGGTGGTCTGTGAAGGCTCCACAAACAGGTTGATTATAACAATGCTCTCAGAGGCATGCAATTGTGTTCTATTGAATTAATAAACCAGGAGATGTGACAGTAATTTATGTTTTTGTCTCATTTTGATGCTAGTCACTTTTTCTTTCCCGGTTCGAAACTGAGGATGGTAGGTGACAGGTGCTATGCTAGGTGTTGAGGGCACAAGAAAAGAACAGGAAATAGTCCCTAGTTCTCAAAGAACTCATTTTTGGTGCCATTTTCTTGAGGCCATCATCATCTTCCATTTGGACTTCCAGACTAAGTTCTCTAGCCTATCTCCTCATTCAGTCAATCATCCACATGACAACAAGGATAGTTTCCTAAAGCGTAAATCTAATTGAATCATTGTTCTGCCTAAAACTCTTCAATGATGTCACTTTGCATACTGGATAAAATCTAGGTCCTGTAATGTGACACAGAAGTTTCTTAACAGTTTGATTTTTTTCCTGGCCATGTTGTTTATGCTGAAACCACATAGAAATACTTATTGTTTCCCAAATATGCTTTGTTCTTTCACAGCTCTGGGTCAAGGGGGGCGGGTGTCTTAAACCTATTTTTGTTAGGATATAAACATTTTTTTAAAAAAATTTGACTCATCTCCTCATTTATTTTCCTTTATTTTGGAAAGGAGCCTTAGGCATCATTTTGGAAATGAGCCTGAGACATCATAGATTCAGGTTTCACACTGTGTTTCACAGTGTGGACATGTGGGTGTGATATGTATGGTACAAGGGCCTTGAAAGCTGAGCATTTGGACTTTAGTTTGCTAGCAATAGACCACATTTGTATCTAGTAGTTTACTTAGAAGGGTGTTTCATAGGTGTAGCATCAATTGGACCAATGTAAGACTGAGATGGAAGAACGATTTGGGAGTGTATTGCAATAATCTAGAAACAAGTGATTATATCCTATGCTGGGGTGGACTTATTAAGAAATAAGCAAAGACAGTAAAGCTTATTGTGGTCATTTATCTGGGAATCTAAATACAAGAGTATAAAACCAATAAAATTATTGAAATTATTTTTTTACATAACCAACCATTATATTTTTAATTTAATTTAAATTCCAGTATAGTTTATATTAGTTTTAGGTGTACAATATAGTGATTCAACAATTCTCGACTAGCGGCAAGATGGCGGCTTAGGAGGACGCTGGGCTCACCGCACGTCCTGCTGATCACTTAGATTCCATCTACACCTGCCTAAATAACCCAGAAAACCGCCAGAGGATTAGCAGAACAGAGTCGCCGGAGCCAAACGCAGACGAGAGGCCCACGGAAGAGGGTAGGAAGGGCGGCGAGGCGGTGCGCGCTCCACGGACTGGCGGGAGGGAGCCGGGGCGGAGGGGCGGCTCGCCGGCCAAGCAGAGCCCCCGAGTCGGGCTTGCAAAAGCGGAGGGGCCGGGCGGACTGTGTTCCGACAGCAAGCGCGACTTAGCGTCTGGGAGGTCAGAAATTAACAGCTCTGCTCGGAAAGCGGGAAGGCTGGAGGACAAAGGGAGGGAGAGCTGCTGAGCCCCCTGACAACAGAGCTCAGTTTGGTGGGGAACAAAGGCGCTCGCCAGCGCCATTTCCCCCGCCCATCCTCCAGCCGAAATCCCAAAGGGAACCGGTTCCTGCCAGGGAACTTGCTCGCTCCGCGGAAACACCCAACTCTGCGCTTCGGCGGAGCCAAACCTCCGGCAGCGGATCTGACTCCCTCCTGCTGCCACAGGGCCCCTCCTGAAGTGGATCACCTAAGGAGAAGCGATCTAAGCCTGCCCCTCCTGCCCCCGAGCACCTTGCCTACCCACCCCAGCTAATACGCCAGATCCCCAGCATCACAAGCCTGGCAGGGTGCAAGTAGCCCAGTGGAGCCACACCACCCCACAGTGAATCCCACCCCTAGGAGAGGGGAAGAGAAGGCACACACCAGTCTGACTGTGGCCCCAGCGGTGGGCTGGGGCAGACATCAGGTCTGACTGCGGCCCCGCCCACCAACTCCAGGTATACACCACAGCACAGGGGAAGTGCCCTGCAGGTCCTCACCACGCCAGGGACTATCCAAAATGACCAAGCGGAAGAACTCCCCTCAGAAGAATCTCCAGGAAATAACAACAGCTAATGAGCTGATCAAAAAGGATTTAAATAATATAACAGAAAGTGAATTTAGAATAATAGTCATAAAATTAATCGCTGGGCTTGAAAACAGTATACAGGACAGCAGAGAATCTCTTGCTACAGAGATCAAGGGACTAAGGAACAGTCACGAGGAGCTGAAAAACGCTTTAAACGAAATGCATAACAAAATGGAAACCACCACAGCTCGGCTTGAAGAGGCAGAGGAGAGAATAGGTGAACTAGAAGATAAAGTTATGGAAAAAGAGGAAGCTGAGAAAAAGAGAGATAAAAAAATCCAGGAGTATGAGGGGAAAATTAGAGAATTAAGTGATACACTAAAAAGAAATAATATAGGCATAATTGGTATCCCAGAGGAGGAAGAGAGAGGGAAAGGTGCTGAAGGGGTACTTGAAGAAATCATAGCTGAGAACTTCCCTGAACTGGGGAAGGAAAAAGGCATTGAAATCCAAGAGGCACAGAGAACTCCCTTCAGACGTAACTTGAATCGATCTTCTGCACGACATATCATAGTGAAACTGGCAAAATACAAGGATAAAGAGAAAATTCTGAAAGCAGCAAGGGGTAAACGTGCCCTCACATATAAAGGGAGACCGATAAGACTCGTGACTGATCTCTCTTTTGAAACTTGGCAGGCCAGAAAGAATTGGCACGAGATTTTCAGGGTGCTAGACAGAAAAAATATGCAGCCGAGAATCCTTTATCCAGCAAGTCTGTCATTTAGAATAGAAGGAGAGATAAAGGTCTTCCCAAACAAACAAAAACTGAAGGAATTTGTCACCACTAAACCAGCCCTACAAGAGATCCTAAGGGGACCCTGTGAGACAAAGTCCCAGAGACATCACTATAAGCATAAAACATACAGACATCACAATGACTCTAAACCCGTATCTTTCTATAATAACACTGAATGTAAATGGATTAAATGCGCCAACCAAAAGACATAGGGTATCAGAATGGATAAAAAAACAAGACCCATCTATTTGCTGTCTACAAGAGACTCATTTTAGACCTGAGGACACCTTTAGATTGAGAGTGAGGGGATGGAGAACTATTTATCATGCGACTGGAAGCCAAAAGAAAGCTGGAGTAGCCATACTTATATCAGACAAACTAGACTTTAAATTAAAGGCTGTAACAAGAGATGAAGAAGGACATTATATAATAGTTACAGGGTCTATCCATCAGGAAGAGCTAACAATTATCAATGTCTATGCACCGAATACCGGAGCCCCCAAATATATAAAACAATTACTCATAAACATAAGCAACCTTATTGATAAGAATGTGGTAATTGCAGGGGACTTTAATACACCACTTACAGAAATGGATAGATCATCTAGACACACGGTCAATAAAGAAACAAGGGCCCTGAATGAGACATTGGATCAGATGGACTTGACATCTGATCTAAATTATATATTTAGAACTCTGCATCCCAAAGCAACAGAATATACTTTCTTCTCGAGTGCACATGGAACATTCTCCAAGATAGATCATATACTGGGTCACAAAACAGCCCTTCATAAGTTTACAAGAATTGAAATTATACCATGCTTACTTTCAGACCACAATGCTATGAAGCTTGAAATCAACCACAGAAAAAAGTCTGGAAAACCTCCAAAAGCATGGAGGTTAAAGAACACCCTACTAACGAATGAGTGGGTCAACCAGGCAATTAGAGAAGAAATTAAAAAATATATGGAAACAAACGAAAATGAAAATACAACAATCCAAACGCTTTGGGATGCAGCGAAGGCAGTCCTGAGAGGAAAATACATTGCAATCCAGGCCTATCTCAAGAAACAAGAAAAATCCCAAATACAAAATCTAACAGCACACCTAAAGGAACTAGAAGCAGAACAGCAAAGGCAGCCTAAGCCCAGCAGAAGAAGAGAAATAATAAAGATCAGAGCAGAAATAAACAATGTAGAAACTAAAAAAACTGTAGAGCAGATCAACGAAACCAAGAGTTGGTTTTTTGAAAAAATAAACAAAATTGACAAACCTCTAGCCAGGCTTCTCAAAAAGAAAAGGGAGATGACCCAAATAGATAAAATCATGAATGAAAATGGAATGATTACAACCAATCCCTCAGAGATACAAACAATTATCAGGGAATACTATGAAAACTTATATGCCAACAAATTGGACAACCTGGAAGAAATGGACAAATTCCTGAACACCCACACTCTTCCAAAACTCAATCAGGAGGAAATAGAAAGCTTGAACAGACCCATAACCAGCGAAGAAATTGAATCGGTTATCAAAAATCTCCCAACAAATAAGAGTCCAGGACCAGATGGCTTCCCAGGGGAGTTCTACCAGACGTTTAAAGCAGACATAATACCTATCCTTCTCAAGCTATTCCAAGAAATAGAAAGGGAAGGAAAACTTCCAGACTCATTCTATGAAGCCAGTATTACTTTGATTCCTAAACCAGACAGAGACCCAGTAAAAAAAGAGAACTACAGGCCAATATCCCTGATGAATATGGATGCAAAAATTCTCAATAAGATACTAGCAAATCGAATTCAACGGCATATAAAAAGAATTATTCACCATGATCAAGTGGGATTCATTCCTGGGATGCAGGGCTGGTTCAACATTCGCAAATCAATCAACGTGATACATCACATTAACAAAAAAAGAGAGAAGAACCATATGATCCTGTCAATCGATGCAGAAAAGGCCTTCGACAAAATCCAGCACCCTTTCTTAATAAAAACCCTTGAGAAAGTCGGGATAGAAGGAACATACTTAAAGATCATAAAAGCCATTTATGAAAAGCCCACAGCTAACATCATCCTCAACGGGGAAAAACTGAAAGCTTTTTCCCTGAGATCAGGAACACGACAAGGATGCCCACTCTCACCGCTGCTGTTTAACATAGTGCTGGAAGTTCTAGCATCAGCAATCAGACAACAAAAGGAAATCAAAGGCATCAAAATTGGCAAAGATGAAGTCAAGCTTTCGCTTTTTGCAGATGACATGATATTATACATGGAAAGCCCGATAGACTCCACCAAAAGTCTGCTAGAACTGATACAGGAATTCAGCAAAGTTGCAGGATACAAAATCAATGTACAGAAATCAGTTGCATTCTTATACACTAACAATGAAGCAACAGAAAGACAAATAAAGAAACTGATCCCATTCACAATTGCACCAAGAAGCATAAAATACCTAGGAATAAATCTAACCAAAGATGTAAAGGATCTGTATGCTGAAAACTATAGAAAGCTTATGAAGGAAATTGAAGAAGATTTAAAGAAATGGAAAGACATTCCCTGCTCATGGATTGGAAAAATAAATATTGTCAAAATGTCAATACTACCCAAAGCTATCTACACATTCAATGCAATCCCAATCAAAATTGCACCAGCATTCTTCTCGAAACTAGAACAAGCAATCCTAAAATTCATATGGAACCACAAAAGGCCCCGAATAGCCAAAGGAATTTTGAAGAAGAAGACCAAAGCAGGAGGCATCACAATCCCAGACTTTAGCCTCTACTACAAAGCTGTCATCATCAAGACAGCATGGTATTGGCACAAAAACAGACACATAGACCAATGGAATAGAATAGAAACCCCAGAACTAGACCCACAAACGTATGGCCAACTCATCTTTGACAAAGCAGGAAAGAACATCCAATGGAAAAAAGACAGCCTCTTTAACAAATGGTGCTGGGAGAACTGGACAGCAACATGCAGAAGGTTGAAACTAGACCACTTTCTCACACCATTCACAAAAATAAACTCAAAATGGATAAAGGACCTAAATGTGAGACAGGAAACCATCAAAACCTTAGAGGAGAAAGCAGGAAAAGACCTCTCTGGCCTCAGCCGTAGCAATCTCTTACTCGACACATCCCCAAAGGCAAGGGAATTAAAAGCAAAAGTGAATTACTGGGACCTTATGAAGATAAAAAGCTTCTGCACAGCAAAGGGAACAACCAACAAAACTAAAAGGCAACCAACGGAATGGGAAAAGATATTCGCAAATGACATATCGGACAAAGGGCTAGTATCCAAAATCTATAAAGAGCTCACCAAACTCCACACCCGAAAAACAAATAACCCAGTGAAGAAATGGGCAGAAAACATGAATAGACACTTCTCTAAAGAAGACATCCGGATGGCCAACAGGCACATGAAAAGATGTTCAGCGTCGCTCCTTATCAGGGAAATACAAATCAAAACCACACTCAGGTATCACCTCACACCAGTCAGAGTGGCCAAAATGAACAAATCAGGAGACTATAGATGCTGGAGAGGATGTGGAGAAACGGGAACCCTCTTGCACTGTTGGTGGGAATGCAAATTGGTGCAGCCGCTCTGGAAAGCAGTGTGGAGGTTCCTCAGAAAATTAAAAATAGACCTACCCTATGACCCAGCAATAGCACTGCTAGGAATTTATCCAAGGGATACAGGAGCACTGATGCATAGGGCCACTTGTACCCCAATGTTCATAGCAGCACTCTCAACAATAGCCAAATTATGGAAAGAGCCTAAATGTCCATCAACTGATGAATGGATAAAGAAATTGTGGTTTATATACACAATGGAATATTACATGGCAATGAGAAAAAATGAAATATGGCCTTTTGTAGCAACGTGGATGGAACTGGAGAGTGTGATGCTAAGTGAAATAAGCCATACAGAGAAAGACAGATACCATATGGTTTCACTCTTATGTGGATCCTGAGAAACTTAACAGGAACCCATGGGGGAGGGGAAGGAAAAAAAAAAAAAGAGGTTAGAATGGGAGAGAGCCAAAGCATAAGAGACTGTTAAAAACTGAGAACAAACTGAGGGTTGATGGGGGGTGGGAGGGAGGAGAGGGTGGGTGATGGGTATTGAGGAGGGCAACTTTTGGGATGAGCACTGGGTGTTGTATGGAAACCAATTTGTCAATAAATTTCAGAAAAAAAAAAAAAACAATTCTCTACATTACTCAATGCTCATCAAGATAAGTGTATTCTTCCCTTCACCTATTTCACCCATCTCCCCAGCCACCTCCCCTCTGGTAATCATCTGTTTATTCTTTATAGCTAAAAGTCTGATTTTTGGTATGTCTCTTTTTTTTGTTTTTTACTTTGTTCATTTGTTTTGTTTCTTAAATTCCATACATGAGTGAAATCATATGGTATTTTTCTTCCTCTGATTGATTTGTTTTGCTTAGCATTATACTGTCTAGCTCCAACCATATTGTTGAAAATAGCAACATTCCATTCGTTTTATGGCTGAATGATATTCCGTTGTATGTATATATACCACATCTTCTTTCTTTATGCATTCATCTATCAGTGGACACTTAGGCTGCTTTAATAGTTTGGCTATTGTAAATAATGATACAATAAACATAGGGGTGCACGTGTTCCTCTGAATTAGTGTTTTTGTATTCTTTGGACAAATACCCAGTAGTTTGCTGGATCATATGGAGTTCTATATTTATTTTTTTAGGAATCTCTATATTGTTTTCCACTATTATAGCTTTTAAAATACAGTAATAAGTGAATTGTCATAAGGTGATACTGTGATACTACAGCTTCTACAAAGAGTTGGTTCAAGCTTCCAGAGATGACTGATCCAAACAGTATATATGGGAGATCCCAAACATAATAAACAGATAGAAAGTGCATATCTCAGATTATTTCTTGATGTTAAAGTCTAATAAATTTAATGGAAGAAAGTTAATTACTGAGAAGGAAATATTTTTGTATCCGCATCTTATAAAAAACTAAAAAGAAATTGGGAAAGAAAATACATATAACGAACATTATTTTTACATAAATGTTACTTTATTAATTAATAGTCAAATCACTATGGAAGACCATGAAAAATACCTATTTATGTTATTTTATTCTATTTTTTCTTTGGCCAGTAGCTAGGAAAACACAAAATGGAAGTAGAAAAATGGAAATATTTCTTTTTATTAAGGATTGTGGGTTCAAAATAGTTTAAGTAAAAAATGTAAGGGCGATTAAAGATGATTTGATAGAGTAAGTATCAAGAAGTATTCACTTTTAAAGGATAGTATAATATTATAGTTATCTTAGAGCTTAAGTTTGAAGTCAATTAATATTCTTAACATTCTGGTATTCTGTTCCCCTAGTTTTTCAGTAGTTTTCAAATCTATAATCTTGAACTCAATTTAGGGGTTGGTCTTTTGGGTTATATTTGTGAGTCTCTGGGAACCAGTAACTTGGTTCTGTGGTCCTATGTTAATGACATGGAAGTCTCAGGTAAGGACAGAGATTGACAGAATAGGAGATAATTTGAGGTAAAGGGGAAAGACTTGAAAAAATGAGGAACTTCGTGATGAAAAAAATTTCATAAATTTAATGTCAGGGTGGCTATGATGTTATAGTTATCTGGGGGTGGCTTAGAGGCATCTCTCAAAGTTTTAAAAATAAGCTACTGCTTCCTTGGAAAAAAGTCCTATTATTATATTATAGTCATGGTACCACATAGTTTAAATGATGACAGATTAAATAAAATGAACATTTTAAGGAAATGACTCAATATACCATATATCTTTATTAATAAAGTGCTCATTATTTAAATGGGTGGCAATGTCAAACCTGACTTTGTTATCACAAGTGTGTTGTGATGCCAACCACTTTGTAGATCACAAACTCAGGGTCATCCAATGAAGGCTTAGATTCTCAGGCTAGAGTTGTGTAGCTATATATTACCACAAAAATATGTTATTATTTAACTTTCAATAAAATGAATTAATAATCCACAAATCTGATTTTCTTCTCACATAACCCATAAAGAGAACAAAAAGAGTGGAATTAATAGAGATTCCTCAATTATTAAAAATGTACATGAAATTATTATTTCAATAAGTTATATCCATATAAATTCTATTTAATTTAACTTACCTTTGTATTTTAATGCAGAGAGGAGAATGGTTTACATATATAGTACTTTGTTGTATGAAATGAGTCTTTTATTAGATATTATGTAAAACAGTTATTAATGCTTACTATGTGTTGCTCTGTGCAACAATGAGCTATAGTGGGATTCTATGTTAAAATTTAAGGAGGAATGGGTTTCCTTTTCAAATACTCAGCTTTAGACATCAGTGAAGAAATGACATGCAGTATCAAAAATTGATAAGCTAGGCAGTCATAAGATGTTTTTGTATTAACATTTTGTTTCTATCAAATGACTGGCCAACTGGGGGTGAATTTCTATTTTCTGTTTTGGGGGTAACTCACTGCTTATAGGGGCATGGAACTTAAAACTGGTAATATGAATTCTATTACAGAATTCAGATGAGAATATAAATGTCTTGTTTAATTTCTGGAGGTATGCAATAAAATTTTTACATCACCTCTACCAGAGCATCTATAAATGGAGGGAAGCAGGAAAACTCAATTTTATATGTAAGAGAATATAAAATGTGGGTCTGTATAAGAGAGATTGCTAGATGAGTTAGCAATATTCATTCTTCCTACCTCTACAAGAATAGAAATTTTAGCCAGGCACACAGATACCAAACTGAAAATCACATTCTTGGGCACCCTCATAATTAGATGTGACCATGGGATTATTTTTGGGCCAATGAAATGTGGAAAGTAGCAAAGTATGTGATATTAGAGTTATGCACTTACAAGGAAAGGAATAATGCCGTTTCTTCTCTTTCCCGATTGCCAATTTGTTGGAGTGTGGATATGAAGGTAGGGGTTGGAATAGCCATCTCAGAACATGAGGTAGAACCTGTATGAGCAAACTAGCAGAGGCTTGGATTATCTGGTGTCATGGGAAAAATTGCTTCCATTTGTACTGTTTTCAGGACAGTACAATATTTACATCTTGTTTGAGCCACTGTTATTGGTTCCTTGTTTATAGCAGTCACACCACACTCTAAATAATGCAATGAAGCATCTAACTCATTTTAAGAAAATACCCCAATGTTGAAAAATGAAGTTTTATAAACTAAATTACCTAAAGAAATTGTCTGACTTGAATATAATGTAAACCAACACCATGCAACAGAACTTCTGCAATGATGGAAATATTCTCCACAATTGAATTCAGTAGCTACTAACAAAGTCTAGATATTAGGAATTTGATATATGGGTAATTTTACTGAGAAATTAAATTTCTAATTTTAGTAAATTTTAGTCCACTTAAATTTAAATAATCACACATGGTTGGTGGATACCTAACTATTAGACTTCATAGTTATAATAATTTATTTAGTCATTATTTTGTCTGGTGACACAACCTATAAATTATGCCTTTTATCCTCTCTAATTAGAGGGATGTTAAAAACAGTTCAGAGAAAATGCCCAAGAAATGTACAATTAACAGGTAGATTAGCACAAACCTTCATTCCTTTCATTTATGTGTCTCAATAATTATTTAACTAAAGTTTTTAATGTTCAAACTGTCATGTGTGTGTGTCAATGGAAACACAAAATAAGTGGATGTTTTCTTACATCTGCTATTTGTATAGCCATTCATCCAGCTGACTCCTATCTCTTTTATCTTTCAAGAAGATGGCAAGTTTAAGCATTTTACTCCTGGCTAGGGTTTCTGTGCAGAATTCCTCTCTTACCATGGTGATTTATGTTGGAATTGGATTTGTTTAAAGGATCTTCTTGTACCCTTTTTCATTAAAATTTGTAAAACATCCTCACTGAGGTACACAATTCCTTAGATAATTTTCCTTGGGGGTCCCCAAATGGCTTCTATTGACTTTTTGGAGTTCCAAGGAATCGAGCAGAAGACCTCATTCTAAATGAAAGGAAAAGAAAGGTCTTATACATTCTAAGCTTCTCTTTGAAATATTTCTACCCTGCAGTCCCAGAGGCTAGGGATGAGAAAGGGTTCTACCTGATCCATGATACACATCTGTAGTTTTGGTTCTTTGTACAGCAAGAGTCACCACCTCTTGAGTTGGCTAGAGTTAATAGAGAGGGCCTGGCCAAAGACAAAGTAGAGGCCAGAATACCTGTGGAATGATACTCATACAGAAACATCTTACAATAAAGTACTTATAAAATTCTTCAGAATTATAATCATGCCAAGCTTTGTTTTAATTCCACTCTTTTTAAATAATAGAGTTTGAATCTTTCTTTCAATATCTTTATTAGGAATTCTATAAAAATATTAATGAACTAAAATGCAGGGTACATTTCAAAATAAATTTCCAAAATCATTAAAAATCTAATTTTTTCATGTAATTTTCAGTTTTAAAACATGTTCTTAATATACAAATGATGACTTATAATTTCTTAATTTCACATGAATAAGATAATTTTATTGGGAGAAACATATTGAAGAAAGAGAAGAGGCATTCATTGAGTTCCTAAATTTTGTCAAATCCTGTGCTTGGCCACTTGTAGTTTTTATCTCAGTTTATATATGTGCTTCTGTGCCACATACATCATTCTCCCCAGTGCATGGGTGAAGAAACAGAGACTCATAAAATTTAAATACTTTGCCCAGACCCCATTGATCCTATGCAGTAGAAAAAAATAATTTAATCCCAGATTTCTCTTCTTCCTAAACTTGTGGTATTTATATTATATGATCATGTCTTATCTTTATATTAATTTTCCTTTTGATTGATTCTTTTTACCTGTCCTCTCTTTTATTTGTCTACTGAAATCATTCTTGCCTAAGTGCTTACACTCTTGGGATAGACAATTGCCATAGTCCCCTAACTTGATTAATGCCTCCAGAATCTATTTGCTCATTTCCCATTGATTATTTTTCTAGTGCTGACCTTTTTTTTTTAATATTATTCAATACCCATAGAGATAAGAGTAAAGAAAAAACATGCATCTCAATTTATCACAAGGCAATACTCATGTAACTAACACCCAGGTCTAGAAAAAAGACATTGCTAGCCCCTCCTAAAACCTATCTTTTGGCCACTCTCCTACCTCCTACAAAAGGTAAACACTTCCATACTTTACTTGATAGTTTAACAACCTAATCATAAACACATAAATAAAATAGTTTAAATTATTTTTGAACTTAATGTGTTTTGAATAATTTGCATATATTCTTCCTTGTTTATCTTTAACATTATGATGTGAGATTTACCTGTAGTATAGTAGCGATAGTTGAGCTATACTATAGCATAGTAGCTATATTTACCTGTAGCTATAGTATTCCATTATATATACACATCCTGTTAATGAATAGTTTAGTTATTTTCCAAAAAATGGCCTTAAAATGCTATTATGGACATGCTTGTGAATGTCTTTTGTTGCACAATGCATGCAGTTCTGTTTGGTATATATCTGGGTGGTAAGTTATTAGGTCATGGGGTATGTATATGATAAACTATAAAAGATACCACCATATAGTTTTCCAAACTGTGCAAATTTATTTTCCTATGTTCAGTTTATGCACATTCCCATTGATTTTCTTCCACTCCAATTCCTAGTCAGTACTTTTCATTTTAGCTATTTTGGTAAATGTGTAGTGATTTTAACTTGCATTTGTCTTGTTACTAATAAGTATGACCACATTTTCTTACGTTTGTTGGCCATTTGGTTCTCCTCTTTTTGAATTGATTGCTAGGGTCCCTTGCTAATTTTTTTTCTTTTTTTTCTCATGATTTTTTTAAGTTTATTTATTTTAAGAGAGAGAGCATGAACATGAGTGGGGGAGGGGCAGAGAGAGAGAGAGAGAGAGGTAGAGAGAGAGAATCCCAAGCAGGCTCCATTCTGTCAGCACAGATCCTGAGTCAGGGCTCAATCTTATGAACCCTGAGATCATGCATGACCTGAACCAAATTCAAGAGTTGGACACAACTGACTGAGCCGCCCGCGCATCCCCCTTGCTCATTTTTTCTATTGTTTACCTTTTGCTCATTCATTTATAGAATTTTATTTTTATTTGTTTTTTTAAATGTTTATTTATTTTTGAGAGAGAGAGAAAATGAGGAGGGGAGAGGAAGAGAGAGAGACACACACAGAATCTGAAGCAGGCTCCAGGCTCTGACCTGTCAGCACAGAGGCCAAGTGGGGCTCAAACCCATGAACCATGATATCATGACCTGAGACGAAGTCAGCCGCTTAACCCACTGAGCCACACAGGCACTGCTCGTCTATAGAATTTTAAAACTAAGGTCTGAATATGATTTTGTTGTCATGTTTGTTTGTTACAAATTTATTGACCCAGTCCATTGCTTGTCTCTTAATGGTGTCTTGATGGACAGAAATTCTTAATTTTACCAATTTTCCCTTTATACTTAGTGCATCTTATATCTTATTTAAGACTTATGATGTTAGGAGCACCTGGGTGGCTCAGTAGGTTGAGGGTCTGACTCTTGATTTAAGCTCAGGTCATGATCTTCCAGTTGCTGAATTCGAGCCCCTGAGTCAGGCACTGTGCTGACAGTGCAGATCCTGCTTGGGATTCTCTGTCTCCCTCTCTCTCTGTCCCTGCCCCACTCATGCTCCCTCTCCCTCTTCAAAATAAATGAATAAACCTTTAAAAAAAGAATTCTGATGTTAATAAAACCTTCTATGTTATCTTCTAGTGATTTTATTGTTTTTCCAATCATCCTTAGATTGAACATCTACCCCAATATTACTTTTTGTTATCTATGACATAAAATAACATTCAAATTTCACTTTTTTCCCAGATAGATATCCAATCTACCACCTGTTGTTAAGAAGACTGCCCTCTCTCTGGTTGCTCTGGAGTGCAACCTTTGCTGAAACTCAGTTGTCCATATTACGCCTAGCTCTAGATGCTCTTATTGTCTATTTTTTTAATTGAGATAAAACTAACTTATAACACTATTAGTTGTAGGTGTGCAACATAATGATTTGCTATATGTTGATACATAATATATTTCAAAATGATTATCGCAGTAATTTAACATCCATCACCACATATAGCTATAAAAATTTTTTTCTTGTGATTGGAATTTTTTTTTTAATTTTTTTTTCAACGTTTATTTATTTTTGGGACAGAGAGACAGAGCATGAACGGGGGAGGGGCAGAGAGAGAGGGAGATACAGAATCGGAAACAGGCTCCAGGCTCTGAGCCATCAGCCCAGAGCCCGACGCGGGGCTCGAACTCACGGACCGCAAGATCGTGACCTGGCTGAAGTCGGACGCCCAACCGACTGCGCCACCCAGGCACCCCTGATTGGAACTTTTAAGATACACCCTCTTACGAAATTTCAAATGTACAGAACAGTATTGTTAACTATATTTATTACCCTCCATGCTACATCCCAGGACTGTTTGTCTATTATTAAGCCTTACTTTAATTACTTTAGATCTATATCTTGCTATGTTTTGGTACAAAGCTATCCACTGTTCTTACTCTTGATTATTCTTGGTCTTAGGAATTTTTTTTTTAATTTTTTTTTTCCAACATTTATTTATTTTTTTGGGACACAGAGAGACAGAGCATGAACAGGGGAGGGGCAGAGAGAGAGGGAGACACAGAATCGGAAACAGGCTCCAGGCTCTGAGCCATCAGCCCAGAGCCTGACGCGGGGCTGGAACTCACGGACTGCGAGATCGTGACATGGCTGAAGTCGGACGCTTAACCAACTGCGCCACCCAGGCACCCCGGTCTTAGGAATTTTTGTATGAATTTAAAAGCAACTTGTCACTCTCCAGAAAATTCTGCTAGTATTTTCAATGGGATTGAATGAATTTCTAGAGCAATTTAGAGAGAACTAACATATTTTCATTAACAAATCTTCCAATTCATGAAATTGTTTCAGCCTTCCTTTGGGAAGCCTTCCTTTTATGTGTCTCAATAACACTTCCTGGTTTTCTGCCTTATGTTCTTGCATATCTTTGTTATGTTTATTCTTAAATATTGTGATTTTATGGTTTTATAGAAGATATTTTATTTAAAAGTGCATTTCCTAATTCTTGTAGCTGGTATGTAGAAATACAGGTTTTTATATTGGATTTATATCTAGTAATCTTGCTAGACTGTTTCATTAGTCTAATAATGTATCTGTAGATACTTTTAGATTTTCTTCTTCAGTCTTAGTATAACCTATACATTATGATAGTTTCATTTCTTTCTCTCAAATCATTACATTGCTTATTTTCCTTACCTTTGATCGTTGTCTAGGACTTCCAGTACAAAGTTGCATAAAGACATGATAAGAGTTTCCATATTTTGTTTTTGTTGTCAGAGACAAACCTTTCAACATGCCACCAATATGTGTGATGATTGTTCTTACGTTTATTTTACTGAATACTCTTTATCATATTAAAAATAGCCTTCTGTAACTACTTGCTAAAGAACTTTTTTATTGTGAGTGGATAATGACTTTTATTAAGTATTTTTTAAATTTGCATCACTTGAGAGGACTACTTTGTGTTCATGTAATAATTGCACTGATATTCAAACCCTGAAACCAATCTTGTATCCTAAATAAATCCAATCTGCTCGTATATTTTGGTTAATATTCTTTTTAGGAGTTTTAAAAACCTAGGATCGTAAATGAGGCCTGCCTGTATTTTTCTAATTTCATACTATCTTCAACATTATTTGATATCAATGTCAGTATTTGATATCCTAAAACAATGCAGATGGTTATCTCTCTTTTTCTCTCACTTGGAAGATATTGTATATGATTAGAATTATTTCTTCCTTAAAAGTTTTTCAGAATTCATTGGTGAAGCCATTAAGTTCTGGGGTTTCATTTTCTAAGAAAAAAAACATAATGTTTTATTTAGATTTACATTATTATTCAGGTTACCCTTTTTTGTTGTTTTCTGGTTGTTAGCTCACCAATTTTTTTTTCCCACCAATCTTGGAATTTTTCTATTTCCATCTAAATGTTCAAGTTTATTATCATAAAATTATTATCTTGTTAATGTCTGTAGGATAGTGACATTCCCTTTTTTATTCTTGTTATTATATGACTTCTCTTTTTTGCTAAGTCCCTTAAAGCGTTTGTCAATTTTATCAGTTTGTTCAAAACATGGACTTTCAATTGGATATTTGTTTTATAGTTTATCAGTTTTGTTCTTTATTATTCCCTTCCCTCAATGTTCTTTGATGTTAATTTCTTGGTCATTTAAACACTTCTTAGGATGAGTGCTTAGCTCACTTATTTGTATTCTTCTTTTGCTTATAATGCATGCATTTAAAACCATAGATTTCCTATAAACAGAGCTTAGCTGCATCTCACAAAATTTTATTATCATTTAGTATTTTCATTATGTTTGACCCAAAGTAGGTCCTCATTATTATTGAGATTTCATCATCCACCAATGGAATATTTAGAAATAGTTAGAAATAATTTTCAATGTGAGGATTCTCTTTGATTATATTATTGACATCTAGCTTAATGAATTTTGTCCAGAAAACATTAGTATGACTTCAATTTTGAAACTTGTTGAGATTGCTTCTCGTCTGTAAAGTAGTCAATGTTTGTAAATATCTGGTGTGCAATTTTAATAAAATGTGTGTTTTCTGCAGTAATTGGTGGAGTGTCCTAGACCTCATCATCATTATAAGTCTACTAATGATTTTTAGGACTTCTTTATTTTTACTAGTGTTTGTCTCCTTGCTATATCAGTTATTAAAAGCAATATTAAACTCCTTCACTATATATTTGGATTTCATTTCTCTTTTGCTTTTGTTAATTTTAAAAGTTCTCATATTTTCTTATTGCTTTCCACTTTAAATCATCATCTCTCGTAATTATTTTCCCTCATAGTTATTGTATAGCATATGTCAGCTTTTTTTAGTTAGTTTTGTCTGGGATACTTTTTTCAATCTTTTCACCATACTTATGTGTTGATATGTTTTATATTATTTATAATATAATTAATTTCAGTTTTATTATAGTTCATAACCTTAAAACCTTTTTTGTTTAAGTATAGCATTTAGCCCACTAACGTTTAATATACATAACTTTAATTCAAAATTACCATATTATCAAGGGCTATTTGACACACTCCTCTGTGATAATTTTCTTACCTTGCTTTTGTTTAAGTATTTTAAATTTATTTCATTGTCTTAATTAGTTTGGGAGCTATGTATTCTTGATCTATGCTTGGTATGTTTCTTTAATTCATTAAATCTAAAATGAATTAATTTCGGCCTCTGTCCAAACATTCTATAGACCTTAAATGATTTTAATTTTACCTTTTCTTCTTACATGCCATAGTTATCATGTATGTTAATTTTCCTTATATTTTAAACCTCCAAATCAACTATTTTGCTGTAAATATCTGCTGTTCTTTTAAATTTTCTGACATATTTATTATTTTCTTTGTTATTTAATCCCTTTAGTTGTCTCTGACAATCCCATAGTTGTCTCTATGATTTGGGATTATGTTTTCTTCTGTTTACAGAATACCCTTGAATATTTATATACACATACGTATAGTGATGTATACCTGTATTCATTTATGTATATTGCCATATTACAATATAATGTATATATGTTATATAAATAGTATATTAATGTGTGCCTCATGGTGTTTGGTAGTTCTTTACCATGTTATTGGCTGCTCCATCTCTTCAAGCAGGTTAAAAATATTTTGCGTAACTTTTTAAACCATCCTAAAAATAGAGGATTATCCAATGTTACCTACTCTGCTAGTCACAGAACTGAAAATATTTTTATATAGCTCCCAGATCATACTCTTTTCCTTTAAAAACCATTTCTACACCCAAATATCTGTTTCCACCATGCATTACTTCTAAATCTTACATAAATTCCAAGGGCCAGTTAGACACTATAAACACAAAAGTAAATGGAACAAACAAAAATTTCCTCCTTCATAGAACATGTCTCCTGCATGCTAATTCAGGGAAGCAAATATATAAGCAAAACATTACATATATTTAATTTATTTATTTAACATTTACTTATTTTTGAGAGACAGAGAGACATAGCGTGAGCAAGGGAAAGCCAGAGAGCGAGACACATAATCTGAAGTAGGCTCCAGGCTCTGAGTTGTCAGTGCAGAGCCCCATGTAGGGCTCAAACTCATGAACCACGTGAGATCATGACCTGAGCCAAAATCAAGGGTCTGACACTTAACCAACTGTGCCACCCAGGCACCCCTATTACATATATTTTATAAAATATATCAGGTATGGGCAGTAGAGAATATTGACCAGGAATACATGGGTATTGTGATCCCAAAATTTAGAAAGCACAACATATCCTTAGTGTGATAAATACAAAAAAATCCATACCTAGATATGCCAGTATGAAACTGCACGTTACCAAAGACAAAAAGTACTTACAAGCAGGCAGAATGAAAGGCAAATCACCTATAAAAGAAGGACAACTAGTCTGACAGCAGATGGATATCTTATGAGCAAAAAGAAAGCCAGAACACCTAGCAATAATAACTGCATAGTATTGTAGGAAAAAATATCCTGCTAATTTACAATTGTGTTCCCAGCAAAATTATATTTTAAGGAGAGTAGAATAAAGGCTTTTATAAATAATAGAAAACTGAGAAAGTTTACCAGTAATATATCTTCATTAACAACATTGTAAGAAATATACTTCAGGAATCAAAAGATACAAAAAAAAAAAAAAGAATGGTGAGGAAAGAAATAGGTAAGCATTTAAGTAAAATATAAATAAGAATGGTCTAGGGGTGCCTGGGTGGCTCAATCCTTTGAGCCTCCGAGTTTGGCTCAGGTCATGATCTCACGGTTTGTGAGTTAGAGCCCCTTGTCAGGCTCTGTGCTGACAACTAAGTGCCTGGAGCCTGCTTTGGATCCTGTGTCTCCCTCTCTCTCTGCCCCTTCCCCGCTTGCACTTGGTCTCTCTCAGAAATTAAAAAAACAAAAAACAAACAAAAAAAACATTAAAAAAAAAAGAATGGTCTATATAAAATATTTTTTTATTTTTTTTTAACGTTTATTTATTTTTGAGACAGAGAGAGACAGAGCATGAACGGGGGAGGGACAGAGAGAGAGGGAGACACAGAATCGGAAGCAGGCTCCAGGCTCTGAGCCATTAGCCCAGAGCCCGACTCGGGGCTCGAACTCACGGACCGCAAAATGGTGACCTGAGCTGAAGTCGGACGCTTAACCACTGAGCCACCCAGGCACCCCTATAAAATAATTTTTTAAAATCTACTTTATGAGTTACAAAGAGAGACAGACCTAGAATATTAAAAAACAATATGTGCATCTTAGAAGAGTGGTTTTAGATTTAAAATATTCTAATAACAATATCATATGAAGATAGTAAAATATTAACTTTAGACTTTGTTAAAATTCCATAAAAGTTTTGAAATTATCAAAATTATTAGGATTATTAAAAGGATAGAAAGTAGAGTGTATAACTTTTAAGTAAGTTGGTTGAAAATATGTAATAAGGAAATAATTCAGTACAAGCAAAAAAGGAGAAAAGCAGATGTATAGAAAAATACACATCTACAAAAATCATGACACTATTTTAAATAAATGAAAAAGCAAGAAACAAAATTATATTGATTATAGGCATGGGGGTAGGCAATGGATGAAATTAATGAGGAATGCACTAATATTTGTAAATGATATGATTGCTGTCCTATTCCTGATACTGGATAGTGGATCATGAGAAGTAATTTTTTTTTCATACTTTACACATGGGAATCATATTTTTCATACCAAAATATCACACATTAAGAAATTCTAAAAAAAATCATGTAGTAGTACTATCTATCGTTCAAATTAGAGGAAAATACAACTAATATGTTTTCCCCTTCCTTTCTTACATGTATTTAACATAAAAATTCTGCTTGCTGACATTTTAAGTTACTATATTCAGATCTTTTTGAAAGTATAGCCCCTTCCTTGTACTTTTTTTTCCCTCTTATTTTGTGTGGTTCTGCCTGAAATGAACTGCTGGAATTTAAATTGATGGCAAATGTGCTTCACTCTACAAAGGCAGAAGCTATCAGTCTTCATTACATCAAATAGCCTCTACTGTCCTGTCATCTGTCTTTTCCAAGTGGACATCAGTTAACCAAGACACAGATAAACTGGAAGGTCATTGATAATGTTTGTCATCAATTTGATTTATAATTTTAAATAGATGGAGTGTACCTTGAAAGCTAAGCATTGATTTAAATAAATCAGATCTGCCTGTGAGCTTATAAAAATAAAACAAGGATCTACGCATTAAATTCTGTGCTACTGGGCCATTACAATGCTGTGTAGATGTACTACTATTCTTCTAAATTGAACAAATCAGCTCATACTCCTCAATTTCCTGAATTCATTTTTGGAGATACTTCATTTTCAGTTCAAAAATCTGAAAATGGAAGCATTTTTTTGCCTGAGCTAAACTTAATCTTTAAAAAGATTCAGCCTGAGTAATGACCATATACAAATAAGAGTTTACTCTTTTACCAGTCCAGGTTTACAAGTAGAATGTTGTTGAGATACTGCTTTATGGTACCTTACTGAAGGTTCAAATCCAGATAGAAATATGAAGAATTCACTCAATGGGGTTATGGAAAATATGCCATATCTTAACTCTAGGAGGGCACCAAAGTTTGAATTAATTATTTTAACTCAAATGAAGTTATTATGCAAAGATAAGTATCACAATAGTCTCAGAGATTTCTCTTTATAATTATTTCTATATTTTATATTCCTTTTTTTATTATAATGAAATATTTTCAGCACACTAAAAATAGAATACTAAATGTATTTCTAAGTGCCCACTTTTCTTAAGAAGTAAAACTACAAATATATTTCTATTTCTCAATTCCATTCTCCTCACTACTTTACTCCCTGGAGATAACCACTTACCCCAATTTTAAGTTTATCATTATATTTTATATTTCTATTAAATATCGTATCACACCAAAGTACATAATTTTGTTTTGTATCATTTTAAATTTTATATAAAACATATCACTCTGTAGGAAAATTATATCTCAATGTAATTTTGAGATTTATTTATGTTGATGTGATTTTCTCTACCATTTTAATTTTCTTTCTTTTTAAAAAATACTTATTTTTGAGAGAGAGAGAGAGAGAGAGAGAATTCCAAGCAGGCTCGGCGCTGTTTTTGCCGAGCCTGACATGGGGCTCAATCTCACAAACCATGAGATCATGACCTGAGCTAAAATCAAGAGTCTGACGCTTAACCAACTGAGCCACCCGGACACCCATAATGGAAAATATTTATACTGGAAAAAATATGTGTGAAAAGGATTGCAATATGTTTTGTTTTTTTTTTTTTGTTTGTTTGTTTGTTTGTTTGTTTTTTACTGTGGATGGTGTTTAATGGTTTTTAAAGTATGGCTCTGAAAAAAACCCTACTTAGTATTGTATGAGTTAGCTCTTAAAATTGTAATTTTTAGAGATTATCAGTGTAGAAATAAATATAGAATTTATAAAAATAGTATGAAAATTTATTGTTCCTCCAGCAATCTTCCTAATTTCCAAACCTTACTGGCTAACTATCCTTTCTTCTAGCAAAATGATAAGAAAAAGAATGGCTGATGTTTATTGAACAGTTACCATATGCTAGGCATAACATACCAGGTGCTTTTCATGAATCAACACAATTACTCTAAGGAGTGACTTTAGCACTGAGGAAGGTAAGGCTTTTATTGGTTTAGTTATACATCAAGGACCCATAGATAGTGAAAGTCAAAGTGAAGATCAAACCAGATGTGTCTAATTTCACAGCTTCGGCTTCAAAAGATACATGCAGATCCCATATGACTCAGGATTTGGGGTGTTCAACACTCAAATTGTTGTAGCCAGGGCCCTTTTTGTTATCAGGTACAGAGATCCTCATGGATTTGCTTAAGACCGGAAAATTTCCTTGAACCAAAGTCATCATGGGGATCATATAGTCTCTTTGTCTTTTTTCTGGACAATATGATCTCAGTTTAATTGTGTCTTGGTTTCTGAGTATCTGCTTCATTTATCTCTGTCCATTTTCTTTTCCTAGTGCCTCATAAATCTTGGACCTTATAAGTTGCTTATACTTGTGGCCTCTCTTGCTACGTGATCTTTCTTCCCCTTTTACATATAAACTCATCTTATTTTCTTGTAAATTCTCAGCGACATGTTCCTGAGATACATATATCACTATCTTCTCACACTTTTCTATTCCAGGCCTTGGGACACCTAGAGATTGGCTGCATTTGTACATTGTGCCCATTTCTGGTCCAATAATCTGTGGAAAATTTAGAGGGAGGGTAGAGATAAAATCCTATGAAATATATCTTCATCAGTAGAAAATATCTTCATCAGTAATTGGAGAACAGAGTCCATTAGATGCAGGGCAATTTTTGAGGCAACTTTGGGCAGTATAGGTTTAGCTTTCTGGACTTCCAAGAAATCATTTCTTTGTTAAATGTATATTGATGTTTGAAAATGACAGTCTTTACAGAAAATTCATTTCCTTGCTATTTCTAACACTTAGAGCTATATTCCTTTCATTCCTTGGTCCATGACCTCTTCCTCACTCTCCAAAGATAGCAGTGTAGCATCTTTATATCTCTGTCTGATTTCGCTATCATGTGAGATTTTCTTACATTTGTAGTCAAATCTCCCTTTGCCTCCCTCTTACGTGTATACATGTAATTAGGTTTAGAGCCTCCCTTGATAATCCAAGATTATTTCCCCTTCTCAAACTCTTTAACCATGTCTGTAAAGTCCCTTTGCCATATAAGGTAACAATTCACAAACCCAGAGATTAGAACATGAATATCTTTGAAGGGCATTATTCAATTTACTAAAACCACAACAAAGGCAACTTTTATGCCTGTGTGTGTTGTATGAGACTATGGACCATAGACTATGTATAAAATGCAATGATATTAATGCAAAATATATTGCAAGTGAGAGAGACATAGGCAGAGTGAGAGAGACAGAAGAAGATGAAGAAGGAGGAGGAGAAGAAAGGAGAGGAGAGTAAAAGACAGTTCTTGGCATCCAAGGTTTATTTTTTTTCTCTCAGATTAAAAGTTCTATGAGAACTTCATATTGAACAAGATCTTCTGATATATAATTAAGGGCTCATAAACTTTTTCTTTCATTTCAGAAGTTCTTGGAAATGAGGAATCTGGTCTTTCATATATTTAAGTCAAATAAGCACATTTAAGGATTTTAAGGGTTTCAGTGAGCCTGACCTCGTCTCCATACTTGAGAAGGGTTGAGAGGTCCACTAGACTAGCTTCCTGCTCAATCCCTGAGAAGGAGTAGTTGTGCAGTGTGGAACTCCAAGAGGGCCACATTTTGGAAGGGGGTAAAAGATAGTGGACAAAACTTCTTCTGTGTTCAAGGTCCTCTGCATCTTTATAGCCATTGTATATATCATATTTTATATAATATTTTCTGGTTCACAGGCATACAACTCATATATTTCAAAACATCGTAATGTTTACTCATTGCAGGATATAAGAAAATTTCCCAGCTAAAGCTCAAAACACTATGAAAGTCTGGATTGATGGTATTGTTTTACTTAAGCTAGACATACCTCTCAAATTCTAATGCGATGCATTGTGGACAGAATACTCTCTTGAATTTAATAAACCCTGGAGGAATCCAAATAAACAGAATGGATATTAGCTATTGCAAACAAGCTGGATATCTATTCCAAGTCCCTAAATACAATCAGGCTTCTAGGATTTCAGGTTTGGATTAACCTTTGAGTTAAGAGATTTAAATGACCACTAAATTATTTTGGGTGCCCAGTAGAGTTCTTCCCTATATATTCAGTGCTTCACCTTCAGAATGCCCAAGTCAGAGAGAAACTTCACCCACTAAGAGGACTTTCTATAGTCTGGAAGGCATTTGCTGTGGGATGAATTTTCTATTATACTTTTCATTTCTATTCCATCAAACTAACTTCCCCTACAGCAGTCAGGCAGCATCCTCAGCATGTAAGACCATTGGTTTATGACAAATGACTGCAAATGGTCACCTACTGGAAAACTGAAGGTTGCTATAAAAGATCAGGGGAAACTTGTATATGACATAATCTTAATTTATTTTATACATCACAAGATTCACCTTCTGAAGAATAATAGATTTTTATTACTTTTATTATAATGCATAGTTAGAAGCTGAAAGATAAAAGTCGATGATGCCTACTAGTATTTTCTACTTTTTTAATATGTTCAAAAGGCTATGAATCTAAATTACATATAATGATGCTAATAGTGTGTTGTCCATCATGAAAATAGTTATATACCTGACTTTCAAAATTATTTTAGTAATGTAGATGATGACTTTACACTAACTTATCCTTGGTCTCATGAGCAATTCCCTTTGTGACCAAGGGTGCATGGTCATGAATGGTGAATTAAAATTTTGCTGCAGCCTATTGGCCATTACAAGAGCAAAGTTAGAGGTCACAAATGGGAATTGATACCAAGATACAATTTTAATATCACAAAATTAAACAAATGAAACAAATTAGTCACAGAGGCAGAAGTAAAATCATGATATAATGATTCACATTGTACCTAGAGGATATTTAAACATAATAACAATTGTAGCACTCAGGTTTTTTTTCTGTTTTTGATAAATGTTGTTAATAATACTTTATATTTCCAATTTTTAAACTTTTTCATGTATAATAGTAAGTATTAATCCTGACATTTTAAAATGTAGGAGTATTTGAAGCATTACTGAAGTGAAATAATGGAAATAATTTCATAATGTAAAATATTTTGATATTTTACATTTATTGGATTTATTTATATATGCTTGGGTATAATTTTTAATGAAAAGAGTGATGTCTAGTTCACTAATTGTGACTATCTAATCTGGATTATTAAAGAGTAATACTTGAGAGGTTTTTTTTTTTTTTTTGAGCCATAGAACTATTTCATTATTAAAGCCTCACTGTAAAAAAAAAAAAAAAAAAAAAAAAAAAAAAAAAAAGGTATTTGACTTCAATTTCCACTTCTTTCCGGTGGAATAAAATAGATTCCTCAGAAGCTAAAAATTTTTTTGGAAACATAATTGCATCTTAAAAGTCAGAGATCATGTTTGCAACTTAAAAGACCTAAGGCAGTTGAAAGAGTAGAAATTTAAATCTGGCAAAATGGAAGATTTAAATGGAGTATTTGAAATGAAAAACATACTTCCCTTTTCATTTGTGTATAGTTCTTTTTCTTTGCGGCACCCAAACTGAATTGATATAAGTGCTCCAATTTTTTCTTTCGATATATAATATATGGCTATTACTGATTGAAGGGTTTTATTGCTCTTATTGTTGTAATACCATGCCTGCTGGAGCCTTACCTTACTCATAGAAACCTCAATCTGATTCTTCATAAATGACCAGTAAGTAATAATACCCACACTACATTGTAATTCACTTTGAAGAACTTTCTCAAATGATCTCATAATGATTTTCCCTAGATATTTCTTTTTTTTTTTTTTAATTTTTTTTCAATGTTTTTATTTATTTTTGGGACAGAGAGAGACATGTCTGTTTGGGACAGACAGAGCATGAACAGGGGAGGGGCAGAGAGAGAGGGAGACACAGAATCGGAAACAGTCTCCAGGCTCTGAGCCATCAGCCCAGAGCCCGACATGGGGCTCGAACTCCCGGACCGCGAGATCGTGACCTGGCTGAAGTCGGACGCTTAACCGACTGCGCCACCCAGGCGCCCCTAGATATTTCTTGTAATTGTAGAAGGATGCACCGCACTCCAATTCTTACAATATTGCCCTCTGACATCTTCTCTTTTATGGATCTTAGAAGTTCTATGATAAGTTATGTTATCATAGATTTGTAACATGACTTGTCATTTGTAGGATGACGTGTCACAAGCAGAAAACTTAGAATGCATTTTTATTTACTATATTCAACTAAATTTTAATGGGTTGAGAGAGTAATAACATGAACTTTTAGTGGCTACATAGTCATACAAATATTACCTTTTTTCATTATTACTAGCATATTAATTTTCTTTATACTATGAGAAAGGGCATTGCTGATATGAGATAGAAGTCTTGCCTTCATGGTATTTTATAATTCGAGCTTGATACTGAGCTATTCAAGAGACATTTTGATTTACTAAGTTGTATTTTATTCCAAGATGAAAGTCCTCATTTTTAAAGATAACTTTGTAGGTATATCACTTTTTTGTTGTGTCAACACTAAATTGCAAGTATCACAGAAGTACAGCAATTCTAGGTATCTATATATGTTTCTAGAGATAAAAAGTTGAATGGGGGAGAGACAGGCTTCCACCCAATTCTCCTAAGGGTGTTGGTTTTACTCAGCCTCTCTAGAGTAGGATGGTTCAGATACCCTATCTTTGAATACTCATTCAGGCAGTTATTTGACAGCATAAATGTAGCATCTCCTTTCAAATGCCAAGAAACCAAACACAAAATACATTTTAATATTTCGCAAATAATTTATAATTTCATTTTAATTCATCTAACTTGTCTGCATATGCAGTGTTGAACCAAACTGGAGTAATGAAAATTCTATACTAAATAGCATAGGGGCAGTATACTCCTTGATGTCTCTGGATGTGTGAGATCATTTTCTTCAGTTACTTCATATTGGTGGTACCAGTAATAATAATAAATTTAAGAGTAATACTGATAATTTTATTGAGTGTATTCTCTATAAGATATACAATGTTAATCTATTTTTCAAGAATCATCTTTCTTAATCATATCAATCCTAGGAGGTGGGTACTATTATCTCTGTTTTACATAAAAAAGACAAACACAGAAAGCTTAAGTGAATGGTGTCATGCCACCTAGTGCAAAGAAGTGTCACAGATAGATCTTGAATCCTGCATCATTGCTGGATGTGATGTTGTCATTTATAATAAGAAATATATATTTGATCTTCATTCCAGTTTCTAACATACAGCTTCTCAAACCCTTGGAACTTTCTAAACCGGTGAGAGCGATCAGTCTTGTTATTTAGGCGACTTTTGAAATGCCATTAAGTCACCTAAGGATGAAGGCTTCTTGCCTGGGGGAACCAATCCAGTGATTGGAGGGCTGGAATTTTCAGCTCCACTCCTTCATCTTCCTGAGGAGAGAAAGACTGGAGGATAAACTGACTCTCAATGGCCAATGATTTAATCAATCATGGCTATGTAATGAAGCCTCCATAAAAACCCAGAAGGATAAGGTTCTAAGAGCTTCTGGGTTGGTGAATGCATGGAAATTTGGGGGATGTGGTGAGCTTAGAGAAAGCAGGAAAGCTTTGTGCCTTTTCCTCACTTTGCCCTATGCCTCTCTTCAATCTGGCTATTCCTGAGTGATCTAATGGGTAAATGAGTTTCCTGAGCTCTATGAGCACTGTAGCAAATTAATAAAACCTAAAGAGGAGTTGTGGTTACTTCTGAAGTACAACCAGCACTAGTGGTTGGTATCCTGAGTTGGAGGAAGTTGTTTAACCTCCACTTTATACCCATTGGTCAAAAGGACTAGTTACAATTTTAACTTCCTTGGCATCTGAAGTGAAGGTCAGTCTTGTGGGACTGAGCTCCTTACCTGTGGTCTGATGCTATCTCTGGGGAGACAGTATCAGAATTGAGTTGAATTTTAGGACACCTAACTGGTGTCTGGAGTATTGCCTGGAGGTGGGAAGCCCCCATTCCTCCCACCCCCATCCCCCACCCTACACACAAACTGAAATGGGATATAGAACTTAAATACTGTACTGGAGTATATGGAATAGCCGTGACATTTGGTTTTAGGTTAAGTTCCCATGCTTTAAAAGTATTGTTAATGTCTTAGATTATGTATGAAATATAAAATATGTCACTTTGGGGGACTAAGTAGACACCCAATCATCAGTGGACTTTGCAAATACTGAAAAGTAATGGAATCGTAAAGGCAGAAAAGACAAATGTCATGGAGAATACACATTTTGCACTTGCCTTTCCTTCTGCTTTTTTAAAAAATTATTTTTATGGTGCTAAATACTACAGAGATCTTGAAGTCAGGATATGAAGACAGGCTGACTTCCTTGAAGATATGTCCTGAAGAGAAATTGAAACTGGGTGACAGTTGATGAAATATGCAATCTGTGATTCATGTCACCCTTTAAATTCTAGAGTTAATTTTTCATTCATGTTGTTAGCACTCAGAAATCTCAAAGGACTCAAAACTTAGCCAAAGACACTAAAAACGTGGCACAGATGAAATGCAAGGGTACACATACACACTTTTCTCTCATCAATGAGTTGCAGACAATGGTGAGATAAGTGTATGTCTCTAATACGGTAGCTGAAAAGTAGGGAATTAGGGCAGTATTTCTCTCTTTTCTCATCTACTTTCTCTTCCTCTATATCCTTTTGATTTTTCAACTGTACTATTCTTTCTACTATTTTCCTTATTTCTCTGCTTATTTTCTTTTTCTTTGTCTCTGGACCTCAGAATGCAGATGTTGAAAACTGATTTTTGATGAGTTTGAGAGACATGCAAGGGTCACTGAAGTAGTTCCAGCTTGAGTTTCTGCTTTATGTTAAGTTTAAATTGGACGGGTTTGGTGGGGGAACCGGGGGGAGGTGTCGTAGCAGTTTTGAAGGATTCTTCCTGGTTCTCTGAATTTCAGAAAGACCTTTCTGGTTAATAGAATATAAAAGGGAACTGGTGTAATATGTTGCTTCAGAAATATTTTAATAATTAGTGTAATATATCCCTGATTGATTTTTATTACTGTTGTTGTTTATTTTCTAAGAGAGTCTCTCCAGACAAGTTTTAACATCTAATTTCATTACAAAATGGAGGAGTTTATAAAACTGGATGAATCCCATGCGATACTTTGAATTGGGTTATATTAATCATTCCTTACCAGCAGAGATATTTTCCACCAGATCAGTGAATGGTTCCTTTATGGATTAGCTAGTTGTGGTTGTGCCAGATATGGAGCTGGAAATTGGGATGACCAGGCATAGTGTGTTAATTAGTCTGCCTTAATCAAGCATCACCTTTGCAGTTCAAGAGTCCATTTTCCATATCTGAATGTCCCCCTTTGAGCTAAAACTAACTTTAATTTTAAACATTCTACATTCCACAAATGTGACCAAAATGTTTTGCATATTGCATGCTTTTCTGACTTCTTAAATAGCAGATTTAGAGGCACAGAATGAAAGATTTTGAAAGATTCTAGTAATGCAGTATTACAATGAATCATTCAGTAGCTGCTGAGGAGTGCCACATGGTTATGGTAGAGTTCATATATCAACTTTTAATAAACATTCATCTCATACCTCTAAGCCACAGTTCCATCTTCCATTGCTTATTGCTATCTATTTAGATATTTGATGCAACACCCACCTTTAATTAATACATTTAGTTTTAATGGAATGAAATAAAGGACTTCAATGGAATATTTGAGGGGTTTCTTACATTTTCATATATTGATCTGAAAATGAGTGAATTTTGCTTGTAGAATTGTTTATACATTAATAGTGAATAGACTTCAAACGCAAGACCAAGGGATGTCCAGCCCACCTGGGTGCATGCATTTAGGATATACAAGAGCAATGCTCAGAGATATCTTTACACTGATGGACAAGACAAATGTTCTAACATTTTAATGTGCAGGATGAGTTTGAAAAACAGAGCATGTGAAGTCAGAAAATTTGACACTGTGTAAATATAGCGAAAATCTCATGGTTTAGTTTCCTAAGATTGTTGCAATAAGGTAGCAAAATCTGGTATCTTAAAAAAATCAGAAATTTATTCTCTCATAGTTCTAGAGGCTAGAAGCTCAGAATCAAAATGTCATTAGGGCCATGCTTATGTCTCTGATGTTCCAGGGGAAAATTCTCTTTTGCTGCTGGCATTCCTTGGCTTGTGATTGCATCATGCCAGTCACATGGCTTTCTTCTCCCTGTTTGTCTTCCTGTGGTCTTCCCTTTAGGCAAATTTGTGTCAAATTTCACCTTTTTATAAGGACACCAGTCATATTGGATAGGGACCAACATAATGACCTTATTTTAACATGATTACTCTGTAAAGACCCCATTTCCAAATAGGGTCACATACTGCAGTGTAGGGGGCTAAGACTTCAAAATCTCTTTTCTGGTGACACAATTCAACCCAGAACACTTCATGAAATGACATCCAGACTAAGGGGGAATCGAAAAATATTTAAATTCTGTTGACCAAAAACTTGAGATGAACCAAAAACAATGTGAAAGTTTGATTGTGTATGGCTTAGATTCCAGTAGACAACACTTCCATAACCTTCAGAAAGAAGCACCCTCATGTGCTAATACTATTATGATGAGAAAAAAAGATGAACTATGTTTGAAGCAAACCAACGTATTATAGGAAGATCTGAGGGAGAAGTTTAAAATGGTTTATGTCAAAGACCAAAGAAAATTTGGGAAGAGAATTCTGTCCAAAAGTACTAAATAGCTTATGGTGTAAGTTCTTTCAGCCTATTGCTGTTATAGTATTCTTCTCCATGATGTTGGTAAGTGAATGCCAGTCAGAATTTTCTAGTTTTAACTATCAACATTGTTTCCTGGGTACAAAAAAGTGGCCTAAATTCATTCTTCTGATGGCCGTGTAAGTTGTCTTGGGACGTGAGCAGTTATGAAATTTTATCTTAGATTGTACTCCCTGACCTTAATACTCCAGGTTTGCTAGCATTTGATTGGTCTGTCCAAAGGGTATTAAGGATATTCAATAGAACTTCAATTAAGTAGAACAGGGATTCAGCCTTCGCTTGGTAGAACTTTGATTGGTGCACCAGCTAAAAATAATTAGAATTTATGAGCACTTAAATATTTTTAACATTCTATATAAAATAATATATTTTAAAATCAGAGATGCTGACTATATTTGTTAAGACCTTAATATAACTAAGAAGCATAGAAGTATCCGGTAAATGATTGAATGCCTCAGAGTGAAAAGGCGCAAGTATATAGGTAGGGAATTCTTCTTATGAATTTGATTTAATATTGTAGAGGAGTAAATCCTCATGTCCAATATATTTGTCTACGTTGTTAGCAAGTACAGACATTGTTAGGCTTCCATACTAGAAAAAGTTCTATTGTATATACAGTGTGAATAATCTTAGGGTTATTAAAAATAGAATTTCATAAGAACATTTTTCTTTACCAAATTCAAGAGGTTAAATAACAGCTCATCTTAAAATAATTATTTCTCCTTTTTCTGCTAATCTTTTCATTCACCTATCCTACCCCACCTACAAATGTTTCTAGTACTGACAAAGCCATAGAATAGAAAATATTTATTACTAAATCAATCACTGAAACAAAAGTATGATACATCAAGATACTTCCAAATTTATTTAAAACTAGATGCATTACTTGTTCAGACTCATCTAATAAAAAATATTGCTTGCTAAAATGCAACTTGGAAAGAATGATTTTATTTTTATTTTTATTTTTTTTATTTTTTCCATGTTTTCTGAGAACTTTCTTCTCTCTTTTTTTTTATGAAATTTATTGTCAAATTGGTTTCCATACAACACCCAGTGCTCATCCCAAAAGGTGCCCTCCTCAATACCCATCACCCACTCGCCCCTCCCTCCCATCCCCCATAAACCCTCAGTTTGTTCTCAGTTTTTAACAGTCTCTTATGCTTTGGCTCTCTTCCACTCTAACCTCTTTTTTTTTTTTTCCTTCCCCTCCCCCATGGGTTTCTGTTAAGTTTCTCAGGATACACATAAGAGTGAAAACATATGGTATCTGTCTTTCTCTGTATGGCTTATTTCACTTAGCATCACACTCTCCAGTTCCATCCACGTTGCTACAAAGGGCCATATTTCGTTCTTTCTCATTGCCCTGTAGTACTCCATTGTGTATATAAACCACAATTTCTTTATCCATTCATCAGTCGATGGACATTTAGGCTCTTTCCATAATTTGGCTATTGTTGAGAATGCTGCTATAAACATTTGGGTACAAGTGCCCCTATGCATCAGTACTCCTGTATCCCTTGGGTCAATTCCTAGCAGTGCTATTGCTGGGTCATAGGGTAGGTCTATTTTTAATTTTCTGAGGAACCTCCACACTGTTTTCCAGAGTGGCTGCACCAATTTGCATTCCCACCAACAGTGCAAGAGGGTTCCCGTTTCTCCACATCCTCACCAGCATCTATAGTCTCCTGATTTGTTCATTTTGGCCACTCTGACTGGCGTGACGTGATATCTGAGTGTGGTTTTGATTTGTATTTCCTTGATAAGGAGCGATGTTGAGCATCTTTTCATGTGCCTGTTGGCCATCTGGATGTCTTCTTTAGAGAAGTGTCTATTCATGTTTTCTGCCCATTTCTTCACTGGATTATTTGTTTTTTGGGTGTGGAGTTTGGTGAGCTCTTTATAGATTTTGGATACTAGCCCTTTGTCCGATATGTCATTTGCAAACATCTTTTCCCATTCCGTTGGTTGACTTCTAGTTTTGTTGGTTGTTTCCTTTGCTGTGCAGAAGCTTTTTGCCTTCATAAGGTCCCACTAGTTCATTTTTGCTTTTAATTCCCTTGCCTTTGGGGATGTGTCGAGTAAGAGATTGCTACGGCTGAGGTCAGAGAGGTCTTTTCCTGCTTTCTCCTCTAGGGTTTTGATGGTTTCCTGTCTCACATTTAGGTCCTTTATCCATTTTGAGTTTATTTTTGTGAATGGTGTGAGAAAGTGGTCTAGTTTCAACCTTCAGCATGTTGCTGTCCAGTTCTCCCAGCACCATTTGTTAAAGAGGCTGTCTTTTTTCCATTGGATGTTCTTTCCTGCTTTGTCAAAGATGAGTTGGCCATACGTTTGTGGGTCTAGTTCTGGGGTTTCTATTCTATTCCATTGGTCTATGTGTCTGTTTTGGTGCCAATACCATGCTGTCTTGATGATGACAGCTTTGTAGTAGAGGCTAAAGTCTGGGATTGTGATGCCTCCTGCTTTGGTCTTCTTCTTCAAAATTCCTTTGGCTATTCGGGGCCTTTTGTGGTTCCATATGAATTTTAGGATTGCTTGTTCTAGTTTTGAGAAGAATGCTGGTGCAATTTTGATTGGGATTGCATTGAATGTGTAGATAGCTTTGGGTAGTATTGACATTTTGACAATATTTATTTTTCCAATCCATGAGCAGGGAATGTCTTTCCATTTCTTTAAATCTTCTTCAATTTCCTTCATAAGCTTTCTATAGTTTTCAGCATACAGATCCTTTACATCTTTGGTTAGATTTATTCCTAGGTATTTTATGCTTCTTGGTGCAATTGTGAATGGGATCAGTTTCTTTATTTGTCTTTCTGTTGCTTCATTGTTAGTGTATAAGAATGCAACTGATTTCTGTACATTGATTTTGTATCCTGCAACTTTGCTGAATTCCTGTATCAGTTCTAGCAGACTTTTGGTGGAGTCTATTGGGCTTTCCATGTATAATATCATGTCATCTGCAAAAAGCGAAAGCTTGACTTCATCTTTGCCAATTTTGATGCCTTTGATTTCCTTTTGTTGTCTGATTGCTGATGCTAGAACTTCCAGCACTATGTTAAACAGCAGCGGTGAGAGTGGGCATCCTTGTCGTGTTCCTGATCTCAGGGAAAAAGCTTTCAGTTTTTCCCCGTTGAGGATGATGTTAGCTGTGGGCTTTTCATAAATGGCTTTTATGATCTTTAAGTATGTTCCTTCTATCCCGTACCACATCTTCTTTATCCATTCATCCATTGATGGACATTTGGGCTCTTTCCATACTTTGGCTATTGTTGATAGTGCTGCTATAAACATTGGGGTGCATGTGTACCTTCAAAACAGCATATCTGCATCCCTTGGATGAATACCTAGTAGTGCAATTACTGGGTCATAGGGTAGTTCTATATTTAGTATTTTTGAGGAACCTCCATACTCTTTTCCAGAGTGGCTGCACCAGCTTGCATTCCCACCAACAGTGCAAAAGAGATCCTCTTTCTCTGCATCCTCGTCAACATCCATTGTTGTTAATGTTAGCCATTCTGACAGGTGTAAGGTGGTATCTCATTGTGGTTTTGATTTGTATTTCCCTGATGATGAGTGATGTTGAACATTTTTTCATGTGATGGTTGGCCATCTGGATGTCTTCTTTGGAGAAGTGTCTATACATGTATTTTGCCCATTTCTTCACTGGATTATTTGTTTTTTGTGTGTTGAGTTTGATAAGTTCTTATAGATTTTGGATACTAACCCTTTATCTGATATGTCGTTTGCAAATATCTTCTCCCATTGTCAGTTGCCTTTTAGTTTTGCTGATTGTTTCCTTTGCTGTGCAGAAGCTTTTTATTTTGATGAGATCCCAGTAGTTCGTTTTTGCTTTTGTTTCCCTTGCCTCCAGAGACATGTTGAGTGAGAAGTTGCTGCAGGCAAGATCAAAGACGTTTTTGCCTGCTTTCTCCTCGAGGATTTTGATGGCTTCCTGTCTTACATTGAGGTCTTTCATACATTTTGAGTTTATTTTTGTGTATGGTGTAAGAAAGTGGTCCAGGTTCATTCTTCTGCATGTCACTGTCCAGTTTTCCCAGTACCACTTGCTGAAGAGACTGTCTTTATTCCATTGGATATTCTTTACTGCTTTGTCAAAGATTAGTTAGCCATATGTTTGTGGGTCCATTTCTGGGCTCTCTATTCTGTTCCATTGATCTGAGTGTCTGTTCTTGTGCCAGTACCATACTGTCTTGATGATTATAGCTTTGTAGTATAGCTTGAAGTCTGGGAGTGTGATGTCTCCTGCTTTGGTTTTCTTTTTCAAGATCACTTTGGTTATTCGGGGTCTTTTATGGTTCCATACAAATTTTAGGATTGTTTGTTCTAGCTCTGTGAAGAATGCTGGTGTTATTTTGATAGGGATTGCATTGAATGTGTAGATTGCTTTGGGTAGTATCGACATTTTTAACAATATTTGTTCTTCCAATCCAGGAGCATGGAATGTTTTTCCATTTTTTTGTGTCTTCTTTAATTTCTTTCATAAGCTTTCTATAGTTTTCAGTATATAGATTTTTCACCTCTTTGGTTAGATTTATTCCTAGGATTTTGTGTTTTTCTGTGCAACTGTAAATGGGATCGATTCCTTGATTTCTCTTTCTGTCACTTCATTGTTGGTGCATAGGAATGCAACCGATTTCTGTGCATTGATTTTTTATCCTGAAACTTTGTTGAATTCATGAATCAATTCTAGCAGTTTTTTGGTGGAATCTATTGGGTTTTCTATATAGAGTATCATGTCATCTGCAAAGCGTGAAAGTTTGACCTCCTCCTGGCCGATTTGGATGCCTTTTATTTCTTTGTGTTGTCTGATTGCAGAGGCTAAGACTTCCAATACTATGTTCAATAACAGTGGCGAGAGTGGACACCCCTGTTTTGTTCTGACCTTAGGGGGAAAGCTCTCAGTTTTTCCCCGTTGAGGATGCTGTTAGTGTTGGTTCATTCATATATGGTTTTATGATCTCAAAATATGCTCCTTCTATCCCTACTTTCTTGAAAGTTTTTATCAAGAAAGGATGCTGTATTTTGTCAAATGCTTTCTCTGCATCTATTGAGAGGATCATATGGTTCTTGTCCTTTCTTTTATTGATGTTATGAATCATGTTAATTGTTTTGTGGATATTGAACCAGCCCTGCATCCCAGGTATAAATCCCACTTGGTCGTGGTGAATAATTGTTTTTAATGTATTGTTGGATCCGGTTGGCTAATATCTTGTAGAGGATTTTTGCATCCATGTTCATCAGGGAAATTGGTCTGTAGTTCTCCTTTTTAGTGGGGTCTCTGTCTGGTTTTGGAATCAAGGTAATGCTGGCTTCATAGAAAGAGTTTGGAGTTTTCCTTCCATTTCCATTTTTTGGAATAGCTTCAAGAGAATAGGTGTTAACTCTTCCTTAAATGTTTGGTAGAATTCCCCTGGAAATCCATCTGGCCCTGGACTCTTGTTTTTTGGGAGATTTTTTGATTACTAATTTGATTTCCTTACTGGTTATGGGTCTGTTCAAATTTTCTATTTTTTCCTGTTTCAGTTTTGGTAGTGTATATGTTTCTAGGAATTTGTCCATTTCTTCCAGTTTGCCCATTTTATTGGCATATAATTGCTGATAATATTCTCTTATTATTGTTTTTATTTCTGCTGTGTTGGTTGTGATCTCTCTTCTTTCATTCTTGATTTTATTTATTTGGGTCCTTTCCCTTTTCTTTTAGATCAAACTGGCTAGTGGTTTGTTAATTTTGTTAATTCTTTCAAAGAACCAGCTTCTGGTTTCATTGATCTGTTCTAGTGGTTTTTTGGTTTCAATAGCATTGATTTCTGCTCTAATCTTTCTTATTTCATGTGTTCTGCTGGTTTGGGGTTTCATTTGCTGTTCTTTTTCCAGCTCCTTAAGGCATAAGGTTAGGTTGAGTATCTGAGATCTTTCTTCCTTCTTTAGTCCTGGATTGCTATATACTTTCCTCTTATGACTGCCTTGGCTGCGTTAATGACTTGATTTTGAAAATTAGGTAACTAAAATTCTCCAAAGCACCCCATTTGCTTCAGAGACAATTGACTTGGCCCCCGCATCAGAGGTAAATTTTATTGCTCAAGAGTAATCCAATACACTTGCCACAATGCCACAACTGAATTACAATAACTTAAGCCAAAGCCAAATATCATAAGACATTACTGTTAACAGACATGGAAGATAGAAGTGGAGCAGTTTGGGGTCAACAGACCTGGATACTGACTTGCTAGAGAATTCTGTGTGTGAGGTTTCTTCTCTCTTTAAAAGATATCCAATAGAAGAGACACATTCTCTTCTTTAGGACATCCTGGTCTGGGGGGCAGATGTCTGAAAAATGCTGCATCCACTTTCCCACCATGAAAAATATTGAGCCTGAGCGTGAAGCAAACACAGATATCACATATGAGTGAATTATAGAGACACAGCTACTGGATCAAGCTAATTCTGAAGCTTACTTATATCTGGTCTTCTAGTTTTGCAAGTCAATAAATTTCTTTATCATTTCAGCAGGTTTAGTTTCCATTTTATTATTTGCAGCTGAAACTATCTTAGATGATATATGAATATACTTGTCTAGAGTCTGGTTTTAGTGTGGACAATTCTCATGTTTTACATGTTTTTTTTGTAGGTTTCTGGTGGATAACATTATTAACAATGTTCAGTAATTTGATTTTCTGATCCTAGCCTAATAAGGAACATTATTAGCTATTCATTTTGAATTTTACAATTTTTTTTCATAATCCAATGTCCAGTTAGATATTTACTTTTATAATGTTAATGAAATGAATAAGCTTAAGAGATTAGTAGTGTTGAAAATGTCTTGAAAATCTCAAGTAAAGTTTATTTGATCATGATATTCTTCCTTGAATACACTGGCTTTTGGATGGGTATATTGTTATTTTAATACATTTAGAAATACATTTAAGAAGAAATTTCAAAAGATTAAAGACCAAGAAAATAATTCTAAAATCTTCTAAAGAGAAAGGTCAGGTTAGTCCTAACAAAACAAAATCAGATTGACACCAAACTTTTCAATGCCAGCTCCAGTAGTAAGAACACAATGGAATAATATTTTCAAAATACTAAAGAAAAAAATTTGAACCAAAAATGTCATGTGCCTGTAAACATTTTCAATATGAGTTGGGAATAAAGATATTTATGGGTATAAAAAGCCTCAATAGTGTTATAGCCAAGAACCTCCTTGAAAGCACTTTTCATGGAAGGAGTCCAAAATTCAGCAAGACCCATGAAAAATAAGAGGAACAAATCATTTATCAAAATGTATCATTGTCTAAAAAAAAATCAGTGACAACATATTTTAAACTCTCCTTAAAATTCAGAACACACCTTCATATTTGGGCATAAGTTAGGATGTCAAGAGAAAAGGAATAAAAACCAAAGTAATGGTTTTGTTTGTGGAAAAATATGTAGGTATTAATAAGAAGTTTCAGAAATGTATAAAACAGAATACATAGGGGCATAGGTCTTAATAAGGTAGAATTAAAACATTAATTTGAAAAAAATAATATGTACCCCTGTGTTTACTGCAGCATTATTTACAGTGGCCAAAATATGGAAGCAACCCAAGTGTCCATTAATAGATGAATGGATAAAGATGATGTGATATATATGTATGATGGACTATGACTTAGTTATAAAAAAGAAAGAGATCTTACCATTTGCAACAACATAGATGGGCCTAGAGGGTATTAGGCCAAATTAAATAAGTAAGGCAAAGAAAGAAAAATACCAAATGAGTTCACTCATATATGGACTCTAAAGAACAAATAAACAAACAAAAAGTACACAGAGACCCATAAATACAGAGAACAAACTGATGGTTGCAGGGGGAAATGGGCAAAATGAGTGAAAGATAGGGGGAGATACAGCCTTCCAGTTACAGAATGAAAGGGAATAAAGGGTGCCACATAAGGAATATATATAATGTACTGTAATAGCTCTCTGGTGATACTGTAATACTATACAGTGACAGATGGTAGTTACACTCCTGGTGAGCATTGCATACTGTATACACCATTCAATCACTATTTTGTTTACCTGAAACTAATGTAACATTGTTTGTCAACTATAATCCAACAACAAAAAATAAGTTAGAATTAATTATTCAGATAGAAAAACAGAACCAAAAAAAGACCTAACTAGGTAGGTGGGGAGTGGGAAAAGAAGTCTGTAGTAAAGGAAAAAACAAAAATATGAAATGTTCTCTCATTAAATTTTGGTAGAAGTAAATTAGTTCAGAACTCAACAGTTTGAACAGATTCTAAAGAACTCAAGATGTGTTTACTGATACTTAGTAAAATTCTGAAGTTGTTTTACAAGCTTAAAGACCATTGGTGATTTTTATTTTTTGAGATTAGAGTGTGGCTTCTTTTCTTCATGGTAGATTAATATCACACTCACTATTTAATGCACACAGACCTACTTACCAACACAAATTGATATTTTTCACTTTGACAAAGAAATTTTTCATTATGTAATTCTTAAAGGAAACTATTATTTTCTTATACTTTCATAGTCATTTCACACTCAACAACAAAAAAAGAGGCAAAGAAAACACTTAGCCATTTTTGAGTACTTTTTGTTTTATTCTATTATATCAGGAAAAAAGAAATCTTTTACATTACACTTATCTGTGTCTTCCTGTTGTGTATTCTGTTCTGAATGCTCTGTTCTTGAATATACATGTATGTGTTACAGTAACAAATGTTCACCAGAATTTGTTTTATATTATATTAAACATGCTATATATTTAATATTTTACATCTATAAAATACACATAATATGTAAGTATATAGTATATATAGTATATATGCTGTCTAGCCAATGGTTGAGTGATACAAATACCATGGTTCCAAAATTTTACAGAAAAAAAACTCTAAAATCACATATTATTATAATATTCTGTAATGGAGATAGCTTATTGAACTTTGAAGACTTTTTTTGGCATTTCTGTGGTAAACTTTGTTAATTGTTACCTTAATCCTTGCCCCTCATTCCTTCTCCCTGATTTTGTTTAAGGCAACAATATGCCTAACAATATATAGTTTATTATCATTATTCACATATTCCATATTTATAAATTTCAAGTGAATGTGTAATAGTCCAAGCCTTTGAATTTGTTTTCTTTGGCCCCAATAATCTAGAATTTTCCAGGTTCTATTAGTACTCCAAAGTAGGTGAGACAGAAGTCACTCCCTGGTACAGCTCATTGAAAGGCTGAAATATTAGACCCAGGCTCCAACCTTTCCTTCCCCAAAAAGGAGGTAGGATTTGAAGGTTTTCATCCCCTTCTTCTGTGCTGAACCTGAAGGAAGGGTATGGCAAGTGAATATATACTAGTCCAAACTCTCATTTTTGTTCTCACTGGCTTCCAACCTGGGGTCCTCTCTTGTCAGGTCTTAGACTCAGACAAGACAGATATCAGTCCCTTAAGCAGGAATCTGAACTTTGTATATATGGTATAGTCATCTCCTTCCTTACCCAGGGAGAAGGTGGGAGCTGGGATGGTTTCTGTTGATCATGTGCCAAAAAGAGGGATTATGGTGAGGGGGTGCCATGAATTTTCCTACCAGCTTTGATGTATCTGTTTTTGCCATTTGCATGGGGTGCAGGGACCTTTCAACTGGTCTCTAGATTTCTCTCAAAGAGAAATAGTCTGTGTATTGCTGTTGAGTTGGGAAACTCTGGGACGTCCTGTTCCACCATTTTGCTGTTATCCAACATCAACTATTTTATTTATTTTTTAATTTTAACTTGTTTTATTTTTTTATTTTTTTAAATTTACATCCAAATTAGGTAGTATATAGTGCAGCAATGATTTCAGGAGTAGATTCCTTAGTGTCCCTTACCCATTTAGCCCATCCCCCCTCCCACAACCCCTCCACCAACCCTCAGTTTGTTCTCCATATTTATGAGTCTCTTCTGTTTTGTCCCCCTCCCTGTTTGTATATTATTTTTGTTTCCCTCCCTTATGTTCATCTGTTTTGTCTCTTAAAGTCCTCATATGAGTGAAATCATATGATTTTTGTCTTCCTGTGACTAATTTCACTTAGCATAATACACTCCAGTTCCATCCATGTAGTTGCAAATGGCAAGATTTCATTCTTTTTGATTGCCGAGTAATACTCCACTGTATATATAACATCAACTATTTTTTGAATAATACTACTGATCTCACTAAGGGACCAAGTAATATGTGAAGCATATGCTTATTATCAGATATGTCTGTACTGGATGTGTACTGGGGTTTTCTATTTGCGAAAACCAGAAGTGAACTATGACTAGTCACCAATCTAGAATTTATGAAACAATGCAAGGTAGCAAAAGGTATTGAAGGAAAAGCTGAACAATGATACTTTAGGAAGAACAAGAATAAAGCAGCTCTGCAGATATAGGTTTATAAACAAATAAATAATCTCTGCAAGGTACATACAGTCTTTGGGGTAGAGAGAATCACCAGCTTCAACTGAGGACACAAGATTCAAATTCAAGGGGGAACTTCTTCATTCTTTGGCTTAGGTTGTTTGTCCACCTTAACTGACAATCATGCCAAGACTGTTTGTAGGTGAGAAAAAGTGATTCTTTTATTTTATTTTATTCATTTTTGAGAGAGAGAAAGAGACAGAGTATGAGTGGGGGAGGGGCATTCAGAGAGGGAGACACAGAATCTAAAGCAGGCTCTAGGCTCTGTGCTGTGAGCACAAAGCCCAATGCGGGGCTCGAACTCGTGAACCACAAGATCATGACCTGATCTGAAGTCGGACGCTCAACTGACTGAGCCACCCAGGCATCCCAAAGAAGTGGTTCTAAAAGAAAGAGGAGGTACTTTTAGCAAGAAAAGGAAAAATACTTTGTGCACAAAAATACCAGAAGCACACCAGATATCATATATGATCTTATGTACTTTTGTGAATTATAGTATCTTCACTTCATTCTTTCAAAACTCTCACATATCTTTCTTACTCCAAAATGTCTGTTGTATTTCATCAGCTTATAGAATAAATCTAAAACTCCTAAACATTATATTTGAGGATTTTGTTAATCTGAACTCAATTCATACTTTCCATCTCATCTCTTGCCTATTTTGACTTCTCTTCCTACCAATGCACTCCTGCCACTATTCATTCTGGTTGTGCAGGCCTATTTCACATTGTTCAAATACATGAATTACTTTTAGAGCTTTGTACATGCTGTCCATTTGCCTGGAATACATCTATCTTCATCTTAATATCTACCAAATCCTTCTTCATCTTAATATCTACCCCAGCTAAGAATTTAGTTTACTATCTCAGGGGACAAGGAACTTAGAGAAGCAAAGTATATCTGCCAAACACCCCATCACAGATGTTGACTTCCTACCACAATATTGTGCTTAAGCTTTGAGCAGTGGGGGCTCTATCATCTTCAGTGATATAAAATGTGCCACTTTTTGTTTTGTTTTTTTTTTAATTTTTTTTAACGTTTTTATTTATTTTTGAGACAGAGAGAGACAGAGCATGAACGGGGAGGGGCAGAGAGAGAGGGAGACACAGAATCGGAAGCAGGCTCCAGGCCCTGAGCCGTCAGCACAGAGCCCAACGCGGGGCTCGAACTCACAGACCATGAGATCGTGACCTGAGCTGAAGTCGGAGGCTTAACCGACTGAGCCACCCAGGTGCCCCAAAAATGTGCCACTTTTTGAAGCAGCTCATTTCATAAATAAATTTGTGACAAATTTGAATTTTGAAACTCCTGAAAGGACAAAGGCTGGAACAATACAACTCATTCTCTAAGGTCTAGCTCATATATCACTTTTTCTAAGAAACCTATTCTGACTTCTGGAAGAAAATTAATCACTTACCCATATGTACTCCCAAAGTACTTTCTTCATACTAATATTATTGCACTTATTATGATCTATCACAGTTAGTTTTGCTTGTTCCTGAACTCAATTCTGAGTTTCTTAAAGATGGGAATTGTGCATTAACTTTTGCTTTCTACTGCCTATTAGAAGACCAAATAGGAGGCAGTCAATAAATCCTTGTTGAAGATAGATTAAATTTTACAATCTTCTAAACAAATCAGAGACATTTTTATATTAGTGTTTTATATGAGAAAATTTGAACAAAATAGGCAACAAAATACAATAGATTTTATAACTGTAAGCACAAACTCACTGAGTGAATGGTACAAACTCAGTCCTATGCAATCTCAAAATATTTTGCTCACACAAATATAATTATACTTGTGATCTATCAGTTAGTTATGCCTGCCTTGGCTTCTCCAACTTGAGTGCTTACACTCAGCATGCAAAATCTATTGAATTGTATTGCATGTTTTATTCAAATTTTCTTATATATATGTTCACAGAAGTTTTTGAGTGTGCTCCTAACAAGGCTTATTTATTTAAAATTTAGAAACAAGTATTTTACTATGCAACTCTATTTAGTATATCCATAGTGCTCAATCCTATTGTCACAGTCACAAACTGTAAGAAAACATTAATTCATTATTCTTACTTATCTTACCCCATTTACATTTGTTTTGTTTGTGTTTAGTTGGTTGATTAATTGAGTAAAGTTTTGGTTGCAATAACAAGGGACAAAGTAAAAATGGATTAATCCACATCAAAATTTAATTCTCTTTTATATACAGTCAGAGCAAAAGTACCCCAGGTGTGATATGGTGGCTGTAGATTGCCAGGGCCCAGCCTCCTATCTTGCTGGTCCGCTATACTCAATGTACAGTTTCCACCTGAGATAGCTGCTCCTTTTTGCTCTCTGCATTCCAGCTAACAAGACTGAAACAAGCAAAAATGTACCGCGCGCACTTTGCCTTTCAGGGCATGGCCTGAATGTTATTTACATCACATTCTTTCACACCCCAGAACTTAGTCACATTGACTAGTAGTTGGTCATGTGGCTGTACCTAGATGCAGGGGACAAAGGAAATAACATCGTCGGTTGTTGTTAAACTTAGCATTGAAAGGATGAGAATGGATATTTTGGACAACTGGCAGTGTGTTCTGCAGCTGCATTTATTCTCATTTTGTTACCATCCTAATGTCAAACGATAAGACACAGCAAATATACTGTCTAATTACTTTCCCTATTGGAGGAAGGGAACACTAATCTTTTTAGTTGATGATATGATCTTCTAAGAGCTTCTTAGAGTTAGAAGTTATAGAAAGTCTGAAATACTAACATTGCTGATGTATTGTCATTTAGTTATTTGCAAGACAACATTCAGATGCAGTACTAACATTTTATTTTTTCCATTGACTCATGTAATAACAATAAAAATATAGTATAGTTTCTATTATGAATGGGCCATTAACACTGGTATTTTCCAAAATGCAAAACTTCCTTCCTTAACCCTGCCCCTGTTTTTTGTCTTGCTACTTGTACATTTTTCTTTTTTTTTAATTTTTTAAAATATTTATTTATTTATTTTTGAGAGAGAGAGACAGAGACAGAGACAGTGAGTGGGGGAGGGGCAGAGAGACAGGGAGAGAGAGAATCCCAAGGACACTCCACACTGTCAGGGTGGAGCCCGATGTGGGGCTCAAGCTCACCAACCGTGAGATCATGACCTGAGCTGAGACCAAGAGTCCTGAGGCTTAACCACCTGAGCCACCCAGATGCTCGACTTCTTTTACATTTCTATTATTACAGTTTTAACACATGCCTGCTACATAAAATAGCAGTTTTGGTTGTGGATGACATTTTTAAAATTCAAAAGAAAACTTATATATCAACACTATTATAGTTATTATAATCAACAACTGTACAACTATAATTATTAAAGTCTACAGCTTTTCATATATTCTTTGAATAAAAGTAAAGTAATCTCATGTGAATTTGTTCTCACTGAATCCATTAGTAAGCAAGAAAAAATTTATTTTTAATATTTTAAAAAATTTTTTAATGTTTATTTATTTTTGAGAGAGAGAGAGACAGAGCATGAGTGGGGAGGGACAGAGAAAGAGGGAAATACAGAGTCCAAAGCAGGCCCCAGGCTCTGAGCTGACAGCACAGAGCCTGACACGGGGCTCAAACCCATGAACCATGAGATCATGACCTTAGCCAAAGTCAGATGCTTAACCAACTGAGCCACCCAGGTACCCCAAGGAACAAAATATTTCAGAAGACATTTGGGAGTATACTTAAAACAGGGTAAATTAGCTTGAGAAAACTTGAAAAGCATGAGCAACACGAGTATAGCAGAACATAAGGACTCCTAACCCTTCCTGCCTCCAATGAAATAAAATGCTTCTAACTTGTTTTCATGACCTATCTTTCTTCTTAGATAAATGACACTCAAATACACCCCTTCGAAACCATTTCTCTATCATCACTACATTCCTCCCATTTCTGTGACCAACTGGAAGAGATGATTTTCCCCTTTCTACTCTTTAGCTTGAAAGAATAAGTGCACACAGACTACTCAAGCAATAAAATATAAACTCATTAATAATGTAATAATGTAGCTACACATTAATAAGACTGGTTTTCCTGAGGGATATTGAAAAGCAGCTTCACAGTATACAGTCCCACTACATGGCTATATGAGGAAGCCTTGGTGAGAGACCAAGAAGTGTTAAGAAAGAGGATGATTCAAGAGATCTCTTGGTATCAGCATTTGGCCTCTGTATTAGACAGGCCAAGTCGGACCCACCACATTTTGTAAAAAAAAAAAAAAAAAATTGGAACATAGAATGCTCATATGTTTATCTGTCTATTGCTACTTTTATGCTACAACAAAGGAGCTGAATATTTCTGAGGGTATGCTCCCAAAGCTGAAAATTTTTACTATGTTCCTTTAGAGACAGAAAAAGTTTGCCAACTCCTGACCAAAGTATGCTGTGGTCATGAAAACAAATCAACAAAAAAACAAACAAGTAAATAAAAATCTAAGAGGGTATGGCAAATGTTACTATTCCCCACCAATATTTCTGGTTCTCTGGTCCATTCAGGCATTCAGAAATATTTCACCTTCTTGGTCCCTTGAACTTAGGTAAGGCCATAAGACTTGCCCTGGCAATAAAATGTGAACAGAAGTGTCATAAATCACTTCTAGGTTGAAATATTACTCAGAAGATGTGTGCACTTCTGTGCTCTCTCTCACTCTGCTACTGTACTTATTATGAGCTAATGGTGTGAAGATGTAACCTGGGATGCTGGGAAGATGTAACCCCACTACCTAGGACAGGTACCTGGAAAGCTGCCTAAACCTAGCAGAAACTGTATGAGAGAGAGTAAATCTTTGATGCTTTAAGCCACTAAGATTTGGGACTCTTTATTACCATACATAATATTTACCCGGTTATAACAATTGAAACAGAGAGTAACCTTTTTTTTTTTTTACCATGCATTAATAGTTAATATATTCACAGTAAAATAGCAGGAAACTATTTCTTCAACTGCCTACGGAGCATGAGTATGGCAGGTACAGAATAGACTTTTTCAATGGAATATATCAATTATTGTATTCTTCACCTCTTATTGGTTCTTTTCTATATTTTCTATCTCTTTGTTGAAAGTTCACTAGTTTTTTCCACTCCTCTCTCCAGCCCTGTGAGTGTCTTTGGAATCATTGCATTAAAGTCTTTACCAGGCAAATTGATGATCTCCCTTTCATTTAGCTATTTTTCAGAGGTGTGTCTTATTCTTTCTTTTGGAGGATAATCCTCTGTCTTCCCATTTTGCTTGACTTTTTATGTTTGTTTCTATTGATTAAGTGGAACAACTACTTATCCTAAACATGAAGGAATGGTCTTGTGTGTGGTCATCTGTATATGGACTGTGTGCTTGGTAATTTGCTGGCTGACTGGAGCACTGCCTGGTAAGGGCTGAGGGTCCCTGGGCTGTCCATGCATGCATATTCTGGAAGGACAGATAAGCCTAAAGTGGGTGCAAAACTGGAGTGTCCTGAGGCTCTACATGCAGAGGGTACCTTGGCCAGATAGCTAAAGTTGAAGTGGTTATGAATCATGGTGTTCCAGGACTCTCTACATGGAGAGTACTCTGAAGAACTGGCTGGAGCTGAGGAAGAATACAGTCTAGGAAGTCCTGGTATTCTCCACACTAAGCACAGCCTGGCAGGACAGCTAAGCTGAAGTCATTGCAAGCTTGTGAGTGTTATCTTAAACGAAGCTAAAATTTTTAAGGACAAAGAAAGCATATACATTTTTACTAGTACTGCCATATCAACACATTTTATAGTGGCAAATCATTATAGAATTAAGACAGTGTGTCAAAGAATTATAAGAAGGAAAATAGAATTAAAGTTAGATGAGTATCATCAAAAATAAAGGTTTGATCTAATGCAGTTTAAATTACCAGCTATTTATTCCTATCTTAGGTTTAAGATAAAACCCTAGTTTTCATAATTCTGTAATTTTTATTCTTTCACCATTACCATTTGTACTAGATAAAACAGCAAATTGACCATTATTTTAACAATGATAAAGTTTCAATATGTCTGTTTCTTTGGAACAGTAACATAAAAGAAAATGGGTTTTAAAAACTGAAGTTTGAATTAGTGGAATTTTTATTTTCAAAGAAAAAGAAGAAATTAAAATGCTTAGATTTTTTTTCCCCTTCCTGAGTTTGCTAATGTTGGGACTGGGTTAACAAAGCTTACAAGGTTGGGTCTTCCCTGGAAGTAATTACTTTTCCATGAGGTGGACATTGAGATAGCGTGGAAGATATCTTTGTCATGTCACTCTGGATGTTTGAATGTGGTTTGACTAGATTTCTCTAGTATATAATCTTCTTATTTGCCCCAAACAGCTAAACCATCATTTGTGAATCTGGCAAATTTTTCAGCTATTTAAGTTCAGGCTTCATACTTATCATTTCAACTAAGTTTCTAGATTCTCTTGAGTAAATGGAAATGGTAACAGTTGACAAAAGTTAAAAACTTAAATTCTGACACTTGAAAAGTCTTGAGGAAACATCTCCTGCATCTCTTTTCCTGTTTATAGAGAGGATTATAGTGTGCTTTACATTTCAAAATTATTAAAACCACACATATTTTTAAAAATCACAGGAAAAGGAGTAAGTTATACATGTATACACATATATGCACATCCATACATTGTAATCTATAGATAATTAATAACTATTTTAAAGAGTGTATAGTAATTGAATTTTAAAACAAAAGTAGCTAAGAAAATAAATTTGACCAGAGCACACTTCACAGGAAATAACTTCATCATAAAATTTCTATTATATCTTCATTAATATTCTCCCCAAACTGTTGTAGCACATTTATTTTATAAATCGAGTCACAAAGGGATTTTTTTTTCAAACTCAAATTGGTAAAACTATTTGGAGCATGAAAGGAAAGATCAAAAGGGCCAACTGGGAACAAAGCACAGTGATCAGAATTCAGGATAAGCCACAACACATAATAATCCTAATTACCAATCTTTAATTAAACCACAGGGAGAATTTATGCCCTGAATAAACTTGTCTCACAGTTTTTTCTGACTTCAAGATAGAATGTTTTGATGTTTCTAAATATCAGCCAAAGAGGAAGCTTATCATTTAATGTCTTATGACCTATAGAAATCTAAAGTCAAGAACATATGTGATATGCAATGTTCAAGACAAGATCTGGTCTTCAGGGGTGTTGTTGCAAAATATTTGAATTTAGCAAGCTAATTAATTCTGACGTAATTGACAAATTTATGAATGACCAAGTGATGAATTAAAGAACAGAGAATACTGGCAATATGTTTAATGGATTCATAAAAAAATAGCCTGCTGTTGCAAAGTAGATTTTCTCTGGAGGGAAAAACAAAAGCCTAATGGGTTTATGTAGTTGGCTATGGTGGGTTAGCCTATACTTGGAGGAATAGCCTATTCAAAATGCATTGAATAAATTTCTTATTTCTCATCTTCCTAGGCATTGGACTGGCAGAGTTTTGATTTTTTCTAACCCAAGAAGTTATTTCTTTGAGAGCCTATACTTAGGTAAACCACACCAGAGTTTAGTCAAGGCAGCAGTTGCATTGAGTGATTTTTCCATAATTGAAGATTCAATATTAATTTCCACTTGTGGTAAACTTAGTCAACATTACACACTGTAACAGTTTGCCCAATAGCTGAAAGTTTCTTTTAAATCAGTCTTAGGTATGTGTGTATAAACAGACCCAGATTTTTAGTAGCACTTTTTAGTTCTAGGCTTTAATTTTTTTCCTTTGCTTGAAAATTTCAGAAATTTCTAGAAAATTATACATTGTGGTATATAGTGCCTGACATCTCTTTGCTAGGTCTCATCTCACTCTCACAGAGATGGTACCCCTGTGTTTGAGTCCATTTGGGCTGCTATAATAGGATATCATAGATGGCTATCTTTTTCCTGTGTCCTCACAGGGCAAAAGGGTCAAGGGAGCTCTGTGGGATCTTTTTTCTAAAGGCACTAATCCACCCTCATGACTTAATTACCTATCATAGGTCCAGTGGGAGGGCCCAGTGGGGCCAAATATTACCACTTTGGGGATTACATTTTAAGGTAGGATCACCCAAGTCCTGCAGACACCAGTGGGCAGTGGGCCTTTCCTTTGAAACCACTGGGTCCCCCTACCCCTCCCCAGACCTTGCACTCTGGGCCTGTGGGAGGAGTGGCAGCTCTGATGATCTCTGAATTGTCTTCAGGGTCATTCTTCCATTGTCTTAGATAGGAGCTCAAATTTCTCTTGAGATGACTAATTCATACTAATCTTTTCAAACACTTGCCTGGCCACATCTTTAGTGTTCTCTCTCTTTATCCCTCTCTCTCTATCTTTGCAATATGGATAGGCTGAGGATTTACCAAATCTTTAAGTTCTGCTTTCTTTTCTGCTTACCAATTCTATCTTCAAATCACTTCATTCTTCTCTCATTTTGCTATAAGCAATCAGGAGGAGCCAAGCCACTTCTTCAACACTTTTTCTTAGAAGTAGCTTCAGCTAAATATCCAGTTTCATCACTTGCAAGTTCTACCTTCCACAGAACAGTAGAGCATGAATACAATTCAGCCAAGTTTTTGTCAATTCAATAAGAAGTTCCTCATTTCTTTCTGAGATCTCATCAGAATGATCCTTACTGTCTATATTTCTTTTTTTTTTTTAAGTTTACTTATTTATTTTGAGACAGAGAAAGAGAGAGCGGGTGGAGAGGCAGAGAGAAAGGGAGAGAGAAAGAATCCCAAGCAGGCTCTACATCCCAAGCAGAGTTGACATGGGGCTCGAACTCGGAATCGTGAGCTCATGACCTGAGCCTGAAACCAGGAGTCAGGTGCTTAACCAATTGAGCCACCCAGGTGTCCCTTTACTGTCTATATTTCTACTAACATTCTGTTAAGGATTACTTAGGTATTTTCTAAGATTGAGGCTTTCTCTATACATCTCATCTTCTCTGTCAAAGCCCTCACCAGAATTGACTTTAAAGATCCGACTATAAAAGAATAGTCTTTTTCTAGCATTCACCTCAAAACTCTTGTAGCCTGTATTCATTACACAGCTCCAAAGCTTTAGGCTGTTTTTTGTTTGTTTGTTTGTTTGTTTGTTTGTTTGTTTGTTTGTTTTTACCATGCACCCACTCCTGGTGCCAATTTCTGTCACAGTCTATTCTGCTACAACAGAACACCATAGAATTGGTGGCTTATCAACAGCAGAGTTTTTTTCTTATACAGTTTTGGAAGCTGTAGGAAGTCTAAGATCAGGAGTTAGTAGATTCGGTGTCCAGTGAGAATCCACTTCCTGCTTCATAGACACCATCATCTTGCTGTTTCCTCACATGACATAAGGGATGAAGAAGCTCTATGGGGTTACTTTTAAAAAGGAACTAATCCTGATGGCTAATTGTTTCCTAAAGGCTTCACCTCCAGATACCATCACACTGGGGATTAGATTTCAACATGAATTTTGGGAGAACATAGCATTCAGTCTATAGCACCCTATAGCTATGTTTGTGCCTCTGATCCTAATTATATTTCTTCAGCATTGGCATGTTGATCTAACATATGGAAATGTTGACTGGAGTTGGGAGATTAGTCTCAGTAACAGTTGAGCTTTTTAGGAAGAGTTGGCTAAACCCTACCATTGAGATTTCAGAAGATCTTCTTGCTAAAAAAATAACTTTGTTAAGGCATTTTTTTTTAAATCTTGGATACTGTGAGACTACCAGTGTCCCATATAAAAAGAGTTTTTGTTGTTGTTGTTGTTGTTTTTAAGTCAATCCAAAGTAATGTCTGTTCTTTAAGAAATTTTAATATCAAACTAATACCAAAAGATTGTCATTGGCCGTCCAAATATGTATCATCAGTATTGAAATTGCCATATGTCATTTAAAAACAAAAACCCATTTATTGTTAAACATGAGACACAATGTTTTATCTGAGGAACTATACGTTTTGCTTTTGTTACCTTTGTCTAAACAGTCTTCTTACTAATACCTCAGACTGTCAATCTATTTTATTTTAAATAATACAGACTTTAGGGAATAAAACTAACTTTAATGAAAATATTACAAGTAGCCTGTGTCAATTGCAGAAATAATTAGTGCCTTTTTACAAATATTGTGGTATCATTGTTCCTCCATGTGACTGTAGGAAACTGGCTAAAATGTGACAGCTGCTACTGAACTCATTCAGAATGACAATACTTTTGAGGAGCTGTCTCTTCTGGTGTAGAGAAGATAACTGGGAAAACAATCTTTTTCCATTTTAATTCTGAGAACTTGATGACTTGGCTTGTGCCCAAGTCTGATTTAAAAAAAGAAAATTAGATCCAAACCAGGTTACTGTATGCCAATCTTCCTTGTTACTTATTTATAAGAGCAAGAAAGAACCAATCCCTGATCTCCTCAGGAACATTAACACATGGGAAACCACAGCCTTACGAAAGAAAATGGGAGTTTGAGAGGACTCATACTTATTACTAGTGACTTCTGGGAACACAAAGTATTTTAAAAACTAAAAATAGATCCAATATGACAAAGTTGAGACCCCAGTAATTTACCTCTGGTCCAAGAGTGTGTTATACATTTTCCTCCATGACAGAGACAAGTTATCCTTTATGCCAGGAAACTTCTATTTTTTTTTCCTTCCTAAAAATCTAATACGATCATAGTGAATATTGTGTGAACTAAGGATTCTTTATCTAATATAAACATGGCTTTTAAGGATTCCATGAATTGATTTGAGGTAAAATTGTAAACAGAAAATAAAATCAGCCACTGCCCTATCTAGTTTCAAGTCTCTTATTTCTTCTTTAGGACACCAACTGGTAGCCTCTGATGCCTTGAGGAAGCCCATAGAGGCCAGCAACTACTTCTTATCATTTTCATGTTTATTTGAGTACACTTTCTCATGAGTATTTTTCAAATGATGAATAGAAATTAAAAATCATTTCTTCGGTTGAGGGAGGGAGAGCTTGCTGGCAGAGTGCCAGCAGAGGATGCACGTTAAAGTGAATTAATGCTTACATACTTCCTTTCCACACAGACTTTTAACCTCTAAGCATGACTGTATCTCAGGATTTGAGAACACATCTCCTTATTTTTGATAGCAAAAATAAGAAAACAAATAAAAGAAGTGCAATTTAATTAAAATAAAATAATAACTATGGAAAAACGAAGAGGAGTGAATCTAATTTCATTAAGTTGCTAATATTTTTTTAAAGTTACTTCGGAGAGGATGTGAGACATAACCACTGACTTCAACAGCTCAAGCCAACTGCAAATACTTTTATAAATCACTTCCTCTGTAGTATGTTGGCCTGAATATGCGTTATATTCAGCTATGTTTTAGTGAGCCTAATGACTTTGGTGGAACGATGTAAGCATGACAAATGTTGTATAATGATAGAAGACGCTGCTCAAATCTTGGAGCAAACTCCTGAGAATAATTCAAAAGGGGGGAAATGGTGATAATTCCTCTTTCTATAGCTTTTGGAACCTATCCTTTCTGTACTTTGAGATTTCCAGATATTAAAATAAGGCCTTAATATTAAAACGGATATAGAAATGTACCTGAACTTGTAATTATAGGGTGATGAAGAACTATTTTTAAAGGTTTAATTTTTGGAAGTCAGACAAAAAGAAGACAGCTGAAAGGAAGTAGTATTACAACTATTATATCTGCTAATAAATGTTTTATAGAAAACAGTTCAGGAAAATAAAGTAGTTGTTTAAATTTATTACAGTATGTAAGGAAAGAGATAAATGTAGACATTAGCTCATTAGTGACGACATCAGCAGGGGAGCACAGCAACAATAAAACACAAATAGTTTTTAACCAAATGAATTTCTGCTTTTAAATCTTGCCAAGGGTGCTAAAAGAAAATTATCTGGTGTAAGTGTGTAAATGCGTATGTTATTGTTAGGAAAATCATATGGCAGTGGTATAAATGAGCACCTGATTACATGATTATATTTCTAACCTAAAAACTATTTTTTATAATTTTAGAAAAGGCAGAAAAATATAAGGGAGTACCCTCCTAAGATTTTGGTCTCTATTTAAATCTATTCTAAAGGAGACCTAATACCCTAGATAGACTATATAAGGCTACTTTGACATGAAGGAGAAGTCAGAGCTTTCTTTTTAGACAGTTAGTGTTATCATTACTTTTCTAATATTCATATCATCTCTAATTTACATTATAAGCATTAATATCAACATAGATGGAAAATTAATGCAAACATTTTTAATTTCAACATGTTATGTTTGAAAATTTTCTAAATTCAAAATGTTATTGGCAGTAATTTACTATTTTCTAGACAGACTCTTCATTGAGAAGGGGAGATTAAAAGGGTATAACACAATTTCTCCAAGAGTTATTTATAATCATTGGTTAGCATCAAAATTGAATTACTTAAAATATTAATCTTGTTTTTTCTTCATTGGAACTAAATTAAATCTTCAGTAATACAAAAGTCTGTAGTTTAATTATATACATTCTTTCAAATTCAATTTAGACCACATAAATGTACTTTTCCATATGAACTTTTTCATGAAGTGTGCAATTTTCACTTGAAGAAAAAAAAAGGATAGTTCAGTGTACAAATTGAAGAAGCCTTTATTTATGGCCTGAATTATGAAAAATTAAATTTAGAAGAGCTGACTGCTGATTAAATCATTATAACTATACAAGATTAGAGTAGGATTCTCTGAAAATAAAAACTACTGATCAATAATAATTTTGAAAACACAATGCTAAAGGCAGGTTCATCCATATGTATGAGTAAAGGTAAAAGAATTTGAAATTCACCTCTTATTCCTCAGTGAGGTATAAAGGACACCCAGAAAGTTTATTCATAATATTTGCAAGTACATTTTTAAAGTTAAGATTTGAAATACAATCTTAAATAAAATACTTTCAATCTTATGCTTAACCTCGTGCCATACAGTGAAAATGAATGTTAGCACTACCCTGGAAATATTTTAGGACCATTTGTTGTATAAATCACTAAAATTGAAAATGCTCTATTATCTAATAACTCTTGCTTTCTCACTGCACTCTTTCCCCCACCATATTCTTGATATTCATTCATTCATTCACTTAGCATTTTGTCTTCTTGTCTGATTCTCCCTAAAAATAGCAGTTTTATAAGAACAAGGACCTTTTTGTCTCTTTCAGTCCATGTGTATCTACTTTCTGGAAATTAATCTGGTTTCATAACTGGTGCTTGATTACTATTTGTTCAAAGACACACACAAAAATTAATTCACAACTCTTTTAAAGTCTTGACCTATAATTTTCTTGGTTTGACCTAAGAGTCTTACATATATTTCAATGATTTAGTGACTATGGTATGCTGGTCAATATTTTAAAACTATCTCAGAAAAAAAGAAAATAAAAGAAACACCCTCATATGTAGCATTTGCTGATTTTTATGGTGGAATGTTCCTACCATTGATGATGCAATCAGCTCATCAAATTCTTGAAAATATATATAACAAGCAAGTCTTTTGAGTTGGTACAAGCTAGCTCCAGCATACTACTTTATATACACTGATTTTAAAGGGAAAAATTTCCTTTGGAGAATTTTGCAAAAAACTTCAAAAAGTTAAGAAGAGTTTTTGACTCCAGGATGCAAAGAACAGGATGGGGTGTTCCTTGGATCATATAGCAAAAAAGAGAGTAGAATAAACTTTACTTATTAATATAAAAATTCCAAATAATTATACAGATACTAATAATTGTATAAATAACGAAATAAATAAAAGTCAGCAGCAGATCACAAAATTATTATGCTACAACCATGTAAAATCTGTTGTGATTTATCAGAAAACTGGTGAATAAAACACTGAAAAAAGTAAATGTGCCTATCTCTAGCATTATACAAATAGTTTCTGTTTCTGTTCATCCTATTGTGCTGGATCTTCTAATTCTGCTAGATGAAATTTAGGGAAAGTCTCGTGAATTTTCAGGTCATTTTAGTTAATGAATGTTCAGTATTTTTATGCCCAATCTAGTGTAATCTTCCTCATTTCCCTAGAGTATTAAGAAGTTTCAGGGTCATTTCTTCTCTCCCTTTAAGCTTCACCTCTTTCCCATTCCTGGACTCCTGACAGACAGTCACCTGAAATAGAAAGAGGTCAAATGAATGGCCCCTTCTCCTTCCCCCATCTTCTAATTTTCCTGTCTCCAATCCTTGTTTTATTAACCAAGTGTGTTCCCCTTACTGGATCAGTGGAAGTGGAGGCAAAAAAGGACACAGTGAAGATCTGACTTGACTAGTGCTATTATCAAGTGGCAGAACCATCTCCAGGTTTGGCAGGTGTTTAAAGCTGTCCCTTTCTTCATGGGACATATGAGTGGCTTTTTCAGAGATTTAACTATTGCTCCTACTATCTTGCTCACAGTTCTCTTCATATTGATGCTTGCATCTCCTGGCTGTTTGGGGATCCCAGCAGTTCATCTCCCGGCAGGGATTAAATTATGTCTATAAGTGGCTTTTAACAACATCCAAGAGGGCCCTTTCCTGTCTTGCTCTTTCTTTCTAAACTAAGAAGGTTTGTAGGTATAAGTTTATGGTCTTTAACAAAAATAGTAATGCTCAGGGATGCCTGGGTGTCTCAGTTGGTTAAGTGTCTGACTCTTAATTTTGGCTCAGGTCATGATCTCTCTTAGTTGTGAGATCGAGCCCTGCATCAGGCCCCATTCTGGGTATGGAGCCTGCTTAAGACCATCTCTCTCTCCTTTTGCCCTTTCCCTGCTCATGTTCTCTCTCTCTCAAAAATGAACAAATAAATAAATGAAAGAATGAATGAATGAATCAATCAATCAATAGTACTATTCAAATTGTCTATTTCTTCTTGAGTGAGTTTTGCTAGTTTGTATTTTTCAAGGAATTTGTCCATATCATCTAAGTTATCAAATGTATTGCCATAAAGTATTCAGAATATTTCATTACCAGATTTAAAGTCTGTAAACTAGTATACATTACTTCTTTTTATTACCTTATTAGGACCTCTGTTACAAATTTGTGGAACAAAGTGGCAAAAGCAGGCATTGTAGTTTTGTTACAGATTTTTGGTAGAGTATAAACACAGAAATTGGGACTCATTTCCCTGTAGCTCTCTCCTTTCCAAGATTTTTCCATTCAATGATCAGCTGCTATGACAGCCCGTAACTGTATCCTTTGATGTCCCAAGCTAGTAAAATTATGGATCTTTGTTTGAATTTCAACTATTTTTGCCTTGTGGAGTATTAAATATGCTCAGGAAGGAGTTTCATATCAACACAAATAACAAATAGAATTGTGAGCTATTCAAGGCTCTACATATCTGCAGTTTTTGCCCATTTTTGGCCACTTATCAGAACTTCAAATAGTTGTTTTTACATATTTTGAATTGAATTTATAATTGCTATCTGTGGGTGTGTATGCATTCATTTCCAAAAGAGTAACTACATATATTACTTTTTTTTAACATTTATTTATTATTGAGAGACAGAGAGATACACAGCATGAACATAGGAAGGGCAGAGAGAGAAGGAGACTCAGAATCCCAAGCAGGCTCCAGGCTCTGAGCCGTCAGCACAGAGCCCCACATGGGGCTTGAACTCACAAACCACGAGATCATGACCTGAGTCATGATCTAAATACATTAGTTGGCTAAACTGACTGAGCCACCCAGGCGCCCCCATATATTACTTTGAAATCTGGAAAGCACCACATCAAAATAGAAAAAATATAAAATAAACTACATCTTATTGCATATTGTGGTACTCAGTGCCTGTAGCAATCTATGAACTTAATTACTTAAAGCAAATATGTGGAAATTTTTCAGTATGTGAATGTGTTAATTTGTAGATATACTTTCATATTACAAAAAGAAGAAAAAAATTCAGATACATTCAAGTATTTTTACCTTCAATCACTATAGTTGCCTCTGAAAGTCAAGAAAAACCATAAAATGACCCAAACACAATATACACTACAAGCTATTTTGTTCTGCCATGAAAACTGGGTCTTTGTATATAAAATTATAAGATATGTTATTCTTTATGAGGAAATAATTGACAATTTTAAAAGAAAGATGACCTCCTCTGTACCAGTTGAAACTATAATTTGAAAATGCATATTCCTGTTAAGGCTTGCTTTATTTTTTCACAAACTAAGTTGAAGTTAGAAACAGAAACTCTCTAAGTAACTAGGTTTCCAAGAGCTGAATTGTTGTGATTCAATTGTTTGAGTTACTTAATAATAAATGGTTCCATAGAAAATTTTCATTTCTACAACATAGATGGTAAAGCAAAGGCACATTGATAACAGTTTTCTCCAGTGAGAAGACAAAGGAGAAGTCACAATAACTTATCCAACAAGAACTTGATGGTATTCATAGTGCCCATTTGCAAATTACATATAACCATTCTGTGCTATCTTTCTGAAGCATGTAATTTAAATTTTTTAAATATTTTGTAGGTGAATATAATCTTGTTGAAATTGAGGGTTTAATAATAAGTACAGAACATTTGAGATAATGTGAAGGTCTAGGGAGATTTAAAAAATGACTTTTCTTCAGAACTTGCTGTTAAATAACTCACTTCCCTTAACATCTGTGGATATCTAAATTGTTCACAGTGAATGATCAGAGCAAATATTTCAGCTGCAGCATTTCCATAAAAGCAATTATTTGTATAGCCTTATATTCCTATAAGTTCTTATATATCTGTTTTTAGAATGCATTATAGGTTTCCCATCTAGAGCCATCTAAGCCATTATTTTAAAGCAAAATACTGTAATTTTCAGGTAAGTGTTATTCTGTGTATAACATCTCTTCAAGTATACTTCACAAATTATCACTTTAAATAGAGAATATTTCACATGACCCAACTTAACCATAAGACATCTAATAGCACCCTTTTAATCCCAACATCATAATGAATTTGTTATATTTTTCACACTGGTGAATAAATGGAAAAAAGTTCAGAGTTTAGTTACATTAGTTGTAATAAATTATCTTTTTCCATGTGAATGTCATTGAATTTTTAAATTAAGCAAATATCTAAGATAATCACAGTATTTTTTTAGAAGTTAAGTGTTATAGAAACAAAGATTTGGCAAAAAATGGCAAGTTTGAAATTTAAAAAAGTACCCAGTAATGTGTTTAGGACGTATTAGAGACTTAAAAGCTACCATGAAAGTGCAAAGTGATATATTGTGTCTAGAATGAGATCTTTAGATTCAAACATACTTTGGGTTTCAGTATCAATTATATTTATTTGCTGGTAGTGTGACATTAGTAATATTGTTTATTTGCTATAGATTTCCTAATCTGTGAAATAGAGTGAGAATTTACTTCATAGAATTATTGTATAATTTAAATGAGGTAAATCATAATCTGGTATAGCGGATGGTACTAGAAAATAATGATTCCTTTGCTTTGTATTGAAGTTTGCTCTCTCTTCTCTTTTTAAATTAGTGATACCAGGGCTAAAAACTTGTGTATCTGTGATTCTCATGTTCCCAATGAAGATGTGTGTAAATTTCATAAATGCGCTGTTTGTAGGATATGTATTGCATATAAACATACTCATTAAATTCAAATTAGTTTAGACAGAAAAGTAATTTTTATTTATTTATTTAAATTCAAGTTAGTTAATGTACAGTGCAATATTAGTTGCAGGTGTAGAACCCAGTGATTCATCACTTATATGTAATATTCAGTGCTCATTCCAACAAGTGCCCTCCTTAATGCCCATCACCCATTTAGCCCATCCCTGCCCCACCTCCTCTCTAGCAACCCTCAGTTTGTTCTCTGTATTTAAGAGTCTCTTAAGGTTTAGCTCCCTCTCTGTTTTTATCTTATTTTTCCTTATATATTTAAAAAATGCCTTTGGAATGAACAATGTATAATGTATTCCCATACTTTGATATGTACTCTTTTTATCAGTGGATTTATGAAAAGGGGATACTTTAAAAATTTAGAGGTGCCTGAGTGGCTCAGTCACCTGGGCGTCTGACTTTGTCTCAAGGTCATAATCTCATGGTCCATGAGCTTGAGCCCCATATTGGGCTCTGTACTGACAGCTCAGAGCCTGGAGCCTACTTCACATTCTGTGTCTCCCTCTCCCCGCCCCCTCTCTCTCAAAAGTAAACATAAAAAATTTTTTGACAATTTAATCCACATAACTTTTCATTCACCCATGTTATACAACAGCATATATCTGTGTCATATGTACACACAAACATGCGCACACACACACCCGGGAACTTTTAGCAAATGGTAAGAATATATAGATGCCTTGACATAGTCATGATTAGAAGGATAAGATAAAGCATTTGATATGGGCTATATGTTCTTTATTATTCAGATATCTCTCTGAAAATATTATTGTTCTCCTTAGTCTCTAAATATTGTTAACTTCAAAAATAAAGTCCTAACAACCAGATGCCATAATTCAATTAAACAATCTCTAAATTGCCCCAAATTATAACAATTTCAAAAAGTAGTATGTTAAAGGAAGTTTCTTAGAATATAGGAAACATCTTGCTGAATTAAGTTTATTGTACTTCAAGCTCAGAATTTTATCTGCAACAAAGAGTATGTTGATGAAACTCATATTAAAAGTATAAGTTTGTGGGCACTCAACTGGTTAAGTGTCTGACTTGATTTCAGCTCAGGTCATGATCCCAGGGTCATGGGATCGAGCCCTGTGTCGTGCTCTGTGCTGAGTGCAGAGCATGCTTAAGATCCTCTCTCTCTGCCCTTCCCTTCTGTGCTCTCTCTCTCTCTCTCTCAAAAAAAAAGGGGGGGGGTTTAAAAAAACGTGTAGGTTTGCAAAACAATGTCTTTGGTTTCTTTCAATACATTCTATAGATTAAATGAACTCTCGCTTTTTTAAAACTTTCTTTTGAACTATGTGAAGAAAATTGCATGGTGTATGTATATTCAGAAATATATTCATCAATGCTGCACTAACTAAAGGAAAATAGAAAACAGATACTTTATAGGATTTTTAAAAGTTTCTTGGAATAAGGATGAAATAAGAAATTATTTGCATTTCAAGACTAACATAATAAAATCTTTGCATGGCCTGAAAAGATATTTTAGTCTTTAGCCTTCCAATTACCAAAAACAAAACAAAGCAAAACTCTGATTATAAGTCTTTGAGGCACATTCCCTATAGAACTTCAGGCAGAAGGACTTGTGCTTAGAAAGGTATCAAGCACATTTGTATTTTCAGCATACACCATATCTTCAGTGTATGTCATAACACAAAATTATAGATCTTTTACAAAATTTCTTATGACCTGGTGGTGACTGGGTTGCTCAGTCGGTTTAGCCACCCACTCTTGATATCGGCTCAGGTCATGGTCTCCCGGTTCTTGAGATTGAGTCCCATGTTGGGCTCCATGTTGACAGTGCAGAGCCTGCTTGGGATTCTCTCTCTCTCCCTCTCTCTCTGCCCCTCCACCACTCATGAAATTGTACTATCTCTCTCAAAATAAATAAACATTTAACAAAATTTATTACTTATTCCTTTATTCTTCTGCAATTTGATTAATGTATATTTTCCATGCATTGAACAACTTTCATTGTTGAATTATCCCTGCTCATATTTTCCTCTTTGTCTTTACCTGTTCCAGAAACTTTGTACTTATGGATATACTAATGAGGCCAATTCCTTCTTGAGTTTCTTTATTTACTTGAATACAAATTACAAGAGTATGTTGCTCTCTGTACTATTGTTCCTACATAAATTCAAGATTGATAATATTATGAAAGTATCTGATATGCCTGAAATTATTTGAAGTGCAGTCAATTCCCTTACCATTTTTGCATTATTTAATTAAAATGGTATATTCTGCATATCATCAAGTTTATTTTAACAGAGCCATTTATATCACATGCTATCTTAAGAATATTAAAATTTTCCAACTTATTCATTTTATAAATATAGTCATATTTTATTCATTCAACACTGTTAGGCCTAGAGAAATACATAAAAAGAAATTATCAAATTTTACCCTTACCCTTAACCTAAGAAAGTTAAGGACAAACTTTTAGTGCTGTGTCTTTCGATTATGTTTCGGCTTCGTAAAACATTTTGTTTTTGTTTAGTGAAATGGGGGAACTTTCTTCTGACTTCATTAAAAGATTATGAATATTTTCAGTTTCTAGATAATTACCTTTAGATATGTGAGATTTGCTAAAATTTGTCTGAACTTAAGTAATTTTGAAGAATACCACCAAAGCAGGAGGCATCACAATCCCAGACTTTAGCCTCTAATACAAAGCTGTAATCACCAAGACAGCATGGTATTGGCATAAAAACAGACACATAGACCAATGGAATAGAATAGAAACCCCAGAACTAGACCCACAAACGGATGGCCAACTAATCTTTGACAAAGCAGGAAAGGACATCCAATGGAAAAAAGACAGTCTCTTTAACAAATGATGCTAGGAGAACTGGACAGCAACATGCAGAAGGTTGAAACTAGACCACTTTCTCACACCATTCACAAAAATAAACTCAAAATGGATAAAGGGCCTGAATGTGAGACAGGAAACCATCAAAACCTTAGAGGAGAAAGCAGGAAAAAGACCTCTCTGACCTCAGCCACAGCAATCTCTTACTACACATCCCCAAAGGCAAGGGAATTAAAAGCAAAAATGAACTACTGGGAACTCATGAAGATAAAAAGCTTCTGCACAGCAAAGGAAGCAACCAACAAAACTAGAAGGCAACCAACGGCATGGGAAAAGATATTTGCAAATGACATATCAGATAAAGGGCTAGTATCCAAAATCTATAAAGAGGTCACCAAGCTCCACACCCAAAAAACAAATAATCCAGTGAAGAAATGGGCAGAAAACATGAATAGACACTTCTCTAAAGAAGACATCCAGATGGCCAACAGGCACATGAAAAGATGCTCAATGTTGCTCCTTATCAGGGAAATACAAAACAAAACCACACTCAGATATCACTTCACGCCAGTCAGAGTGGCCAAAATGAACAAATCAGGAGACTATAGATGCTGGAGAGGATGTGGAGAAACGGGAACCCTCTTGCACTGTTGGTGGGAATGCAAATTGGTGCAGCCGCTCTGGAAAGCAGTGTGGAGGTTCCCCCCAAAGTTAAGAATACAACTACCCTATGACCCAGCAATAGCACTGCTAGGAATTCACCCAAGGGATACAGGAGTGCTGATGCATAGGGGCACTTGTACCCCAATGTTTATAGCAGCATTCTCAACAATAGCCAAATTATGGAAAGAGCCTAAATGTCCATCAACTGATGAATGGATAAAGAAATTGTGGTTTATATACACAATGGAGTACTACGTGGCAATGAGAAAGAATGAAATATGGCCCTTTGTAGCAACGTGGATGGAACTGGAGAGTGTGATGCTAAGTGAAATAAACCATACAAAGACAGATAACATATGGTTTGACTCTTATGTGTATCCTGAGAAACTTAACAGAAACCCATGGGGGAGGGGAAGGAAAAAAAAAAGAGGTTAGAGTGGGAGAGAGCCAAAGCATAAGAGACTCTTCAAAACTGAAAACAAATTGAGGGGTTACGGGGGATGGGAGGGAGGGAAGGGTGGGTGATGGGTATTGAGAAAGGCACCTTTTGGGATGAGCACTGGGAGTTGTATGTAAACCAATTTGACAATAAATTTCATATATTGAAAAAAATTAAAAAATAAAATTTGTCTGAACTATCAAATATCAACTATGTATTTGACCCGATTGATTTATCCTGCCCCTCTTACTAATTATTTTAGTACATCTGCTCCTTTCCAACACTACCTCATTCCCTAAATTTTTAAATTAGGAAGCCAAGTATTAAACTGCCATAAATGTGTTTAATATCACACACCAAAACAAATTTAACAAATCCCATGGTGTGGTTTGAAAAAAATATAAAAAGTTTAAAAGGTAACACATAGTTTAGTTCTGTTGCTTGCTTTTTATTTCCCTCCCATTTTCTTCTTTTAATTTCTCCTTCCCTTCTTTATCTCTTTTATCCTTTATTTTTGGACAGTGTCTAAACATGATTAAGTGTTTGGTTTCTAGGCAATTTTTATCACAAACTAACATTACTTCAACAGAAGGAGGCCTTTAAAATAGTTATTCTCAAACCTAAAGGATTGAATGATTTCATGGCTGTGACAATAATATTGGTAAAATTATATTGGTTTGTTAACTATTTGGTGTGGACAGAATTGTTTTACTATAACTCGAGACATGATCAAATTCATACCATAAATATCAAGAATAAAAATTTTAAAAAATATGATCTAAACCACTTTCAATAAACAGTAACTCCAATTTAGGTCAGACAGTGCAAAATTATTCTTACTCTGGAAGAAGACCATATCAAAATACAGAGGACTTAGTTGGAAGGTTTCTAAATGTAATGAATCCTTGTCAAATTCCCTGGGGATTTTTACTTCTCAGCATGACTCTATTAGCCTCTGAGCGCCTTAGAGGCGAAACTGTGTCACTCTTATTCTCAGCAAAAAAATCTGATATTGGTAATAGGAACAAATGATTAAAAATTACCACTCCTAATTACTTTAGATGCTCTATACATGTTGAATTAACATACCTGGAAATATCCTTGTGGTCAGCTACCTTAAGTTAAAAGGTGTAACTTATTATAGATTTTCAAATTAAAAGTGCCTAGACTTGGTAGCTAAGATGACATTTCCTCATGAATAATTTTCTGCCATGAAAAAAATCAAAATCTTAATGAAGAAATGACAAATATAAATTACTAATCTAGAGAAATGAGATTGGGGCTTAATGATTCACTGAACCAATATTGGAAAATTAGCCTTGGGAAAAGGAATGTGTGAATTATAAGAGAACCAGGAGCAGAATGAGAGATCATCCCTGGAACTGGGGAAGAGGTCGATGTAGGACAAGAACATGATTCTTAAATGATGGGTGATGACATTACTGATATGGTTATATAGATTATGTGATATAAATAGATTCAGGAAGAATTCAAAATTATCATGTAAATTTCTAGATGAGAGAATTTTTAGGATTTATTACATAGAAATAGAGACAATGTAATTAAGAAATTCTATGATGCCAATTTCAGCAATAAATTATTTGCCTGATTGGCTGTTTATTTCTCACCTGTTTTTTTTTTTAATGTTTGTATGTGAAAAAAATTGTTCCTGTTTCCAGGAGGTATTAGTATATAACTGATAATCATATCTTAGAATTGGAAGTGCTAGTTAAAAAATAAAACAAGAGATTGGGGAAGATGCCAGCGTAGGAGGATGCTGGGCTCACCGCGTCCTGCTGATCGCTTAGATTCTGCCCACATCTGCCTAACTTACCCAGAAAACCACCAGAAGACTAGCAGAATGTACTCTCTGGAGCCAAGTGTAGATGAGAGCCCCACGGGAGAGGGTAGGAAGGGCAGAGATGCGGTGGTGAGCACTAGACAGACTGGCAGGAGGGAGCCAGGGCGGTGCAGGGGCAGCCAGCCCACCCAGCAAGGCAGAGCCCTCGAGTCTGGCTTGCAAAAGCGGAGGGGCCGGATGGAGTGTGTTCTGACAGCCAGCGGGATTTAACATCTGGAATGGTATAAGGCAACAGCTCTGCTCAGAGAGCGGGAGGGAGAGTTGTTGGGCCCTGGAGGACAGACCTCAGCTTTGTAGGGGAACAAAGGCAATGGGAAGTGCCATCTCCCTCGCCCATCCCACAGCCAAAGTCCCAAAGGTAACCAGTTACCATCACCAAACTTGCTTGCACCATGCAAACACGCAACGCTGTGCTTCTGCAGATCCATCCTTCCAACGGGTCTGCCTCCCTCCCAGTGCCACAGGGCCCCTCCTGAAATGGACTACCAAAGGCAAAGCGAGGTGGGCCAGCCTCTCCTGCCCCTGTGCACCTTGCAGATCCACCCCAGCTAATACACCAGATCCCGTCGAAGCAGCACCACAAGCCTGGCAGTATGCAAGTAGCCCAGACAGAGGCCACACCACTCCACCGTGAGTCCTGCCCCTGGGAGAGGGAAGATAAGGTACACACCAGTTGGACTGTGGCCCCAATGGTGGGCTGGGGGCAGACATCAGGTCTGACTGCGGCCCCACCCACCAATGGAAGTTACTACAGACATCACATGGGAAGACTCCTGCAGTTCCCCGCCACTCCAGGAACTATCCAAAATGACAAAACGGGAGAATTCCCCTTAAAGAAACTCCAGGAAGTAGCGACAGCTAACGAACTTATCAAAAACGATTTAAGCAATATAGCAGAAAATGAATTTAAAATAATAGGCATAAAATTAGTGGCTGGGCTTGAATAAAGTATAGAGGACAGAAGAGAATCTATTACTATAGAGGTCAAGGGACTAAGAAACAGTCAGAGGAGGTAAAAAATACTATAAATGAGCTGCAAAATAAAATGGAGGTGACCACAGCTCAGATTGAAGAGGCAGAGGAGAGAATAGGTAAATTAGAAGATAAAATTATGGAAAAAGAAGCTGAGAAAAAGATTAAAAAATCCAGGAATATGAGGGGAGAATTAGAGAACTAAGTGACATAATTAAACGAAATAATACACACATAGTTGGGATTCCAGAGAGAGGAAGAGAGAGGGAAAGGTGTTGAAGGTGTACTTCAAGAAATCATAGCTGAGAACTTCCCTGAACTGGGGAAGGAAAAGGGCATTGAAATCCAAGAGGCACAGAGAACTCCCTTCAGACGTAACTTGAATTGGTCTTCTGCACGACATATCATAGTGAAACTGGCAAAATACAAGGATAAAGAGAAAATTCTGAAAGCAGCTAGGGATAAACATGCTCTAACATATAAAGGGAGACCAATGAGACTCGTGACGGATCTGTCTACTGAAACTTGGCAGGCCAGAAAAGAATGGCAGGAAATCTTCAATGTGATGAACAGGAAAAAAAAATGCAGCCAAGAATCCTTTATCCAGCAAATCTGTCATTCAGAATAGAAGGAGAGATAAAGGTCTTCCCAATCAAACAAAAACTGAAGGAATTCATCACCACTAAACCAGCCCTACAAGAGGTCCTAAGGGGGATCCTGTGAGACAAAGTACCAGAGACATCGCTACAAGCATGAAACCTACACACATCACAATGACTCTAAACCCATATCTTTTGATCATAACACTGAATGTAACGGACTAAATGCGCCAACCAAAAGACACAGTGTATCAGAATGAATAAAAAAACAAGACCCATCTATTTGCTGTCTACAAGAGACTCATTTTAGACCTGAGGACACCTTCAGATTGAAAGTGAGGGGATGGAGAACTATTTTTCATGCTATTGGAAGTCAGAAGAAAGCTGGAGTAGCCATACTTATATCAGACAAAGTAGACTTTAAATTAAAGGCTGTAACAAGAGATGAAGAAGGGCATTATATATTATTATATTATTATATAATAATCACAGGGTCTATCCATCAGGAAGAGCTAACAATTCTAAATGTCTATGCGCCGAATATGGGAGCCCCCAAATATATAAAACAATCACAAACATAAGCAACCTTATTGATAAAAATGTGGTAATTGCAGGGGACTTTAATACTCCACTTACAACATTGGATAGATCATCTAGACATGGGATCAATAAGGAAACAAGGGCCCTGAATGATACATTGGATCACATACACTTGGCAGATATATTTAGAACTCTGCATCCCAAAGCAACAGAATATACTTTGTTCTTGAGTGCACATGGAACCTTTTCCAAGATAGATCACATACTGGGTCACAAAACAGCCCTTCATAAGTATAAAAGAACTGACTTCATACTATGCATACTTTCAGACCACAATGCGATGAAGCTTGAAATCAACCACAGAAAAAAGTCTGGAAAACCTCCAAAAGCATGGGGGTTAAAGAACACCCTACTAAAGAATGAATGGGTCAACCAGGCAATTAGAGAAGAAATTTAGAAATATATGGAAACAAATTAAAATGAAAATACAACAATCCAAATGCTTTGAGATGCAGCGAAGGCAGTCCTGAGAGGAAAATATATTGCAATCCAGGCCTATCTCAAGAAACAAGAAAAATCCCAAATACAAAATCTAACAGCACACCTAAAGGAAATAGAAGCAGAACAGCAAAGACACCCCAAACCCAGCAGCATAAGACAAATAATAAAGATCAGAGCAGAGATAAACAATGCAGAATCTAAAAAAACTGTAGAGCAGATCAATGAAACCAAGAGTTGGTTTTTTGAAAAAATAAACCAAATTGATAAACCTCTAGCCAGGCTTCTCAAAAAGAAAAGGGAGATGACCCAAATAGATAAAATCATGAATGAAAATGGAATTATTACAACCAATCCCTCAGAAATACAAGCAATTATCAGGGAATACTATGAAAAATTATATGCCAACAAACTGGACAAACCGGAAGAAATGGACAAATTCCTAAAAACCCACACACTTCCAAAACTCAAACAGGAAGAAATAAAAAACTTGAACAGATCCTTAACCAGCAAAGAAATTGAATTAGTTATCAAAAATCTCCCAACAAATAAGAGTCCAGGACCAGACGGCTTCCCAGGGGAATTCTACCAGACATTTAAAGCAGAGATAATACCTATCCTTCTCAAGCTGTTCCCAAAAATAGAAAGGGAAGGAAAACTTCCAGACTCATTCTATGAAGCCAGCATTACTTTGATTTCTTTTTTTTTATTTAAAAAAATTTTTTTTCAACGTTTATTTATTTTTGGGACAGAGAGAGACAGAGCATGAACGGGGGAGGGGCAGAGAGAGAGGGAGACACAGAATCAGAAACAGGCTCCAGGCTCTGAGCCATCAGCCCAGAGCCTGATGCGGGGCTCGAACTCACGGACTGCGAGATCGTGACCTGGCTGAAGTCGGACGCTTAACCGACTGCACCACCCAGGCGCCCCTACTTTGATTTCTAAACGAGACAGAGACCCAGTAAAAAAAAGAGAACTACAGGCCAATATCCCTGATGAATATGGATGCAAAAATTCTCAATAAGATACTAGCAAATCGAATTCAACAACATATAAGAAGAATTATTCACCATGATCAAGTGGGATTCATTCCTGGGCTTCAGGCTGGTTCAACATTTGCAAACCAATCAATGTGATACATCACATCAATAAAAGAAAAGATAAGAACCATATGATCCTGTCAATTGATGCAGAAAAAGCATTTGACAAAATTCAGCATCCTTTCTTAATAAAAACCCTCGAGAAAGTCGGGATAGAAGGAACATACTTAAACATCATAAAAGCCATTTATGAAGAGCCCACAGCTAATATCATTCTCAATGCAGAAAAACTGAGAGCTTTCTCCCTGAGATCAGGAACACAACAGGGATGTCCATTCTCACTGCTGTTGTTTAACATAGTGTTGGAAGTGCTAGCATCAGCTATCAGACAACAAAAGGAAATCAAAGGCATCAAAATTGGCAAAGATGAAGTCAAGCTTTCACTTTCTGCAGATGACATGATATTATACATGGAAAGCCCAATAGACTCCACCAAAAGTCTGCTAGAACTGATACATGAATTCAGCAAAGTCGCAGGATACAAAATCAATGTATAGAAATCAGTTTCATTCTTATACAATAATAATGAAGCAACAGAAAGACAAATAAAGAAACTGATCCCATTCACAATTGCACCAAGAAGCATAAAATACCTAGGAATAAACCTAACCAAAGATGTAAAGGATCTGTATGCTGAAAACTATAGAAAGCTTATGAAGGAAATTGAAGAAGATATAAAGAAATGGAAAACATTCCGTGCTCATGAATTGGAAGAATAAATGTTGTTAAAATGTCAATACTACCCAAAGCTATCTACACATTCAATGCAATCCCAATCAAAATTGCACCAGCATTCTTCTCAAAGCTAGAACTAGCAATCCTAAAATTTGTATGGAACCACCAAAGACTCCAAATAAGCCAAAGTAATTTTGAAGAAGAAGACCAAAGCAGGAGGCATCACAATCCCAGACTTTAGCCTCTACTACAAAGCTGTACTCATCAAGACAGCATGGTATTGGCACAAAAACAGACACATAGACCAATGGGATAGAATAGAAACCCCAGAACTAGACCCACAAAAATATGGCCGACTAATCTTTGACAAAACAGGAAAGAATATCCAACAGAAAAAAGACAATCTCTTTAACAAATGGTGCTGGGAGAACTGGACAGCAACATGCAGAAGATTGAAACTAGACCACTTTCTTACACCATTCACAAAAACAAACTCAAAATGGATAAAGGGCCTGAATGTGAGACAGGAAACCATCAAAACCCTAGAGGAGAAAGCAGGGAAAAACCTGTCTGACCTCAGCCGCAGCAATTTCTTACTTGACACATCCCCAAAGGCAAGGGAATTAAAAGCAAAAATGAACTACTGGGAACTCATGAAGATAAAAAGCTTCTGCACAGCAAAGGAAGCAACCAACAAAACTAGAAGGCAACCAACGGCATGGGAAAAGATATTTGCAAATGACATATCAGATAAAGGGCTAGTATCCAAAATCTATAAAGAGGTCACCAAAGCTCCACACCCAAAAAACAAATAATCCAGTGAAGAAATGGGCAGAAAACATGAATAGACACTTCTCTAAAGAAGACATCTGGATGGCCAACAGGCACATGAAAAGATGCTCAATGTTGCTCCTTATCAGGGAAATACAAAACAAAACCACACTCAGATATCACCTCACGCCAGTCAGAGTGGCCAAAATGAACAAATCAGGAGATTATAGATGCTAGAGAGGATGTGGAGAAACGGGAACCCTCTCGCACTGTTGGTGGGAATGCAAATTGGTGCAGCCACTCTGGAAAACAGTGTGGAGGTTCCTCAGAAAATTATAAATAGACCTACCCTATGACCCAGCAGTAGCACTGCTAGGAATTTACCCAAGGGATACAGGAGAGCTGATGTGTAGGGCACTTGTAACCCAATGTTTATAGCAGCAGTTTCAATAATAGCCAAATTATGTAAAGAGCCTAAATGTCCATCAACTGATAAATGGATAAAGAAATTGTGGTTTATATACACAATGGAATACTACATGGCAATGAGAAAGAATGAAATATGGCCCTTTGTAGCAACATGGATGGAACTGGAGAGTGTTATGCTAAGTGAAATAAGTCATACAGATGAATAGATTCCATATGTTTTCATTCTTATGGGGATCCTGAGAAACTTAACAGAAGACCATGGGAGGGGGAAGGAAAAAAAATGGTTAGAGAGGGAGGGCGCCAAAACATAAGAGACTCCTAAAAGCAGAGAAGAAACTGAGGGTCTATGGGGGATGGGAGGGAGGGGTGGGTGGGTGATAGGTATTGAGGAGGGCACCTGTTGGGATGAGCACTGGGTGTTGTATGGAAACCAGTTTGACAATAAATTTCATATTAAAAAACAAAACAAAACAAAACAAAATGAAACACAACTCTATTTATCAGGAAAAATATTTGAAGATCTAGTAGATATTTGGTGTTGTATAAGTTACAAACTTATACATGGCCCATGCCTTTTATTAATTTCACACTCCAGGTAGACTTATCTTTAACTTGAATATTTCTAGCTATTAAGAGCTAACCTAGTGTACATATGAGTTAGAATCCCAATAAGATGGCAAATAGGATTAAAATAGGCTTATTTAAAGGAAATAATTACAAATATGAAATTTTGGAAGAATCCGCAGTAACATGTAAGCAACAGCTAAAGCTCCTAGTCCAGATAGGATAAGAAAGGAAGCTGATAGTAGAACTTGGAGAAAATTGTGTAGAGTTGGCCATTTTAAGGAGAGTAGTGACATTTGGTCACAATGATGGCCAGTTCAAGGTGACCTTGAAAGGCAGGCACCAGGGGAAGAAATATTGTCATCTCACTTTATTCTCTCCCTTAGATATTCCATGCAGTTTACCATTGGCCAAAAACAACTGAAAGCAAATTCCATATATGTGGGCCTCTTGGTACAGAAAGTAGAACAAAATGCAGACTATAGAACAGCCATTTTGCCCCTCAATATGCACTCTTGTCCTTTGCCTGTATAAGAATTGCACTTCCCTGACATAGCAAATGCACAAAATCTCATCATCCTCCATATGATTATGAAGTGTCAGAATAAGTCTGGACATAATCTCACATGAAATTTAAAATACCTGTTTTCATATTCTCCATGAAGGTATTCTGCACATAGGTTGGGAAGTGTAAGAAAAGAAGCACTGAGTAACATAAAACATAGCTACTTTATTCCCCATATCTTTCTCTGCTCACAAATTCCCATAAGATTTGAAAAGGTTCACAAAAAAGGGTGGAATAAGAAATGTTTTGAATTTCAGGTCAACAGTATACCTTCCATGTTTCCTTTTTCTCTGCCAGCAAGTTTCCCCCCTAGTGTGTTAAACAAGATTTTTTTTGTTTTGTTTTGTTTGTTTGTTGTGGGATGACCCAAATCTTCATTCCCACAGATGTGAATCTTGGGAGGACAGTCTGTGTTGGTTTTCCATGGCCCAGGTCTATTGCAAAAATGAATGAGAGATGTCCCTGGTAGTCATGATCAGTCATCAACTCCTAGTTCAACAACACCCCTTCTCGAACTTGTTTTGTAGACATGATGAGAGCAAACTGGACATGGGGCAGGCTCAGTTTCCAATTCATTAGAAACTTGATTGTGTCTACTTTGGAAACATTCCTCTCTTGTCCACTATAACTTCTAAATCCATCATTCCAAGGTTGTGGGAGACTGAAACAAGTTTTTTTTTTCTTCAGTGACTTATTAAATACAGGTATTCTGTACAGGTATCTTCACTTTTCAAAAATTTGTGTTAGTGCCACTTTGTTTTTATGAAAGACTTACATTAGCAAGTACCTGCTTTCGCTAGTGAAAGAAATCCAAAGATTTCACTTTCATGAAAAAAGGCAAAAAGTGAAAATGGCCTTCAACGTTTGTTTTGCAGTGAGCTGTTATAGAGGTAGCACACATTCCAAGCAGGGAGAGTGGTACCCTTTCATTAATAAATTAATGGTAATTGCTTCTTGGCTTTACGCTTTGTTGGCTTATAAAATGTTTCGTAGTTCCACTTTCCTTTCAGATAGTGAGGGGAACCTGTATAATTGTAAGTTCACACCCATCTCGGTCCTGACTTCTGTACCCTACTTATATAGGGGAGTGTCAATATACATTGGTTGTGGATTTAAAGTATATATCACATCCTGTAAATTTGCACCCCAACCTCATAGTGTGTCATTTCCCAGCTGGGAACATACAGGAGACTTCAGCAGATGATTTTTACCGTTTTATCAGAATGGCTACTTCTCTATGAGTAATGATAAAAGACCAGTCTCTTTATGTGTGAGGTCAATACCACTCTTTTTGTCATGAACTGTATAGGTAGGTGAAAGAGAATATTGTGGGGATGCCTCAGTGATGGAGTAAGTATTTTATGGGTTGACTAATGGTAGTATTTACACATGTCCTTCAGGCAGGAAAAATAAACCTATACCTAGATTTTGTATTTCTTTTTTTTTTTAAGTTTCTTTATTTATTTTGGGAGGAGGGAGGGGCAGAGAGAGAAGAAGAGACAATCCCAGGCAGGCTTCTCACTGCCAGCGCAAAGCCCAATGTGGGACTTGAACTCATGAACTGTGAGATCATAACCTGAAGCGAAGTTGTATGCTTAACCCACTTAGCCACCAAGACGCCCCTAGATTTTGTATTTCTTAAGAGGACAAAGAATTACCTTCTATTCATGAGAGGGGTCCAACCATCCCCAAGGTAGATGGTTAGTCCACTCACGGGATGATACAAATTGGGATTTAGCATTGGCTTTTGGTGTTGCAGATTGGGCGCTCAACAGTGAAGATAGCTGGATTTATCTTGGTGTTTTAATTATCTATTGTATTTTTGAAGTTGAGCCCAAATTTCTGTAGCTAAAACAACAATAAATTTTTCTTATATCTCTATTTTTGTGGATCAGGAATCCGACTCATTGTCTCTCATGGAATTCCCAACAGATATTGGCCAGGATTGCAGTCATTTAAAGTTTGTTTGGAGACAGAAGACCCATTTCCAAGGTGTCTCACACACATGGCTAACTGTAGGCAGAAGTCTCAATTCTTTTCCATTACTGTTCAGGGTGGATTTAGAGTAGCTTTTAATTTAGCTCTAAATTAGGTTAGCTCTATTAGACCTTCTGTGGACTCTACTGAACGTCCATGATGTCCAATGTGGTCTCTTTATTCTGTGAGTCAAAACTGAAAGGTCCCTTAGCCCTATGTTTGGTCTGGGAATCATTTGGTTTATAGCCTCCTAGCAATTCTTTACTCAGCATAAAGAAGAATCACTACACATGTACTCCTTATTGTTCACTCAAGGGGAATCCTATGCAAATTTCAGGAGCTCTTTCTTCTTATGGCTCCTTTTCTGATATTCTGCACCAAACATTCTCTTTGCTTTAGTTTCCCTGAATTCTGATGTAGCAGTTTGCATTCAAAATTCTGTCTGCTGTAGACTCCCTGAGCTCTGACCTGGTACTCTGCACCAAAAATTCTGTGATAGCCTTCTTGAACTCTGATCTTTGATTCAACAAACTCAGCTAGGAGGCTGTGCTCTATTTGAGTTGCTCTCAACCCACATGTCATTGTACTGTCTAAAACTTTTCTCAGACATTTAAGGCAATTGTCAACATTATCTTACTAGTTTCTTCTCTCATAGTCAGAGTCCTGCATCACTTTTTTTTTCAATATCTAAAAACTGTTGTTTTCTGTATTTTGCCAGATTTCTACTTGTTTATGTCAGGTCACACATTTGATACTAGTAAATACATCTTGATTACAGTGTTATTATAGATTTCATAACATTGTGGAATGAATTAGTTCACTTTCCCTCTTTTACATAACAGAAAATTTTTGTTTTATTTGGGATGTGTTTTTTTTTCTTTGATATCTTTAAAACATTGTAAGGTGAATACTCTAAGAGTATATTTTAAAATGTGTTTTAAAACATTTTATTTTCTTCCTTGATTATTATCTTTGTCATATATATATGTCATATATATATATATAATTATGTCATATATATATATTTATATATATACATATATATATACATATATACATATATATATAAATATGTCATATATATATATAATTATATAAGAATCATTTATTTTCCTAAAAGTTCTTTCATATAATTGATTTTTTCAAGTAAGTATGACTTCACACAGTGTTCTCTAGTTTTTGTTAAGATAATTTATCTATTGATTAGTATATATAATATCTACTTTTCTGTATTTGAATTTCTTTATTTTTTTGTTAGCTTGATTTATCCCACCTAATTTGTTTTCTTACTGAATTCTGTTTACTACAGAAATGTCTTTCAGTTTTTATTAGTTTTATAGTTTATGGTTTTAAATTTCTGTAGTTACCTTCATTGTTTCTATTTCTCTATGATTATTTTGTTTGTTTTCTACTTCCTTGTACTAAATGCTGAGTTAATTATTTTTGTCTTTCTGTTCTATGAGACATTCTTGCTAAGGTTTCATCTATTTTTTGGGCAAACATTCATCAATTATACATCAATATGTGAATAGTACATGTAAAAAAAACATATTATATACATACTTTAAAATATTAAATATAAATGAGCAACTTAACAATTCAAAGTATATAGAAAAGTAAGATATTATACTCAAAGAAATCAGATGTCTTTCCCTAAAAAACATAAAGCAGAAATTAATGAAGTAGATAATAAAAAAAACTTAAAATATTGGTATAATCGATATTGATATACTGTTGATATAATTAATATTCATTGGCTTCATTGTCATCTAGTATTCATTTTGAAGCTCTTATGTAGCTAAAGGTATGTCTCTTTTCCTTTGGCACAGTAATGATACCCAGGCTGATTCAAATCACTTGTCAAGAAACCTCTGTGTAGATTGATCATTATCCTCTGGAATGTAGTGGTGAATGAAAATTTTAGATTAGCCTTATTTTAAATGTTTTACAGATGAAATTGATAATCTGAAATCTTTTTTGCAAGTTACTTTTTTCTTAAAATTAAAAAAATCGCGTTAGTCTTAGACACTAAGCTATGTCTTAATATTGCTCTATTTTATTTTCCTTATATCAATATGCCCATCCTTGAGTTTCCTAAATATCCCTTTGTTTCTTCCACTATTGGCTCTTCTCCATTTGCTCTGTTTGGTTCCTTTTGAGTTGTAATTATTGTAAGTTAATTGGTTCACCAAATCTTATTCATCTTAGTTTTCTATTAATCCTTTTCTTCTGATTTCTTAGGAAATGTATTATCTTCTACTCTATATCTTCTACTCTATACATTACTTTTTACCAAGTCTCCAGTGCTCTTTTTACTTCATAATATTGAAGTCATTAATTTTCTGATCATGTTTTTCTTCTGAAAGTATGTGTTTTTTTTTTTACCATAGGTTGCACTCTTTTTTATTTCCTGGTGTCTTGATTTTGTCTAGTTCACCATCCTCTTTATGAATATTGAGAATGAATACAAAATATTTTACAATTTTTTTCATATTTATGGGAAAATATATTTAACATTAAAAGGAGATTTGCGGGGCGCCTGGGTGGTGCAGTCGGTTAGGCGTCCGACTTCAGCCAGGTCACGATCTCGCGATCCGTGAGTTCGAGCCCCGCGTCGGGCTCTGGGCTGATGGCTCAGAGCCTGGAGCCTGTTTCTGATTCTGTGTCTCCCTCTCTCTCTGCCCCTCCCCCGTTCATGCTCTGTCTCTCTCTGTCCCCAAAATAAATAAACTTTGAAAAAAAAAATTAAAAAAAAAAAAAGGAGATTTGCTATAAGATTATCTTAGTGGCCAGAGCACAATTATAGGTTTGGGGAGAAAGCAAATTTTGTCCAGTTTTCTATAATTGTTACAAAATCCTCAGCAAGGTCTTTTGGGTTTTCCCAAACAGAAAATATTTTAGGAACACTCAGAAGACCTTAAAATTTTGCTGAAAAGATATTTTATTCCCAGCATCATATTATGTACTATTTTGTCTCAGAAAGTTTGCAAACTACATAAACTGACTTTTATCTTATTGATACTATCAGTATTTGTGAAAAAATACTCAAATGAGGATGCTTATTATAAGGGTGGCCTTCATTGAAATCAACCTGTAAAAAAAAAAACCCCTTATAAATGTGTTAGAAACTCTGGTTCTTAATTAAATTGGAGGATAATGAAATGTGCACAATAGCTTAAATATTTATTTTAATCTAAAATACTATAAATACTACATTATTTATCTAATACCTATTTAGAAATTATAATATGCCCGAAGCTATTCTAGGAGTTTTATACATATTAGCTCATTTGATGTTCTAACACCCCTAATAAATAGTTATGATTAATTTTTGTATTTCCATCAATAAGGAACTAGAAGCCCAGAGAGGTTAAACTGATGAAGTTCACAAACTATGAAGTTGATTCATTTTTATGCAATTGGTATTTTAATATGGTCTTACTGCCTTTCACTTTGGAAGATTCTGTTTTTATTTCTAATAATTTGTCCATTTATTTGATTGAGCATTCTATGTAGACAATAATATCATGTGAAAAAACTAACATTTTGCACTTTTTTTATTTTTGTGCTTTTAGATTATCTGTATAATACAAAGGCTTTGATGTTGTATACATGCTTGAGAACAACTTGTATTTGGGGGCAGAATCTTATACCATGAAGCATGCTTGTTAACTGTGTGGTTCATCTTTTCTGTCTTTACTAATTTTTTACTAACTAACTTATCAATAATTAAAAGAGGTATGTTGAAACATCTCACTATGATGATTTTTCAAAATTCTGCTATTGTTTCATTAATCTTACTTATTAATATATTTGAGATTAGTTTATTAATGTATACCTAATATTTTTCCTAATGAGCACTTACAGTGAACCTATCTATTCCTTGGAATACTTTTTATTTTAAAGTTTATTCACTCTTGAAAGACTGATTATATTGGGTAAAAAGTTTTGATTGATGAATATTTCTTTTTTTTTTTTTAATTTTTTTTTCAACATTTATTTATTTTTGGGACAGAGAGAGACAGAGCATGATCGGGGGAGGGGCAAAGAGAGAGGGAGACACAGAATTGGAAACAGGCTCCAGGCTCTGAGCCATCAGCCCAGAGCCTGACGCGGGGCTCAAACCCACGGGCCGCGAGATTGTGACCTGGCTGAAGTCGGACGCTTAACAGACTGCGCCACCCAGGCGCCCCTGAATATTTCTTTTTAATATTCTAGAGATATTATTCTGATCTTTTGGTTCCATTTGTTGCTTTGAGAAGTCTTTCCTTGGTCTAATTTTTTCTTCTTTTTTCTTTTTTTTTACTTTGCAAATTCCTTGGAATACTTTTTATTTTAAAGTTTATTCACTCTTGAAAGACTGATTATATTGGGTAAAAAGTTTTGATTGATGAATATTTCTTTTTAATATTCTAGAGATATTATTCTGATCTTTTGGTTCCATTTGTTGCTTTGAGAAGTCTTTCCTTGGTCTAATTTTTTCTTCTTTTTTCTTTTTTTTTACTTTGCAATAATTAGTCTTTTATCACTTGTTATTCATTCATTTATTTATTTATTCATTTTTCTTTAGTTTTAGTGCACTGCAGCCACCATATCACATGACTAAATGTGCAACTTTTGGGGGCCGCCTGTGTGGCTCAGTGAGTTAAGCATATGACTCCAGATTTTTGGCTCAGGTCATGATCTCACAGTTTCTGAGTCCGAGCCCCATGTTGGGCTCCGAGCTGATGACGTGGAGTCTACTTGTATTTCTCTTCCTCCCAGAGAGGGAGACTCTGCACTTCATAAATAAATAAATAAACAAACATTTAAAAATAAATAAAATAAACATGCAATTTTTACTGTGTTTATTAGCATCTTATTTCTCTAGGTTCAGGTCTGGCACCAATTCTTTTTTTATTTTTTTATTTATTTTGAGAAAGAGACAGAGAGAGAGAGAGAGTGTGTGAGCAAGGGAGGGGCAGAGAGAGAGAGGGAGAGAGAGAATTCCAAGCAGCCTCCTCACTGTTATCACAGAGCCCAATGCAGAGCTCAAAATCACAAAGTGTGAGATTATAACCTGAGCCAAAATCGAGAGTGGGACACTTAGTCATTTGAACCACCCAAGCATCCCTGGCACTAATTCTTTTTCCAAGCCATTGGCTTTTAAATATCTTCTTCCTTCCATTTCCATTATTCTCTCCATTAAACTTCACACATGTTATTTATCTTCCATATCTTTCAAATTTCATTCATATTTTTTTCTTTTTGTTTACCTGTGTTGTGTCTGTCTTCCAATTTTCTATTGTCAGTGTCTCTCCAGGGTGTTTAGTGTGTGTGTGTGTGTGTGTGTGTGTGTGTGTGTGTGTGTGTTTATCCACCCAAGATAATTTTAAGTTTAAAATTATTATTTTCTTGATTTTAGTGGTTTTATTTGTTTATTTTTAATATCCTTCATGAACATTCCTGATAGCCTTTTGCTGCTGGCTTAGTGTGTTGTTTCTATTCTTTATTTCAGTGTTTAACAAATTCTTCTTAAAGGACCAGATAGTAGATATTTGAAGGATGTGGGCTGTACAGTCTCTGTTGCAACTATTCAACTTATGTTGTAATGAAATACATAAACAAATTAGAGTAGCTGTGTTCCACTAAAATTTTATTTAAACAAATATCTGGCTGGTATATAGGCTAAAGTTTGCCAACCCCTATCTGCATTATTTTATATGTCGCTATTCTATGTTCTAGAGATGGATGGAGATGGAGACAGAGTCAGATAATTTATTGGAGATGCTTTTCCTTAGAGAGGAATTGTGGGGACACCACTAACCTGGAAAAACTTTGTCACTTTGAAGATTCCAGGTTCAAGCAGTGAATCCCAGGTTCTTCCACTCATAAGATTCCCCCAAACTAAAATCAACAATAAGGTTCAACCAAAGATTACAAAAATATAAAGAATTAAGCCTTCATCGGGGAGAATCAGCCGACATAATAAGATATAAATTTATATCCTAAACAATTCCAAATACTGGACTTGTTTAAAAAAAACAAGCTTTTATATCCATACAGCTATCTATAAACTACATTTTATTTACCTATTCATCATTTGATGAATCAGTCAATTACAGAGGGAAATGCAGATACAGGCAGAGAGAAAGAGATATACCAGTTTAGGGGCAAGAACCTAGCAAGTACTTAATAAATTCTGGTGAAGTTCTGAACATTGAACAAAATTAATAAAGAAAAGCAATTTTCTGGCAAACATTATAATGTAACTGGGATTGGGTTATTCCCTAAGATTTGAATGAGACAGCAGAGTGAATGAATACTGTGTTTGCTATGCATTTTAAGAAAGTGAACCTCTGTTCCAGAAAAACATCACCCTTTAAATGCTGTTATGTCATGGTGAAGTGACAGCACCTGTCAATCCCTATAGCTATTGTGTCTCAGAGCTGATCCTAAGCCACTAGAGGTTCCAATGAAAGTTTGTTCTGCACTTGTTAGGTCTGTTAAAAACTTTCTATGTAACTTTAGCCTTTGGAATACACAATGGGAAATTAGGCTTCAGACATTATTTACCATGGACTCTTCATAGCCATGAAAGACTGCTGGCTTTCAGTGCAAATCCAAGTTCCTTGTTAAGTTAGGACTAGCTGAGGAATTCAGTCCAGTTTGCTGAGGGCTCTGTTTCCATTTCTAATTCCTCTTAGCCTTTCTGGCTCCATCATTTTGATTTGTCATACTGACATCTGGTGGATGAGACATTCAATTCCCAAATGCCTAATCACCAGGCTTCACTTGTTTGATCCAGAGTGGGGAGTGATTTGCTAAAATGTTGGAGATTTGAATTTCTGGTTTCCTTTCCTAACCCTTTGCCAATTTTTACTAGTCTTCTATAGCTTCTTGGTAGCTCTCAAATTTTCTCAAACCTGGAATCACATAAACAATATCAGTATGTATAAAATCACTTAGGTTGAACAGATTTTATTATGCATGTATGAATTTTAATTCCTTGATCGGCTAATCTAAGTGGCATTTATGAACAAATATAATATCATTTAGAGAAAAATCCAATATTTTCTTCAAAGGTGAAGAAAATTCACATAGAATGGAACTTGTCTAATTAGTGAAAATCTGTATAATATACTTAAAACACACACTTTGTGAGTTCATTTATGTTTGTAGCAAAAATTTCAAAATCATACAATGTTTTCTTCTGATAAAAACTCTATGGGTAACACAATGGTTCTTAATTAAGTAATGCACAATAAATGAAGAGTTTAAATTATTTTTATATTCTGATGGATTCTGAATTAGTATTTATCTTTGTTAAGTCAGAGATTTAACTCAAGTTAAAGATTTAGGCATCAATAAATGAAGCCCAGTAAGATGTCTGTGCAGATACTGACAAAAGACCAATGGGGTAGTAGCTTCTCCAGGAAATGCATTTAATTAGATTTTGTTTAAAAAAATTGCACATCCTATGAGATTAATAATGTCTATTAAATAAACCATTTAAGGAAGTCACCTCTGTTTACCTGAAATTAAAAAAAAATGTGAAAGTAAAAAAGCAAACAGCATAATCTTGAGAGTTTTGATTACTAAATGAAATAAAAGTAAAGCAGAATTACTTCTTGTGACACAGAGAATTTTGATATTCTGGTAATAATAAAGATAATATAACCATATGCCTGAGGAAAAAGATATTCTTTGGTTGGTTTTAAGTACTGCAGTTTTATTTTCTCAACCAACATTTTCAGATAATGTTTTACAGAGAATGCAATGGGCTCATTAACTACAGTAAATATAAAAACAAAAACTACTGAAATAGGCATTTTTATAGGTAGCAGATTAGAGAGAAATAAAGAAAAGCAAAATGGGATTTTTCTATATTGCAGACTGTCCTGGCTCACAATGCTAGTTAAAATTGATACCATTCTTCTTTAATAAGTCTTTTGTAATCCCTCTATTAGAGACTGCAAGCAAATGCTGATAATTAAATGAGTGATTTCACAATTTTGTTTTGAAGTACTAATTGAGGTTTAAATTACAGTGGCATCACCTTAGAATCTCACAGTTTAGTTAAAATTGCTCAACTCACATCAATTTGCAAGTAACTGATGTTGAAGAAGAGAGATAAATTTGTTCTAATTTGAGAAGACTTCCTAGTACAGCCAGTAAGAATTTTGACCAAATTATATCATTTTCATAAACAGTTAGTTATTTGAAGTTTTTATCTGATTGCACAGACCATTACAAAATAGGCCAGTTTAGATACTTGTTTTACTGTCTTATGATGTCTAAATATATTATAGCTATATGAATTTTTATATATTTAGAATGATATTTGTATATAATATTTACAAAAATAAGAAAAATCTGAAAACTCGGAACATACATAAAACTATCCACTAAACTCTTACTACTTAGTTTTCCTGAAAATGTTTACATTGAGTGCTTTGTGCTACTGTCTTCCTGGAAATCCCTTCACCAAAGGTGTCTTAGCTACCTAAAGTCAACTACTGTTGCCCCTCATCTTTGATCTCTGTCATTGTCTCCCAACTTAATTTTAGATCCTGTAGTATATTGGCGGTGTGGTTGGTTTGTCTGTAATTTTGTTGATTTGTCTGAAATACTAATATGCAAATAAACTTACAGTGCATGTAATATTAATGTATGTAAAAAATCCTCAAAGAAGTATATTTAAGGAAAGCAGATTCCTAGGCACCACACCTAGAGATCGTAATACATTAGTTCTGGAGACATTCAAGGATTCTACAATTTAATATGTATCCCACGCGATTGTGATCTAGGATCTAGGTCCACAGGCAAAATTTTAGCGTCATTATGGATACTTAGGAAGTATAAAAAGGAGTTGAGCAAGTGAAATAAGTTAAATAATGTGTTGTTTCATGATCAGTGGTTCTCACATTTTCATAGTAGAGAATTGTTATGCTCATCAACTGGAACTCTACAGATAATGGAAATCTGAGCATTTACTATAGAGCAGCTATAATTTGTGAGAAAAAGAGAGGGACCATTGCTGGTCTTCCTTATAATTTGGCCAGGGAATCTTAAAGGTGTGTCAAGGGGCAAAAGAGTTTAGTTGCAATCATCAGCTTCTGATTGGCATGTTAGATTTGGTGCAGTAGGCCATTAATCTTAGTTGAGTGAGCACTTTGCCGGACACAGCTCTCTTTTCCCATTTCAGTCTGTTACTGTGCACAGCCTGGTCAGGAATCTCGAGTAGAGCAGCTTGGACTATTAAAAGGGAGTGATGCAGTCAGTATATGGAAAACTAGGGGCATCAATAAATACCGTTGATTGATTAAGCTTGATATGCAAAAACTTGCTGTTACAAAAACATTTGAGGTATAAAGGGGAAAAAACAGTCTTTGAAGGCAACTGAGTTTAGAATTAAATTGCAGTATTTATCTGTCACTGACATTCTGACCTCAGATTATTTATTATCAAAGTCTCAATTCACCTGTGAAGTGGGGGAAATAATGTTTATTGTGTTAGACTGTTTTGAGGATTAAAAGAGGTAAAAACATTGAAAAATTCTTAGAGTACCTGGAAAAAGATGCATGCATACATGTATGCGTTTTTTCTTTCTTGCCTCATATGTTTGTTATGGTTTCATTTTGAATCTCTTTTTTTGATATCAGCTTGTGTGTCTATATCTCTTTTTCACTCGCATTAAAAACACCAATTATTGAGCACCTGGGTGGCTCAGTCGGTTGAGCATCCGACTTCGGCTCAGGTCATGATCTTGCGGTTTGTGAGTTCGAGCCCCACATTGGGCTCTGTGCTGAAAGCCCAGAGCCCGGAGCCTACTTCCGATTCTGTGTCTTGCTCTCTGTCTGCCCCTCCTCTATTTGCACTCTGTGTCTCAATAATAAATAAGCGTTAAAAAATTTTTTAATAAAAAAAAACACCAATTATCTGTGACATTCACAGAGTGATAGGGGGTGATCAGAATACAAAAGAAAATTGAATTGAAGCCTGTTATAAAAAGGAAAATTTTGATACTTGTTTTATTTTATTAAATAGTATTTAGTTTTCCTTTAGATCATGTTTGAAGCAAACATTCAAATAAACCCAGATATATTTTATAACAATTGAGTATTATTAATTTTTGTGGATTTTATTAGAAAATCATAACATACACTTAAGTAAAATTTTGTTTTTTTCTGAGGAACACATATTTATATTTATTGTGAAATAGGTAGTTTTCCAGATGTCCTTGGTTTTATAAGATTAGGCCCCACTCTCTCAGTAATCATTTAAAAAATTTTTTAATGTTTTATTTATTTTTGAGAGAGAGAGAGAGAGTGCAAGTGGGGAGAGGCAGAGAGAAAGGGAGGCACAGAATCTGAAGCAGACTCCAGGCTCCAAGCTGTCAGCACAGAGCCTGACTCCTGGCTGGAACCCACGAACTGTGAGACCTGAGCCGAAGTCCATCACCTAACCGACTCAGCCACCCAGGCACCCCTCACTAATCAGTTTTATTTTTAGATGTTTCACTTGGAGTTTCCTCAGTTTGAAGTAGCTTAGGTTTCATTTCTTTTTAGATATAAATGTGCTTTACTTACATGCTCTTATTCTGCTATGTGTTGCTCACAGCTATTTAATAACCACTGTAGAAAAGGGCACTAAAACTACCCAGAAATGTTGCACACTAGGTAGTTCAGATCAAAAACTAAATCGTTACAAGTTTACATATGAAAGTTGAACTTTAATACAAACCATAACCTAAACACAAAATGTGAGGTGTTGTGAGTTTATCTTAAACCATTTTCAAGTGAATTTAGTTACTCACATGGACAAAGGCTTTCATCCAAAGACAGTTTCAGTTTCTGAGATTGTCCTATAAAATTGAGTGCCTCACATTATTGCTACAATGAGTTTCCAGTATGTCCTTATTACAAAGGAGACTTTAAAAGATAATCATCGAATATGAATAAACATAAGACACTTCAGGTATCAATATACAAGTACAATTATAAACTGGCTTGGGGATTTGGAATTCCATTTTAACTCTTTAATATAGTTTAAATGCTCTCAATTTAAAATAAAGTATCATTTGGGGTGCCTGGGTGGCTCATTTGGTTAAGCATCTGACTTTGGCTCAGGCCATAATCTCATGGCTTGTGGGTTTGAGCCTCATGTTGGGCTCTGGGCTGATAGCTCAGAGCCTGGAGCCTGCTTTGGATTCTGTGCCTCCCTCTCTCTCCGCCCCTCCCCAACTTGCACGTGCTCTCTCTCTCTCTCCAAAAATAATAAACATAATAAAAAATTTAAATGAAGCATCATTTAAGGTTAAAACATATTTAGAATGTCTAAAATCAAATTCTATAATGAAAAGAGCCAAACTATAGTACTGAAATGATAAATCTTTAATCTATAGAATACACTAAATAACACAGGAACTGTGAAAGAAATTATAATATGGATTTTAAGGTACCAAGAAAAGAATCGAAATTTAGATAACATCAGTTTAAAGTGCAAAATCAGAGTGCACAGAAAATCAGAAGCAAGCTGTGGTATTATAAAAATATCTCTGTTTTTTTCTTCATCTGGAAGCAATTTTTGTTATGGTGTATCATTTTTTCAATTGTAGGCAGTTCACAGACTCTTATGATTCCATGTTTCATCCTCTGTGATTGGTCAGAGTTTATGAGAAAGGCACAGAAAACACAAAGAAATCAACGTTGATTGACCACTGACCACTTGCTTTGTGTTTCTCACCATCCACCATGCACATACTGCTAAAGCTTGCCAGTGATAGGCCATCAACTGACTGTGTCTGAAACCTGTTCCTGCTATGATGATTGCTCACACTGCCTGATGACTCTGATGTGAGTCCTGGCTCTGACTCGGGCTCTGAGCTGGCTTCCAACCCGCTGGCAGGGACATATGATGGCACCTGAACCCCGCTTATGCCGATATATCTGACATGTTTAGAGCCAGCTTCCGGCTGGTGAATCTGCCATTTAAATAGCAGGCTTTTGTACACATTAGAAAATTAAACACAGGACTTGTCAGCAGTGTTGCTTCATTTTAAAACAAAATAATAATAAAAAAAAAGTATGTGCTAAATTTCAGTTGGCGCAAGTAGGTAGAAGACTTTGAATAGCGACCTCATTAAACAAATGAATATGCATTTTTTATATTTGTATTCTTGATAATAAATTCTCTGGTATCTAAGTTTAAAAAATATTCATAGCAAAAGACATTAACTTTGAAAACTTTGCTAAGAATAGTTCTTTGTCTTTTTTTCTCAATTCATATCACCAGCTTCTAAAATATCTGCAATATTTGTCAGGCTATTGTGAGAAGTGATGTAATCCCTGGCCATCTTATGAATTTTGCTGGTGGAGAAATAACAGGTGATCAAAAATGGTAGGAAGTTAAAATAACAAATATATTTGTGAAATATTTCACCATGAAATCTTGGTTTTTTTATTAACGTGGACTTTAATTATTTTTTACTCCTTTTAATCTGAAAAATTAATAAATTTTAAAAAGCCAAGTGTGGCTATATGTGATTTGTTAATAATCAAGTTCAACTATTTATAGATATTTTATCATACATGTTCATTTTCAGATTTGTGCATGTAAGATTATAAATATATTTATTCTTAGTCACTTCTGCTATGTTTTAAATAATATTTATGTAAGAGTTTTAGGCAAATGTAAGCTATAATGTGGTTCATCTAATGTCAGAAGCATAATATTTGATTAAAGTATTAAATTGATTTAAAATTCCTAAAAGAAAGATGAAAATATTTACCATTCTTTCTTGAACCTAAAGATGACATTAAAAAAATACTTACATGTGTTAATTAATAGGTAAACATTGAATGAAGTTAAAAGAATGTACGTGTTAGCCAAAGTAGTTAAAATGGTTCCATGTAAGCTTCATAGAATATCATATATAGCCACATTTTCTTCATTTTAAGAACAAGAACTTTATTTAACTTGGTTGAATGAGCATAAGGCCTCAGGGATATCATTTTAGTGTCATTTCATGTCAAGCCAATACACTAAAACCAGTGCTCTAAATATTCTAACCCATTCGACCAAAAAACACTCGCCAAAGTAAAAGGCAATGTAGTTGTACTGTAGAGTAGTTTCAAAGTAACAGCTATCCCATGGTTAGTCATGTGAATATCTAGAATAAATGAAAAAGTAATGGAATGGAAATATGGAGAGAAACAGAACTCTAAATATGCTTAAATGTATACAAATAGTAGTCAGTTTGTAAATAACAGATTCATATATCAGTCAACAACTAGAATTTTTATTTGGCAGAAAAAGGAAGTGGAATCTTAATATGAAATGAGTTTCTTCTGTTTGTTTTTTTTTTAATTTTTTCTTTTGTTTTGTTTTAAATTTCTTCCCTAGGTCTGTTTTGGTGGAAAGAAGACAAGTGATTCTACTGAACATCTGTAATACACAGCTGCACGCTGGCATTTGGGTAAGATGTGATTGATGGCGTACTTGAATGTAGATTTACAAATGTGGCCCAAGGCCAGTTTCCCCTTATTTTGACAATGAAACACTGTAATTCTTAATATTAAATGTTTACTGGAATGGGAAACAAAAATGCAGTTTCTAGCAGCACGCAGAGAATAGGAATTGGTAAATTAATCAGTGTTACTACCCACCCATAGGTCCCAAAGCTTATAACAGATATTCCACCCATGAAATGGCAGCTACCCATTAGTGTGGAAAAATTGCCTTAATCCAGCCCTCTAGTGATATCACACTGGTGTTCCCAGTTGGATACTCCCAAAAGTTCTGAGTTCTGTCTATTAATCCCACGTGTGTGTGTGTGTGTGTGTGTGTGTGTGTGTGTGTGTGTGTGTGTGTCTTTTTTCTGGGAAGTTTAGCTTCTCTCTTTGTGAAATTCGAAAACAGATGCTAAGGTAGAAAAATATACTTGTTCGATTAGAAGCTTCTAAAACAGAACATCAAAAACCTTATGGTCTGAAAAATGTTGTTGAACCTAAGAACTGCAACGGAGTATTAAGTAGATTTTTTTTAACATTGCATAAAATCTCTGCATTTGTCTACATAAGAAAGACAGAAAACCTTGTGAATTGTACTTTCAGACCTTTTTGAAATTAATTGTAGAGATTGCAACTAATATCTTGTACTTTTCCACAAAAGTTTGAAAGGATGGCTAAGCTTTGCCATGAGGGCTTACACATCATAATTGTCATTGTCAGATGTGGAAAGGTGAAGTCCATGTTAACTTCCTGAAATCACTGGAATTTTCAGAAATTTGCTTTTACTTTGGTCATAGAAAGTTTTTCCTGTCTATGGATCAAAATTCCCATAACATTTTATTTTTTTAAGATTAGCTTACCAGAACTATTATTTGTTTGACAAGAGAAAAAAGGTATTCTTTTTTTTAATGTTTATTTTTTTTTGAAGGAGAGAGGGAGAGAGACAGAGGGTGAGTGGAGGAGGGGCAGAGAGAGGGGGAGACACAGAACTTGAAGCAGACATCAGGCTGGGAGCTGTCAGCACTGAGCCGGATGCGATGCGGGGCTCAAACCCACGAACTGTGGGATCATGACCCTAGCGAAAGTCAGACACCTAACCAACTAAGCCACCCAGGCATCCCAAGAAAAAAAGTATTCTTATCTTAACAGCTATACTTATGCTAATAATGACCCATATTCTTCATTATTTTGGTTTGTATTCAAATAATGACAAAGATACCTCTTAGTCTTCATTAACAAGTGACTCTTTTTTTTCCTGGGTGTTCTCTCTGGCAGTTTACTTTATTGGACATATTTTGCTATTCTTATTTCTAGTTTTCCTAGCTTTTTTATGCTGTTTAATAGTATTGATTATAGTAATAATATAACTTCATAGTTGCATAGCTTTTTGATTGAACAAAATAGATTTTAAGAATTTATTTAAAATTAGTATCACAGCAATTATGAAAATATGTAGGATTAGACTGATTATTCAAACTAGCTTTAGAACTGGATCAGATTGACCACTAGTTAGTAAGTAGTAACAGAGCTGGTATTACAACCCTAAGGCGTTACTCTAAGCTTAGAGAATTTTCCACACTGACTTTCTCTATTGCTGACTTCCAAAGCATCCTTCATATTTCTTTTGTACTCACTTATGGTATGTTCCATAACTTTATTAAATACAGACTAGAAAGTCTATTAATCAGCAAATCTGACCAGAGAAACTAAATGATCAAAACTTTTATGACATTAGGCTCTAAGATTCTTTGTCTATAAATATAAATATACATACGCTTGTGAAACATAATTATTGTTGTTATTAAAAAGTGAGAGAAAGGGAAAAATCTGGGGTCATTCAATTATTTTACTTTAAATTCTAATTGGCAATATGAATAACTTTTAGACATTAAAGAGAAAGGCATAAAATGCTAACACTTACTTAGAGTAAATAAAGCTGAAATGCAAAATCCCCCTATACTACATAAGATAAAAGAACTAAACAAAATAATAATAATCATAATAATCATAATAAATAGGCACTCATAAATACAGAAGGATATTTAAGAATGCCTATTTATAAGAGTCCCCAAAAACATATAGAATGAAAGCAAATAATACTCATGCACCTAATTATCTCATTTGGTAGTCCAAGAAAACATTGACTTTTAAAGGTATCAACAATTATGAATTAAGGTGAATAATATGAAGTAGATTAAGTATAACAAGTAATATTTGCTGCAATTCATTTTTATAAAGTCATCCTAACTTATTTTCACAGAGAAATGAAAACAAAACTGTATCCAGAATAATATAATTGCATGGACCTTGAATAAAAAAAAAAAAGAAATCTGTTTAATAGTAAAACAAGTTTACATGTTAAATAAAGGTTTAAAAAAAAGATCAGATACTGAGATCAAATACTTTCCATTCTTGCACTTGACAAATGCCAGGCTTATTTTATTGCAATTACTTTTGGTAGTCCTCTTGCATTCACATTTTGGTTGTCATGATAATTTTAATTGTATAGCATCTATCATAAATGTAAAAGGGCAAACGCCATGGTCCATTTGAAAAAGAGAGTTTGATAATTTACAGAAAAAAAACCCAAAAAGTCTATTTAAGGCTTATGTAGAATTCTTTACTCTTAATCACAACACCTTCTTGTTCATTTCCGCAATCTGAGACAATGAAAATACAGAATTTTGTGTTGTTTCCAATTAAGCTTTGAAATTTTTAAAAACACTGATAAGTAATTATAAATGACTGAGATGTTCTACATTTGCATCATGAACACTTGATGCATTCTAAAATTATCTATAAATAGGTTGTTCACACATCAGTAAAATTCACTTTCTGATTCAAAAATGCTTCCAAAAGTTGGAATTTGATTGTAGCCTATATCAACCAAGACAATTAAGAAAATTGATTTATTAACAATATCATTTCATCATGACATTACTTTTGTCTTTTTGTCTTAATCCTGCTAAAATTGTGTGGATTTACTAACAGAATAATAATGAGTCATTGATAAGTGTTTGCAATAGGATAATTATATGTGCAAAGCCAGAATTTAAAACAAACTTGAAGGAGGAGGAGGAGAAGAAGGGGAAAGTATAAGAGAAAAATGAGAAGAACAAATGTTAACAACTAAGTAAGGACAGATATAATGTAGTTAGATTTGGAAAGGGAATACAATTGAGTTGAATGTGAGTGAATGCCTATGCTATTGATTCATTCATTTACAAAAATATTATGAAGTATGTTTAAATATTGGCAAGAATGTAACTACAATGTACAATAAATTATTTTGCCATTATTTATAGAGTGAACCCAACTACCAGTCTTTTAAATTTGTTTCACATTTGTTAATAAGAAAAATAGTAAAGAATTTTATTTTCTCAGTATCTTATATATAGGGCAAACTTAAGTATGTTTGAAAGTGTTAATCTCAATACAAGTAGGTTATTTTTTATTAACATTTAGATGAATGTTCTTTTGTTTAATGGAAAACATCATCCATTATCAATAGTGAACCATTAACTCATCTGGTTTACAGCTTGGCTCCTTTTCTAAAGATGCACACACGCGCACACACACACACACACACACACACACAACACACAACACAAATGCTAGGGAAAATGATGCTATGAATAAAATCAGCCAGTAGTCCAGCGATGAGAGATCCTTTTTTTTTTTATTAATTTCTTGAATAATTGGGTCATGGTCTTAACTTACCTTATAGATGCAATACTGTCTAGTAGGAGGCTAGCTAATTTTTTGTGTGGGGGTGGGGAGATTTCTTAGGATCTCACATTCAGAATTCCTAAGTTGATTAAAGTTATAATTTGGATTCTCTGGCTACAGAGCATCTGTCCCACTTCTAAAACAAGAGGCATAATTATAGAACCTTTGTAATGTTTAACTAGCATCATACTCATGACAAAATGGGCCTTGCCATAGGGAGCTGGTACATAACTCATGACATGATTTTTCTTCCATTTTTTTTCCATGGAAAATGTCTAACCCATGATATTTTGACATGATATAATAAATGGTGGTCAATATAAACATAACTGAGCTAAGTAGCTACTATTTTCTTCTGAAATGTTACTACACTTTCTCCTCTTGCATTTCTTTTCCTCATTCTCAGAGAATCAAAAACATAACTATATAATATCATGCATTTGAACAGGAAGTATGCTGTAAAGTACTAAATGATGTATAGATCTTGTATACATTTGTTTCATTTAAAATTGCTTTGGAGAAAGTTCATATATGTAAAAGATGGAATGAATTCTATTAAACCACATAGTGTCCAAGTTATACTTGGCCAACATTGCTATTACCTATTTCTTGAAACTTTCTGAACCAAAATTTTGCCTACCTTTTTTTCCTTTCTTCTTCTCTTTGCCCTTCCCTTTCCCTTCCCTCTTTCATTTCTTCCATTAAATATTTTTCTAACATATTCCTTTTTCCTGTTAGGTAGATCTTTAAAAAATCCTACCCTTCTTATGTCTCAGGAGTTACCTGAAAGACAAATATATCAAATACACTTATTTTAGTGTATAGTCTTTTGGGTGGTATGTGAAGTGTAGGAAACACAGGCGATACTCTGGCTTTTTCACGGCTTCTCACTTTTATCAATGCACCATCAATAGCTTTGATCAAGCTGTTCTCAGCACTGTATTTAATTACTTTTAAAAAATTAAAGATTTTGATTTCAGAAAAAAAGTTCTTACCATCTCTATGTAGGTTTTCACTCTTTGAAATATGTGAGCAACTTTCTAAGTAGTGGTGTCTTTGGTATGACTATAACTCAAAAATAGAATCTAGGTTATGCAGAATGTCTTAGGTAAACAAAGTGGCTAGTATTTGGCTGCAGCCAAATTTTCTCTTTGTTTTCATATTCTGTATCTAGAAAGAAAACAAAGCCTTCAGCAAGAAATCTGTTTCGTGGGTGTCAGTACCTTGAAAACCAAAATGGTTACAAGCTGTTCAGAAGCTTCAAGCCTCCCCATGAATGCTTTCTCCAACACTGTGGTCAGCCCCAGTCTGCAGAATTATGCTAAATAGGCTCAGTGCAAGGACTGCTCATTCACAGGCAAAAAATAGTGTTATTGTTGTTGTTTTTCTGTTTATCTTCAGTCTCAAGTGAATAAAGAGTTAAAAATAGCTTAGTGTGCTATGAGAAACAGAACTCCCAGGTATTAGTTACAGATTGCCAGTAACTTATTATGTAACAGGGCACATGTCACTTTAACCACTCTGGTCCTCACTTTCCTCATTTGTAAAATTAGAGATATTCCTCTTGACTAAAATATATGATACTGAAGTTTTAAAAGCAGAAATCCACCTCTCTTTCTTCCATGGCTAAATTTGTAATGGGATGGGGCTAAGGGAAAATTTTGTCTTTGTTAAGGAATCACACTGTTATTTAACCACCTCAACTAGCACATTCCTCCAACCACCACTCCTCCAACCAAAACTGCTGTAAAACCTAGTTTATATAGGCAATTTTCTCTCATTCTGGGACACTTGTTTCTGACCACAACTGATTGGGTCATGGATAGATATCTAACCCAAGAGCCATCAATCTACAGCCCTGACAGTGGCCTGAGTGGTCTGGAGAGAAACGATAAACTATATGGATTGATTTTTGTCTGAGAAGATAACAAGAGAATGGCACAATTAGAAATTGTTGAAACTAAAAGGATGTGAGAAAGATCATGGTGATTAGGCCCAAAATTCAGGAAACTCTGAATATGAATAAGATTAGGAAGCAGCAATTCTGATAGATAAACATAAGAGGTACCGAGAAAAACAGAAAGTACTACGTAAGACAAATGATAAGTAATAATGGAGAGTAGAAAAAATATATATCCATTTGCCTATACTAGGATCTTCTTTTGTGTGTCCCAGTTGTTCATTTTCTGAATTTCTCTTTGTGGATAACCCTATAATAAATCTTATATTACTTGAGGCTGCTAAATAAACTTACAACCCAAAGACCTTTCATGAAGAGAATTATTACATAATGTGTGAATAGCAAAATGACTCCATATTCCCATATGTTATTTACATTTAAAAAAGGAATCTTATTAATTTTAATATGTTTACAATTGGAGGAGTATTTAGAAGATATTTTGAAACCTTAGAAAATTTCACATGAGAATTACCTATCTAGATCCCAGCCTTTCATATCCTCAATAATAACAACAAACTTGACAAGAAATCTCTTTACAATACTATTGTCAACCTAAGCAAGATAATATTTATATTGTTTTCTATATTTACATTTCCATGTGCTTCCATTAATACAAACATGAACATGTATTCGATTAAACTTCATCTTCACGGTCAAGATGCTACATATTAGCAAATATTTTCCATTTTTACCATGCCTAACCTTTAAATTAAATTTACCTACATGGGGGTATAAATCAAAGAAAGACCATAAAACTTCAGTTAAGAAAAGTTTTTTAAATGTCATTTTTACTATTTTTAAAAAAGAAAGCCTTGTTCTCTATACTGCATTGCCTAGAGGCATTAATAATTAATGCTATTTGATAAATAATGTTGATTTTTTTTACTGTCTAAAAAAGGAGTAATATATGCAAGATAGTTAAGAGATGAATTAAAAAATAAGGCTGTTTGATTCAAATGAAGAAAAATACATCAATGTAGATGGCGTTATATATGCAAAGACATAAAAATCAGAGATTGAAGCAGGGTCCAGAGTTTATTGAAGAAGATTCTTGACCTTGTTCAATCTCCATCAATACCCTCTGCCTCAAACTAAAATAAATGGAATCTGCATTTTGCTGTGCAAATACAGCTTTAATATAAGCATTCCAGTTTTCCTTCAACCCTTTGTTGTTATATTTTCCTTACTAAAGAGAATACCTGATGTTGCCACCAAGCCCAAACAGAAATCATGTCTGAGAAGAACCTAGAAACTGTTCTTCACACCTTAAAGTAGATTAGGTGGCTTTCAGTTGTCCTCATTACTCTTTTCATCCTCTTCTCCCTAGGCTTCTGGCACTGTTGCCTCCCCAGGTTTCTGTCCAAGGTACTACTGTCCTACTCCATTCCTTATTCTCACTGTTGTTTCCTTCCTCCACCCTTTTTCCCACCACTTAGACTTCTTCCCCACCACTTAGGTTGTTGAAACTTCTAATGAAATCACTTCTGCCATATGTGGTTTAAGGTTTAAAATTTAACATGTAAATGGGATAATATCCCTTAGAAAACCATATTCCTGAACAGCTTTGCCCTGAGATTGTTTCTCAGAATTGCTATGTCCTATTGTGTATCACAGGAAGGAGATTACTGCAGGCTGCATTTCTCAGGCTCCATGTTGGCTGGTTTCCATCTGGGTTTGGTCAGTGTCAGGCATTGGCAGGAAAGTAGACAGTGAGTGAAAGGGAGAATCCAGGATATGTGCCTCCAACTCTATCAAAGTGGTGTCTTTGACTATAGCTGTTCTTTTTCCAAGCCTCCATGTGCCCCCAGAAAATCTCTCCATGGTTCCAACTTTTCCCAGCTGATTTTGACCCCCAAACTCTGGTGGTACTATGTCTTCCCTTTGTCACTCAGGCCAAGGGATGTTAATTGTCTGCTTCTTAATCTTTGAGTCACTTTAAAAATTTCCTGTTTTGTGTCTCAGTTCTTTCATTACCTATGTAACCAGTTCCTTGCATTAAATACCCTCTGATTATATAATATCAGGTGATTTTCTGATTGTATTCATCACAAGATGTGAAGTCATAGAGATGACCATATTTAGTATCATACATACTTTCCTAAAAACTATTTATGACATAAATTGGATCTGGTTATTAAAATTTTCAAATAAATGTGAGATGGGCAAAGATGGTGAGATTTCAGTTTGTACAGTTGCTACTCTAATTTATTTGTCTGAAAACTGCCAGATGGGAAGATCTACAAAATACCCATTTGTTATAATGTCATTCTGAGAAAACTAAGCAATTAAATCCTTTCACAGGAAAAGTAGTGCTTTTTTTTTTTTTTGGTTGTTTTTTTTTTGACACCAACTTATTTTTTATTATGAGTAATTATCAGATAAGTAAAAAGGAGCAAATGGCTAATGGAACAGTTGGATAATAGAATGTCAATTTCCCTTAATGCTTGACTTGGCATTATTTAATTTAATTTAACAAGTATTTATTGAATAACTAGTCTGTGACAAGTGTTGTGCTTAGCCTAAGGACAGAATAATGAGTAAGGCACAAAACTTTCTCAATAGGACTTCAGCCTAGTAAAGGAGACATATGTATAAACAAATAAATATTAAATACTTAGTAATTAGGAAAAATTCAAGTTGGCAATATAACACAGAGAAAGTAGTACTAACTCTTGGTGGGGGATGTTTAAAGGGGTTGACCAAGAAAGGTTTACTGGAGATAATGTGATAGTTAATTTTATATGTCTATGTGAGTAGATCACACAATGCCAAGGTATCTAGTTAAACATTATTTCTGAGTATAAAGGGTTTCTGGACAAGGTTAAGCATTTAAATCAGTAAACTGAGTAAAGCAGATTGTCCTCCCCAGTGAAGGTAGGCATAATCCAATTCATTGAGGGCCTTAATAGAAAAACGACTGGAGGAAAGGAAGATTTGCTATCTCTCTGACTATGGAGCTGGAACATTGATCATATCCTGCTCTTAGTGCTCCTGGTTCTCAGTTATTCAGCCTGGGACTGGAATCTACATCACCAGTTCTCTTGTTCTCAGACCTTCAAAGGACACCGCCAGCTTTTCTGGATCTGCAGTTTGTAGATGGCCAACTGTGGGACTTCTTAGCCTCCATAATCTCATGAGGCTCATTATATATAGAACAAATGAATAGGTGAAGAAATAAATAATAAATAATATTAGATAAATTGGAGGAAATATAGGTACTTAGAAACATAAGTATTAGAAACAGAACTAATAGGAGATATATGTAAGTATATATGTAAATTATATATTATAAATTATATACTAATCACATAATTATAAGTCTATAATAATAAATATAATTAAAAAGTATGAATATATGTATTTTTACTCTGGAGAACCCTGGGTAACACAGGAAACATCTGGTAATATATTAAAGGACCAATATCATTCCAAGCCAATAGTCCTGTTAGAGAACCGGGTGAGACCCAAATAATGAAAGGGCTTGTGTACCCATGTAATGAGTCTGGGATTTAATACATGCTGAAGAGCTCATTAAGAGTTGTAAGTATGAGATAAACATGATCAGATACGTGATTTTGAGGAATAATATGAAGGAAGTATAGAGAGAGTGAAACTGGTAAGAAACTGATGTAAGCTAAACATATTTCTCTTGACCTCAGAGTAATGAGAGCACGAGCTAAAGTAATCGGATTGGAAATAGGGAAGAAACAATGTGTTCAAGAAATATTTATAAAGTAAAGTTGACATGGTATTGTGACTGTTTGGATGTGTTATGCTAGAGAATAAAGAAAACTACTTAGATAATATCAATTTACTGAACTATTTCAAAATCTATCATTAGATAGGTTATGTCCTTGAATTGGAAATTGAATGGGAATTTAAAACTTTACAATAAGCTCAACATGGATGAATTTTTTCCAACTTTAACAAATTGTTAGTTGAGGCAGCAAAACCAATCAGTTAAGAGCAGGAATTCTGAAGCCAGAATCTCTAGCTTTGAACTCAGCATCTGCCAGAAAATAGTAACAGTATATGTTGAATACATACACGAATGAATGAATGAGTAGGTGAATAAATAAGTAATTGATAAAAGTAGATAAATTAGAGGGCAGAGAGGTATTTAGAAAAATGAAGGTATTGGATATTTTAGGTAACATTTCTGTAACTCAGCTTCTTTATCTGTGAAATGGGGATAGAAATACGACCTACTTGTCAGGGTTGATAATATAGCCCAACAGGCGGGAATAGAGCCTAACAAGATATCATTGTCATCACTCTACCTAGAACATTTGTACTAGCGAGCATCTCATAAAATGTCATTTTCAAGAACATAAGGATTTTTGTCTGTTTTGTTGAGCAAGATTCTAAAGTGCCAGAACAATGCCTGGCAAATAGCAGATGCTCAATAAATATCTATTACATGAATGAGAGAATACTTCTATTTGATACATTAATTTTCATTTCTCCTTTAACAAGTACAAATACCTAGCATATGACATGCACTGTTCTAAGCTCTTTATGTTACTCATTTAATCCCCTTAACAACCTTACAAGACAGTATTGTTGCTCCTTTTTTGTAGATGAGGACACTGAGGCACAAAGAATTATTGTTACCTATTGTCTTAGTCATGTGGGTATTCTATAACAGACTAGATAGCTTATAAACAGTAAAAATTTCTCTCTCATATTTCTAGAGGTTGGGAAATCCAAGATCAAGTCACCAGCAGATTTGGTGTCTAGTGAGGGCCCGTTTCCTGATTCATAGATGGCCTACTTCTTGCTGTATTATCATGCGGCAGAAGGAACAAAGGAGCTCTCTGAGGTCTCTTTTATAAGTAAATCAGTCTCATTTAGGACCTAATCTACTCCCAAAGGCCCCTCTTCCTAATCAAACTAAGTTTATTGTATTTACCAAAGATGACAGGGGGAGTGAGTGACAAGGCTAGTATTTGAACCCAGACATGATGGGTCTAGAGTTTTATGCTATTATCTGTAATCCCCTACCAAATTGGCTCTAGGAGGCCACAGGGGTAGATTGTAATAGCAATTCCCAAGGAATGGGTGTCTTTTTTATTTAGACACAGTATCCCAACTAGACTTACTAAACGATCAAGTAAATTCAAAATGACAGTCAGCAAGCCTTTAATGATCTCTCCAGCTGGAATATTTGTTTCATAACTTGAGAAAAATAGCTGTTCTGGTTGTACCTGCTATTCAGGGGACAGCAAATATTTCAGCATCCAGTTACTGCTAATCTCATAAAAGCTTTGATGGGCTTAGATACAGCTCAGATTCCTTGTTTGTCTAAATTTGCATTTATGCTACATTTACTTCCCCCCCCCTTTTATTTTTTTAATAGATCTATTCCTATTGTTCTTGGTAACTCTGTTTTGAACTATATTCTACTGTTTTTGTTTCATCTTCCTATCCTCTGTTCTGTTCATTCAATCTTCCGCATTCAGACTTCACCTTTACTGTTAAGATTCATATTTAAGTCTTCTTGTAGTTGTTTTTATGATTGTCTCGTTTATTTGCTTTTCTGTTTTCCTGGTTATGCATGATAGTAATTATTTATAAACCCCTCACGGTTTCTTCTTTTTTTTTTTTTTGGCATTGCTAACAGGTTGACAACTTCCCCACTTCTCTCCCTTAAAGTACTTCTGAATCATCTTTTAAAGAATTTCTCTGCAGTGAAAAAAACATCAAAAATTGTGAGCCACATTTTATCAGAAAGATACACTTTGATTTGATGGTCCTTTTCAAGACAAATGTGTACCATTTCCATGCTACTATTGTATCAGCTTCCAGGTTTGGAATTTCTACCAATAAGTTTGTTCCTCAAAAAAAAGCTTTTTAAAGAAACTAATATTAAAAGAAAGTCACTTAAAAGTTCATATGTTTTAACTTTGGCCATCTAGTCCTCCACCCGTCTTCCATTGGCGTATTGCCACGAATTAACTATCAATTCTCCTTAACGTTCCCTGAAGAGAGTATTTTATTCCCTAGAGACAACTTATCCTTCTTGAGAATAAGAGGAGTTAAGCTTTGAAGTTATAATATCTTGGTAGTATACTTGCATACATACATAAATGCACACACACTCTCATACACACATACACATATATATGCATATACTTACATATATGTGTACATATCTATATAAATTTGGAAGATTATATAATTGTATTATAAATAATATTCAATATATTGATAAATATATTATATAAATATTTTTAATCTTCCAAACTCTTCTAAAGCATAATTCATACACATTTTTCAATATGCCTGGATTTCTACAGTGTATATTTTGGAAAGAAGGATTTAAATCTGGCTATGATCTTGTCAAAGTTAACTCCAAATGAATTTTTTGTCTCATCATCCTTACCCTGTGATAAAGAAGGACTAAGTTTATAAAAACCCAACTTGCATGGAGAATTTTTTTCCTGGGGGTAGAAAACATAAGTGAGAGAGAAAGCAACTCATATCTTATCCATTATGATCAACAGCCCATGCTAATGGCATTCATTAAGCTAAATGAGCAGGAGAATGAAGATTCAAGCTTTCTAAATGAGGCAGATTTATTTTTAGGATTAAGTTCTCCAAAAATACATTTTCTTTTTTAAAACACCAGTGCCATTTTAAGACATATAATTTAAACAACTGATCATGGATAGGATATGCTTTAGTCCTTATGGAAGTGTGAAATTATACAAGTGCCTAAATCATCATTATTATTTTTATAGTTTTATTATGACGATTATTTATTACATGAGTGGATAAATTATAAAAAGCAAAGAAAAAATTCTCTTCATTAGAGTTAATGACTCATCCTAGCAATTTTGGTATTGAGTTAAGTATTTAAGTTCTTTTCTACACTACATCCTCTCCTGAATGAGAGTATCAATCAAGTCTAGTAAATGCATACTTACACAAATAATAGCACCTTAGGATAGGATGTTTGGAAATAAATTTTACATATGCTAAGCTGTATTATGCTTGAAAGAAAAAAATACATATATACATATATGAACACACAAACATGTATGCAGCATATGTGAAGGTTAACAAGTCTAACATAAATAACATAGCTTATTACATTTTATACACAGTAGATTCTGTATACTGAAAGTACTTTTATGATAAATACTTATAATCCTTGAAATATAATTGAAAAAAAATGGACTTGTTAGCAAAAGATATGAATTTAAATTATACATCTGCTAGTTACTCCCTCTGTATTATGAGTGAGTCTCTAAAAAAGAATAGTAAGCCTGTTTCCGATTCTGCGTCTCCCTCTCTCTCTGCCCCTCCCCCGTTCATGCTCTGTCTCTCTCTGTCCCAAAAATAAATAAACGTTGAAAAAAAAATTTAAAAAAAAAGAATAGTAAGTGTAAACTCAAATAACAATTTTCAAAATTTTAGTTCTGACTACCAGGAAGTAACTTCTTTCAGACAAATCTTGTCATAAATAAATAAATAAATAAATAAATAAATAAATAAATACATACATACATACATACATACTAGACAAAACATATAAAACAACAACTTGAAAGCATTGGATAGGAAACAACTCAGGCAGGATTTGAACATCTATAACTTTTGAGAGAATGGAAATACATACCATGAGTTCCACATTTACCCAGGCTTTTCCTTGAAGATATTTGCCAATTCACTGCATGGTGGAATGGAACCCCAACAAAGAGTAGCAGTCTCACTGAGCTGAAAGACAATGGCAGGAGTTTAAAGCTGCCAAATTGAATGGGACTTGAGAAGCAAAATTCTTGAAATGAGGGGACTATATAATAGTGAGTAAAAAAAAAAATCTGCAGACCACTTTCCCTCAAGCTGTTGGTCGACTCATAATCCTGGCATGTGAAAGACGAGACTCCAAAGAAAAGAAAAGGGAAAAAAAACATTTAAATTAAAAGTAAAGCACAGCCATAAATAGTAACTTGAAGCAAAAGAACTAAGCAGAAATTTCATCAGCCACATAGTCTGGGGGAGACAGAATCTGAAGGTCAAGCCCTGCAAAGTTGGAAGCATCTCCTCAAACATCTCAAGTCTTTTGTTCAACCGAGAAGCCACAGTTTATGTATAAAGAACATACTTTAGGAGTAAGGACTTTAAACTAAAAGTAACAGCAAAACTGATTTACAATAGTTTACAGAGCTTTAAATCAGCACTCAAAAGAATCAACAATGGGAAGGTTGATACACTGTTGATAACATTATCTCTTGTCAAAGAAAATCAAACCTCTTTAAAGAAAAATAATAATTTCAAGAGTCATTGTAATTTTTACCCAAAATCTTCAGCATCAAATAAAAAAGAAGCAGGTATACCAAATACTCTTTACTCAGATTTACCAGTTTTTAGCATTTTGTTTTATTTGCTTCATCATTTTTCTACATATAGTTTTGTTTTTAACAATTTGAAATAAGGTTACATACATCATGCCCCATTTAGCATTTAATATCTTAATATGAATTTTGTAAGAACAGGGAGCTTCTCTTATATAATCATATAAAATGATCAAATTCATGGAATTTAACCTTGGTGAAATATTATTATATACATTTTACATTCCATTTTCTAACTTGTCCTTATAATATTCTTTACATCTATTTTTACCCCATGGGATCACATCCAGATTGCATAAAACATTTATTTGATGTATCTTTTATATTTCCTTTAATCCTGAGAGAGATAATACAGAATCATTTTTCATCTTTTCTTCATCTCCCAGGATATCGACTTTTTTGTTGTTGTTTTTAATAAAAGAGGCCTGGTAGTTTATTTGAGTTTTCCTCAGATTGTTTTTGCTGGTGTTTCCTCATATTTAGATTCAGCTTATGTTTTGAGCTGGAAAACTACATAAACAATGTTTTGTTCTCAGGTGTCATATCTAGATACACATGATTTTTTGTTTACTCTTAGTGATGATGATACTTTTGGTCACTTGTTTGTTTCCAAAGTGTTGACTGGTTTATTTATTATAAAGTTACTATTTTCCTTTTTGCAATTAATATGTGGTTTTGAAGGAGATGATTTGAGGCTATATAAGTATCTCGTTCCTTATCAAATTGCTCAAGTCTAAATTTAGCAACTATTTGTTTCTTCCCCACATCCATTTTTACTGTGATGGTACAAAATGGTAATTTTCTAACTGTATTATCTTCCCGTACTTATAAGTGGTAGTTTTACTGTAAGGAAGAGTGTTTCTGTTTTCCTTATCTGTTTACATATTTTTATGGTATACATTCATGGGTTTTTATTTTATTCAATGAGTTATAACTCATTACTGTCTTTATTTAATTGTAAGTTGCAATTTTCCAGATTTGGCTAGAGGGAACACACTTCAAGCTGATTCCTATGCCATTTTGGCACACTAACATGCTGTGTGTACTCAGAACCTTTCTGCTGTTTGCTTTTTTTTTTTTTTTAATTTTACAATATAGTCTGGAAATCACTCCATATCAACTTATGGTCTCTCATGTTCTTTTTTATAAGTTTTTATTTAAACTCCAGTTAGTTAACATACAGTGTAATATTAGTTTCAGGTGCATAGTAAAGTGATTCAACACTTATGTACATCATCCAGTGCTCATCACAGCAAGTGCCCTCCTTAATCCCCATCACCTATTTAACAACAAATTACCATATTATTTTCTTAATTGATTTCATTGTGGCAGATGTTATTTTTATTTTAACCTACTCTAACCCTTTCTTGGCAATGGAAAATGACAGGTTTGTAGAATACCAGATTTTCTTAAAGCATGGAAATATTTTATGTATAATACTTATGAAATAACAGCAGTTACTTCATAGAATAACAAGAGTATTATTCATATAAATAAAGAGTGTGATATAGTGAGAAAATATGAAAATAACAGCAAGAGACCTGGGGTTCGAATCTGAAGTTCTGTCATGTCTAGTTTCATGACCATGAAGAAGGCACCAGTTTCTCAATCCACAGTTCTGTCATCCGTAAAATGTGGGATTTGCTCTTACTCAGTGCTTTCTAATCATTATTTATTTAGTTTTAATTTTAAGTTTGCACTCAAGTAATTTGCTGTAGAATATATTACATGTTGGAAGTATAACAGTATAACCTTGGGAATGAGGGACATTTCTACATTTCCCATTTAACAAGCTGTTCAATTTGATAAAGTCTGACTCCTTCACTAAGTTATAAAATCAAGGACAAGTCTTATTTACTTAAAATTTGGATGCTAGTATTTTGTCTTGCATGTAGTTAGTTCTCAGTAAATACATACTGACTGGTGTGGATACAGAACAACTATAACTCTTCATACATTGCTCGTGGGCAGTTTCTTATAGAGCTAAGAATGAATAAGTACAATAAATGAATGTTCATGACTGCTTTATTTGTAACAGCTAAAATCTGGAAATAACCCAAATGTCCTTCAACAGCATGGATAGATGAACTAGGATATATCCATAGGGTATAATATTACTCAGCAACAAAAAGACATGAACTTTTGATACATGCAACAACTTGAATGGATCTCAAGAGCATTGTGCTGATTTGAAAAAGAAAAAAAAATAACAGTACAGACAGGACAAAACAATTTCAAACAAAACCAAAAAATCACATACTATAAAATTCCATTTGTATAGCATTCTCAAAGTGACAAAATTCAGGGATTGAGGACAAATAAGTGGTTATCAGAGCTTAGGGTTGGAAAAAGGTATGATTATTAAGGGTTACCAGGTAGGAGGTAGTTTCTTTGTGTGTAGAAACAGTCCCATGTCCTGATTGTGATGATGTTTAACCTGTAAACATGATAAACTTTTATAGAGCCATACACCAAACCCTTCCCACCCCCCAAAATCAGGAGTTCATGTAAAACCTGGTGAAATCAGCATGTCTGTGCTTTAGTTAATAGTATTTTACTAATGTCAATTTCCTTTTTTTGACACTATATGTGGTTATGCAAACATCATTTTTAAAAAAGGATACTATCATTGTGCAAACTCTCTGTACTATTTTTACAGCTTCTTGTGAAGTTTATTCTATTTCAAAGAAAAGGAAAAATATGTGTTGAATGAGTTAATGAAGGTACGGCAACAACCCTCACGTTGTCTTGACTAGGGTGTACTCAGACTCTGGTGGACAGCACAGAATTACAAACTCTTACTTATATTTCTTCAGCTTATTTGAAGTGCAATGATTTTATTACTAATATTTTCCATTTTCTTTGCCTGTTAGAAAACTAGTCCCATCACTATACCAAACCATTTGGATTCTTTCCTCTTTTTTTGTTAGTAGGAAGTCACTTTTTAAGACCCAGCTTGTGACTTTTTACTTCAGCTCCATTCTGATTCCTAGGAAAGCAATATACTTTCATACCTGGATTGGAAGTACTCCCAGACTTCAGTTTAACTCTGCTTCCCTTATAGCCACTAAACAAGACTCAGCTAGAATTAATGAAAATTTCATTAATATGCTTTTCTCTGTTTTAAACACAAAGCATCACGCTCAGCTTGGAGTTGACTCTGGTTTTTATCATTCCATTCTGTAGTACTTCAGAATTTTACATTTCTGTAAGACCTCCTTTCTGAAAGTTCAGAAACTTCGAAATTTAACAGTATCATTTAGGAAAATGTTAAACCCACCATTTCAATAATAAATTATAATTTGGTACTGCTGGCTTTATAAGGAATAGGTACCAAGGCAAAAGGTCAGTGTTCTAAGGAAAGGGAGAAAGTTATTTTTCTTTTATTTGTTTTTGTTTTGTTTTACTGCAGGTGAATTTGGGAATTCTAGCATAGGAAAGACTCTAAAATTCTTTTCTAAAATCTGACACAAATGTGCAGCAGATGTGTTCCTAACATCAAATCATTTTACATGACCTGGATTTGGGCCAATAAATTAGGGCATGTCAATTTGGCTGGAATTTTTTATTGTTTCTTTTGAGAAAATGTCCTAGAATATCCTATTTGATTATAATTTTGTCTCCTATAAAATGACATGTATGAAGTATTATTTCTGAGTTCTGCTTCATTTCTCTGGATAAACAAATCTGTGAAGGAAATAAAGGGATATTTTCGATAACTTTTCTTCATTCATTTTTAAAAAAATTTACTTTAGCTATTACTGAGCTTATTATGTGTCCTCTGCTGTCATAGGCACCAAGAATACTATGGGGAATAAGGTGAATGAATTCTTTCTCTTAAAGTTTATTTTGCAGTGTTTACTTGTTTTGTTTCTAGTTGGGCTGGACTTTTGTATTTTAGTCTTACTTTTCTTCATGTATTCAAAGGCATATTCAAAGGCATAGTCCTCATTCATGGAATTTAAATATCTCTGTTGAAGGAAATTGCCTTATGTATGAATGTGCTTTCTTCAGCAAATATATCTTATCATTGAGATGCTAGAAATGTAGACTAATTTCCCAAGAGCCCAAAGACCCTTGAAATGGATTTTATATATAATTAAAAATAATTAGGGAGGTATAGTTACTAAGTGCATATGGTTTTTATTTAAATAGGTGGTTAATACTGAAAATTTATTCTTTAAAAAATGAAATAGTCACTAAGATAAATCACCAAGATTACTAATATTACACTATATCTTTTGTGCCCATACATAAGCATTTATCCCATACATATTCTTGTTACTATATTTTAAATGTGTATCTCTGTGACTACATACTGTTTGGTGGCCAAAGTTAATCATTTTATCTAGAATTTTGCACTTTAGTTTAGTTAGGTTTATAATGAGCATCTCTCTTTATATTTTCCTTTTTCACGTTTTGGTCTAGTACTCAGTGTGTTGAATAGCCAAAGGTTGGAAAGCCTACTTGAAATATCTATCTCTGTGCTGGAGCACAGAAAATCTTGTGAGACTCAAGATTGGTCACAGAATAAGAATTCTCTTTTAATCCCTCAAAGAAAATTGGGTAACATTGATGGGACATCATGGAAAAGCTTACTTTGCTAATGCGTCCTTGCCACTTTGAACTGTATAGAATAAAATGTTTCACCTTTCTATAGTTCTCATGTTTAAGCCTAATTGAAAAAATTGCAGAGAGATCAAAAATATAATTCATTAACTGTGCTCTAGGGTGCTAGCTAAAACTCCCTGTGAAATGTGAAGTGTGTTTTCAGTGTGCTCTTAAACTAATCTTGAACTCTGTTCTGCTCCAGGCAAGTCATTTTCTTATGTGGCAACATGATATCAAAATAAGATGCCAGAGCATACCCACTGATTTCTTCTCTAATAACAAATGCATAGGTTTAGTTAGAACACATTTGGGATTCTTTCACCTCAAACAAAAGTCTCCACCAGAATATCCCCCCACCAAGTGATCATCTCGCAATTCCTAGAGAAAATCACTCACTATGAGTTTAGAAATTAAATGTAACTTATTCCATTTATGACAGTTCTTCCAAATGTTAGCAAAAGTTTTCTTTATATTTTGACAAAAGTCAACTCTATTGTCTTTAGTGTTGTCTTTTATCTTACTGTCTTTATCTTATTCTTATTTAATTTCTGAAACACTCACAATAAATGTATATCTCACACATTAAAGCTTTTCAAAAATTTGGATATAGTTTTTATGACCCTCTAACTATTTTGTTCTCTGGTGCTATGGACTGCATGTTTGTCCCCCTCCTCCCCCAAAATTCATTTGTTGAAACCCTAACCTCAATGGTGTGGTATTAGGGGGTGGGGCCTTTGGGAGGTAATTAGGGTTAGATGAGATCATGAAAATGGAGCCCCCATGATGAAATTACTATCTTAATAAGAAGAGGAAAAGACTAGTTGATCTCTGGCCATGGGAGATATAGCAAGAAGGTAGTTGTTTACAACCCAAGAAGCAGTCCTTTATCAGACACTGGATCTGCAAGCACCTTGACCTTGGACTTCCAGTCTCCAGAACTGTGAGATATAATTATTGTATAAACTACTCAGTCTGCTGTTTTTGTCATAGAAGCCCAAACTGACTAGGAGTTAAGAGTGTGGGTTCTGGTGGTAGACATCTTAAGTAAGAGTTATGTTTCTGGAGCTTATTAGTTGTGTAATATAAGGCAAGAAACTCTATACACTCCAATTTTCTCATATATAAGATAGGGATTTAATATCTACCTAAATTACTCATCAAAGAATTTATTTCACATACATACACATACACATATACATATATCTCTGTGCAGCTTTTAAAAGTATATGACAGGGGTGCCTGGGTGGCTCTGTTGGTTAAGTGTTGGACCTCCGCTCATGATCTCACAGTTAGTGAGCTCAAGCCCTGCATCTGGCTCTGTGCTGACATCTCAGAGCCTGAAGCCAGCTCGGATTCTGTGCCTCTCTCTCTCAGCCCCTCCCCCACTCATGTGCTGTCTCTCTCTCTCTCTCTCTCTCTCTCTCTCAAAAATAAACATTAAAAAGTCTTAAAAGATAAATAAAAGTATGACATACTACACACCAAATAATTATTAGATATTTTTATTAATAGTTGTATTCATCTAGAAACATTTACTTCTTTTAATCTAGAAATGTCTATTCATTCATACAATTTTCCTATAAATTTTATTTGCTACGTCATATTGACTCATTTTACCTATAAGAAGTTAAGGACCAAACAAACTTTTGTTTTATTTGTGCCATTAAATTTGTGATTTTGAATTCATGGCTTTGCATTTATCTATTTTACATTTAACCTTGTTATTTTAAATCTAGTATTCTAACCTTTTAGTATCTTTTTCAGTCTGATTCTGTATTTCAGTCAATTCTCCATTTTTTGTCTATTTTATATTTAATAAACAGACTAGGCATATCTTTTCATTCTTCCAGGCCAGAGATTAGGTAACTTGTCCTAAAAGGGAGAGGTAATACATAGTTTTTGGTTCTGTGAATCATATAGCATCTATTGCAGCTTTTCATGTCTGCTATTGTAGAGTAAAAGCATGCCGAAACTATATGTGAATAGATGAGCATGTCTGTATTTACTTATATCTTATTTACAAAAACAGAAGGGGAGCTAGATTTGGTCCCAGAGTTAACACTTCACTAATACCTTGAATCTTGACACTGCTCTTGAGCCTTATTGCATCACATGGACTCTACAGAAAGTTTTGTCAAAGGAAGAGGTCATAATGTTGACATCTATCACTTAATTGCAGAAATCTAGCCACACCTGATTTAGTTACATTTTTATTTGTAGTAAAAGATTAAATTCTGACTTCATAAGCAAAGGAAGTGATCAATAGATAAGTTTATTTCTTACCAATTAAGAAATGTAAATGAGCCAGAAATAGCTTAACAGTGTTGTTTTAAACCAATGTGTGAAAAACCACATAGAGAATTTAAAACTCAGATATGAGGGTAAACTAAATTGCTAATTCTAATTTGTGTCTGGAACTATTTAATTTAAAAATACTTATATATGTATGAGATGTATTCCTAAGAAGGGAAGGAGGCAGACATTTCCTTAAGTTAGAGACATTTTTGATGCCCATTTCCTCCTTTGTTTCTACACTGTAGAGGATCTTGCCTGGTCTGAAACACAGGTATTGAGAAGACTAGTGTTTGCTGAATTCCCTAATCAACAGGTTGTAAATTTCTGGAAGTCGATAAATCACCCCGTATTTTCCCTTCTAGTGTATTCCTATCCCATCACAGCAGTGTTCTCCCAAGCTACATAGTAGAAAACTGTGTTGCTTATTGTTTTTTGACTTATGATAAGGAAGAATGAATAATGTTGACTATCTTAATGAGCATTCCATATTCTATGTGAGTCCACAGAAACAAATATTTTATGTTTCAGGAAATTTTATTTTCAATCTCTGTAAGACTGCACTGCTAATTTTGTTAAAAGTTTACAAAATACTTGTGCTTTCTATTGCAGATTTTAGATTTATCTCTTTTATCTAAAATATGTATTTTGGTTTATATGTGCTCTGGCAACATATAAAGGAAGTAGTAAAAGAATTTACTTATTTACAACTATATAACTGCATAATGTTTTTCTCTACTTTTTAGTGATCTCATTGAAATTACCCATTGAAATTATCTTTGTAATATAACTTTAAAATTTTTTTAACATTTATTTATTTTTGAGAGACAGGCAGATCATGAGCAGGAGAGGGGCAGAGAGACAGGAAGACTGAAGACAGGAAGACAGAATCTGAAGCATGCTCCAGGCTCTGAGCTGTCAGCACAGAGCCCAATGCCAGGTTCGAACCTATGAACCGTGAGATCATGACCTGAGCTGAAGTCAGATGCCCAACCAATTGAGCCACCTAGGCGCCCCTATAATATAACTTTTAAAATATTCTTGTTTAAGTAGGACATTTAAAGATATTCATGTCCAAATCTTTAGAACCTGTGATTGTTACCCTTAAATGACAAGAAAAGGACTTTATAGATGTGATTATTTTAAGGAATTTGAGATGAGGAGATTAACCTGGATTATAAGGATGGGCTAAAAGTAATTCCTAAATGTATTCTTTTAAGAGGGGAGCAGAGGATTTCACTACACAGATACAAGAGAAAAAGGCAATGTCACCCCAGAAGCAGGGATTGGATGATGTGATAGCAACTGCAAAGGATGCTGGTAGCCACCAGAAGCTGGAAGAGGTGAGGAATAAATTATTTTCTAGAGCTTTCAAAGGGAGCTTGGAGCTACTGACGCCCCCATTTTGGCTCACTGATACTGATATTCATCTTCTGGTCTCCAGAAGTATGAAAGCATATTTTAAGTTACCAAATGCCTGGTAATTTGTTATAATAGCCACAGGAAACTAATAGGAGAGTCATTGAGTTTTTATTTAGTATTCAAAAGTGTATAATTGGTGTTGATGGCATGAAGGAAATTTGAAAGCATGTTTACTGTGTTTGAGATGTTTACAATTTTGTGGAATGTGTAGGGGTATTATTGGTCAAAGTAATTTTCCATGAGCCGTAAGCATCTCATATGTTCTTGCTGGATATTCCAAGAATTCAAGTCCTAACCACTCTTTACCCAGGCCATATCTTGGTATGTTTGCATTGAGCAACCTTGAAAGATGAGATAATATTTACCTCCAGAACAAAAGTCAAGGAGACTATAGATTTTCCAAGATTAATGCTTATCAGCTGCAGTGCCAACCCACTGTATGCAGCACCCACCAAGACCCTCTGCATTACCCCTGTGGAACTTGCAGGTCAAGAGGAAATGATACAAGCATGATACTCATGCTGTCCTCTGTGCTGCTAGTAAAACACTCTTTGTCTCTGACCCAGGAGTCTCATGTCTTCTGATAGCATCCATAAGTAATAGATTGACTTAGTAGTAATGAAGTGTGTTGGGGGTCCCCAAAACCATTTTAATAATTGGAGATTTGCTAGCGTGACTCACAAGATTCAGCATATAGTTGTACATATGTTTGAGATTTATTACAGTGAAAAGACACACAATAGGATCACCAAAGTAAAGAGACATAGACTCCAGAGAAACTCATGCACGTGCTTTCCTATGCTTCCTCTCCTCATTTAAGCATACTTTTTTTTAATCCAGTAATAAAATGCAGGAGCATATGCAATTGTTCCGTCCAAAGAAGTCCAGTAATGACTTAGCACCTAATTTTTCTGTTTGAGGCTAGTCATGGAGTCAACCTTCTGTCTACCATGTACTTAAATTCCAGACCTTTGGATAGAAAGTAGATACGCACTATAAATCATAATGTTTGTATAAACCATCTAGGCACAGTAAGCCATTCTTATAAGTAAGGGTATGAGACAAGTGCCAAATTCCCAGATATCAGCCAAGGGCAAATCTTGCAAGCAAGCTCTTCTAATGATAGCTGTCTCCAGTCCGTTATGTTGATTCATTTCTGCACAGGAGGTTAAATTAAATAATACTCTCTGAGGGGTCTATCTATGAAACAAATAATAATGCATAACAACATATGTTAAACTTCCAATAAGTGCACAAATTACTACTGCCAAAGGCACACAATTAAGAGAGATATAAATATGATTTGGGGGTATTTTTATGGAGAATCTTGAATTTGAGTTGCACTTTGAAAAATAGAAAAAGGTAGGAAATACAAAAGCTTTATTCCTTTTTGTTTGTATCCAATACCAAAAATAAATTTTTAAGTAAAATCATGTTAACTTTATAATGAGAATTAACCAATAAAAATCTTTCCATTGAGAGAAAGGACTTGATGTTCCATATTGATCACAAATGAGATGAAACATAAATCAGAATGACTCAGAGAGTAGGCATTTTTCCAAGGTGGAGGAAGACACTTATTGTTTTGGAAACTATAATCCGATCTGAAACATTTGCAATGAGTAAGGCATTGGATGACTAATTAAAATTAAAATGATTTTATTCTACTTTTTAAATAAAGTGTTGAACATAGGCTATACATAGAAAAATATCAACTCTTAAAAAAGAAATGTTTCTATGTAAATTCCAGATGAGATGCAAGACACTAAAGCCAGAAAAATGTATCATTAAGTTTAGATATATTTAAGCTTTCCTATCACTATTGGGAATTGGAACCACTTTATATACACTAGTTATACTTTTTCATGGAGTTTTAGAAGTGTTCATGTAATAAAAATATACGGAAGGAAACACTATTACTATTGTTGCTGTTTCTACAGTCATTTTAGTATTTGGTTTATATTACATTTACTGGTCCAGGAACTTTTTTCAGTATACATTTTATAATGCTTATGATGTGCCAAGCTATGTGTTAAGAAATGAGGTTCAGAATAAGAAGAGAATCTCTTCCTTCAAGGGGCTTACCCTAGCAAAAGCAAATGTAACACAGCATGATAAGGACTATTCTAAAAGTGGGATTCAAGAAATTAGAATTTCACAAATCTGGAAACATGTACAGTAGTTCCCCCTTATCCCCAGTTTTTCTTTCTGTGAGTTTGGTACCTGAGGTCACCTGTAGTCCAAAAGCAAATGGCTCTCCTGACATACCAACCATCAGAAAATGTTGATGGTTGCCTAATACTAAGTCACAATTCCTATGTCATTTACCTCACTTTATTTCATCATGTAGCCATTTTATCATCTCATATTCTCATCATCATTATCAGAACAGTGATTTTGATATCAGGACAAGATATTTTGAGAAAGAGAGGAAGATCACATTTATAAAATTTTTATTACAGTACATTGTTAAAATTGTCTGATTGTATTACTAGTAATTGTTAATCTCCTATTGGGCCTAATTTATAAATTAAACTTTATCAGAGGTATGAATGTATGGGAGAAAATATAATATATAGAGGGTTCTGTATTGTCCATGGCTTCAAGCATCTATTGGACCTCCAATGGATAAGGGGGCACTACTATACTTTCAATAGCACATGAACAAAATGGCATATGAAAATTCACTGGAAAGGTATGACCTCAACTCCTTTAGTCTTCTTTTTATATTTTCCTAGTGAGACCCTGACTGGCAGAATGTTAATAGCTTAAAAATGCTTATCGCAATTGGCTCAATAATACATCATCTAGTAATGGATCTGAAGATAAAAAATGAGATGCACACAAAGACATATGCATTAGGACATTTATAAGCATTGTTAAATATGATAAAGCAATATTTTTGGAGCCATTTGTTGTCATTATGTTCTATAAAAATATTTACTAACATTATGTTCTCAACATATGGATAAATTAAAAAGCAGATTATAAAATAAGAAACACATCATCATTCCCCTTTTTAAAATAAAGTATATTTACTTACAAAGATTAAATAAAATTTATATTATTTGTGCATAAAAATGAGTGGAAATATATACTTAAGAATAGTAATAATAATGACATAATAATAGTGAGGTTTTTGTCATTATTTCCTCATTTGTATTTTTCTTTTTAATTTTCTACAATATACATTTTTTTGTCATCAGAAAAAATATGAAGCCTCAAAATTAAAGACAAATTTTCTTTGGAGCAAAAGAGATATTGTTATTCATACATCATTATGGGGATCGTAGAGCAAACACAGATTAAGAAATAATAATATATTGTACTAGACACTAGAGGATAATAAGAATAAGTTAAACCTGTTAAGTATGCTGTGTATTATGGAAAAGAGGAAAAATATATTTAAAAATGTAAGTTTTTAGTGTATTGTGTTGGTTAGGAACCAGCATGTAATAATTTTTTTAAGATTTTATTTTTTTAAGTAATCTCTATACCCAACATGGGGCTCGAATTTACAACCCCGAGATCAAATGTTGCTTATTCCACCAATAAGCCAGCCAGGCTTCCCAAAACCAACATGTAATAGTTTTAATATTTTCTTTTTTTACTAAAGTCTCAATATTTTGACAGGAAATAGTTTAAATTATTCAGGCATATTAAAAAGAATTTTGCAATCAATTTTGTAGGTATTAAATAGCATAACAAATGTGAAAATGCTTTGAATAGTACAACCTCCTGTAAGGTAATTAATCATAATTAAAATTACCCTAAAGTTCTTACGTTGATCATCCAAATGTGTTTTTTTAAGTCTCCAATGATTACATACAAATGTTTTTGCATTAAACAGATTCTTTGAAGAGCACCAAAACAAATAGGAATAAGGGAACAAATATCTATATAACCAAGATTTCCATGCTGTTTATCGGAGTTCTAGGACAAAGAGACTCCTCTGGAGATCAAACTCCCTCCCTTGAAGTCATCTCGCTATTAGGTTGAGCTAGAATTGTTGGATTTGAATCTATTTAAAATATTGTACTTTTAAGTTAAAAGAAAAAATTTTTTAAATCTATGATATATCTGATTTGAAGTCATGTAGAAAATTGTCATTATTTTATGATGAATTCATGTACATACTATATTACAAATGCTCTATTAGATATTGCAAATATAAAGATGACAAAACACATTCTGTTAAGACAATTTTTGCATGGGCTATATACATCAACATATTCATATTACTAACAGATATCACAAGTGAATTTATAACAATATTCACAGAATATTATGGGAACAAGGAGGAAGACAGCTGTGGCCTAGGAATAGAAATGTCCCAGAGGAAGTTGCGTACTGTGGGGAAATAGGTTCTACTTACATAAAGAGTTAGGAAAATCTTAGGGTGGAAAGCTACCACCATGGGCAAAAACGCTGGAGATTAGCTAGCGAGATATTGTAATGGGGTCACGAGTAACTTGTTATATCATCTGCAGGAAATTACTTTCCATCTGGCGCCAATGTGCCTTGATCACAAATTCCACTTGCCCCACAGACCCTGTGCTTCTTACACACACAAGTTAATGATTACTCTCTGATTGTTTTCTCCACATTCACTTATGTAAGATCTTGTTTTCTTCACATTTACCAGGTGGGTAATATCTTGTGAGCTCAGTAAATACAGAGATGAAACTCCTGTTTGGGACTCTTGTCGCCTCCCAGACATTAGCCTCTGTCCTATTTGATTCTGTGTCCACTCTCTTATTGGACAAGAGAGAAGTCTAGACTCATAGTCTGCGACAATATACAAGGGGCTAGGTGTTAGAATTAATATCTAATATGGGTGTAGATGTGGGAATCATAGGTAAATTGGTATTAATTAAAATGATGATGATGGAAGAGCAGAGAGTGAGAAAAGCAGAGAAGAGGTATGATGAGATACAACTACTTAGAAGTGATGAGTAAAACAAGACAATGCAACAAGTAACAAAAAGAGGAGAAAGAATATTTGGTGAGATAAGAGAAAAACAGGGAGAAACAACATATTACGTATTTGTTTACTGTGTCTCCCCCACCCCCCCATTAGACTGTAAGCTTGATAGCTTGATAAGAACAAGGGTTTTGTGTTTGTTTACTGTTTTGCCTCTAGTGTCTGGAAAAATGACTGGCCCATGGTAGACATCAATATATATGAATGAATGAATGAATGAATGAATGAATGAAATAAAAAATAACCTTTAAAAGTATCCTTTGACTTCCTTCTTTGATAAACCTCTTGTGATACTTCTTTTTATTTTTCTTCCATTTTTCATCATTCTTTATATTCCCTTTTTTTTCCTGTGTCTTCTGGGACTTGCACTCATCTATATTTGATTCTCATTTTCTTTGAACTCCACTACCTTAATTTCTGTAAATGTTGAATCTACTATTCCTCTTGTATTTCCCACAGAAATCTTGACTTATACTGAGCAAGATTGCTTATTTTTATATTGCAGCATTCAAAAAATACATTAAATACTTAGGTACACTCACTTTGAAAGTTATGCATAAAGATTCAGAAGTAAACAATCTTGTAGTGAACTTTTAACACCTAACCACATCTTGAAGTGTTTCTATGGTTAAAATCATATGTATTCTGTCTTACACATCAGTGCATTATGAATAACATATTGATTAACCTGGGAGCATAAATGAGGTGTCATTTGCCATGAATTGTTGATAGTATTACATTCATTTTCCATGGCTCTGTTCATTCACAGCTAGTATGCCAACTTTTCTGGAAATGATTAAAATGTAATTTAAATAATTTATCCCTCACTGAAGAAAAATTATTTTGAGTTAATGCTACTTTTGCCTTCATTAACTTGTTAAAAATATTTGGTACATTGGTTATTGAATTCTATGGATTTTATTTGGTAGTTTATTACAGAACTCCGAAAAGATAAAACATGCTTGAAAAGGCACTGGCAACATGAAGAAAAAAAGAGCAGATGATGCTTAAAATGTCATTGACTTACCCTGAGTCTTTAAAATCCCAGGGCTTATTACAATGATCAAGTTCTAAAAATATTCAAAATCATAGTAGAGGACCTAGAGGGGACATTAGTCACATGAGATTTTATATAAAGGAGCATCAGTCAAATTTAAACTCCCTATCAGGGATTAAAACTCATAAGAGATAATATCTTTATTGTCAATAACACTTCTTCATTTAAATAGTCACAATTTCTTTGATTCATAGAGTATTTTCATAGGTTAGGCAATTGTACTATACTATATTTCTAACGATTGGGTTGTTTTGTGAAAATGAATTTTCTCTCTTATTTCTTTCCGGTCTTGAGTTTCAAGAATTGAAAATAGAGCCAATGACATTGCTATTTAGAGGTCATAGAGGAATGTTTAGCAGATTTTACTTATTGTTTTGGATGGAAGGAGGTTTGTGTCTTTAATTTGACATTTAATCACTGAAAAAGCATAAACATAACTTCCTTTATCCAAAACATATTTTCTGTACTAAAACAAAATTAAACTGGATAACATTTTATACATTGCACTGTTTTCTTCCAAAAGGCTATGCTATATAAAGTGCAGATCTTGTAGAATAGATTTACTTTTTACATTAACTTTATCGGAATTTTAAGTTTCTATAAAAGAAACAGCCAGACTGCTCAGTTTGTAAGTTTACCACCCTCACAGTAAACCAGCACACTAAGATTTAATTGTAAGTTAGCTAAATTAATTCACAAAAATAAAGATACTGTCAAGTAAACTTTAGAAATTAACTAACTTGAGTGCTGAACTCATACATATCTATACTTTATCTCCTCTTCTCCCAATTTCATGCTGATAATAGGACATACTCAAATGACTTTAAAGTTAAATTTTTATTTTCTTCATTTCTTTTTGTGCCCTATGTTGATCTTTTACAAGTTGGATGGGAAATTTTCCTGTTTCTCTTTCTTGATTTCTCAGCCAGAAAATAAGTAAAGGTAAGAATAAATATTCACTGAAAACACTTAATAAAATTGTAAGACACTGGGGTTTTGCTTCTGAAGCACATTTTGTTACTAAGTGCTTGAAGAGCAAATGTTGAAACTGAATCAGAAAAAAAAATTACCTAATGTAATTTGTAAGCAATATTTTTGCCAACAATTCTACTCCCCTAAAATTTTAAAAGAAATAAATTCAGATTTATTAAATTCAGAAATAAATAAAAGATTAAAATCTCTGGATTTGACAAGGAGTCAACTCTCCCAGCTGATAACTTCAGCTAAATTGTTTACTTACCAGTTTTTATTTATTTATTTTTCTTTAATTTTTTTAATGTTTATTTATTATTGAGAGACAGAGACAGAGCATGAGCAGGGGAGGGGCAGAGAGAAGGGGAGACACAGAATCTGAAGCAGGCTCCAGGCTCAGAGCTGTCAGCCCAGAGCCTGATACAGGGCTCGAACTCACAAAGCATGAGATTGTGACCTGAGCCAAAGTCCAAGGCTTAACCAACTGAGCCACCCAGGCGCCCCTACTTACCAGTTTTAATAGACTTCCTGTCCTTTATTCTCCTGTGCGTATCTGTCCTTTGTTAAGCAAATTGTTAGCAACCTTGTTCTATGGATTTATAAATAAATTTCTATTTGGATGGTATCTTTGGATAAGGCTCATATGTAATTACACATCACCATGTTCCTTTTATTGCATATACTTTTTGAGTTCATGGAGTTTTAAAATTGTAAGTGTAATGGTATATAGAAGTGGTTAACTTTGCTTGGTAAATTTAGGAATCCAAATTATTCTGAGGAAGTCAACCAAATATTAAATAGCAGTACACAATCTGAATAGGTTATAGGAAGAATTATAAACTATATGCACTTAAGAGAAGTACACTTAAGTGGGTGAACTCTAACTAGAATTGCTGACTCACCTATGAAGAGTAACTTGTTATCACAGCCACAGATGCACTTTTTTTCTCCTTTCTTATTCTTCCTTTACCTTTCTCTCTTTGTCTTCCAACTCGCTTCACAAATACACATTTTGTAATCACCCCAAAATAGATTTTAGTTATAGAAGAGTAAAGAGATTGGGCCCCTGGGTGACTCAGTTGGTTAAGTGTCTGCCTTCTGCTCAGGTCATGATCTCATGGTTCATGGGTTCGAGCCCCACATTGGGTTTTCTGCTGTCAACACAAAACCTGCTTCAGATCTTCTACTCTGCCCCCCCCACCCTTTCCCTCCCCTTCTCACGTGTGTTCTCCCTCTCTCAAAAAAAATAATTAAAAAAAATACTCCAAAAAAAAAAAGAGTAAAGAGAGAGAAGAGAACCTGTCCAAGAGTAGGATTGGTGTAAGGATTGAAAGATAGCATGATATGGAAACGGCAATTTTCTAAGTCCTCAAAACTTTGCAACCATGGCAAGATATGTTACTTTTCTCAGCCTCAGTTCTCTGATGTATAAAATTGGGAAAACGTTTTCCTAGAAGGATCCCTGTGCCTTCCCTCCTTACAGCCCTACCAAATGGAATCCACCTTGGCCAAATCCTCATCTGTTAAAGTAGGAGAAATTGTTGTGTGTGTCACAGTATTCTAATACCTTCATTCTCACCACAGATGTTTAAACCATGTTTGAGGAAACTATCTAAAAATAACCAGTTCTAGAGGTGCCTGGCTGGCTCAGTCAGTAGAGAAAGCATGCAACTCTTGATAGGGTTGTGACTTCAAGTCCCACATTGGGTGTAGAGACTACTTAAAAAAAAAATCTTAAAACATTTATACATAAATACATAAATACATAAATAAATAAATAAATAAAAATAGCCAATTCTAACCCAACCAGTAACTTTCAGTTTAGAGCTGGAACAAAGATTCTCACTAAAATTTGAACCAAGGAATAGCAAATGGCTGACTCAGTTAGCTGTTAGTTTAGTAACTATAAGGTTCTAATAAGGACTAACATGGAGAAGAGTCACAATAAACCAAAGTTATGTGCATGCCAAAGTTATGAGATCAAAAATAATAGGAGATTACAGTCAGCCATCGTATAGTGGGGGAAAAAACAAGGAAAACATTTGTAGTGAAGCAGTTAAAAAAAAGGTTTCACAAATCCCTGTTGCTAAAGTCTGTGACTTTCCTTGGATATAAGACTATTCTCAAGCTCCAAAGACAAAGAGGCTCATTCCTATTATTTTCTCAGTTCTTAGAATTCCAGGAAATGTAATAAATATTCTCTCTTGCAATCACTTCTCCTACACACCATAATGCTTTTCCAAAATAAATGACATGAATTAAAATTATCTGCTATGTTACTTTGACAAAGGAGTCCCTCTTTCTAGATCTTTATTAAGGGTTTGTCTAAAACAACTATGTTTATAAATTGATGGAAATGGCTTTTAACTGGTTTTGAAATATAAAATTGCTGTTTTCTGTTAAGTGATAGTTTCACAACCTTAATAATGTGTTTTACTCATTTCTATGTTTCTTTATGGCATTGAACTTATGGCTATTAATTCATTTGTCCATTTAAACAATACTTATTGACAACTTACTCAGTTCCAGGCTATCCCCAGGATTAGTAACACAGTAGTTAAAAGACAAACAAGGTTACTGCTGTTAAAGAATTTGCATTGTAATCGAATGGAAAAGATTTTTAGATGGTGTTCTTGATTTGGACATTAACATGAACTATAAAATATCATGCTAGAATGCTAGAAAAGTGAAGTGGATGATCTCATGGAATTATATTTTTAATATCCTTAAAATTATATAGTTTATCTTTTATCATAGGAAAAGGAAGAGGATGTTTATTCTATTCATGTCTTGGTGAAGTAAAAATTCGCATACCTTATTAAGGTATTAATGAGTTTAAAAGGTTTTTTTCATAGGGCTCCTGGGTGGCTTAGTTGGTTAAGTGTCTGACTCTTGATTTCAGCTCAGACCATGATCCCAGGGTCATTGGATTGAGCCCTCTCTTGGGTGGGTTCCATGCTATGTGTGGAGCCTGCTTGAAATTCTCTCCCCCTCTCTCTCTCTCCCTTTCTTTCTCCTTCCCCCTTTGCCCCTACCCCACTTGCTCCTATGTGTTTGTGTGTGTGTGTGTGCGCGCATGCACAACACTCTCAAAAAAAATTTAAAAAAAATTAATAAAAGAAGTTTTATTTATGCTAAGAAAATATTGATATTGTGCAATATTGACATATGCCCTATCAAATTCACTTTTTAGCAGTAGTTGTATAGACCCTGGAACATGAGTTATGAGCTCTGATTTCTGTCACTAACTAGCAATGTGACTTTGGATAAATCTAGTACTATCAATTTCGGTTTCCTTATTGTAAAATGGGGAGCTGAAGTAAATGAAGATAAGATGCCTCTCTGATCTGACACTTTAAATACATCAAAAACAGACTTCCTTTTCTTTGTCATATTTCTTATTATATTTTTCCATTCCTTGTGGTACTGCTGTACTTATCCATCTGCTTTCTCCTCCAAAAGGCCCCGTGAAAGACTCCAATTCATGACCCACCATCTCTTTTACATGAGTGTAAAAGAGTCATTGTCACTTTAAGGTACAAAAATTTTTAAAGTCTTTTTATGAAAATCCTATGTGTGCTCAAAAATAACTTTTCACAGAATTAAATACCATTATATCCAACTATGAATCTAATTCCTTTAAAAAAATTTTTTTTAATGTTTATTTATTTTTGAGACAGAGAGAGACAGAGTATGAACAGGGGAGGGGCAGAGAGAGAGGGAGACACAGAATCTGAAACAGGCTCCAGGCTCTGAGCTGTCAGCACAGAGCCCGACGCGGGGCTTGAACTCACGGACTGTGAGATCATGACCTGAGCCGAAGTCGGATGCTCAACCGACCAAGCCACCCAGGCGCCCCTGAATCTAATTCTTATTTAAAGAAATTGGCTCAATCAATTATGGAGGCTGGCAAATCCAGGCTACAGAATAAGCCAGTAGGTTGAAGATACAGGAAAGGGCTCATATTGTATTTCAAGTTCAACAGACATCAGCCTGAAAACCCAGAAAAGAGCTGATGTTGCAGTGCAAGTCCCATGGCTGTCAGCTACAGATTTTCTTCTTGGTCCTGGGAGGTCAGTCTTTGTTCTATTCAAGCCATCATCTGATTGAATGAGGCCCACCCACATTTTAAAGGCAATCTGCTTTAAATGTTGATTTAAATGTTAATTTAAAGTCTGCTGATTTAAATGTTAATCTCATCCAAAACACCCTCATAGAAACATCCAGAGTAATGTTTGACCACACATGTGGGCACTGGGCCCAGCCAAATTGACAAAAACCAAGCAAATAAATAAACAAATGAGCAAAGAAAGAACAATGTAGCTATAAACCAATGTAGTTCATTCATTATATTATTTAATTCATGCATTGTCCCTCAGAATTTGATGCCATTGCTAGAAGTTAACAAATAGCAGAGCCAGAAATCTGCTCCAGGTCTATCAGTCTGTCGGTCTCCATTGTGATGATTATTAACCCTCCCAATACACAGTTTCACTATTTAATCTTATTTAAATTTTCATAACAATAATCTCCATTTATATATATATATATTTTTTTTTTTTTTTTTTTTGAGAAGAGAGAGAGTGCAAGTGAGGGAGAAGGGAAAGGGAGAGAGAGAGAGAGAGGGAGAGGGAGAGATTGAATTTTAAGCAGATTCCACGTTCAGCACAGAGCCAATATGGGGCTGGATCCCACAACCCTGGGGTAATGACCTGAGCCATAATCACTAAGAGTCAGACACTCAACTGACTGAGCCACACAGGCACCCTTCCATTTATTTCTTTCAACTGAATTTGTAATAATTTTGCCAAATGACAACCAACAAAAATTTATATTAAACATGTTCTTTTATTTTTTTTTTATTTTTTTTTTTAATTTTTTTTTCAATGTTTATTTATTTTTGGGACAGAGAGAGACAGAGCATGAACGGGGGAGGGGCAGAGAGAGAGGGAGACACAGAATCGGAAACAGGCTCCAGGCTCTGGGCCATCAGCCCAGAGCCCGACACGGGGCTCGAACTCACGGACCGCGAGATCGTGACCTGGCTGAAGTCGGACGCTTAACTGACTGCGCCACCCAGGCGCCCCAACATGTTCTTTTATTTGATAACAAAAATAATATCAAGTTTGAACCAACCCAGGACCCTTAATATCTCCAATACTCTGCTAATAATCAACACTGCACTTGTCCTGTATAAATAGCCCCTATATTATAACCACGAAGGTCTTAGAACTCTGCTTATCTCTGTTTTCAACTTATTCTTGCAATTCTATTTGCTCTGTGTTTGTACTCTGCCTTTAGTTCCATTACCTACTACTTGATTTTTATCTCTCTTCAGTTTCTTTTCACTGACAACTTATTTAGACTCTTTTCTTCTTTGACTCTATACTTCTCAATGCTGCTTTTATTGTATTATTTAATTAACTGCATCATGAACATGGGCCAGCTGTGCTTTATTTTCAGGTCTTCTCCAAAAATACTAACTGATTCAAACCCACTAGGTATCAACAACATGACTCAGAAGGAAAGGCTATTAAAGCAACACTAAAGCCTTTAATTCACCTCATCATTACCTAATTAGGTAATATAGAATTCGTACATTTTAAGACACTATCATACTGAGAACTGTTATACAAACCTGTGAATAATTTTTAAAGTGATATGCATGTCTTTTGTCTTAAGTGTTTATAGTGCTTAAGTATGTAAGCATTACTGGGTAGATTTTATCATCAGAAAATTAAAAAAAAATTGAAGTATAAATGATAAGTAATACAAGACTAGCCAGGAAAAAAAAAAAGGTAGAAATAGGAACAACATATACAAATTATGATTTAATTTCCTTGCTGCTTTTGGATTAGGGCACAATTTATTTACTGGACTCTGTACTCTTCTCGGTTTAATACTACACTAGTCTTTAAAGTTAAAATATAGGTGTTAGTAATATTCAAACACATGATTTATTCAAATTAATATGATGATGAAAGGTGATTGGAAAATAAAATGTTAGAGAAGCAATACAAAGGATCTAAAGATACTTTTTAAAAAAATGTTTATTTTTGAGAGAGAGAGCTCATGAGAAACTGAGAGAGGGGCAGAGAGGGAGACAGAGGATCCTAAAAGGGCTCTACACTGACAGCAGAGAGCCTGATGTGGATCTCAAAACCAGGAACCATGAAATCATGACCTGAGATGAAATCAAGAGTCAGACAGTTGACCAACTAGACCACACATGTGCCCCTAAAAATGCTTTTTTTTTTTTAATTGACTTTAAAAAAGGACTTCGGAGTGCCTGTGACTCAGTCTGTTGAGCATCTGACTCTTGATTCCTACTCAGGTCATGATCCTAGGGACATGGGATGGAGCCCCATGCTGGGCTCTGCACTGATCATGGAGCCTGCTTGGGATTCTCTCTCTCCCTCTGCCCCACTCCCCTGCTCACATATGCTTTCTGAGTCTTTAAAAAATTAAAAAAATATATATTAAAAAAAGGATTTATAATGTCTCTTATGTGTATGAGGTAATATTATTAAAGAAATAATTGAATATCTCAGCTGAGTTCTACATCATCATTGAATAAGAAAATATATGTAAGCTCACCCTAGTATTAGTTCAGATTCATATATGAGCGAAGGATGTAAAACTCTGAGAGAATTCCCCAAGTTTCATCCTTAAGGAAGCAAACACACAGCGCTGAGCACTTAATCCTTTGACCAGCCTCATCTATTTGTCATGATATAGAAGTGTGAAAGTTTCAAATTATAGTACAGATAAGAAGATGGAGAGAATACCTTCAAGTAGGTTACACAAGAAAGGCTAAGTAAGAGGAATATTTTTATAGTTAGCAACAAAATTTTATAGATACTGAAAATATTCTAGGTAAATGAAAATACCTTTTAAGACACGTAGCTCAGAAGATTTCAATTAAACTTGGACATTTCTCAGTTTTCTATAGTCTCATCATTACTAAAACAAGGTATTTGCCCTACAGATCTCAGTTCACTGATAACATTCTGGCCCCAAAGTACAAAGCACCAAGGCCTCCTAACTTCCATGACTTCTTACCTACATCTCAGACTGCTTCTCTTCCTTTGAGTTTATCTAGCCCTATGTGTTCATTCTTCCATTTCTGTGGCTTATTCTTCCTGGATGATTTCAACTGCTTCCATGACTGAAACTATCATCTCAAAACAGAAGTGTGCAGGTTACTTCACAGCTTCGTAGCTTCACTTGGCATGGTGTGTGCACATGTCCACCAATGTTTCACCATTAATGTGAGTGTAAAGTCTAAAAGGATACTTGTTCTCTCCAGACCATATTACACTTCAGAATTTACATTTGTTTTGAAATTAGCATTATGGTTTCAATCCTATAAACAGAAAAACAAATGAATTCATCTTTTTCAATGATCCTCCCATGTGTAGACAAATCTCTTAATGTACTAATTTTTTGGAGTATTTATTTATTTTTTTATTTTTTGGATCTCTAAAAAAAATAATTGAAGTATAAATGACATATAATTATGTTGTCCTCCATTGTAACATTGCAACATTTCTGACATTCTGTAATCTTTCTTACTACCACTAACCTTCCTTGCCATGTATCAGGATTCCAGCATTAGACTTCAAATTAGCATATTTCCAGGCTCTGCAGCTGTCCATTCAACATTGTTATTCAACAAGTGCTCTGGGAATTGGCAGTATTGGCATCATTTGGAAACTCGTTAGAAAGGTGAAATCTCAGGCTGTACTTGAGAACTTGTGAACTTTGTGTTTTAGCAGGATTCCCAGGTGATTGGAGTGCTCATTAAAGTTTGAGAAGCTTTGTGGAGCATGACCATGTTATTTCTCTACTCACAAGGCATAGAAAAAAATCACTGAATGATAGCATTAATGAAATGTAAAAGTATTACATTCTCCTTTTCAAAGGTAATTCTCACTAAACACCTATACACACCCTGTACTTGAGTTGTTTTGCTATCCATTGAACCACTGTTTACATTCCAATGTGTGGTTTACTTGCCTAAAAGGCCCCCCTACTCATTTGTTTACACAAATCTAACCCATTCTGAAGGAGTTCAAGATCCAACTTTAAAAATACAGTTTTTAGGGGCGCCTGGGTGGCGCAGTTGGTTAAGCGTCCGACTTCAGCCAGGTCACGATCTCGCGGTCCGTGAGTTCGAGCCCCGCGTCAGGCTCTGGGCTGATGGCCCAGAGCCTGGAGCCTGTTTCCGATTCTGTGTCTCCCTCTCTCTCTGCCCCTCCCCCGTTCATGCTCTGTCTCTCTCTGTCCCAAAAATAAATAAACGTTGAAAAAAAAATTTAAAAAAAAATACAGTTTTTATAGTCCCTACTATAGAAATAATAATTATATAAATAATTTTATTAACAGTATCTATAAAAATGTATTTTGTAATATTTATGTTTTCTTTAAATTTATAGCCCATATTTCCAATTACATGATGAGCCTTTTATTAGCTTGTATCCTAACATCTAGAAGAGATCCTTGCACACCACTGAGACCAGATGATTTCTAAGAATAGGTCTTTCTAGATATGCATAGAAAATAAATTAGATTTATTTTTAATTTATAACACTATTTGTACAACAAAATTGTACAAAATTCTACAAGATGATAGTAAAAAATTTGCTTAAACAGACTTCCCTGCTGTTTTCCATCTCCGTATAAGAAAAAAAATGTAACTTAGTGTAAATGTCAGCACATTTATTTGTTTATAATTTTTTAATGTTTAGTTTTTGAGAGAGAGAGAGAGAGAGAATGTGGGAGGGGCAGAGAGAGAGGTAGACACAGAATCCAAAGCAAGCTACAGGCTCCAAGCTGTCAGCACAGAACCTGATGCAGGGCTCGAACTCACCAAGAGTGAGATCATGACTTGAGCCAAAGTCAGACGTTTAACTGACTGAGCCACCCAGGCTCCCTAAATGTCAACACATTTAAATGGGTAAGAACTGAATTATATCATTATATATAGCATTAACTTTCACTACCTGTATTTAAAATAATGCTGTATGATAAAATGGTGTTTGGGTATATTGTAAGATTTAATAGGGAAGTAATAATGTTAATAAATCTATGGAGAAATGTATCTACATAAACAACTAAAATGTTTAGTAGAAATTAAGCTTAAAACTAATGCTTCTTCTTAATTAACATATATTATTAACCATAATGGTTTAACAATTTGTATTAGTCACAAGTAAATTATGTAATTACTATTTGAAGCAAAGAACTTTTATAAATAAGAAACAAAATTCACCCTCATTTTTAATATCAAAAGGAAATAGCAAAAATTAATATACTTCTTTCTCACAGGATTCATCATTGTATTAGTTCTTAACATTTTTTTTTTGTTTCAAATAGTTATGTAGTCAAATATAAAGCAAACAATCTATAGTTTTTCCAGTTATTTTCATAGTAATTATATATGCAAAGTATCTTTCTGGTGCTTTTTAGGTTTGATGTTCTCCTATTTTAAATATTAATTCTAAATATTAAGGGATAAAAAGAACAACTATACAAAGTAATAAACAATTGTGTATGTCTTATAGTTTATAAAGCCTTTGCTTTGGATTGCTCAAGTCCTAGAATTCTCTTTTGTCTTTAATGGAACCCAGAATTTTCTTTTTACAAATTCTATTTTAAGCATTTTTTAATGTTTATTTATTTTTGAGAGAGAGAGAGAGAATGATCAGAGGAGGGGCAGAGAGAGACACACACACAGAATCTGAAGCAGGCTCCAGGCTCTGAGTTGTCAGCACAGAGCCCGATGCAGGACTCGAACCCATGAACTGTGAGATCATGACCTCAGCCAAAGTTGGATGCCCAACTGACTGAGCCTCCCAGGTGCCCTCTATTTCAAGCATCTTATTGTTTTTTATTATCATGCTATCTTAAGTTGGTGAAGTTCAGTTCACAATAATTAACCTATTGTTCTTAAGAAATGACTTTGTCAAGACATCCGGAGGAATATGGCCAGAGTTCTAGATCAGAACTATGGCTAGTGGTGAGCCTTCCAATGGTGACCCATCTAGAAGCATTTGAAGAGTTGATCATGCAATACAACCTAAGACTAAATTAGACCTATCAATCCTGTACCTGGCCTACAATTTAGGTCATGAGTATGCATTAGATGAAACTGTAATAATCTTTCTTAGCTTTTCTTTCCTTCCTAAAGATCACTGTGAAATCTGAGAATATTCTTTAATTCTTACCCTTTGGGGAATGATGGGGCTGACATCAGGTGGATATTGCATGTCTAAGACATGATAAAGGAATTTGCTCCTAGAGAAGGCAAAACACAAACACATACAACAAAATCATAGGACAATGTAATGAGTTATATTGTAGATTAAAATTCAGATTAGTAAGCATTAAGTAAAGAAATATCATTTGTGCTGGGTGACTAAGCAAGGTTTAACAAAGGAGTTGACACTGGATCTAAACTTTTATAAAGAAAAATTCAACATTCAGATGAATATGGGATTAAAGCCATCCAAAAAAAAGTGGGGGGGAAAATAAGAGAATAAAATAGAGGAAAGTCAAAAGAAGAAACACTATAGCATGTAATACATATCACCTACATCGTTGACTACTTTATAGACCACATGAAGCTTAGAGGAGGCAATAATGTCTTGGAACTACACAATATGGGAGGTTCAATTGAGTTTGAACTTTATATCATAGTTCATGAAAAGGGCAAAAAGGGTTTCTGAATTCTTTTTTAACTATAATGTTAATGATTTACTTTTTTTTCTTTTGAATTTGATAATAAAATACATTGGACTCCAAACATCAAAAATACATGAAATATTCAAGCTGGAAAGGATTTTAGAAATTATTTTGCCAAAATAGTCATTTATAGTTGGGCAAATTGATTTCCAAAGACTTTGAATAACTCCTACAAAGTCAAAGAGCTATTTCTATTTGTTTTAACTAGAAATCACACACAGTTTTTGTAGTTATTTTGGTTGTGTCAATAATTCTAACACCAGAATGCAATCAACCTCTATTGAGATGAAAGTAGAATTTTTGATTTGGGTGATCAGTTTGTTTCAAGAGATTGATTTGAACTATTATGACTTTTCCCCCTCTATATAATTATATTTCATTTAAAGTTAGTTTTAGACAAAATTGCCACGAATTTTAAAAAGTATAAACATCATCATTTCATCCTTTCTTTAGTGGTCCTTCATATACTGTTATCATGCAATATAATATTTAGCCGTTTTATGTCTTTTTTGTTGTTGTTCCAAAAATCACTGAAAACAAAATGAAATCTTTGCACTTTCCTGGATATAACCAGACATAGTCCTGAAAGGAAGGGAAGGCCTCAAATCTGTTAGCTTTTCAGGTAAGATAAATTTGGATGTAAATGACTCACTTCCTAAGGATTTAGAACTTTTTATTTTTTCCAATTTGGTGGAGATAAAAAGGGAAAAAGGGAAAAAATTTAAAAAAAGATAAGAATAGCATCTTGGTTTCTGTCAACCTCAGAAGAGCACCTTTAAGCTCTTTCTGGCTCACATGACATAGACCTCTCTCTGGATGCAGCATCTGATTTGCTACAGTACTTAATTTCTCCTGCCAACATATGTAATGCCCTCTTTAATATACAACCCTATTTAGCTTTTATTTCTTCTATATATTCTCAGCAAAATTAAGTACATCTCAGGGCAGAAGGTGGGGTGCTGCCTGCCTCTAGGAAGGCAGAGAAGTGGGCTACTCCATCTGGCCTGAAGTATTCAGGGGGATGTGGGGTTTCAAGTTTCCCAGACATATGCACTCCAATATTCTCATTCTGGTTATCAGGGTCCCATAGTTTCCCAACTAGAGTCATGGCTTTAACATAAGAGGAGTCACAGTTGAGACTTGAAGTTTTGAAGCTTTCTCAGAATTAAGATTTTCTACTCAGTCTGTTCTCCAACTGCTAGAAATAAAAGCCTTTTGGTTTTCACAGTATGTTATGTGGTTGACTTTCTTGAGCCTATCCTTTTTATTTAAGGCTTCTAGAGCAACTTACAATGTTATTTGTTTATTTAGATAAGGTGACCAAGGTTATTTTAAAATATGCGTTTTATAATTTGATTATCTCAGCGAGTTTCATGTTGCTTCCTCTTGATTTTTCTGGTTCTTTCTCATGCATCTTCTTTCTTTAACTACCTATTAATCTTAAGTGATTGTAGTTGATGCCCAAGAAAGTTAGAGGTAACCTGAGGCCAAAATCAACTATGCCTTTTCCCAGAAAGGAATTAAATTTGTTTCTACCTGATGCCTAAGGGGAACTCACTATTGGAGATGATGGTAAAACATGTTCATGGATTGAATTCCTTAAATATCTCAAAGTACATAGCTAGGGTGAAAACCCATTGCACCATTGTTCTATGGCCATAATGTCTGCAAAATATTTTTCCTTTCCTTTTACTTCCCCTGCATTGTTTAGTTTCAAACAGACTTTCCTACTATCTTTTGGGGTTAGGGTACTTAGTAGTCATGTCTAGGCCTGGTTTGGTCTTTTTCTGGGATTGTAACCTTTATGCCCCAGGATAATATAAGGAAGTTCTCTTTAAGACTCTCCACATTGGTCAGTACCTGAGTTTGTACTTCCTCCAGTATAGCAGATGAACCAAAACTTAAGTTTTATATATTGTCTGGTGCCCTAAAAGACTTTGGTGCTCTGATATTGCTCTTTCATCAGTTAAAAACCTCCAAACAAGAATTGACCTGAGTACCCACCACTGTATTTTAAAATTCTATAGTTTAGTTAATATGCTTTCAAAATATTTACCCATAATGTTTAGAAAATGAGTTAACGTGGATAGTCCTTTAGAAACAGGAAAAGTAGAGTAAATATTTTAAAATATCAAGGCAAAATATATTGGGAGCCTAGTTTAGGTGAATAATCACTATAAAATTCATTTTCCCCATGTATGACTTCTATTCTCTCACATAGAGTGATATGTGTGAAATCATATAAAAAATAAGACAGATTTTATTTAAAACTGGGATTTTACCAGAAGATGTGTATGTGTATTAAAAACAAATAATGAAACAGGGGTTAGGAGATTTCCAAAAGAATGATTAAAATGATAGGTAATGGAATCATGACCTTAACCTCTAAGTCAACAGGAAGTAAACTAAGGACCCAGCAAAATGAAAAGGAGAAAAAAGGCCAATAAAGTGAAGGCCCTGTGGAAATTCACAACTACTCAATTAATAAATAGTTGAATAAGAAAGCAAGACCATAAAAGATTGTGTCAGAAAGTGGGATTTGGCTGATAAAAGACTTTAGGGTGACATCTTAGGGTATAACTATGAAGTTTGTAGTAAACATGGACTATAGTTGAAGATTATTAGGGGCGCCTGGGTGGCGCAGTCGGTTAAGCGTCCGACTTCAGCCAGGTCACCATCTCGCGGTTCGCGAGTTTGAGCCCCGCGTCGGGCTCTGGGCTGATGGCTCAGAGCCTGGAACCTGTTTCCGTTTCTGTGTCTCCCTCTCTCTCTGCCCCTCGCCCGTTCATGCTCTGTCTCTCTCTGTCCCAAAAATAAATAAACATTGAAAAAAAAATTTAAAAAAAAAAAAAAAAAGAAGATTATTAATGATGATAAAGTCAAAGCTACTTTTATTTTAAAATTTTCTACATGGATTTTGAAATCAACCAGGCTGTGAGTAGGAGTTGGAACAAACAGGAAAAGTAGGGATTTGATGTCAATGTATTCAGTAACTGAAGGTGAAAAATTGGGTAAGTTGGACAAAAGTAAATGATAGTAATTAGGAAGGGCAGAGTGTTATAGATATATAGAAGTAGAAGTTTTTGCAAAAGAGGGGAGAGCTGCCCTGGATGAACAATTGAGAACCAAAAAGGTATTGTCTTCAGTTATATGAGCTTTGAAAGAATTACTTCTACTAATTTTATTCTCTCATCAAACAAAATCATCAGGGAGTTTGTATTTGGATGACATTGTTTTCACCCTTGTCTTTTACATAATGTTAATAAACAAAAAGTCAAATTTGACCCAGTAACCATACTTTAGGTCATTAGTAAAGAAGAGTATTTGTTGGTATAATTTAAGGAGATAGAGGCAATGAAATGTAGTAATTAATAGTGTCATGCTCTGGTTTTAGAAGCAAATTATCAGTGTTCATACTTGTGATGTGTTGATTTATGTCCCTCCAAAAGAGACACATTGAAGTCCTAACCCCACTACCTGAGCATGTGACTTTATTTGGAAATAGGATCATTGCAGATTTAATTATTTAAGATGAGGTCATATTGGAATAGAATGTAGAATGGGCCCTTAATCTGATGTTGTAGTTGTTATTGTACATGTGTGTGTACAAGCCTATATTTATATCTCTTATGATAATCAAGTGCTGATGGGGAGATAAAGCAACCAAAACTTTCACATCCTGCTGATATAAATGTAAAATGATATGGCCACTATGGAAAACCATTTTTTAATTTCTAACAAACTTGCACATATATGTATCATATGACCTAGATATTTATAAGTGAAATAAAAAATTATATTTATAAAAAATGGATATTTATACAGGTTTTATTCATAATCAACAAAAACTGCAAATAACTGTCCCTCAACTAAGTAATGAATAACAACTGTGGCACATTTGTCTTAGGAATAAAATTTTTAAAAAAAGGATAAATTGCTGAAATGCTCACCAGTATAGATGAATCTCAAATGTAGTATTCTTAGTGAAAAAATCTAAACCCAAAATGCTACAGACTGCATAAGTCCATTTACATGACATTCTGGAAAAGGCAAAATTGTTGTGAAGGGGAATAGATCTATAATTGGCACGTATTATGGATAAAGAGATTTGCCTTCAAAAGAGTGGCATGAGAGTGTTTTGTTGTGCTTTGTGTTTATAGTGAGCAATGGTGGAACTACTTTGTGTCTTGTCCATGGAGGTGATTGCACAACGATATGCTTTTGTCAATATTCACTCTAACCAGAGTTAGAGTGAAATTTTCTGTTAAGCAATAATTCTGTTTAAGAATTCTAAAATAAATTTAAAAATTTAAATTGCTGCTATTAATATAAGGTAATAAATAATCAAAAAGCATATATTAGTTTCCTAGGGCTTCCATAAAAAATCATCACAAATTTTGTGGCTTAAATCAACAGAAATTTACTCTCTGACAATTCTGGAGGACAGAAGTCCATAGTCAAAGTGTTGCTTCCTTCTGGAGAGTCTGAGGGAGAATGCCTTCCATGAGTCTCTCTTAGTTTGTGGTGACTGGCAGCAATCTCTGGCATTTGTTGGCTGGTAGGTGTTATCACTACAGTCTCTACCTCCTTCTTCTCATGTGGCCTTCCCCTTTGCATTCCTTTGTGTCTTCTCCTTTTCTAAGGACACCTGCCATTGGATTTAGGACCCATCCTAATCCAGCACTATCTCATCTCAAGATCTTTACCTTAATTAGCGGCACCTGGGTGGCTCAGTCGGTTAAGCGTCTGACTTCAGCTCAGGTCACGATCTCGTGGTCCATGAGTTCCAGCCCCACGTCGGGCTCTGGGCTGATGGCTCAGAGCCTGGAGCCTGCTTTGGATTCTGTGTCTCCCTCTCTCTCTGCCCCTCCCCCATTCATGCTCTGTCTCTCTCTGTCTCAAAAATAAATAAACGTTAAAAAAATATTTACCTTAATTAAATCTGCAAAAAACCTTATTCGAATAAGGTCACATTCTGAGGTTCTGAGGGAACATGTCTTTTGGAGAACCACTATTCAACCCATAAGGCATCATTGCAATCTTCAATAAATGCAGATATAAAGGATGCTAACTTGTAAATTCTCTTTCATTTATGTTCCTTTTAAAAATATTTATTTCATTTATTTTGAGAGAGAGAGAGCACACATGAGTGGGAGAGGGGGAGAGAGGGAGGGAGACAGAAAATCCCAAGCAGGCTCCATGCTGTCTACACAGAGCCTGATATGCAGCTTGATCCCACAAACAGTGAGATCATGACTGAGCTGAAATCAAGAGTCTTGACGCTCAACCAACTGACCCACCTATGTGCTCTTTCGTTTATGTTCTTATTCTGAGAATATTTTGCCTCATATATTTCTTAAAATAAGAGATCAAAATTGCTAATAGGTGATTTTTAACAATACATTTGAAATGATCTTTTTTCCTATAATCAAACTACTATAGATTTCTTTGATAGTATTTTTTCATGAGTAAGCTGAATAGTCTTATAAAGTACAAATATAAGTCATATGAATAATTTATTTTAATGAGATACAAAGTGCATTTAAGTTAATGTGAGAAAAAAAAATCATGCACTGACTCAATCAGCCAGTGCATCAAATACTATCTTTAAAGCATTTAGAAATATCTTCAAGATGTGAAAATAAACAGTGCTGAATCAGAAACTTAGAATAATGTAGCTGGCATGAACTAGAATGTAACATCAAGAATTCATGTTAAATTATGCCCAGTAAAATAAGAAACCAAAAAGAAGAAACATTGAAGAGAAAATAAAAGGTATGCTTTTAATTTAAGATTCACTACAAAATGCATTTTGATAGGGACCACTGCTCCTGTCACCCACCACCTCATTTCATAAGATTTGAACTTATTCTTTGTAAGTTCCTTTCTGTGAGGATTCTAGGGAGGAGAATCATCCGATTTTCTGGTAAGATTTCCAAGAAAGGGAAACAGAAAAAGTGACAAGGAAGAGGGATAATTATGCTAGGGCTGGACACTGGGAAAAATTTCAGAGAGACAGAGAACCATTGCAGATCTGAGAGTGAGCAAAGAAGTCGTACTAAGGGAGCTTGAATTGACTCCACTGTCCAGTTCCATGCCCATAGCTACCAGCTCACGTCAGGTTGCCGTTCACACCGTCACCATATCTGATTGTGATCCAGAATCTCCCTCTTAAACTGTTTGACACAGAACTTTCAAAATAATCTTCCTATTGAATTATGTAACTTACCTTCTTGAGAGAAGGAAGGAGCCTTTCAGTATTCCTCCCTGTACTGGGGTACTTGTGTATAGGGTTTTAAATGAATGGATAGACACACCCAATCAAAACATATTAATGATGGAAGGTTTTTGTCCACATAAAACTTCTTTATCAAAACATGGCATGACTGTGGGATGGGTGAGAGGTTTTGTCAATGGTAGAATTTTTTTTAAATGTATAACCTTTTATACTAGATATAGAAAACAGTCAGCTGTTTTTATTTTGCTATCTGAATACTCAATCATACTTAAAAGTTTCATAACTTAAATTTCATTTCTCTTTCTTGGTTTAATTTGTTTTAATGTTTATTTTTGAGAGAGAGAGAGAGAGAGAGAGAGAGACAGAGAGAGAGACAGAGTGCTAGCAGGGGAGGGGCAGAAAGAGAGGGAGACACAAACTGAAGCAGTTCCAGGCCCTGAGCTGTCAGCACAGAGCCTGACACAGGGCTCGAACTCACGGGCCACGAGATCATGACCTGAGGTGAAGTCGGACGCTTAACCAACTGAATCACCCAGGTGCCCCTCTCTTTCTTGGCTTTTAGATAGGGGATGGTTTGGGGGAAGACAAGGGACCAAGTATGGACAAAATAAGATGAGAAGTAAGAAAGAGGTAGAGAGGAAAAGGAAAGGCTCCACAGAAAAGAAAGGCACAAGAGGGAAAAAGGAGAAAGCACTAGGAAAGCAAACATTATTATAAAATACAACTAGGATTGGGGCACCTGGATGGCTCAGTTGGTTTAGCTTCTCACTTTGGTTCAGGTCATGGTCTCACGGGTTTGTGGTTGGAGCCTGGCCTAGGGCTCTGTACTGACAGCTCAGAGCCTGGAGCCTGCTTCAGATTCTGTGTCTCCCTCTCTCTCTGCTCCTCCCCTGCTCACGCTCTGTCTCTCTTTCTCTAAAAAAAATAATAAAATAAAATAAAATAAATAAATAAATAAAAACATTAAAATACAACTAGCATTGCAGTTAATAATGGTACAAAATCATAACAATACAAATAAAGTGTTTTTAGTTTTATTCCACCTTGAGAGCACAAGACAGAATATAATATATATTATCTGTGACCCTATCAAGCTAAGGTGCTGATAAGAGAGGTGGCAGGTATCCTGAGAAGTAAAAGTAAAAAGATTAAGAACAATCTAGATCCTTATCGGATCTAGATGGGAGCTTGATGGTAATTGATGGCATATGAAGAAAACATGTAAGCAAATTATATAAAGTTACACAACTAAGAAATAAAATAATTTAAATAATTATCAAATTATCAACATATTGGGAGAAGGGGATAATGAGATATGGAACATAAGGTAAATGATAAATTTCTTGGCTTCTGTGAAGGAGAGTTCATAGCTAACATTTACCTTCCATAAAGCAAGAAATTGGCGAAATGTATACAAATAATGCAGGGTGAGAAATGACTAAAAGATTTTATCTATGTGCAGTGGAAGAAGGAGGAAATAATGGCAAGGGTGCAAGGATTGCTACTATTTTTCTTTATGATGTCTGCTGTACTCTATGAATGCATAACATGCCATTATTTTGATTAAAGTACTTACTATTAATATAAAAAATCATACATCAAAATTATTTTTGAAATAAGATTTCTCTGTTATGCAATATATTGAAAAATTCAAAGGTATCTAGAACTGAGAACAGTGGGAAATATGTTTTATTTTTTATTTTTACGTTATTCATCAAGAGAAATGCCAGCTCATCAAATGTTATCAATTAATCAATGCATGGTCCAACTGTATTTCAATAGATGTTATTATGTTATTTCAATCTTATCTACATACTCGCCTTAAGAAGGGAATGAGTGAAGGAATGCTCTGTCCAATTTTCACATATTTTGCCAGTTTAATGCTGTACAAAACTCATGTATTAATCTCAAAAAGGAAAAAAAGAAAATCTAAATTTTCCTCATTAAAACGTGTGGTATAGAGAAAACCAAATAGTTGAGATTAGGATCATTGTTCTGACACCTATATTTTTGTGCCCTCACTCCTTTGCTTCTCTGCGTTATTTTTTCTATAAGTGTATACTATGAAATGTGAGAAGTTGGTACACAAACACACATAAAACTCTATATCCACTCATTTTAAACTCTGAAATTCCATAACTTTAGAAGAATTTCTTTAAAGACTATCTTTTTTTTTCTATTTAATTTTCAAATATTATTTTAAAACTTGCAAGACAAGAAAAACTCATTCCATACCATCACCTCAAGTGGATTTTCAATATAAGTCCTCACAGCTATTTCATGTCTCTGGGATACTAATATGATCCACTCTGTGACAATACTTAATTGTGCAATGTTTGTTTTTCTTTTCTCTACCGGGGTTTTTTTTTGGGGGGGGGTATATATATGGTAACGGATACTGTTTTTTAAAATATATATTTTAAAAATAGGCACTATTTTGAATATACCATGGACATCCTTAGTTAACTGAGAAACAAAACCAGAATATATTAAGGGGACTAAATTAGTGTGCTCAATTTTAATGGGTCTCCAAATATTTGCTTGTTATAGCATACTGGGCTTATGGGGAAAGTGTTCCAACTGCCGGCTTATTATTCAGGAGAATGTAAGGGAAAACCTGTTTTTATTAGCACCTTTTCCCAAACACTAGCCTCAAGATATTAGAATAAAATAGCAATGTGTGAGTTTAAATGTTGAAAACTATGCTGGGTTGCTGGTAAGAAATATGTTTAACAAAGTATTTGCCCTTTGAATTAGTATTATTTTCCCCCCAGGAAACCAGGTGGAGAATAAAGCAATATTCTTCCACTTTGTTACCAAATTACAGAATTCATTTGTATCCTATGGGCAGAGGTAGACACACAGTATTTACAGCTCAAAATCTTATTCAAGAAATGCCCATCAAGCACTCTAATGATGTCTTGTTTATCTTGATGGTTTATTGTTTTCCTCCAACATATCTGAGATGTTTTACCATTCAGCTGATTTTAGCAGTTTCTAAGCACATCCCCAGTCTCAGAGAGTTGTACTTGCCTTGACTTCTGCAGAGCTTGCTGGTGAAGGCAGTGTCCTGGCCTCTGGCCAGTTGCTTCTCCCTGGGTGTAGACCCTGAGTCTCTGATTAGACCAGTGAGCATTGAGCACAGCAAACCTAACAGCAAATTCAGCTGCAAAGATATAATTCAGGTGGATGCTATTCTAGCTTAAGGAAATGTACACTTTCCACTTTACTTTTTTAAAGAAATGGTTTGAAGGAAAATATACTCTCTGTACTATCAAGACACACAACTAGACTACAATGCAAAGGATATTTATAAACCTGCAAACTGAAGGTTTATGAAAATTAATAATGAGTAAAAAATTACGAAGACACATTTTGTTTTATAAAGAGATAGAAAACTATAGAAATGTTGCCTGCATTTTATGAGCTTAGTATGCTTTAAATATAAGACATTTAATGAAAATAAATTCTGTGTTTATCTCACAATATCTAATTCACTTCTATTTTTCTGGCTGTTGGTCCTCTGATAAGCTGTGATGATCAAAATCCTTGGTAAATTTAAAATCTACAATTTAAAATTTACAAATTTAAAATTTCCAATACCTTTTCTAGTATCTCGATACTTGAAAACTAGTATCTAGTTTCTAGATACTAGAAAAGGTATTGGAAATATTTCTTAACAAATTATTCTTGGATATAATGTAATAGAAAAATCTTTATATTTTTATTCTAATGTTCTATAAATAAATTGAGTCTAGAACCTTAACACAGAGTGATAAAATAGGAGAATAATTGGTAATGTTTGAAATAATAACTAGGTCAGAAGATTTCAAAACAGAAGGCTTCATTATGTTCTCTCATAAAAAATTCTTTCAGGGGCGCCTGGGTGGCGCAGTCGGTTAGGCGTCCGACTTCAGCCAGGTCACGATCTCGCGGTCTGTGAGTTCGAGCCCCGCATCAGGCTCTGGGCTGATGGCTCAGAGCCTGGAGCCTGTTTCTGATTCTGTGTCTCCCTCTCTCTCTGCCCCTCCCCCGTTCATGCTCTGTCTCTCTCTGTCCCAAAAATAAATAAACGTTGAAAAAAAAATTTGAAAAAAATTCTTTCAAACTACTGTCAGAAATGAAATGGACTGTAAGTCTAATATACAACAATATTTCTTCCATTATTACACAATGTAAATATGAATTGGAAACATAACTCTCTGCTTTGATATGTTACAGTCCTAATGCCATGTTTCATCAACAAAGATTAGACAGTTTAATGACCACTCCATTTTCTATACATAAAGGTAACAGTTCAATACTACCCAGCTTTCCCAAAGAATGTATGAAATGTTACAGATTACTTTTATAAATTTTAGTCATTGAGGTATATTTTATTACCATTAGTCTCTAACATGGCTTTTCTCTCATTAAATGAAGATTGAGTAGAAATTTGGATTTAATATCAAATGACTCATAGCCAATTGAAGTTAGAATTTCATCCAAGCACTAAATCTCAAAAAAAAAATCTTGAGATAAATTAATAGTTATACCCATTTTAGTAATGAGGTAAATGAAAGGATAGAAAGGTAATATTTCACAGTTATAACACAGTTATTATATTTCAAATGGAAACCAATTTCATTGTACTACATGCTGTTCAACTATGGGATTCTTGATCAGCTACTATTCTATATGACTTCAGATAACATCTTTTTTGGCATTCTCACCAAATCTAATTCAAGATCAATTGCCTAAAATACTCAATTGTCCGTATTACCAAAGAAATAGGCCCTCACTGTTAAAAATACAAGCTATTAAAGACATTGTTTAGTTTTAAAGTGATAGAAGAAAAAAATAAGTCAATAGAGAGCATTAAGGAGTTTGTTTCATCTGTAACTTATCCATACTTGATTTTCAAAATAAATGAAAATATTCATTTCAGCTTCTGGATCAAAATTCTGAACGTATTTCCTATGAGGAATTTTAGTTTGCATGAATAAAATATTCATAGTCATAGAATATAATGGATAACTGAAAGGAAGCAGTCTTGTTGATACAGTTCTTGGGACTAGATATGCATCTGATAAAAAATGAAATTATTCTTTAAAAGGAGTCCATGGACACAACTTTAACTGAAGAGGAAATTGTGTTTATACATGTTATCAGTTATGAGAAATTAGATTCTTGAGAGCCATGTGTTTAGACAGTCTGCCTCTCTCTTTTCCTGTCTATATGACATACAATTTATATTGTGCCATCTGGAAGGGGTACAGGCAACGACCAAAGCAAAATCCAGTTCATAAAACTACAAGCTATATATCTACTTGGAAAAAAAATTAATGCTATTTTAGGGTTAAGATTTTTCTAACTCTGCTTTTTTTCTTTAATTCATTGCTGTAATTCTTTGTATTTTTGGATGCCTACTTTTTGAAAATCTTGTTTTTGATAATCGTCTAATCTCTCAGATAATCTTTTTACAGAGTGCCATATGTTTTGAAATCTATCCAAGAGACATATTATTGCCTTCTGAGAAAAGAATTAAATTGTTCTATCCCAAGGAATTCCTCTTCAAGTATATCAAAAATGCTTCCAAAAAATGAATCACTTCAAAGATAATAACCATAAAATCAGGAAAAACTTTTTGGAAACCTGAAAGTGAGAAAAACCTGTATATTTTTTTGGAGAACATGTAAAACTTAAAAGATGGTTACATCAGGGGGTGTTTCTCACTTTTATAAATTAATTTCAAGGCAGGCCACTGTCCCAGTGTGACCTAGGAAAGTTAAAACACAGGTAGAAACCTACATTATCTCTACCTTAAAGAACCAAAAGGTAGAATCAGAGCAATCATACTCCTAGAAGGTGACAAGGGAATCCTGGAAGGGAATTAGTCCTAAGTTTTATATAGAAACTCTTTCCAAATCCCTGGGTAACCACTGAACCATGCAAGCATAAGGAAGACTTAAAGCAGCTTGTGGTGAAGCATAAAAAGAGGAAACTCAGAGTTGAGGTGCTTTCCACAGGCAAGAAGAATTTGCAATTTTATCATAAGGAAGATAATTTTTAATTTATAGGAATATAACAGAATGTGAAGCCTCAACAACACAACTCTGACAATTTCCAGAATATAATCCAAAATTACTTAAATATGAGGAATCAATACAGTGTGATCTATTCTTCTGACAGGAAAACAAAATAAACAGAGATCAATTTCAAGATATTACTAAAGTTACGTTCTCAAACAAGGACTTTGAAACAGTTTTTATAAAGATAATCAATGAGGTAGAGGAAAGTGCATGTGGAAAAAATGAAAAAAAAAATAGAAGTCTCAGCAGACACATAGGGAATACTAGATAGAAATAGAAAATGCCAAATAAAAATATAATTGAAAATGGAAACTATAGAAATTAGAACAAAGACTAGACGGAAACTTAGGCAGTCAGGAGGTAATGCATATCCTTTTCCTTTATTTTTCACTGCATTTAAATATATGAGTGTTTCAAACAAAAATTATAAAACTTTCTTGCAGACTTTATAATGTATACTGATATATATATATATATATATATATGAATACTAACATAAAATATATCAAGGAAGGTAAATAAACCAACATAATTTCAAGGTTTCTATACTTTACATGAATGTGTATAATATCAACTCTAATTAAAATGTAAAAAGTTAAGGGTACATAACATACCTTTAGAGAAATCATTAAAAAATACAAAATTATATATAAAAAACCAATACACATGTGTATGTATTATTTGAATAGCTTATGTATAATGCCACTATCTGGAAACTACTCAAATAATGAGAATAACTATTCAAAGAAATAAAAGGAACAGAGCAACACAAAAAATAAGAGGTACAAAAAGAAAACAAATAGTAAATGTGTACAACAAAATCCAACTATGTTAGCATTACATTACATATTAATGGACTAAACACTCCATATATGTGGCACAGATCATCTGAAAAAATTAAAATATAAACAACGAGGGGCACCTGGGTAGCTCAGTTGGTTAAGCGTCTGACTTTGGCTCAGGTCACGATCTCTCAGTTTGTGAGTTTGAGCCCCACATCGGGCTCTGTGCTGACAGCTCAGAGCCTGGAGCCTGCTTCAGATTCTGTGTCTCCCATCTCTTGGTCCCTCCTATGTTCATGATCTGTCTCTGTCTCTCAATAATAAATAAACGTTAAAAAAATTTATAAATAAACAATGAAATATATGCCATTCAAAAGAGACTCACTTTCAATACACAAACATAGGTAAGTTGAAAGTAAAGAGATGGAAAAATATATACAATCCTAAGAGTAAATATAATAGTAGATATAAATCAGATAAATATATAATATAACAGATAAATATAAAATCAGATAAAAAGATTCATCAGGACAAAAGGAACTACCAGAGATAAAGAGGGTTATTTCATGATGATAAAATATTTTTATTAATAAAAGAGAAAACAAAAATCACAAGATTATATCAATACGTGCAAAGAAAGCATTTGACAAAATTCAACATCTATTCAAAATAAAAATGTTCAGTAAAGTAGTAATAAAAAAACACTTTCTTTGATACAAAGCATCTATAAAAACCTACAGCTAATACTGTATTTTGTAATAAAATATTTAATGCTTTCCCTCTAAGATCATATGGTAGTTGATGACGCTCTGATTTAAGATTGTAATAGAGGATGTAACAATTGAAATAAAACATTAAAAAAGAAATAGGAGGCAGAGGGTTTGGGAAATTAGAAATAAAGCTCTACTTGCTGATGGCACAATTGTTTCTATAGAAAATCCTAAGAAATATACAGAAGAACAAATAGAATTAAGCAAATTTAGAAGGTGGGAGTATACTAGATTAATATATACAAATCAACTGGATTTTATATACTAGCCATCAATAAGTGAAACATGATTTTTTAAATTCAATTTACAATATCAAAACATTGAGTTGTTATTTAACTGTTTTTGTGTAACAAATTAATAAAATACATGTAAGAACTCTACACTGACAACAATAAAACTGGAATGAGATAACTAAATAAGACTTAAGTAAATGAAGATGTATATATCATGTTCATGGATTGGAAGATGCAGTATTAAAGTTTTTAATATATACATCTATATTTTTCTCACAGCAATGCCAATAAATCCTACAAGCATTTTAAAAAACTATTGACAAGCTAATTTTAAAATTTCTATGGGAATATAAATGACCAAGAGTAGCTAAAGCAATTTTTTTAAATGAACAAAGTTGGAGGATCCATACTACATGATTTAAAGACCCACTACAAAGCTCTAGTAATCAGGACAATGTTGTAGAGTTGAAAGAATAGACACCGATCAATTAAACAAGAGTAGGGAGTACAGAAATTGACCAACCTGTATATATGATCACCTGATTTCTGATAAAGTTTTCAAGGCCATTTACTGGGGAGAAAAGACCTCCAGTAGTGCTGAAACAATTATATGGATCTATGGAAGAAAAAGGAATATCAATCCTTACCTCATGCTATGCACCAAAATTAACTTGATATGGAACATAGTCCTATATGCAAAAATTAAAGCCCTATAATGATACTAAACAAAACAGTGTTGTGTAAACCTGGAATGGGCAAGAAGTTAGATAGAATATAAGAAACAGAAACAATAAAAATAATCAATTAGATTTCATCAAAATTCCTTTTGTTGTTGTTTCTCAAAAGATACTATTAAAAAATAAAAAGGCAAGCTGTGGAGTGTGTAGAGAAAATGCTCACACTACATGTGTCTGACAAAGGATTTATATGCAGAACATAGACGAATTCAAAAAACCAGTAATAGAAGACAAATAACAACTGTACGATTTAAGTATTAAATCTAATATAAAACCATTCAAAATGATTGAACACACACCTCACAAAAAAGGCATGTACATGGCAGATAAACACATGAAAATGTAAACATCATTAAATATTAGGGAAATTACAGTTAAAACAAAAAAGTAACCCCTGCATGCTAACAGTAAAGGTTAAAAATTTTACTTATTTGTGAGGATGTGCAGCTATACAAACTCTCATGCGCTCCTGGTGGGAATGTAAAATGGTACAATTACTTTGGAAAACTGACCGTTTCTTAAAAAAACAACAATATATACCTACCAAATAACCCAGCTACTTACTCTAGTTACTTACTTGAAATAATTGATAATACATATCCACACAAAGGATTGACATGCAAATATTCATAGCAGTTTATGCAAAATAACCAAAAACTTCAAACAACTCCAATGTCCATCAATGGATGCATGGATAAATAAAATGTGATTTAATCTTTACAATTGAATACTGCTCAACAATAAAAGTGAATGAACTGCTGATATACACAATAATATGTATGAATCTGTAAGTCATTATGCTGAGAGGAGCCTGTTTCAAAAGAGTTCATGCCATCTGATTTCATTTATAAATATTTAGAAAATGCAAACTGATCTATAGTAACCAAAAACATCTGTGATTGCTTGCAGCAGGGTGCAGAGGAAGAGTTGGGCTCTAACGGGACTTAAGGAATCCTTCTGAGGTGGTGTAAATGTGTATCTTGATTTAGACAGTGGTTTTACAGTGTATATCTCTATCACAATTAGTTATACACTTTAGACGGGTACAATTTCTTATATGGAAATATACCTGAGTAAGGCTAATAAAATTGTGAAACTTCTAAGTCAATTTTGTTGATACACAAAACAGTTCTGTCAACAGAACTGTAATTTATGCCATATTTTAACTTCCCTTTTTAGGAAGAGTCTACTGATAACTATTGTAACATTCATCTTGCAGAAAAATCATTTTTTCTTGTGTGTATATATATTTCAATTATACATTACTTTCTAAGGTCCAAAATCAGTAACATTTTTGGCTTTTTGTTGCTTTAATGGCATGTTAACTTTATGAAGTATAAAAGCAATTAAGAAAATAAAAGACCAGGGGCACCTGGTGGCTCAGGCGGTTGAGCATCCAACTCTTGACTTTGGCTCAGGTCATGATCTCATGGTCATGAGATCGAGCCTCACGTGGGGCTCCATGCTGGGTGTGGAGCCTGCTTAAGATTTTCTTTCTCCTTGTCCCTCTGTGCCTCTCCTTCTCTCTCTCTCCAAACTAACAAATAAACAATCAAAAGAAAATATAAGACCAATTCCCCCAGATGAGTCAGAAAATTAAGGGTAAAAATGTTAAACCAAAAATGGTATAATTTGTAATGTTTCTCTCTCATTGCACTAAAATGTGTTTTACATTTCTGTAAATATATCTATCTTTGGGTACATAATGCTAACTGATGTAATTTTATGTTTAATGTTTATCAGGTGCTTATTTTCATGTACTTACATTTTCTCTTAATCTCAATACATATTAAAATCTGAGAAAGGGAACATCATCCCTTAACTGAAGCATAGAAATATTAATGTTGTCAATCATAGAAACAAAAATGAATGATACAAATCCAGCTCTATTCTTCTGTTTCCTTGCCCAAGAAACCATTTCTTGGGCTGCACCTTAAAAATAAAAGACATGTTAGTGCCCTCTTCCCATTTCAAACTGTGAGTTTTCATTTTATATTGGAAGTTAGCGGCATATTTCCTTTTCTTTGATATAGTAAGTCTTTTAACTTAGTAGAAAAAGGTTTTATAAAGTTGAATTTAAAAAGAGAAATATGCACATGTATATGCTATTGGGTTAGTTGAAAGAGTAATGCTCCCATAATCTTCTGACCTGGGTTCAAACCTGAGCTCTATTATTGCCCTTCTGTGAAATGAAAACAATCCCCATCTCACAGTGTTGCTCTCACGAATATAGAACCTAAAGGATTTTATAGTCTGCATGTTGAAGTGCAAAGACCTTGATTTTTGTGCCAGATGTAGCTAGAGTTAAAACTTGTTTCTCAATGTAGTATTGGTACGATTTAAGGCAAGGTGCTTTGCCTCTCTATTGGTTTTCTTCATTAATAAAATGGGACTAATAATATCTACTTTACAGTGTAAAGGTAAGATTTAGTGATGGTGTAATTTGACACAGAAACATAATGGTGGGAACATAGTAGACATCAATTTTTTTATAGCTATTATAAGTGGTGAGGTAAAATAGTGACAATCGAGAGAACCTCATCAGCTTTTTCCAAATAACTTTAAATGACCACGAAAACAGACAGAAAAGACAATTACAGATACAAACACATACACACACACACACACACACACACAAAATGAAGAGCCATTTTTTCAAGTGATGCATATGTTGCTCCAAAGAGAATTGTCCCTGCCTGCCACTTCCACCACTGTCCATGAATATTGTCTGTAATTACCAGTCATTTTTCCTCTTTCTCCCATGAATTAGCACTTCTATAGACAAGTCTATTTATATTATTATTCACTACATCTCCAACCCCACTGTCAGTGTACAAAAGATCAGGGAACAGAGGGATGTAGCCATAGCGCATGGAACATTTGCTGAAAGACAGGTTGAATGGATTTCACTTATAGTATTCACTCTACATTTTTGTTAGACAATTTCTTAGATCTAAAGCTTTGGGAAGGAGTATGGATCATTAGTGTGACTATTGGTGAGTTGATAAGCAAAACCTCTGTTCTAATTTCTGCAGTGTAGGATTAAGTTCATCTAGTTCAACTTGGCTGTATTTCTATAGAATTTTCTCCTGACCCCACTGTTTACTATTCTTTTGAAGAAAATAAGTGGCCTTGGAAGGTCTGAGGAAATGTGTATTTTTCTTTCCTTTAATAGATAAGTGTAATATTTTATTTCTTGAGCTGAATGCTGGTTACACAGGTGGGCTCAGATTGTTAAAATTCATTGAACTTTACATTTATGACTTATGCAGAATTCTGGATGTATGCACCTCAATTTATACAGTTAAATGTATTAATAATGATTAGGATAAGTAATATAATAATACTTTTCTGCATTTCATGATGTAGAAATTATATGAACTTCTCTAAGAAAGAGGGAAATAAATTGTGAAAATTAAGAATGATTACACCTCCCAAATAATATTTCACACTTTGTATCATGTAGAAAAGTGATTCTTACACAAAAAACTTTGGAAGATGGTCTATAATATACTCCAACTTGAGAATTCTTGGTTCATAGGAGCAGTTAAAAAACCTGATAAGGTTTACCATCAATGTACTTGTTGAACTTCATTTAATGCAGCCTTTAAAAAATGTATGTGCTCTATAGAACACTAATCCTTGTCATATTAATATGTGATATAGAAGAGCAAAAAATTCTGTGGTCAAATAATTTTGAATATTAATCAGTTAACAAATTGACAGTTTTCTTTACTATAGCATTTCTTAAACTGAAATTTGCCATCTTTTGCAGAATATTTTATTTCACTATAGGAATGAACACAATATTAACTCTTTTAGAGACATATTATTTTCTCTGTCCATCATCTAAAATGAACTGGAAAAAAATTCATGAAACAAAGTGAAGGTTCAACTACTAGAGTAAGCTATGCCATAGGGACAGATCATTTCCTGCACTTCTAGAGTTTCATTGTAGACATTTGTAGCTGAATCTTTCAGGATGAGGGTTTCTTGGGAGACATTATTTTTATAGCATATGACCCTTTGCATGAAACAGCTCTAAAAATGGAATTTCCAGCATCTCTAGCATTCGCCTATTCTCAAAGGAGAATAATACATCAGTAGCTTCTGGTTTCTACAAATCTGTACAACAGCAGTAGGGTCAGAATAGGACATAACAAAAATAAAAATGTGCTGATGAACTCAGCCATTGTACAAAGAACTGTGATGAAATAACCTAAATTTAAGGACTGGTATCTAAAATACTACAGAGATTTGCGTAAAATTAGCATACCAAAGCAGACACCTGACAATGCCCAGTTTAGGTGAACTAGCATAGCATATATAAATATGTAAATTAGACAAGGAAAAAGCTTGCTTGTGACTAGAATGAGATCAGAGACACTTAAGATAGTCATTCCATATTAGAGGTATACCTTCATGTGCTGATATGTCACTAAGCATTGTAATACTAGTTTCAATATTGCAGCATTACTTTGGTCTTAGTAATGTTACTTTTGGGGAGGCTAGCAAAAATAGAAGCATGCTAAAAGTGATAAAAAGCTACAATCTTTTAAAGCATCTTGTTTTATCATTTTGAATTTGGAACTTTAAATGTTTTTCATAAATTATAAAATACAATTTTAAAAAATACCCCCCAAGTCCCACATCAGTTTGGTTACTACATAACCACTCACACAAGAATTGTTTCACATGATTTAAAAACACAGCATTTTAACTAACACTGTTATTGGGATACTTTTAAGGATTAAAATAACACCAAAGAAATTAAGAGTGAATTAAATAGTCATTGTCAGTAAAAATACTGGTATTAAGTGAACATACATTACAAAGAACAATATAGGCAATATACAAAGCAAAGATGTAATCAATATTTTTAGAATAAAAGAAAAAGCGAGTAAAAAATAAATAAATTGAGTAAAATCCCAATAATATTTCTTTTGATTTAAAAATGTCAGCATAATTATTATTGTTAATCGTCCTTTAAAAAATGCATCTTTCCAAGCTCTGTTTATTGAGAAAGCATAAAAGCAATGACAAGATGGAAGCAATCATCTTCCATAGCTATTTTAGTGAGCAATCACACCATTACTCACTAAAAGAAACAAGGCTACTTTGAAAAATTACTGTTTCCAGATCTGGGAGGAAGAATATATATATAAGATGAACATGAAGTATCTTGTCTAAGAAAGCAAGGAATCTATCCAAGACTACGAGATCATCTTAAAAGGACATAGGAGCCAAGGTGAAATGTCTCTCCATGGTCAAAGATAAAGCAATTGGGGCATCAAAAAGAATAATGGTTGCAATGAAGTGAGACAAAATACATAAGAATCAGTGAATTTTAAAAAGTGCTCATGGATCACCTTTGGATAGATTTGCCTGGAACATTCTCAATGACTACTATGTTAAGTTAATTATTTAAATTTTTTTAAATTTTATTTTAGAGAGAGAGAGTGTGTGGGAGCAGGGGAGAAAGACAGAGGAGGGAGACAGAGAATCTTAAGCAGGCTCCATGCTCAGTGGGGAGCCCTAGACAGGGCTGGATCCCACAACCCTGGATCATGACCGGAGCTGAAATCAAGAATTAGACAATCAACCAACTGACTGACTCACTCAGGGCTTCAATGTTAGGTTGATTATTAATACTACCCTATTTCACTCACAAGTGTTTCAGTTTGGAGGCTAAATTATACTTTTACTTTTGAAGGGTGCTGGTATAGTAACTCATTATTTTGCAAATTGGCAAATACAAGAAGAAATTATTACTATTTTATAATATAAACTGCTATAGGGTAGCCAAATATTTGCTAAGGTTAATTTCCTTTATAGAAGTCCACCTAATATAGGAAAAAAATAACTATAAAATCATCATTTTAAGCCCAAATTAAATAATAGATCTAGGTAACAGTTCTTACTGGATACTATAAAAATCACATGAAATGTTGCTAGCAAACTTAATAATGGATGGATTGGCTAACAACTGAAAACACAAATCTTGGAAAAAACCAGTCTATATGTGCCCATGAAGTAATAATAAAGATAGATAATAAACCACCTACAAATTATTCTTGCCAAAAATTGAACCTGAATCTACAAACTTTTAGATTTAATCCCAGGAAATATAAAGGAAAGAAAAGACATGTTGAATAGTATCAAAAGAGCAATAAGTCAAATATAGATTGTGTGAACATGCTACAGAATGATTAACTCAGTTCCTTAAATAAATAAATGGCTTGGGAAAAAATGTACTTACCTGTATGTGGGATCTCTTTTATTGTTACAGAGAAAAACATATTTAAGAGATTTAAATATTTAAAACATATTTAAGAATATTCCCAAATATTTGGAACCTAAAAGTTTTAAAATCATTTGTGGGTCAAAAGACATCAAAGGGAATGTGAGAGGTGACATCAATAAATATTCTACAGATATTTAGAAAATAGCAAGATATGATGAAAAATTTATGGCAATAAATTCAACAATTTAAATGAAATGGACAGATTCCCTGAAAACCACAAATTATCAAAATTCAATCAAGAAGAAATAGATAACTTGAATAGCCCATGCAACTATTAAGGAAACTATCTGTACTTGAAAACTTTCCCCGCAAAGACAACTTCAGGCCTACATGACTTCCTTGGTGAATTCTCTTAAACGTTTGAAGAAGAAATTGTACTAATTCTATGCAAAATCTTCCAGAAAATAGAAGAGACAAGGTTTACTCTGATACCCAAACCTAACAAAGACTGGTTTCTCTATGGAGTAAAATACTTAATTTGAGGGATAAGAGCAAACACAATGTTGCTGGTATGGCACTGAAGAAAACCCATGTACAGGGGGGTAAGAAAACAGAATAAAACCATAGCCTGGGGAAGGAGCAGAGGTATATCTTGAGGTCAGAATTCCAGACCGGGGAGGAGCAGGAGTTCTAAGGAGACACACCTCTGAATGTTTGACCTCAATATCTAATTGAAGTTCTCTTCCAATATAGCTAATTTGTAGGCTCATAAGGGTAGAGCTGTTTCTCAATTGTAGTACCTTCTAATTGAAAGATAAGGAAACCTATCCTTTATTCATCTGTAGGGAATTCATCTGACATGGGTGTTTATCCATTAAGGCTACAGCTCACTTGGCATATTACAGTAGTTTGGGGAACCACTTTAGACTATAGGAAATACCTCAAGATAGAAAAAAAAATTATTACAGGTAGCTTTGGAACTCTTATCTCTTCACTTTATTCTGAATCTGAAATGACCTTCTGTCTCCTTTACATCCATTTGAACCTTTTCTTCTAGGCTAGTCCAATTTCAGTTTCTCTGTGAAACATTATGGCACTCTACAAAATTTTACTGGCTTAATTCACTGTTCTGTTCATTTGGCACACATATAACTATCCATCCATGTATTTATTCTTCTATTTTTCTCTCATAATTTAAAAAATGTATATGAAAGATTATATTTTACATTACACATTAAAAATGCAAATGGCAGATTATATGTTACACTATTCTTCCATTTAATTTTCTGTCTCTTCCCAACTTCTCCTTTCTCCTTTCCCATTTTCTATGGTTTTGGTTCACTTCTAAAGGGAGTACTATGCCTTGTATTAAGTTTTATGGCCATAATTTCTAGTATATCTTTTCAATGTTAGGAAACAAATTCTTCTGAGAAGCAAATTAAGGTAATATAATACCTTTATTCTAAGACTAAGATCTAAAGTAAATGCAGTAGATGTTAACTCTCACCGCTGTTACCCAACATAGTATCGGAAGTCTTAGCCTCTGCAATCAGACAACACAAAGGAATAGAAGGCATCCAAATCAGCCAGGAGGAGGTCAAACTTTCACTCTACGCAGATGACATGATACTCTATATGGAAAACTCAAAAGATTCCACCAAAAACTGCTACAACTGATCCATGAATTCAGCAAAGTCGCAGGATATAAAATCAATGCACAGAAATCGGTTACATTTCTATACACAAATAATGAAGCAACAGAAAGAGAAATCAAGGAGTTGATCCCATTTACAATTGCACCAAAACCCATAAAATACTGATGAATAAATCTAACCAAAGAAGTGAAAAATCCATACACTGAAAATTATAGAAAGCTTATGAAATAAATTGAAGAAGACACAAAAAAATGGAAAAATATTCCATGCTTCTGGATAGGAAGAACAAATATTGTTAAAATGTTAATACTACGTGAAGCAATCTACCTATTCAATGTAATCCCTATCAAAATAAAACCAGTATTCTTCACAGAGGTAGAACAAACAATCCTAAAATTTGTATGGAATCAAAAATGAGCCCAAATAGCCAAAGCAATCTTGAAAAAGAAAACCAAAGCTGGAGGCATCACAATCCCAGAATTCAAGCTATACTACCAAGCTGTAATCATCAAAACAGTATGGTACTGGCACAAGAACAATCAGATCAATGGAACAAAATAGAGAACCCAGAATTGGACCCACAAATGTATGACCAATTAATCTTTGACACAGCAGGAAAGAATATCTAATGGAATAAAGAGAGCCTCTTCAGCAAATTGTGCTGGGAAAACTAGAAAGCGACATGCACAAAAATGAACCTAACCACTTTCTTACACCATAGTAAAAAATAAACTCAAAATGGATGAAAGATCTAAACATCGGACAGGAAGCCATCAAAATCCTAGAGGAGAAGACAAGCAAAAACTTCTATGACTTCAGCTGCAGCAACTTCTTACTCAACACGTTTCCAGAGGCAAGGGAAAACAAAGCAAAATGAACTATTGGGACCTCATCAAAATAAAAAGCTTCTGCACAGCAAAGGAAACAATCAGCAAAACTAAAAAGCAACCAACAGAATGGAAGAAGATATTTGCAAATGACATATCAGATAAAGGGTTAGTATCCAAAATCTATAAAGAACTTACCAAACTCAACACCCCAAAAAACAAATAATTCAGTGAAGAAATGGACAAAAAATATGAATAGACACTTCTCCAAAGAAGACATCCAGATGGCCAACCATCACATGAAAAAATGCTCAATATCACTCATCATCAAGAAATACAAATCAAAACCATAACGAGATATGACTTCACACCTGTCAGAATGGCTAACCTTAACAAGTCAGACAACAACAGATGCTGGCGAGGATGCGGAAAAGGGATCTCTTTTGCACTGCTGGTGGGAATGCGAACTGGTGCAGCCAATTTGGAACAGACTATGAAGGTTCCTCAAAAAATTAAAAATAGAACTACTCTATGACCCAGCAATTGCACTACTAGGTATTTATCCAAGGGATACAGGTGTGCTGTTTCGAAGGGGCACATGCACCCCAATGTTTATAGTAACACTATCAACAATAGCCAAAGTATGGGAAGAGCCCAAATGTCCATTGATGGATGAATGGATAAAGATGTGGTATATATATGTACATTAGAGTATTGCTTAGCAATCAAAAATAATGAAATCTTGCCATTTGCAACTATGTGGATGGAACTAGAGGGTATTATGCTAAGTGAAATTAGAGAAAGACAAATATCATGACTTCACTCATATGAGGACTTTAAGAGACAAAACAGATGAACATAAGGGAAGGGAAACAAAAATAATATAAAACCAGAGAGAGAGACAAAACATTAAAGACTCTTAAATATAGAGAACATACAGAGGGTTGCTGAAGGGATTGTGGGAAGGGGGATGGGCTAAATGGGTAAGACGCATTAAGGAATCTACTCCTGAAATCATTGTTGCACTACATGCTAACTAACTTGGATATAAAAAAATTAAATAAATAAATAAATAAGGCGATAGATGTTAAAAGTTATATGTCATAATTAATTTGAAATGATTTCTTATGAAGAGACTTAAGACCACAGTGAGAAAATGCTATTTTTAGGTACTTTTAGAGAATGGGAGGAGATAGGAAAGAAAGAGTATTAAATGTATTAAGTGTTCTCTTTGTAACAGGAATTGTTTTGAGAAATTCTTACATTGACTGTGTGTGTATGTGTGTTTGTATGGGTCATAACAGCCTGGCATGTGGTCAGCACTCCTTCTCACACTCCATATAAATGTAGGCACTGATTCTCAAAAGCTATAAAGTGAAAGAGCTGAAATTTTAGCTCAGGTTGTTTTAATTAAATAATACATTCTTTTTCACTCTACCATACTTCCAACATTTTGACTATGAAGTCCTCAAGATTCTAAAGAAAGCATTTCTTATGTCAAGAAATTGAACATGTAGAACATCATTGCAAAAAATTTGCATAAAATAGGCTCATCTTTTGGCAGGTAAATACTTGATTAACTCATAGAGAGGGGTTTTTGAACTCAAAACCATCTACACAGTAAAATTTGGAAATAATTTGTGAGGAAAAATATGGCTTTGGGAAACAAAATCCTAAGCTCATAACCAAATTTAGAAACTATTACTATTGAAGTATATTTTGAAAGACCTAGAAAAATATGGAAAATTGGATAAAAAAAATTAAGAGAGAAACTAAAAGACACTCTTTGATAACTTAGATATATGGATATCATGAAGAATATCTAGGTATGAACAATCTTAAATCAACATATTGTCATAAGCACAATTCAACTAAATCCAGTATTTTATTTCCTGAAACTACAGAAAGAATTGAGTTTGTTAGTCAGTTACTTTTGGGTGTGATTCATTTGTTTTAAAATGGAATTCAATAAGATAAGTTGTGCCTATAGAGAAACATCATGAGGTAGTTAAATACAGAGCTAATCATTGGGGTATCTGGGTGGCTCAGGGTGTTAAGCCTCTGACTCTTGACTTTGGCTCAGGTCATGATCTCATCATTTGTGGGATCCAACCCAGCATCAAGCTACCTGTGGAGCTCAACTTTGAGCTCTCCCTTCTTCAAGACCCCCATGGAACCCAGCCCCCACTAGAGCCCCCCCAACTGAGCCCCGCTTTTGGCTCCTTAGATCAGCACACAGGGAGCCTATTTGGGATTATCTCCCCCCCCCAAATAAATAAATAGACATTAAAAAATATAGAGCTAATCATTTATTCATGTATGCATTGCCAGATATTTGACAGCATCTTTTATAATGCCTGGCCCTCTTCTAGGCCCTGAATACATATTTTAAACAAAATAGACACCCTGCTCCCATGGATATTACATGCTAGTGTTGGCAAAGTTTGAGGGAGACTGAATATCACAGAAATAAGCAAAGAATATTGCAATGTTAGTAACTGCTATAAGGAAAAGTAAAGCAGCATCAGGGATTTGGGTCATCAGGAAAATCCTTTCTTAAAAAGTGGTATTTAAGCTGGAACATGATTTAAATGAGGGAGAAAAACACACTAACATTCAAGGATAAAATACTATAGGCTGAGCAAACAGTATGTGCAAAGGCCCTGTAGAAAGCCACTCTCAAAGTAATGGGTATAAAATAGGTGACTCCTCAAGTCATCTTTCTTCTTCCAACACCAATATATAACTTAAAAATAAGGAGAACTAAATATACAAATTGTAAATAGAACATAAATAGCTTTTGTTCCCACTATAGATTCTGAATTTTCTAAAAATCTCTTTTTATTAATTCCACTTGTGTATAAGACCTTTTAATTTATATCTAGAAAACAGCCACAGTGATAATTAAAATTTCCTCAGAAATTATTTAATCACTCAACTGTTAGCATAAATTGAATCAATTTTAAACTAATGGACTGTAGAAATAACAGTAAAATTATATGATGTTACACATGACTAAAATCCAGGCTGAATTAATTTACATTGAAAGCTTTGCTTAATTAAAACACAGGCTTTAAATAAATATCATTTTTTTTTGTTTATAAGTCTCATCCAAAACAAGTAATGGTTTCTAACTTTAGTAGAGTAAGACATCCTTTTATAGTTATATAAAAAATGATAGGAAGTCTTTATTTTCAAATGTTTTCTATCTTTAAAACTCCTTACATTGTGTCCTTACCTAAAAGTCATATTAATTTCAACTGCTTTGTAATTAATTTATATGAACAAAATCATGTTCTTAGATTATACTCTATGAACATATAACATTACATTTGCTGTATTACCCAATTACTCAAAGCTTTTTAGTAATCAATCATATATCTGCCTTTTATTTATTTCATGGTTAATTGAAGATAACTAATAGATGTGTTTATCTCTCTCCATGTAAGTTTTCTAAGGCATCCATCATGAAGTACATGAAAAATTATATGTTTTTATTTTAAGATTGTTAAAACTCAATTTAGAAAACAAAAATTCAAAAATACAAATTTCTGATTAACATACTTTACTTGAGTTACTAAAAAATAATCAGAGAATAATAACAGGAAAATTTCAGTTAATTCACATTTTTTTGTAAAATGGTTGTAAATTAATAAATCCTGTCAGTAGGATCAGATTCACTATAAAAAGTTTCCATGTTTTATCACCTTTATTTACTAGGATATACTTGACAAAAGAAAGGATGACATACATAAATTTGGCTTATGTATTAAATTTTAGATTCTATGTTTATTAGCCTTAACAAATGTTACCTTATCCCACTGGAGAGGAAGATGGTTTAACTTCAAAAAATGAAAAGTAGTTAGAAGTGTTTATATTATCCAGAATAGGGTTAACTTTAGCTAATAGATTTTTAATTTTTTTTATTTAACATTAGGTATGTTCTGTTAAAATGTTGAATAAGGAAATGGATTATTATTTTTGATTCTGTTAATAAGGCTTACTCACTTTGGGGGAAAAATACTAGCTAGTGGATAAGAAAACATTGCTACATGCACATATTTCTAAAATATTACTTAGGAAGTTGGATGGTAATGGGTTGTCATTGATCGTCTTCCCTGAAATTCACTAGATCTTCCTGAGGATCTGTTAAAAGACTTTTTCTTCTCTGTGACTCCAAAATCTAGCATAATGCCTACAACAAAAATATTCTTGAGTCTAACACAGTAGGTTCTTCTTTAGGTCCCTGCTCTAATATCACTTGATTTGAGTCTTTTCTGCTCAGTCAATTTAAGATAAGAATTCCTCTCCAATCCTAAATACCTATTGGCTTCCCTACAATTTTGGGTTTTTTTTTTTTTTTTTTGCTTTAACACCTAGTGCCATGTAGCAGTCTATACATATTATTTTTGCTTATGTCCAGTATCCTTAGCATTTGTAATAATGACTGACATTTATAGGGGCTTAGTAAATAGTTGTGGAGTTAATGAATAGATGAGTAAAGGATCCAAGTAGTTTAAGAACCGATATCACCAGGATATTACTCATCCATAAAGCAGAATGAAATCTCGCCATTTGCAATGACATAGATGGAGGTAGAGAGTATAATGACAAGCAAGCTAACTCAGAGAAAGAGAAATACAATATGATTTCAGTCATATGTGGAATTTAAGAAGAAAAAAGAAAAACGAGCGAAGAGGAAAAGAGAGAGAGAGAAACCAAGAAACGGACTTAACTATAGAGAACAAACTGATAGTTATCAGAGGGGACAGGGTTGGGAGTATGTGTTAAATAATTGATGGGGATTAAGGAGTGTACTTTCTGTGATGAGCACTGGGTGATGTATGGAATTGTTGAATCACTATATTGTAAACCTGAAACTAATATATTACTATATGTTAACTAACTTGAATTAAGGTAAAAACTTAAAAAGAAAAGAACCAATACCATTATGTGAAAGAGTAAAGTGGCCTCTCCTTATTATCTTTCTGATATTCCCCTCCCCATTTTTTTCTCCTGAATCCTGATGTTTCTAATTTTGAGGTTCTTCAACAACTTCTACCCAGAGAGTTCTAGGTAGTTTTTAAAAGGGACTAAAATTTAAAACAGTAATTATTTCTAAAATAACAGTAAATGATCTAAAGAATTTAATCTCTATAAAACTTAAAATGAACTATTAAAATGTAAAAAAATACATCAATATATAATAAGCAACAATTATACACATGCCAGTTTTGCATACTCTAAACCAGCACTGCCCAATAGAATATTCTGTGATGATGGAAATGTTCTATATCTGTGCTATCCCTCACAGACACTAGACACAAGTTGTTATTGACCACTTGATTATGGTTAGTGAGACTAAAGAACTGAGGTTTTAATTTTATTTAACTTTAATTCATTTAAACTTAAATAGCCACTGGCAATAATATCTATCATATTGGACCAACACAGGTTTAAACAATTATTCTACCTATAAAATTTCAGAAATTGTAAAAGAAATAATGCAACAAAAATAATAAAGTTTACAAAAATATTAAAAAAACTAATTTTAGCAATAATGACAATTTTTATAAAATTATTATGGAAAATGAAAAAAGATAGCTATTGCTTATAAATTGTTATGAGGAATTTTGCTTGTCTTTTAATATTAAAATATAAATTGAGATATAAAAGTGTTATAGTAGTGGATACAGTCATCTGAATTGTAAAATGGTAAAAAATGCTAAAAAAAAATGATAAAGTAGTTCTAGTTCATTATACCATGCTCTATTGATCCTTTCTCTAAAGTTTGGGATCATGGGGCGCCTGGGTGGCGCAGTCGGTTAAGCGTCCGACTTCAGCCAGGTCACGATCTCACGGTCCGGGAGTTCGAGCCCCGCGTCGGGCTCTGGGCTGATGGCTTGGAGCCTGGAGCCTGTTTCCGATTCTGTGTCTCCCTCTCTCTCTCTCTGCCCCTCCCCCATTCATGCACTGTCTCTCTCTGTCCCAAAAATAAATAAACGTTGAAAAAAAAAATTTAAAGTTTGGGATCAGAATAAATAATAAGTCTGGGTCCTACTACAATAATTTTTTTAATTATTTGCTAAGAATATAAGATATGGAGAAGAAAAGGTTTTTCTTTATTGGAATTGTTATGATCCCTTCCCTTAGTTGAGTTTTAGTCACACCTGAATTTAGAATGAAATCAGCATTGATCTTATATGCTTCAATGAGAAACCAAGATTACTTACTATATAATAATAGTGTTTTATCTGTGGTGGTGAAGATATCAATTTTTCTAAATTTATTGAGTAGAATTGTTTTGCAATGACAGTTTTTTGGGGGGATATTTGCATTAGGTATAAGGTATATGAAAATAAATACTGTAAATAATTATAGGCTTGAGTTTTAATGTTAAAAACTGCTCAAAAGTTAAAACAAACAAACAAAAAGGAACAGAAATAAAAAAATTGACCTGAAAGACTTTGTTGCCATAAAATGAATGAATAATAGAAATGGGTAACTTGGTTTCTATATTGCACTCTGCTGAATCTAGCTCATTCACTAAGCCAACCACAAATTGGTGTGCCATCATAGCTATACCTGAAAGATGCATATTTGTCACAATAGTTGAACACTTCTCACATGTACTTTCTTCCTTTATACCCAGCCTATTTCTGGAAGCCCCAGTTAATACAAGAATAACAAATTGTATTTAAAAATTGACTAAGGAGAAGAGAAGACAAAACTCTTGAATTGCAAAAGAAATGCTTGCATTTCTAGAAAATTCCTGAAAATCAAAAAAGTGTTGTTATAATTAATATAATAATCTTGTAATGTGTAAAGTAAAAAAGTAATGTACAAAAATCAGCATCTTTCCTGTTGACAACAATGACAATCAACAACTAGAAAATGCACTGGAAATATCCCAATGAAAATAACACTGACAATGACAAAATACTTGCAAATAGTCATTGTAAGAGATGTTAAATATTTTACTAAAAGTCGAAAGGAATGACTGGAGAAAATGATCATGTTTTAAAATGAAAATTTTCAATATAAAATAAGGGATTAATTGGTCTTATATTAAATGATAAAACCCATTCAATATCTTAATAAGATGCATATTTATTTGTGTGTATATGCATGCATGCATGTACATGTATGGTTTAGGAATAGATCCCAAGGTGTTTATTCTAAAGTTCACACAGAAAGTAATTTATAAGAATAGCCGATGGTATTTCAGAAAAGGAAATAATGAAGAGGAGCTTTACTCTACTTCATGTCCTAACAAAATATAAAACTATACAATGGAGTAATGTGATGTTTTATGAGAATAGACCAAGAAATCATTAAGGAAGGAAGGGGTATACACATACATATATATTCAGAGTATATGGTTGTTTTCAAATAGGCAGGAAAAATATATAATTAAATCTATATTATTTGTATAATTGTCAATTTGGATAAAAGTTAATGATAACCTTACATCATACATCAAATCAACATTCTTGATATTTGCATACTAAAATAAAATTTAAAGACTAGTTTAATACATTTATATTTATAAATATGACTCATAAATATAAAATATGAGTAAATATTCTTACAGGTTAAGGGAGAGAAGGCATTGCTAAATTAGAAAGTCTATGGATTATTTACGAATGAAAAGATTAATGCATTTAATTGTGTAAACATTTAACATTTTGTATTAAAATACACATTATAGAAAGTGAGAAGTAAAACTATTCAGTGAAACAAAATATTTGCAAAGTGTATTAAGAAAAAGATGGGGCGCCGGGGTGGCGCAGTCGGTTAGGCGTCCGACTTCAGCCAGGTCACGATCTTGCGGTCCGGGAGTTCGAGCCCCGCGTCAGGCTCTGGGCTGACGGCTCAGACCCTGGAGCCTGTTTCCGATTCTGTGTCTCCCTCTCTCTCTGCCCTTCCCCGTTCATGCTCTGTCTCTCTCTGTCCCAAAAATAAATAAACGTTGAAAAAGAAAAAGATGTGGGGCGTCTGGGTGGCTCAGTTGGTTGAGCGTCCAACTTCAGCTCAGGTCACGATCTCGTGGTCTGTGAGTTCAAGCCCCACATTGGGCTCTGGGCTGATGGCTCAGAGCCTGGAGCCTACTTCCGATTCTGTCTCCCTCTCTCTCTGCCCCTCCCCCGTTCATGCTCTGTCTCTGTCTCAAAAATAAATAAATGTTAAAAAAAAATTTAAAAAAAAGATGTAAACAAGTAATTCACAGAAAATGGAGTAGCTATTTCCATTAGGCCTTTGAGATTAATATTAATTCCGTTGGTTAACAGGAAACTGTAAATTAAAACAATGGAATAGAGGTGTTAATAACAGCCTCTTGGCTAGAAAATTTTCATAAAGTGGTTATCTCACCCTTTTGATTATTTAACATTTTTATTTTGTGTTAGAAATTGTAAATGTTGAAATGCTGTGAAGATGAAAAATTAATTTTATGCAATATCTAACAACTCTACTGTGAACTACTGTGTGAAGTGATGTCACCAGGATGGCAAAATTAAGTCATTTCCAACTTTGCTCCCACTCATAAGAAGAACCACTAACAGCTATTCAAGAAAAATATACTGAGAGAGTGCTGGGATATGGAGGTGAGGCTGAAGCATCCCCCTCACTACAGAGGCCAAGACAGACCACATTAGAAGGCTAAGAGAAACAGCCACACATTGACTGTACTGCCTCTCCTGCAGATCAGCACCGCACCATGCAGACAAGTCTCCCTGACCTTCTGGTACCTCTGATGGGAAAGAGATCCCTAGGAGGAAAACCAACGTCCTCCAGTACTGTGAGTTGCTTTGTGGGAGCCCCTATTCTGATTTTGCACTGCAGGGATGGAGGGGAATCTGCAGGACTTATTGGGATGCTGACTGTAATGGAGAAAGGGAAAGGGCTTGCCACAATCAGCACATGAATGTTAGCAGACCTAATTCATATCTGCAGGGCCCCACTAGTAATCCCAACCAGTGGTTTTGCTCATCTGTAGAGTCAAATTGGGTGTGCATTCTAACTAGGGAACTTGGTGGAGTGCAGATCTGCTTAATTCAGATCCTCAAAAAGAAGTTTTGCTGGCCCTAGAGCCGAATTTGCCCATGTCCAGGCAAGGTGTGAGTCACAGCTCCACCTGCAGTAGAGAATGTCTTCCAACCCTATCTGACCAGAAGGACTGTTGACAACTCATGAAGCTGTGTGGCCCAGTGGTACTCCAGCTGAGAGACAGACAGATAGTATTGATTGCCCCTAGAGCAAGGCCAGAACTGGGCATGGAGCCTTCCCATGCTAGGCAGGAGGATTAATTCATAGCCAAGGCTGAAGGTAGCTCCTGGCCCCTCCCAATCACAAAGTCTGGAAAATTGAGAGTAGCCTGCAGCAACCCCTTCCCCCAAGTAAGGAAGCAGAGACATAGCCCCACAAAACTCTTTGACATGTATATTGGTAACCATTTTTAAAAATATAACACTAAAGCACAAGCAACAAAATCAAAATTAAACAAGTTAGACTATATCACACTAAAAAGATGCTGCACAGCAAAAGACACCATCAACAAAGTAAAAGTTATCGAATGGAAAAAAGTTGCAAACAATATATCTGATAAGGAGTTAATATCCAAACATATAAATAACTCATACAACTCAATAACAAAGAACAACAATAACAAAATATCCCAATTAGAGAATGGGCAAACGGCCTCAACAGACATTTGTCCAAATAAAATATACAAAAGGCCAACGGATACATGGAAAGATGCTCAAAATTACTAGCCATTAGGGGAATATGCATTAAAACCACAATGAGATATAACCTTACACCTGTTAGAATGGCCATGATCAAAAAGACAAGATCACCAAAAAAAAAAAAAAAAAAACAAAACATGATATAACAAATGCTGGTGTGGAGAAAAGGGAGCTCTTCTGCATTGCTTATGGGATTGTAAATTGATACAGCCACTATAGAAAACAGTAGGGAGTATCCTCAAAAAATTAAAAACAGAACTATCATATGATCCTGCGATTCCAATTCTAGCAATATATCCAAGGGTAAAAAAAATCACTGACTCAAAAAGATAACTATGTCCCATGTTCATAGCAGCATTATTTACAATAACCAAGACATGGAAACAAGCTAAGTGTCCACTGACAGATGAATAGAGTTGTGTCATACATTTATATAATGAAATAATATTTTGCCATAAAAAACAAGGAAATCCTACTATTTGTGAAAAATGTGGATGGATAGATGGACCTTGAAAACATTATGCTAAGTGTAATAAGGCAGACAGAGAAAGAAAAATACTCTATGATTTCACTGATATGTAGAATCTTAAAAAATAAAATGAAATAAAAATTTTAAAAAATAGAAAAAAGATTAGAATTGTGGTTACCAGAGGAAGTGAGTTAGGTGGGGGGAGGGGCACATGGAGAAAGGTGGTCAAAGGTACAAACTTCCAGTTAGAAGATAAATATGTATTAGGGATGTAATGTACAATATGGTGCCTATAGCTAAAATGGCTGTGTGATATACAGGAAAGTTAAGAGAGTAAATCCTGAGAGTTCTCATCTCAAGGAGAAAAAAATTCCCCACTCTTTTTTTTTCTTTTCCTCTTGTTTCTTTTTATTGTATCTACATTAGAGGATGGATATTAAGTGAACCTATTGTGGTAATAATTTCACAGTCTATGCAATCAGACCATCACGCTGTATGCCTTAAACTTATACATGATTATGTCATTCATTTTTCAATAAAACTAGGGGAAATTAATTTTAAAAAGTACTGTGTAGGTTATAAAGTAAATAACCCCATGAAAATACTTCCAAGTTATGCTAATAGATGAATAATGCAAATATTAGAGCAAATTTTATGACATTATTTTATTTTTTTACAATATATGCTCACAGAACTATTATTAGTTCTCACTCTTTTGGGAATGGAAATATTGGAGAAATAGGGGAATATGGTGACCATTACAATGTGGCTTTCATGCTGTTTGATTTTATTTCAGAGAACAAATATTTTTCTTAATTATAATTGTTTTAAAGATTTCCACCCCCTGGTGAGGCAAGGAAAGAAAGGAGAAAAATCTGCTGTTTTTTTTAACTAACCCTAGATGTACATTTCACAAGTAAGCAAGGTGTGTTGAAGATGGGTAGGATGGAGGGAGGGATGGAGAATGAGTTCTATCCCTACACAGATATGAAATAAGTACATAGTTAACCACTAGGAAATTCTGCTGTAGAGCTTCCAATTAAGCCTTGCCTCTTAATTGAAAAAAGAGACAATTTGGGTCACTAATGCAGATAATGCACGCAATTCATTTGTTTTTCCATTCATTTAACCAATTAATTTATACTGAGGGCCCACTATGTGTTAGGAGTTAACTGCAACAGTATGTATATATTTTTACCACTAATCTCCCAGGTGAATTCCTTGCATCAAGCTTGTTTGCTAACATGAGCTTTAACATTCTTCACATGGTTATTTATAACATTACCACTTCAATCTGTTACTTAATATTTTTATTCAATTTCTCATATTTAAAAATCTTATCTCCTGAATTATGTTATAAAGTATTAAGCTGTCATGTCTTATTTCTCACCGTATTTTCACAATAATAGCCATTCACCAAAACCATTGTCATATTGTGGAGTTATTTGATAATTTCCTTAGCTGCTTCCAGGCTTTGTTTTGAACTCGATGGTGACAGGATCAGTGGTGGACTCGAATTCATTATTAGTGAGACATAGTAAGAAACTTGTTAGAGAACATTTGAAATACCAGTGAAGTCATCCCAGTTGAAGATCCATCCTTTTTTAAATCTTTATTTTCTTCAAATTAGAAAACATATTAGTATGCAAAGGCAATAAATACCTTTAATAAAGAGATCCTTTGTTAACCTGAAAAAGATAACTCTTACAAGTGGAGCCATGTGTTCATCTCTCTGAAACTCACTACCCTTTTTACAGAAAACTCATTTCCTGATAATAGCTTGAAAGTTACATGCCTTCAAAGACAAGAGGCCTGAAGGAAAGAAAATATTTAAGGTACTCACTGTTGAGAGATAATTCTCCATGGTTCTCTGCCATTTCTGCCCAATTTGGAATTAGAGGCACTGACTATGTTATCAAAGACGTGTGGGAAGCAAACAGCCTTAGGAGCCTTTGTCCCTCTGGAGTAAGGGTCATGCAAGTCTATTGCCTACCATAAGAGATTTAAGTTATTTAAGTGCATAATTCCTACTGCGTGTGCAGCATCCATCTGGGCTACTCCACATCATGCTTGGGACTTCAGGGACAAAGAGAATTGTCTTGAACATTAAGTTTTTACTTCTTGCTATGCTGTGAATAATAAATTCCTTTTATTGTGACCTAGAGTCTCATATTTTCTATCAGCATCCATGAAAAGGTAAAAGTTATAAATTCTCAGCTTGTAAGTAGGATAAGATCTTAGATTCTTTACAATTACTGACAGTCAATACAACCCAATTTAGGGTTACAGAGTGGGTCTACTATAAGAAGAGCTACTTCTCCAAGATTGGGTTCCCAGACTATATGACACTAAGCCTCTGAGCTACACTATAGTACCATTGCTCAAGGAGAGATATTCTCACCCACCATCAATCATGGAAAGCTTATTAAAATTATTCTCCATTGATTCCTTAAGTCATTAAAACATTTTATCCTGTAGACTTTAACATCCACAATACTTTTTCTATAAAGTTAACACATGAGTACAAAATCCTACTACAAAAAACCTCAATGTGCTCCCCCCCATTTAATAGCATTCAGTAAATCATTATACAGTAACCCAAAAATGGTTGATTTTAGTAATCTCTCAGAACCTGCATTCAAAATGTTGTTCTAGAAAACTTAGAGAATATATGAATAAATATACTAAGTGTACATAACCAAAGTTAGAAAAAAATTAAATATGCATATAAACATATTTATATTTTATATATCATATATATAATTTATATATATATATATATATATGGCCCTTTGAGCATAATGAAGATGTGGACTTATCTTACTGATAAAGTATTGATAATAAAATAATAGATTACCAGTAAGAAACTTCATAAAACAAATACACTTGCAGCAGAGATATTAAAAGAAAAAGTGACCTTGTGTGATATTTTTGTTGCTGCAGGTGTTATATTTGATAGATGATACTTGTAAATCAGGGCTAATGTGGTAACATCCCAAATGACACATAAAATATAAGTGCTTCTGATGAACTTTATAAGTGCCAAATAACAGATGCATGCTTTGGCTATTAGCATACATGGATTTTCTTATTAAAAAGAACAGTAGAATTTAAATATAATCTAATTGCTGGCCATACAGAAATTTCACAAAGAGCATGTCTGAGATATTACATTCTCTCAGAATAAAAGAAGAAAAAACATAATTCTTAAAAATTTGCATATAAACTAATGCCATATGGTTCTATCTACACAGTTATTTTGGAAGTATCCTTAAAATTGAAGACACCTTGGGGCGCCTGGGTGGCACAGTCGGTTAAGCGTCCGACTTCAGCCAGGTCACGATCTCGCGGTCTGTGGGTTCGAGCCCCGCGTCAGGCTCTGGGCTGATGGCTCAGAGCCTGGGGCCTGTTTCCAATTCTGTGTCTCCCTCTCTCTCTGCCCCTCCCCCGTTCATGCTCTGTCTCTCTCTGTCCCACAAATAAATAAACGTTGAAAAAAAATTAAAAAAAAAAATTGAAGACACCTTAAAAATTTTTTTTAGGTTACTTTGACATACACAACCAGACAAAAATGCCTGTGAAAATGCTACTTCTAAGTTCATGGAAAATAATACAGGACACCAAAGTGATATCTGAGAGTATATGTTTACCTAGTGATTGTATTAAGCAAATTTTGAAAACACATAATAGTCCCATTTATACCCAAATTGTAAAAATATTAAGAAAAGAATAATATCTGATTTCTTATAAAGGTTAACAAATAAATCAGTTTTTTAAATTCTTTCAGAAACTCCATCTTTCTTCCTTCTTTCAATAATACATCTACCTAAAATGTATTATTTATGTAATATATATTATACATATTATTAAACATATATATATTATATATTGAGTGACAGGGATTTGCTGAACACTTGGAATGCATCAGTGAAAAAAGCAAAATCCTACCCTCTGGATGTTTATAGTATAAAATTGGCAAAATAATTTTTTAACTTCATTTAAAATGGAAAAGATTTATTCCCAACTATATTCCAAATATGCTCAAGAATATAAGTATTTGAGGGACATCTGCATGGCTAAGCCGGTTAAGTGTCTGACTCTTAATTTCAGCTAAGGTCATGATCTCACGGTTGTGAGGTTGAACCTTGTGTCAGACTCCACACTGAGCATGGAACCTGCTTGGCATTCTCTCTCTCCCTCTCTCTCTGCTCCCCTCTCTCTCTCTCTTTCAAAATAAATAAATAAACATTAAAAAATAATATAAGTATTTTTAAAATAACTTTAAAATATAAATAAAAAAGGCCCCTTGAACTCAGACAGTAAATAATAGTGACTACTTTTCTGGTGCCCTGAGGGTTAATAAGTTTGCTAAGTGACCCTCTCCCATAAAGATACTTGCCTTGCTATGTTGTAGGCATCCATTAAAATGCAGTTATAGTATTACAGCAAAAAAAGTAACTAAGAGTAGAATTTTCTAGGTCACCTTCAGGTAGATGGAATGACTGGTCTTTGACAGAATGGGATTAACACATTCTAGGCTTCTCTTTTTTGGGATTTGGAAAGCTTACTCTAAGTGTTTAGACCTTCATGACCATATTAAAATGCTGACTCTCAATAAGTTTACTACTGTGGACTGAAAAAAATGCTATACTTCTTTCTTCACAGTAAGTGATTTTTTAAAAACAGGATTTTTTAACTTCATTTAAAATGGAAAAGATTTATTCCCAACTATATTCCAAATATGCTCAAGAATACAAATATTTGAGGGACATCTGCATGGCTAAGCCGGTTAAGTGTCTGGAGTTGGAGTTGAAATGCTATGCCTCAACTAAATTATCTGAAAATTAACAATTTAACAATGTCTTATAGATTCAAGGTAAGTATGTGTTTTTTTAATTAATATTCCATGGTAGTCTGTGTTAATTTTGAGCCTCAACAATAGCCTGTAGTTTGGCATAAATGCTCTGTGTAAAGGTGCTGCATAATCTGGAGGAAGTTGCATGCAAGAAACAATAAGCATATTTAAAAAAAATAATGTTTATTTATTTTTGAGAGAAAGAGAGAGAGAGAGAGAGAGAGAGAGAGCGAGCACAAATGGGGGAGGGGCAGAGAGCGAGGGAGACACAGAATCTGAAACAGGCTCCAGGCTCCAACTTTCATCACAGAGCCTGATGCGGGGCTCGAACTCACAAACTGTGAGATCATGACCTGAGCCAAAGTTGGACACTTAACTGACTGAGCCATCTAAGCGCCCCTCAATAAGCATATTTTTAATTAAATGTACTTAAATGTTTTATTTCTGAGTCAGATTTTATAGAGTATATGATGAAGATAATATAGTAGATAATATACCATACACTATTTTCTAAAGTATTAGTCAGAAATAACTTATATAAATTAATATAATTGACTATATAATTTACTATATTTTATGGTGTGAAACATTTATGGAAGGAAGCATTATGTTGCAAATGGTAATACTGCCTATTAATCACTATTACTTTCCATTTTTATTATCTGTAATAATAGTCAGAATTATATACTTTTACTTTGAATTTTGACTTGAAACTTGAGGCTTACAAATTCTATATTACATCCAAAAGTTAAAAGTATACTATTCTTGCAATTAATCTTTATATTGAAAACATAGCACTAAATTATATAATGAATATTTTAAGTAATTACTCCAAATATCTGAAGAGTATAAACACTATAAGCTTTTTTAGGACATTAAAATGTTTCAGCCTATAAATTAAGATGTAAAATTATTAACTTCTATTTGCACAGCCTAAATGTGCATTATTTTTTCCCTCAAAGCACAGTGGTAACTGTTACTTAAAATACTGCTAGTTCAAAATATTGAAAGAAAGTTATTTGCATTATCCCCTGCTTCAGATAAATACCAACATCACTAAAATAAAATATTCTGAAATAGGAAGCGTGTCACCCTAACTGAATTGCTCTCTTATGTGAAGTGTCAGGGGAAATTGCTTTACTGTAGTACTTATCAGAAGTGCACACAACCCTTATCTCTGACTGGAATTATTAGGAGCAAAATAACTTTGAAACAGCTTGGTTTCTTGACTTTTGCTATCTTTGCTTTTTCTCTTAGAAGTATGGTGCACTTTGTAATGATTATAAAAAAGTGACAATCATTCAAATACTAATGGATGATGATATTTATTTTGCATTACCTTTCTTGAAAAACTTTTTATCAAATTGGCTATATTATGATATGATGAAAACTTGAATAAGAGAACAAATACAATAAAAACTTTTTTACAACATTATTTAATAAGCAAAGTAAATGTGAATACCTTAGAAATAGGGAATTTACATGCTTCTACAATTTAGATCAATTTAATTAGCTTAATTTAGATTAATTATTCAATAAGCTTCCATTATACTAGTTCCTCTACTTTTATTCTTAATGGAAATTTAATGTCGTCTAAAAAATAAAAATTAGGGGCGCCTGGGTGGCGCAGTCGGTTAAGCGTCCGACTTCAGCCAGGTCACGATCTCGCGGTCCGGGAGTTCGAGCCCCGCCTGGAGCCTGTTTCCGATTCTGTGTCTCCCTCTCTCTCTGCCCCTCCCCCGTTCATGCTCTGTCTCTCTCTGTCCCAAAAATAAATAAACGTTGAAAAAAAAATTTTTTTAAATAAAAATTAATCTAATGAAGGAAATGGAGTGGGGAAAGGAGCAGAAATTGGAATATGCAAGAAACAAATAATAAATATTGAATAGATGACTATAATAAAATCATCCTAAAATTATCAGGGTAAAAGAAATAATCATAATGGAAAGAAAATATTTAGAAATTGTAAGCAATGAAAACTCTGTTTTAAAAAAACAAAATTGATGAAAATCAGTTATTAATTTTCAATTTAAGAAATTAGAAAAACTTCGTAAAATGCACCTAAAGAAATTAGGAATAAAAGGTAAAATCAGAAATTGTTAATATATGAAAGAAAAAAGAAAAAAATAATTAACAAAATTTTTGAAAATCAGAAAAAATAGTGCAATAGACAACCATCTTTCAAGATTGATTTTAAAATTAAAAAATAAGAAAAATTTATATAAATACCTAGGGAACAAGGAGGGGCATAACTATACGTAAATTACATACTAAAAATCATGAGATATGACCATAACTTAATTTATGCCAATAAACTGTGTGAACATACATACACTAAAACAAATGACAGTTAAAATGCTGTAGGAACATAAAAAAACCAACACCCCCCCAAAAAAAAAACATGGCTCAAGGAAGAAATATAAATTAAAATATACCAAAATCCCTGTAAGAAGTAACATAACAAATTTCTCACATTTCCCCAGCATCCTGCATAAAAATAAGAGGAAGGTAGGAGTTACCTTTCAAGTACAAATGGCTTCACTAGCCATTCTTATTAATTCAAGCACACACACACACACACACACACACACACACACACACACCCTATTAGAGACAGTTCCCCAGACTATTTTATGAGGCTGATAGAATCTCGATATCAAAACTGTACAAGGGCATTTTAAGACACTTACCAATTTCTTCCTTTATAAAGCACTTTTGTTTTTTGTTTTTTTTACAGGTTTAAGCAATTCTCCACTCCTCCAAGATCAGCAATGTTTTCTGCTATATTTTATTTTCCTTTAATAATTTTAGAAGATTCACATTTATATTTTATTTTTTTACATTTTGATCTTAATTTATCTGGAATTTAAAAAAATTTAACTTCAGCATAGTCAACATAGAGCATTATATTCATTTCCGGTGTGCACTGTAGAGATTCAACACCCAGTACTCATCATGGCAAGTGCCCACCTTAATCTCCACCACATATTTCACCCATCCCCACCTCTCATCTGGTAACCCTCCGTTTCTTCTTTGTAGTTAAGAGTCTGTTTCTTGGTTTGTCTCCTTCTCTCTTTTTTTTTCTTTGTTTTGCTTCTTAATTTCCACATATGAGTGAAACCATAAGGTATTCGTCTTTCTCTGACTTATTTTGCTTACCATTATACTTTCTAGCTCCATTGATGTCGTTGCAAATGGGAAAACTTCATTATTTTTAATGAGTTAATAATATTCCCTTATTCCCTTGTTTGTATATACCACATCTTTATCCATTCATATATTTATGGAAACTTGATAGCTGCTATTGTAAATAAATGCTGCAAAAAAACATAGGGGTGCATGTATCCCTTTGAATTAGTGTTCTTGTATTTTGGGGGTAAATACCCAGTAGTGCAATTATTGAATCATAGGGAAGTTCTATTTTTAACTTTTTGAGGAACCCCCATACCATCTTCCACAGTGGCTGCACCAGTTTTCATTCCCACCAACAATAGTACATGAGGTTTCCTTGTTCTCCACATCCTCACCAACATTTGTTGTTTCTTGAGCTATTGATTTTAGCCAGTCTGACAGGTGTGGTATCTTCTTATGGTTTTATTTATATTTCCCTAATGATGAGTGATGTTGAGCATCTTTTCATGTGTCTGTTGGCCACCTGGATGTCTTCTTTGGAGAAATGTCTGTTCATGTGTCCTGTCCATTTTTAATTGGATTATTTGTTCTTTAGGTGTTGAGTTGCATCAGTTCCTTGTATATTTTTGATTCTTAGCCTTTATATATTTTGGATACTAACTAATATCTTTTTTTGGATATTTGCAATATCTTTTCCCATTCAGTAGATTGCTTTTTAGTTTTGCTGATTATTTCTTTTGTTGTGCAGAGGATTATTTCCTTTGTTGTTATTTCCCTTGCCTAAGAAGGGGTGTCTAGAAAAATGTTGCTTTGACCAAGGTTAGAGAACATTACTGCCTGTGTTCTCTTCTAGAACTTTTATGGTTTCAGATCTCACATTTAAGTCTTTAAGCCATTTTGAGTTTATTTTTGTGTATTATGTACAAAAGTGGTCCAGTTTCATTCTTTTGCAAGTAGCTGACCAATTTTCCCAGTACCATTTGTTGAAGAAACTGTTTTTCTCCCATAATATGTAGGTTCATTTCTGTTTTTTTTTTCCTATTCTGTTCTGTTGATCTATGTGTCTATTTTTTGTGTCAGTGCCATACTATCTTAATTACAGCAGCTTTGTACTATAACTTGAAGTCTGGAATTGTGATACCTTCAGCTTTGCTTTTCTTTTTCCAAATTGCTTTGGAATTTATTCTGGTGGATAATAGGAGGTAAATATTTATCTTTAAAGTTCTCTCTTTATCAATGGATCATTATATCAACACTATTTGATATAAACACTATTTATACCAAAGACTTAGCAGATTCCATTGATCACAAAACTCATATGAGCCCAAAATAGTGAATTAATATGTGCACACATTTGGCCTGTTATACTTGATTTTAAACCTGGACAGAAGAGGAATATTGAAACCATATCAAATAATTTAGGGTGAAAAGTCTTCAGCTGCAGCCTTAAGAATACTAATGAGAGATATAAAAGCTTTAATGAAATAATTGTTAAGAGTTTTCATGATGAAAAATAAAATGGAATGAAGAATGAAATGCTCAGGAAGGTGTGAGTACTCCAACTCTCACCAATATCTCTGAAGTCCTAATTCTGACTGAGCCACTATTTTTCAAAAATATTTCTAATATATTAAACAATGGGTAAAAATTTTAACACTAAGTTAGAATGCATAGGTGCAGGCATAAATACATATGCTTTAAATTTATTTTAGAACACATAAGAACAAACTGTAAATACAGCAGTATTGATTCTAGTAGCAAAATGATTGTTGAAGCTAAATTGTCACTTAACATGTCAAAATTTTTGACGTTTTAACCTGGATAATGTTTTAAAAAAATTACAACACAGGTCTATATCCAGCCAAAGAGGTTCTGTGTATGGTTATAGATAAACTAGAAAGTAGAATAAATAAAATAGTGTCATGCCTTTTTAAAATTAATATGGTATGTATTTCTGCCTTTCTAAGTCTCAAAAGCTGTAAAGTCTCAAAGCTGGCATCTACTTATCGTTGGGATGCAGAAGAAAGGATCCTCACTCATAATCACATCTAGATGGCATATGCTCTACCAATTGTGTTATCAACCTGACATAAGAAAGGAAGATGATTTGTTCCTTTAATCTCCATACTTTATCTGTATTCTGATACTTTGTTGTTCTTATTAAGCAACATACACTTTCTAACCCATGTAAAAGTGAAGATTATTGGTGAAGCCTCAACAAAATTTTTTGTTTATTTGTTTTGCTTTTTGCTTTCATAAAATTTGAAAATGTTAAGAAATCTCTTGTTTTACGGATAAAATATGATCACTAATTACAAGTATAAAAAACCTAATTGCACTTTTTCAAAATACTTGTTTAACATACAATTTGTGAGTTGAGATGGGTCTCCTTAATTGCCTACAGTATCTGTAAAAATTTTGGCAACTAAAATTAAAAAGGGGAAATAGCTAATAAAAAGTGACATAAGATTAAAAGAAATGATTTGTATTAAGCATTTTTATTTTATGCACAGGCAATATGAATTATTGAAAATAATATATATCCCACATTTGGTCTTGAGATATTAATTCTTCATAGGGCAGTAGTTGCAAGATAGAAAAATAATATCAGATGAATAAAATAAAACTATTTAGAAGTCTTCTAACTGTTTTATCAGTGTATACTTAAATGAAAAAATAATGTGAAAAAACCAAAATCTGCATTTTTCAAAAATGAAAAAAAATTGAACATTTTATTTGTAATGGAGTAAAAGTTCATTTTGTTTTAACACATTCATCAGATTAATATGAAATACCAAGCGTCACATGCTGATATTGAAGTGAATGTGAATGAATAGGTACATGTATGTTAAGTTGTCAAAGACAAAAAGTCACCGGGGCACTGGGCATGGACTGTTTGGAATACCTTTGTCTAAAGAGAGTCACTGAAATAATTTGCTATTACACAACACATTAATATTATTGAGGCAATAGACATGAAGTGATTGGATCTACTTCCTTGAAAACATTATTTCAGTATTCCCTCTTCAGGCCTTTTATCAATCATAGAATATTTTGTGAGCGCTTAGTCAATCCACTTAAGTATTAGCATAAAACTTATACTTGTGGCTTAGTATTGATCACAAACCAAGTAATTCCTCTTTTTCCTTCTTGAAATAATGTCTATTTATCTCATTCAGTAAGTATATATGTTCTAGGAAACATGATGGCCTCTTGTCTAATGATAATCTCATTAGGTAAAGACAAATGAACGCATTTGTCAAAAGGTACTTATTATTAGAATGAAGAAATACTAAATCCATAAATCTTTAAAAGTGTATACATACATACATAATTGTATTTATACACAAATACAAATGCATAAATCATTGGAATGTATAATGTTTCATCTTTTTATAACTGGAGGCATTCATTTCAGGTTATACAATAGTAGTTTGAAATATCTGTGTCTGTATAAATTGTACTCCTAGCAAGCACTGACTGATTATTTTTATCTATCAATAAATTCATAAAATTACCATATCTATTTCAATTGCAGAATTATGAAAGTCCATGTGCACTTTCAAAAACAGAAAATAGCAGTGTAAGCAACTTTATAAAGAAGTGAATTTTATTTGAACATTTCTATGTCCATTTTTTCTTTCAATAAGAGAAACATCTCTGAAACTTCTAGGTGTAGCTTCAAATATTTCACTTAATTAAAATATATAAAATATATTTAAAATATATAAAATACATTTAAAATCTTGGAACAAAGCATACAACTTCTTGAATTAATGTCTTTTCTACTTTCAATTAATCAGTTTGCATTTTTTAAAAAAAAATTATGTTTATTTATTTCTGAGACAGAGAGAGACAGGGCATGAGTGGGGGAGGGTCAGAGAAAGAGGGAGACACAGAATCAGAAGCAGGCTTCAGGCTCTGAGCTGTCAGCACAGAGCCCGAAGAGGGGCTCAAACTCACAAACTATGAGATCATGACCTGAGCCGAAGTCGGTCGCTCAACCAACTGAGCCACCCAGGTGCCCCTAATCATTTTGCATTGTAAAGTACAATTTCCAAATATTTAAGATGTCAGAAGAGAATAGTAGTTGCTGATAGAATTTCTTTTTCCCTAAGGTAGACGGTTTGTATATGTGGATCAATTCAAGACATTAAAAGAAGTCAAAAGAAATGAGAATAGGTTACACTCATTTTTATCCTGCATAACACATACTGTTTTATTTTATTTTGGTTTTGTATTTGTGCACATCTATTTTTCTGGTCATTCACTCATCACTCAATCCATGCATTTATGCATCTATCTTTCCTGTCATTGTTCTATACTCTCATTAAACAACTATTTATTGAGTAACTATAATAGAAGAGGCACTATGCTAGTCTAGACATGAATATGGAATGAAACCTGCAAAAAAAAGTTTTCCCACAGTTTCTAGCCTATAGCTGGAAATATTGGCATAAAATAAATAATCAAGAAATAAGTACATTTTGTAAATTGTGAGAAGTACTAAAACTACAGAGGTACCAGATTTATAAGCTGTTCCTAATCGAAGAAGACAACATGTACACATTCACTTCTGTCAATATGAGGAAAGAAGAATGGAACAGATACAACCAGAATCAAGAATTGGTTACGGGAAGATGTGGGATCTCCGATTTAACGACTTTAGTTCTTTTAGAAAAAAATATGAAACAGGATTATCAAATAAAAATACAACTTTTAGAAAAGTCAAAATTACTCATAAAAGGTATAAAATGCACTGCATATCATGGAAAGTATATTTACTAGAAGAAGATACTGACACTACTGGGCATTGAAGAGTACCTGTTTGGTATTGGTGGTGGTGAACACAAAATGCCCCACTGTGATTTTCTGCAGCAACGTCTGACCACATGGTTACAGAAAGCTTGATGGATGATTTCTGGAATTGCTTTGTAATGCAAAGAAAAAGGGGAGGGGGAGGGAACAATGGAAGAAAATGTTAAATAATCACACAGATTGATTTAGTAAAATTCAGAATGGAAAAAAAAATCCACAACAAATAACCAGATTCCCTAAAAAATAAATTGCAAAGTAAATAGAAGAGATAGGAGGACACAGTCACCAACTGACTGCAATGTATAAACTTTATTTGGATCCTAATTCAAACAAACTGTAAGAAAATAAAAAAATTAGTAAACAATTCCTGCAGTATGAATACTAAGTGGCTGTTTGATACTAAGGAGTCATTGTTTATTAAAATGTGATGATGGCAATGTTGTGCTATTATTCTTACCTTTTTGAAATAAATGCCAAAATGTATTTATATTACATTACAAATGGAATATCATTTCTTTGATTTCCTTCAGAATAATCTGTAATGATTGGAGGGTGGAGGAAGTAGGGGCAGTTAGCGATAAATTGGCCATTGTTGAAGCTGAGTGATGGGTGCATGGTATAGTTTTTCTTATTTATATACGCAATAATTTTTCAAATAACAAGGTGTTTAAGAAAAAGAAGTATATCCCTCAGTAAAACTGCTTAAATTGATCTCTCACTATTTTACTAAATAAAATCAGATTTCTAAGGTAACCCTAAAAACAACTTATTCAGACATTATAACTCTCCATTAACAGTTCACATTTATCTATTGCTACTTCCCTCCAAGCCCTACTTCATTCATAAAATACTGTCTTCTAGCCATAAGTATGTTTCTCCTTGTCACTTGCTGTTTTTTCTTGCCCTGTTCCTTGTACTAGAAGACCCCTTTCTTTCCACTCCAGCTTCTGACTTTTCCAATCTCCTAAAGATCAGCTGAAAATGACATTTTTATCTATCAAGCCCTTCTCAATCTCCTATAGGTTGGTTGAATGATTTTCATGGTTCCAGTGCAAGTGACAATTACAGTATGTGAGGTTTGCCTGGTATTAAAGGTATGTGTTCTACATATTATTTCATTTACTAAATTGTAAACTTAGGTTATAAGTTAGTGACTCTGTTTTTTTTTTTACCTTTAAGTCAGCAGCAGAAGTGTCTGGAAAGTAATAGATGCTCTATGAAAGTGACTTAGATTTTAAAAGAGTTATTTATTTAATATTCTACCCTACTCATTAAAATGAACTATAAATAGGGTCCAAAGTTATAAACACTTCTGTATAGATGGGTTTCAATATAAATTTATAACTTTGGTTTGTAAAATAATAGTATACAATTATTTTTTAATTTCTTTTTTAAAATATTTTGGAGTGTTTTGGGAAATTTAAACTGTATACACACACACACACACACACACACACACACACATACACACAAAATGGAATATTATTCAGCTACAAAAAAGAATGAAATTTTGCCATTTACAATGACATGGATTGAGCCAGAGTATAATCCTAAACAAAATAAGCCAGTCAGAGAAATACAAATACTATATGATTTCACTCATATGTGGAATTTAAGAAACAAGACAAATAAGCAAAGAGAAAAAAATAAGAGAGAGAGAGAAACCAAGAAACAGACTCCTAATTATAAAGAATAAACTGATGGTTACCAGAGGGGAGATGGATGGGGGAGTGGGTTAAATAGGTGATAGGGATTAAGGATTGCACTTGTGATGAGCACAGGATGATGTATGGGAGTGTTGAATTACTATATTGTACATTTCAAACTAATATAACACTGTATGGTAACTAACTGGAAATAAAACAAAAACTTAAAATAAAATAAAATACTTGTATTTTACATAGGAATCATGAGATGGCCTTATAACTTTTAAGGCTTAAATTGTTGGTAAAATAAACAGAAAAGAAATGCAAATCTTCGGTCAGTAGACAGTCATTCCCAAAGCTTCACATTATTAGAGATTCAAAATATTAAGTATATTATTAGATTTGAGACCTGAGAGTGGCTGGCCCAGGAAGGTTGTTTTACCAATCTCTGCTTTCAGGGGTCAGGACACTGAGGGAAAGAGGAGTAATATGGTAGCTGATGATGAACAATGTTACAGAGCTCACTGGCCAGACAGAGAGGTAATCTTCCAAGTTCACTTGACTCCTAGAAGGCTGCTCATTCCACAAAGCTGCCCCTTGGTTGACCCTAAAAAAGAATTCTAGTGACCTTTTAACTTTTCCAGTTATCTTCTTCACCTAGTATTGTTCATAATTTAAGAAAGACAACCCAGGTGTGATTATCACTTTACCAGATTGCCAGAAGGTAGAAAAAATAGCAATAACATTGAGTTGAAAGGATTCAAAAATACTTCTGATATTGTGATGCCCATGTGCATCACTGAGGAATGCCCTCTTCTAACTGTGTTAGTTAGTGTTTGGCAGCCTGATTATAGAAAGTGGGTCAGCAGTTAGATCTGATTAGGGGTATGGAGCTGTTAACCTGGATAGAGTGTTAGAACAAAGGGACAAGAGTATTGAGGGTGTGGGCGAGAGAATTGATAAAATAATGGTTGGAATCTGGACAGAATTTGACCCAGGAAAAGATAATATATTTGAGTGAGATCTTGAGTATTTGCCTTACTCCAGTTCTTACAACTTTAAAAGGAGCATCAGTAAACTCAAGCATATCCAGAGGACAAGGATAAAAAAAGTAAAGTTTGAGGACAACATAACATAAAAGGAATTGTTCAAAAGACAGTCTATTTAAACAGAAGAGTTAGATCATCATATTCAATATTCAAAACTTCTATCAATTGTCACATGAAAAAGTATTCAGACTTTCTTCTGTGGCTTCACAAGAAATCACTGGGACCTATTTGTGAAGATATACAAATTACATTTTGGCTTAATCTAATTTGCTCCCTATGGAAGGTCCATAATTGGCATGGAAGGATGGCTTTATGTCAGCCTATCACTAGTGTTTTTCAATTGAGTGTTCAATTATATTAATATGAATATAAGCAAACAACTTTAAGGTAAAGGCCACTGTTCAATTCCAAATCTGTTAAAATATGTAAATTCTGGCATATATATTTTATAAATAGTAAAAAATTATACTACTACCTAAATCTCATTAATTTAAAATTAGTTTAATATATTTATTTAAACACATGTATAAAGCTCATCAGAGTATAACAGTATTATTTTCTCTACTAGTGGACATAAACTTAGGCCCACCAAATAATAGTGTTTATCTCTTGTTCTGGAGTCCAGTGTGGAGCCACTAGCCACACGTGTCTATTGAGACCTTGAAATGTGGCTAGTCTGAACTGAGATGTTTGTAGGTATAAAGACATAGAAGATACTACTGTAGACATATTCAGGTAAACAAAATATATTATTATATTATAATTAATTTCACCTCTCTCTCTCTTCTTTTAATTTTTAACCTTTTAAAAAATGCTCCTAGAGGGTTGCCTGGGTGGCTCAGTAGGTTAAGAATCCAACTCTTGATTTTGGCTCAGGTCATGACCTCAGCTCAGGTCATGATCTTGCTGTTTGGGAGAGGGAGCCCTGTGTAAGGCTCTGCACTGACAGCATAGAGCCTGCTTGGGATTCTTTCTCTTCCTCTCTTTCTGCCCTTCCCTTGCTCGTGCCCTCTCTCCATCTCCAAACAAATAAATGAACATAAAAAACTGTCATTTTAAAAAATAAAGATAAAAATGCTACTGGAGTGTTAAAAACTGTGGCTCAAACTGAATTTTTATTTATGATGCTGCTCTTCAGTGGAGAATAATAGGGTTCAACAGTGTAGTTCTGTTTATAGTTAAATTACGACATTGCAGATGTTATCCTTTGCATTCCTCTATAGTGATTATGTTTATTCATTGATTTAATCCTGGCATATGCCAAGCATTGTCTAGGCTTCAGAGAAAAAGCAATGAACAAAACAGAGTAGGGAAAAAAAAAAAAGAATTCTATCCCAAAAGCATTTTACTTTCTTACATAAGGAGAACAATTAACAAATTAAGAAAATATACAATACGCCAGATGATAACTGTTGTTGAAAAAATATGGCAGTGAATCAGAATTTGGGCTGCTGGTGGGAAAAAGCACCATAGATCATGGACTTGAAATTGCAGTTTTCATGATAGTCTGGGAGGGCTTTACTAAGAAGGTAATAACATGTGCAAAGTAGGGAGGGAATGAACCATGTGAATTTTAGGAAGAAGCATATGATGAGCAAAGGAAAGATTAAGTGGAAAGCTCAAGATGCCTGAGTTGGGTGGAGTATTCAAGCAACAGCAACTGCTAGGTCACTGTATGCACTTTCTCCTTTTCTTCTGGGCCCTGACATAAGATACAATTCCAGAATTTTAGCAGAGCAGGAACTTATTTTTCCTTACATTATAAATATAAAAAGCAAAGTGTGAAAATGAATCTTCCTATGGAGCAGTATATAAGGGGAATGGGTAGAGGATGATGACTAGTTAGGAGGCAAAAAATGATGGTGGCTTGGACCAAGGTGGTTATGGTGAAGGTTATGGCAAGTGGCCAGATTCTGGAGACAGAGCCTACAAAATTTGCTGATACATTGGGTGTGTCCTGGGAGAGGAAGAGAGGCGTCAAGGATTTTTTTAGTGACCTTTCCCCTCCATTATGCTATCAAATTAATGTTAGAAAAATACACATAGTCAGTAGAATTGCTTTTATAATGTCTTTTATTTGCTTTATTTATTTGCTTATATTTGCTTTATAAAATTTTTATATAAAATGCTTTTATTTGCTTATAATAATTTGCTTAATTGCTTTATAATGTCTATTATTGGTTTTCAGTTATGTTACTGAACCTGTATTACTTAAGAAGAGCTTTCAAAAAGCACAATGTAGAACTTACTATCAAGTCATGTTATACTACAGTATTAGTTATTTTCAGCACTATTGGCATTTAGAGCCAAATCATTCTTTGTTATGGGGTTGTCTGTGCATTACAGGAAGTTTAGCATCATTCTTGGCCTTTACCCACCAGAAAACAATAGCCACTGTCCATCAAGTTGTGATAAACAAATGCTCCCTGATCACTAGAATCTTTTAACATTATAACCAATGAATAAGGTCTTATTATTAGTTATCTAAAGTAGTAGCAGACATTTATAAAAAAATACATTGTACTGATGAGGAAGCATAAGGCAAGCTAACACCCCACAGCCCACAGACCCCCATTCTTCAGGCACTCCTGGCTGCACAAGAACAAAGGAAAGGGAAAAACCAATGGTTAACTGATGGAAATCACAGTCATGCAGGACATGATTTCCATCAGTTTACAAATATCTTAATAAATTATAAGAAAAAAGCAATCTTATCAATAGCCTAACCTCCAGAAACCCATAGATTCAATTTCCTGGACTCCTAACATCTCCCTCCCTTCCATGGTGATGTGGGGAACAAAAGCAAGATGAAAATATAAATACAATTAAATTTATTTAGAACCTGCAGCCCATTGGCAAATACTTGAGACAGGTGGAGTATAACATTTCTCCAGGAACTCCCTACCATCTTAACGTTAATGCTTTGGTAGAAGGAAAAACAACCTTAGCTTATTGTTAGCTAGGCCTCCTGTTAGTAGCTAAGGTCTTCTTTAGCATATGAAAGTTCTTTTGGAAACCTCCCTTTTGCCTTAACCTCCCCCAACTCCATAGTATGTTATCAGTCACTCCTCACAACCCCAGTGCAGCTCTTTCTGCCTAGGGATCCCGTCCCTGTGCTTTAGTAAAATCACCTTTTTGAACCAAAGACATCTCGAGAATTCTTTCTTGGCCGTTGGCTCTGGATCCCCACCATCACTCCAAAACTGCATCATTACCAGGCAATTTATGATGTGTGCCATAGGTCATAATTCCATTTATTCACCATAGCCATACAATAAGGAAGTTACTATTGTTCTGTCATTTTACAACCGAAGAAATCACAGTGTAATGTATTCACTCACTTCCCCAAAGTCTCCACATGAGTGAGTGATGGAAGTGAGATGATCTAGAAATCTAGGCCCTTGTTAACATTTCTTTACAGAAGATGCTTCAAAACTACATTTGTTCAAGAGTTTGTCTTCATGACTTTAAAATATGCTGTGGATTTAATGAAAATATCAAAGTTGTATTGCCACTTAATATCAGGAAGAAAATTGCTTGGTTTAATAACTTTTTTAAACTTTCTCATTCATATATTGCAAACATAGAATTTGGAAAATATACCGTTGCCCAATCAAATTGTAACATTGTTAATATTCTTGAATGTTTTACATTTAACCAAAAACTATATAATACCAACTTTACAAACAAGTAGGTTTAATTTTTTTTTTCTCAGAGGAAACATTTTAAATTTTAACCTGGATTTCATTAAAATATGTTTCTTCAGCTGTGTGAAGGGCTGTGAAGAAGTGGGAGAAAGAACAGAGTGTGACAAAACTATGACAAAGGAGTTAGGAAAAACATTTCAGGAACAAAGAGAACTAATTAACTCAAGCATATGGTTCATCTCACTCTGGTAAGAGCTAAATGCCTTTTATGCACTGTACTGTGGGGTGGCTACTCACATGATCATAAATAGAGAAACTATTAGAAAGCATTGAAATTCATAATGCATACTATATTTTACAAAATAGAAATCCTTTCCTTCTTAATTTGGTGATCCAATATATTAAATTTCCCACTTAGCTTGGAATTAAAAAAAAAGAAAAAACAAAAAACCTAATGTAGATTACTTTTTATTTTTCTTAAAAAAATGCTATGACAAATATATGTCAAAGTTAGGTGGGTTTCTTTTAGTGTGTCAGAAACATCAGTGGTTAAAAATAGTTACTGCTTAATTCTATAAAGATTGATGTAAAATGCAGAAAATTATATCTTTACTATTTCCTGGACATTTCTCTAAGTGTAATATTTTGGATAGTTTTGAAAATTCTTGTGTGAACTACCTCTTTCTCTTCAATGTATATTTTAGAGTATAAGGAAGGCATGTAAGTTAATTGAGTTTTGAATGAGGTCTACATTCCTATATAATCTCTTTTTAACACAAAATATTTCTAATCTGAAATAATTATTTCAAAGTAAAATTTGCAGAAGCAGAAACATTAAATTTTTTAATTAAAAAATTAAAATTATTTTTATTCTTTCCCAGACTAAATATTTCATTTTCTATTGATATTTACTGGAGAATCTCCTGGGGGCATGATCAAAAACAGAGTACAGGGTTCCACCTTCAGAATTTCTGATTCAGTAGGTCTCAGGTGGGGACATAAGAGTTGTGTTTCTAAAGAGTCACAGATGACACTGATGTTGCTGGTCCTGGGACTACATTTTGAGAACCTCTGTGTTTGAGAAAATCGTCCCTGAAAAACCAAACTCTGATCAGTTGCATATCCTGACAGGTGTTAGCATTAACCATCCAAGTGTAGTATACACATTTTAGCATTTAATGATACATTTAAAAATTATTCTCAAATATTATTTAATTTGTAAACTCAGTAACAAGAATGATCCTATTTATTTTGTATTTTCCAGAGTATCAGGTATTTTGTCCCTCATAAATATGCCATTCAACTAGTAAGCAGGTATGATAGAAATATGAGAAATGTACAAAAGTTTTTTTTTTTTTTAAATTTTTTTTTAATGTTTATTTATTTTTGAGACAGAGAGAGACAGAGCATGAACGGGGGAGGGGCAGAGAGAGAGGGAGACACAGAATCAGAAACAGGCTCCAGGCTCTGAGCCATCAGCCCAGGGCCCGATGCGGGGCTCGAACTCACGGACCGTGAGATCGTGACCTGGCTGAAGTCGGACGCTTAACCGACTGCGCCACCCAGGTGCCCCCAAAAGTGTTTTTAATACATTAGGTATTTCTTTGTACACTATTATTATTTGGATGATTTATTTTTATGACACATTTTTATATTGAAAAATAAGTAGCAAGTAATTAAGAGATAATTCAGGAAAGTCATCTTGGAGTAAAAACTTTAGAATCTCAACTCTAACCCTGGTGTTATCAATAGTTAGATTTATGATTTGGGACCATTTGTCCCCTCTGGTTTTCAGTTTTTTTCTTCTATAAACTGAGGGTAGTGGATTAAATGAGCTCTAATCCTGGGAATAAGTTTTAAACTGGATGATAACTTTAAAAAAGCACAGACAGGGGCACCTGGGTGACTCAGGCACTTAAGTGGTCAACTCTTGACTTCAGCTCAGGTCATGATCTTATGGTTGCTAGGGCCAGTCCCATGTCTGGCTCTGCACTGACAGCACAGAGACTGCTTGGGATTTTCTGTCTTCCTCTCTCTCTGCCCCTCCCCAGCTCACGCACACACACACTCTCTGTCTCTTTCCAAATAAATGAATAAACATTTTAAAAATAATAAAAATTTTAAAAATAAAAGCACTCACACATATTGTCTTCTTACAGACTAATGATACTCTCTTGTTATACTCAAACACACTGTGGTATATGTACAAGAGAGTGAAGATTCCAAGTCTTCTCTTTAAAAATTGGCCACGTGATATGCCAACCTAACAAGGTGTGGAAGAATTAAGGGGATGCCATAACTTTGAGGAAGATGTATGCTTTTCTACATACCTGAAGGAGTAGATTTGAAAAAAAACACCTTTTTTTATTCCTCATGCATGGTACTATGTGCCATCTAATTATACGTAGAATTTCAGGAGGGTTTCCAATGCACTCGATAAAGATTCTTTTTTTTTAAACAGTATCAAAACCCTCAACTGTAAAGATACCAGATATCATTAAAGAGTAATTTATAGTCTAAAATAAACCTGTCATGTTGAGTACAAGAATCAAATGTGTTATCCTTAAATTAGATTTTAGTGTAAACCTCAATGTGTACTTTGTTCCATAGAATTAATGAACATACACCATTGCTTATTTTCCATTTGTTTCACTGATTTAATAAATAAGGATTCTAAGTTGTACTTTGAAGAGCTATTTCTTTATTCTTCTTAACAAAAGGGTTTTATTTCAGTACTTTTGATTTCCCTTAATAATGTTAGTGTGGTTGGCATTTAATAAATCTTATAAATTAGTATAAAAATGGATAGGCCAACAGTCTTGTTTTTTATGAGTCTGACTTGCCTGTTGGGTATGCTGAGAGAAAAATATATTGGTATCACAATTCTTTTAGAACAGTTCAGAATAATTTTTATTTACATTAACAGAGTAGGAATAAAGTAGGATCTGAGTCTATCTTAGAATTGTTTTTTATTGATGCTTAGAATATTTCTGTGGACCATAATTTCACTTTCATTTGATTAACAAACATCAAAAAAGCAACAAAAGCAACATACACAAAAGCAAATAAAAGCAACAAAAAGCTGGGCTTCTCTGTGTCATACTCCTGTTTTGCCAAGTCAACACATTTGCTACATTTTCCAAGTAATAAAGATGAGCGACTGTGTTAATTACAAGACCAGGAGGAATGTACAAATAAGCTTTTTTTCTATTCATCCACTGCTTTGATCCCATTTGACCTGAGAACTGTTGGGATCTTTGGTTTCTCAAAGGCACTGCTGACTATTCAGAGAAGAATGAATATTCAAACGGCTTTGCAGAATGGGTTTGCCATCGGCTGTGCCCTTTATTAGTTGTGTACACTTGAGAAATTTTCTTAATTTCTCTGTGTCTCAGTTGTTTTTCCTTTGCAAATGTAAGTACTTTTTTTTAAAAAAAAAAGGGTTTTGTAGAATAATTTTTGTATCTACTTTCAGTTTTTTAATTTTTTTCAGTTTTATTAAAGTATAATTGACAAATAAAAATGATATATACTTAAGGTGTACAATGTGATATTTTCATATAGGTACACATTGTTAAGTGATTATCACAATCAAGCTAATTACATTATTCATCACCTCACATAATTACCTTTGTTTTTGTTGTTCTGGTAATGACAACATTTAAGATCAACTCTATTAGCAAATTTCAAGTACACAATACAGGATTATTAACTATAGTAACCCCTCTGTACATTAGGTATGAGAACTTACTCATCCTGCATAACTGAAACTTTGTACATTTTGACCTACATCTCCACATTTCCCCTACCCCCAGTCTACTAAAAAAGTTGAGCTCATATAAGCAGAGAATAAGTGGTAGTTATAAGACTATACTTACATATTGTAAGTATGCTTTAAAAATACTTCTCAACCCTATATCTCCAATGAGGAAGCATCTACCACCCCAATATTGTGACACCTAGTGCCTTATGCAAAGCATTTCTATTGCTCTTATCAACTGTGTTGTAAAGATGAGCTTCGTATCCACTGGCCTCTAAAAGCAAACCAACTGGGGAACCTGGGTGTTTCAGTTGGTTAATAGGTTGACTTTTTATTTCAGCTCAGGTCAAGATCTCAGGGTTGTGAGATAGAGAGCCCCACATCAGGCTCCGGGCTGGGCTTGGAGCCTGCTTGGGATTCTCTCTCACTCCTGGTGCCTCTGTCCCTCCCCCCACCTTTGCCCCTGCTTCCACTCACTTTCTCTCTCTTTCTCTAAAAATAAAAAAAAGCAGGGGTGGGGGGGGCGGTGCCTGGGTGACTCAGTCCATTAAGTAGAGCACTCTTGATTTCAACTCAGGTCATGGTCTCATGGTTCGTGAGTTCAAGCCCAGTGTCAGGCTTTGTGCTGACAGCACTGAGCATACTTGGGATCTCTCTCTCCTTCTCTTTCTGCCCCTCTTCTGTTTGCGCACTCTTTCTGTCAAACAAACAAAAACAAACGAACAATTAAAATGAAATAAAAGCAAACCAAGCAACAAAATAACTTTAAAACTTTAAGAGTAAGGTCAGTGTTTAATTCTTCTTCATAACTCTAACAGCTCCCAGAACTTAAAAAGTGCTGACAGAAAGTATTAAATATTCACTTAATAAACAAAATAATTCTTTCTGATAAAATTAGTAATTTTTACTGATTTGTGGTAGATGCAGCTTTGATATTTAGGATCTTGTAAAGCATCAATGAAGAGTCCATTGACTTGGTCAGTGTGGTGTTACGGCTGAATCAGAAACATATGTTAAAAGGGAATGAGCTTCCCAAGTGGGTAAAATAATCTTGAATTAATGTATGTAATAAAGCAGGCATGACAGAACTTGTGAACCCTCTAAAATACCATTAGAGCTCTTAGTGTAATCTCATTTTTGTACTTAGTAGCATCATTGTGTAACTTGGCCTGAAAGAATTTAATTTTAGAATGTCTAAATCACACTTATGGGGAAAATTTTAGAAGAATCTACATTGCGAACTAAGCTTTTCTTCTGTCCTCTAAATTGATATAGGGAAGCATTTATTTTTGTTTCCAGAAAGTAAAAGTGGTCAGAAGGGCAAATTATCCATAATTAATGAACTGAACAACATAAAGGATTTTACAATTTCCTTTTATTTAAAGAAAAGCTATAAAGAAGAAATACTTCTATAAATGACATGTTTAATGGACAAGAATTTTTAAAAAAATGTCTCATCTGCATGAAGAAGCATGATTATTTCCAATTGGGATAAAACGTAGAAATATAATTGTTCCTTCCTTGTAATGATGCCAAATACACACTAGTTTTGAATAAATTTTTTTTGGTTAATTAATTGAAATGATCAAGGCATTCTGACATTACTTTGCAGTCTTTGTTAGCTGATGTTCAAACTTTGATCCACCTACCATTTTAGTAGATTGGAAGTAGAAACCAGGTTTTGACTTACAAATTAATTTCATGTCAGCATTACTACATTATTTTAATCCTGAATAAATATATTTCATTAACTAAAAGGCAGAGCCCCTTAAGGAAAATAATGATAATTGCCAATATGTATTTACATAAATACAAAGTTCCTCAGTGTTATTTTATAAGTGTCAGAGCGAGATTCAATCTCAGGTCTCGGATGCTAACTTCCTAGGCCTATGCATTCTATGATACTGCTTATGCCAATAAAATTGGGGTTTTTTGTGCCCCTACAGCTCTTTTTATGTGCTCCTTTGCCTTCATTCTGCTTCCTTCCAAATAATCATCCTTGATGTACAGACAACTAGTGATATCCATCCAACTCTGCAGATGCTGGCTTCAAATGTTACTCATTCTCTGCCCCATTCTTTCACTTTCTTTTGTTCTTGGCAATGTGACAATGAGTCCAGTGGACATTCTGGTAAGCTGGCCACTATTACAAGGCTAATAATCCATGTCCAAATTGATTCAGATCAATAGACCATGCTTATATTAAGATAATTAGTGGCAGTGTGGTAGGCTTTTTTGACCACCACTGGCTTTACACACACACACACACACACACACACACACACACACACACACACACAATGTATGAAGGTATTCCTTTTCAGAACTGATGAGTAAATGAATTCCCTTTGAATTGTTAGAATTTCCTCATTCTCACTCTTAGTCATAATTATCTTTACTTTGTCATCTTCATCTTGCATTCTTTAACTGGCCAAACTACTTTACAGGAAATGTGTCATAAACTAAAATATACTTCTATTTAGCAAAAGTGGAAAAACAGACTATTAACTATTGAGAACAGATGAAAATGTACATATTAGGGTTACTTACAGCATCATTGCCAACATTGGAACAAAATCTGAAATTCTGATTTCTGCTATATCTGGGTGGTGCTAATTTGACCACGTTTTTAAAAATTAGCCATGGTAATAATGTTTGAACATTGAAGGACAACTGGGTTATGTTTTCAAAATATATCTTTCAAACTTTTTTTATCATTTAAAACATAAAGCAAAATAAACAAAGCTCAAATAACAACAATGACCAAAAAAAAGCCCTATGCCTTGATTAATGATTTTTGAAATTATGTTTTAGTTATATAATAATTCAATGTAAAATAAGTCTCACATTTTTAACATCAGAACAATCCTTTCCCTATGGAGTTCATTTATACCTGAGATTCATGTGGTAGTCCTTGGCATTCCACAAAGAAATTAATGCCAGCAGATATTAGTTTGTCTAGACTTCTATTCCAAAAGGCAAACTATTTCCCCAGTTTTAGGACACATAAATGGCTAAGAGGATGATACCATGTATAAAGGAATGGGTTCCAGACATAAAATACCTATAGCTATAAAGGGAGAAACAGATGGTGTACATCAGAATTCTCCCAATAATAAGGAATGTACTATTTTATGTGGATCCCTAAAACCTGGTCTTAAAATCCTTAACAAGCTGAACACACTTGCTCATGGCTCCTCGATCATTAGACTGTAAAACAATGAAGCCTCCTTGATAAGGTAAAAGTGAGTTATTAAGCTACGTCGGTACCTTCTGACAAAATCCTGAGTTGAGTTTTAAGTTAGATGTGTAAATGAAAGTTGATAAAAATATAATAAAGAGCCCCAAACTAGAAATAGTCCTCAGCATTTCTTTCTTGCCTCCAGGACTCTTTGGCTTCCCCTCCTGCTTTCCCTTATTGCTTCTGTCTCTCCTCCATCTGCTCCATCTGTTAAGGTCCACTTAACAGTGTCGTGTTTGTTGGTTTAAGAAAAACCATGCCAAACAAAAGGCTTCCAATAAGTGATTTTCTGCTAAAATGCAAGGTAATTTGTAGAGCCATCAAAGTCCAAATGTTTTTTAACTCTTGTATCTGTGTGCGTACATATGTTCTTGGGCAATATATCCTGCAAGAAAAAATTATGTGGCATGTCAAGGAGTCAATGGTGCCTTTTATAAAATTGTTAAGAAAACATTTTAAAAAAGAGATTGGAAGACAGGTTAACTACTTAATAACTAACTTATTTTTTAGGTCCACTTTAATCATGCTCTCTTTGCTCACAATTAGTGTCACAGAAGTAAATAAGCTACCGTGAGAACACTTTGATCTCAATTACTGTTTGGGTAGAAAAATAAGTTGTTCTTTACACCACCTGAACTGATTTTCTGAATTACTATGTGAGGAGTATTTTTTTTTCAAGCAATGTAATTGCCTTGTTTTCATTTAGGGAGGAAGACAGAAGAATGTATTCCTAAAAATGAAGATATACATATTATTACCAGGAGTAGAAACTTTGTATAATGGAGATAATATTGACCTAGGAATCAGAACTTCTGAGCTCTAATCCTTACTCTGTAACTACCAAAGTTACTTTCCCTTTGGCAAATGTCAGTTCTCTGGGTCTCACTTTCCTAAACTGTAAAAAAGAGCTTTGGACTTAGTCTTCAAATTACTGTCAAATTCTAAAGTTATTTTTATCTATCTTAATTCAGTTAAATGCGTTTCCTCAAGTATGCTTCCATTACCTCTTAGGAGTTTTTGTTTTTGTTTTTCCTTGAAATTCTCAGAGATTACAGACTTTAACTTAGGGACAAAGGATGATAAACTTGTTTTAGGTAAATGTAGAATAGAATTCAGAAACTCCATTACAAATCATCAACTCTAATATCATTAAATTTTCAGCCTCCTTGCTCATTATAAATTTAAATGTCTTGAAAATCCATGTATTAATTAAGTGAGAGATAATTTACTAAATGTACAAGCAATGAGCAGATTCCTGTGTCAGCCCCATATGCAATTTGATAGTAGATTCAAGGAATTTTAGAGCAGACAGGAATTTTATTACTCTTTATTTTCACAAATATTTAAAAGGAAGTAAAGACAGCGAATGACTTCTGCGTGTTCTTTTACAACACTATTGGGGTAAAGTTTACATATAATAAACTAATTTATAGAGTATAATTTTGTGTTTTCACATAGGTATACACCAGTGAATGCGTCACTAAATCAGCATATTTGTGATATTCTTCACTCCCAAAAGCTTCTCTGCCTTTCTGTAATCCCTCCCTACCCTCCTTCTTCATCCCCTGGCAACCATTGACCTGCTTTCTGCTTCCATATATTAGTTTGCATTTTCTATAATTCTTTACAAATAAAATGATACACTATGCAATGCCCTCTACCCCCTTTTTTTTTTGGTCTGGCTTCATTCATTCAGCATATTTAAAAAAATTTCTTTTAATGTTTTTCTTTATTTTTCAAAAAGAGCAAGAGAGAGTGCAAACGGGGGAGGGACAGAGAGAGAGGGAGACACAGAATCTGAAGCAGGCTCCAGGCTCTGAGCTGTCAGCACAGAGCCCTATGTGGGGCTCCAACTCACCAACTGCAAGATCATGACCTGAGCTGAAGTGGGACACTCAACCGACTGAGCCACTTAGGTGCCCCATAGCGTATTCTTTTTTTTAAAGATGCATCCATGTTATTACTATTGGGAGATAATCCTCCATGGGTCTCCCATGTTTTCTACATGTCTTGTGAGCAGAGTCACCAACTGCTTTTGTTCTGGATTATCTTTGCAGGGATATTTGAATAGAGGAGAGACTTGGAAGATAGCGAGTCTCCCTCCAGAGCAAAGGGCAGGTTTGTGTATTGTCCAGTATGATAAAGATATTGCCTTCCTACAGGGTAAGGTTAAGCAGGCTTATTGCCTAGTATAAAATACTTGAGTCCCTGAGCTTGAGGTAGGTCATTGTTCTGTAACATACTGTATTGCATCCACCATCTTCACATTGTCCTGCTTGAATCGGCGCTAAGGGAACCGTGCTACTCTGCTATTGCTAATGTTGTGCATAAGAAAGTCCTTTGTCTCTGACCCGGGAGACTCTAGCTTGTTAGCTGGCAAATGCAGTAAAATATCAGATCCTTTAGAGTTCTTTCCAGTTAGTTCATTATTTTTTATTAGTGACTTAATGCATTTTATGGCTATACCTCAATTTGTTAACCCATTTATCAGTTAATGGATATTTGGGCTCTTTCTAGTTTTTGGCAATTACAAGGAAAAAAGCTGTTATGAACATTTATGTACAAGTATTTATGGAAACTATACTTTCTCTTTAGTACATACATAGTAGTAGAATGGCTGGCACACATAGAGGTATATGGTTAACTTTTAAAGAAACTGCCACATGGTTTTACAAATTGGTTGTATCAACCAACATTTCTACCAACATACCTTCATAGGCTGGGCTCCTCTGCTGGGTAGGCTGTGGACGGCTCCACGGTTGGTGGTACAGCGGGCTGTGTTCCAAGGCTGCCCAGGGTCACTGTTCAGGCTCCCAGGTTATGTGGGACCAGAGACCGTGCTCAACAGTTGGGCAAGAGGGCGGGCCTGGCTTTGCTCTGCAACTGCCCCGGTTCTCTGGCCAGACTTCCGGGATGGGTAGGATTAGAGGATCCAAATCTGCTTCGCTGCCAAGGGGCAGCAGTAAAACGAGTTGCTACGGCCCTGACTAGAGACCTGAATTAGGCATAACTCTGCCAACCAAGCTCCCTGGCGAAAAGGGATGACCAGCAGAGACACCTGCTGGGATCTCTGCCCAGGCACAGCTGTAAGTACGCTCTGGGTTCTGGCCGCTGTAAACCCCACCCCCACCATCGTCAGCTCCCGCCCATTCCCTCAGTGATTCCGTCCCAGGCGAGACCCAGTGGGCCCCTGGGAAGCGTCCTGCAGCGCTGGGGAAACAGGATGTCCACCTCTGGTTCTCTTTAACCCCTTGTGACGAGGTAGGTCCAGAGCAGCCTTGAGGCAGAGCTGCGCCCCGGTTTGGGGGAGGGACGACGGGGCCAGAGTGGAGCCACTTCTCTTACCCTTATAATACGGTCTGTCTTGGTGTCTGCTGTGCAGGGGGGTGCTTCAGTCTTACCCCTGGGTTCTGGGATTTTTCTCAGTGGTGTCTTGTCTGTGGATGGATGCTGATCGATCTTGTGACTGGGAGTGAAGTCAGGATGATGTTACCTCCTCAGAGGATGGGGACTGGCCCAGCTGGAACACTGGTGGCAAGCTCCTAACATTCCAGAGAGCTACGTTGGTGGTGGTGGACCTTTGTAGGCTGAAAAGAAGCAAACTATTGATACACACAACTTAGGCGAATTTCAAAACCTTTGTTAAGTGAAGGTGGTAAAACATTATATTCTGTATGGTCCCATTTATATGAAATTCTGGAAAAGGCAATGTTTATGATAGAGAGCAGATCAGTACTGCTTGGGTCTGGGAATTGAGGAAGGGAATTCATTTCAAAGAGGCCCGAGGCAACTTTCTGAGGTAGTGTAAATGTTTTGTCATGTATCATGATCATGCTTACAAAACTGCACACAGTTACCTAAACTTAGTAATCTGTACACTTAAAATGTGGGATGAAGTTTTATTATATGTAATATACACTTTAGTAAATTTGCAGTGAGAGACAGAGAGAGAGAGAGAGAGAGAGAGAGAGAGAGAGACACCATTGGGAAGATTAAGGCTTGAACTGGATTGGACCATGAGGTATATCCAACTCTTGATAATTAAGTCCTTATAAAGTACTGAAAAGTCTATCTGACAGACAAAAAGGAATTTATAGGGGCACCTGGGTGGCTCAATCCGTTGAGCATAGTATTTTAGCTCAGGTCATCATCTCAGGGTTTGTGAGTTCATGAGTTCAAGCAGCACTGGGCTCCCTGCTGTCAGCATGAGAGCCCACTTTGAATCCTTGTTCCGCATCTCTCTGCCCCTCCTGGGCTCACACTGTCTCTCTCTCTCTCTCTCTCAAAAAATGAAAGCATAAAAAAATGAATTTATAGTAAGCTACTTGTAAGGCTAGCCAAGGCAGACAAAAAAGATGCACTTCTCCACCCATTTGGTTTGACCAGAGAAAAACAGCCAAAAAGAACAATAAAGCTTCTGCTGAACAAAGTCCTCTGATTAGCAGGATCCACTTGGCATCTAGAAAATTTAGCTGCTTGAGAATCTCCTAATGTAACGCCCAAAGTTCGAGAGACCCCAAAAACGAACCACCAGAGTCCAGAGCCAAAGCCAAGCGGCAAGGGTCGTTTATTGCAGGTTCGAACCCGGTCCTCCACGCACTCGTTGCCGGTGACGCTAAGAGGCCCCGAGTGAGGTTTTTACAGCCCTTTTATAGACAGGTACAGACAAGTTATGGGGAAAGCAGGGATTTTTCACAGTTACAGAGCTGCAATTGGTTGATATTTAAATTTGAACACTTGGCAGAATTGGATTGGTTCTCGCCTTTAGATCATACCACAACTAGGGGTACAGGTATCTTAATGATTGGTCAGGAATACGCAGGTGCGCCAAGCAATTGTACAGAAGCGGAACAAGCTGGTTAAGTTTCAGTTTGCCTAGGCCTCCCATTCCCCCCCTTTCTCAAGTACCTGAGGAACCAATCTTGGGTCCTACAGTATTACCTAATCAAGCTCGCTTTCCATGTCTAGGGGCTGATGGACCATGTCTATGGCCTAAGGACCATAATCTGAATGGTGTTTAGTCTGTCCCTGATAAAGTCCATTATTTTGTTGATCATAATAGGGCCAAGGGTAAAAAGGAGGAGGAGGCATAGTAGGGGGCCCAAAAGGGGAAGAAGGTAGGGGAGAAACCCGTGGAGTCCTGACCACAGTGGGTTTTCGGCTAGTTCTTTTCGTCGGTGTGCGAGGTCCTCTTGGAGCTGTTTGATTTTGGTCCGAACTATTCCTGATTTATTGGCATAAAAGCAACATTTTTCTTGTAGGGCTAAGCAGATGCCGCCTTGTTCTGCAGTTAGCAGATCCAACCCTCTTCTATTCTGTAACACCACTTCTGCTAGGGAATCTAGCTGATCTTGCAGATCCTGGATTGTCCCTGACAAGGCTTCGACATCGTCAATTAGTTGACGAGAGAGTCGCAGATAGGAGTGTATGGAGACTCCTAATCCTGCTGTCCTGGTAGTTAATGCCCCTGTAATTCCTAGGCCTACCAGGAGGGGGATAACAGCCACAGCTCGTTTGGATCTGCCAGCTACAAAGTCCAGACTAGGGATGGGCATGGGGGTTTTTCCTGCGACTAAGTCGATATCTGGTAGCAGAGTGGCCAGGATGCATACTCCAGTCCAAATGTGGGGAAGATAGGTGTAGGCTAGGTTATTTCCGCAGACGAAAACGGTGGTGTTGGTACTACATAAGGAGGAGTTGATAGTGATGTACTGGTGGCATTGGGCAAGAGATATGATCCCTACATCTATGCTGTTATTCTGGGAGGTAAGGTTATTTATAAAGCAAGAGGCATTGAACGGGCTAATGAATTGAACGGGGAAGGGGTCAGGTAGGGAAGAGGGAAAGCAGTCATTGGTTATGCGGATATCAACTTCAGTGGGGATGGCGATGGGTCGGGGAGTTTGCTGGGGTAGGCAAAGCCAACAATCTTGGGCTAGAGTCGGGTTAGAGATGTTTAAGAGTGAGAAAGTGGTTTCTAGGATAGACATTGTCTGAGGGTCTAACTCGTAAGGGCTGTGCCTAGGGAGAACTAGGGGGTGGTAATTAAGCTGTGGATACATATGTTCTGTGAGGTCCTTAAGCCTCGTTTGCGTTTCAATCTGTCTAACAGCGTCTTGGGGTCCTCCACCGTCAGACACATGTATGGGGGCTCGGGGGTTCCAGCAGATGGCAGCTCCAATTGAGCCAGAGCAGCCAGCTTGAAGTTGCATATTGTTATCACTGGCTATTGCTGCCCTGTTACTTTGTAGGATGGCCGTAAAGTAGGTGGTGGAGTTATCTGGCCCTATACATTGTTGATAGGAGTCATAACAAGAGCTGTGCATCGACTCTTGGAAAGTGGAGCAAGGGCATTTTGTCATAGGGGCCAGGGGTTTGGGTTTGTTAACACATAACCACTGCTGTTGTTGGAGTCCGGTGATGTCATAGGTCTGGGTTAAGAAAGCGGTTGTGGTCCCACAGTCTTGGGTTTGAGTGTAGCTTCGCTGTAGACCCCCTCTTCCTACAGAGCCGGCTACTATTCTTTTACTATGTGGCAAGTCAATGGTGCTAACTACTCCACCTCTGCAATCACAGGCCCTTCCATACAGAGCTTGTAACAATCTCTGTCAACGGGGGCATTTAGTCCTCCCTCCAGGAGTGTGAGGTTGAGGGCTAGTAGGACAAGGGTCACTATCTGGAACATGTCTGGGGGAGGCACGGCGCAAGGTTAGTTTGAGGGGGTTTTTCTTACTCCGGTCTACAGTCCAAGTAGTATTTCTATCAATGTGTCCCACGAGGTCAGACAGCGGGTCGACAGGCTTAATGTGGGTGTGGTGAATCCAGGTAGGGAGGTTATCTACCTTGATGGCGGTGGGAGTTGTCAGGATGATTTGGTAAGGTCCCTTCCATCTGGGTTCAAGGTTCTCCTGCCAGTGTCGCTTGATGAGGATCCAGTCTCCTGGACGATACTGATGGGGAGTGGGTGGGGGCCGCGTCTCATACAGTTCTCTTAGTTTAGGCCACACGGCCTCATGAACTCTCTGTAGAGCCCTGAGAGAAGACAAGAGGCTGTTATCTTGGTCTAATTGAATGAGGTTTGACTTAAGATTAGGTATGATAGGTGGGGGTTTGCCAAACATGATTTCATAGGGTGTAAGGCCCAACTTGTACGGGGAGTTGCGAGCCCTGTACAGAGCGTAGGGGAGTAATTCTACCCAATTAGCACCAGTCTCCATGGTCAATTTAGTAAGGGTCTCTTTTAATGTTCTATTCATTCTTTCTACTTGTCCTGAGCTTTGGGGCCGGTAGGCACAATGTAATTTCCAATCTGCCCCACGTACGGAAGCCAATCCCTGACTTACCTTAGAGACAAATGCAGGCCCATTGTCTGACCCTATCACTACTGGAAAACCATACCTGGGCAGGATTTCTTCTAGGATCTTTTTGGCTACAATCTGCGCCATTTCCTTCTTGGTTGGAAAGGCTTCGGTCCATCCTGAAAAGGTGTCTACGAACACTAGTAAGTATTTATAGCCGTATTTGCCAGGCTTTACCTCGGTGAAGTCCACTTCCCAGTGGGCTCCCTGTAGGGTTCCTCTTTTACGGTGGCCTTGGACTGTGACGTGTGGGTGCGCATTCTGGAGTCGACATGCAGAACAGGCTGTCACAACTCTTTGTGTCTGGTCAGAGATGTTTCTTAACACTAGTTTGGATTGTCTGATGAGATCTTGAAGCCTTTGGGGCCCCAAGTGGGTAGAGTGGTGTATTTTTGTCAGGATTGCGTGGCCCAATTTTTCGGGAAGGATAAGGCGGTCTCTGGAGTCCCGCCACCATCCATCTGTAACTCGGGTCATTGGGAGCCTGTATAGCCAGATAAGATCATCTTCTGAGTATTCAGGCTGTGGGGGTAAATCTCGGGGCCCTGGGTCTGGTAGCTGCGCAGGTAATACTGGGATGGGTTTTTGTGCTACCTGGCATGCAGTTTGGTCAGCTAGGTTATTTCCTGGAGAGATTGGATCAGTTATTTTTTGGTGACCCGGGCAATGTACTATGGCCAGTTTCTTAGGGGCCCAAATAGCGACCAATAGGGCCAGAATTTCCTCTCTATTTTTGATATCTTTGCCTTCAGCAGTGAGTAGTCCCCTCTCACGGTATATTGCCCCATGTATATGGGCTGTGGCAAAGGCATACCGGCTGTCTGTATATACAGTCACTTTGTGGTCCTGCCCCATTTTTAATGCTTTTTCAAGGCAATCAGTTCTGCCCTTTGGGCAGAAGTCCCTGGGGGCAGAGCCTCTGCCCATATTATTTCAGTCTCAGATATCACTGCTGCCCCTGCATACCTCTGTCCTTGATGGACGAAGCTGCTTCCGTCAGTGAACCAGGTGACCTCAGCATCCGGTAAAGGCCGGTCCTGTAGATCTTCCCTTATTCCATGGATCTGAGCTAGGATGTCGGCGCAGTCATGGAGCGGGGAGTCCAGGTCAGGATCAGGTAGCAGCGAGGCCGGGTTTAGAGTTCGGGGAGGGGTGTATGTGATCCGCAAGGGATCTAACAGGAGTCCCTGATAGTGGACCATCCGGGCATTGCTCATCCACCTATCGGGGGGCTGCTTGAGCACTCCTTCGATGGCGTGGGGTGTGGTGACATGTAACTCTTGGCCTAGGGACAGCTTATCGGCGTCTTTAACCATTAGGGCTGTAGCCACTATTATCCAGAGACAAGGGGGCCATCCTGCGGCTACAGGGTCCAGTTTTTTTGAGAGGTAGGCCACTGGTCTGGGCCATGGACCTAGATGCTGGGTTAGCACTGCCTTGGCTATGCCTTTATGTTCATCCACATATAAGTGGAAAGGCTTAGAGATATCGGGCAGTCCTAGAGCTGGGGCTGATAGGAGGGCTCTCTTTATCTGTTGAAATGCCTGCTCAGCTTCCGCAGACCATTCAAATGATGGTTGGTTTTTAGAGACTGCGTAAAGGGGTTTGGCCATTTCAGCAAAACCTGGGATCCATAACCGGCAGAATCCCACAGACCCCAGGAATTCTCTCACCTGTCGAGGCGTGGTGGGTCGCGGAATGCGGAGGACAGTCTCTTTCCGGGCATCAGTAAGCCATCTTTGTCCTTTGTTTAGCAGGTACCCCAGATATATTACCTCAGGTTTGCAGATTTGGGCCTTCTTAGCGGATGCGCGGTACCCTAGGTTCCCCAGTGTCTGTAGGAGGTTTTTCATCCCCACGAGACAGGCTTCTCAGGTCTCAGCTGCAATAAGGAGGTCATCTACATATTGTAGGAGAGACACATTTGGGTTTAATTTCCAGTACTTACTTAAATCTTCGTGGAGGGCTTCATCAAATAGGGTGGGGGAATTTTTAAATCCTTGTGGAAGTCGGGTCCAGGTGAGTTGTCCATTTATGCCTCTTTCCGGGTCCGCCCATTCGAATGCAAAGATGTCTTGGCTCTTGGGGGCCAAAGGCAGGCTGAAAAAGGCATCTTTTAAATCAAGGACAGTGTACCATTGTTTGTCTGGGCTGAGGGTACTGAGAAGAGTATAAGGGTTGGGCACGGTAGGGTGAATGTCCATAACCCGTTTGTTGACCTCTCTTAGGTCTTGCACTGGCCGGTAATCTCCGCTGTTAGGTTTGCACACAGGCAACAAAGGGGTATTCCAGGCCGAATGGCATGGTCAAAGGATTCCGACATCGAGGAGACGGCAGATGTGTGGGGTGATGCCCAGCCTGGCCTCTGCTGACATGGGGTATTGCTTGACCCTCACGGGGTCGGCCCCTGGCTTGACTTCTATGAATAGAGCCGGGCGATGTTTTGCTAGCCCCATTCCCCCGGTTTCTGCCCAGGCTTTGGGACACCAGTGGAGCCAGTAGCCAATATCCTTTTGTGGGAGGGGTGGAGTTTGGTGAAGCCGATATTCATTTTCCAGTTGTATGGTGAGGACCGAGATAGGAACTCGGTCCTGGGAGTAGTAACTGGGAGTCAGTTACTTTAGGCCCTCCGGGCTGAAAGTGAATTTGAGCTCCCATTTTCGTGAGGAGATCTCTTCCCAGCAAGGGGCAGGGAGTATCCGGAATAACCAAAAAGGAATGGGTTACCCTTCCTGTCCCTAGATCCACGGTTCATTGGGTGGTCCAAGGATATTTTTTAGTTCCTGTAGCTCCCTGGACCCAGGAGGACTTACCAGAGATTTTTCCATGAGGGCTAGTGAGTACTGAATGCTGTGCTCCTGTGTCCACAAGGAATTGCACAGGAGTCCCCTCCACTTGTAGGATTACCCTGGGCTCGGGGAGGGGGCCCGAACCCCGTCTTCCCTATTCTGAGTCCTGGGTAAATAGGATGGGGGCCACTTTGGTTTGCCACGGCTCTGATCCCGAGCGCAGTTGTTTCTTTTTGGGACAGTCACGAATCCAATGTCCTTTTTCTTTACAGTAGGCGCGTTGGTCTTTGTCTAGGGGGCGCCTGGGGGGGCGAGTTTTCTGTTCTCCTGTGGGCCCTTGATCTTTCTGAACTATGGCGGCTAAGACTTTAGTCATTTCCCTGGTGGCTTTGAGCTGTTTATCCTCTGGAGCGTCCCGATTATTATATACCCGCTGAGCAATGTGGAGTAGGTCCTGGATCTGTTTTCCTTCTAGATCCTCTAATTTGAGGAGTTTCTTTTTGATGTCAGAGGCAGCCTGGTTTACAAAAGACATCACAACTGCGGCCTGATTTTCGGGGGCCTCGGGGTCCATGGGGGTGTACTGCCTAAAGGCTTCCATTAATCTTTCTAAAAAGGTGGCAGGGCTCTCTGTTTTACCTTGTATTACCGAGTATACCTTGGCCAAATCAGTGGGCTTGCGTGCTGCAGCCCGGAGACCCGCCATTAGAGTCTGGCGATAAATGAGCAGTCATCCCCTACCTTCTGCTGCGTTGTAGTCCCAATCAGGCCGAGTCAGGGGAAATGCTGCATTAATGAGGTCAGGGTTAACAGTGGGTCGACCATCTTCCCCCGGAACCAGCTTCCGCGCTTCAAGTTGAATCCTCTCCCTTTCTTCCGTGGTGAACAGGATTCGCAAAAGCTGTTGGCAGTCATCCCAGGTAGGCTGGTGGGTGAACATTATGCCCTCTAGGAGGGCTATGAGATCTTTAGGGTTATCAGAAAACTGAGCATTTTGGGTTTTCCAATTATAAAGGTCGCTGGTAGAGAAGGGCCAATACTGGAGTCGGGGGTTGCCCGTTTCATCGGGGGGTCCTATTTCCCGCAGGGGTAGGGCCACAGTGGAGTCGGGGAGGCGAGAGCTTGGCTCACGCTGGGTGCGCCCACGAGTTCCGCCGGCTGGCCCTTCGCAGTTGGTTGCATTTTCAGTAGGGCTCGGCGCGGCTGCTGCCCCTTGCCTCCCTGGTCCCGGCGCAGCGGCCGCTTCCTGTCCTCCTGGTTCCCCTTGGGGGGCAACCAGCGGGGCGACTGGTGGGGCGGCCGCTGCCGGTAGGGCCTGGGGTGCGAGGGGAGGGGGATGATAGGGTGGAGGGTCTAGGGATAGTAGGTCCTGACTGTCGGGCAATATGGGACATAGGGGCGCCGAGGGGGTCCGCGGCTTGGTTGGGTCCATGGAGTGGGCCGCGAGAATCTTACAGGACCCTGAGGAGAAGAAGGGGGACATCCAGGGTGGAGGGTTTTCAACAAGATCCTGCCAGATGAGGATATAGGGAACCTGGTCTGGGTGGCCTTCCTTTCCTGGCAGAAGGGTTCTGGCCTTGACCTTAGCAATTATAGGCAAACAAAAAGTGCCCTTGGTAGGCCAGCCCACCCCGAAAGTGGGCCACTCAGACCGGCAGAAAGTGATAAGTCTCGACCGGCGGATGTCCAGGCTTAGGTTATGGCCTCTAGTCTGGACATCCGTGAAATTAGCCAGAAGAAGGTAGAGAGGTGTACTCTGGTTCTGTCCCATAGTCTTTATAGGAAGAAATAGATGGGTTAAGTTAATGTTCCGGGAGTGAGCCGGATATACCTGCAGAGGAGAGGAGACACGTTAAATCGCAAGCGCGGTGGCAAACAGAAAGTGCCCTGGTGAAGAGACCAGATACGGAACGGGTGTCTGTAACCCGAACAAAAAGTTCCGATGGGCCAAAATGGTGCCCCAGACGGGTTCCAGAGGACGTCTCCTACTGGTCTGGACTGACTGCCCTATAGCACGTCCGCCAGGGCTGTGTCAGTCACGGATACAGATCCCGCACGGGAGAGCCAGAAATGAACAGACAAACAGAAACGGACAGAGCCGGCTCACTTACCGACCGGTCTCAGGAATGACCCGTTGACTTGGGGGTCTGGTGGGTTTGGGGGTATCCCAGACGAGCCCCAAATGTAATGCCCAAAGTTCCAGAGACCCCAAAAACGAACCACCAGAGTCCAGAACCAAAGCCAAGGGGCAACATCCAGTTGGTTGACTTTTCATTTTGATGAAATGACCCAGAATTTATTTGCATGTGATTTGAGGCAAGGACTCAATTTTGTGGAAAAGTAATTATCTCATCATTATTTACAGAAACTCATTTTCTCCACTATCCTCAAAGCCATTTTTGTCATATGAACATGGTCTGTTTCTTGACACCATCCTATCCCCCTAACTAGTTTTTTTTTTTTTAATGCAAGGTCTTCTTTAATAACAATTTTAAATTCAGCAATAATGGTAAATTCTTTCAGTAGCTTAATAATTAACCTGTAGTGTCTCTTGTGTTTCCTAGATGAAAAATCATGTTACTTGAGTATAGCTAGTGTTTGGTGTCTTTTCTTTTTTAATTTATGCTTTGTTTGATATCCAAGTCTCTGAATAATATGTGTGTTTTTACTAAGCTGTCTGGTTTTTGTGTTCCCCATTGGCTCTAAAAATCAGTATATTTTTTCTCTTCTGGTTCATGAGTTTTTCTTTCTTTTCTTTCTTTTCTTTCTTTTTTATCTTTACGTTTATTTATTTTTGTGAGAGAGCGAGATCAGCAGCACGAGCAAGGGAGGAGCAGAGACTGAGGGAGGGAAAGTCTCAAGCAGGATCCCCACTGTCAGCACAGAGCCCGATGCAGGGCTCTAACTCAGGAACTGTGAGATCATACCTGAGCCAAAATCAAAAGTCAGTTGCATAACCAACTGAGCCACACAGGTGCCCCATCGTTCATGAGTCTCATGGGACGTTCTTATTCCTTGGAATTTTTTTTTTTTCTGTGAAGACTCTTTGAAACCTGGCTTGAAGACAGGCTTCCCCAAATCGGATCTTAATTTGCTTTTTCTTAGGTTCCTAGGACACTATAAAGTAGAGATACTTTAAACTGAAATCTCAGCTTGAGTTTTCGTTTATTTAGTATTTTTTAGACCAGTTAGGATAAACATATTCCATTGGAGAACTGACCTGTGGTTATGAATTATCACAGAAGTTTTATTTTGTCTCAGATCTGCTTTCAGCACTTAGATTCTTAAAGAAGCAGGCTTATTTCTTGTTCCTTTTCATGTAAGCTATGGGTTTTTAGTGTCCCAGCTATAGGAGTGAGTTTGTCTGCTATTAGATTCTCTTCTGTGGAAAGGGCGGCTCTTGGGCTTCTTCTCTTTGTCCTTCTCCCTATATCTTGGGAACAAAAAGTAAAATTTAAGATCACTCTTAGCAAATGCCCTTAAGGATGAGTTGTTTTTAATATCTTAGCAGCTCAACATTGTCTTTTAAAAGGCTTTTAAAATATTTTATCAAACGTTTTTATTTTTTATTTATTTTTAATTTTTTTAATATTTATTTATTATTGAGAGACAGAGAGACACAGAGCGTGAGCAGGGGAGGGGCAGAGAGAGAGGGAGACACAGAATCCAAAGCAGACTCCAGACTCTGAGCTGTCAGTACAGAGCCCAACGCGGGGCTCGAACTCACAAACTGTGAGATAATATCCTGAGCCTAAGTCGGTTGCTCAACCAACTGAGCCACCCAGGTGCCTCTTTTTAAATTTTTTTTTTTCAATCAGGAAGTCTTTTAATGTAGTCACTCTCCCAAGCTGCAGAAAATGGATCTGCTTAATCTTTACATGACTAAATTCTGTATTTCAGAAGTTAGGAAAATTATTAATTTTCAAATATTACTTTTAAGATTAAGATTAAGAGTTGGAAATTCTTATAAAAATTAACAGAATTAAATATATATTTGCTTCTTAGCCTATTAGCTAGGAAGATAATCATACCTGATTCAAAAATAAATATATTTTCACTTTATATAAACTTGCTATTTTTGATACATAATGACACAAATGTAGAAGACAAAAATGCCATAAATTGTTTAAAAATGCAGATGAAAGAATTAGTATTTTTGGCACAAGGACACATTTTCTATCATGATCTGATTCAGTGAGTATGAACCTAGTTGTGCTCTACTCTTTCCTTCTCTAGAAAAACCATTCAGATTCTAAAGTGGTATGAAAGAGGAAAAAAATTGTAAAATATCTCTTAGAACATCTTTATCCTTTCCATCTACATTTACATTTCCCATCAGTCCTTTATATTTCCTAATGACTATAATAATGAACATTTAATCTCAGTATGTACTCTGAACTGTAATCTCATAAAACTTAATAGCATGTCAGGTTTTAAATGCAATCTTTGGGTCTTGATGATGCATACCTTCTTTCCTTAAGCTTCTGCCTGGCACTTTTGCCCAGTTTACCACTATTGAGGCAAAGAACCTATCTGTGGATTGCCTATATTATGTACATAATACTTTGACCTTAAAAACAAAGGGATTTGCTGAGGATTTCTAGCTGATATTTCCTTCTAATTCTACTTGAAATGTGTGGATTTCATAGAAACACAGCACAAGTGAATCTCGACAGAAAATGCATAAAGATTTTACTTGATCAAACCACTCATTATGGTCCAGAATGGCCCACATATTCCTGCCATGGGGACAAATTATCTTTAATATTGATTTCATTTAAAAACTTATACTAAAGATCCACTTAAATATTAGTATTTCTTTATAGATTCACCCTTTCATTTTTTGATCTCTAATATAAATTTTGGGGAGGCAAAGTTGTTGATGAAAAATATTGCTTAAGTTTTAATATGATCTTTGAATTTGAGTTCCCTGCAAGGGAAAAAAAGATTTAAAAAAATAGACCGAAGACCAAAATTCAGGTTAGAGTTTAGTAATAAAATGTTCATCTTACATATTTTTCAAAGAAAAGGAAATATAAATCGAGAAAATTAAAACAGCACATATATAAGCTGCTTGACAGATTTCAGTATCTCAAGGAGGGTGACAGCAGCAATGTCACATTTCAAATAAACAGTTTTGTGAAATTGTAAAGCTTTTAAAGGAATTATTTAAAATAATGAAGCAAACCCAGTGCCCGATGTATCAAACACATTCTTGGTGGTGATAAGTAAAATTTCTGTGAATATGTACAATGAGTCAAAGTACCAAAATAAAAAATGATAATAATTCTGCCAAAAATTCTTCATATGAAAGTATATTTTAATATATGACAGTTAACAACATCATACTTCACAGAGAATTTTGTTGTTGTTGTTAACTGGATTTTATTGGAATTCATGAAGGCACAGATTACTAAAAATTAAATTGAATGCGTGTGCTTTTCTGGAAGCAAACTCATCTGTGAAGCTGATTGGAAATGCAGTTGAGTGTCATATCTAAATGTGCTATAGGGGCGTATGGTAGAAATTATAATCCTGCTGGGGATGCAGCCTATTATCTTATTACAGTTACAAATATAGTAAACAATAAATTCATTATTATTACCAGATTTGAACTGAAGTAAATCTCTATTTTGGCATGATAAAACCATGCAGCATAAATCAACCATGCTAGCTCTTATAATACTTTTTTCTAATGAAATATCTTGAATTGCATTCACATCAAACTGGAAACTACACTTAAACCGTTATTGACTATGGCTCCTCTGAGGACAATAGTGAAGTGTTACCATTGTTTTCCATTTCAAAAAAGAAAATAAATTGAAGGTCATGAATAAAATTTCTTTTCAGTTTTTGGCAAAATGGGTATAGAATTTAAAATATCACAGAAGCAGGGTAATAGTTTCATTTTTACGCTGAAGTGGAAAGTGTTCTCAATATTCCACATTCTACCAAATATAATCTCCTTGTGGGCACCTGGATGGGTCAGTCGGTTAAGCGTCTGACTTCAGCTCAAGCCATGATCTCACAGTTCATGGATTTGAGCCCCATGTAGGGCCCTGTGCTGACGGCTCAGAGCCTGGAGCCTGCTTCAGATTCTGTGTCTGACTCTTTCTCTACCTCTCTCTCTCTCTCTCTTTCTCTCTCTCTCTCTCTCTCTCAAAACTAAATAAACATTAAAAAAAAAACAACAACAGTACAGTGGTCTGTCTAGAGTTAAAATTTAGTTTCCTAGGTAAAAACTAAACAACCATATAACTCTCTCTGGCTATCTTCAATAGGTGAATGTCTACTCATCTGCACTGCTTATGGGTCTATTCTCTTTATGATCTTTAGATAAGAGGGTTTTGGCAATCAAAGACCAGGTTTTTAAATTTCTCTTGTCACCTGTCGCTGTGTACAAAAACACCCCAGAATTTAGTGTCTTAAGACAACAATAATTTTATTTATTTGTTCACAATCCTGTAACTTGGCCAGGGCTATAGGGGAACAGATTATCTCCCCTTTACTTGGCATCAGTTAGGCTAATTTGACTGGTGCCAGGCTCAACTCCTAGATACCCTCAGTTATAAGGTGAGGGCAAAGTGAAACTGTCTCTTGGTTAGAAGCTCAGCTAAAGCTATTAACTGAGGCTTGTATTCTCCTCCGTGAGCTCTCTCCATGTGATTAGGCTGGGCTTTTCACAGCATCATCGTCTTAGAGTAGTTGAATTTTGTGCATGATGGTGCACTGTCCCCAAAGTGCAAAAGCAGATATTGCCAAGCTTAAGCCCAGAACTCTCACAACTAGCAGTGTCCTATCACTTCTGCCATTTTGTGTTGCTTAGAAACATGTTCAAATTCAAGAGGATTAGACTACAAAACATGTAAATACAGGGAAGTATCATAACATTATCATGTACCTCAGTACTACCCATGCAGATGGCACTAACTGCATAGTTCGTATATGAATGAATTATAGATCATCTGAATCATCTGATTTCAATGTTTTATTACCTTGATTATGTTTTTCCTGGAGGTTAGCTGGAACTTCTTGTTTAATTTAAACATCTTTTCCCCAGTTCAAATTACTATAGCTTATAGCTAATAAATTGTCAACATCATCTTCACAAAGCATGTTTTTAGTTAAACACAAGCCATTTCCTTTCTGTCTGAAAAACAAACCCATTTTTGTTCCCATATAGGAAGTAAGAAAGACAGCCAAATACTTGGCAAGTTAATGACTTGCCCTTAGAAAGTAGAAGAGTTTCTTTGAATCAAACACAAGATAGTTTGAGTACTTTTAGGGAGCTGTATAAGGAAGAGCCATTTCACAGGAATAATTTCATCCCTGGTGTCAGGAATGGGCCCTTAGTTGTAATTTAGGATTCCTAAATTTAAGTCCTAATTCTGCTGCAATCAAGCAATGTATCTTAATCAGCCCTGATCTCCAGGGGTCTGTTTTCTCAACTGTAGAATGAGGGAATTGTACTGAAAATTTCTGGAAAAGAAAATCTTTCAGCCACAACACTCTAAGGTTCTATTCATAAAACACAAAGCATTTGCAATTAAAGAGAGTTTTGATTTCTTTTTATTTACATAGTGTTTTATGTTGACACTATGAAGAGGAATGACATCCCAGATCTACAAACATGTACATTTTTGAAAAATATTTTACCTTATGTTTGGGATAGCTCTGGTTAAGTTTGAGATTTATTTTTCCAGGAAAAAAAAAAGATATCTGTATTTTATTAATATATTTCCTTATAGATTGATTCTCTGTGGCTGTTTTTCTTAAAACCATTTCTATTTATATACAAAAGATTCAAATAAGTGAATGGAGTTTTTGAATTAGAAAACAAATTTATAGGACTGTAAACAATTATTATGGTTTTACAATGTCTGAACATCATCTGATTCCCTCTGATTCTATGTTTATGTCACCATAGACCTGGTAAGAGATCCCCAAGCTCTATGCCTTACTAATAATGGGTATTAGATAAAACATTAATTAAGTTAGTAGGTGAGTAAAGTTCTTAACCAGTAGTAGTCCAGTGATATTCTGAAGGCTTGCATCTGCTTGTGAAAACTGATTGTGTCTATTTCTTCCAAATATTCATTCAATAAGGTCATGTTGGTAGGTGACATTAGCCATTATGGAAATATTTACACCATGGAAATCAGCAAATACTACATATCACTGTTCTTTCTTTTTTTCTTTCTTTCTGCCAGTTGTTAAACAGTTTTATTCACAATACCAAGCGAAGTCAGGGAGTCAGATTAAAAGGGTAGAATGAAGATGGACAGTCAGAATCAGCCTTAAACTTAGACCTGAATGAAATGTCAGCCATATAGTCTTGCAAAAAACATTTCTGATAGAGTATTAAGGTGTGGAAAAACCATAAACCGGAAACGACACCAATAGGTTTAAAGATCAGCAAAGAGGACAGTAGGGATAGAATATATTTATCAAGAGGATAGTTCTATTAGAAGAGATTGGAAATGTAGGCAGGAGTCAAATCACATTAAGATTTATAAGTCATGATAAGGATTTTGAACATTAAGACTAAATCCAAAAGGAAGTTCCTAAGGAGTTTTAAGCTGAGACATGACATGATTATCTTTATTTACAGAGAACAAGCTAGATTATCTGTGCCAAATCAATTGGGGTTTGCAGGTGTGCAAGAAATGTAACCAGTTATGAAAATATTATAATGAGTCAAGTGGGAATAAGGGTATCTTGGACCAAATTGATGGTATAAAGATGTGGAGATATCTTTTTTTTTTTAATTTTTTTTTTCAATGTTTATTTATTTTTGGGACAGAGAGAGACAGAGCATGAACGGGGGAGGGGCAGAGAGAGAGGGAGACACAGAATCGGAAACAGGCTCCAGGCTCTGAGCCATCAGCCCAGAGCCCGACGCGGGGCTCAAACTCACGGACCGCGAGATCGTGACCTGGCTGAAGCCGGACACTTAACCGACTGCGCCACCCAGGCGCCCCAGATGTGGAGATATCTAGAAAGATTTGGTTATTGTTTGTAGGTTGTTTCTATAGGACTTAATGATGAATTTGAGGTATGGAATAAAGGAAAACTCTCATGCCTGAAGCATGACATCATTTACTATTAATGGCAAAGACTATGAGAGGAGAAAAAGAGATAGATGGTTCTACTTTAAATGCTGTATATTTGAGTTATCTATTACATATATAATGAGAGATATCAAGTAGATAGTTGAAATGTAGTACTCTGGCTCCAGAAAGAGTTCAGGGATATTGATATAATTTTGAAAATTTTCAGTGCATACTCTATATTTTAAAACTAAAAACAAAACAAAACAAAAAAAAAAACCAACACACACAAAAAAACAGTGGAATTACCTAGTGTTAAAGAAGGAGAAAGGAGTATCCAAAACAGATTCTTAGAACACTCCAACATTTAGAAGCGAAAAAGTAGTGGACAAGCCCACAAAACAAAGTGAGATGGAGTAGCCAGAGAGATCAAAGATAAACAAGGAGAGTTGTCACTGAAAATAAAAGAATAAAGTTTAAATAAGAAAGATGTGTTCAATAGCAATCCTGCTGAGAGTTGATGAATATAAGACCTGAGCTAGACTGGGGGTTCCACAGACAAAAGGAGTGTCTAGATAGTAAAAGGAGTTAAGGAAGTTGAGAGAGTTTCTCAACTCATTCTATATACTTTTCCATGAAGGGGAACAGAAAAATGGGAAATGGGGGCTCAATGGAGGAATTGTCTTTAAGATCAGAACTGCTGAATCATTTTTGAATATTAATGGCAATGAGAAAAGAAGGTGAAGTGGTTGATGAAAGAGGATAGGTAAGTTGAAGAGCCAAGTCCTAGGAAAGGAAAGGAAGACGAGATTCAGAGACCAAGCACTGGTTTTAGTTTTTGATTGGCATAGAAACATTCTTCTGTGGTTATAGGACAAAGACAGAAAAAAATAAATACACACACACACACACACACACACATAGAACAAACAGTAAGAGGATGAATTAGTGTTAGTTACATCTATTTTCTCAATATAAAACTGGATCATGAGTGGGAAATGAGGTAGGAGAGACTGAGGAGAAAGCAGAAAGTATTGAACATTGGTGAGGGTAGAAAAGCAATAGAGAGCTGTAATGAGATTGCTTGGAGCATGTTAGGGTCCTTTTGAGATTGGTGGCCATGAATTGAGAGTTTCTAGGTTGTATGACTTTCTCTAATAAATTTCAGCAACTCTTAAGGTGGATAATGCTCCTCCATGGAGAATCGGCCTACCGGGGGCTAGACTGTGATACAGGTGTGACCAATGTAAGTCTGAGCTCAAGTGTTTGGTATTGTGGGTGTTAGTGCATGGGTGGAGGGTTTTTCTAGGTCTGTTTCAAGGATATATATTATCAAATTAACAGTTGGTGGGTCCCCTGGCTTCAACTAACTGAGAACATTAAGCAAGGAAAATTAGGGAAATTAATCCATGAGGTCAAATGCCAGAAGAGTAGCTGAGAGTAGAGGGCCAATTAGAAGAATGAGACAGGGCAAGACTTGAAACAAAAACTATCTGAAACAAAGTTGCCAAGGCTGTAAGATGGAATAGATTGCCTGCAGACCATTTCACCAATGTCATCCAAAGGAATCTCCAACTGTGTGTGGGTATTCCTCTAATGTTCAGCTGGGAATTTGTGTCTAAAAAGGGCTGCATATCCATCCAACTGTATGAGACCTTCTTTTTTTTATTTTTTAGAAAAAAATTTATTTATTTATTTATTTATTTATTTATATTTGTATTTTATTTTATTTTTTTGAGAGAGAGAGACAGAGACAGAGAGCAAGTGGGGAAGGAGCAGAGAGAGAGGGACACACAGAATCTGAAGCAGGCTCCAGGCTCTGAGCTGTCAGCACACAGCCTGACGCAGGGCTCAAATTCATGAACTGTGAGATTGTGACCTGAGATGAGCGCTTAACCAACTGCCACCCAGGTGCTCCTGTGTGAGACCTTTTGAAAAATCATGTTTGTGAACTCCACAGAAGAAGTTCCTGTCATTTATAATTGGATATTTATTATGTATGTGATACTTTGAATTGTATATAAAAAGGCTAAAATATTTTTTCAACACCACTACTTTTGTTATATCATAAATTCAAAACATATTTTCCTTAAATTCTGTTATATTTCTCATTTAATCACAGAATATTCCTTCTAATAGTATATTATTTTACTATACTACTATACTATTAGAAGTATAGTATATATACTATATATACTATATATAGTATATATATATAGTATATATAGTATACTATATATACTATACTATTAGAAGTATAGTATACTATAGTATACTATACTATACTATAGTATACTATACTATACTATTAGAAGTATAGTATATATACTATATATACTATATATATAGTATATATATAGTAAAATATATATACTAATATATATAGTATATATATTTTATTATATACATTAAATATTAGCCATTTTTCTCAATTTTGTCAAAAGTATAAATAAATCTACATGGAATTTATTGTATGGTATGATGTAGGGATGTTCCTCCACATATAATTAATTTCCCAAGAATTTTATTTAAATGCCCATATTTATAGTATTAATTTTTGGATATTCTGTTTTATTTTTTAATTCTTCTATGACCACTAAACAATCCAAATTGTTATTCTTTTATGAGGTGTATTCTCTTTTCTTTTTTTTTTTTCCTGTCAGGTCAAGATATCACAGCTCTGTTTTTCAAAGTGCTCATTTTTTACTTCACATAAGCTATAAGTCATCCAGTCCAGTTATGTTTAAAATTATATAGTTATATTTGATAGGAATTACATAAAATGTATAGATTGGTTTGAGTCTTTACTCCAGAAATATGGCAGATATCTGCATTTGTTCAGATATTATTTTATTCTTCAGTAAACATTTGTTTTTAGCATAGCCCTATTAGTCTTTAAACATTTTCTTATTTTCTAGAACAACAAGATATTCCAGCTCACTTTCCTGTTTCCATGCCAAAGATCTATAATCAAGCATTTCATTAAGGACTCTAGTTCATTTCGCGGGGAATAGTACTCAGACACAACTATCTGAGCACTAGGTACCCTCTCTTTGGAATTACTGTGGCTTTCCTGGTTGAAGGGAAGAAAGCTACATGGGAGAGGCATAGATCACCCAGGCTACATGTTAGGCCTACTTCCCTCTCAGACTGAATTTGTGCATATTAATTTAATCCTCCTTAAATTAAATGTTAACTATCATTTCAAGGACTTTCAAAAAGTTGCTCAATTTTACTCCCCCGCCCCCCATCTGGTTATGTATTTTGGCCAAAAGTTTTTCCAAAATCTCTAGAGGACTTCATTTTTGTGTTAGTGCTAGAACAGTTACATATTAAACATGTCTTAATAAATCAGTGCTAATAAATATTTCCAGAGTAATAATAATTTGAAAGTGGCATCTTTCAAATCTTTTAGGCAAAGAGAGCATTTTTATACCTTTATCAGATAAAGACACCCACTTATCCTCTACTTTTGATGTCCTTATACATCACATGTTTTAGAATTCCTTTTGATGTCCTTAAATTCTTATTTTGTCTAATTTCTAATATATAACTGACTTGCCACACTTAAGAATTCAAGTACATTCATTCCTCATGAGTCTTCATATTATACTATGATTGCCTCTACTTTGATGTAATATTTTCCCCTGAATATTTTAATATTAAAAAAATCTTAAAAGTGTTGTTCAAGAATGTAAGAACATCTTCACTTTGAACTTAATATTTGAAAAAGGTTGCAAAAGCATTTACTGGAGCCATATTTTAGCATTGCAACGAGGTTAGAATACGCAGCCTCATACCAAAGATGGAAAGGAGGTTTTCATTGTAATCAGTTTTTATGACTACACCAATAAAACTTTAAAAAGGAACAAAGAAAGAGGGAAGGAAGGAAGATCAGAGAAAGCTTAAATGTTCCCCATGCTTTAATTATAGCATACACTTGGCATTGAGCACCCATTTGGGTCCCCACCTCCCAAAAATATAAACCAGGGCAAAAATACAGATGTAAGAAAGGAAAATACAAAGAGCAGTGTATTATTTCATTTCTGAAGGAAAACTAATTTGACTTCTATAATGAATAAATACCATCACTTCTTTTAGTATGCTTTCAAAGCTTTTTTAACTTATAAAAATTCAAACTGATTCCTTAATTTTTATGTTTTTTAGGTCCTCAAATATGTGTGCTAGGAAAAATATAGTATGCCTTAAAGCAATATTTGGCATACATTTCTGATTTTAATATCATTACCTATATTAGCACAGTTCAGTGTTTTAAGTAGTTTTAAGCATAGAATATCAAGCAAACTAATATGCATCAGAAGTATAAAACTTGTGGGAGAGAAATATTAAAATATATTAGGGTAATTCATTCCTGAGACCATTCTCTTAGGTCGTTCAGTAGATCCATTAGAACAGAGTGAAGTGAAAACTGATTTTTTTTAAAGAGAAAAATGTAGGGAGAAATATTGAGATAAAATTCAACTTCTGACATGAAAAATGGAATAATGTAGCAGCACAAAAAAGTACATAATTTAGGCTACTTTTGTAGAGACTGGACTATCACAGTCTTGATGGACATTGTTAAATGTCAACAATGGGTGAATAATGTAGCAACAGGAACTTGATATACAATGATAGATATCAAAGATAGAGAATGGAACAGATCAAATAATAAAAATTATAATCCTTGAAAACTTCCATTTAAAAAAAATATTTGAAATTAAATACTGAGACCATGAATCTTGAAACAGACTCAAAGTAGCCAAGATAATCACATGCTATAATATCTGTTGTTAATTTAAAAAAAGAAAATATATTATTTGGCTACTCAAGCAAAAAGTCACATAGAATGGTAAGAAAACCTGACTTTCAGCTACACATTATGCCAAAAGATAAAAGAACAATAAGAAATTCACAGGGGCTCCTGGCTAGTTCAGTTGATAGAGCACATGACTTAATCTCAGCGTTGTGAGTTCAAGACCCACACTGGGTGTGGAACCTATATACCAGCCAAACTTAGAATCAAGAATAAAGATTGCAGAGTACCAGTTAGGAAAACCACAACTCAGAGAAAATAGTTCTATGAGCACTCCTAGGAAATTTACTAGAGGACATGATTCAAACAACCAACATGACTAGTATAAGGACCGGTATTAAGCAAAAGAGTGTATATACCTAACAATGTTAAGATTAAAAGACATAAGGGAGGCAGTGTAGAATGTAAGGGCTACCTGCCCTGACAGTGTAGATCCACTATAGTAAAATAAGTGTGCCAATTGCCTATAGATATTAAGAGAGGCCATAGGAAGGAGAAAGCAAGGACAGAAGTTAGAGTTCCTTAATATAACATATTTTGTAGACTTTATTTTGTACACATATAACTATTTTACATATTTACAAAAATAAGCTGAGTTTTAAAAAATTCCAAAAAGCAAAAGCAAATTAAAAACAGGTGAGCCTATATATGTACTAATCAACCACAGAGAGAGTTAATATTATGAGTGGGCCTAAAACACAATAATTTGTCTGTGTAGTCTTGGTGGAATTATACCTAGGGATGAAGAAAAAATGGCTGCAAAACCTTAAACCGACTTCTGTAACCATATGTTGGGGGGTAATGTTGATATTGCCACTCTGAAACGTGTTTGTTTGTATGTAGTGTCAGATACATTAAATGCCATTATGGTGGTAGAGATGAAAATCAAGAGTTTCAACATGGATGAAAAGCAATCAATGAATGCATGTAAAAATCATGTAGTTCTGATTTTGATTTGGAAGTATCAGTGTGAAAAATGTTATTATTCTACCCATTGAAACAGCCTAGAAATAATGATGATAATGGTAAGAATAAGCTCTCCTAATTCCCAGATTTTGTCATCTAATACTTTTCACTAAAAGAAATCAGGCTCCTTAGAAAGATAGTTAATTCCATGTCTAGGGCAGGAAATATCAACATTAGACTGAAACTCTTGTTCTAAACAGGCAAGGAAGCAAGCCATCAAAGCCTTCTAGAATTATGTCTAAAAAACCAGAAGCCAACCTGAATAGAGCTCCACTAGCCCCAAATCAGAAAATTTTAGTACCCCTAAGAATAATACATTGAAAGTATTAAAAAACATCAAATATGATTAAATTGACAAATTAATAATAATGCTAAATCAAAATAAGAAACTCATTGATCATTTTTAGTAGACACTTGAAAACTAAATCAGTATTATGAAAACAAGTAAATAAAAGAAAAGAATCTGGCAGTTCCCCCTGTACCTTCCCTCTACAAACCGTATCCTCTGGTTTTCATTTAATTTAAACTTTATTTTTATTTTTTTTAAATTTTATGATTGAAGTATAGTTATATACAATGTTATATTAGTTTCAGGTGAACAACAGAATGATTTGGCTCTTCTCTACATTATTCAACACTTACCACAAGAAATGTAGTCACCATCTGTCACCATACAACATTAATACAATATTACTGACTAATATTGCCTGTGCTGTACTTTACATATCTGCTGGAGTCCAGCTCCAGCAGGTCCAGGGGTTCCCAAAGGATGAACGGCGTCGGCAAAAAAGTGAAAATAAAACAGAACAAAAATAAAAATGGACACAGACAACAGCAGTGTGTTGAACTGGCCGATCTATTGCAGTAAACGTGGCATTATATTTGCTAGTGATTTCCTTGTAACATACGTCATCTGTGTTTTTCTAACATTACCTAAGTCTAAAATTGTTCTTTTGTATAATCACCCAATAAGGAATAACATGATTGTTTTGTCATAACGTTCCCTCTTGCCCTTTGCTTATTGATTAATTTTTTTATTGTTTTTATTATGTATCTACGTTTATCTATAATTTATAAAGTATTTGCTTTGCTGTTTTCACGAAAGGTCATTTATCTCTCAACATCTCAAGTGCAACAGTTACAGGGACATGACCTCTTAGTTGTTTCCCTGAACCATTCGTGGTTTTGAAGAACAAAAGTGTTCGCCTGAGTCCGAGGTGCCAGGAAGGGGGCCAAGAGGGCCTTAGAAACCCACGCCTTATACATTCTCAGAGAGACAATGCACCTGGGAACCAATGAACCATTCTGTACTTTAACCGACTAAGTTCAGTCATCATCTGGAATGCCTCCTGGGGGCCAGGTGGGCCCAGGGGTCAGAGTGACCTGTGTCCATAGATACACTCCTTAGTTACCGGAGTGGGGCTTTCGGATCCCTATGTCTCTCCTTCGTTGGCCGCCTTTGCTGGCAACTGCACGAGGCTGTCCTTCCTGCAAGTAGAGGAGTCTCCACGGGAAATGGCAAGGGCTACACATAAGGCCGCACAATTTCTTGCAGAACCTTATTTTCTTCCCTAATGGTTCTCTTCCCAGGGAGCCTGCCGAGGGCAATTCCCCAACAGACAACACCCCAGGTAGTTTTAAGGCCAAATTACCTAAAAGCGGGAGTGCAAGAAGCTTCACTGTCGGCGGGCCGCCTTGCAGGCACCAATCCATCCACAGCCCGGGCTTTGCCACTCAGGCTGGGTAGCTCGGCTTCCAGCACATATCCAGGACTTATTTTATTTTATAACTGGAAGTTTATACCAGAATATCACAATTCTGCCGTACCTAATTTATTAATGGATATAGGCCATGATAATCAATTCATTAACATAAATAAAAACAAGAAAAGCAGACGATGTGCCTGCTTTGGAACACCACCTCACTGCTTGATCCAAACATAAATAAAATCAAGATTCTACTTCCACTGAAAATTCATTAAAAATAAATGGCAAGAGGAAAATGCTGAATGATATGATGGGGGATGTAATAGCAAACTCCAGACTGTGGGAAACTACATGACAAATTGCCTGGTTTCCTCAATAACAATGACAAAAACAACACTAAAAAGCAAGAAGTAATTGTAAGAGGTTAAAAAAGACTTTGGAAATATATCACTCTATGACAGTTATGGCATTACTATTATTATTTGGATCCCAATTCAAACAATCAAACTGTGAAACAAATGCATTAGAGAATTGGGGAACTGTGTCAGTTACTGAATATTTGATAGTATTATGGAATTATTGGTATTATGATTGCTTTTTAAAGAGTCATTAATATTTATGGATACATTCTGAAATATTTATGAATGAAATTATATAGTATCTGGATTGGCTTCAACGTAACTGAAGATAGAGATGAAATAAGATTAACCAATTACATTGTAATTATTGAATTATCAAAGATAGTTGATGAGGGTCTTCATTATACTGTTCTCTGTATTTTGGTATATGTTTGCAGTGTTCTGTAATCATAATTTTGGAATTCAATGATGGCTTGTATGTTGAGGTGGTGATGGGAATAGAGAAAAATGGAAACCACGAGTAGAAATTGGAAGTGTTAACAGGTAGGATTCAGCAGTTATTTGGAGCTAGATAGTGAGGGGTATAAGGACTGAGAGGAAATAGCTCCCAACTGATCCAGCTATGTGCCCCAGCAGCTTGGGCTCTAGACAACTATAACATGCAATGGATTTATTCAGATGATAGATTTTGCTTAGAGTTGAAATGAGAGGATGGTGGAATGAGAGAGTGCTCTAGACTTTTGCATTGCCACCAGCAGGCTGTTTCATATTGAGCAAATCATTTAATGTATGTTTTATTTGGTTTTCATCTGAAAATTGATAGTGGACTTAATATATAGATAGTCATTTACAGCTCCCAAATATGTTTCTCTTACCTATGTATCTTCTTTTTTGCTGATTAGTATTCTCTACATAAAGAAAGAACTGCTTGAATGTATATATTTATTAAGGTTACACCAGCACACTATGTTCTCTTAAATACCTATTTCACAGCATAGCCTCAATTGTGAGGAAACCATGTGGTAAATGGCGTTTATTTTTTGAGTGTGTGTTTCATACTTTCGTTTTAAAAGGACTTTGTGCCAAGGTTAAAATCTCTAGCTAATAATCTCTGCAGCTCCAGTATTAACCATGGTAAATGTTACTATAGTAACCATAATCTGGGGCTGTTTGCAAAGCTGTATATAACCTTGCTTTTAAATTCAGAAGTGATTCTTTATAATCATAAGAAATGGTGCTATAACGCTATTAACAAAAATTCCATTTCATAAAATTTGTGTTACGCCACTTCAGCTGAACTGTGAAGTGTTAATCATTTTATTGACTTAATTTTCAATGATGGTTCAAATCCCAACCAACTAAATGTGCCTGGTCTATGGGAAAACTTATTATGTGCCTCAAAACATGGTACAAGTTATTCCTTTGTCCCTTTATCTTACCATAGAGGGCTGAAGATACTTCCTCCATTACTTATAATGAAATAGAATCACCCTCTGTTTATTTTCTCTACCACATTCCCACATTCTTGTGGGAAAGGAAATTTACCTTCTTGTGGAGATGATGATAGACTGGGAATCATCAGGTCACATTTTTAAAGTTCGTTCTTTATGTATAGCCCCAGTTTCGTGAAGCTGATTTCTTTTTTTTTTAACTTTATTTATTTATTTTGAGAGAGAGAAAGAGAGAGAGAGAGAGAGAGAGAGAGAGAGAGAGAGGAGAAAGAGAATCCCATCAGGCTCCACACGATGTGGTGCTCAGAACTGTGAGACCACGAACTGTGAGACCATGACCTGAGCCAGTCAAGAGTCAGATGCTTAACTGACTGAGCCACCCAGGCACCCCTCATGAGGCTAATTTCAATCACAATATTAAGTAATTTTTTTTCAGTTAAAATTAAAAACTCATAACATGACACAATGATTCTTATTTTGGAAAGACAATCAGTGGTTCCTCCCTTGAATTTATTCATTCCCCAAGCCTCTGATATATGCCAATCACTGTTCTTGGTGTTGCAGAAATGGCTGTGACAAAAATCACTTACATTCTGTGTAATAAGCAAAAGATTGATGTTAGAAATCTATGAAGGCTTCAGTTTTTCTGAAACTTCTAGTATTAACAGACCCTGAAGTTAGGAGGGGCTCTCTTAGGTACCTTGGAAGAAGACCTATCAAAGGAATTTAGACCCCCACATTGAGAAGTCAGGATCCATAGCATTTCTCACTTTAGACAGCATTTAATTACTTAGGCTCTTTCTATAATTTGGTCATGAAAAGGAACATTGCTCTCATCACTGTGTGTCTTGGATAAAACAGCAGGCTGGGGAATATTAGCCCAGTGAAGTCATTTCTACATTACCTTTTCATTTTCAAGAGCTGCACAATTAGTATGTATTGCCAAAAGTATTTCTCTCTCTCTTTTGATTTAAGTTGTATCCAAGGCCAAAGGGTGAATATGACTTGATTTACTTCTTAAATTATCAGGGTTGTCTTAAAATCCCCACTGTGACACATCCACATTTCTTATTATATGATCACAAATTAAATCGACAAAATTATGATACTTGTGGATTTCATAGAGAGACTGAGTTCAAACACAAGACTGACACATTTTTGGTCCTTATTGGACAAGTAATCTTGAACGGAGGTATAGAAAAAATATGGCATTAATTACAATGCTAAGCAGAAAAATTTTAAAGCATATGCCTGTATTTTGCTTCTAGAAATTAGCATTTCTCAAGGACACACAAGATTGGTTTAAAAGCAGTATTTCTTTTTCTTATAATGCATATAAGAGTAGTAAGAGAAATAACAATGATTATAATGGAACACATGTTCAAGGATGGGAGTTTGCTTAGGATAAAATTTCTATCTAGTTGGCCAGTCTAGACATAGAGAAGATATATGAACATTCCTAATTATTGTTAAGGATGGATCTAGGAAAAAGGCATGTATCATGGCAGGTGAATGGACCACTATTTGTGGGAAGACCTCAAGAGTCCAAATTTGCCTTCAGAGACAGTTTGAACACAAGAAGCCAATGAAGACAACTTTCGGAGTGCCAGAGAGGTACTAGGAAAACTCCCATGGATAATTAGGATAGAAAACTAAGCAGTTTCATAAAATATGAACATATTTTAGAAATAAAGTCTTCAATAATAGACATAGACTATTTATACATCATTTATTAAGTTTCAAATTGACAGAGCTGTTGTTTGAAATGAGGTAAGGATGGGAAGTATACTGAGGGGATGAAACCAGGGTATTTACAGTGTTAGGTTTCTAAAAGAAGGTGCAAGAAGGATATAGAAGCAATTCTGGGAAGTGCTAGGAAGCAGCCTTACATTTAGAACAGGCTTGGATTAAATCTTGGTCTGATGGAAGGTAATTTCTTCTCTTTTTATTGAAGTATAATTAACATACAATTGTGTATTAGTTTCAGGTGTACAACTTGTTGATTCAGCAATTCTATATATTACTCAGTGTTCACCACAGTAAGTGTAGTCACCATCTGTTACCATACTTTAGTAAAATATTGTTCACTATTGTCTCTATACTGTACTTTCTATTTCCATGCCTTATTGATTTTATAACTGGAAATATATACCTCTTAATCCCTTTTATCAAATTCACCCATCCCCATCCACTCCATCTCTGGCATTCCAGTTTGTTATCTGTATTTAAGAGTGTTTTTGGATTCGTTTGTTTTCTTTAGTTTTTAGATTTCACATGTAAATGAAATCGTATGGTATTTGTCTTTCTCTGTCTTATTTCACTTAGCATAATACTCTCTAGGTCCATCCATGTTGTCACAAATGGTAATATATTATCCTTTTTTATGACTGTGTAACATTAATACGTATGTGTATATCACATTTTCCTTTTCCATTTTTCTACGAATGGATGTAGATATGTTGCTTTTATATCTTGGCTGTTATAAATAGTGTTACAATAAACATAGGGTTGCATTTATCTTTTTTGAATTAGTCTTTTTGTTTTATTTGGGTAAATACCCAGTAGTGGGATTACTAGAATATATGATATTTTTATTTTTAAGTTTTTGAGGACCCTCCATACACTTTTGTACAGTGGCTGCACCAATTTACATTCCTACCAACAGTCTATGAGGGTTCTTTCTTCTCTACATCCTCACCAAGACCTGTTATTTGTTGTCTTTTTGATTCTAGCCATTCTTTAAAAAAAAATCTAATGTTTATTTATTTTTGAGGGTGGAGGGAGGGACAGAGAGAGAGAAAGACACAGAATCTGAAGCAGACTCCAGGCTCTGAGCTGTTAACCCAGAGCCCAGACACGGGGCTCAAACTCACAAACTGTGAGATCATGACTTGAGCCAAAGTCGGAAGTTTAACTGACTGAGCCACCCTGGTGCCCCTCCTCTACTTACTTTTTAGTCAAATAATTTCTGGGTATTTTGGCGTGGAGTTGTATTAGTTCTTTATGTATTTTGGATATTCACCCCTTATCAGATATATCATTTGCAAATGTCTTCTCTCATTCACTAGGCTGCCATTTTGTTTGTTGATGGTTTCCTTCACTGTGCAAAACTTTATTTTGATATTGTCCTGGTAGTTTATTTTTGCTTTTGTTTCCCTTGCCTGAGGACACATATCTAGAAAAATGTTGCTAAGGCTGATGTCAAAGAGATTGCTGCCTACATTTATGGTTTCAGGTCTCACGGTCAGGTCTTTAATCCATCTTGAATTTATTTTTGTGTATGGTATAAGAAAGCGGTCTAGTTTTTGTATGTGGCTGTCCAGCTTTCCCAGCACTATTTGTTGAAGAGATTCTCTTTTTCCCATTGTATATTTTTGCTTCCTTTATCAAAAATTAACTGGCCATCTAAGTGTGGGTTTATTTCTGGGCTATATATTCTGTTCCCTTGATCTATGTGTCTGTTTTTGTGCCACTACCTACTTTTTGATTACTATATCCTTGTAGTATAATTTTAAATCTGGGATTGTGATACTTCTAGCCTTGTTCTTCTTTCTCAAGATGGGAGGTAATTTCTGAACGGATATTACTTAAAGGAGGTGAGGATGTCATCATTTGTTCAATTAGTGAATGCTTTTGATTGGGACACAATGTAATGAATCCATACACATTCCTATGGAAATCACCCAACCAGAATCTGGGAGGACATTTTAGGAAAACTAATGTTAGATAATGAAAGAAAAAATATTTAGGGAAGTAGTTTAAATTTTGAAATTTTCTGAAATTGAAAAGAGTAGTGAAAAGCAGAAGAGAGAAGATTGGCATATCCATGGCTATAGGAAAAAATGTGACAAAACATGATATGTTTATTTTCACTGAAGTAGCATTAACTCCTGAAGGTACTAAAAAATTACTACAGCTAGTTCCAAGCTACTTTATAATAATGGAATCAGTATAGATCCCAATCATTCCACACCTTTTCCAAAATACCATAACCATTAAGAGAAGTTAAATTAAAACACCAATAATTTATATTTACAGCATAACCAGAGAATAAGGAATATTACAAATTCAAATTCATGAGGAAATATGCAACAGAGACCAGAGTTGGTACCAGAGTCCACAGTTTTATGTGAGTCGGCTGGGAGCTAATCAGAAGTGTGGGTAGTGGGCAGTAGTGGTGAAATCCAGGAAATGTTACCAAGGGTTCATCTTCAGAAACAGAGAACCTCACCCTGAGTGGAGACTACAGAGAGCAGTTCTCAGGCTTCTAACATCATAGCACAGGCAACAGGAACAAAAAGAAGAGGCTTAAAAAGACAGTTTTAGGAAAGTATTCAGGAAGAGAGTTGTTAAACTCCCTCAAAGGGATGCCTTGCAGCTTGCCTGGGTATCTGTAAGCTTATCTCCAGGGAAACCTGGAAATCTAGGACTAACCTTTGGCCAAAGAAAAGATGAAATAGACTAGCTCTTGATTTATAATGTGGTGTGTAAAGTCAAATTCTACTGGAGACATGCTGTGCTAGCTTGTTATCGACATTGGTTAGTGAAAGCATATAGATTGATAGTTACATCTGGCTTAATGAATTATAAAGCCTCATTTTAGCTATGTGACCAGCAGGGTATAAAAGACTCCACAGTAAATTTGCTCCTTGGTTTAGATAAAACAGAGGTATCTTGGACGTATCTCAGTGGTTCACAAACGAAACATGAAGTACATCCTGTGTGACTGAGGTAGGACCCTGGAGGTCTGCACCTGTACATCCTGGCCTATCCATGAATGTCTACACTTTCTCTCTCCTGCTGAATGTGTCCTTTCCCTTTATAAAAGTTTTACGTAACTATACCCTGTGGAGGTTCATTAGGTCTTTCAATTATCTGATGGTGTGTGATTTCTGCAGCAGTGATTTCATTTGGAGTCAACAGCTGGTTTTAAAGAGAGGAAAAGAAGCAGTTGATGACAAGTATCCTACAATAACAAAATAGAATATAAAAATGCAAACTACCCCACCACTAGATAATGATTTAATATATTAAAACTGCCATTCCTTATTGCAACAAAAGCAGAGTCCTTGATGTGAGAATATGAAAGAACAACCTTCCTAGTGTGCCTCACAAAAAATGAATATCCTCCTAGTCACTACTCCAGAAAAATAAGACATGCAAAAAAAGATACAATCATGGCATTCATCCTATAAAACAAAAAGCTAAAATAAGAATTAAAACAGTTCCATAAACCAACAAAAGCAAACATTCCTAGAAGTAGGATTTCTCCCATAATTAAAAATGAAATAAAGAAATTGTAGATGTGAAAGAACACTAAAAGATAGTGGTCACAAACTTTAAAAAGAGATCAGTAATGAGAAATAGATAATAGATGATGTTAAATGTGAAATGATAAAACTTGGAGATAATTCAAAATTAATTTATAAATTAAGATTAAATTTCAAGGTCCCCAAAAGAAAATATAAACTACTTAAAGGACAGGAAATAACATAGGAAGGATATAAATGAGAAAAAAATAAATAATAGAGTTGGGGAGAAAAATATAGAAGGCGGAAAGAGAAAGAAGATTGAAGGCACATAAACAGCAAAGGGAATACAGTGTACACATAGCAGGGATACCAAAAGAAAAAAAAGAGCAAAACAACACCAACAACAAAAACAAAACTAATATATTTTAATCAGAATACAGGAAATCTTCATTTTTAAAATACTTGAATCTGGGGGCACCTGGGTGGCTCAGTCAGTTAAGTGTATGGCTGTGTGCTGACAGCTCAGAGCCTGGAGCCTGCTTTGGATTCTGTATCTCCTCCTCTCTCTGCCCCTACCCCACTTGTGCTCTGTCTCTGTCTCTCAAAAATAAATAAATGTAAAAAAAATTTTTTTAAATACCTGAATTTGTATATAGAAACTGTGCACAGTGTACCTGGGAAAGTTGCCTTGGGATGCTAAACATTAACACTTAGCTTACCAAGATCATGAGATTTTAAAGATAGCAGAAAAAAAAAACTATAAGTCTCTAATCAAACACAGATCAATGCACTGACAAAAAAAATCATATTGACATCAGACTCCTTCAGAGGAAACTTAAGGGCAAGAATATAATGGCGCAGTATCTACCAGATACATGGGGGAAGAAAATGTGAGCCAATAATTTTGTGTCCAGGCAAGTTTTCTTTCAAATATCAAGATTACAAGAAAACACTGTTAAACATGCAAGAATTCAAGTATATGAGGCCTTCCTGAGCAATCTTCTAGATTGCTGGAGCAATCTAGGAGCTGATTGAAGACATTCTGTATTAAATTTTAGTTTTGAGTATTGAATTTGTAAAATTATACTTGTAACACTAAAACAAAGGTGGGACTGAGAGTAAATAGTTTGCATATATTGTATATTTTAAAAAGGAAAGAGGGAGAGAAAAAGAAAAAAGAGTATTGTAAGTCATTGCTTTATAGGTGGTGGTTGGGAGCCAAAGGAAAACATTTGAGTACTGTTGTATCAGTCAAAATTCTCTAGAGAAGAAGAACCAACAGGATGTACATAGAAATTTATTGTAAAGAATTGGCTGACACAATTACAGAGACTAAGAATTCTCGTGATTTGCCAATGGCAAGTCAGCGGCCCAGGAAAGCCTGTGCAATCTCTGAGTCCAAAGGCCTGAGAAACAGCATGACTGATGATGTAGATTCCAGTCTGGTTCTGAAGGCCTGAGAACTGGAGCACTGAGGGCAGGAGAAGATTGATATCCCAGCTCACCAATCAGGTAGAAAGAGCCAAATTCTTCTTTCTTCCAACTTTTTGTTCTGTGCGGGCCCTCAATGGTTTAGATGATGCCCAGCTACTTTAGGGATGGCAAACTACCTAAGTCCACTGATTAAAATGATGATTTCATTTAGAAATGTCCTCACAGACACACCCAGAAATGATGTTTAGTCAAATATCTGGAACCCTGTGATCCAAAGTGACACATAAAATTATCCATCACAAGTACATTTAAGGATAAGAATATAAACATTAAGAAAGATAATATGATTGACCAAAATTAAATGGTGGAAATGGTGGAAGACAGAGAAAGAAAGAGAAGGAAAAGCTACCACATGATATTATATTTGTTCATAAAAGGCCCCATATATTCCTAAGGAAAATGGAGGCAGAGATATTCACATAAAGGTAAACATTAGAACCAAAATAACAAGTTTTTCTAATACTGAAAGACAAAAATTTAAAAATGTGGATGACATAGTGAATGTCTAATTGCTAAATGTTTATAGGCTTAACTCACCTACCTAAAAATACAATTTCAGATACACTGACAGCAAAATTAAACTTTATATCATATGCAAAAGTACCACCTGAAAACATGTTTTCTGACACAAAAATCAAAGAATGGAAACAAGAATAACAGGAAAAACAAAAAAGAAAGCAGGGATAGCAACTTGATATCTGACCAAGTATAATTCAGCCTAAAAAATATTAAATGAGGAAAAGAGCTCTATGTTACAGTTATATCATCACAGTAAAGATAAAAGCGTTATGAATCTCTAAATGGCATATAACATACCAACAACTTTCATAAAGTTCTACAGAAGATGTATTAAAAACGCACTAAATATATTTTAATACGGTAAAACTATCTTAGTCCAAGATAGGTTGAGAACAAAAGTATTATGTGAGGATCTATAGTTCATTTTTATTTGTATATAATTTGTTATATATACTAATAATAAAGAATATAATTTCTCATCAATTTTACATGAAACAATCTTGAAAATTAAAAATTATTTAGGCCATAAAGGATACTCCAATAGGGTGTGTGAGTGGCTCAGTCGGTTAAGTGTCCAACTCTTGGTTTCGGCTCAGGTCATGATCTCATGATTCATGAGTCTGAGCCCTGCATTGGGCTCTGTGCTGACAGTGTGGACCCTGCGTGGGATTCTCCCTCTTCCTCTCTCTCTGTCCCTCCCACACTCTGTCTCTCTCAAAATAAATAAACTTAAAACAAGTAAGAATACCTCAACAAATTACAAGAAGTTGAAAAGCAAACATTTTCTGACTACAATGCAATAGAATCATAATATGACACCAAAATTAAAATCAAATTAGAATATTTTACATGGAGATGAACTGGCCTTGATAAAATAACTAATGGAATAATGTAAAGTACAAATTAAAATAGAACACAATAAGTAAAATAATACATATCAGAAATTATGGAATTTATATAAAATAATGCACAGGAAAATTCATATTAAAAATTAATATGACTAAAAGCAAAAGAATGAAAATAATAAATATTCAATCCAAATGTCAGGAGGTAGGGGAGGGAAACCAAAAGAAAGCAAAGAAATAATGACCAAAAAGTGATAAATAATCTAATTTTAAAAAAATAACAAAAGGAGACATTTTACTACACCACCATATTAGGAAAATGAAGGAAGTGAGGAACATATGTACCTAAAATAATGAAACAGAGATGACAAAAGAAAATAACACCAATTCAATTATTTTTAATCCTGAGAGACTAGTAGGTAATCTCATGAAAAAATGTTTAAATTTACATGGCATAGGTAATTTTCTAGGAAAAAATAATTTACTTAAACTGACCTCACTAGTGATAGAAGAAACCAATTTTCATTTAAAAAATTATCAAAGATCTATTTGCACAAGAAACAACAGATTATGATGGACTCATAATGGAATTCCCCAATTTTTAAAGACCAGATAATCCCAATACTGTTGTCAATTGTTCCAAACCACAGCAACGAAACAAAACAAAACAACAAAAAAGGAAAATTTCCAAATTATTTGTAAATACCAAAACCTGATAAAAATTGCACAAAGAAATCAAAATCATTCTCACCTGTGAAAGCTGATGTGAAAAAAATTCTAAATATTCAAAACATAATAATACATAACATTAAAATAGGGGTGTAAGCACCCTTCAGTACTGTATTGTTCATTAATGTAATTATTTATATTAGCAGATCAAATATCTGCATCAAATATTAACATCATAAAATATTAAGAATAAATATCCTGAAAGTATCTCCAGAAATGCTGAAAATGCATGTGACAAATAAAAATGATTCTTTATTCTAAAAAAATAAAAACATTAAAAATGATTCTTTATTCTTGATGAAAAACTGTCAATAAACATTGGTACATATACAATGAACATGATAAAATAATTATTTCTCAGTCTGTCAGTCAACTTCTTACATAACAGTGAAACAATGGAGGCAGTCTTGAAGGCAGTCCACATCAGAAACAAGACAAAACACTGTTAATAACATTAATAGCATTAGGTTATTAATTGCTAAAATTAAACGTACTGAGTAGAGACATAATATGAAAGGAAGAAGTAAAAATGTTTGCAGATGATTTGATCATGCCTGCAAAACCTCCCAAAAAAATACAGTAAAACCTTGGATCACAAGTAACTTATTCTGCAAGTGTTCCACAAGATGAGCAAACATTTCTAATAAATTTTTATTTGATAAACAAGAGATGTCTTGCAATACAAGTAGTACATTACACTAATGCCACATGATCACAACTGAGACAATGGTTCTTGAAATTCGCTTTGATATTTGAATGTTTTGGATTATAAGCATGTTTCTGGAATGAATTATGGTCAAAAACCAAGGTTTTACTGTATTATAAAAACAATAAAATTATTTACTAAGCTAGTGAAATATGATTGAAAATTAAGATATGATGAGAAAGGAGAACTTATTACAGACAGATTAAAAAAATACTTTTGATGAAATGTAACAAAATATAAAAATGTAAATGAGGATAAGTTGAAACGTTTCTGAGAAGTCTAAAGGTAGACTTGAACAAGCTGCAAGTTGTTCAGCTTGTTCCTAAAGAGAACTCAATATCATGAAGATATCAATACTCCCTTAGTTGATATCTAAATGTAACATCACCTCAGCAAAAATTCCCTCTTTCTTTTTTTTAGTTTCTCTAAAGCTAGATATCTTAAATATAGCAAATGTTATTTTTATGTACCCTTCTCATCCCCAAACTTAATTTTTCCTTTCTTTTCTACTCCAATTCAGTTGATCAGCAACTCCTAAAGTTTTAATTCCAAAGTATATCTTAGTTCCATCACTACTATCTTTCTCTTATGCTAGCCTACAAATCTCTTTTCCTTAGGTTTTAAGTTTTTACTTATTAATTTTTTTAGTTTGTTTACTAGCTAGCTCTGTGCTCACAGTGCAGACATGGGGCTCCATCTCACCAACCACGAGATCATAAACTGAGCCAAAATCAAGAGTCAAACACTCAATGGACTGATCCATTGAGGCGCCCCTCAAGTTTTTATTTAAATTCTAGTTAGTTAACATATAGTGTAATATTAGTTTCAGGAGTAGAAATTAGTGATTTATCACTTACATATAACACCCAGTGAGCATCATAACAAGTGCCCTCCTTAATGCCCATCACCCATTTAGCCCATTCCCTTGACCACCTCCCCTCCAGCAACCCTCAATGTGTTCTCTATAGTTAAGAGTCTGTTTTATGGTTTGGCTCTCTCTCTCTTTTTTCCCCCTTCTCCTATGTTTTATCTGTTGTTTCTTAAATTCTACATGTAAGTGAAATCATATGGTATTTGTCTTTGTCTGATGGACTTACTTCACTTAGCATAACACACTAGCTAAGTGGCATGTCATTGCAAATGGCAAGATTTTATTCTTTTTAATGGATAAATAATATATATTTCTATATATAGATAGATAGATATAGATATCTATCTATCTATATCTATCTATCTATCTATCTATCTATTTATCTATCTATCTATCTATTATACACCACATCTTCTTTATCCACTCATCAGTCAATGGACATTTGGGCTCTTTCCATAGTTTGGCTATTGTAGATAATGCTGCTATAAACATCTGTGTGCATGTGTCCATTCAAATCAGTATCCTTTGTGTAAATATTTGGTAGTAGAGTTGCTGGGTTGTAGGGTGGCTCTATTTTTAACTTTTTGAGGCTCCTCCATACTGTTTTCCAGAGTGGTTGCACCAGGTCCAACATAAAGGTCTAAATCATCATCCTGTATTTGGACTTTGTGACAGCCTCCACAGTGGCTCTTCTGTATCTTCTCTTGCTTCCTCCATCCCTTCTCCACAAAGTAGCAAGATTAACTATCTTAAAAATATATAAATCTCATTTTCTTCCACTTTACACCTCCAAATGGCTTATTATTGCAGCTATAACCAAATTTCTGATCCTTTGCATACCATGTCCCTTTTCAAAATCTGTTGTTCCTTGACAATGCCAAGCTCTTACCCATTTCGTGGTTCATTTTACTTTCTTGTCTCTGCAGAAACTTCCTCTTCCCTTGGCTATTCACATAGGTGCTCCCTCTCCCTCAGAAGAGCCTTCCTGACTATTCCATATCAAGCTTTCCTCCTCCATTCATTTGTCTATCCCACCACCCCTTTTATTTTGTTTTTCATAGCACTTACTAGAATCTGGGTTTGTTGGGTTAATCTGTACATTCATTACTTATTTCAATACACGCATGCACGCACACACACACACATACATAAGTTAGAACATATTATTCTTAATGGCTAAGAATATTTCTCTCTTCTTCATATCCCTTTTTTCAGTTTTAAGACCATGTCTAGCCTATAGTAGATAACTCACTAAAATACTTAATGAAATGAATTTTTTTTCTGCCTTCACCTAGTTTCTGGACTTGTGGGAAACCTAAATTTGCACTGAACAGTATCAAACCCAGGCTTTCCGAAGTTTTTAGGTGCAAGTATCAGGAATATTGTATTAAAGAGGAAAACATCCAATTATTTCAAGATTATGTGTGTATACCATTCCCTGGGTCATCATAATTCCTACATATGGATATCATTGGCCATAAGATAGAAAAACGGTAACACAATATAAATACTACCATCACATAACAAATCAATTTTTAATTGTCTGATGAAATCAATATACAAAGAAGTACAATATTGTCTAAAAGGTCTTGTGTGAGGAAAATTGTAGTTATTTGCTAAAACAAAAGTATAATTTGAGGATTTGAATGAAGAGTTACAGTCCCCATATGCCTCTGAAATGTTTTTCATAAGAGAAATTAAATATGAGGTAAATAAAACGTGCTTGCATTCAAAGGAAATCCCTGTTCCTCTAAAGCATCAGGAAAATCTGTTTCAAAGTGGCATGATCAGTAAGGAACTCTCTGCACTCATATACGTAGGCACAAATTCATTCTTAAATTGCTGAGTTCAGAGCCTCAAGTGTGTACACAATGTGCAAAGAAAACGAAAGATGTTTCCTCTTCTGGCATTTCTCATTTAAGAGAAAGAAAATCCTTTCTCAGAAGCCTCCCTCAACTACTTCTTGTATTTCCTTAAGCCAAATTGGGTCACATGTCCTCAAATGGATATAAGGATGCTTGGTGCTTGCCCTTAAACCAATCAAGCCCATTCTGAGAGCCCAGGATGGGGACAGTGCTTCTGAACCAGAAGAGTCATGTGGATGGGAGATCAAACTCTTTGGGAAGACAAATAAATGGATACTGATTGGGGACCAGCATTTTTCAGTGAAGCCTACACTAAAAAGCCTAGCTTCTGATCTCTGCATCTTAATCTATTTCCACACATCCCGCGTTGTCCACTTAGGTGCATGTTTGTTTGAAATTTAATAATGATCTCATCAATTCTAGTGAGCATTCCAGTTAAAATATTCCTAAATGTTCTGTGAAAATTCATGCCAGACTAACTCCTAACAAAGTCATAGAAATGAAAGCTTTGAAACTCAGTAACCTATTGCACTTTTACAGGGATGGGTGATCAGAAACTATTTGAGGAATAAGCATTCAGTCACAATGGCTGAAAGAATAAAGATTATAAAGCAGGGATGGCAGTTGTCCAGCAATTAATCCAGCCCCAATTGTTTCCTGAGTATTTTGCCATTTCTGTTTGCAAAGCAGTAATTGGCATTGTTTAGAGGAGACAAATCATTTTGCCTTCCTCTTGGCAGCTTTAAAATGACAAAATAAATTTTGCACAAAGATCTTGTTTTTCTCTAAGTTTATTTCTTGTTGAAACTAAATGTCTATTCATATTTTTTAGACATAATAGGCCTTAAAACAGTGCCCAAATGGTGACTACTGAAATATTATTTACAAAATCCAACTGAGTTTTTCTAAACACTTGAGGTTATTCAATGATATTTACCTCCAGACAATAGTATCTTCAGCTTCCTAGCATGTCATATTATCTTTTAAGGCCATAATAATAATAATAATAATGCTAAATGCTTCTATCCAGATAATTAACCCCACACGGAAACTAGCTCATTAAACATAGTATAGTTTGGTTTTTTTCTCAAGCTTTAAAATACCAACTGTTTTAAAACTTAAAAAAACCTGTGATATAGAATAATATTTCACACGTATTGTGTAACTATTTTCTGTTAGACATAGTATAAAGTACTTACAGAATATAAATATAGAAGATTATTCATTTATATCACTATATCACAACATACTGAATAAAATTCTTTAAGTACCTTAATGAGAGGACTCTGTAGAGTTTGTTTTGTTTCTGTCTGTGTTGGTAAGAAATTGTTTTCTAATGAGATAGTCCCTATACATGGGACTTACTCTATAAAACAGCATCAGTGAGGAGATAACTATGAATGAATTTTTTGAGCAGTGTTTGATTTTTAAAAGGTGAACCTGCATGAGTTATGTAAGTAAAATAAATAAAATTGAAATGTGAAAAAAAACTTCATAAATTTATAAGAAACACGGTGAATAATGAACAAATGTTACAACCATATGGAAAAATAACTACCAATATCTCTGGTTGCCAAGTCCGGGAGGTAATATTTGAGCTGGATTTTGCAGGATGAATTGGGACTCACCAAGCATAAATGAGAAATTGTCAGGGGAGGGCATTCTATGTATGTTGGTTATTAATATAAGTAGCAATTACTTGTAGTGAAAGAAAAAACTTACCAGGGTCAGTTCATAGAATGGGTTCAGTTGGTGAATTCAAGGGAACATATCTCCAAGACATTATAGAAAAGGAGAGAAGATGCCTAACACAGTTTCATGCAATGGAGAGAAGGTTATAAGTGAGGCCAGCCCGTGCTATCTTGGGAAGCTTGAGGGAGGCATTTGGAAGGAGAGAATGTGGGAGATAGCAAAGGAGATTGTTAGGGGACCGGCTTTGGGTTTTGGATGAAAACATAATGTTGTGGCTTAGTGTTCAGGAACACTTAGGGTTCTGTAGGTCTGTGGTTATAAAATAAAACATAAGGTTCTGAGATGACTGTACAGAGACAGGATGGAAAAATAGAGAAATGTGTTTTGTTACTATCCAGAAAGAAATACTATACAAAAGTTATTCAGAGTCTAGGTCAGGTTTCCTTTGAAAAACTTTCCTTTTTCTTCTCTAGAATAAAAAAGAGTTTATTTTTAAAAGAAATTCCGTTTTTATAAAACTCTACTACAGAAAAGTGTGATCATCAATCTAATAGTAGACTCGAGAGTTCACTTTTGTATCCATAGATCTAGCAGTTCTTTTAGAAAATTAAAATGTAGGTCTTATCTCATTTGTGAGGAAAGTTGCTGTAATGAAACACCAAAAAATCACAAAAACTATGATTGTAATCTTTTCAAGCTTATAAGGTTATATAATAGGCTATGGCACACAATCTGTTTCTGTTCATATTCGCTTAAAAAACAATGTGCCTGAAGATATGCACACACTCACACTCTTTTCATAAAATTACAAGTAAAATATTAATTAAAAAATCTAGAAAGGTGAGAGTAACTTGTTGATATCCTGCAGTTAGAAGTGTACCTCGCTGTTTATACCCTAGGCATTAAACTAATCATTATTTAGCCTTTGTAGATAAAGCACTGCAGTCTAAGTTCCTTGAAAAGCTTCAGTTAATAACTGGAAACATGTCTGAATAAGTAGTAAAATGTAGCTTACACCAAATTCTAGAATAAAGTGCCACCTTGAGGTTTTGGTGATATTTTTTTATTTCGCATTTACCAAAATCTTAGGTCTTTTTTTTTGAATTCAGAGTTTTTCAGCTAGCCATTAGTTATTCTTTAGCCATTTGTGGCATGTTGATACAAATCATCCAACTAACAATTAATGCTCAATAATACATCTTTGCTTCATATATGCCTCTCTAGAAAAATTATGGGAGGTCAGATGGATGCACCTTCTAAGTAGAATAACATTGTGATGACCTGCTTCGTTCATTGCTTCAACCCCTCAAATTCCTGAAAACTATTGCAGAATTAAACATTTAAGTGAAATAATACTTTAAGAAAATTAATTCAAGCATTATAAAATTATTTTTCCTTATGTACACAACTCTTTTCATATATTTATAATATATCATTTAAAATATTTCATATAAGGAGTTTTGCATAAAGTTATTTTCACAAAGAAACATTTTACTCTCCAAATTAGCTTATTTCACTTCTGGAAAAATTCTTGAATTTTTACATTTAAAAAAATTGGTATTATAGTATGAAATATAGTTTTATGAGCTGTCACAGGATTTTTTAATTTAGGGGAAATGAATATAATGTGTCTCACAGAAAATGTCCTTAATAATGTTTCTGCAATTTGGGGATCTTAAGTAAAGTGAGAAGAGGTTGGAAGCCTAGTCACCTATGTGTACCATTCTTCATTCAATAGTCAGGCTCCTAATGCATGATTTTAGATGGCTGAGTGCAGTTTAGAAGCATTATCTTGCCATTAAAGGAAATGCAGGGGAACCGTCATTTAGTTAAGATACTTCCATCATTTAAATTGGACTTAGTATTAAATACTGAGTTTCCTAGAAACTAATATGCACACTGAAAAAAATTGGAAAATTGCAGTATAATAGTTCCATCCCATACTTTGAATGTAACTGAATTACCAAACCAGCAGTCACTTACTCTAGAGTGCAAGGTCATAGGACATATAGGACATGCAGCTTAGGAGTGTACCTGAGCCACATTCAAGATGGTAGCCTATGAAAGAATGTGAAGATGAACAACAAAAAAATGAAAGATATAGCCTCTTTTCAACTGTTGGAGTGTCAGCGTGGCAGAGCAAAGGATCAAGGTGTGGGTGGCAACCACTCTGCAGTCACATGGGTGGGAATAAATACTAAAACAAAATATACAAGCACATACAGTCACATCACATACCAGACCACCATGTACCTGCTCGTCCCAAAGCAAGGTGACACAGAACTCGAAGAGGAAAAAAAAGACACTGTCCCAAGGGCAGAATACCTAGTAAAGGTAGTGAGAAAATGACCAAAATACCATATCTAAATGTAAGCTGGCTTCTTACTCTGCACAGTCTTCTGGCCATCTCTAAGCTTCAATTAATAGCTGGTACAGAATGAATGCTCACGTTCAAAGCAGGGTAATAATCAAAAAGAAAATACCATGGAGGTATTGCTGGTTCCCTAACCAGCATCCACTTTCCTATTTCCAAATTGTGTCTAATATTTCTAAGTAGCCATCCCTCCCCATGTGGCTCCCATATTTCTAGAAGTCAGTGTTATCACCTATATTCAGTACATCTGTTCTATGCAATTATCACATGCTCTTCTCCTAGCAAAACCAATTGGTTCAGCCACGGGCATGCAACACAGTTTGATTCAATGACATGCAAAGAGTGTGATAGGGATATTGGGGGAATGTTATCTTTCTCCTGAGAGGCTGCTGCTGAAAGACAGGAGAGCTGTTCATATTCCTCTAGACATTATAATTTTATGTACATGTGAAGCTCAGAGAAGTTGTAGGCATCTCCAGGCATGAGGGTAAAGATGATAAATGGAAAAATTGTGCTTTAGCCAATACCAAAGCATGTCTTACATCTGCCTTTCTACTTATGTTAGCAGTTTTGAGTACAGAACAATTCAGGAAATACAGCATTCATAAATATGGCCCTTTTTGGCAATAATAAATGATAAGGAATTCCAGTCAAAACAAAAGAAAGAGAAAGGGGGAAAACTATGGTAATGGAAATATGGTAAGAATTGAATAATAATTGAATAAATTTAAGTATAGAAACAGAACAGAAAAGGGAAAGGCAAATATTGGTAATAAAAATGTTGAAGACAAAAGAAGCATTCTAACAAAAATATAAAACAGGCCTAAGAGCAAGTATATCCATCATCACAATAAAAGAATGATTATGAAAATGACATCCACATCGAATCAAATAATAAAACCAACTTTTATACATTGGACAATAATAATTTACATTTTCTTCAAGTGTGCAGGCACATTTACAAAGACCGACCACATTATAAGTCACAAATAAAATTTCAACTAATTTCAAAAATGTGAGAAAATATTAGATCAATTTATGGTTACAGTGAACTAAAGCTATGGATTAAAATAAAAATAGAAACAAATGGCATAATAAAGAAAAATAACTATAAGGAATACACTATATATCAGAACTCATGGCATATAGTTAAAAAGAGCTCAAAAGAAAATATCTTAGCCTAGTGACTCCATTACTAACAAAGAATATAAAAATAATTGGCTTGAATATTCAATAGAAGGAGGCAGAAAATATTGTTAGGAAAGGTGTTAGAAGAATTTAACAGTGACAAACATGAGTGAAGAATTAGAAAACAGAAGAGTGATAGAACTAACAAATAAAACAAAAAGCAGTTTATTATATAAACTCATAAAATAAATTGACTTCTAGCTAACATAATAATAAAAAAGAAGAAATCACCTGTAGAGATACCTGTGTATTTGTCAAAACAGTAGCATGCACAAACCCAAGTGTGAAACCTAATGTAAACTCTGGAGTTGGTTAATAATAATGTATTAATATTGGTTCATTAGCTCTAACAAATGTAGCACATTATTTCAAGATGTTAATAGTAGGGGATTTGTTTGGGGGAAGGATATTTGGAAACTCTGTATATGCTCAATTTTTCTGTCAGCCTAAAACTCAAAAAATAGAGTGTGTTAACTTAAAAAAATAATAATAAGGAAATAACTACCTATTTATAAAATATTTGAAGTAACATGACAATACTTTTATTCATTCTACAAAAATTATACATAACAATTGCAATCTAGGTAGAATTGCTAATTATTTTCCAGATAAATGAACAAAATTCAACCCTAAGATGTTAGAAACTTTAAATAGACCAGGGGTTATTGAATCAATCACATATTTGGAAGTTTTGTCCCCCAGAATGGGCTAGCTAGGTAAATGATATTGATCCTTTAGAAAACAGAAATGCACTTAAACTGTCCCAAAGAACGAGGAAAAAAGGTAAATTTAAAATTTATTTTTACCCAGGCATCATGACATTAAGATTAAAACCAAGATTTCCCTCACAACCCAGTTTTGGATTAGCTTCAACATGTAACTGATCAGGACCACAAAGATTAGCATCCACACCCGGGTACCCATGATTTCAGAATGTACTAATGTCGACTGTAGAAAATCACAACAGTGCTATAAATAACTTTAATCAGATTAGCTTTGTGAAGGAAGATGATAAATTAGTTACAACAATAACTTTAAGTGGATGAGAACATTCATTGATCACATGCCCCTTTTCTAACAATTATAAAATATGATCACAGATCAGGGAATATTTGTTAGAAAGTTTACAAATATCTGGACTATCCTTAATCTTGTGAAATAATTTGTTCCAAAACTGGAATAGGACCATTAACAAATGTGTGTGTGTGTGTGTGTGTGTGTGTGTGTGTGTGTGTTTTAACTACAAACTTGTTATTTATACTCATAAAGTACAAAGACATTCAGGGACACCTGGGTGGGTCAGTCGATTAAGCTCTAACTTCAGCTTAGGTCATGATCTCACTGGTTCGTGAGTTCAAGCCCTGTGCCGGGCTCTGTGCTGACAGCTCAGAGCCTGGGGTCTGCTTTGGATTCTGTGTCACCCTCTCTCACTGCCCCTACCCTGTTCATGCTCTGTCTCTTTCTCTCTCAAAAATAATAAATAAAACATTTAAAAAATTAGAAAAAAAAGACTCAGATTGGCTTTAAAAAATCTCCAAATATAAGGCACTGACCTAAAATGAAGTGACTAAACTAACAAAGAAATTAATATACAATAGGAATTTGATAGTAGAAATAATTTTTTTCTACAATCAGTCATATAACATATAATTAGTTATTCCTTTAAATTTTGGTAGAATTTATGTATAAAGGATTCTGTTTCTTCTTCTCTTTTTTAAGTTTTATTTATCTAATCATGGTTTCTATTTCTTCTTGGGAAAATTTTGGCATTTTGTATCTTTCTAGTATTTTTACATTTTGTTTGGTTTTCAAACATATTACCTGGTCCATGATCCTTCTTTATTTTTTGTTAAAATGTCTGTCTTAACAAGTTATAAGACGTTTTAAATGAGGATTTCTTTCACAGTAAATATTACTGCCTTTGGGGGCTACTGGTTCCAACAAACTATAAAAACCTTTCCCAGCAAAAATTGCCAAAAATTTCAAATAGTCACTTGTAAAGTCTTTCTGAGCTGGGAATGAAAGATGAAAGAGCAAATCCACAGGGTGAAGATATTGACTAATGTAAGTCTTTGCTCAGTTAAATATTCGTGCAAAAATTTCTGGGGTAACACTTGAAGAACAGAAATAGATTCCATAGTTTTTGCAGGTATTGAAATAAATAAATGGATTTAAAGATGTGATTAATCAAAAAAAATAAAAAGAAAACAGAAAAAGCAGGAAAAAGAAATATAAACTCACATATTAGATATGAGTTAAATTACATGAGTAGTTATGATCTGTATAAATGGACTAAACTCCAGCTAATAGTAAAAAATTATACACAGAATTTTAAGAAAAATATCCATATGATATATGCCATAGACATGATTAAAACAAAAGGAAAAAATTTTGAAGATGATATTATATAAAAAAGAAAATACTCCAGGAAAGTCTTTGGTTTCAGTTTTATTAGATGAAGTCATTCTGAGGCATAAATTAATATAAGAGATAGCAAAAGGGAGGGTAACAATTTATTACTAGAAAGTTTGAGAAGTGAAATGTCCTATTTTATGTATGATAAAATGATTTCAAAATACTTAAAAGTACTATAGGAAAACTTGAGATACTCATAATAATAGCAGAACATTTTAATGAACTTTTAAGAAATAGATGACTAAATCTATTTTTACAAATATCAGCAAGGATAGAAATATTCAAACAACACATTTAACCTTTATCTAATAGCTACCTATCCTTTCTATATTCATTTTATTTTTTTTAATGTTTTACTTATTTTTGAGACAGACAGAGACAGAGCATGAGCAGGGGAGGGGCAGAGAGGGGGAGAGGGAGACACAAAATCCATGGCAGGCGCCAGGGTCGGAGCTGTCATCACAGAGCACAACGCGGGGCTCAAACTCACAAACCGTGAGATCATGACCTGAGCCAAAGTCGGAAGCTTAACTGACCTAGCCGACCAGGCACCCCTATCCTTTCTATATTCAAAAGCTGGAAAATATACATCAAGGACATACTATATTTTTTAAACGTGACTGAAAAAAAATGTTTAACCTAAAATTCAACTTGAGAAGTTAGAAAAACAGCAGAATAAGCCCAAAAAGAAATAGAAAGAAGGAAATAATATACATAAATATAGTAACTAATTCTGAAAAGAAGATAATGAGTAAAAAAACTAATAGGTGATGCTTCAAGATGATCAATAAAATTGAAAAGTATCTCAAAATGGATGAAGAAAAGAGATAAATATCTTAAACCATATAATGTATTAATAATGAATAAATAGGATAATATACTACTAATGAATAAATAACAGATATTGAAAGATAATTCAATAATATAATAAGATATTTGTACAAAATAATTAGAAGTTAGAAGAAATGCATACATTGCTTGAAAAATATAAATTCCCAAAATTATTCAAAAAGAAATAGGAACTTTGAATTAACCTATTAACTTTAAAGAAACTTAATAGTTTAAAGCCTTTCCACTAAGCAAACATGGGGGCAGGAATTTATTACAGGTGAACTATATCAAATATTCCAGAAATAGCTAATTATAACCTTATACAAACTCAGAGAATAGAAGAATCATCTTTTAATAGTTCTGTGAAGTGTGATAAACTGAATTCTAAAATGGCTTCCCAAAGATCCCGTGCTCTAATCCTTGGAAACTATGACATGTAATTAAGGTTACTAATTACTTGACCTTAAATGGGTATGCTATTTTGAATTATTTAGATGAGCCCATGAAATCACATCAGCTCTTAACAGCAGAAGAGAAAGTCTGAAATAAAGTACTAGGAGGGTTCTATTCCAGAGCCTCCAGATAAAAGCCCACACTGGCTAACACATTGATTTTAGTCCAGTGAAAACCAGAGCAGAGAATTCCGCCCCATTATTCCAGAATTTCTGTTTTACAGAACTGTGAGATAATAAATTTATATTGTTTTAAGTTCTGTGTCCATGCCCACATTCAGGCAGAGCCATGAGAAAATTATAAATAAAAAATGGAGGACTCTTGTCCTTGAGGGTTGCTTCTCTGAGTTTGGATTTCCCTTTCTAATCTGCCTGATTTTGTTTATTTTTCAGAGTCTTCATATACTTGTAGTTTATCCAGCGTTTTTCATTATGATTAGTGGAAAACACAGGTTATAGTTGGTTTAGTCCATTTGGTCAGAACTGAAAACTATTCTGTCTGTTCTTATTAAAGGCCTGTCAGACCTTTTCATTTGATTCTTTATGTATTTTACTTTCTCTTTAGTGTTTCTCATAACTTTATTTCTCTAAATTGCAAATTCTGGTTAATTTATTCAAATGTATCTTATGATCATGAATTTCCTCTTTGGCTGAATTAAATACTTTTTAACCTATTCTTTAGGTTTGGAGTATCAACAATAGTGTTTTGCATTTCTTTAGATTCATTTAATGATCTTTTAACTGCCTGATTATACCTGATTTTCCTCTAATCTTTGTGATTCAATCTTTATTTAAATACTTCTTACTTTTTGTTCTATAGTCTATAGTTGTAAACTTCAATATATGCAATGTGTGAGAGTAAAGCTGTTATTTAATATTCCTTTTCTGACTCTACTTGTGGTGGTTTGTCTCTTTTTGTGGTTGGTGGTTTTTAATTATGAGTTTCTTGGATGATCTGATCTATAAGAAATCTTTTTTTAAAGTTTATTTACTTTTTTGAGTGATTTCTAAACCCAACATGGGGCTCAAACTCGCCACCCCAAGATCAACAGTCACATGTGCCACCGACTGAGCCAGCAGGTGTCCCAGAAATCTTAATCCTAAATTGAGGGTCTTTGCTTCTGACAGGATCTAGGGAATGCCACCAATCTGGGATGATTGTACAGCTCCCAAAATGTACAGCTCCTCAATATGAGATAAAAATATTTGTTCAATGATTTCACCATTGCCCGAGGCCCAGCCTCTAGTTCAATGTTAATAGCAGCTTCCAAACTCATGGAATCTTGCTTTCAAATCTACTCATTGCTCCCAACCTCAGTCCCAGATCACTGATTTGTGTGAGTGTATGTGTGTGTGTGTGTGTGTGTGTGTGTGAGTGTGCTCTTTTTATTTTGTTTGTTTTCTCAAGAGGGGTGGATAGTTTTCTGTGAAGAAATTCAGCAATCCATTGAAATATAATGTATCATATCAAGGACCTAATTGTTCCATTACAAAGTGGTCCCTCTGAGCAATTTGTCTGTCATTTTGCCAAAAGTTAAATTTTAACCATCTCCTCTCTATCTCCCAGTATTTTTCATGTGTCATTCCTTCTCTTGTTTCCTTTGTCTTTTGAATTTATAATTATTTTATTTTATTTCCTTTATGTTCATTTAACAACTGCTCTAGTGGAGCAGTGATAAATGAAAAAAAAATCATTCTGCAATTTTGAACCAGAAGGTTTTCTTTTTCATATAATTTTTAGAAGCTGTACCAATACATACACACACACACACACACACACAATTGTATATGGTTCCTATTAACATAACTTTAACTGATGAGTACTTCCTGTCATTAAAATTATTCAAAAACATAATACCAAAATAGTGCAAAGTCTACTTTAGAGCATCTGAAGTCTTATTTTGGCTATTTAAGTTTTTTCCCCCACTAAGTAGGATTTACTACAATGAACACTATGAATATCTTTGAACAATAATCTTTGTGCTTATCACTGATGGATTTTTATTACATAATTCTCAATTACTTTTAAAAGTGGTTTAAAAAATCCATATTTCTATCAACAGATTGATTATAGTAATAGCTCTTTCTCTATATTCTCCCTTGCATTTCTATTATTAAAAAAATTCCCAGTCTGGTTACCAGCATAATATATAAGTATAATGTGTGTCTTTACTGTATATTTATTATTTTATATTTAATTGCCTATGTTTCAAAAATTTTCTGAGCTTTGTTCATTTTCGTATAAATCATTCCTTTACATGATTAGAAATTTTCCCAATTTTAGTTTCTTAACCTTGTATATTAATATACTGTAATTAGAAATGTATATTATTACAAATAATGGATTTTTAAAAGCAAAAAACTTCTTTGTGGAAATATTATTCAACCACCATTAAAATTTAAAATTTCATTTAGCATCTGTTTTATACAGTAAAAACCTACAAATAAAAGTTATTTTTGCTGCCTTTGGTCTTGTAAAACAAATGAAGGACTAAACATAACAATAAAGTATACATATCTAGATCATTATGAGACACAGAGAAATGAACACCCAACTCAGAGCTGGACTCTAAGAAAACCTTTAAGCAAAATAGGACATTTATTTTTTCTGAGTTTATAGAATTTATTGCAGACCAGCTGAGGATTGAAAACTAATCTGAAGATAATACTTATTTTGAGAAGCAAACATAAAACCAGCTGCATACAACTTTCACACCATCAGTTCATATATGTTTACTGAGCCATACAATAAAAAATGGGAATAAACATTCAAGTCACTATAATTATACTTGATTTTTCTTAACCTAATACATGTGTTAAGTATTGTTGCTCAGAGCCTATTATTCCTGTGAGCAATTGTAGAAAACCACTCTGTTTCAGCCACATAAGAGATAAAAGAATAACTCATCCTAGAAATAATAATAATAATAATAATAATAAACTTTCCTGAAGCTGATAGCTCAATCATAGAATATAATGTTGAGTACTTAATAGAAGTGATTTCAGATCTAATTCAGCTATAAGGGGTTTATGTTTGGACATTTAAGTGTGTATATAAACACACTCATACATGTGTTGTACAATAAATCTCTTCTAATAACTAATTTGTGTTCCTCAGCATCTGCTTTCTCCAGGGGAACAATTTCCAAGAATTGTGCTAAGTAGGTTTGTTTCCTGTTCCTTTCAGGGGAAGCTCAGATTCTGGTCTCTTTATTGTTTACAATCTCAGTAGTGCCACAGAGCAGCACTGAATAGCTGTGGCTGTGAATGTGCATCCCATGTAATCTCAGGTACGTAGTAAAAATATTATTACCGCAGAACAACGCCCAAACTCAGCCCAATCCTTGCCCACTTGCATTCAGTCAGGATAATTTTACAAAATGTACTCTTAATAGAACTTGGTTAGGCACAGGTTTTAAAGAGCACTAAAAGCAGAAAGTACTTTAGAAAAAGGCATTCCTTGCCTTACAGTGACTTCTAATTTTAAAAATCAAAGAACTAGCAAGAACATTCTGAACCAAAGGTTGTATCCTCTTACTCTGAGTCCATGTTGGTCACACACATACATGCAAATATCACCCACACAACAGAGCCAGAAAGGGATTTCTGACAGGAGTATTCATTCCGCCAATAAATGTTTTGAGTATCTTCAAGGTAATGGGAAGTTTGGTGTTTAACTATTTAACAAGGCAGACACAGTCCCAAACCTCATGGCAATTCAGATTTGTGAGCTAGACAGGCAACAAACAAAACAAACAGAAAGAGAGTAATCACAAATCATGACATATGACATAAAGAAAGTGAACAATTTTCTATGATAGTAAGTATAGGGAGAACTAGTTGAGATATAACTGAGAGAGACAACTATTTAGAGAGATGTATAGCTTCTAATGGCACAATAAAGAGGGGAGTGAGGAGGAGTGATCTAAGTAATAACACGTATAAAGGCCCTGGGGGTGAGTATAGGAACTAAAAGAAGAACAGAGAAGAGTACAGCTGACACATGGCGATCACAGGGAAATGGGAAAAAAAGAGAGAAAGAAATAAGATTGGGAAATTAGTTTTTACTCTAATGGAGGTGGGGAGCAAGGCGTGCTTTGTAGGCCTCTATAGGAGTGTATATTCTATTCTAAACATAAGGGAGAGCCATTGAGAAATTTAAAGCAGAGAAATAAAATGATCAGTTTTATTTTAAAAATATCAGTGTGATCACTATGTGGAAATAAACTGATTAAAGGTTGGCAACTATGAAAAATGGGTCAGAAATGATGGGTTACACTAGAATTCAGTAATAGATATGGACAGAAATGGACAGATTTGAAATATATTTTGAAGGCATTAATGAACAGGTATTGTGAATTAAATTAAGTATGAGGATTGTGTGGGAACAATTGAGAATGAGCCCAAGCTCCTAGTTTGAGAAACTATAGAAATGGTATTGTCATTCTTGGAAAAGAATAGACTTGAGAGAAAAATATTTGAAGAAGGGATTAAAGATAAGAAATAAAAAGTTTGATTCTGGATGTCTTATATTTAAGATATTTGTAACACATCTAAATTGAACTGTTTTGTTAATAAGAGGTTATACGGATAGTGAGTCCAAAAGAGAGGGTGGGACTACAGGTATGAAACAGTATCTGAAGGCACAATAATGAATGTGATCATCAAGGTAGAATTTTTTTAATTTTTTAAATTTTTTTCTTTATTTTTGAGAGAGAGAGAGACAGAGTGTGAGTGAAGGGCAGAGAGAGATACACACACAGAATCCAAAGCAGGCTCCAGACTCTGAACTGTCAGCACAGAACCCAACGCAGGGCTCGAACTTGTGAACTGTGAGATCACGACCTGAGCTGAAGTCGGACGCTTAACTGGCTGAGCCACCCAGGCGCCCTAAGGTAGAATTTAAATTAGAGAAGAACGTTCCATCTTTGGATGGAAAATTTTCCCAGCTGTGTCAAAAGCTGTTGACAAGCGTCCATTGCATTTTATATGAGGGAGATCACTGATGATCTTGACAACAGCAGTTTCAGTGGACAAATGGCACAAGCCAGTTATAAGTGGGTTAAGGTTGAGGAGTGAATAGGAGGTCAATTAATGGATTCACTGTATAGACAACTCTTGAGAAGTTTGTTCTGTGAATGGTGAAACAAAACAGTGGTGGGAATCAAGACAGGGTTTTATTTGAAAAGCAGAAAATACTAAAGCACATTTATAAGCTGCTTGTAAAGTTCTAGTTTATCTAGTGGTATCGGTGTTGCAGGAAAGAGGATGAAGGACTAATGAGCCAAGTTTTTTAAAAAGTGAGGGGATAGAAATCAGAGCACGCATGGAAAAAATGGATGTTTTTCAGTAGAGAGAAATCCTTCATCCAAAAAAAGAGGAAGTAGGATCACATAGGGCAGCATCCAAAAGATAGGCAAATTAAACATGGTGAATTTTAAGAAATTCTGAAAGGAACATTGACAAAATGTATTGGTCACTGTTAAAAATCAACTTGGACAAGATGAGCAAACAGAATTTGATTTTATTCTAATACTGTTGCCAGTGATAGAGGAGAAAGCACAGACCAAATGAGGACACTCATGTTCTCAGAGACAAAAAGGGCAGAGTTTTTGGGATTTGAGGTGAGGGAACCATAAGCCATCTGCACTTCCTAAGTAGCTTTACCCCCAAGAAAAAGTAAACTTTCTCCTCTGTTGGTAGGGTCCTACATAGAATAGAAGTTGGGGTGTTATCTTCCTTGATTTTATTTCAAAAGGATGGCTCCCAGGTCTTTGAGAAAGACGTTCCTGGCTTCTATAAGTGGCAAGAACTTTTTAAGAAGACTTATATCTCAAAGGGACAGAGGAAGGATTCACAATTACAAGTTTTCTAAAGTAAATGTTCAAGGAAAGGGAAGTTGGAACCTAGAGTCAGGAAAGAAACTGGGTAAAGTTTTGTCAAGGTGAGGGGAATGTTAAGGTTGCCTTGGTCTCCAAGTAGAAATGTCTGGACATCTAAAATTAAACACCATATGTATTGGTAGTCAGATATTTTAACTGTTTTTCTTTCAAGTCATTGTTTTTCTCATTAATAAGGTGATATGGAAGGAAACATATGTGAATTGAATGCATGACCCGTGATATAAATTCTTTTTAAGTTTCTTTTTTTTTTTGAAAGAGAGAGAGAGAGAGAGAGAGAGAGAGAGAGAGAGAGAACATGCACAAGCAGGGGAGGGGCAGAGAGAGAGAGAAGGAGACACAGAATCCAAAGCAGGCTCCAGGCTCTAAGCTGTCAGCACAGAGCCCAACATGGAGTTGGAATCCATGAACCATGCAATCATGACCTGAGCCGAAGTCAGACACTAACTGACTGAGCCACACAGGCACCCCCATGATATAAATTCTAATGGCACCCTCCGAAGATTTTTTGGCAGATTGTATGTTTGCCAACAGGACCTGTTGTCATGGAGTTTCATCTCTTGCCAAGACTTCATTTCTTACCTGGAACAGCCACTTTTTGTGTCCTTATTTGTTCATAGCATTGTTAAGCATTTGGGACTGATCTTATCTTTATTCTATAGATGCAGATATCAAATCAGAGAGAGATCAAGTAACTTGTCCAAGATCATTTTTAGAAAATGATAATGCTGGGATTCAAACCCAAGCAGTTTGGCACTACAGCCTGGTTCTTAACCACTGTCCTACCCTGCATCCCCATAACAAATGAGCTAGTTCAAGAAATGTACAATATGTGATTTAACAAGTTTGTAAATATTTACTTTTTAAATGCCAGTGAATCTCCAAGTGTTTTGGAAAACAAAACCAAAAACAAATAAAATGCTGACTATGCAGCCACTACAGGTTATTTTTTTATGTAAGTCAAGGATCTTCTCTCATTATCAACTCTTGTAAATAATCCATTTAATATTCTTTAATTTTAAACATCATTTTACATATATTGATGTACATCATAGGAAACTAATATAATCTTTCTAATTAAAATTCACATGGTTTTTGACCTAGTAATAGCAAGTAGGAAACAATGTGTTACTAATGAATAAAAACTTTATGTAGCTTTCAGAGAGAAGTATAGGATAGGAGCCTTTCACAGGCCAATAAAAAAAATCACCAAATTTACTATTACCAAATATCAGCTTTTGCAGGATTTAAGTCATATTTGTTTAAATGTTTCTTTTTTAATTAAAATATGATAACCAAGAGAGAAGGATAGACAGAAAAAGGCACTTTAAACTTCACATTTTCAACTTTAACATAGTGATTAATGCCAGTGGACCCTAGGAAACTAAGGCGTCATCACCCAGTGACTTGGCATCTGTTTGTTTCCATTTTTCAAAAGAATATGCATTTTGTGTTTAAATATACATTTATTTACTAATAAAACCAAATTGTGCCATTGTAAAAAAAATAAAAAATAAATAGTTCTTTTGCTTTCTAGTTTAGAGCCAGACTTTGCAAATGTCTGTTAAAAGCCTAGGATCACTACATCAGAGTGAAATACCAACCACTAACGACAGCTAGAGTCACTCTTCAGTCAGGAACAAATGGATCACGGACAAAGAGGTTGGCACAATCTTCGTTTTCTTTTCCTTTTATTGACCTCCTCAAAATGAAAAGCCCTCCTGAAAACAGGTGGTCCTGAAAATCTGTAGATAATTAAGCAAAATGAGGCTTGTTGACAGCTTGGCATGAATAGTGAATCTTTAATTACATTTTAATGACAACTCCTATTATTTTACATAACTATGTTAGGTGGTGTAACATGAGATTAAGAACTGCTAATGCAGATTTTGAATTGTTTTTCTCAACATTTAGAAAAGTGTGAGTAATAAAAACACATTTAGTGATTCAATGGTTTGTAGAGATCCCTTTTTTATATGTAGCATATCTTATCATTTTTGTTATCATATATATATATATATAATATATAGTCTTGCATAATTATTAAAAATATCATTACCTTATATCAAGGATACCTAAATTGGAAGAGTGTCTTCTGGCTAAGATGGTACCTAAAATCACTTCTATTGGAATCCTCTGTAACATTAGGTAGTCACATTATTTTTTAGCAAAACACAAATTACAAAGACCTTTAAAAGTCTCTTTAAAGACTAAATTTATTTGACATTATTGGTTAAAGAGTTTTAGTTCTGCAATAACTTCAACAAGAGTTATAATTAGTGTTTGCATTTTTTATGCTTAATGCGTTAAACTGCTAATAAACTTATTTATTTTGAATTCCATGTAAATTATTCTAAGCAGCTTATATAGATGAAGTTGAATCCAAGCTTTTCCCAAAGTGATTTCAACCATCTGTGAAAATATTGTACCATATCATGGCCCTCATTTATCCTAATTAGGTCTTATGTAATAAATCATCTTTTTGTCCAGTCAAAGTGCTCTGATTTTTTTCAAACACGTCATACATTCCAAGGCATTGAAATAAATATAATTTAATAGGTTATATTTTTAATAGGATAGCTTTAAACATTAAGAAATAATAAAAATCTGTGTTCCCTTTTTTGGGTAAATTGTGAGGATCTACTACTTAGTATTTTAGTTCAAGGGAAGGGCAGATTTGGAAAATACAAATCCATTTGGTACTTAGCAAAATGGGCTGCACTTCATTTTTTTTTCTGGTTCTGACAATGTATAAATTGACACAAATCAGCTAATCGCTATTCCAAGAGAGAAGATGGGCACATCAAAGCGCACAGGTTTAAAATGGAGCTCAGGACTTGTCCTCTAAACATGGTACCTCATTAAAACTCCATCTTGGTTTAATCATACCACCATCAACCCTTTAGTTCATGCCTGAAACTTGACTAATCCATCTCCCTTGCCCTAAATCCTGTCCACTACCAAGCTTTGTTGATTCTATCTCCTAAGTACATCTTAATTATATTCATTCTTATCTATTTCCACTAGCTGCTATTATGCCCAAACATTGCATTTCTCTTCCCTTATTTATACTTACCTGTCTCCAGGCCATTCTCTATCCTATAGGCAACATCACTCTACAAACTATTAAGTTTATGAGGGGACTGGATGGCTTAGTTGGTTGGGCATCTGACTTGATTTGGGGTCAGGTCGTGATCTCAACTCAGGTCATGATCTCACCATTTGAGGGATAGAGACCCACAACTAGATCTGAGCTGACAACATGCTGACAGCATGGAACCTACTTGATATTCTCTCCCACTCTCTCTCCCCACCCATCTCTTTCTTAAAATAAATACACTTAAAAAAGAAAACAATTAAGTTTATGATACAATTCCTTTGGAATAAGGTCTAGATTAAAAAAATAAATAAAACTAAGCATATATTACCCCCATAACCAAGAAATTCCAATCCTAGATATTTACTTAAGAGTAATGAAAAATGTATATTTTACTAAAATCCTTGTATAAGACTGTCCATGGTAACTTTATTTATAATAGCCAAATTGGAAACGGCTCAGGTAACCTACAAGAGTGTCATATATTGATACAACAAAATACTACTCAAAAGTTAAAAAAAAAACTGATCAGCTCAGTATGTCTGAATCTCAAAAATGTCATGCTAATTGAAGGAAGCCTTACATGGAGCATATTCTTGGATTCTATTTATCTGAAATTCTAGAATAGGCAGGACTAATCCATGGTAAAAAATAAAAATCAGAATACTAGCTGCCAATGAGAAGGGGAGAGTAGGAACAGGAATTGACTGCAAAGGAGCATACAGCAATTTTCTGGGTGATAGAAATGTACTATATCTTTTTTTATTGACATTTCACATATGACATTATACTAGATTTATGTGTACAGTGTAATGATTTGATATTTGTATATACTGAAAAATGATCACCTTCATAAGTCTAGTTAATATCTATCAACTATATAGTTACAATTTTTTGAACTTCTCAGATCATTTCATAGGGGTTGCAGTTTAGGTTTATGCATTTGTCAATGCTCGTAGAAAGGATATCACTTGTGCTTTTCACAGTTCTTTTTTCTTACCTTAAGAAATAGAAATAATCTTAAATAAATCTTGAACCCTAATTAAATGATATGCATGCTACAGATCTCTTTGTACTTGATGATGGCTGATTTGTGACCCAGTATGGGATCTATTTTGGAGAATGTTCCATAGTCACTCTAGAAGATGTATATCCTGTTGCTTTAGGGTGAAATGTTCTGAATATATCTGTTAAGTCCATCTGGTCCAGGGTGTCATTGTTTCCTTGTTGATTATCTGCTTAGCTGATTTATCAATTTCTGTAAGTGGTGTGTCAAAGTTCCCTGCTATTATGGTATTATTATCACTGAGTTTAAAGAAACTCATAAAGGTGTTTGTGATTAATTGATTTATATATTTGGGTTTCTCCATGTTGGGGCATAAATATTTACAATTGTTAGATCGAATTGGAGATAGAAGACCCCTTAATTATGATATAATGCCCTTCTTCATCTCTTGTTACAGTCTTTGGTTTAAAATCTAGTTTGTCTGATATAAGTATGACTACTCTGGCTTTCTTTTGGTGTCCATTAGCATGATAGATGGTTCTCCATTCCCATAGTTTCAATCTGCAGGTGTCTGATTTTTGGGTTTTTTGTTGTTGTTGTTTTGTATTGTTTTTTGTTGTTTTTATTTTGTTGTTTGTTTTTTGTTTTGCCTTCCCAGTTCCTTTTTTTTTTTTTTTTTAATTTACATCCAAGTTAGCAAATAGTGAAATAATGGTTTCAGGAGTATAATCCAGTGATTTTTCCCCTACATATAACACCCAGTGCTCATCCCAACAAGTGTCCTCCTTAATACCCCTTGCGCATTTAGCCCATCCCCCCACCCACAATCCCTCCAGCAACACTCAGTTTATTCTCTGTATTTAACAGTCTCTTATGTTTTGCCCCCCCTTCCTGCTTTTATATTATTTTTGCTTCCCTTCCCTTATGTTTCTCTCTTTTGTATCTTAAATTCAACATATGAGTGAAGTTGTATGATATTTGTCTTTCTTTGAATAATTTCACTTACCATAATACACTCTAGTTCCATCTACATTGTTGCAAAAAGATTTCATTCTTTTTGATCACCAAGTAATCCTCCATTGTATATATATACACCACATCTTCTCTCTGCATTCATCTGTTGATGAAAATTTGTGCTCTTTCCATACTTTGGCTATTGTTGATACCATTGCTGTAAACATTGGGGTGTCTGTGCCCCTTCAAAACAACACACCTGTATCCTTTGGATAAACACCTAGTAGCAATCTGCAGGTGTCTTTAGGTCTAAAATAGGTCTGTTGTAGGCAGCATACAGATTGGGTCTTGTTTTTTTTCTTCCGTTTACCCATTCTGACCCCTATGTCTTTTGACTGGAGCCTTTAGTCCATTTACATTTAGAATAATTATTGAAAGATATGAATTTAGTGCCATTGTGTTACCTGTAGAGTTGTTGTTTCTGGTGGTTTTCTCTGGTCTTTTCTAGTCTTTGTTGCTTTTGGTCTGTTTTGTTTTGTTTTGTTTTGTCCACTGAGTCCCCCTTAGCATGCCTGGGTGGCTCAGTCAGTTGAACATTCGACTTTGGCTCAAGTCATGATCTCACTGGTCATGAGTTTGAGCCCTGCATCAGGCTCTGTTCTGACGGCACAGAGCCTGCTTCAGATCCTCTGTCTCTATCTCTCTATGCCCCACATTGCTTGCTCTCTTTCTCTCTCTCTCTCTCTCTCAAAAATAAATAAACATTAGGGGCGCCTGGGTGACTCACTCGGTTAACTGTCTGATTTTGACTCAGGTCATGATCTCACAGTCTGTGAGTTCGAGCCCTGCGTCGGGCTCTGTGCTGACAGCTCAGAGCCTGGAGCCTGTTTCGGATTCTGTGTCTCCCTCTCTCTTTGACCCTTCCCCATTCATGCTCTGTCTCTCTCTGTCTCAAAAATATATGTTAAAAAATTTAAAATAAATAAATAAATAAACAAATAAATATTAAAAAAAGAGTCCCCCTTAAAATTTCTTACACTGCTGGTTTAGTGGTCATGAACTCCTTTAGTTTTTGTTTGTCTAAGAAACTCTTTATCTCACCTTCTATTCTAATTGCTGGATTAAGAATTCTTGGCTACATATTTTTCTGATTCAGAACATTGAATATATCCTGCCACTCCTTTCTGGCCTGCCAAGGTTCTGTGAACACATCTTCTGCAAACCTGATCTGTCTTCCCTTATAGGTTAAGGACACTTTTTCAATTGCCGCTTTCATGATTCTTTTCTTGCTTGTGTATTTTGTGAATTTAACTATGATATGCCTTGGTGATAGTCGGGTTTTGTTGAATCTAATGGGAGTTCTCTGTGCTTCTTGGATTTTGATGTCTGTGTCCTTCCCCAGATTAGGAAAGGTTTCAGCTACAATTTTCTCACACAAACCTTCTGCCGCTTTTCCTCTCTCTTCATCTTCTGGGATTCCTGTGATATGAATGTTATTCCTCTTTAATAAGTCACTGAGCTTTCTAAGTCTTGTATCATGATCTTTTACCTTTATATTTCTCTTTTTTTCTGCTTCATTATTTTCCATAATTTTATCTTCTATATCACTGATTCACTGCTCTGTTTTGTCCATCCTTGCTGTCATGGCATCCATTCGAGATTGCATCTTGGCTGTAGTATTTTTAATTTCAGCCTGACTAGATTTTACTTCTTTTATCTCTGCAGAAAGGGATTCTCTGGTGTCTTCTATGCTTTTTTTCAACCCCAGCTACTATTCTTCTTACTATGGTTTTAAATTCTAGTTCAGACATCTTACTTTTATCTGTGGTGATTAATCCCTGGTCATTATTTCTTCCTGTTCTTTCTTTTGGGGTGAATTCTTCCATCTTGTCATTTTGGAGGAAGAAAAAAATTAATAAAATAAAATTTAAAAAATTAAAAACAAAACAAAGCCAAAAAATCAAATAAAGGAAGCTAGATCCTAGGTGTAATTCTGTCTGCTTGTTGAGAGAAGCTTGATAGAAAAGAGAAAAAAGAGAAAGGAAAAATAAAAGTTTAAAAAATTGGGGGCATCTGGGTGGCTCAGACACTTAAGCGTCCAACTGGCTCAGGTCATGATTTTGTAGTTCATGACTTCGAGCCCCATGTCGGGCTCAGTGCTGACAGCTCAGAGCCTGGAGACTGCTTCAGATTCTGTGTCTCCCTCTCTCTCTGCCCCCTCCCTGCTCATTCTCTCTCTCTCTGTCTCTCTCTCAAAAATAAAAACATTTAAAAAAGTTTTTAAATAACAGAATAGAGCGAAATAAAATGAAGAAAATAAAATAAATCAATAAAACTAAAATAAATTTGCTCTTTCTATATCCAAGAAAGAGAAAGAAAAAAAAAAAAGAAAAAAAAAATAACATAAGCAAAACAGAAGCAAAGAAAATGAACAAATGAACGAGCAAACAGAATGAAAGCTGAGTGAATTTACATCCAGTTTCCCCTAGAACTGAAACTTGGCAGCACACTATAGTGGGTAGACTAAACACTGGTCTTCTGAGGAATGTGCATGAAGGAGGCAGGTGGGTGGGGCTTGGTGTGATGGCTCCATTCTCCATTTGTTGGCACTGCTTAGCTCCCTGGGGTCTATCTGTGTGTGTGCAGGCACGTGCATGCTGATGTGCATAGGGTGAAATGTATTTATGTTTCAAAAAACTTTGAAATGCATTAAAAATAAAACTAAATTGTGTATTTTGATTGTGGTGGCAACGAGACACCATGCTTTGTCAAAGTTCATAGAATTGTATATAAAAAGAGTACAATTTTATATTTGTAAATTTTACCTTAGCTTTTAAAATGCCTCAAAAGATAAGGTGGATCAGTAGATGGCTAAATGAATGGATACATGAGAGGGTTAGGGTAAATATAGTGAAATATTTACAGTTAAAGAATCAAGGTACTGGATATTTGGGAGTTTACTGAACAATGATTTTAACTTTTCTGGATATTTCAAATTTTCCCATAACAATATGTGGGGGGAAATGTATAAATCTGGCAGGATTGCATTGTCTCCATGCTTAAAACCCTATAATAGGGTTTTAGGATTTGCTCTAGAATGATTAATAAACATGGAATAAAGATTCCACATGCCTGGATTTCTCCCTGAGCTCTAAGTCTTACAGGTCATTTATTCTTCATATACCATTTTCTAATCATATCCTTCTTTGTCAGTTTTTACAAAAGAGCACACTCTTCTTCTCAAGGACCTTGTAATTAGGAATGGTGTAAATCATTGTGTGATATTCTGACTCCTCTGGTAGTTTTTAAAACCCATTTGACCGTTATCCATTAATATGTCTCTAGTGCATACCTCCATACCCAGGACTTGGCCTAATGCAAGTACTAAATAATTACATATCAAAATACATATGAAAAATAACTGAAGAGATAGTCCCCTGAGTTATTTCAAAGTGAATCATGAATTATTTGTGTGTTCTAACCATTGATTTTTAAATATCTCTTCATTTCTTAAAAGGGTAGTGATTTCATACAGTGATAATGAAGCCATGTTAAATAAGACACTAAGAAAAATTATTCTTGAAAATTAAGGACACTTTTTCAATTGCCGCTTTCATGATTCTTTTCTTGAAAGTTATCAATTGTAAAAGTTTCCCAGGTGTTTTATTTTATTATGCAAAATAAATATTTCTGACAAGCAGTTTATCTGATTATAAATTTTTGTCTTAGTATATTTTTGAAGACTTATGTAAATAGATGTTGACTCAAACATTAATTTTCATTCCACATAAATTTAGTTGCTTATAAGTTGGTAAAAGAAAGCAATGAATTTGCATTTTGACATGAAATAATATATAAGTTGTCCTTCCAGAGAAAAGGTGGCAAGTGGGAGGGGGTCGAGAGACTCCTGCCTATTGGAATAGCTATAAAGCTTTTCTGATTATAGTATTAGAGCAAATCTGTGGAATAATGGTTAATTTAAATTGCTCTATACACAAATCTCAGTGCTAATAGTACTGATTAATACTCTAGTGATATTTACCATTAACTCAGCTAAGAGAAATAACAAGAACAGTCTCATTTCCCAATTTTCAGATGTGTACATCAGGAAACTCAGTAAGCAGATATTTCTCTTTAAAAACATAACGAGGGACACCAGGCTGGCTCACTCAGTGGAGCATGTGACTGATCTTGGGGTTGTCACTTTGGGCCCCATGTTGGGTGTAGAGATAACTTAAAAATAAATGCTTAAAAATATATAAAATAAAAAAGTAATGACCAGGAAACAAAATAAAAAGTATTTAAAGAACTATGAAATAATCTTTCAATTGAAATGCAATAAGATAAAGTCAGTTTTGAGATTATTCTGTAGTTATATGTGAGGAGATTTCACAAATTCCTGTAAAATCTGATGGGTTAATATTTTTGTGACACGTACTAAAAATCTTCTAAATTTTATATAATCTCGGATGTTGGATTAGAGGGAGAAGTAAAGCAGAAAAGACCTTTTTATCTCAGGAAGTTCCTAGGAAAGAACTCACCGCTGGAAGTATTAAAAATTATGTATATTTTAATTCACATTACAATTGTCTATAATAACTACATATTTTTCCACTGGATGGAAATGACCTGCAGAGAAAACATCTAAAGTGAACACTGACTGAACTAAGCAGTTTGAGTCCCAACAGAGATATCCGTTGGAATTGCATGAATGAGCCAAGTTTAACCTAATGATTCTAGATGAGGAACAGTGGGAATTATATTTGCAAGATTTAAGAATGGAGTATAAAATATTCACTCAGTGTAACTTCCTTTTATTCCTTTATTTTGCCAGAGTTCTGAGAAAAAGCAATAAACGAAGACACCAATTCTCAAGTGAATAATCCCTTCAATAAAGCCTGTTAAACATGGAGCTGACAGCAAATGGCAAAAACTAAATTTACTTTCTTCTCCAAACAACAAAAATACCCTCATTAGAAACAAGACTGATGTTCTGATACAAATCTTTATATTGAATATGTTGCATTTTGAAGAGAAGCAAAGAGAGAGATGGGGGTTTGCCTGGGATGTGTTTTGTAATGGTTTACCAAAAATCTCTTGGGGTTACATTTAAAGCGTGAATTCATTACCCGGTGATTCTGGGTTTTACTGAAACTTCTTTACCCAGAAAATCAATTTTGTAGTTCCTTAAATGTGATCAAACTCAGAGATGTTACTTTACTATAAACTGAGAGACTGGAATGTAATAGAGAATACTAATTTGTTCATTTACAATAAGAATTATGAATTTATTCTGACAAAAATGCGTGCATTGCCATGATCAAGATAGGCTTTTTTAGAATAACATAAAAACTAAACCAGAAATTTACTTATTATCCAAGGAATCAACACTAGGAATTTGGATGATTCTTAAAGCTTCTCTCAACTTAACACCTTTCTCCCCCAAAAGACAGAACCTTGCTAGACAATATTACTCTTGATGTTTGACAACATATTCTTCTATCTAATGCTGTGTACATTGACAATTATTTCTGTTCATTGTTTTGCAGGTCCCTGTGATGAAAAAGGAACATTTCTTCAAATATGGTTATAAAGCTTATATGACCATAGTCCAGTCTACACTAGTTGTTACTAAATGTGACTTTACATATTTTTAATTTCATCCACTAAGTGTTGAATTCTTTTTTTTTTTTCACTCACAAAGGCTACCTGATTTTATTTCCAACTCTTTCAAAAAGAAGACCTCAGGGGCGCCTGGGTGGCGCAGTCGGTTAAGCGTCCGACTTCAGCCAGGTCACGATCTTGCGGTCTGTGAGTTCGAGCCCCGCGTCGGGCTCTGGGCTGATGGCTCGGAGCCTGGAGCCTGTTTCCGGTTCTGTGTCTCCCTCTCTCTCTGCCCCTCCTCCGTTCATGCTCTGTCTCTCTCTGTCCCAAAAATAAATAAACGTTGAAAAAAGAAGACCTCAGGAAGGCTTCTTACAGTACCTGCACCTGTCACAGACAATCTTTAGCCATATGAAAATCTTTTAGTTCCTATAATCGGATTTACTTTGGAAGACACCTTGTCTCAGCTGCTGTCGACATTGCCATCTGACTGATCTTTCTCCATGTAAGCTGCAAGCGTGCCAGTGAGAGGACTTTTAGACCAAAGCAGTAGCCTGAATTGCTGAAAAGATATCAGGCTTAACAAGAAAGCAAGATGGGGCTTAGTTCTCTGTGAGGAAATTCTGCAAGATATTAATAGTTGACCCTTACTAAGAAGATTCCAGAGTCAGAATCTTGGGAAGCCTGATTAAAACAAAGCTACATAATTCTGTGTGCAGGCATGTGTCTGAAATTCCTTAAGAGAAGACAAAGTATTATCACATACTATGTCAGCAATTTGACCATGGAATTCTTTTCTTGTACAATACCCACTAATGGCCAATGGAACAGAAATTTGGGACACACAGCCAAAATTAAATACTCACATTCATATATAAACACAAAAATCAATGACAGTAATATATAAAATGCTTTGGATCTTCCTTATTACTGTTCTCTAATTCAGAAAATTATAGAGTTGATTGGAAGTGCATATCTTAGTAGGCAAATAATAACAACAATAATCATAATTATAATAAGTGATAGTAATAGCAGAGAGAAACCATAATCTCTATGGCAGTGTTTCTTCAAGTGTGACCTCTAGAGCACCAATATCACAATGATATGGCCTGCTTTACAAGGTGCAAATTCCTAAGTCCCTGTGAAGACTTACTATATCAGAATCTTCTGAAGATGGACCACAGAAATCTGGATTTTAAATAGACACAGCATGAAATCTTGATGTACGCTTGAGCTTGAGAATTATTGAATTGGGATCTCTATTTAAGTTAGAAAAAGACATAACATCTAGGCTCAAAACATTTTAGGAGATTTGATAGACCCCTGGCATCCACCATGCCATGGGAATCAGACAATGTCTTAGTCAAAAAGAGAGGGGGAAAAAAAAACAATAACTTTTGTTAAGATTTTGTAAGCTCCAACTTATATCTTATATTGTGTCTTATGTTTATTTCTCCAATATCCCTCCAATTTTTTCATTCACATTGTATCTGAAGAGACTAGGAAAGCCTCTTCGTCATATAATGGCACACATGAAAATCTTAAACTAAGTAGACTATTTATATCAAATAGAGAAAAAGTATACAGTCATATTTCTTTCTTATTTTACCATTTTATTTGCTATTTCTGTAATTCATGGGAGAACTATAGGGACCCCAGAATTATATCAGAACTGAACAGACTTTCAAATTTGATTACTTGAGAATAAAAAAAGAATTAAATGAAATTTCTGGCCATTCAGGGACAACGTAAAAGAAAATGAAACATTTTTGGCAATTTAAACATGTATTTCAGCATTTCCTTTAATCAAGCTGAAGTATTACACCTCCTATTATTAATATTAAAGCTCTGTAAGCTCAGATCTCTAGAATCTTAACTTTGTGTACATGTCTCAAAGATAAATATGTCCCTTTCCATTTCTCTCGCTCCTTCAAATATTTACAAACATTGCAAACATTACAAATATTTCAACTTATGAGATCTTCCTGTTTTGCATTCAGAAAATTTGTGATTTTTCCACTGGTGACTAATATGAAGCTATAGGTAGATCTGGCCAAATCTATTTTCCTTCCCTTTTCAAACCCTTATGCAGTAATGGTTAAACATCTTTGAAATAAGCTGTCTGAAGTGCATATTATTCTATAGTTCCCTGCACTAGAAAAAAAAAAGCATATTTGAGAAAGATAAGAAATACTTTTTAAATTTATAATTCTTTATTAAGTTTTGGTTCTAAGAAAAGTAATTTAATGTCCAAGAGAACTAGTGTTTAAATGGGATCACTGGTGAGTTTAGATGGGTCTCTGGTTGAAATGCAAATAAGCCAATTATAAGGGTATTTAAATATTTTTTATTTTAATGTTTATTTATTTTTGAGACAGAGAGAGTCAGAGCATGAGCAGGGGAGGGGCAGAGAGAGAGGGAGATACAGAATCTGAAAAAGGCTCCAGGCTCTGAGCCGCCAGCACAAAGCCCGACGCGGGGCTTGAACTCACGAGCTGCGAGATCATGACCTGAGCCAAAGTCGGACATTCAACCGACTGAGCCACCCAGGCGCCCCTATAAAGGTATTTAAATATAAACATGAAATATGGGATGCATTGATCATATGAATATGTTACCTCTATAATCACAATGGTCATTGCTAACATAAGCTGAAAAATTACTATAGGCCAGCATTATGTTAAGCACTAAATATGCATTAATTTATTTAATCTTCATAATAATTTAAGTATACTGATATTATTCTCATTTTATAATTTGGAGAATTATAAAAATGCATTCAGAAATGTTACATAACTTGCCCAGATGATTTAGCAGTTCTGCCCATTGTAAATAAGAACACATCTACTCTGTTGTATTAAGAAATCAACATAGCAACCCATAAAAATATTTAATGTGGTTAATTGTCCAGTACTTTAGCTCACAGCTACAGATACTGTTTTCCAGAGTACATCTGCATGTCTAGCTATCTACATGAACTACTGACATTTTTCTGTAACTAAGACTTATCATCTTTAGGTAGACAATTATACCATCACCGTTTCTGAAATATGGTACATGACACGTCTGTTTATATCTCTTCAGCACCCATCCCCACTTTTTTTTGGTATTCTTCCCCTTTTTAATCTTTATTTGGGAGAATGGCATATCAATTAAACCGAAAACCAAGGGAATGCCCAAATGGTCCAAAAAAGACATCTCACACTCTCTGTCCTAAAAATGTAGATCTTCAGTGGGTGGTACAAGAGCACAAAGTGATAAAATGAATCATAAGAGTGATCTTCCTGAGGAAGCCTGTACTTGAATCAGAGCTGTTCTTCCTGTCATTCCTTTGGCTTTTCCATCGTTTGAGTTAGTTTCTGCTTCAATCAAAGAACACCAAGTGAAACATCAATGAAGGAATAGCTCAGGAGAGTTACAAATGCTGTTAATTGCTCACCACAATCAATCAGTAAGTCTTTATTAAATAGAGTTATCTATTCCATGGATTTTTAAAAAAGCATAAAATGTGCACTGGGTTTATATATAAGTGATGAATCTGAGTGTTATGTGTAAGTAATGAACCACTGAATTCTACTCCTGAAACCAACACTCTATGTTAACTAACTAGAATTTAAACAAAAACTTGAAGCAAACAAAAAATATCTCTGCCCTGAAAAAGACTGCAATCTAATTGGAAAGACATGGCATATTCATATACAAAACAATGCAACTCATTTAATACCATGCAATTTAAGACAGTTTATGCTAAGTACCAAATAATTTGGATAATATAGCAGTGTTTTCTGTTGTTCAGAAGACACAGAAGTCACTTACTGCAGGGTTCAATGGGCAGGTTTTGTTTCATAGATGGGCTTCAACGGACAAAATTAAATTTTAAAAGGAAAGTGGCGTGGACAAAGTTCTAGCAGCTTAAATGCACGAAGTTTGTCCTGGGTATATTTAGAAAACCAGTTTAGAGAAAAGGTGAGAAAGATAGTACATCTGAAGATTTCCAAAGTGAAATGCACACATCCTGAGGGATAATCATGATAACCTATAAGATGAATGCCAGAACTTCTTCTTTAATTACTTTTATCTTCTTATTTTCGTTTTTACATTTGCATGTTTTAGCACATATGAAATATTATTACAGTACGATGTGTATATACTAGATTGATAAGTATGCATATATTGGGAATGTTTCAACATGTTTTGCTTTTGGAACAGATGGTCAAAAGTTTCTTTTGACATTAATACAGTATCCATAAAATTACAAAAAGAATAATCCAAATAGTTTATTATAATATCCTACAAAAAATTAAAAATTAAAAAATCTCTAGTTGTCTACCATTGTTTTTCAAAGTGCCACACATTTAGGACCCAATTTAATTTCCATTCTTATATTTTACTCATTTTAATACACCCTATTCTCTACCCTACATGAGCATGTTATGCAATTTCTTATCTCCACACTTAAATCCAACAACTACTATTTATGGTCTCTCTTTCTTCCTTTCCTTCCTTTCTCCTTTCATTCTTTCCTATTTTCTTTCATCATTTGTTCTAAATAGATTTTTAACACTAAAATGGACCAGGCCCTGTTCTGGTTGTTGAGACCACAATATGAAATAGTAATGCTTATTTTAATAATCTAATATTCTAGTAAATGAGCTCATAGTCAATGTTTTCCTGTTCCATAATCTCCCATCAAAATCTTCCTATTCCTCTGCATCTCTTCCCTTCATGCATTATGGAATTCCATTTCATGAATCTTCTCAGGACTTGATGAGGTAGCTGCCACTAGTAATCGCTTTCTACATGTAAGGCCATTGGGACAAGAAGCAGGTAGAGCTGGCATGTAAACCCAAGCCATCTGTCTTCAGACTCACTTTCCTGCATGACACTGTGCTAATGCTTAGTGATGCAGGATTAGAAAGGATAGGTGTATTAGTTTGCTAGGGCTGCCATAACAAAATACCACAGACTGGGGGTGCTTAAACAACAGAGATTTCTTTCCTCACAGTTCTGGAGGCCGGAAGTACAGGATACAGGTGTCGGTAGGATTGGTTTCTCCTGAGGCCTCTCTCCTTGGCTTGCAGTTGGCCGCCTTCCCACTGTCTCCTCACTTGGCCTTTTCTCTGTACACACACATCCCACATGTCTCTACCTCTTCTTAGGACATCAGTTCTATTAGTTTAGGGGCCCACCCTCATGTCTTTGTTAACCTAAAGGCCTTGTTTCCAAAAACAGTCATATCCTGAGGTACTAGGGGGTAGGACTTCAGTGTATAAATTTTGGGGGTCACAATTCAGTCCACAACAATGGATAATTCACAACTGGTTCAGATGCTGATCAGAAAAGGGTCCTAGACCCAAACCCAAAATTGAAGATTCTGAATCTATACCATACAACCCTAATTTTCCACTTGCTTTAGCTGTTTTGTGCTTTTTCAACCACAGAATACATTCCAAGGAGGGAGGACACAATACATTGCTCCTATTAAAATGTTTCACTTTGAGAACGGAATGCAGTTATTCTCTCCTTTCTTTTGAATACCTTTGTTCTCTCCTTTATTCAGATTTCTTGGACTCTGTCTTAGTCAGCTAAGGCTGCCTGAACAAAACACCATATACTGGGTGGCTTAAACAACAGAAACTTATTTTCTCACAGTTTTGGAGGCTAGAAGTCCAAAATCAGGGAGCCAACATAGTCGGTTTCTTCTTGGCTTTTATGACCACCATTTTGCTGTGTGCTCACATGACTTCTTTGTGTGTAGACAAAGAACACGTTCTATGGTCTGTCCTCTTATTAGGGCACTAATTCCATCATGGGGACCCCACCATCATAACCACATCTCACCATAATTACCTTCCAAAGGCCCCCTATTTCCCAATATCATCACCATAGGGGTTAGGGCTCCAATCTGTGAATTTGGGAGATATGCAAACATTCAGCTCCTAACAGAACCGCACCTATGCCAGAAATCACATTTGCAGATTTGGGGAATAAACACAGAGAATGTCACTGTATAATCAAATAATCAAAAAAGTAAAACAAGTGAAGCTCCTGATCCAGAAAATTGTTTTGATTTTACATATGCTAATGAATCTGAAAGAGCCAGTTCCATTTCTAAAATAGTACATGTGTTGGAAGGAGATGATATAAATCTGAAGATTTTCTCACTTAATTCTGGACAGGGACTCCTATAAACTATTATGGATAATGCCATTCTCCTTATTATATTTTAGGCTTGTAATAGCAAAGTGCAATACTTAATGGCACTAATATCTTTCTCACCTCATGATCCGTAGCTGTGCTGTGAAAGGTAATAGTGGATGATAATGTATTAAGTGGACCTGCTCTCTTGTTAAAGAAGGAAGAACAAAGAAACCTACATACTAGATTTTGGATATTACCTATACTTTTAAAAATTAATATAGTTCTAAGGGCAAACTTCATTCCCAACATTTTGCTGGGAAAGAAACCAAGTTAGTTTGAATTTTTAAGCATCCTTTGCTCAGAAAAGTTACAGAACACTCATCTTTTCTTTTTAATTATAAACATGATATGTTTACTGAGCCATTATGAGTGTGAAGATGGGGGATATAATGCTAAAATAACCGAAGCCTTCAAATGTTTGAAAGGATCAATTTTTAACTGTCCTTTGAAGCTGATCCAGTGAAGAGTTTAGTCAAGCTATTTGGTCATGAAGGCCAGTGATTTGAACCACAAATTACTGAATATGAAAAATATGGCTTATGTAAAATGTCACAAATTCTAATGTTAATTAAGGCTTTGAAATTTAAATAACAACTTAAAGGAAGAGTTTATTTTTACTTTTTTTAAAGATTTTATTTTTAAATAATCTCTACACCCAACATGGGACTCAAACTCACAACCTTGAAATCCAGAGTGGTGTGCTCTATCAACTGAGTCAGCCAAGTGTCCTGTTTATCTTTTTTTTAAGTTCGTTTATTTATTTTAAGAGAGAGCACAGGAGGGGCAGAGAGAGAGGGAAAGAGAGAGAATCCCAAGCACAGAGCCACATGTGGGGCTCAAACTCACAAATTATAAGATCATGAACTGAGCCAAAACCAAGAGTCAGAAGCTTAACCAACTGAGCCATCCAGGCACCCCATTTTGTTGTGTTTTGTTTTCAAGTTAAAGGAAGAGTTTAGATGAGAGTAACTGGGTTCTGAAATACCAAAAGTATATTACCCCAAAGAGCAAAGTATATTACCCCAAACAGCACAATTCTTAGTGCTTCCCTCAACAACTCTTTAATATCTCATCACTGTATTTTTAAATACTTTTTTAACATTGCTTTATATTTGAGAGACAGAGTGTGACCAGGGGAGGAGCAGAGATAGAGAGAGACACAGAATATGAAGCAGGCTCCAGGCTCCAAGCTGTCAGCAGAGTCCCATGCGGGGATCAAACTCATGAACTGGGAGATCATGACCTGAGCCAAAGTAGGATTCAACTGACTGAGACATCCAGGTGCCCCTCAATAATGTTTTTTAAAAGGTGATAATTGTTAATATTTTCTCTTCTTCTTTGGGCAAAGTCAGTTTGCCCTACGTATGGAAAAATTCCTACTGAATGATCCTAGCAGAAAATAGATCTATCTATAATTATAATTTTTTTCTTTCTGTGATTGAGAGCATTTTTCAGGTGAAGTTAGGAATTTTAAAACCTAAGAGGAAGAATCATCAAAAGGTATTAATTGAAACCTGTCACATCTAAGTTTCTACACAGTGGAGAATTAACAATTATTTAAAAATACTTCCATCTGAGAACTCTATGGTATGTGAAGAGAATTGATGTTTGCAACTAAGTTCCTAATGAAAAAGTATTTTCTTTAGTAAATATACTGTCAACACTTACATGAGGCTAAGAAGATTAAAATTAAAAACTGTATTTTCCAGCTTTAATATTTTGTTGTAAAGGGTGAAATAGAGAATAGGTATATACAATGAGTGTCATAAACTTTTAGCTATTACTTATAACTGCTAGGTTAGTTGTATTTTATTGCCAAAGACTTTACACTTATTTCAAATGAAAACCATTTAGCATGGGTAGCCAGCCTCTGAGATTACCCACAGTAATGCCTTCCTTCTAGAATTCACATTCCTGGGTTGTCCCCTCGCACACTGCATCTGGATTGGTCTCTGTAACAACTGGAATACATTGGAGGTGATGATAGGCCATTTCACAGGCTTCTTCCTTGCTCTCTGTCACTTGTTTTGATGAAAGCCATGTCAGAACGACATTCAGGCAGCTGGTAGAGAGGCCTACAAAGACCAGGAGCTGAGGAATTTTATTTTATTTCACTTTACTTTATTATTTTATTGTCTCAAATACTGGTATTAAAAACCTATCCTTGAAAATAGTCTGAAAAAATTCAATCATTTACTCATAATTATCCTTATGGAATATTTATCACCTTTATATATATTTGAGAACTGCTTTTAATATGTTAAATCCAATTTGAAATTTAAGTGCATATCGTAATCCAAATTGTATTTCCTAGTTAAATCTAACCATCTATGACCCTAGGAATACATTAGTATACAATTAAATTATAAAACCTTAGTCTAAAGCTCTTTTAATGTGTATTTTGAATCAAGACATTCAGGTAAATGTGGTGCATTATATTATTAATTTTAAAGTAGATTTGGTCTAATAATTCCTTAAACACTTACCTTAGTTGTAATTCTAATAATGTTATCATGAATGTCAAAAGATTCATTTTCAGAAGCAAATAACTTACAAATTAATCTAGTCTCAATGTTATAAAATATTTTCACCAAAACCTTTGTTTTCATAGCTTAGCTCTGTTAACATTAATTATTCTACTGGACTTGACAGAGAGGATGTGAGGGTCACCATATATCTGAGCACCTGCCTAAAGACCAAACATCAAATGCCCATATATCCATAGGACTTTTTTAAAAAGTGTTTATTTATTCATTTTTCAAGAGACAGAGAGAGACAGAGTATGAAAGGGGGAGGGGCAGAGAGAGGGATACACCGAATCTGAAGAAGGTTTGAACCCACAAACCATGAGATTATGACCTGAGTCAAAGTCAAGTGCCCAACCGACTGAGCCACCCAGGCACCCCTATCCACAGGACTTTTTAAAGAAACTCATAAAGTGTGGGCGGGGGAGGGAATGGGGGCGTCTCATGAAAATCCTAATGAGAACATTTCCTGCCTGATACATCTTCCCCCTTGCAGGGACTGTTAGAATTAGTTCCAAAGAATCTTCAGCAAGGAATCACAAGAGGAGTATTTAATATACATTTTTGAACTGAATTTTGAAAACTACAAAGTTCTAGTACTTTGCTGACTGTCACTTTTCTGACATGTTGGCCTCTGGAGCATTTAAATAAAGCAAGCACAGGATTATCCCCAAGTTAGAATGGTACAGTAATAGATTGCTCTCAAGCAGCTAAGAATCTGCAGTGAGCAGTGGTCAAACAGGGTCATGCATCTTAGGAGAAATTTTCTATCTAATTCTCTTAGTTAACTAAGACCAGGAGAAAAAAAATATAGTTGTACAAAGTATTAAGGTATTATAGTTCTATTTTGACTAACTTTGGGACTAATGTTATTAATGAGTAGCCTTTCTCTTTTAGAGCACTTTTCAGTTTACAGAAAAATTGAGCAGAAATTACAGAATTCACACATTATCCTCTTGTCCTCACCACATACATGATTCTCTCTATTATTAACATCATTCATTAGGTGGTACATTTGGTAGAGTAGATGATTTAATGTTGATACATTATTATTAACTAAAGTCCATGATTTACATTACGATTCACTCTTGTGTGTTGTGTTGTGTTCTATGGGTTTTGCCAAATGTATATTTATGTATCCATATCACAGTATCATACAGAGTATTTTCACTGTTCTAAATCCTCTGTGCTCCACCCATTCATCCTTTCTCCCATGCCAGCCCTCACAACCACTGGTCTTTTTACTGTCTCCACAGTTTTGCTTTTTCCAGAATGTCATAGAGTTGGAAAGATATAGTATGTAGACTTTTCAGATTGGCCTTTTTCACTTAGAAATATGTATTTAAGTTTTTCTATGTCTTTTTATCACTGAATAATATTTCATTGTCTGTATATGCCATAGTTTATTTACCCATCCACCTATGGAAGAACACCATGGTTGCTTCCAAGTTTGGGTATGAATAAAGTGGCTATAAACATTTATGTGCAGGATTTTATGTGGACATGTTTTCAACTCCTTTGGGTAAATACCAAGGAACATGTGGATCATATGGCAAGACTTTTATAGGAAACTACTAAGCCACTTTCCAAAGTGGCTGCACCATTTTACATCCCCACCAGCAAGGAATGAGAGTTCCTGTTGCACCACATCCCTGTCAGTATTTGGGTGTTATAGATGTGAGGAATTCTAATAGGTTGTAGTAGCATCTCATTGTTTTTATTTGCAGTTCCCTGAGGACTCGTGATGTTAAGCATCTTTCCATATACTTTTTGCCATGTGTATATCTTCTTTGGGTGAGAGTGTCTGTTCAGATCATTTGCCCATTTTTTAACTTAGTTGTTTTCTTTACTGAGTTTTAAGATTTTCCCACATATTTTGGATACCGGTCTGTATCAGATATGCAGTTTGCAAAGACTTCCTCCCACTCTGTGGCTGTAACAAGTTTCAAAAATATCACCTTAAATTTTGTATTTTTTACTCTCTAGAAAAATGTAAAATATGCATTTTTAAGAGACATATATTATTGAGTTCATCAAACTAGAGATAATGACTCACAAGTTTGATCAAATGTGTGGATTATCCAAAGCATAGGGTCTGGCATATAGCAAGTGTGATGTAAATGTCAACTCTCTTTTATATTGTTTCTATATAAATACTACAATGTTTAGATTGTGCCTTTATATAAACAATCCTTTTCCCATAATATAATTCTCATCAGACTAACACAAATAAAATAGATAAACTCATGTGACAAAGTACTTCCATTTCGATGAAATTAACTTAAAAGAACACTATGAAAACATCTAGATGTGACATTTTGTGTTCAAAATTTACAAAGAAGCTCATATCATAATGCTAATCTAACATAAATAATGTTTCACTTAAATTTAATTGGGTAGTTATGCCCTTTTGTAGTTTTGTAAAGATTGAGCAGTGATCACACTATATTGACAAGCATAAGTGTTTATGAATGTCGAATCAATACATGGTTTAGAAAAAGCCAATTTCACATATTTCGTTTGTAAATTGTCCACAAAGTATTTTATTTACTCTTTTATGAAAGCACTTTAGCTTTGGGGAGAAAATCAATATTTTGTCATCTAAATGCTTATCTCCTAGTTCCCGATGACCTCAATTTATTTCTGAGTGTTCCTATTAATACAGATGTTGAATAGAAAGACTCCAAGAAATAAGATTCTTTCTGCAGGAGGAAGTTATAACTCCATAGTTTGCGAAGGTACTAGGGAGACCAATTTCTCCTAAAGACCCTGCCATGGAGCCCCATGGTAAAAAGCCTGATATTCTGTCTTTGCTTGAAATACTGACATAGATTCCCTGTGGTTACAATGTGGTCTTTTCCAACTCTTTGTGGGACGGAGCTATAAGATAGTGGAAATATATGCTAAGGTGGGCTGTGAAAGGACTTATGCCTTTCTGAGGAGTTTGAACAGTATTTTATGAAAATATGAAGCAGCAAATGTTTTTTTCAGTAGGCAAAGAACATCTTCAGTCTTTTATCTTAAAAGACTGTCTTGGACATCAATTTATAGCATGTGCTAGAAGGTGTCCAGAATGAAGACTGAGAAACAAGGTGAAGTAATGCTCCAATAATCTAGCCAAAGGCATTGATGTCTTCACCTCCCAAGGCAGTAGTAATGGAACATAGAGGAGATGACAGATGAAAAAGGGATGAAATATGTGTCATGTGCTGGATTGACAACTGATTGGCGATGGAGGAATGAAGGAGGGGAAATGAAATTAAAGATGATTCTGAGGTTTTTAATATGGCCCCTGAAATGACCCAAGTTGCCCGTAGCTACTATTGATAATAAGACTAATACAGATAATATAAGAAATACAGGTTTGAAGGTAACACATTTGGAGTCCTGAAAAGGTTGGAATGTACTTCCAATATACACTATTCTTTCCCTTTCCATTTGGTAAACTTTGTGGAAAAACATCTACTTAAGAACCTTAGAATTTTTCTATTATATATAATAGGAATTATTGACTTAAGTTGAGCCTAACTAAAATGTTAATCAGCAAATGGGTGAAATAAAATGGCAGAAACTCTGTCCACTTTCTTAAAGATATTTCTGATAAGCTCTCATGAAAAAATATCATTCTTAAATCTAGAAGTCCAGGGCTCAGAATATAGTCCACTCTCGAATCACTGGATCTAATGAAAATCAAGGATAACTTTTCCACCCATCCCCACCCTGTTCAACACTTTAGATGGACCTAGTATTTATTTCCTAGGAACCAAAATTAAGCATCCTTTATTACTTTCCAAGTTCTCATGTTGAAGAGAGTTGGAACAAAGTTTATTCAAACTATGAATATAGTTTCTGAAAATCAAATTTTCCTTATTACTATGTACCCTAAAAATCCCTTTTCTAATTACCTCATATCAGAGGTTCATAACCCTAGCACACATAAGAAAAAATACAAATTCCTGGGTTCTATTTGTCCAATTCTGATTCAGTAAGTCCTACAGAGATCGTAGGAATCTGTATTTTTAGTAAGTGCCTTGAGGATTTCCAATTGTATATGTTTCCCGTAAAACAAGGGAGCAACACCTTAAAGACTAATCTTAGAGTGCTTTATGCCTTCTCTGTTAGAGTTTCTGTTTTGAAGTTGTAATTTAGCAAATGTTTCATTCATTCATTTATTCACTTGTTCATTTATCTTGATTATAAATTCTTCCCTTTTTGTCTTGATGCCTTTGAATGCAGAGAGGCACTCATGTGGAAGCATTTTCTTTTTCTGCCAAGAGGAACTGTCTCCCATGGGCCACATGACAGGTAACATTTTATCTCACTCCCATCCTATTTCCCATAAACACTGTAACTACACTTTCAAACTGGCCCTCAATGTGTGTGGATTTTCTTTTCTTAAATTTGGCAGCCCAGGTTAAACATGTTAAATCCTGGACATCCATATCCAAAGTATGATTAAAACTTTTTTTTTTTGTCAGTATGGCTGAAACTTTACTTTTTTGCTTCAAGGTCATGTAAATGCAGCTCTTCCCTCCTTCTGGTAAAGAATGTTGCAGCATCTTTCAATGAGGAGATTCACCTGCAAATCCCTTTGATTAGTGAAAGCAGCTGTTCTCAAACTTTGACGTCTCTAAGTTTGATGATGGAAACTAATAGACATACAGAGACCCAGGTTTGTTGAAGTAGTATTAGAGTCTGAATGTTCATGTCTTTAACACATTTTCTAGGTGGCCCTGATAGACAACTTCCTGTAAGAAACTGGGATTGAAGCATTATTCTCCAAGTTGGCTGCTCCTTGGAATCTTTGGGGATTTTAGAACTACTGATGGCTGAGCACTCGTAGCGATTTTAATTTAACAAGTATGGGCTGGAGACTTGGTGTTGCAAGTTTTTTATCCTCCATTTCTTTGCCGAGACTTTGCTTTTTCACTTATGTCAAGCATATTCATAATCGCTTGTGGAAGCACCCTTATAAAGGCCAGTTTAAAATCCTTGTCAGTTAACTCTAATGTGCTTTTCATATTAGTGTTGGCATCTGTTGATTGTCTTTTCTCATTTATGTTGAGATTTTCCTGTTTCCTAAAGGATGAATGATTTTTTATTGAAACCTGGGCTTTTGGGGTTTTATGTTATGAGATTCTGGATCTTAATTTTTCTGTATTAGCAGGACTCCTTTGCCAGTGGTGGGGGCGGGGGGAGGGGAAGCACTACTTCATTACTGACAGGTTGAGGTGGAAATCTAGATTATTTATTGGCCTCAGCTGATACCACTGTGGGGGTGGGGGGGGAGTGGGAAGGAGAGCCTCATTACTATCACTCACGTGGCCTCCACTGATGCCCTGCCTTTTTAATGGCTGAGTGGTGGTGAAAGTTCTGAGATTCCACTAGTCTTCCTCTGATATCCTGGCATACCAGCTTTCCATTCAGCGCTCTCTGATACCAGGAGGATGGTAAGGTTGGGGCATCTCCTTACAGCATAATGAAGGCAGAATTTAGTTTCTTGGTTCTGCGGGTGGGAGTGAGGGTGGGGGTGGGGGTACGGTTGTTTTATGTGGTGTTTGGTGGGAGTAGAGATGTTATTGTTAAAATTTTTCTGACAATGCATTGCTGCCCTTTTGAAGTTCTCTGGCTGTAGAAAGTAGGTTTTTCTTGGGATTTCTTTATCATTTGGCATTTCTGGATCTCTGGCTTCTCTAGAAGCCAGTCTTGGATATGTGAGGGAAAAAGAAAACTCAGGGAACTCAACTGCCATGTCATTCCCTGAGTACTGAGATCCCCGGTTGGTCTGCCTTCTTTTTTCTGTCTTCTAGAGTTTTCTCAGGCTAGTTTTACATATAATGCCTGGAGTTTTCGGTTGTTGGGAGAAATAGGGACAAATATATCTACTACATCTGTCTGGAGCCTCATTTGTTTTTGTTATGCTTTAATCTTGCAAATATTTTCATTGTATATGTTCTGCAACATGCCTTCTTAGGACTTTAGACTTCTCCTTAATATCCAGGCTATCTGGGACCTGAAGGAGGCCAGTATAATACCATATTTGCTGCCGGAAACATCTCCCCAGGATACTGAAATCACTCTCACTTCTTGTTAAGAGTATATAAAACTGGATAAAATAGTTGTGAACAATTGGAAAGATGAGTTATTATTTTACTCTCACGTAGCTTTTACATCTTAATATTTGCCTGAGAGGTTTTCTTTTTTTTTCCAGCAAAAAGTTGAATGAATTTCTTTTTAGATTTAACAGTGATATATTTAGGAGATAAATAACAGCAAAGTCCACCCACTCATATCTTTCTGAATAGAGATCCATTGTAAAAGAAGCAATTTAGAAGCATTGATGAAACTCTTCCTGGTTATCTTCATGGGTTCTTTTCAAAAATCCTCTCGTTCTTTCATCACTCTTCCTAGTGTGTATCTCCCCAAGAAATGCATGCTGCTGAAATATACAGAAAATAAACTTCCCACACCCTCAAGACCTCAAACTCAAACACATTCCTTCGCTCGATAATTCTCCGCACATCTTCTGAACAGGTGCTGATTAGCTCTGACTCATCAGACTAGTAGTGACAAAGGCTCAGCAGATAAATACCAACACCTTCCTCTGTCATTAGTAGTGGCTGCCAGAATAATGAAACATCTGGCATCTTCCTTTACTGATTAAGTAGGTCATTCCACAGACCTGTCATCCAGCCTGTGAGCATGAAGCCCTGAGCCTACATTCATATATTGCAGATGCTGGAACATCCTACAAGTGAATTTGTTAAGATGAAGAGAACATTAAATGATTACAGACTTAGTATATTCAGCAAGAAATTAAACCAAACTTGAAAATGGTTTAAACACTGTAGGGTGGGGAGTGAAATCTAGACTGAATATAATTTTGTTAAGATTTGACAATAAGTATCAATAACAAATAAACAAATCTAACATGTTCTTATGCCAAATTACATTAGAGTTTTAAAACCTGCGTAGAAGTCTTTATAAGAATATTAGGTTGATAAATGAGAAGCTAGAGAGTTCTCTACTTTCTATTACTAAACAAAAGATTAGTAAAAGGTAAATTCTGAACAGAACAAGTGCTTTTCTGGAATATCAAATCATGTTCAGGTGTAATCATATGTTAAAGGAGATTCTTAAGATGTGTATTTCTCTTGTAAACTAAAATGGATAATATTATGTTTCCTGATTGTTCATTAAATCTAAAGTTCAGTGGAAGTAATAGTATATAATTCATTTGGGAAAACAAATCTGAATCTTAATTCCAGTGTGATGGAATTTTGAGCTCTGTTACAGCACAGGAAATGAATCAGAGCTTGAGATTTTGTTAAATTTTCAATAAGATTTTGCAGTTGGGAAATAGATGGAACTTTGCAAAGGAAATACAAAACAGTGTTACCCTGTACAAACATAGGATTATACGCTCGAAAAATCTCTGTGTAGGGGTGCCTGGGTAGCTCAGTTGGTTGAGTGTTCAACTCTTGATTTCAGCCTAGGTCATGATCTCCTGGTTCCTGGGATTGAGCCTGCATTGGGCTAAAGGCTGACAGCACAGAGCTTGCTTGGGATTCTCTCTCCTTCTCTCTCTGCCCTTCCTGTATTAGGAATTCACTCTGTTCCCCTCTGTCTCTTCCCCTCACCCTCTCTAAAATAAATAAGACATTTAAAAAAACTCTATGTGCAGTTCTGGTCATCACTCCTTGCAAGAGACAAAATGGAATTGGAAAAAACAGAAATGAAGAGTGATAAAAAAATCTTAACAGGTGTATAAGTTCATTAATTAAAAAGTTAGGTTTTCCTATATGCAGAAGCAATGACTGAGGGACTAAGTTCTTTAGAATAAATCATGAAAGAAATAGGATGAATCTTTCCTCTTTGGTAAAACTGGGAAAACTATCTCCTACTTAAGATTATAAGATGTAACATAATTTTTTTCCACAAAAAATAACACCCCCCAAAAAAAACAAATTGCCAAACTTTGTGATGAATCTCCACTGCTGACCAAGGGAGATGCTGACTTGGAACAGTGTGACAGTTATGTACCTAATACTCGTCTTTCGAACAGGTGACAGGTCAAATATTTAATAATAAAACTTTGTAGGAAAGTAGATAAAACTCAATTTACATATCAGGATTCTAAAATTTGTTCCATGGAAACTAAGTCCATTGAATGTTATTGTCCTTGGGACATAAAAGGGCTGTGTGACCAAGTAAACCTAAATTCTAAGATGAACTGGATTTATATTGGAGGACTTCTCAGAACTCTCAATATCCTAAAATATTTTTAACTTGTTATAGACTGTCTAGTACATAATTTTTAAACTTGATCACAAAGCACTTTTATCAGATATCCCTTAGAACTAGTTACCCAGAGTACAGATTTGGGGAAATATCATCAAAAACTATAAGAAAAGTTCTCTGTTGTAGAAATACTTAGATACTTTTCCTGTAACTGAGTATTTACCATATTTTTAAGGAAAATATGTCTACCACTTCTATTACAGACACACTGATGATGTTAACTATGATAATTCTCAGTGATTTGAGTACACTTGTGCTGAAGTATATTACACCTGAAGGGGATACTCCTCATGCTCAATAAGCTAGGAGGATGAAAGAACTGCCTGAGCTTCGCACTGTTGTACCTAAATAAGCTTTTCTCTTTGGCAACTGAATGAATTTTGGCTATATTTCATTCCCATTTCAAACATCCCCAAAATCTTGAACGTGAAATCTATCTAACAAACTCTTAAGTGTACAATACAGCAATATTAACTGCAGACACTATGTTGTTTAGCAGGTAGATCTGACTTCCTTACCATGCATAACAAACTTCATATCCATAGAACAACTCCTCCTCACTCTGTTCCCCTAACCCCTGGAAACCACATTTTATTTCTATAAATTTGACTATTTTAGCTATCTCATGTAGAAACCAGCAGTAGTTGTCCTCCTGTGATTGGTTTATTTAACTAAGCATAAAATCTTCCAGGTTCATCCATCTTGTCCAAATGGCGAGATGACCTTTCTCATGGCTGGACAACATTCCATTGTTTATATACCACATTTTCTTTGTTGATGAACACTTAGATTCTTTGCAGATCTTAACTGTAAGTAAGGCTCTATTGAACATGGGGTTGCAGATATCTCTTTGAAATGGAGATTTTTGTTGCATTTAGGTCTATATTCAAGTGGTATTTCTGGATCACATGGTAGTTCTGTTTTTAACTTTTTAATGAATTTGCATATTTTCCATGGTAGGGTTGTAACATGTGGTGTCCTGCCACCAGTGTACAGGGGTTCTAATTTATCCACATCCATGTTAAGCGTCCTTGCCACAATAAAATAAGTCCCCAAAAATCTGTCTGAAAAAAATACACAGTAATGCTATCCTAAAACAAAACCTACCTAAGTAATCAAGGAGATTGGAGGAAGGTAAATTGGGGCCCCAAAGTTTGTTCACTATCCACATCCTTTACTGTTTTTCTATGCTATGCCAAATAAACAAAATACCCAAGTAGACTTATTTTAAAAATTTTTTGTTAAGCAGATTTTCAACTTCAGAACTGTATGATGAAAGCCTGTGTACCCATCATAACATCTACAGTTCCAAACCCTTGTCAACCTTGTCAGTTTCATTCAATGGAATTAGTAATTTAAATAAACTGCTTGAGTAAGAGACTCTTAAAAACTGAGAACAAACTGAGGGTTGATGGGGGGTGGGAGGGAGGGGAGGGTAGGTGATGGGCATTGAAGAGGGCATCTTTTGGGATGAGCACTGGGTGTTGTATGGAAGCTAATTTGACAATAAATTTCATATAATAAAAAAATAGAAATAAAAAAAAATTAAACTGCTTGGAAACCCAGTTACACATTTATATGAAAAATGCCCCCCAAATCCTAGGAGTTTACTGACAATGTTTAAGAGATTATGAAGCCTTAAAATTTTAAGTTACAATCGTGTTATTCCTTTCCCAATGTAATGAACGAGAACTTCCCTTTTGCTAGGAGACAGAAAAAAACAAAACTCTGTGCCCTGCTTGAAAAGTATGAGGATTGGATGTAATAAAGCTTTCTTGTTTTTGGAGTAACATTTTCATGAAAAGTTTCCCATAGCTTGGTTTATCCATGTATAATGTTTGCAAATAATCTTAAGTAATATTAGCTTTTACATAGACCCTAAAATCTATACTATACAAAAAAACCCCACAAATCTTATTTACAATAAATCTTTAGGCTGACAGAATATTTAATGTCATGTATAATCATGATGAAGAATGACACTTGAACATTGTACAGCGATCTAAGAACCTTAATATTATTACCCAGCAAAAATTCTCAAAATGTATTTCTAAGATTCCTGTGGTAACCAAAATATCTAATTGGTTTTGACTAGAGACACCTGCTACTACATTATCCTCCCCAGAAGAATTCCATCCATAGCATTAATTTTCTAGTGTTTGTTTTCATAATATCTGACTTGGGAAATGTCTATAAAACTCTTCAGTTTGAAGATAGTTACTTCCCTTCTCCTGAATTATATATTTCAGCCATGGATTATATATTTCAGCATATCTTGTATATATTAATACTATTCAGTTAGGATATTGAAGATTTTGTTTCATGTTCACGAAAAAAAAATCCTGGAAATAACTGATAACATAGAAACTTAGAAACAACTATGAAATAATAGCTCACTTGTAAGGACCTATTTGTCTCAACAACTGCAGTCGGTTAGACCTTACTAATCTACTCCCTCTTATCTTGAGGAAATAAAAGATGTTAAGTGATTTACATAAAGTGATGGTAATAAGAAACAGACTAAAATGTATACTCAAGCTCTGATTTTAGAACTAACGCCATTAATTCCTGATTTACCTCTGCTGTCAATAGTTCTCATGTAAATCGGGATAGGCTCTCTGCTGAAACAACAATCAGCTGAATACAACTAAAGCTTATCATGCACTCTTGTGATTGGCTGAGTCAGAGGAGAGCTCTGTTCTGTGTAGTCATTCAGGCACCCAGAATATTCACATACAATGTCCTCATCATCCTCAACATGAGGCCTCCCTTCAAATTTGCTATGAGAGGAGGAGGATGAAGAATCTCAAACACTGTCCAGAGACAGAAGGATATTAAAAGGATCAAATTCAGAGTAGGATTTAAAATGGAAATTATAGATCCTATAAGCATAAAATAAGGAAAAGAAAACCTGAGCTTGTATAATTCCTAGATTTCAACTAAAGGTAACTATAATGCATTTTATTATATTGCACATTGAAACTTAAATATCTTAAGGCTAGAAGAGAAAAAAGGCAGTTCCCTTGATTCCCCTGCCAACCTGAAAGCTCTCTAGCGGAGGAGCTCTGTCTGCAGCGTTTGGCATCTATTCTTTAAGTGCTCCTAAATGATCAGATATCCTCATCCCTCATTATCTAAGTTTATGTCCTCACAAGTAATCATACTCTGTATTAACTTACAAAAAGTAACTTTCCAAAGTTTTTGGTTGAATCTGTATACTGCATTTACAGGAGAAAATAAGATTATTCTTTGCTTGAAAATGAGCTCTAAATAAAACGTATTTCTACATGATCATAGTAAACTATGTTAATAGGAACTTTGAATTCATGAAAACTAGATCAGGTGGTATCTATCTCCAAAAATAAAAACCTGTCTTCCAACTGTAAATATGTAATTCTTCCAGGTGTTTAAAATCTAGTTATTGTCATTGGCTTCTATCAAAATATTAGAAAAGCGTAAGTTTTAAAAAGTTAACCAAAGGTCTATATTAGCTCCTTTGTTCCTTTCCTTGTTAGTCTTCAGATTCTTTATTAATTCTCAGTCCTACAGCAAGAGCTTAGATCTACTCTTGCCTGTAGGGACAGCATCAGATGGTGCATGTACTTACTGCCTCTGATTTAACAATCGTTCCCTGAGGCAATGAGACAGAGTAATAAAGTGTCGGGGCTCTTATCCTTATTCTTGGTAATATCAAGAATAATTCAGAGGTATAAAAGCTATAAAAGCATGATTGGATTCTTACCCACCCTTTACTCCAAAAGTCTGGTCCAGATGGGCAATTTTATTTTACACAATAAGAGCTCTGGCCAGCCACAGATGGAGGAGAGACACTCTGATAACTCCTTTAAACCAGCTAGAACACAGGTACATAAATAAGAGTGATGGAGGCTGGGAAATAAGCTACTGTACTGTGAACCAGACATCCTTATTCAACCAGAAGCGATCTCTCAAAAAAAAAAAAAAAAAGTCTCTAGTCTACAAATCTGCAACTAGGAAGCTCAGTTTATGGGCTCAGTTCTAATGTTCTCGTTTGCCCCTAGATCACAAATATATTTTACATCTCTAAAATTTTACTTTGTGTACATTTAAGTATTTAATCCATCTGTAATTTGCTTTTGTATGTCATATAAGGTAAATGTTTAACTCTTTTCTTCCAGATGAGTGGCAGCCAGTTGGGCCAGCATAATTTTAAAAATAGCCTTTCCCACTCAATACCAACTTTTACATACACTAAATTTCTGTAAATATCAAGAGCTTTTTCTACTCCATCAAACGATTGGTCCACTTCTATTACATTACCACATTGCTTGATTATAGGATCTTTGAAAGAAAGTCTTCTATATGATAAAGCTATCCTCCCTCACAATTAGAAAAGCATAGTAGACAACATTCTTGGCTGAAAGCCAAACATGTTTACAGTCACATTACCTAAAGCCAGGAAATGTAAAACCCTTCTTGACTAGTGCTGACTTGCTTGAGGGTTTCCAAAGGCAATATGGTATGAGAAATGTAAAAAAAAATTCTGCATATCAGGAAGCTATGGAAAATGTTTTTAAATGTCCACTAAGTGTTAAACAGAAAAACGTTACATGAAAAGTTAAACAGCAAAAGGTTACACTTTTGAGTGCTGATGAGACCGGCTTTTTCTTTTAAGGACAAAGGCAAATGTAGCTGCATAATACATACGGTCTCTGAACCTCCTGGCTTTAAATCACTGGAAGACCATGCAGTTATTTATAAAAATATATACTAACTAGCATATCGTTAAATAGAAACACACATGAAAAAAGTTATATATTGACCTGTTGATGAAAAGGCTATGACCAGAGGTTCATAGGAATCTAACCCTGTATTTTCATGAGGAGCAATGGTTCCGTATGGGCTAATTCAGTGTTCGAAGCAACTTTATAGAATATAACAGTCGAAATAAAAATATTTCACTTTATCTTTGTTATCTCCAGTTTAAGTTCTCTTGTCTCTTGTTCTGTAAATTCACTACATATGAATTGCCATAGAAGTTTGAGTTCATTGTGTTTTTATTCAGTTTGAGTTCATTGTGTTTCTCAAAGGATTGTTTTTGTTAATTTTGATATATTCTGAAGCATAATTTCTTCAAATATTCTCTTATTCTATTTTCCTCATCCAGAATTATAATTATACGTGTCTTGGACCTTCTCTATCTTTCAACTTTTTAAATACTTTTTTCCTTCTGTTGTATTCTGGGTAATTTCAGCTATTCAGGTATTCTAACACCTTTTCCTTCTCTGTTTTTAAACTTTTTCCAAGTTACTGAGATTTAGTGTTGATTAATGTATTTTAATGTCTTGAAGTTCTACTTTTTATTTTTGTTTTTTATGTATTTAATGACTTTAACAAAACCTACGGCCTATTTCTTTGTCCAATATAGTAGCCAGTAGCTACATGAAGCTATTCAGTGCTTGTAATGTGACTAGTCTGAACCAGAAGTACTAACTAAAAGTGTAAAATGCACACTGTTCCCAAATAGTTCATATTTAAAATATCTAATTTTATTGTATGTTGAAATATTTATGCTTGAAGTGAAATTATATCAAAATATTTAATGAAACTACTAAATTTAAAATTAAATACTTGCCTTTACTTGTCTTTATTGGGTAGTGCTAGTCTATAACCTAAAAGTGTATTAGCTCAAATTCTTAGCAATTTTGCTCTGCTCTTTAATGTTTCTGCTAACACTTACTTATGGTGATTTTCTTCCTCCAATGTCTTGGAATTTTATGGTTTGTGTTCTTAGCATGCTTTCCTGTCAGTTGTATCCTATTGTGTTAAGCATGTAATGTTAATTATTTAATCTGTGGTACCCAAGCCAAGTGTAAATACTGTACATCTTGATCATAAGCCTTGTGCTGACAGGACAGTGGCTACAAACTCACAGAGGAGACCTTCATCCATAGATATGCTCAAGTCAGGTCAAATAATATTAAGTAACCTTCTATTGGTCACATTTTCTTTGTTACTTTTCTTTTATCTTTATTTTTTTAATTTATTGTTTTAATTTACATCCAAGTTAGCATATATAGTGCAACAATGATTTCAGGAGTAGATTCCTTAATGCCCCTTACCCATTTAGCCCACCCCCCCATAACCCTTCCTATAACCCTTTGTTTGTTCTCAGTATTTAAGAGTGTCTTATGTTTTGTCCCCCTTCCTGTTTTTACTTTTGTTTCCTTTCCCCTATGTTCATCTATTTTGTATCTTAAATTCCTCATATGAGTGAAGTCATATGATATTTGTCTGTCTCCGACTAATTTCACTTAGCATAATACCCTCTAGTTCCATCCACATAGTTGCAAATGGCAAGATTTCATCTTAGATTGTCGAGTACTACTCCAGTGTGTGTGTGTGTATCACATCTTCTTTATCCATTCATCCATCCATGGACTTTTGGACTCTTTCCATACTTTGGCTATCATTAGTAGTGCTGCTGTAAACATAGGAGTGCATATGCCCCTTTGAAACAGCATACCTGTATCCCTTGGATAAATACCTAGTAGTGCAATTGCTGGATCATAGGGTAGTTCTGTTTTTAATTTTTTGAGGAACCTCCATACTGTTTTCCAGAGTGGCTGCACCACTTTGCATTCCTACCAGCAGTGCAAAAGAGATCCTCTTCCTCCACATGCTCCCCAACATCTGTCATTGTCTGAGTTGTTAATATTAGCCATTCTGACAGGTGTGAGGTGGTATCTCATTGTGGTTTTGATTTGTGTTTCCCTGATGAGTGATGTTGAGCATTTTTTCATGTGTTGGTTGGCCATCTGGATGTCTTCTCTGGAGAAGTGTCTATTCATGTCTTTTGCCCATTTCTTCACTGGATTATTTGTTTTTTGGGTGTTGACTTTGATAAGTTTTTTTTAACATATATATGTATGAAATTTATTGTCAAATTGGTCTCCATACAACACCCAGTGCTCATCCCAACAGTTGCCTTCCTCAATACCTATCACCCACTTTGTCTTCCCTCCCACCCCCCATCATCCACTTTCTCCTCCCTCCCACCCCCTATCAACCCTCCATTTACTCTCAGTTTTTAAGAGTTTCTTATGGTTTGGCTCTCTTCCTCTCTAATTTTTTTTTCTTTCCCCTCCCCCATGGTCTTCTGTTAAGTTTCTCAGGATCGGTACTCCTGTATCCCTTGGGTAAATTCCTAGCAGTGCTATTGCTGGGTCATAGGGTAGGTCGATTTTTAATTTTTTGAGGAACCGCCACACTGTTTTCCAGAGCAGCTGCACCAGTTTGCATTCCCACCAAGAGTGCAAGAGGGTTCCCATTTCTCCACATCCTCTACAGCATCTATAGTCTCCTGATGTGTTCATTTTAGCCATGCTGACTGGCATGAGATGGTATCTGTGTGGTTTTGATTTGTATTTCCCTGATGAGGGGTGATGTTGAGCATCTTTTCATGTGCCTGTTGGCCATCTGGATGTCGTCTTTGGAGAAGTGTCTATTCATGTTTTCTAACCATTTCTTCACTGGATTCTTTGTTTTTAGGGTGTGGAGTTTGGTGAGTTCTTTATAGATTTTGGATACTAGCCCTTCATCTGCTATGTCACTTGCAAATATCTTCTCCCATTCCACTGGTTGCCTTTTACTTTTGCTGATTGTTTCCTTTGCTGTGCGGAAGCTTTTATTTTGATGAGGTCCCAGTAGTTCATTTTTGCTTTTCTTTCCCTTGCCTCCGGGGACATCTTGAGTAAAAATTTGGTATGGCTGAGGTCAAGGACGTTTGTGCCTGCTTTCTCCTTGAGGATTTTGATGGCTTCCTGTCTTACATTTAGGTCTTTCATCCATTTTGGGTTGATTTTTGTGTATGGTGTAAGAAAGTTGTCCAGGTTCACTTTTCTGCATGTCATTGTCCAGTTTTCCCAGCACCACTTGCTGAAGAGACTGTCTTTATTCCATTGGATACTCTTTCTTGCTTTGTCAAAGATTAGTTGGTCATACATTTGTAGAACCCATTTATGGGTTCTCTATTCTGTTCCATTGATCTGAGTCTGTTTTTGTGCCAGTTCCATACTGTCTTGATAATTACAGCTTTGTAATACACCTTGAAGTCTGTTCTATTGGTCACATTTTCTTTTTTGAAAGATTTATTTTTAGACAGCATGAGCAAGGAGAGAGGGGTGTCCTGAGGGAGACAGAGAGAGGGAGAGAATGGATCCTAAGGCTCCACACTCAACATGGAGCCCATTGTGGGGCTTGATCCCATGACTCTGGAACAATGACCTGAGCTGAAATCAAGAGTAAGTGCTCAATCAACTGAGCCCCCCAGGCTCCCCAATTGGTCACATTTTTTTTGAGAGACAAGAAGTGCAAGTGGGGGATAGGTAAAGGGGGGGGGAGAGAATCCCAAGTGGGCTCTGCATTGTCAGCACAGAGTCTGAGGTGGGGCTTGAACTCAAAAAACCATGAGATCATCACCTAAACCTGCCTAAATAAATAAACACACAAACAAATAAATAAATATCAGATGCTTAACCAACTGAACCACCCAGGTGCCCCTGGCATATTTTCTTAATCCAAGTTTTGATTGTGTATTTTTTATGGGTCCTAATTTATCAAGAGTTTTCAGTTCAAACTCAGATGGATTCTAAACCTACTGCTTTGTTTCCTGGCTCCACATTGTCCTCAAAATATAAGCCTCTTTTTACCAAAATGAGTGCATACCTCCAAAGCAAGGGCATCATCACTAGCTTACTTTTCATTTATTTTTTTTAAATATTTATTTACTTTCAAAAGAGAGAGAGAGACAGAGTGCGAGCAAGGGAGGGAAGGCAGATAGACAGGAAGACACAGAATCTGAAACAGGCTCCAGGATCTGAGCTGTCAGTACAGAGCTGGACATGGGGCTCTAACTCACAATCAGCATGATCATGACCTGAGCCAAAGTCAGACTCAACCAACTGAGCCACCCAGGGGCCCTACTAGCATACTTTTAAAACCAGCTGTCTCCTTGTTTTGGTCTCCTGTGGATTTCCTTTTCTTTATTTCAAGCTCGTATTCATTTACAAGTTTGTATACATTTGGTTTCACAGTTCATCTAACATTTAAGTGCTTCCTACTGGAAAGAACCTTATGTAATCCTAGCCTACCCTATTGCTACGAGTAGAAGCCCTTGTAGTTATTTATCTATTAGGTATTTGATCCATTAAATCTGTCTAATGTTGATAGAGGTATATTAATATCACCCATACTAAGTTTTTTGTGATGTCTTCCTTTGACTAAAATGACTTTGCTGTATATGTTTGGGGACCATAAGTTTATTTCAAATAGCTTCATCATAAATTGTGCTTTTCATCACTCTTTTCTAACCTTAAAGTATATCACTTTCATGCTATCTTGTTAATCTTTATTTGTGTATTTTTGCCTGACCTCTATTTGCCCATCCCTTTATTTTGAAACATTTTTGGCTTTAAACATCTATCTTATAAATCATGGTTCATTATGCATAGTTTCTGTGCAGCAGACAACTTTAATGTCTTCCAAAGCTTATCCCTTGCTGAGGCCCTGAATCCTATTGACTGCAAAAGAATGATTTCGGTAATGAAATGCGACTTTAGATGTCTCAATAAAAACGGATAAGAACTAAGATAATGGAGGAGAGTTGAGATTATACATAAAATTCAAGGAATATGATGACCAAAGGAACAATTCATCCTATCATTTATCTTAAACTAAAACAATTCATCTTTCAAGCTTATAACAAATATTTCCATTGTTAGGACAGAAAGTCAGAGTTGCTCTTGTACACAGATCATCAAGTAAAAATTTGATCCAGGATAACTGATTAACTATTGAGTGAATATAAGATACTCTATAGATAACAATTGAAGGAAAAATATTATCCTTTTCTCCAAACTAGTGCCTGAAGTTGTAATATAAACTTAGGTTCTCTTCTCAAATGTTTGGAAACCTTTTAGAAGTGTTGCCTCCACCTTAATCCATTTTAAATCTTTTAGGTTCTGATTATTATTTTTGTTTCTTACTTTGATCTTGTCTCATTCCCTTCACACACAGCTCTGATCTGGGTGCTTTCTTGCTTAGAAGCTATTATCTTGACCCAATGTCTTCCAAAACTTAATAACTATGGGATAATGTTTCCTATCCAAGCCCTGTGTCCTATATCTTGTATGACTTTTTTTTCCCCTATGTTCTACCAATCCCAACCTCTGGAGTAAATATGGATGATTAAAGAAGGAAAAATTATATGTACCAAGTAGGGTCCAAGCTAAGCTTATTGTTTTCCCTCACATTGAACAAATGTCCATACAATACCATTATTGATATGGCAGTACTCCTATCACTGCCATTTCTGAGGGCTGCCTGTTTAAACATTGGACACAGCATGTCCTGTAATCCACATTGAAATATATGGAGATATTTACAAATATATAATATTGTGAATTTTTCATCTAAAAATGAAGTTTTATATGTTAAAACATTAAATCCGAATTATCTTATTAAAGCACTAAGACGTTCTGGATTAATGTGAGATGAAATTGGGAGAAGGGAATGACATTAAAACTTAACACCATCCACCTAAAGTCTCAACCCCACATAGTCTCACCTTGTCCCCAGAAGTGGAAAAGGATTTCATGTTGACAAGAATACACGTTGCTGGCATGTGTTTTATCTGGGTAAAGACTTCCAGGTTTTTACCAGTGAATAAAAATTTACTAAATTTTCTTAATGCACTTAGTTATAACTCAAAGTCTCTCAGGGTTCTAGGCAGACCTTTAAAAGTATAAATTAATGTGTTTCATTCATTAATGATCCCCTAAGTGTCAAGTACAATGTCTGAAATATGAGGCATTCAATAAATTTTTAAATTAGTGGGGACATGAATATTTTTATGTCCTCTCCTTTATGACCAAAGGGAAATGGTTTCCAGGACAGCTGGTCTGCATTGCACTAAAACCTGTGGTAAAAGATTTTTTTTCTGAACAACAGTAACTTCCCTATATGTATATTTATATGTATCTCTGGTTAAGGATTACATGCCCTAGACTAAGTGCAGTGTTCTATTCAATCAAGTATTAAATTCAGCTCACCTATTTAACCCTTAAATATAATACACCTGGTGATTAGATACAGATGTGAAAGCATATATTAATGTATAATAAAGGCAGGATTGAAATCCACTAGCGCTTGGAATATCAGTAATCCAGGGTAATGCCAATTTACTTAAAAAAAAAAAAAGATATCATTTGAATGCCAAGTTTTGACTCCTTCCTTAAAATCCATGTTATTATATGCGTAAACATCCAAACAAGAGTTATCTTCTGAGAAAGTGATTTAAGAAAGGGCTAAAAAGAGTGGCGCTTGGGTGGCTCAGTTGGTTAAGCATCCAACTCTTGGTTTCAGCTCCAGTAACGATCTCACGGTTTCATGAGTTTGAGCCCAGGGTAATGGGGAGCCTGACTTGGGATTCTCTCTCTCTCCCTATCTGCCTCTCCCCCACTCACTCTGTCTTGCTCAAAAATAAACTTCAACAACAAGGGCTAAATATAGATGAGGCCATCCTCTATATGGTGAGACCCATTAGGAGGCAGCAACCAGGTATTTAGGATGTAGGCAATGAACTAGCAGGAATAATGTCAGAAGCATTAGAGAGAGGGACCCATATCGGGGAAACTGGCATTTACTTAATTCTTGAAAAGAGACTAATATAACTTAATCCTTGTCCTCAAAGGAGTCCCTGACTGGAATATTTGGGAACCTGAAAGAAATCAGTTTATTGCTAATCTACAATATTTAGATTTTTATGTCCTACTTTAAATTGTCTACATATAGGGTATGATCTAATCAGCCCAGTTATTGAGCTAATGACAGCATTTGGGTATATATTAAGAAGAGTCTGTGTGTTTATAGAATTTTTAAAGCTTGGTGTGGATGTCAACATATTTTGGAGTAGCTGTGTGACAAAATAGAAACGCACTGGACTTCAGGTCAGGAGTCTTCAAGGTGGGCTATGTAATCTTAACTGGCCACACTAATGTAAAGATTTGGTTAAATAATCTAATAGGTAAAATTCTATTATTTACATTGGGATATTATTGGTACCTTAATCCATTTTGTGTGAGGGTGAAAAATGGTAAAAGTCCATGATTGTGAAGTGTTAACATTTTCTTTCCTGTGTCTGTTTGGAGAAATTGTGCAGTTTCTGGCATAGATCAAGAGGTTCTTTATTGAGGCTCAAAAGAAAAATACTTGAACAGAAATTCTTACAGCCCTCAGAAGGATTTTCTCCACACCGCTGACCCATGCTTATGAACAACCATTCCTAAGGCAGAATTGCAGCTCACCCAGGACGGAGAGTCCTGCCTATGGAAATGTATTAGTCTAGAAGCTGAAAGGTGACAAGCTATAATTACAAATCAGAAATCTCTTCAGTAGAATGGGGAAATCTCCACTCTTTTCTATGGGCTGAAAGTGTTGACATGACTCCCATCCTCTTCTCAAACAGATACTCAATCCTGTCCATCAGGGGGCAGCTCCGGTGAAATTGAGTTTCTCTGAGCATGAAAAACTTTGATTAATACAGAAAATAAATATCCACTTCTGGGGGATGTCAGTATCAATGTTTATTTTGACATCTTTATCACTCAGATGTTAATAATATTTTGAAATTCTGACTTTTGAATTTATCTTACTTCCCACATATTTTGGTTTATTACTTCAGTAAAACTTGGATCTTTTAGTAAGGACAGAAAACAGCAACTTTTCAAGAAACTGAGAAAATGAAAGTTAGAATTGAATTTGACTAAACCTTATTTGAAAAAGAATGAAATTAAAATTGAGTGTTACACTAAACACTGTATTTAGATATATAACCTCATGGAACTAGAATGACCTTCTTTCCTACACAAGGAATCTTTTTTTTTTAAATTTTTTTTTTTCAACGTTTATTTATTTTTAGGACAGAGAGAGACAGAGCATGAACAGGGGAGGGGCAGAGAGAGAGGGAGACACAGAATCGGAAACAGGCTCCAGGCTCTGAGCCATCAGCCCAGAGCCCGACGCGGGGCTCGAACTCACAGACCGCGAGATCGTGACCTGGCTGAAGTCGGACGCTTAACCGACTGCGCCACCCAGGCGCCCCTACACAAGGAATCTTAAGAGTTGGATTGATAGATCTCAGTCCTATGCTGCTAATAGCACATAATTAACTACAGCCTTATTTTTGTCCCACTTATCCTAGTTTGCCCCTCCCTTGCCTCCCCTTCCTTACCCCCTTTCCTTTTCCCCTCCCCAACCCATGGACACTCACTATATTGTTTGATGTATCCTTCCAATATATCATACTTGTTCTTTAAATATAGCATTTTTGTCTATATGTGCTTTTTAAAAAGTACATAAACTCTACATTCCATTAATTTCAAATTACCATTGTTTTTTGAGATTCATGTGAGATATTGTCTACATTTTCCGTGGATAGCTTGTACATCCATTCCTTTTTTTAAATGTATATGAAGATTCTTTTGAAGTTCTTCAAATTTTTTTTCATAACCAATGCTTCAGTGAATTTTCTAGTAGTTCCATGTTTTCCACTGCATAGGTAAAGATTTCTCTAAGACTTCTACTTAGAGAATGGTTGGGTCATATAAGCAGACACTACTTTAAGTATCAGATTTCTCTCCAGAATAGCTTTACTAATGAATATCTGAAAAACCCTTTTGAGAAATTTCATATTTACATACATTCTTACTAAACTCTGATATCTGAAGTTTTAGTAGTTATCTGGGTTGAGAGTTTTATTTTGTCATGTTTTTATTTCTCACAAATTAGGCATTACTTCAGATAGGTATTGAGTTTCTTTTCAATTTTCTGCTCCTGTCTTTGGCTGATGTTTAACACCTCTTTAATGTTATGTGGATTTTGATTTTCATAATCTCCTTTGTCTCCTGTATATTCTATACTTGTCCTAATGCACTGCTTAATTTTTCACATAGACTATCTAATATAATGAAACCTGGAATTTATATGGTTGGTGTGGTCCTTCATTTTTTATTAAATCCCTGGCAACTCTAAGATCATAAAGATCTGTATTTTCTTCTAATAGTGTTAGTTTGCTTTATCTCATTTAATTGTGCACACAACACTTCCAGATGGATACTATTCTGCCCACTACATAGATAAGGAGAAAGAAGGTAACATTGAAGTGGTAATTAGATAATACTCGTGCTGGCTAGGTATGCACATGTCAAAATTTTAACTAATAAGGCTCAGAGATGTGTCTTCATGATAACAGTAATGGAGCTATATAACAGATCCATGCCTTGTGCATCATTGCCTCTAAAATCCCCTATATTTACATGCAAATAAAAATAAAGTTTCTGAATGTAAATACTCAAATTGTAAAGTTTCATGTTATGCATATATGATTAATTTACCTAACCTGTTCTCATGACTATTATTACAATCAGCTAAATATAGAAAAAACACTGTTCTTTGAAGACGTTTAGAAAATTTTCAGCCAGAAATAAAGGGCCAGTAAGTCTTCATAATCAGCACATACTTGTCTAGGCATTTTGGGGAAATATTTTCCCAATAATTATGTCTAAAAAATCAAAGGAGGACAAGAATAAAACTCTATATGAAGTAAATTACATATGTTTCAGGTGATTTTTATCTACCAAAATAACTTACTCGTAAAATTTGTATGACCCCTTACAGTTTAGAAAATACTTTGACATCATTTCACATTCTCTCAAAACCATAATTAAGCATTTTTATTAAAATGAGAAAAATAGCTTTCTGAGTGATAATATAATCTGTTCCAAGTCCCACAGCTAGTTAAAAGGTGGAGGCACACATTGAAGCCAAACTGGTAAAAATCATTTGTAGGTTCTCCCCCCACCCCCACCCACCTACCCACTATGTTACACTTTTCTTCATTGCATTAGATATTTTAAGCATAGGCTGGAAGAAGTAGTACAGTTTTGTGCTAAAGTAAAACAAAGGTGTGCTAACCTCAGCATTTATAGAATATGATAAAATATTGAAAGAAATATAATTGCTACTTACACTACAGTTATTACATAAGGAAGATTGAGAAAAGTATTTGCCATTTAATGAATTGGAAAGCAGGAGAATGACATTTTTCTGGATGTACAAAACTGTACGTGGGGTTAGATTTTCTATAGAAGGATGCTGTGTTTTAGGAAATCTATATTGTTTCTATTAATGAATATGTACATATGAAAACATGACTGAGGCTGAGAGTTCCTATGTAACTTTTAAGGAGAACAGTGACCATTATTTCTGCCTTTGTTATTTGGTTCTTGCTAGTAGCGCTAACAGACTGGAATAGTACAATGGAGACAACATGAAGGTCTTAAATGGCTGTACTGTTGAACACTTACCTCGGTCAGTATTGCTTGCTTGCTTATTCATGAGGAACCAGGTACTTGAACAGGTGTTCTTTCTGGAGATCAGATACCTGATAACTTAACATTCTGTAATCAAATAATAATTAGGTATTAGTTGGTGATCTAACCTCAATAACCAGGATATTCCAAACTTCACTCATTTTGGTTATCACCATCTTAGTATTTGCTGACTACTATTTTATACTATTATTTCTCATATATCTTAGAATTAAGATGCTAATTTTAATGGGTCTGTCCATGCCCTGCCTAAAATCCTTTTACTTGGAATTGCAAAAAATACCAACCACCTATTTTGAAATTCTAGAGTTAAGTGTTTTTGTTTTGCTTTTTTGTTTTTCAAAAAGATGCTTGGTTGGAGCAGAGTTCAACTACACATACTTCTTCTACATCCAGCCATTACTCACGGACAAATTACCACCCTGGTAACAGCAAGACTTTGACAAGAGTTGTTATATCTAGTCTTTCAATATTCAGTACCCATATTTAATAATGAAAACAAGATGGATCATTGCTTGTTACATGTGACAGGGATGATGAAATAAGAATTATCATAGCTATTTACTACTTCTAAAACAAGAAATGTGATAGGAAATAAAACCTCTCAATGTGATACTTTAGAAACATTGATCAACAGCACCTCATAAAAGTGTCCATTGGAAATGCCTGAAATAATTCTTCCCAAATGCATTTACTTTAATGTTACTTGTAAGATATAAAACTTTTACGCTTTTATTCTGTGCAAAATTTCCTAGTACTTTATTCAAAGTGATTCTATTATCTACTGGGCTTTTGGCATGGAAATCATTTTATTCCTGCTTTTCTGAGGTTGGCTCACACGATCAATGGAGTTGTGCTAGTTAATGTCCTGATTTGTGACCTCTCATTAAATAACGAAGTATTGTGCTCTAACTTCCACAGAAAACAAAGTGACCTTACTGAAAGTACGGTGAATAATAAAAGTAATGTTCAGCTAATTTGTATATTTGGAGAAAGGAAGCCCAAAACAACTGAACATACGAAAAATCTATAGGAGAATGTAACTTGTGAAATGTGTCTAATACCTAAATATAGATTTTTAAAAGAATTAATTTCTATACATTTATTCAACAAAATCAACAATTATGTCAGGCAATGTTCTAGATTCTGGGGATAGAGCAGTGACAAACAAATCAGGAAAAACTTTACTCTTGTAAGGATTACATTCCAGCACATGGAAACCTACAATAAATGAAGCAGGATAAATCAGAATAGGGCTGCAGGGATGAAGTGAGGACTGTGATTGGTAGAAAGGATGATGGCAGGAGGTCTTACTAAGATGACTATGTTGAGCAAGACTTTACAGAATGGACTTTTGACTATCTGGAGGAATAGCATTTCCAGAAATAACACCTGAAAATTTCCTGGTACAGACTCTGGTAAGTATGTATCAGGCATATTTGAGGAACTGCAAAACTAGAATAGCTCATAAGCAGTAGAAAGAGGAATAGGAGACAAGATCAGAACCCTAAGGGAGGAAGAGCACACAGACCTCTTACAAAGATCACCTTTTGCTTTTACTCTGAGATGGGAAGACTGGATAGTTTTGAGTAGAAGAGAAAAATAGTCTGATGCTTATCAGCATCATTTTGGCTGCTTTGTTGATGTGGATAATGTATTAATTAGAAAGTTATTTCCATAATCAAAGCCAGAAACTCTTTGACTTGCACCAGGGTGCTATTCGTTCTCAGACTGCAGATATATTTTGATTGTATAGCCAAGAGGTTTTGCTAACTAGTTGAATGTAAAATAGAAAAATGAGTAATTACATAGTATTCCAAGATTTTTGGCCTAAGAAAGAAGAAGTTCCCATGAAATGAAGGGACAAAGACTGGGGGGGAAACCTACTTGGAGAATGTAAGGTTCCATTTTGGACATGGTAAATTTAGGTAAGAACCCAGGTAAGAATATCCAGTCATCAATTAGATATAGGAATCAGTAATTCAAAGTTGAAGATAAAAGTTACAGTACTGCCTCAATTTAAAGAATAATTGAAGCCATAAGCCTGGATCTGATCATCAAGGACCTAGATGTTCAGAGTTATAAAGAAAAATCAGATAATAAGATTTAAAGACTGAGGAAGGAAGAAAGAAAACCAGAAGAATGTGTTGCCTTGGAAGATCAATGTAACCTCTTAAAAAGAGCAGAGAAATGGGATGGTAGCTGAAATAAAATGAGAGAAGATTGACTTGTTTGGTGTTGTAAATGGGAGAAATAGAATGTATACTAATATGAATGAGTAAAAGGGGACAAGGGATGATGTAATTCAATTTTACTTAAAGGAAGGATTTTCTTAAAACACTGATGGCTGATAAATGTGGTATGACTTGAGGGATTTCTCTTCTGGTTATTTCAAATTTCTTGCTGAATGATGAGTAATCAATTGAGAAGGTTTCAGGAAGAACCTTGAAGTGAGACTGCTCCACATACGTGTGTGTCACCAGCTGTCCTTTCATTGTTTGGAGGTCAGGAGAATCAGATTTAATGAGTGTTGTGAGTTTTCCAAGTAAATATGATGACAAGCATGGAGGGCTTGCCATCACTGAGGGTGTATACAAGGGAGTATTTATGACCAGAGAATTGAAGCTAGATATGGACAGAATGAGGTCAAGAGGTGGTGAAAAATAGTGAATATTAATAAGATCAATGAATTTAAGTTTCCTATGTTGTAGGGTTGATGGAGTTGGCATGGGAGGAGTGTCTTATAATAGCACCAGAAGGTAGACTTCTTGAAATTAGCATCATGAACAAGTTGTGTTTAAAGTCTACAAAATGCTACCAGCAATCTGTTGATAGAGCACAACTATGGGGCACTTGGGTGGCTCAGTTCATTAAGAGTCTGACTCCTGATAGCAGCTCAGGTCATGATCTCCAGTCATGATTTCAGTCCCTGCATCAGGCTTTGCACTGGCAATGCAGAACCTGCTTAGAATTCCTTCTCTCTCTCTCTCTCTGCCCTCCCCTGCTTATGTGCTCATGCTCTCTTTCTCAAAAATAAAAATAAAAATAAAAAATTCTTAAAGTGAGAAAGTAAACAAAACTGGTGACATAAACTGTTTAGGACTTATAGACAAAACAGGGTTAGTATTGAAGCAGAACTGGATAAGAAATTGTTATAGGGAAGTTATTACCCATGTAAGCTGACTTAAAGGTATTAGATTGTTTTATAAAAACTTCCTGAAGAAAGAAAAGTCCTTTTTTTGGTATACAGTTTAGTCTTCTCTTGGCAAGATTTTGCTGTTGACACTGGTTATCTCAGTTTGGAGATCTAATCACAATGCCATCTTGATCAGGTGATGGCAGCTCTAAGTTAGAGTTATAATAATGACAAAGATAAGATTTTATAATGGAGTGAATAGCTGACGGAGAATAGAGTATTAGATCACTGGAGAAATTGATTCAGGTAATGAAGAAGCCACAAATACTAAGGAATAAATGGGCGCCTGGGTGGCGCAGTCGGTTAAGCGTCCGACTTCAGCCAGGTCACGATCTCACGGTCCGTGAGTTCGAGCCCCGCGTCGGGCTCTGGGCTGATGGCTCGGAGCCTGGAGCCTGTTTCCGATTCTGTGTCTCCCTCTCTCTCTGCCCCACCCCCGTTCATGCTCTGTCTCTCTCTGTCCCAAAAATAAATAAATGTTGAAAAAAAAAATTAAAAAAAAAAAAAAGAAGTCTGGGCATCAATCAACAACAAGGTAAAGGATCTGATAAATAACATGAGCTTCAAAGCTGGGAAGTTTAGAAAGGCGGGAGGGGAAAATGTCCTCAAAAGGACATTAACGAAGAAGGGGAACTCCTAGAGCATTTTTAGATCTTAGGGTATTAGAGGTATACAAGAACATAATATTGATATCCTTTCTAAAAATGATAGGGAAGCTAATTTCTAGATGCCCAAAGCAGAGCCCTAGACCAAGAAGCTGAAATAGGGATCTAGCATCAGAAACAAGAATAGGAGGGGTATGAAGTTGGGAGGATGATGGTGAAGCTCAGGAGTCAGAACTGAGACCTAAGGGCAGAGCCAACCAAAAACAGGAAAAAAAAATAGTAGTCAAGCTGAAGATGCAGGGAAAGTTTTCTTTTCCCATTGTGTATATATTTTAAAAAATTTCTTTTAACTTAGAGATTTAAAGAGCAACATTAAAAATTCTTGAATTCATGTAAGAGTCAACTCTCTGATTATGAAGTAAAAAGCTCATGCATATTAGAAATAATTCAAGATGTCAGTGAACAACTTGCCTATAGGTAAAACTGTCTCTTTTTGCTTAAATGTTCCATGTGATTAAGTGGAGGATGTGCTATCTATTTCCATAGAGAGCTACTAAGCTATCATTTGCCAAATGGAAAAGCACTTAGAGAAAATGATTAACAGTTGTGATGGGTGGTGGATGATGGGGGATTCTCATAGCCATTATTATCTTTATGAATGCTTAACACAAATTAAACATTTAAAGGCTTTCTCTTCAAAACCATGTTTTTCACTCTGGTTTTTGAAGCAAGAGTATGCTCCAAAAAAAATTTTTTTTTTTTTTTCTGAAATGGTCGGGAGAAAATTGGATTAGCCTGCCTCCAAACACAAAAACCACCACGCCCATGCATGCACGTGCGTGCACACACACACATATACACACACACCAAACAATTGCATTTATGACTTATAATTAGTATACAACCTACAATCTAATTGTAAATAGTGCTAAAAAAAACATGAATAAATTCAGTGTAAAAACAAGCAAAGCAACACCCAGTAATAACTCAGCAAGCTAGGAATAGAGGGGGTATCCCTTAATATGATGGATCTCTACCCCACCCCCACCCCACCCCCCCCAAAAAAAAACGAGAGCAAATGCCATACTTAGAAATAATTCCCACTAAGGTAAGGAACAAGGCAAAGATGTCCGCTTTGAACAATCCTTTTCAACATACAAGACCCAGCTAATGCAATAAGACAAAAGGAAATAAAGAATCTAGGAAATGGAGGGGTCCCTGAGGGGCTCAGTCGGTTAAGCGTCGGACTTTGGCTCAGGTCAGGATCTCAGGGCTCATGTCATGAGTTCGAGCCTGGCGTCAGGCTCTGGGCTGACAGCTCAGAGCCTGGAGCCCGCTTCAGATTCTGTGTCTGTCTGCCCCTCTGCTGCTTGCAGTCTGTCTCTTGTGTTGTCTCAAAAATAAACATTAAATTAAAAAAAAAAAGAATCTATGAAATGGAAAAGAAAAAAATGTCTTTGTAGCTAACCTACTTGTCTATGTAGAAAATTATAACAAATCAATTTAAAAAAAAAACTCCTGAGGCTAATAAGCAATTAAAATAAGTTTTCAGGATATGAGTTCATCTACAAGTCTACAGCTTCCCTATATACAACTAAGGAACAATTGGAATTAAAATTAAAGCCACAATACTCTTTCCATTGACACAAACAAATACTTATAGATATTGTATTTTTGTTAGATATATGTCAAGATAACTAAAATTCAACAAAAGGAATCAAAACTAAGTGGAGAGAAGTTCCATCTTCATGATCAGAAAGACTCAGAATTGTTGAAAATGTCAGGTCTTTGTATTGTGATCAAGAATTTCAATGTAACCCCCATCATAATCCCAGCAAGTTATCTTGTGGATATGGTCTAACAGATTCTAATGCTTATATATGATGAGGCAAAAGATTTAGGCTAGCTAACACAGTATTGAAGAAAAAGAACAAAGATAAAGGACTGGCTGCAGCAAACTTCAAGACTTAAAGCTATGGCAATAAAGTGTGGTATCGGCAAAAGAATAGACAAATAGATTAATGGAACAGAATAGTGTGTCCAAAAATAGACCGACACAAATATAGTTAATCTTTGTCAAAAGAGCAAAGCAATTAATGGAAAAAGGATGGTCTCTCCAACAAACGATGTGAGAACAACTGGGCATCCATATGCCACAAAAAACAAGCTAGACTCAGATCTTCTACCCTTCACAAAAATTAACTCAGAATGGATCAAGAGTCTGTTACATTTAAAATTAAACTCCTCAAAACAACACAGAAAATCTAGATGGCTTTGGCTTTGGCATTGACTTTTGAGACACAACGTGAGAGGCATCTATGAAATACAAGTTGCACATCACTTAAAGAACTTCTCTGTGGAAGACATTAAGAGAATGAGAAGACCAGTCAGACCTGGATTCTGCCACTTTGTCACCTGAAGCAAGACCCTTAAACTCTTAGTGTTTAATTATCCTTAACTGTAAAATGAGGGTAATAGCATGACTTCTCCTACAACTGTAAAGATTAAGCCAGATAATACCTGCAAAATGTTTATAACAGTGCCTAACATGGAACACTCAATAATACAAATGGTCATTATGCCTACATTATAATTAGTCCTATGGCAACTATTTGTGAGACATGCAGATAGTTTTGGGAGCCATTCCAAAGATATACCTGAAAATCACATATAAGTTAAAATGGGTCTATACTTTAATGACTAGTTAGGAACATCTAAAATATTTGAGATTTTGCAGGGACCAAACAAAGAAATAAACTTTACTTAAAAGTACATGTATTGTCACCACATTGTTTCATATCTGCTGTCAAATTTCAGTAAACTTTCTGGGTTTTTTTCTGGCAAAACTAGTATTAACAAAAAGCAAAGGAATTACACTATACTGGTGGTGACTGCCATTTGGTAAAGGCTAGCCCTTGTGAATAAGGCCCTCCTCAAATAGCAACAAGGCATTTTGCCTCTTACACATCAAATCTCCATATATTCCTCACATGCATCTCAGAATGGTTTCCTTGTTTGATCTACAATATTTAACACAGGTAAAGGAAACCATATCACTAATAGCCATTTCTGTACCTTAAGTGACTTTTGAATCTCTTTGGTATGTTATTACACTTGATAGGGTAAGTATAATCCATCAATAAAAGCTACCCTTAGTGGAATGTGTGTTTATTAGTCCAAAATAATAACTTCTTACAATTTCTATTGTTAACCTCAGAATCTGGGGTGATTCTCAACTAGGGCTTAACTTTTTAAATAAGGTGTTTCCTTACCATAAAATTTTCAGAAACAGCTTCAAGACCCTGATGAACCTACATGAGCAAAATAAAATTGAGGGGTAAGATGGCTTTGGGAACTGTATGTGCTGTGCATAGAAGAAAGGAATGAGGAAATTGGAGAAGAAGCATGGGAGATACTTGGAAAACGCTGTTTTTTTCTTATTCAGAATATACCAGAATGATTGTTTCTAAGGTCATTAAATAACATTGAAACTAAGAAACACAAAATTCAATGCTGGATTATGAGTTTGGCAATTATACATACAGTCATATTGTTGACATCTAGGTAGTCTAGAAATGATGTGCTAACCTTTCATCCCAATCTCTAAGGATCTCTGAGTACCTAGTAAACAATGCCTTTAAGAGTTTTTTTTTCTTTTTCATAGAATCTGTGGCATTCTTCAGAAATGTTCATGTGCTATTCCTTGAAAATTAACTTCTCTAAAAGTTCTGTTTCACTTGTAGCAAAGGGCTTTCGTTAATCTTTTAGAGAAGAATTACAGTATCATTGATTCAAAAGCTGCTCCATTATAAATGAAGGACAGAAAATACTCAGCTTCAGAAAACTTTTTTTTTTTTGGCTTACAGTAGGTGATATTGTATCCTCTATTTGATTATTTTTATTTTAGACAGAGCAAGTGGGGGAGAGGGGCAGAGGGAACAGAGGAGGGGGGAAGAGAGAGAGAAGGAGAGAGAGAAAAAGAATGAATCTCAAGCAAGGTCCACACTCAGCACAAACCCTGACACGGGGCTGGATCCCACGACCCCAGCATCATAACCTGAACTGAAACCAAGATGGATGCTCAACTGACTGAGCCAACCAGGCACCCCAGTACCCTTAAATTTTGATAAATCCATTAAAAAGTAACTTATTCTAGGCCACTTTTGGACCCTACTGTTAGTTTCTGAAAGGTTTGATTTTTTTAATCACTTTTTCTGCATTTATATCAAAGTGATATTGCTTCTTATTCTATGCATCTCACTATTTCTTTCAATTTTAGAGTGCAAACAGGGGACAAGGGCAGAAAAGGGGCAGAAAGAGGAATCCCAAGCAGCTTCCACAGTCAGCACAGAGCCCAATGCGGGGCTCAATCCCAGGACCCTGGGATCATGACCTGAGCCGAAACCGAGTCAGATGCCCCTAGGCATCTCACTATTAAAAGATATGCCTTTAACAGGACAGAAAACAAAATAAAACTGACAATTAAAAATTCCCAGACCAGGATTCCAGATACCTATTTTCTCATTTTAACCTCTTTATTTTAAATGGGCTAATAGCCCAGACCTACATTTAAGTTCATTTGGTTTGTAAAATACTAAACGTCACTAACGTGAATTGTAAACTTCAAAAGTATCTCCAAGTTTTCTGGTGAACATTAACCGTGTCAATCCATCCTCAAAATGGACCTGTGTTTCCCCACAAAGTGAGTGATGCCTTTGCGGGGAAACTGCCTCTTCACCCAATGTGCCTGCAGTTGTCCTCCCTCACTTTCCCCCAGCTAATTTGTCCTAAAATGCAGTGAGCTCTGCTTCAGTAGTTTCCACCCTGCAAAGTAAATGAAAATTTTCGGTGTAACGGGCAGGAATTTTGCCACCAATCATCTATTCATATTAATTGGATTTGCGAAATGAAATTCCTGCATAGTCTAATGAGAATAATATGCTAAAAACCTCATTGAACTCTTCATGCAGACAGGCTTCACTAGACAAAGGACGTAAAACCCTTGCTACTTCTCACACTCTGGGCCTTCTAATCAGTAGTCTGCACGGCAGCAGCATGCCTGTGTGCACATTCTCTTCACTTTGGGTTAGATGCAAATTGAAAAAGAAAAATATGGCCCATATTCCTCTTACTTATCAATAAAATTTATACTTCAGTTAACTATTCTAGTGCATAAAACTCCGGAAAATCAACATAATTCATGAATATTTCTATGTTTAAAGCTATGATGAATATGCAGTTTACCATATTAGAAACTTACCAAGCAATATGTTTTTTTTTTAATTAATTTATTTTCAGAGAGATAGAGACAGTGCAAGCAGGGATGGAGAAGAGAGATAGAATCCCAGGCAGGTTCTGTCAGTGTGGAGCCCAACGTGGGGCTAGAATGCCCAAACCATGAGATCTTGACCTGAGCCAAGATCAAGAGTCAGACGTTTAACCAACTGAGCCACCCAGGCTCCCTTGACAATATGTTTCTAATAGTAAAATATATATATATATATATATATATATATATATATATATGTATATATATATTTTCTGGGGCAACAGGAAATAATACCAAAAAGGTCTAGATCCAGCAGTAACCGCAAAAATATGCAACAGCATTATCGTTTTGTATTATGTATCGTTCACACTGTTTTATGATCAACATATGTGAAATAAATTCTATTTTGTTGAATTCTGCAGTTGAAGATCTTAAGAACATTTTAGTAAAATTTAAAGTCTACATTTCTGCAACCTTATAGTAAAACGGCGAGATAGTTGAATTTGTGCCTGGATGTTAGGAAGTGTTTTAGTAGCCCATACTTAATCACTTATTGAAATTACCCGTTAGTAAGTGATGAACAAACCTCTAAACAATTACTTGGAAGTTACTATGCCAAGTGCTTTAGGTCTATTTATAAAGCTCCAAACCCCAACCGAGTCTGTAGTTGCAGTCCAAAGCCTGCTGGGAGATAAAGATCTATAAAAGAAATATTCGTGATATAATCTAGCAGATAGAAAGTGCTGTTGAGATAGGGAAGTGAAGTTTTTTAATGTAGGAGATTCCAGATGAATTACATTACATGGAGGGTATTGGTCCATCACAAATGAAAGGTGCTTTGGGAGGGTAGTAAAGTTTTATCATTGAGTGACATGCATGGATGCTCTCAGCTTGTGTCTTGTGATAGGAGAGCAATTTGAGAAAATCCTTCCTGGCATAGAAACAATATTTCCAAATTATTAAAACTAGGAGGGCGAAATCATAAAAGTTGAAAATAAGATTACTGGAACAATATTTTTTTTGGTATTGAGTAACAGGTAGAATTGACAATAAATGAGTAAACATTTTGCACACATTTTTTTCCCCATAAAGTTGACTTGGTAGTCACTACGCGGCTACAAAACCGGGAAAGCAGTAATTATGATCTCCCATGTAAGATAATACTTAAAAAAAGAAAGTTGACCAGTCACATAAGTAGTCAGTACCTGAATAGGGACCCAATGTATCCTTTGCTATCAAAGGTAGCCACTTTTACCACATCATACCTCTTCTACCTATTATTGCTCCTATGGATTCAAATTTCAAGGTGTCGGGAGAGCAAGAAAATGTGTTTAAGGACAGTTAAGTGAGAAGTGGAAAGCCTATGTTGTCTTAAAATTTCTTGCAAAATCCCATATCAAAACCAGGGATAGTTTTTTTTAATGGATATGGTATAAAACGGTTTATTATGGTTCAGGATCAAAAGGAGTCCCTGATAGTTGGCTATGAAACTAACCATTTCCCTCTAAGCAGAGAACCATAGAATTGGAAGATAGTAATTGGAACTGTGTAAATACTTGAGTATTTTCTTCATCTTCCTCCAATGAACAAATTCAGATTAGTCTTGCAAATATTCTCTTAAGAGGCTCAGAAAGCCTGACAATGATGGAATACAGTCATAAGCTGTAAGATACACTGAAGGTCTCAGTGCTGGACTATGAGTGAGCATCAGGGGGGCCACATTGTGTCCCACACTGGAGGAGGGCAACCTGACTGAGTATCTGTGAATGGTACCAGGGCATTATCAGAAGCCAGTCCTGCCTATAGGAAGGTGGAAGGAAGGTGGGTTGGAAAGAAAAGACAAAGCTGGAGAAATGATGTTAACGACATAATTTCACCTTATGCCCAACCACACCTGACTTGAAAAATAAGTGCAGGCATTGTATCTTATGATACTTTGCCCAGAATGTTCTTTGGGTTAAAGAAGCCATTAATCCATTATGCTTTGTTAAGACATAGTGGATAATACCTGAAATCAAGAAGTTAATTGTGAAATCTGCTTAGTAGCACAGTCCATTTCTCAGGTCCAACCAGAACCAAAGATAGCAAGAGTTAATCAGTGGATTGCTTTGCCGGCAAGGTACCTTTTAAAATCACAAATACCAGATTTTCTTTAAAAAAATTGCCAAAAGGAAATAAAGAACAGGTCGTATTCAGGAGCAACATTTTTTAATGTTTATTTTTGGAAGAGAGAGGGAGCAAGAGCGAGGGAGCACAAGCAGTGGAAGGGCAGAGAGACAGGGAAAGACAGACTCCAAAGCAGGCTCCAGGGTCTGAGCTGTTTATTGCAGAGACCAACGCAGGGCTTGAACCCATGAAATATGAGATCATGACCTGAGCCAAAGTTGGATGCTTAACCAAGTAGCCACCCAAGCACCCCAGGAGCAACAATTTCTGAAGATTGCTTCCAGAGCTGATGGTTTTCAGAAAGGTTTAAGTGTTGTGATGAGACTGGAATTGCTCTTACAACTTCAATGTCCATTATTCTGCTGAGATTTAGGCTCAACTGGGCAACTATTTAAGGCTTTGTCTTGGTATAAAAAAGTGAAATTCATTCGTTTATGAAACAAATACTTATTACTCACTAGCCAACAATATGCTATGTACTAGAAATACGAAGAAAAATAAAAGTTACTATCTTTAATGACTTGGTAGTTGAGAAAAAAAGCACATAAACTATAAACTACATAGTAGATGAAATGATGGGTCACAACTAATCTTTAAATGCATAGGGCATGAGAGAGCACAGATGGGGCCACCAAATCCAGCCTAATTGTAAAGGGCAATTCCTAAAGGATAATCTACTGAAACTGAGGCTTATAAAATGAGTAGGCATTACCTCAACAGAAAAGAGGAGGGGTGTCTGGGTGGCTTAGTGGGCTGAGCATTTGACTTCTGCTCAGGTCATGATCTCACCGCTCATGAGTTCGAGCCCCAAGTGGTGCTCTGTGTGACAGCTTAAACCCTGGAGCCTGCTTCAAATTCTGTGTCTCACTGTCTCTCTGCCCCTCCCCTACTTGCTCTCTGTCTCTCTCAAAATTAAACATTAAAAAAATACTCAGAAATGAGGGGGAGAGAAGCTCCCTCTACACAGATGCCGTAGGGAAGGAGTAAATCTTTCTAGCAGTGGGAATGTTGAAGTTTGCTGCTGGTTAGATAACAGGTACCTTAATTTCAAAAACACTGAACACAGGCCACAATTGACATTGTTGCTTTTAGAACCAGATGCAAATAAAAAAATGGGAAATAGAAGAATCTATACATAACTTTCAAAGGTTATTTTGATGATTTTAATCTTATTTTTTTAATATTTGCGTTAGAGTGAAAGGGGGGAGGGCAGAGAGAGAGGGAGACAGAGGATCCGAAGCAGGCTCTGTGCTCACAGCAGAGAGCCCAATGTGGGGACTGAACCCAGCAACCACAAGATCGTGAAAGACCTGAGCCGAAGTCAAACACAACCAACTGAGCCACCCAGGTGCCCTATTTTAAATTTAGAATAAACATCACCGTGACTTTGATGTTACATGACTGAAGTCTATCTCAAATAGACACTGTATTTATTTTCTTGCTTAAATGCAATATGTCTGATCTGCACTACCTCGTTCACTGCAACATCACTTACAGTAGTAGAAATATAGAAACAAGCTAAGTGTCCATCAATGGATAAATGGATCAAGAAAATGTGGTATGCATAATCAGTGGAGTATTACTCAGCCTTATTTAAAAGGAATCCTGTTATTGCCAACAACATGGATGAAACTGGGTGGCATTCTGCTACATCAAATAAGCCAGACACACAAATACTGCATGTTATCACTTATATGCATATATATATATGCATATAAGTACATATATATCACTTTTTAGGTTGAACTCCCAGAAATGGTAGAAAAGGGATCACTTGAGGGTAGAGGAAATGGGAAGAGGTTGATAAAAGGGTACAAACTTTCAACTATAAGATGAATAAGATCTGAGTATCTAATGCATAACATGATGACTATAGTTCATAATAGTAGATTATGTAATTGAAATTTTCTAGGAATGGATGTTCTCACACACAAAAAGGTAAGTGTGTGAGGTGATGGATGTGTTAATAAACTCAGAGAATCCTTTCATACTGTGTATGCACATAAAATTCTCACGTTGTATACTTTAAATACCTTATAACTTGTCAATTTGTCAATAAAGCTAGAAAAAAGAAAACCCTTAAACTAAATACAGAATATCTAGGAAACTCAAAATTAAAACAATTTTAACCTTCCAGGGAATTTTACAGTAAAAAATTATAAAAAGGATGTTATTTGGTCAAGTCATTCAAGGAGTATTTTTTGAGAAGGCCTATATCTTACAAGTATTTATTTTATACTTTCCTTGTGGTGACTAGCACTCTGGAATAAATGAGAGTAGTTTGGCAGAATGCCCAGAGGCAGAAACTAGCAAGTGCTTTTGAAAAAATAATGCTTTAAAAATGTAACTCCTCATTGTCACGTCATCATCTGCCACTCTACATTCCACATTTGAACGTGGGTACATTACACACCATACATTATATGTGTCACCACAAACCTGTTCATACCTTCACATATACATCCATGGCTCCTGGTGACCCAGAACAAATTGTTCGCAACTGGGTTTCTGCTTCTGCCTACGTGGCAGTGTTACGCACTGTCATTAGTTTATATGAATACTTTTGGGACTGAAGTTAATGTGTTAATTTAATTATTTTGATTAAAGTTGACCACTCCAGTTGTGTTTAACATATTGAAAGCACCATTCCTGCTTTAAAAGGAATAACTGAAATCTTTATTTTTATTTATTTTGAGAGAGAGCATGCATGCTTGCGTGCACAAATGGGGGAGGGGCAGAGGGAGAGGAGGAGAGAATCCCAAGCAGGCTTTGCACTCCCAGTGCAGAGCCCCATGTGGGGCTTGAACTCATGAAACCTAACCATGAGATGATGTCCTGAGTTGTAATCAAGAGTCAGACACTTAACCGACTAAACCGCCCAGGTGCCCCAGGAACAATTGAAATCTTAAGTTAACATCTATCAGAAATAATGTTAAAGTGTTGTTTCTCCTTGGGGTTAGTGACATCCTATGAACAGTGGGATCCTGTTAAGAAATCATCTCCTTGAGAACTTGCAGGGAAATTAAAAACTCTTGAATTTTTCCAAGGTGTAAAGAGCTATAAATGCTTCACTGACTACAGAACAGCAGCAAACACTGGAGTTTACCCAGAAGTTTTCTTGGCTGGTAATAATGGAAGACTAATTCTAAATGCAGTTGAGAATAGCGATGCTGAAATAAAATGTGTAGATAGATCAATATCACCATTATTGATTGAGAGTGATTGAAGGAGAATGATTGAATTTGGAGAGTGATTGAATCAATGTAAACAATTAACACAAAACATTGATCCAATTTATATTTTTCCACCCTTCTTTGTGGGGTACTGTGAGGCTTCCTCACTAGATTATGGCTGGGAGAATTAATCCCATTGCAAATGCTCAAAAGCCATTGGCCAAAACTAACCAGAAGCCAGGGGACAAGGGAGCCCATTGTTGGAATCCATTCAGTTAGCCCTAGGAGCAGAGCAGAGTGGAGAAACACGGAGAGGAAATAGAGTCCAGTTGCACTGGAAAGATAGCAGGCACAGAGGTTAGTATTCATGTGTTTATATATATATTTATTTAAGGTATATATAACATACTTTAAGCTTCTTAAAAATTACTTACTAGGCTTATTTGGGGTAGAAGGCTCTTGACTAATGATTTCTGAAGTAGTGTGTGGATACATTTGTAATTTTCCCTTTAAAATGAGGGGGAAAACCACTTATGTGCTAAGTACATTTCATAGACTTAAGGTAATCTAGATGGTATCTTTAAAATGATTTTAAGCTGCCCACAAAATATTTGAAATGAAAGCTATAAATTGACCAGAGTAAAATGAAGAGATGTTGTTTTTCTGATCTGTGATTTGCAGTTTTTCCTAAATAGATTTTTGCCCTTTCAGTATTGAATCTGAAAAATACTCAAGTCTCCCTCCTATTTCTATGTCCATTCTAACCAGAAAAAGTTAAAATAGCACCTGGTTAATTTCATACCTGGTTGCACATAAGATACTGTGGTTTCTTTCTTTTTCTTTGTTTTTCCCATGAAAGAGTTTTCAGTAAAGGGATAATAAACTAAGGGGTTTTTTTTATTTGTTTTGTTTTGTTTTGTTTTTAGTGTGATTGTGAAGTACATTTCAGTTCGTACCCATATTAGCAAAAAGAAGATGTAAAAGGATCTAAAAAGTGCCTTTGATTCACTCATCAGATTAGCAAGCTTTAAAATGGCATTTAAGTTATTTCTTTTTCCCTTCTGAGTAATTATAGGTCAGATAGTGAATTTTGACCTGACAGAGTGTGGCTGTGTCGATGGAAATAGTGTTTTGACATTTTAGCAAAATATATAAAAGTACTTAAATAAATGCTAGTATCAAAGAATATTACTTTGGGGCGCCTGGGTGGCGCAGTCGGTTAAGCGTCCGACTTCAGCCAAGTCACGATCTCGCGGTCCGTGAGTTCGAGCCCCGCGTCGGGCTCTGGGCTGATGGCTCAGAGCCTGGAGCCTGTTTCCGATTCTGTGTCTCCCTCTCTCTCTACCCCTCCCCTGTTCATGCTCTGTCTCTCTCTGTCCCAAAAATAAATAAAACGTTGCAAAAAAAAAAAAATAAAAAAAATAAAAAAAAAAGAATATTACTTTGCAGTGGTTTCTAAATTCTATTATATCCTGATCTTCTATATTATGCTATCTTTGCCTTGTAAACATACCACAGGTTCTTTATCTAGTCATCCATTGATGAACACTTAAGTTGTTTCTAGGTCTTAGCTATTGCAAATAATAGCTACTGCTATAAATACGGAGGTGCAGATATCTTTCCAGTTAGTGTTTTCATTTCCTTTGTACATATTCCTAGAAGTCGATTGCTAGATCATATGGTAGTTCTATTTTTAACTTTTTTGAGGCTTCTCCATAGTATTTTCCATGGTGACTATAGTAATTTACAATTCCACCAACTGTCCACAAGAATTCCCTTTTCTCCACAGCCATACCAACATTTGTTACCTCTTGCCTTGTTCACAATGGCCATTCTAACAGGTGTTAGCTCATAACTTGTGGTTTTTGTATACATCCTTAATGACTAGTGCTATTGAGTATCCTTTCCTGTACCTGTTGGTCTTTCATATCTTCTTTGGAGACATGTCTTGTTCTTGAGTTATATGGGTTCTTTATACTTTCAATATTAACCCCTTATGAGATATGTGATGTACAAATCAATTTTTCCCCATTCTATAGGTTGTCTTTTAATTTTGGGGTTTTTTTTTCCTGTACAGAAGTTTTTTAGTTTGATGTAGTCTTGTTTATTTTTTATTTTGTTGCTTGTGCTTTAGGTGTCCTATCCCAAAAAAACCATTACCAAGACCAACATCCATGTCAGGAAACTTTATTCCTACATTGTCTTCTGGGAATTGGGTGGTATTAGACCTTACATTTAAACCTTTAATCCATTTCAAGTTAATTTTTGTGAGTGCTGTAAAATGGGTCCAGTTTCATTCTTTTACACATGGTTGGCCAGTTTTTCCAACACCATTTATTGAAGAGATGTCTTTCCTTCACTAATTATTCTTGGTTTCCTTGTCAAATACTGACTGCATATGCTTGGGTTTATTTTTGTGCTCGAGATTCTGTACCATTGGTCTGTTGGTCTGTTTTTATGTGAGTACACACTGGTTTGATGACTATGGCCATACAGTATACCTTGAAATCAGGAAGTGTAATGCCTCCTGCTTTGTTCTTCTTTCCCATCATTTCTTTTGCTATTCAGGGGCTTTTGTGATTCCACATAAATTTTAGGAGTGCTTTTTCCATTTCCAGAAAAAAAAATGACATTGGAATCTTGTTAGGGATTGCACTGAATTTATAGATGAATTTTAATATATTGACATCTTAACAATATTAATTCTTCCAACCATGAACATGGGATGCCTTTCCATTTGTGTCTTCTTCAATTTTGTTCCTCAGTGTCTTACAGTTTACCAACTAGAGATTTTTCACCTCTTTAGTTCATTTCTAAGTATTTTGTTGTTTTTGATCCTATTATAAATGGGATTTATTTTTTTTAATTTGCAGAAAAAAAAACGTTAGCATATAGAAACACTACTAATATTAACTGCTAACTTTACTGAAACTTCATTTGTTGATTAGATCTAATAGTTTTCTTGGTTGAGTCTTTAAAACTTTTCATATATAAAAATAAGTTGTCTGTAAATTTTATTTTCTCTTCTCCATATCTGATAGCTCTTATTTCTTTATCTTGTCTGATTGTTCTAACTAGGATTTCTAATACTATGCTGAATAAAAGTGGGGAGAATGTGCACCTTTGTCTTGTTTCTTATCTTAGAGGAAAAGCTTTCAACCTTTCACTATTGAGTATGATGTGGGCTTGCCCTATATTGCGTTTATTATGTTGAGGTATATTCCTTCTAAACTTGATAAGTTTTTATCACAAATAAAATTTGAAGTTAGTCATGTTTTTACTGTGTGTATTGGGACAATCATATAATTATTTTCTTTTATTCTGTTAATGTGATGTGTCACATTGGTTGAATTGCAAATGTTGAACCATCTTTGCATCCTAGGACAAATCCCACTTGATCACAATATGTAATCCTGTAATGTGTTGCTGAATTCACTTTTCTCAATTTTTGCATCTATGTTCATCAAGGATATTGACCTCCAGTTTTCTTTTCTAGTAGTGTCCTGTTCTTGTTTGGTTTCAAGATAATGATGGCCTTGTAAAATAAGTTGGGAAGCACTCCTTCCTCTCTGACTTTTTAAAAATGCTTGAGAAGGATTGTTGTAATTCTTTAAATGTTTGTTAAAATTCACCAGTGAAGTTATTTGGTGCAGAGATTTTTATTACTTATTCAATCTAATTACTATTCATTGGTCTATTTAGACTTTCTGTTTCTTCCTGATTTAGTCTTTGAAAGTTGTATGTTTCTAAGAACTTTTCCATTTCTTCTAGATTGTCTTGTTTGTTGACAGGCTCTTATGATCCTCTGTACTTCTGTGGTAATCAATTGTGATGCCTCCTTCTTTATTGTTTTGTTGATTAGGGCACTTTTCTCCCCTTGGCTAGTCTAGCTAAGGGTTTATCAATTTGCCTATCTTTTTAAAAAACCAACTCTTAGTTTAAATAATATTTCTTTATTGTTCTGTTCTCTATTTCATTTATTTCTGCTCTTTTTTCTGCTAAGTTTGAGTTCAGTGTGTTCTTTTTCTGGCTTTTTAAGGCATAGTGTTAGGTAGTTTGGGAACTTTCTTCTTACCGTAGAAGTTGGTGGCTATAAATTTCATTCTTAAAATTGCTTTTGCTGCATGCCACAGTTTTAGTGTGTTGTGTTTCTATTTCATTTGTCTCAAGAAACTTTTATTTTCTCTTTAGTTTCTTCTTTGATTCATCGGTCATTCAGGAGAGTGTTTAATTTCCACATACTCAGGAATTTCTAGTTTTCCTCTAGTTACTTCTAGTTTTATGTTATTGTGGTCAGCTCTCTTTCTGCTCTTAAAATTCTTAGTCTTTGACCATTTAATTATAACATGTCCTGGTATAGCCCTATTTCGGTTCAGTCTCTTTGGGACTTTTTTAGGCTCGTGGATTTTTATGTCCATTTCTCTCTGCAGGTTGGAAAAATTCTCAGACATTATTGCCTTAAAAATACATTCTATCCCTTTCTCTTCTCCTTCAAGAATTCCCATGATGTGAATGTTTCTTTCATCATGTCTATAATTTCCATAGGCTTTCTACATTCTTTTTTATTGTTTTTCTTTTTGCTCTTCTGACTGGGTAACTTTTATTGTCCTCTCCTCCAGGTTATTAATTCTTTCTTTTGCATGGTCAAATCTACTTTTGAAACTCTCTGTTGAATTCTTCAGTTACTGTATTTTCAACTCCAGGATTTCTGTTTGGTATTTTTTGATGATTGTTTTTTGTTTGTTAAACTTCTCATTTGGTCATGCACTGTTTTCCTAATTTCACTTAGTTGTCAGGTTTGTGTTCTTATTCTCGTGTTTAATTCCACTAAACTCCCTTAAGTGTATTATTCTGGATTTTTTGCCTGATAGTTCATAGATCTTCATTTTATAAAGATTAGTTGTTGGAGCCTCATTAGTTTCTTTTGGTGCTGTTATATCTACCTGATTCCTTATGTTGAGATGTACACATTTGAGTAACTGGGCTTCTGTTCCAGACTTTATAGGTTTGTTTTGGCAGTATGATTTCTTCATTAGTCAGTTCAGTTGGGTGTCTGGGTGTGTTGCTAGTAGCATTCTTTGGGTGAGGCAATTGATTGAGCTCTGACAACGGGAATGGGGGAGAGCACCAGGGCTGAGACCAGTTGGATAGAATTACTGGCTTTGTTCCCTACCCAAGTGAGGCTGTAGGATATGTTCCATGGTTGACTGGATTGTATGGTTTTACTAGATGATCAGGACTGGCTATTTTATTAATTAGGAGACGGGACTGTGAATTAGCTTTCCTGCCCTGACAGACGGTATGTTGGCACCCAAAGCCTTTATAACACATTTGTAGGGACCCTGAATCAGGCCAGAGTTGAATTCCCTGGTCAGTTGAGACCACAATTTGCTCTGCAAATGGGCTGTTCTCTCTGTTTAAGTGCCATTGTACATAGGGCTGTTGAATGGGTTATGCAGCTCCTGGTGTGCTCTGGTTAGCCTGCTCAGACAGGCTGAAAGCTGTATTCAGTGACAAGTGGGGCTATGAATTAGATCCCCTGCCCAGGAGCAGCAACTCTTAAGCCAATAAAGCTCTTTATTTGTCGCCTTAATTAAAGCCAACCCACACCCCAATTTCCAGGACTGAACAGAGCCACTGGCTTTGTTATGAAAACTGTTGGCTCTCCCATTGCGCTCTTGATTCGAGTGTTGGCGGGCCACACAGCTTCCAGGAGTTGTTACCAGCCCTTCGGGTCAGATGGGGCTACAGGATACTCTCCACTGTGTGGGTTGGACTATTGTTTCAGTTCCCTTGCCTGAGTGGGAGTGTGTAAGGGGATGCTCCAGAGCTACTCCTAATTTCCCAAACAGGCTCTTCAGTTGGGAGGGTCTGGGAGCTGCCATCAGCCTGGGTACGATTTAACTCCCCTTCCTGTGCATAGCATGGGAAGCCTCCATACCTGGTACCACTAGCTTTGCTCTGGGGGTGATCAGTTCTGTCTGCCTACCTCTTTATTTAAGTGCCACTGGACTGCACTACTTCTAGGAGTTGTTGCCAGCCCTTTTGGTCAAATGGGGCAGGAAGGAACTCTGCTGCAGATGGGACTGTGATTCAGCTCTTTGCCTGGCCATGGGCAAACTGGGATCTAGGGCTGGTAGAACTCCTTGTTTGATTATCCAAATTAGGCATATCTGTGCTATGCCAAGTTCCTTAAGAGTGTGCCCCTAACCTGGTTTTGCGGATGAATAAAACCACTGGTTAGGGTTACTACTTGGGCACTGCAGGTATGAACTCAGTCTACCAAATCCATATGTCGGTCGTGGCAAGCCCCTTCTCCTTCACAGATGCCAAAAGTTTGAGGCCTGCAGGTTCCCTTGCAGTCCACGTGGTGCAAGATCAGAGTAGAGGTTCCCAGAAAGTGACCTATGATCCTGGGGTAGCTCGCTGTCCCCCCCAGGCTTTCTTTTCTCACTGGAGGAACTGCAGACTCCAGGAGACCTCTTTCTGTCATACTACGCTGGCTTGGAGTGATTTTGCCTTTGTGGAGCCACTTCTCTTATTCTCCTAATGCCCTCTGTCTTGGTTTTTGGTACAGGGGGGTGCTTCAGCCGCAGGCCAATGTTCTAAGATCCTGTCAGTGGTGTCTTATCTTTCAGTAGTCGTTAGATGTTCTTCCTGTGAGGGAGCAATGTCAGGAGCAACCTATGTGACCACCTTGGTGATGTCACAGCATTCATTTTTGATCAAAGAATTTAGCTACCCAGTACTGTTTAAAACAAACATCATAACAACTTAAAATAATAGAACCCTGTATGTTAACTACACTGGAATTAAAATTGTAAAAGTAAAATGAAAAATAAACAGCACAGAAAATGATTTCTTCTAGATAGCCACTCTATTTGTTTAATTCATATTTATGGTCAGCTGTTACATGCAAGATTCCAGGTACTGCATATTCATGAGCTAGATGTAACACAGTAAATTTATATATTATTTTTTAAAGTACCATGTAATCCGGTGGATTTGAAATTTGCAACTACTGTCTGGTTGTACTAATCCTTGAAAATTTTTAAAGGGAGAAATGAATAAAATACAGCTAAAGATGACAAACATCTAGATGTCATAAATATTAATAACTTATAAAACTTGCTGAATAAAAACAAACATAAGAATGATTTCCATTTTATATCTCTTCTTCATGTACCTTTCAAATAAATGCTAGCAACCAGAAGGTAGCAATAATCCATATTCTAGATTATTAATAGATGCGTCAATTATTTGGTATTTTATATAAGCCTACAGAGGTTTATTGTTAAGCTCTGACACAGATTATAGATACCATACTAAGAAATCAATTTCCTTAGTCCATACTTTTGCTATGTTATGACTTCTGGATGAGAAAAGAAGTCCATTAATATCCAGAGATTTTTCTAGGATGAATTTTGGTTTAAATATATTCATTATAGTAATTGTTCTACATTGATTTAAATTTCAAATATACACACCCGTTAAGGAATTCCATTCCCAGAACTTAGTCAAAACTAAGAAAATGAAACTACCAATACGTAAAGTTACAAGTTAGATATTTATTACCATGATACTTTATTAACAAGAAATTTTGAGAATAAACTAAATGTTTACCAATAAGGGAATGTTTTATACACCATGTTGTAGGCATTGCTTAGTCTCTTTCTTTAGAGATACAGATGGCAGGAGTGCCATTAGGGAAGGTGCATATAGGAGGAAAAATTGGGAGAGACACAGACAGGACTGTGAAAGCTATCAGGCTACAAAGCAAGTCTGACTCTACAAAGGAGAGAGGGGAAGGAGATTGGGTAGAAGCATCATAGACTGCCATGCAGTCTGTGGTAGGTTTGACAAAGCCATCAGTCTTCCAGCTGAAGTTAGCCATCAAAGGAACCCATGTCCAGCAGGAATAGATAAACTATCCTTTGCACACTCAGTCATTGGATGGGAGCAGCTGTGGGAGACCTGGCCTCTGTGCAAACATTGTGATGAATTTCAGGACACTTGCTAAGGCCCTTAGTAAATTATACCCGCTACATCTGATGGACTTGAGCTACATTCTTCTGGCTATTGCAAGCATCCCATGCCATGAACTTATAAAAACCACGAAGATAATGACTTGGAGTATGGATTTATTGGAAGGATTTCTATAATAGGTAAAAATAAATTACAGAATACTATGTAATGACTTCATTAAAAATTATATATGTAACATTTGCATAGCTTCTCATAAAGTGGAGCTATTTAATAACAAATAACAATAAAGATCTATTTTAACTAATATGTGGAAGGAGAACCAAATATAAAGCTGATGACAGATGTCAGTCAACAGAAATGCAAATGCCCCTCCCCTGGAGCACCTGGGTGGCTCAGTCAGTTGAGTATCTGACTCTTGATTTCAGCTCAGGTCATGATCTGAGGGTTGGGGACCATGCGCTAAGCATGGAGCCTGTTTGGGATTCTCTCTCCTGCTGTCCCATTTACACTCTTGATCTCTCTTGGGCGGGGGGGGGGAACCTCCCCTTGTAGTTAGTTTTTCATCAGTTTAGTTTTGCAAACCTTTCAAGGATGATTTCTAGCCTGGAAATCTTCTTAGACCCATCTCCTCCTCCTCCTCCTCCTTCTCAGTTCTCTGCCCTTCTTCCCAAGGTCTCTCCCATTTGTTCCTTCTCACTTTTCTTTTTCATCTCCCTTAATTTTCACCATCATCTATTAAAATAGAAATTCATTCACTCATTCCTTCATTTTTCCATTCATTTGCTTATTCATTTATTTTTAAATGTGGGAAATCTATTTTACTTATGTGTAGACTGAGTGGGACTCAATGACCCCTGAAATCTACTGTTTGCATAATAAACACATGACCTCTGACTTTTTTGGTTAGAAAGGAAGTGTTTCATGTTTTGTCTTTGTAAAGTTCCTTATTGAGGGAGAAGGTGACAAGAACAATGAAGGAAGATATACATACCTTTAGAGTTGGAGTCCCTATGGATATAAATAGTCAAAACCAGGAGAATGAGTATCTGTTTCCGAGAGTCCCTGAGAGACTTTGGAGTGCAGGAGAAAAATCTTTTTTAAAATTTTTTAATGTTTATTTATTTTTGAGAGAGACAGAGACAGAATGTAAGTGGGTTAAGGGGCAGAGAGAGAGAGGGAGACACAGAAGCAGAAGCAGGCTCCAGGCTCTGAGCTGTCAGCACAGAGCCTGACACAGGGATCGAACTCATGAGCTGTGAGATCATGACCCGAGCCGAAGTCGGACGCTCAACCAACTGAGCCACCCAGGTGCCCCCCCCTTTTTTTTTAAGAGGCAAAGGCAAGTATCCCTTCTTGTACAAGAATCCCATACAATTGTGTCTCCAAGCACTAGTGCATTAGAGAGATGAAGTAGACAGAACCTTCGATCCATACCAGTGAGCCCCGATGCAATGCACCTTTCTTTAAGTTTTGGGTAGAAGACCTGTTACAAACTGAGAGAAACATGACTTGAGTGCTACCGGGTGACTATGACTGAGAGATCCATTTGTAATCATGAGGGGGATCATAGAAATTGTGGATGTTCGTTACTGATAGTAATGTGATTAGATGTGTTTTTGCAAGCTAAGTATAAAGAACATATCATGATCCCATCTCAGCGTATACCTTTCCAAGCTTATCTCCTCTCTTTTGTGCAACTACTTACAATACAAACTAAAGATTCTACAGTTCCCCAGATATTTCCAAGTTTACCTACCTTTATGACTGATAAAACCTTGTTCTCTTCTAAGGCCCAGTTTCGCATGTACTAACACTACACAACCTTCAGGGTTCAGCTCACACATTACCCCCATGCTTGCTACTTAAAGAGTGGTTTCTGAACCAGCAGCATCAAATGGTATGGAATTAAGTGCAGAACCCAGTCTTCATTTCAGATCTCAACCTACTTTTTCAGATTAGTAAGATCCTCAGGTGAATCATAGCACATTTGAGTTTGAGAACTGCAGTCCTACACTAAAAAGGCTTTTTGTATTTCTTTAATCTAAAATAAGCTTGTCCTGGTGTCTGACAATCCTGCACATATAATTTTTTTCAGTGGGTTTTACCTGTCCCTAAATGCTAATTCTCAGCTTGTCTTTAGGCCAGAGTTGATCCTTAAGACTTTTTGTGGTGGCTGGAGTCTGTCAAAACCTGAGTCCACATCTATAAATCAGGAGATTTCCTATTTAAAAACTCCAAGGGTTTTGTTGTTGTTGCTGTTGTTTTAAAAATCAGGATGTCTAGAAACATAAACAGAACAGCTAGAATGGCTGTCTGGGGACAGAGTGACTTTAGCCAGTGGGCCACAGACCCTACCGCGCTCACATATGCCCTGGATCTCAGGCAGCTTTACTCAGTTATGTTGCCTGCCTGGCCTCTGACATTGGAGTTTGCAGCTGCTGCTTGCAAATAGACCCAGAGCTCCTGCCCGGAGGAGAGACATGTCTTTGTCCTGTTCAATATTCCTGGTTCTAGCAAAATATCCAAAAGAGCTCTTTCTATAAACATGTTTTTAAGGTGACGTAAGACAGCACCTGACCACAAAACATCTACAACCTAGTTGTGACCTTAAAATTACATTTGACACCAAATGCTAATGAGGCTGCTGAGAACCTAGATCGCTCATAAACTGCTGGTGCGGATGTTACCATGAAACAGCTCCTCTGAAAACAGTTTGGCAGTTCCATATAAAACTAAACCTCTCCTTCCCATATGCTACCCAGCAACTGTGCTCTTGAGTATTTGTTCCAGAGAGATAAAAACTTAGGTTCACCCAAAAGCTGTACAGGAATGTTCACAACAGCTTTAGTCACAGTAGTCCAAAACTGGAAACAGTCTAAATGTTCTTCAACTGGTGAGTGAGTTAACCAACTGGTAAACCCACACCGTGAAATACTATGCAGCAATAAAAAGTAATGCCATATTGAAAAATGCAAGAACTTGTTTGGCTCTCAAGAGATTTACGCTGCATGAAAAAAAAAGTCACAAAAGGTTATACACTGTATGTATGATTCCATTTATAAAATATTTTTGAGGTAAAATTATAGAGAAGGAAAACATATGAGTGGCTGTCAGGAATGAGGGGAGGGGAGGGTGTGGCTATCAGAATAGCACAAAGGAGATTCATGGTTATGGAGCAGTTCTCTATGTTGATAGTGTGGTGGTAACAAGTCTACACATAGGATAAAATTGCATAAAACCACATACATGCAACACAGATGAATGCATGTAAAACTGAAATCTGAATAGGTTCTGTGGATTGTACCAATATCCATTTCCTGGCTTCTGTTATCCTATCGTTTTCATTAAATGAAACTGGGTAAAGGATGCACAAGACTGTCTTGTAGATTTTTTTGACAACTTCCTGTGAATCTGTAATAGTTCGATATTAACTTTTCTTTAAAATACTAGTCAAAAAACTAAATTGGAGAGTATGCATGATTGAAATGACTATTTTAAATCATTTTCTTCTCTAACTGGGGCCAAGACACTCTGAGGTCAAAGGACTATTTTTATTTTTTGAATGGTGGCCCAGGAATCTAAAGAAAGTAAGAAAAAACATAGAAATATATTTATATGTAAAACCCATAGACCTATATCTATATGTGCTTGTGTATCTAGTCTACAACTTTTACGTGTCCAGTTACAAAACTCCTACTCGGCTTTGATAAATGACCATTAATGTGACAATTGTTCCTGGAGAACCCTAGCTGGACGGAGTAGCTGAAGACGTTTATTACCAACATTAGCATTATGTGTGATTCATGCAGCTTAAGAAATGCTGATCCAGGAAAGCTTTCTCAGTTGAGGCACGACAATGGAGTTTAAATATTCACTGTATAATAGCTGGCAATAAAGTCCATATTAGGTAGGAATAGTTTATTTTGATACGCTTCTCTCAGCCAAAGCAGTAAGATTTGTTTATTAGTGTTTGCTTAGCCGGACATTTTATGGCTATAATATCAGTGCAGATTTATAGTGTGTAAAGTAGTGTAGTAAAGATCCTTACTACAGTCTGTTCCTGTTTAAAAAAAAAAATAAAGACCCACATCTCAAGAGCTCTACCTCTGACTAAACAGAAAGGCAATTTCAACATGGAAAAACTAGTAAATAATAACCCAGGAAGTGAGGGTTTGGACATTTCTCTGAGATGCTGCCGTTTCACATGATTGTTTCTTAAGCACTCAAAGTGAAATAGGGCAGGGAGGGGCAGGAGCATTAAGTTGAGGGTCCAGATACCTAAATTTTTATAAACAGTTTTTTCACCATTCTTGTGTCCAACTTTGTTCTATAAATATCAACACATTATTTTTATAGGGTGATTATTGACTGATGAGTGACAGAAAGGTAGTAAATGTGGAGTTTTTGTTTCAACCAAGCATTTACTTCATTTCCCCAATAGTTTCATGAACACAAATATGTTGGCTGAATGTTGTACAGCTTGTTGGGTTGCACTTTGGTTGAATGGGGAAATATGAACTAAAAAGCTAATTGGTATTTCCACAAATATCACAGGAACCTCAGGTAAAAGGGCTTTTTCATAGGCCCATCACTGAAAATTTCACCCATCAATGGCTTGTATGACAATACAACAATGATTCTCAAATTGAGTGTTGACAGGAAGTTAAGAAGGAAGGCATATGTATGAAACGATGGTAAGTTCTGAAAAGATATAGACAGGGAGCTCCTGGTGGCTCAGTCAGTTAAGTGTCTGACTCCTGATTTCCTCTCAGGTCATGATCTCACAGTTTGTGAGTTTGAGCCCTGCATAGGGCTCTGCATTGTCTGTCTGTCTGTCTCTGTCTCTTTCCTGCTCATGATATCTCTCAAAATAAGTAACTTTAAAAAAGATATAGACAGGATGATAGGAAAGGTAATTGAAATCAAACAGAATAAACTTTAATGGAGTCCATAGAAGTTTTACGTATCTTTCCAAGGAAATCAAATAAAAATCTAAAATGAGCATATGAAAATTCATGGCAGTAGGTCTGTAAACAATGACTTAGGGAATTTAGGATAAGTATAGGCTTAAGCCATCTACAGCATAATGTGTTTATTAAAAGAACAACAACAACAACAACAAACCAGCAATGGTCTTTGTATAGTGTCCAAAATACAGAAGTTAATAGTCATATTCTACACTGGTTGGACCACATCTAGAGCAGTGAGATTCGTTTTTGGCTTTAGACACAAACATCAATAAATTATATAGTGTATCAGATGAATGTATAGGCTGAAGCAACTGAAACTATGCCATGAGAAGACTGTTGAGTTACCTGAGGATGACTAGAAGAAAAGACATGATAGGTCTTCAAATATTTCATGGTACCTAACAAGAGGAAGAGTCAGTCAGGTGAGCCCCAGTGTCGAGTTCTAGGAAAGTAGCTTTTGAGTGGATATAAATTTAAAATTGTGAACTATTTAGAGGTGTCACATTATAAGAACTACCTTGAAAGAGACAAGGATGGCCCATTACAGGATTTTGCATCAGCAGAGGAAGGTGGCCATTGAAAGAAGTTATTGAAGCCAAACATCATATAAGTTAGGACTCCTAAACCTTTCCAAATCAACTGAATAAAAAATGTGATCTTAAAATTCCATGGTTTCTATGACAATAGGCCATACTATCTAGTTAAAGAATGATTGTTGGGCCATCTGGGTGGCTCAGTTGTTTGAGTGCGTCCAACACTTGGTTTCAGCTCAAGTCAAGATCACACTGGTGACATGAAGCCTGCTTGGGATTGTCATGCTCTTTGTCTGTCTCTCTCTTTGTCTCTTTCTGCTCATTCCTCACACTTCCTCTCTTTCAAAATAAATAAACTCAAAAAAATCACTTTCATGTCTAAAATTCTGATGTTTGATGTTCTCTCTCCCAGTTCAGAACAATTAATATAGTACGTCATCATAAAGGAATCAATGAAAGTTCAGTCTAATTCTCATTGTGTATTAGTGCTAAGACTCTACATGGTAGTATTTATAATGATGTTCCAATTGTTTGATACTTACAGTAGCAATTGTAGCATCTGTAGCTGGAAGACAAATAGCGGATTGGAGAAAATACCTCATTGCAAAAGTCATTTTAGTTACCTGAAGAGCAATTTTTTAAAGAAAACTAAAAACACCTAAGAAATCAGCATGAGAATATACAAACTTCTTGTGTCTCTGTTCATCTGTAGTTCATGCCATTGATAGAGCTAGCCTTGTTTTCCTTTCCTTGATTCCATGAAACTACACATTCCTGACGTTGTCCTACTCATCTTACTAATCATTGTCAGTAAACTGAGAATTTCTCCTTTTCTTTCCAAACTTTAATTGATTATATCAGTCCAAAACATTCTTCTCCCTATTCTGTATTCTCACCATACGTTATGTTAATGTGTTCATTGCCTCCAGGTTTTAAATGACATCCATATGCTTGAGGTTCCTAAACTTAAGTCTGACCCTAAACTTCATTTGGATCTTCAAACATATATATCCACCTTTCCATTGGATATGTTGACTGCATTAACCATGTCTTTTTATTTTCTGTATTCTAGTGTTTTGAGATCTGGGCCTTGGTTGTACACAAAGGGCCTGCCCCTCCCAAGTTCAGCTAATTCCAGAGATGATAAATAACTCACTCTTGAACATGTCTTTGAAACACAAACCCACCAATCCAGAGGGCCCATACTCCCAACTCCTTCTTTTATCAGCTCTTACACTCTAGGCCACTACTCCTCTGGCTTAATGGCCTCAGGGCTAGACAACTAGAGACAATCTATAGACCCCAGAGTCGGCTGAGAATGTTTAACCTAGCAAATCCTAAACCTCTTTACCCTGCCTTACCCATTGCCTTCTGAGGAAACCACCCATAACACTTCCCCAACCTTTTGCCTCCTGATTGACCCTGGTACTTCCCTGTTTGGCCCTGCTTGGTAGGCCATGCCTCCTGCTCCTAGGGATTTGTGGGCATACAAACTTTTTCCTCATGACAGTAATTTTTGTGTCTGTGTGATGTACCATACTTGATTAAAATAAGCCCAGTGTACCCTTAAAATACATGTCCTAGGAAAGGAATATCCAGAACCAAGATCCAGTGGGGCTTACAGGCTCCCATAACCCCCAAACCCCTTAATGTCTTACCTACCAAAACACGTTTGTCTTTTTTTTTTTTTTAATTTTTTTTTTCAACGTTTATTTATTTTTGGGACAGAGAGAGACAGAGCATGAACGGGGGAGGGGCAGAGAGAGAGGGAGACACAGAATCGGAAACAGGCTCCAGGCTCTGAGCCATCAGCCCACAGCCCCACGCGGGGCTCGAACTCCCGGACTGCGAGATCGTGACCTGGCTGAAGTTGGACGCTTAACCGACTGTGCCACCCAGGCGCCCCAAAACACGTTTGTCTTTAGAGTGTCCCATCACAGCAAATGCTACCACCATCCACCAAAATTGTTTCTGCCCAGGTGTCATTGATATCTTTCTCTCTCACTTCCCACATCAGATCAGCTAAAAAGTAAACCATCACTCTACCCCCACTGTCAACTTTGACCCAGAGTGCTTCAGCCTCACTTTCACATCCATTAATCAGTTTAGTAAATATGACCACGAAGGACATTTTAAAAATGTGTATCTTTTTTTTTTTTTTTAGTGTTTTTATTTATTTTTGAGAGAGAGAGCACACGCATGAGCAGGGGATGGGCAGAGAGAGAGGGAGACACAAAATGTGAAACAGGCTCCAGGCCCTGAGCTGTCAGCACAGAGCCCCCCCTCAGGGCTCAAACTCATGAACAGTGAGATCATGACTGGAACGGAAGCTGAAGACTTAACTGACTAAGCCACACAGGTGCCCCTAAAATGTATCTCTTAAGAAGCTTAGACTCTTAAACACTTTGCCTTTGCTCTTAAATTCATTCTAAAATCTTTAACGTGGCTTACAAAGTCTGCGTGGTATGATTTCTCCTACCTTTCCAGCCTTCCCTTTGTACTGCTCCCTCCCTCTCTCAGGACAGCAACGTGGATACATTTTTTCAGTTTCTCAACAGTGTGCCCCACCACTGTACTGAGTATATTTCAGAGCTTATGTGTCAGTTACTCAGGGTGCCTGGGTGGCTCAGTCCGGTAAGTGGGTAAGAATCTGACTCTTTCTTTAATTTTTAAAATGTTATTTATTTCAAGAGAGAGTGGGGGGAGGGGCGGAGAGACTCCCAAGCAGGCTCCTCAGGTTGGCATGCAGAGCCCAGCACAGGGCTGGAACTCACAAAGCCTGAGATTGTGAAGTGAGCCAAAGTCAAGACTTGGGCGCTTAACCGGCGCTTAACCCACTGAGCTCAGCGTCTGAATCCAACCCAGCGTCTGGATCTTGATTTCCACTCAGGTTATGATCTCACATTTTGTGAGATCCATCCCCACACTGGGCTCTGCGGTGACAGTATGGAGCCTGCTTGGGATTCATTCATCCTCTGTCTTTCTCTCTCTCTTCCCCTCTCCTCTTCTGTCCCTCCCCAGCTCTCCCACAGGTGCGTGCATTCTCTCTCCAAATAAACAAACTTTAAAAAAATAAATGTCCACTTCTCAGAGAAGGCTTACTAGGTTAAGTCCTCTTGCATCTTTAATGTTCAGTGACCTCTTTCAGAAGAAATACGTATTTAATGTATGCAGTATTTATTCCCTCTCTTTGCCTAGACTATAAGCCTCATGTTGCCGGGAATCATGTATACTCCCTGTGTCTCACCTAGTGTAGATGCCAATATATTTACGGAACAAATGTATTTTTATACAACTTTAATGTTTATTTTTCAGAGAGACTGTGCGTACAAGTGGGGGAGGGGCAGAAAGCAAGGGAGACAGAATCTGAATCAGGCTCCAGGCTCTGAGCTGTCAGCACAGAGCCCAACTCATGGCTCCAACTCATAAACTACACGATCATGACCTGAGTCTAAGTCAGATGCTTAATGGACTGAGCCTCCCAGTTCTCCTACTTATAGAACAAACATATTAATGCATTTATTATATTAATATATTAATACATTTGTAAAGACTATTCTGCCATTTGGAGTTAATGACATACAGGTCTTGAATTAGAGAAGATCCTCCTTGGTTCTCAACAAAGTTCAAAAAGCAGGAAAAAAACATTTATTGCTTCTACTGAAGAAGACATCACAAAAGTCAGATTTTTTTTGTGAGCATTCATTTGCTTAATGAAATATGGAGCATCTATAACCTTGCTACTCAAGTTGTGATTCACAGACCAGTATCAGCAGCATGTGGAAGGTTGAGCCCCCAGACCTGCTGAATCACAATCTGCATTTTAACTAGATGCCCAGGCGACTCATAAGCACATTAAAAAATTGAAAAACACTGAGCCATAGTATCTTCATATTTATGCTATTAACTATTTAAAATTACTTAAAAATTTCCAGCATTATACAGCACATCACTGGGAGAGAATATACTGAATACATGATGGTTGGTTTCTATCACCCCCCACTGCCACCACCAATGGTGTCCCTTATAAGGAAAGGTACAGACTGTATTTGGTTAAGCTCATGATCAGGCTTTTTCCTTACCAAAAAACAAAACCATTCAAAGTGAAATCAATAGAGAAAGCAGATGGAAAACAACCTCAGTGTTTAAAATTCAGTCTGTAGCCCCATTTTACATGATGATGTGTAATACAAGCAGCTAGTTTGTAGCCCGTCGTTTGGAATTTACCTGCAAAACAGACACTTCTGAAAACCGTTTCATTTCAGCGACTGAGATGCTATGTGCGACTGCGGTTATTGAGAGTGATTTCTAATTATTTTGGCTTCCTTCGGATAAATTACCAGAGAGAAGTCTAATCTGCCATATGGTTTGCTGATACGCTGACAGTCACAAGCCATCTTGACATGCAGTTCATCTGCAGTCAGGTGCTTACTTCAGGCATATAGGAACAACCACTGAGTAATATCACTGAAGAGAGTGCTTAATTTTATTAGCCACTAATGGGAATAATCTTATTTGTTTCACATGAACATTGATCCCAGAATGTATATCACAAATAATAGACTCTAAATGCAGCATCCCCTTAAAACTCCTACCAACACTGGCAATGAAATTCCGTAGGAGGAACAGGATTTTGTTCAGAGTTTGCAGTCCAGGGTTGAAGTTTTCTCCCCCCACTCCCCATCTTCACTATGTTTCTACTGCTGTTTTTATTAAGTGTTGCAGGAAGTTCTGACAACCTCACCCAGAAAGATATCAATCCCTCCCCCACAGGGCTTAGAATCTCTAAGCCCGTCTGACAGTACAACTCAGACATGTTTCTAATAACCGTTTAGAAGCTCTATGACAGAATTCTTTTTCCATTTGTCAAGAACTATACACAGGCATTTTGATCATTGTCACAATTTAGAGAGTAGGGAACAATGAATGTGCTGAGAATCCCCCTCCTACACTCTGATGGATTCTGCTGGAGGCTCAAGGATTTAATGAAAACAGAGCTTGGGGTTAGAATACATGTTTCCACTTTCCCCTTCTTCCCTCATGTCTTTGCTTCATCTGCTGCTCTCCTTTCCTGATGATCCTCCATGTTTTCTTTTTTTTCCCCTTTTCCCCCCCAAAAGAGTAACCTAGACCAAGAGACAATTTAAATGTTTTAGAATAGATAGCATCCTAAAAACATGCTCTGTCTAGCTTCTCTAGAAATGACTTTAAATGGCATGAGCATTTTTTTCCCCATAATTTTACTACACTGTGAATTGTTCCTTGTAAGAAAAGAGATTGCAGGGGCGCCTGGGTGGCGCAGTCGGTTAAGCGTCCGACTTCAGCCAGGTCACGATCTCGCGGTCTGGGAGTTTGAGCCCCGCGTCAGGCTCTGGGCTGATGGCTCATAGCCTGGAGCCAGTTTCCGATTCTGTGTCTCCCTCTCTCTCTGCCCCTCCCCCGTTCATGCTCTGCCTCTCTCTGTCCCAAAAATAAATAAACGTTGAAAAAAAAAATAAAAAAAAAAAAAAAAAGAAAAGAGATTGCATAATTTTGGGAGGTTTGAGTTATTTTTCAGGCCTCAGATACCTAAATTGTTTGCTCCATACACATGTATCTGTTGTTATAATCATTCTCTGAACTCTTTGAAAATACTGCCGATAATGGAAAGAAATTTCGAGATTTGGTGTGTATCTATCACTAATATGTGAGGTGTTGCTATAAAATGGAATGATTTGAAAAGATACATAAATCTTTGTCTCCATATGCCCTATCTGGGTTAATGCATACACAGAACCAGTACCTACTGTATGTACTACATTGGTAACAGATCTGTAACAAGATGCAATTGTGGTTAAGAGCACATGCTGTGGAGACAGACCGAAATGAGAATGGATTTCACTCACTTCTTACTACTGTGACCTTGGGCAAAACCATTTAAATTCTAGATGCCCTGGTTTCCCTCTTGACTCTGGGGGTGCATAGATATCTTTTACAAAACTTTTAAATTAAATGACGAACATACCTACAAAACTGTTAATGCAGTCCTGGCCACAAGGCAAAAGATAAAATGTAGCTATTGATCTTATTTGTATAGATACATGCTGAAACATCAACAACAACAAAATGACTTTATATGCCCCTATTCAAAGCAGCTCAACAGATCACTGCCTGCTTGCTGATCTTTGGAATCAAACAGTAACTCATTTGGTGACCCAAAGTTCCTTTAAGGAACAACAAAACCACCCAAGAGGTATTGTCTTGAGGCTCTGTGATCCATACCACACTGGATTAGGTTTCAGTTGATGGAATGGAAATATAAAAACAGCTCACAACAAGTATTACTGTGCTTTTGTGTATGCAAGTCCTATTCCTGAAAATAAAAGAACATTAAGTATAATACACAGTTTTTAAATTTTTGTAAAAGTTTTCTTTGACAATAAACGTAATACATGATTTTTGAAACCATAATAAAGGTCAATAAGTGAAAAGCTGATAATTTCATAATTTTTCATTAAAGAAGGGTGATACCAAGTATATATATACATATATATACACATATACACATATATATACACACACATATATATACATGCACATGTCTACTGGATAAAAAGCTGTTACCAAACCTTTACATTAGGCACATTTCTACTTGTTACAAGTAAAAATGTTTGAGAAATAAGTAACTGTAGCTTCCTGTTTTTATAATTACCTTAAGTCCATTTTGAAATGTATACCCATTTTCCCCCCTTGGCAGTCGCATGCTGATATCCTCCTTCAAAATCAGTATGCAATGATGGCAAAAGTAGTATTTTGGCAATAAACAATTAATTTGAAGAGGTAGAACTATGTGAACCACTAAGCTTTAAAAAAAATTTTTTTTTAATTTTTTTTAACGTTTTTATTTATTTTGGGGACAGAGAGAGACAGAGCATGAACGGGCAGGGGCAGAGAGAGAGGGAGACACAGAATCGGAAACAGGCTTCAGGCTCTGAGCCATCAGCCCAGAGCCTGACGCGGGGCTCGAACTCACGGACCGTGAGATCGTGACCTGAGCTGAAGTCGGACGCTTAACCGACTGCGCCACCCAGGCGCCCCTAAAATTTTTTTTTAATGTTTATTTATTTTTGAGACAGAGACAGAGCATGAACAAGGGAGGGTCAGAGAGAGAGGGAGACACAGAATCCAAAGCAGGCTCCAGGCTCTGAGCTGTCAGCACAGAGCCTGACGTAGGGCTCGAACTCAAGAACCATGAGATCGTGACCTAAGCCAAAGCCAGAGGCTCAACCGACTGAGCCACCCAGGCACCCCTCACTAAGTTTTTTAACCTTCACCAAAGACATCTTTATGTTACACCTGATCTTAAAATGAGCAATTACAAGCACAGTGATTCTAAAAGATATATCCAGTTGTCTCATTCGTATGTGCATATTCTGGTGGCCATTGGCAGATGATATAGGCATTAAACATTAATACTCACCACCTGCAAAAAATACCACACAGGCTTGGCTTTCCTATCCTGGTAATTGCTGAAAACTACAAAGTAAAAATATAATAGCATGCGCTTGTTAGAATGTTTGAGTGGTGTTTGCTGCATAAAATGGACTCTTGAGTAGCAATGACTAAGAGGTACACACAATTTTCCTAAAAATAATTAGTATTGTGCAACTAAGGGACCACATCCATAATGTTTATTTTTCTATCTTTGTATATGATCAGAATAACATTTTTTGTTGAAAATTCCTGTCAACTATACCTCAATAATTTTTTAAAATAAAATTAATGGACTTCAAATAATTTTTTTCTAAGTATATACAGTGTATTTTGTTAGGGTGCAAAATGATTAATGATCAAAACAATTCTATGAGATATTCTGAATCTTTACCAGACCACTGTACCATTTTTCAAATGGGTGACAGATAAAACAATAGTTAAGAGAAGTTAAAATACATGTTTTCACTGTAGTTAACATAAGGTTTTAAATGCTGTAATTTCAATCATTTTGTGTGTGTGTGAATGAGATGGCGATCAGTTGAGAACTAAGGATTGGGCACAATGTTCTGGCTGGTCACGTGATAAATCCTTGAGCTTTTAAAAGTGTTCAGGCCCATGAAATATGCAACTTCCATTGATTGTTTAAGCTGAACAGTTTAATTTTGTTCAGGTTCCAGAAGTGTTAGCTGTTATGATGCTGGAATAAAAACTGTGCTTGCAAATTGTCAATATTTCTATACCAAAGTTATTCCAGCTGTCAACCTCCATATTTAAGTTATATTGGCTGTAAAGATGTTTAAAGAGGACTATCTCTTTGTTGACTTTCTTCCAACAGACCTCCTAGGATCAGATATCCCTTGATCCGTGGTTTGGTCTTCCATTTTGCAGCTTCAGAACTTTAATTTTTGTCCTCACAGATGACTCTCAGGGATTCATACTAACTCACTCACATGAAACAAACTGTAACTAAATTGCCTAATTTATTAACTCATATTGAGAAATACATCTGCCACGGGAACAGAACATGAAGATAGGCATCCTCTGACGAGAACGTTCCCTCCCTTTCAGAAAAACCATGAGAAGCCAAATTATAATCAAAAGATTGCTTGATGATCATGTAATCAGAACAAGAAAAGTGATTTGTGTGATTTGTATATTTAATGGCATCATGCTATACCAGACGTAGCAATCTCTATAGCATATGTGATACCTGTTGCCGAGAGAGAGTCCATCTCTGTCAGGGTCCCTGGTCTCCTGAAGAAATGAACCTATCTGACTGGCATTCTGCCCACTCTCTGTCTCTTCTGAATGATCCAGTCATTCTTTAACTTTCCTCTTGCCTTGCTGTGCTTACAGGGTCAAGCTGTGCTTCTAAGTTGGTTTCCTGACTGTTTCAGATCAGGCTCTTGACATAATGTTAAAGTTAGAGGCCCTTCCGTTTATTTCCCTGCTGACAAGTTCCTGAGGGCATAGTCCTTACACCCACCAGAAACTTCTGAATAGATTGGCAAAATCACCAGCACTGGCTTAAATGAATCTAGCTGTGATTCACTTAAATGATAAAATAATAACTGAAATTTGAATAGCACTTTAAAATGAACTTAGTTCTTTTTATGTGTTACCTCATATGATAAAACAGCTCTATTCTTTTTTTTTTTTAACTGAGAAGAGCCTAGGAGAACAGGAAATACATTAATAGTTGTCATTCTAATAGCAAAATTCAAGAAAAGAGATAAAATGTTTGTTGTTTCTGTATTAACTAAACACCCACAGGAATCAAATCAAAGGCAAAGGGATATGATACAACAGTATGAAAACTGTTATTGTTCCTACCACCATAAAAACTTTTGCTACATTTGTCTTAGGTTTGTGGCTTTGATTTTTACTTTAATTTTCATTGCTTTGCCCATGGTTGGCCCATTAAAAAACACAATCACTTGGTAAAGAACATTATTATAATTCTGAGAGGCTATTACAATCCCAAACACTAGGTACGGCACTGTGAAGAATAATTGTGTAGAATTTGCAATCGGTGCAAGGGGCAGCTTCCTTTAGTTTCAGAGAAATTCTAGCAGAACAATTTACGTAGCCTGTAAGGAAAAGCATTGCTTGTAGAATGGAGCAGAATCTGTAAAAGCAGAGGCAGGTGTGAAGGGAAGTAGAGCTCTCTCTCCCCACACAATGGTCAAAGGCACTCAGAATCAACTGGTGATTATCATTCTTATTCGTGTTATAGTTAAAGCTCCTTCCATTTACTAAATTCTTCCCATTTGTCAGACGCGAGACTAGTCTTTTAAATGCCATCATGTGATTGATTTAATCTGTACAGCAACTGAGTGAGAAAGATGATGTTGTTATTGCCAACAGGGAAAGTTCTATTTTTAATTTTTCAGATGTAGGAGAACTAGAATTTGCAAAATTCATCTTCTTTTGCTCCACGACATCTCCTTGGTGTTTGCTTCTGGTCTCATTACTATAGATTGTTTGATTGCCATGCCCACAAAAAGCATGCTCCTGTATGCCTCTAAGATTCAGATCTATGACTTTGTTCTTCCGCTGGAAATTTCCACTCAGTTTTCCTGCAAATACTAACAACTTACCATTTCTAAAACTGTGCCCCTCTTTTTCATATATGATCCTGCTTCACCTGACATGCTCCTGACTTTAGTACCACCATCAATACATTCTCTCACTAAAATGCTCATTTTCCACCCTTTTCTGTACCTCCGTTCAGTCTCTAGTCAGTCACTAAATCCAGTTGATTATATATCTCAGGAATATTTTGTATATCTTGCCTCTATTTTCCTGTGAGGCTGCCACTGTCTTCGTGTTCTAATCACCAGCTTTCATGAACTAGCTTCTCCCTTACAAGTCTTATCCTATTCTAGGGTATATTTCCTACTATATTCAAGTGAGCTTCGTAAGTAGCATATCTGACTGTGAGATTCCCCACACGAAAAAATCACCAGTCTCCACTAGTATAGCATGTCAGGTCTGTGGCAAAGACGAACCAGGAATTTATCATTTTTCCATTCATCCTGGGAAGACAGCTAGACTCCACTGCCAAGCCTCCCTGGCAATAAAACATGGCCAGGTCACTGAGTTCTGGCCAAGAAAATGTGGGCAGAGGCAATATAAACCATTTCTAGGCCAGACTTCCAGCTGTATGTTGATGCCCATGGATTTTTTAGAAGTTATGTGTTAAAGATGAAGAAGCTTCCATCACGTGGGACCCCAAAAAATCAAGCCTACCAGAGCCACTCCCTACCACAACCAGGAATTACAGGTGAATGACTAAAGGTGTATGTATGTGTGTGTATTACATACACATAATGTAGCAGTTTATTTTTCTGTAATACAAAACTCAGTCTTTCCTACTCACACATATCTAGTTTTTTCTCCCATCATCCTGTATAGTCCTGTGCTCTGTGTCATTGCTGCACTGAACATATTGCCCATCACATTGCCTGTTCTGTTCCCTTAATTTAAATGCTTGAAAACTGGTCAGTTCAGACCTTCAGACCTGAACTCAAATATTACCACTGATGGTCTCCTAGTGTTTGCACAATTCTGTTAATATGCACATCTCAGCATGTAGGGATTGCAACTGTATTTTTGGTAACCATGTCAAAAATTTCTTGGGGGCAAAGACTGTGTGATGAGTTAATAGGTAATCAGTGTCCTGTATTTGTCTTTTAAGAAATTTTGTTAAATGGATAAAACTTGGCAATATATACTATAATTAAGAAAAACAACCAGTAATTAGTTTTGCTATGAAAATCATTCTCCATTCAAATAGACATAATCGAATAAATTATTTTGGGAAAATTATTCACAAATTGTCACCATTCAAAATGTTGCCCAGGGTCTTATGTAAATAGTTGTGTGTGTGTGTGTGTGTGTGTGTGTGTGTGTGTGTGTTCCAGGGATGGTGGCTAAGGCTAGAGTACCTCTTCTTTGTTCCTACAACTTTCAAATTTTTAAAACTACCATGATTCACTTTCTTAAGCCTTGCCATACACTGTTAAGCAGAAAGATGAAGAAAGTAGGTCAGTTTCCTGACCTGTTTGTCTTGCTTTAGTTATATTTTTACTCAAAGGCACTGGCAGGCATTTAAAATGCAGATACATGAGCAGGAAGCACAACACCAATGGCAAAATCTCTCTCCATTTATATCTTTTCATTGTTCTCACAGCAGGATGATCTTGACAATATGTTGTACACAAGAAAAAAATAGTTTAAATTGCTGCTACTGGCAATTTAAAGAGATTCATACAAAGCAGACCCATGACTCCAGGTATAAGATACTTCTGTTTTCTTTCCCATTGAGTTTCAGCTAAATAATCACAAAAAGAACAATTTCTTTTCAGAAATCTTTTTTATTCTAATAGGAAATATGTAGGAATCGTAGCATAATTAATCTTCATCAGCCTCGTTAGGTGCTATCCATGGAACTAAACCACTGAGTAGTGAGTTGCCAATTCTTCCAGGATGGCAAGTTTGTACCTCTCCCATCCTCTATATAACTTTTTACACATATTCAAATATATATACAGCTACTTTACAAATTATTTTAATGACACTTGATTCAAAATCTTTAATATAATGCAAACAATTCAAAATAAAGAGTACATATTGTGTAGCTTTTAAACAGGAGCTATTTAATACTCAAATACATATTAAATGTCTTAAAAGATGACCCATCTCTTTCTGTATTTGCCCAAGACATCAAGAAGATCCTTACTGTGGTTCAGACAACTTCTGAAGGCTCAAAGTTCTTGCTGACAGTATTTTTGGCTGAGAAAAAGGGAAATCAGACCTTTAAAGGACTCAAGTTGTGTTATTGTACATTGGGCACCATCACAGATTGAAGAACTTTTAAGATCGGAAAGACGTGGGCTGGTGTATACATGTTTAACTCCTTCTTTTAGGTTACCCTAAGTCTTGATATATTCTTCCATGTTCTCTGCATTTTTACCTAAAAGTATTATCTTCTTGAAAATCCAATTAAGTTTCAAAATATTTAAGCAGCTAGTTAATCTCTTCATGTTTATTGTCTAACATGACTAAAACTAACTTGCACAAGAATTCAGTGTGCAATGCGTATTCTACTCCAAACATACACATATTCCATGGATGCTCTTGAGTCTTAAAGCTAATATATTCATAAGGTTATACTTCAGGCCCACACATGGAAGAATGGAGTTCTTAAAAGTGAGCAGTGCCTAGAGGGCATAATTCTTAAATGTCTCATTTACATAGCTAGTCTAACAGTCATACGATTTTTAGAAAATATTATATATTACCTACAAATACCAAAAGAACTAAGCCATGTATGTGTGTATATATATGCATTTAAGCCTAGAATTCCATAATAAATTTACAGACCTTGGGATTGTAAGATAAACCATACAGATGTAGATACAGTCACTTATTCAAAGTGATGTTTTTATAACTACCTAGTTTGTGGTTCTAAATAATCCTAGGCTCTTCTAAATAATCCTTCTTTAGAGTTACACAAGATTCCTCTCACAGGGCGCCTGGGTGGCTCAGTTGGTTGAGTGTCCGGATTCGGCTCAGGTCATGATCTCACGGTTTGTGAGTTCGAGCCCTGTGTCGGGCTCTGTGCTGACAGCTTGGAGCCTGAGGCCTCTTTTGGATTCTGTGTCTCCCTCTCTCTCTGCTCCTCCCCTGCTCGTGCTCTCTCTCTCTCTCTCTCTCCCTCTCTCCCTCTCTCTCTCAAAAGTAAATCAACATTAAAAAAATTTTTTAAAAAAGATTCCTTTTACTATTGTGTTTTACAGTAGGAGGAAATACACACAACAAATGATGTTCATAGTACTAACAAATGAGGAAATGTTTGTTCTCTGTGTTAAAACCTGGACCATTTAAAGACAAAGATTTTTACAATCTACAAATCTGTAAATTTATAATTTCTCAAATGTGGGGTCAGAATCTACACTAAGAAGTCCTACCCATGAGCAACAGGAAAAACTTCATGTTGGTGGTTCAGGGAGTTAAGTAAGGAGCATTTGCTATCTACAGTTACATAAAGGTTCCGAAAGGAATGTAGTTTTGTTTTTGAAGTTAATCACCTGCTATGTGTCTTGACTTCATAAGTCTCCTATTACATTTCTATATTTTATATTTAGATTTTCATTTCTGAAGCTCGACTTGAAATTCAGTTCCTTCTAGAGGATATTCTACCTGGTTCTGAAAGAAATACCTTCTAAAATATTTGTACTACATTGTTTCACTTAATTATTTAAAGAATGAAATTCTTACTCTTAGGTGGTGATATAATGAAATGGAACTTGTGTATCTTTCCATTTCACCACATGTGCATCCTGAGCTCTGTTCCATGGAAGAACTTGGAGAGAGTCAGTAATGCAGTGATTTCTCAAATGGTGTTCGCCATGCCCCGGGGGTCCCCAGGCAACAGGCACGAGGGAATGTATAGGGAGTGGGTTTCGGGGCAAGCCAGTCCTTCCTTCCTTCAACCAGAGAATGCTAACTTCTCTCTGTTCCATCTGCCTGTGATTTCTGAAGAAAGGATTTTATGGCTAAAAGTTTCAGGACTGCTCGTGTCCAATCATACAGTCTTTCACTTGAGGAAACTGTAACTTAAAAAGATGAAATAACCACCAGGGATGACAGACCTCTTAGGACAGAATCAGGACCAGATCATATCCCCCCGTTTTCTGTCTAATGTTTCTTCCATTTAGTCACTTGTTTTCCAATTTATTGTCTAAAAAAGAATAATACGATATTTAACCAAACTTGGTGCTCAAATAAAAACAGGCAAAGTTAGGCTCAATGATTTTGGTACATGTAATTTTGATGACCCTGGGGGGTGCCAAGTGGCTGCTCTTGGCTGTCAACCCAAGAAAATCCAGCAGCCCAGATAAATGGTGCTTTGTACTTTGTGATCACAATAGGTCGGCAGACTTTTTAGAATGGTGGATGCTAATATAGTCATAAGGTCAAACTTGAGCCCAGTAAATGGAAGAGCAATAGTTGTTACCAGTGTCTAGAGAGCAGGATTCTTAAATTTCTCATGGATACTTGTTATTCATTGGTCTACTTCAGGAAGCCCTGACTCAGTTGAAATCTTCGGGGAAGGCTCAGGACTTAGGGAAGTAAAAGCTTGATAGGAGAACTCAGACTCACGGAGGATGGTGGAAGGCATTTCTGAGGTGTGTTAACACACTTGATAATTTGTCGTTTGTGAGAGAGAAAAATGAGAGTATAATAGGTTGTTTTTAATTGCTGCTATAACAAATTCCCACAAACTGGGTGGTTTAAAACAATACAAATGGATTACCTTGCAAAGGTATAGTTAAGAAGTCCAAAATGGGTCTCACTGACGAAAACCAAGTTGTGGTCAGGGCTGTGCTCCTTCTGGAGGATCTAGGGGAGAATTTGGATGCCTTTTGCAGCTACTAGAGGTCACCCATGTTCTAAGGTTTGTGGCCCTTTGTTCTGTCTCCGAAGTAGCAGTACTGGACTGAGTCCTTACGCTGTCTTCTCTTGATTCTCCTCTGCCTCCCACTTCTGTTAAGAACGTTTGTGATTACATTCATGTCAACTGGAAAATCCAGGATAATCTCCCTGTTTTAAAGTCAGCTGGTTAACAACCTTAATTTCATCTAATTCCTCTTTACCATGTAATGTAACATGTTTACAGGTTCTGGGGACTAGGACATAGACGTCTTTAGCGGGGGACTATTATTCTGTCTACCACACATAGTATCGACATGGATTGGGAAACTGACATGTATGGATTGGAACTCACTAAGAATTTACTGAGGCCTCTTGTGGTGATAGTATACTACCTACGTCGATGGAGTTTTTTAATAATTTTAAAATGAATCTGAAGAACTCTTTAAGATAGTGCTTGATACATAGTAAGTTTCCAAAATGTTAGCTAACATGAAAATTTTGGTAACCTCTTGGAGTACCTAAATTTTTTGACAAAGCAATTGAGCAAAAGTTCTTTCTTATGTTAAATATGATAGTGCTGAATAGTTAAGCTGTTAAGGTCTTAAAACTGTTTGTAAAGGAAAAATGTAATCCTGTAGTTCAAGAAATAAAGCCATTTTGAAGCATAGCACCTCTCATGAAGAGTTTCTATAAAGGACTTACTCCCTTTGCTTAATCATATTGGCCTTTTAAAGAAACCTATATTCCTTCAGCATTGTCACTCACAAAAGTACAAACTGCGGCCTTCCTTGACACAGAACACGGTTCTTCCAGCTACAGAATAATCTCCCTGTTAAACTCTGGGACTTTACCTTCCTGTTACAAGAAATCATTTTATTTCTTAAATACTTGTGGTGGTGGTGGTCTTGAAATACTTTAAATATAACCAGAGTGTCTTTCAAGCCCTGATACCCACAGTAGGATCTTATAAGGCACTTCATTTGTTTAATGTAGAGAAAATTTTGCCAGCTTTAATCTGTAAGTAAACACCACAGCCAGACACTCTTATTGCACAAAGCTGTGTACCAACATGGTCCCATGGTCTCTAAATTCTCTTATTTGTCATAGTTGCCATTCATGCTGCCACACCAAGCTTTCTCTGTGATTGCTGGGGAAAATGGTCCGTTCACTTCTCTGGTGCCTCTGTTTCTTTGCTGTTCTTGGATTTCTCGGAGCACATATATACTTTCTCCTTTAAAAATATTTCCATTGAGGGGCGCCTGGGTGGCGCAGTCGGTTAAGCGTCCGACTTCAGCCAGGTCACGATCTCGCGGTCCGGGAGTTCGAGCCCCACGTCGGGCTCTGGGCTGATGGCTCAGAGCCTGGAGCCTGTTTCGGATTCTGTGTCTCCCTCTCTCTCTGCCCCTGCCCGTGCATGCTCTGTCTCTCTCTGTCCCAAAAATAAATAAACGTTGAAAACAAAAATTTCCATTGAGTTCCATCTGAAAAACTCAATGCTTCTATCACACTCATGTGACATCCTCTTAAGTTTTCCAGCAATGCCGTGGATACTGCTCATTTGTGTTTCTTTGATCATTTTTATGGGATTTGAGGAAAGTGACTTTTATCTATCATTGGATCAAAAGTCTCAGGCTCTATATTTCAATACATGCATAAGTTAAAAATTGGGACATGCATACTCACACATTTTTTTTTTAATATCTATTTTATTTTTGAGAGACAGAAGGAATGGGGCAGGGTCAGAGAGAGAAGGAGACAGACACAGAATCCGAAGCAGGCTCCAGGCTCTGAGCTGTCAGCGCGGAGCCCAGCACGGGGCTCGAACTCACAAACCATGAGATCATGACCTGAGCAAAGCCGGATGCTTGACCGACTGAGCCACCCAGGTGCCCCAGGATACTCACACATTTTTTAAATGAGCGATATATTTTAATTTATGTGATTTAATGACAGCACTGAAAGTGTAGTGTATATTAAAGAATATCAACTTAGTTTCTGACTACATTGTTGAGTATCCTTTCCAGTAATAAATACATCCTACCTTTATATTTAGTAAATAAGTAAAATGAAATAAATTGAAGTCATTAGCCATAATTAAAATTTACCGGATAATTGTTTAATTTCACGAAGGAAAATACCAACCCAAGGTAGAACATAACTCAGAAATACTTGATACCATAATATGCCTCAGATTTTTCCTTTTGGCAAGATTTAGTGAAAGCTATTATGAAACCTAGAACTTAAAAATTATTCAGGTTGTATTTCATATTGAGTCCAAAGACTTATACTGCTATCTAGTGGCCACTCTGAGTAATTTTAAATTATAAGCTACCAATGCAAACCACAACATTGCTGTTAAAATTTTAAGTCATTAGGGTTGACTTATTGTGTTACTCTAGACAAAACAATGCTAAAAATTGCAGACAAGAAGGTAGACACTTCCACTGTGAATGCAGTACACTCTATTAATAGACATGTATTTTCATAATAAGTAAAATGTTAAGAATGATAATACCAAGCAAAGAAAATTTTAGGTAAAAACTAGGGTAACATTTGAATAATGATTCACTAAAAATTATTAATAATAAATAAAATAATGATTCATCATAAACTATACCAAAATAATAAATTTGAGCTTCTTCTGAATAGTAATAAATTATCCTTGATTTAGAAAAATTTCAGGGAATTTCATTTTTTTTTTATCCAGAGATTTTTTAGTGGCACCACACACTGGGTAACGTTTGAAGCCAAGCTATTTACTGGACACGTGAGGTCAAATGAATTCTAAGGTAATCTTTTCAGGTTGTTATTGTTACATTGTGAATTCACCTTATTAAGGATGACTGAAATTTCTTAAAACCTAAATTATTCACAATGAAGGAAAAAAAAAGGTGACATCTTCCTGACTTGGCAATAGAAGTTAGATCAAGACTGAAAAAGAATATATATTGGTTAGTTGGCCTGGCCCTTTTTAGTGACTCTATTGTGTCAACAGTACTGGAAAAACTATTCTCAAAACATTATTGGTAGGGAAAATAGTTATTTTCCAAGTCTTGATGTTTGGTAGTGCTGTCTCCACAAAGAAAGGGGCCAGGCAAACACACCCACATTTTGTTGTTACTTTTTTCTTTAAAATTTTTTTTTCATGTTTATTTTTGAAAGAGAGAGACAGAGTGCAAGCAGGGAAGAGGCAGAAAGAGAGGGAGACACAGAAACTGAAACAGGCTCCAGGCGCTGAGCTATCAGCAGAGCTTGAAGCGGGTCTCGAACCCACAAACTGAGATCATGACCTAAGCCAAGTCAGACACTTAACCGACTGAACCACCAAGGCACCCCAACACCCAAATTTTGTTGTTAATGGGTGGCAGGACTGTTCTACTACTTTATTTTTGTCACAAACCATGTTTCCTACTCACAATGTGCACATGCACATGTATGTGCAATGCGCACAGATTTCACAGAGTTCAGATTGTTACCTGGGCTGCAAAGAAAACATTTAGCTTCCCTCCTAGGATAGTTTAGGTCTAATTACCTGACAATTAAACTCTACGATTTGACATTTCCGGGAGATAGTCCTATAATGTTTATAAACATTTTGAATGGTATGTAATTCACATATTGCTCTATTAAATGCGAGTGCATATTTATAATTTTTGCACATGAATGCTAAAATGTGTGATGCTTATGTTATTAGGTTGTATGCCTCATGGAATATTCCTTAAATTCAGTCAATGGATTTAAATACAAATTATGATTTGGAGTTTGTATACTTTCATGCTTGCAAATCATTAAGATGTCATTCCTAGACATTCTTCAACAAGAAGGCAGTTGCATAGTACCACAAAGGATTCTCTTTTAATTTTCATTAGGACAGAAATAATTCCTGTGTGAAAAGCTTTATAATGCTATTAATAATTGAATTGCTCTGAAGAGACTGGAATACATCCCATGTCATGTGTAATCAGCTACCTCATCAAAAATAATGATATCAGAATAACTATTCCAAAATCATTGAATTTGGGGGTAAAGGCTAACTAAAATCGTTCAGTAAAATCTCGTGGAAAATATTTGTTTGACCAGCAAGTGCAAGTGCTGACAGATTGTGTACTAATATGAGATGCTAGCATGTAGTTACTTTAATTAATTATTCACTGACTTCACCACATTCATTGTGAACATCACACAGATATGGAGAGTGGTCATAAGCAGTGGTGCACGGAATGTGATCTGAGACAAGTTTACAATGATGCATTATATGTGTTTGTTTTATTCTCATATAAATTAATAAGTTAGCTTTGTTAAAAAATGACTAAAGACAAAGTGTATGTGACACAAAATATTTTAATACTTCATGAAGTAGGCAGTCTCCTTTCCCAAAACTACAAAATAGGGTGGAAGGCAGGAGGCTTTTCTAGGATAAAGAATAAAGAGGGGTGCCTCGGTGGATCAGTTGGTTGAGTGTCCAGTGCTTGATTTTTGGCTCAGGTCATGATCCCAAGGTCCTGGGATCAAGCCCTGCGTTGAGATCTGCACTGAGTGTGGAGCCTGCTTAAGATTCTCTCTCTCCCCCTCTGCTCTTCTCCCCAACTCATGCTTGCTTGCTCTGTCTCTCTCTGTCTCTCTGTCTCTCTGTCTCTCTGTCTCTCTCTCTCTCAAAAAAAAAATAAATAACAAGGAAGATACAAAAAGAAAACATCTGATTGGCTGGAGTCACATAGTCAATCTTTGGGATGAGAGGCCACAGAATTGGCTTGTTATTTGGGGATTGGCTGCTGAATTTACTGTCTTATCAAGAGAAGCAATAGGTACAATAAGGTCATATAAGTTTCATTTTGCTGATGTGGCACCCCAGGCAAGAACGATTCCATCTTGGGCCTAAAAAGTTATTTCAACAGTTCTCTCTTTTGATCAGTCTTAATGTGACTCTCCATTACCATTGCTTCATTGGGTCTTAGTTTATTATTCGAAGAGATTATGTCAGGCTCCTATTCTTGGAGCCACTTACATTTTTCTGTTCCTTTCTGTTGTTCCAGTCAGAGGAGACATCTGTCAGCTGGTCAATGGCTGCCACATGCATTTAAAACTTTTGAGAGAACTCAGTGTATCAGGGAACCAATAATAATTATTAGCAACAAAACAATTCCCATGGTTTGGAGAACTCTTGAGCCAAGGTCCCCATGACCCAAACCAGCTCCAATCACAAAAGAAATTATCCTGAAGGCAGGAGAGGTAGTTAAGCCATTCCCCCTCTTTATGTATTTTATGTAACTGTATCTATACTTACCCAGAAGTATATACCCGGGAAGCTTTTTCCAGAGAAACTGAAGCATTGGAAATCAGGAAGAAGTTTATGTTGGGTACAAAGAGCTACAGGACCACCAGCATCATAACAAATCCAAGTCCATTGTAGCTTGGATTACTCTCTTCCGCAATGGACTGAGATATGTGAACAATGGCATTATCTTTTCAGGCCAGGGCAAAGAAAAAGGTGTCCAAGAGAGTCCTAAAGCTCTTCACTGTGAAATATTTAAGAAAAGGAAGTACCTAGGAATAAACTTAACAAAGGAGGTGAAAGACCTGTACTCTGAAAACCATAAAATGTTTATGAAAGAAATTGAAGATGACACAAACAAATGAAAAGATACTTTGTGTTCATGGGCTGGAAGAATATTGTCAAAATATTCACATTAACCAAAAGCAATATAGATTTAGTGAATTCATATCAAAATGCCAATAGCATTTTTCACAGAACTCAAACAAATAATACTAAAGTTTGTATGGAACCATGAAAGACTTCAAATAGCCAAAGGGATCCTGACAAAGAAGAACAAAGCTTTGAGATACCACAATCCCAGATTTAAAAATATACTACAAAGATGTAGTAATCGAAACAGTATGTTACTATCACAGAAACAGGCACACAGACCAAGAGAGCCCAGAAATAAGCCTACGCTTACATAGTCGATTTATGACCAAGGAAACAAAAATATGCAATGGGAAAGGTCTCTTCAACAAATGGTGTTAGGAAAACTGAACCACTTTTTTTTACACCATACACAATATAAACTCAAAATGGATTAAAGACCTAAATGTGAGACCTGAAACCACAAAACTCCTAGAAGAGAACATAGGCAGAAATTTGTTTGACATTGGCTGTAACAACATTTTTCTAGATATGTCATCTAGGACAAGGGCAACAAGAGCAAAAATAAACTATTGGGACTATACCAAAATAAAATTCTTTTGCACAGCAAAGGAAACTGTCAACCTAGTGAATGAGAGAAATTTGTAAGTGATACACGCAATAAGGGGTTAGCATCCAAAATATATAAAGAACTTATACAATTCAGCACCAGGAAAACCAATCAGATTAGAAAATGAGCAGGAGACCTGAATAGACATTTTTCCAAAGAAGACATACTACAGATGGCAATAGACATGTGAAAAGATGCTCAACATTGCTAACCACCAGAGAAATACAAATCAAAACCACAATGAGGTACTATCTTACACATGTCAGACTGACTAGAATCAAAAAGACCACCAGTATTGGTAAGGATATGGAGATAAAGCAACCCTTGTGTACTTTTGGTAGGAATGTAAATTAGTTCAGCCACCATGGAAAACAGTATGGAGGGTCCTCAAAAACTTAAAATTAGAATTACCATATGATACAGCAATTCCACTACTGGGTACTTAATCAAAGAAAATCACTATTTCAAAAAGATATATGCACCACTGTGTTTATTAAAGGATTATTTACAATAGCCGGAATATAGAAGCAACCCAAGTGTCCATTGAAAGGTGAATGGATAAGTAAGATTTGGTATATATCTACAATGGAATATGAATCAGCCATAAAAAAAGGATGAGATAGTCCCATTTGCAACAATGTGGATGGACCTAGAGGGTATAATACAAAGTGAAGTAAGTCAGAGAAAGGTGAGTACCATGTGATTTCACTTACATGTAGAATCTAAAAACCGAAACAAAGCACAAAACAGACTCTTAAACACAGAAAACAAACTGTTGGTTGCCAGAGGGGTGGTGGGTGGAGAGGTGGGTGAAATCAAGAAGATTAAGAGATACAAACTTCCAGTTACAAAATAAATAAGCCACAGAGATGAGCAGTATAGCATTAAAAACAGAAGAAAAGGATGGTCAGCAAGGGAAGGAGGAAAGGAAGGAAAGCTCTGGATCCTCTTGCTAGGACACCTTGGGAAAAAACAGTCTACCTTGATGGCAGCTACTTTTCTCCCTAGTCAATTAGATTTTGAGGCCTCCAGAATTTTCCCAGGATCAGGTGTAAGGTAGGGCCTTCTTCAGTTGGGAAATCTACACCCAGGGTTCTTTGACATATTGTAATTTGACAGTGGTGTCAGTGGTCAAGTGTATTCGGTAGGGTCCTTTTCCAGAATCTCTCTTTTGCAAAAGCATCAGTGTAAAACAGTAACTGTAAATGACAAAAGACTTAAAAATGGCCATGGCTTAAAGATCTGAAGAGAGTTTGTCATGATGTAAATAACAAGAAAATTTAGTTACTTGTGACAAAACCTTTTAGGACAATAACTGGAATTATGACTGATAACATACCAACATATCATATTTTTAGAAATGTTACACAATTTCTGGAATACTTATGTTAATAAATACAAACATAGCCTAAGAAGGTTTAAGCATCACTTCTTATTTGACAATGTTTCCTATGTAATTGAACAAAACAAATTAATTAGTTTAACATCTCTCTTTCCCAACATGAGAGACAAATCCCTTCAGACTTTCCAGGGATCCTCTGGGAAACCTAAGTGATTTCAAGGGCAAAAGGAATCCATTTGGAATTTGATTTGGGGAAGTAGTCAAAATATCAAAAGGTTTGATCATTCGACTAAATAGGACCACAAATGATTGTAAAATAATAATTATTTAACCAAAGTGACCACAGAAGATTTTAAAAACAAATACAGAAGTTTACATAATGTGAAAAAATGTAGCTCTTTTAATATTGAGAAGACTGGGCTTTTGTAAGTTACTGAAGTCCTAATAAAGACAACATGAAGCACAGGAAATTATTTTGGTAAGACACAACATCTTTGCTGTCTAAGCAGATTACTTAAAAGCTAAACAAAAAGCTTTATTTACAATTTATTATTAAGAGCAGTCCAATAGTCTAAAAACCTTTTCCCTTTTAACAAAGAATAGTGTATTTTTATATTAAAACTCATTTTTAAAAAACTTAAATCCATTCCAATCTTAGCCAGTTTTATGACACATACAATTCATTTCCCAAGATTCCTTTTCCACAAACTTACACCTTTTTATACCTATTCAGATTTGTCTTGTTTTTTTTTCCTTTTTTCCTCATTCTGTAACAATCATTTCACTTTAAGACAAAATTACTTTCTTTCTTTTTTTCCTTTACCAAAAAGCAAACAACAGCAAAACATGTCCACCACAACTTTCCTTATGTAAAAAAAAAAAAGTCTACTTTCCTTAGCTACTTTTTTACACACGATTGTTTTCTTACACCTTTATTATTTCTAATAGGTGTAATTACACATATTAATGAGAGTTCTTCACTCAGTTTCCACTAGAAATTATGGATTCTGAGAGGTAAGCAATCATAGACTGGGAAATTTATAAATATATTTCATAATTTCTAGAAGTACATTATTTCTCATCGTAAATTTTTCAATGTGGCACAAAATATGTTTACTAATACACCCAAATATCTTTAGTTCTTTTGTAAAAGGAAAAGTGGATAAATATTCAGTGATTAATGTTTAACTATTTTTTTAACTTGGAAATCATCTAGTCAGTGAATATCCAGCATCTAGCTTTAAGAATTCAAGTTACCAAAAGTTGTGGAAATTATTTTTAAGTTGATAAAGTATAATTATTGTTGAAAGTTTATTTATAAACTCACATCTATTTAATTTGCTGCTTCTTAACAATTACATTTTGGTTGTTCATGAAAATTTTATGAGGCATTAAACAGATAATCTTTCTTGCTGATGATTGTGTAACAGAAATAGCATGAGGTTATTTTACTTTTGGTAATCCTAGGTAGAATAAAAGTAGTATGTTTAATGCTGATAACTCAAAAAGACATGCCTACTTTAGTTAAATCAACAAATTTAAACTACCTTTCATTCATTGAAGATTATTCTACATCATGTGAACCTGAGTAGAGCTCTTTACAAATACCCCTGGAGGTAGAAAAAAATTGCATATTTATGTTGTACATAAATAGACGTTCATAAACATACAGAAAGATACAAAGACATCTTATGGTTTTAACTTTAAAGTTTTTAGCCATGAGACAGGAACAATAATGCAAAACTCACTAATGTATAAAAGAACAATTGGATCCAAATTGTGTTCCTGGCAGATGGAATAAGTTAAGATGCTCAGATGTTTAGATCTTTCACTATTTGTGGATAAAACTTTTAAGATTCTTCATTTGCTTAGTTTCTAAATCTAAGATAAAAATTACCTCCCTGAAGTTTGTATTTCAAAGAGATGGTGCTCAGTTCCTAGAGAAGACCAGGAAGAAAATTTACATCTCCAAGTCACAGGGAAAGAATGCAAGCTCCTCCAAGAAAGGTTTTTGCTTCCTAAGGCCAGAGTTTGTGGCCTTAGGAAATGAATAGGGGAGAATTGTGGATTGGTCAAATTGTGGACTTTGTGTTGTTGCTGAAGCCACACTTCTGGTCCTATAAAGAAAAGGACAGCTATTTCTAATTCCTCAAGGAACTGGATTATAATTTCAGTGATTTCAAGGTATCAACCCATTCACCCAACTATATTATCTTCAATTTGCTTCTGTATTTCAGGAAGATCTCCAACTAACATAAAGATCAGAAGATTATTATGTTCTATATTTAGAATTTTTTTCTTACCCTGTGGGTACATAGTTTGATTTAGGTTAGGAAAGAAGCCTAAAAAGTTCTTATCAAGCACTGAATATCAGTTTCCAATTTAGCCAACTTCTGATCATAAAGCTACTTTTAAAAATCCTTTCATCTAATACTGTATGTCAAGGATATTTTAGCCATACTAATTTTTAAAATCCTTTCAAATATCTTCTCAGGTTTTAGCAGATACAAATAGTAAATATTCCTGGCAACACTGAATGACCCCATGAACTAAAGAGGCATCCCCAAAGCGGGTGCAAAAGTTACTATCCTCTCAAGATCCAGAGCCACTCCCAGAGATAGCCAAAATAAATAAAGATAACTCCCCTTAGAGCTAGCAACAGTTTCTAGGACACTAGCTACAAATGGGGTACAGTCCACATTTCTGTCTGGACCTATATTTGGGCCCCCCAACCTGACAGGTAGGCTGCTGCATATGCAAGAGCAAGAAACCTTTATGTCCCAGGGAATCAGAAAGTCAAGCCAAGTTCTCAGGACACAAATGAGACAAGATGGCAACAACTCTCCCTGGGAGAGAAAGGATTGAAAAACAACGGGCACCCCCAAAACCAAATTAAGGGTGTAGTTTGGGAAGGGACAACATGAAATGTTGAAATGTTACTTTCTGTCAAATGAAAATCCTAAAACAATTCAGTAATGAGTTTGATGTTCTTTTTTCGAGGAGAAAGAGTCTGTGGATGGGGAGAGTTATGTGCCTCACAAGCAGTGGAACACTCTTCCTGGGGGATTTTGAGCAAGAGCAGAGTTTTCTAGACTATTAGAGGAGGCAACACAGAAACAGAGTAGGATGTGGGGAATTTCCTTATAAAGCTAGCAGGTCCTATTCTTTAGGGTAAGGTAAGCTGGTTAAAAATGAGTTGGTGGATTGTGAGTGGGGTATGTTACATTTCCTTGACTGGTGTTTTCACGAAGTGCAGGCTGACTTAGGTTTATGTTTTTGATGTGGGTCATGCTAATGAGGCAACGTCCATTTTGTGGGTCCCCATATACAGATTAGCTTTATCACTTCCTTTCTTGACCAGGCACTGAGGAGATCCATGAGAGCCAACTGTAGTAAGAATTCTTACCCTTTGCTTGGCAGAAGCCCGTTTCCCCAGGATCCCATCTGCAGGTCCCTCAGTAAGTGGGATTTAAGTAGACAGTGCAGCCCTGGTATCTACCAGAATTTGGCAAAGTTCTCTATTAATTTTAATTTTAGTTTCCCCTTGTCTTTTTATGGGACTAAGTGGTAAAAGACTACTTGGAATTCCTCAGCATCCCTTCAACTCTGGAGTGGCCCATATGGAGGCCATCTTTTGAGGGTAGATATGGCAGCATTTTGAGTGTGCGTGAAAGGACTTGACAAAACCTTCGAGGTCAATCTTTTTCCAGTACTGATTACAATTGAGACACCAATTTTGGGGGCCAGGGTTTTCATAATGGGCCCCTAGGTCGGTATAATGAGGGATGCCCAACTATTTTCATTTTTCTTGCCTTGGAGCTATTGCTGTTTTAAGTCCAGTGAGTTGGTTGTCTTTGGTTTATGGTCTTATGGTCTCTTCAGAGTAGAAAGGCAATTCAGATAGAGGAAAGTTGACTGAGTACTCAAGTAAAAGAGGATGGAGAGGAGTAGTCAGAATCACATCAGTTTTATAGTCTTTTGTTTTGGGTGCCTCTTACATCTACCTCTTTTCTAGTCTTTTGTGATGAAGCTTTCAATGAAGCCATTTTGTAATTTTAAAGACTTTTTGAGGCTTCTGCATGTCAGTTAAAATAGGTATCCCATTCTGTTTCTTGATTTCAGAACCCCTGCTTTCAAGTGCACTTTTTAAGTGAATGATCTTGCCTAATTGGAACATTCCCCATCATTTTATAATTCCAGGTTGTGTTTGTAGGATTTTGCCATTTTTTGCAGTCATCTATAGCTTCTGTCACCACAGTTACCAGACATAAAATAGGTCAGAAGGTGGAGCACTCAGTTATTTGAAATGTGAGCATCCCATTCCTTTACCTAAGGCTTAGATTTCTGAGAGTCAAATTAATACCTTACGGGGATGTGGTGTCATGTTGGGGATTTTGTGGTGTTTTACAGTCTAACTTGCATGGAAATTTTCTTGATGTTGGTGAGTGACCTCATGTCAATCTAACTCATTCTGTGACCAACTTATCCTAGCAAGAGAATTTCAGAGTTAGGTAGCCAGTGCTCTAACAGCTTTTTGGTGCTCAACCCATGCCCATCGATCTTGTAGCTGTGGCTTCAGAGATTCCCATTAACAGTAGTCAACTATTCCTCTCATGAGATTTCTTTGTTGTGAAAGACATCCTGATGGCTTTTAATAGTCTGACCTGGGCCTACTTAGATTTTGATTTTGATGGTCAAAACAGTCCAAGTTTTTTGTCAATTTATTTTTCCAAGTCCCCCAGTGGTATATGCTGTGTACTTAGTTCAAGGCTTTGTGAGTCCCACAATGACAGCCACCCATTGTGGACTCCCAGTATAACAACCCCTGACTCTTTCTGGAATTTTAATAAATTCCAGAACTTCTCCAGGACCCCAGAATCTCTCTGGGAATTTTGACCAACTTCAAAAAGTTTCCTGGAAAGTGAGAAGGATTCCACCTGCCTCTGAGGAGGAGGGAGTGATTATTCACGGAGATCTCTGTATAAAATACAAATCCTCTGATCAGATAATTGAACAGAATATTTGCCATTACACTTTTATATTTTTAGAATCTTTGAGGTATAATATATAAACTTTTGGGATTTTAATAGATGATTAGAGATTTTCAAGTGAAAAAATATATCAGATATGCATATAATCATGTGTTTTTAATTTATACTTCTCACTTGATAATTATACAGGACAGTTCTGACTTTTAATTATTGAAATTTGTTGTAAGGATATGAGCAAAAATATGGCAAAAAATTTTTTCTTAGTTAATCTTCTATCAACCATAATATGTAATAACAACAAGGTCATTGCTAATACTCTTCAACAAGCTCATATTCGTCATGTTTTTTTCCTCTTTGCTCAAATATTACAAATAAGTCCTAAAGTTATCATTTCACTAATATATCAGTCTGTTTTCAAAGATAAGGATGCTTTTCTAAAACGATCATGACTTGCTTATTCATCTAAATATTATTCTCATAAAATGGACCTTTTTGTAATATATTTCACACACTAAGACTCTTAAATTTTATTTTGAACTTGAAATATTTAAAGGCATCTCATAGATGCTAAATTAATATAGCTTTCCTCTCTTATTAAGTGTTTTAAAATAATTGAAAGTAAATATTTATAATTGCCAGATTTTTTCCAATGGAGAGGCAAAGCAAAATAAGCTATCCAGTATTTCTAGATACCTTTTTTTTTTCTAGATATGTTAATTCAGGGGAAGAAAATAATTATTTCAAGGCAAAATATCTGACACATGCTTACATTTAAAAAAATACATGGAGGGGCGCCTGGGTGGTTCAGTTGGTTAAGCGTCCAACTTCAGCTCAAGTCATGTTACCTGGGTTTGAGCCCCACAGCAGGCTCTGTGCTGACAGCTCAGAGCCTGGAGCCTGCTTCGGATTTCGTGTCTCCCTCTCTCTCTGCTCCTCCCCTATTTGAGCTCGCTCTTGCTCTCTCTTTCTCTCTGTCAAAAATAAACATTAAAAAAATTTTTTAATGCACGGAGGCTGAGGAAATACGTATTCTAGTCTTACTGACTGTGATCACCTTATGCCTGTCCCTTGAGCTGTTTTCCTCACACTCCACTCAAATCACAGATTTCTTCAAAATGTAATGCTCTTTGCAGGTTGTTTGACAGCGTTCCAATAAAACTAGACACTCACACCAAAGCCTGTGTTCAGTTCAGCAGAAATGAACACTTAACACACCATTAAGTCAACCATTAAGGCCACCTTGTTTCTTTGCTTCACTGCTGCCTAACATGTCAGGCAAAGGTACCTGAAGTGCTTCCAGGGAAAGAGGCACATCACAGCCGCAGGGTAATAGGTTCAAATAGCAAAGAAGAGCTGTAGAAGGTGGTTGCTAGAATGGAAAACAGCTGTCTGCCCTTAATGTTCTCTGTTTGAGAGCAAGGTTCAAAAGGAAAAAAACATACACAGAAGGATGGGCCAATGAGTAGAAAGTAAATATTTAGACACATCTTTCCTTTGTGGTTGAAAATGCTTTGTTAGTGTTTTCTATGCGATCAAGTATGACTTAAAAGATGTGAATTCCCAGCAAGCTGTATTTTGTGTACAAGTGAGTATGCTAGAAAATATACCCAGGATGTTTTTCTTACCTCTATATTCACTAAGACAGAGTCTATACTAATTTGATAAATGAGGCAAGGAAATTAATAATTCCTCACAGTATTAAGCTATCCCTTGCCACTAGGCTAAAGTCTTTCTATGATTTGACTTATTAAATGTTCACAAATAAATCATTTTTATATTACAAATTAGGTAAGCAGGTTTCAAAGTTACTAAATTTATCTTAATTACCACAACTAATAACAAAGTGGAGTTTTGAAATAAATTCTGATGTTATTTCCTTAAGCATCTATGATTCACATAGCATCCCCATATGTCTATTTAAAATTTGTCATTTAATCTGATAGCTATGGATGAAGTTGACTTGTCTGCTGAGATTGGGTGCTAAATACCTACAAATATCTCATTTGAAATTGAGCCTTGGTGATTTCAGCATTCATTTGCAACTTCATTGATGTATATTTCACATGCCATACAATTCACCCTTTCAAAGTGTACCGTTCAATGGTGTTTACTATATTCACGATGTTGTTCAACAATCACTACCACCAGTTTTAGAATATTTTGATCACACCATAAAGGAATCTTATATCCTTTTACAGTCAGCCCACCATTTCCCACAACTTCCCAACCCAGGCCTAGATAATCACTACTCTACTTTTAGGCCTTCATAGATTTGCCGCTTCAGGATATGTAATGCAAATAGAATTTTAAAACGTGGTTTGTGGCTCTCCTCTTTCACTTAGCAAATGCTTTCACCCATGGGTTCACCCATGTTGTTGCATGTATCAATACTTCATTTTTTAAATTGCTGAATAATATTATTCCATTGTATGGATATGTCATAAATTTTTTCCCATTAATCAGTTATGGACATTTAAGTTGTTGCCATTGTGGGGCTGTTACGAATAGCGCAGATCTAAATGTGCATGTACAAGTATTTGAATACTTGTTTTCATTTCTCTTGAGTATACACATAGAAGTAGAAATGCTAGGTTCCATAAACTCTAATTTTTAACTTCTGAGGAACTGTTAGTCTGTTTTTGAAAGCAGTCAACCTCTTTTATTCCTGTTTCTAGTAATTACAGTCTTCTCCCTTTTTTTTTTTATCAGTCTAGCTAAAGGTTTATTTTTTGTGTGACCTTTTTTCAAAGAATCAACATTTGATTTTGTTGATTTTTTTCCTCTACTATTTTTCTATTCTCTATTAATTTACATCCTAATCCTTATTATTTTTTTTAATTTTATTTATTTTGAGAGAGAGAGCGAGCATAAATTGGGGAGAAGAAGAGAGAGAGGGAGAGAGAATCCCAAGCAGGCTCCAGACTGTCAGCACAGAGCCTGATGCATGGCTTGATCTCATGCACCATGAGATGACCTGAGCTGAAATCAAGAGTCAGACACTTAACTGAACCACCCAGGTGCTCCTCTAATCCTTATTATCTCTTTTTTCTTGCTTGCTTTGATTCTAGTTTGTGTCTGAAGATGGAAGGTAACTACATATTTTTCAATGAATATTTTGAGTGTTTGTTTACATGACTGTCTTTTGAGAGTCTAGATCAAATATCCTAGAAGTCAGGAACCATAACTAATTTGATTTTGTCACAATTGCCTAATACAGTCTTTGGCTAAACTACTAAAACTATGGATAAAATACTGAAAACCCATTTTTAAATTCAATGAGGAACTAACAAGAAAATGAAGGATAATCAAGACCAAAATCTAAAGTTAAAGTAGGAAATCAGAAACCAATAAACAGTGGGCCATTTTTACCTTGAGAATATCGGCCAAAGTAAATTGAACTCTAGTTTCACTGACCTAAGAAGTAAAACAGAATACCATTCAAGGTAGGAAGTCTAACAGGGTACTGAAGATTAATCAGTATACTATATATAAAACCTGCTTTCCCAAGGTTACAGTAAAGAAATTGCCCATCACCAAGGAGAAATCATATGATATGAATACATCTAAGTAATGCTCAAAGCATGCTAAAATAAACATATTGTTGATCATATGTGAAAAAACTATGAAGACAATCAAGGGAATGATAATCATGAAATTCATGGTAATGCTTCCTCTGAGCAGAAAAAGTATGGGATTACATAGGGACACATGGAAATTTTAAAAGAAGTTAGTAAAAAATTTTCATAAGCTGGATGGTAGAATACAGGTGTTCATCACATTCTTTATATTTTTTAAATTTTTAAATGTTTATTATTTCTTTATTTTTCAATGTTTTTATTTATTTTTGAAAGAGAGAGACAGAGCATGGGTGGGGAAAAAGCAGAGAGAGAGGGAGACACAGAATCCAAAACAGGCTCCAGGCTCTGAGCTGTTAGCACAGAACCCAATGCGAGGCTTGAACTCATGAACTGTGAGATCATGACCTGAGCCAAAGTCAGATGCTTAACTGACTGAGCCACTCAAGTGCCCCAATGTTTGTTTATTTTTGAGAGACAGAACATGAGCAGGGGAGGGGAAGAAAGAGAGAGAGACACAGAATCTGAAGCAGGCTCCAGGCTCTGAGCTCTCAGCCCAAAGCCTGACATGGGGCTCAAACTCACAAACCAGAAGATCATGACCTGAGCTGAAGTCAGACCCTTAACCGACTGAGCCACCTAGGTGCCCCTATATTTTATAATTTTAAGCAATTATTCTTTGATATTTATATTATATTTTAAGAATATATATTATCAATGAATATATATGTTATAAATGAATATATGTGTATGTGTGTATATATATATATATATATGTATGTATATATGTAAACAGAAAGACACTCAAACTTGCAAATAAAGCCTAGAGAGGTTGAATGACTAGCTCAAAGACAAACAACTTGTTAACCAAGTCAGGGCTAAGCTATATTTTCCTTAATAAATACCTATTAAACTTTTTAAGAGCCATCTACAAAATAGAATAACTCTAACTGTAGAAAAACAATATGAAATATCAATAATGTAATTAGGCCATAGCCTGCTTAGTGTAACAAGTTTTTACATGAATTATCATTCTTATTAAGTCTCCTAAACCCTGTGGCTACAACAATTTGCACTAAAATTTATCCACTGTAGCTCATTTGCTGGAACTTCGTAATCCCAGGTTTACTTTTCCTATGGCACAAAACAATCTTGAAAAGATGTACTCGGTCTTGTGTTGTCAAGTTATGTAAGTAACTTTTACTACTAGAAAAATAGCATCAAAAATTTACAGTGAGGGGCACCTGGGTGGCTCAGTTGGTTGAGTGACCAATTTTGGCTCAGGTCATGATCTTCCATGGGTTCAACACCCACACTGGGCCTCGTGCTGACAGCTCAGAGCCTGGAGCCTGCTTCAGATTCTGTGTCTCCCTTGCTTTCTGCCCGTCTCCTGCTCATGCTCTGTCTCTCTCTCTCCCTGTCTCAAAAATAAATATTTATATATACATATACACATATAAATATAATTTATATATATTAATTTATATAAATATAAATATATGTAATGAATGTAATCCCTTTGTGTGGTTAAAAAAAGAATACACAGAGGCACCTGGGTGGCTCAGTCAGTTAAGCATCTGACTTCAGCTCAGGTCATGATTTCATAGTTAGTGGGTTCAGTCTCGCATGGGGCTGTGTGCTGACAGCACAGCTCTGAGCCTGGAGCCTACTTCGAATTCTGTGGCTCCCCTCTCTCTGCCCCTCCCCGCTTTGCACTCTGTCTCTTTCTATCTCAAAAATAAACATTTAAAATAATTAAAAAAAAATACACATGAGCACACATACCCATACATTTTTTCTTTGTCAGGAATCACAAAAATCTTGTGAAGTATGTTATTTTACCATAGTTTTTTAAAATTGGTTTTAGTCAGCCTTAGAAGTTTAAAGCAGTGTGATAAAGGAAAACTGTAGCAAAACTCTAACAAACAAGGGCCCATGTGCCTGATGCACAGCAAAGCCAAACACTGATAGCAGGTTTACAGCAGAGAAGTTTAATTCACAAGGCAGCCAAATGAAGAGATATGAAAAGAGTGTCCCTTCCTCTGCAGGATAAAAGAGGGGGGAGGGGTCTTAGGGAGAGCATGGGCAAGGTGACCATAAGCTACAAAGGGGGAGGTTAAATGTGGTGAAATTGTTGATGCCTTCAGGCGCAGTAGATCATGATGCTTTGTATGTTGCATGTTCAAAAGGTGGGGGTGTTGGGGCGCCTGGGTGGCTCAGTCGGTTAAGCGTCCGACTTAAACTCAGGTCACAATCTCGCGGTCTGTGAGTTCGAGCCCCGCGTGGGGTTCTGGGCTGACCGCTCAGAGCCTGGAACCTGTTTCGGATTCTGTGTCTCCCTTTCTCTCTGCCCCTCCCCCGTTCATGCTCTGTCTCTCTCTGTCTCAAAAATAAATAAACGTTGAAAAAAAAAAAAGGTGACACGACTGGGGGTAGAGATGTCAGGCTCCTTGACATCAAAAGGTCACCTGTCTGACACTTGCCCAGGCCCAGTAATCAGGTCAGTGGTCTCCAGGGGTCTGAATGGGATGGAGGTGGGCCTCCTGAACTGGTAGAACATAACTAAGCTACGTGTGGCTTAGACGCCGGCAGTTGGAAAGAAACAGTCCCTAAGTTATAGTTTACTTTAACTACCCTAAATGTGAGGCAACAATAACTTAGCCTTGTTTTAAGTAGATTAAAAGTAAAACTTTAATTGTAAAGCAATGGTTTTAAAAGCTGATCCTGGCATTATTTAAGTAGTAGTTCCCAGAGTATTCCTGCACCAACTGCTTCATTATCACATGGGAAGTGGTTAAAATGTAAATTTAGGGGCACCTGGGTGTCTCAGTCCATGAAGCATCCAATTCTTGATTTCTGTTCAGGTCATGATCTCATGGTTCATGGGATCAAGCCCCGTGTGGGGATCTGGGCTGACAGCTCTCTCCCTTTCTGCACTGCCCCCTACACCCAGCTCATGTGCTCATGCGCGTTCTCTCTCTCTCTCTCAGAATAAACTTTAAAAAATGCAAATTCAGCAATATGTGGTTTTAAAAAAAAATTTTTTTAACGTTTATTTTTGAGAGAGAGAGAGAGAGCACAAGCAGGGGATGGGGTACAGAGAGGGAGAAACAGAACCTGAAGCAGGCTCCAGGCTCTGAGCTGTCAGCATAGAGACCAATGTGGGGCTTGAACCCATGAATCATGAGATCATGACCTGAGCCAAAGTTGGGCACTGAACTGACTGAGCCACCCAGGTGCCCCAGCAATATGTGTTTTAATGAGTCCCTAGGTGTTTCTGATGCAGGCTATGGGAATCATTGGTCTAATATTTATCCAAGGTTGAGAACCAGGTTGGGGGTTTGCAACCCAGTGATGCACGTGGGGAATCACGTGGGGAAATTTTAACAAATCTAATGTCTGGGGCCTACTTCAACTTAAAATCTCTGGACATGGATTCTGGACATTGAGGTTTTTAAAAACAAAACAAAAAGCAAACAAAACAACAACAAAAACTCTTCCAGATGATTTTAATGTGCATCTGGTTTTGAGAAACATGCTTCTCATGGCCATTGGATGGTTTAGCTGTGGTCCCTTACAGGCTCTAGTCAGTGAGTATGCCCTGGATGTAGAGACTGATACAATGTAAACAAAGGATGCCAATAGTTCAATCTCCAGCAAAATCGCCATTATTGTGGGATGTGGCTTGATGTTTTAGATATTCAATTCATCAGAATCCGGGGCGCCTGGGTGGCGCAGTCGGTTAAGCGTCCGACTTCAGCCAGGTCACGATCTTGCGGTCCGTGAGTTCGAGCCCCGTGTCGGGCTCTGGGCTGATGGCTCAGAGCCTGGAGCCTGTTTCCGATTCTGTGTCTCCCTCTCTCTCTGCCCTTCCCCCGTTCATGCTCTGTCTCTCTCTGTCCCAAAAATAAATATAAACGTTGAAAAAAAAATTAAAAAAAAAAAATTCATCAGAATCCACATTCTTTAAGGAACTTGTGAGTATCATTTGCTTTCTCATGTACCATGCCTATAGTTAAGAAAACACTTGGATCACATTGCACAAAAACAAATCTGGTCCTCTTTGAGAACATTTCCATCTTGGATTAATAAATTGGCTTTTGGCTTTTATGTAAATCTTACGAACTTGATTAATATGAATGTGATTAGAGATAGGGTCCAAAAGGTCTTATTTCTCTGTTGGTAACATCCCTACATGACCCTGTACATGTATATATTGTTTTTCTACACCAACCTTGTTGTGGTTTATGATGATTAAGTAACAAAATGTTTTCAAAGCACACAGATGGTTCTGGTATTTTAACTCCTGCTTCATAAATGATAATTGTTACCATTTTTACAGTTCCCTTTCTGCAAACACTACCTTTCATCCCAGAATTTCTCCCAGGTCCCATGTTTCCAGTCATCTAACTCTTAAAATCCTTTAAGTTCTGTGGGTGATTTTAATGTTCAGCCAGAGTGAAAGTCCTGCTCTAGACTAATGGTTCTCCACCTGCATCAGAAACAATGGGGGGCTCACTAAAACTCCAGGCGCTGGGGGAGAAGGTGACTGGCTATAGACTTCATGTCCACCAATAGAAATAGAAACTGGGCATTCCTTGTTATCTGTGTCCAGTTGCTGATTCTAGTTTCAAATAATGAAGCTGTATTTGAAACAATACAGATTGCCACAGTCAGCTAAAGTGCAGAAATCTATAAAACAGAACTTCTATAACGTATAAGGAAAGTTTTGTTTTCAGTGGAGAACATGCATGTCTGTAGCTCACATCTGATCTGATTCCCTGGAGGCTATTTTGCAACTCTATAAATTGTAGATAGCTGATAACAATTCAAAATGATTATTGTCTGTAGACATGCAAATTATGTCTATCTGGAAGAGGATAGAATGACTTCCCTCCTCCACTACAGAAGAAGCTAGGTTTACCTCCAGTTGCACAGCAAGGCAATGAATGATAAATGTGTCTGTGTTTCTACTTTTCCTTTGAACTAGTTGTTAGATTTTACCAGTTTCGTCATTAGGTTAAATAAAATGAACATGTTTATTTTTATATCTCTATGGGGGATATGATTTTACCAATCTCTAGAGGTCAGTTTGAAGACAGTATAATTGTTTTGATTATTTTAATCCTTCAAATAAGGATAGCTAGCAAGAGACTTTTTTCAAAGGAACATTTAAGGTAAGAATTTTAAATTGCACCAGTTTGATGTTCAACAGAAATATTTTAGATATTTTCTGACCCAGATACAGTACAAAAATATAAACTGAATCATTTCATCCTAAATATGACTGTAGTAAATATGTTGTGGTATAAAAAAGAAAAAAAATTTGATTTTTTTTTCCAAAGAAAGATTCAGAATCAACCACTAGGTGGCAAAGTAGCATTTGGGATGTCAAATATCAAGGGAGGCCTGAAATCTCTGCTCACTGTTATTGTTAGTGAAATAAAGATGTTCACTGGATTTTGATTCTGTAACATTTTATGTATTTGTCCTCATTCAAATGACACTGTCTGTAGTTCCTATTTTCAAGAAAATGCAATAAACTTTCATTAAAGTTGCTATAAACTTGAAAGCAGAAGTTGTTAAAAAAACATTGACTTGAACTAGCTATTCTGAAATCAGAGTTAAATTTATTTTATTTTTTTTAATGTTTATTTATTTTGAGAGAGCATATGTGGGGGAGGGGCAGAGAGGGGGGTTGGGCGGTGGGGAGTGAGAGTGAGAGAATTCCAAAAAGGCTCCCTGCTCAGTGCAGAGTCCAAAGTGTGGCTTGAACTCAGGAACCATGAGATCATGACCTGAGCCAAAATCAAGAGTCGGATGCTTAACCAGCTGTGCCACCCAAACGCCCCTAGAGCTTATTTTAAATTAAAAAAAATTTTTTTCATATAACAAAATTCTCAAGCTGGAAAGGACTAAGATGTCATCTAGACTAAGCCTTTTTTTATGTTGTAACTGATTTTAAAATATTCCTGATTATTATTACAACTCCTGTTAAACATTTTGAGAGATAATGCACTGCTGCACATGAGCAACATAACTATACAGTTTCCAATTTCTTTGTTTTGTAAGTATAAAGGTTTTATATAAATAGAAAAAAAATGAAATGAACCTCCATCTATACTCAAAAATTTTAAGAATATTATCCTCAGCTCATTTTTAAACAATTTTATTACTTATTTTAGAAATTATATTTTATATGGTGTAGAACTTTGAGCTCCAAAACCTCAGAGAAGAAATAGCTAATGCCTGAAATTCTAAAAGGCAAAATATTTCATGATCTTTCAAGGTAAAAGGGAGGAGGTATCCAAAAGATTTCAGAATGTCCTATAAGCATGTATCTGTAATAAGTCAACATATCTTTCCTTTTCCACATGAAAACAAGCCAAAAAAAGAAAAATAAATCCACAAACTATAGTTTTAGTGAAATTATAAGGTAGATATCATGGGCTCTGTATGGGTAAAGGCTCTCAAAGACAGCTGGGATGTGTCAAAAAAAAAAAAAACATAGAAAGAAGTGATAAAATACGGTAAAAGGTGAAAGGGTCTAGCTCTGTCCTAAAGCTCTATCTTTCTTTATTTAATAATGTAGCTTGGGGTTTTATTTTTCATTCTAGTTTTTATTTTCCATTTTCTTTTCATTTCAGTTTTCAAAAATGTTTAATTTCTCTTCTAGGTCCTACATTCTATTTGATACATCAATCTTAACCCATCATTCTTTTTTTTCCCACTTTCTTAAAAATAAAATTTATTGTCAAGTTGGCTAACATACAGTGTATCCAGTGTGCTCTTGGTTTTGGGGATGGATTCCCATGGTTCATCGTTTACTTACAATACCCAGTGCTCATCCCAGCAAGTGCCCTCCTCAATGCCCATTACCCATTTTTCCCTCTCCCCCATCCTCCATCCCCCCTCAGTTTGTTCTCTGTATTTAAGAGTCTCTTATGGTTTGCCTCCCTCTCTCTCTGTTTGTAACTGTCTTTTCCCCTGCCTTCCCCCATTGTCTTCTGTTAAGTTTCTCAAGTTCCACATATGAGTGAAAATATGGTATCTGTCTTTCTCTGACTGACTTATTTCACTCAGCATAATACCTTCCAGTTCCATCCATGTTGCTGCAAATGGCAGGATTTCATTCTTTCTCATTGCCAAGTAGTATTCCGTTATATATATAAACCACATCTTCTTCATCAATTATTCATCAGTTGATGGACATTTAGGCTTTTTCCATCATTTGGCTATTGTTGAAAGTGCTGTTATAAACATTGGGGTACATGTGCTGTGCCCCTATGCATCAGCACTCCTGTATTCTTTGGATAAATACCTAGGAGTGCTATTGCTGGGTTGTAGGTAGTTCTATTTTCAATTTGAGGAACATCCACACTGTTTTACAGAGCGGCTGCACCCGTTTTCATTCCTGCCAATAGTTCAAGAGGGTTTCCATTTCTCCACATCTTTGCCATCATCTGTTGTTTCCTGATTGTTAATTTTAGCCATGTTGACTAGTGTGAAGTGGTATCTCATTGTGGTTTTGATTTATGTTTCCCTGATGATGAGTGATGTTGAGCATCTTTTCATGTGGTTGTGGGCCACAAAGAAGACATCTGGATGTCTTCTTTGGGAAAGTGTCTATGCATGTCTTCTGCCCTTTTCTTCACTGGATTATTTATGTGGAGTTTGGTAAGTTCTTTAAAGATTTTGGATACTAACCCTTTATCTGATTGGTCATTTGCAAATATCTTTTCCCATTCCATCAGTTGACTTTTAGCTTTGTTGATTGTTTCCTTTGCAGTGCAGAAACTTTTTATCTTGATGAGGTCCCAATAGTTCATTTTTGCTTTTATTTCACTTGTCTTTGGAGATGTATCAAGCAAGAAATTGCTGTGACTGAGGTCAAAGAGGTTGCTGCCTGTTTGCTCCTCTAGGATTTTGATGGTTTCCTGTCTCACATTTAGGTCTTTCATCCATTTTGAGTTTATTTGTCTGTATGGTGTAAGAAAGTGGTCTAGTTTCATTTTTCTGCACGTTGCTGTCCAGTTCTCCCTGAACGATTTGTTAAAAAGACTGTCCTTTTTCCATTGGATACTCTTTCCATCATTCTTCTTACTAGGGGGACTCTAGACTCATTTCCACTAAACACAGGAACACACAGAGGATGCCCACTATATTATTTTTTCTTAGTAATAAATTAAGACAAACTTTATAGATTAAAACACCATACGTGTATTATTGTACATTTTCTGTAGATCAGGAGTCCAAATATAACTTAGCTGGGTCCTCTCCTTAGGGTTGTAATCAAGGTATTTTGAGCTTAGAAAACTTAATTTATTCAAAATAGTATAAACCACAAGCTTACAATCCCTTTTCTTAATGATGGCAAACAAAGCAACTGCCAAGATCACTGGTACAGAGTTATAACCAAAGAGTATTACATATAAATTCCAATGCATATTCCAAACTCAACCCATAACAGACAAATTTTCAGTAAGATAATTGGTAAAATGTTCTCTTTCTCACACACACACACACACACACACACACACACACAATTAACTACCTTGCCTGCATATGTTGGCATTATGTTTTGCTGCTGGTGTTTTTCACCTCACTAAAGCACAATAAAGCTGGGGCGCCTGGGTGGCTGAGTCGTTAGGCCTCTGACTTCGGCTCAGGTCATGATCTTGCAGCTCCTGAGTTCCAGCCCCGTGGCAGGCTCTGTGCTGACAGCTTGGAGCTTAGAACCTGCTTCAGATTCGGTGTCTCCTTCTCTCTCTGCCCCTTCCTCGCTCACACTCTGTCTCTGTTTCTCAAAAATAAATAAAAATTAAAAAATTTTAAAGCACAATAAACACGTTGTAAGTGGCTGCCTTCCTGAGGAGGGTGCAGATACTCTGGTTATTTTGCTGCAGAGAAGGAAGTAGGAATGAGATAACTGGAAACTCTTAATAACTTTTGTTTTATGCTTCCAACATTGCCCACACTTTCTCTGCCCTGAGGCTGCTGGAATGCAAAACACAGGCATCAAGTGAGAGCACCATCCACTACCAGCAAAAGGCATTTGTTCACCAAAACTCAACAAATGTACATTTAAATACCTGAACTTTGTTATAAGGAAACTATATCTCAATATTTATTCTAATAAAAATACAAGGTTTTAGACACATATATACATAACAAGGATTCTTGAAAATATAAGAATGTAATAGCAGATGTTAACAGGTCACAAAGTCAAAAGTAAGGAGCGCGCATAGCAGAAAATTGTATGGTTATCTGTATCTTGTATCAAAATAACACCCTCTCAAAACTGTGAAGGTTTTGCTCCACCAATTTTTAGTGTTTATTGCTGTAGAGCAATTTCTGGTTTTGTTTTGTCATTTGTAGATAACTATTTCACCTGATGTGTATTTTTTGTGGGTCTGTCAATTCACCTTTAAGATTCTAAAACTTCCCCCAAGTATGTTAAGTCTTGGGCTTTTGTTAACTTTATTGCCTGGGTTCTCCTCATCCCACAAATCTGAATACTCAAATCTTTCTCCAGCTCAGAAAAGTCTTCTTCCTTTGTGTCTTACGTAGAAGTTGCCACTTTGTGAACTCTGCCCTTCGTTTCTGTAGTTCCTGTTATACGCCGATCTCATCCCTGGGTCTCCCCCATTTCTCCTATTATTTTCATTTCTTTATTCTTCTTAGTTATTATTGTTGTTACTATCTACACATTGATTTCATTCTATTTTTTCAAGATGTTGAGAGTTTTAATGTGCTCAAGATCACAGGGTTTATTTGGCAAACATTGTCTTTGGCCCTTGCTCAGAGCCCATTAATCCTCTCACTTTTTTTTCCCCCCATCATGACCAGTGCACTCCTTAATCCCCATCCTCTATTTCCAATCATCCCCCCACCCATCTCCCTCTGGTAACCATCATTTGTTCTCTATAGTTAAGACTATGTTTCTTGGTTTGTCTCTCTCTAATTTTCCCCTTTGCTTGCTTGTTTTGTTTCTCAAATTCCACAAATGAGTGAGATCAAATGGTATTCATCTTTCAGTAACTTATTTTACTTCGTTTAGCCCTGTCTAGCTCCATCAACATCATTGGAAATGGCAAGATTTCATTCTTTTTTATGGCTGAATAATATTCCATTGTATATATACTACATCTCCTTTATGCATTCATCAATGGACTCTTGAGCTGCTTCCATAATTTGGCTGTTGTAAATAATGCTATAATAAACATAGGGCTACATGTATCCCATTGAATTAGTGTTCTTATATTCTTTTTTGTTTTTTTTTGTTTGTTTGTTTTGGGGTTTTTTTTGTTTGTTTTTTAGTGTTCTTATATTCTTTGGGTAAATACCCAGTAATGCAATTTCTGGATCATAGGGTAGTTCTATTTTTGATATTTTGATTTTAGCCATTCTGATAGGTGTGAAATGACATCTCATTGCATCTCATATGCGTTTCCCTGATAATGAGTGATGTTGACCATCTTTTCATGTGTCTGTTGGCCATTGGATGTCTACTTTAGAGAAATGTCTATTCATATCTTCTGCCCATTTTTAAAGTGGATTATTTGGTTTTCGAGTCATTGTAGAAGTTCTTTATATATTTTGGATACTAACCCTTTATCAGATATGTCATTTGCAAATATCTTCTCCTACTCAGTAGACTATCTTTTAGTTTTGTTGATCATTTCCTTTGATGTGCAGAGGTTTTTTGGTTGTTGCTGTTTGTTTTTTTTAAGTTTACTTTTTTTTTTTTTTTGAGAGAGAGAGAGAGAGAGAGCCAGTGTGCACACAAGTGAGGGAGGGGTGGAGAAAGAGAATCCCAAGTAGGGTCTGCGCTGTCAGCACAGAGACCCACATAGGGCTCAGGCTCAGTTCAATAACCATGGGATCATGACCTTAGCCGAAATCAAGATTCAGATGCTCAACCGACTGAGCCACCCAGGCTCCCCACAGAAGCTTTTTATTTTGATGTAGTCCCAAGGGTTTATTTTTGCTTTTGCTTCCTTTGCCTCAGGAGATACATATAGAAAAATGTTGCTACAGCTGATGTCAGAGAAATTACTGCCTATCCTCTCTTCAGGGATTTTTAAAATGGTTTCGGGTTTCACATTTAGATGTTTCAGTCATTTTGAATTTATTTTTGTGTATGATGTAAGAAAGTGGTCCAGTTTCGTTCTTTTGCATGTGGCTGTCCAGTTTTCCCAATACTATTTGCTAAAGAGACTATCTTTTTGTCATTGTATATTCATTCTTCCTTCCTTTGTCAAAAGATTAATTGACCATATAGTTGTGAACTTATTTCTGGGTTTCTGTTCTATTGAACTATGTGTCTCTTTTTATGCTAGTACCACACCATTTTAATTACTACTATTTTGTAATATAACTTGAAATCTGGAATTATGACACCTCAAGTTTTGTTTTTCTTTTTCAAAATTTCTTTGGCTATTTGGGGTCTTTTGTGGTTCCAAACAAATTCTAGGGTTGCCTGAGTGGTTCAGTCAGTTGAGAGTCTGACCTCTCCTCAGGTCATTATCTTGTGGTTTGTGAGTTCGAGCCCTATATTGGGCTCTCTGCTGTCAGCACAGAGCTCCCTTCAGATCCTCTTCCCCACTCTCTCTCTGCCCCTCCCCTGCCTACATGCTCTCTCTCTCTTAAAAATAAACATTAAAAAAATTAGGATTGTTTGTATTCTATAAAAAAACACAGCGGGTATTTTGATAAGAATTACATTAAATCTGTAGGTTGATTTGGATAGTATAGACACTTAAACAATATTTGTTCTTCCCATGAGCATGGAATGTCTTTATATTTCTTTGTGTCGTCTTTAATTTCTTTCATCAGTGTTTTACAGTTTTCAGAGTACAGGTCTCTCATTTCTTTGGTTTAATTTATTCCTACATATTTTTTTGGTTTTGGTGCAATTGTAAATGGAATTGTTTTCTTAATTTCACTTTCTGGTGTTTTATTGTTATTGTATAGGAATGCAACATATTTCTATACAATGCAACAGATTTCTGTACATTGATTTTATGTCTTGTGACTTTACTGAATTATCAGTGCTGGTAGTTTCTTAGTGGAGTCTTTATTGTTTGCTATATATAATATCATGTCATCTGCATACAGTGAGAGTTTTAATTCTCCCTTATCAATTTGAATACCCTTTATTTCTTTTTGTTGTCTAATTGCTGTGACCAGGACTTCCTGGACTATGTTAAATAGAAGTGGTGAGAGTGGACATCCTTATCATGTTCAGGGAAACACTTTAAGTTTTTATCCCATTAAATATGTGTTGGTTGTGGATATTTCACATAAGGACTTTATTATATTGAAGTATGTTCTCTCTAAAACTTTGTTTAGGTTTGTTGAGGGTTTTTATTGTGAATGGATCTAGTACTTTGTCAAATGCTTTTTCTACAACTATTGAAATGATCATGTAGTTTTTATCCTTTCTCATATTGATGTGGCATATCACATTGATTGTTTTGAAAATACTGAGTCACCGTTGCATCCCAGGAATAAATCTCACTTGATCATGGTGTATAATTTTTGAATATATTTTTGTATGTGGTTTGCTAATATTCTGTTGAGGATTTTTACATCTATATTCATGAGAGATACTGTTATCGTTCTTTTTTTTTTTTTTTTTTTTTTTGCATGGTATCTTTATCAGGTTTTGTCTCAGTGTGATACTGGTCTCATAGAATGAAATTGAAAGTGTTCCTTCCTCTTTTGTTCTTTGGAATAGTTTGAAAAGAGTGGGTATTAACTCTTCTTTAAATGTTTGATAGGATTAACCTGTGAGGTCATCTGGGGCTGGATTTTGTTTTTTAGAAGTTTTTTTTTTTGTTTTTTTTTTAATTACAGATTGAATTTCATTGCTGGTAATTGTTCTGTTCAAACTCTCTGTTTCTTCCTGCTTTAACTTAGTGAGTTATATGTTTCTAGGAATTTATCCATTTCTTCTAAGTTGTACAATTTGTTGGCATATTGGTTTTCATAATATTCTCTTATAATTGCTTGTATTTCTGTGGTATTGGTTGTTAATTCTCCTTTTTCATCAGTAATTTTGTTTATTTAGGTCCTCTATCTTTTTTCTTTTAATGAGTCTTGCTAGAGGTTGATCAATTTTGCTGATATTTTCAAAGAACCAGATCCAGGTTTCATTGATTGATACTATTGTTATTTTAGTTTCTATATCATTTACTTCTGCTATAACATTTTTTTTTTCCTTCTGCTAGGTTTGGGTTTTGTTTGTTGTTCTTTTTCTAGCTCCTTTAGGTTTAAGGTTAGGTTGTTTATTTGAGATTTTTCTTTCTCCTTGAATGAAGGCCTGTATTGCTATAAACTTATCTCTTGGAACCACTTTTGCTGCATTCCAAAGATTTTGGACATTTGTGCTCTAATTTTCATTTGTTTTCATGCAATTTTTTATTTTTTCTTTGAATTCTTGGTTGACTGATTCATTGTTTAATAGCATGTTGTTTAACCTCCATGTATTTGTGCTTTTTCCAGACTTTTTCTTGTGGTTGAGTTCTAGTTTCATAGTGTTGTGGTCAGAAATGATGGTATGACTTTCTTTTGGCATCCATTTGCATGTTAGGTATTTTTCTATCCCTTCATTTTCAATCTGCAAGTGTCTTTTGGTCTGAAAGTAGTCTCTTATAGGCAGCGTCTAGGTGGGTCTTGTTTTTTTTGTATCCATTCTTTCATCTTTTGTCTTTTGATGGCACCATTTAGTCCATTTATGTTCAAAGTAATTATTGGTAGATATGTATTTATTGCTGTTTTGTTACTAGGGTTGTGGTTGTTTCTATAGATTTTCGCTGATCCTTCTCTTGCTCTCTTTCATGGTTTGTTGGTTTTCTTTAGTGATATGCTTGGATTCCTTTCTCTATTTCTTGCATATTTGCAAGTCTATATTAAGTCTATATTAAGTTGATAGTCACTTAAATTTAAATCCATTCTTTACTCCTCTCTTCCCCATGTTTTATGTAAATGGGGTCATAAACATATTTTTATTTTATGAATCCCTTGAATGATTTTTACAGAAATATATATATTTTACTGCTTTTGTGCCTTTATTTTTCATATTCTCACTTATGTTCTTCCTTTCCACTCAGAGTCCCCTTTAATATTTCTTGTAGGGTTGCTTTAGTGGTCATGAACTCCTTTCATTTATATTTTTCTGAGAAACTCTTTATCTCTCCTATTCTGAATGATAGCCTTGCTGGATAGAGCATTCTTGGCTGAAGATATTTCCCAGTCAGCACTTGGAATATGTCATGCCAGTCTCTTCTGGCCTGCAAAGTTTCTGCTGAAAAGTAGCCTTATGGGGCTTCCTCTTGTAGGTAACTGTCTTCTTTTCTCTTGCTGCTTTATCACTAATTTTTTTGCCATTGTAATTACTATGTGTCTTGCTGTGGACCTCCTTGGGTTGAACTTTTGGAGGGATATCTGTGTCTCCTGGATCTGGATATCCATTTTCTTCTCCAGATTAGGGAAGTTTTCAGCTATTATTTCCTCAAATAAATATTCTGTTCCCTTATCTCTCTCTTCTGAGATCTCTAGAGTGTGAATGTTACTACACTTGATGGAATCAGTGAGTTCCCTAAAACTATTTTAAATTTAAAGAATTTTCTTTCCCGTCCTTGGCTCAGCTTGGTTACTTTCTGAGTTACTTTGAAAGTACTTTCTGAGTTACTTTCTGAGTTACTTGGTTACTTTGGCACTCTGTCTTCCAGGTCATTAATTCGTTCTTCTACTTTATCTAGCCTGCTATTTGTGCCATTGAGTGTATTTTTAATTGCACTTATTGTATTCTTGATCTCTCATTGGCTCTTTTTTTATCTGTGTGCTCAGAGTCTCACTGATGTCCTCCACTTTTTTCTCCTATCTACTGACTATCTTCATGATCATTACTTAAATTCTCTATCAGGCATATTACTTACATCTACTTTGTTTTGGTCTCTTGCTGTGGTTTGGTCTTGTTCTTTCATTTGGAAGATGTTTCTCTGTCTCTCCATTACATCTGACTTTCTGTGTCTGTTTCTTCTCTTGGTCTTAATGATAATAGTCTTAGGATGAAGAGGTCCTGTAGTGCCCTGCAATGCAGTGTCCTGTGTTCCTCAGGGACTGACACTTCAGGAAGTCTCTCCTATGCGTGTGGCATGGGCTCTGCTGTTGAGTCTTGGACTCTTTTTCCTTCAGTCCATTTTTCTGCAGAGACTTTCTTTGACTATGATGGGCAGCAAGGTGTGCAGTGGTCTGCTTATGAAATGAGACCTGCCTCTGCCACCAGACAGAGCACAGAGATCCAGCACAATGTGTAGGTCAGAAGATGTGGTGTTGGCAGGGTTTTTGCTGGTCTTCTGGAGGAGCACACAGCTTCAGGAATGAAGGAGTGTGACTGGGAAAGGTAGATCTGCTAAAGTCCATGGTTAGGGGCAGGCAGGGCTTGATGCAAACAAGTTAGGTAAGGAGTGTCTCATTCCCACAGGGGAGGGGCAGAGAAGTGATGCCTGCCAGCTCCTTCTTTCCTGGAAGGACCTCTCCACGTTCCCTGTCTCTCTAGGCCACACTCTCTGAGATAAGCAAATCAGGATCCCTCCTGTCTGCCTCTGGTGTTCTATGCTATTTCTGCATGGGCTTTTTGTCCTGAGGTCTCTTTAAGGGTAGGAGCTCCACTTCCTAATGCCATCCCAGCTCTCCCAGAGATGAGCCAGCTGATTTTTTAAATTCTGGACTTCATGGTTTTAAGAACTCATGAGAGATATTTCGGTGCCTCTCATTTTCAAAGGCAAATATTATGGAGATTTGTCCTCCTTGCCAGTGGGCTCCCCTGTGTGAAAGCCTGTGTTCTGCCAGCTCCCTCCCCACCAAGGACAGCGACAGTCCATCTCACTCCCAGAGGGAATCTTCGCCCTTCTTCAATGTGGCCTCTTCCCTGCCTTTAGTTGTGGCGTTTGTTCTGTCAGTCTCCAGGTCATTTTCTGGGTTATTTATGCTGATGTGGTGCTGTCTAGCTATATCCATGGGACAAGGTGAGCTTAGGGTCCTTCTACTCTGCCAACATCCCAGCCAACCTCTTTACTCTTTTTGAGTTCTTTGAAAATTTCTCATTCATGCCTTCTACTTTTCTTTAATATCCAATATGGCATCAGTTGTTTCCATTGCACTTATAAAAATAGAACTGGCTGTTCTGGTTTTCACATTCTAAAGCATATTGGCATTGATCTTGTACTGTCCCGTCTTGGACTAACTTTGTTTCAGGCTGAAATACCTACAAAAAACATTTTTTAATGCTTATTTTATTTTTGAGACAGAGAGGGACAGAGCATGAACAGGGGAGGGTCAGAGAGAGAGGGAGACACAGAATCTGAAACAGGCTCCAGGCTCTGAGCTGTCAGCACAGAGCCCGACGCGGGGCTCGAACTCACGGACCGTGAGATCATGACCTGAGCCGAAGTTGGACGCTTAATCGACTGAGCCACCCAGGCACCCCTGAAATACGTACTCTAATTCCTCACATAATTCTCCTATCATGAACAACAGTATCAGTGTCTGTCCATTATTTCTGTTTTTTTGTGTTTTTTTTTCAACTGATAGCAAGAGGTCTATGCTTACTTTTCATTAGGATTTGTGTCCTGTCACAGGCTGGGCAAGGGGTCATTTGGGTCTTCCAGATTCATACAAGGGGTATAGGGTGAGGTGGTCTTTTGACATCCTTATTAAAGGAAAAAAAGTAGCTATAATCAGAAGCAAATAATTTTACCTCTGTTTCTTTTATGATTTTAGTAAAGAAGCCTGCTATTAGGGAAGGGATTTCAGCATTTGCCTTAGCAGAGTTTTCCTTGTTGACAGCCAGTGTTGTGGTCCTTCCACCGCATCTGGCTTGGCCACCTCCTCCAGGGCAAGTGTTTCCTGCATCAGAAGGTCTACAAGCCTGCAGTAGGAGTGTCTTATCTCAAGAAAAAAGGAAATAATGGAGGAAAGAATATGAAAGACCCTTTCTTATTTTCTGTTTGACCCCAGAACACAACTAATAAATAGGTGCTTTAAAAAAGAAAAAAAACAAATAAGTAGGCTTAATTGAAGCAGTCTGCAATGCACTTAAAACATGTGATAAATTCTCCTTCATACTGGGAGATTAAAGCCCCTCGATTTTCCTTCATAAGGGCATGGGGTGAATCCATTTGTTAAATACTAGAGCAAAACCAGGTAAGGCAAAGTCATCTTAGAACCCAACCAAAAGCCAGTGACCACACTGGCAATTTAGTGTCTTCTAGAAGCTGAACCAGAATTGGATTAGGGCATGCATAAAGCAGAATGTGTGTATGAATTTTGGGTGACTTTGAGCAGTCTTCTGGAAGACCGTCTTTGTTGTTTGCTTGATACTGTGTTTTCAAGCCAGGCACCTGTCTCCACATCTCTAGCTGTCTAATCTAGAGGTCATTTTGGAATACTGACATACTCAAGGAGATAACTTCTAAGACATTGAAATCTATAGGAAAACATGGTAAATACACAATTAGGAAATGTCCACTCCAACTAGTCATCATATGCATTATATCATTATATCTCCTGATTTTTCACTAGATTTATATATAAAGATTTTAGTTATATGTACCTAATTGATGAAATATGCCTTACTAGTATGCTTAGTAAAACTCAAGGCACATTTAAAAACCTTAAGAAATATTTGTTGAAATGCATGTTGAAAAACAACTGTTTTCCACTTAAGCCTAGTACTTTTTTCTCTCTCTCCCTCTCTCCCTCCCTCTCTCTCCCTCTCTCCCTCCCTCTGTCTCCCTCCCTCTCCCTCCCTCTCCCTCTCTCTCCCTCCCTCTCCCTGTTCTCCTTCCCTCTCTCTCTCTGTCTCTCCCTGTCCTCTCCCCATCTCTCTTTCCCTACACCCCATTCATTCTAACCCCCACCCTTTTCCTTTCTCTCTCTCTCTCTCTCTCTCTCTCTCTCCCCCTCGGAAAAATAACTCAGTGCTATTCTTGTTAGAATTACAAAATATTATTTACCTGTACTTATTTTGTAAATACAAACAAATATCAGGATTTTGCCTAACTTCTATAACTTATAATACTCAACATGGTAAGGTGAATAATATTTATAAATTTTATACACAAATAACTATTTTCAGATGGGTAAGAGATATTCTCTCAGGGAAAATTTAGGAGGTCTAGATTGGTATTGTTAACCAGATATAGCAGGGATGATTTTAATCCAAACTTGAAAAACAAAATGTAGAAATTCAAATCATATAATCCTGTCCTTGAAATGAATAAGATTTTACAGAGTATAAGCAACTTTCTATACTTGAGAGCATTTAAAATAACTCTTATACATTTTATTTTATTTTGAATGTTTATTATTTATTTTTGACAGAGAGAGAGAGAGAGACAGAGACAGAGACAGAGCATGAGTGGGGGAGGGGCAGAGAGAGAGAGGGAGACCCAGAATTCGAAGCAGGCTCCAGGCTCTGAGCTGTCAGCACAGAGCCCGAAGTGGGGCCCAAACTAACAGACTGTGAGATCATGACCTGAGCTGAAGTCGGATGCTCAACCAACTGAGCCACCCAGGTGCCCCTCTTAAACATTTTATAAATGAAGAATCAAACTCATCACAATACCAATGATTGACTCTGTCCAATTGCTTTTTAACAAATTATATAATCTGAATCTCCTCTATAACTGTGATATTAATGTGCTTCCACTTTGCAATTGTTTCTGTTTTTGTTGTTGCTAATATTGTTGAAATTCGAGTAGACAAATCCATTTATGCCTCTCTAGACCATTGTCCTTTCTGAACACTGCACCCTGTCCAGCCTCTATTGGTATAAACCAGGTGACATTTCCCCCAGGCCACAAATAGGTGTGACAGAGCCCTAAGGCATTTTCTCACAGATAGCTGGGGCAGTCATATTGTCCTGCACAGAACTTTGAATTGAGAACATATGGGGAAAATGAAGCTGTTATCAGTGGGAAAGAAAGCTGAAATAATGCCATGAGGTAGATTTGTGGTTATCATGGCTATGCTGAGTTGAGTTGATGAGGAGAAAAAAACTCTAAATAGGAACATAGCACGTGTATGAATAGCAGGCGGTAAGAGGTAGAGAAATACAGTTAGAAAAGAGGTGTGTTTTCAACATTTCTATAATCTAGCATACTTGTGGTTTATGGAAAACTTGAGATTTTAAGGCCTAATTCTCTATGAGAAGACTTAGGAGACCTATAGGAGGTCCTATATGTTAGACACATTAGGAGACCTATATGTTAGATATTTTTAGGCGGCCCAAATACTACAATATTTTCTTCAGGGTGTTTTTGGTATTTGGCATCACCTGAGCCATCATTACCATTTTCAACTATTCGTTCTAACAAAACATTTTAGTCAATGTTGTTTATTAAGCTAATACAGAATTGTCCTTACAGAATTGCTGTTTTTTTTTTTTTTAATGTCATTTGCCATCTCCGTCAGTACCAACTCAGAAAGCCAAGTTTTATTAAGTTCTTATTGTATACCAGACACATTTGTTACCTGTAGCCTTGTGAGGAGAAAATTGGAGGGATCTTCAGGAGGGCACTAAATGAGGGAAAGGTTGCCAAGCAAAGAATGAAATGATGTTCCCAGCTGACTTGAGGCTTTCAGCACCACAGAAAGGAAGTAAAGAAAAATCCCTGTTCAAATGCCAATTTTTCAGAGAATTGAGACCTGACAGGCCAGAGTAAATAAATTTGAGGGTCAGGGTGATCCAAGCAGAGGAAACAACTAGCACCAAGTCCCTGATGCAAAAATGAATTGAACATCTTCATTTTAAGAAGAGAAACTGAGATCCTGGGAATTGAGGATCACACAGCAAAGCTGGGAATCAAACCAAATATTTTTACTTAAAGCACATTTGTCTTCCTAAAGGAATGAGAAAGCAGGTGTAATGCACTGGATTACATGGTCTTTATAAAATCACATTTATATTCTCAAATATAGTCAATAATCCCCATGGTAGAAAAAGAATATCCTATAAAAGATAGGGACATTAACAAAATGAAATATAAAATTCACATAGTAGAGGGGCATTTTATAATGTAGGAAATGTTAATCATATATTGTAAAAAGTAGGCTTACCGAGTATGTAGTCTGTCTACATACCCTCTGTCTACATTTCTGTCCAAAACATACTAGATGAGTCTGACCAATGTGGGCTCTGGTCCTTGGGAGGGGTTCGAGCCCCAGTGAGGCATGAAGAGTATACACACAGGGGGCAGCAGGGCCAGTATGGAGTATCAGATTCCTTATAGAATAGGGAGGTCATCTGTGCTAAGAGGTACCCTGACAGTGAATGTGGGAGCCAGAGCAGAATGAGGAGGGCCAGCTCAGGGTGTCAGAACCCAAGAGAGATTGGGAGGACTTCCATGCAGAAATGGGCCTGGTAAAGAGTATCACAATCCCAGTAGGGAAAAGGAAGCTGTTTGTGCAGGGACAGTGGTGAAAGTGGCAGATTATATATAGACCAGGAGTTACATACAGGGAGATTGATAATATTAATAATTATATTAAGAATAATGAGAGTCCGACTTCTCACTGTTAGTGAAGAGGTATGAAAAGGAAGAAAACTAGAAGGAATCCTATGTGTTACATAGAAATTGGAGATTATCAGTATTAACTCATGGTTTTAGATAGGTAGGTAGCGAGCTAGCTATAAATACAAATGTGTGTTTATACGTACACTTATATATCTATACAGCGCATATGTGAGGGTGTGTGTGTATAACTAGCACCCAGATTTTGATTTCTAATACCATTCTCTACTGAGAGAAACCAGGACTCTTTATAAAAAGAAAAAAAAGGAAAAAGAAAAGAAAAACAAAAAGAAAGAAGGTTAATTTCAACAAGGCTGAAGAAAAAAAGCACAAGATGATTCTGGAACACATTGCTGTGCCAGAGAGAAAGGAAATGCTCACAGAGTAACGGGGAATTGTTAAAAGGGCACAGAAGCCAAAAGAAATGACTCCCCCTGCTCATGTTTGGAACAATTGGGGCCTCAAAATAAATGATATTAATGTACTATAACCCTTTGAATAAAATAGTAACCCATAAGTCTATATCATATAAATTAGAATTTTGACAAGGAACAGGATATTTATATTATCATAAAATGTTCTCTTCCCTCAGCTTTTTTTCCTTACTTGGTTCTCCTCTGATGCTGTCCCCATCCTTTTTCTGTTGGGGTTCTCTGGTCTGTCCTCAGCCCCAAGCACTTCTTACACTAAACAGGCAATGAATAAAAACAACCCTGAAATTTAGGAGTTCTCCCTGATCCCTCTCTTTCCCTAAATCCCTGCATCCAAAAAATAATCATGTTTGCATTTTTTACTTTTTGCATTTTATAGTTTTTATAACTATAAACTATAACTTTGCATTTTACTGTTTGCATTTTATAGTTCTTCAAAACTATACTATTTATTCAAACCCAAATCTTTCTACATTAATATAAGCATAGATTACTGCTTGCTTTCCAGCCTCCCTGCCTCTTGTTCATTTGTTAGTTTTTTCTGACATTCATTCATCAAGTATATATTTAAATGTTATTATGTATTAGTACAAAACAGATATTTCCTGTTTTCAGGTAACTTACAGTCTGGTGGTGATTAATGAACCAAGTTAATAATTATGAAATTGGTATTTACAATTGTGATAAATGTACGAAGTAAGTTCATGATAAGGTATAACTGAGAAGAAAAAGATCTAATGAGGAATATTATAAATGTCATCATCAAGAAATTTGTAGTTGAGCTGTGGTCTGAAATCAAGAGTGATTTTTAATTGTGGGATAGGCGTGATAGAAAATGCCAAATGTTAGATACTGCACATGCCAAATCCTCAAGGAAGGAAGAAGGAATGTATGTTGTGGACACCAGGAGAGGCCAGTGTGGCTAAGGAATAGTGAATGAGGGAGAGAGAGAAGATACGGGTTTGAGGGATAATTGGAGGGAATATTAACATGAGTCTGGATGTACTCGACCTGCTGGTGTTGAGGAAAGAGAGGTATTAAGGATGATTCCTGAATATCTGATTTTAGCAACCAGTTGTCTGTGATCATGGCATTTTCTTTGAAAAAGGGCACTGGAATAATCCCAGGTTTATAATGAGAGAGGAGGAGAAAGAACATTATTTTCAGTTTCAGATATAATGACTTTTTTTTCCTTCTAGAAGCTCTTAGTGGTGACACTGGAGCTCAGAGGAGACATGATGGACACAGAAACTGGAAAGTATTTACAGATAAGACTGTTTAGGAGCACCTGGATGGCTCTGTCAGTTAAGCATCTGACTCTTGATTTTGACTCAGGTCATGATCTCACAGGCTGTGGGATAGAGCCCTGCGTAGGGCTCCACACTTGGGATTCTCTCTCTCCCTGTCTCTCTTCCCATCCCCTGCTCACATTCTCCCTCTCTTTCTCTCAAATAAACTAAAAAAAAAAAAAAAAAAAAAAAAAAAGAAAAGAAACCTTTTTAGATATAAATGAGTCAACAAATCTAAAGGAACTAAGCCTATCTAAATGCAGGAAGTGATCTATAGCCCTGATTTATGCTGACATATCAGAATAATAACTGAAATACATCCATTGAGATCAACCACACAAAGGCCCTTGATATTGCAGAATAAATTACTTCAGAACTCTTAAACATGCCAGGCAACAGGCGGAGTGGTGGCTCAGGTTCAACCATATCATGTGACATTCCTGACCGACTCATATCTACCTCAGGGCAGTTAATCACATTATTTCTCATTGCCCTCACCTGTCAACGCCCCCTCAGAAATATTACCATTCATTCACATCCCAATCCAAGTTCTTCCCATCAACAAACCTTTTGCACTTGTTTTTGTTTACAGTTCCCATGACTGTTGATGTGTACTGTGATTTCTATACATACTTCTCTCTCCCTATAAAAATACTAGCTCTCTGAGGGCAAGGATCCTATTTTGTTCATCTTTGCTTCCTCTGAGACTTGCACATGGGAAACAAATATGTGTTTAATTGTGTTTTCTTAATTTTTCTATTACTCACGAGTTGCTTTTCAATGGATTTCTCGTTATCCTGTTTCTCTTTTTTATGTGTTTCTGAAAGAAGCTGACAAGATGTTTCCGAGGGAGCTTTGCCAGGTGTTGGCACATTCGTGGAGTCACCATGGATACAAGTTCTCCTCAGCTTTTAAGTCAAGAGTCTTAATTTCACCAGTTAATCTATCGGTGGCTGGGTTCTATTCACAACCACCAAGTTTACCAACAACGCTTCCGATATACACACATACATAGCCTAAAGATGATATACATTCCTTTGTTAAATGTTCCAAATTAAAGAATAGTTTGCATGATTAGGAAACATTGAAAAGGTAACAAACACGTTAATATTCAGCTTTTACGTGCTTTCCAAATGTGATGTTTTGACAAAGAGGAAAAAGTGAGAGAAGACAGAATCTGTAGATACAATGAGGCTACTTGATGAAATGGGAAGAACAGGATGTTTTTGAAATTGAACAGAGCCGGGTAGCAATTCCAACCGTGCTTCCTCTAATCTGCTTTATCTATGAACCAGGAATGACAAAACCTGCCAAACAGAGTTATTATGAGAATTAAATGAGTCAATTTATGAAAAGTTCCTAGATGCTATCAATAATATTGAGATGTAATATAAATATTGTCATTCTTTCATCCATGCTTATAAATATATAAACACGGACATCAATATATTCTATTTTATGTCCTTTTGTCCCAATTCTCCATTTATATGAGGAAATGTGTGTTTCTTACTCTCCACATAATTTTACAGCTGAAGTGCTATTTTATTTGTCCATGTTTTCTGAAATCATTGAAATAAGAGATTCCAGAGACTCTGGAGTAACAGGAAAGCAAACATGACTTTCTACACTCAAAATCAAATGTACGTTTACAAACAGCCGATCCTACATACCCTCCAAGCCCAGGCCATCAAAGCATGTTAGAATATCCAGAAGATAATTCTGGGAAAACTGTGTGCAAGTGATTATTCTAGAACTATTTCATTTGGGGAGGCAGAATCTGGGAACCAATAGGTGTGCTAACGTTGTTGAAAACTGACCTCTGTGCTCAGGAGCCACAATATGTTAACACGAAAGACAGAATTTGGGTACAGACAAGAATAATAGTTTTATTGCTTTCCCAAGTAAAGGAGGTTGTAGCAGGCTAAGGACTTCAAAACTGCAAGCCCACCTGCAGGAAAGGGCTGGAAAGTCAGAGGGAAATTCAAGGTCTAGCGGGTTTGACAGGAATTGCTTATGAGTGGAGAGCTTCCTTGGTCACCTGGTTTCTTAAGCAAAAGGCTAAGAAGGGAGGATGGGAGGTTTGTGGAAGAGAAGAAAAAGGTTACTTAGTTTAAAACCGAGCTTCGCTGAAGCTTTAGTACAGTCATTTTGATTTTTCTTCCACTTTATGCTTTTAAGCTATTTCATTAACACAAATTCTCTCAAGCCCTGAGCCATGCTAAACTACTAGGATGGTTAATTTTCTGTGTCAACCTGACTGGGCCAAGGATGTCCAGACATTTGGTTAAACATTACCCTGTTTCTAGATGAGATTCACATTTGAATTGGTAGCCTGAATAAAAGGGATTGCCCTCCTCAATGTGGGTGGGTCTCATTTAGTCAGCTGAGAACCCAAATAAAACAAAAAGGCTGAGCCTACTTTGAGGAGGAAAGAACTAACTTGGCCTAATTGCCCTGAACTGGAACATCAGTTCTTTCCTGCTTCAGACACTAACTGAAATATTGGCTCTTCCTGGGGCTCCAGCCTGCCAGCCTGCCAGCCTTCAGATTGGAACCACATCCATCAGCTCTTTTGGGACTCAACTTGCACATCTCAAGGCTTGTCAGCCTCTGTAAGCATGTAAGTCAATTTCTTATAAGAAATCTTCTGATAGAAATATGCACATGACATATATGTGTGTATACTAGTTTATGTATGTGGGTATTTATATCTAAATCTGAATGGTTCTGTTTCCCTAGAGAACCCTAATATACCTATCTTGATGAAATCGGGAGAATGAAGGGACCTGGTAAGGGTTCTTCCTATGGCACAGATGATGATCAAGTTCACTGTAGACTATCTTCAATATTTACTACCTCAGTCAATGTCTCCAGCCGTCTTTTTTTTTTAACATTTATTCATTTTTGAGACAGAGAGAGACAGAGCATAAATGGGGGAAGGTCAGAGAGAGAGGGAGATACAGAATCTGAAAAAGGCTCCAGGCTCTGAGCTGTCACCACAGAGCCCGACGTGGGGCTGGAACTCATGGACCACAAGATCATGACCTGAGCCGAAGTCAGACGCCCAACCAACTGAGCTACCCAGGCGCCCCTCCAGCCATGTTGATGGGTGTAGCATGCTTAAAGCATACTGTGACTAGACGTATTTAGAAGCCTTTGCCAGCCTTTAAATATTTCCCAAGATATTCAGGTACACAGTTTTCTAACTGCTGTACAAAAACACATAATGTAGATTTTTACTTCTTGACATAGTCAATAGTACCTTGACTTTTTTTTTACATTTGTAAAGAAATATTTAATTCATCCTAAAAGTGTTTATTAAAGACATTGTTGAAGCTAAGAGCATACTGTACACGCTGTATGTTAGCCAATTTGAAAATAAATTATATTTCTAAAAAGTGATTTAAAAAATGTCTCCCCATGAGCTTCTGCTCTCTGAACACTTAGACCCACAAACTCTCATACCATCCATAAATGTTTATATGAGAAAGGGAGCATCATATTTTATTTAGAATGACACTTACTAATTATAATTTATTGGAAATAGTTTGAATTTTGGTTAACTAGCTCCTGTCAAAATCTGCTCCCCACACATGTTTTCTTCAGGTAGTTTATTTGCTGTGGAATTTTCTGTAGAAAAAAATAATAATAAAATGGTACTTATGGTTCATTTTATAAAATCTTTTGGAATTTTAGTAACAGATGAGCCACAGTATAAATTTTTAACTATAAAGGGGCTCCAGAAGTAAATTTAAATTTGAGAAAACTGGTCACTATAGATAAGATTCAGTCAGTAACATAATCTTTATTACAGAATCAACTTCCTGATGTGAATATTTTCCTAACTGGTACACAAGGCTAGATAAATGACAAACTTAAAAAGTTCCTTGTTTTCTCCCCTTTAGAAAGGAAAACAAATTTATTCATTTGTTCTTAACACCTAATTTTCAAAAAAGATAAAATCATTATTCTCCTATAGATATAAAAATGAACAAGTGTTAAGGGTTTTATTTAACTTGTAGTCAATGAGAAATCCTGGCAGATGTTATAACTCAGTCTGATGAGAATCCAAAGTTTAGACACATGTATAGATAAGGAATATTGAAATAAATAGGCAAATGAATGCAAGCTGGTTTTTCCACAAGATGGGGAAGAAGGAGTGGAATCAGTTGAACCTCTTCTCAGACAGGAAAGAATTTCTGTGACTACAGATCAGAATTATTTTGCATTGTTATAAGTTATCTATACACAGTTGCAAAATCACTTCCATAGAATTAGAATAAGATAACCCAAAGAGGTGTCCTCTAGAATGTAGAAATCCATAGTTTTCCACTAAAGGAAAAATTTTTCTTTGCGTTCAAAAATGTCAATTCAACCTGGTCTCTCCATCTGTTGATGAGCAAATATATTGGCATTTAAATCTGTTTGGGTTGTTTTAGCATATAACAACCAAAAATTTCATAGATCTTCAAAGAAACTCTTCATGTAAAGTAGCACTCCATCTCAGCCAGAGGCATGCAGCAATTCAAGGACCCAGATTAGCTCTAAAAACAGAGAAAAGGCCCAACTGCTTAATCTTGTGAGGCCAAAGCTGGTTGATGGTCTCTATTATTCCTCTACCCCTCTATAGAACGAGTGAACCAATCCAGTATTTAAGAAATAAAAATATGGGCGCCTGGGTGGCGCAGTCGGTTAAGCGTCCGACTTCAGCCAGGTCACGATCTCGCGGTCCGTGAGTTCGAGCCCCGCGTCGGGCTCTGGGCTGATGGCTCAGAGCCTGGAGCCTGTTTCCGATTCTGTGTCTCCCTCTCTCTCTGCCCCTCCCCCGTTCATGCTCTGTCTCTCTCTGTCCCAAAAATAAATAAATGTTGAAAAAAAAATTAAAAAAAAAAAAAAAGAAAGAAAAATAAATTGAGCTTCGTTATTTAGCACAATCATACTTACCCAGGAATCTACTATTTCAGCACATAGTTTCTTTAAATTGTAAAATACACATAACATAAAACTTGCCAATGCAACCATTTTAAGCGTACCATTCAGTGGTATTAAATACATTAACACTGGTGTGTAACCATCACCCAGACGTCCATTTTTATCCTAGATGTTTACAGGACATTCCCAAGAGGAAACTGGAATGAGGTAGGAGGAAGAAGAAGCTACAATATATTTGACATAAAGAAATGTTCTCCTTGTCAACATGTGTTTTTAAAAGCATTCATCTATCACTAACATATTACCATCTGTGAAATTTCGTAAGTGCACTAAACTTGGCCTGAAAAGACGATCTGAAATTTAGAAAGATTATGACAGACCTGGTAACTGATGCTTCACTTGTTTGCAAGTGAAAGTCTTACTATAAGGCCACCCTCAAATGACTCTCTAACACGTCTTTGGTCTGCTAACATAAAAGATGAACCTATTGCTGTACAATTATAAAAAATAGTTAAGACTCCCTAACAGAGAGCATGTATGGATATCATTGGCCACAATGTTTCCTACTGAATCAGTAGAGTCACATTTAGGACCTGCCATCTTGTCTGTGGGAGTTTCCTGACTAGAGGTTTTTGTTTTGTTTTGTTTTGTTTTATTTTTTTTTAATTTTTTAACGTTTATTTTTGAGACAGAGAGAGACAGAGCATGAACAGGGGAGGGTCAGAGAGAGGGAGACACAGACTCTGAAACAGGCTCCAGGCTCTGAGCTGTCAGCACAGAGCCCGACGCGGGGCTCGAACTCACGGACCGCGAGTCATGACCTGAGCCGAAGTCGGCCGCTTAACCGACTGAGCCACCCAGATGCCCCTGTTTTGTTTTGTTTTAATATGAGTAAATGATTTCACTGATTCCTGGACACTTTCTCCAGCCCGATTCTCTGTTGTCTGACTGGAACCCACTATGTATGAATCTGCTTCTATTCTGATTAACTTCATTCATTGGAAGCAACAGTACTAATAACACTAGCTCTCACTTACAATGACAACTTATCAAACAGTTAGTATTGTATTGAATATGTATAGGTAAAGAAATTGAGCCCTTGGTTAAATAATTGACCCTTGTCATGAGACTATGGAGTAGTTTAACTTATGGATAATTCCTCCATTTCTTCACTCAGGCTTTGATGAAATACTGAAGCCAGGCACTGTCTAGATGCTAGAGCACAAATATAAAAATACAAGAATTCAGGCCTTAACTGTCTCAGTTGTGTGTAGAGTCAAATATGTTTAATCAGGTGGATTAAATTGGATGGATCTGAACTGGAAAAATTGTGTTTGGAAGAATTCATAAGCAGTTCTTGCTTTTTACAGTGAATACTGAAATATCTTTGGGGAAATTATTTATTTTGTTCTTAAAAACAATCCTTTGATGATAGTCAACAGACAGGGTATGATGAAACAATTCCCTATGCGTTGTTCTTACAAGTTCTGATAATCGGTGAGCTCATTTCCAATCACATGCTTTGACTTAACATCTAAATGTAAATCAAGTGTGTCCCTGAATATTTTGAAGACACTTTCTACTCAAATTTGGAGTTAGGTTGACTTACATGTGAAGATTGTGATTTATTCTTGGGATATCTTTGTGTTTTCACCCAGGAATTTCCTCAAAGGATAGATTGGTCTAAATCTATAATATGAATGCACAGGAGGGTTCTTTTCTATTCATAACAGAGCAAATATTACAATAAGGAATTGCACCAGATTTAGAGAGGGGCTACTTGGAGTAAGCTTTGTCCTAAGAATAGTGTAATTAAAAGCTGAAGAGCCTGAGTTTTGGATGTGTATCAATCATTATGTGTGTCTTGATTATTTCACAATGATGAGAATATGTTACCTGGAAGAAAGAGGCTAGACCTACTATCCATGATTCCAGGCAGGCATTGCATTCTGGTTTAGTGGGCAGTTGGGCCTATGTTGTAAAATTTAGGAATGCCTGCAGCTTCACACTGGGGAAACCGACCTTCGCTCTGTAGGTAGGTACTCTGTGCATAGTTTTTGTCCCATAGGTTCTAAGATTCACCCCTTATTGCAGGAGGTTGTTTATTCCACATGATGCACTCAGGCTATTCTAAGCCTTCTGTCAAACTTCAATTTCAGAGCTCAGTTTTAGTTGTAGTATGGGGAGTGAACAGCATTGCTTCTTCCAGGAAACTGGGATGGGAATACCTGCTGAGATCACCATCAGATTTTGGCTGCCCCTACAGAGAACTCAAAGCTCATTTATTCATTTATATTTGTCTGTTTAAATATTCATTATCTTTCTCCTCTGATCAGACTGTAAGCTCCTTGAAAGAGGTAACCATTTGTGTCTGGTTTGCCTACCACAGTGACCAGTACAGAAGAGATGCTAAAATAATAATAACAATAACAACAATAATAATAATAATACCTCAATGAGAGAAGTGGTGTTATTTGCAGCAGAGATGGCAGTAAGATGATAAGAAATCAGCCAAAGAAAAGAAGAAATCTCAATTTTAAATCAAGTTTGGAATTGGGGTGCCTGGGTGGCTCAGTCAGTTAAGCATCTGACTTTGGCTCAGGTCATGGTCTCATGGTTCGTGGGTTTGAGCCCCGCATTGGGCTCTGTGCTGTCAGCTCAGAGCCTGGAGCCTGCTTTGGATTCCATGTCTCCCTCTCTCTCTGCCCCTCCCCTACTCATGCTGTGCCTCTGTCTCTCAAAAATAAATAAATGTTATAAATAAATAAATAAATAAATAAATAAAATCAAGTTTGGAATTGAAATGGGAAAATGCCCATAAGGGATTTCAATAACCAAAAACCAACAGAAGTCAGTCAAGTCATAGTTCAGTTCAAGTCTGTGTCCATGTGCAAGGGAGGAAATGGTCCCAATGAATAACTTTAAAGTGGTGGGAGTCCACATAATAAACCAGCTTTATGACTATGTCACATGAAAGAGTAGAGTTCACTTTGCTTATGATAAGTATGCATATGTGTTAGCCTAAAAACAGTCTTAATACTCATATACTTATTCTCAAGTCATGGGTCATGTTAATAATCATAACTGGTAGGTAGTATGAACTAGATGATTAAAGGTAATACATGCTTTTTTATTAAAGAGGGGACTTCTAAACAGGGTTTCTACAAGTATGAAGTAATTGCTAAAATTTATTCTTCTTCTGTTTTAAAGAGTGGGATTATGTTATGGCTGTTTCTATAATTTAAAGCTGGAGGGGTGCCTGAGTGGCTCAGTCAGTTAAACATCTAACTCTTGATTTTAGCTCAGGTCATGAACTCACGGTTCATGAGTTTGAGCCCTGCACTGACAGCACAGAGTCTGCTTGGGATTCTCTCTCCCCCTCTCTCTTCCCCTCCCCCTGCTCACTCTTTGTCTAAATAAAGAAAGAAACTTAAAGTAAAATAAACTGGAAATATCTTGCTGTCTAGGTCTATTTGGACTTCTCTAACAAAAATATCAGACACTGGGTAGCTTATAAACATCAGATTTTTATTTCTCACATTTCTGGAGGTTGAAAGTCCAAGATGAGGGTATCAGCAGGATCAGGTTCTAGGGAGGGCCCTCTTCTAGGTTGTAGACTATTGACTTTTGCTGTATCTCCACATGGTAGAGGGAACCAGCAAACTTTCTGAGGCCTCAATTTATTATGAGGGCGCTAATCCCACTCATGAGACTCCATTCTCATGACCTAATCTCCTTCCAAAGGTACCAACTAATACTATCATCTTGGGGGTTAGGATTTAAACATAGGAATTTTGAGGAGTACATAAGCATTCATGCTATAGCTCCTGGTTTTGTCAAAAGCAGGAGCGTTGGAAAACTAAAAAGAATGAGGGCAATTTAAAATAGTCACAGCATTTTATATCCCAACCTAGTGAAGAGCTGCCTTGATGTTTTCATCAATAATAGTCAGTCAACAAAAATGCATCATGTGAGACCCTTGCAAGGGTACTTCACATGCCAGCAAGTTCTCCCCTACTCTAAAACCAGAAATATAAATTGTAATGGGATTGTTTAGCCATTAAGGTACTGATTATTCTAGATTAATATATATATTTTAAAGGCTTTTGCTTTGTTTCTTTTGTTTCAAAGTCTAGCATTCTCAGTATTTACATTATTGATTTATTGTCAGTATCTGAGAAGCAGCAGAGAGAAATTTATTTTAGAGTTACAGAAACGTGAAATAAAGATTAGGTCTTATCCATCTGATCTCCAAGGCGTTTCTGAAAGAAAGACAACTATAAAGGAATTAACATCAAGGACATTAGTTTCCTGAGTCTTTAATTCATCTTCATGGTCGGACGCTGCCTTGCAAACTAAATGGAATTCATATGTTTCTATCTCTTCCAATCCTAGAATGCTGGAGCTCTTCTGGAAATGGCGCCTTTATTATCTTCATTTTACCTGTTTTGTTTTTTTTTCTCATGTCTATTTGTTATCTCCCCAGTAATCAATTTTATGTCCATGTTCTATAAGTAAGATCAAGAAATATGATTTGGTAAATTACACAAATGGATTGTTTCATGCAAGGTAGAAGCAGAAGTTTGTCATCCTCTTCCCACCCCACTTAATAGATTTTTCAGAAAATTCATCCCAGAAAAGCATTTATCTTCTGTGGCTTAATCTTAAGGGTACCATCAACATTCTCAATAATTACCACATTCTAGTTCACTTGTTTGATTGCCTTTTGTGCTCTTTGAGGAAGAACAATACAGCCTGTTTTCTCTTAGTGTTTTCTGAGAGCAATTTTATATCTTTAGAACAGGCTTCCAAATATCTTGTTGAATACAAAGAACTCTATTCTTCCATTCAAAGTTAAAGAATTGTACAAATAACCACCCATACACATCACTGGATTGTGAGGAATAAACAGCACCGTTAAAAGTGTTAAACACGTTTAAAAGGACATCAATCATTTAAAATCTATTGTCGCACTTCAAACATTTGAATTGGAAAATTTAAGCGTTATCATTACAAAATATTAATCAAACACCCACAATGAATAATTGCCCACCTAACAAAATTCAATTTTAAAGTCCACAAATTTCTGAAGACTTTATATTTTTTTCTAATAGTTTTAATTATGGCAAAATTTATACTTTTAAAATTGAACTTGAAAATGAGAGACCAGAACCTGATCTCATTTCTGAATTTATAACACTATTGCAAGAAACAAATGAATTGGGCCCCAAAGAGATGACTATTCAAACATAATTTTATATATTTGTAAGCCACCTTCCTAGGTGTCACCAACATATTGACAGTATTATCATAGATTGTTGCTTATTTTCTATTTTAGTCAACATGTAATTCAGAATTTATAGTTACAAGGCACTAAATTTAATCATAATATTTTTCTATTGCTCAAATGAGCTGGCTTGGGTTTATGATTCAGTTAGAAAGCTTTGTTTGAATAATGAAGCAAATATTAGACTAATACTGTGTTTAATTTTTAATAATACTCATTTACAGCTATTTAAAGTTTTGTTGAATTTTTATTAATTTCATTATTGTTTGGGAGTTTCTAAAAAGTATTTTTAATCCATGTGTGTGCTGAAATCCCAACAGAACTTGCTAAACTTTACCTGTTACTTCTTTTGATCGTAAAACGGAAGTAGGATGGAAAGTACTCTTGCAAATAAGATGTGTGTGTGTGTGTGTGTGTGTGTGTGTGTGTTTCAACAGGAAACTATGCATCTTCCATACTACAGTCTTCTAGGTTATCAGATTCCAGTCCTGTTCATTGTCTTTGAGATATTTTGCAATTTTTCAAATAAATTGTAGGTAGCTGATAATTTCACATTCTGTCTCTTCCTGAAGTGATTTAATTCATTTCCTTCATGCTGTGAAAAAGCTAGTTTTGTCTCCATTTGCAATTCATCTCGACACCACTTTATTACATATTAATTTACACTGTTTTGACTTTATTTTGAGTCACTTGTAGCCTCTTTCTCATATCATTAATAAAATACATTCTTCAGTGTATGTTTACTTTTATATCTGTATCAGAGACATTTTACCATCTTCTTTTAATTTTTTTTAGCATTTATTTTTGAGAGACAGACAGAGTGCGAGCTGGGGAGGGGCAGAGAGAGAGAAGGAGACACAGAATCTGAAGCAGGTTCTAAGCTCTGAGCTCTCGGTGCAGAGCCCAATGTGGGGCTCAATCTCACCAACTGTGAGATCATGATCTGAGCTGAAATCTGCCGCTTAACCAACTGAGCCACCCAGGTGCTCCATTTTCCTATTTTCTGGAAATTATCTTTCAACAGAATTTTCCTAAGATTATTGCCACAGTTGGATTATCCAGAAGTAAACGCTGAGGCAGAGATTGGAGTAGATATTTATTAGAGATTAATAAGTTAAAGGGAAAGATACAAAGCAGAACTGGGCCAAGAAATAAGTGGAATTGCAAAGCAGGCCTTCAGTTGACTCTATCAACCTGACCCGTGGCCAGTAAAGGTCCGATATTGAGGCCACTCTGCCTCAATCATTTGATGCAGGCTATTCCGAGGATGGTGTCAGCAGAGGTGGCTCTCTGCCACTGAGGCAGACCCTGTATTGATCATTCTTTATCTTCCATATAAATACACTTGACTGAAAGACACCTACATATCACCATATAGTTTCTGATCTGCACTTTTGGAGTGTTTCACAAGGCTTGTGAGCCCACACAGGAAACAGCTAGAAGCTTTTTCCACATGGAGCTGCTAGGATAATGATAACAGAACTGCACTTGGAAGTGACTTTGAAGTTCTTCACTATAACCCCATTCTTAACCTGTCCCCTTAGCCAGATTCCAGAAATGCCTGCAGCTTCCCCTGAACCATGGATACTAGAGAAGTGCAAAGTAGGAGAAGGTAGAGTGAAAAAAGATGATTTATTCAATTAAAGTTTTAAAAAATCTTATATTTGCCAATTTCACAAAAACATATAACCACATGAGCATGTGGGAAGTCCTCCCCCTGGCTCCCAAGGGGCTCACCTTGAAACTTAAGCATCATGCTCTTCATAGTCAATCGATTCCTAAGTCTATGTATGGACACAGTGTCCTAGGGGAGCTCAGAAGATAGAATGGCTAATCCTGCCTGACGGAATAAGAGGAAAACCTTACCAAGGAGAGCTCTCATGTTGCCGGCAGAGCAGAAGCAGCAGCTAGAGAGAAAATATTTACCCTAAAAATGAACAGGAGACACTTACAATGGGTGTAGCTTTAAATATCTGGTATGGATAAACATTCTAAATTTGAATGTTTATCTCAACTCTAGCTGTTTTCTGAAAACTAACTACATTTGGCAAATAGGAATGCAAATATTCTGGGAATAAACTCTTTTATTCTATTGCTCCTTCCTCTATGAACTTTTGCCAGAAGAACACTTGCCTGGTTTCAGAGTAAGGATGATGCAAGTCTTTAGGATGGATTTTTTAAAGGTAGACACAGGTTATCAATAATCTGTAATAATGATCCAAAAAATCAGTGTATCTTTAATGCATCCCCCAGACTCTGTTCCTTTACTCTTCTTGTTTCTTCACATTCCATCCTCCAACAATTTCTTTCCGTTTTCATGCACCCCATTTGTTATGGACTGGAAGTTTGTGTCCTCCCCAAAATTCATATGTTGAAATCGAATCCTCAGTGAGATAATATTTGGAGGCGGGGAGTTAGGAGGTAATTAGATCACGAATGGGATGAGTGCCCTTCTAAGAAGTGGCCCTGGAAGTAGCTCTCAGTCTTTCTACCACATAAGGACACAGCAAGAAGGCAGCAGTCTACATCCTGGAAGAGGGTTCTCACTGAATCCTAACCATGCTGGCACCCTGCTCTTGGACTTCAGGACTCCAGAACTGTGAGAAATAAATTTCTGTTATTTATAAGCCACCCAGTCTATTGTACTTTGTTACAGCATCCTGAACTAAGACGCCATTAGATAAGAAGAATTGTCCTCCTTCCCAATCCTTTCTTAATATGCCTTCTGGAAAACCTTCTCCAGTAAGGAAACTTTTCTACATCCTTCTATGTTCTTGCCATCATTTTGCCTTAATAGACATCTGATTCCTTTTCCTATTGAGGGAGATCATTGTTCTAGCTCCTAAACTTAGGATAACCATACAGTTTACCATCCTAATTGGGAAATTCCAAAGGGTGAAAAGGGGAACTGTGTTTATTACTCCAAGGTAAGAAGCATAAACTTGCACTGGCTGGGGCAAACAAAGATATACGTCACTCTGTCTCAATCCCAAACAACAGGAGACTAGAGCCACATAAAAACAAAATGTAGAGTCTCTTAAATTCCTATTGCCATCTCCACAATTTTTTTTCCACTATTAACAATTCATCATACAGAGAATTGCCTTGCCAACCTAGAACAAGGCTCTCAGGCTAAATCCAGTCCCCTGCCTGTTTTTATAAATAAACTTGTGTCAGAAAACAGCCCCATTCTTAATTCATATGTTGTTTGGACCATTGCGGCTACAATGGCAGAGTTGAATAGTTGCAACGGGGACAGAATTAATTGCAAAGCCTGGAATATTTACTATATCTTTATGGAAAAATGTTGTGGATCCCTGGACTTCATGAGGGCTGGTGATATGAATGTCTATGTTTTATTCACCATGAATATTTACATATTTATTTAAATATTTAAATTTTGAATATTTAAACATTATGACATGTACATAGTAGACTCTCAATATTTGTTTTGCAGATGAATATCAAAATGCAAAATAAAGGCACAGTAAGCAGTAGAGTGTGATATTGTATATGGACAATGGATCAATTGAACAGAATAGAAAATGCAGAATCTGTAATATCTGTCAGTATTTAGTATACGGGAACATAATATTTTCTACAGAAGGAAAAGATGGTTTATAAACTAAAATTTTAAACCACTTGAAAAACCTATGTCAGACTTTTTGTTTGCAAAAAAAAATCTTCTGGTCAGATTGGAACCCCACTTTTTTGTGTATGTGAATAAGTTGTAATTTTATTTTTCAGAAGCAAAACTGACAAGTGGCAACTTACCTTTGGAAAAGACATTTAAAAATACCAGGGTAATAATTTATCTATCTCATAGAGACAGTAGCCTTAGAAAGACTCTATTGTCACACAGCTTTCAAAGTCCAGTTAAATAAATCTCAGAATATCAAGGAAGCCCAAATCTGTTTCTTTTAAAAACATTTATGGATATAAATGTCTCATTAGCAGTGCATAGTCTTGTAAGTCTGGTTCTATAATTATAATATGCGCCTGGGTGGCTCAGTCAGTTAAGCTTCCGACTTCAGCTCAGGTCATGTTCTCACGGTTTGTGAGTTCCAGCCCTGTGTTGGGATCTGTGCTGACAACTCAGAACATAGAGCCTGCTTTGGATTCTGTGTCTCTCTCTCTCTCTCTCTCTCTCTGACCCTCCCCCCACCTCAAAAATAAATCAACATTAAAAATTTTAAAAATAAACTATAGTTACTTTCAACAATAATGGAATATTCTTCAGCCATAAAAAGAAATCGAGTTCTAATACATGCCACAATATCAATGAACCTGCACTGAAAAAAGAATGAAATCAATTAGGCTCTCAATTCCACAAAACCCTAAGTGCAAAACTTGAACAAACCCAAGGCAGGGGGTCCTAGGTAAAAATGCATTTGCTCCCCACAATTCAAGAAAAAGAACGCAACTGCCACTTTGTATGAACAGCCACTGACATTTGGCAAGATACAGGCCTGAGAAAACGAACTTCATTTCCGGTAAAATGTGTTTCATTGCCACCGAAATCCTTACACTCCTGTTGTAGTGCTGGAAAACAAGGAACTGAGAGAGGTTTGATTTGTCTTTAAGATCCCAAAAAAGAAAGAGGCTCACTTTGAGAATCCAGGAACCCCCCCAGTTGACAAATCTCTGCTAATGCACTAATGCTCATTCAGCTGCAAAGATGACTTCACCTCTACTATGGATGGGCCTCCTCTGCGCACGCGCGTGTGTGTGTGTGTGTGTGTGTGTGTGTGTGTGTAAGTATTCAGATCTCTCCCTTCATCCATTTGTTTTTTCCCTCTAGGACCTTTAGTCTCTGCCGCTCCTGACTCTCTCAAGAGGCAATGGTTAAACATGAAGGCTTTTGAGTCAAACTGCAGGTTTGAATCCTAGCTCTCTTTTCAGCTAGTTAATTTAGGCAAATGTTTCAAAATTTATATACTTGGATTCTCTTAAAAATAAATATAGATGTCTCACAGATGCTTCATAAGTTTATAAAGTGCCAGCACAAGGTCTGATAAATAGTAAGTCCCTGATCAAATTAACTATAAATAATATATAAGGTTCTCTTATCTAAAAATATAAAATGTCCCATGACCCTATATTTTCCTCCAAAAACTTTTCCCTTCACAATCAAGATTCAGAAATAATTACTACTAATTGGGGGATCTTTATTTCCATTCTGTGTGTGTCACTGGGTTAATTCTCTGAATGCTGCTTTATAACTTTTCTACATTTATTAATATTTTATGAACATTTGAATGCCTGAATATTATTATACATTCTATATAATATAAAGATTTTAATATCTGCATATTACTTTATCTCATGGATATGCCATAAATAATCAAAACCATATTATAAAAAAGGGTAGGTGTTTTTAAGCAAAATTGGTTTAATGAACCACCATGTGTCCATGACCCAAATTCAACAATTATCAACTTATGATCACTCATATTTCATCTCTACCCTCACCATTCCCCACTCTACTTTTTTTTGACATAACTGCAATGCCATTATTTCACCTCAAAAAATTAAAATAATTCTTCATAATATCAAATATCAAATATTCAAGCAGTGTTCAAAAACCCTTGATATCCTCTCCTCCCCTACCTCCCTCTCCCTCTTCAGATTATTTGAATCAACATTCAGATAAGATCCATGCAGTGCAAATGGTAAGTTTCTCTCAATCAATACATTCTACTCCCTCTCTTATTTTATTTCCTTGCCATTTATTTGTTGGTGGGGGGGGGGGGGAGGGGGAAGAACAAGAAAATATAAGTCAGTGCATCTGTATTATTTGTCCTCTCCTGGATTTTGCAGATTGCATCATCACTGGTGTTATTTGACATATACCTCTACCATTGTATTTCCTAGAAATAGGTACTTTGATCCAGATTTCAGGTTTCATGTTTTGGCAATAATATTTCATAGGTGGTATGGTGTGTTGCCCTCAGATGGTACATAATATTGTATTGTCTTTTTCTAATGTTAACAGCCGTTGGTGATCAATGCCTAGATCCACTAATTCATCAGCATTATTAAAGCAATGATATTCTAATTGTAATAATTTTACTAATATAAATATACGGTAACTAAAATCTCACAGCTAAATATTTTTTCACATTTATGTGAATAGGCTTATATTTAAGAAAAATTGCTAAAAGTTAAATATCTGAATCAAAGTAAATTTACCTTTGGAAATTTGCATTACTATACATATTGCCCAAATGCCCTCTGAGAAAGTTACACTATCTTGCATCTCATTGTTAGGTTCTTACTGTTTTTAACATTTCTATTAATTTGTTTGCCAACAATGAGAAACTCATTGTGGTTTACTTTGCAATATTTTACTTACCGAAAAGATTCAAATTGCTTTCTTGAAATTTAAAAATCTTTTTTGTGAATTGTTAACTCTTGTTCTTTGACCATTTTTCTTTTGGATATCTATCTTTTTCTTTTTTCCTGGTTTGTTTAATGTATTTAATTAGGTGTTATGGAAGCATGATCTCTGATGAGTATCCCTCCTATAACGTATAACAACACCATATATTCTAACATTCAATTATTATCCACACTGTGTTTACTGGTTTTGGAAGAGTAGTCCTAATAAATTCTAATACTCATTTTTTACTTCCATCTTTCCAATGAACTGCTTCTCATTAGGGCCGCTGATGACCTAATTTCTAATGCCAAAGAAAATATTTTGATCCCTACCCTTCTTGAAGGTACTATTGCCTTTTGTCTCTGTGAACAATTAAATCCTCCTGAAACTCTTTTCTCTCTTACTATTTATGAAGATAATAATTTCTTTTGATTGCCCTCCAACCTATTTTATTACTCTTGGTCTCCTTTGTGGGTCTCTTTGCCTCTGTCAAAGGGTGGTGGTCTCCAAATTTCTGTCCAGGTCTCTTTTTCTTATCATTTTATGCCCTTTCACTGAAATCTCAGATGAATAACTCTGTATATCTACATTCACAGTATGTATCTTTTGATCTTCGGAGTTGCACGTACAAATGCCTTCATTATATATATCTGATTGGGTAAGTCACAGGTGCCTCAAACTCATCCTTTGCAAAACTGCACACATTATATTTTACCTCTGCCCGATAGTGTATACTTTTATTAATGGCTCCACCATTTATCCAAACTGGTCAGGTTAGAAATCTGCTAGTCTTATTGTTATTTTTTTAATTTTGGAGGAATTATCATTTCATGGGGAAAAGAGTGTAATTTGAAACCAAAACAACCTGGCTTAATTCTAGCTTTCCCGCTACTTAATTGATAATCTTTGGCATGAAAAAAATGATTTTCAATTTTCTCTTCTGTCAAAATGGTGCAGCACTAAGTTCTCAGATCTGTGTGAGTGAGCAAACGGTAACATATTTAAAGTGCCTAACATGAAACACCTAGTAGATCTTAAAAAAATACGAATTTGCCCTGCCTCTCTCTTCACTGACCATACACCTAAGCCATAACTTCCTCAATTGTTTTCCTATATGTTTTCAAATCCATTGCTCCTTCTCCATTTCTATTACCACTGCTTTGCATTAGTCCTTTATTGTTATTTTCTTGAATGGACAATATCTTCAACTGGTCTTCCAATGTCTTGTCTAAACATTCTCGAAATTGTCCTTTATGACCAGGTGTGCTTTTGAGAATTTATGCCTAATTATATCCTGCCATTGCTTTAAAATCATCAATAATCCCTGATAACTTTCAGAAAAATTATTCCAAACCTTCTTACCCATGCAACTTAAGGCATGTTATATTGTATTCTCTGCATATTTCTCATATCTCATGTCTTTCTACAGGCCTCTCCCAATCTGTGCCCCCCACCACCTCCAGCTTTTCCTATTTTTTTCCACAAACCACACCTCTAAAATACTCTTGCCCAATTCTAAGACTACTTATCCTACAAAGCAGTATTCTCATAGGTTGGGAGAAAACTGTCTCCAAAGTAGAGGATATTGATCTGAGAGGCAAAGGCTTTACCAACTATCCATGGCCCCTCTCCACTTGGAGATTCTGATCCTTTGCCTTTCAAATGACACATAGTTTCACACACTTAACTGAAATTCATTGTAATAGAAAGCCACTACCTCAGAGAACGTGTTGCACCTGTCGAATGTGCCAGGGCAAAAAACTGTGAGAACCATTGTTATAAAGATTCGAATAAATTATCTCAAATTGAGTTACCTATCTTACCTCTCCACCCCCACAGACTCTTGTACATAGCTCCAATATGTCATAGGGAAATTAAATTATCTTTTAAAGTGTAATCTTATTAGACTGTGAGTTCCTTCAATGTATTGCAGTTTGTGGCCCCATGATTAGCGTATAATGGGTACTTAATATCAATTTCAAAAGTGAAAGTTGACTCCAATAGATACATTTATTAAAAGTTCAGTCAAAACTAATTGAAATTATAATCATGGTATAATAAATTCCAAAAGATACTCTGAATTTTTATTAAATCATAATTTTATTGTAGTGTACTTTCTACAATCATAATAAACATCTCCAGGGATGAAAAAAAGAGAGCTGCCACCCAACTTGCTAGACTTTTGCATACAAAAATAATAACTATGAAATACAGAAAAGTAAAACTTGTTAAACTCATGACACAAACAACTTCCTGGTTTTCTTGTGAATATGGTGTTCTTTCCATGAGCCTCCTTCCTTTCCATGAGAGAAGTCAAGGAGGCACCCATGTGATTGAAGAAAGATCATTCTTCTATTTGCAGTCAAAGGATGCTAAATGACCTATGCTCATAATAGGACTGTCTTCTCACCAGGCAGGAATCTTCCTTCTACAGAAGTCAAGAGGGAATGATTGCCCTGGGAGAAAGACTGTAACCTGCAAAAATCTGTGCTTTTCTCTGGCAGGAGAAAAGTGGGGGTCCAGTATGAGTCCTATTCCTCATAAGACCCCCAATTCCTACTCAAAGTCTTGCCACTCTCTGCCTTGGAAATATTAAGACTAAATTCTAATTCTCTTATACCAGTTGATGTCAAACATCGGAAGAAACACAAGGTTCCTAGAGTATTTAGACTATAATGCCTGGTGTCTTTTCTGACCTCATATTCCACTCTTCCCATCTCTTCTCACTGTGGCCACTGAAGTTCATGGTAGGCTATTAACAAAATCTTCTATAGCCTCAGTCCCTTCTGTGAACCTTCATTGAACCATCCAGCTGTAATGGAAACCTGAGGACTTTACTTACTTCTCAAATGATGGCTGTTTTCACTTCCACTCTCTTCTTAAATTGGGCCTAGAGAAGTAATAGGCATCTTTCCAGTTTCTCTTAGCTACTTCCAGTCCATTCTCCTTTTCTGTTCCCTGTAAATCTCCAGCTTTCAAATATATATTAGTTTGTATCTCCTGTTACCTGTCCTTGCTATAGGCATCTATCTGTAACTCTCAGGGTCAGGTCATCCCCCCGCCCCTTATTCTTTCAATAAGGATCACTGGCTCCTTTCTTTTTTTAAGTTAGTTAGAGAGAGAGAGAGAGAGAGAGCACACATCTGTGGAGCTCCTAGGGGAGGGGCAGAGAGAGAGAGAGAGAGAGAGAGAGACAGAGAGAGACAGAGAGATGGGTGAGGGTGGGCAGTAGAGAATTCAAAGCAGGCTTTGTGTTGTCAGCGAAAAGCCTGAGCCAGGGCTCCATCTCATGAATCCTGGGATCGTGACCTGAGCTGAAACCAAGACTCAGATGCTTAACGGATTGAGCCACACAGTGCCTCAAGGATCACTGGCTCTTTTGATCATTGCCATGTTCTCCAACATTACTCCTATTAAATTTTTTGTTGATCACAATATCCATATAGATGATCCTTTTAGTTCCATGGTCTTTTAATTCCTGGACCTCCTACAAATGATCCTTTGATCCTCTTCAGCCACTTGCTACTATGACCTTGTCAATACCAATAATTACAACTTGTATGAAGTCTTTACCCTTCTCTTCAATACTACCCCAAATCCTTCCTGACCATTCCTAAACTCCCAAATTATTTGCTTTCATGAGCACCTACAATGTATTGAGCATACAACCCTCTTTCTCTCCCACCTTCCCTATGTCCTTTCTGTTTGCCTAGCTTAAATCTTATGTTCAATCATTATAGTTACTTTTTTGTCTATATGCCCAATTCCCTATCCCTTTCTAATTTTGTTTGTATGGCTAATCCATAACCCTAGTTAAAACCAATTACCTGCATATTCCTTGCATGTAATTGCATCCATAGCTGAGCATAACTAGAGAAAAACATCCAGTCATACTTCTTTGTATCATTTTAAATTCATGATCATAACCTGAATCATCCTTAACACTGCTGATTAATATACTGTAAATCCATAAACCATTCATTCTCTTACTCACCTAGATATTTCTTGTACTTTCTGCTCTGTTCTCAAACTTTTAACATTTCTTTTTTAATCCTCACTCTCAGGTAATAGTTAGACTTTATTTCATTAGGAAAATAAAGGCAACTAGAAAAGGTTGAGCACAGGCTTCCAACTGTAAAGTACAAATTTATCTGCTTCGTTGTGTTCATACCTATTACTGGGGGTGAACTGTCTATTATGTTATTGTGGGCCAGGATTCACTTGTCCTCTGGATGCCATCTCCTCTCACATCCTCAAAGATATTGATCTTTCTCCCTTGAATCATCCATTTTTACTTCTCTTTTGAGTCATTCCCTTTAGTATATATAACAATACTATTTTCTCAAAATTATTTTTGAAAAATCCCTCCAATAACACCATGGCCTCCTGCTTACATCCTATTCCTTTTGTCCCATTCATACCAAATTTCTTTGAATGAGTTGTCTATATAGCTACTCTTCCTCCTCTCATACTCTCCTGAACATATTCTAATCAACTCTTCATCCCCTTCACTGCAAAATCTCCTGTTCATTGTCATACTTCACATTCGAATATTCAATCTGTATTCTCAGTCTTTTTTGTCCTCTTGCTTTACTGTCATTGAACTCATTAGCTGAGTTTCTTTCCTTTTAAACATTCTTTTTTGTCTTAGCATCTAAAACATGACACTCTCTGGGTTATTCCCTACCTCTCTGGACAATACCTCAGTCTCTTTACTGTTTTCTCTCCATTTCCTGACTTAAAATGTGAGAGTTTTCTAAAGCTTAGTCCTTTGGGATCTTCTCCGTTTATTAGTCTTAGTCCTTAAGGAGGGCACTTGTTGGGGTAAGCACTGGGGGTTGTAAATAATGAATCACTAAGATCTTCTAATGAAACCAATACTACATTATATGTTAACTAACTTAGATTTAAATAGAAAGGAAAAAAAGAAAGAAAGAAAGAATACCTCAATATGCTAAGATTCTCACATTTGTATCTCCATCCTGGACCTCTCTTCTGAAATCCAGACTCAAAACCAACAGCCTTTTCTGTAACTCTACTTGGATGTCCAATAGTCACCCCAAGTTTAAATGTTCAAAACTGAACTAGTATCTCTCCACCACCATCAAAACAAAAATATTCTCTATTCCTCCTAGTTCAATAAATGCTAACTATATGAAGGTGTATTTGGAGAAAGTAGAGGTTGCAATTTAAGTGTAGTTAGTTATATATTAGAACTAAAGATATCCCATTTCACTATTAGGGATATTTTTATGGATTATATTAGTAACATATTATTTCCTTATATAGCTTGAACTCAAAGAATTCCTATCTTGGTTTGGGTTCTTTAGAAAAAAAAAGAAAAGATCCTGAGACAATACCTGTATATTAACATGTTAGTTAATTGGGAGTACAATCCCAGGACCCCAAGAGTGAGAGAAAAAGGAAGTGAGCAAAGAGAATTGGAAAGAGAATAAAAGGTGATGTATGGCTATGCTGGCTGCCACTATTTGACAAGCCTTGAAAGGACATGTATGGAAAGCCTATGTGATGGGGTAGTCCAGTGGCAAGAAGAATAAAGAGGAGGAAATCATCTGCTGTCTTTGTATCCCTTGCCAACCGTTAGTCACATTTGCCCCATGAGAAGAACTTACCCTGTGCCTCCATGTTGTATTCCTTAGTCTCTGTGGCAGCCTCTGAGGGAACCAGAGGCTCCCCCAGGCCCCCTCTGGGGGAAACAGATCCCACAATTTGCAGTAGTGACTATGCTGGAGCAAGCAGCCCAGGGTCTGAAAGTTTGCCAAGGCCAGGAAACTCTGAGGAGACACGTGAAAAGTTTTTGATAAACCCCCCATAACTGCATCAGCAGAGTAGATGGCTAATGTCTCCTTAACACCAATGGAATTAATGGTTTCTCTCAGCAAGAGGTACCACCTGGGCTTCAATATTTTGGGGTAATTTTAGATAATTTTTTAATAAGAAGAAAAAAAGTCATGTAGCAAGCAGTACAATCTCTTAGTTGTATATAAAAAATGAATCTAAAATTAATAATTGGCTTATAATTGTGGAATGTTATGAAAACAGACATTTCAGACCATCAGCTCATTATTTTATGCATATTTACAGCTCAGAGTTTCTGAGTCATTTCCAAAATTATTTTTCTCAAGTTAGAAACTACCTGATACTATATTGTTTCTAGTCTGTTTGATGTTTATAATGTTAATGACTAAACTGAATTACATGACTTCTTAATATATAATCATAAGGTAATACTTTACCTTGTACAGTTTGTGGTTTGAATTCCTGTAGCAATGCCTTATTTCATTTCTGTTCCTCCTATTTTTAGAACCAATTAAGAGAAAGATATTTTCATGTGAATTAGTTGTGAGATCTACACAGATTTACAAATAAAATATCACTGTTAGAAAACTTGTTTTGGCATTAAATGTTATTGTAGGCTACTACTGAGTAATTACTTGCCTTAAAGTTACCTCAAGAAATAATGAGCCCAACTAAGTAATTTAAAACCTCAAACTTTGATTTGATATTAGTTAACCAAATGAATAATTCTCAGTTCTAGGGATAGGTTAATGTTAAAAGATCTACAAATTACTTTTCATATAAATAACTGACTTATTCTCTATAAGGAAAGTATAAAGATAAATACAGTTGACCTTTGAACAACATGTGGGTTAGGGTGGAAAATCCATGTGTAACTTTTGACTCCTCAAACACTTAACCACTAATAGCCTGCTGTTAACCAGAGGCCTTACCAATAACATAAACAGTAGATTATATTGTATTATATGTCGTATTATATACTGTACTCCTACAATAAAGGAGATATCAAGAGAATCATAAGAGAGAAAATACATTTATAGGACTGCAAAACATCCACATATATGTGCACCCATGCAGTTCAAACCCATGTTGTTCAAGGGTCAGCTGTATTAAGAATCTGTTTAAATTATACTGATAGGAAAAAATTGATGTTTTTAAAAGAGAATATAATTCTTTCAATAAAAAATTTGCCATTAAGCCTGCAAGTTTCAAATAGTGCTTACAGTGCCTAGAACTTTCTAAAAAATCAACTTCTGCATCCCCCAGTTTTTTTAATGTAAATGTTATTTACATGTAATATACATGTTATGCCTAACATGCATATGCAAATTACAAGTCTAGGGCACATTGCATATATAACATGCAACAAGCCTCCAGATCAAGAAATAGAATATTACAGAGTTCCCCTTGTTTCATGCAGTAAATGTGGAACTAGATGTGAATATGAATTTGTTTAATTGCCATCAAACATACCTCTGAGTTCCTTTCCAGTTAGGATTATTTAAAATCATTTTTAGGATTGGAGTACGGTGACAGTGACATCTGAGTTTTACACGTAATGTTCATATGAGTGACAAGAATACTATCAAACAAAATGAAATACCTAAAAAATGAAGTCTTACTTTAAATAAAGTATTTATAGCTTTTAAGCAGACTCACGTTATCTTCTACAGATCATGCAGATAAGTATATATACAAGTATCACTTTGATAGAAAAATATATACTGCTGTTACTAATACATTTACATATAAGTTATAGTATTCTCTTTTTCTTTCCTAAACCAAACTGGTGCGTGCCATGATTGGTTGGTCATAATAAATAAAAATAATGTCAATATCCTTCTTCTAATGAGCATTATTTAAGAAACTTTAAAACACGAATATGTTGGGGTCTCATTTCCAGACTTCTAGGCGCAAGGTGAAAGCATATCCATACTATTAATACCATATGGTAATAAAATAGCTTACATTACTCTCTTCTGCTTTAGAGATAAACAGACAAATTTTATTGCCTCCAAAAGTGAATCTTTTTATAGCCTTTTGTTCTAAGGTAGTCTTTTGTTGTCTCAAAAGCAATTTATTTTTGTAGCAGTTAAGGAGTAATGAGTATTAGCACCATCTACATATAAAGACCTATATTAGAGTAGGTTCTTTAGTAAGAACAGCATTGCGGACCTTAGGTTATATATACAACTACTAAATAAAAGATCCTTTTAATATTATGAAGGTTTGAATCTGTACAGCAGGAAATCCTAGTGAACCTCACTAGCAATTGAACCAGCTATAGGCAACTTGTGCCAGATTCAAACTAATAGCAAAGACAAGATAGAAAGGATTTCTAGAAGGAGGATTTTTATAGACCACTAGATGCCACTGTTTTGTGAAAAACTCATGAAATGATATAGTTGATATTAAAGTTACATTCCTTTTTTTAAGTCATGTATTGAATTGGGATATCAGCATTTATAGTTCTAAAATGAGCATGTATCTTTGCCTGGCATTAGTCAAACTCATACCAAAATAAAGCAATACAATATTTGAAAGAAATGACAAAGCAAAATATTTACCATTATCTATATAAATCTTTGGCTGTTACAGCTGATTTATCACTGATCAAATATCAAAGTATTTATGAACTGAAAACCTCAGTTTTCATTTTGAATATATGATTGATTCATATATGTAATATATGATTTAATATATGATTGATTTGAATATATGTAATCAGATAAGCATTTCTAAATAGTAGCATATTGCTTAGTTACAAAATTCTTTCTCTACACGATTGCTTACAGGAAATTAGAAATGGGATTACATAATATAAAAACATTTTTTAAAGCAACTCTCCTTAATCTTGAAGGATAATTAAGTATAAATTGAATATAAATGGGGCCACCACAAAAATACAGAGGATAATATTGTCTTTAAAACAATCAACCCATTGACACCCAAATTAAGACCCTTTTCTCATAGATATGCTGTTTTAAGGCCTGAATCTATTTGTTCCCCAAGTATGGGCCTAAATAAAATCATTACTACAATTTCTTAGTATCAGGTAGAGGTTGATGCCCTTTTGCTCTGGCATATGACAGTATTTTAATACCTATGGGAATTTGGTGGGAAGTTGTAGATAGATGAGTTGTTATGCTTTCCAAATAGCTCTAAAGTCCAAGATATTTATCAAGTATTCCTTTAAATAGACTAAGGATTTTTCAAATCTAACAAGGTAATTATAGTAGCTAATGTTGACTCATAAGATACTGTCTTATTAGACAACTGATATCTCATAAACTGCCATCTGATTAATGTTCTCAATATTCAAGATAATGCCATAGCACATGGTACTCTTGTTAATTATCTATTGCTGCATGACACATGATCCCAAAATTTAGCCGCTTAAAAATAACAAACATTTATTATTATCTCTGTTTGTGAGGGTCAGGAATCCAGGAGGGCCTTAACTGGATGGTTCTGGCATAGTTTCTCTCTCAGGACCTGTAGTTAAGTGGTCAGCAGGGCTGCAGTTCTCTCGGGAATCAACAGGGGTTGAGGAATCCAATTCCAAGTTCATTTCCATGTTGTTTGCAAGCTGAAGTTTGTCTCTGGCTGTTGGCCAGACTTCATTTTCTCACTATATAGGCTTCCCCATAGCATGGCTCATAATATGAGAGCTTTGCTTCCCAAGAATGAGTAATAAGAGAGAGATTGAGCACCCAAGAGAGAAGCCCCACAGTCTTTTTGTAACCCTGTTTCAGTAGGGACACACCATATTTTCTTCCATATTTTAATCATTAGAACTGTGCCACTAAGTCCAGCCTACCCTCAGGGGGAAGAGATTGCACAATGGCACAAGTAAATATCGGGAGATGTTGATCACTGGCAGTCACGGTAGAAACTGCCTACAACACCCACTAACACCCAAACCTAAGGTATCTAGCAAGTACCTCCTAACGTAACTAAAAGTTTTTCAAAAATGGATGTTGACTACTTATTAATCTACCATCTCATTATTAGACAACTAATATAATTTTTAAAGATTTGAGGTTAATATTATAGTGCAAGGATACTTATTTCATGGAGTGTATAAAACTAAGTGCAGTGATTGTGTTATTGTATCTTCGTACTGCCCAGGGAGATTCCTTGACTAACAGAAGTAAATAACTGAATTAGGGTGAAGTAGTTTGATGACACTGTTTCTTGAATTCACCAAACTCTCTTTACCATGACTCTCTACATTAGAGAAAAACGGTATAATCTTGGCAAAGTGATGGTTTATTGCAAGCCTATTTAATATCTGTCTTTTACCTGAACAATATTCAATAATCCTATTCAGGTAAAAAAAAAAGGGTTTATTCTTTAATAAACTAGAAGGTGAGGGAGATTTGGCTGAGTTATCTGTGGTCACATAATTAATTCCACTGATTAGACTGGTTTTCACCCTCTGGGTCAGGGGGACATGGTACCTACCTCCCCGACCTGTGACCTAGATTAAAGGATATGATATTTTCAGAAAGCACCAGTTAAAACTTCTACATTTCACTTTATTTATCTATGGTGAGTCATATGAAGTAATTTCCAAAGATGCTAATAAGCTCTGAGTCACCTGATAAAATTATGACTTTACCATGCAATAGGTACACAATAACTCCATGGAAGGACTAAACATGCAAACCTGGAGACAAATTTGACTATACTTGCTGCCCTTTCTTTCAAAGGACTTTTAACAGCCTTTTAAAAACATACTCCTTTCTTTTTCTTGATGGTTATCATAGTTTTAGAGACTAACTTACTGCAAGCACCTGGTTTTCCCAACAGCCCCTCCAGCACGCTGTATGAATGGAGGAGCTTCTGTGGCTTCCTGCGGAAAGCTATAAGTTGAAGGGGATGCATTTGACACTACTGGCTATTGTAAATATTGCCTGATAATTATAAATATCACAAGAACTAAATTGGACAAGGGTGACACCAGCACTGTCCCTGTGGTCCTTGTTTCCTTTTTATAAACTAATTACAGGAAGTCTGTAGCCAAAGTTAGCAAAGTATGGCCAGATTCAGACCAGACCTAGGATGTCAGAGTCAGAGTCAGACTAGTGAGGTAAAACACAGTGGAGGAGACCAAATTTACAAAGACAGGGGTAAAAAAAAGGGAAAATGTGAAAGAAATGTGGTAATCATGCATAAGGAAACACACACACAAAGAGGGCTGCCATCCTTTTGGGAAGGAGGTGGAATCCTTGTGTCCCCTCACACAGAGACAGATATCCAAGCTCCTGGCTGTCCTGAAATTGCCTCCCCTTCTTAGGAACAAAAAGAAAAAAAAGATGACAATATTCACTATAGGTAAAGACCCTGAAAAGCAAAATTATTTTACTTTGGCTTGTTCTTAGGTGATACATTTTCAATATCAACTTCAAAAAAAATAAGCCACATGAACCTGTTACTTTCCTTTGAAATTGAAAATCACAATTAGCACTATCAAGGAGGAATCTTGAAAACGCACACACATATACGTGTGCAATTTACAGTCCTAATTATGTCTTTGCTGACTGTGGAAATATAAGCTACATGTATATGTTACATAGATAAATATGTTACATACATACATAAATTACTTATGTAACCAGTTTGTAAGCTTGAGGTTCTTCCTCTACAAAGAACATCAACTTCACAAAATTAATGTGTTTGTCCTTTAACGTGCAGGAAAATTTTCCCTGTGTTTCTAGGAAAACTGTGCATCTTTTATTATAGACTCCTTGAGTTTTCATATTCTAGCCCCTTTTCTTTGAGCTGATTTGCAGCTTTTTGTAAGTTGTAGATAACTGAGAGAAAAGTAAATTCTGTCTTGGAACGTAGTGATTTAACTGATTTCCTCCCCGCTGTGAAAAGCTACTTTTGTCTCCATTTGCAATTCATCTGAACATTCCTTTCTTCCATAATAATTTATGCCACTTTGGCTTTTTCTTTGAACCAGTAATATATCAAGAACACCTCACTGTAACTGTCCATTCTCCTCATCCAGTATGGACTGGTTGCCCTGAGGCTATCTGCACATCCTATTGTCCCGGTACTTCCCTTCATTGTCATCCTCAAAAACTGTGCCATCTTTTTTTTTTGGCTTTGACTCACTGCTTACTATATCCAACATCTGTCTCTTTCCTACGGTGCTCCATCATTTATTCCAGCATATCCTCCAGTGGCTTCCCACGAATGAGTAACTGGGTGCTTCCATTCCTAAAAATGTCTTTATTTCTGGGGCGCCTGGGTGGCGCAGTCGGTTAAGCGTCCGACTTCAGCCAGGTCACGATCTCGCGGTCCGTGAGTTTGAGCCCCGCGTGGGGCTCTGGGCTGATGGCCTGGAGCCTGGAGCCTGTTTCCGATTCTGTGTCTCCCTCTCTCTCTGCCCCTCCCCCATTCATGCTCTGTCTCTCTCTGTCCCAAAAATAAATAAAAAACGTTGAAAAAAAAAATTAAAAAAAAAAGTCTTTATTTCATTCTCATTTTTGATCAATAGAGTGTCTGAGTATAAAGTTGTTCATCAAATATCATTTTCTTTTTTTCCTTTTATTAACTTAGATTATCAGTTAACATACAGTGCAATATTGGTTTCAGGAGTAGAATTCAGTAATTCATCTCTTACATATAACATGCAGTGCTTACCACAAGTGCCCTCCTTACCACTCATCACCCACCTAGTCCATCTCCCACCCATGTCTGTCTGTGAACTCATAGTTTGTTCTCTGTCATTAAGAGTCTCTTGTGGTTTGTTTCCCTCTCTTCTCTTTCCCTGCTTTCCCTAGGTTCATCTGTTTTCTTTCTTAAATTCCACATATGAGTGAAATTATAGGATATTTGTTTTTCTCTGATTGACTTATTTTGCTTAGCATAATACAGTCTATCTCCATCCATGTCTTTGCAAATGGCAAGATTGCATTCTTTGTGATGGCTGAGTAATATTCCAGCCATATCATCTTTATCCATTCACCAGTCAATGGGAATTTGGGTTCTCTTCATAGTTTGGCTATTGTTTATCATTCTACTATAAACATTGGGGTGTATGAAGCCCTTCGACTCTGTATTTTTATATCCTTTGGGTAAATACCTCATAGTGCTGGATCGTAGGGTAATTCTATTTTTAGGTTTTTGAGGAAATGCCATACTATTTTCCAGAGTGGCTGCACCAGTTTGCATTCCCACCAACAGTGCAAAAGTGTTCCCCTTTCTCCACATCCTAGCCAACACCCGTTGTTTCTTCTGTTTTCAATTTTAGCCATTCTGACAGGTGTGAGATGGTGTCTCATCATGTTTTTGATTTGTTTTTCCCTGATGATGAGTGATGTTGAACATCTTTTAATGTGTCTGTTAGCTATCTGGATGTCTTTGGAAAAATGTCTATTCATGTCTTCTACCCATTTCTTAACAGGGTTATTTGTTTCTGGGTGTTTGGTAGGTTCTTTGTAGATTTTGAATACTAACCCTTTATCTGATATGTCTTTTGCAAGTGTCTTCTCCTGTTCTGTCAGTTGCCTTTTAGTTTTGCTGATTTGTTTCCTTTCCTGTGCTGAAGCTTTTTATCTTGATGAAGTCCCAATGTTTGCTTTGGTTTCCCTTGCTTTCGGTAATGTATCTAGTAAGAAGTTGCTCAGGCTGAGGTCAAAGAGGCTGATGACAGCATTCTCCTCTAGGATTTTGATGGCTTCCTGTCTCACATTTAGGCCTTTCATCCATTTTGAATTTATTTTTGTGTGTGGTGTAAGAAAGTGGTCCAAGCTCATTTTTCTGCATGTCGCTGTCCAATTTTCCCAGCACCATTTGTTGAAGAGACTGTCATTTTTCCATTGGATATTCTTTCCTTCTTTGTTGAAGATTAGTTGACCATGTAGTCGTGGGTCCACTTCTGGGTTTTCTATTCTGTTCCATCAAATATCATTTTCATTAAGAATTTGTAAGGTATTTCTCCGAAGTCTTCTGTCATTCACTATTGTTCTGAGAAGGCAAACACAACTCTATTACAATTTGCTATCTCTTATAGGTGACCTTCGTGATTTTCCCCAGAAACTTTACATTTTCCACTTTAGAGCTGTTATTTGAAATGTCACATTTCGTGTGTTTTGTGGGGTCTTCTTTCATCTTTTTCTAGTGGCCATTTTTGCTGGGCACATTCAGTTTGGGGATTTATGTTCCTTATATCTAAAAAAAAATATTTTCTTGATAGTTCATTCCCTTCTTTTTTCTGTCTATAATTCTCATTAAGTGGACTATAAACCCCCCATGGACTTATCTACTGTTTTTCTTTATATACTTCTTATTCTTTAATTCTTTGCTTTACTTTTGGTCCTGGGATTTATCTTTCAATCCTTTTCTAGTGTTATTTATTTCATATCATATTATTTTTGTATCACAAATATATTTATAAACACATAAATATATAAAATATATAAATCATATATAATATGTATTACCAACATGTTTATGTGATTTATATTTTATATAACTATATGTGTTTATGAATATATGTTATGTATAAATAGGATATTAAGTATAGTGATAGTTGTTTCATATATTTATGTCATAATTTTGTTCTGTGATTTTTCCTTTTTACAGCATCCTGTTCATATGTCTATTGGACAATATTAGAGCATATTCACATTTAAAAAGAGTAGAGCCTGAATTATCTCTGCTTCCCATGGATTTTTGGGGGTGTTTTTTTCATCATATCTGTTTTTATCCCTTTATTCCTTTACTATTGTTTTAGTAAGGTTTGCAGAGGAAGAAAAACAATATACTATGTATTTATTCATTTAAACACAATAATAAATTCCTTTTCTCTTTTTATTTTACAAAATATCAAGTTTGGTTTTCCATTTATACTGGGATGAAAAGTGTCTCCCCCAAAATATGTCTTCTTTTACAATCTGTGAATGTAGCCTCATTTGGGAATAGGGTCTCTGCAGATGTAACTAACTTAAGATGAGTTATGAATTAGGGTGAGTCCTATATTCAGTGTATCTGGCATCCTTTTAAGTTTCTTCTTTAAGAAGAAACTTTGGACACAGAGGCATAAAGGCAGAAGGGATGTGAAAACAGAGGCAGAGATTAGAGTGATGTGTGTAGAAGTCAGAGACCACCAAGGATGGCTGGCACCCACCAGGAACTAGACAAGATAAGGAAGGATTCTTCCCTAGAGTCTCCAGAGGGAATATGGCCCTACTAACTCCTTGATTTTTAACTTCTAGCCTATAGTATCGTGAGACAATAAATTTGTTGTTTTAAGTCACCCAGGTTTTGGTACCTTGTTACAGCAGCCCTAAGAAAGGAATACATCTTGGCTCATGTATATGAATATAAAATTTAGCAGAAACAGAAAGATTAAGTTGCTTTTTAAAAACTAGTTTCAGGGGCGCCCGGATGACTCAATTGATTAAGTGTCCGACTCTTGGTCGGCTCAGATCATGATCTCATGGTTCATGAGTTTGAGCCCCATGCTCTGCACTGACAGCTTGGAGCCTGCTTGGGATTGTCTCTCACCCTCTCTCTGCCACTCCCCCGACTGGCACTGTCTCTGTCTCCTTAAAATAAATAAATATACTTAAAAAAAAAACTGGCTTCAGATTAGTACCTTAGTTTAAACCTTCCTTTTTGAGAAACAGAAAACTTAGTTGAGAATTTGACACCTATTCTCCATAATCATACAATGTGGAAAGAGTTACTTTTGTGCCTTCCCACTTATTGGTTTCTGTTGGTTAGGTCAATTCAAGCATCCAGTGATAAGTGCACAGAACAAAGTAGTTTTTCCTATGCTGATAAATGAAGATAAAATTATAGTTTTATGTGTTTACCTAATTTGAAGCATTGACAATGTTGTGTGTGTGTGTAAATGCATATATATATATATATATATATATATATATATATAATATTTATTATATATTTCATATATAATTTTAGGGTTTGGGTAATTGGATGCCTTTTTTCTGTACAATCAGATTGGCACTTGTTTTCCTTTTACATGTAAGAATTTGCTCAACTCTGCACATAATTTTATTTAAATATTTTTTGTTCAAAAATAATGAGAAAAGGAAGGAAATATAGAAGCAAAACAAGATAAGCTAAGGAAGGAATGCACTGAAGAAGGGAAGAGTCAACTCTATTAAATGCCACAAACTCCAAGTAAAATACCGTCTAGAAACTGTTCAGTGAGAGGAAGTTACTGATGTCTTTGGTGCCTTGAGGAGTTCTGTGAGCAGAGGCCAAATTGCGGTAAGTTCTCGACTGGATTAGAGGTGAGGAAATGGAGAGGGGAATGCTCTACTTTATCAAGAAATTTGGTTTTGGGGCGCCTGGGTGGCGCGGTCGGTTAAGCGTCCGACTTCAGCCAGGTCACGATCTCGCGGTCCGTGGGTTCGAGCCCCGCGTCGGGCTCTGGGCTGATGGTTCAGAGCCTGGAGCCTGTTTCTGATTCTGTGTCTCCCTCTCTCTCTGCCCCTCCCCCGTTCATGCTCTGTCTCTCTCTGTCCCAAAAATAAATAAATAAATAAATAAAAAGAAATTTGGTTTTGAAAGGAAGGAAAGAGAGGGCAGCTATAGGATATTATCTTTAGAACAAGAGATTAGGAGTACTTATATTCTGAAAGGAGAGAGTCTGAAAAGAAGGAGCAGGTAGAACTGAAGAAGTTGGGAAAATATAGGAGAGAGGGGAAGACAGATGAGATAGAGGTAGGGATGGAGAGTTGGTGATAGGGAGGGAGGGAGGGAGAGAGAGACACACACACTGAGACAGAGAGAAATAATTAGTGAGGATATTTTCCTTAGCAGGAGGGGGCACTAGTATGCAGACAACATCTGGACAACAATACATGTTAATGTTCATTTGTACATAAGCACAGCCCCTGAAACTAGAAAGAAAACTGATATGAATGCAAGGCTGTTTTCAAGGAGTTAAGTGAGGAGGGACAGGAAATTGGGAACTCTTGATTTTCTGTGAAGTTGGAAAGCAAAATCATGTGCTGTCTTTATAGAAAAGCACGAAATTTATAAGCAACATGATTAGTTTACTTCAAAGTCAAAGCGGGGAAAAAATAACAAATGCTCCAAGAACTCTCTTTAAAACAGTGGGGGGAGAGAGAGCCATTGAGTAACATCCAGTGTCCTAAACACATGGCTTCTCAGTAGACCATTAACAGAAACTGGGCTCTCACACAACACATCAATCTTTTATTTTTAGTTCATTTACAAAATGATAAATGACAGGTACAGACTGTGGTTTCAGATGCTGAGAGACAGGTAGGTGCTGCTGTTTTATCTCTGAGGGCTCTAAGTATCCTGCTTCGATTTAAAAGGTAGAAAGTGCAGACTCTAAAAGACATCCATTGAGGATGTGGCTTTACGAGGCACACTTCTACTTTATTTGCCTAAGTGCTAGCTTTTCAAGGTATAAGAAAAAGCTTCATGGAAATGTTATTTGACTTCATCTGATAACACTGCCTTATCTCGGAGTGGGGGGAACCCTGATAAATAAGTATGTAGCTTCTGTAGATAAACTGAAGTTCCTGACACAAATTTCAAAATCAGTAAAATATAGATAAGTGACTTACTCAAGTATTCTGTCAGTTTGCTTATTTAAAATACCCTTATTTATTTAAAAAAGAAAGTGCATTTATTGAGAAAACTTATTTGTTTAAAAAAGAAAGTGCATTTATCAACGGAGCATATAATTTATTCAATCCTCTCAATTAAATGAACACACTCGTGATTGAACATGATACACATGCTTGTTGGAATGCCAAGACACAAACAGATTAAGACTCCTGTTTGGAAAAAAAGTATACAGATGGTTGTGAAGCACACACATTCAAAGACATATTTTAAGAGTATTTTAGTATTGCTGTTAATATTTGTAACTTTCCCTTTATTATTATGCTTACAAGAGTGTTCTAGGCAGAAAGAGTAATGGCACAGGTACAATTTTTGTATTTAGCTCAGGCATGTAGCGAATTGTCGCTGGTTCCATTTCCAAGTGAAATCATACAGCACTTGGTATGAGCCAATCTAAACCTGGATGAAAATGATGTCTATTTCTAGCAAATTAATCAATCCTGCCTTTATAGTGAACTACTTCTGTAAGCTTTTCTTTCTGCCCACTAGGTTAATGATGAAAGAGACAAGATATGTTAAATGTGGTGTCTGTCTTCTTGATTTTCACTTTTTCTACCAAGAATTTTTATTTCTGAATGAATTTCAGTTTTGCAAATTATAGCAAGATGTCAGGTTCAAGAAGACTAAGGAAAGATAAGATATATAGAATTATGGAAACGATCCTCGCCACACTTCAAAACGTTTATTGTACTCATGTAAATGAGACTGCTTTGACTAAAAAAAACAACAGAAATTGATAGTTCTAATTACCATAAAAATAAGATAACTGAGTTTCAGAATGCCCCCTTTCTTAATAGAATACAGCAGGGTGATATCAGAGCATTTTAAGGTTTATTGAGAGGTAGAAGCAGTATGTGGTCTGAAATATCCTGAACACTTCAATCAACATTTAATTGATGATCATACTACATTCATATTTTATATTTTGTACTTGTGTTTAAAATAATTTCCACAAGGTATGCATACTGAGTTCTGTGTTTGCAGCTAAGAAACTTCAATGAGCTAAACATTTATCAGTTATACTAATTAACACACAATTGTCCATACCTAAAGATGTGATGTTGCCTAGAATGACCAGCTTACTGGTTTGTAGTAATTTTGGTTAATGCTTAGTTTTTAAAACAGAAGGCTTATTTCTATGATTCTGCATCCCTGGGCAATGCTGGGCACAAGGCTTAGGCCCTAAGGGCAAATCATTGCATGTTACCAAGAATATTTATCACAATGTATGCATGTTGTTCTTTGTAAGAATTGTCTTTATAAAACATGCCAAGTTATTAATATCTTGGTCTTCTAGTGTCTTGTTACTCAAATGTGGTCCCTGGATCAGCAGTATCCAAAGTTCCTGGAAGCTTGTCAAAAATGTAGAATCTTGGACTCCATGCCAGATTTGCTGAATCATAATTTTAATTTCACAAGATCCTCACATGACTTACACACACACTGAGTTTGAGAAGAAATGCTGAAGGGATTAAAAACCTCGAATGCTGCGAGGTTGAAAGGTCCCAGGTGGTGTGGAAAGAAAATAAATTCCAGAGAAAAGTAGTTCAAATCATATTCAACTTTACTCTTTCGTATCTTGGATTTTCTTGAGAATCAATGTATTACAATTGGGCAATTGAGTGAAGTCCGTTTAAACAGATAGGCAGAGTGCAGAATTGGGTGGAAATGAGATTTTATTTACATAGTACTCTAGGTTGGAAAATTTAAAAGAAAACAGAAAAATATATGAAGTGATTATCAGTGATAGACTTTTCTGGTTACTTTCTTTATCATTTAAAATTATAATTTCAGTAAGATTCAGTATGTCATTGAGCTAAATGTAAAAACTCTTAAATATTCAAGTAATTGAACACTCTATTCACTCTCTTTGCATGAGTTGAAAAGATTTCCAAATCTAAAGAAGTCATAAGAGAGTGAGAAGCCCACAGAACATGGTCCTATTTTGACAGTTCACTAAATGTAGAGCTAGAATGCTTCTTCTCTTCATGTATGGAGTCCTCTACAAACATTGGTTGAATGAATGAGTGGATGTTGAATCAGAGACAAAGACTATTCTTCCAAGAATAGACTGTAACAGAAAAAGATATAGGCTGATATCCAAAAGGAAGATACATTCAAAGTGTTTTTGTTAGACTGTTTATAAAACCAGAAAGGCAACTTGTTATTTCAGAATAAGATTATGTTATTGAGAAGAAAGGATACTCGTGTTTGCTGATCAGCACATTCTTTTCCTGGGGCAAATATGTGTGGGAAGCAATATTATAATCAGATAGTTATTGTGAGCCAAAGACATTAGACGGATGATTATAATGGCTGGTGCCAGCAAGCCTGAAAAACTGATACAGAGCTTTTTATCATAAGAATATACTAAACCCACAGAATAGATATGTGCTTTTTATGGGTTCAAGGCAAATCTTCAACTCGTCAGTACAAGAGATTTTATTACAATTTGCCCTTTTGATTCTTTTTGTGATTTTTTTCCTTCTTTTGGAGAAAGGCTTAGAGTGGAAGAATGGGTTGAAGGAGGCCAATTCAATTAACAGCCCATTGTTCCTGTGTGTGTTGTGTGGGAGGCGGGGTGGGTGTCCCAGTTTTGCTGACTCAGGCCTCATTGACACCTACTCAGCATTTATCCAGATTTTTCATTTCTATCAAAGTATTAGTATTAACATTTATATAAAATAATCAGGAATGAGTTTGCTGGATCTACTCTTTGTCTTTGCAGCTTCTGTCATGGTCTATCATAAACATGGTGATACTTTTAAAATGACCTTTAATAACCACCTACCTTTTCCTGCATCTTTTCAGAGTCAATGTAAATAACACTTCCCTTTCAAGGACAGCATGGGGATGCTCACTGATAAAACGAAGTGCACTTGGACCTGGGTGGCTAGGGACAGTTCCCTCTTTGCAATTTAAGGTGGTGATGGGAAAAGCGTTTGTATTTTTCAGTCTCTGCCAGACAGTCGAAAGACATGAAGCTACTAGTTAACAATCTATATGGTCAACAGGAAACAGAAAATTAAAGGTTCAGTATACAGAATCCTTCTGTAATATAAAAAGAGTGCTTAATTTTTTTCATTTTTAATTGAAGTATAATTAACATACAGTATTACATTAGTTTCAAGTGTACAACATATGAATTCAACAATTCTACACATTTTTCAGTGCTCACCATGATACGTGTAGTCACCCTTTGTCACCCTGCAACATGATTACAATATTAACAGCTATATTCTCTATACACCTCATCTCCATTACTTATGTATTTTATAACTGGAAGTTTGTATCTCTTAATTCCCTTTATCTATTTTGCCCATCCCCCTACCCACATCCCCTCTGGCAACCACCAGTTTGTTCTCTGTATTTAAGAATCTGAATTTTTGCTGTTTGTGTTTGTTTGTTTTGTTTTTTTAGATTCCACATATAAGTGATATCATATGTTTGTCTTTCTCTGTCTGACTTATTTCACTCAGCATAATGCCCTCTAGGTCCAACCATGCTGTTGCAAATGGCAAGATCTCATTCTTTTTAATGGCTGAATAACATTCCATTGTATATCTATACCATATCTTCTTTATCCCTTCTTTTATTGATGGACACTTGGATTGTTTCCATATCTTGCCTATTGTAAATAATGCTATAATAAACATAGGGGTGCATATATCATTTCAAGTTAGTGTTTTTGTTTTCTATGTGTAAAAAAACAGTAGTGGAATCATTGGATCATATGGTATTTCTACTTTTAATGTTTTGAGGACCCTCCATACTATTTTCCACACTGGCTGCACCAATTTACATTTCCACCAACAGTGCATGAGGTTTCCATTTTTCTCCACATCCTTACCAACACTTGTTATTTCTTGTCTTTTTTTTTTTTTTTTTTTTTTTGCTTTTTGCTCTAGCTATTCTGACAGGTGTAAGCGGATTTCTCATTGTGATTTTGATTTACATTTCCCTGATGATTAGTGATGTTGAGCATCTTAACATGTGTCTGTTGGCATCTCTAGGTCTTTGGAAAATGTCTCTTCACATACTCTGCCCATTTTAAAATTAGTTATTTGTTTTTTCATTGTTGTTGTTGAGTTGTATACATTCTTTATATATTTTGGATATTAATCCCTTATCAGAGATACCACTTACAAATATCTTCTCCCATTCACTAGGTTGCCCTTTCATTTTGTTGGTGGTTTCTTTTGCTGTGCAAAAGTCTTTTATTTTGGTGTAGTAACAATAATTTATTTTTGCTTTTGTTTCTCTCACTTCAGGAGACATATCCATAATATGTTGCTAAGGACAATGTCTGAGAGATTACTGCCTATGTTTTTAGAGATAGTACTTTAAAATATCTTGCTATAGAGGTTTGGTAATTTATTGAATACTGTAAATTACGAATGTTTATTTTATTGTTTGGTAAAGTTCTTTTTTTATCTTGCAATAGACTCGTTTGGAAGCAATGAGATCAAAATATGAAAAATATATTTAATGAAAACTAGTACTACGTATCTACTTCTCAAATAAGTGAATACTTAATGTGAACTTACCCGAAAAAAAATTATCAGTGCAAACCATTCACTATAGGGGCCTTAGTAAAGCTAGTAGTCACTTCAGAGCCAGAAAACACCTCTCTGAAGAAACAACATGTATGTCAAAAATTAATACTTATTTTAAGAAGAATGTTTCCAAAGACAACGATTTAATACATCTAACTCAAACATTTTATGCTGAGAAGCATGAGTTTTCATTTAGATCAATTGTTTTTTGTTTGTTTGTTTCATTTAGTTTACTTCAATCCCAATTTTTCTTGACAACATATGAAAAGTGAAGCAATAGTGATGCTTCAAATAAGAATTCATGTAGGTTACTTCTGGGGCACCTGGGAGGCTCAGTCAGTTAACCATCTGACTCATGATTTCACCTTAGGTCATGATCTCACAATTGTGAGATCCAGCCCCACCTGGAGCTGGCTCCATGCTGGGCTTGGAGCCTGCTTAAGATTCTCTCTCTCTCTCTCTCTCTCTCTCTCTCTGTCTCTCTCTCCCCATCTCCCTCTGCCCCTCCCCCACTGGTGCATGCACGTGGGCATGTGTGTTCTCTCTCTTTCAAAAAGAAAAAAATAGAATTCATGTAGCTTAATTCCAATAATACTTCAGATTTTTTTCCACCCTATTTATGGAGTCAAAGTGAAAATTTTGAAGAAAGTGAAACATCTGACATTTGCAAATGACATGAAAGTTGCAAATTCAGTTAAAATGTTCAACATTTAAGATGCAATTTTTTATAATGATTATATAAATATGATTGTTGGGTAGAGTAAGCATTGTGAGAAAAACAATGTTCTAGCTAATTTAAGAAACCTGTTGTGTCCATTGGCCATTGCCACATTAATGCTGCATAATGAATTATACCAAAATTCAACAGCTTGAAACAAACATTCATTCATATGGATGTGTGATTTGCTGACAGCAGGAAAACCAGCTAATAGATGAATGCAATAATCAAGAGTGAAGTGATGGTGGCTCAGGCTGGGATGAGAGGAGTGAGGACTGGGTGGTAACTGGATTTAAATACATAGGTCAGCTTCCCTTCAGACTATAGTAGTTCAGGGTCAGCTAATCTGGGTGACACTCAGCTGACACTCCACGTGTCTCTCATCTTTTTCCTGGGTCCAGCGGGCCACACAAGGACCTGTATGTCTCATGGTGATAGGAAAGGCTCTGGAGCACAAGCAGAAAAACACAGTCCTCTTTCTTTTTTTTCAGTTCATTTATTTTGAGAGAGAGAGAGAGCATGAACAGGGGAGGGGCAGAGAGAGAGGGAGAGAGAATCCCAAGCAGACCCTGAGCTGTCAGTGCAGAGCCCAAGGCAGAGCTCTAACTCAGGAAGCAATAGCTGGACGCTTAACCATTTGAGCCACGCAGGCACTCCTAAACTGCAGGCCTCTTAAACGTGAAGCTCAGAACTAGCACACTGTTAAATCTATCCACAGGCCACCGGCCTAGTTAAGCCAAGGGGTGGGGACGTAGATTCTAATCAGAATGACAAGGCTATGCATAGAAAAAATCAATCTGCAAACCCGTTTGGAAGCAATGAGCTCAAAAAGAGATATATTTGAAATTGGTTGTGGTCACGGGTAATTAAGTGAATCCCTAAAAGTACAATGCTCTATAGGCAAAAGAGAGGGTGCAGATGTCAAATTTCATGCCTTTTAAAGTATGTTCACAGAGTAAACTACAAAATTTGGGTGATGAAGCTGATGTTAAACACATGTAAACATATTTCAGCCTTGAAGGATGTGTGTGTGTGTGTGTGTGTGTGTGTGTGCGTGGTGCTCATCAGCAGTACGATTTTAAGAAATTTTTGATACTTGAAAGACAGAATTTGTAAAACGGCCTGAAAGGCCTACAGTGGAATTAAAGTTCCATAAAAACAAGTACATTTTTAAATGTGCTTGTATTTTTGTTCAAAATTAAAGTTGAAGGTATTTAATGCCAATGTAACAATAAAGAGCTTCAGCTTTTCAAGGTTACATAAAATAAAATTGAAAACTGTTAAAATCGGGAAGGCATGAAATGTATTTGTAGAAAAGCAAGAGAGAGATTGAATAAGTTAAAGATGAGAGCTCAGACAGGGTCATGATTTATTTTTTTAATTCTATAGTTGCACTTTGGACTACCTCAATTTGTGGGATGAATCTTTTGATAAAAGCTTTCATTTTAATGGATAAATTTATAATTTCTATCAAAATTGAATGAAAGTCCTACAATTTCAAAGATGGTGAAATAACCAAAAAAAAAATAAGAAGAAGAAGAAAGAGATAACTTATCTGACAATTGTTTTCATATAAAATACACATCAAAGAAAGTTTTTTCTAATTGGAGACAAAAAATCAAACCTGTCCAAATATTTAGGTTAAATATTTGCACATTTCAATTGTAAAAATACAAAAAGAATTAACAGTATCCTCTATGTAGCCAAAGATGCTCAAGTCTTACCAAGGAGCTTAACACCTATAAAGAGATCATTTGTTTAATTAAAAATATGTTCTACAGAGAAATAGTAATCTAAATTATTGACAATTTCAAATTTAGTAACTACAAAACACAACATTGAAGAACATTGCAGATAATTATAGGAAAACTGAAAATAATTAAGATATTCTTAAGAAAAAATGCTGAAAAATACATTCTTAAGAAAAACATCAATGGCATTATATAACAAGCTGATTAAAGAACATGAGTATGTTCCAAGAATAATGATTCTGATCTTTGTAATATTTGCATAATCAATATAAATAAATGTTAAAATTTTTGCTTTAATGAATGTAGATACAGGCTACTTTTATTTTTAGAAACCATTGTATGGTTTCAGCATTACAATCAAATAATTTGGGGGGCAGGAGATAAGCAGTTCAAGAAACTCTGTAATTATTTTGGTACCCTCTTTCATTCTCAAAAGTATCCCAGACTGAGATCTAAAAGAAATGGTCAAAGCTCTATTTCAGAGATAGGGACATGACGCGATAGTCACCTGAACTAGGTAGATAGGTGGTAATTGTCAGAGAGAAATACGGAACTTAATTACATTTAAGAACAGTCAATAGGAGGTGAAGTAGATATTTCTAGTTTTCATATTTTGATTAATGGAACTAGTTGATTCGTGGAAGTCCTCAGTTAATAGATGGTGTCGGCTTTCATGGGATTTACAAAACAGAAAAGGGAAAAAGGCATACCATTTGGCCGGAGATCAGTTTTCAAGTGAGAGCATCAAAGACATTGAGGTTCTTGAGAATGGTCTGAAGCCTCAGAGATGAAGTTTTTTATTTTTTAAATTTTTTTAAATGTTTATTTTTGAGAGAGAGTGCATGTGCATGAGAAGGGAAGGGGTAGAAAGACAGGGAGGGAGAGAATCCCAAGCAGGGTCCACACTGAGATGAGGTTTTGATACAGACTGATGGAACAACTTCTTCCTTAAATGACCATCTCAAAGGCATCTCTCCTGTCAAATGCACAGAGGTTTGCTCATTTGAAACCTCTGAATGTACTTATTTTAGGTGTTTTGAAATAAGACTAGGAAAAAGAGAACATTTTCTGTGTTTATGTTGGTATGACAGATTAGTTACAAGGTAATAAAAAAGAAAACACATACTCTCCTACATACTAATCTTCTGTGAGACCTAGGCCAATCAATTAAGAATCCAGTGAGATAATATAATTTTATAATTCCATTTACCCAGTAAACATAATGCATAATTCAACTAAGTAATAAATCCATTGGAATTCAGTGCACTAAGGAAATTAAAAATTAATATATTTGCACTCCCTATTGATTTATTTTTTTACTCATGAAAAAAAACTTTGTCATGTACAAACATTCATGCACATACATATACTGAAATCACAGCCCGCATAATATCCCAGTTGAAAATGCACAGATACAACCTGTAAAGCTGAGTCTGATCTGGCATTTTAGATGTATTTTTAAAAGGCTTTTACATTTTAACCTGGTTAAAGTTATTTATTTGGTATATTTAGTAAGACGGTAGAAATTGCTTTAGCACACATTAGGCTTTTTATGTAATCTCATTTTGATTTTCTAAAAGCCATATTTTTGTGATTTATATCCTTTAAGGCCTTAAATTACAGTTTATTTTATTCATTTATTTGGATTTTTTGAAAAGACATTTTCATGCATATGCCTATGTGTACATTTTGGAAAAGTCTTGTGGAAAATATGATGCAGACCCTTCAGTAACATAATGCCTGAATTTACAGGACAGTAAGTGATAGTTCTCAGACTTCTCATTATTTCTGAGGAATCCTATTGAAATATCATTCTTCATTGAAGATATTTAGACATTGAGTCTAACCAGGTGTCAGTATGTATACATAATCAAGGGCTTCCCAGAGTACTAAAGATGGAACAGAAAATAAGTGAGCTAAGCGGAAACAGAATCAGATTCTAACAATTATTGGAAAGCTAATTCTAAAATTAACACGGGGATTTATTTTTCTGAACCCTTAAAAATATGTCATTCATATGACTTGATGCACTCCTGTTTCGTGTCTGGAAAAGTAACTTATTCATAATGACATTAAAATATAACAGAACTTTCCTTTCCAGGGCCTGGTAAGAATATCCCCTCCTCCACCCGAGGTCATTACTTATTTCATACTTGCCTCCCCTCTCCCACAGGCGTTAATTCTCAGCGGATGCACTTCTCACCTCATGGTTCACTGAGAAAAGTTACTACAGGGCAACTCCCTCACATTCCCAGCAGCAAATCTATTCATTCTCTCTGCACTTTTCTATTGATACAGAAGAAATGTCCTTTCTAATCTATTCTTATATGTGCTGGATTCCAACTCTTGCCTTTTCCAGGACTTCACTGACTCAGTCATGCCTCCTCTTTTCTACCTCCTCAATCTCTTCATCTTTTCATCACCCATCTCTTCCTCTCTACTGGAGTAATTTCATCAGCCCATAGATATTCCATACTATTTCTGTTTTCAAATCTCTACCCTAACCCCTCATTTCCCTTAGTTACAGTCTATTTCCCTGCTTCTCTTCCTCGCAAACATTCTCTCTTAGTTTAGCCTTATCCTCTCCAACTTTTTATTTCTCCAATTCATCCATCAGACTACACATATTTGACTTGTTTCCCCTTTCCACTGACTCTGTTCTTTTCAAGGTCACCAACTACCTCCAGAGTTGCCGATTCCAATAGTAATTTCTCTGTGTTTAACCCACTTGACCTCTTGACAGCATTCAACACATTCGTTAGCAATGTTGTCCTGGAAACCCTCCCTCCTGGATTCCCTGACCTAACAGTTCTGGGCTTTCCCTCTTACTTCACTATTACCTCAAAGTCAGTCTCTCATTTATGTCCTTTCTTTTCCTTCTGACCCAAGGTTTAGTTTTCCTCCTCCTCTTTATTATCCACATCTTCCTAGGTTATTTTTCTTCTTTCTCATAGCTCTAGATAGCATTTCTGGGCTTCCACATCCCAAATTTATTTGTCAGGTCCGACCTATCCCCCAGGTCTGAATTCTAGATCATGCATTCTAGATGCATGTGTTCAACTGCCTATCTGACATCTTCAATCAGGTTCAAAAGGTAGACGAATAATTCTTGTCACTGACCCACGTCACTCCCTATTTTCCCACCTTATGCAAGGACTCTGCCACATAATGAAGGAAAAAAAATCTAAAAATTATTCTTGATTTCTGTCTGTTCCACACCATCAGCCGTTGTTTACCAGGTCCTGTTAATCTAACTCTAAAATATGTCTTGAATTTATCTAAAAGTTGTCAGTTGTAATTCTGAACTGCACCTGCCCTGTTCTAAGTTATCTTCCTGTGTTTCCTAAGATGATGCAAAAGCTTTCTAATTCTTCTCCTTGCTGTTTTTGACAATTCTCCCATTCTCTAAAATGTGGCAAGCATGATCTTTGAAAAGAAATAAGGTCACATCACCTCTCTGTTTTCTTCTAATTGTTCCCTCGTTTGTCTTTCCATGATCCAGCTCCTATTTCCTTCTGCAAACAGAACCTGTCAGCCATTTAGCCTCCCTACTGCTCTTGCACTGCCCATGTTCCTGTTCTCTGCTTGACTTGGTCTTCCTCCCACCCTTACCCTTCACCTGGATCCCCCTCATCCATCCTATTTCAGCTTAAAGTTCTCATTTTTGAAGAATCCTGCCCTCCCCCATACCATTTAAAGCAGCCTCTGCCTACCACTCTTTATCTTCTCTGTTTCTTTTGTCCTACACTTATCACTACCTAAAAACATTCTATTTGGTTTCTTGGTCACTATCTATCTATTTGAATGTCCATGTAAATGGGAGCTAACAGAGAACAGGGACATGATTTCATTACTTCTCTGGATCAGTGTTCTACTTTTTTAGGCCCAGGCCAGTGTCTGCCCTGTACAGCACTTGATAGATAATTATTGAATAAATGTGTGACTAAATGAATAGATAATTTATAAAGCATGTTTGCTATATGATAAAAGGCCAAGGAATGTGAAACTGAGTGGCATCCCAGTCTAACTCAAACTAAGTGGCCCAATACCCTCACTTGTCTAGAAAATTCAGAAAAGAAAAATAATCCAAGAAGACATGGAACAACGGCAGAGCTGAGATAAATAAAAATAAAACAAATGGGGTACCTGGGTGGCTCTGTCAGCTAAGCATTTGACTCTTGATTTGGCTCAGGCCATGATCTTACAGTTGTGAGATTGAGGCCCAGCATGTGGCTCTACACTGAGTGTAGAGCCTGCTTGGGATTCATTCATTCAATCTCTCTCTCTCTCTCTCTCTCTGACCCTCACTTGCACTCTTTCTCTCTCGAAATAAATTAATAAATTTCAAAAGATGCTATTTCAGACAGTTCCAGTTGAGAAAATATGTTATATGATGAATTCACCTCTCTGAGAGCACTTTTAGTATAATTTTAGATAAATACTGCTATTTTGAAAAACAGAATATGAGTTCATGGATTTAAGGGGCTAAAGGCTCTGGCCTATACCTATCATTGTTGCCTGTCTCTGAGAAGATGCCCTGGGTACAATCTCAGAAGATAAAGAGCCTGGTACCCTGGTCCTGCCCTCCTGAGAAAGTATGTATTATCTCTATTCTGATGTTTAGCCTTCTATCTAGGATAGTCCTTGGGGTTTGTGGAGGAATGGGGAATGGAATTGTTCTCAGACCATTTCAGGGAGGCCTTTACTCTCTGTGTCCCATTCTATTATATCAACTCCAGATAGCCAGAATAATAGTGGTGCCTCCAGAGAACTTACAGTGCACTCCACATTAGGCGAAATAAGCAGAGTAGGACTATCCGGATTTTCCAAGTATTTTTAGTACACTCTGTGCTTAGTGTTTCTGATTGTGCAAATTATATATCCCCAGTGTTCCAAGGCCACTCTTTGGTTCCTAGACAGCAAAAGATTCAAGTTTAATACAGAGAAAATTATAGATGCAGGAGAGGAAATATTTTATGGTATTACATAAATTACATATGGTATTACATAAATACTGCAGTCAACACTGCTAGGAAAAAGCCTTTTAAAACTTGAACGAGTTATGCTACATGCCTATAAATGAAATCATGTGATATTTTTGAATAGGAGTAGTACAGTAGTCTTTTTCATTTGTCTCATCAATAAGGGTTTTGCCTTCTATGTCCTACACTGGAATTTTACTACAGTTTCCTTCAATTTAATGTGTAGTAAGTGGGATTTAAGAATTGTTAGATTTCTAACAGTTACAACTTTTATAGCAATGTATTAAAAATTCAGTTAAAAGCCACTCCTCCCTGCATCATCTCTGGGGTGTCATAGAAGTACTCAGAAGCTCTGTCCTCTCTTTCTGGCTTGGCTAATTACTATTTTCTTAAGGGTATGCCACTTGATCTCTCTGAAAGTCAATTTCCTCATTTATAATCTGGGACATTAAATCTCATGCTGCCTACATCACAGGGTTGTCGTGAGAATCAAATGAGGTAAAACATATAAATACATTTAGAAATCAAGAAGATACTATTCCTGGAAGCTTAGAAAAAATTTAATAGTAATTACAAGTTCTCATTTTGTAAATATTTCTTTTATTAGGAATCGTACTATTGTAGGCAACAGAAATCAACTCAAAGTTGCTTAAGGGGAGCAAAAGATAAAGAAAGGGTTGTATTATAAGGATACAAAAGCATCTCCTGGTATCTGAAACCAGGAGCATATCAAGGTCTCAGGAAAGAACTGGAAACAGTGACCTCTCCTTCTCTCTTCTACTTGTACTGTTGCTTTGAAGCATTAAAAAAAAAAAAACCTAAAGATTTCTTCTTCTCCTTGAATGAAAATGTGGCTACCCACACAGCCAGAACATATATTTTATAGATACAGCCACCTAAAGATGTTAATCTCCCATTTCCAACTATAAATTGACAGGGAATCTCCTTATGTTTGGATTATGTGCCAACCCATAATCCTAAATTGTGATGAACGATGAGAGCAAGTTAGAATGCCAGATGAGAACTGCTATTCTCCAATAGATTGGAAATATAGACCCTTATTTCCTCCCAAGAAAATGGATTGTCAAACATAAAATCCCTAAAGTATCCATTACTATCCTAAACTTCCAAAGCACTTTTTGATGTGAATGAAATGAAAAAAAAAAGTATTAATGGATAGAAACAATTTCTCTATGGGATAGAACTATTTTTGTTGGGGGAAAATAGCTTGGCAAGCTATTTGAAAGAGACATGAGATCCTGAGGGTGTGGGTGCCAGCTGAGTTCTAAGAACAAAAGAGTGCTTGAGGGTCCTCTGCTTCACAAAATGAAAGGTGTTAGATTTTTCTCCTAGGAGGATTGGAGAGGACAAAGAGAGGAGGAGGCAGAGGAACCAAGATACGCTGGGAAACAAAGTTGCATGGAATAAAGAACTTGTAAAAATCTCCCTTATGGTGGAATACTCCAGCACTCCCATCCCGCCCCCCAAAAAATACTTTTAAGAAGAGAAATAACCAATATGTGATTTTTAGTGGTTCCTGAGTAATCTGGGCTATATGTTTGCTCTGTGGACATTATAGGAATGAGGTGTGTGTGTGTGTGTGTGTGTGTGTAAGTGAAGCATGTCTGGACCCAAACAGTAGGAAACAGAGGAAACATGTACAAAAGCAGAAGCAGAGACAGAGCATACACCGCCCAGGATTTCAAGGGCAGAGAAGCAGCAGCTGACTCAGGGTTATAAATGTATTATTTCCTATGATCCACCCAACAACTTGTCAAGTAATTACAACAGATATCATTACCTCTTGACAGATGAGGAAACTGAAGATAAACATTTTACCTAATTGCTTAGAGCAAATTAGTTTCAGAGCAGAACTAAAGCCTACATGTCTCCTCACTCCTGGGCTCATGTTACTGCACTGGACTTATTTTGCTTCCTTCAAATGTTAGGACAACAAAACAGTGGGAGCATACTTTATTGGCAAGAAAAGAAGATATTTCTTTTAATAAGATGCCTTTAATGCTTTTAATGAAACCACTAAGATTACCTCTTACCCAGTCATCCATTCATCTAATAGATCTTTGGTGAATTCCTGCTCTGTGACCAGCACCATGATACGTGATAATTCTTATGAGTAAAAAATCGTTTGACCATTGTGAAAGAAAATGACCAAACAGTAATAGAGGATCACGCAATTCATGTTTCAGGTATTCAAACAAATACTTGCACATGAAGGTACTTATCCTCCCATTTTGCAATAGTCCCAAAGTGGAAATAACCCAAATATCCACCAACTGATGTATGGTAAAACAAAAGGTGGCATATCTAGACAACAGAATAATACTATTGAGCAATTAAAAAGAAATGGAGTGGGGCACCTGGGTGGCTGAGTCGGTTAAGCATTTGACTTTGGCTCAGGTCATGATCTGGTGGTTCACGGGTTCGAGCCCCGCATTGGGTTCTGTGCTGACCACTCAGAGCCTGGAGACTGCTTCGGATTCTGTGTCTCCCTCTCTCTCTCTCTCGGCCCCTCCCCTGCTCTCTCTCTCTCTCTCTCACACACACACACACACACACAATCTCTCAAAAACAAATACACTTTAAAAATGTTAAAGAAAAATGGAGTACTGATACATGCAACATCATGGATAAGACTCGAACTGTTATGCTAAGTGAAAGAGGCCAGATACAAAATACACATTGTATGATTCCATTTATATGAAATGTCGACAATAGGCAAATCCATAAAGACAGAATGCAAATTAGTGGTTGCCAAGAGCTGGAGTGAGTAGGGGATTGGGAATAACTGCTAAAGGGTCCAGGGTTTCTTTTCTGTATTGATGAAAATGTCCTGGAATTAGGGGTAATGATTGCATAATCCTGTGAATATATTAAAAACCACTGAATTTTCTACTTTAACATGCTGAATTCCATACATGGATTATATCTCAATTAAGAAAAAGCTAATCACATCACATTTCTTTATGTGTACAAACTCAAGACAATAAAATTACTATCAAAATGAACACTAAACCACACTGCAATCACAAGTACTTCTGCTGCCTTCTTCTTTCCACTGTTTTCCTGTGCTATCCAAAATGCCCTTCAGTGAGTTGCTTCCTGCTAAAGAAAAGCCTCAATTTTATGGAAGGTGGACTTCTAAAAGGAGCTGATTGCCTTTCTTTACCTTTCTCCGTATTCCGGCTCTGTCTCAGAATAAACTTTTTGTTGTTGAGAAAGCAATTTTTAGTGGCTCAACATAGTATAGGTCAGTTGTCCATTTCTGCCTTGAGAAATTGCTGGAGACTAGGGTAAAGCTTTGAAATTATTTTATTTTATTTTTATTTTTATTTTTTTTTTCAACGTTTATTTATTTTTGGGACAGAGAGAGACAGAGCATGAACGGGGGAGGGGCAGAGAGAGAGGGAGACACAGAATCGGAAACAGGCTCCAGGCTCTGAGCTGTCAGCCCAGAGCCTGACGCGGGGCTCGAACTCCCGGACCGCGAGATCGTGACCTGGCTGAAGTCGGAAGCTTAACCGACTGCGCCACCCAGGCGCCCCTGAAATTATTTTAAATTTTACTTTCTAGGTGCAGGAAATTCTTGAAAGTGCCTTGCTGGTATAAACTCTCTTCCTCATCCAGGAGTTCCCAAAGAGCTGTTTTCAAAAGGAATTAGAGTACTTTGTGAATCAAAATCCCACACTGTCAGTAGCTGTGCAACCCTGGATATCCCAAGTAGAGCTTTGTAAGAGGATAGGGGACTGAAGTTTGAGGGCTGAGCAGTACCTCTCAGGCAACACATATTAAAAATTCTTGGGCTGATATGCTCAGGCTTCCTTGTGAAAAAACAGTGTACTCTGGGCAGGCCTTGAGCCAATACGTGTATTTTACCCCCGTCTTTTCACAGGACACTTAGAATTTGATCTTCAGTGTCTGACTATTTAACTCTCCATTTTGCACGCTGCTATAATTGGATACATGGAAAAATCTGGAGAGTTTCATGTCTTAAAGTACCTCCTGTGTGATTTGTCCCCCCCATTCAGTGACCCTGAACTCTCACAAAGAGCTCATTTCTTAATAACATAAAACTTGTTTTGTCCCATTTAGTGCCTAATCCATACATAACCTCATAAGGTGCTGATATTGAACAAATTTGTGCACAACTCTTTACTACCATTATTTGGAATAATATTGCCAGATAGCGGTAATTAGGACAAAAAAGGCACTCAGTGCTTCCCTGAATCCCATTGGCCTGGCTCCTACTCCTAGTCCCTATCAATCCTTCTGTTGCATTTCCTGCTGAGCTGAACAAGAGACACACATGTCAGTTTCACAGCTTAAACAGAGCTAGAGTGAAAGGGAAACAGCTGAGCCAGCAGGAAGCATAAACTGAGGGGGAAGTGTCAATATAGCTCTTTTTTAATCCAATGTAGTAAATAAACACTTAGACTTTAATAAAGCCAGGTAGGTCTCTCCTTGAGACGCTAGCCTTCGCTTCAAGCTTGGCCCAAGGCCTGGTTGATTCTTTATTAGAGCAGCATTTTAGGAATTTTGTAAAGTCAAATAAACATGGGAGAAAGAAAAAGATAGGTCCTCACTCTTAGGCTTATTCTCAGAAGGAAGAGTAGGAAGTTTGATAACCATGAAAATACAAGGCAGATAGGAATCACAAAACTAGATTCCAAAATGTAGCATTTTCCATCAAGATACAAATGGATACTGTGTCATGAATTTGACTATGACCTAATCTCTCCTCTCTGGATTTTATGCAAATCCCGGCGTTTTGGCCCTCAAAGACCTGGATTGTCTTCTCTACCTTAATCTCTTCTCTTTCCTACTCTGCTAAAGAGTGAAATAGTTAAACTCTTGGATCTGACAAAGCAGAAAGAAAAGTACTGTAACTCTGAGCGCATGATGTGCCAGGAATTATGTTATACATTATGTTATTTAATCATCACAGCACTTCTGCTTATATATTCAGTTTTGAAGAAAAATTTTGAAGCTTACAAATTCTAATTTAGAATAAAGTTAAAATAAATTCTGTCCTCCTTTGAATGGTCTACTCAGCTTTATCGGATCTGGCCCCTGCCTGCCTCAGCTCTATAGGATCCGGCCCCTGCCTACCTTGCAGCCCTATCTGTCTCATCTCCTACCCCCTCATCTTCACTTTTACATTTCAGTTAAACTGCCTTTTGAGTTCCTTGCGTGGGCCAACCTCAGTCTACCCCAGGGACTTTGCACTTGCACTTTGCCAGTGAGAGAGCTTAGAATCTCCTTTCTTCAATCTGGTTTCTTCTTCTTCTTTTTTTTTTTTTTTAATTTTTTTTTTCAACATTTATTTACTTTTGGGACAGAGAGAGACAGAGCATGAATGGGGGAGGGGCAGAGAGAGAGGGAGACACAGAATTGGAAACAGGCTCCAGGCTCTGAGCCATCAGCCCAGAGCCTGACGCGGGGCCCGAACTCACGGGCCGCGAGATCGTGACCTGGCTGAAGTCAGACGCTTAACCAACTGCGCCACCCAGGTGCCCCTCTGGTTTCTTCTTATCATCCACTTCTTAGCTCCAAGGTGTCACCTCCTAAGAATGATCTCTCTAAACAGTTGATTGAAAGTACCTACCTCTTCTCTCAGAGTAACTTCCTGTTGTGGCCATGGAATTGTATCACTCAGATAACCCTTTAGGGGAGTGCCTCCAAGTGCCCCACCTTGAGACCCACCGGAGTGTTCACAGGTATGTCTGAGGCTTTACTCTTTTGAGGGTAAAGTCACTCCATGACCGAGCAAGGTCAGGGTACGAGACCCAGGCCATTTCTGCCTAAGGCAGGCCTCCTCCCGCAAGCAATATTTCCTAGGGGGTGGGAGAAGGTATCCCCACTGGCCTGCTCAAGATTTTCTCAGAGTTGCACCATAGTCTGAGGCTATTCCTACCCAGTCCTTCTTCTTTTCTTTGCTCCATCTCCAGGTGTCAGAGCTGCATCCCACTTGAAGGAGGATTTCCTGTTCCCCTCTCTCCTTTATTCTCCTCCTACACTTCCCCCCCACCCCATAAATCTCTTGCATATCTAATTCAGTCTTGGTGCCTTCTTCTCAAAAGACCCAAACTAGTGTCTCTCTTGTAAAACACTTGGTTCCATTATCTTTGTAGCACTTACAACTACTTTTGAATGCATCCAGTTTAATTGATTAGCTTACCTATGTATTTAACATCTCTCTGTGACCACTGTCCCCATTCACAACCCAGTATAATATATTTTATGCACCACCTTATTCCCAGTGCTAAGAACACTGTCTGGCTCATGATGGGCCTGCAATGAATTTTGTTGAATGAATTACTGAATAGTTTAGAAGACTAGATTTATGCTCTGAATCCAGCTTCTCCTCTTTATTCACTTACTATGGGTATTTACTGTTCTAGCTATTGGAGATGAAACAGTAAACACAAGAGGACAAAGTCTCTGCTTTTTTGAATTTATATTCAAGTGAGGGAAGACAGGCAAGAAACAAACACGAAAATAGGTGTGTCGTGTGCAAAGTGGTAGTGCATAGTAAGGGAAAAGGAGAGTGACAGGTGGGCAGTGATGGAGTCTATTTCCCTGATAAGGTGACATTTGAACAGAGATTTGAAGAAAGAAGGGAATGAGCCAAGCAGAAATCTGGCAGAAGTGTGTTCCATTCAGGGAGAACATAAGTGCAAAGGCCTAATGATGGAGTGTGTTTGGCAAGTTCAAGGAATAGCCTGGAGGTAATGAGGCTGAACCACAGAAAGCAAGAAGGAATGTGGCAGGAAATAATATCAGGGGTGAAAGAGCTGAACTTGATAAATCAGGTGAGTCCTATGTCATCATAAGAATTTTAGATGGGATTTTCCTCTAAGTAAGATGGAAAGTGAATGGATGGTTCTCAGTACAGGAGTGGCAATATCTGATTGACATTTTTAAAGGACGGTTCTGGTTGCCAGCTAAACAATAGCATGAGATAGTGGTGGACACAGAGGAAGTAGGAGACGGCTATTGCAATACTCCATAGATAATTTGAACTAGGGAGTATCAGTTGATGTTGATATTTGGCCATGTCCTGGATTCACTTGGAAGCACAGTGATACAGGATTTCCTGATAGGCTGGGTATGTTGTGGTTGGAGGAAAGGGAGGAATCAATGTTGACTTCTGATTTTTGGCATGAACAAATGGATGGTTGGAGTTGCTGACTACAGTCTTTTCCTCCAGTCAAGCCCAGTTGTACACATGTAGGCAAAGACCTGATTTAACCAAATTTGAGGTTTTCTTCATTGAATACAATGTTGAAGGTGTTTTGAAGGTATGTGGCAAAAGACTGATGATCCTGGTGGAGGATGGAATATAAGTCGCGTAATGAGAGAACTTAGCACATGATGAGTCATGAGGGACAGGGGAAAGGTAAATGGTCTGTGGATGGGAGGCCTCTATGGCATTAAAGAATTGGTGGCACTAAGGTATCACAGGTAATGAGATGGAAAAATCAGAGGCTGAGGTCAACAAGTGGACCAGCTATGTTCTTTCCTTTGCACCATAACCATTTCCTTCCCCACACCTGCGTAATGCTTGAGAAGAGGAGTCATGGCCAAAATGAAACAATACATCTCAAACCTACTTCTCCATCAACCATCTCATGTGTCTACCATTCTTCATGATTAAGATTCTTAAAAGTTTCCTCACTAAGGTCTGCATTGTCAGCATTTATTTAACCCTTAATTTTACACACTATGGATTCCACTCACAACAGTACGTCAGAGTGTTTTGTATCTTTGGCAACCAGCTCCTGTTGAAATGATAGACTCATAGGTCCTCAGGATTATTGGGACCTTGCAGATGATCTAATTCAACAAACTCACTTTTATAGATAGGGATACTGCAGTTTACAAAGCTTAAGGGACTGTCAAATGTGCGAAAACAGAGCTCTGAACTGCTCTAAAGTTATCTGCTCACCTGCCTAGAGCTTCTTCTACCATACCACTATTGTCAATTCTTTTCTTTACACTTGTCCCTGGGGATTTTTTCTGATGTATTTGAAGTCACATTTTACCCTTTTTTCCTGAACCTCTCCCTCCTTCACTTATGTCCAATTATATTCCTCAATGTCCCTTGGCCTCATCAAAAATGACTTCAAGACTTACCTGCTTCAGCAGGAAATTAAGCCTCCTAAAAATGTTCCCCAAATATTTCGCTCTGCTCCTCCCCCACTCACACTGTCTCTCTCTTTCTCAAAAATAAATAAACATTAAAAAAAATTGGGGTCGCCTGGGTGGCTCAGTTAGTTGGGTGTCTGACTTTGGTTCAGGTCATGATCTCACAGTTCATGGGTTCGAGCCCCGCATTGGGCTCTGTGCTGACAGCTCAGAGTCTGGAGCCTGCTTTGGATTCTGTGTCTCCCTCTAGCCCTGGTCCTCCCCCACTCATGCTCTGTCTCTCTCTCAAAAATAAATAAACATAAAAAAAATTTAGAAATGGTTTTGGTTTGGGCCTTTATATCTCTGGCTAAACAGGGCTACAGATGCCATGCTAGCCCTTCTGTTTTTCTAAGTTTTTTTAGACTCTCCCCAAACCAAACTCTTTCCTTCTCACATAGAAGGCAAAAATCTCAATGTAGGCAATGGAAAAGTGTCTATGTGTCATGTCTGTTCTCAGTGAGCCAAAGATACACACAGCCCTTCTGATCTCCTTCTCTCTCCCTTTGTGTGTGTGTGTGTGTGTGTGTGTGTGTACACATGTCAGGTTGTCCTGACTCTTCTTTGGTTCCTCCTTACCCCTACACTAATCCATCAATGTACCAAGCAAACACATCTCAGATACACTCCCTTTCCCTACTTCTACACGTTTCTCATATAGCAGGATAAGTAGGGAAAAGGTTGGAGGCCAGAAGGAATTTCTGAATTTTAATCTCATTTCTGACACTAATCCCATCTGACTTCTGAATAATATAAAATCTCAAAGTTGGAAGGGATCCTAAGAGTTTATCTATTTCTAGATCTTTCCCAATATGCAGTCATCCAGTCTAGATGTTTCTATCTTCATCAAGAATGAATATGTTTCAGGGAACCTGGATGGCTCAGTCCATTCTCAGTCCAACTCTTGATTTGGCTCAGGTCAGGACCCCAGGATGGTAGCATTGAGCCCTGGGATGGACTCTGTGCTGAGCATCAAACCTGGTTGGGATTCTCTCTCTCTCTCTCTCTCTCTCTCTCTCTCTCAAAAAAAGTGAATGAATGAATATGTTTCTAAGGTTGCCTATTCTCTTTGTGGGCGATTGTGCACCATTTTTCCTCACGTCAAATTCTTCCAATACTTTCTTCCAATACTTCTAAATGTACCACCTTATAGCCAGACAGTTTTGAGTTATAACACAGTTTTCAGACACTTTAAGACCTAAGTACTCTCAGCTGAATGTGTCCCAGTTGGTCTTAATATGTCTCTTTTTAAATTTAATTTTTAAAAACAATTTTTTTTAACGTTTATTTATTTTTGAGACAGAGAGAGACAGAGCATAAATGGGGGAGGGGCAGAGAGAGAGGGAGACACAGAATCGGAAGCAGGCTCCAGGCTCTGAGCCATCAGCCCAGAGCCTGACGCAGGGCTCGAACTCACGGACCGCGAGATCGTGACCTGAGCCGAAGTCAGAGGCTCAACCGACTGAGCCACCCAGGCGCCCCTAAATTTAATTCTAATATAGGTAACATACAATGTTATATTAGTTTCAGGTGTATAATTAACTCTCTTAACATATGATGCTTATTAGTACTCAGCAGTAAACAGAAATGTAGTCCTGATACATGCTACAACACGGACGAACCTTGAAAACCTTATGCTAAATGAAAAGAAGCCAGTTGCAAGAGACCATATACTATATAGTTTCTTTTATATAAAATGTCCAGAATGGGCAAATCTATAGAGAAAGAAAGTATATTAGTGGCTGCCTAGGACTTGGGGTCAGGGATAGAAAAATTGGGGATAATGGCTATGGTTTATGGGATTTATTTGGGGGGTAATTAAAATATAATTGATTGCCATAATGGTTGTGCAACTCTGTTTATATGCTAAAAGCCCTTCGATTATATACTTTAAATGGATAAATTATATGTACATGAATTATATCTCAATATAGTTGTTTAAAAATATCATGTCCAGAAGGGAAAACAGTATTCTGAAGTAGATTGCTTTAACCTTTGTATTTCAATTTCATTCTATAAAATAGATGAGTTAATAATATCTGCTCCACCTCCTTGACAAGGTTATTGAATCACACTTTGCAACCTCATAATTATGTAAGTTATTAGTCTGAGTGACTCTCACCACTTCATATCTGGATTACTAACACTATCCACTTACTGGAAACTCGTGTGTTTTGTAGGGTAAGAGATTATTTTTCTTTTAAACACGTGTTACCCAACTCAGGAGAATGTAAGGAACATTTAGTACCCATTGCATAAAGTCTAACACTTCACCTTAATATTTAAAGGTTTCTTCCAACTTTGTCCCACACTTCCTATCATTCTTCACAGCCAAACTACATTTCAATTATAAAACAATTGGCCTTCTCCAACATGTATTTTACCTATTAACCCTTTTAGCTGGTTATTATTCATGGCAAACAAAATACATTGTTTTATAGATTGTCTTCCCTTCCCCCTTTCCTCCAAATTCATTTGTTGAAGCCCTGACTCCAATATGATGGTATTTGGAGGTGGGCCTTTGGGAGGTGATTAGATTTGGAAGAGGTAATAAGGGTAAGACCTTATGGGATTAGTGTCCTTATAAGAAGAGAAAGGAGAGACTACAGCTCTACATGGAGGGCACCCATGTGGAAGAAGGTGACCACCTGCAAGCCAGGAAGAGAGTCCTCTTGGGAGACCTAAATTGGCTGGTGCTTTGATCTTAGACTTCTCAGCCTCCATAATGGTGAGAAATAAAGTCCTGTTATTTAAGCCACTCATTTGTCCTATTCTGTTATGGCAGCCTGAGCTGACCAATACTTACCCCTTGAACCCTTCACTAATTCCAGAAATGGGCTCCATTTTTTTTTTTTTTTTGCAGCTTTGTTTTCTTGGACTTTCCCTCCTTACTGATCACTCCACTACTCTGAATCCTCTAGGAAGTATAGCTTCATATAAAGCTAATTTTCAATTCTTATTCGCCTGTGTATTTTAACTCATCATCTACTTGACAAGATTGTCAAATGAGAGAAGGAATGTATATAATTCTGTTGCACCCTCTATTCTCTAAAATATGAGATTTATAGTCATTATCCCCACCATGGTTTCTTCCTCTTTTCCTGCAGTTGTTGGCCCTTCACTTGATATGGCCTGAAGCTTATAGAAAAGACCTAATAACCAATAATCCAAGATGGCTAATACACAAATACTATGTTGAAAGTTCATTCTGTCAAGTTTAGTTCCAGAGTTTCTGATGAACATCACCATTTAAAGTGGCAAGAAAGGGGCACCTGGGTGGCTGAGTTAGTTAAGGGTCCAACTGTTGGTTTCATGCTCAGGCATGATCTCACAGTTTGTGGGTTCAAGCCCCGCTTCTGGCTCTGCACGGACAGTGCAAAGACTGCTTGGGATTCTGTCTCCCTCCCTTTCTCTCAAAATAAATAAGACTTAAAAAAATAAATGACCGAGAAAAACAAAGGGCATACAAGGTGATTAAGTACAATTTAAAGCTTGCTCCCTTTTGTTATGTTGCGAAACATCATAGGAAAAGTTGAGGCAGTTCTTGAAATTGCATCTCTTGAGCAGAGCAAGTTTGACAGTTGTAGAACAGGAGAGGATATGTCCAATAAGGAGACTGATGATCTCTGCCAGCCAACAAGCCTGGCTTCAGTGACCCACTCTACAGCTGTTCTGCCTACAGTATCCGCTCAGCCTTACCTTCATGGAAAACTAAAGCCAGTTTGTTTGTTTGTTTGTTTAATTTATTTTTTACAAATACTTTTTAGAAAGGAAGACTTCCAGATGGAAAACAAAGAGCAATTTTCTAATTTTTACTACATCAAAGAAGATATTTTACTTTTTGCTACCAGCCCATCTTCTAATCAATCAACATTTCCGGCGATGTCTGTAAGGGAAAAGTGTAGTGTAACTGACATAAGCCCAGACCTTAAACCTGTGCTCACTCACTCGTGGATGAAATAAATCCCCCGGAGAACCCGAGAGTAGTTAGCACTAGAAGGATGGAGTCATAATATGGATCAATTTAAACTCATTTTGGGGGCAAGTAAGGCCTTTAAAGAAGGAATGATATGCTTAGTGGCTTAATACTTACTAAATTGGTCAAAATTTGGCGTGGAAGCTTACATGCTGCCCCAGAGGAGGTAAGTTATGGTGCAGAGCAGATGTATCTGTGTAGGTGTGTTTTATTGCTCTTGTCATTTTAAAATATACTCTGAATATTGTCTCACATTTCCTCAATCCATTAAAATGTTCTGTGAAAAGAAACGAAAGAATGGATGGGAGGGAAGAGAAGGAAGGAAAGAAAAACCGGAAGGAAGAAAGTTAATCTCTTCACCCCCTCCCAGGCTTGTTCCCCCACTGTCTCCATCTCTGCTTTCGCTGTGGCTCCGTTCCCTTCCCAGCTCCCTCTATTTCCCACAACCCTGAAGGCCAGCCGACAGGGGTTTACATTTTGAACACCCGTGCGTGGCTGCCGGAGCTGGGCATGCTCAAACGCCCAGGACTGGCTTTTTTCAGCTTCCAACTTTGGCAGCTCTCCCACCCGCACCCCGAAGGGGCAGGTCCGCACAGATCCCTTGGTGTGAGTAAGCGGGAAGAAATTATCCCACTCTCGCGGAGGAAGCGAGGTAGGGGAGCCAGCTGGGCAGTTCAACGTTCCGGGGGCGCTTCCAAGGGCCGCGCGCGAGGGCGCCGGGCCCTGGGGGCTGCGCAGAGCCGGGGTCCGCGGATGCGCGGGCGCGCGCGCCCGTCCGAGGGGGCGCTGTCCGAGGGCACGTGCGCGGGAGCGCGCCCGGGGAGTGGTCGCGGAGTGGCTGGCTGGCTGGCTGGCTGGCTGGCTGGCGGGCGGGGCGGGTAGGGGCGGGGCCGCGGCGGCGCGCGGACGCCGAGCTCCGCCGGGCTTCTTGAGGCTGCGGCGCGGCCACCAGCTGGAGGGCGGTGGACGTTGTATCCAGAGCCCGAAAACCTGGGACTTGGGGGGCGCTGAGGGACGCAGGAGTGGAACCTGGCCGCGAGGAAGATCCGCGCGGTGCAGCTCGCTGCTTAGCAGACGGCGCTTTCCTCGCTCCATTTAGGAAGCGGGTGGGGGTGGTTCGTGGCCAGCGTCGGGAGGTATTCGAACGCCCGCGTCCGGAAAGAAAGACTTCACCTGTGTTTGAAGGCAGCGCGCCGGACGTGGAGGGAGCGGAGGCGAGCTCTCGCTTCTGGCACAATGGGCTGTACGCTGAGCGCCGAGGACAAGGCGGCGGTGGAGCGGAGTAAGATGATCGACCGGAACCTCCGCGAGGATGGCGAGAAGGCGGCGCGCGAGGTCAAGCTGCTGCTGCTCGGTGAGGGCGGCCGGGCGCGTCCCGGGGGGCCCTAGGGTCGGGCGGGTTGCTGGGCGCGGCGCCCCGTGGTGGCCGCTGCGGGCCCTTTGCGTTTGGAAACCCAGAGGGGACGTGTCTGAGCGGCCAAGAGCGCGACTTGGAGCGGTGGGGATGGTTTCCGGGCGAGAGCGGGGCTGGTGCGGTGCAGAGCCGAGGCGGGTGCTCCTTTCCCTGGTCTCCTGCTGCCCTCCTCCCTCCTCCCTGTCCAGTGAGAACCCGCCGGCCCTGGGCTGGCGCTTTACCTCACTCACAGGCGTTGGTGTGGACCCCGCAAGGAGCCGAGGAACGGGTCGCGAGTAAATGCTGTTTCTTTTAAGTTAGCTCAGCCTTCTGAAGATGAAGGGGCATTCGCGGCACACACACACACACACACACACACACACACACACACACCGTCACCTCCACCCCTCCCCCCCCCCCCCCCCCGAAAACCCTTCCTATGGGATGTCGTATCGCGGTTGTGGTTTTCCCGTGTCAAGCGTGCCACGTTTTGTGATATTAGTGCATCTTTTGTGGGGTTCCGTGGGATTGAAATGTGTCTTTCCTGTTAACTTCCTGTGGCGACACAGTAAGTGTTAAAGGAGCACAGATTATATTTACCTTGCCTAAGGAAGTAGGCTATGCTGGATGCTTGATTTTTTTTTTTTATTACTGTGGAGACATGGAAACCATCAAAGTTGGGTAACGTTTGCTCTGGTAGTAGGTAAGACAGATACTCGAGCGGAGAAAACCTATGTGAAAGGTGCGAGAGGGTCACGCGGAGAACAGTTCTCTCCCAGCTGCCACGGTTTCTGATGAATGAGCTTTGCCAGGTACACGCCAGGCTTTTATTTGTTCTTAGTATTGTTCTCATGGTGAAACGCTATGTGGAGGTCTTTTCCAGGTTTTTGAAAGGAGAGACCAAAAAAGGAGTAAGCCAGGGTTTTGACTGAAGGATACCTTAGGAAAATATTAACAGCATAAGACTTGCACATCTATGAGTTAAGATTTTCTTTTGTTTGCTGCCCCCCCCCCCGCGTCCACCACACATACACACACTATAGCTATTTATTAAAGATTTCTTAGAATCTTCATCTGCAATTCCAGCGATTGCTTTTGTTTTATAACAGTTATAATAAAAGAGAAATATTGCACAGACCTGTTTTCAGTAAGCTTCTGTTTCATTGGTTTAATGACTGCAGGAAAAATGGTGGGTTTTTTTTTCTCCATTACTAGTAGGCTTAGAAGCAGCAAACTTGGCATGACTAAAAGTAATAATGACCTGAGTCATTTTGCTAACAAACTGTGAAATAACTTTGCATTTTAAAGACCTGGGTGGCTTTCTTCACCCTTGCCACCAACACAAATCTTTCTCAGTTAATACTCTCCCTAAGTTTTTACGTTAATAAGAAATAATGTATTTTGCCTAGGTCAGTGTATTTTTAGCGTATTGAGCATAGAAGAGACGCACCTTGATGTGGAAACATGTAGATATTCCTCTTAGGAAGTGGATGTGTTTGAGACAAACATGAGACAAAAGGAAGATTACAAAGTTCTTAGAGTTTCTGCACTATTGCTCTTATGTATTCTTTTAGTGTATTTCGGTGTGACTCTAGTTTGAGCCAGCCATCCACCATGTTTAAAGCAACTGAAAAAAATGAGTCCTCTGGTGGTGTTTTAGGCTTTAATTAGATGTCTATTAGAGAACGATGGACTAGGATAAAAGGTCAGAGGAGTTGGTTTTTGCTTATTTTGAGAAGAGATCAGTGTTTCTTAACTTTAGCACCATTGGCATTTGAGGCAGGATAATTCTTTGTTGTGCAGGCTGTCTTGTTCATCGTAGGATGTTTAGCATTGTAGGGTGTTCTTTGGCCTTTACCCATTAGATGCCAGTAACAGCCCCCTCAGCCTTTGATCCTTGAAAAATGTCTCCAGATAGTCCCCAAAGTCCCCAACCTCCAATGAGAGCCTAGATTAACAGGGTTGAATGTATAAATATAGAAGTCAAAGTTGTATCTCTACAACCAGCTATAGTGAGAGTTATGAGAAAAGTGTAGCAGAGTCATGATTTTTGGAAGAAACTGAGATTTTTGTTTTTCTATACCAGTAACATTAGAACGATTTCAAAATGATTTTTTAAAAATCTTTAGGTAACTGAGTTCCTTCAGCTGTCTTTTCTAGATTTGGTGTTTTGCTTTTCCCTACATCTCTCTCTGTAGAAATCCTTTAGCACCCCTGCCTTATTGGCCCAGCTGTCCCTCCCCTTCCTCCTTAGGTCTTACTCCTACTCTACCCTTTTGCCGCAGGGTCCCGGCACTCTAGGTCCTATAAACAAAATGCTGGTTTATTTCATAAATGTTATTCTTGGAATGTTTCAAAACATTTTTCTTTCCCAATTTGTCTTTAGCACTGAAGTTCTGACCTTTGGTTCGTTTTTGAATGTTTAAAGTCATATGTGTAAGCAGCTCGATGAAATAATTCCATATAAAACAACTGAATCAACTAGAAATATAAAATGATTTCTAGGCAATCTATAACCACTGTCACTCCATTTATAAAAGGTCATCGTCTTCAATTATTTTCTTTTTTTTCATCAAATGAATTTTTTCCATTTAAGACAAAAAGCCTCCAAAGATAAATAGTTCATTATATTGCATTTTTTCTTAAGGCATTTATGCATTGTCTTTTAGACATCTGGGTTGAGAGATTCAGGTATGAGATGAACATCATTAGGAAAAAAAAATTGGTACTGTGTTACAATTAAAACAATTTTTTTTTTAATCAGACATATTTCACTGTCCTTATTAGGAGCAGTGAATCAGGCTTTAAAAAGAGAGGACCTAATCTAATCATTGACCTAAAGAAAATTAGGACAGGGTTTGGGTGATTCAGGTCTTTAGGTTAGTTTTCAGGCATTGGTATTAGAATAATAATACTAAATAGTGGAACTTGTTTTTATAATCACAGTTTTCTTTCCATCATAGATGGCTCATTGTCTCGGGGGAAACATTTTTTTGTTGTCATACCTTTGAGGAGGTTGCAATTTATCATTTTTTAAATGGCAGGATGATTATGCTTTGCTGTTTTTTCAGTGAGACTATATTGTACATATGAGCACTTACTGAATATTATTTTATTATAATTTTCAAAGATGTAGAGGGTTAGATTATATGAAAGTAAAATTTTCATTTACATAAGTTAGTCTAAAGGTGAGTTTTAATTCTTTACTCTGCCTCATTATTCTCTCCACTCATCCTCACAGACAAAAATCCACACCCTCTTTCTTTTGCTTGTTTTAAATATTATAGGTTGAGTGAAAATGAGGCGAGGGAATAAGATCTCTACTACTTAGTGAGTTTTTTCCATTGCTACCAGCAAGCAGCTATTTGAGAAGCTACATCATTAATCTTTTTTCTTCCCTGTGAACTTGCTGTGTGACTTCCTTAGTTGAGAAATTCTGGCGTTGCAGGATTTTGGATTTTGCATTGCTTTCGCTATTTCTTTAGCATTGGCTCAGGATCCTAAGTGTCAGAAAACCCATTTCCTTGAATAAATGGACCTGATATTTCAACATGGGTTATGTGCTTCTCTCTCCCTCACCTGCCTTAAGAACAGTTACTTTGATAGACACTGCAGGTGACATTAACGAGTGTTTTGAAAAGGCTGATTTTTCTGTATGTTACGTTTTTCATTCTTAAAATTTATAGTTCAAGTTCTCTGATGCCTCTGGCAGCTTAATTCCAGAAGGCTTCTGGTCTTTTGCTTCTAGGCTGCTCTTCTATCATGCAAATTCCTGGCTCTGAAACTTTGTTGATTTCTCCATTGCCTGCACAATAAAAACTTTCTCTATCCTTGTGCTCTTTTCCTCAGGGCACCCTCCTCCTCCAGACAGGAACAGTAGGCATATGGCGAAGCATATTGCACTCTGGTTTCTAGTGTTGTTTAGGCTTGTGTCCTGTTTTGCTACTAGTGTGAGCACTTCAGGGGCAGAATCATTGTAAGTTGTACTTGTATCCATCCCTAACAACCTTTAACTTTTTCATGTGCTTAATTAGTTCCTAATTATGTTAATATCTTGTGTAGAATTAGGACTTCCCTAGAATACAAGCCACGTACTTTGCCATTCTCAGTGTTAATGGGAATAAATGACTACCTAGCCAAACAGAGTAGACAAAAAAGGAATAATAACAGTATATGATGATCAAAATTAGCACATGGTATCTAAAAGCAGATTGTTTGGTTTAAGAATACTTTTCCACTTTTGTGAGAACTTTTCACAGTCCTTATATTATTTGGTAAAATAGAGAAAATGACAGCAAATATTCATTGGAGGAAGGTCTGCTGTGTTGCAGTTGTAGTGTTCTTTCTTATTTTTTTTTTTCTTTTTTCAAGATCTCATTTTCTAATCTTTATTACTGGCCTATTTTAACCATAAATAAAGACCATGAGTCTTGTTAAATTTGTCAGTGATAAGAAATACAATGCCTGTGTTAGAGAATTTAATAGAAGATATTAGGAAATATAATGCCTATCTTAAAGAGTTAGTGGGAGATGTTATTGAAACCTGAGAAAGATTCCTATAATTTTTTAAACAAAAAGTGAACATCCAACCATAATCTTAATGTTTTTGTTATGCATGTGTTGGCCTTGGAAAGTTCAAGCTACCACAAATTCCCATGGGAGGACCTGAATGTATTTGTTGCACTTCTAGGTCACATATTTCTTGGTCACATGTTTTGGCATGCAGTTACCCAATGTGTGACTTCCCGTAGTGTGACATTGGTGAAGCTCAGATCCCAGATGGCATTTGAGCTGTATGAACTAAGGTCAACAGCACCTAATCTTGTAGTGCTGAGGCTGCCTCTGTCATGACTTGTTAAATACTAATTAAAAGCGTTAGCAGAAATAGCGCAAAATAATTTTAAAGTGAACGTTCATTGCCATAAACTTAGTGGTTTAAAACAATGTAAAATTATTAACTTTACATTCCTGGGGGTCAGAAATTCAGAATGGGTTTCACCAGGCTAGAATCAGGAGGTCAGCAGGGCTAATTTTCCTTTAGAGGTCCCAGTGGAGAATCCATTTATTTGTCTTTTCCAGCTTCCATCTAGAGGCTACTTGCTTTCATTGGCTCATGGGACCTTTTTTCATCTTCACAACCCCAGTGGCTGGTAGTCTTTCCATGTAGCATTGCTCTTGGAAGCCTCCTTTCACTTAAAGGACCCTGTGATTACATTGGCCCCACCTGGATAATTCAGGGAACAGCCTCATCTCAAGATCCTTGTTTTAACCACATCTACACAGTTTCTTTTGCCATGTAGGATGGCGTGTTCACAGGTGCCAGGGATTGGGATGTGGGCATCTTTGGGAGTTATTACTCCGCCTCCCATAGTCTTCCCTTTGGCTGCTGAAGATGCATGTGCATCTTGCCTGCAAAATGCATTTACCAAATTCCACCATCTGCCAAAGTCTCAACCCATTGCCCTATCAACACAATGTCCCAAAATCTCATCCAAATCTCATAATCTAACTCAGGTATGGGTGAGATTCTCAGTGTAATTCATCCTGGGACAAAATTCCTCTCTACCTGTGATCCTGTACAGCTTGGAAACATGTCATGTGCTCCTATAATACAGCAGTGGAGCAAGCACAGGGTATCAGTTATAGACAAACCTGTTCGAAAAGAAAGTGGAATGAAAAAAGGAGTCCTCGGTCCCTTGAGCTTCTCAAACTACATTAGGTTTCAGAGCCTGGGAATAATCCTCTGTGATCCTGTTCCACCTTCTGGGAGCTGGACTCCGCCCTTCCTTTTTAATGAAAGGTAACACAGGTCTGCCGCTGAGTCATTTTATCAGCCCGTTTCTTGCCTGTGGAATTATTGTGACCTGACAGCATTCTTCCATTTCGGACTCCCTTAATTTGTCTTTCTTCTTTCCCATTTTACTGTAACCACAAGAAAGAAAACAGCTTGCACCTTGAACAAAACCAGTTTACTTAGAAATCTCCTTATCTAAATATTCAAGTTTATAGCTTGTAAGTTCTGTTTTCCACATAACCACAGGACATAATTCGCTTAAGCTTTCTGCTGTGAGGTGACAGGGATCCCCTTTCTGCTCGTTTATAATAACATGTTCCTCCTTTCCATCCTAGTCCTCGCCAGCAGCACATTTAATGTCCATATGTCTATTAGCAGACTGTTCATGACAGTGAAAATATTTTCTGAGATCACGTATGTTTCCTCCAACATATACTTATGTAGGTGTTAAAATTTGTATTTCTACTGTGTCAGGCAATTTAGGCTTTTTCTGTCTTATTCCTCAGAATTTTAGCCTCTGCCCGTTGCCTGATTCCAAAGCCATTTCTACAGTTTTAGTATTTTTTTGCAGCAGCACCCCACTTCTAGATATCCTTAACATCTCATGTATAACTTTGGGGCATACAGAATGATTGTAATTTTATTTTCTCAGTCCTTTGCAATTTATGTGACTATTATCATAACAGCAAAATCACCAGTTTCTAGTACTCCATATGAACCCATGGTTAGTATTTCACTGCAGTAAGTTAAAGAATAAGACTTTTTTTTTTTTTTGGTATGCCTCCTCATCAGTGAAGTTTTTCTTGACCATCTAGTCTAAATTTATCTTCCTTCTCCTCCCTGCCTAATTACACCATTTTGAAATCATCTTGTGCATTTACTTTTTTTTATTGTCTGTTGCGCCTCTCTGTGGGATTGGTTTCCTCTGAGCATGAATCCCGTCTGACTTGTTTATCACCTAATAGTGCAGAGTAGTCCTTCCATAAATGTTGATTAAATGAATGAGTGGTTACATTATTGAACATTAATTTTTGACTAGTAATCTTTTAAAGTGAAAAAGTTGATATATTTTCTTGTGCATTGGGCAATTTAAAAAAAATTTTTTTTTATATTTTATTTTTGAGAGAGAGAGTGCAAGTGGGGGAAGGGCAGAGAGTGAGGGAGAGAAAGAATCTGAAGCAGGCTCTAGGCTCCTAGCTGTCAGCACAGAGCTTGATGCGGGGCTGGAACTCACAGACTGCGAGATTATGACCTGAGCTGAAGTCAGACGCTTAACCAACTGAACCACCCAGGTGCCCCTGCATTGGGCAGTTTTCGTGAGTTTGGGCCCAATGTATGCTCTTTTATTTTTTTAATATCTTGCTGGTTAGAGTAACTAAAACCTACTGCATTATTACTCACTTCTAAAACCTGGAATTAATTTGAGGTACCTAATTCTTGTTGCAGGATCAGGAAAATATTATAACTCTTGGTAAATTAGGTGTAGAGTGAAATGTGATTTTTATATTTGTGTATTCTGGACAGTATTTTCAGCAGGATTGTTGCATTGCTGTTTCACATGTTATTTGAATACTTTCTTAAAATGCATGCAGTCATTCAACAAGGCATTAAATGTGTTCCCTGAGTCCTATCTACCACTGCAGGACAATGTGATTGTAACTTTGGCTTTCTGGAGCCAGCAGGGTGCTCAGAAATGGACCACAGTCTGTTCTTCATGTCTTGCCTGTCCTCATGTGGCAAGAATCATCATTGGTGACATTTTGCAAAGTGCATTCTATATTTTGGGTGTTGAGTTATGCCTTGGGTTTACCAAATCCTTAAGAAAATTTACAGTCTAATTCTTCAGAATGGCAAATAGGGAAGAAAGAAATGGTATAATAATAGATACTGGGGGAGGTGAGCTTTAATGGGGTCTTCATTGTTGATGTTGTGGGATGTGGGGTGGAGGTCACATATCTGTCAGAAATTACTGTGGTTATAAATCTGTTCATTTCTATGCATTTCTGAGGTTATTTTTTTAAATCATGATTGGCTGTAAGTGGTTTATTGTATAGAAACCTGCATTCTGAAAGAGCCTTTGCTATCTATAAGTTTTCTTACATTCCCCCACGTAGAAGGACTTCTGGTCTTCTGAGGTTTATTTAGCTCTGTCCAGAGACTTTCTACACGGGGAAAGGCAGTTGACCTAGGACTCTGGCAGTAAAATGTTCTCCTTGAGATCTTGGACATGTTATCCCAATTCTTTAAGGTTTAGTTTTCTTTTCCATAAATTCCAGATGATAAATGTACCTACCTCATAGGGGTTGAGGGCACAATAAACTAAAGCATCCAGAGTTCTCAGACTTGTACATGGTGCAGAAGTTCTCAATAAATATAAGCTGTTATGATAAATACTTTAGAGCCTCTTTGGGGTCAACCCTCCCTCTCTGCCTCCTTGCAGTTTGATCCACTTATGGTCATAGACATTAAATCCTTTTGTTGGCTCCTCTTAGCAAGGGGTATGTATATAGGGAAGACATAAGGAAATATAAAATGAATCTTTTTTAAAAAGTTTATTTATTTTGAGAGCGCACACACTCAACAGGGGGAGCAGAGAGAGAGAATCCCAAGCAGGCTTCACGCTGTCAGCCCAGAGCTCAGGGGCTCCACCCCACAAACATGATCATGACCTGAGCCAGAATGAAGAGTTGGACACCCAATCCGCTAAGCCACCCAGCTGCCCCTAAAATCAATTTTGGTATCTAGTTTTTGATCCTACTATGGCTCCCTTGTGGGGCTTGGCTTTATGTTAATAGTTCCCCATTGGGAATAGACCAGGTAAATACATGTGTTATGTTAGGAATTCTAGAGAGTGGATTTTAACTAATGGGAAAACTTTATAAATGATTTAAAAGTAATTTTGTTCTCCTTTTTATTACCCATTTTTAGAACAAATGGAGTAATTTCCTGCAAACTTTCCTTTTATCTTTCTTGAAAATAAAACAAGGCTGTTAGTATAAGTTATGAAACATTATTTGAGTTGACTCAAATGAATGTGCCATTTCTCAGGGGAATTTACGATTACTTCCCACAAATTTAAAAACCGTTTGAAACTTTCTGCACTGATGACTCAAATTCCTAATAAAACTCCAAAATTATCATGAATTTACTTTTAAGAAAAGCATCTCTTGAAAAGTGGTAGTAACCCTGATAAACAATGAAGCATTGAATCTGTGGTAGTATTTATCTCTTTTAATAATATTTCAAAGGAGTCTTCTTAAGACTTAGCATTGAATTAACTTGGTGACATTTGCCTTTCTGTTTACTTTGCCTTTCGAAGGCACAGTCTAAAATCTTTTCTAGTAATTTATTTACCTAATCTTTATTGTATTTTTGTTTGCTTGGGCACATGTCTTTTATTTGACAGCCTTTCATGATACTTAAGAAGCATGGGACCTGTGAGTAAACTGCATTTAAGATCAGTGTAATAGGAATTAGAAGATAACTAATTCTTATTGGTAGTTCTGAAGTTAACCTAATTTCATGAGTTACATTTATTTCTAGTGCAATTAAAAATTTATCTACTGAGTTTTCACAAACTGAACAGTGTTATCAGCAACAAGATGAAGAATTATATGCAAGAGGTGTTCTGTGACTGTAATAAGTCATCAGTCTGGTCAGTTAAGTTGCTGGAACCGATGAGATGATTCTCCTTGGAACCAGTGCTGTGCACCTGCTTCCACTCGTTCGTCCTCTCTTGCTTCCCAGAACCTTCTTCCGTCCACCCTGGTTCTCTCTGCTATCTTCACATTTCTCCAAAGACTCCTGCGTCCTCATCCATAAGCACTGTCAGATCATGCCCAGCATTAAAAGTAATGAAATCTAAGCAGAAGAATCTACACTCTCCTTAAATCATTTTTAATTCCTCATTTTTCACCTAAACATTTTAAAATGTTAGGCTGCATTCCCATTTTTACTTTTTCATTTTCCTTTTGCTATTTAAATTGCTTTTTATTTTAAAATTGTGGACTCTTTCAATTATATAGAAGTATTGAGAAATAAAACGGGCACTCACATAACTCACACAAATATATATTTTTTACAGAGAGCTTAGGGTTGATCTCTGTCTTCTGGATTTTCTTCTATAATTAGGTCAGGCTTCTCATTGTAACTTCCTATCTCTTACTTTGTCTCCATTTTTTTTCTTTTCTTTATCTCCTTATCTTTTTATGTTACTTATATATCATTTTACTTCACTTTTATCCATTTAGCCATAACCTCATCTGACTTTTAACATATTGAATTTTTTTTTCAACGTTTATTTTATTTTTGGGACAGAGAGAGAGAGAGAGAGAGCATGAATGGGGGAGGGGCAGAGAGAGAGGGAGACACAGAATCGGAAACAGGCTCCAGGCTCTGAGCCATCAGCCCAGAGCCTGACGCGGGGCTCGAACTCACGGACCGCGAGATCGTGACCTGGCTGAAGTCGGACGCTTAACCGACTGCACCACCCAGGCGCCCCTAACATATTGAATTTTTAATTTTATTAGTAATATTTGTATTTCTAGAAACCATTTTTAATCTTTTGGAAATAGTTTATTCTTATATTTTCCACCTTTTTTAAGAAGCCACTTTCATCATTCTGTACTTTTATAGTCTCTTTGTGAAAAATTTATTATTTAAAATTCTTAAGGTTCAGATACTTGTAGTGTCTTGACTATTTTATAGTAGGTAGATTGTATCCTCTAGTAATTTTTTATTGTGAGCGTATATTAATGAGCACATTGTCTGCATGAATCCTGTGCACCCTGGTATCGTGGCTTGAGAGTAGAGGGCAGGTTTACTTCAAATATACCTTTTTAACACAATATTCCAAAGCTGAAGGTGTCATCTCTCACCCACTTAATCACTTTCTTCTTCTCCCCGTTTCCTTTATTTTAGTTGGTGGCAAGAAATCAAGAGATCCTTGATTCCTTATTTGCTTTTACACCCAGGTAGTCCAAAGCTCCATTGAGTTTGTTTTCTAAATATTCCACTTATTTTCCTGTCTTGGTTTTTATCATCCAGCAACAGTGAAGTTATGGTTTCGCTTCATTCCTGTGCAGTTTTGTTTGTGTGTTTGTTTTTGTCTCCCTCTACCCTTTACTCGTGTGGTCTCTGCTTAGGATGAGAGGTATGTGATTATGTGATTGTGTGTGCATGTATGGTGGGTTGCGTCTCCCAGTACTGTTGTGGAGATCCTCATTAACTCCCATTGTGTCCCTGTCCCTGGCAGTCAGATTTTTTTCTTGCCTGCTAGCATCCACTGCTTATTGGTTTATTATGTCTCATTTTGTTCACAGCCAGGGTCATCTCCCCTTCTGTCTTGGCCCTCCTTTGTGTCTCATGGGTATGATTTTTCCTGGGCAACCCTTTGCTGCAGAGCCAATACTGGTAGCCAGACTCTTGGCTACCTTGAGTGCTCTGCCTTCTCTGGTCACACCCAGCACATGGAAAATCATGTCCTATCAGTGTTGCCGATATGCTGCAGAGAGATGAGCTCAGGTGTTCCCTCTACTCAGCCGCACTTCTCCACTAGGCTGCTTGGATGTGTTCCTGCCTAGGTGACTTTCTTCTCTTAGGATCCCAAATAGGCCTCTCTGCCGTTAGCAGTCTCTTCATCTTCTCTGACATACTGTTCACCTCTGAAACTATGGCTCCAAGAGGGATATCAAGATACAAGTGACTCTCTGCCTTTCTTATCTGTAGTTGCCTTCAGCAATTGCCACTGTGCCACTGATTGCCCTGTGGCTGCCAGGCTTACAGTCTCTGCCATGTGATGCCTGCAAAGTAAGCCACTTGTACTCCTCCGTTTTCATCTGATGGCTTTAATACAACCTGTCTGCCTCCTCTCCCATTATTCACGTAAATGCAGAGGAGAAAAAAGGAAACACATTTTCAAAATATTTCTCACATTACTTTCTCCATTGTTCTTTACATTCATGCTCTGAAGTTAGGTTTTTATCACACTTGTCTTTATTGTATGCTCTTGCTGGACCACATATGTTCACCTTATTTTCATAAAGCAACTCTTCTTAGATTTAAACTTTAATATGCATAAAAAAATAAGTTGGAATCTTTTAAAATGTGGATTTTCATTCTAGGTGTGGGATGGGGCCTGAGATTCTACATTTCTCACAGGCCCTTGGGGGCTGCCTTTGCCAATCCCCAGTCCAGTCCATGCCTCGGGAAGCAGAGTCCTAGAGTGGGTGATTCTCCTGGATGATTCCGTTTATCCGTTGCATAAGCATTTTTCACGATTCATCCCATCTTTGCCACCTTCATGAAATCTCCCTTAACCTCATCTGTAAAGTTTCTAAAACAGTGTTTTGCACAAAGTAAGTGCTCACTGTAATTTATACACTTGCATGTCTGTACATGTGCGTATGTGAAGCCTATCACACTTAGTAGTTACGCTTTTATGTTACTCTGGAATGGCTTTTTAATAGAGCATTTTGAGAAAAACTATTTGATATTATCTTGCATGGAAACATGCACTTCCTGGAGAGTGATCATAAAGTATAATTAGTCATAATGAATCTTCTGAGTATTTAGCCATATTTTTTAAAGTGAATTTCTTTTTTTAATGATAGGATTTTTCAGGTCAGGTTGAATGTGACCTTACAAATATGTTTTTATGAACACTCTCATCTGGTAATGTCCATGATGAAATTCCTTTCTCAGAAGTAAATAAAGGGTGATTGTAAACTCTGGGAAAGTTTATAGTCCTTGGTCTTGAAATAATCATACTATTTTTACATAACCTCAACTAATCTAATCTAAACCTAATCTAGCCGCATATACAACATGATGTCCATTCCCTTTAAAAGGCAATTCTGATCTTAGACACTATTCTTTACATTAATATTTACTGGCAAGTATTACAAAATATGTAACATTTTATGATTAAATATAGCATAAATGATTTACACTTTTTTCATTTGCTGGTTAGGCTCCGCTGTTAGGTAAGTTATGACACCTGGTTCTTATGAAACATGTAAATTCATTCAACAGATGTTTATAGAATGCCAACTCTGTGGCCTGCATTGTCTAAGTATCTGGAAATGGAACAATGTTTGGGAAGCCGATATTAACTCAAGTAGAGAAAACATTCTTTAAGTGTTTTAACCATAAGATGAAAGCAATACGCTTACTTTGACTTGTTTACTTACAATTTTAAGTATTTAAAACATGGGTTCTGGGTTTCTTTTCTCTCTCATTTATCATACTGTGCCTTTTCAGTAGATCATTTTAACTTTGTTTTGGATGATTGCATTTATACACAGGTTGAATTTTACTGCTTTTTGCCAAAAGCTATTCAAAAACTTACAGAGCAAAGAATAAGTAAGAAACTCCAAAGTAATTTACATTGTAAACCTGGTGATGATGCTTAGAATTTTAGAACTAACTTCTTAAAAAGTTATCAACCAACAGTGTGGCCCATGGTACACATCTGAGATAACTTAAACTCTAGTATCAAATGTAAGCAGTATAAAAAGTTCTGAAAAATAGAACACTCTTAACAGACTCTTAACAGTGGCTATCTTTGGAGAACCAGTCAACAGAACCTTTGCTTTATAATTCATAGACTGTGTAGATTTTTGAATTATATTTGGGTGCATGTGGATGTTTTTGTTCATCAGTAAGAAAATGTTATTTTTTAAAAAAAGGTAGAAACTATAAGCATCAGACTGAGTCTTTCAGATAAAAGACTCATTTTTATATTTTTCTGAATAAAAGTAGAAAATGCTTTATAGTTTTTGTAGAATGAATCCATATACATGGGGGACTCAGTTGAGATCTCAACTTTAATATTTTCAGAATTGCATGATATTCTAGAAATCATTTGGCATAATGGTTTGTGTGGATTTTTGAAAGTTAAGATTAGTTATTTAGATTTATGATAGTTTTAACCATTAAATATTATGTGGATAAGTTTGCAACAGGGTATTCAGTGCATTTGATAGAACATTTTGAGTAAGCATATAGAGATGTCACTTCCTTGTCATGTTATTTCCTATGTATGTAGTCTGTGATTTAAGAAAGGTTGGTTTTTAATAATGTATCATTTCCATTTGGGGCATTTCCCAAGTTTAATTTACTGTTATTAAGATTCTAAAGCTTGATATGTGAGTGCCTTAAATTGAAGCATTCAACCAGAGCATTTCTGTTGTTATAGTAATATTCTGAATGTGTTTCTTCTACTAATAATGGATTATGTGGTATAGATCCAAGATTGTTTCATATTTTAATGCAATAGTAGTGTGATAACCTCAGTATAGAGCCTTCATGAAAGATGCATTCTGCAACTTTCTTGGGCATAAAATATTCATAAAGTGTTTTTCTTCCTAATTATCTTTGTTTCTATTATTTTATATTTAATATTCATATATTATTCTCTTATAAAAATGGCATCTGTGCTGGTAGATAAAGTAAACATTGGCATGGTGAGTGTGTGAAGAGTACTTCTGTTTATAGGCAAGGCTTTTTATGTGCTAGGAAGAGGTACTCCTCAGGCTAGCTCCAGCAAAGAACATATTATGACACAGACAGCTCAGAGGATACCCAAGGCTGAAACTTTAAAGCTGGTGGGTTGGGAACCAAGACTGTGCCTTTGGCTTTGGAGCTGCGTGGCATTGCAGTGGTGTCCTTCCAGCCTTCTGGTTTCCACACTCTGTAAGCTTTATGCTCAGTTTATACCACTCACTGCCTCAAACTCTCATTTAGTTTTCCAAAATCAGGCAGCTTTGATCTGCCCATCTCACCTTTTATCCCCAGCTATGGAGCCCCTGGACTACCTTTTGGTCAAATACTCAATCCTCTCTGGTCCAGGGACCTGTGGTAGGGGAACAGTTCAGAATCATGGAGCCTGCTCCTCAGAAAGCCAAGGAAAGGACTGTTAGGTTCTGTTTAAACAAACAAACAAACAAACAAACAAGTTTGGTGTTCCTTCCTTTGTACATCTAGTATCAAAAAATAGTTTATTTATTACCTTCTAAACAACAAAGAAGTGGCTTTTTCACCAGACTGTTCATCACCAATGGCACATATGTTCACTGTCTCACATGTTTTGTGTTGTTTAGTCTTGAGACTTACATGAGATGTTAGTCATATCTCTAAGTTGAAAATCTGCAGTTATATACAGCATTATTTTATTATAGGAAGAAAATACAGGCATTGTTCTCTTGTGTTCTCGTTTCTAATTATTTTTGAAGGCTAAGTATTGCATGTGTTTTTTGAACATTTGGGAAAATAAACATTTGAGTAAGCTTCTTTTCTGTATGCATTTTGACATGATAGTGTATATGTATATAGCTGTATATTTTTTTGGCTCGTATAGTTACCTATCATTAAATAGCGCCTGTGTATTCTCATGTTTAGTGTCTACATAGTAATCCGTCTTATAGATGTGCCATAATTTATTGAGTCACACTAATGTTGAAAATTGAGGTCTTCCAGCTTTATAATCAGATATGCCGTGATGACCATATTTTGTGCATATATCTTTGCCTATATTCCTGATTATTTCCTAAGATTAGTGGCTTAGAATGTTTGAACTGTTTTTAGACTTACGATATGTACAGCTAGATTGCTTTCCCCACATGTTCCATTTTCCACCCCTGCAGGTGGCATGTGAGGCTGCTGTTTCGTCTTACCCTCATTAGCATTGAGGGTTCTTGTAATTATCTGTACTAAACTGGTGAGTAAAAATGCTTCACATTGTTACTTTAATCTGCAATCTGGAATTTGCTGAGGGGTGGTGGAAGGACTGTCTGTTCTAAAGAAGTGAGTCTGGTCCATTTTAAGATTCATCAGAACCTGTCCTGTGATACTTTGCATATTTGTTGCATATTATTTCCCCAGTTGTGTGCTTCTTGATTTTGTAACTTTTGGACATACATTCCTTGTTTTACTTCAAGTTCAGTAAGAAGATTTAGAATTGCTTGAATTGTTGGCTCTGTATCTGTGCCTTGAGTGATTTTGACAAACGACATTTTTGTGTTTGTTATATATGCCTTTTGAATATAAAACCTGCGAACTTTTCTCATCAGTAGTAGAGAAGACCTTCTTAAACAAGAAGGGAAAAATGCAAACTGTAGTAGACAAAATTGATTCATCCATGGCAACTTTGATGAAATAGGTACCATAAACAAAATGGAGCAAAAGCATACTATGTACCACCTATTATGATGGAAATGCAAATTAAAATGACATGCATTTTACACCTGTCAGAATCAGAAAACACCAAATGCCGACTGGGATAACTTTAATATACTATTGGGTGGGAACAGCGGTTGCTAGAACCATTTTGGGTAAAGATACATATCCCTTGGATGTAATAATCCCACTCACAGGTATAGACTCCAGAGAATGTGTTGTATTTTACCAAGAAAAATGTTTCCTGCAATATTGCTAGTAGTAGCAAAATTTTGAAATACCTAAATTATTTACCATCAGGTGTGATTAAATGAGAATGAATAAATACATGTTGAACATTAAATACTATATACAATTACGCAAATTAAATATTAGAGAAAATGAATGTGTGATAAATCTCATTGACATTGTTAAATACGCAGTTTGCAAGAATAGTATGTTCTGTGACACATTCACATAAAGTTAAAAAATCTTCAAAACTGTTTCATGGTTATGTTTGTAGGTAGAGCAAATATAGCAAAAGTATAAGGAAATGCCTGGCGAGGCTACACATCAAATTGAGTGAGAGTGTTGGTTATTTTGAAGAAGGGAAAAAGGGAGGTAGAAGAGGGAGAGGTATCCAGGGTGTTGTAATGTTTTAATTCTTAATTTTTTTTTAATGTTTGTTTATTTTTGAGACCGACAGAAAAAGAGTGCCAGTGGGGAGGGGCAGAAAGAGAGGGAGAGACAGAATTAAGAGTAGGCTCCAGGCCCTGGACTGATAGCACAGAGCCCACGTGGGGCTTGAACCCACGAACTGTGTTATCATGGCCTGAGCCGAAGTTGGACACTTAACCAACTAAGCCACCCAGGAGCCCCCTGTAATGTTTTAATTCTTAAGCAGGGTGCTGAATGCACACGTTTGTTCTCTTATTTTCTGGATACTTTTGTATGACTGAAGTATTTCATAAGTAAACAGAAGTTTTGTTATTGTAGGCTAAATCATGTCAATTTTGGCATCTTCTTTTTCTGTGCTCCCACATCTGGTTATTTCCCAACCCTGTTTACTCTCATTTCCATTGCCTTGTTCATCATCCCCTGCCTTCCATTTTCACAGAAATTAATCTGCTATAATACCCTCCTACCTGGTCATCCTACCTCCACACTTTCCGCCCTTCATTCTAAATTAGTCCTCCTGAATGAAGGCTTTGATCTTATCAGTAATTTCTCAGAAGTCTTTAGTAGTTGTGATTATTTACAGAGCATCACCTTGTTTATTAGTATGGTATTCAAGAGCTTCTTTGTTTCGGCTTCCACCCTGCCTTTCCATATTTCCTGTGACTGCCCCTTGGCAATTTCTGAGTATGTCTCATGCTTTCCCATCTTGATACCCTTGCTCCTGCTGTTCTTTCTAGGAATACCTTTCCATCCTTACCAGTTTCCAGTCCTGCCCACTTATGAGCAGAGTTTGGGACAGCGTTTATCAAAGTTGAATAATATCTGGGTCTTTAATAAAGAGGAAGCCCTTCTTACAGATTCCTAATATTGATTTACGTTTATTGCAGTATCACTTAAATAGATACAATTATGCAATGCAATTATGCAATATGTATAAAAATCATACATATCTAACTTCTAAGCACTCACAAAGCCAAAAATATTACAAACAAAAGTACAAACTATACAGTTCTTATGAACTTTACTTTTTCTGTGCTGATTGTGATATGAATGAAGTATTGACTGCTTTTGCATTTGGCATGCCTATACTACCAAATCCCACACGATGTCTCAATTCTCTCCTCCACTTTCTGTAATTGAGCTGTTGCAAAACCCTCATTCCTGTGGTGCTCCCACCTTCCTTGGAATAAATGCCTCATTGAAAAATCATCTGTGAGTATCATGAATCATAAGGCTCAGTAGTGTTCCTACCATGTAGCCTGATTTTATACATGAGGAAAATATCTCTGGACCTTAATGCAGTTATCATTCAGTAAATATTACTATGGGCTATGTCAGGTGTGTGGATCCAAACATGACTCAAACGTGGGTCCTGTCCTCAAGGAGTTTAGTGGCAAAATAAAACAAAAGGAAGCATTATTCGTGGGAGGAATAAATTCTGGGGGTGGGCTTTGAACTTATAAGGGGAGGCATAGTTTCAAGGTCAGAGCTGTTAACTATTCAGCCCTTCAGCTATTCAAGGGTACAAATAAGAATATTAAGTTGAAATGTTTGTATTGAGTTGATTACTTTTATATTTATGTTCTTCATTCTCCTTTCATTGCTCTCCTCATTTCTTTTTTCATGGACCCTGTTTCTTCGGTTTTTTAGAAGGAGGTAGGGAATATTAATGTCATATTGCAAGGTAGGAAATTGTGGCTTAGATAGATAGTAATTTGCCCAAGGTTATGTGACTGGTAAGTGGCCAGGCTAGGTCTTGTCTGTCTCATCTCCTCATCAAATTCCAGATTCTTAACTCTCTTGGTATTTGTCAAGTACTTTCTTAGGCTTACATCTAAAGTAAGCTCCCATCCTTATGTTATTAAGTGGGCTTTTGCATCTGTGAAAGTAAATGGATTTTTTTAAGGGAAGAATAACTCCTACCTATACATTAAAATAGTGTCAGTGTTTCATTTTTTAAAAATGAGAGAAACCAATTTCAGGGTACAATCTGGGCTTAGTATAGATTCGATCTTCTCTCTTACATCTTCTTTATGTAGGGTGGAAGTATTTCAAGTGAAAAATGAAATATGTATATTTTAAAAATACATGTACAATGAAATATCCTGAATCTTTGAAGAAAGAGTTAATTGTACTTACCAACTATATTCACCAAAGAATAAATGTGGATCATTATATTTTAGAAAGACCTTTTTTGTGTCAATTACTTGTCCATTAACCAAAGTAGCTAAAATATTATATGCTGCAATGTGAAAATAACCCTGTCATTGACAAGCTGGCCCCACCCAGCATGATGATGACAGAGACTCTACGTGGGAAGATTACATTAGACATGACAAGCTTGATTAATTTATCTGTTCATTTTAATTTTGCATCCTTTTTTCTTTGATATAGGCATAATATACAGTTTTACATCCCTGGTTTAAGTTTTTTATTTTTTAATTTTATTTTTACAGTTTATTTATTTTGATAGAGAGTGCATGTGCACACACGAGCAGGGGAGGAGCAGAAAGAAAATCCCAGGCAGGCTCCACACTGTCAGTGTGGAGCCTGATGAGGGGCTTAAACCCACAAACCTTGAGATGATGGCCTGAGCCGAAATCAAGAGTTGGCCGTCTAACCAACTGAGCCACCCAGGTGTCCCGCTGGTTTAAGGTTTTGATTATAATATCTGTATCTTAAAAATTGGGAAGCTGTAGTTAATGCTTGTATAGTATTTTTCTAATAACTTTGGAAGTATATTTGAATACTGGTATGTCTAATTATCAAATTGAAGTTAAGACGATTTCCCTTTCTACAGGTTAACCAGGAATATGTTGGGAGTAGTTTTGCTCTGATATAATTGAAGAAAAAGAGTGAGATGGTTAATAACTCAGAGATGCCTGGGATAGATTGTTCCACCCAAACTGCTAAAATATAATAAATGTACAAAGGAGTGCTTCTGGTCAGCTTATTTTGAGGGTTCATATTAGTTAATGGTCTTATCCTGAAACAGAACCCTGGGTACTTTACTTAGAAACTACAAAAACAAAAACAAAAACAAAAAACAAAAGAAAAAGAGTTTTTGTGCCATGGGCAAAAAGGAGAAGAAAGAAAAATTAGTGAAATGAAAATAATACTTACTTTCCTTGCATTTAGAAAATTATTTAGTTTTATTAATCTTTTGTGATATCTGTTCTGTTTCCTGTACTATAATTCCTAGGAAGATTTCATGCAGCCAAACTACATAATTTTTTATGGAAATCTGGTTTATATACTCATTAAACTGATTTTTTTTAGGAAAGCAATAAAGAGGTATACCTTTATTTGATATTTTTATTATTATAATGTCTTGTGTTTGAGTTCAGGATTGTAAATGTTTTGTTAAGGGTGTGTTTTTAAGCACCTGTAAAAATATGGCAAATTTTATATTTGGTACAGTTATGGTAAACTAGGATTGAACTCAGTGCATAGGGACTTCAGAAATAAAGCTTTAATCTTTCCCAAACTCTCAGGAGTTTGTCCTGGAAATAATGGCAGAGCTGGGGTAATAGAGCTTGATTCTGTTAACTCTAATGTATGTTATTTTCCAGAATGATATTATCTGGGGCATTCATTTTCATTTATTTAGGGTTTTTTTTTAACGTTTATGTGTGTGTGTGTGTGTGTGTGTGTGAGAGAGAGAGAGAGAGAGAGAGAGAGAGAGAGAGAGAGCGCGAGCGAGAGAGAGCGAGCAGGGGAGAGGCAGAGTGGGAGACATAGAATCGAAGCAGGCTCTAGACTCTGAGCTGTTAGCGTACAGAGCTCAAACTCATGAGCCATGAGATCATGACCTGAGCTGAAGTCTGATGCTTAACCAAATGAGCCACCCAGGTGCCCCTAGGGCATTAATTTTTTATTTGGATAAATACGCTTCTACCATAGTTTATATTCTTTACTAGAGTAGCTTTATTTAGGTTTATAGTTCAATTGCTACATAATTGTTTAGGATTGTTTTCTTTATGGTAAAGCAAATGATGGGTATGTTTTACAGTTGAGAGAAGACTATTAAAACCTCTTGAAAATGGTATTTTCTCTGAGTTGGAAGAACTTAGAAAGATTTCAGTTATTGAAACTAGAGCTTTGACCTCAGCATTAGCTTTCTGGGCTGTGCTCCAGAATTATATGTAGGGTCTAATTATGAAAGACTTGGATTTATAGTTTATTAGGCCACAGATACAGTATTTTTAAAAATAAGTTATCTTTATAAAATATAGTTTTATCTTTAGTGAGAAATATTACTGCAGCAAAAATATGTGTCACATATAAAAAATGAAGTCATAGATCAGTTATTCTTTATAACGTAACATGCTTTTGAAAATTTATTTTTATATGGATTATCTATAATGTATTTCTACCCAAAGTGCAGAGATTTTTCAAAATTATTGACTCAATAAGTAGGATTATGAAACTTTTCAGTTATTAAGATTTCTTTGGTAAAAAGAAAATTTAATGCTTTGAGTCTCCTTGCATGAATAAGAACAAACCATTCAGGGTTTCTATTAATCAAACAAATTGTTTTGATTTTTTGGATATTTAAGTCGTAACTGAATTGTTTTTTCTTACATAGAAATGGAAACAAAGTTTCCTTTGATAGTGTTGCCAATTTAAGTTTCGAATTCTGTATTTCTACCAGACAATACATGTATAAAGTGTAAAAATGAATTTTGGGCGGGGTGTGTGTGTGCCAAGTCTATGATAAAGGTTTTCATTGATTTCAGAATTTGGTTGTTGGAAGTACTGTTTTTGTTTTGAAATCACATGATTTCATCAAGGTTAGACAAAAACTACATGCTTATCTTCTTTGAATATATTTTATGTAGTCTAGTTTTCAAGACTTTGCACTCTTAGTCATTAAGGTGTCAAAGGCAGTGAGTAGGCTGGTGTCTTTATTACTAAAGATCAGTGATTATAATTGAGGTTTTGAAATTTTAAGTAGCAATGGCATTCCAGAAGGAATGATAACAGAGCTATGTAGTTAGATGTTTAAGACAAAAAATTTCACCGTGTCACTGAGTAGACTATTAGAAAGCTAATGTATTTATGAGCAGGCAATTCTGTTGGAGCTTATCCTTAGCCATCTTTTAACAAATACTGTTGGAGCAAGCCTTAGTTGTTGAGAATGCCATGTTGATTTGCATAATTCTCCCAAACACTTTTCCCCTGTCTTAAATACATATGTTATATTCTGTAAGCACATATTGCATGCTTATCACATGCCATGTATCCTGTTGGAAGAAGTGAAAGCAAGGAAAGAGAAAGTTCTTGTACCCTGGATCTAGTGGTGAGTGAGGGATTTAAGATATCCTCTGTAAGGTGAAATAAATACCCAAGTATATATTATAAGTACACTTATTCCATATCAACATAATAAAGGCCGTTTACACAGCTAAGACCGTACTTAGTGGTGAAAAGCTGAAATGAAAGCTTTTTTTCCTAAGATCATAAATAAGACAAGGGTGCCCACTCTTCCTACTTTTATTCAACATTGTGTTGAAGTCCTAGCCAGAGCAATGAGGCAGGAAAAAGAAATAAAAGGCATCAGATTAGAAAGGAAGAAATAAAACTCACTATTGTAGATGACCTGATATTGTATATAGAAAACTCCATTAAATAAGTATTACAACTAATAAGAAAATTCAGTAAAGTTTCAGGATAAAAAATCAACTTAAAAAATAATCTTTTACATTTCTCTATACTAATGATGAACTGTCAAGAGAGATAATTTAATAAAACAATCCCTTTTACAATTGCATCAAAAAGGATAAAATACCTAGGAATAACTTTAACCAAGGAAATGAAAGACCTATATATTGAAAAGTATTGGACGTTAATGAAAGAAATTGAAAGGATACAAATAGATAGGTATTCTGTCCTCATGGAATTGTAAGACTTAATATTGATAAAGTATCCATATGACCCAAGGCAATCTACAAATTCAGTTCAATTCCTATCAAATTTCCAATGGCATTTTTCACAGAACTAGAACAAATAATCTTAAAATTTGTATGGAAGTGCAAAAGACCCCAAATAGCCAGTGATGCTGAGAAAGGAGGACAAAGCTAGAGATACCATGTTGCCTGATTTCCAACTATTTGCAAAGCCATAGTCATCAAAACAATATGGTATCGGCATAAAAACAGACACGTAAATCAGTTGGAACAGGATAGAGAGCCCAGAAATAAACCCACACATAATGATTTATGATAAAAGGAACTGAAAACATACAATGAAAAAAGGCCAGTCTCTTCAATAAATGGTGCTGGGAATATTGGGCAGTCACATACAAAACAAACTGGAGCACTGTCTTATATATAAAAATTAATTCAAAATGGATAACGACTTGAACCTAACACATAAAACCATAAAACCCCCAGAAGAAAATTTAGGTGAAAGGTCTTGGTGATAATTACAAGTTTATTTTTGAGAGAGACACAGACAGCATGAACAGGGGAGTGGCAGAGAGGGAGAGAGAGAATCCCAGGCAGGCTCTGCGCATCAGGCTTGAATTCATGAAATTTTGAGATCATAACCTGAGCCGAGCCAAAACCAAGAGTCGGACATTCAACCGACTGAGCCACCCATGAGCCTTGGTGATAATTTTTTGAATCTGACACCAAAAGCAAAAGTAAACAAATAAGACTACATCAAACTAAAAAGCCTCTGCACAGCAAAGGAAACCATCAACGAAATGAAAAGGCAGCTTAATGAATGGGAGAAAATATATGCAAACCAAATATCTAATAAGGTGCTGATATGCAAAATCCATAAAGAACTCCTACAACTCAGTAGCAGAAAACAAACAAGCTGATTAAGAAATGGGCAAAGGATCTGAATGTTTTTCCAAAGAAGACATACAGATCTTTAACAGGTAGTTGAAAAGACACTGTGCATCCCTAGTCATTAGGAGAATACAAATTACAACCACAACATGTCACCTCACACGAGTCAGAATGGCTAGTATCAAAAAGATTAGAAATAACAACTGTTGGCAAGTATGTGGAGGAAAAGGGCCCTTTGTGTATTTTTGGTAGGAATGTAAATTGATGCAGCCTCTACAGAAAATAGTATGGGGGTTCCTCAAAAAATAAAAATAGAACTACCATATGATCCAGCAATTCTACTTTTGAGTATTTTTGCCAGTAAAATGAAAATACTCAGATATATGCATACCCCCATATTCATTGCAGCATTATTTACAGTAGCCAAAATATGGAAACAATTTAAATGTCCATCAGTGGATGAAGAAAGAAACTATGATATACACACAAACACACACTGAATATTATTAATGCATAAAAAAAGAATGAAATTTTGCCATTTGGGCAACATGGATGGACTTTGAGGGTATTATGCTAAGAGGTAAATCAGAGAAAGACAAATGCCATATGATTTCTCTTATTTGTAGAATCTAAAAATCAGCCAACCAATCAACTTACCAACCAACTAAACTCTTAGATACAGATGACAGATTGGTGGTTGTCAATGTGGGGAGGGGAGAGATGGGTAAACCGTTTTTGTTTTTTTTTAATTTAAATAAATTGAATTAAAAACACAAGAGAATGGGTAAATTTTTTTTAAAAAAGCTGAGAAAGGGTAAAAAGACAATAATCAAGTTACATAAATTAAACATTGTGTTATATGCTGTTAGATTATGTGGAGAAAAATGAAGCAGGAATGGCAGATAAGTTATTGGGGCCAGGGGTTGAAGTATTAAATATATTGTTGAGTGAGAAGGTAACATTGGAACAAATACCTTAAAAGAGATGATGGAGTAAATTACACAAGCCACTGGGATAAAAGTTCCAAGGATTAGAAACCACGAGTGTCAAGGCCCTAATGTGGAATATGCCAGGTGTGTTTAGGAATAGTGAGGAGACCGCTATGGTTTGAATGGATCCAACCAGGGGGAAATAGGGCATTGGATGTAAGTGAAAGCCTACATTAGAAGAAAAAGGTTTCTTTTTAAATAAAGATTAAAACTCTTCACCTGAATTACCTGTGAAGCCCTGAAAAGCTTTAAAATTCTAAGTTTCCTTATATTACATAATCACTAAACCTTCGCTCATTGCTATTGATTTCTCCCCCACCCAAATATTTTTATTTTTAAAAAAAATTCTTGGCTAATTAATACTCAGGGATTAGATGTTTAGAAACTCAACTCTCTTACTTACTTTAGGTGGAAATAGATTGGATAATCTAAGTATAGTATTGAATTAATTTGGCTTTCTGGAAGTCCATTAAATCCATGGTGGTTTGTTTTAGAAAATCAAATATACATTGTTTTCATATTTCCATAGCCCTGTATGTATGTATGTGCTGTATGTCCACCTCAAATTCCTTTATGAAATTATCATAGATTATAAAGGCTAGTAGATAAAGGACAGAGAAAATAAAGATAACTCTGGAGAACTTCTTGAGAATCGAGTTGAAATTTCTTTTAAGGTATCAAACATTTGAATAACCACCACCCACTGGGGAACTTTCTCCTTACTCAGAACCGAAAGAGGTATTTATTTCAGTTGAAAACCTATAGAGTTCCCTGAAGAGAAACTCAAGTTGTAGGGTAAACCTAGACTGTTAAACTTTTTGAGTAACTTTTATGCACCGACTAAGATCACTAAAAAAACCCAAAAACTGCTTAACTCTGAAGGAGAGCATTGAGTACTGATATTAAATAATTTCTGTCTAATTTGAAACTCTTAATGATGGGTTTACATGCTTATCAGTCTGCTAATATTTAACAGTGTTTCTAAATACTAAATTTTTCTTTGCCAGAGAATGACCTTTAAATTTTTTTTTTTTCAACGTTTATTTATTTTTGGGACAGAGAGAGACAGAGCATGAACGGGGGAGGGGCAGAGAGAGAGGGAGACACAGAATCGGAAACAGGTTCCAGCTCCGAGCCATCAGCCCAGAGCCGGACGCGGGGCTCGAACTCACGGACCGCGAGATCGTGAGAATGACCTTTAAATAACATGTCACATTGCCAGTGGTGAAATCTATTTTGTCAATATGCACCAAGCTAATCTTGCCAACCTCAGAAATTCATCCCTTTCAGATTCTTCCCAATCCATCCTGGAGACTCTTTTAGCCTTGCCTTGGCTCTTGGCTTCCTCACTGACTCTGTCATTTTCTTCCCCTCTTGCTGTGACTCCCCTTAGGGAGGTCTTAGCAAGCCATTGAGATCGGAGGTGGCCTGGCTTCTTCCACTCTATACTACCCACCTCAGACACGCTGGGACTGTTGGTGCCCAGGCTTGAGTTTGCCCTGTCTATCTTGTGACCTCACCATGTCTCTTGTGGGTCAAGTTGAGAGTACTGTCCTGGGCCACAGCTGCTGGTGCCTTGTGCTGTCACAGTCCCATAGACACATTTATGAAAACCCTTTTAGGTTTTACTTGCTCATTTATTGCAGTGCCCTTGTGCTCTTTTCTGGCTCAGATCCAGATGGCTTGGGTTAGTGACACCATAGCTCTGAGTCTGGTCTCCTTTGTGTTTAAGCCAGACTGTGTGACTTGATTTCTCCTCACTTCTCTGTGGTTTTGAAATAGTGTCTTGTAGTGTCTAGAAAAGTCGAAATCTTAGAGGACAGCAGCTTAAGTTCAATTAATACATTCATTGGGTAGTTTGTTGCAGACACCTGAGACATTTCTATTTGTTGTTTTCATTTCCGGCAAACTGTTGGTATTTTGAAATGTGTTTGTTTCCTTCTTGGATGGCCAAGAATCTTTAGTTGTGGTTGTATCCAGGTAGGTTTTCTCCATTTTAGTTTTCTATACTAAAATATCCCAGTCTTCAAACAGGCAGAATTCAGTTTGAATCTTGACTTAAACACTTTAACTTGGGGGGGGGGGGGGTGGGTGATGACCATGGCACCTTTCTAAATTTCTGAGGAACTCAATCTCCTCATCTGTGAAATTGGCAGAAAACATCTGTCTCATAGGAATTGTTATGAGGATTAGATATGTGTCAAGTGCTGGGCACACGCTAGATGCTCATTACTTGCTAGTTAATGTTGACCTCCCTGAGTTGGTTGGCTCACTCATTAACCATCAGTAAAGAAGTAAATCCCTCCTGTTACTTTGCCTCATAGATCTGTGCTTAGAGACATCCCTGTTGCATCTCTGTTCCCTGCAAGCCTCTCTGGAAGATGGCAGTTTCTCAAATGATCCTACCATTATTCCACAAGTGACTTTTGTATATTATAGGTAGCCTCTCTTTTAGGTTAGCTCACTGGAGACAATTTTCCTTGAAAATGTGGGGAATGATATTAGAACTGTTTGCACGTGATGTGAGAGCTTGTGATAGCGGAGTGTAGATTAAAACACGAATTCAGAGAGCCCAGTTTCTCTGTAGCTCTCTGGACCTCAATTTAGTTACACGAAAAATGGGAGGAATGAACCAGGTGATTTCTTTAAGAACTTTTATTTGTTGAAAAAAATATGTTGTTTTATAAGATCTACTGTGCTCAACTTCGTATTTTAGGAAGGTGGTTTGCATTTAAGGAGGATGTATTCCGGTATTCTCATCATGGGATAATTAAGTGTCCAGAAGCAACTCCAGTAGAAGTCAGAGTTTGGAAATTGATCAGACAGCTTCAAACCTCTTTTGGTTGTTGCCTTCAAAGTTTTTTATTTTAAAATGTATACTTGTGATATTCATTTGCAAATCAAAGGCTTCGTTTCAAGTTATTTGTCAATGTTATATGGAGTGATTTTACCAGTTAATACTTTTAAGATGAAGAATATTACCTTGAATTGTTATAACACATTATATTCTTGAGAGCATTGTGAAAATCTATTAAAGAGGATATTGGTAAAACAACTTCATGTTTCCTAAGAAAGGCAAGGAGTACATTTTTAATATTCTTTACATTTAGTAATATTTTTTTCAGAAAAAATATTTTGATAGCTAATAGTCGATGTTGTATTGTGTGGTATCTTCCAGTTTTCTCCAGAACACTGAATTTCCATAAATTAAGTAAACTGGCTTATCATGTTTAAACAGTACTGAGTTAAAGTTAACAGACTTTTGGAGCACCTGGGTGGCTCAGTGTGTTAAGTGTCCAGCTCTTGGTTTCAGCTCAGGTCATAATCTCAGTTTGTGAGTTCAAGCCCTGCATTGGTCTCTACGCTGACAGTGCAGAACCTGCTAGGGATTCTCTCTGTTCTTCTCTCTCTGCCTGTGTGTGTGTGTGTGTGTGTGTGTGTGTGTGTGTGTGTGTGTGTGTCTCAAAATAAACTTAAAAAATAAGAATATTTTTTTAAAAAGGTTAACAGATTTTTAAATGTAGGACATTTTTGAATGTTCACTATGCTAATGTGCATTGTGAATTCTCAAAAAGAAAGTATAGTGCACACTTTATTGTAATATGTAGCCTGGTATTCACAGAACACCTCTGGCTATTCTTCATAGTATTAGTACTCCAAGGATGCAGTTTGTGAGAAGCTCATTCATATATAGTATTTGGCAGTTTGTAAAGTACTGTTACATTATTACCTCATTTGATTCTCTCAAACCTGTTAGGTATTGTTTTTACTGGTGCAGGTAAATGAGCGTTGGAGAAACTGGCTACATCGTGAAGGCACATATTTATGTATTTGGAGATTGTTTTATGCTGAGAAGGAAACTAGATCTCAAAATAACATGCTATTGCTGATTTAAGAAGTATTTGAGAAGTTAATTGAGTATAGCTTTGGTGATTAAAGAGAAATCTGTTAGAAGACGTTGATTTAGAGAATGAGAGCTTGAGAATGGCAACTATTTATCATTGGCATGGTAGTGAAATTTTCCACTCCTTAATCATGTTTGTGTCAATAAGAAAGAATTTTTAGGGGCGCCTGGGTGGCTCAGTCGGTTAAGCGTCTTGATTTTCACTCAGGTCATGATCTCACGGTTCATTAGTTCAAGCCCCATGTCAGGCTCTGTGCTGACAACTAGGAGCCTGGAGCCTGCTTTTGATTCTGTGTCTCCCTCTCTCTCTGTCTCTCTGCCCCTCCCCTGCTCGCTCGCTCTCTCTCTCTCGCGCTCTCTCTCTCTCTCTCTCTCTCTGTGTCTCTGAAAAATAAGTAAATATAAAAAAAAAACAAAAATAAGAAAATTTCTTTAAATGTCACATGTTTTTAGAAATTCATTAAATGACTCTACAATATAACCTCTCTGGGTTCTTAGTAAATTAGATTTAAAAATGTAACTTAGTCTGTAATGTTTGTTAAGGCAGGCTGTGTTTGTTTATAAAATGTGAGCTGCACTATCCCAAATACACTGAATCATAGCCTGATAGGAATTTTAGTCCAGAGAGATTTTTGTTGTGTCTTAGTCTGTCCTCTTTTCCAGAGAACTGAAATTGTCCCTGCAACATTCCTTGTGGATTGTGGGGTTGTATAGCATAAGCACTGGAAAGGTGCTCAGTTGTTTTATTTATTAACAGGTACTTACACAGTGCTTCCCATTTTACCGTCTCCTATGGGATCTGTAAAAATATCAGTGTATTTCATTAACAGTCATTGAATGTCTGCTGATGTGCCAGATAGTTTGCCTGGATCTTTAAGATATTTTATTAAATTCTACAGCAACTTGCTGAGGAAGCGTGTAGTAGTATACTCATTTTATAGATCAGGAAACCGATACTGTTCTCATGGTGAGATAGGTCAGGAAATACATTCTTCTCATACTGAGGGTACACACCTGCATGCTAAGATTAATCTAAACAGCAGGAAGAGAACTATGCTACATCTTCCAGAATTGGCTTTGTTGATGCACAAGCAAACTCAGAATTCTCTTCAGTTTCATGTTTTCCAAGAGATTTTGCTCTTGGAACTACCATTTCAGTAGCAATGGGAAATCTGTCCACCTAGGAGGAAACTTCTTGGATTGAATGAATACTTTGAAAAGCTCCCTAAGGTAGGTGGAGAGGGGTTTTAAAAAGAAATAGTAAGTGGTCATTATTCAGCCACTGACTAGGATTTGGTGTGGCTGAGCGTTGTGGATGGTTTTTGAGACACTGTGTGAGAAGAAATCGAAGAGAGCTGGAGTGACTTGCAGTGAATAAAAGCAGGGGAAGGAAGAATGGATATCTGTGGGTAATACTGTTAGGTTTCTGGTATGCATGGTGTGATACAAATCTTATTCCTTATCTTTCCACAAAAATCTTTGTTAAGCTTAAGAAAATTGTGAAGCTGGGCTTCTTTTAATTTTTTAAAAATATTCTATTTATTTTTGAGAGAGAGAGAGAGAACAGGAGAGGGGCAGTGAGAGAGGGAGACACAGAATCCGATGGAGGCTCCAGACTGTGAGCTGTCAGCACGGAGCCCTCCGTGGGGCTTGAACTCACAAACTGTGAGATCATGACCTTAGCCAAAGTCGGATGTTTAACCGACTGAGCCACCCAGGCGCCCCAAGCTGTACTTCTTTTCGAGAATGTGGCCAAGTACTGGCTGCAGCTTCAAGGCAGGCTCAGGGCTGACTTGAGACTACCCAGGGGAGGCTTACACATCTAAGTGTCCTTGTCTCTGTGGTCCTTGTATTCACTTCCCTCTGGCATCTGAAAGGGTTTTAGATGAAGTACAAAATGGTCTCTACCCTAGAACCCATCAATTTTTTATTTAACATAAGAAATTTTAGCTCAGTAATTATCTTTATACATTACCCCCAGATACCTTAATGTCCTAGTAGCCCTTCTGTGGGTGGGCCCATACCGTTTGTAAACCCAGGTATACTTGAATGATAGTAGGTACTTAGACCTTGCTTGATCTCCAGAGGTCCTCTAGTAGATTCTTCATCATTCTGCTTTGTGTTTAGTAAACTCTTCACCACTGGCACTTTAATACCACTGAAATTCATGATGTAACTTTTTCTCAAACCAGTAACACATTTGAGAAACGAGACATTTTGCATCTAACTTCTATATCTTACATCCATTTTAACATGTGAAAATATTTCTGAATTTTAAGATATTTAGAGATAGAAGTTTTCCTTCTGTTTTTTTGCCCACCTGATGATTAAAGTATGGGTTTTGTAGCACATGATTAACACACTGATAGTAATTAATTAACATTTTTTAAACAGATTCTAGATTCAAACCCACCTAAATGAACTAGAGTCTAACTCTGTATTCTTGCTTGTATTGAGCACAAGTATATTATGAGATATATTGTTAAAGCTTTGCTGAAATTAAGTTATTTTAGCTCTCAGGTTTGGTCATGCCTTTTTCTCTAGTAATCTTAACAAAACAGGACTGGCTTTTTTTTAGTGAACCTATGCCACTTCCTCATGCCAGTGACTTTTCTGAGTGCTCACAATTTACCTTTTAATAATTTATTTTTATTTTTTATTTATTTTGAGAGAGGGAGAGAGGTTGAGCGGGGGAAGGGCAGAGAGAGGGGGACAGAGGATCTGAAGCAGGCTGTGTGCTGACAGCAGAGAGCTGGACACAGGGCTCGAACCATGAACCTTGAGGTCCATGACCTGACCCAAAGTCAGACGCTTAACTGAGCCACCCAGGTGCCCTCAGTGTTTACCTTTTAATGAGTTGCCTTCAGGGTTGTTGGAAATTGATTCCAGACTTGTTTTCCCACCCCTCCTTGCCCATCTCTTCTCTTAACATTCTCCATAGTGTCTCAGCTTTTATCTTATGATCTTACAAAGATACCAGCAATTAGAGAAGCAAGAATGATGGAGTAGTAATAGCTGATTGACGTTTCAGAGCATGAGAGTACCACCTGCTTGTTCATTTGGCCTCTTAAGAGTAATGGAAAAGCATCAGAGAAAAGGATTTGTAAGAGGTTAGAAAATAAAGCCTATGAGAAAAAGCTAAAGATGGCATATTTGTCCCCTGAAAAGAGAAAGCCGAAGACTTTATACGTGAAGATGTATTCTAACAGCCAACTGCTGTGCACTTTCCACAAAGACTGTACAAAAGGTGATGGGTTTAAGCTGGACTCTTCAGGGATTTATATTGAGTATAAGTAGGAATTTTATGATTCTAAATATTGTTGATCTCTGGGGTGACTTTTTAGGGGGAAGTTGGATTTCTGTCTCTGTAGTCTCCAAAAATGGCAGCTTTTTCATTTCTCAGTAATGGTGTAGTCTTATTGTGCTCCCAAAGGCTCACAGAGATGCTGGATGACCTTTCCCAGTCTTTTCTTGCTCAGTGATTTTTGTCTTTTCATAATCTCACTTCACATCTAGAGATCTGTTGTGTTAGAGGCACTTTTATTCTTTTCTTTCTGTCATTTAAAGTGCTGTTAACATTCCATCATGCATCTGCTAATGGAGAAGTGACTGTGCAGTTCAGCATGCTATTCTCAGTATAAAAAGCAAACTATGTTTATATAAAAGAAATACCTCATGTAATTCACTAGTTTAAATGGTACAAGATACTTATTTTTAGTGACAGTTTTTATTTTCAGTTTATCTTTAGAGACTTGGCACAGTATTTTGTGTTTGTGTGTGTTACGAAATTGAATATGCCGTGCATTTATTTTCTCCTTCAAATATTTCATTACTAGTTTGCTTTTTTAGCTAAATTGTTCTATAACTGGAGGTATTTCTTACTATAGTACTTTTTGGAAACTGGATTAGTCTTAGGCATGTCATATTATGTATCCCAAAAGAACAGATGCTATTTGGGAATAGCCTCCCAGGTTTTTGTTTGTTTGTTTGTTTGTTTTTGATTTAGAAATAACACAAGGCATGGATATAATCAAAATATTAAAGTAAATGTGGAAAATATTCTCATAACAGTTACTGTACCATTAAGACAGTGTCACCTGACTTAACCTTTATTATATTTTATCTCATTGAGAATTAAAGACAGAGAAGGTAAATTAATAAGAAATCTCTGGCTTCTGATTTCTGCTTACAAGTGATATAACCTTGGGCAATTTGATTTTTATTAAGCCTCAGTTTTACCATTTATGATAGACATGGTAATGTCACAGTACTTTTTAAGATTGGTGATAAAAATGAATGCAAAATGCTTAGCATAGTGCCTGTCACACAGTAAGAACTATAAAGATAGCCATTTTTATGCATTGGCATAAACCGATATGGTTTGCTTACCACTAGGCATTATACTGGACACTGAGTATGTAAGAATGAGAAAAATCCATTCTTCCTCTGGGGGAGCTCTCATTCTTAGACGGGAAACATAGGAAGAAACTTGTAATTGTGATAGAAGAGTGATCACAGAAATGGAGTCTTTCAGAAAGTGTAGTTGGATAAATGTGTTAACTGGCTTATTGGGAATAGCAGAGGTTCCAAATTGTTAAAAAAAAAGGGGGGGGCTGCTATTTAAATTGTTTTCCTTTGTGCTAAGTAGATTGATAAATTGTTCTTGTAAATGTAAATAATCATAAGGTTAGTAAGAAAGATACATTTTGCATTTGCTTGACTGTACATGATTATGTGCAGAACACTATTGGAAATGAGGCATCTCACAGGTAATAACATTGTGAATATTTGCATATTGATAATTTTAGTATTCTAGGTTGACTTTATGATTACTTCTATTCAGTTTTCATTCTAATTTTGTTTCTCTGACTCTACATATTATAATTTAACTTTAGTGCTTTCAAACTATATGAGAGTTTGGCAATAATATATATTTATAAAGTTATTTCAATTTCATTTTCCCCCATTGTTACTAATGTCATTGGTTGGTGATGGGTATGGATCCTCTTTTACATGTAATGCTCTATGAAAATGTATACCTGTGATTCTTAAGTGATTTGCTACAGTTGCCCAAACAGGCTTCAAATGTTCCTTTTAGTTGACATGCTCTATAGAGGTTTCATGACAAGTCTGTCATCATTGGTGTTTATCACCTGGGGCATCGTGTTGCATGTGAGAACTGATGAGGTAGATGGCATCATTGTAAACAGTAATCATTGGGAATGAGTGGGTTAATGGATGTGAGTGGGTTAATGGATTGCTTTTTTTCTGGTAGTGTTCTTTAATCTAAAATCACCTGAGAACCATTGATAGTTTCATAGACCTTTTGGAGTTGATCCTTGTCCAGCCTTACATTGAATGTAAGAATGACTTCTAAAAAAACAAAACAAAAAAAATGTTTTTTTGAGAGAGACAGAGAGAGACAGAGAGAGAGACACAGAGAGAGAGAGAAATGTGAGTGAGGGAGGGGCAGAGAGAGAGAGGGAGACACAGAATCCGAAGCAAGCTCCAGGCTTTGAGCAGTCAGCACAGAGACTGATGCAGGGCTCGAACCCACGAACCGCCTGAGTGGCTCAGTCAGCTAAGTACTTGATTCGGCTCAGGTCATGGTCTCCTTGTTCATGGGTTTCAGCCCCACATCAGGCTCTGTGCTAACAACTCAGAGCCTGAAGCCTGCTTTGGATTCTCTCTCTCTCCCTCTCCCTCTCCCGTTCCCGCTCCCTCGCTCCCTCTCCCTCTCTCCCTCTCCCTCTCTCCCTCGCTCCCTCCCTCTGCTCACATTCTCTGTCTTTCTCAAAAATAAACATTAAAAAAATCTTTTCAAATGAACTTTGTCATTCTACATCTTATCTTGACTCTGGGCACTGCCTACAGGTTAGATGAAAGGAAGAGAAGAAAGTTCTTCCTTGCATTGCTTCACATTCTGTGGACAACAGACATTTACAATATCTGTAACATACATCCATTTTGTAGCAAATAGTTCTAATGTCACCCATAATATCCTGAAATAAAATGTATAGATACTAGTAACCTATCTTTATATACTTATTAAAAACAATCAATATAATACCTACTATAATGTATAGAGAAATAATTTGTTATAGGGTATGCCATATGTGGTTGCTCAGCACCACATTATAAAACTCAAATACATTTTTTTAATATGTAGAATCATTTGTAGTTTGCTACACATGGAAACTGCAATAGCTGTGCTTCTGAGAATGTCATTGTCAGAAATGGGGCTCCACTTCTGTGAAATTTCTGAGTGATAAGGATACAGTCTTCAGTATATATTTAAGCCATGCCAAAAAAAAAAAAAGTCTTTGTGTTTATATGGAAAGTGGGTATTTAGACTCAGATTATGAACCTTTTTTTTTTTTAAACCAACAGGGAGGTCCCTAGGGTCATTTGGAAATTGTGCAGAGGAGAGGACAATGTTTCATTGATAGGTTTTGTTTGTATGTTGCATACAGCCACTCTAACAACAAAAATGTTCTCATAAATTGCATTACACTGGCCACTGAGGTACTGTCCTTTTTGAGAATCACTGCCCTACGCTGACTCCAGTAGGACATCACATAGCAACTTGAAGCCCTAGGAGCTACATTCAGTCAGAAAACGTAACATGAATCTATACATGTGAAAGGTGCTCTAGAAATTTCTAATTATCTATTTAACTCCTTTCCACCAATTTACTAGATTTTAAGATTACTGTGAAATTTATTAGAAATAAGCCCTCATGCATACAAAGGCCATGCATACCTACAGCACTAGATACACTCGAAAATTTTTTTCTATTAAGATAAAATGTACAAACATAAAATTCACCATTTTAACCATTTTTAAATGTACAGTTCGGTGGCATTAAGAATAGTCACACTGTTGTTCAACTATAACCACTGTCCATCTTTAGAACTTTTACATCATCCCAGACTGAAACTCTGTACCTATTGAAATTAACTCTCCCCATTTCCTCCTCCTCCCAGTCCTTGGCAACTACCATTCTACTTTCTATTTGTATGAATTTGTTCTGTATATCTCATAGAAGTGGAATCAAACGGTAATTGACCTTTTGTGTCTGACTTATTTTGCTTAGCATAATGTCTTCAGAGTTCGTCCATGTGGCATGGATGTGTCAGAATTTCCTTCCTTTTTTAAAACATTTTATTTATTTTGAGAGAGAGAGAGAGAGAGAGAGAGCATGCATGCACAGGCATGAGCGAGGGAGGAGCAGAGAGAGAGGAAGAGAGAGAATCCCAAGCAGGCTCCACACTGCCAGCACTGAGCTCAGTGCGGAGCTCGGTCTAAGGAAGCATGAGATCGTGACCTGAGCCGAAATTAAGAGTCAGACGCTTAACTGACCGAGCTACCCAGGCATCCCAGAATTTCCTTCCTTTTTAAGGCGAATATTCCATTGTATGTGTTTATCATATTTTATATGATATTTATATATGTAAGTATATAAATATTTAATATTTATACATGATACATATATATCAGTATAAACACATACAATGGAATATTATCCACTAATATATTATCTATTTGGCCATTGATACACATTTTAATTCTTTCCACCTTTTGGCTTTTGTGATTAATGCTGTGGTAAACGTAGGTATACAGATATCTCTTTAAGACTCTGTTTTCAATTCTTGTGGGTATGTATCCAGAAATGGAGTTGCTAGATCACACAGTAGTTTTATTTTTTATTTTTATTGTTTAGAATAAAAAATTCTATTTTTTTAAATTTTAAACTGCCAGGTTGTTTTCTGTAGTGGCTGTACTATTTCACATTCCCACCAACAGAACACAAGGGTCCTCCTTTCCCCACATCCTTCCCAACATTTGTTATTTTTTCCATTTTTATGATAGCAGCTATCCTAATGAGTATGAAGTGGATCTCAGGATAGTTTTGACTTGTATTTTCTAGTAATTAGCGATATAGAGCATCTTTTCATGTGCTGATGGGCCATTTGTATATCTTCTTTGCAGAAGATCCTTAATCAAGTTCTTTGTCCATTTTTTAGTTGGGTTATTTGTCTTTTTGTGTTGAGATGTAGGTTAATATATGTGTGTGTGCCTATTTTATATATATATAGTCTGAATATTAATCCCTTACCAGGTATATAATTTGAAAACATTTTCTCCATTTGGTGGGCAGCCTTCTCATTTTCCTTTTCGTATTTTTTGATGCACAAGTTTTTAATTTTATGAAATCCTATTTAATTCATTTTATCTTTTGTTATCCTTTTGGTGACATATCCAAGAAATCATTGCCAAATACAAAAGTCAAGAAGCTTCCCCCTCTGTTTTCTTCTAAGAGTTTTTTTATCCCCTACATTTAGACCTTTGATTCATTTTGAGTTAATTTTAGTATGTGGTGTAAGGTAATGGTCCAGCTTCATTGTTTTGCATGTGGTTATCCAACTTACTAGGTTTTTAACTTTTAATTTTCAAAATTTTTGTTTATACTCTTACCATTTTAATCTCTTAATATCTTTTCACATGTAACTTTTTTCTACTTAATTTTTAAAATATTCTAATTTTTCTTATTTATTATGAGGTTACTTTTATTCATAAAGATGTGTACATTTTTGTGTGTTTATGAAATTATTTTAGCTTTGTCTCTTTTTCTACCTTTCTCTTTAGCCATCATATTTATTTATTTTTTAATTTATTTTGAGAGAGAGAGAGAATCCCAAGCATGCTTTGCATTGTCAGCATGGAGCCTGACATGGGCTCGAAGTCTAACTGTGAGATCATGGATGAGCCAAAGTCAAGAGTCCAACACTTAAACAGTAGAGCCACCCAGGCACTCTTAACCATCATATTTCTTCTCTCTTATCTTTTTCTCTTGCCACTAGATTCTTATTTACTTCATTTCAGTATGTTCCATTGTAAGATTATTACTATTATTAATATTATTTTAACGTTTATTTATTATTCAGAGACAGAGACAGAGCACGAGCAGGGGAGGGAGGGGCAGAGAGAGGAGGAGACACAGAACCTGAAGCAGTCTCCGGGCTCTGAGCTGTCAGCACAGAGCCCGATGCAGGGCTTGAACTCACGAGCTGCGAAATCATGACCTGAGCCAAAGTCAGACACTTAACCAACTGAGCCATCCAGGTGCTCCGAAGATTATTATTTTTATTACAAGATGATATTTGATTATTATCAAGATAATTTACAATAAGAAATATTAATCAGAAAATTAAAAGCACTTATAATCTTAGCCTCAGAAGGTAACAAGTTAGTGTATATCTTTTCAGATATGGATTGTATATGTACATATCCATATATATTTGATCTATTCATATACTTTTGTAGCCTGCTTTTCCCCCCGCATAATGTATTCTGTACATTTTTCTGTGTTGATCCATGTTTTAAAAACATCACATTAAAATTTAATTTTTTAATTAATTTTTTTTTTTTGAAAGAGTGGTCAGGTGAGTGAGGGGCAGAGTGAGAGGTAATCCCATGAAGGGCACAGAGGGAAAGAGAGAGGGAGGGAGGGAAAGAGAGAGAAGCGGGGTTCACCCGGGCTTGTGTTTTTACCCAAAGTGGGGCTTATCCTCACCTGATGTGGGACTAAAACTCACCAACTGTGAGATCATGACTTGAGCCGAAGTCAGATGCTTAACAACTGAGCCACCCAGGTGCCCCCAAAACATCACATTTCTAATGCTTATATAAAAATATATTCATATGGCTCTATCATCTTATTTAATAAAATCCCTATTCCTGGACATTTAGGTTGACAGTATTCTTCTTTGTATTGTTAAAATGCATTGTTGTGTTTAGGACAAATATCTAGAAAGGAGCATAATGTTTAGATTTAGGCTATGTTTAAAAGTTTTAAAAAATACATTGTTTATTGCCTTCTGAAAGCTTGTAATAGTTCTAGTCTCAGTAATAGTATGTGAACTTACTCAAACTCCCACACCATTTCCTAAAATTTACTATACTGGTTTGGCTAAAAATATTTTATCACTGTTTTGGATGATCATTGAGATTATTTTTTTATGTTTACAGAGTTTGTATATTTCCTTTTGCCAGTTCTTCTTTGTTTTTTGTTTCTTCACTGTTACTTGTTCTATCCTTATTCTATGCTTATTGGTTTCATCTTATCTGTTTTAAATAATAATTTTCTCATTATCCTTTTTCTGTGCTGCTTTCCCTGATTATTTTTATTTTCATTACTTATTTGTCAGAATTTTAAAAAGTATATTCTTTTTTCTTGGATTTAAACTAGGGAGCAAGAATTGTGAGTTGAGAAATGACGATTTTAGGAAGATTCTGTGTCCTACGTTTGGCAGTTGGGTGACTTTTTCTAGTCACTTCCTTCTTTGTGAGCCCTTCTGGTGCTTTTTATTAAAAGCTTTATTAAGCTTTAAAATTACTATGTGTAAAATGATTGTCTTAAAAGCTTTTAACTTTTTCAAGTCCACAGGCTCAAATTTCCTCCTACATGAATGTTTTGCTAGTACTAGAATAATACTAAAGTATAGAACTACATAATTCTCTCATATCAAACACCACCTATCTGCTTCGGTATAAAATCTTTGTACTTAACGCTTTAGATAAAATCACTAGTCTTCCAGCAAACTGTGCTGTCAGAAATGCTACACCATAGCAGAGGAAGGGGTGTAGAATGAAGGTTCCCTTTAGAAAAGTTTTAATCATACTGAGCAAGGAACCAAGTGTTCTTGAAGGTTTGGGAAGATTTTGTGGAAAAGGAGGTAAAGGGTATATGTATAATCAGGTTTTTTTAATATTATTCTTAAATTATTTGTTGATTGTTTTACAAAGTTTTTGATTAATTTTTTTTTAATTTTAGTTATTTATTTTGAGAGAGAGAGAGAGTAGGAGCCAACCCAAGTAGGGGAGGTACAGAGAGAGAGGGAGAGAAAGAATCCCAGGGAGGCTCTGTGCTTGATGTCACAGTTCATGAGATTATAACCTGAGCTTGAAGTCAACAGTAGGGCACTTAAACAGCTGAACACCAAGACACCCCTTATTAACTTTTAAAACATCTTCATTGAGGTATCATTCACCAAACACAAAATTTGCCAATTTAAAGTATATGAGTCAGCGATTTTTAGTATATTCACAATGTAGTGCAGCCATTACCGTAGTCAGTTTTAGAACATTTTTATTGGGGTGTCTGGGTGGCTCAGTCGGTTGAGCATCCAGCTGTAGCTCCAGATCATGTTCTTGTCGTTCATGGGTCTGAGCCCAGTGTCAGGCTCTGTGTGGACAGCTCAAGAGCGTGGAGCCTATTTCAGATTCTCTGTCTCCCTCTCTGTCCTCTCCTGCTTGTGCTCAGTCTCTCTCAAAAATAAACGTTTAAAAAAAGTAAAAAATAAACATTTTTTATTACCTCAAAAGAAACCTCATATCCTTTGTCAATAACCTTCCATTTCCCCTGAACCCCGCCTTACCCCCAGGTTTTAAGCAACCACTAATCTTTTTGTCTCCAGATTTGACATCTTTGAACATTTCATGTAAATGGAATCCTATAATATGTGGTCTCTGTGTTTGACCTCTTTCACCTCATTCACTCAGAATAATGTTTATAAAGTTCATCCATGTTATAACATCTATCGGTACTTTATTTCTTTTTATGGTGGAGTGATATCCATTGTTTGCATATATGGATTTGCCACATTTTGTTTATTCATCAATTGATGGTAATGCTAAGAATAATGGTGCTAGGGGGCACCTGGGTGGCTTAGTCATTTAAGGGTCTAACTCTTGATTTAGGCTCAGGTTAGATTCAGGCTTCAGGCTTACTCACTGTTAGGAGATTGGGCCCCATGTTGGGCTCTGCTCTGGGTGTAGAACCTGCTTAAAATTCTCTCTCTCTAGCTCTATCCTGGCCTCTCTCTCTCCAAAAAAAAAAAAAAAAAAAAAAAAAAAAGCTGCTATGAACATTCAAGTATGATTTTTCCTAGTTTTATGTTTCATTTCTCTTGGGTATATATTTAGTAATAGAAATATTGGATCCAATGACAACTCTTTGTTTAACATTTTGAAGAAATGTCAGAATATTTTCCAAAGTGGCTGTCCCATTTTTACATTCCCACTAGTGTATGACGAGGGTTCCAATTTCTCCACATCCTCCCCAATACTTGTTATGATCTTACTCTTTGATTCTAGCCATTCTAGCAAGTGAGATGGCATCTTAGTGTGATTTTGATTTGCATTTCCCAGATGACTGTTGATGTTGAGTAGTTTTTCATGTTTATTAACTCTTCATGCTTAAGTATACTAAGTCCCTAGCGGAAGCCCTAACCTGGTATTTAGATCCACTAGTGAGGATGAAACAGGGGACAATCATATCTCTCCTTCATTCGAAGATACACATTTTTCTCTAACACCATGGTATCAGTGCATCTTATGCCAAGTGTTAATATGGTTTTAGTGAAAACAGCTTGAAAAAAAAGTCCAGTTTTCATTTAAGAAGTTTACTAATCATGATTCCGTAGCCCTAGAGCAACTAGTTCAGCTGGACACTAAAGTAGTCTCAAGTTGGGATCATATAAATTTTTCTCCTACACTTCATCAGACAACACTTAAATAACTCATGATGTGAAGCCTTTGTGTTTTTATAAACCTTTCTGATTAGTGTGCCACTGCTTGCGAACCTATTTTGTCATGTCAAAGGCAGTGATTGGGTGCATTATTTATCCTCATTTTTTGAATAAAAAATAGTTCCCTGTTTCCTGGTAAAAAATTAATCTTGGGAAGGGGATATTTATGCGAGAATTTTTGCCTTTTTCTTCTTTATAAGATTGAGGTCTCTGTGTGTCAACGTGCATGAAGAAGTGCAGGGATTTAGTTAGAGCTGCCCCATCATTTATCATGGCTAGACTTGCTCTTGTTTGGTATAGACAGCTGATGAGAAACAACAGTAGTGGGGCGCCTGGGGGCTCAGTCGGTTAAGCGTCCGACTTCGGCTCAGGTCACGATCTCACGGTATGTGAGTTCGAGCCCCGCGTCGGGCTCTGTGCTGACTGCTCAGAGCCTGGAGCCTGTTTCGGATTCTGTGTCTCCCTCTCTCTCTGACCCTCCCTCGTTCATGCTCTGTCTCTCTCTGTCTCAAAAATAAATAAACGTTAAAAAAAAATTAAAAAAAAAAAGAAAGAAAAAACAGTAGAGCCTTGTCTTGTATTGATCTCCATGGAACTTTGACCCTGTACAGAAACTGGGAATGGCCAGAATGTATGAACTCAACCAAGTCTTTTATTAATGTTGTTTATATGAAGCCTACATTTTAACACAACTGCATGAGTCAGGATGGTACAAATAATTTTAATGATTTCCAGCAATGTAATACAGGGTTCTGTTGTGCCCCATTTCCTTCCTTCCTCCCTTCCTCCCTCCACCCCCTCCTTTAATTGTGATAAGAACACCTAACATGAGATTGACCCTCTTAACAAAATATTTAATGTACAATACAGTATTGTTAAGTATGTGGGAAATGTGGGGTTGGCCCATTTCTTCTTAATTTATATCTGCTGTAAAATGACATCTAGCAAAGCCGTGTATATGCCTTCTGTGATAGAGAACTGGGAGAATAACAATCCTATTGACAGATGATATTGTTTTATAGATTCTGACATCACATTAATAGATTATTACTTTTACTGAGCCAGATTTGCTTCTGTGTGATTTCTGTTATTGATCTTAATTCAGCCTTCTCTTCAGCCTTCTCTTTCTGCGTGAGGGCTCCTCAGCTGTTTATCAGACATCTTCTTTTCCCTGATGTTTTTCTTCTTTTAACTTTTGCCTTTCTTGGAATGAAGCAGTTCATAGCCCTGTATGCCACCTCTCTGGACATCGTCGCATTTATCAATGTCCTTTCTAGAAGAGTGGTTAAAAAGAGTATTTCAGATGTTAATGGAGCAATGGGAAAGTAGAATAGGTTATATAGTTCTTATATTTTGGAATTATATGTACTTGTATATATCTTGTTTGTATTAACTTTTCTGTAACTTTCTACTGTCTTTTTATTAATTTAGTTCTTCTAGTGAATTACTAGATATATTCATTTGTTAAGATACCTTTGTAGCAGGTGTTGATAAGTGAACACCTTATAAGGTTTTAAGTGGACTGTGTGTATTAATCATTTCCTACTAAGTAGCCTTTCCTTATCACACAATCTGCAGTGTTTCTGCCACCTGTTTCTCCCCCTCATGAAACCAGGGACCACAACTCTTATTTCCACTCACTCTGTCCTGAGTGTCTAGCATCAAGCCTTCTGTATAGAGGGTACTTCATATATGAAAGAAAAAAAATACTGTGATTGTTCATTTCCTTGACTGTCTACTTACATTCTGGATACAACTTCCTAGAATCAGAACCTTTGTCTTACTTAACTGACTTGATTGCCTAACAGTGTTGTTGACATCAAGATGCAAGAATTCTGGTGGTGTGGATTAGATAGATTATTTTGAAGATTTACAAGGCTAGAAAATGGTTGCAGGCATGTACAGAGGTAAGACTAAAAGGCATTTGGGTTCAAATCCTTTGCCAAGAATGCCGCACTGAAAAATTTGCATTGGGAGATTGAGGTAATTAAGTTTTGAATATGTTGATATGCAGGGGGAAATTTCCTCTGCACTGATGGGATTAGAATTTATCTGTCAAAAACTACCTGTCTTAAGAGGAGATCCTTAAAAAAACTGCAAACATACCTTGAGCATTTACTTTTAGTTAAAAATATGTAAGTATACTTTTATACCACAATCTTTTGATGTGGGATTGTATGAAAAACCCACAGCTAACATCATAGTGGTGAAAAATTGAGGGATTATGGCCTTTTTTGAGTGTGATTACAGTTCAGAGTTGTCTCTTTTGCATATCCAAAATGGACCCCTTATTTTCAATTTCTTTTTCTTTCATGTGAGAATTTAAAGATAACTGCAAAGGAATCTAAATGAAAAATTCTACTAGATTTAAAAAATGTTTTCCTCTATTTGTGTCTCACACTGTTATGGTAGAACAATAAAGTAAAAGGCACTTGGATCCCTAACATTATCACGCTGATCCTGAGCTCCGAACTGCTTACACTTGGACTGCTGTGTGAAGGAGAGGTGGTATTCTTTCTTGTTTAAATCATTTCTTTTGCCTAAACCAAAAATTTTTTGAAAACTTTAAATATTTATATGCCAAAAGTATGGTGTCACATCGAAATGATTTACTTATTTACTTTATTTTTTCGTAATGTTAAGTGTAGTCTTCAGTTCCCATCTCCTATATCCCCATCTCCCCACCCACCTTCCTCTGGTAACTATCATTTTGTTCTCTATAATTAAGAGTGTGTGTGTGTGTGTGTGTGTGTGTGTGTGTGTGTGTGTGTTTCTTTGCTCATTTCTTTTGTTTTTTAAATTCTGCATATGAATGAAATAATCCTATGGTATTTGTCTTTCTCTCACAGATTTATTTATTTCACTTAGTATTATACTCTCTAGCTCCATCAGTGATGTTGCAAATAGCAAGATTTCATTCTTTTCTATGGCTGAATAATACTCCATTCTATGCTATTCCATTCCAGTGTACCACTTCTTTATCCATTCATCTATTCTTGGACACTTGGACTGCTGCATAGTTTGGCTATTTTACACAATGCTGCATAAACATAGGGGTGCATGTATCCCTTTGAATTAGTGTTTTTGTGTTTTTTGTGTAAATACTTAGTAGTGTGTTTCATGGATAATAGGGTAGTTCTGTTCTTATTTTTTGAGGGAACCTCCATACTGTTTTCTACAATGGCTGTACCAGTTTACATTCCTACCAACAGTGTACTCAGGTTCCTTGTTATCCATATCCGTGCCAACACTTGTTGTTTTTTGTGTTTTTATTTTGGCCATTCTGACAGATGTGAGGTGGTATCTCATTGTAGTTTCAATTTGCATTTCCATGATGGTGATTGATGTTGAGCATCTTTTCACGTGTTTGGCCATCTGGATGTCAGCTTTGGAGAAATATCTGTTCATGTCTTCTGCCCCTTTTTTAAATTGGATTATTTGTTTTTGGGGTATTGAGCTGTATAAGTTCTTTATATATTTTGCATACTAACCTTTTTTCAAATATGTCATTTGCAAATATCTTCTCTTATTCAGTAGATTGCCTTTTAGTTTAGTTGCTGTTTTTCTTTGCTGTGTAGAAATTTTATCTTGGTGTAGTCCCAGTAGTTTATTTTCACTTTTATTTCCTTTGCCTTATGAGACCTATGTAGAAAGATGTTGCTATGGCCTATGTCAGAGATTAATGCCTGTGTTGTCTTCGAGGATTTTTATGTTTCCAGGTCTCACACTTAGATCTTCAGTCCATTTTGGGTTTATTTTTGTGTGTGGTGAAAGAAAGTGGTCTAGTTTCATTCTTTGGCGTATGGTTGTCCAATTTCCCCAGTACCATTTGATGAAGAGATCGTCTTTTTCCCATTGTGTATTCATTCATTTCTCCTTTGTCGGAGATTAAATGACCATATAATTGTAGGTGTATTTCTGGGTTTTTCTGTTCTATTCCATACTACCAAAAGCATGGTGTCACAGAAATGATTTCATTTGAGTTGGTGAAAATACAAAAGTAGAATGGTAGTATATGCATCGGATTACTTTCTAGAGGAAAACTTTTAAAGTGGTGAGAGAATGATGTTAGCTCACATCACGTGTATAACAACACATGCTCCTCTGTGTCCCTTTTGATAATTTCTCAGAGCAGCCTGTGGTGATGTTTGGGATGCCATTTTTATTTTAGTTTAGCCTAAAACAACCTACCTCCTGCTAAACCCCTACCTGCTAATTATAATTAGTAGAGAAAGTTACAAAATGTTCAATGCTGCTTAAGCCTGAGTCCAATATGATTAAACAGCCCATTTATTTTTTTATTGAAGTATTATTAACATGCAGTGTTGTATTAGCTTGAGATGTACAACATTGATTTCACAATTCTGTACATTACTCAATGCTCATCACAAAAGTGTGGTCACCATCTGTCATCATACAGTGCGATTACAATATTATTGACTATATCCCTTATGCTGTACTTTTTATTTCCGTGACTTACTAATTTAGTAACTGGAAGATTATACTGCTTAATCTCCTTCACCTGTTTTGTGCATCATTCCCCGCCCTCCATACAAATACACACACCTCTCCTCTGGAAACCATCACTTTGTCCTCTGTATTTATGAGTCTATTTGTTTTTATTGTTGTTTGTTTTGTTTTTTGTTTTTTAGGTTTCACATATAAGTGAAATCATATGGTATTTTATTAGCATAATACTCTCTAGATCCATCCATGTTGCATATAGCAAGATTTCATTCTTTTTAATGGCTGAGTAAACAGTCTGTATGGTTTTCAGATGAAAGTGTTTTATCACTTGCCATCCTCCCTTCCTGGCTGTTATCCATAATTGGTGTGAGGGTCAGCGTGTGAGTGGGAAGAAAGAGCAGAGTGACTTACTACAACTCATTGTAACGGCGGGGACAAAGTAGTCCCTTAGATGTATTGTGCTCTGTCTCTTCTAGTCATGAACATGGTAGCTCTTACCTAGGTGGCTCTGGTATCACAATCAAAGTGTCTGGTGCAATCAATGGTGGTTGCATAGAGCCTTCTTGCTTGAGCTGCCTCTAACTGCGGGCCTCATAATCTCTCACCTAAGTCTGTGTAGGGTTGTGGTCATCCCACCTGCTATAATGGGCCATGTAGTAAACCCAGTGTCTGTCAACTTAGTTTCCACATTTCCTGAAAATAGGATGTGCCTTGGTTGGTAAGGAACAACCCCAGATGCTCCCCCACCTAAACATAGTGTGGTCCTTTTTAGTGTCCATGTTGATAAAGGGCTCCATTTAGGATAAAGTAGGGGGCGGTAGGGATGATCATGAAAGTTTGTGACCCATGTTTTTCTAAATAAAGTGCATAATTTTGAGTCAGTATTATTATGTACAATGTAAAAATTTAGAAAGTACAGAAATATTTGCAGAATAAAATTATCTTACTCAGATATAAGCATTTTTTGATGTATTTCTTTTAATGTAATTTTTTGCATGAATATATATTTACAGCTTAATACTGTATCTGTTTCTTTTTATCTACAAATTATTCTTTTTCTTGGTCAGTTAATGTTAATTCATTATGCACTAAGTCTATACTCATTAATTACTGATTTCTTTGCCTTTCACTTTATTTATGGTGATGTTTTTAAAAAAATGTTCTTAGGTTTGGGGACTTCTTTATCTATATGGTTATATATTTGCTTATATATTTAAACCAGACAGCTCTTAAAAAAATTGTCAGCGTAGTGGTACCTAGGTAGCTCAGTTGGTTGAGTATCCAACTCTTGATTTTAGCTCAGATAATGATCCCAGGGTCATGGGATTGAACCCTGTGCCATGCACTGTGCTGAGCGTGGAGTCTGGTTGAGATTCTCTCTCCCCCTCTGCCCTCTCCCCAGCTCATGTGCTCTCTCTCTAAAATTAACTAACTAAATAAGTAAACTCATCAGCCTAAAGGGGGGGACCCAAGTTTCTGTCTTCTCATTGCCCCAGCATCCCCTGAGCATTGTCTTAATATACATGCTTAGAAGAAGACCATAGGCACACCTAATTTCTGGCTCATACAAAGGATGAGGAGAGAGAATCCAAGTTTACATTTTTCTTTTACACAAATCATTTGCTTTGATGAGAAATGTGTTGATGTGGTTTACACCTAGCAGCAAGTGAGGACGGAAATATAGTCTTTAGTTGCCATTTTCCCAGCCACTACGCCCGTTACAATAGGTGAGAACCCGTTTCAATGGGCAATCACAAGCTTCCACCACACTTTTCCTTTATTTTTTCCGGTTTTTAACAGAATTCTCCCTTTCCACAGTTCATGGAAATATTGTTACATTTTCTAATACTTTCTTCATGGTGTATTTCCTGCCTGCCTGGGAGCCAGCGAATATGTTTACTTCACTCCTGCCGTGTGCTAAGTGTAGGAGAAAACTTGGAGGATATCATGGTGAAAAACATCAGGGCTCCCTTCCTTCATAGCTTATAGTCCAGGGCGTGAGAAAGACATTAAACCAGCAATTCTAGGAGTGACCCATGGGCCTAGGGGTCTCTGGACCATTTTCATAATTGTACTAAGATGGTATTTGCCTTTTTAATTGTGTTGTTATTTGTTGTGATAGAACCAAAATAATAATAGGTCAAAATACTGAATCATGTCAATAGCACTAAATTGTACTAATAGTCATTGTATTCTTCACTACTGTGCACTTGTGATAAAAAATGCTCAAGTTGTAAAAATCATTGTTAAATCTTGACCATTAGGTACATACCTCTTCAATATGCTGTGTAACCAAATATGAAATATACCAAAGTATGCTGCCATATTCCAAACCATGTTTGTTATCTTGAGGAAAGATAGTTGTATGATTAAGTTGTGAATTGAACTAGTTGCTTTTTTTCCTGCAATACCATTTATACTTGAAAGAAATTGTGGTATAGTCCTACTTGGGGATTTGGCAGAGTTAGTCTGTCATTGCAAGGAAAATAGCTAACAGTGTTTGTTGCCAATAATAAAATTAAAGGTTTTAAGCAAAAAAAAAATTTTTTTGAAAATTTAAAAAATTTATCCATAGCACTGAGAGCTTGAAATCTTCCCAAGACTTAAAGTCTTTTCTGATGATTATGGGTAATATTAAAAAGATGATTATATACATATAATATGGATAATATATATTGTTATTATTTGGTATTAAAAACACATCAACATTCAATTCTGCACAGCTCAGTGAACTAATTTTCAGATCAAACATGGGTAAAATATCCATCCAAGTACAAGATAGACCAATGAGCTGTAATGTATCAAAGTACGAAAAGTTTATAGAAATGCGTTATGACCAGTCTTTAAACTACCCTTTTTTATTTATTTTTTAAATCTTTTTTTAAAATGTTTTATTTATTTATTTTTGAGAGACAAAGAGCACAAGCAGGGGAGGGGAAGAGAGAGAGGGAGACACAGAATCTGAAGCAGGCTTCAGGCTCCAAGCTTTCAGCTCAGAGCCTGATGCGGGGCTTGAACCCATGAACTGTGTGTGAGATCATGACCTGAGTCAAAGACTGTTAACCGACTGAGCCACCGAGGCACCCCAAAGCTACCCTTTTTAAAATTTTGGTATAGAATCAAAGAAGGCTATCTACAGTTATCTGTAAGTGCTGTTAAATTGCTGTTCCCTTTTCTGATAGTTACATAATTATGTGAAAATAGTTTTTTTTATATACCTCAACCAAAGTAAAAAGTAATTGCACTATATTAAATGCAGAGAATTGAGAACCCAGCTGCCTTTTAATCACCTATTTGCAGAAATATTACTTATCTCACTTTTTGGAACAGGGGAGACCTAGTCAACAACTAAATGATTACAGTTACTCTGATCACTAATCCAGAAAAAAAAAGGAGGTGACCTTTCTTCTACCTCTTTCGTCTACCTGGTTCTTTGTCTTTAGCTTCCATCAGAATCACTCGGAGGGTTTGTTAAAATATAGATTGTTGGGCCCCCTCCCAGAGTGTCTGATTCAGTAAGTGCTGGGTGGGTTCTAGGAACGTATATTTCTTAAGTGTTGGTGATAGTGTTAGTCTTGAAATCATACTTTGAGAACCATTGTTCTGTTCCTTTGGATTTACTGAACAAATGTGCATGAGCTACCATTTGTGGGAAATAAAAAAAATAAGTTTATTTTAAGAGTGTGTGTGCAAGTGGGGGAGGAGCAGAGATAGAGGAGAGAGAGAATCCCAAGCAGGCTCCACACTCAGCATGGAGCCTGATGCAGGGCTCAGTCTCATGACCTTGAGATCATGACCTAAGCCGAAATCGAGTCAGATACTCAACCAACTGAGCCACCTAGGTAACCCAAAAGATCAGAGCTTTTAAAAGGTAAGTAGTACAGATATAGAAACAATGACTGGAAGTGTTTGTAGTTGCCAGACTTTCGGGAGTTAATTAAAAATTAAACAATAGCATGTCAAGAACTATTCAATATTTGAGGCTTTACCTTACTTACAAGCTAACACATTAGCTTACTGCAGTTTCATGCTAACTTCTGTCTTCAGAAGACAGGAGTTTCTTGGTTCAGAGATAAAAATGACTTTATTACAACAATTGTAGTTGCCAGAAGATCTGTATTTATGGCCATTTACCAAACACCAGTACCTTAAGAGCAACATGAAGAGAGCCACCTGATGACTGCACAAGCATTGGGATATGTTGGGGTAGAGGAAACCTGAACTGACATGGTCTGCCAGGAAAAGCTTCCTGTGCTGCCCACACTTGTCTCCTTTTGTCCTACCTTTCTAGAGTAGTCTTGAATGTGCAGTCATTCTTGCTCAGTGTAGTAGTATGGGACCTATTTCAGGCATGAATGGCTTAGGGATTAGTTTTATGGAGAGTTAACATTGAGAAAGTCCAGGGACACCTGGCTCATTTGGTTAAACATCTAACTTCAGCTCAGGTCATGATTTCCTGGTTCACAAGTTTGAGCCCTATGTCGGGCTCTCTGCTGACAGCTCAGAACCTGGAGCCTGCTTCAGATTCTGTGTCTCCCTCTTTCTCTGCCCCTCACCTGCTGGTGCTCTGTCTCTCTGTCTCTCTGTCTCTCTTAAAAAAAAATTGAGAGGGGCGTCTGGGTGGCGCAGTCGGTTAAGCGTCCGACTTCAGCCAGGTCACGATCTCGCGGTCCGTGAGTTCGAGCCCGGCGTCGGGCTCTGGGCTGATGGCTCAGAGCCTGGAGCCTGTTTCCGATTCTGTGTCTCCCTCTCTCTCTGCCCCTCGCCCATTCATGCTCTGTCTCTCTGTCCCAAAAATAAATAAACGTTGAAAAAAAAATTTTAAAAAAAATTGAGAAAGTTGGTCATTTGGGCAATCTAGATTCTGGTGTTTATAGTCATTATCAAATTATTGTTATATCTTAGAATGCCAGATATATTCCATAAATATGTATATATTTATTTAAATAGTTCATAGCTTCTTATAGCCAACTTAGAAAGATTTTTAGGTTATGATTCCTGTTGAGGAATGATAATTAGAAACAAAATCTTCTCCCAACCCAGACATCCTCCTTACAAAGGTAGCAGAGAAAGAAAACATTTTTATCAATTTTTGAATAAGCATTGAACCAGAGTTTGGTGTATGTTAGAGGCAGTCAACTAAGAGATTGCAAAGATGGAAAGGAATCTCATTCCATATATAGCCAAATGAATACAATTTAACTACATACATGTTTTCAAGTTAAATAGATTTAACTAGTTCTTAAGTAAGAGGCTTGACAGCCTTATACACATACTTCATCTTAACTTTGTTAGTTGGGTAGACCATTTGTGTTAGCTAATTGGCCTTACCCAAAGGAGAAACACATGTCATATCTTTATGACAGGAGGTAGCTTTGCATCTTGGAGCAAGGTACCCACCCAAGTTAGGCTCCTACCCTTCCACAGAAAATGGAAGGTAGGGTTGCTATCTCTCTTGATGTTTACATTTCAAAGAAATGGCTGCCGGTCTCTTGAGAAAGACATTCTGGGTCATAAAGCTGACCAAAACAAGGCCTATTTGTTTTTCTTCTTTTTTTAAAAAAATTTTTTAATGTTTATTTGTTTTTGAGAAAGACACACACACACACACACACAGAGCATGAATGGGGGAGAGTCAAAGAAAGATGGAGACACAGAATCCGAAGCAGGCTCCTGTTATGCCCAGAATTCGTGATCCCCAAAGACCACTAGGGAGCCAAGTCCGATGCAAAAGCAAAGAGCCTTTATTCGAGCTAGCTCGAGCTCAATCCCCTACCTGCACCGACGCAGCGGTGAGATACCAGGGAAAAAGAGCGAGTTTCAAAAGGACAAAGGTTTTATTGGGGCCTGGGGGCAGTTGGTGAAGTAATGGCTATGGCCTCAGCCGATTGGCTGGGGAAAGGTCCTGGGGAAGGGTCCGAGTCCTGTTAGGCAGGTGAGGGAGGGTTTACTCAAGGGGAGGAGGTGTGGTCAAGGTGAAGGACACAGAACAAGATGGAGTCGGCTGGCATAGGCCTGCCCTTTCATTCCCCCCTTGTCATGTAGCTTACGGACCCAATCATGGGACCGGCTGCATTTATGGTGACAAGGAGAACAGAGTCTGGAGGTTTACACAAAGTTCTGGGAACCAAGTGTCCCTGGGGTGGCTCTGGGACGTCTGATTAAGTATTGTCCCCGAGCTGGTGTCTATGATCTGCCAGGTGATGTTTTGGGGGGCGTGGGGACTCCCGGCAGCATGAGCAATGACAAGCAGAGTTAACAGAGTTACCAATATTAGGTAGGTTGAATGTGCTGTAGCTTGAGCTTGAGCGGGTTGTGTTAGTCCCGACTGATGGCCCATCGCGTGATGAAGTCCTTCCGGATCGAGGAGGGGTCCGCTGGCTGAGCATGGGTGTGATGGACCCAGGTCGCGATGCCGTCTAGCTTGAGAGCGGTGGGGGTTGTCAACACCACGATGTAGGGTCCCTTCCAGCACGGGTCGAGAGTCTCTCGGTGGTGCCTCTTGACGTAGACCCAGTCTCCCAGCCTGTACTGATGAGGTGTCGGGATCGGGCCAGCCTCGTAAATGGCACGGAGGCGCGGCCAAATGTCCTCGTGCGCCCTCTGGAGCCTGCTCAAGGAAAGAAAAAGTTCTTGATCTTTAAACTCAGCAATAAGTTCAGCTCGAAGGCTGGGAATAACAGGGGGTGGCCTGCCAAACATGATCTCGTAGGGAGTAAAACCCAGAGTGTAAGGAGTGTTTCTAACCCAGTAAAGGGCGTATGGTAGGAGAGTCACCCAGTCCCCTCCAGTCTCCATGGTTAATTTGGTAAGGGTCTCTTTTAGGGTTCTATTCATTCTTTCTACCTGTCCTGAGCTCTGGGGCCTATAAGCACAATGTAATTTCCAGTTTGCCCCCACCGCCTTGGCTACTGCCTGTGTTACCTGCGAGATAAAAGCTGATCCATTGTCCAATCCTACCATGGCAGGAAAACCATACCTGGGTAAGATGTCTTCTAGTAGCTTCTTAGCCATCGTGTGAGCCGTTTCATGCTTGGTTGGGTATGCCTCCACCCAGCCAGAGAAGGTGTCTGTAAATACCAGGTCCTCGTGTAGTGCCTCGTCGAAGATGGTGGGTGAATTTTTGAATCCCTGAGGTAGCCGTGTCCAGGTGAGTTGCCCACTGTAGCCCTCCTCCGGATCATGCCACTCAAAGGCGAACAAGGGTTGGCTCTGGGGTGCCAACGGCAGACTGAAGAAGGCGTCCTTTAAATCTAGTACAGTATACCAGACCCTGGAGGGCGCTAAGGAGCTCAAGAGAGTATATGGGTTGGGAACAGTTGGGTGTATGTCCACGACCCTCTTATTTACTTCCCAGAGGTCTTGTACCGGTCAGTAGTCATTTGTGTGAGGCTTTTGACCGGCAGTAGGGGGGTGTTCCAGGCAGACTGGCAAGGAACTAGTACCCCTAGGCTTCGTAGTCTCCGGATGTGTGGCTGGATCCCCTTCCAGGCCTCCTGAGACATGGGGTATTGTTTGATCCTTACCGGACTCTCTCCTGGCTTGAGCTCTACCAGGACTGGGGTCCTATGAGCGGCTAGTCCCATCCCCCCTGTCTCTGCCCAAACCGAGGGGAATTCTTGTAGCCATCTGTCTATATTATCCTCTCTCGGGAGCGCCTCCTGGTGGAGGAGGTATTCATCCTCCAGTTTCATGGTCAGGACCTGGATGGGGTGGCCCTTGCCATCGGTGACCTGAGGCCCCCCTTGTCTGAAAGTTATCTGAGCTCCAATCTTGGTCAGTAAGTCCCGTCCTAACAGCGGGTAGGGGCATTCTGGTATTACCATAAAGGAGTGGGATACCCGGCCCATTCCCAAATCTACTGTTCTTCGGGTAGTCCATGAATACTGGCTCATACCAGTTGCCCCTTGTACCCAGGACTTCTTGCTAGTTTTCCTTGTGGGGTGCGGAGGACCGAATGTTGTGCTCCGGGGATGTTGTGCTCCGAATGTTGTGTCCTGGGGAAGGGTCCGAGTCCTGTTAGGCAGTGAGGGAGGGTTTACTCAAGGGGAGGAGGTGTGGTCAAGGTGAAGGACACAGAACAAGATGGAGTCGGCTGGCGTAGGCCTGCCCTTTCAGCTCCAGGCTCCAAGCTGTCAGCACAGAGCCTGATGCGAGGCTCGAACCCTGAGCCAAAGTCGGACACTTAACCGACTGAGCCACCCAGGCTCCCTGGCCTGTTGTTTTTCTGAAGTGTGTGTGTATGTGTGTATGTGTGTGTATATCACACATACAAATTTGGAAGAGGAAAAAAAGTACGTACAATTCTAATTTTTCTGAAGTAAATGTTCTAAGGATAAGGAGGGGACCATTATCTCTCCCCGTACTTTCAGAGGGTTTAATAAAGCCTCATATCTTTATTTTATTTTTGTTTTTATTTGATTTATTATCATTTTTTATTTTAGAACACGTGAGTGGAAGAGAGGGGCAGAGGGAGAGATGCTCAACCGACTGGGTCACCCTTGTGTAGCACCGTGATAAACAGAAGTGACTTTAAATGCAACTTGTAATTTAGTTTTATTCTCATTTAAACTAAACTGTAATGTAGTTTTATTCAGTGTAAAATTTTGAAATTGTTAAATTCTACATAAAATTTGCATTTCTTAAAAGTGGAATGTCAGGAATTCAGAATAAAATAACTAAATCACCATTTTAATAGCTGAATCGCTTGTGATACTGGGCAGCTTGAATCCTGAACCAAGAAATAAATGTTATAAATGAGACCCTAAGCAGAGAATTGGACAAAGAATATTCTTGGGGGCAGGGAGGAATAATGAGTGTTTGGAAGAGGTTAGAGGTTCTTTGTCTTTAAATTACTTGCAGTTAAAACTTCAGATTTACTATACTGCCCTTTAACAAAATCAGGGGCAGATACTATTTGATTGTTATTTTATAATGGTAAATTATATAATCCTAGTGAAAGAATTAGAATCTAGCCAAGGGTTACTTTACTTAGATCTTGATTTGGTTTTTGGTTCCATCCTCCTGCTTGTCCTAAGTGAATGTGTTTCCCTTTCCCAAATCTCATTGTTAATAGGTGGCTATGCATATATGACCCCAGACTGCGATGAATTTCCTTCCTCTCAGTGTTACTGTGGTGGTGCTCTTTGCTACCATCTGAATGGTGCGTTATCATCAGATGCTGAGCTCCACTTCATACACCTGCTGAGCTTATTACTGTTTGCTCTCAGAGATGCAATTTTCTTTCTTATTTTTTTTAAGTTTATTTATTTTGAGATAGAGCAAAAGCAAGGGAGGGGTAGAGAAAGAGGCAGAGAGAAAACCCCAAGCAGGCTCCATGCCATAAGTGCAGAACCTGATATGGGGCTTGAACTCATGAACATAAATTGCTAAACTTTGAAGGACTCTTTTCAGCATTTTTGCCTCTAGGATATCTATTCCTCAAAGAGCACCTTGTGACTAATGAAGAAATTAGGTAGATATCCAATTAATAACACTCCCATCCTCAATCTTTAATGTTAAACAGATTTCAGGATATTTTGAACCACAAGCCATTGACCAAGATGCTCCTTGCAAAGTAATCTAAGTGTCCCATGTTATTATTTTTAAAAGATATGAAATGGATCAGAACTTAATATTAGGAAAAATTTTTTTCTTGTTAAGATTATAAAATTCTCATGTTAACTCATAATTTTTTTTTTCTATTTCTGATTTTACCCCACTTGGCTCTCAGACCTCACTGGCTTACATAATGTGAGCCTTTCTCTGGGCCTTTCAGTTGTTGAGTTTGACTAAAAATAGTCTGTGGTTCATCAAAGCTCACTATGCCAGTGGAATCACCACTTCTGTAGGTGGTTATGGGGATCTGGAAGGTCTCATCTTCACAGCATGGCTGCTACTGACTAGCTTGGCAGTGCTCTAGAAACCCAGAGGGCCATCTTGAAGATAGCCCTGCCGGGAACTGCCTAGGGTATGTTAGGTGTGTGGATCTCTCTTGAATGAGAGAAATGTGTGAGCCATAATGCCTACAATGGTGCTTTTCACAGAGCCAAGTACACTGTTGTTGATTAATAAATAATGGATTGTTTATCTTGGAATTGTTTTTATTGGCAGATGCCCTGAAAGAATCAAAGGCTGTCTATAAATGAAGAATGCCCTCATTGTTTATTCAGCTCCCGCTTTTCTACTTAATGTGCTGGTGTCTTGAGAAAATTTCTTAAATATTAAATCACAAGTAAAGTTTAAGCAGCTTTTTCCCCCCAGATTTTCAAATACGCCGTTTAACTATGATCTGTTCTCAGATGTCTCTGATTGTGTGTGTGTGTGTGTGTGTGTGTGTGTGTGTGTGTGTGTGTAGCTGGAGAGGGATGGGAGCAAAAGGAACAGCGCCCAGAAGTTTGACATCTAATTATAATAGGCACAAATAGCTTAAATAAATGCAAATACATTTTGGGGTTGATTGTGTGTCTAGCACAAGGTAGGGGCTGAGACTTCAAGAAATATTCACGGAAACGTTCAGAGTGAGGGGCAGCAGGGATCACAGGGGTAGTGGGTCAGGAAAGGTTGATAAAGGAGGTGAATTTATGGTTGGTGGAGGATAACCAGGGTGGTAATAAGAAGCAGAGTAAATTAAATTTCGGCAGGGGAAACAGTATGTTTGAAGACTTGTGGTGTGGTCACAGTAGGTGTTCTCAGAACTGTAAGTTGTTCAGTAATGCTGGATCAGAAAACACTGTAGGAATGGCTGTAGGAAAATGGGGCCCAGATAATAAAAATCCTAGCTGTGTCTTTCAAACCGTGATAAATAGCTCTATGATATGTAGCCCTGGCCAAAGACAACATGAAGGGAAATGATAGACTTGTCTTATCTTCTTTGGTGTCCTTTGCTCAGATGTTCTCTGTATCTAGCAATCAGAAGGATCCTGACAAATAGTTGATATGATGTGATGTAAAGGTATCAGCTACTGTTAAGTTTGAAGGATAAAAGGGCTCTACTTTTATGAAGGGCTGTTTCCTTAGTAATATTTTTATGTTATGATGGCATAATGCTAGGAACCCTGATTATGAAGAGACCTTGCGTATATGTAGAAAGTGAAGGAGCATTTTGAAAATGGATTTATGACTTGGGTGACAGGAAAGCTGGAAGAACATGGGGGAGAGACATTTCTGTCCTCCATACCATTGGATCACCATGCTAGCACATTATGTTGGCCTTGTGTCAGATGTTTAATAATGGTGGTTGAACACGCATTGCATAGACATAACTTTTAATAATATTTTTAAATTATTTGTTGTATGGTTTGGGCACCACTGCCATCTACTTCATATCTGTGATGAAGCAAAGGTTAAAATTAGAATAACTGACCAAACAGAACATCTTCCAAGAAGGAGCAAAATTTTAAATAAAACTAATTTATAGTGCTTAAGTTTAAGTTATAGAAGACTGAATTTTTTTATTGCTTTAGTGAATACACACAGACAGCAATAGAAATATTTTTTAGTTGAGTTTATTGAATTTAAGTATTATGAAGTAATAAACAAAAGGGACTTATTCTTGATAATTTTTCTATATGTTTGGAAACCATTAAAGATTGTTTTGATATCGAAAAAAATTCAGCTGTTAAGAGACAGAGAGAGAAGGTGTGTATGTGTGCCTGTGTTGGATTGGATATAGCACAAGGATGAAGTTAGAAATCCTTTATTTTACCTTTTTTAGGTGCTGGTGAATCTGGGAAAAGCACAATTGTGAAGCAAATGAAGTAAGTAGACTTAAAATATTAAATTTGTTTTTTTATGTTTAAGTGTACCCTTCCATCAAAGGAAGTAAGTTGTTTTGTGTTTTTCTTTTTGTCTCATTAGAATTATCCATGAAGCTGGTTATTCGGAGGAGGAATGTAAACAGTACAAAGCGGTGGTCTACAGCAACACCATCCAATCAATTATTGCTATCATTAGGGCCATGGGGAGGTTGAAGATAGACTTCGGTGACTCAGCTCGGGCGGTGAGTTGTTAAATTCATTAGAACAGGCCTGTTGGAGTACAAAGAATAACTTACATGATAATACCATACTACATAACGTAGATTTATCCATGGTCTCAGGACCCTTTTATAAAAGGACAGTAGTGAATGAAGTGAGTCAGAAGCTTTAGAAGTGAGGACCTAAGAATACACAAGATTGTGTAATCTTTTTATAGCTAGAATTTTTTCCTTATCCATCAGGTGATTTTGACAACTCCATAACCATGCAATATTTTCTGTATAACATGTGATACTGGGTACTCATGTATTTCCATGATGATTTTTAGTAGTTACTATGGAGTTTAGTAAACTTCCTGTGCTGATTCTCTTCAGAATTTTTTTTTCATAATTTGGAATGCTGATATAATCTAATTATTTTATTTATGCCCAGCCTAAAAAGCAGTCTAACCTCATATAGTGGAAATGGTATAAAATCTTGCCTGTCTTTGAATAGGAAAATATTGGCTGTTAGAAAACATGCATCAGAATTTCAGAGCTAAAGGGATTGAGGACCTTAGGAGACCTGCAAGTTCCACCCCTTTATTTTATCGGTAAAGAAACTGGAAGCCAAGACTTGACAAGATAGGAAGACTGGTAACCAAGGTGAAGATGGTAACCAAGGCACTGGGCCCACACTGACTTCTTTGGCCTGATAACACATTTTGCATTTGATGGCACTTTATTTTTCATTTCACTGCACCCGTTTGCTTGCTTAATCTGTTTATTTAGAGTTTTATTATTTGTGTGTTTAAAACTGATTTGTTTTTAATAACTGATAATAAAACTTGACCTTCCCATAAAACTTTAACTGAAACTCTAGCTTAAATTTTAACTTTTTTTTTTTTTGTGCAGAGTAGGTGTACTATTACTACTACGGCTGCTTTTTATAGTGCTGTGTGTGTGTGTGTGTGTGTGTGTGCGTGTGCGTGTGCGTGTGCATGCCATCTACCTATACTAATACCGTGAGGATTTTTTATATTGAGACTTTTTCTTTTCGTCTTCTTAGTGTCTGGTCAATTTTTTTTTTAACATTGAGGCTTTGTTCATGCTTATAGAAAAAAATGAAAGAAAACAATATTAGAAAATATATATTGAGGAAATCTAAAATAAACCTGGTTTATTATTTATAAATTATACTAACATATCTTTGTAAGTTTTTGGTCCTTATTAATTTACTAACCATTTCCTTTTAAACAAGAATTTAAAAACTTAGTGTTAATGAACTAAAATGTTCAAGTAGATTTCAAGATTATTTTTAGTAGTAATTCATTACATTTTCCTGAATCCTTTTTTTATGGAACAAGATTTGATCATATCCAGACGTTTATGCCTTATCTACTATTCATTTAATCATTTTTATCTTTATTCATTTGTCATTGATTCATTCAACAAATGCTTTTGTTTGTCTTTAACAGTGGGGAACCTTCCTTAAAGGAGAAAGAATTGATGTAGATTGTAGTTTTTACATCAGTTCCGCTGATAGTGATTTAAATCGTTTATCGTATCACATATAGGGTATTCTGCATTTAGATGTTATATGTGATAATTTAGAAAGATTTTGTAGCCTCCATTTTTGGAGGTGATTGAAGAGTCAGTGCAAGCAGTTTTTTATGAAGTCTTTTTATTTCATATTTTTCTCTCAAGGACTTAGTGACAGGTCTGACTTGAAGTAACTGCTCTGTCACTACAAACTTTTTTTTTTTTTTAAGTTGCCCTGCCTGCCTCTCCCCCCTCACTCTGACCCTTCCTTCCTTCCTTCCTTCCTTCCTTCCTTCCTTCCTTCCTTCCTTTGAGTTCTGATGCTTTGAAAATCTACGTGTGGGACTTTTTTTCTCCTCTTTGTTTCACTTAGTGCTAGTTTGAGTCACTCTTCTTAGACTGTCTAGCTGTAGCCTAGTAACTGTTTCCCTCCTACCTTCAGACTATTCCTTCTGTTTGCTTTAGCCATTATTACTAACTCCTTCACACATATGTCTTCATGTTCTCAGGCTGGTTTTGATTGGTTTTGTGTTCTACTTAAGCTTTAAAATATTTGGAGGCTTTTGGAATTGTGCTACAAAATACAAAGGTGAACTAAACATGTACATAAGGGACATTGGAACTTGAAATTGAAATGTGTAAGAGTTTTCTAGACAAAAGCCAGGAAAAAGCATTCTGTGAATAAGAGTATATTCAAAGGCTGAATATATTTCTATTTCTCAAATACCAGTTCTTGGACATATTATCCGTGAGTCGAAGGATAACCAGATATTTAGTTTTGATAGGAACAACAGATGAGCTCTCAGAAAGAAAGTGATGTGAATAATGTTTTCTAACAACTGTGTATCAGTGTTTACCAGAGTCTTGCAAACTTAGATATTATCAACATTTTGATTTTTAATGTCTCATGCCTGAAAAATATTGTCTTCCTTTTTTTTTATTTTTTACTTTTTATTTTCCTGTTAGTGAGGTGGGAAGTCTTTGTCTTTTAGTATTTCTTCCGTGAATTCCTCTGAGTATTCGTCATTCAGTTCTGTTAAGTTACTTGTTCTTTTCACATTGATTCTCTTTAAATATAAGGTATATTAACCTTTCTTTAAGTTTTCCAGATAATTTTGCTCAATATGTTTCTTTCAATTTTTTTAAATAGCAGTAACTTTGTTTTAGAACTCTTAAATTTTTTTGCATTAATTCTGACTTTGCTGTATCTTATTAGAGAGATCTTTCTCAAACTTAAAATTACTTAAATACTCTTATTTTTCTAGGATGTTTATAGTTTTATTTTTTAGACTTATCACTTCACCCACCTGGAAAAGTTATTTGTGTCTCTTGGTGTGTGGGATCTAAATATATTTTATAATCTGATCATCCTTTGCCCCTAGCCATTCCTTTGTGACTTGAAAATTCCTCCTGTAGCAGCAAAATGGATGTTTTTCTGAACCCCATTTTTTTCCATTGATGTATTCTTTCTTTTTTTTTCCAGATCAGTCACTTGTTAAATTACTTAGCCCTTATAAGTGTCTTTTATTACAGTAAGATGGAAATAATAACATCTACCTGGGAGGGTTGTGAGAGATAATGACATAATGAACATCAAGCTTTTACCATGTCTTGTTCATAATAGATGCTCACTAAATGTTTATTGCTCCTATTGTTGCCACTTATAATTATTATATTACTGTCATCCTTCTCAGAATCAATGTATTTTAGTTCCTCTTGCCTCATAGGGTTAATTGGTATTTGGTAGGGTAAGAGCACTCATTCCGTTGTTTTTTTTGTTGTTGTCGTTACCAAAATATGAAGTTGGTTTTGCGTTTCTCTCCAGGTGAACTTGAGAATCAACTTAATGCCCCACATCCCTGTTGAAACAAAACAAAAACAGTCTGTTGGTATCTTGATTGGAATTACATCATAATATGTAGGTTAATTTGATGAGAATTGACTAAAAAGATGTAAAACTTACAGAAATGGTACTAATTTGCTGTGGTATGCTTCATATTTGGCAGTTACCAGATTTGCAAAGCAGATTACACATTAGTTATTTAAAATCAGAGGAAACAAAATTGTTTTCAAGGATTGCATAGAGCAATCAGATTTTGTGCTATCCTTTCAAAACTCTCTCAGAATGAGTTACTCAATCTGTGGATGATAAATTATTGTTTTTAATAATGGGGAGTTAGGGAAGCATTATGTAGGAGCCTATTAACATGTCTCAGGCATTGCATCATTTAAAATAGTGCTCTCTTCAAAGTGTGGTTCATGAATCTGTGTCTGTCCACAAGCATGCACGTGAGTACAGGAATTAAGGAAAAGAATTTACATTTAATGCAATTGGCAGAGTAATTTATATGGTAACTTTGATAGTTTAAGAAAATAGGTTTATATTTTGTGTGATTTAAATTTTATTTTGAAACAGATTGGAAATAAAAGAGAACAAAACATAGGACTGGTCCTTTGTCATGGATAGTTGAAGAAGCACTTACTTGGTATAATTTAGGAAACTGATTTGAATTGACTGAAAAGACCTCCCTTTCTCCCTCCAGCCTCAGCATGCACCTGCATAATGGCTACTTTTCAGTTTTTCTAATTTTGTAGTGTATTTCATTAGTTTCTGTCTGTCTGCCTAAATTGCCAGATTGTGTCTGAGAAAGGTTGTAACAATTTACCTTCCTGTCCCGTTTCCTAGAGTGCCTTTTCTTAGCACTCTGGGTAGCCAAAATTTAGAAATCTTAACATTTTTAAAATACTGGCTAATTTATTAGTACCTGTTATCTCATTTTAATGTGCATTTTTAATTTTTAGTGTAATTGCAGTTTTCCATATCTCTACTAACTATATTTTTCTTTCTCTTTGTCAGTGACCTGTTTTATGCCTAGTCATTTACCACTTGGATTCTTGGTGTGTTGATTATGTATGAAACCTTTGTCCACTAATGTTCTTTCACATGTCGCTTATTGCCTTTAAATCTTAGGGTTTTTGTTTTCTTACATCTTCCTCTGTTATTTCTTCCATTATGTTTAAATTTAGAAAATCTCTCCAAGATTTACTAAGTATTCATACTATTTTAAATGTTTTTTTTAGGGAAGTGAATTTTAACATTATTTCATGTGTTCTTTAATTACTCTAAAATTTACTCTGTGGTATGCGTGAAGTTGAGATCTACATTATTTTTTTCCTCTTCAGGCGGCTATCTAATTATCAAGTAGAGTTGTGTTTTTTTCCTTAATCATATCCTATCCTACTAATTTACCTAGCCACCTTTATCATGTAATAAGTTCAGATTTGATCTTTTTTTATTGATCTGCGTTAATACAAGAGTGTTCTACATATTGTAAGCTTTTAATATCTGATAATTTTAGCCCTCCTTCCCCAGTATTCTTGGTCAAAATGTTCCTAGTCATTTCTACTTGTTATTTCTCCAGGTGAATGTTTGAATTGGTTTTATATTCTGGCTTATGTTTGAGAACTAAGAGGTTGTTATAGGATTATATTATTTTTGATTCTGAGGAAAATTGATTTTTGTATGTGGCTAAGTGGTATTAATCTTCCTTTGAAATGTAATATGTGCCTCGAGCACTGTTTTTCTTTTTTCCTCACTTCACATATCAGTTAGCACATATTTTTATAGCTCTTGACAACAAGTTTTATTGTCCATCCAGAAAACATTTAAGTATTTTTTTTATTTTATGAACTTGAAAATAAAAAGTACACGTATTTATAAGCTTCATAAGTATATGTATAAAGGCTAATTTTATGTAGCATATTTATTGTAATCTCTTATCTTGATGTAGAGAAGCTCATGTTCACTGAAATTTAGTGAGAAATTTTGCTCTCTGCAATTTATTTAAAATTAACTTAGATTTTATTTTTAGCATTCCCCCATCGTGTTAAGCAGTACTATCGGAAAAAAGAAAAATGACTTCCTATTTCCTTGCCTCAGTCATTTTTACTTTGATTATATGTGTGTTTTGAGAGAAAAAAAAAATTAACGTCTATGTATTCTTAAAGCAATTCTTGAAATGTCTGGGATTGGCACCATGGGCCATGGAGTGGTGACTTCCCTATTCTCAGGATTTCTTTAAAGGTATACTAACTTTGATAAAAGCAGTATAGTGGACTTAAATTTATAGGAGTGATTATATCCTGTAGAAATTTGGCAGATTAAATATATGAGTAGTTCTCATATGTGGTATTCACTAATGTTATTAATGAAATAACTGAGTTAAGCCATTGGAAAAAAAGATTTCCATACTTGTATCAATCATGACATCAACATATTATCATTGTGGCCAAAAATTTAGAGTTGTCACTATATTTAAGACTACTTTATCATATTATTTAATCTCTATTATAGAAGGGCTTTCTGATTTTTTCTGTTTAAACTCAATCTATGATTCTGTCTGCTATATTAAAATAAACATCTAGCCTTTGCTTAAAAACTTAGTCTCTCATTTCCCCTCCTTTTTTTTTTTTTTTGGCATGACTTTGATTGTTAAAAAGTGTTCTTTGTATGGAATTGAAATCTGATATCTTTTGCCCTAAGAATTCTCTTTTTTATGCTTTATATCTAAATATGAAGTCTACTCTTACCTTTAATAATCCTTACTTCAAATGTCAGAAGACAGCTGTCCTGGTGCCTCAGAGTCTTCTCTTCCCCATCCCAAAAGGACTCTTCTGAATTCCCATAAAGTAGGTGACAGCCTCAGATGAAATGTGCTGTCACTAAATAAATACAGCATGCCAAGTTCCCTGACCCTCAGCGGGAAAAGCGACCCTATTCCATGTCCCTTCACACGAAAGCCTTGTGTAACTTCTTCCTGAGTTCCCAGAGCACACAGTTGTATAAAGAGGCACTTACATTCTCTCCGCCATCTTATTTTCATTTAAGTCTTAGTAGCTTGAAAACATATTAAACGTGGCTACATCCAAGGATTTTTCCTTGCTACTCACAAATAATTGCCTGGCAAATAACATTTCTTTCAACACACAGAAGAGTGCCTGTGCTGCTTTACTCACCTGTATCCTTTCTGATTAAACTTCACTCTTTAGCAATCCCAATCTTTTTTCGACCCTATGTCACATGGTTTTGGTACACCCATGTTTAGCGTTCTAAATGTTCTTAGGTAACATTATGTTACATACATTTTGAAAAGACTTCATTCCATGGCCAGGTAGGATTGTTGTTATCATTCTGTAGTTTTAACATTTATCTTGTCTTGGACAATGGGTGTTGACTGATATGTGTGAATGGGTGACCGGTTAGCTGTGAAACATCAAATGAGTTGCTTAACCACTCTGTGTTCAGAGTCTTTTTATACAAAACAAAAGTTTAGGTAGAATGATTTCTAAAGTACTTTTAGAATAAGTTTAAGAATAAGATAAGTTTAAGAATAAGAATAAATTTTTTTTTTAATTTTTTTTTTCAACGTTTATTTATTTTTGGGACAGAGAGAGAAAGAGCATGAACGGGGGAGGGGCAGAGAGAGAGGGAGACACAGAATCGGAAACAGGCTCCAGGCTCCGAGCCATCAGACCAGAGCCCGACGCGGGGCTCGAACTCACAGACCGCGAGATCGTGACCTGGCTGAAGTCGGACGCTTAACCGACTGCGCCACCCAGGCGCCCCAAGAATAAATTTAAATAAGTTTAAATTTATTACCAGAAGGTCTAATTGATAGACCTCTGAATGTCCTCCTAATGACTTGGTAGTGAATATTCTAATTAGTTTTTCAAGGAAAAGAGGCTATTTTACATTTTGTGAAGAAGAGACATTTTTGAATGTAACAGTACAGTTTATAAGTACACTTTCAAAGTTTCTGTCTTTTTCTTCAGGCTTCTTCCTAAACAGTTTGAAGAGAATGTGATCTTAAGACCCATACCAGAAGGCATTAGTGTTTTCTGTCAAGAAATTTTAATGAAATTGAATAAATATATCATAATGAAAGCTCATTAAAAACTACTTAAGTGAAAAGTGCTTTTCTGAAATGGATGGAGAAAATTCTGTGTGATGTTGTTTAATAACAATGACCAAATTTAGAAATTTCTCATATATAGACAGTTATTTGGAAAACTGAATGTTTACTGTAATTAGGTAAATGGTGCTAAGAATGAACTTGAAACCATGTTATATTGGGTTTTATTAAGGTTATTGTACATGTGTTACTTGCTTGCCTGCATTTCTCTTGTGATTTACTAAAAAGGGAAACATATGCTTGAATAATATGTTCCCATGCTGAGATACTTAATTATTTTTCAGTATGGGTTCTATCTGGAAAAAAAAAAAAGAAAAAGGTTCACAAATTGGCAGCAGAATGAATTTTACTGTCAGCTAATACGTTTGCTGTCCTGTGTCACCAAATGGCTTCTCTACTGTATACCTTATAATGTGTGTCATCACTTCATAAACATTTACTGCAGTACTTTGGGGAAATGCCCCTTGTTTAGAAAAACTAGGGATTGTCCACTGACTTAATGTAAAGCTGTAAGTCTTAGGCTACAGACAATCTCTATGAAGATAGCAATTTCTTATCTCCCCTATTTTTAGATTAACTATGTTCTTACCTGAAAACTATAGTTAATCCAGTTTTATACTCTTTTGCTGTTATCCAGCAGTGTAGCCCCCACCCACATACGGTTATTGAGTATTGGAAATGTCTCATCTGAATTGAGATATGCTGTCTGTAAAAATAAATGTCAGATTCTGAACAATAATATGTATAAAAATGTGAAATATCCCAATAATTTTATTTTGATTTCATGTAGAAATGTTATCTTAGGTAGAGGTTAAACAAAACATCTTATTATATTAATTTCACCTTTCTTTTGCTTTTACAAATATGGCTATTAGAAAATTTAGAAGTACATCAGTGTCTCATGTTGTATTTCCTTTGGACAGCACTAAACTAGTGTGGTTGATTACCTGTGGATCATAATACTAAATATTTGTAGCCTCAAAACATAAGGAAAATTTAATTAACTTTATACACAGCATTCCTTCACTTAAAATATTTTGCATGCTGTCTTCAGTATGCATTGTATTTCTACTTCATAGCTGTGTTTATTTTGTGTTTTTCTATGCCTGCGTGAGCAAACACCTGCCCCCCACCCCTCGCCCATTGATTTAATATATATATATAAGGTCTCCTGAAAGTCTGAGAAAATAGTTCTATGTGAAACTGCCTATTCCACATTGATTTCTCCCTTCTCTGAATTAAATCTGTTCCTTGTATAAAGAAGATCAGAAAGCTAATATTTAATTAGATTCTATCTTAAAATAATCTTTAATGGTGTTAGTGTGTTTCTTAGAAACATTTTGGGAGGGAGGGGTGACACATATATTATTTCTCTGTTTTCAAAACTGATCATTATCAGTGCACAAAAAACTGTGAGAGATCGTGAATAGTCACTTAATGGATCCCCTCTTGACTTGTAAGTGTAGTCTGTCATTCTTCCAGTTTTCCTAGTGCCTTGATAGCTGTTACTGATATTATAAAACATAGACTCATGATTGAAGATTACACTCTTTTAGTTAAGCCAGTTTTTTAAGTGGTGCTATAGAGAATTAAGTTCTGACCCCAATGAAAAACAAAGGAAGTTCACTGTTGCACTTTTCTTATAATCTGCAATGCCTCCCTTTGTACTTTTAACCTGTAATGTGTCTCTCTTTACTTAAAAAAAAAAAAATGGCCTTTGAATGTTCAGGATGATGCCCGCCAACTGTTTGTGCTTGCTGGAGCCGCTGAAGAAGGCTTTATGACTGCAGAACTTGCCGGAGTTATAAAGAGATTGTGGAAAGATAGTGGTGTACAGGCCTGTTTCAACAGATCCCGAGAGTACCAGCTTAATGATTCCGCAGCATAGTAAGTAATCGTAACTTCAGAACTAAACTATCATGAATAATTACTTGGAAGTCAAATATACCTCCAAGTCAATGCTATTGCAGAATTGGCTGACACATTCTTGTAAAACTCAGGATATTCAGGATGACAGTATTTGAAAACTTTATTTTTTGTGTGTAGATAGCATTGCAGTTATTTTCTCTGCCTTCAGAAGTGTCTCAAGAGACTCATGCTTATGTAACTCTAATTGAAACATGCAGAATGGACTTTTTCCAGTGAATTTCCAAGAAAGTAATTGGAACTTCACAAAGTTCACTCTGAATTTGGGTGTATCTCTAGCTTTCCTGGGACTAGCCCAAGGGGAGGGTAACTTATTGTGTTCTTTTTATTATTTTTAAATTTTATTTATTTATTTTTAGAGAGACAAAGACGGCATGAGTGGGGGAGGGGCAGAGAGAAAGGGAGACAGAGAATCCCACGTAGGCTCCTCATTGTCAGTGTGGAGCCAGACACGGGGCTCAAACTCAACGAAATTGTGAGATGATGACCTGAGCTGAAACCAAGAGTCAGAAAGTTAAATGACTGAGTCACCCAGGCAACCCTGATTGTCTTCTTTTCATTATACTAATAGTGCCTGAGAAGAGTTACTCATCCAGTGACAGGCACTTTGTGTGTATGGTGAAGGAGTATATGGTGATCCCCAGATATCTTCTGTAGCTCTACACGTGAAAATTATCAACTGTATGTTCCCTGTTGCACTAGACATCAGTATTTTGTAAGAAAAATCTTCCCTGATTTTTTTGGATGGTGGCCACAGACAGTTCATAAAGCAAGTTGTGATAAAACCTGGTCAGGGAGCTTTCTGCTTGGTGATCTAGATAACAAAAAAATAAAGTATTTGTTTCCATTATTTGACACACATACTCAGCAGAAATGTAAGGTATGAATGGCCTTGATTGGTCTTCAGACATGTGCTCTGCACTCATTTTGCTTCCCAAAGTTGTTCCATTTTCTTGAAAGAGCTATTGGCTTTTAGGGACACAAGTGAGAGTAAGAATATGATGGGTATTAGTAAGATCTAGGTAAATACACATACTTCACAGTGAAAAACAAACTGGGTATGGCTCTTCCTGATTACCACGTCGCATGTCATTGGTTACACATCAGAGTACTCAGTATGTGTCACATGAGTAGTTTAGTGCAGATGAGTAAAGAATCGACATTTTTGTGGAACCCATGCCCATTTTTGTCATGCTCTATTTTCTGGTCTGTGTTTTTAGTGCTTTGCCACTCTATACACCATACATGTTAATATGTACGTATTTTTTACACGTATAAGTCACATGTTACTGAATATGTAGTTCCACTGGTGTTATCTTTGTTCTCAGTGAGTTTGACTCACTGATTAGGTCTTTGCCTCCCTGTTTTATATACTTACAGTACCAAATTTTTTTTTTCAGAACGCTCACAGATTTACATTTACTTTGAAGTAATTTGATTTGTATTTTTGTTGAAATTATTTACTTCCTGCCTCTGCCACTACACTGTTAATTCAGTAAGGTCTGCTCTTACCGTATGTTCTTTCTTCATTGCCTGACACATAATTGTCATTCACTGTGCCTTTGTTTAGTAGTGAATGAACTAACAAACCATACTTTACAGAAGGTAGAAGAGAAATTAGAAAAAAAATTATTTACAGAACATAACTCTTACACCATATTATTTGCTTTAGCACCACGAGCACCTGCAGAAAGATCTAAATGGGAATCCCTGCCATGTTGAGAAGAGTGCTCTGAGCCGAGCCCACCAAGGGGAGCTTTTTCAGTAGTAAAGGGGTGCTTCTCGGGGACAATCGACTGAAGTGTGTTTCCCCATATGGTGGTACTTCCTGGACCCCTGCAGTCTAATGGCCACGGCTTGTCTCCTGTGTACAGTGCACTGAGAAGAATAAGCCATTTTGTCTCCCCAGTAGTTCATTACTAGTGGTTCTGACCTTAAGATGGCAATAATGGAGCCATTTTCCAAGAATGAAGGAAGTCACAGAAATTTTTCTCCTCCACAGTCGTTACAGTGCATCTTGATTTCTGAGTTTTTGACGGGGGGCGGGGGGGTCTGCCAAGTTGCCCATTACGACTGTCCAAGCACCAGTTTACTTTAAATTTGTGATCATTTAAAACAATTGGAGTTTTTAATTGTGCCGGTTTTTCTTATTTGTCACGTTGAAATATAAATGTGCGTTATCTTTAGAGGCAATTCTGAAGCAGTTTTAAGCAAAGAAATGGATCTGAGTAATCAAAGCCCATTTTAAGTGAGAGTAACACTACTTAAAAGGGACAGTGAGTAAAATCTTGCCATGGCCTGTTTATTAAGTTAGATTTTCTTACAATAATACATAACGTTATATATGTGGAATTAAAAACACAGATAAGTACTGGGGGATTATTACCAGTGCAGTAAGATAATAAGATTCTTTTAAGTTCAGCAAATAATACAGATAACTCAAGGTGTCCTCTCGTTGTATTCTAGTATCACATACATATACTTAACTGTCTTTAAAACATTTTTGATTACTCAGTGTTTGGATAGCTTTTGACCTCCATGTCTACAAATCAAATATTTATTAAGCTTCTTTTGTTCGCAAGACCTGTTGTAAATGGCTAAGGAACAGTTTCAGAGGATAACCTCAATTAACATTGCAGTAGTTAGTGCCTCTCTGTAATAAACATAGATGTATCTTCTAAATCGTCATTGACTGATTACTCTCAGCTATTAGAAGACACTGTAGGGATGGTCCCCACGATCAGCTGACCTTAAGTCCAGACTTCTCTTGAATTTCTGCATCACCCTTCCTAGGGGCCTTGCTTTCTGAGAAACGAGATGTGACTGTTCCTGTCTCCATACCGTTTTACTGATTCTCCTCATGTGGATGGCATTCTCTTTTTTTTCTGTCTCATCATTCAGATTTCTGTTTAAACCCCTCACCACCCATGAATGCTTCCTTAACCACCGAGGTTCACATTAATCTCTCTCTATTTGGACATTCTACAACATTATTTACTATATAAAATGGCATGAGATAATTTACACAGAATAATTTCGTGGTATGACACCGCCACATTTGAATAGCACAACGTATTTGGCATCATTGGCAGAGAGTTTTGAACGGGTGGGTGACTAAAATCAGTGAGAAGTAAAATACGAATATTGATTTAGAGAGCCAGTAAAATGCAGAGTAAAAGAGCATGTGTGCTGTTTTCCTATGTGTAACTTAAGGCTGGTTGAAAAGGAACAGTATTGAATTCAGCCTTCGACTAGAGGTTACTCATTAGTTTCTTAAAAGTGTAAGATTCTCAGAATCCTCAAGAGTAATGTCTAGAAAATAAACACAGTGCTATATAAAAAATGTGTAGTAAAGAATTTTAAGAAACAAACTTGTAGTGTACAGTTGGTTTTGTGTGGTTTTTAAGAAGTTGTTACTCTGTTTTGTTTCCAACAAGGAGAATGACTAGTGTCCTTAGGAAACAAAGAACACAACACTTGAAAAGTGTTAAAAGAGCTTTGTGGCTGGAGACTTATATAAACGTTTTCATTTCAGTGGGAGTTAATAGAACATATAAACTTCAATTGTTTTATTACCGAGAAATGTAACGATTTCCAGTAATTTGAATATTGCATGCATCAAAATGTTTTACTCCTTGATTGAGGAGATCTTTAATGGCTGTATTAATGATTAGCTTATTGTCTTGTTTATTTTTTCAGCTATTTGAATGACTTGGACAGAATAGCACAACCAAACTACATTCCAACTCAACAAGATGTTCTCAGAACTAGAGTGAAAACTACAGGAATTGTTGAAACCCATTTTACTTTCAAAGATCTTCATTTTAAGTGAGTAGCTGCAAAGCATATAATTTACAAATTTAGATATAAAACACGTTGTTTAGTAAAAAAGTGGTAAAAGTATTTAAAAACTGAGCTAAAAATTACAAAAGAAAACTTTTCTTAGGTTATTGGACAAAGCATTTTTGGGTAAAAGAGGGTAACAAACATTCTTAGAAGGAATATTTGTATTTTTATTTGAGAAAAAATGGCCATGCAATCTCTTTTGCCTAGATTTTTCAAAGTGATTTAAATAGTTTTTGACTTTTATTTCTGAATAGAAAATATTACTCTGATATTATAAAGTGTTGTCCTACATTCTTCACAAAAAATTACTGATTGAATAAATGCTTATTTATGGAAATACTAAAAGTGAAGGGTACCTTTTTAAAAGTTTTCATGAAAATTCTTATTCATGCAAACGTGTGTACTTTTTTAGGTTGAAAAATGTTCGTTTAATGTAGAATGTAATGAATATTGACTTACTGAGGTTTGAGTAGAGAAGCACAGACTTGGAGCCATTGGAAATGCTCACTTTGTCCAGTCCACTCGGGTCGTGACAGACCAGACCCAGGGACTCTCAGTGAAACATTACATTCAGATTTACAGACCTGTGTTCCTCTTTTGTAAAGCATGAAAAAACCACTTGGACTTTGCTTCAGTTAACTCTAGTGCTCTGAAATAGTAATAATAAAGCAGGATTTCTGAGAGCATCTAAAAAGATTTGTAGTCAAAGATAAAAAAACAAATATATTGGTGAGCTTCCTTATAAATAAGTTGTGGAAAGTAGTTACCTATATGCAACTGTACTTCTGACTCCTTCCCTGAATATCTTAAATACATTTTTTTTATTACCGCTTGTCACTGATTTATTCTACATTCAGTGGTTCATGTAATTGAGTTTTCCAGCAAACTAAAATTGAATTTTAATTTTCCATGGCAGCTTCCCTCCAAAAAGAAAAAACCCAAATCCAAACATCGCCCTGCCTTTTTTAAAGAGAATTACAGATCATAATTAGTCTATCTGACCATGTAACTTTGTACTTTAATACTTGGTAAAGTTCTGTTGAAGTGGTCACTGGACTTTTTTCCTTGCTGGCAATAGCTCTTATCAAAATCATTTACTTTCTTTTCATCTGTTTACTACTTTTAGGATATTAAATGACCAAAGTCAGGAATAGTAAAACATGAATATTTAAATAGTCTGATATGTCTGATCTGAGAACTATTGTCATATTTATCTTAAAGTTATAAAATAAGGAAGCTCAGTGTCAGAATGAGGCTCCAAAGGTTTGTTGTTTTGTTTTTCTTTTTTTTTTTTACCTTAGATTCAGATTTTTTTTTTGTTTACTTTGTTTTAAAGACCATATTTTAAAAGCAAACTTAAATCATTATGTTCAGATAATGGCTTTGTTCTAACAAATGTAGTTTGAGGAGAAAATGCATGGAGTTGGGGGTTAGCAAGTAAGAATACTTGAATTAAGTTTTCCTATTAGGTAAAGAGGACAATTGGTTAATAGTCTTACCAGAAGGTATTACACTCTGGCCCACTGTTGGAGGTATAAACATAAATGGGGTGATTGCCTCTCAGGGGAACGTTGTAGAGGGAAGAGCTCTGTCAGTGGGAAGGCACAGTGCTAAAGGTGCAGTCTGTCATGTGGCACTTGATGGAATCTGTACAAAATTCACTTTCAGTGTTGGTTAGATTAATCGTAAACATTCGCTTTCCTGACCATGCTCTTCATTCTACCCTCAATTTCTCGAAGTTGTCATTTCATCCTCAAGCAAGTGCTGAGATTCTGTAAATTCTCTCTCACCATGATACCCCCAGGAAGTCCCTTTATCTTTAGTCTCCTTGGGTGAGGTAGAATTTCACAGGATGTGTTTCATTACTGTTTTCACTTGCTGCCTTAAACATAGGTTTGTCAGGAACTTCAGATAAACTTTGTCTTATTTTGGATTTGGGTTCTGTTAAATTACTATCATTGTAAACATATGGTTCCAACTTTGCTTTTTATATGTTGAGTCTCAGAAGAATGAGGGCAGAAATATACTTAGAATAATTCTACAGGGAACTCTTGAATTTTGTGTGCTTTGTATTATAATTCATTGTCTCATTTTAATGAATGGCTGATGTAAAATTTCAGTTTCATTTAATTTTGGTATGATTGGAATTAAATTCAAAATGAGGCAATAAAGCACAATAATTTTAGAATATATTTATCACCTCTGTGAGCGTTTGTGGAAAGTGTCTCTGTGGACTACTATATTGCTTTTAAGGAATCAGCAATTTTACTATAATATTTTTGCCAAATACAGAATTAAAGCATCCCTTCTATTATAAAATTATAAGACAAATTTATGTTACTTTCATATAGTACTATAAATGTAAAGTGGGTTTTGGAGTGTATTTACAGGGTTGACGTGCACATACGGTCAGCACTTTGTTGATCACTGTGCTATCAGATGACAGTCTGAGAATGCCAGAACATCTCAGGATCTTCTTGGGGGTACCTGGGTAGCTCAGTTGATGAAGTGTCCAACTCTTCATTTCTGCTCAGGTCATGGTCTCAGGATTATGGGATTGAGCCCTGCTTTGGGCTCTGTGCTGGGAGTGGAACTTGCTTAAGATTTTCCCTTTCCCTCTGCCCCTCTCCCTGGCTTGCACTCTTTCTTAAAAAAAAAAAAAGTGGGGGGGATGCGTGGGTGGCTCAGTCGGTTAAGCATCTGACTTCAGCTCAGATCATGATCTCATGGTTTGTGAGTTTGAGCCCCACATCGGGCTCTGTGCTGACAGCTCAGAGCCTGAATGCTGCCTAGGATTCTGTGTCTCCCTCTCTTTCTGCCCTTCCCCGCTCACATTCTGTCTCTCCTTCAAAAATAAACAAACATTAAAAAAAAATTAAAAAAAACATATCATGATCTTCAATATCCCCTTGTACTTTCCCCTCTCTCCCTAAAAGAAACCTGAGAAAAATCAAATCCACTTCCTATTTGATGCTAGAAAAGTTTCATCTGTTCATATGAAGGAGAACATATTTTTGTTTTTGATGACTTTTTAAAAACTTCAGAATTTGAAGATAATTCTAAAGTATGTGTGAAAAAGGAATAATGCCTTATGCACAGTCATTTGTTACATTAGATTTTAGTCATTTTTTTTTCCTTGGCTAATGAATTAGACTAGTGATTCTCAAAGTATGGTCCCCGGACCAGCAGAATCAACTTTATGCACCTGGTGAGTCTGATTTATACTGAAGTTTGAGAAGTATCAGTTTATTCATTTCTAAACTGAATAAATTTAGGAGATTTCTTCTGTAAATTAATTGATTATAAGTTAAAAAGCCTTTTTATATGTAACATTCCCACAGCATAACTGGAAGACCTAGATCTTTCTTTTTTTTTTTTTAATGTTTATTTTTGAGAGAAACAGAGATAGAGACAGATCATGAGTTGGGGAGGGGCAGAGAGAGAGAGAGAGGGAGACACAGAATCCAAAGCAGGCTCCAGGCTCTGAGCTGTCAGCACAGAGCCCAACATGGAGTTTGAATCCATGAACCATGCAATCATGACTTGAGCCGAAGTCAGAAGCGTAGCTGACTGAACCACCCAGGTGCCTCGCAAGACGTGGATCTTTAACGTAGTAAAGCTAGTCTATTATTGCTTGAAGGTGTTTTAAAATATTCTGTAGACATAGTTCATGCATTCATTCAACAAATATTTGTGAAGTATGACAAAGTCTTTGTCTTTACATTGTTGGGGGAAGGGAGATAAATGTTCAGATGTTCAGGAGGTGATAATCACTATAACGAAGAATAAAACAAGGTAGGGGGGATATATTACTTTCCTAGGGCTGCTATAACAAATTACCACAAGCTCGGTGGCATAAAACAACAGAAATATATTCTTTCATAATTCTGGGGGCTAGAAGTTTAAAATCAACATGTCTGCACAACTGTGCTTCTGAAGGCTCTTGGGAAGAATCCTCTCTTGCCTCCTCCTGCTTCTTGTAGTGGTTGGAAATCCTTGGTGTTCCTTGGCCTTTGACGCATGGGCTTCTTCCCTGGTTCCTGCCTCAGTTTCTCTTTCCTTTTATATTTTACTATAGCCACAAGGTGAACCAAAGCCATACCCTGCACATTTTGCTTGGAAATTTCCTCAGCCAACATTCAAGTTAATTTCTTAACAGCCAGCCCTAGTTTTTGCGACTTTACAACAAGAATTGCCTTTGCTCCAGTGTCCAGTAACACATTTCTCATTTCCTTCTGGAACCTCATCAAAAAATCTAACATCATGTTCATGAATGATATATGTATATCCTCTAAGATCGAAGCTTTTCTGCCATCCTTTCACTCCCGAGCATCTCCAGAATTATTACCTTAGATGTCTGTTTCGAACCAGCCATCTTTTCAAAACAATCTGGGCTTTTATTGTGTAGTAACTCAAGGTTGTTGCAGTCTCTACATAGTATCCAATTCCATAACCACTTCCCCCATTTTAGGTGTTGGTTACAGCAGCACCCCACTCTGAGCACTAACGTCAGGGTTGTCCATTTCAAGGAATTGACTTACGTGACCACGGGGCCTGGCAAGTGTCAAGTTTGTAGGGCAGGACAGCAGGCTCGGACAGGAACTGATGTTTCAGTCTTGAGGTAGAATTTCTTTTCCTTGGGGGAAACCTCAGTTTTTGTTCTTAAGGCCCTCCAACTGATAGGATAAGGTCTCTCCCCTTACCAGGGATACTCTTTGCTGAGAGACGACTGATTTTAGATGTTAAGCACCACAGTAAAATACCTTCACAGAAGCACCTAGGTTAGTGTTTGACTAAATAACTGCGTATGATGGCCTAGCCAAATTGACACACAAAACCAGCCATCACAGAAGGAAAATGTCTGATGGGATGGAAAGGGTTTGCTTGTTATTTTATATTGAGTGGTCAAGATACATGTAACATTGGATCAGAGAAGTTACCTAAAGTAAATAAAGCCTTTTTGGTAAGGTTATTTTCAAATTCTTTGTTAACAAATGGGTAATCATTTTAATTTCTTTTATTTTGTTCTTATTTAATCTTTATTACCAGCTCTCCTTTTTGTGTGTTAAACCCATTTTAATTTACTGTGTGGTAGAATCATTTTGTTATATATCATACTTAAGGAACAAATCACTAGCTAACCCAATAGAATGAACGGCATTGAAATAATGAAAAAAGTAACAGTATTAGTTGATGTACTCCGATTTGCTTTATAGGCCAATGCTATTCTGCAGGGAAATTCTTTTTGCCTGAGAATTAAATAGGGACTATTTTAATTAGTGCACCATCTAGATGAATGGAGCCTTTTAAAATGCACCAGTTTGCATAGTGTTTCCATTATATAAGTGGTTATTTCTAGGTTGCATAACAATCTATGTGCATTTCAACTTTTGCTTAACTTCATACATTCTTATAAGAAAAAAATGAACAGATCATTTTCTGTATGCTGCTTGTGTTACTACCTTGTACACCAGGCTACAATAGTCTGCAGTTAAACATTGTATAAAAATTGGGTTTTTTCCTCTTTTAAGACTATTCAGTAAGGAAACCCATTTGTCTCCTATTTCTTATTTTTGTTCCTATACCTTGGCTTTGCTTTTTAATTTAGGCCACCTGTTGGCCCCAGCTAAGTGTCACTTGCTCACTCAGCATTTTCTTACCTGGAAATGAGGTTTCCCCTTTATGTCGGAGTCCTACTTTTAGCCTCTGAAAGAAACATTTTGTGGTGGGAAGAAGGGACCATGTCCTCTGCCTGTAATGTTCTGTGACTCTGGCAAATTGAATTTACTCTAATCTCTGCGTTCCCTAGTTGCTTCCTGTGACTTCTCAGTGTTTACTCATAGTGCAGTCCACTCATTTGTATCTGCTTTCATGTTCTGATCTAAGTGTTCTCATATGCTAATGAATGTGTTGTTTTTTGAGGGTATTTTGAGCTTTGTTTTCAATCAAAAATTTTAAAAACCAGACTTTTTTTTCCCTTTGCGAAAACCAATTTGTGACATCATTTTCCTCCCGTGTAATGTCCTTTTCTTTCCTCCCATCCCACATTCCCCCTGCAATTTGGAGCTTTTTTGATGATATTCTAGAACCCCTTTCTAACATTTAAGGTGATGTCCAACTCCTTTTTTCTCTCATAGAATGTTTGATGTGGGAGGACAGAGATCTGAGCGGAAGAAGTGGATTCATTGCTTCGAAGGAGTGACTGCCATCATCTTCTGTGTGGCTCTGAGTGACTATGACCTGGTTCTAGCCGAAGATGAGGAAATGGCAAGTAGAACCACTGTGAGAGATGAAGGGCTGGAGATACTGCCAAGGATTTTTCTGAGAATAATTCTTGAGTAATTCTCGCTAATGGCGTGAGTTATTTGAAAGTTCAGGCTCTTTCCTCTGGCTCTTCTTTGTATATACTGAAAGGGAAGTACGCTAAAGAAGCACAGAGGGACCCCAAGAATAAGAAAAGACTGAGAGTTAATCTCCCTTCAATCCGATATGTTTAATTATGCATTTCCTGTATCTGCTATCTAGGAAGTGACTAAAGGTAAAGTTAACTCCTGTAATAGTCCAAGACTCATTTTTCTTCACTTGTTACTTCTGCCAGCTCTGTAATCTTTAATCCATGTTATACTTTGCTATTGTCGTGTAATTTTCAGAGGTGTTGCAATGTACCATTAATCTAGGGAAAATATTTTTATATAGAAATTTAAAGTCCTGTCATTTTATTTTTTATCCTTAACATGTTTGTTTATTATTTTTGAGGGAGAGGGGGCAAGAGAGAATCCCAAGCAAGCTCTGCGGGGCCTGAACTCAAACTCATGACCCACAAGATCAAGACCTGAGCCAAAATCAAGATTCACATGCTCAACTGACTGAGCCACTCAGGCGCTCCTAAAGTGTTGTCATTTAAAAAAAAAATTTTTAAGTCTTTATTTTTGAAAGAGAGAGAGGGAGACACAGAATCCGAAGCAGGCTCCAGGCCCTGAACTATTATCCCAGAGCCCGACGCAGGGCTTGAACCCACACACTGCGAGATCATGACCTGAGCTGAAGTCAGACACTTGACCAGCTGAGTCACCCAGGCGCCTCAGAACACTGTCATTCTAAGTTAACTTTAGTACAGACTGGGGAAAAAGAGATCAAAATGTCACTTTTGTATTTTTAAAATCAGGCACGTGCAATTATAGTGCAGTTCACCATCCCATATTCCTTTCTGTCAGTGTCCTTTTGATACCACATATACTAGAAGAACAGGAAACGCTAACACACCATTATATTTAGAGGGTTGGGCTAATTGCTCAATTTATTAATTTTTAAAAACCTTTACTGGGGCGCCTGGGTGGCGCAGTCGGTTAAGCGTCCGACTTCAGCCAGGTCACGATCTCACTGTCCGTGAGTTCGAGCCCCGCGTCGGGCTCTGGGCTGATGGCTCAGAGCCTGGAGCCTCTTTCCGATTCTGTGTCTCCCTCTCTCTCTGCCCCTCCCCCGTTCATGCTCTGTCTCTCTCTGTCCCAAAAATAAATAAACGTTGAAAAAAAAAAATAAAAAAAACCTTTACTTATCTTTTAATGGAGAAGCTTCCATTAACTTTGTAACAGTGAGATCTCTTTTTGAATGTTCACACTTGGTGTCTCTAGATTGCAGGGTCCTGCAGCAGGGTGTTCCCAGGTACAGTGACACATAGTGGGCACTGTGCGAGTACGTGTTGAATGCAAAAAGTGATGAGTAGTGTACACATTCATCTCCCCTGCAATCAACACTTGTTCTTAAATGGCGGGAATGTATTTCTGTGCTACATTATTTTTCAGCTGACCGAGCTCTCTCTTCTGATAACACTATTTTTTAAAAGTAATACTTTCAAAACCCTTCGTGTTGTGACAAACTGTATTCTTTCCTGTTACAGAATCGAATGCATGAAAGCATGAAGTTGTTTGACAGCATATGTAACAACAAATGGTTTACAGATACGTCTATTATACTTTTTCTAAACAAGAAGGATCTCTTTGAAGAAAAAATCAAAAAGAGCCCTCTCACTATATGCTATCCAGAATACGCAGGTATTTTACTTTCTGTGGATAACTTGTCAAGTCATATATTTCTAACTAAAGTTCTCCTAAGGCAAGATTTCAGTTGTAGATCACCTTTAATTAAAATTATTAAACTGCTTTCAAGTACAAGTAGTTCCTTGAGGTGTAGCTAAGATTACTGGAAATAACATATTCAAATGGAAAAGCTGTTAGGGAATTTTTTATGATGATCTTCTGTCAGGTATGTGTGATGCACAGTAAATAAGACCAGTCTGTGTTCACGGTCTAATCTCAAAGACGGATGTACTCTTACACACACAAAAAGCTGCATGTTACTATAAAAGAACATGAACTGTAGTTATAAGGGTTATAAATGAAGAAGGAATCCGCAAACCACTTATTTTTCAGGGGAGTCACACAGTTTGACAAGTAATCCCAACACTGGTAAGGAGACTGTTAATGGTCTGGTAATTCACCTGCTGTGGAAAATGGCCTGAACTTCGAAAAGGAGACCTGAGATGCGGTCCTGGCATTTCCATAACTAGCTCTTTGATCTTGAACAAGGCAGTTAATTTATCTGGGTCTCAGTACCCCATTTGTAAAATCAGAAGTTGAGCTAAAACTTGGTTTTAGTTTAGCTCCTTAGAGCACCTCCTGGGCTGCTACTGAAAAGTAGGTACAGGGACTAAAGATACTTCCCTCCCTCCCCTATCCATGCACACAGCATCTCTCTTATTAAAGCAGGGTGACTTTGTTTCTCTGTTTTACATATTAGGTTTCTGAGTAAGATTTTATTGTAATGAGGAAGAAAGATTCTGTGCCTCAAAGAGAGTTTGACTACCACTGGTTTATATGGTATCTAAACCCAAATATTCTGAAGAGTCTGGTTAATTTAGCTAATTGAAAACAAGTTGCCCTGACCACATCCTTTATTTTTTTTTAAATCTCAAGAATTTGTTTCATTATAAACACAAAGGTAGTCTTGTATTGAGTATATTAATAGTACACTGAGTATTTACTGCCTTTTCACAGGCCTAAGATAAAACGGCCCTTTGATTTCAATGCTCTTACATCCCACTCATGCAGGTGAGAACACTGGGGCTCAAGGACAGTCTAAATCCAAACCCAAGTCTATGGGCACGCCTGCACCCAGCCCGTTAACAACCAGACTGCCAGAGTTAAATTCTCATTAGAACCGAAGGGGAAGATTCTTGGATAAATATAATCACACTACTCATTATTACAGGTCATTTTGTGTACTCCCATACGTTGATTCAAAAAAATTTCACACAGTTGCTTATTTTTAAACTTCCGTGTTCTTTTTGAAAGTCCTTGTATCCTGTCACCTTGTTCAGAAACATTTTAGTGCTTATTAGGAATAAAACTATGTGTAGTCCTGTCTGAGTTTGAAGTTATCCAGAGTCAAGGTGGCTCAGTTTTGCCTTTACTTTCATCTTTCAGTTTATTTTTGTCATTTTCTATTATGAAGTAGCCATTTTTTCTAATATTACCAGAGTTGCCCAAATGAATCCATAAATATCACGTACCTACAGGGATTTCAGATCAGCCAAGAAAGGATATTTCTTATGTTGTCAAGATACTAAGAATCCGTGATCTCACAATCTTTGAACACAGAGAGTATTGCATAATTTTTTCACAATGCCAATATCAGGATTAGAATGTAAAGTCCTCACTACATGCTCTAAGTCATGATTCCATTGCTTCTTGCTGCAACCTCCACTTTTAATTCGGGCCTGTGTAGCCTCTAAACTAGGCGCAGGCAGAGGTGGGTTTATCTCCACCTCTGCCTGCTCCTATTCCACCTCTTCTGTTAAAATATCAATATGTTGGCATTTCACCACATTCCATCTGCAACCTGTAATCTTTTAGCGCTCCCTGCTTTCATGGTCATGTTTTTCGTCACCATGTTGAATTCCATTGTCAACTCTAATTTCTCCCTAGAGCCTCAGGCTTGCGTTTCCAGCTGCTTATTGAACATATACGTGTTTTTTAACACCCGAAACTCCTGTTACTGTTTTCTCAAATCTCCTCCATCTCCCTTTCAGTTATATTACCAATCCTTCCCAGTTCTTCATTCTTGAACCAGATCATACTTGCCTTTATACATGACCGTTCTATCACATCTAGAAAATACCTATTACCTTCTCACCACATCCTTGCCATTCTTAAGAATTAAAATCAGACTGAGAAATACACTCATGAGTTTATTCATGTATCTTAGTTCTCGGTATTTTGCAGTCTAGCTACCCATAATATATACAGCAAGTTAAGCTCTGCACTCTGTTCAAGAAGCTTTTTTCTCAAAACATATTTTTAACTGACAGGTTGCATTAACATCTGTCAATAAGACACAGTTTATTGCTTTAGAATTTCAGAGTACCAATAAACTCAATTTTGATTTGTAAAGTATATGGTTGTCTCCTAGCCACCTGAAAGAGTTAAAATATAAACTTATTTTGACAGCCTAGAAAAAGTAGAAAAATTCCTAGAAACTTAGAACCTACTAAGACTGAATCAGGAAGAAACAGAAAATCTAAACAGACCAATTACTCCATGATCAAAACCTCTCAATAAATATGTCCATGACCAGATGGCTTTACTGATGAATTCTACCCGCATTTACAGAATAATTAATACCAGTCCTTCTAAAGCTCTTGGAAAAGAAAAATAGAGAAAGGAACACTTCCAAAATCATTTTATGCGGACAGCATTTTACCCTAATACCAAAACTAGACCAGGATGGCATAAGAAAATTACAAGCCAGTACCCCTGGTGAACTTAAATTCAGAAATCCTCAACAAAATGTTACCAAACCAAATTCAACAATATTTTAAAAGAATTATACACAGTGATATAGTGGGATTTATTCCAGGGATACAAGGGTAGTTCAATTTTGTTAAAGTGGTATATATCATATTGATTTGCAAATGTTAAAGATAAAAATCTTGATCCTCTCAAATGATACAGAAAAACCACTTGACAAAACTCAACATTCATTTATGCTAAAAACTCAAAATGATGTACCTCAAAACAGAAAGGCCATTAGGTCACAGTTAACATCATACTTCAACAAAACAAGGAAACCCATCAGAAATAAAACAAGGAATCCCTTTCTTGCCACTTTTATTCAACATAGTATTATTTGATTGTAGTATTATATATACATATTATTCAATATCTATATATATGTATACATATATAAAGACTCCACTAAACTACTGTTAAACTAATCAATGCATTTAGTAGATTTGCAGGATACGGTATATATGCAAAAATATTTTGCATTTCCATACACTAGTGATGAACGATCAGAAAGAAATTAAGAAAACGATACCATTTACAACTGCATCAAAAAGAAAAAAAATAACTAGGAATAAATGTAATAAGGGGAGAAAAAATATCTCTACACTGAAAATTCCAAGACATTGGTGAAATAGAAGAAGAAAAAGTAAGGGTAAGATATTTCATGTTCACGGATTAGAAAAATATTGTTAAAATAACCATACTACCCCAGAGCAACCTACAGATACAGTGCAATCCCTCTCAAAATGCTAGTGGCATTCTTTTTCACAGAAATAGCATAAACAATCCTAAAATTTGTTTGGAACCACAAAAGAACCTGAATAGCCAAAGCAATCTTGAGAAAGAACAGAGCTGGGGACAGCAGGGTCCCTGATTTTCAGCTGTGTTGCAAAGCTATAGTAATCAAAACATTATGGCATTGACACAAAAATAGACACACAGATGTGAGAAATAGCCCAGAAAATAAACCTACACATATGTGATCAAAAAATTACAACATAACGAGCAAAGAACATGCAATGAAGAAAAGATAGTCTCTTCAATAAATTGTTCTGGGAAAACTGGACCACTATATTAAACCATACAAACAATTAACTTAAAATGGATCAAAGACCTCAAACCATAAAACTGCTGAAAGAATATAAGCAGTAGCTCCTTCATGTTAGTCTTGGTGATGATTTTTTGGATCGGACATCAAAAGTGAAGACAACAAAAGCAAAAATAAACAAGTAGTACCACATCCAACTATAAAGTTTTTTGCACAGCCAAGAAAACCAACAACATGAAAATGCAACTTATGGAATGGAAGATGATACTTGCAAATTATGTATCTGATAAGGGGTTAGTATTGAAAATATATAAAGAAGTCCTACTACTCAATAGCAAAAAACACAATCCACTAAAAAATGGGCTGAGGATCTGAAGAACCATTTTTCCAAAAGAAGACCTACAATGGCCAGCAGGTCCATGAAGAGGTGCTCAGAATCTCTATAATCATCAGGGAAATGCACACCAAAACCACAGTGAACTACCACCTCACCGATTAGAATAGGTACTGGCAAAAAAACAAGTGTGGTGAGGTTATAGAGAAAAGGGAACCCTCTTGCCCTGTTGGTGAAAATGTAATTTGGTGTGCAGCCCCTGTGAGAACTGTAAGGAGATTCCAAAAAAATTAGAAATATCCAGCAATTCTATTCAGGAAATTTCTCCAAAGAAAATGAAAACACTGACTTAAAAAAGATAGGTGCTACCTGCGTGTTTATTGCAGCATCATTTGCAGTAGCTGGTGAAGCAGCTGGTAGAGTTCTGTGAGCAGGGTCCCAGGTGGGAGTTGGTTATATAACATAGAGTTCTGCTGACACAGAGTAAGCTACAGGTGTGGACCACAGGATCTCAGAATAGCTTTACGAAGCAGGCTGGGTAACAGAGGACCTTGAAAGCCCAGCAAATAATTTTGTGTTACTACTGCAAGAGAGAGATCTAATAATTTTTTTTAAATGGAACAGTTTTTGAAGTATCATGTATGTACACATATAAAATATATACATACGTGCACATGTAGGATAAATGTGAAGATCACTGAAATTTTAAAAAGGGAAAACACAGATATATGCACTCAGATCAAGAGACAGCATTATTTCCAGGTTCCCAGAAACTCCATCATGCCTCCCAGTCTAAACAAATGCCCCCACCCTCGACACACCGAGTTATTATGACTTAGTCTTCATTGAATAATTTGTATTGTTTTCCAACTTCTTTTTCCCAACATCAGTTGAGTCCTACAGTATATACTCTTCTTGTGTCTGGCTTCATTTGTTCAACAGTATATTTATGGAACACATTCATGTTGTATGTGGCAATAGTCCTTTTATTCTCCTTTCTTATTCCTGTATGGCAGCTCATTGTATAGATATACCAAAACTTTTGGGTTGTTTCCTAACAAGTTAGTTCTGTTATTAACAGTCTTTATATGTCTAATGATGAACATAGGTAGGTAGGTCTGTCAAGGGCTTGCCTAGAAACTATTGCTGCATGTGCATGTGTTTATCATTAGCTACGGACCATTTCTGGAGTGTTTACTCAGAAGTCTTTAACCTCATGGCCGTAAACCACATTGTAGACCCGTCTACAATTTTTGAATAAAGAAAAGTGACAAATGCTAATTAATGTGTATAGAGGAAAGGGAATAAAAAATACCGATTACCATTCAACCAGGTAATTTCTCGATCATCCACTAGGCTGGAAATGAAATAGCATACCACCGTCAGGGAAGGGAGTTGGTTTGGTGTTGGGATGTCGAGTATAAAATGGAAGAAAAAGGAAGATCTGGCATTTGGATTGGGCAGGAACAAAGACCCCGGGGAGCCAAGAAGACCATGCTTTTGGTGTGTTGGGGGTTGTTTTTTTTTTTAAGGGTAACTTAGTCATTGAAAGGTAATTAACATTGGGTATTTTTCATTTAGAGGAATGCCTTCCTCTTGTTCTAAAAGGAAAAATACAGTGACATAATCCACATATTTTATATGTATGGAATTGATTTCAATATTTTCAGGTCCTTTTTGCTTAGATGTGTACTCATTTTAACTTTTCGCCTTATGTTTCTTGCCTTCTCCCATCTCAGGCTCAAACACATATGAAGAGGCAGCTGCGTATATTCAGTGTCAGTTTGAAGACCTCAATAAAAGAAAGGACACAAAGGAAATATACACCCACTTCACATGTGCCACAGATACGAAGAATGTGCAGTTTGTTTTTGATGCTGTAACAGATGTCATCATAAAAAATAATCTAAAAGATTGTGGTCTCTTCTAAATTTTGCAGCTAATGGTAAAATGCATTTTCAAACCAAATGAGTACTTCTGTGTGGATCTCTCTAAATTAGAGTCTTGCAGCAACACAATGTAGTATACAGCAGATGTATCTGGGACCTGACCAAAGTTGTTCTGTTGTGTTTTTTTAACTGAAAGTAGTAGAAGGACCTTTCTTAAATGTGAGAGGTGGTCCTGCAGTGGGAAACTAAGGGCAGTGTTAATGCTCGACTCTAGTGTATTGATGATTTCTGCCTATGTGTAAATATGCAAATGTATGTATACATGTATTTATAACTTTTGTTTTCCACGTTACTTTTAGGCTTTAAGAGTGGCAACTTATTCTAGCGTGATGGCTTTGGTAATAAACAGAAATACTAAGTACTTTGTACTGAATGACAGACTATTACCGTGTTTGCCAGTTTTAAACAGCTTTATTTATGTTCATGTCTTGTAAATTTTTAAGTACAGTAATTAATATTAGGAAACATTGCAGCCCTTATCTTGATTATATGTATACTTGTAATCTTAAAGTTATTTGTACAAACATTGCACAGACTATTTTAATAACATGATTTGTTCTTTAAATTTAATGTGTTTTATTGAAATGTTCTTAAGAGGATGAATATACCTGCCTTTGGATCAGTTATATAAACATTGTATGCATTTTAATTTTTCTTCTAAAAGTGCATGCTGATCTAATTCTACATTAGATTTGGTTTGAAAAACTGAAATTTCAGATTTTTGAGGCTATACTCTCAGACTTACTATAAACACTTAATTTTTATTCAGTTGGTTTGTTTTCACTTTGAATTTTAATATTTGGATGGTATTCATGCATTTCCTTAAAGGTGATGCCAGATTAATTTTTATACACTTTAAATAACTACATTCTTATTTATAACTAAGTTTAGGTGGATTGAGAGCATTTTGTGGGTAAAAATATGTCAGCATAATGAATTTTGAGACATTCATTTGTGTATTTCCTTTGGGAAATCCCTTGTACCTAGCATACATGATAGTTCCTTATTTGGAAGATAACAAGAAAGATCTTTGAATATTCAGCTGCTGATCTAATGCAAGCTTTAGATTCCTATATGTAACTACTTTCAAATTTAACTATCACACTATATATTAAAATTACTTTTTCTCTTACTCAAATTTCCACCACTTGCTTGAGTTAATATTTCTTTTTAAATTGTGCTATTATTTCTGACAATTAAATGGGCAATTACACTTAGAAAATGAGTAATAGTATTTAATAAAGTCAGTGATTTTATGTATGCTCAAATAAGTGTTACATATCAGCTAGATATTGGACTTTGATAGTCATTTCTTTTCATGATTCATGATGTGTCTCTGTGACTTCATTTCAACAAAATGAACAGCATTCCCTACCCTACTTCTGTTGTTTTACTCATCTTGAAAAAGGTCCTTCAATAAGCTTTGTGGATAAGTAGTTTCTTAGTTACGTGCTGTCATTTTGTTGAAGTATATTTCTTGAAGTGTGTGTGGGTGTGGGTAACCACAGACTACATTTTCATCTGTTATATTTTGGGGATTTGTTTTTCTTCTTTGTGATGTAAAGAAATTCAAAGTTATCACAGTTTCTTAAATGTGTTAGTTTAGATTCTTTACGTGCCTTTCATGAAAGATGTTTTCATTAATTTTACTGATGGAAGACCTGTAACATCCTTATTGTGAAGCTATGTATGAAATTCACCTATACTATGAATAAATATGAATCCTGAGAAATACTGTTTAAAAAGCCACAAAGAAGCACATCTTGGTGACCATAATTGGTGAATTCCTGAACTTTATTCTGTGTAATTGTGTTACTAATAAATCCTAATAAATTTAAATTTTTAAAATTTTACAAACCTGTTGACTAAACACATGTTTTACATTAGGATTTACTAAGTATCAGTCTATGGAATGCCCATTTATTCTTTATCTTTTTGCAATTTCATCTCCACAAACTTGAGTTTTTCCTGCCTCAAGTTTCTTCAGGAGATATGGTGCCACATTTAGAACTGCCTGGTTGATAGCCCCTTCTGAGAATTTACTGCCTGCCCTTAAGTCCATATGTCCCAAACCACATTCATCGTCATTCTCCCAGTTCTTACCAGTTCATTAAACCTGTTCTTACCCCCTAATTTTGCCAGTGTAACCACTCAGCACCATCATTCTTCAGTGCGTCAACAGGCAACTTTTTAGCCACTTATAACTCTCTTTAGCCCTCATCTCCATCTCTGATGAGCCACCATTTTGCTCACAACTCTAGTCTTCCAATGCCTTGCCAGTTTTTATTTTTCCTTTCCATTCCTACTACCACCTACCAAATGCAGGTTTTTGCTTCACTTCTGTGTGAAATGGCTTGTTAATTAAATTCTCCACTTCCCATTTTTCCTTTCTCTCATACAGGCTAGTTATCCTGATTGTGTTATCTTGTGTTATCAGGGCATTGGCCCTGACTTTTCAATAAAACCAAGTTTAACTTTGCCTCCTATTCAGAGCTCATCCACTATCTGATCCCACTTCATTATGTCTCCACTCCTCTTCTACACTACATCCTAAAAGTACTTTGTGCATAGCCTGGGCCTTCCTCCAAGTATTTGTCTACATACTGTGTGAGATATGCTTAAAACAATCCATGGAACATGGGAAGTGTTCATTTATATCTACTAATGTTACTTTTATTAGGACTTTTGTTTGTGTTACCTTTTTTAGATTCACCTGTCACATCTCTTTAGTCTGCTTTTTGGGGAACTACATGGTTCCAGTAGGGCTGCCAATCCTCCCTGGCATAGGATCAAACCTGACCAGTCCTGGTCTCTCATCACTAGGCATGTGACCCAAAATGAACCAGTCATAGTCCCAGTTATCACCCCTAAATTTATGAAAGCTGTTCTGGTTTCTAAAATTCCCTTCATTTCAGTATCCGTTTAAAGGACTCTATATGCTTCATTAAATTCATTCAGATTCAATCACTTATTGAAAAAGTCTCAAAATGCATATGTTCTTACTGAATGTCAAAGGATCTGTAAGATCAGAAAAGGCTCAGAGAGGTTAATTAACTTGACCAAGACCAAATCAAGGTGTCAAACCTATCACTTCAACTTCATGTCTGTTGAACTCTTGAGAATGCTACCTTATTTCTAGAAAATGTGTAAGTTGTTTATCCCCACTCTTAACCATCTGAGTTTATCTAAACACTTTTAGATTATAAATACATAAGACAGAGCAAAGCTGGAGGCATCATGATGCCTGATTCCAAACTATATGACAAAGAGTAATTAGTATGGTATTGACATAAAAATAGATACATGCATCTGAGGAACAGACTAGAGAGCTCAGAAACATACACATTTATGGTCCACTGGTTTACAACAAAGGTACCAAGAATATACAATGAGGAAAGGACATTCCATGATAAATGGTGTTGGGAGAACTAGACTGCCATATGTGGTCTAGAATGAAATGACCACTATTATAAAACAGCCACAAAAAATAGGTGGATTAAAGACTTGAATACAAGACATGAAACCCTAAAAGTCCTAGAAGAAACCATAGCTCCTTAACATGGGGCTTGGCAATAGATTTTGGATGTGATACCAAAATTAAAGGCAATAAAAACATACAACTAGAACTACAAACTTCTAAAAAGCTACTTACTACAAAGGAAACCATCAACAAAATGAAAAGGCAGCCTATGGAATGAGAGAATACATTCACAAATCATCTGATGAGGGGTTTATGTTGAAAATATATAAAGAAGTCCTAAAACTCCATAGCATAAATCACACAATCTGATTTTTAAAAAGGGCAGAGTATCTAAACAGACATTTTTCCAAAGAAGACCTACAGATGGCCAAGTCCATGAATGTGTTCAAAATCGCTAATCAGAAAAAAATGCAAATCGAAACCACAATGAGCTATTGCCTCACACCTGTTAGAATAGCTATCATAAAGGCAAGAAATAATGAGTTGGTGAGAATGTGGAGGAAAAAATGATTGTGTGCAGATGGTAAGAATGTAAATTGGTACAAGCCACTTGAAAACCGTATCAAAGTTCCTCAAAAAATTACAGAGCTATAATATGATCCAGCAATTTCACCTCTGGGTATTTATCTGAAGAAAACAACAGTAATTCAAAAAGATAATATGCATCCCATGTTCAATGCAGCATTATTTACGGTAGCTAAGATATGGAAACAATCTGTGTCTGAACAGATGAATGGATAAAGAAAATATGCTGTATATACATGCAATTGAATATTTTTCAGCCATAAAAAAAGAAATCTTGCCATTTGCAGCAGCATGGATGGACCTTGAGGCCACTGTGCTAAGTAAAATAAGACAGAAAGATAAATACTTCATGCTCTCACTTATATGTGGATTTTTTTTTAAAAAGGAAGAAAGCAGCTCATATATACAGAGAACAGATTGGTGATTGCCAGTAGAAAGGTGGTAGGCTAAATGGGTGAAAGAAGTTGGTAACAGGTACAAACTTCCAGTCATAAAATAAGTCATGGGAGGGACAGGTGGGTGGCTCAGTCTGTTAAGTGTGCAACTTCGACTCAGGTCATGATCTCACAGTTCGTGAGTTCGAGCCCCGCATTGGACTCTGTGCTGAGAGCTTAGAGCCCAGAGCCTCCTTTGGATTCTGTGTCTCTCTCTGCCCCTCCCTGCTCATTCTCTCACTCTCAAAATAATAAAAAAAATGAAAAAATAAAACAAGTCATGGGAATATAATGTACAGCATGGTGATAATAGTTAATACTGTATTGCATACTTGAAAGTCTGAGGAAATCCTAAAAGTTCTCATCACAAGAAAAAAAAATTGTAATTATGTAAGGTGGTAGATGTCAACTAAACTTAGTGTGGAGATCATTTTGCAATATATACAAATATCTAATTATGTTGTACACCCAAAACTAATATAATGTTTTATGTTACATATCTCAATAAAAATGAACTAAAAACTTAAAAAGTATGATACCTATTATATCTTATACCAAAGCTATTTATGCTATCTTAACATCCATTTGATTTGAAGCTACTTAAAACAATTTTTTTAATGATTATTTACTTTTGAGAGAGAGAGACAGATCATGAGTGGAGGAGGGGCAGAGAGAGACACACACACATACACAGAAACCGAAGCAGGCTCCAGGCTCTTAGCTGTCATCACAGAGACTGACCAGGGGCTTGAACGCACAAACCATGAGATCATGGCCTGAGCCAAAGTTAAGATGCTTAGCCAACTAAGCCACCCAGGCACCCCAAAGCTACTTAAGAGTATGAACAGTTTTAGATATTTTAACCCTAACCCTAACTCTAACCCCTAACCCCTAACCCTGTCTGTAGAACCAACCGTGGTACCTTGTGTAAATGAATTTCATTAATAATGTAATGAATGTTACAGATGTTACTATTTTCACTGCCTAGTCTTCTATTGTAGAGACAAGTAGGGAGTGGTGGTGGTGGCCTGGACCCTCGCATCCAGTGTGGATTCAAATCTGGGCTCTATTTCTTATTCATTGGGTAACCCTGGGACATTTATTTAACCTTTCTTTGCTTCCTTTTTATCAACCTGAAAACATAAGGATTAACTAACCAAACCACTAATTTGGTTGTCATCATTTAATAAGTTCATCATGCATGTTAAGCACTTAGAAGTGAGCCTAGCACGTGGTAAATAAATTTACTGTTGATTACAAAGACTATTTAATTTGGGGGCAACTTTGGGGTGCCTGGGTGGCTCAGTCAGTTAAGCAGCCGACTTTGGCTCAGGTCATGATCTCACGGTCCGTGAGTTCGAGCCCTGCGTTGGGCTCTGTGCTGACAGCTCAGAGCCTGGATCCTGTTTCAGATTCTGTGTCTCCCTCTCTCTGACCCTCCCCCGTTCATGCTCTGTCTCTCTCTGTCTCAAAAATAAATAAACGTTAAAAAAATTTAATTTGGGGGCAACTTTAAAATCCTAATCAGTGCTTGACCAATGGTTGTTCCTATGAGCCTTTGATGAAATGCCTCAAAAACAAAATAAACATCATGCTTCATCTTTATAGTTAAAACTTCTGAGTATCTCACATCGCTATTGATATAATGGAAAATGTGAAGGAGGAGAAAAATTAATCTTTTTATTTTATATTCTTTATGTTATTCAACTTCAGGATACTTCTCTTGTTTTCATGTAACCAAAGATATGGGATATTTCCGTTATTTTAAAGTTAACTTGGAAAGTTGGTTTTTTTTGTACTTGCTTTTTGAAACTGTACCATGATAGTTAAAATGCCTTTCTATGAAAGTTTTTTCTTTTTTTTTTTTTTTTTAGTTTACTTTTTTTTGAGAGCGAGAGAGAGTACAGCAGGGGAGGGGCAAAGAGGTCAGAATCCCAAGCAGGGTCCATCCTGTCAGCACAGAGCCTGATGCAGGGCTTGAACTCATGAGCCTTGAGATCATGACCTGAGCTGAGATCAAGAGTCAGTCACTTGACCAAGTGAGCCACCCAGGCGCCCCAACTATTGTGAGTTTTCTATGTCACAAACTCCACTGACCTGTTTCCCAGGCATTTTTCCTCTAACCAACAACTATTGCTTTGGCGTCTGTTGTGATTTCTATTATTTACTTGGATTTTTTAGCTACTTTAAAAGTTGTGAGACACATTTCATCAAGTCCAGGAACACCCAAATGTGCATTGGCAGGAATCTGCTGCAGTCATGCAGAACAGGGCCCTGGGACAGTCCTACTGTGTGAATAAGCTTCTCAAGAACCATATAGAAAGGCAAATATTTCCAGCTTCCTTGACTTACCGGCCATCCTCCTGAGCTCCCATACCAACAAAGTGGGTGGAAACACTGGCATTGCCAAGAGACAGTGTTGGCTCTGGCAGCAGTGTTGAGGAAAGCATGTATAGAAGATCAAGGTAGGGGCGCCTGGGTGGCTCAGTCAGTTAAGCAGCCGACTTCCGCTCAGGTCAAGATCTCGCGGTCCGTGAGTTCGAGCCCTGTGTCGGGCTCTGTGCTGATAGCTCAGAGCCTGGAGCCTGTTTCCGATTCTGTGTCTCCCTCTCCTCGACCCTCCCCTGTTCATGCTCTGTCTCTCCCTGTCTCAAAAATAAATAAAAAAATGTTAAAAAAATTAAAAAAAAAAAGAAGTTGAAGATAGATTTTAACTACTACTTTAGCAGGTGATAGAGTGTCGCTTTTAATAAAAGGGTGAGCACTGAGTGTTATATCTAAGTGATGAATCACTAGATTCTACTCCTGAAACCAGTATTACAACATATGTTAACTAACTTGGATTTAAATGAAACTTAATAATAACAATAGTAATAATAATCACAAAGGAGGTGTTGTTTTCTCCTGAATTGCACAGGGCCTCACCTGAAAGAGAGTAAGATAGAGAGTAGGAATGATGATAAGCTAAGAATCAAATCCAAAGAAGTTACTTCTCCAAGTGCAGTATCTATGAAAAGATTCTTAAAATTAATTTTATTCCTGCCCAAACTACGCATGTATTTCCTATCTTACCAGGATTTTCTTTTATTATTATTATTATTAATTTAGATCTGAAATTTTGGAGACCATTTATACTAAATTGAGAGACGTTTATACAAATTCAGTGTAAAGCCAGTCTTGAAAATAAGTCATTGTGAAATAAGTCCTTTTATATTAGGTGCTTTTTAATTTTAATTATTTTCTGTGCAACTTCACAGTACAGCTTCAATCTTTCCCTTGGAAATCAAAAAGGAATGAAGTCAAAGCTATTCCCAGACGACTCTGTCCTTCATTTTTATTAAGTAGTAGTGGGTTCTGGTTCAAGATGGCAAATTAGGAAGATCCCGAACTCCTCTCCTTTTACAGAGCTACAAAAGAAATAATTTCTTCTGAAAAAAATACAAAAACAAAACAAACTAAACAAAAAGCCCCAAACCAGCTGAGCAACTCCTAAACATTGGGTGACTGAGGGTTAAAAACCCAAACTGCAGTACCTAGGAGAGATGAAGTCACAATCTCACCATAAAACCCACTCCCAGCATGGTTCCCCACAACTGGGAAAAATATCAAACCCCTCAAACCTCTGTTTGAACCTGGCATTGGGCACCACAACTTTTAACCCCTACACCTGAGAGATGAGCCCCCTAAACATCGAGCTCTGAAAGCCAAAGGGCCTTGCATCCATGAAACCCACAAGACTACAGTGAACTGAGAAAACACTTCTTAAAGGGCTCAAGTGGACAAACTCCTTCACCCCAGTGCCCAGTGCAGAGGCAGCTGACTGAAAAAGTGCCCAGACTTTTATAAAAGAAGCTTATTTGCTTATCTTCAAGGTTCAGCCTAAGGGCAGGTATTTAATTCAACACACACCTGGCCTACTGAAACACTCTGTGGGATGGAGGTCAGCGGGCACCATCTTAGCACTCTCCCTCTGGCTCACTCCAGCTTGCTGTTATCTCCTCCCAAGGAGTCCGTGCCCTCATCTGGCACCCTGACTTTTATGGCTGTGCCCAGGAAACACCTCCAGAACTCTTGGCTGTGGTGGCCAGCAGGGCTTATGCTCACACAGTCACAAGACTGTACCAGAGACAGTGTTCTTAACTGCTACTGCCCCCAGGGCACAGCACGAGGCAACAGACTGAGGCTCCCAGTACTTCAGGGAAAGAAGTTTTTCATCCCTAAAGATCTTCGTACCTGCAGCTTGAGCATCAGGCTAATTAAACACCCATCTAAGGGCAAAATGTAATCTTCTCCAGAGACCTAAGAAGGTTGGCTCGGTCTTTGTGCTATCCTCCTGTGCTCTTGAGTGGCAGTCTTCCAGATGGGAGCTTGCACATGTGTCTGGTGGCCCAGTTTCTGTGACTGTCACCCAGGGATGCCCCTTGATTACTTGTCTCTGGTAGCTCAGCAGAGGTTGCTTTCATGGGTTCCATGGGATTGGAACAAATGAGGAAACAGTTCTTGGCTCGTTTCCACCCTCAGGGCACAGCACCTACAACAGACTGAGACCTACCCCAAGTCTTTCTTTGAAAGTGGCCTCTTTGCTTGTTGTGGAGCTTCAACCTAAGGGACAGGATTCCCATGTGGCACGCATTTAAGGGTCTACTGAACGTTCTGTAGGGAGAGAGGCCAGTGGACCATCTTTGCCTTCTACTGCCTCACTGCAGGTCATCAGTATCTCCTGGAAAGGAGCTATACACTCATCTGGCACCCTAATTTTTGCCACTGCCACCCAGAGGACACCTCCGGGATACCTGGATGTGGTGGCCAATGAGATTTAGGCTTGAAGTATATATCTTCATATTTTAAAATCTGCTCCCTGTTAGAACTAACAAATTCTGTTAGGTAGCAGGATATAAACCCCATGTTTACAGAAATCTATTTCTATACACTAACAATAAACTATGAGAAAGAAATTAAGCAAACAACCCCATTTACGATTGCATCAAAAAGGATAAAATACCTAAGGAATAAACCAAATAATACCAAAGGAATACCAAAGGAATAACCAAAGAGGGAAAAGACTGTACTCTGAACACCAGGATACTGATGAGAGATATTGAAGAAGACACAAACAAAAGACAATACTACCCAAAGTAGAAATTGAAGAAGACACAAATAAATGGAAAGACTACCCAATGCAATCTCTAACAAAATGCCAAAAGCATTTTTCAGAGAAATATAATGAACAATCCTAAAATTTGTGTGGAACCAAAAAAGACTCCAAATAGCCAAAGCAATCTTAAGAAAGAACAAAGATGGAGGCATCATGTGCCCTAATTTCTAACTATATTATAAAGCTATATACAAAACAGTATGGTGTTGACATGAAAATAGACACAAAGATCTGAGGAACAGAATAGGGAGCTCAGAAATAAACCCAGGCATATATGGCCAATTAACAACAAAAGAGGCAATAATATACAATGGAGAAATGACAGTCTTTTTTAATAGATGATGTTGGGAAAACTGGATAGCTACATGCAAAAAGAATAAAACTGAACAACCATCTTACCCTATATACACACACACACATACATACACACACATACAAAACAAACAAAAAAACCCTCAAAATGAATTAAAGACTTGAATGTAAGATTGAAATTATACAACTCCTAGAAGAAAACATAGCCAGTAAGTAACTTGACTTTGGCCTTGATGACTTTTTAGATTTGGCATCAAAAGTAAAGGCAATAAAAGCAAATGTGGACAAGGACTACATTAAACTAAAAAGCTCTGCACAGCAAAGGAAACCATCAATAAAATGAAAAGGCAATCTATAGAATGGAAAAAAAATTGCAAGCCATATATTTGATGAGTTAGTATCCAAAATATATAAAGAACTCCTAGAACTCAAGAGCAAAAAAAAAAAAAAAAAAAAAAAAAAAAAGCCACACAATTCAATTAAACAATGGGCAGAGGATCTGAATAGACACTTTTCAAAAGAAGACATACAAATGGACAACAGGTCCATGAAAAGGTGTTCAAAGTCATTAATCATCAGGGAAATGCAAATCAAAACCACAATGGCTATTTTCAAAAAGATAAGAAATAACAAGTGTTGGCAGAAGCAACCTAAGCTTCTACCATGGATGAATGGATAAAAGAAATCAGAATGGTCGGTTCTTAACCCTGTGGAATGTGAACCATCCTGGCCGGAAACTCATTCATCTGATTTGTGCTGGAATCTTTTTGCAGCACTCTACTAGAGAATCACATATGTTTCCTTCTGTTGTTGTTTTAACAAAATTAAGTACCTGTCAATATAAGTGATCGTTTCTCAAGCAATTATTTTACAAACCAGTTAACCTCTAATGGAACAGAACATTTTTGCAGGCTTGGACATACATTTTACTCCATTCTTAAACTCTCTATTACAGTAGAGTACCGATTAATGTTAGCTGTTTATCTTTTCTTCAAAAGGAAGCTCATCTAAGTCTAGTAATTAATGACTGAAGGTGGGAGGGAAAACTTGGAGCCAGTATAAAGTACCCTTTCTACTCTCTAAAATGACCACCTATAATCTCCTAAGGCTTCTTGGTGCAGACTCAAAACAACATAGTTCCAAATGGAGTCCCTTGAAAAATTTTACTAGTGTGATAAGACTCACTGAAAATAATAAACCTGTACATAGTTTCAAATATATTACAGATAATCTGCCTCCCCTAACATCATAAATATATTTAAAAATGCATACATGAGGTATCTCCTCAGTGCCTGTAGTACCAGACCCTTCAGGTGCACCACCAATGTTCTCATTTAGTCATTAGAATAGTCCCGCAAAGTTACTGATGAAAGTTCCATTTTTCAGATAAGGAGACAAACTAAGAAAGGTTAAGTATCTGGTGCAATGCTGTCTACCTAGTAAAGTGGCAGAAGCAGGCTAAAATCCAGGGCTATAGGTCATTTGTTAGACATGTTTTCAATATCCAGGAGCATAAGGATGTTTTTCCTAAGACTGCTACAAGGTATAGAGTAGCATATCCCAAAAGCTGTTGTCTAAGCAAATGTTAATAAGTGTGCATGGTGCTGCACACCAGCATGCTGATGGCTATGAGAAGTCCTGCAGGAAAGAAGCCTGGTGTGTTATCCACTGTTTCACAAACAGAGTGGTGCTAACACAGCAACTACAACCCATATGTGACTATAGAGCATTTGAAATACAGCTAGTCCAAACTGAGATGGGCAGCCAGGGCAACATGCACACAGGAATTCAGAGATGTGAACAAAAAAGAATGTACATGTTACACTGATATTGTGGATATAGTGGGTTAAATTAAATGTATCATTAAAATGCCACCTTCTTTCTTCTTACATCGTTAATGTGACTACTGGAATATATAAAATATTCAAGCATCTAGGATTATATTTCTACTTGAAAAGTAAAACACTTTTTTTCTTCCACAACTCAACTTGCATTCCATGGAACAGTTCCCAAATTTCTAGAGAAGCAGATACCATAGATGAAAAGCTAAGATGTGAAGACTATTCCAGTTCTGAAATGCTACAGTTTGATGTAATATAGCCTTTTACTGTGGGCGTAAGGGGGACTATCTCATTCTCACTTCAAATATATCAGCTGTAATAAAAAAGAGTAATACACATTTTAAAATCCATACTCTCAAACTGAATTTTTAAATTAGCTTCTGTCTTTATTTTTAGTTCCAATACATGGAGTGGATATAGACCCATCAGGGTACCAGAAAATTACTAAGCCCTGGTTTACAAACCCATCTCTTCAGTGTTCTTTAGCCAAATCACAAGATTAGCTGTTGTTGTTTTTTTTAATGTTGTTATTGTATTGTGTTTTGTTTTTTAATATGTTTCAATTCCCTTAGCCAAATTCCTTTCTTCCTCCACACCTCCCACAGGACTGGGCTTAGCATAGTCATGCATTAAAAAAGCTTCTGAACTTTTTTCGGAAAGAGTAGCTCCCTGGAGCTGTGGAGGAGGACAGGAATTTCATATTCTGCAGGACTTAAATCATGATAGCATATCAAATATTCCAAGGCCTTAGATGTGTATTTTGCTCTCTGATAAAGACAGAAGACAGCAATAAAATCACATCTGTTCTTAAAGTTTCAATAAGATCACATCTGTTTATCTGTATAATTGAAGTTTTCTAGATTCTCAAACTTCCCTCGGGATTTGAGCTCATTCGTTTAATAGTATTAATCTGAGAAAGATTGTTATATATATGTGCATTGTTTAGTTATACTCCTTTTAAAAATACACATATATAAATCACTCCATGAGAAATATCACAATGTTCTACTTGGCACAAAATGCACAAAAAAAGTTAATTATATTGGAATATGTGAAGAATTTCATTTGCAATTAGTTGAAATTATCAAGACACTAGACATTTTAGGAATGTGTACGTGTGTGTGTGTGTGTGTATTTTTTTTTTTTAAGTTTGTAAGAGCTTACATGATTAAAGCTTATTTAAGTTGCTCTGGCAGTTATGAAGAAGAAAAAAAAAGTTTTATATCAACTTAATTATAATTTGATTAAATGATTATGTAATCTAATAAAGGCATTAAGATTAAAGTAAATTTATTTTTTTTTAATTTTTTTTTCAACGTTTATTTATTTTTGGGACAGAGAGAGACAGAGCATGAACGGGGGAGGGGCAGAGAGAGAGGGAGACACAGAATCGGAAACAGGCTCCAGGCTCTGAGCCATCAGCCCAGAGCCCGATGCGGGGCTCGAACTCACGGACCGCGAGATCGTGACCTGGCTGAAGTCAGACGCTTAACCAACTGTGCCACCCAGGCGCCCCTGATTAAAGTAAATTTATATCCGCATTTTTATATCAAGCAATATAATGTTTGAAAGAATAAATTTATTTATTTACTTAAGAATACTTTTTTTTAATATATGAAGTTTATTGTCAAATTGGTTTCCATACAACACCCAGTGCTCATCCCAAAAGGTGCCCTCCTCAATACCCATCACCCACCCTTCCCTCCCTCCCACCCCCCATCAACCCTCAGTTTGTTCTCAGTTTTTAAGAGTCTCTTAGGCTTTGGCTCTCTCCCACTCTAACCTCTTTTTTTTTTTCCTTCCCCTCCCCCATAGGTTTCTGTTAAGTTTCTCAGGATCCACATAAGAGTGAAAACATATGGTATCTGTCTTTCTCTGTATGGCTTATTTCACTTAGCACAACACTCTCCAGTTCCATCCATGTTGCTACAAAGGGCCATATTTCATCTTTCTCATTGCCAGGTAGTACTCCATTGTGTATATAAACCACAATTTCTTTATCTATTCATCAGTTGATGGACATTTAGGCTCTTTCCATAATTTGGCTATTGTTGAGAGTGCTGCTATAAACATTGGGGTACAAGTGTCCCTATGCGTCAGTACTCCTGTATCCCTTGGGTAAATTCCTAGCAGTGCTATTGCTGGGTCATAGGGTAGGTCGATTTTTAATTTTTTGAGGAAACTCAACACTGTTTTCCAGAGCGGCTGCACCAGTTTGCATTCCCACCAACAGTGCAAGAGGGTTCCCATTTCTCCACATCCTCTCCAGCATCTATAGTCTCCTGATTTGTTCATTTTAGCCACTCTGACTGGCGTGAGGTGACATCTCAGTGTGGTTTTGATTTGTATTTCCCTGATGAGGAGCAATGTTGAGCATCTTTTCATGTGCCTGTTGTCCATCTGGATGTCTTCTTTAGAGAAGTGTCTATTCATGTTTTCTGCCCATTTCTTCACTGGGTTATTTGTTTTTTGGGTGTGGAGTTTGGTGAGCTCTTTATAGATTTTTGATACTAGCCCTTTGTCTGATATGTCATTTGCAAATATCTTTTCGCATTCTGTTGGTTGCCTTTTAGTTTTGTTGGTTGTGTCCTTTGCTGTGCAGAAGCTTTTTATCTTCATGAGGTCCCAGTAGTTAATTTTTGCTTTTAATTCCCTTGCCTTTGGGGATGTGTCAAGTAAGAGATTGCTACGGCTGAGGTCAGAGAGGTTGTTTCCTGCTTTCTCCTCTAGGGTTTTGATGGTTTCCTGTCTCACATTTAGGTCCTTTATCCATTTGGAGTTTATTTTTGTGAATGGTGTGAGAAAGTGGTCTAGTTTCAATCTTCTGCATGTTGCTGTCCAGTTCTCCCAGCACCATTTGTTAAAGAGACTGTCTTTTTTTCCATTGGATATTCTTCCCTGCTTTGTGAAAGATTAGTTGGCCATACGTTTGTGGGTCTAGTTCTGGGGTTTCTATTCTATTCCATTGGTCTATGTGTTTGTTTCTGTGCCAATACCATGCTGTCTTGATGATGACAGCTTTGTAGTAGAGGCTAAAGTCTGGGATTGTGATGCCTCCTGCTTTGGTCTTCTTCTTCAAAATTCCTTTGGCTATTCGGGGCCTTTTGTGGTTCCATATGAATTTTAGGATTGCTTGTTCTAGTTTCGAGAAGAATGCTGGTGCCATTTTGATTGGGATTGCATTGAATGTGTAGATAGCTTTGGGTGGTATTGACATTTTGACAATATTTATTCTTCCAATCCATGAGCATGGAATGTTTTTCCATTTCTTTATATCTTCTTCAATTTCCTTCATAAGCTTTCTATAGTTTTCAGCATACAGATCTTTTACATCTTTGGTTAGATTTATTCCTAGGTATTTTATGCTTCTTGGTGCAATTGTGAATGGGATCAGTTTCTTTATTTGTCTTTCTGTTGCTTCAGTATTAGTGTATAAGAATGCAACTGATTTCTGTACAATGATTTGGTATACTGCAACTTTGCTAAATTCATGTATCAGTTCTAGCAGACTTCTGGTGGAGTCTACTGGATTTTCCATGTATAATATCATGTCATCTGCAAAAAGTGAAAGCTTAACTTCATCTTTGCCAATTTTGATGCCTTTGATTTCCTTTTGTTGTCTGATTGCCGATGCTAGCACTTTCAACACTATGTTAAACAACAGCAGTGAGAGTGGACATCCCTGTCATGTTCCTGATCTCAGGAAAAAGCTTTCAGTTTTTCCCCATTGAGGATGATGTTAGCTGTGGGCTTTTCATAAATGGCTTTTATGATATTTAAGTATGTTCCTTCTATCCCGACTTTCTCGAGGGTTTTTATTAAGATTGCTGAATTTTGTCAAAGGCCTTTTCTGCATCGATTGACATGATTGTATGGTTCTTATCTTTTCTTATATCAATGTGATGTATCACATTGATTGATTTGCAAATGCTGAACCAGCCCTGCATCCCAGGAATGAATCCCACTTGATCATGGTGAATAATTCTCTTTATATGCTGTTGAATTCAATTTGCTAGTATGTTATTGAGAATTATTGCATCCATATTCATCAGGGATATTGGCCTGTAGTTCTCTTTTTTTACTGGGTCTCTGGTTTAGGAATCAAAGTAATACTGGCTTCATAGAATGAGTCTGGAAGTTTTCCTTCCCTTTCTATTTCTTGGAATAGCTTGAGAAGGATAGGTAGTATCTCTGCTTTAAACGTCTGGTAGAACTCCCCTGGGAAGCCATCTGGTCCTGGACTCTTATTTGTTGGGAGATTTTTGATAACTGATTCAATTTCTTCGCTGGTTATGGGTCTGTTCAAGTGTTCTATTTCCTCCTGATTGAGTTTGGAAGGGTGTGGGTGTTTAGGAATTTGTCCATTTCTTCCAGGTTGTCCAGTGTGTTGGCATATAATTTTTCATAGTATTCCCTGATAATTGCTTGTATATCTGAGGGATTGGTTGTAATCATTCCATTTTCATTCATGATTTTATCTATTTGGTTCATCTCCCTTTTCTTTTTGAGAAGCCTGGCTAGAGGTTTCTCAATTTTGTTTATTTTTTCAAAAAACCAACTCTTGGTTTTGTTGATCTGCTCTACAGTTTTTTTAGATTCTATATTGTTTATTTCTGCTCTGATCTTTATTATTTCTCTTCTTCTGCTGGATTTAGGCTGTCTTTGCTGTTCTGCTTCTATTTCCTTTAGGTGTTCTATTAGATTTTGTATTTGGGATTTTTCTTGTTTCTTGAGATAGGCCTGGATTGAAATGTATTTTCCTCTCAGGACTGCCTTCGCTGCATCCCAAAGGGTTTGGATTGTTGTATTTTCATTTTCGTTTGTTTCCATATATTTTTTAATTTCTTCTCTAATTGCCTGGTTGACCCATTCATTCTTTAGTGGGGTGTTTTTTAACCTCCATGCTTTTGGAGTTTTTCCCAGACTTTTTCCTGTGGTGGATTTCAAGCTTTATAGCATTGTGATCTGAAAGTATGCATGGTATGATTTCAATTCTTGTATACTTATGAAGGGCTGTTTTGTGACCCAGTATGTGATCTATCTTGGAGAATGTTCCATGTGCAATCGAGAAGAAAGTATATTCTGTTGCTTTGGGATGCAGAGTTCTAAATATATCTGTCAAGTCCATCTGATCCAATGTCTCATTCAGAGCCCTTGTTTCTTTATTGACCGTGTGTCTAGATGATCTATCCATTTCTGTAAGTGGAGTGTTAAAGTCCCCTGCAATCACCACATTCTTATCAATAAAGTTGCTTATGTTTGTGAGTAATTGTTTTATATATTTGGGGGCTCCTGTATTCGGCGCATAGACATTTATAATTGTTAGCTCTTCCTGAGGGATAGACCCTATGATTATTATATAAATGCCCTTCTTTATCTCTTGTTACAGCCTTTAATTTAAAGTCTAGTTTGTCTGATAGAAGTATGGCTACTCCAGCTTTCTTTTAACTTCCAGTAGCATGATAAATAGTTCTCCATCCCCTCACTCTCAATCTGAAGGTGTCCTCAGGTCTAAAATGAGTCTCTTGTAGACAGCAAATAGATGGGTCTTGTTTTTTTATCCATTCTGATACCCTGTGTCTTTTGGTTGGCCCATTTAGTCCATTTACATTCAGTGTTATTATAGAAAGATATGGGTTTAGAGTCATTGTGATGTCCGTAGGTTTCATGCTTGTAGCGATGTCTCTGGTACTTTGTCTCACAGGATCCCCCTTAGGATCTCTTGTAGGGCTGGTTTAGTGGTGACAAATTCCTTCAGTTTTTGTTTGTTTGGGAAGACCTTTATCTCTCCTTCTATTCTAAATGACAGACTTGCTGGATAAAGGATTCTCGGCTGCATATTTTTTCTGTTCATCACATTGAAGATCTCCTGCCATTCCTTTCTGGCCTGCCAAGTTTCAGTAGAGAGATCGGTCATGAGTCTTATAGGTCTCCCTTTATATGTTAGAGCACATTTATCTCTAGCTTCTTTCAGAATTTTCTCTTTATCCTTGTATTTTGCCAGTTTCACTATGATATGTCGTGCAGAAGACCAATTCAAGTTACGTCTGAAATGAGTTCTCTGTGCCTCTTGGATTTCAATGCCTTTTTCCTTCCCCAGATCCGGGAAGTTCTCAGCTATTATTTCTTCAAGTACACCTTCAGCACCTTTCCCTCTCTCTTCCTCTTCTGGAATACCAATTATGCATATATTATTTCTCTTTAGTGCATCACTTAGTTCTCTAATTTTCCCCTCATACTCTTGGATTTTTTTATCTCTCTTTTTCTCAGCTTCCTCTTTTTCCATAATTTTATCTTCTAGTTCACCTAGTCTCTCCTCTGCCTCTTCAATCCAAGCCGTAGTTGTCTCCATTTTATTTTGCAACTTGTTGATAGCATTTTTTAGCTCCTCCTGTGTGTTCCTTAGTCCCTTGATCTCTGTACCAAGAGATTCTCTGCTGTCCTTTATACGGTTTTCAAGCCCAGCGATTAATTTTATGACTATTATTCTAAATTCACTTTCTGTTATATTGTTTAAATCATTTTTGATCAGTTCGATAGTTGTTGTTATTTCCTGGACGTTTTTTCTGAGGGGAATTCTTCCATTTCCTCATTTTGGATAGTCCCTGGAGTGGTGCGGGACTGCAGGGCCCTTCCCCTGTGCTGTCTTGAATAACTTGCGTTGGTGGGCAGGGCCACAGTCAGACCTGATGTCTGCCCCCAGCCCACTGCTGGGGCCACAGTCAGACTGGTGTGTGCCTTCTCTTCCCCTCTCCTAGGGGTGGGATTCACTGTGGGGTGGTGTGGCCCATCTGGGCTACTTGCACAATGCCAGGCTTGTGGTGCTGGGGATCTGGCATATTAGCTGGGGTGGATCCGCAAGGTGCACGGGGCGGGACGGGCAGGCTCAGCTCGCTTCTCCTTTGGTGATCCGCTCCGGGAGGGGCCCTGCGGCACCGGGAGGGAGTCAGACCCGCCAGAGGGATGGATCCGCAGAAGCACAGCTTTGGGTGTTTGCGCGGTGCAAGCAAGTTCCCTGGCAGGAACTGGTTCCCTTTGGGATTTTGGCGGGGGGATGGGCGAGGGAGATGGCGCTGGCGAGTGCCTTTGTTTCCCTCCAAGCTGAGCTCTGTTGTCCAGGGCTCAACAACTCTGCCTCCCATTGTCCTCCAGCCTTCTGCTCTCTGAGTAGAGCTGTTAGTTTATAACCTTCCAGATGTCAAGTCCCGCTTGCTGTTGGAACACACTCCGTTTGGCCCCTCCGCTTTTGCCAGCCAGACTCGGGGGCTTTGCTTGGCCAGCCGGCCGCCCCTCTGCCCGGCTCCCTCCCACCAGTCCGTGGAGCCCGCACCCGCCTCTCTGCCCTTCCTACCCTCCCTACCCTCTTCCGTGGACCTCTCGTCTGCGCTTGGCTCCGGGACTCCGTTTTGCTAGTCTTCTGGTGGTTTTCTGGGTTATTTAGGCAGGTGTAGATGGAATCTAAGTGATCAGCAGGACTCGCGGTGAGCCCAGCATCCTCCTATGCTGCCATCTTCCCAGGATCCCCAAGAATACATTTTTAAGGGGCGCCTGGGTGGCTCAGTTGGTTGAGTGTCCAACTTCGGCTCAGGTCATGATCTCATGGTCTGTGAGTTTGAGTGCCACGTTGGGCTCTGTGCTGACAGCTTGGAGCCTGGAGCCTGCTTCAGATTCTGTGTCTCCCTCTCTCTCTGCTCCTCCCTTGCTCATACACTCTCTCTCTCAAAGAATAAATAAACATTTACAAAATTAAAAAAGAATACATTTTTAAAAAATCAAATCACTATGCTCATCTGCATTCTGCTAATTCCAAGTGTTTCTACCCTTTGTATCGCTAAAGCAATAAGATGAGCTCACCTTTACTTAAACACACCAGGGTTCACATTGGAAGCAATACTTTTCCATAGAGAAGAGCTATCAGTCCTGCAATGTGATTTCTCAGAATCGAACTTCATCTTTTAGGCCTTTCTGTTGTTGTTGTTGTTATTACTGGTCCTTTTTTTTTGAATAAGTATGTGGATAATCAATATCATGGTTATTCTGTTTACTAAGCAGCAGAAGACTTCACACACTTGGCTGGTAGTCTCAGCCCAGGACTCTTTCTCAACATGATTTTTTCAAATGTGGCAACAGTTTATCTAATAAGCCATATAAATGTTCCATATTTTCTAAATAAATGCTATCCTTCTTTTTCCTGAGGCTTTGGCAAAAAGGCCTTTTGTTTAGTTATTGTTAAGGGCAATTGGAAAGCATTTTACCTGTTAAGGAAACTATAGCTGCCAGTTCCACTTACAGATACTGTGGTTAATCTCTAATCAAAAAGCAACTTAAAAATACAGAAGTGATGTCACCAAAATGACAACATGGGTCATTACTCTCTTTCCTCCTCCTCACAAGAAGGACAAATATCTATTCATGTACAAGACAACGTTGAGAGAATCCTAGAACACAGGGCTGAGACTAAAGCACCCACTCTACAACAGGAACCAATAGAGACCAACAGAGACCAATAGAGACCATGCACAGAGGTCACCCCTGAGCCTATCATCCTTCCAGTGGCGAAAGAGAACCCAGGGTAGACATCCAGCTCCCCCAGCCTTGGGGATCATTTCTTGAGAACTCCCACTCCAGTCTCATCCCACAGAGACTGTGATGGGATCTTTGGGGTTTGACCACTGGGAATCTGGTTGGGATGGAGAAGGGAGAGAGGAGCTTGCAATAACCAGCATTTAGATCTTGAATGACTGAGTTTATACTTGCGGGACCCAAGTTGCAGTCCCAACCAGCAGCTGTACTAATCTGCAGAGCCAAAACAGTGGTGCAATCTGATCAGGGAGAGGTCTGCCTGATTTGGGTCTTCAAATAAAGACCTTGATGGCCCTAGCACTGAGTCATAGCCCAGCCCTATGCTAAGTGTAGCTCCTGAAACTGTTTTACCAGAATGCCTGGCCAAAAACATCTGGAAGGTTGTATAGCCCAGCCATCATTGAGCAGAGTCCAGCAGGCAGACCCAATTATCCACAGAACAAATGCATTGGCCCTGTTCAACCAGAGAATTTAGGGTGTGGGTCAACTTGAGTCAAGACCACAAAGTGCCCTTCTGGCCTTCGAGCCAGTTTTCCCACCCTGCCCAGGCAGGAAAATTAACTTGTAGCCCCACCCATAGCCAAATACAGCCTCATCCCACTTAACCACTGAATGTCAATATTGCACACAGAAGCTGCATAGTTCATCCAATATTCATGCTTACACTGGTACTGGAACAAAAAGCATAGACTGGGGCTTTTTCCCCATGTGCAGAACAAAACTGATGGCCCCAATACCAAGGGATTCAGTGATAGTCTTACCTGACTCAGGTTGCCAAACAATGAACCATTCAGACCCTGGGGTCTTTTCGGTTGCCCCACCAGGGCAGGAAAGCTAATTCATATTCCTACTTATTTGCAGTATAGTTCCTAATCCTGACCATCTAGTAGGCTCAGCTACAGAACTCAGGAAATTATAGACCCCACCCTACAGCCTCTGCTTGGGCAGCAAACAAAGCCAGGACTTTTATCCAACTATTCTCAGCCAGCAATACCATCCCCACTTCTCAGAGCTTGGGCAGTGGCCTCACTCATAAATAGACCCTGATAAAGCAAGCTCCATCTCACAAAGCACATTATAAGTGGACACATCCAGAAGCCCAAACTGAGCTGACTGGTAAAGAACTGTTTCTGCCATAGTGAATCTTTAAAGTCTGGAAGAGGAGATGGCTTACTCAAATGCACTGATACCAACAGAAGGAATCAAGGATCATGAAAAATCACTTAAACATGAAAACACAAAAGAAACTAATAAAGCTTTAATTGCTCCAACCCTAAAGTAATAGATATCTATGAACTGTCAGATAAGGAACTCAAAATAATCTTAAAGAAGTTTAGTGAACTATAAGAACACAGAGACAACTAAATGAAATTACGAAAATCGTGTATGACAAGTTCAACAAAATAGAAACTATCAAAAGAGATAAAAGAAGCCAAACAGAAATCCTAGAGCTAGAAAAATACAATGACTTAACTGAAGAACAGAATAGAGAACTTCAAAAGGAGACTTGATTGTGAAGAAGAATCAGTGACCTCAAAAGCAGAACATTTGAAAATCTCCAGTTAGAAGGGCAAAAAGGAAACAGAATGAAACAAAGCAAAGAGAGCCTACAGGACTTACAATACACAGTCGAAAGAAACAATATCTGCATTATGGGAATTCCAGAAAAAAACATCAAGAGAAAGAGACAGAAAGTATATTTAAAGTAACCTGGGAAAGAACCTGGGAAAGAAATGGACATCCAGATTCATGAGGCCCTAAGAACCACTAATAGGTTGAACCTTAATATGGCTACACCAAGACACAGTGTAACTCAATTGTCAAAAGTCAAAGACAAAGAAAGAATTTTGAAAACAGCAAGAAGAGAAAAGTTACATATAAGGGAACTCCCATAAATGTACTGATAGCTTTCTCAACAGAAACTGTTAGGTCAGGAGAGAATGAGATGATATATTTAAAATATTGAAGGGAAGGAAACTGTCAGCCAAGAATTCTATCCCTGGCAAAGCTGTTCTTCAAAAATGGAGAGATAAAGACTCGCCAGAATAAACAAAAGCTAAAGGAATTCATCACCATTCTTGCCTTACAAGAAATGCTAAAGGGAGTTGAGTGGAAGTAAAACCATACTAATTAACATCATAAAAATATAAGAAGGGAATGTAAATTCATTGCCATTAATAAGTATATAGAGTTTGATTCTGCAATATGGTAAATGGTGGTGTATAGTTTACTTACAACTGTTTTTTAAAAGTTTAAAAACAAATGGAAAAATAATCACAGCTACAATAATCTGTTATTAGATTCACAATATCAAATATGAATTCAGTAATATCAATAAATTAAAATATAAGGGGGAGGAGAAATAAACTATAAACTTTAAGAATTCTACCAAATTAAATTATCCGTTTAAAATAGAGTATTATAATTTTAAGGTATTTTATATAAGGCTCATGAAAACCACAAGGCAAAAACCTATAATAAATACACAAAAGAATATGATAAAGTAGTTAAAGCATATTGAAACCCAAGAGACATGAAAACACACACAAAAAAAAGCAGGACAAGAAATAAGAAAAAACAAACTCTACAACAGATCTAGAAAAGCTGGAAAACTATTAATAAAATGGCAACAGCAAGTCCTTAACCATCAACATTTACTTAATACCTGAATGGATTAAATTCTCTAATCAAAAGACACAGAATGTCTGATCTAAGACAAAAGATCCAATGATATGCTGTCTACAAGAGACCACTTTAGCTTTAAAAGACATAGGGACTTAGAGTGAAGGATAGAAAAAGACATTTCAAGCAAATGGTAAACCAAAAGAAAAGTGGCTATATTTATATCACACAAAATAGACTTTAAACTAAAAATGGTAAAAATAAACAAAGAAGGTCATTATATAATGATAAAGGAGTCAAAACGTCTAGAAGATATAACAATTATAATATTTATGTGCCCAACATTGAAGTACCCATGGATATAAAGCAAAAACTAACAGAGGTATAAAGGAAAAATAAACAACAATATGACAGTTGGAAACATTAAAACCCGATTCTTAACAATGGGCAGATCATCCAGAGAATCAACAAGAAAACAGTGAATATTAACAACACCGTAGGCCAAACGGACCTTCCAGACATATACAGAACATTCTACCTGGGAATAGGAGAAAACATTCTTTTGAAGAGCAGAAGAAATGTTTTCTATGACAGACCATTTTTTAGGTCACACAACAAGTCTTAGTAAATTCAAGAAGACAAAAATTATACCAAGTATCTTCTCTTGCTCTAATGGTATGAAACTAGAAATCAATAACAGGAGGAAAACAGAAAAACTCAAGAACACACGGGAATTAAACAACACTCTCCTAAATGACCAATTGATAAAAGAAGAGATTAAAGGGAAAATAAGAAACATTATTGAGAACAATGAAAATAGAAAAACATCATACCAAAACTTATGGAATGCAGTGAATATAATTCTAAGAGGGAAGTTCATAACAATAAATGGCTACATTAAGAAATAAGAAAGATTTCAAATTGACACCCTAAATCTATGCCTCAAGGAACTAGTAAAGGTAGAACAAATGGAGCATAAAAGTTAGCAGAATGAAGGAAATAAAGATTGTAAGAAAAATAAATATAATAGAAACGAAGAAAACCAAAGAAAATATTAACACTTGGAGTTATTTCTTTTAAAAAGATAAAATTGGCAAACTTTAAACTAACCAAAGAAAAAAGAGAAAAGGCTCAAATCAACAAAATATAAAAGATGATGAGGACACTCTAATGATATCTTAAGAATACAAAGAGTCATAAGAGGCTTTGATGAACAACGATATGTCAACAAGCTGGACAACCTAGAAAAAAATGGAAAAATTCCTAGAAGCATACCATGTACCAAGACTGAACCAGAAAGAAATAGAAAATCTCTACAGACCAATTACTAGTAAGGATATTGAATCAGCAATAAAAAATCTGCCAACTAAGAAGAACCAAGGAGCAGATGGCTTCCTTAGTGAATTTCACCAAACATTTAAGGAAGAATCAACAATAATCTTTCTCAAACTCTTCCAGAAAATCAAAGAGAAGGGAATATTCTCAAATGCATTTTATGATGCTAGCCCTATCCTGATACTAATGACAGAAAATGACACCACTAGGAAGAAAAAAATACACTACAGTCCAGTATCCCTGATGAATACAGATATAAAAGTTATCAGTGAAATACTAGCAAATCTTATTCAGTAGTACATTTAAAGAATTATTCACCATGATCAGGTGAAATTTATCCTTGGGATGTAAGGATTGTTCAAAATACACACATCAGTCAATGTGGTACATCCCATTAATAGAATAAAAGAATCATGTGATCATTTCAGATGCAGAAAAGGCTTATGATAAAATTCAACATCCATTCATGATAAAAACTTTTAACAAATTAGGTGTAAAAGAAATGTGCCTCAATATAATAAAAACCATACATGACAAGCCCACAGCTAACATAATGGTGAAAGGCTGAAAGCTTTTCTCTAAGATTAGGAATAAGGCAAGAATACCCACTCTCCACACTGTAACACAGTACTGAAAATCCTAGCCAGGGCAACTAGGCAAGAAAAATAAATAAGAGGCATCAGAAATGGAAAGGAAGAAGTAAAATTGTCTTTATTTGCACATGACATGATTTTATATGTAGGAAATCCTAGAAGACAGCACCAAAAAGCTGTTAGATTTAATCAACAAGTTCTATAAAGTTTTAGGATACAAATTAACAAGCAAAACAAGCATTTTTATATACTAACAAATTATTTGAAAATTAAATAATCATCCCATTTATGTTAGCATGAGAAACAATAAAATGCCTAGGAATAAATTTAACTGCAGGGATAAAAGTTCACTATATTGAAAACTACAAGGCATTGATGAAAGAAATCAAAGAAGACACAAATAAATGGAAAGGATCCTTTGTTCATGGATCAAAAGAATTAATATTGTTAAAATGTCCATATTGCCCAAAGCCATCTATAGATTTAAAACAATCTGTCTTAAGATTCCAATGACATTTGTTACAGAAGTAGAAAAAGCAACCCTAAAATTTTTCTGGAATCCCAAGGACCCCAAATAGCCAAAGCAATCCTGGTAAGAAGAAGGAGGAGGCATCACACTTCCTGATTTCAAGCTATATTGTAAAGCTACAGTAATCAAAATTATATGTACTGGCATAAAAACAGACATACGGATCTGAGGAACAGAATGGGGAGCCTAGAAATAAACACATTCATATAAAGACAACTAATATTTGAAAGGGAGCCAGGAATACTCCATAAAGAAAAGACAGTCCTGTCAATAAATGGTGCTAGGAATATTAGTATTCATGTGTAAAAGAGTGAAACTAGACAGCCCATCTTACACTACTCACAAAAATTAACTAAAATGGATTGAAGATTTAAATATAAGACCTGAAACCATAAAACTTTTAGAAAAAATCATAGGTAGTAAGCTCCTTGACATCAGCGTTAGCAATGATTTTTTTTAATAGGACACCTAAAACACAAATAACAAAATAAAAAAAAAATAACAAGTGGGACTACAAACTAAAAAGTTGATGGAAAGCAAAAAAATGCATCAACAAAATGAAAGTACACACTACATAATGGGAAACATATTTGCAAGCCATGTAACTTATAAAGGCATGATATCCAAAATATATCAAGAACTCAGACAACTCAATAACAACAACAAAAAAACCCCAAATAACCCAATTAATGGGCAAAGGACCTGAGAGACATTTTTCCAGAGAAGATATGAATGACCCACATGAACATGGAAAAGTGTTCAACATTACTAATCACAAGGGAAAGGCAAATTAAAACCACGATGAGAAATCTGTCATCAAGAAGAAGAGATAAGTGTTGGCAAGGATGTTGCAGAAAGGTAACCTTTGTGCACTGCTGGTGGGACTGTACATTTTTACAAACACTATGGAAAACAGTATGGGGTTTCCTCAACAATTAAATATTGAACATATGATCCCACAATTCTATTTCTGGAAATTTATATAAAGGAAAGTAAAACACTGTGTGAAAGAAATGTCTGTGCCCCATGTTACTAGCAGTATTATTTACAATAATCAAGACATGGAAGCAAGCTTAACCACTGATGGATGAATGGACAAAGACAATGTGGTGCACGTGTGCAGACACACACACTCACACACACACACACACACACACACACACGATGGCCTATTATTCACCCCTAAAAAAGAAATCCTGCCTTTTGTGATATAACCTTCAGGTTATGATTAGTGAAACAGGTTAGAGAAAGGCAAATACTACATGATCTCACCTAGATGGAGAATCTAAAAAAAAAAAAAAAAAGAAGAGAGAAATAAAAACAACCAACCAAACTTTTTGAAAAAGAGATCAGACTTGTGGTTACTAGACATGAGTGGTGTGGGGAAGGGGAATTGGATGTAAGTGGTCAAAAGGTATAAACTTCCGGTTATAAATAAATACCAGGGATATGATGTGCAACATAATGAACATAGTTAACACTGCTGTATGGTATATTTGACAGTTGTTAAGGGAGTGGATTCTACTCATCACAAGACTTCTCACACAAAGAAAACAACCTTTTAATTAAGGAAACATGAAATGATGGATGTTAACTAAACTTACTGTGTTAATCAATTCACAATATATTTAAGTCGAATCATTATGCTGTACACTTACACAGTGCTGTATGTCATATGTAGATCTTAACGAAACTGGAAAATAAAATAAAGATGCATCTGATCCTCCCAGTAACTCTTATTTCCCCAAGTTAATTCTAATAATTTTAATTTACTTCTTAAAACATCAGGGACAGCATTTTGTGTGGATAGCCGTTTTGCTTCAAATAATTTTTTTAAATGTTTATTTATTGATTTTAAGAGAGACAGAGACAGCGCAAGCAGGGGAGGGAGAGAGAGAATCCTAAGCAGGCTCTGCAATGTCAGCACAGTGCTCGACGTGGTGCCTGGTTCCATAAACTGTGAGATCATGACCCGAGCTGAAACCAAGAGACAGGCACTGAACCAACTGAACCGCCCAGGTGCCCCACCACACAAAGTATTAAATTGAAATTTTTTGTTTCCTAAATGCCTTTTTCCATTAACATGTACAATTAGGGCTGTACATGTGCAGCCTTTACTTTTCAAATGACTACACACACCGTGTCAGTGAAAAGTTCTACTTGGGAAGGCAATAGTGATTAAGAAGCCAGACTCTCTGAAATGGAATCCTGGTTCTACCACCTTCCATTGTGTGATCTTGAGCATATAACTTAGCCTCGATAACCTCTCTATCAACTGAGGATAACATTAATGCCATCCTCTACAGTTGTTGTAAGGATTGAGTTATTACACGAGATGTGGGCAATCTGCCTGACACATAGTAAGTATGATGGGAGTTTTAGTGATTATAAGGATCATGATACTGATGGTAATGATGATGCTAATGGCAATGATGATGCTAAATATATTACGGAGAATAGAGATGAAGAAGAAGTCTTCCCTTATCTTTGGCAGAAGGAGAAAGGAGATGGGAGGGACAGACAAGTAAAGTGTTTAATTGTAATTCAAAGAAAACTGATGAGCACTGTGGTGGAAATATAAGTAGGGTGACCATCTGTCCCAGGAAAGTTCTAGTTTATCCCTGTTTTCCCAGCAGGGCTATTAATGTCACTTACTGCACCTTCATAACTGTCCTATGGCCTCTGCAAATAAAAGCACACGGATATAAGAGGCCAGGGGATGGATGTAAGACCTCATGGAGGAAAGACATTTGAACTGATCCATAAAAGGAACAGTTAGAAAAGAAAAACCATTTCTTTGTTCCTTGCCAAGCTCCTCCTAAAAGGGACCTGAATAGGGGAAAGCTAAGTTTTCTTTGCATTTTCAGCAGAGCAGAAAACAGAAAAAATTGAAACAAGACTGTATTGGTTTCCTCTTGCTGCAGCAAATTACCACCAAATTAGTGGCTTAAAGCAATAAAAACATTCTACAATTTTGGAGTCAGAAGTCTAAAATGGGTCCATGGGATTGCATGTCACCTGGACGCTCTAGGGGGGAATCTATTTCCTTGCTTTTTCAAGCCTCTGGAGGTTGCCTGCATTTCTTGCCTCACAGGCCCCTTTCTTCCTACAGCCTAACCTCTCTTCTCTGACCTCAGCTTCCATCCTTATATTTTCCATAAATATTTCGACCCTCCTGCTTCCCTCTGATAGGGACTCTTGTGATTACATTGGGCCCACCTGGATAAGCCAGGCTATTCTCTCCCATGCTCAATTTCCCTATGCTATATAATGTATCCACTGGTTCCAGGGATTAGATCATAGACATCTTTGGGGAGCCATTATTCTGTCTACCACAGAGACTTATTGTATTCATTGCTTTGGTGTCAAGAACATAGTCCGTGGAGCTAAATACCATCCTATTAAAAATGAAAGGTTCAATATTTTAGCCACCTCAGACACATGGCTAAGTCAGCTAACTGCAATTTCCAAAAGTGGAATTAGGAAGTCATTTACTGAGAAAATAGGGCTCTATACTTTAGTGTGACTTTCAAGTGTATGTTTAAACTAGGAGAATACCCAGTGTAGGAAATCTTCCTTATATGAGAATAACTGACAATGGAAAAGCCTTTTAAAGTGAATCCTTTTAAAACAGAGAGAAAAGTGTATAATATATAATGATAAAGTTGCCTGGGTATTTTCCTGACAGATGAAATGTAAGATTCTGAAAAATACACATAACTTATATTAAATAGCATTTAGATTACATTTTAATTGTGCTCTAATTTGGTGAACACAGAGTAAAGCAATATATACTTTTGGTATAGTATTTTCCAAATAATAAATAAATAAAAATAAATAAATAAATGAATGAATAAATAAATAAATAAATAAATAAATAAATAAATGTGATAGAGTATGACTGCCTTCACATTTTGTTTTTACAGAATGATCTTAGGTATTTTGAAGATACACTACAGGGCTTACCAAATTTCTCAAGCATCTCTCTTAATAATTCATCCCTGAGTAATTCATGTTGTTATCATTCTTATAAGTATTTTTCTTTATTTTTTTTATCATGACTTATTCTGCCAGGTCATTATTTCTATCTCAGATTTAATTACAGTATTTTTCCATCATTATTTTCATCAATTATGTTAAATCTTATATTCTCAATGGCATTGATAATTTGACTCCTCAATTGATTTGACTTATATTTACATAAAACTTCAGGCAATAAAAGGCAAATACAACAATTAAAAGCCTAGAGGGATAAAGGTGTTTCTGTCCTGGGATGCAATGTACTGCTATTAACAGAAGAGGGATGTTTGAGCAGGAACTAACTAAATCCAAAACTCTGAATAAACGTTTTTTTCATATGATGACTTTTTCTTCCCTGAGCAGTATTTTTTACTTTTATATTTTTTTAATTTTTTAAATGTTTATTTATTTTTGAGAGAGATTGACAGATTGTGAGCAGGGGAGGGGCAGAGAGAGAAAGGGAGACACAGAATCTGAAGCAGGCTCCAGGCTCTGAGCTGTCAGCACAGAGCTGTATGCAGGGCTTGAACTCACAAACCGCTAGATCATAACCTGAGTGGAAGTCAGATGCTTCACCAACTGAGCCACCCAGGCACCCCAATATTTTTTACTTTTAATTTTTTTCAAATAATGAAATCCAGTAACTAATTCAGGCTATTACTTGAATAGAGTTATAGTAAGTTGAAAAAATATTTGGGGCTAAAAATCACCTTAAATTGGCCTTAAAATTTTATTCCTTATTTTACTATTAGGTATACTTGATAGAGAGGGGATTAATTTCTAATAATTTATTTTTCTTACATATAAGCTCCATTAGAACACTAATTATGTCTATACTTTTCACTACTGTGTCCCCAGCACTAACATAGTACCTAATACAGGGCAGACACTCATTCAGTATTGGAGGAGAAAGCATGAGGTAATTTTTTTTTAAGGTGATTATGTCGAGAAAATATTCACTAAACTGCAGAATTTACCATAGAGAATTGGCTGCACACATATCAACAAAGAATCCATTATAGAAAGTAGGAGAATTCAATTAAAATATTTTAGTACTAATATTTCATGTAGAAAAAGTGAAATAGATAACTTATTTTCCTTTTATTATGAAAATATTATTGGTCATAATTCAAACTCAGGATTTCCCATAATTTCTCCACAGAACATAGTATTATTAAAGAAAGATATGTGGAAAAGGACTTTTTTGAATTTGAAAATAAATAGTGTACTGGATCCTCCTCTTAGAGTTTTAAAGATTCTGGTAAGTCCTGATGCAAAACAAAACTTTTTTTTTTACATTTGCTATACTTATTGAGTAAGGGAGGCTCTATCCCTCTCAAACACCTATGGGACACAATGAGTATATTTAGAACAGTATTTTTGAAGTATTTCCTTTTCTCTTTGTCTTTTTCTCACCCCATTTCTTCTCTATTACCATGTGCCTTAAGAGGGAAAAGAAGCAAGAAGTGAACAAATGTTGAACAAATGTAGAGTAGATGGGTACACAGGTGGACACTCTTGAGCCATGGACACCTGAAAGGGAGAGACCTGGAGGTAAAACTTCTGGAAGAAGATGTGAGTGGTCATTGTCCACAGGAAGGCTTTTGTATAAGGAGGCTCTCCCAGTGTCTCATGGTCTGGTCACAAGTATCTGTGGTTGCTTGCAGAGAAGTGCTAGGGAGGAGTTGCTATTTTGGCCCTTCCACTCTCAGAAAGTCCCTGAGACTCTCATGCTAATGATTCTTCACCTCCATAGAGTTTCCAAACCAGGGAGTCAAGACAGAGCCAAGATTTTTGGACTGGACTTGTACTTAGAGAGCTGCAGAGCTCACTTAAATGATCAAGAATTGTTTATTTTAATTATGAAATCCTATATGTGTTTTTATGTAGATAGGTGTGTGCAAAACATATAGTGTAGCTGCATGGTTTAAAGAATAAAACAGACACTGTTGGGGCACCTGGGTGGCTCAGTTGGTTGAGCGTCTGACTTCGGCTCAGGTCATGATCTCACGGTCCATGAGTTCAAGCCCCACATCAGGCTCTGTGTTGACAGCTCAGAGCCTGGAGCCTGCTTCGGATTCTGTGTCTCCCTCTCTCTCGGACCCTCCCCTGTTCATGCTCTGTCTCTCTCTGTCTCAAAAATAAATAAACATTAAAAAAAATAAAAAAAAAGAATAAAACAGACATTGTGTTGTATTATATGAAGTTAATATCTTTGGAGCCCCCCACATGCCTAACCCTGAGCATAGCTCTCTCCATCCTCTCCGGAACTAATCTGGATCCTGACGTTTGTCTTTATGAATCCTTGTGTTACTTTATTGATTTATCACACATGTACATAGTTTTTAACCAAATATTGCTTAGTTTTTCATATTTTTTGAAATGATATGTGATATACGGCCTCAAATTCCATGTGCTCTGTTACAAATTGCTTCTTTTGTTGTTGCTCAACATTGTGAGATTTATCCATGTTGACATGTGTAATTCTTGTTTATTGTCACTGAACTCTAATCCATTGTAAAACCATATCATAATTTATGTAGTCATTCTTCGTTGTTGAACATTTTGATGTCCCCTTCTTTCATCAATACTGCCATGGACATGCTCACCTTGAGCTAATATTTAGGAAGCAGAATTATGGAGCACAAGCATAGTCACAGCTTGAACTTTGCTAAATGTGAAATTGTTTTTCAAGATGAGTGTAGCAATTTGTACTCCTACCAGCATTGTGTAAAACTTGCAGTTTATTCACAATCCCAAGAACACTTGGTATTGTTCAAGTTGTAGCCAATTTGCAGCAGGGCAGCAAAAATGTACTCCATGATCAGTGCTGGGAGGCAGAGCTTGTGGAATTTTGAGTTTACCCTCAAAGAACATTCCTCTGCTCTAGCATCCTTGTGAGGCAGCGTGAGTTGAGACCCAGCCCTTGCAGTATATGGTGTCCTGTTGTTGGAAATAACATCTGGGAAAATAAATATTTACCTAAGTTCTATACCCTCGAAGCTGAAAACTGGTCACCAGTCCATCCTGTGTAGGTATCTGGACCAGTAAGGGCATTTATGAAGGACAGGAGCATCATCCAACAGTGTGAGATCCCTGTGACCCAACCGATGGTGGATGTGGGCCAGTCTGACCTTACAGTCATCTCTCCCTGTGTGGTGTTTGAAGCAGAACTAATCTCCTTTGCACTGAGTAAGCCCTTTAATTCTTTGACAATTCAGTGTGGGGTTGGGGTGGGAGTGCAGCAGGACATCTTAAAAAAGGAAATAAAGGAACTTCTAGAATGAAGCTTGAAAACTCAAACAATTAACTAGAACAGAAAAAGTGTGATTGTATTTATATTGCAAGCAAGTTAAACTGGTGTTGCTGAATTTATACCACTTGGTGATATAAGAACCCTTCTCTTATCCCCTATTTTATACTAAATGTGACTTAAACTTCTCTGACAAGCTGCACCATAACACATCCTTCTTATAATTAGCCAGCCTTATTTCTCACAACCTCCTCCAAATTTTTCACCTTGTCTTGTCAGTCTGATGTTCTCATAGTCTTATGAATATGTCAAGATTTCACTGTCAGTATTTCCTTCTCTTTAGAATGACCTCTCCTAATTTCTTTCTCTATATAAGTAGTCTGAAATTATACTTAAAACTGTATCTTAAATCATAATTGCTACAAGCCTCCACCAATCTTGATTAAAGAAATTCCAGTATTTGTAAGGACTTCCATTTTTTTAGGAATTTCTAACATTTGTTTGTGACGAATTATCAAATATTTGTCTCTGGACTTACCCTTCAGACTCCAAGGAAGCATTACTTCAGATCAGGTTCCTAGAGGTCAAACTTCATTTCCAAACCCCTTTCTTTCATTAGTTGAGCATGGCCCATGTGACGTCACCAGTGACTGATGGCTGTCCTTCCTAATGGTGAAGCTGGACATAAAACATCACTGCTAACTTTGCTGGAAGTCCTAAGCAATTCTTCAAGTCTGTGGCTCACCTAAACATCAAATATCTCTTCCTGAATCCCTAAAGCCATGCTCCCCAAGATCCTGGTGAAAACTTCTGCCAGTGACCTCATCCATTTCCTGCCTCCTTCTTGTAAAAATGTCTATCCATTAGTAAAAGCCTCTTTCTAATAGGAACCAAAAGAAAATTCAAGATCCCTTAAATAAGCAAATAAGTAAATAAACATTGATTCATACACCTGGGAAGTGAAAGCATGAGGTAGACTTTGAGTGCACTTCAATCCAGGGTCTCTAACAAAGCTTTCTGACTCAGTTTCTCTGTCTCTGGGCTCTGCCTCCTTCTACAAGACAAATTTATTCTTATTTAAGCTTTTCCACATGATAGGAAAGAATAGCTGTCAGCCTCAGGCCATTATCTCCATAGTTTATGAACTGATAGAAAGAGAGCCTCTCTGTTTCCCAATATTTATCTAATCTCACGAAGGACTCAGATATGTCCTGCTAGGATTACAAGTCTACCCCTTGGAGTATCAAAGTCATTGACTAGATAAGTTATCCTGATGAACTAGGCCAAACTTTGTGGTTAGGAGAGGGTGAGACTATGTGATTGATAGGCCCCCTCAGAACCACGATGAAAGGAAGAGGAACATTTCCTCAGTGGAAAGAGTAATGAATTATGAACACGTGTGCATGTACATGCACACACACGAGCACACACACATACACGCACGCACAGAGTCCACTAGGCCCTCTAAAATAAGCCCAGTTACAGATACTACACTAAAGACTTCCATGTCTCCACGTATAACAGAAACCTGAAATGGTTCTTATGGCATGAACCTTCAAATTATCAGTCTCTAAGTTTTCCTTCAGTGCCAGAATGGCCGCTCAGAAAAGTTACACAATTAATAGCACAAGGGGCCTGAAAAGACACTTTCCTCTGATCACTTAGACCTTGGCACACTGAAGCATTGCTCAATGGCCAAGCTTCCCTTACTGAGAGGAATTTCTTTCTTTTTTTTTTTTTTAAATTTATGTCAATTTATTTATCGAAAGCAACAAATTCATGCATCTTCATGGGGAATGCTTCCAACCTGTTTCCCTCGGAGTTTTTTTTTTTTGTTTTTTTTTGTTTTTTTTTTTGTTTTTTTTTTCTGAAATTTATTGACAAATTGGTTTCCATACAACACCCAGTGCTCATCCCAAAAGGTGCCCTCCTCAATACCCATCACCCACCCTCTCCTCCCTCCCACCCCCCATCAACCCTCAGTTTGTTCTCAGTTTTTAACAGTCTCTTATGCTTTGGCTCTCTCCCATTCTAACCTCTTTTTTTTTTTTTTTCCTTCCCCTCCCCCATGGGTTCCGGTTACGTTTCTCAGGATCCACATAAGAGTGAAACCATATGGTATCTGTCTTTCTCTGTATGGCTTATTTCACTTAGCATCACACTCTCCAGTTCCATCCACGTTGCTACAAAAGGCCATATTTCATTTTTTCTCATTGCCACATAATATTCCATTGTGTATATAAACCACAATTTCTTTATCCATTCATCAGTTGATGGACATTTAGGCTCTTTCCATAATTTGGCTATTGTTGAGAGTGCTGCTATGAACATTGGGGTACAAGTGGCCCTATGCATCAGTGCTCCTGTATCCCTTGGATAAATTCCTAGCAGTGCTATTGCTGGGTCATAGGGTAGATCTATTTTTAATTTTCTGAGGAACCTCCACACTGCTTTCCAGAGCGGCTGCACCAATTTGCATTCCCACCAACAGTGCAAGAGGGTTCCCGTTTCTCCACATCCTCTCCAGCATCTATAGTCTCCTGATTTGTTCATTTTGGCCACTCTGACTGGCGTGAGGTGATACCTGAGTGTGGTTTTGATTTGTATTTCCCTGATAAGGAGCGACGCTGAACATCTTTTCATGTGCCTGTTGGCCATCCGGATGTCTTCTTTAGAGAAGTGTCTATTCATGTTTTCTGCCCATTTCTTCACTGGGTTATTTGTTTTTTGGGTGTGGAGTTTGGTGAGCTCTTTATAGATTTTGGATACTAGCCCTTTGTCCGATATGTCATTTGCGAATATCTTTTCCCATTCCGTTGGTTGCCTTTTAGTTTTGTTGGTTGTTTCCTTGGCTGTGCAGAAGCTTTTTATCTTCATAAGGTCCCAGTAATTCACTTTTGCTTTTAATTCCCTTGCCTTTGGGGATGTGTCGAGTAAGAGATTGCTACGGCTGAGGTCAGAGAGGTCTTTTCCTGCTTTCTCCTCTAAGGTTTTGATGGTTTCCTGTCTCACATTTAGGTCCTTTATCCATTTTGAGTTTATTTTTGTGAATGGTGTGAGAAAGTGGTCTAGTTTCAACCTTCTGCATGTTGCTGTCCAGTTCTCCCAGCACCATTTGTTAAAGAGGCTGTCTTTTTTCCATTGGATGTTCTTTCCTGCTTTGTCAAAGATGAGTTGGCCATACGTTTGTGGGTCTAGTTCTGGGGTTTCTATTCTATTCCATTGGTCTATGTGTCTGTTTTGGTGCCAATACCATGCTGTCTTGATGATGACAGCTTTAGTAGTAGAGGCTAAAGTCTGGGATTGTGATGCCTCCTGCTTTGGTCTTCTTCTTCAAAATTCCTTTGGCTATTCGGGGCCTTTTGTGGTTCCATATGAATTTTAGGATTGCTTGTTCTAGTTTCGAGAAGAATGCTGGTGCAATTTTGATTGGGATTGCATTGAATGTGTAGATAGCTTTGGGTAGTATTGACATTTTGACAATATTTATTTTTCCAATCCATGAGCAGGGAATGTCTTTCCATTTCTTTAAATCTTCTTCAATTTCCTTCAGAAGCTTTCTATAGTTTTCAGCATACAGATCCTTTACATCTTTGGTTAGATTTATTCCTAGGTATTTTATGCTTCTTGGTGCAATTGTGAATGGGATCAGTTTCTTTATTTGTCTTTCTGTTGCTTCATTGTTAGTGTATAAGAATGCAACTGATTTCTGTACATTGATTTTGTATCCTGCAACTTTGCTGAATTCCTGTATCAGTTCTAGCAGACTTTTGGTGGAGTCTATCGGATTTTCCATGTATAATATCATGTCATCTGCAAAAAGCGAAAGCTTGACTTCATCTTTGCCAATTTTGATGCCTTTGATTTCCTTTTGTTGTCTGATTGCTGATGCTAGAACTTCCAGCACTATGTTAAACAGCAGCGGTGAGAGTGGGCATCCTTGTCGTGTTCCTGATCTCAGGGAAAAAGCTTTCAGTTTTTCCCCGTTGAGGATGATGTTAGCTGTGGGCTTTTCATAAATGGCTTTTATGATCTTTAAGTATGTTCCTTCTATCCCGACTTTATCAAGGGTTTTTATTAAGAAAGGGTGCTGGATTTTGTCGAAGGCCTTTTCTGCATCGATTGACAGGATCATATGGTTCTTCTCTCTTTTTTTGTTAATGTGATGTATCACGTTGATTGATTTGCGAATGTTGAACCAGCCCTGCATCCCAGGAATGAATCCCACTTGATCATGGTGAATAATTCTTTTTATATGCCGTTGAATTCGATTTGCTAGTATCTTATTGAGAATTTTTGCATCCATATTCATCAGGGATATTGGCCTGTAGTTCTCTTTTTTTACTGGGTCTCTGTCTGGTTTAGGAATCAAAGTAATACTGGCTTCATAGAATGAGTCTGGAAGTTTTCCTTCCCTTTCTATTTCTTGGAATAGCTTGAGAAGGATAGGTATTATCTCTGCTTTAAACGTCTGGTAGAACTCCCCTGGAAAGCCATCTGGTCCTGGACTCTTATTTGTTGGGAGATTTTTGATAACCGATTCAATTTATTCGCTGGTTATGGGTCTGTTCAAGCTTTCTATTTCCTCCTGATTGAGTTTTGGAAGAGTGTGGGTGTTCAGGAATTTGTCCATTTCTTCCAGGTTGTCCAATTTGTTGGCATATAAGTTTTCATAGTATTCCCTGATAATTGTTTGTATCTCTGAGGGATTGGTTGTAATAATTCCATTTTCATTCATGATTTTATCTATTTGGGTCATCTCCCTTTTCTTTTTGAGAAGCCTGGCTAGAGGTTTGTCAATTTTGTTTATTTTTTCAAAAAACCAACTCTTGGTTTCGTTGATCTGCTCTACAGTTTTTTTAGTTTCTATATTGTTTATTTCTGCTCTGATCTTTATTATTTCTCTTCTTCTGCTGGGCTTAGGCTGCCTTTGCTGTTCTGCTTCTAGTTCCTTTAGGTGTGCTGTTAGATTTTATATTTGGGATTTTTCTTGTTTCTTGAGATAGGCCTGGATTGCAATGTATTTTCCTCTCAGGACTGCCTTCACTGCATCCCAAAGCGTTTGGATTGTTGTATTTTCATTTTCGTTTGTTTCCATATATTTTTTAATTTCTTCTCTAATTGCCTGGTTGACCCACTCATTCGTTAGTAGGGTGTTCTTTAACCTCCATGCTTTTGGAGGTTTTCCAGACTTTTTTCTGTGGTTGATTTCAAGCTTCATAGCATTGTGGTCTGAAAGTAAGCATGGTATAATTTCAATTCTTGTAAACTTATGAAGGGCTGTTTTGTGACCCAGTATATGATCTATCTTGGAGAATGTTCCATGTGCACTCGAGAAGAAAGTATATTCTGTTGCTTTGGGATGCAGAGTTCTAAATATATCTGTCAAGTCCATCTGATCCAATGTCTCATTCAGGGCCCTTGTTTCTTTATTGACCGTGTGTCTAGATGATCTATCCATTTCTGTAAGTGGGGTGTTAAAGTCCCCTGCAATTACCACATTCTTCTCAATAAGGTTGCTTATGTTTATGAGTAATTGTTTTATATATTTGGGGGCTCCGGTATTCGGCGCGTAGACATTTATAATTGTTAGCTCTTCCTGATGGATAGACCCTGTAACTATTATATAATGTCCTTCTTCATCTCTTGTTACAGCCTTTAATTTAAAGTCTAGTTTGTCTGATATAAGTATGGCTACTCCAGCTTTCTTTTGGCTTCCAGTCGCATGATAAATAGTTCTCCATCCCCTCACTCTCAATCTAAAGGTGTCCTCAGGTCTAAAATGAGTCTCTTGTAGACAGCAAATAGATGGGTCTTGTTTTTGTATCCATTCTGATACCCTATGTCTTTTGGTTGGCGCATTTAATCCATTTACATTCAGTGTTATTATAGAAAGATACGGGTTTAGAGTCATTGTGATGTCTGTATGTTTTATGCTTGTAGTGATGTCTCTGGGACTTTGTCTCACAGTGTCCCCCTTAGGATCTCTTGTAGGGCTGGTTTAGTGGTGACAAATTCCTTCAGTTTTTGTTTGTTTGGGAAGACCTTTATCTCTCCTTCTATTCTAAATGACAGACTTGCTGGATAAAGGATTCTTGGCTGCATATTTTTTCTGTCTAGCACCCTGAAAATCTCGTGCCAGAGAGGAATTTCTTTCTGAGGAATTCAAGCCTGAGGAAAGCAAGACTCACTCAGCCAGTTCCACTCTAGACAGTCAGTTAGGGTTTCATGCTTTCAAATCCCAGTCATCAGGTGTCAGTACCTTTTCTCCTGGGAGGATTTTAAGTATAAATGTTGCACACAGGGTAGAGGTACCCACTAAAGCTACCCAGTGACACTCAAAGCCTAACTTTGGAAATGAATGGTGCCTTCCACTGTGTTCAATATAAATTGAACCCTGAGTTCCAAGACTCCCAAAAGGTGTCATACTATTTTCCCTCAGGACCAATTACATCTTTATGTTTTCCTTGTCTATTTCACCTGACATATTGTTCCTTATCTTTCTCTGAACTGTTATATATTTATAGTCTTTAGAATTCAGAACATCTATACACCACAGTGAACTGTATGTCCCACAAGAGTGTAGTTATAGAAAGATGATTATCTTATATGTACCATATTGTATACTGTATGCACTTAATGCACACTTTTAAATAGCCTTGATAATGTATAAATTTATATATGTAGGCTTTTTTTTAATCCCACAAAGTTTACATAGTTCAGAACATAACTCTGATGAATTCGTTTCCTGTGGGATGGAAGAAATCTCTCTGCAACACCCCTCTTTTTTCCCCCTCATCTTTCTTGTCATAAAAAATCTACTACTACTTTTAAACTAATATTTCTCAAGCTGTTTCAATATACTGACAATTAATATTGCAAGATGGCTCTCAAAAAAGATTTTTGGAGATTTACAAAGTAGGTTAGCATAATAGAAATTATGAATGTGTCTGCACTAAAGAAAATTGCTTAATTTAACCTAGTACATCCCAAACTTATTTGACCAGAGAACAGTTTTATATGACATGTTTATTAAAATTTTGTAAAGCTAAGTGCTTGAGGAACAAAGTATGCAGAATGCTGACAAATGAAAAGATACTAACTTCCTTTAAAAGACATTGGCATCTCTGACATGTTTTTCATGCAAGATGAAAAGAAAAGGATTAAAGTGTCAGGCTGGTGTAGGAAAAAGGCCATTTACCTGGGAGATCAGCCATCTGGGCCTGTTGTCTATTACAGTACAGTTAATGCACAACTTTAACTACTGAATTTATATTACCTTTTTGGTTTTTTCTTTGGTAAATTTATTGCTTATTTTTATTTATTTTAAAGTTAATTAATTTATTTAGAGAGAGAGAAAGAACACAAGCAGTGGAGGAGCAGAGAAAGAGAAATAAAGACAGAATTCCAAGCAGGCTCTACACTGTGAGCACAAAGCCCGATATGGGGCTTGAACTCATGAACCATGAGCTCATGACCTGAGCCAAAATCAAGAATCAGAGGCTTAGCTGACTGAGCCATCCAGGTGTCCCTCTGTTTATTTTTAATTTGCTATTTAGTTGTGTTACCTGTCTTTAGGTTGTTTACATTCATTTTTTTCAAATACTTACTAAAATTTTACTGAAAACTTCATGTATAGGGTCTGTGCTAGACGTAGGAATAAAAATTTAATAGTAACTATGTGAACAATACCTTCTTTAATTTTTCAGCCCACCGGGAATTTGAGATAAGTAAGCAAGCTATATAACAAAGTATCACATGGCAGATTCTAAGGAAACTCCAAGTGTTATCACAAGCTTTGATGATCAGTTAAAGTTTCTTGGAAGGAACCATATCAAAGATTTTGATGAATGAGTGATGCAGTGGCCACCTATCAGGGAGCAGCATTCCAAGTAGGGAGAGTAGCATGTGATCTGTTGATAGGAGGAGAGAGAAAACGTGCTGGGTTCAAAGTAACATACTAAACATTTAGCATGGCTGAAGCATAGAAGGAGTTTGGGGAGTAGAATAGAGGGAGCAAGAACTTTGGCACCACCTTGCAAGCCATTTTTAAGAGTTTGGACATGATCTGCCTCTGGAGAGGAAGAAGAAATCTTGTTGAAATGTCTAGACTACCTAAAGCCATCTACACATTTAATGCAATCCCATCAAAATACCAACAGCATTTTTCATAGAACTTGAGCAAATAATTCTAAAATTAGTATGTAACAAAAACAGTCCCTGAATAGCCAAAGTAATCTTAAAGAAGAAAAACAAAACTGGAAGTATCACAATTCCAGACTTCAAGTTACATTACAAAGCTGTAGAAATCAAAACAATATGGCATAAAAAGAGAGACACAGGTCAAAAGAAAAGAACAGAAAACCCAGAAATAAACCCACCCTTATATGGTCAATTAATCTTCAACTAAGGAGGAAAGAATATACAATGGGAAAAAGATTGTCTCTTCAGCAAATGGTGTCAGCAAATCTGGACAGACACATGTAGAAGAATAAAACTGGAACGCTTCCTTATACCATACACAAAAAGAAACTCAAAATGGATTAAAGACCTAAATGTGAGACCTGAAATCATGAACATCTTAGAAGAGAGCACAGGCAGAAATTTCTCTGACATCAACCCTAGCAACATTTTTCTAGATAGGTCTGCAGAGGCAAGGGGGAACAAAAGCAAAAATAAACTATTGGGACTACCTCAAAATAAAAAGCTTCTGCACAGTGAAGTAAATAATCAACAAAACTAAAAGGCAACCTACAGAATGGGATAAAATATTTTCAGCTGACATATCTGATAAAGATCTAGTATTAAAAATATATAAAGAACAAATAATGTAATTAAAGCAAAACAAAAAACCCCAAAAACAAATAATCTAATTAAAAATAGGCCAAAGACATGAACAGATACTTCTCCAAAGAAGACATAGATGGCCAACAGACACATAAGAAGAAGTTCAACACCACTCATAATCAGGGATATGCAGATCAAAACTATATTGAGATTATCACCTCACAACTATCAAAATGGCTAAAACCAAAAACATAAGAAACAAGTGTTGGCAAGGATGTGGAGAAAAAGGAACCCTCTTGCACTGCTGATGAGAATGCAAACTGCTGCAGCCATGGTGGGAAACAGTATAGTGGCTCCTCATAAAGTTAAAAATATAAGTACCCTACAATTCAGGAATTGAGCTACTGGGTATTTACCCAAAAATACAAAAACAGTAATTCAAAGGGATACATGCACCTTTATGTTTTTAGCAGCATTATTTGCAATAGCCAAATTATGGAAGCAGCCCAAGTGTCCATTGATAGATGAATGGATAAATGTTACTTACACACACACACACACACACACACACACACACACACACACATATACACACACACTGGAATATTACTCAGCCATCAGAAAGAATGAAATCTTGCCATTTGCAACAACATGGATAGAGCTAGAGTGTATATTGCGAAGCAAAATAAGAATGATAAATACCATATTACTTCGTTAATAAGTGGAATTTAAAAAACAAAACAAATAAACAAAGGGAAAAAAGAGACAGAGAGACAAACCAAGAAATGGACTCTTAACTGCAGAGAACAAACTGATGGTTACTAGAGGGGAGGTGGGTGGGGAAATAGGTTTAATAGGTGATGGGGTTTAAAGAGGACACTTTTCATGATGAGCACTGAGTAATGTGTAGAATTGATGAATCACTGTACTGTATACCTGAAAGTAATATAATACTGTGTTAACTGTACTGGAATGAAAGTAAACAATAAAACAAGTTTGGTAATAATAGGGTTTCTGTTTTAGAATGATAATGTTGACTATGCTGTGGAGAATGGATTGAAAAGGGTTAAGACTAAAAGCAAGGGTAGCTGGCTAAATTTTAAGTTAAACATGAAAGTTCCCCAAATGGCAGCAACTCCTATAAGCCACTCTGGCAACTGATTCCTGCTGTCTTCCGCTTTCGGTGGCTTCAGTTAATGTGGTCATGAGGAAAAGCCAGGAAGGAGGATCAGCAGAAAAGGGCAACAGGAATCACCCCACATTAGTCTGTGCAGCAGATGCAGCCAGTGGCTGGCGTATAGAATGCGTAGGTGTAACTCCTAACAGCGTCTCTTAGTCCTGCTGCTCTTTAGAACCACCAGAGAACTTTCTAAAATGCTGACACTAAGGCTGAGATTCTGATTCGTTTGATCTGGACTGGGGTCTTGAAAATATTCTAGAGTGGGATCAGTAGGTAGGACTGAGATTTAATGAGAACCAATGAGTCTACCCAGAAATTCAGACCTATCTATTTTAGTTTTGTTAACTTACATTCCATAGTCTAAGGCATCAGAATTACATGGGAGCTTGTCAAAACTCAGACAGATGAGTTCTACTCTCAGAGTGTCTGATTCAGTGGGTGTGGGTGGGACCGGAGAATCCGCATTTATAGCAAGTACAAAGGTGCTGCTGCTGCTGGTCCAGACACCACTTTGAGAACCACTCATCTTAGGCAAGCGTTTTGGAAATGAGATTTTTAAAAAACATTTTTTTTTGCTGGAGGAACTAAGTTTTATTATTTTGTTCCTTTATTAATTTATGTATGTGGAGTCTTTTGTTTCAGAATAATGTCTTCCACATAGTGAGGAATTTTCATACTAATAGTTTATTAAAAAATACATGTTTTAAAATACATTTGGCATGTTTTGTACAAACTGTATGTTTTATTGAATCAGTATTATTTTTGGCAGTAACAAAATGAAATCTACTCAAAGACCAAAAACATAATCATTAGAGACGTTTATTTCTAAAAATGTACTAACTTTAAACATCACAGGAACTATGCATATAAAAGTGAAGCCATCAAAATAAAATGAAATGATGCAATTTTGAAATTAGGAACTGACTGGCTTCGCAATTGGGAAAAATCTGGTGAAACAGATGGCTTCTGAACTGAGCCCTGAAGGAGGATAGACTTGGCTTTATTGGACCATGACCATTAGCCAGGGTTTTGCCCTTTCCTTGTCATTAACTCCTAACACTTTACCACTATTAAGACTGGAATATTCCAGAACTAAGGTGACTATTAAATTAGCTTTGGGGAACATCATAACTACTGACAAGAAGGGCCAACAAAACAACACTTTTTATTTATTTATCATTTCAGATTAAGTCACCAACACCATGAGAATTTTTCATCAATTTTGGCTGGTTGCTCAATTTCACCTTTACTCAAATTTTTCTTCATTCACCTTTCTTCAATAAGAAGGTCCCTACACACACCAAATTTCCATTACAAAAGAAATAATGTGGTTTTTCCACGCTCACAATCATCACTTTCACACCCTTAGCAACTCTTAATTTATCCAGAGCATCTTCTGCATTTCAGGGCAATGGGAAATTTTTTGAAAAAATTTTTTAACGTTTACTCATTTTTGAGAGACAGAGAGACACAGAGTGCAAGCAGGGGAGGTGCAGAGAGAGATGGAGACACAGAATCCAAAGTGGGCTCCAGGCTGCCTACAACTCAGGGCTCGAACCCATGAACCACGAGATCATGACATGAGCTGAAATCAGATGCATAACTGATTGAGCCACCCAGGCGCCCTGGAAATTATTTTAAAATACACTAAGATTACAGGCAAAGAAAACCGAAGCCTCTGCAAGCCCACAGAAAGACTTACTTCCATTTTTTCAAATCATGCAAAAGATGTTGTCAAAAATCATTTGTGTCAGAAATAATTTGTGGGCATACCTACTCACAATTCCAGAAACATTTGCTAAGCACCAATGTAAGACATGGTGCTAGATGCTTCTCAACACAAGGTTGGTTTCAGTAGAAACATAAGAGTGTTTATTGTTACTTATTCACAGGGTGAAAAGACATGTTTTAACTCAATAATAAAAAGTCTACATGGTTAAACATTTACTCATATTAGTCATTAATAGAATATTAGGATAGATTATAGGGGTATTTTTTTGGTTTCATTTTGTTTTTTAATGTTTATTTTTGAGAGAGAGAGAGAGAGATTGAGAGAGAGAACTCGAGTGGGGAGGGTCAGAGAGAGAGGGAGACAGAATCCGAAGCAGGCTTCAGGCTCTGAGCTGTCAGCACAGAGCCCGACAATCCGCAAACCACAAGATCGTGACCTGAGCCAAAGTCGGATGCTCAACCAACTGAGCCAGCCAGTCGCCGCTAGATTATGTTTTTATAAAAATATTTACTACTAAAATTATGCATGGAAATATAATGCAATGTTTGGGAATTATTGGTTTTCTGATGTTTACGTAGATAATCTTTTCATTTGGAAGTATAATTTAATCCAATCATTTTGTAAGATTGTCCAATAATGTGATTAAATATTTTGAGAAAAAAGAAAAACAAATTTGTAAGAACTGGATCAAAGTATGAACAAATATTTAGAGCACTCCTCTCTTTCCCCTTTGTTTTGTGCCAAAAAGGGCAATAAAATTTAAATATTTGCTTCTATGCAATGCAATAAATGACGTGTTCAAGCAGGAGCCCCAAGGAAAACCATATAACATTATTTATAGTTCTTGGAAGTGGACATGTGTATAGGTTGATAATATACAATTTAATCATATCACCTTAGAAAAGGAGAAGAAATTAGAGATAATCTATTTCTATACCCTCATTTACCCATGAAGAAACTGAAACCCAGAGCTAATACCAGGACTCTTTCTAGATGTCTTTTTGTCATATTTGCCCTTGTAGTATAGATGGCACAGCTGGGGACACATTCTGGTGTGGTATATATCAACTACAGAAAAATTGGTTGGTGGCTCTCAAATTTTAGTGAGTCGGTGTATTTGTTAAACATGCCCCAGCTACAGACAAGCAGTGCACTGTGTCTGAATGGAGTCCAGGTATCTGCAATTTCAACAGTGATGGTGAGAAAATCACTACTGATTGTGATGTGGTACAGCTTTCCTTAATAATGAGAAATGCAGAACTGTAGAATGGAAAGTTTCACAAAAGGGCTTTATGTTCATTGAGCACATCTTTCCAAATAAGTGACAGCTTTTTCATCAAAACATAATGGCTGTTCCCTTTCTTTGCAACTGTAAGGTAAAAGGGAATGCTGGGGGTGCCTGGGTGGCTCAGTCAGTTAAGCGTCTGACTTCACCTCAGGTCATGATCTCACAGTTCGTGAGTTCGAGCCCCATGTTGGGCTCTGTGGTAATAGCTCAGTGCCTGAAGCCTGCTTGGGATTCTGTGTCTCCTTCTCTCTGCCCCTCCCCCACCTTTCTCTCAAAGGAAAAAAAAACATTAAAAAAAGGGAATGCTGTTTAAGCAAGAAACTGTGAAGACCACAGAGCAATACTTGATCAACTGCTCACACCTGACAATCAGAATCACCTGGGGTTACCTGTAAACATACAGATTCATAGGCCCCTTTTCTGGAAAGTCTTATGTACGGGAAGGTATGTAGTGGTACTCAGGAATCTGTACTTTTCAGAATCACTTCTGATAATTCCGATAACCAACCCAGTTTGAAAACTAGGTCATGACTTATTGTATTAAAATCGACTTCAACAGTTCTCAACTTTGGTATGGGAAAGCTGAAATAAAATGGACTCCCTCATAGTAAGGGGTTTAAAAAATGAGCTGGGAGCCTATTAAGGAGCTGGGCCTCATGCATGCCATCACTTGGGGGGACCATGAACTTTTGAACTGGGCCAAACTGCAAATCCTCCAAGGACTCTGAACACCTGCAACTTTCTACAGGAAGGGACTTTGCCTAGCAATACCCTTAGCAACCAATTATGTTAAGCTAAGGTCAGTTTTCTTTTCTTTTCTTTTTTTCTTTTTCTTTTTTTCTTTCTTTTTTTTTTGTGGCCAACACCAATCAAAATGCTTTGTAAACCTTGTATTCAAGCATTTCCTTAAAACCACTGACTTTTGCTCCCTAGTGGGACATAATTTGCATTGCTACCCAATCTGTGCTCCGTGAATTACAGTTCTAAGACCCCAAATAAATGCTTTTATTTTTTTTCAGTTCTGCCTCTTTACCTAGTCAACAGACATATAAAATCAACTAAGGGACTCAGCAGAACACTTACCTCTAGAGCTTCTGAATGGATAGGACTGGAGGGTGGTCCATGAAGTTTCCTTCCACAAGTTCCCTGATGATGCTGATGATTCTTTGAAAACCAACTGGGCTAGATCATGCTGTGCAAGGTGAGAGAGAAAAATGCCCAGAGGCTGCTGCGGTATCGCTGGCGAAACCCATACCTCTGCTCTATTGTTGCCCGAAGAGCAATAAAATGGCCTCTGCTCCTTTTATGCCTCCAAATCTCAAGCAGGTGTTTCTTATTAGTGGAGCCTAAAGTGGAAGCTCCTGGTAAAGATTCTAGACAATGCAGTTCCCAGGCTTCTAGTGTTACAATGGGTGGGTGCAGCCATGGGTGGAATGGGGTGGACAGGGGAGGGATGGCGGGAAACTAGGAGTGGAGAAGTTGTGTTCATCTGCTAGCATAAAATGTTGCAAAGATATGCAGATAAGTTTTAGCAGTAGTTTGTTCCAAACTATAAAAGTCAGTTTATCCTTGCTCACATTCAATATATGAAGGGGTTAATAGGATCTGAGGCTCTTAGAAAAGGAAAAAAATAAGTCCCCAAAAGAGAGAAAAAAAATTGACGTTAAGGTGATCAGGAGACCAGACTGCTCACTGTGACTAATAGTATACATGTGATCGACAGGCTTAGCAAAACCAAAAACTTATGTGATCAATGAAAGAAGTCATTGCTTTTTTGGCATGTACCCAAATGTAGAATCCCACTTGGACATCTAAAACTATCCTTATATGTGCAAGTAAGCTATTAATAGAAAGAGTAGACTTTGGAAGCAAAGACAAAGAGATCACAAGCAGGGCCACAAATCTGTGTTTGGAAAATAGAATTTTGCACAGAGTAAGGCATACTTTAAATGAAAATACAGGAGAGAAAGAGGTGTTTTAAATATACAGGAGTGGGTCTCACATTCCCTAGGCAAGTGAATGCACTAATACGCCATGTTAAAAATGAAAATAAGAAGGGAGCTTGAGGGACAAAGGCATTAATGAATGTTAAAGGTGTAGCCATACGGGGAAGCAGCAACCAAGGCAGTAAGCATTGCATTAGAAATAAGAGATCAGTGAATAGAAAGAAGTTATTAAGATTACAGTTAGCTTGAGTGACTTCCAGCAGATCTGTCCCCGTGCAGACGCCATTTTAAAATCTGGCATCGAAACAATATCCCTGGTGTAAAAGATCTGGTTTCACAAAACGACGCTAAACAGGGATATCCAAGCTGTCACTGATTTGGGGAGACCAAGGCCATCAGATCATCACATTAGCACAGAGCCAAACTTTCAAATGCTCTGCTTTCTTCAGTTTTCTCTCGAATCCTTATTTTTACATTAGTTATATTTTGGCGAGATGAAAAAGTAATATCCTCTGCTCTCAGTAAATGAAATGCCCCCCGTTGCTGCAATATCTAAACACATGTTAGATTCCATGTACACATTTAGAAATGCTTGGGTAGAAGAAATCAGAAAGGTAATAGATTAAATTCAACATCATCAACGTATTAAAATTTAAGACCTCTTTATGGGAAAAATGTGGAAAGAAACATTGGAGGGAAAGAGTATGATAGATTATTGAATGAACAAAGCAGAATGCAGCCACTATATGTATGCCCAGAGTCACAAGTGATAAAATTAAAAAAATAAATACATTAAGTGGAGAAATGGGCATATCTGATAGACATTGAACTAGGCAACAAAGTGAGACAGGAAAGGGAGAAAGAAGGACTTAGATTTTAGATTACAGACTGTAGTTCCACTCAAGTATTGTGAGCCTTTTATTTATAAACATAAAACATTTATCATTTAAATATCAAAAAACTGGATTTAGGGAAGTTGATCACTTGTCCATTCATGACTCCCCTGACTTTAGAAATCTTCTCAGCATTTTATACCAGAAATCAATGAAGTGATATTTGCTGAATTGTAAGGAAAAAAATTTGCTTCACAAAAATGTGATATTAATTTAAGTCATCAGAAAGACATTCTCCAATAAGCAAATGCCCAATAAATATATAATTCATGCTTAGTACATACATAAATTAATTAATCAGAAGTCATTGTGTAAAAGACCAGTTATGAATGTGGAATCCATTGAAACATAGAATTAATGCTGAAAAATATAGAATATGATTACAGAAAAGAACATAAAAGTTGGAATTCTTGAAATAAAAGCTGCATAACAAAAATAACAATTTTTCTCTAAAATACAAAAACAAAAAATCCGCAGTGTGCCCCTGAAATGGGAGACCAGAAATGGGAGAACACATACATGCAAAGATGTCTTCATCTTTCATGTACGGGGTGTAGCGAATGCTATGACATGCCGCCCAGATCCCCCTTCAGTACTGACACTTTCTCGCTGTCGGAAGGTTACCTGGAGTGCTGACTAGTTACCAGCCTGTTGGGGAAGGTCATCAAGAAGTGACTGCCAGCTCACCTGTGAGCTGAATATGGGTGATCAGAGCTCTGTACCCCCTCCTCTGTCCTTGGAACCTGGGTTCTGCTTGCCTTTCCCACTGCCAGAGGCTCTTCCAAGGACAAAACCTCAAGACAGTGATGTGGTGTTGAGAACACCTATGTAGTACCCGTGAGTGATCCCAGTTAAACTTTATAAATTTTAAGATATGGCAGGCAGATGCAAGGATCCATTTGTCTTACTGTTACCCAGGACAAGCCTCCTATATATGTTCCCTTTGCTTGGTAAAACTACCATCTATGAACCTGGATGGCCTGACTCTTTCTTTGCTCTCTCCCTACCCTCCCTCTGAGTACAGGGACCAGCTTCACATCACATCTGTCAAGCTCCCGAGGAACCCACAAACCAACATAGCCCTCAGGTTCAGCTGTCTTCAGGAATTGTGCCATTTGATGTGAATCACCTGCTTAAGGCCATGCTCCCTTCAGGGACATCCACCATCGTGTGACTGGACGTGGAAGGTCCCCCAAACTCTGAAGATCAGATGAACTTTAGAGCTCTCTGTGGGTGGCTAAGGCCTTTACTGTGATTGCATAAGCACCTACGTTCTCAATGTGCCCAAATTTGTTTTCTCCCCCTGCTCACAGACGTTCATCCGTGAGCACTCCCCCTAATCTCCCCACACTCAAATCTCCACCTCTGAGGGAAGTATAGTAGATTCTAGCTAATAAAGTTGAAAAGAAATAAATAAGATATAAATTACTGAAAACAGAAAAATTACTTTCTGAAAAACCCCAAAGAAAATTATAAACTGAAAAAAACTCTTAAAATTGCCATGAAGGGATCAATAAAAGATCAGTACAATAACATCTATAGCCCTCCCATCTCAACAACAACACCAAAAAAAAAATTGAATGTGTAATGGAAACTGTCTGAATAGCAAAAAAAAAAAAAAAAGTATTGGAAATCAACCCAAAAAGTAAAGTAAAGCATAGGATATATAGGAAATAAATCTTGAAATTAAAAAAATAAGAGGGCAACAAAAAGGAAGGATTTTCCTATCACTTATCAAAATGTTATATAGAGTAATTTTATCAATTTAATTGGATGACAAAGAGGTTATGTAATAGAAGAGTCTAAAAATAGGCTCATGAATATATAAGCATTTAGTTTGTGGTAAAAGCAGCAATTTATCTAAGTGGGAAAAAATAGTGTTGAAGAGTGACTAACCATTTGCAAAACATTTGGTCAGATTTATAAATCAGACTGTACACTAAAATAAGGTTAAGGCTTACCTTTCCACTGACGCCTTTGATTCCATCCTTCCTTTTACCTCTATAACTTCATTCCATTCCTTTATCTCATATTTTTCTGCATGTTCCACCTCTCCTTCTCTGCTCCATCACCAAATAAGTATACTGAAGACTTTACTATCTTGAACAACCAATCAACCAATATAAACAAAAGAAAAACTCTCAACCCAACCTTCTTCTTCCAGCTACCACCATGTTTCTTTCTGTCTTGCAAGAGTTCTCTGCTGTTACTGTCTTTGCTTCCCCTCTACTTTTCTACTTACAGCAGGACCCCATGTCTTACACTGGGTCTCTGAAATATATTCTGTGACCAGAGAATTGTAGACAAAAGTGTTTTCAGGAGATGCTTGCAGAAGATGTACTAGGAAGGAAGTAAAGAAGGCAGAATTAAACAGATGGAGAAGGTGACCCACAGTGTAGTTCCTATTGAGTGCTCAGTTGATCGTGTGGGGGAGCACTAGAATTCTTCCAACAGAAACAAGGGGACTGACCTTTAAATCCCCTCACAGACAGTCATTGGCCTGAACTTCCTTGTGCATGACTGTGCCCTGCAACCGAGGGCAACTGCCTATGGCAGATGGTGATTCTTGGCTGAAGAATGGAGTATTTGGCCCTTCAGAAGGGATTGGGTGGAGCATCACGGTATCCCTACATCTGTTCTTTGAGGAGCTCACAACCACTTGGTCTGTAAGTGATTTCTCCCCATCAGGGAAAAGCTTTGCCAGGATTCTGCTTAGTCTGGTTTCCTGGGGAGAAATTATGAGGAAAGGGTTGGTGACATGAACTACACTCATTGTTCCACCTGATCTCAAAACTGGCGCTCATCTTCTCCCTCCTCCACCACCCATTTTAGATCCCCCTTTCCCTCTGCTGACACCTCTGCGGGTCTAGGCAATTTGCCTGGTTAGGTGACTCACCACCCTTCCTGAGGGGTTTGGGCTCCTGGTTACTGTGCCATTCCCAGGCTGTGGCTGCTCTACTTTTCCATATATCATTAGAGCCAAACAAGGCAGTGCCTACAGACATCCCAGAGGACCACCTGAGGCTTAAATATATTCTTCCCTCCCCGCATTGAGTAACAGCTGTCCCGCCTCTTCCTGAAGAGGGAATCAATCACCCCTGCTGGGTTAGTGGCTCGTTTTCTTCCCTGCTGGTCTCTTGGCATTAGGATCTTGGAAGACTGGGTAGCAATGGATGCCTAAAGCCCAATTATCCTGTTACTGGGAACCAGAATTTCTAGACCTATAGAATCTAAAACTAAATGGGTGGAAAACACTAAACCCTCCAAGTGGGTCATTGCCAATGATGGCAATCAAAGCTACCCTACTTTATCTCTTTGATTTCCAAGCCCTGAATTCTACTTCTGTGGAACACAGCTCAATCTAAATAGGCTCTGCATGACACTTGGGCAGGTGGTACCTTTTTTTACAGGGTATCCTCTCTAAGCTGGTACCTCAACTGTGCTTGGAGAGGCCAATCTATGCCTATGAGGCTGGTTCTGAGTTGTGTAGTAATGTGATAGGACCAGTGATTCCTTTGATCTTGTGCAGGACCAGGACCAGGTGAGGCAAGTGAGGACTTGACTTAAGGTGCAACTTTTAAGGGTCCTGCTCAACCTCAGGGGTGAGGCACTTATCTCAGGCCGTGTCTCTTTCCTACAAAATGGCTGACCAGGTCTACCAAAGGAAGGTCTGGCCATCAGGAGGATTTTTTTCTTACTGATTTCTTTTGAGGCCAGAACCTGTTACTTGCAGTTCAGAAACATCCATGTTTTGCCTGCCCTATCCACTAATCCTGCTTCTTTTTTTTCCTCTGTGGAAACCATAAAGGGCTTTCCATGAGGCAGTAGGAGCAATCTGAGCAGGAAGGGCAAGACAACAGTGGTAAATGTCTGGGCCTCATGTTCATGCAGTTTACTAGTGCTTTCTGGCTCTATTCATGTGCAGTTCCAGATTCCAGTTCCAGTTCCAGACTTCTATCTTACCACTGATTTCTGCTCGGAATTCCCCCACTTATTACTTGGTGATTACAGTTCATGAGGGAACTGACCACACAGTCACTTGATGCTCTAGGATCAGATGCTCTCTCCTACTGGGCTTGTAAGATCCACACAGTGTTCATTCTCACTACAGATAATGCTAGGACTAGCGTGTTTCAGGTTGGCAACCCAAGTGACAGGGATGCTTGCACCATACCCCGGCCTTGTTCTTTCTTGCAAAGCTCTTTTCTGTTCGTGTCTCCACTCAAAGATGGCAACTTTCCATGTCACCCAGTAAATGGCTGCAAGCAGTATTTGCAAGTACAGAACTCTAAAACATCTACCAAGTGTTGTGATTGTTTATATGTTGTGGGAGATGCAAGATGCAATAAGTTTATTTTGGAGAAGATGTCCTGACACACCCAAAATTACTGGATTCCTAAAAACCTGAGTGAGAAGAGACAAAAATTGAAGTGACTTCATTAGTTTCTCTTTTCTACAGCCTAGGAATTGATTGGGAGGAGACTAAGAGAAGCTCCCACCCTTAACAAAGTGAAAGATGCCTATGAGTGAATCAAAGCAGACCCATAATCAGGCACATATTTGTGGATTCTTCTCCAACATCCTCTGTCCACATTTATCACTTCCTCCTCCAAATTCCTGAATAAATTTTAGGAATAAATTTCTTGTCTTGTATTGTCCCAGTCCCTGCTTTCTTGTTAAACACACATTAAAAACTCTGTAAAATAAAGGTCTACTAAAAAGAGAGACAGTGAGGATGGAAGATGGAATGTGTGAAAGAGAAAGAAGAAAGGGGAAAAAGAGAAAATAAATCAATTCAGGCCAACATATGAGCTATTCTACTCACTATATAACTGTGAAGACCTGTTGGTTTTATTTTTCTAAGTAATGAAATCCTAATAGTTTATGGAGTTAAGGAAAAAAATTTATGTTCTGACAAAGGAGCTCAAGCAAATATTCAAGTTTAGATTTATTAAAGTAAAGAAAATTAGCTTCTTGGTATGGAAACATTAATTGTAGATCTCAGGTATCCTTCTAGCCTCTCTTTCCTCATGTGGAAGTTGCCCAAAATAAAACTGACATTTTTCTTCATAAATATTACTATCTTTGGGCTACTTCTCTATACAAGAACTAACTTTGTTCCCAGGTATTTTCAGCTCCAAATCCATATTCTTATTCCTGGTTTTATGATCTACTCTTTAATCTAACCTTGTGTTAACAATACTATCAACTTACCCCCAAAATTTACCTCTAGCCTCAACAATATTTACTTTTGTCAGAGAATCTTAGCTTTGCCCTTTATTCTGTTTATGGCTGCAGGCTTAGGATAAGGCTGCTTTATCTCCAGGATGCATTTTTCCTTCCCACCACTTAAATCTATTACCATTATAAAAATGTCCCTTCTTAACAACTGCATGCCCTTGGGATAGTGGGGTAAACAAAGAGAAGGTGGAGATAGGTCTGACTTTCAGATATTCAATAATTTAATTGATTTCCTGATGACTGTCACCATCAAGAGATAGGGCAATGCAGTTGATGCTATAGGCCATCTATAGCTTAGAAACACTCTTATTAGGCATATAAGGTTAGTTTTTTCCATTGCTATCACAGGTAAGCCCTTTTTAATTGCCTCTATAGTGTCTCATCTATGACAAGTAGAGTCAGCAGTAGTCATTCAAAACAGTTATCCATAGACAGGTTCTATATGTTTACTTCATCTTCAAGACACTGGGTATTTGTTGGTGATCAAGATATACCCAACCCCTGTCCTTTTAGAGCTTATATATTAAGGGAGAGAGAATTAATACACAAATAAGGTCATTTCAAAGTGATAAATACTATCAAATAAACAGGATGATATGACAAATTGGACAAAGGTGAGACAACTGTGGATTGAGTCATTAGGGCAGGTTTTCTGATGTTGTGCAATGTGAACCAAGGTTTGATAAAAGACACAGCATTTCAAAGTCCTAGGAAAGAGCATTCCAGGTAGAAGAATCAACAAGAACAGAAACCCTATGGTTGAAAGGACATTAGTGTATCTGGGTAATTAGAGAGGATTCAGTGTAGTTGTGGCACAGTGAGGAAGGGAGAAAGTGGTACAAGTTGATGTAGGAAAAGAGGCAGGGACAAATCATCCAGGTCCTGTGGACCAAAGTACAGAATTTAGTTTTCACCATAAGTAAAATAGAGGCCACTGGAGGATTTTAACAGGGGGTTGATACTTAGTTTTCTGTCAAAATTGCTATGTTTTCTCCATGGAGAAGGGGGTAGGACAAAGACAGCACACCAATTTCACTTTTGCTCCTACTTCAGAGATAGGATCCTGGAAAAACATGAATGTTGGAATAAGGTGATTTTTAGTGTCTATTAATGATCACTACAAATTTTCTAGGTAGACCCTGTTTCTCTTGACATCTTAGCACTAAAGTTATTGCCTGCAGAGTATTCCACAGCCAACATCAGTAGATCAAATGACTACAAAACATTTAAAAGTTCTATATACAAGCATATAGGGCTGAAAAAAAATATTCTAAGATAACAGGAAGTTCCAATTACTATGGGCTAGACTAGCTGATTAGATAAGGAAGGGATAAGACTGAAATGATGCTTAATTACAAAGACCTTAACCAGGGCAATTTTGTGTTTAAGTGGTGAACACAGAATAGATCTTCCAATTCTGATTTACCCCCTTTCAACTAGAGAGACCCCCTTTGTTCTCCAGGTAAAAGTTAAGTCTACATGAAGGTTTATCTGTATTTATAAGCACTATCATACAGTATATTATTTTTTCATTGAGGTATTATTGATGTACAACAGTATATTAGTTTCAGGTATCCAAAGTAATGATTAGACACTTGTATACAATGAAAAATTATCACCACATGAACTCCAGTCCCTATCTACCACCTTAAAAGTTTTTGAAAAAAAAATATTTTTTCTTGTGTAAGTACATTTAAGATTCATTCTTCCAGCAGCTTTCAAATATGTAGTGCAGTGCCATGGACTACAGTCACCAAGCTGCACACTACATCCCCATAACCTATCCATTTCACAACTGGAAGTCTACCTCCCAACATCCTTTACCCATTTTGCCCCTCAAACCCCCAGCCTCTGGTAGCTACCACTTTGTTCTCCATACTCATGAGTTTTGTTTGTTTTGTTTTTAGATTCCAAACATAAGTGAGACTAAATGGTATTTGTCTTTCTCTGTCTGACTTACTTCCCTTACCACAATACCCTCAAGTTCCATCCATGATGTTGCAAATGTCAAGATTCCTTTTTTTTTGGGGGGGGTAGTATTCCATTCTGTGTGTGTGTGTGTGTGTGTGTGTGCACACCACATCTTCTTTATTCATCCATTGATTAGGTTGTTTTCAAATCTTGGCTATTGCAAATAATGCTGCAATAAATAAAGGGGTGTGTATATTTTTTTGATTTAGTGTTTTTGTTTTCTTGTGATAAATACCCAGAAGTGAAATTGCTAGATATTATGGTAGTTCTAGTTTTAATTTTTTAAGGAATCTCCATATTGTTTTTGGTAGTAGCTGCACCAATTTACATTCTCACCAACAGTGCATGAGGGTTTCCTTTTCTCCATCTTGCTGACACTTGTTATTTCTTGTCTTTAATAATAGTCATTCTGATGCATGTAAGGTGATAGCTCTTTGAGGTTTTGATTTTCATTTCCCTGATGATTAGTAATGTTGAACATCTTTTCATATGTCTGTTGGCCATTTGTAGGTCTTCCTTGGAAAAATGTCTAGTCAGGTCCCTTGCCTATTTTTTAATCAGATTTTGTGTGTGTGTGTGTGTGTGTGTGTGTGGGTATGTGCGTTGCTGTTGAGTTACATGAGTTCTTTATATATCTTAGATATTAATCCCTTATTGGGTAAATGATTTGCAAATATATTCTCCCATTTAGTAGGTTGCCTTTTTGTTTTGTGGATAGTTTCCTTTGCTGTATAGAAGCTTTTTAGTTTAATGTGGTCCGACTTGTTTATTTTGGCTTTTCTTGCCTTTACTTCAGGAGTGAGATCCAAAAATATATCAGCAGGAGAATATCAAGAATCTGACAGCCTATGCTTTATTCTAGGAATTTTATGGTTTCAGGTCTTAATTTCAAGTTTTTAATTTGTTTTAATTAATTTTTGTGTATGGCATAAGACAGTGGTTCAGTTTCATTCTTCCATATGTGGCTGTCCAGTTTTCACAACAGCATTTGTTAAAGACACTGTCCTTTTACCATTGTATATTTTGGCCTCCTTTTTAAAATTAATTGACCATAGATACATGGATTTATTTCTGGGCTCTCTATTCTGTTTCTTTAATATATGTGCCTGTTTAATGTGTCAATAATGATTGCTATAGCTTTGTAATATAGTTTGAAATCAAGAAGCATGATGTCTCCAGCTTTGCTCTTCTTCTTCAAGATTGCTTTGGCTTTTTGGGGTCCTTTGTGGTTCCATACAAATTTTAGGATTGTTTATTCTATTTGTTTTTAAAAATGCCGTTGGAATTTTGATAGGGATTGTAGTGAAACTGTAGCTTTCTTGGATAATGTGGACATTTAAAAAATATTAATTCTTCCAGTCTATGGGCATGGAATATCTTTCCACTTATTCATGTCTTCTTTAATGGTTTTCATCAATACCTAATAGTTTTCAGGGTACAGGTCTTTCACCTCTTTGGTTAAATTTATTCCTGGATATTTTATTCTTTTTGATGAAATTGTGAATGGGACTCTTAATTTCTCTTTCTGATAGTTTATTGTCAGTGTATAGAAATGCAACAAATTTTTGCATGTTGATTCTGTAAACTACAACTTTACTGAGTTTGTTTATGAGGTCTAATTGTTTTTTGGTGGAGTTTTTAGGGTTTCCTATATGTAAAATACGCCATTGGGGTGCCTGGGTGGCTTAGTCTCTTAAGCATCTGACTTTTTAGCTCAGGTTATGATCTCACAGTTCATGGGTTTGAGCCCCACATCAGGCTCTGTGCTGACAGCTCAGGCCTGGAGCCTGCTTCCTATTCTGTCTCCCTCTCTTTCTGCCCCTCCCTTACTCGTATTCTCTCTTTCTCTCTCAAAAATAAACATAAAAAAAACTTTTAAAGATAAAAATAATGTCATCTAGAAATAATGACAGTTTTACTTCTTCCATTCCAATTTGGATGACTTTTCTTTTCTTTTCTTTTCTTTTCTTTTCTTTTCTTTTCTTCTTTTCTTTTTTTTTTTTTTCCTTTTATTTCTTTGTTTTACCTAGTTGCTCTGGCTAGGGCTCCCAAAACTGTGTTGAATACAACTGCTGAAAGAGGGCATCCTTGTCTTGCTTGTGCTCTTGAAGGAAAGCTTTTTACCATTGAGTATGATATTAGCTGTGGTCTTGTTATATATGGACTATATTATGTTGAGGTATGTTCCCTCTATACCTGCTTTGTTAGATTTTTTTTTTTTTGATAAATGGTTGTTGAATTTTGTAAATGGTTTTTCTGCATCTATTGAGATGATAATATGATTTTTATCCTTTGTTTTGTTAATGTGGTATATCATGTTGATTGATTTGTGGATGTTGAACCATTCTTGTATCCCTAAAATAAATCCCACTTGATCATGGTATATGATCTTCTTAATGTGTGTGTGTGTGTGTGTGTGTGTGTATTTTTTTTTCTTTTCTTTTTTTTTTTTTTTCTGATGTCCTTGTCTGGTTTTGTTATCTAGGAAATGTTGGTCTCATAAGATGAGTTGTGTTTCCTCCTCTTCAATTTTTAAAGAGAGTTTAAAAAGAATATGTATTAAATCTTCAAATCTTTGGTGGTATTTATCTGTGAATCCATCTGGTACTGGAAAGTTTTAAATTACTGATTTAGTCTCCTTACTGGTAATCAGTCTATTCAGTTTTTGTATTGCTTCGTGATTCAGTCTTTGAGAAGTATACATTTCTTGGAATTTATCCATTTCTTCTAGATCGTCCGATTTGTGGGAATATAATTGTTCATAATAGTCTCTTATAATCCTTTTTATTACTGTGGTGTCCATTGTAACTTTCCTTTCATTCTTAATTTTATTTATTTGAACATTATCTCTTTTTTAATTAGTGAGTCTAACTAAAGGCTTGTCAACATTTTTCTTTTCAAAGAGTGAGCTTAGTTTCATTGATATGTTCTGCCGTCTTTCTAGTCTCTATTTCATTTATTTTTGCTCTGAGCTTTATTTCCTTCATTCTACTAATATGGAGTTAGTTTTTTTTCTATTTTGTATAGGTGTAAAGACAGATTGTTTATTTAAGACTTTTCTTGTTTCTTGAGGTAGGCCTGTATAACTATGAATTTCCCTTTTAGAAATTTTTGCTGCAACTCATATATTTTCGTACACTGTATTTCCATGTTCATATGTTTCAAGATGTTTTTTTTAATTTCACCTTTTATTTTTTCTTTAACCAATTAGTTGTTAGTAGCATGTTGTTTAATCTCCACGTATGTGTGACTTTTCCAATGTTCTTCTTATAATTGATTTCTAGTTTCATAGCATTGTGATGGGAAAAGATAGTTGATGTGTTTTCAATCATCTTCAATTTTTTTAAAGGTTATTTATTTATTTTGAGAGGGAGAGAGACTCCCAAGCAGGCTCTGCACTGACAATGTGGAGCCAATGCAGGGCTTGAACCCACTAACTGTGAAATCATGACCTGAGCCAAAATCAAGAGTCAGATGCTTAACTCACTGAGCCACCCAGGCATTCGATCTTCTTTGATTTGTTGAGACTTATTTTCGTGGCCTAATGTGTGATCTACACTGGAAAATGTTCCACGTGCACTTGAAAAGAATGTATATTCTGCCGCTTTTGGATGGAATGTCCTTTAAATATCAAACTCTATTTGGTATAATGTGTCATTTAAGGTCAATATTTCCATATTGATTTTCTGTCTGTGTGATCTTTCCATTGGTGTAAGGAGGGGAATTAAAATGCCCTACTATTATTGTATTTTTGTCAATTTCCCCCTTTATGTCTGTTAATAGTTGCTTTATATATTTAGGTGCTTCTATGTTGGCTGCATAAATATTTATAAATGTTATGTTCTGTTGTTGGATTGAACCCTTTATCATGATTTAATGCCCTTCATTATCTTTTGTAAGTCTTTGTTTTAAAGTCTATTTTGACTGATAGAAGTATTGCTACCCGTTTTCTTTTCATTTCCATTTTCATGGAATATCTTCTTCCATCCCTTCATTTTCAGTCTTTGTAATTCCTTATATTTGAGTTGAATCTCTTACAGGCAGTGTATATATAGATGGGTCTTATTTCTTTTATCCATTCAGCTACTCTATGTCTTTTGACTGGAGCATTTAGTCCATTTATATTTAAAGTAATTATTACTAGGTATGTACTTACTGCCATTTTGCTAGTTGTTTCTGGCTGTTTTGTCGTTCCTCTCTGTTCCTTTCTTTTTCTTTTGCTCTCTTCCTTTGTAGTTTGATGATTTTCTTTACTGTTGTGTTTAGATTCCTTTGTTACTATATTTTGCATATCTATGACACATTTTTGCTTTGTTGTTACCATGAGCTTCACATATAATAGCCTATATATATATATATATACACACACACATATATATACATATGTATGTATGTGTGTATATATATACATATATATGTGTATATACATACATATGTGTGTGTGTATATATATACACATATATGTGTGTGTATATATATATATACATATATATATACATATATATATATATATATATATATAACAGTCTATTTCAAGTTGATAGCAACTTAAGTTTGAACACATTCTAAAACTACATCTTTACTCCCCTCCTCAAGTTTTATTTTTGATGTCCTATTTCTTATTTTGTGCATTCTTAACTTATTACAAATGTAATTCTTTTTACTATTTTTATTTTTGTCTTTTAACCTTCCTACCAGCTTCCTTTGGGATTAATCCACTACCTTTACTATATATTTACATTTACTAGTGTGATTTATATGCTAATATGTTTTCTTGTTACTAATTAATGTCCTTTCTCTTCAACTTAAGGAAGTCCCTTTAACATTTCTTATAAGGCTGGTTTACTGGCAATGAACTTTAGTTTTTCTTTGTGTGGGAAATTCTTTATCTCTTCTTCAACTCTGAATGATAACTTTGTCAGGTAGAGTATTCTTGGTTGGAAGTTTTTTTCCTTTCAGCACTTTTATTATATCATGCCACTCTGTACTGGGCTGCAAAGTTTCTGCTAAAAATCTACTCATAGTCTTCCGAGGGTTCCCTTTTATATAAAAGGCTGTTTTTCTCTTGCTGCTTTTGAGATACTCTGTCTTTAACTTTGATATTATATGGGAAGTTTTCAATCATTATTTTTGCTAATAAGTTTTTTGCTCTCCTTTTCTCCTTCTGGGTCCCCTATAGTGCAAATGTTATTACACTTGATGTTGCCCGTAAGTCCTGCAAGCCATCTTTACTCTTTAAAATTCTTATTTTTTTTTCTTTTTGCTGCCCTGTCTAGGTGAGTTCCACTATCCCATATTCTAGATCACTGATCATTTTTTCTGCTTCATCTAGTCTGCTGTTGCACCCTTCTGGTGATTTTTGTTTTGTTTTTTTTTTTTTTCAGTTGAGGTATTGTGTTCTGCTCTGTGACTTCTGTTTGGTACTTTCATATATTTTCTGTCTCTTCCTTGAAGTTCTCACTGTATTCACCCATTATTTTCCCAAGTTCAGTATCAGGTAATTTACTTATCTCCATTTCATTAAATTTTTTTTTTGAGGTTCTTTCTTTTTCTTGTGTTTGGAAAATATTCCTTTGTTTCTTCATTTTTGTCACTTTCTGTGTTTGTTTCTATATATTAAGCAAAACAGCTACCCCTCTCAGTTTTGAAGGAGTGGTCTTGTATAGGAAATAAGCCTTATTTTTTCAATCTTGCCCTAGCACTTGCTTTTCTTTCAAAACTTTGTCACTGTCTGAGCAGCCTGATGTATTCTCAGTAGATCCCAGTTAATGAGGCTGTGCAAGATTTGTCAGTGTTCCAAAGAGAGAATTCTCAGTCAGCACCTAGTTTCAGGCTGATTGGAAGCCAGAAACTTACACAGCAGCTTTTAAAGTATCTAAATATATACAGCTCTGTGGGTCTGCAATAGTAAACTTTGCTGGCCTCTACACCAGGAGACCTAGAGGTATCCCCTGGGCAACAGTTGCAAGAATCAGGGCTTTAAGTGAGAGCATAAGCTCCTTTCTGGGAGGTATTGGTGAACTGTAGTTAAGGCGGAATTCGAGTGCAAAGTTGGTGTCTCCTGGCACACATTTCCTGAGTGCACTTCCCTAGCCTCCAGATATGTGGGAAACATGAAGTCAGCCCCTGAGGCTGAAGCTCCAGGACTAGTTAATAGACTTTTTTCACAGAAAGACTAATGCGTGCTTCAGTCTGCTCACTGTATAGTTCCTAGGAGTGGTCTCCTGCCAAGAGCTGTCTCTCTGATTGTTAGTGAAAGGGACCCAGGAACACAGGTACCCCTGGCAACCAGAGCCAGGCAATAAAGAACATCCCTTGTGTGGACTGCATGTGCCTGCCAGCTTCAGTGAGACAGTCAGAGAGTATAGGACCAGGGCACACTTGCCAGTGCTAACAAGGTAGAGGAAGAGCCCCAAAAATGGCACCCACCAGTGCCTGTATCCCTAGAGAACATCTGAATAGGCTCCCGTCCCACCAGCAGATGCTTTAAGATAAGCAAATGAATCTCCCTTACAAATAGTCTAGGTGTTTTTCAAACTTCTACTTTTGTGCTGGTGTCTGGGATGAGTGAGTCTGTGCATAAGCCCTTTAAGAGAAGTATCTCAGTTCCCTACAGCTCTTTGGGGCCCCTTGGATTTCAAAACCAGACATTTGAGCAGCTCATCTCTGTTGCAGATCCTAAGGGTGACATACCTGATGTGGGTATTAGCCACTCATTCCTCAGGGAGAAGCTCCAGATTTCTGAAATCCCTCCTAGTTTTGGGTCACCACTTCAAGGGTAGAGCTTTGGGTGAAACCACATCTCTGCCTCTCTTACCCATCTAAACAACATTTAACATTTGTGAAGAAGCTATTCAGCTAGTTTTCAGGTCTTTTTCAGATTCAAAGAAAATTGTTTTATATGTAGCTATACATTTAGTGTGTCCATTGGAGGTAATGAGTTCAATGTCTTCCTATTCTACCATTTTGATTTGGAGTTCCCCTTCCAATATTATTCTTAAAACATGTGTAATATTTTGTTTTTATCTCACTAATAAATTGGAATTTCATTTAGCATAAAAACTAGTAGATCGATAGGCAACCAGATGCCCATCCAAGATGGAATTTGGTAAATATTTGATTGATCCATTTGATATGAGCTTCTGGGACATATTCTTAAGCTAATCTGACTTGCATTTAGCAAAATATAAAAATATTCAAGGTTTATGTCAATTACTTATATATTGAAGCACTCCTGCTAAAAACTACCTCTATTGCAATAACCCAGGAAATAAAATTAAGAATTTTGACAATTTATTTTGGTACAGTATCTGCTCTTATGATGTATTACTTCCTAAGTAGATAGTATTCAATAAAAGAAGTGATAAAGGCTGTATTCAATCTGGTTAGAAAATTACATAATCGTAGTAGGTATTAAGTAAGAAATATTAAATGGCTATATTTTTCAAGATATTGAGCACAAAGAAGGAGAAAGTTCTGATTAATAAAATATATCTGAAATATATGTATCCTAAAGTGAATGAAACAAATTAGGAAGATCTGGGTTAAGTGTGTTTACCATCAATGGTCTTTAAGCTCAGTTGAATGGTATATAGGCAGACCCAGTAATCACCCCTGATAGAACTCATAGTAGGTATTTGACATTTTTGTTTTGTTCTGGTTGTCTGCCGTTGAAGTTTCTAATTCTTGTTAGCATCTTATCTCCCTGTTGTCAAAGCCTCCATGTCGTGTAGCCTTGATAGAAGGGAGTGCCCAGCCCCACACATACCAAGGGGGATGATTTTTCTCACTCCATACTGACATAGCCAAGAGATAGCACATGTTTTGAGATTAGGCAACTTGGCTTTGGATCTCCTAAGACTGTGAATTTTGAAGGTCTCATTCACTAGAGTTTATATTCTCTAAAGTAGCAGTCTGAAACAGCCTCTTACTGCTTCATGAACCTTGTCATATTTTCATTACCTAACCTTGTAGAGCTCCCCTTGGTCTTTGCCCAGTTCCCAAATCAAATTCTTCAGGCTGTCATGAATTTTTTGAGCCTCCAATATTCTTTCAATAAAATTCCTTTTTTGCTTAGGATAGACAGAGTTTGGTTCTAATGCTTGAAAGCAAGAAATGGGATTAATACTGACCCAGAAAATATTTCATCTCTTTGTCCTCAGTGTCCCTTCATACCCCCTCCAAGCCAACCCTACCCAGTCCTATTTTCCCCTTTGGTGTAAGTGTCTTCTATGTTTCCAGTGTGCACTGTTTCCCCAACCAGGGCCCCAATGACCAAGATGCCTTTTGTTTCTTTTTCTTCCAACTCAGAATCTACTCTTATGTTATAAAAATTATTAGGAGAAGATTAAAGCCAAAGCTAGAGTAGCTTTTTGTAAACTTAGTATCCTTAGAATCTGATACGGTAGATGTTAAAAGTGTGGCCTCAGAGACCACACTTCCACAAAGGAAAACACGGGAGAAGCCCCGGAATTTGCCTTTTTTATAAAGTAAATAGAATCCTACTAAACAGAGTCAAAGAACTACAGTTCTATATGATGAATCTATCTGTTTTCATTTGGCTTTGAAGGAAAAGAGTCACATTTGGATGGTTCCATATTTCATTATGTATTTCATATCTCATTCATATTTACCTCACCCACTGATTTCATAAGCAATATGTAATTTCTTTGGCCTTCAGTGCACAGTTTGCTCTAATTTGTCTGTGCTTTCTTGTGAATTTGTTATCACCATTTAAAGCTTATTTATTTATTTTGCTAAACGAAGTATCTAACTTCTTAAAATCAATTATAGAGCATTTTGCAAAGGTCAGTGTAGTCATTGCTTTACTGAGACAACTTAAAATCTGCTTCTCAAAGGAATCCTTCCCCTAAGCTTGGAGAATGGTAAACATTTGTCATTAGCAGCCACTTGCTGAGGAGTCCTTTAATAAAACTGTAAAAATACATTCACTGCTTTAGGATATCATAGAACACATAAATATGTGTTTTCTTCTACTCTATCAAAAATACTACTGATAATAAAATTAAATTTTTTTCTTTTTTTAAATTTTTTAATGTTTATTTATTTTTGAGAGAGAGGGAGGGAGAGAGCAGAGGAGGGGCAGAGAGAGAGGGAGACACAGAATCTGAAGCAAGCTTCAGGCTCTGAGCTGTCAGCACAGAGCCTGATGCAGGGCTCAAACCTGCAAACCGTGAGATTACGACCTGAGCCAAAGTTGGACGCTTAACCAACTGAGCCACCCAGGTGCCCCAATTTTTTTTCTTTGAAAAATAATTGTATATGTACTATTCTGAATAGAATTTCTCTGTAAGAAATGAAAAACTCAAAACATTTTTTTTCTAAATTTCATATAGTTTTCATTATAGCTATATAATAAAAATGATCCTGGTTGGAGGTTGAAAAAGTTTTAATCCCCAGTCTAACTTTTAAAAAATCTTATAATTTGCAGTTCCAATTTTTTCATCTGTGAATGAATATAATTCTACATGCCTGATTATATGACTTTAAGACAGAATTAAGCTTTATAAACTATAAAAGCCCTTTACAAACAGAAAATACTTATAAACACTATATAAATATCATCATAGAATATGTCATTCAATTTAAATAGTGTTTAAAATAGTAACAATAGTAGTCTATATAGTTTTATGTGTTTGGCACTTCTCTAATCTGTGTGTGTGTGTGTGTGTGTGTGTGGAGAGAGAGAGAGAGAGAGAGAGAGAGAGAGAGAGACTCATTTAATACCCAAGCATACCGTATAAAATTGGTATTATTGTCCACATTTTTGGATGAGAAATCTGAGACACAGAGAAGTTAAATACTCCGACAAAGATGCCACAGATATTTCACAGGTGTTTTGCATAAACGCGGCAAGAACAAAAAATTTTTCAATGAACATCTCAGTATGCACAAATATTTGGGAATTGACCCCGGTGTCTTGATAGTACCATGACATAAATATACACCTTTGTCCTTATGAAACTCAACAAAATAAATGCATTCTATTTAACTAAAAGGAGTTTGTGTTATTCTCACTTCCCTTCCAAATCCTATGACTCTAAGATGATTGCCTGCCTTTACGCAGATAACAAAAATAGCCAACTGGAATGCCATGTAATTGCAGGAATTTTAATTGGCTGGGAAAGAAGAGCACAAAATAGTTTTACAGTCATAACTAGCCTAGATTTAAAGTTAGTGACTAAGTTCGTGATTTATGAGGCTCTTCTGCAATGTGTGCTGCTTCCTCCGAATCCTTCATCAGAGAACTACAGTCCTACATCTTTCCTTACCTAAGCTAAAACTCCGACCACTACCATCATTTCTATGTTATATCATTTTTATCACATTTGTTCTGGTAAAAGGCATAGAAATCATTATGCTCATTGTGGTGTACCATGAATTATTATTTTTTTAATGTTTATTTGTTTATTTTTAAGAGAGAGAGAGGGGGGCAGAGAGAAAAGGAGACAGAGAATCCGAAGCTGACTCCACACCATTCGCACAGAGCCCTAAGTGGGGCTCACACCCACAAACCCTGAGATCATGGCCTGAGCCGAAATCAAGAGTCAGACGCTTAATTGGCTGAGCCAACCAGGTTCCCCCCGCACTGTGAATTATTGATGAATGTTAACCGTGAAATTACAACATCAATGATTTTGTGCCAAATCAGATACCATTGCTCACTAGACTATGACGTATACTGGGCAGAGTTTTAAGAGAGGTAAATGTGTAAAATTTGATTTCCCACTTTCATTTGCTTCTTAAATTAGAAAAAGGTTGCCACTATTGGATTAATTGCAAAGAATACTCAGGTTTGGTGGGAGATATTCTGGGTTGTGAGGTGGATGTAGGGTATCTGGAATGGGATGAGAAGAGGGTCCTGTTATGTCTCTCTTCACTGAAAACCATTAGCAGTGATTGCTTTACATTTTTATAAGTTTATACTCACAGAAGCATGGGGAATCTGGCCCCAAGATCATGAGATTCAACAGGCCAGTGAAAAAGAGTAGCTGAAAAAAAGATGAAGGGGGCTGGGCAGTTTCATGAGGGTATACAAGCAAGAGATGTTAGCCTTCGCTGGGCACCAAAATGAAGACCTCTGGCCTAGATTCAATGTAGGGAGGTCACCGTGAGCGAGTACACTTGGATTCTGGAAAAAGAACCACACTAGAATGGAATATGTTAGAAAAGCCAAGTGATTGCCACTGTTTTGTAATCATATATGAGCAATGATTTTGTGCTAGCTTCTTCGTTAAGGATCTCATTCTCCTGAGCTATCTTTCAATGTGGAAGTATTTCATTTGGAATAGTTTTCCTCATCTCCTTCTACCCATTGGACAAGTATGACTCATATGATTAGTGAGTTTGTCAAAAGGAAATAATCATGCTTAGCTCTAAATGCATGGCATCTCTCCCTTTCAGATGCTCCTATTTTTGGAGAGAGCTGCTATCTGGTCTCTTCTCAACCACGTGATAAGTGGTCTCCCCCTACAAAGAGGGACTAAGGTCCTTCGACTCTGTCAGTGACTAAAAGTGTGAATTTATTTTCTGAGTGAACTATTAGTGGCCACATGGTGGCCACACGGTGGCCACACACTGAAGTCACATCATCGAATTCAGCCTTCAGCAGTAATATCATTAGCATTAATGTTTCCATTTGTCCTTTGTGTCTTATTTCTCAGTCTTATATTTGAGAAACAAAAGGGCTGTGATACACTGACCCCCACTAAAGCCCCAATCCATATGTCAATTCCTTAAATCTTGGAATATTATTAGTATTCGTTTTCATTGCTACCTAAACAAATTACCACAAATGCAGCACCTTTAAACAACACAGATTTATTTTCTCAGTTACTGTAGGTCCGACGCATTGCACAGTGTGGCTAAATTCTGCCCAGTGTCTCGGTGGGCTCAGATCAAAGTATTGGCTGGAACTACTTTGCAACAGATACCTGGTCACTTGCCATGTGACCCCCTCCATCTTCCAGCCAGCAACAGCCATTCAAACTCTTCTCATGCTTTGAATCTCTCTGACTTGCTGTTGTGGCTCTCTCTTTGGCTTTTCAGGCTTCACACAAGTACACTGGACCAACCTAGGTAATTCGGGATAGTCTCCTGATCTTAAACTCAACATATTAGTAACCTTGATTACACCTACAAAATTCCTTTTGCCATATAAAATAACACGTCCATAGAGAGCAAAAATCATGAGGGCCAAGTTTCTGCTTGCCACAGTTAGATAATAACATTTCCATTTGTGAAGTAAGAACGTTGAGATTTAGAAAGGATAAAGAATTTGCCATAAGTCACAGATAGTAAATGGCAAAGCTAGAATGAAACACCAAGTATGCTTGTGTTCAGGCTCAGTGCTTCCCTTGAACATGAAATGCCCCCATTCTTGCCCACTGTTCACCTTGGACAAATGATGCAATTTATTTCTAATGAAACACAGCTTGTGGGGGACATTTTTCTGTATAGCAGAAAAGAGAAAGACATGGTCATTGTACTTCAAAACCCCTCTTCCCTTCATCTTGGTTTTTCTGACTGTGCTCCTGTGTCACAAATGTTCCTGCTTCCTAACTAATGGGAAATGGTTGGGGAGAAAATAATTAAAGGCAAATCAAAAAAAGAAAGAAATATAAGAGGAAGAGGTACAAAAAGGAAAGAAAGAGAGGGAAATAGGAAGAAGGGAAAAGAAAAATCACAAAAAGGAAAAAGAGAGAAAAGGCAGAAATGACCCCTTTAGTAAGGGGTGCTTGGGTGGCTTAGTCAGTTAAGCAGGCTGACTTTGGCTCAGGTCACAATCTCACAGTTAGTATGTTTGAGCCCTGCATCCGGCTCCACGCTGACAGCTCAGAGCCTGCTTTGGATGCTCTGTCTCCCTCTCTCTCTGCCCCTCCCCTGCTTCTGCTCTCTCTCTCTCTCTCTCTCTCTCTCTCTCAAATAAATAAATAAACATGTTAAAAAACAAAATGACACTAAAGTATTCAGAATTAAATATACTTGTAATCTGGTATAATGGTTTATACACTGAGAGATTAGTTAAAATTTTTACCTACTATTCTTTTTTAATTTTGTTTTGCTTTTGAGAGAGAGAGTGGGAGCAGGGGAGGTAGGGAAGAAGGGGAGAGAGAGAGAGACAGAGAGAGAGAGAGAAAGATCTCAAATAGGTTCCATGCTCAGTGTGCAGCCTGATGCTAGGCTTGATCCCAGAATCTTGGGATCATGAGCCAGATGCTCAACTGACTGATCCACCCAGGCACACCTGTTTTTGCATTTCTAAGAAAAGCCTGCGCATTGCTGACTAAGCCCCAAACAAAACATATGATCTAGCATTAAACAGCTCAAAAGAGTCTTTAGCTGCTTTAGTGTGGAAACAATGTGAGCCCAGAATTCCAGCTTTAGGTCACTTCATTCCACTTTGTGTCTCACTGTCCTCCTACTTAACAACTGTCCTCGATGCAGACCTCACTTCCCCTCTCTCCTACTCTATTTTTGTTGCAGATTTCCTCTGTCCTCCTTCCTCCTCTCCTAAGCCCCCAAAACTCACTTTTCTTATTACACCTTTTTCCATTTTGTCCCCAGAAACCCCTATTTCACTGGAAGTATACCCTCAGTCTTTTTTTTTAACAGAATGTTCTCTTTGCAAGTAGATCTCCCAAAAGGTCAGTTCCCTTGAGCACTTACTATGTGAAAGACACTGTTCTAGTACTGGGGATACAAAAGTAGAAAAGGACATGGTCATCGGCCTTGTAAATTTTGTAGCCTGGCTATTGGGTAGAGAAGTGGTTAATGTTAATGAGATATGGTTAAAATCAATGATAGATGACACCATGATTTTCTTGCCTTCCATCCCTATTTCAGATCATCATTCTTCCACCGTCCAACAAAATCTCTTTAAGAGGTATGCTCTACCAATATATTATATCTACCCTCAGTGCTACCCATATCTAATTTTAAGTGTCCCCCCTCAAACTCGTTTCTCTTTCCCCTTCAGGAGATTTTCTAAGTTTTCACCTTCTTCATGAATACCGTCCCTCCACTACTGCACCTCATTCTCCCAGGTACTAAAGCTTCCTATTCCCCCATGTAAAAAGAACTTTAATTTGGACCTTTTTCTTGTGTCTTCTTCTTTTCATAGTAGAGGAAGTGTCTCTTCACTCTCTCTTCCCTCATTCAGGGTAATTCTTCCTCCTGTTCTTTAGATTTTGCTGCTTTGTCTTCCTCAGAAACTGTGACTCATCATCCATTGCTGGTTTCTTCTGTGTACAACATGCAAACACTGACAATCTCACCCATCTGGAACAAAAAAAAGCTTGCCTTTGTCCCGTATTACACTCTTAGTTAACTTTTATCTCTCTCCTATATTTTACTCCTTCTTGAAGAAGTGGTATTGACTATTATCATCATGACCTCAGCTCCAGTTTGATCTAAAATCCAAGGCAATGTAGGTAATAATGCTTCATCAGAAGCTGCAACAGATGTGACTTCATAAGACAAACACACAGAAATAAGAAACATTTCTTACTTTCTTTCAGTTGGATTAAATACACTTCTAAGTCTCCCTCCAGCCAGAATGTTGAGAAACCCAATCTTTGCTTCGAAAGAACCCTCTACTACTCGGGTTCGCCATGAATTGAGAGGTTTCTGGGGTGCCTGGAAAACAATGTGTTTACTCCTGTAATTATCTGCTGACTACTGGTCACTGGCCTCATCTCCCACCACTTCTGTGCTCGGCCTTTGCCCCTGTCTTATCAGTGACTTTTATAATATCCTTTACTGCATCCATGCCCTCACCGATCCTGTCTTCCATACAGAGATTGCCCTTTTCTCTCTTCCTGCCTTGGATTTCTCCTGTTTATTCCTCAAAACTGAGCTCAGGTTTTCATTTCTTCCTTGCCCTTCCTAACCCCTCAGCGTGAATTAGACATCCTCATAGCATCACCATTGCATTCTGTCCAGACTTCGTTTAATTATTACTAGGTTCTGTGATTAGAAGAAAATATGTTAGGCTCCCCAGGAACTTAGAATCCTGGGGAGAATGTAAAGGAAAAAATAGGCAATTGCAATACTGTATGTGAAGTTTAGCAGAAGTAATTCTAGAACTTAGAGAAAATTTTTGAATAGTTAACATGTATTCAGCCTTTTATATCTCACATATTACAAATATTTTACGTGTCTCATCTCATTTAATTCTCACCACAAAACTATGAAGAGCACCTGTACCGACTTATAGGAAAGAAAACTGAATACAAAGAGATTTGTAACTTGTCCAAGGACTCACCACCAATACATTGTGAAACCTTTGACATAAGGAAGCCTGACTTCAGGATGTAGTCTATTAACTAACATACTATACTAGTTCACTTATGTTTCATAACACTTCCTCAACAGTGAGTATTAGAAGAGACTTTGTAGCTGAGAAATCATTGTCTACTTAAAGACCAGAGTGAACCAAAATAGAACTTGATGAGTGGTGAGAAATGAGTTTTCAAAAGTAAGGGTGGGCAGATAATAAGGAGACTGTAAACCCTACAAGAATTTTGGATTTCAGCGTGATAGCAATGGGCACCCAGTTAGGAAGCTATTGATATGGTTTTGTCAAAAATGGGGCAAAGCAGATAGAGAAACATATATGGATTTTAGATAAAATTACCAGCCATGGGTGACCTTGAATACTGAGTATGAAGAGAGTGAGCAAAAGAGTCTCCCACTTTCTGGCTAAATTAATTGTTGGAAGATGTCATCTTTCTCTAAAATAGAAAACCGGGGAGGAGGAGGCTATCTTTAAGAAGAGAAGGTAATTTCCATTGTTGACATGCTGAGCTTGGATGTGGCCGTTGCAAATGCCCAGAAAACAATATATCTATTTAGGATAAGATCAATGTAAAGATATGAGCCAGATGCAGGAGCCACCACTACATGCACTATAAGTGACCCTACATAATTGTGTGACACCAACTGGGAATGAGAAAGGCTTTGGACAAATCCTGAGAAAAACCAACTTCTAAAGGATACAGAGAGAAAGAGAACCTATAGTAGAGACTTAGCAATAGCCAGATAGAAAAACCAAAAGATTCTAGAGTCAAAGGACTATTGTAAGGAAGCCGGGAAAAGAGTGTTTCAAGAAGAGAGTGAAGACTACAGAATCTAATGGTAGGATAAAGTCAAGTAAGTGTTCATTGGTTTTGACAAGAAGACAGGAATAGTAATAGTGGAGCAACAAGGAAGAGTGAAGTTCTCTGCCCAGATCTCTGCTTCTGGGCCTAAACATCCATCCCCAGCTGCTCCAAATATTTGTGGTTATTAGCTCTCAATTGCACCCCTCAGTGGAAACTGCACCTGCCAAAGGGATTACCCTCCCTGAAGGGTGGCCCATGACCAATACTTCCTCATGTGAGAATGCAAAGATCTCTTGTTCAATTTGGGATAATTCTGAATGACCATCTCAATTTCTTTTTTTTTTTTTAACGTTTATTTATTTTTGAGACAGAGAGAGACAGAGCATGAACGGGGGAGGGGCAGAGAGAGAGGGAGGCACAGAATCAGAAGCAGGCTCCAGGCTCTGAGCCATCAGCCCAGAGCCCGATGTGGGGCTCGAACTCACTGACCGTGAGATCGTGACCTGAGCTGAAGTCGGAGGCTTAACCGACTGAGCCACCCAGGTGCCCCGACCATCTCAATTTCATAGCTCTCAGTTTCGGCTGAGATCAACAGATTTTATGCTTGCTAGTCCGCCTATCAGAGTCCATTTCAGAAAATCCAATCCAATATAGTGCATACCAGAAGTGGTCCTGTAAAGTGGACTGTAAGTTGGATTTTGGAGGTGGGTCCCTCACTGGCCAGCTGGCAGTAAGGACACCATCACCGGGAATGGTTGAAGTACGGCTAGCCCCTGGCATGATGTGATAGCCCAAGAGCCGAAAGCTTCACCGACAGCTAATGGAGATGAAATACCAGTGGACAAGGATGAACTGACTGACAAAATGTCTCAGGCATTTGCAAGGAATGAGGTAAAATACATTCTTAAAATAAGTGGCTATTGCCGATCACTAAAGAGAGATAAAAGATGGTCTAAAGGTGATAAATTGCCAATTAGAGACAAAATGTGAGAGTCAGAGAGCATCCTTGACATCCTTATGAAAATTCTAACCTCCTGTAGCCAGAGGTCAGAGAGAGGAGAGTACCAGACTCACAATTTATTTATAGCAGTAGAAAAACTTCAAAGACATTGAATTCCCAGCTCTGAAAGTTCTTCTGTACCGTGGTGAAACCCTAAGAGGAAAAGAGTAGATGCTGTCGAGAGCCTTGAACACCCTGAGTTCCATGAAACCACTGAGCCTGAAGTAATGGCTCATTCCCTGTTATTAAAAGACAGTGGCTGCTCCCTTTGAAGATCATGCTGAGGCCTCAGATGAGGCAGGTGTCTCACAATACAATGCTTTCCCTCCTTAGCCCCTCCTTGTACTTTCCCCTTTGGCTACCATCTAAAGGGCCAAATTCAAACACAGCTCAGTGGTATATGCTAGGTCTGCTAAGGGGAGAGAAAAACTATACACTGACGGAGATGCAAGATGGGAACAATATGTGCCGGCAAAAGGCACAATGGTGTGTATAAGACTGGAGCCTGAGGGTGCTAGAACAAGGGGAAATCTAACATAAAGTTGGATTGGGAGAGTTTACCAATATGGTGCAATCTTGTATGACACAAGATTTAAATTCTAACAAGTGCTCTAAGAAATTATGTTAACATGTTGCTAAGATGGCTCCTAGAAGCTTGAAGAAAATGTTAGAACTATCAGGGCAGATAGGGAAGGAAGAAATCAATGAGAATGATGAGATCAAGGTGATTGTGTTTAACTGTCTAAATAAAGTGGATCCAATTTATCACAGTGAGTGTTAAGATCAGAATGGGAGCCAAACAGTCCCAACCTGTGAAGATCTATGCAAATAGTTAATACAGTACCATGATCTGAAGACAACATAGATGGGCAACATCTAGGGTACTGCCTAACTTATATAATAAAAATCAATTAATCAAGAATTGATAATCAGGAAGATGAGGGCTGTCACCTCGATAGAAATTTAATTGCAAAACCTGAGCCAGTTTTCCAACCTAGAAACCACTGACTGAATTAGAAGACATGTCCCATTAGGAAAGAACCTGCAAAACTGTGATTCCTTTAGAACCTCCCTAAAGGGCTCTATCACCATTTTTTGGGTAATGATTGCATTGTGAAATGAAGATTATCAAGGTTTTTAAGGTTGTTGGACACAGGACATGGGACATAAAGCACCAAGAATCTTACCTTCTCCCAGTTAGAGTGGATGCCGATATGGGGGAAAATAATAAATGAAGTCCTGCACAGGTGTGGCTCACATTTGGTTTCCTGGGTACATGTACCCACCTGGTGGCTATTTCCCTGATCTCTTAATGTGTATTTGTAGCAGACATACTTGGTAATTGCTTCCTCGACCTGTGAGGTAAGAACTATCCTGATAGGTTACAATGAATTGCCCTCATCCCCTCTCTCCAACCATGAGAGTAAATAAAAAACAATGTGTTTTCTTTGTAGGACTGCAAGTGTCAGAGATTTTAAGAAGGCAGGGGTGGTTGTCCCCATAATATCACCATTTACTTTGCAAAATTTAGATAGATTGTGGTGGTTATTAGTGGACTTGCCACAAATTTAAACAAATAGTAGTCTCAACTGCAGCTGCTGTGCCTGCTATCAGAAGTATGATGTTTGCTGGGAAGACTAACAGCCTCTGGTGTATGCTATGCAGCCATTAATCTGGCAAATGCCTTCCTTCCTATTCACACAAGAAAGAAGGATCAGGAGAAATGAGTATCATGTGTGATAGGCAACAGTACAGATTTCTGGTCTTGCCCCCAGGCAATATTCACTCTCCTGCTGTGTGTCATAACATAAACTGAAGAAACCTGAACTATTAGAACACTTCAAGAGATGTTATTTTAACCTGATGGGGTGAACAAGCTGTAAACACTATGTCAGTATCCAAGTAAACACATGCACACTATAAGGTGAGGGGTAAACCCTACAGTGTTTTAGCAAACTGTCATAGTAGTACTCAAATTTGTTTTCCACACATAAGGCAGAGGTGTCTTTTTATTTCCTAGATAAGTTTTAATTTGAAATCACATTATGTAGTCCATAACACATGTGTATACTTAAAAATAGCACCAAGAAATTTGCAGATAAAGCTGCAGTCCCATTTGATCATTAACTTCAGAGCTGACTATACCATTCTGAGTTTGGTATCTCAAAGTTTATTATCAGAAAGAAATTATGTATGTAGCAGGCTATGTGTATATTCACACTCGTAAAACATATTACATTAATTTGTCTAGGATGTATGGTTTTACATAAAAGAAATCTGACGCTACATGTTACTGTCAACCTGCCTTTTTTTCACTCAATGTTTTGTTTTTGAGATCTCTCAATGTCTACATATGTAGGTATTGCTCATTCATTTTAACTGCTTTTTAATATTCTATTTCTTGAGCATACCACATTTTACCTATCTGTTCTATTTAAATTTTTTTTTCAACGTTTATTTATTTTTGGGACAGAGAGAGACAGAGCATGAACGGGGGAGGGGCAGAGAGAGAGGGAGACACAGAATCGGAAACAGGCTCCAGGCTCTGAGCCATCAGCCCAGAGCCCGACGCGGGGCTCGAACTCACGGACCGCGAGATCGTGACCTGGCTGAAGTCGGACGCTTAACCGACTGAGCCACCCAGGCGCCCCAATCTGTTCTATTTATAGGTGCTAATTGTTGGCACATTTTGACATTATGAAGAATGTTTTAGTAAGCATTTATTTATTCAAAATATGTTTATTGAGTACTTCTCATGTGCCAGGCATTGTTCTGGTTGTTTATATTAGTGAATAAAACAAACAAAAATCCCTGCTTTCATGTAATTTGCATTGTAACAGTGTAGACAGGTGGTAAATAATAACCAACAGAAAAAGTAGAATGGAATAAGAGTTGTGAAACAAAGAATAGAGTAATATAAGCAGGTCAAAAGTGCTATAGTAAGATGGGATGTCAGGTTTTATTATTAAATACAGTTACCCAGTTTCTAGCAACTCCAGAGGTCAATTTGATGCAGTATTGCCCATGTTCCAACCACACATCACATCGTTAGCATAAACTATCTGGCATGCTCCAAGGCCTCATGTATGCAAAGAAATTCCTAACAGAATATTCTAAGGGCTTAGGGTTACCTCTCAAGAACCAGTAATGAGCCAGTTCTTTCTCTGGAATGCGAAAGATTTGGACACCCCAGGCCTACTGATTAACCCTTTACTGAACATTTTCAAATATGCAGTTTCTTTCCATTCAAAATTTTATCCATTTTTTTCCCCTTGGTAGGAAGGTTGATCTGAGTATGCTGTTGAAGAAGCAGAACTGCTCAGTATTTTGAAAGTATTGCTTTATTGATGTCATGCATCTAATGAACCTGATAAAATAGCTGATAAAAACCAATTTTTATACTTTGTTGTGCTGATTTCCTTTCTGGTGGCTGTAGAAGTTTCTCTTTATCTTTAACATACCGAAGCTACTGTATGTAAGTGTGTTCAGATGTGAAGTTTAATTTGTTCCCTGATTGTTTATTTGTTTTGATTTTGCTTTGTACTACATAAGCTTTGGCAATATAGGAAATCACACTTCTACAATTCTGAGAAATTCTTTCCTATTATTTTCTCAAATATTGGCTTTCTTTTACTTTCTCTATTACTTTATTCTGGAATTCCATTTAAATAAAATTTTGAACTTCTGGATTTATTCTTCATGCACCTTAACTTCTCTTTGACACTTTCCAGAGTTAACTCTTGCTGTTCCTGGTAGTTATATTTTATAAAGTCTCTGTAAGCATAAGAACTATATTGTTCTTTAGCTAGGTTCAATTTGTTATTTAACCTGACTATAAGGAGTCTATTTTTCATTAATTTCAAACAAATTTTCATTCCTCTGATCTCTGAGTTCATTTACCACAAAATGTAATTTTTTTATAACAATTTACTTTTGTGTCATGTATATATTTCTCTTATTTATCTTTACATAAATAGTAGCTATAATTATTCCAACTCTTTTTTTTTCTATTTCTATATTATCTCTATGGCATTAGGTATTAATTCTTTGATTCATGAATGTGTCGCTTCCTTTTCTGGCCTTTCTCAATGGTTGATGATTCTTAGTCACACATGTTGATCCTGTGCCCCCAGTTAGGACCAGCTGCTGACACCATGGCCTTGTGTGTAGTCACCAACATAAGAAGATATATCTGTCTCTCAATATAGAAATGTCTGGAAATAATATTTTTATAAACTTTTTACAAAATATGTGTTTTAAACTGATAAACTACAATGCCAGTCTTGAATAGAAGCCAAGAATTTTGGTGTACGTGCTCAGGTTACCATCTTGAAACTAGAAGCCCAATGGAGTTGTCAAAACTTGATAGGAGATGTAGCCACAGAAATAAAGGTCCCTGAAAAAAGTTATACCATTAAACAAAGAAAGTACAGGCATAATGAAACAATCTCAGAATAAAAAAAAATCTATCTCCTTTTTTTCCTCTCATTTCTTTCCAGGGCCTTTTTTTTTGAACCAGATCTAAACACAAGCCAGAGAGTTGATGAGCCCAGGAATGCAATTTATTGAAATTTTTAGCGCAGAGCCTAGAAGAAGAGTTACATGGAGAAAATCCAACACATCAAAAATACTTTTAAGAGATAATTTGTCGACATCCTACCTTAATACATACAGGTCAGTGTTTAATTGATTATGACCATATAACTGAGAATCCACCTCTTATGTTAACCAAAATTAACATATCTGTTCAAATAATCTATACCTTATAATTATTCTTTTTCTTTAGCTAAAATTTTTTCACTAATTTCAACACCTATAATCCAGAATACATAAATATATAAATTATACATATAAATATTATATTAGTAAGTAAACTTCAATAAATTATATTGCATACACAACCATTTTATCTGTTTCTTTGTGTCTTATCTAAGTTTTATATACATTAAGATCAATTAGTGATCTGAAAATCAAGAGATTGGGGCTGGGATTACTGAAAAGAATTATTTTATTTTATTTCTTACCAAATCTTCTTCACACAATGGTTCTTTTATTTTTTTTAGAGACAAGAAAGCAAAGGAGTTAAAAACATTTGTCATGCTCAACAATGTTCTGATGTGCTGGTTGGTTCTGACCAGGATAGCCAATGTCAGCTAAGTTAACATACCATTATGCAGAAAATAAACGTAGCATCAGGAATACAATCTACAAATTTGCTGATCATGGTTGAAAACCAGCCAGCAGGTAGTAACTAATGGCACCACAAACAGATATTGAGTGAAATATATTTAGTAAATACAATGAATTCTCTTTCTTTTCAACTCTATACTTGATGGCAACATATCATCTTTGGGTATTCTTGTTATCACTAATTTTACCACAAATATTATTATGTCAAAAATGACCTAAAACATACATATGTGTGTGTACTGTGTATATAAAATTTGCCTCACAAGTCTGTTAATTTTTGCAACTACAAAACAATATAAATGATCAATGTCCTCAAATTAATATAAATTAATCCAATTTAATGAACATTTATAGACACACCATTTACCAGGTACTGTAGTATGAACTAGGAATAGGAGGATAAAAAATCATGTTCACTACCCTCAGAGAGTCATCATATGATAGAAGAAAAGCTTTGTAAGTGAATAGTTACATGCAGGACAGAAGGTGAAGCAAAGTCTGTAGATGAAATAGATCATATAAAGTCAGAAAGAGTATAACGAACCGTGTCTGAGAGGTTTATAGGTCTATTAGAGAAATGATCTGAGTTGTGTGTTTTATAGTAGATTCAACAGCCTCTTTCAAGAGGTATATTTATAGGAGTTGGTCGTGGACTGGGGAGTACCAAGGCAAGAGGGATATCCCCTTTGGTGGAGCTTTTCTCTTAATGTAGCGTGTATAGAAGTTATGCATTATCATTTATACTCTTATCTCTTAAAATTTTAAAGAATTTAAAAATTATTTAAAGAAAAGTTAATAATTTAAATCTTAATATTAGACTCAATCGTGTAACAGCATTTATTGCCCTATCAACATCCATGATGTTGATCTCTTATGTGTAAGGTGTGTGCTCTATGTGCCGGTAGAGGAGACAAAGATGATCAGTGAATCCTTCTTTAGAGCCCTGACAATCTAGTAAAACAGCAATGTTTATGCAGGCAAGAGGTACACAAAATTATAGCTAATATAATATGGACACTAATACAACAAATAATAACAGGAAATAACTACAACAAAATGGCAAAATAACAAAATACGAATAGTATAATTAATATTTTTAGTGCTTAATCACTTATGTAACATTTCTTCACATTAATTTCACTTAGTGCTCTCAAATACTTTGAGTTTGATACTAGTACTCCTATTATATTGATGAAGCAAAATAGGTACAGAGAGGCAATAAATACATAAGAATAAATAAAAGAAAAAAGTCAGGGATGAAAAGGAACATAGGCTATAGAAGACAAATTGGACTTAACATCATTGAGACAAGAGGTTGGGACAGGTATGTGGGGTCAATGGAATGGAAAATATTAGAAATATGCAAAGCATATCATGAGCATACCAGCTTAGCTAGAACATGCATATGGAAGAAAAATAGTATTTATATGCATATGAAATCTTCTATATCAAACATCAGAAAAAGTTTCATCAATAGAGAAATGGTTATATAATTTATTGTGTACTTATGATGGAATTCTAAGAAGTATTAAAAATGATGTAAATGAATATATAAAGTCATAATAATGCTGAAAATAGTTGGCTTTATATAACCATTTAAAAAATCTCATAAATGCATATGGTACAAAATCCAGAAAATATGAAACAGTTTACAGTGAAAAGTAATCATCTCCTCTCAGTATCCATTCCAACCCCCGCTAGAGGCAACGTGACTATACATAACTTATATATCTCTCTAGATAATCTATGCATATACAAGCAAATGTACACATATATACTATACATATATATCTGTTTTATCTAGATATTATACCTACTTCTTAAACTTGTTTTTTTTAATATAACAATAGATGGGTATTAAGGAGGGTACTGGTTGTGATGAGCACTGGGTGTTGTGAGTGACGAGTCATTAAATTCTACATGTGAAACTAATATTACACTATATGTCAACTAGCTGGAATTTAAATAAAAACTTGAAACGTCCAAAAAATAACAATTTATCTTAGAAATTGGTTTCATCAATTATATAGAGCTACCACTGTATATATGCATTATAATTTATTAATGAGGATAAAGACCTTTTCATATTTAAAAGATATTTTATATTTTCTTCTTTGATGAATGGTTGGTTAATGTCCTTCCTTATTTTAACTGGCTCATTGATTTTTTTTTCTGTTAATGTTAGAAGCTCTTCTAAAGTTAGTTATTCCTTTTTAAGTATTAATTTAAATTCCAGTTAATTGACATACAGTGTAATATTCATTTCAGATGTACAATATAATGATTCAACACTTCCATAACACACAGTGCTCATCACAAGTGCACTCCTTAATCCCTATCACTTGTTTTACCCATCCCCCCACACTCCTTCCCTCTAGTAACCATCAGTTTGTTCTCTATAGTTAAGAGTCTATTTCTTGGTTTGCCTCCCTCTTTCTTTTTTTTTCCCCTTGCTCATTTGTTTTGTTCCTTAAATTCCACATATGAATAAAATCATATGTTATTTCTCTTTCTCTGACTGACTTATTTTGCTTGGCATAATACTCTCTAGCTCTATCCATCTCATTGCAAATGGCAAGATTCCTTTTTTTTTTTTTAAGGACATGGGCTGTTTCCATAATTTGACTATTATAGATAGTGATGTTATAAATATTGGGGTGCCTGTATCTCTTTGAATTAGTATATTTGTATTCTTTAGGTAAATACCTAGCATTGTAATTGCTGGATCATAGGGTATTTCTAACTTTCTGAGGAAACTCCATACCGTTTTCCAGAGTGGCCGTACCAGTTTGCATTCCCACCAACAGTGCACCCGTGTTCCTTTTTTCTCCACATTCTCCCAAACACCTGTTATTTCTTGTTTTGTTGATTTCTGACATTCTGACAGGTGTGGGTGATATTTCATTATAGTTTTGACTTGTATTTCCCTGATGATGAGTGATGTTGAGCATCTTTTCATGTGTATGTCTTTGAAAAAAATTCTATTCATGTTTTCTGCCCATTTTTAATTGGATTATTCATTTTTGGGGTGTTGGGTTTTATACTAACCCTTTATCAGTTATGTAATTTGCATATTTTCAAATTCTGTAGGTTGCTTTTTAGTTTTTTGATTGCTTCCTTCTCTGTGCAGAAGCTTTTTATTTTGAGGTAGTCCCAATAGTTTATTTTTGCTTTTGATTTCCTTGCCTCAGAATATCTATCTAGAAAGAAATTGTTATGGCCAATGTCAAAGAGGTTCCTGCCTATGTTCTCCTCTAGCATTTTTATGGTTTCAAGTCTCACATTTAGGTCTTCAATCCATTTTGAATTTATTTTTGAGTTTCATGTAAGAAAGTGGTCCAGTTTCATTCTTTTGCATGTTGCTGTCCAGTTTTCCCAACACCGTTTGTTGAAGAGACTTTTTCCCATTGCATATTCTTTCCTGCTTTGTTGAAGAGTAATTGAACATGTAGCTGTGGATTCATTTCTGAGTTTTCTTTTCTGGTCTATAGATCTGGGTGTCTATTTTTGTGCTGGTACCATACTGTGTTGATAACTACAGCTTTTTAATATAACTTGAAGTCCAGAATTGTGATGCCTCCAGCTTTGCTTTTCTTTGTCAAAGTTGCTTTGGCTGCTCAGGGTCTTTGTGGTTCCATACAAATTTTAGGATTGCTTTTACTAGCTCTATCAAAATGCTGTTGATATTTTGATAGGGGTTGCATTACATGTCTAGATAGCTTTGGGTAGGATAGACATTTTAACAATATTTGTTCTTCCAATCCATGATCATGGAATATTTTTCTTTTTGATAAGTCTGACTAGAGGCTTATCAATTTTATTTTTTTTTCAAAGAACCAACTCCTGGTTTCATCAATCTTTTCAATTGTTTTAGTTTCTATATCATTTATTTCTGCTCTAATACTTATTATTTCCTTCCTTCTGCTGGCTTTCAGCTTTGTTTGTTGTTATTTTTCTAGCTCCTTTAAGTATAAGTTTTGGTTGTCTATTTGAGATTTTTCTTGCTTCTTAAGGGAGGCCTATATTTCTATATACTTTCCTCTTAGGACAATTTTTGTTGCATCCTAAAGGTTTTAGACTGTTGTGTTTTCATTTTCATTTCTTTCCATGTATTTTTTTTATTTCTTCTTTGATTTCCTGGCTGACCTATTCATTGTTTAGTAGCATATCGTTTAACCTCCATGTATTTGTGGTCTTTCTAACTGTTTTTCTTGTGGTTAACTTCTAGTTTCATAGTGTTGTGGTCAAAAAAGATGCGTGGTATGATTTCAATCTTTTTTTTTTATAGCTGTTGAGGCCTGTTTTCTGACCTAATATGCAATCCATTCTGAAGAATATTCTATGTGCACTTGAAAAGAGTATGTTCTCTGCTGCTTTAGGATGGAATGTTCTGAATGTATCTGTTAAATCCATATGGTCCACTGTGTCATTCAAAACCATTGTTTCCTTATTTTCTGTTTAGATGACCTGTCCGTTGATATAAGTAGGGGTGTTAAAGTTCCCTACTAGTATTCTGTTATTATCAATTAATTCCTTTATGTTTGTTATTGTTTTATATATTTGGATGCTTCCATATTGGGTGCATAAATATTTCCTCATATTGTCCATATTACATTTTTAATTTTATAATTTTGTCTTTTATCCTGACCATATTATGATATTTTTGCTCTGTAGTTATGTTTTATTTTTGCATGGTTGAATTGATCAATCTTTTTTCTAGTATCACATAAATTATTTCAGATTTTTTTCTAGTGCTGTTAACATTTCATATGTTACATTTACATCTTTGATCACTTTAATATTTTAAAAATAATAAAGGCAGAGTGAGGGATCTTCTTTAGTTATCTGAACATTAGTTGTTGAAAAAAGCTATCATTTCCCCAACAACATGAAATGTCTTTCTCATACAATAAATTGACATAATGTTAAGTATATTTCTGGGGCCTCTATTCTATTCATTAACCTGTGTGAATATCCCTTATCTGTAATTACCTAACTAATTAACAAAATTTTTTTTAATGTTTATTTAATTTTGAGAAAGAGAGAGAGAGAGAGAGAGAGAGAGAGAGAGAGAGCATGAGCAGTGTAGGCTCATACACGTTAACAGAATAATGTGCTATCTCCACTGCTACAACTGATTGAAAAAGTACAAGTGATATTTATTTTTGCTTTTCTCTGGTTTTGTACTTTTCATACCATTGACTAGAATTTCAGTCTAGATGGCTTGCTTTGCTTTATAAGGGTTTGGAGCTCTCATTGCTTTAACATTGCCAGTTTGGGTTTGTTGCAATTTCCTATTAGACTCATCAGTAGGCATGAAAACACCAAGAGATGTTTCAGTGAACTCCTGGGTTCTAGATAGATTCCTGTCTTCCCACACTGTGTGGCAGCAACCACTCCTTAAGATATTCAGGATCGTGTCCAATGCTATGATAATGTTCTTCTTGGCCTGCTGTTCACTCGTATGAGATGACCTGAAAAGCTTTTGCTTTAATGGAACTCTTACTGTTTTCACAGGTAGAATCTTCCCCTTGTTGCCTTGTTCCCTTCCCCAATCCCATTTGCCACTATGTCTTCTAATACAGCAGAATCTAAATTTGTAAGGTCAGGGAGTAGAAATTCTGCAAAATGGCCACTGAGTGAGGTGATGCAGGGAGCCAGTACTACTCACCTTCCTTGTTTCTTAGACTCAGGTAGTCTAGGTATTAGGGCCATAGCACTGCATATCAAGTATTAGTCCAGAATATATGTCTCCTCTAGAGGATGCACTAAGCTGTTGCTTTACATAGTTTATTTTATTTAAAAATTTTTAATGTTTATTTATTTTTGAGAGAGAGACAGAGAGAGTGTGAGCAGGGGAGGGGAAGAGAGAGAGGGAGACACAGAATCCAAAGCAGGCTCCAGGCTCCAAGCTGTGAGCACAGAGCCTGACATGGGGCTCTAAGTAATGAACCATGAGATCATGACCTGAGCTGAAGTTAGGTGCTTAACCAACTGAGCCACCCAGGTGCCCCTTTAGATATTTTAATAGGAGTCTCAAAATTATATTTGGCTAGCTACTTCCAAGCTGGCACATTGTTTGGTGGACCAGTGAATCCCACAGTCAGACCCTCAGGGTCATACCTTCTCTCTTACAATAGTCTGCTTGGTCTGAGGTTATGTTATGGAGGATCGTATGTAAGTAAATCAGGTACTTTCTAAGTTTTTTGAGTTGTATTCCCAGTAGAAGCACTGCAGGCAGGAAGGGTCAACTCATATCCAGAGATTATTTCAATTCTGGAAAGAGAAAATTGCTGCCCCTCTAGGGTAAAGGTGGTACAGTGTGATCAACCTGCCATAAAGTGAATGGCTGGGCTCCATTAGGGGTGTTGCCATATATAAGGTTTGGCATTGGTATCTGCTTGTAGATTGGGAGTTCCCACAGTTGCAGTGGGTAGATCAGCATTTTTGATGGAAATTATGTACTTTTGCTTGCCATTGGCCTAACGCTATCCCAGGGGAGATTAACTCCCTCATATATCCAGGCTTGCACAGGCAACAGAAAGACTGAATGGGTGGGTCTGTGGAGGTGTCCCACATGGTGGTGAAAGGGAAGCTCCAGGTCAGAAAAGAGACAAACTGAGTGGAGAGGGAGCAAGATATTTTCGAGTTACATCTGCATGCAACTTGTTGCTGCAGCCATGGCCATGGCATAAAGTTGGATTGAGAGAATATGAAGCAGGGCAAGCAAGTCGTCTGATCCTGGGACCTTTTCCGCAGACTAGTATTTGGGGATGATTCTTTGCTTTCAGTAAAGTCAAATACAGCATGCATGTAGAAGAAGACTTCAAATACCAAGACTAGGAATTAGTCTCTTTTTCACATCTAGGCAGGACTAAGGAGAGAAAGCCTCCATTTTTGAATGGCAAATATTTTATGCTCCTGAATAAACATCAGAGATGAATATTTTAGTGGATGAATCTGTGTACGAATATTTTAAGGTCTTTGATACAGACCACTGAATGGTTTTAAAACATTACAGCTAGAGAGTATAATGCTAAGCAAAATAAGTCAGTCAGAGAAAGACAAATACCATATGATTTCACTCATATGTGGAATTTAAGAAACAAAACAAACAAGCAAAGGGAAAAAAATTTTAAAAGAGAGAGAGAGCCAAACCAAGAAATAGACTCTTAGCTATAGAGAACACACTGATGGTTGCCAGTGTGCCATGGGGGGGATGGATAAAATAGGTGATGGGAATTAAAAAGTGCACTTGTCTGTGATGAACACCGGGTATTGTATGGAACTGTTGAATTGCTATATTGTATATCTGAAACTAATACCACACTGTGTGTTCACTATACTGGAATTAAAATGTAAAAATATAAAAAAACAACAACAAACACATTACCAAAATGTATTGTGTGAGAATATCCATTTCACTGTATCTTTAATAACAATGGAATGAAACTTTTTAATATCACAATGTAACAGTTTGAAAATAGCATTATATTTGTAAAAATCTGCAGTTCTTTGATTATTAGTATGGTTATATTTTTTAAATATATATAAACTTATTCTTCTCTGAGTGACCTATTCAAATCATTTGCACATTTTTAAGTTGCTCCTCTTTATTTTTTTAATATGAAATTTATTGTCAAATTGGTTTCCATACAACACCCAGTGCTCATCCCAAAAGGTGCCCTCCTCAATATCCATCACCCACCCTCCCCTCCCTCCCTCCCCCCATCAACCCTCAGTTTGTTCTCAGTTTTTTGTTTTTTGTTTTTAATTATTTTTCACGTTTATTTACTTTTGAGACAGAGAGAGACAAAGCATGAATGGGGGAGGGTCAGAGAGAGAGAGGGAGACACAGAATCTGAAACAGGCTCCAGGCTCTGAGCTGTCAGCACAGAGCCTGACGTGGGGCTCGAACTCATGGACCGCGAGATCATGACCTGAGCCGAAGTCAGCCGCTTAACTGACTGAGCCACCCAGGCTCCCCTGTTCTCAGTTTTTAAGAGTCTCTTATGGTTTGGCTCCCTCCCTCTCTAACCTTTTTTTTTTCCCCTTCCCCTCCCCCATGGGTTTCTGTTAAGTTTCTCAGGATCCACATAAGAGTGAAAACATATGGTATCTGTCTTTCTCTGTATGGCTTATTTCACTTAGCATTACACTCTCCAGTTCCATCCATGGTGCTACAAAAGGCCATATTTCATTCTTTCTCATTGCCACATAGAATTCCATTGTGTATATAAACCACAATTTCTTTATCCATTCATCAGTTGATGGACATTTAGGCTCTTTCCATAATTTGGCTATTGTTGAAAGTGCTGCTATAAACATTGGGGTACAAGTGCCCCTATGCATCAGCACTCCCTATCCCTTGGGTAAATTCCTAGCAGTGCTATTGCTGAGTCATAGGGTAGATCTATTTTTAATTTTTTGAGGAACCTCCACACTGTTTTCCAGAGCGGCTGCACCAGTTTGCACTCCCACCAACAGGGCAAGAGGGTTCCCGTTTCTCCACATCCTCTCCAGTATCGATAGTCTCCTGATTTGTTCATTTTAGCCACTCTGACTGGCGTGAGGTGGTATCTCACTGTGGTTTTGATTTGTGTTTCCCTGATGAGGAAGTTGCTCCTCTTTATATCTAAGAACTCTTTATGTATAAAGAACACTAACCTTTTGCCCATTGTATACATTGCAAATAATTTCCCACTTTTTCTTTGCCTTCTATATATTAATCATGATTTTCAACATTTAGCTCCTCTCTATTTTTCTTGTATTTTCCCCTGATTTTTGTTGTTGCTGCTATTGTTGTTGTTAAAAACTGATTTGGGGCGCCTGGGTGGCGCAGTCGGTTGAGCGTCCGACTTCAGCCAGGTCACGATCTCGCGGTCCGTGGGTTCGAGCCCCGCGTCGGGCTCTGGGCTGATGGCTCAGAGCCTGGAGCCTGTTTCCGATTCTGTGTCTCCCTCTCTCTCTGCCCCTCCCCTGTTCATGCTCTGTCTCTCTCTGTCCCAAAAATAAATAAACGTTGAAAAAAAAATTAAAAAAAAAACTGATTTGACTAATCTTTTTCAAGTACAGCCTTTTGGTTTTTGTCAGGCTTGTTATTAAAAACTAACAAACAAAAAGTTTGCCAGTCACAGTTAGTTTTCACTTGTTTCTACTTACCTGTTATAATCTTTTGTATAGCATCATTTTTAAAGTTTTTATAGTTAATTGTATATGTGGAAGAAGCTTAAAATTTTCTCTGTGGAGGAAGTAGATAATAAATTATATTTTTAAAACTGAAACTTATCTCCTTTTAGTGGCTTAAAACAATTGTATTTATTCTTTGCCTTGGGTAACATGGGATGCTTTAACACCTTAGGTATTTGTTTTTAAGTCTACTTATTTATTATTTTTGAGAGAGTGAGCATGGGGAAGGGGCAGAGAGAGATGGGGAGAGAGAGAGACAGGGGGAGAGACAGGGGGAGAGACAGGGGAGAGAGTCCCAAGCAAGCTCTGCACTGTCAGTGTGGTGTGTGACACAGAACTTGAACTCACCAACCGTCAGATTATGACCTGAGCTGAAATTAAGATTTGGATGCTGAACCAACTGAGCTATCCAGGTGTCCCTTAGGTCTTTGTTTTTCAAACTATGGTTAGCAGACAGCAGCAGCAGCAGCATCGCATACATGCTTGTAGATTCTCAGGCCTCATTCTAGACACATGAGATTAGGATCCCCATTTTAACATGGTCCCCTCATAATTCATTTGTCCATTATTAAGAATCATCATTTTAGGTCCTGTAGTCTATTTTCAGGAAGGCATAACACTTAATTAATTTATCAATTTCCTAGATGATAAAAATTGAAGTTTGTACAATGTCAAAACAAAAATCTATATTGTTTTTTCCACTCCCATCTCAAGATATTAATTTTAAAGAGTTGGACACATGACTTGGCATCTGAGCTATGGATAATTCTCTTTATTGATAGTCATCATTAAACTGAGACTTTCAGCACCATATAGAATAGTTGATTTATAGTCAAAGAAATAATTATGAACATAATCTCTGTATTGCCAGATGTAGTGACAGCCATGACTTTTTGTCTTTAAAGAAGAAAATTAGAGGAAGAAAGAAGTTATTTAGTTTAGGAATTGTATATATTTGTATTATAATTATACCTATTAATTCACTAGCACATGTATTTACTGTGTATTTATGTACAAGGTGCTGTGCTAGGTGCTTGGAAAGTATTATTGCTGCTAATAGCAACTACTTTTTAAATACTTGAAATGTGTAGGATATTTTCCTGGTCGCTTCTGCTCTGCAGTCCTCACATACATCCTTTAGGTTGGTACTATTATTATCCCAGTTGTATAAAATTAGCATCAAAGCCTAGGAAAATGAAGCGAACTTTTCTGGTCACACAGCTAACGAGTGGTGGCTGGAATTTCCACCATGCTTCCCTGAGTTCCTAGCTTTACTACCTTTACTACCTAGCAGGTACCTTTGAGTACCTGCTTTGACTCTATTAGTAGATGGCAGTTTGAAAAATTGATGAACTCATCCATTCACATTTCAGATTCCTTCCCTTTCTTTCAAGGGTAACTTTAGAATTCAGGTAACTTGAGAATTTTTCATCAGTATGGGTGCTGCATACCCAACTTATTTCTAGTCTTTTTGAAAAGCCAGAGGGAATACATTATGAAGGCAGAAGGCTGTGTATTTTCACCTCGGGGCAGGTGAAAGACACATTGTAAATGAACAGGGTGAGCAGCACTGGCCAGAAGAGGCAGGCTTCCCACTTCTTCCCTTCTCAACCAAAACTGTGGATAAGAACCTGTTTCTCTACATCGTAAAGGGCACAGGTCATTTTATGGTATTGGAAGCAAGACTTGTTATTCCAGAGAAGAATAAAATGATATACTAAGAGAGGACAGAAAATTTCTGTGTGTGTGTGTGTGTGTGTGTGTGTGTGTGTGTTTGCACATATATGCAAGAAGTGGAATAAAGTGTTTTTCTTGAGGTTATTTTTAAAAATGTATAGTAGAATAAACATAACTATGGATAACAGTTAAGTATATTTGGTTAAACAGGCAAACACCATGCAATCCCAGCCTTGGTGTAGAATTGTCTCTGGTTTCCTATCATTCTGTGAGATTCCAATTTTTTATTCTAAACAAGGTAGATGATAAGAGTATGAAGTATTTTCAATACAAATCTTACTTATTATATGTAGATTATTTTTAAAGGCATGAGACATTTTGTTTCAAGTTCTAGTAGTGGGAAGGATGTGAAAGCATCCCAGCAATTGACTTCATGCCAGAAAAACTCCAATTGAGTCATTCTCCTTAATTGCTTAATTTAAATGATTTCTCCGCAGTAGTTTCATAAATATGGTGTTGAGTCTTTTTTTTTCAGGATAAAAACAAATTTTAATGGCCTATTCTAATTTTACAAATTAGGATAAAGGGGATGTAAGCTGTTTGGTGCAATAATAACATTCAATGATATTACTTTAAAATAAACATTCTCGATGGGAGCAGTATCTTCCTCAATGGGGCAAAAATTGGTTCTTGGGGAGGAAAAACCAACTACTCTTTCTGTGTATAAATCACAGATATGCATACAGTATGTCAACAAATATACAGTGCAGCTCTGGTATTAAAATTTCATGGGAAATGGTTAGGGAAGAAATGTCTAAAAGGTAATAATAATAATTTGGAAAAGGTAAAGAAAGGGCACTTGGGTGGCTCAGTCAGTTAAGTGTCTGACTTCAGCTCAGGTCATGATCTTATGGTTTGTGGGTTCAAGCTTCAGATCCCCTGTCTCCCTTTTTCTCTGCCCCTCCCCCACTCATTCTCTCTCACTCTCTCTCTCTCTCTCAAAAATAAATCAACATTTTTTTAAAAAGGCAAAGAAACATGGCTTTAAAACACATCTCCTGTATCTCAGGCCAGCAAGTTCCTCCCATATTAATGTCACTAGGTTGAAGCACATATATTATGTTCTTTTCTCAGCAGTGTCCCTCCTGAAAGCCAGTGATAAAATACATCACCTGCTGTTGTTTCTAGTGAGGATCTGGATGCAAATTGACAGTCAATAAAGAACCCAAGGGCTTCCATTTCCTATGTTCTGTGTGCTTTTCAGCTCCCCACTAAGGTAGTTGAGTGTATTCCATGACAAGACGCCAAAATGTGTGAGTTCTGTGAGTCAGGGAAAAGATACTGATGTACACGGTGAGACCCTGAGTACATTATATCCACTACTGACCTTTACATTCATTATATTATTTTCAAATACTCCGTACAAGTATAAGAGAATTAAAAGAGAAAGAGACTTTTGACTTACTCAGCGTGTTGTAGAACTCGAGGATCTCATGCGGGGCCTGCCCTGTACAAAATCATGAGGGTTTTTTTTTTTCATAAATTTCCTCCTTCGGCCTTATGATACTCTGCTGTGATCCCTCTTTCCGCCCTTCATCACAGAAACCTCTTCCCTATCATTATCAAAAGATCTCATATTACATTATTATAATTTACATAAATTTTATGTAATATTTAATCTTTCCAAAGGATATGTGCTTTATACTATTTGCCCCTAATTAATTATGAAGTCAAGAGTGCTTTATTTTTCTGTGAAAAACATTTCAGACATGAAATATTTAAGAAAATATTTTAGGGGAGATCTGGTAGCATCCTCAAAATAATTTCATGTAGACTACTCTTTATTCTCTACTGTGCATAAGTGTAATTCCAAGCTTGCTTTCAAGAATTACTTCCTTATCTAGCTGACAGTCTAAAAGCAACAAATAATTAAAGGATAAAACACAGCACATTTTCCTTTCCTCTGTCTTCCTCAAGTTGCTCTCTTACCTTTGTTTTATTCTTCTGGAATCCTTTATTTGAAATTTTTAGCATAACATCCTCTTTCATACTCTTTTGAAAAAGGATCCTATAATTCACAACTTATTCCAATCAGTGGAGAGTTAGGTTCTAAACTGTAGGCAACTCCATTCTTTTCTTTTCTTTTTTTTTTTTAATTTTTTTTTTCAACGTTTATTTATTTTTGGGACAGAGAGAGACAGAGCATGAATGGGGGAGGGGCAGAGAGAGAGGGAGACACAGAATCGGAAACAGGCTCCAGGCTCTGAGGCATCAGCCCAGAGCCTGACATGGGGCTCGAACTCACGGACCATGAGATCGTGACCTGGCTGAAGTCGGACGCTTAACCAACTGCGCCACCCAGGCGCCCCATTCTTTTATTTTCAATTTTGATGAAAATGATTTAGAGTAACCCCTGTTCTTCACATGCAAATTAAGAAATGGATAGAGGAAGGAAGGCCATTTTATGCACAAGAACTAAGGCACAGAAGCCTATTTTCTTTTCTAAACCTTCATTTATTCATTTGCCTTCTTGTTCTTTCCCTTACCTGTTACTTTATTTTTTTTTTTAATTTTAAATGTTTATTTAAAGAGAGAGAGAGCATGAGCAGGGGAGGGGTAGAGAGAGAAGACACAGAATCTAAAGCAGGCTCTCGGCTCCGAGCTGTCAGCACAGAGCCCAAGGCAGGGCTCAAAGTCACCAACCATGAGATCATGACCTGAACTAAAGTCAGATGCTTAACTGACTGAGCCACCCAGGCACCCCAACATTTTCTGTTACTTTAGATGGTCCAATCACTGATCCAATGTTACTAATAGCCCCAAGTTGGTTTGTTTCACCTAATATTAAAATGAAAAAAATATTCTATTTTCTAGTTCAATATAATAATGCTTGTTTTAGTAAGTAACACATTTAACTATAAAAATATACAAGGATGAAGCTAATTACCCCCTTCCTTTTGTTTCACCTTTAATGGGAGTACTTCTCCAACTTGGCTGGCTGTTTGCTGGAATCTATTGGGGAACTTTAAAAATGTAAGCTGATGTATTGGATCCAAGGATGTGTCCAGGTCATCAGTAAGATTTTGGTTTTTACACTGAAGATTTGTGTTCTTCTCAAGCCTTATTTCTAGGTTTTTACATTATATTTCATTGATTCCAGGATGTCATGCCTGTTATTTTCACATTTTAGTATCTCCAAAGTCAAGACGTATCAGTGGCAACCTAGATGAAATGAATTATTGTACTTTTTTGTCATTACTGTGAATTGAATAATTTCCCCTAAATTTACTGAAATTTAATTTGGAATGTTTGCATTTATGGTAAATGATAAAATTAGCCAGTAGGTTTTTCTGTTTTTATTCCTTTTGTTGTTAGGATATTATAATAAAGTTAAATTTGGAATCTGTCCATTCATTAAATGATCTAGTTAATTTAAAGGATACTGCAATTATATTTTTTTAGAAGTTATGTTACACTTAGCTTTGAATCCAGCTGATCCAGATTATTATGATTATTATAATTATCATCATTAACATTAATTGAGGTATAATGGACATACAACATTATATTTGTTTTAGGTGTACAATGTAATGATTCAATGTCTGTCTATATTCTGAAATGATCACCACAATGTCTAGTTCACATCTGTCACCACACACGGTTACAAAAAGATCTTTTGTGATGAGATTTTTTCAGATCTACTCTCTTAGCAACTTTCAAATATGCAATATAGTATTATTAACTATAGTCACCATGGTGTACATTACATCCTCATGGCTTATCTATTTTATAACTGGAAGTGTGTACCCTTTGACCCGCTTTGATTTCCTCCATGGAATTTAACTCTTTTACTTCTTAGATAAGTTTTGAGTAAATTATCGTTAGTCAAAACGATTTCTTTTTGTTTGAAATTGAAGGGTATCTTTTGGTTTATTCCAATGTTTTCAATCTTTGCATATCACTTGCTTTAAGTATGTTTGTTGTTTGATATCCCAAAATGACAGTCTGTGTATTATTAGAAGGGGATAATTCATCTCTTTCACATTTTAGTGTGAAATTTATGTAGGAGATTTTATTCCTAATCTGTTACCTCATGTTATTTATTTTAGTTTGAGATTTCTTCTTTCCTCTCCCTCATTTTACTTATTTTTTTGCTAGTTTGATCTGCTATTCATTCCATTTCCCTATATTTTATTATAAGAGTTCTTCTGAACTTTAGTTCATCAATATTTATCTTTCTTTTCCTACAGCTCATAATCATACATGCATTTTCTACTATTTTCTGGAAACATGATATCAATTTTCACCAATCAAAATGCTTTATTGCTCCCAGTCTCCACATAGCATGATGATACCTTAGAAGACTTTGACTTTCCAAAGACCATCTTATGAAGCTATTTTCTCATCATCAAAATTCAAACTGTACTCTACCTAATGACTTCTCAGAAATCTGTAAAGGAGGAAATGCACTGAATCTCATTATTATGCCAAAGAGAGATATAACACCCATGCCATAGGCTAATTATAGCATAATATACATTATTGCCTGTTGTAATTTTACCATCATAAATTCAAGTCTAAGACATCTAAATCTATATAATCACAAGTCACAGTAAAATACTACCTTTGGTATTTATTTAATCTCACTGAAATTGTTCACAAAATATCATGTAGCTGAACAACGTTTTTACAGCTTTATTGTAACTGAATATTGAGAAATTGAAAAGTTCTATGTAAAAAGGACACTTTATGACTGACTATACAGAGATATAATTTTCCTGAAAAATCAGTATGACAAAATAATCATATATGTTTTGTTAACGGGAAGTTTTACCAGTGCCCTATATCCTCATATGTTAAGCAAATAATTCAATGCCATTAAATTAATTAAGACAGTATTTTTAATTTTATTTTTCAGAAGAACTATTTTACCTTTAAACTAATTTACCTTTATTTAAGCTGTTAGCATCTATATGTGAATGATAATGAGTCTGAAAACCCAGAAAGTTAGCAAACATCAGGAGGTTATTTTTCATAAATTAGAAAATCCTCTCTGTTTTCATGTAGTCCTTTTTTTCTGGAAAATTTTATTCTAAATAATTATACTTCAAATTGTTTATTCTTTTTATAAAAAAAAACATTCAACAATACATAGACTATAGAACTAATTTCTAGTAAGTATGATGGTTTTCTGTAGTATTATAGGACTATATATTAGCAAACATTAATTGATCACTTATTATGTACCAATGAAATCACTTATTATGTACATATGAAAATGAATATGATGGAGTTTCCTACTCTCAGGAATTTACAATATCCATAGAGAGTAAAACAAAAATCTAAGGAGCAGAGCAGATTGGTCACATGGAAAGAGGACAGATCTGGACAGTTTGGAGTTTGAGTCAAGTTTTGAAGGAGTTTTGACATATCAAGATGGGGGAAAGCAATGGAAGCATTCATCCCAAGTAGTACTTGGGATTCATCCCAGAAGTACTGATTGATGAGAAAGCTTAGAGATTTGGAAGAGCTTGCTCCATTGTAAGAACTACAAGTCATTTTTTAATGATTGACTTGAAGAATATGTTGTGTGATAGTCATTGTTAAAGGATATATACAAGAACATAGAGAAGACCTAACAATAGAAATTAGATCAGCTGTTCCACATTTTGGTCTTAGAATCCCTTTATTGAAGATTCCAAAGAGATTTTGGTTAAATGGGTTATAGATCCATTGATATTTTTACCATGCTGGAATTTAAGCTAGGGGATTATAAAAATATTTATTAATCTATTAGAAAATAAGAAGAAACCCAGTTATTTTTACAATAGTAACATTTTTATGAAAAATAATTATATTTCCAAAAACCAAAACCAAATAGCAGTGGGATAATTTTACATTTTTTTGCAAATCTCTTTAATATGTGGCTTAAATAGAAGACAGCTGGATTCTCATATATGTTTCTACATTCACCATCTTATTTTGGCTAAAATAATGAAGAAAATCTAACCCCACAAGATAAATATTTGGAAAAGAGAAGAGTCTCTTCATAGCCTTTTTAGATGATTATGGATATTTGTTTTTGGCACTACATCAAAACTTAAGGAGTGGATGGGAAAACTTAATATTGCTAAGATGACAATATTCCCCAAATCAATCTACAGATTCAACTCAATTCCTGTCAGAATCACAGCTGGCTTCTTTGTTAAAATTGACAAGCCGATTCTAAGATTCATATGGAATTGCAAGGGACCCAAGTAGCCAACCTAATCTTGAAGACTCACACTACTTGAGTTCAAAACTTACAACAAAGTAACAGTAATATAGATAATGAGGTACCGGCATAATGTAGGTGTATAAATCAATGAAATGGATTTGAGAGTCCAGACAAAAACTCATGTGTCTACGGTCAACTAGTTTCCAACCAGAGTGCCAAGATCATTCTGTGAGAGAAAGAATGGTCTTTTCAACAATAGTGCTGGGAAGAGTAGATAACCACATATAAAAGAATGAAACTGGACTCTTATGTCATACCATATACACATAATTAACTCAAATAACTCAAAATGTATCAAAGACCTAAATATAAGACCTAACCTAAAAAGTCTTATAAGAAAAAATAAGGGTGAATTTTCATGGCTTTTGTTTTGCCATTGGACTCTTAGGTATTACATCAAAAGCACAAGCAACATCAGAAAACCTGGAAATATCAGACTATCAAGATTTAAAACTTTTGGGGCACCTGGGTGGCTCAGTCGGTTAAGCCTCCGACTTCAGCCTGGGTCACGATCTCGCGGTCCATGAGTTCGAGCCCCGTGCCGGGCTCTGGGCTGATGGCTCAGAGCCTGGAGCTTGCTTCTGATTCTGTGTCTCCCTCTCTCTCTGCCCCTCCCCCGTTCATGCTCTGTCTCTCTCTGTCTCAAAAATAAATAAACGTTAAAAAATAAAAATAAAAAAAAAAGATTTAAAACTTTTGTGCTTCAAAGGACACTACCAAGACAGTAAAATGACTATGTGCAGAGTGGGAAAATTTTTTTGCAAATTATGTATCTAATAAGGGACTTGAATCTAGAATCTATAAAGCACTCTTAAAACTAAATAATAAAAGAAAAACTAACACAATTTAAAAATGGGCAAATTAGGTGGGTCTAGTGAAAGATGGCACTGTAGGAAGACCCTGGACTAGCCTCCTCCATGAAACACATCAAAATACACCTAGTAATAGGAAAATCCCACCTGAGGAAGAACTGAGAGCTGACTGATCAGCTTCTGAATAGCCAAAAACAGAGAAAACAGGAGAACAGCAAGAGGTATTTCTCTCTCTCTCCTCTCTCTGTAGATATATAATAAATATGTATATACATATATATATTAAATGGGCAAATGATTTGAATATGCATGTCTCCAAAGAAGATATAGAAATGGCTAATAAACACTTAAAATCATTATTGATGTCATTAGTCATCAGGGAAATTAAAATCAAAATTACGATGAGAAACCTCTTCACATCCAATCAGATAGCTATAATTAAGAAGACACATAACAAGTGTTGAAGACAATGTGGAGAAATTGGAACCCTCATATGCTGCTTGTGGCAATCTAAAATGATGCAGCAACTTTAGATAATATCCTGTAATTCCTCAAATAATTATACATAGAGTTACTACATGATCTAGCAATTCTGCTCCTGGTGACATACCTAAGAGAAATAAAAACATCATACCCATATAACAACTTGCATATGAATGTTTATACCAGCATTATTCCTAATATCTAAAAAGTAGAAAGAATCCAAATGTCCATCATTATATGAATGGATAAACAAAATGTAGTATATTTATATAAGAAAATATTAATTAGCCATAAAAGGGAATGAAGTACTGAAATATGCCAGAACATGGATGAATTTTGAAAACATTGTACTAAGTAAAAAAAAAAAGCCAGATAAAAAAGGTCAAATTTTGTCTGGTTTCTTTTATATGAAATGTCTACACAAGTAAGTCCTTTGAGACAGAAAGTACATTCGTGATTGCTTAGGTCTGGGTTGATGGAAAAATAGGGGGGTGATAGCCGTAGGGTATGAAATTTCTTTTTGTGGTCATTAAAATATTCTAAAATTAATGTGAAGGTGATTTTCCATATCTGTGAAAGTGCTAAAAGCCATTGAACCATACACCTTAAATGTTTGAATTGTATGGTATGAATTGTAACTGTGAATAAAAGTTTTTACAAAAAAGCTAACAGGTTGCCTGGGTGGCTCAGTTGATTGAGGTCTGACTTTGGCTTAGGTTGTGATCTCATGGTTTGGGAGTTGGAGCCCCACATTGGGCTTGCTGCTGTCAGCCTGTCAGCACGAAGCTGGCTTTGGATCCTCTGTCCTCCTCTCTCTCTTTGCCCCTCCCCCACTCACAGTCTCTCTCTCTCTCTCTCTCTCTCTCTCTCTCTCTCTCTCAAAATTAAAAAAAAACATTAATTTTTTTAAAAAGCTAATAAGTGTATTTTCTTAAAGGTTAGATGCAATGTAGAATCTAAAAAAATTCAATAAGCATTTCTTTTTAACATAAAATCCATTGGTCTATTTAGAACACTGAATGGATCTTTTACCTCTGAATGCTTTTGATCTTGTAGATATCCCAAAAGACCAAGGATCCTTAGACTGCAGTTGGAGAGCTGCTGTATTTGGTTACAGAGTTCGAAATTCAGAGCAGCACAATCCAGTTTAAAAAAAAAAGCCCTCCCTTGAATCTTGTGAGCTTTTAGAGTAAACTCTCCCTAGCTAGGTTCAAAATAGTGTACAAACATGTTTTAGATAGAGTAATAAACATTTCCATTTCCACTGGTCTAGTGATAACAATGACGAATGTACATGAGACTCAGGTCAATTAAGGAGACTCACAAGGCTGGAAAGAAAAATTGGGGGAAACAATACTTATATGCTTTTATAGAAATTATGAGGGCCCATGAGATGAAGATTTAATAACATGAGGAAGTTGAGTATAGGTAACTTTGGAACTCTGACTCTGAAGAGTAGAGTACAGTGTAATTCTGCAGGCAGAGCCCAAGAAGCTCTAAGTTCATGTTCACTGAGCACAGGAAAATGAGTTTTCTCAAGAAATGAAAGAATGAATAGTTTGGGGACCAAGAGAGTAGCCTTGTCAAAAATGAATGTTTTTTTTCTTACCCAACAAATAGAAATAAATAGCTCTCACTTATAGCCAAAGCTTAAATTAAGGGGGGACTTTGGATAACTGTAAGATAGTAAGTTATCTATTTTTATTTTATATATGTATAGTCATGGGACAATAAAGGTGAGAACAAAGATTGTTTTCTTGTAGAAGTTTGAGGTACGCATTTCATTGTATGCCAAGGCTTGATCACTCAAGGGGCAAACTCCTTCAAACAACTTCACCAGGAACTGAGTGTCCTAGAACCCATGGAATTGTTCCTATGCTATTCTGTTTTATCAGGTCATTTTTGATCATATTTATTCACTCTTTCAAGTCACTCCATATTACTCAAGACTAGACCTTCAAAGTACATTCAAACTTCTCTTTAGTTTATGTTCTTGTCTGATCCTGACACAAATAACTTAAAGGCTAATTTAGATTTTCGCCTTGTCACTTGAATTTGTTTCTTAATGAGTCATTCTTTCAACAAATATTTACGGACTATTTACAGAGTGTTACTATAAACAGCATACTTGCTCTTCTTCCCTTAACAAGACACAGTTGTAAAACTTTTATCTTAGGGTGAAACTATAAATGTGTAGCTATACATATCACAAATGGTTACGCATAACCGTTTTGAACTTCAAAGAAATAATTGCTATGTAAAAAGGGTACTTTATTGAAAAGGAGCAGCACACTGACCTCTTTCTAGAACACATTGATTTCTGTAAAATTAACTTCTGCTATGAGATCAGTTGTTTTTGGTTCACATTACGGAAAGGCTTAATTATTAATTAAGCAAACTTATTTATTATACAAAGCTCTCATTTATAAAGCAGAGGGTCAGAGCTTGGGCTTAAAGTCTGATACACTGCCTTTAAAAAATGGATTCATATTCACTTCAGTCTTTCCAGGTTAGGAAATATGATTTTTTAATATTGAACAATATTCTTTAGCTTCTATCAGTCTTAATTTCTTATCTGAACTCCATATTTTAGCTTTCATAATTTAATAGCTAGATTAACCAACTCTTAGGTTTGCTTCCAGCTTTTGTACTTGATGCTTCTGATGTCAAAGTGGACACACAATTTTTTAATTCAAACAACAATGAAAACAAAAGACAGGTTAAATGTTTCTCTGAAATTAAATACTGTCCTTCTCTGAAGGGTAAACTTACAGGGAAGTGACCAAACATGCTATTGTAGTCATGATGTATGACTATTGCTGAGAACACCCAAACAATGTGATTTCAGGTTTTAATGAATGTGTTTTTAGAAGTGTGCATTTGGTTTGTTTACTTATCTACTTGGTCAGATAATATTTGAGTGACCTGTAAAAGGTCAAGATTTTAATAAAGGGGATACAGAGATACTTCAGAAGTCAGGTTAATCTTTCTTCAGTTTACAAAGTCAAAACTTAAAAAAAGGGAACTACAAAATAAGCTTGGTTAGTGACATGCCATTCAGAACTATAGACACCAAACAGCACTAGTAACTCTTACACTGGAGTGAACAGCACTGTAAAATTGTGTATGTCCCTTTCATTTGTTTATTTGACATATGTCCAGTATTTTGCATAAACGTGAAAATGGAGCATAAAGCAGTCATAAAATCATAGAATTCAAATCTCAAACCTCTTAATCCTAGTAATGGGAACTCTGGACTGATTGGATCTCTTTATCCACATTTTACTCAGATAAATTTATGAAATTTTAAATGCTCTCATGCAGACATGTCATTTTACAGACTTCATTAGGTGGTGCAGTATGGTGCCAATTTGAATTTCATTTCTAATAAAAACGTTTGACTTCATTATTTTTATCTTAAGAAAGAAATGATTATAAAATCATGCGAATTAATACGTTGCCCTTTGGTAACTATATTCCTTACGTCTCTTAAATATTGTTTTGTTGTTTAAGAGGAAACAAACTACTATCTCAGATATTTCTTCCTGTTTTCCCATTAAATGATTAGATTTGCCTTCAACAAAGCACACTGATCAATTGCATGTTGAGGAGTTATCGTCTAGACTAGTTAGTGAGATTAAGCACTGAAAGTGTGGAACCACAGCGGATGCAATTCTTGCCTCTGCAGATGCCTGCCAGAAAATATGTTCAAGGTTGTTCCATAAATAGTCAATCTTTTTCCTGTATGGTCTTTAATAGGAGCTTAAAATGGATCTTTAGAAGGACGTGTGGATTGAGCAACAGGAAATTTTAACCAAGCCATTAATAGCTAATGATGTGAACTGTAGGCAACCATCCATGATCAGTTATAGGAAGAAGAGGAGAGAAAGGCCTGATCAAGGTGAGGGTATGTGGCAGCTTTTACTGCTATACCTGCTCATTCTTGCCTCATATGTTATTCCTACAGTAGACATAACTTACTGGTTTGATGACTTCTGGTTTGTTTATACACATACACATATGTGTGCATATGTGTATACATTTATATTTATATGTTATTTCTAATGAACAGTTCTGATTTTACTGTTGTTCTTTTCCTGTGTTTTGTATTATTTTAAATAAATATAAAATACCTTAAATATTCTTCTTTTTCCACTTGAGGAAGACAAGTATTTGTTTAAATATACCCTACTAAGAATTACATATTTGATAAACGACTTGTATCTAGAATATATATAGAGAGTGCTAACAATTCAATCATAAGAAAACAAACAATAAAAACAGTCAAAAGATGTGAAAAGATACTTTACCAAAGAAGGTAAATAACTATATGAAAATATCCTCACTATATTAGCCATTGGGGAAAAGCGTATTAAAACCACAAGCTGTCATTAGCATCTATTAGCATCTTTAAAATTTTAAAGATTGATCAGTGTTAGTGAGTATGTGGATGAAATGGAGCCTAAATACACTGCTGGTGGGAATGTAAAATAGTATGGCCACTTTGCAAAAAAGTTCATCAAAATATTCGTTAAAAATATTACCCATACATCTATTATGTGATCCAGTCATTCCATTCCTAGTTATTTAACCCAAGAGAAATAAAAGCTTATGTCTATAAAAATACTTGCATAAGAATGTTTGTAGCAGCTTTATTTTTTAATAGTCCCAAACTGGAAATATACTAAAGATCCATTAACAGGTGAATGTATAAGCAAATCGTAGTATTCCATACAATAGAATACTATTTAACAATAAAAAGGAATAAATTATTGATACGTGCAATAAATTGGATTAATCTCAGAATGATTATTTCAAGTGAAAAAACTCAATAGTGTGCACTGTATGTTTTGTTTATATAAAATTCTGGAAAATGCAAATAAATCTATATAAAGCAGATCATTGGTTGCTTGGGGACAGGAGTAAGGGATTACCAAGGGACACTAACATTTTGGGGATGATGTGTATATTCATTAAATTGATTTTGTTGATTCTCTCATGAGTGATTATATACATAAAAACTCATTAAATTGTATACTTATAACAGTCCAAGTTATTCCATGTCAATTGTACCTTAATAAAACCTTTAAAAAACGTATGCTTCTTGGGGCACCTGGATAGCTCAGTCGGTTAAGCATCTGACTTAGGCTCAGGTCTTGCTCTTGTGGTTCTTGAATTCAAGCCCTGCATCTGGCTCTGCACTGGCAGCACAGAGCCTACTTGGGATTCCCTCTTTTTCTCTCTCTCTGCCCCAAACCCCACTTGCATAGGCACAGGCTCACTCCTTCTCTCTCAAAATAAATAAATAAACTTGAAAAAATGTATGCTTCTTAATCCTACAAAAGTGTATTCTTATGAATTAACACATCTAGACCATAAATCAAAGACCTGCACAAGACCAGGGGCTCTCATGTTTAGACTTTGTCCTAAAGATTTGTACCAAGACTATTTTAGAGGTGTGTTCCCATCCTGCATTTCTCCTCCTTCTCTTTTTCTTCCTTTTCTTTCTGCCCTTCTTGTCCTCCTGTTTCTCCTTATTGCTCTACGCCTCCTTCTTCTTTTCTCCTTCCCTGCCTTCTTCTTCTTCTCAATCTAAAACACTTCCAGCTCAACCTCTTGTATATCCCTTAGTGACATTTCCTTTCTTCCTTCCTTCCTTCCTTCCTCCCTCCCTCCCTTCCTCCCTTCCTTCCTCCCCTTCCTTCCTTCCTTCCTTCCTTCCTTCCTTCCTTCCTTCCTTCCCAACCACTGACCCAGAGATCTTGGTGGCTGATGAGGATGTGGAGTCATGGGAACTTTCATTCATTGGTGGTGGGAATGCAAAATGGTATAGCCATTTTGGAAGACAGTTTGGTGGTCTCTTACAAAACTAAACATACGCCTATTTAAAATCCAGCAGTCATGTTCCTTAGCATTACCCAAAGGTGTTGAAAACTTACAACCACACAAAAACCTGTACACTGGTGTTCAGAGCAGTTTTATTTATAATTGCCAAAACTTGGAAGCCACAAAGTGTCCTCTAGTAGGTGAACGGATAAACTGTGGAATATTATTCAGACAATGGACTATCCAGACAATGGAACATGATTCAGTGCTAAAAGGAAATGAGCTATTAAGCCATGAAAAGACACATAGGAACCTTAAATACATATTACTAAGCAAAAGTAGCCAATCTGAACATGCTATGTACTGACTGATTACAACTTTATGACATTCTGTGAAAGGTGAAACTATGGAAACAGTAAAAAGATCAGTGGTTGACAGGGGTAAAGGAGGAGGGGAGGAATGAACAGGCAGAGCATAGAGGATATGGAGCAATGAAACTCTGAATGATATTGTAATGATGGATACATGTCGTTTTATGTTTGTTCAAACCCAAAGAATGTATGGCACCAAGAGTGAGCCCTGATGGCCTTTGGGTGATGACGATGTGTCAATTGCAGTCCCAGCTTTAGTAACAAATGCACCATTCTGCTGAGTGATGTTGGTAGCAGAGGAGAGCATGCATGCGTGGTCCAGGGAGTGGATGGGAAATCTCTATCTTCTTCTAAATTTTGTTGTGAACCTGAAACTGCTCTAAAACATGAAGTCTTTAAAAAAAATGAATATTAATCTTGCATTAGTATGCAGGATATAATTTGTAAGAAAGACAAAGATCAGAGAGACATATAGGAAAGTAGTGAGAGTCTAAACATGAGACGACAGAATCAAGCTGAGGAAGGAGAAGCTGATCACCAAACAAATGTTAAAATCTAATTATGTAAAATGAAGCACCAATTAACTTCATGACTCAGTTATAGAAAGGAGACTGCAGATCTGTATAATTTTAATTGATTTCATTTTGGATGAACTGCTCAGTTATACTTATTAAAAGAATCTTCAAAACAAACCAACCAAATTTTGCTTCAATCAACCAATAATTTGACCAAATTAACTAGGGATTTTGTTAAATTGTACATATGTTCTCAAAAAATTTTCTCTGTTGGGGCACCCGGGTGGCTCAGTGGGTTAAATGGCGGACTTTGGCTCAAGTCATGATCTCCCGGTACCCGAGTTCGAGCCCTGCCTCGTGCTCTGTGCTGACTGTGCTGACAGCTCAGAGCCTGGAGCCTGTTTCAGATTCTGTCTCCCTCTCTCTCTGCCCCTCCCCCACTCTCTCTCTGTCTCAAAAATAAATAAACGTTAAAAAAATTAAATAAAAAGAAAACAAACGTTTCTCCGTTTCTGCTCTCACTTTTACCAAAATATGGAAACTACTTGAATTTCACCATACTATTCCAATAATTTTATATTTTCAGAATCAGAATAGTACATATATAAAAAAATTTAGAATGTAAAAATGATCAAATTTATAGTTATTTGGTAAATAACTTAATGCAATAGCTATGTAGCCAAAATAATAGAATAATTTACACATCAACTGCATTGAACAATTTGAACAAAATTTGAATCCTGATGTTTTCTTATAATTTAAACATTCTTCAATAGAATATTCACACATAGCAATAATTTTATTTTGATGATGAATTTTTAAGTTTCTCTTATGGTTGCTATTCTCTCATAATGTAGCTACAAATATTTTGTTAGTAACCTTTTATTTTTTAATTTTTAAATAGAGACTAAATAAATTACTTTGATCAGTTAGGCCTAACATTTATGAGAGTTTTTTTGTTTTTACTTTACTTTCTTTGGTTAGAATATAGAATAAAAAGTAACAATATCTCATATTTGAGTAGAACTTCATTGCATTAAACAGTATCTTCAAAGGCAAAACCAGACTATAAGCTCAATTCAATTTCAAATTCTTTGAAAACTCATGTCATTTTGTTCTTTTCTATGTCAGGCGATTGACCCAGCAGTAGCCAGATAAAAGGGCTTAGCATATGAGTAATTTAGACCACATCTGTGGAACTCAGATGTACACTCTGCATGCATCATAAGCTTTTCCCAAAGTAGAAAATGAAATACACAGGGATAATTATTGCTGCTGAAAACTTCAATGCTCTGCAGGATGGAGTTTACTTTGACTAGTGCATATTATAGTACATTTGTGGAACAAAAGACAAGCTCACTTTTTAGAGCCTGTTTCCACATTCTATGTGTCTTGAATATATTCTGACCTGGGCATAGTCAAATGCAATTGGGTATTTTTCCTCCCTCTGGCATTTTCCCTCTTCCTTAAAGATTAACAGTCAAGGAAAGCATCAGAGCCATTTTAATTTACTTGTCAAGCATCTCACCATTGATTTTAGTTATCTAACATTTGCTGCAGAAATATTGGGTACAGAAGGGAAAATAATGTCAAAACAGGGCAGAATTATTATTACGTTTTTAATCCATGGCAGTGGCAAACTTAGTTTGATTATACTCAGTGTTGATGAGATATGGGTAAACAGATCTTCTCATACAGACATGATAGAAATGTAAATTGTTTCAACCTGTTCAGATACTAATTTGACAATACCTATCAAATTTTAAAATGCACATAAAATTTGGCCCAGACAAATCCCTGCCAGGAATTTGCACAAGTATTTAAAGATACAAGGCCATTTGCTGCAATATTGTTGGTATTTACAAAACAATGAAACCAACCTAAAAGTTCATTGGTAGGGGACAGGTTAAGTGGAAATCATTTCTGTAGAAGACAGTTAATAAAATGGTTGTCTATGTGCTGGTAAGGATAGATGACCGTGATGGAGGTACACTTGGACAAGCTGCCCCAAAACATGACACATTGGCATCCTGAGTCCCTTCAGATGAAGGACTCTGATGAACCACACAAGCAGAAAGGTCACTCTGACCTCCTCTCCATCACACTTCTTCCCTGAAACAGGCCATGAAAACCTTGTGTGAGAGGTGCCCTCCCATACCCAGAGGAAAAGAGCAGCGTTACCCCTGAAAAGAGTGGGATGCTGGGAAGAACCCTAAGGAAAAGGCCTGGCTGTTTCCCTCAGTTTACTACTATTACTCCTGAATCTATCAGATTCTTCCACCACTGTGCGCTCTTTGTCAGACCTAGCACAAATACTTGGCTCTGTTTCTCTGGGTCTCCATTTCCTTATGACGGCTCTCCTGGCGTGTAAAAAAACTTCTAGGGGCGCCTGGGTGGCGCAGTCGGTTAAGCGTCCGACTTCAGCCAGGTCATGATCTCACGGTCCCTGAGTTCGAGCCCCACGTCGGGCTCTGGGCTGATGGCTCAGAGCCTGGAGCCTGTTTCCGATTCTGTGTCTCCCTCTCTCTCTGCCCCTCCCCCGTTCATGCTCTGTCTCTCTCTGTCCCAAAAATAAATAAACGTTAAAAAAAAAAATTAAAAAAAAAACTTCTAGTTATGGAGCAGGTAACAGTGGACTGTTAGCTCTGCTGAGAAACAAAGAAGTTGTGCAAGTGAGGCCTTTTCTGTGTATTAAGTACTTTTGTTTTTGTTTTACCACGAGCTTGTATTACTTTAAAAATCATAACAAAATCTGCATTTAAAAAATATAAAAACATGTCATTTTTAAAAAATGTTCAAAAATGAAAGTCTTTCAAATTTTAAGATCCTACATTTTCTTAGGTTAAAATTTTATAATCAAAGTCACTGCCATGGGATCTATGTAAAGGAAAACAAAATGAGTAGAAAAGGGTTCTAAAACCAGCAACTCAGTCATTGGGAAAAATCAAGAGGAATAATTGTAGAAACGTGTGTCATCAGTAATAAAAATTGACTTGAAAATTATTCATTTTGAAGCATATTTATTTGGTTGATTAGGATATTTGGGATTAATATTAGAATAATGTGAATTTACTCATTTTCCTACTCACACTGAGACAAAACAATTTACAGACTTAACTTTTTTTCTTTTTTGTTTTTTTTAGAGAGAGCAACAGAGGGAGTTCCAGCAGGGGAGAAGAGCAGAGGGGGAGAGAGAATCCCAAGCAGGCTCCACACTCAGCGAGGAGCCAGAGGTAGGGCTTGATCCCACCACCGCAGGATCATAACTGAGCCAAAATCAAGAGTGGGACGCTTAACCGACTGAGCCGTCCAGGTGTCCCCAGATGTAACTTCTTATACATAATAGATGTGCACTAAATATATGTTAAGTATTAATTAAGAAGTGTATATAAAGATATTCAGTCCGAAAAGTAAACTGCAACATCTGACCTATGACTTTGTACTTGTAAAATTTAGGAAGACAACTATCCAAGCTATAAGTTGAAGTAGTGCTCAAACCACTATTAACCAGATTTTTAACTTAAAAGAGAGGGACAGAGGATACTTTGTAACAGGATATATTAAACTGACTCATTTGGTAAATAAAGTCAAGCTCTTAAGTGGCAGGTATCACAAAAGAGATTAGCATCTACTTGAAGCAATCCAGAAAGCCAAAGCTTGAGGAGAAATTTGAAGCTCTCACTGGCTATCATAACAGGAATTTTATTTAATTTTATGTTTAAAATGATGGGTTTATCAGTTTAGATGATTAGTTTTCAGCACAAGTCAGTCTTGTGTGAGTTTGGGTCTCAGAAGCTTTTCCTGGGGCCTAGATGACACTGGCTAGGTGGATCTCCTCTTCGAGAGCAAATGATAGTTAATTCTTGTCCATTTTACTCATATCAACTACTGTTGATGGCAAAGAAAAAACGTGGTTTACCGAAAGATCATCACAGGGGCCTATGGGTTTGTGCCCTTCAGTTTCTACAATCAAAAAGCCAAAAACCACTAACAAACAAATACACAGCTTTTCTTACTGTGCTTTTATCTATGTAAAGTGGAAACACAATGCCCTTTTTACCTGGGGCAAGCGGTCTTCCTTCCTTCCTCCTTTCCTTCCACCGACTGAAACAGTTTTCAGGATCGTGTGTCCTGTTTCCTGCTTCCTTTCCCTGTGGTTCCAGGATACCATCTCTGCCAGATGTCATCAGTTAAGTTCTTGCCCTGGAGGGAAAGGGAAACTGGGTATCACCTGAAGTAAATGGCAGCTGGAATCCTAAAATGTCTAACAGGTGCATCACTGTCAAGCTTGTAGATGTTGACGGCAGCAAGTTTATTGCCGAGCTGTTGAGGTGTCTCACAGGTATCTATCATGATGGGTAGTTAAATGCAGTGGATGAATCATTTCATTTAGTGTCTTAAAATCAATACTTTTACATAAAGGAACTATAATCGTTGAAATATATCATATTTGTTGTTTTGTAGAAATTTATATGAAAGGTCTTTGTCAATATAAAACTTATAGATTTATTTGGTTTATTCTGCATTATTTGGGTATTATGAAGAATAAAATATACTTTCAGCAGAAGTGAATATATCTTTTAATCCAGCTTTATTACGGTATGATTGACAAAATTTGTATTTATTTAACGTGTATAATGTGATGTGTATACACACACAATGTGTAATGGTTGCAACAATCAAGCTAATTAACATATCTATCACATGACATAATTACCATTTTTGTGTGTGTGTGGTAGGAACACTTGAGGGATGCTCTATTAGCAAATACCAAGTATACAAGACACTATTATTAACTGTAATCACCATGCTGTGTATTAGGTCTCCTGAACTTATTTCTCTGGTAACTGGAAGTTCATACTCTGATCAACATCTCCGTCCTGCCCCCCCCCCCACCTCCCATCTCCTGATAACTGCCATTCTACATTCTTATGATGAGTCTCACTTGTTTATATTCCACATACAAATGAGATCATGCAGTATTTGTCTGTGTCTGGCTAGAGATAAATATATTTTATTTGCTTCTTGTTAGAATTTTCGATTTATTTACCTCTGAAATAAATGTGACTTTAGAAAATTAATGTTGGCCCAGAAACTTTTGATCACTGTAGAGACATACGCCTGTGTTTGGGAAAAGACTTTACTAGCACATTATGCAACTCCTATGATAAACTAGAGACAAATCAAGCTGTTATTCAGAGATAGGTGGGACATCCCACAGCTGTAACCATGGCTACAAATTGCATGAAAATCCCATAGTCTTGCCAGTTTTTTTCATGTGGTGGTGGTGGAACATTTAAACTATAGTGGTATTCAAGCACCATGGAGCAAGTATAGCAAATAAATTAGTTTTCTTGGTATACATCAACATCATAAAAACGAAATGTCATAATTTCTTAAAACAGAAACTAGAGGCAAATAAAGTCAGGCCTCATAAGACTTTACAGTTTTGATCAGGGCTTAGGAAAGAAATTAGGGTATTTATAGTAAGTGACTTTGTTAAAACAAGTTCTGACCATGACAATATAGAAAAGTTCTATATCCTATCAGATGTGGCATTATCAGTTAAATACCACAAATAATATAAATGTGATTATGGTCAAAGGACATGGTAGGATGCACAGAATTCCAAATGATTGCTGAGACACCTTTGGAAGGATGCTTTCCCAACCAATGAGAGATGCTTTCCCAACCAATGAGAGAGTTTCCCAAGTGGAAGGTATAGCAGGCTATTAAAATACAGATCTCTACTCAGTGGCTGTGCTGGTTTTCCATAATAATAAAGACACACAGATGGAGATTAGGTTAGGAGAATATGCGTGCTCTTGATAATGATATTGCTGTTTAGAGATAACTAAGCAGTGGTGCTATATTGTCAGGCCAGACCTACACAGCCCCAGGAGCTCTTGAATACCAAGCTCTACTTCATTATTCAAAATAGTGACAACAGGGGTGCCTGGGTGGCTCAGTTAGATAAGCGTCCGACTTCAGCTCAGATCATTGTGAGCCCAAGACCTGCGCTGGGCTCCACGCTAACAGTGTGGAGCCTGCTTGAGATTCTCTCTCCTGCCTGCCCCCCACTTGTGTGCTCTCTCTCTCTCTCTCTCTCAAAGTAAGTAAATAAACTTAAAAAAAACAGTGAGAACAAAATGGAATAAGGGTAATTTTAAGAGTCAGGTTGGTCACAGAAACCGAGATGCCATCAGAAGTTTACCACTGAAAATTAGCAAGCCTTATTTTCTTTGAGAATTTCTACTTCTCTGGAAAATATTTCCTGAATATTCACTACATGTCAAGTACTGGAGTTTCTTGGTAGAGAATGTGGTAAACATGAGATAAACAAGTTGATTATACCAGTACACTTTGAAATGTCGGGTGTGCTCTTTTCCAGACATAGGCTGTTTTTTTTAATTCCCTGGATAACTTGGAAACCACTTTCTCTGCCTGTTCACAATCATGGGGATGATGAATACCCACGAACCCAGATTTCCAATATTCCTGTTATTTCTAGGGAGTATAATCCCTGCTTTATACCCATGTCCTTGCCCGCTCTACCAGAAATCCCAGAGAGGAAGCCAGCATTTACGATACAGAATGAGCTGGAATGTTGACATCTCAGTTCTACTCTCAAGTATAACTGCAGTAGCAGCTATCATTTATTGGGCACTTACTCCATGCCCTCAGCATGGGGCTCTCAGCAGGCTTGGGGCTCTTAGTATGTGAATCCTCATTGTTTACCTTTGATTCCTTGACTTTATGAGAGGAATTTGGGTATGATGACCCTTTTTCTGGGCTCTTAGGTTTTTCGAACTTTCCAGGCTTCTCTGCAGTCTCCTCACTGTCATTGAAGTTTGGGATTTACCTAAACCGTTAATTCCCAATATCTGAGTCACTTGGTCCAGTTCAGATTGCTCCTGGTAAAACAGGGCCTAGTAGTGAGAGATTTGAGGAGAGCACAGTGGACCATTATGTCAATCTTAGCTCCTGATACATCATGAGTCATTCATCACTAAAATGGCCATCAGATAAATCTCTCAGCAGAAGCAACTATACTTGATTTGTTCATCTTGCTTTTCTGCTTTTTCTTCACCCCAAACTCTGCTAAGCACCTCGTCTTGGTTTTATCTCTCATTTCCAGCTGTGACTTTATTGTGGAAACCTGATACATTCTTGATCTTGACTCTTAAACCTCCACAAGTTATGGCTCATATTTTCCAGGTGAATTCAAGTAAACAGCTGCCAGAGTGAAAGCCAGTATCTCTGGAATTCCACATCTCCCAGCCTATGAAATGACCCTCTAGAGGAATAAAGTGGGTAGTTTCTCTTTTTGATGAAAGTGGGGCCAGGGAACAATGTAGGAAGTCTGTAGTGTAAATGTAATAAAATTCTATTCTAAAAAATATAAAAAATAAATGTTTTAAGTGCAACATTCACATTAATTTTTTAACGAGAAATAAACATCATTCATCTTAAGTTACTTGAGCATTTTCCTGCTTAGTAATAGAACCAAATTTTAGTGAGGATTCTAGCCCTACCCCATGCCCTGAGGTAAAACAAATTAGATGATATTACAAATACCAATCCAGTTTGAACAATACATGTGTTTTTTCAGGCTCTCTATTCACTAAGCACCATAACGTTTCTCCTCTATTATCAATCGTGTTATATACAAATATGAAAACAATTCCTCAAAAATGTGAATACAACATTTATTTCAAACCATCTCTCTTAAACATCTAACCTAATTCTCTTTTTAATTCCCCATACTTCCCTCCTCAAGGAACATGCACTAGCAAACTATGCATTATCATTTTCTGCTGGAGAATTTTATCCATGTTTAGATTAGTCACTTAGTCATGGCTGTTGCAAAATTCTGGCAAGGAAAACCTACTTATGTCTTTGCTATTGTCTGGTGATGATATCATCTTCAAAAGTGTATCATCTTCTGAAGGGACTTTCTGGAGCCCTCGGAAAACACATGGTGGTTGTTAGTGATAGGAACCAAGCACCAAGGCAGACTAATATGGAAATATATTGTGGGTTTACTATACCAGAGATTTCATAAAACTCTTTTCAAAAGTCATAATAAAGTCCTTCCTTTCCTTTTTTTCTTAAGTTTATTTATTTATTTTTGAGAGAGAAAGAGAGCATAAGTGGGGGAGGGACAGAGAGAGAGAGAGAGAGAGAGAGAGAGAGAGAGAGAGAGAATCCCAAGCAGGCTACTGCAGAGCCCAGTGCTGGACTTGAACTCACGAACCATGAGATCATGACCTGAGATGAAATCAAGAATCAGATGCTTAACCAACTGAGTCAGCCAGGTACCCCAAGTCCTTCCTTTACTTTATTGTTAGTAGAGGTCAACGGAAAGGGTATTAGGGTAGGAGTCCAACGAGATGAGTTTAGGACTTAGCTACACTGCACTGTTACTTACCTTAGACAAATCATTTCACTTCTTTGGGATTTGTCTTAGTCAAATTATCTGGAGGGATTGGAATTGTCATTTTCAGCTCTGAAAACTTAAAGAAATGTGATAGAAGATGGTCCTTTTATCAGTTTGTCTTTTAAAAATTATGTTAACTTCTCATTTATCAATTTAACTTTTTCCTGCAGGAGTGACAATTTTGATAAGTCTCCATCATACTTCTATCTACCACACTCCCTACTTAGTGTTACTTTTTTTTTAACAATAATTTAAACTTCTTATTTATTTTATTTTTTTTTATTTTTAGAGAGAGGGCAAGCGGGGGGAAAAGGGCAGAAGGAGAAAGAGAGAGAATCTTAAGCAGGCTCCATGCGCAGCACAGGTGGGCTTGACCCCATGACCGTGAGATCATGACCTGAGCATAAATCAAGAGTCAGACTCTCAAACAACTGAGCCACCAGGCACCCAACTTTTTATTTCTTTTTCAGCAATTTTATTCAACATGTCCTGGGTTTGGGATCTTTTGCTTTATTGGTTATGATTTGGAGTGGTAAAGATGGATAGACTGAATGTGCATTTTAGATACCTCATGTCCTAGGGGCCCCTGGGTGGCTCAGTTGGTTAAGCAACTGACTGAATTTCCATGTAGGTCATGATCTCATTCATGGTTTGTGAAATTGAGCCCCACATTGGGCTCTGTGCTAACAGGGCTCTGCACTAACAGCACAGAGCCTGCTTAGGATTCTCTCTGTCTTCCTCTCTCTCTGTCCCCTTTCCCACTTGTGTGCATGCTCTCTCTCTCACTCTATCTCAAAATAAATAAGCATTAAAAGAAGAAGAAGAAGATGGCCTGAACTTCTTTTTCAAGATATAGTCATTCTCATTTTCATCTAACGCTGTCATGAACTTGAAAAGTGAGGGTTAGGAAATCTAAAAGTTATTTCTTCAAGCTATTTTACCTGGAATAAACAGAATTAAAGGGTGGGTAATTTTGAGTGCATGGACCCTATTCTATTTTAAAGAAAAGAAAACCATAGTAAGCAGTATGAGTGACAGTGGCCCAAAGATCACTCGGGAAACATATGAATTAGGAGGCTAAGTGATATACCATGTGGCTTAACTCACTATCATAGGCAAGGCTCTTACACAGGTCGTTTCAAGGGGTTGAGCAGAGGGTGTGAGTTTTTCATTCTTCTCATGAGCATGTGTGTGAGTACATATACCTACACTGGAATATTTGGCAATATCCGGATCACACAGAATAAAATGTCTAATGGTAATTGCATGACAATCTGTTGCTATGGTTTTGCATTTTTCAAAGCTTCATGTTACTCACTACTCTCTTTACTTAGAAAGGAATGGATATACAATCTTGGCATAGTTATTTTTGCAGAGTGGAAAGTCTCCCACAGAATATGTTTGGCTACCTACAATAACTTTTTTTTTGGTGTTAGTCATTACTGCTAGTATACACAGCGTTTATATTTTGACTTTTAAGATAAATTTTGAATTCTCTATCAATCCAGTAAAATATAAGTGGCTCCTGTGTCCTCCCATCTCCTAATGGAAGAGGAAAGAGTTTCACACCATGATAAAGTCAAAATGGGCCCCTACAATGAGGAGGGAAGGGGACTTTTTGTGCCTCCTGTACTATGGCTCCCAGGAGGGGAGTCAAATATCACTGAGTGTTGGAAGGGAAAGGCCACCTGCAAGAGGAAGTCGCTACCCGCTTATCCTCAGAGCAGCTCTACATTTGGTGCTCTCTCTCCAGGGGAGCTCTGATTTCTCCTTTATGCCGGAAAGAGTCCTTGGGTCTCACCTTACAGGGAGAAGAAGACCATCTGCATCTTACAGAAACTTCTGAAACTGATGCCAAGAAACAGAAGGAGAAAGGGAATCTTAAAATGTCTGTGGTCCCTTTGACTCTGAGAAGCAAGCAGAAGCCGATGTCTTCGCAGAGTTGGCCCATATTCTCCTGCGATCTTCCCGTAGAGAAGAGGAAGCAGCAGACTGTGGGCTCCTCAAGGTGCCCAAACTCCAGGTCCAATGAAAAGCTGACCCAGAGAGGGTCCCTTTTGGATGGCGGCTGAGATGGAGTTTCTCTGGGGAGGCTTCTCCTGGTCTGCGGATTAGGCAGCTCTGACCTATTAAGCCAGGTTACTCTTTGTCAATGCATGTGTCTGTTACTGGGGATCCCACAGAAGTGCCCTGAATCCCTCTCATCTTGACATCATTGATAGTCCAGCTCCAGTGACTCTTTATCCATTATGGAGGCAAACAGGAGCCTGTGAGGCTCATTTTCTTTTTGCAAGGCAGCAAAACAGGCAAGGTTAGCACATCTGTGGAACAAAGAGAATCCTCGTAAGAATTAAACTCATGACCTCATTCCCATTAGCACTAATTCAGTTCTGTCTACAGGCAACACAGTGTTCCCAAACACAGACAAGTTGTTAGTTTCATAGCAGATTTTCTCTTGGAAGAGTAGCCAGTGGAAATACTATATATAGAGGTGGGTTCTTAATTGGTCATAGAAGTAATTATTCCTTTGCTACATTGCTCTAGAAAGAGAGAGAGAGAGAGAGAGAGAGAGCGAGCATGAAAAGAAATGGCCCTAATGATGTGTTAGGTCACCATGACAGATGAATGCATAGGCAGTGGAATACCATGGGTATAGACTATATGTAACTTATGGTTGGTTACTCCAAACCATGGGAGAATGTTGTCTCCACTTGGAAGAGAAAATAAAGTTCCTACCTCTTAGGACTAGCAGGGAAATATCTTGAGTTGAGTATAGCTTGGGCAGCGATGTAAGTAGGAAATACTTATAATTCCTATTGCCAGCTTGCTACCCTTAGTTTCTTCCTTTCATTCCCATCCCCTCCCTTGTCTACCTGTAAGATAATGTGAACATGAGACTGCAGATTTCCTTTCACTTCTGGAGGAAAGGTTTCGAATAATCTCTAAGGTGTTAGGGACTCAATATATATGAAATAGCTCTTTCTTCCTCTCAGGAATAGTTGCATCAGAAAATGAATAAAATAACTGGATAGGGCTATGCTTTACTCAAAGGTGAGGGGGGGCAGCATTCCTAGTATTTATTAGATGATATCAAGTGGAAACTTTTTAAAAATTTTTTTACGTTTATTCATTTTTGAAAGACAGAGACAGAGAATGAATGGGGGGAGGGTCAGAGAGAGAGGGAGACACAGAATCTGAAACAGGCTCCAGGCTCTGAGCTGTCAGGACAGAACCCGAGGTGGGGCTCGAACTCACAAACCGCGAGATCATGACCTGAGCTGAAGTCGGGCGCTCAACCGACTGAGCCACCCAGGCGCCCCGTGGAAACATATTTTAAAGAGTAAAAATCATGATACAAAACCATGTATATTAATTTGCTGCTATAACAAAGGAGACATAAAGAAACAGGAACACAAAGAAAAAATGTCATGTATAGTGCGCTACATACTTTCCTTTCAAGCTTTTCTTTATGATATATGTATAATTATTTGTTCTATGCACACACACACACACACACACACACATTATATCTGACACAGCCTAAAAGCAAAGCACAGCAAAAACAAAACAAAACAAAACAAAACACCCAGAAAACCAAAATCAAGGTGTCCTGGCAGAAAAGGTTAAGGGGAGCATAGAACTTGACTGTTTCTTTGCTGGTTCGCATTCTCATCAGTATTACTCCAACTGTTCCCTGTTGCTTTTAGTGACCCAGAGTATTGCCACCTTTGCTGTGAAGATTCCTTAACCAGGTAATGTATCAGGATGCCTGATACATTCCACCTAGCAGAACTCTTGCTTGCACAATAAAATTGCTGACATGTACTCTTCTATAATTTAATTAAGTCTTTACTACTTACAATCTCACAAATACAGAGAGGAATTGGGTGGTGATAGAGAGGGTGCTTTATCCAACCAATCTAACACAATCCAGGAAAGGCCAAAATCGTCATTCAAAAGTAGACCTGTGAGGGGAGGGGGCGGGGTATGATTTATAGGCATTCTCATCTCACACAATTTACTATCAAAGAGAGGAATTTTTATTGGGTATAATAGAAATAGAAAAAAATTGATTCCAAGAATAATGCAAATGGCTGGCAAACCTTTTGATTTCACATTCAAGTGATTCTGTGGATGGGAGTAGTTCTAACTGTATCCTTCTTTATACATAAGATCCAGAATAATTGCAAATATTTACAATGTGTTAACTACAGTCCAACTTAGTAACTTAGTGCTTTATGTGTAGTGACTCATCTGAGCCTCATAACGTGCCACAAAGTAGCAAATGTGATGATGCTTATTTTAAACAGGAGGAAACAAAAACAGGAAGCTTGTGTTACTTGTCTATAATCATACAACAGGGGAGTGGTTGTAAAACTGCCATTTTTTTAATGAAAATAAATGAAATATTTTTTTTCTGAAAAATAACAGAATTTGGCATTGGTTTAAAATCTGTGAAAAATAAATTTTTAATGAATGGTTAACAATAGGTAACATTTATTGAGTGCTTCCTCTATATCAGGTAATTTCAAAACACTCTCTCTGAAATATCTCATTATTGCTTGCAATAATCCTCTGAGGTACTGTTAGGTCCATTTTAAAGAAAAGAAAACTAAGGATCAAAGAGTAAGTCACTTGTTCCAGTTGCAAAGCTAGTGAGTGGAACACAGGATTCAGATAGTTGGATGCCAGGGTCCATACCACTTACCACCACTCTACATGTTCATTGGATTAGTTAACCGTCAACATTTATTAAAGCGTCATGAAGTTTGGAAGTAGGCTGAAAGATATTTTCTCCTCGGGATATGTTGTCACCTAAACAGTATAGTTGGTCTGATTAGCAGGAAGTATGGAGTCCAGGTAGCAGCATTAATTAGGATCATTTAAAGTCCAAGGAGCTGGAATATAGGATGGCTGGTTCTTTGCCACATATTCCGAATGGTTGCAGATTTAAATCCTGCACTCTTTGCCAAAGCATTCTTGGACTTCTCATTGATGTTTGAGTGATGTCCCAAGATATGCCAAGCTTATTTGAATAAGTATTCATGTCTTGGGGATTTACAGAGTTGATGTGATTTCTCTCAATGATTGCACTCTTGGGCAAGAAGATGGCATCAGGATAGCAAGATAAGGTAAAATGTATTTGTGTACTTTGTTGAACATGGTATTTTTGATGTATTCTTTGGAAGAAGGGGAAAAGCTGACAACATAAGTGAATAAATTAAAAATTTATATTTTATTTTTAAAATTTGTTTCTAATGTTTATTTTTGACAGAGAGAGAGACAGAGCGTGAGTAGGGGAGGGGCCAAAAGAGAGGGAGACAGAATCCGAAGCAGGCTCCAGGCTCTGAGCTGTCAGCACAGAGCCCTATGGAGGACTCGAACTCACAGACCGCGAGATCATGACCTGAGCCTAAGTCGGATGCTTAACCGACTGAGCCACCCAGATGCCCCCAAAACTGGTATTTTAGAAAGAAGATAGATTGTCAGGGACTTTGACACCCACCAGCTGGTGACCTTACATTTTCTGTGACTCAGATTCCTAATTTATAAAATGGTGGGGTTGGGGTTGATAATCTTTAGACAATCCTTCCATTTCTAAAATTTACATACTTAATAAAAGCACCTTAGTATAAGTTTTTTTCTGACAAATAATGGTTGGCAGTGGTTGTGAAGGGATGAAGTATGCGAAGGTTGGGAAGGGTGTGGTGATAGTTCCTGGATACAGACGTACAAAGAAAAAAGGGATTTACAAAGTCAACTAGGTCAGTAGAATCTATTATAGTTTAGGGATGCCAATATTTGTGCTGTATTCTATAAATGCCAGGGTATTACCTATTCCTAGAAAATAAGTAAATTGCAAGCAATGAAAATGCTTGTGGGGATATATCTGTAATTATTTATTGACTTCTACTATGTGTAAAACACTAACACATAGCATACATATGTATGCTCACTGCTTGCCTTTTAAGTATAAAAGCTCACTGCTTGCCTTTTAAGTATAAAATAAGGTGAACTATTCTTATTTTGCAATGGGAATGAATAAATATCTATCAGTCATTTTCAAGACAGTCTTTAGACAAACTAACAACCTAGAAAGCCTGCAGCCCCTCTGAGCCAAAGATCTAATAGAAGAGAAGAAGCCTCTCAAAGACTAACTTCGCAGCAATCATATCAGAAGGCTGGAGAATATCTTCAGAAGTTGCTTGCTGCTGTTCAACTTCATCTGAAAATTTGTGAGACTTTTAAACTTTGAAGCACCTGGATTCAGTCAGTTTACCTGAAAAATAAAATAATAATAAAATAAAATAAAATAAAATAGAATAAAATATTTCTTTGAATTACTGATTTAAAAAAGCTTGTTAAGAATTCTTTTGTAAAGCCGTATTAAAGCTAAGAGCCTTAAGCATTTATTGGGTTTCAAATGTTCTTTCTAAGTTGAAACTATTACTGTGCAAATAGAATCATTTGATAAGGGGTGCCTGGGTGGTTCAGTCAGTTGAGCTTCTGACTTTGGCTCAGGTCATGATCTCATGGTTTGTGGGTTTGAGCCCTGCGTCGGGCTCTGTGCTGATAGCTTGGAGCCTGGAGCCTGCTTCAGATTCTCTGTCTCCCTCTCTCTCTGCTCCTCCCCTGCCCGTGCTCCATCTCTGCCTCTCTAAAAAATGAACGTTAAAAAAAATTTTAAAAAAGAACATTTGCTAAATTTCTGCAATGGAAAAACCAATAGACTGAGAAATCTGGTGTCAACATTTCTCTTGTATCCTGTCTGTAATAGGTTCTCTCTCCTAGGTCAGCAGGACAACTCCCCTCCCTCTTTTCCCCCCAACAAATAATTGAAACATTCCAAATAGGCAGGGAGAAGAAGAGAATTATTAACATCAAATAAATAAGCTGAATTGAGTATAAATAACTAAAGTTATATTTATAAATAAGGAAGTCTACTTTTAATTTTCTATCATATATTTTCTTGCAAAGGTTATATTCATTTGTTTTTTTCATTCTGAACACAAATCACTGAATGTCTCCTAAGTGTTAGTCACTGTGCTAGATGATAGATACACATTAGTGAACAGGAAATCAGATTATTCCTGGAGATCACACAATAAGGGAAAGAGGCCTTTAAAATTATATATGTGTGTGAATCAACTAGCTTCTCTATTTTTTTAAAAAAATTTAAGTTTATCTATTTATTTTGAGAGAGAGAGAAAAGGAGTAGGGGAGGAGCAGAGAGAGAGGGAGACAGAGAATCCCAAGCAGGCTTTGTGCTGTTAGTGCAGAGCCCAACATGGGTTCTATGCCATGAACCATGAGATCATGATCTGAGTGGAAATCAAAATAGTCGGGACGCTTAACTGAGTCACCCAGGTGACCCCCCCTTTCTTTTTAAAGTTTATTTTAGCTTCTATTATTTAACTTTACCTTTGGATTTCAGTTTCCCTCCCACTTATCTCCCAGGCTTCTTCAAAGTCAGTGATGTGCTTGCTCCTCATGATCCAGATATATTTCTGGATTTATCCTGTTGTTTTATCATTGTCTCTACAGAACCCCAGAAAAAGAGATCTGATGAGTGTTTCTCCCTCAACAAGTCCTGATGTCTCTAGAGAAAGATAAAAGAAACTCTATAGTATCTCTGATACCTCTTGCAAATTTGTTAACTATGATTACCTAGGTCTTGATCAAGAGTAAATTGCCATTGGTAGAGGTTTAGTGGCCAGATAGGTTAGGTGAGGTCTGTTCATGGGGGCATTAGGGTCAAATCAAGAAGGTCATAATGAGTAATCAGCACTATAGCTAAGAGTTGAGCCATCATGAATTACACTGAGAAGGCAAGATGAAGACAGCAACTGAGGTTAGCAGCCAAAGACAGAGGAATGGACAGAGAAGCCATGGGTTAGGTAATGGATTAGGAAAGGGTTAGGAAATCTCAGAAGTCTGTGTAAGAATTTGGCTTCTGTGTTAGGATTCTTCCATTCTAGGCCTCAAAGACATATGACACTGAGCCACTGGGCAAGACCCAACAAAAATATTTCTGATTATGTACATTACACATTGAGAAATGGAAAAGCAGCTAATTAAGAAAAAACAAAGTAAAACAAAACAAAAAAACCTAGGTGCAAATCTTGCCCCCAATATTAGTGTTACAATAGAAAGGTTAGTTAATATCTCTGCAAATCACCATTCTCATCAACAAAATGGGGCAGGAGGGAACCTCCCTCAAAAAGAGTTTTATTTGAAAATTAAATTAGATCTGTACATGAAATTGCCCTCAAACTAAAATGTACAATACACAAATAAAATTGACTACTAATGCAACCTCATTACAATTAAGAGTACTCAGATACTATTTTAGGAGACAGCCCTTCTCCCCTTTTTAGAATTATCTATTGCCCAGACAATTTTAGACTCTTGAAATTTCTATCAAAAATCTCAATTATATCAGAAATCATTCTCAAACAATATAAAGGTTGGAAGAGCTTAGGAGACATATATGCTTGGGATTCAATGTGAGATTAATAGTAAGACTCTCAGCTGTGAAAAAAGGTAAACTGAGGTTCTGTATGGCCAACTGATAGCGAGCCCTATCAGACCGTGTCGTCTGAAGACTGGGTCAGTAATTGGTGTGGGTCAGACGCAGGGCATGATGGTTCTCATAGAGTGTGACTGACCAAGGGGCAGAGGGGGGTAAAGCCCCAGAGCAGTGAGCATGGAGACAAGTGACCAAGGGCTGTTAGTGACCTTGCTACTCACCCAATATGATCCTGGGCAAAGCTGGTGCTGTTTCCTACATTTGTGACACAAGGGTCTGGGACAAGGTGCCCTCTAACATTTCATCCAGTTATAATAGTCTATCATTCTACAAATTGTGTCTCATATCTGTACAGCGCACTTCACTTGCCAAAGCACATACAACTCATTGGTCCTGCGAGGCAGGACCTTACTTTATGTATTTTCTATCCTTTATGGAAGAGGAAACAGAGATTTAAAGGTTGTGGCTTCTACAAAGTTTCACTGTCAACTTTGAATAAAAGACACAGATTCAGAAATATTTAGTTGATTTTTAAAATTATATCAGAGTTGTGCGTGTTTGTCTTTAAGAGATCTTGGCAATCACAAATTATTTTGAACTATCATGTGAGGTGGTGGCTGCTATGGAAACTGCATTAATACATGAGACATGCAAAGCCTGTCACATCAGATGTTGCTGCCCTTTGGCTATGCTAACTTATCTGGTTTTTTTTTTGAAAACTATTTCCTTTTTCTTCTTTTTTTTTTCCCCAAACACATGCACATTATGCTTATAATCCAAGAAATCTAATTTTCAAGTGACTCATTCTCATGAAATGCATTCAATGACTTGAAACAAAAGATTCTGGTAAAAATGCAACCTGGGAAAATAATCTGTTTCAAAATATATACATAGCAATTGTTTTGTATTTCTGTGGCTCAACTAAAATGTGAAAAGAAGCTAAGTGAGGAAGAAAAATTAAACTTGTGAGTTGGGATCATGTTTATGTTATAATTGTAAAGGAAAATAATACATGAGTTCAAGCATGATTTTTTCATTTTAAAGAATATATAAAGATATTTAGTATCTCTGAATTTTGACCAAAGCTATAAATTTTTAAATTTGCCATGCATTCATGAAATAGTAGCACTTACAGACATCTTAAAAGAGCAATCATTGTTTTTGGATCTCTATACATACACTATTAAATGTAAGTGTACCTTACATATATTCATATATTATACAATCTGTAAATGGTTGCTACCTGCTGTTGATTAAATGTATGTGTCCCAAAACTCATATGTTGAAACCTAATTATATTTGGAATTATGGGATTGGGACACAGTTCTGGCTTACTAAAACAAGGGCAAGGTCGACCAGGCAGCTGACAGGAGCGACCCTTTAATGGACGCTCTTAACAGCATGGACAGAGTCCATCAAGTGGGACTTATTTGTGATTACAATGACTTGAAGACTGAAGTTAAAGACTATCTCAAGAGATTTTCTGATGAAGTCATGGCTGTTACGAGAGAGGGGACACCAGCAGTTCTTTGAAGAATTTCAGTCAAAAAAAAGGTGGGGCTTTTAGAGGTGATTAGGTCACGAAGGTGGAGCCCTCATAAATAGGATTAGTGACCTTTTAAGAATATACCCCAAAGAGACCACTCACCCCTTCTGCCGTGTGAAGACAGAACAAAGACTGCCATCTATGAACCAGGAAACAGAACCTCACCAGACAGAATATGCTGGCACCTTGATCTTAGACTTCCCAGCCTCCACAATTATGGAAAATAAGTTTCAGTTGTTTATAAGCCACTCAGTCTACAGTATTCTGTTACAGACTGAGATACCACCTATACTCCAAAGCTTAACGTCTGGTGTTTTAAATGCAGGACCTCTCTGTCCTAAGTGGGACTCACCTGTCTCGAAATTGTCCTTGTTCTACACTAAGAAGTAATGGAGATATAGATCCACAAATTATGTGAACCAGAAGAAATATTTACTTTCTCTTACATTCCCTTCTTTTTGGAGAATATATTTAACCCCATTTTTTGGTCATATGACTTGCCACCCTGTGATGCCAGTTGTGGCTGAGGGGTAACAGTCGGCACTATAATTTTCTGACTGCCAATTTTTAGGCCATTATGACACACTGGTACTCAACCATTTTCATCTCTCTGATTCATAATGAGTTGGATGGTTATATGCCAATCAGTTAATTATACAACTTCTATAAAATATTTATTCATGAATTTTCCCATTTTGCTTTCTGCTTTACATTAATTATATATATATATATATATAATAGTAGTATCGAATATATTAATGTGTTTGATATATGAAAGGCTTAAATTTTTATGTTGTAGGCAAACCCATCATCATTATCTTTGCATGTATTATAATGATTTTATTCTTAGAAAATTCTATTCTTCTATGTTTTAAATATTTGTATTTCAAAGTTTCAGTTATTAACTTCAAAATTTCTATAGATTTCAACAGAAATATTTTGGATGTGGGGCACCTGGGTGGCTCAGTCTGTTAAATGTCCGGTTCTTGGTTTCTGTTCAAGTAATGATCTCACGGTTTGTGAGTTTGAGCCCCCTTGTTGGGCCATGCACGGACAGCACAGAGCCTGCTTGGGACCCTTTCTTTCCCTCTGTCTCTCACTCTCCCTGTCATTCTCTCTCTCTCTCTTTCTCTCTCTCTCTGTCTCAATAAATAAATAAACTTAAAAAATATTTTAGAGGTAATGTCAACTGAGAATTGGACTTTTATTTTCAATAGTATATTTTCCCAACACAACATTAAACATAATATATCTTTTTCCTACAGATTTATGACATTTTAAATCTTCTATTGATATTCTACAATGGTTCTAGAGCTACGCTTTTTTCTGTCCCTCGATTCTTATGCGGTCACCACACTGTAATGACTATTATAACTTTAAAATAAATTTTGGGGTGCCTGGGTGGCTCAGTTGGTTGAGTGTCCAACTTCAGCTCAGGTCATGATCTCACAGATTGTGGGTTCCAGCCCCCAAGTTGGGATCTGTGCTGACAGCTCAGAGCCTGGAGCCTGCTTTGGATTCTGTGTCTCCCTCTCTCTCTGCCCCTCCCCTGATTGCACTCTGTCAGTCTGCCTGTCTCTCTCTCTCTCTCTCTCTCTCAAAAATAAATAAACATAAAAAAAATAAAATAAATTTTAACATCTGAGAGCATAATTCACTCTTTAACATGATTTACAATTCTCATTCATTTAATTTTCCCAGGTAAACCTGAAAAAGTCCTCTACCCCCAGCCAAAAATTCCAATGCTTTTTCTTTTCTGTTTCATTTAGTTTGATTTCTTTGTTTGGTTTTATTTAGTTTTTGTAATGTGTATTTATTTTGAGGGGGATGCAGAGAAGACAGGAAGAGAGAGAGTCCCAGGTAGTACCACCAGCACAGAGCCTGGTGTGGGGCTCCATGTCACCAACCATGAGGTCATGACCTGAGCTCAAATCAAGAGTTGGGCACTTACCCGTGCCACCCAGACACCCCTGTTCTGATTTGTTTTTAATGTTTGTTTCAAACATGGAAGAAGTCATTACTTTTGCAGAAATGTTGGATATTGAGACCAGAGTTTATAGAACTTTGCCTGTATAGGACACCTTGAATGAATAAGAGTTAACATTGGGCAGGAGTTAAGAAAAAGACATGGGGAAGTTGCTCTGGAATACATGGCAGCTTGGAAAAAGGACAAAGAAAACAGAAGTTTTTGAAAGTGGAGGCGGTGGTGGCAAAGAATTGATAGCTTACACAGAGAGGATGTGGGATGATTAACTGGTAAGTTAATTCATGTTGCTCAGCTGAGGTAATGTTAGCCTCAAGAATAAGTAATTTCTTTACCTAAAGAGATTTGCTTGCGATCTGGGAAAGGTAGGAGCATTTTGCAAAAAGCATTCCTCCTCCAGGAGATTCCCTCCAGAATCACTTTCTGCCCCCAATCACACTTATCTCCCATAGAATATTCACACTGCACGAAGTTACAAGAAAGACTTACATCTCTCCCAACTACTCTATTGCATGTTCTGATTCATAGATTCAGAGTCATAGGAATCACAAGACCAATGGAATTATGGCTCGGGGGCTTTAGTGGAGGAGGGAAGTTGTTATTGTATAGATCATACATAGAGGCAGTGAAGTATCACAGATAAGCTAAGATTTAAAACCTGATTCCACTAAGTACTGGTGGTTCGATGATGGAAAATCGGTGAGCTGATCTGATCTTGGTATTCTCATTCCTAAAATAGAACATAATAATATCTTCTAAGGAATGCAAAAAAGACTAAAAGAAATAATGGAATGAGTTATAAACTGAGAACAAAGCTTGAAACATAGTAGGAATAAATGTTAATAGCTATTCTTTATTGCAATTAATGAGTAGTTTTTAAGAGACTAAAAACTCTTCATGATACTAGGAAATAAATAAACTGTTTCCATGGGATATAAAAATATGCATAAAAGTTTGTAGACAAAAAAATTTAAGATCTAAATAGAATCAGGACAGAGACAAACTTAGCCAATTTTTTCTAAGGACTTTATTGATATATTCATAGAAAGATTAGCATTAAAACATTGAGTTCTATAAAGGATACTACCTTTTGTAAATGGTGCTTGATTATCTGGAACCTTGACTGAATTAAAGTGTTTAAGGGGTGCCTGGGTGGCTCAGTTGGTTAAGTGTCCAGCTCTTGGCTTCGGCTCAGGTCATGAACTCATGGTTCGTGGGTTTGAGCTCCGCATTGGGCTCTGTGCTGGCAGTGTGGAGCCTGCTTGGGATTCTCTCTCTGCCTCTCTCTCTCTCTGCCCCTCCCTCACTGTGTGGTCTGTCTCTCTCAAAATGAATAAATAAATAAAAAATACTTTTAAGTAGTTGAAATAGTGGAAATGTGACTTATTACATTGGTTTGAAAGAAAGCTTTGAAAGTAAGAGCAACAAAAAGAAGTATATATAAAAGGTCAACAACTGTGGGAAAGGGAGACAATAAAATTTGTAGGTAAATGATAATTTTGGACATAGAACCAAGGACATTAAGACTTAAAGAAAAATTGAGAAAGCAGAGTAATTGATTTGTCAACAGAAATATCAGTCCATCTGAAGAAATGTGTGTGTGTTTGGTTTGTATTAAGAATGTCTTAGAGTTGTATGACTAAAAGATTGTCCCTAAAATGTGTTGCAAGTCCCATAAAACATTGCTGTAGCATTGGACATATTGTGGATTGTAAAAGAAACAGAGATTTCTCAAGTTAGTAACTAATTAGATGACTAGAGGAGAAAAAGGGAAAAAGGGAAACAATTTAAAACTTTAGAAAGGGGCTAGCTTTGATGGAGTGATTAAAAACCAGGAAAAAAAGCCACTGTGACCATTTATCTCTAGTTACACAGCAGAAGTAGATAAAATAGTTTCTGAACAAATTAATAGCAAAAAATTCACTCAGAAGGTATAAATTGTACTATAGCATTTCCAGATAAGTTATCAACACACAGAAGGGAAATTTATAAGTCTACAAAGAAAGTTAGAGAATTATCAGAGTAAGCCAACATCCTGAAAGAGATAAGAGGTGGAAAATATTCTTTAGCCTGTGTTCCTCAGTTCTAAATATACTCAAAGTAGTAATTGCACAGTTGAAAAGTGTATGGACACAGCGAACTTCATTTTCTGTAGAACTAAGAATTCTATTCTTAAATATGAATTATAATACCAAAAAGCAGCACTTTTAAAATTTGAGGCAAGGATAGGTTGAAATTAAGGAAATTATATTCCTTAAAATGTAAAAAGTACATTTTTTGACAGAACAAATCATCAGGTAATCTTTCAAGAATCTGAATTCTTTTGATGTCCAAGGGAGTTACTAGGATTGGCTTTGTGGCATTGCCATTCAAATACATTTTATACCAGAATGAGAAACTGAGAAACAGTATGTAAATTAGAAAAAAGAATATGGGCCATCTGGGTGCATCAGTGAGTTGAGAGTCCAACCCTTGATTTTGGCTCAGGTCATGATTCCAGGGTGGTGGGATTGAGCCCTTGCATCAGGCTCTGCGCTGAGTGTGGAGCCTGCTTAAGATCTATCTTTCTTTCCCACTCTCTCTTTCTCTCTCCCTCTGCGCCTCTCTCCAGTTCACATTCACTCTTGAACTTTCTCAATAATAATAATAATAATAATAATAATATAAATGTATAAAACTCTTAAAAAAAGAATAATCAGAAAAAAGAGGTATTACATTTACTCATTCATTTGGTTTATCACTCATTTAGTGACTATTTATTGAGTGCTTGCTATATGTCAGTATGCTAGGTGCTGGCAATATAGTAGTGAATGAAGCTGTCAACATCTCACATTTTTATGTTATAATGGTAGTAACAAAGATGTGACAACATATAAATTAATTTATAATATTAGATCATAGTAAGTGCTATGAAAAATATATACAGCTATCATCTACAGTGTTGATGAAAACTCAAGAGGTAGAGTAGTTCATAAAAAGTAGGCCCAATATAAAGTTGACCCTTGAACAACATGGGTTTGGACCGCCAGGTCTACTTATATAAGAATTTTTATCTATATATAAATATATAAAGTACAGTATTGTAAATAATCTACTCTTATGATTTTCTTAATAAATTTTTCTTTTCTCAAGCTTACTTTAAAAAAGCAGAACATATAATACATAAAACATAGAAAATATGTGTTAACAAACTGTGTTAACAGTAAGGCTTCTGGCCAACAGTAGGCTATGAGTAATTAAGTTTTTGAGGATTCAAAATTATATGCAGAGTTTCAATTACATGAACTTGGGGGCTCAGCACCCCTAACCTCCATGTTGTCCAAGGGTCAACCATAGTCCAAATGAATGTTTCTCAGTAGAAGCCTAAGGAAATTAAGAAGTAAAGTCAGTTTCTATGATAACTCAGCAGTGCTTCCCTGAGCTCTCTGTGCAGTGAATTCTTTGGTGCCTGGTCCTGGGCTGACTTACCCATCTGCAAGCTGATGGAGACATGAGTTTCCCAGTGGTTATATTGTGTCTCACATGAGATTACACACCCACCCAGCAGGTGTAATGAATGGCTGATATGGTGGGGGAGTTATAGGCCCAGCCCCTTACATCAATTTGAGACAACTCTACAGCGTCATCACTGCTCTAGAGTTCCAACTGGAGTAAGCTGAGACCTCCTTTGTCACTGCCACGTGTGTCCGCTGCTCTCTCTGTGAAGTTTTGCCACCAGCCATACTTCCATACAGGTACATCTCCTGAAGGCATTTCCTGGTAAATCTGCCTGGAGTTCTCTGTCTCAGAATCTGTTTCCAGGGGGTCCAGGCAAACACATAGATAAACTGAGGGTAACCAAGGGCTTCCCTATGGAGCTTGGTGAAAATTCAATACAGTTTTTATATGAAAGGAAATAAAGTACCATGTTTGGGGGATATTTAGACATTGAATGTATGTGCAACTTGAAAATAATATTGTTGAAAACTTTTAAGAAGAAACTTGAGCTTAGATCTTTTAAAAACAAATTAGGGCTTATGCTTGAAAGGGTTACAAAGAACTTCTCATCAGACTTTTTTGTGATCTTTTCAAATTCTTCATAGTCTCCACCAAAGAAAATCTTTGTTCACATAGATACATGAAAATACAATCACTTAAGTACATTTTAAAATGATTTGAAAATTTGCAACTATTGAAATTGTATTTAAATGATCTTGCAGATATTCTTTATTTTATTAATAATATAATGATAAAAATTCTTGGGATAACTGTAATAGATTTTAAATCCATTCAAACTTTTCCAATCAAGACTTTCAATATAATGGTGAATCTCCCATTTGCAGAATACATATACATTGCTGTGACCCGGCCACAGGTCTAAAAATGCATTTGGATGCGTCTAAAAATGCACTTGGATTGCAAAATGAACAGAACCCTCTGATGGATGTAAGAACAGTTTTCGTTTTAGATCCAACCCCTAACCGTGGCCTGCATACCATGCTCTTTGGACACCTAGGGCACTCAACATGCAGCTGTTCAACTGACCCCACATCCACAGTGGCTGCCGATGAGATGTCCACATGGTAAAGGATTTCCTTCCTGATTGTAAAGCTGTAATTGCTGGATGTTCACTGCTTGCATGGACCTTGGGCATACTTTTCAGGTTTCTTCTGTTGGGGCTATTATCTGTAGAACTCAGGGCTGGGTCTCTGGAGACCATTCCAGGTCCTACCTGGCCATCCTAAGGACTTAAGTGATCTGTATCTCATGGCATACCTATAACCCTTTTGTAGCAATTAATCCCATGAGTAGCTCAGGGATATACTCCTAGGAGCATATTCTCAAATGACCAACAGAGAGTCTCAGGGGAAAATGCAGATCTTAAGCAGTATAATTGGGATAAAAGAACTGAAATTTATAGACCTGGAAATCTGTGACATTTACAAAGCTAACAGCAATGTGTGTGGCAGGCTGGGAAACAGATGGGCCAGTGGTAACTTACTGAGCAGTCCTGAGAAAGAGGAATCTTCAGGCAGCAATAATCTGAGAGATCTGAAAAGCTCCCTGATTTAAAGCAGAGAATCTTTGGGGCGCCTGGGTGGCTTTAATTGGTTAAGCGTCCAACTCTTGGTTTTGGCCCAGGTCATGATCTCATGGTTTGTGAGTTGGAGCCCCGCATTCTGCTTCACGCTGACAGTGAGGAGCTGGCTTGAGTCTCTCTCCCTCTCTCTCTACTGCCCGCCAACTTGCACATGCGCACACGCTCTCTCTCTCTCTCCCACTCTTAATCAAAATAAATAAATAAACTAAAAAAAAAAAAGCAAAGAATTATCAAAAGTGCCAGGAATAGGCAACACTATGTGCCACTGGGCCTAGGAGTAAAGGGAGAAAAGCTAAAATGAGGGAAACCGGGGAAAACTGCTCACAAACTAGTGAATCTCTGGTTCCTCTCCCCAACTAATCCACTGGACAGAAGACAAGGAATTATTTCCTGAGAAAGTTAAGACTGAAGGTCTTCGGAGTAGGGGTCAAGTGGCACAAATGACAGCATTGGTATCACACAGAGAGTGGGAGATACAGTGACCTGATGCATGTTGTAGGTTGGGCTAAAACCTCCAGCCTTCCTTCTCTTCTCAGTTCCTGGAACTCACAGCCAGACTGTTAGCTACCAGATAGGAGATTGAAGAGAATATTCTGGGGAATCTGACCAGCTCAAAAGGGAAGTGCTAAAGACACCAACACTTATGGTTCATCCACCCAGTCATGCTGTAAAGTTCAAAACACCCACACACTGCTCAGTGTTTCCACCCAAGCCTTTAGACCATCACATTCTTCTTTTGTCTCTTGCCTGATCAATTTTTATTGCTATTCCAAGTGGTTTATCTAAAGTTAGAGTCTTGTTCAGGAAGGAAACTGATGGTCAGTTCTGAGAGTTCATGAATCTACACTGCTCCAGCCCCCTCCCTCCGTTTCTCTTCCTGTAGATGACTTGAACACTCTCAAAAACTGGGCAGGGCATGGCCTCTCCTAATTTAAGCTTTAGTTCTTAAATTTGTCCTTCAAGCTTTCCAGTGAATAGCTATTGGCTATTTTGTGATGTTCTTCTTAGGTAAGTGAGAGTCCTTGGTGTGGCTTTCTAGCCTTGAGAGGTTTTTAAAAAGTCTAATCTGGGGCACCTGGGTGGCTCGGTTGGTTAAGCGTCTGACTTCGGCTCAGGTCATGATCTCACCGCCTGTCAGCCCTGCATCGGGTTCTGTGCTGACAGCTCAGAGCCTGGAGCCTGCTTCGGATTCTGTGTCTCCCTCTCTCTCTGCCCCTCCCCCGCTTATGCTTTGTCTCTCTCTGTCTCAGAAATAAACAAACATTAAAAAAAAAAAAGAAAGTCTAATCTGGCATTCCTCATAAAATATTACAGCAAGGCAAGCTCACAAAAGCTTCTGTGCCCATCACTTTTTTTACTTCACTTATGTAAAAAGTCAGGACAAATCTAATGAGATTAGACTTCTTTTGTAAATAAGAAAAAAAAGCGAATGACTGTGGAGAGAAATTTTGTTTCAGTGGACAACTATGGTGCAACTTCCAGGTTCTCTGATATCTGGCTACAGCTCTCCAAACTAATGTTTCTAATTCTTCTCTCACTGTTGTGTCTTGGAATCAGTGAGAATGAAAACTGCCCTTTTCCTGAAGCCCTGGAAGCTGAAGCTGGAAGACTTGATATAAACTTCAAAGAAATTGCCACAAAAGATCACATATGAACAGCCTTCATGCCTGCTGCTATGTGTGCAACTTAGAACGTCCACTGGAACACTCAATGCCATCACCAAAGATATTCAAACTGCAAGCCACGAAATCCATCGGATTGCCACTGCCATCCTTGCTCTCAGCATCTAGAAATCTCCTCCACTGGCTGCACTCTGGACCAGAAACCATGTTTCCAATTATGAATCTTTGTTTTTCTTTTATTTTAATAAACTGCCTCCATTAGTGACTGACTGCTAGTACCGTCCAGTAAACATACTCTACTACCAGGTTCCAACAGACGCTTCAGTTGGCCCTTAATGAATAAAGGGAGATCAAATGAGAAATGGACTTACATTGTTCAAAGGAAAGAAGAATGTCTCTTGAACAAGAGGAAGACAATGACAAAGATTCATTGAATTTACCAAACTTTCTTCAGTAAGCTGCTGCTGCTTCTTTTTCTTCTCCTTCTCCTTCTTCTTCTTCTTCTTCTTCTTCTTCTTCTCCTCCTCCTCCTTCATAAGTTTCTTCTGAACCAAACCAGGCCCTGTCCTTGGGTGTGTCCTCTAAGAGCCCAGTTTTAGCAAGAATCTTGGCAAGTCATTTTAGTCAGAATCCCACCCTTCTGATACCTGATCACTTTTGATATCTGATCAAATTCTTCATTCCCCAGCAGACCCCAGATGAGGTCTAAGCATCCTAGGCTTCCTTCTGCAAGAATCCTGTTATGTCAGTTTAGCTAGAATCCCCCACCCCCACTTATATATATATATGTATATATATATACATATATATACACATATATATACATATATATACATATATATACATATATATACATATACATATATACATATATATACATATACATATATATACATATATACACACATATATATACATATATATACACATATATACATATATATACATATATACATATATATACATATATATACATATACATATATATATGTATATGTATATATATATATAGTTTTCCAATATTTGTTTCTTTTTTAAAAAAAATTACTTATTTAAATCCAAGGTAGTTAACCTACAGTATAGTATTAGTTTCAGGAGTAGAACCAGTGACTTATCACATACATATAACATGCAGTGCTCATCCCTCCTTAATGCCCATCACCCATTTAGCCCATCACCTCACCCACCTTTCCTCCAGCAACCCTCAGTTTGTTCTCTGTAGTTAAGAGTCTTTTATGGTTTGTCTCCCTCTCTGTTTTTATTATTTTTCCTTTCCTTCCCCTATGTTCATTTGTTAGGTTTCTTAAATTTCACATGAGTGAAGTAATATATTTGTCTTTCTATAATTGAATTATTTCACTTAGCCAAATACACTCCAGTTCCATTCAAGTTGTTGCAAATGGCAAGATTTCATGCATTTTAATCGCCAAGTAGGATTCCACTGTGTGTGTGTGTGTGTGTGTGTGCGCGCGCATACCACATCTTCTTTACCCATTCATCAGTCAATGGACATTTGGGCTCTTTCCATAATTTGGGTATTGTTGGTAGTGCTGCTATGAACATTGGGGTGCACGTGCCACTTTGAATCAGCATTTTCATATCCTTTGGATAAATACCTAGCAGTGCAGTTGCAGGGTCATAGAGTAATTCTATTTTTAATTTTCTGAGGAACTTCCATACTGTTTTCCAGAGTGGCTGCACTAGTTTGCATTCCCACCAACCGTGCAAAAGAATTTTCTTTTCTCTACACCCTTGCCAACATCTATTGTTTTTTGCGTTGTTAATTTTAGCCATTGTGACAGGTGTGAGGTGGTATCTCATTGTGATTTTGTTTTGCATTTCCCTGATGGTGAGTGATGTTGAGCATCTCTTCATATGTCTGTTAGCCAGCCATCTGGATGTCTTCTTCAGAAAAGTGTCTATTCATGTCTTCTGCCCATTTTTTTATTGGATTATTTGTTTTTTGGGTATTGAGTTTGATAAGTTCTTTATAGATTTTGGATACTAACCCTTTATCTGATATGTCATTTTCAAATATTTTCTCCCATTCTGTCAGTTTCTTAGTTTTGTTGATTGTTTCCATCATTATGCAGAAGCTGGTTATCTTGATGAGGTCCCAATAGTTCATTTTTGCTTTTATTTTCCTTGCCTGGAGATACATCTGGTAAGAAGTTGCTATGGCCAAGGTCAAAGAGGTTGCTGACTGATATCTCCTGCAAGATTTTGATGGTTTCCTGTCTCATATTTAGGTATTTCATCCATTTTGAATGTATTTTTGTATATGATATTCTTATTTCCTCTTAGTAATTTTTCCATCCACTGAACCCCACCTGATCCTTAACTATAAATTCCCAATTTTTCTTATTCAAATTTGAGCCCAGTTCTATACCAAGCCCTCTATTCTCCTAGTTCAATAGTTCCTGAGCAAAATCTGCTTTTACTGCTTTAACTACCAGACTCTGGTTTTTCTTTGCCAAGGATAACCACATATGCATAAAGGCTATAGAGAGATATTCCATAGGACTCTTTAGAAGAAATCATTTTATTTTTATTTTTGAAAGATTAAGTGGGAGAGAGTATGGGAAACCTCTATTTTCTGTTTCAGAAAAAAAAAGTTTCTGACTTTCGGAAGTATAAGATATTCTGCTGTCTTAAATTTGGTTGATAAATTCTGTTGCTTTGATTGTTTTGAGCTGGAAATGAGATGTACTATGCAACTTTTTATTTCTGAAATGATGTTTTAAAATTAATTCAACTGTTCTCCCTGGGAAGAAAAAACAGGATGCAAAGAGATTAAGGTTTCTTTCTTTCTTTCTTTCTTTCTTTCTTTCTTTCTTTCTTTCTCTTACAACCCAAAACAGTCTTTAAGCCAAAAAAGATAGTGGAGATGGTAATGATATTGAGGAAGGTCTTGGTGATAGAATTCTGTGATTAATTTAACTACAACACAGAAGCTAGATTGCAGATGGGTGGCAGAGGGACATGTAATTACAAAGAAATTCAATAGCAAATAGCCAGTATCCAAAGTCTATGTAGAGGATGGCAGTGATCCAATTAAAAAGTATGTAGTGAATGTTGGATTCATGTGAAAGTTTTTAATGTCTCTGATATATGGATTGATGCCAGTGGAATTTGAGCCAGCAGAAATCAAGATGCAAGGAAATGATGCTTTAGGAAATGAAAGTGCGAAGGTAAAAGCCCCAGACAATCAGGCACTCTCATTCACAATGAAGACTTTCAAATGATTTCTAAATTTTCCGAAAAGAGGAAATCTACATTTCTGGAAGGGCAACATCCATACCATTAGATACTATATATACTAGGTTATCAGCATCCATTTAGTGGATGCACCTTTTTCAGACTATCCTTAAAGTTTATTTTATTTTTTAAATTTATTTGGAGAGAAAGAGAGCAAGTAGGGGAAGGGCAGATAGAGAGGGAGACAGAATCCCAAATAGGCTCCATACTGTGAGCACAAGCCGGATGCAAGGTTTACTTCCACAAACCATGAGATCGTGACCAGAGCCAAAATAAGAGTCGGTCACTTACCCCACTGAGCCACCCAGGCGTCGCTCAGACTACTCTTTTATCAACTTATATAAATGAAAGCAAAAAGTTTCAGATTTTGTTTCTCAAATTGTGCAATTCTTCTCTCCAAGGCTTGTTACTGAAAACTGCCATTACTCAGAAGTTTATGAAAATAAGGACACTTCAGATAAAAAAATATGAGCCATAACTAAATCTATAGTCAGTTTTAAAATATGTGGAGCATTCAATTTAAGAAGTTAAAAAAATAATTAAAAAACCAGTGAAATAGAGATAATGTATGTTTTGGTCATAATTTAAAAAAATTTTTTCGATGTTTATTTATTTTTGAAAGAGAGAGAGAGAGCATGAGCAGGGGAGGGGCAGATAAAGAAGGAGACACAGACTCCAAAGCAGGCTCTAAGCTGTCAGCACAGAGCTTGACTCGGGGCTTGAATCCACAAACCGTGATGAGATCATGACCTAAGGTGAAGTCAGATGCTTTACCGACAGAGCCACCCAGGCGCCGCTGGTGATAATTTCAAACTCAAAGCCTAGTAGAGAGTAGGAATTCAGTTGTTTAAAGAATATATAAATGAGACATTGTGAATGAGCATGTATAAGTGAGGATTTAATAAAGATAAAGATGAGATTAATGAGGTATGAACAAATGAACTAAAAACAAAATCTAAAGTATTTTTTTCAATGGTATTAAATAAAAGCTTTGGGGTGATTTTTTGAAGGGTTGGGCAGCCAACATTTATTTATCTTTGATTGTTCTTATGCTATTTTCCTGTATCGCAGAAAACAAAAGTCCTCCTATGAGATTTGAAATTTAGTGTTAAGAACTGGAAGGGTCTGAAATCTGACCCTACTTGCAAGTTAACACATAGTCTGCCAGTGTTTTATGGAAGTTGGTAGAGGACAAGAAACTCCTGAATCTGAGATGAAGGATTTTATCATTCAGAAAAACAGCAGAAGTCAGAGGATCAGTATTTGCTTTGGTTCGGCAAGATACAAATCCCACAGGGCCCTATACATAGGGCTGGATGATACCTGCACGTACAGTGTGTGTGTGTGTGGGGGGGTGTTACAGGAGAAGAACTCTGAGTTTAGGGCATCTGAACGTTTTAAAATAAGCACTAATCGTATCTGGCCTTTGCCTTGGAGGGAGAAACTATTTCTGCCGTCCAAGGCTATTTGCTACATAAACATCCTTGAAAACATAGTCTTCATTAAAGTCAGTCAGTCAGACTATTCTCACGCATAGAAACATGAGAAATCCACTGAGAATTGTCTTCTAAAAGGAAGAAGAGAAGGAAGCACCATTATTGAGTGAACAGCAATAAATAGGTTTGTAGGATTATAAAAGAACAGATGGAGATTTTCCAGCATTTTCTGAGCGTTTTCCTGTTGGATCACCCACTTTGATGTTGATGGAAACTCAGGAAATAAGCAGTAGTTTCTTGCAATTATTCTCTGCGTGATTCTTTCATTCTAGTGGATTTTTGCCACCTCCCCCAGCCCAGATTTTCAAATTGTTTTGTAAGTTTCTAATTCCCTCTATTAAATTTCTTCTTGCTTATAGTACTTAGTATGCTTTCTGTTTTTCTGAGCACACCTTATCTGATACAACACCTGGTATAAGAATATGAATCCAGGAAACAGACTCTCACAGGTGGGCACCTGGGATTGCCACTGGAAGTTCACATGACTCCATCATCAGTAGCGAATGGAATGCAAGTAGTCCAAAGAAAACAATAGCAAATAGAAAATAAAGTGCCCATTGAAGGCACAAGCTGATGGCGCTGTGAGAGAAGTAAAGAGAAGAGAAGTAAAATCCTTTTATGACTGTTCTTAAAAATATATTTTTTAGAGGGGCGCCTGGGTGGCGCAGTCGGTTAAGCGTCCGACTTCAGCCAGGTCACGATCTCGCGGTCCGTGAGTTCCAGCCCCGCGTCGGGCTCTGGGCTGACAGCTCAGAGCCTGGAGCCTGTTTCTGATTCTGTGTCTCCCTCTCTCTGCCCCTCCCCTGCTCATGCTCTGTCTCTCTCTGTCCCAAAAATAAATAAACGTTGAAAAAAAATTTAAAAATATATTTTTTAGAGTTACTAAATATAGAACCGAAATAAGATTTAATCTTATGAGTTGCATATTTATAAGACAAATGGAATTTTAGCCATGCTTTGCCTCTTACGTAAAAGTTGGGGTATTCATTAGGAAAGAGTGGAGCATCTAAGAATTGAGAACCTGCCAATGCATTCCAATGAATCTAAAGAGCTTAAACTGCCCACTCCCTTTGATCCTTACTTTCCATCAGAAGCAGCCCATCTTTGCCTCTCTGAGGATGTTAGTCTCACTTCACCTGATGATTCTAAATGACCTCAATAAAGCATCATCTTGTAAGGCAATGCTGGTTATGTTCAAGACCCACCCCACCACCTTCCATTGCTTCCAGACAGGTAATCAGAAGCCTAGCACAGGATGACGCGGATGATTACAAAGTCTTATCCAGGAGGAGGTTGTATAGACACTGAAACAAAACCAATATTTTCCAAATTTATATTCACAGAAACCAGGGAGGAATGCTGGTAAAAATGATTCTAAGGGTTTTACAGCAGACAAAACAAGACAAAAACAATAACAGTTAAATAAAAACCTGTACAAGGTTAGATTACAGAACGGGTGCCCTTGCCAGACATTCTGAAGTAACCGTGTTACTGCAAACAGCTAGGAGAGACTCTAACAGTTTACTCAGTATGTTGACTTAAATTTGGACATTTCAGTGACCTAAATTAGATAAGTGTGAAGTTCCAGGACTTTCTTAGTATAAAGTAGACTAGTGAATCTAAAAGCTTACAGACATAAGCACGTTGGAGAATATTAATCATGGGAAACTCTCACACATATACTCACATACCCATATGCTCTTCCTTGAAAAGAGTTACATTTTTTAAATATTTATTTCTTTTTGAGAGAGAGAGAGAGAGAGAGAGTGCAAGAAAGAGCCAGAGTGTGAGCGCGGGAGGGGCAGAGAGAGGGGGAGACACAGAATCCAAAGCAGGCTCCAGATGCTCCAGACTCTGAGCTGTCAGCACATAGCCCAATGTGGGGCTCAAACCCAGGAGCCGTGAGATCGTGACCTGAGCCGAAAATGGAAACTTACACTGACTGAGCCACCCAGGCACCTCCCACCCCCTTGAGAAGAGTTTAGAGACTATTCCCTTCACCAAAATTTTGAGGGATAGGTATCACTCGTGTCTTTGGAGAGTATGGTGGTAGCTGTTCTTCGCAAGCTGGGTTAGACCATGAGAGAAAGTGACATTGAAATGGACTCCGTGGTTTTAAAGGGTAAAGGGATCGCAAAATGGCAGAAGCCAGGTGGCAGCATTAAACTGCTAGAGACAGGTGCAATTACTGCAAAGGGCAGAGGGTGGAACAGAGTGGCTGTATTGTGAGACTGTAGGTCTTGATAGTTGGGCAGCCTACTGAGTTTTACTTGGTTTTTATGACATATATTTGGTCAGGATCTATGATAAAATCTCTAGGTTTAGTGATCAGAGACCTGAACTGAGTCACAGTCAGATTTTGATTTTATTGTGATCAAGCAGTGAATGGAATTTTGGCCAATGTTCTTCTGACACCCTGTGATTATTATTCCAGTTCCTGAATGCATGGTTGAAATAGATATAATCAGCTACTGACCCTTAGAAGAAGAGTATATAGTGGTATCTATCCATCTATACCTATCAATTAGGATGAGAATATATATATATATGATATATTTATAAATATAAATAATAATATATATGATATATTTATAAATATAAATAATAATATATCTATTGGGGTGCGAAAAGTGGCAACTGAGGAAGTGCTACTTTGTACCAAAGTAGTAAATGAAAATTAATGCCAAATCATGGGCAATTGCAGAGATTATTGCTACCATCAAATATGCGAAAAGTGCAGGGTGAAATTTTTTATAATTGCATTTCCACTTTACTCACCTATTTGTTTTATGCAAAAGATAAAGGGATCTTGTAGAATATTCTTTGGTTGTCATGAGATTAATCAGGTGGTGACTCTAATTTTAGTTGCTGTTTCAGGTGTAGTATCTTTATAGAGTAAATCAAGTCAGCCCCTAGTAGTCAATACATGGCTGTTTAGCAGTATATCTTTATAATCTCAGGGTTATATGAGTTCTTTCTCTCTGTCATAATATGTCCTACAGAAACCATCACACAGGATATTCCATTATCCACTGTATTGATGATGTCCTGCCACATGCCTTGTTGAGACATGTGTATTAAAGGGTACAGAAAATTCTCTTGGAAATTCAGGGATCTCAGTGAATTTTCTTGGGGTGTAAGGGGATATATCAGGCATGTCAAGATATTCCATTCAGAATGAAGAAAAATGTTACTGTTCCTTGTACTTCCATCATAACAAAGAGTCATAGTTCTTGGTGGTGCTCTCGATTCTAGAGGCAACATATTCTATATTTCAGGACGTTCTAATCCACTTACTAAGTAACCCTAAAGCTGTCAGGTTTGAATGGAGCCCCAAAGAAGAGAAAACATGGTCACTGGTTTGAAATGACGCCATGTTGCTTTGCCACTTAGAATTTACAATGAGTAAATACAGTGAGTGTTCTCTAGCACCTGGTTTTAAAGGGTAAAGGGATCGCAATCCCTGACAGGTATATGATAGCTTGTATCCCTAGACTTTTTTTTTTAAGTGCTGCCTTTCACAGTTAGTTGTTGTTTTCCTTAAAAAAATAGTCCCTGGCTTGCTTCTCAGCCCTAAGAGTAATAGAATAACTCATTATAGAATGTAAATAAACCATGCTACATATGGTCCCTGTATCAAACTGGATGTTATCTGGTCCTATCCATAAAGAGCATACGTTAACTTCACTTCAACATCAAGTAGAAGTGATATATCTATATCTGTATAAATATATATATCATGTTCAAATAGGTAAACGCAAGTAAGTTGTATGAGTAGGTGACTCAGACTCCCAAAGCATATATGTCTGCTTTATTGTCACTTTTCCTTCAACTCTAATGTATGAACATAGTTTCCTATGACTAGTCATGTAAAGCAGAAAAATTTCATTGGTTTAGAGGTAAAATTTGGTTTAGAGATAGTTCTGGATGATAGGATGCCACCAGTTTGAAGTGAATTACAACTTTATGACAGCCCCATTTAGGAGTGTCTCAGAAAGGTAATGATGAAAAGAACACTCCCAGTGTATAGACCTTTCAAAGTACATTGTGTTTTTAAATTTATCTTGAAGGAACAATGGCCAGCAGTATGGATGAATACTCGTTCATGAGCAAAGACTAATGGATAATCTGGGTAATTACAGACTCGAATGGAATTAAGAGAAGAGGATTGATGGTACAGAAATTTACACAGTATATTGAAAGCTCAGGAAAGCATTCCAGAGAAGGCCTTTAACGATATCTGGATACAACCCATTTCTTGGAAGTCAACTTGCCTCTTTTCAGAGCCATTCCAGGGCTTGGTCATTGGACTCATGTATAAAATTACCAGAATAAGGATGGAATCTAAACAACACAAGATTTTCCCCCCAAAAAGGCTCATATGGCAAATACCACAGCCGAATGGTTAACCAACAAACAGCACAGGGCAAATCTGAACCCTTGATATAGCATCATTTCCTAGTGAGATGAGTGAATGACTCAGTGGCAGAATGATTATACTGGATCCTTGACATCTTGGAAGGGGAGTCAATTTTCCCTTGGGATAATACATATACTTTGGTTATGGATTATATTCCCCCACCCACATGTTTCTGCAAGCGTTACCTCCTGTGTATTTATTGAATACTTTATCCTACCATTGGTATTTCACATAACATGGTTTCTGACCAAAGAGCTCATTTTACAGCAAAAGCAGTGACTCATGTCCAGGAGACTCACTGGTCTTACCATGTACCATGTCATTCAGAAACCACTGTACTGATGGAATGGTGCAATGGTGCATTGAAAAAACAGTCAATTACCTGCTGGGAGAACAACACAGACCATATATGCAAATAACTTGCAAGTCTGAGGTGACATCTGATGAGATATAGTATATGCTTTAATAGCAACTGCAACTAATACCTGATTCCATTTCTACGATTGCCAGAGCATGAGTCTAAGGGCATCAGAGTAGATGCCAGAGTAGTAGCCCCTTTCTCTGTTACCTCAAAGATGCATTCACTAAAAATTTGGCTTCCCATCCCTGTTATTTTGATCTTTGCTGAATTAATAAGCCTAGTTTTCACAAAAAATGGTTCTATTCAGCTGGAAGTTGAGAATTCCACTGAACGATTTTGAGCTTATCATGCCATTCACCTAAAGGGTAAAGCAGGAGTTTAATATCTGGATGATTGATCCTGATTATCAAGGAGAGATGAGACCGCTGTTGTACATTCTGGGGCGTTCTTCCTAAAACCATGATTGCTGTTGTTGCTGCTGCTTCTGCTGCTATTATTACTAACAACAATTCAGAAATGACATTTGGGTCACGCAACCAAGTAAAAAACAACGACCAGACCAGAAATGCTGGCTAAGAGACAAGGAACAAGAACTGGATGGTGGAAGAAGGAAGTTATAAAAGCCATATTGAGATAGCCTCGTGACCTGTTGCCGTGTGTATTTTCATTTTTGCTTTGTTTACCTTTATAGATGATGGCGAATGCTGACTGAAACAAAAAGTTAAAATTAAAAATATATTATTCAGCATTCACAAAACTAAGTAAGTATAAAAGAAATGAATAATTATGCCTTGAAATTATGTTGTTACTTAAGTTTATAGCATTTATACTTTTGAAGCTATTAAAACTTAAAAACTCACTAAGATGTTGAAGATGAACTCTGTGTGTGTGCATGTGCACATGTGTCTGTGTGTGTGTCTATATATATATATATATTTTTTTAAGGTTATTTACTTATTTTGAGAGAGAAAGGCAGTGAGTAGGGAAGGGGCAGAGAGAGGGAGAGAGAGAATCCCAAGCAGGCTGCGCGCTGTCAGCACAGTGGCCTATGCCGGACTCAAACCTGCAAACTGTGAGATCATAACCTGAGCTGAAACCAAGAGTTGGATACTTAACCAACTGAGCCACCCAGGTGCTCCTGTGTGTCTGTATAGGTTAGCAGGTCTGCTTTTCCCCTCTCGTTATCTTACTATTTCATACCATGTGTGTTGTTGCTGGTTTTATCTGGTTATAAATTCATTTAGTTATAAGCTGTCAAAGAGGGATTATACAGTAAGTATGCATAAATTTTCTTAGTTTCTCATGTACACATTTTTTGTATAACTTAATTTTCCTCCCTCCTTTCTTCTTCCCTTCCCAGGAGAATATAAAGTCACTGATATATTTTCAAAACTGCCCTTGGAAGTCCACCTTCATTATTTCTCGAAATCTATGGGAATGAAGATGAACATTGGCTATAGGGGAGGAAACGTTCCTCTAACTTGAGGGAGCTCTAATCTGTTTTCCTGCTGCATCCTGCATTCTTTCCCTTAAATGTTTTTCCAGGGTGTTACAGAGCCCCAGAACCCTTGGTGATCTTGCCAAGAACAAATTGTGAAGTAGTTACTAAACCCATTACCTACTAAGATGTTGTTGTTCATCTTAATTGGACAAAATACATATCCCTGGCCAAAAAAATGAAATGCACTTCCTTAAATAATAGAAGACTCTCTAAATAATTCTTAGAGGTCTCAACTAAAATTACAGCCTCCTTTGGCAATGGGGTGAATCCCAGATTGAGGTTTTGAAGTCTTCTTAAAAAAATTATTAATTACATTAGGAAGGGAAGAGGGTGCTTGCACGCATGTGCGTGCACACACACACACACACACACATATTTTTTTTTTCCAACAGTTGAGTCAGTGCCTCCTTGTGTTCAAACCCATTGAAGACTTAATCTGCTTTGGATTTCAAGGAAGTCACAGGGCTAGATAAACCAGCCTCGTGTTTGGGGTGAGGTTTTTCAAGAAAAGCTGTTGGATAGATATGTTCGAGAACAAGCTTGTGAAAGGCACTGCAAACAACAGCCACAGCTGCAAACCAGAGAGCACTCTATCTCTGTGAGATAGTTTGTCCCCCAGCCTTCCCAGGACTGGGGTGCGCACATGAGCAATGCAGATAAGACCAGAGAGAGAGGCATTTCTATCTTTACAATGTTTGCCTTAATGCACGTGGGAGAGTGAAAAGGAGGCATGGAAACACGTTTCAAACTCTGTGACTAATAACTTAGCCTTATCATCAAAGTCATAAACTGTAGGAACTGCACTCATTTATGTTGACAGCTCAACTGTCATCACCAGATCATGATACACTGAAGAATGAGGTTCTGTGCCCTCTTGTGCCTATGACCTTGGAGGACAAAAGCCAGGCCTGTTAAACAACACCATTTATTTGAGGTTTATACTAAAGCCTATTGTGAGGATGGTAAGAGAAGGAGGGGAAGGCTACATTTTACCGTGTCTGAGCTCTAGAAACAGAGAGCTAGCTACCTCTTCTTTGCAACTGCACCTGTTCCTATAGCAGTGGCATCAGGGATCATCTCTAAATTCTATTACTATTTGTGTAGGATCTTTGGGACATTAGTGTTTTTCTATTTTTATTTTTATTTTATTTAAAAAAATTTTAATGTTTATTTATTTATTTTGAGAGTGAGAGAGCGATAGAGAGAGCAAGCATGGGAGGGACAGAGAGAGAAGGAGACAGAATCCCAAGCAGACTCCGCAGCTTCAACGTGAAGTCCAATGTGGGACTCGAACCCATGAGCTGTGAGATCATGACCTGAGCCAAAATCAAGAATTGGACACTTAACTGACTGAGCCACCCAGGCGCCCCTTTTTATTTTAATTTTTAACATATTTGTTATTTGATTTATTTTCTCAACTAATGTTGAACAGCATCTATAATATAGTGCTATCAAGAAAACACTAACAAGATCTCACAAATACTTATGGCTCTGTGTGTTATACATCAAAAAATATAAAAGAAAAAGCCAAAACCTTTATATTCATTGTATAATGTGTAGAATCTTATTATTTTGGTATGCTATGTGCACTTCAGATCGCCTGCTATGAGAACCTGGTAAATCATGTTGAAATACAATAAATTTCAGAAAAAAATCTGATAAGATTTTCAGCTGAAAATACTTCAGTCATTTTGAGAGTATGTGTTTTTTTTCCCAAACCATTTTTTATTTCCTTTTTCACCTTGAGGAAGAATTATCAGCAGGAGATATCTATGGTTATTATTACAACATGAAAACATTTCCAAATTTTTTGAATCCCTTCAAAGGGCAAAGAACTTTTCTATTTAAAGTATTTTGAAGGCAAATTGCCTAGCTGCTTTTTTTTTTTAATCTTTAAGTTCATTTATTCATTTTGAGAGAGACAGACAGAGTGAGCAGGGGAAGGGTAGAGAGACAGGGAATCCCAAGCAGGCTCCTTACTGTCAGCATGGAGCCTGATGCTGGGCTTGAACTCATGAAATGTGAGGTCAGGACATGACCCCACACCTAGAGTTGGACGCTTTATCGACTGAGCCACCCAGGTGTCCCTAAAGTTGCCTAGTTTTTAGTGAAAAGATTAATCATTTCAAGAGAAATGATCATATAGAATAGATTTTTAAGAGTTTTCACTGAGAAAATAAAGGAGAATTCTCTTTCTGAGTTAGCCAAACAAGAACTAGGCAAATGGAGAGTTTGGAAAAGGAAGACCTCATTAGCTTTGTGATTGTAGGTCTTCCAGGTGTATTTCTGCTTCTCCAGTCTTGGGAATAAAACTTTTGTAACTCAACCTCATAGGGTGGTTGTATCATTACCACTTCATTTTCATGGGGTTGGCAGCATGGTGGAATTTGGGAGATGACCGGACATTTTCAATGGATATTGGTAATTAAGAAGGCACTTAAAAAATTAATAGGGGCACCTAGGTGGCTCAGTTGGTTAGGCCTCCGACTTTGGCTCAGGTCATGATATCACAGTTCATGAGTTTGAGCCCCGCATCGGGCTCTACACAGACAGTATGGAGCCTGCTTCAGGTCCTCTGTCTCCCTCTCTCTGCCCCTTCCCCCAGTCAAAACAAACTGAAGAAAAAAGTTCATAGATTTTTTTGGAGCATTCTTAGGTTTACAAAACATTAAGCAAGAAGTACAGAGAACTCCTCTATGCCCCATACAACCCCCTCCATGCACATACCAGTTTCCCCTATTTTTAACATCTTGCATTAGTATGGCACATTTGTTAAAATTGGTGAGACAATGTTGATACATTATTATTAACTAAAGTCCATAGTTTACATTAGTGTTAGCTGTTTTTGTTGTACAAAGCAAATGTAGTTTGACAAACGCATAATGGCATGTACCCACTATTCCAGTGTCATACAGAATGGTAGCTTTGATGTCATATTGTGTTCTCCTTTACTATTTTAAAAACAATTTAGTGCGCAAATGGTAGGTTAAAATAGCTTTCACTCTGTGGTCATTATTCACCAATTGCGCTTCGAGATCATTCACTATGCCCTTGGTGGCGAACTTTACAGAATGCATTACTGGCACTCCATTCTGAATTTGGTCTGGGTTTGGTCAGTGGAAGTTGCCAGTAGATGATCAGAGGAGAGGAGGAGAGGGGAATCAAGGTTTTTATTCCCTATTTCTTCCCTGTTAAGCTAAAGTTTTCAGTGGCTCTACCCATGATCCTCTACCAATGGCTACAAGTGGAGCTCTTCTTCCATAGGTAGAGCTCTGCCCTTATTCTGGAAACAGATCCTTCCTATATACCCCTGGGCTAAGGATAGCAACTCCTTCCTATTTTAATTAGTTCTTGCGGGGCTACTGGGTGGCACAGTTGGTTAAGCTTTAGACTCTTGATCTCAGCTCAGGTCATTATCTCAAAATTCGTGAGTTCAAGCCCCACATCAGGCTCTGTGCTGATGGTACCAAGCATACCTGGGGTTCTGTCTCTCCTTTCTGCCACTCCCGGGCTTGTGCGTGCTCTCTCTCTGAAAATAAATAAATAAACTTGAAAAACAAAACTTAAAAAATAGTTCTTGGGTGCTTTCCACTCCCTTGTTGTTGTTGTTGTTGTTTAATATTTATTTATTTATTTTGAGAGAGAGAGTGGCAGAGAGACAGAGAGAAAGGGAGAGAGAGAGAGAGAGAGAGAGAGAGAGAATCCCAAGCAGGCTCCATGCTGTCAGCACAGAGCTCACGGCGGCGGGGAGCAGCGGGGGGGGGGGGGGGGGGGGGGGGGGGGCGAGGGGGGGGAGGGACGGGGGAGGGGGAGGGGAGGAGGGCTGCGGCTTGATCCCACAAACCATGAGATTGTGACCTGAGCCAAAATCAAGAGTGGGAAGCTTAACCCACTGAGCCACCCAGGCACCCCACCTTGTTGGTTTCTTTTTGCTGCATACACCTTTGTCGTGTAAATTCTCTTCAACTGTCCCTTGATTGTGCATCTGTCTCCTGCAGGAAGCACATACATCTATCTATTCCATTGACTCCTTACAACATTCTTAGGAATTCTAGCTTGCAGCTTTATCCTCATTTTATATAGTGATTAAGAAACTGAGGGCCAGAAGGGTCAAAACCCAACTTCACAGACAATGTTGAACAAAGGCTAATATTTAGAGGTAATAACTCCCTGTATAGCTGTCTCCTGTGCACAGGAAAATTTGGGAAAATGCTTTGCTATTTTAATAATAATATATTATTATTGTGGTATGTTTATCATTATCTAAATAATATATTATTATTAATATTAATATATTATTATTGTGGTATGTTTATCATTATCTAAAAATAAAAATCAATAAGAGAAATAAATCTCCCTATTTTTGGAACTACTTAGTTTGTAAGTAAACTGAATCACTTAAAAATCTGATGTAGGTATTGTTTGGATCTTTCGTGTTAATTTTCATTTTCTGGAAGATTTGTATGATAAGGAGTAGAAAATGTATTAGCATGTACTTATGTATGCATGAAAGAACATATTTTACATGTAAAACAACTTGATTGTAAGGTTTCATTCCAGGACTCATTTAATAGCTGGGATGGGCTACATTATGTCTATATTTAACACTTACTAGATATCCACACAGTTTGCATGGAAAGAAAAAAATATTTAATTTGTATACGTGTTTTTGCCAAATCTCAGAAAATCCCATATAATTTAGATTTAGCAGGTGTTATTTTCAAAGAATTTGGCAGATTAATAAAATAATGCCCAAATGATTGAGGCTTTGGATTTCAACAAAGCATTCACTGACAATGCCCCTCATAGTAATCTACTGCCAAGGTGGAGAATATGGCTCAGAGCAGACCCAATGAGGGTTCTGATTAATACTGCAGTGGAGTATGAGGGATGGATTCAGGAGATGGAACACTGTTACCAAAGTAGTCAACTAACACCTTGACTGCAATGATTCTCGAACTTGGCTGTGTGGTGGAATCATCTGGCTAGTGAAAAAAAAAAAAAACTAATACGCGGATCTACGCTTACTTAATGGATGTAGGATGTAGCCTGTGCAGTGAGATCTTTAAACAATTCTTAGTGATTCTACTGTACGACCAAAACTGAATGGGAGACACTAGGATGCATGCAGGCTCTGCAAGATGAATTTTATTATTTGAGAATAAATACGTGGTAGTGAGTAGCCGATAGGGAGACTTCACATGTAGGTTTTATGCTTCAGTGTTTAGATTTTATACTAAGGCCAATAGGGAGTTGCTTGAATTTTATGTGATATGAATTTTAAAGGGATTGTTGCACTGTAGTGGAGAATGGTATGGAAATGGGCCTGGTGTCATGCAAGGAGGCCACTTATTAGAGTATGTCAGGTCAGATGTGTTGGTGGCCTGGAAAGGGCGGTGGTGGTGGTGGAGATGGAGAGAAGCAAATAGATTCACAAGATCTCTAGAAAGATTTTTTGGCAATGCATACGAAGGTGAAAGAATGGAAGGGGTCAGGAATGACAAGCATTCTTCCCAGAAAATCAAACTCCTCTTCCTAGTATTTAGCATTTCCTGTGAAGATCTGAGAGATTCTTCATTTCTGAGGCATCCTTAGCCAAAAATCAGAGAATGCTGGTCATTGCAGTTCAATTGCCCCTTTGGCTCTCAAACTCTATTTGTTGGTTAGAAAGTTTTGAGTTATCATTGTTACAACTGACCCTTACACATCCATGTCGAAATGAGTGGAAAATGTTTAATCTGCAGAAAAAATTTATTGCCAGGTGCACAAATGAGTCTGCATTTAAGCCAATCTCAATTAAATTATATAAGTAAAAGAAAAATATGCTTTGTCAAATTTTAAAATGCAACTAATCTGTGTCTTTCAGTTTGCCTTCAAATTTTCAGATCCATCTCTCTTTCAGGAATACCGTGGTGAGAAAACACAACACTTCAAAACTCCTCTAAGAACTACTTTGTAAAAATGGCAAGTTTAAGAGCAGAGTGGTTGACAAGGTTCTGGAAATCCTAAAGGAACAATTTCCAAATATATCATGAGAGTGAGAAATGAATCACAGAGATGGATGTAGTCATAGTTTTCCACTGCAATTCAGCTCCATCAGTAGATTTTTCATAAGCATTCTGAGAGAAAAAAATATATATTTATGGTTAGAAAATGAAAATTGTACATTTCATTCTTCCGGTTCAGTATGCAGTGAAGGTGGTGTGGATGCCTCCTGCTGCTCTAAATCATTGGCTCACTGGGTTGCACCATTCATTACAACAAGTATCTGCATCCATGAGGCTAATTTGTATATAAGGATATAATTTGTATAAGGTAGGTTACAGCCTATGTTTAGATAATAGTCTCCCTCTTATCTATATTTACATTTGGTTTCAATTCAACTGGATGAGTATGGCTTTTGTCATTCTCAGGGAGGCATGTTAAACTCAGCTCCCCACTATTGGGTCCTTTTGTTTATATCATGTATCATGTCTGATGCCCAAAAGATAATCAGTCAATGGCTTCCCACAAACATATCATGGGAGGTAAGAGTCAAAATTATTGACTCTTAGGTGTTAGGTGTGTTTATTTCATGACGCTATAACTATTCTAGGGTATTGAATATCAATTTTTGAAAAAGTGTTATCACTGTAGCCTCTGTGTGTGTGTGTGTGTGTGTGTGTGTGTATTGCTGAAAAATTCTTCAAAACTACAAAGAGGTTGTTTTTTAGACAGTAAAAATGTATCAAACAACTAGAGTTACTAGTTGTGGAACTAACACATAATGTGGAAAACACATAAGAATTCCCTTTATTGAAATCCATTGTGTTTCTAGAAACCAGATCCTAAAGCAGATTGTTAAAATCTGAACTAATCAATTGCTTCTGCACACCACTATTGGTTAGTAGTGGGAAATTTCAAATGAATACAGCTTGTTAGAAATGTACACCTCATAGAATTATATTATACAAACTCAGTGTATTTACTATTCGTGCTGAGTCTGACAATTTTGTCTGTATATTTTTGTCTTTTGCCTTCAAGAAAGCACCACATAGGGTAATTATGAACTCTTCACCTATATGAAATTTAAATGTAATTAGTTTGAGTTATGACTGTCACTAAAACATTAAAACACAGCAGGAGTGAGATTAATGGACTATGGATTAAATGTTGAGAGAACTGAGTAACATAATATAAAGTGGCTAATGTAGACATTGCTAGTTTGTTGATAGCAATAGCTTGATTAACCAAATCATATATAGCATCTATGTACTATGGGAAAGGCTCAGAAAAAAGTTCGTATAATGAAAGGAGTGCCAGACCCACTGAAAAAACTTTAGCAAGTGCTTGAATACTTAAGATCATGCCTCACTAGCTCTCTGGGTGTCACTCGCTACAATGAAACACATATATGGTAAAGAAGAATAAAAGGATACAGCAGTTAGATCTTCTGAACAAAAAGGAAGAGAAAAACAGGAACTGAAGGCATCCATTGACATTAAAGGGATAGTGTGGTGGACATTCTGCAGATATCGTTGCTTCATTCTGTTTTTTCAGATGTACATGAACTTAATCTCCTGGAGAATGATATTTTGGAAATGTCGGGCATTTTTTTTAAAGCAAATCTATTGTTTCACATTCTGCCTTCTTTTCCCTCCGAATTATATACACAGACAGTCAGGAAAAGATATGCGTTTGGTAGGTGTTATGAATGGGGGGAGGTTATGCTCACTAAATTAATGTTATGTTGTAAATATTTTGAGTTACTTCTGCTGAAACAATTAGGGAAAGATTCATAAAAATTATCTTCAATTTTTTAAAAAGTCACTTCATTTCAATCATTTCAGTTGTATGATATTATTGATATGCAATAAAGGTACTTTGAAAATAGTTTCCGTATGAAAATTTTTAAGTAATAATACAAAAGAAACCAATAGGTCTATTGGTAGACAAGTACTTTGTCTTTGATTCCAAGAATTTTTTTTCTTTACATATCTGAGATTGCTCACTTCATAAATGTTGTCACTGTGATTGAATATCAGTAGGAGTGATAAGATGATATTTCTGTCATTATTTGTTTCAGGTTTTTTGTTGTTGTTTTTTGTTTTGGATGGTGAAAGGTACTATTTTGCATGCAGTAAAACATGTATTTGTTTTAGTATATGTGCTGCCAAAGCGAGCACAACATGTATTTGTTTTAAATGTGACAGGTATCATCGTGAATTTGAAAGGTTATATTTATTGAATCATAGTATTTTAGAGGTAGCAAGAAACTTACAGCTCAATTAATTAAATTCTTGTACTCCATTGATGGGAAACTTGAAGAATAAAAGATTGACTTTCTCAAACACCAACAGCTGATTTCCTTTCTTTGCTAACCTGAGTGAAGATTAGTCTTCTGGTTTTTAATATAGTTATGAACTCCAAAACTGTACTGTTATGTCACATGTGCAACTTCAAACCCTCTATTTATTCATGGATCTATTTTTCGGAATCTACTTATGGTTATGATTTCCCTATCTGCAATGACAATGATGATGATGGTAAAAATAATAAGGCAATAAAGGTTGATGATATAATAATCAGTTTTATGATGTCAATAGACTTAGGATTTCATAAGCACCAAAATGGTTCAATGATGCAATCTTCATACATGTGTCAGTGTAGACCCACAGTTTCCCCAAATCTTCCTGTCCCTGACACCAGCTCTGTTACTGCTCAGAGTGCGGTCCATTCTGGCCTGACCTGAGAGCTTGCAGGAAGGCAGAATCTCAGGCACATTCCAGTTCTACAGACCCACAATCTGAATTTTAACGAGGCCATTTAGCAAGCTCATAAAAGCAGTTCTAGAGCATCTTTGATGAATCTCATGCGCCTCTCTGATGAGAAGTTAGACCAGTCAATGGCGAATATCAGACTACCGCTTTCAGGTTGCAAACTTCTCTCTGCTTTTTGTTTTGGGGCGGGTACAGACCACACAATCTAGACTTTTTCTGTGGCACTTCTAAAATGTTTGCGATTGCCAAAAAGTGAGGAATGTTATAGTTTCACACCAGAACCTGGTGGCGGCTGTATCAATTACCATATCATGGCTATGTGGTATACTCTGCACTTAGAAAAGAGACCTGGCACTTAATAGAAGTGGCTTTGCTCTGCACAGCTGTTAAAACTTCCAGCAAATGCTACCAGATAAATTATAAGGGTGAATTAAAGGGTGCCCTTTATAAATAGTCACAAAAGGCCTCAGCAGCTGATTATAGTGTGGGTGTAATTTGCAGAAAGGTTTGCTGTAGGCATGAAATCATAGTAGTGCTGTTGGAATGCAGCCAAGAGCCTAGCCATTTCCAGTAGCTGTATCACCACCTGCTAGTATACTTATTCAGAATTGAGTCAGAGGGATGGATGAAGTCTAATGAATCATCAAGTCTTCATCTAAAACACTTCATCTAGCTACTACTTTTCAGATGAGCCTCGTTTGTGCCAGACCCCCGCCTGGGATGACCTGAAGTCCTAGAGATAGAAGCTTTCTGCCAAATGAAAAAATAGCTGAACACAGTTTTTATTCTGAGTCACTTCTGCAATCTTGTCTGGATCTCTGTGGTTCTGGGGGCCTCAGATATGAGGACTGGTTCTAAGCAATCCTTAACTCTTTGTCTTGAGTGCCGATTTGCTCTCAGAGCCCAGTGTTTCGAGTATTAAGCTAGTCTACGACTCATTTGCCTTAAGTCACTTTTGACTTAGAATGAGCTGGGAAATAGCATCTTTGTATAGTGCTGTTATTTATTTATTTATTTTGAGAAGAGATATAGAGAGCAAGTGGGGGAAGGGCAAAGAGAGAGGGGAAAGAGAGGGAATCCCAAGCAGGCCCCATGCTGTCAGCGCAGAGGCCAATGCAGGGCTCAAACCCCCAAACCAGGAAGTCATGACCTGAGCCTAGATCAAGAGTCAGACACTCAACTGACTGAGCTACCCGAGCACCCCTAATTGCTGTTATTTCTCAGTACATTGCTTGTCACTCAGGGTCTGCTGTGGTTTGGGGACAGTTTGCTAGGGAGCAGTTTCCCCTTCCTGAGGTTTATTTTCCCAATAAGTAAGCCCTCCCATTTTCCATCTGATTGGACCAGGGTTTTTAAAAGTATATCTGTGTGTGTGATTTCTGTAGTAATCATAATAGTACATTTATATAGACCTTATGGTAGATAAGACACTGATTTTAACACTTTATAAATATGATCTAATTTAATCCTTACTATGACCAGGACTTGGGTACTATTATTATCTGTTTTATAGATTAAGGAAACTGAGGCACAGAAATGTTAAGTTCCTTGATCAAGGCCACAAAGCTAAAAAGGAGGAGCTAAAACTCAATTTGAACTCTGGTGGTGAGAAGCTAACTTGTACTGTAATAGATGAGTTGATATTGCACCCGCCTTTAGTGGAGGAATAAAGGGAAAGGGGCAGCGGAAACCCTAAGAGCAGGGCCCTCCAATTAGGGACTGGCAAGGGGAATGTCTCCAGCTTTCACAGTGACCTCAAGTTGATGAGTAGTGAAACAGAGACAGGCTCTTCTTCCTGTCTCCTCTGGCTGGAGAGCAGAAACGTAGGGGGAACATCCTGGCAGACAAAATAAGGAGCTAGTCACGAATTTGTCATTCCAAGAAATACATGCCAAGTCCCAGATAGGTTCAGGTGGCCACACATTTAGGGTCTCTAACACACACACAAGCAGAGGGTCGTGCCACCAGTGTGCTTTCTGTGAGTGGGAAAGAGCCCGGACAACCCTCTGGTAGTTGGCCAGACTGCCAGAAGTTAAATGGAAAAATGTAGGCTGATGGAAGCAGATCCAGAAATCCTGTTTGAGTTCTCCATGCCCAGATGGAGGTAGGAGTAGGCAGGAGAGGGTGTGGCCTGGTCAGCTGGAATTTCCTGGGGGCTGGAGAGGACATAACTCAGCCAGTCTCACTCTCTCTGTACTGGGTTCGTGAGATTATATAATCTTGAGTATTGAGAAGGAGATAGAATTTCTTAAATTCAGTAGTGTACAAAGAGCTCTTCATTAAAAGTAATTTGGTGTATTTCTTAGAGATAGGAGACACTACCACAGGATATTATGCTACTGTAAGAGAAAACATTTTGAATTATTACTGGAATAGGGAGGACACCACTGGCATTAAAAGCGTTTTATATTAAAGTAAAATGTTATTGACTGCCACTTCCTTTTCTCTTTAGATCATTAGCATAGGATTAAACATTTTTAAATGGGATTTCAAACCCATACCAAGCAGCTGTCTTCTATTTCAAAAGACAAAGCACTCATACATATGTATTATGCACTTAATTAAAACTGTTGCATTTTCATTTTAAAAAGTTCTGATGCTGTCCTGCATTTTTATAATAATTTAGATCTCTGGACTGCCACCAGTTTGCATATTTTACGTGGGAAAGGAGGGTTTGGGTAGGATAAGCATCTCTAGATTCATATAATTGGATGGGCATGGCCTGAAATGAGCTGTACACTGGCCGGTTCCACTGTAGCTGTTCCACCATTAGGTATTCATTTCTTTTACTTAACAAGGAGGTATTTTTCCCTCTGAAATTTCTTATTATAAAAAAATATATATTTATTATAGAAAATTTAGAAAACTAGAAAGAAGAAAATAAGAACTATCTATAATTCTATTTCTCTGAGAGGAATATTATCAACTCTATTATTATATATTTCATTTCTATTATTTTATTTACATAGAATCTCTATATTTTATAGAATTTGAATCATACATATTTCAAATATGTAGTTTTTAGTTTTCACTTCATTTTAGGTGGTGAATCTTTTTCCATTCCATTAACTCATCTTCAGAACATGATTTTTCATGACTCCATCATCATCATCATCATTATAGCTATATTTGAACTTTTTGCTTTATAATGTATGTAGTTTAAATTATAGAGGAATGGAGATGTAACCGAATTATATCAGATAGAAGAAGAAGAGTGATATGAAGTAGTATAGGATAAATTCTTAGGGATTAAAGCACAAAGTAAATTGATAACATGTGGAAATAATTTAAAAATAAAAAGAAATCATAGTATTAGCAGCCAAGAGCTAGGAAGATTTAAAAATCTGCTTCTAAAAAGAGGAACATTTTTTAGAAAAGAGGAATTCAAACAGGGGACTGATGATTTTTATTACAAGTTCCCCTAAAACTTGATTTTTAACCATCTGCAAATATGTTTTGGCTTAAAAAAAAAAAGGTGTAAATTAACTCTGGCAAAGAGTTAGACATTAAGATGATCCTCGGAATCTCACACCTGAGGCTGTGGCTGTGTGTGCGTGTGTCCATACAGAAGGCCAGAGGGGGAGTTCTCTATCAGAAATGGCAGAGGAGGTAGCGGGTGTCAGGGGTGGTACCTTTGTGACAGCCTGAGGCCCTAGGGGGCTGAGAGCACAGAGAATTCAGAAACTTCTCTAAGTCACAGTTTTGCTTTAGGCTATTCTTGATCAGAAGATTCATTAAGTGGGATATAGGATCTCTAGAGCAATGAGCAGGGGACCTGGAAAAAGGACAGTTCCTCCAAATGTTATCATTATGTAGAAACAGAAAGGAGCAGTGTTCTGACCAACAAATCTATTCACCACTGGCATGCAAAATCCCCTCTTGATAAACTGTATAGGGTGTGTAAGCCATTTTGCTGTGGTGTGATTTTGTTAAAATAAATTTGTAGCTAAAAATCACATTTTCAAGATGAAATATTTGGAAAGGAAAAAAAGGAAACATCTAGTTTTCCTCTAGTGAATTGTGAGTTAAAATAAAAAAAGCATCTTTAGTTTTTTTTTTAAGAAAGAGAGAGCGTGCCCATGAACACGTGTCAGCGAAGGAGGGGCAGAGAGCATCAGAGACCATTCCAAGTAGGCTTCATGCTTAGGGTGGGCCCACACAGGGCTCTAACCTATGACTCTGGGATCATGACCTGAGCCCAAATCAAGAGTTGGATGCTCAACCAATGAGCTACCCAGATGCCCCCAAATTAAAAAAGCATCTTAAATCTAATGGGAAAATGTAAGGTATCATGCCTACATCATGTTCATCCCTATAAGCCTTCTCTGTTTTTTCTGTTCTAGTTCTGAATCGAATTGTGCTCTTGTTTAGTTTGAGTGATGCGTTTGGAAATTTAGATTAAGAGGCCAGAAAATTGGAGGAAAGCAACTGGTTATTTATTGATTTTATTAATTAATATTTTGAGGTGTTACATTGTGCCAGAAATTATGTGTGACTGATTTACAGTGGTTGATAAAACATTATCCCTGCCCTCAAGAGACCAGCCACTGGGAGGGAGCCACAGTAAGCAATTTAGTTATTGATTGAGGAGAACTTGGTGAACAGCTGAGCCTAGTTGAAGTTTCTTTTTCTATATATACTATAAAATGTTAAAATACAACCATTTCTTATGGAAGGAGTAAAGAAAAAACATGTAAAAAAGAAAAAAAAGTTTGATATTATTTTCCTTTTTTAAGAATTCATTAGAACCTGATGAAACCAGTTCTGGATCACTAACTGAATTTGGTTTACATGAAACATTGAGAACAGAGATGGACTATTTACTCTTTGTTTTGGCTGAGCTTTTTCAATGGAGATTTCTCCTTTCTCCTCCTCTTCCAGGTGAATAGTATTTTCCCCATTACCTCTCTTTTTCTCTGCTTCTTTCACTCCGTCGCCTGTAGTTTTCTCTACTGTTTCTTTTTCCCTTTTACTCTTCTTTGGATGCCTTTTCTTTCTCAGTCCCCAGTCCCTTAACATAAACAGCAGCCATTAAATAGTCTTAAAATTATGATCAATCAAATGCAGCTATAGGAGATACATGCAATGGGAATAATATAAGACATTGGCATTCCTGTTTGGACAATAAAATGAGTTTTGCCTTCCCCGTGGTAGGCAAAATAACCATCCCCAAAGATGTCCATGTTCTCTGTCCAGAACCTGCGAATGTGTCTAATTACACGGTAAAGGCAAATTTAGGGTATAGAAGGAATAAGATTTATAATTAGCTGACTTTGAGATATGGTGGGCCTGGATTATCCAGGTGGGCCCAATCTAATAACAGGAGCACTTAAAAGCATTAGAGGGCAGCAAGTAGAGAGAAGCAGAAAGATGGTCTTTTGAGAAGGGTTCAGTGAGATCCTGGTGTCATTGGAGATGGAGAAAGAGGGTTGTGAGCCAAAGTATGTGGGCCTCTAGAAGCTGAAAAGGTAAGAAAATGGGTTCTGCCCTGAAGTCTCCAGAAAGGTACTTAGTTCTGTAGACACCTTGATCGTAGCCGAGTAAGAGCCATGTTGCACTTCTGACCTCCAGAACTGATAATAAAGTGGTATTGGTTTAGCTACTACATTTGTGGTAATTTGATACAGCAGAAATGAAAATAAATACACCCTCTTTTTCTTGGCAAAGAATCTGGAGAAAGGATGTATATCTCTGGTTTGCTCCTTGTCAATGTCTCACAGACCCAGTAGATCAGAAGTGATTTTAGAATCCACGGAACACAAGTGTTTGGAATTCAGGGCCACTGTACCTTTTAAGAGGCAACAGATATTCAAAAGGCGCCCAAGGGGTGTACTTAGAACTGCAGACCTTGAAGAGTAACCTGAAGAAAAATGTTGCCTCATTCACATGCTTCTGGAAATAGATATATATGAGCTGTGTGTAAGTGTACTATGGGGGAAACAATAAATTTCTCTCTGCTTTTTTGAATTCTTAGCTGAGACTCCTGTAATAAAAGATTAGGAAGAGGAAAAACAAACAGAAGCTTATTAACATGTAAGCATGGGTGATACCCAGAGAAAAATGAACAATTCTGTGAGCTCCAGAACCTGTGAATGTGTTCAACCACATGGCAAAAGGGAATTTGGCTTACAGGTAGAATCAGGTTGCTATTTAGCTGATCTTGAGATGAAGATGTCTTGGATTATCCAGGTGGGCCCAATCATAGCCCTTGAACGTAGAAGAGGCTGGTTTAGATTTCAGGCTGAAATACCATCATAACAGAGAAACGGGAGGAGGCATGTGGGTCTCTTGGGGGAGAGTAGAGGATTTTCTTTAAAAAAAAGATAAATGGGCTTCGGGGTGCTTGGGTGCCTCAGTCTGTTGAGCATCTGACTCTTGATTTTGGCTCAGGTCAGGATCTGACAGTTGCTGAGATTAAGTCCAACGTTGGGCTCTGTGCTGACAGCTTGGAGCCTGCTTGGGATTCTCTCTCATTCATTTTCTCTCTCTCTCAAAATAAATAAACATTTAACAAGAAGATGAATGGGCTTAGAAAAATAAATGGGAGATATGCTAGTTTGTGACAAAGTATATCTGAGCACGGTGTTGACTTCTCCTCTCCTCTTCTGTGATGAGTCAATCGTCCCCCAAAAACAAAAGTCCTAGGGAGGATAATCTGTGACAACTGAGTTCCTTTTGGAGGGTTGGTCTCTAGGCAGATGAGAGGAGTTCAGAGAAAGCCTCTCCCTGCATTTGCTCAAAATAATCAATATGCTAGAGTGGCATAATTTGGGAGGCATATCTTCAATATACACAGGCATATGTAATTCTAATATATATTATGATAAATAAAATGAACATACTATCAACAGCATTACTAGTCCTTTTTTCTCCTTTTTATACAATTGATAAGCAAATTTTAAAATTGCAATTAATATCTTGCTAGAGTATTTGAAATTTTTTTAATGCTATGTAAGTGTATTCAGCCATCCAATGTTTAGGAACTTTAAATCCCTTTATTTTCAAGAGCATAGAATTGAGAAATAAAAGCATGTAAGCAAATTTACCTAAATCAGAATAGTTTATAGTGAAAAGACAGGACAGGGATTTTGTGTCCTGGGGGTTCCTGAGACCCTTCTTGTCCATAATGCTGCACTACAATGAGCAGGTAAAGGCTTCAAAGAGGTTCTGTCTCCTCCTTCCTCTTAAAATTATATTTGTTGTGTTCCTAATAATAACTACCACAAGATGAGGACTTGCCAATTGGTGATTTTTCTGCTTAAACAAACATGTCCTTGGGATTTAGCCCTTCTTAACTTGTTAATATGTCCATTTTGAGACTGGACATGATCACTTTGCACAATATATTCTTAGACTATAGGTAATGGATGGGGTAAATCACTGTGGAATCTTTTTTCGTATTTAACTTTTCTACTTATTTGTTGAACGTCTGTAAGATGTGGATAATGTTCAAGATACTTTTTTTTTCTTCCATAAATATTTCAAGGGTTCTATATAGTCTCTAAACCAGGTGTTTAGTCTTAATGAGCCAAACTGAATGTTAGCCCTTCCAGGACAGTCACAGAAGCCATACTTGCTTAGGCCTGAATCAGTGAAAACTCTGAATAACACATATTTGAGATTTTCTTAAACATACGGATAAGAACAATAGTAGGGGAAGTGGATGTATCGTACCATTCTTAATGTTTTTCGTAGCTCTATGAGCCTACGAAGCAGGTTTCAGGGGGAGGGTTGAGGGTAAGAAGGAAGAAGTGCTGGGTCAGCCGCAGGAAGAAAAAAACCACAACTTTATACCATGAACGCTGAGTGCTGTGTTCAGGGTTGAGGGTTGATGGAACGTAGAATGCTTCCATAGCGATAGTCACACCACTTTGAAAGGCATGTAGGCAGTAACTGTAAAATTCAAGAGACCGTAGGCCCTAAGTTGTTCCTTTAGAGAACAACAAATGTTTATCACAAACCAAACTTTCAGTTCCTCTTCTACATTGCCAGAAGGCAATAGAAAAGTTTGAGTACAAGCCAAGTCTTGAAGTATAATAGGTTAGGGCAATATGAACCAGTCTCCCTGTAGTTTGATTTTGTTCATGCCATTTTGTAAGCTTCTTGTTTGGGAATTAAAAAATTCATGCAAGGGGCACCTGGGTGGCGCAGTCGGTTAAGCGTCCGACTTCAGCCAGGTCACGATCTTGCGGTCTGTGAGTTCGAGCCCCGCGTCGGGCTCTGGGCTGATGGCTCAGAGCCTGGAGCCTGTTTCCGATTCTGTGTCTCCCTCTCTCTCTGCCCCTCCCCCGTTCATGCTCTGTCTCTCTCTGTCCCCAAAAAATAAATAAACGTTGAAAAAAAAAATTAAAAAAAAAATTCATGCAAGCCCAACTCCTTGGATTTGGACAGCAAATTTTGGACAGACTCCGGGAGTAGGTGGTGTTAAGGTACAATTCTGTCTGATTTTTAAAATTCATAATATTGTCAGTATACCTATACAACACATACTAGTTGAACATTCACCATGTAAAGAATTAATTTAGCAGCTGGGGATATGGTAATGAACAAAACAGAAAAAAGATCCCTGTTCCCTTTAGCACAATTCTAGTTGACATTTATAGACAATAAACAATGTAAATAGAGTATAGCAGACATTGAAGGCCTACAGAACGGGGGGGAATAGAGGGAAGAGGGATATTATATTATTAGATATATATTCTAATATATACTATATATTTATATATATAACATATATTTATATGTAATAATTTATATATTATATATTTTATACATGATACATATTATATATTTATATATAATATATTACATATTATTTATATTTATATATAATATTATATATAATTAATATATATTATATATTAGAAGGTAGAAATTTTTGAAACTGTGTCCACAGGCTTTATTCAGAAGCTTTCATTTGAATAAAGACTAGAAGGAATTGAGATTGGGGAACAAATATCTAAAGGAAGCTTTTTTGAGCAAGGAATAACCACTAAAGAATCTGGGGTTGAGAGCATGACAGCGGGGAGGGCATGTGACTGCAAGGGAGGAAGTAGGAGGAGGGGTTAGAGAGGATTAGTGGTTGGGGGCAGTCATATCCTGTAAGTTACTGTAAGGACTTGTAGACTTGGAGAGTTTACTAAGCTACACAAATTACAACCTAAAGTTTGAAAACCTGAACTGTCCAATATAGTAGCCTCCTGCTAAATTTGAGGATCATATTGAAATTAAATAAAAAAAAATAATTTCTTGAATCCCCACATTTCAAGTGTTGAATAGCCTTAGGTAGCTATTGGGTATCCTATTGGGCAACCCAGACCTAGAACATTTCCATTACTGTAGAAAGTTCTTCATTAATGCTATTCTAGATTAGTCATATTGTTTATTTCTTTTATTAAAAATTTTTTTGAATGTTTATTTTGAGTGAGAGAGACAGAGACAGAGCATGAGCGACGGAGGGGCAGAGAGAGAGGGAGACACAGAACCTGAAGCAGGCTCCAGGCTTTGAGCTGTCAGCACAGAGGCTGACGTGGGGCTCGAACTCACAAACCGCAAGATCATGACCTGAGCTGAAGTCAGACGTTCAACCACTGAGCCACCCAGGCACCCTTATTTATTTCTTTAAAAAAAAAAAAAAAAAAAGGATGCCCCTAAAGAATATGGCTGACCGTTTGCTAGGCTTTTGAGATAAAAATGTAAAGAAGAATTGGGATTTTCCTTATGAATCTTTCTGTCTCTTAAGGAGAGCAAGATAAGTAATCATAGAACTATTACTACAGCCTTTTCAGGGTACAGGTTTCAAAAGAAAGAGTTGTCAGTTATCCTGGGGAAGTGGTGTCCCCCCTGAAAGTGAGTTAGCAGTCACACAATGGATCAGGATGTTTCAGGTGAATAGGTATGTAGAGACTGTTTTACTTATTAACTACCATGGTAAACCTGTATCTGTCGTACCTCATCTAATATTTACAGTAATTTTGGAGAGCACCATTGATATCCTATCTTACAGATAAAGAATATAGAAATTCAGAAGTGAAACAAGTTGCCATGATCACCTAGCAATTTGATATGTGAAAAATTAAATTAATTATGGGCAGAAAAAATTATTCTTAAAAATATGCTAATTGAAAATATGGTTAGATAACCAAGATTTAGACTCTGGGTGGTTGGCTTTAAAAGTTGTGCTTTTACTTCCTATGCTATATTAGTATTCCTCAAAAAGGTTTTATACAATGCTAAAGAGGGTGGAGGGGGGTAATAAATTAGAATATGTAATCAATGTGAACATGTATGCTCTCAACAAATTATATAAAGCAACTGACAAATTACCATATATATATATACACACATATATATGTATATGTATGTGTATATATATATATACACACATACTAACAATTAATGTTGAAGATATCAACATAAACTTCTTAGAAAGTGATAGGTATAATAAACCAATATTTATGTAGAGATACTGGGGATCTATCCAATTAAGAGTTTGAGTGATTAGAAAATTATGGAACTTATTTATAATATCTTGTCAAAATCTGAGAGACAAAGCTAAAATAGCAATTAGAAGGAACTTTTTAGTTTAAAATATTTTTAATAAACAAAACACCGAGAATTCTATGAACAAGTAAACTAAGCATTCAACATGAACTAGAAAAAGTTTGAATATATATAGAAATAAAGAAATTAAAAATAATTAAAAAACAATATAAAAATAAAAATATTTATTTAGTAAACACAAAGATACAGATGCAGAGCAGCAACCAAAAAATAGAGAATAAAACAAAACCAAAAACTAAGGTTTGAGTTAATGCTGGGGAAGGTGGGGAAGAGTGAATCCGGATCTCTGTCGAACCCAGTCGTCAGTGAACCCCCAGGTTTCCAAGTTCCACTTTTCCTACCATTTCCTCACCTCCTTCTTTTGCACGTATGTTTCTAAAGTATGAGAAATTCCCTGTAATTTTACACCTCTGCAAATGTTCATAGAAAAGGCAGCAGAGCCCATGGGATTGACTTGGCTCCCAATATTTACACCTGTTTCACTTCTTCCCACTCCTCCCTTCTTTGTTTCAGCTTTCCTTTTTAAAAAGCTGCCTATATTTGTGTTTTATGTTTTCGTCATTTATGGTGGGCAACTTCCTTGAACGTGGGGCACTCTTTAGCACTACAGAAATATTTAGAGCAATGAGTAAAATACGTTTTTGTTAACACTTCAAGCAGAGATTATAAATAATGCTTTTAACGGGGGAGGGGGGGAGGCTATCTTAAGCTTCACTGCCTTCATTAAGGTGCATGCACTTGAGTGAGTTAAGCTTAACCAGTTTTATGACACAGCTTGGAGGCAGAATTTGCAAGCAGATTTCTAACTTTAGTAAAGCTGGGTTTGCAGGATAGTGTCTTCTAACTATGGACTGCTTGAAATAGGCACACACTGATATTTCTTAAAGATAGAAATCCTACCCTTATATAAGAAGTAATCATTCTTGCCTCTGGAGACTAGGGGGAAAAATCCACCTGTCAAACTGGAGATAAATCTAGGCTGAAACTTATGTGTATGTTTTGATTATAACAGAATCTTTTAAGTATTTCTTAGTTAATATGAGTAAAGAGGCCATGCTTCTCCAATTGATCTGATACGCAGCCCCAGCCTGTGGTTTCACGAATTCATTGTGTAGTGCAATCATTTCCAGAACACAGTACTCTGTTTTCCCCTGGATGTGCTCTTATTTTCTAGGAATGAGGGTACTATGGGAAGTGCTTCTTTGTCACTAATGAAGTTCTGAAAACACCTAGAATACTAATGAGCAGGGATAATGTTGGGAAAATCAAAAGGAATCTGCTTTCACAACTGTTAGGGTTCTTACTCATCTTCTTCCCCTATCAGCATTTCCTCACAGCTAAACTTAAGAGTATTTCCCCCTACCCTAACCCCCTGCTTACGCTGACAGCCTGGGGAACCCAAGCCCGCCCGTAGTCCTTAGTAACTGCAACTAATAAAGGAAGTGTGTCTATAGCCTTGGCTCTGACATCTATCTAGGAATTGGAATGAAGTAGTGATGCCATGGCCAATTGATAACTGCTGGGCTCCCTTTCATTCTTGCTTCCATCTAGTTCCCTGAACTTAGCTAACACAGAGATCATCAGTAGAATTTGGCCAGGGTCATCCCAGTCTCTTTCCCTGAGTGGGATCAAATGCATGTGTCTCTTTTTTCATTCATTTGCTAATTCAACAAATAGATATTGAACACTTATTTTCTAGGCAATCTTCTATGCCTCTGAGAGAGACCAATAGATTCAATAAATTTCCTGCTCATCATACATCTTTGTGGGAGACAAAGAAATAGATATAGGGATGCCTGGGTGGCTCAGTGAGCTAAGCGACTGAACTTGTCTCAGGTCATGATCTCACAGTTTGTGAGTTTGAGCCCCGTGTTGGGTTTTGTGCTGACAGCTCAGAGCCCAGAGCCTGCTTCGGATTCTATGTCTCACTCTCTCTTTGCCTCTCTTCTGCTTGCTTGCTCTCTCTCTTTCTCTTTCTATCTCTCTCTCTCTCTCTCTCTCTCTCTCGCTGTCAAAAATAAACATGGACAAAAAATTAAAAAAAAAAAACATATAATACAAGTTCTGGTGTAGATACGTGCTATGAAGAAAAATGAAATAAAGGTAAATGTATAGAATGGTTATGGGAGCCAGGCTAAGAGCTGGAAATTATGTTAAATGAGGTGGTCAAGAAAGGCTTCTCCTAAGAAATCAAGCCACATTTCCATCTGTGGAAAAAAGCTTTCTGGGCTGAAGGACCAGCAAGACCCAGGCTCTAAGACCAATGCAAATGCTCATGGGAGGAAACGTCCAACGTGGTTAGAGCACATTGAGTGAGATGAGTTACAGAACAGTGGGAGTGGGCAAGGGCCATATTATGCAGGATCCTTATAGGCTATGAGGTAGAGTTCATATTCTGTTGTCATCGTGATGGTAAATTGTTGGATGGTTTTGAGCCAGGATGTGGCATGATCTTACCTATATTCTAAAGGATATTTCTACTCTGTGGACAATAAACTATAGCAGGACAAGACAGTAGTTATGTAATAGGCAGTTGTGGTGGTCACAATTGAGAGAAATATTGATGTCTCAATCAAAGTGATAAATGATCAAGTTGCAATATGCTCATGAAAGAGCCAGTACCACGAATTCTTGATTCTGTTCCTTACTCATAGGACATAACTCCATGGGGCAATTTATGGAGATACTCGGATTTGAACATTCTTGTTGCCCTTGCCAATGTCAACTTTTCAGTCACTTTAACCTTTGCCTACAGACATCCCCCAATTTTTCCTAGTGACATGTGGTTTACATTTAGCCTTGGATGTTACTTTTTAGGCTTGGACTTCTTGATTATTTGTTACCAAATTTGCAGCCTCTTAGTTCCCAAACTACAACTTGCCAATGCTTTTCACCTGTGAGGGGTCTCCTCTTGGTCCCTACTTGTCTTACATTCCTACTGGCCCTGAGTTTCAGATGTCACAGTGGCTTCCCAATGATCCAACGGAAGTCATGAACATCATAGTAAAATTTTGACCTGTGTGAATACTGTAAAACAGTGACTAAATAGAAAAGGTAAAACTAAGTTGCTGTATTTGATTCTGCTCAAAAAGAACTAAATGGAAATTCAAGAACTAAAAAACTAAAATTTCAAGAACAGAAAAAATCAGTGTCTGAAATTAAGACACCAATGCGTGAGTTTAATAGCACATCTGACACAACTGAAGAGAAAATAAGTAAATTGGAATACAACCTGAAGCTCTATCTCTAAGCTTCAATTTCCTGATAAGGGAACAGATTTCTTTGAGAATGTTGTGATAATTAGAAAAATACTCAAATTTGCATCCTCAAACAAAGTTAAACAAGTCTGCCTCAATTTTTTTAAAAGATTATTTATATTTGAGAGACAGAGCGAGCATGCATGCACAAGCAGAGTAGGGGCAGAGCAGACAGGGAGAGAGAATCCCAAATAGACTCCATGCTGTCAGCACAGAGCCTGACATGGGGCTTGATCTTGTGAACTGTGGGATCATAACTTGAGCTGATATCAAAAGTCAGACACTTAACCAACTGAGCCACCTGGGGACTCCTTGATTTTTTTTCTTTTTAAGAAGTCAATTTCCTAATCCTTTGGGAATTATTTGCTAAGGAAATGAGTCTTAATTTTCTTTTATACAGATAATTTTGTCCATATATACAATTATAATATTTCTAAATTAGTGACATGAATTATTGTTTTAAATGTCTCTGAATCCTTCCAGTTTTCCTCCTCACCATTGTCGCTACCACTTTTTAGGTCCTTTCATTTCTCACATAAACCACTGCTATGAAATTCTCTCTTCCTTTCTTTTAGTTTTGCCTCAATCTAAACCATTCTTCACATAGCTGACAAAATGATCTTTCTAAGCTGGAGGTCTGTTAAAACAGACCCTGCTTAGACACTTAAAACATTTTACTGGGTTCTGTCCAATGGATCCATAACCTCATTCAGGTTCCCCTTTCCTCCCTGTCTGTCCTCCCTGTTGTTACTGTGATAAGCCCTCATTTCCTCCAGTGCTAGCCCTACTTTTCTAGTTAACTTACCTTTCTACTATCAATCCCTGATCTGATGAATTTCTTGGTCAGGTACGGTTGGTGAATGGGAAGCGGAGATCCATATTTGAGGGATCAGAACACATTCAGAAATTGTTGGAGTATGATAAGCAGGAATGGAATCCCCAGTATGGCTGTTGTAGGTCTAGGGAGCAACTATAAAATATAAAAGCACTAACCTTGTGGCCAAAAAAGAGAATGCTACTGGAAAAAAGAAGGCAAACTATGAAGTAGCTGCAATTTGAGTTCAATCTTATGAAATTTCTATGTAGTACTTAACCATAAAGACCTGAATTGCAATTATTCTAGCTCACTAGACTGAACATTCTATAGTGTTAGCATTAATAAATGTTAATAGAACAAAAAGTTAATTTTGACTTGAAAGTATTGCTGCTATTCAGCATTCCAACCAACAACTATAAGTCAACAATTAGTTCACTAGTCTATTCAGTTCTTATGCAGGATGTCACTATGTCATGCAGTTTTTCAAAAATTGTGTGTGTGTTTTTTTTCTAGTCTAAAAAAGTGCCAAGTTCTCTTGTTGGAAGAGCAATTAGAGTAGATGCATTCCACATACCTTGGTAACAGATGTTATCTCACACTGTGCAAATTCCTTGAATCATTCAAGGTAAACATGGTGTCCAGGAAAGTAAAGTATTTCAGCCAAACTTCTGTCCAAGAACCAGCTGTTTATACAGTTAGAAAAAAGATGCCATTCAGAGTCTCTTATTTTAGCTATAGGATTTTGCAGCATGCTTTATAATGCTACAAATATTTACTTTCAGAGCTGCAAAAAGATTGCAAATTTTGCTCAGCGTTTTGTATTTCTCCTTGCCTTTCTTTGATAAAGAATGAATGTTATTAGAATGGAAATAAAGTAAATCTTGCTAGACTTGTAGGCTTAGGAAAACTGTAAAGCCACCCCTATAATGGAAAGAAAAAGTCCTTCCCTGCCCCCCACCTTGGGAAGCCATCTAGGAGAACTTGCTTAAAGGTGTCTCTTCCATTCTGATTTCCCAGTTCAGATCACTTTTACCTACTCTGGGGAAGAGAATGGAGACTAAGAGTTGATTATATGTCATTTTGCTCTAAACTGTGGGTTCTGTTACTCTAAAGAAATACATTTAAAAAAAATTTAAGCAAAAGGAAGGGAACAGAAATAGAATAATGTAGAAACAAGTGACAGCCATCTGTTAAATTTCACCAACTGCTGGTGATATTGGTTTCTTGTGTCATTCTGACTCAAAAGAGCATTTTAAAATTTAATATAACTATTATAAATGTCTTAAAATACGTCATTTGGACCACATGACTTAAGAAAAAATGACTTTGCAGGATATATGCCAAGGGTAAATGTTAGACTTGCCTGCATAGGAAGGCAAGTAAATAACCATGAAAAGGGATTCTGGCAGACAAAATATGTAATTTATTAAGCACTTTATAAATATTAAAGCCATTTCCTCAATAAAAAATTTACTTTTGTTATAGTTTAGATTGCCTAAGGGAATACTTTTAAAAAGAAACACCTTTGGGGTGCCTGGGTGGCTCAGTCAGTTGGGCGTCCGACTTCAGCTCAGGCCATGATCTCCCCGTCTGTGGGTTGGAGCCCTGTGTTGGACTCTGTGCTGACGGCTCAGAGCCTGGAGCCTGCTTTGTCTTCTGTGTCCCCCTCTCTGTCTCTGTACCTCTCCCACTCATGCTCTGTCTCTATCTCAAAAATAAAATAAAAAAAATAAAAAGAAACAAATTTTAATTATGATTAACTTGATATTTGTATAAAAATACTTTCCCTGGGACTAGAAAGGAGCTTGTTTCTCTCTAGCTTACCCCAAAATTTCTAGGGAGCTAAAGAGAACATCCGTTAAGTGCTTGCTTTTGTTAGGTTTATGTATAACTATCCATCAAACCTTGGTTTAGCTTTAGTCATAGAATAAGCTAGCTCAGAGAAGTCTCTGGGAGACATATATGCCTATGCATGCCTGTCCAGGGTCCATTCTATTTTATTAGGCCTCAAGTGTAAAACAACTTCTTTCATTTAGTTCTTTTGCATCACATGAAAGGAATATCTGACCATTTTTATCCACAGAACAATCATTTAATGTGGTTCCTAAGGCCCTAGTGAATTTTCTCATTATTCTGAGATGCTATGGGAAATCTTTTTGTTTTGTTTTGTTTTCAATGTTTATTTTTGAGAGAGACAGAGACAGAGTGTGAGTGGGGGAGGGGCAGAGAGAGAGGGGAAGACATGAAATACAAAGCAGGGCCCAGGCTCTGAGCTTCAGTACAGAGCCCAACACAGGGCTCAGACTCCTAAACCATGATATCGTTACCTGAGCTGAAGTCAGATGCTTAACTGACTGAGCCACCCAGGCACCCCTCTGCCAAGAGATTTCTGTGTTGTTCCAATAGCTTGTGTACCGTTCATATCAACTGGTAGAAATTACTTCTGGTGGGACAGGACAGGAACAGATGGAAATTAATTTCCCTTTCTGCATTGTAAGCATGATGGTCTTGTCCTCAACTCTGTAAATCCTACAAATTGGTAGAAAAGGACATGTTGTTGAGAGAGAAATGTCAAAAGGCTATAGGGATATGTGTCTATGGCTTCCACTGGGCTCTGCCTTAGAAGCTGTTTATTCTCAATTCAAATCATAAGACAGGATAATTAATTTTCCCAGTTAACTGGGAAAAAGAAATTAGGAAAAAAACAGAAAACCAATTCTGCTCATCAAGCCATCTACCCAGGAGGAATATAAAAAAACATATTTTTTTAAATGAGGTTTTTATTACTTTGGTAAACTTGTCTCAGTGGAACTTTCTCCATTTTATGCTTCATCTCACTTGCATCCATGTCTTCTAGGTAATGCTATATGAATGATGCCTCTCTTTTTTGTCTCTCTCTTTGCTTCTCTCCTGTAGTTTCTTTTTTGGGTCTTATCCTTACTGGATATATCTGCCACCTTGATATTGGACTCTGGTTTCTTCAGGCAGTAATTTTTAGTGCTCACCATTATATGGCACAGAACTAGACTCTATTTCCCAGCTCCTCAGTCCTAGATGTGGCTACTTTGACTAGCTCACCCCAATGAATGAGGTACAAGTTTTCTGTATCAGTTCCACAGCAAAATTGTTAAAAATAGATGTGAAATTTTCCATAATTTTGCATCTGTGACCTCTTCTGAGTGTTGTTAAGGAACATCAAAGTTGGAAGAAGTCTTAATCCTTGAATGACTGTTACAGACCACCATGTTCCTCCCATAACCTAGAAAAAACAAAGTGTAACATAGACAGAATTTAAGCCACTGAGACTGGGAGAATGTATATTTGTAATAGGAACTAACCTTCCTAACACACTCTTAAATATCTCTCCTCCATGGACATCCACCTTACCTGGTCTGCTTCTATCTCCCCAACCATTTCCTTTTTCTCTGCCTTTTATGGAGCCCACTTTCTCTTTGTGCCTCTTTCACATTGGTCTTACCCAGAGATCCGACTTTAACACTTTATTCTTTTTACTTAGCGTATTCTTTTGCGAGACTACATCCCTCTCAAGTTTGAACCTTTCCTTGTATAATCTCAAATTTCTGTCCTTATACTGAACCTTTGCTGTCAGCTTCAGACTGGTACATGCAAGTTGTTTCTAGAAAGTTCTAAATAGATACGCCTTAACTCCTCAAAGATAAACTAAAATCGAACCCATCCTCTTACTCTTCAGATTAGCCTGTTCTTTTCTGATGTCTAACTTGGTGAATGTTATCACTACCTACCAACTTAATGAAGGCAGAAATTTGGGATTTGTCTCAAACTTCTTCTACCACAGTTCCACATAAGAAAACTAACGTTTCTGCTAATTTTACCTCAATACACTTTTTTGAATCAAAATGGGTCTTTCCACTCCAGCTACTGTTGTCCTATATATGACCCTCATAATCTCTAATTTGGACCATTACAATAACAGTAACTGGTTTCCCTCCTTCTATCATAGATTCATCTGCTGCAAACCTTACTTCCAACAGAAGAGAAACTAAGTCGGTAAATACTAAGGTGAGGAAGATAATACAGTGAACATATTTCGATTTTAAGAGGCAATTGTGAGCCTTCTAGCTACAATATATTCATCTCTCTTCCTCTGAGGGGGTAAAAAAAAATAGAATTCAAGCAAGTGAGAGCGTTAGTATCCAGATAATTACACTAAAAATCTTGGTGGTAGTTTGAGTTTTTTATTCATTTAAGTCTGATGTACATATAACAAAACTCACCAATTAAGGATTACAATTTCATGAGTTAGGATTAAAATTTCAGTCCTATCACCACCATCACAGTCATGACTCCAAACATTCCTCTCAGTCCAAGGACTTCCCTTGAATCCTTTTGCCTTCAGTCCCCTTAATCCACCCCCTGAACTCTGGCAGACACTGATTTTTTCTTCCTGTCAATCATAATAGTTTTGCCTTTCTTGAATTCATAAATGGATTCATAGAGTATATATTCTCTTAGATATGATTTCTCTTATTTAGCATAATGCTTTAGAGAATTACCGATGTGTGTATTGGTATTCCATTCTTCAGCTTTGAGTAATTTTTCTTTGAATGGAAGATATAAAATAAGTTCTATCATTCCAGTGGATGGATATTTAGGTTGTCCAGGTTGGCACTATTTTGAATATAGCTGCTATGAATATTTGAGTACCTGACTTTCTGGGGAACATAGGTTTTCATTTTGGGCGACTGATAATCTAGAAGAGGAAGTTGTGGTTGTTTGGTAAATACATTGTTAATTTATAAGGAAATGACAAATTGTTTTATGCTCTCCCCACAATGTGTGAAAGTTTAGATTGCTCAACATCCTTACCAACACTAGCTCTTATCTTCTGACCTTTTAATTACAGACATTTTGGTGGCCATTGCATCTCATTGTGATTTTAATTTGAATTTGCTTAGTGACTAAGGATATTGGACATTTTCAGTATGCTTATTTGTCATTTAAAAAAATTATTGGGTGACTATGTGCTCTGTGCACTCAAACCATAAGACCCCACCTTCAGAGGAATTCTTCCTTTGTCTTCAAGCATATCCTGTGTTAGCAGCTTAGTGTTTTTATCAGCCTGTTTTCTGCCTGTAAAATTTTTGAGAGTCCAACAGTCTTCTCTCACATTTCTCTTCTCTCTCTTTCTAGAACCTTGGGCCCAGAGTATCCACCACCCACAGGGAGTTATTCATAACTTTGAAACCCAATGGGTTTTGCCCAGGTTGAATTTTGGAGGAACTGAGAGTCAGAGAATTGCTCTGTGAATAGGAACATGAATACATATGATTATAGGGTTAACACTCTTTTCCTTTCATCATACAGTACTTTTTTGGTATGATGGGTTATGTGGTATGCTTCTTAAAAAATAAAAAGGAAATGTACTAATTTATCAGGGGAGTAAGATATTTTGTGGCTAATATCTCTAAAAGGAAATTATTCTTTTATGAAGAATATTGAATAACAATAAGATACTTAACAATGATTTTACATAAGATACAGAACATTACTCCATTTCTGAAAATTTCAACTTTAACAACTTTCAGCTTTAATAAATGATGACATTAAAATATGCTTAATGAAGATCTTTAAGTAGGTAGTTAAGCAGATGAGTCTGAATGTGGCTTTTGGGTTAAACCCATACAAGACAAAAATAGGAAATCTAAAGGAGCAGATGTATAATGCCCATTTAAGAATGACCAAGAGCGGCACCTGGGTTAAGTAAGCATCTGACTCTTGATTTCAGCTCAGGTCATGATCTCATGGTTCTTGATATCAAGCCCCATGTCAGGCTCTGTGCTAAGCACAGAGCCTGCTTGAGATTGTCTTTCTCTCTCTGCCTCCCTCTCTCTCAAAATAAGTAAACAAATTTAAAAGAAAAAATTACCAAGAAGTTTTTGAAGAGTGAATAAAATTATACCTGATTAATTTGCAATGGCATTAAACAATTTCCAGTAGTCTAGCATATCTTTCAGGTACTGGTAGTCTATGTTTTTATATTTTTATATTTTTATTCTTCCGGGTTACTCCATTTTATGAGTATCTCCAGTTTCATTGTCTTTTTTTTTTCCATTGCTATGTTTCAACCTCAGCTATGCACCTTACACCTTAAAACGTGGTCAGTTTTATATCCAAGCACTAAACTCAACTCTCCAATGTAAATTCTCTTGAGAGATACTTAAGAAATTATCAGTTTAAAAAAAAATATTAGTTGTGCTAATTCCAAGTTGTCATTTGCGGAAGAGCATGAGGTAAACTTTACACCAAAAGAATGTGTTGGTATTAGAGTTAAATAGCAGCAACAAGAATAACCGCTAAAACTCACAGATACTTATTTCCATATTAGTCAAGTTTATAATCTATCCTTTGATCAAGTCCTTTGCTTAGGAACTAGTTCTTACTGAATCTTAAGTGTCTTAGATAATCAACAAGATGGTGTTAATGCTGGATTTTGGCTATCCTTTTACTGACCGTCAATTTACTGTAGGTGGATTTTTTGGGGGGAATTATTAGAAAACTTTTCTGTCTTTATAATTCTGAAAACTGCTGATGATCAGCTCATAACTATTATGAAAATAATAGCAACAACATGTATGTGGTTACAAATGTATTATTTAAGTGACCATGAATTCGCTATTAGAAACCCTTGTCACTAGGCTTTTATATGGAGTCTAAATTTCAGGCTATAATACCACTATTCTTACCAATTCTAGCATTGACTTGGCATTTACCATGTTAACTGTTACCTCATTAGATTCCCAAGGCCATAAGCCAAACGTTTGCATAGCTACTAGGAGAATTAGGCTTTCATCAGATACCAAAGCCCATGGCCTTAACCATTATTAACACCAACACTCCTATGTGGTTCTGATGCTCTAAGCAGAACTCCTCATTGAACCAATGGATAATTAGATGCTGACCATGTGTCAGTTGCTGTGAATGCCACTAAGGATACAAAAGTCCCTGCCTTTGGAATATTCAATGTAAACCCAATCAATCGGGGAATGTCTCAATAAAATGTGTTTTGAGAAGGGGCACGGGGGTGGCTCAGTTGGTTAAGTTTCTGAATTTGGCTCAGGTCATGATCTCATGGTTTCTGAGTTCGAGCCCCCTGTCGGGCTCTGTGCTGACAGCTCAGAGTGTGGATTCTGTGTCTCCTCTTTTGCCACCGCTTCCCCCCACCCCTCTACCCCAAATAAACATTTAAAAAAATGTTCTGAGAAAAATATACTGACTTTTAAACATTGGCAATTGTAGTTATTGAGTGTCATTTACATTAAAAAAGAGTTCTTGCTAGGTCTCAATGCTGTGAAGAAAGAAAAAAGGAAAGACAAATCTTGACAAGTTGGTAGGCGTGTTTAGAAAGGGTTTTGGGGCACCTGTATGGTTCAGTTGGTGAAGCATCTGACTTCAGTTCAGATCATGATCTTGCTTGCAGTCCTTGAGTTTGAGCCCTGCCTAGGGCTCTGTGCTGACAGTTGAGAGCCTGGAGCCTGCTTCAGATTCTATGTCTCCCTCTCTCTGTCCCTCCCCCACTCACTCTCTGTCTCTCAAAAAAGAATAAATGTTAATTTTTTTTTAATAAGGGTTTTGTCTTCTCTTAAGAAAACTGCTTAAGAGAGGGTAGGGAAATCTTTTTTCCACTTCCATTATCTAAACAATACATTGCAACTATATACATTTATAGCTTATTATAAAACTATAAATGTTTATAATTTACTTTTAAACATAAAGAATGGTCTCAAATATGTAGAAAATAAGTGCTAAATTGAAATTGCAGATTATATTCAATGTCATAGCTTCATTTGAAAATCGTGCTAATAAAATTTTCTTTTCCTATTCTTCTTTCATGTCCTCTATCCAATTTGCCTTTTTGCTTATTTTTTTATTTAAAAAAATTTTGTTTGATGTTTATTTTTGACAGAGAGACAGACAGAGCACGGGTGGGGGAGGGGCAGAGAGAGAGGGAGACACAGAATCCAAAGCAGGCTGCAGGCTACTGCCAGCACAGAGCCCAATGTGGGGCTCAAACTCAATGAACGTGAGATCATGACCTGAGGCCAAGTACGACACTCAACTGACTGAGCCACCCAGGCGCCCTGCTTATTTTTTTTTAATAGCCAGTTTGATGTTTTAATGATATCTATATGTCTTAGATGAGAGTTCTTTGGAAGCAGAACGTGTGATGGGGATTTAGTGAATGTGATTTATTTGGAAAGTGATCTCAGGCCCACAGAAGAGAGAGAAGCAGGAAAAAGCAAAGGAAGAAGGCTGAGTGAGGATGGGTTTGCAACTGGAGCCTTGACTGTGAAGGGGAATCTCAGAAACACAAATTACACCATAGTTATATTCTTGAGGCAAGGGGACAACACTTGTTACCCTGTGCCAGTCAAACTTGGGAGGGCAGTTTACCCAGCAAGTCACAACTATGAGGCATTAACAGCCAATTCCCAAAGCAGGTGGGATATGGGTTCACCAGCAGGCCAGAGGGCACCTACACTGTTCACAATGTGTGTACATTGTAGAGCTCACACAGTCTATAAAGTTGTGCTAAATACCAGTTGAATTTCTTTGAATTCACATTTCCTATCCCCTAGGGTCATTCAGACCGAAGTGATTGCTAATGACTCAGTCTAGGATTACCTAGAGGCTGAGTAACTAGTGAGCCAGGAAAGCTACTTTGTTGAAAGATGCAGGTCAGTTTTTGCCTGATTGGAATTACACCCAGTGCCTTAATTTTCTAGCCCTTTAGTGTAAACTTATTAAGAAAATGCTACATATATGATTACAATGATAAAATCTATATAAATTCTATTTTTACATAATTTGTTTATTCCTAATGGTGTGGTTTGTAGTGTGGACTTACCAGGAAGTGTGAGCAATCACCCAGTTTTCCAACTGGAAAGGATTGTTTCAATGGGATGTTCAGACTCTTGTGTCACTTTCTTTATCTTTAAAGCAAGAATGAGGACTAATATGTGGCATGCTTTATTAAGATAGATTGCTTACACAATCTTTTAACTCGATTCAATAAATGTGAATTGAATCAAATCTCTTGGGTTGGGATGAAGAATGCTAAATTCTACAACATGATTCTTTTAGATAAAACACATGTCCTGCATTCTTGATTATATTGCTGTATTTTGTAAAAGGATTTTTTTCTTATTAACGCATTTTTGCTTGAGGAAACTCAAAAAGCAGGTTTTTTTTTCTTGTTGCTATTGTTCCCTATTTGCCTCTCTATAGTTAGGTTTACACTGACAATTGAAATAATAGAGTCTGATTCTGGAACAACTGGCTGAATGTTAAATGCAGTGTGTCTCTGCCACCCTTGTCTATATTGAAGGAGTATCAGTATTTTTTTTTGAAATAGTACGTCACTTTGGGTTTTATCCTATGATTATCTAAATTGGGGTCTAAGTTTAGCTGAGACAATGACAGCCATAACAACCCACAGTTGAGTAAAGCCAAGGAGAACTTTAAAAGAAAAGTCACAGATGAAAGAGATCCAAGCTTGCCTCACATGGATACACTTACATGATTTTGTTTACCAGCTACATTTTAGAGGAAAATGAGGGTATTTCATCCAGAATAGAATACATGATTAAAATTCAGAAGGATAATATGGAAGTGAAAAGAATAACTAAGACTATGGAAGCCAAGTAAGAATCCTAGTATACAAAATATAATATTTGAAAAATATTTAAATTACTAAGTAGTTGGCTTCCATTCCTAGCAAAGGTAACCTTTAATACATTCACATGACTAATAACAACAAGTAAAGTTTCATTTTGTGGATCTTTCAAGAAACCATAGTTTATTTATAGACATTGGGAGGCAGTAAGTACATCCTTTTGACCATAGCACCACGTCTTAAAGACATCACATTTCTCTGAGTCTCATGAAACATTGAAAATATAGTTTCAATGTATTTCTTAACTAAATATTAAGAATGCTTTGAAAATAATTACATATACTTTAATACATCATTTGGGATCTAAACAATTGAAGAAATTGTAGAGAAATTTGAAGGACAACAGAAATATACCATACATTGACAACAACAACAAAAAAGGTAAGAATAAGTTTTACAATTTTATTCTTTGGAGGTAATGGAAAAGAGTTTATTTGTGTGATTTTGTTTTTCCTCTTAAAATGTGGCAAATTAAAGTTACATTAAATTTTCTATTAATATGTGTTTCTTTAAAGGAGAAATTTTAGTGTTAGAATGTTTTACTACATCTGTACTGACTTAGACTGAATATGGTATCGTTTTGTCTGCCCAGAATCATTAGGCCATGAGTCATTTGGAGAGCAAATATTTTGTAATTACCTGAAGAGTTATCCCTTTACATACTGTAATGATTGGCTTCAAATCTTAACTATTCTATTGAAGATGTTTTCAGAACATCTTGTGTATGTATGTTTGTTCTTAGAGTGCTGAGTTTGAGTATAATTTAGGTATTGGGCATTATGGTGAGAGCAAAGATGATGGGTTTTGGCGCTGACAGGGGTTAAATTCTAGTTCTATCATTTAACAAACTTTTAACTTAAATTTCTGATTTTTTTAAGAAAAATGAAATAAAATTTGCTGTCTCCTGGAATTGTTCTAAAATTAAAGTTGAGCTTATACAATGCTCCTGGTACTGATCCATTCCTTGGATGATTCAGGCTCCTTGTGAACATCAATTGAGAAATTAGGATTATATGGCTACATGTTAATTAACGCTAATTTTTGGGGGGATTCATTTATCTGATTGAACTTTTTCTCACTGCTTTGTCATCTCTCCTCCAATTTGCTCCCTGTAATCTGCTGGGAGCCCTGAAAGACAAAAGAAAAGAAAAAAACCAAAAGCCAACTAAAAATTCACCCAAACACTATACAAATTGTCTACAGCTGTACTGTTAAATACAGTAGCCACTATCCACATTTTAATTTTAATTACAATTAAGAACCCATTTGTTTAGCTTCGTATTTCATGTGCTTCGTAGCCACAGTTGCAGGTATCTACTGTATTCGATGGTACAGAGAAATAGTCCCATCATCACAGAAAGTTCTAATGGATTGGGCTGATCTACAGTGTTTAAAGTTCTGTATTTCTGTTGTGGAATTTTAAATATCAGTGGAATGTGGCTCTGGCCTTGATGTAACTTAAGCCTAGTGGAAAGAAACAGGATATTTTGGGGAGATGTTTGGAAAATGTGAAAACTCAGTGGTGTAGATGATGACTATTTGAAAAACACTGGAGTTAGAGTAAACAGCTCAGGATTAAAAGAGGAAAGAAACAACGGAGATGAACCCTAAAGTGTAATTAACATTTATGATCTTCCCAGTGCATGAAGTATAATAGGATGTACTAACTTGGGTCTACTTGCAGAAGGAGAGAAGAAGAGATAGTCTTGTGTCCTTACTTGTATTAGTATTTTAATTTTTCTTGTATTTTACAGTTTTTACTATTTTTTAAATATTTAATATTTTAATAATACAAAATAGACTTGTATTTTAAAATAATCATGACATTTGTAATATTTAAAACTTCGTCCCTCTCTCAATCTGTAAATTAGTCTTCTGGCAGCTGTTTTTATTCTTGTTCTACTTTATTCTTGTTCTACTTCACTGAAAGATCTTTCTTGTTCTGTCCAAGACTAACGTATTCTTAAGAGTTTGAATGACTTCCCTTCCTATATCATCTCAGATAGTACCTTCTATTTCATTCCCCCCCACCTCTGTTTTAAAATAGACTTTCTTTCCTTTTTAGCCTATTACCATAGGTAAGAGTCCTATATCAAACCCATCTGATCCTTTTACGTCTCTTGCCTTCCTTTTCAAATTTCCTAAAAGTGTGGCCCCCATTTGTCTCTCTAGCTCCTCACTGAAAATTTATTTTTCAACCCTGAAATTTGACTTCTGAATCATTATTAAATGGATATTTTTTTTTCTTTTTTACCACGGTCTCCAATGAAAAATGAATTATTGTTGCCATTAAAAGCATAGCCCCCATTTGTCTCCCCAGTTCCTCATTGAAAATCTATTTCTCAACCCTGAAATTTGACTTTTCAATCACTATTAAGTGGATGTTTTTCTGTTTTCTTTTCTACCATGGTCTCCAACGAACATTGTCAACAATTACTATTGCCAGTGCTAGCAGATCCTTGACGGTCCTATTCCTTGGATAAAATGGCGACCACTCCACTTGCCTATGCTGATGACTTCTGAATGTGTCTCTAACCCAGATATCTATCTATCTATGCCACAAGGATGTAAGCATTCCAAACTTTGCTTTAACACAAACCTGCCATGTCACCAAAATCCCCACCTCCCACAAACCTGCCATGTCACCAAAATCCCCACCTCCTGCTCCTCCAGTATTTTTCTCTCAGTCAGGTGCACCACTATCTATTCATTTGCCCTATCCAGAAGCTTAGAAAACCATCTTAAGCACCCCAGATATATTTGATCTACCAATGACTGATACCTCCTTAAAATCCCTCCCATCCCCCTTTCTACCCCCCACCCCCAATCAGGGATTTAGTGCAGGAGTAAACTTGTTCCCAAATCTTTGTCCTTCAGTTCTCTCACCCTCTCCAATTCATTATTCACACTGTCTCCAGGGTGATCTTTCTCAAATTTAAATCTGCTATATCATTGTTTTCTTCTCTACTTCCTTAATTTTTAACTTTTCTGCTAATGTTCTTTGGTAGATTCTCTCCCTTCTTACAAGAAACATTGCCTGGATGATTATGTTTTTTTTATTAAAATAAAGCAAAATACAAAATTGTCAAGGTTTCAGCACTACTCTGAGAATATCCAGAAAAGGGGTCATGGTCTAAGGCTTGAGTTTGAAACTCCCTTCAGCATCTCTCTGTCACTACTGCTTCCCCCAACATGCCAGGTCCTAGAGATGGTACTACTCTTAAATTGTCAATACCGATTGCTTTATATAATATTCAGTGATTAAATAAGTTTACAAAACTATAACTAAATGTTATAAAAAATAACTAAAACTTAAGGTAAAACAGTGAGAAAATCCAGGAAAATTACAAAAGCAAAGATTTTTTGGTTTTATTATTTCAAATCTTTCTGCCTTCCTTGTTTTTTGTAAAAAAAAAAAACGCTAATCAATGTCTCTTAGGCCAACATTTTAAATGAAGAAAAGGTAGGCTTCCAACACAGTTACTCAGCTGCTCCGCTCCCCTGTGAATAAATGTGACAAATTAATGTAGCTCAGATGTTTTCATTGGTCTTTGTGCAGATGCTGATGCGAGCCTCTGGCAGGACTTGAATGTGGACTCCCAGTGATTATGGATGCTTGATCCACACCTAAAAATCCAATAAGAACCAGGATTGGCAGGCATTATCTTGGATGATGTGAAAATTATATTTTAATTTGCCTGCAAAAAACCATATGAATAATAGGACACAGCTCTTAGAATAATTCAATGAATATTTCATGGCCATTGTGAGTGGAAAAGTTACTGTAGATGCAGGTAGGACTGTTTTCCATAGACAGTTGGCTCAGTGGCCTAATCAACATCAATAATCAATATTATCAGTGAGAAGGCTTAATATTATTCTCCAATTACTGTTAGTTTCCAATATTCTATCACATCATTTATGCCAAATAACTCCCTATGGAAAATGGATTAGTTTAAAAACTTAAAGATAACTTTTGCAGCTCATTTGTATTTGTTTGGGGAAGTGCACATGGACAGCTATTTGAATAAAAACTACACAGTCACTAAGAATCTTTTGTCTTAAAAATGTTCATAAAAAATGTCTCAAGAAATGTATCTTAATAAGTGGAGACTGATCCCAAAATTGCTATATAAAACATGGCTTTATTTCTTTGTTCACAAAGTGAATTAAATCTTTCATATCATAAACATGTCTACTAACAGGCCCTATGTGTGTACCTATAGTACATAATGCTAATGACCTTGAGCCATACCCCAGAACTGAACGTTCTTAGATTTTCAAAGCATTTCTTCAACATAGTTTCAATGTTAAGGTTAATTTAATTGCAATCAGCTTTCTATAATTCCAAAATGAATGTCCTCCAAATTATAACCTTTACCAGCAAGCATATTTTATTGAATCACAGAGCCAAAAAAGACCTTTGAAATCACGTAGCTTATTAACTTGTAAAGCTGTTTATAGATCAGCATCATCTGGGGAAATTTTTTTTTTAAGACTGCAGATCTGTAGGACTTGCCTCAAACCAATTAAAACCTGAAGATTAGAGTTTTTAGGAAAATCCTTAGATATTGCTAATGCTGATGAAAGCCAATTTCAGAAGAATAAACTCATTCTTTCCAGTTTATAAATCAGAAAACTGAAGAAGGCCAAGGAAGACAAAGTGACTTACCCAAATAATATAGCAGATATGAGCAAGACCCTGACTCCTAACTCCCAACACAGAGTAATTTCCAAGAATAAAAATGGAGAATTTCTTATATAAAGAAACACAGGAATTGTTTAAAACAGGGAAAATGTATGAATTTCAATGATTTCATGTGATAGTTCTAGGAATAAATTCTTCTGCTTCTATGTTAGCTGCTGTTGAACAAGACTGAGAAAATTATATGTTTGCTTGAGATTTGCTGTTCTAGATTGAGGCCATGCTAATAAATGTATTACTTGTGACAAGTGCAAAGCTTATTACTGTTAATAACAATATATGGTTTGTAATAATTTACTTTGCATATTCCTCTAAGAAACTCAATATATTTTCTTTCAACTTTGAGCTTTGTGGTTTTATAAGGTGGATTTCCAAATGACATTGAAATGTAGCATTAAGTTCTAAAAATGTATTCACTTGGTCCATAATACAACACTGCTAAGACATGAGCAATCACTTCTGATACTGCTGCGACACTACAACGATGCTTAATTCTTGCCAAGTCAATGGGTTCAACTATAGCAGCCATTACACAAATCATAAATCATGAAAAAGGGCTCATATAATACTTTACTTTTGTTTTCATCTCCAAGGTGCCATGCATTAAAATAAAAGTGAAAATCTATACTGATCTTTAATACATTCTGTATTTTGATATCCTTCATTTTTCACCCTGTGTCTCACTGATGATAATGAGCACTCTGAAACATTTAGTAGAGTTCAGAATTTAGCTCTAAGTGCTTTTGGCAGATCAGTGTTATAGGTTCTTAAAGAATGATGTTTTCACAATAGTAAGTATTTACTCTCCTGCTGAAGTGAAATTGCAGCTCTTTCTTTGGGAAACCATTGCTTTTCCTTTATTTACTGGTCCTAGCAAGTACCGTTAGACTTTCATAAAGCTGACAATCCTTTTATTTTTGCCATTGTGGGCACCTTCACCAGTCATTGTACTTTCCTGTTCCTGGATGAAAGGCAAAGGAATCGGTCTTTGACCAGTCATCAGTGTGCTTCAAAGTTTCCTAAGGCTCATCATCATGGTATGTGTCAAAGAAGTAGGAGCTTTTGACAGTGCCAGCTCTGTTCCTAAAGAGCACATTCAGATTCAGTGCGATCACTGCAAAATGAGAGGTAGAAATAGAATGTATCTAGGGAGCTCTTAGTTCCAAAGGTCTGTAGAATTTTGCACATGAAAGGTTGGGCCACGTCTGTCCTGGTCCTTGTCAGTTGTCTTGAGTTTCTAGTGTCAGCCACATCTGTCACCTTTAGATTGTTCTTGAAAGATTTCCTAATTACTGGAAGCTTAGTCTTAATTAGGTAGTGGAAAGAATAATCAGAACACTGATTGTCTAAGCATGGCAGATGATCAAGTGATGTGAGTGAATGCTATCTGTGTAACAACAAACCTTGCCTGATAAAACTCCTCCCTCTACCCCATCTACCTCTCACACCTCTCAAGTTCTCTGGCATTGCCTACCATCCTTCGGAGGCAGAAATAGAGCAGAAGTAATTCAAATGTTCAACAATTGGGATGTTTTTCTTTTTTTTTTCTTGTGTTCCTATCATATTGTAGGAAAAATGGGCAAAAGTAATTATAGAAAGAATCCAATCTACTTTGGTTTACTCTGAGATGGCCTAAAGTTAGGTAGAAATGACTTTGTTCCAAATGTTTGAGGGTTATGGCGTGCTTTTATTGGTTATGTTTTAAAATACATTTTTGGTTTACTATGTATATAAAAATGTTATGTAAAAATATGTCTAAGGTAAGCAATGATAATTCAACTGTATATGCTGTCAAAATCTTGTTTTAAGAAATGGTTATGATTCCCTTTGAGATCATCTTTGTAATCTTCCTGAATTCCATTCTGTATTTTTTCTGCTCAGAAGAAATAATTTTCTGTATAACATTCCTTTGCTTCGCTTTTTGACTTTTATGATATGTTGTTGTGTACCAAAACAACATAAGGTTTAAGTTTTCATGGCTCTAAGAGGGAATTACATTGTACAAACAATCTATGATTTGCCTTTTAGTTTTATTAGAGGCTATACTCCAGAAATTCATTCTCACTGTTGTTTAAGGGCACCGTACATTCATGCTTGTTGTCCTACCTCAATATAATATGAACATAGAGCAATTTATTGATTCTTTTGTGGATATACATTCAGAGTTTCCATGAATACTCAGCCCTCCAGAAGTTCTTTGGCTTCGGTTCACATGTGCTGGAGTTCTTTAGGTAAAGACTCTCATGTTGAATTACGATTCCAGGTACAGCTTTGTTTAGAGAACGTCCATTGGTTTTGCAAAATGCTTGAAGTAAGGGGTATTCCTGTCATCATTTTATAACCATCCCATTTCTTTCAGTTCTTACCAACAATTGACATTGTCACACTTTCCTATTTGCCATTTCTGTGGGTATGAAACTATTTAATGGTGATTTTAATTTGCATTTCTCAGACTAATTGTTTTTTAAGGTTTATTTATTTTGAGAGACACAGAGACAGTGCAAATGAGGAAAGGGCATAGATAGAGGGAGAGAGAGAATCCTAAGCAGGTGTCCCACTGTCAGCACAGAGCTTGACCTGGGGCTCAAACTCACGAAACTAAGATATAACCTGAGCCAAAAGCAAGAGTTGGATGCTTAACCGATTGAGCCACCCAGGTGCCCCTCTCAGACTAATTTTTAATCTTTTTTTAATTTTTATTTATTAATGTATATATAGTTGACACAAAGTAACATTAGTTTCAGGTGTACAACATAGTGAGTTGGCAAGTCTATATACGTTATGCTACGCTCACCATAAGTGTATCTCCCATCTGCTCTCTAATTTTGAGGTTGAGCATAATTTCATGTGTTTATTTGATGTTTAGGATTAATCTTCTGTAATGTGCTTTTAAATGGCTTTTGCCATGTTTTCTATTGTGTTATGTGTGTTTTCAATAGACTGGTAAACTTTATATATTTTGGATACTAACTCATCCCCCCCCCCCGATTTTTAGTTTGTTTTATTTTACTTATGGTGTCCTGTGGTACCATAAAACTTTATTAATGTATGTTACTTTCTTATTGAAGATTTCCTTCCCTTAACTGTAACATAAAGATAATGTACTATATTATCTGTTATTAATTTTATAGATTTATATTGTCTTTAAATATTCTACAACTGACTTTTTTACATATGGTGTGAGGGAATAATTCAATTTTATGATTTCATGACATCAATATGTAGTATCAGTACCATTTATTGAAAACTATATCCTTTCTGCATTGACCTATAATGCCGATTCTATCATAAGGCAATAATCAAATATATGTGGGCTTTCTGTTGGGGAGGAACAGAGAGGTCTGTTCAACTGGTTTATATTTAAATAATACTAGGTTATCTTAATTAGTCTAAATCTGTAATACTTTTTAGTGTTGGTAAGGTAATTCTTCTACACTTTTATTTTAAGAGTATCTTACTTATTCTTGGATCTTTGTAATTCCATACACGTTTATAATTTAGCTTTTCAATTTCCACAAAAATAATACTTTGATCAATGTCAGTTCACATTCATTCTATTGATCAGTTTGGGAAGAATTGATTCATGTTTTATTTTCTATATTTTTTAAAGTGTCTTCCAGTGAATTTATAAATATCTTATAATCTTTGTAAACTTTCATTATGTATATTGTTTTCAGTGAGTGACATCTTTGAAAACTGACTTTGAAATTTTAGAATTGTTTTAGACTTAGAGAACAATTAAGCAGCTAGTACAGAGTTTCCATATACCCTAGTCCTACTCCAGTTTCCCGTATTTATGTTAGTATGGCCCATTTTTTTTTTACAACTAATGAACTGATTGTGATACAGTAATGTTAATATAGTACAAAATGTATTCATATTTTCTTAGTTTAATTTTTATTTTTGAGAGAGAGAGAGAGAGAGACTGAAGCAGATGCAGAGCTCAATCTCATGACCCCAAGAACATGACCTGAGCTGAAATCAAGTTCGACACCCAACTGACTGAGTCACCCAGATGCTCTAGATTTCCGTAGTTTTTACATAAAGGCTTTTTCTATTCTAGGATGCCATCTAGGCTATCATTACATTACATTTGGTCACCACTCTTGAGCCTCTTTTTGCTTTGGTAGTTTATTAAACACGAAGAAAATCTGACCATCTTCACTATTTGGAGAATGACTTACTGGTCAAGTATTTTGGAGACCCTTTCTCACTTGGGTTTGTCTTTCTGTCTCATGGCTAGACTGAGACTATGGATTTGGGGAAGGAAAAACACACAAGTAAAGTAGCATTTTCATCATGTCATATCAAGGGTACTTAGTATCTACACGGTTTATGACTGTTGCTGTTAACTTTAATCACCTAGCTAAAATAGTGTTTATCCAGTTAGTTGACTACTGTAAAGTTACTATTCAATTACACCCACCCCTTTTCTGTAGTTTTGGAGAAAAGTCACTATATTCAACCCATACTTCAAAGTAGAGAGTTATGCTCTCTCCAATATTAAATTTTTAAAATTTTTTTCTGGTGAATAGAAGTTAGTATTTTTTTAATAACTTGAAAATTGCTGAACTGTCTCAATGCTTATTTTTTTGTATCTGACATTTTTTATTGCCCCAAGATGTTAGTCAGATGCCTACAGACAATGGTTAATAGAAGTGTTGATACTGGATTTTATTATATTTTTCCTAATCTGTCTGCATTTAGTTCAAGCTCATAGTGAAGCCTGGTTAATTGTGCCCAAGGATCTTGGAGAAACAAATATGAAGTGATGGATTTATTTTATTTTTTAATGTTTATTTTAGAGAGAGACCGAGCACGAGTGGGGAAGGGGCAGAGAAAGGGAGAGACACAGAATCCAAAGCAGGCTCCAGGCTCTGGGCTGTAAGCACAGAGCCTAACGTGGGGCTCAAACTCAAGGACAACGAGATCATGATCTGAACCGAAGTCATACTCTTAACCGACTGAGCCACCCAGGCACCCCTGGAAAGACAGATTTTTAAAATCAAATATGATAGGTTATATTCTGTTGCAGCAATCAAAACTTTTTCCCGAAAGTTTAGCTTGATTACCATCAATTTCTTGCCAAGTGACCTAAAACATAACCACACATCAGTTTAATGACAGCCAGAGTATACACATCTCTTTGTTCATCAAACTATTTCCTCTCCTGCCTCTATGTATTACCTAGTCCCCTCTTTTTGTCCCTGGAAATGCTTACTCTGCTTTCTTCCTGAGTTCCCATTCTCTTGTTTTTGAAATGTAGAATCTGTTCTAGACCCTCTTCTTTCTGTATGCTTTCTCCTCTATGTATTTCCATTACCCTCTTATTTCAACTTTGGCCACTATATTTCTTTTACCTTTGAACTCTTTTCAAACCCCTATGCCAGTGTTCTACTGCCTGTAGGATAATGGAATGATGCTGTATGCAGACTTGTCCAGGGTAAGGGTAGGTTACTTTTTTCCCCTCCAAATCAGACCATCTTATTTTTACATATGTACATGTATCCCACTCTACTTCTCCCAGTTACCAGGCTCAAAACTTCTTCATTTCATTTTCATACATGGAAAAAGAAAACTTAATATGTAGATGATGGTACTGGGCTAGACATGGAAGATAAAATGATGAACAAAAAGCGTATGCCCTGCTCCATGGACAGCTCCCAGAGAAGCGCCTGTCTCTTTCCCTTCATAAGAAGTTCAAAGATCTGCAGATTCATACTACATTCCTATCCATTTATTTTCTTCTTTTCAATTCCTAATATCTCTACTAAGATTCAAACCTCCCTTCATTCTATTTCTGATCCCCACAGACATCCTGAATATAATCTACATGTTGGAAAGTTGGCCTTTCTTCAATACAGCTCTGAATATTTTGATCTCACTAAACCAGGTAACTTTAAGTTGTGAATCTGACATTCAAAGCTCTCCTCTAAATTTTGTTTGTTTTTTTCTGGGTGTGTGATCATTGCACTATTAAACTTCAAAGAAGGAGTTTCATTTATTCATAGTTGGTATGACTTGCCAGTAAAAGGTAATTTAAAGTGAATATTTACCTGAGATAAGATATTTTTTTCTCCAAGAAAATAAGCAGAGTTTCAGTCTTTTTAGGTTTTCTTTAGATTTAGGCTTTTTTTTTTTTTAAAGGTTCATTAATGCTCCAATCAGCTCACAACATTTAACTAGCTAATCTAAGTGAGGAAAGTCAGAGCTGTTTTTTTAACCTGCTCCTGACCTATTGTACTCTCACAGGGAAGTCTGCTTTTTCTTGTTTGCTTGCCTATAAAATAGTATTCATAAATGGTTTAATTCCTGACTATCAACAGGTGAATTGTAATCATTGTAGATAACCTTGATTTTATGTCCATATTGGTTTCATTATAGAATGGTGGAAACTATCTTTAGTTGGAATTACATACTAACTCTTGTCTGCTTTCAATCTTTCTTCATGTAGCTCACTGCACTTAAAGATAACTATTAGATTTATTTACTTTTTTAATTTTATTTTTATTTTTTAATGTTTATTTATTTTTGAGACAGGGAGAGACAGAGCATGAACGGGGGAGGGTCAGAGAGAGGGAGACACAGAATCCGAAACAGGCTCCAGGCTCTGAGCTGTCATCACAGAGCCCGACGCGGGGCTTGAACTCACAGACTGTGAGATCATGACCTGAGCCGAAGTCGCCGCTCAACCGACTGAGCCACCCAGGTGCCCCGACAACTATTAGATTTAAAAAACATAATAAACAGGGGCGCTTGGATGGCTCAGTCGGTTGAGCCTCTGACTTCAGCTCAGGTCATGATCTCACGGTTTGTGAGTTCGAGCTCTGCCTTGGACTCTGTGCTGACAGCTGAGAGCCTGGAGCCTGCTTCGGATTCTGTGTCTCCTCTCTCTGCCCATCCTCCACTTGTGCTCTGTCTCTCAAAACTAAATAAAAAAATGTAAAAAAAAAATTTAAACATAATAAATTAATATTTTCACATTTTTTGCAATCTCTGAACAATTATTTCTTAGCTACTACTTTTGAGCTAATGACTCCTTATTAATTGAGGATACCATGTTAGTTCTCTATTATGTCTATTAACTTAGAATGAGAAGCAAGAATGAGAGGGATTGAGAAGAAAAGTTTAATGTTTTCTCATCTCCTATATTATTTCTTAAATGGAAATGCCTAGTTATTTAATATACATATATTTTTATTTTTTTAATGTTTATTTATTTTGGACACGGAACATGAGCAGGTGAGGGGCAGAGGAGAGAGGGAAACAGAATCCAAAGCAGGCTCCAGGCTGTGCCCTGTCAGTACAAACCCTGACACGGGGCTCAAACCCTTGAACCGTGAGATCGTGACCTGAGACGACGTCCGACCCTTAACTGACTAAGCCACTCAGGCACCCCTTTAATATATTTTTAATGTTTATTTTTGAGAGAGTGCAGTGCAAGCAGGCAAGGGGCAGAGAGAGAGGGGGACAGAGGATCCAAAGTGGGCTCTGTGCTGACAGCAGAGAGCCCAATGCAGGACTTGAACTCAGGCACCGTGAGATCATAACCTGAGTCGAAGTTGGTCACTCAGCAGACTGAGCCAGTTAGGTGATCAGATGCTTCAATATGTACTGATAGGCCTCTCAAACAATAGATAATTACTTACAGTAATTTCTGAATTTATTTTGAAACTGATTATGCCTCTTCTGTTTCTGTGACCTTGGGTATGTTACTTAATCTCTCTAGCCTCTATGTTGTCATGTATAAAATGGGCAGTAAATAGGATTACACTGAGTCCACATGTCTGATGTACCTTGTAACACATGGAATAAATAGATGTAAATAGGTGTAAACTATTAAACCAGAGGTTCTCAAAGTATGGTCCCAAACTGTTGTGGCATCATTACCTGGGAGCTTGTTTAGAAATATCAAATCTTGGGGTCTCACTCCAGACCACTAAATCAAGAGCCAGGTGGGTGGGGCTCAACAATCATGTTGACCAGTCCTCTGAGAGTCTCATGCTAAATTCAGGGAACCAATGCAATAAAAGTATGAATGAATACAAAACATTAGACTGTAATTATAGGATTAAGCAGGGGATGAGCATACCTTAGATGGCTGAAGAAAATTTGAGACAGTCACTACATTTGACCTGGTAATTTGTCATTAATCTTGGAGGCCATTCAAAATAGTTAAACTCATTTTGAAAACATTAGATTCTGTTCCAGGAGAACAAGGTGAGGATGTGACTGACATCCCCATGTCATATTTAGGGAACTAGAAGTTTTTCAGAATGCACAGATCAAAGAACAGGAGGAAGAATTTATTCCGTTGAAAATACCTGTGTTAGTTTCCAAAAATACAAAATCCCTTAAAAACCGGAAGTATATTGTTTTACCATATACTAAAATTTGTGGCAGTTAATGGTGCTGCAGTGAAACCATATCATCCAGTGGGAATAATGGAAATCTCGGGGTGGAGTTAGGAGTCTCTCTTTTTAACGTTTATTTATTTTTTTTGGGACAGAGAGAGACAGAGCATGAACGGGGGAGGGGCAGAGAGAGGGAGACACAGAATCTGCAACAGGCTCCAGGTTCTGAGCCATCAGCCCAGAGCCCGACGCGGGGCTCGAACTCACGGACCGCGAGATCATGACCTGGCTGAAGTCGGACGCTTAACCGACTGCGCCACCCAGGTGCCCCAGGAGTCTCTGTTTTTAAAGTGTTGGGATTCTTAAATCCCTAAACAAAGGAGATGAAGACAATGGTAAAGCTTACAGTCCAACACTGAGGAAAAGTTTAAATTCTTTAAACTCTAATCTATTGCTATCTTCTAGTCACCAAGAAACACTTAAATATGTATTCCAAACTGTGTGGATTGGAAATGACCTACTTTTGAAGTATTCGTTTCTTGAATGAATTAAGTGAAGGTCAGAAGAAGGGGAAGGGGGGGGGTGCAGACGTAAATGCTACCAACAAAGGAGTGTGTGTGTTTCAGCCAGAGTGCTCTGCTTGGCTTCACTGGGCAAATTCGTGATTGCCCTGAGGCAAAACCATTCTATTTCATTCCTGACTCTCTGCTGTATGCTCTGGCTTGCTTTCTATGAGGTTTTTAGAGTTAGGAAAATGTGATCCTAGAAACGTTCGAATATAATATTCTGACTTCAAGGCATGAATCCTGTTACTTAAATTGTCAACTTGTGTGTATGCATTAGGACAGAAGGGTTCAGCAGCCCTCTGCCCTATTGTGTTAACACGACCACCTTCTAAGGAGAAAAGAAACCCAGTTAATTTAGTTTTGTTTTAAATAACCTGCTCTCTTCCTCTTTTTTTTTTTTTTTTTGTAAGTGTCTTTCTCATCAGAGTAGGATAGTCAGCAGGGTCATAAGACCTTCAAGATTTTCTTGTTAAGGCTTTTGGACTCAAAAATATCTCTGTGGTCACTATCAAATACCAAGACATTGATTTATGGGTGGTGGGGGAATGATTCATCTGCCTAAAATTACATTTGACTCTTGATTTTTATTAATATGCTTTTTTAAAATAACCGTTTTTTAATCCCCATGCTATTAGGAGTCTTCCTTCCAGATTTTTCTTTTATATTACACAGCGGAACCTTAAAATTGCTTTGAACAAACTTTCCTATGTCTTCAAGCACTTGTACACCTCTCACATCGCTCAAAGCTCCTCCTCCCCGATTACACTGTCTTCCTCAGATGCCCATCTTGAGTACAGCATGTGCCACAGGGTTTCAAAACATACGTGGCATCCCCTGATTCCATCTTAATGGCTTCCAAACCACTACTTTTCTTAATGTCACTAACAATTATTTTAAATTGTATATACATTTTTATTGTAGTAATACATGGATATACTTTTAAAATGTAAATAGTTCTACAAAGCTTGTTATAGAAATCTAGTAGTCTGCAAAACACGGGGTCAAATTCTAGGCCCTAGAGGCAATTCTTTCTTTATTATTTATAATATTTAATTTTTTTTTTATTTTGAGAGAGACAGAGACAGTGCAAGAAGGGGAGGGGCAGAGAAAAGGAGAGAGAAAGAACCCCAAGCAGGCTCTATGCTGCCAATGCAGACATAGATGCAGGGCTTCAACTCTTGAACCATGAGATCATGACCTGAGCCAAAACCAAGAGTTGGATGTTTAGCCAACTGAGACACCCAGGCACTCCAATTTATTTATTTTTAAGAAAGGCACACACATGTGCACATAAACACATGCTAGTGGGGAAGGACAGAAAGAGAGAGAGAGAGAGAGAGAGAGAGAGAAAGAGAGAGAGAGAGAGAGAGAATATCCCAAGCAGGCTCCAGCGTGTTAGGGCAGAGCCTGACATGGGGCTTGATCTTACCTGAGCTGAAATCAAGAGTCGGATATTTAACCAACTAAGCCACGCAGGCACCTGAAGAGGCAATAGTTTGAATTCCTGGTTGCTTCTTTTGGAATTTGCCTTCAGATTTATAAATATCATGTATATATCATTTTTTCTTTTTTTTTCACTTTTAAATTTTTTTTTCAACGTTTATTTTTGGGACAGAGAGAGACAGAGCATGAACAGGGGAGGGGCAGAGAGAGAGGGAGACACAGAATCGGAAACGGGCTCCAGGCTCCGAGCCATCAGCCCAGAGCCTGACGCGGGGCTCAAACTCCCGGACCGCGAGATCATGACCTGGCTAGAGTCGGACGCTTAACCGACTGCGCCACCCTAGGCGCCCCTCTTTTTTCACTTTTAGATATTAGCTGTTGACTTCCTACAGAGTAAGAGGGTTTACCTTTATTAATCACTTATCCCCATCTTCCCACTCATCCTTGACCTCCCTACCCACCTCCAAATATAGGGATAGTTAGTTATTAAGTTATTTTCTAGATCAAGATTTAGTTTATGACCATGTGATTATTAGTCACTGCTGAGTCATGAAATACTAAACTACTTTTCTATAATATTTCTTCCCCTTAGAGTTGATATTCTCTGTTTCCTCTGTACCTATCACTATGTCATCCTTAAACTCTGTGTCAGCAGTAGATATCATTTTATGTGTCTCTGATCTTCATTTTTTTATTCTCCGTAGCTATTCTATAGTCTCACTGTTTGCTCAAGTTGTCTCCCTGCAAGCTCAAGGCCTTATCTCTAGAGATGACTCATGACTTAGCACATGACCATGTACTGAAAATCAAAGTGATCAGCTACTGTAACAGACACAACCTCTTTGATCCCACCCTCACCACTTTCCTTCTCATCTCAGTAGACAAACTTGCTGATACCTGGTACAATCTAATTCTACCTCCTTTGCTCTGGATCACAGCCCTCCAGTAGGTCAGTTAATTGCACATCAAAATAGCTTCAAGCTCCTTTCTTACTTTATTTCATTTGTAACTTTAGTCCAGTCCTTACCACCTGTGTTTACTATTGCAGCAGTCTCCTACATGCTCATTTAGCTTCTGCCCCAACCTATCCGCACATTGCCACAGGAACAGAAGCTCCCCACTCTATGTGTGGTAGAATGCATGCCCCTTAGCATGTCATGCAAAGTTAGCAGGGCTTCCTGACTCTCCAAACTTGTCTTTGCTAGATTGGCAAACATTTTTTGGACATATTTATGCATAGCAAAAGTCACCGTCATTAAGTATCATTCTTTGTGTTTTGATAAACATGTATGCCCATGAGACTCTGTATGCATGTATTTATGCATGTATGTGTTGATTTATTTATTTATATTTTTAAGTCTATTTGTAGAGAGAGAACATGCGTGTGCATGAGCAGAAAAAGGGCAGAGAGAGAGGGAGAGAGAATCCCAAGTAGGTTCCGCACTGTCAGTGCAGAGTCTGATGTGAGGTCTCAGTTCTCAGGTTCATGAGATCATGACCGGAGCCCAAATGAAAAGTCAGATGTTCAATCAACTGAGTCACCCAGGAATGCCTATAGTGTTTTAAAACTTAACCTCCAAGAATAATGAACTACTTAAGTATCTTGAAATCTGCCTCATTCTGTAGTACTTCTGCACATGCCTATGCCTGTTATCCCTTGACCTACAATGCTTATACAGTCACCTGGTAGAAAACACTTGTACAAAGTAACTTTATCCACTTTTTTTTTTAACTGTCATGATCCCCATGAATCCTTATTGTACTTAATGTACTTATTCAAAGTACCTATATCCACCTTTTTTTTTTTTCAGTGTCATGGAGCCCATGAATCCTTATCGTCCTTACATATCACATATCTCTGTTCTCCATCATACTAGACACCTTCCAGAGTAGGGTCTCCTTAAAAACTTTTCTACAAATATTCCATCCTTGGTAGCAAGTAGGCACTCAATACTTACTGAACAAAGGCACAAAATACTGAATAAATGTGTGGGTTTTTTTCTTACTGCTTTTTTGTTGTTCTTATTTTGTTTAATAGTCCACTTCAGGTGAATGGCGCCATGGTTAAGAGCAGAAACAGGAGAATGACTACCTGTATATAAGCCTGGACTCAGCTACATACGTATTACCTGTGAGATTTGGGAAAGTTCTATAGCCAAATGTGGCTCAGCATCCTCAAATGTAAAACAGGGACATTCATGGTATTTATCCCATGGGTTGTTAAAAAGATTAAATTGTATCCTTTTAAAGTTCTTGGAACACTTTTTGGCACCCAGTTAACATTGAACACTATTGTTATTATTAACTTACATTAATAATGTTTACATTTACAAAATCTTACAAAAATAAAATTTTATTGAAGATATTAAAAATCTTAGCTAATCTAAGGAAGATAAAGTATCATATCTTAGAAATCATTTAACTTAACAAGGTATTTCTTTCATGATATCTCTTGTTGGAAGGTAAGAAAAATATTGAGCTATCACAATATCTATACCACAAAAATGAGAAATTCCAGATTCCTGGACTCTGGGCTTATTTATATGTTATATAGACATTTCCTCTTTATTATTTTTATGGGTATTATATAATTATATAATAATACATATTATATTATATATAATAATAATTATATATAATATATAATAATATAATAATTATATAATTATATAATATGATTATATTATTATATAATATAATTATATAATATAATTATATAATAATTATTATATTCATGGGTATATATTATTTTATGGGTATTATACATAAACATTAGTGCAGCAAATCAAAATTAAACCCATACTGTTCCTACTGGAGATCACAAAACACACCAGCACATGAGAGAATGACCTAGCAAGCCCAACCCATCCAGTTCAGATGCATAGACAACTGATGAGTTTTTGAAAAATGAGAAAGTATAAAAGGTTAAGAAAGCAAAACAAGGAGAGTGATGCATGGTAAGAAACAGGTGAGATTGATTTAGAATGCCTTCCAGAAGGAGATGCTGATTAAATAGTTTTTTTATACTCCAGATCTTGTTGTAGCTTGTCTTTAAAAATAATTCTTTTAGAAGACTCAATAATCTGATGCAAAAATGAGTTGGCAACTCATTCAAAAGGAAAACTGTGGTTAATAAAAGTAATTTTCCTGCTTTACACACAACAGAATTTGCACCAATATATTTTTATGGCTATTCAACTAAAAATAAAATCAAGATGGGGACTACATTTTTCTTTAGCATAATCTGAATTTTTAGATTCTAAACTTCTGTAGCTGTATTCCTGCCATCTGGTGGTTGAAAATATTGATGTTCTTGCAGTCTGTGAAGCTATATTCTTTGTACACACATATTAATATGCATTGCCTCCCACAGAGTAATTTGCCATAAGTGAAACTGGCATGCATTTCAGTACATTGCACATGGAAAAATGGAATGTATTTTCCTTTTTTGACTTCTTCAATCAAAATTTATGATGACTTATTAAATTATTTGCACACAAAAGTTTATTGTGTTGAATTCTATAAATGGTATTGTTTTGGAATGAAGCTTATTTTTTTCATTTCAACATGCTCTAAAGATAATTTTCTCCACTCTCTCCAACTCAGTGCATTTTTAGAATGCCAGGAATTTTTAGGAAGCTTTAGAAAAAGTTATTAAATATGGATAATGTCTTTTCAAGAATGGGCAAGGAAAATTGGATGCAAAATGAAAGAGTAAAGTACAGTTTTCAGTGGAGTCGAAGACCACCATTCAATTGGTTTGTGAGCCTCTAGACCTTCCTTCACTTCTGCAAAAAACAGTTTTGTGTATGCCTTCCACACCGTGCAAAGTACTTCATGAAGCAGGAGTGCGTGTAGCAAGAGAATGGGGAATGAGAGAGCAGACGTTTACGTTACTATAGTGGAAATAAATGCAAGATATCCCAGGATATGTAATCCATCAAAGGGTCCCTTCTCCCTAGAGTCAGGATCAAACTTAATTGCTGACTCCCTTTAAGACCTTGACTCTAGGGGCGCCTGGGTGGCGCAGTCGGTTAAGCGTCCGACTTCAGCCAGGTCACGATCTCGCCGTCTGCGAGTTCGAGCCCCACGTCAGGCTCTGGGCTGATGGCTCAGAGCCTGGAGCCTGTTTCTGATTCTGTGTCTCCCTCTCTCTCTGCCCCTCCCCCGTTCATGCTCTGTCTCTCTCTGTCCCAAAAATAAATAAACTTTGAAAAAGAAATTAAAAAAAAAAAAAAAAAAAGACCTTGACTCTAGATCATGACTGCCCTGAAAACCTTTCACTCTTACTGGTTATCAAGAACCTCTACTAACCAGTTGCTGTCAGAGGACTATCAACACTGTGGGGAATTCTTCCTCTTAGAATGCGGTTGATCTTACGTGGCTTATTTCTCTGTTTAAGCCTTTGCAGCTGTGTGTGCAAAAGAGGTGGTTGTGCTTAGATAAGAGCATTTTTAATATTAACTCTGAGTTTTTTCTATTCTGTTAGGACAAGGATATGGAATTGGAAACATGCTCTTTGGGTAGGATACCAGGCCTGCTTTCCCCCCCTGTTAATTACCTTAATAATTTTGATCTCAATAAATTTATCTGTAAAATGGGGATGGTGACAAAATATACCCCACTTGCACCAGAAGGCTTTTCAATGCTGAATAAATTGTCAGAGTTTTTAAAATACACTGCTAAAAAACTGTAATATTCGACATTGCTCCGATTCTATTTGCTTCTTCCTATCCCTGGTTCTAGCCAGTTCTAAAAGAGGATAAAATAGTACTTAATGGGGGAGTAATATTGTATTTGAGAGCAACTTTCCACAAGGGGGCAATTGATGAGGTAGACTAAGTGTATGGGGAAGTCTACAAGTGAGTTAGGGACACTAAGCGTGGGGCCCTCTACAAATACCTCTACCGTGTCCACTGTCAAACTCGGGTTGAAAGTTTGCAATTAAAGATTAATTTCTTTTAGATCTTGATGACACTTCTTCAGAAAGTCCCTACCAAGGTGAAAACACTTTACAGAGGTTATCAGTTAGTTATCAATAGCATGTTGAGAGAAATGAAGGGGAGATCTACTGGTCAGAGACCAAGCAACATATGTGGGTAAGAAGAGGAGAAAGGATACCTTCTCTTTCACATCTACCTTTTGTCTTCCCAATGGATTTTCTTAAGGCTGAGCCCAATTGACATGATACATTTTTTTTTCTCAAAACAGCGCATGCCATCACTAACACATGATTAAGGATTCAGCATGGATATAAATACTCATTTGTTTTCCTTCACTATTTTCTAGGCTTTCCCAGAGTTTGGTTTTTTAAGCATTTTTCAATTTATACTGTGTGTAGTTATCACTGTGGTAACCTTATAAATAAAAATATCTCTAGCACATACAATACATCTTAAAACATTTCTGGGGATAACCTTGATATGTTGGTGGTAACTCAGGGAATTTTCCATTCCTATTTAAGAAATCAGGGTGATTTTTTTTCTTTCTAAAATTACTCCCCGCCAAATATATTTTGTTCACAACCATAAAAATGATGTTTAGAATGGTGACAGGTTGTGATCACAATTTTCTCTGTGCCAAGGATGAATTTATAAAAATACCATTCTTGCAAGATTGCCAATCATTTTATATTCCTTTCTTAATATATTTTAAGAACTAAGTCTGTAAAATAGAAAAGATAAGGAAACAACTACATCTTAAATGGTATTCTTTATGTAGTAAAATCTTTACAGAGTTTGAAAATAGCACAAGAAATTTTAATTACGATCCTTAAATACCATAAAAATATCCATTCATTCATTCATTGTTAGCACCAAGCCAATAGTTATATTGGATAAAGTTTTGAATGATATATGTAGCTGTTCAATATGGATCTTGCCGTTAAGGAGTTCATATATTTCAGGGAATTGTATGAGTTTAGGCAGCATGATAAGAACAGCATGACAGGTACTTGAAAGGTAAGGTACAATCAGAAAGAATGACAAATTCTTCTTAAGAATAAGAATGAAGAAAGGCTGTGTGGAAAGGACAAAAAAGGAGCTGATTCTTGAATGAAGACAATAGACATTTTACTAATTAGATACGGTGGGTAGAGGTGTGCGTAAGAATTGGCATTTTGGATAGATGAGTTGACATACATAAGAATTACATATGACATAAACTAATATTTAAATAATAGATTACAAAAGAATAAAATCTGACTAATATGACATAATATGTCTAATGACCCACTTACTTCCCTCACTAGAGTAATAACTACAATTAGAAATAATGTATTGTAAAATGGAATCCTTAAGTATTTTGCTTGTCTAGTTTGGCTCTAATATTTTAAAGTGTCAGTAAATTATAAATGATACATGCATATGAAAGAATGTGTTTGAATGATAAGGAAGCCTAAGAGAATGTATGAATCTTATATTCCCTCCTCAAGCTGCGTGGCTATAAAACTGATAAAACACATGAATGTTTTAGTGTTTGAAAATTTTTGAGCTATATTTTTTAGGATTTTATTTAGGTAAGCAGGGAGAATATGGTAAAGGTTTTACAGATTATACTGATTATCAAATAATTGTAAATCTTACTGCAAAAGGATCAAAAACAACTGTATTAATAGGATTATTTATGATAGCAAATTACTAAAACCAACCTAAATACTAACTAATAGCAGAATTACTAAATCAATTCAAGTACATCCATATGTTGCAAATACTATGCAGTCTATTTAAGCCCATTAACTGGAGACATTTAATGGAAATTTTGTTTTATAATATATCAAAATAAAAAAATGCAATATTATATTTATTATGTAGAATAGGCATTTAGAAAAAAAAATCCTATCAAAGATTCTATAACTTTATCATGTGTTCAGTTTTGTACAATGAATTGGCTGGTTTTTAATCCTTGGGAAAATCCTTAGGAATAAGTATGCATATATAATAACTGATGCAATTGTGCAATTTGTGTAAGTACATATTATTTATAATGTGCTATATAATATAACTATATAATATAAAATATAAGGTATATACAATACATGATTTCTATTATAACATCTATAATATAGTATAATATTTATAAAAGTATTTTTAATATGTAATGTATGTTACAGAGTAAAATCTGACACTAAATCAGAAAAGAAAGAGCTTAAAGCGTAACTTTATAGAGGTGGGATTCAGCAGATAGCTTGGCTCTGGAGAGGTGGTCTTTGCCTCCCAATACTGTCTCTCTGGCAAGTCACTAAAATATTAGTGTTTGTCATCTCTTGATAGGCAGTTATGGTTGCTTTTAGCTTTTTCTTCTTATATTGGTTGAAATTACTGTAACATGAATTAACTACTATCATAAAACAATGATGGTTTTAAATAAAAAATAGGATGAAAATTTGGTACTGAATTTATCAGCTAAAATAAACGAAAATTTCTTTGTCTTTCTTACCCACAACAGCAACTCTTGGAGTAACCAAGAACATTAATTACTTCTATTCAAGTACCTAAAAAATGCACTTTCATTTAATTAATTCATCCATTTCTTCTGATAGCTCAAAAATGTAACCATTGTTTCTCCTCTAGTTGCCTAGTAAATCATATAATTAGTTTCTACTCTGAACATAAGTTTTATAGAGAAGGCATACTGTACGCATTGTTCTTGGTAGTATCCTTCAAGAGTGGCATCATTATAAAGTGGGTTAAATACCTGAAGAGGCAGTTATATTTGGAATACTTGGCTGCAACATTAACCTGAGTATATGTTGATCACCAAGCAATGATTGAGAATAATAAAACTACGCCAAATTATGAAATGTTAGTTGTACCTTAGGGATAATCTAATTTAACTTCAAAATGATCTTTTTATAGATAAGTAAGTTAAAACCCTAAAGCTATGTGAAACAACTTTTCCAGCTAATCAGTAGCAAAATTAAGACTAGATTCTATTCATATTTAACAATTTCTACATTTACATTTTTTCTGCTCTGTAACATTAGCTCCAATTATTCTGATTTTTTTATATTTGCTTGAAAACATTAATAATTTATTTTTCAGTGTTCTAATGAAGACTTTACAATTCCAAATACAAATTCATTCATTAAAATAAAAAGGAAATCCTACTGAAACCTGTTCTGCTTTGGGTCATTTTGATGGAGTATAATAGAATATAGAAAGCTATATTCATAATACCTTGGTTAGAGGTCAATTTAGAAACATTAACCAGAGACAATGAATGGAGAATATGTTCCATGGGGAATTAAAGTAAAAATGTCAGTTTGGTAGTTATTATGTAGAATAGGCATTTATAGTTTTTAAATGAATCACACATTTTCTTCTTATTTTGAGGATTCTATGGCATATAATTTTGTGTAAATTTAAGGAATATAGCATGTTACTTTGAAACATTTATATATTGTAATATGATTGAGAGTGTAGCAATATTTATCGCCTTACATAATCACAGTATAATATATTATCTATATTCATTATGCTGTGCATGAGATTTCTATGGCTTATTTACTGTTCATTACAGGTTAGTACTTGTAAACACCATTGATCTTATCCCCCTCCCCCATACCCTGGTAACCACCATTTTACTGTTTTGTTTTGTTTTTTTTAACAGTTATTTTTTTTTTTTTAGATTCCACATATAAGTGATATCCAACAATACTTGTCTTTCTGTTTGACTTATCTTCCCAAGTATAATGTGCTCAAGGTCCTTCCGTGTTACATGTGGCAGGATATCTTTTCTCCAGGTTGAATAATATTCCCTTGTGTATATGTACTATATCTTTTCTATCCATTCGTCCCTTGATGAGCATTGGTTGTTTCCATATCTTGGCTATTGCAAATAATGCTGTAATAAACATAGGAGTGCATCCAACTTGTCAAACTCCTGTTTCTACTTTCTTTGGGTATATACCCAGAAGCAGAATTGCTGGATCATATGGGAGCAATAACATATTAAATAATAATAAATAATTATTATAATAAAATAATAATAAATAAAATAACAAATAATAAAAATATTTATTTTTAATATGTTTAGGAACCTCCACATAGTTAATCATAGTGGTTGGACCCATTTACATTCCCACTAGCAATTTTTAAGGGTTTCCCTCTCACCACATCCTCGCCAGCCCCTGTTGTCTCTTCTTGAGAATAGCTATTCTAACAGGTGGGAGGTGATGGCTCATTATGGGTTTGATTTGATTATTCCTGATGATTATTGACATTGAGCATCTTTTTATGTCTGCAATTTTGGTGTCTTCTTTGGAAAATGCCCTGTGCTGTCTTAAATTGGATTATGTGTTTTTTGTTGTTGTTATCAAGTTGACTGAGTTATTTATTTTTAAGAATTAACTTGTTATCTGACATATGATTTGTAAAAGTTTTCTTCAATTCTGTAGGTTATCTTTTCATTTTGTTGACAGTCTCTTTTGCTGTTCAGCAGCTTTTGAGTTTCTTGTAGTTCCATTTGATTTTTGCTTTTATGTTTGATGCTTTTAAGGGCTCAAAAATAATTGCCTAGACTAATATCAAGGAACTTCTCTGTTTTCTTCTAGGAGTTCTGTGGTAACAAATTTTACATTTGTGTCTTTCATACATTTTGAGTATTGTTTTCTGAGTTCTGTGAGATAAGAGTCCAATTTCATTGTTCTGCAAGGGTTTCTCCAGTTTTTCCAGTACCATTTGTTGAAGAAAACTATCCTTTCCTCATCAGGTATTCTTGGCTCCCTTTTCAAATACTGGTCCATTGTATATGCTGGGATTTAATTCTGGGATCCCTATTTAGTTCCATTAGTGTGTCTATTTTTGTGTCAGTACTATACTGTTTTTAATACTATGGCTTTGAGGTACAGTTTGAAATTTATAAGTTCATAAGTTCAAGGCCTTTTGTGATTCTACACAAATTTTAGGGTTGTTTCTTCTTTTTTTTTTTTTTTTTTTTTTTTTTTTTTTTTTTTTTTTTTTAGAGAGCAAGTACAAGTTGGGGAGAGGGGCAGAGGGAGAGAGACTGAGAATCTTAAGCAGGCTCCACGTGAAGCCTAATGCAGGACTCAATCTCATGACCTTGGGATCATGACCCGAGCCAAAATCAAGAGTCAGGCGCTCAACAGACAGAGCCACCCAGGCACCCCCCATTTCTTCTATTTCTACAAAGAATGCCTTTGGCATTTTGGTGGGAATTGAATTGAATCTGAAGATGGCTTTGGGTATTATGACCATTTTAACAATATTAAGTCTTGTGATGAACACAGTATGTCTTTCCATTTGTTTCTTCCTCGAATTCTATTAGCAAAGTCTTATAGTTTACATTATACAAATTTAATTCCTTGCCCAAATTTATTAAGTGTTTTATTGTCTTTTAATGCCATTGTGAATGGGATAGTTTACTTGCAGATGCTTCATCATTTATGTAAAGGAATGCAACTGACTTATGTATGTGTATTTCCATTTTCATTTTACAAGGTTTTCTTTATTGCACTCTAATTTCTGTGACGAATTGAATATTCAGTAGCCTATTGTTTAATATTGAAATATTTGTGAATTTTTCATTTTTCTTGTAATTTATTTCTAATTTCACTCCATTGTGTTCAGAAAAGACGGTTGATATGATTTCATTTTTCTTAAATTTGTGAAGAAATTTAACAATGTTCATGTTCATGGCTTAACATATGATCTCCTGGAGAGAGCTCTATGTGTACTTGAGAAGAACATATGTTCCTTTAGCTGGAATGTTCTGTATATCCTGTTAAATCTATTTGTTCTAATACATGGTTCAATTCCAATGATTCCTTGTTGATTTTCCATCTATGATCTATCCATTGCTAATAGTGGAGTATGGAAATCCCTTACTACTACTGTACTGTTCTCTATTTCTCCCTTAAAATCTGTTACTATTTGTTTAATAGATTTTAGTGCTTAAGTATTGAGAGCCTTTGTATTTATAACTATTACATCTTCTTGATGTCAACCCTTTCATTATTATATAATGACCTTCTTTGTCTTCTCTTACCCTTTTTTGGCTTGTAGTCTATTTTTTTTCTAATATAAATAAGTCTATCCCCACCTTTTTTTGGTTTGTTTGCATGGCATATCATGTTACATCTTTTCACTTTGAGCTTATGTATGTCTTCAGAGCTGAAAAGAGTCTCCTGTATGCAGCATATACAGTTGGCCCTTGAACAACATGGGAGTTGGGGCACCAACCCCTCATACAGTAAAAAATCCATGTATAACTTTTGACTCTCCTAAACCATAACTAATAGCTTACTAATGACTAGAAGCATTACTGATAATGTAAAGAGTCAATTAACACATATATTGTATGTTATATAAATTATATACTGTATTCTTATAATTATGCTAGAGAAAAGAAAATTTTATTAAGAAAGTCATAAAAGAAAATACATATATAGTACTGTACTGTATTTATCAATACTGTAAGTTTACATTATTGGTTTACAAAATGCATCAATTGTCAGTACCTACATTAATGTGAAGATACAAAATATTATATGTAGATGTTACACATATTCCTAGCGTTAGACATCAAAAGTGAAAAGACAATGTGAAAAAATTATATTACAATCAAAATAATTGATGCATTGATAATGAAGAAACAGCAGTATGATTGTATTATGGTAGCCTGGTGTAACAGATATGATGGATTTATGGTAGCCTAGCCTATATACTAAAGAATTATTTGTTATAAAAATCTTTATAGCATACAGCATTACAGTCATATTCATGATAAAGTGTTAGAAACATTGTTATGTATAAAACCACTTACCTGTGATGTTAGGCTAAGACTTTTTCTCCATTAATGAGAAAGAAGCATATTGTCTGATAAAGTAATACTTTGCGAAAAGTTATAAAACACAAAACTAACACAAAATTCATTTTATATTAGCTATCACTCACCTTATGTCTATGTAAGGATAGACTATGTACTACCATGAAGCTCTTACAGAATGTCCTACATAATGAAAACTTACGCAGGGATGATGGTGAAATGTCTCATACAGTTGTTGCTGTACAGTTTTGAGATATTCACGTGAAGATACATACATACACAATAGGTGTAAAGCTTGATCAGCTTTACAGCATGATGATTACTATTCATTAAGTGAAAGTGGATCACCATAAAGGTCTTCATCCTTGTCATCTTCACGTTGAGTAGGCTGAGGAGGAGGAGGAAAAAGAAGAGTAGGGGGTATTCTTGGTGTCTCAGGGGGGCAGAGGTGGGAGAGGTAGAAGGGGAGGCAGAAGAGGCAGGAATAGTGGGTGGAATTTTATGGAAATACATTGTGATTTCTGACTTTGTTGCTTTTTTATTTCTCTAAAAATGTTTCTGTACATTACCAATCCTTCTACCATTTACTTTAGTTTTAGTGCCTGTACCATAGAAGGATCAATGTTGTATAAGAAGTTCAAAGTGGTCTTGAATAATCAGAACCCTTCTGCCGGGTTGTCTAATGTCCATTTGTTTTCTGGTACTATTTTCTTCTATGACTTCTTCCTGATCATGTGTCATGGTTTGAAAGCACTCATTTCCATCAAGTCATTGGTTAATTCCTCTGGTTCTTTGTCTATTAGCTCTTTAGTTTCTCAAAGAACCATATCTTGAAACTCTTCACCTGCCACCTTTTTTTTTTTTTTTGCCATATCAACAATCCTTTAATGATTTCCTCCATTAGGTCTGTCCATAAATCTTGTGAAGTCATGCATAACACCTGGACATAGTTATCTTCAAGAGGAATTTATTGTTTCAGGCTTAATGGCTTTCACGGGGTTTTATATGACAATGATGACCTCTTCAGTGGTGTAATCCTTCCAGACTTTCATGATAGTTTTTCTATTAGGGTTCTCTTCTACAGCATTGACAGTCCTTTCTATAGAAAATTGTGTGTAATGAGCCTTAAAGGTTCTTATAACCTCCTTATGTAGAGTCTAAATTAGAGACATTGTGTTTGGGAGCAGGCAGACCACTTGATGCTTTGGTGTTTAGCTCATAGGGTGTTGGGTGGCCAGGAACATTGTCCAATATCAAAATAACTTCAAAAGGCAGCCACTTATTGGCAAAGTACTTCCTGACATCAGGGATAAAGCATGGGTAGAACCAGGCCAGAGTTCTTGTCTAGGCCTTCTTGTTGTGCAACCAAAAGACTGGCAGCTAGTATTTATCTCTTTCTTTCTAGGCATGGGTTAGCAGCTTTTTAGACAAGGGCAGTCCCGATCATAAACCTGATGTCGTTTTCTTAAACAGTAGAGTTATCCTATCCCTTCCTGCCTTAAATCCTAGCTCTCTCTTCCCTTTCGATAAATGTCCTTGGTGGCATTTTCTTTTCCAGAATAGGGCACTTTTATCTGCATTAAAAACCTGTTGGGGCAGATATCCTTTCTTCTCAATGATTTTCTTAATACCATCAAGGAATTCAACTGTTGCCTCTTGGCCAACAGAAGGTGCTTCTCCTGTTATCTGGACATTTTTAATGCCAAACTTCTTTGTAAAATTACCCAACCATCCTTTGTATGCACTACCCTTAGATCCTTCACCTTCCTTTTGGTTTAACTTGTCATATAGTCACTTGACTCTTCTCCAATCCTGTTAGAATCTATAGGAATGCCTTTCTTGAAGCAATCCTGCACCCAACTGAAGTTCTGCATATTGAAAGAAGATAAAAACATACATGTTGTACAAGAAGTGCCAGCTTTTCATGCCTAGGGGTGTAACTGTAGTGGTAGCTTCACAAATTTTCTTGCTTTCCAATGCTCTTTACACTGGATTGACATTTTTGAAATGGCAGGTACCCACAGCTGCAGACCTTAGTATATGGTACATGTCAATTAATTCAACGTTTCTTGTGATGTCATGGGTTTTTTTCTGCTTTATGGGAGCTCTTCCAGCATCACTAGTGGCACTTAGTATGCATCCCATGGTGTTATATAAGGTGTATAGTATTGCACTAAGCACAAAGAAAAGTATCTCTGCTCTACATTTTTGCTTTGTGGCTATCAGGGTTTACATAAAACGTCTCCTAGATGAAATGGTCCTTTTTCTGATGATAGCAATTTATCTTCATTTCCCTATGAGAAGGCCATTTTATTGTTCCCTTTTATTTTTTGATGTCACAAATTGTGTTTTTATGCTGTAATTTAATTACCAAGTGGTAATAGCTATTGTTATTTTTAATGCTTTTTTCTTTAACCTTTATACCATAATTAAGAGATTAAGACAATCCCATTTTTTAAAATTTTTATTTAATTTATTTTTTTAATTTACATCCAAGTTAGTATATAGTACAACAATGATTTCAGGAGTAGATTCCTTAATACCCCTTACCCATTTAACTCATCCCCCCTCCCACAACCCCTTCAGCAACCCTCTGTTTGTTCTCTTTATTTGAGTCTCTTATGTTTTGTCCCCCTCCCTGTTTTTATATTAATTTTGCTTCCCTTCCCTTATGTTCATCTGTTCTGTGCTTTAAAGTCCTCATATGAGTGAAGTCCTATGATATTTGTCTTTCTAAAAAAGAGTTTTCTAATGACTATATATTTATCACCTTAATCAGAGTTTTGTGTACTTTTGCCTTTTTATTTCAGCTAGAAGACCTCCTTTTAACATTTTTTCAGGCCAATCTAAAGGTGGTAAACTCCCTCCACTTCTGTTTGTCGTAAAAAACCTTTATGTCTTCAAATCTGAAGGATAACTTTGCTGAATAGGGTATTCTTGGCTTGAAGTTTTTATCTTTCAACATTTTGAATACGTCACTCCATTGTCTCCTGGTTTATAGAATTTTTGCTGAAAAATCAGCTGGTAGCTTTATGTGGATTCCTCTGCAGGCTGGTATACTCTTTTTCCCTGGATGACTTTAAAGTTCTTTATCATTGCCTTTTGGTGGTTTTAATACAATGTGTCTTGGAGAAGGTCCTCTGCAATGAAATAATGAGATGTTCTATTAGTTTTGTGGAGTTGTATATCCATTCTTTCCCCAGGTTTGAAAAACTCTCAGCTATTATCTTTTTGTTTTTTTCTTTATTTTTTTTAAGTCTACTTATGTTGAGAGGGAGAATACACAAAACATGAGCTGGGGGAGAGGTGGAGAGAGAGGGAGAGGGAGAAAGAGAATCCCAAGCAGGCTCTGCACTGTTAGAATGAAGCTTGATGCAGGGCTCAAGCACATGAACCATGAGATCATGAACTGAGCTGAAACCAAGAATCAGATGCTTAACAATGGAGCCATCCAGGCACCCCTCAGCTATTATTTCTTTTAATACACTTTCTTCCCTTATTCCCTCTCTTCTTCTCCTGGTATATCCATTAATTTTTTTTAAGATTTTATTTTTAAGTAATCTCTGCACCCAACATGGGCCTCAAACTTAGAACCCTGAGATCAAGAATCACATGCTCTGACTGAGCCAGCCAGAGGCCCAGAGGCAGCAACCTTATATTGACTTTCCTAATGGAGTCTGATAGTTCACATGGAGTTTCTTTACTTTTTTAAAACATGAGTTCTCTCTACTCTTCCAGCTGAATTATTTTGATATTCCTATACTTGAGCTTACTTATTGTCTCTTCCAATGGTTTCTAGTGTACTCTCATTTATTGAATTCTTCAGCTGTAGAACTTTAATCTCTTTGGTACTCCATCTGTTCACTACGTTTTATTCCTGAGGACATGGTATTACCTTTCTGAGTTTTCATTGAAAAATGCTATTTTGGATTCTTTATCAGTTAGATTACAATATCCCATGTCTTTGGGTTCAGTTGCTGGAAAATTATCATTTTCCTTCTGAAAAACCATACTAGCATGATTTTTCATAGTGTTTGATGAAAAATAACTCTGCCACTGCATTTCAAGTGCTAACACCTTTCTTGTTTAGGTAAGGTTTTGTTTACTTTGATTCTAGCAATTCAACATGTTGGTAATTAGGAACCTTCCTTTTGTTTTCCAGATAGTGGCACTAGAGCACTAGTTTTTGGTTTCTTTTGGCAGAGCTGACTCAATGCTGAGGTTGGGAATGTACACATTAAAAAAAAAAACTGGCAAGGAAAAAAGGCGTATGGCAGCAGACTGGGGTGAGGTGTGTGCTTAGCAGTGGGGCATCATGAATGCCCAGGGCCTGGTAGTGTGGGTCCTTTAGGGGTGGGGCAGGGGTCATGGGTAGTCATCTTGCCAGAATCCCAGGACAGACAACAAGAAACACTTTCCTTCAGTTGGTTGTCTCCCTTCTTCCCTTTCCTTTGTCAGCCCCTAGTCACTGAAGTCTCTTGCCAAAGAGAGCAATGGGGGTCCCCAGCTGCTGGGCAGAGCCACACAGACCCCCACTCACCCCCTTCACCTTCCACCTCCTCTGCCAAAAAAGTGCTGAGTACTGTGGGGACCTGCCACTGTCACCACTCTTCTCTCTCCACAGCCTCCTTTGAGGTCCAGTCCACCCACTTTGGGTCTACAGATGGGTGGAGTCTCAGGTATCCTTGTGTGCTTCACAGAGGTGCCTTTTTTAGTTTAGAAAGCTTGATTAGTTGTAAATTGAAAGGAAGAGAGAAACCTTCTATTTCTCCTCCATAAATACTGTCTTGCTTAACTGAATAAACACTTAATATTGAAAAATATGAAACGGTGGTATATTTTATTTCCCCCATGGTTACCACTTAGAGTATTACTCTTCTAGTTTCCAGTTAGGTGCAGTCCTATTTTGCAGCAAAGAGTTACATAAAGTGTGATTGACTACTTAGGGAAATTAAATCTCCAACAAGGGTTAATTTCTGAGTAAGTTATCCTATCTCTAGGAAGAGGTAAGCCAAATACAGAAGAGACATGGAGGTAAAGAACTGAGGGCCAATGAGCTGACTTTTTTATGAGATTATTCAAGGAAAATGTGGGAACACCAGACAATGATAGGTGAAGGCACTTAGAGAAAGCCAGAAGTGATGTGGGGAGAATGAGCACCACAAGATAACAGTGCCGTGGTAGTCATAAGTAAATAGTGCTTCAAGAAGGGGATTACCTTAAAATATAAAACGCCAAAGAGGAACCACAGAGGGTTAAAGTGAAGGTTAAGTATTATTTAAGTAGTTAGGATGTCACTACTGACTCGGTCTTTGACAAAGCCAGATTGCAGGGCTTTTAACACTATTTGAGATATGGGAAAATTTCCTATTCTTCTTCAAAGAAAGTTTGGAAGAGAATTCGTTTGGGAATCTAGGATAGCAGGAAATCTTTGTAGTCTTAAAAAGGGAGAGTTTGGGTGCCTGGGTGCCTCAGTCAGTTAAGCATCCAACTCTCAGTTTTGGCTCAGGTCACGATCTCATGGTTGGTGGGATGGAGCCCATGTAGGTTTCTTATTGACAGCATGGAGCCTGCTTGGAATTCCCTCTCTTCCCCTCTCCCTCTCTGTCTGCCCTTCCCCTGCTGGCACAGGCACAGTCACTCTCTTTCTGTCTCTAAAAAGTAAATAAACTGGGGCGCCTGGGTGGCGCAGTCGGTTAAGCGTCCGACTTCAGCCAGGTCACGATCTCGCGGTCCGGGAGTTCGAGCCCCGCGTCGGGCTCTGGGCTGATGGCTCAGGGCCTGGAGCCTGTTTCCGATTCTGTGTCTCCCTCTCTCTCTTCCCCTCCCCCGTTCATTCTCTGTCTCTCTCTGTCCCCAAAATAAATAAACGTTGAAAAAAAATTAAAAAAAATAAAATAAAAAGTAAATAAACTTAAAAAAAGGGGGGTGGGGTATGGTGGGAGAGAGTTTTATGCAGTTACAATCAGAAAAAAAGATATTTAATGGAGCAAGTCCTGGGGATGGTAAAGTAAGATAAAATCAAGATTACAAGTACAAGAGCTAACTGTAAAATAGAGTGGCACACTTCTCTTGTTAAAATTTGAAGGTAGAAAAGGACTGAAAATAAAGGAAATTATGAAAACAGAATGTTCTTTTGAAAGATGATCGTGTAAAATCAACTATTAGATGAAGGTAACTAGAGTAAGAATAAAATAAAAGTTTGTGGAGAATACTCTAGTTTTTGAATAATTGCTTTAAGGAAAGGGAAGTTGATGCTGATTAGTCAATACATAGAATTCTTAACTGATTACAGGCCGATTCAAAAGAGCAGCATGTATTTGTAATGTCTGGGTGCAAGGCTATCTGACTGCCTGGCAATGCTTGGCAGCCTAAAATTAGGGGGTACAGAGGAGATAGATTTCTCCAGAGATGGTATTAGGATAGTTGTAGTGAAAAGACAAAGAGACCACAGCATTATTAGTGAACTGGCTAAAGGAGGCTCTTGAGACAATTTGAACAAAACTGTAAGTATTAAAGTGTCGAACTAAAGATTGACTCAGGAAACCTTTGGGGTTTATGGAGTTGCTCCCAGCTTATTTCTGGTGTAGGTTTAACTGCAAAATTTGCATCAGTACTCCCTTGAATGATCTGATCTCAAAGATTTAAGCTCTATTTGTTTTCTATAAACATAGGCCAAAGGGAGTGGAAAAAAACATCAAGCTGAAAATCAATAGTTCAAAACTGCCCCTATTCTGTGTATGTAGTTGATATAAAATGATGATGCAGGGAGAATTCAATTATATACATATTCACAATAGAGATGTAAAGCTTTATGGAATCACATTGAAACTTTATTAAAAAGTACAGAGTCTTGGGGCGCCTGGGTGGCGCAGTCGGTTAAGCGTCCGACTTCAGCCAGGTCACGATCTCGCGGTCCGTGAGTTCGAGCCCCGCGTCAGGCTCTGGGCTGATGGCTCAGAGCCTGGAGCCTGTTTCCGATTCTGTGTCTCCCTCTCTCTCTGCCCCTCCCCCGTTCATGCTCTGTCTCGCTCTGTCCCAAAAATAAATAAAAACGTTAAAAAAAAAAAATTAAAAAGTACAGAGTCTAAACCCTAGTCACCCTCACCACCACCCCCCCCCCCGATCAATACAAAAGTTAAAAGTAGTCTTGGTTCAAGATACAAAATAATATTTGACATATTTTGTTCTTTTACAGTAAATTTTTTATTTAGAGAATCATAGAAGAAGTGGTGAGATAAAATCTTTAAAATATTCATTTTAGCTTTAAATGTGTCCTACATCTAGCTGGAAATGTTATTTTCCATCTTCAGCCATTTCTTCTTGCTTCACTCAATGTTACTTAGATTACCTCAGATAGATTAAGATAATGCATCTTTTGCTGAGTGAAAAAAATAATTCATTTATTAACTTCTGGATTATCTCATATTATTATGAAATGTATGATGCTATGTTAGATTACAAAAAGGAAAGGAATATCTATTTCTCTCCTTCAAAATCTAACATTTGAGACTTTTGGTTTTTGATCTCTGGAGTTCTTGTGAAGACTGACATTCAGTCTTAAGTTAGGGAAGACAGGCATTGGGTTTTTAAATATTTATCTTTATTAATTTAATCCTAAATGTGTCCTTGAAGCCTTATGGATTAAAGATAATCATGATTCACCTAAAAGTCAAATAGTGATTGTGTAATTCCCCACACTCGGATTTTAACTTCTGGGCAATGAAACGAAAGGTAGGTATAATGCCCTATAAAAGAAAATTTCAAAATCTGTATCTTAGGAGAGAAACAATAAAATAGATTTTCTCTGCTTTTATACAAGAGAAAGAGGCAACTGCTTCCTCTGCCCTCCCAAAAGGAGAAAAGTATTTTTTGCTCCTTGGAGATGAATGAGAATTATCCTGTGTTCTCCCTGTAATCTTTTGGAATGTAAATATCTCTCTCCAAAGGCCAGATAAGACTCAATGTCTCTAGATTTTATGACTAAAGATGTTGCCAAGGTCATAGGCCTCATTTCCCCTTGAAATGTAAATTAATATCTCTAGAGTTAGGTCACTCTCTCTGTAGTTCTCTAGACCATCTATTCAGAGGCCAACTAACTTCCCAAGTTTTGTTGTTAGCTGATGATACCCCTTTTCAGCAAAAATCATTAAAAATGCTCCAACTCTCCAGAAACACAAAAATCTTTTATTCCCTCACAATAGATAAACTAGGGATTTCTTGGAAAGAGGTCATAGGAAGATATTGGTAATCCATAAGTAGAGTAAGGAGGATAGACAAATAATAGGTAATCTGCAGATACTGATATTCATTTAGGCAGAATGTAGGCTCTAGTGACTACCTGACATGCTTGGATGTCAGATCCTAGAATAAAATCTTGACACGAAAGAGGTCAGAGTCTGGTATAGAAACTCATAAAAGAAACTGAGTTATGGTACAGAAAGCAGTTTTTAAGAAAATGTTCAAAGGTGAAAAGGTGCCATAAAAAAACAAGAAAGAGATGTGGGATAAAGATTTGGTTCTTTGTTATAAAAGTTCTATATTCTATACCTACATATGGGTATTCATTCTTGGAGCACTTGTGGACCCTTGCTGAAAATTCATGGCTCTCTCCTAGAAAATTGTCTTGCGGGGGCACCTGGGTGGCTCCGTCAGTTAAGTGTCCCACTGTTGGTTTTGGCTCACGTCATGATCTCATGGTTTATGAGTTCAAGCCCAGCATCAGGCTCCATGCTATGGTGCAGAGCCTCCTTTGGGATTCTCTCTTTCTCCTCTGCTCCCCCCCCCACCCCACTACTTTCCTGCTTATGCACACTCTTTCTCTTTCTTTCAAAATAAATAAACTTAGAAATTTTTCTTTTGTCATTTCTTTGATATCTTCTTTCCCTCTATATTTTCCAATCCCATTAAAATAAATTTTTCCATCACATAGATATTATATTTGTTGGGTTCATCCTCTGCTTCCTCTTGTATTTTCTCTATTTTTTTTTCCTATGCTCTGGAAGATCTCCTTGACTACTATTAAAATATTTTTTTAATCTACAAATATATGTTATAATAACAAAAAGTCATTATTATTATATTGGTCATGGCTTTTTATTTGTATTTTGTGAATGTGATATCTTCACACATATAGGAGAATATTAATCAGAATATTTAATTTTTTCCTTTTTTAGAACTTAGATTTCATCCAAGATGATTTTTTCCCAAGTTTCTTGTTTCTCTACTCATTCATATCAAACCTTTTTTCAAATGTTATATGACTCTTGACTGTCCACATTTAACAATGAAAAGTGTGACTGGAGGTTCTGGAGAGTATGTTGGGGTTACTAACAAACAACTTCATCTTTGAGTGAACGGTACAGATGGTGGCTCACCAAATGCCAGAAGAAGGGAGTTTCAACTCTGTTGGGCTAACTTCCATATAAGTTTCTCTGATTTCGTTCCAGTCTTTTTTTGTTTTTAGACTTATTGATTTTATTTAGATATAAACATATGAGTATAGGTAATGAATTAACATATTATTGGGGGAAAGGATTTTCTTCCTCGTAGACTTCCTGTTCAACTTTTTAATGCCCCAGTCCTCACTCAGGCCCTTTTCAATTTATGCTCTCTGAGTTCTGAGTTTGTCCTGAACGTCACTTTACTTTGTGGAGACTCTCCAATTGCAGCTCCCACTTAAAATATCTTCGGTGGTTTCTTCCTGTCTGCTTCATCAGCTAACACCCTTCCTTCTGCCATCTGTATTTTGCCTTTTTGTTTAAACTCTCCTGAAACTTCCTTTCCTGTTGTTGTCTTGCTGTGGACACATCATTCTTATTCCTTTTCTATAATTGTCTGTCGTCTGGATGTAAACGAACACACTGGATTTCAAGCTAGGCACTAAGGTCAAGGTCTAACCTCTATAGCTAAACAGATGAATTCTATGAGATTCTTTGTGAGGGAATTTAGTGAGGAGAGAGCTGAAATGAGAAGGAAGCCAGATCCATGTTACCTTAGCCGTAAACCAGTTATCACCTGTCCTGAGAAACAAACAAGTAACACCTAATCCAAAGAGGCAGTAAATGGTATGGAAACAAATATAAAACTATTGATTTTTAGTTAACAATGTAATTTGACTATTTAACAACTAAATATGAGTGAAACAAGGCAACAAATAGGCTAAACAATCTCCACTATAGAAATATGAAAGTAATGGGAATCTTTTTTTTTTAATTTTTTTTTTTTATAAATTTTTTTTTCAACGTTTATTTATTTTTGGGACAGAGAGAGACAGAGCATGAACGGGGGAGGGGCAGAGAGAGAGGGAGACACAGAATCGGAAACAGGCTCCAGGCTCTGAGCCATGAGCCCTGACGCGGGGCTGGAACTCACGGACCGCGAGATCGTGACCTGGCTGAAGTCGGATGCTTAACCGACTGCGCCACCCAGGCGCCCCAAAAGTAATGGGAATCTTACAGATCATCTCCATCCCTGGAAAACAATTACTTTGGATTCAGTTTCTATGATTAGTCTATTTACTTCCTTCCTGGCTGTACCGACAATTCCTTGGATACACTTAAATGCTGCAAGTGTTTCCTTGATAATCCCAAATCAGACACACCAAAACAAAATAGTCAGAACTAGGGTTATTCCACATTTTGGAGGATCTATTTCTTAGTGTTTATGAAAAATCCTTAGATTAGGGTCATGCTCTAATGGCCTCAAAAACATTATTATTGTTCTGAATGGACAGTAGATGGTACATTCAGGCAATCCAGGTGCCAAGATCTAATGATTTGGTTCTGTGTATGATAAATCAGTATATACTTGGATATATGATTAGAACTACAAAATCATAAAACATATCGTTTAGAAAACAGTTTATAGTATTTCAGACCCAATAGAAATGCTTTAACACACACTGAAGACTATATTCTAATGATTCATATAAAGTAAAATGATGTATTTTGTAAAAGGAGCAACATTTAGACTGTAAATGAAAGGTTTATATAAAGAAATAAAACTATAGTATTAAAATCATAATAATGAACACATTGATCAGGTATAAAAACAAGTATGCATATAGTTCTAAAATTCATAATAATTAAGTGCTTAAACCAATAACTGCTTTGGTCCCCACCATCCAGTATCATTCTCTTAAGGCAATGAATAAGACAATAGAAACGTATATTAAACTTCTCTTTTTGTCTTATTTTTTTAATGTGAAATTTATTGTCAGATTGGTTTCCATACAAGAGCCAGTGCTCATCCCAACAGGTGCCCTTCTCAGTACACATCACCTACTTTCCCCTCCCCCCTACCCCCATCAACCCTCAGTTTATTCTCAGAATTTAACAGTCTCTTATGGTCTGCCTCCTTCCCTCTCTGGAACTTTTTTTCCCCCTTTTCCTTCCTGCTGGTCTTCTGTTAAGTTTTTCAGGATCCACATAAGAATGAAAACATATGGTATCTGTCTTTCTCTGCCTAACTTATTTCACTTAGCATAACACTCTCCAGTTCCATCCACATGGCTACAAAAGGCCAGATTTCATTCTTTCTCATTGCCAAGTAGTATTCCATTGTGTATATAAACCACAACTTCTTTTTTTTTTAATTTTTTTTTCAACGTTTATTTATTTTTGGGACAGAGGGAGACAGAGCATGAACAGGGGAGGGGCAGAGAGAGAGGGAGACACAGAATCGGAAACAGGCTCCAGGCTCTGAGCCATCAGCCCAGAGCCTGACGCGGGGCTCGAACTCACGGACCGCGAGATCGTGACCTGGCTGAAGTCGGACGCTTAACCGACTGCGCCACCCAGGCGCCCCTAAACCACAACTTCTTTACCCATTCATCAGTTGATAGATATTTAGGCTCTTTCCATAATTTGGCTATTGTTGAAAGTGCTGCTATAAACATTGGGGTACAAGTGCCGCTACACATCAGCACTCCTGTATCCTTTGGGTAAATTCCTAGCAGTGCTATTGATGGGTCATAGGGTAGATCCACTTCTAATTTTTGGGGGAACCGCCACACTATTTTCCAGAGTGGCTGCACCAGTTTGCATTCCCACCAACAATGCAAGAGGGTTCCCGTTTCTCCACATCCTCTCCAGCATCTATAGTCTCCTGATTTGTTCATTTTAGCCACTCTGACTGGTGTGAGGTGATATCTCAGTGTGGTTTTGATTTGTATTTCCCTGATAAGGAGTGATGTTGAGGATCTTTTCATGTGCCTGTTGGCCATCTAGATGTCTTCTTTAGAGAAGTGTCAATTTTCTTCACTGGATTCTTTGTTTTTGGGTGTGGAGTTTGGTGAGTTCTTTATAGATTTTGGATTCTAGCCCTTGGTCTGATATGTCATTTGCAAATATCTTTTCCCATTCTGTCGGTTGCCTTTTAGTTTTGTTGATTGTTTCCTTTTCAGTACAGAAGCTTCTTACCTGGATGAGGTCCCGATAGTTAATTTTTTGCTTTTAATTCCCCTACCTTTGGAGATGTGTCAAGTAAGAAATTGCTGTGGCTGAGGTCAGAGAGGTGTTTTCCTGCTTTCTCCTCTAGGGTTTTGATGGTTTCCTGTCAGGTCCTTTATCCATTTTGGGTTTATTTTTGTGACTGGTGTAAGAAAGTGGTCTAGTTTCAATCTTCTGCATGTTGCTGTCCAGGTCTCCCAGCACCATTTGTTAAAGAGACTGTCTTTTTTTCCATTGGATATTCTTTCCTGCTTTGTCAAAGATTAGTTGGCCATACATTTTTGGGTCCGTTTCTGGAGTCTCTATTGTATTCCATTTGTCTATGTGTCTGCTTTTGTCCCAATACCATGCTGTCTTGATGACGACAGCTTTGTAGTAGAGGCTAAAGTCTGGGATTGTGGTGCCTCCCGCTTTGGTTTTCTTCTTCAATATTACTTTGGCTATTCGGGGTCTTTTGTGGTTCCATACAAATTTTAGGACTGCTTATTCTAGCTTCAAGAAGAATGCTGGTGCAATTTTGATTGGAATTGCATTGAAGGTGTAGATAGCTTTGGGTAGTATTGACATTTTGACAATATTCTTCCAATCCATGAGCACAGAATGTTTTTCCATTTCTTTATATCTTCTTCAATTTCCTTCATAAGCTTTCTACAGTTTTCAGCATACAGATCTTTTACATCTTTGGTTAAGTTTATTCCTAGGTATTTTATGCTTCTTGGTGCAATTGTGAATGGGATCAGTTTCTTTATTTGTCTTTCTGTTGCTTCATTATTACTGTATAAGAATGAAACTGATTTCTATACATTGATTTTGTATCCTGTGACTTTGCTGAATTCATGTATCAGTTCTAGCAGACTTTTGGTGGAGTCTATTGGGTTTTCCATGTATAATATCATGTAATCTGCAAAAAGTGAAGGCTTGACGTCATCTTTGCCAATTTTGATGCCTTTGATTTCCTTTTGTTGTCTGATTGCTGATGCTAGAACCTCCAACACCATGTTAAACAACAGCGGTGAGAGTGGGCATCCCTGTCATGTTCCTGATCTCAGGGGGAAAACTCTAAATTTTCCCCCACTGAGGATGATATTAGCTGTGGGCTTGTCATAAATGGCTTTTATGTTTAAGTGTGTTCTTTCTATCCTGATTTTCATGAGGGTTTTTATTAAGAGAGGATGCTGAATTTTGTCAAATGCTTTTTCTGCATCGATTGACAGGATAGTATGGTTCTTATCTTTTCTCTTATTAATGTGATGTATCACACTGATTGATTTGCGGATGTTGAACCAGCCCTACAGCCCAGGAATGAATCCCACTTGATCATGGTGAATAATTCTTTTACATGCTGTTGGATTTGATTTGTTAGTATCTTATTGAGAATTTTTGCATCCATATTCATCAGGGATATTGGCCTGTAGTTCTCTTTTCTTGCTGGGTCTCTGTCTGGTTTAGGAATCAAAGTAATGCTGGCCTCATAGAATGAGTCTCGAAGTTTTCCTTCCCTTTCTATTTTTTGGAACAGCTTGAGAAGGATAGGTATTATCTCTGCTTTAAATGTCTGGTAGAATTCCCCAGGGAAGCCATCTGGTCCTGGACTCTTATTTGTTGGGAGATTTTTGATAACTGATTCAATTTCTTCGCTGGTTATGGGTCTGTTCAAGTTTTCTATTTCTTCCTGTTTGAGTTTTGGAAGTGTGTGGGTGTTCAGGAATTTGTCCATTGCTTCCAGGTTGTCCAGTTTGTTGGCATATAATTTTTCATAGTATTCCCTGATAATTGCTTGTATTTCTGAGGGATTGGTTGTAATAATTCCATTTTCATTCCTGATTTTATCTGTTTGGGTCATCTCCCTTTTCTTTCTGAGAAGCCTGGATGGACGTTTATCAATTTTGTTTGTTATTTCAAAAAAACAACTCTTGGTTTCATTGATCTGCTCTACAGTTTTTTTAGATTCTATATTGTTTGTTTCTGCTCTGATCTTTATTATTTGTCTTATGCTGCTGGGTCTGGGGTGTCTTTGCTGTTCTTCTTCTATTTCCTTTAGGTGTGCTGTTAGATTTTGTATTTGGGATTTTTCTTGTTTCTTGAGATAGGCCTGGATTGCAATGTATTTTCCTCTCAGGACTGCCTTCGCTGCATCCCAAAGCATTTGGATTGTTTTATTTCCATTTTCATTTGTTTCCATGTATTTTTTAATTTCTTCTCTACTTGCCTGGTTGACCCATTCATTCTTTAGTAGTGTGTTCTTTAACCTCCATACTTTTGGAGGTTTTCCAGACTTTTTCCTGTGGTTGATTTCTAGCTTCATTGCATTGTGGTCTGAAAGTATGCATGGTATGAAGTCAATTCTTTTATACTTATGAAGGTCTGTTTTGTGACCCAGTATGTGATCTGTCTTGGAGAATGTTCCATGTGCACTCGAGAAGAAAGTATATTCTGTTGTTTTGGGATGCAGAGTTCTAAATATATCTGTCAAGTCCATCTGATTCAATGTATCATTCAGGGCCCTTGTTTCTTTATTGACCCGTGTGTCTAGATGATCTATCCAATGTTGTAAGTGGAGTATTAAAGAGCAACCAATGGTTGGAATGGTAATTGCAACCAAATTGCAACCCTGCAATCACCATATTCTTATAAATAAGGTTGCTTACGTTTGTGATTGTTTTATTTATTTGGAGGCTCCCATATTTGGCACATAGACATTTATAATTGTTAGCTCTTCCTGATGGATAGACTCTGTAATTATTATATAATGCCCTTCTTCATCCTTGTTACAGCCTTTGATTTAAAGTCTAGTTCGTCTGATGTAAGTATGGCTACTCCAGCTTTCTTTTTACTTCCAGTAGCATGATAAATGGTTCTCCATCCTTTCACTTTCAATCTGAAGGTGTCCTCAGGTCTAAAATGAGTCTCTTGTAGATGGCAAATAGATGGGTCTTTTTTTTTTTTAATCCATTCTGATATCCATTCTGATCCATTTCTGTTGGAGCATTTAGTCCATTTACATCCAGTGTTATTATTGAAAGATATGGGTTTAGAGTCATTGTGATGTCTGTAGGTTTAATGCTTGTAGTATCTCTGGTACTTTGTGGTCCTTGCAACATTTCACTCACAGAATCCCCCTTAGGATCTCTTGTAGGGCTGGTTTAGTGGTAATGAATTTCTTCAGTTTTTGTTTGTTTGGGGAAATCTTTATCTTTCCCTCTATTATGAATGACAGACTTGCGGGATAAAGGATTCTTGGCTGCATATTTTTTATGTTCATCACATTGAAAATTTCCTGCCATTCCTTTCTGGCCTGCCAAGTTTCAGTAGATAGGTCTGCTACTACCCTTATGTGTCTACCTTTGTATGTTAGGGCCTGTTTATCCCTAGCTGTTTTCAAAATTCTCTCTTTATCCTTGTATTTTGCCAGTTTCACTATGATATGTCAGGCAGAAGATCGATTCAAGTTACGTCTGAAGGGAATTCTCTGTGCCTCTTGGATTTCAATTCCTGTTTCCTTCCCCACATCAGGGAAGTTCTCAGCTATAATTTGTTCAAGTACACCTCGAGCCCCTTTCTGTTTTTCTTCTGGAATTCCTATGATATGGATATTGTTCTGTTTGATTGCATCACTTAGTTCTCTAATTCTCCTCTCATGCTCCTTCATTTTTTTTATCTCTTTTTCTCAGCTTCCTCTCTTTCTACAATGTTATCTTCTAATTTACCTATTCTCTCCTCTGCCTCTTCAATCTGTGCTGTGCTCACCTCCATTTTATTTTGCACCTCATTTATAGCATTTTTGATTTCATCATGACTATTTTTTAGTCCCTTGATCTCTGTAGCAATAGATTCTCTGCTATCCTCTATGCTTTTTTCAAGCCCAGCAATTAATTTTATGACTATTACTCTAAATTCTTGTTCCGTTATGTTGCTTAAATTGGTTTTGATCAAAAAAGAGTTTAGAGTGGGAGAGAGCCAAAGCATAAGAGACTGGTAAAAACTGAGAACAAACTGAGGGTTGATGGGGGTGGGAGGGAGGAGAGGGTGGGTGATGGGTATTTAGGAGGGCACCTTTTGGGATGAGCACTGGGTGTTGTATGGAAACCAATTTGACAATAAATTTCATATATTAGGGAAAAAAAGAGAAAAAAATTGGTTTTGATTAATTTGTTAGCTGTCGCTACTTCCTGGAATTTCTTTTGAAGAGAATTCTTCCATTTCGTCATTTTCACTAGTTTTCTGTCTCTTATGCGTTTTAAAAGCTTGGGTGCTCTGCACCTGTGGGCACTGCTCTATTAAAGGATGATCACACACTGTCCAGGGCCTGGCCCTTCAGGAGGTGTTTTTTCGGGGATTGCTACTTGCTCTCTGTTGATGTGACTTTGGTTATTTTATTACCCTACTCAAAGTAATATTTTGGACCCTCTATCAGGTGTGCTTTGATTTGTCCCTTGGAGTAGCCCTGTAAAGGAAAACAGACAAACAGGAGACAAATCACACAAACACACAAACAAATAAACAAAACCAAAACCCTAAAGACTAAAAACAAAAAACCCCAAAACACCGACTACAAGAAGAGGGTGGAGGCGGTGCTGATGGGAGAGCATATACAAAGAGAGAAATCACAGGGGCGGGGGGGGGGGGGGGGGGAGAAATAAGCATTGATTAGGCAGAGAGACTAAAGGGCTTTTTCCAGACAAAGAGAAAGGCAAATAAAGAAGGAGGTGGGGAAATCGAAATGAAGATAAAATTACCCAGACAGAGAAACTATATGGCTTGATTATTCCAGAGAGAGAAAGGAATGTAAAGAAGGAGGTGTAGAACATGTATCAAGGCAGTGGATTCAATATGTCTGTTTAGACAGACCAATAGCCAGAGTAAGCAGCCTAGGGGAGGCAAGAGATAAGGAGGAGGAATGGGGTGTGGGGGGGATATCTATATATCCAGAATTGACCAAGAGTTAATCTAGGCAATGCTGCATCGCTTGTAGGTAGTAGCTGTCTACAGGGTCTGTGCTGCTCTGGTGGAGACCAGTTACCCAGTGCAAAGAGGCATGATTTGGCATTTTCTGGACCCACCTCCACTATGGGCCCTGGGGGGTGATCCTTGAGGCACCGCCTTGGTGGTGGCTGTGGTGGTGGTGGGCGGAGACAGGGGAATGGTGATCTCCCAGTCTCTTCACGGAGAAGGACCAGTGGAGGACTTGTTTGAGTCGTCCTCAGTGTGCCGCCCGCGTAGACACAGACAGGGTGGGCCTTCTCACTCGGCCAACTCCCCTGACCCTGTGCTTGGCTAGGATTCAAAGTCCCTCCCAGTGTGCTCTGGCACTGGGGAAGTGCCTCTCAGTGCAGAGATGTGTGGTCCCGGCTGGCTTTGTCTGTGCCACCACACTTCCGGGAGGACCGTCTTCTACTGTGGGCTGAGAGCCGCTGCCCTCACCACAAGCCCCCCTGGGTGGCGGACACAGGCAGCGTTTGTCTTTTCCCACAGCACTCCAGGGAAACGGGGGCTTTTTCCTCCTGCAGACCGCATCCTCTGTCCAGCCATTGCACCCAGGGGTGGCAGGTTTTGTACTGTCGTGCAGCCCTCCAGGGAGGGAACCACTTTCTCCAGCTGCAGACTGAGCCTCTGACCTACCACCGCACCCAGGCCTAGCTCCCCTCCTCCCCAGGTGCGGGGAACAGGGAGCCGGCTAGAGTCCAAAGAAACCCCCGCCGTTAGACATCGGATCCTTCTCAGTCTCAGTCCAAGGTCTTTCTCCTGTCCAGATATGGTCCTGCAGTTCCCTAGCTGCTCTATCTCTTCCCTTTGTCTCTCCGCAGAAGGGGGTCCCTCCCTGTGTGCCCACGCAGCCTTTTTTTTTTATCTCCCCCAGTTTGAAGTTACCCACCTATCTTTTTTCCAGCTTTCCCATTTTCTTCCTAGTAGATTCAGTCGCTTTTTCTCCCAGGCTCTGGTGTTCAAACTCCTTTGGCTTCTACAGTTATTTGTTTGAGGGACTACACTTATTTGTTTGAGAAGTATGGATTTCCCCTACTTCTCCACCATGTTGCTCCTTTTTTTTTCTCTTTTTGTCTTAAAAAACACGTGTACGTATTTTTAATAAAATATTTGTGTCACATACCACAAAATTAACCAATTTAAAGTACACAATTTGGGGTTTTTACCTATTTACAAGTCTATCACAAGATGAAACCATCACCATTATCTAATGCCAGAATGTTTTCATCACCCCTGCCAACCCACCCCACCACCCCCCCAAAAAAAATCCCAGACCATTAAGCAGTCATCTCTCACTCCAAACAGCCACTGGCAGCAACTCTATTCTGGCTTGCACACAGCATAATGTTTTCAGAGTTCATCCATGCTTTATCAATATTATTGCTGAAAAATATTCTGTTGTATGGATGTACCCTTTTTTATTTACTTATGAAGAAGTTGGGAGAATTTGGATTGTTACCATGTGTTTTTAGTTACTTTTTTTCCCCTTGGGTATATACCTAAAGGTAGAAGCGTGTGGGGCGCCTGGGTGGCGCAGTCGGTTGAGCATCCGACTTCAGCCAGGTCACGATCTCGCGGTCCGTGAGTTCGAGCCCCGCCTCGGGCTCTGGGCTGATGGCTTGGAGCCTGGAGCCTGTTTTCGATTCTGTGTCTCCCTCTCTCTGTGCCCCTACCCCGTTCATGCTTTGTCTCTGTCTGTCCCAAAAATAAATAAAAACATTAAAAAAATTAAAAGTAGAATTACTGGGTCATATGGAAATCTATGTTTAACTTTTTTTTAAATCAAAGTATAGATGCCATACAATGTGATTTGACAATTACATACATTGAAAATACCACGACATGTGTAGTTACCATCTGCTGTCACACAAAATTAATACAACAGTATTGACAATATTTCCTATGCTGTATTTTTGCATCCATGTGATTTATTTATTTTATAATTGAAAGTTTGCACTTCTTAATCCCCTAACCTATTTCACCCATGCCTGTACCTACCTCTCCTATGGTAACCATCAGTTTGTACTTTGTATTTATGTCTACTTTTGTTTTGTTTTTCAGATCTCAGATATATGTGAAATCATATGGCATCTGTCTTGCTCTGGCTGACTAATTTCATGTAGCATAATACATGCTAGGTCTGGCAAGATTGCATTCTTGTTTATGGCCAAATAATATTCCATTGTGTATATATACCACTTCTATCTTTTTTTCTTTTGATGGACCCTAAGGTTGCTTTGGTATCTTGGCTGTGTAAGTAATACTGCAATAAACAGCAGCACACAAACCTTTTCAATTACTGTTTTTGTTTTTTTCAAGTAAAAACTCAGATATACTGGATTTGTGGTTTGTTTGTTTTTAATTTTTTGAGGAAATTCCATACAGTTTTCCACAGTGGCTGTTACAGTTTATATTTCTATAAAGAGACCACAAGTATTCCTTTTTATTTACATCCTTGCCAATAGTTGTTATTTCATGTCTTGAATTCTAGTCATTCTGATAGGTATGAGGTAATATCTCATTGTGGTTTTTATATGCATTTCCCTGATGCTTAGTGATATTGAGCACCTTTTCATGTGTCTGTTGGCCACCTTTATGTCTTCTTTGGAGAAACATCTCACCCATTTTTCAGTCACATTGTTTGGCCTTTTTTTGGTGTTGAGTTTCAGGAGTTCTTTATACCTGTTGAATATTAACCCTTGAACTGATAAAGCATTTGCAGATATCTTCTCCCATTCATTAGGTTGCCATTTTTGTGTTATCCGTGGTTTCCTTCACTGTGCAAATGATTTTCACCTTGATATCCTAATTGTTTATTTTTGCTTTGGTTTCTCTTGCCTGGAGAGACAGGTTTAGGAAAATATAGCCATGACTAATAACCAAGAGTTTACTGCCTATGTTTTCTTTTAGGAGTTATATGGTTTCAGACCTCACATTTAAGTCTTTAATCCATTTTGAATTCAGTTTTGTGTATGGCATAAGAAAGTGGTCCAGTTTCATTCTTTACATGTAGCTGTCCAGTTTTCCCAGTGCCATTTATTGAAGAGATTCTTTCCCCCATTGTATATTCTTGCCTCCTTTGGCATAGATTAATTGACCCACATAAGCATGGGTTTGTGTGTGGGTACCCTATCCTGTTCGTTTGCGTTACGTGTCTCTGAGCCAGTCCCATAGTGCTTTGATTACTACAGCTTTGTAGTATATCTTGAAATTTAGGAGGCTGATGCCACTAGCCTGTTTTCCTTTCTCAATATTGCTTTGGATATTTGAATTCTTTTGCAGTTGCATATAAATTTTAGCATCATTTGTTCTAGGTTTGTGAATAACACTGTTTGCATTTTCATAGAGATTGCATTAAATCTGTAGATTGCTTTGGGTAGTAAGGATAATTTACCAATATTAATTCTTCCAATTCATGACCATGGGCTATTTTTCCATTTGTTTGTATCATCTTCAATTTCTTTCATGAATGTTTTATAGTAGAAGTGCTCTTAAATATAAATATTTGATCCATTTTTAGTTAATTTTCACATATGGTGTGAGGTAGGGCTACAAAATTATTCTTTTGTTTGTGGCTGTCTTTATGTCCTAGCACCATTTGTTGAAAATAGTATTTTCCCCCACTTAGTCTACTTCTTTGTCAAAAAATGTTGTAATTTGGAAGCATTAATATAGTACCCTAGATTCTGGTGTATAACTTCAGAAATCTGACATAAATTTTACGTTCTATCCTTTATGTTTGGTTATTTTATCTTTTTGGAAACTTCTAGAAAGATACATTAACTTTAAATGATTTGAATTTTACTCTCACTACTTTAGTGTAGGAAGTTTTGTACTCCTATGCTAGGCCTTTATTCTGACATTCAAGTGGTGGCAGTTTTAAAACATATCTGAAAAGCTTTGACACTCTTCTAACACAGAGATAGGATCTATGTCTTATCTAATTGAACCTGGTCTTGATTTAGTGACTTGTTTATAACTGATGGATACATCTGAAATGATGTTCTGTGACCTTCCAAGAGTAGGTTGTAAAGGTACTTAATTGACTGAGCCACGCAGGTGCTCCGTGTGACCTTCCAAGAGTAGGTTGTAAAGGTGATGCAACTTCCACATTGCCTTCCGAAGCCCTCGCACTGGTGGTTTGAGACACAATGTAAAAAACTTGACTACCTTGTAACTTCTATGTGGAAGGAGGCCACACAGACCAGATGTAGTTCATATGAATTCAGCTGAGGTCATGGCTGCAAGACAGCATCAGTTTCCAGACATATGAGTGAAGTTGATTCCCTGTGATTCAGTCACCCCTAGCTATTGACTGCTCCCAGCTGAGGGCCCAGATACTGTGCAGGAGAAATAAGTTATTCTCACTGTTCCCTGTCCAAATTTTATTTATTTATTGTTTTTTATTGAAGTCCTACTTAGCTAACATACAGTGTAAAATTAGTTTGGGTATACAATATGGTGATTCAACACTTCTATACAACAGCTGGTGCTCACCACAAGGGTCCTCTTTAATCCCCATCACCTATTTATACCTCCTCTCCCCACAGCCTCCCTATGGTAACCAGCAGTTGGTTCTCTACAGTTAAAAGTCAGTTTCTTGGTTTGCCTCTCTCTTTCTCTCTCTTTTTTCCCCTTTGCTCATTTGTTTTAAGGCAGTTTTGTTTGTTTTTGTTTTTGTTTTAATTTTAGAAAGAGAAAGAGAGTGTGAATAGGGGAGAAGGGCAGAGTGGGAGAGAAAGAATCTTAAGCAGGCTCCATGCTCAGCACAGAGTCTGATGTGGGGCTTGATCCCACAACTCTGGGAGTATGACCTGTGCTGAAATTGAATCAGATACTCAACTGACTGAGCCACCCAGCCGCCCCTCATTTGTTTGGTTTTTTAAATTGCACATATGAATGAAATCATGATATTGGTCTTGCTCTGACTGATTTCACTGAAGATAATACTCTCTAGTTCCATACATGTCATTGTAAATGGCAAGAGTTCATTTTTTTTATGGCTGAGTGATTTCCATTGTATGTATATCACATTTTCTTTATCCATTTATCAGTCGATGGACATTTGGGCTGTTTCCATAATTTGGCTATTGTTATAGATAATGCTGCTGTAAACATTGGGATGCATGTATCCCTTCAAATAGAAACTTCTTTCTGGATATGTCTCTTGAGGCAAAGGAAACAAAAGAAAAATAAACTATTTGGATTTCATCAAAATAATAACCTTCTTCACTGTAAAGGAAACAATCAACAAAACTAAAAGACAACATGTTTGCAAATGACATATCTGATAAAGGGTTCTTATCCAAAATATAGAAAAACCTTCTGTAACTCAACACCCCAAAATTTAATGATCTGATTAAAAATGGGCATAAGATATGAATAGAAATTTTTCTAAAGAAGATATCCAGATAGCCAACAAACACATGAAGATGCTCAACCTCACTGATGATCAGGGAAATACAAATCAAAACTATAATGAGATACCACCTCACACCTTTCAAAATGGCTAAAAATAAATGACATACGAAACCAGTATTGGTAAGGATGTGCAGGAAGCAGAACCCTCTTGCACTGTTATGGGCAATACAAACTGGTATAGCCACTCTGGATAACAAAATGGAAGTTCCTAAAAAGTTAAAAATAGAACTACTCTATAATCCAGAAATTGAACTACTAGTATTTACCTGTCCAAATTTTAAACCATGAAACTGTGAGGATGATTAAATGACTTATAGTAGCTAAATTTTAGGGTGTATAGCAGTAATAATGATTATTTCTATGAATATAAATAACATAATATTCAACATAACTGAACTTCTGCAATCTCTATTACTGCACTATCATTGATGAGTGTTTTTTCTTTGTACCATGTTTAGGAACTAGAAAGATACATAAATACACACATATATATTATACATACATAAATATTATATATATGTATATATATACATATTATACATATTACATATACATATGTATTACATATTATCACACATTTCACATTTTAAATCCCATCTGTATGTCAAAATCTGTGAACATAGGTCTTTGTTTCTTTCCTAGAGAGGTTGAAATGTAGGAGTTGGTAAATGAGGAGCTAGGCAATTCTTTTACTCACAATGCTTTGGGGCTGACTAGTAAATTAATTACAATACTTTCTGTTGACAATACACTAGGGGAATTTATTTAGATCTACTCTCAGGGCTGACTTCCCAAGAGAATGCAAGTCAATTATGGTTCTAACTCTTCCTGTCTCATTAGCTATTTGAATAATAATACATTTGAATGATGGCCCAGGAGACTAGAATTAGGAACTATTTGTCTCAGTCCCAAATGAGCTGCTTAGTCAGATAATCCTAAGTGTCCATTATTACTTTAAGCTGTGCCATGACTGACTCTGGGATGTTCTACTTAATTCCAGGAAAACTGGTGGGATATATAGCTCTATTTCTTTTAAATAAACATCTAATTGTACTAGACATCTGTAGTTTAGCAAATTAATTTTCAAATCACCAAAACGGCTTCTAAATCAAGAGATCTATGTGGTATGTCAGTTTTCCTCAGTTTCGACTTAGGACACAAATGACTACTGTGTTCTAAAAAAAATGGAGTTTTAAAGATTTTTTTCAAAGTAACTATTTCTATGTAATCAAAATGAACACCCAGTGCAAAATCGGGTTGTTGTGTTATTCTGGTGGCCAGCTATCCTTTGATGCATGGAATGATAAGATACAGACTAATCTATAAAATTCCACAAATGATAATGACCTAGGTCATTATTTAAGTAAGTTGTTTAAGATAAATTATTATTTTAAAAATTGTTTTCCAGGGGGAGCCTGGGTGGCTCAGTCAGTTAAGCAATTGACTTTGGCTCAGGTCATGGTCTCGTGGTTCATGGGTTCGAGCCCCATGTCAGGCTCTGTGGACAGCTTGGAGCCTGGAGCCTGCTTCAGATTCTGTGTCTCCCTCTCTCTCTGTTCCTCCTCTGCTCATTCTCTGTCTCTCTGTGTCTCTTAAAAATAAATAAATGTTAAAAAAAAATTAAAAATTGTTATCCAGGATGGTATTTGCTGGGATAAGCGCTTGGTATTATATGTAAGTGATGAATCACTAAATTCTACTCCTGAAAACATTATTACACTATATGTTAGTTAACTTGGATGGAAATGAAACAAAAAAAAAATCCATAAAAACTGTTTTCCAAAAGCTTGAAAGAGGAAGAGTAAAACAAAGTACAGTATGACTGAAATAATATAAAAAAGAAAACCATATACCATGTAAAAACAATATGAACAGCAGTCTCAGAAAAAAAAATAGGATGGCTCTTTTGTAAATTGTAATTTTAAGCATCTGTAAAAGTGAACCTAAAATTTTAAGCGTCTATAAAAGTGGATTCAGTTAGCCTCTGAATTCATCTTCATAACACTCTCGAGAAGATCAGATAAAAGGTAAAAAACAAACAAACAAAAACAGCAGTTTCCCATTCCCAACAGAGGTGTTTCCTAGGTGACTACTACTCCATTTTAGTAATGTATTTTAGCCAACATGAAGACGTCATTCCTTACTTGTGGCAACAGTTCTCTCTGCTATGAAATGCTGACTCTCATTAGTTGAACATTAACCCTTCATCTCAAAAACTTCAAAATTTACAGACAACATGAACTTAATCATTCTCTAGTTTTATCTAAATTCTGTATTATCATTAAGTTCTTTCTATCGTGTTAACACAAAATGTTCTTATAGTAACACTACTACTAGGAAGGTCATGCATGCTTTATATATGTTACATACTTATTCTTACATAGTATCTGATATAGGTGATACTGGATTTTATGAGTTGATAGGTTGTCCCATGCATGTGAAATGACTAGATTATAGGTGAGTCAGCTATTTATACTGGCTTCTTTATTGATAAATGGGCATTCCCACACTAGCACTTACTGGTGTTGACTAATATTGAACAGTATAGAAACTATAAAAGTTAGCAGGTCTGTTGCAGTTGCAGTGACCAAGTGAAAACCTAACTTTAATAAGCATATCTCATTTTAAGCATAATGACCCCAACTGAAATGGATATAGAAGTTAGACAAGATTAGTATCATCTTTCTATGATAAAATATTTTTAACTCTTCATTCTGGTGGCCTCTTTTTAGATACTGTCTGTAAACACATTGGGCTTATTTCAATTATTTTTATTTTATTTTATTTTTTAGGTTTTAATGCTAATTTTTTAGAGAGAGAGAGCATGCTAGCATGGAAGGGGCAGAGAGAGAGGGAGGTAGAGAATCTCAAGCAGGCTCTTCCCTGTCAGTGCAGAGCCCAACATGGGGCTCCAATTCACTAACCCTAAGATCATGACCTGAACAGAAATGAGAGTTGAACGTTTAACTCTGAACCACCCAGGTGTCCTATTTCAATTATTTTTAAAGAGTGAAGAAACTTTTCCTATAAATGTTTTAAACAGATCCCTAATGGTAGACATTCCATCATAATAGATCGCCCTCCCCCACCCGCCCCCACCCCCCACCCCGACATCTGTTCTTCTAGTTTGAAGACCAGTATTTTGGTCTATATAAGTTAATGTTTTCTCACGCTAATACAGAGATCTAACTATTCTCATTAAAGAAAATAACACACTGTATGTATTATTTCTAGACTTCTGCCTTCTTAAACACTCTGAAAGCAGGCTGCCCATTAAAATATAACAATTCTCTCTAATTGGATTGTGAAGATGCTATGGACTAAACTGTATTCCTGCAAAATTCTTATGTTGAAGTCCTAACCCCTAATGTGACTGTATCTGGAGACTATCTTTAGCATAAAATAATATAATTTAAGTTTATGTGAAGTCATAAATGTGGGACCCTGATTTAATAGGACCATGTCCTAATAATAAAAGGAAGAGGGGTGCCTTGGTGTCTCAGTTATTTAAGCATCTGACTTCAGCTCAGGTCATGGTCTCATAGTTTGTGAGTTTGAGCCCCACATTGGGCTCTCTACTAACAGCACAGAGCCTGCTTCAGATCCTGTGTCTCCCTCTCTCTCTCTGCCCTTCCTCTGTTTTCTCTCTGACACTCTCACTCTCAATGAATGAATGAATGAATGAAGAGGAAGAGATCTTTTCCTGTCCTGTCTCCCCTTCTCTTCTCTCTCTGCACACCCTCTCCCTGTCTCCACCCCCAGGTTATGTAAGGACTCAGCAGGAAGGTGTGGGTAGCTATCTGCAAGCCAAGAAGGGAGCTTTTACTAGAAACTGAATCCTGCCAAACTTTGAACTTGGACTTTCTAGCCTCTAGAAATGTGAGAAAATAAATTTCTGCTGTTTAAGCCACTCAGTCTATGGTGTTTTATTATGGCAGCCTGAGCTGACTAATACAGCAGTTTATAATTAGTGTGTTTTGATAGATCTGTTGGAATGAACAAGCTGCACCATAGATTTTAAAACAAACTGATTGATTATGAATTGTGCTTAATTGGACAATAGCTACAGACAAAAATCAACACTTTCTTACAATTACGGGATGAAAAGTATCTTTTATAATGTCACTGCTATATTTAACAAAGGCTTTAAAATACTATGCTAGTTAAGTATGTGTCTACAATATCTGTAACAGCAGTTTAAAATCCTTAAGTTTGATAACTATATAATAATTAAGATACCTTGTATTTATTGAACACTTATCTTCTGGGAGACAATTAAATTGCATTATTTAAATCTCCTATTATAAGGTAGATACTATTTTTCCCATTTCACAAATGATGAAATTGACAATAGGCATGCAAGTGAGAATGGCTGATATTCTTAATGCATTTAAGACCATGGTATCCAATGCTATGCTTTGGATATCATGCTACTTTGCTCTTTGTTCCCTTTTTGTAGATGACGTTGAGACCATTTTTCTGTCACGAATGTTTTTTTCTTTTTACTTCAAACGAGAAAAAGAATCTACCAGGATAAGAGCTGCCTCACTTAAAATCACTTTATAGTCTTTCATCCTTGAGTTTGTACTCAGAATTAGTTTGATTGAATATTTATGTCATCTCTTGCATAGGGCTAACCTTACTCCTTAGAAAGTTTAAACATATATTTATTCTGAGAGTGACAATTTCAGTTTTGAAAATGACTTACTCTTTTCTCTACCTATGAAGAGTTAAAAAAAAAAAAAACAAAACAAAGAGAGAGCCATCTGTCTCTGTTATGCTATGAAACATCCAGAATGAATCAAGTATGTCTCCCTTTTTGTTAGATTATATGTTTCTCAGTGAGTTCAGGCCATGTAGAGCTTCTGGAAATTTGTGGGAGCCGCCAACAGGCATACCAATGGCCCACAGCATGGGTCAGGATAACCTCCTGTCTATCCAACTTCTCCTAGACCATCAAAATGGAAAGAGGAGAGTGAGAATCATGCACTCAGCAAATTCTCCCATGGACCTTAGGAAAAGGGAGGAGAGCCAAATGGCTAATAAATACAGTAGCAGGAAGAAAATGTTGAAATGGTAGCACTTTCCAGTGTTTTCTGCCATGAATGTCTACTGGGAGAATCAGTACTACCTAGTCCATAATTATCCAGATATTGGCTTCTTAGTCAAAACAGGCTATTACCATATTTTCCCCAAGTCTAGGGTTTATATATGTCAGAGAAAAGAATAAAACTAGCAAATACAAACACAAATTCATCAAATGAACAGCCAAATGTATGTCATCCAACAGCAATATTTTATGTATAATATCTACAAAGAGGGAATAATTTGTCCTATGAGATACAACTTACTATTCTAGCAGCTGGTTATGATAAGGACTTGTGGCAAGCATTCCTTGAGAGGATAGGACACCCACTGAGTTACAGAGGTAGCTGCATGGACAGGTGAGTCAGAACAGGCTTCCCAAATCCCCTACTTGTGCTGTAGACTTTATCCAGATGCCTAGTCCATGGCCATATTACTGTGACCATCTTAAATGGATTAAGAAAGAAAAAAAATATGGAAAATTAAACTAATAAATAGAACACGGGCAGTTAAGGTACACATAAAGGGAGAAAAAATAGGTACAAAGAGATAAGAGGATTTAAAGAGCAATCAGTGATTACAAAAAAAGAATTGGAATCAGAAAAATAAAATTTTAATCAAGAAAGAATTACAATACAAATGAAAATATTAAAAGGAAAATTTAATAATATGTAAAAATAGACCTATCTCAATGTTGTTTAAAACATGAGTAGGTAGGATTGTAGAACGAGAGTAAGAATTAAGAACTAAAAATATTGAGTATAGATAGCAATATGAAAACTATGACAATAAACATGACCAAGAAAAACTTTAAAAAGTTAAAAATGATTAGACAACTAGATAATTTTATTAAACAGCTATACAAAGAGCAATGGAAATAAATGAAGGCAATAGAAGAACTAAAAACATAACATGAATCTTGATTCTATCAAGTATGAGGCCTTAGTGATGTTATGCTTAGTATCAACAAGGACAGTGGCATAAACTAAATATGGCAATCAAAAACTTCTACATAGCAGATGTTACTAATTCCATGGAAGAAAAAACTATTCTACATCTATCTGAATACACTTATCTGTTTGTACTTGAAAGACTAGCATTTCAGATGACATAGAAAAAACTTTGTAAACTTTTTGCTAGAAGGGGAAAGGGAAAACATTTCCATTTTAGTATAAACTGAAGTGCTTATGTATGATTATCCATACCAAGATAAACTATCTCAGCTTGGGCATATTTCTTTGTGAATCTGCTTTGGCACCCAAGAATAATCTTCAAGAACCAGAAAAATGAACTCTGTGAACCAAACAGCTGACGAATTTATTAAGATATGACCCATAAAAGTCTGGGTTTTATCCTGGTATGAAATCCTTTTCTGGATAAAGAATAAATAGGTCTGTGATGTTTTTTAAGTTTGTTTAATTGTTTCGAGAGAGAGAGCACGTACACACAAATGTGCACTCATGCATGTGCTAGTGGGGGAGTAGCAGAGAGAAAGAGGGAGAGCGGTTGTGCACTGTCACCACAGAGCCCCACACGAGGCTCAAACTCCTAAACCATGAGATCAAGACCTGAGCTGAAATCCAGAGTCAAATGCTTAACTGATGGAGCCACCCAGGTGCCTGCTGTTCTATAATTTTTGAATTCCATATTTAGCCTTCCCTTTGTTGGGAGTTCAGTAGTGGAGAATGATATGGCAAACAGCCTTGAGATGGTAGATGAGTCTGTGTGAGCTATTAATGCCTATATTAGTTTGTCCATACAAAAAAAAAAAAAGGAAAAGAAAAAGTCAAAACCAGAGAGACATCAAGGGAAACAGTAGGTTGAGTCACAAGGGAGGAAGCCCTGGGCTATAGTGAAGGGCAGGCACATAATAAAATGTCTGAAAGATGGGATGCATAGATCTATGAGCTGGTAATTGGGGAACTTTAATATTGTTCTAGAGAAGTTTAAAGATCATTGATTAAGATGACTTTATATTTTACGTGTCCCCTTAAGGACCAGTCCCCTAGAGAGACCTCAGTGAGATCACAATTTGGCTTTAGCTTAGTCCCTATCCTTCACTGGCCCAGCCAGTTTACAGCATTCTCCTGTCCCCTGTTCTTGTACCCAATGTCTTTGTATTGTCCAAAGCCACTTGATGCACCAAGAATCCACATACAGCCACCTTCTTTACACCCTTTGAAGCATTTTGGGCTAAACCTTTTATTTCCACTCAGACTCACAGTCCCACACTCAATTAGAAGTCAGCTGGATCTAAAAGGAAAACAATTAGATTATATTAAATGATACCAGAAGTATCAATAGCTGATAACCCACACCCACTTCCAAACCCTTTGAGAAAAACTGACATTTTAAAATAAGACACTTTAACTGCAATGAATATTCAATTGGTGGTAATTCAGTCACTATGAGAAAGTGAGAAAAGGAAATAAAATATCAGGGATTGTGGGAGAAATCAGGGAAGGGCGTTTTTAATAACTTCTAAGGTATATAATTTAAGTGGTTATATACTTCATGTCCAAATCACGTTCTTGAAATGTTGATGTTTGCTGATTAATGCCTGATCACATCTTTTCTGTGATTTTTGTCCAATTTTTGCATACATTATCTAATGTAATACAGGTACGAGATTTATTTTGGTTACTTCTTTGATGAAACTTTTTGTCTTTATTGGCACCACAAATTAGGAGTGTAATCTTTGTCATGATCCAGTTTCTTTCCAGGCCATAATAATTGAATTTGTGCTCATTAGACCAATGAATTTTTGTTTTGGGTAGAACAAGTTATATTTTATTAAAAAGATAGCTGTAAATACAGGTGAAATGACCTCTGTAGATGAAAAAAAAAAAAAGAAAAATCAACATAACTAAAAGCATAGTTAGAATGAAACATGCTTGTATATCTTTGATTGACTGAAGGATATGATGTACAGATATTATTGTACATACATAATTCTCTCTAGTCTCTTCCATAGTAAACATTTCCCACTATGAAAAAACTACATCTGTGCAGCAGAACACTGATAGGAGCCTTGTGTGTTTTCTGCTGGTATTTCTTATTCTTCAAGTTACTCTTCTTTTGCTGGGTATAAAGGCACAGTCCAGAGAGTCAGTTCCAAGGAAATGGACACAAAATTGGGACATTGTCATATCTGAATATGATGTGAACCTGGGGGGGGGGGGGAGGAGAAATAAAATATGGCAAAAAGATGAGACTGAGAAAACAGGTACATAAATAATCTGAAGAGAACTTCAGAAGCAGGAGAACTTCTAGTTTTAAAGTGAACAGTACACATTTGCCGCATGGCCTCTTCTTATTTCTGACTACATCAGAAAACATGAGAAATATTAACCATGGACTCCTACAGACCTGGGCCTGAATTCTAATTCCGGGTATTACTCAGATATGAATTTGGAGGAGTAATTTTTACCTCTCTATCCCTTGATTTCCTCATGTATGAAATTAGGGTTAGGTGTGTTTACTCCATTTTACTTAGGCATTGGAAGAACCAAATAGAATTATTGGCGTGAACTTCTTTATGCTATTACTTATTTAAGCACAAGGTTGTCATTCCTTCATAGAATTTCTCTCAAGAAACAAATGTTAACAGCACATTATTTTAACTGATAAGCGCTCAGCCTTACCAATACAGTTATTTCTATCCATACGGAATGCCAAGTCAAGCATACAATGATACATAAAGAATATTCATTTTAGCGATAATTTGATAATGTTTTACTGGATCTATGTGGTAGATTAATATGTGGCCATTCAATTGTTGGTGTACTATGTTTGTACTAATAGGGAGTATTTTACAAATATAGTTTATAAAAACTGTTCGAAGAAAAATATATATTAATGTTAAGGATTGAGGGTCCGTATCCCTTCCACATTCATACGTTGAAGCCCTAACCCTCAATGTGATGTTATTTGGAAAGAGAACATTTGGGAGGTGATTAGGGTTAGATGGGTCTTAAGGGAAGTGCCCTCATGATGGGATTAGTGCCCTTACAAGACAAGATACCAGAGAACTTGCTTTCTTTTTCGCTATGGGCATTCAAAGAGATCATAACACATAAACAGAGATAAATTACTGTTGCTTGAGCCACACAGTCTGTGATATTTGTTATGGCAGCCCAAGCTAAGATAGTTGCATAAACTTATTTAGTTAAAAACCCTAATATGTGTAAATTAAGGTGATAAAGCAGAAGAAGAGACACCAAACACTTTATAGTGGTTAGCAGTGAGATTTAACATTCAGTGTTTCTCACTTTTTTCTCAATAAATTTTTACAAGATATAAACATTTTCTAATGTGTGTGCATTATCCTTCTGATTAGAAAAGAGAAAAAAAAGATACTTTTACTTAAAAAAGTAAATCTCAATTGAAATTTTAGAAAGAATTCTCAAGTTTAAAGTAAAAAAGAGTGAAACTATTCTTGATCATGTTAACAACGTACATACCTTAGGCAACTTGCTAGAGCTTTCTAAGCCTCAGTCCCTTCATTTGTAAATTTTGTAGAACAGTGTTAGCCCTCCCAAAGATCCTGGGATTTAGTAGGGGGAAAACTGAGATAAAACACAAGAAAATTTTTAGAAACCATAGAAGTATTTTTCCTATGTACAGTATATCATAAATAACTTTGTCACTACATATATTAAGAAAACCTATTTCTGAATAAGAAAGAAGGAGGGAACAATATTTAGGCATGAGAACTTTAAGACTCAGCACACAAAGATGCTTTAAAAAAGTTATTCAACCATATAAAAGGGAATGAAGATTGAAATTGTTAACTTCACCAACCCTGTCTGGGAACAAAGAGCACTTTTCTATTATTCTTTGATGTCACTTATTTCCAGTGGTATATTCTTATCTTTTTCAAAGCATTATACAGGTTTTCTCTGTCTGCTAATCTCATTTGCCATTCTTCTTTCCAATATCTCTGCATTTCAATCTTGGTGTACTTCAGAAAATAGTTCATATTCTTCTGATCAGACTAGATTAATCAAGATCTGTGGCTCCTTATCACTTTGAATAGTTCAATAGGACCTTTTGACAGAAAACAATATTCTGGATTTTCTTAAGAAAAGTGATACATGCCATTAAAGAAAACCCCAAACCTGTCTTTTATATCTTAATTGATGCTTAATTAACTTTAGCACTGTGTACAGTAAGGTATTAAAAAAGCAAGCTAAGGCTGATGTTGAACAGCTTTGCTGTGTATTTGACAGATCATTCACTCTGAAAAATATAGTACCATTTTCCTGTGACTTACCTTCATTTTACTGTAGGAGTAAAAAAGCTTGATGAAATAAAGGTCACATATGGAATTAATTAAAAACCAAAACAAAGTAAACACCATGACATTGCTTCCTTAAAGGACAAGTTTTTGGAGTGCCTGGGTGGCTCAGTTGGCTGAGCATTTAATTTTGGCTGGGGTCATGATCTCGTGGTTCATGAGTTCAAGCCCTGCATTGGGCTCTGTGCTGACAGCTCAGAGCCTGGAGCCTGCTTCAGATTCTGTGTTTCCCTCTCTCTCTGCCCTTCCCCAACTCATGCTCTGTCTCTCTCTCGGTCTCTCAAAAAAATAAACATTAAAAAAAGAAAAAGGACAAGTTTTCTATGGAATAACTGGCACCCAAGGCTAAAAATATCTTCTTTTCCTCAATAGATACATCACCTTGTCAGAAGATATATGGGTACCTTGTCATACGTATTTAGTCATGGACATCCCAAACTTCATATTTTCCATTGGAAAATTAGAAGGATAGAAAATTTGCAATAAAGAAAACTAAAGGTCACAGGCTTTGAGTTGTCACTGCAGACTAAAAATGTAGTATGCAGTGTTTTCACATTAAATATGAAATGAATCTGCTTCCTAAGTATGTGCTTTTTTAGAAGAAAGTAAAGAAAGGTAGACTTCTCTACGTTCTCTAGGTTCAAAGATTGTGTAACTAGATTGAAACAGATATTTATATAAAACACAGGAAGATGTGAAAGTCATACGTTGAGCTTTAGAAATGAAAATGGGGTTAATCCAGAAATACTTACGAAATGAAAATTCTTTGAGGGAAAGTGATTTTCTAAAAGGCTACTTGATGGTTACTAGTGTTTTATTTGTGTATGTACTGACTTTAATTGCAGTGGCCTTGAGATAAAATTCACACATCATACAATTCACCCATTTAAAGTGTACAATTCAATATTTTAGTGTATTCACATGATTGTGCAACCATTGCCACAATCTAATTTTAGCACATTTTCTTCTCTCCTGAAAGAAACTATGCACTCATGAGCAATCAGTTACCATTCCCACCTTCTTCCATCCTCTAACTCTGATGAATGGTTAATCTAAATTCTGTCTCCAGAGATTTACCTAAATATTTCATTTATAAGGAATCATATAATATGTGGCATTCTGTGATTGGCTTCTTTCTCTTGGCATAATGTTTTCAAGGTTTGTCATTGTTGTCATATGTGCCAATACTTTATTTTTACTGTGAAATAATATTCTGTTCTATAGATACATCAGATTTTATTTGTCCATCATTTGGATGTTTGGGTTGTTTCCACTTTTTGGTTATCATGAATAATGCTTCTCGGAACATTTATATCTGTTTTTGTGTTGATGCATTTTTTTTTCTCATGGGTATATAAGTAGGAGTGGAATTGCTGGGTTCTATGGCATGGGTGATGAAATATTGCTGGGGATGGTGGATTTGAGACTCATTCGGAGAAGAATGGTAAGAGTAAGATAATATGAAAATAAAGACCAGTAACACTACAGAGCAAGAGAGGCAAATGCTGGTTCAAGAGTATGTCCATATTTAAGCAGTCGATGGGAAGGTGAAATTGAAGAAGGAAGTAAAACAGAGCTGTTCAGAAACTGAAGAAGAAAGCCATGTCAGTGCTACAAATAGTTCATGAAGATCAAGAATAGAGACATGGATACTAAATGTGGCAAAAAGGAGATCAAGCGTTGGTGACCTTGGAGGGAACAGTGTTTGTAGAATGAAGAAAGGAGTACTGCATAACAAAGGTTTCTGGAGTCAGGGGCAGGGACCTGGTCAATGTGGGGAAATAGTTAGCAATTTTGATTTTGAAAGGAAAGACTGTGATAGGGCTGCCATTCAAAGTAGGTAAGCATGTTTGTAATCGGAGAAGAGAAGGCATTACAAAGAAAGGAGCTCTGAGAGGGAACTGTTCACTGAGAAAAATACCAAGTGAGGTGGGAGAGTGTCAGACAAAGAACACAAGTGCAGCCTTTGAAATCAGGAAATACCATTCTAATAAGTCTACATTGATGAAGGGAGGGAAAGCTGTTTTCTGAGGGATTTTTATTTTAGTTCTAGAAAATGTTAAGTAGTTCATTGGATGATTATTCGACATTCCTTAAGCCTGTATTTTGTTCCAGAAACTGTTAAGTGCTTTAGGCATGAAATCTGATTCTCACAGCAATTTTATGGGGTACCATTGTTAATCACAATTTACAGATGATAAAACTGAGGTTTAATGTTTAGGCAACTTAAAAGATCACAGAAAAATGAAAGTATGATTTAAACCCAGGCCTGTATAACTTAGCTTTTAACCAGTATATTAGTCTTATTATGTTGGCCTCAATGTTTTCTGTGAATTAGAAGATTTCAATCTCTGACATTTGGAGTGTAGGATCTATGTTTGACTAGATCTGTGACTGCTTTAATGTGTAGGAATATAAATCTAGAGTAGTTATGAATATGAAAGCTGAGGCTGTTTCTGATTTCTAAATGTCTGTCTTTAACACAAGATGTGAAGACAGTGATGTGAATGTCTTGAGGCCACGTCCTACTCATGAAAACATAGCTCTGCGCCCTCTCCAGTAGGGGGCAGCACACACCAACATGCAGCCATTCACTGTGTCTGCAGACAGTGCAAAGAATACAGAGACCTTTGAAGAGTCCACTGTATGGAACTGGAGAGTGTGATGCTAAGTGAAATAAGCCATAGGGAGAAAGACAGATACCATATGTTTTCACTCTTATGTGGATCCTGAGAAACTTAACAGAAACCCATGGGGGAGGAAAAGGAAAAAAAAAAAAAAAGAGGTTAGAGTGGGAGAGAGCCAAAGCATAAGAGACTCTTAAAAACTGAGAACAAACTGAGGGTTGATGGGGGGTGGGAGGGAGCGGAGGGTGGGTGATGGGTATTGAGGAGGGCACCTTTTGGGATGAGCAGTGGGTGTTGTATGGAAACCAATTTGACAATAAATCTCATATATTGAAAAAAATAAAAAAAATAAAAATAAAATGTATTTAATGAAAATACATGTATGTTTAAAAAAAAAAGTCCACTGTAAAAAGGTACTAAAAAACCTGATCCTATACTAATAGGGTCCTGCCTTGAGAAAGCATTTTGTGAACTATAGAGATTACAGTTTTGATCTGTATTATCTATTCGTTAGTTTAAGAGCTATGTTGTCAACTCTGTATGAGAGTCATAATGGAGATACTTAGAAATTGAACTGATTATAAATTAATCTCTATCAAATAAATTTAATATCAAAAACATAATTCTTAAAACTCAGAATAGTGAGACGAATTTCACAGAATCAGTGCTTGGGAATTGATGCATTTAAGATCTGCCAGCAGTTAAAACTGTGGGGTATGAATAACAATGTATTAGTTATTGGCTATATGAAAGACAATATAATAATACTACAAGATGGAATTTGTTTTTGTATTTAGAAGGCCACTCGCCTATTTTAGCCTTTTGTTAAGAATATGATACACCCCCTGTTTGCTATTTTATTAGTGTTCAAATCACCATTATTTCATCAGATATATTGTTTTGAAAAATTCTTTAAGCTTGGTGCAATTAATTCACAGACCAAAAAATAAAATTATGGTAGATTGTGGAGGACACAGACTAAGAATTTTAGAAATAAAAGAAAGCTATAACCCAGCTAGTGATAGCTTTTTGCTTAAAGAGAAACATCATGTTTCAAGGAAACCTTAGACACTTTCCTTAATAAACACAATTTAAAAATACATTAATTCTAGATCCAGAGTGTTCAGTTACCTGTAGAAAACAAGCTCAGATGTGCTGAGTGATCTCATTATATGCATATTAGTTAATAGACAATATTTTATAGCTAAAAAATAAAGGCTTAAGCGGGTATTGTACTTTACCTAGTGTCATGTAGCTGGCAAAGACAGGATTCAAACATACGCCTAACTCCAGATCTCATGATCTTTCTAAAAACCACACCACATCATTCTCACGATCCTACTGTAAGTATTTGGATCTACCATATAGAATGCTTTCTCCTGACTTAACAATCCTAAGGACTGAAGCCAAGAAGGCTCAGAAGAACCAGAACCGGTAACAAAGTAAATTTATCTTCCCAAAGTTTCCTTTTCCACTTTTCTGTTAGTATATGTCAGAAGCCATTCCCTAAGTAGGAGGAAGAACTCTAGATACAGACAGGATCTGTCATCTACAAAAACAATGGAAGAGCCAGGCCCTGAAAGAACAACCTCCTTCTGGGGCCCCTGTGCCTCTCTTCCCTGGAACATTCTCCTATTCAGAAAGCCCGTTTCCTTCCATCTTCTCCTGGATCATTCCCTTTGATGTGCTGGGCTGGGCTTCCTTCTCTGACTTTTCAGACAACCTTTTAGACAAACCTTTTATTCCAACCTTTCAGACAAACTCTGTACCAAAAAATGTCAAGGCTTTACCATGAGGACTAGTAACCGATCTGTGAAGTACCTTTAATAATGGCTGTGCTTTGTAATAAAGTTTCCGCATATTTTACAAACTAATCAAGGCATAATTGAAATACAGTCAACTATACATATTTAAAGTATGCAGTTGGGTTATTTCACATTTGCATGTATCTCTAACACCATCACCTTAATGAGGGTAACACCTATGGCCATAACTCCAAAGAGTTTCCTTATGCCCATTTGTGATGTTCTGATTTATAATAAATATTTGGCTTTTGTCCCCACCTCTGGCACAGATCTTCTAAAACCCTGGGAATTTTCTAAGCTATAAAAGCAATAAAGGTGTATTTTGTTATTCACAATAAGCCCTTACAGCCACCTGAGCTCATGTCTATGAGGTGACTTTTGGAAAGCCCCTAGATAACCACAGAATGGGGTTTAGTTACCAAAGGAACCAACGATGTAATTAGATGCTTGAAACTTTTAATACTATCCCACACTTTCTGGTACAGAGAGTGGAAGGTTGAATTAATCATCTGGGGTCAATGATTCAATCAGTTGTGCCTACACAATGAAGCCTTTGTCAAAACCCAAAAGGATAGGTTCCAAGAACTTTGGGGTGGTGAGCACGAGGAAGTGCTACCAGAGTGGCATGCTTGGAGAGGATATGAATGCCACTCATTCTTTCCCACCTACTTCGCTGATGCCTCTCTTCCATAAGGCTGTTCCTGAGTTGTATCCTTTTAGAATAAGTCGATATTCCAATAAGTAAACTGTGTTCCTGAGTTCTGTGAGCCATTCTAACAAATGATGGAGCTGGAAGAGCGGATGAAGAGCTTCTCATTTATAATGGGCTGGTCAGAAGCACAGATAACAACCTAGACTTTTTATCGTCGTCTGATGTGGGAGGAAGTCCTGTGGGACTGAGCCCTTAACCTGTGAGATCTGATGCTGTCTCTAGAGAGATATAGTCAGAATTGAGTTAGAGGACACTGAGCTGGTATCTGGAGAATCAGAATTGCTTGGTATGGCAAAAGAACAAAAACAAGGAAAACCTGAACTCAATATATCTGGTGTCAAATAAAATACTGAGAGTAGTAATGAAGTAGTAAGTCGACAGAACACAGAAATTTTCCTTTGTACCTTTGCAACCCATCTGTTAACTCCATTTCTGTCCACAGCCAGCCATTGCTCTGTTTTTGGTCATCATAGATTTGCTTACAAGATCTTGAATTTATATAAATAGAATCATGCAATATGTAGATAGTGTGTGAATGGTCAACAAATGAAAAGATGCTCAATAGTTTTAGTCATCAGCAAAAAGTAAATTAAAACTACAGTGCGATACTGATACATACTGATTTGATTAGCTAAAATTACAAAGTTGGACTTCAAGTGTTGACAATGATGTAAAGCAACTAGGGCTCATATATATATATATATATATATATATATATATATATATAGAGAGAGAGAGAGAGAGAGAGAGAGAGAGAGCGAGCGAGCTATGGGGATGGAAAATGGTACAACCACTTTGAAAAAGTAGTTGGACAATTTGTTAAAAAGTTAAATGTCACCTACCATATGATCCAGCCATTCTACTTTAAGGAATTCATCCAAGAGAAGTGAAAGCCTGTGTCCACACCAAGACTTGTATGTGGATATTCATAATGGCTGTATTTGTAATAGCCTCAAACTTGAAAAACTAATGTCCATCCATATGTAAAAAGATAAATTATGGTATACTGATACAATGTAAAATTACTGAGCAAGAAAAAGGATAAACTATTGATACATTCAACAACATGGCTGAATCTTAAGGGCTTTATGTTTTTATTTTATTTTATTATTTTTTTAATATTTTTATTTATTTAATTTACATCTAAGTTAGTTACCTTATAGTGCAACAATGATTTTAGGGGTAGATTCCTTAATGCCCCTTACCCATTTAGCCCATCCCCCCTCCCACAACCCCTCTAGTAGCCCTCTCATTGTTCTCCATATGTTTTGTCCCCCTCCCTGTTTTTATTTTATTTTTTTGCTTCCCTTCCCTTATGTTCATCTGTTCTGTGTCTTAAAGTCCTCATATGGGTGAAGTCATATGATATTTGTCTTTCTCTGACTGACTAATTTTGCTTAGCATAATGCCCTCTAGTTCCACCCATATAGTTGCAAATGGCAAGATTTCATTCTTTTTGATTCCCAAGTAATACTCCATTGTATATATATACCACATCTTCTTTATCCATTCATCCATCGATAGACATTTGGGCTCATTCCATACTTTGGCTATTGTCGATAGCACTGCTATAAACATTGGGGTGCATGTGCCTCTTCGAAACAGCATACCTGTATCCCTTGGATAAATACCTAGTAGTACAATTGCCGGGTCATAGGGTAGTTCTATTTTCAATTTTTTGAAGAACGTCCATACTGTTTTCCAGAGTGGCTGCACTAGTGTGCATTCCCACCAGCAGTGCAGAAGAGTTCCTCTTTCTCCACATCCTCGCCAACATCTGTTGTTGCCTGAGTTGTTGATGTTAAGCATTCTGACAGGGGTGAGGTGGTATCTCATTGTGGTTTTCATTTGTATTTCCCTGATGATGAGTGATGTTGAGCATTTTTTCATGTGTAAGCTGGCCATCTGGATGTCTTCTTTGGAGAAGTGTCTATTCATGTCTTTTGCCCATTTCTTCACTGGATTATTTGTTTTTGGGTGTTGAGTTTGATAAGTTCTTTATAGATTTTGGATACTAACCCTTTATCTGATATGTCGTTTGCAAATATCTCTCCCATTCTGTCAGTTGCCTTTTAGTTTTGCTGATTGTTTCCTTGGCTGTGCAGAAGCTTTTTATTTTGATGAGGTCTCAATAGTTCACTTTTGTTTTTGTTTCCCTTGTCTCTGGAGATGTGTTGAGTAAGAAGTTGCTGCGGCCAAGATCAAAGAGGTTTTTGCCTGCTTTCTTCTTGAGGATTTTGATGGCTTCCTGTCTTACATTTAAGTCCATTTCATCCATTTTGAGTTTATTTTTGTGTATGGTGTAAGAAAGTGTTTCAGGTTCATTTTTCCACATGTTGCTGTCCAGTTTTCCCAGCACCACTTGATTAAGAGACCATCTTTTTTCCACTGAATATTCTTATCTGCTTTGTCAAAGATTAGTTTGCCATACGTTTGTGGGTCCATTCTGGGTTCTCTATTCTGTTCCATTGATCTGAGTGTCCTTGTGCCAGTACCATACTGTCTTGATGATTACAGCTTTGTAATACAGCTTGAATTCTGGGATTGTGATGCCTCCTGCTTTGGTTTTCTTTTTCAAGATTGCCTTGGCTATTTGGGGTCTTTTCTGGTTCCATACAAATTTTAGGATTGTTTGTTCTCACTCTGTGAAGAATACTGGTATTATTTTGTTAGGGATTGCATTGAATATGTAGATTGCTTTGGGTAATATTGACATTTTAATAATATTTGTTCTTCCTATCCAGGAACATGGAATATTTTTCCATTTTTTGTATCTTCTTCAATTTCTTTCATAAGCTTTCTATAGTTTTCAAAATTTCAAGATATAAAATCAATGCATAGAAATCGGTTGGATTCTTATACACCAACAATGAAGCAACAGAAAGAGAAATCAAGGAATCAATCCCATTTACAATTGCACCAAAAACCTTAAAATACCTAGAAATAAATCTAACCAAAGAGGTGAAAAATCTATACAAGGGCTTTATGTTTTTAAAGCTACTGTCTGCCTTTAAGGGGTTTTCAGTGATGGGAAGAGGTAATAAAGGGAGAAGGGAGATCTGGCTTTATTGTAACCATTTGAAGATTTTTTTTCTCCCAGTATATACACAAGATGGCTTCCCTGGTGTATATCAGATGTGGGGAGTGATACGCAGAGAAAATCTGAAATGTTAGGTGCCCTTTTTTCTGTCTTTTCTGTCTCCCTTCCTCCAGGTCAATTTCAGTCACGAAAGTAGTATTGAACTTTCCTGGCATGTCTTGAGTCAAACTACATAGTCTCAGATCTTCTCAGGCAGAACTAATTCTAGATAGTAACGACATGAAATTATCATTTTAAAGTCTTTGCCCAAAAAAGCATAGGTCTCCAAGGAATGACAGACAGCTAAGGAAACTCTGAAGCTTGTAGATCTACCTAAAAGCTACCTACTTAAGCGGTAGGTACTCTACCTACTTGAGTTCCCAAGGTCCAAGTAAAGACCCAGCAAAATCCTGAGAGCCCGGGTACATTTTATTTGGGTAATATTATTTCAAATTCATTATACTTTTAAGAAGCACATCTTGAATTAAAGCAAAATAGGAACTATTCGAGAAGTAAAACCACTCTATTCCTTTAATGGAGACTCTCTCCCACAGCCTCATTTCTTTTAGAATTTGTCATCCTTTTCATAAAGCTCTTCAAATTTGATATCCGCTTGCTGTATATTCAGCTATATCTCTGTGTTATTCATACTAAACCAAGTGATTGTTCTTCCTATTACAAAAAATCCCTGATTATGCATTTTGATATGGTCTGTTTGTCTGGAGGTTTCCAAGTAGTTCATGAGTATTATGAGCTTTATTTTTCTCATAAAGAGCAATTCCCAGTCTTCTCTAAGGTTTTCAACTAGAGCAATTAAAAAACTTTAACTTTTTTCACTCAATTTCATCTTACGTTGTTCCAATAAACCAAATGCATATTTCTCAAGCAGATGAAATGGCACGTATTCAGTGACTCCCACATCTGTATACATGACCCAGGCCAGGGTCACTTCCCCTGAAAGCAATCCTCCGCATCTGCAGGCACCCTGTGTGTTTCTCCATTTTTGTTTTGTCCAGATGTTTTATAATTGCCCTCATTCTCTCTCCTACAAAAGACCACCCCATGATATCAATTAAAAGCAATCTTCTGCTTGTATCAGTTCAGCCAACTTATGATAGGCAAAACCTCCAGGATGATGACAGGACCAGAATCTTCATCCAAGCTTAGAGATGGCAGATGATTTGGAAAGACTTGATCAGCATGCACTTAACACAAGATGGAAAGCATGTTAGTTATCGTAAAGCAGTAAATGTAGAGGGGGGAGACACCTGGGTGGCTCAGTCGGTTAGGCGGTTAGGTGGTTGGGTGTCCGACTCTTGATCTCAGCTCAGGTCTTGATCTCAGGGTCATTAGTTCAAACCCTGAATTAGATTCCACCCTGGGCATGAAGACTACTTAAACAAAAAGTATAGAGAAAATAAAGAGCTCCACACATTTTACAACTAATGGGAGGAGCATTACATTTTCATTCTTTTTAATACAATAAACATTTTAATCTGATTGAGACTGTTAACTTCTGTTTAAACATGATATCACAAGGTTGTAATTTAGAGTTCAAAAATATAATTATTAGGTTTTTAAATACCTTAGATCAAATTAAATGTACTAAAAATTAAGAAATATAAATATGTCTTACATACATTTAGTCCTAACCTGAGTTTTCCAGAGAGCAAACGTTAAGAGAAAAAAATTCCTTACAGGTCACTTATTAGGGAAGTGATCCTGGGGAGCAGGGATGGAAGGTAGAAGTGAGAATGGGCACCAGAGAAGCCCTTTTGATTACCTCCACATCGACTGATTACCAGCTTATCACAGAAATGGTATCTCATCTTATTCACAGTCCCGCCCACACCAAAGAGAAGGGTATTCTACCAGATGTGTATACCAGAGGGTGGAAATCTTGGGGCCATCTTAGATTCCTGCCTACTATATTGAGCTAAACATAGAACTAAAATTCTGTATTGAACAGATAGAAAATTATATATTGAACAGCTCAATAGATTAAGATAAAATGGAAGACAAACATAATCATACAAGAAATACGTAAACATTTTAACTTCAGTTACATGATGTTTAAGGATAATTGCCTTATTTTTCACATGGATTGAAATATCTTGATGTTAAAAGTTGCCAAAGGGCCACCCATTTTCAAGTCATGGAAAACCATATTGATTATAGACCTATTGGTCCAGGTAATCATTTAAAAAAAAATACAATTTAAGCTATAGACACAATAGCAACATTATAAAAGCTGGAGGGAAATGAGAAAAGAAAAATATTAGGGTGTGAGGGTAGAGCACTCATGAGTTAAATTGTGCTCCTCCCCACTTCTGATATGTGAGGACATAGTGAGGAGTGAACCAGGAAGCAAGCTCTCAACAGATGCTGAATCTGTTGGCATCCTGATCTCAGACCTACAGCTTCCAGAACTGTGAGAAGCAAATTTCTGTTGTTTATAAACCACCCAATCTATGGTATTCTGGATAGCAGCTCCAACAGACTAAAGCATACACATTAAGGACGAAGACACTGAAGCTCAGAAGTGAAGTCACACAGTTAGCAAGTGGTAGAGCTGGGGTTTGAACTCAAGGAGACTGCATCCTACATTGGCATTCTAGATCTTACATTTCTTGGCAGTGGGCTTAGTTGACTCTGATTACACAGTGTCATTTCCTTCAAAGACAGCAATCTAGGAGAGCAAGGAGGAAGTGAATAGCAGGATTTCTTTCACCTAATAGTCTATGATCCCTTCCAGGGTCCCACTGAGTGTACAGTCCTCTCCTACAAAAAGTTATGATTTACCCTCTAAGCTATAATCTCATAAATGTTTTCTCCTTTTCTTATTTATTTCATGTTATATTATTCAATAGTGTATTGAAAACACCTACCTTAATTATTACTACTTCAATTTTTTTTCTTCTGGAATCATTGCCCCATCTTGGAAAATTTCCAAATTTATATCAAAAATTAATGAGTGTATAAAGAGACATTCTTTTTATATTTTTTCACTTTGTTAGATCACCTGTTACTATTTCAGTTCTGTTGGAGATCTCAAAGAACTATCATTCACACAAAGGAAAATGCATACATTAAAAAATATAATTCATGGGGCACCTGGGTGGCTCAGTTGGTTAAGCCACAGACTCTTGATTTCTGTTCAGGTCATGATCTCATGGTTTTGTGAGTTCAAGCCCCACATTGGGCTCTGTGCTGACAGTGCAGAGCCTGCGTGTGATTCTCTATCCCAATCTCTTCATCTTTCTCTAAATAAATAAATAAACTTAAAAAAAAATAATTCATGATTTTCCACCATCCTTTGGTAAAATGGCCCTCAATTTTCCTCTTCTGCCATTCTTCTACTTCTCCATATACAGCCTTGTTTTTCCTTTTTAATCGGCAAACCCAAGGGACTGAGTGGAAATTACATCTCTACTCTGAATAGAATATTTTTGCCCATCCCTACTCTTGAAAATAAAAGTGATAAAAGCAAACTATAAACTTTAACTTTTGTTATATCACTGTTTGCAAATTTATTTTTAAAATTATCCTTGGGGCGCCTGGGTGGCGCAGTCGGTTGAGCGTCCGACTTCAGCCAGGTCACGATCTCGCAGTCCGTGAGTTCGAGCCCCGCGTCAGGCTCTGGGCTGATGGCTCGGAGCCTGGAGCCTGTTTCCGATTCTGTGTCTCCCTCTCTCTCTGCCCCTCCCCTGTTCATGCTCTGTCTCTCTCTGTCCCAAAAATAAAATTAAAAATGTTGAAAAAAAATTATCCTTAAGTGAAAAAGTATAAATTATCGAATTATTTTAAAGTTAGCCTCTTAATCTTTCAGTAAATAATGATAAGGATGATGTATATGACTTGAATGAACATAACCTCGGTTTTTTGTTGTTTTAAGAATACTTGGATCGAATTAGCTGAGTCTAGGAAATTGACCTTGCTTCATTCCTATCCTACAGATTTATAGTTGTTACTAATTAATGTGATGGGGTGGGAGTTGAGAAGATAGGAAAAACCTCATACTCAAATGTTAGCATTAAAATTTTCCTGGAAATAAGGACATGAGATCCACATGCCAAATGAATAAAATGTTTATTATAACCGCTCCCCAAATACTTAAATTAAAATAGAATATTATCTATTTTAAAGTAATGTGATTATTATAAAATTTAGAGGAATATTTTTGTGATTCAACTTAATCTGAATTGCTACTTAAGGGTTAATCTTCTCACCTTCATTTAGGTCGTTGTTACTCATTTATGCATGTAGTTGAAGCTGGTGTTAAAAAAAAATCAACTGACAAAATTTTTTAAAGATCTTACTGGCTGTATTCAATGACTTAGGAATCAAACAACATCCAATTTAGCAGATGGTAAGGAGCTTGGAGGAGCAGTACAAGATGACTTTTATGGGGAGAAAGGAATAGGAACAAGCAAGTCGCACTGGGCAAAAAGGCAAATTGGTTATTGTAAAGTTACTTTAAGGGATGGCAGGGGTCTATCAGGGAGATTACCTAATTAGTGCTGATTGGGTGTCTCCTGATAGACTGATTTAAGATTCCATTTCTTGGAGAAGCCAATACTGTAACTAAATCTTCTAAGTCTCAGTTAGGTGACAGAAGGCTTACCATAGTGAACTCCATTTTGGGCCCATTGTCTCATTTTAACACTAGAGAAAAACACCAGGCACAGGTGAGTCAAATTCAAATTCAACTGATAATGATTGAGAACTCCAGTGATTGGGGAAATGTAATGAACCCCCAGGATTTATTATCTTGTTCAAATTTCATGCAAATTTGGACGTAAGCACAACTCTTCCCTTACAGTTAAGCAAAGTGTTTAAGAGAAGTTAAATTATGTACTGAAAGTTAAGTACATTAATTTAAGTAACTAAATGACAGAACTAGGGTGGAACTTCTAGTGAAATTAAGTCATATGCTCATTTGGGTAGAGAGGAAAGAGGGATCAAGGTATTAGAGATCATTTCAGCCTATCTCGGTGGGGGAGAGGGGGGATGGAACCACCAAAGTCTTTGTAGAGAAGATGAGTTGGAGCAAGATTACTAGTTTCCTTGACAAAGGCTCATGGTACATTTACTAGAAGAGGAACGTAAAAGAAGGAGTAAGTCAGAAAGTAAAGATGATATTTTGGGAAATTAATTGAGATATTGATTGGCATTTGGAATTAGCATTGCCTTATCTCTCCTCTTTATAGTCAGACTTAAAAAAAAAAAAATCGTCCGTGCTCATCGTCACCATTATCCTCTTATTACTCATGGGTTATCTGACCTTCAGCCACAGCACTTTGCTGACATGTCGTCAGTGACATCAGTGTCCCTAAGTCCAATAGATATTTTTTAGGCTTCATCTTTGTTAACCTTTTTTCATATGTAAAACTATTGATGGCTCTTCTCCATTTTAGAAAAATTCTCCCAGGTTTTCCTGTCCCTGCACTCTCCCTGGTCTGAATCCTACTTTTATTTTTCTTCCCTTTTCACTCTGTTCTACGATCTGCTCCTCTTTGCCAAATAACGGTTAACAGTACCCCAGCTGTTTTTTATTTCTATTCTGTATCTTTGGACAATGTCATTTGTACCCACAGGTTCTGTTACTATTTCTTGATGCTTCACAAAGATACCTCTCTCTGGTCCAGACTGTTCCTCAAATTCATCATGTTCAACACTTTTTCACATACTCCCTCTTCCTTCCTCACAAACGGTCTTCTTGACCATTCCCTACCTTGGGAACTCACCACCGTCCCTAAAATTTTCTCTCTGCAACTGTCCACTAGCCCTACCACATCTCATAGTGCTGAATTAATGATCAAGGTCTATTGCTTTGACCTCCAGAATACATTATAAGTCTGTCTGCCATTTTATTCTCCACCTCTGTTGTCCTAGGGTGGGTTATTCTCTCCTGTGGGAGCATTTTGAATAGCTTCCCACTCATGTGTGCAATGCAGTTTTCCTTCTTTTAGTCACTTTTCCACATCACAGCCAAGGTGAACTTTTCAAATTGTTACTCTTATCATAACATCCCATTTCTGAACAATCATTTTTCAAATAAAGACAAAATACCTTAGGGGCGCCTGGGTGGCGCAGTCGGTTAAGCGTCCGACTTCAGCCAGGTCACGATCTCGAGGTCCGTGAGTTTGAGCCCCGCGTCAGGCTCTGGGCTGATGGCTCAGAGCCTGGAACCTGTTTCCGATTCTGTGTCTCCCTCTCTCTCTGCCCCTCCCCCGTTCATGCTCTGTCTCTCTCTGTCCCAAAAATAAATAAACGTTGAAGACAAAATACCTTAATGTATATTAAAAGACTCCCTGCATAGTCCAATCTTTTCAACCTTGCCTCACTCTGTTCTCTCTTTCTCTTAGAGTTCCAGCAACCATATATTTACATGGTATTACATGCACCATGGTTTTTCTTATCTTAGGACATTTGCACATGCATATCCTTAGGCCCAGAACAGTTCCCTTCCTCCCTTCATCTTCTTACTGTATCCTCATTCCCAGCTCAAGTTTATTTATTCAGAAAAGAGATGGCCGCATCTGACTGTATCACTGTTTATGCGATATGTGCTAATGAGATCATATTCACTGTTTTCATAACATATATTGCATTTATACTTATTATGTTATTAATTTGTGTGATGGCTTTCTCCCTCTATGTGGAACATGTGCTTATTTTTGCTCACTATTGTAGGCCCCTAATTTGACATAATGCCTGTGCTGTAACAGATGAGGAATACATATTTACTGAGTAAATAAATAAGTAAATAATTTGATAAATGTAAGATTAGAGATCATGCCTTTGTTTTAGAATTTCCCTTGAGATACCTCGCTTATCTCCCTTATTAGAAGAGTTGGCTTTGAAAGTAGACACTAATCTAATCCACTCACATTTCCCTTAAATATCTAAGCTGGAACACAGTTTAAGTGTTTTGTTAACATTTAAACTGAAAGAAAATATATAAGTGGAAATCAAAATTCAAATCAATGTTCTCCTTTTGATTTTTTTTTTTATTTAAAAAAAAAAATTTTTCAACTTTTTTATTTATTTTTGGGACAGAGGGAGACAGAGCATGAACGGGGGAGGGGCAGAGAGAGAGGGAGACACAGAATTGGAAACAGGCTCCGAGCCATCAGCCCAGAGCCTGATGCGGGGCTCGAACTCACGGAGTGCGAGATCGTGACCTGGCTGAAGTCGGACGCTTAACCGATTGCGCCACCCAGGCACCCCTCTCTTTTTGATGTTTTAAGCAATATTCCTCCTATTCCTTGATAAGAATCAGAAATTCATGGGTGTTCTTCAAAGGAACAGAATCCAAGTGGGAACCTCTGAATATACATTTTTAAGTAGTTATCTCTGATATTAGAAGGCAAGTTTGAGAAATATCAATTTAACATTGTTAATATATTTATATTGATAATAGATGTAGTAATGAGAAAAAAACAATGACATCATTCACATGTCTTTTTTTTAAGTTTATTTATTTTGAGAGAGACAGCATGAGTAGGGAAAGGGCAGAGAGAGGGAGAGAGAGAATCCCAAGCAGACTCCACACTGTCAGTACAGAGCCCAACATGAGGCTCAAACCCATGAACGATGAGATCATGACCTGAGCCAAAATCAAGAGTTGGAAGCTCAACAAACTGACCCACCCAGGCACCCCTTATTTACACATGTCTTAAGAAAAAAAAATACATTCTTCTATTTTTCCTACCTCTTCTTTTCCCCATCTATACATTCATATTGAGGTAGCCCCAAATCAATATTTATTTATAATGGACTTGCAAATTGTGCCTTATTTTTCCTGAATTATAAGTATACTTGAGATTTCATGTATCAGTTTTTTTGCTACAGGCAGGAACACGTTTGTCCTCCTGAATGATAAAGGAATTGTTACTTATGTCTCCAGGTTGGGGATACATTACTTAAGATTGGATGCTGATAGCATGGTTGTACTTAATGTGTAATTTATTGTAATCCTTAATGGTGCAATTATGTCTCATACATTTTACTGTATATTCTTTTGGGAAATCTCTATCTAAGTGCTAACATTTTTCTAAGTTCAACTGTGTGGGTTAAATTGTCTGGAAAATAGCTAGGCTGAGAAGGCCATGTTAAGATTATTACAGTAGCACTTTAGTGAAAAATTAGAGTGTCAAGGAAGAGTTGTACTCAGATGAGTGACCTCATATTGATTTTAAACAAAGGGACAAGTGGTTTCCTAGGGGAAAGAGAGAAAGGATCTTGTCTTTGGCTCAGCATTTTCAAATGATAATAAATCAGATCAATGACATTCTAATGGTTTCAGTTTTGGAACAGTCAAGATTTCTGCTAGGGTCGGATCAGGGTTTCAGAATTAGGGTTTCATAACTTAAAGATTGCTATTAAATATACTTCAAAGTGTCAGAATGAAAGTCAAGGCCCTGCAAAATTCCAGGAGCCTCTCCTTATTCAGGGCTTTTTGTTTTTTAAAGAAAATGCTACACAAACTAGTATCTATGCTACATTCAGAAAAAAAAGCAGTGTTGACTCCCAGCCCAAAAGCATTATCTACAAGATGCCTTCTCAATGTGCACAACATGGCTCCCTGTCCTGCTACTTGGACTTGGTCAATTATCAGTCCTGCTTTTTACTGTACTGAAGTCAGTTCCCCATGTATGTGGTCTAAGGGAACATAAATAATACCCTTATTTCATTGAAATTTAGTTTCTGACCACATCACCTTATGTTAAACAAAACTGAAAACTGGGAAGTAAGTAGAAGAGAACTTTGCCTCAAAAACCTGTCACAAAATCCATGCAATAATGTTACTGCTGTTAATTTATTATCTAATATTGCCCAGACTGTATTGTATTGTAGTGTTGTATCCAACACTAGCTGCAAAAATAGGGATTCCAAAAGGGAATCCTTACACTGTGCTTCCTCAAAAATATACGCCATTAAAGAAATGTTTAACTTGATTTAACCTTGTATGCTAAAGGTTTGTCTGACAGAGCTCACCCTTCAATCCTTGCTTTTACTGATGTTGTCCCATGTAGGGAACAGCTCTATTAATTTGAAAGTATCTTGGTGACAGAGACCTCATATTAAACTTTAATGATTTCACAGAAGCTTTCAAAGTGACAATTTACAGTAGTTCTTTGTTAAAAATTCAATTAATGAATGGGTCAGTGGATAGATAGATGGATGGAAGGATAAGCAAGTAAATAAATTAATAAAAACTCTTTGCCCTAGCATAATGAATGTAACATAGATATAGTAAAGATGAAATAAAGGTTGCTAAAGTCAGATGCTACCAGCAAGATGAACCAATATTTGCAAAATATACATATATAGAGAAAAATCCTCTAATATCCTTTTAATCAATGTAGTACCCTTTTAGAGGGCCTTTCTTCCAAATCTCTTCCTTTTTTACTTCCACTTTCCTTCAATCCCTTCCTCCTACCCAACTAGGTTCTCTGTTACACTATGAACCCTCTTCATATTTCTGAATACAACATTACAATTGCAGGTTAAATTTTCTGCTCCTTTGATTAATAATCAATAATCTCTAACATGGATCAAGCCTTTTTTCTATACATTCCACATGTACTGTCTCATTTATTCCTAGGTTCTTGCCTGTAGCTACTGTTATTCTCATTTTATGGGTGTAGAAACTGAGGAGTTAATGACCTTGCTCCAGGGTATACAATTAATCAGTGAGAGAGTGGAGATATCAGCCCAGACACCTAACTGAAGGACCCTTACTTGGTACTGCTCTCTTCAATTTATATCCTCTTCCCACTAGAGAGGTTTCTCTTGTGTGTTTCTCTTTAAAGCCAAAGGTATTTTTGCCAGGTTACTCATCTTACCCTCTCACATGTATGAGTCCCTGTGACCTGTGACAATGAATGAAATAAAACCCACATGCCTAAATGAAACTAAGGCTATTGTTGCATTACAATATAGTAATTATTGTTCATCATAACAATGATGGGATATTAGGGAAAGAATAAAATATGTTGAATATATTCTATCTCAAAAGACAGAATAGTCTATAGTGCAGTTAAATAACTCATTATGGTTTAAGATACCTGGGTTTGAAAGGACCAAATACTCTCGTGATTTGAAAACACCCTATTTAGTAAGAAAGCTCCCATATAGACAGATGATAATGTCCTTTACATTCCAGATGGCACAGTTTTATCATATTCTGCTTTTACAACTTGTGTATCAAAACAGAGCTTTTTCCGTTCAAAATTCATACTCGGCTACACTATTCCTGCTCTCCTTGTTGGAATAATAATAAAATATGGCCCTGTATGAGTTACTTGATGGAACAGTTTAAAACTGCAACATGTTTCCAATATAGTTCTAACACCCCTATTCAGCTGATGGTTGTAGATTAATGTCACAATCAGTACGTGGATGTTTGATATGCCAATCTCCTGGGTTTGGAGAACTTGTAAAATGCTCTGGGCTCAGCTGGGCATTGTGTTGTCATACCTCACAAAGGTAATATAAACAGACACCTGCTGAGCCTCTGCTGAGAAGGGGTTTCAAGATAGGCCACTCCTGAAGTAAGACTCCATTTAACTTAAAAGCGAAAAAAGACTTCCAAAGTGAAAATATTTTCTTCAGAAGGTAAATAACACCTTTTATAGACTATTATATGATCTTCAGAAAGTCAAATTGTGTACATTCACCATTCACACTGTGTGAGTCTAATAGATTGCAAAGCTGGTTTTAACACGGTCTGTCCATTATGCACGAGAGAATATCTCCCCTTCAAATGTCTAAAAATTGAAATTTAGGCTAGTTATATTTTTAGAATTGAAACACAATTGAGAGATAGCAGAGAGTACATGCACAGTAAGTCCACTGAATCTTTTTTAAAAGCTTTTTATCGAATTTTTTAATCAAGAAAAGGCCTGTGAAGAGTGCCTGGGTAGCTCAGTCAGTTAAGCGTATGACTTTGGCTCAGGTCATGATCTCTTCATTTGTGAGTTTGAGCCCCGCGTCAGGCTCTGTGCTGACAGCTCAGAGCCTGGAGCCTGCTTCGGATTCTTGTCTCCCTCTCTCTCCTCCTCCCCTGCTTGTGCTCTGTCTCTTTGTCTCTCAAAAATAAATAAATGTTAAAAAATATTTTTTAAAAGGCCCTGTGAATTGTATAAGAAAATTTACACCCCTAACTGGTTGGACTTTGACTCATAATTGAAAGAACGACTAAGTAAGTGGGAGGTTTCATTAGTTTAAAAAACACTTTTTAAACTGTGTTTAGCAAAGGTGTTTTAGGTTTTCATGAAGCATAAGATGATATAGGCAATTATAGTCAGCAACTTGCCTCCATGTTTTATATCAAGAAGATAAGATTATTGAAATTTGCTAGATTTGATGAGTTTATAAATTTAAGAAAGGACAATAAAAGAAACCTAAAAATTTTGTGATTATACACCCCCATACATGATTAATGGAAATGATGTAATTCCTAAATCTATATCAAAGACCACAATTGCTAAACTTAATGGAGAATAAGCCTTTATGGATTTTTGACTGGCATCTGTCTCAAACAACTAAATATACTTATAAACACCTCAGTGAAGGAAATATTTTTTACACGAAGATATGTTAAAATGGGAGAAATTTAAAAGAAAAAATAAGTTCAAGTTGTAGAAAATATACAAATAAGAGTGTCACTATTATCTACTTGGATTTATAGCCATTAAAGGGTAATTTATTCATGAACTCTGCAAGTTATATTGTAAATTTTAAGATATAAACATTTTCCAAAGCTCTATGATAGAACTTTGGGCGCATGATTTGTACTCTTTCAAAATGTTACAGATAGGGTCATTTTTAGTGAAGATGGTATTAGCTTTAAAAGTTATTGATACTTGGTGAAAATGGATTTATGTTTGTAAAGTGATTATGCACATATGCAGTTTCAGAGTCTGTCCCCCCCCTTTTTTTTTAATGATCCCATTTTCTTTTTATTTTTTTTTTAAGTTTATTTACTTAGAAACAGAGAGACAGCATGAGTTGGGGAGGCGCAGAGAGAGAATCCCAAACAAGTTTTGCACTGTGAGCACAGAGCCCAACTTGGGACTCGAACTCACAAACCATGAGATCATGATCTGGGCCAAAATCAAGAGTTGAATGCTTAACCGAACTAAGTCACCCACGTGCCTGGAGTCTGTCCTGTTTTTAAGGTGACAGAGTTGCTTTTACAAAGCTTAAAGATAGTTTTTTTTTAAGAATATAAAGACATTAGTAGTAAATCTAAGCAGGTTACCCTCTAATTAGTATAAAGATAGCATAAAAAGTTTTGAAATGAAATGTCTAAAGATTCTAAAGATTGGTTATTTTATTACTGTGTTGTTCCTTTATTACTGTTCTAAGGACAGCACTTCATATGACATAATTCTATCTGTACAAGCTGGTATACCAGAGAAATGCTCACATTTTAAGGTTTGTTTTGGAATGAATGTGTTGTTACAAGCCTTTGCGATAATGCTACTATTCATTATCCAAAGCCTCAAAAAAATATATTTGACTTACATGTCTGCTCCAGATCACCAGTCTTGTTTCAAGCTTTCTGAGATAATCTAGACAAGTTTCTTTTATATATATTCTAAAAGAATAAATATAAATCATATATATATATATGCATTATATATATATATATGCATACACACACAGAAACAGGGAGAGGGGGATAAACACACATATATATATACATATATATGTACATATGTACACATAAATTCATATATACATATATATGTATATATACATACACACAGAGAAACAGGGAGAGAGAAAATCCCAAGCAGGCAATGCGGAGCCCAATTCAGGGCTCGAACTCATGAGCCATGAGAGCATGACCTGAGCCAAAATCAAGAGTCTTAACGGACTATGCCAACCAGGCTCCCCACATATAGGTTTCTTTTTATTAAGGCATCAGTGTGACAACAAAGGCAAGAGTGATGTTGCTTTCTTTTCAAATGTCTTTAGGATGGTACTATTATTTCTTAGAATAGTGATGGGTATGACTTCCTCTCTAGAAGTTTGTATCATTCCTATTGATACCAATAAGACATGGTAAATAGCTTTGAGAAAATAGAGATTGCTGACATATTCATTTATTACACATAACAGCCTCATTTGGAATATAAAGTAAATAGGTAAAGATTTACTGACTGGAAACTTTACCAAATGCTCTCAAGAATTTTTTTAGGTCTGAATTAGGTAGAAAATAAATGATGTTTTTTTAGTTTCGATACATCATTGTGTTTAGACTTTTTTTTATTATTCCTTGCTACCACACCAAGACTGTTAAGACAGAGCTGTGAACTTAAAAAAAATTGTTAAGTTTATTCATTTCAAGAGAGACAGAGAGAGCAAGTGGTGGAGGGGCAGAGAGGGAGGGAGAGAGAGAATCCCAAGCAGGCTCCACATTAGTGCACAGCCCCACGTGGGGCTCGAACCCATAAAACATGAGACCATGACCTGAGCTGAAACCAAGAGCCAGACTTAACGAACTAAACCACCCAGGCACCCCAACGCTGTGACCTTCAAAACAAACAGAAATACATGCACAAGGTGTAAACAGAACATACATACAACTGTGTTTTTTTTTTAATTTTGTTTTTAACGTTTATTTATTTTTGAGACAGAGAGAGACAGAACATGAACGGGGGAGGGTCAGAAAGAGGGAGACACAGAATCTGAAACAGGCTCCAGGCTCTGAGCTGTCAGCACAGAACCCAATGCAGGGCTCGAACTCATGGACCGCGAGATCATGACCTGAGCCAAAGTCGGCTGCTTAACCAACTGAGCCACCCAGGCGCCCCACAACTGTGTTTATCTCAACGTGGGTTACAAATGGAGAGAAGGAGGAATATTCTAGGAAGGAGCACATTTGTGAGTGGATTTAGATTGAAGAATGGTAAGATGGGACTTGACAGGTAAAAACGTACCTGGCCATGGAGAATGTAGAGAGCAAAATGGAGTCTCTCAGGTCAAGCAGAGGCCTGTGTCCAGCAATGATACAAGCAGTTAAAGGTACTGCACTAGGAGATATCGCCGGGACCATCATCAGCTGACACCCCAGAACTGGTAACAGGCAGAACCAGAGGAGGTCTGCAGGGACCCAAGACAGATTAAATCCCTTTCAAAGGGGGAGGACTTTTGCAGCAAACTGTAAGACTCCTCAGACCTGACCCCTCTGTGTCTGACCGCTTAAAAAAGACAACTGCGCTGAAATCTCTGCTTGACTCATTTCCGAATGCAAATGAGAGCCTTCACTGCTTGAACAAAATAAGCAGTAAGCACAGAGAGCTGACCCGGCCCAGACAGAGGCCTTATCTCAACTGTGCACCCACAGACTGACTTGGTGTTTGGTTCGTTAACTTCCTGCACCCTTCTGTCATCTTGTTTGCTGGGTGGTTGGTCTTCTGTCCTGCTCTGCCTGCCAGGTAAGAAGCCAAGTTTAATCACATGGTGAAATGTCATTGAGTTGGGAATCCTGAACTGTGAATTGTGAGTAACTTTGCTTTATGAGTGAATAAAGCTGACGCTGTGGAAAGACACATCTCGTGTGTGCGCCTTCATAGCGTGCTCATGACAGACGGTTTAAGTAGCGGTCCCAGATATCTCTGCAAGAGAGATACTTGGACTCCACAAGGGATAGTGATGATGGAAAAAAGCAGGCAATTAAAGAAATACTTAGCATGCAGAATGAGTAAAACTTGTGAGTAATGTGAGAAGGGAATTAGACAAGAGAAAACAGAAAGGTAAAGCCTAAAGTATTCTGAGGAGAAATAGATTCGGTGATTTTAAATTTAATTAAACTCATTAAATCATGAGTTTAATTTTAAAAGTGTTGAGTTTTATTTGTATATGTCCCAAGAGGCAGTTAAGATACACATCTAGAGATCAGAAGACTGATCTTACTTAGAAAAGAATGAAGTCATAAAAGTACTTAAGATTCCTAACAGAGTATATGTAGAGTAGTAAAAGAGGCTGTAGATACATATTTTTAGTAATACTAATATTGACAAGCTGTTCGGAAGAATTGGAGGAGAAGGAACAAGATAGGAGGAAAATGAGGAAAATATTGTACTCCATAGGCCAAAGAATAGAAGCTTTCCAGGAAAAATTGGTAAACGACCATTGATTCATTCAGTTATGCACAAATACTCATGAAGTTCTTACTTTGCATCAAGCACAGGTATGGAAAAGCCCTATATGGGCTCTACCTTTAGGGAACTTACAGAAAGATGGGAAAACAAATGTAAATGAAATAATTACACAAATATTTCATTGTATATTTCAATATGTCATAAAGAGTAAGTGTATTATAAGGAGCTATAAAAATACAAAGTAGGTGTACTTCTGAGGTCTGGGAACCCCTATCTGAAGAGGTAAACTCTTGATTTGAGATTTAAGGAATAATGTAGAAGCTAGTAAGGCACGAAGCAGGAGGGGGGCAGTTTTGACAATGAAACAGCAAATGTTATGGACCTACTATGTGAGGGATTTGGCCATGTACCCGGAGCCCTACAAGTTAACCTGAAGCTTTATTTTAGCATGAGAACAATCTCAGCTTCCAGGAATTTTTTCAAAATAATTAATTATTACTTTTAAGCAATCAACCATGCAGGGAAGGTGGTCCTAGATAGGACAGGGATGTTGGAGTTTGGTACATTTCCATTTTAGACTGAGAGGTAATTATGGGAAATATGAACTTATTTATTAATTTATTAATTATCACATTACCTGTAATATGTGTGAGATACTATGGGGAGGAGTGAGTGTTATATTTTTAAAAATCATCTTTATCATTATAATTTGAGGGATAATTTATATAGTTACCCATTTTAAGTGCATAATTCAAAAATTTGCTATTTTGCCAAGTTGTTGCATTATCTTTAATCAAATTTTTATACATTAATCAGTACAATTTTCCTCCCAGTATGGTAAAGGACTCTTATCAGCCTGAACAGTGAAATGTTGCCCTTGTGAAGCCTTTTACTAGGGCCAATGTTAGATGCTTGATTCATCTACCCCGGCAACAAAGAGCAATTCTATGCCCTCAACTGAAAGCTGAAAAGTAGGGGTGCCTGGATGGCTCAGTCAGTTGAGCATTGGACTCTTGGTTTCTGTGTGGTCACAACAGAATTTATTGACTAAGCTTGCTGTGTTATATGGTGACAATTTGTGGCACCCCAAATGATTACAACAGTAACATCACAGGTCACTCATCACAGGTCATCGCAACAAACATAGTAATGAAAATGTTTGAAATATTGCCAGAATTACCAAAATGTGACAGAGACATGAAGTGGCAGACGCTGTTGGAAAAATGGCCCCAAAAGACTTGCTTGAGAGGGGGGTCAAACCTTGACAGGCCTTCAATTTATAGACAAAGGATACTACAAAGCACAGTAAAGCAAAGTGCAGGGAGACAAGATGTGCCTGCATATAAATGTACATCAATATTTTTTTTTCAACGTTTATTTATTTTGGGGACAGAGAGAGACAGAGCATGAACGGGGGAGGGGCAGAGAGAGAGGGAGACACAGAATCGGAAACAGGCTCCAGGCTCTGAGCCATCAGCCCAGAGCCGAGGCAGGGCTCGAACTCACGGACCGCGAGATCGTGACCTGGCTGAAGTCGGACGCTTAACCGACTGCGCCACCCAGGCGCCCCTAGTATTTTTAATGTAATAAAATATTCAGATTCTAATTGGGTAGGGTACATAATCACAGCATAGGTCATCTCTATCTTTGGCATTCTGCATGCGGTGCTTTTCATGCCTAACTTTCTTAGGCAACTCCAGTCACCCAGTATGTTCTCCAGTGTAAGCCTTTTAATATGTTGAAGTAGAAACAGTCACCCCTGGTTCTGATATTATAATAGCATGTCACATGTGGCCATTTTTCTTTTTCAAAAAAGAAAACACAGCAATATCCACTGAAAAGAATGTTTTCAATCACATATATGTGCAAGGTTTAGTTCCAATCTGATGAATTTAGAAAAGATGAATGTCTCTCAAATAATCACTTTGCTTATAGGTCTCATTTATTCTTTGTTTCCTGAAGGGTGTCAAAGTTAGAGAGCCCTGACTGTCCCGGGAATTAAATTAGGGCCTTTTTTATTTCCTTTTTCTTTCATGTGACTGTACTTATTTCTTAACTAGTGTGACAAATGTGGCTTAAAATAAAAATTGTGCTATTACTAATGAAACACGTGTTTGGCAGCAACAGGGCTGGTAACAACAAAATGTCACAGGGCACTTATTTTCTTGTTGATTTGGTGGAGCGGCGATTAGGGAAAAAGTTGTAATGAACACAATAATGGGATGCTTAATGTGATAGCCGGGTGGAATTTTACTTTGATTTATTGAAAAGAAACACATTAATAAGCAGCCATTTAATTACTATTCATGAAACCTAGTGGTTAAACATCAAATTATTTTTCTCCTACATTTCTCTGTAAGCTAATCAAGATTTTAGACGCAATATTTTAGAAACAATATGGAAAACCACACTGTACAAAACTAATGATAACTTAGATTTAAACAACAGGTTCAAAATGTCAAAAAAAAAAAAAGAAATTAGAGCATGAGAAAAGACTAAGTATCTGTATATCACGAAACAAATTTGGACCTATTTTGATAGATTTGTTATTCACAGATTTGGCTCAAATAGTGCACATTATGATTATCAGAAGATGATCAGATCCTACTGACCTGGGAAGCACAACAGAGTTATATTTCTTAGTAGGATTTTATTATCTGTCTCATTAAAGCTGTTGGCCATCTAAATTTATTATTTGTGCAACATTTGGGTAGAAAAACACATGATGTTAGTGTGCCCCCATGTGGCTGGAGACTAGTAGGTAAGATTGTCAGGAAAGGCCTAAAAAGAAAGAAGGCCCCAGCTGGTTAGATTATCAATTAATTGAATACTTACTGCAACAAGATGGAGGGTCGCCTCTCCTATTTTTAAAGTTATTCTAAGTGAGAGGATTCACAGTTGCTCCTATAGTTCTTACAAATATCTTATTTTTAGTAGTTGACTCATGTTAACCAGCTCATCCACTGCTGATTCTGAAGTGATGTCACAGAGGAAAAACCTATGTCCACACACAAAATTTATTTTTCCTCACATACTGTTTGACTAAGTCAAGCCTGAAATATTTGAAAATATATTTCGTGATTAAATAAGATAATGGATCAAGTAAAAAAACAAAAACAAAAACAAAAAAACCCGTGTTAGGACAGGCCCAGAGCCTGAAGAATTAGTTTGCCAATTTGTAGGATACACTTGAAGACTGGTGTTGGTTTATAAATTCTGTTAATCAATAGGATATGGGATATCTATAATGTATGTGGTAGGTTTCCTAGAATTTGAAAACCCTTTTCTATAGAGCTTCTTTTTAGAGTCACCAACTTTAATATTTGATTCAAGGGTATTACCAATTAATACTCTTCTTGAATTAACTCTGTAGTCATTAGTCCCAAGGTGCAAAGACTTATCTGTTCACCAGTTCACGCTTCTGGAAAAACTCTGCAAGGATTAATTATGGTGACCCCATTAGATGGAAGCCTGCTCCAGATCTCTGAGGTACTGTAGTGTGTCCACAGTTGGGCACATTTTAGAAGTGAAAGAGTTGGGAGTGTTACAAATCTAAGGCATGAGGATTTGAGAACATTCTGAGTGAGGAAGAGAGACCTCAAATAACAGAAAAGGAGAATATCAGTATAATAACATTTGAACTTTGACAAAGGCTAAGACTGCCTCTTTGAGACACTAGCAAAGCAACAACACTAACTGTGCAGTTGGAATATTGAATTCTAACCAACTTTAACATTGCTGGTCTCAGTACAAGTTTCTTCTGGGTAAAGCCAGAAGATTTTTCCAGATTTCCCAGATTTTCCATTTGTTACTCTAATTAGTTCAAAATACTGTGCTTCTACGCCAACCTTTTTAATTAAAAACTTAAAAAGTAAAAACACAAATAGACTCAATTTTAAGGAGGGTGATCATTTAAGAAATAATGCAAACATCTATTTTCTCTACTAAAAATTTCTCTTTTTAATGAAAATGCATTGTTTAGGATAACAACAATTTGTGATTGTGAAGAAATTTTTAAAATTTCAAGCATAGGGTAGGAAGGAATTTAAGGGTTTCCCCCCTCCCATAATCCAAACTGACCTCTAATTTTAGTTTGCTCATTTAACATATTTTTAAAATTTCTCACAGAATGGTATTTTACAACATTTCTACTTGTCATTTTTTTTTTGCACAGATTGAAATGAGTTATGTATTTGTAAAAGATAAAATGAACCATTTCTGACCCCATGCTTTACACCAAAAAGAGAAATCCTAAGGGTAAGACAGAGTCAAAATCCAAATAATAATAGTAACATTTCACAAAACATCTTGCTCATTTACTGGAAATTGTCTTCACACTGGTAGAGAAAAGCAGGCTAAAGGAGAATGGGAGAAAATAAAAAGATAAAGCAATAGATGAAATGATAGCATTTGCAATCTTAATGTAAAATCTCTTAACATTGAATATCTCCTAGCACATTATTGGTTTTAGTCATATAGATATTGGTTCAGCCAGAAAAATTTATTAAATTCTCACGCTAAATGTTTGCTCTTTTTTTTGTCCTTGCTATCTTAGGCTCCTTAAAAATTTATATTCTGCAAAGAAATTTCCAATTAATTTTTCTTACTATGAAATTTTTGTAGGAATGTATTTGTTGAAAACTCCTTTATGGTTTTGAAAATAAAGCCACAGACACTCCAGTCAAGGCTACTTATGGAATAGTGATAATTCTTAAGTGTTTAGAATGGAAATGTTACAGAACTGTGAAGAAGTGACAGTGAGACAAAACTACCTGAATTCATCAGATTGGCAAATGGGTTAATTTACCTTTTCCTCATCTAGCTTGTAAAAACCTAATAGCTCTCTTTTCAGGGTAGTTAGAAATCTCATGCATTGACCTACTATTCTGACCTATGTATCATCTTTTTCCCATGGTAGAAGGCAAACAGTATTAAGACCTGCTTGAAAAGTATATGTTATAAATGTTACACACTTCAAGAAAGGAAGAAGTCATCTTTTTTTGCAAATCATATGATTTGGTTTGTAAGGCACCAGATTAGGTTTTAAAAAAACAGGCTTGACCATTAGCATACTGTATAGCATTTAGAATGGACCTTACAGTACTGAAAAGCTCAATGTTTCTCTTCCACAAAATCTCCTAATTACTCTTACTTCCTACTTCTTATTCATAAAAGCAAAACATACTAGTGTTAAGAAACTGAATTATTTTCCTCTCTGTGGCTTAAAATTGTTGTTCCTAAACCATCAATTGTAATAATGCTCCATGCCACTCTGGAGCAAAATGTGAGAATAAGTACTCCATTAAGGACTGTTGTTCAGCCTGAACAGCCTTATGCTATATATTTGACCATACACGGTCCCATTTTTAACTAGGCTGATACAAAATGATATTGTGTTAAAATCTTCAATTCTAAGGTAAAATTCAGCATTGATCACTTTTTTCAAAGGAAAACACGACAGATAAAATTATGTGCATTTCTTTTGCATATAAAATTTCCTATCAACAAGTACATGTAGAGTGAACATTTCATTAGCAGCTTACTGAATAGGAGTAATGGGCCAATAATAAATAGTCTTTATAGTACAGGCACAATTACATATCAGTGAAAACAAATGCCTCTCAAATTCTAGCCAATGAAAATAATATGGGATACTTTGCATTTTTTCATTGTTCTATAATTAAAAATAGACCACAATACAGAAATTTACTACCAAGAAAATTCAGTGTCAGTGATATGTACTGATAGAGCTTTACCAAAATGTATATTTTCAGGCCTAAGGACATCAGACATCAAAGACACCCCCATCCTCACTGTGCCAAAGAAATTGAAACATCCAGAGAGAGCTGACAATATATTAAAATTTTTACATGAAAAATTTTTGTTTAATAACACTAGTTATATTTCTAGATAAGTTAATATTATTAAAACTAAACACATCACACAGCACCTTTCCTTTTATATCTTGAAAAGTGTACAAGAACAAGAGTGGAAGAAAAAAAGGCTGATTAGAAAAGCCCACAGTCTTTTAGATTCTCTTTGATAATTATATCAGTAACCGCATCAAACACGAACTTGACATTTTGGGTATCTGTAGCACAGGTCATGTGGGAATAAATTTCCTTATCTTCTTTTTTTAAATTCAGGTCTAGAAACTGGTTTTTGATGTAGTTCCCTGCATCTTCAAATGTATTTGGTCCTTGTTACAAAAAGAAATAAGAAATGTTAATTGCATTTAAAAATGAATGAAGTTAGAAATAATATCAGTAGGTGTTAGCATTTTACTTTGTATGCTACTATTTGATATACTCACTATTGAAAAATCAAGATGGCAATGGTCACTTATCAGGGATTTATGCAATGTTACATTGCTGGGAACGGTGCTTACCCAGCTGGGTAGGGACTTCATTTGGCTGAAATGCTCACAATACAGTAAGAATACAAACATATATACATAAATAAGCTAGTAATGAAGCTTATATACATGACAAAGGCTGTGCATTTCTATGTGCATGTGGGTGTGTGGAGATGAGTAGACTACAGAATGAGGGTGGTATTTGAGCTGGATCTTGAGGGGTAGCTAGAAGAGAGAAGGAAATAGCATGAGTGAAGGCCAAAAGCGGGAGAAGGGCCTGTGTCACTAGACTTGAAGGTAGGGTTGAGCAGCAAGTATGCACTTTGCAGAATCTAGTTGGAATTGTAGCAAATCAAGTAGAAAGGATGCGTTGGGTCAGACTAGAGACTATGTTGGTAACTAAACAAAGGGCTTGAAATGACATATGTAAAACTAGAGACAGCTGTTCTTTTTTTGAAGCTTATTTATTTGAGAGAGAGAGAATATACAAGCGGCAGGGGCAGAGAGTGAGGGAAATAAAATCCGAAGCAGGCTCCAGCCTTTGAGCTGTCAGCACAGAGCCTGACGCAGGTCTGTAACACACAAACCGTGAGATAATGACTTGAGCCAAAGCTGGATCCTTGCTTCACTGACTGAGCCACCCAGGCACCCAAGACAGCTATTCTTGACTGATGCTTTAGTAGAACCAAATGGAGAGTCAATGAAAGGTGGGCTTGGGAATGTTTAGACTGGAAGCAGAAGACACAATGGATCAATAAAAATACAAATGTTAATAAACACAAGGTAGCCAAAAGTGATCTGTTGGTGGGCTTTATAACAGAATATACTTGGTGGGGACGTAACACATGATAGGGCAGTAGCATAAAGATTTTCCAAGGAGATGAGATTTTGTTCCCCACTTTATTGTATCTAGGAGAAAAATGCCATGAGGGACAATCGTTATAACCATGTAACATGGCTAAAATCCAAAACACTAACAACACCAAATGCTGGCAAAGATGTTGAGCCATAGGAACTCTAATTCATTGCTGGTAGAGATGAGAAATGGTACAGCCACTTGGGAAGGCAGTTGGGCAGTTTCTTATAAAGCTAAACATGGTATTAGCATACAGTCCAGCAAATATGCTTCTAGGTATTTACACAAAAACTTATGTGTGCACAGAATCATGAAGATAGATGTTTATAGCAGCTTTATTCAGAATTGCCAAAAATTGGAAGTAATTCGGGTGTCCTATAGGCGAAAGGTTAAAGAAACTAGTTTCTTTATGGAATGGAATACTATTCAACAATAAAAGGAAATGGACTATCAACCCATGAAAAGTGGTGGAGGGAATTTAAATGTATATTGCGTTTAAAAATGAAAGCGAAAATAGTCTGTCAGAAAATGCTATATATTGTATGATTGCAGCTACATGCATTCTGGAAAGGGCACAGCTATAGATAAAAAGATCAGAGGTTGCCATGAGAGAGAAGGGAGGGGAAAAACATAAATTTATAGTGGAACACAGATGATTTTTATGGCAGTGAAACGATTCTGTATGTTGCTGTCATGGTGGATACATGACATGAATTTGGGAGAGCATACAGAACTGAGTAACACAGAGAGCCCCCACTGAAAACTATAGACTTTAGTTATAGTGTATCAATATCTATCAGTCAGTTGTAACAAATACACCATATCAAGGCAAAATGTTAATAATAGGGGAAACCAGAATGTGACCACAGAGGGAGTATATGGAAACTCTGTATTTTCTGTTCATTTTTCCTGTAAACTAAAGACTGCTCTAAGAAATAGCCGATTAGTTAGAAGAAAACATAAAGAGCTTTACTTAGTCTATATTTAGTTTGTAGTATTCAATATGGAATCGGGACTATATTTAATCACATGATAAATGTGTTAACACAGAAATGATAATATTCACAAAGCTAGAGGAAAGATATAAGCAACTGTTTTAGATTAGCATAGTTACTGCGACCGTATACCATGACTAGTAACATTTGGGTTACCCAAGTATCTCAGTGGTGGAATTGGGCTTCTATTTGTGTTTAAATCATGAAAATTTCCATCTTACATAATATCATTAACAACAGAACATTTAACTTTATACGAAAAAAAAAAGTTGTCTCTGAGGGAAAAACAACCCACCTATAGATCTGACATTTATAGTCACTGATTAACAGAATCAGCACTAAAATTCTAGGATCTAGGAAAACTGGAAAGAGAAAATGTCACTATTCTCAAAATCACTCAAACTGTCCTTCAGGAAACTTAATTCTGACTTTGAGAAACCACTGCATTATAAGGTTTCATTGGGGAATATGTAAAAAATGTTAATTTGCAATATATTGTTTATAATGTTTAAGATAATATAATTTGCAATGTTGTTTAATACATAGAGTAGCAACCCTGGTCTACCTAACCTCCTGTTTATTGACTAGAGCTTTGCTTTGATGTAGAAGGTTTTCTGTTTATCTGCAAACAGTTTGGATTCTTCCAGTTTGGATCATACACGTGACTCAAGCAATTATCATAAGCCTCAACTTCATAAATGCTACCTGTCAAGGTGCAGATAGGAAAATATAGGTCTATGTAAGAATTTAGTGGGGCACCTGGGTGGCTCAGTCGGTTAAGCAACTGACTTCGACTCAGGTCATGATCTCACGGTTTGTGAGTGCTAGCCCCACGTCAGGTTCTGTGCTGACAGCTCAGAGCCAGGAGCCTGCTTCAGATTCGGTGTCTCCCTTTCTCTCTGCCCTTCCCCCGCTTGCACTCTCTTTCTCACTGTCAAAAAATGAATAAACATTAAAAAACATTTTAAAAAGAATTTAGTATGGCATTAAAGAAAGAAGATCTTACCAGTGTATTCTGGAAAGCAGATACTAAGATGCACTTTGGTTACTTTTTCTTGAAAGAGATCCTTTTTATTGAGAAACAGGACAATGGAGGTGGTTGCAAAGTACTTGTGATTACAGATACTGTTGAATAGGTGAAGGCTTTCATGCATTCTGTTCTGTTAGGTATAAAAGATGAGAATGTGTAGGATTATTATTTGCAAAATATTAACACCGGGTATTATAAGCAAAGCCCTAGAAATAACATCTATGTTTGGAAGGAATTCACTGAGTTGGGGAGTGTGGTAGTAATGTCAGAAAGCACAAATGCTTAGGTGTTTGTTTGTTTGTTTGTTTGTTTGTTTGTTTGTTTGTTTTACCCTGGCCTTGCTTTCCTTTTAGACTTACCACTTCCTCATCTTCCACTAGGACCATGTCATAGGCACTGAGTGCAGCACAAAATATAATGCATGTAACGCCTTCAAAGCAGTGAATCCATTTCTTTCTCTCAGATCTCTGTCCTCCTACGTCGAACATTCTTTAAAAAAAAAAAAGAATAGCAAACCTTAGAGATACCTATCAAAAGTTACATTAATATTAACATTTCTAGTTATAAATGAATGCTCTCCTATCTTTAAAATATTTTATTTTTATTGATTGTAAGATATTTTAATTGGTCAATTTGCAGCTCAAGGACTATAGAAAAAGAGAAAGTTCATCTTTTTTTCTTTTATTTTTTTGTATTCATGAAAACTAGATAAAAGATACAGTAACTCACATACTGGCTTTGGGGGACTGAGGAATTTTAAGCAGCTTATGGTTTTAGTAAGAAATCTATTAGAGTCGAGAAACTTCGATCAAAGTCTATGCATAGTGTGGAAGTGTTGAAGCACTATATTGTACACCTGAAACTAACAGAATGCTGCATGTTAACTGTACCAGAACAGTAATTAAAAAAAAAAGTCTCTGCATAATCTTAAATGAACAGAACCTACAAAAAGATTGGAAGCCACCATAGTTCTGATATTACAATCCCTGTTTCTTCTCTTAGCTCTTGCTACATTCGTTCATTTGTTCATTCAAACAATTACTGTTTGCATTTTATGTGCTACACACTGTGCGAGGACTACAAACACAGAGATGAATAGATACAGTCACTATCTTCAAAGAGCTCTCTGTCATGCAGAGAGAAAACCAATATGCTATTATAGTATTATATAATAAATACTCTAAAATGCAAGGTAAAATGTGAGCCCAGAGGAAAACTTAAGTCAGCCAGAGTGATCATGGAACCTACTCACAGGAAGTGTTTTAGAATTTGGCCCTCCCCCTGTGTTAGTATTTCGGCAAGAGACATCATTGTGGACATAGCAACTTGGTAAAGAAACTAGGAGTTTCTGTTCTTAAGACCTCCCTTTCCCTTACCCTCCATATAATACACATACAAAATGCAGTTCCCAACTCATCCTCTTCTTTCCAAGTCCCCTTGTCTTGTGCAAGCCACCAACATTTCTTTTTTTTTCTTTTAAGTTTATTTATTTATTTTGAGAGAGAGACAGAGAGAGAGCAAGTACACAGGGAGGGTCACAGAAAGAATCCCAAGCAGGCTCCATGCTTTCAGTGCAGAGCTTGATGCGGGGCTCAGTCCTACCACCATGAGATTATGACATGAGCCAAAATCAAGAGTCAGATGCTTAATTGTCTGAGCCACCCAGGTGCCCCAAGCCACCAAACTCACCAACCTCCCCAACCTCCCCAACTTGCCCAAGTTCCCCAAATTCCCCAAGCTCGCCATGCTCACCATAGCCACTGCAAAACTCTGTGATTTGCCACAGGCTTCTTAGACATAGAACCAAACACAGACTGGTTTGATGACCCTTAAGGCTCTGGCTATTTTGGTTCCTGCTTACTTTTTCCAGCTTACTTCATACCACTTTCCTCTTTAATCCAGTCCAATCACAAGGCTATTCTTTAAGTGACTTTAGTATAAACCTACTTTTTGCTGCTTCAGGACTACTGCACGGTCACTTTTTTCCTCACATAACTCTGCCTTTTTCACAACTTGAAGGTCTTACAGTCAGTGTCTCCTTCACAAGGAAGCCTCCTTGGTCATCTATGTAAATGGTCTCTCTTCCTATCCCCATTTAATTTCTATCACATCACTTTCTTTCCTTCATAGTGATTGTCACAACCAGTAATTAACTAGTTTGTTTATTTTTTATGGGTTTAATATCTACCATCTTCCTAATAGAATACCAAGCTCAGGGCAGGGACTTAACTATATTAGTGACAACTATATTCCCAGTACCAGGAACTATGTCTGACCTACAGTAGACATGCAACAAATATTTGCTGACCAAATATATTGCATGTGATTGGGATGGAGGGTGGATTTCGATATCAAGTGCAGGTGCAAAAGTCATTAAGGAATGAGAGGACATGACATGTTTAGGGTAAACACGTAATTTATATTTTGGGGAACATGAAAACTTAGTAAAACCATTGAGATATATGGCCCGCTCATTATTCATTTATTCAATAAATATTTATTGGTCATGCCAGGCATTAGAGATTCAACCTCAAGAAGCTTCTAATTTGCTGGTGGCAGAGAAGGCAGTGGTGCCTGTGTTTGTGAACAGACATAGGATATACAGATAGAGAGTGTAGGGGTAATTGGAACTGAAGTAATCAGAAACTGCAGTCATTAAAATTTTAGGATGGGGGGTTGAGGTAAGTGGATGTCTGGGGAAAACGTTCCAGGTAAAGGCAGCAGAGAATACAGCAAGAGCAAAGGATTTGAGCAGGCAGGAGTGAGGCTGATGAGTCAGGCCAGAAATAGATGAATGAAGCCTTTTATGTCACATGAGAAGATACTTATATTAGAATCAGTGGGGAATGATGTGAGATTTGGGGACAGGGAATTAAAATTGTTTGTTTGTTTGTTTGTTGTTATATTCGGTCACTTTGATCTGAGTCCAGAAGATAGATTTGATAAGAAAGAGACTAGAGGCAGAGAAAGGAGTTATGGGGCTTTCGTAATAGCTTAACCGCAAGACATTAATTACTAAGAAACATCCAAGCTGCACAAAGATTACAAAGGCAATAACTATACTTGGGATAATAAATGTCAATCAGCAGACATTACTAAAGATAAAAGTATAATACATTGCCCTTCTCTACTACTGCACACTTCATATATGAACCAGGTAGGGAACAAACATATGGAACTGAAATTCCTCAAATACACACACACACACACACACACACACACACACGCACACACACGCACACACACACCAGTACAAAAAGAGTTCAGTAGTAGATTGAAAGAGAAGATCTCACAATATTCAAGATAGTGCTTAGGAGTTCAGTGGTTATGTGATTTGGAAATTTAAATCCAGTGTCAATAAATACTGTTACAGGTGCTGGCAATACCAAGCCCTCTGCAGCTTCAGACTTGCAGTATAAATGGAGGAAGAGGACAGCATTTTGACTTCAAGGTTATATTATGAGTAAATCAATCAACAAACTTAATTGTTAAAAACCAGTCAACACTCTTAGGGAAGCAAGGATAATAAATACGCATTCAGACATTTAAATCTGTAGTTTTTTTGATCTATAAAGTAATCTTAGTCTTTTTTTCAGACTTTGAAAAGTAGTTTTATCTATTGAAATTATAACATGTAGTACAAATGGAAATAGTTGGGATCGTGACTTTTATTTCCTCCATAAATGCTCATATCACCAATTGTAATATCTTAATTTTATTTTTTTATTTCTTAAAATTTTTTAATGTTTATTTGTTTTTTTGAGACAGAGAGAGACAGAGCATGAACGGGGGAGGGTCAGAGAGAGAGGGAGACACAGAATCCGAAACAGGCTCCAGGCTCCGAGCTGTCATCACAGAGCCCCACGCAGGGCTTGAATTCACAGACCGTGACATCATGACCTGAGCCGAAGTCAGATGCTCAACCAACTGAGCCACCCAGGAGCCCCAGTAATATCTTAATTTTAATGTAACATACCTAATAAGAGTTTATTTGCCAGGCATGTAAGCAATCTATAACAATTTACTCAAATTTTAAAATAAAAACTTATAGTTTATACGTATACATGTAAATATACATATAGTTTATGTACAACTATTGTTTCTCTTTTTCAGATGAGACATTAAAGCAACTTGCCCAAGGCTTAGTAATTCAACTAATATCTGTAGAGGTTATTATGTACCAGGCACCATGATAGGTTCTGTGGGTATGATAGTGAACCTCATCATGTGTCAGTCTATTTGCTTAGACCAGAGATCCCCAACTAGTACATAGTGTCCACAGTTAGCTTTAAAACTCTTAAGCTCTCACCAGTGGGCCAGAATTACCTTCACTGTAGAGTCTATCCTTCTTCCCCTAAGCCAAACAATAGCTCTATGTATTGTCAAACTGGGCAAAAATATAAAACTCTCCCCTTACCAGGTGTTTTGTTCCATTATTTTAATGGCGATGGTATAGACCTCCAGGAATCTAGCTGTTGTGTATATTCTCCACTTGATCATATGAGTATATGATGGATCATATCTGGTAAAGAACTGTGATACTGTGACTGAACAAAGATGCATCAAGTTGTGGGTTTTGGTGCACAGAGGACTGAATATACATCAGAGTTTTAAATTCCTTGTAGGCTTTTCAAACTAAAACAACTCCTTGTATCTCCACCCACTAGATTTTAACATGAAAATATCTCCATAATTCTTGTTTTCTCTTGTGTTCTAGTCCTCTCTTCAGGGTTTGCTTCCATACTGGGCATCCTATAATGGAGAACTAACCAATCATGGAATGAGGGCAAAAGTTGCTGGATGAATAGAATGTTTGTGCTAAGACAGCCCAATCTTCAGTTTCCACAGTAGAAATGATATTGTTGCAGGAACCAAATTCCAGGACACCTTGATTAAGTTTTCCCCACTAAATAGCACTTGGATGAGTCTAATTAGCATTTGTTTTTGAGCTTCTTTATCTCTGTTTTTATGGCCAACTAAGTAAGCTGTCTGATAATTTCTTTTTTATTTTTATTTTTTTCAAGTTTATTTATTTAAAGAGAGAGAGAGGGAACAAGCAGGGTGGGAACAGAGAGAGGGGAGAGAGGGAATCCTAAGCAGACTCCACTCCATTAGTGCAGAGCCTAATGCAGGGCTCAGTCTCATGAACCGTGAAATCATGACCTGAGCCAAAATGAAGAGTTGGCCCCTTAATGAACTGAGCCACCCACACCTGATAATTTCTTTTTTAAAATCACTTTTATATTTTCAATTAGATTATATTCAAAAGTTACAAATCTGACAAGGTGACTTAGTATAACTGCTCAGATTCCTAGCATGGTGGTCATATATTTTACCTCAAAGAGGGTAATCTCATATTAATAGTTTTGAATAAGAAAAAAAAATTTGCAGGGAACCCCTTGCAATGAAAATGGTAATAAGAATGATCAAGGTATGAGTATTACCAATATATGGACTCCTAGGGGAATATAAACTCCCCAGGAAAAGGGAAAAACAGAAATTTCATATACTTCCCATGTATTTCTTTTCTACAATGTAATGATAGCAAATGGCTTTCCCCAAAAATAAATGTTTTCAAAACCTTTGAGATGAGAGTCAAAGCAAGCCCAGCAATCTCACTGGCTCTCTGCCGACTTTCTCTGATCATTCAGCTTCTTCGAAGCCTACTGTTGATATTAACATCTTTGTGTAAGGGTAGCTCTTCTCTTCAGGTAAATGTATAAAATCAGCGAGGGTTATAAAATGTAGTATGACCCTTAGCGGACAGTTCTTTTAACCTATCATGCAGCCTCCACTAAACACATTTTAATAAGCTTAGCTTTCTCCCAAGGAAGGGAGGACAAAGATCTGCCCTCTGAGTGTTTTGTTATGTTGATAAAAGTGACTTTTGAAAGTCTTAGATTGCATGCCAATAACCTACTCATGTTATGACTCACTTGATAAACAGTGGTGTGTGTGTATATATGCATGGGAGCAGGTTGACGTTAGAGACAAAGGTCCAGGAAGCATTGGCCATTGCTCTAATGTCATCTGCCATCACAGAATTGAAATGTTCATTAGCAGATCAGACCAACATCTGGAGTTTTGTTTTCATATTGAGTGTACTGGATATAATGTTGGCTCTAAGAAGTTACATTTTGTTTTCCTGCTATTGTAGTCCTTTCTTGTCATACATCTCTCTTCACTTTTAGCTCTTTCTCTAAGTTTTAATTTGGGGCTTATTTTAGAGGTGTAAAGCATTACAATCTATTGAAACATTTTCAAGATTCCCAAAGTAGAAGCATTTACTTATATATTTCATTGAATAAGTATTCTTCTATATAAAAATATATTTAAGAATGTATATGAGTATATATCAATATATAAGTATATGGGAGTATGGATACATATATATTCCATCATGACCATTCTGTGAAAAACAAAAGTAGAAATCAGAGAAAAACATTCATTCCTGCTGACTGAACATTTGGATTCGTCAGATCTACATAACAACTAATGAGGTAAATGTACATGTGATACAGATTGAGTATCCTTAATTCCTTGAGCAGTTAAGGTAACCAGAGCCTTAATGATATTGACTAGAATATGCAGTTCTCATTTTGCATTTTGCATGAAGTTTTTTTAATGTATATTTTGGTAATACATATTTTCTTATTAATTCTGATATTTAAGTCAGAATTCTTAAATTAAAAAAAAAGTTTTTAAATACCTGAGTTGTATGATACAACTAAAAATCCACAGGCAAGGCTTTTAGGTGATAGCTGAACATTGATTATTTGTTAAACTACCCATGGTATTAATATAGGGCGAATTGCCAGAGTTTTATATTAAATAGTTGGCTTTACATTAAACAGTTGTATTTTATAATCTATTTTAAACAGTTTGGAAAGCTATTGAATTTTATGGGTTTGTGTCAAACAGTTGGCTACATATTTAACCACACAAGATTATTCACAGTTCATATTAGATAGATTATAATGAAATAATCTGTACTTCGTAGCAATTAAAAATTATTGCATAATCTACGCTAAGAAAAAAAAGAAAATCTAACCTGATTTGGAATTTATTTTAAATTATTCTGTTGGTGGAGATTTTTTAAGATATTTGACCATATAATATTAAACCATCTTAAGATGGCAACATGTTAAAGGGCCAGGATAGATCTGTGTCACCACCACACAGCCATCACAAAATAGCCTAACCGAGTCTTTCTCTGGTGCCAAGTTCTCAAAATAGATTAGGACAGATATTTGCAGACAAAAAAGATAGGCACAGAGATCATTCTAAATCCCTTCACTGCTTGTATATAAAAAACAGAATCAAAAGGAGTTATAACCATAAAACAGGCAGGGTCTCTAAATGCTCATAATTGTTAATAACATTGTATACTTGCTACAAAATGTGTGTGTGTTTGTTTGGAACTTGATATGCCCACTAGATAATTCTCTAATTATTGAATAGTATAATTCACAAAGTCATTAAAATATATCACTAGAATAAATTAGACATGTTACATAGCTTATTGTCTTGATAATACTAACCATGAACATACTTGAAACAAATATATAGCTATACATGAGTGATTGCTCTGTGAGATCTAATAGAGAAGGACAAAGCTAATTTGAGATCTAGCAGCTGAGTAGACAATCAGACTCACTCCTAAACTGACTTATGCCCCCACAGAAATAAACAGAGTACACATGATCAATTTGAAATTTAAGAAAATTATAATTTATCTCATAGATCCACTCAAACATTCTTGAGAATAGTTATGTTGAATTTATAAAACCTAAAACTCTATGTTGTAATAATTGCTGACCTCTCTTCCTCGACTTCCATATAGTTTTATGTCCTCTTAATTCTATTGTTTAATTGTGGAACAATTAGGGAGAAAGTGGCTTCTCTATCATTGTTGGATAAATCATTATAAATCTGTAAGTTCTTCGTCCCGAGGGATTATTTTATAACAATAAAAGAGCTCACACTTGTGTTTTCCATTTACATAGTACTTTAACATTTGTAAAGATAATTTATTTTACATTTGACTGTTGGAATTCTGGTTTGATAAGAACTCTAAGGTAATTTCCATTAAATTAGGTGATGTAGGAAGATGATACAGTATCTTAACAGACAGAATTTTTCATTTTGATGTTCCTGTTTAAAATTCTAGAGTTCTCTAGTTTAGTATGCAAATTAAATCTTTAGTTTTAAATAGTCATAGGATGATTTATGCTATGTGAATTCAAATCAATGCTAATGCAATATATTTTAATACCTGGGCACTTACTGAAATGAAGTTGGAAGGTATCTTATTTTTAGACTTTCTATTTTGAAACACTACCAAATTTTATACTATAAAAGTCTGTGTACTTTTAGATAATCCTATTCAGCACTTCAAAAAAAAAAACCCAAGTGATTTAACTGTGGGAATTATTAAGGGATTAATATATCTCAGTTGCGGTGACTAAGCTTAAAAACATAATTAAATGATTTTAAATAGTTCCTTAAGAAAAAAGTATAGTTGCCTTTTTAATATTTTGTAGTAAAATTTAAATACTTTCAAAACTTCATTGTTTAAATACTTGTTTTTAAAGAAATTCCCTGCATTTGAGTTATTATCCTTCTCCATTTCCTAACAGAAGATGCCTTTAAGAATACACCCTCTTCAGGAAGAAGAAAAACAAAACATTAAAACAAAAGAGCTGCAAACCTGTTTGAATGAATGCAAAGAGGTTGTATTTGTGTGGTATAGAAACTGTTAGGTCAAAAGAAATCCTAACTTGGTTTTACAATCCAATTGACAAACACCTTCCATTTCAGCATTGATGCTGTCATAGAGAATTAGCAAGTCCTTTTCTTATTCCTTCATAAGCGCCAACAATATATGAAAGCAGCATAGGCAATCACCTGTCTATATGACTTACGACAATGCCTCACAAAACACAGAACTACAAAAGAATGGGAAAATGGTACACCAATAGGGGTTTAAAGGTATACTCTGAAGAGGTCTATTATGAGGTAATATATCTTTAAAATAATGTTTTATTTATTAATTGCCTTTTTTAATTTTTAGAGAGATAGGGAGCATGAGCAGGGGAGAGTGGCAGGGGGAGAGAGAGAACCTTAAGCAGGCTCCACGCTCAGCACAGAGCCTGACACAGCGCTTGATCCCACGACCATGGGATCATGACCTGATCAAGACTAGTGTGCTCAACTGACTGAGCCAGCCAGGTACCCCTAAAATCATTTTTTTAAATATTAATGCAAATGCTGTATTCTATTCAGGATATAATTTTTTTAAATTCTATGAGTATTATTTGCTACTGAGTGAAATAGATGTTCCAAATAATGGACATGACTTTCTGAGGTTTATGTGTTCATTGGCAATCGTCATGTCCCTGGTTTCAGAGGCACAGATGTGCAAAGGTACTGAGCCTTGCCAACTCAGAGATATCTCACAAACAGGCGGTCATTTTTTTCTCCCTTCCCTCTTCTCTCTGAAGGGAGTTATGAATGACCAAAAACATTTGAAGAAGCACTTACTCTACAGAAAAAAAGAATGGTTTGTTTTTTTTTCTAATTTGTTTTTTAACATTTATTTATTTTTGAGGGAGAGAGAGAGTGAGTGAGTGGGATTGGGGCAGAGAGAGAGGGAGACACAGAATCCAAAGCAGGCTCCAGCTTCCAAGCTGTCAGCACAGAGCCTGACGCGGGGCTCGAACTCGTGAAATCATGACCTGAGCCAAAGTCGGATGCTTAACCGACTGAGCCACCCAGGTGCCCCTAAAAAAGAATGGTTTCTGTCCCAATTTACCTAACAGCCCACAATGACATGCAGTGCAAGAAGTGTGGTTTTTGAAGTTAGAAAGATGTATGTTCTAATCACATTTCTAACACTTCTACGTATGATATTGAGGAAATCTTTCACCTCATTTTAGCTTTAATTTTTTTCTTTATCCAAAAAAAGTACAGCAATACTCAGGTCAACATGTTATAATGAGCATGTAAAAATAGGGTATATATAGTGCTTGGCATCACACATTTATTCATCTAGCAAGAACTGACAGTACGCCTACTCTGTGCTGGCCACTGTGATAATCACAGGAGGCGGCACTGTAAACAGACATGACCCTGGCCTCCAGGAGCTCAGAGCATAGGAGACAGAAACAGAAACAAAGGAGGAAACAAATAAAGAAACAAGGAAACTTCACACATTAGTAAGTTTTTGTTTTTGTTTTTGTTTTTTAAGTAACAAAATAGTCTGATATTTCAGTGTTGTAGAGGCATTGGCTCCCACTGGTATGGCTAGTGAGAGCTGTTTACATTTCTTCCCAGTGCCGCATTCAGTGACCTCACTTTGCTAGGTTGCAATTAACCATTGTTAGGGTATTTATAGCAAGGGAATCCTCAAGAGCCATACATCAGGCTTTCCCTCTCCCTGTGTCCCTGTGTGCCTATTGATATGTTTACCAGTACACTACTGGGTGTAGTAGTGACAGGGATGTGAGGCGATGGGTAACAGAAGGAATAAGTCTCCATGAGGTGATAGTATCTGATTTGGGAACCTAATGATAAGAAGGAGCCAGTCCTTCTCATCCAGCGTCAGAGCATTTTAAGCAAAGAGAACAGCAATGTCCTAAGGTTTGGAATGTTCAAGGAACAGATATATATAGATATATAGATATAGGTATAGATATAGATATAGATATATGCCATATATCTATATCTATATATATGGCAGATAATTTGTGAAAGTGACTATTTCTGAGAACATACTAAGTTGGTGTTGCAGAGAATGACTGAGTTATAAGCTTCTAGGTATTCATTATGTGATACTAATTTTCATAACTGGTTTATGGTCCAAGCGATCTAAAATCCAGAAAATTCCATTAGCTTGTGTAATGCTTTGACAGGGTTAGGAGAAGCAGAGGGTCCAAGCAATTGGACTTGGACTCCCATGGGAAAACCTTAGAAACTGGATCAAAAACCAGAAGCCTGGAGAACGTAGTTGCCAAAGAGGAACAGCGATGACAGGACCGAAAACAAACTGCTTACGTTTGCCAAGAGTGGATGTGAATCCAAATTTTTGTGGCCCCTTTATCCTGGTTTGATCTTTGGGTCATCTTTCAGAAAATTAACTATTGGTGGACCTGAGATTTGGGTGTAAATTTTGAAGGGCTTTATTTGATATTAACTTGAAAATATCCTGGCCATCTCTGTAATATCTATTCTAATTAGATATTACGTCTCACCAATTCTAATACTAAAAAAATTTTAAAGCTTTTATCCCACTGAAGTGAATTTTGCCTCACAAATGGATACAGATAATTCATGTCACTTTCATTCAGTTTTTCTACTTTTTAAAAGTATTCCCATTTTGTGTACATGAATGGGTTTACTAATTGTATTTTTATTAATTTTTCATTATTTAGTGGTACATCTGGAACCTGGTTTTAATGTTTAATAGTCCATCTCATCAACAATCCATAGGGAGAGGCAGTTAAATATGATGATGTTTTATAGCACTATGGTTTGGATTTCCAATTCTTGGTTCAAAAAATGAGTGGTTTTGGGGTGCCTGGGTGGCTCAGTTGGTTAAATAAGTATCTGACTTCGGCTCAGGTCATGATCTCATGATTTGTGGGTTCGAGCCTGCGTCAGGCTCTGTGTTGGTAGCTCAGAGTCTGGAGCCTGCTTTGGATTCTGTGTCTTCCTCTCTTGCTGCCCCTCTCCTGGTTGTGCTCTGTCACTCTCTCAAAAATAAACAAACATCAAAAACATTTTTTAAGAAACTGAATGATTTTGCACTAGCATTTCTAGAAAGGTCTTGGTAATGTGACAGCAATAAAAATACTGGACTCATTTTCATACCCAAACCATGCTTATAAAATAGGCCTTGTTATTTCAGTAAATGGCATCACATTCAAATAGTTCTCCTCTCAATTATTTGCATCATTTTAAATTAAGGAAATGAATTAATAAGAGTATTTCAGGCAAATGAGAGAGTAGGAAGGCAAAGGAAATAGTATCCGTGGCACCTGTTACTTAAATTTAATTTAAATACATTTTCTTTTCTTTTTTTTAAGTAGGATATCAGTTTCAAGTAAGAGGAAAATGAAATCTAGCTACCACCTGGTCAATACGAGGCATTTTTCTTGGAGGAAGTATTGGGACTTAGGGTGGGGGTTAGGGTGTAGGGCTCTAGGAAGGCAATAAGGGAAAGTAGCACTGACAGTGAGCTAGGAAGGCCTAGATAGTATGCCTAAGGTTCACTGGGCTTGAATATGGGTTAGACCTTTCTCTGTAAAAAAAAAAAAATATATATATATATTCATATATATATGAATATATATATATTCATATATATATGAATATATATATATATTCATATATATGAAAAATAAAAAATACATATATATACATATTGAATATTTCAGTTGATGATTAGAAAAGACATTGTTCATACCTGAAATGCAAATCTTTGAAGGAGAATTGAGTTTCAATGATTCCAGTTGTTTTCACTCGAGAATGTAGAACATCTTGCTCATTTGGGACATATCCAGGAGCTGTGATTCTATCTACATCATTAAGGTAGCTAATACAACAACAAAAAATAGCATATATTTTTAAAATTTGCATTTGAAGATACCAGGATGCAGTACAAATAAATTTTTACTTCAGGGTCCATTAAAATTATTAAACTCCAGACTGGTTCTCTCTAACCCTGCTCATCAGAGCTTGGTGGACGGATGCTGCAGAATACTAAGTGTGGCACACACATGACCAATGGAGGCCTCTTGTAAAGACATCTAGGTCTGGGTGCCTGGGTGGCTCAGTTGGTTAAGCAACTGAGTTTTGATTTCAGCTCTGGTCATGATCCCGGGGTCATGGGATTGAGCCTGACCTGGAGACCCGTGTCAGGCTCCTTGCTAAGTCATGGAGCCTTCTTAAGATCCTTTTTCTCTTTCCTTCTGCCCCTCTCCCCTGATTGTGTACCCTCTCTCTCTAAAAACAAAAACAAAAACAAAAACTAGATCAATACTACCTTAGCCTGCATTTTATGAGGTGTATGTAACAGAATTGATGTTATATAGATATATTTCAGAGAAAATTTCTGTTTCCAGGTTTTGATCATCCCCCAAAACGTCCTATCTTGAATGGTAGTCAGTAGATTATCTTCAAAATGCTGTAATTTGAATTTAGGCATTTTGAATTTTAAGGGAGTTATTGGTTTTCATAACTTGAAGTTTGTCCTGTTGTTCTCCATGGATTGTCTAGCTTAGGACTCTGGACCATTTGTATGAAGTGCCATGATTATATACATTTAGCACAATAAAAGAAAATATTTTTATTTTCTTGCTGGTTCACGATGGAACTAACTTATTTCATTGCTGAGCCATTCAGGGGACAGAAGGCTGAACTTAGACATTGCACCCACTCCTACCTCTCTTCTCTTCCACCAATGTGTCAGTATCCTTACCTCTTTCCTGGACCACATATTTAAAAACCCTACTGTTAGCAAGCTGAGTACTGCCCTGGTTTTGCCCACAGGATCTAGAGGTGCTGAGAAGCAGAAATAGATCTGAGTAAGCCGTGTGCTCCGCTAGAGTCTGTTAGATTAGAGGAAAGAAGCTGTTCTTTGCCTCCTTCTTGAAATCAGATCATGTCTTTAAACTAAAACAAAGTATCCCATTGCTTTAAAAACAGTTGAAAACCACAATTCTAGACTTTGAATATAAGGCTTTAGTAGTTTAGCAATATGGCTATTTCTGTGAAAATGTTTAATAGTGACAATAAAAGCCTGGTAAGGTTTTTATGGCAAAATTGGTCATTATATTAAAACTAAGTTTACATGTATAGCTAAATAGGAAGACTATGATGGGCATACATCTATCCAGAAAGAATTTGAGAGGTAGAATCCAGCTAAATATTAGTTATCATTCAAAAGTTGAATTTTTCAGGGTCTAAGTTAAAGAGTTGTTACGTGTTAGCACCTCACATCATGCCTTGAAAAGCAAAACTATTTTATCCTTTTTTAAAAAATTCAACAGCAATATGGGTAATATATTCTCGGAGGATCTTTCTGCTTTTGAGCTGAAACAAATTGAGTGAATGCCTCAAAGGGATTTTGGCTAAATGACAAATAGGTGATCATAGTTCAGAAACACATTTATGTATGATAGGAAAATTTATTACTGTGCTTTATTCTAATAAAGCTTAATTTTTCTTAAAAGCAAGGGACAAATCAAGAAACAGATATATCAGCAGAAAATATTGGAAGCTTTTTCCAGTTTATCTATTTTCTGTTTTGTGAAGCAAGACCCTTTGTGAATTCTCTGTTGACTAAGTCTGCACATACGGCTGGTCAGTTGATTCATGCAAGAACAACAAAAACATACCTGTCAACATAGAGATTCAATTCATTTTAATGATAGCTAAATGAATACTTTGGTAAAGACATTTTTAATGTACTTTCATTTGCATGTGTAAATGATTTCAAGCAAAGCAGAAGCATTAGCAGAGTGACAAATTTGCATTTAAGAGGCCTGCTTTTAATGAATATAAGATTTGAATGCTTAGGCCTGTGGTCTAGAACTGAAACCAGAGGCCCTAAATACATATAGCTCAAATCAGTTAAAAAAAAATACCTGATACTTTTTCTAATCATGTAAAAATAATTTTTTTTCTGGTAAAGTCTTTGTTAAATATTAAAGCTTCTGGAATTTAAACAGCACACTAGATGGCCTCAATCAGTAAGCCATGAAGTATTACTAAAACTCTTTCCCTTCTTTGTCACTGTCATGCCCTTTTTCCTTCAGCTTCCTAGTAGTACAGGTGTGAGCAGGGAGGTGTTATGTTGCCAACAACATTCCCTTCCCTACTCTGATTAAGATTCACTACTTTGTTAGCCTAAACTTGAAGGGGCTCTAGGTTTGAGAAAATATAAGTATCCTATTTTGACCAAAACAAAACAAAACAAAAAAGGAACAATGGGGAAAAGGGCGAGAGGAGGAAAGGGAGAAGAGGAAGAGAAAGGAAAAGGGAAGGGAGAGAAGGAAAGGGGCCATTGCTCTATAAAATATGTATGAAATAGACATGAGTGTGAGACTGATCTAATATGATATTTAGTTTCAAAATGTGAGTGCAATTCAGTATTTGAAAAAACTCTGTTAATTTTTGGAAGAAAGCAATGGCCATTCAACTATTTTTCTTAATAAGTGTTTTCTTTAATCTTCCTTTTAAGGACCTCTGAGGGCAGGGAGTATTAACAATTTAAATTTTGGGTGGTTTTCTTAATGAAAATTTTCTGAAACAGAGGTTGGGAGTGAAGGTGGAGAGGTGTTTTACTACTCTCTAAATCAATCAGGGTATTTAAAACCATTATTATATGGGCAACATTCACAAAATAGGTGCAAGTAGATACTGTGTAATGATGTTTAACTTGAACAGATAAATACTTTTAATATGAATCTATAACATGATAGTTCTGTAAAATATTTATTTTGTATGTCAAAACAAAAAATCTGAAACTAAAGGCTCGAAGGTCTAGAAAATACAATACAGGGTCATTTCATCTTCCCATTTTGACAACACAATATGTAATTTTTTCTGCTCTTAAAGAGTAAAGTATTTGGTAAACATAATGATTAATATAATTGCAAATACACTTCTTACAATATTTGAATGGAAAATTCATGCTTAATTGATAATGTATATACAAAACCAAATATATTAATTACAGCTATTGAAGGGGTTCAGGACAACACCCCAGTTCCCCAGAATGTGTCACTTTGGTATGTGGATTATTTTGAGCTGAAGGCACTTGAGACCCTGCAGGCTGAAGAGAAATCTTGCCCCTCCTTTAACTGTATAGAAGAATCAAAATTGGGGGTCTTTCCTAGAATAAGTGTTATTAGGAGAGAGAAATTTTATAAGTGACCCATCTGTATGGCAGGGCCAACCTCTAATTACCAAACATCTGCTGTTATCCCCCTTTGAAGTTGATTCCTTCCCTCTGAAGTCCCAGGCCCCACCCTCTTCTCCTTAGTTCAGGATGACATATAGACCTCATTTTGCCTGTCTTTGGAATTTCCATGTCTATGTGGGTTCCCTGTATGTATACCAATTACATTTCATTTTTTCCTGTTAATCTGTCTTGTGTCAATTTGATTCTGAGTTCAGCTAGAGGGACCTTTGAGGGGATAGGAATTCTTGCCCCCCCCAACACTATCTCTCCTTCCTTCTCTAGCGTTTTGTTAAGCAAAATTTTATGAGAATATTCCACAATTAAATATCTTATTGTGACTACCCTTATCAACGATTCATAAAGAAAAGTAGAGTTTTCTATACTGCACAGAGTTGTCTTAGTATTAAAATATGGCTAGGCACTGGGACACATAAAACAATTAAATGAGGGGCGCCTGGGTGGCGCAGTCGGTTAAGCGTCCGACTTCAGCCAGGTCACGATCTCGCGATCGGCGAGTTCGAGCCCCGCGTCAGGCTCTGGGCTGATGGCTCAGAGCCTGGAGCCTGTTTCGGATTCTGTGTCTCCCTCTCTCTCTGCCCCTCCCCCGTTCATGCTCTGTCTCTCTCTGTCCCAAAAAAATAAATAAACGTTGAAAAAAAATTTTTTTAAATAAAAAAAAATTAAAAAAAATAAAAAAAAACAATTAAATGAGTTTAATAATCACATGATGATATTCCTTCTCTACTTCATCAAAGAGATGAGAGCAAGACTTTCCACCAAGTGCTTTGGAATTTAAAATGAACATGAGTGACTAATCACAGAAGACTGTTGTTGTTAGCTTTTCCTAAAATTTGTATAGTTTGTTTTCTCTCTATAATCCTTCTGACCATCACGATTAGAAAGCTGAAGTATCATGCAAGTTTCATTGTTCTATCCTCAAATAATCTTTCATTTGCTTCACTTTTACATCACCTTTTAAGTAGTACTAACATGTTCTGTTGTGAGTTCATCAAAAGAACTGCATTTATACCGTTTTATATATGAGTATGCATGGACAGATACATAGAATAAGTAATTATATTAATTTGCATACATGTACACACATGCGTGCAGGCTTATAACCAGAGTATAGGTTAAGAACTACTTACTAAAATAGAAATTTAAAATAATTTTGATAATGAAATTACAAATGGTATCATAACCTCCTAATTTTATTGTGGCTGATAATTGCCTACTAGATGATATTAGCTGTGAAAATTATACAATCTTTCTTGAGACTCAAACAGTATCCCACAAAATACAAATGTTTTGAAAATCATTACTTTCTTCTAGAATTCTGTATCATGTTCATCAAACCAATTGAGTCAAAGAATGTGTCATCAATAAAATTATTTTAGAAGAGTATTTAAGTAATATGCTGAGAGACGAATGAATAGCCCAAAACATCAGTGTGTATGCCACCAATCTGCGTTTACATTGAGAACAGTGCACACAGATGAATCCTTTTCATTTGGGAGAAAATATTTGCAAAATGTGGGTATTTTCAGGCAAATACTTTCAAAATTATTTTAAATGCTCCTTTGCTTATAGTTTTACATTTCATGATGTCACCTTGATCTATATTTGTCTTCAACTTCTTTTTATTTTAGTGTAACAAAATGTAAAGCTATTTACTTTCCTCATTTGTGATGACAAATGTAGAGTCTGAAGAATTATAGTTTGTTTATTTATTTATTTAAATATTTTTTAAAAAAATGTTTAACATTTATTTATTTTTGAGAGAGACAGTGTGAGCAGGGAAGGGGCAGAGAAAGAGAGGGAGACACACAATCTGAAGCAGGCTCCAGGATCTGAGCTGTCAGCACAGAGTCCAACATGGGGTTCGAACTCACGACTGTGAGATCATGACCTGAGCTGAAGTCATCCACTTAACTGACTGAGCCACCCAGGCGCCCCTGAAGAATTGTAATTCTTAACTTAAATGTTTCAACTATAATTCCTGTTAAATGCATTCACTTACTAAGCTGCTGAGTCATTGAGGTGATATTCAGATGCCCTTTCAAAGCAGGTCTGAACTCCTGGGTCTCTCCAGAGTCTTTTTATCACCTCAGCCAGTTCAGGTGTCATGCCACCATCTTGCAGAGTGTTCGCCATCACACAAAGTTGTCGTTGGTCTTCCTATAGCAATGTTTTTAAAAGAATGATAAAAATGTGTTGTTATTTGGAATCACATATCCTTTTAATAGGGCATTTCAATTTTATTCTTAGTGGTTCTTTACCTGTTTATTTTTGAGGGAGAGCACAAGCAGGTGAGGAGCAGAGAGAGAGGGGGGATAGAGGATCCAAAGCAGGCTCAGTGGTGACAGCAGCAAGCCCTATGTGGGGCTTGAACTCACCAACCGTGAGATCACAACCTGAGCTGAAGTTGGATGCTTAATCAACAGAGCCACCGAGGCACCCTAAATTTTATTATTTTCATCTTATTCCTTTAGGTAATAATTCTGTTAATGCAATCTTAAATTTCCTTATTTTTAAAAGTGTTTATTTATTTTGAAAGAGAGAGTACACATAAGTGGGGGCGGGGCAGAGAGAGAGGGAGAGAGAGAATCCCAAGCAGACTCTGCACTGTCAACTCAGAGCCAGATGTGGGGCTCAATCTCACAAACTGTGAGGTCATGATCTGAGCCAAATTCCAGAGTCAGATGCTTAACAGACTGAGCCATCCAGGCTCCCCTGAGTTTCCTTATAATGGCTGGGTGAAGAGTCCTCTATTGTAAAATCTATGTAACCTGATATGGTAAATTTAGGATATTTTAGGATATGTCATTACCTTCTGAATGTAATGTCAGAGGGGATAATGTAAACCGATTGAGTTTTCAGAGTCAAAATGCAAGGATAAAAGGGTAACAATTCTGATATAATCTGGCACTTCTCATTTTGATCATTGCCATGTATTTTCCAGGAAATAAAAATACCATGAAGGAATTAGAGATAACATGGAAAATAAAACTCAGTATAATTTACCAACAAGTATTGTTTGCAATCATATAAATAAAGCCGCGATAAGTATTTTGATATACACAAGGTTTTTGGACATCTGTACAGGTGTTGTTTGCATGACTTTGAGGCGAATCAATAGGGTAGAGGTGAAGATTTCATTAAGAAAATAGAAGAGAAGGAAAAAAAAGAAAAAAAAATAGAAGAGAAGGGAAAGAAGAAAAGAAGAAAAAAATGAAATAAAGGGGGACAAAAAGCAGATATTGTGTTAGTCCTGATGGGATATTTGAAGGTGAGAAGGACAGAAGAAAATCAAACTTTATCAACTAAATAAAATAGTCCACAGTTTATCTAAACTAATAAAGCCATTTTATGACAAAAAAAATTAAGGTTAAGAATTCAAGTTCCAAAGGGATTAAGTTATTGGCCATGATACTGGACCAGGCAAGAGAAGTCTGGGTTCAAATCCTTGTTGTCAGACTCCAAAGCTCATACTCTTTCTAGCACATAGTATTATAACAGGTTATAAGACAGCGCCTATAATATCTCACAGAATCCTCACAGCACTGTCGCATAGAAAGCATTTTTCTCCATCTTAAAAATGAATCTAAAACTAGAAGTTTGATTTGCCAAACCAATAAGGACAATGAGCATCAGAAGAAGAGTCAAACCCAAACTACTTTGTACAATGTCAGGTGGCTACCAGTGAAGAATTATCAATGGGAACTTGCTGCTTTTATGATACAAGTCAATTTATTATTTTAAAATAGTAAAAATGGCTTATTTCACCATTTTATTAAATATCTGTTCTTTGTGGGGCGCCTGGGTGGCTCAGTCAATTAAGCGTCCGTCTTTGGCTCAGGTCATGATCTTGCAGTTTGTGAGTTCAAGCCCTACATCGGGCTCTGTGCTGACAGCTCAGAGCCTGGAGCCTGCTTTGGAATCTCTGTCTCCTTCTCTCTGCCCTTCCTCTGCTCATGCTCTGTCTCTCTCTCAAATATAAATAAACATTAAAAATTAAAAAAAAATCTGTTCTTTGCATTAAAAACTAAAGCTTTGTCTCTCCTTCTTAAAGAGAGGTTCTGTTAAGACTAAAAATCTTACTACATCTTTCTTCATATTCATATTTTACTGCTAACCCAAACAGGTTACATAGATGAGCATTAACCAAAAATTGTAAAATGGCCAAAATCTAAGGATTGAACCCATTTTCCTGTATTGGCATAGCGTAAAGTTTTAAATCCTTCTTCCCAATTAGTTAGATGTGAGAGAGCACTGCAAATCCAGCGAAATATGACCCAGCCAGTTTAGCTGGCATCATCCCATGTGCCTCCTTCACTATTAAGGTGTCATTCAGGACAAATAATGCAATGAAACAGCTGTTCGAACCAGTTTGTCCTTAAAGGGAAAAAAATGACATGCCTTATTAACATATCTTTACGAACCAAGCTAATTTCTAATATACTCTTTCATTTAAAAAATGTTTCCAGGGGCGCCTGGGTGGCGCAGTCGGTTAAGCATCCAACTTCAGCCAGGTCACGATCTCGCGGTCCGTGAGTTCGAGCCCCGCGTCAGGCTCTGGGCTGATGGCTCGGAGCCTGGAGCCTGTTTCCGATTCTGTGTCTCCCTCTCTCTCTGCCCCTCCCCCGTTCATGCTCTGTCTCTCTCTGTCCCAAAAGTAAATAAACGTTGAAAAAAAATTAAAAAATAAAATAAAAAAAATAAAAAAATAAAAAATGTTTCCAATTTCAACCTAAATACACTTTATTTGAATAGATAACCATCATGAAAATCGTCTCACCTTGAACATGTAAATGTCATAAAGTGTTCTTCAGCCACCATTTCAATCCTAGTACTTCCCTCAAGGGCAGGCCATCCTACCAGTTTGGTTTTGTCTTTCAAGACCTTTTATTTTTTTAGTTTATTGCTTGCATAGAAAAGGCAATGATGGTGATTTTCAAACAAGGCTGTGCATTATAAGCATGTGAGGCACTCTTTAAAAATACTGCTACAAGGAATTCAACCCAAAGAAATGAGGCAGGAACTCTGGGTGTCAGGTTCTACAAAGGTATTTTCAAAAATCTTCTGGGTGACTCAAATGAGCAGCCTGATTTGAGAATCCCTGGCAATACATGGTTTTCTTTAACCATAAATAATATGTTATTGGACATACTGTATTTTAATTCTGGAAGTTCTTCTGCAGTTATTAAAGGGCTGACATACTAATTCAAAGAATCAAAATTCATATGGCTAAGGAATTGGACCCACCAATAATGTTTGAATTTTTTAAATATATATAATATCAAAATTAACAAGTATTATGAAAAGTTGTCTTTTTTTTGAACAGTTGTCTTCTACATAACTGCCAAAGTGATGGAAAATTGAACTCCAACTTATTATCTTACTCCCATATTTTAAAACCTCCAGTATTTCCCAGCACACTCAAAACCCAAATCCCATGTCATGGCTCGTAGTGTTTCACAAGTTTTGACCCATGTATTTTTTTTCAATTTTATTTCTCCTTCCCTCCCTTCCTCTCCCCACCCCCCACCCCTGCTCTGTCTCTCAATCTCTTCCTTCACCCACAATTTGTCTCTCTTTCCTCAAGATGCACCAGACTTCTTACTGTTTCTCAAACTCAACAGCCCCCCCCCCCATTTGAGAGCATTTGAATGGCTGTTCCTCCATGTCTTCCCTGTTTCATTTAGGTTTCTTCCCAAATACCAGCCCCTCAAAAATGCCTTCCAGAGCCACCCTTTCTTCCGTTCTTTCCTTATTCTCTAGCCCCCTGCCCTCCTCCGTTTTCCTTCATAGCACTTGTTACTACTTACATACTGCATATTTCTTTATTTTGTATCTTTTATGTTAGACTATCACCACATGAAGGTGGTGATATTTTTTTTCTGTTCATTTCTACATCCTTAAGACTTACACCAGAACCTAATGCATAGTATTTGTCCCAGAAATATTGTAGAACAAATGAATCAATAAAATGAAATGTGTTAATTAGCTCAGACCTCATGTTCTAAGGAAGCTTTAAAGGTTCTCCAATAATTTCTCACATTTTTCAAATAGCTCTGAAGAGGTTTGAGTGGCATCCTGAAGAAATTTTATTTCCTTGTGATATATTTGGAAAAGCTTGGGAACTATGATGGTTCTGGAATGGCTCATTCTCTCAAGTTTGCATAGCTCTGGAACTATGTTGCAAAGAAAGAAAAATATATACTGTCTCTACAAGTTACCCAGAATTTCTTCATAAATGTTAGGGACCTCAGGTGTTCCTAGAGTCTTGTGGAACTCATTCTAAACCCTTGAGTCATATTTCCAAAGATTGCAGAAAAAAATATATCAAGGAAAGAAGAGATATCACAACCTTATCATCTTGGGAATATACATATATATATATATATATATATATATATATATATATATGCACATATGTATTTTAAACTTAGTTGATCACAGAACTTTATCCTGGAAAATTCTGAGAAATCACTGTTCTTTGGTTCATATTATAGGGTTCACTTTGTAGGATACTATCTCACAGATGGTCACAATACCCAAATCATGAGATAAAGTACTAAAACATTCAACATTCATTTAATGTTGGTCTAGAGGATGTTCTAGATGCTCTAAAATGGAATATGATAATATTCAGAGAGAACAAGTAGAAATTTACTAAATGCCTGTATTAGTCCCCTTCTTGTTTCTTCAGCTTTACCCTTTATAAGTTCTATGTTTATGAAATTAGTCTGTCAAATATTAATATAAGTAAAAATGAGCCCTCTCTTAGATGCATTCCCCTTCAGCTTCAGATACTATTTCTCTTTATATTCTTCAGCTATAGTTGCTAAAATGTCTTTAAACTGTTCCCATATCTTCTTCTCATGTCTCAACATACTTCATTGGATTCTGCATCCACAACTTTTCTAAAACCTGTCCTCATGACACCCCCAGTGATCTTGGTATTATTAAATCCTGTAGGTTTTATTTTTTATTATTTTTTAAATGTTTGTTTAATTCTGAGAGAGACAGTGCATGAGTGGGGAAAGGGCAGAGAGAGAAGGAGACACTGAATCTAAAGCAGTCTCCAGGCTCTGAACTGTAAGCACAGAGCCTGTTGCAGGGCTTGCTTGAACTCACGAACCATAAGCTCATGACCTAAGCCGAAGTCTGACACTTAACCAACCGAGCCACCCAGGTGCCCCTGTAGGTTTTAAATATACTTCTTTTTGACCTCAAGATCTTTCAGCTTAGATAAGTACCCTTTGGAATATTGAATTCTGTGACTCCATATAACTTGGTTTTCCTCTTACTATCCAGCCATCTCTTTCTTTTCCTCTCAATGGAAACTTTCTTATTCCTCTCAAATGACCAGAAAATGTTAGTTTTTCAACACGGGCATCTAAGTCACTACTCTTCTTTACACCCTTATCTTCTCAGTCGAAGCATTTGAACTTTTCCATCCTACCCATTTCCTTAATATAAATTATATGCCATAGTATAATGCCAATGATACTGAGATTTAGATCTCTCATCAAATTATCTCCTTTGAACTTTAAATGCACATTTTAACCACTTACACATGTGGACATGTTACAGAACTTATAAACTCAACATTTCTTAAGAGAAACTTTATTATTATTATTAATTTATTATTCCCCATCCCCACTGGTGATAGTACTTCCTTTCTTGGTAATTCTTTCCACAAATGAGGATTTAGCTCCCCATTGAGCTGTACTGCCCTTTTGCAATAGCTGATGCTTTGCAATTACTTGTTCAGCATCAGTCTTCCCTCTCTTTAGGGCAAATACGATTTCCATTTCATTTACTGCTGATTCCTCAGTATATTCCCAGTGTCCAGTCCAGTGTCTGCTGTATAAATAAAGTTTAATGAAATACAATTTTTTTCAAATGATGTTGGATGTGTAGACTTCAATACATAAATTTTAATGAGCTTTTATTCAAAGTGATTATCAGAGAGCAAATACTCAATATTTACTAGGATCTTACAATATTTGGGGGGGGGGGTTGTTTATTTATTTTGAAAGAGAATGAGAAGGGGAGGAGGGGGCAACAAGCAGGGGAGGGACAACCCCAGCAGGCTCCCCACAGTCAGTACAGAGCTTGATGTGGGGCTTGACCTCACGAACTGTGAGATCATGACCTGAGCTGAAATCAAGAGCCAGACACTTCACTGACTGAGCCACACAGTTGCCCCACAAGATTTTGTTTTTAAGTGGATTTCCTATATTTCTGTTTCCTTCTGTAATAGTCTTTGAAACTCAGTGAAAAAAACACTAACATTTCATGGATGAAGAAACCAAAATGTACAAAGATTAAGTAACTTGTCCAAATTTACAGAGCTATAATCAATAAAGCTCATGGAAACTTTTTTTAGGGTTCCTTCTCTCTCCGAATGGTAATCTGCATGATGTATGAATGATAATATAAAAATATAGAAATTATATAAATATACAGCTAAATTGAAAGCCATAGGACAACAGAACTCTGAAAGCCACACATAGATGAGATGCTTAGCAATTAATCTGTTAAAAAGTTTAAGGCAGGTATAGAGTATATTGATCTTAAAATCAAATACTGTAGAATTGTCACCAAAATGACTGTAGTTTTCAACAATTGAAATCAAAATTTGAGTTATGTAGTATCTGCCAGCTGTGATGTTTGACACTTGAGGACAAAGGTCCTCCTGAGAAGTCATGTCGGTTGTTCAGTGCTGCATAAATCACTCTGTGTTTACCATTTAATGTACGCTTTGAATAAATTACATTCTTTTTAATTCTCAGCCTACTGGCAGCAATCTACAGAGTCTATTATTTTTACTCCACCTGCGTGCAAGGTCATTAAGACTCTAACCAGTTGCAGATTAGCAATCACTTCTGACCATTAACAGTATTTTTGCAAAAATCCTTGCATAGGCAAAGCACTCTAATGGAAGCCAGAAGAAGTGGGTTTTGCCCCCAAACATTAGCTATACAATGCTGGCCACATTGCTCATCCTCTTTGACCCTGATTTTTCACATCTTTAAATATGAGACTTATGTCAGGTTGCTTCTGAAGGGCTAATTTAAAGTCTCAGATTCTTAGGAACAGCCAGCGTCAGAGCTGTAAGCAAACTACCCTTACATTAAAAAAAAAAAAAAAAAAAGGATCATCAACTCATGGAATGGTAAAGAATGCAAAGATATTGGAGTTGAGTTCCTCCTGCAAGTTCCTCTTTTACATGTGAGAAGGAAACTGTAACTTAAAGAAGTAGGTGACTTACTGGAGCCAAGTTTGAGGAAAGCTAAAAATGGAAGGAGAGCCTAGCGGAACTCCTGACTCTGTCTTACAAATGATCTGCCCTAAGAATATACTTAGCATTTCTGTGCTCTTTGTTGGAAAATAGCAGAACAAGAAGAGGATTTACCATTTCCTTTAAAATTAACAGCATGAAAGTATTTTTCTTTTCATCCTGGCTTCCAATGGTAATTTACATGGTCGAACCCTAAACTCCAAGAGGAGTATAGGGAGAGGAAAGTACAAATGTCACATTCTTCTCTATACTTAAAATGCTGTTCTTCTCTTTTTTATTGTAGTATAACAAGGTATCTAAGAGTTGCACTGGCAACAGTTCAGTTGATATCTTCTGGAGGCAACCAGCTGCTCTTGGACGGGACACGTAAAAATAAGTGAGTTTTTCCTGTTGATTGTACACTATTACTCCTCTTTTGGGTGTGGGTAATTACTGTTCTTTGGAGAATACTATATAGTTATAGAATTATATTACAAAATATAAAATAGAATGAAATGAAACTATTTAGATGCTACCTTATAAACATAACTCTGTCTATCTGAGTATATTTATTATAGAGCTTACTTAATCACACACTTTGAATTCCTTTTTAAAAAATTGACATTATAAAATAAAAATTTCCCTGCCCCACATTGCCTTTGTAATTATTGAACAATAATGAAAATTGTAATTTTTAGTAATGTTATTACTAAAAGTCTGCATGAAATGACTCATAATTCAACTTGGGAAATAAATGTAGAGATATTGTAGTTTGATTTTATGGAATAAATTCTTTTATATTTAGGAAACATAACCAATATTTTTCTCTAATACAGTATATTATTTGATATTAGATTTGATTCCTAGGAAACCAGTTAATATTGAATAAGATTATAGCACACAGTCAAAAAGAAAAGTTTCATGTAAAGAAAAAAAAGAAATCTCACACTAAACAGAATTAAAGTTTCCAAATTTCATAATTCATATTCTTAAATTTTTGGTGTAGATTAATACTAGAAATTTAGTTCTACCATTTTATGGCTCAAACCCCATTGTAGGACTGCAACGGTCATTATTTGCATACTTACTGCACTTCTGGGATTCACATAATCAATCCCAAGGGTAGTCATGGCTTTCACAATAGCTAGGATGGATTGCAATATGTTACTGTAAATTACTGCTTTGAACTCCATGCATTCTTGCTCACTGTAACCGTTCTTATGGATGATCCTACAATTTAAACATGAAGAGCTTTTGTGAGTTGAGCAATTGATATTTTTTATAATATTAAAACACATCAATAATAATTTTCTTGAATAAAATTACAGTATATATTTGTTACAAAAATATTGTCCATATGTGTATGTTAAATCTGAACAGTTTTATGACTATGGATTTTTATTATCATTGGGGTCTAATGCACTATTTTTTGAGCTCCCCATGCCAAATATAAAGAGGAATTAAAATTTACTCTAGATAAACCACTATTTAAAATTGGTAAATCATGAGCATGTTACTTAGAACACTTGTTTATTTTCAAAAGAAAAATTTCCAGATTCCCAGGACAAAGATACAGAGTTCTCAAATTAGTCTTTATAACATGATGTCTAGAGGAAGTGAAGTACTTTAGTAGAACATTCATTTCTTTTCCTATCACTTAAGACACACTGGAAAATAGGAGTGCCTGTTTTCTATTCATAGCATTAACAAAGGCATCTTTTTTTTTTTTTTAATGTAGGTAATTACCTGCTGCTAAATTCCTTATTTTTCCATCTGTGTACGTGCCATTAGCTCTCATAGTGGAAATGCTCAGACATTTATTTGGCTGAACTCTTCTTTTCCTTCCACTTATTCAATCAGAACTCAGTTTTACTTATCCTTTTGGAATAATAGATTAAAATAGATTTACCTTCTAAGAGCTAAAATCTCTGCACATGCTTATTACTTTATTGTCTATTGTATAATATGTTCTTGTTCCTTTCTAGGTTTGTTTGTTTTTTGTTTGTTTTTGAAGTGTCTTACATTCATTAGCCATCATTTTGGATGTCATATTATGAAGGATTTGTGTTTTATCTATACACAGAGAGACGTTAGCATGAGGAGGAAAAGAACACTAAGGCCCTTAAAGATATTAAAACCTTCAAATATAACAATTTCTGAAGTGAAAAGAGTAGAGGCAGAACCTATATCCATTATTTGTTGTTTTTAATGTTTGATTGCCAATAATTGCTGTGTTTCTATTTTCAACATGGCCATGTTTATCTTGCTATATTAAACAAACAACTTTAATAAGTAAAAAAGTAGGCCACTAAAGGTTGTGGAAAACATGCAGTAAAATGTCTTTATAGATAGCTCAAGAATAAGTTCATTAAAGAAATCTCAGTTCTTTGTCAAAAAAGTGAAATTGGAAAATTATTTAATCATTAAATTAAAATGGCAGTTAGGTTTTTCTTTCTGGAATAAGTTCTGATTCCTATCCTTTCATCACAGGATAAGGAAACATCACAAAGAAAAATGGTAAATGTATACTTTAAAAAATCCAGCTGTAGTGGGACTTTAAGTAACACTGTTTTTCCAGGGAATGCACAAATACATTTCTGTGACATAGAGCTTTCTATCTGCCAGTTGATTCCTAAACCTGTTCAAATTAGCGAGCTTCTACTGGAAATTTTCTGTAATATACTGCATTGTGTACTGAAAAGAATTAATGAATGACACTTTCTCTCCTCCCCCAAAACATATAGACTAGAGCTCCACTGTCTAATATAGTAGCTACTAGACATTATTTAAAAGTAAATTAATTCTGGGGCACCTGGGTGGCTCAGTTGGTTGAGCGTCTGACTTCGGCTTAGGTCATGATCTCACAGCTCGTGGGTTCGAACACCGTGTCTTGCTCTGTGCTGACAGCTCAGAGCCTGGAGCCTACTTCTGATTCTGTGTCTCCCTCTATCTCTTCCCCTAACCCATTAGCATTCCGTCTCTGTCTCTCTCAAAAATAAATAAAAACAGGGGCGCCTGGGTGGCTCAGTCGGTTAAGCATCCGACTTCGGCTCAGGTCATGATCTCGCAGTTTGTGAGTTCAAGCCCTGCATCGGGCTCTGTGCTGACAGCTCAGAGCCTGGAGCCTGTTGCAGATTCTGTGTCCCCCTCTCTCTCTCTGACCCTCCCCTGTTCATGCTCTGTCTCTCTCTGTCTCAAAAATAAATAAATGTTAAAAAAAATAATAAATAAAAAAATAAAAACATTAAGTAAAAACATTAAAAAAATAAGAGTAAATTAATTCCTCCTTTACACTAGCCAAATTTCAAATGCTTAATAGCCACATGTGACTAGGAGCTTCCATATTGGAAAATGCAGATAGAATCTTCCTGTCATCACAGAAAGTTCTATTGGAGAGTACTGGATTATATAGGAAGGTAGGGCATAAAATTTCACTTTTGTACAGTGTGAGAGTGTATTACAACAATGTCTGAATGTGGTACAATAAACTAGAAAAGAAGAAGCGATAGACTTTATTGGGAGGAAGTCTAAGAGACTGGGGGGAGACTGCCTGGGGCGGTGATTGATGATCGGTTCATTATTCAAGGAGGAGTAGTTATTTCCAGATAGCGAAAAGGAAGAACATTCTAGGAAGAACAATCAGTACGACCGAACAGATGGCTACAATTACCAAACTTTCAGTGTGTGCCAAGCACTGTTTTAAGTGCTTTATATGTCTTCTCATTTCTTGCAATAAGTAGTTTAAGGTAGGTAAAATTATTACATACATTTTACAGGAAAGAAATGTAGGCATAGATAAATGAACCACCACCCCTAACTTAGTACATGGTACAGTTGAGCAATAAACGCAGTCTGATTTTGGAGCCCCTGATCTTAGCTGCTAAGCTGTGTGCCTTCTGTCACACATTAGTCCAAAGCATTATGTAAGTTCAGCATCTGATGTAGAAAGCATGAAGGGGGAGGGAAGTCATAGGACATAGGACATCAGAATGAAGAGGTAGATAAGAGCTAGATTCTGAAGTGTCTTATGTATCATGCCAAGCAGTTTGATCTTGATAGTTTGTGAACAGTACGATTCAGGAAAGACATACACTCTTTTTAAAAAGCGATCAGTTGGTGTTACTGTGGATACTGCAGTGGAGGAAAGAAGAGGGAGGTAGAAAGTTCTTAGCAGGATATTGCATTGATCCACTTCAGAAATGTGAGGCTTTTAAACTAAGGCAGTGACAACAGGGATAGATAACACCCTTGAAGATGTAACTTGTGTAGATGTGACAAAACTTGGTGAGAAGGTGAGCGTCTTCATATCTACACCCAGATTTATTGCTTTAGAGGCTGCCGCTGCTGCTGCTGTTGCTGCTATAATTAAATGTAGGGAAACAGGCCAGATGGAGAGATAAGTTAGTGTTGTTTTTTTGAACTGGACCTATCCACAGAATATGGACGTAGATATACCTGCTTCCCTAGTTTAGACAAAGTGAATTTGAAAGAAATATTCTAGGACAGTGTGGGACAGATAATAGCAAAAATCACTGGACCTTAGCAGTTTTCATCTGAAGGTATAGAGTAAGCAGAGAAGGGGACCTAGTACATTAGAGGCACCAGCAGTTAAGATGTAGTCAAAGAATCTGGGAGTAAAGCAGGTGGTTAGGAGGTAAACTGGGAAAGAGTTATTTTAGAAGCCAGAGTAAAGTTTGAGAAGAGAAAAGCCCAGTGCAGTCAAACAATTAAAATAAGGACTCATGGGCATTCCATACAACGTGGTAATTGGGAAATAATAATTGACATTTATAGGGGCAATTTTTTTTGGCATGCTGGAGGCAGGCATGATGGAAATGGTTTAAGAGTAAATGGAAGGTGGAAGAGTGAAGAGAGCTAATGTTGACTATTCCTTATAGAGTCTGCTGAGGAAAGGAGGAAAAAGTAGCATCAGGAGACTCTGTTAATAATAGAAGCAATATTTGCTCATCGTAGAAAATGTGAAAAACCCAGCAGTGTTCAAAATGAAGGTTCAGTTTAACTTTAAATCCCAGTATTGAGAAGCAAATAGCTTTGAACATTGGAATATTTTCTTCCATTTAAAAAAATTATCTATTTTGTTATAGTTGAGGTAAAGATGTTTATGGAATCTTGTATCTTTGTGGTGCAGTGAATATAAGTATTTTCTGCTATTAAAACTTTCTCATTTGCATACAACTTGTAAATGGGTGTAAAATATTACAGTTGAAAAGTGGATAGTCCCATACTTTCACAATCCATTTCCCTATGTTTTATTTTAATTTAGAGTATTTTGTTTTACCTCACATATCATTATTTTAAATAAGACTAGTCCAAATCTCTCAGTGCGTAACTGTTCATATTTTCATGTTTATATTATTTTATTTTTGTACTTTTAAAAATTTAAATTATTTTATTAAAATTCTCAGAAATATAATTATTATTTTCCCAGGTTGCAGTGTAGATTGCAAGACTTATTTCTATAAATCTGCTTTAACAAATAATTTTACAAGTAGTAATGAAAAATATTAACTTGTCAAACCTCACCCTTATTGAGTAATATTATTTAAAATTATTGTTTGCTAATTTACTAAGATGAAGCATAGCTCATTATAGATGTAAACAGACATTAATTTTGTCTTTGTGAATTGTCTGTTCATAGTGTCTTACCATTTGTATTTATTGGGCAGCTTATTTTTTTTCTTACCAATCTATATTTTCTTACCAATCTATATATTATATATCTCTCTATATATCTATATTTATATCTATATGTACATATTATTATAGTCAGTTATCTATTATATTTATTATAGATTTTTTGCTAGTTTTCTATTTTTGTTTAATTTTATTTATGGTTTAATACATTTAAAAGGTTTAATTTTTAGATAGCCAAATAATTGATTATTTCTTGTTTTACTGCATTTAACTTCACAGAGAATGGACAGGTAAAAAGGATAGGGGGAACTCAAGCATGATTTTAACCAGAAATAAAATAACAGGTGAATTCAGTGGTAGTGTGACAGGGCGTGCCAGATGATTTGGGATGCAAGGATGGAACTGAGAACACAAAAGCAGTACAAGCACTGGTCAGGATAGAGGCGTGTCCTGTTCTTCAAAGATGGGAGAAAAGGTAAAAAAAAATTGGTTTCAAGTACAGGTATCAGGGAATTTGAAAAGTGGGACTTATATAATTGCTGATATGGAACTTACATGACATTAGTACCTAAAAAGAAAGGAAAAAAACAGTGTTTTACATTCTAAATAGATAATTGTATCATTAACTGGGATGATTTCCTCATGTGACCTATTCCAAAGAGCAAGATCCTCCAACAGGTAATTAAAAATAAGCTAAAAAAAATGATCATTTTCTCCTATAGCAATAGTTGTCTTTTAGAATTCTCCAGCAGTGACAGTCATGAGATATTACATAATCATCTCCACTTATCAATTGAAATTTTATTTGTTCAGACATTATATTCTTGGATTTTAGCACCTTTATATTTGTTGTCTCATCAAGAAATTCATGCCTACTTATTTCATTACAAAGAGGAAAGAAAAATGCAAAAAAAAAATGAAATCCATGATAGTAATAACTGTACATAAACATTTTATTCCCAGGTAGGTAAAATGCCAATTGGGTTGAAATTATAATTCCCTCCTAAATTCAAATGAATCTTTGACATATTTTGAAATGTTTATGGCTTATGCCCACCATATTGAAACCCTAGATTATACCCAGATTAATATATTTAAAACATAACTGCTTCTAGTAGGCATCTTGTTGAGAGGAAAAATTAAAAAAAAAATGGAAATGACAATATTACTCATCAGTTATGCTCTCTGGTAAAGGGTTGGAGGGAAATTTTCACAGGAATCATGACTGCTCTGCTGCTACCTGGATATATGGACCATCAATCAGATTTCAATCTGATTTCAATATTTTTCAATCAATGAAAAATATTTCTTTTAAGACTGGTCAACTACACAGACAGACATCAAATATCAAACATTTAAAATAGTGTGTACCTACTTCATTTGTTTAACAATTGTACTTTTTCCAGATTCTCCTGCTCCTGAAACAGAAAGGTGGGAGTGTTATCAATTGCTACCCCAAATCTCTATAGATAATAAAACCTGTGATTATCATTTTCTGATGAGTAAATCTTTGACAACTCTCCTATATACAGAAGGACAATCATCTCTGTCAGGTCTTGAAAGGCATTAGCTGCCTACTTTCCAGGATAGCTGAAGAAAATAAAATCCCTCTATATAGTTGTTAATCCAGATATAGGTCTGGCTCCAAGATGAAGGGTATCTTCTGAAACAAGAAACGTATACTTTCAGAAAAAAAAAGTTATTATTGAGTTTGAACATAGTTTGGAAAGTCCATATCTCCTGGGTTTGCACCCCAAGGAAAGTGGTCCCAACTTGATAGTCTCTAGATCAACTATGTATCTCTAGATATACACTCCATATTGCCTCATATATCGCATTTGATTAAGTGGCAGTAAAAAAAGAACATGAGACAATAGTCTTTTATTTCCAGAACTGTTTGAAGCTATTTTAATTGAAGAATGGGCTCTTATCTTTATCATTATGTTTACCTTGGTGCACAGGTGTTTTCTCTTTAAATAAAGTAAGTTAATAACACTAACAACACTAAGAAAACCAAAAGAGACTACAGATAACAATGATGTGGGAATATCTGAAAATGGGTTTCATGTTCCAGGGAAAGGAGCAGGGAGTGGCAATAATATAGAGAGCCAGTTGGATTTATCTGGAACATTTAATTTAGTTAATAATATACAATATACAACTTTATTTTGATATGTTCAGCAAAGATAATATAGAGGGATATAAAATTCACATAATTTTTAAAATATAAAACATGAACCTTTGATGAAAAAAATCTGTGATTGTTTCCAGCTATGTCTCAAGGCCTTTTGAGTATATTTCTTGAGTCTGCCTTGCCATTAATGGGTATTTCCTTGGGAAATGAAACTCAAGAAGTACTGACATGAAGTGACCTAGGTTTGTGGGATTGGCTCCGTCTCTGTGTGTGTTGTGCATGCACATGTGTGCACTTGTGTGTTTGAGTATGGGTGAGATATCTTTGGTAATTTCTTTAGCCCCCTAATTTCCTTGTTTTACAAACTGAGAATACTGACCTCCCAAGATTATCAGAAGAGTATAATTAAGCATGAAATTATTTGCAAACTACAATGCAAAATAAAGCATAAAGCTTGTACTTAAGAATCCAAGGATGTAAGAAATTTTGCAGTGTTTTGTAAAGAGAACAGTGTGAAGATACCCTACATGTATTAAATAAATGATTCCAAAGCAACTGGATGTTCATGTTGGAAAAGAACACTGATTCTTATATGACAACGAAGCAAAAATTAATTTGAATTGATTCATAAACATATATGTGTTTGTGTATATACTAAAACTATAAAAGTTCTGGGGCAATACGTAGATGAGAAATCTTTGCAAACTTGAAGTAGCCAAAATGTTCTTACATAAGTTTAAAAAAAAATCCCAAACAACAAAAAGTCAAAAATTGATAAATTTGACTTGATCAAAAATTTTTAAGATCTAATAGCACCATGATATCATTAATATATGGGTGTTTTATCAAGTAGGATATTACATATATATGGTTATTATATGATATATATAGTTATATTTTAAACAGGATAAATGAAATGGGACTCAGGAGTATTCAAATAAGAGTGTGTATTATAATGATGGATAATAAAAGGATGACTACCATGTTTAGATTCTAAAACGGATATGACTCTTGAGAGTGAAAATGATGAGAAAATTTGGTTAAAATCACTACAATATAGCAGTGCCTGGGTGGCTCAGTCGGTTAAGCATATGACTCTTGATTTTAGCTCTGGTCATTATCTCATGGTTCATGGGATCAAGCCCCATGTCGGGCTCTGCACTGACAGCACAGAGCCTGCTTGGGATAATCTCTCTCCCTCTCTTTCTGCCTTTCCCTTGCTCACATGCATTCATTCTCTCTCTCTCAAAAAAAAATTACTACCATATGTAGAACATATTGTATAGAGTATAAAATGGAGTATAAAAACACACTTTTTAGTGTATTTATCTATGAGTCCTGGACATGTGAAGAACGAGGTGGGGAAGGAGCAAATCAGGCAACTACTTGAACTTTGTATGTTCTGATTTCATAGACAGGAGAAAAGCAGAGTCAGCAAGAGTTGGTAAAGCCTGATACTGCAGAGTTGTTCATAAAATTTTTAGGTACAATCACCAACAAATCTTGAAAGTATTGGGAAATTAAGTATTTTATAATTGATATGAAATCATATCTTTTAGAATATATATTCAGGTTACAACTAACCCTTATCCATAGATATATATAATATTGAAATATGGTATTGATCAAAGACCTCAATTAAAATACGAAGAGTAGATTTTTAGCTTTATCTTCCTAATTTCTGTGTATCTAAGAGAGGCAAAGGGCTTGGTATATCCCTGCAGCTCCAGAAATTGGGTCACAAAACATGTTCGAAGTCTCAGTGTGCCTGTTAATTTTGGACAGATTTCAAAGTAGCACAGCTAAGGCAGTTTTAAAATGTCCCAGGAAAAATCCAAAATCAGGAAAACTCATAGACCTATGTCTCTTGCCAGCATGGTAGCCAACTGCCTTGTCTTACCTTTGTTTTTATATAAGCAAAAGGAATATGACTTTTGGTAACCCTGAATCTCAGAATTATATTTAAATTTATATCAAAGTACATATTGAACCAGAAGACCCTGACAACTCTGTTTAAAATTTCAACTTTAGGGGCGCCTGGGTGGCACAGTCGGTTAAGCGTCCGACTTCAGCCAGGTCACGATCTCGCGGTCCGTGGGTTTGAGTCCCGCGTCAGGCTCTGGGCTGATGGCTCAGAGCCTGGAGCCTGTTTCCGATTCTGTGTCTCCCTCTCTCTCTGCCCCTCCCCCGTTCATGCTCTGTCTCTCTCTGTCCCAAAAATAAATAAACGTTGAAAAAAAAATTAAAAAAAAATTTCAACTTTAATGTCACCCACTTTATTCTTCTTTCCCTACTTCACATTTTCCTAGCACTTACCTTATTCTACAGATTTACAAATTATTCACATGCTGTTTTTAATTTTTCTTTTCTGTCTTCCAACACTGAGAGGCAAACTGCACAAGGGCAGAGGTCTTTGTTTTGTTCACTGATATATCTGAAACACCTAGAACAGTGCCTAATAGTAGACTCTCCATGCAACAAATGGATTCTTTAAACTCATATTTCAAAATTTTGCCCTCTCTGTTGTATATTATATTTTTCACATTGAAACATTTCTGCCTGACTGGCACTGTTTTCTTAAGCTGTGATAAACAGATATCACTATACCCAGGTTTAATTCTACTTTACAGCAAATTTGTTTTATCTCAGGCCTATCTCAATGTATCGGGTTTCTGTAGTTCTCTGAAATACCTGCCCACCTTATATACCAAGGATATCTAGAGGAAAAGCTACAGGAAATAAAATTTCATTGCCTGGTGGTGATGTATGGATTCCTCCTCTTGGGTAAGCCTCTAGCATACTTCTTTGTGTGGTTTTATGCAAGTGTGGTCTACACCACACAGTGTAAAATTTGACAAATGCAAAATCAACCACAGCAATTGGCTAATCGTTCTTCATAGACTTTTAAAAATGTAATCAAACATGAACTGACAGATGGGGCACAGCCATCTCATTGAATAGAGATTGCTATGTCCAAGAGTAAAACCTTTGAAGATAAAATAAAAATCACATTGAAATATCACCTCACCAATTTTCAGAAGACAACTGGCTATATTATTTTGCATGGCTGAGCATTGTTTGCAATAGTTGTAAGAAAAAATCAATGAGCTTTGTACACTATCTTGGTTCGCTGGCTTCGTAAAATTTGCTATTTCATTCCAGGCTGTGAATCATTTTAAAAAAAAATTATCAAGCAAGATTATAAAAGTGTTATTGGCAGCCCGATATTGGATGTACAACTCAAAGATTTAGAAAAATGGCAGAATAATCTGCCCCCATCCCACTAGTTTGTTTTAATGGTTCTGACAACCACAGCTGGCATTACAGACCATGAAGAAGCAAGACAAAAAAAACACACAGGAGGCAAAATCCAAGGTTTCTTTTTCTAGGGATGTAATACATTCATGCAAATAAAATGCCTCGATGGAACCCCCCCCACCCAAAAAATCTATTCTTGGTAGTTTTTGTTTTAAACTCTCTAATAGTAGTTGTGGACAGTAGAAATTATAGCATCTTCGTACACAGGTCACAGATTTGGAGAATATCTCACTTTTCCAAATATTATACATAATACACACACATATATATGGAAAACATATATAAACATATATATATACATATATGTATATATATGTGTGTGTGTGTGTATATATATATATATATATATATATATATATGTACATTTTTTTGTTGTTATATGGAAAAATATAGACTTACAGGGACATGGGAGCAAAGCCAATGGGCCCAACAGAAACTCCATTGCTTGTTCATGCAGGTATATTTAGTGTTGTATTTTGTTCAATCAGAATGGAGATACTGGGGGGGAAAACTTCAGAGAAAATCTGAGACTCTTGAGAAAGAAAACTCACCTCTATTAATTTAATTGGTAATCATACTGATAACACTATGACCTTCCAGTTTCCAAAATTATTTCTGAGGCTATAGTGTATCTTATTATATATTCTTTATAGTTTAGCTGGTTATTCATGACCTTTCTTAGGTAAGCAGAATAATCACATTAAAAAACATAGTACGTAGTTTTTTTTATGAAACTTCAAATGAAATAGTATTTTCTTTGGAAGATTTTACAAAAGGTATCTGGATCATTCCTTGCTCTACGTAGTGACTTCGGTCTTCTATGAGAAGGTTCAGGATAGTTAACTACAGCATTAACAGGAAAATTCCTGAAGAGAAGTCAATCTCTCTAAAATCTTATTTTTTGAAACTCTATTATAAAGTCATTTCAGAAAGAAATTATCAAATCCCATTCTCACAATGATTCTGGGCGTTAGTTCACAATAGCCATTCCATTCTTGTATGATTAGATCATGTTACAGAGTCAAATATAGCATCAAAACGGCATGTTCACATAGAGCGTCCTGAAATAATCTCTTCCTTCCAAACTGCTCATCACTAAAATTATTTTCTGGGTCAAGGGGTACAGAGGGAATTTTACTTCTTGGGAGTAGATAATGTCTCAAATAATTAAATATTTAGGTTTATGCTTCATATTTTGACATTCAAATTATTAAGAATTAGAGATTTTATTCCACATTTTTATTTGCAAATATTAAAAAAAAATTAAAGCTATACAGTATCTATACTTGTAACTGAACTTCAGCTGAACACATTCCAGGCTTGCTTGTTCATTTGTACAACTTGTTAAAAGAGGCAAAATGAGAATAAACACTTCAACTTATGGTCATGCATAAGATTTTTTATGGGTGGTTTTAAAAATCACATAATTGTACAGTGGAATCAAACCTTACAAATCAACCAACTATGCACATCTCTTTTATGAATGAGTAGAAATTATGATACTCATCTAAAGTTCCACTTCTACCTTAAAACAGAGAAACTGTGTCTTCTGACTCTCATATTAATGCCTTAGTGTTGCTTTCTTTTTAAATATGTACTGGTAATGTCAATATCAAAATTATTTCACATAAATTATTTTAAACTCCCTCATTTTAAATTAACATGAAAGCAGTGTACTTTTCATAGATACTGGAATGCAGTGTCTGCTCGTCATTCATTTATAGACTGTAGGCATGGAAGACATTTAGGTTAGCCCTTTTGAACCAACTTAATTTCACTGCCCTCACTTTTCCTCTTCCATTATAGAGCACCAACAAAATCATCTCTCTCTTTCACAGGAAAACCCTTCAAATAATCTAGACTGAGGGTGGGAAAATGTAATAAGCATAGTCACATTTTATAATTAAACAAATGTGGGCTTGTGGTTGTTTCAGACTTTGGGTATCTTGATCAAATTTAATCAGAGTCTGTTTTTTCTTTCATAAAATGGGGCTATTAATACTTCCCCCTTAGGGTTTGGTAGGTTAAATTACAGATGTGAAATACCTAGGGTGTACTCTAACATAGAGTGAGTTCTCAACATTTTCTCTTAATTGAAGCATGCTCTATCTCTTTTCTAAGAGAATTTTGAAGTTTATTTTATTCCTTCAGTCCTTTCTTGTGGAGCATGATATTTAGACCCCTTACACAGGTAGCTATACCCCACTTGAAAGCCAGAGTCCTGACACATGGGTACTTAAAATGGTGCCATAGATATCAGGAGATTTATCAACAACACTGATATTCTGATGTGGTAGGATAGGAATGCAACTTAGGCTGGCCTTGCTCTTGGTACTTGTTTTTAAATAGAACACTTAATATGGACCATGAATCATTTGCTTTCTTCTTTTTTTCTTTGTAGTTTTATCATATTATTTACCTATATTAAGTTTGTAGTATTTAATGTTTTTCTATGTGTTCTTTTTTTTTCCATATCACCTCTTAGCAAACAGATTCTTTGACATACTTTGCTGGTGTAATTTTTTTTTTTAACATTAGTCGAAGATATCTTTTAAATTCCATTTTGCTCATTTGGACCAATTGTTTCTGCTAGTGGAAGTCGGTTGCCATTTTGACATTGTTTGTCTCTATTTCCTGCCAAACGCTGAATGCTGCTTATCCACCTTCACCCAAATCCCTGGTAAGAGCATTGAATAGGAAGGGGGCAGGGGCAGGAAACTGTCAAGTCCATGAAGCATCTTAAGTCCTTGTTCACTATTTGTGGTCAACAGTGCTAAGTAGTTAGCTATCACACCCTCTGAAAGTTGTTGTACATGCTGTTTATCTGGTTAAGGGAATTGCCTTAATACTTTGTTTGATAAGAGATTTTATCAGGAATGGATGAAAGAAGTTTATTATTTTTGCTTCAGCTACTAACAGAATTAAAAAGATTTTTCTCTGTTAATGTGATAATGTAGTGGACAATATGAATTAATGTCCTAACACTATTTTAACCATGAATTCCTGGGATAAGTTCCCCCACACACACACACACTCACATACACTTAAAAAATATTTTACACATTATTAGAATCAGCTTGCTAATATTGGCTTCGGTTCTTGTATTTATGTTTGTGAGGAGGAGGATTGGCCTGTCACAGTCTTTGTTAAGTTTTGTTGTCAAGGTTATCAAATAAGGCATTAAGAAGTATTTCCTAAAGAAGGTTTATATAATTTTAAAATGATTTCTTCATGAGATAATTGGTAGGATCTACTTGTAAAGTCATATTGAATTTGCAGATAAATTTGTACAGATAATAAATAATATCTCAATGTACACTTGCTTTTCCTGAATATTTTATTCTAATAATCTTGAAACCTGTGGAAGTTTGAGAAAATAGTACATTAGGAGCCCATATTTTAGTTTTTATTTATTTATTTATTTATTTATTTTTTTAAATTTTTTTTCAACGTTTATTTATTTTTTGGGACAGAGAGAGACAGAGCATGAACGGGGGAGGAGCAGAGAGAGAGGGAGACACAGAATTTGAAACAGGCTCCAGGCTCTGAGCTGTCAGCCCAGAGCCTGACACGGGGCTTGAACTCACAGACCGCGAGATCGTGACCTGGCTGAAGTCGGACGCTTAACCGACTGCGCCACCCAGGCACCCCTAGTTTTTAAATTAAAGCATAATTAACATACAATGTTATATTAGTTCCAGGTATACGATATATTGATTCAACAATTCTGTACATTACTCAATTGTATATACTGAATATATAATAAATGCTCACCAAAATAGATATAGTCACCATCTGTCACCATACAATGTTATTACAATAGTATTGACTATATTCCCTATGCTGTACTTTTCATCTCTGTGACTTATTTTATAATTGGAAGTTTGTTATCCTCTTCATCTCCTCCCAACCTGCTGCTCCTCTGACAACCCCAATTCTCTGTATTTAAGAGTCTGTTTAGTTTTTGTTTGTTCATTTGTTTTGTTTTTTCAATTTCACATATAAGTGAAATCATATGGTATACATCTTTCTCTATCTGACTTGTTTTACTTAGCACGATACCTCTGGGTCCACTCATGTTGCACATGGCAAGATTTCATTCTTTTTTGTGGCTGAGTAATATTCCAATATATACACCATACCTTCTTTATCCATTTATCTACTGATAGACACTTGGGGTGATTCCATATATTTCCTATTGTAAATAATGCTGCAATAAATACAGGGGTGCATATGTCTTTTCAAATTAGTGTTTTCATTTTCTTTGGGTAAATATCCAGTGGTGAAATGACTGGATCATACAGTTTTTGTTGTTGTTGTTTTGTTTTTGTTTTGTTTGTTTTTGTATTTCATAAGCATTTTACTAATCAGAGGGTCATCAGCAGACCCAGCCCAGGGAAGCGATCACACACAGCGTTCGGGAAGTCAGCAGCTGGCTCCTTGAGCCCACCTGAGCCCCCTCCGGAGATCTGGGTCTGCAGAGCATCACTGGAGTACTTGCGGCAGACTGCTGTGCGGGTGGTCACAAACACAATAAATTTGCTGAAGTTCATCTTGGCATCCCTGTTCTCATCCAGGTCCTTGAGCTGTTGGTTCATGGTGTATTTTTAATTTTTTGAAGAAGCTCCTTGCTGTCTTCCACAGTGGCTGCACCAGTTTACATTCTCACCAACAGTGCATGTGTGTTCCTGTCTCTACATCCTCACCAACACTTATTTCTTGTCTTTTTCATACTAACCATTCTGACTTGTGTGAGGTAATATGTCACCATGGTTTTGATTTGTATCTCCCTGATGATTAGTGATGTTGAGCATCTTTTCATGTGTCGGCCATCTGTACACTTCTTTGGGAAAATATCTACTCAGGTTCTCTGTCCATTTTTTAATTGGATGATGATGATGATGATGATGAAGATTTTGTGTTGAGTTGTATAAGGTCTTTATACATTTTGGATATTAACCTCTTATTAGAGATAACATCTGCAAATATTTACTCTCACTCAATACATTGCCTTTTTGTTTTGTTGATTATTTCCTTTGCTGTGCAATTTTTATTTTATTTTGGTATAGTCCCAAATAGTTCATTTTTGCTTTTGTTTCCCTTGCCTGAGGAGACATCTCCATAAATAAATTGCTAAAAGTTAAGGCCAAGAGATTACTGCCTATGTTTTCTTAGGAGTTTTATGATTTCAGGTCTTACAATTAGGTTAGGTCTTTCATCCATTTTGAGTTTATTTTTGTGTTTGGTGTAAGAAAGTGGTCTGATTTCATTCTTTTGTATGTAGCGGTCTGGTTTTCCCAGCACCATTTATTGAAAAAGCTGTCTTGGGACACCTGAGTGGCTCAGTCTGTTAAACATCCAACTTCAGCTCAGGTCATGCTCTCACAGTTCGTGGGTTCAAGCCCCGCATCAGGCTCTGCATTGATAACATGGATATCCTCTGTCTCACTCTTTCTCTGCCCCTAACCTGTGTGTGCATGTGAGTGCTCTCTCGCTCGCTCTCTCTCTCAAATAAATAAATATTCTAAAAAAAGAAAATTTCTTTTAAAAAAGAATAATTTCCCCATTGTATATTCTTGCCTCTTTGGTCCTAGATTAATTGATCATATAGATGTGGGTTTATTTCTTGGCTTTCTATCCTGTTCCATTGATCTTTGTGTCTATTTTTGTGCCAATACCATACTGTTTTGACTACTAAAGCTCAATAGTATATCATAAAATCTGGGATCATACCTCCAGCTTTGTTCTTTCTCAAGATTGCTTTCCCTATTCTGAGTCTTTGTGATTTCATACAAACTTGGGGATAATATGTTCTTGTTCTATGAAAAATACTATTGTATTTTGATAGGAATTGCACTGAATCTGTAGATTGCTTTGGGTGGTACGGGCATTTAAATGGCATTAATTATTCCAATGCATGAGCATGGTACACCTTTCCATTGGTTGTGTTGTCTTCAATTTCTTTCATCAAAATTGTATAATTTCCCCTCCCCAAGGAGGGGAATATAGATCTTTCCCCTCCTTGGTGGAATTTATTTGTAGGTATTTTATTCTTTTTGATGCAATTATAAATGGGATTGTTTTCTTACGTTCTTTTTCTGCTACTTCGTTATTAGTGTATAAAAATGCAACTGATTTTTGTATATTAATTTTGTATCCTGCTGTTTACTAAATTCATTTATCAGTTGTAATTTTTTGGTGGAGCCTCTGGGGTTTTCTACATACAGTAACATGTCATCTGCAAATAGTGAGTTTTACTTCATCATTAACAATTTGGATGTCTTTTCTTTCTTTCTTTTCTTTTTTTTTTTTTCTGATTTCTATGGCCAAAACTTTCAGTGCTGTGTTGAATAAAAGTAGTGAAAGTGGACATCTTTGTCTTGTTCTTGGTTTTAAAGAAAAAGTTTTTAGTTATTCACTCTTGAGTATAATGTTAGCTATTAGTTTTTCATATATGGCCTTTATTGTGTTGAGGTATGTTCCCTTTAATTCCACTTTGTTGAAAACTCTTATCATGGATGGATGTGGTATTTTGTCAAAAGCTTTTTCAGATTGTCATTAACTTTTTATCCTTTCCTTTTATCCTTTCCTTTTTATCCTTTCCTTTATCCATTCCTATGGATGAAAGACCTAACCTAACATTGATTGATTTGTGAATATTGTACCACCCTTGCATCGCTAGAATAAATTCTACTTGATTGTGATGAATTATTTTTTTAATATATTGTCAAATTCAGTTTCATATTTTTTGAGGATTTTTGCATTTATGTTCATCGGAGATAACTGGCCTGTAGTGGTTTTGTGTGTGTGTGTGTGTGTGTGTGTGTGTGTGTGTGTGTGTTGGGGGTGATTTTGTGTGTACGTGTGTATGGTGTCTGGTTTTGGTAGCAGGTTACGCTGTCCTCACAGAATATATTTGGAAGTTTTCCTTCCTCTTCTATTTTTTGCATTAGTTTGAGAACAATAGTTATTAACTCTTTAAATATTTGGTAGAATTTACTTTTGAAGGTGTCTGGTCCCAGAATTTTGTATGCTAGGAGTTTGGTTTACTGATTCAATTTCATTAGTAGTAATTGGTCTCTTCAAATTTTTATTTCTTCCTGATTCAGTTTTGGAAGACTATAAGCTCTATGAAGTTATCTAGTTTTTGTGGTCCTTCTATTTGTTTTAATATTTTAAATGATATTTTTTCATAATTTGTTGCATTTCTTTGGTGTTGGTTATTTCTCTTCCTTCTTTTCTGATTTTGTTTGAGTTATCACTTTTTTTCCTGAAGAATCTGGCTAAAGTTTTGTTAATTTTGTTTATCTTCTCAAAGAACCAGTTCTTGGTTTCCTTAATCTTTTCCATTGTTTTTTCTTTGTGTGTGTGTATGTATGTCTATTTCACTTATTTCTTCTCTAATCTTTATTATCTTCTTTCTTGTATAAGCTTTGGGTTTTGTTTGTTCTTTTCCTAGCTCCTTTAGATGTAAGTTTCAATTGTTTTATTTGATATTTTACTTGTTTCTTGAGGTAGGCCTGTATCACTATACACTTCCCTCTCAGAACAGTTTTTACTGTGCCCCAAAGATTTGAGGTCATTGTGTTTCCATTTTCATTCATTTTCATGTATTTTTTAAAATTTTCATTTGTTTTTACCAGATCTTTTATCTTGTAATTTATTTCTAGTTTCATGCCATAGTGGGGGAAAAAACCCAAAAAACAGATGCTTGATATGGTTTTAGTCTTCTCAAATTTATTGATAGTTGCTTTGTACCTAATATGTGATTTATCTATCATGGAAAATGTTCTACATGCATTTGAAAATAATGTATATTCTGCTGGAGTTTTTTTGATATAATCAAATCAAATCAAATTCTGCTGGAGTGGTTTTTGATATATGATCTGTATATATCTGTTACATTTATCTGGTTTAATGTGTCATTCAAAGCCACTTTTTCCTATTTCATTTTCTGTCTAGATGTTCTATCCATTTATGTAAAGTGCTGTTAATGTCCTCTACTATTGTATTACTATCAACTTCTCCTTTTATATCTGTAATACTTGCTTTGCAGTTAGGTGCCTCTGTGTTGGGTGTATATATATTTAATATATTGTATCTTTTGTTGGGTTTATCCCTTTATCATTATGTAGTTTCTGTCTTTGTCTTTTGCTATAGTCTTTGTTGTAAAGTCTATTTTTTTCTGATATAAATATTGCGACCCTGGCTTTTTATTTTCACTTCCATTTGCATTGTGTATCACTTTATTTTCAGTCTCTGTGTCTGTAGGTCTGAAATGAGTCTCTTATGGGAAGTATATAGATAGGTCTTGTTTTTGTTTTTGTTTGTTAATCCATTCAGTCATGTTTTTCTTTTGATTGTAGCATTTAGTCCATTTACATTTAAAGTAATTATTGGTAAGGTATGTATTTATGGCCATTTTGTCAATGGCTTTCTGGTTGTTTTTGTAGTTTTTCTCTGTTCCTTTCTTCTTCTCTTACCCTCTTCTCAAGTTATTTTATGGCTTTCTTTAATGTTATGTTTGAATTCTTTTTTCTTTATTTTTTGTGTATCTGTTATATGTTCTTGATTTGTGATTACCTGTAGGTTCATATATAATATCTTACATGTAGAGTAGTCTATATTAAGTTAATGGTCATTAAGTTCAAGCATATTCCAAAAACACAAAATATTTACTCCCCCTTTGATGTCATATATATATATATATATATATATGTGCATATATATATGTATATATCATCATATTTTATATCTTTTATTTTCTATATCCCTTGAGTAAGTCTTGTAGACATAATAGATTTTACTGCTTTTGTGTTTTAACCTTCACACTGGCTTTATTAGTGATTAATCCACTGCCTTTAGTATATGTTTACTTTTACCTGTAAAATATTTTCCTTTCATAATTTTCTTCTAATAATGGCCTTTTCTTTTCACTAAAATAATTTCCTTTAACATTATTTGTAAGGCTGATTTAGCGGTGATGAACAACTCTAACTTTTTTTTTTTTTTTTTTGTCTGGAAAACTCTTTATCTCTCCTTCTCTTCTAAATGATAACTTTGCTGGGTATAGTATCCTTGATTGAAGGTTTTTACCTTTTAGTACTTTAGCTATATCATGGACTCCCTTCTGGTCTCCTATATTTCTACTGAAAAATCAGCTAATCACCTTCATGGGGTTTCCCTTGTATATAACAGTTTTCTTTAGCTGCTTTTAAAATTCTCTTTTTATCATTACTTTTTGCTATTTTAATTATTATGTGTCTTGGTGTGGACCTCCTTGGGTTAATCTTGTTAGGGATTTTCTGTGCTTCCTGGACCTGGATGTCTGTTTTTTCCCCAGATGTTATTACTTTTGATGATGTCACTGAGTTCCCTTAACCAATGTTCATTTTTTACTCTTTTTTCTTTTTGCTCTTCAGCTTGGTTGCTTTCCATTACCCTCTTCCAGATTGCTGATTTGTTCTTCTGTATCCTCCAATATGCTATTTATTCCCTCTGGTATATATATATTTTTTATTTCAGCTATTGTATACATCATCTCTGACTGGTTCTTTTTTATCCTTTATCTTTGTGAAAGTTCTCACTGAGTTCATTCACTCTATCTTTGTTACAATTACTTTGAATTCTCTATCAGACACATTGTTTATCTTTGTTTCATTTAGCTTTTTTCTGTGATTTTTGTCTTAATATTTCATTTGAGACATATTCCTCTGTCTCCTACTTTTGTCTAACTCTTTGTTTCTATGCATTAAGAAGGTCAGCTACATCTCTTCAAAATAGTGGCCTTGTATACAAGAGGTCCTGTGGTACCCTGTATTGCAATGGTCCCCTGGTCACTAGAACCAGGTGCTCTAGGGTTGTCTCTTGTGTGACTTCATGTGTCCTACTGTTGTCACTGAGTCGCACTTGTTTTCTGCCCAGCCCAGCTATAACGCATTGGGTGCAGACACACTCAATGCCAGGGTCTGCTCCCTATGCAGCAAGTTAAGAAGCTTAGATGCAGGAACTGTGGGTGCTCTGGTGCATGAAATTACCTTTCCTTCTCCCCAAGACAGGAATCAGTTTGAAGTGGGGCTGATCTCTACTGCGGCAGATTGCAAGATGTGGTGGGGGGCTTAGTTTCCTATTGCCTTCGTGCCTCTCCTGGAGTTAAGGCTACTGATTTTTAAAGTAACTGGAGTTAAACCCTGCTGATTGTAAAACCTCTGTAAAATTGAAGCCCCACTGTTTTTCAAAGTCAGACCTTCCAGAAACTTGTCCTTCCAGTGCAGGTCCCCAGTGTCTGGGGTGCCTGGTGTAGAATTAACCCTCTTGCTTCACTGTGCTTTTGGCATCCCTCCTGTTTGTGGTTAGTCTTGCTGGGGGTTTTGTTCATAACTGTGTCTCTATCCCTCCTTCCCTTTTCGATGTGGACTCCCTTCTACAAATAACTGTGGAAGGTCTGTTCTGCCAGTCTTCAGCTCATTGTTAGAATTTGTTGTATACATATAGCTATTATCTCAGTGTGTCCAAGGGGCAAGGGGGACTGAACACCCTCCTACTCTACCATCTTCCATATACTCCCCTGAAAACCTATCTTTTATACCCTTCACCTTTGGCAATTATTAACGTTTTGTCATGTTTCCTTTCTTTTGTGTATGTGTATGTGTATGTATATATATGTGTGAATGTATAGGAAATAATGTTTTATATATATATAAATTATATTTAGAAATAAAATATATATATTATATGCTTATCATTTGTATATCTATTATATTATATATATTATATATTATATATTATATGCTTATCCTTTATATTATATTATATAATATCCTTTGTTTTGCTGAACCTTTTGAAAGCAGACACCTCACCCATAAATACTTCAGAATGCATGTTATAAGAATAAGATCATTGTTTTCTATAAAATCACAATACTAGTTTCATGCTTGACAAAATTTATATTAATCCAAAGTGTTATTTAATATACACTCTATGTTCAAGTTTATCTGACTGTTCCAAAAAATGTTTTCATACCATATATTTCTTGGCTCCCAGATCCAAAGTTTACATGTTGCCTTTGGTTATTATGCCATTTAAATTCTTTTAATTTAGAACATTTCCATTTTTATATTGTTTCTATTTTGCTTTCATGATACTGGCATTTTTCTAAAGTCCAGGATAATTTCTTATATAGTTCAATATTCTGTATTTATCTGATTATATTCAATGTTAATGTTTCAGCATAAGCAATACTGGGTTTTTTTGGTGTATCACATCAGTGAGCATATGGTGTCAGATATATTTCTATGACTATTAGTGTGTCTGAAAAACTATTTCTGTGATAGAATACTAATAAGCATCACAAATCCATAAAATTCCTAAATACCTTAGCAGGCAAACTGAGCATTTTCACTTGTGAGAAATATTGTGGTTATGTACTATCTTTTCTAATGAAATTTTATTTAAATACTTCCAACTTTATACTTGTTTTAAAACATAATATTTAAAAGATTACATGAGACTTCTTGGATTTTGAGAAGTATTTAAAAAGTATTTCATCTTTCTTATTAATATACATTTTAGGCTAAAAAAGGAAGAAACTAAAATGCAGAATTATGTAGTTTTCCCCAAACAGGCCTAAACTGTCTAAACTTTCATTAATTGTGGAATAGGCATGCACACACATTTTTCTATAATAGAGTTTTTTTTTAAGGCCTTAGTTAATTACATGGTTATTTTATACATAGTTGATAATTGAGCAAAGGAAAACAGAGGACTGAATATATCAAATCTCTAGTACTCACTTGAGTTGTCCCTCCTAATTTCCAGACCCATATATTCATTTAATAAATATCTCCACTTGATTGTATTACAAATATCATACATTTGAATGTCCTAAATTATTAGTCCTTTCATATCTTCTCCAATCTAATCTTTTTTCTTGTATTTCCCATACTGATGAATAAAATGATCATTATATTCAATTCCACCTTTAATCATTCCTCCCACTTAAAACCCACATGCAGTCAGCCACCATGTTCTCTTCACCTTGTTGCCTAATGTCCCTCAAATCATACTTCCAAACTTGTAATTTCCACCTTAATTTACAATCTCATCAAATATTTGCATAGTACTAATATTGGCTTAGCTACCTCAATCATTCTCATAAAATGTTTGTCTCATAGTATAGTCAGGATGGTTTTTGACCAAAAAAAAAAAAAAAAAAAAAAAAGAAATCCAAGTGTTTATCATTCTCATTTGCATTCTGAAAACCTACCAGTATCTTCCTATTGACTTAAAGAAACAAGCTCTTTATGGAATGATGTGGCTTTTTTTTCACATATCGAATGTATGTCTATGTTTTAGACACTATGAACAATATACAGAAATATTTTAGATCCTGATTCTGTCATTCTTCCATACTCACATCATGCATGCATGCATGCATTCCTATGCTAAGCCAAAGGAATTCAATGAAGAATAAAACCTGACATGTTGTTTGTTTTCATAGATCTTAGAATACAGATAATTTACAACTGACACAGATAAGAATAAAAGGCTTTGTTTTCTTGTAAACTAATTTGTGATCTTAAAAACTGAATTACCTTCTTAAGTTCTTATTTTCTTATCTATATAATGAAAATATCTATCTCATAGAGGTGATTTTATAGATTGAAAACAATAAACAGTTGAACAAGAGAAATATGAGACACATTCTGTGAGATAGAGATAAAACTCAACTTTGTGACAAAACTGCCTTAGGGCAACGGGCAGAGAATGATCACAAAGGAGTTAAAGAAGATTGAAATACAGAGTTGATAAAATGGGAAAGAATATAATGGGGAACCTCATAAAATTCAAAGCCTGGGGATAAATAGGCAACAAGATAAACATGAAAAATAATTTTAAGGTCTCCCAAGATGCAATCAGTCTGCTGATAAATAAAAGAAATTTGCAAATATTGATCAAGACATGGGCAAAAGGAAATATATTAATGTCATTCTTCCAGAGGAGATAATTAATTTCTGATGCAAGGTCCTTAAGAGACAGTAGACATTGCAAAACACAAAGGCCCAAGACAAACCTTGATAAGTGAAGGCACTTAAGAATGGGGAGAGGAAGGGGCGCCTGGGTGGTTCAGTCGGTAGAGCGTCCGACTTCAGCTCAGGTCATGATCTTACGGTCCCTGAGTTCAAGCCCTGCATTGGGCTCTGTGCTGACAGCTCAGAGCCTGGAGCCTGTTTCAGATTCTGTGTCTGCCTTTCTCTCTGACCCTCCCCCATTCATGCTCTGTCTCTCTCTGTCTCAAAAATTAAAAAAAAAATAAAAGAATGGGGAGAAGAAGCAAGCCTCAATAAGCGAGGAAGGAAGGGATATAAAACACTTGAGGGTATTGCAAAGTTACAGGATGAAGAAAGAAGAGAGATGCAGAGTGACTGAGGTCTGACTTTTGAGAATTGGAGGTTATCAGGGCTCTTTGGGAAATAATGTTTTAGTAGAGAGGAAGATACACAGGTGAGATTATAATTAACTGAAGAGAATATGGAATGTAAGAAAATAGAAGCCAGAGCAAACACTACTTTAAGAAGCGCTTCAATACAAAAACGGTTTTTAATTTTTTAAATGTTTATTTTTGAGAGAGAGTGCATGAGTACTTGTGTGGGGGAGGGGCAGAGAGAGAGGGGAACTGAGGCCCCTGAGCAGGCTCTGTGCTGACAGCAGAGAGCCCAATGCAGGACTCAAACCCAGGAACTGTGAGATCATGATCTGAGCCGAAGGCAGATGCCACTGAACCACCCAGGTGCTCCAGTATAAAAATATTTTTTTTAATATACTTATGTACGGTAAATTCAGGGAGATTATGGACTCAATGTTTTTCAGGCTAATAGAAATACATATGTCAAGAGGAAGAAGGCAGTAAGAGAAGAATTTTGAAAACGGAACAGAAACAATAAATCATAAAGCAAAATTCTTAGGATATAGTAAAGGATAAAATATACAACACAGAGGCCAAAATTAGCTTTAAATTATTTATTTGTTTGCTTTGAGAGGGAGAGAGAGAGAGAGAGAGAGAGAGAGAGAGAAGAAGCAAGGGAGGGGCAGAGTGATAGAGCAGATAAGCAGATGGATTCTGAGCTTGAGTCTGAAATCTTAACCGGAGGTATATTGCATGTGAAATGTATCATGGGGTCATTATCCCATCAGATGTTCATGACCTTCCTCAGGCAGGCTCCACACTGTCAGTGCAGCGCCAGATGCCAGGGCTCAACTCATGAACAATCAGATCATGACCTTAGCTGAAATCAAGAGTAGGTCGCTCAACCAACTGGGCCACCCAGGCGCCCCAGCTTTAAAATGAAAAGCAAAAGTTCAGTGAGATTTGGAGACAACGTTCTATCACTGGCATGTGGGTGTTCATCTCAAGTGAGGTGGGGGAGCCGGGAACAGTTCTAGGTCAAAGTGATAATGGGTATCCAGAAACAGATGTCCTTGGAGGATTATAGGAAAAAACTAAGAATAAGTAGAAAAATTATTGGCCCGGCTAAAGTCAAAATAGAAATTTGTCAGCCAGGAAACAGAAAAGGAGATACCCTTTTATTCTACATGTGGAAATGACGAAAATTGGAAGTATGCATGGGGGTCAGGATTAGATAAGCCCTAAGGGTTGACTCCAGCGTGTTAGACAATGGTAAATGGGGAATTTTGAGGGATTTTCTGAAGTTGAAGTTGTGAATGTCAGTAAGGCAGAGGATTAAAGAGACAGGGTATTTCTGAATTGTCAGAGGAACACAGCTAAAATGGCTGATTCTAATTGAAGGGGGCAGGGAAGTATACGAAATCGAAGAACTAACTCAGCAAGTGTCTAAACGAATGAGATACAATAGAACATAGAATGCTGGTCAGAGATGGAAACCTTCAGATATCTTAAAAAAAAACAATTCTAAGTAGCAAATTTATTCTATTTGAGTGTAAAATACTGTGGCAGGAATGAAAGCTGTGGAATGTGCTTTAAAGCATTGGGATCTAATAAACAAAATGGGTGTTTTTGCGTCTTGATGGGTCTCTTCCTCAGTTTCACCTGGAATCCTATTTCTGTAGGTTCAGATCTACACTGATGTATTTAGACATTAGTACTTGGAGAAAACAGATAAGCAGATGGATTCTGAGCTTGAGTCTGAAATCTTAAAGGGAGGTATATTGCATGTGAAATGTATCATGGGGTCATTGTCCCATCAGATGTTCATGACCTTCCTTTCTCTCAAAGATTATGCAGGGGTTAATAATTTTTTGTTAGCTGTTCATAGTGCTTATATAAATGATTTTAAAGATACAGTATTGCTTGCTCTTGAATCAATAATTCAGTTTGAATGAAAAAAGTGAATAAAAAACTGTTCTGCAATATTATTAGAGAGGTTCTGCTAAATTCGAGTTAACAGGAGTCCTTTTCAGATTATTTAATCTCATTAACAAATAACCATCATTTGACTAATATAGAGTGCCTTAATAAATGGTTTGCATCTCTTATGTGGGAAACTTGAGTCTATGTATAAGATTTGCTGATTATGTGAGATAAATTAACCTAAAACAATCGAATATATGCAAAACATTTGTGGAAGTTCTCTTTGCCTGCTGGATGAATGGACATTACACAAAGCTTTTTGATACTGCCATTTGCATTTTTTGTAAACAAATACAACAAAGGCCTTGCCTTTGAAATTGTTATGGTGCAAACAGTCCACTGCATTTTGGAGAAAATTTGAAACTCCCCAAATAGACTTTTTCTGCTTATTTTCTCTCTACTGAAAAATAATTTTAAACATTTGTCTTGAAAATATTTGTGCGTCCACAAGATTGAATATCCTTAGACATAAAATAAATTATTTTATAATATTTTGAGACATTATTAGAGCAAGGAAAGGATGGCTGTAATTTGAATAAGCAAAAATTGAAAACATGATTTAGGAATGTGTCCTACCTCTTGTTCACTTATCACTAGTGATCAGAAAGAAATTTATTGGTTGATCTTAAAGTAATGATCCCAGGGGATCTGTTTGTCTGATCACATCCATGGACAGGCATTGACTCTATTGGTGTAATGGAAATTCAGAATAGAATTTCTTACACTTGATGAATTTGTAATCTAGCCAGTGACTCGGGAATACCTCCAGTTTCCTGCATAATCTCCCTCTCATATTTAGAGATACTTAAATAAAAATAAAGACCTACTTGAAAAAAAGAATAAAAATAAGAATTTTGATTTAACGTACATAAAAGGAAACCAAAAGAAAGAAAAATTGTATACATTTATTGACATTCAATTTATTTCAGCTTTGGAAATCTGTTACATAACAAAAATCACATTTGTCTGGATTTTTACAATTTATAAAATATTTTGACACCCTCCATTTCTCTGAAGTTATGTGACTAGCCTGAGGTCACTCAGAGATGTGGAAAAAGCATAACATATGATGAAAATATTAAATCAATTTTTTATCGCAAATGGCTGCAAAACACATTCTATTCATTTGGAATTATATTCTCTCCATTCTGCCAGATGATTTAGCCAATTCTGTCATGCAGATTTTATTTTACCAATTATTTTGTAACAAGCTTTTAGACAGTGTCAGCATTATAATTCTTCCACTGTCAAACTAGAAAAATGACACGCCTTCTGAAATATCCATTTGTTGAATAAGTGGGACCTTTTGGAAAATTTGAAAAAGTTGATTAGCTAAGTAAACATAAGCACATTTAAAATAGATATTCTTTTATCTTTGGACCCTTTTCAAGTTTATGTTTTTAAGAGTCAGATGATTGCATTAATATTTTAAACAATAAAACCCAACACCACCATTAAAAAAATTATGTGATGTTTGTAACATAGCACATAGAAGAATAAAGAATAAGCAGGTTAGATCTAAAAGAAAACTAATGAATAGCCCATGATAGTGCAAAATAACTGGTTAAAAGCTAATTTTAGTATCAAAACTGAAAATTGTAGAATGAATGTGACAGTGTTTCAAACATGAAAAAAAAAAGCAAAGCCAATTTTCCTTATACTTCCCACTGAGCTCTGAATCTAAAAAAGTACAAAAGAAATTAATGTAAAATATAAAGAGAGGGACATAGAAAAAATGGGAACAATCCACAATGATTCTACAATTAAATGGCAGGTACCTCCTTTGAATAGAAATGAAGTTTAATCAAACATTTGTAAATTGTCTCTAAAAATTAACTAAGGAATTCTCCAAAAGAGAACATATTCTTCGTTAGAATTTGTTCTTATTAAAATGTACTCTTTCTGGGGCTTGTTTACAGGCTGATTTTTTTTTAAAGCACATGACATTATTATTCTGATAGTAATTCTCACGTGTGCCATCCATGAATGTTTGAGTCATCCCCACTGTTTTCTAGAAGCCTAGTTTTTGGTAAGGAAAAAGATGTGGCATCTCTTCTGTAATTTTACTAAATGTCTGAAAGGCATAATGAAGAGGGAATCTGTCTGCAAGGTGATCCTTTATTTGTAAAATAGCTATTAGATAGCTCTAAATTCAGTGAAATCTTGTGTCCAGTAATTCCAAATGGTACATCTACTTAACAGCACATGTTAAATTTGGTAAGTTGTGTTATGTCCTTAAGCACCTAGAATTTATTGGATAATAAGAGGATCAGTATAACAAATAGATTCTGTCAAAAATATTTTTCAACTTGTATTTTTTACAAAAATTGGGTTAGATCAGGATCTGATCATTACCAAAGCTTAACTGTTTAGTCCCACATGATATATACTCGGTAAACTTAAAAGCTGTTGTTTGGACTGCTTCGATGAATGGGAATCTTTTTCAAAGATGGGAGAAATTAAACATTTCATTCATGAGGGGATTTGAGGGTAGGAGGGTAGGAAGGTTTAGGTTAGTTCCACTGAATACTTTTATGTCTTAATGAGGCACATTTTGTATAAAAAATTATAGTTTAGAGAATTTGAGTTCAAGTCAAAAATAAGAATTGAAGCAGAGTTGTTACAAAACTTTGTTGTTTTGAACTTGACAATTGAATGATCATACACAGAACTCAGAGTCCAGAAAAAAAAAAAAAAAAAAAAAAAACCTTAAATGTTTGGAGTAAAGTGGAAGAGGAAGCCTTGAAAATCTGATTCATCTTGTGTAAATAAGAAGTTCAGTTCACATACCATTTGAACCCAATAAATCCATACATAGTGTATGATAACTTTGGAACTGAATTTATGAAGTTATGATTGCCTTGGGAAAGTAGAAGATGAAATAGTGTTCATGCCTCAAGAGTTAACCTCTCTTCTTGATCTAACCCAACCACTTCAATCTAAAATTAATTAGTATAGGGGAAAGGGGAGGGAAAAAAATTACAAACAGAGAGGGAGGGAGGCAAACCATAAGAGACTCTTAAATACAGAGAACAAACTGAGGGTTGATGGAGGGTTGGGGGAGGAGGGAAAATAGGTGATGGGCATTGAAGAGGGCACTTCCTGGGATGAGCACTGGGTGTTGTGTGTAAGCGATGAACCACGGGAATCTACCCCAAAAACCAAGAGCACATTTTACACACTGTACGTTAGCCAATTTGACAATAAATCATATTAAAAATAAATAAATATTCTTATAGACAAAAAAATTAATTGGCATATTGAGAATATGTCTATTCTTTTGAAATTTTATTCAAACATAGGGATTTTAAATATATTTTATCATTAGTCTTATACCACTGTTCTTGGTACAAGAGGGACACTGAATACATTTGTAGGAATGCTTGGCTTTCCCCCTCAACCTTTATTTGCTTTTTCTATGTCCACATTACTTTTAGTCTTGATCAAAGACTCAGAGAATGCTCTGCAGTGTGAGGAAAAGTATATTTGCTGCTTTCATAAGAACTGGCCCCAATATCCTTGTAAGTTACCAACCCCTCGGTAGTTCCTTGCAAGTGCTGTGGCCACAGAACTTGTGCATAAGGGGAGAGAACATTCTCTTTTCTTTGAGGAGCAATTGCTGGATCTCCCACGTTTGGTTTCTGAGACACTCTTGCCACTGGGAGCAAATGAGACACAGTAAAGGGGCACTTAAGATAAAGATATTTTGTGTGAAAGATACACAATTCTGAATAAAATGAAGTCTTTTTGTGCTTAAGCAGGAGGAATACATAACTGATTACATTTCTTGTTTTGATTTCTTTATATAGGTCTTATTTATTTTTATTTCAAAAACATATTTATCTTGTGGCGACCACTACATGTTAGATTTTTTTGTTTAAAAAAATATGCAGCATACAGATTTTCATTCAGTTCATCCAACATTTACTTTATAGTTCTGGTAAAACATTGTTCTGAGTTTTAAGAAGATAAAAAGATAGAAGGAACATAATTCCTGAGCTGAATCAATATATAAACATCCTAAAAGGCTTTAAATGGAGTAATTTACAAATATACAGACAATATCACAGCCAATATTCAGAAATCTGAACAATGTTATTAATATAACTTAAAGTACCTTACCATTAACTGTATGAATAAATTGAGACTAATTGGTTTTGTTTTGTTTTTTTTTTTTAATTTTTTTTTTCAACGTTTATTTATTTTTGGGACAGAGAGAGACAGAGCATGAACGGGGGAGGGGCAGAGAGAGAGGGAGACACAGAATCGGAAACAGGCTCCAGGCTCCGAGCCATCAGCCCAGAGCCTGACGCGGGGCTCGAACTCACGGACCGCGAGATCGTGACCTGGCTGAAGTCGGACGCTTAACCGACTGCGCCACCCAGGCGCCCCTAGACTAATTGGTTTTAACAGCAAAAGTAATTAAATAACATGTTAAATTTGATATCAAACAACATATTTCTGTTCAAACAAAATAACCTAACTCTTTATAACTTATAATTAAAAGATTGTTTTCAATATTAAATAACTGATATTCAGAAAATGATTAGGGTATGATAAAATAATACATTCATATGAGTTTTCTTTTACTAATAGTAAATTGTATTATTGACAAAGAAGAATTTAATTATCTCAGAAATATTTGTCTCTGCTTAACCAAAAAAAAAAGTAAATCCTAAAGAAAAAAGTAAACATTTATAGAGTACATTTAAAGCCTATTTAAGTTTCCAAACATGTATTCATAATAAAGCCCCCATGTGGTAATATACCTAAAATTAAAGTTGAGGGAAGTAAATATAGCATAATTGAAAACACCAGGATTTTGAAAGAAAGAAGAAAAAAAAAATTACCTAATAACAGCAACTTTACAGTTCTTGCATCTCGCTCCGCATCTTCTTGAAGCTTTTTCTCCAGTTCTTTTGATCTTTTGGCTGACTCCTTGCTCTCTGAACTAATTCCGCTTCCCATTTGGGTAGTTTATTTGCCCAAACTTTTTCAAACGGACAGCACAGCTCTGGCTTGGACAGAGGCTGCAGAAGGAGTGCTCTGCTGAGGCTCCTAACAGCCCATCCCCTCACTCTCTGAGATTCCGCTTTGACTAAGGAGATACTTTATGAACTATCACCTGATCTAAGGGTAAACCCATACATCGCTGTGGTTGTACGGCTGGAAGCAGAGGAGGAAATTCATTATGCTTTCAAATTAAATGACCATCTTCCTTAAAGAATAGTGTATAATAATGTAGAACATGGTCGAAATCTATACACTAAAGTTAGTGTGCAGTGAACAGTTCAAGTGGATGTCTCTCACTAACAGGCAATATTTATTACTGTGATTTAAAGTTATTATTACTAACCAAAAGTGTGTATCTTCATATATTTGAGTCTTCAAATTCTAGATAATCATTCCAATATCACTCTCTGAATATTTATACTGAATCATCCAAATTTATACTCTTGTATGCTTAGATTATCACTCAAAATTGTTGGAATCTTCTAGTATTAACTAGAAGACATCCTTTTTTTAATTTAAATTACAATTCTAAATGTAGTTCTTATATTTATACAGACTGTTGTATTGCCACATAGAATTCAACACACGTTGCTCTTAAATTATTGATTTTAACCTCATTGAATCCATCTCTATAAAAGGAGCTTTTACTGCTTGTGAGAAAACCAATCCATCAACAGTACTTGAGGGCCCACTTGGTGTAGACACTGAACTGTGTTCAATTTAGGCAGCACATTAAGTCTTTGGGGCCATTAAGCAACAGCTGTTGTGCTGGAAAGACGTTTATTGATTTGGTACCAAGGAAATAAAAAACAATGTTCTTTGAAACAGTAGGCAATTTGGTTCTTCCTGAAAAGTAAAAACAGTACATACATCTAAATATGTTCCATGCCTTTTAACTACCCCACTAAATGTCATGCACTTGAGATCTGCAAGGTTGGGGACAAAGATTAGATTATGTTGTACAACTTTTTATTTATATGAAGCATAAAGCACTTGTTAGGTAGTGTGTGTGCATGTGTGTGTATATATATATAGAGAGAGAGAGAGAGAGAGAGACAGAGATGGAGACAGAGACAGAGACAGAAAGAGAGACTGACTAATTGGTTTTAACAGCAATGTCTGTCTATCTATCTATCTATCTATCTATCTATCTATCTATCTATCTATCTTTATTATAAATAGAGTTGGCCCCCTGTGACAGCAGGCAAATCTTTCCATGAATACTTTGGGATTTGTGAATGTGCCCTAACCAGGAAATGGTAGAAGACAGTCAATCCATCAACATGTCAGCGCTAGTCTTCTTTCGAGTTCTTGTGCAAAGTTTGAACAGGTGGGGTTTTGCATATTCATAAAACAAGGAAATTTTAGGCTTCCAAATTACATACATACTCCTCATTTGTTTACTTTTTCACATAAAATATCAGGCTGAAGGTACATAAGCATAGTCAAAACTCATGGCTTTCATCTCTCCAAAGCCATGTTATGATAGTATAAAGATTTGGAAAGGTAGGTATGCAAGGGTTTGTGCAAATCACGTGGTATTGCTTTTACAATGCAAAGAGCCTGCCCCAAAGGAACAAGATTTGCACCCCTTAGTTTACTTATACTCACCAGTGAACACAGAATTCACTCTGACAGCAATACCAAATAACAAATATTAAAATAAATGTGTTTTTGCCTATTGTTTTTATATCAAAATCAAATACATTTAGTACCTTGAATACACAAGATTCTTGTATGTTTTATAACAATTATGAACTAAGATCATATAATTTGCATTCAAGTATATATACCCCACAACTTTTTGGTGGGGACACACCTGGGTTTGAAAAAGTGTACATTTTACTAAGACTATCTAGGTTATTAACTTAAACTGAGCAGCTCTTTCAGGACTGTATACAACTTTCTGCACTGTATGAAATGATAAACATCTACTTTTCTGTAACCCAGAATGTTTAGTCGTTAACGTTGAGATTATTATGTAAATTTTTCATCAGTGACTAAAACAAGCTTGATATAAAATTCAAGGCGTGTCTATATTTAGGGGAGGCAGGCTGAGAAGAGTCCGGGAGAAGAGAAACGTTCCTTTCTCTGTCTTCTCCCCTGGGGACCTGGGAAACATCTTCACTAATGAGCTGGGGTTGTTAATACAGCTATTAGCCCTGTTGTTGCACTTCGGATTATCGCTTTCTGGACCTGAGAAAATGTTGAAAATAAAATAGCGAATTCCACTAGAGTGGGGACAAGAGCTTACGAGCTTTGATGTATTCCACAGTATTTGGCAGAGTGTTAGCCATAGGAAATGATCAAAAATTATTTCTTGCTAACGAATTGAGACCTGGAGTCCTTTCTATTTCTTTCACTCTGCTAAGGTGACTGTACGATTAGGGCTCCTTTTCGAGGTTCAATGTGGGTATATCTCAACACCTTAGAAATTTTAGAGGGTCTCAAAAAAATGAATGAAAAAGCTCACTTTTGGTCTGAAATAGTGTCAGTATATACAATTACAACTGTTAGCACATTTACCTTTTTTTTCTAAGCCTTAAAAATAACATTAGTATACTCCCTTTTGGTGGTTAAACTTCATCTCATAGTGAGAGAAAATTGATAAAAGTTGACAATGGGAAAAGGTAACTAAATGAGATGCTTTTTATTCAGGGAAAAAATGCGGCTAAAAATTTTGTTCTTGAAAACAAACCTAAAGCTATCCAACACACTATAATGTTAGAGTTCTATGTATTAGTCAGCTGAAAGAGAGAGATTGCTCTGTGTAGATATACCCACACACCCCGGAAGCGAGAGACATTGTATTGAAATATCATGGTCTTTTAGAATAATCATTGAGAATGACTTCTAAGAACCTTGTTGCTTTTTGATTTTTTTGTATCACAGCATCAACCTGACTGGGAATATCGTCTTTTGGAACCAGGTTGTGAAAAAGAAAATTGACTTGAGGTAAAGTACAGAGAGAGTCCTCAGCTCTAAAAGCTCCCTGAAATATCACAAGCTTGTAGGGGGTGAATAATTTTTTTTGGTATTTCTGGTCATGATCTCTGTGTAATCTTCAGAAGAGGATATGAGTCTTTAAAAAGGCTGAGTAATCACTATTTTACATTTATAATTCAACATCTAGCTTGGGATGACATGCAATTATCCCCCACCTGCTTTTCATGATGAGATTTCAAACAATGTTTCTGTAGATGTCTCTTTTGCCAGTATCATCTGGGCTTCAAGCTGGAGTTCCTTTGAGAATGTGATATGTGGCCGACTTCAGTGGCTCAGCTCCTTCTGGAAGTTGTGAATACAATTGTAAATACAAATCTGTATTATTCCTTATTTTGTTTCCACATGTTATTGGAGGTGTTGACTTCAGGCTTTGAGTCCCTGGGTGGTTTGAGTCCTGGCTGCCTTAGCAATGACCTTTATCCTTGTATACTCCCATGAAATTTGAGGCAAACCATCTCTCCTTTGCTAATGGTACTCAAATGTGCACTTCTGGGAGCTCTATTCATGGTATCTCCAACAGAGAGTTCACATCTTTGGGGACTTCCTGAGAGGAGTCTTGTGATCTTGAGGGAATAGGACAAAACTTACTGTTTCAAGTTAGTGCATTCATGCAGTACAATAAGTTTACAATACCAGCATTAAGCAGCTCTTATGTCTTCAGAGGTAATACAAGTAGGTATTTTTATTCATTGGAAATGACTTCTACCTTTAATTATTCTATATGTTCTTTTTTTTCTATTAGAACATGATTATATATAACGATTATTGGAAATAAAAAATGATAAAAGCTTAACTGACAAAGATGAGATTCATAATTATTTCCTAAGGGGCTACTTGCTGTCCTGAATTCTGATCTTGTTTAAGATGTTTTTTACTGTCTCTTTAATGTAACATTTCTACTACTTCCTTCCTTCATCTTATTTCTCAGTCACTTCAGTTCTAATTATTACAACCACTTTTTACTTAGGTTTCCTGATTCTAGTCTCTGCCTTATTCCACTGTAACTTGTCTGATTGTGCCAGGTTACATTTCCTCAAGCCCAAATTTCATTATTATACTCCTCTTGATACAAAATCCAAGAACTCCTTAATTGTTATTCTATCCTGCCACCATATACTCAGTAATCTACTTAGCACTAGCCAACTATCCAAATATATCTCCCATTACTTCTCATAACACGTTCTCTATTATAGCTGGGATTTTACATTTTTCCTAATTAGATGTCCCAACTTAGCTTTCACACATGCTTTATTTCCTCACTAGGAATATCTTGCTCTTCCACAGATGACTTTTCCATAGTACTTCTTCTTTTAGAAACTAATATATAGGGGCTCCTGGGAGGCTCAGTCGGTTAAGCATCTGACTTTAGCTCAGGTCATGATCTCACGGTTTTTGAGTTCAAGTCCTACATTGGGCTGTCAGCAGCAGATCCTCTGTCCCCTTCTCTCTCTGCTCCTACCCTGCTCATGTGCCTGTTTTCTCTCTTTCTCAATAAAATAAACACTAAAAAATAACCTACTATGTGTATGTATATTCTCCATTATACTTCACAACTACTATCACCCACGAGGTGATCCTTTACTCTCCAAATTCCTAAGAGGAAGCTGCTACTGGTCAGTTTGTTCTTCCTCAAACTAGGAAAGATACTCTCCAGTGACCTTGCCCTCTGCTTCTTTTCTGTTTGCAAGATCCTAACTAAGAGTACATTGAAAAAAATCTTCCTTATTGAAATAATTGGTGAATAGTGAGTAATTGACAGATATATGATGTTTGACAGTTCTTTGCTCCATATTGGGAATGCATCATTTTCCTTCTCACATGATGGCATGTATGAAATACTACCTCTGGAATTGCAGGAACTTACTTAACAATTGATATATTCAATGATTGTTATGTACCAGGCACGGGAGATTCAGCAATAAACAAGTTAGATAACACCTCACAGGGCTTAAATTCTACTGTGTGAGTATCTATGGGGGCTCACACAGACAATGAACATGATAAATATTTAAAGTACATAGATTTACAGATGGTGACAAGTGTTAAATAAAACAGAATGAACACAAGGGGTATAGGAGTTGTGGTGAGGATGAGAGATTAGAATTTTATATAACTTTTCCAGGGAAGATCTAACGAAAAGGTAATAATTTTATATCGTTTGCTAACATCTGACTTTTTTTTTCTTTTCAAATTTTACTTTAAATTCTAGTTAGTTAACATACAGTGCAATATTGGTTTCAGGAGCAGAATTCAGTGATTCATCACTTACATACAACACCAGTGCTCATTATAACAAGTGACCTCCTTAGTACCCATCACTCATCTGGTCCATCCCCAGCTCACCCCCCTCCACCAACCCTCAGTTTGTTCTCAATCTTTACGAGTCTCTTATGGTTTGTTTCCCTCTCTCTTCTTTCCCCTCCCCATACGTCCAACTGTTTGTTTCTTAAAATCTGACTTTAATATGAAAAACACATGCGAAAAGCTTACTAGAAAGTGTTTTTTGGAACAATCCATGTAAGTGAGTAAAGGAAGCAATATTGTCAGAAGGAGAAATTATATTGCAATGCAATTGCAGCAGAGAACTCAGCTTGGAGAGCTCAAAGGCTGACATGGTCCTTCAGGTTTATATTGAAATGAAGCACAAAGACTGGACTAGTATGCCTTCTTTAAGGACCATAGCAGCTAGGGACTGAGTGGGGCAGTACCACAGGCTTCCGTTTGATATTCACTGTGTTAACCCTTACTGTATAAACCAAAAACGTGATATGAGGATTTTGCCAACTGCCATGTATATTCATTCTAATTATACATTTAGGGACTTGAGAAATGACTACTGGCTGAGTCTGTGAATCCAGTGGATCCACCTTGATATGGTCCAGGATACCATCTATTACCTGGTTTCCATATGTCTCCATTCTAGCATGATGGCCATTATGCTACTGCTGGTCCCCGAGTATCAAGATCCACTCAGACCCCATATTATATTCATTCTATAATATGACATGGTGTTGAAGTTTTCTCACTCATGGGGATCTTTCAATATTTGGGTACTGGCTCTGAGAAGTAGCTCAAGTATAGAAATAGAATAAGGGTTCATAACATTTTTTGAGAGCAGTCACTCTTATCCTCCTAATGAATACCCTTGATTTTTCTGGTTGTTTAACCTGAGCAATACTCATATTGCCTGCTCATTTATTTGGGCTTTAAGAACATTCTGTTTTATTAACTATTTTCATAGGTCTCTGCCTGTAAATGTCTCCTGGCTGCCACTCTGACTTTGACTTTCATTACAGTATTAAATTTATTTTGGTTCTCATAATTAAGTGCTAAAACCTGGTCTCTCTTATTTTGGGATCTTATTACTCCTATTGATTTGAGGAAGCCTAGGTCTGTAATTGATTTTTTAATAATCAACCCCTGCCTATAAAGAACTATCTCAATAATGCTGAAATCTTCACTAGAGCTTTTCTCATTATTTTAATACATAGAAAGTTTTTTGGTCACTTCTTAAAGTCTGACTGGTTATCCAGTGTAGGACACCAACTTCTCTAAGTCTCCTATTGCCCTTCTCTACCATTATCATGGGACAACACTATATCTGGTCTGCTAAGAGCCATCCTAGAAAACATGTTAATACTATCTCCCGGGTGTTGGCACCCTGTATCATAGGAACAAGCTTTTGTATGATACCTTTCCTTTATCCAAGTTTATGTCCTCCCTTCCTTTGATCTAGTATCATTAGAAACCAGTCATATGTATAGGTATTCCATATACATGTTGGTTAGTTTTTATATATGTTGGTTAATTTCTATAGCTGTTTCAGTATGTGGGATCTTTGTTCTGATGCAGGTCCAGAGCTTCCCTGGAAGCAAATTTATAGTTATTGGTCTTTAGGAGAAGTGGGTATAAATCTTCAATAGGTTGAATGTTATGTTATAAGACAAAGGCCTCTGCATTATTGCCATGCAAGAGGGAGTACTAGCCTTTTAAAAGGAAGAGTATAGCACTTTTGCTAGCCCAGAGGGTCCAGATCTAAGGATTCAAGATTTTCTGATGCATCAGACCAGGCATTGCTATTCTAAGTCTCTGAGTTTCACTTCTTTCCAATGACAACTTTGATTTTGGTGGAGTAGTCTTGCCAAGGTTGAAAATTCAATCTTCTTTGGAACTCTCCTATTCTTATAATTAAGTCCTACACCTGATCATCACTTTTTCCACGCTTTACTACATGATATGAGAGACTCTTTTTATCCAGCACAAGGCATCTGTGGCTTTTGCACTTTGCATTACATTGGTGATTAATTGCTCTTGGCCTTTCATTGTCTGTCTCCAGTGAATAGATAGTCCACAGCTATAGTCCTTACAATATCTATTTTTCTTAGCTCAAGCACTAAGATTTTGCTTGCCTATACATTGTCTATCACTGGTATGCCATCCCAGGTGAAAAGCTTTATAAAGTAAACTGCTACTAAAGCCAAGGGCTGTCAGTGATATGCTTACCACCAACAAAGGGAGGTCTAATTGTTCAGCTGGCTAGAGGTTGAGGGTGTGGGGTAGGTAATCTTTCTCCAGTATGCCATTTTAGAGTGTGCTTCTTAGGAACACCCCTGGTACCAACTCTCTCAGATTAAGTTTCCTGGAAATGGAATCAGACAGATTTACATGACAAAGTGCAGCAGGCAATACCCTTGGCAGATATGCCAATATGGAGTAAGAGTAAAAACTTAGCAAGAGGAATGGTTGAACTACAGTGCATTTACAAGAGGGGATTCAGCTGATCCTGTAAGAAGTCTTTAGCTAGAATGACTCTTCAACTCATAACTGAGAAGGGAGATGAACCCTTACATTCCCAGGTTTTCCAATCACTGGATGTGGAAACCCCTGAATTGCACTCAGGCACAACTTAAATAAAGCCTTGGGAAATACAGCTCCTTTTGGTCAAGGACAATTCCTGAGGAGGGACTCAGCTGCCAACACTCCCAGTAGCTGAAAGAACAAGTGTCACAGACATGAAAGGAATTCCAAGTGGTGCAGCAGAAGTGTTCACTTCAGTAACATTTAGGCAAGGACATCAAAGAGATGAGGAATAAAAAGCAAAGACATCTGGAGAAAGACAAATCTGAGCAAAGAGAATGGTAAGTGTGAAAGCCACGAGGCAGACACTTGTCTAATGTAACTGAAGAACTGTAAGAGAACCAGAATGGCTGAATAGAGTAAGTACATGCTATTTATGGGTGGGTAGAAGAATAAAGCAGAATTAGTAGGAATGGGGTGGGTGGTCCAGATTATTGAGAGGCTCCTAGTTTAGCTCAGGAGCTACTCTCAGATACTGGAAAAATATTGCAGGGCTAACAGAATTCTGGATAGCATGTTGAAAATTAATTAAGAAAATTTCACAATAAATCAGGTGAAAAGCAACATGATTTAAGACTAGATTATGACCCCGGTAGCAAATGGTCAGATTCTGGATACAGGTTACAGGTAGAACTGACAAGGTTTGAGAGATGAAGGGTTTGTGAGAAATAGAGGAGCCTGAATAATTGTAAGAACACAGTTGCTATGTACTGATATGGGAAAGACTGTGAAACAAACAAATTTAGAAAGACCAGGAACTCAATTTTTGAATATCATGTATTGAAATAGCTATTAGCCATATTAAGTGTTCAAGCAGGCCATCATACATGAGTCTATGAGTGTAGGACTGGCTAGAATATAATTCTGGCTAGAATATAATTTGAGACTCATCAGCAGATGATGGCATTCAAAACATTCAAAAGTAGATGATATAATGAAGGGCATATGTAAAGATAGAAAAGAGGTTCAGAGGTTGTATCCAAGGTAATTTAAAGAAGTCTGGGAAGTTGTTGCTAACGTGGAAGAAGTATCAGGAGAACATATCTCCTGATCAGGAGAGATAGTCCACGCTCGTGGATTGGAAGAACCACTATTGTCCTCCTAGAAGCCAAGGAAAGGCATGGGGTCTTATGAGATGGGAGTGATTCACTCTGTCAAATGCTACTCATCAAGTCAAGAAAAAAAAATACTGAAAATTAATCCTTGATTCCAGTCAGGCCTACCTGGAATCTTACATTTCCAAGCCAGAATATTATTCACAGCACACATACTACACATCTAAATATTTATTATAAATCAAGCTAACAACTTTTTCTTTAGTGTTTATTCACTTTTGAGAGAGAGACAGACAGAGAGCAAGCAGTGGAGGGGCAGAGAGAGTGAGACAGAATCCAAAGCAGGCTCCAGCCTCTGAGCTGTCAGCACAGAGCCTGACACAGGGCTCAAACTCACAAACCAGGAAATCATGACCTGAGCTGAAGTCCAGCATTAACCAAATGAGCCACCCAGGGACCCCAAGCTAACAACTTTTAAAAAAAGTATTCTTCCTCTTAAAAAAACAGTAACTTCATAGTGCTGTGAAAAGACATGGTCAAATTTAGCCCACTGAGTGATTTTTAATACCAAAATATGAAAGAATGAAGATCTTGCCTCTCTTCTCTTTCCACCATTAACTCTGAGCTCTGTCATGACAGAACTCTTGCACAGGCAAGCTCTGGCCAAGCTCTCTTAACAACATACAAACAGCTACTTCTTGGTAATCCCTCTGGACTAGGGATATGTATACTAGTGGTGTGTTCAACTCTTGAGGGGTCAGACTCAAGAAAGAGGCCCATGCAGATCCTGAAGTGGGTTTGAGTGATTTTAGCAGGAAATTATGGGATTTTGGCTTCTTGGAATGTGGTCTAGAGGAGGAGCATAGACTCCAGGTGGGCATTTCCCTTGGCCCTATGAACTCCTTCCTCTGTGGGAGGTGAGCTCAGACATGAAGGGCCAGAACAGGGATTTCTAAGTTGTGGGGCTCATGGAAGTGGCCCCTCTTGACTGAATATAGAGGTAGTACATAATTTAGAAGTGTTAACCTGGATAACCATGGTTTCAAAACAGTGTTATAAGTGAAAAAAAGGGGGTAGAGAAATCAGAGACTGCAGTGGACATTGCTTTCAAGGTTTTCTTCTGTAAAGCGAAGGGAAGGACTGTCATGGCAACTGGTAGGGACATTGGTCAAAGAGGATGCTTTTGTATATAACCTATGAGGAAGAAACAGTGCAAAGGGAAAATGGTAAGATTTGATAATGCATAATAGAAAAGAGACTGTGTTGTTGAAATGATCTTCTTGGGTAGGTGAGAAAGAATGACACGTAGTGCACAAATGGACGATAGTTTTCTATTAGAAGACTAGACAGTTCATCTACAGTAACAAGAAAGAAGGAAAAGAAAATAAATATTAAAGCAGACAAATGTTTGGTATAATGCTGGAAGGATTCCCATTTACAATTGAGTCCAAAATAATGATCTATCTAGGAATAAACTTAACCAAGGAGATAAACGACCTGTACTCTGAAGACTATAAAACACTGATGAAAGAAACAGAAGATGACACAAAAAAATGGAAAGATATTCCATTCTCATGGATCAGAAGAACCACTCTTGTTAAAAATGTCCATATGACCCAAATACATCTACAGATATAATGCAACATCTATCAAAATAGATTTTGATAGACATTTTTCATAGAACTGGAACAAATAATCCTAAAATTTGTATGAAGCCATAAAAGACCCCAAATAGCCAAAGCAATCTTCAAAAAGAACAAAGCTGAAGGCATCACAACTCCAAACTTCAAGATATACTACCAAAGCTTTAGTAACTAAAACAGTGTGATACCAGCATAAAAATAGACACATAGATCAAAGGAACAGGATAGGGTACCCATACATAAACCTGTGATTATATGATCAATTAATCCATGACAAAGGAGGCAAGAATATGCAATCGGTAAAAGACCATCTCTTCAACATATGGTGCTGGGAAAACTAACATGTGAAACAGTGAAATTGGGCCATTTTCTTGTACTAAACACAAAAATAAACTCAAAATGGATTAAAGACCTAACAGAGAGATGTGAAACCATAAAACTCCTAGAAGAAAACACAAGCAGTAATTCCTTTAACATTGGCCATAGAAACATTTTTCTTGATATCTTTCCTCACGCAAGGGAAACAAAAGCAAAACTGAAGTACTAGGAATACACCAAAACACACACACAAACAAAACAAAACAAAACAAAACACAAAAAACATTTTTGCACAGGGAAAGAAACAATGAACAAAAACAAAAAGGCAACCTAACGAATGGGAGAAGATATTTTCAAATGATATATCTGATCAGGAGTTAATATACAAAATATATAAAGAACTTCTACAGCTCAACACACACACACACAGCAAATAATATGATTAAAAATGCACAGAGAAATTTGATAGATATTTTTCCAAAAGATATACAGATGGTCAACAAACCCCTAAAAAGATACTCAACATCACTACTCATCAGGGAAATGCAAATTAAACTCACAATGAGATATCACTTTATATCTGCCAGATAGGCTAAAATAAAAATCACAAGAAATAACAAGTGTTGGAGAGGAAGTAGAGAAGAGGGAACTCTTGTGCACTTTTGGTGGGAATGCAAATTAATGGAGCCACTGTGGGAAGCAGTATGGAGTTTCCTCAAAAAAAATAAAACTAGAATTACCATATGATCCACTAACTGCACTAACTAGCCAAAGAAACAAAAACACCAATTCTAAAAGATACGTGAACTTCTGTGTTTATTGCAGCATTATTTACAGTAGCCAAGATATGGAAGCAACCCAAGTGTCCATCCATAGATGAATGGATAAAGAAAATGTGGTATTTATACAGAATGGAATATTACTCAGCCATAAAAAAGAATGATATCTTGCCATTTACAATAACATGGATGGACCTAGAGAGTCTTATGCTAAAGGAAATAAGTCAGTCAGAAAAAGACAAATACCATATGATTCCACTCATATGTGTAATTTAAGAAACAAAGGGAAAAAAGACAAAACAACCTGACTCTTAAACACGGGGAACAAAATGGTGGTTGCTAGGTGAGGAGATGGGGTGGGAGATTATGGGTGAAATAAATAAAGGGTGTTAAAAGTATGCTTACCTTGATGATCACTGAGAAGTGTATAGAATTGATGAATCATTGGTAAGCACCTGACTTCAACTCAGGTCATGATCTTATGGTCTGTGAGCTCAAGCCCCACATCAGGCTCTGTGCTGACAGCTCAGAGCCTGGAGCCTGCTTCCAATTCTGTGTCTCCCTCTCTCTCTGCCCGCCGCCCTCCCCCCCCACCCCATGCTATGTCTCTCTCTCAAAAATAAATAAACATTAAAAAAATAAAAAATGAATTGTTGAATCATTATGTTTTACACCTGAAATTAATATAACACTAAATGTTATTCTTGAATAAAGAGATAATAAAAATAAATGTCTCTTTGGATGGCTTCTTTTTTATTTAAATAGGAAGCAAGAGAGGGAGCATGTATTGGAGATACTAAAAAAGAGTGAAATAGTCATCTAATTTGTTACCAGTTCAACCTAAATAACCCTTTATATCAGCCATAAAACCGCAACCATCCAATTCTACCAAAGATGCCTCAGCAGTCATTGTGTTGTACAAATCCCTAAATCTTTTCCTTTAGGGGTTGTCCTTAAATTCCTCAGGAACTTGGAGATTGCTAACAGCTCATTTCTCTGAAACCTCTCTCACATGGACTTTCATGTTCTGGCTAATAACCTTTTATGCCTTCACACCTGGTCTTCTGTCTTCACTGAATTCTTTCACTGTTACTTTTTCTAAAGCAAGATTCTTTCACATTTCTGTCTTTAAATCCGATGCTCCTTCTTCAGACAGCCTCATTTCCTCTTTAGGATTCAAGGATTACTGTTTCTTATCCAGGTACATACTTCACCCTCTCTCCCTGATTATTGGGGCAGACTCCTAAAGAATTTACTTCCTCTTTTCTTTCTACCAAACTCTTGCTCAATCTGATATCACACGGGTGTGAGAGTTATCTTCCCAAGGAACAAATGACTCTGTCCTTTATAACATGTCCATTGTTTAAAGTAAAAACTTTTAGAAGACCCAAAGGACATAAACTAGATTTTTTATTTTTATTTTTTAGTAATCTAAACAGTAGGATTTGAAAAACTATTATCCTAAAAACGTGAAATACTGAACAAATGCTCTTTCTGGAAATTACACAATTCCTGCCCCCACTTCTGACCACACTTTCCCGGAATAATTGTTGAGTTACAAGTTCAAGTAAAACTGAAGTTTGCCCTACACCAAACACTTACCAAGACCAGGGAGCTATAAGCCTATAGAAATAATCCACTGTACAAGACCCTCCACTTCCAAATATTTCTCTGTAAATATTTACTTTGTGTTTCCAGCTTGAAGGAATGTCTCAGAAAATAAAATGTCTTGTAAAACTTTTAAGTCTATACTAGTTAATCCACCTTTCTCCTGAATTGTACATTTGTCTCCTATATTCTAAATCCTAGTTGAATTTTTTGTTTTTCATACCTTTTTTCGCTAGCTCATCATGTCTTTCATCATTAACCTTGTGCTGTTCTTGTTGCCTCAATGCCCTTTCTCATCTCAAAAAGGTTTAATGCCCAATTCAGTGTCACCACATCCACTACACTCAACTCTAACAACACTTGAAAGCTGTTTACATATTCTCTGAAAATATAAAATTTTACTGTGACCCATTTTTTAAAAAAATGTTTATTTTGAGAGAGCGAGAGAAAGAGCGAGTGGAAGAGGAGCAGAGAGAGAAGGAGAGAGAATCACAAGCAACCTCAGCACTCTCAGTGCAGTGCCCGGTGAGAGGCTTGATCCCATGAACCATGAGATCACGACCTGAGCTGAAATAAAGCGTCAGAGGCTTAACCAACTGATCCACTGGGGTTCCCCTACCAGGACCACTTTTACAGTAAGTAACTGAACATATTGCAATTCATTTAAATAATTTATATATCTGGTTTATTGTTGGTTTGCAAGCACCTCAGGGGCTTTCCAAGTATAATCTGAAACTGGCCCCACAACGTGGAGGGCAGGGAGAGACTGAAGAAAGAAGTCACTCCAGATTGGTAGATGGAAGTTTTAAGAAGCAAAGAAACTTACATTCAAGGCTTGTCCTGGGTGGCTGCAAGACGAGTAGCTTTCTGCACCTGCCCATGAAATCTTAAAAGTGTGCATAGAGGTTTTAACTAGGTTCAGTCACATATTCCTGCCAGATGGTCTCAACCATTTATCACTATCTCAAGGCTATGTCCTTGTAGCAGCCTCTGGGATCAGGGAAGGCAAGTGGACCCCATAATCCAAGGACATGGGGAGTGGGTAAGGAACCTCCAATTGCTGGGTCCAGCTCACAGCAATCAGGTCTTCTTGATGACCCACCCCCAACAATTACTCGTACTAACTGAAAAACTATAGGCTCCAGAGACAGAAAAATCTGAAAAAAATACCGCATGTTATTTGTACTTTAGTCAGAACTATGCGACAGTCTTCTGCAATGATGGGAATATTCTGTATCTGCACAGTCTAAAACTATCCATTCGCTGCATGTGTCCACTGAGCACTTGAAGTGTGTCTAGTGCAAATAAAAACTACATTTTAAATTTTTAAAAATTTTAATTATTTTGGGTTTAAACTTAGATAGGTACAAGTAGCTACTGGCTTTAGTTACTGCATGTTCAGCCTGCAGGTATACACACTGAGATTTCTTGTGTAAATGTCATCTGCAAAATCCCTTCATCTCACCACATGTAAACCCTTGCTGTGAATGCTGCTATAAGATTCATATCTGGGGCACCTGGGTGGCTCAGTCAGCTGAGCGTCTGACTTCGGCTCACGTCCATATCTTGCAGTTCATGATTTCAAGCTCTGCGTCTGGCTCTGTGCTGACAGCTCAGAGCCTGGAGCCTGCTTCACATTGTGTCTCCCCGTCTTTCTCTGTCTCTTCCCCACTTGTACTCTGCCTCTCTCTCTCTTCCTCTCTCTAAAATAAACATAAAGGAAGTTAAAAAAAATTCACATCTCATCTAGCCATTGCCAAACTGCACTGTGCATAACAACTTGGGCCTTCTCTCTATGACTCATGCTGCATAATCCTAATCTGACTGTTTCCCTCTTTATCCCCACACTTCCCAAAACACATGAAAGCCTAAAAACAGTCACAAAGCCATTACTCTCTGAAAACGAACCCATGATCCAGTATTTTCATTCTTATTTGTTGCGGTTTCTATTTGTTACACACATATGAGTCAGAGACATTACTGGATGCTTGATGGTAGCGGGAAGAAAAGTTAATGTGTTTCAATGACTGTGCATTTTTCTCATCCTTTGTTGTACTAGCAAAAGAATAATTTCATGTCTCCCTTGAATTATCTTTTCCCTAGAAAATCCTCAAATGGTTTATCTGCCTATTCAACACACTTTATATCTCTCCTGAAATTTTGAGCTACAGTCGTACCACAGAATGATATTCTTAAAGAATATTAAAAAAATGGTCAGGACAATAATCCAAGTGCACATGAAAAAAGAACTGTGGTGTAAGAGGTTTATGGTTAATGTCAGAAGAATTGTATAGATACACAGGCACACAAAGACCCAAGGAATTCAGAGAAGAGACCTATTGCTTTTATATGCTTCCATATGTAAGGAATCTTATATAAAAAAGTTAGGATTCTAGCTATGTTTTGAATTATAAGTAAAATTGCACATGGATAAAATAAAAAGCAAGCAGAGCACTACTGTGTTTGTAGTTGTGTCATCCTGTGCTAATTTCTTAATATTTAAAAACTGATTTTCTTCCCTTGTAAAATGAGAGACTTACTACATCCATTTTTTTAATTTGAAGATTAGAAACAATGTCCTTAAAACTCCTAGCATGGTGCTTAGAGGATCACAGCTTTTTAATACAGAGTAGCATTTATGATTTTTCCAGATGAAGGAAACTGCATGTTCTGAGAACCAGAGGTGAGAATTCCCACAGACACAGGAGAGTTTAAGAGACAGTGTGGTGAGATACCATGAACAGATCAGTTTGGCTCAAGGACTTTGTATATCTGGGAGCAATATGAGACATATATAGAAAAATATACTGAAACAAGATTGTGAAAGGCACTTTGCTCCAAGGTAAGGAGTTTATCATATAGATTGGAAGGAGCCAATAAATGCTCTTCAGTAACATGGTAGCCAAGTAGATGCGGTGTTTTAAGAATAGAAACTTATGTACTATACTTGGAAAATGGAGTAGATATAGAGCATCAAGTCAGGAGTCTGGCACGGTAATTGAAACATCAGAAAATAAGGATTAGAATTAAGGTATCAAAAGTGGGAACATAAAAGTGATGTACAAATTGAAAAAATAATACCTATATAAAGGTAATAGATGCTTGATCAAAAGAGGAACATGGAATGAAAATTTGGTGTAGCAAAAAGAATTTTTGGGAGTTAGTCTTGAGCTCAAAATCCTGCCTTCACTTTTTGCATGAACTTAATCATATACTCAATTTCCCTGAGCCTCCATTACCTCCTTTGTAAAATAAAACTAATGATAGCAGTGAATTTTCTGTGCAATTATAATATGGTGTAATAGTAATGTATTTTTTGTTCTGAATTGGAATGATGATGGTATAAATGAGCAGGATTTGGAAAAAAGAAAAAAAATATTTGAAACAGGAAATAATAAGACTAACATTTATTTGATATGAGTTGAAGGATCTCCTTGAGGTAACATATAATAGGCATTTGAAAATTCATGACTAGTACTGAAGAGAGGGACCGTTATTTAATTTTGAAAACAGAGGATGTTTTAGAAGTATGGGGTAGAAATCTAGGCCTGAGGTGTCAGAATTGTAAGGTTTCCGAACCTACAACTCTGTATCCCTGAGTGTAGTTCATGATGAAATCTGATTTAGAGCATGGGAATAGATTTCCTAGCCTGTTGCTCTTACCTTTCCCATTGAGTCTCTACAATATGGCTAAATATGGTTGTCTAAGCCTCATTTGAAAATCTCCATTGATTTTGAGATGTGGCATTCTCACCTCTCTGCTAAACAGCTCCAATATTCCCATTTAGTTTCAGACATTATCACATTTCCATAAGTTATTTGCTGTTCATGGCAAAATTTCCCAGGACTTTGCAGTCTTCCTCAAAACCAACCCTTCTTTGCTTTAGCTTTCTGTTTCCTGGAGTTACTTCTTTTTTAAAGTTTATTTATTAATGCTGAGAGAGAGAAAGAGAGAGAGAGAGAGAGAGAGGGAGAGAGAGAATCCCAAGCAGGCTCCATACTGTCAGTACAGAGCCCAATGGGTGTTCAATCTCACAAACTGTATGAGATCGTGACCTGAGCGGAAATTAAGAGTTGGATGCTTAACCGACTAAGCCACCCAGCTCCTTCCCTACCCAGATGTAATTTCTATGTGGGATGTCATTATGAATCCCAAATGTGTCCAGGATATCAGGGTTATGCAACATTCATTTAAAAGTTGAAAATATGGAGTATGTAAATTTGAAAATTTGTTTTAGGGAAGTGCAGATCTAGCAGTCAGGGCAGTGGATTTATATTGTGGTTGCGTTGACTCAAACAATTTGTGTCAGATGCAAAAAAGTTAGAGTCAGACTTTCCTCTCTCAGCTTTAAAAAATAATACAAACTGAAACATTTCCCATCAAGGGCCATAATGGGTCATTGGCAGAATGCAGAAAAGTCTTTATTATCCATCATAGTGTCTACCTAGAATGGGGAGCCAACATTGTTAAATAATCATTGCCCTAAATTCTGTTTGACCTGAGACCAATCCCTTTAAAGAGAGTTACCCTGATATGAAATGAGTGACATTATTATTTACCCCAACCTACCTCCCCTTTGAGAGTTCCTTTCCTTTCCTATCTCTTGGTGCATTCTTCCTTCAAGCTCAGAGACCCACAAAACTTCCCATTTTCTAAATGACACACTTCCTTCAAACCCTCCCACTAAACAGAACCTTGTAATTCAGACCTATTCTACCATCTAAAGATCAAGCTATTAAATCTGTCTTAGTAAGCAATACAGGGGAACGGAAAGTCAAGCAGATCTCACTGAGCTTAAGTCATCTTCCCTAAAAATAACAATAATAAATTCTATAGTCACAAGTGAACTAACACATGAGAGGATATTAAAACAGTGTCTTGCCTCTGGCAGTATTTTTTTTTTAATGATATTCTTCCTGGTCCTGCTCCAAAAAGAGATGTTCTGATAGGACTTACCTAAGTAACCAGGGATGATTATATCTCCAGAACAATTCTTTATCCTGCGGGGGTGGCCTAATGGACATGTTTACTAGGATTTTGCATAGATATCCTTGGGTGGACCCTGTGCCTAGTCACCCACACCCTTATTCAGGATTGAAGGTTACTCTCCTACTTGCTAGAATGTTTCTGCCTAATGATAGCTGGGAGCTTGTCACTTTTCTCCAGAAATTTCCCTCAGCCAAAAATATCTACCTCACCCAAGGTCACACATCCCAAAGGGGATGTGCATCCAATGATTGGGGTCTCCAGTCAAGACAAATCTGAAGAACCATCTCAGCTTCAGAGCTCCCTGCCAACTTTGCTGAAACATTATTACTGCCCAGCACCCCAACATCTCCTCCTACCTGATTCTGATACTTTTACTTCCCCCAAAAATGTTGATCCTGGGAGCCCTTCTTAATAAGATTCCTGTACAATCATCTGTTCCAGAGTTGGCTTCCCAGGGAACCACACCAAATAACATGCTCCACACCAAAATGGATGACCACCAATAATAACAGCACAACTTGTAGTAAACCTGTAGTTCACATGGCATTTCGTGTGCCGAACAGCACACTGAAGCTCAATAAACCAAGGTATTTTTGCCACTTACTCTCACTGTATCCCCACAGCCAAGGAAACAAAGAATCTACTCAATTTTTAATAGGCTTTATTTGTTAAAACAATTTTAGGCTTATAGCAAAACTGAGCAGAAAGTACAGAGATTTCTCATGTACCTCTGTCCCTATGTGCATAGCCTGTCTCATTATTAACATCCCCATCAAAACGGTACATTTGTTACCATTAATGAACCTACATTGATACAACATTATCGCCCTAAGTCTATAGCTTAAATTAGGGTTGACTCTTGGTATGCTACATTCTTTGGGTTTGGACAAATATACAATGGTATTATCTATCATTATAGTATACAGAGTAGAGAGTAGTATCACTGAGCTACAAATCCTTTATGTTCTACCTATACATCCCTCCTTCCCCCTAACCCTTGACAACTACTGATTTTTTTTTTTTACTGTCTCCATGGTTTTGCCTATTCCAGAATGTCATATAGTTGGAATCATATAGTATGCAGCCTTTTCCGATTGGCTTCTTTCACTTAGCAATATGTATTTAAGTTTTCTTCATGTCTTTTCATGACTTGAAAGTCCATTTCTTTTTAGCAATGAATAATATTCCATTGTCTGGATACACCACAGTTTAATTTTTCATCACCCACTGAGCAACATTTTGACTGCTTCCAAATTTTGGCAATTATCAATAAAATTGTTATACATCCATGTGCAGATTTTTGTATGGACATAAGTTTTGAAGTCCTTTGGAAAAATACCAAGGAGAGAGTATAATTGCTAGGTTTTATAGCAAGAGTATGTTTACTTTTGTAGAAAACCACCAAAATGTCTCCAAAATGGCTTTACCATTTTACATTCCTACATGCAGTGGATGAGAGTTCCTATCGCTCCAAAAGCACTGTCTCATTTTTTAATTCGCATTTCCTTGATGACACACAATGTAGAACATCTATTTATATTCCTGTTGCCATGTATATATCTCTTTGTGTCTTTTAAAGAATTGGCCTACCCTATCAAATTCACTGAAGTTGTCAAATTTGTAGGCATACAACTGTTCCTTCTAATGTTAATTGGATCTGTAATGCTGTACTTTCTTTCATTTCTAACATTAGTCATTTCTGTCCACTCTCTTCTTCTGTTAGTCTGTGTACAGGCTTATTCATTTTATTGATCTTTTCAAAGAACTAGCATTTCTTTTTTCCAGTTTTTTGTTTAGTGATTTTTCTCTATTAGTTTCCTGTTTCCAATTTCATCAATTTCTGTGGCAATTTTTATTTATCTTATATTGCTTACTTTGTATTTATTTTGCTCTTTTTTTCTAGTTTCCTAAAATGGAAGGCTAGATGACTAATTTTAGATCCTTATTATTTGGTAATATATTCATTTAATGTTATAAATTGTCCTCTAACTATGACTTCACTGTTCTCCAAATTTTGATATGGTGTGTATTCATTTTCATTTAGTTAAAATATTTTTAAATTTCTCTTAAAATTTCTTCTTTGACCCATGTACTATTTAAAAGTATGCTGTTTGACTCCCAATTTGGTATAATTTATACCTTTTTGTTATTGATTTCTCGTTTAACTTCATTGTGGTCTTACAGCAGTCATTGTATGATTTCTACTCTTTTAAATTTGGTGAAATGTGTTTTATGGTGCAGACTGTGGTCTATCTTGATGAATGTTCCACATAAGCTTGAGGAGATTATGTATTCTGCTGTTGTTGGAAGACTTGGCCTATAAATGCCTGTTATACCCAATTGATTGATAGTATTGTTTTCAACTATGCTCTTATTAACTTTCTGCCTGCTGGATCTGTCCATTTCTGATGAAGGGTGTTGAAGTCTCTAACTATGATAGTGGATTCATCTATTTGTCCTTGCAGTTCTATTTTTGCCTTGTTTTATTGCTAGGCACATACCTTAAGGATTATTTTGTCTTCTTAGAGAATTGACCCCTTTACCACTATGTAATGACCCTCTTTATTATTATTTCTCCTTCAATTTTGAAGAATGATATCTCAGAGTACAGAAATTATACTTTAAATATTTCACCCCACTCCCTTCTTGTTTACATGGTTTCTGAGAGGTTGTACATAATTCTTATTTTTGCTCCTTTATAGGTCAGGTGTTTTCTGCCCCCTCCACTGACTTTTATCAGGATGTATCCCTTACCTTTGATTTTCTGTAGTTTGACTAGAACAGATCCAGGTGTAGTTTTTGTTTGCTTCTTTGTTTGTTTTGTCACGTATCCTTCCTGGTTTTCTCTGAGCTTTCTGGATTTGTGGTTTGGTGTCAAATATTAATTTGGGGGAAATTTTCAGTCATTATTGTTTCAAATATTTCTTTTGATCCTTTCTTTCTTCTCCTTCAGGCATTTCCCATCACACATATATTATACATTTTGTACTTGTCCCACAGTTCTTGAATTATGTTCTGGTTTTTATCATTCTTTTTTCTTATTATTTTTCAGTTTTTGGAGACTTCTACCAAGATGTCCTCAAGCTCAGAAATTCTCCCTCCCTTTTAGAGAGCTTGCCTGATTATTACTCAGTTCAATAAGCAGCAGTTCAGTAAAAAGCAGATCTTCATGATCCAGCTCTTCCTTAATTCCCCAGTCACATTTCTTATTACACGGCACCCCCACTATAGTCATACTTAGCAGCTTAGCCTTAAAGGCATGATATTCTTTCTCTGAACTCCAGATGTTTTGCACAAACTTCCCCCTGTGTCTTGCCTTATCTTGCTAATATTATTCACCAATACATGAAATTGCATAGTTTTTAATTCATTCAATTAGGTTCCAAAATAACTAGGGAAGATTCTAAGTATTATTTACTATTTTAGTCTCTAATCTTGACGTAATGCCTGACATGATACACATTCATTTTTTTTTTTTAATAAGGGATTTCTCAGGGCACCTGGGTAGCTCAGTCAGTTAAGTGTCAGCTCAGGTCATGATCTCACCATTCATGGGTTCGAGCCCCACATTCAGCTCTGTGCTGACAGCTTGACATAGCCTGGAGCCCACTTCAGATTCTGCGTCTCCCTCTCTCTCTGCCCCTCCCCTGCTCACACTCAGTCTCTCTCTCTCTCTCTTTCTCTCTCAAAAATAAATAAACATTAAAAAAAATTTAAAGTGATTTTTCCATTTGCAATGGCATGGATGGAGCTAGACAGTATTATACTAAGTGAAATGAGTGAGTCACAGAAAGAGAAATACCATATGATTTCACTCATCTATGTTATTTAAGAAACAAAACAGATGAACAGAGGAGGAAAATAAAGAGAGGAAAACCAGAAAAGAGACTCTTAACTATAGAGAACAAACTGAGGGTTGCTGGAGGGGCGGTGGGCAGGGGGATGGGTTAAATGAGTGATGGGTATTAAGGAGGCTACTTGTTATCATTCACACTGGGTATTGCATGTAAGTGATGAATCACTAAATTCTACACCTGAAACTAATATTACACTGTATATTAACTAACAGAAATTTAAATAAAAACTTGGAAAAAATAAGTGATTTCTATGTTGAAATGAGTACTTTGGTGGGGGGTTGCTAACTTGATATAATCAAATCATTTTGAAAGTTTTTTTTTTCTCTTAAAGTTATTGATATAATTTGAGGACTCTGCATCAATCAAAATAGAACAAGAAATAACGCATTAACAAAAAATGACAAAGTTTCACGTACTTGAAACAACAATAATTTCATAGTCATTACATGGAGACAACATTCATGCAATGAAAAGACTAGAATTCTAAGTACAGGGTACTGGGGAATGTTTAGCAAGTAAAATAAAGAAGAAACTTTTTCTCTATTCTAGTATAATTACATGAAGATAACTATTTCTATTATTTTCTACTGCACAGAAATACATTTATATTCACCTATATGGGTTTGTGAATAAACTCATACATATAAATAAAGCTTATAATGGAATGTTTAAGAATATTTAGGTATTTAATAGCCAGTTATTAATTACATTTTTCTAGAGTGAGATATTTATATTTTGAGTAATATGACTATTTTCTCTAAATCACTCTAAAAGAGTGATTATCTAATTTTTTTCCTAATAATATTCCAGAATGAACATACCTGAAGGGTGTTTTCTTTTCAGATGAATTAGCAAGAATGAAACTTTCTCACAGAAGACTTTAGTGATAGTTTGTGAATTATATGCATATTTTTCCAAGTTTTATGTTTTAGATTAGTACTAATCAAATTCTAAGATCTTATTATTTTTATAGTTTTTTGTTTAAAGTATTTGGTTGTAGCAATTATTCCAGTTATTGAAAGGATTGTTGGGTTTTTTTTAATTTTTAAAATATTTTATTTTTGAGAGGAGAGAGAGAGAGAGAGAGAGAGAGAGAGAGAGAGAGAGACCATGAGTGGGGGAGGGGCAAAAAGAGAGAGAGACACAGAATCTGAAACAGGCTCTAGGCTCTGAGCTGTTAGCATAGAGCCTGACACAGGGCTTGAATTTGGGAACAACATCATGACCTAGTCCAAAGTCAGACACCTAACCAACTGAGCCATCCAGGTGCCCCAGGATTGTTGGTTTTCTAATTGGTGTGCTAACATTCTCTGACTTGTTTCCCAGAAGTGGAGAGAATGTCATACTTTAGGAATTTTATTTTTTATGTCTATTACTACTGAGAAGGCAGATTTATAACACTTCTGTTAAATGAAAGTATACGTTACCTCCTATTCTTGCTCAATTTCTAGTAGTTTATTGCTTCTTTCTGTCGCCAATATTCACAAGAAAGGATCCACTCTGCTCATGAGTAGAATAAGTAAATAGATAAACATACCATATCATTTGAGTAGTTCTGAATTTCTCCACCAACCAGTTCCAATGTCTCATGTTCCCACAGGCCAGGCTTTTAAAGAACAGTTATTTTGGCACATTTATAATGTGAACTCACACAAATGTTTTTATCTGTTTTCTCTGTGTTGTTGCTCTGTTGTCACATTTTATTTCCCAGAATATTAAAGAGCAATGGTAAATTGTTGAGTTATTTTAGAACTATAAATAAAAAGGAAAGGAAGAGAGAGGCTTTAGTTATAGGCCAAAAAGCACAGATCAAGTCAACCACTCTCTTTCTTGTTCTATAAAAATACTGATCAAGGGAAGATTAGAAAGGGTCAAGGAAAGCTATCCTTCTTGCATGCCTTTGGAATACATCTTTTCATCTATGAAGGAGGATATGTGTGTGTGTGTGTGTGTGTGTGTGTGTACATGTATGCATGCATTTCTTAATCTTATATATATTTATTCACTTATTTCAGTATCTTCCAATATAGTATTTCTCTAATCCAAAAGGTAAAGGACAGTGGAAGGGACTCAGTTCCACTATAATTATTTCCACCTAATCTTGCATAGGTGGGATTATGTCTCCTGAAGTGGACTGAGAACTTCCTGGGTAGAATACTTCCATTTTTTTTCTTTTAATTTCCATAGTACCTGGAACATCAAGGCCTTCAATAAATCTTGTTTAGAGGAATGAATGAATAAATAAATTGTTGGATATACTTTCTTCAAAAGAATAACCATTTCCATGCAAATTCAAAAGAAGACTAAAAAATTCTTACTGTGTGGATTACTATCAGACCCATCTGAGAGAAATGCAAAGGAATCACATGAAAGAGAATATGAAATTAGTAGGAAATCAAAGGAATGTAATACCTTATGTAATTTATTTTTAATCACTCATGCTCTCATTACTCTCCAAATTGTCATAGACAGATGAGAATTAAAACGTTTTTGGTTTTGCTATCACTTGTATGCTGTGCTATTCTATAATAATATAAGTAGTTTTAAAAGTTTGGCAAAGAAATCCTACGTAGTTCATTTATATCCTTTAATGTATACCTTGAAATAAACTTTCTTGGGTTTTACTCTCTTAGAGGCATTGTAAGTACAGAGGAGGATACTGGGACATCACTGGACCAATAAGAATCTCTATTTTTTTTTCCTTGACTACATCTGCTATTTGCCTATAACCTGATTTCTTTCAGGCTTTCTTCCTATTGACTCCTCTTGACAACCAGCCAAAAGGAATTTAAAGGCAAACACAGTGAAAAGGCGCATTCAGCTTTTTCTTCACTCCTGATCACAAAGCTATTCTTCATTTCTTTTAGTTAAAAGTGCCATATATAAAAACTTATGGAGTAGAAAATTTGGGGATTTGGGGTTTGAAACTTTTGAAAACTTGTATGTCATCCTGAGGCTCTAATCTTTATTTCAAACACCCTCTCCCTCACCTCCACCTGCCTTTCCTGTCAGACCCCAGTAGCTTCTTTACTGCTTCATCCTCAATTTCCTGGAGAATCAACTGTGGAAGTTGGGAACTGGAAGATCCTTCTAAGCAGGAAGCATGATTATGTATCTTTTTTTATTTTGTCTCCCTTAGAGTCCCTGAGGTATAGAAAACCTTTAAAATGTACTTATTGATTTTTCTGACTGCTTTACTACTAGGTGTCCACATAAATAAGAGAGTAAATAAATGAGTAATCACAGTTTTATTATAGATAATCTCCTATTTTCCCTATCCCCTTATTCTTTCAAGTTCTTTTAAGATAAGTCAATGTAATTAGCTTATTATTCATTATATTTTGAAATATAATAATTCTTAATATCATTATGGTTTATAACCTACTACTAGTTATTTTGAACGCCTCAATTTTAAGAGTAAACATTGAAGACTAGCATGCCCTTATAAATATTTGATACTAGCATTGTTTTCTTTCTCTTGTTTTCTTTGCTTTCCTTTGTATTTCAGAAACAGTATGCCCAAAGAAAGCCCAACTTGTTCAGGTGAAGGAGGCATTTCTCAGAGGGAATATAGTCTGCTTTCTTGTGGTTCTTTATCCTTTCCTATAAGGCTTTCAGGAAGTAATGTCCAGAATCTGTTATCCTTAAAGGCAATTGGGCGATGCTTTATTTTTACCTGTTGTCTCATACCAGGTCTATGGCTCTGTAGGTAATAAAACGAAGTTTAAAAATTGAAAACATGGGGCACCTGGGTGGCTCTGTTAAGCCTCCGACTTCAGTTCAGGTCATGATCTTGCGGTTCAGAGTTCAAGCCCCTTCAGCCTCTGTGCTGACAGTTTAGAGCCTGCTTTGGATTCTGCATCTCTCTCTCTCTCTTTCTCTCTCTCTCTCTCTCTCTCTCTCTCTCTCTCTCTGCCCCTCCCCCGCTGGCACTGTGTCTCTCTTTTTCTCCCTCTCTCTCTCTCTCAAAAATAGATAAACTTTAGAAAAAATGTTTTTTAAAGGTGTGAAAACTTACCTATTGTGGTTGCAAATAAAAAGAATGCAATAAAAAATGGAACTTTTACTCTGAATGGAATGAGCAAATGAGCAAAATGCAAATAGAGTACTATGCAGGAAGATATTAATAAATTGTTGACAAGCTGGCAAGTTTATGAAATCTGGAGCAAAACAGAAGCTTGGAATTTTATGGCTAGATGATATGAGAGATTACATAATGAAAGGTTTTATGTCATAGATTAGAGACCTGAGGTGTTTTGTTTTGTTTTGTTTGTTTTTCAATGTAATTCAGTAAGTTCAGAGCCAAAACAGAAATAAAATCGAGGTTTTCCTACATTAATCCTAGTTCTAGGGGGACTTTTAAAATATCGTTCATGTTGGGGTTCCTGGGTGGCTCAGTAGGTTAAGCCAAGACTCTTGATTTCAGGTCAGGACGTGATGTCAAGGTCTTGTGATGGCAGTGCTGGGCTCCCATGTTTGGTCATGGAGCCTGCTTAAGACTCTCCCTCTCCTTCTCCCTCTGACCCTCCCCTGCTTATGGGCATGCACACATACTCTTTCTCTCAAAAAGTAAAAATAAAAATAAAAAATAAAAGATTGTTCATACTATTAATACATGCTCTCTGAGACGGAGGATTTTTGCCTTCTCCACTGTGGTACCCCTAGTGTCTAAAACAATGCCTGACCATATTAGGCACTCAACTACTATTTATGGGATATTTATGGGATATGTAAATATGTACTGAATCAATATATTGATTCATTAAGACTTAACTTTTGAAGGGCTTGCAACAAAGTTTCTATGTAAAATGATAATGTCCAAGATATGAAAGCCCTAAAATATTTGAAATTATTTTAAGTACTCATGAATTTTTAGTAGAGTTAAATTATATGTAACTACTGATATTTGAACATTTTGACCTATAAAAATGACCAATTCCATGTTTCAGTTGAGAAATCACTGACATACATTCAATCATGTATAATTCCAAGAATATGAAAAAATGCTGCGATATAATGTTGGAAAATAACATATCACCTCTGCTGGTGATCTCTGCCAATTTCAAAAAGGTTATTTTATCTTATTAAGCTGGGTGATGTAACATTAGAATCATCCCCGAAACCTGATAAAATGTACAATTCTAAATCCTTGGCAGCTACAATTATGGACTAGAAAATCGAATCTAAACTCCTTGTCCTGGCATTCAAGGCCCTTTGTGGTACCAGATTATAGCTTTGGTATGGCACCATCACCAGTCTCATTCTACTCCTTTCACTCCCAATTATTCATTATATATCCTTAAGTCTCCCTGTCTTTGCTATCTCTAACTCAAATTCTGTACCAGTTTGTCAAATTAAATAATTTCCAAGTCACTTCTTTACAGATTTACTTAATTGTTTATTATCTATATCCTCAGTAGGTTGTAAAATTTCCCAGTGGTAAGACCATTCACCAACATTTTCCATGATCCTAGTAAATTTTTCTGGTAAATAAAATGTGATCAATAAATACCCATGATATCCATAATTAAATGACGTGTGCCTACTTGACTATGGTATGAAGCATAATTACATAAACATGAAATACAAATGCAGATTTCATGCAGCAGAACTGCACAGGGTGGGTCTATTAGTTCCCCTGGGGTAGAGAGTGGCTATTAAGAAAAGCTCCATTAATTGGCGCCAAGTCAAAGTTGAGTTCATAATCGAAGGCTAGGGATTCTCTATGGGCAAGGACTAACCAAGATTCTTAGTTTTAGTTCTCTCTCTCTCTGTCTCTGTCTCTAGCTCCTGCTATCATTCTTTCTCTCTCTCAACAGGAAAAATTTCATAAATACAGGGTTTTTTTTTATTAATTTCTCAATAGTTACTATCTACCCCATATCAGAGTTTGATAGCTCATAGTTATCTTAATTGGTAGTTATGCCTTTTATATATTTGTTTAATATAACCATTTTATTATATGACGAATATTTTTCTCTTTTATAGTAAATTTCTATTGGCTCTTTCTAATTCTCTTGGTATTTATGCACAGTATAAAAGGGAGTTGGCTTTTGGAAGCATTCTAGAATCTGTGACCTATGATTTACAATATTTACTTAATAATACAAAAGAAAACAAACAAAAGAATGTTTTTGGATGTCCCTAGAGACTTTCCCCATCAACATCTAATTTTAGATTGTTTCAGTTCCTGCTCTTGGCAGGTCTAGAAGCTGCCAGTTCCCATAATGGTTTCAAATTTACATGAGAAAGCATTGAGGACATATGGGACCAAAGCTCTGGTTTTCATATTCTCCATTTTAACCTTTCCCTTTAATATTTAATCAGCATGAGAGGAAATAAACACTTTTTGCCCCCATTGTACAATGGGAGTGACATCCTCCTCCATTTCCCCAGTGATAGTCAGGTTCCAGATAGCTGCCTTAAACTGCACATTTTAAATCAGGTTGACTCCTAAGAGCAACTTGGCCAGTATTTTTGCCAAGTGGAAGCCAACTGTTTGTTTCTTAAATGGTGCCAAAGGGCTAAATACTAGTCCAAAACTATTCACAGGACTTACAATTCAATTTTGTATTAGGGTAGCATGTGTTGAAGAACTATTTTACCTTTCATCTGAGACCTAAAAGGAAAAGTAATAAAGAGAAGAAGTCAGGATTCACAGAGCATTATGCAGCTGTCAAAAAAACTGGGACTTGTACTACAGATTATCTTTTGAACAATTAGCGAGATGTAAAATTTAAAAGGGCAACAAACAGAATTATTGAAAACTCACTGCTTTTTCTGAGCCATATCTTCTGCTTCCTGGGGTAGGGACAGAGGGAGGGGGCAGAAAGTTGTAAAAATCCATAGATCTTAAAATTTTTACACATTTTTGATTTTTATAAAAGGAAAACCAAAATTGATTAAATATTAATTGCTTCATTCTGGTTATGTATGAAATGGAATTTTCTAGATAGATATTTATTCTCTATAGTGTTCAGATTTAATGGTGGTAATACAGTTCATTAATATCAGATTTTTTTTTTTAAATTTTTTTTCAACATTTATTTATTTTTGGGACAGAGAGAGACAGAGCATGAACGGGGGAGGGGCAGAGAGAGAGGGAGACACAGAATCGGAAACAGGCTCCAGGCTCTGAGCCATCAGCCCAGAGCCCGACGCGGGGCTCGAACTCACGGACCGCGAGATCGTGACCTGGCTGAAGTAGGACGCTTAACCGACTGCGCCACCCAGGCGCCCCAATATCAGATTTAAAAACCAGAATTCTCATCCTTAAACCTTAGAAGGGAAAAAATATTCTAAATCTAAGAGAAGCAAGTTTTTGTTTCAATGATTACACTATTTTGATGAATAATTGAGTGTCTTTAAAAAAAAATAAGTACTTGACAAATTTTATCACCTTCTAGTTCAAGAAGAATAATCAAGTAAATACCATTAGGGTTTTCCCTAATTATTTGTTAAGATATTTTCTATCTAAATATTTTTGTGCTACATTCTCTTTCTAAACAGTTTAGCAACTGGATCTGTTCATCATTTAAAAACTTTTTTCAACAGTAGAAAATACACGGACAATATTTTAAGTAGCCATGATTCTTGTTTTCTGAGCTCTGCTTGTATATGAGAGACCATGGCAAGACCTTTGCACACACTATAACTTATTAAAGTTTTCTTATGTATAAAAGGGAGTATTACCTCTTGTGGTGTGCGGAATAAAGACTCATTGAATGAAAGCACTTAGGACAGTGCTGGCCAGATAGTAACTCTGTGTGCGTTAGGTTTACATAATATAATACCTAATACGTTTGTATTACCAAATTACTTAATAGAATTGTCCCGTGAGGTTAATATTTAAATGTTGAGAAAAATTAAAGGTTACGAGTTTAAGTAACTGGCCCAAGTTCATTAAGTAGGGAAGTCAAAGTCTCGAATCCAAAGCCCAGGTTTGTAAGCTGCCTCTCGTGTGGCTCCAGTACCTCCCCACCCCACACCCCATCTCCCAGAACATACAACATAAATATGAGGGAAGACTGCAGCGCAGGCACGTGCTCAGTTATGGAGGTGCCTGTCCCGCTTACGGGAGAAGCACTTGCCTGAGATGTGCTCCACACACGAGATCCTTCTTTCCATTTTGCATTTATTAAATGCTACTCCTTTCTTCAAGTCTTGTTGCTTCCTGGCTCTCCTGCTCATTCTCCTCCTATTCCATCTTTCTTCTCTAAGCTCAGAGGAGGAAGGTTATCCTATCCAATGTCTCACAGTGCAAACCAAAAAGTTTCTCTCCCACAGCATCTCAGTCACCGGTAGGCACGGCACAACACTTGCCTCAGTTGCCCCAAAACCTTTTTTTTTTTAATTTTAGTTTGCAATTTTTTTTTAACTTTTTTTTTCAACGTTTATTTATTTTTGGAACAGAGAGAGACAGAGCATGAACGGGGGAGGGGCAGAGAGAGAGGGAGACACAGAATCGGGAACAGGCTCCAGGCTCTGAGCCATCAGCCCAGAGCCTGACGCGGGGCTCGAACTCACGGACCACGAGATCGTGACCTGGCTGAAGTCGGACGCTTAACCGACTGCGCCACCCAGGCGCCCCATAGTTTGCAATTTTTAAAAGTGGTTAGGAATACCTCGGGTGACTCTCAAAAGGTTGAGATAGGTTCCCTTAAGCAACGGTGTGAATTTACGTTGGAGAAATGAAACACCGATGCATTTTGGGTGAACGTGGTACTCAGAATCAAACAACATGATTGCTGTGAGGAGGAAAAGTTTATCCTTCCATAAAACGACTGACAGAAAAGTATTTTATTTCACTTAATGCATCACACGATCTTCATAAAAGTAAAACCAGACAGAAAGAAGTAAATGTTTTAGGCCAGACCCACAAATTGGGAAGAAATTGGGGAAGGGCAATTTGAGAATTAATTTTCATCTTTGATAGTATAGATATAGCTACTTAGCTAGGTGAAGAGACACTTCTGCTTCTTTAATTAACAACTTGTAAACATGTAATTACTGGGATAAAAATCAAGAGGAAAAGTCCCCTGGCTACTTCCTGCTTTTCAATCAGGAATATAGGCAGACCTTCTGTGACTCTTCCTGTCTCTCAACATTAGCCTTCATTCTAATGACCCAGAGATAACCTTTCCTGATAATAAAATTTACCAGCAAGAATAAATCAATTATAATTTTTCCTTCAGAGCTTCTGTGGAAATAGGGGCTACCTATACTAACATTTCTAAAGATACTGCTCTAAAATGATTACACTGAATAATTTCATGCTTTAAATGTGCTAAATAATCTTTTGGGACATAGAACTTACATTTATAATTTATGAGATTTCCAAAAATTCACACTTGTCCATATACAGTAAGGTTTCTTTTGTTCTTGCTTTGGGCCACAAATCCTTCAGTGCATTGATCAGTTAGCTGACCCAGCATATCTAATTTGGGAATAACTGAAGGAGTTAAGACTGTTGAGAATGACTAAATATTTAGTGTACATTTATAGAAGTGACTTAGGAAGACTTTTTTATGCACACTGAAAAACTATGTCGAAGGTTCTGATTCACCTTCCAGGTGCCCATCTCTCAGTGATACTTTTTATTTATGAGACCAAATATATTCTTACATATTTAGAAAATTAAGTCATTTTTCTATGCATCTATGTCTCCTCATTTTAGCCAATTTCTACTTCTCTAATAAACATTTTTTTTTAGTTTTGCTCAACTTACCAAATTTTATGCTCTTTAATTCTGCTCTCATGACTCAGAGTTTTAAGACATGCATGCACATGTTTCAATATGTGATATGTGTGGCTCTAGAGTTTGGGGAAAAACTGGTTCTGATTTTATGTGGCTGAAAACTCTGATTCAGGTCTCAATAGATACTTTTGAAATGTAAAAAATGATGTAGCAGGGAATGATGCTAATCTCCGGAATGTCTTCAATTGTCTAAAAAATTGTCAATAATGTGTGGGAAATTTTAAATTTTCTAAATGTTTCACTAGCTTCTCATTTTGAGAAGTATATCTTTATAGTGTTTTATGTTTGCTTTTGCTGTTGTCTATGTTTTACTTTTCTTCGCTAATTCTTTTTTTTTTTATTTTTTTTTCAACATTTATTTATTTTTGGGACAGAGAGAGACAGAGCATGAACGGGGGAGGGGCAGAGAGAGAGGGAGACACAGAATTGGAAACAGGCTCCAGGCTCTGAGCCATCAGCCCAGAGCCCGACGCGGGGCTGGAACTCACAGACCGCGAGATCGTGACCTGGCTGAAGTCGGACACTTAACCGACTGCACCACCCAGGCGCCCCTTTTCTTCCCTAATTCTTAATGATGCCAGTTCAACTCACAGACAACATGTGCTATAAGTAGGTATCTCTCTTTTTAACTTAATTAAATATTCCAGATATGAGGTGTTATGGACTGAATGTTTGTGTCCTCCCAAAATTGGTATGTTGAAACCTTAATTTCCAATATGATAGTATTTGGAGATGAAACCTGGAGGAGGTAATTAGGTTTAGATGAGGTCATAGGGGCATAGGCCCCGTTATGGGATTAGTGCACCTATGAGAAGATGCAGAGACCAGAGCTTGCTCTCTGCAAAAAGGGAACCATCTATAAACTAGGAAGACAGGGCTACACCAGGAATTTGACCAGGCTGGCACCATGATATCAGACTTCTAGCCTCCAGAAATGTGAGAAATAAATGTGTGTTGTTTAAGCCACCCAGCTTATGACATTTTTGTTATAGTGTTCTGAACCGACTGTGATATTAGGGTTTACTGTCTGAGTGTCCTGTTTTTGAATTGTTTATATTATATGCATAGATGAGTGAGCACGCTCTAAGCCCCCATGGAGCTTACAATCTATTAAGCAGAAATCATATATATACTCCATTTGCCTACAATACAAGCTAAAAATTAAGAGGTAGCATGACAGCCACATCCCGCCTGCTGTGTAAAAAGAAAAGAAAAAAAAAAAAGAAAGCAAATATATTTCCAGCTTGGAGGGTTGTTTAATTCTTCAGGAAAACCAATTGGATTTCTTTAAAAGTTTTTTTTTAATATTTATAATCAAAATTTCAAAAATACAGAAATCAGCAAGAACAGTACAGTGAAACGCATAGATCCAATCCTTTATATTCAACTGTTTTTAACATTTTGTCATGTATGCTTCAAAGATTTAGAAATTGATGGTGGAAAAGCTGGAGTGTACATTTTAGTTAAACTTGATACGGAAAGGCATTGGGTAAAGTCATTCAGGGGTTGTTTAGAGACAGGGCATAGGGACAAGAAGGAAACTAAGTTTATCTTATAAGGGATGTTTGGATCATATGAAGACCAAGTTCAAGAACACGTGTATGTAGAGGGATGGTGGGGATAGAAGGCATCTTCTATCTAGGTGGGCACAGAATTACTCTGCATGCTGTCATCTGTACTACCCATTTTGTATAAGACATTCTGAACTTTTTCTATAGGTAACAGAGATCTTTTCCTTTAGAGTTTCTACTTGGAAAGACATTGTAGCATGCTGGGTTGAACACTTTCACGAAAGAAAGAATGAAAGCATAGAGGTCCATTTAGGAGGCTAGGGATGATACCTGTGTGAGTGCTGATAAAATAAAGCTGAGCACAGGGCTTTCCATAGGGCTTTTCCTTCCATGGAGAAGGAAAGGAAGTTACAATTACATTTTTGGGGTAATTTTCAAGACATGTCAACTGACTTTGGATCCTGAAGGGGAAGGAAGAGGCGAAATGAAGAGAATAATAAGCTAACATTTACTGAATACTCTCTCTGTAAAGTGTGTTGCTTAATGTTTTAGATGTTTGCATGCAGACTATGTTTGTGAACCTCAAGATCAAATGCCATTGGGTTTCCTATTTTTAAAAAGAGGAAGTTGAGACACAAAGACATTAGAACATTTTTATTAATAAACAGAACTTACAAGTGGAAGACTATGTTGCAACTCCAGTCCTATTTGATTTCACAGTCTCTCCTTTTTCTACATTACTTCCCTAAACTGCATTTAACAGTGAAATATTTTGAGTCTTAGTGAAAGAAAAAAATGACACTATTAATGATGACAAGAGGGAAAAAGTAGCCACGGAGAAAAATAATGAGTTTGGTTTGGATGCCGTAGCAGAAACTCTGGTTGTCATACCCACTCTCCTTCCATAATAAATTACTTTCCAATTTTTAACTGGTACCTGGCTGTCTAGAAGGAAGAGTACATTTTTCCAGCTTTTCTTGCAAACAGGCACTGACATGTGACAAAATCTGGCCAGTAGGAAGTAGGTGAAATGCTAAATTCGGTGTCCAGGGAATGCTATTAAGGAACAAAGTTAGGCTCTACTTCTATACCTTCTGCCTCACAGAGGGAATGCAGAGGCTGTGGCCTCATCAGGAATTCTGAAAGATTTATCTTTTGGGCCGTGAGACCAGAAGCCACAACAGAGAATAGGAAGAGAAGCAGCTTGGATCCCTGCCACTGTGAAGTGAAAGAGAGAATAAACTTGTTTAAATCATGATTACTCTAGAATTTCTGCCATGTAGAGCCTAGTCCTGTCCTACCACATACTAACATACTGATTATGATTCTTCTTATATTGCTTCCTCATTCCTTTTTCCTACTGTATAAAAGTAATCAGTACCGTCAATGTGCAAACACCTGTACTTTACCGGCTATTCAACATCTTAGATATGTTGAATTATTGTTTTTAGACATATGGTTATTGTTAACATTCTGTCCTTCTGTGAAAGCATTTTGTGTACTTGAGAAAAGCTTGAAAATCAGATGTAATTTAGAATTTAATCCATCTGTCATATACCTAGCTGTATATCCATGGAAAATTCCCCCATCTCTCTGAAAATCATTTTTCTCATCTATGAAATAAAGACATGAATATCCGCCTCAAAAATTGTTGTGTAGAGTAAATAAGCAAATAGGGAGTAAATATAGAGTAAGTGTAGAAAATACTAAATAAATTTTAGTTATCTTCTAGCTCATGAATAGTGCCTGGAACACAAAATGTGGTATTTGTTGAGTGAACTCCAGTTCTACAGATTGGAACCCCAAAATAAATGTAGTTCAAGAATTAAACTCAAGACCATATTGTGAAAACTCTGGTCAAGAGAGGCTGAAGAGCCTTCGCCATTCTTTTTTCTAAGACTTGGCTATAACTAAATGCTTTATGTATCTTTTGATTTAAGTTTTTATGAATGAAAAGCCTGCACAGAAAAATAAGCTCCTGGGTAAAGGACTTAAATTCCTATGTAAATTCCTCAAATTTTATAGAGTATACTTTTGGATAATACAAAGTAACATAAACACTTGACTCTTATATAATATCTCAATTCTGATTCTTAGTTGAACTCCATTGGACTGCTCCTATAAATTTGTAATACTCTATCAGATTTAAAAGACAGTGGACATTTTGAGCTAAATTTGAGCTAGTATTAGATGTTGGATGTTGGGAAGAATTTTGATATGGAAGGAGGAAGACCATAAATAAAAAGGAAAATGACTTACTAAGGAATGTCACCTCAGTTCCAGGAACACAATCTTCTCTTGATGTCTTGGGAGGCAGTTAAGATTGACAATGCTTTAAATTATTTTATTTACTGGAATATGTTCACTTGAATGTGGCACTGAACACTGGGTGGGCTAGGTACTGCTTGGCATTTTATTTAAGTTGCATGATGGTTTTAACCATGGAAAGGTATTCAATTATTATTTCCTAATAAAAGTGGGTTTTAACTATATGTAAAGCGATATTGAGACTAGTGAATTCTTTTGCTCAAACACGCATCTGAAACAATATAGAGACATGCATTGTTGTTGTATTAGACGCACGAACTCTGGAGCCAGGCAGAAAAAGAGGACTGAATTCTTGGTAACTAACCTCAAACTGCTGCATCTAGGTTTTATAGTCATTACTAGCATCCTTTAAGAGAGGAAAGTAAAAGCACTTAGAAAGGAAAATATGAGGATGTTTGTAGATACAGACTTTGTTCTTGCTCTAAATGACAATGTAGGATCCTTTTAGTTAGAAATCGGGTTCATTTATTCTTAGGCTTAGATTAGAATTTAGCATGTAGGTATATTATGTGATTATTTATTAAATGAATAAAAGGACAAATGGTGAATTTAAATGGTCATCCCACATTATGATAAAATATCTCCTTTTCAGTTTTATGTATATGTTAATAAAAACAATGAGCGAGAGTTCATATATATGTAAACGACATCTTTATAAAGATGTCTAAAAGATGAAATGAACAACTATAATGTACTACCTTTTCTTCATGAACCAAAGTATGGTTCATGTCTAATAAAATGTTTAAAAATGTTTTACTTCTGTATTCAGCCACATATACATGCGCAGAATAAAGAAAATGATGTGTCTTTCTCACTATCACAGTTATATCATCTCCTTGTCTTAAGCATGTTGCTCTAAAAGTGGTAGAGAGCGCACCAGTGAAGTAGTTCACTTTGTGTTCAGAGTAAATTATAACTTTTTTTTTTGAGTAAAGCAGGAATTTGATCCCTAGTGGTATTTTATTACCAACACCTATACAAGGACAAAACCAAGTATTATGTAGAATAAAAATGTATCATTTATGAAATATGAAATCGGAATTATTTTGACCACTGTTTTGTTGGTTTGGAGTCATAGAATTGACCTCCAGTTAAGTCCTCAGTCTGTGAAAACTCTTAACAGGTTTCTCAGCTCGTAGCCTGGACATCCTCCAGAGTGCTCTCATGTTCTGGACTCTACTCAAAAGTGGCAGCCTGTGAGTCACCTGATAAATTCGTTAAGGCAGTATTCTCAAATGTCATGTAGGCTGCTTCCAAAATCCAAATAGACTAACCAAATTGGGTACCTCTTTCTTAAAGGTAGCAAGTTCAAGGTCTAATAACCTGCTCTTTACCTTAAAGGAGATATCCTGAAAATCAATACCACTAGACTCCTAAGACCCTCTCTGATGAACCCATTTATCTTTGTGGGTTTATCTTCCATTCTCTAACTCAAATGTGTCTAACTAGGCCACACAGAGTACTTGTGCTTTACACACCAGTTCCAATTTGCATATTCTTTCTCTATGAAACCAGAGTGACATTCTGCAGCCTATGAAGATGAACAAGCATCCTGTGTACTACTATTATGACAGAGACAGCAGACAGATTTAACATGACTTTGGACCGTGACTGTAAAAGTTCATTGTTGCCCTTCCTGTGTAAAGGCAAGCTGATTTTTTTTCAATTATCTTTATTGATGGAATTGAAAAATATGTTTTCCAGATCAACAGACAAATCACCAGATCAATAGATACATACTGTTGTGTTGATATATTGATATGTTCAAATAAGAATACACACCTACACTGCAGCTGCAATTAGAGCCGCTTGGTCAAGTTTATGGTATTCTATTGCCAGCTGTATAGTTTTTGCAAGAGCCATTCAAAAGAAATAAATGGGGGCGCCTGGGTGGCTCAGTCGGTTAAGCATCCGACTTCAGCTCAGGTCACGATCTCGCGGTCCGTGAGTTCTAGCCCCACGTTGGGCTCTGGGCTGATGGCTCAGAGCCTGGAGCCTGCTTCCCATTCTGTGTCTCCCTCTCTCTCTGTCCCTCCCCCATTCATATTCTGTCTCTCTCTGTCTCAAAAATAAATAAACATTAAAAAAATTAAAAAAAAGAAATAAATGGAAATATAATGGGAACCACTATACCTATATCCTTAAATCTTTAAGGATGGCACCAATCCTTGAAATTCTACCCAGAATATGGTATTGCTTTTGATGTTACATGAATAAGAAATTTCAATGGCTTTCACTTAGTTTGTTTTTTGTTTTTTGTTTATTGTTTTTTTTACACTACATTAATGACTCTTACTCTCAGGTCAAGGAATCAATCAGTATAGGGTTTTTCCCTCTATAAAATGTATCTATCCCAGTTAGGCACTGGGTGTTAAGGAAATAACCACAGAGTGGGTCTTTGGTTTAGGCTCTAGACCCTTTTCATTACATGGTCTATTTTAACCCACACTTTAACTGGGAAGCCATGCTTGCTTTCATGGCCCTGACATCAATGTCAGATTTCATATATATTTATTTCTTGAAATGAAGAGTATCAAATACTTTGTGGGCATATTTTAATCTGGCTACATTGTGATGGTAGGGAGCCCATGTTAACTACATTTTATTTCAGAAAATATTCCTAAAATACTCCTTAATCTATAATCCATTTATCCTGTTTGGTGCTTTATTTCTCTTAAAATTGATGGGAACCACAAAAACAAAATGACTTCCTGACCCTGACTATCCTTAACATTCTTTGGCTAGATATTGCATTTTTCCTATGTTTAGGATAGATTACTTCCAGCTGAATCACCAGATTATTTCAAATGGAAATAATCTATCCTAAACATAGATACTCTTAACTAGGTCAGTGTTTTTTAAAATCTGGTTGTGGACACGTGTTCAATTGTTGCTTTTGTTTGTTTATTTTTTGCCAATATCTCTGCTACATATTTAGCCAAGTAAACAGAATTTCCACGCAGTATGTCCAACCATCTGAATTTTTAACAAACTCCACAGCTGATTTTTGCTCTATTGGGTTAAAAACTGCTAGCGTCAATTAAGCTTCTCTTTATTTTAAATTCTTTTTTTTAACGTTTATTCATTTTTGAAAGACAGAGAGAGACAGAGCACAAGCAGGGATGAGGCAGAGAGAGAGGTAGACACAGAATCTGAAGCAGGCTACAGGCTCTGAGCTGTCAGCACAGAGCCCGACGCGATGCTCAAACTCAAGAGCTGTGAGATCATGACCTAAGCCAAAGTTGGACGCTGAACTGACTAAGCCACCCAGGAACCCCAGCTTCTCTTTGTTTTAAATGATCACTTTCAAAGTTCTGCTTTCGGGTTCCTGGTCATGATCTTATGGTTTGTGGGATTGAGCCTCGTGTTAGTCTCAGTGCTGAGAGCTCAGAGCCTGGAGCCTGCTTCAGATTCTGTGTCTCCCTCTCTCTCTCTGCCCCTCCCCAACTTGTGCTCTTTCTCAAAAATAAATATAAATTAAAAAATGTTTAAATATAAAAAATTTCTGTTTTGATTTTATTTTCCCAGTTTATTAACCATCATGAGATAACAATTTGAGATAATAGCCTACATCCTAATAATATACATCTCAATTAATTACTCTTATTATTATGTAATTATGGTCTCTCTTTACAGTTCTCTGTGGCCTTCACACAGTAAAATCCTCAATTCCTGGCATTGGTTTTCTTATATAATGGATTCTTCCTAAATTTCTTTCTTAGAATTTAAGTCCATATGGGAAAAGAGATAAATGTTACTGAGGGCTTGAATTGTACTCTGTGATTTTTAAGTTATGGTTCTTTAGCTCCAGGCTTTTCCTTCTAAGCACACTTCTAAGTATTACAGAGGGTGGTCATGGAAGTACTTGAAGTTCGAAAATGAGTCTCTTGATACATGAAGAATCATTTTATATTTATGTAAAAGTTTTTGGGTCTTTTTGTTTTGCTTAGTTTTGTTTTTAATTCTAGCATAGAAACTGAAGAACAGAAGAAATGCTTCATGTGGTCTGTTAGGCTAATCCAAATATATTCACATTATTCACTGTCATTCAACTGATATCATGCAATACCATTCAACCCTTTTGTTTTTATCTTTTTCAAAATTGTATTTGTTGGTTTAATTTTAAATATTTGAAATTTTTTTAAAAAATAGACAATATAGAAACTCTAAAAAGAAAAGGTACAATCTGTGTCCCATTTCTGCCTACCCCAGGCCCATTTCTCTGAAATAACCTGTTTTAACTATTTCTAGTTTTAATTCTTGTAGTAGTTCCTTCTGCAGTTGTATGTACAGTTAGCATAACATAGTGGCTTCAAGTGTGGAGGCTGGAGCTAGATTACTGGGTTCAAATTCTGGCTTTACCGCTTACTAGCTGGACAACCTTGGGCTTGACTTTCTGTGCCTCCATTTTCTTATCTATAAAATGGAGATGCAGGTATCAGGTTTATAAGTTGTAATACAGTAAAGTATTTTTTTTTTTACTTTTTTTTAAACGTTTATTTATTTTTGAGACAGAGAGAGACAGAGCATGAACGGGGGAGGGTCAGAGAGAGGGAGACACAGAATCTGAAACAGGCTCCGGGCTCTGAGCTCTGAGCTGTCAGCACAGAGCCCCACGCGGGGCTCGAACTCACGGACCGTGAGATCATGACCTGAGCCGAAGTCGGCCGCTTAACCAACTGAGCCACCCAGGCGCCCCTACAGTAAAGCATTTTAGAATACTGTTTGACATGTAGCATGTTAGCCATTCTTAGGAACGCTAAATTTCTAAATATTAACTAGCTAATCGCTATACTGCTACTTTTTAAATTATCAATTTAAAATATTTTCTATTGATGAGATGAAGATTTAACTCACATATATTGGCGCATCTGTCTGGTCCACTGCGGCCATTTCTGTATGTATTTTAGGCCATGGCTTCTGGGTTTTTACTTTATCTTTTTAGTAATTTCTGATCCCTTTACCCTTTTCCAGAAAACTGTTGGAATCCTGTACCCTGAAAGTTCTTCTCCCATTCATTTTACTAGGTTTATATATTTGTTGGGTTCTTACTATTATTTGAGTGAAGTTTGGGAGGAAAGGAGGTAAACAATATGAGTTTCATGGTGTATTTTCTTTAAAAAATCAAGAATGAGATAGAAGGCAAAATGATATATACTTGTATGTGAACAGGGAAGATAAAAAATTTCTTACAAAATTACTTTATGTTACCTAGTATTTCTGATACTTAATTTCTCATCTGTGAAATAAAGTGATTGAGCAAAATGACTTCTAAGTTCCTTTTAACTTGAACATTTTATTATTATATTTGTTTGGGGTTTTTTTCCCCTCTCTGTTATAAATCTCTACCCTCCTTCACACTTAACTATTCTGGCCTAGTTAGTTTGAATGAAATGTAATCTACACAAACTGCCCTTCTCCTTTGTTTCCTAACTATGTTCATGTCTATACATGAAATTTGAAAGATAACACAGAAACATTCTGCCACCCTTCATAAATAATCAACTTCTTTCAAGATTAGTAAATCAACAGAAATACTTTATAAGCTTTTTTTCCGATTGCTGTTGAAGAAATAAGCTCAAAAAGCCATTTTAGTGTAATTGGGCAGTATTTAGTTATGTGTTTGGGGGATATATCTATTAGAGGCTTCTGCATGTTTTGACCTAATAAAGCTGGTAGAACATGACTCTCTTCAAGAAAGCTTGTTCACCAAGGTTGAGTTAAATAGTCCTTCGAAGACAAACATCCAGGATTCATCATGATTTTTCCTGTTTCTTCACATCCTACATCCAGTCAGATCATCAGCAACTACGCTTTACCTCATATACACATGTAAGAAGTTGACCCTTGAACAATGCAGGGTTAAGGGCACAAACCCTTGCCCAATTGAAAATGCATGGATACCTTTTGGCTCCCCAAGAACATAATTACTACTAGCTTATAACATAACTGGTCAATTAACATATATTTTGCATGTTGTATATGTTATATACTGTATTCTTACAATAAATAAGTTAGAGAAAAAGTGTTATTAGTAAGGTCATAGGGAAAAACATTTACTATATTTATACTGTATTGTATTTATTGAAAAAAATCCACGTGTAAGTGGACCCGTGTAGGTCAAACCCATATTGTATGTATGTATGTGTATTATTGTATGTGTGTAATCACGTGTGTGTGTATATGCATATATATATATATATATATGTATATATGTATATATATATACATATATGTGTATAAAATCCAGCCTTTTCTCAACAACATCACTAAGACCACCTTCTTTCAGGTCAACCCTATACCCAGTGCCTCCTACACTGGTCTCCTAACTAATCCCTTTGCTTCTACTCTTTCCCCTATATTTCTCTATTTTGAAATGGCTTCCCAACACACATAGAATGCAATCAAAACTCCTACCATGACCTATAAACCTTGCTTAATCTGACCTGGCCTCCTCCCACCTTCTCTTCTATCAATTCTCTCCTTTTCCTTTACACCTTTCCCACAACATTGGCTTTGTTGTTCCTCTAATGCATCAAACCCTTTCTATCTTTTGGGCCTTTATGCTTGTGGTAGCTCTGGAATGTGGACCATCTGGAATGGTCTCCCAGATCTTTGCTTCAATGCAGCACCTCAGAGCAGCCTTCCAAAGCAGCCATGCTCTTCTTCACCCCCTGGCATTATGTTCCCTTTATCCTAGCTTATGATAACTTAGGATAAGCACTTACCATTTTGTGACATCATATAGAACTATTGATACTTATAGATATACATTTATCTACATTTTACTTCTGTCTCTGTCTTTCTGTCTCTTCATCTCTTTGTCTATCTTTCTGTCTCTGTATTTTTCTCTTTCTTTCTCTTTCTACTTCTCCCAACCCAAGGAAGGGTAAGGTAGGTGTGTGGTCAGCCTCCTTCTCTGCTGTACTGCTGCTTATAGCACCTAGGATAGTGCCTGAAAAATACTAAGCATTTAAAATATTTTTATATTGAATTCTCACTGGCTATTTAATTACTTCTAAATTGCTAGTCTGGAAGCAATTACAAAGTAGGAACCATGCCTATCTTACCATTTGATTCCTAATACTGACTAGAGTGCTTGGCAAAAATAACACTGTGTTAAAGACAGAAGGAATAAAAGTTCTGAATTCAACAGTGAGTCTTATTTGGAAACCACCTATTATGACATTTATATGAAGCATTCTAAAAATTATAATAAATCACTGGCCTCATAAAATTTCTAGGCTTATGAGCACTTTTTGAATAATTTTTTTAAAAATGACAGTCAACTTTTGAAATTCAAAATCCATTCAGATTTTGTGATGATCACTTTTCAAATATCTGTGGTTTTCTATTATATACAAGTATCTTGCATTTATCAATGTCCTACATTGCACTTGGACACACTGTATTAGAAATGAGGACATTTTAAATAACCATATGAATTTGGGCAAGTCCCTGAATCCCAGGGTATCCCATTTGCTTCATTTGTAAGTTGAAAAGAATCCTATAAAAAAAAAAAAAAAGGGGCGCCTGGGTGGCGCAGTCGGTTAAGCGTCCGACTTCAGCCAGGTCACGATCTCGCGGTCTGTGAGTTCGAGCCCCGCGTCGGGCTCTGGGCTGACGGCTCAGAGCCTGGAGCCTGTTTCCGATTCTGTGTCTCCCTCTCTCTCTGCCCCTCCCCTGTTCATGCTCTGTCTCTCTCTGTCCCCAAAATAAATAAACGTTGAAAAAAAAAAAAAAAAAGAAAAGAATCCTATACATGACATGCAAAATGCTGTTATTCTTGCCATACCACATGTGTTATGTCATAATAATATTGGCTTTTTATAAAAGAGTAGTGAGTCATCATTAATCACACAGGCACACTTGAGTACTACTTAGAAATGGAAATGCAGAAATGGAAATGCAGAAATGCAGAAACAGTTCTGCATAACTTTCAGGAACATTGTTCTGGCATGTGGGCAATAGTGAACTACTCATGAGCTGAGTACATTAGCATCTGCTGTGCTGTCTGTATGGAAAATATAAACAGAGCCTCTTCAGTTCAGTTAGGCAAGATTTCTGACCCTTGAATCTATTTCCCTGTTGGATCATCATGTCTTATGAAGGCAGATGACTTTCTTTGAATTAAAAAAAAGATGTAAAACCATGTTCAGTGCTTTATTGTTTCGCAATGTTTACAGGTAAAACAAATTTATTCTTTAGATTAACAAATCACATGTCCAGTGATGGCTTCCACTCAAATATATTACTATGTACACATTCTTTATTTTTGAAGAACTTGAGAGTAGATCAAGAGAAAGAACTAAAACATGACTTGCAAGCAGAATAGTGGCATTTAGAGAAGTGAACAAATTTTGTTTACTTCTCTAAATGCCACTATTCTTGTTAGTCATGTTTTGGTTCTTTTTCTTCATCTAAAGTTCTTCAAATTTTATTTAATATAGAACCCAAACTACAAAGATAGGGCAACAAATATGGTTAATAGAGATCATAAAGTAACTCCTTTACAAGGCATTAATTTTCAAGGCTCACTAACATTTCAATATTATCCTATTTTTTTAGAAATACCCAAACATTGGTGATACAAATTAGAGCTTTACCAAGAGCCTATTAGTAGGCAGAAATGGATGTGGTAGGCTACACATAATGATTACGGGAATGCACTTTGCTTCAAAACAAGTAAAATAAACCAAAAAAAAAAAAAAGGAAAAAATCAACTAAAAAATCTATGCCACCATTACTGTTTCCTTTATAACTTTAAAGTGTTTTGGTTTTATAAAGTTACCTTTAAGTTAAAAACATCCTTGTATTAAATTATGGAGTATTTGAATGTTAGGAATAATGGGTATTTAGTTTTAGTTTCAAGGTTTTGAGTACTAGACAGGCATTGTGCTGTATCAATATCAAGATAAGACTAAATCAAGAGCAAAACAACAGAAAAGGCTAGAGAAATTGCAGATCAGGATTAGTACTCTTGGTAGATATAAAGTAAAATATGGAAGTGAAATCCTGGAAGATTAGCTTAGACTACAAGACAGAAAAGCATAAAGACTTAAGAAAATAGTAAAATTCAGGAAAGCATAAAGATGGGAGTAGACATTAGAAACATGAAATTGAGGAGCTGAGACCCGATAATCAAGAGACAGGACCAATGATCATATGTGATGGGAGTCTTTATTTCACTGAGGAAAGAATATTGAGTTCAAAGGGGTAATATAGCAGAAGCCCTTGAGTTAGGAGTAACTGATGAACATTTCATTACTCACTGGGAAGTTCACTTACTGTGTCCTTATCACCTTATCACTTGGTAGGAGTTAGCAGAAATAGGGTTCATGGTAGTGACCTTCAGCATTTGTAGGTATGTCTTGCAGTGGATATGGCTTTATAGCCATAAATCAAAGAGTGAGAAGTATGTCATATTAATATGGTTCTTTTTATCAACTCAGATTCTGAGTATCCAGTCCACTGGGAAGTAATTCAATCTCTGTTATTATGTTCCCCTCCTTCTTGTCCAAGTCATGGGTAAGTCCTAGAGGCTTAATCTATACTAAAGCCCCACAGGCTGCGCTTTTCTCCTGTTCTGATTATCACTAAAATATCTAATGACCAAGTCTCATAGTGCCCTGAGTTTCTAGGCTTCTTTTTGAAATTTTGGATACAAAAACCTTTGTAGAAGGTAAAAGTCCTGGAGATGCTTGGAGATACTTCCCTAGACACAGCTCACAGCCATTGAGATCCTACCCCTTTAAAAAGTCCTAATGTGGAGCCAACTTCAAAGGACCTCTATTTGATGCTCTGCAAGAATATTCATGGTAAGAGCATTCAAATGGCATAGCAAAATGTTTAGAAATAAGGGAAGGAAAAATGGAGATCAGTGACATATATGTACCTCAATATTTTATCTAGTTACTTCCCCCCACTAGTAAACCCCTGTGTCTTCTCAAACAACATATGTTTTCCATTCCTGTGTGGCCACGTACTATCACCACAGTCAACATCTCCACCACCACTAGGAAGCTGAAACATGTGCATGTTATCCCACAGGGGGATGTTACCCCAGCATAGTGTGACACATGTGCAAAGTGGTGCCTGTCAACACCTCAAGAACTAAAATGATGAGCTTGAGCACCAAGATAATGTTTGACAACCCTTTAGGAGCCCATTTTTCTTAATTTTCCTTCTAAAGTAACTTAACCCTACCCAGGTTCTCAGTTTTAGGCTCCGGGGCCCCACTTGTCCTCAGAGATAGGTGAACTAAACATGAGCGAGGCTGACCTAACGGCAGCTGTATAAAGTTTCTATTTGCTACTGGTAATTACAGCAGCCACTGAATCCTCTTCTCCAGCAATACCGTATCATCTTCCTAACCATTTCCTTCCTTTTACCACAACTGTATCAAGACCTCCTGATGATATCTTCCTAGATTAAGCCAGCTGGGTATTTTTATCTGACCTGTATGAGGTCCAGGCTTTCAAGGGCAAGAGAAGAATGGGAATTTATGGAGAATAATTCATATAATATCATATGTGTAGTCTGCACCTGTGTTCTCAATAGAGGGTGGCTGGATTGATCTGGTACATAGGAGGCTCTCAACTAATTGTTGAATGGGTTATTTTCCTTATACTCCTGTAGCTTCAGTCTCTGCCTTTCTATGGACTCCTTCCCAGTAGCAGTTCGCCATAATGTCTCACCACCCCTTTACCTCATCTCCTCAAATCCTTCTCTACTCTTCTCCACTGCTTGATCTTCTTCTTCTCCACTGCTTGATCTCCCTCTGGCAGCCAAATTTCCTAGGAAAGTTCCTTGTGCTTGGCCATCCCTTTCCAATTCTTATCCCTCTCCAGTCTGACTTCCACCCCCATAAATGCCTCTGATTGAGGTCAGCCATCGTCCTACTTGCTAATCTCACATTTCTCAATTCTTACTGTACTTGCTCTCCCTTTGTTGAGAAATACACTTCCATCAGCTTTTGTGACCTCACCATCCATTTGTTTTCTTCTTCTTCCTCCCCCTGAGGATGTTCCATCTCAGTCTCCTCTGCAGGTCCCTCTTTCTTTGCCATGTCATGTTTTAGTCTTTCTCTTGATCTACTCTCAAGTTCTTCAAAAATAAAGAATGTGTACATAGTAATATATTTGAGTGGAAGCCATCACTGGACATGTGATTTGTTAATCTAAAGAATAAATTTGTTTTACCTGTAAACATTGCGAAACAATAAAGCACTGAAAATGTACTAGGTATTAATATACCCAAGAGCTCTGGCCTTGTACATCCTCTTGCTCTCCATTTTCCCTGGCACATCTCACCTTCTCCTTTGGCTTAAGTTATATGCTGATGCTTCTCAATCTACTTATAATTCAAACACATCCCCTAAGGCCAGAGGTATATATTCTAGTACCTATCAGATGTCTCTATGTACCACTGGCACCCCAGACTCAAAATCGCCAAAGCTGAACTTATCATTTCTCCTTAAAACCCACTGGTTCTCTTATTTTTCCTTCTCTCTCTCTCTTTTTTTTTTTTTTTCATTCTGATGCTATTATTGTCCTTTTACCTTTAGACTCCCACCATTTCTCCCACTTCTGGACCACCAGTCTTTTCTTTGTATCTATGAGTTATTATTTTGTTTTTAAGTGTCTACATACAAGAGACATTATATGGTATTTGTTTTTCTCTGTCTGTCTGATTTCACTTAGCATAATGTCTGATTTCACTTGCAAATGGCAAGATTTCATTCTTTTTTTATGCTGAATAATATCCCATTGTGTGTGTGCATACTATAATATGTATACTAGATATACAGTAATATAGACACATACACTCTCTCTATATAATATATACTCTAATATATCTGTATATATATAACAAATTTTTATCTGTTCATCAATCAATAGTCTCTCAGGTTGCTTCCATATCTCGGCTATTATAAATAATGCATATAACCTTTTCAAGTTGTGTTTTTGTTTTATTCAGGTAAATATTCAAAGTGGAATTGCTGGATCATATGGTTGTTCCATTTTTAATTGTTTAAGGAACTGCCATACTGTTTTCCATAGTAGATACACCAATTTGCATTCTAAACGTGCAAAGTATTCCCTTTTTTCCACATGCTTGTCAAGACTTCTTATTTCTTGTCTTTGTGATAATAACCATGATAACAGGTGTGGTTTTGATTCATTTCTCATTGTGGTTTTTACTTACATTTCCCTGATGATTAATGGTGTGGAACATATTTTCATGTGTCTATCATGTGTATGTCTTTTTTTAGATAATTGTCCATTCAGGTCCTCTTGTCCATTTCTGAATTGGATTATTTGGGGTTTTAATGGCCATTGAGTCTTATGTTCTTCATATATTATGAATATTATCCCCTTATCAGATATAGGATTTGCAAATATTTTTGCAAATAGTTTGCCTTGTCAACTTGTTGATTGTTTCCTTTGCTGTGCAGAATCTTTGTAGCTTGATATAGTTCCACTTGTTTATTTTTGCTTTTGTTGCTTGTGCTTTTTTTAAATTTTTTTACATTTATTCATTTTTGAGAGACAGAGAGAGACAGAGCACAAGTGGAGGAGGGGCAGAGGGAAAGAGGGAGACATAGAATCTGAAGCAGGCTTCAGGCTCTGAGCTAGAGCCCGACGCGGGGCTCCAACTCAGAAACCTCGAGATCATGACCTGAGATGAAGTTGGATGCTCAACTGACTGAGCCACCCAGGTGCCCCGCTTGTGCTTTTGATATAAGATTCGAAAACTTACCACTGGGGCACCTGGGTAGCTCATCAGTTAGGCGTCTGACTCCACCTCAGCTACAGTCATGATCTCACAGTTTGTGAGTTTGAGCCTCACGTTGGGCTCTGCACTGACAGGAGCTGGCTTGGAGTTCTTTCTCCCTCCCCCTGTACCCCTACCCCACTTCTGCTCACTCGCTCTCTCTCAAAATAAATAAACTTTTAAAAATTAAAAAAAAAAACAAACTCATCACTAAGACTGATGTCAAAGAGCTTACCACCTATGTTTCTTCTAGGAGTTTTATGGTTCCAGGTCTTACGTTCAAATCTTTAGTCCATTTGAGGTTAATATTTTGTGTATAGGATAAGTAGGGGTTGAGTTTCATTCTTTTGCATGCAGCTGTACAGTTTTTCCAACACAATTTATTGAGAGTCTGTCCTTTCCCCATTGTATACTCTTGGCTCCTTTGTTGTGAATTAGTCAACCATGTGTACAAGAGTTTATTTATGGGCTTTTCATTCTGCTCCATTGATCTGTGCTTCTGTTTTAATGCCAATACCATACTATTTAATTACTATAGCTTTTTAATATAGTCTGAGTGAGGGAGCATGATGCCTCCAGTTTTGTTCTTTCTTTCTTTCTTTTTTTTAATGTTTATTTATTTTTGAGAGAGAGAGAGAGACAGAGCATGAGCAGGGGAGGGGCAGAGAGAGAAAGGGAGACAAGGAATCTGAAGCAGGGTCCAGGCTCCAAGCTGTCAGCTCAAAGCCTGACGAGGGGCTCGAACCCACAAACCATGAGATCATGACCTGAGCCAAAGACAGATGCTCAACCGACTGAGCCACCCAGGTGCCCCCCCCCCAATTTTAAATATTGATTGTCAATATTTTGTTATTAGTGTATAGAAATACAACAGATTTTTGTGTATTGATTGCATATCCTGCAACTTTACTGTATTTGTTTATTAGTCCTAACAGATTTTTGATGAAGTTTTCAGGGTCTTCTATATGTAATACCATATCATCTGAATATAGTGAGAGTTTGACTTCTTCCTCCATTCCTACTCATGCATACCTTTAAAAAAGTTTACTGATTTTAAGCCTGGAATGCTCCCAGTTTTGAACATTGAGCAACCCAAGAAAACCTGACTGCAGACAGAGTATATAGTAGCATTTTATCTTCTGTATTTCCCTTCTCTGTGCTATAATCTCAGCTCTGCAGACCTTCCTACTTGCATATCTTATGTTCCCATCATCTCTTCACACAGTCCTCTCTGACCACTTTCCTTGGCTATCAATAGCTGAGCTGAGATTACACTTCTATCTGTCCTTTTACCTTATTTTGAATTGAGCAGCATAGTGATAAAACATGGGTCTACTTATGAAATAAAAAGAGCCCATTCTGCAATTAAAACCAAGTCTTAAGATACTAATATCCTGAAGACACATGATTACGATTTGCCTATTTTACTTTTTAAAGTTTATTAATTTGAGAGAGGAGGAGAGAGAGAGAATGGGAAAGGGACAGAGAGAGAGGGAGAGAGAATCCCAAGTAGGCTCTGACTGTCAGATGCAGAGCTTGATTTCACAAACTGTGAGATAATTACCTGAGCCTAAATCAAGAGTCAGACCCTTAACCAACTGAGTCACCCAGGTGCCCTGCCTATTTTAAATATTAAGCAGTATAAGTGTAAATTTTCAAAAGAGGATACAAATAAAAATGACACAAGAGCATTGTTTTAAAAATTATTTATTTATTGAGAAACAGTGCACAGAGCCCAATGCGGGGCTTGAACTCACGAACCATGAGATCATGACTTGAGCTGAAGTCAAGAGCCAGTTGCTTACCTGACTGAGCCACCCCAATGCCCCAACACAAGAGTTTTTGATGGGAGAAGGGAAATACCAAATCTAAAATAGAAGAGTTTCACAAGGATGGGAAGCCAAGGAATCAAAATAAAACTTCTACTCCAGGTTTTTGCCTAAAAAGGAGCTCTAGGAGTTTCTGTCTTGCAAGAGTTCCTATCTGGGTAGACACAGCTGTATTGAGCCCCTGCTTGTCACCAGGCTTTGCTGTAGACACTGGACCATTCTGCAGTAAACAACGAGGCTACCGGATTAGTAAGGCAAATACTTTTATTTCAATTTAACAGACAATAAAACTGACGCCCAGAGAACTTGACTGTGTGATTTTCCTGAGGTTCTTGGAGACAGTCAAAGAACTGCATCAAGAACTCAAGTCTCCTCATTGTTCTTAGTAGACCATAACTACAAATCAGACTTGAGGTACAGGATTCTAATAAACCTTGTCACAGTTTCTGACTTCCTGCACCCATCTGTTCTTCACTTATTGGAGTATCATTCTCCATTTTTCTCTGTCTTTTCCTCTATTTCCCAAGAACGTTTTGCACTTTGGCCTTGAGATTGTATGCATTGCTCCATTATCTTAAATAGACCCAGTCAAATATTCACATGATAATCTCTGCTGTAAGCACATTGGTCAAGGTGTGAGGGAGGCAGGAACTGTGCCAATACATTGCATAAGTGCCATGAACATGTAATCGGATAGTGTGACACGGGACAAAGTGACCAAGGGAAACAAAGAATAAGGCAGAATAAAAGCAAAGGGGAGAAAACCACCGGACTCTTACTACAATGTACTAGAAGCAGAATAGGCTAGGATTCTTCTGTAACCACACTGTTGGAGAGTTTACTGACAGAAGGAAGTCTAAATAAAATCCAGAATCTAATTACATGAAAAGTTATTAGGCCACTTGATCCATGATCAAAGACAAGAAATAGACATTTTCCCTGCAGCACAGAGTATGTGATCTCCCTATGGGTGCTGGGATATACAAAGCGACATGGATGTCTGATTTGCTCACTAATGTTGTTTGTAGTTTGTTTTTTTTCTCTCTGAAGTGTGTTGCAGTTTTTTACAAAAGATCATAGAATTGGGGAAAGTCTTAGAATATTCTTTTATGGGGCGCCTGGGTGGCTCAGTCGGTTAAGTGGCCGATTTCGGCTCAGGTCACGATCTCGCGGTCTGTGAGTTCGAGCCCCGCGTCAGGCTCTGTGCTGACAGCTCAGAGCCTGGAGCCTGTTTCAGATTCTGTGTCTCCCTCTCTCTGACCCTCCCCCGTTCATGCTCTGTCTCTCTCTGTCTCAAAAATAAACATTAAAAAAATTAAAAAAAAAAAAAGAAAGAAAGAATATTCTTTTATGCAGTCTCTGAAATGCCATGTTTTAAAAATGTAAAGGAAAGGTATTCACTTCACATGGTGTTTTCTCATTTTAGGAACCATTTTCTGCTCACCCTCAAATGATTGTTTTGTACTATCTTTGCATGTTTAGCAAAAAATGGGTGATCCGTATACTGTAAGTTTATACATAGCAAAGGTTGGAAAACAACTCTGGTAAGGATGCCTGGGGAAGGTGCTAACATCTCTACCTTTCCCTTATAGAAAAGTCTAGAGACGATAGTTTTTCAAATCATCTTATTCAACTCCTGCTGTCACACACCTGATGTCACCACTTATCAGTATCTAAGATTTTCTAAATAGTTTTTAGAAACATTCTGGGAGTGAGTGTATAAGAGATGTCTGGATATTACAAAAAGAAATGTTCTGGGAGTGGGTATACAAGAGATATCTGGATGTCAGAGAATTTAGGATATGAGCTCATTCTGTTTATTTACAGCTTAGTTTCTCTTGGGAGGAAATGTACTCCCTTTTCACTTACAGGATCTCCTACATGGAAGACAATTGTTCTTAAGTCCTCCTGTTTGTCCTTTCAATCAAAGGTCTTGGGCTTGAGATTGATTTTTGTTCAAGGCTATATAAGTCTTGGTGTTGGCAGGATGATTTTAGAGAAGGTACAAGATGGAAAGAAAGGAGTACAAGCTATGAAGGCAGTGGGTTGACATGCTATTTCTTGTAAGTCCTTAGGGAATCTTCAACTATGTGATCAACTCCTCCCAACTGAATGAATACCACTTTTAAATTGAATTAATATCATAAAGCAGTTGTAAAAAACAATAGCAAGTATATTTTTTATAAAGCAATGCTAGTTCTATTTCCTATTCTACTATAAGAAAATGAACAGGGGCGCCTGGGTGGCGCAGTCGGTTGAGCGTCCGACTTCAGCCAGGTCACGATCTCGCGGTCCGGGAGTTCGAGCCCCGCGTCAGGCTCTGGGTTGATGGCTCGGAGCCTGGAGCCTGTTTCCGATTCTGTGTCTCCCTCTCTCTCTGCCCCTCCCCGGTGCATGCTCTGTCTCTCTCTGTCCCAAAAATAAAATAAAATGTTGAAAAAAAAATTTTTAAAAAAATGAACATATTTTATTTTTTATACTCTTATGTTAAAAATATAAGTATAACTGGCAGGCTGCATAAACTAATATTTCCTTGGAAAACTATTCAAACCATGGTTTTAATATTGTCTTTCTTAATTTTTAACTTTTTAATTGATTTTTTTCTGCTTAAAGATGAGAATGTTCTTCAAATGTAAATAGAGAAATACTTAAAAATGAAATATATATATATATATATATATATATATATATATATATATTATTTATTCCACTAAGTAAATGTGAGCACTTTAAAGGTTTCATTTATTTTCTTCCAATGAAAACGCTATTTCTTTTCTTTTCTTTTTTTTGTTTTGAAAACGCTATTTCTTATTGCCTAAGAGTGATTCAAGACTGACTGTTGTGTAACATCAAAATATTAAGAAATTCAATGTCATTAATTAGGATTTAAAAGGAATGATTAGAACTAAGATGGGCATATTACATTCATCATGACAACTTAGTTCTCATTCATTTAGGCTTTTCCACTATTCATATATATGTATTTTTTTTTTTGCTTGGGATATTTTTCTGATGTTCTAAATACATCTTATTATAGTTCATTTGACTATTATTCCTAGATATTGTGACAACAGATATCTACAGAGCATAGTAAAAAGACAAATAACTTTGATTATGATGGCAAGCTTTTTTGTGCATTTTTATGTCTTCTAAAGTCAAGACATATGTTTAATTATCTTTTTTTTTCTTCTAAGATTTTATTTAAACTCAAGTTCATTAACATATAGTGTAGTATTGGTTTCAGGAGTAGAATTTAGTGATTCATCACTTATATACAACACTCAGTACCCTCCTTAATGCCCATCACCCATTTAAAACATCCACCCCATATCCCCTCCAACAACTCTCAGTGTGCTCTCTATAGTTAAGAGTCTCTCAGGGTTTGCCTCCCTCTCTGTTTTATCTTATTTTATTTTCCCTTCCATTCTCCTATGTTCATCTGTTTTGTTTCTTAAATTTCAAATATGAATGAAATCACAAAGTATTTATCTTTTTCTGACTGACTTATTTCGTTAAGAATAATACACTCTAGTTGTATCCACATCATTGCAAATGTCAAAATTTTATTCTTTTTGATGGCTGAGTAATACGCACACACACACACACACACACACACACACACACCCCACAATCTTCTTTATCCAAAGACAGTCTCTTCAGTAAATAGTGTTGGGAAAATTGTACAGAGACATGCAGAAGAATGAAACTGAACCAATTTCTTACACCAGACACAAAAATAAATTCAAAATGGATGAAACATCTAAATGTGAGACAGGAAACCATCAAAATCCTAGATGAGAACACAGGCAGCAACATTGACCTTGGCCTCAGCAACTTCTTACTAGACATGTGTCCAGAGAAAAGAGAAACCAAAGCAAAAATGAACTACTGGGGCCTCATCAAGACAAAAAGCTTCTGCACAACAAAGTAAACAATCAACAAAGCTGAAAGGCAGCCTACAGCATGGGAGAAGATATTTGCAAATGGCATATTGGATAAAGGGCTAGTATCCAAAAATCTATAAAGAACATAGCAAACTCAACACCCAAAAAATAAATAATCCGGTTAATAAATGGGAAGAAGACATGAACAGATATTTCTCCACGAAGACATACAAATGGCTAACAGACACAGGAAAAGATGCTCAACATCACTCATCATCAGGGAAACCAAATCAAAACCACAATTAGATACCACCTCCCACCTGTCAGAATGGCTGAAATGAACAACACAGGAAACAAAAGATGCTGGCGAGGATACGAGAAAAGGGAAACCCTCTTACTATATTGTTGAGAATGCAAACTGGCACAGTCACTCTGGAGAACACTATGGAGGTTCCTCAAAAAGCTAAAACTCATTCGAGTTTTAACCTATGACCCAGCAATGGCACTACTAGGTATTTGCCCAAAGGATACAAAAATAATGATTTGAAGGGGCACATGCACCCCAATGTTTATAGCAGCACTATCAACAAGAGTCAAATGTAGAAAAAGTCCAAATAGCCTTTGTATATTTCAATTTCAAATTTATATCGTGATAAATCAAGGAGAATTTTAGAATCCATATAACCCATAATCTAACTTTTAAAGGCCCAGGATTCTGGTATCTCTTGTTCATAGCTGAAAAAAGGTTTTATTTAGGTTTTATTAAGTCCTCAGTCTTTCAAAAGGCAGTCTTAGTTGAGGCAGCTGAGTATTGGGAAATCATCCAGGTGTTTGGAAAATATAGAGTTACGGGTAATCCATTAGATATCCATTTCCTATTAAGAACTATAGTTGTAAGAGTAAAAACATAACAACTGATTACGAGGATAAGAAAGGATGTTACAATCAAACTACATTTTGACACTTGATAAGGAGTGATTCTAACAGCAAGGATAAATAATAAAGCCTGGCTGATAAATGACAGTTTCTTTTTCTAGTAGTTTATCCGCACTATAGTGTTCTTTACATGAGACACTTATAAGGCTTAACTGAAACGGGTAAAGTAAATAACTGTAAGGTGGGGTGTCATAGCAGGAACCAGAGTAGTCAAAGAGTACGTATAAGCTATACCTTGAGGGAACATAAACCCTGAGTTACCCCTTGGAGACATAAATTCAGTGTAGTGTAAAGATGAGGAGTTTGCAGTGGAGTTATCCACTAATAGCAGTATAGCAGTGCACCCGGAAGAAGGCATTCACCTTTTCTCATCTGCCATCTGTGTGACTTGAGCTAGCACTTACGGTTTGAATTCATTTTGAATAAATTAGTTCATGTATATGTGTCAGCTAGTCTGGTTTTTATAATTACAAGTCATCAGAATAGTTGCTCTCAAAAGTCAGCCTTGCTCGAGAGAATGCAAACATAGAGGTCCTTAAGGATGGCCTGATATTGGAGAGAATTCTGAGACCCAAGGGGAAAGATAGGTTAACTTGACTTGAAAGCTAAGCTTCAAAATTGTTTGATTGTGAAATAGAAAATCCCTGTGCATGATGGAGGCTCACTGTTCATGATTCTGATACTACAGATGATCAGAATTCCATCAACTTTTGATTGATAATTATTACATTATACAATGCTTTGATGAATCCATGCATTAAAAAGTATTGAGTACCCACTATGTTCTAGACACAGTGATGACTGCAAATCACTTCCCTCCGTGAGCTTCCAATTTAGTGGATAATGATAGTTAATAACACAAAGCAGCATTTGTTAATTTTCAAATGAGTGTCATTGACAGTAAATTCTCCAGGAAACAATCTTTCTCAACAGAGAGGCTCATAAAGCCTCTTTGCTCCCTGACATTAATCTGTCCATCTTTCATGTGAAACCAAACATTCAACTAAATTTACATTCTTCTCCAAGGAGAACCAGCTGGTGTTTATAGTGAATCCTTTTGGCTTGATTATTGCCATGTACAACTTATTCTTTATTTCTATTTTATAACATGACTGGAAACAGCAACAAATTTAAACAGAGACATTAGCAACGGTCTCCAAACATAGTTAATTTATGTCTTTTAAAAACATGTATTTTTAAAGCATGGTGCAAAATTACCAGAAGTTTCTATAGCATGATTATAAATGTGAAATACATTTTCATGAAGCCACCAAAATAGTTAACCTAAATACCCCTTTCTGAGAGAAACTGATAGAAAAGCATATGTGGCATGTTGTTTTTCAGGTCGTTATTCAAAGGACTTCAAAAGGAAGTTTGTGAATTCATACAATTATTCGCAGAAAGTTAGATGACTATAATGTTCATTAATCCAATGAACCTATTCAAAGGTATCAGAGGCATCTCACAGAATGTAGGGATATAAATATCTTTCCTGGCTCTTATGTGCGCTATCTAACTGTGTCGTACGGGTTAAGAGGATATCTAAGTGTTTCTCGGTGATTTAAGATAAATGAGACAATTCTTGAGACTGCCCTTAGAATATTTTTAAGCTTTTTACAGATCAGATTGCTGCCCAAGTTACTTATTTTCTATGATTATGAGAAGAGTAAGGGGATCCAGAAATCCTACTTAGTTGTATAGTCTGAAAATGTTTTCAGAGATGAAGGGTAGCAAGGTTTGGGTAGGGAGGAAAGGAGGATGGAGAATCACTGCTCACATACACCTTTTGTTTTTAGGACCTCTTTGGTGCCCATTGGAGTGTGGGAAGATTTGCTAATGTCACCGGTAAGCTAACCTAGTTCTCTCACAAGCCCACAGCTGGCATGGCTCCAAAATGTCAGGTGGGTGACTTCTATCCTCAGAGTCTGATCAACTCCCCCTTTAATGATTCTTTATCACCTTGGTAACACATCAGTCTCTCAATGTAACCAGCAACATTTTGTCATAGAGATCTTAAAAATAATTTGTCCACTTTCCATAGAAAGCCATAGAAAGTGTGACAGGCCCTGAGCCAAACAAGGGGCAACTCACTAATACTGAGTTGTTACTGGCAAATAACTGAGCCAAACTTCCAAGGGCATTTATATGATAATGCAACAAAGGCAGTGGAATAAAGTTCTCATTTTGGGTATCATGAAGAAAAGTAGAGGTAACATTCTTAGACTCAATGATTTACGTTATCTCTTTGGTCCTATAGATTTCTAAATTTCTATTATAGCAAAACGAACCCGATCAGTTTCTTCTGTCTTGTAAACTGCCTTGCAGGCAATACAAAATTTCACTATTGCTTTTATCTACTGACCCCCAACCTTAGTCTTTGCAATTCTAATCTAATCTCTGATTATGCTTTCAACTTTCAATATTTACATGTCCATTCATGTTTCATGTGTCCTCCATAATTCCCTTCCCTTCATCAAGGCCTTTTGGGCAAAATATATCAAAGTGATCTGCTGTCCAAATAGCAAAATGTTGATAAACGCTGAAGCTGGGGAATGATCCTGTAAGGTCATTCATTATACCTTTATTTATACTTTTTAATTTTTTTTTTAAGTTTGTTCATTTATTTTGAGGGAGAGAGAGAGAGAGAAACAGGCAGGGAGAGAGAGAATCTCAACCAGGCTCCGCAGGACTTGATCTCATGAACCGTGAGATCATGACCTGGGTTGAAATCAAGAGTCAGATTCTTAACTGACTAAGCCACCCATGTGGCTCTATTACAAATTTTACAGAAAAAAGTTTATAGGAAGACTCACAGACTTAAATGTGCTTCTTCTATCCATTAAAGAACATACATATATATGTCCATTAAAATACATAAGTATTTTCTGTATTAATTTCATGTGGAATCAAGTCTTTGTATGAAAGTCTGTAGGTCTCCTATGGTTTCTAAGTTTCCTTGATGAGGTGATGTCCATGTAAATCTTGATCAAGATTTAGGCCTTGAAATCCCAACTGTTAATTCACTATTTCTATGTGGGAGTCATTCTTGTTAAATTTAAAATTCCACAAGTCTGTGACTCTTTTTGTAACACATCACTAATGTTAGGGACCAGATGTTTCCTTTAGATCACATTAGGGTTTGTTATTGGTTTCCCTTTTTTTCCTCTTATGATACATATGTAGCAATATGCACAATGAAGGCAGTTGTTTGAGGAACATTACAGTGTAGAGTCCTTCAGGTGGAAGCTTGAAATAGTTTCTCAGTGACAAGGAAGGGAAATGTGACAAGGGGAAAATGTGGAAAGGAAAAAAAATAATAAGAGGAACAAGCACAATGTATATACCAGATGAGGCTAAGGAAAAAAATAGAGAACAATCTCTAACTTGTTTAACTACTGTGATCTTAATGTGAAAAAAAAAAAAAAGGAGAAATGTTCCAATTTTCATTGTTAGTTTAATATTGAGAAAAACTTTTAATAACTGTCTTTTAGGATGTGAATATATCTCCATGGTTTGATATTCTCACTGTATCAGTAAATTTTCCATTATGTATCATTTAATGGGAAAAACAAAAATACTGATGTTACTCACTGTGCTTCTTTTGATGTAACTTTTGCTCCCTATGATCAAGTAGAAAATATGTACCAGCAAAGGGCATTCAGGATTGTCATGGCTATTATAAAATTCAAGTTAATTGAATGGTTTTATTAATATATCATCTTTTTGCTGACTTTTACAAGTGATAAAATTAAGATTTAGAGCAGTTAAGTGACCTGTGATCACATGTGTTATAAGTGGGAGAATCACCATCCCCGATCTCCTCGGTCAGAATTGTTTAATTTTCAAGGACTCCCATTATATGAACAGCTCATTTTTTCCCTTTGATACTAAAAAAAATAGCATTTAAAAATATATTTTGAGGGTTTTTTTCAGCTTTTCAAGTCTTCCACATAAAATTTAAATGAGTCTCAACAAATTGTCATTTAATTTTCAAACACTGAATTGTTGAGTCCTATATTTCATCTAACTCTCATTGCAAGTGGTTACAAGTTTTGCCTGATAAACATTATTTCTCGAGATCTCATTATATTTGGAAACAGGATATTTCCAAAGGAAAGAAATGGCAAGGCTGCATCTTTTTTTAATATTTTAAACAACTGCTGTATTTTAGGGATGAAGGCCAGCTTCTCCAAAGTCTCATGAAAAATCATGATGAGGAATCACATGTGACTAGGAAAAAACAGGCACTAAATTCTGTTTGTATGCATGCCAATTCACAGCCAAGAAAGGAACTGGTTGGTTTATTTTGCTATCTAGTAACTTTATGTATAAGCATATATACAGAATATAAATAAATTCTGAAAATACCTTTAAATATTCAAATGTCTGTTTTAAAATGCATTCTAATAGGTGATGTATGAATTCAAGAGGCCTAGATAGACTTCATTTTAAATTCCAAACTGTTAAACACAGGCTGGTCATTTGGGACATCATCTGACAAGATTGATTTTTTCAAGGGTCGAGACCTCACTGAAAATATCCCACTCAAAAACTGAGAAATCCTAAATGCAGATGAAATGAGCCTAAGCAAAGTGAGTAAGATAAGGCTGAGATCTACGTTCCTGGCCAAGAACCTAGGCACGCCGTGGTCGGTGGTGAGGCTTGAGGATAAACTCAGAGAGCAGTTTCAGAGCTGGGTGTGAGAGTTAGGAACATCATGAATACAGACTGGAAGTGAGCAGGCAGGTCTGAGTTTCATAGGCTGTGTGAGCTGAGCAGTAGAGTTCAGATACAGCGATTCAGACGAATTTCTCACAGATTCTGAATGGAAACCTATGTCGGTAAATAGATAAAATGACGGGAAAAATTTCTTACCTTCCCGCTGGGCTTTACCTCTGCTGTCAATGAGGGCCTCACACTATGAACCCCAGGGCCGCGCACCCACACAGCCGCTAGGATATTTAAACTGGGAGTCAAGGAAAGAAGTTCTGTGATTACATGCTGTGATCAGTGTATTGGCATCTGCCTATTCTATTGGCACGTGTGTGAAACATACCTTAAGCACATCACTTAACAATGTATAATTTCTACAATCTTCCTTCATTGCAAAATTCATGGCAGGCACCCCGTTGAGTGTGTTTGTCACTCCCTGTGGCTGCTCTTGAAATATTTACGGGAACATTAAAGAAAAAATATCCTCTATCACGATAGGTATGGGATAATGAATACAATTATTGAATTTTATATAGTACACATGAAAATAAGATAGCACTGTATGTTAACTCTACAGGAATTAAAATTTTAAATGTAAATATGAATAAATAAATAAATAAATAAGTAAACAAACAAACAAACATACATACATACATATATACATTCTCAGGTTCCACAATCTCAGAACAAAAAGTCAGCCGTGGATAGGTTGCAGGGATCCAAGGTTAAAAACCATGGTAGTGACTCATATCAAATACACTGCTGAATGAGCAGTCATAGAAATGAACACATTAACAGTACTGGTGGGATCAGTAAAAAGAAAGTTTCCACGATTGCACAGATAGGGCAAATCTATATACTATTTTCAGACCTTTGACCTTTGCTCAGATATGACCCAGCTAGTCTTCTATGCCTTGGCCTTTGTATTTTATCTGACCTTTTACTGCTAATAGACATGAAACAAATCGACTGCCTTTTCTTAAAATTTCCCATTTAGGTTTGTGCCCTTTTTTTCCCTTAGGTTTTTTTTAAATTTATTTTTAAATTTACATCCAAGTTCTATAATGACTTCAGGAGTAGATTCCAGTAATTCATCCCCTGTGTATAACACCCAATGCTCATTCCAACAAGTGTCCTCCCTAATGCCCCTCACCCATTTAGCCCGTCCCCCCACCCACAACCCCTCCAGAAAAAACTTCAGTTTGTTCTCTGTATTTAATAGTCTCTTATGTTTTGTCCCTCTCCTTGTTTTTATGTTACTTTTGCTTCCCTTCCCTTATGTTCATCTGTTTTGTACCTTAAATTCCTCCTATGGTTGAAGTCATATGATATTTGTCTTTCTCTGACTAATTTCACTTAGCATAATACACTCTAGTTCCATCCACGTAGTTGCAAATGGCAAGATTTCATTCTTTTTTTAAAAATTTGTTAATGTTTATTCATTTTTGAGAGAGAGAGCAGAGACAGAGCATGAGTGGTGGAGGGGCAGAAAAAGAGGGAGACACAGAATGTGAAGCAGGCTCCAGGCTCTGAACTGTCAGCACAGAACCCGACGCAGGGCTCAAACTCATGGACCACGAGATCATGACCTGAGACGAAGTCAGATGCTCAACTGACTGAGCTACCCACACGCCCTGAGATTTCATTCTTTTTGATTGCTGAGTAATACTCCATTGTGTGTGTGTGTGTGTGTGTGTGTGTGTGTGTGTGTGCACGCACCCCACATCTTTTTTATCCATTCATCCATCCAATGGACATTTGGTCTTTTTCCATACTTTGGCTATTGTCAATAGCATTGCTATAAACATTAGGGTGCATGTGCCTATTTGAAACAGCACACCTGTATCCCTTGGATAAATACCTAGTAGTAAGTTTGTGCACTTTTAAATAGGATTTGAAGTAGCCTATATTAAGGCACAATGATCACTGCTTCATTATGCCATTATAACCACCATTAGTGATCAGAGACAATAGTGTGCTTTGAATACTGTGTATAATTTAGTCAATCTGCTTATCGGTGCTTGAAAAGGCAAAAACAAAACATATAGCTGCTAGAGACAAGTAAACTAAAAACTCCAATCAACGATAAAAATTATGGCGTGAAATGAAGACTAGAAAGCTGCTATTAGTGTTGTGTATTTTGAATGTATTCATAACTACAAATGAAAAGGCCAAGGTTAAAATCAGTTAACATAGCTTACTTCTTGCAGGAATCTATGACAACAGTGTCTAAATAAATAATAAAGTATGATCAGCAAACATACAGGTTTTCTTTATAATCTTGTAACAGAGACTATTGTAACACATTATGTAACTACAAAATTATTATTTGAACTTTCATACAAAAATATAAAAAAAATCTTGTTACATAATATTATTATTAAGTCTTTAGGCTTTATGCCAAAAGTGTTACAAGTTTGATAAATAGGAAATCTCTTTTCCTTGTACCTTTATTGTTACAACTGATGTCTGGCTACATGTTGACTATATAGATAACAATTGAATCATGGGCATGACCAGTAATTATGATCTTAACTTGGTACAGAGATGTTGTGGGTTTGGTTCCAGGCCACCACACCAGCAAATATCACAATAAAGTGAGTCAAATGAATTTTTTTTTACTTCTAGTGCCTATGAAAGGTATGTTCACATACACTATAGTTTATTGAGAGTGCAATAGCATTACATCTAAAAAACCCCAATGTACATGCTTTAATTTAAAATGCTTTATGGCTAAAAAAAACGTTAACTATCATCTGAGGTTTCAGCAAGTAGTACCCTTTTTGCTGGTGGAGGTTTTTGTCTCGATGTTGACGGCTTCTGACTGATCAGGGTGGTGGTCGTTGATGAAGGGGGTGACTATGGCAATTTCCTAAAATAAGACTATGAAGTTTGTTGCATTGTTTTACTCTTCCTTTCATGAATGATTTCTCTGTGGCATGTGACGCTGTGTGATAGCATTTGACATTTGACTCACAGTAGAATTTCTTTCAGTCCTCTCAAACCCTGCCACTGGTTTATCCACTAAGTTTCTGTAATATTCTAACTCCTCTGTGGTCATTTTAATAATCTTTATAGCATTTTCACCAGGAGTAGATCCCATCTCACGAGACCACTTTCTTTCCTCATACATGAGAAGCACCTCCTCATCTGTTCAACTTTTGTCATGAGATCACAGCCATTCAGTCACATCTTCAGGCTCCATTTCTAGTTCTCATGCTATTTGCACCCCATCTGTAGTCACTTTTTCCACTGAAATCTTGACCCCTCAAAATTATGTATGAGGGTTGGAGTCAATTTCTTTCCAAATTTCTGTTGAAGTTGATATTTTGGTCTCTTCCCATGAATCATAAATGTTCTTCATGGCATCTAGAATGGTGAATTCTGTCTAGAAGGTTCTCAATTTATCTTGCCCAGATCCATCAAGAAATCACTATTTACAGCAGCCATAGCTTTACAAAGTATATTTCTTCAATAAGACTTGAATGTCAAGATTGCTCACCAATCTTTGGACTGCAGAATGGATATTGTGTTAGCAGGCATGAAAACAACATTAATCTCCTTGTCCACCTTCATCAGCGCTCTTGTCAAAGAACAGTAGTATTTTGAAAGCAATCTTTTTTTTTTCCTGAGTAGTAGTTCTCAAGAGTGGGCTGCAGATATTCAGTAAACCATGTAAACAGATGTGCTGTCATCCAGGCTTTGTTGTTCCACTGATAGAGCACAGGAAGAGTACATACAGCATAATGCTTAAAGACCCTAGGATTTTCAGAATGGTCAATGAACATTGGCTTTAACTTAAAGCCACCCACTGCATTAGGCTCTAACAAGAGAGTCAGCCTCTGTCCTTTGAAGCTTTTTAAAGTCTTTTTTAGAGTTTATTTATTTTGAGAGCGAGAGAAAGGGTGAAGGAGGGGAACCGAGAGAAGGAGAGAGAGAGAATCCCAAGCAGGCTCCTCACTGTCAGCACACAGCCCGACACAGGGCTCAAACTCATGAACTGTGAGATCATGACCTGAGCCAAAACCAAGAGTTGGATACTTAAGTGACCTAGCTCCCCAGGTGCCCCTGTCCTTTGAAGCTTTGAAGCCAGGCACTGACTTCTCTCTATCTATGAAAGTCCTATCTGGCATGTTTTTCTAATATAAGGTTGTTTTGTCTCTCTTAAAGATCTGTTGTTTAGTGTAACAACCTTAATTATTTTAGCTTGATCTTCTGGAAGACATGCTGCAGCTTCAACATCAGCACTTCCTGATTCACCTTTCACTTTTGTTATATGCAGATGGCTTCTTTCCTTACATGTCATAAGCCAACTTCTGCTAGCTTCAAACTTTTCTTCTGCAGCTTCCACAACCTTCATAAAATTAAAGAGAGTTAGAGCATTGCTCTGGATTAGGCTTTGGCTTAAGGGAATGTTATGGCTGGTTGATCTTCTACTCAAGTCACTATAACTTTTCATCAGTAGTAAGCTGTTTCATTTTCTTATCCGTGTGTTCATGGGATAGCACTTTTAATGTCCTTCAAGACTTTTCCTTTGCATTCACAACTTGGCTGTTTGGTACAAGAGTACTAGCTTTTGGCCTATCTTAACTTTTGATGTGACTTTCTAACCAAGCCTAATCATTCATAGCTTTTGATTTAATGTGAGAAATGGGAGACTTTTTCCTTTTACTTATCACTTACAGGCCATTGTAGGGTGATTGATTGAAATAACTGACATAAAATGTTATATTAGTTTCAGGTGTACAGCATAGTAATTTGATAATTCTCTACATTATGCTTACCCTGATAAGTGTTGTCACCATAAAATGTTATTAGAGTATTATTGACTGTATTCCCAATGGTGCACTTTTCCTCTCCAGGACTGATTTATGACTGAAAGCTTGTACCTGTTAATCCCTTTCAAATATTTGACCCATCTCCTACCCACCTCCCCTTTGGAAACCATCAATTGTTCTCTGTATTGAAGATTCTGTTTGGTTTTTGTTGTTTGGTTGTTTCTTAGATTCCACACGTTAATGAAATCATATGGAATTTGTGTTTGTCTGACTTGTTTCACTCAGCATAATTCCCTCTAGATCTGTCTATGTTTTCACAAATGGCAAGATCTCATTCTTTTTTATGGCTAGTATTCCATTGTATATGTATACCACAGTTTCTTTATCCACTCATCTATGGATGCACAATTGAGTTGCTTTCATATCTTAGCTACTGTAAACAATGCTTCAGCAAACACAGCGGTGCATATATCTTTTTGAATTAGTGTTTTTATTCTATTTGGGTAAATACCCAGTAGTGGAATTACTGAATCATATGGTATTTCTATTTTTTAATTTTTTGAAGAGCCTCCATACTATTTCCACAGTGGTTGTGTCAATTTACATTTTCACCAACAGTGCACAAGAGTTCCCTTTTCTCCACATCTTCACCAACACTTACTTCTTGTCTTTTTGATACTAGCTATTCTGACTGCTATGAGGTCATATCTCATTGTGGCTTTAATTTGCATTTCCCTGATGATTAGTATTTTGAGCATTTTTAATGTATCCGTTGGCCATCTGGATGTCTTTTTTTTGAAAAATGTTTATTCAAATATTCTACCCATTTTTTTGTGTTGAGTTTTGTATGTTATTTATACATTTTGGATGTTAATCCCTTGTCAGATATATCATTTTCAAATATCTTCTTCCATTCAGTAGGTTGCCTTTTTGTGTTGTTGATGGTTTCCTTTGATGTGCAAAGGCTTTTTATTTTGAAGTAGTTCCACTAGTTTATTTTTGCTTTTGTTTCCCTTGCCTAAGGAGACATACCCATAAATACGTTGTTAAGGCTAATGTCCAAGAGATTATTGAGTATTTTTCTTTTAGGACTTTCATGCTTTCAGGTCTCACATTTAGGTCATTAATTCATTTTTAATTTATTTTTGTATATGGTGTAAGAAGAAAGTGGTCCAATTTCATTTTTTTTTTTTGTACATAGCTGTCCAGTTTTCTCAACAATATGTATTGAAAAGACTGTCTTTTTCCCATTGTATATTCTTCCCTCCTTTGTTGTAGATAAGTTGGCCTTACAAGTATGGGTCTGTTTCTGGGCTCTCTACCCTGTCCTACTGATCAGTCTATTTTTGTACCAGTATCATACTGTTTTGATTACTATAGTTTTGTAATGTATCATGAAATCTGTGATTGTGAGCAGGGTTATTAATTGGCCTAATTTCAATATTATTGTGTCCCAGGGAACAGCGAGGCCCTAAGAGAGGGAGAGAAACCAGAAACAGCTGGTCAATGAAGCAGCCAGAACATAAACATTTATCAATTAAGTTTGGTGTTTTATATGGTGGTTTGTGACACCCCAAAACAATTACAATAATAACATCAAAGCTCACTGGTCACAGATAACCAAGAAAAATATAATAAAGGTGAGGTAAACAGCATTTTCCCTATCTATTCTTCTGAATGTTAATAGTAACAAATTTGTTTGGACTTACTTTGTGATAATAGCATATTAAGTGCAGGAGACAGGATTCCATGAAGGCCCCCAATATTCCTGGTCCTGATATACACACCTTATATGATTTCCTGTCCCTGTGAATATTGTAATTTTCACTCCAGTGATAGTATGTTTTTTTGCAAAATTGAAGGGAATCAATCAGAGGGAGGCCTTAAAAAGAGACAGATTTCCAGTGTGAGAGATTCTCTTGCTGTTTTCAAGAAGTAAGCTACTGTGTTGCAAGAGGGCCACATACAGTTGGGTCTGAGGGCAGCCTCTAGGAGCTGAGGACAATCTCTAGCCAATAACAAGCAAGGAAGCATGAGCCTTAGTCCTACAACCACAAGGAACTCATTTTGCCCAACAAACACATGAGAGTAGAAGATGACCCCAAACCTTAACTGAAAATGTAGCCCAACAAAAACCTTGATTTCATCCATGTAACCATCTCAGAAGAGAATTCAACAGCCCCCTGCCCAGACTTTTAAAATACACAACTGTGAGATAATAAATAGGTACTTCTTTAAGCCACTAAGTTTGTGGTAATGTGTTATGAAGCAATAGAGAAATAACTCGTTAAGATTTTTTTTGTATTGTCTTGTTTTGTTGTTATTAATTCTCATCATTTCTTGTATTCAAAACAAAACAAAACAAAACAAAAACATGAAAGCTATTTCATGAAATATAAATATTCTTTCCTCCACAGAAATTCTTTCATGGACTTAGGGTTCAATTTTCAATTTTAAACATTTTAGTTGTGGGCTAATGTGATAAATAAATATATGACAAATAGTTCATTTAACATGTTAGTAAATATTTCCAGTATGCCTTTTGTGTGCTATGTAGTATTCTAAGCAGCATGGAATATGGCAGTAAGCAAGACAGTGAAAATTCCCTGGCCTCAAGGAGCTTAAATTTGCATATGGTGGATACTAAAAACTTTAAAAATACCAAATAGATATTTTGGAAAATCAGGAAGCATAATAAATGGAATAAAGAGGAGTTGGAAGATACAGTATGATGAGAAATTAGTAGTTCAAACACATTGGCCCTGAGAGAGGTAACATTTGGGCCAAGGAGCTGAATGAAGAAAGGAAGCAGAACCAGCACACAAGTACCTTGGAGAAGAGGGTTTTAAGTAGAGGGAACAGCTGTGGAAGGTCCAGATGTAGTCTGGCATGTTCCAGGAAGGCCTGTATGGTTTCACCAAAGTCCATGAAGTGGGACATAGTAAGAGACAGGCATGAAGCAGTGGTCAACATCAAAACCATAGGAGGTCTTTTGTGTTTTGTTTTGAGTAGGCTCCACACCCCATCTGGAACTCAAGCACATGACCTCAAGATCAAGAGTCGCATAATCTACCAACTAAGCCAGCCAGGAACCCCCCTATGAAGTCTTTTAGATTCTGAATCTTTGAAGATATTTTCTACTTCTCAACCTTTTGTTAGAGCTCTTTGGAAACACTGTCCCTTTTAATGTCTATCTCATAAATGTCTACTTAATTAAATTAACTTACAGTACATGAAGAAGTTTGATGTCTTCTGAAGGACTGTAAGTTTTCTTTTAGGATGAAAGCTGTGATACACATCAGCATTCCCTTGTGAGCCTGGCTGCCAGGAGATACCAAGCTTGACTTGAATGAACTAACTAATTCCTCAGGTTGGCTTTTGGGATAAATCCATCTTTCCTCCTTCACAGTTGCCTTTGTTATTTATTTATTTCATGTATCCATGGATCTTATGTTGTTTATCGTTTTTAGAAATAGGTACACTGAAAAGGGGGGCGGCAAAACTACCACATTTGCCAATTAGAGATCTTTCTCTCTAAAACTATGATTTGTATAATACTCATTAAACAACCGGTTAGAATCTAGGGACTATGGATTAAATTTAAATGAAATAAGCCCTCAAGGTCATCAAAGAGATTAAATATGTATGCTAAGTATGATAAAATAAGATTTAAGTTTACAGGGAAATAAAGGGTCACATATAATACTATGGGAGGTCAATATAGGAAAATGCCAACGGGCCAATGGGAATTGCCAACGGGAATTGATGAAGACATGACAGAAAGGAGAGGCTTTCATTGAATTTTGAAGCAGGACTACTGTGGACTGCTACATACGGTAATGCTTATTGTACACTGAACAATACTAAGGGGCACCGTTTACACCGTATATGTGATAAATTATATATAAATATAAATATTATGGTATAAGAAATATAATATAAATAAATTTAAATATATGTACATATAATATGGCACTTTTCTTGCAGAGTGCAGCGGAGTGTCTTGAAGAGTGTTTCCTTTCATTTGCACAAAGTAACCATATGGGCTAATAGCAGCATTAACAGTAATTTTTAAACATGGGAGTATTCATTAATTCTGATTTAATTTGTCTGGGATGGAAATTGAGCATGTTATGTTTTTTAAGGCTTCCAGTGTACACACCATGTTAAAGGATTCATTGATTTTGAAGAGTAACATTTAAGTAGAACATCAAAAATTCTAGAGGAAATACCTGAAGCAGTGGGAAATGCAAGGTGAGAATGCAGAGATCATTTCCCTGAAGGACAGACTTCATGCAGGAATAGAAATGATAGTTGAGAGCCTTCAATGGTGGTCTAAAGAGGTTAAAGTCCATTCTCTGGGCATTGGGTACAATTAATGTTTTATTGTAAATAAATAAGTCATAAAATCTAATTTGTTTTTAGAAGATTAATCTATAAGCAGTAGGAAGGATAAATGAGAGAGGAGTAATTCTGCATGCAAGAAAGTCAATTAGGAGACCATGGCAATAGTCAAGGTAGGTTGGAATAGAAACCTGACTTGGGTAGAGGTAGTTAAAATAGAACACAGGAGACAAACGGAAGATACATGGTGAAGTTAGAATTGTTAGGAACTGAAAGATGATGGGGTGCATGGGCAGCAGTTTCAGGCTGAGTGACAGGAAGCACAATGATATAAGTGCAGAGACTGGGGGCACAGTCTCAGAGATAGGGACGTGGAGACATATGTTTAGGGCAGCGGGGTAGAGATGTCCACAGAAATGCAAGAGTATTATATCACTGTGGGTCAATTACAGAACAGTATCTCCCAGCTCAAGATTTGAATCTATGGAGAGAGGAACTCAAATCTGGCTACCTGGAGCACTCTAACCATGAAGCAGGTAACTTAACATTACTAAACTTCCATTTCAACTTGTTAAATGGTAAATATTAGTTTTATCTTCAAAGTTTTTTTTTTTTAAATTACATGACATAATACAGACACTGTGCTAGTATATAGAGAATTCTCAAAATGCTAACTAAACTTACTATTAAGATAGAAGTTTGGGGTAAAAAATAGATTTGGGGATTAACTGGAAAGGTGCTAAATCAAGCTCATAGAGTTGCCAAGGAAGAGAAGATATAAGAGGAAAAGAACAGGGATAGGCCTAGACCTTCTTAGGCATTGAGAATGCAGACGGAGCAAGGGCAATCCATAAATGGACAGGAAAAGGACAGTTAAGAAACTGGGTATCAGATCTTTACATGAAAAAAAAAAAAGACAACGAGAAAAAAAAGAATCATGTGAACTGTGATCTGAAGAGTGGCGGTCTTAATTCCAGAACTTTGTTCGAACCTTCTGACTGACTCAGGATAGTCTTATTTAATCCTCCCATTTCTCTTAAAGAGGATTCCACTACAGTGTACTAGACACTGCTTTGTACAATTGCTCACCAAGAAAGTACTAAAGGTTGCTTGATTATTAGCTGATTATTATGTGATAACATTAAAACAAAATACTACAAACAGAAAGTGCTACAACATGGAAGTAATAATTACAACTACCAAGGCTCTGTCTGGTTTAAAAACCGATGGGACATCTGCTTAGCTGCTAACCATAATTGGCCACCAGCCTGTTGTTTTGTTGTGCTGGAAGAAGGACTTTATGTTCTGTGGATAATATTTGCTCTTGGTCCAGGGGGACCCAAGTTTCCATTAGATTACAAGCTCTACAGACATAGCCACATGTATGCAAGACACTTGCACAGTTTCTCTAGTCACTTTAAATTTCCTTTTAGTACTGGATTCTTTCAGGGGCTTTTTTGGTTCCTCTTCTGTTAGAACTAACAATCCCATGCACTTCTAGTCTCTAAGGTGTCACTTTGTGTCTTGTGACACCTCCTGTCATAGGTTTGGGAAAACTTCCTAGGATAACCTAAACAAACAAAAAAAGATAGATGATGTTACAATATAACCATTCACTCCTGCTCACATTGTACTTAATTCCACTCATTGATCTCTTCATTTATACTATCTTTAATTCAAGAAATCTTATTTCAGCATTAGCTCTGGGCCAATCACTGAGCTAGATGTATTCTCACGTTATCTGTAGAGTAAGTGTTCATGATAGGGTGCAGAATGATTTTTGGAATAGCTTCAATTTAAAGACTTCCTCAATGAATTATTCTGCCCCTTTCTTCGTACACCACAACTACTACCATCACCAAAATCTGTTGATTATACCTTCCAAATATTTTTTTAAATCTATGTGGGTATTTTCCTCCATTTTTCCTACATCCATTTTTGGTCATGTGACCATTCAAGTCAGTAATAACTCCCTAACTAGTTTCCCCACACCCATTCCTACCTCTCTTCGATCCCAGCAGCCATGATGCTATCAGAATTTGTTTTTTAAATGTAATTGAGATTCAATCATGTATCTCTCTTGAAATTCTTCAAAGTCTTCCCATTGTTCTTGGGGTAAATCCCTGCAAATATCTATGATATCTGGCTCTTTCCTAACCCCTCTGCATCATCTCCTTTTACTTTTCCCTATCCTCGCTCATCCAGCCACATTGTCCTTCTTCTTTCCTGTCCATGGCAGGCTGCTTACAGTTGCTGGCTTCTTACCTCTGAATGCTTCCCTAATCTGCTGCTTCTTAAAATTTATACTCACTCTTAGAAATTAGTGTGTGTCTGTATGTATGTGATGTATATCTATATATATTTGAGCTCAGTGATAAATAAAAAAGCCAAAGTTTGTGCTCCCAAGTATTGTTTAGTGAAAAAAGTCAGGCATTATTTAAGAAATCCTAGTATATAACCATAAACTGAAGTAAACTGGAATAAATTGAGAAGGGATGTTACATTGTGATAAGATAAAGCTGAGAGGTCAGAGTAGCTTCCCTGATAAATAATACACACACACACACACACACACACACACACACACTTTCTTAAATAATATGTATATGTCTGTATATAGATATATATCCATATCTATATATAAACAAATGCTTACAATTTATATACACACATATATGTGATCATACATATATATAATATATACATATGCACACATATATATGATCATACATATATATATAATATATACATATATATGTATATTAGAGAAACCTCTCTGTTCCTTTTAGCTTATCACAATGACACTTTCATTATTTATCACAGTTTATGATAATGCATTATGATTTGTTAAATTGTGCCTGTTTTCCTTCACTAAACAATGAGATACTTGAGAGCCCAAAGTTTGGCTCTTAATTAGCCATTTTCCCCCAAAGGAGAAGCACAATCCTGTATACATCAACTGAATTAACAAATGATTAAATGATGACCAATCCAACTTAAACAGGAAGAATGCTGGGGCTATAATATTTCATGTAAATTCTTGACAAAACTTTTATTATTAATGCAGATGACATTGGAAGGGAGATAAAAATAAGGCTATGAAATTTAGCAATAATTTGAAGCTTCAAAGACTTAAAAAAAAAGCAAAGAGAACCACTCTGTTAGATTATTTTTAATAGTATAAATTATGATTGATCCTCATTACTTTTGAGTAACAGAGCTAGAATTCTCTCCTAAAGTCAGTTTCGGGAATAAATGGTAAGAAAATCTTTACCCTAAGCTGATGTTCAGAATAAAAGCATCTCACACACATACAGATTTGAGGAGAGCAAGAGAAGTTTACTGTGAAGTCTTTTCACAGCTTTCCTGCAGGTAAATGCTCCTTATGCAGAAGGTCTTTGAGTGAAATCATTCATTACATGCTAACATGGGAAAGCGAACAGACAAACAAAACTCTGGTAAGAAGAGTCTGATAATAGAATCAGTTACAAATGAGCCCCAAAATGTCTTTCAGATCCTGAAAATACACATTAAGTAAGCTGATAATAATCCAAGGGCGTTTTCCAAATACGTTTTTCCTAAAAACAAGTTAGCAAGGTTAATGTGTTGAAGTGTCTTGAATATTTTCATTGTTTTCAAGTGTGTACGGGGGTCTATGCCAAATTTCCCCAACAAGGCCACAAACTGTTCTTTCCCTGTTATGTTACAGAGCCAGGGATTCAAAAATGCTTTACTGTTAACTCTTACACAATGGACCGAAATATGAAATAAGGGACAAATCTTTGATTTAAAATTTGAGTTTCTCTGAAGAGAATTTTTTTCAAGCATATTATTAATTTAAAAGTCCTAAACATACTTAGCATGGCATGCTTAAGGATGAAGTCAGTACTGTTATTAATACTTGATGAAGCCCACTGGATGATGCTGGTTGGATAGAGAAGAAAGATATCTGGAAGAATAGCACCCAGAGGCATCAGAGACATATGATTGGGAGTTGTTGAGAGGGAGAGAAAAAATGATTACTCTAAATGCCACTGTATTGATGATGCTTTGCATATCTTATTTTGAGATGAACTGCTTGTTTGGAGAAAAGATTTTCACAAAGAAATGGGAAATTCCATAATAACATCTTGCGGGGAACAGTATCAACAGCTGTTAACAGCTGCTATTAACAGCAGGATTATGGGTTCAACTTTAATGCCTTAAAGTTCTGCCATGCAGCATGCAACCAAAATCAGAAGAGGTTTTGGTTTTGTCTGGTTTAAAAATTTAGGTTCATGATTTGTTCATTATAGCCACTCTGGTGTGAGGTGATACCTCAGTGTGGTTTTGATTTGTATTTCCCTGATGAGGAGGAACATTGAGCATCTTTTCTTGTGCCTGGATGTCTTCTTTAGAGAAGTGTCTATTCATGTCTTCTGCCCATTTCTTCACTGGATTATTTGTTTTTTGGGTATGGAGTTTGGTGAGTTCTTTATAGATTTTGGATATTAGCCCTTTGTCTGATATGTCATTTGCAAATATCTTTTCCCATTCTGTTGGTCGCCTTTTAGTTTTGTTGACTGTTTCCTTTGCAGTGCAGAAGCTTTTTATCTTCATGAGGTTCTAATAGTTCATTTTTGCTTTTAATTCCCTTGCCTTTGGAGATGTGTCAAGTAAGAAGTTGCTGTGGCTTAGGTCAGAGAGGTGTTTTCCTGCTTTCTCCTCTAAGGTTTTGATGGTTTCCTGTCTCACATTCAGGTTCTTTATCCATCTTGGGTTATTTTTGTGATTGGTGTAAGAAAGTGGTCTAATTTCATTCTTCTGCATGTTGCTGTCCAGTTCTCCCAGCACTGTTTGTTAAAGAGACTGTCATTTTTCCATTGGATATTCTTTCCTCTTTGTCAAAGATTACTTGGCCATACTTTTGAGGGTCCAATTCTGGAGACTATAGATACTGGAGAGGATGTGGAGAAACGGGAACCCTCTTGCACTGTTGGACGGAATGTAAACTGGTGCAGCAACTCTGGAAAACAGTGTGGAGGTTCCCCCCAAAGTTAAGAATACAACTACCCTATGACCCAGCAATAGCACTGCTAGGAATTCACCCAAGGGATACAGGAGTGCTGATGCATAGGGGCACTTGTACCCCAATGTTTATAGCAGCATTCTCAACAATAGCAAAATTATGGAAAGACCCTAAATGTCCATCAACTGATGAATGAATAAAGAAATTTTGGTTTATATACACAATGGAATACTACTTGGCAATGAGAAAGAATGAAATATGGCCTTTTGTAGCAACGTGGATGGAACTGTAGAGTGTTATGCTAAGTGAAATAACTCATACAGAGAAAGACCAATACCATATGTTTTCACTCTTATGTGGATCCTGATAAACTGAACAGAAGACCATGGGGGAGGGGAAGAAAAAAAATTACAGAGGGAGGGAGCCAAACCATAAGAGACTCTTAAAAACTGAGAATAAACTGAGGGTTGATGGGGGGTGGGAGGGAGGGGAAAGTGGGTGATGCGCATTGAGGAGGGCACCTGTTGGGAAGAGCACTGGGTGTTGTATGGAAACCAATTTGACAATAAATTTCATATTAAAAAAACAAAAATAAAAACATAAATAAAAATTTCGGTTCATCCACACTTGAAAAGCAACTGATTTGGGAGGAAAAGAAAGTCTTGGTTTTGACATTCTGTGACGAAAAATTTAATTTTGAAGATAGTTGGTTAAGAAAATTCCTGATGATTCTCTGGATGAAGGGGTCAGAGATCTTGTCCTTCTTCATTATCCCAGAGCCAGAGTCATTTTTTTTTAGTTCACTCCACCACTATTCCTTCCTTTCCCTCACCACTACTCGTAAGTTGGTGTCTAGCAGGGAGTGAACAATTGAATGACAATGAATATATAATTCATAGAAAGGAAACTCAGACTTTCTTATTCTTATTTATAGGACATAATCCATATTTCAAGATGATGGTGCTTAGAATGTTGAAGGCATTCTGATATTCATTGTGATTCGTAGAAAATATGTGTGATCCTGAGTTCACTGACTTGTCTTCTCAGTTCTTTGATAAGATATTTTATTAATAAGCTTTTAGTTTCATGGAAAAAATGCTTTGCACACATAGAACAATACTTTTTTTCAATGAACAGGGTCACATTTTATGATAGTTGGGAACGTGACCCCCTCACTTTCTCATGCAAAATTTCCCTGGTATTGGCTACCTGACCTTACCAGCTGACTCTGGCACATGGATATCCCTCCTCTATGCTGTTCATCCAATCTCTAACTGCCAGACATGCTATTATGGCTGAGAAATGGCCATCAGCTCTGGAAGGTCAAACTCTGCTTACACAAAATCAAGAGGACATGGGGCATCTGGGTGGCTCAGTCAGTTAAGCATCCAACTCTTGATTTCAGGTCATGAACTCATGGTTTTATGGGTTCAAGCCCAGCTTTGGGCTCCACACTCTCAGTGTGGAGCCTACTTAGGATTCTCTGTCTCCTTCCCCCTCCCCTCTCCTGCTCTCTCTCGCTCTCTCAAAAATAAACTTAAAAAAATTAATGAGGACGAGTTGTCAAAAAAGAGAAATGCAAGAGATGAGAAATATTTCTGGCTAGAGTCATGCCTTACAGATCTATATTTTCCTTGTGCTGGAAACATAATGCTTCTGGGGATTTTCTGGTGTCATAGCAATACTCCACAGGGAACATTTCTGTATTTTCCCTAACTTTGTCTTAAATAAAGAAAGAAGCCTTGGAATTACTCACAGGATGGGTAATCTGATACAGATAAAGTATGGATGACACTCATTTTTAGCCTGAAACTGTATTGTATGATGGGAAAACAATGTACTTTCAGTCAAAATCCTATGAGTTAGACTCTTATATGAACCACTTATTAGCAGCCATTGTCAAAATCTACCATTTAAGTTCTAGTTTTCTATTCCGTAAAATGGAACATAAAAATATTAACTTCATTTGAAAGGATACTTTTGGATTAGGAAAAGAGAATGAAATGATATGATATCTACTTAGCAAAGTGCCAAGAACATGGACAGTTCTCAATACATGGGACCTATTATTAAAATACAAAAACACTAGTTTTGGTAAATTGAAAAAAGAATCATTCTCCCTTCTGGGATGGTCGGTACGACTAGTTACAGATCAGCTTCATTTAGAAAGTGGTAACCCAAAATCCATTATTTTTCTTTAATGCCGTTCAGTAAAGCATACTATTGGTTAAAACATTTAATACCTCAAAATCTCAGGGGAGCAGTATGGCTTTCCTAGTTCCTCTGTTTGATTTGTTCAAATATAGAATTAGAGATCCTTAAATTATGAGTCCCAGAGAGTGATTTATTGTTAGAAATCTTGCCATTATATCTTCAGAGTAAGAATTTTAATCATAGCTTCTCAGGCTGAAGGTAACTTCATTTATATGTTTACAAAGACTACTAAGCAAAATTCAATTTAAATTAGCTACATTATACAACTATACCAAAACTTTACTTAAACCAAAGCACCTGGCAATGGATGACACTTTCTGGCTCCATAATTGAGGCAAACAATAAAAGGACCAAATCACTACCTGCAGGATATAGGAGAAAAGATACTAGAAAGTTTACCAAATAGATGCTCACATTTAAGGACTCACCTGCCAAAGATCCTTTAAAAAAATAAACAACTGAGAAAATAATTCTTAATGTTCACTGTTATGTTTCTTTTATACTTCACCAGGAAAGGAGAATTTGAGCCTGTCTCTATACTATCCCACAGATGGTAATTATGGAGAGAAGCGAATTGATTATTAATGATTATTTGAATCCTCATGTTTCATAAGCACTGAAGCTATTTTTTAAGGGGTATAACAGGTTTTAACAGGAAAAGGATTAATGGTTTTATTTTCCTCAACTGAGGCACAAAATGAATGAGATTTTTCAAGCTAACGTTCCTTCCGTCTGGCTCAGGTGTCTGGGATCTATATTTATCTTGTGTCAGGCATGCGCCTGAAGTGCTGGAAGGCTCAGGCTGTCAATGGCTTTCAGATGTCAGGATAACCTTAAAGACAGATGAATGGCCAAGACCCCGTGCCTCATTTTTGAGTTCTCAGCTGCTGCGCTGTGGAAATCATGTGTTTATTTTCTGCGTCTCCTCCTACCACAGTCTCTCTGAAGCTGACTTCAGATCCTACATCGAGACAAGCCAGCTCCCCTAGAAGTTGGTGAGCAAAATCACTTTTGTTTAGGGGTCTGACTGTTAAGGTCTTTGTTGTTGATGGGTTATCATCGGGCAGGTATTAATAATTATTATTTTTAGCTGTTTAGGAAGATAAATATTATCTGTTGGAATAATTTCATCTATGATGCTTCTTTTAACATTTGTAAGCTTTCAATGAAATAGATGAATAGACTCTTGACACTTAAATTTAACATTTCCACTAGTGTCTAAATTCATCCTATGAAATTCCCATTTGCACATTTTCCTGGCTTTTATTTCAAAAGTATCAGAAAATATAGAATTCTTATCAAAAGTATAATATTACTGGCAATGTTATTCCCTCAGATTCTCTAAGTTGATATGGCTTGTCCTTATCTAGACTGAGTTCTTATTTAAATTGCTATTTGCCTTCTTATAGCATTTTTAAAATATCCTTTTGAAAAGGACACTGTAAAGCCCAATTAAATTTTTCTCTTCCAAATTGGAAAAACTTTATTTTAACTGAGACTAGAAGTTGAAGGATCTTTGTTCATGATATTCTGAAAATGTTTTTTGGCACATTGTCATGACTAACAAGTATATTTAAGAACTAATTTAACATACCCACTCCTCTAAACAAACTGACTCTTAGAAGGAAAGAAGAAAATCATCTTTCCATATATAAACATATTGATCATTAGTGGTCATACAAACTGTAGTGACTGTGGGCACTGCATATCTTATTTTGGAGGGAGGGGGTTTTGTCACATAGCAGAACTTTGTTACACGGTGTGTTTCATAGTATGGCTATATAAGGCCAGAAAACACTGCAAAGAATGATAGAGGAGTAACTTATGCAGAAAGGAAACTTAGCGACATACTCATTTAGAGACAAAACCAGATGCTGATTAAAATCAGTAACCTGTGACTCCCCACGTTATTTTGCAAAGTCTCGAAATGAACTGGGTAGAATTCTTTACCTTTTAAAGAAGATCATTTCCTTGTATTCTTTGAAGAAATGGTTGCTTGAAGCTGTGCTGAATTCTGGGGAAAGCATTCTGCACTGATACTTACAAAAGTGTCAACTTCCTGTTCCCTTCCTGTGTGAGAGCCCAGAACTCAGATGGGATGCGGATCAGGTGAAAAGGAAAAGGCAGCCTGTGTTTTTCTCAGGTATACCTGACTAAATAATGAAAGTGGGATTTGTGGGGCAATACATGAGACTCCTGTAATCTTGGCAAGGGAAGGAGAAATATTTTCAAATGATGTACAACACAAACACTAATTATTTGGAATCAGATCCCTTTGTAAAAGACAATGACAACTTTGCAGCTAACTGTTCTGAGAGTTTAAGGAAGAAAGCAAACAACTGAGGATAATAAAACAATTGTCACCTGGGAAAAGGTAAGCTCTTGAACTCAGAAGAATCATTGTCAGGCAAAAAAAGCAGGAAACAAACAAAAAAAAGCTTTCCAGTGGCTAACAAATCAGTGGCAAAGACCATGTAAGACCGCAGAGTAGGCCAATCAAATGGAAAAATACGATTTGTTTTGTTTTTTTAGAGTGGAGAAATACATAATAATTGACTGATGTTAATGTGACTGGCTAATTTTGCTTTTGGCACCGACTGCTAATTAAGATTACTCATTAAGGAATTTAATCTTAGTTTTTGTTAGCTAAATTTCACAGATTTCTGAAATTAAAAAAATGCTTTAAAATGTATGAAAAGGGAAAAATTTTTTTATTGGTAGTTTTCTTTAAAAATTTTTTTTTAATTTTTTTTTTCAACGTTTTTTATTTATTTTTGGGACAGAGAGAGACAGAGCATGAACGGGGGAGGGGCAGAGAGAGAGGGAGACACAGAATCGGAAGCAGGCTCCAGACTCCGAGCCATCAGCCCAGAGCCTGACGAGGGGCTCGAACTCACGGACCGCGAGATCGTGACCTGGCTGAAGTCGGACGCTTAACCGACTGCGCCACCCAGGCGCCCCTCTTTAAAAATTTTTTTAATGTTTATTTATTTTTGAGACAGAATCAGAGCATGAACTGGGGAGGGTCAGACAGAGAGGGAGACACAGAATCTGAAGCAGGCTCCAGGCTCTGAGCTGTCAGCACAGAGCCCCACACAGGGCTCGAACTCATGGACTGTGAGATCGTGACCTGAGCCCAAGTCTGACACTTAACCGACTGAGCCCCCCAGGCGCCCCATGGTTGGTTGTTTTTTATTGCTTTTCTGATGAAAACTGCAAAGCACATCACCGCTTTACTATAGCTTCAGTACAGCTTCAAAGGAGTGGTGGGCAGTGAGGAACGGGGAGCTATCGCAGGTGGAGGAGGGACACTGTGTTTTTATCAGGGTCCTGGAATCCTAAATAATTCCAGGTTAAAAGTGATTCTTCCATGACAAACAATGAACTGTTGTTCATCAGGAAAATGAAACTGTCTAAAACTAGCACAAGTGCACAGAGAATATAAAAAGAAACCTAGTTTAGTAAATAATTAGTCTTACTGTTTGCTGTGTTGTATCAAAGGGCAGAAATTGACTAAGACACTAAACTTTTACAAAAGGCTTTGAGTATGCCACTGGCTCCCTAGTGAACTTCCCAGCCATTTCTTTTTGAAGATTGGTAAGATGGATTTTGTTTTGTATCTTCTGACAAATTTAGCTGTGTGGAAAATGATTAACACTTTTAAGGTGTTTGTTGGTACGCTGTTGTGTAAAATGTTTTGAAATATACCTAGAGACCTTTGTCACACAAACACTGTCATCTCACAGAGGAAATGACAGAAGGTTGGCAAGCATTATTGAGGGGCATAGCAGACAGCTTGGCTCCATTCACCAAGGACTCCAGAGTGCCCCCAAATAGAAAAGCATTGTTTTTCCTTGAATGCTTGTGAAGTTTACAAGTGGAATAAGAACAGCGCTTTAAAAAGAACTACTAGCTTCATCTCTTAATTTTGCTTCCCTCATTAAATCTTCCAAATATAAATGTTACATTTCTCCCATGTTAATTTTTAGGAAATTGGAAAGGATATTAGTATTCATGTCATAGTTTTAAAAATTAAGAACACAGTGCAATAGAAATGCAGGCAGAGGCTCATTTTGCTCTATTCTGGAATTTCATTATTACTCTTTGAAATGTAATAGGAGCCAGGGTAGAGTGTCCTTCTTGTATCTCAATCCAGGAAGCTTTAGACATGAAATAATAAAAGTTAGTTTATTCACTACAGTGGTCCCATAGTATGGACCCTAAGCACAAGATCTTTTTAGAGAAGGCATAAATTTGTAGTAAGTGAGCAGGATCTTTTCAACAAATATTCTTGCCTTAAGAGCGAACCCTAAAAAAAGCAAACCTATTTTGAATACGTGATGGAGTCAACTATCTTTCAGAGTCACTTATTCATTGATGCATTTGTTAAAATACATACGGATGAGCATTCACTGTATGTAGGACAGTGTTGTAGGCTCTAGAGAACATTATTAACAATTTTTTGCTGGATGTTTATAAGGATCCAGGATCTTTTTACAGGTGGTTGTTCTAAATTTTGTTTATATGGAATGAAATCTTTTGATGAAAGTTAAAAAAAAACTGTTAGTAAATGATAAAGATGTAGGATGATTTTGTGGACATTTTCCCCACCATGCACACAAGCAAACCACTTAATGAACCATCCATCTCCTGAAGAAGATAGGCTGAATAGGTGACTGTTACCTTTACAGAATTAGAAGGAAGATGATGGGCACAGTTGCCTCCTCTGCCTGCTCTCAGCTTCTTGCCATTGCCCCTACAAATGAAAAAGGCATATTTAAAATGCTGAGTAACTTACATAAAGCACATGGAAACCCCTTCCGAATACACTAACATAACTGAGTGTGCACCCTAAGCTTTAATAGCCTATTTAATAGGGTTCAATAGCTCTTAAGGGTTACTTTTTGTTGAAATAATCAATATGAAATGGGGAACAGGCACAAATCCAAATTTTAGCTCAGTCTCTTGGAGGGGAAGTGGGGAAGACCTCTAGTTTTTACAAAAACCTCTCATCTCTAGGAGCCTCATTCTTCTAAGAGCTGCTTGGTCAAAAGTTAGATCTAAGCAGACACGTGGCGGGGCAATTACAGTGCAGGAGGACACATGCTGTGATAAGGGTATGCACAGTGATCAGGGCACTGGGTACAGACCTTTGCTATTCCCTAGAGACAGCTCTTGGGCTGGGCTATAAACTTCAGGGAGGCAGGGGTCATTTGTCAACCGGGTATCATCAACATTGCCCAGTGCCTGACACGTAGTAAGCACTCAATAGCTAGATTTTATTCATCTATTCAAAATTATGTCTAAATCTTTTCTAACTCCAATGTTCACCTTTCACTGATTATCTCTAAGCGGGTCAAGTCCACGGACCTCATTTATTTCACCTAATACCCCTGATTTCTTAGTCTTCTTCCTCCACCCTCCACACCTTCCCCCCACAGTCTGCATGCAAAACTTAGATGTGCTTGCTTCTGCATTCAGCCTCAGAGATGTCTTTATTCTGTGTGCCAAGTTTTGGGTAAAGCTAGAGAAAAACAGCACTGTCAGTTCTCCTCAGGGTCCACTGGCCATCTTCAAGATTTTCTAACCTGGCCCCAGGTACAAGTTATGATTTCTCTTCTCACACTTTATGAGAAATCACAACATGCATAATAGTTGTTTGCCAGTCTAGTCACACAGAACCCCAAAACCTTCCCTGGGGTTGGAAGCTGTGGCCAGCTAGTGGTAGAGGGGTAGTAATCATCTGTTGTCTTCCTCAGCCCCTTGGTCAGTGTTCCTCTGTGACTTTACTGAGAGCATCTTGCAAGTTTCTTCCTTCAGTCTTCCAAACCTCTGTGTATTGCGTCTGTACTCTGCACTCCTATTATGATAACTCAGTAACATTTTACGTTTTACCAAATGAAGTCAGGAAACAATAGGATTAGGCAAGGAAAAAAGTAAATCTTGCTATGAAGAGGCATACTGCAGGAAGCTTACTATAATTGCGCCCATTATCTTCTCTACCCCATTAATATTCCTCTTAAGGAATAAAGGTGCCATTTTGTTTTCTCTCTAAAATCTCCCACACAGAACTTCTGTACATAGTAACGGCAAGAACATTTCTGAAGCTGAAATCCTCTAAAATAAATAAAAGCAACTGAAACTAACTGAATGGTCTTTTGTGAAAAGAAAACTACTTACTAATTATTTACCATGGCAAAGCAACAGCTATGAAGCTTGGCTTTTTTCTGAGGTTTAAAGCTGGAAGTTGACTTTCGGTGGCTCTCCCGATGTTTACATTTGTTCACAGCAAAAACTGCAAACATTAGAAGTCGGAATAGTTCTTAACATACTCTCAAACCAAGATCCGCTAATTTTATAAGTGAGAACCCCAAAGCCCATAGACATTAAATGAGTTTTATGCACTTCCCTAGGCATTGGATTGGCAGTCCCCCTGTTTGCAGTTTTTCTAGGGTCCCCTTCCCCGCCAATATCTGTTAGGTGACCTCATCAACTTTTACAGTTTCACCAATAGTTTATATTTTGCAGAGAACCCAAATCTACATCTCTTGGCCCCAGTGCCTGCTAGTCAAGGTCCCAGTGTGGATGCTTTATGTCTTATGTCAAAAGTATCTGACCCCTTTAAAAACATAATCTGGTTTTGTGTTTCATGATACGCATTTTATGTTCAAAATTAAACTGTAATCAGCCCCAAGATAGGTGTGACATCATACTTGAGTTTATCCTGGTGTTTAGTAAAATATATGTACATCCATATACTCTGCAAATACTTTTCAAACAAATGGATAGGTTAAATAGTTAAGTATATCCTGCCAGTGAAACCAGAGATTATAACCACTCTGATAATAATTATATGAAATGGTTAGTATTTAATGAGAGGCACTGTAAACATTGGCTGAAGCACCCTCTCTATAGTCAGATTGAAGAGGTTTGAAATTTGGATCAGTCACTTCCCAGCTCCGTGGCCTTGGGCAAGATGGTAAACCTCTCTGTGCCTTTGATTAATCTGTAATATAGGGATTATAAAAGTACTTACTTCATAGGGCAGTTGTTTAAAGTAAGCGAGTGACCGTATGCAAGATACTCAAGTGTCTTCCTTGTACATGATAAGTGCTTAGAAGGGTTAACTATTATTTAATTGTCAAAATAATTAAAACATGTCTAATGTTATCCTCATTTTAAGAATGAGTAAACGGGTACCTGGGTGGCTAATTGGGTTAAGGATCCGATTTCAGCTCAGGTCATGATCTTGTGGTTCACAAGTTCGAGCCCTGCATCAGGCTCTGTGCGGACAGCTCAGAGCTTGGAGCCTGCTTCGGATTCTGTGTCTCCCTCTTTCTCTGCCCCTCTCTCTCCCTCCGTTCCTCCCTCCCTCCCTCTCTCTCTCTCTCTTTCTCTCAAAAATAAACATTAACAGTGGGTTAACAAAAACATTAATATGTAGTGGGTTAACAGTTAACAAAAACATTAATAATGTTAAAAACATTAACAAAAACAGTGAATAAACGGAGAGATTAAGAAACTGTCCCAGGATCTTGGAGCTAATTAAATGAAAATGGGCCTAACCCGAGCCCACCCTCACATCTAGTTATATTATTTCCTTTCTATTCTTTTCTTTCATCTTGTTACTAGACCTGAAACTTGGGACTCATTCTTGATTTTTTTTTTCTCCTTAACCTAGCTATTTATTCACCAAGGCTTAGCTCTTCATGCTCCCTTCTAAATATCTCCCCATCTCTCCTAAGTATTTCTGAAATCTTTCTCAACTTCTTCTTCTCCAGCCCACTATAATTCAGACCATATACTTTTCTGCCTAGAATAGTTCAGAAGATTTCCTCTGGCTTTCTGTCCAATCTACTCTCCAGAGAGCCAGAGCCATCTTCCAATGCTGAATTTTATTGTATTCCTTCCCTAAAATCATTGAGTAGCTCTCTATTGCTTTCAAGAGAAATTCTTGACAGAAAGAATTCCTAGGTATTTAGGCACACGTCTTGGTGTGGTTTGTTGATATTAGGTCTTTGTGTTGTCATCTGTTCCTGTCTCTCTCGTGTCCTGTCTTGTCTTTCCAAAACTCATATGCTATACCAAAGCCTTCTCAAAATATCTGTATTTCCTCACTGTGTGTGTTCTTCTGGATTTATATATTTGGGGGGAATGGCTCTGATCCCTTTACCTTCTCCCACTTTCTTTACCTGGGCCTGTATTCTATGACTCTCAAGGAAGATCACACTTCTTCTACCAAAATGTCCTTCATCTCTCTTCCCCAATCCACTATTCTTCCCCCACCTGAGTGCAGGTGTCACAATGTATCATAACAGTCTGCTTAGGAATTTATCTTCCTACCCATGCTGTGAGCTACTTGAGTGTGATACCAGGATTTTGTTTTGGTCATTCTCCTATTTTGTCCCAATTAGAAGTCCAGACCAAGAATGCCAGAGGAATTTATTTTACTCTTGCAAAGGCTACAGATTAATGAAACATTTGCCAGTGTCCTGGAGAAATAAAAGTATAAATAAGTGAAAAACAAAGTTAATGATTTCCTATGATTTCCTATGATTTCCTATGAAAGTTATCATTTCCTATGATAGGAAAGTAGCTCCAAAAGCAATCTGAAATTTTCAAGAATGAGGAAGAGTTTGATAGGGGAAATGACCCAGTATTTTAACCTGTAGAAGTAACTGCAAAAAGCCTGGAGCAAGAATCTGCATATCCTCTGGGTTGTGACATGGAGGTGAAGGGAGCCAGATCACAACTTGGTTCAGGTTCCAGGCATGACCGCCCAGCAGGTGCTTGCTATGTAGGCAAAGGGTTGAGGGCAAGATAAGATAAGGAAAGGACATGTACTATGATGTTGAGTCAAACTCCGAGTCTGATCTAGTTTTAAATCCTTCCTTCTTTTGGAAAAAAACTCCTGGCAAGTAAGGGCTAGAGATTAGAGAGTGAGAAGTATATCTCCTAGCACTCAGTTCAGTTTTAACAGCTATTTAAATCAGATTGGATTTAACACAGCTGTTCTCAAAAAAATTGTTATATATGTGAATAACCAAAAATGTTTAACTCAGTTCTCATAATGCTTGCTTTTGAGAAATCCGTTGTTACATTGCTGTTTTAATTACCTTCCTCATCACCATCCTTAGGATCACTCTTGCTATTTTCTTAATCTACACTCGTACCCTGTACTTCCTACCCTGATTAAAATTTTAATCCCTATTAAATACAGACTTTATCTTAATCCCTTTTAAGAAGTTGTTTAAAATTAACCGACCATTATCTTGATGGCCCTTTACTTGGAGGGCCATTAGTTCCCTAATTATATGACCCTATGCCTATGTTTTGTACATACCACAATAGTATATTATCTTCAATGTTGTGACCTAGACTCCTTCCCTTTAGTGGGATTTTAGTGAAAAAGACAACATTCTCCCCTGGCTTCTTTTGAAACAGGATTATAAAGCTCTTCAGTGGTTCAATATCCTTCAGCTCTTGATGTGTCCTCCCTGTGCCCTGGCTTATGTCCCCTAGCTTGGCATATTCTTTTATTCTATATTTGATATGGCTGCTCTAACCTTAAGATCTTTGTCTGATGTCATTTTGCACACCCATAATCATTTCTCCTGTTCCTCATCCCTAAGGCATCTTCTAATTATCCTTCAAGTTCCATTTAGTCTTCCACAACATTCTGGAGTATTGTGGTACCAAATACGTTAGAGCTTCTTGATGACACTGGCAGGAAGAGCCAAGCTTGTGAGATACTTTATCACTGTCAATGGTCTTTAGCCAAAGACCTGCAGGAACACACCTGTAGTTGAACAAGTTGAGTTGATTATTCATCTCAAAGAGGGCAAAGTATACCACAGGGAAACAAGGGTGACTCAGTAAGAAGGTGGTAAAAAGAAACTCATATAGAATTTGGATTTGGGGTGATTAGATTGGAAGTGGGGTTAAGGAAACAGAGTTGTGCTCTGAATTGGATGTTGTGGGGAAGCAAGGTAATTTTACCACTGGGGGTCTAATAAACCTTATCTAGGAGTAGGGAAGAAGAGACTGGCTAAGGCTGTGATTGGCAAAGCAGCAGCAATGGCCCATATTAGCTGGGAAAGGGAGTTATGTGGTATCTTAGTGTTCATAAATGCTCTGTGTTTAGACATCATTATAGAGCGCTTGGTTTTTGTCATGAACCATCATGATCATAGAGTGGCCTTTTCTAAAGTTGATGTTCTGTCAAATTGTTGATGTTCAACAAGAGGATACCAAGGCCTGGCTGTGAGGACCAGGCCAATGTCCAGAAACAACAAGACCTACCAGATAGCAGCAGACCAGGTCCTGGACATCAGGAGCTATTTTCTCTTTCATATGACAAAATTCTTTGTTGCTTCAGTAATGAAACTTACCTCTATGAAATCCACTTTCCACTACTTTGGTTATAAGATTCTAATAGAGTTTCTTTGTAATTTTCTCCCTAAGCCCTATGGTATAGTCACTGCACAGTATTTTAATACAAAATCTCATTAATTTGATGCTAGTAATTTGATGGTCAATGAGAACCACAAGAGATCAATCTGTGTATAATAACTACAACATGCACAAACTGTTTAGGGAATTGATTCAGTTCCTTGCATTTACACTCTAAAAACTAATGTGTTACATAAATGAAAAAAATATACCATTGACAGATAAGAAATAAATGGAATAAAATCTTAATTTCATGTAGTGAAAGTTACTTGTGGAAAAATTAAGCAGTCTTTCCACTTACTATACAGGATAAGAATGTAATTAACCAGAGATTGTAAAATCTTGGAGTTGTGAATTATTGTAAATACAGTATTTCTGGAAATCTCCATCTAAGTTTAACTTAAATAAATGTGGTTTAAATATCAATTTTCTACTTAGATATTCTAGATGCCACCTAAAATAAACTGAATCATCTTACTTTTTCTTTTACATAATAGAAAATCATCATAACTTTTGTTTAAAAGAACATCTAGTGAGTGATTCAAGTTCATGATCGAGTATTCAATGTTTTAGTAATGTGTGGATTTCAAATGAGTAGAAACATTAACAAATGACCCATGCTTCTAATTTGCTTAAGAACTTGTTATCAAGTCTACAGAGGAGGTGTTGTGGGTGGGGATGGGACAGGAGTGGGGGGAGGGCGTTAAGGCTACAAATTAAGCCTGATTCCATAAGTCACACATGCAAAAATTACCTTTCCATAATGTATTTTTGAGACATTTGGATTTGGAATATTGTGAAATATACCACTCTCTTTATATGTATATGCTTTTTAAACATGAGCTGCATAATAAATGCAAGGTTTCAGTCCCATATATAAGGTTAAGATTTTCCACCTTTGAGTTTTTTCAATTGGTCTTAAATTAGAAAAAAGGCAATACAAAATAGAGATTTGTTATCCACCTCTGCTTTATTTATCATATTATTAATAAAGAGAAGCTATTTTCATTGAACTTTATAGACTTTGCCCTTAGTTATCTTTGAAGATAGGATCTAAGCAAACAAAGATGTGCATTTTTTACTTTCCCCTTAAGATTTACCCTTTTGCATGATCCTAGTTCATCTTTCCTGTTTTCAAGTGAAACATGTAGCTTTGTTTTATGCGAGACAGTAACTGAACAGGAAACTGACATTGAGAAGTTAAAACTCGAGTTAAACATTTCCACTGTTAATTAAATAACAAGGTTTAAGTCTTTAAAGATTACAGATGTCTGTTATGAGCCTAGGCGATGTGAGTTGATTCAAGTCTTGTACAACCACTGCCATCGTTTTGGATGCGACATCTGAATGGTTCAATAGTTAGAGCAAGGTCATGATAACTGACTTAATTCCCTGTTAATAAAAGGAGAACAATACCAATAAGTATAAAAAAATCCATTAGTTAGTTGGGAAATCAGTATTCTTGGAGACCATTCTTTATTTTTTGCAGAGTCAAATTTGCATAATGTACTTGGGGGTATGTGTATATTTTAACATTACAATCTGGAAGACTGCTGTAAATAAACATAATGACTGCTTTTGTGATGGTCAAAAGGAGTACTTTGTGTGCCCAGTTTAGCAAGAGATACCTATTTTAAATGGAAATTTAAAAATTTAGGGTCAATCACTTTTCTTACCCAAAACATTCCTGCACTTGGTGTGTTTCTGCAAACTACATCCATCATGGATATTCTTAAAATGATTGTTGTATGACTTATGCCAGAATAAAATGGCACCTTTCTCCTCTTACATCTAATCCTTGTTTTTCCAGGGCGTATTATTAGCCTTAGGGGCAAACAGTAGTGATTGTTTTTAATTGCAAAAACCACACAGAGTGTTTCTTGGAGAATATTCTTGTTTTCCACTAGCTTAGATTCTCTTTTTTCCCTTATCCTATACCTCTTTAAACGGTCCTAATGCATTTACATTTTATGCAGGCACTGGTCAAACAACCACCAAAAAGCAGGTTCATGTAATCCTTTCATTTATTGCATATTCTTGACAAGGTCCTTCTGTAAATTACTGAGCCTAGTCTAAGCAAATGAAATGATAAGTGTCTCCTACATATTGGTCCATGGCCTTTGCAATACAGACCTCCATATCTTGACCTTTGTTCCCCACACTTACCTCCACATCTCCCCAACCCCCATGATGATGCTAAAGTGCTGCCCTGATTCCACACCACTACCTTAAAAGCTAAACCACTGCCTGGAATGTGAAGTGGGGAAGATGAGAAATTAAGAGATTAAATACTTCCTAATAGCAGTGGAAGTGTGTGAGTGTTCCTGTTAACAGCTTAACTGCTGTGCTATTTGTTAGCATTATACTATATTTGACACTTCAACCGGTGCCGGTATAAGAGAAGTGTCCAGTTCTAGGTTCCTTTGGATTTTAGTGTTTTGTTTCTGCTTTTATGGGAGCTCTTGGTTCAGTTTTTACCCAGTTTTCATTACTTCTCCTATTCCTACCCCTGCTATTAGGCTCCAGAGCACCATCAAAAAGCTTTTCAGGAGAGTATTTCTCCCACTCAGGAGGAGAACTCCTGGGGCTGGCTTCGTTTTATAGCCCTCCTCGCCATGGATGCCACCACACACTGCAAGTATCTTCCTACTACTCCAAAAGTCTGTCTAAAGTGAGTCCATCTCCTCTTCATTGACTGAATACAAGTTTTAGTTCAGAGCCTCATGTCTTCCCAGTATTCATTAGTCTCCTGTGTAGACTCTCATCCCAACTTACTGCCTTTAATATGACCCTTTATAAGTAACCTCTTATCTTGTCATTTCCCTGACTTAAAGTGACTTAATGACTCTATTCTGCTTACAGAATAAAACTCAAGTTTCTTAGAATCATGCAAAGGGCTTCAAAAGCTGGTTTCTGCTCATCTTTCTCACTTTGTGCCATTTCCCTGCAAAGAATTTTGTGGTTTTCCAAATACATCATTCCCTTCTGGCTTTGAATTTATACATGCTGTTCTTTCTACTTGTCCTGACTTTACAACCTCTTGGGTGGTTAGAAAATGTCTACGTATCCTTTGACGCCTTTCCATTAATTTATAGTGTATCTCCTCTCAACAAAACCACGATCTCTGAAAGACATTTTTTTTTCATCTTTGTGTCCCGGCACCAAGATCAATGTCTGGTTATAGTCAGTGGTCAGTAAGTGTTTAAGTGAATATATGAGTTAATGAGTGTCCAAATACCTTTCCTCCTTTTTCATCCGAAGCTTGGAACTTTCTTTATTCAACTCTTTATCATTTCTCTCAAATAAGCTTACGGGAAAGCTTCATGAAAACTCTTGGAATTTTCTCCAATAGTAGTTCCCAAGTGTAAAAACTATAGGCTATATAATTATTATTTATTATTTATTAAATAAATCTGAATTCAAGTGCTACATATTTTGTGACATTGAATAAATTGTGTAACCTTTCAGTATCTCAGCTTCCCCATCTGTAAAATGGGTGCAAAATTATCTTAGGGTTAAGATTTTAAAAGCCAAACTATATATATACATATATATGTGTATATGTATACACACACACACACACACACACACACACACACACACATTTATGTATATATAAATCTGAAACTCCATTTCCTCATCTGAGAAATAAATCATTTAGATTAAATGACTTTTAATATCCCTTGCAGGTTTCAGATTTAGGGGACATGAACTTTGGTCCCTCTTCTCTTACTATCTGTGACACTGAGAAGATAAATTTTCAGGTCCTCTCTGTGCTTCTAGGCTAAAATGAGGGGGTTGTCCTAGGTGATCTATAAAGAATCTTCCAATCTAAGTTTACTGGATCATCTGTTATCTAAATCTATACGTCTGTTTCCTTTCTTTTGTATATACTTACTACCATACAGCGTCCCAGGTTTGTTTTTAAAATTACTGACTAATGAATATAATTTCACCAGGGGAAAGTGTTCTCGATTTACAGATGTACAGGCTGGGAGCTGGTAAGTAACAGGTTATAAAATATCTTGGTCAAATTCCAAACACAAGCAAATTTCTGTGTGTTGACTTTCTGATCTACAGAATTCTATAGCAACTGTTTGTAAAGACTTCAAAAAATTTCAGATTAAATAGGAGTAATGTCAGCAAAATAGCAGTTTTAGAAATTTCTAGCACCCATTCTGTCTCAGAAACCTCAATCTGAACCACTACCTACATGAAAATAACTTTATAAGAGCTAAGGTTTCCAGGTGATGATTTACGTATGTGTGTGAAGCAGGTACCATGTTTTTGTAGAGACATTGAGACTATAGCCCATGGCCTCAATCCTTTCTGTAAAGTAGAAAATAAAGCAGTTTCCTGAGCAGATACATTTCCTGGGAAATTGTTAAGAAAATGAAGATGTGGCACACCAAGGGAGTGAAGGGAAGAGACACAAGATAGGAAAAGAAGTAAAGGATTGGTAAGTAGTTACTGCGGACAGCTCAATTCAAATGTTTTGTTTTGTTTTTGTTTTTGTTTTGTTTTGGGCGCCAGGGTGGCTCAGGAGGTTAAGCTTTGGACTTTGGCTCAGGTCCTGATCTTGAGGTTCATGAGTTTGAGCCCCACTTTGGGCTTTCTGCTGCCAGTGCAGGGCCCACTTCCTCTGTCTCCCTCTGTCTCTGCCCCTTCCCTGCTCCCCTGCTCCTGTGTAGGTTCTCTCCCTCCCTCCCTCTCCCCCCCCCAATAAACATGAAAAATATTAAAAGAAACAGATACAATACTGTTTTAAAATGTATTTGATTATCAAATGAATGTGATTGAAAAAAGTCAAATAGTATTTTAGCACCTAAAGAAAAAAAGACCATTGTCCTATTTTCCCTAGCTTCTCCCATTCCCCATGCCTCTTTCCAGGAGAAAAATACTTTGAACTATTCTAGATAACATATTTACAGTGTTAATTCTTGATTTTATAAAAAGTATTCTCTTTTACACATGGCCTTTGATTTGTTCCTATGGAGAAGGATCTAGTTTTTATACTACACTACAGAACCCTCCCTCCATTTTACCCACTTGATATAGTCACCTTTCTTGATAGTATTGACTATCTACCTTCATGTTATAAATTTTCTTATAACAAGTTTGGAATGAGTGCTTTCTTTCTGGTAAAATTTATTTTTTCCTGGTGATGATAATCGCCTCCTAAAATCCTGTCATCCTCCTGACCCAATACTAACTTCACCACCACCCCAAGGCCTGTGACATAATTCTTATCCTAGAACTTCTTTTAAATTTCTTCCTGGAAATTCCTTTTGTCTCTCGGTTGTCAGACAAGCTATATTCTCCATCCTCTGTCTTCTGATTTCTTTGTTTACTTCCTTACTTTGGTGGAGTTTCTGTTCTGGGAGTTTGAACTCCTTAGGAAAAGATAAAAGACAAGTAGAATTTGGGAACTTGCAGATATTAAAATTCTCCTTCTTGAAAACATGTTTGCATATAGAATTACAGTTGGAAATCCTTTTCCCTCAGATTTTTAAAGAGATTGCTCACATGTCTCCTAAATTCCCAGTGTTCTGACTTGGTGTGACGTTATTCCCAAGTCCCCCGGGAGGCTTTTAAGATCTTCTGTTATTCTTGATACTCTGCAAGCATGTGAAGACAGACAGGTAGGACAATGGCCTGTGGCCATTTCAATACACCATGCTAAGCTGGCTGACTTCTTGTACTCTGGAGACTTAGATCCTTCAATTCTGGATAACACTCATGCATTCTATCCTTACCACCCCCCCCCCTTTTTTTCTGGTTTTATTTTTCTTTCCCTGGAAAACCCTTCCTATGAATGTTGGATCTGTTCTGTTCCTCTGATGGTGCTCTTGTGGCTCCTGTACTGATGTCATGCCTGTGATATTCCAAATGCCCTGCTGACTGTGTTATTTCTACAACCATTGCTTAAATTTTCTTTATTGCTACCTTTTATTTCCCTTTCTATGACTTTATGATTTTCTGTTTCACTGGTTTCATGATGGAGTATCTTCCCTTAGTTGTCTGAACAGAGTAATCACAAAAAAATATTTAGTGTTTTTTATTCCCTTTTCTTATATTTGTCCTTGTCTCCTTGCCTGTTTTAAATACTGTCGTGCATGTCAGAAGTGTTCCTCAAATGTTTGGTGATTGTCCATTTACATTTAAAATTGTGGCATATAAATACGAATCTCATTCTAGAGTTTCATTGACCAATATGGTAGCCACTAGCCACAGGTGGCTATTGAGAACTTGAAATAGACTTAGTCCAAACTGAGATGTGCTACAACAGTAAAAAAAAAACCAGACTTGTAAGTCTTTGTATATAAAAAAAGTAAAATATCTCCTTAATAATTTTATGTCAATTATTATAATACATTATAATAATGATAATATAATTAATATATTAACACATAATTTATATATATAATTATTATATTAAAAGGATAGTATTTATGATATTGGGCTAAGTGATATATTAATATTAAAATTAATATCACCCATTTATTTATGCTTTTAATGTGGCTAGTGAAGATTTCAAAAGTATATATAACATGAGGCTCACGTTCTGCTTTTATTGGACAGTGTCCCTCTAGAGGGATCAAGTAAGCTTCTGGTCATTTCATTTTCCTCTCCCATTACCCACTTCTACTAGGAAGTAATGTAATGTGTTCTCTTGGACCAGTCAGTTCCCCCAGAAAGAAATCCTGTCATTTCTTGCTCGCTAGAGCTCTGGAAGTGGCAGTAGAAAAGGAATCAGTATGTGGAATTTCACTTAAACTTATTTCTGCATGGATCTCCCTCATGCCCCTAACTGGGCCTTCTGTTTTTAAATCCAGAGTTCTTTGCTCAATATTGTCAAAGCAGAAACACCCTACCTTTTAACAGGGTGAGGAAGGAGAGTGCATTGGCTGAGTGGAGTATTTGAAGAGAAGATCTGGGGTTTAGGACTTAGACAGTCAACCAAGTTAGACCCTGCTTCCCATGGCACTCCATGCTGCTGGTTCATGACCCTTTCTGGAGTTATTTAGCAGATCCTTTTTGCTTCATATTGGCTTTCTGTTCTAGATATAATGTTGAGAATCTGACATTTTAGGGCCCATTATCATGAGTCCATTTGCTTTCTAAATATTGACTTATTTTCTGGATTTTGTCATCTAAATATCTGGGCTGAACACATGTGTTCATGGTTTTTTTTTTTAATTCTATTACTTTCATTTTAATGAAATTTCAGGTGCATGTAAAAATGGATTCAATCTTCCATGTTTAACCAGAGGTCTTTAAATCACTCATCTTTTCCTTCATTATTTTCTGTCAGATTATGCTCAGGCATTTAAGTTTCCCATAACCTGGTCTAAATATACTTCCCTCTACCTGAGTAGGTCAAACCAGGCTTACATTTTCCACATGCCTTTTTTTTTTCAACCATACCAATGATAGTGCTAAATGCTTTATGTAATTACCTAATTTTATATTCTGAGAACCCCACTTCCTTCTACTTATTTATATTCAACTAATCTTCTAGGGAAGATTAAGGATCTGTGAGTTCTGTGAACATACTCTTAGGACTTCATTGTTTCCTTGATTGTTTCCTGCATTTTACAGTTTTTATAATATGATGAAATGATATTGTGAGATATTAATCCACATGATTTTATCCCTCTACCCTCTTCCTTCTCTTTGAACTGCAAAATAGGAAGCTGCAAATTGGGGAAGGACCTTGAGTGAAGACAAGAAATAGACTTTATGTGAATATTCAGTGTTAATAAAGATATGAAAAGCAGTTATGATCAAACTGACACATTGTTCTCAACATTATTTCAAAGTAGCGCAAAGGGCAATACACTTGAATAGAGGTGGGAACAAAGGAGCTTAGATGTGGAGGAATCCCAGAGAGCTACTGTGGTCTGCCTTGCCGCAGACACATTCCTAAAGGCAAGCTTTCTCACCTCCATCCCCAGAGGCGAATATGAGGATCTCAGAGCTGAGGCATGCCTCAGAGAGAACAGCCTCCGAAAACACTGTGTCCATCATGGCTCCAGAGCAGTGGTGTATAATAGGCTGTGTGTGATGTGTAGGCAGCTATGTTTAGAAACAGATTCACAGAGCTCTTGGGGCCCTATCACTCTGCTCAAGGCCCTACACAGTTGCATAAGTAAACTGAGGAAAACAGGGCCATTACCTGCCAAGTGCTCACGACCAGGACAGGGAAAGCCACAGCCACCAGTTTAGAGAGGGTATTCTGTGTTCTAATCTCTTCGTCCGTTTTTTTTGTAAAAACATGCTTCTGATAAGATTATCATTTCACAAAGAAAATACAATGTGATAGTGCAAGAAATAAAAACTGTGATGTGATTATTTAAAAAGTCAACCAACACACATCAATGCTACGTCACCTGCCCTGCAATCAGATTCTGGAGATAAGTGCAGTGACTTTGGAAAGGACTCACTAGAAACAACTTTGCTTGTATGTAGCCCAAAGGAGGAAGGGGCACAAGATACCCTTTCAGTGGTATTTAAAACTAGATTTGAATAATTATTTGTCCAGTTGTCTCATTCTAGGAGCTTACCCATATATCTGACACTTATTGTGGGTTTAAACATTGAGCTAGGTATAGTTCAGAGAGAGAGGAGTCCAGTCCCTGCCTCCAGGGAGTTTGGGAGTTACCTATTTGATAGAGGGAAGCAAGACTTGGCTTCCTATTACCTAATCCAGTTGAGCAATAAACAGGGAGAGACTCCAGGATAAAGTGCCTGACAGAGGTCAGAGTAGGGGTTGCATGTGAGAGAGTGTCCTGTCCTCACATAGCCTCTGTGTCTTGTAAGGAGAGCCTTGACATGAATCTGACCAGAAGGCTTTATATTTGAGTGGCATCTGTAGGAGTAGATTTTAAAATGAGTAATCTGGGATTGGGAAAAGACTTCTAAAGTGGGGAAATAAAGGATATAAGAGGATAATCAGTGCTTCTAGAAAGCCAATGTCCCTGACTTAATGCTATGATCTAGACTTTACAATTTCAAGAATGTTTTATTGTCAAAAATAGAAGGACTGAGAAATTTTTATTTAAAAACAGTTTTCCTCTGCTTTCAAGTGGAAACACATCTACTGCATTTAATTTCTTTATATAGGAATGCATCATTGAAGTTTTTATCTTCTGTGAATCAGTACTTGTACAACCTCAGGTTTCTTGTTTCCTGAGGCATGAATATGACTGTTTGCTTTCTTTAAAGCCTAACATTCATAGTAAGAGGATATGTTTTATCCTGAGTAAGACATACACAAATATACTAAGATCTTCTTAAAATTTACTTAATACAACAAAGAGATCTCTAAGTGTCATAAGCATGTACCTTTTGATATGTTCAGCCTGATTAGTTTTAGATTTAAAAATCATTAAAGTGCTTCCAAAGTTATATATACACCTTAACTTTCAGGCTTCATTATTTTCAAATCAAATCAATGAATCAAAATAATTGGTATGCTTACCAATTTATTGGTATGTCAACATATTTACTCTCATTTTCTAAATTTAAATGACCTTCCACTATCTGTGAAGGTATGGAAACACCAAAGATGTTATAAAATGTATCCGGTATGTTGTTACTCTTTTGTTCAGCATTAAGTAAAATTTGGGGGCTTTGAGGAAGAATTTTTAGTTCCTTCTTGGACTTATTTATGCAAAGTTATAATTCTTGGCAGCTTAATACAAATTGCTTTTGAATTTTAAGAAGAAACCACATTTTTCCCCTAACAATGCCTGAACTTAGCAGGCATCCAATTAATTTGAAATTAATTTCCTCTAATCTTATTTTGATGTTGCTGGCAACAACTTTTTATATTTTCTTCCTTGAGGTCACTAGCTTTTTGGTAGAAATTGCTCTTTTTAAAGATGGAGAAATACCTTCTGCCTTTAACCTTTCTCTGTGTTGGCCAATACATGGTAGTCAGTCTCTGACTTACGCTTTTGGAAGAAGCTGGAAATATTAATCCCTCTGTGAAGCTTGGCATCTCTCCTGCTGAAATTTCCCCCTCTGTATGTCCTCCACTGTGCCATAAACCTTCCATTAAACCACCTATCATATTACTATAATAACTTTTCTGTATGTCTATCTCTCACTCCATGAAGATAAGTTTTATTTACCTTCATAAACTCTGGACCCAGAAATACCCAGTGCCAAGAGGAATAGTTTAATAAGAAATTTCTTTACATTCTTATTTAATGTAACTATAGTCTCTATATAAGAGTAATGAAAATAATTTTAAAACCTCAGGGTAGATAGCAAAATGTGTCTGCTGAGAGCATTATATTGGCAAAAGGTAAAGATTTAGATCTGGGCAAGGAAGTGTTTGTATGTGACCATGTATCCTTATGTCTTCGTACTAATCTTTGCTATTGCTTGTTGTATGGATGCATAAACTCAAGGTCATCCATTTTATACTGATACTGAAAATTTTAGCATTTATCTAATTTTCTTAGTTTTCCTTGTGTTATCTCCTCTGTAAAAATGTGGCTCATAATACCCAATTAGAGAATTTTTTGTGGACTTAAATAATGACAAATGGAAGCATTTAGTATGACACCTGGCCCATGGTATAATGTTAATAGGTCTTCTCCCTTACTCTTTCCTAGAACTTTTCAAAGTGTCCTATGTGAAAGGGAAGAAATAGAATATATTAATCAAGTAGAAAATTTTTATTTTCATATTTAATAACTAAATTTAAATTATGTTGAAGATGTTTAAATATTTAAAATAAATTTGAGAAGTCCAAAGAGCAGGAACCAGAATAGCTTTAAAAAATCAACTTCACTCTAGTGATAGTATCTAGTGCATGGCAATCAAAAAGAGGTAAAAGTTATTCTAATTATCCAGGAATTGAACTTTAAGTTGGTGAGCATTGCTAAAGAGGAACAAAGAATAATGACATATACACAAAACGAAAGCAATGCTTTAGCAAATATCAAACCAGAACCTAGAAGAAGATATGTGACAAGAGGTAAAAACTAGAGAAAACAGAAGCATAAGGAGAAAAAGAAAGCAATGTTTTTTTGAAAATCATTAGGGCAATGTAGAATAAGCATTTCCAGTTCTCTGGGTCTCTGTGACCTCTTTTGCTCAATTATCAGGACCAGATGATTCCTAAGATTCCTTCAATTTCTGCAGTATAAAGGTCATGAACAGAGAGAAGAAATGTGTCATGCGTAGAAGTGGGTGAAAGGTCTTTGAACTAAGAGTAACAGCTATTTATATCTGAGTAAATGTGGATGTTCTGGGAGCCTAGGAAACTCTGTTATCTTCTACCGTAGAATCTTTCTACAGAATTGTCCTCTGTATGTGAGGTGCGTCCCCAGAATGTGAGCTCCTTGCAGGGAGGTGTTGCTAACCTATCCAAGCTGATTTGAATGTATTCTATTATTGCTTTATCTTAGTAAATATTGGTAGCTTTCAACAACTAACAGCAGGGACAGCTATAAATCTCCTTCTTAAAACAGACAAAGTGAAAACTCTCTCAAATTGGCTTCTAACTGAAGCAGATGAGCAGCAAGCAGGAACTCAACCTGTTGCCCATGCTCCACGAAGCTTTCATGTTCTGTACTTTTCAGTGTCTCAGTAGTCCTTACGTGGACAATTCAAAGGCATATGCTTGACATGCTAACCATGGAATTCAGCTAACCATACCGTCATAGTCAGACAATGGGGAATGTCCCCAAATCAAAAGCTACACAATGGGCCATTTCTCAACTGAGCCTTAGGCATCTGGGCTTGGTGGGTTTTTATAACCTGTGATGTAAGAGTAGGGAGTTAGCCATATTTCTAGCCAACTCATAAATCTTTGAAGCCATTCATTTCACCACTGGGAACCTCATTATTATTTTTTATGGAGAGTTTCAAATTTTACAAGATAAAGGTAATTAAATTACAGATTTTGATTACATGGTAAATAGCTCTAGAATGAATGTTCACAACTAGGGTAGCACCCCACTTTAGAAGGTGGATTGAAAGTGTTCAGTACTCACACATTGTATTTATTCTCTTTTGTTTGTTTCAAGTTTTTGTTTAAATTCTAGTTAACATAGAGTGCACACGTTGTATTTTATATGGAAATATTTGTAGTGCATTGCAGAAAAACTCATGGTAGGAAACATGCTTTCTTCCTCTTTGTGGCCGAGTTCTTGGAACACAGTGGTCACATGATAAATATTCACCAAATATGTATGTATAAGGATGCATATTATCAACAGTAATCCCCAGGAAATTACTGACTAAATGATGGGAGAAAAATCACATTTTTTTGTCTAATTTAGCTTATATTATAATGGCTCGATTTGTTTTTGGAGTGTCTTTACTTTTTTATTCTAATGAGTTGCAAAAATAAGAGTACACCCACCAAATATTGCTATCTTAGTTCTCTTACATGGCAAAAGAATGTCATAACTATTGTAGACCCCAAGCTGTTGATTTTGCAATGCCCTGACCAAGAAGCCTCTTCTCTCCAGCTTTCACAAACTAGAATATACATCAATGCTTTGATTCTTCTCCTAAGAGAAGTGTGCATGTTTTTTATCGGGTTCCTATAACAAAGACACAGGATGAAAGGAGTCAAGGGAACCACTCTAAGAAAATAAGTAGGAATATCCCTGGAGAGGGATCTGCTTCTGTGTTCTTTTAAACGTCACGGCGTAATTGTTTCTTTCTATCCCTTTTTTTTTTTTTTTAAAGAAAGAACCAGGGTGAGGAGCAGCTCACTTGTAAGCTGGGGAAGTTGGCAAACACTGGCGGCAGAGCCTAACTTTGGTTTAGCAATCATACTGCCTCAGTGGAGTGTCACTCAAAACTCCACAGCCATTCTTGGATACTTGAAGGTGGGGCTCACAGCAGTCAGCAGTGATTTGACCCAGCACTTGGGGCAAACATAACCACAGTTATCAGTGTTAATTCCATTGTCTTCCAACCAGCATTTTGCAAGTGAGTTAATATTGGAGGATTTGCCCTTTTTCATCGGACTCCAAACTGGTAATTATGCTTATGTAATCCCTGTGAAGTTTTCTACCCTAACAATATAGGATGCAAGACTGGTTCCTTTTAATACTAAAATCTTACTTTGATCTGGTTTTTTGCTTTCTTCTTGTCCAGTTTAAGCTCTGCCTGCATTTCTCTCTTCTCTCAGGGAGTATTTGAGATACAGACCTACAGGCACCCTGTCCCCAGCTTTTTGATAAGTTGTATCTAAAAGAAAATGGAAGCAGTTGTAACTTTACCATGTATGATCTTGCCAGTAATAAATACAATACTAAGTGATAAGAGGATATTAAAAAATACTCAGAAGTATCGAAACCCTCCAACAAACATGTGGTTATATACATGCAGCAGTGGAGGAGTATCTTAACAGAGCAACAATGTACTAAAAGGACAAATTCATGCACAGTTCTTTTATTCTTAAGAATATCTATGCCCAGGGAGACTGTTAAACTGCAGATGAATTTTATAATTGCCTGGAAAGGCAATTATAATATAGTTATGCCAGTTTTGGACTCTCTTATATGAAGATTGTAACGCAGAGTGGGTGTCTTCCCAGTCTTGAAGAAGAATCTATCCTTTCCCATTTAGAATCAACAGTAATCAGTAGCTATCACAGGAAGAGTTTCTACTGCTGACATTCCTGGTATGTCTCTAGTCAACAGGTGGCTTCCTGGGACTTGTATGAGAGGTGACATGTCAACTTTATCTTACATTCAGGTTACAGAACTCTATCATCATATTGTATACCTGGCAGGTTACTGAATCTTTGATGCAACAGCTAACAGGATACAGGAAATAATGTTACAAAATTTACCATTAAATTAGAACCAGTTTTCAATTTGCACATCATTCCTCCAATGTTTTTCCTGGTAAGAGCTAGCCACATGGAATGATAATGGGAGGCAGGTATTAGAATTAGGTAAAATTTTACAGATTTCAGACCTAATCATTTTACTGTTCACATATAACCATTTCTAGTAATGGCATTTTATTCTGACCTGCATTGTGATACAGTATTCCATAGGAACGGACGATATCTGTGTGCCTTAACTCTCTTTCACTTTGATTATCTCAAATAGTTGGAAAGTAAGCCTTGTGAATTAAGAGCTATAGAGGCAGTGGTTTGCCTCTGTGGGTACTGTGTGAAGACAGGAGACTCGGGGAGAGTGTTTGACATAGACAGGGGCAGGAAATGCTAATATTCCCTCATTCAAAGAATTCCTAACCTTGCTTGTACCTCAGACCTATACAATTCTATTTGATGTTTGGGTGGTTAATTATTCAAGCATTCTAGACAAACCATAATTAAATATTTCAATATAAAATCACAAGCAATTACTGATCTATAATTATCTATGCTACCTAAGTATAAATAATTAGAAAACGAAAAAATTGAAATGACCTGCTGTGTGGTAATGCTGCTAAACAGATATATTTTTTTACACTAAAAGGCAAGGACTTTATGAATGCTGGCATTATGTAAATGACTTTGTCTTTAGAAAGTTGGATTGTGCATGGTATCTTGTCTGTTTACTCAAACATTTGCCTGCTCAAGACATACTAGGTATTGATCATTTTCTGTACCTAATTTCATCCACTTAGCACTTTAATAATCAATTAATTCCCTATCACAAATATTATTATTTGATAAATTAAATGGATACCAACACAGGGACATTTTATGGCAGGTCACTGCTCTACTGGGTCATCAGGGAATCTTCCACTGAGTCTGGTACCACAAGTTTTCATATTTCTCCCTTAAGGATGATGAAAGATCAGTGGATTCCTAAGTATCTGAAGTCTGCGGAGCCTTGGGTTGCTTAGAAACAGTGAATATGGGCTTGCTATGGCAACCCAATTTATCAGTGAATGAAAAGCCAGTTTAGCTGGCATTGTGCCGCCTCTCCATACTTTGATGGTAAGAATATTCAGATCAGATCCTCTATTGTATCAGTAGTTTTTATTATTTATACAATAAAACTATATTTATTAGCAATTTACATATTTACCAATTACAAATTACCAAATTTTGACATAGGAACTTACAGTTTATAATGGATAGCAACTACATGAAAATCAAGCTGAAACTTACTATGTAACATTAGTACACACTTCAAATTTGTTATGTTTGCTGGTTATTACCCCATTGCCTAACTTTTATGTATAGGATTTTCATTAAATTAAAAGCATGAGAAAGCAAGACTAGTAAAGTATATTATTTATGTGATAAAAAAAGTTTCTGTAAATTTGACTTAGATTAATAAATCCATAAAAACAATCTATAAATTTATCTAATGTACATTTTAGTGATATTTTCATTTTATATTCACTCTTTGTTTGCATATAAATAGAATAAATGTGGTTTACCATAGTTTTAAAAATCTTATGCTTTAAGTAATATACCATGTAATCTGACACACAAAATGTATTAGAGAATTAATTTATTTGAAAACACATCTTTATAATAATGGAAAAGATTTTAGAGTCTGACTCTCATCCTCAGTTTGAGGATTTGCTCCTTGGAGTACATTTTCAACTATTTTGCCCTTTCTGATTTAAGACAATTTTTCCGATTTTAAGGACACCTTTTCATTTTTTTTTTTTTTACATATTCATGCTTTATAAGACCATAACGTCTGCACCTCTTCACATGTAGGTGTTGTATTTCTTATCTGCCTATTGACTCAAACTCTTGTATGTTTGTCACAGTCTGCGGCGGAGGCAGGGCTGGCAGCCTCTCCTGAGACAAAAATGCTACCAGGTTCTACTTACTGTCCTTTTCTCCTGGGTTTTGGCATTTATGCATTTTGTTTTGATATTTAAGAGTTCATAGTCATAGTATGAAAAGTTCTCTTGAGAGTAAAAAAAAAAAAAAGTCCATCTCAGGTTGCCATGGGATAAGGAAGGACACATATGGTGATATTTTCGATTTTTTCTTTGTACTTTATTCATTTTTACAGACTTCTGAAATTGATCAGTGTTTGGAATCCTTTAGCATGTCTCTTTAGCTGAGCGATGCCCCTCTTAAAGAGAAGTCTCATGTCACAGATGGTAACAAGTACAAAGACAGAACTTAAACAGAGACAGAACTTCAGCCATTTTTCTTGAACTAACTGCTATCAGAACATAAAGGCCAATCCTCAGAGGTGCTTAAGTTTCTAGTGACTGGGTCATACTAACACTCTTGACAAAGGTGCATTTTGAAGTCAGATAAAGACCCACTGTCTTTTAACAAAATAAATGAGCAGTCCAGAATAAACCCTCTAAACAACCCAGAGGAATCAAACTATTAGCAAGGGATCACATCAGTTGATTTATAAAAAAAGATGGTCATGTAAAAAATTAGACGGTAGTGTATTACTATTCAGAAGACTTGGCGAAAATTTGATAGGCAAAATAATACACCACAACCACTTATAATGATCTACATTTAATACCGAATCATGGTTTTTGGTGTGAATTATTTTAACAAATTTTAGGAATCTTCATTTTAATAAATATGTCTATTCCTTGATGTGGATACAGAAACACAGTTAGTATAGTAGATCACTTAAAATGTTTGGGGGGGCACCTGGATGGCTCAGTCCATTGAGCATCAGACTCTTGATGCTCAGGTCATAATCCCAGGGGTATGGGATTGAGTCCTGCGTGGGGCTAAGTGTGGGGCCTGCTTAAGACTCTCTATCTCCCTCTGCCCCTGTCCTCCACTCATGCTGTCTCAAAAATAAAAATAAACATTAAAATGCTTGGGAAAAGGTTATTTTGTAGGAGCATGTCATTCATCCTTGTATTGTACTTACTCAAGAAGTATCTGAAGAATGACAGAATCCTTTGTAAGAATGGTTTTCAGTTTTTAAAAAAAATGGCCCTGACTGAGCCACCCAGGCACCCCAAGAATATTTGCTAATGTGAAAGAATCAGACTATTTGTTTAATACATGCAGATTTTTGCTTAAAGCAGACCACACCTGTTCTTTGTTGCACTTCACGCCCGGTGTCTACTAAATATAAAAAGGCATACATAGAAAATAACCATTCCTTTTAAACTTGGTATCAGACAACATGGAGAACCAAAGATAACCTTCTCTCCTACCAAATTATATAATATACTCCTGTTTCTTTTTGATCTATCCTGTGATATCTATAGAATAGGTTCTTCATTATCTATTCAATGTGTATTTGAGCATCTATTATGTGTCTGGCACTATTTTAAAATCTGGGATATAAAAATCACTACCAACACAGTTCCCAAGTGAGTACATTATAGGGAGCTTCATTGTCACCTGCGCCCTTGCAACTCCTGAATGAACTGAGCTTTTTATGACATATTTTATGAGTATAACACTAGAGTTCTGGACATATGAAGAAGAAAATATAGTTACATGGTGTTTTATATGTGTTTAATATTATACTAATATCTCTGTTACATATAGTGTAAAAAACCGTATTTCTGTCCTTGATTCTTTTTTTTAGAGGTCTCCTGATTGTGTTTCTTTTTTTTTTTTTTTACATTTTATTTATTTTTGAGAGAGAGACAGAGCACAAGCAGGGGAGGGGCAGAGAGAGAGAGAGAGAGAGAGAGAGAGAGAGAGAGAGAGAGACAGATAGACAGACAGAATCCGAAGCAGACTCCAGGCTCTGAGCTGTCAGCACAGAGCCTGATGCAGGCCTTAAACTCACAGACAGCAAGATCATGACCTGAGCCAAAGTTGGACGCCCCTCCTGATTGTGTTTTTTGATGACACTTAATGAAGAAGAACTTTGGTTAGATATTTTATTTGTGTAAATGAGCAGTGATCTAAGATCCACATTTTACATAGAATATTGTGTTTTCAACTGAAACTAGCTGACTCAATAGAGGGATTTTAGGGAGTCCACATAATTGAAAACTCCAGAGTTAGTACTTTAATTTTCTTTCTTTTTTTTTTTTTTTTTTTTTTTTTTTAGGAAGAGAGAGGAAGAGGAGCAGGGAGAGAGAATCCTGAGCAGGCTGCACAGAGTCTGACATTGGGCTCAATCCCATGACCCTGGGATCATGACCTGAGCCAAAACCAAGAATTGGCACTCAAGGACTAAGCCACCCAGGTGCCCCAGTGTTAGTACTCTTTAGGCATAGTTGGATCAAACTTGTTGGCTCTTTCTCCTTAACTTTCTCTCTTCCACTTGTTTGGGTGTTGGCTTTGACACAGACTGACCTACCCTGAGTTTTTAAAAAGTCCCCCAGCAGGAAGAATATGTGTTTCCTTATTCTTCTACATAGAAGATGGGGATGGCATGGGGGTGGGGGGAGTAGATAATAGTAGAAAGACTGATCATACCAATGTTGAGCAAAGGAGCTTTTGTGAGTCCTGAGGGAAAATGCATGTTCTTGTAACACTCCCTATTTAATCAAAGGAAAATTTTAAATAGAGCATTGGCATTCTTAGAGGCGATGTCTCTAGAATCAAAACCTTTATAAATCAAAATATGGAGGCAGTTTTTGAATCTTCTGTACTCAGTATGGAAGGACATCTCTAAATGCTGAGTCAGTCACTCATGGCTTCTAGATCACAAGTCACTCCTCCTTGTATAAAAGGCACTAAGGTTCTAGGGTGTGAAGTCCCTGAAGAAACGTCACTATCTTGGGGTGCCTGGGTGGCTCAGTCATTAAGTGTCTGACTTTGGCTCAGGTCATGATCTCACGGTTTGTGAGTATGAACCCCATGTCAGGCTCTGTGCAGACAGCTTGGAGCCTGTTTTGGATTCTGTGTCTCCTTCTCTCTCTGCCCCTCCCCAACTTGTGCTCTGTCTCTCTATGTCTCTCAAAAAATAAGTAAGTAAAAAAAAAAAAAAAAAAAAAAATTACTCTCTTTCTTTCCTCTGGGAAATTCTCAGGCATAGTGAAAAATCCCTTAAATAATCAACTAAATTCATTATGTTCCATCTTTAAAGATTGAAGCCAATTCCCTCAAACACATCTTAGTACTTACTTAATGGACTTAAAAACAAAAAACAAAAGACATTGTTCTCATTTTTAATTGTATTTGCATAGGATTGGATGAATATTGAAAGAGTGATACATATGATGGTAGAATATTATATCCTAGAGATAAAAAGCTTTCCAAGTAATGGATTTGCACCAAAAGACTTAAAAAGAAGATCACACTGTATTTTTTTTCCATAAGCTGGCTGACATAACAGACAAGCCAGAGAAAGTTGAGTAAATAGCATAAATGTAATTTAATATTCATTTTTTGAGGTTCTTGAAGAATTTAAATATTTCCTACTATACAGAATACTAAATGCAAGGCTAATAGAATCAGTTGCAAAATATGGTGAAGTTTTGACTAGAATACTTTTTGGTAATATTTTGATACCTGTAATTGTACATTGAACTGCCACTGGAGGCTGGACGCCTTTCAAAACAGAAATATCTGTTAAGTGGATGATGTAAGCATGTTTGTAAAAGGAGTGAAGGACCAAATGAATTCATGGTTTCTGCTGATTTAGGGATAGATGTGCTTTTGTAAATGCAATTGCAATAAGTCATGTGAATGCAACTCCAAATTTACATATCCCAAATCATGTACCCTTTTGAGAGCATACTAGAAAGATAAAAATGAAATGTCAAATAGTCAAATAGAAATCAACCAGGACAGATACACATAGGGTAACCAAGGAAGAAAAGAAGCATGTGAAAGAGAGGAGTCTATACGGAGGCTTACTATAAAAACAGTATTTTGTGACATGCCTCTTTATAACATAGGAAACACTGTAATGGTTTTTAATTTTGAGTTAATTCATGAAATGGTATGGTTTTACATGCTTTTATGGACTTACTTCACCTCCCAATTTTACTCACAGTAGCCTTCTTTTCGCCAGCCTACTGTGATGACCCAGTTTTCCCTGTGGAGTTGTAGAAAATGAGAGGAAAAACAGGCCTAGCAACATTCCTGGATCATATCCAGAAAATGTTCTTTAGTCCTTGGAACACATGGAGGATGCTGCTTCAAGCCTTGTACATGCAGTTTGGGAAAACAAGAATATTCTCAGCATTCACCCTGAACAGGAAAGCACTGTGCTCTTTAACAAAAGGAGCATCACAGAGTCCACTGAAACCCACTCAGATAATATAAGCACTCCAATTCACATACGTACCTTTACCCATGAACTGGAGGCACCGTGGAGGAGGATACTTTGCTTACCTAAATAACACAACCGAGAGACCTTGGGCCCTAATAGCCAAGAAAACAGTTGTGTCCCAGTTGTCCTGAGGACAAGTGAGCTAATCAAGCAGAGCAAAACTAGCAGGACTAGTTCAGTCATGTATGAGGGACATTCTGTAGCAATTCAGACTCCATAACCTACTATTGGTTCCTTGAATCACAACCTCAGAACAAAAGACAAGAGTGACATTCAGGAATCTGAAAGGGATGGTCATGATAAACAGGTTTTGAGTCCTTGGTTGCTTGCTGGCGAGCTCAAGGATGACCGATAATTGCAGAGATAATTGCTGATGCTGCCTGAACCCACCTAAACCTACCCTAGTACAGTTACCACAAGGTCAATTCCTTTATCAGTTCCCTTGTCAGTGCCCTATATTGCAAAGCAAGGTTTAATGCTGCTGCGAAAGTTGCTGCTAAAGTAATGAAGTTTAATAGGCAAGTCAAACTTCTTTATGATTCAAAACTGAAGTATGGAGATCACAAAGGGAAGGTTTCACTCTACCTCTGATATGTTGCAATTTCTTTCAGGTAAGCAGGTACCCAGCAATCACAGAGACACATAGAGGACAGTTTCAGGATTCTGACATTTTAGAATTATTCTGAATTCATCTATCTGTCTCATGCAACATAGAGTGCTGGTGTACCACTTTTTATTCTGTCTGGATTCTAATGTTTATGGCATCTGGAATATGCCCATTGAAATATGTAAAGAAAGTGATTGAAATGATCCATAACATTTCCGGGTAAACATTTGCTTCTGAAAATTTTACATGTATATATTTTCAATGTTTTTGTTTGTTTTTCTTACAAACAACATGAAGCTTTATTCAAACGGAAAAATACATTTAAAGTAAAATGTTCGCTCTTGGAATCCTATGGGTTCTTTGAAATTTTAAGAATTTATTTCAAGTTCTTCCAAGGAGTTCATTTGATAAGTAACACTCTAAACCAAACTTGCTGGTCTCTTTGAAGACAGAAAACTCAGGCTCATTGAAGGGCAAACCCTTCCCTTAAGCCCACTAAGAACCAACCTGGGCAATGATGGTCCACAAACTGTTTTATGTTTCTTTAAAATGCCGGGTCACTCAGATGCAGGGTTTATCCCACTTCAAACAAACAGAAAAAGAAAGGTATCGGGAACATAGTTTTTCCTGTGTAGTGATTTTTTAAATAAATAATTATTGTATAACATGTTTCTTAGAAACCTTTTTTTTTTTTCTATCTTTAAAAAGAAACCTAATTAGGTCGGTCTCCTTCTATGTCCCTGAAGAAGAGTGTGTGTGGGCGCATGCACGCATGCGTGCATGCACACGTGCATACAGTATGTGTACCTAAGTCTTGTAGGAATCTGATGTCCAAGTGTGTATCTTTAAACTTAAGGTAACAGGTTGTCAGATGACACGGATGTCCATATAATTAGGTTTTTCATTGTCTCTAGTGTGATTAGCATGTCTCCATTAAATGGAATAAATCACTTTGAGTCTCATTATCCATCTTTTTTCTTTGATTAAATGTATTTTGTTTTTATATATTCATCACACACTTCAGCTTTTTACTGGTGTTTAAACAGAGTTAAAAAACCTGACATTTTAGGATTTTAAAGTACATCCTTTTGATCAAGCCATGAGCTAAAGCAAATGTAAACTGATGTCCCTAACCCCTCTTAAAATTATTTTATTTATTTAATTTTTAAGACCCCACTTCAGGGAATATCTTAGGTTACTTTTCTTAATGAAAAAATTTGTTTTGATTTTTTTTTTTGTATTTCAATTGAATAGTGGTTTTTTTTTTTTTACATTTTTCCTGTCCTGTGAAATTTCAAATTCATTGATTATATTTTTTTCTCAACCTTTTTAAATTTGGCATTTGTTAACTAACTGCTTGTTTTCTTTATTGATTATTGTGCTTTTTTTCCTACTATTTCACCATGCCATGTTTTCAGGCCTTGTTATCACTTTACCTGAATATTTCTGGTTTTCCCCCAAATAATATCCCATCAACTGTATGAATACAAATTACCCTGACAACTATGCTGATCATACCATGTCCTTATGTTTCGTAGTATCATTTAAATGTTGACTTACTCTACTTCCCCTTAGAGAGTTGAGTCAGCTTTGCAAAGTGTTCAAGTAAAGATTAGGTCTGTCAACATTTTTAGATGGCCTGTGAAATTTACATATTGATTTGGCCCTGCCCACGTGAGCACTGTCCACATATACAGAGGTGCTCTCTGTTAAATCTCTTTCACACACAGCTCCTACTATGGCTTCTATTAAACATATGGGTAAGTTTATTTTATAATTTTAATTCAGTATGTTTGTGTCCTGTGTTTCAATTTATTAGATCACATGGTTTAAGTCTAAACTTTAGTTACCCTGATATCCTATCCTTTATTAATGTCCTTGAAATTCTCTTTAAAGGCCATCTTAGAAGCCTGTATTTTAGTCTCTCAAGTTTTACTGGCATTACATTATACTGTTATATCTTAGTTATGTACATATATATTTATTTTTGTTCCTGCATGTTAAGTCCTTCCTCACCATAGAATAGAGGTAAAGCATGCCATTGATTTCATACTTTCACAAATAAGGTAGCAATTGAAAATGATAGATGTTTATACACACACACACACACACACACACACGTGTGTATACATGTGCATAAATATGTGCACATCAATCTCTATGGTTAGTTATTTCCAAGGATTAAAGTGATAAAACAAACTTTACTTACAGTTTGACACTGGTAACTAATGTTTTGAGATAGTTTACACATCTTTAGAAGGATTTAATTTCAAAATAATTCTGTTACTACTTACAGAATATGTTCACTGTTGATTCTTTGTTATGATTAGATATCATTTTCTTCTCAGTGTAACATCAATTTATTTAAAATTGTTTCTCAATTTGTACAAAGGTGTTGAGAAAAGTATGTAAAATTAGGTATTGTTCAAGAACTTTTTATCTGCTTTTTTTCTTTCAGAAAAGAGTATAGGCTCTTCACTTAGTCTCTCTGGGATTTAATCCTTGATACTAGCTTTGTGACCTACTCTAGTTGTCTAAGGAGCCCAACGGGTGGTATGATAGGTCAACAGGTAACACAGGTGAAATACTTAGTTCAACAACTGACAGATAGTAAGCCTCCAGTATGTGTCAACCCCCTTATTATATCATCATCATAATTTATAAGTCATTGCTTATCCATACAGTCCACAAATGCAATGTGTATTATATCAAGATTCTTCTTTTCATTTCCTGAACTGTAAAAAAAAAAAAAAAATCACTTAAAAAGTTCCATCTCCTAACAGAAGCTGCATACAGATTTAAATTAGGTAAACCTAAGATGTGATTTGATCTGCAGCTTGAGGGTGTAGATGGACTCTGTATGATGATCCTCTTTGGCAAGAAAGAAAATCAGAAATACAATGACTGTGTGTTACTTACTGAGTTCACAAATCCTGCTGTTACTAATAATGTGATCAGAACTCAGGCCATGTGACCCTTCCTCTAGAACTCTTACGATTCATCTATCATCTGCTTCTCAAATATGTTGCAATATTTGTCATTCAATTTACTTTACTCTTCCTCTTTTACTTCGTAAGTGTTAAATTCCATGAATCAGCTTCTCTAAAAAATACTGTTACAAAGGATTTTGTAAACCATACAAATGCTAAAAGAAGTTTTATTATATTTAATACTTCTGAAGTAAAGAGAGCCTTTGAAAGCATGACACTATATTTAAAAGGAAATTACTGTGAAAGTTAATGGCATACAAGTTTTAAATTGTAGTAATATAATAATACAATGAAAATAGTAAAAAAGATTTTTTTTTTGTCAAATGCAGAAGGCTGGTTGGTTCCTTACCAATTAACAAAGAAAGGACAAACAAATTTAAAGAAAAAAAAAAGATGAACAAGGATATTATCACGAGTATTTTAAAATAGAAATGGCCAATATACTTGGGAAAATAGGTTCAACTTCATTCAATTGAATATTTACCAATAAAAAAGTACTTGTTAGAAACTTAAAGTTCAGTATAAAACAGTGTAGACAGGCATTCTCACACATTGTTAGTACACACTAACAATTTCACTTACTGCTGTTTATTGGTGTCCTAGAACAGGTAAACAAAACTATGTATGCATGCAATGATATTGTAATAGCGTCATACAGTGACAGCTGAGAACTACACTTGCGGTGAGCACAGCATAACATAGATGTTGAATCACCATGTCATACACCTGAAACTAACTTTGTGTGTCAGCTATACTCAAAAATTTTAAAAACTACATAGGAATTTTTAGCATTTTTTGGCAAGATCAAAGAACTGGAAATAAAACTATGTCCATTAAATAGGAGATTGGTTATTTAAAAGACAATACACCTGTTAGTATGGAATATTTTTCAATGATGGAAAAAGCACATTAACTCTATCTAAAACATGAGAATATCTCCAACGCACATAATAGGAGAAGAGTCAAGTTTCAGAAAGTATGATTTGGTGTATGAATGATCCCATATACATAAGAATGTAAATTGAAAATTCATAAAACTATAGGGGGTAGGGGAGAATTTTATAATTTTCAATACTTTTTTATTTGTCCATATTAGTTTAATAAAGTCCCTAAAATAAACATTTGCTTAATGGCTAATCATCACCATAGCAAATATTTACTAACTATACATATGAACCCTTTATATTCTCACTGTCAGTCTTTACAACAGATTAGATCCATGATAACTAAGAGAGGGGAAGTAGTTAGCAACCTTAACACACTTTAGGAAGTGATGAATTCCAAAGCCACACTCTGCTCCATTGACTTTCCAAGCAGATGTTCTTCATCCCAATCAAACCATTGAATATTTGTGGTACACACAGCCAACATAGTAACGTCTGACTTCTGGCCATTCTCGCTCCGTTTTAGATATTATTATGGTTATGACAGTTGTTGCGTGTGTCCATTTACTTAACCGGTTACCAGCCATGAGCCTGGCCTGCACTCTGGGGATTCAGCAGTGAGCCAACCAAATGTCCCCCTCCTCATGGAGACAACATTCTAGCAGATGCAAAAACAGGACCAAACAGATAGCCTAGTAGATGGCTGATGGTGCTCTGTAATCTGAAGAAAATAAACCAGAAGGGAGAAAAGAATGGAAGGGGCTTGACGTTGAGTGTCTAGTAATCAGGCTCCTGTCAACTGCCCTCACTTAGTTCATATTATGACCTTCTTAGTTAGTTTTGCCCACTTTTTTCCAAAAAAAAGAAAAATAAGAGTAGTCATTGAACTCCCAACCCCCACTCAATACAACCATTGCCCAGTAACATCAGGATTCACTTGTCTGTCTGGGTCCAAACCCTATGTGGTCTCTCGCAAAAGAAAGGTTCCCAAAAAACTGTGTCTAAGCTGACTTCATTATGTTGAAAGTTTTATCCTTCATTATACTAGATGTATGTAGTGCTGCAGTGGATTTACATAAGGCAAGGGGTACTCTCATATAAAATATATCTCTTCAAAATACTGTGGGTATGTAAGCTTTATAAAATGAAAACCTCAACATTCTTTACTCTGAAATGGGTACAGCATTTTTCTGCCTTGTTGTTTAAGGTATATATTTTGCTCAAATCTAGAGAAATGATTGCAGATTTTACTTAGCTGTGCCCTCTCGGGGTATTACCACACGAGACTCAGAAAGCTCCTCAGGAACTGCTGTCTATGGGATTGAACACAGCTGCCTCTGGGAATGTACATTTGATTCTTTGGACTGCTCTTGGGAGTGTGTGACATTTTCCTCTCCAGAGACAGTCAGAGGGTTTGGATGGCATTAGGCTACTGATGAGTGATCCAAGTAAGTTCAGTGTCAACTTAAAGCATGTATTGTGCTTGTATTTTTTACGAAATGTCTTTCTCTAATAGTGTTCATAATTTCATCATAATTTAATGATCCTTTCAATATGTTTAAAATATGTTCTTTAAAATAGGTACTATCTGAACTCCTGTGTTGGTGAGCTATTTCTCAATTTTCATACAGGGGGTGGGGGTGTTAAGTGTGTTTGAATTAAAGTTGAGAAGAAAATATATCAAAGCAGCTTCAATACAATAAAATAGATGTTTTTAATCGAGATATTCATTAAAATAGCCTTTTTCTACATTTTTTGCTAATACAGCCAATACCAGAGATCACAGTTAGAGAAATCCTCTTTTCAAGCTACCTGAAATCTGTGTAAGTTATTCTTTTAAAATGAGTAGCATAAATCACATGGAAATTGTCCAAGGCCATTTCTACCTGATCCTGACTAAGTGGTGTAAAATTTGAAAAAAAAAAAAATCCCAATATATCTAAAGTATTAATATCTAAGTATTAATTTTTAAATAAATGTGTCAGTAAAAATACCTTGGAAAAAGAAAGTAATGCCTGAGGGAAAAACAGAACTTTGAATCCTTTTCCAGTTGTATTGCACTGCTAACAAATGAAAAGATTCACCACATACTCAGAAGGGGCCACATGACCAATCCAATGATAAGAACTGGTTTAAATATGATCTAATGGACTAAATATATTTCTGCCTGTTATTGTTAGCTTACTTTATTTCAAGGTTGACTTTGAGACATTTATTCAGCTGCCCTGTCTGATAGATGACAGTTTAGCTGTCTAAAGATTTTGATCTCTCTTACATGATTTTGAGAATTTCTCTGCAAGAAAGGGTTCTTGGTATTGACGGTCTCCCCCCACAGGCTTTTTATTTTTATTAGGTTTTAAAATAATACCTTTCTTTTAAAGTAACTTATGTTTATGCTGTTTTTTACATTAAAAGGTCATCTTAGATGTAATATGTTTAAATGCTGTTTAATAGTTGTATTTTGGCTGAAGAAATTTAAGGGAAATTTAATTTTTTGTTTTTATAGGGATATTTTGCTCTGCTCATGAAACTTCTGTAAAACTAACAGAAAATGATGAACAGTTAAGAATTTCCAGTTAAAACAATATGCTATTTCCTTTTTTAAAGTCGGTTTGTCATCTTTGTTGATAGTATCTCCAATTGTTTTCAAAATTCTTAGTCTTTATGCACGTCAAATTAATGCTGTATAGCTAGGTACATTTTAATTCAACATTATGAAGTTTTGTAAGCTAAGTCATGACAAAGAAGTGATACTGCTAATCCTTCCCAGTTTATAGTTTCCACCCCCAGAACCCTATTCGTCATCTGGAATAATGATTGTGCAGTAAAACAGAATACATAGAGGCAGCGCAGCAAGTCATTTCCTTTTGTTTCTCTGGCCTCTGACTTACTTGGATAGGAGAATGGCCAAAAAAAAAAAAGTCTGCTGAGTATCTCAGATATAGGGAATGGGTCCTCACCAGACCATAAAAATAGCCCAGTAAAAGCCATAACAGTAGTGTGATATGTGTGTGTGTGTGGTTTTTTTTTTTCTTTCCTAATTCCTCTGGCAACAAACCACATACTGGGATTGGATTTTTTTTTTTTTAAGCATATTTAAACTCACACACTTTATGTAATGAGGATTTCAGTGTAGGGTTTTTCTGCAGAATACCATTTGGTCCTACTAAGAACCGTCTGTTCAAATGTTTGAGCATTTGATTGAAAAATCCTTCTTAGCCTTTTTAAAGGTAAGTCATATGCTTTTTTTTTTTAACAGAAAAGATTTCTATGTCCCAAATGATAGATGACTCTACTATATAAACCCTCTTAAGAAGTTGTAAAACAGTAACAACAAAAAGCTTGTAACTGTTTTGTTTCTTTTTTTTCCAAGTCATTATTTAAAAATTGGGTTTGTGTTGTTTTCCAAGTTGCTAATCTTTCTACATTTTATGTTAAAAAATATTAAAACCTTGTCTAATGGTCAATGACATTTTATTTTTGATGTTTAAAATCTTATGCCTGCTATAAACCTTTACTTTTTAATATTTAAAAATGAGTTTTAATCCAATTGAAATTGTAAAACTTTCATTGTACACATAGGCTATTTATACCTGATTTTTAAATTAATAATAAAAAATTATCATAAAACAAATATAATACATTAGTTATAAATGATTTGCCACTCATGGCAATATGCTTTCCAGTATGCAATTAACTACTGAAAAGTAACTACTTTTCAGAGTCATTACTGTGTTTAAATTTTTATCTGAATTGCATTAAGTTTTCGTGAACCTGACTTTGTAACATGGTTAAACATAATATGTATTTTGGATATGTTCTTGTTAGGTATTTTTTTCTAATGAAAAAGATACTATAATTACTACTGGGAATGGTAAGTTATATTGCAAGTAATGATTCTAGATTTAATTAGTATAAATTATATAAAATTTGGTGAGAAAATAAAAACCAAAACTAATACTTTTGACTATTTAGGAAGCTTATAAATTTCAGCAAATTATTTCCTTGAATGTTGATACCAAGTTTAAATAAAGGATAAATCACTCTAGAAAAATTACAAGTTTCAAATTAATTACAGTAAGTTAATTCATATATAACTGTAAATGGCATAAATTCTCTGGAGTAAATCTTATACAGTTTCTAGAATCACCAAGAAACATAGTGAAAGATGTTTTAAAAATGTTTGCATGTACTTTTCAGTCCTCTTCTATGTGGTCTTAAGTTAGTAACGTCTTTTGGGTCTAAAATAAACATTGCTTTTATCAATACTGGCTCACAAACAACCAAAATGAAATTTTTAAAAAGTTTTGTTATTCAGCGTCCAGTGGTCCATTGGGTTTTATGAGAAAAAATATGAGGAAAATTTTTATTTACTAGAAACACGATTAAACCAAAACAATGATGAATCAAATACACAACCATCAGCTAACAGGTTAGCTCAGGAAGAATATCATAATTACAACTGGAAAACATGTGGGCAGAATGTACTGGAAATTTTAGAATTTCTAATTGCCTCCCTTATTTTTTATGAAAACGTTTGGGCATGTTTACTCCAACACATTTGAATCTTGTGGATTTTTTGTTTCTGAAGGAATTCTGTAACTATATTTTGATTTAATTGTAAGCTGTTTTAGTTCACTGGCCCAAGGTATGGCTAAAAGTTTCAAATAGCATCTTCTAAGCTAGCAGATGCCTCTCCATTTGGGTGATACTCTAAGTTCCTATATACATAAATAATAAATAATTTCATCAGATTTTATTGTAATCTATGTGTTTTGCAAATAATCATTCGTGTAAACTATACGTATTTATTAGATTTCTAAAAAAATATTTGACCAATATGAAATAACACTACACCGTATAATAGTAAGAGTAAGGTTGTTCAAAATAATATTTCATGATAACATATCAAAATAACATTTCCTATGATAAGAATTTTATACTAATATCATTTACTTTTATTTGGCATTCACAACCTTATATGTTTAAAAAAAAGGTTTTTTTTAATGTTTATTTATTTTTGAGTCAGAAGCAGAGCATGAACAGGGGAGGGGCAGAGAGACAGGGAGACACGGAATCTGAAACAAGCTCCAGGCTCTGAGCTGGCAGCACAGAGCCCGACTTGGGGCTCGAACCCATGAACTGTGAGATCATGACCTGAGCTGAAGTCAGACGCTTAACCAACTGAGCCACCTAGGCGCCCCTTACAACCTTATCTGTTGAGTGATATAGCATTTTAGAGAAAATTAAGCCACAGATAAACTATGCTATTAAGACCCAAAACTGAACCTAAATCACTTGACTTCAAATTCCAAAATCTGAACTATTGTATATGACATGCTATCTTACTGTTTATACTATAATTTGGGGTGGGAAAAAAAAGCATTCCTGTCTGAGGTTCAAGGATCAAGAAGAGCTCTAGACAATCTTATTTAAACCAACATGAATCAAAGAGAATCATTTCAAACCTATAGTAATCCCTGTAATCAAGTACTCCAAAAGACAGGCTTGTTTCTAGAAGGATCCTTAGTATGATACATGAAGTACAATATACTTACTGCTTTAATTTTTTAAGACTACCACCAAGTTTTAAATTGTAATATTTTAAAAGTATAATTTAGTGATGTATCTTATTGTTTCATATTATAGATGTTTATAATTTTGTTCTATTGTGTATTTTTAGCTACACCTATTCTAATATGATAAAAAAAAGGACTGTGGTAACTTCAATAAGAAAAGATATGAGAGAACTTCTCATCTAGTTATTTAAGAGTCTTCTGCAGAGCCCTTGAGTCCTGTGAGGATTACTCAGAACCCAAGTGAAGTGTGACACGAAGGGGAAAGGGCCACAGAGTTCCTGCTCCCTTTTATCAGAAGAGGTTTTCTGCTTATATGTTGGAATTTCATGTAAAGAATTCTGTCTCTAAACAGAAGTTTATAAAGAACTGACCTAATGGCCTTCTGTTTCCACATGATGAAATGCAACCAGATTTAAATTACTGATTTACACCCATTACAAATTGCTGGGATTTGAATCTGCATCTTACTCATGTCTAGGAAACCATGGCTTTGTAAACACACCTAGTTACAGTGTAGGGCCAGAAAGTGAAAAGGAATTTAATTCTGAAAGCTAACTTTCATCATTTATACACAACTTGTTAAATTAATCACCCCTCAAAACTCCAAAAATGGGGTCTGTGGGCAGATACTGTATTTATTAGGTAAAGAAGGCTGTGTATCAAAAGAACAGTGTAATGTGTGTGTGCTTGAAAACAGAAGTGTGTGGTCTGGTTTTCAATTCTAAGAAAATGTGGGGGGAAAGTTCATGGATAGAATAAGAAATCTGAGATACTCACTCATGAGTAAGAAAATGTCATCCTGGCCCTGGCATTCATTTATGGTACAAATACTTTTGTAATCTGAAGCTTTTTCAAGTTTTGCAGTTTACATCCCAGAAAATTTACCTCTGGGTCATGCCTTTTCTGGGTGGAGTTTCCCAAGGAATACAGCTTTAATCACACATGGGAAGAATTACAGATTCTCTAAGAATTTTCTCTGATTTTCTGACCTATTTACTGGAAAGGTTTCTTATAGCTCAGTCTCTCAAGTTTCTACCACCAGGTTTCCAACATAATGGAAAGACATAATGCTCATAAATTCATTCTGGAAACACTCCACTGATTTGGCAACAAAAAAGTAAAGAAAAAAAAGTACCCTTTTTTCCTTCTTTCAAAGATAACCCAAGGGAATAAAATACACTCACAAATTCTACAAAAGGAATAGGATTTATAATCTATAATCTGATAGGATACAGCTGATCTCCCTCTAGGCTCCAGGTGATAGAGCCTAGGTATGTGATAAGTGATATTTTAAAATATGCCTTTTTTTTTCTTTTCTCTGCTTTATACAAATCTCAGCAATTGGTTTTTCTTTACTGTACCTGTGATGATTCTTTGCTTTCTAAATTTATTTACTTGAAACAAGAAGTAAATTATTGCAGATTTCGATGTCTTGTCTATTCCTATGAAGGAGAAATAACAATAAATAATAAAATGCAATCCAAAATTAGCAAGTGAAATAAATTACTATTTTAATATGTAAGGAATTTGTTATTAAGAAAACCAAGTTCACAAGACACAAATTTACAAGCCTTACCAAATTTGAGAGGAGAATGGGGACAAACGACACTTTTTTTATTTTTCCCTGAAGATAAACATGGGTGGAAAAAACTGGTGAATGTGCTGTAACCTGAACTTTTCTCTTACGTAGTCAGCGTGTGTCTTACATGATGTGTTGGGTCCTCCTTTGCCTAGGTGAATAAAACTAAATTTAATAATATGAAGCATAAAGCTAAGGGAGGAGTTTAATAACAATACTTCATTACTCATGGTTTCAAGGCACTGAAGGATAATGAACCCAAGTAATGTCGCATATCTTACGTATTATTAGGGGAAAAAGTTGGAAACTTACAACAAAGTAACAAAAGTGAGTCAATCAGTTAAAAATTTGAAAGAAATACATAAACGCAGTCTCTCTCAAAACTATTAGTACATGTGTGAAGTGATGTTAGATTAATACTTACAGCTTTGCTTATATATCATCCAGACCAGTGTTATTCCAATAACTAATGGCATGATCAACAGAATAAGTTACTGGATACTTCTTTTTTCTGATGGGCTTGACTCAACAGCAGTGGGATGGATACACTATATCACTTCAGTTTTAAGTTTAAAGCAGACAGAGCCTATGTAGGACCCAGGCATGACCATTACTTGACAGGCCTGGGGCTCAGGGTCCTCAGAAGTCATAATCATGAGTTTCCAGGTTTAGAGAGGGAAGTATTGGACAACATGTGCTGTTGCCTGAGTCCTCCAGTGGACATTCTTGGGACTCTTTGCCCCTTGCAGAAACTTTCCTCTGTAGTACATGGGCTACTTGAATAAAGGAGAATAATTCTGGCAGAAGTCCAATTCACAACTAGGTTATGGCACCTAATCTGGAAAAGGGCAGATAAATGCACAAAATATTTAGCAGCCATAGAATTGTAATTTTTAAATCATTTTATTTCCATATGTCAGAGTTGCAAATGACATTATAGGAGTGAAGTTTTTTAGTGATATTTATATAGAACATAAAATAATTTTCCAAAAGGGAAATTTAATACTTGAGTGGTTTCTTTTATGTTTTTATTTTGCTAGAGAGAAAAAGAGAAAGCATGAGTGGAGAAGGGACAGAGGGAGAGTGAGAATCCCAAGCACGCTCCTTGCTGTCAGCGCAGGGCCCAATGAGGGTCTTGATCTCACAAACCATGAGATCATGACCTGAGCCGAAATCAAGAGTCAGACGCATAACCAACTGAGCCACCTAGATGCCCCTTCAGTTGCTTTTTAAAAATAGATTCATGAGGGGCTCCTGGGTAGCTCAGTTGGTTAAGGGTCTGACTTTGGTTCAGGTGATGATCTGGTGGGAGTTCGAGTCCTGTGTTGGGCTCTGTGCTGACAGCTGAGAGCCTGGAGCCAGATTCAGATTGTGTCTCTTTCTCTGCCCCCGCCCCCTGCTCATTCTCTCTCTCTCTCTCTCTCTCTCTCTCTCTCTCTCTCTCTCTCTGTCTCAAAAATGAACATTTAAAAACATTAAAAAAAATAGATTCATGATACCATATAAAGAAAACTGCAATTTGACTCTGGGGATTTCCTTTCCCAATTTTTAATTGGCTTTGCAAAGCCATAGATTTCTACAGAGATTCTCATAGAGCTTCCTCAAAGAAAGGAGTATGTCATGTGGGAGTAGGGAGACCAGGCTGGGAATCAAGGTCACAGGGTTGCCACCACTGTTGTACTCCACAGTCACTCTGCCTGTTGGTCTTCCACGTAAGAATCTGAAGAACTGATTCAGCTACTTAAATTAAAAACTGCCGATCTCATCCTAGCATCTTATTTTACACATGAGGAAATTCAAGTCCTAAAAGATGAAGTGATTTTCCCATTGTCATCTGGCAAGAGAGTAGTATCACATCAATTTTTGGTTTAATCTACTAGTCTACTGGTCTTAACTACACTACGTTATTAGATCCGTGTCTTGATTACTACTTTAGGTATAACTTGTAAATGAGACATAGAGGATGGTGTCTGAAATGATGATTCAGCCAATGATTACTTAATTGGCTCCCTTGGATATGACTATTTGTCCATAGTATACAGACCACCCAGATGGGTAGCATGTTACATGATTTCAGAGGGCAAGGAAAGCTGTTCCTCACACGCCATCTCCAAACAATTAATACAAAGCAAACACCACTTGCTCAGTGAGATACGGAAGTCCATAGGAAAACCAAATTACTTGTTTAGACAGCTTATAGATGGTCCTTTTACATTGGGAAAAAAACCCCAAAAACGTGTAATATTAATAGTATTCACACTTCTTAGCTGCTAGAACCTCGGTGTGAATGAATTCAGTTTATCCTCCTTTACAGTGGAAGTATCCTAGATAGAAGGCATGGGTAAAGGGAGATCACGAAGATAAGAAAGGGTAAAGAGAAATAAATAAAATTGTCATGGGAAAACTCTGTAACATTTATCTTCACAATATTGAGGAAAAGTCTAATTTTCCTTATTTTCTTAGCTATGCAAGCAATATTCCTGAAAAACTAAACGGTTCTTCCAGTGGAAATAAGTACTAAGAATATCCTAAGAGTGGCACTTCTGTTGGAACAAAGCTGTGGAGGGAAAATCTGAGACCATAACAAAGTAGAATTTTTGTTATTACATTTACAGTGTTGACAGTAATAATTGGCATGTGACTCTCTTTTTTTATCTATAGTCTCCATTCTGTTGGCATTTATGTTTTCCATGGCCTTGGGCAATAAAGTAGGGAATTTTTGTTTACAAGCTACAAAGCACATTTTGGTTCTTTATCAACGTCAGGTCAGCCCCATTTAAAAAAATACTGTTACAACCAAAATATGAAGGTGTTCTAAAATCCTAGAAGTAATAAATTCTTATTAACTTTGTTAAAATAGAATCCACTCATTTCATTAATCATTTTCTTTCAATCTTTATGAAGTAGCCACATACTGTATAGAAAGATACCAAAAATAAGACTGAATAGTGGAAATACACACTGGCACAAATTAGTTGATTTTAACAGAATTGGTGTGAATCAAATGTTCATGATGACAAAATAAATAATGTTGCAGTTTCATATGTAAAAATAAAACAAAAACAAAAAAACCCTGTGAGACTAGTAGCAAAGAAATGCCTATCATTAAACATCCTTTACATTCATTATGTATCTTCTTTAAATTCTTCCCACCTTTAGTGTATTCAAAAGCCAATTATTAACAATGAAATTGAAAGTACATTCTTTAAAATATTTGTTTTTAACACTATAAAAAAATTCAAGTATGAGCTCAGTATTCATGAAAGATTTTTTTTAATAGTGATTATAATTTTGGTGTTATTAGACAATATTCTGGTATTAATTTACTGACAATGTATTTTCCCACTGTAACCATGTTTTTTTGTTTTGTTTTGTTTTAACAGATAGCTTACAAATGATTAGAAGAATTAATTCTTTCTGAGACTCCTCAGATGATTTCCTATAAAATTTGTATCTTGCTGTATACTTGTGAATAAGGTATAGTAAAGACACCGTCTATTACCATACTTGCTTAGCACTGAACAGAGAAGACATGGGTCAGGAAACCTCCAGTTTGCAGGAGAACTCCAGGCAAGATGTGGGTGGCTGTGCTTGAGTGGAGAAGCCAGATAAAGAGCAAAGATGCATCTAAGTGTCCTGGGCTGAGGGTAGGTAGATGAGGGAGAAAGTACAGTAAGCAAGTTCTCCTTAGATAAGATTTCAGTGTTAATCATCCATAGGAAGAAAATTTTAAAAGAGGGGAATTTTAAAGAAATACTCTATATGACAATGTTCTTTATTTCTTCCACTGGTAAATAGTGAAAAGAAAGAAAGGAGAGGACGTAACCTAGAAAGTCAGTTTCATCAAACAAAAATTATTTATTCATAACCGGCTAAATGCTTGTTCAGTTGTGTTTTCTCTGTACTTTGATCTTCTTGTACTGGTATTTAAGCTTCTGTTTTATGATCTCTTTCTAATACTAGGACCAGACCTCTGGAAATCACCTAATCAGACCTGGGAGCTTGAAAGAAGCAGGTGCTGAACCTTAATTTCTCCCCCGATTAAGAAAATGGGCTGTGACCGAAACTGTGGGCTCATCGCTGGTGCTGTCATTGGTGCAGTCCTGGCCGTGTTTGGAGGCATTCTGATGCCAGTCGGAGACATGCTTATTGAGAGGACAATCAAAAAGGTACAAGTATTCTAAAGGATACTTCTTGTCATTCATTTCTTGTCATTTGTATTTCGTGGTAACTGGCAACTTTGTATCTTTAATACAAAGGTGATTATGAGCCATTACAACTTCACACAGTTGAGAAATGTTAAAAGCATAATGTACTTTTAACATGAATGCATCACTATCTTAAGTATAATATCCAAATTCTCATCAAAGGTGTTTAGAAGTGTACAAGTTAGTAGAAATAATTGTTTTTCATTGTGCCTAAGGACTATATTGATGAGCTTTTGAACGAGAAATAAGTATGTGTATTTTGTGTATTATATATAAATTTAAAATTGTGTTTAATAATGAAACAGGAATCTTTGGTAAGGCTGGTATAATTTTTTTATTTGGTAAACTGTTGCTTTTTATAATATATGTAATAACATAATATTGTTTTATAAACATTCCTATTTATAAACATTTATACTGATTCTGCCAAAATACTTCCGGAAATGTTATATAGGACAAATGTCAGCATAAATGAAATGAGTTGACTGTAGTTTTAACAAAAACTAGAGTGGTTCAATAGCCAGGCTTTGCACAACAAAGTAGAGTTCATCTTCCACTTCCCTTCCTTCTATTGTGCTTCACACTCACCGACTTGAACTGAGAGAGAGTAGGAAGACTAGAATAAGAAGCAGATTTGCTGAAGTCCTAAATCAGTGGGTGGCAAATTGAATCAGCTTCAGGAGTTTGAAGACAGGGTTTAAAAAAAAAAAAAAAAAAGTGACGCTTCTAAGAACATTCCAAGAACAAGATAACATAAGAACAGGGATAACTGTGAACTTTGAGAGTGTGTATCCTGCCCCAGGGCTAGTATGCTCAGGTTTTTTACACATAATCCTACCCAAGTAAAACCTATCTGAGTGCTGGCCTCAGCTCTCAGCCTGCTTAGATGTCAATGCCCTGGCAGAGACAGATAGACAGATAGATAGACAGATAGATAGATAGATAGACAGACAGATAGACAGATAGATAGGAACCATTACCTCAATAACATCCTATTGTCCTATCTTTGATACTAAGACATTAATACACAAACACACACACACACACACACACGTATATATATATATATATATATATATACACACATACATACACATATATATGTATTTACTCAATAATAACATAAGCATTTTTATCTTTCGCTAACAGATTGTAAATCTTCAACCCCATGCATTTAACTTTAAAAATATATTGTAGGGGCACCTGGGTGGCTCTGTTGGTTAGGCGACTGTCTTTGGCTCAGGTCATGATCTCATAGTTCATGAGTTTGAGCCCCACATCAGGCTCTCTGCTGTCAGCGCCGAGACTGCTTTTGATCCTCTGCCCCACCCCCCTCTGCCTCTCCCCAGCTCTACTTGCTTAGCATTTGACAGAGATGACATGGGTCCACATACCTTCAGTTTACAGGAAAACTCCAGGCAGAATATGGGGGGCTGTGCTTGGGTTGAGAAGCCAGATAAAGGGAGAAGATGCATACAGATATTTTTATTTATATATATTATATATATATATATATATATATAATATATAAATAATATAGATTTATATATTATGTATGTTTATATATTATTTATATATACATAAATATAAATATAGATAGAAATTGAATGTCATCCCCTCCCTTGGAATGTCCAGTTTTCTTGCTATTATTCATGATACAGTTCAACAGAGACAGGCAGATGCTGGTGAGGTGGGGCTTATGTAACCATGTGAGTTGGAGCTCCATTGCACAGCACTCTTCCTATTCTATAAATTCTGCTTCCCTTCTGGGCCTTCTGTGGAGAAAGAACAGATACATTATCTGTACTAACACTCAGGCTATAATTTATCTTCTGGAAAAGTCTCCAGAATGGAAATTCCCAATAATCTCCCACTACACAGCATTTTAGACTGTTTTTTCCCAACACACAGATGGTGTCCAGTAGTTGAATATTGTTCACTTATCTTTTTCTTCTTCATTCAACAGTATTAGTACAGATAGTTTTTCTGTTCAATCATGTGCAAAGAGCTAACATCTATTTTAACTGTCTAATGTATATCTCTAACTTCATAATAGTTGTTCATGAGGAAATAAGAGTTTTGAGATGTCAAAAAATTTACTTTTATATAGTGACAGAGAGTAAAATAATTTTTTTACTTCAACAAATATAAAATTTAACCAGGGGAAAGCATAGTATACCAAAACATAAAGAACCATGAAACTAGGGTATTATATGGGAATTTGCTATTTAGAAAGAGAAGTCTCAAAACATTTGATCACTTCCGAAACGTGAAACTGTTGGATTTTCAAAAAGGATAAGACTTTGGAAGTTCAAAAGAGGGCTGTCATAAAGGCATCAGAGGGCTGAAGAATATTATAGGAAAAGGTGTGAAATGCAACTAAGTGCTGTAAAAAGGGAAGGAAGAACATATCAAATGTGCCCAGAATATGGGATCTACAAAAGAGATGATTAGAAAAACAACATGGGGTAAAATATATGAAGCTTTGAACATCAGGAAGAAGAATATTTAATTGGCCATGTGAAAGGCAGTAGTGGTTGGTGGATCTTTCCTGGTAGGTATAAGAGATAACAAAACCTGCATTTAACGATTCATATCACATGGCTTCCATTTATTTAGTGCTGTGAAGAGCTTCATATATACTAATTCATTTAATCTTTGCAGATATCTATGAGATCCTCTTATTGTACCCACTTTAGTCACAAGACCTTAAATCTACTTGCCAACTCATGTGGCCAAAAGGAGTCAGTTCCCAAACCTAGACAATCTGAAGGCAGAGACTAGATGATACACAGTCTTGTGCAGTATGATCCTACAATAAAAAGAGTTGGAGAGACCAAAAACAGGAGAACAGGGGGCACGTGGGTGGCTCAGTCAGTTAAGCATCCAACTTGTGGTTTCAGCTCTGATCATCATCTCACGGTTCATGAGTTTGAGCCCCACATTGGGTTCTACACTAACAGTGCAAAGCCTGCTTGGGATCCTCTCTCTTACTCTTTCTCTGACCTTCCCCACTCACACACTTGCTCTCTCTCTCTCAAAATAAATAAACATTAAAAAAAAGAGTTTAAACAAAAAACAGGAAAACGAGGGAAAACTATGCAGGACATGGCCATTTTCAAGGAGAATTTAAGATTCCCTTTTAGAAAGATCTTTGCACAATCTGCACATTATGTAACAAAGGCACTCTGGGCTAGTGTAGTGGAGTACACAGAAAAAAATGGGTGATGGAGCGTAATGGCAGTTTGGATATGGAACTAAATTAGGAGGGAGGGTAAAAACACTTCAAGATGTCCAGTTGAATTACTGGGAGAGATGTATATCTTAGGAGAATAAAAGAGGTTTTATGAGTGTTTTGACGTGAACATCAGTATTTCAAAGGTCAGTACTCAGATTGGTTTGATCATTGATCTAGAGATTACAGATAAAACTAAACAATCTATTTGCTATCTAGATGGCTTGAACGTCAAGACAAAAAAAAAGCAGAGAGATTACTATAGGTTTTATACATAATTCGAGGTATAAAAACAAAAAAATGATTTTATGAATGAAGAAATAAAAACAGAAGAGTGTAATTACTTTGGAGGTTAATATAAGGCTAGTGCTCAAAGAAAGAGAAAATGCTCTAAGGCAGATGAAAATTCAGGAAATAATGATTAGGACATGGTTACTAATGTTCTTGAAAATATAAATTCAGTAGGGTAGGGTAATAAAGAGAGGTATGCAACAAAGAAATAGAGTACTTTCTCCTCTTGTTTTTGAAGTAAGAGTTATCTGTGCAATCTTATACAAGACAAAAGGGGATGGTATGGATCTAGACCCTAGAAGGAGGAAGAGGCACAAAACAGATTTAAGGAAGAATGAGTTTCCAAAAATATTAAATGATAGTTTATATTGTATGCCTGCCACATATCTATAGCCTAAAACTAATCACCAGAACCTCTCCAATGGTCAGAATCTGTGATACATTTAAAACTAAGCCTGGTTTTGCTCTCAGATTTCCATATAGTCATGTTGATCTTATCAACTTTAGTCCTATAAAGATGCTGGGATTTGTTCTTTCTTTATACAGGGTATTTCTTTTTTCTTTAGTTTACAAAACTGTTCTAAAAGTAAGTTTGGAATATATATCTGTTTGAAATACAGTTGGAGTCAAATCTCTGAATTATGTGTAAACCCAAAGAGCCAAATCATTTGGGGTAAAGCTGTTATTTTACAAATAAAGAATAATTTTAGTACCAGTCAGTTTTTGCCACTGAAACTCACTGAAGATTACTTTCTTCATTTAATTGACTAACAGCAAATTGGGAAAGTTATTACCTATATACAAGCACCTTTTAAAACTATTAAGTTGCTTAATTAAAAAAAAAAAGATCAGGGGGCGCCTGGGTGGCGTAGTCGGTTAAGCGTCCGACTTCAGCCAGGTCACGATCTCGCGGTCCGGGAGTTCGAGCCCCGCGTCAGGCTCTGGGCTGATGGCTCAGAGCCTGGAGCCTGTTTCCGATTCTGTGTCTCCCTCTCTCTCTGCCCCTCCCCCGTTCATGCTCTGTCTCTCTCTGTCCCAAAAATAAATAAACGTTGAAAAAAAAAATTAAAAAAAAAAAGATCAGAAAATCATCCCATAGTTATCTCATTCATAAAGCAAAGCTGGGACTCTATGATATCTTCCAGTTCTAAAAGAGATAGCACCCTGAAACTGGCATTTAAAATGGTCTAAAATGGTCCAGAAAATTTATTTCTTTCATATATATATACACATATATATATATATACACATATATATGTGTATATATATATATAATGTGTATATATACACATATATGTAAACAACATTAACAATAAATAACAATATTTATTAACAATAAACATTAAAAATATATATATATAATGTGTGTATAGTGTGTACTAATATACAGATGTATATATACACATCTATACATATACACATGCATTCATTTTACTCTTAATTTTTAAGGGATGTTTTCTAGGGACCTCATGCTTTTTATGGATTACAGCTGAGAACTTTCTTACCAGTACTTTTGACTATGATTCCTAACAGATAAGAGTGGAGCCAACAGATTTATGCAACCTTATGTAGATAAGCAAAGTCAGTGGCATTAGCTTCCACAAATATAGAAACTGGCACAGCACTTTGGAAAAAGGTCAAAGTCCTGCCACTGTTTATAAAAGATAATTTATCACTTGACACTGTTAATATTACTTGATGAATGTTTAATGAATATTGTATAACAGTAGGAATTTTAAATAAATTTTAATTTCCCTATGATATTAAGTATAGAACACCAAGAAGGAAATTAAAGTTCTTTCTTTCCTCCTAAAAGACTAATGTTAAATTATACATCATTTCTTTGCACACTTCCTGAAAAGAATAATCCTTTAGTAACTTGTAAGACATGCTTTCAGATAAAATAAGTTGAAATAATTAGTTGTTTATTAAAATAGCCAATATTGGACTCAATAGTCCATATTTTAATAATATAAATTAACATTTATATTGCTTCAATAATATATGCTTATTGTATTTCCAGATATGAAAAAATAATTTGTATAAATTATGCTAATGATAATATATGAGAACATAAGCATGAACATGAAACAGTCCAAAGTAAATTTTAAATTAAAATAGAGGCATAAAAATGAATTAAACACTACATACATTAGCATTTTAATTGCAATAATAAAATTACTTAAAAAGGGATTCAAGAAATAGCAGGTAAGCATATATAATTTTTCCCCCAGTCCAATTTTTATTGACATATCAACATAATTTACTACTCAAGCCAAATGCAGAATCTCCCATATTAAGTTCTTACATAAATTTTGGAGGCTAATGACCTGGGTTTCAGAAACATTAAATCCAATCAGTTTCCCCAAATTGGTGTTTTAACTGATGACTTGATAATCTGAGACTGAAGTCATTTTTTGACTCTCAGCACAGCTGCCACTAATATTGTAATTCAGTCTCCGTGAGCATGCACACGCAAGCATGCATGCACACATATGCCCATGTACATAATACAAACTTTTTTGAATGTGGGGAAATGGTTTGTAACTGGTCCTAACCAGAACAAATTGTGGTAGTAACTGGAAAGGCTGAAGACTCTTTTCAATATGAAGAAACACAGTGCAGAACATTTTAAGGAAGTTTTGATGTCACTGCAGTGAAAATAAATGTAAAAATGATTAAATCATTTAAAGAAAAAGAAGTGTCACCGTATACTACATGAGTTATTGCCACATGACTGGGTTAGACATCTCCATTTACTCTGGAGAGTAAATATTAGAGTTCTTCCTCCAAAGAGTAGATAGGATTTGTATAATAGCCAACATTCACTGAATGCTAGCTCTGTGCTAACACTGTTCTAAGTGCTCACATTTATTAATCTCTATAAGAAGCTAGGAGGCTATATATTCAATTAAACCATATTCAACTCATGTTGAGTTTCAAAATACTAATCTCATGTGGTTCAACCTAATATTATTATTATCCCTATTTTACAAATGAGGAAAGTGAGGTATAAAAAAATTAAATAACCTGCCCAAGTTTAATGGTTACCATGGCACCCAACTGGGGATTAAACCCATAGGATCTAGTTTCATTCTTAAACACTTTACTCTGTACCCGGAGGGAAGAAGCCACTCTATATGTTCAGGGTAGGGATAGGATAAGGAAATGTAACTCATAGGTTAAAATCTGCTACACATGATCCTGTCTATTAGTACTTTACAAGATCCTTGAGAAATGGGACAACATATTTTCCACATTGGTACTCTATCTACTCCACCCATGGGAAGTTATCAAGGACATTTTAATAATTACCCTAAAGTTGCCAGTGGTGGTGATGGGCACTGTTTTCCTGCAAAAGCAATAATCTAGTGAGTATGTAACAAAGTAGAAGATACTACTATTCCAAACTTCTGCTTTCACATTAATGTAACAAAATAGAAGTTTCAAAGGCCAATAGTTTTCAACCCAGCTGGAGACCATACCATAAGAGTGTCATTAGTCTGGAATCTAGTCAGCACTGGGACTAGTCTACACGCTTAAAGTCAGGGACAGATGCTGATGTAGACATCAGCCAAATGAGAGGATTTTGAATTATATTGTTTTTTCATGTGCTCATTTATCAGCTTTGTACTTCTAACTTAGTGAAAGGTTTGCAAGATTGGCTAGCTAGTGCAAATCCAACTTAACTTTAAGGCCTTTTAAGTTCACAAATGATGTAAAATCCTTTGCTCCTTTTAAAATTAAGGAAACTTGTGGCTTGATTTAGTCTTGGTACTCAAGGAGTGGCTAGCCAATTTTCTAATATATAGAGTAGTCTTAGGATCAGAAGAAATGCATTCCTATTTTGACTGCTTCAATGTTTTTCTCTTTGGCTCTGAACAAACGATGGCATTATGAAACTATGCAAGATTGGAGTAAAAATACCTGATTTCTCTATTACCTGCTACAAAGTTGTCCTATAACATTGACTAATCATCTGTTTTTCTTAGGACTCATTTCTACCTCTGAATAAATAGCGATGGGGTTAGATGACTCTAACTCTAACAGCTAATAATTCAATGCATTCATTTCAACTTTTTGCGTTTCATCTTTGCCATTTAAAAAATATCTCTAGATCAACAAATAAGGCAAAGTGTTTCCTGGCCTTTAGAAGAAAGGCATGATGCATTTCTAGTCTTTTGATGTTAAATGCACACACATTAGAGTTAGGGAGGTTTTCTGCCCTGCCAAGTATCTTCCATCACTTTTCCTTTTCAATTCTGTAAACATTTATTGAGTTTATTGCATTAAGAACTAACGTAAAATGTGTGCCTTAAGAGGTGTATGATAAATAATTGATATTGCATTGTCCTTAAGATTTGTATACTGCAAAGGTAGTAATGTGTAAGTTTGTCTGTATCTTCCCCTCATAAAATCTCTTGAAATTGGTAAATTAACATAGCTTTCAGCTTCAACGATCTCATCAAACATATTCACATGCTTGATCTGCATGTAACTCTGTCCTAATATGGAGCTTGTTACTATTGGAAATAAGACTTTTGGGGAACTAATAAACAGTTTTTCAAGGACAGTTGGTCATAAAAAGTAATGGTCTAACATCAACATGAGCACAACAGTGAACCCAGTGAAAATGCATTGCAACAGCACAGGATTTTGTAATAGCATTTCAGCTTGGTTCCCTGTTCATCTCTAAGGAATTTCCTTATTCTCTGGATTAAGCAATAAGTAACATATCCTGAAGATATGAAACTTAATCTTACTTCTACCAACTAAGTGCAGAGGTGACAGGAAAACTAAAAGAATGTAATAGCATGGTATGAAAGAGGACTAGTCTAAGAGTCAGAGACTAGGATTTTCATCACAGTTCTGCTACTATTTGCCTGGGCCAGCCACCTGGTTCCTCAGAGCCTCAGTGTTCTCTCCTAGAAAATAGGATATTGTTCAATGTCCTTTCCTGACTCATCATTCTATGAATTGATGCTTCCAGGTGAAGGAAACAAATAGATCAGATTGTTCCTGTATTCATAGATCTGTTGGGATTCATTTTCTGTGAAATACTTTTCTTCCTCTTCCTCAAGCACAAAGGTAGAGCTTTCCATTCTAGGCATTCTTCCCAAGGTGCTTAATTGGGAATACTGCCTGCTACCAAATCACCTTTGTTTGCTCTAGTTACTATATATAGCCTTATAGACTTTGGGCTAAGAGAGTGAAAGCCGGGGAAGGAAACTGGGAGATCATCTATAACCACCTCTTTTATAGATAATGATATTGACCCTGAGTGGTTTGGTGACTTTCCATCCAGTTCCACAGCATCTAAAGCAAGGGAACACGTTTCTAACATGAGGTTTTGTGATTACCTCATTGACATTTTTTCCCACTTGTTTATCTTTACTACATGGCGCATTGGTGATTTTTAACGAATTCCACAAAATAATAATAGGATAATCTCCTCATTTCATCCTTTTATTGTGTAAGTAATAACTTTAATAATAACATTAGACTGTTGTAGCTTCTGGAAACATGTCTTATTTAGTTGTCACATATATACTAAGTTAGGGATTGAGAAGGATTTTGAAGAGAAGTCAAATTTGTGTTTTTCACCAAGAAATTTTTTTAAATTTAATAAATGTTAAGTGATCATCTTCTGAAGTGTCCAACTTTTGAAGAAAAGTTAAAGCTTTCAATACCACCAGATTTTTCTCTCTTTTTTCTGTTTTGTCTCATCAATCTGAGGACAGCAGAGAAGTTAATGTTGAACCTGGTAGGAACTTTGTTAGGTTTAATAAAATTTGCTTAATAAGTTATAACTGTTGCAATATAGGGTCACTCTAAAGCTTGCCAATGGTTGGCCTTACATCAACATCCATGTCTGCAATATTATACCCTGATTCCCTTTGTAAAAGGTTGACAAAAAGAGGTTGCTATAGTAATTTTTTGAAAACATTTCTGTTGCAACTGTGTGGCAAGGTTCTCATGAAGAAGGTACTTGAGCTTAGTCCTTGCCTTGGCTAACAAAGTTATAAACTCCCAGAGGCGCCCATATTTACTACAGAGAAATAACACAAACTTGTTTTCTTTTTCATAGGAGGTTGTACTCGAGGAAGGTACCATTGCTTATCAAAATTGGGTTAAAACAGGCACAGAAGTTTACAGACAGTTTTGGATCTATGATGTGCAAAACCCACAGGAAGTGGTAGCTAACAGCAGCAAAATTAAAGTTAAACAAAGAGGTCCTTACACGTACAGGTGAGTCCTCACAAATAAGTGGCATTCTTTCCTTGACCATACATATTTCTGAAAAACTTCCACTTGAAAAATGCCATTGTTTTCAGATGTACTTCTTCCTGTTTCCCAGTAAAATATCATGAAATATTTTGTTTCTGCCCTATATGGAATACTGATTTAAGGATTTAATGATTATAAGAAATACAGATTTTATTATAAATTTAGCAGTATCAGATAACCACCCTACATTTAAGAAGTCACGGGTGTTTTACACTTATGACATATATTCTCAACAACTCTGACATATGCATGCATAATAGAAAACATCTTATCAGAATTTTAAGAACCAGTATTTTAAGATCCTAAAATTGCATACATTTTATCAGTTATTCTCAAAGTGTGGTTCCCAACCTGACAGCAACAGCCTCACCTATTCTGAGAATCTGCAGATTTTCCCAGATCAAATGAATCAGAGACTCTTGGGTTGGAGCCCAGCAATGAGTTTTACAAATCCTCTGGGTGATTCCAGTACTTACTCAATTTTGAGAACCACAGCATTAAACTGATTTTATGTAACCGCAGTACCTGCTAAGGATTTCTAGAAACTAATTTCCAAGTCATATGGGTGTTTATATTGATTCAGTGGCTTCATTCTTATATTTTTTCCAGAACTGACACCAAAATGCTATGCCTTTCTCTTATATACCCTAATAGTTTAACACAATTCTAAATGGAATATTCGGGTATTAGAACTAGAGGGGAATGATTAGCTAGGACTTTTCAGTTTGTATACTAAAAAAACTGACACCAAGGGATATGTAGTGATTGTTTATGTTTACACAGACCTAAGAGATGGTACCTCCTAGATTTTTGTATGTATTTTTATTTCTTATTTAAATTATATACTATGTGTTTTCTCCAACTATCGAAGTAACACAAGGGGGGACTGAGGTGCTAAAAGCACTAACTGTAACCAAGGATTAGATTTATGATATCCATGTGGGAACACCATTAAGTCCTGCTGTATCATTTGTTATACAAATGTGTGATTTTCCCCCAAGGATAATTACAACTGGTTACTTACTTTGATCAGTTCTTATCACAAAATTACATATTTATTATGATTTCATATAATTCATAGTTTTAATATCTGTTTTAGATAGTCTATATAGTTTCTTTTCCATGCATTAATATATTTTTAGATTGACTACTCACACACAAAATATAATAAAATAACAGTAGTTGTGAAGGTAGTGGCTGCTGCCATAGTATGTGATATATAAGCTACAGAGGGCCTTGGTGCCTTTTCTGTCCTAGTAATTGTCCCCAAGTCTCCTGTCTCTGTGCATATGTCTGTGACTATTCACAGTACTGTTGAAGAACACTTGGTTTTCATTGTTAAAAAAAAAAAAAGGAAAATGTTTTTTTCATGGTCTTAAAGTTACCATGTTATTATCAAAAACTTATATGAGGTGTGCATGGGTGGCTCAGTTTGTTAAGTGTTTGATTCTTGATCATGGCTTCATGGCTCAGGTCATGATCTCTGAGTCATGCAATCAAACCCAGTTACCGGCTTAACACAGAGCACAGAGCCTGCTTGAGATTCTTGCTCTCTCCCTCTCTCTCTGCTCCTCCCCTGCTTGTGCTCTCTCTTTCAAAATAAACAAGTAAACTTAAAAAAAAAAGCCTATGCGAGTATCTTACTCCAAAAAAATTGTTAAGAAATAATAATCTAAGAAAAATTGTTTAAAAAATTATAACTTGACTGAACTGCATGCGTGTGAGGAAACTGAATAGTTGTTAGAATTTGAGAACTCTTTCACTTTTATTTTGCAGGGGTATTTTTTTTATTTTTAAATATATTCCTTGAGATATGTAGAAACAAACAATACTGAATCTAGCCCTAGAGAGCTAATACATAGTTACTTTTTAGAGACTTTAACCTATCTCTCTAAGGGACAAAAGGGTTAGTTTAGATTTACTTGGAGAAGCAATGAAGGAAGGTTGAATTAGGGAAGTGGGATTTGCAGCTAAAGTTTATAAACAATAAATCCCATTTATATAACAATGTTAAAGGGAATTCTAAACTAGGGTTCATCTTAAGATGTCACCAAAATGGAGTCATTAGTGTCTGTTTGGATACCTTAAATAATAAGAAAATAATTGATTACCTTTCAGAAAAAGTTAATAATTTCATACTCTTCCTAACAGCTAATAAGTTTTACTGAACCTGCCTCCCTATAAATTATACCCTGAATACATTTGAAATTGGAAGTGTAGGAGGATGTCCCTCTTCAAACACAACCACAGCTTATTTGGCTGATGTCTGTTAAAGTGAGTTCACTGAAATTTTGACAAGGTACAGCATTGGTCAAAGCATGAAATTGCCTGGATTGAGATCTTAATTATACATATTGTAAATTACGTGGTCTCTATGAAGACACATTAATTCCTTGAGAATATTCTCAGGTCCAACATTAATCTTTTATTTAAAAAAAAAAATTTAGGGGCGCCTGGGTGGCGCAGTCGGTTAAGCATCTGACTTCAGCCAGGTCACGATCTCGCGGTCCGTGAGTTCGAGCCCCACGTCGGGCTCTGGGCTGATGGCTCAGAGCCTGGAGCCTGTTTCGGATTCTGTGTCTCCCTCTCTCTCTGCCCCTCCCCCGTTCATGCTCTGTCTCTCTCTGTCCCAAAAATAAATAAAAAACGTTGAAAAAAAAATTTAATGTTTATTTAATCTTGAGAGAGAGAGAGAGACAGTGTGACTGGAGGAGGGGCAGAGAGAGAGAGGGAGACACATAATCTGAAGCAGGCTCCAGACTCTGAGCTGTCAGCACAGAGCCCGACGACATGGGGCTTCATGAACTATGAAATCATGACCTGAGCCTAAGTCAGAGGCTTAACTGACTGAGCCGCTCAGGCACCCCTCATCTTTTATTTTTTTAAGTTACTTGGCTTTGGCAGGAGTACAAAGAAAGCAATTTGGGGCAAAGTCTAAGGCAAATTTCTCCCTTTTACCTCATTAGCCAACACTTTCCAAAATCTGTGTACATTTTAATTTTTAAACAAAAGAATTGAGCGATTATGTTCTGCTTCTAAAAGTATTTTCTAAACACAGGCCTCAGTTAAAAGATTTTTCTCTTAGTGCCATCTACTGGTATAATGTTGTAAGTACAACTTAAGTAAATTGGAATCTGGGTAACATTTTGCTATTGTTTGAATTATTTTACATACATAAATTTTGCTAAAAATTAAAGTGCTTCAATTTTAAATGCTAATAGTAGGTTCTCTAATTTAAAATACAATTATATAAGAAAAACTAGAAGTTGACTAGTAACAGACTGTCTTGGGTGCTCTTTCATATTTGTATATTCCTGGTATGTCTACAGTACTTCAAGAAGAATAAATAATAAAGCTTTGATGGCATTATATTAAAAATAAATTTTCTATAGTACTGTGAACTCTTTTAAAATAATGTGAGCCATTAACTAATTTGTTTATTCATGCAAAAAATTATTTATCATGAACTCAATATGTGCCAGGCACTCTGCCTGTGGATGCAAAACACTCATAATCCCTACCCTACAGGAATTTACAACTTTATTACACCGGAGTGAAATGTTGTTCCTTGTACATGGGTTTTCAGTCTTTACTTTAGCTATCTATTCATCTCATGTATGGACATTCACATATATGATAGTGAAATGAATGGTATATACCTCATTTTGTCTCAATAAACATCTTGTATTTGGAAAAGATTTTTCTTCATAATAATGAAGATTATTCATTCACCCTTCCCCATGTTCCTAAAAGGTATTTGGTACTTATAAGCCTAGAGATTTTACAGCCAGGAGCTTAGAACTAATAAGTATTTAATATACGGCAGGAATGGTGAAGGGAATTGACCTGTAAAATGGAAATTATATTCCATTAGTTATCTTTCATTCTCATTAAAGTACTAGAAATATGAAAAAGCCAGTGCTGAATACGCTATGTACTTAGAACATTCTTTCTCATTTAAGAAAATGTACTCTTAATATTCCCCTACTGAAACCTTTCTAACTGTCTCCTCCTTACCCTCAGGATCAAGGCCAAACATTTGAGGATAGGATGCAACTCTTTTATGCTTGAGATCTTGCTTACTTCTGTGGCTCTATTTCCCATGATACTCCTTATTCTCACCTTGCAATCCATCCAAATTCAACAATTTGTGTTTCTAACAATACACCATGGGTCTTTTTACCCCACTCCACCTAAACTTCTGTTTGTCATTCAGACCACCTGGGTGGAATCGCTACCAAAATGGCTATCATTACTCCCACTATGACAGTCCCAAACCTGGATTTATATTTGTTCTGGGTCTCCCCCTGGACTCTGCATAAGCTCTCATAATGACACATGTTACTTCTCCTATGTTGTGAAGATTTGGGATCACCTCTAATACACTAAAGACCCCGCATTGGCTTACTTGTCATTTTAAACCAATTGGTTGGCATCACTTGTGACGTATTCTATATACTCAAAAATTATTTGTTACGTGAATGGATGGCATTTGAGACCTGTTCACTTGAGACAATTATTTTGAATTTTATTTACTTCTGGTTTTCAGAGTTCGTTATCTAGCCAAAAAAAATATAACCCACGATCCTGAGAACCACACAGTCTCTTTTCTTCAGCCCAATGAGGCCATCTTCGAGCCTTCACTATCAGCTGGAACAGAGAATGACACTTGGACTGTTCTCAATCTGGCTGTAGCAGTAAGTAGACAAACAACAAAAGTACTGGTTTTGAAATACTCTAGGATCCACTGTAGTGGATCTTATGATTAGAACTCTCATCAGATATTCTTCATTTTGTCATTTTAATAAAAATATGTTCCTATGTCATTATTTTGAATGGATTTAGCATCATTTGGAAAAATGACAAAATCATAACAACTGAATTGGAAGACTACTTTATCATTAAAAAAAAAATAGGATTGAATTTTAAATGTCTCCTTGTGACTGGCACTGAGGCAGAGAAATGTAGTCATCTAGGGATTAGATAAGTTGCACTTTTTGTCCTGGCAAGATTGAGCAGTAATTTTAAAGATAAGGTTAGATTTGTTTCTATTAAACTTAAGGCTTGTATTAAATCCATCTATGTGTTAAAAATATGATACTAAAATTGATGTCTCAGTGATTTTTTTTTATAGGCTGCACCCCATCTCTACCCAAATGCATTTGTTCAAGTGGTACTCAATTCACTTATCAAAAAGTCAAAATCTTCCATGTTTCAAAAAAGAACTGTGAAAGAGCTCTTGTGGGGCTATAAAGATCCGTTCTTGAGTTTGGTTCCATATCCTATTTCCACGACAGTTGGTGTGTTTTTTCCTGTGAGTACCAAATGTGAATGTTGATTTTTTATATCTTAGATAAATATAATGACATTGGCAATTTATAATTTTACAACTTAGTGTGTTCACATGATTTCTGATCTGGGAGTAGATATTCTAATTTTTATTTTATTATTTTTATTATTTATTTATTTATCTTGAGGTTATTCTAATTTTTTAAAGTCTCTATCTCAGATGGCTCTGTAGTTAGAAAATTTTACTCATGTAAATTTAACAATTAAATTTAAAATGAATAAACTGAGATTTAATTAGGTTTCCATTCTTTGATAAATACACAATTGTCTAAAATAGGTTGTAAGCCAATAAGGCTGTGAATATTTTCTGTTTTGATTCCCCTTATCAAAAAATCAAGTTTAATACCGTATTTTTCTTTGTGTTAAATGTATTCATCTTAACATTCCTCCTTCTCCAGAACTCTCACAAATTTGTGTTAATAAAAATTTAAAAGTTAGCCTAAATTGGAACACAGTGAGATTGATAAATCAGCAATGTCCTATTTTAATGCACTTTGTCAAAGAAATGGCAGTTTGCAGATGAAAGAAAAAGTGAATTTGGCAATGTACTTAAAATAGCTTAATATTTTGAATTATAAATAGGACAAGCTAACTATTGAATTAGAATTTTGACTGATTTATTTGGCACTATATGTGATATTAGTTATATTCTCCAGTTTATTGTTGTTATTTTACCTTAGATAGTGTTTAGGATTGAAAGGTTATATGCCACTAAATAGGAATGTAGAAAGCTTTAAAGGATCAGAGATTCAGTTACTATGTTTTGACTCAAAAACTCTTAACATCTTTCCTTGGCTGATTGCATTTTTAATTTTGTAGGCCTAAGTTTTATATCCACTTGTTAAAGATCATACCATTTAGGAAGAAAACAAAAAATATCCTAACATTTAGAAAACCTCTAGAAGTCTTCCCATTGTTCTCAAAGTTTTTTCTTAATATCCCCTTACCTCAATATAATAGGAGTAGTGATCAAAATTGCCTTACTGGCTTAGTTATGACTAGAGTTTGGATCATGGCAACTTCTGGTATTGGTCTTTCTTCCTTTGTCTTAACCCCTAGCACTTATTTCCAGGTGCCATTTATAGCCTATGTTTTTAAAATGTTAAAGACCAATAATTTTAAAACTTTATTGCATATATATTTCAGGCCACATAAAATAATTATTAATAATCGATAACTGGTATTTGAAAAATATGAACATGAGTTACATACTTTATAACTTGGAAACTATGACTTGTCCTAGAAGTAATTTCTTCTTGTACATATCTTTTCAGTACAACAACACTGCAGATGGAATTTATACAGTTTTCAGTGGGAAAGACAACATAAGCCAAGTTGCCATAATTGACACTTACAAAGGTAAAAAGTAAGTATCCAGGTAAAGTGTGTGAACTCCAAAGCAGGAGGGATATTTATTTAACAACTGCTAAGGCACAGGCACTAACTATGGTCCAGATCTGCCTATATTTCAGCCCTGGAACTTCGTGTTCTTTGAGGTGTTCACCCTTTAGTTGTGACAACTGGTCACTAGTGCATAGTTGCTAAATATCAGCCTCACTACAGAATTAGCTTTACCTCTGTATACAGGTTCTCTTACATAGAGAAATCCAAAGTGAATTCCATCTCTGTTGCATGGCCACCATCACAGTACACTCATATGGCCACAAATGAAAGGAAGAAAAGCATTACGTCAGCTGATCAACTAGCAGGTAGAAAAACATAGTTTTCTGGGTGTGTTTAACTTGTTGTATTGAGCCTATCAAATAAAAATTGTTCATTCCACCGCACGACTTCATGTGTCTCTTTAAAGTTGAAAACTTAATGAATCCATGCAGATGTTGTCATGGCGTTTTCCTTCAAAATTTCTTAATTTTCTATATTGATAAATCAGCATTTTATACCTTTATCAGTGCAAAAGTGGAATTAGTACTGCAAATATAGTTCTAAAGTTGCCATATTAACTTGAAAATAAAGACCAGGCCTCCTCTGAAGTAGTAATAGAATGATTACTCTTCTATCTTGTTACTACTGGATTACTACTATGCTACTATTCTGAATGAATATTAGATAGTCATGATTTGCTTTTTTCCTCAGCTCCTGCTTAATCATCTAGAGTACACATAATTTATCATGTAAATTTATCATGTAAATTTATCATGTAACAAAGGAAGAATCTCAGTAAATGTCAGGGAAGAAAGTCATCTTCTCTTTTAATCAAGGTTAATAAATATGCTTTGGATCAGTTATTTCCTGGAAAGAATACAGTAATCAAAATTCAGAGAGATTAAAGGTTTTTATTAATTAATACAAGTAACCACTGCCTCACACTGAGTCCTTATCTAAAAATTGCATAAAACCATTAAATATTCACTTAGGTAGTAGTTTTTCTTCTATAGATTCCATACTAACATCTTTTTAAAGAAAAGTATAGTGGAGGAAAACTCACACTCTTAAATGCTTATTGCAATGAAATCACATCACTGTATATTGAGAAACACAAGCATTTTTGCCTTTTCAATATTACAGAGATATTTTGAGGAGAGTTACTAAGTGTTTCTAATTGGAGTAAGAATTCCACTTCAGTTTAAGATTTGATAAGCTTAATGTAACTGATCATGGCAAGACTGAGCATGATTAACAGTTTATTCTGTTTAAAAAAGAAGTAACATATTAAAAAAATAAAAATAGTGAGACTAATTAGAAAAAAAATTTTTTAAATAAAAAAGAAGCAACAACTTGCCTTGACATCTCGCTAGATGATACATTATCAGTGGGGAAAAACCTGGTTTTGCATCACCAAAAAGTGGCTGAGGATACAGAGAAATTTTTACTACTATTTTTATTGCTTCCAGATATATATACATATATCTTACTTAGACATCAGTATAGAAATTAATAAACTCTGTCCTACTTTATTTTTTTAAATGTTTTTATTTATTTTTGAGACAAAGAGAAACAGCATAAGCAGGGGAAGGGCAGAGAGAGAGGGAAACGCAGAATCCAAAGCAGGTTCCAGGCTCTGAGCTGTCAGCACAGAGGCTGACACAAGGCTCAAACTCACAGACTGTGAGATCATGACCTGAGCCGAAGTCAGACGCTTAACCAACTGAGCCACCCCAGTGCCCCAACTCTGTCCTACTTTAATGCAAGCTTATGCAAGAGTTAAAAGGGAGAAAAGTATAAATGGATGATCTATATGTTTCCATCTCTTTCTTCGACATCGGTTTTTCTTTCTTCTTCCCTACACCCCTCTTCTCCCTCATACTGAGCTTACATCAGTTAACCCACTTTATATTTACCTATGTATTTTGAAAACTCAACATATTACCAAATAGTTCATTTCTCAAAATGGAAAAAAAAATTCTCTGCTATGTAGAGATATAAATTTCTGAGGTATTTCTCCTTTTTCTTTTTTCAGAACTGTTTTCTATTCTAAGTTGTGTTAAGTTAACACTTGGCACTTTTTATTTTATAATCTGGCACTTAATGGTATTGGGCACTTAATTTACCTCAACAAGATGAAACCTTCAAACAAAACATAAACCACAGGACTTACAACATTGCTTAAACTTAGCATTTGTCACACATCTAATCTTTATTTTAGCAATATTGAATCATAATAGACAAAGTAATATGAGAAAGGTACTCTAGAAAAGAGAATGTTTATTCATTTCTTTTCTTTTTATTCCAAAGGAATCTCTCCTATTGGCCAAGTTATTGTGACATGATTAATGGTACAGGTAAGGGCATTTGTTTTGTGGTAATAATCACCATGAACCCACCTCCCTCTCTCCCACAAATTCCACCATTGTACTTACAATGTTCTGAGTGTTAAGGGTATGTGTTTACCTATCTTTATATCCCAAGGCCATAATTGAGAGTGTCTATTGTTACACAGGCTTAGTAAATGCCTAATGTGATGGGATTTCTGAAGATTAATCCTTGAGGATTAGCCTTTACTGCATTACTAGGGAAACATTTGATTAGTAAAACCTTGACTACATGAACTATCTTCATGGCAACAGAAGTAAAAGAGTAAAAAGAAAAACTTAGAAAAAATAGTTAATATTCACATGTTTTATAAATACTGTACGGAAAATGATTTAAAATTGAAACATTTTAAAAATGAAGATAATTACAAAAGGTAAAATCTACTTTCAAGTGAGATTTCAAGCAGAAGCAGAAACTGTGAAGTTGCAAGACCGAGCCCTGTATTTCCGAATAAGGTGATCAGAATGAAAGAAAAAGAAAAACAAAAACTTAACAGGTTTCATGCCCACTAACCATGAAAAATGTGTGCAAAAATGAATATTCTGAACTAGAAGTGGGGAGAAAAGAACGTGGAAGGAATTTAGATTTGCAGCATGGTTAGATTTGGCTTCTTCTTCTCCATGAAGAAAAGCAAAATACACGTAGACCTATTAGTTTAAGAACTAAGGTTTTAAAAAGCAAATGGGGATCAATACCATGAGGTAATTAAAACCTGAGATAAGGTGAGCTCTCAGCAATGCAGAAGCAAAGACAGAGAAGCATGATGTTTACAAAGTTGGTGAGGCAGTACCCTGTAGGAAAACAATATATTAAAGATGAAGAAAGTTAAATACAAAGTTATGTAAAGGGTGGGGAATAAAAACAAAACACAGGGTATTTACTTTCCCAAAGGTATTGTTGAGCTTTACATGCCTATTTAATTTTGTTACCACTGTCTTCTAGAAAACAACAGCAAAAACACAGTTGAGTTTGCTTTGTAGCAAGTTTCAAGAAATCCCTAAACAAAGCATTTCTGCAAATAAATTGTCAAGTGTCCTAACACTACTAACTCCAACAATTACATAAGTGTAGTATTTCAGACTTTAAATACAGAGAAACAGATTGTACTGCTCCTTAATAGTAATGGATTCTTCATGGTAATGAAAAGAAAAAAAAAAAAAAAGCTATTAAGCAATTCTGTCCAAAGCTAAAAAGTTTTAAAAGGGCAGGTAAAGGATTCATTAATCACAAAAATATAAGTACATGAGCATCAGGCATAAAGTTAAAAGTATCTAAGAGGAAAAAAGAAGGAAAACAAATGAGGATCAGAGGGAGATTGGACAGAGCAGAGGACTCTGACGTGATCACTGGGAGAGAGATTCTTGGTTGATGGCCTCAGGGAAAAGCAACCAACAAAACTGAAAAAGTCATAGTATAGAAGTGTCCCCTCTACCTTCAGTGAGTAAGAAGAGACAGAACATGAAAATATTGATACACATCTGAGTGTTTAAAAAAAAAAAAGTCTGCAATCTTGTACTTATTTCCATGGTACTTGTTAGAAATAATTATGGCATAATCTTCAATGATATTTCAGATAATGATTCTTACAGCTTTTTAATGTATTCTTTTCCTTCAATGGTTAAAGTGTTGGAAAGGCAGTTGGAGATGATGTCCATTGAGTCACCTATCTGGGGAGTTTAAACTAAACTCTAATATCCAGTGCTCTCAATACCACAATCAAATTCACTGTGATATTCTATTTCATTGATCACAAGAGTATAAGTGAAATGTAATAAGATCACAAGCTTGAAGCGTAATTGAAGGATGAGCACTGTTTACAACAAACACATTCAGTTCTGTGGCTCATTTTAGTGATACTTATTTGAGAAGCTAATAGAGGAGTTATCGAGTTATTTCTTCATATATCCAGTGTGTTCCATGGATCATAACCATAGTATAAATTCAATAAACACAACAAAATCCTTTTTGTAAGGTGATGGATACATTTCAAAGTAGTTAGAGGAAATTCTAGTTAGTGAGAGAATTTTAATAAATCTTTAAAATATTAGTCAACCATTAGGACAAATGAATCCCTATAAAATGTAAGAACAACATAACTCTAACTGAAGTCCTAAGTGAATTTCATAGAAATAAAAGTGCCCCTCTCCTTAAAGGGTGGGGAGATTTCAAAAACAAACACAATCACAATTTTAACAACATGTGATTTTGCTATTACTTTTGTAAATATTTATTTTTAAGGTGTAGGAAAATTTAACATGAAATTAAATACCAATGAATATATATAGTATACAGACTTACTGAATATGGTAGCTGCTAGCCCTGTGTTGCTATTAAGGAACTGAAATGTGCTGTAAATATAAAATACACATGGGATTTTGCTAATTTTTAGATCGATTACATGTTGAAATGATGGCATTTGAGATACATTGGGTTAAAAAAATATATACCTGTTTTATTTTTTTCCTAAAAGAAATTGGCTACTAAAGAATATAAAAAGTACATCTACAGTTTGCATTATATTTCTATTGACCATACTGGAATAGAGATTTCTAGATTTTTCTAGGATACACGTTACATCTAATCCCTTGCCACTGGCTTGATTTTTGAACAGACGCAGCCTCATTTCCACCTTTTGTTGAGAAGACGCGAGTGTTACGTTTCTTTTCTTCTGACATTTGCAGGTAAGACCAAGACGCCCAATGTATTTCTGTAACTTAGAATTTTTTTTTCCTCAAGTGACAAAGCACAGACCAAGAAGCTTATACTGAATAATTATGTTTTCTGAGAAGACTAAAATACACATAGGGAAATTTTTCTTGATTTATTCAGGATAAATACAATATGGAATTGATAATGTGCTTATTAACTTTTCTAAAAATTGAGGGCTACAGGAGGATATTTTACATAATGCAAATTATTTTATTCTCATTTTTAAGCTTGAACTTTTTTTTAAAAAAACTAAACTAGTAGTATATTCAATAGCAATTATGTCTAGAAGGTCATCCCCATCTTTCTAATGTTGTCCAGAGAAGATGATGCCTTTGTCACAGAACTATGTTAATGTCACATTAACAGCCTCTTTTAAAAATGGTGGAACCCAGTAGATATCACATAAGCATTGGAGCCGACGCCAGTTCACTCTTAGCCCTTTTCCTAAAGATCATATGTTTACGGGCAAACTTTTAAAATATCTCAGTATTTTCCTTATCTGTAAAATTGAAGAGAGCAGTGTTTCTTCATATAGGGTTATGTGGGGATTAGAAGAAATAGGTATAGAGCCCCCACACATTGCCTAGGTGTTGGTGAGTACTAATTAAACGATGGAGGCACTCAGTAAATAATGGAGATGTATATCAAGAGACTCACATGCAAGTACCTCAGTGAGTATGTGGCCTTTCTCTCCAGGATTAAGTTTTGAAAGAAAGAAATTTTAATTGTATTTCATGTAACCTGGGCACAAATAAAGGATTTGAGGGAAGTCATATAAATATTTAATCTACAGAGGAAATTAACTATGAGAAACGTCTTCAGTGTAAATAATCCATGGTAATACATAAGCAAAAATTGCTCTTGGAAGCTTTTGAGAACAAAGAATAGTTCACACTCAGGTATTGTGTCCTGGTATGCCTTAAAATTTCACAAGAAAGTTTTTTCATGTGAATTAAATGAGGATTTAAAATTCTAACAAGAGTATCCAATCTTTCTTTTAATTTTTTTTAACATTTATCTATTTTTGAGAGACTGAGAGAGATAGAGCACGAGCAGGGGAGGGACACAGAGAGAGAGAGAGAGAGGGAGATACAGAATATGAAGCAGACTCCAGGGTTGGAGCTGTCAGCACAGAGCCTGATGTGGGGCTCAAACCCACGAACTGCGAGATCATGACCTGAGCCATAGTCAATTGCTTAACTGACTGAGCCAACCAGGCGCCCCAAGTATCTAATCTTTCTTATTTAAAGCAAGAATATAATCTAAAATTAAGAAGAAAAAATAATCTCTAAAATGTAGTTTAGGTTCCTGGAATAAAGCTCTTTTTTCTCTGTGTTTAGGTCAATCTATGCTGTGTTTGGAGCTGAAATTAACCTGAAAGGAATCCCTGTCTATAGATTTGTTCTTCCATCCACGGCCTTTGCATCTCCACTTCAAAATCCAGATAACCATTGTTTCTGCACAGAAACCGTTATCTCCAATAATTGTACATCATATGGTGTATTAGACATTGGCAGATGCAAAGAAGGTAAGTGTTCTCAGTGTCACAGTCCATGATATAATTTGAAGCCTTGATGATGAGTGAGCATCCTCAGGGAAATACAAATCAAAACCATGAGATACCACTTCACACTCATCAGAATGACTAAATTAGCAACACAGGAAACAGATGTCGGTGAGGATGCAGAGAAAGGGAAACCCTCTTACACTGTTGGTGGGAACACAAAATGGTGCAGCCACTCTGGAAAACAGTCTGGAGGTTCTTCAAAAAGTTAAAAATAGGGGCGCCTTGGGTAACTCAGTTGGTTAAGCATCCAAATTTGACTCAGATTATGATCTCATGGTTCGTGAGTTTCGAGCCCCGCATCCGGCTCTGTGCCAACAGCCTAGAGCCCGGAGCCTGCTTTGAATTCTGTGTCTCCCCCTCTCTCTGACCCTCCCCTGCTCATGCATGCTCTCCTCTCTCACTCACTCACTCTCTCTCTCTCTCTATCAAAAATAAACAAACATTAAAAAACTTCTTTTAAAAAAGTTAAAAATAGAACTACCCCATTGCCCAGCAATTGAACTACTAGGTATTTACCCAAAGGATACAAAAATACAAATTTGAAGGGGCACATGCTCCCCAGTGTGTATAGCATCATTATCAACAATAGTCAAACTATGAAAAGAGCCCAAATATCCATTGACTGATGAATGGATAAAGATATATCACATACCACAACTTCTTTATCCATTCATCATTAGATGGACATTTACACACACATATATACAATGGAATATTAGTTGACCTTCAGAAAGAGTAAAATCTTGCCATTTGCAGTGCTATGGATGGAGCTAGAGGGTATTGTGCAGAGCAAAATAAGTTCATCAGGGAAAGACAAATACCATATCATTCCACTCATATGTGGAATTTAAGAAACAAAACATGAACATATGGGAAGGGACAAGAAAAGAAAGGGAGGCAAACCAAAAAGACTCTTATGTACAGAGAATAAACTGAGGGTTGCTGGAGGGGAAGTGGATGGCGGATGGGTTAAATAGGTGATGGGTATTAAGGAGGGCACTTTGATGAGCACTGGATGTTATATGTAAGTGATGAATCACTAAATTCTACTCCTGAAACAAGTTTTACACTGTATGTTAAATAACTAGAATTTTAATAAACACTGAAAAAAATACACAAAATAAAATGCAACCTTGAGGCACCTGGGTGGCTCAGTCAGTTAAGTACCTGACTCTTGATTTCGGCTAAGGTCATGATCTTGAGGTTTGTGAGATCGATCTCCTCGTGGGGCTATGTGCTGACAAAGTCTGCTTGGGATTCTCTGTCTCCCTCTCTGTCTGTGCCCCTTCACCACTTGCTTGTGCACACACTCTCTCTCAAAATAAATAAACATTTTTTAAAAAATGCAACTTGTACCCAAGATCCCTTTCAACCAAAATTTAAAATTAAAGTGAGAAAGCAAGAAGACAGTTAAGGAAGAGTGGTAATAGAATAATTTTGCTTTGATTTTTGTTTTGTTTTTGAGGTCCCAGTTGTGTTCCAGTGTTGTGAAACTTAGTTATTATTAGGTAAAACCATACCGATATTTCCCTTCTACTTTGGACAATGTCTATTTAGGTCCTTAGCCCATTTTTTGTTATCTGGTGTTTTTGTTTTTTTTTTTTTTTTTGAGTTCTATGAATTCATTATATGTTTTTTATATCAACTACTTACTGAATATGTGGCTTGTATCCATTCCACAGTTACACTTTTCATTTTGTTGGTTTCCTGGGCTCCTTTCAAATAGATGGTAAAACAAGAATAATTCCTAGAGTACTTTGAACATCCCAACTTGTCCATCTGCCATATTTCTAGATTTTTCTTCCCTAGAAATTGGTAAATAAAAATATGTTTTCAATATGTCTCTGAAAGAAGAATTGACTTAAAAACAAAACTTGGAATCTTATTTAGCTCACCTTCATATTGGAGTCAATGTGAAGGCAAAAAAGAAGACCTCTTAAATTAATTCTCAGTTCACAGACTTATTACTGCCTGAAACAAGAACATGATTGAAATTTTATGCTCAGCAGCTCATCTTTACATATTGAAAATTGACATCTAAGGAAGAACAGCAGGCATTAACTTACTGTTTAATAGGATGATGCATAAATTTTTATTTTCTTTTTGTACAATAGTGATCAGGTAATATAATTCTCCCCCACCCTCACTCCCCAATCATTGTTCAAGCCTAGTTATGCATTCTTTTATTTAAAAATTTTTATATTTGTGCTGCCTGAGTGGCTCAATTGGTTAAGCATCCGACTTAATTTCAGGTCATGATCTCGAGGTTTCTGAGCTTGAGCCCTGTGTCGGGCCCTGTGCTGACAGCTCAGAGCCGGGAGTCTGCTTCTGATTCTGTGTCTTCCTCTCTCTCTCTCTGCCCCTCTCTCTCTTTCAAAAATGAATAAACATTAAAAAAAAGTTTAAGTTTTATTTTTAAGGAAATATTTTTTGGGTGGTATGCAAAATGAGAAAAATTATTTATCTCCAATATCTCTTAAAATGTTTTCAGGAAAACCTGTGTATATTTCACTTCCTCATTTTCTACATGCAAGTCCTGATATTGCAGAACCCATTGAAGGCTTAAATCCAAATGAAGACGAACATAGCACATACTTAGATGTTGAACCTGTAAGCAAACATATTATTGATCTGATTTCATTAAATTGAAAGAAAAAGTAACTTCTCTCCTTGTTAATTGCAGTTACTGAATCAAAATCTTGATATATTACTATTATTTCAGTCAAAATGACATTGATTTCTTTCTATTGTTGCTTATGAAATGTCAAGGTAATTAAACTTCAGTTTCTCAGCATATGGAAATTTATATGCCTATCTAATGGTTCATAGGTCAGGAATACCAATGATGGGAATGATTCTAATTGGCTTAAAACAATTTGAGATGTATAAAATAATCATCAAGCAGTAATTTATAACTGTAAATACTGCTTATATGAAGAGATACTGTGTATTATGAGGAATTAAAAGATATTTTATGGGTATTATGTGAATTCAGGGCAAGATCTATTTCACTTAGGGTCAAGAAAAATCAATAAAAATTCCTGTAACTCAACAGTTTAAAGTTTTAAATGATTTTGATATTTTCCTCTTCAAAAGTCAAATGAAATGTCAAAATTTTAATAGTCATGTGTCACTTTAAATAATGATACAACTAGTATAATTACACTGAGGATACATGGATTTTTACTGAATATATATCTGGCCTTGTGTAGTTTAAGAATCTAATTATATGAGCTCTGTGTTTCCATATTGCTGATTACCAAAACCATGTTAGGTAACTATCACGAATCTAACTAAAACCTTGACATTTGGTTGGGCAAAGAAATTGTGTATGCAATACCTGCCTATACACATGTAATTATAGATAGCTATTTGGTTAAATATCACATATCTAACTAAAGACAAGACATTTTGTTGCACAAAGTCATTATGTGTGCACATACCCGCATACATATATATGCCTGCATATACACATATAATTATAGATATGTAATAATATGTCCAATTAATTTCACAAGTTTCAAGTAGTAGTGTCATATTAAATTTTACATAATAATAAAAGTAAGTTTGGATATTGCAACTTTTTGTTTAAAGTTGGTAATTAGTTTGTTCTCTTTTTAGATAACTGGATTCACTTTACGATTCGCAAAACGGCTGCAAATCAACATATTGGTCAAACCAGCAAAGAAAATTGAGTAAGTCTCTTAAGTGAGGTTATCACTGTATGATTTTTGTAGTATTTTCTTTTCATAGACTAACTCACATTCTTATAAGAAGTGGAAAGAATATAAAATTTCAACTTCTCTTTGCTTAATGTCATTAAATAATTATTAAATGCTTATAATTTTTTAAATTTATAATTATGCCTAGTGTTTATAGAAATGATATTTACACATATTTTGATATGTTTTAAGTATTTGGTGGTATCTCTCATTTTGCTAGCTGTCCAGATACTTCTATGACCATAGTTTCCAGAATTCATATTTTACCTTCCTGGGTAGAATTTGTTGAAAGGGAAAATCTGTGCTTAGAAAAAGTTAATCTAATTATATATCTGTATTAAACAGATTTGTAAGCATGGAAAATGTCTGAGGAACAGCTATATTAACATTCAAATGACTTGTTACAGGGAACAGAAATCAAGGAACTTAACCAAGTTGCAAAAGCAACTAATTTCTGAACATATATTTACACTAGTACTTGTTGAAATGTCTGTTGTGTATGTGTAATATATTAGTATATATTTTCATAATTACTTTTAATGTATATTACAGGGCATTAAAGGGTCTTAAGCGGAACTATATTGTGCCTATTCTTTGGCTTAATGAGGTTAGTATTTTTATCTCTCAGTCATTAAAAACAGTAAACTTCATTGGTGTTTCAAAATTAAATATATATGTATAGTTTTTGAAGTTGTATATGTTTTCATTGCCCATATAGATGAATATATATATATTTGAGAAAACCCAATCACATAGTTGTATCAGTTTTCAGTATTTTTCTTTTAGAAAATCAAAGCAATTTCTATCATTTTAGATTATTTTCAAAATGCATCTTTAGGCACTTTTTCTTGGCATAGTGCTTATTTTAAGAAAGAGTCATACATACATGTAACTCCAAATAACTCAAGACTCAGTGAATATTATACTGGTAATAAAAGTCAACCAAACTTATAAAGGCCAGGTTAGAATAGGTGTATGCAGTCTATCCTATTCCCTGATGACATAATTTTAGTGTAAACCATGATATCAATTAGCCCCAAAATTGGGGAATGCAGTACATAAAACTTCAGAGCGATTGAAACTATTGAAACCTTGCCACTTAAAGGGAGCATCTTTTGGAAAGGATGTTATAAGGTCATTCTGAAGATCAGTGAAGCCTAGCATGTTCAATAGTGCTATATAACATGTGCAAAGTGGGGGAAGGATTATATTTCACTAAGTATTCTACCTTGGCATTTATTGCCGCCTTTGGCATGCAAAGTGAATTATCCTAGTTTATCTTAAACATACAGATGACTAACACCTATGCAAGCATTTGGAGGAAAGAGTGATATGTAAGTGGAAGGTTTTAAGTCTTTTGCTTTGCTCATCTATTCAAATCATGTTAATCATTAACTTTATTACAGACTGGTACCATTGGTGATGAGAAGGCAGAAATGTTTAGAAAAAGAGTGACTGGAAAAATCAACCTTCTTGGCCTGGTAGAAATTACCTTACTCAGTGTTGGCGTGGTGATGTTTGTTGCTTTTATGATTTCATACTGTGCGTGCAGATCAAAGAAAGTAAAATAAGTAAGTATACACCAAAAATTATTACCTGTATTCATTTTACCAAAGAGGGGTTATAAAATTAGACTACAAACAGATTTGTCTACCCAACTACCATTTTCAATATATCCTCCAAGTTTTGAGATATCTAATGTAAATTAAAACACAAAGACTGAATGAGTAAATAAGGCCTATGAGCAGATTACTCATTGCATCAAGCAGATTACTACATTGCATCTTAAGTTCTGGGAGGAATGGAATAAAAAAATGAAATTATCACCTTTGAAAGTACGAATATAGCTTTAGTGCAAAATCCTTTTATTTTTTTTTTTATTTTTTTTAATGTTTATTTTTGGGAGAGAAAGTGTGAGCAGGCAAGGGGCAGAGGGAGAGAGAAGACAGAGGATCCAAAGCAGACTCTTTGCTGACAGCAGAGAGCCCCATGCAGGGCTCGAACCCCAAACCTGTGAGATCGTGATCTAAGTCAGAGGCTTAACTGAGTCACCCAGGTGCCCCAGTGACATTTTGTTTCTTATTTCTAGCTAATTATAACAAAAAGTCACAAGTAATTAATACATTATTGTCCAGGGCAGGTTATGGGAGATTGAAATTATTTTTTTTAATATGTATTTATTTAGAGAGAGCCTGAGCATGAGTGGGGGAGAGGCAGAGAGAGGATCTCTGTGTTGACAGCACAGAGCCAGATGCGGGGCTTCATCTCACCAACTGTGAGTTGATGACCTGAGCCTAAATCAAGAGTTGGAGGCTTAACCAACCGAGCCACCCAGGCACCCCGAGATTAAAATCCGTAAGGGATTTTCCCACTGCTTTCTGATTAAGAACATTTCTTCTATTTTCCAGGCAGTAAATGAGTTTCGACCTTTATGTACCAGCTACATCAGGACCATTGTTACTATTGACCTACAAAATGAGGATTAAATATGCTTTATTTTTACGAAACACACCTTCTAGTTGAAGAAATGGCGGCATTATTTTTGCACTAAGCAGCAGCATATTTCTAACTGATTTTAAGATATTAAAAATTTATACTTCGAACACAAAACCGGAGACTTTTAAAATTCTTCATGTTCACAAATTGATTTCAGTTTCCATGGACCTGGCTCAAGCATGAACCAATTGTTTTTATTTGGTACTGATTCACCAACTGGTTCCCTGGTGGCAAATTCAGCACAGTGCACATTCTCAACAAATGTTGGACCCTGAACGCTTGTCTTCTTTATCAAGGGAAAACATCAGCATCCCTATTCGTTGCAATAGACTGACGCCAGGACTGTCAGTACATCACATTTCATGAGCGCCACCAATTGTGAAAGACATTTAAGAATGGAAAGTAAATGATTGGCCTTAAGAGCCATTCATTATATATTACTTAAGTTTCTTTCTCTGTGGAATCCTTTGTACAGCAACAGCAGGCATTGTAACCATTTTCTTACTTTATAGCAAATGGGCTTATATTTTATCACTAATTATGCAAATGGACATTATTTTTAGCACATTTTGGCTCTTCATGGTTAAGAACTTTGTCATCTTCCACATCCTGAAGCTCTTCTAGCAATACGGGGAGATTGTGATCTTTCTGCTCAGTTACATGCAACTTATGCTTGGCAACTTCAGAATCCTGTGCTAGCATTAAGAGATGTAAATGACTATAAAGGAATTATCATACGAAAGATTATCAAGGATTGAATTGTGTTAATAGTTATTTGTTGTAATAGTTCTTATTTCCCTTGTCACCTCGGAAAGACTGGTCTCAAACATTAAAATATGTTCTTCCTTAAATTCCTGTGTTTTTCATGGTTCTTGTGACACAAAGCATTTACCCTAATTTAATATTCCATCTGAATCTCTATTTCCTTCTGGCATATGCTTTCTGAATTCAATCATGACAACTTTCTCCTAGGCTAAATTTTTAAGCAAATAGGAGGAAAAACAAACAAACAAAAAACCGATATTTCGTTTCATCCTCTGCAGAAGCAGGACTTGAGCTCTAAACTGAAGGATTTTTCTTTTCTATGAGTAGACATACTGGTAAGTAATCCTGCTTTCTTCAGCAAGGGTTCACTTATTGGAGAGAACTAGTTCTCCTAAAAAGTTCCTCACAGAAAGGGAAGATGTACCACATTGTCTTGTGTTTTATACACAGTGGTTTATAGGACAAAGTAGTAGTAACTTTCCTCACGTTACCTTCCAGGGCAAATAATGAAAATCCAAAGACACTGCCAGTTTGGAGGGATCATTAGAAAATCTCAAAAGTGTACTGATTTAGTGCCTTTACATTTAATTGAAGGGAGGGGGGTGGAAGGTATCCCTGTAAGCTAGTGACATGTAAGATTAGATTCTGGATATCTTATATGTAAAAGTGGACATGTTGATCTAAGAGATATAGGAAGGAAATTAATTCTTGAACAAAGTAGGACTAAAGAATTGGATGAAAAACATACGTAGCCACCTCACAGAAGATCTGGATATCCAATCAATGATTCAGACTTTAAAATCTTCATAAAGAATATCCTCTCACCACATTTAGGTATCAGGAAAATATTTTCACTTCTGGGTCTTTAGTATTGTTTAAATGCATGTGTGTTCTAATATTTATAATTACACATTTTCATTCCAAACTATCTTTCCTCACCACCACACAAAGCATGGTTGTTCATACCCTAAATTTGAAAATCTACAGCATCTGCAAAAGTGTTAACATAAGTTAGACAACCTACAACATCTAAAAATGTGTTAATGCTTATTGTTGCAGACAAGTGCATGAAGAAATAAAATCTCTATAGCTTTTATCTCAGGAACAAAAAGATAAAGGGGATATCATTTAGGGAGAAAAAAAATGAAGCTACAGACAAATCGGTTATCCCTGAATATCCACTATGAAAGTACTGGATGTTTGTGTTTGATATGTGCAAATGCAATAATCTTTTAACCCATTGTCAATGTCTGAGCTACACAACAATATTATTTGTAATTAAAGGAAAGGCAGAGAGAACTCAAAGTTGACCTTCATTGGCGTGCTCCTTGAGAACACCTGCATAGGCTCCTAGATATGCGCCAAACCTAAAGCTTGTCCCTCAGGCCAGAGCTCCTGGACAAGCAAATTGAGCTCTTTCTCAGATAAACTGGGCTACGTGTCAGCCTGTTGTCTGTCCAATGCTCTGGGAGTGGTAATCTGTCAACAAATGTCTCCCGATTGTTTCAGGCCTATGGAATCTAGGCACATAAACTGCCCCAGACACCAGACCAGGTAATCAAAGGGTGTTTCCTGGGCAGCGCTGCAGAAATCAGGGCACTAGATTTGTGTAAAAGCTCCCCTCTGGGAGCTACTGGCACTCAGAGGCATGGCAAGGAGGTTGAAATTGATGCCTATTGACTAGAGCAAGGCAGAGGACACAAAGATAGCACCCACCAGCTTCTCTCCCTGGAGAGTAGCAGGCCCACTAGTGCTATGTTAAAATCCATCTGGAGATTTTTTTTTTTGGCTGCTGCCCAGTTGATACCTAGAGTACTTGGCTTCAGGGCCAGCAGTGTATACATTTGCAGTTCCACAAGACTGTATATATTTCCAGACCTTAAAAGCTGCTGCTGCCTGAGGGTCTGGGTCCAGTCTGCCTGAATACAGATGCCTACTGAGATCCTCCCCTTTTTGACACTGACATGTCTTGGCACACCTTCATCTACTGGGAGTCATTAAAAAATAAAATAGGCTCCTTGGAAAATCACAAAGATTTAAGAGATGACCAAAAGTTAGGGGCAGGGTTGAACAATAAGGGTCATCTACAGGAAGATACTCCTTCAAATCAGAGAGGTGGCTATTTCATCTAATGCATAGAAACTGTCACAGAAAGTCAAGCAAAATGAAGAAACAAAAGAATATGTTCCAAATTTTAAAAAATACAACTTCAGGAAAAATTCCTTAATAAAATGGAGATAAGTAATTTACCTGATAAAGAGGTCAAAGACACTGTCATAAAGATGCTCAAAAACCCAGAAAAATGGATGAACAGAGTGAACTTCAACAAAGAGAAGATAAAAGTATCAAACAGAAGTTACAGAAGTAAAGAGTAAGTAAGTGTACTGAAAGTACATGAGAAGGGTTCAACAGAAGACTAGAAGATAAGATGGAGTAGAAGAAAGGATCAATGAACTCCAAGACAGGGCAGAGGAACTCACCCTAATCAGAACTGCAAAAGGAAAAACAAAAATTAAAACAAGGGAAGATACCTTAAAGGACTTAAGGGACAATATCAAGGAGGCTAATATTTGCATTAGAGGGGGCCCAGAGGAAAGGAGAAAGAGAAGGTACAGAAAACAATTATGTAAAGAAATATAGGCTTAGGGGCACCTGGGTGGCTCAGTTGGTTGAGCATCTGACTATTTCAGCTCAGGTGATGATCTCATTGTTTGTGGGATCAAGCCCTATGTTGAGCTGTGCGCTGACAGAGCAGAGCCTGCTTGGGATTTTCTCTCTCTTTCTCTACCTCTCCCCTGTTCACTCCATCTCTCTCAAAAATAAATAAATTTAAAATTATATATATATATATATTTAAAACTAACCTAACCTAGGGAAGAATAGCCATCCAGAGCCAGGAAGCCCATAAAGTTCCAAATAAGATGAACTCAAGGAAATTCTCACTAAGGTACATTATAATTAAATGTTAAAAGTTTAAGACAAGGAGAGAATCTTTTTTTTTTTTTAAGATTTTTTTTCTTAATGTTTTTATTTATTTTTGAGACAGAGAGAGACAGAGCATGAATGGGGGAGGGGCAGAGAGAGAGGGAGACACAGAATCGGAAGCAGCCTCCAGGCTCTGAGCCATCAGCACAGAGCTCGATATGGGGCTCGAACTCACAGACTGTGAGATCATGACCTGAGCCGAAGTCGGACGCTCAACCGACTGAGCCATCAAGACAAGGTGCCCCAAGACAAGGAGAGAATCTTAAACACACAAAATAAAAACTACTTGTTATGTATAAGGGAACTGTCCCCTCCCCCCATAAAGTTATCAGAATTCTCAGCAGAAAGTTTGCAGACCAAAAAGAAGTGGCACAATATATTCAAAATGCTCAAAGAAAAAAAAATCCCAAGAATATTCTACCTAAAATCAAAGTTATCATTCAGACGAGGTACAGAATTTTCCAGACAAACAAAAGTGAAAGGAGTTCATCGCTACTAAAGTGGCTTTATAAAAAAATCTGAGAGGGAATTTAAGATGAAAAGAAAGGGTGCTAATTAGTAACAAGAAAACTTATAAAAGTATAAACCACACAGATACATGTATGGATGGTAAAGGTAATTGATTATTCACTATTAAAGCTAGTATAAACACTAAAAGTCAAAAATAAAACTATAACTAAAGGGCACACAAGATAAAAAGAGGTAAAACGTGATGCCAAAAAAACATAAAAATATGGAGCTTTAAAAATGCATTCAAACTTAAGTTCTTATCAACTTAAGCTGTTATAAATAGAAGTATGTATATGTATCATGATAACTACAAAGCAAAAACCTCTAGTAGATACACATAAAATAAAGAGTAAGAAATCTAAACATACCATTCTGAAAGTCATCAATTTACAACAGAAGAAAGCAAGAGAAGAAAGGTACAGAGAAGAACTATAAAATAGCCAGAAAACAATGAACAGAATGGCAAAGAGTACATACCTATCAATAAATACTTCAAATGTAAATGGACTAAATTTTAGAACCATGAGACAGAGTGGCTGAGTGGATTTAAAAGATAAAAACAAGACCAAGATACAGGCTACCTACAAAAAAATTCACTTCAGGTATAAGGACACACACAGACTAAAAATGAAGGGATGGAAAATGATATATCATGCAAATGGAAACCAAAAGAAAGTTGAAGTAGTTACAGCAGACAAAAAGATTTTATTTTTAATTTTTTTAAGTTTATTCATTTTTGAGAGAGAGAGCGAGCACGTGCACGAGCGGGGGAGGGGCAGAGACAGAGGGAGACAGAATCTGAAGCAGGCTCCAGACTTGGAGCTGTCAGCACACAGCCCAATGCAGTGCTTAAACCCATGATCCGTGAGATCATGACCTGAGCTGAAGTCAGAAGCTTAACCAACTGAGCCATCTAGGCACCCCTAGACAGACAAAATAGATTTAAGATGAAGACTATAATAAACATCAAAGAAGGACATCATATAATAAAGGGGTCAATCCAACAAAAGGATGTAACATTTACAAATATTTATACACCCAATATAGGAACATATAAAAATGCAAAACAAACTTTAACAGACCTAAAAAGAAAAATAGACACCAATATAATAAAGTAGCGGACTTTCATACTCCATTGACCTAAATAAATAGGTCATCCATACAGAAACATTGGCCTTAGACCAGATGGAACTTAATTTTTATATACAGAACATTCCATCCAAAAGAAATACAACACATATTCTTCTCAAATGCACATGGAATATTCTCCAGGATAGACATATGTTAGGCCACAAAACAAGTGTAAATAAATTTTAAACTTAGAAATCATATCAATATCTTTTCTGACCACAGTGGTATAAAACCAGAAATCAATTACAAGAAGAAAACCAGAAAACTTACAAACATGTGGAAATTAAACAACATACTACTGAACAACCAATGGATCAAAGACATCAAAAGAAACTTTTTAAAAATTTTCCTTGAAGCAAATGAAAATGGAAATAAAACAAACACAAATGTATGGGATGCAATTAGAGCAGTTCTAGAAGGGAAGTTCATACCAATGTCTACATCAAGAGACAAATATCTCAACTATAAACCTAATTACATCTTAACTAAAAAAAAGAATAAAGCCAAAAATTAGCAGAAGAAAGAAAATAACAAAGACCAGAGCATAAATAAATGAAATAAAGAAAAAAAAAATAAAATAGAAACAATCAATGATAGGAAGGACTGGTCCTCTGAAAAGAGAAAAACTAACAAACTTTTAGCTAGATGAACAAATTAAAAAAAGAGAAAACTCAAAATGAGAATGAAAGACAAAATTTACAGTGGATACCACAGAAATACATAGGATCATAAGACTATTATTAACAATTATATGTCAACAAATTGGACAAACCTAGAAGAAATTGATGAATTCCTAGTACTATACTACCTACCAAGACTGAATCATGATGACATACAAAGTGTAAAAAGACTGGTTACTAGTAAGAAGAGTAAATCAGCAATCAAAAACCTCCCAACAAAATTCCAGAACAAGACAGCTTCACTGGTAAATTCTACCAAACATTTCAAGAATTATTACTAATCCTTCTCAAACTCTTCCAAAAAATAGAAGAAGTAAGGACACTTCCAACCTCATTTTACAAAGCCAGAATTATCTTCATACCAAAACGAGACAAGGATGCCACAAGAAAGCAAAATATAGGCCCAAATGTCTGATGAAAATAAATTCAAAAATCCTCAACAAACCAAATTCAAAAATACATTAAAAGAATCATACATCATGAACAAGGGGGATTTATTTAAATAATTCAAGAATGATTCAACATCTGCAAATCAAGCAATATGATATGCCATAGTACATTAACAAAATGAATAATAATAATCATATGATCATTTCAATAGACACAACAAAATGCAACATCGATTAGTGATTAAAACTCTCAACAAAGTGGACACAAAGGGAACATATCTCAACATAACAAAGGCTATATGTGATAACAGCACAGCTAACATTATACTCAACAGTTTCCTCTAAGATCAAGAGCAATACAAGAATGTCCCCTCTCATCTATTTTATTCAACATAGTATTGGAAGTCCAGGCCACAAAATTAGACAAGAAAAAGAATAAAAGGCATCCAAATTAGAAGCAAGAAGTAAAACATTCACTATCATAAAGAGAAATTAAGAAGACAATCCTATTTACAATTGCATCAGCAAAAGTAAAATACCTAGGAATAAATTTAAACAAGGAGGTGCAAGATCTATCTGTACAGTAAAAACTATCTGACATTAATGAAAGAAATTGAAGGAAACACAAAGGGAAAGATACTCCATGCTCATGGATTAGGAGAATATTGTTAAAATGTTCATAGTACCTAAAGCAGTCTATAGAATCAATGAAATACCTATCAAAATTCCAATGGCATTTTTCACAGAAATAGAATAAATAATCTTAACATTTGTGTGGAACAAGAGAATAGCCAAAGCAATACTGAGAAATAAAAACAAAACTGAAGGCATCATACTTCCTGACATCAATCTATATGACAAAGATACAGTAACCAAAACAGTATGGTATTGGCATAACAACAAACAGAGATCAAAAGGAAAGGATAGTCTCTTTATAAGAGAGACTGTGTTGAGAAAAATATATAACCACATGCAAAAGAATGAGACTGAACTGCTTTCTTAAAACATGCATGAAAATTAACTCAAAATGGGTTAAATATTTGAATGTAAGACCTGAAACCATAAAACTCTTAGATGAAAACATAGACAAAAAGCTCCATGACATAAGTCTTGACAATGATTTTTTTGGATCTGAAATCAACAGCAAAGGCAACAAAAGCAAAAATAAACAAGTCAACTACATCAAACTAAAAACCTTCTGCACAGCAAAGAAAACCATCAAAAGGCAGCCTATAGAAAGGGAGGAAATATTTGCAAATCATTTATCTGATAAGGGATTAATATCCAAATATATAAAGAACTCATACAAATCAAGCAAAAAACAAACAAACAAACAAACAAACAAAGCACTTCCCAGGGGAATTCTACCAGACATTTAAAGAAGAGTTAATACCTACTATTCTCAAACTGTTCCAACAAATAGAAATGAAAGGAAAACTTACAAACTAATTCTACAAGGCCAGCATTATCTTGATTCCAAAACCAAAGACCTCACTAAAAAGGAGAATTAGGCCAATATCCCTAATTCACATGGATGCAAAAATTCTCAACAAGATCCTAACAAATAGAATCCAACAGAACACTAAAAGAATTATTCACCATGATCAAGTGGGATTTATTCCTGGGCTACAGGGCTGGTTCAGCATTCACAAATCAATCAAGGTGATATACCACATTAATACAAAAAGGATAAGAAGCATATGATCCTCTCAATAGATGCAGAAAAAGCATATGACAAAATAGAGCATCCATTTTGATAAAAACCCTCAACAAAGTAGGGATAGATTGAACATACCTCAACATCAAAAAGGCCATATAGGGATGACCCACTGCTAATATCCTTAATGGGGAAAAACTGAGTGCTTTTCCTCTATATTCAGGAACAAGACACCTATGTTCACTCTCACCACTGTTATTTATTTATTTATTTATTTATTTATTTATTTATTTATTTTTTTCACCACTGTTATTTAACACACAGTACTAGAAGTTCTAGCCTCAGCCATCAGACAACATAAAGAAATAAAAGGCATCCAAATTGAAAAAGAAGTCAAACTTTCACTATTTGCAGATGACATGATACTGTATATAGAAAACCTAAATGGGGCATCTGGGTGGCTCAATCAGTTAAACATCTGATTTTAGCTCATGTCACAATCTTGTGGTTTGTGAGTTTAAGCCCACATCAGGATCTCTGATGTCAGCACAGAGCCTGTTTAGGATCCTCTGTCTCCCTCTCACTCTGCCCCCCCTCTGCTCACACACACACTTTCTTTCTCTCTCTAAAAAATAAACATTAAAAAAAATTTTTTTTAAAAACAACCTGAATGGCTTCACCAAAAATATTGCTCAAACTGATACACAAATTCAGCAAAGTTGCACGATATAAAATCAACATACAGAAATTTCTTACATTTCTCTACATCAATAATGAAGCAGCAGAAAGATAAATCAAGGAATCTATCCCATTTACAACTGCACCAAATACCATAAGATACCTAGGAATAAACTAACCAAAGAGGTAAAAGATCTGTACTCTGAAAACTATAGGACACTTATGAAAGAAACTGAAGATGACACAAAGAAATGGAAAAACATTCCATGCTCATGGATTGGAAGAACAAATACTGCGAACATGTCTATACCATTCAAAGTAATCTACATATTTAATGCAATCGCTATCAAAATACCAACAGATAGAGCTAGAGCAAACAATCCTAAAATGTGTGTGGAACCTCTAAAGACCCCAAGTATCCAAAGCAATCTTGAAAAGAAAAAACAAAACTGGAGGCATCACAATTCCAAACTTCAAGCTATATTACAAAGCTGTAGTCATCAAGACAGTATGGTACTGGCACAAAAACAGACACATACATTAATGGAAGAGAACAGAAAGCCCAGAAATGGACCCCCAACTATATGGTCAACTAATCTTCCAGAAAGCAGGAAAAAATATCCAATGGAAAAAATAGTCTCTCCAAAAAATGGTGTTGGGAAAATTGAACAGCATCATTCAGGAGAATGAAACTGAACTACTTTCTTACACCACACACAAAAATAAATTCAAAATGGATAAAACACCTAAATATGAGGCAGGAAACCATGAAAATTCTAGAGGAGAACACAGGCACCAACCTCTTTGACCTTGGCTGCAGCAACTTCTTACTACACAAGTCTCCACAGGAAAGGGAAACAAAAGCAAAAAGGAACTATTGGGACTTGATCAAGATAAAAACCTTCTTCCCAGTGAAGAAAAAATCAACAAAACTAAAAGGCAGCCTATGGAATGGGAGAAGACGTTTGCAAATGACATATCTGATAAAGAGTTAGTGCCAATAATCTATAAAGAACTTATCAAGCTCAACACCAAAAAACAAATAGCTCAAAAAACAAAAAAGCTCAAAAAACAAATAATCCAGTTAAGAAATGGACAGAGGCACGAATAGACATTTTTCCCTAAGAAGACATCCAGATGGCCAACATGCTCATGAAATTATGCTCAAATCATTCATCATCAGGGAAATACAAATCAAACCCATGATGAGGTACCACCTCACACATGTCAGAATGGCTGAAATTAACAACACAGGAAAGAATAGAAGTTGGCCAGGGTGGAAACCAGTATCGAGGTTCCTTGAAAAGTTAAAAATAGAACTACCTTATGGTCCAGCAATGGATACAAAAATATAGATTTGAAGGGGCACATGCACCCCAATGTTTATAGAAACATTATGAACAGTAGCCTGATTATGGAAAGAGCCCAAAAGTCCACTGACTGATGAACAGGTAAAGAAGATGTAGTATACATGTATGTATGTGTGTACACACACACACACACACACACACACACACACACACACAATGGAATATTACTTGGCCATCAAAAAGAGTGAAATTTTGCCTTTTGCAATGATATGGATTGAACTACAGTATATTATACTAAGCAAAATAAGCTCTTCAGAAAAAGACAAATACCATATGATTTCAATCAGACATGGAATTTAATGAGCAAAACAGATGAACATATGGGAAGGGGGAAAAAGGATGGAGACAAACCATAAGAAACTTGTTTTTTTAATGTTTATTTATTTTGAGAGAGAGTGAGCAATAAGAAGAGGGGCAGAGAGAGCGGGAGAGAGAGAATCCCAAGCAGGCTCCTTGTTAGCACAGAGCCTGACATGGAACTCAAACTCATGAACCACAAGATCATGAGTTGAAATTGAGAGTCAGATGCTTAACCAACTGAGCCACCCAGGTGCTCCAAGAGACTCTTAACTATAGAGAATAAAATGAGGGTTGCTTAAGGGGGGGTTGGTGGGGGAACACCACCACCCATGAGCTAAATGGGTGCGGGCATTAAAGAAGGCACTTGTTATGTTGAACAGTGGGTGTTCTATGTAAGTGATGAATCACTAAATTCTACTCCAGAAACCAATATTACAGTATATGTTACCTAAATAGAATTTACATACAAATTTGAAATAAATAAATAACACAACTACTACATGAACAAAATGAAGAATCCAATTTAAAAATGGACAGAAGATCTGAATAGACATTTTGATAAAGAAGACATACAGCTGGTCAACAAGTACATGACAAGATGCTCAACATCCGTAACCATCAGGGAAATGCAAACCAAAACCACAGTGAGATACCACCTCACACCTGTCAGAACCCAAAAATCAAAAAGACAAGAAATAATAAGTGTTGGAGAGATCTGTATAAAAGGGAACTATTGTACTGTGTTGGCACGGGTACAGCCACTATGAAAAATAGTATGCAGTTACCTCAAAAAATTAAAAATAGAATTACCACATGATCCTATTCCACTACTGGATATTTTCTGAAGAAAATAAAAATACTAATGAGAAAGATCTGAACCCCTATGTTTACTGCAGCATTACTTTCAATAGCCAAGATGTAGAAACAACCTAAGTGTCCATCAATGGATGAATGAACAAAGAAGATATATACACATATAACAGAATATTTTTCAAACATAAAAGATTAAATCTTGCATTTGTGACCTGGGTAGACCTTTAGGGCATTATGCTAAGTGAAATAAGTAAGTCAGAGAAAGACAAACAATGTAGGATTCATTTATACGTGGAATGAATGAATTAATGAATGCCCATCTCACAGATATAAAGATTGCTGATTGCCAGAGGTGGGTTGTGTATGGGGGGGTGTTATTGAAATGGCTTAAGGAGGTTGAAGGGTACAATCTTCCAGTTATAAAATGCTTAAGCCATGGGGATGTAATGTACAGGATGGTGACTAGAGTTAATGTTATGGTACTTCATATTTTAAAGCTGATATGAATATAAATTTATAAACTCTCATCTAAGAAAAAAGTTTTGTAACTATGTCAGTGACCGATGTGAACTAGACTTATTTTACGGTACAGTATGTACAAATATGTTGTAATCCTAAAACGAATGTAATGGTATATGTCAATTATACTTCAATTAACAAAAAAGAATATTCAGCTTTGGTTATAAGAGAGATAATAGGGAGAGAAACTAAGTATTAAGGAAGGAAGTAGTTTGTGTGACATGTTAGACAAAAACTAGAGAATTTGGTGAAAATAGGAAGGTACAAAACAGAAAGGTACAAAATTGCCAAAATAGGAAGGCACATATGAGTCCCTACGGATGTGTAATACATTTATATGAGATGTAGCAGTATCCCATTTTCCCCTGCCAATAGCATGCAGAAAAAACAAAAACCAAAGGCCTGGCTATCTATCAGGTCACTGGTTCTCTACAGTTGTAGCTGGACATACTTTCCTCTGTGTCTCTCCAATACAACAAACGAAGATTTTGATACCAAGCATCCTCTGTACTTTGGACCCCCTTGCTCAAACCCCAGCTCTGGTCTTACTATCTTCACCATCAACAGGGAAAGCTGTTGCAACAAAATGAGTGACAGGCAATATGATTCAGGGATAGTAGGGCTTCCACTCTGTCCTAAGTTTGTAAACGTACTCACTCACTTTCTCCTAACTTCTCACTGTGTATTTTTAAATAGATAAATTAGGTTATTTGATAAACTAAGGATTTCTGAGACTTTCTGTTTTAGGACCTGTGGCACTGCCCCTGGATGTATACTCAGAAGAAACTATTGCATCAAGATCATTTCCTACACAACACTAGAGTTCTTGTAGTATAAAAACAAAAACAAAAACCAAACAAAAAGCCCAACACACAACAAACAGCTTTGTTTGTTTAGAGTAACTTAGCTTGCAAAATAAGAAGAAAATATTCAGGAGTGTTAAAAATGGGTTGGCTCAGGAGGGAGGGGCCAAGAAGGCAGAGCAGCATGGAGCTTTTTTTTTTTTTTTTTTTGCCTCTCTCAGCCCTGAAATGCAGCTAGAATACCACCAAACCATCTTGCACACCTAGAAAACTAATTTGAGGATTAACACAACAATCTACACAACTTGAACCACAGAACTTGGCAGGTACTTGGCACAGAGAGGTGAACTGGAGGAGAAAGAAGCCACAGAGTTTAGGGAGCTGGTTCGCTTACTGACAGAGGATTGAGACTGGGGGAAAGTATAGGAAAAGCACTCTCCCTCCCCCCACCCCCCACCCCCCGCCAAAAGCAGCCAGAGAGAAAGAGAAAGAGTACACTGAACAAAAAAGGGAAAAGGAGAAAGGGACTTCAAGGGACTGAATAAAAAAGGGATAAAGGAGAAAGGAGAAGGTTTAAATTCCATTAAGATGCTATAAACAGGAGAGCTCAGAGTCTGAAACTTGGCAGCTCAATACCTGGTGGACCACTGGTGGAAAGGGTCAATCCCCAGGAGCAGACAGTGAGATCCAAGGGGTTCTTAGAACACACAAGGAGAGGTGGTTTCCCTGCTGGGAGGACATGTGGTAGGGGCCGAGTGGCCTTCCCCCAGGCAGAGGTCTCAGCAGACCCCGGAGAACAGCCACATTTGCTGGGGTTGGAACAAGGACATTAACGGTTCACTGAAGCCTGGCGTCAGATAGTGTTGTGGTTTACATAATCCCTGAACCACAGCTGCTACACAAATGCACGAAATTTTTCTGGGGTGGGCTTCCACCGGCCACAGTCTCTGTGCATGTAGAGCAGCACAGCCAAATGGACATTCCAGGGGGAGGCTGGCACCCAGCCATTGCTCAGAGAGATGCTCCCCCAGAAGGTTTGAGTGGGTCAAAGCTACAGGGCACTCAGAAATGAGGGGTTTGGAAACACAGCCCCATCTAAGATAAAACTCTGGAGGGAGGTGCAGCCTGGCAGGCTGATGGCTTGGTCATGAACAGTGTAGAAGCAGGGAGTAGATGGAAGCAGGAGAAAAAGGAGAGGAGCTTGATTGCCAGTGGGCAAGAGCACAGAGTTCTGATACTAGAGACTGGGTGGCTGTGTGAAGCCATTATCACCCCTCCTACACATGCACACACATGCCTACACATGCCACAACAATCCATCTCGGTAAACTAAGTAGCACCATCTACTGGAGAATGGAGCCACTACATCAAGACCTTCCCAACTGGGCCACCATGCTCTACTGGAACACACATATCTCTTCACCTGCTTAGTATAAGGACTATAAAGTACTTCATAGTTTGACTACTAGGGGAAATTGGATGTACTTTCAATCATATTTCATTCTTTTTGCTGGTCCATCAATCCAATTTTTTTCTTTTTCTTTTTTTATTCTTGAATACAGAAAGAAAAAATTCATTATCATTTTCAATTTTTATAAAAAAGACTTTAATTTTTTCTACTATATTTTTACTTTATGGTAATTTTTTTAAACCCTATTTTATTTATTCATCTTATTTTATTTTATTGTATTCATTTTTTTTTAATTTTCACACATTTTTCTTTTTCTTCCTGTTTTTTTTCTTTCCTTTCCTTTCCTTCCCTTTTATTTTCCTATCTTCTCCCCCCACCTTTTTTTCTTTCTCTATTCTATCAAGCTTCTTCAACAACCAGACAAAAACACACCTAGGAGCTAGCATCCTTTATTTGATTTTTTGTGTTGTTTTTATTTCTTATTTTTAATTATTATTTTTATTTTATTAATACTTTCTCTTCCTTCAAAATCACAAAATGAAGGAATTCACCCCAAATGAAAGAACAGGAAGAAATGACAGCCAGGGAATTAATCAAACAGATACAGTCAAGATGCCTGAACCACAAATTAGAATCACAATAATAAGAATACTATCTGGGGTTGAAAAAAGCATAGAACCCCTATCTGCAGAGACAAAAGAAGTAAAATCTAGTCAGGATGAAATTAAAAATGCTATAACTGAGCTACAAATTTCAAAAGGATGCCATGGCGGCAAGGAGGGATAAAGCAGAGCAGCAAATCAGCAATATAGAGGACAAACTTATGGAGAATAATGAAGCAGAATAAAAGAGGGAAACAAAGGCAAAAGAGCATGACATAAGAATTAAAGAACTCAGTGACTCATTAAAAAGGAATAACATCTGAATCATAGGATTCCCAGAAGATGAAGAGACAGAAAAAGGGATAGAAGGTTTATGTGAGCAAATCATAGCAGAAAACTTTCCTAACCTGGGGAAAACACAGAAATCACAATCCAGGAAGCACAGAGAACTCCCCTTAGATTCAACAGAAACCATCAACAAGGCATATCAGAGTCAAATTCACAAAACACTCAGGCAAGAAAAGAATCATAAAATCAGCAAGGGGAAGAAAGTCCTTAACTTATAAGGGAAGACAGATCAGATTCACAGCAGACCTATACACAGAAACTTGGCAGGTCAGGAAGGAGTGGCAGGATATATTCAATGTGCTGAATCAGAAAAAATATGCAGCCAATAATTCTTTATCCAGCAAGGCTGTCATTCAAAATAGAAAGAGAGATAAAAAGTTTACCAGACAAAAAAACTAAAGGAGTCTGTGACCACTAAACCAGGCCTGCAAGAAATTTGAAGGGGGACTCTCTGAAGGGAGAAAAGACAAAAAAAAAAAAAAAAAAGACCAAAAGCAAAAAGACTAGAAATGACCAGAGAACATCACCAGAAATCCAATTCTACAGGGAATAGAATGGCAATAAATGCACATCTTTCTAAATGTCAGTGAACTAAATGCTCCAAAAGACATAGGGTAATAGAATGGATAAGAAAACAAGATCCAGGGGGAAGCCGGAAGATGGTGGCGTAGGAGGACGCTGGGCTCACTGCACGTCCTGCTGATCACTTAGATTCCACCTACACCTGCCTAACTAACCCAGAAATCCGCCAGAGGATTAGCAGAACAGAGTCTCCAGAGCCAAGCGCAGACAAGAGGCCCATGGAAGAGGGTAGGAAGGGCGGCGAGGCGGTGCGCGCTCCACAGACTGGCGGGAGGGAGCGGGGGGGGGGGGGGGGTGAGGGGCAGTCTGCCAGCCAAGCAGAGCCCCCGAGTCTGGCTGGCAAAAGCGGAGGGGCCGGACAGACTGTGTTCCAAGAGCAAGCGCGACTTAGCGTCTGGGAGGTCATAAGTTAACAGCTCTGCTGGGAAAGCGGGAAGGCTGGAGGACAAAGGGAGGGAGAGTTGCTGAGCCCCCGGACGACAGAGCTCAGTTTGGTGGGGAAAAAAGGCGCTTGCCAGCGCCATCTCCCTCGCCCATCCCCCAGCCAAAATCCCAAAGGGAACCGGTTCCTGCCAGGGAAACTTGCTCGCTCCGCGCAAACACCCAACTCTGTGCTTCTGCGGAGCCAACCTCCGGCAGCGGATCTGACTCCATCCCGCTGCCACAGGGCCCCTCCTGAAGTGGATCACCTAAGGAGCAGCGAGCTAAGCCTGCCTCTCCTGCCCCCGTGCACCTTGCCTACCCACCCCAGCTAATACGCCAGATCTCCAGTACCACAAGCCTGGCAGTGTGCAAGTAGCCCAGATGGCCACGCCACCCCACAGTGAATCCCGGCCCTAGGAGAGGGGAAGAGAAGGCACACACCAGTCTGACTGTGGCCCCAGCGGTGGGCTGGGGGCAGACATCAGGTCTGACTGGGGCCCCGCCCACCAACTCCAGTTATACACCACAGCACAGGGGAAGTGCCCTGCAGGTCCTCACCACTCCAGGGACTATCCAAAATGACCAAACGGAAGAATTCCCATCAGAAGAATCTCCAGGAAATAACAACAGCTAATGAACTGATCAAAAGGATTTAAATAATATAACAGAAAGTGAATTTAGAATAATAGTCATAAAATTAATCGCTGGGCTTGAAAACAGTATACAGGACAGCAGAGAATCTCTTGCTACAGAGATCAAGGGACTAAGGAACAGTCACGAGGAGCTGAAAAACGCTTTAAACGAAATGCAAAACAAAATGGAAACCACGACGGCTCGGATTGAAGAGGCAGAGGAGAGAATAGATGAACTAGAAGATAAAGTTATGGAAAAAGAGGAAGCTGAGAGAAAGAGAGATAAAAAAATCCAGGAGTATGAGGGGAAAATTAGAGAATTAAGTGATACACTAAAAAGAAATAATATATGCATAATTGGTATCCCAGAGGAGGAAGAGAGGGGGAAAGGTGCTGAACATGTACTTGAAGAAATAATAGCTGAGAACTTCCCTGAACTGGGGAAGGAAAAAGGCATTGAAATCCAAGAGGCACAGAGAACTCCCTTCAGACGTAACTTGAATCGATCTTCTGCATGACATATCATAGTGAAACTGGCAAAATACAAGGATAAAGAGAAAATTCTGAAAGCAGCAAGGGATAAACATGCCCTCACATATAAAGGGAGACCTATAAGACTCGTGACTGATCTCTCTTTTGAAACTTGGCAGGCCAGAAAGACTTGGCACGATATCTTCAGTGTGCTAAAAAGAAAAAATATGCAGCCGAGAATCCTTTATCCAGCAAGTCTGTCATTTAGAATAGAAGGAGAGATAAAGGTCTTCCCAAACAAACAAAAACTGAAGGAATTTGTCACCACTAAACCAGCCCTACAAGAGATCCTAAGGGGGACCCTGTGAGACAAAGGCCCAGAGACATCACTATAAGCATAAAACATACAGACATCACAATGACTCTAAACCCGTATCTTTCTATAATAACACTGAATGTAAATGGATTAAATGCGCCAACCAAAAGACATAGGGTATCAGAATGGATAAAAAAACAAGACCCATCTATTTGCTGTCTACAAGAGACTCATTTTAGACCTGAGGACACCTTTAGATTGAGAGTGAGGGGATGGAGAACTATTTATCATGCGACTGGAAGGCAAAAGAAAGCTGGAGTAGCCATACTTATATCAGACAAACTAGACTTTAAATTAAAGGCTGTAACAAGAGATGAAGAAGGGCATTATATAATAATTACAGGGTCTATCCATCAGGAAGAGCTAACAATTATAAATGTCTATGCGCCGAATACCAGAGCCCCCAAATATATAAAACAATTACTCATAAGCATAAGCAACCTTATTGATAAGAATGTGGTAATTGCAGGGGACTTTAACACTACACTAACAGAAATGGATAGATCATCTAGACACACGGTCAATAAAGAAACAAGGGCCCTGAATGAGACATTGGATCAGATGGACTTGACAGATATATTTAGAACTCTGCATCCCAAAGCAACAGAATATACTTTCTTCTCGAGTGCACATGGAACATTCTCCAAGATAGATCATATACTGGGTCACAAAACAGCCCTTCATAAGTTCACAAGAATTGAAATTATACCATGCATACTTTCAGACCACAATGCTATGAAGCTTGAAATCAACCACAGGAAAAAGTCTGGAAAACCTCCAAAAGCATGGAGGTTAAAGAACACCTTACTAAAGAATGAGTGGGTGAACCAGGCAATTAGAGAATAAATTTAAAAATATATGGAAACAAACAAAAATGAAAATACAACAATCCAAACGCTTTGGGACACAGCGAAGGCAGTCCTGAGAGGAAAATACATTGCAATCCAGGCCTATCTCAAGAAACAAGAAAAATCCCAAATACAAAATCTAACAGCACACCTAAAGGAAATAGAAGCAGAACAGCAAAGGCAGCCTAAACCCAGCAGAAGAGAAATAATAAAGATCAGAGCAGAAATAAACAATATAGAATCTAAAAAAACTGTAGAGCAGATCAACGAAACCAAGAGTTGGTTTTTTGAAAAAATAAACAAAATTGACAAACCTCTAGCCAGGGTTCTCAAAAAGAAAAGGGAGGTGACCCAAATAGATAAAATCATGAATGAAAATGGGATTATTACAACCAATCCCTCAGAGATACAATTATCAGGGAATACTATGAAAAATTATATGCCAACAAATTGGACAACCTGGAAGAAATGGACAAATTCCTAAACACCCACACTCTTCCAAAACTCAATCAGGAGGAAATAGAAAGCTTGAACAGACCCATAACCAGCGAAGAAATTGAATCGGTTATCAAAAATCTCCCAACAAATAAGAGTCCAGGACCAGATGGCTTCCCAGAGGAGTTCTACCAGACGTTTAAAGCAGAGATACTACCTATCCTTCTCAAGCTATTCCAAGAAATAGAAAGGGAAGGAAAACTTCCAGACTCATTCTATGAAGCCAGTATTACTTTGATTCCTAAACCAGACAGAGACCCAGTAAAAAAAGAGAACTACAGGCCAATATCCCTGATGAATATGGATGCAAAAATTCTCAATAAGATACTAGCAAATCGAATTCGACGGCATATAAAAAGAATTATTCACCATGATCAAGTGGGATTCATTCCTGGGATGCAGGGCTGGTTCAACATTCGCAAATCAATCAACGTGATACATCACATTAACAAAAAAAAAAAAGAGAAGAACCATATGATCCTGTCAATCGATGCAGAAAAGGCCTTTGACAAAATCCAGCACCCTTTCTTAATAAAAACCCTTGAGAAAGTCGGGATAGAAGGAACATACTTAAAGATCATAAAAGCCATTTATGAAAAGCCCACAGCTAACATCATCCTCAATGGGAAAAAACTGAGAGCTTTTTCCCTGAGATCAGGAACACGACAGGGATGCCCACTCTCACCGGTGTTGTTTAATATAGTGTTGGAAGTTCTAGCATCAGCAATCAGACAACACAAGGAAATGAAAGGCATCAACATTGGCAAAGATGAAGTCAAGCTTTCACTTTTTGCAGATGACATGATATTATACATGGAAAATCCGATAGACTCCACCAAAAGTCTGCTAGAACTGATACACGAATTCAGCAGTTGCAGGATACAAAATCAATGTACAGAAATCAGTTGCATTCTTATACACTAACAATGAAGCAACAGAAAGACAAATAAAGAAATTGATCCCATTCACAATTGCACCAAGAAGCATAAAATACCTAGGAATAAATCTAACCAAAGATGTAAAAGATCTGTATGCTGAAAACTATAGAAAGCTTATGAAGGTAATTGAAGAAGATATAAAGAAATGGAAAGACATTCCCTGCTCATGGATTGGAAGAATAAATATTGTCAAAATGTCAATACTACCCAAAGCTACCTACACATTCAATGCAATCCCAATCAAAATTGCACCAGCATTCTTCTCGAAACTAGAACAAGCCATCCTAAAATTCATATGGAACCACAAAAGGCCCCGAATAGCCAAAGTAATTCTGAAGAAGAAGACCAAAGCAGGAGGCATCACAATCCCAGACTTTAGCCTCTACTACAAAGCTGTCATCGTCAAGACAGCATGGTATTGGCACAAAAACAGACACATAGACCAATGGAATAGAATAGAAACTCCAGAACTAGACCCACAAACGTATGGCCAACTCATCTTTGACAAAGCAGGAAAGAACATCCAATGGAAAAAAGACAGTCTCTTTAACAAATGGTGCTGGGAGAACTGGCCAGCAACATGCAGAAGAATGAAACTAGACCACTTTCTCACACCATTCACAAAAATAAACTCAAAATGGATAAAGGACCTAAATGTGAGACAGGAATCCATCAAAACCCTAGAGGAGAAAGCAGGAAAAGACCTCTCTGACCTCAGCTGTAGCAATCTCTTACTCAACACATCCCCAAAGGCAAGGGAAATAAAAGCAAAAGTGAATTACTGGGACCTTATGAAGATAAAAAGCTTCTGCACAGCAAAGGAAACAACCAACAAAACTAAAAGGCAACCAACGGAATGGGAAAAGATATTTGCCTATGACATATCAGACAAAGGGCTAGTATCCAAAATCTATAAAGAGCTCACCAAACTCCACACCTGAAAAACAAATAACCCAGTGAAGAAATGGGCAGAAAACATGAATAGACACTTCTCTAAAGAAGACATCCGGATGGCCAACAGGCACATGAAAAGATGCTCAACGTCGCTCCTTATCAGGGAAATACAAATCAAAACACACTCAGATATCACCTCACGCCAGTCAGAGTGGCCAAAATGAACAAATCAGGAGACTATAGATGCTGGAGAGGATGTGGAGAAACAGGAACCCTTTTGCACTGTTGGTGGGAATGCAAACTGGTGCAGCCGCTCTGGAAAGCAGTGTGGAGGTTCCTCAGAAAATTAAAAATAGACCTACCCTATGACCCAGCAATAGCACTGCTAGGAATTTACCCAAGGGATACAGGAGTACTGATGCATAGGGGCACCTGTACCCCAATGTTTATTGCAGCACTCTCAACAATAGCCAAATTATGGAAAGAGCCTAAATGTCCATCAACTGATGAATGGATAAAGAAATTGTGGTTTATATACACAATGGAATACCACGTGGCAATGAGAAAGAATGAAATATGGCCTTTTGTAGCAAATTGGATGGAACTGGAGAGTGTGACGCTAAGTGAAATAAGCCATACAGAGAAAGACATATACCATATGGTTTCACTCTTATGTGGATCCTGAGAAACTTAACAGAAACCCATGGGGGAGGGGAAGAAAAAAAAAAAGAGGTTAGAGTGGGAGAGAGCCAAAGCATAAGAGACTGTTAAAAACTGAGAACAAACTGAGGGTTGATGGGAGGTGGGAGGGGGGGAGGGGGGGTGATGGGTATTGAGGAGGGCACCTTTTGGGATGAGCACTGGGTGTTGTATGGAAACCAATTTGACAATAAATTTCATATATTGAAAAAAAATAAATAAATACAAATATTATAAGGGAGAGGGTACTGGAGCCAGAAGGTGAGTATCTATGTAATAAAAACAGTCTGAGCAGTGGAAGAAAAAAAAAAAAAGAAAACAAGATCCATATGCTGTTTACAAGAGAACCATTGTAGACTTAAGGACACCTTCAGATTGAAAGTAAGGGGATGGACAATTATCTATCTTGCTAACAGTTACCAAAAGAAAGCCAGAGTAGCCATACTTATATAGACAATCAAGATTTTAAAATAAAGACTGTAACAAAGTATTAAGAAGGGCATTATATCATAATTATGGAACCTATACACCAAGAAGATCTAACAATTGTAAACATTTATGCTCCAAACGTGAGACACCCAAATATATAAATCAATTAATCACAAGCATACAGAAACTCATTGATAATATCATAATAGTAGGGGACTTCAACACCCCACTTACAACATTGGATAGATTATCTAAACAGAAAATCAATAAGGGAACAATGGCTTTGAATGATACACTAGACCAAATGGACTTAACATATATATTCAGAACATTTCATCATAAAGCAGCAGAATATACATTCTTCTCAAGTGCACATGGAACATTCTCCAGAAGAGATCATGTGAGGACACAAATCAGTCCTCAACAAGAACAAAGAGATTGAGACCATACCATTCATATTTTCAGACTATAATGCTATGAAACTTGAAGTCAAACACAAGAAAAAATTTGGAAGGATAACAAATACTTGGACACTAAATAACATCCTACTAAAGAATGAATGGGCTAACCAAAAAGTTAAAGATGAAATTAAAAAGTACATGGAAACCAATGAAAATGATAACACCACACCCCCAAACCTATGGGACACAGTAAACACGTTCATAAGAGGAAAGTACATACCAATCCAGGCCTTCCTAAAGAATGAAGAAAGGTTTCAGATACACAACCTAACCTTACACCTTAAAGAACTGGAAAAAGAATAGCAAATAAAACCCCAAACCAGCAGAAGACATGAAATAAGAAAGATTAGAACAGAAATCAATGCTATCGAAAACAAAAACAAAAACAAAAAACAAAAAAACAGAACAGATCAATGAAGCCAGGAGCTGATTCTTTAAAGAACTAGCAAAATTGATAAGCCTCTAGCTAGTGTGATCAAAAAGAAAAGGAAAGAGACCAAATAAATAAAATGAAGAATGAAAGAGGAAAGATCACAACCAACACAGCCAAAAAACAAAAAATAAAAGAATATCATGAGCAGTTTTACACCAATAAAATGGGCTGTCTGGAATAGACAAAGTCCTGGAAACATATAAACTACCAAAACTGAAACAAGAAGAAATAGAATTTGAACACACCTATAAGAAGTAAATAAATTGAATTAGTAATCAAAAATCTCCCAAAAACAAGAGTCCAGGGACAGATGGCTTTCCAGGGGAATTCTACCAGATATTTAAAGAAAAGTCAACACCTATTCTTTTGAAGTTGTTCCAAATAATTGAAATGGAAGGAAAACTTCCAAACTCATTCACTGAAGCCAGCATTACCTTGATTCCAAAACCAGAAAAAGAACTTACTAAAAAGGAGAACTACAGACCAATTTCCCTGATGAACATGGATGCTAAAATCCTCAACAAGATACTAGCAAACCAGATCCAACAATACATTAAAAGAATTATTCATCACAACCAAGTGGGATTTATACCTGGGATGCAGGGCTCGTTCAATATTCGCAAAACAATCAATGTGATACATCACACCAATTAAAGAAAAGACAAGAACCATATGACCCTCTCAATAGATGCAGAGAAAGCATTTGACAAAAGACTAACATTCTACTAAAGAATGAATGGGCTAACCAAGAAGTTAAAGAGGAAATTAAAAATTACATGGAAGCCAATGAAAATGATAACACCACAGCCCCAAACCTATGGGACACAGTAAACACGTTCATAAGAGGGAAGTACATAGCAATCCAGGCCTTCCTAAAGAATGAAGAAAGGTTTCAGATATACAACCTAACCTTACACCTTAAAGAACTGGAACAGACACTCAGATCAATGGAACAGAATAGAGAACCCAGAAACAGACCTCAAAACATATGGCCAACTAATCTTTGACAAAGCAGGAAAGAATATCCAATGGAATAAAGTCAGTCTCTTCAACACATTGTTCTGGGAAACCTGGACAGCAACATGCAGAAAAATGAACCTGGACCATTCCTTTCTTGATAAAACCCTCAAAAACATAGGGATAGAAGGATCATACCTCAAGATCATAAAAGCCATATATGAAAGACCCACAGCTACTCTCATCCTCAATGGGGAAAAACTGAAAGCATTCCCCCTAAGGTCAGGAACATGACAGGGATGTCCACTCTTGCCACTGTTACTCAACATAGTATTGGAAGTCCTAGCCTGAGCAATCAGACAACACAAAGGAATAAAAGGCATCCAAATCATCAATGAGAAAGTCAAACTTTCACTCTTTGCAGACAAATAATATTCTATATAGAAATCCCAAAAGAATCCATCAAAAAATTGCTAGAAATGACCCATGGATTCAGCAATGTTGCAGGATATAAAATCAATGCACAGAAATCAGTTGCATTCCTATACACCAATAATGAAGCAACAGAAAGAGAAATCAAGGAACTGATCCCATTTACAATTGCACCAAAAACCGTAAAATACCTAGGAATAAGCCTAACCAAAGAGGTGAAAAATTTATACACTGAGACCTATAGAAAACTTATAAAAGAAATTTAAGAGGATGCAAAAAATGGAAAAATACTCCACGCTCATGGATTGGAAGAACAAATATTGTTAAAATGTCATTACTACCCAAAGCAATCTACATATTTAATGCAATCCCTATCACAATAACACCAGCATTCTTCACAGAGCTAGAACAAACAATCCTAAAACTTGTATGGAATCAGAAAAGACCCTGAATAGCCTCAGCAATCCTAAAATAGAAAACCAAAGCTTGAGTCATCACACTCCCAGATTTCAAGCTGTATTTCAAAGCTGTAATCATCAAGACTGCATGGTACCAGCACAAAAACAGACACTCAGATCAATGGAACTGAATAGAGAACCCAGAAACGGACCCCAAAACATATGGCCAACTAATCTTTGACAAAGCAGGAAAGAATATCCAATGGTATAAAGTCAGTCTCTTCAGCAAATGGTTCTGGGAAACCTGGACAGCAACATGCAGAAAAATGAACCTGGACCATTTTCTTACACTATACACAAAAGCGAACTCAAAATCGATGGAAGACCTAAACATAAGACATGAAGCCATCAAAATCCTAAAGGGGAAAGCAGGCAAAAGACCCTCTGACCTTGGCTGCAACAACTTATTAGTCAACACATCTCTGAAGGGAAGTTTCCATTGCAAAAATGAACTATTGGGACCTCATCAGGATAAAAAGCTGCACAGCAAAGGAAACAATCAGCAAAACTAAAAGGCAACCAACAGAATGGGAGAAGGTATTTGCAAATGACATATCAGATAAAAGGTTAGTATTCAAAAGCTATAAAGAACTTATCAGACAACACACAAAAAAACAATCCAGTGAAGAAATGGGCAAAAGACATGAATAGACACTTCTCCAAAGAAGACATCCAGAAGGCTAAAGACACGTGAAAAAATGCTCAATATCACCCATCATCAGGGAAATACAAATTAAAACCACAATGAGATACCACCTCACACCAGTCATAATGACTAAAATTAACAACTCAGGCAACAACAGATGTTGGCGAGGATGTGGAGAAAGAGGATCTCTTTTGCATTGATGGGGGAATGCAAACTGGTGCAGCCACTCTGGAAAACAGTATGGAAGTTCCTCCAAAAATTAAAAATAGAACTACCCTACGAGCCAGCAATTGCACTACCAGGTATTTATCCAAGGGATACAGGTGTGCTGTTTCCAAGGGGCACATGCACCCCAATGTTTATAGCAGCACTATCAACAATAGCCATAGTATGGAAAGAGCCCAAATGTCCCTCGATGGATGAATGGATAAAGAAGATGTGGTATATATATACAATGGAGTATTAGTTGGGAATCAAAAAGAATGAAATCTTGCCAATTGCAACTACATGGATGGAACTAGAGGGCATTATGCTAAGTGAAATTAGCCAGTCAGGGAAAAACAAATATCATGTGACTTCACTTATATAGGAGGAATTTAAGATATGAAACAGATCAATATAAGGTAAAGGAAGCAAAAATAATACAAAAACAAGGAGGGGGACAAAAAATAAGAGACTCTTAAATACAGAGAACTGAGGATTTCTGGAGGTATTGTGGGTAGAGTGATGGGCTAAATGGGTAAGGGGCATAAGGGAGGACCCCTATTGGGATGAGCACTGGGTGTTATACATAGGGGATAAATCACTGGAATCTACTCCTGAAATCATTATAGGACTATGTGCTAGCTAACTTGGATGTAAATAAAAAGAGGAGGAGGAGGAGGAGGAGGAGGAGGAGGAGGAGGAAGAGGAGAAGGAGGAAGAGGAGAAAGAGGAGGAGGAAGAGGAGAAAGAGGAGGAGGAAGAGGAGGAAAGAGGAGGAGGAAGAGGAGGAAGAGGAGGAGGAGGAGGAGGAGGAGGAGGAGGAGGAGGAGAAGAAGAAGAAGAAGAAGAAGAAGAAGAAGAAGAAGAAGAAGAAGAAGAAGAAGAAAAAAGAAGAAGAAGAAAGTATTCAACAACCTTGCTAAATAAACAACAAATTACAGATAGCATATGCAGTATAAGGCCCAAATGGCAAAATAAGTCTCTTTTAGCAACTGTTGGTAGGAGTTTCCTGAAGTCATTTGGTCGAGAAAGACTGAACTGAATGAAAAAGATAAGTAGATGGACCAATGGCTATCAGTAGTTAGCAAGGCCTATCATAGACAATACTGAGGGAAAGTCCCTGGATCTCTAGGGGAAGGGAAAGTCCCTAGAGTTAACTGTATGAAATGTGCAAGTTGATGTGTGGGTTTAAACACTGACACCATTAAATGAGATAAACATTTATGATCAACTAGTTTAATTCACTGCCACACTGTAGAAATACTTAGAAAAAAATTCTCAATGTTGTATTAATCTTAAGGTTCACTTTTAAACATTGAAGTTATATATGTCACTCAGTTTTATATACATGAATGAAGTATTTATCACTGATGAAAATCTGCTTAAGCTACTAAAATAGGAATCAGCATACTTTTTCTGTAAAGGACCAGATAGAAAATATTTCAGGCTTTGCAGGTCATATGGGCTCTGTGTCAGTTGTTACTACTTAGCTCAATCATGTAGCACAAAAGCCGCCAAAGACAATACCCAACAAATAGGTGTGGCTATGTTCCAATAAAACTTTATTTACAAAAACCAAGAATGGACCAAAATTGGCCTGCGGGTCATAGTTTGTTGATCCTGTACTAGAAAATACCTAAACCTCGCAAATATGGTATGATGGGTAATGTTGAATGATTTGGTTAACTTGGAAGTTTCCTATACACTACTATTACATAGCTACACAAGTAAGGTATTTGTCACCCAAAATTTGGGCTCTAAAGAATAGATATTTAACTGATTCAACTGCTTTTCCACACCAAGAATAAAACTCGACGTTGGGATTAGAGGCCCATCTTGATGGGGCTTCTATGCTTGATACTATAGGAATTGTTAAATAAGAATTGCCATATTTTTAATTGGTGGGGCCTTCTCTTCTAATTCAAAATTCATTTGCTCTCTTCTCAGATACTCTTACGTTTGTTGGAGAAAAAAATTTTGATTTGCTTTGATTTTAATGGGAAGATATTTGGAAATCTGGGGGTTTTATGGTTTAGAGAATCATACTTCAGTTAGGTTTTTTATTTTTAATTTTTAAATAATAGTTCCGGTTTCTACCATGACTAAATGTAAACTTGTTTCCTTTCTCTTAGTTTAATGGGTAATAATTTAGTTCTGGTGCCCGGGTTTGAATTCCAGGCCTACAATTTACTGTATGACCTTGGAAAAATTATTGAACCCCTCTATGTCTTAGTTCCCTCATCTGTAAAATGAAGGCATTAGCAGCCCCATCATGGAGTCACTCTAAGGATTCAATGAGTTAATGCGTACAAAGTGCTTCCAACAGTGAATGAAGCAGAGAAAGCATTCAAATGTTAATTAAGACCATGTACATTTGGTAGATCACAGCAAATGTGAGAGACTTGTCTAATAACTCACATTTCTCCTTTCTCAAATAAAATTCATAACACTGAAAAATTGATCGAAACTAATCATCCTTTGGAAAGTTCTGAAAGTTTATTATTACCATGTTGTACTATTGGATCCCGTATTTGACTTTGCCCTACTTGCAAGCTAATAATTTACCTATACTGTGCGTAGATGTGGACAGCAGATAACGATACTCCTGGGAAAGAGATGAATGGCCCTGTTACTTATAGCACACCAAAGCATGAACATCGACATATTTGCTCTCAGCTGCCCTTGACTCCAAGTATCACAGGGGCGATGCAATACAGCATGGATGGTATTGCACTATGGATGCACTATGCATGCTGTGCACATAGTGGGTTTGTATCCAGCTGAGGTACAATGAGCTTCAGGAATCTACCACTTTGAAAGTAAACAGTATGCAAGGCTGCTTTTTGTTTGGGGATGGGAGGGAGACATTCCTGTATCCCTCCCGACGGACCAGTGTCCTAAGACAAGGACCACGTAAGGGCCAGGGCCAGGGCCAGGGCCAGGGCCAGGGCCTTCCTCTCTTGGCACATCCAGCAAGGCACACAGGAAAATGAGAAGCCTGATGACTATTATCTCTTTTAGTGATTTGCATGGCCAAGTAGTTTGTGTTAGATTAATTTCTCTTTACTCTTTTTAGCTATATGATAAACAGTTTGATAAATGTGGGAAAGTAACATTAAACTTATTTCTTCCTGGAAGGTTTCTCAGAGGCTTTAATGTGCTATAAATCTCCAAGGAGAAAAAAAAATACTGTTCAGTGTATCCCAAAGTTTTAGGACTATGAATTCCTTTTACTTATGAATAATTACTTATGAATGCTAAGTACATTTGAAAAAAAAACTGTTGGCTATTCCTATTTTGCATGTTCCTTACAAGGTATATCTTGGTCTTTTTTTTTTTTTTTTTTTTTGGTCACTGTAAAATGACCATACCTTTAATCTGTGCATGTATATAATGGTACCTAGCACCAAAAAAAGGCACATATAAAGTGCTCAGTATTTAAAACCATTGTCGTCTCTACTCTGTGGCCTTTAATGACAAGCTAACCTTAATCATCTGATCATGAGAGTGACTGCACTGTTTTATTAACTTCTTATGCCACATGACAAGTTCCTGGGCTACATAGCTACCATCATTAAGTGAATGCCAAACGCTCCTTTAGTTCCTTGCCAAGACTTTCTGAAATTCTTCTCTCAATGGTACGTGACACACATCTTACTAATGCATTTATCTTATATTCAGTATTTCCACATTCTGAGGCAAACTCTATTCATCATCCTACAATATGTATGTTAATCTATCAAGACATTCAGGAGACATTGCTCCCATTGATGCCATGGAAATTTCACTCATAAAGACATTAAGAAGCATTGTTAGTAGCAGCACAGAAAGTGGTGTCCCCAAACATTTTGTCCACCTCCCTACATCTCTCAGATCCCTACAATTAGGAGTTGTGCAATAAATTCTGGCCAATTGTCTGCAGATGGAAGCAACATGAGATACTTACTCAGAAGCTCTAAAGAGATTTTAAATCACTGTTACCTGCTGCTACACGTGACATCAACAGGGACAAGATAGTGGGCTTCATCAACTTGGCTTCTTGAGTGACTGTGTGCAATACAGTCACCACTCACAAGTTTGAGGCATGTGGTATGAGAAAGAAAAACCTGTTGTGTTATGCCATGAAGATTTTGTTATGTTATATTATAAAAACAAAACAATTTTGAATAGTAAAGGATTCCCCCCAAAAAGGGATTCCCCAAAATTGTTTAAGTTGTTTGGGGGCCACCAATAGCCTATGTAAAATCTATGCTAATAAGTTCAGCAAAACTTGAAGACCCTCATTTTGAGAATGAAAATATACTGTAGTGATGTTTACTAAATGGTGTCTCTTTGCACACGAATTCTTGGATATGATACTATATGGGGAAAATTGGTCCTCTGGTGAAATATTTGGGAGATATTGCAAGCTAAATAGCCCTCTAAGAGAATCATAAGATATACAACCATGATACATGTTCCAAGATACCAGTTACTCTTTTAAGCCAATGTTTTCTAAATTTAAACATGGAACACAGTTTTTTCCATTAAATATTCATAGTAGTAACTTAAAGAATTCCAATTTGGGAAAGTCAACATGGAGAAATGCTTAATACTTCTCACTCAGGCTGCTATGTAATAAAGAAATTATGCATATTTCATATAGCTCAAGAGCTCCAGGATGAATAGGTACAATATAAGAAAGATAAAGAGTATAACTGTTAACTCAAAAAAGAAGCCTCTTTTCTTCTACAAAAGTATTTGGATATAAATAAATAAGGACAACACTGAACTTCAGCAGGCAGCAGTCAAGCTCCAAAAGCACATAGATTATTTGGTGGGGTTCCTAAACCACCTGAACCTTAATATGTGTATGTACACGTACAAGGTATATGTGTACATACACACACTCATGCACTTAACATGTATACTATATACATGTGTGCATGTATGTGTGCATAGAACAACACAAGAATGGTCTTGTTCATGTAATGTTAGGTTTCTCCAGCATATACCCTGAATTTTATGAACCGTAAGTTTGGAAAGCCTAGTGACTTAGATTAAGTTTAGAGAGCAAATATTTATTGAATACCTGTTATATGCCAAACATTATTCCAGTATCATCAGATGTATCAATTTTAAAAAATTGTTTTAATGTTTATTTTTTAGACAGAGAAAGAGCATGAGCAGGGAAAGGACAGAAAGAGAGGGAGACACAGAATCTGAAGCAGGCTCCAGGCTTTGAACTGTTAGCACAGAGCTGAATGCGGGGCTCACACTCGTCAACTGCGAGATCATGACCTGAGCCGAAGTCAGACACTCAACCAACTGAGTCACCCAGGGGCCCCAGATATACCAATTTTTTAAAAGACAGACATGCACAATTAAATTAGGGCGATGTGATAAAGTGGTGAGCAGTACCTTCATACTGAGTAATAAGGGAAGATCTCTGTAAGGATTTGACATCTGTAGTAAGAAGACAGGCCCTCCAAAGATGTCTATGCCCTAATCCCTAAAATCCCTATAAACTGAGACTGTATTTTGTTCCATGGCAAAGGGACTTCAGACTTGTAATTAAAGTTATTGACTTCAATTGGGAGATTATCCTGTCTTATCCACGTGGATCCAAAAAAATCACAAGAGTCCTTCAAACTACCAAGCTTCTTCTGCCTGCAGGAAAAAGAAATGTAGCAGAGGGGACATCAAAGAGGAGGCAAGCATATATTATTCAGGTCTTGGGAAATGGAGATGAAGAGTTAGAATAATTTCTATACAATAAGACCATATTATGAGGATGTACCATGAATTATAAGGAACAAGCTATGTTATGCAGCATTTCCAAACACATTTTTTTTCAGAGCAACTTACTGGAATAGTGTTCCATAGAACAGGCTCTGGGGAAAAGTCATCCAGACAGATTATAATTCATATTTGTGAAGGGTAAAATGTTTTGGTTGAAGAGTAATTGTCCAGTAGACAGGAGCTCCAAATTTAGTCCTGTCAATAACTTTCTGAGTAAATTTCATTTGCTTCATCTATAAATTGAAAGAATTGAGCTGAGTGCTTTATATCTTTAAAAATCTAGATTTTTTTCAAAAACTTATAGTAGTTATAATATGCTGTTACAGATACACAAAGAAGAAAATTGTGATTGTTCCTCTAAGATCACATATTGTTACTCCAGAATTGATTGTATTTCCAAAATAAATTGATTGAAACTATTCAAAACATCTTAATATTTTATATATCTGATGAGATTTGATTATTTTGAAATCTGTCCTCTCACTTAGACAGTATTTCCCCATGTTTAAGGCTTTTGTTGAAATTAAAACTAATTTAATCACACTTCACAGACCACGTGGCTGCCTTAAATATCGTGGAAAGACATCTTGGTCTATAAATGGTTCATGGGCTACTGGTGATTCTCAAATTTAATGGGCGTCAAATCGCGTGGGAGTCTTGTTAGAATGCAGATTCTGATTGCACAGCCCTGGGATGAGGTCTGTGAATCTGCATTTTTCACAAGCTCCAAATGTGATGCCAAGATGGCTGCTCTACAGGCAGTAGAGGAGACTTTTTAATGCATTTTCTATAACTGCCAGCCTTTCTATAACTGCCAGTGAGATTGATCAACTAAGTATTTCTCTTCCTGATTGCTCATTGGCAAATAGTAGTAACAAGCCCCGCTCTAAAGGCCTCAAAGAGTTATTGGAAGGTGAAATGAGATTTTATGTGATGACTCAACAAAACTTAAAAATATTTTACACATTCTTATGTAGATTCAATGATTCTCTCATGAGTATTTTTTATCCTCTTTTCCACAACATATGTGACTTATGTTAATCACCTTTTAAAACATCATTTGTTGATTTTCCACATAATTTTGGTTTCCTATTACCTGACCAATGCATATGAATGATCCTTATAAGGTATGAAAACAGAGGAAGAGCAACTTAAAAAAAAATGATTTTTACTGTTATCAATCAACATTTAGTATAATTCTGTAGAATGCTCTAGTTGAAAGAGATTTTTAACCTCATTTTGTGGAAGAGTAAATGAAGATGGAGCGAAGGGGGAGAGATATTGTCCAAAGCCACGTAACATGTTAGTAGCCAAAATCCGGACTGTACAAAAATTCCAAGATGACAAAACACTTACGTATACATTAGATAATAAATAATGTGTACATAAGAGTACTTTAAAGGGGCCAGGTACAGATAAAGAGTTTGATTAAATTTCAAAAACAAAATAAAATTGAATAGCCTGCTTGGAATGATTCCTTAGTTTTTACATGTGATTCATCAAGATTCCACTAGATGGCAAACAAAACCCAATGTAAAATTAGTGGGCAGGAAGAGGGAAAATGGATAAGCAAGAATTTCTTTATTGATTTACTAATTTTTACTTGAATAATTACTTTACTCAATTTACTATTATAAATTGTATCACTAATATACAGAGATATACTTCCTATACATTAGCTTATAAATTTAATAATGAACTGAAGGAGTGGCTATCCAGAGAAAAGGATTTGGTACAGTGGAAAGAGCATATAAGGAGGCTTGAGGCTTAGTCATAGTTTTGACATTAAACGAAGGAATTATGTTATCTAACCTCTCTGAAATTCACATCCTTACTCATAAATTGTGGATAACAAATAATAAAGCACCGACTAAGTGGAAGATTGTGAGTTGTATGGAAAATTGCTTTGTGAATGATAGAGCAGTACTCAAACATTGATTAATGTTATAATTGCAGTCTCCTCCCCCTTTTTAAAAAAATTTTTTTAACATTTATTCATTTTTGAGAGACAGAGAGAGAAAGAGGACAAGCGGGGTGGGGCAGAGAGAGAGGTTGACACAGAATCAGAAGTAGTCTCCAGGCTCTGAGCTGTCAGCACAGAGCCCAACGTGGGGCTCCAAGTCACGAACTGTGAGATCATGACCTGAGCTGAAGTCGGAGGCTTAACTGACTGAGCCACCCAGGTGTTCCTCCCCTTGTTTGACTGAGATGGTAGGAACTGAGGACCTCAAGTCAGGCCGGCCGCCGTTAACCAATCCACACTTTGATAATCACCCTCAATGTCCTCCTCAATCTTCACAGATTCTGGCTGGCTTCTGTATTTGTCTCCCAGATTCCTTTGGACATTTTCAAGTTTGTCTACTCCAGGTGAAACATTCTCCTAGTTTCATAGTGGGAATCACAAGGACTCTTGTGAGTTAAAGCCCTGACTGGGCTCTCATGAGAGAAATACAGGAAACTTCTCTAGAGTCACATTGCTAGAGTCACTTAGTTTTCAAATCTGTGAGACAGAAGACAGGTGATGTCATACTTGTCCCCTCACATTCTTTCTGCCCTTCTGCAGAGGTTTTGTTCCCCTCCTGGTCCTGTTGAAATTCCAGTAATTCAGATTCAGCAACAGCCCCAACTCCCTCCTTATAGCTCCTAGACTGGTACAGATTCCCACTTGAAAACCATTTCCTAACAAGACAGCTTTATTTAAAATTCAAATTAATTACTGCAGTCTGAGGTTACATGGAATATAACTCAAAGCTCTAACTATAGCAGGCGATATGTGAGACAATCGTGCTTTTTAATATGTGAGAACAAACAGAAGGTGACTTTTCAGATCTGTAGCTGGTTAGCACAATAGTTGTAGAATATTCTCCAATGAAGGTTGTGGCCAAGCCATTATTGGAGAGTGTGATGCTAAACACGCTAACCAGAGGGTGAACTAGCTGTTCCATGCAGGAACAGTGGGAGTCTTTTAACAACCTGTAAAATGTCTAAGTAATAAACTAAATTCCAAATAATAAAATATTTATGTCACTTGCAGGCTATTAGAAAGGTATGTACCTCTGTCCTTTGTGTTAATAATTTTCACAAGAAAACAAACTTTTAAGCTGTTAATGTTTATCAAGATCTGCTTGACCTCATTTGTGAAGGAGGTGAAATTGATTCACTGTGATTTCCCTCTGGGAACACATTATTCCCAATTCCCAGAAATGCCCCCATGTTCAAGCTTTTTCCTCTTTTTCCCACCCATCAAATCTTACCTCCCTGGCTTGCATTTACACAGAATGGTAAATACATGATAAGATCAGAATGAATTAAATACTCCTTCTTAGGCTTTCACATTTCTAAGAAATCAGAATGGGACGAAGCATATTTGAGATTTGAGATTTAATATTTGAGATTTAAATGGGTTCTAAGGCCCCTGAAAGTCCCCCAAAAAGACTGACACCTCCCAGCACCCTTTATATAATATATATACATATATAATATATATAAATATATAATAAGTATATGTTATATAATAATTATATAAATATACTAGATTTTTGTTTTTTTGCTACTAACTGGAGACAAGCATCTGACAGAATTATGACAAACTGGAAGACTATGTTTGCAATGATTTGACTTGAAATGGGTTAGCAAATTACCCTGGCATATATCCCAAAGATGTAAGTGAGCAGCCTCCAAAGCAGAGGTAACTGGGGTACACATAAGGGCCCATGTAAATTCAAACTGGAGAGAGGCCTATATGAATTAGGATGTTCTATACAGAGAAAACACGCAGTGCTGAAAGCCCCTAAGTTGAGAATGGCGAAGACAGACTATCCAAAAAGCAGGGGCTTATATACTACGTTCCTAAACAGCCTTCCGCATGAGCAACTCCAGAATGAGCAGAGGCAGAATTATTTACCTAGACCGAGCGACATGAAGGAGGGAAGGTGGTGAATACATATAAATATATATTAATAACCTTATCTCTTAAAATGCTAATACCAAGCTCACGTTAGAAAAATACTTCTGCTATATTAATGAGTATCTATAACAGAGTTAGAACTTCAACATAGAATTTTGAGGGGATACAAATATTCAGTCCATAATGGAGACCCTGATCTGGAATGTCTGCCTAAAGCTGGTCCACACAAGAACCATGAGAAAGAATATCAGATGATTGTTGCTGTTTTATGCAACTAAATTAGGGATAATTTAATATACAGTGACAGAAACCAGAATACTGGGTGACTCTTATGTAATGTTCCAGGCTTCTGCCTGTCATATCTGCAGAGAAAACTTTTCTGTAGTATTCCTCTTCATTTCTCCTACCCAGGCATAAGGTAGCTATCCCTCTCACTTGCTCCCCAAAATCATTTTTAACTTTAATGTGGCATTTATCACAAGTAAGTACAATTGACTGTATCCCCTATGAAAGTGTCTGAAGGCAAGTAATATAGAAGCTATTTAAAACAATGTTGAAAAGATAAACATTTAAAATCCATGCTCATATGTTATCTCTAAGGAGTACACTTGTGCATAGAGAGGAATTAGGGACGGCACGAGATATGGAAGGAGCAATTATATATTACTCCTAAAGAAAACGTTAGTTTTCCATCTTCAATCTCTCAATAATTTTTGTGTGTACGTGTGTGTGTGTGTGTGTGTGTGTGTGTACACACACAAGGGTCTTATCTAAGCTGACCCACAACTTTAGTTGAATTTTAAGGAGGCATCACCTTCCAGAGAAGAGCATCACCAGAAGTAGCAAGCTTGTTTTTGATATAATTATATATGAATGATTAAAGAGAGCCACAGATGGTGACTAACAGTGCAAACATTAAATAGAAGAAAGATCCAAATGTACTCAATTAATCAAAATGTATTTATTGAATGTCTGCTGTGTGTTTGGAACTATCTTATTTTCTTGGGGAGAAATGAGGGAATTATAAGGAAGACTTCAAGGGAGTAATTATCTAATTAGCGAGATAAGATAAACACAAAAGAAATGTAATAACAGAGGAGATAAATGGCTTATTTGAGCATATTAAGATCTGATACCACCCAGCAGGAAATAATCTGTGTAAATAAGTGACCAATGCTATGTTCAAAAATATTTTTCAAAGTTGGGACATTTAAGATTTAGGAAAATGAGCTATATACCAAGCTGAAGCACAAAAGGAATTGCTTATATTTATTTTATTACTACTGCAATTATAAAAAAATTAAGATATGCCAAATAAAGAACTCCTTGTTGAATTTTCTGATTAAGAAAATGGAAGTGTTCTCCTAGGGGATCTAACAACAAGCACTTGTTGATGTTTCTCTTTCAACTGTATATTTAAAGGATACTTATAGATTTCTCCCTGATGTTTTTAAGGCCTCAACATTTTCAAAATTTTTCTTATGACCTACAGGAAAGCATTATGTCAAATTTGATTCAGGCCATCAAGTAATACCTGAACATTTCTTACTATTCTCTCTGAAATTCATAACCTCCGTTCCAAATAATTATTCTTTATTCTTTTGTAGGCTTTGAGGCTCAACTTGATAATTTTTCTCAACAAAAACTGTACTGTTTTTAGTTTTACACATAATGAGAAGTTAATACAAAAGCAAAATCAGAAAAAAAGTACACTGGACACATAATGAAGGAATTTGAGAAAACAGATAGAAATGTGTTAAACTAATTACATTTCCCTATCTTGTCCATTTACTTTATTCTCTATTTAGTGAATGGCTCCACCATTTATGCAGTTGTAAAGAAAATGAACGTAAGTAACTTGCAGTTTAGAGGGGACACAAATAAATAAAAAGTATAATACTCTGTTAATCAGGACAGGAGACGGGACTACAGAACAATCAGACTGAGAAAAATGAAAAAAAAAGAAGAAAAACCAGAAAAACTATTAATCAAATCAAACTAGGGAGAGTTCTAAGCAGAATTAACATCATATGGAAAGATTTAAAGAGAAATGCACCTGAAGGAGCAGAGACAAGTTTTGTAGGGCTAATGTTTCAAGTACAAGTTGGGGATTGGCAAGAATGGTGCTGAAGGTATGAACAATAGGTGAATAGAAAAGTATCCATAAAGCAGGCTAAGGAGTAATGGATATAGGAGGGCAAGGTGGAGACAATGAAGGTTTTAGGTAAGAGGGTGATATGACCAGATAATATTTCAGAAATATCATTCCAGATACTGTGTATGGAATCAATTGAAGGATGTTACAACAAGCTTAGCAAGAGATAATAGTGGTCAGAAATAAAGTACTTGAAGTTTTGCAATGATATGGAAGGTATTCAATAAATAATGAGCAGATTAAATTGGCAGGATCTGTTAATTAATTTGAGAGATGTAAGATGATTTTATTTAGATAGTTAAGCAATTTGATGAATGAATGTACCAACCCCTAACATAGGAAACACAAAATCAGACATGGTTTGTGTTGGGTGAAGTTGCTGATTTTTTCAGATAAATACATAATTTATAAGTGAACTCTAGAGATGGAGCTGGAAAGAGGTATAATTAAAGCCATGGAAGTCAACAGATTCATCCAGAGGAAATGTACAAAGTAACACGATAATCCTCGACAAAGTTTTGAGAAGCACTAACTTTATTAAAGGATCAGGTGGGAGAAGGAGTATTTACAAAAAATCTATCAGGAATAGTAGGAGAATAACCACCTCCTAGTAGCAGGATAACCACCTGCTGCAGAAAAGAAGTATTAGTGACTAGCAGTTTCCATCCTTATGCTAGACTTTGGAGGGGAGCAGGGATATTGGAGTGGGGGAGTAGAAACCAGATCGCCCAAGAATGAGTGGAGTATTAAGCAGTGTAGGGACTCCTGGGTGGCTCAGTCAGTTAAGCATCCAACTCTGATTTTGGTTCAGGTCATGATCTCATGGTTTGAGAGATGGAGCCCTGCTCCAGACTCCGTGCTGACAAGGCAGAGCCTGCTTGGGATTCTCTCACTCCCTCTCTCTCTGCCCCTCCCCTGTTCACTCTCTCTCAAAATAAACTTAAAGAGAAAAGAAGCATAAAAACGTATATATAACTCAAAAGCTGAGAAAAAGAGGTCATCAACTAAATCTCATCCTATGCATTAATCAAAAAACTAAAGAAGATAGCCAGAATGGTGTAGTGAGCACACTGTTTTCTCTGCAAGCAGGTTATCTCGGTGAGCTTTAGAAAGCCTATAAAATTCAACTCAGTGCTAACGTACAGGGCATGCTCCTGTGTGTGTCCCTCTCATCCTCACCATCTGAAGCTGCAGCTCCTAAACCCTGTGCTTTTCATCTTCCACCCACAATCAATCAAACATCGGATCTTCCACTGATGCTGAAGTAGGGGTGGTACATGAAAGAGGTCACTAAAGCTTGGGATTGGTGACAGTCTTTCCTTTTCTCTCTCAGGGCACAATTTAGAAAGACTTTGAAAGAATTCCATTTTGAGATCTCAGGGGCAGTAGTACCAGCTCTTTATGGCATTTCGCTGAGAAATGTTGTGAAAGCTGGAGTCTAAACCTGAGGAAGTGCTTTCTTGATGAGTCTCAAGACCTCTTCCAATTAAATGGAGTACAGGCTCTTTTTATAGTCTTGGGAATATAAAAGCAACTATTAAAGCTGCTATCTCTACGTCAAGAACTTCCTCAAGTGAGGGTCCTAGTCACCTCTTCTGGATGTGATGAAGGCAAAGCTACTTGTCAATCATAATAGATTTCAATACTATAATCACTCAGGATAACCTATCACCAAGGTAAACTTGACCAGCTACTTGTCTGTTTCTGTGCATACATTCAAGTTAATTGTTTTTATTGAAATGAATGCTTACAGTGGACTTGCAACCAGATATGAAAAAGCCACTTCATTCAAAATGATCAATCTCTAAAGATAGGGCAAAGAGTTAGTACTTCAAGGAAATGGAAAATGAATCTAATTTCAGGTTGAGTTACAATATCCTAATTTCTTCAAAGTCCAGCCAAGTTTCCATCACTTTTGATGGACCTTGTAAAATCAGATATCCAGCTATGCTTATAAGAATATCACTTGCCCACTTAAAAGCTTTTCTGATTTGGCATATGTCAATGATATAAAAGGATTCACCAGAATTAACATATATTTCATATCATTTGAGAACCAATAGAGCAGCATGATTTAGAGCACAGTGTCAATCTAGAATGCATGGGTACAGATCCTATCTCCATCTGTTATTGATTATGTGACATTGGGCAAATGAGTTACTCATTCTGTCCCTTAGTTTCCTCATCTGTAAAATGCAGATATTAATAGAATCCTACCCACTGGATTATTAGTAAGATTAAATTAGGTAATATTTTTAACAAACTTAGAATGGTACCTAGTAATACTATTCATAGTGCATACATAAGGATACATAAGTATTTGTTAAAAAAAAAAAAGTAAAAATTTCATGGGTGTGTGCATGGCTCAGTCAGTTGAGCATCCAACTTTGGCTCAGGTCATGATCTCATGGTTCGTGGGTTCGAGCCCCACGTCAGGCTCTGTGCTGACAGCTCAGAGCCTGGAGCCTGGTTTGGATTCTGTGTCTCATTCATTCTCTGCCCCTCCCCTGCTTGTGCTCTGTCTCTCTCTGTCTCTCAAAAATAAATAAATGTAAAAGAAGACAATTTTTTTTAATTTAAAAATTTCAGAATCTTAATAGGACCTTAGGATAAACACCTTGAGAGCAGAATTATTTCGACATTTCTATCTCCCCTGTATTGTCTGGTATGTTTTTCTGCACATAGTAGTTTCTAAAAAAGATTTTACTGATTTTAATTTGTTTCATAAGAACAAAAGTCTAAGTGACTTTGGAAAATTAGAACCAGGAAGTTTTCTCACTGCATGCCAAAGAAGAAGACAATAAAAAGGGAAGTGTTGCAATAAGACTGCAACTTTATAAACTGCATCACATGCAAATAGTGGTAATTTCTGGTCACAGCTGTAATTTCATGCTAATAGCAAGCATTTCCAAATGCTGAAAGTGTGATAAATACTGCTGTCATGTCTGTTATAAATTTATATTTATTACTACCACACAGCTCTAGCCTACAATTGAATTCTTGTGACCTGTCTTCTTGTACGCATAATTGACTCAGCTTGGCTTCGCAGAGTCTCAGGGGGACGTTTTGGCCCTCTTCTCTCACACAGTCCCTTCGTGGTGTATTCAGCACATTGCACATCTCACTGTCAGGCACACCCACCTGGACTCTTTCTCCTGATTCACATGTGATACTGCCAACCTCTTCATCATCTTGAGTCAATACTCCCCAGTGCTCTTACATCTGGCCCAGGGACTTGAGAATCAGGAGTCAGGCCCAGAATTCCTGGATATTCCTTACTGCTAACCGGGATTAAAATTTGGATCAAGGTGACCATCCTTTCAGCTTCTATGAGCAGAGGAGGGCAACAGACCTAAGTCTGTCCAGCATGACAGCTGACCAAGTGTTCAATCCCCAGGCAAAGGTCACGCCTTCTTCAGCACACAGCCAGGATTTGGAATTACTAATTTTTATCCCTCATTCTATTGCACTAGGACACTCCCATTTTCTTCTTTATTCTAACTATTGTGCAATGGGGCGAATAATACTTAATGTATTTTTTTAACTTTCTTTTTAACTTTATCTTGTCAGAGGATGAAAAAGCCAAGGTAAAATAATTTTATTTATTTATTTATTTATTTATTTATTTATTTATAAATGTTTATTATTTATCTTTGAGGGAGAGAGAGAGAACGAGGGAGGGACAGAGAGAGAGGGAGATACAGAATCTGAAGCAGGCTCCAGGCTCTAAGCTGTGAGCACAGAGCCTGAAGCAGGGCTCGAACTCATGGACCATGAGATCATGACCTGAGCCGAAGTCGGATGCTTAACCACCGGAGCCACCCAGGGGCCCCTTAAAATAATTTTAAAGCAATACAGAAGTTTCTAACTTGGCAAGGTCTGTTTTAGTTTGGACATGACTACCTTTTAATGGGTTAAGAGCAGAGTTTTCCAAAACAGGATTTTGTAATACTATTTCCAAACAATGTTAATGGTATTTACTGAAAGAAAAAAGAAAAAGAGAGGAGTAGGCTGTGCAATAACTCTGAGCAAAGCTGGATGCAGTCCACAAAATTAAACAGGTTGCTTTATTGCAGAATTCTTCAGCTGTTAGTAAATAATTGTGCAGTTTGAATACTTAAGAAGACAGGACTGCAGCGCACAGCATTTCTTGCTGTAGTTTTTTGTGTTAGTGTTCTATGGATCATGGTTAGGGAGAAAAAATGCTCCTCTAAAGGCATCACTACTGACAGGCTCACACAGGTCATGCATATACATGAGCTGTCAAATCACTGATGGTTTTGAATTTGCTTCAGCTCCAGGACTGGGAAGGACCATCATCCACATTGCTCTCTGGTGCTCTTGCGGACAGTGGTAGAAAAAATTAACTAAGTAGTTGATTGACTGCATTAGGTCATGAGTACCAAAGGCATCAATCAGCTAACAATGGTGGCATCAATTTCTACTTACAGTTTCTACTCAACTTGAAAGTAGAGAAAAGTTAATCATCTCTTTGGCCCTACCTAGCACTTTAGCTAGTTAGCATTATTCCTCACGAATCCATGTAAATATGAGATTTGAAAAATAAGTTCTATCTAAGCATGGATAGTATCCTTTAAAAATAAAAAATAAAAGCTGACACTAACCAGATTTTCTGTATATATTTCCTGAATCTAATTGCACATCAGAGAATGTTGAAAGCCAAAATAAGATCATAAACTGTCTCTTTCTGGTTACACAGCTGAGAATGATTCATCTTATAGAGCCACAAAAGGTAAAAAGATTTCACTGTCATTCTTATGGTAAGGGGGTAAGTGGTAGAGGAGAGACGCTGAGGCAAGTATCTACCCTTTCTGTCTCCCAGCGCTATACTGTATCCTGAAACAGAATATCAGGTTCTCTTATTTCTATGTGAAAAAGTTTTAAATTCATACAGATAAGGGTATCAGATTAGCTTAAGGTTTTAAAATATGATTTTGAGACGGTCTGTTCCTCTCATACACTTGAGGAATAGTATTATCTTGAGGCCTATAGATACCACCACTGTAGACCTGATGGATGTCCTGGTGCTAATGAATTGCCACATTCTAAGCAGTAGTGTTATTTAAAATTATGCCTCAAAAGAGAATATACTGCTATAAATAGACAAGGGCATCCACAGTTCCTTAAAGCCCAGCAAACAAGGGTTCCAATTTTCTCCTTCCAAATTCAGAGGAAAAAATATCAAAGAGATGGGAACTGAAAACTCTCAGACTCAACAATTCTAAGAGTGGTTTCGTTCTCTAGACAACTTACAGAAGGAAGAATTTGGGTATTATTTACCTATAGTAATATGTTAAGTATTAACCTGTTTTGACAGAATTTTTAAATATAATGTACACATAAATATATCTGTATCATACATTATGTAACATACACAATTTTAATAGATTTGTTATATAAAATATTTGTAATTGAAAATATTAAATAAAAATGTAAATTAGGAGTAATGTCACCAGGATGGCAACATAGGTTGTTCCCGACTTTGCTCCCCCTCACAAGAAGAATAACTAGCAACTATTCATGGTTCTCTCTCTCAGTGAGAGAACCACAGAACATGGCTCTGAGGCTGAAGCACCCCTCCCCCTGCACAATGGAGACCAACACAGACCACTTTAGAAGAGTAAGAAGAGCCCCTGACCAAACTGCCCCTCCCCCACACTGGTGCAGTGTCATGCTCAGAAATCTCCCCGGAGCCTCCTGTGGTTCCTACAGTTAAAAAAAAAAAAAAAAAGGCGCCTAGGGTGGTTATTCAACTCCTCCAGTGGTATGGGTTGCTTCTTGGAAGAGCCCACCCCATGGGGAGATGGAATCGCCCCATGGGGCTAAGGGGAATCTGTGGGACTTGACCCCTAAGAATCTGACTGTGATGGAGAAGCAGGGAGGAGCTTGCAACAACCAGCACTCAGACCAAGTTCCTACTTGCGATAGCCAAATTGTAGTACCAAAGAGCAGCTTTGTTCACTTGCAGAGCCAAGATGGTGGTGCACTTGACCAGGGAACACAGGAGGATGCAGGTCTGCCTAATTCACCTTTGCCAACCCTGGAGCCTAATCTGCCTCTGCCCATGCAGAGCAGCTGAGTAACAGTCCAACCTGCTGCTGAGCTTACATCCTAGCCAACCTTGACAAGAAAGTCGGATTGGGAACACATAGAAGCTACCTAGCCCAAGAACCACTTGAGCACAGTGCCTGGCAAGTAGAATTAATTGCAAAGCAAACCAGTGCACAGTTCAGCCAGGGAACATAGGGAGGTAGTGGGGTGATTTGAGTCAAGAGCACAAAGGACCTGACTGAGCTTGAAGTCTGTTCCTCTCTCTGCCCAGGCAGGAAAACAAATGTGTATTCCCATTGCTGAAAACAGCCTGCAGCCCCTAGCCAGGGAACCTAACAAGAGCAAACAGTATAAGCTGCATATCTCATCCAATAGCCTTGCTTACAGAAACACTTGAATACAGAGCACAGCCCATAGTTTTCCCCATCTGCAGAGCAACATCAGTGATCTATGAGGCCAGGTAATTCAGTTCCCAGGCTTGCCTGATTTGGGTTCTTAAAAAATGAGCCATGTAAACACTGGAGCCCATTTGGTTGATCTGTAAGTTTACGAAAGCTAAAATCATAGATCCATTTATCGCTGAGTGTAGTACTGAGTCTGACCATCTGGTAAACCTGACCAGAGAACCCATGCAACTGCAGAACCCATTCTACATCCTCACTTGGGCAGAAACCCAAGCCAACAGTCCTATACAACTGCTCTCAGCCAGACGTTCTACCACTGCCCACCTCAGAGTGCGGAAAGTAGCCTTTTCACAGAATAGGCCCTGATAGTAAGTCCATCAGCAAAGGACATTACAAACAAACATATCGAAGAAAACCAAACTGCAAAGTCTGGAGAAGAAGACCACTTACTCAAATGCACAGATAAAACATAGGCAATGAAGAGTTACAAACAATGAGATAAGCATGATATCACCAACAGAAATTAATAAAGCTCCAATAACTGACCCTGAAGAAAGGGAGATCTACGAACTATTAGACAAAGAATTTCAAATATTAAAAAATTTTTTGAATGTTTATTTATTTCTGAGAGAAAGAGAGACAGAGCACAAGCAGGGGAGGGGAAGAAAGAGAGGAAGACAGAGAATCCAAAGCAGGCTCAAGGCTCCAAGCTGCATAGAACCCAATGCAGGGCTCGAACTCACAAACTGTGAGATCATGACCTGAGCTGATGTCAGACACTTACCTGACTGAGCCATCCAGGCGCCCCTATTTTTAATTTTTTGAGGAATCTCCATACTGTTTTCCACAATGGCTGCAATGGTTTTCATACTCACCAACAGTGCACAAGTTTCCTATTTTTCCACATTCTCACCAACACTTGTTATTTTTCTTTTTTCTTTTTATTTTAGCCATTCTGACAGGTGTGAGGTGATATCTCATAGTGGTTTTGATTTGTATTTTACTGATGATGAGTGATGTTGAGCATCTTTCGTGTGTCTGTTGGCCATTTGTAATGTCTTCTTTGGAGATATGTGTGTTCATATCTTCTGCCCATTTTCAATTAGATTATTTGGGGAGATTGTTTTAGTTTGAGTTGTATAAGTTCTTTTTTTTTCCTTTTCTTTTTTCTTTTTTAAGTAGGTTCCATGCCCAATGTGGGGCTTGAACGCACAACCTTCAGGTTGAGAATTGCATGCTCTACCAAATGAGCCAGGAAGGCCCCCACTTATTTATATATTTTGGATACTAACACTTTATTGGATATGTTATTTGTGAATATCTTCCCCATTCAGCAGGATGCCTTCTGGTTTTATTGACTGTTCCCTTTGCTGTGCAGAAGCTTTTTCTTTTGATGTAGTCCTAATAATTAATTTTTGCTTTTGTTTCCCTTGTGTCAAGAGACATCTATAAAAATATTACCATGGCCAATGTCAAATAAATTACTGCCTGTACTCTCTTCTAGGATTTTTATGGGTTCACATGTCACATTTGGGTCCTTAATTTATTTTGAGTTTATTTTTGTATGTAGTGTATGAAAGTTGTCCAGTTTCATTGTTTTGCATGTAGCCGTCCAGTTTTCCCAACATCATTTACTGAAGAGACTTTTTTCATTGCATAGTCCTTTCTGCTTTGTCATAGATTAATTGACCATAATCATGGGTTTATTTCTGGACTCTTTATTCTGTTCCATTGATCTGTGTGTCTGCTTTTGTGCCAAAACCATACTTTTTTGATTACTGCAACTTTATAGTATATTTTGAAATCTGTGACCATGATACTTCCAGTTTTGTTCTTCTTTTTCAAGAATGCTTTGGGAGCATCTGAGTGATTCAGTCAGTTAAGTTACCAACTCTTGGTTTTAGCTCAGGTCATGATCTCATGGTTCATGAGATTAAGCCCTGCATTAGGCTCTGCTCTGACAACAAAGAGCCTGCTTGGGATTCTCTCTTTCTTCCCCCCCTCCTACCCCTCCCCTGCTCATGCTCTTGCTCTCTCTCTCTTTCTCTCTCAAAATAAATAAATAAACTTTAAGTAAATAAAACTAAGTTTAAAAAAGGATTGTTTTGGCTACTCATAGTCTTTTGTGGCTCCATAAAATTTTTATAACTATTTGTTCTGGTTATACAAAAAATGCCACTGGAATTTGAATGACACACTGGACCAGATGGACTTCATAGATATATTCAGAACATTCCATCCTAAAACAGAACACACTGTTTTCAAGTACACGTGAAACATTCTCCAGAATAGATTAAATATTAGGCTATAAAACAAGTCTCAACAAGTTCAAAAAGATTGAAGTCATACCATGCATCTTTTCTGACCACAACATTATGCAACTGGAAATAAAACACAAGAAATAATCTGTAAAACACACACACACACACACACACACACACACACACACACATAAAAGGAGGTTAAATAACATGCTACCAAATGTGAAGCCAAGAAATCAAGAAAGCCTAGTCAACCAAGAAATCAAAGAGGAAATTAAAAAAATATATTAAGACAAAGGAAAATGAAAACACAACAGTTCAAAATCTTTGGGATACAGTGAAAACTGTTCTAGGAGGGAAGTTTATAGCGATACAGGTCTAGATCAGCTAGCAAGAAAATTTTCCAATAAACACCCTAACCTTACACTTAAAGATGCCAAGAAAAGAACAATAACAACAACAACAACAACAGAGGAAGTAAAGAAATAATAAAGATCAGAGCAGAAATAAATGCTATAGACACTAAAACAAAACAAAACAACAAAACGAAATAACCCAGTAGAATAGATCAATGAAACCAGGAGCTGATTTTTTGAAAACAAAAAACAGTAACACTGATAAAATGCTGGCCAGAGCTATCAAGAAATAAAAGAGAAAAGACTAAAATAAAATCACAAATGGGAGAGCAGAAATAACAACCAACACCACAGAAATACAAATTATAATACAAATATAAGGGAATATTATGGAAAAGTACATGCCAACAAATTGGACGACCTAGAAAAAATGTGCAAATTCCTAGAAACATATAATCTAACAAAACAGGAAGCAGGAAGAAATAGAAAATTTGAGCAGAATTATTACCAACAAAGAATTGACCCATAAATCAAAAACTCCCAATAAACATAAGTCCAAGACCAGATGGCTTCACAGGCAAATTCTACCAAGCATTTCAAGAAGAGGAGGGGTGCCTGGGTGGCTCAGTTGGTTGAGCATCCAACTTCAGCTCAGGTCATGATCTCACGGTTGGTGAGTTCAAGCCCCGCATCTGGCTCTGTGCTGACAACTCAGAGCCTGGAGTCTGTTTCAGATTCTGTCTCCCTCTCTTTCTGCCCCTCCCCCACTCATGCTCTGTCTTTCTCTCAAAAATAAATGAACATTAAAAAATTTTAAAGAAGAAATACCTATTCTTCTCAACTATTCCAAAAAAAAAAAAAACAGAAAAGGAAGAAAAAATTCCAAAATCATTCTATGAGGCCAGCATTATTCTGATAAAGACATCACATACAAATTATAAAACCATAGACCACTGTCTCTGATGAACAGAAATGCAAAATTCCTCAACAAAATACTAACAAACCAAATCCAACAATACATTTAAAAAAATCGTTTACCACTATCAAGTGAAATTTATTTCTGTGTTGCGAGGGTGGTTCAATACTCACAAAGCAATCAACATGATACATTACATCAACAAGAGAAAAGATAAGAAACATGTGGTCATTTAAATAGAGGCAGAGAAAGCATTTGACAAAGTACAACATCCATTCATGATAAAAAAATTCCCAACAAAGTAAATTTACAGGGAACACACCTCAACATAATAAAGGCCATATATGAAAAGTCCACAGTGAACATCATCCTCAATGGGGAAAAACTGAGAGCTTTTCCGTTCAGTTCAGGAATAAGACAAGGTTTCTCACTCTCACCACTTTTATTCCACACAGAGCTGGAAGTTCTAGCCACAGCAGTTAGATGACAAAAAGGCATCCAAATCAATAAGGAAGAAATAAAACTTCGCTGTGTGCAGATGACACGATACTATAAATAGTAAACCTGAAGGACTCCACCAAACAATGGCTAAAACAAATAAATGATTCAGTAAAGTCACAGGATACAAAATCAATGTACAGAAACCAATAATTAATCAGAAGAGACATTAAGAAAACATTTCCATTTGTAATTACACCCAAAATAGTAAGATACCTAGCAATAAACTTAACCAAAGAGGTGTAAGACCTGTACTTTGAAAACTATAAAACACTGGTGAAAGAAACTGAAGACATGGAAATGGAAACATATCCCATGCTTGTGGATTAGAAGAACAAATATTTTTTAAATGTCTATACTACCCAAAGCAATCTACACATTTAATGCAATCCATATCAAAACTAACAGCATTTTTCACAGAACTAGAACAAACAATTCTTAAGTTTGGAGCACAAAAAACCCCTCAATAGCAAAGGCAATACTGAAAAATAAAAAGAAAGCTAGAGGCATTACAATTCAGGCCTTCAAGTTACATTACAAAGCTGTAGTAATCTGAAAAGTATGATTCTGGCACAAAAATGGATACAGGGATCAATAGAACAGAATAGAAAAACCCAGAAATAAACCCACAATTATATGGTCAGTTCATCTTTAACAAAGCAGGAAAGAATATCTACTGGGAAAAAAAAAAAAAAACAATTGCTCCTACAAATGGTGTTGAAGAACCTGGACAGCTACATGCAAAAGAATGAAACTGGACAACTTTCTTACACCATACACAAAAATAAATTCAAAATGGTTGAAAGACCTAAATTTGAGACCTGAAATCTTAAAAATCCTAGAATAGAGCACAGACAGTAACTTCTCTGACACTGGCCATAGCAACTTTTTTTTTTCTAGATAGTTCCCCTGAGGCAAGCGAAACAAAAGCAAAAATAAACTATTAGGACTATATCAAAATAAAAAGTTTCTGCACAACAAAGGAAACAATCAACAAAATTAAAAGACAACCTACCAGATGGTGAAGATATTCACAAGTGACATAACAAATAAAGGGTTAGTGTCCAAAATATACAAAGAACTTACACAACTCAACACCAACCACCCCTAAGTAATCAAATGAAAAAATGGGAAGAAAACATGAACACACATTTCTCCAAGACATGTAACAAACAAACACATGAGAAGATGCTCATTATCACTTATCATCAAGGAAAAGCAATCAAAACTACAATACAATATCACTTTATACCTGTCAGAATGGCTAAAATCAACAACAACAACAAAAACAGATGCTAGAAAGGATATGGAAAAAGGGGAACCCTCTGGCACTTCTGGTGGGAATGCAAACTGGTGCAGCCACTGTTGAAAATAGTACGGTGTTTCCTTGAAAAGTTAAAAACAGATCTACTCCAGTCATGATCTCATGTTTTGTGGGTTTGAGCCCCATATCAGGCTCTATGGAAACAGCTCAGAGCCTGGAACCTACTTCAGATTTTGTGTCTCCCTCTCTCTCTGCTCGTTCTCGGTCTCTCTCTTTCTCTCTCTAAAAAATAAATAGACATTAAAAATTTAAAAAAAGAATAGAGCTACTCTACTATCCAGGAATAACAATAGTCGATATTTACCCAAAGAATGCAAAAGCACTAATTCAAAGGGATATTCACCCCTTTGTTTATAGCGGCATTATTTACAATAACCAAAATATGGAAGCAGTCCAAGTGTCAAAAGTGGAAGAATGGATAAAGAAGAAGTGGTGTATGTGTGTGTATCTATATAGGAATATATATATGTATGTACATGAAAATATATATATACACATACATATACACAATGGAATATTACTAAGCCATAAAAAAGAATGAAATCTTGCCATTTGCAACAACATGGATGGAGCTAGAAAGCATAATTATAAGTGAAATAAGTCAGAGAAAGGCAAATACCATTGATTTCACTCATATGTGGAATTTAAGAATCAAAACAAATGAGCACAGGGGAGCAAGGGAGACAGAAACCAAGAAACAGACTCATGTATACAGAACTGATGGTTACCAGAGAGGAGGTGAAGGGGGAGATGTGTGAAATAGGTGATGGGGATTAAGGTGTGCACTTCTGATGAGCCCTGGGTAATGTATGGAATTGTTGAATCACTACATTGTATACCTGAAACTAATATAACAGTGCATGTTAACTAACTGGAATTAAAATAAAAACTTTAAAAAAAGAAAGGAGAATTCAGTAAAATTTTTTATTACTGACATTTACTGTAAAAAAAAAAAGTATAACACTTAACTCCTGCTTTTACTATAAGAACACTCTTGGTAGTAATTCAAACTCAGTATTTTCCATCATTATTTCACTGTACATAGTATTATTCAAGATAGGTACTTGAAAAAGAGGGGAGATACTTGCTAAACAAATTTGGGAATTAAAAGCATACTAGCTTCTCCTCTGAGAGTTTTTTTTTTAATTTTTTTTAACATTTATTCATTTTTGAAAGGCAGAGAGAGACAGAGCGCGAATGGGGGAGGGGCAGAGAGAGAGGGAGACACAGAAACAGAAGCAGGCTCCAGGCTCCGAGCCATCAGCACAGATCCGGATGCAGGGCTCAAACTCATGGACCACGAGATCATGACCTGAGCCAAAGTCGGCCACTTAACCGACTGAGCCACCCAGGCACCCCTCTCCTCTTAGAGTTTTAAAGACTATGATAAGTCTTGATACAAAACAAAACTTTTTTTTACATTTGCTATACTTACTGAATGAAGGAGGCATTGTCCCCCTCAAACACCTACAGGGACATAATGAGTAGATTTAGAACAGTTTTTTTTTTTTAAGTATTTCCTTCTATTTTTCTCTTTGTCCCACCCCATTTCTTCTCAATTACTTTGAACTGTAAGAACTCTGCAAGTAGAGGGATGCCTGGGTGGGTCAGCCAGGTAAGCATCCAACTCTTGATTTTGGCTCACGGTTTGTGAGTTCGAGCCCAGTGTCAGGCTCTGTGCTGACAGTGCAGAACCTGCGTCAGATTCTCTCTCTCTCTCTCTCTCTCTCTCTCTCTGTAACCTCCCGCACTTGCTCTCTCTCTCTCTCTCTCTCAAGATAAATAAACTTAAAAAAAATAAAGAATTTGGTAAGTAGATAACAAAAAACAACAAACAAAAACAAACAACAAACAGGGAAGTAGGTGAAAAAAAGAAAAGAGAAGGATAGAAGAAGTTAGAAGAATAGAAATGTTGAACAAATGTGGAGTAGATGAGCACACAGGTAGACACTTTTGAGCCATGGTCACCCGGAAGGGAGAGACCTGGAGGTAAAACTCCTGGAAGAAGATGTGAGTGGTCATCGTCCACAGGAAGGCTTTTATACAAGGAGGCTCTCCCAGTGTCTCATGGTCTGGTCACAAGTATCTGTGGTTGTGTGTAGAGAACAGCTAGGGAGGAGTTGCTATTATGGTCTTTCACTCTCATAAAGCCCCTGAGATTCTTATGCAAATAGTTCTTCAGCTCCCTGTAGTTTGTGAGCCAGAGACCAAGGTTTTCTGACTGGACTTGCACTTTTATATAACTACAGAGACCACTAAAATGATGCTTTAAAAGTTTTTTCATTATGAAATTCTATTTGTGTTTGTATGTAGATGGGAATGCATAAAACATACAGTGTGTATGTATGCTTTAAAGAATGAAACACTTACGTTGTCTATATTACATAGAGTTACTATCTTTGGAGCCTCCATACACCTAACTCCAATCACAGCTCTCTCCATCCTCTCTAGAGCTAACCAGGATCCTGAAGTTTGTGTTTATCAATCCACGTGTTACTTTAATGATTTACCAAACATGTACATATTCTTTAACTACACTTTTCAGTTTTTCATATTTTTGAAATGATAAATGGCCTCAGGCTGCATGTGTTCTTCTATGCTTTGATTTTGTTGTTGTGAGATTTATCTATGTTGACATGTGTAGCTCTTGTTCATTCATTTTTGCTATTGAATTTTAATCGACTGCATGACCATATCATAATTTTTGTAGTCATTCTCCATTGCCGAACATCATGCTCATCGTGAGCTTATATTTAGGGAGAATTATTGTATATAAGCATCTTGAAAATTGTTAAATGTGAAATTGCTTTTCAAGGTGGGTTTAGCAATTTGTACTCTGATCAGCATTTTACAAAGGTTGCAGTTTATCCACATTCTCGAGAACATCAGATATCATTCAGCCTGTAGCCAATTTGCAGGAGGGCAGCAAAATTTACTCCATAATCAGCTGCTGGGAGGCAGAGCTTGTGGAATTTGGAGTTTACTCTCTAAGAACGTCCCTGTGCTCTAGCTTTCTTGTGAGTCAGCATGAGTTAAGACCCCCAGCCACTGTGGTATGGTGTCCTGTTTTTGAAAACAGCATCTAGAAGACAAATGTTATTTAAGGTCTGCATTCTTGAAGCTGGAAGATGGCCACCACTGCCATCTTGTGTGGGTATCTGGACTAACAGGACATTTCTGAAGGAAGGAAGAAACATCATCTGATTATGTGAGATGCTCATTATCAAACCAACTGTGGTTGTGGGCTAACCTGACCTTACTGTCTTCTCTTACTATCTGGTGTTTGGAAGCAGAACTAATATCCTTTATGTGTAAGCCCCTTGGTTCTTGGACAATTCAGCATGGGGGTGGGGTGGGAGTTTGGTGGGACATCTTCAAAAGAGAAATAAAGGATCTTATACTATAGAAGGAAACCTGAAAACTCAAACAACTAGCTAGAAAGTAAGAAGTGTGATTGCATTTTTATTGAAACCAAGTTAAATAAATGATGCTAAATTTATATTATTTGGTAATATATGGGGTGCCTGGGTGGCTCAGTCAGTTGAGTGTCTGACTCTTGATTTCAGCTCAGGTCAAGATCTCAGAGTTTGCAAGATTGAGACCCACATCTGGCTCTGTGCCTACAGCACACATTTATTTGGTGATAATAAAACCCTCCTTGTACCATTTCACATTAAACTCAAATTTCTCTGACAAACTGCACCATAATCCAGCCTTCTAACTAGCCAGGCTTATTTCTCACACCCCCTTCCAAAATTTCACCTTGTTTTGTCAGTCTAATGTTCTCTCCAAGCCTTATGAATTACCCAGATTTCATCGTCAATACTTCCCTATCTCTGGAGTGACTTCTCCTCGCTTCTTTTCAATGTAAGAAATTTGAGATACACTTAAAACTGTACCTTAAATCACAGTAGCTATAAGGCTACCAAGCTTGCTTACAGAAATTACAATGTTTAGAAGGACTTCCATTCTAAAAATTTTCAACGTGTGCTTGTGGTGAATAATGAACTATTTGTCATTGGACTTACCCTTCAGATACCAAGGGAGCAATACCACAAGGCAGGCTCCTACAGGTCAAACTCCATTTCCAAACCCCTTCCTTCCATTGGCTGAGTATGGCCCATGTGACGTTGCCAGTGATTGATGGTTATTCTTTCTAGTGGTCCAACTGTACATAAAACGTTACTGCTAACTTTGCTGGAAGCCCTAAGCAATTCTTTAAGTCTGTGGCTCACCTGAACATCAAACACCTCTTCCTGCATCCATAATGCCATGCTCCCCAAGATCCTGATGAAAACTTCTACCAGTGACCTCATCCATTTCCTGCCTCCTCTTTGTGAAAAGATGTATCCATTAGTAAACGCCTCTCTCTAAAAGAAACCAAAAACAAATTGAAGCTAGCTTAAATAAGTGGATAAATAAGTAAATAAATAAAGTGTTGATTTATGCACATGGGAAGTCAAAGCATGGGGTAGACTTAGAGCACATTTCAATCTGGAGTCTCTGACAAAGCTGCCTGACTCAGTTTCTCTGTATCTGGACTCTTGCTTTCCTCTATGCGACAACTTCATTCTTTTTTTTTTTTTTAAAGTAGGCTTCACACCCAGCCCAGAGCCTAATGTGGAACTCAAACTCATAACCCTGAGATCAAGACCTAACCAGTGATCAAGAGTCAGACACTTAACTGACTGAGCCACCCAGGTGCCCCAGTGATAACTTCATTCTTAGGCACATGTTAGGAAAGAGGATGTGTGTCAGCCTCAGCTCACTATCTACATATTTTATTTTATTTTTTTAAAATTTTTTTTTCAATGTTTATTTATTTTTGCGACAGAGAGAGACAGAGCATGAACGGGGGAGGGGCAGAGAGAGAGGGAGACACAGAATCGGAAACAGGCTCCAGGCTCTGAGCCATCAGCCCAGAGCCCGACGCGGGGCTCGAACTCACGGACTGCGAGATCGTGACCTGGCTGAAGTCTGACGCTTAACCAACTGCGCCACCCAGGCGCCCCACATATTTTATGAATCAAAAGATAGCAAGCCTCTCTCTTTACCAGCGTCTATCTAATCTCATGAAGGACTCTGGTCTTGCTAGTGTTCCATGTCTACCTGTTGGAATACCACACTCATTGATTGGGGATATAGTTTATCCCGGTGAGCTAGGCCAAATCTGGGGCCTAGTCCTGTAGTTAGGAGAGGGTGGGACTATGGACTAATATCACTATGAAAGGAAGAGGAACATTTCCTCGGTGGAAATAATGATGAAGCATGAGCACATGTGTGCATGTACAATGCGCGCACACACACACACACACACACTGCCCACTAGGCCCCTCTAAAGTAAGCCCAGTTAGGATTCTACACTTCCATGTTCCCCGTGTATGAGAGAAACTTGAAATGGCTTTAATGACATGAGCCAGTCACAGTGACTATCTCTAAATTTTCCCTCTGTGCCAGAAGAGTCATTCAGAGAAGTTCTGGAATTAAGCATACAATGTGCCTGAAAAGTCACTTTCCCCAGATAACTTAGGCCTTTGCACTAAGTGTTCTTTAGTGGTCCAGCTTCCCTTACTAAGGGGAGTTTGAGAATGACAAGATTAACTCAGTCTTTTGCACTGTAGCCAGGCAATTAGGCTTTTATGCCTTCAAATCTCAATGATTGAGGTGTCAGTGCCTTTTCTCCCAGAAGCCTCCTAACTACAAATGCATACAGGGTAGGGTACCCACTAATGCTACCCACGGACACTCAAAGTTTAACTTTGGAAAGGAATGCTGCCCCATTCCACTGTTCAATATAATCTAAACTCCAAGTTCCAAGACTCTAAAAAGGTCCCGTATTATTCTCCCTCAGGGCCAAATTAGGTCCCTCCTGTATCTTTGTTTTCCTTGTCTCTTTCAGCCAGCATTGTTATACTTTTGCTCTGAACTGTTATGCATTTATAGACTTTACATTTCAGAAAATCTATACACTACAGTGACTTGCATGTTCAACAAAAATGTGTAGTTACAGAATGATTAATATCTTATGCTTATCATATTGTATACTATATGCAGTATATTTATATATTTAATACATACTTTTAAATAGCCTTGACAACACACAAATTGGTCAATTCTTTATTCCCAAGGTAGTTTTTAAAAAGGCTCAAATTATCTTTCTAAAATATGCTAAAATAGGAGTTGCGGCAAGATGGCGGCTTAGGAGGACGCTGGGCTCACCACACGTCCTGCTAATCACTTAGATTCCATCTACACCTGCCTAAATAACCCAGAAAACTGCCAGAGGATTAGCAGAACAGAGTCGCCGGAGCCAAACGCAGACGAGAGGCCCAGGGAAGAGGGTAGGAAGGGCGGCGAAGGCGGTGCGCGCTCCACGGACTGGCGGGAGGGAGCCGGGGCGGAGGGGCGGCTCGCCGGCCAAGCAGAGCCCCCGAGTCTGGCTTGCAAAAGCTGAGGGGCCGGGCGGACTGTGTTCCGACAGCAAGCGCGACTTAGCATCTGGGAGGTCAGAAATTAACAGCTCTGCTCGGAAAGCGGGAAGGCTGGAGGACAAAGGGAGGGAGAGCTGCTGAGCCCCCTGACAACAGAGCTCAGTTTGGTGGGGAACAAAGGTGCTCGCCAGCGCCATCTCCCCCGCCCATCCCCCAGCCGAAATCCCAAAGGGAACCGGTTCCTGCCAGGGAACTTGCTCGCTCCGCGCAAACACCCAACTCTGCGCTTCAGCGGAGCCAAACCTCCGGCAGCGGATCTGACTCCCTCCCGCTGCCACAGGGCCCCTCCTGAAGTGGATCACCTAAGGAGAAGCGATCTAAGCCTGCCCCTCCTGCCCCCGAGCACCTTGCCTACCCACCCCAGCTAATACGCCAGATACCCAGCATCACAAGCCTGGCAGGGTGCAAGTAGCCCAGACGAGCCACACACCCCACAGTGAATCCCACCCCTAGGAGAGGGGAAGAGAAGGCACACACCAGTCTGACTGTGGCCCCAGCGGTGGGCTGGGGGCAGACATCAGGTCTGACTGCGGCCCCGCCCACCAACTCCAGGTATACACCACAGCACAGGGGAAGTGCCCTGCAGGTCCTCACCACGCCAGGGACTATCCAAAATGACCAAGCGGAAGAACTCCCCTCAGAAGAATCTCCAGGAAATAACAACAGCTAATGAGCTGATCAAAAAGGATTTAAATAATATAACAGAAAGTTAATTTAGAATAATAGTCATAAAATTAATCGCTGGGCTTGAAAACAGTATACAGGACAGCAGAGAATCTCTTGCTACAGAGATCAAGGGACTAAGGAACAGTCACGAGGAGCTGAAAAACGCTTTAAACGAAATGCATAACAAAATGGAAACCACCACAGCTCGGCTTGAAGAGGCAGAGGAGAGAATAGGTGAACTAGAAGAAAGTTATGGAAAAAGAGGAAGCTGAGAAAAAGAGAGATAAAAAAATCCAGGAGTATGAGGGGAAAATTAGAGAATTAAGTGATACACTAAAAAGAAATAATATACGCATAATTGGTATCCCAGAGGAGGAAGAGAGAGGGAAAGGGGCTGAAGGGGTACTTGAAGAAATAATAGCTGAGAACTTCCCTGAACTGGGGAAGGAAAAAGGCATTGAAATCCAAGAGGCACAGAGAACTCCCTTCAGACGTAACTTGAATCGATCTTCTGCACGACATATCATAGTGAAACTGGCAAAAAGAGAAAATTCTGAAAGCAGCGAGGGGTAAACGTGCCCTCACATATAAAGGGAGACCTATAAGACTCGTGACTGATCTCTCTTTTGAAACTTGGCAGGCCAGAAAGAATTGGCACGAGATTTTCAGGGTGCTAGACAGAAAAAATATGCAGCCAAGAATCCTTTATCCAGCAAGTCTGTCATTTAGAATAGAAGGAGAGATAAAGGTCTTCCCAAACAAACAAAAACTGAAGGAATTTGTCACCACTAAACCAGCCCTACAAGACATCCTAAGGGGGACCCTGTGAGACAAAGGCCCAGAGACATCACTATAAGCATAAAACATACAGACATCACAATGACTCTAAACCCGTATCTTTCTATAATAACACTGAATGTAAATGGATTAAATGCGCCAACCAAAAGACATAGGGTATCAGAATGGATAAAAAAACAAGACCCATCTATTTGCTGTCTACAAGAGACTCATTTTAGACCTGAGGACACCTTTAGATTGAGAGTGAGGGGATGGAGAACTATTTATCATGCGACTGGAAGGCAAAAGAAAGCTGGAGTAGCCATACTTATATCAGACAAACTAGACTTTAAATTAAAGGCTGTAACAAGAGATGAAGAAGGACATTATATAATAGTTACAGGGTCTATCCATCAGGAAGAGCTAACAATTATAAATGTCTATGCGCCGAATACCGGAGCCCCCAAATATATAAAACAATTACTCATAAACATAAGCAACCTTATTGATAAGAATGTGGTAATTGCAGGGGACTTTAATACACCACTTACAGAAATGGATAGATCATCTAGACACATGGTCAATAAAGAAACAAGGGCCCTGAATGAGACATTGGATCAGATGGACTTGACAGATATATTTAGAACTCTGCATCCCAAAGCAACAGAATATACTTTCTTCTCGAGTGCACATGGAACATTCTCCAAGATAGATCATATACTGGGTCACAAAACAGCCCTTCATAAGTTTACAAGAATTGAAATTATACCATGCTTACTTTCAGACCACAATGCTATGAAGCTTGAAATCAACCACAGAAAAAAGTCTGGAAAACCTCCAAAAGCATGGAGGTTAAAGAACACCCTACTAACGAATGAGTGGGTCAACCAGGCAATTAGAGAAGAAATTAAAAAATATATGGAAACAAACGAAAATGAAAATACAACAATCCAAACGCTTTGGGACGCAGCAAAGGCAGTCCTGAGAGGAAAATACATTGCAATCCAGGCCTATCTCAAGAAACAAGAAAAATCCCAAATACAAAACCTAACAGCACACCTAAAGGAACTAGAAGCAGAACAGCAAAGGCAGCCTAAGCCCAGCAGAAGAAGAGAAATAATAAAGATCAGAGCAGAAATAAACAATATAGAAACTAAAAAAACTGTAGAGCAGATCAACAAAACCAAGAGTTGGTTTTTTGAAAAAATAAACAAAATTGACAAACCTCTAGCCAGGCTTCTCAAAAAGAAAAGGGAGACGACCCAAATAGATAAAATCATGAATGAAAATGGAATGATTACAACCAATCCCTCAGAGATACAAACAATTATCAGGGAATACTATGAAAACTTATATGCCAACAAATTGGACAACCTGGAAGAAATGGACAAATTCCTAAACACCCACACTCTTCCAAAACTCAATCAGGAGGAAATAGAAAGCTTGAACAGACCCATAACCAGCGAAGAAATTGAATCGGTTATCAAAAATCTCCCAACAAATAAGAGTCCAGGACCAGATGGCTTCCCAGGGGAGTTCTACCAGACGTTTAAAGCAGAGATAATACCTATCCTTCTCAAGCTATTCCAAGAAATAGAAAGGGAAGGAAAACTTCTAGACTCATTCTATGAAGCCAGTATTACTTTGATTCCTAAACCAGCCAGAGACCCAGTAAAAAAAGAGAACTACAGGCCAATATCCCTGATGAATATGGATGCAAAAATTCTCAATAAGATACTAGCAAATCGAATTCAACGGCATATAAAAAGAATTATTCACCATGATCAAGTGGGATTCATTCCTGGGATGCAGGGCTGGTTCAACATTCGCAAATCAATCAACGTGATACATCACATTAACAAAAAAAGAGAGAAGAACCATATGATCCTGTCAATCGATGCAGAAAAGGCCTTTGACAAAATCCAGCACCCTTTCTTAATAAAAACCCTTGAGAAAGTCGGGATAGAAGGAACATACTTAAAGATCATAAAAGCCATTTATGAAAAGCCCACAGCTAACATCATCCTCAACGGGGAAAAACTGAAAGCTTTTTCCCTGAGATCAGGAACACGACAAGGATGCCCACTCTCACCGCTGCTGTTTAACATAGTGCTGGAAGTTCTAGCATCAGCAATCAGACAACAAAAGGAAATCAAAGGCATCAAAATTGGCAAAGATGAAGTCAAGCTTTCGCTTTTTGCAGATGACATGATATTATACATGGAAAATCCGATAGACTCCACCAAAAGTCTGCTAGAACTGATACAGGAATTCAGCAAAGTTGCAGGATACAAAATCAATGTACAGAAATCAGTTGCATTCTTATACACTAACAATGAAGCAACAGAAAGACAAATAAAGAAACTGATCCCATTCACAATTGCACCAAGAAGCATAAAATACCTAGGAATAAATCTAACCAAAGATGTAAAGGATCTGTATGCTGAAAACTATAGAAAGCTTCTGAAGGAAATTGAAGAAGATTTAAAGAAATGGAAAGACATTCCCTGCTCATGGATTGGAAAAATAAATATTGTCAAAATGTCAATACTACCCAAAGCTATCTACACATTCAATGCAATCCCAATCAAAATTGCACCAGCATTCTTCTCGAAACTAGAACAAGCCATCCTAAAATTCATATGGAACCACAAAAGGCCCCGAATAGCCAAAGGAATTTTGAAGAAGAAGACCAAAGCAGGAGGCATCACAATCCCAGACTTTAGCCTCTACTACAAAGCTGTCATCATCAAGACAGCATGGTATTGGCACCAAAACAGACACATAGACCAATGGAATAGAATAGAAACCCCAGAACTAGACCCACAAACGTATGGCCAACTCATCTTTGACAAAGCAGGAAAGAACATCCAATGGAAAAAAGACAGCCTCTTTAACAAATGGTGCTGGGAGAACTGGATAGCAACATGCAGAAGGTTGAAACTAGACCACTTTTTCACACCATTCACAAAAATAAACTCAAAATGGATAAAGGACCTAAATGTGAGACAGGAAACCATCAAAACCTTAGAGGAGAAAGCAGGAAAAGACCTCTCTGACCTCAGCCGTAGCAATCTCTTACTCGACACATCCCCAAAGGCAAGGGAATTAAAAGCAAAAATTAACTACTGGGACCTCATGAAGATAAAAAGCTTCTGCACAGCAAAGGACACAACCAACAAAACTAAAAGGCAACCAACGGAATGGGAAAAGATATTCGCAAATGACATATCGGACAAAGGGCTAGTATCCAAAATCTATAAAGAGCTCACCAAACTCCACACCCAAAAAACAAATAACCCAGTGAAGAAATGGGCAGAAAACATGAATAGACACTTCTCTCAAGAAGACATCCGGATGGCCAACAGGCACATGAAAAGATGTTCAGCGTCGCTCCTTATCAGGGAAATACAAATCAAAACCACACTCAGGTATCACCTCACGCCAGTCAGAGTGGCCAAAATGAACAAATCAGGAGACTATAGATGCTGGAGAGGATGTGGAGAAACGGGAACCCTCTTGCACTGTTGGTGGGAATGCAAACTGGTGCAGCCGCTCTGGAAAGCAGTGTGGAGGTTCCTCAGAAAATTAAAAATAGACCTACCCTATGACCCAGCAATAGCACTGCTAGGAATTTACCCAAGGGATACAGGAGTACTGATGCATAGGGGCACCTGTACCCCAATGTTCATAGCAGCACTCTCAACAATAGCCAAATTATGGAAAGAGCCTAAATGTCCATCAACTGATGAATGGATAAAGAAATTGTGGTTTATATACACAATGGAATATTACGTGGCAATGAGAAAAAATGAAATATGGCCTTTTGTAGCAACGTGGATGGAACTGGAGAGTGTGATGCTAAGTGAAATAAGCCATACAGAGAAAGACATATACCATATGGTTTCACTCTTATGTGGATCCTGAGAAACTTAACAGGAACCCATGGGGGAGGGGAAGGAAAAAAAAAAAAAAGAGGTTAGAATGGGAGAGAGCCAAAGCATAAGAGACTGTTAAAAACTGAGAACAAACTGAGGGTTGATGGGGGGTGGGAGGGAGGAGAGGGTGGGTGATGGGTATTGAGGAGGGCACCTTTTGGGATGAGCACTGGGTGTTGTATGGAAACCAATTTGTCAATAAATTTCAGAAAAAAAATAAAAAATAAATAAATAAAATAAAAAAAAAATAAAATAAAATATGCTAAAATAGCAGTAAGATATTTTAACTTTAGTTTGGCAATCAATGTGAATTTCTATATGACGTGTTGATTTTTGACGTTCTTTTTACAATATTAATGAGGCTGATTAATAGGAAAATTTTAGGTAAATCTAATAAATTATATACCCTTATAAAAATTTTAAAAAATACTTGTATGTATAGGTTTTTTTTTTCAAGCTCATAAAGTTCCCATGGATCAGAAAATAATTCTGATCAGTTAGTTTCCTTAGGATGGAGGAAACCTCTCTGCAACACCCTCTCCCTTTTTTCCCCTCAACTTTCTTAGAGTTTTGTTGATACTTTTAGACTATTGTTTTTCAAACTGTTTCAATTAATTGGTGAGTACCTCTGCTAGATGTCTCTCAAAAAAAATCCAAATAAATGCTTACAATTTTTCTCTTTTGGAGATTAACAAAATAGTTTACCATAATAAATCCTACTTAATCTAATATCTCCCAAAATTATTTGGCCAGAGAATATTTTTATATAAAATATCTATTAAAATCTTGTGTATCTAATGCTTCAGGAACACAGTATAGGAAATGCTGACCTATTAATTCCCTTTAATAAAACAATGGCATCTCTGAAATGTTTTGTCAGAAGATAGTATTTTCATGCAAGATGGAAAGGAAAGGATTAAAGTGTCAGGCTGGTGTACGAAATAGGCCATTTACCTGAGAGATCAGCCATCTGGGCCCTTTGTCTATCACAGTACAGTTAATGCACAACTTTCACTCCTGACTCTATACTGCCTTTTTGTTTTTCCTTTGGTGCATTTCTTATTTACTTTTAATTTATTATTTAATTGTGTTAACAGTCTTTCACCTACATATAAATTGTATTGGAAATGTTATGATTAGGATCTATGTTAGATGCAAAAAATTAACAATAAATACATGAATAATACCTTCATTAATGAAAAAAATTAATGTTTATTTATTTTTAATGTTTATTTCTTTGAGAGAGCATGAGCAGGAGAGGGGCAGAGAGAGAGGTAAACACAGAATCCGAACCAGGCTCCAGGCTCTAAGCTGTCAGCACAGAGCCCGACACGGGGCTTGAACTCACAAACCACAAGATCATGACCTGAGCCGAATTCGGACGCATAACCAACTAAACCACCCAGGCGCCCTAATACCTTCATTAATTTTTAAGTCACTGGGAACTCCAGAAAAGTAAGCAAGCTATATAACAAATTGTAATAAGGGAGATTCTAAGGAGCCTCAGAGAGTGTTATCTCAAGGGCTGATGATCAGCTAAATTGGAAGAATCACATTAAAGTCTTGGATGAATGAGTGAATGGTGACCACTTGTCAGGGAGCAGTGTTCCAGGTAACATGTACTCTGTTCAGAGAAAACATGCTGGGTTCAAACTAACAAACTAAACTAAACATTTCATATGGCTGCAGCATAAAAGGAATTTGGGGAGGAGAATAGTGGACAGAGGAAACAGGACCCTATGTGCAACCCTGCAAGCCCTTTTTTAAGAATGTGAATATGACCAGATATGTATTTTAGAAAGACAATGCTGGCTAGAGCATTATGTGGAGAATGGGCTGAAAAGGGAGAAGACAGAGTAAGAATAACAGTAGTGAAGTCTATTTAATAATCCAAAGGATAGTGGGCTGATTTTTAAATTGGATATAAAAGTTCTTGCCCAAAATGGGAGCAATGCATATATAACTACTCTGGAAGCTGATCCATGCTACCCCTGGCTCTCTATACCTCAGTTAATGGGTTAACAAAGAAAATCAGGGAATCAGGATCAATGGAAAAGTGCAACAGGAATAACCTGAATATGCAGGAAATGGTTGACCTATAGAACAAGCACAGAGAACTAATAACCATGCCTCTCAAGCCTGTTGCTCATTAGAACCACCAGAGAACTTTTAAAAATGCTCGTGCTAAGGGAGAGATTCTGATTCATTTGATCTGGGCTGGGGTCTTGAAAACATCCCCAAATGGGATCAGTAAGCAGGACTGAGACTCAATGAGAACCAATGAGTCTACCCAGAAATTCAGACCTTTCTCTTTTACTTTTAACTTATGCTCATGGTTTAAGGTAGTTGTTCTCAAACTGTAGTGGACATCAGAATTACATGGGGAGCTTATCAAAACTCAGACTGATGGACTCCACTCTCGAACTTTCTGATTAGGTAGGTGTGGGTGGCACCTGAAAATCTGCATTTATAACAAGTACAAAGGTGATGCTACTGCTGGTCCAGAGAACAGACTTTGAGAACGACTACCCTTAGGCAATCATTTTGGAAATGAGATATTTAAAAAGGATTTATTTTTTGCTAGAGCAACTAATTCTCCTTACTTCATTCTTTTATTAATTGATATAAGTGGAATCTTTTTAGTTTCACATACTGTGTATTGCACAAACAAAGATTAAGATATTATGGTATGTTTTTGTTTTATTACAGATGTGAGAAGCAAATACAGAGCTTGAAAAATGTCCTCAAAATACTTTCTATGATGATTCTTCCACTTTTTAAAATTTTATTCTATTCAAACAAAAGAGGGAAAGCCATGTTTTTATTTACATCTTTGTTTGTTTACTTTTTAAAAAGAGCATGAGCTGGGGAGAGGGGTAGAGTGAGAGTGAGAGAGAATCTTAAGCAGGCTCCACGCTCAGTGCAGAGCCCACAATAGCCATGTTTTTAGGGTGCATCAGATACAATGAGAATGTATAACACTCTAATAGTCCACTACTATTCACAATTTAGAAAATGCTTGTCCACTATAATCATGACAGTGGTATTTCTGACCTATGTTTCTGTCTGAAGTGAGTCTGTAACTTACGACAAATTCCAGTATCTGGTACTGGCTGGCCATTTCATAATTCAGTCAGAATCAAGTATGTCTTACTTTAATGATGCTAATTCATTATTCTCTATGTGGCATTATTGTTCTTTCAATTTTCTAGGAACTTTGGTTAGTTTACAGAAGACCTTTTTTCTTCTGGCAAAATATTAAGGAAAATTTGATTTTATTATCGAGTCTGATATGTTTTTTTTTAATGCACACAAATCATTTCGAAATTCTTATTAATTCTTATTAAAAGTAAATTGTGCATGGTTTAATTACATCAAATGTAACTTAGGAATTTTATGGGTTTTTTTAATATAAAATAACTTCCATGCTTTAAAAAAAGGTGAGTCCCACAATGTTGAGAGTCTTAATGTTACTCTTTTTGCTTAGCACATTAACATTCCTCATGCCAATTGGTGAATAAATTTCTATGGATAGCAAGAAATTTTCATATTCAATAATTTACAAAAGATACACGTTTTAAAATAAGTTTGGCATGTTTTGTACATACTATACATTTAATTGCAGTATTATTTTTACTAGTTATAAAATTTAATCTACTTTCAGGCCAAAATACAATAATAATTACTAGTCTCTAGACTTTTACTTCTAAAACTGTACTAATAATATACATTACAGGAACTATGAATATAAAAGCCAGGCCAACAGAATAATAAGAAATGATGCAATTTCAAAATTAAGGAACTGCCTGACTTCTCTTTTATTAGGAAAAAAAATCTTGTTAAACAGATCCTGAACTGAGCCTTGAAGGTGAATAGACTTGGTTTTATTGCACAATGACTATTAACCATGGCTTTGCCTTTCCTTTGTCATTACTTCATAACATTTTACCACTATTAAGACTAGAATGTTCCAGAAATAAGGTGACTAATAAATCAGCTTTGGGGAGCATCTTAACAAAAAAGCCAGCAAACCAACACTTCTTATTTAATTCCAGATTAAGTCACCAAATAACTTGAGAACTTTTAATCAATTTGGGATGGCTGCTCAAATTTTACCTTCACACAAATTTTTTTCTGATTCACCTTTCTTCAATAAGATGGTCCCTGCACACACCAAAAGTCCATTACAAAAGAAATAAGGGGTTTCTGCAATCTCACAATTGTCACTTCCATGGCCTTGAGAACTCAACATTTATCCAAAGCAATTTCAGGGCAATAGGAAATTATCTTAAAATACATGAAAATTATAGACAAAGAAAACTGAAGCTTCTGTAAGCCCACAGAAAGACTTACTATTCATTTTTCCAATCATGCAAAAGGTGTTTTTAAAAATCATTATTTGTGTCAAAAATATTTTGTGGAGTATCCACTTAGCACTCAAGAAACATTTACTAACCACCAGTGCAGGACAAGGTGCTAGATGCTTCTCGTGGGTTTACTTTCACTGTAAGCATATAGATTATCATTACTTATTCACAGGCTAAAAAAGACACAATTTTAACTAAAAACAATAATAAAATAGCACTGATAGCCCCAATATCTTGATTTTCAAGTCACCAGTATGACACCAGCTGAGGACAAGAAGCGTTTAGACAGAAATCAGAGTAAAACTAACTTCTAAGGGATAGGCAGAACTTGCAATAGAGACTGAACTGTGGCCAGGTAGGGACAAGGATATCCTAGTGTTAAAAGAATAATCTCAAGGAAGCCAGCTAAAGAGTGTTTCAAGAAGAGGGTTATGATCACAGAATCTAATGCTGGAATACACTCAAGTTAATTTAAATTCTAAAAAGTGTTCACTGGTTTGGACTAGAACACAGAACACCTATTCTCAACAGAAGACTTTAATTTTCTTATTAGGACTCCTTAGCACACTTTTTATTTGTTTATTTTAAGACACAAAAGCAAAAGAGTTTAGGCAAACATTTGCCATGCTCAATAAACAATGTTATGATGTGTCAATTGATTCTAATCAGGACACCCAATGTGAGCCAACTTAATACACCATTAGGCAGAAAATAGAAGTATCATCAGGAAAACAATGTGTTAATTTGCTGATTATGGTTGAACACTAGCCAGTAGGTAGTAACTAATGGCATCACAAATGGATATTGGCTGAACTATATTTAGTAGATACCATGAAATCCTTTTCCTTTTCAACTCTATGCTTGATGGTAATATATCATCTTTGCATATTGTTGTTATTAAGTTTATCAAAATTTTATGATGATGAAACTTACATAATGGTATAAATGCATATATATTTTTCCCAGATCAAATTTTCATCTCAAGTCTTTTCATTTTTGCAATTATCAAGCAATATAAATGATTAATTTCCTCAAATTAATTTTAATTAATTCTAATTTCATGAACATTATAGACACAGCATGTGCCAAGCACCGTGGTAGAGACTGGGAAGAGAAGAATGAAAATCACTATCACTACTCTTTAAGTGTTACCATATAACAGGAGAAAAGCCATGTAAATGAAGTAATTGCATTTAAAACATAATTGAAGGAAAAACAAAATCTATAGATGAAACAGATGTCACAGAAATAAGTCAGAGAATGTGATTAGCTGTGTCTGAGAGGTCTGTAGTTCTCTTAGAGAAGTTGTGATCTGAAGTGTGTTTTATAGTAGATTCAACAAACTCCTTCAAGATATGTATTTATAGGAGTTGGTGGTGGAATGGAACATACCGGTGCAAAAGGATGTGCCCTTTGGTTGAGCATTTCTCCTAATAAACTACATATAAGTTCTGGACCATCATTTATACTCCGCTGTTTTAATTTTAAAATTCTTTATAGAACAGTTTAAATTCAAAATCCAAATATTAGAATCAATGATGTAATAGAATTTATTATCCCATTAACATCATTGAGGATCTCTCATGTACAAGATGCCATCTATGTGCTGGTGGAAGATCCACAGATAAACAGTGAATCCTTCTTTAAGTCCTAGTAATCTAGTGAAAAGGCAATATGTATACACACAGGAGGTACACAAATTGATAACAGTGACACCCACACAACAAATAATAACATAAATAATTAGAACATAACAATGTATTGAAAAACAAAATATAACAAAACATGAATGGTATTATTTATATTTTTGTAGTGCTTAATCACTTATTCAATGTTTCCCTACACTGACTTCACCTAATATTCACAAATACTATCTGGGTTTGATATTATATTTCTATCTTAGTAACAGAGCAAGGTAGGCCCAGAGAAGTAATGAATACACAAAAAATAAATGAAAGGAAAATTCAGAGCAAGGGTTGAAAAGGCAAACAGGCTATAGACAATGGATTGGACTTACAACCATTGAGAAGAGGCTGGAGAAGGCATGCCACCAATGAAATGGAAAAGATTACAGAAAGAAATATGCAGAAAATATCAGTGAGCATACCAGCTTGGATGGAACATGTATATGGAAAAGCAATAGTATGTGTAAGCATGTGGAATCTGTAATATCAACAATTAGAAAATAAAAACCCAACATGTTTATTTTTCAAAAATTTTCTGGGACATACACCATGATGTAATATGCAAAAGTTAATAAACATATTAACATATTCCTATGGAGGATGGTGGTCCAGGGTACAGACTTCCAGTTATAAAATACGTAGGTACTAGCAACATAAGGTACAGCATGATGACTACAGGTAACACTGCTGTGTGTATGGTGTATATAAATGTTGTTATGAGAAATATTGTTATGAATCCCAAATTCTCACCATAAGGAAAAAAAAGTTTTTCTTTTCCTTTTTAAATATCTATATAAGATAATGGTTATATGACATAACTACATAATGTAGTAATTGTGTCAATGATATATGTAAGTTCAATTATTATGCTATAACCTTAAGCTTATACAGTGCTGTTTATCAATTGTATCTCAATAAAATTGGGAAATTACTAGAAATATAAACTTTAAACATACTTTTAAATGCAATTCCTCAGGCAATGAAGTTAATTTATATAAAGTTATTTAACACAATATGAAGAATATGTAGTGAATCATTTTTTAATGTTTGTTTATTGAGAGAGAGAGAATGGACAGGGAGAAGGGCAAAGAGAGAAAAGAGAAAAGAGAGTATCCCAAGCAGGCTCCGTGCTGCCAGTGCAGAGCCCAATGTGGGGCTCCATCCCACAAACCGTGAGATCATGACCTGAGTCAAAATCAAGAGTCAGATGCTTTAATCAGCTGAGCCACCCAGGCACCCCATAATATGTAGTGAATCTTAAAGAGCCAATTTTTCCAAGGCAATTTTGATTTTCATTCAAGCTACACAAATCTCCTCAAGGGCAAGAGAATACCATGGCTTGGTTACTTCCTTTGAAGTATGAGGACCAGGTAAAAAGAGAAGTGACACCATGAGAGCAAAACAAATTATCTCAGTAATTTATCCTGCCCATTTCTCTTTAAACTTTCAGTACTCCCACAGTACAGTCTATATCATCCAATATGCCCCTCATTGACCTTTCATATTTCTGTGACCCACGTGAGTCAGCAATGATGATTGGCTAACATGGGTCAGTCTGCTCTAGTGCTGTGTTCCAGTCATTCCATCTGCAGGAACGATTGCATTTCCTGCCAGTGTAGTCCTCACACCCTTCCTGCTAGCTTCTATGTCACTTTGTCATCCTCAGTCTCTTCCTGGCCACTATACCTTCTGTTAGTCACACTTGCACTCCACATGACACATTTCCCCATCAGTGTCTTACTGCAAATATTTTCTGTTGCTGTTTCCTAAGCTCTTTTTGTTATCCTGGGTTATTCTTACTTCCTTAATTTTTAGACTTCCATTATGATTAATGATGGGGATTGCAACACATTTCTGTAATTCTAACATGGTATTTCTAACATTCATTCTGTTATAGCTATCACACAAATTCTGAATATATAGGACTGAAGATAAGGTTAACAAACTTTAATGATTAAAGTGATTCAAATGAACTTATTTCTTTGGTACATTTGCACTCCAGGTAGTGTGTGTGTGTGTGAGTGTGTGAGTGTGTGCGTGTGTGTGTGTGTGTGTGTGTGTGTGTCATAGAAGCAAAGATTTAATGAAAGAGTTGAGATAATTTCTCAATTGAATAGGGAAGTTAAATCCCTAAAAATTTAAAATGCCTAAATCAAATACCAGGATTATCTCACCTCATTATGAAATGGGGTGTTGAAATGCCTATGCCATTCAAGGTACAGGTAAATCTGCATTTTGGAAGTGTTTATTCCCCCTAAAGTATTTGGAAGCAGCCATGTGATCGACTGGATTTTCTAAATCAAAGCCACTGATCTAAAAGTTCTAGACATAAAATCAATCTCTTTAAATAATCAGATAGTCCAGAACTGTACTAGGTACTCTGGGGGATTCAAAGTAATCTGAGGTCTCTGTGTCTACATATACACATAAAAAAAGTAAAAATAAATATAATACAATAAGACCTCAAATATCATAAGATAGTACAGTTTTCAGACAAATGCTATAGACAATAAACACTCTCATTTGAAACTTGAGAGGAGTCAGAAATTATATGAGCAATTATTGAGTAGGATTTGTATTTGTTTTATTTCTGCAGGCTATTCTTATTGCTATAATTAAAACTTAGTGATAGAGTTGGGAGATGGTTTCAAAAAGAAAGATAGGAAAATAGGAGTGGGAGAGCAGGAGTAAATGTAGGGAAAACCAAAAAAAAAAAAAAAAAAAAAAGAGGCAGAAGTGAAAGGGAGATAAGTGAATATAAAAGCAGGAGGGAGAGAAGGTCACCAGTAAGTGCCATGCTGCTGAGTTGCATCCTTGCCACAGAACCAGGAGGCCCTGGGAGAGCATGTGGAGGCTGGGATGGAAATCAAATGCATGCAAGTGTATTACTTAGCTTATCTTAGTCCCATTTTTTTTTTCTGCAAAGGACAGTCTGACCCCAGTGACCACCAAGATTCCTTTTTGCTTCAAAATACAAAAATGCTATGAAAGGTCATACTCTAGGCCAGGTGGCAGCTGGGCAATGTGCAAACATGTGTTTATATTCCAAATATATTCCAAAAGCACCCTGTAGAGTTTGAAAAAGCCCTTGAATATGTCCATCCAAAATTCTTAAATAGGAAATATTCTTTGGTCTTTGTAAAAGTGTTCTTTTCTTCTTTTGTACAAGACCTTTGTCCGAAAATGCATTTGGGAAACATCCACCTCAAGATTTCTTGTAGGGTGGAAACACTATTGCATGTGAACTGCCTAGAATAAGTACAAATCTACCCAATGGTCACTACGTGCCATCAAAACCCTAAATCACTAGCAGCTTGGAGGAGACATATGTGTTGGGATGAGTCCCATTCGATTAGTCTGTTTCAGTTGAATTCCAGAGTGAATCAGGGCTTACGCCAATTTTTAATAAATACACCAGATTTTAGCATCTGGAAAGCAACTGATCCAAATTAAATTATATGATCCATATAATATGTAGCTCTGGTGTGGTCATCTGATTCCTGAGCAGTGACCATACTTTGGATGAGTGGGACGAACTTTTAACCCAACAAATGACAATTTAGCAAACAACAGCTGCACAGCCCTTTTACCGGTGGAACTATAAAAACTCAAATAAAATGAATTGTGTTTATAGTTACATTAGCACTTCAGAATGGCTATTTCTTTTGGTCTTTAGAGAATAAGGAAGCCTGCAGCAATCACATGATTCAGCCCTTCTTTAGGAGATAAGCTACATCTTAGAAAGGCAGTTAAAATGCATGATTTTTACTGGCAGTCTTCTTATACCTTTAGCTCTATATCAGATCTTTTCTAAGGGAAGGAAGAATCTATCTTGGATGGTTTTAACAACTTGGTTTATGCTCTTTTATCACTAATTGAAAAGAGACTGAAAACAGCAGGATGGTGTCACAAATTAATGCACCCTCATTTGGACCCCCTAGGCCTTGACTCAGCAGGTTATGCCCTAATCCTGTACCCCCAGGCACTTTCAGGTGGTTATTGATTGAAACCACAGATTCAGTTACAGCAAATGACATTATGTGGTCTGTCTCTTAATTACTTAATGCGGTCTCTGTGGGTCATGACAATATACACATTAAAACAGGTGGTATAAATTTAGCTGTAATGAGCCTGGTTGAGGCAATTTTTATAAAAGCTGCTGTACCCAAATGGGAAGTATCTCAAATTCAGTTAGGCAAAGTGTTTCAGTGAAAATGAAGCATTATCCTAAAAGCCATTTGGATGACGTCATCTGTCATGTATAAAATGACCAAATGAAAAAATTAAATTGATAACTGAACCATAAATGTCCATAAGTTGTGGTCTGGATGTCCAGGGTAATATTTTGCCTTGCAGCAAGCTCCTTTTCAAACTAGAATAGAGAAGAATGTTGGTGTGTAATTAGTAAGCAGAGTTCAGTGGGTTCTTATTAAGGATTCTCACTTTGTTCTAAATATGTGTGAGGCATTCTAAATGCCAGATATGGGGAGGGCAGCTCAAGATGACAGCATAGGAAGATCCTGAACTCACCTCCTTCCATGGACACACCAAATCTACAGCTACATATAAAACACTTCTCTCTGAAACAGACCTGAAAACTAGCTAAAGGGATCCTCCACAACAAAAGATAAAAAGGCCACATCAAGATACAGTGAGAGAGAAGAGAGAGAATCTTTTTTTTTTTTAAATTTTTTTTTTCAACGTTTATTTATTTTTGGGACACAGAGAGACAGAGCATGAACGGGGGAGGGGCAGAGAGAGAGGGAGACACAGAATCCAAAACAGGCTCCAGGCTCCGAGTCATCAGCCCAGAGCCCGACGCGGGGCTCGAACTCCCGGACCGCGAGATCGTGACCTGGCTGAAGTCGGACACTTAACCGACTGCGCCACCCAGGCGCCCCGAGAAGAGAGAGAATCTTAAGGCTAGCAAGAGGAAAACAACTTGTTACAAACTAATAACCTCGATAAGACAATCAGCACGTTTTTTAAAGAAACATTATAGGCCAGAAGGGAGTGGCATGATATATACAAAGTATTGAAAGCAAAACCTTCCAACCAAGAATACCTGGCAGTTAGTTAACATTCAAAATTGAAAGATACGGGGCGCCTGGGTGGCTCAGTCGGTTGAGCCTCCGACTTCGGCTCAGGTCATGATATCACAGTCTGTGAGTTCAAGCCCCGCATTGGGCTCCATGCTGACAGCTCAGAGCCTGGAGCCTGTTTCGGATTCTGTGTCTTCCTCTCTCTCTGACCCTCCCCCGTTCATGCTCTGTCTCTCTATGTCTCGAAAATAAATAAACATTAAAAAAAAATTTTAAATAAAAAAACCCACAAAATTGAAGGATAAATAGTGTGTTCCACACAAGTAAAAGCTAAAGGCATTCACCACCACTAAATCAGCTTTAAAAGTAATGTTGATTTTGGGGGCACCTCAGTGGCTCAACTAAGCATCTGGCTTTGGTTCAGGTCACGATCTCACGGCTCAGTGAGATTGAGCCCCACATCAGGCTCTCTGTTGTCAGCACAGAGCCTGCTTTGGATCCTCTGCTATGTCCCCCTCTTTCTATGCCCCTCCCCTGCTCATTCTCGCTCTATCTCTCTCTCTCTCAAAAATAAATAAACAAAGGGGCGCCTGGGTGGCTCAGTCAGTTGAGCATCCGACTTCAGCCCAGGTCATGATCTCATGGTCCGTGGGTTCGAGCCCCGCATCGGGCTCTGTGCTGACAGCTCGGAGCCCGGAGCCTGTTTCAGATTCTGTGTCTCCCTCTCTCTCTGACCCTCCCCTGTTCATGCTCTGTCTCTCTCTGTCTCAAAAATAAATAAACATTAAATAAATAAATAAACATTACCAAAACAAAACAAAAAAAACCCTAAAAACATTTTTAACATGTTGACTTTTAAAAGAAAAAGCTTTTATAGGCTGAAAAGAAGGGGCAATAATTAATAACAAGAAAATATAAGAAAGCAAAATCTCACTGGTAAAGATAAATCTATAGTAAAGGTAGTAGACTAATCACTTACAAAGCTAGCATGAAGGTTAAGAAACAAAAGCAGTAAAAATAAGTATAATTACAGCAATTAAGGCATACACAAAATAAAAGGATGCAAAATGTGACATCAAGAACAGAAAACATGGGAAAGGGGCAGGAAAGTGTGGAATTTTAGAGTGTGTTCAAACTTAACTTACTATCAACTTAAAATAGATTGGTCTACATCTAGGCAACAGATACATGTAAGCCACATAACCACAAAGCAAAAACCTATAGTAGATACACAAGAGGTAATGAGAATGGAATCTAAACAGAACACTAAAGAAATTTATCAACCACAAGGGAAGATAGCAAGAGAAAAAGAAAGGAACAGGGAGAAACCATAAAACAACCAGAAAATAATGAACAAAATGGCAATAAGTACATGCCTATCTATAATCATTTTAAACATTAATGGATTACTTCTTCAATCAAAAGGCAAAGTCTTTATTGAATAAAAAAAAAATACAAGAGACTCACCTCAGAAGTAAAGATACATACAAACTCGAAGTGAAGATATGGAAAAGATACCCCATACAAATGAAAACCAAAAGGAAGCTGGGGTGGCTATACCTATATCAGAAAAAAATAGAATTCAAGACAAAGACAGTAATAAGAGTCAAAAAAAAAAAAGGATTATATAATGATAAAGGGGTCAATCCAAGAAGTGGATATAATATCTGTAAATAATTATGTACCCAATATAAGAACATCTAAAAATATAAAGCCAATATTAACAGACCCAAATGGAGATATAGACAGCAATACGGTAATAGTAGGGGCTTTAATGCCCCACTTGCCTTAATAGATAGATCATCCAGACAGAAAAATCTATAAGGAAAAAAAAGAAAGAAAGAAAAGAAAAATCAATAAGGAAACATTGACCTTAAACAACATGTTAGACCAGATAGACTTAACAGATATATATGGAACATTCCATCCAAAAGCAACCTAACACACATTCGTCTCAAGTGCACACAGAACATTCTCCAGAATAAATATATGTTAGGCCACAAAACAAATCGTCATAAATTTAAGAAGACTGAAATTATATCAAGCATCTTTTCTAACCACAGTGGTATAAAACTAGAAGTCAATTACGAGTAAAAATGGAGATGTGGCGGGGGGGGGGGGGCAAACACCAGACATGACACCCTCCAGGAGTTTCATGGTTCCTGTAGCAGGGCTCCTGCTGTTGTTTTGTGGGGTTCCCTGGACCCATGTGCAGTAGAGTGACGTGCCCAACATCATGGCAAGAACAGGAGAGAGTTGCTGGAAGGAGAATGGATGATAGAATTTTATGCTCCATGGTGTCTTTCTTGTCAGAATCTACAACCAGAATGGAGAAGTTTCGCTCAATGGGGAGAACATCTTGAGGTTAATGTTGCAAAAGGGGATGTCATAGAGCAGCCAGGACTGAGTGGATGGTTTATCATAACTGCCCTTCCTTCCATCTACTATTGTTAGGATGGTGAATTTAGGTGCTATCAGGGCTCAATGAATAAGAAGGACTTCATAAACTATAAATGAGAAAGAGTGGAAAAGTACTGAACCCATTTCATCATGGTTTGGCCCAGAATCTGTTCTGATGAATAGTATGTCAGCACTCTTTCAGCTATCTTCATGGATCAGGACTTGCTGTAACTATTTTATTGAAGACCTTTGATTATGGGTTTGGGGATAATGTACAGTTTTTGCTTTTAGCAACTCTGCTTTCAGGACTACCATTGGGACTCTGTGTAATATTTGTGCTGCACTGCCTTTTTCCTTCAAAAAGATACAGATCAAGCCATACCCTTCCCCCCCAAAATAATTATTATCAGAATCTTCTCAACCTTTGAAAAAAGTGGAGTAACAAGAACCTCATGAAAATGTTTCAGAAAAGGAAGCAGAAAGAAGGAACAAACAGACTTTCCACAGAATGCCACAGACAATGTCCTGTGGGTCCTTCCTTGTTCACAGATAAATCCTGGTTAATTGTTATGAATATCATAATATGATTTTGATAAAAACAAAAGGCTGACCATTTGGTTTGAAGTGAACTGAGACATGCTTGTACATTGCAGGGTTCAGTCTAGATTGTCTTAGACTGAACAAACTATCTTCAGAAAATAAAAAGTAGCACTACATAAAAAAATTTAAAATGGGATTTAAGAACAACAGTATGATGGTTTAAACAATTGTTCAATTTTTGAAAACTCTGGTGCCAAGCACTAAGATTCGATTATGTTTATTGAATAATTTGTTTCAAGTCTGAGTTGAAAAATTACATTTCTTAAGTACTGCATTATTGAGCTATTTAAAGAGATTACTTTGGATAAAAAGATTTCTCATTTGATAAAATTTTTCTCAGTTTCACTTTGTGGAAAAAAAAAACGTATTTCCCATAAATGAGAACTTTGCCCAATTTCTCAAGAAATGTTTATTTCAGGAGCGCCTGGGTGGCTCAGTTGGTTAAGTGTCAGACTCCATCTCAGCTCAAGTCTTGCTCTCAGGGTCATGAGTTCAAGTTCCTCACTGGGCTCCATGCTGGGTGTGAGGCCTACATTTAAAAAATGTGTATTTCGGGGCACCTGGGTGGCGCAGTGGGTTAAGCGTCCGACTTCAGCCAGGTCACGATCTCGCGGTCTGCGAGTTCGAGCCCCGCGTCAGGCTCTGGGCTGATGGCTCGGAGCCTGGAGCCTGTTTCCGATTCTGTGTCTCCCTCTCTCTCTGCCCCTCCCCCGTTCATGCTCTGTCTCTCTCTGTCCCAAAAATAAATAAAAACGTTGGAAAAAAAAAATTAAAAAAAAGTGTATTTCAATGACAACTCTGGTCCTTTTAGAGGTATAGCTCAAAATTTCCTCATTTTTTTAGATTATGCAACTAATAAAAAAACTATCTTGCTTTAATTACAGTGCTCTAAAACATGATAATACAGGGTATGTTGCTGATTTAGGAAGATTTTATATAAGTCCATGGTGTTGTCTTGATTCCTATAAAGGTCAGTTGCCTTTTTTGTTCCCCTCTGTTCAGTGTATGATTTGTATTTTTCCTACTTACCAAGGGTTACAGTTTTCATTTTCCAAATTGGACACTTTTCTGGAAATATTTTTCATGCTTTAATAAATAGTCCTTTTTTGTGGTTTCAAACCAAAGTATACCGAGGGACCCTTAAAATTGAAGAGCTATCTACTGATAATTTAAAATTTGGGCCACTCATTTCAGATTTTATATAATGATTGTTGAACCTCTACTTGACTTTTTTTTTTTTTGGATATGAAGGTGAGCATTACTGATTCTCATTTGATGTTGTGTAAAACCTTTGATACTTTTACATTTTGAAAATTCACAGAAGCTTAATTTCATATAAATGAAAGCATTCTACTCATGATGAAAAAAAAAACAAGTAAAAACTGGAAAATTCATACATATATGCAGACCAAACAACATGCTTCTGAAAAGTCAATGTGTCAATGAAGAAATCAAGAAAAAAAAATACGTGAGACAAATTAAAATACCAAAACTTATGGGGTGCATCAAAAAAAGTTTTAAATGGGAAGTTCACATCAGTAAATGCCTACATCAAGAAACAAAAAATATCACTAATAAACAACCTAACATTACAAGTCAAGGAAGTAGAAAAAGAAAAAGAAAGCCCAAATTTAGTAGAAGAAAGAGAAAGAATGGTAAAGGTCAGGGACTTAAGGGTGGTTAAACATCCACAAATCAATCCATGTGAAACACTAAATTAATAAAATGAAGGATAAATATCATAAGATCATCTCAATGGATACAGAAAAAGCATATGACAAAATTCAACACCCATTTATGATCTAAACTTTCATGGGGCGCCTGGGTGGTGCAGTCGGTTAAGCGTCCGACTTCAGCCAGGTCACGATCTCGCGGTCCGGGAGTTCGAGCCCCGCGTCGGGCTCTGGGCTGATGGCTCAGAGCCTGGAGCCTGTTTTGGATTCTGTGTCTCCCTCTCTCTCTGTCCCTCCCCCGTTCATGCTCTGTCTCTCTCTGTCCCAAAAATAAATAAACGTTGAAAAAAAAAATTTTAAACTTTCAAAAAGTGGATATAAAAGAAATGTACCTCAATCTAATAAAGGTCATATATGAAAAGCTCACATCTAAAATCAGACTTAATGTTGAAAAGCTGAAAGTGTTTCCTCTAAGAGGAGGAATAAGACAAGAATGTCCACTCTCACCACTTATATTGAACATAGTATTGGAAGTCCTAGACAGATCAATTAGGCAAGAACACTATTTCCAGATGACATGATATTATATAAAGAAAAACAGTTTTGGGGTCCACCAAAAAACTGTTAAAATAATAAAGTCAGTAAAGTTGCAGGATACAAAATCAATATACAGAAATCTGTTGTATTTCTATACACCAATAACAAACTAGCAGAAAGAGAAATTAAGAAAATAATCACATTTACAACTGCATTAAAATGATAAAATACTTAGGAATAAATTTAACCAAAGAGGTGAAAAACTATACACTGAAAACGAAGACATTCATGAAAGAAAATAAAGGAGACACAAATAAATGGAAAACAATTCCATGCTCATGGATTGGAAGAATTAATACTGTTAAAATGTCCACAGTACCCAAAGCCATCTACAGATTCACTGCATCCCTATCAAAATTCCAATGGCATTTTTTCACAGAAATAAAGCAAACGATCTTAAAATTTGCGTGGAATTGCAAAAGATCCTTAATAGCCAAAGCAATTTTGAGAAACAAGAACAAAGCTGGAGGCATCATGGTCCCTAATTTAAAACTATATTAAAAGCTATCATAATCAAAACAGTATGGTACTAGTGTAAAAACACACACACACATCAATGGAACAGAATAGATAGCCCAGAAATAGACCTGCATGTATACGGTCAATTAATTTATGGCAAAGGAGGCAAGAATACGCAAGGGGGAAAGGACAGTCTCTTCAGTAAACTATGCTGGAAAAACTGGACAGCTTCATGCAAAAGAATGAAACTGAATCACTATCTCATGCCATACTTAAAAATTAACTCAAAATAGTATGAAAACTTGAACATAATACCTGAAACAATAAAACTACTCGAAGAAAACATAGGTGGTAAGCTCCCTGACATTGCTCTTGGAGCTATGTTTTTGGATCTGGCTCTGAACATAATGGTAGCAAAAGCAAAAATCAACAAATGAGATTATATCAAACTAAAAAGCTTGTGCACAGCGAAAGAAAAATCAACAAAATAAAAAGGCAACCTACTCCCATATATCCAATATATATGATTTGATATAATATGATGTGATATATACTAACAAATAAATGTTTAATAGCCAAGATATATTACACTAAAATTCAGCTGAATATCAACAACAACAAAAAATGACTATTACAAGAAAGATCAGAAATAACAAGTGTTGGAGAGAATGTGAAGAAAAGGGAACACTTGTGTCTTGTTTTGGGAATGTAAATTTGGGAATGTAAAGCTATAGTGGAAAACAGTATGAAGACTCTTTGAAAACTAAAAATAGAACTTTGATATGATACAGCAATTTCATGTAGGTATTTGTCCAAAGAAAATAAAAACACCAATTTGAAACAATACATACACCTGTATGTTCACTGTGGAATTATTCATAATAATTCATAATAGATAAAATATGAAAATAAGTATCCATTGATGGATAAATAAAGAAGATATGGTATATACACAATGGAATATATTGTCTGGTGGTTGCCAGAGGGGATGGAGTTTGGAGGAGGTGAAATTGAAGAAAATGATCAAGAGGTATAAACTTGCAGCCATGAAAGAAATAATCATAAGTATATAATATACAATATGGTGACTATAGTCAATATTATTTTGCATAATATGTAACTTTATACAGTAACAGGGAAAAACTAAACTTATTGGAGTGCTCATTTACAATGTATACAAATATAAAATCATTGTATTGTAGGTCTGGCAATAATATAATGTTGTATGTCTATTATACCTCAAACAAACAAATAAATGCTAGATGTGGACACTGACTAATCCACAAGGCAGGAAATCAACTTAACTACATCATCTGTTTCTAGTTTTATTAATGTATTTTTCTATGAAATAAATCCATTTGTCATTTTTTATTTATCTTTGGTTGGGAATGACTGGCCATTTGGTACAAAATATTACAAGGAGGAAATCAACGATAAAGATTTGGGAGAAACTGCTGAGCAGCGAATGGGGAAGAAAGGTCTTGAATTCAAAAAGGTTTTCTAGATTGTTAAAAATCCCATGAGTAATTGAAAGTTATGGCATTTTCTTTTTGATTCATCATTTTATTCTAGTTGACATATATGCATTTCCATTAGGTCCTTAGCCCATCAGCATGCCTTGTGTTTTCTGAATGACAGACTCGGAGCACAGAATCGAAATGCTGTGCTATACATGACATTCAATATCCGATCCATTCCTAATTTTTTATACTAAAAAGAAGTGCTGCTGTAACTACAAAAATCAGATCCAGATTATTCTATCAAAGGTTGATTATTTCCAGAAGATGTTATAATTGTTTTTATAGTCTAGCACTTAGAATATATAATATATTGTATTATCATAGTTATATTTCATATTGATTCTGTGATATACGAGGGAGGTAAAAGGAAGGGTTGTATCTGCCAGAAGAGCCAAGTAATTACTCTTGGTAACCCAGTTTTTTTAGCAAGAATGAAGAAAAATATTACAGGAACTAGTTTTTGATTAGGAATTCATCTACAATAAAGATATAGGCAGCATGACTTTTTAGGCCTTGGCTATTGACTCAAAGACAAGTTTTGAAATGCGTAGTTTACTGCTAAACTCCAACCGCTATGCTTTTCTTTCCACTTATTCATCAATCTCATGACTTCTGAGATTATGAGACTAGAATTTCTTTAAAAATAAAGAACTTGAACAATTCTCTTGTGGCACATGCACACACAGCTCCTGTGCCGGTTGAACTATGCTGTTGAGTGGCTTCGTCTTCAATAGCAGTGATGGACAAGTTCCTCTTTACTGACCCCACTGCCATCTGTCATCCTGAATTCCACCTACAGTGCATTGTATGAGCTACACTGAACAGGTTTCACCCTGGTCAAGGTCACTGCCCAGCCAATCAGAACTGATGGGGTCACTGCAAATATCCAAATTACTTCCAAATGGAGGTGCTGACAGACACTGTTAATGAGGACTGTTCTGTCAGACTTGTTGATGACCTTTGACAACATTGCTCTTCCAGGCTGTCAAGATTAGTCTAGTTTTTCTCTCCCTGACATTTAGGTGGTATCTGATACTTAAATGCACATTTGAGGGTAATCTGAATACAGTGTCCAAAGATGAATTTGCAGAAGTGACAAAATTGATAGCATCATTATCCATCCATTAGTTAAGAAAATATTTTAGTTGCTTATCTCAAGAAAGATCTAAGCCTGTACTTCTGAGTAACCATATGGGAGAAGCAGATGTTAAATGAGTAAATCTATATATTTGTAAGTATAGCTCAATGATGACAGCAAAGCAAATAATCCTACTTCTAAACAATGTCACGAACCTCCTTTTCCACTTGTGGGTGTCCTGTGGTGGCTAATGAGGTGCAGAATATGGAAGAGAATACCTCATTCAAAACTGTTCTTTGCCACTCTAAAATAATGACATCTGCATATACTGGTGTAACAGAATTATCAGGTCTATTATCAAATACACTCTTCAGATCATGCCCTTGCCCTTAACATTAGAGAACATTTTGTAACATTTCCTGCTATCCTCTGTGATAACAGCCATGTCACAACAGTCTCAAGAAGCCTTTTAAAATGATGAGGTATAATGGGGCGCCTGGGTGGCTCAGTCGGTTAAGCGGCCAACTTCAGCTCAGGTCATGATCTCACGGTCCGTGAGTTCGAGCCCCACGTCGGGCTCTGTGCTGACAGCTCAGAGCCTGGAGCCTGTTTCAGATTCTGTGTCTCCCTCTCTCTCTGCCCCTCCCCTGTTCATGCTCTGTCTCTGTCTGTCTCAAAAATAAATAAACATTTAAAAAAAATTAAAATGATGAGGTATTAAGAGTGTGTGTGTGTCTACAGTTCAGTAAGACACCCAGCTTAGAAAAGATTAATATATACTTTTTTTTCTTTAATTTTAAAATTATTTTACTGGAGCACCTGGTTGGCTCAGTCGGTTAAGTATCCAACTCTTGATTTCGACTCAGGTCATGATCTCACTGCTTGTGAGACTGAGCCCGTGTTGGGCTCAGGGCTGACAATGTGGAGCCTGCTTGGGATCCTCTCTTTCCCACTCTCTCTGCCCTTCCCCATGCCTCCCTCCATCCTCTCTCTCTCCTAAATTAAACATTTAAAAATAATTTAAAATAAAATTATTTTACCCAGCAGCCTTCTATGTATATTCCATACATTCAGTTATCTGACTTGCAGTAAAACCACTTTTGTTTTCAATATTTCTTCTTCCCAATCACTGATTCTTTGTTTTAGTGGTCTATAAACTTAAATTATCTGAAGTAAAATTCTTATACAACTCTATTTCCTTAGTTCCTACTGCAAGTTCCATGACCTCTCTGTTCTCTGCTTCCTCGTCTAGACCAAACTGTTAATAAACAGACCTCACTACCTGTTGCCTCACTCAGGTTGCTGTTGCTCACCTTTCTTCCAAAACCTGAAATCTGGAAGGCTTCTTCATAACTGTTTTACGACTTTAGATGAAATTACTTTAATCTTAGAAATTTCCTTAGAATACCTATAATTCAGGAAATACTGTCTGTGCTTCTTAATTAATAATCGCAGGTGATCATGATTGTTTCTAGTAGTGTGCAAAGAAAAGGAACACTTTTTCTGTGAAGAATGGGAAGAAAGGAGAAATAAATGAATTCTTTTCTCCTTCCAAAATCTACCTTCATCCTCTCAACCATCAATTATAAAAGTAAAATAGAGTCTTGCCAGTCAAAATATGGCCTGCAGACCAGCAGCATGGGCATTTTCTGCAAGCTTTTTAGAAATACACAATCTCCAGGGGCACCTGGGTGGCTCAGCCAGTTGAGCGTCCGACTCGTGATTTCAGCTCAGGTCGTGATTTCAGGGTTGGTGAGATCAAGCCCCGCTTCGGGCTCCACGCTGGTGGGGTGGAGCCTACTTAGGATTCTCTCTCCCACCTTCACTGCCTATCCCTTACTCACGTACTTGCTCTCTCTAAATAAATAAATATTTAAAAAAAAAAAAAGAAAAAATACAGAATTTCCACATCCATCCTAGGCTTACTGAATGAAAATCTCCTTTTTAACAAGGTTTGGAGGTGATTTATATACACGTTAAATCTTGAGAAGCACTGGAATAGAGGAGATAGAATGATGGGGGACATGGGGAAAAGAAGGTCGCTTGGAAGGGGGGGTAAGATGATGTTGGGTTAGGTCAGAGGTATATCTATCAATTGTCAGGCCATAGTATGCTGGCTTCTCTACAAAAGAGAGGCTAAGCAGAGGACAAACTTGGGTTTTTTAATGATTTTTTTTTTTGGATCATTTTTCTATCCCCTATACCTGTGGTTGGTTGTCTGACTCCCAGCGCCAGTTTAAAAACAAAAACAAAAACAATGATGCTGACAAGATAATGATCAACTACTGCTGAGAAAATTGGATAAAATTGTCATTGTGACCCTGAGGGTAAAGCTCTTCATTTATTCACCAAGCAGAAAACGTGGATTAAGGAAAAACATATTCTTGTTTCATTCTGGCCCTGCTTTACACCAAGGCCATGTGTAGCTGAGCAAAGCCAAATGAGACTGACCAAAAAAATCTGGTCTAGTTAGTGCAGTTGAACAGCAGCCAGGCAATAAACTGGAATCTCAGGAACTCAGGCTCTCACTTATTTTATGCTGGCAGCCAAAAGAATAATTTTTTGGTTTTGTGTTCACTTTTCTGCACTATATAACCATACCTCTAGGTCACTTATGTATATAGGGAAAGCACTGCATCGAGAAATAGAACTGGCCAAATTATAAAATGTGTTGACTTCTTTATGGGTCTCAATTTTGTAATCTGTATAATGGTTCTGTAAGAGCTCTTATAAGAGCCCTGGCTTTCTCACCTGTCCTCACACTTTTCACTGCAGAGTATTCTGAGTTGTAAGAGCCTTTTAACTAAAAACACTTTGTTCTTCATCTCTAGCTGTTTCAGTGTGTCCTGACAATGTGTATCCATTGCCCTAGATTTTTTGGATTCTTAAGCCCTACGTTTGCTAAATCCGTCAGAAAGTTTTTCCCAACTAAAGTGTGCCTATTGTGAATAATTCTACACATCGGTGGTGTTTTAACCTAATCTTAATCACTGATTTTTCTTGTGATAAAAGTGATGTTCTGAGACATTAGAGTTGTTTTTAGCATAATTGGAAGTTATGAAAAATTCTGATATGATGCAATCATATTATCTGCAGAGACAAATGTCTATTAAAAAGATGACAAAGTTACAAGTTCTCAATTATAGAAATTAATATTTCTATCAAAACTTATCCCCTGGGGTGCCTGGGTGGCTCAATCAGTTAAGCATCCGACTCTTGATTTAGGCTCAGGTCATGATCTCACGGTTTGTGAGTTCAAGCCCCGCACTGGGGTCTGGTGCTGACAGTTCAGAGCCTGCTTGGGATTTTCTCTCTTTCCCTCACTCTCTGTTGCTTCCTTGCTTGTGTTCTCTCTTTCTCCCTCAAAATAAGTAAATAAAACTAAAAAAAAGTCTTATCCGCACATTAAAAATCACTTGGGTCTCATTGGACACCTATGGGCAACTAATCATAATGTAATAAGGGCATCATAGTTTAGAATATTCTACTTACTAACTCTCTGATTAACGTTAAATTTCTTAATATAATTATGCCTTGGTTTCATCATCTGTAGAAAGGTAAATAATAAGAGTATGTAGTTCCTAGGTTTGAAAATGATAATTAAGCAAGATAATGCACACATCAACAATGGCTGGTAATCAGAAATAGCATCCATTAATGTGAGCTATATTGTCTTCATCATCATCATTATTATTAATTCTTTTATAAAAACCTAAAGCACAAAGTTGGCAATATTCCAATCCATTAGTAATTATTCAATTAACCCAAATGTAAGTATCACAGGCATTCTCTGCTTTCACACATATGTGTAATTAAAACCTAGTGCTCGGTGTGCCCACTGAGTTACTGAGAACACGTAAGTGCTCATTATTCTTCCACCACTTTAACTTTAGTGCCTCCGCCTCACTTTGATTTCCTTAGAGGAACAACCAGGACATTCATCCATCCATCATGGTAAACATTTCCCTGTTATTTCTCCCTTCTTAAGTATATCCTTCTCAAAAATGAACAGCAGATCACATTTATTTCATTATGTACGCCATTTGCTTGCACATACATCGAACTTAATCTTTGCTCTTCATAACATCAACTCTCAGAATCAACCAGTGGATCTTCTTTTGTGTATTTATTAGACATTTCCCACCTCTAAACCCACAGCAATATCCTTCTTCCTCATTAACCTGTATAAGTTTAATACTGCACAGTCCATTGTAAGACGCTCTGAACATGAAACCTTTCCTGATTACTACAGTGATGTCCTCACTCTCTCAACTGTTACTACCTTGGAGGTACAGGACAAAAAGTAAGTGTGGTTTTCCATCCTAGCTCAGCAACTTGTGAGCTGTGGAAGGCCTGAGCTTAATTTTCCATCTATAAAATTCATATCGCAATGCCTACCAAATAAGTACTGTGGTGGGAGACAGATAAGCCTATTTCAATAGGACTCATGTAGTGAATAGAACACTAATAGAGCAAAGCACATATTTTATTCATGTTCTCTTGTTGCCCTTGTAATAGACAGTCATTTAGGTGTCATCTTCTATGAACAAATATTTTATATTCGTTTTCACTTTCTCTTGGAGAATTGTGATGGTCTTATTCATTTCCTATATGGAAGTACATGGTAGATTTTTACTTGTTTGTTGATAAGTGTTAGTGAGTGTTCTAGTTACCATAATGAAAAGTTTATGAACTTTCAAACTAACAACTGTTCATGCTCTGAAATATGTATTACAGTATATAGTATTAATGATTTCCTGTTCATTAGATATTAGAGTTTAAAAGGATTTACTATATACTATTAAAAAGGGAAGGCCCCATATTTTTAGTAAGCACCTATTATATGGTCGACAATGCCCTAGACACTAGGAATAAAATAGCTGTCAAGACACAAAAATAAGAGGTTAAATGTAATAAACAGAGTGAATATTATAATAGTATGAACAAGTCTTGTGGGAACAGCAAGAAAGGATAAACTAACCTGGGGAAGTAGAAGGCTTCACAAAGCTATCCTTTTCTTCTAAATGACAGGATTTCAAGGAAGCCTGAAAAAAATACTTTTATGATTTCTCCTAATGAATTGAAGAAAAACCGGTGCTAATAATCTCAGAACACATTAAGCATTCCCCTTGCTGTTTTCTGGCTATAAATATTTTTTTCTTGACCTTAAGCTAATGGTTTTGGTAGTGGTGGGTGGTGCAGGGTAATGCTCTTTAAGGAGAGGTAAAGAAGTGAATCGGTCTTTTATTCCTTCTCCTATTCCTCAAATTTATCTTCCATAAATATTTTTATTCACAAGTGTCCATAATTATTCTGTTGCTAAGAAGAAACCTGGGTTTAACTCGATTTTCAAAACCTCAATGCCAGCTTCTGATGAAACTATCTCAAGGCATTCAGTACAGAGACCATCTTTCTAGAAACACTTTGTTTCCCTTTTTCACAGGGCAGAGGAAAGCAGTAATCTAGGGTGTGGGAGTCTACTGTGAGGAGTAGGAATAGTCAGGGAATCACTGTTTCAGTGCTGACCCCAGTGACCTAATTAAAGATATGAGTTCCTACATAAACTGCATGGCCATTTCACCCTTCTGAAAAATGATATTTCACCACATGCTCCACTCCCTAAGCTGTCCCCATTGACGTAGACAGCTTATTTCTAAATGCAAGATGAAAGTGCATCATTCCACAGTAAATAAAATCAGGATTAAGTAACGGGGCCATTAAAACAGCTGGCCTTTGCAAATATTTGGTCTCTTAATCATGTTGCATCGTATCTTCAGGAAGGTTATTTATTGTGGACTCTCATCCATAATGGCCGTTTGCATCCTCAGTTATTTACAGTCACTGTCCATGTGAGCCTAGCCTGTCTTAAAGCATCCACACAACATTGTCTTTAATGACCCTTAGATTTTTATCCATGACTGTTTTGTTTCCCAATATTGAAACCAAAGCCATTTCCTTCTCTGGACATTACTAGGTAATAAATCCCTGATTCTGACAGTTTCTGCATATTCTAGCTTCAGGACCACTGTTAGGGCTTTCTTCAAGCTACCTCTTGACCTCTGTTGGTGTTCCTTTTGCCCTTCTAGGGCACACCGAGCCAGCAATTCTTCCTCAACCACAGGGGATAAATACTGTCTCATATCAACCCTTACTTCCCTGTTTCAAAACTACACTCCAGGAGGGATCTACTACTAGTTGTTTGTACCTCCATGTGAATGAGGGTCAATACTTAAATCTATCAGAGTTATGTGCTTTCAAAAATGTCTTGGACTCCTAGTTGGTCTTTCTGTTTTCTTTGTTTGCATTATTGCTCTCAAAGTCCTTTGAAATACAGCTAGAAATATTTTGTATTGAATGTAAATCAGTCATCTGACATCACTGGCCTCCAGTGGCTTTTGTAAGCCTTAGAGTCATGTCTAAATTTCTCACCCTTGTCATCAGGACACAGTGACTTGGTTTCTCTACCTTTTGGGTCTCATTTCACATATGGATTTTCCTCTTTTACTTAGATTCAGCCACACAGGTCTTCTTTTCTTTCCCTCAAATCCAGCAAAATTTTCTTCAGTTTAGAGTCTTGTCCTGGCTTGATTCTCTGTCTGGAATGCTCTTTGATCTTTCCACGACTCCCTTACCTTTATTTAATTTTCTTCATAGCACTAATCTCAACTTAAGCTGTTACATAATTATTTGCTTGTTTCTTGTCTTTCTCTCCAGAAAGTAGATTTCACAAAAGGAGAGATAGTGATATATTCCCTGCCATAACCTTAATACCTAAAATACTGCCTGGCACATACTAAGTGTGCAATAAATAATTGTTGAGAGAATTAATAAATGGTATTTCCAGTATCAGAGGCATAGTAATAAAACTGCCAATATTTATTTGATATTCATTTTACCTTATGTAAATTCCAAGTGCTTTACATGAATAATCTCAACCTTGATAGTCCCATGAGACTGTTGTTACCATGATAACCTCAGACCTGCAAAACGAGGCAATAGTAAGCTAGAAAGTCAAATCTAGGTATTCAGACTCTATGGTTTGAGTAAGAGGTTACCTAGAGACCTATAAATCATATTACTGTATATTAATATTTTTGTCATGGATATTCCTTAGTGAAACCCTGGATAATGAAATATGGAATATGCTTAAAGCCTAGAGCTAGAGTCTTTGCATTTTATGCTTTTGGGCCTTTGGAAAGTTTTTTCACTCAGGGCAAGTATGTAAATGCATAAGACTCTCAGTTTTGTCATTTGCAAAACATATTAATACCATCTACTTCCTTCCTGTGAAAGAAGCAGATAGTTAGATATAGTGCATACCTTTGTATACCAATGTTCACAGAAAATGCTCAATAGATGGCTGTTTTAAAGAGGATAATAATGGTAGTTCTGATGGTGCCGTAGCTGTTGATGCTATGAGTGGCCTAGCACAGTTTTCTCTCCCACTGTGAATTCAGACAAGATTTACTATGCCTGGAGGGTTGCCAGGGTAGAATTGACAGGAGGCTGTAAAAAGGGGATAGCAAGGAGTCTTATGAAAAAGGTCAAGTTTGTAACACTGTAGATGACAGCTAACATCCAGGATGAATAAATCTAAGCTCCAGGAAAGCCGGCTTCTCACAGTAAATCCAAGGTTACCAGGTAAATGGTGAAGGAATTCAACTTGAGGAAGGAATGGGTCAAGAGCCTTTTCCCGATTTGGGAAAATAACAGTTTAGGGTTAAAAATGAAGATAGGCAAGGGGCATAACTTAATAATGATTGTCAGATTGCCTGCTGGACAGGGCAGGGGAGCAGGGATAATGAAAATTAGAGCAATAGTAAAGATAAACTGTCACTGGAAATTTTGAATGAAACAGAGGATTTTTATAACAGCATGTAAGAAGAGCATTAACTGAACTAATAATATCCTAATCATGCGGCAGGACTATTGTAAACACTACACACACACACACACATATATACACATATATATATACATGTATACATATATGTATGTGTGTATACATATATATGTATATGTATATAACATGTATATATATACATAATATGTACATGCATATGTATATATACATAATATGTATATATATAATATGTGTGTGTGTGTGTGTGTGTGTGTGTGTGTATATATATATATATATAACAACCCTATGAGGTAAGTAATATTATTTTCCTCATTTTTTCAGATAAGGAGCATAAGAGATACAGAGAGGTTAAGTAACTTTCCCAAGGCCACTCAGTAAGCAAGCAGCTTCTGGAAGTCTGTATTACAAAGTATTATTCTGGAAAAACCATGGAGATGGCCCCACTGAAGCAGAAAATCCATCAAAGGCATGGCTCTAAGTATTGGGACAAGTATTGAGAAGAATGATGGTTTCAAAAAATTTGTTTAAATAAGACTGTAAGAGAACATAATCAAATTGTTAGCTTATTAATTAAAATGAATTCTGACCCTAAAATAACAAATCAATAAACCAAACAGGAAAAACAACAAAAACAAAAAAGGAGAATCAGATCTATAAATATAAAGAACAAACTGATGGTTCCAGGGGGGAGGTGGTGAGGGCAACAGGCAAAATGGGTGCAGGGGAGTGGGAGAGTTAGGCTTCCAGTTGTGGAATAAATAAGTCACTGGAATGAAGGGCACAGCATAGGGAATACAGTCAATGGTATTGTAAGAGCATTGTATACTGACAGATGGAAGCCATACATGTTGTGAGTATAATGTACATAGAACTTGCATCACTATGTTGTACACCTGAAACTAATGTAATGTCGTGTATCAGCTATACTCGAATTACAAATAAATAAACAGATTCTGACAATAACGATGTGAGGCGTTCTTCAAAAGATATCTAAATATTTGAATAGCAGCACTATAATGAAACTTCTAGCTCCATTAAATTATGTAAGTACAATTTGTTCAGGCTTTCATATCTAAAAACAAAACTTAGGACTAAGATTTTGGTTAAACCTTGTTTCATTCCCTCAAGTAAGATTTGTACACAGATACCTTAACTAATGAAAAAAAAAAAAAGAAGAAGAAGTTCCATTCCATTCATCTCACTACATGTGTTTTCATTTAAGATTTTACTTTTTATGTTTGGTGACTCAGAATTTTGAATTTATTTGTGGTCTTTGGCCAAATTATAACAATTTATAATTTTAACTTAATCTAAAAATATTAACATTTAGAGCCTTATGGCCATGGGATATTTTAAAATGGGAATTAAACAAATATACATATTTTGTTGCAAAATTGTTTAAGAGAGTAATCCAAGTCTTTAAGATATAAAGCTTATACAGGATAAAATTTTGTAGGGCAAGAATAGATATATGGATAAGGAAAAATAGGAATAATATATAATTTCTAACTGTTAAAAGAGAACTTGTTCTTTATTATTTAAAAATATTATGGTGGGTGCCAAATTCTTGTATTTTAATTCCACTGCTATCATTTTAGAAAGCAATAATAATAATTATTAAAGGAACTATAACATATATAACAATAGAATATAATAAAACAAGAGAATAAGAAGCGAGAAGAAGGTAAGTTGAATTATCCAGTTGCAAGATTCTTACAATGTTTTTAAAATAGTTATCATTTGAAAGTATATCATGAATACATAAAGAAAAATACTGTAATCATTAGATCATCAAAAAGAGCACAAAAATATAGCTAAATGACTTATGATGTTTTCACGTATGGTTTTTCAACTCTGCCATCTTTCAAGGATTGTGAAAAAGCAAATCTGTCAGTAGATAGAAACCACACTGTGATTTTTGAATTTTAATCTTTTCCTGAACTAGCAATATGTGGTATAATATTGTCTTGTGATCCTCACAGGCAGGGAACTGCAACTCCCTGTCAGCCACGTGATCATGACGGTAAACAAACCACACACCTGCAGTCATTCTGTATGCAGACAGCCATTCTGTTTTCAACTTTCAGCAAAGTTTTCAATAAGTTACACAAGATATTCAACACTTCATTATAAAATAGGCCTTGTGTTATATGATTTTTCCTAGCCATAGGTTAAGGTATTTTGAACATGTTTAAGTTAGGCCAGGCTAAGCTATGATGTTTGGTGGGTTAGGTATATTAAAAGCATTTTTGATTTATGATATATTCAACTTACGATGGATTTATCAGGACATAGCCCCTTTGTAAGTCAAGAAAGATCTGTACCATGCTGTGACGATATAGCATTACACTAAGTAGACTTTGGAAAAACTAGTACAAAAAAAAAAAACAAAAAACTTTTAGAACGTTGAAAGGATCAAGTTCATTGAGAACAATAACAGTATTAAATGTGTATGCACTTTGAACGCTTCTATATACACTAGGGAAATATCGGTAGATATAAAAGGGAAATAAACATAAGGCATAGTTGAAATTTAACAATCTTCTTTCAGGAGTTGACAAAACAAACCTCAAAAAGTGAAAATAAAAATATAATTGATGTGAAAAACATTATTGACCAATATGATCTAGTTGACAATGAATACTACTACGCCTAACAGACAGACGTGGAGCATTTATTAGCATAGACTGTAGACTGGTTACAAAAGATGTCCTAATAAATATCGAAGGCTTGAAACCATTCCGTTTATATCATCTGACCACAATGGTATTTAATCAGAAATTAATAGATACTTGATAATAAGATATCTGAAAAAAAGTCCCTAAGCATTTGGAACTGTATCAACATACCTCTAGATAAACCATGGAGCAAAAACAAAAACAAATAGGGGTGCCTGGGTAGCTGAGTGGATTGAGCGTCTGACTTCAGCTCTGGTCATAATCTCATGGTTTGTGAGTTTCAGCCCTGCTCTGGGCTCTATGCATAGGGCCTGGAGCCTGCTTCGGATTTTGTGTCTCCCTCTCTTTCTGCTCCTCCCCTGCTCACACACTCATTCTCTCTCAAAAATAAATAAAGATTAAAAAAAAATTAAAAAACAAAAACACCTGCTTTATTTTAAAATTTCATAATTATGCCATACCAGAAATTATATCTTTTGCAAGTACTTAAACAGAATAAAAAAAGGAGATGTTAACTTAGAAATGTGTTAGGGGCTACATAGCTTTTCAAAAATATCTTAGAGGGTACTTTAGTGCCAGGGTGTGAAAGCCACTGCTTAATCTCATGTGAGATATTTAATGAATAATTCTTCCCATCAGAGACTGTAACAATGAAAAGTAAAGGGTGGTGAGTACAATAGGGGTTTTGGGTCCTATATTTCTATCTTACTTCTGGGTTTGTGTCTTGAGGATGTATAAGATCTGGGAGGGGCCAAGAAAACACACACACACACACACACACACACACACACACACACACACACACACACTCCCCAGTAATTTTAGGTAAGAGGGGCTCTTGGCTTGTCTCCCAGAATGAAGCAAAAATAGCAGAAATAATTATCTTTATTCTTCTAAGCATTTTTGGATGTAGTGGAAAGTTTACCTGCTCTGAAAGGACTTTGCATGGGCAACAAGGGACAACCCAGGGGATACCTCTGCACTGACAGCAAAGTTTAAATAAAAAAAAATTATGTTGCCATGCATGCCAATATAGATAAATTACATCAAATACCAGTTGAACTACCTTGATGCAATCTGAGATAAAAGAGGAACAAATGCCCAAGTATTTGAAATAGTTTTGGTCTCCTAGTGGAAAAATAATAGCATGTACTTACTGGGTCTTCACTATGTGTCAGGCACTACAAGAATTCCATGTGTATTAACTTAATTCTCACCACTACTATATGTGATACTGTTATAATTCCAATCTTAGAGAAAGCAACAGTTCATCCAGGGGGATGCAATGTTCCCAGGTTATATCATTTATAAGTGGAGGAGCTGGAAAAGAAACTTGGAGCGGAAATTGAGACTTATTTTGAAATAATAAATAAATAGAATACAGCTGTTTTGTGAATGTATGTGCACATAATTCATGATATAACAAATATATACACATACATAAATAAAAACATCACTGGGACTTTACTGATTGTCCCAAGCTGATATGGCTTAACTAGCATTTCCTCAGGTTGTGTTTCCCACAGCTTTTTTTCCTATTCAGGAGTCAAGTTGACTTCAACCATCAAACCATGATTTACAAATGCCAAATCACATCAACTCAAAAGAAGATACTTTGAAAGTCCAGCTTCTCTGGAAAGCCATGATGTAGCAGAGAAAGAAAGAATATTACAACCTCCCATATCCAACATGAAAGCACAAGTAAGTAAAAGAAAAAAGAAAACAGAAAGCTTCAACTCCTTTTTCCTATATAGAAATGTAGAAATAACATTTTGAAAGACAAAACAGGAAACTCCTTTTATGTCATTGTACCCCCTTCATGAGCCAAGGATCACATGTATATTGAAAAATATCCAGAGAGGGGTGCCTGGGTGGCTCAGTCGGTTAAGCGTCCGACTTTGGCTCAGGTCATGATCTCATGGTTTATGAGTTCGAGCCCTGCGTCAGGCTCTGTGCTGACAGCTGGGAGCCTGGAGCCTGCTTCAGATTCTGTGTCTCCCTCTCTCTCTGTCCCTCCCCTGCTCATGCTCTGTCTCTCTCTGTCTCAAAAATAAATAAAACATTTTTAAAAAATTAAAACAAAAAAGAAAAATATCCAGAGAAACAATAGTAATGGCTTTTAGTTTCATAATAATTTTATCATACATCCATTCTGCCATGCAGAAATCATTGTTTTTGGAGTCATAAAATGCTTGAATGACATTTTTATATAAATAACTCAGAGAAACTCTTAAGGAATAGACTTCAGCATGCTTTTGTTCTTGGGGAACACAGAGGTAACCTGACATAGAATAAACAGTCTTAATGTGTTCGTTATAATGTCATTCTTTAATAGCATTTTATGTAAGTAACACTTGAGCATGGCAGCATAATAGCCTTGAGAAACACACAATTCAAACTGGGTTGAAGTATTATTTTATGAGGTGAATAGACAGACACATTAGTCACTAGACTGAGGATGGCATTTTCTTTTCTTGAAGCTAGTTCTCCCAATTCTCAATATATATGTGCTATGAAAGTAACATTGTTATGAAACTACAAAAAATGAAATATATACATATATATCAGAAACCCCTTAGGAAAAACAATTTATTGACAATGGGATTCACTGAATGGCACACACATAGAATGTATAGCAAATGATTTGATTTTGCAGAGAGGCTGGTATTCTTGTGCAAAAAGATGATGGATAAAAGGATAGGGGGTTAAAATCTAAAGGAAAAACAATAAAAATTCAGTCTCCCAAAGGTTTCTCATCATGCATAAAGTTCAATGAAATTCTCAATGCCTCTAGGTAAAATTTTTTACTGAGTCTGATTATTTCCTTGACTGGACTTGAGTGTTTTACAGGCTTAACTATGCTGTAATACAAAGGTGCAATGTCTTTCTTGACTTTAGCTACAAGAATAGGTATAGGAAAACATCTTTTTCTTTTTAATTTTTTAAAGTTTATTTTGAGAGAGAGAGAGAGGGAGGGAGGGAGTTGGGGAGGGGCAGAGATTGAGTGAGAAAGAATCCCAAGCAGGCTTCATTCACACTGTCAGCACAAGGCTGGATACGGGGCTCTGTCCAAAACCATGAGATCATGACCTGAACCGAAATCAAGAGTCAGATGCTCAACTGACTGAGCCACCCAGGCACCCCTACCTCATCTTTTTCTTAAATTCTTTTTCCCTTAGGTAGGAGGCATAAAGCCTCAAAAGCACATTTAATATATTAAATATTTTTTTGATACGAAATATATTACAATTATTTTAAACTAAGGTTAAGATGAATTATAAGCAAGGGAGATTCTGAAAAATAATGATGCAATTAGGGAGTATTGAATCATGAGGTTGGAATATTTGTTGAGATAATTTTTAATATTTTTGTTCACTTTTTCTCCACTTACGTTATTACAGAGTTACGGCCTAGAAATAGAAAAAAATCTCTAATACTTCTGTCTTTCAAATGCGTTAGCAGAATTATGAGTTAACTTGTGGCTACCTTCCCCTCAATTTTATAAAGGCTCATTTTACTTGGTAAGATGTTATCTGACCTGCTGACTGCAGGCTCCCCAACCTACGTCACTGGCATGTAACTTAAAAAAGAACATGATGAAGATTTCTTTCTGCTCTAACAATATGTCACTTTCTAAGTAAAGAAAATATTAAATATTATTGAACACTTAGTATATCATATGTTCTGTTCTAATACTTTGCTGGTATGAACTTGGGCAGACAACTAAGGCAAAGAGAAATTCAGTAACTTTTCCAAGATAGTGAGCTTGGATTCAAATCCAGGCAGTCTGGCTCCAAACACCAAGCATTCCTAAACTATACATTTTTCCCCCACTGTTAGAAACAACATAATCTGCAAAACTGATAGGTGTAAATGGATGAACAATGCCTTTTAAAGAGAAAACAAATGGGAATTTTCTTGCATATATGTAAAATATAGAAATTTACACAGAAACTGACAATATTGGCTTCTTCTGGGGTTAGGACTTGAATAAATGAGGGAAAATGGTACAAGGAGAATTTTCCATGTATATTCGTCTGGAAGTTTTGAATTTTGAAATATCTAGATTCATTATTTTCAAAAAAATGGATCAATAAGTAAAACTTAAAAAGAGAAAAACAAGTATAAGATTCAGTAGATTCTATCATGTCAACAAGCAATTATAAGTCCAACATTAAAAAGAAAAGTTGAGAGAGGGGCCAAGATGGTGGAGCAGCATGGAATTTTTTTTTGCTTCCCTTGGCCCTGAAATGCAGCTAGAGCAACTCTAAACCATCTTGCACATCTAGAAAACTGGTTTGAGGATAAACACAACAATCTGCACAACTTGAACCACAGAACTTGGCAGGTAGGTACCAGGCACGGAGAGGTGAACTGGGGGAGAGAAGCTACCTAGAATAGGGAGGGAACTTATTGCTTGCAGAAGAGGATGGAGAGGTGGGGGGGGGGGGGTACAGGAAAAGCAATCTCTTCTCCCCGCCCCCCCATCCCATCCTGAAAGCAGCTGGAGAGAAAGAAAGACAAAGAGTAGACTGAACAAAAAAGAGAGAAAGGAGAAAGGAACTGCAAGGGACTGGAAAAAAAGGGAAAAAGGAGAAAGGAGAGGGCTTAAATTCCATGAGTACAGTATAAACAGGGGAGTGAAGAGCCTGAAACTCCACAGCTCAATACCTGGTGGTGCTCTGGTGGGAAGGGCGGAAGCCCAGGAGCAGACAGCAAGAGCAGAGGGGTCTTCAGGCTGGAGGACGTCTGGTCCTGTGCAGAGAACAGCCACATTCGCTGGTGTTGGAAAAAAGACGTTAACAGTTCACTGAAGCCTGGTGCCAGGTGGGTGTTGTGATTTACCATAATCGCTGAACCACAGCTGCTACACGATTGCGCGAACCTTCTCTGGGGCGGGCTGGCACCCGGCCGCAGTCTCTGAGCATCTACAGCAACACAGTCCTGCCAACGTTCCGGGGGGGGGGGGGGGGGCCGGCACCCAGCCATTACTGGCGAGACCTTCCACCAGAGGCTCTAAGCGGGTCAAAGCTGCAGGGTGCTCAGAAGGGAGGGGCTTGGAGACTCGGCCCGACTGAGATAAAACTCAGGATGCACGTACCACCTGGCAGGCTGAACAACTTGGTCACAGTGTAGAAGCGGGGAGGAGGCGGAAGCCAGAGACACAGGAGGGGTGTGCTTGATTGCCAGTCAGCAAGAGCACAGAGTACTGATACCAGAGACGGGTAGCTGTGTGACACCATTTTGACGCCTCCCACGCATGCGCATACACGCCTACACGCACCACAGTGACCCACCCCAGCAAATTAAGTAGCGCCATCTAGTGGAAAATGTGGTGGCTACACTAAATCCCACCCAACTGGGCCACCATGCTCTGCAAGAGCACAAATCTCTCCCTGATTAGTTTGTGGACTATAAAGGGCTTCATAGTTTGACTTCTAGGGGAAGCCGGATGTAATTTCAATCTTATTTCATTCTTTTCACTGGTCCATCTGTTCAATTTTTTTTTCTTTTTCTTTTCTTATTCTTGAATACAAAAGAAAAAATTTTGTTTTCCGTTTTTATAAAAAAGATATTTCTTTTTTCTATTATATTTATACTTTGTGTAAATTTTCAAATTTCTATTGTACTTTCATTATTTCATTTTATTCTCTTTAATTTTTTCATTTTTTGAAATTTTCAATGCTTTCCTTTTTTTTTTTCTTTTTTTCCTATTTTTTCCCTTTGTTTCCTCCCCCCCCTTTTTTTTTCTATTCTATACAGCTTCTTTCAACAACCAGACCAAACCACACCTAGGAATTAACACCCTTTATTTGATTTTTTTGGTGTTGTTTTTAATTTTGTAATTTTTATTTTTTTTAATTTTATTAACCCTTTTTCTTCCTTCAAAATGGCAAAATGAAGGAATTCACCTCAAAAGAAAGAACAGGAAGAAATGACAACCAGGGACTTAACACACATACAAGCAAGTTGTCTGAACCAGAATTTAGAATCACAATAATAAGAATACTAACTGTGGTTCAAAAAAGCATAGAATCCCTCTCTGCAGAGATAAAAGAAGTAAAATCTAGTCAGGATGAAATTAAAAATTCTATAACTGAGCAGCAATATGAATGGATGCCACAGTGGCAAAGAGGGATGAAATAGAGCAGCAATCAGTGATATAGAGGACAAATATTTGGAGAGTAATGAAGCAGAAAAAAAGGGAAACTAAGGCAAAACAGTACGATATAAGAATTAGAGAACACAGTGACTCATTATAAAGGAATAACATCTGAATTATAGGGTTCCCAGAAGTTGAAGAGAAAGAAAAGGGGATAAAAGTTTTACGTGAGTAAATCATAGTGGAAAACTCTCCTAACCTGGGGAGAGACACAGACATCAAAATCCAGGAAGCACAGAGAACCCCCATTAGATTCAACAGAAATCGACCATCAACAAGGCATATCGTAGTCAAATTCACAAAATACTCAAGCAAGGAAAGAATCATGAAATCAGTAAGGGGAAAAAAGTCCTTAACTTATAAGGGAAGACAGATCAGATTTGCTGCAGACCTATCCACAGAAAATTGGCAAGCCAGAAAGGAGTGGCAGAATATATTCAATACGCTGAATCAGAAAAAATATGCAGCCAAGAAATCTTCATCCAGTAAGACTGTCATTCAAAATAGAAGGAGAGATAAAATTTTCCAAAACAAAAATTAGAGTTCGTGACCACTAAACCAGCCCTGCAAGAAATTTTAAGGGGAATACTCTGAGGGGAGAAAAGATGGAATAAAAAAAAAAACAAAAAAAACACCAAAAGCAACAAAGACTAGAAAGGACCAGAGAACAACACCAGAAACTCCAACTCTACAGGGAACATAATGGCAATACATTCATATCTTTCAGTACTTACTCTAAAATGTCAGTGGACTAAATGCTCCAATCAAAAGACATAGGGTAACACAATGGATAAGAAAACAAGATCTATATGGTGTTATAAGAAACCCATTGTAGACCTAAGGACACCTTCAGATTGAAATTAAACAGATGGCTCGCCATCTATCATGCTAATAGTCACCAAAAGAAAGCCAGAGTAGCCATACTTATATCAGACAATCTAGACTTTAAAATAAAGATTCTAACAAGAGATGAAGGGCATTACATCATAATTAAGGGGTCTATCCACCAAGAAGATCTAACAATTGTAAACATTTATGCTCCAAATGTGATAGCGCCCAAATACATAAATCAAGTAATCACAAAAATACAGAAACTCATTGATAATAGTACCATAATAGTAGGGACTTCAACACCCCACTTACAACAATGGAAAGATCATCTAAACACAAAATCAACAAGGAAACAATGGCTTTGAATGACACAATGGACCAGATGGACTTACCACATATATTCAGAACATTTCACCCTAAAGCAACAGAACACATACTTCTCGAGTGCACATGGAACATTCTCCAGAATAGATCACATACTGGGACACAAATAAGCCCTCAACAAGAACAAAAAGATCAAGATCATACGATGCATATTTTCAGATCACAACACTATGAAACTTGAAATCAGCCACAAGGAAAAATGTGGAAAGATAACAAATACTTGGAGACTAAATAACATCCTACTAAAGAATGAATGGACTAACCAAGAAGTTAAAGAGGAAATTAAAAAGCACATGGAAGCCAATGAAAATGATAATACCACAGCCCCAAACCTATGGGACACAGCAAAACACGGTCATAACAGGCAAGTACATAGCAATCCAGGCCTTCCAAAAGAATGAAGAAAGGTCTCAGATACACAACCTAACCTTACACCTTAAAGAACTGGAAAAAGAACACCAAATAAAACCCCAAGCCAGCAGAACACATGAAATAAGAAAGATTAGAGCAGAAAACAATGCTATCAAAACCAAAACAAACAAACAAACAAACAAAAACAGTAGAATGGATCAATGAAACCAGGAGCTGGTTCTTTGAAAGAACAAAATTGATAAATCCCTAGCCAGTTTTCAAAAAGAAAAAGAACCAAATAAATGAAATCAAGAATGAAAAAGGAGAGATCACAACCAACACAGCAGAAATATAAACAATAATAAGAGAATATTATGAGCAGTTATACGCCAATAAAATGGGATATCTTGAAGAAATGGACAAATTCCTAGAAACATATAAACTACCAAAACTGAAATGGGGCGAAATAGAGAAAATTTGAACATACCCATAACCAGTAAAGAAATCAAATTAGTAATCAAACATCTCCCAAAAAACGAGTCCAGAGCCAGATGGCTTTCCAGGGGAATTCTATCAAACATTCAAAGAAGAGTTAACACCTATTCTTTTGAAGCTGTTCCAAAAAATTGTAAATGTAAGGAAAACTTCCAAACTCATTCTCTGAAGCCAGCATTACCTTGATTCCAAAACCAGAAAAAGACCTCACTAAAAAGGAGAACTACAGACCAATTTCCCTGATGAACATGGATGCAAAAATCCTCAACAAGATACTAGCAAACCAGATCCTACAGATTAGGATTATTATTCATCACAACCAAGTGGGATTTATACCTGGGATGCAGGGCTGGTTCAATATCCACAAAACAATCAATGTGATACATCACATCAATTAAAGAAAGGACAAGAACCACATGATCCTCTCAATAGATGCAGAGAAAGCATTTGACAAAAGATAGCATCCTTTCTTGATAAAACCCTCAAAAACATAGGGATAGAAGGATCGTACCTCAAATCATAAAAGCCATATATGAAAGACCCATAGCTACTCTCATCCTCAATGGGGAAAAACTGAGAGCTTTCCTCCTAAGGTCAGGAATAGGACAGGGATGTCCACTCTTGCCACTGTTATTCAACATAGTATTGGAAATCCTAGCCTGAGCAATCAGATAACACAAAGGAATAAAAAGCATCCAAGTCAACAAGGAGGAAGTCAAACTTTCACTCTTCACAGACGACATGATACTCTATGTGGAAAACCCAAAAGATTCCACCAAAAAACTTCTAGAACTGACCCATAAATTCAGCAAATTCACAGGATATAGTATCAATGCACAGAAATCGGTTGCATGCCTATACACGAATAATAAAGCAACAGAAAGAGAAATCAAGGAATTGATCCCATTTATAATTGCACCAAAATCCATAAAATACCTAGGAATAAACCTAACCAAAAAGGTGAAAAATCTATACACTGAAAACTATAGAAAGCTTATGAAAGAAATTGAAGAAGACACAAAAAGAAGGAAAAATATTCCATGGCTTGCATTGCAAGAACAAATATTGTCAGAATGTCAATACTACCTAAAGCAATCTACATATTCAATGCAATCCCTATCAAAACACCAGCATTCTTCACAGAGCTGGAGAAAACAATCCTAAAATTTGTATGGAACCAGAAAAGATCCTGAATAGCCAAAGCAATCCTGGGGAAAAAAAAAAAAAAAAGAACAAGTCTGGAAGCATCACACTCCCAGACTTCAAGCTGTATTACAAAGCTGTAATCATTAAGGCAGTATGGCACAAAAACACTCAGATCAATGGAAAAGAATAGAGAACCCAGAAATGGACCCACACACGTATGGCCATGTAATCTTTGGCAAAGCAGGAAAGAATATCCAATGGAATAAAGTCAGTCTCTTCAGCAAATGGTGCTGGGAAACCTGGACAGAAACATGCAGAAAAATGAACCTGGACCACTTTTTTACACCATACACAAAAAGGAACTCAAAATGGATGAAAGACCTACACATTAGACAAAAGCCATCAAAATTATAGAGAAGAAAACAGGCAAAAACCTCTTTGACCTTGGCCGCAGCAACTTCTTACTCAACATTTCTCTGGAGGCAAGGGAAACAAAAGCAAAAATCAACTATTGGGACCTCATCAAGATAAAAAGCTTCTGCACAGTGAAGGAAACAATCAGCAAAAACTAAAAGGCAACTGACGGAATAAGATATATATTTGCAAATGACATATCAAATAAAGGGTTAGTATCCAAAATCTATAAAGAGCTTATTAAACTCAATACCCAAAAACAAATAATCCAGTGAAGAAATGGGCAAAAGCCATGAATAGACACTTCTACAAAGAAGACATTCTATGGCTAAAGACACATGAAAAAATGCCCAATATCACTCATCACCAAGGAAATACAAATTAAAACCACAATGAGATACCACATTACACCAGTCAGAATGGCTAAAACTAACAACTCAGGCAACAACATGGTGGCAAGGATGTGAAGAAAGAGATCTCTTTTGCACTGCTGGTAGGAATGCAAACTGGTGGTTTTCCACTCTGGAAAACAGTATGAAGGTTCATCAAAAAATTAAAAATAGAACTACCCTACAACCCAGCAACTGCACTACTAGATATTTATCCAAGGGATACAAGTGTGCTATTTCGAAGGGCCACATGCACCCCAATGATTATAGAAGCACTATGGACAATAGCCAAATTGTCCATGGAAAAGTTCAAATATTCATCAATGGATGAATGGATAAAGAAGATGTGGCTTTATATATATATATATATATATGTGTATGTGTGTGTGTACATATATGGATATATATATATATGTATCCATATATATATACACACACACACATATATATATATATATATATATATATATATATACACCTACACACACACACACACACACACACACACACACAACGGAGTATTACTTGGCAATTGAAAAGAATGAGATCTTGCCATGTGCTACTATGTGGAGGGAGCTGGAAGATATTATGCTAAGCGAAATTAACCAGTCAGAGAAAGACAAATATCATATGACTTCACTCATAGGAGGAATTTAAGACAAAACAGATAAACATAAGGGAAGGGAAGCAAAAATAATACAAAAACAAGGAGGGGGACAAAAGACAAGAGACGCTTAACTACAGAGAATAAATTGAAGATTGTTGGAGGGGTTGTGTAAGGGGATTGGCTAAATGGCTAAGGGGCATAAGGAAGGACACTCATTGGGATGAGCACTGGGTGTTATACGTACGGGATAAATCATTGGAATCTACCCCTGAAATCATTATAGCACTATATGCTCACTAACTTGGATATAAATTAAAAACAAAAATAATAATAATAATAAAAGAAAGAAAAGTTGAAGACATTCTTGGGGAATTCAACATGTTTTATTTTGCCAGGCAAATGATTTCTTCAATATCCAATTAAATATTAAGGTACTAACTACATTTCATTTGTTTTCTCACAGAGTGAACATTCACCGTAATGACAGTTTCATCATGCTAAAATATATTCACAAACCTACACTTTGAAAAAAGTGCATTCCTAGGAAATTTTATGTACAATACAAATGGAAAACATATTAAATCACTGAAATGTCAAACTACACAAAATAATACTAATTAACCACCAATATTCAGTATATGTTGACAATATTTTTTGAGAAATTTTTCTTTACATTTGGCAGTTATGTTCAAAATTTTCTATAATTTTAAAAGTAATAAAAGTATATACAATTGAATAATGTTCAAAGGAGAAGGTATTAAATAGCACAAATAATATTACAAAACTAAACACCCTCATTGTCTATCATTCTGGTTTTACACTAAGCAAGGGGACCTGTGTAGTTACCCTATCTTCTGACTCTAAAACAATTTTACTTTAACTCTGTACATAGAATAGAATGGTCATAAACATTGAAGATGGATTTGGCTTTCCACTGATGTGCACTTCTATTTTTGCACATAGAGAAGAAATAAAGAAGTTTAGTTATATTCTTTAAGCAGGCAAAATATCTGTATAATAAACTGCTTTAGTGAGTACTTTAGAATCATACACATTTGGAAAATAGCTTTTGTTTATTAGCTTATTTTGAATGAACATTATTTATGTTGTGTATTTTAACTGCAGTGTTTGCCCTCACTGGGGCCTCCTCTTATAATATCACAACTTACCACCACTTAAATAAGAAATCAGAAATCTTAAATAAGAAATCAGAAATCTTAAATCTTCTTAGATTCTGATCAATGATCAATAACATTCATTTGGACAATGATTTAGCTCAAGCTTTTATACTGTGGTGTTTAAAAAGGTAATAAATCTACCTTAACTTCTTTGTGAACTATAAACTATACCTATAATTTGGACTAGATTTTGAAAAGATATATGATGCAATTTCTATTTGCACCTGGAAACATGACCATTTCTTGAAAAGTAAATAAAATAAAAAAGCAAAAGTTGTGTTTTTAAAGGAAATATAACAATAGAAAGACATTTCTCATATTTCTCCCATTTAATTGCTATTTGGAGTAAAACGTTCAAAAATAAATTATTCTAATGAAAGGATCCAAACTTACAAATAGAAGAAAGTTATTTTACTCATTATAGAACTTATCATATTTGTATTTATATACCAGTGTGCATAAGTACCAGCATTCTTTTAAAAGAAGGTATGTCTATTTTTGTTCATATTTGAATTTTTTTCATTTCTCCACAAAATGAGCACCTCTCCAGCACACATTAAATATCATTTAAAAAGAAAATGAATTGGTGACTTAAAATCTGTATGATATCTGAGGTTGGCAAACCAAAAAAATGTGAGAGTTAATTATTGAAATTAATCACTGACGTTAAAAATTAGTTATATTTTTTATAAACAGCTCTTAATAAAATTGCATTCCTTACTTTATTTTTCCCCATTTTAGTTTCACCTCTCATATACAAGTTTGATATTTCATTTTTTCTTCTTATATTGTTTACTTTGCCTTGCAGACTAGAAAGTTAGAACAAATACAGTAATTAATTAAACAGTGTGAGATTATATTCTCTGAGTCTAAAATAACTTAAATAACTTCCAAAAAAAGTGCTTTCGTTTGGAAGGTAATAGCATAAGAATATAAACTTAAATGCTTCACTGACATAACTCCAATCAAAGATGTTTATGGTGAGGGTCATTTATTTTATCTTCCTAAAACAAAAAAAAAACCCAAAGATCAATAACAGGTATCAGCAACTGACCATTTTCACAATAATAAAAAAAATTAATATATTTCACTGGAAAAAAATAAACTGTTCATTGTTTTATTTATGAATCACTCACGTTTTATACAATTTTTAGATGCTTTCTTCTTTGACTTGTATCTATTCAATATTTCTTTTGAGAGCTACTCTATCACATGTATTTATACCACTTTTACAATGTAAAAGTTTTAAATGTGGCATTTGTGCTCATATTTAAAATCAGTGACAATTCCAAATCTAAACCGTTAATGCAAGGAAGGAAAATCACAGGGTTATGGCCCTCATTCAATTAAGGGATATAAGAATTTTAGTTTTATAGCCGCCATATCAATTTTGAAGAAAAAGTAAATAAAGATATAAATAAAATCTAGGTTAACTTAAATATTTATATTCGCCATGAGGACCATGACATGTCTAGTGCTAGTCAATATCATACAAGAAAATGCATGCTCATTTCAGTTCATGTAATATTCACTTTGGGAGTGAGTAACCACATTTATCAGGAATTTCCCATGGGTTAAAACACAAGGTTCTTTGCTCAAAATTTGATCATTGAAGACAGACCATTCTTTACTGGAAGCATAAGCCCCAAGTAAGAGAACATTATGACTCTGGCAACTGATTCCTCCTGTTTCTACTTTTCCGGCTATTGATGAGAGCTTTTAACTTGCCATAGTCCCCTCTTATCTTCTGGGATTCTTCTCCATGTTGATGTTGCTGCCGAGTGTCTTTGCAGTACTGATTAATCATCTGCATTTCTGAGTGGCTGAATGCCCCCATGATGTCCTTTGGGTGGAAGGGTAAAGCTCTCACAGAGCTGGCCCAGGTCCATGGGGACCATTTGTCTGTCACAACAGCCACCATTTCAGAATCTAAAACTTTGAAGTTGATCTTGGCTATTGTCTGCTTGAAGCTGTTTTCTGTTGCAATGCAGTGATATAGTCCTTGGTCAGAATCCTGAACAGAGCGGATTAGAAGTCCTTGTGAAGTGGCTATGATTCGTTCATTCAGCTTGACCTAAAAGAGAGATTCATCAAAGATCCAAACCCAACTCTGTGTCTTCTAAAAAGATATGATCAACATATACAGAGTATCACTGAACTTCCAAATTTGGCAAAAGCATCTAGTACTGATCAGCTTCCTTCTTAGTGAACATAAAGTTTTGGTCAGTTCCACTGCCTGTTTTGCCCAGGAGATGTTGTCTTAAGAGCATTGAATCTATTAAAATCTATAAAGACAGGATGAAGTTATCACCCACATTGCCAAAAATAGCTTAAAGTTCATTCCCTTTGGATGGAAGTAGTTTCTCCACCAATTAGCACAGAGTTTTGGTTGCTTTGGGAATATGAATCACAGTCAACCTATATACACAAAATTCACAGATAATTTAAAATATCTATTTCATCCTGGAATTCCTGTCTTTAATTGCAACAAAATACTCTCTTACTAGTAAAATCATTAAGCCACAGTTAAATGGTTGAATTTTTATCATTTTTTAATGAATGAATGAATGTTCTCCTAAGTAAAAACTGAAACAATTCATTACTTTATTAAAGCAGTAAGATGACTCAAAAAAAAATCATGTAAGCAGAGACTGAGTTTTGAATACTATCGAGGCTTTTTCCAATTATCCCACTAAAGAATGACTAAAAATAAGATGAAATGCCATCATCTTCTAAGTCTTCTAGGTAGTTTTACTTGCCAAGGAAAGATAATACAAAGCTATGAGGTAATATTTAATTATAGGCTTGTCCTAGAAAAACTATTATTTGCTGGATATTAGTTAAATGCATGAAATCATCTTTCTTAAAGTTCTAGCTATAGTATTGCCAACAAACAGTCTAAAAACTTAAGTGGTAAGAAGTTCTTTAACATGCATACTCGAGAATGTTCTTTCACTGAGGGAAAAAACAAAAACAAAAACAAAAAAAACCACCCCTGACCAAAATAAAAATAAAAGAATGCATGTACAATGCTTTTTTAAATGGTAAATTTCTGTGTAAATAGGTATTTTATTATCAATGAAATAAAAATCAAACATAGATTGTTTTAGATAAAAAGTAAGCTTCACACAAAAGCACAAAAAGGCAAAGTATACAATTGAAATACAGATAATAGAACAGACCTAGAAGAGGGAGGTCAGGAAGAAGGACTGAAATATATAAACTGAAGTTTTGATGTTAATTTAATTTTTAAAGTTTAAGTGTGTCCCCAAAATAGTTTCAATCATGTAGAAATGCATTCGAAAAAAAAAGGAGAGAAAGCCTTTTATGTTTGTGCAAAATTAGGAAAAATTGTGGATGCCAATTTGATAAAATCATATAACATGTATATAAAATGTGATGCAGAAACTTCTTTTCTAGGAATTTATTCCATAAGATACAGTCACAAGTATGCAAGTATTCATGTAAATGATGTTTGATAAGAAGAAAAACAATAACCTAAGCAGTAGATAGCTTTAAAAAAACCTTAAGATATATTCATATAGTGGAACACTATGTGGCTAGGAAAAATAAGTTAGCTGCATAAGTACTTACTGATATTAAAGTGGGTGAGTGTACATCAGAGAGAGAGAGAGAGAGAGAGAGAGAGACAAAAAGAACGATAAAAATAGGAAAATTATGGAGAATATTTGGAGGAATACATTATGATTGAATATATAATTCCTAGTAGCTTTATACTTTGGGGAAGTGTGAATAAATATTGAAGTGAAGGGGAAGAGGACTTTTAGTGATCATTTTATGCTATTCAGTATGAACTATGTACATTTTCTCCATGAGCTTTTATCATTTGTCTTACATTTAAAAAAATTCTTTAAATGTTTATTTTTGAGAGAGAGAGAGATACAGAGTGTGAGTTGGGGAGGGGCAGAGAAAGAGAGGGAGACACAGAATCTGAAACAGGCTCCAAGTTCTGAGCTGTCAACACAAAGCCCAATGTGGGGCTCGAACTCAGGAACAGCAAGATCATGACCTAGACCGAAGCTGGACACTTAAACAACTGAGCCACCCAGATGCCCCCGTCTACATTATTTTTAAATAATTCAATATTTACATATTAACATGAGAAATAAGTACCTTTTTGCCTAAACTACTAAGAAAGAATTAGGATAAATTTAATAAGACAGTAATAGTTTGCTTAGCCAAAGTAAGGAGTAGAATTGTGCTCTATAAATTCTAGATAAAATAGATTTGCATAATTATATTATAGTTAATGTTTTCCTAGTCTTACAGCAATCTTATGCTTTTGAGATTTGAAGAAAAAGCAAGATAGTAATAACTGAGTGCCTACATTCTTGGGCATTCTGAAATAAAATATCAGAAATATCACAAAAGAGATTCAATCATTAAATCTATAACTCAATCCATTATTAATTGCTTCATTATTTCTGTGGCATGTATTCAAGCTTGTATGTACTTGTTTTCTTTAAATAATACAAATTATATTCACTGATTGTATATGATTCTATTTAACTTTTTAATATTTTTTAAGTTTAATTATTTTTGAGAGAGAGAGAGCACACGTATGTTCAAATTGGGAAGGGGCAGAGAGAGAGGGAGAGAAACAATACCAAGGAGGTTCTGTGCTCAGCATGAGCCTGATGTGGGGCTCAATCCCATGACCCAAACCGTGAGATCATGACCTGAGCCGAAATCAAGAGCTGGATGCTTAATCAACTGAGCCACCTAGATGTCCCTCTATTTAACTTTTTAGTGAATTAAAGAAAAACATTTTATTCATGTAAGGTAATCCCTGTTTGAGTTGTAGATTTCCAATTCACATATATACACACAGACCTTCTCAAGAAGGACTGTCCATGAATACATGCCATGCTTTAGCCTAAGAACTTCATTTCTGTACAATAATCATCACCACACATTATGACTTCTATCTCAGCTTACGTTGTAAGACAATTATTATCACCTATATCCACTCAAAAGAATTTAAAATTAACTAGTCTGTAGAAATTTCAAGTCCTTTTTGATGACAGATTTTTGTAGCAAAGTAAACAGATCTTAAACAATATTTTTGTTAATAATGATGTCTAAAAAGATTTTTTTAGTATCATAGAATTCTGGGGCAAGAAGAGGTCTTAACGTTCATCTAGCTCCTCTTTCCTCCAGATGGTTAAAAAAAAATAATCTTTTTTTTTTTTTTTTTTGAGAGAGAGAGAGAGCTCCTGAGTGGGGGCAGAGGCAGCAGGAGAGGGAGAGAGAATCATAAGTAGTCTCCATACCCAGCACAGGGCCCAACAAGGGGCTCAGCCTCAGGACTGTGAGATCATGACCGGAGCCCAAATCAAGAGTTGGATGCTCAACCAACCGAGCCATCCATGTGTCTCAGTTAAATCTCTTCTTATGCAAGTGCTCATCAGCCTGTGGTTTAATATCCCATAGACATGGACGCACAATGACTAAACAGCTCCTACTGTCTTTGGACAGGCAGGCATGAGTTGTAAAGTATTCTCCATATGAAGCCAACATCTATTTCAGTAACTCTGATGCAGTGCCTGGTTCTATAGCTTTGGATCGTGTCCCTTCTACATAGTCCTAATTAACTTAATATGTAGTACTTAAACTGTCCACAACAGAATACACCCAAATGGGGAAGGCTCCATTTTCCCCTTTGCTCCATCAGACTTTATGAACACTGCTAAAAACATGACATTTTAGACTACCCAAAGGCTTTATATATACATATATTTTTTTCTTCTTCTTCCTCTTATTTGTCAGTACAACATGACATGAGTATTATGGACTTCATTATTTATAATATTTCACCCTATGCTGTTTTACAATGTTTCCCTTTTAAAACAGCTCTTTAAGATCACTGAAAAGTTAATGTCAGTGTCCTTTTATTTGAAAAAACTGCTTTTTCCATATCACTAAATAAAGTCAGTGCTCCCATAAACAATGGTTCCATACATTACCTAACCAAAATCATAGAGTTATGGATAATAAAGCAAAGGAAATAGATTACTGCACGGCAGAAAAATGCTTCTTACCATAAAAGTTATAGTTCAGTGAAATTTCTTGCTGAGGAAAATTGAATTTTTTAAAAGCTCCCTTTTATCTTGTGAATCACACAAAGGTGCTGCTGAGTGAGAACTTGGCTTCTGGTTTTGCACACATCTTGTTTCTTTTACAAATGCTTCCTCCTATCACTACCCCGGTCTTGAGCACAGGCAGCAAGGATTTCTAATTAATTCATCAACTCTACAGACAAAGGATTTTAAAGGAAGTGGCACTTGTCATCCTGAGGACATAAAAGGATGTTCATATGCCTTTTCTTTTTCATTTGATCTGAACTTCACTAAGGGGTGGTGATTTAATGTCTTTCCAAAGCCCTGACTGATTGCTGTAGTGCTGCCTTACTCACCTCTTTCCTCCTGTCTTTGTCTTTCTGTAACAGCCACTTGATAGATGCCTGTGGAGACTTAGGGGCACACTCAAGGAAAGTGGTGTTATTTTTTACTCCATACTGAACAATTTCAGCTGCATTTCTATATGCTGAAAAGCAAAAATGAAAGGAGAAAGACAGGGAATAGAATTCAGAGCATATTCTCCTATATGAAAGTTTATTTCTCTATACAATTGTGATCATCTATAGAAACCACCAAAAGGCAATTTTTAATCATTGAACAAGCAGACTATTATACATTGTTTACCTGCTGTGTTTAACCTAAAAGGAAGGACAAAAAGACATGGGGGAATTGATGTTTATTCAAGAATTACTTGATACCAAGGAATGTCCTTCATATCACTTTGAACTTTTAATTATTACAATATACTTATGAATTCAGTTTTCTCAGTTTTTCATAGCTGAGAAAACTGAAGCTGTGAATTATTAGGAAACACATCTTACTTAAAGAGTTAGTAAGTGCCAGGCATTATTAAAGCCAGTTTCATCCATACTCAATGTAGTATAGATGAAATTCAGAAGCTTCAGGAAAAGTCAGAAAGCAAAGAGTGTCTACAATGGGAAGTGGTGATTAAAGACACAATCTCTGTATTCAGATGTATTGGAAGCAAAATTCTGACTTCAACGATGCTGGGTGTGTAAACTTACACAAGTTACTTGACCTTTCTGTGCCTCAGCTTTACTTGGCTCTAAAACATGGATTATGTTTTCAAATAGGTTCTTTACTGAAATTCTTAATTTAGGAAGACCATTTAGTATAATCATGTGGTAGCTTAGACATAAACAGAATCTTCATTCATAAAACTGGGATAATTATAGAACTGTAGTATAGTTTCATTAGCATTAAGTGAGATACTCCATTAAAAAGCACTGAACTCAAGTTCTGACACAAAGCCAACATAGATATTCGTTCATCATGACCCCTAGTGACAGACAGTTCTAACACTAGAGCGAAAACTATTAGTACAACTGGCACAAGTATTTATAAAATAGTATACAGAGAAATGATAACTTGGATGTATTCCCTTAGATGTATGGAACAACCAAGCAAAATGTGTCATAATTTTCTCCTTATACTTAGTGGAGTTAGTAACGTCATTTTTTTACTAAAGAAAGGCCCACACTCAAAAATATTAGCAATAGGAATCTTGGTGTTAATTGTTAGCAACAGTGTGTCTGCAGCACCTGCATGAGCTAAGAAGAGCTCTGTCTGAAGATACTTCACTCAAGGGATTGATGTGGAGCTGGGAGAAAGTATACTGGGGAAAGTATAATAATATGGGATCTACATGTGAGGATCAGAGAAAAACGGGTTAGATTGCTTGTAAGACATAAGACAGGACCGCCAAAAGTACTGGAATGGTTATAAACTGTAAAACCAAGGCACTGTAGTATACCCATGAAAACAGCAGGATATTCACATAGCCCAAAGTGGAAGCAATCCAAGTGTCTAGCGATAGATGAGTGAATAAACAAAATGTGATATATGCATACAATAGAATATTTTTCCATTTCCAACAGAAAGAAATTCTGACACATGTCAACAACATGAATGAACCCTGAAGAACTGAAATAAGCCAGTTACAAAACGAAGAATATTTTGTGATCCCACTTATAAGGGGTATCTAGAATAGTCAAATTCATAAAGACAGAAAATAGCATGGTAGCTTCCAGAGGCTGGGGCAGGGGGAATAGGGAGTTAGTATTTAACGGGTATAGAGTTTCACTTGGGAAAGATGAAAAAGTTCTAGAGATGAGTTGGTTGTACAACAATGTGAATGTCCTTGATACCACAGATCTGTACATGTTAAAATGGTTAAAATGGTAAATTTTATGTTGTTTCTATTTACCACAATAACAAACAAACAGGGTACTATTCTATTTGTTCTTCAGTGGTAAATTTTTTAGAGCAATTTTTTTTTTCTTAAGAAAGAAGGTAACAGCTTTGTTTCTTCAGAAAGAAAATAATAGCTAGGAAAATCTGTAACTGATATCTATGTGAAAGACCTACCAACTAACATACCCAAGGTGTCTGTGTCCATGGACATTTGTCTTTTTTACTATACATACAAATGATATTTGATTTTTAATTTCCATATCTGAACACCAAGAATCTTCATAGTGAATTCTTCCTTAAAATGTGAGATCTGAATTTATTATGAAGGTTCCCTCACTGAAATGTGATACAGAGTTTTGCTACTCTTTACCAAAATTGACCATTGCTCACTTTTAATACCTTTTAGATTAAATCCTCTGCATTGAGTCAATGGATTTCCATGTCTCACATCTTGTCTTCGGCTCCTCCTGTAAGTGCAGAGACATATAAAACTGACTTAGAATTAACATTGCTGATTACACCACACTTAAAAGATTGCATGTTTAATTTCACAGTATTTTAATTGCCTAAGCTTTCATAAAGAAAACAGGTCTGATTATCTAATACAGCTACTTCACATTTCTTGTTCAACACTTCCATGACAGGATGGGTACTTAACCCTTTTTTCATTAGGAATTAATTCTGTCCCTCCCCATCTAGGAAGAGTGATAAGATGGCTATGAAACCCTTATTATTTGCATTGCCTGGGTAAATGTTAGATTCCAAATTAATAGTGTAAATTTTAATTTAGGGACATTCAACCAAAATTTTCTAAGATGAAACTTCTAATGTATAAATTCACTGGCATCTTCTTTCTTGTAATTTTTTTCTTAAATGAACATAGCTTTCTTAGAAGAGTCAACACTTTCTAATACTTTTAAGATATTTTAAAACTTTTCTGAAATAAGTGATAGAGAGAACATGCACATTTAGTGTAAAATTAAGCAAAATTGTTCATTTACTAGAATAAGAATTTTCCTTCAAATTTTCACTTTGAAAAATGTCAAGTCAACAGAAAAGTGGTGAGTACAATGAACACTGATAGAGACATGAATAGTTATACTTTGCCACATTTATTTTTTTCTATCATATGCAAGTACTGTGTTGTGTATTGTGTGTATATTATTTATGGACATATATGAAAACCTTTAGAAAATAAGTTTGCACACATGATAATACTTCACTCTTAAATACTTTGGCATGCATCTTATAAATAATCACTTATAACAACAGTAGATTACTCGATAATATCATACAATACACATTTTATAGTAAAATTTCCCTAATTGTCTCCAAAGTACCCTTAATGGATTTTTTTTATTCATGATCCAAAGTTCACTCATTGCATTTTAGTTGTTATGTATCATCAGTTTAAGCATTTCCAAATTTAGGTACATTCTTTCTAAGCTGGTTATTATTTAAAGCAAAGTTTTAAATTATTTCAATACTAATTAATTTCCTGAGTCTATAAATTACATATTTTTAATAAAATTATATTTAATAAAAATTTAATAAATCTATCTATCCACATATAATTCCAATTGTATCACATAGTGAAACAAACCAAAATAGAGCAACTGATATTCTCTTAGCAATAAATCATGGGATGAAGATTGCTATAAGAGAATAGGAAAGGAACCTCTCTTTAAATATTAGGAATACAGGGATAAACTGATTGTTTACTATCAAGGCTGAGAAATATATATAAACAAGCATATTACTTAAATGGGTTAGCTGTTAAGTCTCTCTTAACATTTGTAACCTTAAAGGTAAATTAAATATTCAGTTAAAGAGCAGAAATATTAAAATCACACAGGGATTATCAAATTCACAAAGTGAGACTAATCTCAAAGTCATTGATAGTGAAAAAAATCATTTTAAGGTTACAGCAAATCGTAGCTTGTAGATTTAATGGATTATATACATCTATTTACGGATATATAGCTATAACATTTTGTGTCATTTATGCATTCTTTTTCTAAAAAAGTCATAATCCTTATTTAGTTTTATATTTCTAATACAACCACATACACACAAACTAGTAAAAGTCACTCTTGTCTCAGCAAATACAATTAATGCTGTACTCTGGAATAGCTCCTATATCAGCTTTTTATTGCATTGCATTTGCTATATTTCTAAGTCACTGCATTTTTACTTGTGAGTGCACTATATTATATGAGCACCATGTGAGAGTTCTTATTGCTGAAAAAGTGATTTTCAGCCATCTAGAGAAGCAATATCATTTACAATGGTTAAAATGATTGTCCTGTGACTAGCACTATGTTATGGTTTACATAGCTGGACAACCTGAATTTATGGTATCACATAGCTTCCAGACATTCCAATACAGAAAAGCATTATTATGTCTTGGCTTAAATGATGAGATCAGCAAGACAGCTATCTGAGATTTTTTTGTATTTGTAGATTCCCTTTAGGGCATTCATACAGCATTGCAAAAGCATGCTGGTAGGCAGAGTAATATTATACTGCATGTAGGATTTGGGATTTGGGCTCAAGTTATCCATGTTTTCTCCCTTACAGTCTAATCCTTTGGATAAACAATGAAATCATTTTGTTCTTGTATATAAAACAGATAATTTACTTGAAGGCTGAACTGATTATCTTGTCTTAGAATAAAATTTCTTACTTGCATGTCTGAATCCAGAATAAATAACATATGGGATTAAATTGCAATATTTGATACAAATGCACAAATATTTAAAATACTTGAGAATGAAAAGGAAAATTGCTTGTATTGTTTGCTAGGAGCAAACTTTTAAAAAGGAGAAACTACTGAGCCAATAATAGTTAATAACTTTATTATATCAAAGTATAAACACTGATTTCTAAGTATCACTGTACTTGTTTCCATACAAAAGACACGTTTTTGATTTTCATTCCTATGAATTTCTCCATGGTATGTTTGTGTACCAGATAGATAGACAAAAAATTGCAATAAAACCAGGTAAGTTAACACTATTAAACAAAATGAATATGGAAAATACAAATGATCATTTTTATTATTACTATTAATCACTAAAAATAGATGAGAATTTAGGAAATACTTGATTCAGCAAACATGGTTTGCATTCAGTATGATATATGCTTAACTAAGTTTTAAAATAATTTGGAGAACTTCAATAATATGGATATTTTTAATAAAACTTTCAGTGTGCCAGCCAAAGATGGGTATGAATATGTCAAAGAATAAGATAGATATAGATAGATAGATACATAGATAGATACATAGATAGATACATAGATAATAGGTAGTTAGATGATAGAGATCAAACTTTTTCAGCTTTTTGTGACAGAATTAAGACACTGCTAGAGATTCAGCTCTTTAAAGGATTACTACTTCCTCTTTCAACCCATAATACATGTTTTCCCCCTTTCCTTGTACTTTTTTTAAATTGAGAAATAATTGACATATATTATATTAGTTGCAGGTGTACAATATAATGATTGGCTATGAGTACACGCAATGTCCACAATAAATCTAGATAACATCTGTCACCATACACAGTCACAAAATTTTTTTGCAATGCAAATTTTTAAGATATACTCTCTTATCAACTTTCAAATAGGCAATACAGAATTATTAACTATAATCACCATGCTGTACATTACATCCCCATAACTTAATTATTTTATTATTGGAAGTTTGTGCCTTTTGAACCCCTTTGTTCATTTCTCCCATCTCCTACCCCACCGTTGGCAACCACCAATCTATTATCTATGTCCATGAACTTGGTGTGTTGTTTTTAAAATTCCACATACAAGTGAGATCATACAGTATTTGTCTTTCTTTGTCTGACTTATTTCACTTAGCATATGCCCTGAAGGTCCATCCATGTCATAAATTGCCAAGATTTCATTATATTTCATGGCTGAATAGTATTCCAGTAGGGTGTGTGTGTGTGCATGTGTGTGTGTGTGTGTGTGTGTGTGTGTGTGTGTGTGCAGGTGCGCACCACATCTTTACTCACTCATCCATTGAGGAACACTTTGGTTGTTTCCATGTGATGGGGTGCACATATCTTTTTGAATTAGTGGCGTTTTATCTTCAGATAAATACCCAGAAGTGGAATTGCTGGATCATATGGTAGTTCTAGATTTAATTTTTTGAGGAACCTCCATACCATTTTCCATAGTGGCTACACTAGTTTACATTCCCAATAAAACTTTCTTCCACATCCTCTCCAACACTTGTTATTTATTGTCTTTTTGATAATAGCCATTCTAACAGGAGTGAGTGAGTTGATATCTCCTTGTGGTTTTCATTTGCATTTCCTGGATGATTAGTGGCACTGAGCACCTTTTCATGACATGTTGGCAATCTTTATGTCTTCTTTGGAAAAATGCCTATTCAGATCTCTCCACTTTTTTAATTAAATTGTTTTTTAAAATTATTTTATTTTATTTTATTTCATTTTTTTGCTATGAAGTTGGATGAATTCTTTATGTATTTGGATGTTAACCCTTATCTGGTCTATGGCTTGCGAATATTTTCTCCCATTCAGTAGGTTGCCTTTTCTTTTGGTGATGAAGTCCTTTCTGTGTAGAAGTTTTTTACTTTGATACAGTCCCACTGGTTTATTTTTTCTTTTGTTCTCTTTGCTTTGGAGTCATATCTAAAAACTCATCCCTAAGACTTATATCAAGGAGCTTAATGCCTATGTTTTCTTCTAGGAGTTTTGTGGTTTTAGGTCTTATATTCAAGTCTTTAAATGATTTTGAGTTAAATTTTGTCTATAGTGTAATATAGTATTCTAGTTTCATTCTTTTGTATGTAGCCGCTCAGTTTTCCCAACACCATTTATTGAAGAGACCGTCTTTCCCCATTGTATATTCTTCCCTTTTTTGTTGTAAATTAATTAACCATATATGTATGGATTTATTTCTGGGCTCTCTATTCTGCTCTATTCTATGTGTCTCTTTTTTTATGACAATAGCATATTGTTTTGATTATTATAGCTTTGTAATCTAGTTTGAAGTCAAGAAACATGATGTGTCCAGCTTTGTTCTTCTTCCTCAATATTGCTTTGGCTATTTGGGTCTTTTGAGATTGCATACAAATTTTAGGATTATTCATTCTAATCCAGTGGAAAATGCCATTGGAATTTTGATAGGATTATACTGAATCTGCAGATTGCTTTGGGTAGAATGGCGGTTTTAATAATATTTATTCTACCAATCCATGAACATGAATTATCTTTCCATTTATTTGTGTCTTCAGTTTCTTTCATCAATGTCTTGTAGTTCCAGCATACAGCTCTTTCACCTCCTTGGTTAAATTTATTCCTAGGTATTTTATTCTTTTAACGCAATTGTAAATGGGAATGTTTTATTATTCTCTTTCGGATAGCTCATTATTAATGTATAGAAATGCAACAGGTTTTTGAGTGTTGATTTTGTACCCTTCAACTTTACTGAATTCATTTATTAGTTCTAACAGCAAACCTATGATACATGGTTTCATATCAGGCATGATATTGTAACATTAAAAAATTGCAAGGTAGTTTTAGCTCTTTCTTCATTAGAAGGAAATGATTAAGATCATGATTTGTGGTATTAGGATGACAATGTGAAATCTACCTTTAAACATACATCTTAGAAAAGATAACTGGGGTTGTAATTAGAGGGAGAATATGAGAAAAAATCACAAATATGCAATGATAATCTATACATAGGATGGAATTTTACTTGAGAACTATTCTTTGTTTGTTAAATAAAAATGCTTGTTCACCAAAGCCAAGGTCTGGAAATTATGCAGGGAAGGAGTGTAATCTCCAGTTCCACATTAGAGCTGAGAGGCTGGTATGCCTCAAGGACTATGGTAAGAATCACTTTGTAATCCTCACATCACTTTCATTCTTAGGAAGTGTGTTGCTTCTGGGACACCTGGGTGGCTCAGTTGTTTGAGCATCCAATTCTTGGTTTCGGCTCAGGCCATGATCTTGTGGTTTGTGAGTTTGAGTCCTGCACTGGGCTCTGTGCTGATGGCATGGAGTCTGCTTGGGATTCTCTCTATCTCCCTCTGCCCCTCTCCCACTCGTTCTCTCTCTATCTCTTAAAATAAATAAAATAATAATAATAATAATAATAATAAAGAAAGTGTGTTGCTTCAGCTTCCTTTAGCACTAAATCTGTTTAATAGATAGATGATTGTATTCTAGGGGTTAGATATGCCAATTTTTAGAACTCTTTGTCAAGAAAAATGTATTGTCCTACAAACAATTATGGTAATAATTTTTAAATATCACTGCTATCGTAATTGGGAGTGCAAAACAAGTTTGGTAAAAAAGAATACCAGCAATGACTACAAATAAAATTGATTTGAGATTACATGTGGAGTTTGCTTTCCTCATACTATGTGTTCAGGTTTAGATCTCTAGTCCAGTGCCAGCAGAAGATCTCAGGGTACTGAGGTTCTAAACTTCTATGTAGAAATCAAAAGACACCATAGACTTCCTGCCTAAATCTTAAAATGACACAGAAGAACATGGGTCTTTGAACACAGATACTAAAAAGTATTGGTTTGGGGTGCCTGGGTGGCTCAGTCGGTTAAGTGGTCGACTTCAGCTCAGGTCATGATCTCGCGGTCCGTGAGTTCGAGCCCCGTGTCAGGCTCTGTGCTGACAGCTCAGAGCCTGGAGCCTGTTTTGGATTCTGTGTCTCCCTCTCTCTGACCCTCCCCCATTCATGCTCTGTCTCTCTCTCTGTCTCAAAAATAAATAAATGTTAAAAAAAATTTTAAAAAGTATTGGTTTAAAGAAAGGGCGTTCTCTTCACATTTCATGCCTTTAAATACAAAAGTCTTTCAAATTTTCCATCCCAGGCCATGCCTGTGTACTCCAAATTCATATTATATGAGACTGAACATCTCATAGGCACTGCTAACATTATCTTTCTCTCCACATACCTGCTCCTCCCATAGTCTTCTCTTTCTCAGGAAACTACAACTGCATATGCTCAGTTCTGAGGACTTGGTTCATTCTTCAGTCCTCTCTTTCTCTAACATCCTACATATAATACATCAGCAGATGCTGTGAGCTCTATCCAGAATCAGACCACTTTGCCACCTCCACCTCTATCATCCCTGTGCGAGCCATCATTCTATCTTACCTGGATCCTCACGGTGCCCTAACTGCCTTGCAGCTTCTGTCTCCTCTCTCCCCATCCACTTCCTATCCCAGGGCTATAATCCAGCCAAACCCAACCAGATGATCTTTTCAAACCAAAAGTCAAAGTAATATCATTCAAGTGCTCATAAGCCCTCAGTAGCTTTCTGTTTCACTCTAAACAAAAGCCTTCAATAACTTACTAAGTCCTAAGTCATCGTGCATTCTGGCCTCATTTCTTCCTACCCTTCCTTTTTCTCATTCCACCATAGCCCCATTAGTTTCAGTGCTGTCTCTTGAACAATCTCGGTGCACTCCAGCTTTAAGGATATGTGGTTCCTCTCCCTGGAATGCTATTCTCCCAGATAATGCCTTTGTGCCATTCCTCCTCACGTAAGTCCATCTTCAAACATCACACCTTCAGTGGGACCATCCACTTAATATTGCAACTCCCTGCTTCCCACATCCTCTGTCTCCCTTCTTTGCCCTTTTAAAATTCATAGACCTAAAAAAACAATTAAAACTTAAAAAAAAATCATGGACCTTATCATTATTTGATACACTAGAGGGCTTCCTTATTTATTTATTTTCTGTCTTCCCCCTCTAGAATTTATTATCCCTTAAGGCAGGAATTTTCATCTTTTTATTGTTCTTGTTTTTCACGTTGTATGCCTAACTCTAGAACATTGCCTGGCAAATAACTGTCCCATGATACAAATTTGTTGAACTAATAGGTAAAAGTATCAGTACAATCTTGACAGGCAGAATACTTCTGTCTTTAAGGGCCTATATGTATAACAGAGAGTAAAGAAGCTATAAAACACCTTCACCCCAATGATTTTACTTGAAAATCATTAGTGCTTAAGGCTGGTCCTATTTGCTCTCTCCTGCTGACCCTAATTTTGTTAGGTTTTGGCCTTGCCACCCACCATGACCCACATCAAGAGATGACTGGAAATAGCTATGACCTTGGCTGACCCTAAATTATGCATATTCTTTGTTCTATAATCAGTGTCACTACTGGTGGTCCCTTCCAACTTAGTGCAAGTTGGTTCAGAGTTTCCTATCTGAGCTTTTGCTTGGATAAATGGCACTTAGCCTCACATTGCCTAACTCTGTCAATCTGACCAGCATCCATGCACTTACCCCTCTAAGAGGTAAACAGCATGGGCATCAAGGTTCTGAAAGCAATTCAGGGTAACCATGTTGGAGCAATGTTCCTGTTGCCAAAACTAAGAAAACGTTTGATTATAGAAATATTAAGTGCCACAGGAAACCCTAGGAAGATGGAGTTTAATCCTATACTGAAGCACATAAAAACTCAGGTAATGCAAAAATGTTACATGCTGTTTGAACTTTTTGATGGTCCACAGGATTGTGTAGCTACAGGAGCTTTAAGAGGAGAAATAAATTTTTCCAGAGAGATTTTTAAATACAGAGAACAAACTGAGGGTTGATGGGTCGGGGCGGGGGGAGAGGAGAAAATGGGTGATGGGTATTGAGGAGGGCATGTCTTGGGATGAGTACTGGGTGTTATATGTAAGCGATGAATCATGGGAAGCTACCCTGAAGCTAATAGCACACTGTATACACTGTATGTTAGCTAACTCAACAATAAATTATATTAAAAATAAAATAAAATAAAAACCAAAAACCCCACAAAAAGCCAAAGGACTGTATCCTCACATATCTGTGAAAATCTCAAGTTATAAAGCATAGGCATTTACTTCATTCATTGACTACACGTGATGCTGAACATAGCTACTATTTCTAACGCCATTGAAAAGAATACGTGTGGAGCATGACTCAGTTGTCTGAGAACATCGCTTTTGATTCTCAGCTGAATGTTTGGGACTCACCGCTTCCCAGTTGGGTAGAATCTTGAGCAAGAATGGCCATCCCAGGCACAGTAAGGGTCCCTGGCCAGGCAGCAGTCGGCACAGGCTGTACCATAGATGTGGCAGCGATGCAGAGACACTTGGGAAACCCCTTCATTGGAGCTCACATACAACTGTTGCTATTAGAGGAAAGATTATGATTTATTTCAGATGTGGACATTAAAGAGGACTTTTAGCAGGAACACGTTATAATATGTGTCTATACCAACTTAGATTCATTTTAAAATAGGCTAAAAATAAGAAGCGAAGTACAGAGGGTAGAAAGCCAAAATAAATAGAATTCTCCTATGTTAATATGCTTAGAACATTACCACTTTCCTGTTTAAAAAAAAAAAAAGCTCAGAGCCCTATGTAGAACGGTAATACATTTTAGACATTGGGATTTATTGTTCTCTCAGATGTGAGCTAATATATTACAGATTTAAATTATGATGTTTGCTTTCTTTTTTGAGTGCACAGGCAGCTTTCTTTTTCTTCAAATATGGGAACCCATCACCTTGTAAATTTGAAAAAGTCAAGTCTAAAATAAAGGGTATTTTTAAGTTTAAGGAAAACAGTACACAGTATTAGATAAAATTGAAGAAAAACATGTTTCACATGCCTTTGAAAATAACATATTACTCATTAGAGGAATTTTAAATTATTTAGAAGAATATCAGCATTTATATTTAGATATGTCTTAACTTTTCTGTATGACCCAGTGATCTGCAACACCCTAAGTCATAAATAAAGATTTCACTCTCCTTCATTTGTACGATGTCAAGAGCTTCTTACGATGCTGCTCCAATTCTTTTATCTATGCATAAATTAGTTCTCAGGAGTTGAAAGATTAAGTTTCTAACTGACACTTATTTTATAAAGAAGTGATATCGTATAATTCAAGCTAGAGAATCTCTAAGCTGGAACTTAAATATGTACATATATGCACATGTACACACACACACACAGACATCTATACATATTTCACATATACAACTTAAAATTTAAAATTTAAATTAACAGGGGCACCACTGATCCACTAGGTTCTGGAGCCACACTTCTGGGATTCAAATCCCAGTGCAACCACAAATACACTGTGAAACTTTTCTGAATCTCAGCTTCCTCTTTGATAAAGCCGGGATAATACAGTACCTATACCACACAGTTTTTTTGAAGAACTAGATGTAAGGGCTAACTCCATATAAAATCCTTAGAATAGTGTCTGACTCCTGATCTCTCAACGAATGTTAAATAACATAGTAGAATAAACTGCCAGTTAACTATCATCTTACAATTTTTTAATTCTAATTAATAATTTGAATAAAATCTCAGTGTACTGTTCAATAAAAAATATTTTATTCAGATCAATTAATTTTTTAGAAATTGGGCTGAAAATGATTGATCCCTACTTGAGACAATCAAACTATAGGAAAACAATAGCATATTTTGACAATAATAATTTCTCTAAGAACATTTCAAATAAGAATTTATTGAGTACAGATATAGTGAATACATCAGCTGCATCAAAATATTTTAAGGAAACTGGTTTATTTCAGGAAATAATATGGGTAGTTTTATTCTAGAAATTATCATTTGTATTAATCCAACTATTTTGTGATATATGGAATGCAAGAATAAACTAGGGAATAAGCAAGCATAAAATAGAAAATAATATAATCTGAGCACTAGGGAAGGTACTAAATTCATGGTATTTAAATGTATATGAAATACCATCGATGATCTGTACTTCTTTCTCACTGAAAATTTAATGTAGTATTCAGTTGTGCAAATGAGTTCCCCAAAACTCAAATAATTACCATATCCTAAATCTAATGATTGAAAGAAACATTTTTGATTATCTGTAATATAAGATGTTGAAGACAGATGTAATACTCAGTCTTTCCTGTGTGCATACATGTGTTGCATACTGCAATTTAACGGAATGTATTGTGAACTATGAGGTACCAGCTGAATTTCAAGTTGTATTGTAACTTGTATTACTGTAATTGTATACTGAACTACTCTGCCACACAAATGGCTCTGTGTCCTTTTTGAATTTTATTCTGACACGTTCTCTTTTCATTAAGCTACTGTAAACAAAGGGCTTCCCTGCTGACTTCAAAGACAATTCTGACTTGGGATCAGCTCCCTAGGACATTGGGGAAAATGACGAATGGCTTCTTGTTACTTGGGAAAATGTTTGTTATGCACCACACAAACATTTTTACAGATGAGATCTTTAGCTCCATTGTACCCTATTTATTTTTCTTCATAAAACTGAGTCAAGTGAAAAGAGTACAAGACTGACTGTGGAATACTTCTTCCTCTGTATCAGACCAAATAAGGTAAAGAACAGTAACGTTATGTCATCATTTCTGCTAACACTTAAAATCTTTATTCCATATTCCAAGAAAAATAGATCTCAGACTCTTTAAACAGTTACCAAGACCTGCTTTACTTTAGGCAATTTATATAAATTAACCCATATGTGAGAAAAGCATTACCTTGTAGAGGCAGAAACTTGGGTCAGTGAAGTTTAATGATCTGTCCATAATTTATGGACAAGTTAGTATTCAAATGCATGTCAGTCCCACTCTGAAGCCTATTCCACTTTTGACTATATGACTCTGCCCCTTAGAACTTTCTTCAGAGAGAACACCTGTGCCTGGAGAAGTTCGTGAGTCACACACGTAGAGATTGGGATAGGGCTTTTCCTTTTCATGGTCATTGTGCATTTGCATGTGCAGGCACGAATTAGAAGATTAAACATTCCCGACAATCACAGTCAAACATTTCTTCCTCTAAACCTGAATCCTTATATGGTTTAGATTTGAGACATTCAGATTTTTTAATGATATGTATAAACTCTAAAAAAAAAATAGCACTTCCTTAGAAATAAGCATAAAAGAATGCATTGCACATTTCAAACATGTGATAGCAGCAGTGACTCAAAAGAGGATTGATTACTCATTCCAAGCCCCTGAGAATGTCTGTGATGTTATAGTAGCCCAAACATTATGCCGAGTTCTTCCTACAAAAAGATTACTTTTATTTTGGTTGGCTTCACACACTGTAATATTTGAGAATATAGGATATACAAAATGTTGGAATATCTTGCTGTATATATTTATATGTTCTCCTCTGATGGGCTTTTATACAAAATAGACCTATTTTGTCTTCCATTAATGGCTTGTAAATGATGTACAAAAATTAAAGGTGATTCTGTGGTATCCTGTAAATAGTATTAGTTATTTTTCTAATACTAAAATTAATATTTTACAGAATATATTTTTCATCATAGTAAAGGTTTATAACATGCAAATAAAATAAAAACGGGGTTGTTTTTACCTTTTTGGATGAAATTTTCAGTGTTGTTATAGGAGCATGATTCTGAAAATTAAAAAAAAAGGGGGGTCAGCTGTTAAAATAATTCTTTAAAAATATTTACATTAAAATGTTCTATTTTCCGTTAAAATTCAAGAAATCATCATTTCTCTATATATGCATGTATACTTTCAAAGTTTAGCAACACTTGTCTATAAACTACATTTCCTTTGCTGGTGATAAAGATGGGTTGTGACACATATCTATGCTTAAACTAAAAAAAAAGTAGCAATTATAACACATGATCAACACAGTCATTAGAAAAGGAATAAAAATTTGAGAAATTTGAAAGAATTGAAAAAATTACATCTTGGAATATTGAACCCAATGAATAAAACTTAGGCTTGAATGGGGTGGGTAAGATGCTGTGGAATGGTACCCCATGTTATTCCTCCACAGCAGAAGCACTATCTGCATAAGATACTACCTTGCACCTGCCAGAGGTTGCTTTGGAAGGATGTATTAGAACAAATCATGCTTATTAGTTCTTCTGTTGCAAACAAAGAAATATTGTTAGAAAATGTCCTCTTGATAAATGTGAATTAGTGAAAGTACCTAAGAATTTTCTGAAATAGTAATCCTTTTTGAAAGTCACTCTATTCATAAACTTTATTCTTAAACAAAATATACTTCCTTTCAAAATTAGACTTGCGATAACCTGATAAATATCTGTGAAGTTTCATTTGAATAGCTCCAGTGAGAGCAAGCACTCAAAGTTAACTGTACCTACAATATTTCATTTCTAGAGGTATGTGTTCTTACACATGTTCAAAAGAGAAAATGGTAATATATCTAAACATTCATTTGCCACAGGTTTTGATCATTGTTTAGAAACACACACACACACATACAAAACATATTGCAATTTATATAAGTTTGAGAAAGCTGGATGTATTTTCAGGAAATATTCTGTACAGAGGATTAAAAGAAGAAATTATGGTTCTGCACTCTATAAAATAAACAAAGGGTCTGGTTTTTAAAAGTTACATTGTGTTTTCTGCAATATATCAGGGTGACACTTAGCTAAGGAGTTTGTTTCAGTTCAAATGCATTATTTCCTCACGTGCTAATCACAGTATATCATACACACCAGTTATTTTTACCTCACATCAGAAAATATGACACAAATACCATGTTGAAGACAGTAAGTAACTTGTATTTGGTAACTGTGTCTCTGTTTAGCCATATCAATCACTGGCATAGGGTTCCATAAGAAAGCTCAACTTTTTTAGTCTTGACTGACTCTATTTTTCCACTGAGAGTTTATTCTTCATGATGATAACACCAGCATAACTTATATAACAGACCATAAGTAGTTAGCACATGATCAGAATGACTCACATTTCTTTAAGAGCTTTCCATAACTTATATGTTTGGGTTTGTGTCAAACTCAGTTAAAGTTTTCTGCTTTTTTTTTTTTTTTTAATTTTTTTTCAACGTTTTTATTTATTTTTGGGACAGAGAGAGACAGAGCATGAACGGGGGAGGGGCAGAGAGAGAGGGAGACACAGAATCGGAAACAGGCTCCAGGCTCTGAGCCATCAGCCCAGAGCCTGACGCGGGGCTCGAACTCACGGACCGCGAGATCGTGACCTGGCTGAAGTCGGACGTTTAACCGACTGCGCCACCCAGGTGCCCCAAAGTTTTCTGCTTATTAAAAACTGATATTTAAGAATTAAAAATGAAGCTCTGCAATAATAATAATTTTTGCTATCTTCAGGAAAATTCCAGAATAAAGTACTTTGCTATTTTGGCCAAGCCAAGTTGTCCTTATTGAATCGAATGAGGAAAACATATTTTATCTATAATGCAATTTTGGTTAATCTAGTGAAACGATCAATTCTTTTATAAAGCAAGGCGTAGAAAAAGCACTTGAAGGTACATAGTTAACATTTGGTAAGCACAACATTAATGCGCTAATTATGAAGAACCTTATGCCAAAGTGAGTCTAGCATTAAAAATTGTAAATTTAATAACATACTGGAAAAATTGCCAGAGTTCCTCAGATTTCATTTGATTATTTAAAAAAATGTTTTCCTTTAAATTTAAAATTTATTAGCATAACCCCAAAAAATGCATCTTGATCACTTACATGCTTATAAATTCAGTAATATATGTTCCCATATATTAATAAGTTAATATATTCTGAGTCTGCTCAACTAAGCAAAGCAACTTAACTGACCCAGCAATAGCCTGCTCATGGGAGTCCTACAGTGCTAATTGTACTGTTAAAGGCTGACTCTGGGGGCGCCTGGGTGGCTCAGTCGGTTGAGCGTCCGACTTCAGCTCAGGTAATGATCTCACAGTCCGTGAGTTCGAGCCCCGCATCGGGCTCTGTGCTGACAGCTCAGAGCCTGGAGCCTGCTTCGGATTCTGTGTCTCCCTCTCTCTGACCCTCCACCGTTCATGCTCTGTCTCTCTCTGTCTCAAAAATAAATAAATATTAAAAAAAAAATAAAGGCTGACTCTGGTCTTTTGATATCCATGGGCTTTTTTTTTTTTTGTCTCCCTTAATTGATTAATTTGGAAATAGTAGTCTGCAATAGGATTGATTCCATGGTAAAGTATCTTCGTAGTCCTAACAGATCCTCTGGCTGTGTTTTATCCATTTTTCCAAGTATTTATCAGATAAACCACTCGAACTTCAATGACTTTCATCTTAAGGAAGGAAGGGTGTGCAGAACACCACAAATCTGCTCTCCGGGATCACAGATACATAAAGAACAGGCACCTTTTTCTGAGCAGGTTATGTCTTTCAGGAATGAACTTCCTTCTGTGTGCCTTTTTATTGTTGTTGTATACTGTTTTTTCTTTCTTCCTTTTTTTTTAAGCCCACATTTAAGAACAAAGAGAACAATAATGAAATCTCAAGTTCAGCAGAACATGAGTTTTGAGTGGTAAAGAGACAACATTTGTTTCATGTAACCAGAGTGACATCTGAATTGAAAGCAATAAAACAAGAGAAAGCAAAGTAGTTTTTCTTAAAATTCCTGGATAAAAAATTATGAGAAAGTTTATCTAACAATCAATAATGTAAAGCATTTAAGTTTCAGCGGCTTGTGAAGCAAATGATAAAAGCCCTTTCACGGCAAATCTTTTAGACCTTGACCACAAAAGCCCATTTATAAAAATAATGATGACCAAAATTCTTGGAGTCGTGATAATCGCTGAAAAAAACTAATCTTTTAATGTTAAGATAACTTCAAATGTATAAAAAAAAACACCAGTAAAATATTTGCTCTATATTTCTCACTTTATCTAGCGTTTCCTACCCTCAAAAATTTATGACATTTATTTGATCTTTTATCAAGTATTTTTTCCTCCCAAGTGGCCCTAAGATGAAATAATTCCATCCATCACGCATGTTCCGAGATTAACAAAAGAGATGTTCAAACCTTAAAGACTTCTAACTCCTCCAGAATGAGCTCACCCCTGGAAGAGCTATTAGCAGGAAGAACCACCACCTTCTGCACAGTGCCTCGATCTGAATCAAAGAAAAAGGAAAAAAAAAAACAACCTCAATGTGATGTAGGAAAGAAAGACATTTAAACACAAACCCACTGGCTTAGAATTTAGAATATTATTTATGTAATTAATTAGTCATCAAGAAAACACCAAGTATATTCAACTATTACCATTTGCCGCATTCTAATTTTATTCCAAATTTCATGTTTATTTTATTTTATATTTTTTCAAACTTTGTATGTTTAAATTGAGGTAATATATAATTCAGACTGAACTAATAAGAACATCTTATATTTTGTACCTATTTGGTACAGTCAGAACTATGAGAGAAGAGAATGTCTGAATGTCTTATAAAGTCAAAAGTTCTGTTTCTGAACCAAGTGTGTATTCTTTAAATATTAATACATTATTGTAAGTTTGGCCCTTAAGAATATTAGTTAAACCTCCAAACCAACGTTATAAAGACACTCCCAGGTTTTCATTAACACTGATACATAATGATTTGATTATCTGAGAAAAAAGATGAATTCACAAATGAATTTTTATAATTGCACTATAAGCACTAGCACTAGAAATTTACATTTGATCTGTGGCCACGAGAGATTTCAGACACAATAAAATGTTTAACTCGCAATTCAAAATAATTTTCAAAGCAGAAACATAAATGTGTTATCATCTCAGATGTGGACACCTATTTACAGAATAATTCTACTGTTTTCACACACATATACACACATGAGAGAATTTTTTGGATATTCTTAAAATTCAGGGGAAAATATGAAATTAGATGGTCCAAATAAACTGAAGCAAAAAAAAAATTTACTCATATTTCCAATGAGATTGCCCCAATCTCATTTATTTGTCACTCAATAAATTGTCACTCAATTTATTTGAGTTACACCCAAATAAATGTAATACATACAGAAAATGTTATTTATGCCAATATTCTTAGTTAAATAGTTTCATATGTCACATAAGCATTTTATAGACATATAATTTTGCCACTCTACCAATCACATACATTTTAGGTTTAAAAGAAATTAGTTGAGATTCGGCAACGTGGGGTTAAAGCAAATTTGTGAATGAATGATATAGTAAAAATGTATTTCCTCATCAAAATATTATAATATTACAATACAATACAAAATATTACAATATTACAATAATTAACGAGCTGTATCATAAGCATCAAGTCATTAGTTTTAAGTATGAACATGTAACTGTGGGTGTATAATTTGTAAAGATATATTATGGTCAACAGATACTGGAATATTTAAAAATTCTGTTGAGAAATGTCAGTAAGAGTTCATTAAATTGAGTTGTACAGGACTTTAATCATTTAGTGATGAATCCCATAATTCCCAAATCTCACATCTCAAAGTGGTCTGTATTCCACAGGCAAGAGTATCTCTGACATAAAAGATCACATTTCACATTGGTAGTTTCTATCTTATCAACCTAAATTGAAAGATTCAAAATAATTCTTACTTTTTTAAAAGTAATCTCTACACCCAACGTGGGGCTCAAACTCATGACCCCAAGATCAAGAGTCAAATGCTCTACTGACTAAGCCAGCCAGGTGCCCCTCAAACAATTCTTAGTAAAAAATAAACTCTACTTTAAAATGTTACCAACTAAGGGGCGCCTAGGTGGCTCAGTGGGTTGAGTGACTGACTTTGGCTCAGGCCATGATCTCACGGTTTGTGAGTTCGAGCCCTGCATCGGGCTCTGTGCTGATAGCTCAGAGCCTGGAGCCTGCTTCTGATTCTGTGTCTCCCTCTCTCTCTCTGCCCCTCCCCCACTCATGCTCTGTCTCAGAAGTAAATAAAGATTTAAAAAAATTAAATAAAATGTTACCAACTAAAAAATTAAAACCTATTAATTATAATAAAAATGTTTGTACAGAAGAACAAGACCTAGAGATTTTGCCAGACCAATCCCTGTGCCCTGTGAGGATACAAAGTATGAGCACCTGATTTTAGAAGTTCCAAACTCTAAATCTGATACCAATTGGTACTATTTTCTTGGAAGATCGGCAAATGTGTGTATAAATTTGAAGTGAAAAACATTGGGCGATGCTGTGCAGAGACAGGTCACAATTAAAATGGATGAGTATGGTTGCAGGTGTTCCCCAATTTCTATTAACAATTCATCACCAAGAGCCTTGGAAACTTCTAAGGGAATAGGATGTACCAAAAACCCTAAAATAAAAACTTTGAAATTGTAACAGCTAGGTCAGGATTTGTGTAGTATTGTCTGTGAGCCCGTGTATGTGCGTGTATGAAGAATGAGAGTGTAAAACCATCTTTGTTTTAAATCATGTTATCATAGGCATTATATTTTCTTTTCTTTTCTTTTCTTTTTAAAGAGGTCACAACAGAGGTTTATGGTTCCTTGCTGCAGCTTGTAGCCATGCTTCATGACAGCAATGACCTCTTTCTTGAGCAGAGACAGAGCAGAAACTGTGTAACCATACTCTCAAATAAAACTTCATGAAAAAGAATCTTGATTACAGGGATTCCCAAAGATAAAACTATCAGCTCTGAAAAGAATTAAGTATTCTCAAATGAGACAACTGGCTCCTGTTTTTAACGTAACGTTTTAACTTACTATGTGAGCCATATTTCACACAAATCATCATTACTTTTGAAAGAATCCACAACAAATGGATAATAAAAGCAATAAAAGCTAGAGCATCACTTTTATTTATTGCTTGTCTTTCTATTTTAGTTATTTTTTTGTTGTGCTGGTAATGATGAGTAGATTCCCTTTTATTTTAAGGCCATTAAGATAAAAATATATTTTTCTAACAAATAAAACTGACTCTCAACTTGTCTGAAATTCTTGCAAAAAAATAAGCAAATTCAAAAATTGGTAACATTTGTATTTGAAAATCAAGTTCAAACAAAATCACAGAAATGCAAGATCTCCAGAGAGAAAGACATTTTTATTGGATGCCCACTATGTGTCTGGCTCTATGATAAAAATATATTATTTAATTCTGACATTGAAGAAAATAAATATCCATTTTAGTTCCTTTACTTTTCCACCTTTAGGCATGTACTGGTACTTATGAGCTAGTATTTCTGCAGCGTTCTTCATTACACTGGTTCAACTTTCATCAGTACATCACAAATGAATATATCGGTTCTTACTAGAATTCCATATATTAAAGTTTTATATTCATAAATTAGAATAGTCATTCAAATGTGTGGATTCAAATATGAATAGAATAGCTTTAAATCTTTGTGGTGTTATTAATCATCATTATTAATTTAGGTTTCATGAGACCTTAAAGTTATGTAATTTGGGAAGCCTTCTTTTAAAATAATATAAAAATACAAAAAGAGTTGTTTGTGTCTTCCCCCAAACAATTACAAAGAGGAACTCTAAATTTTATGCTAAGTCCACCTCTAATAATTAGTTTAGCTTTCTAAAAAAAAAAAAAAGAAAAGAAAATTGTCCATAAAATTGGACAATGCATTCCTTACATTGAAGAATCTCTATCTAATGAAATCTAATCTATAATATCTTATCAGTAGAATTTTATTGTTCAAGATCATCTTTCACAAGTCAGCAAAAGGTTGAAAATTTTCTTCTTCAGTTAAATCTACTGCTCTGTTTCTTTTATTGATTAGCCTTTATTCTACGGCTACCAAGAATGCATTCAATCTCTTTTTTACATCCCTCCACATTTATCTTTATAATTTCTTCTTCTGGTCTAAGCATGAGCACTCACTTCTGGTATACTTATCCAAATTCAAATCCAAATCTTATTGCTTGTCTTTCTCTGGGCACTGTGCGATTGGCATTATCCTATTTAAAATGTGGTGCTCAGAATTTTACCTGATTATGTAGTTATTTTACCAAATGCCACACCTCACTGAAACTGGACTATTTAAAAGACACAGCAGTAGGGACACCTGGATGACTCAGTCAGTTAAGCATCTGACTCTTGATTTTTGAAGCTCATGATCTCACAGATCATGTGGTGGAGCCCCACATGGGGCTCTGTGCTGACAGCACTGAGCCTGCCTAGGATTGTGTCTCCCCCTCTCTCTGCCTCTCCCCTGTTCATGTTCTTTCTCTCAAAATAAACATTAAATGCACACACGCACACACGTGCACACACATACACACACACACAGTTCTAGTAGTTGATCAACAACTTAGGTGATTGGTCAGGATCTCTAGTACTTGCGGCCAGGGGAAAAAATATCCTAACTCTACACTATTTACAAGGTTCTACTCTGGATATCTTTATATTTCTGCCTTCATTACAAACTGCCTGATTCCCACTGTCTCTAGTTCAGATTCTGAAGACATACATCTAATTTGGTCCAATTTAATCTCGACTAAGGCACAACATATACTAGTATTTAGAGACCAATCAGTTGTCAACGCTTAAGTATCCTTTCATTCAGTTTTGACACCAGAGAAGAGCCAATACACAGGTAATTGCCAACGGCTACTCCCTAAGTAGAACCATCTTAATGGGATAGTTACTCTCAAAATGCAGTCATGGTAGATGTCTATAGCTTTTTTTTCAAGACATACAAATCCTTCAGTTTCCCATATAGAAAACACTTTTGAGGTCAATAACTAAGTTGACTTGGGTTATCCGCCACCCATTTTCACTCACTGATTTAACACAAAATTACTGAGTGCCTTCAGCGTGTCAGGCGCCATATCCAGTATGGATGCAAAAATAAATAGGCAGAGCACTCAACAGTTTATGGTCTAGAATTTATGGTTTTTTAAGTAGTAAGTGTGTTCCCATTAAAATGTTAGTCACTGAAAGATACACATTCCAGAATATCCATAAAACTTCCAATTACTTATGTCTACATAAAGCCATCTCTGTACCTTTTAGTTTGAAGATGATAATATAGTTATCAAATGTCTGCTTTCTGAGGGTAGTGAGAATGGCATTCCTTGAATATACTCAAAACATAAATCCTTTCTATTGTTTTATAGAATTTGAGGTATTGCTTTTATTTCCTTGGGGTAAGCTCCATACCTATCATACATTTACAGTGAAGCCGAGTATACTTTTTCCCTTAAGCCTCAGTTTGCTTGTGTGTAAATATAAATAATAATTATACCTTTGTAATGGATATCTAAGGCCTACCCTCAATCACTTCCCTTTCTTTTGATAATAACACCCTGAAACATCTTTTGAAAACACATCTCTCATTCTCAATCTATACAGTTAAGGAATGGTGTGTGTATCTCTCGTCCAGCTCCAGGGAGATGCCATGACTTAGGCCTGTCCAATAAGAGTATTCCTTTACCCTGGTGATTCATGAAGGAGTGGGCACAGAAACAAGTCAGGGCCCAGCCTTCCCTGGGAATTAGAGATTTGTGAGCCTCCTTCTTTGTGAGATCAGGGCTATTAAAGACTTGTAAATCTGGAGGAGCAGGGCCATCATTCTGACCACATGCAGGGACTCCATGTGAGAACGAACAATACAGAGGAAAGTAGAATTGAAAGAGGGTGAGATAAATTCCTGAAAACATCATTTAAGCACAAATTCAGTTATGTCTGAGGTTGCCTTCTGCACTTCTCAGTTGAACATACACACACACACAGACACAAACACACATACAACACATTAATGTTTTAAACTAGATTAAGAAAGATATAAGGTCAGTTTCAGTTAAAAGAGTGCTGACTAATAAAAACTAAATGAATAATACATGGAAATTGCTTAGCATGATGTCTGCTACATAGTATGCCCTCAATAAGTACAAGTTATTTTTTATTTATAGTTCAATCTCTTACTAAATTTTTGACATTATTGGAGTCAACATTTTTTTTTCTAAGCCCCAATTTTCTCATCTGTGAGATACAGATAATAGTCATACCTTGAATATATTGAAGCATTGTGATGTGAATCAAGCAGGACAAGTTTTATAAGTGATTTGCAGGATATAAACCTATATACAAAGATAACATAGTAGACTCACCAATCCACATTAGTAATTTTAATTTTCTTTTGTTTCACTGAATCCTTAAAGAAAATTCCCCAGAAAAGCTTCTTTCCTGCTATATATACATTTTATACCATCTAGGATTTTTTTTCTTTCTAATACAAGGAATCATAGCAATATTATTCCTAAACCTTTCCACTATCTGCAGACAAAAGAACAGCTTGCATTTATAGCATAGTAAACGTTGGCTGTCTCAAACAAGTGATCAAACATAGCTCATCACCCAGCAGGTCATTTGAATAGTCCTTTGTCTATCTATCAGCAGAGTCTCATTTAAAATATAATCCTGAGGGTGTTTCACTGGAAATGGCCGTGCCAAACTGTCTGCTTGCCACTGGTCACCTGGGGATCTGGGAGAACACTGCCTCCTTAATCAGATCTAGTCAGACCCCTTCCCCCAATTGCTAATCTGTCAAAATAATCTAGTCAGGGCTGGCTTCCTGGCTGTAAGACCTGTTCAGTCCCTCAAAGTCTTGCAGTCAGAGACCTGTACTTGGTTTAATGCTTTGCTGTCACCTCCTTGAACTTCTTAATAATTTTAAACAAGTGACTCTGATTCTTCAATTTACACCAGGCTCTGCAAATTATGTAGCCAATCTGATTCTAGGTTTTGGTAATTAATGTACCTGCTAAGGAGTGGCCTTATTCAATTTAGTTAAGAAACACACAAATTCCGAAGGCATATACTCAAGACTTTCTTCTTTTTCCTCTATATTCACCGTGGTGCCTCTAGATGTCGGCCCAAGCAGCCCTACATATGATTTCAGAGCCAATTATTGCAAGTAAATCAGTGGTAGTATTTACTATTAAAATTAGTATTATATAAGATAAAATCAGTATATTTGTTAAATGGCAATTCTTCCTTTATCATAATTTTTGAAGCATTTGTTTATTAAAATAAAGAAACAACTGAAGCTCCCCCAAACCTGCAATAACTGTGTGTGACGAATGAAAGCTTTATATATAAATGAGGGCAAATGACTAGACATCCTACCTTGTAAGTTTCTATAATTAGATCTTACCAGTTGGTTGATTTCTTTCATGTTAGTTGGAATATGTATTCATAATAGATTTTTTCTGTTATGTTATCAAACTGCTACATTCTTTTAATGGTTTTATCAAATAGACTTTTAAAAAGTGGCAATTCTATTCATGAATGTTCTCCTCTTACCAAAAGAAAAGAAAAGAAAGAAAAGAAAAGAAAAAGGGAAAAAGAAAAGAAACTTCTGAACTAGGTCATTTAGCACAATTTCTCACACTTAGAGCTTTTCACACCCAATGTGAAAAGGTAATTTAAGTGCTGTGATATTGACAACCTTCAGCAACAGTCCTTAGGGCAGTTAGAATCTCACTGGGTCATCAAAGGCATATTAATATCTCTATTTGAGGGGAGGCCCTTGGAAAGGCAGTACCAACAAATGCTATCTATTCAGCATCTCCTAAAGTGCAATAGTGTAAAAAGTTTGTAGGGTAAAGTAAATTTGGATAGTACTGGGTTAACCTAAGTTAAAGAGGTTTCTTTGCTGTTTGCTGAAGAACCTTTCAGAACTGTTAAAATATTTTTCTGCAGTGTAAAGAAAATACAGAATTCAGTGACTTTCAAGCGTATTTGCTGACACCATTAATGTCATCTCACTCCTAAGAAACTACCATTCAGGTTTAGAGACCATATTCTGTTGAACAAATAGTTTCTCAAAAGGTGGTGTTCACACTATCTCACTCAAAATCACCTAGGGAGTCTCCTAGAAAATTTGGGTGTTGTTTCCTATGTCAGATCACAGACTTATTATAATTTTTAGAAGTGTTAATTTTAAACAAACTTTACAGAAGAAATACATATCTGCTCAAACATTTGCAAATCACAGAATATGAACAATACAATTCCTTGTACGCTATTTTGTTTCTTGGCAGTTGTATTTGTCAAAAAAAGAGACTACTAAATTAGTTTTTTATACATATGTTAATTTTTAATTTTCTTTCTGCTTCAGTTTAGCTTAAAAACATATTTTCTGTTAATAAATAAAATTAATTACTGAATTGGAATGTACTAAAATACTTTGGGAGAGTCTCCAAGCAAATTATAATAAAAAGTTTTAGACATTTTGAAAATTATATTATATAATTATGAAGATATATGTGATTTGTATATAAAGTATATATATGAAAAAGTACATATTTTTTTAAAGTTTGTATATATGAAGTTACAAAAATACCCATTTAATCTGCAAATCTTAAAATAATGATAAAACCTAGGGTTGGCATGGATATAAGAAAATAGTTGTTTCAAACACTTGGTAGAAATACATTCCAAAACATCTTTCTGGAGGGCAATATGGCAGCTGGCCATGATGAAGTAACCGATACTGGAATAGCCTTCCTGCAGTAAACAACTATGAAACTGACAAACTAAATGAGGTAATTCTTTCTAAGTAATGGATAGTAGATAGCACATGACTAAAAGAAGAAAAACTCACAAGATAATCTTCACAAGATAATAATCATCACCTCACTTTCTGCCTAGGAAAAATTTCCCAACAGAGATTCAAAGAGCTGCTGTCCAGGTAGTAGTGCATGGTGGTCCCACTGACAGGAGGAGGCAGGATGTAAGAAATTGGGGCAACAGAAGCAAAGTAATTCTGTGGCACGTGGTATCAGACAGACAAAGCTGTGCAGAAATGGGGTTCCAGAAGTCCATGTGGAAATTCCCTATGATTTTTTTGCTGATACCTGGAATACATGTTTGCAGGATAGGACCTCCCAGGGCTTAACAGTTTGCAGCTGCTATGCAGACACCAGAACAGATAAACTATAGTTTCAGGAATTCTGGGAGGAGCAATCCTAGGTGAAGTGGGAGCTCTGGCCCTACCAGAGTACACAGATCTCACTAACACCTTCTTAAAACTGCTGGCATCCAACTAACATGAAAAGCCTGAGCCTATGAGAGTAAGTGCCACATTTTAGAGTAAGACCTAAGTTTAGGGCTATCCGAACAAAACTTGTAACCAAGACCTGATAAGACATATAAGGGAGATGGTTTGGAATTTGAGCCCTGCTAAATTAGAGTGACTTACCTTGAGCACAAGATAGTTAACAAAGAGTAAAACAAGTCTAAACCCATTCTAGCTGACTGTCTGCCAGAACAAGAATTAATACTTTTCCCCTGAAGACAGAACCTAAGGCCAAAATATTACCTGTAATGTCCAGTATTCAACAACAATGAGAATCATTATACATGGAGATAGAGAGAGAAAGAGAGAGAGAGAGAGAGTATGTATGTTTAGCAGAGAAATGTGTGGTCAATAGGCAAGAAGAAAAAGAAATTAAAATTATCCAGGTGTTAAACTTAGCAAACTTAGCAGATCCAGGTGTCACTTGCTAAATTTATAGTCTAACTCCATAGACTTAGTAGCAGACTGGAGTTGAAAGAATAAAGAGGGGCACCTGGGTGGCTCAGTGGGTTAAGCATCTAACTTTAGCTCAGGTCATGATCTCATGGTTCTTGAGTTTGAGATCCACATGAGGCTCCGTGCTGTCAAAACAGAGCCTGCTTCAGATACTGTGTCCCCCTCTCTGCCCCTCCCCCACTTGCGCTCTCTGTCTCTCTCAAAATAAATAAACTTAAAAAAAAAAAAGGAAGAGTCAATGACTTGAAGCCATATCAGTAGAAATTATCCACTTGCAAGAACACAGAAAAAAAAATGAGTGAATAAAGTGAACAGTCTTTTGGGCATATGTGACATATTAAACCTTCTAATATACGTACAATTAGAGCTCTGAACAGACAGTAGGGAGAGATTGGGAAGAAAAAATATGTGAAGAAATAATGGCTGAAAACTTTCCAAATTTGATGAAAAATATTATGTTGTACATCTAGAAATGCAGTGAGACTCAAGCTGAATACAGCCCAAGTTGAATAGAGCCACCCCTAGGCACATTATATTTAAACTGTTGACACCAAAAGCTATAGAAAAAAACTTGGAGGAAAAAAAAAAAGAAAAACAGAAGAAAGACATCATGTCATGAGAACAAGGGATATCGTTATTGATGACATTTTATTAGAAATAATGGAGGCCAGAAGATAATGGGATGACTTTTTTAAATGGTGAAAAAAAAAGTTAACGCAGAATTCTATATCCAGTGAAAATATTCTTTAAAAATGAAGATGAACTCGATTATTCTTTCGATAAATAAAATCTGGGAAAAGCTGTTGCCTGCAGATCTCGTGCACTTGTGAAGAGATGCTGAAGAATGTGTTTTAGTCAAAAGGGAAATAATACAAAATGGGAACTCGGGTTTACAGGAAGAACAAAGAGAACCAGATATGACCTTCTTTCTATCAGAGCTGATTGAGTTGCAAATATCTTTGCAAACTTCTGCAGCCATTTGTAAGTAGGACAATGGTTGACATAAGGACAAAGCTGATTCCTGCTCCCTGCTAAGGAGAACAGAGCCCAAAACTCCAAAGAAAGAAGCTAGAGCCCTAGTGAAACCACATCTAAAGCCATTCTACCATTGTTTTTCAGATTTGTGAACCAATAAATCTTTACTAAAAAAGCAAGCAGGATTTCTTAGAATCTCAAGTGCCAGTAAAATAAAATCTCCCCTTCCCCCCAAAAGAGCCAAGCAGAGCCATTTGTGATATCTTACAGAGTGAAAATATAATCAGCATTTATAGTATAATACTTCTATATCAGATTACACTCCATTTTTAATGTAGACCCGTTATCTTTTTTTTTTCAGTTCTATCCTTCTTTTTTTTTTCAATATATGAAATTTATTGTCAAATTGGTTTCCATACAACACCCAGTGCTCATCCCAAAAGGTGCCCTCCTCAATACCCATCACCCACCCTCCCCTCTCTCCCACCCCCCATCAACCCTCAGTTTGCTCTCAGTTTTTAAGAGTCTCTTATGCTTTGGCTCTCTTCCACTCTAAACTCTTTTTTTTTTTTCCTTCCCCTCCCCCATGGGTTTCTGTTAAGTTTCTCAGGGTACACATAAGAGTGAAAACATATGGTATCTGTCTTTCTCTGTATGGCTTATTCCATCCACGTTGCTACAAAGGTAGGCCCGTTATCTTTTTTCTGCAAGTCTAATTTTCAAAAGTTTTTTGTTTTGTTTTGTTTTGTTTTGTTTTGTTTTGTTTTGTTTGTTTTAAATTCCTTTGGTGTTAAAATCTGTACTGATTTGAACTAATTTGATCACAAAATCTGACCTGCACTTCCGGCTATTTATGTTTTTTTATTTATTGCATTTGGTTTCAAGATTTCTATGTCTCAATGCAGAAATAGTACTATGTACTTTATGGGGTGTGGTCCAAGGTTCTGCAAGCCATTTTACCTAATATATATACACAATCACCTTTTTTTCTTAAAGTTTATTTTATTTTGGGGGGGGGGGAGAGAAGAGAGAAAGAATGAATAGGGGAGAGAGAGAGGAGAGAGAGAATCCCAAGCAGGGATTCTGCACTGGTAGCACAGAGCCTGATGTGGGGCTCAAACTCACTAACTGTGAGATCATGACCTGAGCCAAAACCAAGAATCGGATGCTTAACTGACTGAGCCACCCAGGCACCTCCTCACCTTTTTCTATTCAAATACTTCTGAAGGCCAAAATATATTTGGTTTCAAATAGGAAATATAAATGAGGATGGCTTGTTCTTTCTTTTTTCCTTTTTTATTCATCAACTTGATTAAAAAATAAGCATGTGAAAATTGAGCAATTGAAAAATAATTTAAAAGCTATAATTAAGTAAAGCTATAGACTGAAATTATGTTCTAGTTATTACTAAAATGATAAAGTAGAATGTAAATATTCAAAAGCAGACCTACTGGAGCTACTCTAATTCAGGACACTGCTACTGAGATCACCTAATAGCATTTACACTGGAAGGGATACAACCAATTAGTGCTGTTCCCTCACAGGCTGACCACTGAGTCTCTCTGAGCCACTATGCTCTCTGATGGTTCTTTTCGCAGTTAGATCTCACCAGTAGGTAAACATTGTTCTTAACAGCCTAGTTAATGGCGGTTCCTACACCACTCCTGAAAAAGAAAATACACCTACATCCTCTAACCTACAATAGTGTCCTCTATATTCACTGTATCCATTCTGGTTTTACACTTCCAATTGGGATAAACTTTCTCTGTAAAATGTGGACAGACCTTACACCCCTGACAAGGCTGTGCACGATCAAAGGAGAGAGCCTATGTGAACCTTCCTTGTAAAGTCTATGGAGAATATAACCTATTTTACTCTCTGTGGTCTGAAAATTTCCTTCTTTATTCCCACTCTTTGTTACATAACATTATTTACTATTCTTATATATTAATGTTTTATTTTAATCTATTATTTCCAGACAAAAGAAATAAATGCCTCCTACACCGCCAGCTGATTCACCCAACATCTGCAGTTTCTCTCTCCTCTTTTTCTAAAATAGGGTACACAAATTTAAGTAATACTGAAAATAATTATACAGACATTACTGATTTCCTGTTTCCTCCCACAAGGATATTTACTCGATAAAACAAGAGGCATTTGTGTATTTTGTTCACTGCTATGCCTAGTGAGTAGAATAGTAGTATCAGGATTCATGATAGGAATTCAGAATATTTATGTATGTACATACATACTTATATGTATTTATATTTTTAGATATATATGATTGATTTTTAATAAATATATATTATGTAGATACAAGTATACATGTACCTGCTGAATACTTACTAACATCTAGGGAGTACATTCAGGGTTTTACAGATATCATCTCATTCAATCTTTGAAATAAGTTCATAAAGTAGGTATAACTAAGAAAGTAAAGCTTAGAGGTGTTACATAATTTGCAAAGGTCATAATACTGACAAGTAATAGAGGGCAGGATTTAAACCTATGTCCTCTGAAGTCAAAGTTATTTTCTCTAATTCTTAGTCTAGAATTCATCCAAGGATAACTTATTATACTTATTCTAACAAGCTGGTCTATATTTAACAAGGTTTGGGAAAAATCCCAACCAAAATTAGAATTGGCCACTATGATGAAGATCTCTGGAAATTTTAATTTGCCATTTCACGTTGCCATATGTAGATCTAGAATATCACAGGTAAGCACACACGTACTTATATCCATTACTGCTGTGTAAAAACTCAAGAGCTTTTTATTTAGATAAGTTAATTAAAAAGTAGTCTTCTGGAGAAAAGTTGAACGAGAAATCTTAATGCCAACAATTTTATTAAATCAGCAATTCTATAAGAAACAATGAAATTTATAAATTTTATAATAGTTTATAACATAATATGCTTGTTTGTTCTGGTTCTAGAAGCTAATTTTCTCTGTGAGGATTAGAAAAAAATTAATTTAGCATGAGACTATGTGATAATCCATCTACATATGCATTATTATAGTTTCCTAGTGATACAACTAAAGAGCACTCAAATAGGGTCTCAGAAATCACTAAAATTAATGTTTTAGGGTGTTGTAAACTACTAAAACATATAGATCATATTTTAGTATCATCATTGCATTATATCATGAATAATTATTTCAATTTAATTTAAAATAAATAAACTTACTTTGAATAATGCAGGTGTACATTCTCTGTAGGGTGTAACTAATCCTACACAGTATGCAACAACTAAATTTGCAAAGATTCAAAATTGGGGCTAACTCTTTCTATTTAACCTTCCAACATCCGGGGAAAGAATCACTCATCTGTGATTAATAAATTTTATGGTCACTAATTAACTTGTTTTCCTGCACCATTTTTATCATAAGATAGGCTGTTGGGTATTCGTTGTCAGAGTTTAAAGTGCATATTGGATGCTCCATGGCCTGGAGCATCTACCTATGTTTCTGGGTGCTTGGGTACAGAGAAGAGCTTTCCCTTCTTTATTTGGTCATCTCTCAACCTAGTATTTACTTGCCCTTGTTGACCTCCTCCTACTTCCTCCTGTTCACATCTCATTCTTTTCACTGGAATGGCAATCCCCCTCTCAAATCTTGCTGGTACAAAAGGAGACAGGGTAATGAGGAAAGGAGCATATTACAAGGTCACTCAGACACAGCTGTGCCACATCTGATGCTCCTGACCACTGCTTCTTTCCCACCTGTTGCTGTCTTTGATCCAGGAGACCATGATGTTACTTCCTCCTCTTCTGTTACTTTCATAATTGCTCCTTCTCCATTTCTTTGGTAAATATTCTTTATTTTCGTACCCTTCAATGAGCACCCCAGAGTTAAATTTTTATCTGCGCCGTTTCCTAGGGTGGCCTCAAGGATTGTCATGGATTCAGCTAACACCTACATCACTATTGACTTCCGTATCTATATCTCTAGCACAGCCCTCTCTGCTGAAGTGTATCTACAACAACACTCTCTGACTTATTCATCTGGATGGTCCCCCAAATGTTTAACTCAATGTGGAGCAAGCATGTTTTTGAATTTAATTACTGCTCCTAATAGCTTCACACCCTAAGAAAGCCATTTAACCTCTCAAAGCTTCAGTTTACACAACTGCAAAATGAGGATACTGATTCTAACTCATAGGATCACTATGAGATTCTGTTAAGATAATGTATTTTGGTGATAAACTCAGTCTCTGATACATAACCAGGTCATAGGAAAGTGTATGTGTGCCATTCAAAAAGGAATTCATTACTCTCCAAATCTGCTTGCTGACTCTATATGCCCTTGAACAGTGAGTGAGACTTCTTTCCACCTATTGCCAAGCTACAAATCTACAAAACATTCTAAACACAGTGTTCACCCTTCCACCTTTCCCAAATCAATTTGTTATCATAAAGTCCTTACCTCTTCCAAAATATCTCTTGAACCCAGTAATCCCTCTCAACTTCCAACTTCTGACATCTGTCTTAATTTAGGCTCTCATCCTTTCTTTCCTATACTAAACAAAAGTCTCCTGACTGGCTTTCTTTTTCTGCCTGTAACATATGCTCCACATCATTGCCGAAGTGATCTATCTAAAATGTATATAGGCAGTGGCTGAACCACTCCAAGGTGACCTCTGAGGAGTCATGCCTTTGTGTATCCTCTCCTGCAGAGTACAGGTGGAATGTGTGACTTGCTTCTAACTGACAGAATAATGCTAAGTTGATAGCATGCCAATTCCATGATTATGTCACAGTATATGGAACCCCATTTTGGCCAAATGAAGGCAGAGACTGTTAATTTTGAAGCAGCAAATAACCATGACTTGAATGACTGATAAAAAGATCCATGTGGCAGTGTGGCCTCATTTCTGTATCAAAATTAAAGAATTTAATTTTTTCAAACCTCATGTGAGTTGGGAAGACACCTTGAACTCCAGAAAGTGATGCAGCCTGGCTTACACTTTGCAGCTTTGTGACACCTTGAGCAGAGAGTCCAGCTAAGGATTCATCTACAAAAACTGAAATAACAAACGTGTGTAGTTTTAAGCCAGTAATCTTGTGATGATTTGATATGCAGCAATAGAAAACTTTCTCAAATGTATCAGGCTTGTATCAGGCAGTCACTTCCTTCCTGAACTCTACAGATCCTTACATTATAGATCTTAACACAATGCTGTCTATGAAGGGTTTACAGTGCTCTTTCCCTAGATGTTCCTTTGGCTAATTCTCTTATTTTTTTCAAGTCTTTACTCAACTCTAACCTCTCAATGAGATAAACTCGGACCACGAATCTCCTTTCCCCAGGTGTGTGTGTGTGTGTGTGTGTGTGTGTGTGTGTGTGTGTGTTTCATAGCAATGATCAACTTTAAACAGGTTATATAATTTGTTTATTGTGGTTAATTTTATTTCCAGTAGAATGTAAGCTCCACAAGGGCAGAGATCTTAGCCTCTTTGGTTCACTGGTACATAACAAGCACCTGTGAGAGTGCCTGCCACATAATAGGTGTCCAATAATATTTACTGAATTGGATTGAATTGTCTCCTCCACTGGCCCGAGCTCCTTCAAGGTAAGTGTTATTGCTATTTTTCCTTATATGTCATAAGCCTTGGCATGCAATAGACTCAATAAATTCTAATGAGTGAATAAATAATATCCTTGTGATGTATTACTATGTTGTTCTGTACTGGTTGAAAAGCAGCTATAGAACAAAACATATTATCATTTTGCATTAATCAGCAAAGGCTTGGACAGAGTTTTAAAACATCAGATTGATTATTTTTTTCAGGAATTCTTAAGGGAAACATCAAATAGATTTTATTTATTTATTTATTTATTTATTTATTTATTTGAGAGAGTGAATTGGGGAGAGGGGCAGGGGGTGAGAGAGAGAAGCATAAGCAGGCTCCATGCTCAGCGTGGAGCCCAATGTGGGGCTCAATCCCACAACCCTGAGATCATGACCTGAGCTGAAATCAAGAAGAGTGGGACACTCAACAGACTGAGAAACCCAGGGGACCCTCAAATAGTTTTATTGTAGTCTTTCAACAAAGCTAGAATTCAAAACCAAGTTATAGTAGTTTCCTGTTGCTGCTATAACTAATTAGCACCAATTCTGATCTTAAAACAACACTATATTTATTACCTTATAGCTCTGTAGACTAGAAGTCTAACATGGGTCTCACTGGGCTAACATCAAGGTGTCAGGAAAATTGCATGCCTCTCTGGATAGTCTAAGGATAATCCACTTTCTTGCATTTTCAGCTTCTAGGGCTCATCCAAATTCCTTGGCACATGGACCCCCTTCCTCCACCTTCAAGGCCAGAAGGATCACATCTCTCTAACATGTCTTCCTTTGTCATATCTCCCCCCCTAATGATAGCCAGGAAAGGTCCTCTACTTTTGTGAAGTCATGTGATTAGATGGAGTACACCCAGACAATTCAGGAAAATCTCTTCATCTCAAGGTCTGAAACATTAATCCTATCTGCAAAGTCTCTTCTGCCACGTAAGGTAACATATGCACACATTCCAGATACTACAATGTAACCTTTGGGGGGCTATTAGTCTACCTGACACATCAGTGAAAGAGAAAAATAAGCATACAACTAAGTAAAACATATTTGACTTTAATACCACAGATTCACCTCAGAAAATCAAGTTTCACATCTTTTTGTTCCAATTTACACTATACTTCATATTCTAAAATGAAACACTTCCTTCCATTTTCTACAAAATTTGAATTTGTTGTTCAATAAACGACAACAACAACAACAACAACAACAACTTTAAAAGCTGACTTTCTACAGAAACCACCCCACAACTAAGAGCTAGCTATAGACCTCCTTTGGGTAATCACATAGAGAAGGCTTGGCCATGCTGAGTGTAAGGCTGTGAATTCTTCTCCCAGGGACAAAAGCTGCTAAAGCTGCCTCAGAGAAACTTGGCAGCACATCAAGAACAAAAACGTAGTGTGGTTATCTCTTCTTAACACACAGATGAAAGATTTTAGATCGTCTTTAGGCTAGAAAATGGACTTACATTCATATATGAGTAAAGAGTTAAATGAAGGCAACATACAGGGATGAGATTTGGCTGTAGTGGTTTTCAAGTCACCTAGGAGAACATCAGTGACTAAATGGTAAAAGAGTCAATGTTACAGAGCAAACCATCAGCATCTTTCCTGCTGAGAGACACTGTCTCTGTGTGTGATATTCTGAAATTCTCCAAATATATCAATTGAGTATGCACAACCCATTTTAATTAAGTAACAGAAGCATGCCAAAGAGATCTACATGTGTTTTGGTGAGTATGTAAGACATACTGAAGACAGATATAAGCCCCACTTAAAAAAATTGAAATGAACAAAGATTTTAGTGATACATCAAAAATTAAGGTGAAGACCTACTCCATTTTTGCAACCTCTCCTCTCCCCCCCCCAAAATATAACCTCCTTCATTCTTAAATATATGGTTACTTACATAAAAATATATCAGATTCACAGTTTACGCTTGATCTTAGCCAAAAGGCCAAGAAGTGATTCAGATTCACAGTTTAAATTCCAGCTGAGTTAATTCACACACAATTCCGGTCTGTTCCAAGTCTTCTGTCACCTCTTAAGATGTGTCTTGTTCACATGTAAGACTCGGTGACAATATGTGGATAGGCAAAAGTGAGTGATGTGCTCAAACAAAACAATGCTGATGCTAATGCTACATGTCAGCTCATGAATAGTATCATCTTGACATTTGTGGATGAAATATTAAATTCATTGTAAAATGAGAAAGAATAAGTTAAATTACCTGAACTTCATAAGTAAAACATAAATAATATAAAATGGTGTTGGCAAACGAGGTAGTAACTTGAAGAGAATAAATGCTCAGGATATGAAATCAGCCAGCAAGAGTTTAAATTTTAGTTGTATCATATACCAAATATCTATGTGATGTTAACTCACCTGAGCTTCCATCCAAACATGATGGAGGATAAGTACAGCTCATTCATTCATTCATTCATTCATTTATATCTATTGAGGGGCAACTTTGAGTGATGCACTATTCTAAGTACTGAAGATACAACAATGAATAAATCAGACAAATATCCTTGCCCCCCATGGCGTCTGCATTCTCACATTTTCTCACAGAGTAGTGATAAGGGTTGGATGAGATTCTAAACAAAAGGTATGTATTATGAATAAATTTAATTAGCATCATTATAACAGTAATAAAAGATTTCAGAAAAAAGTATACTTATTTGCATAATAAGTGGAACACTAAATAAATAAATGGGTTATTCAGGAAAATTAAGAACACTAAAATTTATATAATCACTATGTGAGATTGTATGCTGTCTTAAAAAAATATATCTTGAAGAGTGTCTTGAAGAAAAACAAAATTCTGGTTTTTGCAATAAAAGTTTTTCAGCAATTAGCCATATATGTTTTCAAGAAGCTGTCTTTTGGAGGCATCATTTAAATGAGAACATTTATTTCTGGATTAGCAATCACTGTATGGGCTACCTTCCTTTTTTTCCTCCCTCTCCTTACATATTCCCTTTTTGCTACTCTTCTACATGATCAAGCAATCATCACACCGCGATTTATCATCTTCTCCTGTCAATTCAGCCATCATTCCACTGTGTTCCATTAGTTTTTCCTGCTGTGAAAATCCCAGTAGAATCCTTGGTAAATTCTCAGAAGTTTCCAGGTTCTGCTTTGGAAAGCAGTGAACCACAATGTTATTAAAATCCAGTGACTTATAAAGGGATTTGTTCCTCACTCCTAAGCAAAAGGGAAGTCTAGACATTATCCTCAGAGTGACATTCGTGCCCAGCTTCCAACTGATGGGAGTCTTTTCTGAGCTCAAAAGCACAGCTCTAGCTATCAAATTTTACATGGAGTATTTTAGGGAGTTCTTTAAAAATCAAAATGTCTGGCTCTGTGGTTCATTAAGTGTGCCATTCCAAGAGACAGGACTGCCAAAACCGGTTCATTCCTATGAAGGTAGTTATCCTGTAATGCTGCAAGCCAAACGTATTAAGACTTTAGTCACATATGTGGCACGCACTTCAAAACTCCACGCTTTCAAAGGACTTGCTGGAGCCAACATTCCAACTTAGTACTCATCCAGTGAAACGGAAGCTAATAAGAAGCATGAAACAGTACACAGTATATAAGAATTTTGGCGGCACACCACATGTATCGACCTTACATTTAAAAATCATAATGGCATTAAATCATCCTAAACTACTAACATCCATTCACAAGAAACTATTGTGCTTTCATCAGAAACCACATGTCATTCTGATTCATATATAGTGCTAAAAATACAAATTTGATCGAACGTATCTGAACTTGACCCAGACATTTAGATATTTTCATAACTCCAAAAAGAAAACAGGCAAAAATGTCTTCACTTGTGCAATATAGTCAGCTTTGAACAAATGGCCTGGATGTAAGCAGTAGGTGGCAAAGTTAAAATAGAAATGTTAATCCTATGAGAGCCCTTGCCGGCTGTTTTACAGCCTTTCTTAAAGATTAAGGAAAAGGTGGCGGGGGTGGCGGGGGTGGGGGGGTTGGGAGCGGGTAAAGATCATAAAAATACCCACATCACTAATACTAAGAACTAATACAGAGCACAAAACAAAACAAAACAAAACAACAAACCAGAACAAAACAAAGATGCTACAAAACACCAACAAATACCACCAAATAAAACAAAACGTGATTTTAAGATACATTTTTTTCAACATGAGATCTTTTTTAGAGGAGTAGCAGCAGGAATGAATGGGAACAAAAGGAAACTTAGTTTCTAGTTTAAGTTTTAATAGAACAGCAGCATATTTTTTACTCAAGATAAAAGGAGAAATATTTATTTTGGGCAACATTATGAATTCCTGTATTATATCTACATATTAGAAAATAGCTCCTTTAAGAAGTCTTAATTTTTCTAAAATTATCCAACTATCAGACAAAACAAGGTCAACAAACTTGTTCTCTAAAAGGCCAAATAACAAATATTTTAGGCTCTGTGAGCTAAACAGTCTCTGTGGCAACTACTCAACTCTGCCATTGTAGCACAAAAGCAGCCACAGACAAAATGTAAAGGAATGACTGTGGCTGTATTCTAATAAAACTTTATTCATGTACGTGACAAATTTTGTCATTTTCAGTGCCCATGAAATATTCTTCTTATTTTGTTTCAAACATTTAAAAATGTAAAACAACATTCTTAGCTTATGTACCATACATGCAGTGGGTCAGATTTGGTGTAGGTTGTAGTTTGCTGAACCCTAGACTAGACATTGACAATGCAAACTGTAAGAAATAAAAGATGAGTAGACAAAGCTCAAATTCTTTTTCTTTCTTTCTTTCTTTCTTTCTTTCTTTCTTTCTTTCTTTCTTTCTTTCTTCTTTCTCCCTCCCCCTCCCTCCCTCCTTCCCTTCCTTCCCTCCTTCCTTCCTTCCTTCCTTCCTTCCTTCCTTCCTTCCTTCCCTCCCTCTCTCCCCCCCCTTCCTTCTTCCCTCCCTCCCTCTCTCCCTCCACCCCTCCCTCCCTCCCTCCCTCCCTTCCTTCCTTCCTTCCTTTCTTCCTTTTCTTCCTTCCTTCTCTCCCTCTCTCCCTTCCTTCCTTCCTTCCTTCCTTCCTTCCTTCCTTCCTTCCTTCTCTTTTTGTCTCCCTCCCTCTCTTTCTTTCAGTTATTATTTTATCTGTCTGTCTGTCTGTCTTTGAATCTGACAATCCACAAAATATAATGAAGTAGTTCCAGGTGAGTGGAGAGTAAGATTATCAGCCTCTCAAACTCAGCCAGTATAGTACACTATAAGGGGCTAATTGTAACTCTTACCAGGTATTGGACCCACATAACTACCATGGAGATTCTGGGAGTTACAAAATCATTCACAATATTCAAAGTGAATATAGTTACATAATATCCTATTTTCATTCCAATTAACTGTCATGTAAGTTTAAAGTTTTTTTTTTTTAATGGCATCTTCTTTGACAGCTAATGTCTTCATTGAATTCCTCTGAATTTTCCATAACGGTAAAGAGAAAACGAAGCCACGAGAGAAGCTTGCCTCTGGCAGTATTTGCAACATTATTATTTACTTATAACAGCTGAAAAGCTCTCTGGTAATTAGGGATTTGGCAACACCATGACATCTTATCTCCTTCCTAAGATATTTAGATACACAAGGTAAGAAATCCTTGGGAGCAGTGACCTGTAATTCTCCCAAATTCCATTTCAGAAAAGGTTATTCTGTTCACTTTTAGTAGCAAACAAGCACTGAGGCCTCTTTTGAAGAAGTTTTGCCAGCGATCCAAAAACTACCTGGGCAACAAATATTTCTATACCAATATACTGGCTGTTAGAGTTTCAGGTAAATTGGAATCACTGCTTCTAAATTACAGTGCAGATTGATAGGACCATGGGGACAAGATCCAATGGTTAAGTGAGTTATCATCTCTTCAGAAAGATGCTGTCCGCAGAGGTACTGTCATAGCATGTACTCTCCTGTTGGAGGAGAGTCTTTCAGAGACTCTTGTGGCTTCGTAAGGAATCATTAGGGAAGCGTCTCAGTACAATTAAAAACATATCCCTAAACACTGTTTTTCAAAATGACACAAATGTTTAAACACCGACATAAAAAGTCTATGTAAAAGTGCCAGATACTTATGTAGTAAGGAAAGCCAAAGAATTTGTGCAAAAGTATGTTTTTTACTGCCTTCTATCTGAATAAACTGCTACACAGTTTATAAAGACTTGAAAATTCCATCCATTAAATCTACATATTTTATGCAGACTTTCATGAGAAAACAACCCAACTGTGACATCAGAGTCCACTTTTAACACAAGTTCCAAAAGAAAAAAAAAAGAAAACATTTTTTATGAGTGATATAAGATATTAGGGAGAAGAAGGACTCTAAAATTTACCACTTCACTCAGGATTTTTTTTTTTAAATGCAAACTCCATGTTAGATGATTGAGCCAAGGCTAAAAGCAACTCTTCAAAGTCCTCCACATGGAGGTTACATCTTTGGAGAACACAGCTTATATGCAAATGAAGAATAACTTTTGCAAATAGTTATGAATTCACTTCATTATATGAGTAGCAATGTATATAGTCATGATATTCAATTCATCTTGACAAATATTTATTGAGCTTACCAGGCACTGTGATATGCCTAGAGAGATTACATATCAAGGACAAACAGAACCTTGAAAGGAATGTGTGGTAAGAATACAAATATGGGAGACTTGATTAAGAGTCTGAGAGTTTGAGAGTCTTAGGAGTGGATAAGTTGAGTTTGAAGCATGATGTTTGAAATGTTAAGGAGTTATACAATCTGTGTTCTCTAAAAGTAAGATGTAAATCAACAACACAGGTGTTGGTGGGGATGTGGAAATAAAGGAACATGCGATGCACTATTGGTGAGAATGTAAACTGGCAGAAAACGGTGTGGAGTTTCCTCAAAAATTTGAAAATAGAACTACCCTATGAGCCAGCAATTGCACTACAGGATATTTACCTAAAGAATACAAAAACATTAATTCAAAAAGATACATGCACCCCTATGTTTATAGCAGCATTATTTGCAATAGCCAAGATATGGAAGCAGCCCAAGTGTCTATCAAGTGATGAATGGATTTGGATACACACACACACACACACACACACACACACACTGGAATATTACTCAGCTATAAAAAAGAATGACACTTTGCTATTTGCAACAATGTGGAGCTAGAGAGTATAATGCTAAACAAAATAAGTCAGACTGAGAAAGATGAATACCATATGACTTCACTCATATGTGGACTTTAAGAAACAAAACAAAAAAAGCAAAGAAAACTAGAGACAGAGTCAAAGCAAGAAACAGAATTTTAATTATAGAAAACAATCTTATGGTTACCAGAGGGGAGGTGAGCGAGGGGATGGGTGAAATAGGTGATGGGGCTTAATGAGTGTACTTGCTGTGATGAGCACAGGGTGATGAATGGAGGTGCTGAATCCCTATATTGTACACCTGAAACTTTAACACTGCATGTTAACTAACTGGAATTAAAGACTTAAAAAAAATTAAAATATAATAATAAAATAAAATACAAAAAAAAATAAGATGGGGTGCCTGGGTGGCTCAGTAGGTTAAGCGTCCGACTTCGGCTCAGGTCATGATCTCATAGTCCGTGAGTTCGAGCCCCACTTCGGGCTCTGTGCTGACAGCTCAGAGCCTGGAGCCTGCTTCAGATTCTGTGTCTCCCTCTCTCTCTGACCCTCCCCCGTTAATGCTCTGTCTCTCTCTGTCTCAAAAATAAATAAAACATTAAAAAAAATTTTAAAAAAAGATGTAAATGCAAATATTGAGCTCTGGAAATGGCAATGACTAGAGATATACATTTGGGATTTGTTTGTACATAATGGAAAATTAAAAGCACATGAATAAATGAGATTGCCAAAGAATATGTAAAAAGAAGAGGACTGTGGACAGAGCCTTCGGGAATACCTATGCTCACCAGCTGGAGGAAGCTAGGCTAATGAAGGAAACAGAACTGCCAGGGAAAGAGGGGAGGTATATTACTTGTGGCCGAAGCAGCAGGTAAAGAGAGATTCTGCAATACCACGTGATGCGAAGAGAAAAGGGAAGCACTTCATTGGTTTAAGGTCATTGGATTTTCTTATGAGGACACTGAACACCTCGGCAAAATCGGCAGAACAGCAGGGATGGCAACAGGTGGAGGTGTTGTCTAGTTTTGTATCCTGGTGTAAGGTTTCCAAGCCAAAGATATAGTAGAGAATGAAATGAACAAATAAAGCGAATAAGAAAATAAGTGATAAAGAAAGGTCCTGGAGATAGCAGGAAAGGATAAAATTGAGAACACTGAAGAATGATTCTTCTGGGAAGGAAGGATTATTTCTCAGGGCAAGCAAAGCGAGGATCAGTAAAAACACAGATACGTCCAGGTGTGAAGCAGGATGCCAAATAGTACATGTCAGCAGATTCTTGCCCTCAGACCAATACAAACTGAAATTACATGAGACTAAAAGATTCAGATCTGGGTATTAAGTGTAAGAACAAAATAAGAACTTCATAAGAAAGGCACACTTTGAAAGTATTATTTAGCCAAGAAAAAATATCCACATCTTAAACTGATTGAAGCCTGAAAGCTCAGAATACATATTGCACAACTGCATATCTGTTTTTTTTAAAAAAATGCTTAGTTATTTATTTTTGAGAAAGAGAGAGAAAGAGAGCAGAGGGGGGGCAGAGAAAAAGGGAGAGACAGAGAATCCCAAGCAGACTCCATGCTGTCAGCACAGAGTCTGACACAGGGCTTAAATTGACAAACCATGAGTCATGACCTGAGCTAAAATCAACAGTTGTATACTTAACAGACTGAGCTACCCAGGCACCCCCGCACCACAGCACATCTTATAAATCAGGTTTACAGACACATTTGAGATCTATTTCTGAAACTAGTAGAGAAATTACCTAATTTCATGAAGTAGCTCTGATATTGTAGGTAAAGAGATTTCATCACTTCCTGCAAGGTAGTCAGGAATGTTTGAAAGATGTTAATTACTGCCTGTCAAACTAGTTTTTTTCTCTAGAGTAGTGGTTCTCAAAGTTTAGTGTATATCAAGTTACCTGGAGGGCTTGTTAAAACACAGACGCTGGGTCTTATCCCTAGAGTTCTTGGACTAGAGCCTGAAACTGTATTTCTAACAAGTTCTTGGGTTATACTGATTTTGTTGGTCTGCGGACCACATTTTGAGAACTCCTGCTACAAGGTCAGCCATTCCACATTCGTGTAGGTCTACAAACAAGAGTATTTTTCACTCAACTAGTCAATTAAAGTAAATTGGCAAACTACAATTGTGAATGTATTAAAATACTACCATTAAAATACATATTAAAATACTACCATTTAAAAAAAACTATCTTTATTTGTTATTAAATTCACTTTTAAATGTTATCTAGAACCATCTACCATTATCATTATCACTGGAAAATGACTCCGTGTATTTATTAAAAAGTTGCAGGGGCACCTGGGTGGCTCTGCTGGTTAAGCATCTGACTTTGGCCCAGGTTGTGGTCTTGCAGTTCATGGGTTCGAGTCCCCCAATGGGCTCTGCACTGGTAGTGTGGAGCCTGCTTGGGACTCTCTCTCTCTCTCTCTCTCTTTCTTCTCCTCCTCCAGTTGTGCTCTCTCTCTCTCTCTCTCTCTCAAAATAAATACATTTAAAAAAATTTTTTAAAGTTGCAGAATTTGGTTCAGTTGAGAGAAACACTAACCCATGGTTAAAAGTCTTCCCATACTTTCATTCAGTTCATAATTATTATATTTCACTATAGTATGTGCCAGGGACTCTTCTAGGTGCTTTACACATATTATTCCACTAGTTATTCATAATAACCCTATACAGTAATTTGTTTTATTAACTCCGTTTTACAGATGTGGTAACAGGCATTGAGACATTAAATACCTCAGTGAGAATCAGACAGAAATACCATTGGAGTCTCTCTGATTCCAATATTATGGTCCTGACCTATTATGCTCTTTGACTACACATTAAAGTATAGTTTGAGCTCAAATACTTACCTGTTCCGAGAAACAGGACGTGGTATCTACCATCAGCAGCATTCACTCGATCCACAGCTATCTTTGTGTACTTATAGTCAGTGCCTATACGAACAATCAGAGGTCTTCTGTGGATTGGGTAGATAGAATTGTACATGAGAGGATGGTTCCGAATAAAAGTGACAACGTCATCTGGGAACTCCTTAGTGGTCCGCATATTGGGCGTAAATGCTCCTCCTGGGCACTAATAAAATATTTTAAAAAGAACCAAATTAGTAAATAGTTACTTCCTTTTAGTAATAACCAAAAGACCTCCACTTTTCAAAATATTTAGAAGCTCAAGTTGTTGTAAGCACAGATCCTCCTTGACTTACAATTATGGGTTTAAATTCTGATAAACCCATCATAAATTGAAAATACTGTAATTTAAAAATGCATTTGATACACTTAACCTACCAAACATCATAGCTTAGCTGAGCTCACCTTAAACGTGCTCAGAACACATACATTACCCTACAATTAGAGAAAATCATGTAACACAAAGCTTGTTTATACTAAAGTGTTGAATAGCTCATGTAATTTTTTGACTGAACTAAGAGTGAAACACAGAATGGCTGTAAGTTTATGGGTTGTTGACCTTTGTGATCACAAGATTGGGGGTTGCGGCTCGCTGCTCTACCCAGCATCCAGAGAGGAGAAATCACTAGCCTGGGAAAAGATCAAAATTAAGTATTCAAATTACAGCTTCTGCTGAATTTGTATTGTTTCTGGATCATTGTAAAGTCAAAAAACTGTAAGATGAACCATCATATTTGCTACTCATTGAGGAGAAAACAACATGACTATATATACAACTATCTATAGACAATGAATTAAAAAAGTGTACAATTTGACCACTTGAACAAGGCTAAGTCCACTTATCCTACTCCATTTGTTTTTGGAGAGCAGTTGATGCCGTTTTATACATAACTTTTTACCCTTCCCATCTGTCACTTTTCTATTCCTATTCTTGCCAGTGACAGTGTTGTTAGGGGTGGGGGGGGGCACACTTGTGGATATAATCTAGTACTATCATTGGCTAAAATAGGTTATCATTATCAGATTCAATCAGAATTGAATTCAATACAAGAGTTTTATTCCATATGATTCTTTCCTCCCCAGAGAGGGATCTCTGAAGTCAGAACTTGGATTGGATGTGGAAAATGAGAACTGATAACTCCCTTCTAGAAAAGATTGCTATGACTTCCATTAATCTTTGAATAAAATTCCAATCCCTTAGCATGGTCTCTAAGCTCCTATATGTCTGACTTTTATCTACCATTCCCAAAGTACCTCTTGCTCTTCTTCAGTCTCAAGCACGCTCCCGCTCCAGAACTTTGACACTGGCTATACCCATTTGGAACGCTCTTCTCCCTATAACTCCATTCTGAACCTCATTCAGTTCTCAGTTCAAAAGTTACTTCTTTAAAGGTAACACATATAAAAATAGTTCCCCATCTCCATCTCTACTTTCTATCTCCTTAACCAGCTTTATTTTTCTTCACAGCTCTACTTACCTAACTGTATATTATATATTTGTTGTTTGTATGTCTATTGTTTGTTTCTCCCTCTGGAATGTAAGGTATGTATTGACCTGAACTGGGTATATTTTGTTCATCGTTTCACTCTCAGAGCTACAACACAGCTGATAAAGAGTAGATATTCAACAAAGAGCAGTTTATTGAGAGAATTACTCTATTACATCTGGCATTCAATTTTGGTGCAGGGGCTGTATGAAACAAGAGCTTCAGTTCTGGCCAGGAGAGGAAAGATTCAGAGCATCAAGGTCAAAGAGGCAGCTAGACAGCAATAATAACTGAAAAGGGACTGCTGGACAGCTTTAGCAGTTCTGGAAAGAGCGCATGACAAGGGCTTCTGGGGAGAAGATTCCATTTATAGGGTATCTGAGGCCAAGCTCAGGGGCGGGCTGGGAGCTTCTGAAGCTTGGAACTCAAACTTATCCACTAAAAGGATCCAAGTGTTAAGTTATACAAGCAAAGCTGTTGGTATAATCTTTAACACATACAAACATTATTTGCGTAACCCTATTAAATAAATACCTGTCAATATTTCTACTTTTAGAAACAAAAAAATATTTAGTCACATTTTCTTGAAAAAGACCATTTCTTTTCTAGTTTTCATTTATTCCCTTTAGAGAGGTACAAGGTAAAAAGAAATCAACACAGCAAACTTTCTGATCAATAGCAAATCTATGGCAAACAGTAGGATGGAATAGGTCAGTAACATACTGGAAAGTTATACCTTTTCTTTTTTAAAAATTTTTTTTATTTAATGTTTTTATTTATTTTTGGGACAGAGAGAGACAGAGCATGAGCAGGGGAGGGGCACAGAGAGGGGAGACACAGAATCGGAAGTGGGTTCCAGGCTCTGAGCTGTCGGCACAGAGCTCGACGCAGGGCTCGAACTCACAGACTGTGAGATCATGACCTGAGCCGAAGTCGGAGGCTTAACTGACCGAGCCACCCAGGTGCCCCAAGTTATACCTTTTCAAGAGTGGCAATGAACACTCATTTCTAGCTGATTGCTCCTATGCAGGAATACATCCTGGTGTGGCCAGATTTCAACAGAAGATAGAAATGTGGAATTTTATGTGAAATCTGCCAAAATTTTAATGTTAATTCAATATAAAAAGAGAAAAAATAACTTTAGGGGTCTCCCAAAACATGGTGATCTCTAGGTTAAACCCTTGCAACAACTTTCCCACAACGTTAGTGCCTCTGGACCAGCATCCTTGGGCAGACTCACATTTGCAAATAACTCTCAGCAAATTATAATGTTGCTTCACTCATTTAGACTCTATCATACTGAATGCAATTTTTTGACTCACTTTGACCAGTTAACATTACTAGAACTTTTTACAGGACCAGTAAATACAGCTCTTTTTTTATAGAAAGGCACAAGGAGCAATTAAATGACTTCAGTAAGGAGAGATAATGAGGCAAATAATAAAACTAAGCCTCCCCGTTCATAATCCCATTAAGTAGACTTTCATCCAGGGCTCATGTGCTTTTCTTTTAGGAAAAAGCATTATATTTAAATATACATGTTTATAAATTGCCCACAAAAAAGACCAAATGAGGACAAAGAATTTCATTTGAGGGTATTCTAAACTGATGCATATGTTCCATACTTCTGAAAAGCGTAGAATTATGGGTGTTTTCTACCCTCATTCCACACACAAAGTGGAAAAAGGGAAATACATTGCTCACTGAATGAAAAAATGGAAAGACCAAATGCACGGGCAATTCAAATAGTTCCAGTTCCTCATAAAACACCACTAATTATGGTTTGCTAAGCTGAGATGTCTCTTCAAATATTTGCAAACATTCTCATTTGTAGGTTCCAGAAAGATCCAAAGTTAGCATATATAACTGAGCAATTTATATAATTTCCAGTTAACAATTTTCATGTGTGATAAGGTGATTAAATTAGAAGTGTCTGGTTTCTTGGCCTTACTTGATTGAAATTCGGTTAAAATTATGTTTCAGGTGCTCAAAACTGTAGTAACCCAAATAAATCAACTCACAACTCTAATCAGTTATTTTATATTCATTCAAATGTCCCCTATCTGGGACTTTTGTTTTATAGTCACAATGAACTTCTTGCTTAGAAACAAGTGTTTCCTGGTAGACTTTTATTTTCGAAATTACCAAAGAATTCTTTTTGACAATAATTAATTTTTTCATTGATTCATGGCACAAACTTTACAGATAAGACACAGGGTGAGTGAGAACAATGGTGACAAGAACAAAAATGGATGACCCTTTGCAGATTCTGTATCTGGACTTGCAAGTTTGCTCAGTGTAACATTACCAAATACAAATAAGATGCAACTAACTTATCCCTTGCTTTGTGATATGAGAAAGCATATGTACTAAAATCTCAAGATAAATATAACATCCACGTACTACCATAAAACAAAGCCTCTGTCCACAAATGAGGCTGGTGTCCCCCTCTTTAGAAAGCTGATTTAGCTCTGCAAATTTTCGTTAAGTAGTTTGGGTTAAACTTCAAGTTGTTTTTCTCCAGTTCTAGCATTCTGTTTATCAAGCAGTGACAGGCACTCCTTTTTTGAGTAAAGACATTTTAAGTATTTTGATTACTAAAGTGCTGGGTGAAATGCTGGGAACAATAACAATGCCATGTTAAGGACGTATCAGCAATTGTAATCCTCACCTAATTTGCTTCCTATTTTTAGGTATTCTTGATGTCTTCCATCCTCTGATGCTCCTCACAAAGCACACCCATGATCCTAGTTTTCAATATTAATATATTGAATAGAATATCCATTCTTTGAACACATTCCTTAAATTTTTAATTTGGGGGGGGGGAGGGGCATAAACGGAGAGGGAGAGAGGGAATCCCAAGCAGGTTCTGCACTATAGGCATGGAGCCCAACATGGGGCTCAATCTCATGAACTGAGAGATCATGACCTGAGCCAAAATCAAGAGTCCAACACTTAACCGACTGATTTTATTCACTTTTTATTCAAAAAGCATTTTGATGTGCCCAGTAGGAGACATAAGAATAAGAAGCTACCATTATCTTCTAGAAAGAAGTATTCTAGGGGCGCCTGGGTGGCGCAGTCGGTTAAGCGTCCGACTTCAGCCAGGTCACGATCTCACGGTCCGTGAGTTCGAGCCCCACGTCAGGCTCTGGGCTGATGGCTCGGAGCCTGGAGCCTGTTTCAGATTCTGTGTCTCCCTCTCTCTCTGCCCCTCCCCCGTTCATGCTCTGTCTCTCTCTGTCCCAAAAATAAATAAAAAAACGTTGAAAAAAAATTAAAAAAAAAAAAAAGAAAGAAGTATTCTAGTAAGGAAGATGGGTATATTCAAAGCAAAATAACAATTAAGTCTTATAATAATAATTTAAGACAAACAAAATAAATAACAAATGTTGGTTTGTGATCAGCTGTCATATATGTTTAAGAGCAAATATTTTTTAAATGAATTCAGAATACTAGAGAACTTAAGGGTTTCAGGGTTGGTGAAAGGTTTAAAGATAGGATAAAAATGTTGGAATATTTAAGGAACTATAATTCCTGAGGCACTGCTGGGTCATAGAGCACAAAGTAGAAGAAGGAGGTAGGAGTTGAGATTAAAGACTGGAAAATAAAAGCAAAACTAGCCAGAGAAGGAGAGACTGACATGGTCAAGAGGAACTTGACCTAACACTTGAAAGATGAGTGATATATGGATAAATACATGGACATTTGGCATTCCAGAATCTGGGTTAGTTTCTGGCATTGATCTCTGAAACTTGTATTCTGAGAGAAAGTGATCCCCTTGCTGAAACCCTTGGTAGTCTAGGCCCTTTATTTGAAGCCTAAAGAATTACATAGTTGAAGACTTGTACTTTTATGCACCAGTTGGTCCTCATTCTATTTGCATTTATCCTCCATTGCCGACAAGACTGCTCTGCTCCAGTCCTATTAGCTCATACAGAGCTTCTAGAAGGACTTATTAATTTCTATCTTTGCCTTATAATGTAAGCTGAAACATCCTTCCTTCCTAACCCAAATTATCCAAATCCAACTGCCTTCAGGGCCAGCTCAGTCTCTTATTGTTTATATGCCTTCTCTAGAGAAGGCTGTCCCATGGCAGTATTTCTGTCCTCTGGACTTCAATAATATTTATTGTCTATTTTATTCATGTGTCTTGAATAATGATATGAAACAACATATAATGAATTTTTCATGTCTATATGCCTTATGTATTTTATTTTATTGTAAACTTTCTTCACAGTGTTTTAAACATCCTTGAAGAATAGAAGTATTTCTAATGTAAGAACCATGAAAAGATGCATGGAATCAACACAAGTGCCAGCAATAAAGTTCTTTTTTCTTGCCAACACTAAGTAGGTGGCTCATGAAGTTTCTGTGTTCTTTTGCTGCACCAGGTACCAGACCTGTAAAGCATAATGATTAAAGCAGATGGTTCTGGTCCACTTATAAACAGATATTAAAACAGAACACTTTTATTAGGTTCTGCTTAACAAGATAGTATAAGCAAAAACAATTTTCTACAGAAGCTTTATACACGTTGCAACAGAATAATGTAATATGTTAGCTCAGCCACAGAGAGAATCTGCAGTCTTTGGCTGCCCTTTGCAACATACCAAAGGTGTCTTGTTTCTTCCACAAACTTGAATCACTTATGGAAAAACATTATGACACAATTGGCAGGATTCTTCCCACTGACTTGTGCTTGCTAGTTGGGGCAGTTTGCTAACATAGCTATCCACCCTGCTTTAAAAGAATCACCTACAAGGAACATTAGAATGAGGGTATACAATTTCTGCCCCTGTCATTTCTTTAAGAATTCAGTCATGTATTTATGAGGTTGACCTGGCAACTGAACTACTGTGTAGGATAATTAAATACAGCAATGACAGTTGATTCTTCATTGGGAGGTCTTCAGAAGCAACATTTTTAACCCGAGAGAAGAGGGAATGCTTTGGGTCACTTGGCTGTAGGTCTTCTGGCTACATCAGTGGGATATTAAACCCTGGAAGCCCAGGGAAGAGACAGACACTGGCCACTCTGAGTCACACAGCTGAGACTTCATGGTGTGTTGTTCAGTGAAGGGTGGAGGGACTAAATCTGGGAGGTTTGCTTTTCCAGAAGGAGTTCCAGAGGTCTTCCTCCACCCTGCCTCTTTTACTCCCTAAGGATCACTCATCTGACAATTTTTTTATTTAAGGGAGCTGCTCTGGTCTCAACACCAGATGTAAGAAACCACATTATAGAAATATGTCTCAAGTACCGACTACTCCCTTTATTTCACGGAGTCAGCTCCAGATGTGTGTTACTAAGCCCTGGCTTATACCACACTGCTTTACAACAGAAAAAACATGCTTATTCTTAGCAGCTTGGAAAGAGTGAAAAGTGGGACTGTTAGCAGAATTTTCTAATTTAGCATTGGCTTACTTTGTTTCAATAAAAGGGTTTATCTATTCCCACATTTTATGTAGAATAATCGCTATTCAACATGAATGGTGTTCTCACTATGATTCCTGAGAGTCCTTTTGAGCTGCCATTCCGGTGAAGTCTGACAAGGGTTGGGAACAGAGGTGGCTTTTCTTCAGGAAAAACAAAACAAAACCCTCACTTGTAATAGTCATCAATTTCCATACTGTAACTACTCTCACCATGCTAATCTCAAGTTACTACTGGGAATCCCTACTTGAGACGAGGCAAGGTGTACAAAATCTGTTCTGTAAACTGGATATAGAGTAGCTCCGACCCAAACTCATTGAGGCTCTGGGGCCTCAGACCTGATTCAATTAGCATGGCTCTCTTTTATCAATCTTATTGGTTTATCTGAGAAATGTCTCTTAAGGATATACTCGGAGGAAAGTAGAATTTTTTGAGTTCACAAACCACCCGTTCCTTGACTAATCCCACATGTGTGTTGCAAAAAAGAATAATTAATGGAAGCATATTCTATCACAACCTCCCGTTAATTTTCTGTATTAAGATGAAGCAACGACTTGGTCAACTTCAAATAGCAAGTAATCCTCAAAACTAACATTTATGTCTGAATAGGTTATCAGTGAGTCCCCTGGAAATGAATGAAGGGCACTGAATGAAATAACGAGAGCCATGAGTTATAATGGAATTTGAAAGTGGTTCAGCTCCCCCTTCTGTTGTATAATCTTTGCTCCTTACCCAACCCACCTCAAGTTGAGATACCCTGAGATTGATACATCTGTTGATATTTTCCTTGTGTTATACAAAATCATTAAGTACTTTTTCCACTTTCTGTTGAGCTATGGGCATCAAAGAGAGATCATTTAAAAGGGGATAGATTGTGAATTGTATAATAGGACTTCATCCCCAGCCATGATTAAGTGTGGCTCTTCAAAATTTAATTGTTTCACAGGTAAGGAGCAATGATGATAATCTTTAATTAAAAGTTAATTATTCCTATCAACCACACATTTAAGATGATGAAAAAATAAAGGACTGAATAATACATTGCAAATAAACTCTAAGAATAACACAAAAAATAAATTATCAATTAACAAATAGTTATGTGGGATGAATATCTAAAAGCATATTGGCAGAGGGAACTTCATAAGTAAGGAAAAAGGAAAAAGAAACATTTTAAGGAAATAATATTCTAACAAACATCTTTTGATTATTTCCCATAAAATCATTCTTCTCTACTCACATCCACCTTATTTTATAATTATAACCATACTATGAAACTGAAAATATAAGAAAATTATATTCCCTATGAAAGTCCATTGAAAATCATATTCCTCTTGATTGTTTCACCATGTGACATTTTATAGAAACAAAAACTAATCAATATTCTAGAATTCAATAAAGCATTATAATGCGCCAAATGAAAAATAAATAGTAGGACTGTGATCGTTGTAGTGCTGGAGAAAGTTCAATTCCAATTGGTCAGTGCACTGTCTGCATCTGGAAAGGTTAGTTTTCAACGTACTCCTTAATACTTCTGGTATTACAAAACATGGATATACCTGTATACCTCAAAACTGTAGAGTTTACAAATATTTTACTGAACTAGAATATCACTTTCATCGTGTTTATTTATACATACTATTTCTTTCTTTGAGAAATATATAACATATAATTTTTAAATATATCCCTTACAATGGAAAGATCTACATATGATTTATCTGTAACTTAATTCTCATATGGTTATTCCTTTATTAAAATAGGTAACATTCCTTAATATTAGGAAAGGCTGTGTGAAAAGCATTAAAATTCTTTCAGGATGCCGCCAAAATGTTAATTTCCAAACTATGGCTTTATGACAATAAAATTAGGAAAATATCTCTGCCATGTCTAACATATCCAGTTGCCTTCAAATCTAAAAGAGATTTTATTAGCAATAGTACTTAGAAAAATTTGTGGAGAGTGCTATACTATACCATATTTGTAAAATACCAAATCTGAGAACCCATAACCTGAAAAATTACAATAAGTGAATCAGTAAGTCAGTAAATATATATATATATATATATATATTTACACATATATATTGCATATATATACATGTATACACACACATATATATGTGTGTGTGTGTATTTATTTTTGAGAGGCAGAGACAGAGCATGAGCTGGAGAGGGGCAGAGAGAGAGGAGACAAAGAATCTGAAGCAGGCTCCAGGCTCTGAGCTGTCAGCACAGAGCCCGATTCAGTGCTTGAACCCATGAACAGTGGGATCATGACCTGAGCTGAAGTCGGACGCTCAACTGACTGAGCCACCCAGGCTCCCTTCGATTATATTTAATAAACATCAACATGATATCATATCCTGGTAAGTTATATATATATGTTTTTTTTTTTAATTTTTTTTTTCAATGTTTATTTATTTTTGGGACAGAGAGAGACAGAGCATGAACGGGGGAGGGGCAGAGAGAGAGGGAGACACAGAATCGGAAACAGGCTCCAGGCTCTGAGCCATCAGCTCAGAGCCCGACGTGGGGCTCGAACTCACGGACCGTGAGATCGTGACCTGGCTGAAATCGGACGCTTAACCGACTGCGCCACCCAGGCGCCCCTATATATGTTTTTTAAAAAGCAAAATAACAAAGAAATTTTCCTAGATACTTACAGTTCCAGGGCGAGGATACGGAATTCTACCCTGATAGGAGATCAGCTGATGATTGGGCCCTTCTTTATGGGCAAAAGGCCCATTAAACACAGTCTGTATATCAGATAAATGATACACACACACTGCTGATCCTTTAAAAACTGAGCTAAAAAAAGAAACAGAAAGAGATCCATTTTCTTATTTTTTTTAACTTCTAAATACAATTTAAAAAAAAACAGATGGCAAGGTTTGTGATGAAGAGTTGATAATTCATCATGGAAAAGTTGAACATTACAGTACACACTGTAAAGCTGAAAAATCTCTCCTATTTTGAAATAAGCAATTGGTACATAAAGCATTAAAACATTTAATCCATTTCATGGAGGCAGTAGACAATAATAAGTTATAGAAGAGTTCTCAATGTTTCCAAAATATAGGACAAGTCATAGAGTTTCTAACTAGTTTATCTTAACAACAAAAAATAAATTCATGATTTATTCAAAAATATGAATTTGAATTCTAAGTCACTGTCAATAAAATCTATCATAATTTAAGTGAAAGAAATAAATCTCATTAAGAGAAAACTGTATTTCTTGTTCTTAAGATTATTTTAACGTGAGAATGTTCTCACATTTATCCTAAAGAGTAGTCAGAGAAGTCTAAGTTGTCATAATTTATGTATTTTCCTTGTTAATGACAAAAAAAAAAAAGAAAAACAAAAACAGTAAAGTCCAAAAAAAGTTCGTTACATTAACGCCAATATAATCTCAGAGAATGTGTTTGGATCCTTACTAAAAACTATTTCTGTTGTCACTAAGGCAGATTGACTGAAACAAACATTTCTCTGACTTACATATATCTCTTAAATTAGATGCCTAAGGGAAAACTTAGATGCTCATTGAAAAAAACAAGATATGTCACTAATCATTAGCACTGCTGCTCAGAAATGACAATTATGAATTTTTCAAAAGACTATTGGTGTTGGGGAAAACAAAAACTGTAGAAATATTTTTTTGAAACAAAAATTTTCTTCTGAAGAATTTGGTTCTTTTCACTTTGTTCACTTATTTCTGAGTTAACTCAAGACCACTTTCTCTTTTAGAACACGAGTTAAACTGTTCATCCTGTAGGGCATATTTTTACATATTTTATAGGGCAAATGTAAATATGACATATAATCAATATCTTTGTGATTTTATTTTTCCTTGAATGGACCATTACAGTTTACAATGATGCTGTGCTTGCCCTGCTAAAGAAGAATGCTAAAATCTTCAAATTTTTGTTTTTTGGTTGGTTTTCTAATAAAAGGCACAGATTACATTCTGCATTGGCCCTGCTATCGCTTGGGTACTGTGCTGCCTTCTGAGTAACATTCTCAGTGTAAAATAATTAAACACAAATATATCTAGGAAAAGGTGAGAAGATGGCAAGTTGTCTTGAAATATATGAAAATTAGGATTGGACATCCCAGAGAAGTTAGAAGACATTAAACCTATTTTCCAGTATATGAAATACTGCCATAAGGGATATGAAAACTAGTGCACTATTTTATTAGTTTCCAGTCATCATTTTAGATTGTTCCAGAAGTAAAACTTATTTTAGTAGAAATACCAAAAGTTTTAGGTGAATCATGGATCTTCAAACTACTTCCTTAAAACAAAATATCTTATATACTTTATTCCTACATTATAATTCATATTTTCCTTTCTTTGAGAAAAATAGCATATAATCATTATAAATACTCTGTACAAAACCATTTTGAAAGTATTAGTTCAGCTTGAATATATTTTGGTCACCAGGCAAAAGTAATAAAACAGGATGGTTATATCCTGAATGCTTTGTAAAATTAAAAACTGAAAACAATGTTTTGTAATAATTACTGTCATTTAGTGAAGTTTATTGTTTAACACATAAGCTATAATTGTTTAATAATTACCTTGATGTTGTAAAAATGCCATACACTAGTGTTGTCCTTGGGTTATCAGTTTCCAGCAGAAACACATCCTCTATAAAAGGAAAATATCATTCTTTTAAAGTTCCCAAATATTAACCATATTTAAAAAAAATTTACCCCAAGAAAATAATTTCAACTATGAAAAATATTATCGAGAAGCATATTCTGGCAGTATCATTATAATCTGGAAACAACTAAGTGAACCCAATGAAAGGCACGTGGTAAAGTGAATTAAATGAAATATCATACAAACACTATAGGGATGTATATAGACTGCAACCTTATGGAAACCATGCTAGTGAAGTAATATTAAGTGAAAAAGGTATAGAGTGGTATGTAATCTAGACTAGAATCATGTGAAAATCGTACAACTATGTAACAGATTACAATAAGATTACCAGTGAGTATTTCTGGTTAGCAGAGCTATATTTTCCTATCTTCTTTTGTATGCATTTTCTAAATATCCTTTAAAGATAACATAATAGTTTTTTCAATTTAAAAAAGTATTACATTCACAGTTTCTTTTTGACATAGGGTTGGAAGCTGGAATGTGGAAGAAAACTCAAAGCGACTTTTTTCCTTATATAAAAGAAGACTGTTTTGGCTTATGGTTAAAATTGCTAGTGACATTTTTACTTAATTGATAATTTGCCTAATAACAAAAAGTTTAAAGTATATTAAGGCAAAGACAAAGGTACAGATAGTAAGGCTCAGTACCACAGAACAGAACCTGGAAGTAGATTTCTGATAGGAAACCTCAGTGAATAATCAATTGTCACAATTACAAGAAAGGTCTGAATTTAGTAACATTTTTTGCAAATAAGATTCTTGCTGGGAAAAAAAAAAAGTTAAAAAAAAAAAAAAAAAAGGGGCGCCTGGGTGGCGCAGTCGGTTAAGCGTCCGACTTCAGCTCAGGTCACGATCTCGCGGTCTGTGAGTTCGAGCCCCGCGTCAGGCTCTGGGCTGATGGCTCGGAGCCTGGAGCCTGTTTCCGATTCTGTGTCTCCCTCTCTCTCTGACCCTCCCCCGTTCATGCTCTGTCTCTCTCTGTCCCAAAAATAAATAAGCGTTGAAAAAAAAAAAAAAAAAAGTTTAAAGATTCTTGCTGGGAAAAAAAAAAGATGTAACCCATTTTTATTGCTTACCTCTCAGATGATGAGGTAAAAAAAAATCTGAGAATAGCCAGTAGTTTACATTTTAATGGGTTAAAGCAAAATAAATGTCATTTCTAAATGGCACTTAGTAAACATAACACTATGATGTGTATCAAGTTATTCTGATTAAAAAGAGAACTGTTTCTTGGTAGAAAGGAATCAGATCGTTAGTTCTTATTTGACCTGGTATAACTCTACTTACGTCACACATCCTGAAAGTAATTCATCTCAGGGTCACCCAAGAAGGGCTGATTAGAGTACAAATTTAATTTCCACCCTGAAATTTTCCCATCCAACCTTGATTTTGCTAATTAGCTATTAATAGTAAAAATATTTAGCTGTATTTGCATACAAACTGATTTCAAATCAGAATATTAGAATTTATTTTTATTTTTATTTTTTTTCAACGTTTTTTATTTATTTTTGGGACAGGGAGAGACAGAGCATGAATGGGGGAGGGGCAGAGAGAGAGGGAGACACAGAATCGGAAACAGGCTCCAGGGTCTGAGCCATCAGCCCAGAGCCCGACACGGGGCTCGAACCCACGGACCGCGAGATCGTGACCTGGCTGAAGTCGGACACTTAACCGACTGCGCCACCCAGACGTCCCAGAATATTAGAATTTAAATGCAGAGGAAATACACATTCTTTTAGAAAAACACAAATAGGGGCGCCTGGGTGGCTCAGTTGGTTGAGCGTCCAACTTCGGCCCAGGTCATGATCTCGCGGTTTGTGGGTTCGAGCCCCGTATCAGGCTCTGTGCTGGCAGCTCAGAGCCTGGAGCCTGCTTCGGATTCTGTCTCCCTCTCTCTCTGCCCCTCCCTGGCTCACACTCTGTCTGTCTACCTCTCTCTCAAAAATAAAAACATTAAAAAAAAATTTAGAAAAGCACAAATACATCATTACTCATTTGTCAATTACACAGGGGCAAAACAGATTTAAAAAGTACTTAAAGAAATTTATGAACAGTAAACATTATTCATTCAAATTGGCACATGATTTATGCTGAGAACATTCATGGAATATACATCCTCTGCAGAGGTTATTAAAATATATAAACTTTACAAACTCTTTTTCAAAAACATTTTTCAATCTCAAATCCATGTACCTAATTCATCAAAGTAAGTTTCCGGGCCATCTTCATCGGTTACAGAGCACACCAGCCTCGCTTTTAAGAAGGTCGTCCACTTGTTGACAAGGCTACGCAGACCTCCAGTGTCATTCTGAAACCATTTTGAAAACACATTTCAGATGGCTTAAATAAATACTAGAGTGTATTAAAAATTCATCTTAGATTTGTATATCTTGGGGAGTTGTTATAATCCGAAGTATGCAAATGTTAACTATATCTGCATACCGAAAAAAGAGGGATATTTAAGATTTATATTGCTTTATAAAATAGCTATAGCTATGCAATTAATTTTCTCCAATATGGTATCAACTGAAAATGTTTCAAAGAGGAGTTTAATAAATATATGCCCTAAAGCTTTCTAAATTTAACAATGTATGATGAAATACCTTTGAAATGTTATGGAGAACATATAATTTAATTTGCCTTTTCTTGATAACTCACTGTCTTCAATATGAACATAAATTATTGTATGCAGTGAAGATTATAGATGCTACTGTGGTCAGGAAAGTATGTTTATACTTCTACCAAATGGTCTCCAATAGTCTATTTTCTCTCCTTCACTTCTCTGTGTCAGCATTTAGTCCTCAGTATTTCCAATCAAATGCTTTAATATACACATTTCTCTGGCGAGGGCAGGAAAAGTGGTGTTTGGATCATTCACATACAGTCTCTACTGATTGTTTTCTGTATGTCCAGAAGCCTTTCATCCCTTCTGCTGCCTTTACTGCCTGAGGAGCAGATGACCTCCACAATCAGTGGAACACTGTAATATCTAAAAATAATGATTTTAAATACTAAACACTTGAAGAAACACTTTTGCACAAAATATGCTAATCATAAATCAGTCAGGGAAAACCTGTAAAAATCTTATACGAGAAGGCATCATGAGCTTTTTTTGAGTTGCTCCGTATACTTGCTGTTTATACACAAGACCATTTTGTTTACTGCTTTTAACTAGGACTGTATTTTATTAATGCATTTCTTAATTTTCACTATTGTAGACAGTTCCCCAACAATTGTCCTTACTGAGGTTTTGCTGTATTTTATTCACAAGAATTATTCTGTTTCTGTGATGTAGAGTTTAGCTATTTGTTTTTAATACAAATGTATTAAATGGATGAATGCATTAAGTAGAAAAGCAAAAATTAAATAAAATTTCTCATTTGTATAAGACCATGACCAAAATATTTCTTTGAATTAAGCTTTTTTATTTATCTCATATGACCGATGTGAATAAACATTAAGTTAAAATGTCTTCTCTCAGGGCACTGGGGTGATTCAGTCAGTTAAGTGTCTGACTCGATTTCAGCTCAGGTCATAATCTCACAGTTCGTGGGATTGAGCCCCATGTGGGGCTCTGTGCTGACATCCTGGAGCCTGCTTAAAATTCTCTCTTTCCTCTCTCTCTGCCCTTCCTCCACTTGTGCATGCTGTCTCTCTCTCTCTCTCTCTCTCTCTCTCTCTCTCTCTCTCTCTCAAAATAAATAAATAAACATTAAAAAAAATCTTTAAAATGTCTCCTCTCAATATTGAGTTAATTTGTAACAGTAGATGAAAGTAGGAAAATAAACTATTAGCAAAAGAAAATACATTTATACAATTTGAATTTGTGAGTCTTTCTTCAAATTAGGACAGGTTTAATACTTACAGGACATATTCTAGCAATCATGGAATGAATCTGTTTTGTGCTTCTGCTATTGTCGGTCAGTTTCTCTTTGAAGAAGAAGTACACCTTAGCATCATTTGGATCCGTGCCATCTGGGATGACATGTGCATCCACAAACATAGGTTCTGGAAAAAAAAAATACAAAGACTATATATATATATATACTCATGATGGAAATCTATCTACCGTCCACCCAAGTAAACCACAGGCACATGCCTTCTCCATCCTTGGTATAGAAGAACAATTCAGTGTTCATAGGCACAAAGTCTATAAGCAGTAATTGTATTCACACAACATATTGTATTTGGAATGTCAAGTGCCACAAAATATATCTATAATATAACAGCTTCAACTACTTTTCCTGGGGGGCGCTGGGTGGCTCACTCGAATGAGTGTCAGACTTCAGCTCAGCTCATGATCTCCAGTTCTTGGGTTCAGACCCTGCATGAGGCTCTTTGCTGACAATTCAGAGCCTGGGGCCTGCTTCGAATAGTTTCCCTGTCTCTCTGCCCCTCCCCCCTGATGCTTTTTCTCTCTGTCTCTCTCTCCCTCAAATAGAAATAAGCATTTTTAAAAAAAAAACTATTTTTCCCTATCCACAATACATTCTAGAAGTTCAATAAATGCAAAAATTCTTTGGGCAATGATGAGTTCTAAAAAACTAAAAACGTTTCTACCAGTTATTTCCCATGGAATATAATGGCCATTTTACGGAAAAAAAGTTTGTTTTTCAAAGTATAGTTCTCAATCTAGTGCATATAATATAAACTCAAATTCACTGAAGCAGAATGAGTAGGGAGTCCAAGATCTGAAAAACACATTTTTTTTCTTAAAATACAGCATATGAAATGAAGGGGAAATTTTTCAAGGAAAAAATGCAGTCATTTGAAGACATAGAGGGATTCCTTATTTCAAGAACAAAAGAAGTTTTAGAATACTCTATTTCCAGATGTACTAGTGTCATAAATTGAAGAAGTAAATGGACAATCAATGCTTTCTTGTGCCTGTCCATCAGTGAAATAAGATGCTTAAGTGTGGTGATTCATGCTTTGCTATGCAATGTTAAGTGGATTGCCAAATTTAGGGTCAGCTAGAAATCTTCCCCAGGGAGAAATGACAAAGTTCTTAGTGGTTTCTGCCTCCTCTAAACAACAGCAACTGACTGAAATTGTACATTTCAAATGTCAAATGAATATCTTTCATGATGTGAAATTCATGTGACACCTCCAAAACTGGAAACAACTGAATGCTTATAATCATAAAGTTATCATACCTATGATTTTCATTAAGTACTAAATAAAGTATAAAAAATATATATACCAGTTTTATAATTTAATAATCTAAATATAAAACAAATAGGAGGAGTTATTCAAAATATTTCAATCATTATATCTATCATAAATTTAGGAAATTTTTTAGATTTGACATTAAAATATTCAAGCATGATCTCGCAGTTCATGGGTTCGAGCCCTGCACTGGGTTCTGTGCTGCCAGCTCAGAGTCTGGAGCCTGCTCTGGATTCTGTGTCTCTCTCTCTCTCTGCTCCTCCAGCACTCATGCTCTCTCTCTCTCTCTCTCTCTCTCTCTCTCTCTCTCTCTCTTAAGAATAAATAAACATTAAACAAATAATAAAATAAAATATTCAAGCAGACTATATGAGTAAAATAGCATATTTATGTGATATATAATTGGAGAAGATTCTTAAATGTGAGCCTGTATGATAAGTATCACTGTCATTTTTATTTATTAATACATCTTATGACAATTGTATGATGGTTAATAAAACGTTAGAATATGAACTATGGACTACTTCGATTATTTATTTATCCTAAATATTAAAAATAATAAAGTACAGAATTGTGACTTACATCATGGCTTTTTAAACAATTTTAACCTTTCTTCATTAGAGAATAAAATAGTTTAAAGGATGATTCTAAAAAATGCACAAAATGTTTCTTACCACTGAGCCATTTGGAATTGTGTTGATCAGTTCTGACTGCATTCCTCTTCGTTAAACTTCGAAAAATAGCAGCATCTGTGCCCATGAAATCTATATACATTCCAGAGAAAAGCTCCTCATCTATGAAGAAGAAAATGTCAACACAATTTTAAATCTTTTTTAGAAATCAAGAACTTGCTTATTAGATGATCACACAAATTATAGTGTTTATAATTGTCGTTTTTCATTGTCCATCACATAAAAACATTTGATAAATGTAATCTGATGTCATTATTGCCTGTGAGTTTACTAAAACAACTTTATTTATTATAGAAATAAAAATTCTTCTGCCTGCACTTAATTATACTAAATACATATGTTTATATAGTATGTATCAAAAATCGTGGAAATAATATATGTGTTAAAGATAATAAAATAGCTTAATTATTACTTTCTTTTAATAAATAAATAAAAACTACTATAAGAGAGAACTCAGTTTCTAATTTTGGCAGTAATTAACCAAGTGGGAATTAGGGCTAAGTCATTTAACACCTGAATCTCTATCTTGTCATCTGTAAAATACAGGAATTGGCTTATGATTTCAAAAGTTTTCACCATATTAAGAATTCCATGATTTCACCAAACAGATTGAAGATATTAGTTTTTATTGTCAAAATATTATTAATGGTAAAATTATCTTACGATTAAAAGTATATGTTTTAATTTTTATGCTATAAGGTTTCTATAAGGTAAATAAAGTGCTACTTTTTCAATTGTAACACACAATTTATTAACATTATGCTAAAAATATAATATTATGTTAATAACACACATATGGTTTGACATATGAAACCATAAAAAATAGAATACAGAGATAAAAAAATATATTTTAGGGGCGCCTGGGTGGCGCAGTCGGTTAAGCGTCCGACTTCAGCCAGGTCACGATCTCGCGGTCCGTGAGTTCGAGCCCCGCGTCAGGCTCTGGGATGATGGCTCAGAGCCTGGAGCCTGTTTCCGATTCTGTGTCCCCCTCTCTCTCTGCCCCTCCCCCGTTCATGCTCTGTCTCTCTCTGTCCCAAAAATAAGTAAACGTTGAAAAAAAAAATTTAAAAAATATATTTTAAAATTAAATTACCATCATTAATGGAAAAAACAGATATTTTAATCTATATTTGCACAACATGAGACATTGAGCTTATTTGTTAGGGTCCATATTAATTTTTGCCTATTAAGGAAAGTAAGCATTGAACTGGTATGTGCGACCCTAGAGTAAAAAATAGTAGTTAAATGTCTATTTAAAAAAGAATAAAAGTTATCAGGTCTGATCCAGGGAAAAACCCATGCAGTTTTTTTCTTTGACTGATGTTCTAGAATCAGTCTGGCTACCTTCAGATCATGGTCCTTTTGGCAGGACTGTAGCATTTTGAAGCACTCCAGTCTCACTCCTTAGTAATAAGCAGTACCAGCTAACCGAGGACAGAATGGAGAATGAAATGTTTTTAATCTCCAATATGATCTCATCAGGTCATGAACTGGACCCCTACCAGTGAGCGAGTGGGTATGGCAGGCATTATGTTGCCCAGTTCTGCTTCCTAGTAGGGGTCTGAGGTCCGTGGGAACAGATTATAGGGAGATAACAAAAATGTCCATGAAAGCATTTTGAGCAATTTAGCTTCAAAATTCTGCGAACATTTGTGAAGCATCTACACAAGTATTCTGTAGATACAATGGTTGTGACAATTAAAATAATTTTGCAATTAATTATTTTACATTCTTTTTATACCTGATACCCCCCAAATGGTGGGTTATAAATTTCTGCTATTCAATGGATTGATTAACACAGCTGTCAATTATCGGATCTGTTTCCAGGAAGAAAAGGAAAAAGGACACTCAGAGGATGATGTATGGCAGAGAGGGCTGAGTCTAATCTTATCGCATACCACTTATTAATTATGTCTTAGCTATTACAAAAGCCTACCAGTCTAATTGGCTTCATAACCTGTCTTAAATTCTCAGTAATTTCAACAGCAAATCAGGAATAATGAAGTTTCTGCTTTATTTTGTATAAGAAATAATCAATGCCACTTTAAGAAGAATTCTGAATAGGGATTTTTTTTTCAGAATGTTTGTGGAGGATTTATGCAAAGATAAACTTGTGCTTTCTAACGTTAATCCGAAAAAACTTTGCTTTCGAATTTTACTTCCACTGACCAGAAAAACCTCATTAGGGTCTTTATAGGTTCTTTAAGAAATGTCATCTGACTTCTTATTGTGATACAACAATGGCATGAGAAAATAGCAAAAAGCACTAAACAACTATATTATGAAATTTGGAATTCTCCAATTCTTGATGCTTCTTGGCACTTTAACAGATAGAAATGCTTTAAACATTCTGTGTTATTTAGTACCTTGCAATCCAACAGACATGATAAAGCCCCAAATGCCAAAATGAGATGACTACACAAATTGACTGTGTAATACTGGAGATAATATTGGAGAGAATGTTAGAGGGATAATCAATAGAACAAGTAAAATGACAAATGCAAGCTAATAAAACTTCTTTCCCCTTTTAGTTTCAGTTTTTAAGGTAAGCAAATAGTTTAATGACTCTTTGATAGTTCAAGTTCTAATGTTAATCAAAATATTGAAAGGTAGTAAAGGAACATAAGCATAGGAATTGAAGTCTTGGATCCTTAGTATATGAAAGTCAATAACTAATTTTGTAAACAAATCCAATTCTCTAAGGACAAAACTATTAAATGACTTAACAAGTTTAACAGGAATATTTATAGTGCCCAGTTTTAAGCCTTTTTTGTTCCAAATGATATTTGATGAGTATAATTGTTAACACAACTTTGAATTTTATTTTCATAGCATTTAACTTGAAGTAAGTAAAAACTCTACATATTTATCTAGTATTACGTAGCATACCATTTTGATAGGTGAATACAATTTTCTTCCTAACGAAAAGACTTTCCATGCACTGACTCTATTAAATAATATTTAGAAGCTTATCTGAAAAGTCCCTGCATCAGACATAATTGGGTATGTTGTGACTTCAAAGCTTTATACTTCTTGGTCCCACTGATAGACTTTCATCTCCTCCCTGCCCACTCTGAATAATCATAGGAAAGAATTCACTGGATAACCTCCAAGTTTACATTTTAGTCAGTGCTGGATGTACCTGTCTTAATTTAGTTTCCAAATATGAGAAAGATGAGTTGCTACATTAAATGAATAAAAGCAAGGTGTTCTGAAAACAATAATCACCTTTCCACCTGTTCCATTATCAAGTACTGCAATTTATCACCAGCAACACATAAGAAAGCAAAGGGTAAAAGCATCTACTGTCCATTCAACACACTGAAATCCCAGATTTGTCCCCACAGGCAGCACATGTTAAGTCAGGCATATTCTGGAAGTGTCTTAATTAACCAGAAGAGAATGCCTTTAAGTGAATTACAGAAAGGCATCCAATGATTGAGATTCAAAGATATTCATTTGTTAATATATATAGCACCAAGCGACTGGGCATGCTTTTTAACTGATACATTTTATAGAAAATGAGGAGGGGGGAGTCACTTTGCTACCACCTCTTTTTAGTATAGTACCTTCTGGACAATTGATAGAGAATGTATTTGGCTAAGACATGCACTTTGTTATTCTTTCATTTGAAAGAAATACCATTTTTTAAAAATTTACTTTGTGGGGGAGAGAGCGTGAGTACATGAACAGGGGAGGGACAGAGAGAGAGGCAGAGAGTTTCTCAGGCATGCTCTACACTGCCAGCTCAGAGCCCGATGTGAGGCTTGATCTCACAAACCATGAGATCATGACCTGAGCCGAAGTCAAGAGTCAGACGCTTAACCCCCTGAGCCACCCAAGTGCTCCGAAAGAACTGCCATTTTAATTATCTGTAAAATATTGCTAAAATTTATGAGGAAAAATGGGTATACTGAATACTACAAAAACAACTACAGAAAACACTGAGAATTACTTTATATTTCATTACATGTATACAAATACACATGTTTTGTAAATGTTGACATGCTCTAGAAACGACATCAGCAACATAGTAAGTGAAAAAATAATTGCTTATCATTTAATCATGAATTCTTGAAAATGAGAAACTACAATTTCTCAGTTTACAACTTTCTGTTACCTCACTCAGGTCTATCATTCATGCTACCTTCCCAATAGGCATACCACGTCGTGAATTTATTTTTTTAATCTTTTTATTTTATATTTCCCCCTCCTTCTTTTATTTTTGACTTACTGATCATAACAGACACCGTGTTCACATTGGGGTTGAAGGAGCAGCGTCCTTTTCCAGATTCACACTTGGAGTCAATCACGAAAACTTGGTCCTTTATTATAGATAAAATACAAATGTAGCAATAATAAGTAGCTTTATATTTAGTTAACCGGATTGTTCTTTAATAAACAAAGCATCATCATAAATAATATGCTTTTTATTGGTTTGCCTATGTTTTCTCAATTTACTTTGTTAAGACTTTCTTGGCCTATATGAAGAAATTATAAATTATAAGCAAACTTCAGTAGGTAAAAGTTTTCATTCTACTATAATCCCCGTGAAGCTGATTCAATAAGTTTTCAAATCTATATCAGCAAAAACCACATGGGAATCAAGGATCATTGTAAACCTGAACTAGATAGCTTGAACACTGGCCAAAAGAAGAAAATTGTCCATAGAGGAATAATGTATACAAGGATTATAATAGTTCCAAAATAATCAAGACATTTATAAAATACAAAATTTTTATCACCACTTAATTTTGTTATATAAGCATTATACTCGGTTCAACAAAATAATTCATAATTTAGATAAAAACTGTTTTTCACTCATTTAACAAAAATTTATTGAGCATGTTTTTGACTCAACACATATTAAATGAACATCAAAAGTCTGCCATGCACTCTTCAGCCATCATTAGTTGCTTCAGGGCCAGTTTATTAAGCATTTACTACATGCCAGACACCAACAAAACATGAGGAATACAGTAAACCAGACAAAAATCTTCTTCCTCAAGTAATTTATAATATAATGATGGAAAATATGAATATAAAAAGAATACTACACAAAACATAGAATATGTTACATGGTGCTCAGTGGGCAGGACAAAAATTAAGCAGAAAATAGAACTAGCGAAACCCAGGGATGAGAGGTAATAATTCAATTTGAAATATAATGGTCAGCGTAGCCTTACAGAGAGGGAATATTTTGCTTGTATATTTATCTTATTCTTAAATAAAGTCAGTAAAAGCTACTACTAAAATTCAAAGACCAAAGTTTTCACTTTTGTAGGTTGCATGAGATTATGGAGGATCTTAATTATCAAGCTAAGGTTTTTCAAAATTTTTCTGAAAGAAATTCAGTTTCAATATTTTTTAAAATTTTTTTTAACATTTATTTATTTTTGAGACAGAGAGAGACAGCATGAACGGGGGGAGGGCCAGAGAGAGAGGGAGACACAGAATCTGAAGCAGGCTCCAGGCTCTGAGCTGTCAGCACAGAGCCCAACGCGGGGCTCGAACTCACAGACCGTGAGATCGTGACCTGAGCGAAGTTGGACGCTCAACTGACTGAGCCACCCAGGCGCCCCAGTTTCAATATTTTTGAGTATGGAAATGAAAGAATCAAAACACTGCTTAAGAAGATTGGGTCTTACCTTGGTGTTTTAAGAAGATTGAGAAAGGCAGTTAATAAAAACAGACACTGGATTAAAGAATATAGATTTGATTTCAAGTGCAGTAGTTCAGGAATTAGATAATAATACTCTGACATGCCAGGATCTCAGTGATCATGGTAAGAGGAGTAAAGATGCAAGAGAATTTGTAAAGTAAAAATCAACACAGCTCGGCAATCAATTACCAACTGGATGTGGTTCAAGGAAGAGGAAGAAAACAAAGATGATTCTGAAGTTTTGACTCCTTAAAGAAAATAAAACTAGTTCAGTTTTGTTACATTGAGTTTGATGTGTTGTCAGAATATTACTGACATGATGGGGGAATCATAGAACTTAAAAAAAATCACAGTCCTCTATCCTGGAAAAGTCTTACAGAATGATTTTCTTCAATGAATTAACTCTACAGATGAGGAAAATATAACTTGCACAAGATCATGTAGCTAAATTATGACAAAATTAAAGTTAAAATTCAGTCTCCTGACTCCTCACTATGTCTATTTTCCAAAAAGTCAGTATTTATACAATAACCTTACTTAACAAATAATTGAGGAAAAGCAATGATGTTTAGTAAAGCCAGCTATGATCAGTTAGCCAGAGATGTACATATATTATACTAAAAAAGTGAGAGTTGGCATTGCAGGAGTTGATGAAATTGCTTAGGTACCACTTGCTCTCCACTGAACGATTTCTTTATTGTACAGCGTCCTCATTCTCACACAGTTATAGTCTAGATCTTGTCATCACCAGAAAGAGTATGGTCCACCAGAATAATCACTAACTCAAGCACATAGCAACAAATCTTCAATTTTATCTCCTTTCCATTTTTTCTCAGTTCATCAGCCTTCTGTCTTCCTGACTTTTTTGTTAACCCATATAGATTCAATGCTATTTATTTTCAATATGTTTTTTGCAGAAATATTAAGTTCCTTGAATCTGCGATTTTTTTCATTGAAACCACAGCCTGGAAGGGCATGTCTACCTGTACATTCTCCATACTTGTTTCCATATATCTAAGTATTTTACAGAAGGTTGTCCAAAAAGGTAAATTCAACAAAAATAATGATTTTTTGGTCACCAACACAAAATGGATCCTTATACAGCTCAGCAAACCTTCAAGAACACTAATATCAATTGATTGTTCCATTAATAATTTCAAACCACTATCACTATAGACAAATCTATTAACTATTGATTGATCATATAATTGCAGATTAAGTGAACCCTTTAAATGAGATGTCTTTAACTTCTTACTACCAAACACATAAATACGCATACACTAATACATGCATTAGCACATTCTTGTTCCCGCCTCTCTACTTCTCTGACTGTTTCTTCTTAGTCATGTTTGAAGGTCCCCCATCTTGCCCCCATCTTGCCCTTAAATTAAGAAACCCTCAAGTCTCAGGCATAATCACTCTTCTTTTTTCACACAGTACTCTGCATGATTAAACCCTTGCATTTCCTGGGCTTCAGTTATTCTAATAAAACGACTCAAACATTTATATAGCCAAGTTTATATTCAACTGCCTACTTGACATTTCCACTTGGATCTTTCAACAGCAACTCAGACTCAAGAGAACCCAACCCAGGCTTAAAACCTTAACCTCAAACATGATTTTCTTTGTTCTCTCTCATCTCAGTTCATGACAACTATATAACTAAAGAAGCCAAAAACCAAAAATGAAAAACAAACAACAAAAATGTCAATACCTGTATCATTGTAAATTTCCTTTTATATAGCCAAATCTACCACTGTCAACTACACCATCTTACACTTTGTGCTTATCTTTCTGTCTTTATTGCCCCTCCCCTGAGTTTAATAATTTCTTTCTTGGCCTATTATATCCATTCTCTAACTGATCTCACCACAGCCCTCTCAACCCCTCCCTACCCTCAATCATTTATAATACAATACACAGTGACAACACAATGCTTTCCTTGCCATTTTCTGCTTAAGATCATTCCAGTTGCTTCTCCTTTGACACAAGATAAAGATCAATATCTTAAAGGTAGCTTACAAGTTCTAATATAATTTTGTGTCAGTCATTATCATTAAATAAATACTTATTTGTAGATTGAATCAATAAAAGAGAAATAAATAGGACCAGAAAGAGAGTAAGTGGTGAAAAATTAGGAAAGAAGGCATGGGAAAATGTTTCATGGTTATAGATGTTAATAAAGGCATTGAAAAATAGGGGGCATGGCCAACATGTTATAGATCGGTCAAGGAAAAAGGATGCAGATTAAGGGAATTAATTTGATCACTGAGGACTCTTGGCCACTAGAAAATAGTTTTAGTTTATGGGTAGTAATGAATGTCAGATCAGAAAGGTTTAATAATGATATGAAAAACAGAAATGTAAAACAGAAAATATAGCCTACTAGTCTGAGAAGTTTTGTGATCAGTAAAAGAGGGAAAAAAGAAGTTGAAAAAAGTCACAGACCCAAGATAATGATTTAAGGAAAAGAAACATGATCCTATTTTTAAACAGGAAAAAAAGTAAATGCAAGAGAAAGGAAATGAAGATATAAAACAGTAATAAAGGTTACTGATAAAAGCACTTTATTGAGAAGGAAAATGCACAACTTTTTTCTGACAAAAGGAAAGCTACAAAAAGACACATAAGCAGAAAGGTTTGGTGACTAATTTGCTTCAAATGGCACAGGGAATGATTTGAATGCCTGTGTTATTCTTGGTCATTCAAAGGTAAGGTTATCTGCTTAATGACTGGCAGAGTCAGAGGCTTAAATGGTATTCAACTGCTGGAACCAATGTATGGAGACATCTTATAAAATCAACGAAAAATGAGATGTAGGAATAGTCCATGAATGTGTAGTGAAATTAACCCACTATTTATTTTTGTTAATGTTTTATTCATTATTTCAAGTCATTATTTACTTGTGTTGCTTTATCTTTTTCCAGGAACAGAAGACAGGGGATGAAGACGGCAGACAGAAGAGAAGAACCGTGGTTAGGAATTGGTGTAGCAAGGACTGCAGGCATTTTGGATGGGCATCACTGAAATGTTCTAGGAAAGCTCTGAATCAGTCTCACAGAAAAATGGGAGACTCATAGGATATAATGAAAGTGTGTGATGTTCCAAATGTGGAGTAGGCTCAGAAAATGCTCTCTGAGAAAAAAATGAATGACTATTTGACAGATAGATAGAAGGTGGTCGATAGTATCTAAGAAATGAAACTGAATAAGTAATGATTATGTGACCCTAATTTGGTTCACTGTCAAACTGGTTGTAAACACAGGAAAAATACCATATCTCAGTATCAGCACATGGTGTTACTAGTAAGTACTATCTCTGGTCATTATAAAATGCAATGATAGTGATGCATAAGAAGGAAAATGCTCTCAAAATACAACCTCTCTGTATCATATCTTCATTTTACACTAGGGGATCTTTTATCCTAAACTAAAGAAAATAAATACAGGAGATGTTTGATAAACTACATAGTCTATATTTCTGTTACTGTTTACATACTATAGATACATAAAAATGATGTTATGGTAAAACCCTTTGACTTGAACTGACTGCATACAAAGCTTAAAATTCATAACTCTTTTCATACTTAAATTGGCACTTAAGATGTTCACATATTATTTTAAGAGATTAATTAATGGAAATGCTTCCCCTTTGAAATATATCTTTTGAAGTGAGACTAAAGTAGTTCATATATTTAGTAAAGTGATTAAATTTTATTTCATGCTGGTTTTCCAAAGGAGATTATTTTTTGGACCGACTTTCCAATTAAGCCTTGAAGTGCATAGTGGGCAATTTGTACATGGGAAAATGATTTTATTTGAAATCTGTGCTCTGAAAACTGCTATGCTATTGTTGGCGAGTACAGTGAGTGCACAGCCTTCAGTGGCGTGTCTGACAGATGGCAGACGTCTGGGGCAGTAGTTTATTTAATCAATTGATCACAGGCATGTGGTTCTAATGACAAGTTCAATGTAGCCAACGTACTTTTCCAAGAAGCATAGTTCTACTTTTCTTTAAGAATTGTAATATTTCATATTATCTTGAACCACTTGGAAATGCCTCATTTGGGGCTCAACTTGTAACCACTCAGTTATGTTTAAATGACTTTTTATTTACCAAAAGATATGTATGTATAAATTACATGTCCGAAAAAAATTTAATAATAAAGTAATATAAAGAGAATCATTATTCAATTATATTTGTACTAAAGTAGATTAATCTTTGTTAAGGGAGAATAAACTTAATAAGATATAGCCGTAGCAACATTTAATTTTTTTAACAGTTCTAATCTCTAAAATTGAATGAATATATAAGAACTGGACATTCTAGATTTAAGTTGCATAATGGAAACAAAGCAAGATAATTTGAAATAATTAAGTTTTTTAAATGCTTACATTTGTTAAAACAACATGTTTGACTAAAAGAAAAAGGAAAAACTCTTCGGTCTAATGCATACTTTTCTTAAGTCAATAATTTTAAACTGGGACAAACACGGTTTTAAATCTCATAGGTGAAGTTCAACCAGCTTGTATTTATCTATACATTAGGTATGCATTTAGTGTTTAGCAAATGTTTTTGTTCAAAGAACCCCAAGTCATTTTAACTAATGTAGGAAAAAGGATAGAAAAGCCTAGTGTAGACTAATGTTCGTCTAAAATCAAAGTATGACCTATTAATTATAGAAACTTCTTTTCAGCAAAAGCACCTGGCATCCTGCTTTATTTATCTCTTACAGGTATCTCATAAAAGTTTACCAAGTTTGAAAGTTAAATAAAAAATTACTTAAAATAGGTTTAAGAAAGTGAGTTTACACTACAATATTTCTATAATTTGGAATAAGCATTTTTGATACCTTCCTTTCTAAATAATTATAAAATTACATCACTTTTATTTCCTTTGTCTCTTGCAGATTTTTTATTCAGAAGTTATATAAAACAGCTACACTCTAAGTAACTTGGGGGACAGTAACCAAATGGAATATATTTAGCGTTAAAAGGTCTTGAAGGTTTTTAATGGCTATTGATGATAATTCCAAGTTTTTACTCTCAAATACAGTTTTAAGAAATCTTTGAAACTCACACCATAGCTAAAAATGAAAAACTTTTACACTTACCTCTGATCTTCTCCCTCTATTCAAATAAGTACACACTGGGCTGAAAGCCCCACTGCCACAAACGTACAAGTGAGTGCGGTTGAAAGCTTGAATTACACGGACGAAGTTCCCACAGCCATGCTAGAAGAGTAGGTGAATAAGCAGTTAGTAATAAAGGACTTTTATTGCTATTTCTAAGTAGTCCTGTCATACTTCGCTATATATTTTCCTTTCTGCTCTCACTTTTTTGTTGTTGTTAGGAGATAACAAGAGAACAACATGGTTTATTTTATTGGTTTACTTCAGCAAGAAGGTAGTTCAACTTAATGAGTAAAATGGCGTATCTGTCTCATATTTCAATATTTTATATACTGTGTAAGTTTTTATGTTCTGAAACTTTATGAGCTTACTCTTTACCTGAAAAAATTGAGAAATTGAAAAGTACACCAAATTGTTTCCTCAAATTTTCATCAATATGTTATACACACACACACACACACACATATTATAAACATGTTTTTAATGAAATTGTGCTTATACAAGGTCCATATCATCGTGAGTACACAATGGCAAACACTATTAGCTTTTAGAGTTGGTGAATGAAACAAGCCATAAACAAAATGCCAGCACTGTGAGGCGATTATTATCTCTCTGCCCTTCATCCCCTAAAATACCTTCTTCCCTAGTCTTCTTTCTCACCTGCTCCTACTCCAACCATTGGAAATGTTGTCATTGATTCACTCAATGAAATGCAAAATAATTATTGTAATTATAAGTTGACTATGACCTTGCAGAAGTGTATAAACACAGTCTGCACCAAAGGCAGATCCCTGTGACTGAAGTAATCATTGCATGTCTATATTGCTATGTTCACTAGATTTTGCTGACTACAAATTAATCAAGCCTGAAACTGAATTTTGTTTTCTTTGCATTTTTTTCACAAAGAACATCATTAAAAATGTTATAGATTATAAAATTTTTTTATAAATATATTAAAAGTTAACACTGGTTTTCCCATGGGTGGTCAGACAACATATATTTCTTTTTTCTCTTCCAGGTACCATATTATTAATTTTTTATAATGCACATCTATTATTTGAAAAGTAAAAAAAAAAAACAATTCTGTTAAAGTAGAAGTTAAAGATTTTAGAAGTTAAATTTAAAGTCAATATTATTTTACATTTTCTCAAAATTTTCTCCTTTTATATAAGTACTTGCCAGCCATTATATATGCTTAATTTTTATGTAGTAATTTTATACATATGTTTCTATTATGGATTTTATTATGAAATAATCAATCATTAACTCAGCTGCCAAAGAAATTAATCCTTACAGACCAGACTATACACCTATTTTTATTTTAAGACATTAAGAATTTTTGTTAAATAGATAGTATCACTGTATCTTGACACCTGTTTATAGAGGTACTTGGAAATTGACTATGTAACTGCAGATGATAATGTGTTTCTCTGTAGAAAAAGAATAGATGAAGTATGGTGTGTATATAACATGTCTACATTAGGGATATCAGTGAGCAATGAGCCTTGTGTTTACTTTTTTCACATCCAAGTTTAGTTATTCTAGGATTCTGTATATACTATTTTCCCATAAGACATGAATCCAATTCAATTCTATTAATAACAGATTATATGTCCTCTTGAGTTTTGTAGACAGTTTACTATCATGAATGATTGGTATTGATAAAAAAGAAGGATGACACTAATATGTTTTATATTTCAAGTACAGATTATACTTGTTTCATGTATATTTCTATATACATTTTATACTTACTTATTATAGCCAATATCTGTTGATAATTTATTATGTTCTAGACATTGGAATGATCATTTTATATATTTAACCTGTTTTTACTTCCCAGGACGTTTGATTTTTACCTTTATAGCTCATATTTATTGAGAGTACTTTATGCCACTTGGGCATTTAACATTCATTAAATTTGTACAAGTCCTTTTAGAAAAATGAAGCTTAGAGCTCTTTTAACTTGCTTAATGCCATTGATCTAGAAACAGGTAAAACAGATTTTCAAACACAAATATGTCTAACATTAAATCTTGTACTTTTGGGGGTGCCTGGGTGGCTCAGTCAGTTAAGCATCCAACTTCAGCTCAGGTCATGATCTTGTGGCTCATGAGTTCGAGCCCCGCATCGGGTTCTGTGCTGACAGCTCAGAGCCTGGATCCTGCTTTGGATTCTGTGTCTCCCTCTCTCTGTGCCCCTCCCCCACTTGAACTCCATCTCTCTCTCTCTCTCTCTCTCTCTCTCTCTCTCTCTCTCAAAAGTAAATAAAAAATTTAAATATTTAGAAGAATCTTTAAAAAAATCTTGTACTTTTAATCACTTTGTATTTTGTCTTTGGGTGAGGAATCCACACTTGGTAGAGTGGAGTTTTTACAAGTTATTGATATTTACAGAGCTCTTAAGCCTTTGATATTGTTTTTTAATCCTCAAAGCAATGTTCCAATTAAAGTATTAGTTCCATTTTATTGATAAGGAAATTGAGTCCCAAAAAGGTTAAATGAAGTGCTCTAAGTTTTATTAAGTGACTGAGCTGTGTCTTGAACCATGGCTAGCCTCCAATATCCAGCTTTCCTAAAGAAAGGGGTTGAGGGACGCCTGGGTGGCTCAGTCGGTTGAGTGTCCGACTTTGGCTCAGGTCATGATCTCACAGTTCGGTGAGTTTGAGCCCTGCGTCAGGCTCTGTGCTGACAGCTCAGAGCCTGGAGACTGCTTCAGATTCTGTGACTCCCTCTCTCTCTCTCTCTGCTCCTTCCCTGCTCACACGCTGTCTCTCTCTCAAAAATAAATAAAGATTAAAAAAAAGAAAAGAAAAGAAAAGAAAGGGGTTGAGGGGTGCCTGGGTGGCTCAGTCGGTTAAGCATCTGGCTCTTGATTTCAGTTCAGGTCATGATCTCATGGTTCACGAGATAGAGCCCCATGTCAGGCTCTGCACTGACAGCAGGGAGCCTGCCTGGGATTCTCTGTCTCTCTCTCTGCCCCACCCCTGCTTGTGCTCTCTCTCTCTCTCTCTCTCAAATTAAATAAATAAATATGAAAAAAAAATTAAAGAAAGGGGTTGATTAACCATGAGACAGATTTTCAGACTACCTGATGATGCTCAGTGTGCCCCACCAACGTTCCCCAGAGAGATAAACACAAAGGAAAAAAAAAAAAGCAAGTTAATTACTGAAAATCATTTTCTAGTTACTTTCCATTTCCATAGTTTCTGTCCACGTTATTTCTGATTTAGACCATAGCAACCATATCATTCTTATCCAGCAAATACTTACTGAACTCATTCTATAATTTGCATATCGTGTCAATGACACTGAAATGAATAGATTCATCCTTTCAGACAAAGGAAGCCATGATACATCAGGCTTAGTAGATACTATAGCGGAGTTACACTTTTTAAAAATGTGCTATAGGAGGAAAGAATCCGAGAGAATGAGTAATGCTGACCTGGATGTAAAGGGTTTGAGAAGGGGGTGTCATTTTATCTGGAACTTGAAGAATAAGCAGAGATTTTGATAGGCCAAAGCATAAGGAAAGAGCATTCCAAAAGAAAGTAGAGCATAAACAAAATAATGGAGGCATGACAGAGCAGGATTTACTTTGAAAGTGGTGCCTAGAGGGGATAGTGAATTACTGTGTGATGAAACCAGAGAGGCAATTAGAGTTGGCCTGTCATCATGCCACAGTCTTCAGATGGGAAGTAGACAGTGGATTCAAGTGTATAAAGTTCAGAGCTAACTGACCTAGGTCAAACTTCAGCTTTACCTTTCAGTGGCTGTTTGAACTTGAGACATTTACTTAGCTTCTCTGTGTTTCAGTCTTTTTATCTGTAAATGGTGATGATTACATTTGTTGTCAGCAATATACTAATAAGCTCGTGGAATAGTGTCTGGCACATAATAAATATGCACAGTGTCAGATATTGGACTCTTTCATATGTATTTTTTATTTCAGTTGTTAGGACAAATCCGGTGAAGTGGACAGGCCATTTGTCCTGCACGGAGCTTAGTATAGGTTCTGATCGTAGCAGACATCTATGAAAGGTTTAGAGAATGAGCCTTCAGTGCAGTTCAATACCGTGGATGCTTTTTTAAAAAATTCCTTTTCAAAACTATTTCCTGGTACAATGCTGTATGAAGTATAGCGGTGTTAACATTATGTAGAACATAATACCATTTTATTTATATACCTATATATTTCAAACAATAAAATGCTGAAAAAGTATACCCCGAATCTTTTAAAAATGTTTATTTATTTTTGAGAGAGAGAGAGAGAGAGAGAGAGAGAGAGCATAAGCACACACATGAGTCTGGGAGGGGCAGAGGGACAGGGAGACAGAGAATCCCAAGTAGGCTCCTAGGCTGTCAACGCAGAGCCCCACAAGGGGCTTGATCTCCTAGATTGTGAGATCATGACCTGAGCTGAAACCAAGAGTTAACCACTTAACCGACCATGCAACTCAGGCACCCCTACACCCAATTTTTAAGTTGTTACATTTTGATAGTGGAATTTTTTAATTTATGTACTAGTAATATACCACTTACTATGCTCTATATACTATTCTAAGCTCTCTTCAAATATTAACTCATTAAACATCATAATAACAACTCATAAGTACTATAAGAATGCCCATTATGCAAACAAGAAAACTGAGGCACGGTGAGGTTAAGTCTACAGGGTCAAAGAGATAAGAAGAGATGGTTTTCTGTTACTGTTTACATACTTCTCTAGGCCTTCAAACATTTCTGCATTGAACATATATTTGTTATGATATTTTTAGCATAAATGTTTTTGAAAACGTATCCTGGAACACAGACGTGGACTTTAAAAATATTAACTCTTCATGGCCCATACTATGCAATGGAGGAAAAAAAATCCCTCTTATTCTTTTCTTCTTGGCCTACACTTCTTTGGTCTAGACAATAAATCAAGCTATATGATAAATGTATTTCTTTTAAAATTTTTAATGTTTATTTATTTTTGAGAGAGACAGAGACAGAGCGTGAGTGGGGGAGGGGGGCAGAGAGAGGGAGACACAGAGCTCGAAGCAGGCTCCAGGCTCTGAGCTGTCAGCACAGAGCCTGACGTGGGGTTCAAACCCATGAACTGTGAGATCATGACCTGAACTGAAGTCGGCACTTAGCTAACTGAGCCACCCAAGTGCCCTGATAAATATATTTCTAAAGAAAATAGATTTTCCAGTAGTTCAGGATCCTTTGGTCACATAAATATGGAAACTGACACCCTACAATTAATAAAAAAAGTTTGACATTGTGTGCATGTAACTCACATATGTCTAAATATATGTAATCCCGCTTAAATTTTCAACAATCTCTTACAGTATTTACTTAGTGCATTCATTATGCCCTATCTCATTGGATATGTCTGACAGCACGTGCTACTGTTTAAGCTCAATTTATTTAGAGTATGAATAAATTATGAACATTTAGAAATAAATGAAGCATGTAGGAGTGAATACATATAGGCCCAGAGGGAAATGGGAGGCAGGTTATAGTCTTTTAGCTGGGCAGAAAATTAGTTCTATTCCCACTAGGACAATGTATTTTCTTTATAAACCTTAGTTTATTATAATATTATGATATTTTATTTCTGGGATCAAACTTTAGTTTCTCTTGAATTATTGTCTAATAATTAAGTGTTATTTTTTCTGGCTTTAATTAAAATTTGGTATGTTAAAAAATCTAAAGGAATAAGTGATACTTGATTCCATGGTGTATATTTTCTTTCAGTTGCTAAAGCAGTATGGATTTTAATTGTCAACTAGTTTAAGTTTTGCCTAGTAGATGATTACTATAATATTTAAAATAAAAATGTTTTAATTTAACCAAAATGAACTTCTAAAATAAGTGCATAATGAATTTATTACAAACATTACTAATTGAAGGGCACAAATACACTCATCATCCACCATGTCCTACCTCTAACTCCCGACAATCACTTAAAACAAATTCCCAGGCTTGCTTGTTTCTATCTCCACTTTTTCAGATCTTGTTTAAATTTTATTAAGTGTCTAGATAAAGATCTGAGCACAGAGAATAATGACACTACACAGTATTTCCAATCAGTGAGTGGAGCGTTATAGTTAAAAATGCAGTGAAATATACGACAGTGTTTCAGGCATACACACAATAACAGCTAGCCCAGTCCTGGGTGGGCAGAGAAGACTTCCCAGAGAAGTGACATCTGCACTGTCACTTGAGAGGAGGAACAGATGATTTCCAGGCTAAAAAGATGGGAAGATAATTGAACAAGGAGAGAGTCACATGTGATTTGTGCCAAAGGCGGAAAGAGGAAAAGGGTATAACTTATTTGAATTTCAGTATCACTAAAATAAAATAAAGAGAAAGGTTAACATAGACCCAACACAGTTGCCATCGAGTCTATCAAATCTTCCCCAAATATCCCAACTTTAGTGTGTTTTTTTCTTTGTATTTTGTGTGTATACTTAGCATTTAGCAAACTCTTCCTGGTGAAATGGCATGCTTTATCAGATAAGAGTTCAGGATCCAGAGCCAAAATGTGCCTGAGCCAGGCAGTGGCCTCCTTTCCCACTTGCTAGCAGGGCAGGTTTGGTAAGTTCCTCACTCTCTTAGTGAGGTCCCTTGATCTTAAAAATGTGAACAGTGACAATAATGTCCATCTTGTAGCATTGTTGTGAGGATTAAAAGAAAGCCTTAGAACAGTGCCTGGCTCACTCTATTAAATGTTGGCTACTATTATTTGATAGTTATTGCATATATGTTTCATCATCTCTAGTGTATTGTAAACACACCTAAAGGTAGATGCTCTACTTTGGTTTCTTCACAATGGCCAACTGATTTCTACAAAATAAAATATTCAATTCCTCTGTTTTTAAATAAAATATTATTAGGTATTTATTGTAACAGAATTAATATTAATTCTTAAATATTTAGTTTTATTAAAGAATGTAATAAAAATGTCATGCTCTAGAACTGTAAAGACTGATTTAGCATCACTTTTCTACCACTGGTCTTTGTTTTGTGGCCTGATTAAAAGACACTTCTCTATAAGTATTTCACATGTATGAAATGAGCTAGATTCTCTTCTCTTGCAAAGACAAAACATGTATTTGATAGAGTTAGGCTGATTATTTCTCAGGACCCAACAATGTTGGCTGTACTGGAAGAGAATTCTTCACCAGTTACTTCTGTTATGTATACTACTTTGCAGTATAGCAGAATTTAAAGATATCCATGAACGATATTACAACATGAGTAAACTATGGGAAAATGTAAGCATGTATTGAAGATTTCATCTAATGACTCTTAATTATAAGAAAGCAAATGACAGAGCATTTTTATTTTGCCAAAGGGAAAAAGACATCAAATGATTTGGCTGAGATTCTTCACAAAAGCAACAGCAATCTTTGGAAAGAGAATGTGCAATGGTATCTAAATCCAACATATCCTGTCTTTGACAGTTCGTATGAACGGGAAATGAAAATCTTTTTGAACAAAGAGGACAATTAAATTCAGTAATTACAGCCACAGGATATTACTGTGGCAAATGCAAGACATGATAGGATCCATAAGAATGGCTAAAAACTTTATTTTAGGGAGATTAACATGTTAGAGAATAAAAAAATATTTAAATTCATGCATAATTATAGAAATAATAGTTTCATGAGACAAAAAAAAAAAAAAAGACTTCTCCACAACATTATACTTCACTCTACTACTGGTTCCCTAGAAGACAAGTATACACATTTCTCTAGATTTTTTCCTGTAGACTATGGCCCAGCAGATCTCGTGGGTAACAAATATGCCTGTGCAACTCCTTCAGCCCATTTTTAAATTTCCCTTAAAAGATCAGTTATAAAACTGAAAAAGTGAGACCCAGAGCTAAGTCACTCCCAGTGAGTTCTCTCAACAACACCCTCCAGTGAGACCCAGAGATACTACATGTCAGAGTCTTCCATGACTCTGTCTCGCACCAGGCGTTTTCCGAACCTCATACCTGGACTGTTGAGAGTCAGCGAAGATAAAATTTTAATTCCCATGCTTCCTTTTTCCACAAGAATTATTTTTTTCCTTGAGCCACCATGATGAATCTCTGAAACCCTCACTCTCAAGGCTCAGTGCATAGACTGAGCCGCTGAAATCAGCATTTCTTATCTCTACACTTACAATAAGTGCTTAGTCAACATTTTTCACACTAGCTCAAGGTCGTATTTCTTTCTTTCTAAATTTTTTTTAATGTTTATTTATTCTTTGAGAGAGAGAGAGAGAGAGACAGCATGAGCAGGGGAGGGGCAGAGAGAGAGGGAGACACAGAATCTGAAGCAGGCTTCAGGCTCCGTCTGAGCTGTCAGCACAGAGCCCAACATGGGGCTTGAACTCACAGACCGTGAGTGAGATCATGACCTGAGCCAAAGTCAGTCACTCAACCAACTGAGCCACCTAGGCACCCCTCAAGGTCATATTTCTTTAGACCTCAGATTTCATTGTGTGTATGTGTGTGTACAAGTACTAGTTTTTCTATCCAACTGCCATATTTAAATTGCATACCTGCATAAGCACATATTTCTATGCTCATTTGATTAACGTTGACTTCTCCAATATGATAATAAAGTCGAGAAGAGTCAGATTGTGCCTACTGTGGCACAAATTATGTCTGTAGCAATTAATACTATGCCAGACACATAATAGGGGCTCAATCAATATTGGTTGAATGAATGAGTGAAAGAGTGAATAAATGCATAAAAAACTTCTCTACCAAATTACTTGTAAAAGAGTGGGTAATTCTGATATATGGTTCCATTATGATATTTTCTGTGATTTAAGACAAGAAGATAAGATGACATACATGTTTCTTTATAAAATTAAATAACATATACATTATAGATCTGCTCCATGTATTTATAATATTCAAGAATCAGTTAATATGTCAGTTTCAGCAGATTGTTTGTAGAAATCCATACAGATTTATTTCTTAACTCTTTACATGGAATTCCACTTAAAGGTATACAATTTGTACAAATGTTGCATACTGAACATTTAATGTTCATATCTGCCTTGGTTTTTGTTTCTGTGGTTATTTTTAACTAACAAAGATACCACTAATCATTGGTGATTTACGCCTCTGGAATGTGCCGGCTCACCAGTACCCTTTTGCCGAGATCTTTCTTTGGAAAAGCCTACACGGTATCTGGGAGCTTCTCCAGACACTTGCATTATCATTATTTCAGCGGCCTGCTGAGAATTCTGCAGGTTGGATCCACTGGAACAGAGGTTATTGCTGAAATCCATCATGAAAAGTGTCAGAATGCAATAATGGAAGCAATGCAAAAAATTTTTACCCGGTCAGGAATTCCTAAGTTACAGTGTTTAAGAGTTCCAACTTCTTTACATTTACATTTTTTGCCATGCGTCCAGCAGAAGATTTAAAACACCAACACCCTTTGTCTTACTCTTGGCTGCACTCAAGGTACATGGATTCAAAGACCAAATATTTAAGTTTTGGGTTTTTTTTAGGCACTCACTGTGGGATCTTTGCCAGCCATTTTGCACTCTTCGACTTTGATTGTAGATGCTGGCCAGAAAACCTGTTCAGAAAGGAAAATAAAGGTTGCATAATCTCACTTGTATATATGACAGTCATCATTTACTTTATCCTAACACATTTCTTTTAGGCATTTCTATATTTATATTTCAAGATCTTTCTTCCAGTTTATGAACTTAAATTCCTAAAGATTTTATGACTCCCACCAATTTTCCTTTAACAAATGCCTTTCAATAGTATATGCCCATTTCCTAATGATATATATTAAAATAAGGTCACTAATGTATACAATAAAAGGTGTATTTCCTTCCTTCTATAGTACACATTTCTCAACTGTTTATATCACAATGAATTTACACTTATATTGCTATTTTGGTTTAATATTGTTATTGGTAAACCACACAGCCACAGCAGTAGATTTACTTAAAACAGGTCTCTAGGTACTTCAATAGCTAAAATAACTTGGACTGCATCCAAGAGATTCCCTCTCTAAAATACTCTGCTAGTGTTCTCAGTAACTGTACCCTTGGGTCAAGTCTCTGATGGTGATGATTATTGTTTTGTTTTGTTTTGTTTTGAATTTCCAGCTCATTGACCCTTGTTAAAATAATAAATTCAGATATCTTGTTGTGACAAATTTTTAAATAATTATTTTTTATTTTTTTTACTCCAATAAAGATAAATTTATTTCCTTATTGTGAAATAGAATGATAAATATAGGTCACACTTGTTCAAAGAACAGTGTCCTTAATAACTATATTCCTTTTAATTCCTTTAAGCCTTGTTGGATTACATACAGATGACAAGGTAGATCTTCCTTTAGTCTGATCATTTTGTCAGGCTATACTGCATCTTTCTCTCTCTCTCTCTCTCTCTCTCTCTCTCTCTCTCCACACACACACACACACACACACACACACACACATACACACAGGAAGTATTTCTTCATTTAGCTTCAGTTTTTAGAGTGTTAAAATCTATGAAGCTAGACAGACAGAACTGACTTGATTATATTTTCAGTCCATGAAATAAGCACTAACATCCAATTATTTATTGACATGTGGCCAGTATTTTCTATAGTTCTAATGAAATACACAATTTTTTCATTGTATGTGAAATTTTTAAATAAAACAAAGTCGACATGGCCCTAATGAAAATAATTAACTTACACTCAAAGGTTCTTGACTTATATTGTTAATATTCAAGGAAAGAATGTGATCTTTGCTGCCCACATATATCCGGTCCTGATCTTCATCCATTAATAATATCCTGTAGTCTAAAGGATGGTGGGACAGGCTGAAGTGTTCGGAGGTCTTGGTTTCTCGAAGCTCTGAAATAGTGAACAGCACAGTGAAAATAGAGTATCCTGGTTCTACGATTCTATTATTTTAATGAAAATTATTTTATATAAATATTTACTAAGAAAGTTAAGATCTATTTTCCTCCCTACAATAACATATTAATTTTAAAATAGAATTGTGTTAGTCGATATTTTTATTTTTTGCCTCTTTGCTGAAGTAAAACATAAATAAAGCAATAAATGCAATACTAAATTTTATGGTAATACTATTTTATTGCAAAATTATTCACATTTTGCAAGAATCCTAACTCAGTTTTATTACTGGCTATCATCAACTCAAAAGTAAAAGAGATCAAACAAAAAAATATAGTAAGTGAGCAGACTGAGCAAAAAACCAAAAAACAAAAACAAAAGCATTGACAATGTGATGTCTTCTTAGCTTCTCTTGATGTTTTATGGTTATACTCAATACATTTATCATTTTAGGATTGGTATTTCCTGCTTACTCAACATAATTCTAACTAGTTTGATATTTTTTTCTATAAATTATGTGAAAACAAGCCATACCTCATTCAGAAGGCAATGCTGTTTAAATGAGAGTATGCCTATGCCTATATCAAAAAGAAAATTACAAATATTCAGATGATCTGAATTTTTAGATTTTTTACCTCAGTGATCACTGACTCATTCATGCTCATTTAACTTCTTTTACATTATGGGTAAAATATGTGCCTGTTGGGGCGCCTGGGTGGCGCAGTCGGTTAAGCATCCGACTTCAGCCAGGTCACGATCTCACGGTCCGTGAGTTCGAGCCCCACGTCAGGCTCTGGGCTGATGGCTCGGAGCCTGGAGCCTGTTTCAGATTCTGTGTCTCCCTCTCTCTCTGTCCCTCCCCCGTTCATGCTCTGTCTCTCTCTGTCCCAAAAATAAATAAACGTTGAAAAAAAAATTTTTTTTAAATAAAAAAAAAAAAAAATGTGCCTGTATAGCTGAACTTTGAAGACTATGGATGTACCATGAAAACTTAAAAATCAATAGTCATTTTAGCAGAATCAATTTTCTTCCAGTCAAAATGCTTCTTTGTACAATTTAAGACTTTCCCATTCATTTTTTCAGTTTTAAATTGTTGATAAATTTGAACCATCCAAATGATTCAGGATTGATTTTTTTCTTGGGATTATGATCATAAGAGAGTGACAACTCTAGAAAGCAGTTTGCTTGCACATTTTACTCTTTCAATGATGTACTATTTCTAAATTTTAGACATTGAATCACAAATACACTTCTAGAAATTCCCAATAGCACCTTCTAATAAGAGTTCCCAAGAAAATCAACTGAATTATTACATGTAAATGTTTGAATTTAATGAAGAGAAAGTAGTCAATAAATTCTAATATTATTACTGTTAGTATTAGTATAGTATTATCAATTTGAATCGCTATCAAAAAGATGCATGGAATTAGAACAAATAGGTACACGTTTTTCTATTTTTCTCTTTTTCTTTTAATTTAAGGAACTAGACCCCTAAAATTACTAACACACGATCACAAAACATAGTCTCTGATGCTGCGTCCATACATTGAGAGTAAAGTGTAGATTTTTTTTCTATGTGGAAAAAAACCATTAAGAAGTTATAAAAATACTTCAGAAGAGTATTGAGAAGTAAATCATGAGAGAAGATAAGAACAAAAGACATTGAAAGATGATTTAAACGAGACTAGATGACAGATCTGGAAACAGGAGATTTGAGATGCTGAGCGCTGTGTGGCGTGCTAACCTAGTTACAATTCTAAGTTACTGAGCTTCAGTAGGTCTCAAAGACAGACAGGTGATGCTGTTGGCAGCAGTGGTGCCGCTGGCCCAGAAACTGGAACAACTTCTTTCATGAGGAGAGCAAGGAAGAGTAGAGGGATGTCATTCAGGAAAAAAGTCAGCCCCTCAGAGTGGCCAAAATGAACAAATCAGGAGACTATAGATGCTGGAGAGGATGTGGAGAAACAGGAACCCTCTTGCACTGTTGGTGGGAATGCAAATTGGTGCAGCCACTCTGGAAAACAGTGTGGAGGTTCCTCAAAAAATTAAAAATAGACCTACCCTATGATCCAGCAGTAGCACTGCTAGGAATTTACCCAAGGGATACAGGAGTACTGATGCATAGGGGCACTTGTACCCCAATGTTTATAGCAGCACTCTCAACAATAGCCAAATTATGGAAAGAGCCTAAATGTCCATTCACTGATGAATGGATAAAAAAATTGTGGTACACAATGGAGTACTACGTGGCAATGAGAAAGAATGAAATATGGCCCTTTGTAGCAACATGGATGGAACTGGAGAGTGTGATGCTAAGTGAAATAAGCCATACAGAGAAAGACAGATACCATATGGTTTCACTCTTATGTGGATCCTGAGAAACTTAACAGAAACCCATGGGGGAGGGGAAGGAAAAAAAAAAAAGAGGTTAGAGTGGGAGAGAGCCAAAGCATAAGAGAGTCTTAAAAACTAAGAACAAACTGAGGGTTGATGGGGGGGGGGGGGAGGGTGGGTGATGGGTATTGAGGAGGGTACCTTTTGGGATGAGCACTGGGTGTTGTATGGAAACCAATTTGACAATAAACTTCATATATTGAAAAAAAATTAAAAAAAATTATCTATTTTCTCAAAACAAAACAAAAGTCAGCCCCTGCTAGGGCCGAGATTCTTGGTGACATAGGGGGGAAAAATGAAAGAGCTCAGAATATGAGAGAGAATAAGGAATCCCGACAAACGTCTCTCAAAAGTTGCAAAAACAAAGACGGCCTTGATTTTGCCTAAAATTCAGGAGACATAAAGCTTGCTTTTCATCATATGGAGGAGATTCATGGCTGTACATTTTTTATATAAAAATATCAGGAGAAGGTTATAGCTTGGGGTGAAGAATAGATGTTCAATATATAGCAGTAAATAACACTCCAGTGAAATACATAGACTAAAGAAGTAAAATGTGACTGAATTCATGGCCTCTGGGGCCCAACTGCTAGAGTCTGAATCCTAGCTCTGCCATTTCTATATATATTTGGCAGGTGCCTTTTTCCCTCTGTACTCTAGTGTCTTCACGGGTAAGGTCAGAATAATAATAGTACCTACCTCATAGGGTGTTGTGAGGTTCAAGCATATATGATGCTGATATACATCAAGTGCTTAACAGAGTGTCTGTCCTATACGGACATGGGTTACATTATTATGACTTGGGAAAAGACATCAAGTGTCAGCCAGAAAAGTAAGAAGAATAATTCCTTACACATGCAGAAAATATAGAGGACCAGATTGCCTGACTTTTATTTATTCATATATTTAATACTTCATTTTTTTCACATGGAGAATGTACTCAGATTATGTGAACAGGAGTATAAAATAATAAGTCATTTTTTTTTTAAATTTTTTTTTCAACGTTTATTTATTTTGGGGACAGAGAGAGACAGAGCATGAACGGGGGAGGGGCAGAGAGAGAGGGAGACACAGAATCGGAAACAGGCTCCAGGCTCTGAGCCATCAGCCCAGAGCCCGACGCAGGGCTCGAACTCCCGGAACGCGAGATCGTGACCTGGCTGAAGTCGGACGCTTAACCGACTGCGCCACCCAGGCGCCCCAATAATAAGTCATTTTTAAGGAAAATAGTTTGCTTGAGGGGCAGGATAATTTTGAAGTATGTGAGTCTGGAAACCTAACAGATGCTGATTAGTCCAGATACAATGCTGCTGAAGACCTGATATGCTAAGAATGGAAAGGAAGAATTGATGTACAGAACACTTTAAAAAAAAAGGATTTGGAATAATTTTATATGAAGCTGGTCTTGGGGTAAAGGGAAGCTGTAAACTGAGAACAGGAGAAATGAACGTGCCTTTACTACTTTTGGGAGATGTGAAAGGGAAATTTCTTTGGTACAGAGATTACTTGAGTGTTGATAGCTTAAATTCAAATCAAAGCAGATATGTCCCATGAACATGTAAAATTAGAATATTAACTTGCCATTAGAAATATCTAATCTGAAGGTAGAGTTTTTCAATTCTTCTCATGGATGATGTGAGTCTCTGAGAGTAGACAGCTCTGAGGAAGCCCTGAGAAGACACTCTGAGGGGAGTAAGTCTAAAGTGAAAAGCAAAACACAGAGATGCATTGACTGTTTCATCCAAAAAGAGAAGCTCTGTAATTGAAACTGAAGGTGCATCATGATGTATCGGCAGCAGCGTGATACTGTGGTGGGGGTATACAACTGGGGTCAGACAGTTCTGAATTGAAATCCTAGCTTCTTCACTTATTAAGTATGTTATTTTAAGAAAACTACCTCACTTTGCCCAGTTTTGATTTCCTCATGTATAAATTAGTTATATTAATACATAGTTCACAACATGTTTACCAGCACACAGTAGAGGATCAGCGCGTGTTCTTTTAACAGGAGACACTGTTGACCTTCCGTCTAAGAGATAATTTTCCCCTTCTTCCCTGTAGGCAGAGTTGGTCTATGCCGACCACAGTTGTCCCACCACCACCCCCAGCCAGTGAGTGGTCTATATGTGACATGTGACTAGTTCTGGTCAATGAGATTTAAAGGGAAGGCTTCTGCAAGGGTGCTGGAAGAGGTTCCTTCAGTTTTAAAGACTGGCATAAAATAAGAGGTGATTTCTTTTCTGCCTCTGGACATTGGTATGTAAGGATATGATATCCGCAGCAGTTATAGCTTACCAAGAAGATTGCCAGCTGAGAATGGCAAGCAAAAATTTTTTCAAAAGGAAAAAAAAAAAAAAACCTGGATGAAGAAACGATTTGATCTCTGAACCAACCCTGGAGCTACTCAATCACTGGACTACTTCTGTTATATAAGTTAAAAAAAAAATCCATACATTTTCATTTCCTGTTGTTGAAATTCTTACTGGCTCACATATCTTCCAGGTATTCATAGCCCTTACCGACCACCTTCTCACCCTTTCTATCACAGTTTGTTTAGTGCCACTACTTTCTCAAAATATTCCTTTTTATTTTTCTTTTTCCCTTCTCTTCTTAATCTATACTGAAATAAAACTAAGAGTGTGATCTTAGCTGGGAAAACAGCCTCAACTGAATTTTATTTGCAAGAGACAAACAATGGCAGTTTTCCTCTTCATCTGTTTCATCAGAAAATAATCAATTTCTTTCATTAATTCAAATACCAGAGGGAGCAATAATTGCATTAACTTAAGACCTTTCTGGTCCAAGGATTTTATCTATTTTTCTGAGCCATAAAGCTATCTTCCAATTTAATTACCTGCCGCCCATTGACAGTTGACAGCTGTTAACCAAGGAAGATTTACTTAAGAAGTGCCCTGTTGGAAACCTAGAAGCCAAGCCTATTTTGTTTAAATGCTATTTCAATTGCTGTTACTTAGCCATAATTGAACTCTGGAGCTTGGGAAACAAAACAAAACAAAACAAAACCAAACCAAACAAAACTCTTTTTTAGAAGAAAGAGATGAGTGCAATGCATTGAGGACCTTTATCTATAACAAGAATGACTGAAGAATCCATAATTTTGGTTTAATGCAGATCCAACATAAAGGAATGATTGAATGATTTGGTCACAGATAGAGAACATGACTGATTTCATGATTTGGCTGGTGAGAGAAGTGAAGCACAATTACTGGCCTTTCATCTAAACAAGTCAAAGAGTAGCACTGTCCTATATTTCTTTAAATCTTAACAATGATGTCAACCTTTTTATAGCACTGGAGGTAGAACTAGTTGTGCTGTTTTTCAGAACATGCTCAACTGATTGAGAAGGAACGTTGGCTGAGAATATGTAGTATTAAAACACACAGTGGCCCCACGAAGGGCAGTGCAGGTCTCTAAGTCCCTGGGAAAATCTCCTGGGAAATAGTATTAAAAAAAGAAAAAAAAACACAAAAAATGTATTGCATGCTTCTATCCTGAAATCTGTATTACTGTAGAGTTCTATGATGGAAAATTACTGTAATGCCTTCCATGCCAACGCTCCCGGAGGGAAAATTTGCAGCACAATATGCTTACCTGAAATTCATGTATTGACATGGATTTTTCTTCATATAGTTGAAACTACTGTTAGCCTTGAGAATTTAACCAAGGCTAGGAGAACAATACATTCCCCCAGAATACAAACCCTAGCAATGAAAGCTTCTGGGTTCACTTGAATATAGTCAATATATTGCTGTAGCAATTACAACATAATTTAATATACCGTAATATATTCTGTCTATAAATAACACTCTATTTCTAACCATGTAAGAGCTAACTTTTGTTCTCTGCTGAGCTAGTCAGAGATCTTAACATTTCTGTGGTGACCAAGTCAATAAAAACTCATTCAAGTGCTCAGAAATGTGATCTTGGTGGAGGAGGATGGAGAGTCTTTCTCTTTCATGAACAATACATATTTGTTAAGCTATTAAGTAGGGGAACTCATTCACTCAGAATACTACATTATCTTTGGCCTTTTATACATTACAGTTAGACAGAAGTTTCCTTGATTGAAAATCAATTCCCAGGGGTCCCTCTATTAGAAACGTAAGCAGTGGTTACTTGTTAATTAGATTTAAAGTTCAGGATGTGTTATTAATTTATGTATCAATATATGTGTCAAGCCCTTATCACAGCTGACTAGACACTGCTCAAATAAGAGGACACAAATATGAAGATACCATGCCCTTAGAACAATTGCAAATCTTATCTTACATTCTGTTATTCTGTTTGGCTAGCCCACCATGACCTTCTCAACATAAACCTTAGCTCTCCCCCAGGCAAAATGCACATCTACAGATTTCAAAGTAAAGCCTTAGGATATCTTTTACTTCAGAGGTATTGCTACTGACAGGATAATTTCCTCTCCAGAATGTCTTATCTCAGAAGAATTTTAAGTAGAGTGGGCTTAAATGACCCATCCTCTCCCCGAAGCTCACTATTCTGAAACTGGGTTAGAAACTGAACTTCACCTGTGCCTTTAGGACAAACAGGCAGATAAAGAGCAGTGAAACTTCACCAGACTGAAAAGACAGCTCCTAATTCCTGTAGCAAAGAGAGGCTAGAAGGCATGTTGTTAAAACCACATTTGCTCAAAAATAATAGCCCCAAATAGCCACCACATGTGGGTTTACCATTAGGAATAGTGGTTTTATGTGCTTTATAAATGTATTTCATTTAACTTGCATTCAAAGCCTTTGTGTTAGGCCTTAATATTATTCCTGTTCCACACATAAAGAAACCAAATTTCAGAGAATTTGAGCAATCTAACCAAGGTCACACAGTAGTGAGTAAAAGAGGCTAGAGCCAGTATTCAAAGCAAGGGGAGTCCCTTAATCCATGAATTCAATTGAATATCCTCTTGTTTTTCAAATCAGACAGACTTCAACTCTATTTGTTGGGCTTCTATTATGTGGTATACTTCTTATATTACATTCATACACCATGAATCTGTGCAATATAAAATGTAGTATAAGAAATGCTTCTGGGGCGCCTGGGTGGCGCAGTCGGTTAAGCGTCTGACTTCAGCCAGGTCACGATCTCGCGGTCCGGGAGTTCGAGCCCCGCGTCGGGCTCTGGGCTGTTGGCTCAGAGCCTGGAGCCTGTTTCCGATTCTGTGTCTCCCTCTCTCTCTGCCCCTCCCCCGTTCATGCTCTGTCTCTCTCTGTCCCAAAAATAAATAAACGTTGAAAAAAATATTTAAAAAAAAAAAAAAAAAAAAAGAAATGCTTCTGCCTCTCAAATTTTCTTTGCTAATCTGAGAAGCATGGCAGAGGGGGAGGGGATGGGGTGACCACACTCCAAACAACTTGAGAATGATCAAAATTTCTCAGGGATGCTGTTCTTATGAAACCAGCATAGCAAGTCTGAGAAAGGCTACATGAAAATGAGATCAGAGTCAAACATCACTTCACATAAAGGTAAAAAGTTCTAGCAAAATGCCAAATGGATGAAAGTAGGAATATGGGAAACAGTTCTATTCAGTGAGCCTGACCAGGGAAGGACAACAGTAGAGACAGAATATCTCCCAGGAGTTGTGTCAGAGGGAAAATCAGCCAATATACAGGAGCCTTTCAGAAGGAAAGTATTCTAGTTTGCTCCAGACAGTCCAGTTTTTTCCAGCAAAATCATCTATAGCACCTCTTCTGCACTCTCAAAGGAGTCATAGTTTGGATGTTAAATTATATGGTCAGTCCACTTTTAAGCTCCCTCTTGTTGTCTGGCATGGTTTTCCATTATTTTCAGAACAACATCTGATGTTTTTTGTGTCCTTACCATGATCTGGTTTGACATTAGCTCACTAGAAAACCTCAATCATCACTATTTGCCTATTTTCATTGTGTTCTCACCCTTCTGGCCTTCTTTTCATATTTTTAAACATGCCTTCCTCCTTTCTGCCTCCGGGCCTTTGTGCATGTTCTTCCTCCTGCTGAAAGGATTCCTCCTGCCTTTTTTTTTTTTTTTTAACCTCCACTCATAACTCAAGCAGCAGTTTCAATGTAACTGAAATTGGATGCTTTATAAAGGCTGCCTTGATCCCCTAGATGAGGTCAGCTCTCCAGTCTGTTGATATTTGCTCAATTTCCCTCAGTGGTTTTTCTCTTAAAGACTGCCTGGAAGATCACTTGAAACGTTCTGAAATACCATGGATTGGAGGGTGTGGGACTAGACTGTACAGCTAAAACTGCCTCTGAATCCAAGACAAAGTTCTTTGTCCATTCACATTCTACCCTTTTTCTGCTATTTTGAGTCTTATGATCTTTTAATCTTGGTGAATTAAAAATTTTGAGCATGAGCCAATAAAATGAGAAACAGTGCTATCAAATTTCAAATATTTGGGTTTACATGATTATAATCTATTCCTATTAAAAGGTAAGGCTTATGGAGGCAAGAGGGGAGGATCGGTTTTGGAATTAGCCAACCAGAGCTGAAGTAACAGCTTCACCATTTGCTGATAAGGGGCTTGATTTTTCTCCCTCCCCCCAATCTCTCCCTTCTACCCACCCTGACCGTAGGTCTTAAATCTACAAAATAAAAGAAGAATGAGATTATTTATTAAGGAGAATAATCTCTAATGTTCCCTGCAGCAATAAAAATGTCCATGAAAATAATTCCTTTTCCACTGTTTACAAGTATTATCTACTGTTGTACAATATCTGTAAAGCTAATGTAATCTTTCATATTACTATAAATCTGACAGGAAGAAAGGATATGTTTAAAATCCTATCTTAGAAATACGACCACAGAAATAAAACTGTGTCTCTTCTGGAAAAAATGAAACTAAACCAAAACCTAAGTAAGGCTTTTCTTTCCCCTACCTAAAGCATACTCTGTTTGTGTTACACAGTTCAATCAACTGGAGAATTATACATTCTGACTTCCCTTCCTCCAAGCTCACTTGGGAGACATGAAAGCACTTTTCAAGGATGTTAGGTGTCAATCTCTGGCTCCTTGTATGGAAAGGGGCAGCTAGATTCTACCTCAGAGTATGAAGAATGTACAATTGGGAAATAGCTAAAAAGTCTTGAGATTGTCTGAACTGGGAGGAACTTGTGGAAAACAGAACCAAATCTGAGGCCATTGTGGAGCTGGTGCAAGGATGTGCTGAGTCATCATTATCATAGGTGTTCCTATTGCCAGGAGGGCCTCAGCTTCAGAGTGTCCACTTGAGATGTAAACAAGGGAGATAAACTTGTGGAGGAGGAAACACTTGATCTGACACCTCCTTTCTAGAACTCTTGACACTTGTGGAAAAACTGCCTTGGGGCAAGGTGTTCAAAAGCAGAAGATGCAAGGTAGTTAGCAAAACAAAAGCAGAAACACAAGAGAAAGCCACAAAAAAAAAAAAAAAAAGGAAAGGGATATAATAACAGTTGGAGAATGGTGTAAATGAGTGCGTCTCTACCAAATATGATATTATACTTTCATTACAATTGTTTAGGTAGAGCTTTGGAGATATAGAAAGCATTTTTTCATGCTGTTAAGTTTCGAAAGCAGGCTATATTCAATAGGAAAACAAGACTAGGAAGAACAATTTTAAAATATTAGCGCTAGAGGTCTTTGGATGGTGAGACGTAAAAGTTTAAAGACAAGAAGACAATACCTCAAACCAACGCGTGTGTAAAGGGCAGGGGTGAAGAGATGACATGGTATATTATACCAGCAAAATCTCAGAGCACACAGAATACAACAGACCCCACTACTCCACGACAATCCCCCAAGGGACTATACCAGATCCATCATATGGAAAGATCCTTATGGTAGTATTGAATACTTGTCTATCCTGAAATTTGAACTATTTATTGGTTTTCCACACTTCCAACAAAACTTCCTTTGGATACATTGTGGCCTTCCAGTGGGAACTTCTAGTCAGTACCCTTGGTTGTAGCAAGAGTAGTAAAGATTCCATATGCTGAGTGAGGTCTCTTGTCACATCTCACCCCCCACAAAGTTTTCTAAACCTTCGTGCCACAATTCTCTATGACACAAAGCTTACCTTTTATATAATATAGTATATTAGCTCTACACAAAATTAAAATATTTTTGAGGTATATATTTTTTTCAATCATTCAGTAGACAGTAGATAAGCCAGGGCTAGGTAAAAAGATAAACATTCTTGGTCTCTCTCCTCAAAGTGGATAGTGCAGAATGGGAGGGATACAAACAGCTATGAGTACAAGAAGATGACTCAGGAAATCAAGGGAGCACTAAAGAAGGAAGGTCAAGGCTTCCTGGAAATAACAAGGAAATCTTAAACAGAAGGAAATGCTTGACGTTATTTCTTCATTCAACAAATATTAGTTGAGCCACTTTATCTATTAAACTAATAATCACAGTGATAAATGCTACACCAACAAAGTATGGTAGAAGACAGGATAAGCGTATAAGCCAAGGGTGGCTGCCACACATCAGGAGTCAGAAAAAGCCGCTGTAGGGAAGTGTCATATAAGCCATGGCCCAAGGAATAAATATAAGTTAAAAAATAAACATTTTCCAGGGAATGGAAAGAGTTTGAATAGAAGTCCTGAGATGGGAGATCCAAGGATAATAGGAAGATTTTGGAGGTGATAAAGAAGAGGATTTGGGTGAACTTTGTTAAGCAGAAGCAAGGAATCAACCAACATGCCAAAAAGCAAACTTCTTGAATGTCACACGAGCAACATGCAGGGATGCAAACTCCTTGTGTATCAAACCAAAGTGGCTGATTTTTCCTAAGCTGCATAAGGTGCCAGTGGAAAAAAAGTCTGAGAAAGTGCAAGACATGATCACTTAGAAGTCTGTGGTAGGAAGATATTTCTGCTACTAAGGGGTTCTCAGAGCAAGATTATCTTCTGATATGATAGTGAGTGAATAAAGTAGAATAAAATATTTATATAACTAAACTATATGGTATCTGCATAGAAATGAATATGCATAGACAAAAGTCTTGGAAAATACTCAGCTGGGTTAACAGTCTTCTTCATGATGTGCTCAGTTAAAAATAAGAGTCTGATAATACTGGTGGCTCAATTTAAGCTTCTGTCAGTTTGAAGAATTATAATTACTTTTTAATCGACAATCAGGCAGTACAAACTTTCTCCACAGACCTTTATGATTTAAAAATATTCTCATCCAGGAGTCTGGTTGTACCACACCTAACTAAATGTTGAACTACACAAAGAAAGGAATACCAGTTATCACTAGCTGGGAAACAGCTCTGTATTGCCAAATTTTTTTGATCCCTAGATTCTTTCAGGATGATGGAAGACCACCCACAACTTTTAGTAAGACAGACTATTTGGACTTTAATAACCCAGCTCTCCCACCAACCAAAATTCTTGAACTCTGCTTTCACTTGATGCATTCTTAAACCCATTTTCATTTGCACACAGAAAAATATCATAAACTGTATACAATAAAATCTCAAATCTAAAGAACCAGGCTTCATGAACAAAGAAATACAGAAATGTTTTCCTAAAAAGACAGCTATTTTATCTAAACATTATTTCATTCAGTGTGACTCACTGTTTAGCCAAATTACTGCATTTGGCTTCAAAACAAAGAAACAAGTTGGAAAAATGTAGAGGACAGTAGAGACATGTTCATTTCACTTTAAACACATTTGCCAGTCATTCAGTGCAGAAAACTTCTTTTCTCCTTTCTTCTTTATCTCTCTCCCCTGACACTGTCTAAAATACAAGGTCAGTGACTCTCAGTGCTCAGCTGCTGGAGAAGAGATTTGAAGGGAGTCTTCGGGAGTGTGCCTCTACAAAGTAATAGAGCTCCCCTTTGATTCTTTTCAAGAGAAAACACAAAGGATCTGACCACGTTTCCTGCAGCTTTGAAAAGCCTAAGACTCATCATGTATACAATGGCTTGCATATACATTGTCTATACAATTTCTCTTTTCTTCATCCTAGATTGGGAAACCGTTTTGATTCCAAATTTCACATGTTGGTATTTTGAGATGGAGTGGATGCAGCATCATTCAGTCTTTCAAAAGAGAAGATTATTGTTGCACTTTTCTGCTTTTGCTCTGGAAACAAAATATTTATCATTCCTGGAGGCACTTCAAGGAGAATAGCAGAATATGGACTCAAAGCATATTTATTTTACAAAATGCTATTGCATCCATGAGCCAAGACTGTCTCTTTAATTTTCAGAGTACAAGTAAAATCTTTTTGTGGAAAGAAGGCACACTTAAAAGAGGAACTGACAGGCTATGGGAAACCAAAAGTTTGACCTGAGTATTATTAACAGCTCACGGTCGTCTTTTTAACGGGGAGGGAAGTTTCACTCCACTGATTTATAGCCAGTTTTTCTCCTGAATCTCAAAAAGCAAAACATAGTTTACTAGGCAAAACGACAGGTGTAGAGAGTTGGGATGGTGTTATTTGAGGGATTTCACATTACACAGTTCAAGTGACTTAGCAAGATTAAGTAAAACAAGCCACTTTATGCCCTAAAACCAGAAAGTGGATAAACAGGTTTCTAGTTAGGCATTTGCCTTTGGTTTCTCTTCATCAAAGAAAAATACAAGTTGTACCTCCATAATTTTAAAGCTTTGCAAGTTTTATTACTCATAAATAATGAATGTAAGAATAACTAAGATTGTCTTTTAACGTCCTAGTGGACAATTAATTCAAGTTAGTAGAATTCACGTCCAAAAATCATATTAACCTAAGACATACAGATAATTAAATGAAACTCTTTTTATGTTCTGTTTTTGTGCCTTTTTAACCAAATGCATTTCTGGAATAAAGTCTGATGTCTGAAGACAGATATATGCTCAAGTCTTGGCACTGCATCTGACTAGCTATGTGGCTTTAGGCAAGTTACTTAAATTATTGGTGCCTAAGTGCTCCCACCTGAATGATGGAAATAATACCTATCGTGTGGAACAATTATGCTAATAGGGAAAATGTGTGAAGCACCTGAAGCATAGTAGCTATCATTCATCAGTGTTAGTCTCTATTCCAAGATGAAAGTCTCCATTTTAAACAAGTTATTTGTGCACTGTCATAGCTTTCGGGCATTACTCTGCAGTGTTTTCTGAGCTGATCCTGCTAAATAAAGTCTGTGAATTAATGTCTAATTTATATTGAAGTAAAATTTGTATACCAATAAAAAGTTATAATGCTTCCAAATTCTAGCAAAAATAATTCTCAAATTTCAGTGCAAAAGCAAATGATTTTTTTTTTTTTTTGAGAGAGAGGGTGAGAGTGGGCATACACACAGACACAAGTGAGGGAGGGGCAAGGGAGAGAGAGATTGAGAGAGAGAGAGAGAGAGAGAGAGAGAGAGAAACACTCTTAACAGGCTCCACACTAAGCATGGAGCCCAACATGGGGCATGACCCTGGGATCATGACCTAGCCAAAAATCAAGAGTCAGATGCTCAACTGACTAAGCCACCCAGATGCCCCAACAAGCAAACAATTTTTTTGTTTGTTATTTGCTTATTTTGAAAGAGAGCAAGGTTGAGAGAGCAAGGGAGAGGTAGAGAGAGAAACAGAGTATTGCAAGCAGGCTCCGTGTAAGTGCAGAGCCCAACGCGGGGTTTGAACCCACAAACTGTGAGATCATGACCTGAGCTGAAATCAAGAGTCAGATGCTTAACTGAGTCACCCAGGAGCCCCAAATGATTTTTTTAAAAATACTTTTCTTCATCTTTTTCTAGTCTGTCTCTCCTAACTTACTACTCATGCTATCTACTACCTACTGAGAATATATGAAGTACCTATCAATTTACTAAAAAAGTGTGCACTGCCTTATTTAATCTCCACAGCAATCCTACTAACCAGGTCCTACTGTTTTCTGCATAAATATATGAAAAAATTGTGGATGAATCTTGGGTAACTTTCCCAAGTTTTGGATGTAAGTCTGTGTGACTCAAATTCCATAGTCCACAGGCCCTCATGGAAGATGAGAACACATTCAGCTGGAGGACTTGGTCTCCTTCACTTTTCTCTTAGTAAAGAAGTGGTTTTCAAATTTTAATATACAGAAGATATATGTGAATTGCTTATTAAAAATAAAAATTCATAGGGATAAAAATAGTTCCTTCCAGAAATACTTATTCAGAGATCTGTTGAACACATCAAAATTGTGGAAAATTGCAGTACCAGGGTGATTGCCAAGGAAATTAACTAAGATCTTCCCAAGCTTGCCTCCTTCTTATGATTCAGATCTTAACTGGCACCTAATCTGAGGAATATCCCTGCTCGCTTTATCTAAACAATGTCTTCCCATTTTATTTTCTATGTCATAGAAAATAGAAAATAAAAATGTATTATCTTCAAGTCCTTAATATTGTTTCTGGCCTTAAGTCTCAAATTTATTCTAAATATTATGCTGTTTGGGAGAGAATTAATATCAGTATGTGACTAGCAGAATGGTTTTTGGAGTCTGTGCATTTATGTGTGAATTTTTGACAAAGACAATGACTTAAAAAACAAAAATAATTTGACAAAGAATTTAAGGTGTTCCAAAAGATGAGACTGTTTTTCTTCACAAAGCTTTGTGTGAAGATTAGAGATAATTTATACTTTGGCTCAATTCTCCTGTTTCTACAAAGAATTTGGAGGGTCTCAAAAATGCATGAGATAGACACAAGTGAGAGGCACTGAAGGGCCATGCACAACTATATCATCTGTGCAGAAAAGCTTTCTCCCTAAGTTTTGGTACTGAAGATCCCCAACTGATATATAAATACAATACAAATCTTCAAGCTGATTATTTTAGATTCAAAACTAATTTTCCCTTAAAAGAAATGACTGTTATAAGCTGTACTAAAGTTCACAGTTTTCCCTTGCAAAAGCCCATCTGCCTAATTATCATGTTATTACTAATAATGATAATGAAGCAAATGTTTGTCCAATAATATTTTCTAAGATTTTCCATAAATAATCATTTATCTTCATTATAGTCCTATAAGTTCTGTCATGTTCAGTGTGGTCAGGGTGTCAGGGTAAACACTCCCATTGCCACATCTTTTGTGTCTTGCAAAATTACTTAATTCTTTGGAGCCTAAGTTTACTCATCTATAAAATGGGGATGATGTGGGGCGCCTGGGTGGCGCAGTCGGTTGAGCGTCCGACTTCAGCCAGGTCACGATCTCGCGGTCCAGGAGTTCGAGCCCCGCATCGGGCTCTGGGCTGATGGCTCAGAGCCTGGAGCCTGTTTCCGATTCTGTGTCTCCCTCTCTCTCTGCCCCTCCCCCGTTCATGCTCTGTCTCTCTCTGTCCCAAAAATAAATAAACGTTGAAAAAAAAATTAAAAAAAAAAAAATAAAATGGGGATGATGAAATCATATATCTCATTGGTTTGTTAGGATTAATTAAGTTAATAAATTAAAGTAGTTAGAACAATTACAGGCTCATTATTTTGCTGTAGTAATATAATACAAGGCAGTAGAAGATAACTATCTTTAAAGACAGGCACAGAATGGCACAGGAATCCATCATCCAACCTATAAACCAGGATATCATTCTCAATTCCTCCCTCACAGCCAATCAATCAGTTGCTGAGTGTTGCTGATTTACCTCTAAAATGTCTCTTGAATCTATCCTTTCTTCTCTATTCCAATTACCACTCTTTAATTCTAGACACTTGTAGTGTCATCTCTGACTGGATAATTGCATGAAATAGATAATTTCTCTGCCTGCCATCAGTCTTATCCTTTGTTCAAATATTTACTGAATGTTTGGAAAACATGGGCACTATGAGGCAGTCTGTGTTCTGGATGCTACAGATAACAACAACTGTGACCCTACCCTACAAATCAAGTGGAATTCTCACATCAGCTTCATGTTTCCACCTGAGTTAACTACCATCTAAAAGTTAAGCATGATGATGGCTTTTACACAGCACTCCTGTCCTACTTTAAGTCTATTCAGTGACTTCCTATTTCTAAACTGATTATTCTGAGCATGTCAGAAGCTGTGGGGGCACTTTAAGAATCTAGCAAGTCTTACAGCCTTTCTTTTCCTCAGAAATTTCCTATGCAATTATAGTCATAAAATGCTGCACACTTCAGGATGTCACTGATACCCTGGAATTCATTCAGGTATCACTCCGATGTTCAATGAGGGCAGCGGGGGTGGGAGGGTGGGGAGGAGGTGGTCCATGTACCCAGGTTATAAATGTCCTATCTAAAGGGAAAATCCCATGCCTACAAGTTTGTAAAGCAAGGTTTTTCATGACTTGACCCATTCTCTTAGTGCCTCAGCCCTAACACCTGGTATTTTCTCCTTGATCTTTTTTGTTCCTGCAGTAGAGCTACCTGTAATGTCTGAAAAACATCTTACTATGTCATGCTTATCAGCTATGTTCATACTAGTCTTCTTTGTCTTACTTGCCTGGCTAACTTTTCCATATTTTTAAGGCTTAACTAACACTATAATTTCTATGAAGTCTTTCCCAATTCTCACTTTCTCCTGTGAGAAATGAGAATGACTTACCTTTATTAATAACATACTATTTCTTCTGGCACTAAGATGTGTTTTAATTACATATATTTAATCCTTGCACTATGAGATTTGTATATAATACTTTATGTCTTATAAAGAAACTACTGTTAGAGGAGTCAAATAGGTGCTGATCCACTATAGCTAAGGAGTAGTAAAATTGGGATTGGAATCCAGAATCCAGGAAAGCTTGACTCTAAAGTTTTTTACACTTTAACACTTTGAGTACACATTCATTCTTACACATATTAGACCTAACCAGACTCATTTTCCCCCAATCTAGGCATTTCTTAAAAATTTTATTATTTATTTTAGAAACTTCCAGAATGCCTTAAAGAGACTGGAAAACTATACCCATTCAACAAAAATTGTTTAAATGAATCTGTAAAAGTCCTTTAATTTTCAACCCAATTTGGGAGGGGGAGGGAGAAGAGAAGAGAAAGGATTATATGTCCCAGCAGGTGATGTTGCCTGACTTAAAGTATTTGTCATTTATCAGGGAGGGAACTTGAGACAGTGTTATAGCCTAATCCTTTTCAAATGATCAGTGGTGAAGAACAAATGTTTTTTGTTTTGTTTTGTTTTAATTTTTGTAACATAATAAAAGTAAATATCTGGGCACATGAAAATTAACAGCAGCAACTCAGCCATACAAAATAGAAGCCCAGATTTCTTTTTTTAAAAAAAAATTTTTTTTTCAACGTTTTTATTTATTTTTGGGACAGAGAGAGACAGAGCATGAACGGGGGAGGGGCAGAGAGAGAGGGAGACCCAGAATCGGAAACAGGCTCCAGGCTCCGAGCCATCAGCCCATAGCCTGACGCGGGGCTCGAACTCCTGGACCGCGAGATCGTGACCTGGCTGAAGTCGGACACTTAACCGACTGCGCCACCCAGGCGCCCCGAGCCCAGATTTCTTAACATTAGATTCGGTAGATGTCAAATGTCTGTACTAGGATTTTCTGTATTTACCACATTGTGGACTGGTAACAACTGTTGGCATTCTCTCCAGTTATGGAGGATCACACTTGAATAATGCTGGTACAAACAAGTTGGGTTTTTTGTTTGTTTGTTTGTTTGTTTGTTTGTTTGTTTGTTTTTCCTTTTACAAAAGTAATAGGAGCAAATTCACTTGGCATTCTCATTTTGCTTGTGCCACAATTAGGACAAACAATGAGTGAGTCAACAGCATGATTAGTCAACAAGGCTACCAATGCTGAGCAATTTACACAGGGCTTACTGAGGGAGCAGGCAGCAGAACCACGGTTACAAACAGCCAGGTGGCAGAGGCATTTATTAGAAAGAGAATCATTAGCAAACAACAATCTTGTTCTTAAAACCAGCCTTTTACTCTTATACATATCATCTAATTCAGCCTTAGTTTTTGCATCTGTAAATAACAGAATTGAACCAATTAATAAGATCCTTTCTAGCATTGGTCTTTTCTAAGATTTTTTAAAACTACTCTTAACCCCTATCTCAACATAGATGGAATTCTTTCCAGTTTTATCTAGAATATGCTTTCTCTTCTTTCCTGATATTATTTCCATTGCTACACATGCACCTAATCCTAGTGTCTCAGAAGCAGTTACATAATTTCTGAACAATGGTTAGACATGTGTATTTAACTAAATTTCAATTTGTATATCTCTAGTTTCCTCTGATACGATACTCAGAATAAAAACATAAATAACTTAAGTTTGTGAAAATAAATAAAAAACATTTCAAGCAATGTTTCCTTTTGGATTTAGGCTAGAACTATGCCCCCTGTTTAATCTCATAACTTACTTGAAGCTCTAATTTTTGACTTAAGAAGTCATGTATTCTCTCTGTTTTTTTTTTCTTGTTGTTTTTTTTTTCGTTTGTTTTTAGGAAGCCATATATTCTCTTGACTAAAATCCTCCATCTATAAAGAGATGCCTATGCCTATCTAGTACACACTAGTGCATACAATCAATTTAAAAATTGTTATTTATTAGATGATAACTTTACTGCCTTCTTGTCTCCATACCCTGCACATAGAATAACATTCAAGGTCAGGTCATAGGTCACTGTCAAAAGTTCCTTCTCTTAATACATTTGGAAGAGAAAAAAGAAAGCCTCCATTAGATAAGTCTAAAACAACTTCTTAGTCCCAACCTTTTTACAGTTATTGATGTTTTATTCATCAAAGGATTTCTATTCTCTCAATTCCTCTGTTAAGTATATTTTTAAAAACAGGCAAAATACTCCAAGTCCAAATTTTTCTTCAAGTCAAGCATTCTTTCTTGTCATCCTTCCCTTTATCTTATTTTAATTTAGTGTTTCTTTCTAACATATCATTTATCCAGCTTATGTAGTTTATAGAAAATAGTCATTTGCATCCCATGTTTTCTTTTCACGTTTTAATCTAAGATGGATCTACTCATGATGATTTTATTGTGGAATCTAGATCAAGGAATTCTTTTTCTGGCTCTGGAATCCCTCTCTTGAAACTGAACACAATCCCTTGCAGAACAGATGATAAGATCACTCATAAATCCACTTCGGCACCTTTCCCTTACCACGTTTTACAGAAACCCATGTTTCTTAATCCAAGAGCTTTTGCTGCCTCTTTAACCCAGTATATGAATGTCATACAAAACATCATTTTGCAGATAAGTTTCTAAATTTAGCCTTAAGTATGTCTATCTAATTCCACCATGAGCAGATGATGCGTAATCTCCTACAGTTACTGTAATGCATGAAAAATAATATAAGGATAGTTATTTAGCCTTTATTTTATATCACTCATAAACAGCCTTTCCACCTAAAATTTCAAACCAGATCTAGAAGTAGCAAGACTAAATTTTACTAATGGTGGCAATTAAAGAACTATTGATGCTTTTGCTGAATAGATATGTAAAAAGAAAAATTACCATTGCTGAAAAAATACTTTTCCCTGATTTTAAAGTCTTAATATATTTTTTAAACTGATAGACTATATGTTACTTTTTATCAAGGCCTCTACTCCATGTATAACAAAAAACTGTATGCATAAAAATACATTTTCTTAAAGGGAGATGCTACTGAATATAGTGGATAATAATGTACCTTTGCACAATATTTTTTCAAAGAAAAAGAAAAGAAACACTATAGATGAGGGTATAGAGTAACAGATATTCTCAACTTCAATTGGTACAAATATAAATGTGTATATTGCTTCTGGAAGGCCGGTCTATTATAGATTGAAAAGTTAGACAACAACCCCTGAGAGGATAATATAAGAGACTATCTTCATGGGCTTTGAATAGGTAGAGATTTGTTAAATACATACATATATATATGTATATGTATGTATATATATATATGTATATATATATATATACACACACACACACCAACAGAAAAGAATAATGAATTGGAATATATTAAAAGTTGGAACCTCCATTTATGCAACATCGAATGTGCTAAAAAGAAAGCCTAATGGAAAAATATTTAACTCTTATAACCCACACAGTGCTGATATCCAGAATGGATAAAGAACTCCAGGAAATCAGGAAGAAAAACATAAACTATAATAAAATGTGCAATGTCTTGAAATAATTGCCCTATAATATATCCAAATGAACAAGAAACATTTGAAAAGGTATCCAAAATCATTATTTATCCAGAGGATAAAAATTAAAACTATAATGAGATACCACAGTATACCAGAATAGCTAAATCTTTTGTTTTAATAAAAAAAAAATTAAGACAGTAATTCCAAAATTTGGCAAGGATATAAAACAAGTGGAATTTTCATATTCTCCTGGAAGGAATATAAATTTGTAATAACCACTTTGGAAAATAATTTGGCTCTATCTGCTTCATTTGAACATATGCATACTATATGATCCACTTACTCAATTCCTATGTATGTGCCAGAACACATGTATATGAATGTTCATAGCAGCTTTATTCACAGTAGCCCCAATCCAGAAATGACATAAATGGATAAATACAGTATGATATTTTCCTATAAGGCGTGGAACTCAGCAATAATAAAAAAAAAAAAAATGACTGAACTGGGGCACCTGGGTGGCTCAGTCAGTTGGGCATCCAACTTCGGCTCAGGTCATGATCTCACAGTTTGTGGGTTTGAGCCCTGCATCAGGCTCTGTGCTGACAGCTAGGAGCCTGGAGCCTGCTTCGGATTCTGTGTCTCCCTCTCTCTCTGCCCCTCTCCACTCACACTCTGTCTGTCTGTCTGTCTGTCTCTCAAAAATAAGTAAACATTAAAAAAAAAATAAAAAAGACTGAACTACTTCTACTCATAATGTCAATGACTCAAAAAAAAATAAGTCAGACAAAAATAAAATATACTATATAGTTCAATTATAAAAAGCTCAAAATCAGGCAAAACTGAACAATGCTGTTAGAAGTTAGGGCACTGGTTACATTCAAGGAGAATAAAAATTGAGAGAGACAAAGGAGGACACATAGATTTTTCAGTCTGGATGAAAGTATGGTTTCTTCGTGCCAAGTCCCATGATAACTCTTTGGTACAGAATATTTTTGCACTTTTCCTGTACCTATTTTTTTTTTAAGTTTGTTTATTTTGAGAAAGAACCTCACGCAGGGCTGGATCCCATGACCCATGGGATCATGACTTGAGCCAAAATCAAGTCAGACACTTTACCAACAGAGCCAGTGAGGTGCCCCTGTACCTGTGTTTGATTTGTTGAAAATTGTATTTTAAAAAAGAAGAGGTATTTAAATCTATACATGTGTAGTTTCTGAATCAGGGTGGGTTAGTTTTTGTGTTGCTGTAGCAAATTACTATGAGCTTTGTGGTTAAAGACAACAGAAATGTATTTTCTCAGTTTTGGAGGCCAGAAGTCCAAAATCAGTATCACCAGGCTGAAACTGAGCCGTTGGCAGGACACATCCCCTCTGCATGCTCTAGAAGAGACTTGTTCTTTGTCTCTTTCAGATTCTGGGGCTACTGACATTCCCCGGCTTTGAAACCACCTCACTTCAGTCTCTTCCTCTGTGGTCCCATTTCCTTCTCTTCCTCTTCGATTTCAAATTTCTCTATCACTATCTGATAAGCAAACATGTAATTGTACTTAAGTCTCACCTAGATATTACCCAGGATAATCTCCAGATCTCAAGAGTTTAAATTTGTTCATATCAGTGAAGTCAATTTTGCCATCTAAAGTCACGTTTATAGGGTCTGGGGATTAGGATGTAGCTATCTTTCAGGGAGCCCGTTGGTTAGCCTATATGTAGTGCCATTGACAGAAATCACTATCTCTGAGTTCAGAGGATAGGTAAACAACCCAGTGCTGGCATCAGCTGAGACGTTCTGGTGGATCAGGATGGAAGAGGTGCATTTTTATGGATAATGGTATCAGAACATGTAAAGAACAGGAAATTATAGTCCAAAACGGCCACAGGGGATGCCAAGCATTAAAGGGAAAAAGAAAGTTTAGTATAATCCACTACTAAAACCAGTGTTCGCTGCATTCACACATCAAAACTGACACCAGTGAAAACGTTCATTTTAGCATGTTAAAAACATGATCGAAAGGGGAAGATCCTTGACCACTTTTGTTTGGTTGGGGTTTTTTTTCCACATTTCGGAAACCCTCTGTCATCTCTAAATGCCTGAGTTTATTATTCTTACGCAGAGTTACTTAAGCTGCTAGTACAAACACAGAGCGCTGTTAGGGATGGAGCATTTCACCAGCACCCTGGCACTTTAGCGAGACTCAGGCACAATTTCTTGGAAGCAGAAGAAACTGTTTATTACATTCCCTAGTCAGGTCTCTGCAAGCAACCCCGTGGAGAGTCAAGAAACTCCCATATGTCGACTCCCGCATTACTATTGAATTATTGTTACATATGAAGCTTAATCCCTGACCTTATCAATGTCACTGGTACAAAATGCATGTGTGTCCCCTTGGAACTGTAGCTGGTGTCACTTGTTATTCATAAAGCTCTTCAAAAGAAAAAGATATTCTTTTTTGACATCCTTTCAAAGAAAATGAAATAATTTCACTATCTTACTCTCCACAGTAAAAACTCAGGTCATTATGCATTTAAAAAAAAAAAAAAAACTTTTCTCTAATACAGTATGATTACAAATTTAGACATCAGAATGATCCAGAAAAATGGGTTATGTGCTTTAAGTGAGGTTGCTGAGGTTATTCTTATAATTCTGGAAAATCATATGCTCCACTAAAAAAAAACTGTCAAAGAAAATGATAGAAAGCCCTTCCAAGGGTTCCCATCAGTTTTCTTTGAAGTGAACTTTAGAGAAGACTCCACATGAACTGCACAAGAAGGCAGCTTATGAGTCTACATGGGAAGAGGAGACTTACTCTTCTTTACTTGCTCATGCTTTGGGATAATTTTCCCTGCCATCCATTTGGGATTATTTTAAAGGAACAGCAAAGGAATGCCCATTAGAAAGGTCACAGACTAAAGCTGGAACCCAATTCTGGGGACCTGCTGGTGGGCCAGAAAGGAACCTTTTAGTTGTTGGATCCTGGGTGAGACCAAGGTGGTGGGGTAGAGCTCATGTGAGCAAAGTGGGAAAAAGTCACCTGGGGTTTTTCAATATTTTAATATCAGTACAGGCAAGTTGATGCTTATCAGCTGAATATCAGGCCTGCATCCGTTGTATTAATGGTTGGCCATTTGTGCTTTTAAACCTTTATGGAGAGGATATTTACCCAGCAACTAAATCCAGTTATATTATGGCTAATACATAACCTCTTATGGGCCTAAAATAACAGCTGCTTGAAAGCTCAACAGTAACTTCCATATATGTTTTCTACCGATAACATTATTTTCTATTTTTGCATTTTATTATTCTAGTGATTTTAAATTATTAAATTGTGGACCCACTGACAGAATATATTGTTAGGATACTTAGATGTAAGAAAAGACACAACCAGATCTTTTGAAAATAGTATTTTCAGAGTGTTGAGGATGTCATGCTTCTCCATTTTCCATTATGTTACTATGCAAGGGCATGGACAGCTCTTTTGGATTTCCCTTGTCAATTGTGTTTCTTTACATGGAATTAAAATAGATAAGAAATATAATAATCTTGTATTAATAAGAAACATTTCTATAAGTGCTTTATATAATTATGGATCAGCTTATTTATTCTTTACAGTAGCCATGTAAGAAAAGAGACTTTATATTTTATCATTTAAAATGGGACATTTTTTAATGTGAAAGGGGAACTAGTAATAATTCCTTCAGGACAACTGGTATAAACGGGGACTATCCGTGGCAAACTGAGATGGATGGCTACCATATGTATGAGAACTATTTTTATCCTTACACAGGTGAGGAAACCGTGGTGCAGATGTTTCAAAAGCATGCCCACATTCACAGCATCTATTAAGTGACAGAATCAGGCCTGACTCCCTGAGAAGTCTGACCCCAGAGTCCTTGACCTTAATCACAAGCCTGAAAGACTGCAGTAGAATACACATGTAAACGCAAGGGAACCGAGAGCAATAAAAAGAGATTATAATGTTAACAATTTACCTTCATTGATATTCAGTTGTTAACACCAGTTTGAGCTGGGGAGATTACTAGTTTTGCTTGTGTTTAAGTTTCTGTTCACCATGAAGTTCTTTAAAAAAATAAACTTTTCTCAATCACTCATGTTGTTTTAACTAGACTTGGCATGTATTTAGCAATCTCATTATCATGTATTTATATAAAAGATAAGCCTTTATGAATTTATTAGTTGCTTCTTAAAAAGGGGCTGTGTGTGAGGAGATATTTGGATTAAATGTATTTGGATAATACAGTTTTGAATAGTCTTTCATAAATTAGCAAAGGAATTCTTAAATATTGTCACCAAATTTTTTAGAGGTTTAAAATTATTATTATTTGTGGAAGGGCTCTCCATGAATATGCAGGTAAAAATTCACCTTTCTTCCAATTTCATAAAGGTGTCGGGATAACAATGGATTTGATAGATAATCTGAGTTTAAAAAGTGACCCTTTGAGGCTGCATATTAAGACAATTGCTCTTTTCTGTCCATTTTCTCCTACACAGAACAGATGAAGTGTGCCTGCTTGTGAGACACAATAAAACATCAACACTCAAGCAACAACAACGAAAAACAACCATGAATATGAATTTACGGCGAACTAACAATTTGATAACCTGGAAGGAACAAGGATTAGCAAAGGCAGGGAGAGAGTGGCACTGCCATGCTGCACTGCATTCAAATAATGGTGACGCCCCCACCAGAGATTTTCAAAGGACACATAATCCTGATGGAGAAAGTAGGTCAGAAGAGGAATTTGTGCCGATAAAAACTGTGTACTTTAGGCTTAGAGTTTAAGGATTAATAAACAAAGAAGTATTGTGCATATAAATTCTTTTCTAGAAAAATATGTTATAAATGATGTCTTATTATCTTATTGACTTCTGTTACTGGGTAACACTCATTCATTTACATGTCTCCAAGGCTGAAGAAGCTGGAACTGAAAAGAAAATGGACCTGATCCTTTATCTGGGCCTATGGCCCTTGGTGTGAACCAAGAGGAACCGCACCCCCGACAAGTATGGCAGAAATTCAAGCGGGTTATCAGCTTAAATGGTCACTCCATTTGCCTCCCCTAGGCTTTGGAATGAAAATTACAGCCCCTGGGGTTGAGCTTGAAGCAAAAATCAACATTACCCCTATCCTCCCTTTCCTCCCTTCTTCCTCCCTCTTATTTCATTCTAACAACCACATGCCACTGGATAATGGGATCAGGAGGAGCAGTCACTGAGGCCCTAACCTCACAAACTTCGTCATCAATGTATGTTAGTGAAAAACACCTCTCTTCACGTCCAACTATACCTTTCATTAAATTAATTCCTGAGTTTAATTCATTTTCATTTCTTTTTGTCTTCTCATGTATCTGTGTTCTTTAAATTAGAGTCCAATTCTTGACTTCCAAGAAGAGAACAGCAATGCTTCAAGTGATGCTGGCTTTGGCAGCAGTGACATGGGGTCCTTTATTAAAGGGAATTAGAACTTTCAGAACGTGTCCAGATGACATATATTCTTAAACTCAACAAATTATGCAATAAAATAATAATTTCGCACATGTTCAGCAGTGTAAAAAGGAAGGAAAAAGCTAGAAAAGACCCCCTAAAAAGTTTAAATTACATAATTCATTCCCCAGACAGGACATCTCAGAATTGCTTATTACTAGATAAAATATTAAAATATTAATTTTTGTCTTAAGGTGTATTAAAAATTTTTTAAAAATTAGTAGCCATAACTTGATATGGTTTTTTCTCTATCCACAAATATATTATAAAAAAATTAAAATCACATAATTATGAACACTTAAACACATCAAAAATTTTCTCGATAGTATGACCAGCAGCTCCTCCCTTTCTCCAGACCTTCTACTGCTTGACAGTAATATTGAGGGAAGATTTTGATCAGACCAGTAATGACCAGTAAGTTTGATCAGACTTAGCATGAAGACTATATAAAGGAACTAAAAGCTCTTTGCTAACTAAGCAAACTAAGAATTTTTACCAGCTCACAGACTTTTAACAGCTAAGCATTTACTAGTGTCTTAGTTGCAAGACAAGTTTATTAATATCTTGTTATTAAATGTGATGTCTCTAAATGTGGCCAAGGATATTCTATATTCACAAAGTAGGAAATGGAATCTGTCAGGCTGATAATTTTTTCTCCTCCCCTGAAACTTCCATAGTGTTTGGATATTGGACCCTGATATGTGGTTATCTAAGATATTGTTGTAATTTCACTTTATTTTTAATATGTCTAAAGGACTCAACCACACTTAAAGCATTGACATGTTGAAAGTATCACTAGGCATTTGCTACTCTAGATAGTGTAGACTACTAAATCCTTCTGTATAAGAAGAAAGCTTTCAGGAGAGTCTTATAAGAATAAGTAACCCAGGCCCCACTGTAAACCACTGGATCACAATTCCTTTGGGTAGGGCTCAACAATGGATACTTTAAATAAATCTTCCTCACAATACTGAATCTCAAGCAGGTTTGAGATCTACTGATCTATACTATGATAGAACAAAGATGTTTGCCTGTAGGCCTTCCATCTAGTTTAATTGATGGCCTGACATTAGACCTCAGAAGAAAATGTTTGGTTATCTAGATATCCAGATATACTCTAAACTGAAAAACCTGTGTGAATAATGTACAGCAAACCAGAGTACTGTTCATAGGATAGTTTGAAATTAGAGTTTTATGTTGTAAATTCATAAAACCACAGAGCTTTTGAGGAGGAATTTTAGTCCTTATTTTTATAGACGAGGAAACCACTAAATAAAGTAAGTCATGGCATCAAATATCTGTGTTTACAAATCACATATACTCAAATAAGAGTGCAAAAAATGAACAGGATATTTTTTTAAATGCCTACCAAGATCAATAGAAACAAGAAGCTTGAGTTACATCAGGTTGAGCCATCCACGTTCATAAAGCTGCTAGGTACAGCTCAGAGACCATTCTTGTTATATCATCCCACACAGCCCTGGGATTTTTTTTTTTTTTAAGTTTGTTTGTTTGTTTGTTTGTTCGTTTATTTTGAGAGAGACAGCAGGGGAGGGGAAGATAGAGAATTTCAAGCAGGCTCCCCACTGTGAGTGCAGAGCCCGACGCAGGGCTTGAACTCATGAACCATGATATCATGACATTAGCCAAAACCAAAAGTTGGACACTTAACTGACTGAGACACCCAGGTGCCCCAGTCCTAGGATGTTTAATTAGGTCAAATGCATTTTAGCCTATATGGGCTCCAGCCTTGAAGTAGAAATAATTCTACAATTTCCTCTTCCATTTAATTTAGGAATCATAGTTTAGGGAGGAAATAAATCTTTCGCTCCAACTTAAATTGGAATATAACTGAACCCTAGACATGCTAGAACTGAGTGGTATCTAAAAAGAATGAAGTTTGTACTCCTTCCTTAGAGTATTTGTCCCCTTCACTGCAACACTCAGACTTTTATAAGAGCTTTTGGTGTTTTAGGCTTATTTTTGTTTCTTTTACCTTTTATAATTTGAAACCTTCATCATATGAAACGTTTGTCTGAAACTCCCTCCTAAAACAGACATTCATTATACTTTAGTTCTGAGACCATATATCCAAGGGAAATGAGCAATAGTAAAAACTAAAGATAACTCCCCACTTTTTTGTATGTGAAAACCATGTATTTTAAATATATAAAGGAGGCATTATAATGCTTTACCCTAGTTACATGCTCAGACATACATATATAGATAATTTTTCCCCTTAATGTTTGTGGGTCTAGAAATCACTTCCATTGCTGTTTTTAACAAACACATCGCTAAGTTTTGGCACACCTGTCTTAGAGTTTTCGGTTGCTTTGGAAAAGTATCCAGCACATCCACAGAAGGGATATCTGATCTTTGATTTCCAAATTCATCCTAAAGATTTACATCAAGCCTCAGGTGGATCCAGTAAGCTCACAAATGCTTAGAAAAGCTTTCGTCAGGGTAGCAACCAGGCCTCCCGATCATGGCTATAGGACTGCACAAACTGAATTCCGTATGTTGAAGACAACCAAATGGGAGATTTAAATCAAATATACAGCTGATATAATTTTTGGAGTGTGTGTTTTCTATGTTAACGATTGTTCAGGGACACAAATTTTGAAACTGAAACTATTGCCACCGTATGTTGACAGCCTCTGTTTGGGTGTTTTGTGGGTTCACTGGATGACAAGCTCCTGTGTAAGACAAGGCACAAGGCCTTATTTGGTGATGATAGCTCAGCCTCCAGCTCAGTGGCTGGCACAGAAAATGTTTTTGAGCTGAACTGAAATTTAGAAATCTCCATCACCTTCCACATATGCTTTGGTTTAGGAGTCCCTTTTGTAAGTCGGCCAAACATAATTTATGCTTTAAATAATCTATTCTTAAGAATGTCTCTTCTGTTGGGCTACAGACTCATATGTAAACTTGGGAAACAACATTTTACTTAGGTATAAAATATAAAAGGCTATATGATACCCACTTAGCTTTTATTCAAATAAGTCTTAATTCTTCTGTTAATAATCCTAGTGTTTAAATGCATGTCCAGCAAATGCATATAAGCCAGTATTTTCATCCCACTCACCACTCAGCAATAATATTATTTCCTAGGGGAAATTAACTATTGTCTAGTGTTAACCGAGTATAGTAAACTATAACTATAATCCAGCAGCTTAAGTTTATAATTATAAAAATAAGTTTTTTAAAAAAGATTATGAATCTTCCCTCATGGCCAACTATTTTCTGGATTTGGGGAATATATGGACACTGCTATTACTTTCCCAAGATTCTTCACCATCTTGATTATAGCTACCCTTCAGATGGAGAACCATCATACTTCTGTTAACATGAGACTCTGGGCATATGATAGGTCCAACTATGTCCCTTAAAACATTGCTACAACATGGAAGAGAAAACTGACTCAATATGGTAAAACCTAAATACAGCCTGAGCTCTGTCCAACAACCTGATTGTTACAGAGACATTTTCCTGTTTCCATTTGATAGTCTTAAATAATCTCAATCAGAAAGCATGATCTAAGTTTAATTGGCAGAAACCCACAGTGGAGGTTTGAAATCCAAAACTGCAGAGGTCAAGGGCCTAGAGCCATTATTCTTCCAGCAGTGGCAGAAACAACACTGGCAAGTGCATTTAGTCAAAGGGGATGAACAGTGAGTAGGAGGCCACCCACACAAACCTTTGTTGTTTGCTTGGTTCTTTTCATAGAATACCATGAAGACAGGTGCTGTGGGGCTTGAAAGATTCTGTTTGGGGAGACCTGCTGCTTGGTGAGTGCTTTTTCTTCCATAGGTACCTCCGAAGCATGCTTTGGCATTTCTTCTTTAATTATATTTTGTTTATTTAGTGTCACTAATGTTGACATAGCTTTATATGTGACTTTAAATCAAAGGCACACGGGATGAAATAATATGGATTTTCACTTAATTAACAAAGATCTTTATCCAGTTGACCAAATACAAAATAATGGGAACATAGCGATAAGAAAATACTTTTGCCATTTTTTTCCCCTGACAATACTACAACACAGATTTTGAATATAGGGCATATAAAAAGTTGTTTTTCTCCTATATTCAACAAAACTTTGACTTTTAAATCTATTTATCCATCTATTCTTAAGCCATAGAAAAGTCTCTCTTTAAAAAGAAAAAAAAAAGTATTTCCAAAGGGCGTTGCTTCTAGATCAGTTACTTCAGAAAACTTACTATAAACACATTAGAAATTATCTAGTCATCATTTGTAATAATGTAATAAGTTTAATTTGCAGTTAAACTCATCACTAAATAGTATGATGTAAAATATTTACTTGCAATGGTTTTCAATATTATAGGCCTGCTTTGAATATCCAATAAAATACCTAAATTTTATAAGTTACTTCATTTTATGGCTACATCACACTTTACAAGAAGTAGCTGTGGCAATATATCAAGTCAAATATATATCAAGCCAGAATCTGGCTCCATTCATACAAATTAAACAGCTATAAATTTAAAAGGTTAAAGCCTTTATAAAGATTATCTCAAAGTTCAAAACATATAACTATTTTTGAAAAAACTACATTCACTCTTTCAAAAGTATTCTTCAGTATACATTTTTTGCCAATCACTAGGCTCTAAGAATATAATGTTTAATTAAAACACCATGTCTCTCTCTTCATAGAGTTTTATTCAATGTTTAACTCACTGTTGCAGGGTTATTATGTTGTCACTAAAGTAATGTTCAATTGCCCAATGATTAGAGAAAAATATCACGAAAGATTGGATATAATGTAGATTAATAAATAATAATAATCAAGAAAAACACACCAAGAAACAAAACAGATGAACATATGGGATGGGGGGGGGGGGAAGAAAAAGAAACAAACCACAGGAGACTCTATATGATAGAGAACAAACTGAGGGTTGATGGAGGAAGGTGGGGGGGATGGGCCAGATGGGTGATGGGTACTAAGAAGGGGACTTGTGATGAGCACTGGGTGTTGTATATAAGTGATGAAATCACTGAATTCTACTTCTGAAATCAACATTGCATTGTATATTAAAGAAAATATAAAAAAGAAAATATATAAGAAAGAAACACACCAAAAAAACCCACCATAGAGCCTCCAAAATATTATCAGATAAAATAGGTTTATTCCCCAGATCCACATAGATATAGACAGTTAAGTCTATCAGTCTAGATTCTACTTCTCTCCTGGGCTTGCAAAAATGCGACCAAATGTCTATTAAATCTCTCTTCCTGATTTTTGTAAATATAATTCCACGGCATGTGTTGATCAGAACTCATTATCTTACCTTCAAACCAGCCTTTGCCTTGTCTACTTTCTGCTGTGAAAAGTGCTGTGATTCTCCTGGACACTTTCCGGGACATCTTTCATTTTCTCTTAATGTTTCCCCAGCTCTCACTGCATCCTTTCTATTGGATTTGATGCCACCTAACATTATATATTAAGTGTTTTTTCATCATCTGAATATTGAAATGATTTTTCTTTTCTTTTTTTTTAACGTGTATTTATTATTGAAAGACAGATAGAGTCAGAGAGTGAGCAGGGGAGGGGCAGAGGAAAAGGGAGACACAGAATCTGAAGCAGACTCCAGGCTCAGAGCTGTCAGCACAGAGCCTGATGCGGGGCTCGAACTCACAAACCACGAGATCATGACCTGAACTGAAGTCAGATGCTTAACCGACTGAGCCACCCAGATGCCCGTATTGAGATGATTTCTTAAATGTATTTTACTATCTTAATCATTTGTAGTATTTACATATGTTCTGGGGAAATATGAATCTTCTTAACATCACATTTCTAGAAATATTTTATTAATTAGCTTTGTGATCTTAAACAGGTCACATAAGCTCTCTGAAAACTGTGTGAAATTAAATGGTATCTGAAAGAGACAGAGACGTATTTAAAAGATATGTTTAAAAAAATTTTTTTAAAGGCCTCATTTCCACATAGGCTACATGTAAACTTAGACCCTGTAATACTTAATTAACCTGTCTGGCCATTTCATCCATGACACCTCTAAACATATCTTCCACTCTGGCCTATTGGTTTACTTAATATGCCACAAGCATATTCCAATCATTCTATCTCCCTGTCTTGGCTTTTGTTCTCTCTATTACTCAGAACATTCTTTCCCAAAGTTCATTTTTCTATCATTAAGAATGCATATCAAACATCCAGATTTTTCTGATCTCTCTCTTTTCAATATCCACAGTGCTTAGTTTACACCGTTTCTACTTTGCTTGATTTGTAAGGAGATAATTTCATACATTATAGTTCCCAACTATAAATGTATTAAGAGGAGGTACTATATTTTGCTTCCCTTTTATCCTTTGTAGTAGCTAATTTAGTGTTTTGCATATAGTACGTACTAAGTAAATAATCTTTTTAATAACATTTACCTAACAATTGGAATAACATAATTTACATTATTAAAACAGGTTAAAGATTCCAAAGTGCTTTCAGATATATTTCCTCAGTAATTTGCAAAAAACTCTGTGATGTAGATCATATATTCTATGATATAGTCATAGATTCAATCTGCATATGAGGAAATTCTCAGGCAAATTAAGTAATCTGTTAAGATTCTATAGCTAGATGGTGATACTCAGGCCCAAGATTAAAAGAAAGACTGTCTTCTGAGTTCCATGTTTTTCCTACGATATTATGATCAAAATTAAAACTAAAAGAAGTTTATTTGCACAATGAAAACCACACTCTAAGAAGCTTCTTGATTTAAAAAACATCTGGAATTAAATCTAACACAATTATTTTTATTCTGCATTTTTCACAGTTCTTCAAGAAGTAGTCATGTCACCTGATTAAAGCCTTGTGTATCACTGAATTCCATGATGATGTTTGTGCATAATTACAATCAACACTCATGCAAAGTGCCAGGGCAGCTGGAGAAGGGGTTTGTTTTACTGAAAATTGTCTGTGCATTCTGAAGAAATAAATATTAACTTGGTGTTGAAGAAGCTCATTGTTAGAGCTTCTTACAACTCAGTAGTAATTTTAATTGATTGTAAATAATCACTCAAAATATGAAGCATTATAAAATATATGCAACATTCATTTGCATTTATAGACACTGCATTTCTAAGATAATATTGTAAGGTAGAAATATTAAACAAGAACATAAACTTTGCACAGAATTAAGTTCTTACGCCTACATAGCTTAAAAGCTGACACATTAGCCAACTAGATATGCTTAGAGAGAATGCAGAGAGCAATGCAAGGCTCAAATTGTGGAACAATGAAGCTTGTGAACCAACAAACTAGAGCAAGTTTTAGATAAGCAGAAAAAAGTGAGAGAGAATTCCAGGGAAGAGGTCCTGTCGGAATGCCTATTGGAGGAATGCCTATTTGGAAAGCATTTACTTGTTAATACCTGAAATAAACAACAAATTACCAATTTAACATATCATTATAGGAATTCGTAATAATATCTTCTGATTAGTGGTTGTGGGACAATGTTTTGAAATAATTAAAATATATCTTTTCAAAGAAAGAGAAGATGTACAGAAGGAAATGTTTATATATTAGGACCCACCTCCTAATAAAAGTGGCAATATTTCAAAGTACCATAGTATGAAAATCACTAATAAAAACGATTTTGTGAAGGGGCGCCTGGGGGGCTCAGTCAGTCGAGCATCCAACTCTTGATTTCGGCCCAGGTCACGATGTCACAGTTCCTGAGATCGAGCCCTGCATCGGGCTCTGGGCTGACAGTGTGGAGCTCTCTCCATCTCTCTCTGCCCCTCTCCCACATGTGCTTTCTCTCTCTTTCAACAAAAATAAATGATAAACTTTTAAAAAAATTAAAAAATGATTTTGCGACTTTAACCCTGTTCTCACTTTTGTCTAACATTAGGTCAGTTGAACTCCCCATGTTTCCCTGTCTTGTCACAGGTACTTTTGTGAAATTTTGTGTATTCCTGGTACAGGTAGGGGTCATGTGGCAATACTGAAACTAGGGAGGGAAATGAGGGTGCAGAGCAACATTATAATGGGAGCATATTTATCATTTTTTTATATATCCATATATATAAACACACACATGCCAACCTTCTCCCTGTAGAAGACATCACAAGAAGCAAGTTCTCCATACCTTTAGAGACTAAGTACGTAAGGCAAATGAGTCGAGCAAGCCAGGAGATATTATGAACTTATGATCAATAGGAAGTGAGCCTTGGTCCCAGCGCTAAGGTAAATAGTAAGACATGATAAGAGCAGTAGAAATAGAAAAGTCCGTGCCCTGTCTAAAGGGGATTGCTATTTCATAGCTACTATAGTCTGTGAACTGCCAGATTTTCTAATTTTGCAAGAGAAACAGAAAATTTAGTTTTTATTATGAAATCTTGCAATTGAACAACATTGGCAACTAATCTATTTTCTTTAACACTGTGTATATAGGTCAAGCTATACATACCTGTGGGTCAATCTGGCCTGTAGGCAGCAATTTGAGACTTCTAAAATAGAAAGTGCTGTACTTTGGGGCACCTGGGTGGCTCAGTGGGTTGAGTATCTGACTCTTGATCCCAACTCAGGCCTTGATCTCACAGTTCGTGAGATGGAGTCCTGCATCAGGCTCTGTGCTGACAGCACGGATCCTGCTTGGGATCCTCTCTCTCCCTCCCTCTATGCCCCTCCCTCACTCATGCTCTGCCTCTCTCTCTCTCTCTCTCTCTCTCAAAATAAATAAATAAACTTAAAAAAAAGGGGGGGCTGTACTTTTCCAGTGAAGACTAACAAAACAAATGGCAGACTTGAGGCAACACCAGGAACAAAGCAAACACGCCTTCCCTTTGTAGCACCCTCCCTTATATTTTAAAGTAGGACACTGATTATTAATATAAGTATCCATTAGTCATGTATTTATAACCAGATGATGGCTATATACTTTCCTTTCTCTGGAGGCAAAGACTAATATTTGTGAAACTTACATGACAATGTCAAAATTTGTTATTTGGGTTAGAGGGAGGAGAGGTCATTGCAGTCTAGAGAAATTCCACAAGTAGCAAGGAGATTGCAGGCAACTTCAGCTGATGTCTGGGTGGTTGTATAGCCTGCTATTGTGGCCGTACCAGGTGTCATTAAAGCAACAGCAGCAAACAACCAACAACTTTCTGGAAAACAATTTACCAGTAAATTGGGAATTATCCATTTTAAATGCATAACAAGCTTGCTTTGTCAAAGCAAAGGCTACATTATAACACTAAAATACATGTTTAAAGTTAGGAAAGAGATTTAGTATTCCCCCAACCTGAGTTAATTATATATTTAAGAGCATAAATTGCCCTGCATAATTTCAGTGGAATAAATTATGAGTAACTACAATTCTAACTACAATTAGGGTAGTGGAGATTTTTCAAAAGGGTATTTTCTATATAAAATCCTGGTATTACAGCTCAGTACAATTTTTAGTAACTTAGATGAATGAACCAGAATGACCCCCTCCCCCTCTCAGGCACAGATTTGGCAATGCTGTGAGTAATCACATATGAATTTAATGTTCATAATTAACTATAATTAGCTAGCAAAATGTTAATGAAAGTATGTTTTTTAGCAGCAAAGAAAATCAGCATCTCATTATAAGACAAGCATAGATTGTTTGATGTATAAATCCAGTTGTTCATAGATTAGTTCTTAAATGTTAAAAACACAAATTTTCTGTGTAACTTTTGGCATTTACAGCCCCATAAAAAGTCACAGAAAAGAGGTTAGAGTGGGAGAGAGCCAAAGCATAAGAGACTCTTAAAAACTGAGAACACACTGAAGGTTGATGGGGGGTGGGAGGGAGGGTAGGGTAGGTGATGGGCATTGAAGAGGGCATCTTTTGGGATGAGCACTGGGTGTTGTATGGAAACCAATTTGACAATAAATTTCATATATTAAAAAAATAAATAAATTTTAAAAATAATTTTAAAAAAGTCACAGAGAAGAAGTAAAAATGTACAGTGGGTGATGTTTTTCTACACAGCTATTTCTCGTTCCCATTTCTACATTTTTCTCCTTGGTCTTTCCAGACCCCACACCAGAACCCTTCCACAGGTTGGATTTGTATTTATTGATGTTCTCTATACCAGGCACTGTGGCAGGAGCAAAGTGAATCAGAGGAGCCCTGAGCACCTCAAATATGTTTTTGATCAATATGTTTTCCTTCTGTTGGTATTTAAAAGCATAGAATTTATTGCTAGATGTATTATTTTCTTCCCCAAACCAGTATCTCCTTTTCCTTAAAACACTATACACTTAATAGCCTTTTTTTGGTTTCTGGGATTCAGATCTCTGTATCGTTCTTGACTCTTACTCCCCCATTCCTCAAATGAACAAGGGCCTTGTGTCCAGTGGGTTCTAATCCTGGGATCTTCACATTTTTAATTCCAACTTCAGGTTCCTTCCCTTCCTGGCTACTTTCTCTTTGCACCAATTCCTCCTTTACCTTGCCATCAAAGCTTATTTCCTTAACAGAACAGATGACAGATGATCAAAAACTCCCATCCTCAGAATTTCCAGCCTCCTCTCTTTCTTGTAAAGGCCCAGCCTATACCTGATACAGTTCTGTGTCCTCCATGCTGTTTCTCCCAGATTAACGTTACTACTACACCACCTCTTACTGTGTGCTAAGCACAGTACACTCTTCATTCTGGAAACAGCCTCAATCAGGGCCTTCTTTTCATGTCATGCTGTCATGCTGAATAGCATGACGACACCCTTCTAACGTGCCCAATGTCCATCCAAAAAGCTCCTTTCCCTCCCATGTCTTGTTTCATGCCACTAACCAAAACTGTCATCTTCCTCTCCATTATTCCATACCACCTTATTGATGGCTGCAGTAAAGCTCTCGAAGAGTTTATATTTTCTTTTTCCCATTAGACTGAAAACTGACTGAGACTGTGGATCTTATTCATTTTTAAAAGGCATTATGTATTCCTTTCACTCAGCACATGCATTTGTTAAATAGATTCTCTCCCTTTTAGTTGAACTAAAGCAAGACTTCTTTTCTCTTTTTATTTTTAGTAAGGAAATCAAAGCTTAGACATGTGAAATGACCTAATCGGTTTCGTGGCCATTTAGTTGTAAGGCTAGTCCTCCTGGACACTCAGCCTGCTATGCTGCCCACGATGCCATAACAATAAACACTAACACTGCCAGAGAATGTACTATGTGTCAGGGGCTGTTCTAATTCTTTTACACGTGTTATTTAATTTTCACAACAACTCTATAGAAGTCTCTATTTTACAAATGCATAAACTGAAGCAAAGAGATGTTCAACTTGTTGCATTAGATCATGCAGTGAATATAACATGGAGCCAGAATTAAATAACAGGGGTTTGGTACCAGAGCGCCAATCTTAATGTTCTCTATGGGATTTGTAGTTTAAAAGAGCACAGCAGAAAGAGACACTTTGGAGAATGTCTCTTTAATGGTAGAGTTTAGACACTTGTGCCCCTGGGTGGGAGAGAGAAAGACCTCCCCTGGAGCCCCTTAAACCACACCACAGACACCACACCTCCTTGCCTTATATTAACGGCCTGTCTTGGAGGAATATGTGTATTTTTCCCTGAGAGAGTTCAGACGTTAATACTGGCCACCTTTAATTTATGTTGCTCTATAAAAGTTAACATGAATTTCTGGCTGTAAATTTGTCAGACCTTACTAACGAACTAAATTGTGTTTTCTGTTCAGTGTTCCATTTAAATTGATGTGACCTCATTCGTTAGCACAAATATATTTATAGCTGTAAGAAATATACAAGGGTTTCAAAAACCCCTACCCCTCAAAAAGCTAAGGGGGGGGGGATTCAGTTGAAAAGATGGTAAAGATGTAACGTAACAGGAAGACAAATTTAAAAATGGTTTTATTTCATTTAACTTTCACTATAAAATCATTTTTCTAGTACCGAGCTTTTTTCCTGTTACTTCTATTTGGAAACTTTAATTTTTTTCTGCATTAGCTGCATGATCAGTTTCACAATGCTGCTTGTATGCAAAGCATCTAACAGAGCTGGCTCAAACCTAGCCTAAATATAACTCCCTTTCAGATGTCTTTGTTCATATATTAATTCACTTGTTCTCAAGTTTACTGAGTGTGTACAATCATCACGAACTATTCTAGGTGCTGAAGGATGTTAAAGTGGTGAATATAATAAAGTCCTTGCCCACATGGTGCTTATATTTCAGTAAAATAAACAAGTAAATAGGAGGTAATGTCAGTGTTTGATATATATCTTAAAAACAACTCTCAAAATTTTTGATCTCAAGACCCCTTTGCACACTTACAAATTATTATGTACCTCAAAGAACTTGTTTTGGCTTTGTGTTTATTGACATTTACCATAATAGAAGTGAAAATGGAGGAAAAGTTTAAATATTAATTAACATATTAATAACCATAAAAACACAAGTAATACGATTTTATGACAATAGCAATATTTTCAAAGCAAAAAATTAGAGAAGACTGGCATCGTTTACATTTTTTAAGATCTTTCTAATGTCTGGCTTAATGTAAGAAAGTTGAATTTTTATATCTTCTTCTGCATTCAATCTGCAATACCACCTGTCATGTAACTTCTAGAAAACTTCATTATACAGGCATGAAATAATAAGAATGAAAAAAAGAAAGCTACATCTCATTCTGTAATAAAACTAATTTTGACCTTATGGATCCTCCTGGTGGATGTTTGGGGCCTGCAGGGGTCCCCAGACCACACTTTGAGACCCACTGGTGTAAGGGAAGGAAACAAAGGGCAAGGAGTGGGGTAGTAATTTTAGATAGGGATCTGGAAATACCACTCTGAGGAAGTGAATGCTGAACTGAGGTCTGAAGAATGAGAAGGACCCAAAACAACAGTCTGCATAGAAAACAACACACACACACAGGACCCAGAGTGTGGAAGAGCTAAAAAAAATCTGAGAACCTGAGAGGAGGTCACTGTGGTGAGAATGTGGTGAGCAGGGGGAAAGAGTACCACGAACTGTGGTTCAGAGCAAGGCAGAGCCAGACTGACAGGGCAGAGGTCATAAACCAGCAGCTTGTGGATCTGGACATCTGTCTTACAGATGTAGTGGTTTTTTTTTGTTTTTGTTTTTGTTTTTTTACTATTGATATTGAGACAAATGTTTTCAAAAGGAATTTCACATAAAAATCTGGATTTCTGGGCTCTCTTAAATAGACCAGAACACAAGGCAATAGCAGGGCTACTTCCGCGTGGGGCATCTGGAGCTAAGTACCACTCCATTGCATTAGAGGGAGCCATAGTCCTGACCACTCCTTACTGCTTCCTCAAAGGTGAAGCCCTCTCTGCTTCAGCCAGGCCTGCACCACTTATTAAGGTCATCTTCTGCATGCCAGAGACATGTTGTATGTGTGAGACCTCTAAGAAGGGACTTTGTAACAACTGGCTTTTAATTCCAAGTGAGATGGGAAATCCTCGAATTATGGTATGTAACATACTCTCATTTATGTTTTTATTGCATTGTTTTTACATTTTAAAACGTTATTTATTTATTTTGAGAGACAGAGAGTCAGCACAAGCATGGGAGGGGCAGAGACAGAGAGAGAAAGGGAGAATCCCAAGCAGGCGCCATGCCGTCAGCACAGAGCCCAATGTGGGGCTCGATCTCACAAACTGGGAGATCATGACCTGAGCCAAAATCAAGAGTCAGATGCTTAAGTGACTAAGCCACCCAGGGGCCCCATCTCATTTATGTTTTTAAGATACAACCAGTTGTTCTGTGGAAAACAGACTGCAGGGGCAAAAGTAGAAGCTCCTGTTGAAATGCCCGTCTGCACCTCCTCCAGCCCTGAAGCGCAACACAACCTTTGTCTTTGCTCCTGCCTTTCCCAACAAGAATGTCCTTCCTCCCACTTGCACCTCACCTTGCCTTTTCTTCCTTCAAGATCCACCTCAAGGGGCGCCTGGGTGGCGCAGTCGGTTAAGCGTCCGACTTCAGCCAGGTCACGATCTCGCGGTCCGTGAGTTCGAGTCCCGCGTCGGGCTCTGTGCTGACAGCTCAGAGCCTGGAGCCTGTTTCAGATTCTGTGTCTCCCTCTCTCTGACCCTCCCCCGTTCATCTCTGTCTCTCTCTGTCTCAAAAATAAATAAACGTTAAAAAAAAAAAAAAAAAAGATCCACCTCAAAGCCACCTCCTCAGAGTGGAGATGTGGGTGGAGGGTATCCCCAGACCACAATCACCCCCTGAGGCTCCTAAGGTGCTCCTTGTTTATACTCTGAAATTATCATCCGTAGTTTTTGATCTTTTCACAATAAGAACATTCTTAGCAATTAGCCTGTAAAATCCCTTGAGGGCCTGAACTTATCTCTCTACTTCTCCTAATATCTGGAACCGACTGCTCCTACCAAGGCAACAACAACAAAAAAAATCACAACTAGCAGTGCTGTTTCCAGCATTTACAATTCCTGAGGTGCTTTCCTCATGCCGTCTAGGCTCCCAGTATCTCTTTTTCAGCGGCTGACTGATCTGGATAGGCAGGCCTTTGAGAAATGACCAGAATTGTATCTACATTATAAGCACCTGCTTTTACACTACAGGTACTCCCTTGTTCTGTGTATTATTTAAAAGGTTGTGGGCAAGTTATTTAACTTCTATTTTAGGTTTCCCATCTGTAAAATGAAGTTATAATATATAGCACCTCCCTCATGGGCTGTTATGAAGAATTAATGAGATAATACACACACCATGCTCAGTTCTTATCATTAGCAGCATGACTTTCAGATGCTTGTTCTCATATATAAGAGAAATGTCTGTGCTATTCATAATTCAGAAAAATAACTTTGTGACAGTTTTATAAAGTCCTCCCCACTAAATGGCATATAGAAGAATACTTTCTTTCATGATATTGTTTGTTACTAAAAAATATTTTCAGCACCCTCAGAATATATGTAATGCTTAATAATATATTATTATAATATACTTTACATCTTATGTTACATATATTACTTAATTGCTTAATATATGTTACTATATATTACTACATATATAATAATACATTATTTAAAAGATACCTTTCTGTGGAGAAATTTATGACTAGTCAATTTACATATTAATAATTTCTCTAATGATTTAATTTTTTTGTAACTTTGGAATTTCAAATTTTCTCATACTGAATCCAGTATCAAGCTCCACAATCTTTATAGGTGCTACCACACTACACAGGTGGGTTGAGTGTTATAAAGAAATATATAAGGCAGCATAGAAAAAGTGAGATGATTAAGAACAACGACTCTGGAACCAGATGGCTTGGCTTGGGCCCTGGATCTACCACCGGTTTTCTGTCATAACTAACCTCTTTGTGCCTCAATCATCCCATCCATAAATTGGGGCTAATAACAATATCTAAACTGAAGGGTTGTTTTAGATTAAATGAGTTTTGGTGGCAATTTACAATTTTTGTCTCAAAACATAAAAGCATTATTAAATTACTTTAGTAAACAACTGAAGTGTAAATGAGACTGCTTTTTCACTGTTAAAAAATATTTCTCAAAATTGTTTTGATCATTAAATAACTCCTTCTGCAATATAAAGGAAAGTCATTTGATAATTTTTAAGACAGGCCACACTGAAAGTCCTATAAATTTTTCAATTTCTTTGTCAATGTGATTTGTCACACACAAAATACTTCTTCTTAAGCAGCGTGAAAACACTTGTCAGTAAAATGAAAACGCTGCTGGTTTCCAAAAGCGCTCATTTCTTTGCTCTTTCCATCACTGCATTGCTCCCAGCAGTTCCTGGGGAATTGCTTTCAGGGTCACGCCAAACTAGGCCCAAGAGATTGCAATAATTACATCCCAGTGGTGTTGACATTCAGCTTTGTCCCACAAGCTGCTGAGGACGGGCAGGGCGCCATCTGTCACGTTAGATGGCCACTAGGCTAGCTATAAGTGATAAAGATTACTATTCTGACATGCTAGAGTTTGCTTCTGAGCCAACCTTGTAAAGTCTGAAGCAATTAGAGTCATTTTGGAAAAAGATCATAGCACGATTGTGAGTATATATTGAAAATACATAGTTACAAAATTTACATAGCACAATATCATAAGAAACACACATAGGTCACTCTTATTACACCACAAACTTTCTTTACAGCGGTTACCATATACTTTTAACAAGTGTCTTAATTTATTATGTGTTTCAAGATTTGATATTTGTTAGTCATACCCTACTGAATTCTTCAAATTTGGAATGTTCTGCCTCATTCTCCTCCAATTGTCAAGCTCTATATAGGCTGAAGTTCTTTAACTTCAACAGAACACTTTCCATCATACTGAAAGATTATTTTTTTTAAATCCTTGGAAAGATTAATCTAAAGTGTTATTTTAATTATCATATACTCCATCACCTAATCTTGTCTCAATGTTTTCATGCCATTTGATGATAATGGCCACTGATACTTCAAACAGTATTTTAACTGCATTTATCCTTAAATATACTTATTAGTTGACAGATGGAACTAAAGAAATTATATTCACTCTATGTTTTCCTCTGTTCTTAAAGTTAAATTCCATCTTCATGTAGTTTTAGCAAATATATAATTTAAATATATTTTTTCCTATCTAGTCGTTTGTTCTGTATGGATAAGAAAATTGATTGTAATGAAGTACTACATATTTTAAAAATTTTCCCCAAACTAACTCTTCTGCAAACTTTGAAATGTAACAGATAATTTATGATGTGTGAGATTAGATGTAGTGTAGTTGGAAGCAATCTGACTGAAAGAAGGCAAAATTCCTCTCAATAGAACCTATGTATTGAATTCCCACTCAGGTTAAAATTATTTCTTTCAACCTAAAGCACACTTTTGGGTAGAGTCTGTAATGACAAGTTTAAAATTTATAATCTTCATTCAAATTTAATAACTTTTTATGATTATAAGCCTCTTCCATTAATGTGAATTTTATTTTCACAATGGAAATTATTGTATTTCCTTCAAGTTCTATAGAATCAAAATGAATATAATTTCACAAAACTGGACATTGAAACACTGAGGTAATTTAGGAAGTCTTATGTTGTAAGCTGTAAAGGACAAGGTAATTGATTACATGAGAGGAGTGGAGGGAGTGAAAAAGGAGTAAAAAATGGTGCCCATCAGGGAAAATGTTCTGTATGACACAAACTATATATTTGTACTATATATTTGTTCAAACTCACAGAATTACAATATCAACAGTGAACCTTAACATAAACTGTATAGTTTGGGTGATTATGATGTGCCACTTGTAGGTTTGTCAATTGTACAAATTGATCACTCTAGTGGAGGATGTTGATAATGGAGAAGGCTATGCATGTGTCAGAGCAGAAGGTTTATGGGGAAATCTGTATCTTCCTCTCAAATTTGTTGTGAATCTAAAACTGCTCTAATAATAATAATAATAATAATAATAATAATAATGATAATGGCACTTGGGTTCCTAGCTTGGACACTGGGATATACAGGGTTGTCATTTACTAGGCGCAGAAGTAGGTATGGAAGGAAGAGAGAGGAATTTAGGGGAAGGAGTGGGTGTTCAGAATTAGACATGTTGAGTTTAAGGGCAACTATGGGATGCCGATGTTCACACGGGTGTCTGGTACACAGCTGTATGTAAGAGCACTGGCTTCAGGGGAGACCTCAACTGGAGATACATCTGGACAGGGTCGTAGCATGAAGATGCTGACAGGAAGCCTTGTGGGGGAATGAGATTGCCAAGACTGTGGACTGTGAACTTAGGGACACTGGTGTTTACAAAGTAGGTGCAATAGGAGGAATTTGAAATGATCAGAGAGAAATTACCATAGAGGTGGCAAATGACTTGAAAGAACATTGTCATTAAAAAAATATTTCCAAGAAGAAAAGTGGCCCAAAGTGTCAGATGGTATAAGGAGATCAGATCAGATACAAGGAGTGAAAAGGGGCCTCATGTAGCAGTAAAGAGACCGTGACCCTTCAGTGAGGTAATTGGGAAGAATTCCAACTGCAGAGACCCGAAGCCTAACAGGGAGGAGAGAGCATGCAATTAGCATGTACAGAAATGCGCCCAAAGAGCCTGGTACTGAACAAGAGAAGGCACATAGACAGACAGTGCTAAAAACCTGACGTAGAAAGGGATTTTTTTAATGATGAGAAACATCTGACCGTGAATTAATGGAAATGGTCATGTAAGCAGGACTTGTTGGAGATACAGGCCAAGGACAGTAAGTGATGGAAAAAAGTCCCTTCATAGACGAAGGGTAAAGAAATCCAGAGCACGGGGAATCAGAAAGAGGGACACTTGGTTCTTTTCAGTCCTCAGAGCAAGAAGCAGAGAGAGATGCAGATGCAGTAAGATTGCAGGCACTTAACTGTGCTCTCAAGATGGTGCACCAGGAAGCGGAGGCAAAGAAGCATGAATCCCAAACACAAATAACACTGTGAAAACACTTCTCAGGCCATGCATTAAGTTACGTGTGTAATTTTAGCTACTCCTTACCTTGGCTTATGCTATGGACTCTTCTCTTTGTATATACAGTTTTCTTTTTCTGTCTTTCTTTTTTCTATTTTGAGCTAAAGCCATAGGGCAAAATACCAACACGGAGTCAGAATCACAGGAGGCAAACCACGAAGAGCTTAGCTGGTATCTAAAATGACTTTGGACACATAGCCAAACCTAATTCAGGATGACTTTGAGCCAAAGGTCTGTAAGGCTTCTCTATCCAGTTTGCAGAACACCCAGCTCTTCTCTTTGTGGGGGGCTCATCACGGTACTGCCCTAATGAGATGTGCACAAACCGCCCCCCCCCCCTTCAAACCAGTACCTTTTTTTACTTTATCCTCTCCTACTCCCTCACTTTGCTTCAGCCGCACTGGTCTTCTTTCTGGAATCTGCCAGGAATGCTCCCTCACACCTTTGGGCCTTTGCTCTGGCTCCTTCCTCTGTCTGGAATGCTCTTCCCATAGATACCCGTTGATTATCCCTCATCTCAATCAAGTCTCTGCTTAGTCTCAGTCTCAAGAAGGTCTACACTGGTTGCCACTTTAATATTGCAGCATCACTTGCCCTAAGCCCTCTAGGGCGCCATTATCCTACTCCACGTCTCCGTTTCCATAATACTTATCATGGTCTAGGACACTGATCATTTATTTACTTTTCATGTTTAGTGTTTATTTATGTCTTCTTCCACAAGAATATAAGGTCCACTGTGGTAGAGGCATTTGTTCTTTTCAATGATATTCTGAGCACTTACAATAGTATTTGGCACATAATAAGAGCTAAATAATAAGTATTTGTTACATGAATAGCTGAATTTGAATGATGTTGTGATTTATCATGTTTAAAAATCATAATGGTTGCTTATCTTGGAAATACATGTTACATAATTTACAGAAATCTTTCCAAAGATCTGTATCCGTTTGTGTATCAGAGGGAGAAATACAATTGAAACGTTTGCTCTTACCCGTGCTCATAAACAATGCTCTTATCCAAAAGTAGATCATACTAGAGCACGAAATAAATCAGCATGTCCTTTAGCTAAGTCCCTTGCATTGTAAATATTCAATAACAGTCATTCTTATGGAATTATAACTTTGACGACAAACAGCTAAAATTAATTGCTAGGATGTACAATGGTGTTTCTGATAAAGAATGATCTTCTACCAAAAATTTCATACCTGAGTGTTATCCTTGTTGCCCCCCCCCCACACACTCAAGCATATCAATCCTTTTACCCAAGAAGTCAACAATAACATGATTAATCTTCCAAAGGAAACTTAAATATTGCTCTATCTATAGTTTCTTAGCTAATTTTGTAACGTTTTTATATTCAAAAAGAACCTCTAAGATATAATTTATGCTGTGCTTTACAATGAAGTCCTTTTTTTTTCCCCACCAGAAACATAGCAGCACCAGCTTCCAAGAAAATAGGTTGATACTTCCTCTAAGCACACTCTGAGTTTTACACAGTACTTATAAGAAATAATAGACAAGTTTTGGCATCATTGAAAGGGTTTTGCATATGCAATTGATTAGGAAACTGAATGCTACAATTGCTACATTCTCCCAGAGCTTATCTTTTGTAATATGGAAAAATCAAACCTCTTCTACATGTGGTGTTTATCTTAGTAATCGTGGAAACTATTATCTGCATTTACAATTGGCTTCACAGCAGCAGCAGCAGCAATGGGTTGAAATAAGGTTAGAGAATTAGATTCATACTGCTCCTTGTGCAGATAACCAATGACTGGGGCTGTAAACCTCTAATCAGCCAGGGCATTAACATGATGACAGTGTGAGGGGAAAATGTTAAGCCACAAAAAGTTTGTAGTGACAAAGAAAGCTTGCTGAAAAGCATAAAAGGCTGAGGAAGTTCATCTGTATATGGACACAAATATCATGTATTGGGGGAAAAATCATGAAATACAATACTCATGATTCTGTTGATTTAAACTAATAATAAATATTTTAGCATGTATTATATTTAAATAAAGCATAAATATATCAGTAAGAGGAAAAACAGTAGCATAAAGGAACATTTAGGCACACAAGAAGGTTAAGTGTCACGTATGCAGTATGAAATTTACCATGATCATACAAAAAAGAATCAGAGTAGACTCTAGTCATTAAAACTGATACTATAGATTACAACACCCAGTTCCCAAAATGCTATGATTCAATATTGTATGGACTAGACCACTAAAATGCTATCCACCCCAACTCAAATGATCTCAATTTACAAAATGAGATGTGTTAATCATGTCCATGAACACAGTCCCTATTTCCTGGGAGGTACTTTATTGGCCTGAAATTCAATACACCTTCCGGCATTCTTATTTTTGAGGCTGGACTGTTGCAAGACCTTTGAATCACTGTAGAGCATGGAGTGAAACCTCAAAAGACAATCTGGAATTTTTAGAAAACACATTTTTTTTCTATTTTACACTGTCAACTATGCCTCATTTCATTTGCCTATTTGCTACAATGCAATCATATAAAAAAGCCACATAATAGAACTCCTGACTCATAGTAGGCATTCACTGAACACTTGGTAACTTGTTAAGCACTAATGTCAATGAAACATTTCATCTCCAACAGGCACATTAGTGCCAGATTAGTACTGGCCTCCCCCTTGAGGAGCCACGATTACCTCATGTCTCACTTCAAACAATTTATTTTTCTTGTATGCATGGCTGAGTTCAAGAGTTCTTTCCTTGTTTGAATTGGATATATTATTTTTTCCTTTTTTTGGTATAAGCCCTATATTACAGTAAGGGCATCCAATAGAAGTCTCTGAGAGTTATCTGGAAAATCTTTACACACAAATGTTTAATTTGGACAGCTTCCACATAAAAAGGGATGTGCACGTATGAACATTTAAAAAAAAGGAAAGGTCCTGAAGAGGAGACTCCTATTAGAAAGTGACATTCACCTAAACTCAGGTATAAAGCAGAAGCAGCAGAAGGAATGGATTAAAATTACGAGGATTCCACGGCATCTCATTCCATGACACCAGACTCCCTGAGAAAACAAGTTCTCTTCCAACAGGTAGATTAGCTGAAATGACTTCTTTCCTGTTTTCCGATTATAATTCTCTACATTTTTCTCTCATATGTTTGTTAACATGCCACAACCCACACTACATGTAATGCTTTTCACATTTAGCAATCACCATAAAATGTAGAAAATTAAGAAATGTTAAATCTAACACAACAGCCTCCTTCCCAAACTTAAAGACAGGGGCTTAGAAAAGTTGATTCTGCCTAAGCACATCACAGCACAATTGGGATTTAGACTTGGTTCCAAATCTCAGAGGGTGGAAGCACACACCTCAGCATCATGGCCCCCTTGCTCCAAATCACTAGGAGCAGAATGGGGTACAGGCAGTTCTGTCTTTGGACTGCCTGATCGGGGATAGTTTCAAACTGAATCAGAGGCAACTCATTTGGGATATCAAGTAAAAGTAATCGTATAATTCCATAGCATAAACTTCTGGGGAAAAATTTTGGTCTTACTCCCATTACATGAGCTTCTGAGAACGGCTGCTCACTTCCACAACTGTTTTTGCACACTCAGACATAAGGCTCTCACCCTGTCCTTGGAGTGACATTTTGTCTTTTTGTCCTATGACTCAAACATGCTTCCTGGTGTTCCTCCTGCCCTGGACACAAAGGCTCACAGTTTGCCCTAAGACACGCTTCAGAAGCAGCTTTTCTGTGGTCCTTCATGGTATCAAAGCATACACTTAAATTAGGAGGAAAAGACCAAAGATGTCATTACAATGAACTCATACCATCGATTAACCATAATTTGCGAGGATCATCGCTTATCTTTCATTTTCACTTGGTAGTCATTATTTCCTACAAGAAATGTTTCTAGAGTCCACTCTGAGTGCGAGGCACTGCCGTAAAGGCAAGAGGCTATAACCTAGTCTGGGTTTAAAGTCAGCATCACGGCCACTTTGTGAGCAGAAATTTCATGTCGGTGAAAAACAACATTTGCTATGTTAAACTGCCCTCTTCAATTGAAGTAAGTGTATTTTTGCTTTATAGTCATAAAAAATTATAAACAAAAGAAATTTATCCCTAATTTTATATATGAATATATGTCAAAAAATGTCATATATCCAATAAACCCATTTCCCTTAAATGTTAAGAAAACATTTTGGATCTAAGGATCCATTTGAATTTCTACCATTTACAGGTAACAAAGTTGAGACTGGTCCACAATCAAAAGGTTATTAAGGAAAGAATCAAGATAGTTTTTTGACTCCACCACAGAAGACTTTTAATTATGTAATTAACCTCTTTCTAATTGCTACAAAACTTTTGAGGCCCATTAACTCACTTGTCAAACATGAGATAGGCTGTAAGAATATCTGTTCTTAAAAATGCCACTATTGGTCATGGGGCGCCTGGGTGGCTCAGTCAGTTGGAAGTCCGACTTCGGCTCAGGTCATGATCTCGTGGTCCGTGAGTTCGAGCCCCGTGTCGGGCTCTGTGCTGACAGCTCAGAGCCTGGAGCCTGTTTCAGATTCTGTGTCTCCCTCTCTCTGACCTCCCCTGTTCATGCTCTGTCTCTCTCTGTCTCAAAAATAAATAAACATTAAAAAAATTTAAAAAATGCCACTATGTTCCAATATGGCAAAGAAATGAATGAAACTTGTGTTTTACAGATTATACGGGCAATTCTATAGCGAAGAAGAGTAGCAAATACTTTCCAGCAGTCTAAATAGAAAGGCCAGGCAGAGAGAAACTTCAGACTCAGAGGGAAAGCTGATGTGAGAACATAAGCCATCCATGCTCCTACAAACTGTGGCATTGTCTTCCATGGAAGCTGGTGCAAGGCAACCAAGATGTAAGCTGTTGCCACATGTTCGGCAGAAATACTGAAGTGACTGTTTCTTTGTAGAAGAATTTCTTCATGTGTTTATTACTGCTTTGATGTACATCATAAATTTCTGCTTAAAGGTCACAAGATTGTGATGACACATCACAAACCAGGTTGTAATAATATGTTGACTGTTGAGGAAAACTGTGTAAAGACCTGAAGAATAATAAACATTAAGGCCAGTGTATGAATTTAAAAAACACATGCATTAGATGTCCTTTTAAAAAAAAGTATTCTAAGGAAATCTTTGGTTCTCAAAGGTATAAGTAAAATATTTTATTGTTGAGTTGAAGTCATTCTTTTTATGAAGTCATTGCAGTTGAAAACTTCCATAAGATTATAGTTTTGTGACAACACTTCTCTTTAGAACGAGACAAGGAAGATAATTCTAACATTTGTTTAATATTTTGCAACTTAGAATTTTCCCCTATATTTTATTCCTTAAGCAGAGTATTACCTAATGTCTGAAATGTAAATATAGTTGCTTTTTATGTTTTCAGACATTGGGAACATAGCTCTTCTCATTTTTCTCTCTAATCCCTAGGTCAATTGTGTAAGGAAACTTTTTACTTAAAAAAAAAAATCCGGGGGCACGTGGATGGCTCATTCGGTTGAGCGTTGGATTTTGGCTTAGGTCGTCATCTCCCGGTTGGTTTGTGAGTTTGAGCCTTGCATCGGGCTCACTGCTGTCAGCCTGTCAGCACAGAGCCCACTTCAGATCCCCTGTCCTTGTCTCTCTGCCCCACCCCCCCAGCTTGTGCTCTTCCAAAAATAAATATTAATTAAAAAAAAAGAGTCTTTACACTGGTGACTTCATCTAAAATTCCAATAAAGTAAAAAATGTAACAGCTCTTTGATAATGAGTTTTAAATACAAGAGTCAATTCGAAGTGATTGTTACACCCATGTATATTTGTTAAGTTCAAAAATCTCTCTCTTTTCAGTACTATATCCCAGCCAAGGCACCTATGAATTCTAGCCTCACTGCCCCCCAACAGCGCTCCAAATACCACATTTGTATATTTGCATGCCTTGCCGCCCTGGTGATTCTGCCTCTGCAGTCCTGTAATCTAACTGTCCTGTGACTGCCTAGTGAGCCATTAGTTTATACAAACCTGCTGTGCTAAGCATCTATTACAACAAACCTGCTGGTGACATATTGATTTTTTAGTTTCAGTTATCTCCCTTGAGACTTCAGAGCAGCTGTGTTTTTTCGTAAGATTGCACTGAGCCTACAGCATACTCACATTATCCATTCAAAGCAATTCAAATGGAGGGATAGTTGATCACTGGTGAATGCATCTCCTGTTGAAGATGCTCACGGTAAAGACCAATCAGCAAATTAATTATTTCCAGCTTTGCACACATCACGTCATTTCTTTTCACTCTCCTGAGTTTATTTTTAACCTCTGGTAAAGTGCTTCTCAGTTGGTATTTGTGCAATAAGTGTATGCTGTATATATGCAGTATGTATTCCTATGTCCATGTATTTATGAAAAAAGGCTTAGCTGAGCATGTATGTACATTCAGAAACTAAACTTCTTAAGGATCATTTGCTTTCACAAGGTCACCCATGGCAAGTGACTATTTGAAGTGGCTTGGCGATCAAGGATTCAAAATTCTAGGAGTAAAACATAATATCTTAAAATTTGTTAAGCTTTGTGCTAAAAAGTAGCCAGCATTTAGACTGGTTAGATAAACCAGCGTTTGTCCTTAGCGCTGAATAATATGGTTGAATTTATATAAACATTAAAAAATCTCACTAAGTCAATTATTTTCTTAAAAAAAGACCAATGAGAAAGGAATTAGGATATTTCTAGGCAACAAATATTGATCAATTTTTCTCTCATTCTAACACTGACTACTAAGATCTTTAAATGTGTGCATGTAGATGTAAAGTCACGAATAGGTTAATTAACCTGTGGCATATATTTATAGCCTCTCAGGGCTTAGCTTACACAAACTAGATAAATTATCTAGATACATACACACTAGATAAATTATCCCATGAAAAGATTTCTATTTTAATGTAATGATGTAATTTTAGAGATCAGATCCAAAGTTTAAGGCATGGGTCAAATAAATTTACATGTTCTCACATGGAATCCTTATTTAACATATTGATGAAATTTTAAATGAAACGAGTTACTAAATGTTTAAAAAGATTGAGCTTGCCAATTTATAGATAGCATCCAAAACAATTATTTCAATTTGGTTTGCCAGAAATAGGTTGAGAAAACAAACGTCAATAAATAGAAAAGAGTGACCCACTGAATGCCTCTCACTAAGATTTTTCTCTTCTGTAAAGGCTGAATTTAGAGTAAAGCAGAAAGATTAAATTGATGATTTACCTCCCCAAACCAACATAAAAGTGGATGATTCAAATTCCCAATTCAAAGCATTGGTAGCATGTCTAACAAATTATAGTATTAAGAAATACAGTAGCCTCAAGGCAAAAGTTAAAGGATATTACCTTCAATCTGCCAAACCAGTTTTGAGATGCTGGTTATAGGCTTTATGGTTCTTAGAGTTCATTATAACACAGACCTGTTCCAGGAATTGAAAGCACTGCCTACCTAAGAATAAAGAGTAAATGAGCCTGGATACCAACCTGCAGTTGTGTATCATGCAAGAGAATCTTAAAAGACTCCAAATTTATGTCTTTAAAGCAATATTCAAATAGTCAACATGATCGAGTATAGAGGCTTTCTATTAATTTTTTATGTTATCTTAGACATCCCAAAGAGTATAATTTTTATTTTAGTTTGACACCAGTAAATAGTCTATATAAACAATATAATAAATAGTCTATATAAAGAAAAAAGAATGGGAATATAGATTAATGTCTAAGTCTCTTTGCATGTTTTAAAGATTACAGATTTAAACAAAATAAAATGAAACATTTTAGAAAGATGTCCCCTGGCATTTTCTTCCCTTATACCACTTAAAGTCAGAGATATTCCTGAGATGGCCTCTAGGAAATTTAAAAAGAAATATTTTGTACTTGATATGAAATTATTGACATGAACACTAAGTTTACAGTACTAATGTAGTGAAGAGACATCTGAAAGGAAGGTGATACACACTGGACATCTATTTATATAGTAAATGACAAAGAATTCAAAAGATCTGTTATTCTTAAGTAACTAAATTTTTGTCTTTCCCACTACTTCTGTTTCATGTCGCAAAGGTGTAAAGATCTTTGAAATGGTTCTGATTATGCCTAGACATAGTAAACATTTTATATATCTATAACCACAATAATTACAGAAATACACTAAGTCCAATTAAGGAGATACAATATGCTGTATTTTGTCTCATAGTTTAATGCTACAATGTCTTTGATTTGATTGTATATTTGAAATATGTCTTGAATTGTATATCACAAAAATAAATGTCTATTTTTCTATTTGATCTCAAAATAATCCCGTTGAGAAAGAAAAGTTATTATTATTTTCATTTAGATAAGAGAAAAGAAAAGATTGTGAAGTTTAAAGGAATAGGAAGTAAAATTAAAACTAGAATCTAGGCCTCAGTATTCCTAATCTTGTACACTTTGTGTTACATATAATCACACACATACAATCTCCTTTTTATATTATGGATAAATCTGCAAGTAATTACTTATCATGTATAATTACCTTTTAATATAGAAAGTGTCATTTTCTTCTTTCTTATATTATCACCCATCCCTGTGACTGACTTAAAATACCTGTCATATAATTTCTAAATTATAATTCAGTTTAACCTTTAAAATATATTCTTCTCAAAGGGATATGTTTATAAATTTAGTGTGCATTATTAGTAAAATGTATATTATATTTATTTATTTTTAAAATGTATATTATTTACATAAAAATAACAACACAATAGTATACTTTTCCAAATACAGTACAATATTGCAAAAGTAGTTATTCTAAGCATAAATGTGATGATAGAAACGATGAGACATTGTACATTATAAAAAGAAAAAAGGATTCATTTGTGTAGCACCCTCCTAAATAGTATCCAATAATAAAATATTTTTGTATCTATGACAATTTTTAATACCACAGTCACAATTAACTAATTTAGTCAAGACAACCATGGGTTTGGGAGAGGGAAAATAATCATTCAAATTTTATCTTTGCACCTTTAAGCAAATTTAGCAACCATATTATTCAGTTTTTAGATGTTTGATCTTCTCAAATGCAGTCTATTGTTCTCATAATTGGAAAAACTAATTAAAATGTGTAGAAGTGAATCAGATTAGATGTGTGTTAAGAGAAACCATTTGTTTTCAGAAATCTAACATATTGAAGGCATTGACATTGTGGCTAAAAAGTCTGTTGTCTTTGACAGTCTGGGCACTTGTCCAATTTAATCTAGCACATTTTCAATATGTAAATCGTTAACATTTATTGCTGTCACTTTCGGATAAAATTTTACCATGGCTCAATCAAGGGAAAGAAAAAAGAAAGCTTATTTTTAGTTTTGATCTCCTCAGTGGCTGATACGGGCAAATGTTTCCTGAAGGAAGCTGAGGGTCTTCCAAGGTTCCAAAGGTACTCTTTACTTGCCACACCCTTTTCAACATCGACCATAAAACTCAATGAAAAGATTAATGACAAGGTTAAAAGTGTACAAAGAAATATGAAAGTAAGTTCAGAAAACTTATAATCTTGAAAGGGTACTTGGTAAAATAAACTTTAGAAACCACTTCTAAATAACCTAAAGGCTCAAAAATGGTCAAAGTTGCTTTTCACTTGAGGTTTGGCTGAGTTTTTTTATTATATATACTTGCTACTTTTTAAATCTGTTGGTCTGAAGGCTGAAACACATATGTTCAGTGGTGACTGAACTTTCCCCAACTAGCTTGGCACATAATGAACTAACTACACAGTTCATGGAGTTCCAAAAATAACCAAAGAAGAACCAAGAGCTCAGTAGTATCTCTACAGAGAAAATGTAGATTCTAGCTAAGTTTTGTTTGTTTTGTTTTGTTTTTTAAATACTGTCCTGGATCATGTGATCTTACTAGCATATTATCACTTTCTCTGAAACCCCAAAAAACAGCCAAATATCCTGTGTATGTATCAAATAAATGCACTATCTAGGTACAATGCTATCATTTTATGACCTTTCCAGTATTGTATGTTAGTGTATTTCTTTTTTTTTTTTTAATGTTTATTTTTATTTTTGTGAGAAAGTCAGAGAAAGAGGGAGAGACAGAATCTGAAGCAGGCTCCAGGCTCTAAGCTGTCAGCACAGAGTCAGATGTGGGGCTCAAACTCATGAACCATGAGATCATAACCTGAGCTGACGTTGGACACTAACCGGTTGAGCCACCCAGGTGCCCCTTTTAGTGTATTTCTTTATGAAGCATATGCACATGTAGTCTGTATGTTACCTAATGCCTCCCTAAGCTAACAAAATTTAGTGAATCTTGCTTCAAACCCAAATTTCTTGGCCTACTACAATCAAAAGTCTTGTACTTCTGTTTTACTTCTTGGTTCAGAGCAGTCTACATATACTTCTAACCCATGTGAGATAGTGTTTGGATATTCCACTTTCCTGCTGATTTCCACAGAAATTTCAGACACACTCAGCATTTTGTGATGCTTAGCAAATTTACAGATGGCCCATGAGTGAGACAGGAGTATCTCATCAGTCATTAAAGCTCTTTTGTCATCTTTCCTCTACACTCCTTCCTGAGCCCAAACTCCTGATATGTGTCCCTCCTCACCATGCACAATGTACCGGAGTGAGTCCAATGTCCCTCCATCCCTATCCTCCCTCCCCATGATACTTCTACTGTGTGTACTAGAAATAGCCAGAAGGCCAGTTTATCAGCTCCAACCCCGCTTTAAATTCTGACAAATGGACTTTATCCATGGCATTACATACACACAAAAAAATTCTTCAAATAATTTGGGTTCCATCTAGAGGAATGAGAATGAGGAAAGAGAACTTAAAAGCAATGGAAAGCAAAGAGACATAACTATGTTTCTTTTTCATACTCTTTTTTCTGGTTTTAATGGTAAAATACATTGATGATGAATTGATTAATTTTTTTTCCTAAGGGGAAATATCTAATTTTTTTTAAAGAACAAACAAAAATATGCAAATTATTTTTTTGAGTCCTGGGGAAAAATATTCTACCTTTTCTGCTGACTATAATAGTCAAAACCAAACTAGAAAGTACAAAGGTACTGGGACTAGAAATTTCACCTGCTTAACTGAAATATATTGTTCAGACAACTGAACTATTATACTTTGCCTAAATCATGATTATTTTCCCCACACTAACTAGAAAATTGTATTACTATGGCATTTACTCTTGGATGGAAAAAGCATTTGGAATGGTGGAATTCAGGGGCTCCTGGGTGGCTCAGTTGGTTAAGCGGCCATCTTCAGAGCAGGTCATGAGCTCACAGTTCGTGAGTCCAGGCCCAGCATCCGGCTCTGGGCTGACAGCTCATAGCCTCAAGCCTGCTTTGGATTCTCTGTCTCCCTCTCTCTCTCTTTGTCCCTCTGCCACTCACGTTCTCTCTCTCTCTCTGTTTCTTAAAATATAAATAAATAAGACATTAAAAAAAAACTATTTGAAATGGTGGAATTCAAATAAGAATAATTATGTATTTTTTTCCCTCTGATTCTTCTAAAAGTGCCTACCATGTGTTTAAGATAATAACTGCAAAAGTTTGAAATAGTAAATGTCTTCTTAAAAAAGATATATTCCGGGGCACCTGAGTGGCTCAGTTGGTTAAGCGTCCGACTTTCGCTCAGGTCATGATCTTACAAGTTCGAGCCCCACATCGGGCTCTGTGCTGACAGCTTAGAGCCTGGAGCCTGCTTTGGATTCTGTGTCTTCCTCTCTCTGACCCACCCCCAGTCACACTCTGCCTCTCTCTTTCAAAAATAAATTAACATTAAAAAATTTTAAATACACACACACACACACACACACACATATATATAGATATATATATATATATTCCTCCATTTATTTTTCTGTTAGTTACAGGCTGCTTCATTTAGAAACACAACTTTGTAATTACTCTTTGCATAATGTTAAAATCTTAGGATCACATACAAAATTATTGGCTTGTATAGATAGTCTATTTACAGGAGACAATAAACTACTGCTTTACAAACTGACAAAGATTACTTTGACATTTGATTCATCTTGCAGCTCTTTGTAATCTTTCACAGTTAAATGTTGAGTACATTCCAACATTTTAATGGGAGATTTAGCACAGATTATTGAAATGTATTTACAGAGAGACCATTCTCCACTTTAACACTTAATGGGGTCTTTAAAAAATATATATAATATCAAGGTCATCTATATCCTGCAGAGTTATATAGATTCTTTTACATACAATATTTCAAAGATGGTCATGGTATTTACTTATTTTCATAGGACTTTCTACTTTATTATAGACCTGTGATTAAGTTCCATATGTATATTGCCTAAAAAAGGAGACAGAAGGAGGTCCCAGACACTGTAGGAAAACGATGTCCTAAGAAGTGTTGAAACCAAAGGGAAAAAGAGAGAGACAGAGTTTCCTATAGATAACAGACACTAAGACATTCCAATATGTTTTGAGTTGAAGAATATAAGCCACTAGATCATTTTTCACAAATACAGATTCTTCAAAAACATGGTCTCTAGCATTCATTTTTAAAGTAATTTTTAAAAATTCAGGTGTAAGTATTTTGTTCTGGATCTACTCAAGTTCCTAACCAAACTTCCATTCTGAATAAGTGACTCCCCTGTTAAAATTAGGCATGTGTGGTTTTATTATAATCTTTTTTTCCCTCTGTTTTCCATTGCTCTAGCATGAAAATATTTTGTCTCTTGTGAACTTATTCTAAAACAATATAGAACATTGACTATTCTTAGAGTATCCCCCTATTTTTCAGAAAAGAATGGAAGTCAGGAACAATGCTGTATTAGATAATCCAAGTTTACTTCAACCTCTTGTCCTAAACTCTTTCATCAGAAGATGATTAATGGAAAAAAGGCAGAAAATGTGATGCCCAGAGTTTCTGCTTACTTTTAAATAACAATCATCCCCTTTCACTAGTTTATTTACATTTGTCTCCTTGTCTAGCTCTCCCTTTTTCTTAATGTTGTACCTTGAACTCCAACCGACTGGCCATGCCAATCAACTTATCTGAACATTTGGGAAACACATTAGCCAGGTTAGTTTCTCCAATCCAATTTCTTTTTATTTTTTATTTATTTTTTTATTTTTTTTTCAACGTTTTTTATTTATTTTTGGGACAGAGAGAGACAGAGCATGAACGGGGGAGGGGCAGAGAGAGAGGGAGACACAGAATCAGAAACAGGCTCCAGGCTCCGAGCCATCAGCCCAGAGCCTGACGCGGGGCTCGAACTCACGGACCGCGAGATCGTGACCTGGCTGAAGTGGGACGCTTAACCGACTGCGCCACCCAGGCGCCCCGGCAATTTCATCCTAATCCCTATAAATCAACATCGTTCAAATCCATCACATGATGGCTGAGACTCAAACAGAACAAGTTGGGAAATTGATGTCTATACCATCGCTCTATTAGATACACTCCCCACCTTTTTTCATGGCTGCATGTTCTTAAACCGTACACTTTCTTCAGGTAAAACTCAGATTTTACACCACCTCTTTTGTTGTTGTTGTTATTGTTTTTTATATCTTTAGCCTTCAATACTAATCATTAACAGTGTCACCTACTGTATGGTTATTATTTTCTTCTTCTCCTTAAAGGGATTGTATATTCCTGGAAAGCAAGGAATCCATCATTTACGGATATTCTGCTTAATACAGGAAACGATGCCTTAAATGCGGTAGGTTCTCAATCAGAAATTTTTCAATCAGAAAATATCTTGAAAGGCTTGATGGAGGTATCATATTGATATAGGGCATTGTGTATTTTGCATTAGTTGTCATCCAGTGTTTATGTAGATTCTAGCTCTGAGATTACATGAATAATTCAGGGAATTACATTAAGGATGTTTCCAAGGTATATCAAATAATTCCTGAAAACAAAAGACCTGGACTTATCAAAAAAATTAACTTAAATTTCCCTTCAGCCATTATGAAACAGATAAGGATTTTAAAAACACAAACAAACCTTAAAAAGTTACAAGGATTTTAATGCTGTGTCATGACTGAAAGGTAACTGAAGACATCTCTCTACTTTGGCTATATTGCTATAACTCACTTGAGTGTTAACTTTTGTCACACATGAATGATGAGAAAACTAATCCCACCTCCCAAAGTCCTTCTACCATTGTTATGAAATAAATATCCAGTTTATAGTGCAACAAGATAATTCTTCCCTTGGTAGACAATACAAATATGTCAAAATAGTTCCTGAATATTGTGAACTAAAGTTTTAACTGTGGCAGTTGCATAAGAGAGTGTATTAGAATATACTACTTTTTTCACATTTAAATATGGGGGCCTCTATTGATAAAGAGTCTAAAAAACTGAATTAGGTTTGTATATGTGCAATTTAAACTCAATGTGCCTCCATGGGGTACCTCGGTGGTTCAGTCAGTTAAACGTCTGACTCTTGATTTCCTCTCAGTTCATGACCTCACAATTCATAAGATATAGCCCCACATCAGGCTCTGTGCTCATAGCACAGAGCCTGCTTGGGATTCTCTTTCTCCCGCTCCCTCTGCCCCTTCCCCTGCTCACGTGCACGTTCTCTCTCTCCCTCAAAATAAATAAATAAACTTTAAAAAATAAACCTCATGTGCCTCCCTAATAAAGTGGAATTCTTCATACCTAGTATACTTATTTCATTATCATTTTAGTAGAATGTTTATTAGAATTAACCTTTACATGATTCATTTTTTTTCATTTTTCACCAGAAGGATTATAGGAGTTCTTTAGAAATACAGAGATCATGGATGCATGTTTCTCCCAACAGAATTTTTTTTTAAACAAAATTCATATATTTTTCCAAAGAACATGTTTCCAAAGTTAGAGGGATTTGGACCTGCTCTGATACTGGCTAATTAGCACTTCATGGGTTTGGGAGGCAGAGGACTATAAATGCTTTCTTTCTTTTTTCTCTTTGAGATGCTAACTGTAAACAGTAGGTATAAGACATCAACACATGTTTATTTGCTTTTGGTTCAAAGACTCTCCTAGTTCACACTTCTCAATTTATCTTTTATGATTATATCTTTTTAAAGCTTGATTAGATCCATTCTTTCCCTCTCTCTTATCCTTCCCACTGCATTTGCAGTTTTGCTACATACCCCTTACATGGATAGGTAGAGAAGAGAGGGAGGATGGTGTGGGAATGCCGTGGACAAGTAACAAATATACTCAAGTTGTAGTTATTTGCCTAGTGTCGAAGATACTCAATCTCTTAGGCTTTAGCTGTAATATAAAAGGGCCAGATTAAATGACCTCTAATTTTTCTTTCAGCAATAAAATTCTGATTCTAAATATAGGAAAGTATGCATATTCTTTCTGGCCATCAGAATGCCACATAGCATTTTGCTTCAGTTAGACTGTTAGAAATAAGACTGCAACATAAAACATGTCTCAATCACTAATGGCACCCAACCCAACCACCATGACCTGATTTCTTCCTAATTGATTTATTCCACCCACCCCCTCTCACATACACACACTCTCCATAAATCCACACTCTGAAAGTGCCATTTATTTTAGTTAAAACTTTTCCTAAACTAGTCTTTACTAATGGTGCTTAATCTCTATGTGGCTTAAAGTAACAAACCAAGGAGTCTGTGTGTGGTGAGCATGTGGTCACGAACAAGAGGAAATCTGAATTTAAAGGGCAGAAAGCAATGGAAAATGGAAGCCAGCCGACTAACTCTGTTTTTCCAGCTGTTTCACTAGTAAAAGAAATTCTAATAAAACAGATAGTATTTCTTTATAGCCTCATTAGTTTTCCCTATGTAAACTGACAATGCAGGGCAGTGTTCCCTGAATCCAATGTTGAGATACAGTAATCTTTTAATTTTTAAAATATATTTCTTGATGATGTTTAACAAAGTGGCAAAATTTCATGAACATATTAAATGAAAATGTGAGGAAATTCTAATGCTTGATAAATAAAACAAATTCATTTCCTACTATGTACATCAAAGTATATATTAGCATAGAGTGATTAGAATATGGCAGAGATTTATAGGTTTAAATATAAAAGGGTCTTAGTAATATATGCAATCTATTAATTATCTAGGTAGAAACAATGGTTAGCTTTAAAAATACACAGAGGAGAAAAAATCTCTTATGAAACATCCAGTTACCTCATTTTCTAAAATATCTCTGTGATCTGCTAAAATCAAGGTGATGATTCAATTTAGGGCTATCTAAGCAAAGCTCATCCTACATAAATTAATTGTGTCAAGTGTTCTTATTTTTTTTCCCCCACAATTCACCCTTAACATTGACTGTCTGATATTTAGGCATGTGATACTAGTAAATGAATAAAATTTGTAAGTACTCCCTCATTAATGTTTTTCATAATATTTTTTTAAAATGCAATGAAATGAAAAGAGAAAATACAGAGAGCACAGCATTTTAAATGTAAGATTTATGTTTAGTTTTTCCTATCAATCATAGTATTCTCACACAATTTTTAGCATAATCACAATACTGTAATTCACATTATTATGTGATTTTTACATTTATTTATTTTTGAGAGACAGAGTAAGACAAAGTGAAAGTGGGGGAGGGGCAGAGAGAGAGGGAGACACAGGATTGGAAGCAGGCTCCAGGCTCTGAGCTGTCAGCACAGAGCCCGACGCGGGGCTTGAACCCACAGACCGTGAGATCATGACCTGAGCCGAAGTCAGATGCTCAACCAACTGAGCCACCCAGGCGGCCCTATTATGTGATTTTTAAAGTGGCTTTTAAATAGCCCTACAAGCACAAACATTAGACTCACTTATTAATCTGTAATAACAAATTAATCTATAATAATAATGCAATTGTAGAGAACATGAAAATGCTTCAAACCACAATGAAATCAGCATCTTAAAGTAATTACTCACAGTACCCATTGATATTATCATATATTATCATTTGCATCAACTCAAGGTAACAGTAAAAACTCTTGTCATCTACCCATTAGTCATTCCAATTATGGGAGTTCTTTCTCATGTTACTATCTCCTGATGCTGTCAATTAACTAGGCCTCAATCATATGCCCGTTTTCAAGAACAGGTACATCTCAGGTTACCTTTTGTAAAAGTGTCTAGAGTAAAGGAAAACAAACAAACAAACAACAACAACAAAAAACAAGGATAGAAAGGGAAGCAAAAAGCCATGCATGTAGGTAGGTAGCCACCTAGACCAGTCTGTAACAGTGACATGGAACCTCAGCTGGAAAACACTAGTAGCCTATGGGGCAGTGTATGGGGTTGTAAGGCAGTGATTGGAAATATTAAATTTGGGAATTGCCATCAAAACACAGAACAACAAAAAGCAATATTCTTTTATTTTTCTTCCTTATTGGATAAGTAGATCTCTGGAGTGAAGAAATGTCTTCTTTTAACACTGGGGACTGTAAGCAGTAAATATAGTAAAAAAAAAAAAAAAAAAAAAAGGCATAAAAAGACTGAGTAGGGAAGACCACAGTTTTCAAACCGCTCCTCTGCTCAGGTCAATTCTGGCCTCCTTTGAAGGGTGGGGTAAATGAAAACAAGATGAGGTGTGCAAGGCAGGGCACACGGACAGAAAAGAGGGTTCAGACATACAGAAGAGGAAAGAATGAGAATCAAGAAACTGAAGTTCAACAGAAAGGTAACTGGCTGAGGAAAAATTCAGAAAATAGTCCGAAGCTATCTAACTAGGTGAAAGATTAGATACTAGGGAAAACAAAGAATTGAATGGAAATTCAAGCTAAGAATATTAAGAAGAAGGTTGCATTTACAGTTTAAAGATTAAAGCAACTATGCTACTTGGTTTAACTATAATTTTTAAATTAAGAGTTTCTTACTTTGTCATGCAGTATCTTTATTAACTGATATAGTCAGATTGTACAGAACAATGGATCATAGTTATGTTGAAATTAATACATAATGAAAAATTCTAAATTCTTTATGAACTATCATAAAAAATAACGAGAGAGAATTTACATGTAGTTTATGTAGACCATTTCCATATTTGTTTTTCTTAAAAAATTTTGCAGATTTAAAAAATGAAAAATATGTAAACCCAAAGACTAAATCTGAAATAATTCTTATTAAAGATGAGTAACATTGAGTTCCATGCATAAGAATAATAGAAACAAAGATAGAGATATGTATCATAATAATAATAAAAATGAATTATATTATCAGTATATATATGCTCCAGGTAATGATTTTTGTCTGTCAATATTTATCAAAATAGGGGCAGAACCAAATCATATCAGTCCTGCTGCTCACAGTACCAGGGGATCAGACTTCCGTAATAACACTGTGTTGCATATCAGAACACTTACATAAGATATCTCTTTCGTTAGGGGCACCTGGGTGGCTCAGTTAGTTAACTGTTGACTTCGGCTCGGATCACGATCTCACAATTTGTGAGTTTGAGCCCCACGCCCCTGTGCTGCCAGCTGAGAGCCTGGAGCCTGCTTCAGATTCTGTGTCTCCCTCTCTCTTTGTCTCTTCCCTGCTCATGCTCTGTCTCTCTCTCAAAAATAAATAAACATTAAAAAATTTTTTTAAGGCTATCTTTATTTAAATAAATATGTATGAAGCTAGGATATCTGGTGCTACGTTTTAAATGATTGAATAAAAAATTTTATGAACTTTTTTTAGATATGAAATAATGGCCTATATTATCACAACATTAACTCCAGCCTACCCATAAGTTCTCTAACTTCTACTAATCATAGTGCCTTGATAAATTCTATTGCAGAATCTGTCAACATAGCCTATATGATTTTATAGGCAATTTGTGCCTTTGTCCAAACCTTAACATATGCATATACCTACATATTTATGAAAAAAATCAATTGTGCTGTTATTGATTCCCTTCACTAGATAAACATTTCTTAAATGCCCTTTCACAACATACTTTTTTGTAACTAATATTTTCAGAAACAAAGACAAAAGTAAATGCATTATTTTGTTCAATTTGGGTCAATTCATGTTCAACATCATGAAAATGATATATGTATATATTTTAGAAAGCTATGATACAAACCTTGTTTTATTATGCTTACTTCCTTTTCTAATTATATATTCTTGAAAGAAGAGTTCTATTTTTCTTTTATGCCCAGTGCCATCAAGCATTCTTAAAAGAGCTTTTGCTTTAGCTAGAAATGATTTTTTAATCCGTTATTGTGTCAAGAGTAGAAAACTCCATATTAGTGAGGTTTAGACAGATGAGCATAAATGAGTAAAGAAAATCAGGTTAGAAGGGGATAGCCCTACTCAGCCCCCCTCTATCCTTCCTAATCCTCTGACTTTTTAAGACCAATGAGAAATATACAGCATCAACTGAAATCTGACTTAAAAAAAAAAGTTTATTTATCTATTTTGAGAGAGACAGTGCACGTATAAGTTAGAGTACGAGCAGGGGAGGGGTAGAGAGAGAAGGCAAAAGAATCCCAAGCAGGTTCCACCCTGACAGCAAGGAGCCCAAGGACAAGGGAGATTCTGAACCCATGAAGTCATGACCTGAGCCTACCAAGAGTCAGCTGCCAAACCAACTGAGCCACCCAGGCTCCCGTAGACAATATATTCTTAAGAGGCATGGAGTATATCTTAGTCATCTTTTAATTCCCTTAGCTTCATACAAAATTATAAAAAATAATGCCTAACATATAGTAGATTTTTACTCTGTGTCATATTTGCTAAATGTTTTACATACATTACCACATTTAAAATTCATAAGGAAAATATGAAGTAGCAACTAATTCATCTTTAGTTGATAGCCTAGTAAAAAAAAAAGTCAATGGAAGTTGAGGAAATTGCCATGAATTACATGGCTCCTAAATGTTGGAGAAATATTTCAAACCCAGGCAATCAGCTCCTAAGCCTGACCTATTTGCCTTAGCCACAGCTTGTGCAAAACAGAAACAGTTGTTCCATGGTTTAAACCAGGCAAAGATAATAGGTAGGAGGGCCTGTTCACTACTATCCTGTAAATTATCCATTAAATTTAAGTAAATAAAACCCTTCTACCTAATATGTGAATTTATAAAACATAGTTCCTTTATGACTAGTTCATAGCACAATCATATAAATACTCCCTCACTTTTTTCCTCTTTACTACTGAGATAACACAGAAACAAGAATGAAATGTATAATTTGTATTTTAGTATGTGTTCCCTGAAAGACATGTTGGACTAAATGGCTTAAAAATAAATTGGGGAATATTGCACTACAACACCTCATTTCGCACATTGTACTGAACACCCTGGTATAATTGGGTGGGGAAACTGAGTCACAGTTTTGTCTGCTAAAGTGGGTGGTACAAGGAATTACTGCACTTTATTTTGGTGTATAAATTCCACCTGAATAATATAAGAAAAGTCAGGCAATTTTTCCATTTGTCATGTTAGAATTAAATGATGATATGACTTTTATCAGTGATACTCTAAAACAAATAAGTGAAATACTCCGTGGGGGGGGAAAAAAACCAAAACTACCTTTGACTCATGACCCTAAAATTTACGAATGTGGCTATTTTAGTATTTCACAAAAGTGATTTCCATTTAGCATAGCAATTATTTTTGTACCACTGAAGGAAGTACAATTGTGAAATCTGCATTTTAACACACATAGAGTTGTATTCTTAAAGTCTACTAGGCCAGAGATTGGTATTTTATTCCCAGAACTATTTTATTCATTTATTTCTTAGTTGTCAGTTTGCTTTGTTTTGTTTATATGCTTTGCAGGACCTGCTAACAGGTCCTAAATAATAGAAGCACACTAAATCTAATAATTTCTTTTAAAGGTAAATATGTATCTTTCCATTAAAGATCAATCAATAAAGTTATAGGTGGAAGCTTAGAAAAAATGAGTTTGACGTGACTGGAATCCTAAAAACACACAATGTCCTAGAATACCATTTGCTGTTTCATTTAATAAGTAGCTGACTAATTTTATTCTTCCTAAACTGCATCCAATGAGTAAAATGTGTTTTCTGGTGTTTGCTCATTTTATATATATTGTACATTTCAAGGTGTTAAACATAACTTCCACAAAAACAGAAAGTTTTGTCCCCTCTTTTTTTCTCCAATGAAAGACATCATATTGGTGCACTGAAACATACACCATAAAGCTCTTGACAATGGCCAAGTTTTTAATTCATGCTGTTTTAATGTAAACAAGTAAATATGACATATCATTTTTGGTCAACACTGACTCTTCAAAGGCCCAAAGTAATTGATGTGTGTTTTGTTTATTGACCTGCTCATAATATTGCTTTGTTTATTTCTATCTCATAACTCTTACACATGGTATTTTACTCCAGACATCTTTTGATTTGCAAGTATGCAGACATATTTCGTAAGCTAACAAAAGCCATGTCTTTCCTGCCTACGTAACAATAGTAGGATCACAGTACAAAGCCCAGAGACCTAAATCAAGGTAATTTTCTAAGAAGGTTAAAAGTGTTTTTTTTTTTCTTTTTCTTCAACGTTTTTATTTATTTTTGGGACAGAGAGAGACAGAGCATGAACGGGGGAGGGGCAGAGAGAGAGGGAGACCCAGAATCGGAAACAGGCTCCAGGCTCCGAGCCATCAGCCCAGAGCCTGATGCGGGGCTCGAACTCACGGACCGCGAGACCGTGACCTGGCTGAAGTCGGACGCTTAACCGACTGCGCCACCCAGGCGCCCAGGTTAAAAGTGTTTTAAGAAAGGTATCTCTTAATTATTGGCACTTCATGATCCTGGAACTTAGAGCTAGACAGAGTTTGATTCACTACTTTTGTGCTTTCTGACCTACTTCTGCTCCTCTTTACTACTCTAAATTGCTGATTCAGATATAATTCATTTGTTCTTTGATTTTCAGGCATTTATTAAGTACCTATTACACATCACGCTCATAAAAGAGGCTAGAAAAGCATGATATAGGAAAAAAGAACAGAACTTCTCATTTCCATATGTGACATATTTTTTTTCTGAGAAGAAATCTTCCCTATCTTATACCTACTCCCATTCTTCCCACCTATACTTCCCATACTTCCTGTATTTCCCACCACTACTACCTATAATCTCGTAACTTTCTAGAGAGTCTGTTATCCAACAATTAGGCACAAAATACATATAAATGAAATTACGCATGAGAGAGTATCCATTGCATGAAACTTATTTAATCTTCTTAGCAAGAGACTCTATGTCTGGTAATGTAACATAAATGAAGACCTAGCTTAGGTTGTCTGGAACCTCACTGAGATGTCACTACATTTCAAAATATAAAGGAAATAGAAAATAAAACATAATTTTCTAGGTCATGGCTTTGCAATGGATCTTCACATTTCACACAGAAAGGAAGGATATCTGTTTACTTTCAATGGGTTGTCAACCCATTATGCTGCATGACTATATTGATTATTTCTCTGGCATTGCAAATCTTAATTATTGACTAAAGGAGCTAAAATTTACAGTTTATCACTATGCTGGAAACCATTAGAGCAACAGATTGAATACAGTTCTCTTTCATTGTTAAAAAATCCTTGTAGATCTCATGTTCTTTAGTAGAAAGTGAACTTCAGGGATTTGGGGACAGCAATTCCTAACATAACTGCAGACTGGAATTGCCTGGAGTAGTTTCAAAACACTAGTTTCTACACCCCATCCCTAGACATACTGACTTAAAAACTCTGGGTGTGGTCTTGGCAACAGGATTTTAAAGCTCCCAGATGACTCTTACGTGTAGCCAATGTTGAGAATCACTGTTCTTAAAGGTCTTAGGTTGAACCCATTCACTCATTCCCAAAACTCAGAATTACTGATTTTTTTTATTTCTGGTTTAATTTCTTCTGTCTTATACCCTTATGATGTAGGGGCAAACTGCTGATGGGAATGAAAGCCCAGAGAAAGCATGAACTCTGGTATAGAATTTATTTGGGGACATGGAAGACGTTTCTGAAGACCTGATTATTTTGAACTTCTGGTATTTAAGACAGGCTCCTTCATGCCTTTGCTCTATCCCTCAAATATGGCCAAGATGGGGGCGGGGGGGGGGCGGGGAAGGAGAGAAAGAGAGATCATGTGAGCACCAGAGCTAACAAGAGAGATTTGGAAATCAAGAAATGGAAAGGATAAAAGCAGTCCCCCATCTCTACCACCACTATAAACAGTTTCGGATTTTTAATGCTGGGCATTTAAAGACAATTTGGCAAACTGGAGTCAAGCTGTTTGTCAACTGATCAGTCAGGCAGTGATACTGATACTGCAGTTGCAGGCACTGCTGGGAATTTGGAGGTAAATAACAAAACAAAATCCTGCAGAAGTGCCTTGCCTCAGAGGCTTGGAAACCTTTGGTTAAATGCAAATATCTCTTCCTTGGCATTCCAACTGAACTCTGCTCTCAATCTAGTTTATAACCATGATAAAAACTGTAATCCCTTCTAGCAGAATAATTAATGCCAACAATGGGTTTAAAGCCAATATTCTAAACCAATTTAAGATAATGTTTTTATTTCAAAACTGACCTCTTCTTGTTGTCTGTGCCTCTTTTATGGCCTGGTGTGCCTGGTATACCAGTTCTTTATGAAGTTGGCTTATGTTGCTGACAAGAACAGGTGGTCACCGAGGAGAGGATTCATGCTACACTTCTATTTGTATCGAAAGATGTAACACACAACATTGCACAGGATGGGCACCCTAAAATATTCCGGGAATTCAATACAGTTCTTTGGGTCTTTTTTTTTAAATTTAAATAATGTATTAATGGAATCTATCTAAAGTAGGGAGGATGAGTGGGAAGCAAAGGAATAAGAGACAGATAGACACAACATTGTTTATAAAAGTCTAAAACCTTTTTTTCATACTGACCCATAATTTGCCAATAATCAACCTTAACCATATTTCCCAGCTTTCTCTTTAAGGTGAACATAATTTGTAGTGTTGGCACGTAATACAGATACTTGTATACCTTGAAAAACATCTATGGGGGGGGGCTGGGTGGCTCAGTAGGGTAAGTGTCCAACTCTAGATTTCAGCTCAGGTTATGATCTCATGATTCCTGAGTTCGAGCCCCTCATGGGGTCTGGGCTGACAGCATGGAGTTGGTTTGGGATTCTGTCTCCCTCTCTCTTTGCACCTGCCCCACCCCCTCTCAAAAACAAATAAATAAACATTTAAAAATATCTACGCTATTAATGGGCCTCAGAAAACTTATCTTTAGTTATAAAAATCTAATATATAATCTATAATCTACCCAGAAGCAGTTTTAGAAAAGGTTTTAAAATTCTGGTTTATTATCAAATATTTATTAGAAAATTTGGAAAGCAAATATGGTTATTTGTTGTAAAGATAATTTCACCTAAGTGCTCAGGACACCGAATTTCACTTCCAAAGCAAACATAAATGACACATCTTAACTCTAGGCCATCTTTAAATCAGTTCCTGTTACACATTCCATCAGCACCTGAGCTCTGAGGCTTTCACCATTTCGTGAATAATTTCAGGCTAAGCTTGATAATCTTTTTCTCACTTCAATTAAAAAAAGAAGAAAAACCAAAGAGGGGACATGAGGAAAATAAACACAAGATGATAAACTGCTGGATGAGTCTATTTTATGCTTTAAATTTCTAATGTAACATCTGATATGTCTACACATAGCTATATGTATAGAAAAGTGTCAAATACATATCAGAAAATTAGATAGGAGGAGAAGTAAATAGTGCAGAGGATCATTCAAGATTCTATAAAGAAAAACTGCTGAAAATAAACCAACTACAAAAGAGACATAGCTAATATAGGCACAATGAAGTGAGAAGCAATCCTTTCCTTTCACCTAAAATCAGAATGCTTTATTTTTCTGTAGCAAAGCAATAAGTACTCCTTTTTTCTTCATCAAAATATAGCCTATTGAATGTTCTCCTCCTGTAATAGGAAATAGCTTATAGCACTACAGTTGATACAATTAAATGAAAAACCAAAGAATATAATACTGGCATAAAGATCTCCTTGTTTATCCTACTTAAGATATGACAAAAAAACCTGCATATCACACACACATTATAAGATCCTCTGGAAAAAAAATTGTGCGTAATTAGATTTTCACACAATGGTTTTAAAACTCCAGTCATATCAGCAGGTTTTGAGTACTAATGAAAAATGGAACTGATACAATTATGTTGAACAGTGGCAGGAAACATGCTTTTAAGAGAATCAGCTTAAAGAAAAAATTCCCAGTTGCATGAGCATTAAAGCTGTCAAGACGTTAAGCTAAAGATCTTCTCTCTGTGCCGGCTAACCCCCTGCCCGACTCAGGAAAGTAACTTCCTGAAGCCATGCCAAGCCCTTTGCTTGAAAATAACATCTTAATTGGTTTCTTCTAATAAAATTCAAAGTGTTCATTTTGGTGATGATAATACACTCATTGTTTTATTCCAGCTTAAAGTTCTGTTCTCTTGGAATGTTCTGAGTATTACTGTTCAGGGGAAAGGAGAGGAGAGGAGAGGAGAGGGGACGGGAGGGGAGGGGAGGGGAGGGGAGGGGAGGGGAGAGGAGGAGAGGAGAGGAGAGGAGAGGAGAGGAGAGGAGAGAGAAAAGAAAAGAAAAAAGAAAAGAAAAGAAAAGAAAAGAAGAAAAGGAAAGGAAAGGAAAGGAAAGGAAAGGAAAGAGAAAAGAAAAGAAAAGAAAAGAAAAGAAAAGAAAAGAAAAGAAAAGAAAAGAAAAGAAAAGAAAAGAAAAGAAAAGAAAAGAAAAAAAAGAAACGCTCATGGGTCTGAATTTACGTAGTAACGATAGGTGGATGGACCAGCAAAAGTTGGAAGTTTTTGATGCCAAGAAAGACTGCTTCTATTTAAATCCAGATTTGTATATAATACCAATGAGATTCTAATTACTTCACACTGTTTGCATCATTATTGCTTAATAACGTGCATGTGTAAATACAGAGCCAGGTTGATAAGGTTTAGAGAATGTTTAAGGCTCTTACTGGCAACTGACACAAGATAAATTATCCAATAAGTCTTTTCAAATCAAGGGATAAATTTAAGTCATGAGGTTTTGTTTTTGTTTGAATTATAACAACTAGTGTGTATTTAAGAGGTTGGAAAGTTATAAAAAGAGCTCCAACATATTCACTGCATCATATTATCAAAACTTCTACATGCCTGGTCATCATCTTAAGTTTCTTTATTGAAAGTTTTTCAATCCAGTCTATTGAATGGTTTGTATACATAGAGACAGAACTCTAATTTCATAATGAAATTCAACACAACTTTTATTTTATAGAAGCCAATTTTATTATCACTTTGCTGCTATTCATTTATTCATTAAACAAGAATGAAGAGGTCCCTGTACTAAGAATTACAATTCTGTTGGAATTGTGCTTTTACATGTAATGGTCTCCAACACTTGAGAGAAACTGTGGCCACCTACACCACTTCTACCCGACCCAAATAAGCACGGTCAGGAATACTAGGGTATTTGACTCCCTTTACTCTCAGTTTCTAATTTTGTTAGTGTGGTCTTAAAATCTTCAGACTCGTGTCCATTATCAAGTTTCAGTAATGAATGAAGAGCCAGCCTGGTGCACTTCACACAGTTTGTACAAAATTATGTCTATTTGCAAAAGAAAAGAGGTCGTTTCTAATCTAATTTTGTGAAATGAAGATTTTAGAAAATGAAACACGGAATGAAAGATTATGTTTCACATGCTATAATTGGAAATCTGCTAACTCCTTGGCAATTGATGCTAACTACAGTAAGTAACACTAGCAACCTGGGTTGTAAGACTTCACTAGCTGTCAAAGCAGCAAGCCTAGTGAACAAATTCATGCATTGATGGTGTCTTTACATATGATTTGCCCCATTCATTCCCTTTATGTTCCTATTAGCTGTAGTAAAGATGGATTACCTCCTTCTGGCAGGTTGTTATTCAGCAAGTCCTTTAGTTCTCGCCATTCCTCGCCATCAGTGATGGGAAGGAGGCAAGGCTCAAATACAGAAGTCACTAGAGTTTCTTGCTCTGCCCCTCAGCTCACTTGCACCAAGCTGTTACTGCACACCTGTGTGGCAGTAATATGATAAGTACTAAAGTGTTTGCCGAGCTAACCGCCCAATTATTATGTAAATATAAAGTTGTGGTATTTGAACCTTTAAAGTAAGAAAACATATAAATAATATATTAAAAACAATACCAGGAATATAATAGCTTTTTTTTTCCTGACTTCTCAATTTTTGTTCTGTGCATTTACAGGACAGTATACACTTAGGAAAGACCTAATTTGTTGTGTGAAACACAACAAATATTTACTCACGGGGTATGTGTATGTAGGTATGTGTGTGGGTGTGTGTATAGAGAGGACATTTATTTTTTACTCAGATATACATCCCCTCTCCATAACTGATTCTATTTTTAGAAAGTGTAACTCGATACCAAGGAAATAAGATGTTTTTCTTGAAAGAATTTAGCAACTGTTTCTCTGGTGCTATTACTCCTGCAGAGAATCAAGGTTTTCATTTTATGATATCAGCTGTCTGACCCTCTTCTTAGAAGAGTAGCAATTATTGTTTGTAAAATTATATTGCTTTGACTCCTTTGGTTTATCAATTCCACTGAGACTAGAGACCTGATATTAGCCATTACATTACATATAAGATTAAAGGTGAGCAATCTTAGTTAGGGATGCCTGGGTGGCTTAGTCAGTGTCTGACTTCAGCTCAGGTCATGATCTCACAGTTTGTGGGTTCAAGCCCCACATTGGGCTCTGTGCAAACAGCTCAGAGCCTGGAGCCTGCTTCAGATTCTGTGCCTCCCTCTCTCTCTGCCCACCCCCCCGCCCCGACTCACGCACACTCGCTCTCTCTCTCAAAAATAAACATTAAAAGAAATTTTAAAAATATGAGCAATCTTATATTCAAAGTCTGGTATCTGCTCATTATTTTTAAAAAAAAATTTTTTTTCAACGTTTATTTATTTTTGGGACAGAGAGAGACAGAGCATGAACGGGGGAAGGGCAGAGAGAGAGGGAGACACAGAATCGGAAACAGGCTCCAGGCTCTGAGCCATCAGCCCAGAGCCCGACGCGGGGCTCGAACTCACAGACCGCAAGATCGTGACCTGGCTGAAGTCGGACGCTTAACCGACTGTGCCACCCAGGCGCCCTCTGCTCATTATCTATAAGAAAATAGTTTCAGTGAGGAAGTAATTTAAGAATTAATTAGGTGGAATATTTCATACTTTTTAATAAAGTATCTTAAATGCTAGCAGGTATTAATACTGAGAAAGGCAAGAATATCAGGCATGTTCACTGACATCACTTCAAACGAGTACATAAGGTTATTTTAATGATTGGGGAGCCTGGGTGGCTCAGTCGGTTGGGTGTCCGACTTCAGTTCAGGTCATGATCTCCTGGTTGGTGAGTTCGAGCCCCACGTTGGGCTCTGTGCTGACAGCTCAAAGCCTGGAGCCTGCTTCAAGCTGTGTCTCCCTTTCTTTCTGTCCCTCCCTCACTCATGCTCTATTTCCTTCAAAAGTAAATAAACATAAAAAAAAATTATTTTAAAGACTGTTTTCCTCCTAAGGCAATATATAAATAAGCAGAATAGAATATTCTAAGGATTGACAAAGAGGAAAATGGTATCCTGATGTATATAGCACAACAAAACTCTTGATTATGGGCGTTGCAACTTGGGAAAGGCAAGACAAATCCTGTTCATTCATTTATATAATAAGAGACAAATAAAATACGAATTTTTGATATTTATTGCCTCAACCTTTCCAAAGAGAATTGAGAAACATTTCTAATATAGTGTTAAAGTTTGATATAATAATCCATAAATTATTGCTAAAAGGACAGCTATAGTTAATTTTTCTCTCCATATACCATTTTCTCTAGTATTATCTCTGCACCATCAGGCTGTGTCTGTTAGCCAAAACAGATAGCCTGTCTGGGCCTTCATGCCTAACTACTTCATAGGCATTCTGGAATAAAAGACATAACAAGTGGAAAATCTCCAAAAAGTTAAAAGCAGTCTGCAACAGTAACCTACCACTGTTGAGTTCTCAAAGGCAGTTAATTCCCACTGAATAAGGAGGGAAGGCTGAAAAGATTGTTTTTGAAAAGCATGCACCTTGAAAATGTAGAATGAACTTGCCATCTTTTACAGCTCAGCACATTGTTCCAGGGCTGGCGCTACCCTAAAATAGCACATGGCTCAGCACTGAGCTCTCCCTTTTATGTGCCCTTCTTGCCAACTCACACTCTGCATTAGAAAACGTCAAACTTTTCTGTTCCTTGCTTTAAATTTGTTTTCATTAACAACAGTGGTCCTCAGGAACATAGAAATGAGAATGCAGCAGGCAAAGAAGTGCTGGAATTTGCCCAAAGCTTACATTTGAGCTCTTTCTCAATACTTTTACTTTTGACAGTAATGGAACTAAAACCAAAATGATAGTTTTTCATACCTTGTTATATAAAAGATATTTAGGAAATGGAAAAATTGAGCATATCTTGGTGTTATAGTTAGTTGATGCTACAGTGGTATCTGTAACAAAGAACCAATCATTTTCTTTTCTTTAAGAGAAAGTGTAGGCTATGTTGAACTTATGGAGACTACTCTGATTAATTTGCACAGTGAGGTGAAGGGAATGAATAATAAATTTTTCTACAGTTATCCTTTGTCTGAGCTCAAACTTGTTTCCACAGCCACAAAAGAAGACCTTACCCACAGCAACGAAATAAGCATGTTCCACAGTTGTAATTCCCTTAACCTCACCTGGGTGAATCTGAAATTAAAGGGGCGATTAGGGACAGTGTAGAGAATGAATTTTATCTCCTTTATTTTCAGGAAGGATGGATGTTCTAAAAGAAAAGCAGAAGTCTACTGTGACACCTTTAACATGATAAAGTGAGTTTACAGAATGCCTGAGAAAAATGTTCTTTTAATTGTGATTTTGTGAATCTTAAAACTAATTCTAGCAACATCTACCAAAATGGCTCTGGCTCTGGCGTCTGACTGCTTGTGTTTTAATTGTGTCCTTTTCCATCCCTGTGACCTCAGGCAAGTTACTCTTGCGGAATCTCCATTTTATGAGGATAAAAATAGCACCTAACTCACAGTGTTGTTAAGAAAATTAAAAATAATGCCTGGCACAAAGGCAATATTAATGTTAGTGATTATTATATAAATGCAAATACATAACCAAAATTATTTTGTAAAAACATAAGATAATATCCATGAAGAATGGAAAAATGCATATCTTTATTTCTAAGTATTCTTCTAAATCAAATTACAAAGAAAGGTATGTGACATACACTTTCAATCTACATATGTGAGTAACACATCAAAATATTTAATCAACATGTGAATGAGTATAAATCAGGCTATCTAAAATAAGCAATCTATAGATTCAATGTAATCCCTATCAAAATACTAACAGTATTTTTTTCTTTATCAAGATACCAGTAGTATTTTTCACAGAACTACAGCAACAAATCCTAAAATTTGTATGAAACCACAAAAGACCCCAGATAAACAGAGCAATTCTGAAAAAGAAGAAAGAAACTGGAATTATCACAATCCCAGATTTCAAGATATACTACAAAGCCATACTAATCAAAATAGTATGGTACTGGCAAACAACAGATACAAAGATCAATGGGACAAGATAAACAATGCAGAAATAAACCCATACTTATATGGTCAGAAAGAAAACAAGAATACAATGGGGAAAAGACAATCTCTTGAATATATGGTGTTAGGAAAACTAGATGACACATGCAAAAGAATGACACTGGACTACTATCTTATACCATAAACAAAAATAAATTCAAAATGGATTAGGGACCTAAATGTGAGACCTGAAACCATAAAACTCCTAGAAGAAAATATGGGCAGTAATCAGTCTTAGCAATATTTTTCTGGATCTTTCTCCACAACCAAGGGAAACAAAAGCAAAAATAAATAGGATCAAATCAAACTCAAAAGATTTTGCACAACAAAGGAAACGTTCAACAAAATGAAAAAGCAATCTACCAGACGGGAGAATATATTTGCAAATGACATGTCCAATCAGAGATTAATATCCAAAATATATAAAGAACTTACACAACTCAACACCAAATAAATAATCCAATAAAAAGTGAGCAGAGGGGATCTAGATAGACATTTCTCCAAAGACATACAGATGGCCAACAAACACATGAAAATATGCTTGACATTACTAATCATCAGGGAAATACCAACCAAAGTTACAATGAGCTATTACTTCATAACAACCAGAATGGCTAGCATTACAAAGACAAGATAGAAGTGTTGTGCAGTGCTGAGAGGAATGTAAATTGGTGCAGCCGTTAGGGAAAACAGTAGAAGGGTTCCTCAAAAAATTAAAAATAAAAATACCATATGACCCAGTAATTCCATTTCTGGGTATTTACCCAAAGAAAACAAAAACACTAATTTGAAAAGATACAGGTACTCCTATGTTTATTGCAACATTATGCACAATAGCCAAAATATGGAAACTACCTAAGTGCCCCATCAATAAATGAATGGATAAAGAAGATGTGGTATAGACACACACACACACACACACACACACACACACACACACACACTGAAATATTACTTAGCCATAAAAAGGAATGAAATCTTACCATTTGCAACAACATAAATAGACTTAGAGGGCATTATGCTAAGTGAAATAAGTCAGACAGAAAAAGACAAATTCCGTATTACTTCACTTATACACAGAATTTATAAAGCAAAACAAATGAACCAACAAACAAAAAAACAGAGACAGACTCATAAATACAGAGAACTCTCCTCCAGAGAGGAGGGTGGGGGGGATGGGCAAAACAGGTGAAAGAGATTAAGAGGTGCAAACTTCCGGTTATAAAATAAACAAGTTACAGAGATGAAAAGTACAGCATAGGGAATAATATCATAAATAGCATTGTAATAATGTTTTGTGGTGACAACTGTTCACCACATTTACCATGGTGAGCACTGAGTAATGTATAGAATTACTGAATCATTATGTCACACATCTGAAATTAATATAACATTGTATATCAATTATATTTCAATAACATTAATTAGTTAAACCACCTAGCATCTCTTGATAGCTCAAGAGTTCAGTCATAATTGTTTCCACGTATCTATGGATAATCATGGACTACGACACATTTTCTCATGGAATTGTTTTGATCAGATGACTGAATAAACATAGCACAAAACACTCACTCTTAATTTCAGGTCATTGGAGCATCTCAGCTTTGTTCTCAATTTCAGGACCCTTGTACGTTTTTAAATGGCTTAATATCACAGCATCATCTTTTGGCAACAGATTTAAGATTAGAATGTGACAAAACTCACCCAGAATAAGAATTACTTTTTTATGCCAGGAAAATAGGAGTTTCCAACTTTTTTCTAAGAATCTTTACAAGAAGACATCATTGTAACATATTTCTATCCTAATACTTCTCAAGGGACATTCTTTGCACTACTTAAAACTTCCCCAATTCAAGGCTGTAAAAGATATTTCATTTTATTTTGACTACTAAGAGTCCTGAATCAATATATATTACAGGGAAAAACAGACATGAAATTTCTCAGCAATTTCTTCTCATCTTATGTTCTCAATGTGTTTATAACAGTTTTAACTTGCTCTTGTATCATAAATTTAGTGCTGCTCTACTTAAGACTCTTTATGATTTAGGTAATGTCCCGCTCATAATTGTATTTATCAATCCCTTCCTGATTTTAAAGACACTCTCACAGGGGAAAAATGCAGAGTTTTATTCACAGAGCATTCCTTGTTGAGTCTGAGTTTATTAAAACATAAATAGTTTATGTTATTAAAGATGTTTAATTGGCATTTAACTGAAAACGTCAGAAGGGGAATTAAAACAAACTGTATTAACACAAGTTTTCCCAAGAACTAAATATTTCAGAAGATTCAATACAATCAGAAGGAGCGTTCTCCAAGATTAATGGAAAAATCAAGAACAATTGGCTTTATTTTTATCTCTTGGGCAACCATAGACAAACTGTTTTCAACAAATGTGCCTTGTAATGTTAATGCTACCAGAGTTCATAAAGACACAATTTATTATTTTGAGTTTATTGTCCAACAACAATTCATTTAGCTCACTAGTTCCCAGGGGTCCTTTTATTTGTTGTTTAATTATTATGCTTCTTGTCAAATGAGGCAGGTATTAAAAGATAAAAGATGTTTTGTAAAATTTCGTCATCTTTCATTTATATACTATCGATGACCTGGAGACTTTGACAATTATATTAATGAAAATTTCAGCACTGAAAGAAGGAAAAAAAGCATCAAAGTAAATAACTGAAAGAACTTATAATCCTATGCAAGCTAAGTCCCTACACTTAATATACTTGTTTCCCAGTATAACTCAGACTGACATTTTTATGTTTTTAAAACCCTGTTGTGCACATGTAAATGTAAAAGTCAACCTTGAGCTGAAAAACTGGCCAATATTAGCTAAGGAAAAATGTATCCAAATGGTAGAATCTTTAATTTTTTAATTATCATTTTCCTTTTGAGTTTAAAGCCATGAGTCATAGGCTTCAATGGGGTGGAAAGCAGTTTAGTAGTAGGGGATCTTTACTGTTCTATTGAACACCAGCAAAGAATTAATAGCAGTCACAAATAATCGACTTTTTTGCCATGTATTTATAAGTCAATTTATTTTTGAGTTTTCACTGCCTTAAATATTTCCATGGGCATCTTGATAACTCATAAGAGTTTCAAGCCAAGAGAAAACCTGAAGTAGAGCCAGACTGCTGTCTATTCAATAAAATGATATTCAGGTTTTTCGAAGCCTGTGGAATATTGAGTGCATCCTACTTCTTTATTTTATATTGTGTTTTGAGTGTGTGTGTGTGTGTGTGTGTGTGTGTGTCCCAGGCTTCTTTATTTAAGAGCAAAGTGATGAGTGATGTGGGGATATACTACTTCTTTATTTCTGGATATTATGTTTCTAGATCTAAAAGCATGCAAATAAAAATCATAATCTAATATTCATCAGGATTACTTAAAAATGTCTGATATCTTAGACATTTGTAGTAGAGAGACAAAACATGCACATGACTGAATTATTGCCTTTATGGCAACAGAGGTGGAACTGTGTAATTTTGGGTAACTCCTGAATTGCAGTTGAAACCCAATCTTATAAACAAACAAGAAATTTTGCTATTTCAGTAACTTAATAATATAAATACTCATTAGATAATATAAGATAAACTAATTCAGTAAATAATTCTCAACTGAAGTAGTGAATTTTGCGGTGCCTGGGTGGCTCAGTCAGTTAAGTGTCTGACTCTTGACTTCAGCTCAGGTCGTCATGATCTTGTGGTTTGTGAGTTCCAGCCCCAAATCTGATTCCAAACTGACAGTGCAGAGCCTGCTTGGGATTCTCTTTCTCTTTCTTTCTCTCTGCCCCTCCCTGGCTCTCTGTCTTTTAAGATAAATAAATAACCTTAAAAAAATTAAATAATAAAATAGTGAATTCAGGTTCTGTTAACTTGTTCACATAGAAAGTATTCCAAAGAGCAAATATTCCTGAATAATTTTCAATTTATTCATCAAAAGAAAAAGGGTAAAAAATAAAATATATTATTTAACAGCCATTACTTTAGGAGCATGTATATAACCTATACTTGGTATTTATATGGATATATTTACATTTGTATTTTATTTTATGGGTGTATTTATACAGGTATATTTCATATCAAGGTACAGAAGTGGATCAGAAATTATCCTGATTTAATTATCATGACTCCCTGCCTTCCTGAGGCTTTATGGTACTCTTTTTTTTTTTTTTAAAGCTTGCTTATTTATTTATTTATTTATTTATTTTTAACATTTATTCATTTTTGAGACAGAGAGAGACAAAGCATGAACAGGGGCAGGGCAGAGAGAGAGGGAGACACAGAATGGGAAGCAGGCTCCAGGCTCTGAGCTATCAGCCCAGAGCCCAACGCGGGGCTCGAACTCACGGACCGTGAGATCGTGACCTGAGCTGAAGTCGGACGGTTAACCAACCGACTGAGCCACCCAGGCGCCCCTTTATGGTACTCTTAAATGTCCCAAGAGTGGCAAATAGTTAAATGCAATTTCAAGCCATCCATTATGCCATGACAATCATAAGAAGTAAACTAAGTAGATGGAGTTCTTATTAAGTTCAAGCTTATCATGAAAAATTGGACTTTCAAAAAAACCGAATCTTAAAAAAAATAATGCATTTGTCATTACTTTAAAAGTCTAGACATATCTAGACATGCTAGACATACTAGCTTATATATATGCCAACAGTATTAAGATTTAAGGCAACATCCCTGACAGGCCACCGATCAAGGCCCTTTGGATGGCTGTGTATATATGAGATCTCTTCCTTTTTATATAAAACACTATGCTTCCAATCAAAACACACACAAAAAAACTCAGGGGCACCTGGGTGGCTCAGTCAGTTAAGCGTCTGACTCTTGATTTCAGCTCAGGTCATGATCTCATGGTTGGTGAGTTCAAGCTCCTTCTCGGCTCCTCACTGATAGTGTGGAGTCTGCTGGGGATTCTTTCTAGGCCTCTCTGCTACTTGTGCTCTCTCTCTCAAAAATAAATAAACTTTAAACACACACACTCAACAACTTTCTGGAAGAAAATATCTAAAATCTATAGAGAAGAAGGTCTATTAGGGAAGAAAATACAATAATTATGAGATTTGAGAATTACCTGGAAAGGGTAAATATAAACGTTGAATTCCCAGACAACATTGAATCTCTGTATAATGTACAATGTAGGAAAAGGTTGTAACTAGATGGAAAATATTTGACCATCAGCAATGTACCAGGATATGAGTCTAAAGTTACTCATCCACAAATTAACCAAAATTTTTCTCCCATGATGCTTTTACCTTAATGCTATGATGAAGAAATTTCGTGTTCTACCTAGTCTCTATCATTATTTTAAATTAACTAAGATTCACTGAAGCATGTTTATAGTGTACCAAGGCTCTACTGGTTGGGGAGGTACACTGGTTAAGAAGTATCAAAATTTATGTTAATTCAACATTTATTGAACAATAACAAATGGCAGTCTCTATGCTAATTGGGGGGGACTAATTATAGTACAAAAGAAGACCATATTTGTACCCTAAAGGAATTTATAAATGTTAACTCAATTAAAGTCATTCTTTGTGTATTTTAACAAGATGCACACTATAACCACACAATACATTTTACAAATTTAATTCATTTCATTTTCAAAACAGTTCTATGAAGTGTGTGTCATTCCCATTTTACAGATGATAAAATTCTGGATTAGGGAGATTAAGTAACTACCCCAATGTAGCATTCCCCAGAAAGTAGCAAGCAACTATGATTTAAAATCAACTCTGTAGGACTTCAAAATCTGTGAACTTTTATAAATTGTTTAGTTTTGTTCTGTCCCTTGCCCAAGTCCTTCATACAAAATGTTCTTGAAAGCAATGAGAGGAATTACTATAGAAGCCTTCCTTAAAGAAGATGCTATTATTAAAAAAAACAAAACAAAACAAAACAACTAAGCTTAAACATCATAAAAATTTAGGGCAATAAAGAGTCTTAGAGTTTAGTTAGCCCCCAAATTTTTTAACTGGTTGGGAGAACTGAGGTCCTGACAAAGTTTCAGAATTAATTACTGAGGAACCAAAGTTTGAAAACTCTGTTATTTTTTCCACAGAAATGCTGTTCTCACTATACTGCACTGCCAATCAAATGTCCATACTTTTACATACATCAAAAAATATATGTTTAGACATGTTTCCTAATATTTTAACAAAAACTTCCCAGAGGTCATTGGAATCATGACAAACATTTTCCCTACTTAATTGTAATTAAAATTTTGTTGGTATTTTTCCTTATACAAAAAAGACAGAAGTTTTATGTACAAAATTCATTTCAGAACAATAATTATTACCAAAAATAATTGGTGATATTTTGTAATGGAAAAGAGGTCAGTTCATCAGGAGGCATAACACTCTTAAATAGGTCAGTATTAAAAACAGAAATTCAAAAACATGAAGTAAAAACTGATAGACCTGAAAAGAGAAATAGACAAATCCATAATTATAGTTGGAAAGTTCAACTTCTTCTGTAAGTAATTCAAAGAATAGGTAGACAGAAAATCAGTAGGGATATAGAAAACAACAAACCATCAACTGACTGAATCTAACTGGCATTAATAAAACATTCATGCAATAAAAGCAGAATACAGATTCTTTTCTATGTAGGCTACATTCAGTGTCATAAAATGATTTTTAATAGTTTTTTAGAAAATCAGAAGCATATTATGTATGTTCTTTGACAACAAGAAACTGAATCAAAGATCTACAACAGAAAGATATATAAGAAATACACAAATATCTTCAAATTATACAACATATTTCTGAGTAATTTGTGAGTAAAGAAAAAGTAAGAGGAACAATTAGAAGACATTTTGAACTGACTACAAATCAAAACAAATTTTATCAAAATATGTGGAGCACTGCTAAACAGTGTTTCAAGGGAAATTTATAGCACAACTGCTTACATTAGGAAAAAGTTCTCAAATCAGTGATCTAAGTTTCCATGTTAAGAATTTCCAAAAAGAAGAGTAAATTAAGCACAAGACAAGAATAAGATAATTTCATTTTTGAGCATAAACCAAGGAAATATTAAACAGAAAAACAATAAGAAAAAAAACACAACAAATCCAAAAGCTGATTATCTAGAGATCAATAAAAAGAAAAAAATGATTTCTACAGCAGTCAGAACATAAAGGAAGTAGATGTAAATTAATAATATCAGAAATGAAGAAAAAGACATTACTACAGATCCTACAGGCACAGCGAGGATAATAAGGTAATATTATAGATGACTTTATGTCAACAAATTTAACATTTTAGATTCACAACCTAATTACTAGGTGAAAAATAATCTTATTTTGAATCTACCTCATTTTTAAACAGAAACAATGCTTAACATATTTAACTCAGTAATCATGTTTTATATCAATTCAAATATAGACAATATGTCCATTTTTCTCAACCTTAGAACCCTTTTGTAAAATGACATGTAACTGATGCTTTTTGTCAAACTATAGTATCAATTCCTGGCTATGTAAAATACTACATGCTAAAGTCTCTACTGGATAAAGGCAGAACCATTTCAACAATGCTTTCCCTTTTATATTAACAAGCAAAACAAATTTGTCTATTGAATATATGTAGCCTTGACTTATCTTATGACCCTTATAGATTCCAAAGATTTTCTGAGAAAAAAATTACAATGACAATAATGCTATGAAATGTGAATCTGTTAAACCACCAGATTTTTTTAAACAAAAATTCAACTTAATCAAAAGGTATTTCATGAACTTTATATTTATTTGAAAAGCTATTTGGCATAAAATTAGAATGATAACAATTATAAAATGTAATATCTAATACGAACCACAGTTTTTTTAACATGCAAGATTTAGTTTGTACAAATGTAACTAATTAATAACATCTGAAATACATTCTCCCACAGGACTGATGACCATCTGGTTGACCTTACACTAGATCAATAGGGAAGGCAAATGTGTAAATCAATGTTTCCCAAATGTTACCACTGCATCATTCTACTACAAGAAGGGATAAAACTTGGATGTAAGAAGAGATCTCATTTCACACATTTTAAAATTGACTTTGTTAATTGGACTGTAAGGCAAGACTGAGAGGATTCTTCTAAAGTTCCATCCAGAAAGAGACTGGCAGAAGACCAAGTAATGGTGAAGGAAAATAATTCAAGACAAAAGAGTCAGGAGGCAAGGAAATTCTGAGAATATAAAGACACAGATGATATAATCTGATGTTATTTGAATTTCCTCAGAATCATTTTCCAACTCATAATATTTGGCTGAAAAATAGTGATAGAAATTTTGAAATAAAAGCATACACCATATGTATTTTAATTAATATATGTTCATATATGTGTCAACCCTTACAAAGTTCTATATTTTGATGTAAAGAGTAAACCATTTTGGAAGAAATTTAGCAACTTATTGTGATATACAGAAAAGTTGTAATAAAATGGGAAACTTTAAATAATAAGAAATTTGGAAAAGGTACACTGAAACAGGTACACTGTCTAATCTATTAAGAAGAGGATGATGAGCTGATTACAATTTATACCTTTTAACAATTTTTTTTGTCCAAGGTATTTTTCCTATGATAATATGTCTAAAATATAGTTCACTTCAGGTGTTTTTTGTATTAATTTAGAAATTATGGAGTTTCATTATTTGTTCTCCCTGTTGATATATATCTTTAATACAAATAAAGTGATACTCTGTATCTCTGATTATTTCCTAGCATGACTCTTCAGAAAAACAAAATATCAGGGATTGGTAGAAATCTCAGATCAAAAGCTTATCTCATCATGCTGTACTCTACATATGCTATAAATTAAGGTAAGTCTCATTCTGCAAGAATCTGTTTTGACTTTGAGAGCATTTAAAATATTAGACATGGAGTATTTTAAAAATCCCATCACAACTTCTAGTCACTTTATATATAGTAGTTACTGTCCTACTTAGTATTAGTTTGGTTTTAAAAGATTATACTAATTAATTTCTTCTGTAAAAGATAAACTGTAAAGTCTTTCAAATATGAAATTGATGGATTATCTCTGGTGATACACATGCTTTTACAGTTTACAAATTTTGGGTTAAGTTTAGGTTAAAAAAAAAGTTTGGTCAGTTTTGATGTATTAGAGAGAACAGGTTCAGATAACTAACCTGTGGGACCACTCCATCTTTCTACATATTGGGAGACATATAGAAAGAGAAATTGTACTACACCCTAATGCCTTTATTTTTCATTTGATTAGATATTTCATAGTTCTCAACTTGGAAGAAAAGGTATAAGTAGACTACAAGATGTTATAGTAATCAAAAAAAAAAAAAAAGACACTTCAAAGGGTCTGTTTTCCCTTTCTTCATAACTTGACAGCCATGGGTTTTTAGTGGAATGACTGGCTTAGAGGCTAAAGAAGCAATTAGAAGGTCACACACTCTAAGTTCTAAATAAAGCTCTTTCAGTGCTTATCATAACCTTGGGGAAAGCCCTTAGTGACTTAAGAAGGAAAGAAAAAAAATAAGATATCCATGTGACTGATAAGTGTCAGTCATACTGCTGTTTGAAATTCAAGATAATAGAGTGTTTCAAAGACACTGCTATAGAAAGTTCTGAGAGTATACTGTTTCTCAAGTAAAATAAAATATGCTCAATGACACCAATGTTTATGAAGAACTTAAATTGAAAGAAGTAATAAAAATATAAATAACCTTTATTGGCGAGATGATCTTCCTGATCTATTTCTTATCCCATATGTCCAATTAGTATGGGTTATGTGACTGACAAAAATCATCCATCTGTAAGTTGTTTGAACTATATACATCAAAGCTCATGGATACATTTGGCAAACCATTTCCTCAGAGGATCTTACACCTTTTACATTTGTGGAAATTTGAAATCACGCCAATTTTCCCAAACTTCTGAAGAAAACATTTGTACACAACAGCAGTCAAAAACATATTTCCAACTATTCTTTTAGATCCTTTTCAATTAATTAGGAGATTTTGCCAACCTCAGGAATGCCTTTTGGAAATGGAAAAAAACACCATTAGAACAACATATGGAGAAACAAGTTTGGAGGCCAAGACCAAAACTTATGAAGAAAAATTTTAAGTAATTAAACTTGCATAGACTTCTCTGCTGATGAGCACTAGCACATTGAGGGTGTTTCTCAAACACCAGGTGACTATTAAGAAGAAACTTCAAAAAGGGTAGAATATACTTCAAGCATTTTCATAAACACATGTAGTAGAGAGCTTTTGCCTATGAACACATAATTTAAAATAGCCATGTCCTCCAAAAAGCAGCCCAGTAAATATTTTTAAAATTAATCAACATTCAATAATATTTTACTGTGTTTTATTATTAATGTTTGAATCTGGATGTGAAATTTTTAAAAAGACTTCAAATAACATTTTTCCAGAGTATTTATCTTACCATCAAATGTTAAATAAACTCTTGCTTGGGGCTGAGACGATCCTTTTACACTGATAGAACAAACAAATACTCCAACCAACACGAAAATTGCCTGGACTGCCATTTCTTCAGATTTGCAAATTAATATCCAAGAGAAAATACCTTTAAAAGAGAGGTAACAAGTTTGTTATATTTCATTTCACATTTTAGGAGCATACACGTACGTGTGTGTGCATGTGTGTGTGTGCGTGTGTGTGTGCGTGCACACACACACACACACGCACACACACATAACTAGTGATCTAGACAGAGCACCTTATTCACAAAAGATGTATCTGGACTTTTACAGTCATGCAAACAGTAGGAGGTGCTCTGACTTTGTTGCTTCGATGTGAAAAGTTGGATTTAATTCATTTATGTCTGGAAGTCTTTGCAAAAAGAGAAACTGTTTCTTTTTCCAGGAAATAATGCTAATCTTAAAGCAGAAAAAGCAGCTAGGAAAAAGGTATTGATTCCCAAAGGAAACTCCATATTTAAACTTGATCTAATAATCACATAACATTGAAAAGACTTGAGAATGGTACCAGTGGGTATTAGATGAAAACTTGTCTTTCTACCATAAATATTGTAGTAGCAAGAAAAAGTCACATGAAAAATCATGCATACCCACTTGCTTCCACCCTCATTGGCTCTTTTGGAGTAATATCTCTGAAATGTTTCTACACATAAATCTATGTGTGCTCAATCCCTGACCACTGAAATCACTCAAATTAGTTATCTGCCAATTTATACAGATGACCATGCAGCTGTTAAATGATGCAGATGAGGTAACCATGGACTAGTGCCAAGTTCAAACCAATGACTTAGTGGTGAGCAATCCACTGAACCATGTATCCCTCAATGCATATTTAAAATAAATCAACCAGAAAGCAAGCTGTCAAAATTCCAAAAGATAAATCAGAGACAGAAGCATTACCTTTTGAAACTGTAGCTATAAAATTGATACATGCTATTAACTAATGTCTGAATACTAAGGAAGATCAGGTAATGGGTAACTAGAGATCTATCTACAGCAGCTCTAGTGGCCACAATATGCAAAACAAACTCAGGACCATGAAAGAAATCCTGTCATTTTGAGTCTAATATAGTTATACAATAAAATGACAGAGTTTAATCTAGAAATGTTTTACAGGTTACAACAATGCTAATCTTCAGTATTATATGGTTATTTACATTAAAATCTTAACACTTTTATTTAAGAAAGAAATGCCACTAAAAATTGAAAAGACTACTTCACTAACACAGAAGAAAAAAAGTATTATATTAATTAAACAATTAAACTGAACACGCCATGTTGAACAATTGAAACATTTTAAACAGTGGATTTCCTAGGTGGTACATATGTCATAAGACTTAGAAACAAAACTGTCTGCCTCTTTTGCCACACAGATGGGAGGAAACCTTAGAGATGTTTGTACTGGTAATTTTCAAACGAAACAGTTTCTTCCTGCTTCCACAACCTCTTCACCTTGTCATCCCTAAATTAACTTAGAAGAAAACTGATTTTATAGGATAACTTTCCCTTAATGATTTGCTCCCTGGTTTTGTTGACTTTATAATTAAACCAAAAAAAAGAAACAAAAAGCTATAAATATGCCTAACCTTCCTCACTTCATTAAGCAGGCAGATAATTACACATTTTTACGTATTGCTTTATCAGTGTCTTATCTGACATGTCTCACCAAAAGAGACATGTGCTAAAAATTGAGAAGAATAATAGTGGAGATGAAATGACAGGTCAAATGAAGTAAGTATACAGAGCAATGTGATTTCAAGTCTACCTAGCCTAGTGACTGAAAGCCAAGTGTCTTACACGTGCCCGCCCCCCCCTCCCCCCATATAACTTCCCTTTAACTCACTTAGACATGCTGTTTGTTGTTTTCACTTCTGATGGAACACTAACAACATGTAAGAAAAGGAATCTTTTATGTCCTCTCGAGCAGTTCTACATCAGAAGGCACGGAAATACTCCACTTTAAGCTCTCCGCAGGTGTCACAATCTAAAGAAAACTCAAGCAGGGCTCTCAGCAAGGGAAACACTTCCCTGACAAACTGCATGTGCTCTTTAGAAAATGTCCAGACTCAAGCACACCGATGTGTAAAAAGTCGATACGCAGAACCAAAAGTTATGTTTGGTATTTTGCTAAATGTGTAATGCTGAAAATAAGGAACCTAGCTTACCGAGATGGGAAGAGATCAGCACGGAAAAGTCATCAATTTGCTACCGGTGCGGCTCCGCGAGTGCCTCTCTAGTCTTTTTCCCAGAAGACCTTAATTTCTAGAGCGTCCCAGCGGTGAAATTCTTTCTTCCCGGTCGTCTGAGTTTCTTTGTAAAGGAATCCTCAGCGTAGCAGTGCCGCGGCACCGGGAGCTCGACTCCGCGTCGCTCAATCAAGCACCTCGGAGTGAATGGAAAGTGGCCGGGCACCGGGGGCGAGCGCTCGGGTGTCCGATTACAGCGACGCGGCGCGCGGCTCGGGCTGCCCGGGCGCGCCGCCCAGCCGGCTAGCCTCACCCGCCCAGCACACCCGCCGCATCTCCGCCGCCGCGAGGCCCCACCCAGAGCGCGCCCGCGAGAGGGTGGCAGGGAGCCGCGAGGGCGGTCGGCGGGCGAGCGGCCGGCAGGGCGGGGCGGGGCCCAGCCCGGGACCCGCTGCCGGGAGACGCAGGAATGCGTCGCTGCAGGCTAGAGGTCCAGCTGCCCGAGTCCGCTCCTCTCGCGGTCCGCGGCGGAGTGAGCAACTCACAGGGTGCGCTCTAAAGCTTTGGTTTGTTACCGGCAGCTCTTGGAAGGCATACAGGATTTGCTTAGCCATAAATATCAAAGTGCAAAGCAGCTTTCTTGCCAGAAAAGGATCACTGCATCCTTTTAAGGCAAAGAGATGCGTTTTTAAAAGGGCACGGGTGTTATCCTTTTCCTGCTGAAGATTTTCTAAAACCGGTAGAGATAAACCAACTATCTCGTCGCAGTTTATCCTTTTAATGGGTATTGTTTCCCATTGCGTTTCCTTAATATCCCTAAGGCAGTAATTCTGTTGACCTCTCCACATTGACTCCTGTCCAGTACTCTTCCCTCCTGGATAGATGTTCCCTCAAAACATAATTACAAGAAATTCCTTAACAATTTTGTGGAAGAAGGCTGTTCTGAACCATGCCTGGAGAATAGTTTACAAACTCAAAGGTATATTTCCAGCACTACTTTCAGGAAAACTGGCTACAGTCTGGAACTGGCTTTAATGTGTAAGTGAAAATTATTTCTACGGACCACAACGGACTACATAGTTGAACAGCGGTAGAAATGAGCTTTGACCCCCATAAAATGAGCAGGTACTTGTTTAAAAACCACTTTGGGCTACAGCAGCCCACAGATGTCACTGTATGTAGAAAATATGGAATATGATTTCTCCAACTTGTTCTTTATATATATATATATTTTCATTTATGAAATAAAGCAGATCACCAAATTCTTAAAAATTGTATCACAGAAAATACTTCTGGGGGTGAAAAATCATTGCTGGTGTGGGACAGTCGAATTAAAGTTCAGGTAAGAGGAAGTGAACAGGTGATTAAGGCGTTTCTTCCGTGTGTCTAAGCACCACCTGTCATGTCCTGTCGACATAAACATGCCTAACTCTGTATAGATGAGCTATGAAGGGATGACATCAAATGCAATTTTAAGAGTTCAAAAGAATGTAAGTTTAGAAGTTCAAAATTATATTCCAGGGCAAATATTATCAAATGTCTATGTTTATGAAGGAAATTACTGATTCAATGGATGGGGTGTTTAAAAGTTTAACACAGCTGAACTGTTTTTGTGATGATTAGTGCAATAAAAGTATGAGCAGCTCCTTAACATAAGTTTTAGTAATGAATTTCATCCACCAAACATCTGACAGTTTTAAAAGGCAGATGCAAACATGAATAAGCACCAATGAATAAGCACATTTATCTGAAGTACTTCTAAAACTGATTAAGACACCATATACAGAGCACTATTATCTTGCCAGTGATGTCTGAGTCATAAATTAAGGAAGGAGAAGAAGAAATCATTAGAGAAGATTGCTGTGAACCTTCACACAAAGTATATATTTGTTAATTTGGAAATGTGTAGCCACTAGACACTGATTAATTTGTAAATCGATGTAAGGTAGAATATATTTATACATTTTATCTTTAAGTTCCAGGGAACCAAGATAAAGAAATGCAAAGTGGAATGCATGTCAAATGCTGTTTTTACAAGGAAGTTTACTACCTATCTCAGTTTACAAAAATCCAAAGAATTAACTCCATGTTTCACACATATTCACAAGGCTTTGGAAACGATGACAAATAGCTTAGGTTTAGTCGCAGACGATGCAATTTGTGTTGTGATTCTGTCTTGTGTAAATAAACTTCTTTTCAATGTACTTAACTGAATACATTTTGTTTAATACTGAGACATTTAATAGTATTTGCTTAGTACTGAGATATTTACCATTGGCCTCACCTCAAAATAAGTCATGAAATTATTGATAGGCATTAAGCCAAGGCACATTTAATTAGTGCTCATGCCTGCCTGAAACTTGGGCCATACAGTGAAATTTTAAGAGTGGCAATAGGTGCCCCTAATAAGATTTCTCTCTGCCCCCATTTCTCCAAACTACTCAGAAACCTAAAACACCTTAATAAAACAGGACCTTTATATAAGAAATATTGGTGGCCAGTGCCACTTGCCTAGGCTGGGTCTTTCCCTAGACATGGGAAACAATATGAGCTAATTCAGTGAGCTAGTTTGGGACAGGAGGACACTGAATAGATCCATAGGAGTAATGACACAATTCAATTTAGAGGCCACAAAGTTTGCCCTCATCAAAGTATCTTGGGAAAAAACATCCAAGTTAACATATTTAGAATCAGTCTCATTAAGATGTTAAAGAAATGGTGTGGTGTCTTATACACTGAAGTTTCTCTGCTGTAGTGGCCTTATTTTTAATATTTTATATTTTTGATGGTCCTGAAAGAAGCCATTTAACTGTTGGACTGATTTTGAGTGATGTACCCATCTTTCGTTTATGAGTTGTGCAGCTATGAATTCTCGTTTCAAATTTACAGAACGTAGACTGTTTTCAGATTTTTCTCCATCATATAGATGAGCTATATGAATCAACTTTATCTAACAAAAGAATCTCAATCCTCCAGAGTTGGAAAGTTGTCTTCTTATTGTCGTTAAGTAATATTTGTCTCAGGAGATTAGAGACTACATTTTTCCAAGCACTTTGTGTATTATATGAATAGCATTCTTTAATGACGTTACTATCTCCAAAAGAGAACACTGAAGCTTTGTCCAAAGTCACACACAGATAGTAAATATTGGAATAGAGTTACTTAAGCGTGACTGACTCACTGCCTTGAGTTCTTGAATATGAACCTGAGCAAGAATTATTCTCCTTCCTCTCTTCTCTATCTTCTTCCTCTTCTCAACTTCCAGATACTAGCACTTTAAATTTCCTGAGCTTTATCTTTGGAAAGTCTCTGCCTCAAATGGTTATTTACTTTGTTTACATCAGCCTTTCTTCTCCTTAGGTACATTAGCTGCTCTGAGACCAAGCCGGTCAAACAGGTCTGGTCTAGAAATCTGTGTGTGCAATTACTCTCTGTACAGTTGATAGGCTTTAGTATTTCCTTCATTAAAACCATTCTTTATTTTTCAATAAGATGAGTGTACCTCTACTTTCATTCTTAACACATTGCTAATGTATATCCCTGACCCTTGATCTCTTCCTTAGTTGGTTAAGTGTCAGACTCTTGATTTCAGGTCAGCCTACATTCTAGGCTTCTCAAACTGTAGGGCCACTGGCATTAAACAAACAAAACAGTTACAGTGGTTTGTTCTGGAGAGGAAAACTGGCCAGAAAGGGAATTTTCACTGTTTTCTTCTTTTTACCTTTGTAATTTTAAGCCAGGTAAATGTACAAACTCTTAACAAAATTCAGAGTTTAATTCTTCACCATTTGTTAAATATCTTTCAACATCTCAAACATAATAAAGTGCCATATTTTCCAACTCAACCAAAATAAGAGCACATTGTCTCTAATGTCTACAAATTACAATATTTCAAATGTAAAAGTAGAATATTAAAGAATTTCAGTAAAAGAGTCTGCTGGTGACTTTGCTTTTTTAGTACTTGCACCTGATAAAGTTGTAAGAGTGTTGTGATCATTCACACTTGTATCACAGAGGTGAAATGGAAACTTTGTTTTGTCTTTATTCTAATATTTCATGTAAAATCTCTGTGAGGGGACTACATGACTTTAAGATTAATTTGATACAACTGCCATTGCAAAGCAATCCACCATTATTTCAAAGATAATGCTCATTAGTTGAATATACATATATACATGCATCCACAATCATATTTCTTTGAAGTAAGGCAAACTGTTTTTATAGACCTATTGTATCTAAAGCTCTCTTTCTCTTCACCTGGGAGTACAAAACCCTTTCCATATTTATTCTCATGGGAGAGCCAGGAGAGGGTTGCGTAAGTGCCTCTGATTGTCAGATGTGTGTAATGAGGCTCAAAAATAATAACCAGCTGGAGTAATGAATTCAGGACTGTTAGTTACGGCTAATTGACTCCAATCTACAGCCCTTTAACATGGTCAGAGGCCTTTTCCATGTAATCTTCAGATTTCACCATTTTTCTACTCTTTATGGATTTTAAATGGTTGACTAGAAAGTAGAGAATTGAATTGTGTAAACAACTTTCACAACCTAGTAGAGGCATTCTCATGATGAAAATCATATGCTGAACTCAAGTTGTCCTCTATTACCAGTGACTTCCAGAAGATGGAGAGGGGCATAGAGTAAACTTAAAAAGCATCAACTCCTTATTTTCCTTCCTTATTTTTTGTCATGATACTTAATGCTTTGAAATTTCAAGGGACATTTAATAACTTTAAAGAAGGATATATAATTTTTATTTTTTAACAAACAGACTTAAGTTAAAATATGCAACTCTAAGGGTACATTTCAGTGAAAGACTTCTTGTTGATGGATTGTATCCATTGCAATGGGCTCATTGAACTTTAGACCACAAGTGTACCCGAGGGGGTTATGCTTGAAAGAGCATGTATTATTTACTAAATATTTTACAAAGAGTACTTCTTTTAGTCTCCAAAGAGAAGATGGAAGTATCTCCATTGTGCACACAAGAAAGCCTATTCAGAAATTTGAGGTACCCTTCCCCTACCTGGGCCCCACCCCGAGGCAATAAATTCAGATCTGCCTGTTCCAGACAGAGTCCATATACTTCCTGTTTTTCACTGCTATTGGTGCATCAATCTAATAGTCCAATAAATAGGAAAAAGGGAGTGGAGACCCTCACCTCTCTTCGTAGGCTATTTAGGTTCTGAAGAAGATTTTCTGCTCTTGTTGGATACTAAATATTTCATCCCATAGATTTGTATTATAAATGCAGACATCCTATCTTCATCATGAACCCACAGCTTCAGAGCAGAATCACTGTCTAATCTTCCTGTACATCTCTTAGAACAGTTAGAACTGTAGTGATTAATGAACAACTTGACATGTAGACGGAGGAGGATTTCAGGGAATACGGGAGGAGAAGAGGCAACCAATAACAATTGGCTAGGTAATGGACCATCCAGTTACAAAACAAAAATTCACGCAAATTCTTTCATCATCCATCCAAGTACCTTTATAAAATTATATAAATTGGCTTTATTCCTTTCAAATATTTAGTTTGTAAATTATGTAAATTTAGTAAATGTTAACCCAGAAACAAATTTACACAGTGGATTCAAGCCTAAGTAACATGAAACTAATCAATATCAGGGAAGATCAAGTCTGATTTTAAAATTACGGGTTACAGGGGCACCTGGGTGGCTCAGTCAGTTAAGCGTCAAACTCTTGATTTCAGGTCAGGTCATGATCTCATGGCCACTGTGGTTTTGATTTGCATTTTCCTGATGATGAATGATGTTGAATACCTTCTTATATGTCAACTGGCCATTTGTATGTCTTCTTTGGAGAAATATCTGTTCATGCCTTCTACCTATTTTTTAATTGGTTTATTTGTTTTTTGGGTGTTGAGTTGTATAAGTTCTTTATGTATTTTGGATACTAACCTTTATTGGATATGTCACTTGCAAATATCTTCTCTCATTCAGTTGGTTGCTTTTTAGTTTTATTTTTTTCCTTTGCTGTGAAGAAACTTTTTATTTTGATGAAGTCCCAATAGTTTATTTTTGCTTTTGTTTCCCTTGCCTCAGGAGACATATCTAGAAAAATGTTGTTATGGCCAGTGTCATATTGTCCATTCAGTGTCCATATGTCCACTCAGTGTGGAGCCTGATGTGGGGCTTGATCCCAAGACTCTGGGATCATGACCTGAGCCGAAATCAAGAGTCAGACACTCAACCAACTGAGCCACCCAGGCTCCCTGATCTTTAATCCATTTTGAGTGTATTTTTGTGTATGGTGTAAGAAAGCAATCCAGTTTTATTTTTTCACATGTAGTTTTCACATCACCATGTGTTAGAGACTGTCTTTTCCCCATTGCATATTCTTACCCCCTTTGTTGAAGAGTAATTGACTATATAGTGGGTTTCTTTCTGGGTTTTCAATCCTGTTCCATTGATGGACATGTCTATTTTTGTGCTAATACCATACTGCTTTTTTTAAAAATACTCTTTTGATTACTACAGCTTTGTAGTATAACTTGAAATCTGGAATATGATATCTCCAGCTTTATTTTTCTTTTTCAAGATTGCTTTGGCTATTCAGGGTCTTTTTTGATTCTATACAAATTTTAGGATTGTTTATTCTGGCTCTGTGAAAAATACTGTTGGTATTTTGACAGAGATTGCATTATATCTATAAATTGCTTTGGGTAGAATAGATTTTTAAACAATATTTGTTCTTCCATCATGAGAAAACCATGTCTGTTCTATTCTGTGCTGAGCATGGAGCCTGCTTAAGATTCTCTCCCTCTCTCTCCCTCTGTTCCTCCCTTGCTTTCCAGTGCATGTGCATGCACTTACTCTCTCTTTCTCTCTCTCAAAATAAAAATAAAATAAAATAAATAAAATAAAATAAAATTACAAGTCACAGATTACCTGTTATGCCAACTGTCACAAGGGTTACCAAAAAATCTTTTGTTCATTTACTGAAGGATAAGGCTCCAGTTTATTTTAGTAGCTCTTACATTCCCTTTCACTCCTTTGTTGACATTAATCCCTCACTCCCTCTTACCCATTCCTTCCTCTGTCACTTTAAACTACATATGTATCAAATGCCATACCTTACAATTCTTTGATCACACCATGCCTCATCACACTTCTGTGGTTTTGCACATGCCATTTCCCCTATTTTTCTCCATCTCATCCACCTAGAAAATTCTCTTATTAATTGAAACTCACCTCAAATAAATCCTCTCTGTAGAAAATTCCTTTTTCTATAATTCTAGGCAAAAGCAGTCATCAACTCCTGGATGTTATGTATCGATTGGTAACCTTATCAGTTTTGATGTCAAATAAATTTTTATTTACATCTCTGAATACCTAACTGTGAGTTCTGCTTGCTTGCCAGTGTTAGTTTTGTTATTTGCAAAATGAGAATTACAACTACCGTTGGGTTGATTGGTTAATTGGATAGTATAATGTGTGTTAACACCTTCTCTCTCATTTCTGTATTCCCATAAATTTGTTTATTCCTCTGCTGTATCACTTAATGTTACAGTTGCATGAACATTTTCTCCATTGATGCCCAACTGCTACAGAACAGGACATAGGAATCTTAGATATTTTTCAGCCAGCGGCAAAGCCAAGTCTTGTTGGATAAATGGTCATCCAATTAATTAAACCAAACTTTTCTTTCAGTGATGTTCTGTGGACCTTAAAAAGCCTAAATAAAATATTTTATTGTCACTGTTGGTGTTGCATTCAAACACGTCCAATTTCTTACAGGCTTCTTAAGTAACCATTTTCCAAGGTTCATAACTTTACTCTCAATGGTAATTATGTTGTATTTTTCCCTTTAGGCCATATTTGAATTTTAATTTGAGTTTGTAAAAACTGTGGGAACATTTGAACTGGCTGATTCTTGATCATCAACTACTATAGGAACAGGTGGTATGAATTAATCTTAAATTCTTTTTCCATTTAAGTTTCAAAATTAAAACTTGGAAAATATGTTTTGAGTTCTCTGTGTAAAATTTAAAACAAGATTCTCTGAAAATCTTGTTGCATTAAACATAAAAATAAGAGCAGATTAAAAAGAAACTAGTAGCAGAAATTCTTGGCATAGAAAGAGAAAAAATATCTGTTTCCAGAAATTGGATGTAATTTTGTTTCTTTGTATGTTTTATTCCAGCTTTCTTCTACCAAGGTCTTAATCTGAAGCAACAAGAATATAATATTTTAAGAAATCAATTTTCTAATTTTATTTTCATATTTTAATCTATCAACTTTTAGATTTCCATCTCCACTTCTTTCTTTATTTTTAAGGTATATATCATTTACAATAATCTCAGATACTAAATATCTGGAGTTATCTAATGCATTAATAATAGCATGGTGTTTAAAAACTTACTTTACCAAAAGATTCTGCAGTTTATCCAAAAGATTCCTTTAATCAGCATATTCCCCTAATATATCCAAGTTAAAAATATACATACATGCGTTGGTTTTCAAAAATAGCTATGATTGAAATAGTTACAATACATGTCATCAATAATACTAAATATTCAGTTTTAAGATACAATGAGGAAATTAATGCAAAACTTTTGTAATTATTAGCATATTATTTCAGGAATATATGGTATGTTCTGTATTTATCTACAGTAAATCCATATTAACTAGGAAGAACAAGCATTTGTACCTCACAATTATAGAAGCTTTGAAAATTTTATAAAAGTAAACTTTATTGAGAAGCATGGAGCTGTGACCAGGGAATCAAGTGTTATTACTGGATATTTTTCTCCTTGATACCTTAGAAAACATAAATGTGCACCTATAACTCCAGAAAATCACTGGGTGAGATTTTATCTAGACAACTTTTCTTTTCAATATGAACAATTTGTCTTCCTGATTTTAAAAAGCCTACCCCCTAACTTCCAACACACATGCATATATTTTGAAAAAGTGTCCTATTAAAATGTTTTAGGAATATTCCGACCCTGGGTCTGCAGTGTTTAAGAACAAACACTAAAATATACTGTAATTCTATTATAACATAGGTATACTGAAGACATAACCTCAGTTTTTCCAGCACAAATTAGTTCTGTGCATCCATTTATCAATGTTGTTACTGTCTATGTGTGTGTACAGAAACCAAATTGAAAAGGTTTCTATAGTGCAACAGTGTAATATTAGGAAATACTTCATTATTTGAAGTATTGAATCTCTTGAGTGTGTTATAAGCTCTTTGGTAGTAATATATTGTTTCTCCATGGGATTTATCTTCTTTACATACCTTACCTTATGTATCTCCTGAGGTACAATTTGATTATATGACACATTTATACAAGATATGCATATTTGATTCACTTTGTTTTCCATTTTAAGGCTCTCTAAACCCATAATCACCTGTTGTTTTTATTCTTTTTTGCACTCCCTCCCTTATCAGCCTTTTAAAATATTTATTTGAGGGGCGCCTGGGTGGCTTGGTCGGTTAAGCGTCCGACTTCGGCTCAGGTCATGATCTCACGGTCTGTGAGTTCGAGCCCCGCATCGGGCTCTGTGCTGACAGCTCAGAGCCTGGAGCCTGTTTCAGATTCTGTGTCTCCCTCTCTCTCTGACCCTCCCCCGTTCATGCTCTGTCTCTCTCGGTCTCAAAAATAAATCAACGTTAAAAAAAATTTTTTTTTTAATTTATTTGGGATAATGATTTGAATGAAAGCAAAATATGGTGGGAGTATCTACAAATTAAACACAAGAAATAACTTTTAATGGAGGAAGTAACCTTGAAACAATGAGTCATTAAACAATGCACTGCTTAACACTCAGTGAAGTTTTGAATGTGCCGTGTTTAATTTTCTCTGGTTTGGAAAGGCAAACACGTGTCCTTTGCTTTTAAAGTTTAACATTTTCCCCATCTTTATACTTGAAAGAGATCATCTATTCACTGTGCAGTTTCATCATTTTTAAGCTAAGATTTTACAGGTTGACATAAGCTCAAATATGAATCTCCTTTTCTCGGGCATCATAGCCTGGTGACTAACCAAATCATATTGATGATCCATATTTTATTAACATGCCAGTTTACACAATAGTTTAACCCAAATAATGTACAGTCTTTTAGAATTTTTTGAAATGTTTCTTACATGGTGTTACAAATCAGTACAGTAAGCCACCCTGGTACCTACAACCACTGTCCCTTTTCTCTTGTACTGTAAACTCCTCACTGTCATCTCTGAGTCAAAAAGCCCATGCCTGCTGCTGAAATATGGAAGCGTTTAGGGAATCAAAGTTTTGCTTTCTACAATTCCAAAGAAAGTTGGAGGTGGAGGGAAATACTTTATTTCCCATTTCTTATACTTTCTAACAATTGAGTTTGCATCCTACCGTCTTAAGGAATTTTGCAAGGAACAACTCTGTTAGCATTTACAGCTTATATTTTTAGCATATCCTATCTTCTACACCTCAACCAAGATTTGAAAACAATGAAAGGTAAGGACATAAGTCTGAGTGAAACATAGGAAAGACAGAATGCTGTACTCAGAATCTCCATCTCTTCCTACTTGTTTTGGGTCATCACCATTTAGCCCTGCTACATCCCCTGGAATGCTCTCCCTCCATGTAAGCCATGACTACATTGTCTCGACTACAATTTCCTCAGCTTTCTGAATTATATCAGCGTTACTCAGGAGGAATTATGGGTTCAATTGTGTTTCTCAAAAATATATGTTGAAGTCCTAACCCCCTGTGCCTGTGAATGTGACTTTTTGGAAACCATCCTTGCAGATAACCAAATTAGGAGGTCATTAGAGTAGGCCCTTAATCCAGTCTTTCAAAGAAGAAGGCATTGAGGTGTCTGGGTAGTTCAGTCACTTAAGTGTCAGGATCTTGATTTTAGCTCAGGTCATGATCTCACAGGTCATGGGTTTGAGCCTAGTATAGGGCTCTGCACTGACAGTGCAGAGCCTGCTTGGGATTTTCTCTCTCCCTCTCTCTCTGCCCCTCCCCCACTTGCACACACGCTCTCTCACAAAACAATTAAACAAATATTTAAAAAATAATAAGAAAGTTAAAAGAAGAAGGCCTTGTGAATATGGTGGTAGAGATCTGAGTTACGTTGCCACAAGCTAAGGAATATCTGAGGGCTACCAGAAGCTGGAAGAGACAAGGAAGGATTGTCACAGAGGGCTCAAAGGAAGCATGGCACTGCTGATACCACTGAGTTTGGACTTCTAACCTCAGAACTGTAAGAGAATAAATTTCTGTTGTTTTAAGCCACCCAGTTTGTGGCATTTTCCATGGCAGCAATAGGAACTTAACTAATACTAATTTATTTTCTGCTCCTGCTGCCTACACTGTGCTATCTTCTTTTCTCTGGATCATACTATTTGCTGCAAATTAACATTCTGTGAGAACTTGGACAAGTTCTCTATTCTCTTTCAGCTTCAGAATCCTGACTTGTCCAATGATGTTTCCTTCCCACAACCATGTAGCTTAAACCAAGTAACAATATAAAATATCTGACATGTATCGGGAATCATTGATCATTTCCCTGTCTCACTAGAAGTTATAGATATGTATGTGTGATGATTAATTTTATGTGTCTGTGTGGCTGGGCCAGTGTTCAGATATTTGGTCAAACATTATTCTGGTTATTTCTGTGAGAATCTTTTTGGATGGAATTAACATTTAAATAAGTGGCCTTTGAGTAAAGTACATTACCCACTATAATGAGGGTGAGCCTCAGTCAATCAGTTGAAAGTCTGAATAGAAAAAGACTGACCTCTCTTGAGCACAGAGGAATTCTGCAACAGATGTCCTTCAAATCTAAACTGAAACATTGGCTCTTCTTTGGATCTCTTACTTGCTAGCCCATCCTGAAGATTTGGTACTTACCAGCCTGCATAACCACATGAACCAATTCCTTACCATAAATCTCTTTCTATAATGCACATATTCTACTGGTTCTTTTCTTCTGGAGAACCTTAATATAGTATGTATACATGGATTAGCATACATGCATATAATACCTAGCAGTATACACTGAGAAATCCTGGAAGCAATGACACCATCACAACAAGCACAGCCAATACCTAGCTAGACCTTGGTCTCTGAATACCATTCTCCAATTAAAAGGAATCAGGGCGCTTTGGAGAAATGGCTAGTTCTCGGACCGGGGCAAAAATAAATAAATAGGTGCACCTGGGTGGCTCAGTCAGTTAAGCAACTGATGTCAGCTCAGGGCATGATCTCATAGTTCATGGGTTCAAGCCCCATGTCGGACTCTGTGCTGACAGCTCAGAGCCTGGAGCCTGCTTCAGATTCTGTGTGTGTGTGTGTCTCTCTCTACCTCTCCCCCCACCGCCCTGCTCTCATTCTGTTTCTCTCCGTCTTTCAAAAAATAAATAAACGTTTAAAAAAATTAAATAACAAACAAACAAAGAGTCTGGATTGTCTTGTATTTCCAAAAAGCAAAGAACTGTTAAAAATGAAACACTTCAGGGGCGCCTGGGTGGCGCAGTCGGTTAAGCGTCCGACTTCAGCCAGGTCACGATCTTGCGGTCCGTGAGTTCGAGCCCCGCGTCGGGCTCTGTGCTGACAGCTCAGAACCTGGAGCCTGCTTCCGATTCTGTGTCTCCCTCTCTCTCTGACCCTCCCCCATTCATGCTCTGTCTCTCTCTGTCTCAAAAATAAATAAACGTTGAAAAAAAAAATTAAAAAAAAAAAAAGAAACACTTCAAAGAAACACAACTTAAAAAGAGTTCTCAAGGGCAAATTTGGAACAATTTCAGCAAGAAAATAAGTAACATAGTACTAGGTTTAACTAAAGTATAAAATAAGTATACTTGAGTCCATACTGATGTAAATGACAAAATAAATAATTGAAGGAGAAGAGAAAAATGTTTCTCCCCAGAAGAATTCCACATAAGAGGTGTAGTCACTACCCCTTACAGCAGGTGAAGATTAATTTCTGTCTCCATACATGCTTGTGGCCTAGACTTAATGACTCACTTCCAAAGAATAGAGCTACACAAGGGGAAATAGCGACTATATCGTGGAGAACCACAGAAAACACTAACATAACCAAGTAATTAAGATTAATATCATGAGTGATATAATTTAGATAGCACGTACTTCTGATAACGTGAAGAGAAGGGCGCTTCACCAGTTGTATTCTTTCCAAAATCCATGACCATGGTGTAATACTGAGAAAACAACCAACAAAGCAAAATTAGAAGGCATTATGCAGAATGCCTGTCCAGTACTCCTCAGGATTGTCAAGGTCATGAAAAATAAAGAAAGACAGAGAAACTGCCACAGATCAAAGAAGACTAGGGAGGCCTGAAAACTATGTGCAAAATATGACCCTGGATTCTAGATCTGGAACATGGAGGACATTATGAAAAACTTGGTGAAATCCAGATAAAGTCGAATTCAGTTAATAGTAATGAATCAATGTCAGTTTCTTAGTTCTTTCTTTCTTTTTTTTTAGCTGATTTTTTAAAGTTTATTTGTTTTGAGAGAGAAAAAAAAAGTGCAAGTGGGGGAGGGGCACAGAGAGAGGGAGGGGCAGAATCCCAAGCAGACTCCACCCTGTCAGCCCAGAGTCCAATGCAGGGCTCTAACCCATGAATGAACCATGAGATCATGGACTGAGCCGAAGTCTGACGCTTCACTGACTGAGCCACTCAGGCATCCCAGTTTCTTAGTTCTGATAAATGTACCACAGTAATGTAAAATGTTAACACTGGAAGGAATTGAATGAAGGTATATGAGAACTCTATACTATCTTTGCCACTTTTCTCTAAATCTAAGATATTACAAAAGAGAAAGATTTTTTTAAAGTAGCGCCAATTTTAAAAAGCAAATCGTAGAGATGGACTTAATAATAAAAAATAGCAGTTCTCTGGCTAATTCCTGTTTTCCTCCAGTCCCACACTCTAATTTTAAACACGTGTAAAGGTATATTAACATTTCTTCCTCAATTTCAGAGGTGATCTTTTGTGTCCGTGGAATGATAGGTGGAAGCAGAGAATTCATAAAATATATGATTTGTTTTCAATTTTCTCTTCCTGTAAGAGTGAGATTATGATTATTGTTACTTTCACTTTTGTTTCTGTTGTAAATTATATTCTTACACTTTTATTCATTATTCCATTAACACTTGCCAGTGTCTCTCAAAACCTCATTTCGTAAAATCTGTATGTTATTACCACCCAAAACTTTTTCTTCAATTCTTCCCCAATGTCTTCTCTTCAGTCATGTGAGCATTTTCTTACATGTTGTTAGGGTTGGTTACATTTTAGTCTGTTCTAAATAATAAATAACACTTCTGGTCTTCATGTATAGATTACTTTTTTTTTAATGTTTATTCATTTTTGTGAGAGAGAGTGAGCAAGTATGTGCTTGCATGAGTGGGGGAGGGGTAAAAAGAGGGGGACAGAGGATATGAAGCAGGCCTTGCACTGTCAGCATAGAGGCTGATGCAGGGCTGGAACTCATGAACCGTGAGATTATGACCTTAGCTAAAGTCTGACACTTAACAGATTGAGCCACTCAGGCGTCCCTAGCTTACTTTTTAAAATTGAAAGGCAGTATGAGGCCTTTCTTATTCATACCCACCTAAATAGTATTGCCATGGAACCTGTGATGGCATTTTCTATTCTATAGTTTTAGTCATTTATTCCATTATTTATATCTATCCTGGAGTTTAAAGTTTAAGGTGACTTTTTTTTTTTTTTTTTTTTTTTTTTTTAGAGACACAGATAGAAAGTGAGAACAGGGAGAGAGGCAGAGAGAAAGAATCTTAAGCAGGCTCTGCCCTTAGCACAGAGCCCGACATGGGGCTTAATCCCACGACCCTGAGCCCATGACCTGAGCCGAAATCAAGAGTCTGATGTTCAATTGACTGAGTCGCTAAGGTGAACTTTTTTTTTTTTTTGTAGTCTTTATCATGTTTTATGTTCTTCAAAGTTCTCAAAGTAACAAACCTATGAAATTCTCTTTTCTTCCTTATGAAATAACTCCCTTCTCCACAGTTCATTGTCCTGCTGCAGTCGAGGCTGATTACTCTATAAAATACTCTGGTACATATCTGTATGACTCTCTCAAGGTTTCGATTCTTTTTTTTCTACATTCCATTATGTTCATCTTCCTCTTTTGGGGCTAGTTTGCCCATTTACACTTTAATTTTTCTGCAACTTATACTTAAGGAACTCCCTTTAAAAAGACTATGTGGAGGGGCACCTGGGTGGCTCAGTAGGTTAAGCATCCGACTTCAGCTCAGTTCATGAACTCATGGTTCATGGGTTTGAACCTGCATCCAGCTCTGTGTTGACAGCTCAGAGCCTGGAGTCAGGTTCAGATTTTGTGTCTCCCTCTCTGCCCCTCCCCAACTTGCGCTGTCTCTCGCACTCTCTCTGTCTCAAAAAATAAATAAAACTTAAAAAAAATTAAAAAGACTATGTGGAAAGTAATATTCTCACACCTTAATTGTGTGGAGATGACTTTTCCATCCACCGTTCTCTTCATATGTTCCAGTATGAAGACTGGTCAACTCTGAGGGCACTATACCACTTTCTTCCAGGATTCAATTTTATTAAGAAGTCTCACACCAGTTTGATTATTATTCCTTTGTAGTTAACCAGTTTCATCTTTTTCTTTGCCATACTGAAATTTTATGATATTTTACTAAATGTGTATCTTTTTCACATCCTTCCCTAAGTACTCAGCTCTTTTTTATTTTTAACTTTTTTTTTAACATCTATTTATTTTTGAGAGAGAGAGAGAGTTGAGGAGGGGTGAAGAGAGGGGGACAGAAGATCTGAAACAGACTCTGTGCTGACAGCAAACAGCCCAATGCAGAGTTCAAACTCACAAACTGAGTCACCCAGGCACCCCAGTACTCAGCCCTTTTAATCTGTAAACTTATGCCTTTAAGTTTCAGAAGTGATAGTCTATTAATTTATTTTTAATTCTCTTCCTTGTATTTTCTCTCTTCATGCTTCCTAGAAATTTTTATTAGTTTGACCTATGTCCCCAGGACTGATCTTCTATCTTTTTTAACTTCTTGAGAAATTTCTTTGACTTTATATTCTAAACTTCTTAGTGAATTAATTGCAGGCAATAAATTGTTAATTGCTAGGAGATCACTTTTGTTCTCTGATTATTCCTTTATTATAGAATCCTATTCTTATATGGTGGGTACGGTATATTCTTTAGAAAAGCCTAATGAGCCTATTATATTTTTTATGTTTTATTCTCTTTTATGAATTATCTTTCCCCCTAGGGTCATTTTTGGTTTGTTCACTTTGGCTTTTTCATGTTTCATACTCTTCTAAACTTTCCTGTGAACTTCGGTCTTCCATTTATGTGGACTCATGGTTATCAGTCTTTATGTGTGTGAGGTATTTGCTGATTGCCAGACTGCTTGGAATGAGGTCAGGAAATTGGATTGCTACGTACTTGGATCCCTAACTATCAAAATATAGGTGGTCTTATGATAGCTGGTCTTACGATGACTATTTCCAGACATACAACAACTCTTAAAGGTTCATTTTTGATCTTAGAGTTAAAAAGCTGCCTTCCAAGTGTTCTACATTGAGTTGCAATAAACAGAGTAGGCCAATTATTCCAACTACAACTTTAAATTAATCTTCCATCTTTTATGGTTACTGCTGCCCCCAGTTCTTAACCTTCCTGTAGTTTTGTAGCACATACTGATTCTTTCCTCACCAACTGCTGCCTTCTCCCCATATTCTCTAGGTCACACATTCTTTTTCTTTCTTGCTTGCTTGCTTTCTTGCTCTTCTTTCTTTCTTTCTTTCTTTCTTTCTTTCTTTCTTTCTTTCTTTCTTTCTTTCCTTCCTTCCTTCCTTCCTTCCTTCCTTCCTTCCTTCCTTCCTTCTTTATTTCATTTATTGTGAGTGAGAGAAAGAAGGAGCAGAAGCAGGGGACGGGTCAAGAGAGAGGGAAAGAGAATCCCTGTTAGGCTCCCTGTTAGGGCAGAGCCCAGTGTGGGGTTCGAACCCACAAACCATGAGATCATGACCTGAGCAGAATCAAGTGTTGAATGCTTAACTGACTGAGCCACCCGAGTGCTTCTCTATCTTTTTTCAATAGTATCACTTTATGATATGCTTTCCGTCTTCTAGAAATATGTCAAAATCTCATGAATAGCCCCATTCTGCTCACCTGGTTGTTACATTTCCTTTAATATCCCTTTACCACAAAGTTAACTGGGAAAGATATAAATACAAATGCTCCATCTACTCACTAGATAATATCTCTTCTAATTTAATAAATTAATATATATATATAAAATAAGTAAAAATATATGTACTAAACATATTCATGTAAAATTGTTTATGTATTCACTAGTCTTAAAGACTTTGCAAGTCTCTGCATCTCCTTGTAAGGATATTTTTATCACCAGACAGTAAAATTGCCTTCTGATGTGTGGTGGAACAGTGACTTCAATGACATTTTAATGGATTTTAAGTGGATCCTGACCCTGACCTTATCTTATTTGAATGTGGCTTTCTGTAAACCACTAGACCCATGTTCTTTATTCAGTGAACTTATGTGGAACAAAGCCAGTACCTTCCTCACTTGTCATTAATTTCTTTTGTTATGTGATGAACCAATATTTGTAAATCATTTTACTGATATGATAAATTAGTGATAAAGTTATTTTTAATTATGGTATAAAAGGAATATTGATGCACCAATTTTGGATTTGTGCATCTGGGTTAAACATTCCATGTGATGCCATTTCCAGTGTCAGAAATGGACTCTGTTTAATGTACGGCCATTAAAATGATATCTAGGCCAACTTGTGTTTCTCCACTGCAGGTATTTATAGAATTTCCTTATGTGCCTGCCTCGTCTCTTTAAACTACTTATTGTAAAAACCTGGCCTTTTTCACTTCTGTATATAAAGTTAAGGTTAAATTAAAAGCAAATGCATTAAAACAAAAAGTTTATAACCACCATATTTTGGTTGTGATAATTAATATAATTTTATGGAGGGGCACCTCGGTGGCTCAGTCAGTTGAGCATCCAGTTTTGGCACAGGTCATGATTTCACCATTCATGAGTTTGAGACCCACGTGGGCTCTGTGCTGACAACTCAGAGCTTGGAGTCCACTTCAGATTCTGTGTCTCCCTCTCTCTCTGACCTCCCTTGTTCACACTCTGTTTCTTTCTCTCTCACAAAAATAAACATTAAAAAATTAATATAACTTTATACAAGTTATTAATACACACTTTCCTTAATATAGAATATTCCTTTAGTTTTTCTTTTGGGAATAGTATTTTTATCTAAAAACTAGTTTTATACTTGATTAGATTAAAATCTGGTAAAGCTGCCTTTTATTCCTAAATTATCTGTAATACTATTATCCTAGAATTAGAAGGAATCTTTGAAATCATGTTGCCTAATTCATTCTTAATACCTATAGAAAATGATGCTTGAGTTGGTTGGTGAATAGTTAGAATAATAAAACTAATATGCATTAAAGCCTAAGATAGAATCAATACCTGTTAGTTACCAGTCCAGACCTCTTTCTGTTGTCACCTTGTGTTCACCATATTCTCATACCTCAGTAAACTAGATATTCATTCTTCATGGGTTTGGAGAAGTTGGTTCTCAGGAAATCAGTTCATTTACTACCTCCAGAAATTTGTCATTTACTGTTGTACAGGAATCCAGAGTCCTGGTATCAACAGATAAGATCTTAGAGGTCATTCAATCTATTATACTTATACCTTCTGTACCCTTATAATGTGTATCATGTTTAATATTGTATAGGCTTAATATATGCATATTTTTGTATTCAGTTTACATCCTATGCATATGTTTAAATCTTGATTTTTTTATTCAATTAAAACTATTTATTGAGTACTTACTACATAAAAAGCACATAGCACTTTACATATATTATCTGATTTAATTCTCATAATGACCCTGAGAAGTTTTCTTGTCCCCAGTTACAGATGAGGAAGCAATGCTGACAAAACAGTCTTTGAGCGCATGAACATCTCACTTTGTATCTCACGGAGCAGGAATTCCACTTCAAGTCTATTTTTCCCACAGTCTATATTGTTAACAGTACTTTTCTTGAGATCCTCACCTTTATGTTCTTCAAAAGTGCCAAACTTGGTCTCACTTTGGGGTCTTTTGCCTGGGAATGCTCTCTCTTCCTCCTTGCATGGTTCACAACTTCTAGTATTTAAGATCTAAGTAGAAATGTCAGCTCTTCAGAGAATCCTTGTTCATTTATTTGTTTATATTTTAGTTATTCATTATTTTAATTATGCAGGCATTTACTTTTTATTCTTATTTTTAGGGAGTAAATTTTCCATAACTTCTTTTTATCAATCTATGTATCTATCTATCTATGTATCTATGTATCTATGTATCTATCTATCTATCTATCTATCTATCTATCTATCTATCTATCATATTCCCATGGCTCTTTCTCCTCACTAGAATGTAAATTCATGATAGCAATACATGTATCTCTTTAACAACTATTATGTCCCTAATCCAATGCCTGGCATGAAGTAGCTCTCAAAAATTATGACTTGACTGAATGAATTGCACGATTACAGACTCTTAGCACTTTTTATGTTATTATAATCTCATCATAGGAATCAATGAATATCTTTAACAAAATAATTTATTTTCAGTTATAGCACATCATCTAGAAGATGTGTTATAATTTACTTAATAATTCTCTATTTTTCATTGTTTTAAATATTTAGTTTGCTTTTAACTTCTTATTGCTCTAAATTAAAGTTTCTCAATCTTGGCACTATTGGAATTTTGGTCCAAATATTTCCTTACTGGGGATGGAAGTGGAATGCTGTCTCTTGCATTGTAAGATGTATAGCATCTTGAGCCTTTACCCACTAGAAACTGGTAACTTCCCCATCCCCAAGTTGTGAAAAAAAATCCCCCCAAATATGGCCAAATGTGCCAACCTCCAGTTGGGAACCACATCTCTAAATCATGCTGCAATAAATACCTTTAGGTATAAAGCTTCTTTCCATATGTAAAAGTATTTCCAAGGGTTAACATTCAGATTCATTTTATAGATGGAAAAATAGAAGCTTAGAGAGTAAAACACCTTGCCAAAGGTTACACAGTTATGAAGTGGCGAAGTTGGAATTTTATCCCCAATCAATATGAGCTCAAGGATCATGTTTAATCATTTTTCAGAACCCCTAAATGAAGGACCAACATACTGTGGCCCCAGACTACAGTAACTTGCTTTTCTGTCCCCTGCTTCACCTTACTTCTACTCCTTTTTTTCCAGATTATCTTGCTCTCTTCCATTCTGCCTTCTGGTAATCTATTCTCTTATCTCACACTTGGAGATTCCTATTTTCCCTTTTTCTCTTTTTCACTTACCTCTCCTTTTGTCTTGGTCAGGTTCCAAAGAAGCAGACCCTGAGCCAAGGACATATGTGTAAGTGATTTATTAAGGAAGTGCCCCCAGGGGATACTGGTTAGGGAGTTGGAGGAAGCGGGAGAGAGAAGGGAAGGAAGCCAAGCAACAGTGCAGATGTAGACTCAAGCCTAAGTCTTCAGCCTGCAGGGAGCTCTGAAGTATACACTATGTCTTAGAGGCACCCTGATTGGAGGCAAGAGAGCTGTTTTCACAGCATCTGACAGTCTTCCGTCATTGTTGAGAGGTAGGAGAGAGATTGCTGAATACACATCAAACCATTAACAGCCCAGAACCCCCACACCAGAATGGTAAAGAGAATCCAAATGGATCTGTGAAGAGCCCCTACACTGCCCATTACATATTTCTCAGATGTTGAGTCAAGTCTACCATAAAATTTACCATCTGCTCCCTGTGTCCTGTTCTTTGACCACTCTACTAGGTCCTGGCTAATAAAGCAGTAACATGTAAGCCAGATTTGAGTAATGGGTTTGGGATAGCCTCCTTTGGGAATCTTTGGTCTTTACTACAAAAAAAGAAGAAGAAGAAGAAGAAGAAGAAGAAGAAGAAGAAGAAGAAGAAGAAGAGAAAAGAAAAGAAAAGAAAAGAAAAGAAAAGAAAAGAAAAGAAAAGAAAAGAAAAGAAAAGAAAAGAAAAGAAAAGAAAGAAACTGTGTGTGAGAATTCATTGATACTCTGATAAGAGATTGCTGAATCAAAAGTGGCCTCTTGAGGGGCTCCCATTTCAAGGCTCTGTCTTAGATAGAACTGGACTTTTTGGTCTGAGAATAATGGCAATTATCTAACCTGGGGACAGCTGGTGCCTTCAGGGGTAGGGGATTAATTTTGTAGTTAGAAGCTAGTCATCTTCTGATTCACAAATACAAACTCATTGTTATAAGCAATACACCAAGGACAGGCAGGAAGGACACAGCAAAGACAATTACAGTCTTCTTTCTGTGCCATAAAGAAATTGTCACATGAGCCTGGACAAACAAATTCCTACAAATGAGGATCATGCAACTATTGCCCAATAAGTTCAACAGAATGATTGCACTTAGTCTTAATTGCCCAGTTTCTGTCATAAAAAATTAAGCACTGGAAAACACAGCGATACATAATATAAAGAGAAATTCTTAAATTTCTTCTTATCAGAGACTGAACACAATCCCCAAAACAAATATCAAGCCATAAAACCCCAATGCAAAATACATTTCTATATGGATATCATATCACTTACAAGAAAAATTTATATAAGTACTATTTTTTCAACACTCCTGTTCAACAGAATCTTTTATCCTTTCTGTTCTGTTGTTTGGTCACCTTTCTTCTCTCTCTTCTCTTTCCTCTCCCCTTTCTTCCATTTCCAATTTAGTGTTTATTTCTTAAGAAACAAGTTTATAGATTGCTTGGTTATTTCCTTGCCAATAGAGACTTTCTTCACTTTTCAGCTGTAAAAACAACATATTTTACTAACAAATCCATTCCAAAGATAAGTTCTAATGTCTGCTGATTAAATAATAATTGTTTTCAATGTGCTTCAAATACATTAATAATATTTGAAAAAGTTATGGTAAGGAGATAGAAGACGTCTTAATATTGCAGTGCTGAAAAAAACTTCCTTTGTATAATCAGATTGTGATTTAGGAACGCTGATTCTAAATAGAAGGCTCAGTTTTCTCTTCTACATCCAGGAAACACCGGCTGATCCATAGCCCTTGCCAGACTTTCATAGCTGCCCCAGACAGCCCACTGCAGAAATTCTGGCTGAGTCATGTCTCTGCTCAGCTACTCAGTAATGAGCCATCCCTAGGGACATTCCTGAGACGTGCCAGAGATGTACTTCTGGTCCCCACCTATTTATTTGTCATGCCCCAAGCCATGCCCACATTAGTGGAATTTCCAGTGCATTGCCCACTCACAAGGACAAAGAGAAAGTTTACAGAATTGCTACTTAATATTACTCAATAAATCAGTAACAGAAGCAATGAATGGAATGGAATGCAAGATTTTTGGCTGTTAGCCCTAGATGGAACCACTTCCTTCCTATGAACACACAGTGGTTAATAGGTTGGCTTGGAGGGCTCTAGGAGAGGGATAGTTTCTAAGTAGTTAATTTTACTCTGAAAATATGGAACACGTTAACCCCTTCCATAGGGAGGGACTATGCTACTTTTTTTTTCCTTTTTATTCCCCCAGGATTAATGAGTATGTACTCAGGTAATACAGAGTCAGTGAACAAATGTTTACTGATTTTAATAATTAAACAAGATGATTCAAAAGATTTACTGAACAAACATTTGCTGCTTTTAAATAACATTGTGATTCATATATGAAGTATATTAGTTAGGTTCTATGAATGCTATACTCTTTCCTTTCAACCAATATTCTAGTTTTGTCCCAAGAGAGCCTCCAAAAGAAAATAGCTCCTGCAAATCTAGAAAGATAGTCATCTGAAAACAAACAAACAAAAACTTAATATAATACAACAAAAATATGTTGGAGACATCAGATGTAGAGATTGCAGAAGCCTCTCTTCTTTTCATCCCTACTTTATTAGTAGTTCCATCTGTGCCAAAACCTAAGTACGGGAATGGACAAACTTTCTTTTAGACTCCAGAAAACTGCTTCCTATCCCTGTTTCTTAATTATCTTTTTTGAGATGCCATGCTGCTGTCAACTTCTAAAATATCTCTTCAGTTCCAACACTCCATTTGGTTCCCATTGCAAAAGTCTCAGTGCTATTGGCACTGCTCCCTCAGGAACTTCACCCTCTACCCAGTGTGTTGATGTTCCTGTATTCACAAGCCACACCCTTTCCCCACAGATGGTAGACATTGCTGTTGGATCAACAACATTTTCTGCAGAAATTTCACTTGAGACATGTATCTAAGTGCTTGTGATTTACAGGAATGGGCAAACAAAGATAAAATCTATTTGCTCCAGTAAATGTAGTCATTCATCTTTTTTGTCCATGCTTCAAAATATCAATAATGTTCCTTTAAAAAAATAAATCTGCATAATCCACTTCCATGTTGAATCTTGGGTGGCACATAGTTTCCTAGAAGATTAAAGGTAAACTCTTTAGTATGGTAGGGTTATAAAAGCAAAGACTAGGCCTTTTCTCTTTCCTTTAAGAGGAAAAAAAATAGAATATTTATCTCATCAGATTTTCTGGCTGAGGAATTATAGCTTGGAGGTGGATAATGTAGATGTGTGGATCCAGTTAGTGTATGAAAATTGAAAATATTTGAAATAGATTTGATATAAAATGACAGGACTTGATGCTAGATTGGACAGAAAATTTAAGAAAGAGGGAGGTATCAAAGATGATTATCTGCTTTCTGGCTTAAGCAACTAAATGGATTTTAAAGTCACTTTTTGACAATGGAACACAGGAGGAGGCAGCTGGCCATGAGAAAATCATGTGTTCCCTGAATGTGATACACTGAATATGAGGTAGTTATAGTACACCTGGGTGGAGCTGTCTAGTAGGCAAATGATTACTACATTAGTGTGATGCTCAGACGACAGTTACAGGATTCAGATTTCTATCTTAAAATCTCCCACACACAGAGGGTAATTGACGATAATAAAGTCTAAGTAAAAAGTGCAGCGTGGTAAAGGAAGAAAGCTTAGGAGAGAGCCATAAGGAGCTTCAGCATTTTAAAGTGTTTTAATAAAGAAGGAGTGTCAGTTAATCAGACCAAAAGTGTGTGTGAAATACTTTACCAGCTATTAGCAAGCTAGAGATTTAATAAGACAAACTAATTTTACAAGATTTACCAAAGTGAATTTTGTCAAGGTCCAACAAAAAGTTTTGTTTCACATACAAGTAATTCAAGTTAAAATTAAGTAACTTAAGAAGAAAAACTGTTAGTAGAAATCTAATAGATGTAAAAATAATATTGGTCCAAATACTATAAAATCTAACATGGATGGGTGGCATTTTATTATAATTTTTTTTTCTGAAAAGAAGCCCCCAAACTTTTCCCCAAGTGAATTATTCAGGTGAATATTAGCATTATGTTATTAGAAAAATAATATAATCAGAAGTTCCCACAATTATTAGAAGAGTTAAAAAGTGTAAAAAGTTAGCCTTGGATTTATCTCATGGATAAAATCTCTGGGCTAAAAAATCAAATCTCTGTGCTATTTGTCACAATTTTCACATTCTTTATTGCATTTAGAGAATTTAATTGATATTGTTTTACCAAATACTGACATCATACATCATCTCATTTACCTAAAAGTAAGAGTTGGCTTTCTAAAAAAAAAAAATAATAGTTTATTTATTTATTGTGAAAGAGAGAGAGAGTAGGTGAGGAGCAGAAAGAGAGGGAGGGAGAGAATTCCAAGCAGGCTCTGCACTGTGAGCACAGAGCCTGATGCAGGCCTTGAACTGACAAACCATGAGATCATGACCTAAGCTGAAATCAAGAGCCAGATGCTTAGCTGACTGAGCCAACCTGGCACCCAAGAGTTGGCTTTTTAATTTGCTTCCCCATAATGAGAACAAAACCTTTTTCTCAGAACCTTTTTCTGAGAACACAGTAATGTGTTGGTCTTAGAACTCCCTGTTAGAGCAGTGAACTGATGTTCATGAATATGCTTAAGACAAATTTCATTTTATACAAAAATAAGATATGATGAAGCATATGCCAAGACACTATTTTTTTTAGATTTTTATGTCATAATTTAATCATTATTTTATAAAGTAATTCCTAGTAAAATCTAATTTTGATTCAATGACTTCTTTTCTGAAACAAAACATACCCTTTGAGTATTAAATCTCCCTTTGCACAAACAAGTCAAATGGCCTGGAGGTGTGGCATTGTCATTATTTTCTATTAGAGCTGTAGGAAAACAGATTTGAACTAGCAAGTAAACTTGGCATTCATAAATCACTCAAAAGCAAAATCAAATATCCTGGACTTTTGGAAAGCATTTGCAATAACTCTTAAAGCAGAGGACAATACAAGGACAGGCAGACAAATACAAATGAATTTTTCCAAGTTAAGAGTTAAGAGGGTTTCTGAAACATTCAAGCAATGAGAAAGGATAATATTTGCTTTCAGAATAATGGCAATATTATTGTTAAATCTTTCATATGGCATTAGATGGTTTGAATATTTGAGAACTAAGCGGTTCCAGAAATCCACTTCTCTTCTAAACTAGTATCTGAAGTGTAATTAGAAGAATGAAGATTGCCATAGGCAGAGAATGACAGGAAGGCTGTACCATCTGAGAGAAGATATGAAGAGCTGTAGGAAAATGAAAGGCAGTTGGAAGAACCAGCTAGTATAATGGTATGCCCAGAACACTCTGTGCCTTAAAGAAGTAGCAGAAGGTCAGGATGAAAAGGCTGCACACTGGGCCAGCCACTGTTTGATCTGCCTAGCACCTTTCCTTCCTTCTGAGAAAAGCCGTCTTTTCTTTTCAATCATGTCTTGCTCATGTCACTAAAAAATACAGGACTCTATTTGGGACTGCAAATTATGATATATTGTCTGGCTCCCAATCCCATCCTTGCCACAAAAATGGGCAGGTGGCTTTTGCCAGACTGAGTGGAACTCTTCTCTAGATTTTTAATTTTTTTTTTAATTGAAATGAAGGACAGCTATAGTGTTTCTACAATTTGGTCCTTGGGGTAGACAGGATAATGGCCCCCAAGAGATGTCCATGTCCTAATACACGGAGCCTGTGAATACGTGAGGTTACATGGCAAAGGGAAACTAAGGCTGCACGTGGAGTAAAGGTTGCTAGTATTTGACTTTAAAATAGAGAGACTATCCTGAATATCCAGTTAAGCTCAATGTAATCACAGTATCCTTCATTATGGAAGAGGAAGGCAGAAAAGGATGTCAGAGTAGTGAATACCAGTGTATGCAGAAATTTAGAGAAACTGCATGGTCTTCAAGTAATTTAGAATTTCAGTTTCTCGTTCTCCCTTACAGCTTGCACTTCCTGATACAGACTTTCTTCCTTTGGTGTTCTTGTTAATACAGGCATTAATGTACCATATTTCTTTGGTCCTCTACCATAACCTCTGTGTTTTAAAATATTTATTAAATTAAGATGTATATCTTAAATCTATCTTCAGTCTCTATATATCTTCAATCTACATGACATTTAACATAGTACATGTCATGCTACTATTTCTCCTTGAATGGTGGTGTCAGGCCAATAGTGTGTCTACAATTAATAATATCTTAGAATTGAGGCAATGTGATAACTAATGCACAGTTGTCACGAGGATTAGATGAGTCAGTACAAATAAAGTGCTCAGAACAGAACTTAGTATATAAGTATCACTCAAAAAATGTCAGTCATTATTATCATAAACATCATCATGATTACCTTATGCAGGATAGTGGAATTGTTAGAAGCACAGTTTCTGAAGCCTAAGTTCAGATCTTACTCTGTCATTTATTACCTGTGGGTCCTGGAAAGTTATATAATTTTCTCCAAGCCTAGTTTCTTCTTATTAAAAATGGAAATATAAGACTTCTATTAAAAAAGTAATGAGATCTGGGGCGCCTGGGTGGCTCAGTCAGTTAAGTATCCAACTTCAGTTCAGGTCATGATCTCAAGGCTTGTGGGTTCGAGCCCTGCATCGGTCTCTGTACTGACAGCTCAGAGCCTGAAGCCTGCTTCAGATTCTGTCTCCCTCTCTCCCCCTGTCCCCGCTCGTGCTCTCTCTCTCTCTCTCTCTCAAAAATAAACAAACATTTAAAAAAATTAAAAATAAGCAATGAGATTAAATGAGAACATCTATTTTACGAAGTTTATCATAGTGCTTGGAGCACTTGGAGCAGAGCAAAATCTTTGCTGAGAAGATATTAATCTGCTCTCAGTTAGCTGCAGGCAATCATTAGAGCATTTAGCATTCTGAATCTCAGGCTCTGTTCACAGGACTAACTAGCATTTGTCAGCAGGTGTTTTCAGGAAAAGGAGAGACAAAAGAGAGCAGAATGTATCTGATGTGACTGGTCTTGGCTACCTCCCTATTCCTATACCCAGTACATTACTTTTGGATTTAAACTTGATGACATCTCTGGGCCTAAAATGACAGATGATCACGGCTTTGTTGCTGTTGTTTATAGAAAGGGATAGGAAACTATCATAGGATATCCTGGTAGTGACCTTGGGTACAAGTTTTGGCAGATTCATGCAGTGATACTTTGGCTTCTTTCTGTGTAGAGGTCTCAGTTTGGTGGGAGGCTCCAAGTCTTTCCATTACTTTTACATGATTGTCAGGGAGGCAGGTGGGTGGTAAGAGGTCGTGGCATCCCGAGTAGGCTTGTATTGGCCTTGTAGAATGGATTATTATATTTTCAGGAGTTTGGGAAGCCAATTGTCCAACATAGTATTAAAATTTTAATTATATATTTTACAACTTAATTATATTAAAAACAAATGTAATAACCATCTAGAACGTATGACTTCATAATTATCTTACTACATACTTCTATTGTTAATGCTTCGAGGCTATTTAAATGTATTGTCTTTCTATGGTAAAAATACTATCTAATGCTGTATTACTATTACCACACTTCACTTTTTTTAACTCTGCTCATTGACAGCAGGTTAGTAATTTTATTTTATTTATTATTTTTTTTAAATTTTTTAATGTTTATTTATTTTTGAGAGAGACAGACTACAAGTGGGGGAGGGCCGAGAGAGAGGGAGACACAGAATCCGAAGCAGGCTCCAGACTCTGAGCTGTCAGCACAGAGCCTGACGCAGGGCTTGAACTCACGAACTCTGAGATCACGACCTGAGCCGAAGTCAGACACTTAACTGACTGAGCCACCCAGGCGCCCCGAACAGCAGGATAGTAATTTTAAATCAGCCATGATAGGAGTATATGCTACAGAAATGTGTCCTCTCACCAAACCGGTTCTTAAACGTTTCCCAGGATACTACTTGAGTTAGCATAGAGTCAGACACATAAGAACATAAGGAAATGTTAAGTAACCATTATGCATAAGGACTCTGCTAGACTTCTTCGAATACATTTAATGTCAAAATATGGTAATTTAAATAATTGCTTTCTGTCTCTGTCTCTCTGTGTGTGTAGGTGTGTGTTTTCTTTTTTCTTTTTTTTTCTTTTCTTTTCTTTTCTCTTCCCTCCTTCCCTTCCCTTCCCTTCCCTTCCCTTCCCTTCCCTTCCCTTCCCTTCCCGTTCCGTTCCGTTCCGTTCCTTTCCTAGAAGTCTTTGCCTGGTTGTGTTTGGCCTGGGTAATTAACTAATGATTTATTAATTACTGAAGATCTAAATATTCACTCATGGCTAGTGTAGAGGTGCAAATTAATTTATCATTCTTTAATTACTACTCCATTTATAACACTGAAAATGCTAAAATAAGTTCTCACAGAAATAGTGTTAAGTCCAATAGTTGTAACTCATAATGAACTATTTCATAAAAATGTCATTTACTAAAAGGTATTTGTATAGAAATATTTTTAGAGGACTTTGTGGAGAATCTCTCTTAGAACAGCTAAAAGGGAAGACAGAGAGATGGTTTGATAATACAGATCATCAGAACTCTAGTACTCTTATCCTCCTAAGTCTCCAGTATAAGTGGTTCTGCCTTTCCTATTCTGAGTATGGTGCATCATTGCCAAGAATTGCCAGAGCATGCATCAAGCTTTTGGAACTTGATCCTCAAATTCCAAAGGGTCTACCGTATCACAAAACCCTCTTTGATTTTGTAGATCTACTAATCCAATGCCTGTCCAGATGATGCTCCCAGGATAGAACCAGAAGGCCCCACAGTTTGGCACTTAGTTTATATGACATGGCATAAAGAATCATAAAACAGAGCAAAGCTATATATCATTATCCAGGAGAATTTGCTGAACTTATTTCAATGACAAAATGGGTGTTATTTCTATACTCTAGACATTTCATATGATTTTAAAATTTTCTCAATTTTTGAGATTAAATTCTATTTTAAGGTCCAAGAGCAAGTGCCTTGCATAGTAGCTGAACTAATTCTGAGTGATGAAGCAAAATTGTAAAAAGTTATGAAAGTGATGATTTATTATTTATGCCACCTTATTTATTCAGTATCTATTGTTCAAGTAACTAGAATGTGTTTAGTATTGAATAAACTCTAGGGATCAGTGATTTTTTAAGACGCACATTTCTTGTTCTCAGGGAACTATGCAGTGTTATGGAGAAGAGAGGTATTAGGGAATAATTATATGAACATTTTAAGTGTTTTTAAGAAGCACAAAGTAAACTGGGAACCAAGAACATAGGACTTATAGTTTTGGGAAGTCAGAGGATGCTTTTCAAAGAAAGGGATATTTCTGCTCAAGATAGAGGGAATCAAAAGACTTAAGTAAAAAAAGAAGGGGAGCAGTATCACTAGGCTACAGGAATCTCTATTTCTCATCTGTATGCTATGCAGTTGTCCTCTTACCACTGTCTTAGTCTGTTTGAGCTGCTATAACAAAATACCATAGACTAGATGGTTTATGAACAAGAAACATTTGTCACAGTTCTGGAGTCTGGGCTAAGATCAAGGCACAGACAGAGTTGCTGTCTGCTAAGGGTCTGCTCCTGGTTCACAGACAGATTTTCTTGCTGTGTCCTCACATGGCAGAAGGGGGAAGGGAGCTAAGGTCTCTTTTATGAGGACACTAATCTTATTCATAAAGGCTCCAACCTCATCATATAATTATCTCCCAAAGGCCCCACCTTCTCATACCATCACACTTTGCTTAGTATTTCGCTGAGTTCTGGGAAGACACAAATATTCAGTCTGTAGCAACACTTTTTTTTTCTTTTTTATAGTTTCAAGTTTTTATTTAAATTTCAGTTAGTTAACATATAGTGTAATATTAGTTTCAGAAGTATAATTTAGTGACTCATCACTTACATTTAACACCCAGTGCTCATCACAAGTGTTCTTCTTAATCCCATCACACATTTAGCCCATCCCTCCACCAACCTGCCCTCCAGTAACCCTTAGTTTATTCTCTATGGTTAAGAGTCTGTTTTATGGCTTGCCTCTGTCTTTTTTCCACCTTTGTTCATCAGATTTTTCTTAAATTCCACCTATGAGTGAAATCATATGGTATTTGTCTTTCTCTGATTTATTTTGCTTTGCATAATACCCTCTAGCTCCATCCATATTGTTGTAAATGGTAAGATTTCATTCTTTTGATGGCTGAGTAATATTCCATTGTACATTTATATTTATTTATATTATTCATACCACATATTCTTTATTTATTCATCTGTCAATGTACATTTGAGTTTTTTCCATAATTTGGCTATTGTTGATAATGCTGCTACAAACATTGGGGTGCATATATCCCTTTGAATTAGTATTTTTGTATCCTTTGGGTAAATACCTAGTAGTGCAATTGCTGGATCATCAGGTAGTTCTATTTTTAACTTTCTGAAAAACCTCTATACAGTTTTCCAGAGTGGCTGCACCAGTTTGCATTCCCACCAATAGTGTTTATTTGTCAAGGGAAGTAAAGAGAATACACTGACACCTGAAACTCTCCTCCCCCATACCACCTCATAATCATAATCTTATCTTCTCTTATCCCAAAACTTAAGCAGGATTCAATTTAATTCAGGAATCCAGTGGGACTGCCTAAAAGAAAATTGATTTTTGAGGGATGGAATGACAGTAGTCATATATGATTTGCTGCTTCTCTTTATCCTCTACCCATATATCTCCTCTCCAGTATTTATGAATTATCTGTAATTATATGCAGGATTTTCTATATGTGCATATATATATTTCCCTTTCTTCCCCCAGAGGGAGGCTTCGTAACCATCATTCACTTAATTTTCAAATCAATCTGGGCCTAGAATAATAGAATTGTCACAAGAAAATGGTCCAACTTACTAATATAAATTAAATCTTTACCTATATTTCCTCTTGTTCTTTTATGGCTTAATTATAAATTTAATTATTTAAATACATATAATTTAATTTGACATATAGCACAAAGACTCAATAAAGATAAATGCCCTCATTATCAATTGCAAGGCATCTTTTATTAAGTATTATGTTCCCATATGTTACAAGATCTATTTCAGGGATACTCATAATAATCTTCTAATCTATATGCTGCTTTTTTATACCAACCTCTTGGGATGTTTTTAATTCTTGTAATTTCATACTCAACTTGCATAGCTAAACTCATTCTCTATTTCACACTTTCCTTGTTTTTAATGTACATTTTGAAACTATTTTGTCAAGTTACCAAAAACAGTCCATTGAGATAGTGACTTGAAGAGCATTAAATCTATACAATCATGAAGAAAATGAATTGCGTTACAAAATCAGCCTTTTCTTTTCAAGTTTATTTATTTATTTTGAGAGAGAGTTCATATGTGCATGCAGGTGGGGGAGGAGCAGATAGAGAGGGCAGTGCGAATCTCAGGCAGGCTCCATGCTGCCAGCCCAGAATCAGGAGATCACGACCTGAACTGAAAGCAGGAGTTAGATGCTTAACCAACTGAGCCACCCAGCTGCCCCCAGAATCAGACTTTTCATTCAATGACGTAGCATGTTTCTCTTTCTTTGATGTAAATATTTTTTTCCTGTATGTTCTATACACTTCTTACTTATTTCTAATACCATACAGAGAGGCTATCACAAATGTAGTCTTCCCTAATTACCATTTAAACAGGTCAAGTTTGGCTATTTATTTATTTAGCTTTCTTCAGTTTATCAAACTCTAGTTTTCATTTTAAAAGATATAAAGTTGATTCTTTTGGGTTTTCTGTATAACCACAAATAACACAAATGTAGATTATCCCTCTCTAAATCTCTTACTGTTTTGTTTTGCTTTTTATCCTATTGTATTTTCTAGAACTTCTAATGTAATATTACAGTCCTGGTAACAGTGGACATCCTTGCCGTTGTCCTAATTGTAAAGGAAACTAATTTATAAGTGTTTGGTGAATAATTCTCCACATGTGATTTAAGGAAAATGATATTCTCATTGAAATATAACACTTCCTTTCGAATCATGTAACAATCTGTGTTTATACTCAAAGTTAAAATATTCATTCTAGCATAGACTCACATCCTGTGCTCTTTAATAACAGAGTTATCCACCGTACTTCATGACCCTAAATATAGGTGCATTCATTCTTAATCAATTGTTGCTTCTTATATACTTCCAAGAAATGCTACATCTCACTTAAAACACTTCAACTCTAGAGTAGCTATTATGCAAAGCTTAAATAAGGTGTTTTGTGTATGTGCATGAATTTCCGTGCATAATATTGGAAACAGTCCAGGAATATAGCTCAAATTTCACTTCCTCCACAAACCCTCTCTTGAGCTCTTGGTCATAAATAATTCTTCCCTTCTAAACCTCTAAAATAATTTGTTTCCAACACTCATATGTCACATATGACATATGATTAACAAGAATATGTATTTTTAAATAGTTTTATCCTTTCTAAGTTATAGTGGTAACAATCACAGGGTCAGAAATTACACTAACGGGTTTCAAACCCCAGTTCTGCCTCTTAACCTAATTTGTGAGCTTCAGCAGGTTTCTAGGGCAAATTATTTGACCTCTCTGCATGGCAATTTCCTCATATGTAAAATAAGACCAAATAATATTTATAATTTATTTAAAATTTTATTTTAGAATGTTCTTCTGCAAACCAGTGAACTTTATAATTACTTGAGATTGGAGAGTTTTTTTTTTTAATTTCAATGCCCATGGTACTCCTATACCACTTAAATATGAGTTTATGAGGGTGAGGTTGAAGCATTAATATATTTAAAATTTTCTAGATGGTCTCAATGTGTAGCGAAGATTGAGAACCAGTGGGTTAGAACAGCAGTTCCAATTGAAACCAATTAGAATTTGGAGAAATAAATTCGCAAGTCTCCAGATGGGTCAGGAAGGTCTTCAAAGAAGAGGTCTTTCTTGATATTTAAAGGTGAAAAGTATGCCAAGGAATCATGGGGAAAAGAATACGTAGGGAAGGGGTGTAAATATGAACAAATAAAATGTGCAAATGCACAACAGAGGAGAAAGAGCGCATGGTACACTGGGGCAATGCAAGAATTTTGCACTCCTCGACATCTTGTACCATCCTGTGATCTTATCTGTATAATTTTGCTTGCAATTCTTCATCGATCATCATCTTTTATTCTAAACATATGGCTTTCTTTGCTTCTTCCTTCCCACTGGTTCTCTGATAAACCATCCAGAGGGTATTTTCTTTGACTATCCAAAACAATACTATTTTGATCACTTACATTTTGCTTATTATTTATTTGTAGCCAGTTTTAACTAAAAAATTTATTGTAATATTTAACTTTTAGAGTCTACTGACAAAATATTGGATAATAGATGGTTTCTATTAAATTATGCACACTGTAAGGGTAGAGTCACTTATTTTTTAAGTAATATGTCTAATTCTATACGTAGTATGAACACAGTATATCATTCTTACTTAAAATAATGTTTTTCTATTGTGTAATTTGTTGCAAATAACCTGATTCTTTTTACTTTTGAAGAATTTAGGTATTGTCACCTATATTTCGTATTTCTAAAATTATTAATAGGTATCATTTTATTGAAAAACAATAGAAACTCTAATGCCTTAAAATTATATGTGTGCAAGTAAATATATATATATAGTATATTATATATATATATATATATATATATATATATATATAATATACTATAAGGCAAAGTGCCAAATTGAAAATACATGCTATTTCAAAAATGCATTAAAATTGAAGTCTGTGATAAGACATTCTTTTAAAATAATGTATCTATGTACCTCAAATTGCCTTATTAGTAAAAAAATAGATATTTTATTTATTTATTTAACATAATTTATTGTCAAATTCACTTACATACAACACCCAGTGCTCCTCCCAACAAGTGCCATCCTCAATGCCCATCACCCCTTCTCCCCTCTCCCCTGCCCCCATCCACCCTCAGCTTCTTCTCTGTTTTTAAGTCTCTTGTGGTTTGCCTCCCTCCCTCTCTGTTTGTTAACTATTTTTTTCTCCTTTCCTTCTCCCATGGACTTCTGTTAAGTTTCTCAAGATATGAGTGAATACTGCTGCAACCTCTTTGGAGAAATTAGAGATTTAAAAAAAATAGCTACAGATGGGAAAACAAGTTGGGTATAACAGGGATTTTTGTAAAACCTATCCTTTTTCCTCAAACCATGTAAAAACGACTTCCAGGAAATAATTGGTCAGAATGTGACATGAGTCATAAAATTCCAAAGACTATAATAAAAGCAAATTAAAATGCTATGTAAGTCTGAGGGGGAAAAAGTTGTTTACTATAAATCCAAAGTAGAAAATACAAAATATAAAAAATTAAGATATTTCCTTTTCGCAGGACTTGGTAGCAAAACACAACATATGGCTTGAAAATACACTGATGACAGTTTTGGGAAACTATTCAGTGGTATCCAATATGAAATCAAAAAATAAATATCATACTGTCTTTAAAATGTAATAAATTAACCTGTGTCTGAACTGTTTAATGAAATCTTCAAGTACTAACTGCCCTGTGAGAGAAACATAATACATAAGTTAAATTGATAGGTTAGAAAGTTAATTGACCAATTTGAACTGGTATCTTCACAATCATGTGCCTGACAGTGTTACACGTTCAAAAAGAATGGCTGTTGACAAGACATTTCAGATAATATGAGAAATTTTACAGGCCTTTAGAAAATGTACATGAAGCTTTGGAATCACCTTTGGATGACACTATTAGAGAATATGTGAAGTAAGGGCTCTGAAACAGTATTCCCCTATTCCCTGGGACCATAGCTAGTAGTTACCAAATCCACTGTTACCAATATATCATGTTCTACAGAATATGATACAATTGATTGGTTCTACTGTTACCAATATATCATGTTCTACAGAATATGATACAATTGATTTTTTTGATTGTATTTTTATCTCCATAATATAGGTCAAAAGCTGAAAAATTGGGATACAATGAATACAGTTTTAGTTTTTTAAACATCTCCACAACTGAAAACATGTTTTGCAAAGACTTCAAAAATGATGTCATTTTCACAGATAGCCCTCTAGAAATTTACAACTTATAGCAACGTTAAGAGATAATGTTGATATTGGGGTGCCTGGGTGGCCTAGTCGGTCAAGCATCTGACTTTGGCTCAGGTCATGATATCATGGGTCTGTGAGTTCGAGCCCCGTGTTGGTCCCTGTGCTGACAGCTCAGAGCCTGGAGGCTGCTCCGGATTCTGTGTCTCCCTCTCTCTTTGCCATTCCCCTGCTCATGCTTTCTCTCTCAAAAATAGACAAGTATTTTTTTAAAAAGGAGATAAACTGATATTAACCCCTTATCAGATATACCATTTGCAAATATCTTTTCCCATTTAATAGGTTGCCTTTTTGGTGTTTTTTGTTTTTTTGTTTGTTTTTTGTAGTTTGTTTCTCTGTGTATAAGCTTTTTATTTTGGTGTAGTCCCAATAGTTTGATTTTGCTTTTGTTTCCCTTGCCTGAGGAGACATTTCTAGGAAAATGTTTCCACAGATGATGTCAAAGGAATTATTGCCTATGTTTTCTAGGAATTTTATGGTTTCAGGTCTCACATTTACATCCTTGATCCATTTTGAGTTTAATTTTACGCTTGTGTTAGAAAGTGGTCCAGTTTCATTCTTTTGCATCTAGCTGTACAGTTTTCCCAACATCATTTGTTGAAGAGACTGTCTTTTCCCGATGGTATATTCTTGCTTTCTTTGCCATAGATTAATTGACCATATAAGGAAATTTATTTCTGGAATTTTTATTCTGTTCCATTGACCTATGTGTTTATTTTTGTGCCAGTACCATACTGGTTTGATGATTACAGCTTTGTAGCATATCTTGAAATCTGGTATTGTGATATATCCAGTTTTGTTCTTACTCAAAATTGCTTTGGCTATTCAGTTTTTTTGTGTTTCCATATAAATTTCAGAATTATTTATTCTAGTTCTATGAATAAATGCTGGTGGTATTTTGATATGGATAGTGTTAAATCTGTAGATTGCTTTGAGAACTATGGACACTTTAATTTTTTTTTTTTTATTATTTGAGAGAGAGAGCAGGAGAAATCAGAGAGAGAGAGAGAGAGAGAGAAAGAGAATCTTAAGCAGACTCTATTCTCAGTGCAGAGACTGACATGAGGCTCAATACTTCAGCCCTGGGATCATGACATGAGCCGAAATCAAGAGTTGGACACTCAACTGACTGAGCCATCCAGGCATCCCAAGCATGGACATTTCAATAATATTCTTTCTTCCAATTCCAATGATCATGGGGTATCTTTCCATTTGTTTGTGTCATCTTCTAATTCTTTCATCACTGTTTTACAGTATTTGAAGTAAGGTCTTTCACTTCCTTGGTTAAGTTTGTTCATAGGCATTTTATAATTTATGGTACAACTGTCAAAGGGATTAATTTCTGTTTCTCCTATTTCATTATTACTGTATAGGGATGCAACAGATTTCTGTATATTAATTTTATATTTTGTGACTTCATTGAATTCATTTATCAACTCTAGTAGTTTTTTTTTTTTTGGTAAATCTTTAGGGTTTTCTATGTAGAGTATGATATCATCTGCAAATAGTGAAAGTTTTACTTCTTCCTTACCAATATGGATGCCTTTTATTCCTTTTTCTTGTCTAATTGCTGTAGCTAGGGCTTCCAGGACTATGTTGAATTAAAGTGATGACAGTGAATATCTTTTTCTTGTTCCTGATCTTACAGAAAAATCTCTCCGTTTTTCACCATTGAGCATTACGTTAGTTGTGGGTTTTTCATATGATGGCCTTTATTATTCTAAGATACATTCCCTCTGAACCTACTTTGTTGACAGTATTTATCATGAATGAATGTTATTTTTTGTCAGATGCTTATTCTGCATTTTTTGAGGTGATCATATGGTTCTTATCCTTTCTCTTGTTAATGGGATGTGTCACACTGATTGAATTGCAAATATTGATCCACCCTTTCATCCCTGGAATAATTACTACTTGAAAGTGGTGAATGCTTTTTTAATGTACTGTTAGGTTAGGTTTGCTAATATTTTGTTGAGAATTTTTGCTTTTATGTTCATCAGAGATCTTGGCCTATAGTTTGTTTGTTTGTTTGTGGTGTCTTTATCTAGTTTTTGTATCAGGGTAATGCTGGTTTCATAGAATAAATTTGGAAGCTTTACCTCCTCTTCTATTTTATGGAATAATTTGAAAAGAATAGGTAGTAACTTTTCTTTAATACTTGGTAGAATTCACCTGTGAAGCCTTCATGTCTTAGACTTGTTCGTTGGGAGTTTTTAAATTACTGATTCACTTTTGTTGCTAGTAAAAGGTCTGTTCAGATTTTTGATTTCCTCTTGATTAACTTTGGAAAGTTATATGTTTCCAAATATGCATCCATTTCTTCTCGGTTGTCCAATTTGTTCGCATGTAACTTTTCATAATTCTCTTATAATTCTTTGCATCTGTGTGATGTGAGTTGTCATTTCTCCTCTTTCATTTCTGATTATTTATTTATTTATTTATTTTATTATATATATGATAAGGAGTTAATATCCAAAATATATAAAGAACTTATACAACTCAACACACAAAACCCAAACAATCCAATTTAAAAATGGGCAGAAAACATGAACAGACATTTCTCCAAAGAAAACATACAGATGGCCAACAAACATATGAAAAGATGCTCAACATCAGTAATCATCAGAGAAATGCAAGTTAAAACCCAGCGAGATATCACTTTATGCCTGTCAGATGGCTAAAATAAAAAATACAAGCAATTATAAGTGCTGGAAAGAATACAGAGAAAAAGGAACTGTCATGCACTGTTGGCAGGAATTGGCATAGACAATGTGGAAAACAGTATGGAGGTTCCTTAAAAAATTAAAAATAGAAATACCATATAATTCAGTAATTCCACTAGTGAATAAAACAAAACATTAATTGAAAAGACATATGCACCCCTTTGTTTACTGCAGCATTACTTACAACTGCCAAGATATGGAAGAATTTAAGTTCCCATTCATAGATGGATAGAGAAGTAGTAGTATATATACATATAGTATATATATGTATGTGTGGGTGTATAATATACTTTATATATATAATATAAATATATATTTATATGTAAATATAAATATAAGTATATAATATACTTTATATATACATATTTATACATTACATATATATGTGTATATATATATAAAATGGAATATTAGTCATAGAAAGGAATGGAATCTTGCCATTTACAACAACATGGATGAAACTAGAGGGCATAGTGCTAAGTGAAGTAAGTCAATCAGGGAAAGACAAATACCATATAATTTCACTCATATGTGAAGTTTAAGAAACAAAACAAATAAATAAAAAAGAAGACAAACAAAAAATCAGACTCTTAAATACAGAAAGCAAACTGGTGGTTGCCAGAAGGGAGGTGGGTGGAGGGATAGGTAAAATAGATATAGGTTAAGAGTATACTTATCATGATGAGCACTGAGAAATGTATATAAATGTGGAATTAAATATTCTACATATGAAAGTAATATAACACTATATTTTAATCACACTTCAATAAAAATCTATCAATTAATTAATTTACAAAAGAGAGATGAGCCAAGTGTTTTTAAAGGTAACATAACACACTGGCAAAACCAAAGATGTGGGGATCAGGAAATTTGTGTGTGTTTTCATAGCTTTATGACCTCAGGTATGACACTGTATGTTTTTAAACCTCTTTTACTTCTGCAAACTGACAATTACACTAGATTCAGTGGTTTTCCAATATTTTGGGTTGTTGTTTATTTGTAGTGAAAGGTTTTTTTAATCTGAAGTCAGATGTGGAACATTAGATTTCAGAATATGTCAGTATGTCTACCAACGTACCTGTCTATCATAAACTAGTCAGGGAGTGAAATCTGAAGCTCATGTAAATAATGATTGGGAGGGTATATTAAATCATGTTTGTTCTTTGAGAATCACATAGTTATCACTGAAATCCAAAAATAATTTTGATAAAAGTAGGGTTCAGGGGCGCCTGGGTGGTGCAGTCGGTTAAGCGTCCGACTTCAGCCAGGTCACGATCTTGCGGTCTGTGAGTTCGAGCCCCGCGTCAGGCTCTGGGCTGATGGCTCAGAGCCTGGAGCCTGTTTCAGATTCTGTGTCTCCCTCTCTCTCTGCCCCTCCCCCATTCATGCTCTGTCTCTCTCTGTCCCAAAAATAAATAAACGTTGAAAAAAAAATTAAAAAAAAAAGTAGGGTTCAATTAATCGTTGCAAAAGGAAAACAATGATATCTACTGAGGCATTCCAGTATTTCTACAAACCCAAGAGTATAATATTATTTCTTACTACATAGTTTTAACCTTTGAAAAACTGCTAAAAGATAACTTTTATTTACCAATTGCTAAGTGTCTGGTGCTATGCTAAGCATTCTATGGATAATACTTCTTGTTGGTCTCATTCAACTTGAATTGCAGAAGAGGAAACAAAGGCACTGAGATGTGTGGGTACTTGCCTATGACCACGCAGGGATCAGGTGCTGGAACCGGAATTTTGAACCCAGGCAGCTTAGGTCCATAATCTATGCTTTTCACCCTCTGATGACTTATAATATAAGTTGATACAGACTAGAGCAATCAAGGAATTAAGCTATTCTGGCTGGTTAACTCATTATATAGGTCATGGATTAATGCAGCTTCTAGTTTCACTGTGCATCTTACTCATCTTTCTGTAAATGTAGAATTCCATACCCTTTGCTGAAAATAGCATATGGTTTCATATTTACATTTATACTTATAAAAAATAGTTTTATGGAGCATAAACATCTTTTGTTAATGTTTCTTTATTTTTTTAATATGAAATTTATTGACAAATTGGTTTCCATACAACACCCAGTGCTCATCCCAACAGGTGCCCTCCTCAATACCCATCACCCACCCTCCCCACCCTCCCACCCCCCATCAACCAGTTTGTTCTCAGTTTTTAAGAATCTCTTATGCTTTGGCTCCCTCCCTCTCTAACTTTTTTTTTTCCCTTCCCCTCCCCCATGGTCTTCTGTTAAGTTTCTCAGGATCCACATAAGAGTGAAAACATGTGGTATCTGTCATTCTCAGTATGACTTATTTCACTTAGCATCACACTCTCCAGTTCCATCCACGTTGCTACCAAAGGCCATATTTCATTCTTTCTCATTGTCATGTAGTATTCCATTGTGTATATAAACCACAATTTCTTTATCCATTCATCAGTTGATGGACATTTAGGCTCTTTCCATAATTTGGCTATTGTTCAAACTGCTGCTATAAACATTGGGGTACAAGTGCCCATATACATCAGCACTCCTGTATCCCTTGGGTGAATTCCTAGAGTGCTATTGCTGGGTCATAGGGTAGATGTATTTTTAAATTTTTGAGGAACCTCCACACTGTTTTCCAGAGCGGATACACCACTTTGCATTCCCACCAACAGTGCGAGAGGGTTCCCGTTTCTCCATATCCTCATCAGCATCTATAGTCTCCTGATTTGTTCACTGTAGCCACTCTGACTGGCATGACGTGGTATCTGTGTGGTTTTGATACGTGTTTCTCTGATGAGGAGTGACATTGAGCATCTTTTCATGTGCCTGTTGGCCATCCGGATGTCTTCTTTGGAGAAGTGTCTTTTCATGTTTTCTGCCCATTTCTTCACTGGATTCTTTGTTTTTCGGATGTGGAGTTTGGTTAGTTCTTTATAGGTTTTGAATACTAGTCCTTAGTCCAATATGTCATTTGCAAAGATCCTCTCCCATTCCGTTGGTTGCCTTTTAGTTTTGCTGGTTGTTTCCTTTGCTGTGCAGAAGATTTTTATCTTCATGAGGTCCCAATAGTTCATTTTTGCTTTTAATTCCTTTGTCTTTGGGGATGTGTCAAGTAAGAAATTGCTGCGGCTGAGGTCAGAGAGGTGTTTTCCTGCTTTCTCCTCTAGGCTTTTGATGGTTTCCTGTCTCACATTCAGGTCCTTTATCCATCTTATTTTTGTGAATGGTGTAAGAAAGTGGTCTAGTTTCATCCTTCTGCATGTTGCTGTCCAGTTCTCCCAGCACCATTTGTTAAAAAGACTGTCTTTTTTCTGTTGGATATTCTTTCCTGCTTTGTCAAAGATTAGTTGGTCATACTTTTATGAGTCCAATTCTGGAGTCTCTATTCTATTCCATTGGTCTATGTGTCTGTTTTTGTGCCAATACCAGGCTGTCTTGATGATGACAGCTTTGTAGTAGAGGCTAAAGTCTGGGATTGTGATGCCTCCTGCTTTGGTTTTCTTCTTCAAAATTACTTTGGCTACTTGGGGTCTTTTGTGGTTCCATACAAATTTTAGGATTGCTTGTTCTAGCTTCAAGAAGAATGCTGGTGCCATTTTGATTGGGATTGCATTGAATGTGTAGATAGCTTTGGGTAGTATTGACATTTTTTTTTTATTTTTTCAACGTTTATTTATTTTTGGGACAGAGAGAGACAGAGCATGAACGGGGGAGGGGCAGAGAGAGAGGGAGACACAGAATCAGAAACAGGCTCCAGGCTCTGAGCCATCAGCCCAGAGCCCGACGCGGGGCTTGAACTCACGGACCGCGAGATCGTGACCTGGCTGAAGTCGGACGCTTAACCGACTGCGCCACCCAGGCGCCCCAGTATTGACATTTTAAAAATATTTATTCTTCCAATCCATGAACATGGAATGTTTTTCCATTTCTTTATATCTTCTTCAATTTCCTTCATAAACTTTCTACAGTTTTCAGCATACAGATCTTTTACATATTTGGTTAGGTTTAGTCCTAGGTATTTTATGCTTCTTGGTGCAGTTGTGAATGGGATCAGTTTATTTGTCTTTCTGTTGCTTCATTATTAGTGTATAAGGATGCAACTGATTTCTGCACATTGATTTTGTATCCTGCACCTTTGCTGAATTCATGTATCTGTTCTAGTAGACTTTCAGTGGAGTCTATCGGGTTTTCCATGTATAATATCATGTCATCTGCAAAAAGTGAAAGCTTAACTTCATCTTTGCCAATTTTGATGCCTCTGATTTCCTTTTGTTGTCTGATTGCTGATGCTAGCATTTCCAACACTATGTTAAACAACAACGGTGAGAGTGGACATCCCTGTCGTGTTCCTGATCTCAGGGGGAAAGCTCTCAGTTTCTCCCCATTGAGGATGATATTAGCTGTGGGCTTTTAATAAATGGCTTTTATGATGTTTAAGTATGTTCCTTCTATCCCGACTTTCTTGAGGGTTTTTATTAAGAAAGGATGCTGAATTTTGTCAAATGCTTTTTCTGCATCAATTGACAGGATCATATGGTTCTTATCTTTTCTTTTATTAATGTGATGTATCACATTGATTGATTTGTGAATGTTGAACCAGCCCTGCATCCCAGGAATGAATCCCACTTGATCATGGTGAATAATTCTCTTTATATGCTGTTGAATTCGATATGCTAATATCTTATTGAGAATTTTTGCATCCATATTCATCAGGGATATTGGCCTGTAGTTTTTTTGTTTTTTTTGTTTTTTTTTTTTTTTTTTGCTGGGTCTCTGTCTGGTTTAGGAATCAAAGTAATGCTGGCCTCATAGAATGAGTCTGGAAGTTTTCCTTTCCTTTTCTATTTTTTGGAATAGCTTGAGAAGGATAGGTATTATCTCTGCTTTAAATGTCTGGTAGAATTCCCCAGGGAAGCCATCTGGTCCTGGACTCTTATTTGTTGGGAGATTTTTGATAACTGATTCAATTTCTTCACTGGTTATGGGTCTGTTCAAGTTTTCTATTTCTTCCTATTTGAGTTTTGGAAGTGTGTGGGTGCTTAGGAATTTGTCCATTTCTTCCAGGTTGTCCAGTTTGTTGGCATATAATTTTTCATAGTATTCCCTGATAATTTCTTGCATTTCTGAGGGATCGGTGTAATAATTCCATTTTCATTCATGATTTTATCTATTTGGGTCATCTCCCTTTTCTTTTTGAGAACCCTGGCTAGAGGTTTATCAGTTTTGTTTATTTTTTTCAAAAAACCAACTCTTGGTTTCATTGATATGCTCTACAGATTTTTTAGATTCTATATTGTTCATTTCTGCTCTGATCTTTATTATTTCTCTTCAGCTGGGTTTGGGGTGTCTTTGCTGTTCTGCTTCTATTTCCTTTAGGTGTGCTGTTAGATTTTGAATTTGGGATTTTTCTTGTTTCTTGAGATAGGCCTGGATTGCAATGTATTTTCCTCTTGGGACTGCATTTACTGCATCCCAAAGCATTTGAATTGTTGTATTTTCATTTTCATTTGTCTCCATATATTTTTAAATTTCTTCTCTAATTGCCTTGTTGACCCATTATTTGGTAGGGTGTTCTTTAACCTCCATGCTTTTGGAGGTTTTCCAGACTTTTTCCGGTAGTTGATTTCAAGTTTCATAAGCATTGTGGTCTGAAAGTGTGCATGGTATGATCTCAATTCTTTTATACTTATGAAGGGCTGTTTTGTGAGCCAGTATGTCATCTATCTTGAAGAATGTTCCATGTGCACTCGAGAAGAAAGTATATTCTGTTGCTTTGGGATGCAGAGTTCTAAATATATATGTCAAGTCCATCTGATCCAATGTATTATTCAGAGTCCTTGTTTCTTTATTGATCCTGTGTCTAGATGATCTATCCATTGTTGTAAGTGGAGTATTAAAGTCCCCTGCAATTACCACATTCTTATCAATAAGGTTGCTTACGTTTGTATTTGTTTTATATATTTGGGGGCTCCCGTATTTGGCACATAGACATAATTGTTAGTTCTTCCTGATGGATAGACCCTGTGATTATTATATAATGGCCTTCTTCATCTCCTGTTACAGCCTTTAATTTGAAGCCTAGTTCGTCTGATATAAGTATGGCTACTCCAGCTTTCTTTTGACTTCCAGTAGCATGATAGATAGTTCTCCATCTCCTCACTTTCAATCTGAAGGTGTCCTCAGGTCTAAAACGAGTCTCTTGTAGACAGCAAATAGATGGGTCTTGTTGTTTTTTTTTTATCCATTCTGATACCCTATGTCTTTTGGTTGGAGCATTTAGTCCATTTGCATTCAGCATTATTATTGAAATATATGGGTTTGGAGTCATTGTGATGTCTGTAGGTTTCATGCTTGTAGTGATGTCTCTGGTACTTTGTGGTCCTTGCAACAGTTCACTCACAGAATCCCCCTTAGGACCTCTTGTAGGGCTGGTTTAGTGGTGATGAATTCCTTCAGTTTTTGTTTGTTTGGGAAGACCTTTATCTCTCCTTCTATTCTAAATTACAAACTTGCTGAATAAAGAATTCTCAGCTGCATATGTTTTCTGTTCATCACATTGAAGATACCCTACAATTCCTTTCTGGCCTTCCAAGTTTCTGTAGATAGGTCTGCCACTAGTCTTATGGGTCTCCCTTTGTAGATTAGAGCCTGTTTATCCCTAGCTGCTTTCAGAATTTTCTCTTTATCCTTGTATTGTGCCAGTTTCACTGTGATATGTCACACAGAAGATTGATTGAAATTACGTCTGAAGGGAGTTCTCTGTGCCTCTTGGATTTCAATGCCTTTTTCCTTCCCCAGATCAGGAAAGATCTCAGCTATGATTTGTTCAAGTACACCTTCAGCCCCTTTCTCTCTCTCTTCCTCTTCTGGAATTCCTACTATATGGATATTGTTCAGTTTGATTGCATTACTGAGTTCTCTAATTCTCCCCTCATACTCTTGGATTTTTTATCTTTCTTTTTCTCATCTTCCTCTTCTTCCATAATTTTCTCTTCTAATTCACGTATTCTCTCCTCTGCCTCTTCAACTCGTGTTGTGGTCGCCTCCATTTTATTTTGCACCTCACTTATAGCATTTTTGGCTCCTCATGACTATTTCTTAGTCCCCTGATCTCTGTAGCAATAGATTCTCTGCTGTCCTCTATACTTTTTTCAAGCCCAGTGATTAATTTTATGACTATTATTCTAAATTCTTGTTTTGTTATATTGCTTAAATCGTTTTTGATCAATTCGTTAGCTGTTGCTACTTCCTGGAGTTTCTTTTGAGGAGAATTCTTCCATTTCATCATTTTTGATAGTCCCTGGAGTGGTGCAGAACAGCAGGGCTCTTCCCCTGTGTGGTCTGGAGTAACTTGTGTTGGTGGGCAGGACTGCAGTCACACCTGATGTCTGCCCCCAGCCCACCACTGGGGCCACAGTCAGACTGGTGTGTGTACCTTCTCTTCCTCTCTCCAGGGGCAGGACTCACTGTGGAGTGGTGTGGCCCCTGTCTGGGCTACTTGCACACTGCCAGGCTTGTGGTGCTGCTTTAATGGGATCTGGCGTATTAGCCGGGGTGGATCTGCAAGGTGCACAGGGGTGGGAGGGGCAGGCTCAGCTTGTTTTGCTGTTGGTGGTCCCCTGCGGGAGGGGCCCTGCAGCACTGGGAGGGAGGCCGACCCGTTGGAGGGATGGATCCACAGAAGCACAGCGTTGGGTGTTTGCACGGTGCAAGCAAGTTCCCTGATGGGAACTGGTTCCCTTTGGGATCTCAGCTGGGGGATAGGAGAGGGAGATGGTGCTGGCCAGTGCCTTTGTTCCCCACCGAGCTGATCTCTGTCTTCTGGGGCTCAACACCTCTCCCTCCTGGTGTCCTCTCACCCTCCTGCTCTCTGAGCAGAGCTGTTGACTTATAACATTCCAGATGTTAAGTACCGCTGGCTGTCAACACACACTCTGTCCGGTCCCTCTGCTTTTGCAAGCCAGACTCGGGGGCTCTGCCTTGCTGGGCGGGCTGCCCCTCACCACCCTAGCTCCCTTCTGCCAGTCCGTGTAGCATGCACCCCCTCTCTGCCTTCCTACCCTCTTCTGTGGGCCTCTTGTCTATGCTTGGCTCCAGAGAGTCTGTCCTGCTAGTCTTCTGGTGGTTTTCTGGGTTATTTGGGCAGGTGTGGTTGGAATCTAAGTGATTAGCAGGACGAGGTAAGCCCAGCATCCTCCTATGCTGCCATCTTCCAGTCTCTCTGCACATATCCATCTTCTAATATAAAACTCTAAAAGCAGGAGTGTTTGACTGTAACCCTTGCACATATTTTGTTTTTAAGTTATCCTTTTTTTTTTCCCAGCTAAAACTCCAAAGTAAATCACAGGGTGAACCTCAATGCACATGTAAAGCTTTTACTTATTTAATGTGTGTCAATGAGAGTAATTTTGTTGTCTTAAAGATGTTAAAAACTGAAATCAAGGGCTTGAAAATACAGTTGTAGGTAATATCTGTTATTGCTCTATTTTGGTTTGATTGTACCATATGTGGATCATCTTGATTGACACAGATTTGTAGTTGCAAAGATAACTTTTTTCCCAGACGTTACCTTGCAATTTCAGGATAATCTTTCAAGGCCTGGTGGATAAGTAGATGGTGGGAAATATTTAAGTTGAAGCACTGTTATCATAAATATAAAATGAGGAAAAGAAAACCCAAAAGTGGTAATACTCTACAATAAAGTGTTGTTCATTTGTTATTTATCCGTTTGCACTTTTATTCTGACATGTGGAACTACTGAGAAAATGCATCTGAGCCTCACTAATGGGGCTTGATAACAGGTACATTTGGTTGAATAATATACTCACTTATACTGATTTACAATAATGAATAGGCTCAGAGGCCTAAATTTTTTTTTTTAATGGGGAAACACAGTACTGAACTGTACTTTCTTAATTCATGGTAAGATTTACAAGAAATTCAAGTATGTGCACAGAAATCGCTGGAAATGCTTTAATAGCTGCACGCGATGAGTTAACCCTGAAGAACACATTGATGTGTTAGTGATTCTGAAGGGTTGCAACTTAATACAAAATATATTTGCTATGGATGTTGTCTCTCATCATAACTTTTAAAGAGTTAAAATATATTAAAATTTTTTTAAATTATAAGTAATTGGTTATAGAGCCCCCCAAACACCACCACAGGACTTGTTTACATTTTGAAAACAATTAAACATTGATTCTAAAACATGAATCAATGTGTGATGCTAAAAATTTTAAAATTACTATTGGCTATTAAAGTTGTGGCTGCATTGGTTTGTTGCTGGCAGATATTTTGACAGATGTACTTTGCTTATCCTCTGTCAGACTCTGAATGGAGAACACATATAAAAAGAAGTACAATATTTTAGGTTTGATACTTTCATGCTATATTGTTTAATTTTTATCAGGAAAATCTGGAATAATCTGGATTTACACGACCAACTACTATGGGGATTAAAACTCATTCCGAGGCCAAAGTGGTAACACCAATGCAAAAATGCCTTTCTTCATTCCTAAAAATGTTTGCATTCCTGTGTGTATGTGGGCACCAAGAATGTAAATGGAGATTTAGTACAGTCAAAAGGTGAAAGCATTTCTTACACTTGTCGGAATGGCTAAGATAAAAAACACAAGAAATAACAAGTGTTGGTGAGGATGTGGCAAAAAAGAAACGCTGTGCACTTCTGGTGTGAAGGCAAATTGGTGAAGCCACTGTAGAAAGCAGCATGGAGGTTCCTCAAAAATTTAAAAATCGAAACACCATATGATCCAATAATTCCACTACTGGGTATTTATCCAAAGAAAACAAAAACACTAATTCAAAGAGATGTATGTACGTCTATGCTTACTGCGTTATAAGTTACAATAGCTAAAGTATGGAAGCAACCTAAGTGTCCACTGATAAACAAATGGAGAAGGGATATGTGGTATATACACAATGGGATATCACCCAGCCACAAAAAGAATGAGATATTGCCATTTGTGAAAACATGGATGGACCCAGTGGATATTATGCTAAATGAAGTAATTCAGATTGAGAAAGACAAATACCATATAATTCCACTCATATGTGGAATCTAACAACATAACAAATGAATAAACAAACAAACAAAATGCAGAATCACACCTATGAATACAAAGAACAAACTGATGGTTGCCAGAGGGAAAGGGATAACAAGATGGGTAAAATAATTGAAAGGGAGTGGGAGACACAGACTTCCAGTTATGGAATAATAAGTTAAGGGAGTAAAAGACACAGCATAGGGAAGAGAGGCAATGATACTGTAATAGCATTGTATGGTGACAGATGGTAGCTACACTTGTGAATATAGCACAATATATAGAGGAGTCACATAATTATGTTGTACACCTAAAACTAATGTAACATTGTGTGTTAACCATTCTCAAATACAAATTAAAAGTATTATACAGGTATGAAAATAAGTATGTTGGCCAAGACTAATAGTATCTCTCTTTTGAATGTGTTTGTAAAGAAATTAGCCTTTCAACAAGCCTTGAATATGTACCATTTTGTTCTTTTTCCCCTCCTTTAACTGTGTAAATTATCAGCCTCTGCAATTACTCTTTCAACATGTCATGTATCTGTCCCCTATGTTCATTCTCCTTGTAAGCCATATAGTCCCGGCTATCTGTGTGCATTACTGCAAAATACGGTCTCTGTGCTTCTAAAAATTCTGCCTCTTTTCTCCAGATTAATCGTCAAAATGATTTTATATTGTCAAACCTTTTATCGAAAAATACTACAAGGATTCCACATTTCTTCCATGATAAGTTCCAAACAATTCAGCATGAAATTCACAACATACAATGCACATACACACAGCTTTTCAATCTAATCCGCTCATTCCTAGTGTAAGCCCCACTACTGTATATATGCCAGTCTCCTTACTGTTTCAACTATCCTTTCTTGTTATTTAAAAATTCTTGAGTTTGCTTAAGATTTAGAAAGACCTATCCTTCCTCATTTTAACAGAATTTTCCTATTCTTTAAAAACATTTTAATATTTATTCATTTTTGAGAGCTAGAGAGACAGAGCACAAGCAGGCAAAGGGCAGAGGGAGAGGGAGATACAGAATCTGAAGCAGGCTCCAGGCTCTGAGCTGTCAGCACAGAGCTGGATGTGGGGCTTGAACTCACGGATGGCAACATCATGACCTCAGACTAAGTCGGAAGCTTAACTGACTGAGCCACCCAGGTGCCCCCAGAATTTTACTATTCTTGATAGTAATAAGGAATTATCATGTCATTGTGATAATATTTTGTTTTCCATTTATTTTATTATTTTATTTTATTTTATTTTATTTTATTTTATTTTATTTTATTTTATTTTATTTTATTTAAAAACATTTTTTTTAACGTTTATTTATTTTTTTGAGACAGAGAGAGACAGAGCATGAACAGGGGAGGGTCAGGGAGAGAGGGAGACACAGAATCTGAAACATGCTCCAGGCTCTGAGCAGTCAGCACAGGGCCCGACGCGGGGCTCGAACTCACGTACCGCGAGATCGTGACCTGAGCCGAAGTCGGACACCCAACCGACTGAGCCACCCAGGCGCCCCTATTTTATTTTATTTTAATTCTTTTATTTTTTCTTTTGAAGGGTGTGGTGATTTCACCTGAGAAGTAACTTTTGCTTTGTTGATTTTGCTTCCCTGTTTCTTTTCAAGCTTCTTCTATTTTTTAAAATATTTTTTAAATGTTTATTGAGAGACAGAGAGACAGAGAGAGACAGAGAGAGACAGCAGGGGGTGGGGTAGAAAGGGAGGGAGAGGGAGAGAGAAAATCCCAAGCAGGGGCTTGAACCCACAAACCATGAGATCATGACCTAAGTAAAATCAAGAGTCAGATGCTTAGCCGGCTGAGACACCCAGGCACCTCATAAACTTATTGTATTTTCATTTCATGATATAGGACATACAGTAGTCCATAAACAGCAATAGCAGGGCATTAGCTAGATGATGTGAGAGAAACTGAAGCTGGTCATATTGGCTAAAACTTATCTAAAAATGATGACCTTGTAATTTACTGACACATACCATTTGCTTGCCCTAACAATGTTCAATTACTTACTTCCCTGTAATTCATTTGTTTAACAAGTATGTATTGTGCATTGTTCTGGGTGCTAATGACATAATGGTGAACAAAGGAGAGCAAGTCCCCTAGTCTCCCCGAGTGTACCTTCTAGTGGGGCAGAAAGGCACTAATCTGCAATAGCCCAAGCGAATATGACAAGGGATAAAAAAGCACTGTATCAGCCTACAATAGGGCACTGACCTAGGGAGAAAACTCTGGGAACTTTTCTTGAAGGAGTGATCTTGCACGAACTCAAAGAGGGGACGGAGGAGTATTCTAGCAGTGGGAACAGCACGGTTAAAGATCTTGCAGTAGAAGGGAACATGCTGGTTCAGAACATGAAAGAAGAGCAGAGTGACTGAAAAAGAGAAGGCAAATGTGAAGGAAAAAGTAAGGGAAATGTAATGGAAGATGAAGCTGGAGAGATAAAGCTGGAGGCAACTGCCAGACTTGTGTTAAGCCCACATAATGAGATTTCTTATTACCTTAAGAGCACAGGGAAGCCAAAGACAGGCTTTAATCTGGGGGAATGATATATGCAGGACAAGACTTAATACTAATTGGTGATTAAGAATATATAATTTGCAGGTTTAAAGCACAGACAATAAGAGTAAACCCTTGGGAATTGTTAAGCGGCCCATTAAACGCTATGCTATTTTGTTTATATAAAGCACTTTAAGTTATAATTCAAAAGCATATTCTATGTGCTGACATTTGAAGACTATATGATGTCTGATTAAACGGCAACTAGAGTCCTTTTATAAATAATCCATAAAGACTAGGAATGACCCAATGTTTTTATTTTTTTAATCTTTATTTTTTGAGAGAGAGACAGAGTGTGAGCAGGGGAGGAGCAGAGACAGAGGGAGACACAGAATCTGAAGCAGGCTCCAGGCCCTGAGCTGGCAGCCCAGAGCCCGATGCGGGGCTTGAACTCACGAACCATGAGATCATGACCTGAGCCGAAAGTTGGACACTCAACAGACTGAGCCACCCAGGTGCCCCGACCCAATGTTTTTAAATTAAAACAGTGGAACTGAAGAAGTGACCAAAATGTTTATGTAATAGGAATTTGATGTATCCAAGGATTCCTAAGCAACTTTACCCGTGTGCTCCTGGTTTGCTCCCAGCTGAGGTTAGAAATGACTTGAAATTGTTACCACCTGACAGCTGCTGACATATTTGAAATTAATCAACTCTCTCCTTAGCTATTAGAGCAGGTGTCTATATAGTAAGCCAACATCCTAATTGCTACCAATTGGTTTTTTCTTTAGCAAAGTCAGTAAAAAGGTCAGAGATCAAGTTGTCTAATCACATAAATAAGAAATGGAAAAGACCACCTTAAGCACTTTTCCTCTTCCCTTGAGACCAGAACAAATTTGTTTCCTATCATTTTTCCTTAAGTGTTTTGCCCAGTCTGATTTAAATGTATCAAATCATATGAATTCTTTGCTTTCCTCATAAAACCTCTAAACCACTTTACTTTTTTTCCTCACTTGTTTTCTTCTTTGCTACCTTAGTAAACATCTTAAAGAATTCCTGTTTTTTCTCTGTATTCCCAGGATTCAGAGAGTAAACTGAGATGTTCACTTAAGTCACGAAGAAGGAATGAGCTGGAAAACAACTGCCTAATTACCTCAGTGGGTGGTCCTTGTATAAAGGAATAAAATGTATCAGAAGGCAGGGATTTTAGTAACTATGAGCTATCCATAATACCATACCATAGTCCTAAAGATGATTTGCTATTACGATGAAATATTATTGAAAACAAAAAATCACCATAATTTGTAAATAAAATACGTTAAAGGATGGAGGGAAAATAGGAATCTGTGATCTGAAATATTTTATTTGTTTTATTTTTTAAGGCTGAGTAGAGTGAATGCAGTTTATGCCTGTAACAAATACTCAACAACCAGACCTTGAGATGTAGGTAGTTGAAAGGAGTTATCATCTGTGCTATAGACTGAATGCTTGTATCCTCCCCAAATTGGTATGTTAAATCCTAACTCCCACTGTGATGGTATTTGGAGGTGGGGCCTTTGTATAGTAATTAGGTCAAGAGGGCAGAGCCCTCATAAATGGGATTAGTGCCCTTATAAATGAGACCCCAGAGAGCTTCGTTCCCCATTCCCATTCTACCTTGTGAGAACACAGGGAGAACACTGCTGTCTGTGTGAACCAGGAAACAAGCTCTTACTAGACACCAAATGTGCTGGTGCCTTGATGTTGGACTTTCCAGCCTCCAGAACAATTAGAAATGAGTATCTGTTGCTTATAAGCCATCCAGTCTATGGTATTCTATTCCAGCAGCCCAAATAGACTAAGACAACATGTGTTTGGAATTATCAGAAAAGCATTTCTACTGGTAAGTTCTTTTTTACATTATCAGAAAATATCTTTTAAAGGTATTCTTTTCATGTCCTCATAATATGACCTTATAATATTTCTTATTTCACAATGTAGGGAAGTGAAATTAAGTAGTGTAGTAAGTGAGAAGCAAAAATAAAACCCCTCAATCAGAATTGAGGGGTTTTATTTTTCAGAGCCTACTTATTTCCCCATTACCATCTGTTAGGTTTTTCCTTTTATAGTGTATTTTTGTTTTTTAATCATATATGAGGGCCAAGTGGACTGTTTCTGAGTTATGACAAAGAAATCTTGTAGTTGTGGGGGTAGTGGTAAGGAGGGGAAAAACCTTGTGTTGAACAAAGCATTTAACAGTTTGGTGTTTCACACATGGAGAAACCATCTTGAGGTCATCTAACACCTGTTTTTCCAGATTCGGATATATCTGGCTTACATAAACTCCTTTATTCTCCTTTTTGAGTGAAGGATTTTACTGCTAATTAGCCATAGGGAAACAGAATGTCAATAGCAGAAATAATGTGGGAAATTAATAAAACTCATGATGTGTGATCCCTGATCGTTATCTTGTAACTTCTTTATAGAATTTAATAGTAATTCTAAACAGATATTAATTGTGAATCTTCCAGAAAAATGAGAGAGAGGAAAATTTAAGAACTGATAATTTTCTACAGAAATTACTCATAGACCCTGGGGTTTCCCAATTGCTCACTTGTTGGAAGAAGACTTACAGAAAACATCAGACAATGACTTTATAACCAGGCCATAAAATGGAAAGTCTACATTATTATTCTTTTGATTTAGGCTTTATCAGCATGACTCTACTAAAATTTATCTTCCACAGGGTGTCTGGCACATGGTGTGACCTCTTAATCTGTTTGTAGAATGAATTGTTTGGAAGCCAAACTCAGTTAATCGATAGAAACTGCAGGTCATTGAAGTGTAAGGGTAACTAGGAGGTACATCAAAGATAATGTGAACAATTAGGTCTTTCATTGGTAAAATGTATTGCTTATCTTCCATTACTGGGAGCACCATGACTTTCATTCAGATATCCCACACCCTCATGCAGCTAATGAAGATTTTATGTTGTTTCTTTCCCAAGTTTGATTTTTTTTTACTTTCTGTAATTTATTTTTATAATTTACATCCAAGTTAGTTAGCACATGGTGCAACAGTGATTTCAAGAGCAGAGTCCTTAAGCCCCTTACCCATATGCACACTTTGATTTTGAAATTTTCCTTGATCTGGAATAATTTTTAAAAAAAATAAATAGTTCTATAAAAGTTAAAAATGAAGATTTGGTTCTTTATTCACACAGACTATTGTTATTGCTCTTGTGCCAACTGGTCAAGTAACTACTGTAGGGCAGACCAGTATGCTAAGTATTAGGAATGGGACTGTGTTTTCCAAGCATTTGCTGAACAATTAATAACACTAACGCTAAAAAAAAATGTATAATTCCTATGGGCTGTGAAACTCAGTCATCTCTTCATAATTGTATGTATTTTAATACTTTATAAATCTGAATCCAATCAGGAAATAAAACCATACAGTAATTTGAGCAGGAAGAGTTTAATATAAAGAATTATTAGATATGACAGGGGATTGGAAAAACAAGGGGTTGCCTACTAAGAATTAAGGGGAACTCTAACAAATCTGGAAATGGAACATACAAGGAACAGTCAGCACCCTAGAGCTGAGATAAGGTATCCACAGAAGAGTCTCCCTTCCCCAAAGCCTGAGATCCAGAGTTTGTTGGAGAGAAAATAATACTGACTCACCGAAAGGGTAGTTGTTATGGTGGAACTTGCAGGAAATCTGTCCTTCAGGACTTGCCAACACTCACTCTTTTGGTGATTATCTAGGAAAAGCTATTCTTGGAGAGCTGTGTCATCAGAGGCACTGTCTTATGAAACCACCCAGGGGTATGGTGGGGAAGCTTTTGATACCTGAGTGGTACTGATTACTGCACTGCAGAAGCCTAGTGCTGAAGAAGCTACCTATTTAATTTTTTTTTTTTTTTTTTTTTTTTTTTTTAGTGTTTGTTTTTGGGAGAGAGAGACAGAGTCTGAGCAGGAGAGGGGCAAAGAGAGAGAGAGAGAGAGAGAGAGAGAGAGAGAGAGACAGAGACAGAGAGAGACAGAGAGAGAGAGAGAATCCAAAACAGGCTCCAGGCTTTGAGCTGTCAGCACAGTGCCCAATGCGGGGCTCCAACTTGGAAATAGCAAGATCATGATCTGAGCTGAAGTCGGACACTCAACTGACTGATCCACCCAGGAGCCCTGAAGCTACCTATTTTCAAATGTAGGTTTTATTATTCAGGTATGGTGAGGTCAATGGATCAGGAGATGATTGCTATTGAAAAGAAAGTTACATTCACACATCCCAAGAGGAGGGGGCATGCCATCGGGGGAAGCACCAGTGTCAGCTGAGAGGCAAAGAGAGTGAGAAGAAAATGTGGCAAGAAACTTTATTGTTTCGGAGGGAAGAAAAAGGCAATTCAGTGTAAGCAGGCTTATGATTGTTTAGTTTGAATAATTTCAGTAGCTTCTGGGGCATAGGAACTGTCTCTAGTAGTCTGGTACCTGACTCAGGGACGACTGGGGCAAGAGGAGAGTGACTCAGAGTATGAGAACCCGGTAAAGGGAAATCCTTAGGGATTAGGCTCTGGATTGGTCAGTATGCTTATGAAAGAAGCTCTTGCAGGCAAGTTGTTTGCTTTCTATAGACATTAGCTAACACTGGGAAGGGCAATCCCTCCAGTGTCAGCAAGGCTCCAGTGTGTCAAAGCATCAGAATAGAAAATAAAAGAATGGTTAATATACAACCCCCACTGCAGAAGGTGTGCATTAGGGAAGCTTTCTGCACTGTCAGAAGCAGACGATGGAGAGGCCGCCCTCACTGTAGTAACCAGGTACTAGAGGAGCTGTGCATTTATAAAGTCTTCCAAGACAGCACAATGGAAAACTAATCCTGCAATATCTTTCCAGCCCCCTTTACTGACAAAGCTTAACATCAATACAAGTAGAATCTTGTTAAAAGTAGAATATTTAAAGGGTTCATCTACATTTTTGCAGAACAGGTAATAAAATGTGGATTTGGAGCTAAAAGGCAATCTGTTGATTTTGATAACTGAATGTCTCTATTCAAGTCAATTCAACACGTTGTTTTGAAATCTCACCCAGTGTATCAAAATGGAGTTAGAATCAATCTCAGGTTGGGCTGAGATAGTTGGTCCTTTATACCCTTGCATTATTCTGTCACTGGATATGGTTGCCTAAGAAGTGTCAAAACTGAGGCAGTGCCTGACATATAATAGGTGCTTGAGAAAAATGTTTTAAATTTGTGATTATTATTAATATTATCATTTTTTTATAACTCAATGGGATTCTTGCTGTGTCCCATTATACCCTTTGGGAACCAGTACTTCTAAGCCTGTGATGGGCAGAACTGCAAGCCCAGGTAGCACAGACTCCCAAGTGGGTCACTGGAAGTAACGATAAGTCATTTTGTTGTTGTTGAATTCATCTATTCTTTCTATTGGGAGTAGAGTGTCACATAAAGGTCTTTGATGTAAAGTGTATACTTCTTTATTGCATCCTAGAGGATGGTGCCCCATTTTCATAATGTGTCATCTTCAAACTGCCACTTTAGCTATGACTTTAAGAAGCTGTTCTACTGTTCTGTCAGGTCAGTAGATTTTGGATGGTGTAGAATGTAATACAGTCCTCACTCCTGGTTCCACTCTGGCATCTTCTTTGCTCTAAAATGTGTTCCCTTCTCTGATGTCATATTCATGTGGGGCCTTGGGCAAGTAAATCCTGTAGGCAAGACAGAAAAGAACATACCAGAGTTCCTGTTTCTTCCCATCAGAGAGAATTTCTGGTTGTTCCCTTCAGGGCAGAAGAGGTCCAATGTAGTCATCTTGACTCTCACTATCCTGTTATATAACCCTTGAGGGATTACCCTAAATAAGGAACCCAACATTATTAGTTTCTCTTTCTGGGGACTATGCATAAGTTTCATCTCTATCTCAATGGCAACATTACAGTCAGGTGGAATGAAAAGGCTTAACTACAAATGGACAAATCATTTTGTCTGCTGAGTTGTTTTGTACTTCTTCTCTGGTGGATACTCCCTGTAGGTATGAGGGTGTGATACACGGATCTTCATACTTGATTCCCATTTCTATATGTACATTCATACATCTCTATTCCAGAATTTCTGTCTCTGACACTGCTCTTTTTCTTTCTAGGCCCCTGACTAGCCAGGCAAACCATTGTCCCTGTCAATGATTTCATGTATATTCTAAACTAAAGCCACTTCTTGTTTCACACAAAGTAGATGATCAGGTGCACTGCACAAAGTTCTGTCCATTGGGAGGATCCCAACACACTTTATATGTTTTAAATCCATTTGAATATACTAGTTCATAAGCACCAGAAATAAAGTTACATAAACTTCAGACTGGATCCCATGGAGAGCTTTCTCTTGCTCTGAGCCTCATGAATTTGGCATTTCAGATTTATTTGAAATAGCCCCCATTGGATTCTGCTTTCAGTTAACCAAGTAGGCAAACAATTTAAATCAGTCCCAATTCTATATGTTAGCACTCTGAATGGCAACCCTTAAGGGCACTAATACCAATAAATTCAGTCCAACTTAAAATTAGAATCTTCCATATTCATTCCAGCACCCTCAGGATCAAGTTCCTCCCACATTTCTCCAGCTTTACTAGTATTGTGCAAACTTGAAACTGAATATTTGTAGAAGTAAGCATGAAGTTATGGCCCATGATATGTCAGCTTGCAATTATGGAATTGCCATAGCATCGTAGTTCTTAACTGAGGATAATTCTGCTACTACTTTCTTCCCCAGGATTGATGAGATACTTTGGGTTGTCACAACTAGAGAGGTAGGTGTTAGTAGCATCAAGTAAGTAGAGGTCAGGGATGCTGCTAAACATCCTGTAATACACATGGCAGCTTCAACACAAACCCACAAAATTATCTGGCCAAAATATCAATAGTGCTTGCTGGTGGGAATGCAAACTGGTGCAGACACTCTGGAGAACAGTATGGAGATTCCTCAAAAAACTACAAATAGAACTGCCCTATGGCCCAGCAATTGCACTACTAGGTATTTACCCAGAGGATACAAAAATGCACATTCATAGGGATACATACACCCCGGTGTTTATAGCAGCATTATCAACAAGAGCCAAATTATGGAGAAAACCCAAATGTCCACCCACTAATGAATGGATAAACAAGATGTGGTATATATATGCAAGGGAATATTACTCAGCCATCAAAAAAATTAAATCTTGGCATTTGCAATGACGTGGATAGAGCTAGAATGTATTATGCTAAGTGAAATAAGTCAGTCAGAGAAAGAAAAATATCCTACGATTTCATTCACATGTGGAATTTAAGAAACAAAACAGATTACCATATGGAGGAGAAAAGAGACAAAAGGAAAATAAACTATAAGACACTCTTAATGATAGGAAGCAAACTGAGGGTTGATGAAGAAGGTGGTGGGAGCGGGAAGATGGGCTAGATGGGTGATAGGTATTAAGAAGGGTACTTGTGATGAGCACTGGGTGTTGTAGGTAAGTGATGAATCACTGAATTCTACTTCTGAAACTAAAATTGCACCATATATTAACCAACTAAAATATAAAAAGAGAGTCAATAGTGCTGACGTTGAGAAACCTGCTAGACTCAGAGAAGTGGTTATGCTGGAGTAAAGAAAACCCACTATGGGAAGAGACAGATGATGTACTTTTAGCAAAAGATGGGTTCATTGATGGCTCTGTAACCCAGAGATGACAGAAAGAAAAGCAATTAAAGAACTAGGCTCTCTAATGGCAATGGGGATGATACAACCCAATTAATGGTTATTACCCAGTTCCTGAATGTATACTTAGAATAGAGTAGAAGTACTTAGTAGTTGGTACAAAGCCACATTTGGGTTTGTACATATGTGGGTTAAGAGCTATCATTATTCTGGGTTAAGAGCTATCATTATTCTGTATTTCTATAGCCATCCACTTCCCTTTACAAATCAGTTTGCTCACCTGAAAAATCTAGATAACTAGTAGGGTATAATGATGTTCCTAGTTAGAAAAGAATCAACATTCAGCAACTATTATAGGGATGTAAGTAACTAAAATTTCCCACTAAAAATTTCAAAACGTTTCCCTTGAATTAGTAGAAATCATCAGCAGTAATGTAGCTTCACTATTTTTCCTTGTTCATAATGATTTGGATCTCTCATTTGGATGGATCCAGAAAAGTAAAGAGTTTGTTCTGTATTAGGTACAAATATGTCAAAATAACACAAGAGAACAATAGTGGAAATGACGACAAAAATGAACTTGGGCTCTGCTTATGCATCTACCAAAACATAAAATATGTTTCCTTTGTTTCCTCTCTTTAAGTGCAGACTGGAAACACAAGCTTATATTTCCAATCTAAGTCACTTAGGTGCTATCTAGAGAGTTAAAGATTCAAAATTTTATACATACAAGTGGTTTAAAGTTTTATTATATGAATAAAGAAATTGAATCTCAGGAAACTGAAATTACTTCCCCAAGGTCAAACAGTGTTTTAATTGGCTGTTACCCAGTATTTTAGTTTAGATTTCTGTGTTCCCATTTAATGCTATTGCCATGAAATAACAAAACTTGAACTCCTGGGATAGTCAAAATAATTTTAGTTAATTAAAAATCATGCTATGTAATTCTATTTTAAATGAACTTTATTTACTTGGGTCTAAACATATTTTTAGCCCCAAATGAAGACATCCATATTAAATATATCTTTATTAGAATACCCAGTTTATTTGACATCCCTAAAAGACTCATTTTGTTTCTAATGTAATTTCCAACTTTCAGCATAAGACCATGAGAATCTAAGGATTGATATCTAGGATTTATTTCCATTATTACTGATACTGTACATGCTCTTGATAAATTGCTTTGTTCTTTGTGCTTCTGTTTCCATACTAATAACTCTGCCTTTGTTCTCCACCTCATCTCAGTGGGATGCAGATGGATAAAAGCACAAAAGAGTTGTTGTTGTGAAGACAAAGTGGTAAGAGAAAAAGGTTTTAAATAGAAGTTTCCTGGTGTATAATTTAAGAGTAACAGCATTGGGATACACAGTGACTAAGTATGTTTGAGCCAGATACTTGGTGGAGAAGAGGTAAAGGAAGAATAAAGAATAATAGAGTGTGTTGGAGAATTTCGAAGTCCTAGGGCTTATGTTACAATTCTTGTTTTCTACTTAGAAAGAGAATTACTTCCGTATGTGGCTATTTGTCTTCAATTCTCATCCAACTCAGGAAAGACAAAATATTATTCTTTGAGTCTCACTGTACAAAGAAAATCAAGATGTGAATGTTAAAAATATAATTTCATAGATAATGTCTAAAAGTGACTTCATATTATAAATTTAAATCCTAAAATATAAGTAAAACAAATATTCTCATTTTTATCATAAACTTTTTTCTAATACCATCCAAAATACTGTGGACTGGGACTTCAAATAGGATGAAGAAGCTCAGTAAAACCTATTATCTCACTTATTATAAGGTTGTATGTCAAAAGCTTTCTCTATTCTAGCTAATGCAGTTTAACTTATACTTTACATCTTATGCTATATTAGCTCTAAATTTCTTCCTGTGTTACTGTTTCATTTTCCTTTGATAAATGTTTATCATTTCCTGAACCAAATATATATTCATCTATTCAACAAATACTTATTGAATACCTTTAAGTCACAAAATTAACTCCTAAGGATCAGAAGAGAATGGTTCCCGACTTTAAGAATCTGACCGTATTAAATAGCACAAGTAAACTAAATGCACTTGGTTCAGCAGTAAAATCTATGCAATCAGGCAGGTGAATGGAAACTCAAAACCATTTACTAAATTTTTATTTTCAAATATCCAGTTACTTTATCTAAAGAAAATATTTCACTCAAAATATTCAAAATCAGAATGACAAAACATCATTTAAGGAAATTCTATATTTTATTTTCCTCATAAAATATAAATACTGAATATTTATCTAGTTTTGAAAATCATTAATCCCATTCCTCAAATAAATTAAATTGAAAACTCTTATTTCATTTGTATTAAAATGTTTCTATTGAAAGAGTTATTATTTTAAAAATCACTTATGTTACTTTGTATGTATCCTATTGTGACTGATTAAATTTTGTGACAGAAGAGACTTAAATCTTTGTAAACTCATTGATACGTTTTATAGCTGAACATATTGCCTATTGTAGAGAACATTTCATGTGCACTTAAAAGAATGTTTATTCCACAACTTGAGGAGTATATGGTCAAAGTGATTGATAGTAGTATCAACATAGTCTGTTGGTTAGGTAATTAGTTATTGTACAATAATTTACTCAGATGGTTGTTAAAAGCTCTAAATATGATTTTGGGTTAGTCATTGTCTACCTTTAGTTCTGTCATATTTTGCTTTATTTTTGTAAAGAATGAACCCTTCTATCATTTTACATTCATTCTCTCTGTTATTCATATTTCAGGTACATCTTTTACAGACAAATGTAATTGAGTATTTTTTTTTATTTATTTCTTTTTTGAATATTAGTTCTCACGTTTGAATCCAGTCTAACAAACAGATCAATTTGTCTAATGTACTTGAAGTTCAAAAAAGAGTGTAGAGAGACTGGGAAAGAAAAATATTTGAAAAAAATGATATTGTCTCATAGATCACAGTTTCTCTATTTGTTCATTTTGTAAACACTTTTCCCCCTCTCTTCTTCATATTAGACAGTTGCTATTGATTTTCTCTTCCTGTTTACTGCCCTTCCATTCTGTTCTCTCCAATATAATCCCAAGACCACACAATGGATTTTTAAATTTCAGATACTGTAATTTTTAGTTCTAGAATTTCTAATTTGAGTCTTTTTAAACCAGTTCCAATTTATCCTCTGAGATTCCTCTCTGGTGCATTTCACATGATAATTTTCTTTAAGCTAGTCACTGAACATATTTATTAGCTGTTTTAAAGTCCAGGTCTGCTAATTCTAATATCTTAGTGATCTCATGGTCTGGATCTATTGAATGGCTTTTATCCTAATTGTGGGTCACTTGTTTTTCTGTTTCTTTGCACAAATCTTTCTTACTGTACACTGCACATTGTGGGTGACATATTGTACAGATAGTGGATACTGTTATACTCCTCTGAAAACTGGTAATTAATCTCCTGGCATGGGGTTAAATTACTGACTGATGCCTTGATTTTACATTTTGTTAGAAAGGGTCAGTTTGTGTTTTGCCTTAAGGAAAATTCTTAGTTCTAAGGCATAGAACTATGTGAGGGTGTGGGTCTTCCTAGGTTTTAACAGAACCCACTAAACTAGTACATTTCAAATTTCAAAATCTAACTCCCGTATAGTGACCAGCCTTCGAAGTTCTACTCAACATTTTCTGCTTTACAGCTTTTGTTCCCTGCATGATTTCTTGTAGTCTTTCATATTCACGCAGTTAAAAGTTCAGCCAAGGATATAAGGGAGTTATATGCAAATTTACAGGTTTCTATGTTTATGTCTTTCTCCTTTCCTGAGTTAATCTCAATTTTCAGCGATCTGGTAACCCCAAACTCTATGCCTCTGACACTATACCTCAACCCAATAACAATGCAGCTTTCTGTTTGATCCCTAAAGTTTTCTTCAACGTTGTGGCCTATGTAAGGCTCAAGAAAAACACAACAATGACAACAACAGTAACAAAAATATATAAGCATAGAACTCACCTAGTAAAATTCTTTTTTTCAAGGGTCAACTTCTCTCCAGTTTCTGCCTGGTTTGTGTCAGTTTCCTGTGACTTCAAAATCTATTTTTTAATACCATTTGTCCATATTTAAGTGCTATTTTCAGAAGAGTTAGTTCTATCTAAGCCATTAGATATTATCGAAAATGACAGGTGAGTTTTGGAACTGTATTCCTTGGAGACATACTGGGTCCCAGGTAGTTGCAAACAATGATAGAGAAGTTAGGCCAGTAGAGAAGCTCATCTTTCTATTGCCGTTTCAAAAAGCCAGTCTCTTTTTTTATGTCTCATTTTATTCATCATTGTTTTTCCTTGTAGGATTTTGTTTGGAAAATAAAATCTGCTGAGGGTAATTTGGGGAATCACTAAAGTAAGGCCATTTACTCAACAGATTTTGAGGAATATAATGACATGTGGTGCACCAGACTTTGAATTTTAATTTTACTCAATGACTAATGATAAGGTTTACTGTAAAATTTTTAGTACCTTAATATATACCATTTTTAAAAATATGCCAGGCTTCTTTATTCATACATTTATGAAACTGAAATGAGTAGCACTCCTAGGTAGAAAAAAGTAACTTTTTATTTCAACATTTTACCATATTTAAGTTTTTGGCCATCAAAATTTTTGACTAAAAATAATTTTTTAAAGTTTATTTATATAATTCAAGGGAGAGAGACGGCATACACAGAAGACAGAGGAAGAGAGAGGGAGAGAGAGGGAGAGAGAGGGAGAGAGAGGGAGAGAGAGGGAGAGGGAGAGGGAGAGGGAGAGGGAGAGAGAGAGAGAGAGAGAGAGAGAGAGAGAGAGAGAGAGAAAGAGAGAGAATCCTAATCAGGCTCCATGCCATCAGCACAGAGCCCAACTTGGCACTCAGTCTCACAAACTGTGACATCATGACCTGAGCTGAAATCAAGAGTCACACACTGAACTGAGTCACCCAGGTACCCCTGACTGAAATTGTTAAATAGACTCCTCTCATTCCTGATTTCTAGTAATAGGGATAATTGAAGTATTTTGAATCTCCAGTCATTATGGAATAAGTCCAATAAATATTTTATTATATAATCACTTTAAGCATAATTACATAAGATACCAGTAAATACTATGTAGAAAACTTTGCTATTTAACTTTAAAGAGTGACATAGATGAATGTATCTAATTGCTTTTTCCAAATATTTGACAATCAACTATAATATTCTTATTTGCTTCTGAGACAGAGCATTCTTTTATATAATTCTATATACAATTTTACATAGCTTTTATAAAATTTCATAAAGTACTTTTTATCAGGAGTTTCTATAAATGAAAAAGATGAAGTTATTTCCAAATAAATGTAATTTTAACTTCTTAGTATAAAAATTAGCATGTTAGTTTCAATTTGAATGATAATTTTATAACACTTGTCTGTATTCCACCTGAAGGAAAAAATATGAAAGGGTACATTATTTGCCATCATTAGACAAAAATTTGTCTGAAATTTTAAGGAATCCTGGGAAGGATTCAGAGGAATCCCTCTGAACTCTGTTTCACCAAGTTGTTTAAAAATCTCTATTAGTGATTCACTTCTTTAAGATTTATTTTACATTGAAATAGCCTGGAAAAGTTTCTGTGTAATTATTTATGCCTTTATGAGTCATTATTACTCCTTTTAGCTAATATAAATAAAATATGAGTTAGAAAAACAGGACCACAGATAAGATCTTAGGAAGAAATCTTGCAAAGTAAAGGTTTTAGTTTTATAGAAGGTTGGAAGGGAGGTATTGTATGCCTAGACCAAGAGGAAAGTAAAGGATGAACAATTAGAAGCAGAGAGAGGAGAAATGGGATACTGAAAAATTGGGAGAGAGACTGAAAAAAGTCAAAGGTAGCCTAATTCTAAATTTGAAAGTTGCTAAAAGAGTAGATCTTGTATGAACAGACCTTCCTCCAAAGAAGGCATACATATGGCCAACAAACACACGAAAAGATGCTCAGCATCACTAATCATCAGGGAAATGCAAATAAAAACCACAAGGAGATACCACCTCACACCTGTCTGAATGGCTAAAATCAAAAACACAAGAAACAACAGTTTTGGCAAGGATGTAGAGAAAAATGGAACACTCACGCACTGTCGGTGGGAATGCAAACTGGTGCAGCCACTATGAAATAGAATATGGAGGTTCCTCAAAAAGGTAAAAATAGAACTACTCTACTATCCAGCAATTGCACTACTGGGTATTTACAAAAACATGAATTCAAAGGGATACATTCACTCCTTTGTTTATTGCATCATTATTTGCAACAGCCAAATTATGGGAGCAGCCCAAATGTCTATTGATAGATGGATGAATGGATGGAGATATATAACATTTAAAATATATATTTTAACATATATATATTTAAACATATATATATGTTTAACATATAAATATAAACATATAAATATATATATATTTAAACATATATATATAACATTTAAAATATATATATATTTTAATTTTCTTTAATTTTTTAATTTTTTTTTAGAGAGAGAGAGAGCGAGCGAGCAGGGGAAGGGGAGGGAGAGAAGGAGACACAGAATCTGAAGTGGGCTCTAGGCTCCAAGCTATCATCACAAAGCCTGAACCATAAGATCGTGACCTGAGCCATAGTTGGATGCCAAAATGACTGAGCCATCCAGATGCCCCTATAAAGAGTATATATTACACACACACATATATATATACTATTTATAATATATATAGTATTTGTTTATAATTTTATTATATATAATAACCTAAGTATATGTAATAATATACTATATATGTGTATGTATGTGTGTGTGTATATATACACATATTATTCAGCTATAAAAAAAATGAAATCTTACCATCTGAAACAACATGGATGGAAATAAATGATAAAAGCCATAGGATTTCACTCATATGCAGAATTTAAGAAGCAAAACAAAGTAAAAAAAAAAAAAAAGAGGGACAAACCAAAAACAGACTCTTAACTATAGAGAACAAACAGTTGGTTACCAGAGGGGAGGTGGGTGAAGAGATGGTGAAATAGGTAAGGGGGATTAAGATTATACTTATCTTGATGAACACTAGGTGATGTGTGGAACTACTGAATCAGTATATTGTATATTGTACACTTTATAAACTGTATGTTAACTATACTGGAATTAAAATAATAAAAATTAAAGAGTAGATCTTGAATGTTCTTATCACAAGAAACAAAATTTTAACTATATGTGGTGATGGGTATTAACTTAGGGTGATCACTTCACAATATATACAAATATCAAATTATTATGTTGTACACCTGAAACTAATATGTCAGTCAAACCTCAATTAAAAAAAAAAGATAGCATAATTCTGTCCTTAAATGTAATCCCTTAGTTACTTCAACTAAACATAAAGAGAAATCATTTCATCTAACTTTGTCAATTTATATGTAATTTAAAATGAGACCAGTTAGTTTACACAAATTTTCTCAGGTTGAAATAGCTAGATACCGTAAGACACAGGACCAGTCACAGGTGACCAGTCTACTTGTTCTCATTTCAATTCACTTCACTACATTACAAAGTAAACAACTCAACCTGGTTTTCTTTAAATATGCTATTTTACAAGAAATGATTTTATACCAATATTGACTATAAACTTATTATGGAGAACATATTGTAATTGACCAAATGAGACTGAACAAAAATTGCAATATAGTTGGCTAGAGGTGAATTTAATCATCAAGATTAAATAGTTGAAACCTAACACACTAACAGGAAATTAAAGAATAGAAAAAAAATGTTGAGGATTTGTATGAACATTCCCAATTTCCCTTGGAATTATCTTGTCCTCAGAACAGTGTCTTATTCCCCTTCATTTTTTCCTATAGTGCTTATTCAGCATTAAGCCAAGAATTATGTTTGTATAGTAATATATCATCAAGACCAATGGATACCCATTTATTTAAAGTTACATAAATACATACCTAAATACATTTTTCCAACTTTAAATTCTAAAACCGCTTCCCCTAAGGGATTCATAATGGTGCAGAATTACTCAGAGTACACACCTAGATTAAAAGACAAACCACACATTCCATAGAGTCTAAATCGAAGAGTGTCTCATCATAATATCACTCCTGAATGTTGTTTTAGAAACTTCTGCCAGATCCGAGGTCTGGAACTTGTTACACATACAAGCATGATAAATAAGAAAAAAATAAACAAGTGAGATGAATTTTTAACCACGGCAAGGAACAAAAACTGCCAGCACAATTTCAACCCAAGAAGCACTGAAAGGCTCTTTTATGTCTAACCACCATCTAGGGGAAGGGAGGCAGAGGTAGAGGATGGAATAAATGCATCTTTGGGTCAGTTGCAAACATTAGCTTTTTTGGATAACTTATGCTTTTGTGGTGATGTGACCTGAGAAAACAGATTGACTCTAAATTCTGTAAACAGTCTTTTCTTTCAGAACACAGTGCTTATTCTACAAGGGCATTTTTCCATCATCATTTATTTGAACCAATTTTTTATCTTATAAACATCAGTAACAGAAAAGATGCTTATGTTTGGGTGGCTCAGTTGGTTAAGTGTTGGAGTCCTGATTTGGGTCAGGTCATGATCTCAATGTCTTATGATCAAGCCCCACATTGGTCTCTGAGCTGGGAGCTGGGTGTGGAGCCTCCTTAAGATTTTCTCCCTCCCTCTCCCTCTCCCCCTCTTCCCCTGCTCATTAAAAAAAAAAAAAAAAAAGGATGCTTGTGGATGTAGCCATGAAAAATAATCAGTTTGAGGAAGAGTGACATAATTATTTAAGGAAGGATCTGTCTCTTCCTGAGTACTACTTCCATGAGCCCTGTTAGGCAAAGATAGACTTTGGGCCTCTTACAAGGGTGATGTGTGTTAAGATTGATTAAAACATACAAATGAACAAACAAACCACTAAATATCTCTCCATAATAAAGCTATAATAATTCATGATTTCCCAAAGCTGCTCATAAAGAGAATGACATTGCCTGGGGACCTGAAGTAGTTGGAATTGGTGAGAAGCACAGGTAAGTGGAAGGTCCAGCAACATGGTAGGGAGGTGGGGCCTAAGAAAAAGAGTGAGCTGTGAGATAGTCACAGCTATGGATGTGGCACAAATATTTAGGACACACATGTCCAATTTCTAGTGTAAGTGTGGTAGATAGTTGTGTGCTATGCTTTGTGCATTTAAAAGTAACCACTTGGGGCGCCTGGGTGGCTTGGTCGGTTAAGCGTCCGACTTCAGCTCAGGTCATGATCTCACGGTCCGTGGGTTTGAGCCCCGCGTCAGGCTCTGTGCTGACAGCTCCGAGCCTGGAGCCTGCTTCGGATTCTGTGTCTCCCTCTCTCTCTGCCCCTCCCCTGCTCATGCTCTGTCTCTCTCTGTCTCAAAACTAAATAAACGTTAAAAAAAAATTTTTTTTTAAAGTAACCACTTTACCATACTCTTAGACCTCTACTCCTGATTTTTAATAAAATTCTTGTATATAAAATACCTTGTATAAATGTAACTTAAGAAATATAAGAAAATATTCCATGACTGGATCTATGTAGCAAAGAGAGAAGAAAAGGTTGCTAAGACTATTTCAAACAAAGCAAGGAATGAGAGTAAGTCTTGACTAGAAGACACATAAGAATCATTTGGTGGGACCTGAGGGTAATATGTCCTACTATTTGCAGGACTATTTGATATCCCCTTCTTAAAATCAATCAAGGACAATGAAAATAAAACAGGATATAAGAAGTTCCAGAATGGGAGGAAGGTGCTTATTTAGGCTGGATGGGAAGGCAAAACCTCTTTGAGGAGCTCTTATTTGAGCTGAGACATAAATGCCAAACAGAAGGCAGCTGATGAAGACACAGGAGAAGAGTGGTAGGAGATTAAGAAACAATTCTAGAACACAAATTAGCCAGTGCAGTTAGAATAAAATGGATCAGGCCTATTGGTGGAGAATAAAACAGGGTAGGTAGGCTGTGGTCAATTATGTTGGCCTTACACTCTGTCATAGCCTGATTTCCTTAGAAAACAGAGCCTGAGGCAAGCTTAGATACTAACAGTATACGAGGAGGAGTATACTATAAGGGTAGGAAATGTGAGGGGAGAAAGGAAATTAGGCAGGGAAGGAGTATATAGCAATACAAGGAGAGCTTTACTAAGCTAACTATAAACTGTTGCAAGGTCAGGAAACACAGTGCTATAGGGCCCATATGGAATCTCATTACAGTCTACAAGGGAAGATAGAAGAAGACAAAATCTATCTCTAAGCTCTTTTCATATTCTATCTCTCACTGGTCAAAAGTCAAAGTTTTCCATGTGGGATTTTACCTCCCTTATCTTCCTAGGTAGGCAACTGCTGGTGGTACCAGACATTTTGTGTGTGTGGTTGGGTGAGCGCTAGGCAGTGTAGTTGCAGTGGTTTCTGCCATAGGTAGAGGTCATAAAGAAACCAGACTATTAACCCCAAGGGGAGGGTTAATTGGCCAGAGGAATTAGGAAATGATGTTGCAAACCACTGGTTGGAACTTTGAAGACAAAGTTTTAGGATTTCATTCTAATTTCAAAATCAACCCATTGTTATTTTTTTTTAAAGCAAGTGATCAATATTGTTTTATTTACACATTTAAAAGATCACTATCTGCTGTGTGAAGTAAAATGAGGCATGGACAAGAGCTTGGTAGTAGGTAGGGATTTTAGAATTCTCAGCGTAGCATTTTTTTTGTTTTTGTTTTCGATTTGTCAATTCCACTGAAAGTTTGAAAAAGATGAGACAAGAGAAATTACAATTTATCTCAATATGGAGATATTAAACAGCCTTGATCTGAGTCATGATAGTGAAGTAGGGGAACAAAAGCATGATCGGAGTGAGTAGAAAATAAAATGGAAGGTTATAAAGTGAAGGCACTAAAATAAGAATACGTAACCCTTTGGAGAAGTTGTAGGGTGATTTCTGTCAAAGATATTACCTCATTTCTAAAGTGATAATTTTAAAGTGTTTCTATGTATTGGGAATGATCCAATCATGATATAGAAATTTATGAAGTCAGACAAATTGGGGATAATTGCAGGACAACATGCCAGAGTGAGATGACAGACAGCTGGGTTAGCCTTGCAGGATCAGAGGTCCCTCTTTAATCGCAACATTAAAATCCTAATGATGACTTATTTCACATCTATGTGAAAGGTCCATCACTAATTACTAAAATGTCCATCACTAATCAACTGATAATCACTCTATCAAGAATCCAAGAGCTAAGAGTTAAACTTTTAGAATCCAGGTCCAAGTTCCAAATATATGTCACAACTGACACTGGCCATCAAAGAAAAATTGGGGAAACTTACATTAAAAATTTTTCAACTGTTGCTATTATTTAAAAACAAATTATTCTGAAAACCATGCATTATTTCAAAAGTATGTAATGTGAACATTAAATTTTGAATTTTGTGTTCAGTTAATTCAAGCCAATTCCTTTCCTGTCCATAACACTTTTCCCTATGAGGATTCACTTAATCCTCACAGTCATTATGATATCAATAGCACCAAATATGTACATGCCCTTTGATACAAAATGCTTTTTCTCAGAAGCTAATCTATAACAAAATACCTTAAAATACAGAACTGGGGGGAAGCTGTATGGCATAAAATGGTTATTGCAGTAGTGTTTCTAATAGCAAAATATAAGTGATGATGCAAATGTCTAATAATATCATAATGTTTTGATATTAAACATTTAGAAAATGGAATATTACGCAGCCATTAAAAATGGTTTCCTCATGCTTATGTAAGAATATTAAAATACTTTGAATTCTAAGTAAAAAATGATAATAAGTGCATATATTATTATTAAACATGCTTAAAATATATTAAAAATATCTGAAGGATAATGCACACAAATACACAATGTCCTTTGAAACACACTGTTACTATCCCATTACTATTTATTAATACTCCATGGGTCACCTGGGTTGCTCTGTTGGTTAAGCATCCAAGTCTTGATTTTGGTTCAGGTCAGGATCTCACAGTCCTGAGATCGAGCCTCTCCCTCAGGCTCTGTGCTGGGTGGGGAGCCTTCTTAAGTTTCTCTCTCTCCCTCTGCTACTCTTTTCCCTCAAAAAAAAAAAAAAGTATTCTATGAGGCTTTTTTTTTGAAGAGACTTTAAAATCACATACACACATGCCTATAAATTGCTTTTGATCTTGCCATAAAGATCTAAAAAGGCATTTAGATTCTAGTTTCTCAGAAATGGAGTATACATTCTCTGTAGTCTCCCTCTCTCTCTTTTTAATGAACATTAAATTTTAGAGTTTAATTTAAAGAACAAGCCTACTTGAAGGGAGGGGGAACTAGAACAAACAAATAAATCCATGATTCCCTTCTCACTAGTTAACTTTGGAAATAGCTATTATCCATTACAAGCTCTACTCTTATCCCACGCAAGTAGTAGGGGACAATGAATCCATTTGTTTTACTGCCGACATAATTTGGAGATGGAATCTTTATAATATTCCCTGAAGTATCTTTCTTGTTTTTTCCCTTTATGGGTCCAATTTTTCTAATTGTATATGAAAAAGGACGTCAGGGCAATTACACTTTTTTTCACATACATATAGTTATTTAAATACTATTTTCTTTCAACTATATTTCAATTACCATCATTGCTAGCTCATTTTCAGTTACCACACTGGATATTCTAAGATTCATTAAGGTTAGCCTTGGCATGCTTTTGAGGGTGAGGGAAGAAAAAAAATTATTAAGACAACAGGTACATTTTCTCGAGGATGTTGAGATATCAAAGTTCATTCATTATTCTGTATGGCTCCTTATAGCTCTTAAAAATAATAACATACTAAATTTTATATATCAACAATAAGAAGTGATGACAAAGTCAAACATTAAGCACTTTAAAGCCATGATATTAAAAAATTCCTTTACTGGGTGGGGTATAGATTGCTTTATAAACTGATTCTTCAGGGATTTATGAGCCCATAGAAATGTAAAACCCAACAAATATAATGGTTCAGTGAGAGGAAAAGTAAAAATTGCCAAATAATCAATAAAATACAGAATACATCTGTTTTGAGCTATTATTAATGGTTGTATAAAACCAACAAATAAAAACAGTAACAGAAATGCTCTATGTTTATTTTATCTCATAAGATCTAATATTTAGGGCACCTAGGTGGCTCAATCAGTTAGGCAACTGGCTCTTGCCTAAAATTCTCTCTCTCTCTCTCTCTTTCTGTCCCTCCCCCATCCTGTGCACACTCTCTCTCTCAAAAAAAATCCAATTTTTAGGTTCTTAATTGAGTTAGGAAATAAGTAAAAACTATTTTATTAGATATATGTATTGGAATATACTCTACCAAAATACGTTGTTATTGCTAATGATCCTTTGAAAGTGCGATACTGCAAAATGTATGAGATTTTAAAATTACATAAATTATGAGAATGTATAGCCTCTATGGGTATAAATTAACTACTAAAAAAGGTAATGGCCCCATTCAATTATTATCTGGTCTTATCAATTGCTATCTTGTCTCATGAATAAATATCACCTTTTTTTTTGAAAAAGAATAACTTAAAACACTAATTACGTGATTATATATAATTTTCACCTGCAGATAAATTGCATTCAGAATAAGACTTATAGAGCTGAATTGATGTTATTTATTAATAGTCCATTTTTATTACTGCAATAATTAATGTATCATAATTTTTATAACCTCAAGTAGTTATAAATTTTTAAAATTTGTTTTTTAAAATATTTTATTTATTTTTGAGAGAGAGAGCCTGAGCAAGGGAGGGGAAGACAGAGAGGGGGGCAGAGGGACTCCGTGCTGACAGCAGAGAGCCTGACGTAGGGCTCAAACTCAGGAACGGTGAGATCATGACCTGAGCCTTAGTCAGACACTTAACTGACTGAGCCACTCAAGCACCCCAAGTAGGTATAAATCCTTAATGCAAAGGGTAAGCTCATTATTTTTAAATCTCAGATACCTCAGATATCTGAATTATTTCTGTTAACCTTATGTTTTGCATATTTAAGGCAACTTAAGTGGTTTTATACTTTCAGATTTTGGAGACTTGGCTCTCAATCCACCTCCTCTTTAAGTAGTTCTTTTGAGCAGTGAGCATAGGAATTTAAGATCAACGCAACAGTTGGGAGTATTCACAAAAGTAGTAAGAAGAAACATTTATTTTAGGTTTATGTGTGTAACTCATGACAAACTAAAAGTACATTAAGTAGTGTTTCTCCATTTCCTGCTCCCAATTTCTTTTGTACACCTAACTCATGTTACACACATTTTTATCTTTGCTCTTGTTTGTTTAACTTGTAAGAATCATAATTAAATTTGCACTCAGTAAAACAAATATTTTATCATTTTTTCATTTTTTAAATGTTTATTTCTTTTTGGGAGAGAGACAGACCACGAGTGTGAGAGAGGCAGAGAGTTAGGGAGACACAGAATCAGAAACAGGTTCCAGGCTCCGAGCTGTCACCACAGAGCCCAATACAGGGCTCAAACTCATGAGCAGTGAGATCATGACCTGAGCCTAATGTATTAATGTATCATAAGTCAGACGCTCAACAGATGGAGCTACCCAGGCACCCCACAAATATTTCTATTAATAAATATTTTTAATTTAAAAATTTAATTCCTAAAATCTACACTAAATTCAGTTTTAAATAAAGAGGAAAAAACTCAGAGAAACCTAAATGTTTGTGTGTGTGCCCTGATTAAATATGTTTGTGTGATATGTCTGAGTGTTTGTGTTTATATGTGTGAATATATATCCCCTTCCTTGGAAATGCTGGAAGAATAATTATTAAAAAATTTTATTCTTCTTACTTTTTATGTACAACATAGTTATTGTACCTTTCTTCAGTACCAATTTTTTTCAAATTATTTTTATCATTATTTCATTATTTAACTTTCATTTTTCTTAAAAGAAAAGGAATGAAATGGCTCAGACATATGAAAAAATTCAATATAACTCGATAATGATTTTTTGCCACCAAGAGAAAATTGTATTATTTCATATTCTTAACATTGTTCTCAAGATGAGACACCTGTATTTAATTTAAGACCATGAATTGTTCTATTGATTCCAAATGAACTGGTCCAGCACAGACAATATCTATCTAGTGATTAATTACATTAAAATACTTTAGATGTTACCTAAACTGGTCATTTATGTAAGAATCTGTTTATATAAGTCTTACATGCAATCTAAAATTTATCTATTATAGGACTTTTCAACCTTCGTCCTGTGCATTTTAGTATGCTTAGCAGTATTCCTGACATCTAGAAGCTAAAAGTAAAAAGTTCCTCTCCAGTGTGACAATGAAATGTGTCTCCAAAAGTTCCCAAATGTCCCCTGTTGAGCAAAATCACCTTGGATGAGAAACACTCATCTCTTCCAATGAGCCATATGATGCTTAAAACTCCTCTTTGTTCATACTGATTATACAGGATTATTTTTCTCTTGTATGTGAAAAGTATCATTTTATGAGACAATTATATTGAAAAAATAAGGGAAAAATACTATTTAACTTACCATTTTTAGTATATCTCATCATAGTTTGCATGTTTGTAATAGTTTTGAGAAAATTTGTAGGATAGAGTTATTTTATTCTAATCTCAAAATATATATTAGTTGATTTTTGTATTTTCGACTGAATAAGACCTGTATAATCCATCCTGTAATCATTTAGACATTTAGATTAGTTATAAGATTATATGATAAGCATCACAATTCCCTTGTATCTCTCAAAATATTTACAGAAGTTAAATGACAACTTTAGTTTTACCTTTAAACATTTTGTTTTGACTGTAAGTGCCAATGAATAAGCAATTAACCCTTTCTATCCCATATTAATTCACTATGAAGAATTATTCAGAGATTAACACTGTGTTGGCCACAATAGTGAAATAAATGTTATTAGTCACAATATTAACCAATGAATTAAAACATGACAATCAAGTTTTAGTGAAAACTTCTATTTCATGCAACTAAAAAGCCTGACTCCTGAGGAAGAGGCCAGGGAAAGAAATGAGGTGATGTCAAATCATTTACAAGTAAGGTTCCAAGAAGCCTGAGCAAAGCTATTCTTCACCTTCTCAGTGCCATGATCAAATCAACAAGTCATAAGAGAGGATGAGGGTGAGTCTAAGAGTGAAAATGGGACACTGTATTACATTCAACCTTTCACCCACATGACCAGAGAAACCCCTCCCGTTTTGGAGCATAGAGAGTCAGATATATCCCATGGTGACTGTTCAGTACTCATTTTATTCAGACCCTCTCCTCTGAAAAAAAGGGGGAAAAAGAACAATCACTCATGATTCATCAAAAAAATACAGGAACATGCCTTGGAAAAGTAATGGAAACAGGAACAGGATGGCCAAAGTGGGACAGTATTGAAGAGCACCCCCATAAAACAATAGAACAAAGTATGTCTGGCAATGGGGAGGAGATTAATACTGGAAGAGGCAGAATCACAGTCCTTTGGCAGGAGATAGTCCTAATGAGTGCAGCAGGACTGTGGGTGAACATTAGGAATGATGGCTGAAAAGCCACTGCTGTAGCAGAGACAGCTCTACGGGATTCTGGAATTGGAACACACTAGAGTTTAAAGCACCATTCAGTAGCTAAAGCATGACAAGTGAGAGAAAACCAGAGGTGGAAGGCTATTATTCCTGTAATGACAATGCCTGGCTTTAGTCAACCCTATAATGCTCGTTTGAGGGGGTGAGCTTCTCAATGCTTGGGTGCTACAAGCTGCATGTATCCTGTTTCTTCCTGTATTGGGGAAACCCATGGAGTACCGAGCTAAGGATGGGAAGGGAACCAAACCTGAGCAATGATACCTGAATTTCCTGAATACTATGTTTGAGAAAGCTATTTCATAGTTGTTTCCATAAATCATGAGAAACATGCAACCTCGCAGATAGTAAATCTAGTAGGATTCAGTAGACTCCAAAGGAAAGAGAGTAAGCCCTAAAACTAAACTATCCTGTAAATGAGCGTATTTAGAATTTTGATTATAACTTTGAATATCATTCATATGTAAGCTCAAGACATGTGAAAAATTAGAGAGAGCCAAGGAATTGGAAGCATAAGAGAGACGACCTACGAACACATTTTCTCATCCTGAGGTGGCTGGTTGCCTACCATTCTCATGTGCAGCAGATGGCAAAAAGGCAGTAAGGGTGGGAGTGGCTGGCACTTCACAGACTGCCAGGCTCCGTCTGGGCTCTTGATAAATATTAATTAAGTGAACTGAATCCATTCAAGAGTGCAGTCCATGCTGCCAATTATGACAAACAGTCTTTGTTGTATGTATGACAACCAGTCTCATGTTAGCATGACAGGGAAACTTTGATATGTCTTTTTAAAGAATAAATGTGGTACACAGATAACCCAAGAGAGGTGAAACCAAAGGCACACACGTTTTTAGACCCTACTTTATAAACATATTATTACAATCATAACCTGGTGACATTGATTAGCAATTCATCTGGAAGTAAAATTGTAATACTTCAGCGAAATCAATCTGTGTACAATAAAGACTGGCAGAGCCTTAGGTGTTTTTCTTCACCTGGCCTGGGGCTGTAGTGGATAAGGAGGGAAAAAACAGCAGTACAGAGCTCTCTCGTGAAGGGTCTCATACTCTTGGGCTCACAATCCATGTAACTTAGCAATTGTGAAATGTTACCTGGGTTCCTGAATTGAAAACTTTTCAGAGTGGTCTGTGTGCCTCTCTTCAGGAAACATGAGAAGGTTGGGAGAGAGAAGGTTAGAGAGCTACAGCCTAGATAAAATGAAGACAGCCTAGATAAAATGAAACAATCTCCTTGAGGGATTAGAGCTAGGAGTCATAAAGAAATCTAGATGTTCAAAAGCATCCCCCAAATCAGGTGTGTTCATTTAATTTTGTAGGCAGAGCTTTCCCAAGTGAAAGCGTCATAGGAATACATCTTTACTACAGCAAGTTACCCATAATGTCTGCAGGTCTTGCCAGCCTGTGGGTTCAGATAAGGATTCATTAATATTAATGCCCCAATTCCACAGGCTCTCTCTTAATGGCAAGATATCATTCTCCCTCCCAGTGTGCAATGTTTGCAAATCTTGGCCAGTTATTTCTGGGAGTCCTCAAGTGCTGCCTCAGAAGTTGTTTCTTTTATTCCAGCTTTCTAGTTAATGGATACTGCCAGGCAATGTCCCAAGGGGAGGCACCTAGTCAGTGGCAATTTCCCAGGATTTTTAAAAAGGATATTGTTAGGCTCCAGAGTTATCATATGGGAATGATGTCTCTTTCTCTTGTGCCTTGTCCTTTGTGCCCCAAAGCAGCACAATTAGTGCCTGGAGCCCCCCCCTGAATGCAGCTCCCTTTAGTTTTTGTATGTCAGAATTACCAGTGGGCACAAGTAAGAAACATTCAGGCTACTCCTACCTATCCTTGAGGATAACATTGCTTCCCCAGGAAGCATTTCCTGACTTTCAGAATGGGTTAGGACACCTATCTTTCTGTTCTTTCTGTTCTGTTCTGTTCTCATAATTCCCTATATTTCTTTCTTTCTTCTTTTTTTCCCCCACCACGATAGTTCTCTATATTTCTGTTATGGTAGCTAGTAATTTCATTTTTATTACTTGTTGGTCTGTCTTCCCCCTCTAAACTATTTATAAGGGAATAAACTTTGTATGTTTATATAGCATGGTGTTCCTTAGCAGGGCTACACCTGCACAAGTCCAGAAGGCACTACGGACATTGGATTCTCTGAATTTGGGTAGCAAAGGCCCCAGTCTGCAGCATTAATATAAAATGCTAGATTCTTAATAAGTAATTTTGAATGAGTAAATCCTATTATGTATTTATATGTCTCTCCAAAAACTTTACTTAAAATCCATGTATAAAACAAACTTCCAAGAATAATAAATAGTGCAAATACTCCTGGGTGACTCAGCCCACCCTAGAGAAGATACTTAAATTCTGAATCCCAAATTACACTTAAGTAAGATACTTGAAATTTGTTATATAAGGAAATCAAGATAAAGGACAAATTACACTTAAGATACCAGAAATGTATTATAGAAGGAAATCAAGATAAAGGACTGCATATATAAAAATACATATCTAATATAATGTAATATACTACAATATGAGATCTCGTGCATTTGGGAAAACTGGTGATGAAGCAATGCTATACAGAAGAATCTGAAATTTCCATCCATCCAATTCAAATGTCCATACAGGATGAAAACATGGTAAAGATGTAAATAGGAGTGAGTACATAGGAGTTGGGGCTTAGGAAGCATAAAGGGGACAGGAACATGTATTCGTTCAGTTATTTTACAAATATTCATTGACCACCAACTCTATGGCAGGTGCTATGCTAGACTAGGGGAACACAGTGGCGAATAATATGTGGGAAACAAACGATAAATAAATTAATAGATAAATAACAAATAATGTTAATACTTAGATACTAATTGTTGAAAACTCAGTAGAACCACAGGATAGAGCATAGTATAGGCATGATGTGGTTATTTAATACAATTTGGTCATGGACTGACCTCTCTGAATCAAGAGGAGAGAGCATATAAAGATACTGGGAAACAGCACTGCAGGAGACGAAAAAGCATGCTGAGGTAAATAGGTAACACCAGTGGAAAATATCCTTGAAATTATTTGGTGAATCAGAACAAACAAATGAGAAAAGTATCAAAGTGGGATTTATAGCTAAACTTAATACATTGCTATGCATTCCGTGTTGTAAATATTGGCAGTTTACAGACCATAGAAAATGGATGCTCCATGCATTCTGCTAAGCACTTTACATTTAACCATCTCAAGACTCCTCGACATAAGTTGTAACATTACCTCTATTTTACATATGAGAAGGTAAAGGCCAAAAAGTAGAAAACTTTCCCAAGGTCACAAAATCAACAAATGTTAGTGCTAAGATTTGAATCCAGAAACTTTCTATAGAATATATGATATTAATCAGATACATATGTCCTCTAATGCATTTCCAATTTTAATGTCATTTGGGAAACTTAGACATGGGTAAAACATGTACTTTAATATTTGAATTACTCAAGTAATCACCTTTTAATTTATTTAAAAAATGTTTTTAAATGTTTATTTTTGAGGGATGGTGGGAGAGAGAGCGAGACAGAGACAGAGTACGAGTGGGGGAGGGGCAAAATTAGGAGACAGAGTCTGAAGTAGGCTCCAGGAGCTGAGCTGTCAGCACAGAGCCCGATGCAGGGCTTGAACCCATGAACTGTGAGATCATGAGCTGAGCCGAAGTCGAATGCTTAAATGACTAGCCACCCAGCCGCTCCTCAAATAGTCACTTTTTTCACTTAGTGTAGATAATTTGGTTTTCTTAGTTGAAAAACAATAAAACAAAATACTATAGTAATAAAATATTTTTTATTCTTTATTTTGTGCTAATTCAAATGTCTGTGTCAGAAATAGCTATGAAAGAGCATAAACAACACAATGATTTCCATTATTCTTGCAGTTGTTGGTATCATCTGGCATCATAAAATAATAAAGTTAGCTATGATAGTTGGTGTCAATTACTGAGGCAGCTAAATGAAAGGGTCATCTTCACTTTAAGTGAATAAATGATAATCTATGAATTTATATCATTTCTAACTTTACATCAGCCGAATCTACTTATGATGCTCTCTGGGTGAGAAAAGAAACAATTTTTAGAATCTGTTTACATTTTATTCGGTTCTAAATATTAACTAAGGAATTATTTTTAAAAGATAATTAAAGTAGTATTAAAGGAAATCTTAAAAGAGAATATTAAAAATGGAATCAGCCTATGGTACAGCCCACAGAAGATGGCTCATAATGTACTACAAATAATTTCTGACAGTGTTTCTGGATGCTTCTTGGAATTCTTCCCTTGGGCAAAGTTAACAACCTAATATCAACATTCTTTTAATGAAAGTATCCATGGTGATGAGCAAATATATAAACACAGACAACTTAATTCATGGAACATTTATATTAATTTTATTGATTAAAAATGTGGCCGCTATTATCACTACATATCCATTACTTCATAGTTCAGTGAACGGAAAGCTGGTCCCAAACTGCTGCTTTTCCCCAAACATTAAATAAAAATCTTCTACCAATTTTACCAATTTAAACATACCAGCAACAACGGCCCCACCAATATATCTGTGGGTGACACATTTTCTGCTCTGTAAAAATCATGCTATCCAAGGTGTTTTGCCTCCTGTCAGACAAAGCTATGGTAGTAGGAATAATGGATTTAACAGATACACACTGTAATGGCTGGAAAAACAGTGACTTGAGGAGATCACAAATGGGAGAGAATTTTAATGCTAAAAGCCACTCCGAATGTTCCAGTGGGCAGTGCCAAGCAGAAACACGGTAGATGACAGATGGTAAATATATTCTCACCAACTGACAATTGCAATTCCCATGGCCAAACGGTTCCTATGTCATACAGTTCCCAGGTCAAATAGACTTCATTCTATACTATGCTCGGCAAATACACTAATTATCTTTAGTGAACTAATGTCTTGAGCTACCAGAGTACTTCATATGTATAATGAAATAATTGTTTAAAAATTCAGGACACTGAAAAATCTATTTGATCATGCATACTGTGCTACTTTACTCTGGAATGTTTTTAAGTATTATAGGAGACTCAGTTAACATCTTTAGTGTTTCGAAAAAATATTTTCCCACAGTGGAAACTGATACAGAAAATCATCCAAAACTGTTTTGCCAAGTTACATGGAAATGAATTAGAGAGATGATTAAAACTGTCGTAAGAGGTAATTTTTGTATCAGGCTTTCGCTGTGTGTACTTGGTGTTTTAGAAAAAAAAATTACTTGGTCCAGAGTTTCTTCAGATTGGTATGAATTACATCACTTAAAATGAAAGGTAATCCGTTTTGTTTTGATATTGCTATGTTACATCAATAGAAGTCTTTAATTTAACATTAGTAAAAAGATCACCTGTTCACCTACAAAAAATGTCACTTCCGGTCTTCAAATATGCAACAGATTAGGAATGTTGGGAGTGCTGGCTAGCTCAATACAAAAATCTTTCTGACTTTGATTTTGCTATTACATCGAACTCACATTTTGGAGTCTATAACCACCCTGCTGAAAATGTACAAAGGAAGGTGATCCGCACTACACACAGGGTTGAGACTGTCACACTGAAAAGGATCCATTCCCCCATACTGGCAGCATTTTCTATGTATTTCTTTTTCTCATTCACTCTGAGAATAGGACTGAGAAGTTTTGCCAGATAAAATCTTGCTGGGACTTGGAAGCTAATAGTTTTCAGTTGCTAATTTGCATTAACCTCTAGCTATGCCAGCTTCAAAAATGAGACTGCCTACAAAGCCAGATGACCTTAAGTAACTCTAAGAATTATCAGTCACCTCTGCATTATTAATTTGACAGGCTCCTATGTAGTGCCAAAATAGGTAATACAGATCTGAGTTCCTCAATCCATGTCATCATATTAATCCAGTAATGGCCAAATTTCCACGTAATTCCTTCTACCCCAGTCATACCATAGCATCAAGAAAGATTCACTGAAATTTCATTTTCTTATTGTTATTTTTGGGAAGTAATATGTCACCATAAAACTTAGTAGCTTAAAACAACAGCTATTGAATTTGCTCACAATTTGTCAGGCTGTAATATGGGTTGAACTTAGTGGGCAGCTTTCCCACAGGCCTTAGCTAATCTCACTTACGCATCAGGACTCACCTGGGAACTGACTGGGGCTGGTTAGTGAGAATGACCTCACTCATAGTCTTGGTGGATAGCTGGCAGATGGCTAGGGCAATAGGGGTGACTGGGTCACAGATCTCTCTCCATCCAGCAGGCTAGCCTGGGCTCACTTACATGGTGGTTGCAGAGTTTCATAAGCTTCAAGAAAAGGACAAGCCCCAATGCACAAGCATCTTCTAATTCTCTACTTGTCATGTTTGGTATTGCCTCATTGACCAAAACAAGTCACATGGTTAAACCCAGAATCCGAGTGGATGAGTACTCAGAATTACAGGGAAAGGCAAAGTGGATACAAAGAGGGGAATAATTTGTGGCTATTTTTGCAATTTATCATACTTATTAAACACAATCAGTTTAACATGCAGAACAGAGTACTGACTGGGTTTATAGCTTTAGCAATGTTTACTAGAAAATAAGGCCAAAAGCTGCTACAGTGCTAAGTTTTCAAAAGGCCAAAAATTTAGATAAATGCTTTACTGTACACATTTAACAATGACTAACATTTTTGGACTTTTATTGTATACAATATATCAGCATCTTACGTACATTAATTCATTTGCCTGGGAAAATACCCAATGGGGTCCTTGAGTACGTTATTTACCAGCACGGACTTGAAATCAGACTGCCTCTGTTTAGTCCTAGTACACTACTTATTACTTGTGGGATTTTGGTTAAATAAGCAACCTCACAGGGCTCTTGTATTTTCATGTATTAGTAGATACAGAGTCCGTAGAACTGTGCCTAATGTACCATGAGCGCTATATAAGTTATTACTATTATTATAAGTTATGTACTATTATCTCCATTTCAGTAATCACATAGAGAAATTAATTTACTCACCAAAGTAACATAGAGTCTACATTCAAATTGAAGACATTGATTCAAAATCTCATAGTTACGCTACTTAATTCTATTTTGTGCAATGGGGAAACAAATATGGGGACTATTTTTACACATATCTTTTACATATAAATAATTTTCCACTGTATTCAACACTTTAACAATTCAAACACTGGTTTTTATTTTTCTCATTATATAACAAATACTTTGACCTGAAGAATTTTGAATAATTAATTCCCTGGTTACGTTTGTTTAATTAAATTATTATCACAAAAAATAACACTGAGTTTTTACTTTCTTTCTGGTAGGTGTAGCTATATATATTCTTTGCCATGGTCTAATATTAAGGACTAATTAGTTTATTGAAAAGATGCTGAATTTAACATAGTGTCTAAGAACATTTGGGTTTCAATTCCAAATCTTTCACTTATATGAAGCCTAGAAAAGTTATTTGCCTTCTCTAAGTCTTGGTTACATAATCAAAGATAAAAATATGTCCTATATCCGAGAGAACAAAGTGAGATTAAGGTCTTTTAAAAGTCAGAACAGGGGCGCCTGGGTGGCGCAGTCGGTTAAGCGTCCGACTTCAGCCAGGTCACGATCTCGCAGTCTGTGAGTTCGAGCCCCGCGTCAGGCTCTGGGCTGATGGCTCAGAGCCTGGAGCCTGTTTCCAATTCTGTGTCTCCCTCTCTCTCTGCCCCTCCCCCGTTCATGCTCTGTCTCTCTCTGTCCCAAAAATAAATAAACGTTGAAAAAAAAAAATTAAAAAAAAAAAAAAAAAAGTCAGAACAGTGGGGGGGCACCTGGGTGGCTTGGTCGGTTGAGCGTCCGACTTCGGCTCAGGTCATGATCTCACGATCCGTGAGTTCGAGCCCCACGTCGGGCTCTGTGCTGACCGCTCGGAGCCTGGAGCCTGTTTCAGATTCTGTGTGTCTTCCTCTCTCTCTGCCCCTCCCCTGTTCATGCTCTGTCTCTCTCTGTCTCAAAAATAAATAAACGTTAAAAAAAAAAATTAAAAAAAAAAAAGTCAGAACAGTGGGTAGTATATAGTGAAAGTGTAATACATACTGTGATTATCAATAGTTGCAGTATTAATTGTTTTATTAATATGAACAACTCTTCTTTGAATAAACTTTATGTAATTCACAAATAAGATATACATTTGAACATTAGATTATGTTATTATTTGGATTCTATTATAACATAATAGCTCTGATGAAGCTATTATGAAAACACATTATAGGGAAGCAAAGCATATTTTAAACTTACTTATTTAAAGAACAAATGGCTTTCTGGAAGGCATTAGTAATGGAGAGTAATTTCACAGTGCCTATATATTATGAACATCAACTTACTGGTACCAATTTACTGTAGGAGATATTTAATAGCATGGAATTGGGTGCTGGGTTTATAATGGTTAGGGACATGGACTGTAAGGAGAGACCACCTAGATTCAAACACCACCTCCATCACTTTCTCTGACTGTGTTATGTTGGGAAATACCTAACCTGAGTCTTAGTTTCCTAATCTGTAAAATGGAATTAACAATGAACACACAGATTTATTATAAGAATTAAATGAGATCACTTATATTAAGGTGGAACCTTAGGAAATTATTAATATTTCCCATTTTCTGACCTACAGAAATGCAATTTCATGTAACTCAACTTAGTGCAGGTACTCAACATAGAAAGCACTGAATAATTTCTAGCTATTATTATTACTAATTTCTGGAAAGAATGCAGTTTCTTTGTTTACATAGCCAGATTATCTCCTTAAGCTAGTAAACACAAGTGCATTTTAGTTAATGTAACAAGTGTAAATGAAATGGAGCATAACTACTAAAACGTGACATATGCGTGGCAAGGAAATATTATAAAAGAAAAAGTATACCAGTGAATGATTCAAATGGGTCTGAATACTCTAAAGATAACATTTTTTCTCTTGAATATTCCAGAATGTGATACCAACTTCTTGCTCTAAGCTGATCTTCTCTTACTTTGAGAAAGCTATTGTTTCTTTCAAATAATATATTAACCTTTTTTTTTTCTGAAAATGAAGGGAACATAAACACAACAAAAAATTACCAAAAGACATCTTCTGAAAGTTAATATCTGTAAAATTACAGTTTAAGAAAACCAACAATTTTTGTTAAACTACACTTCTTGGTAAAGTGATCAAAACAGTTCCTATGTTTACACAGTCTATAATTGCAAAATTCTATATTCTCCACAAGAGATAATAAAATTTCCTCCTATATTGTCTCTATTTGCTTCCTTACCAAAACATCTTTTTCTTGGCTGCCACACACTTGGATATGTTGCCTTCTTTATTATTCAGCTTCTGTGATTTCTTATTATCTACTCCTAGTATTCCAAGTATACCTCATCAATCCTCCTGACCATACTCATATCAATGTCCTCCAATGAATGAAACTTAGTAAGATACCATTCCTGCTTTTAGTTATTTATATCCACTAATTTATGCTGGGAGTGATGATCCTCCTGTGTAATTAACTTGAGCTTATGTAATTACTATGACATAAACATATTAAAATATTTTCAAGGACTGGTTTTACATCTGTGGAGTCCAGATTGCCTGGAGCAAGAAAAGGGCTTCCTAGAGAAAACTCAACCACAGGAAGGAATCAAGATGGTGAGCCAGATGCAGACACAGTAATGGCTGGCAGAGCAAAGGAAGTCCAAGTATAGGTTCATGAGATATGCTAATTCTAACCCAGGTGCCTTGGCATCATATTTCAATGGTAAAACACAGAGGTTCTCTGAATACTTGAACAATCTGCTCAGTTGAAATAGAAGCAAGTTTGGTTAGTATGCTATCTATTTACCAAGTTGAGTGTTACATAGGAGGTTGTTTTCTTATGGAATTAGGGCAGAAATATTGCTTATCTTCTTCAAGGTCCAAAGGTAGTAGTTTTCCAAATCCACTCTGGAGTGACACATTTCTAACTTCATCAGCTTCTAAAGGTGATAGTAATGGCCTCAGAAGGGGTACTGAAACCATGAACATTGCAGTTTGTAAAACTGGGCTGGCTGTACAGTTCTGGCTCACCTTTCCAAGCAACCACTGAAAGAACAGTTTTAATAATTCTTATAATAGGGGTGATTGGGTGGCTCAGTCAGTTAAGCATCTGACTCTTGATTTCAGCTCAGGTTGTGATCACACAGTTAATGAGATAGAGTCCTGTGTTGGGCTTGGGATTTTCTCTCCCTCTCTCTCTGCCCTTCCCCTGCTCATGTCGCGCGCGCTCTCTCTCTCTCTCTCTCTCTCTCTGAAAATAAATAAATAAACTTAAAAAAGAAATCCTGTAATATATTTTGTCTTAAAAAAGCTTTTGTTAGGTGTCTTAAATGATCCTAATGTGGATGATCATTTTTATTTTGTAAGACCGGAAAGAGAAGGCAGAAAGTGGTACCCAAGATTGACCAACATTCAACATCATCTTGGGGTTGACCTTAGAGAAGCACTTTATCTCTGGATCTGCATTGGACTTGGCCCACCCAATCCAAGTTCTGCTCTCTAGGGGCAAATTACAATTCAAAGTGATTCATGGGCACCAGTATTCTTACAGGCAAGCAAGGTGCCTCTTGAAACATGGACATTTGTGTATTAATGTAAACACACTATATCTACAGAGGCTGGATGGTTAGGCCTGAACCAATGTTCCACAGGATCAAGAAACTGAGGCCCATGTCACCGTTGAAAATTAAAAATTACATTCATAAAATTTTATAAAATAGTAAAAAATTAAATGTATAAAAGTATTATTATGTATTATTACTCTGAATTAACTAACACCCTTAGAGATAGGTGTCTAAACATCAGAGTAAATTGTTACCAGATTTTTCTTCTTTCTACCTGGAAGAAATAACATAAAATATGCTCTTTAAATGCATACAATATGGTTTAATAGCTTTTGATTCTTCCATTCTTTCTCTTCCCTTTAGCCCTTGGCTGACCTACCCAGGACTGGAGCCACTCCTTTCATTTTTCAGCAGAGAATGTATTCATACTTCTCACTTACGGTAGCATGATGTTTCTAATCAAATCTAAGGACTTGGGATTTAGTTTAAAACACTAGCATAACACATTTAAGTATAGATAAGTAACTACGAGTGTTACTCTCTGGTTCAAAAAATACATTAATAATAACTGGGTATCTTCTCCAATTTCAGATTGTTTTAGGAGTTTTGACTAGTTTAATCAGCCAAATACTATTTTTTAAACTAGTTTTTTTCTTTCATTTCTTTTATTATGAAGTTTTATCCCTCTTTTAAAAATTAGAATGTACAAAGATAAAATTCCTTCTCCATGGCATAAAATCAATTCAATTTGTTGAACAAATATGGAGAGGCAGTTTTAGAGGAGACAGGGTCAAGTATCAGTGAGAAGGAATTATGTTCACTTCCCATTTCTTTGCATTAGAATGTCTTTTACCTATGGATGCTCAGTAAGCAGTTAGTGAACTGAACTAAACCATTTAATTTTTAAATGATTTTAAAATAGTGAAGCTAGGGGCACCTGGGTGGCTCAGTAGGTTGAGTATCCGGCTCTTGATTTCATATCAGGTCATGATCTCAGGGTTTGTGGGTTTGAGCCCTGCATCAAGATCTGTGCTTAGATAGCAGAGCCTCCTTAAAATTTTCTCTCCCTCTCTCTCTGCCCCTTCCCTGCTCTGTCTCTGTCTCACACTCTCAAAATAAATAAATTAAAAAAAAAAAAACTTTAAAAAATTAAAAGAAGTAAAATAGTGAAGCTAGTATATAAGTTTAAAACAATTGACAATTTGACAATTTATACAACAATAGTTTAGGCTTCAAAGGAAGTGTCCTAGTAGACATTCAGTGGCTGGAAAAGAGATGATTTTAGGATTTTCCTCCTCCTGTAAGATAAGAGAAGGCACATCCTAGACACAGAGAAACAAGATAGCAGTTCACTGCTCTGGTGACAGATTCATGGATATTAGAATACAAAGTATAAATCTGGGACTAGATGACTCCCAAAGAATAGTACAGATAGTACAGAAATTTTGTTAGCCATATTAGCCAATATTTACATATTTAATATACTGTATTTAATACTGATGGAATTGAAGGTGACAATCAGAAATGGATGGGTAATTGGTACCAGGAAGCTGGGAGACTGGATGCAAGAGTAGGTGATTCAACTACTATTTAAGATTACGAGGCAAAAACCAGGCTACCAGAGCTAACATAAAGTCCAGTTTCTGTAGCAATCTTGGTAAAGGGAAAATCTAAACATAAAAATTGGTAGATATTGTGAAAAGAGCATGAGCATTAGAATTAGATGGTCTGGAATTTAATCTTGTCTGTGGCTTTCAGCACATTAACATACTTAATCCTCAATTCATCCAGACAGTGGGGAAAATAATATTAAATATATGAAATATCTGGGATAGTGCTTGATATACCCTTTATATGAATAGGTAATCCATATTGTGAACCCATAATGAATAGATGTATAAACTGTGACACCGTTTCACAGACAATCAAGGTAAAACTATTGTCCAGAAGTGCAGACCAATTTCTACTATATTGCAGCAAGACTACCTCAAGTTCTGAAGAACCTGGGGCAGTAAGGCCTTTTTTGTTACTGACAAAAAGATCAGTCATTTTTTTGGACAGTTTAGGATGGTACATGTCTGTCTTTTTTCCCCCAGTTGAATAACAGTTTATTCCTTCTTAAAATAACAGTTACAATGATTTCCTTTTATATCTATAATAGCCTATGAATTATATACTATTTTCTTTGTCTCTTTTCCTGTGGAGGAAGGTGAAGTTCAAAGCATCTAACTTTTCCGAGTGTGCCTGTAATCCCATTGATTTTTTTCCTACATTTTATTGTTAACACTCTCATCCAGGCCAATCTCATTGCTTACCTGGACTACTCAATGGACCTTCTTACTTAGAAGCACCAAATCCACCATCTCTTCCTCTAACCAACCTTTCATGTTGTTTAGGAGCAGTGTATTACTTAATGTTACATTTTACATTTAATAGATTTTCAAGCTTAAAGCCTTTCAATAGCTTCCCCATGCCTTTCAAGCAAATAACCACACACAGCATAAAGAATAAAATGACCCCTCCAAACCCATGTCTCCACTTGACCTACAGTTACCATGATCAAGCCAGAATGCTTCTCTGTCAATTTCCTACTATAAGGACTTCATTAAGGACTATGCTAATCCTTTGTCAGAAAAATCTTGAACTCCCATTCTTTACTTTCTCATCCTTCAGATATCAGTCTAAATTCACTTCCTCAGAAAGAACTTCCTTGACTGTCCAGTTTAAATTGGATCTGATTGTCTCTTTTACAGTATATTCATTTCAGTTACAGATCTTTAAATTTCAGTTTGCAATTATCTATTTATTTGTGTGATTACTACTTATTGTGTATCCTCTTCCCTAGATTTATAGTGCTGCAAAAGTCATGACCACGTCTGTATTCTTCGCAGCTGTCTATCTGCTCAGTGGCTAGTACTGGACATGACACACAGAGGTGCTTGATAAATATTTTTGAATGAAAGAATAAATGAAAGGTCACCATTAAAGAAATAGGATGACTGAAATTCTGAAAATTATTATGCTATGCATATATGTGAAACCATATCATAACCAGTTTTTCTGATAAAACCAAGATGGTAGCTTTGAATAATAAAGTACTGGCTACAGTAAGTTAAATAAGGAAGCTGTAAATTTCCTCTTCAGAAATAACCGTGTGAATATCAGGCTTCTTTTTTTCTCCACAGTTTCTGAAGTTCCCATTTTTATTTTAGTTATAGTTTACATTACTCTTGAATTTCTTTCATAAGTGTTTTTCATTTTATTTAAAAAAATAATGTTTATTTATTTTTGAGAGAGACAGAGAGAGAGTGAGCGGGGGAGGGCAGAGAGAGAAGGAGACACAGAATCCAAAGCAGGCCCAGGCTTCAAGCTGTCAGCACAGAGCTTGACGTGGGGCTTGAACTCATGAACTGTGAGCTCATTACTTAAGCCAAAGTCGGATGCTCAACTGACTGAGCCACTCAGGCACCCCATTCATTTTAAATTTTCATAATAGTTGAATCATAATTTGTCCTCCTAAATCCATTTGAAGTCACTGTGAGAATGAAAAGCAAAAATTAACTTTAAATATTCAGCTAAAACTCAAATATGTCATGACAAAAGTGCAAAGATTTTTATACATCTCTCAATTTTTATTTATAAATGCTATTTTAAATATATTAATGTGCTTATTTAACAAGATATAAGAATCACCACATAAAGCTCTTAAGTTGCTTATACTTCTAGCAGCTCTTAAGTTGCTTATACTTCTAGCAGAAATTTAGGTTAAAAAGATTATGCAGGATCCTCTAAACTGTTACTGAAATGTAACATAGACACAGAAAAGTACAAAGATCATAATTATGCACTCTAATGAACTATTACAAAATGAATATACATATGTAACTACCAACACTTCCCAATCATTATTGCCCACATGAAAGAGAAACACTATTCTATCTATATAAAATTACTTTCGCCCATTTTTGAACTTTATGTAAAATGTCCTGTTTAAGAAATATTTGCTTCTTTCAAAGTCAAGAAGCAATTCTATTTAATTTTTCAGAAAATTTATTCTTTATCCTTTACATTATATTTGTAATCCATTTGGCACTGATTTTTATATATAGTGTAAGCTAGATACTTAGTTTATTTAGTTTTCCACATAAGTATCCATCTGTATAAATACCATTTTTAAGAAAAAGACGCCCCCTTTTTTATCTTTATTTATTTTTGAGAGAGAGACAGCATGTGAGCAGGGGAGGAGCAGAGAGAGAGGGAGTCACAGAATTGGAAACAGGCTCCAGGCCCCAAGCTATCAGCACAGAGCCTGACGTGGGGCTCAAACTCATGAACTGTGAGATCATGACCTGAGCTAAAGTTGGATGCTTAACCAACTGAGCACCCCAGGCACACCCTGAAATGCAATTCCGCTGAATTGCAAGTGTCACCATTTTCAACCAAATCTGTTTCTGTAAGTCTGTTTCTGAATTCTCTATTCTATTTATCTTGCTTGGACCAATAATATGCTACATTTAAAATAAGTCTAGATAGCCAGTAGTGTGCATCATTGAACTTATTCTATTCTTAAGAATAGAATGACTACTCTTGCCTCTAAGTTTTCATGTATATTATAGAATAATGTTGTCAATTTCCATACATCTATACATATAAAAATAATCTTTTGGGGTTTTGAGGTTGATTTTTTTTTCAATTTTGGAAGAATAAATATTTTTACAACAATGAGTCTCTGAAATGCATGGTATATACGTTCTCTTGTTTAAGCTTTCTATTAGTTTACCAGTGCCATTTTTCAGTTTTCTGTTTTGATTCTTATATATCTAGCATTAACTTATTCTAGGTTGTTTAATTTTATATTCTTTTTATATTAAAAAAAATTTTTTAACATTTACTTATTTTTGAGAGACAGAGAGAGGCAGAGCATGAGCAGGGGAGGTGGCGGGGCGGGGAGAGAGAGAGAGACACAGAATCCAAAGGAGGATCCAGGCTCTGAGCTGTTTGTTAGCACAGAGCCCAACGCGGGGCCCAAACTCACAAACCGCAAGACCATGACCTGAGCTGAAGTTGGACGCTCAACCGACTGAGCCACCCTATTTAATTTTATATTCTATCACAAATGATACTTTTCTCAAATTTCATTCTCTATTGTTGTAAATATATATATATATATATATATATATATATATATATATATATGTTAATTTTTATATATTGGCAATGTCAATATACTTTGTTGCATTTATTTGTTAGTCCTAATTTTTGCCCTGTGGATAATTTAGAATTTTTTATATTCTATTATATACAAATTATAACAATGTTAGTATTGTTACACTATTTTATGAACCCCTTCACACATTAAGTTTACATGTAACATTTTTATCATGTTTTAAAATAGTTACAAAGAATATTGTTTCTGGTCTATGATAAAAATTTACATTTAAACTATCGCTTTTTTAAATAATCCAATGGATTCTGAAGAAAATACTTGAAATTCACCAGAATTTCATATTGCTCTTCCTTTTTTTTTAAATTTAAATCCAGGTTAGTTAACATACAGTGTAATAATGATTTCAGGAATAGAAGTTAGTGATTCATCACTTCCATATAACACCCTGTGTTCATCCCAAAAAAGGTCCTCCTTAATGCCCCTTGCCCATTTAGACCATCCCCCCCTCCAACACCAAGAGAGCGACCCTCAGTTTGTCCTCTGAACTTAAGAGTTTATTATGATTTTACATTATTTTTGCTTCCATTCCCTTATGCTCTTCTGTTTTGTTTCTTAAATTCCACATATGAGCGAAATCATAATATTTGTCTTTCTCTGACTAAATTTTGTTTAGCATAATACACTCTAGTTCCATCTACATTGTTGCAAATGGCAGGATTTCATTCTTTTTGATCACTGAGTAATATTCAATTGTATGTATACCATATCTTATTTATCCATTCATCCGTTGATGGACATTTGGGCTATTTCCATACTTTGGCTATGGTCGATAGTGCTGCTATAAACATTGGGGTGCATGTGTCCCTTCGAATCAGCACTCCTGTATCTTTTGGATAAATACCTACTAGTGCACTTGCTAAGTCATAGGGTAGTTCTATTTTTAATTTTTTGAGGCACTTCCATACTGTTTTCTGGAGTGACTGCACCAGTTTGCATTCCCACCAACAGTGCAAAAGGGGTCTTCTTTCTCTGTATCCTCACCAACATCTGTTGTTGCCTGAGTTGTTAATTTTAGCCATTCTGACAGGTGTGAAGAGGTATCTCATTGTGGTTTTGATTTGTATTTCTCTGATGATGAGTGATGTGAAGCATTTTTTTTTTTTTTCACATGTCTGGTAGCCATCTGGATGTCTTCTTCGGAAAAGTCTCTTCACTGGATGGTTTGTTTTTGGGTATTGATTTTGATAAGTTCTTTACAGATTTTGGATACTAACCCTTCTTCTGCTATGCCACTTGCAAATATCTTCTCCCATTCCACTGGTTGCCTTTTAGTTTTGCTGATTGTTTTCTTTGCTGCGTGAAGACTTTTTATCTTCATGAAGTCCCAATAGTTCATTTTTGCTTTTGTTTCCCTTGCCCTCTGGAGACCTGTCAAGTAAGAAGTTGCTGTGGCTGAGGTCAAAGAGGTTGTTGCCTGTTTTCTCCTCTAGGATTTTGATGGTTTCCTGTCTTACATTTGAGTCTTTCATCCATTTTGAGTTTATTTTTGTGTATGGTGTAATCAATTGGTCCAGATTCATTCTTTTGCATGCCACTGTCCAGTTTTCCCAGCACCATTTGCTGAAGACACTTTCTTTATTCCACTGGATATTCTTTCCTGCTTAGTCAAAGATGAGTTGGCCCCGTCTGTGTTCTCTATTCTGTTCCATTGATCTAAGTGTTGTTTTTGTGCCAATACCCTACTGTCTTGATGATTATAGCTTTGAAATACAGCTTGAAGTCCAGAATTGTGATGCCTCTAGCTTTGGTTTTCTTTTTCAGGATTGCTTTGGCTATTTGGGCTCTTTTATGGTTCCATACAAATTTTAGAATTGTTTTTCTAGCTCTGTGAAGAATGCTGGTGTTATTTTGATAGGTATTTAATTGAATATGTAGATTGCTTTGGGTAGTATTGATATCTTAACACTATTTGTTGTTCCAATTCATGAGCATGTAATGATTTTCCATTTTTTTTGAGTCTTCTTCAATTTCTTTCATAAGCTTTCTATAGTTTACACTATACAGATTTTTCAGCTCTTTGGTTAGGTTTATTCCTAGGTATTTTATGGTTTTTGGTGCACTTATAAATGGGATTGATTCCTTGATTTCTCTTTTTGCTGCTTCATTATTGGTATATAGAAATGTAACTGATTTTTGTGCATTGATTTTATATCATGCAACTTTACTGAATTCATGTATCAGTTCTAGCAGTTTTTTGGTGGAGTCTTTTGGGTTTTCTACATGGAGTATCATGTTGTTTGTGAAGAGTGAAAGTTTGACTTCTTCCTTGCTGGTATGGATACATTTTATTTCTTTGTGTTGTCTGATTGCTGAGGCTAGGACTTCCAATACTATGTTGAGTAACACCAATGAGAGTGGACATCCTTGTTGTGTTCCTGACCATAGAGGGGAAGCTCTCAGTTTTTCCCCATTGAGGATATTAGCTGTGGGTCTTTAATATATGGCCTTTATGATCTTGAGGTATGATCCTTCTATCCCTACTTTCTTGAGGTTTTTATCAAGAAAGGATGCTGTATTTTGTCAAATGCTTTCTCTGTGTCTGTTGAGAGGATCATGTGGTTTTATCCTTTCTTCTATTGATGTGATGTATTACATTGATTGATTTGCAGGTATTGAATTATACCTGCATCCCAGGAATAAATCCCACTTGATCATGGTGAATAATTCTTTTAATGTATTGCTGGATCCAGTTGGCTAGTATCTTGTTGAGAATTTTTGCATCTGTGTTCAGCAGGGAAATTGGTCTGTAGTTCTCCTTTTAAGTGGGGTCTTTGGTTTTGGAATCAAGGTAATGCTGGCCTCATTGAGTAAGTTTGGAAGTTTGGTTTTTATTTCAATTTTTTTGGAACAGCTTCAAAAGAGTGTTAACTCTTCTTTAAATGTTCAGTAGAATTCTCCTGGAAAGCCATCTAGTCTTGGACTCTTGCATGTTGGGAGATTTTTGATTACTGATTCAATCTCATTATTGGTTACAGGTCTGTTCCAATTTTCTACTTCTTCCTGTTTCAGTTTTGATAGTTTATGTGTCTAGGAATTTGTCCATTTATTCCAGATTGCCAATTCGTTGGCATATAATTGCTCATAATATTGTTATTATTGTTTGCATTTCTGCATTGTTGGTTGTGATCTCTTTCATTTGTGATTTAATTTATTTGGGTCCTTTTTTTTTTCAGTCTGGCTAGGGGTTTAACAATTTCGTTAATTCTTTCAAAGAATCAGCTCCTGGTTTCAATGATCTGTTCTACTTTTTTTTTAATAATTGATTTCTGCTCTAATCTTTATTGTTTTCCATATTCTGTTGGTTTTGGGTTTTATTTGCTATCCTTTTTTTCAGCCCTTTAAGGTATAAGGTTAGCTTGTGTGTTTGAGACCTTTCTTCCTTCTTTAGGAAGGCCTTGATTGCTATACACTTCCCTTTTATGACTGCCTTTGCGGCACCCCAGAGGTTTTGGGCTGTTGTGTTTTCATCTTCATTGGCTTCCCTGTACTTTTTAATTTCTTCTTTAATTTCTTGGTTAACCCATTCCATCTTTTGTAGGATGTTCTTTAATCTGCAAGTATTCACGGTTTTTCCAAATTTTTTCTTGTGGCTGATTTTGAGTTTTATAGCATTGTGATCTGAAAATATGCAAGGCATGATCTTGATCTTTTTGTACTTGTTGAAGGCTGATTTGTGACCCAGTATGTGATCTATTTTGGAGAATGTTCCGTGTGCACTCAAGAAGAACATGTATTCTGCCTCTTTAGGATGAAATATTCTGAATTTATCTGTTAAGTCCATCTGGTCCAGTGTATCATTCAATGCCCTTGTTTCCTTGTTGATTTTCTGCTTATATGATCTGTCCATTGTTCCAAGTGTAGTGTTGAAGTCCCCTACTATTATGGCATTATTATCAATGAGTTCATGTTTGTGATTGATTTATGTATTTGGTTGTCCACATTGGGGGGGGTATAAATATTTACAATGATTACATATTCTTGGTGGATAGACCCCTTAATTATAATATTATGCCCTCTTCATCTCTTATTACAGTCTTTATTTTAAAATCTAATTTGTATGATAATAACATGGCTACTCCAACTTTCTTTTGATGGCCATTAGCATGAAAGATGATTCTCCATCTCCTTACTTTCAATATGAAGGTGTCTTTAGGTCTACAAGGAGTCTCTTGCAAACAGCATACAGATGGATCTTGTTTTCTTATCCATTGTGTTATCCTATGTCTTTTGATTGGAGTGTTTAGTCCACTGACATTTAGAGTCAGTACTGAAAGATATCAATTTAGTGCCACTGTGTTGCCTGTAGAGTTGGTATTTCTGGTCATGTTCTCTGGTCCTTTCTAGTCTGTTGCTTTAATTTTTTTAAACTTCTATTTATTTTTGAGAGACAGAGAGAGACAGAGAGCAAGTGGAGGAGGGGCAGAGAGAAGGAGACACAGAAACCAAAGTAGGCTCCAGGCTCTGAGCTGTCAGCACAGAGCCAATGAGGGGCTCGAACCCACGAACTGCGAGATCATGATCTGAGCCGAAGTCCGGTGCTTAACCGATTGAGCCACCCAGGCGCCCCTAGTCTTTGTTGCTTTTGGTCTTTTTGGTTTTGTTTTGTCTTTTTTCCAAAAAGTCCCCCTTAATATTGCTTGCAGGGCTGGTTTAGTGGTCACAAACCCCTTTAGTTTTTGTTTGTCTGGGAAACTCTTCTTCTCTCCTTGTATTTTGAATGACAGCCTTGGTGGATAAAGAATTCTTGGCTGCATATTTTTTTCTGATTCAGCACATTGAATATATCCTGCCACTCCTTTCTGGCCTGCCAAGTGTCTGTGGATAGGTCTCTATGAACCTTATCTGTCTTCTCTTATAGGGTAAGGCCTTTTCCTCTTGCTGATTTCATAATTCTTTCCTTGTCTGTGTATTTTGTGAATTTGACTGTGATATGCCATGGTGATGGTTGGTTTTTGTTGAATCTAATAGGAGTTCTCTGTGCTTCTTGGGTTTTGATGTCTGATGTCTGTCCAGATTAGGAAAGTTTTCTACCATAATTTGTTCACATAAACCTTCTGCCCCTTTTTCTCTCTCTTCATCTTCTGAGACTCCTGTGATTCAGATGTTATTCTTTCTTAATAAGTCATGGAGTTCTCTAATTCTTTTATTGTGCTCTTTTGCCTTAGTTTCCCTCTTTTTCCAGCTTCATTATTCTCTATAATTTGTTTTCTATATCGCTGATTCACTGCTCTGCTTCATCTATCCTTGTCACCATGGCATCTATTTAGGACTGTATCTCAGTTATATCATTTTAGAGGCGCCTGGGTGGCTCAGTGGGTTAAGGGTCTGACTTGGGCTCAGGTCATGATCTCACAGTTTACGAGTTTGAGCCCCATATCAGGCTCTGTGCTGACAGCTCAGAGCCTGGAGCCTGCTTCAGATTCTGTGTTTCCCTCTCTGTCCCTCCCCGGCTCATGCTCTGTCGCTCTCTCAAAAATAAATAAATATTTAAATACTAAAAAAAAAAGTTCTGCTCCAGTTATTGTTTTCTTAGATTTTATTATTTTTTATCAGAATATTTTTTTCTGCATCTCTTAATATTATCCTTTGATTTTTCCTCTTTATTATTGCACTGTTCTTGGTTAAGGTCTATATTGTGCTTGGATATTGGGTTAATTACTTTTGATTTTTAGAAATCAGCTTTTCAAATATTGTTTTGCCTTTTGTTCTCTCTGCTTTTGGGACAGCAAACGTATGGTATTTATTTTTTTCTTTTTACAATGTCCCATATTTTTCCAATGTTCTTTTCTTTCCGTATCTCTTCTTCCTCTTCTTCTCCTTCGTCTCCCCTTTCCTCTTCCTTCTCTTCTCCTTCTCCTTCTTCTTTACTTCAGCTTGAATGTTTTCTAAAGATCTGTATTTCAGTGTACTATTCCTCTTTTTTACTACATTTTAGTCTAATAGGATGTTAAAATCAACATCAAGTTCTTAATTTTAATTATTGCATTTTTAAATTCTAGACATTACTATTTGATTATTTTCTAAGATATTCCATTTACAGAACTACATTTGCATTTTTTTTTTACATATTAATACAATCTGTGGCTGCCAAGGTGAATAACAGGGTATTCTGTGAGTTGTTTCTGATTGAGAGCTGAAGCTCTTTAATGAAAATATTGTTAGCAATTCTTGGTCATGTTTTTATCTTCAGAAAGGGTTTACTCTATCTTCTGGTGGAGACTCTGATTTGGGGGCAAGATCATGATAAATCAGGGCTTAGTTTATGTAGCTGAATTGCAATATTTGTGTGGCTCAGTTTACCTTTGTTTTATCCACTGCTCCTAGGTTGTTATTCTTTGTGGCACTAACTTAGAGTCTAGGGTATTTACTAGGGTCTTTGCTCTTTAACAGTTTCTTAATTTCAATACTTATTTCCTTGGCAAACACTCATCTCAGCTTTTAAATGTTTTCTGCTTGCTGCTTAGTTTTCTTTTTCTTTTCTTTTTTTTTAAGACCTTTTCTCTGTGCATAGAATTGAAAAAAGTGCTTCAAGGAGGAATACTGCTAAGTGTAAGTAAAGCCAATTATCTTTGCCTTTCTCATTCTTAGATTTTGCTTCTTAAATTCTGGATGTCTCACTCTAATGTTCCTCTCAATCTTACCATATTTTCCCTTATGTCATGTGTTAATCAGAACTTCTTTCTTGTCTCTCAGCTATTTCTTCTGCCTGGCTTGACCTTCTCTATCCCCATTCCAAGAATCAGCAAATTCTCTGATAATTAAAGTGGTTCACAGAATGTCAGTTTTCTTCTGTGTTCACTTCTGTTTGAGATCTTGGCCCTTCAAGTCCTGATAGCCTCAGCAAGTCTTCAATGACTCCATACAAATTCCCTCCCCCTTTGTAATATTATCTGTCTGTTCCAGTTGTTCTCAACCCTTGTGTTAGTCAGCCAAAGCTACTCTATCATAGCTTTGGGGAATTCCCAGTAAGTTGGTTTTGATAGGTCAAGAGTTACATATTGTTTTGAGTGTCAGAATCTGAGTGATTTAACAAGCACTGCATAAACTTTAATAAAAAAAAAACAACATTAAAAAATAAGGAAAGTATTTTTGCTATAATATGTTTGAAATCCTTTAAATAGCCAACCCAAAGGATTATATTATAATGGAATGGTTATCCTTACTTCTAAAAATATTGAAATGGAAAGAAATCTGTTTCTGAGAATCTGAGAATAGATCATATTTGAATACAAAATGGCAAAAAGGACCCCCACATATCACTATGTAGTCACTTAGTATTTAAAGTAGGAAGAACATACTGATTGCCGTATACAGGAATTTACTTTGTAATACATGGGAGACCTGAAATATTAAGCACTAGTTTTCCAGCTAGAGCAAAGGTAAGAAGTAGGGTTGTGCTGTAGTTAGGTGAACAGTAAAAGCTCCAATGGCAACAACAGAGTTCCAGAAGTTGAGATGTAAGGGATCATGAGGCTCAGATAGACTGTTTCAGTTTTATTCTGCCAAGGGATATTAATATAATAACTAGTTGGATATTGCCAAAATGATTAGGACAGTGAAAAGGAACTTACTGAAATGCTTTTAAATCCTGTAAATAACTTTCAGCTACAATTATATTGTCATGAATTTTAAAAATCAAAGGTCTAATATTGTGTGGAATGTTAACCAAACCACCGAATCAAATACAGAGATGGACAGGACAATAACCAGATTCTTTCAAGGGTAGGAAGAAACTCATCTAGGCTTCTATTTTATGCATCGAGTCTATAATTTCCTAAAAAAAAAGTGTCCAACTTTTTAACAACTTGGTTTCATAAAGTATTTTCAATGAGAGACATATTATTTTGAAACTGTGGAGTAAACATTTTAATATTAAAAAATATCCAGTATATTAAATTTTGTATTGCTATAATATTTTTATTATAAAGAATATACCTATTAATGCTCTAAAAATTAAATGTTGGCCACAAATTCCTATATATTTTAGAGACAATGAAAGCTTTCTTGGAAATTCATTGTAGAAATTCATAAATGTATCTCAAATAAAACCACTAAATCTATAAATAGCAATGATTGGGAGAGTCGGGGTAGAGAAAGAATTACATTTCCAGACATAACAACTTGCTTACTATTATGGTTTGTATATGTGGATGTTGCTGACTCACTAGTGACTTACATACTCATGACAGAGTAAAACTATGACTCCATAATTACATTTCTTACTCATCCTTGTTTATAACTTGGTATTACTTAGTTAAATCATTATTTTACATAGCTTATACACACTCTTCAAGTTTTCCATGGAATTAAATCTATTTTTATGTCAACTTCTGTATGTTGCCTATAGCATTAATTTGAACCTTTCCAATGTACCAAACTGTCATATATCTCTGTCATTCTACTGTTTAACCTCCTATGGATGTTGTGTTGTGATGGAGAGAATCTACATAAGAATTAGAAAACTCAAAATCTAGTTCTTGTTGTCTCATTACTGTGTGATTTGGGTTGGGTAAGACAATTTCTGGCCTTTATTTGTTCTTAAATGAAGGGATTGTTATATAAAGTCTCTGATTTTCAATTCAATTTATTTGATTTGATCCTACTCTTTCCTTTCATTTAGGGTAAACTTCAATTATAACTGTTTATTATTTTCAACCGGGCAGAGACAAACATTTATTTCACTTAAGTTTTCTTTATCTCTAAAATGTTCTACCTTCTGAAAATTTGATCATGTATTTTTTTTAGTTTTTGGATATTATCATTGCCTTCATCTCCCATGTGTATTGCAGATGAACTGAATATGCAATAAAAATATACATTTATTAAAGAAAGCTCACTGTCAAAAATCTTACTAAACAGATGGCCCGAAGTGCCATTTACTGAAAAGTCTATCTGTAATGATCTGCAACTTCAGCTCTGTCAAAAATCAAGTTTCTACATTTGTGTCTGTGTGTTTTTGATCACAGTGCCCATTTTACTGTTTACACTGTTCACTGTCTTAATTATTAGAGTTTCAAATTAAGTTTTGATATCTTTTTTTTTTTTTTTTAATTTTTTTTTCAACGTTTTTTATTTATTTTTGGGACAGAGAGAGAAAGAGCATGAATGGGGGAGGGGCAGAGAGAGAGGGAGACACAGAATCGGAAACAGGCTCCAGGCTCTGAGCCATCAGCCCAGAGCCTGACGCGGGGCTCGAACTCACGGACCGCGAGATCGTGACCTGGCTGAAGTCGGACGTTTAACCGACTGCGCCACCCAGGCGCCCCAAGTTTTGATATCTTATAAGACAAGACCAGCCAGTTTCCTTCTGTTACAGGAGTGTCTTGACTTTTCTTGACTTTTAAATTTCCATATACATTTCAGAATTTACATCTAAATTCCACCCAAAATATTTTTTTTGATCTTGATTGGGAGTGCATTGAATTTAAAGATCAAACTAAAGAAAACGACATCTTTATAACATTGAGCCTTCCAGTACACAAACATAATATGCCTTTCCATTTATTTAGGCCAAATACTTTACTATAGCTTTATATGATGCTCCCACAAAATACTGTGCACATATTTTGTTTAGTTATATTTTTTATAGTATTGTAAATTATATCTATATATACACATTAGTATAATTCAACTGTATATATATTTTTTTCTACTGGTTCTTGTTCATGATGCATTAGCTTTGTATACTTGTGACTTTTGAATACAATCTGTCCATTACAACTATATCTATGGAAATACATATAGCCTGGGATAAAGTTGGGCTCTTTCAGAGAGAATTTGTATTTACTTCTGTCAGTCATCTGAGAGCACTGACTTTAGGGTATTTTAAGCTAAATTCTTGGCTTGAGGGTTTTTTGGACCACCTTATAATGTAAATTCAGGCTGTCAAACTATATAATAGCAAACTTCTAGTTACAAATCATTCTCAGGAGTGATATTTTAAACATCTTTTGTGCCAAGTTTCAAAATAGTCACTTGCCTAACAGTACCTAGTTTCATTAAAGGGTATTTCTAGCACATTCTTAAAAATCAGGTGAGTTCTTTATAGATTTTGGATACTAACCCTTTATCTGATATGTCATTTCCAAATATCTTCTCCCATTCTGATGGTTGCCTGTTAGTTTTGCTGATTGTTTCTTTCGCTGTGCAGCTTTTTGTTTTGTTGAGGTCTGTGGGGTGGGGGGGATGGGCTAAAAGGGTAAGGGGCATTAAGGAATCTACTCCTGAAATCACTGTTGCACTATATGCTAACTAACTTGGACGTAAATTAAAAAAATAAAATTAAAAAAAATCAGGTGAAACCTTTTGGTGAGTTACCAGCTTTATAGCAGTCTTCAATTATACCAATCAGTTTAGGCTCTGGAGTTGAATTCTTGTCCCAAGTTCTGTACATTTGTAAAACCCGATGCTCAGGTTCATCAAGTTCAGAAAAATCATTCAGGGAAATCCAGATTTAGTAATGTTTTATAAATCTGAGTCTTTATTTACTTTGCCAGACCATGGATGCATTTAAGATTTTTATGTGCTATTTTACAGTAGTTCAGCATGGGTACTGAGCCATAATATCTGAAATAGAATTTCTACATGTGTATTTAACTAAATGTTGTTTAATTATATGTGAATATTATCTCAAAATAAATACTTTAATTTTAAAACTAAGCAATAGAATATAGTATAATATATAATTATATAACTATCACTTTTATTTCCAAGATCTCTTCACTGAAAATGCCTATACAAGACAACCCAATAAGAATAAACTATACTTATCCATGATATGAACTTGAAATATGATCCCCTTGTAATAGGGGAACAATACTTTTTTAAACAATACTGATTACAGCCATGTGACAGAAAATATACAATGAATCTGGAGAATTTTAGTGGGCCAGCAATCAAGCATTTAACAATCCTGTTATTTTGTGTAAAAGGACATGGAAATCAACATAAAAGAGATCATGTTGTCCAAATATTAAATAATTTGAACACCAAAGAGAATGATTAATGATGATTATATAAAGCACATTAAAGCTGTATTCTCAGTTTGAGAGAGTGTGTGAAAGAGAACTAAAAAGAGAAAAAAAAGAAAGAAAGATCGAAGGGTAAAGAGACCTATTGAACACCACTAGAAGTAACTTAAACCAATTCCTTATTCTTAAAATCAGCAGCTAAAATGAGAGAATCACTCATTTACTCGAAATGTCTGTATGAATTTTAATTCATACTATCCAACTAACCTTGAATGATGAGGGAGAGAATTATTATTTATAAAAATATTAAATTTTAAATTATAATTTAAATAAGAAATTACATTTATTAATTACAATTAAGAAAATGAGAATTAATTTTTTAAAAAATCACCATATTGGTACCCCTAATGAAATAAGTGATTTTGGCACTAACAATGGATGAACAAAGACGTAAAAAATTGATGCAATTTTTAACAACAGAAGCATTGTGCAATTTCTACATAAACCTACAATCAATGTTGGCATCACTAAAAATGGTAGAACAACACATCATGTGCTTTCTGATGTGACATAATAGGAAGCACAAAGAATCATTTATATTTTATTTAAGTTGAACCTGTAATCAAGCCACTGAAACTTTTTGAAGTTTATAAGAAATAGAGGCCAGGAGAACAACTTAAGTGACAACAAAAGATGCAAACAGAGAATCCAGAGACATTCTTTTAAACAAACTACCCCTATTTTTTCAATAAGCAAAAGGTAGAATATAAATGGAGACAGGGGAGCTTTATATAAAATACATTTAAGGGGCATACAAAATAAATATCACATGTGAATATTGTTTGGAGACTTATTCAAAGCAGTTATAAAATATATTTTTGAAACAACGGGAAAAATATGATTACATACCTGAGTATTAAATTTCAAATACTCAGATGTGTATTAAGCATTTTGGAATCTTTTTGAAACTAAAGATTCTGGGACACCTGGGTGGTTCAGTCTGTTGAGTGCCTGACTTCAGCTCAGGTCACGATCTCAGTTTGTGGGTTTGAGCCCTGCATTGGGCTCTGGGCTGACCACTCAGAGCTTGGAGCCTGCTTCAGACTCTGTGTCTCCTCTCTCTGCCCCTTCCCCACTTGCGTTCTGTCTCAAAAATAATAAATAAACATTAAAAAATTGAAAAAAAACCCTGAAGAATCTGATTCAATAGTTCTCAGTGAAGCTGAGATACTGCATTTCCTTTTAAGTTTGCTTATTTTTTTAAAATATAATTTATTGTCAAATTGGTTTCCATATAACACCCAGTGTTCATCCCAACAAATGCCCTCGTCCATGCCCATCACCCACTTTCCCCTCTCCACCATTCCCCATCAACCCTCAGTTTGTTCTCAGTCCTTAAGAGTCTCTTATGGTTTACCTCCCTCCCTCTCTGTAACATTCCCCGTCCTCCTCCCCCCACCATAGTCTTAAGTTTCTCAAGATCCACATATGAGTGAAATATATGGTATCTGTCTTTCTCTGCCTGACTTATCTCACTTACCATAATATCCTCCAGTTCCATCCATGTTGCTGCAAATGGACAGATTTCATTCTTTCTCATTGCCAACTAGTATTCCGCTGTATATATCCACATCTTCTTTATCCATTCGTCAGTTGATGGATATTTAGGATCTTTCCATAATTTTGCTATTGTTGAAAGTGCTGCTGTAAACATTGGGGTACAAGTGCCCCTATGCATCAGCACTCCTGTATCCCTTGGGTAATTTCCTAGCATTGCGATTGCTGGGTCATAGGGTAGTTCTATTTTTAATTTTTTCAGGAAACTCCACACTGTTTTCCAGAGTGGCTGCACCAGTTTGCATTCCCACCAGCAGTACAAGAGGATTCTCATTTCTCCACATCTTTGCCAGCATCTATAGTCTCCTGATGTGTTCATTTTAGCCACCCTGACCAGCGTGAGGTGGTGAGATACTGCATTTCCAACAAACTACCAAATTCTTCTGTTTCTGGTTTGCAGACAATGCTTCGAAAAGCAAGGCATTATATTAGGGAGTAAATTTTAACTTTCTTGGATGTGATAATTTTATTCTAACTAGATAAGAAATTATCCACTTAAAAGCATTGTTTTATGTGATTAGATGTGGATACTAAACTGCATAAGTTTGAAATGAAAGATGTTTAAATTTGTCTTGAAATAATTCAGCAAGGGCCAAGAAAAAAGATGAAAACGAATAGAATATATAAGTGGTCACAATTTTAATGATTGTTAAATGTGGCTGATGGCCATATGAGAATCACTGAACAATTTTGTTTATTCTTTTGGGTGTTTTGATAATGAAAAAAAATCCATTAAAGTAAAACAAAATGTGTTTTTAAATGTACTGAATATATATTTTTTTTTGAGAGAGAGCAAAAGTTGGGGAGAGAGGCAAAGGGAAAGAGAGTGAGAATCTTAAGCAGGCTACATCCTCAGTGAAGAGCCTGACAGAGCTCAATCCCATAACCCTGAGATCATGACCTGAACGGATATCAAGAGTTGGACACTCAACCAACTAAGCCACACGAATGCCCTGTACTGAATAAATTTAAGATAAAGCAACTTTACATATTTACACCATGATTAACTGATCACTCCTCTGCATAAAATATATGACACACATTTTTTATATCATAAAAGTTAAAAGTAGTAGCATTCACTCCAAACTGAAGACTGCTGCCTAAAGAGATTGAATGCAATATATGACTACATAGAAAGATGTATGCAGGGTTATACTATCCTGGTATCATGTTATTGCTCATACTAGTAAAATGAATAAACCAGAAGATGAACTCAATAAATGCAAGAAAAAAATATATTTGACAAAACTCAATACTCCTAATAAAAAACTCTTACCAAATGAGATATGAATAGACCCTCGATATAAGGCATCTAGATTAAGAACATATAAGACAATTTTAAGGCTAATATGATATTTAAAAGTGAAAAATGGGGTGTTTTCCCTTTATGTTGGGAAGAAGATGAGGATACGTTTTCTTATCTCTTCTATGGTATCTTGTACTGGAGATTTAGCAAGTGCAATATAGCAAGAAAAAAATAAAGGCAAAGAGTTTAAAAATGAGACATTGTTTTTATTTGCAGACAACATAATCATCCACATAGAAAATCATAAGGAATTACAAAGGTTAACTAGAGCTAATAACTGAGTTGAGCAAGGTTACAGGGTATAGTCAAGAAATGAAAATCAATTACAGAGCACATTTTAAGGACCTCAACTACTTGACTTCAAGTCTCTTTTATGTAAAGCTATAGTAATCAATATGTGTTATATTTGCATGATGATAAACCTAACCAAAAGGGACTAACAAAAAAAACAAAAAAACAAAAAATGACTAATGAAATAGGATACATACACACAGATAGTCTGTTGAATTTTGGCCACGTTTCCAAGACAATTCAATGGGAAAGGATCATCTTTTCAACAAATGACGCTAGAACAATTGGATATAAACTTAAACCTTCCTTTCTCTCACATCATTTTTAACAAAAAATGTCTAGAAATTGGTCACAGGACTAAATTTGAAAGCTGAAGCTATAAAATGTCTAGACAAGAACATAGGAGAAAATCTTAGTGACCTTTAGTTAGACAATTTTTTAAAAGGACAAAGAAGCCCCACAAGCTATAAAATAAAATTTGATAATTTGGTTTTTGTCAATAGTAAAAATATTTGATGTTCAAAAGAAACTTTTAAGAAGATGAAATGAGAAGGCACAGACTGAGAGAAAATAGTTTTAAAAGTGGTTCTGATAAAGGACCTGTATACAGAATTTATGAAACAAACCAACAAACACTTCTTCAATTCAATATCAAGAAGGCAGATAGCCTAATTAGAACATAGGCAAAGACTGAAGACATTTGGCCTAAGAAAATATGGATTGCAAATAAACATGTGAGAAGATGTTCAACATCATTAGTACTAGAGGAATGCAAATCTAAACTACAGTAGAATACCTCTCTACACATGCATTAGCATGACTAAAATTAAAAGTGATAATGCCAAGTATCAGCAAGAATGTGGATCAACTGTACCTCTTCTACATTTCTAGTGGGAATTTGTATAGCATTTTTGAGAAATAATTTGGGAGATTTTTTAGAAAATAGAGTAAATAAGAGAGAAATACTTGATTATTTATGTCAAATTATGCTATTTAATTATATAAATATTTTATTATGTTGTGAGGACTTCAAAAGCCAGATCACAGTAAGTGGAATCTACTATTCGGTAAGAGTAGCTTCCAGTAATAATAAAACTCATACCCAATATATTATACATTTAAGTAAATTCCCAAGTAATTGCATAATTTATACCATAAAACAATGAGTTTTGTTTCACACAACTCAAATTGTGTAAAATCCAGAATATCAGTAGTTTTAATTATGCCAAACATTTGACTAAAACAGAAAATGAAATTATCCGCTTATTTTAAAATATCCAGATGTTATTCACATCAAACATCCAGATTTGTGATGAAATTTATTTTTCTTTCTTTCATACAAGATTGGTATGTCTGAATGCAACTCATTAGATTAATTTGCTTAACCCTCCATAGTTAAAATATGAAAACATTACTATGTGGAAAATAAGAATACATTTTATTTATTTTTTTTAATATGAAACTTATCGTCAAATTGGTTTCCATACAACACCCAGGGCTCATCCCAACAGGTGCCCTCCTCAATGCCCATCTTCCACTTTCCCCTCCCTCCCACCCCCAGTGAACCCTAAATTTATTATCAGTTTTTTAAGAATACATTTTAAAGTTTGCAGTAATGTAGATGTGGGACATATCACTAAAATTAGCATTTGAAGAGTTCCTTTCAATGTAGTTCAATCATAAGATTTCAATCAACTAAAATACTTTGACCTGGATTCTATTAATGTATATTTAAAAATATAGAATAAGACCTATACATTATACTAACTTAATCCTCAATTCATCAACATATGTTATATGCATATTATATGCTTATTTGTATCAAATATAGGTCAAAAGTTTATATTTATAAATTAAAATATTACCTTAGTTTATTTAAAAGTTTTTTGCCAATCCCACATGAATAAAAAGAAAAAAATATATATGTAATTAAATTCACAAATTCTTTGTGCTCATTCATATCATTCTCATTCCTTTCTACCTTTCTTTCTACTGAGAATGGAGTAATTACCATTTAAGTTCTTTAAGTGCAAACAAAGACCCAACTAAGAAAATAATCCCCATGCCAATATTGTAACCTTTATTAATAACTTCCTAAAAATTAGACATACCTATTTACATTTCCAGATTAACAAAATATGGAATATAAGTAATATTAATAAATGGATACAGAACATATCCACCCATGGGTTTAAACTTAAGTGGCCATCAACTTAATATAGATTTCTATATGCAAAAGATGTTATGAACAAACCCTAATGATTACCACAAATCAAAAACCACTAATAGATATGCAGAATAAAGAGAAAAAAATCCAAGTACATCACTAAATACAGCCAGCAAACCTTAAAAGAGAGCAAGAGAAGAAAGGATCAGAGAAAAACTATAAAAACAACTACAAAACAAGTAAAATGAATGGCAATAAATACATGTATATTAATAATTACTTTGAATGTAAATGGACTAAATGCTCCAATAAAAAGAGACAGGGTAGCAGAGTGGATTAAAAATTAAAAAATAAATAAAATAAAATAAAAACCCAAGACCTATGTGCTGCCTAGAAGAGACTCATTTCAGACCTAAAGACACCTTCAGTTGAAAGTGAGAAGATGGAGAAACATTTTACATGCAAATGGATGTCAAAAGAAAGCCAGAATAACAATACTTATGTTGGGCAAAATAGTCTTTAAAACAAAGACTGTAACAAGAGACAGAGAAAGATACTATATAATAATAAGGGAAAAAATCCAACAAGAAAATATAACAATTGTAAATATTTATGCACCCAACACAGAGACACCCAAATACATAAAATAGTTAACAAACATAAAGGAACTGATAGTAACACAATAATAGTAAGGCACTTTAGCATGCCATTTACATCAATGGACAGATCATCCAAACAGAAATTCAACAAGGAAACAATGGCTTTGAATGACACACTCAACCACAGGGACTCAACAGATTCAGAACATTCCATCCTAGAACAGCACAATACACATTCTCTTCAAGTGCACATGGAACTTTCAGAATAGATTACAAATGAGGCCATAAAACAAGTTTCAACAAATTCAGAAAGATCAGTCATGCCATGCATTTTTTTTCTGACCACAATGCTATTAAGTTAGAAATCAACATCCAAAATTCTAAAGGTTTTGGAAAGACTACAAATACATGTAGGCTAAATAAAATGTTGCTAAAAAATGAATGGCTCCCCCAGGAAATCAAAGAGTAAATTAAAAACTATGTGGAAACAAACAGAAATAAAAACAAAATGGTCCAAAAATCTTTGTGATATAGCAAAAGCACTTCTAAGAGGGAAGTTTATAGCAATACAGGTCTAAATCAAGAAGCAAGAAAAAAATCTCAAATAAACCACCTAAACTTATACCTAAAGGAGCCAGAAAAGAACAACAAACAAAATCCCAAACCAGCAGAAAGAAGGAAATAATAAAGATCAGAGCAGAAATAAATGACATAGAAACTAAAAAGACAAAACAGATCAATAAAACCAGGAGCCATTTCTTTGAAAAGATTAACAAAGTTGATAAACTCTAGCCAGACTCATAAAAAAATAAAGGACTCAAATACACAAAATCACAAATGAAATAACAAGCAACATCACAGAAATACAATTATAAGAGAATATTACAAAAAATGACATGACAACAAATGGAACTGACAAGAAATGGATAAATTCCTAGAAACATATAACTGACGACAGGAAGCAGGGAAAAATAGAAGGTTTGAATCCAGGAATTAAATTGAATGAGTAATCAAAAAACTCCCCCAAAAAACAAAAATCTAGAGCTAGACAACTTCACAGCTGAGTTCTACCAAACATTAAAAAGAGTTAATACTCATTCTTCTAGAACTCTTCCAAAAAATAGAAGAGGAAGGAAATCTTCCAAATTCATTCTATGACTCCAGCATTGCCCTGATACCAAAACCAGATAAAGACAACCACACATACAAAAAAGCCAATATCTCTGATGAACAAAGATGCAAAAATTCTCAGCAAAATAATAGCAAACTGAATTCAACAATACAGTTTTACTTAATTCACTACAATCAAGTGGGATTTATTGCTGGGTTGTCAGCATGGTTCAATAGTCACAAATCAATCATGTGATGCATCATCATAAGAGAAAGGAAAAAAAATCACATGATCATTTTAAAAGATGCAGAAAATGCATTTAACAAAGTATAACTTCCAATCATGATAAAACCTTCAACAAAGTAGATTAGAGGGAACATTCTTCAACATAGTAAAAGTCTTATATTAAAAATCCAGAGTGAACATCATTCTCAATGGGGAAAAACAGGTTTTCCCCTAAGGCCAGGAACAAGATAAGGATATTCACTGTCACCATTTTTATTCAACATAGGACTCGGAAGTCCTAGCCACAGGAGTGAGACAACAAAAAGAAATAAAAAAGGCATACAAATCGGTAAGGAAGAAGAAACCTATGTGCCAATGACATGATACCATATATGGAAAACCCTAGGGACTCCACCAAAAAACAACTAGAACTGGTAAGTGAATTCAGTGAAGTTGAAGAATACAAAATCAATGTGCAGAATAATGTATTTCTCTACACTAATAGCAAAGCAGCAGAGAGAAATTAAGAAAACAATCCCATTTTCAATTGCACCCAAAATAATAAGATACCTAGAAATAAATTTAAATAAGGGAATGAAATCCCCGTTCTCTGAAAAACTCTAAAACACAGATGAAAGAAATTGAAAATGACACAAGAAATGGAAAGACATTTCATGTTCATGGATTGGAGGAACAAATACTGTTAAAATGTCTGTACCACCCAAAGCAATCTACAGATTTAATGCAATCCCTATCAAAATACCAACAGCATTTTCACAGAACTAGAACAAACAATCCTAGAATTTGTGTTGAACTACAAAGGACCCTGACTAGCCAAAGAAATCTTGAAAAAGTAAAGCAAAGCTGGAGGTATCACAATTCCAGGCTTCAAATTATAGTATAAAGCTGTAGTAATCAAAACAGTATGGTAATGGTATAAAAATAGACACATAGATCAGTAGAACAAAAGAGAAAACCCAGAAATACACCTACAATTATATGGTTAATTAATCTTCGACAAAGGAGGAAAGAAGATTAAATGGGAAAATGACAGTCTCTTTAACAAATGGTGTTGGTAAAACTGGACAACTACAAGCAAAATAATAAAATTGGACAACTTTCTTACACCATACATAAAAAATAAATTCAAAATGGGTTAAAGACATAAATATGAGACGTGAAACTATAAAAATCATGGAAGAGGGCACAGGTGGTAATTTCTCTGACATCAGTTGTAGTAACATTTTTCTAGACATATCTCCTGAGGTTAGGTAAATAAAAGCAAAAATAAACTATTGGGACTACATCAAAATAAAAAGCTTTTGCACAATGAAGGAAACAATACTAACCTACTAAATGGGAGAATATATTTGCAAATGACATATCCAACAAAGGGTTTGTGTCCAAAATATATAAAGAATTTCTATAACTCAACACACAAAAAATAATGCAATTAAAAAATGGGCAGAACACATGAACAGACATTTAGCCAAAGAAAACATCAGATATCCAACAGACATATAAAACAAATACTCAACATCCCTCAAAGCAGGGGAAATGCAAGTCAAAACTACAATGAGATATCACCTAACACCTGTTAGAATGACTAAATTCAAAAACTCAAAAAACAAATGTTGGTGAGGATATAGAGAAAAAGAAACCCTCATGCACTGTCGGTGGCAAAGAGTTGCAGCCACTATGGAAAACAGTATGGAGGTTCCTCAAAGAGTTAAAAAATAGAAGTACCCTATGATCCAGTAATCATGCTACTGGGTATTTACCCAAAAAATACAAACACAATAATTCAAAGGATAAATATGGGGTGCCTGGGCGGCTCAGTCAGTTAATCATCTGTCTCTTGACTTCAGCTCAGGTCATGATCTCAAAGTTCATGAGTCTGAGTCCCATATTAGCTTCCTTGCTGATAGTGCGGAGCCTGCTTGGGATTCTCTCCCCGTCTCCCTTTCTCTAAGTAAATAAATAAACTTAAAAAAAATAAAAGGATACATGCACCCCTATGCTTATTGGAACATTATTTATAACAGCCAAATTGTGGAACCAGCCCAAGTGTCTTTTGATACATGAATGGATAAAGGAAATGTGGTATATATATACAAGGGACTATTACTCAGCCATAAAAAAGAATGAAACATTGCCATTTGCAAAACATGGATGGACCTAGAGAGTATAAAGCTAAGTGAAATAAGTCAGTCAGAATAATAAATACCATATGACTTCACTTATATGTGGAATTTAAGAAACAAACCAAACAAGCAAAGGAGAGAGAGAGAGAGAGAGAGAGAGAGAGAGAGAGAGAGAGAGAGCAAGAAACAGGCTCTTAACTGTAGAGAAAAAAACTGATGGTTACCAGAGAGGAAGGGAGGTGGGAAGGGAAATGGGTTAAGTAGGCGACGGGGACTAAGGAGTGAACTTGTGAGGAACACTGGCTGATGTATAAAATTGTTTAATCACTGTTTTATACACCTGAAACTAATATAACTCTATATGCTAACTATACTGGAATTAAATTAAAATTTGATAAAAAAGAAGATATCCACCCAATATCAATAACAGATTTAAGCTAAAAAATTTGCATTGGTCATAAGACTACAGAAATTATTGAACAATAGCTTTTAGTTTCCAGTGTCTGAAGTTCAAAAGAGGATGGGTTAACTTGTATCACAAATTATATGTTTCTGTCCAAATCATCTGTATACTGTATTTGGAATTCATGAGTGGGATTGATGTATTTTTCTTGGAAGAAACTACTTAACTCTCCAAAGACAAAGGTTGTGGGTATTTATCTAAAAAGTTTATCTATTATTTATTGAAATATTTGGCCTAGTATTTGATGAGTCTCTCCATCACCACACCCTTTTACCACCAAGCTCCAGTCAGATTAACGACGACTATCAAATTACTTTCTTTAAAACTTTTTTTCTCAATATGGTTTAGCTTAAATTATACACCAAATGATTATTCAATTTTTATATTTTTCAGGCTCTAGTTCTGTACTCTTTAGTATCCCAGAGAATAAAGTATACAAGAGAAATAAGAAAAAATATTAAAATAAATGTATTCAATTCCTGTTAATATAAATCTGATAAAATATTTTCAGGTAAACAATATTAATATCTATAGTCAAATTTAGAAGTTCATCTTTCATTGTCTTCATGACAAATATTTATAATATTGAGAAAGAAACATATAATATAGAGAAAGGTGGATTTTGGTGATCATAAGTCAATTACTTGGATCATAAGTCAATTACTTGGATCATAAGTCAATATCCTTGGAACCAAGGATATTCTTTGACTTCATCTGAAATGGTATGAGATTCAGTAATTTTCTTCACTGATTTTGCTTTTTTGGATTTCCACAGGTAAACAGCAAAGTCAAATTACTTAAGGGAATAGTCCTAGGAGATAGGAAAATTTATTCATTTATCCATTCAACAAATATTTACTGATTGCCCATTATGCACAAAGCACAATTATAAGTACTGGAAATATAGAAATAAGCTAAATCCCCTCTATTATAGATCATATGATCAAGTGGTAACATACAGACTAGATAAAATATAATATATTGTGTTATAAAATGTAAATTAATGTGAAGAAAAAAGTAGGCAAATGGACAGGAAATATTGAGGCATATTAAAATGTCATACATTATAGACATATAATATAGACATATAGAGTCATACAATATAGACATATAGAGAGTGATCTTTGTAACAGATGGTATTTCAGGAAATATTTAAGGTAAGTTTTGGGACAATCTGTTTGGTTATCTGATCAGGGAACAACATTATGAACAGAGGGAGCAAGATATACAAGTGTTCTAAGGAGAAAGCATTCCTGGCATGTATGAGGAACTATGAAGAAGTCCTGAGTGTCAATGACAGAAAGAAAAAGGGATGAGTAATAAGAGATATGACCAGAGATGTAATGCTTGAAAGCAGATTGGGTACAGATATAGGTATTTAAAAGGTTTTGAAAAATTCTCTCACTGTTATTCATAGTAAAGATAGTGGTTTTAAAACTGAATTGTACTCAATGAAAATTAATGTTTCAGTATTAAGTTGGAAAATGAGCAATGCTTTATTCTTTCACCCAAGTTATCATCTTTCTATATAATAGAATTTCCAGAAAATGGAATCCCCCAGTGCTCTGTTCTTGTCCCTGTTTTATAAAAAAAAAAAAAAAAAAAAAAAAAAAAAAGTCTTCAAAACTTGAATGAAAGCATAGGACTAATATGTATTACATTTAAAGTGTAAGTAAAGCCAGATAATGGTTAATATGAAATACTGAGCAAAAAACACTAGGATAACATTTAGAAGGAGAAATAGAAGATTTGTGTTTAATTTCAAAATAACAAACTTCATAAAGGAAACTTCTGTTAACAAATCTAGTAAAATTTTCAGAGGGTTGAATTTGATCAAAATCTGCAAAAGATGTGACCAATTAAAAACATCTCACAAAATCTTTAAGTGTAGCATTAGAATAACAGTATTCATCTCATGAGAAATAACTGTTTCATGTGCCTCTCATTGTATCAACGGGGATATTGTGTTCTATTTCTGAAGCCACATTTTAAGAGGGACACTTATAAACAGGATCATGCCAAGTAGAGGATACAATGGAAATTTAGGATGATAAGGGTCAGGAAATAATTTTATAAACCATGCAAAATAATAAATATAACTCCATGCTTTGACCCTACAATTTATTCCATCCCCTGCTGAGTCTATTCTCAACAGTTCAGTGGAATTTAGTTTTTAAAAATGCCAGAAAATTTCACTTCTCTCACTCTACAGTGGCTCCACAGAGTACTTACAAGGGTCTACAAAGCTGTGTACAACTCTCTCCCTCACCGTCCTGATCTCCTTGTCTGCTGCTACACTCCTCCTTGCTCACTCTGCTCCAGTCACACTGGCTGCTTTGCAGTGCCCTTTGCCCAGCTTGTTCTTTCTACCTGGAACACTCTTCTCCTAAATAGTCACATGGCTAAGTCCCTTACGTGTTTCAAGTCCTTGCTCAAACATCACCTGAATGAAGCCTACTGATCTATTCTATTCAAATTACAAACCAGCCCTGTGTCTACATCCCAGTCTCCTTACCCTGTGTTTCTTGTTTCCATGAGACTTATCAATGTTTAGAACTATGTATTTTACTTGTTTATTACAGCCATTGTTTTGTTTGGTTGGTTTTTGGCTAGATCTCTCTGCTAAAATGAAAGCTCCATGGGGACAAGAATCTTTATTCTGTTCACTAATGTACCCTAAATTCTTAAAATAGATTGTTATGTTGACATTTTTAATTGACTAAAGTTATTTTAAATCTGACCACTCAAAAACAAACAAAATGACAAAGGATTGTCATGTTAGAAAGGCAATTAATAACTATAACAGATTTATTCTGTTTTGCTATATAGTACTGTCCAATAGAACTTTTTGCAATAATGAAAGTGTTCTCTAAAGTATCAAGTATTGTAGCCACTAGCCACATATGGCTATTGGAACAGTGGTCACTTGGACAGGTAAACCTTTATGACTGTAACTAAAGCTGATAACCTTACATTTTCATTTGAAACCCTTCATATGAAAAAGTAAAAGGCTCTTTAAAGCAATGACAAAGATACTTGTAGGCAGGCACTTCCGCTTTTTTTCCCTACATGGTACCTACTGCTTAACAACAAATATACTTAGATTTTAGGCTATAATTTTAGATGGCATTCATAGGATGTGAATCAGTTTCCTGATACAAACATGTAATTAAAATCAAACAATGTCAATAGTTAAACATGGCATTGCCCAACAGATTGTTTAATGATGGACTTCCTTTTTCCCTCTAGTTGAAAGGTAAGGGTTCATTGCAACTATTTGGTAGTCTAAATACAATTTGTCTCTTAAAATATCTTTTGACAAAAGCCATGGTCCTCTGATTGTATATTTTCACATGGGCAAATGTTCGGTTTAATAGGTATTTTATTAAGCAAAATTGTTCTACCCACCAAGGTTTGCCAAAAGTCAAAGTTTAACTAGAAAGACTCACTGTTTTACTCTTTGTTTTATTTCTGATATAATGAACTGTAATTAGGGTACGTTATGTGTATCATAATAAATATGACATTCTGTTTATAATATAAGCATATGGAAAAGCTTAGCAACTTATCTCATAAGTAGTGTTAAGTTTTAGAACAAGAAATTTTATTGTTGCTGTTTTATTAGGTATATTCTTCAAGTTTGAACAAAACACATTCAATTCGAGCATTTGTCAGAAATTCAAGTTTAAGCAAGTTATTGAAATGATGTACAATCAGGTCTGTTTTGAAGAGTACTGCAATCCTCAAGATTTTCTAAATCTATTTCTCTAAAATAGTCTCTTACTTCCAGGAGAATATTTAAAATGCATTAGGTTACAAGATTGTAAATTAATATATTGCAATATGTTAGTATACTAAAGTCAACTTTCCACAACATATTCTTAAGGTGATTTCCACATAACACAAAGTGATAACAGAGATCAGGACGTAGAGGAGAGAAAGAATTATTTAGATTTTTAATTCTTGTATTTATTAAATCAACTCTTTGCTTTAAACTTAAAAATCCCTCAATAAAAATGAATACACTATTTCTTTTATCAAAATCACTCCATCTCATTCCTAACACTTTTCAGTAAATCAGCCACATCATAGACCATTCCCTGATTTTCTACTTTAAAATTTGCTTTGTGATGCCATGGTATGAACTCCATGATCAAGAAAGCAGAAATGGAGGCAAAGTGAAATGTACAATGATTATGCAATAAAAATGAGAAGCAGATTCTGGAATGACAGCTTATTCTATCTTAATTTGTTATGCTTTTTTATTTTTTTATTGCTTTAATTTTTAGACAATTTTTCCCTATTACTACAAAAAATAGTTTTCTTAGATTTAAGCGTTTTTAAACTACTCTAGGTGAACAGTCACTACATTTTCATCTTTACCCATTTAGGACAATACTCTTAACAAAAGTGATCAGAGTTCTGTCTCACTGTGATACACACTAAATAAAATCTATATTACAAAATAAGCAAGTAAATGTGATTTTTGTATTATATGTTAATTTTTCAAAGTGTTTTTAACTTCTAAAAGAACAAATGCTCATTGTTTTAAAAGGAAAATTGAAGGCTTCCAGGCCAGAAAAGATGAAATAAATCCATTTCTCTACATTAACTACAACTATACCTCTGGAAATAACACAAGAGGCAAACAAAGAAAAATTCTGAAAGGAAAAAGAGAAATTTTGAAATTTAATGAGGAAGACAGTATCATTAGAGACCTCAGGACTAGAAGAAGAATATAGTGGCAGGGTGGCTTATGATCACGCTGCTCCACCCCCACCTAATAGAAAAAGATACCCCGTGCCCAGAATTGCCTCACTGCCATCTAGTAACAGAAAGCAGTCAAGGTAGATTAATTCCTCCTCCTCTGCAAATGAATGTCCAGTCAATCAACGCATGCTAACCCAAGATGACAAAGATGTCAGGATTACCGGACAAAGATTTTTAAGCAGCCATCTCAAAAATGCTTCAACAAGCTTTTATGGATTATAAACAAAATGAAAAAATAGAATGTCTCACCACAAAGAAAGAGAACATACAAAGCAGAAAAAGTAGAAACTTTAGAACTGAAAAGATAATAACTAGGATAAATAAAAAAATCTCATGAGAGTTGTAACATGTTAGTCATTAGGAAAAGCTGATGATAAAGGTGAAAGATAATTGATATGATTAACCTTCAAGATTAGTGGTAAAATAAACTGAAATCTTTCTTGACAAATTGTGACAATAATTTTTGTTTATACGATGCTTAAACACACAGCTGAATTTCTGGAAGTAAAAAATGATAAATTTGGATATAAAAATTAATGGGTTCAAAATAAGTGATTTAATAATAAAGATTACATTTTCCTAAAATGCATCTGGCCTTAAGAAAACACATTTGAAGAATGTGTTTGTAATTCTTTTCAAACTGCCTCTAAAAAATAGCATGGTCTATTCATTGAAGCCTAATTGAAGACACATTCACTTACTCATTTTGATATTATAAAAATTCAGTACAATATTTCCTAGTAATTCATCTTGTGGAATTATAAAAGAATCTGATTTATATGAATACTAGACTTAAGGTAATTAAAATTATTTGAAGATAATTATTTCCTTATTGAACAAAATAAAATTTGTTTTGCAGAGAATACTTCTCTTAGAAGGCAAAATTCATGCATTCTTTCCTAAAGCAGGTTTTGAATTTTCTGAATCCTTTGGGACTCAGAAACTATAAGATGTAAACTATTTAGTTTTGTGATGAATTTGAAATTAAAAGATAGTATTTTTCCCCCAAAGAAGATGAGGATTTTGAAAGACTTTTTTTTTTAAACTAATTGAAAGAGTTTGAAATGAATTATTACACCAAAAAAGAGATTTGATGGGCATTTCTTTTCATTCATCAAAGAAAACCAACACCATTTTCCTTTTTAAACACTCTATGCTACGAAATAAACACACCAGAAGACCCAGAAAAACTGATATCTAACAAAGTTGGTCTGATTCCTTCTTCTACACATGAATGAAAGGAAGCAACTGGAGACAGACATCTATTAAGCGCCAATGGTATGTCAGATACTGAGTTAGGTGATTTGTTTGCATTATATCCATCCTTCTCCCAACCCTATGTGCCTACTGTTACCTGAATCTGAAAGATGATGAATTAAGACATCAGATTAAATACTTCTCTTCAGGTCACACAGTTACGATAGCAGTTAAGATAAAAGAATAAAAGAATATTTCCCTTTCATCCATAGTGCATTCTTTATCAACTCCATCACACTATCTCAAAGTATTGCAAAGTGTAATTTGGTTTTTCACGGTCCAGGTGGAGAAGAGTGAAGAGGGCTTTTTTTTTTTTTTATCCCCACAGCTGAATGTTAGCGTGCTCAAATTCAGATCAGACCTGTCTTCTTTCTCACTTCATATCCATTCAATATCAAAGAACAAACATTGAGAAGGAAGTGTCGACAACTCATGGTCTAGACACAGTGGGTGCACAGCAGTACTCCTTGTCAAAAGACAGTAGACAAAGGTAAGGAAACACTTTTGATCAAAACCCAGTTGTTTTCCTAACTGCTTTTCTCCATTTCCAGCTGCTCCAGCCTTTCGCTCAGCAGCAGGAATTTAATGACAGCTGTTACAAGGATTATGATGAGAGACTTCCCACTTTAACTGATCTTCTGGACAGGCTAATAGCTTTGATCTGTCATTGTTAGGTCCAATCTAGTGCTGGCAATAAGGAAACTAGTCTTATTTCCATTCAACTAAAAGCTGATCCAAAATAAGACATGGAAATAGAATTATTCTGTTCCATTTTGTTTAGATACAATGTAATTTAAAAGGATAACTTAATAACATTGTACATAAATGGAATATTATTTATTAATTGTCTTGGCTTTCTAGGAACAGAAAGGTATTATATTACAAGAGGAACAGAAAATTGGGCATTAACTTTCCAGATTCTAGAAGTTATTTGGCAGGTATAATGAGTCTTGAGTGATAGAAATATTTCTTAAAAAGAACATAAATAATATGAAATATTAATCACTGAACTCAGAGTGATTTTGAAAAAATGTTATCATAAAGATCTGTCAAAAACATAGGCAGTTTACTCTGAATTTTATTGACTGAAGTTTTGTATTTCATTTGGAACAGCCAGTGCTTCTTAGAATTGGCTCTTCCAGGACTGTTTAGTTCTCCACAGGGTTCATGTCAAAAATGTTCTGCTCCAATCACTCTCCCACCCTTATTCCATTATTCATGCTCACAAAATAGCCTGCCTCCCACTTTGCTGAAATTTTCTATTTTATGAAGTTATTTTATATTCTCTATCCCTTCTTGCTTTCCAGACTGTTTTCATAAGTTTGCCCATGCTTTTGTTATTTTCTGTGGCTTCAGAAGGGGTTTTCTCCTTTTTTGGTCTAACCCCTCGAGACTATTGTGCTCATTAATTCAAAAACCTTTTTATCCACTTCTGTTCTGAGCCAGAAATTATGCTAGGAGGTAGGAATTTAAAGATGAGTAATGTCCCTCTAATGGCACTTTTTGCCATGTCTTCCACTATCAATTATATTTTATTACACTTGCATTGGCAGGCTTACCCTTTCCACTTGTTTTCCTCTGCATAAAACAAGTACAGGAGAAAATAAAACAAAGCAAAGCAAAATAAAACAAACAAAAAACAAACAAAAAAAAACAACCTCTCTGTATTAAACTACTGTCCTATCTCTTGCCTTGCTGTTACCTCTTAATTTCTTAGTAATGTCCATGTCTGGAAAATTGTTTTCATGTACTCATCACCCAGCAATTCCTTAACTTCACACTCCTTCTTCTATCCTACCACTTTCCTGAAATTTTCTTGAAAATCATCTGTTGTCTCTAAATGGTCTTCTTTGCAGTCCTTTTTCTCTGATTTATTTTCAACATTTTGATAGCTTTGAAATAGGCCCCTTCTTTTCCAGCTTTATAATGCTTTATATTTTTTATTATTGTCCTTTCACTTTTTTTCTGTTTTATTTGCTGACACTTAACACTTCTCCTAACTCCTAAATACAGATACTATCCAAGGGTCTCTTCTAAGTTTCCTTATTTTTCTTTTGACAAAATTGTCTGATATCATGTCTTCAACTGATGCCTCTGAATAACTGCCTACCAAAATTTCCTTTTTCTTTCTTTCTTTCTTTCTTTCTTTCTTTCTTTCTTTCTTTCTTTCTTTCTTTCTTTCTTTCGGTAGGGGGAGGTTTAGAACTAGCTTGCCTCTATCAGGGGTTGGGATGTACTTATCTAAGATGTAAGGTGGAAGGAAGAGTTTGGCTAGAGCTCTGGCAGCTTTGTTTTTACTCTTTTTAATTTGTAGCCCAGTGATAGCCTCTTGGTTACAGTATCCCAAAGATCTACTAAACTAACTGCTTAATTAGTGAAAATACTTATATATGTGATGTTAGTGTTGATAAAGAAGAAACCATTGGATGATAAGTCATGTACCTATAATGACAATATCAAAATTGTATTTTGTAGAAAAAGAACCTTCCTGTCAATACTCAAATAACATTTACCTCAAAGATAATGTCCTGCCAGCAGCAAGGCATTGAATTGCCTGGGTCATTGTTTTGTCAACCTCAGGTAAGTTGTGTTTTACTCCTGGACAACAGGGCAAGGGTTTGAGGAAGACATAGGACAGATCTGTTTTTTACTCCTGTATGGTTAAGTAAAGTTTCGATTTTTCCATTGGAATTCTTTCATATCAAAAGCCTGAGAGCTACCTCATACGTTATTTCAAGATAGGATATTCACATCTTGGTTAGTCATAATTTTGTGGCTAAACCCACAAAGTTTTAGGGTATCATTCTAAGACTGAGAAATTGTATGTCAAATCGTGCATCAATGTTGCATGTGTTGCAGTTAATGTATTTTTAAGTACTATTGGGTTAAAAATTCAAGTTTTACCTGATTCTGTGTGAGGATAATAGGGAAACTTAGTATTTGACTGCTTCTTGTTATCTAAGAAAATCTGTGTGCTATAAACTTATAGTCTATGTGTTCCAATGTCAAACATAAAGACAACTAGAAATTATAATCCAATATTATTTTTATGTGGAATCCTGCCATTTGAACTTCATGAGATAATTACTAATGTAATCGGGCCCTAAAAGCATACTACCAAAGAATATAAGCAAATAAAGTTATCACATCAACACTGTAGTTAAATTTTCTATTCTATTTATTGTAGTTATGAGTTCTATTTACTTAAGTATCTAATACTACTAATGTTGTGCCTAGAAATGTTTAATTGATCTAGCAATGTTGAGTGCAAACATTTTTGCTTTTCATGCTTTTTAAACTTTTCCTAAGATTTTGTGTGGAATATTGAAAATTTTAATTTGTTAGCTGTGGCTAGGTAGTCCTACTTAATTAAATATGTACTTCCTCTCAACACTTTTTCTATTTGGGATTTCTTGTTAAATCTGGACAACAGTAAAATATGACAAGGTTCTCTATAAAGAAACAGCTTGGTTGCAAAATGTCTTTTTCTTCTGAAAAAAAAAACCTAATAAGAATTTATATATTGTATATACCTGAGTGACCTTGAAACATTAGGTTATATTGCTGATTTCCTCCAGCTTTCAGAATTTCTAGAACTCCAAACACTTCTGGCTATCTGATAAACAGTTACCATTTACCAGTAAATCTTTTCAAAAAGTTGATTTATTTTTTTACTTATACATACATAAAAAAGTAGGATACATTTAAATTAAACATTTACTCTTCAGATTTTCTTAAGTGGAAGATGTATTTAATTTTTTTTTTAACATTTTTATTTTTGAGACAGAGAGAGACAGAGCATGAACAGGGGAGGGGCAGAGAGAGAGGGAGACACAGAATCTGAAACGGGCTCCAGGCTCTGAGCTGTCAGCACAGAGCCCGACGCGGGGCTTGAACTCACGGATCGTGAGATCATGACCTGAGCCGAAGTCGGACGCTCAACCGACTGAGCCACCCAGGTGCCCCTGGAAGATGTATTTAAAGACAACTTGCTCTAATACCCTTTTTGTTACCTGCTCTTGCAGAAATAATAACAAAGATAGGAATCTTAGAAAGACTGGCATACTAGAGCCTGGGCCTGTGGTCCTAAAATTGTATAAATAATGCTTACTTTCATAGGAATCCAAATATTCCTTGAAGGCATATATGATATACTTATGTCTTAAGACAGGGTAGAAAGTCAGTAGGTGGCTAAATAGATAAATATGGTTATTGGAGAGGTCACTGTAATAATGACCCCATGTTGCCCAGTGATAGTACCTATCATTTTACATGACATTTATGTTGAATTTAGCTTCCAAATATGAAAAACAATGGTATGGATGGTTATGGGGAAGCTATTACAGTCAGGGAAAATGGTATGTTTAAAGGGTAAAAGACTGGATAACACATAGACCATTCAAGATTTGGAGTGCTTCAGATTGGTTTAATCTAGATGCATGTTTGTAGAGGACAGCCATATGGAAAGCTAATGTGGTGATAGATTATGTGGGGTTTGAATGTCAAGCTACATAGATTTGTACTTTACTTTGTAGGTTCAATCATTGCCAAGAGAGACACTAATAAATTTCCCTCCTCCAATCTTTCTAAGTGGGTAATATGAAAATAGCTTTGTTTTAAGAAGATCAACCAAGCAGCTACTTGAAAAGAATTGGCAGGTTATGTACTAGGGAAAAAGAGACCAATTAAAAAAAAAATTGTGTCTTTCTTTCTCTTCTCCCTTCCCTTCCCTCTTCTCTCCTCCCCTTTCCTTTCCTACCCTTGATTGTAAGGAGTAAGGTAATGATAGTCAATATTAGGGTAATTATCATTGAGATGGATATAAAAGGCTAGAGGGGAAAATCCTGGCAAACCACTGCAACAAAAAACTCAGAAGAACATAGAAATCAGATTGTAAGTGGGAGAAATGAAGAGATTTTTGAAGTAGAATAAAAGGGACAACAATGTTGAACAGAAACAGCGAATCTGGGGGTGGTGTGGATCAGAGGTGGAGGGCAGGAATTGTGGGTTTGTTTTCAGGCGTGATAAATTAGGGCAAAAGGATAACAACCAGCTAAGAATGTTTGGGGCACATGTGGAAATTTAGGAGGGAGATAGGAACAAGAGATAGAGCTTTGAGAATCATCCACAACAAAGTTAAAAAAAAAAAAAGAAAGAAGGAAAGAAAGAAAACACACACCCATGAAACCCAAAACAATTCAATGAGGATTTTTATGTTTTAAAGTGGAGGTTGTGCTGAGGGATTCTATCTCCTGCCATAGGAGTTCTGGACTTCATCTCTTTTATACAAGTGCCCTTCTATATAATTCAGTGCAATAATTATTGCGTGCATGTCATGCTGCAGCATGGGGGCTGTTCTTAAGCAATAAGCCAATATGGAAACGCTTTCATCTGCTAATTGTTTAGTATTTTGCATAATCAGCTTTATCTGTACAAGGTTTCTGCTTGTACTTGAACTTCCCGTGCTAGCTTTCACTGTAACAAGTTGAAGAATGCAGAACACTCCTCCAAATCCTGTTTTGGGAGAAAAGCCTTCCATGAGGTTTTAAGCTTCAACACAGCTAAGTTTGTGATCTCTCAGAGCAGCATCACACTGATTACATATAATCATTTTATTTTTAAAAACAAACAACATGAAATCCAACCAACCTGTTAACATAAACATACCAAATACTGAGGGTAGAATCATATAATATTAATAGAATTTCTAGGAAATATTTCAGAAATATGGGAACCAGGATTAAAGAGCAACTAACTGAGGCTTTTGTGAGAATCATGTATTTAAAATTTAATAGTAAAAGTAATTAACAGGTAATTGTCAAAAATAACGTAAATTTAAGTGGGAGATCATATTTAATCCTATCATTCTAGCAAATAACTAAATAAATGCAATGAAAAGAAAAAAATAGATTTATCACTGATACCTATTATTGTAGGAAAAAATAATTTTGTTCAATGTTGTTATAGGGATCAAAAACTGGTTACACTGTACAGGGGAAATTATACGTGTAAAGATAAAACATGATTGTATCTTTCCAGCTGAAGTTCCACGTCTAGGAACCTGAGACTACTAAGATATGGATTTTTTTTTTTAAATTTTTTTTTCAACGTTTTTTATTTATTTTTGGGACAGAGAGAGACAGAGCATGAACGGGGGAGGGGCAGAGAGAGAGGGAGACACAGAATCGTTAACAGGCTCTAGGCTCCAAGCCATCAGCCCAGAGCCTGACGCGGGGCTCGAACTCACGGACCGCGAGATCGTGACCTGGCTGAAGTCGGACGCTTAACCGACTGCGCCACCCAGGCGCCCCTAAGATATGGATATTAATAGGTGTTTATCAGTTAAAATTTGGGAAAAAAAAAACCCAGCCTTACAGCAAGGGATAAACAAATTTTGGGACAGCCATAAATAATATGCAGTTATTAAAACTAATAATATAGATATGAAATATTTATCTCATAAATATTTAATATTAAATTAAAAAATTAATTACAGAAGAACACAGATGTATATATAGTATGTATATATGTGTATATATATATATATATATATATATAGTATGTATATATATTAAAGGAGAGGATAGCTGGTACATTTTATGAATGAGTATGGCATGCTAAGTGCTGTGTTATATTTATTACATACAATATCACATTTAATCCTTATGTGATTATTTCTAATTTGCCTATTTAGCCTCAGGATGTAGCCTGGGGCTAAGCATGTGACAGATGTTTAACATTATTTCTTGAACTGAAAACTTCAACCTTTCTGATTTTGGATTCCTCATTTGTGAAATAAGAGTGCTGGAACACTCTAGTTCTAAGATCATCCAAGCTCTGGAAATTCCATAACTAAGCACAGGGTGTGGTTGATTAGTCCTGGTCTCATCTCAGGAGGACAAAATTTAACACATAACCATTATAAAAGAGAGATCATGGAAAAGAAAGATTAATGTGAGTACAAGTTGAACATATAAATGACTCATGAAATTATTCTATTCAGTTTCATCAAGAGATAGTGCAGATATCATCAAGAGTAGGAAAGATCTTCAAAACTTTCTTTTTAACAAAATAGATAACATTTATTAGTGCATATGTGCCTAGATCATAAATGCCAGAGATAATATATTTATATTGATTATAAATCCACAATCCTCGGTAAGCATAAATTCTACATAATCATGTAGGCTCTTAAAGAAGACTCACTCCCTGCTTTTAAGACACACAATCTAGTTAGGGAGATGGAGCATAAATACATGGATAGTTTCAGTACATCTAAAAAATTATATTATTGGATACTTGGGTAAAGAGATAAGAGCTGCTCTAGGAATAGACTAGCCCACGGACCGTAGCAAAACCCGGGGTTGAGGAGCCCACTTCTAGGCATACCTGCAACCCATTTGCAACCAGCTAGGATAGTGGGCACAGATTAGGAGGTTCTCTGGAACAAAAGCCTTTTCTGGGTGTACAGATATTGTAAAATGAATTTAATTAAAATTTAAAACTTGGGTACTGTAGGCTAGAATAGTTCCTAGAGCTAAACCTCCATTTGCTTCTTCAAATGATACACAATGTAACTTAAATTTTCTATGCATAAATTTTCAAGAGTTTTATTATATCCCCATTGCCATCCAACAGCTGACTGTACTTTTTGTAAAACTTAAAAATACTGTATTTAAAATCAAGAACACTATTACATTTTCTTATTTACATTTAATACTGTAGCTTCTAATTTTCCTAGACTGAGGTGGGGAAATGCCTGAAAATTGAGGGGCAGATGAGAATTCCTTAAAGATTTCACTCTCAGGCTAGTATGACACTCTAACATTATGGCTGTTCTACAATTACACAGCAAGTGAATGAAACTGGAATTTAGCTAAAGTGTCTTGACTCCTGTTTGGTGTTTTTCTCTTCTTCTTATGTCCAGCTACAACTCTACTTAAAGTTACATTATGACTTACAGATTTTTACAGTTAGATATGAATATCATGATGTTAGAAAGCAGGGAGAAAAAAATAATGGAAGAGAAGTAAGGAGATCTTTTCTCAATTATATGATACAGAACATAGAAAACATATCACATTAAGAAAATACATGTGTCATAAGAATGATCAATTATAGGAAACATAATCCTACTCTAGACACCTCTGCCTTCTAGCCAATAAAGACAGAGACCATCCATGGTCCTGTTTGCCTCTTTTTCTTGGACTATTTTTAATTCAGATTAATGATATGCATTCAATTGTAAATAAATTCTATTGATACCACATCAGCAAAGACTTTAGGACCTGATTTTTTTTCTCTATCTTCACTTTATTTGATGTACCTTACCCCCACCTAACCAATGAAACAGTCACTTATTCAGCTATGTCTTTCAAATGTCTGTCTACCCTTTTCATATTCTTCTTTGTTCTTCACATTACCATCAATTACCTTCCTTTAAAACATATCCAAAACACATCCTTCACTCCTGGAAAACATCTATAGGTTCTTTGTGGTACATGAGCAAAAATTCAGATATCTGCAGCAGGCATAAAATAAACCTCTCACTCCACTCCATACAATCTCAAAAACTCAAAAGCCTAAAGTTTTTGCCCCCTATCAAGCAGCTAGAAAGTTCTGCTGATGTAGTTTGAATAACTACATGTCTTATCTTGGGTTGCTGTAACAAAATGCCATACACTGGGTGGCTTAAACAAATGACATTTATTTTCTCACAGTCTGGAGGCTGGAAGTCCAAGACCGAGATGTCAGCATGGTTGGGTTCTGGTGAGTCTCTCTTCCTGGCTTGTAGGCTACCCTCCTACTGTGTCCTCACATGGCAGATAGAGAGCAAGAACAAGCTCTCTGATGTCTCATTTTATAAGGGCACTAATCCCATGATGACAGCCCTACCCTCAGGACCTCATATACACTTAACTACCTCCCAAAGGCCCCATTCAAAATACCATCACATTGGGAGTTAGGGCTTTAACATAGGGAGTTAGAGTCAACACATGGATTGAAGGGGACACAATTAAGTCTATATGACTAAACTGTAATTATTGCAAGTGAACTCTTGGTCTCTTCTAGTAACAACTTCCAGGCAAGGATATTGCCTTAGTTATCAATTTTCAGCTCTTTGTCTAATAAGACAAAGAGTTCAGTCAACACAAATGAGTTTAAATATCTCTTTCATGATCCCAAATGGAAAGGATAGCAACACTACTAAAAGAATGAAAGAATGTGTTACAGTTTGGAATGGTCTTATTTACTTTTTTAATGTTTATTTATGAAATTTTATGTTACAATTTATTTATAATGTTATTTATTTAGAGAAAGAGAGAGAGAGAGTACATGTGCGAGTGAGTGGGGGAGGGGCAGAGAGACAGGGAGAAAGAGAATCTCAAGCAGGCTCCCTGAGGCCAGTACAGAGCCTGACACAGGGCTCAATCTCACGAACTGTGAAAAAGTGACCTGAACTGAAATCAAGAGTGAAATGCTTAACCAACTGAGCCACCCAGGCACCGGAAGGAATAGTCTTATTTCTTATCAGTTCTCCCACACAGGTTCTGTAGTAATTTAAAAATAGCTACAGGAGTTATTTGGAGGTAGGGTTGGATTGCCGGATTGAATTTAGAGCCAGATTGAATTTGCTGCTTTTTTCTCGCCTGAATGGACGTCAACCACGTAGTCTTAGGTTTAGGAGCTGGACAATGGTGACATCCCACAACAAGGGCAGTGCTGTCTTAATGAGATTATATCACAGAAGTAGTATAGACAAGAACTAGTGGGCCAGTGGGTAAGAGAATCTCAGGCTGGCTCAGATATGTCTACCCAGAAACTCTTCCTGGTTTTTCAGATTAAAGAAGTCATTTCTCCCTCCATGTGAAAGAGGTAATGAGGGATAATAAAACGTGGGGGCAAGGGCGGATACTTATCTACTACTAACACTTTCCAGATTTATGAGCTAAGGCAGAAATGTGAAGAGGTGAACAACTGTTTCATTTTGTTTTTATTTCTGGTTTACTTGTTCATTTGTTTTCCTTCTAGAATGTACACGTAAAACTCTCAAGCAGAGAATGAAAAGCTGTCAATATTTTTCTACAGAAGAGCTTTTCTTTGTTTAGCAAAATAAATGGATAAACTATTTATAATGTAAAATGAGACTCAAATAGCATGGTTTGGGATAGGACAAAAAGAGAGATCAAACTACACTGCTTAGAAAATGAGTAAGAATGGGATGGAGGCCTCATAGAGGAGAGGAGAAAGAATGGAGGGAGAAGAGAAGACAGTTTTACAAAAGTAATGTGTTACAATTTGGAGAAACTTATTTCTCACCTTTTTCTACCAGTTAGATTTTAAACCAATTGAGAAATTGCTACAGGAGGATGGTAAGAACCAACATATTAACTTTCCCAGGGGTAAATCTGAATTGGAGAATGTGGAGCCAAGTGGGACTTTCCCCTTCTTCTCTTCTTGTTGAACTAAAACACACACCAGCCAAGGAACAAAGTATGAGACTGGATATGAACAGTAAAATCTTGGATTTACCCAACTTTTATTGCTGTTCATAGATAATTATCAAGAAATCTTAGATGCTGACCTTGCTGCTACATGTGTGGTGTTTCACAGTGCAACTGAGAGAAATAATAGACAAGCAGATGCAATGGGAAACTGTCTGAGGAGAGAACAAATACACAAATAGAACAAATAAACAAATAGTTGAGGAGTGCCAAATACACAAATAGTTTTAAGGGTGGTGATGAATGTGAATAGCTGGCGTTTACTGTGTAATGGAGGCCTTGGGGCAAAAATAGGTATCCGAGTCCAGATGTTGAGATGATAACCAGTCTATTGGCCCTTCACATCATTAAGCCTCTAGAAGGAGAGAAAAGTATGATTTTCAAAGATAGTAAGGCTTCATTCTTCATCATTAAGGAGAAGGATCTAACAGAGACACATATGTAAATTCCCCAGAGATGGAGGAGATGCTAAGTAAATTGAACTGGCTATTCTGAACATAGAGTTGGTAGGTATCTGTCTAATTCTAAGGCAAAAGATGGGGGAGGGGGTTCAACATACTTTCCTCAGTATCATGTTCAAAGCTGTCTCAAGTAGCCAATCTGTGGTATCTAGGCTTTGTTAGCAGTGTAGGAAACTAAAGACATAATGATTGGCCACAGTCTCCTCCAGTGATTTGCAGCTTTTAGGACACCAGCAGAATAAAGTCTAGGCATGGCAATCACTCTTCTAGAAGGTACTGTTATCATGACAATAGTGAAGTGTCTTCCTCACGTGTTTTACAACTCAGGACTACAGATGGGAGAACATGACACACAGAACACATGGAAAGGAGGTAATGAGATCATCTAACCATGGAAGACAAAATAGTAAATTTTGGATAATAATGTCACTGTGACTTCAGTTTGTACCCACAGCCATGTTTGGCTAGGTTATTAGGTTACATTTGACTTTCTTCACTGATTTTCTTCCCTTTTATCACCCTCCTGATATGCATTCCCTGTCTTTGATGGATACAGACTTGTATGATTTCACCCTTCATTCAATTTTTAGTAGAGGCAACAATGGTTGCAGGAAGGCTAAGAAAGATGGCACACAGTGGTGAGAGGTGACAGTCTCAGCAGTGGTGGGTTCATGTGGCAGCAGGAGGAGCAGCAGCTGTTCATTCATTCTTCAGTGGTATGCTGATGCAGTATACACCGGTAAGAACATGTACTTTTAACAATAAATTTTTTTTAATTAAAAAAATTTTTTTAACGTTTATTTATTATTGAAAGACAGAGAGAGACAGAGTGTGAGCAGGGAAGGGGCAGAGAGAGAGGGAGGCACAGAATCCAAAGCAGGCTCCAGGCTCTGAGCTGTCAGCACAGAGCCTGACGTGGGGCTCGAACTCACAAACAGTGAGATCATGACCTGAGCCTATGTCAGCAGCTCAACTGACTGAGCCACCCAGATGCCCCAACAATAAATCTTAAGGGGTGCTACTGACTTGTTTCTCTTTCATGCGGTAATATATTGTTTATAAAAATAATCACGTAGGACCTGAGTCTTGGTGTGTGTGTGTGTGTGTGTGTGTGTGTGTGTGTGTACTAGGTTCTGATTTCAATTTATAAGTCTTCTTTACTCAGGTGATTGCCACTTAACTAGCATGGATAGGAAATTGTTCTGAATAATCCTTCCATAGTTTAGAAGATCAACCTCATGGGGCATCTGGGTGGCTCAGTCAGTTAAGCATCCAACCTCAGCTCAGGTCATGATGCTGCCAGCACAGAGCCTGGGGCCTGCTTCAGAGCCTGAGACCTGCTTCTGTCTGTCTGTCTGTCTCTCTCTCGGCCCCTCTCCTGCTTGTACTCTCTCTCTAAAATACATAGTAAACATTTGAAAAAAAAAAAAAAGATCATCCTCATTCATTCATAGAAAGCCTAAGAAAGGAAGGAATCCCCCCCTCCTCCAATTATTACATTTTGGTACCAACCATCATACACTCTAGTCTTGCCATTCCTTGTCTTTTTTTTTTTTTCAAAAAAATTAACTCACTTGGAAACGTTTACTAATTTTTTTAGTTAGATTTGAGAAGACATTATCTTCTTTAAAATAATAATATACTTCTACCCCACATAAAATACAAATATCTTATAAACATCTTAAGTTTCCATGAAACATGTTCAAATGACAAACACATCCATGATTCTTGCTAAGGCAAGGATGTCAATAATCCCTCTGGGCAGTCAATGCCCAGAGGGCATTGTGTCTTGTTTAGATCATGCCACATTGAATTTTTCAGAAATAAAGTTCATCTCTCACATTACGTACATCAAGATGACCACAGAAAATATAAAAAGTAAAACATGTGTGTATCAGAAATAATAAGAGCAATGATATAGTGAGGATGACTTACAATACCAAGGACTACAAAGCAAAGTTAACCCATCTCTTTCGAGTTTACTCAAAGAATCTAAAAAAGTGTTTTCACAGTTGTCAGAAGCTTTAGTCGACAAGGAGTCCAGCTGAATAAAGCAAAAGAAAAAGTGGTTGGTAATATGAGTTGACATCAAAAGTTTTATGGAATTCCAAACTTGTGTAGAATCCTGACAAAGGAATATAGAAAATGAAATAGAACATCATACTATTTCTTCTTTTGGGCTTGAATTAAATATATATTTTAAAGTTTACCTAGAAGTTTTAACCACACAATTCACACTTAGCTTGCCCTGAAGTACTAAGCTAAATAAAAAAATTGAATGTGACAACAATAATGTCTCTAATCAAGGAAGCTGTTGTAGGAACTGGCAAGCTTCATTGGTAATTAAGGCTATTACCAAAAACAAAAAACAAAACAAAACCAAAAAATCCCCAAAACAAAACCAAAAACTGCTATAACATTAAAAAAGGGGTATTTATATATAATAGTATAAAGTGAAATAGAAGCTCAGGATCATCAGGACAAGAATAAAAAAATCATGAGGATATTAAAACAGAATTTTATAATTACTGGCTTAGTATTTCAATATTCTGGTTGAATTAGCAAAGCTCTTTTTATAGTAAGCAGTTTTCCCATTATTTTGGCTAAAAATGTCTTGATCAACTGACTTTTATATTCCTACAACTGGCAAAGTTATTTACACAGTGAGAAAGAACTTTAACATTTAACTATAACAGATAGATGAGATAGATAGATACATACATACATACACAGACAGGCAGGCAGACAGACAGACAGACAGACAGACAGACAGGTTTTATGGTTTGTTTTTTAAATTTACAACTACTAAAGCACACTTCTGATGTTTGACTTCCCATGTTGCATGACCCAGGGAAATAATGCTCTGATAATTTGGATTTCAATTAATCTGGTTCATGTCACAGTTATTTCTCATCATAAATTAATAAATTCTCATACTTGTGTCAGTTCTCTGAAGAACTCTTTATTCCTGAGCACTGAAAGCTGGTTTTTTTTTTTTTTTTTTTTTTTTTTTTTTTTTTTTTTTTTTTTAGGCATGGGGCCAGATCCTTAGATCAATGTTTTGCTTGGTAAGGCCCAATCAAGTCAGCAGACTTTCTGTAGACACCAGTGCTGGCATCCATCTGCTTGCCTGCTACTCATTTCTTAATTTGTATGTATTACTTACAGTAACTGTAGGCTTTTGCCACCTTAAATTGTTATTATAGGGTTGCCATATGGAAACACTAAACTGATAATTCCAATACTTTTTCTCCCCTAAGGGCAACATTAGCTGAAAGAAAAAACACTTTAAAACAGAACCTGTATGGACTTTTTTCTTCATTTATTCCTTTGGTTACAAATATATGGACAATACTTCCGTGTTGTAGAAATGATATCAACATTGTCAATACAACAGTGACCAAGTTAGAAAGAGATATCAACATCTTGGAGTTTATGGTTATGTGGTAGAGATTATTAAATACAAAATTATTCTGTGTTGTTGTACGATACTAAATTTGTCAGGTAAGTACATTTTAGTAGAGAAAGTGATGTGTGTAGGTCAAGACCAAAAGAATGAGTGGAATTTCACTAGGAAAAAGCACAAGTGGAGTGGCACAGTGACCTTTATTTTGACAGCAGAAATTTATTACTATGCCATGTGTCAAACTTAGTCTCTGAGGACGCAGCAGTGGACCAAACATACCAGATCCCTATTCTCATGGGCTTGCATTGTGTTTGGGGAAACAAAGAAAATCAACTTAACAACCTATATGTAAACAATTTTAGGTGGCAGCAGTGCTATGAGAACTAAAATTGGGTTGTAGTGCACTTATTGTTTGCATCCGCAGCATTGATTTGCTCTGATGTTTGGCGATTTATTCTTTCCCCATATAGCTCATAGACCTTTGAAAATCTGATGTCTCCCCTAGGAGCAGGTATGAGCACGATTGTTCAAAAAGTAATTCTGCTTCTTTGCAAGCAATTTGTTGAGCAACTCAAAGCTAATTAAAACAGTTTTTTAGTTCACCTGATCTTAAATGTTGGTTTAAGATGGTAATGTAAATAATTATAGCCAATTAAACATGAGAGGAAGATTGTGCTGACCCACTGTGAAAAAAAAGAAATTACCTCCCTTTTAAGAGAAAGGGGAAAAAATGGCCTCTTTGCTATCCAGCCACCTAAGCCAGTGATCACACTTATTTAAGTCACTATAATTCCAAATTTCTTTTACTCATCTGAAAACACTTTAAGTAAAACTGGAGACACATCTGATGTATTAGAAAAGGAGTGAAAAGGAGAACAAGGAGAGCATAAATTCTGCTTCAAACTGGCTGGTTAAGAATGTACATTTTTTTTAAATGTTTACTTATTTTGAGACAGAGAGAGAGAGTGAAAAGGAGAGGTGCAGAGAGAGGGAGAGAGAGAGAATCCTCAGCAGGCTCCATGCTGTCAGAGCAGAGCCCAATATGGGGCTCGAACGCACAAATCATGGGATCATGACCTGAGCTGAAACCAAGAGTCAAAGGCTCAACCAACTGAGCCACCCAGGTGCTTCAAGAACTAACTTTCTGAAGACAGTCAGCCATGAGATGCCCTGAGGGCAGACCCTTCCAGGAAGCATAAGGAACAATTAGACAGTCACAAGGTTCAACTGAAAATAAGGAGGTATTACACTAGAAATGAGTGGTTCTGATGAGATCAGGCTTGTGAGTCAGTGGAGAGATTTAAGATTAATTCTAAGAGCCATTAAAGTATTTGAAGTTTGGGGATGACAAATTATTGTCTTTTTTCTTCCACGGAATCTCCTGTTTTCAACTACCATTAAAATGTGTTATATATTTTATAGCAATCACATGTAAAAATATAATTTTTTGTCAAGTTGGCTAATATACAGCGTATACAGTGTGCTCTTGGTTTTGGCGGTAGATTCCCGTGATTCATCATTTACATACAACACCCAGCGCTCATCCCAACAAGTGTCCTCCTCAATGCCATCACCCATTTTCCCTTTTCCCCCTTTCCCCCCCATCAACCTTCAGTTTGTTCTCTGTATTTAAGAGTCTCTTATGGGTTTGCCTTCCTCTCTGAAACTATTTTTCCCCTTCCCTTCCCCCAAGGTCTCCTGTTAAGTTTCTCAAGTTCCACATATGAGTGAAAACATCATATCTGCCTTCCTCTGACTGACTTATTTCACTTAGCATAATACCCTCAAGTTCCATCCCTTTTGTATAGCAACCACATTTAATTTACAGTGTAGGTGAAATTAAAATGGAATCAATATCATCCTTATGGCATGTGAATTTGTCTTATTTCAAAAGTACTTGATCACAGGATTTTTTTTACAGAATGCAATGACTTTCAGTTAGTAAAATTAAGAAAGATGTGAAGATTGAAGACAGTATAATTTTAATGAAAAATAAGTCTGGAAAATTTGTCCTTTTAATTACTATAGAGGTCAAAATAAATTAAAGTTGCAGGATATAACTGCCAAAGAATATCTTTAATGCAAAATAATACCTTTACAAGACAGCATGGTACTAAGAATGGAGATAACAGATAATTACGGAGGCAAGGCTTAAAGAGGTGAGAATTTTTAATTTATTTAGAGATAAATTTGCTGGGAAAGTTTAAATGGCTTTTCTACACTTTCATGTTGCTACTTTTAAGAAGTTATACATCATAAATATTTTTCTTTAATCATGTATAACTTCACTAAGATATGCATTACAAAAACCCAGTGATTAATTTCCACAAATATATCCTGAATTCCTCTGTATACAATGCATTATGTTAGGGACTTTGAAGAGAAATACAAAAAATAAATAAGATTCTCTTCCTACATGGGGCTCCTGGATGGCTCAGTCAGTTAAGCGTCCGACTTCAGCTCAGGTCATGATCTTGCGGTCCCTGAGTTTGAGCCCCGCATCGGGCTCTGTGCTGACAGCTTGGAGCCTGGAGCCTGCTTCATTCAGATTCTGTGTCTCTATCTCTCTCTGCCCTTCCCCTGCTCATTCTCTTTCTCTCTCAAAAATAAAGAAACACTAAAAAAAATAATAAAGATTCTCTTCCTACCATAAAATAGCACACAATTTCAAAGAGGAAAAAAAAATATTTAAAATAGAAAATTATATAAAGTAGAATGAGATAATTTTGAAAGAAGTATAAAAAGGAACTTGAGAAAGATCACTTTTGCTAGAGAATCAGAAAAGATATCATGGACAGGCCTTTACGAAGAGTCTTCACACATAAACCACAGGTACTACAGGTGGGTCAGAATGTTTACAAGTGATTTTTAATTAAATATTGGCCTTTTTAGTAGATGTAGTGTTATGCCTATAGGATTACTCATGTTTGATTCACCACAGCTAATCTCAGAAAATAATTCATATTTAGACTCACCACAGGACAATTGTCCATATATCCTAATGTACTCTATACATGAAGGTTAAATAACAGAAATATATTTCCTGATGTCAAGAAATTAGCAATATTGATGACAGTCTCGAGTGGAAAAGAGAATTTTGCTGATTTTTAAAGCACTTTTCTGAGAGTAACTAAGTGACAGGAAAGTAGACAATAGAGACTACGGGACATCCAGAGAAGCTGTGAAGTGTGTTATAAAAGAATTATAATTATAGTTGTGCAATTACAAGATCCAAGTGGATGTTGCTAAAATCCCTTTGTCCCTCTCAGCTTTAGCTTTAATATTTGTAAACTGGAAATATTATGTGCAGGGTTGTTCTAAAACATGAAAAATATATTAAATTATCTTTTAAGCTCTAGAATTGTATTGTCCAACATGATAGCTTCTAGCCATATGTGGCTATTTAACTTAAATTAATTAAATTTAAATACATGTAAAATTAAGTTCCCGGGCACCTGTGTGACTCAGTTGGTTAAGCTTTTGACTTCAGCTCAGGTCATGATCTCACAGTTTGTGGGTTCGAGCCCCACGCTGGGCTCTGTGCTGACAGTTCAGGGCCTGGAGGCTGCTTCAGATTCTGTGTCTCCCTCTCTCTCTGTCGTTCCCCTGCTCATGCTGTCTCTCTCTCAAAAACAAACATTAAAAAAAAAAAAAAAAAGTAAGTTCCCTACTCACAGTAACCACATTTTAAGTACTAATAGTTACATGTGGATAGTGACTACTATATTAGACAGCAAGGACATAGAGTATTTCTATCATCACAGTAAGTTTCATTGGGCAGCACTGCTCTAGAATGCAATACAAATATTGATTGCTTTTCTATTTGTTTTCATGGTTACAGAATAAGATACTCTAGTTAATAAATGAATCCTTTAGGCAGAAAAAACCTAGCCATAGAACAGATAATGAAAAGGGGTACAAAATCTACCTTTATAAGAAAATATTTCATTAGTAAACTATATACTATTTTTACAGTGCTATGTGTTAATTTTATCAAGAACATCAATTATTTTTCTTGAGACTCCATGAAGAAAATTTATAGGCTCAGAAAATGCAATTTTGAGTAAAATCATTCTGTAGTCATTATGTAAAAGTAGAAACCATATTGTATTTTAGAAGACGCTCCAAACACTGTGATATATATTTTTAAAGTTTTTAGTGTATAACATACACAATACTAAAATGCATAGATCTTAAGTTTATAGTTTGATGAGTTTTTACTTATGTACACACTCTGTAACTGCCACATTTCCAGTCCCCAGAAGGCTCCCTTGTAGTCCTCCCACTCAATAAATCCCTCTCCACAAAGATAACCACTCTTATGACTTCAATCAGTAAGAGATTAGTTTCATTGGTTCTTGACTTCATGTGAGTGGCACTGTATGTTCTATGCTTTTTTTGTCTGGCTTCTTTCACACAATATTATGTTTGTGACATGAAGCCATGTTCTTGAAAGTGACAATAACTAATTCTTTTCCAAAAATAAAATATATTTTGCTACTAAGCTCCCCTTATTCCAGAGAAGTGAGGTCAGAATCAGAAAGGCAAGTATAGTTGCCAAATTGGTTTTGATGTTTTTAGCAAAATGTCTTCCCGCAGTTCTATTGTCTATTAGCTATAAATATTGTTAAGAACTTCCTTAAGGGAATAGAATTACTTTCCTGACTTAACTTTCCCCCAAACATCAATGTTCTTATCTTTTGAAAACTGAACTGAAAGCTTATTCTCCCAGGTGACCACCATCTTCTCTGAAAACAGTGATTCCCTGTAACTTCAAGCCTTCTGTGAATTTCTAGTTCCCCGAAGTGGAGGATTTCTGTCCATGTTTGTATCATTTGGACGTGGCAATTAAGGCAAAGGACAAGAGATGTCTATAAATCTAGGTGTTTCGGATCCTCTTAACTTTTGTGTAAAAGTAGTTGTGAAGAAGATTGCTTTTCTAATCCCTAGATTTACAGTCCTGTTTAAAGATTAGAGAACACATAATTGTCCTTGTGAATATCCAACTATCTAAACATTACATCTGGATAGGTTTGAGCTTTAAAAGATTTCCTATGTGGAGAGTGGTGTACACAAACACAGTTACCAGTTTTTAATACATGCTAAGTACCCTGATATACCTTATATAATCATTATTTTTTTAAAAAGTTTATTTATTTTGAGAGAGAGAAGGGGGGAGGGACAGAGAAAGACAATCGCAAGCAGGTTCCCCACTGTCAGTGTGGAGCCCTATGAGGGGCTCGAACTGAACTTGAACTGTGAGTTTATGACCTGAGCCGAAGTAGGATGCTTAACCGACTGAGCCACACAGGCACCCCTATAATCATTATTTTGTATAAAACTCTTTCCATTCCTTTTGCACACCTATGAGATTTTGATGTAAGAATTATTTTCCCCATTTATAGAAAGAGAAACAAAGCTCACAGAACTTAAATAATCTCTCCCAATGAAGTCAACAACAGAGCCTAATTTCAAACTCCATCTGACACCAAACCACGGCTGCAATTGCCATTTTTCTTTGTATTTTATTGGGAGTATAGAAATTGTATATATTTAAAAGCATATCATAGATTCTGTGCATCTTCATATCTGGATTTACACGCAAAACCAGTTCCTCTGAAACTAGAATCAAATTTAGAGAAGAAACAATTTAGCGAACTGTAAAAAGCTAAAGACTAATGCTAGCAAAATGGAATTACTCTAGACATAGTGTAACTTGGAAAAGAAAAAATAAAATATTATAGATCCCAGGTGATGTTTATACATTTTTGTAATTTGTCAACTATTTATATAGTTATAAAATACGAAATTGTATTGTATAAATTGGTTATGCGATAATGGAGACTTCCGTGTTTCTTTTTTATAATCCTAGAAAAAAGGATTTCCCTTATTAGAGCACAAAGAAATGGCAAAGCCATGGAAATGAGGACTTCCATCATATTTGCTAAATATTGCTCTGCTGCATATTGGCGGGTAAAATTTAAGATTAACATAGATGGGTATTATTATTATTAGCATACTGGCCAGACACATATTAATCCAAAGGTGGGAGATGGGTTAAGCTGGGCTGGAAAAGTCAAAATAATGAATGTAGAACATGGGATGCTGCCAATAAGTTGACAAAATTTAGACCTCTATTTCAGGGAAAAAAATCCTTTAAAAATATTTTTAAAGATAAAGGCATAATTGATTCTCTTTTGTCATGTTACCTTCTCAGCAAATTTAAGAGCTATTAGATACACAATGTTGCACATGGTAACTATAAACACACGAGATAACAAATGACTATTGTCTTGGTCTCTAGGATTCACTTTACAGCAAACTTGGAGATCGAAATATGGAAGCAGTTACATTTCAGTATTTAATACAGATATTTTGTTGTCTATTTCTGAACTTTTAGCTGTTATCTAAGGTTTTGCTTTCTTAATTAGCTTCTTTTAGATAGATGAAGTCTCAAGAAACAATTAGGTTCTGATCCATAGACTGATTTAAAAATGTGCAGCTGAATGTGGGGAGTGGTGAGAACTCTGTACAAACAGTAGAGTTGTTAATGAAGTTTGCCTTCCTTGCAAAATAGTTCTTTTCAATAATTTCAGAGTACTGAATCAGTGAATCTGATATGGAAATATGTTTTGAGTAATCTAAATAGTTCCCTGTGATGCTTACATAGTAACTAAACTTTTTAGATAAATTCAGCAAATAATGAATAGAAGTGGGTTCTCCCCTTTAATAGTTCAAGAGGAGAAAAAAGGCCATGGCAATGTTGTAAGAAATCAGCTTTAGATAATTGGTCTGATAAATGACTGGATTTCCACTTGTAGGTCTTGTTTGGCTGCCTTGTTTGACTGTGGAAAGGATTTTTGTTTCTGGGACTTAGAAAGGCAGATTTTTACAAAAGACAGTTCTTGTGACTTAATTGATCTCTCACAGGGAGTGTGTTCCAGCTGAGGAGGCCAGAGAGTATTTTCCATTAGATCAAGCTCTAAAGCAGACATTTATGGGGGAATTCTTCCATTCTGCTCTCAGCTGTTACGCTAGTTGGTTGGAGTTTGCTGCCAGTGAATAAAAGGTCATGAGTTCAATACTTGAACAGATCACTTTGCTTCACACAGAGAAAGCTCTGTAACAGACACAGATTACAGCCTTATTCCTGCCAGTGCCAGCTGAGCTCCAAGTGTGAGGCTATTCCCACAAGAGGGACCTGGCTCTCTAAAGACCCGATGGGTCTCCCAGTGAACAACACATAAATCCTCTTCCACACCAAATAATTTCTGCTAAAATGTAAAAACAACCAATCACAAAGAAAATGGCTTCAATCTTATTTGAGTGTTTTCTGAAAAAAAAAATTGTTATGAATGAAAAGTAACCTTGAAACACTAGTGTCCAAATTTTTAACTAGGGTACTTTTAAAGTTGTGTTTTTTATAAAGTGGACTAAATTCTTTAGGGGTGAGAATAAAATATTTCTGGTCCAAGACATTAAAGTTAGGATGTGTAACAAAAAATCAATTAATAGTTTTAGAAGAATATTTTGAAATTATATCCATATGTGAGAAATTTTAGAAATTTGTGACTTACTACGCCACAAACTTTAAATGTATCTATCCAGTATCATCTTTGAAACTATCTCACTTAATTAAATTGGTATTTTCTCAGTTCCACATAAGAGAATTCTGTTTTTAGCTCCTATTGTGCATTTTTAATGTACAAAATGAAGGGAACTGAATATTACTTGATATTGATCTTGACTTAACCCTCATCCCTCCCGCCAAGTAACTGGTAACTAAATCCTTCTAATATTATCTCTGAAGTATCTCTGGAACCAGACATTTTTATGTCTACATATACTGCCAGTACTTTAAGGCATAATCCTTCACTTGAACTTCATAATCCTATTAGCTGGCTTGCCTACAAAATCGGTCATCTTTTCATAATGATCTTTCTAGAACACAAGTTTCACTAAGTAATTTCCTACGTCCTTGTTCTCCATAGGACAAATGTGAGACTCTCCGTGATCCATGTTCTGTCAAGCTAGACTTGGTCTCTATGACCCAGTTATATTGAATTGTTGCAGTCTTCCAAATGTATGTATTTGCTAATGGTTCCATTCACTCAAACAATATCTAAAATTTGTTTGACTATAACGGTGATCCCCATTCACTTTGCCTTACAAAACAAACAAACAAACAAAAACAACAACTAAATTTTTTGCTTCCTCTATATAGCAGGCACATACTTGGGGTTGAGTGGGAGCACTGGGCCCCTCTACAGCTCCCATGGATGAATCGTGATTACTCTAAGCCCACCATGGTGTTTCTCGCTCTCCTAACCTTTCCTCTAGCCAGAGATCACTTTTAGTATAAGCATGTGAGCCAAGGCTCTAGTAAAGTTCCTCTCACTTTTTAAAAACAATTTTTTAACTTTATTTATTTATTCTGAAAGAAAGAGAACGAGCAGGGGAGGGGCAGAGAGGCAGGGAGAGACAGAATCCCAAGCAGACTCTGCACTGTCAGTACAGAGCCCGACGTATGGCTTGAACTCACCAACTATGAGATTATGACCTAAGCTGAAACCAAGAATCGGATGCTTAACCTACTGAGCTACCCAGGGGCCCTAAATTCCTCTCTTAAAGCAAGGAGAAAAGAGCAGAATTTCCCCTTGTTCCTACTATTGGTTCATATACTGGGAGGCTGCGATACTGTAAATACTCTGAGGAGAAGAACTCAAGGACAAAAGCTAACTTTCTCTTTCTGTTCTCAGAGAAAAGAAACTTGATGTCCACAAACTATTGCGTTAATGCTGGACATTATCTATTTCCAATCTTGCTATAAGAGATATCAATTTTCATATTATTTGAGTGAATTCTAGATGTGCCTTCTGTTCTTTACCATTAAAAGGAATGGAATTGATACAAATTCTCATGGTTCTTAAGAGGCATGTCTTTACTGATACATAGTTCACTTTTCCTAATATTCACTTCATCTGTGAAGACTTTCCTTAATTCCTACCCCCTTAGAATTCAACTTGTTTGTGTCATTAAAGTTTATACATATAGTTTCTACATGTACTTATCAGGTAGCACTGAAATACTTTGCTGACAAATCCAAGACATCTCTGTGTACTTGGCACATAACATGTTCTTACTATCTGTATATGAACAAAGCATGAGAAGATGGGTAACTGTTTAACTAGTTTATTTAGGCTCATATGTTTCCAGGACAGGCCTCATATAAATAATAAGGGAATATTCTTGTAAATGAAGATAAATGATGGTTCGATGAGCTTTAAAGTGGTATTTAACCATCAAACACCAAAGCCATAGGGAGGAAAAATCACATTTCAAGATAGTATTGATAATACTACATAATTTTGAAATTGACTCTAACATCTTACACTAAAAAAAAAAAACAAACTTTGCCCTCCAAAGCTCTTCATACACATAATTACATTGTTTTCATGATACCTTCAAAGTAGGAAGAGCAGTGTTTTTATGTACATTGTTTACCAGTAATATTCCCTTAGTTATAGAAAGGATAATTCATTTACCCAAAGTATTAATCTCCCTGGAGCCTCCTTTCCCCAAGCATCTTAGGTGTACAACCTTTTCTCACATCAGTTCTCTTTCTATCTCACTCTGTCTGGGCACAATGTTGCATTAATAGGACTCCACCAGTGGATGAGACTCACAGCTCAGCTAGAGTGCTGCTCAAATTGTGTCCCTCTACCCCTGCATCAAAATCTTCTGACACTCCTGTTAAAAATTCTAGCTGCTGTGCCTCATCCTAGACCTTTTCAGTTACACTGATTGAGTTTGTTTCAAGCTGAGGAAACTATGATTTTTAAAGTGTGTTAAGGAATGAAGACGTAAGTCTAAAACCATGATTCTGTGGCTTCATTCATACATGCTTTTACTTTTTCACAGCTGCTATCACTTACCCTGATCCTTATTTATTTTCTCAGTCCATGACTATTGTTAGAGGAAGACTTACACCTGTCCCTTCTGCTGCCTGTCCATCAAGACATGTCCTTTATGGGAGGTGCTCTGTGCAGTCCTGGCTAAGCAGACAGTATAAATACAAGTGCTCTCTGGGAGGTTAAATTCACCAGTCCATACTGAAGTATGCAGGGCAAAGTTGCTCTCTCACTACCCACTTTCTATTTTGGCAGATGAGGTGATGGTTGCTATATCCCCACATATTGTGGCTACACTGTGAGGATTTAGTTTATGGGATTCAATTCTCCTTACTTGACAAAGAGAAAATTTTCTTTGCCATGTTGTGCGTAAGCCTATTTGTTTGGTGAATAGTGAGAATTCAGATGTATTCATTTTTTTATAGATGCATAAAAAATTACCAGAGACTTAGCAACTGAAAACAACACAAATGTATTTTATCTCCATTTTCATGGGCCAAGAGTCAAGCATAGCTAACTGGGTACCCTGCTCAAAGCCTCACAAGGGTGCAACCAAGCTGTCACCCAGAGACGGCTCTTAGCTAATAAAGGCTCGCCTCAAATTCCTGTGACAGAGGCCCCCTCACAACATGGCAGCTTACTTTTTCAAGGCCAACAGGAATATCTTTATGATGCGTAAACCTTCCTGTAAACCCTCTTTTAAACTTGATTATGTCAAGCTCACCCAGGAAATCTCACTTTGATTAACTTCAAGCTAACTGAGTAGGGGCTATGATTACATCTGCAAAGCCCCTTCACCTTTAACGTAATCTAATCTAATAATATTGTAATCACAGGAGTGAAATCCATCATGTTGATAGGCTCCACTTGTACTCAGGGTTGAGGACTTTACAGGTCATGTATACCAGGAGGCAGGAGTCATGTATACCAGAAGTCATGTATTTTGGAGGCAACTTTAGAATCCTAGCTACCACAGCAATAAATATTGGGTCATTCTGATTTTTTTTTTTTTGCATTGGCTATTGTTTTTTATTAAAATACATGTAAATGTAAAAAAGGTGAAAGAAGACAAACGTGTCTGTAACAAAAATATGTCTATCACCACTGCTTTTGGTCTCCTTCCCTGTTTGTTGACAACAATATTTCAAAGATTTTTATGTAAGCTTCCATAGTATTCTATGCATCTATGTGCTAAAACACATTTCACATTGCTTTGATTTTTCACTTATGATGTATCTCCAAGATGTATCATTAGCAGTATACATGTATCTACCACATATTTGTAAATGTACATATTTACTTACATATAGTATTATTCCATTACAGATATACCATAAATTATTCATCTACTCCTGTATTGACAGAAACATATTTATTCTTTTTTATTGTAAATATTTTCATTATTTATGTCATTTTGCATGTGTTCATATTTTATGGGATGAATTCCCAGAAGTACAATTCAAATAGGAAGTGCTCTTAATGTTCTCATAAATACTGGCAATTTTTTCAAAGATGTTGTATAAAGTTACACTCACAGTTTCCTTATAATATTGCCAATACTACATTAAAAAACTTTTTAGCTTTCTAAATCTGGCAGGTGAACAATGACACTTCATTATTGCTATAATCTGTAAGGGTACATTTGAAAAGCTTTTGATACATTTAAAAGCCATTGTATTTTTTTTTTTTTTTGATAAATTGCCTGTTTATGTCCTTTACTAACTTGTATCCTATGGCATTTCTTGGCACATTGTGTCATAGTTAAGGAAGAGGACTTACCCCAGTCTGAGAAGCAGAAAGTACTCTTTGATACCTTCGAAGCATCACCAGGAAACACTGATTAAGGTGTCCATCCCATGGGATGCCTGTTCTCTCCTACCTCCTTCTCACTCCTTTCTGCTTTACTTGAGCCCCATGTTAGGTCATTTTGTATCCATGCTATTATAAGTATGTGGCTTTTAAAATGCTTAAGCTGAAATAAATAAAGGGCCCAGACTGAGAAGATCTGCTTTTGAACTCCAGTTGCGATATTTGCTAACTATAAATCCTTGTATAAATCATTTAACCTAGCTGAAGCTCAGTGGTTGTGAGGCTTAAATGATATAAAATATGTGTGAATGAAATAAGTTAAATAAATTGAGTATTTTTTAATGTTTATTTACTTTTGAAGGAGAGAGCAACAGAGTGTGAGCAGAGGAGGGGCAGAGAGAGAGACACACACAGAATCTGAAGCAGGTTGCAGGCTCTGAGCTGTCAGCACAGAGCCCGAGGCGAGGCTCAAACTCATGAGCTGTGAGTGCATGACCTGAGCCTAAGTCAGACACTTAACTGACTGAGCCACCCAGGAGCCCCTAAATAAATTGAATATTTAAAGAAAATAAGTCTTTTCACTTTTTGCCACTGGTCTACTATATGATGCCAGCACGTTCTGAAAATTCTCATTAATTCTAATCTAAAAATGCAACAAATGAGGTAGCACAAATAAGCATACCCAAATGTCAGTCTTTTTTGCTACTTATCCAGAGGCAAAGCGCAAGCCAGACTACAAAAGAATGTTTTGGGAGTTTGAGGTCCACAATGCCATTAGAATGCAAGATTTTCAGGAATTTTTTTTCTTAAACTATTCAAAACATTAATCAATCTCATCAATCTGCATTTAAAAATGCTTATTCTGAGAAGTTTCAAAATGACTAAGTACTTTTTCAAACATGAAGAAAAACAATCTTCTGGTCTATGAGAATATGACAAATAAAAGTAGGTGTTCAAACGACAGACAACACCTGAAGAGATTAGTCAAATGGACAGAAACAAAGGAAACTCTTTGAAAAACTTGAGAAAAAGAGGATAAAATTACACTGTCATTGCACTCCTACTGTTATTAAGGCTCAAGTAAGACAGGAACCTTAAAAGTTTCCTAAAATGTCTTTTCTGTAAAATATTTTATTAACAATTTACTTTTTAATTAAAAAAATTTACGTTTTTATTTTTGAGAGAGAGAGAAAGAGAGAGAAAGAGAAGCAGAAAGAGAGGGGAACACAGAATCTGAAGCAGGCTCCAGGCTCTGAGCTGTCAGCATAGAGCTTGACGCAGGGCTCGAACCCACGAATTGTGAGATAGTACTCTGAGCCGAAGTCAAGTAGGACACTTAACTGATTGAGCCACCCAGGCACCCCTATTTTATTTAAATGTATAAATTGTTACAAGAAAATCATCATTGAAAAAATTTCTCTATACATTAATTTGGAAGGAAATCCTTAGCAATTTTAGGGTTTACACTAGAAAACTACATGCAGGATCATAAACATAATGGCCAGCATAGGTTCCTGCTCCTCCAGTCCTCCGGCCTCCACATCTAGAGGGACTTGAATTCCACCTGCAGATTCAGTCCCACCTCAGGCCATTTCAAACTGGAAAAACAAATGAGGGCAGATTCAGGCCTCAGCATGAAGGCAAGCTTTCTGTTGGTCCCTTCCACCGGAGTAAGGAAATGTGCCTAGAGTCATTTTATGGGGACTTCATGGGGTGCAAAGGCTTATGGAGATTAATTCCCACTAGTTCTGGGCTGGAGGTCCTCAGTGATGTCAATGTCCAGGAAATGAGGAGAGGCTGCCATAGTCCTTACTAAAAGTTAGCTCAGAAAGACAGGAGATGTTTGAAACATCCCACTCAAGAGTAAAAACAAGTGTAGGATGCTCACACATACCTTATTAAAACACATTCAGGAAATATACAGACTTTAAGAACTCCACAGGATATGTAACTTGGTCATGATTGTTCTTCCATCTGTTTATCTTACAGTAAGACTGTAAAATGGAAGGGAGTTGTATGCATGATTAAAAGTAACACAGACTTTGGAGGAATGGAAGACAGGAGAGCTGAGGAGAATTTCTCTCTACTTAGCCTGGGTACCCTGCCAGAAAATTACCTCCTTAAAAGCAGAAGATGAGTCAGACTTATGCCTATTTGCGCTGAATGAGTGCATGAATGAGGAAAGATGTCAACTTTATGTAACAGTGTCTGAAACCTGATGTCAGGGAGAAAAGGACCGATGAAGCTACTTGGCTGGAAAATTAACCTACAAGATGCTTAGCAGAGAGGGCTTTAGAATTTATGACATTTCCCCCCTCCTCTTTGTATTTCATTTTTCACATCCCTACCTTCTATCTTTATACTTGAATCCTTCAGTTGACTTCGTGCCTGCTATCCTAGTCCTTTTGAGTCTTACACCCACTGTCTTCCAAACAGATTAAAGTAGAAGTCCATTCATTGACATTTGTGTGCATTAAGCAAGTTGCTTACTTGTCTGAGCCTCTATTTCCTCATCTATAATATGGTAATAATCATACCAACTTCAATGGCTTTTAATAATTTCAGAATGCCTTGCACATTGAAGAGAAATTATTACTCTTTTTATTTTATGTTAGTCATAGGAGCATTTTGCCTAGGTTTCTGAAATTGCTTGCTAAAAGCATTGTACCATCTGAGATTTCCATCTGTTACCTTTGTCCCATCCTCCAAGATCCTGTCTATCACTAAGGTATGGGTCTCTCTGACAGAACATGCTTTTCTTGTTGGAGTTCCTTGCACTTGCTGCTGTTGAAACCTGTCCTGACCACTTGTAGCCACCATCATCTCCCAAGAGATCTATCAATATCCAGCAGCTGGCCACTTCCAGTCTGGCTACCTCACTGACTCAAGGTTCTGGCACTGGTTTTACTCAGTGAACGCATTATTGAATTAAGCAAAAAACAGTGATAAATCTAACACATATTCAAGTGAAATTCAACACAGGTACAGTATGTAAAATTTCTTCACTTCAGCCACTCTATTTTTTTTTTTTAATTTTTTTTTTCAACGTTTATTTATTTTTGGGACAGAGAGAGACAGAGCATGAATGGGGGAGGGGCAGAGAGAGAGGGAGACACAGAATCGGAAACAGGCTCCAGGCTCTGAGCCATCAGCCCAGAGCCCGACGCGGGGCTCGAACTCACGGACCGCGAGATCGTGACCTGGCTGAAGTCGGACGCTTAACCGACTGCGCCACCCAGGCGCCCCCAGCCACTCTATTTTTAGATAACTTATTAACATACTTTAAACTTCCACAGTGCAAAACTGGAAATTGCTAAAGAAATTGCCACGGCTTAGTATTGCAGAAGAATTTAAAAGAACTTTACCATTTTGATTAATAGGCCTTGTATAGTCTCACATTCTTGCTTTTATTTTTTTAAGTTTATTTATTTATTTTGAAAGAGAGTGTGTGTTTGAGCAGGGGAGGGGCATAGAGAGGAGGAGGGGGAGGAGAGAGACAATCCCAAGCAGGCTCTGTGCTGTCAGCGTAGAGTGTGATGTGGGGCTTGAACTCACAAACCATGAGATCATGACCTGAGCTGAAACAAAGACTTAGACACCTAACCAACTGAGGCACCCAGGTGTCCCTCACATTCTTGCTTTTAAATTTAATATGGAGCTTATGCTGAGTTGTATCATAGAACTTGACTTACTGGTCTGGCAGACTCTCAAAAGATTCAAAATCCCAATTACAGACATAGTGTTTTCCAAACCCCAAAACACACACCCACACATGCATTGCAAGAAAAACCTATTTCAAATGGTATTTTATTCTACTCTTTAGCAGTTTTGTTTATACTCCATTTAATAGAGTATAATGTTGTTATTATTACTATTAATGTAGAGAGTAAAATTGACTTTTTTCTTATTAGCAAAGAAAATGAAAATATGATTGTTCCACCCAACTCCATGTACCCGTGTTCTGGGCTTTCCTGTCTCAGGTGGAAATTATTTGTGTTTGTGGATAAACAGACAATTAGCCCCCTGAAGATATCCTTCCCAGGTTTTTAGTTTGGAAGGTCTAAGCTTTTGAGGCTGTAATGTTGGATAAAGCCTACAGGGGTTGGAGGCCATCAGACCTCAGAAAGGGAAGAGACTAACCTGATCCTTGGTGGTTACTGAGATGGCTGTGCTTTAATTCAGCTATTCATGAAGAAAGAGTGTGGGCCCCTGAAAGTGCTCAGGAGTGCCCTGTGCAGGGTAGTCTCTGAGAGCTTTAGCTATGGACATTTAGCTAGGGATTCTTTAGGCCAACCTTGCGGTCAGTGAAGAGGGACACTATAAGGGAATCTCTAAGCAGCATAACAATGATTGATTAGAAGATCATGAAGAAAAATGGTGGTGATAGTGAACAGCAGAGACTGAAATCCAGACATTTTCTTCATTGTTTTACCCAAGCAAAACCATCAGTTTGTTATATACTAACAAAGAGAGAATAAGAAGGTTGCAATCATGAGCTGATATTGGCCTTAGAGAGTAAGGTCACAAGTTTTCTTTATCTATAAGAAATACTCACTGCTATTACCTGTTATATGATTTCATGTGTTCCATGAATCTGTTCCATCTATACCCTCATTCACATATACATTTAGGAAACTCAAGGGATTATCCTAGAATTACCATTTCTGCCTCAGTCTGAAGCAAGACTCAACAAAAGGCTTCTAAATGAAGTCACTCTATAATGAGTACCTGTGAGCATAGAATACTTACACCTGGCAGGAAATGTAAAGAACAAGTCAGATATCAGTCACCCTGAGTCAACCAACCAGTTCAACAGTGTGGATTTTGTACATTTCAAATTATGGAGCCAGAGGCAAGTTTGTCTGACATGGCTACAGAGACTTGCTTAACAGTTCTCTCTGGCACCTCTTCCAGATAGATGCAGAACACAAAGGCACATCTTGGTGACTGTATGGAAACTTAGTGCAAAACAGAAAATTATACCCCTCCTCCCACCATGTCGCTGTGACCTCATGGTAAAGTTTTAGGGCTTGATAAGTGGCTGGCTGGCTGAATTTCAGCTATCACCTTCCTTTTGGGCTAGGTGGTCTTGTATAGGAGACTCCTACACAATCCTGTGTGGAGCTCTGATTCCTTGTCTAGTTCTCTAAAACTGGTCTTCCTCAAATAGCAATCTATAAGCAATCAATAAACCTTTGAGATAATTTTTAAAATAATTGCCCTCATTTACCAATGATTTCTCTGTTAAAGACATCAACATACACATATAAGCAATGGAAAATTATTTAAACAAAAGTAAGAATTGCTTGCATATATTTCACAAGGCATATTCACCAACAAAAGATAAATGGTTTTACCATGTAAATTTAAAAATAAAAATATAATTGAGTACATCATACTTAGAATAGAGAAGCAAATACATATTAGAAAGAAGCAGAATGTTGCTTGTGGGGATCTGAAAGAGGAAAATGGAGACTGCACAAAAAAAATGAAGGGAGAAAGTAAATAATACTATGGTGAAGAAATGCCTTATCAAATGTCTTTAAGATATCCTTGAACATAAACTAAACTGTCTTGATTATGGTCATGAGTGTGACAAAACAGTTTTCATATCTCTGAAAGGATATTAACTTTTGGTAATATCAAAATAATAGAACATTGCTGGAATTAGGAAATATTTAAAACGTTGCCGTCAGTTGTTATAAAGGGAAGACCAGGGAACCATTATTAACCCACTTCATTCATGTAAGGACTTGTTATCCTGAGAATGCTGAGTATTCATCTCCCTAGAGACCTTAAACAGAAAAGCAGTATTTAATTAGAAGAAACACATTTCTGTAGTTTAAAGAAAAGAAACAATAATCATGAAAAAAATCAAAAGAAAAAGGTGAGAGTGGGTAAAATATTCAGAGGTTTATTATGTGCATTACCATTTACTTTTGGCTCATTATGTATGTTATTATTCAAAAATAACCCTAAAATGTCAATGGTTTGTGACATTTATTCCTTGCTCACATTTTGTGAGCACCACAGGTCAGAAGCAGTTCTGCCGGGCTCAGTTTAAGTTTGGCATGACTTGGTCAGGCTTGGCTGTGTTTGACCATGCTTTGCTTGACTTGAGTCTATATGTTTCTTCTGGAACCTAGGCTGAAGGAGCAGTTTCTATCTGGGATATGTTATAAGGAAGGATGACATGAGCAAGAGGACAGGAGCATGCATTTAAATCTTCTGCTTGAACATGACATCTATAACGCCTGCTCATATTCCTTTGGCCAAGTTACATGGCAAAGTATAAAATCAGTGAAGCAGAGAAATATAGATTATGTATTAGGTTTTTTTTTTTTTTTTTGGCTGCTGTAACAAATTACCACAAATTAGTTGCTTGAATCAAAAATCTATTCTTTCAAATTCTGGATGCCAGAAACCTGAAGTCAGTGTCACTGGACTAAAATAAAAATGCTCATCAGGTGGTACTCCTGAGGGCACTCAGAAGCCCTGGGGGATAATCTATTCCTTGTTCTTCCAGTATTTAATGACTTCCAGCATTTCTTCACTTGTGGCCATATCACTCTAAATCTTTGCCTCAGTCTTTACACTGACTCCTCTTCTGAATGCAAGCCTCCCTCTTATAAGTGTGACACATAGAGCCAGTACAGATAATCCAGGATAATCTCCCCATCTCTAGATCCTTAATTCAATCACATCTTCAAAGACCATGTTTTCCCCCAAATAAGTTAACTCTAAAGGTCTCCGAGAATAGGAGTTGATATCTTTGAGAACCATTATTCAACCAACTACGATTTATCTATAGAGCAGTATGGCAACAAAGAAGGAAATGAAGAGCACTAAGCAAATTAAACAATCTACCACATATGATGTATGTTAGGAAAAATCGTCTGCTTTAAGAGTAAGTTGACACTAGTACAGGCAATCATGGTACACTGCCATACCATTAACTTTGAAAACCTTTAACACAGTGCCGAGATAACCAGTTTCTTGCTTTATAAAAAGCTTGCTTATAGGCAATGATGACTGGTCCTCTGGTGTAATTTTCAGTTCTCTAATTAGGGGATCTTTAGATTCATTTTTCTAATTCTAATATAATTTAACATAATTATAGTTACTAGCCTTTAAAGCCATGTATTTTTAAAGACTTTGCAGTTTCATATATTGTCCTTTGAAAAATCAAATCATTTGTCTCCTTGAAAGTAGGTACTAATGAGTATTGGATGGTGGCAGAGGTCACAGGTGAGACTGTTCAGTGAGATCTGGAAAAATGACTGAAGGCTTCAAGGAGGAGTCATTTTGTGATCCCAAGCTCCAAAGGGTTTCAAATTTGGAAACAGATTTAAAAAAACACTTTGAAATAATTTTTATGAGAGATTTTTTTTTTATCTACACGAAGTGTTTCATCTCTCTTTTATCTTACTCAATATCCTCTATGATTATGAAAGTCAGTTATTACCATCTTCCTTTTACAAATGAGGAAACTGAAATAAAGATGAAATTACTTTCCTAACATATTGGAAACTGTGTATTATAGTCAGTGTTATTTTATGACTATCAGCCAAGTAGTTATTAAGGAATTGTGCACGCTCAATATAAAGAGGATAAAATGGAAGGCAGCAAAGAAATGAATGTCTCAGGGTCTGTATATAGATATAATTTTTAGAAACATAGAGGTTAGTAAATGATAGGCAAGGAGTGCATTTAAAGTATAAAATTAATGCTGCTTAAGGATTAAGTTAAATAAAAATGTTAAGTCTTTAGAAAGTCACCAAGTGAACTTGGAAGTATTATAGAACATTAGATAATTATCTGAAAAGACACTGTCTTGGTTGGTTTAAACTGTTAGCTAATGCTCTTTCAGTCCTCTTTCAGCTTTGCAATTTGCCTTCTAAAAAAAAAACTGTTAAAAGATTAATGTTGTGAACATAATACATACCAACATTTTCTGTATTGGCTCTTGCAGTAGAGATGGATTACAGTTTATCTGGAACCCGTGTTTCTACCTTAGTGCGTAATTCCCATGGGTTGAGAGAGGATGCTGTTCCTTGGCAATCATGCTCCACACAACTTGTAAATCTGCATATCGCCTACTCTGTCTTTATGTGAACTCAGTAGAAAAATATGTACATACGACTTGTTCCATTTCACTTCCCAACCTCTGAACTATAGAAAATAACAAGTGTTATATGTAACGCTTGTGGAGAGCTCATGGATGTAGTAAAGTCGAGAAACTAAAACTCAAGGGAGAGATAAACCATGACTTAATAATTCTGGATCCTTTTGCAGGTAGTGGTATTGATAGTGAGATCAAAATTAAAAAATGAAAGATCATAAAAATTATGTTCAGTGGATCACTTTTATGTAAAATAACTTTTACCAGATTAACAACTCTGTAAAACCATGAATTCCTCAAAGACAGGAATATGACTTATTGCTATATTTATTTCTATTGTCTAACATAGTGTGATTAATAAAGATACAGATAAACTCATTACTGATTAAATTGTACAAAAATTAATTTCAATCTAAGTTTGGAATTTGCACATTATATGTTCAATTTATAATTAGACTGCAAAGATTAATCTTCCTGATTGTTTTGGTTTAAGATGTCTAATTGACTTTCAAGATTAGTTAAAATAGTATAAATGAATTTAAATATACAATTTTAATGCTGATTGAATCTTACTTCAGTGATGTTTCTATTAACAAAAATTGCTTTTTTATCACAGAATTGAACTAATCATTTTATTTCAATGTGGGTTAAACTGAGCCAAACCACCGGTTTGGCATACATATTTCATTGAAGTTTATAACTGCTATCTGAAAAGTAGCCTGGCATCATGGGGATAATCCTCAAACTCCATTTTGGCAGTCTAAGTTAGGAAGCAGATTGAGATGGTGTTTTAGATCAAACACTCCCAAATATATCCACAATCACTTTTGCCTGGACTACCCAGATATTTATTATGTGGAGCTGTCTTAAGTTTTGGTCTCCACATCTGTTCTTGGACAGTAAACCCTAGAAGCATAGTTTTTTTTGTTTTTGTTTTTTTTTTTCACAAACTATAAAGTAGTTATTTTTCAAGTAGTTTTTCGTAATGTTAGATCTATCTCATTCTTCACTGTGTTTTTAGAAATAAAGCCAAGAGAATATGTCTGCTATGGATATGATATATAGAATCCATTTAAAGTAAGGTCAAATATTTCACATAAACATAAGAATTTAGGGATGTCAGATCTGCAACACCAGGGAGATTTTGTAAAATGATTATAGATGAAATTAAAAGCCCTTTCATACATTTATCTATATCTATCTATATATATACATACATATAGATATACATATTTTATTTTGGAACATCTAAAATATTAGTATCTTAAACACATTTATCATGAATATATATCTATATCTATACATTCATTTACATAATATATATTGTCTTTATACTCAAATAATGAGCATTACTAGTTAAAATAGAGCTTTAAAATAAGTAAATTGTAGGCTGGAAAGTGATCTTAAAAGTTAACTTCCATTTGGTAGAGAAATTCCCTGAAAGAGGTCATTTGATGATCATTAAATGGGGCAGGAACCTCACTTCTCCCAAAGAATTTAATGTTATTTTTGAATAACTGACCTGTTGTATTCATCAAATATTCTGTCCTCACATATAGAAGTTTCTCAATAATTGTATAAGGAATTAAGAAATTCCAACTCAATTCTTAACTTTCATCCATTATCCCTAGTTCTAACCCTCTAACTGCACGAAATCATCTCACCCTCTGCTCCATAATGCTGAAGGTAGCCATTTGGGGCCTCCAAGTCTTCACCTTTCCAGTATAAACATACCAGTGAATAACCTTTCCCAGGGAAAAATAGATTTCACAAAGGATATTTATGACAGTCTGTTTCTCTTTTCTTCAAATATGAAGCACACAATGAGATGGCTGATGTGCAAATGAAACAAGTGAATATACTCGAGTTATATTTTCATTAATAAAAACCAAGATTTTATTTTGTGGGTCTTATCAGACTGTTAAGTTTCACAGTCCTTGTGGTTAAAATTATTTCTGTTAAATAGAAAAAAATAAAAAATAAAAAAATAATTTCTGTTTTAATTGTTCTTCCTTGTGCTTGTATGTTTGGGTTTTTACATTTTTTTTCATTGTTCACTGTTGAGCTGAGTTTTAGATATCCTGTGCTTTAAAAATCAGTAGTAACAGAAGCATAGCATGCTACCATCATTGCTTCCTACCAGACCCTATAGCAAACATTGAAAATTAATTATAGTCCCCCCCCCTTTTTTTTTTTTGCAAGGAACAGATGCCAGCTCAGATTTTTCCTTCAGTCTTTTAGTGTTGACTCATAATCCTATACTCCTTTGTCTTCACTTTTAATCTTGACTTCAGGATGTATATTTAGATGTATTACATTAAGCCATGTTTGTACTGCTATGTTGAGATGGTTTTAATGGCAAATTCTTCCAATTAATCTATAAGTTATCGTTCTTAACTCATTCTCTGAAAATGTGATGAGCCTTTTTTTCCCCAGGTAGCCCTAATCTGATATTGGTCCATTCTTCTACTATTTTTAAAATGTGTATTTAGCAGACAATTATATTTCTTTCCGTTTTTAAACTACTAGACCTCACTGTGTGCCTATTAGTTGCTGGCCATATTTTCAACTTTTCACGGAAATATCTTTTTTCTGGAAATATCTTCCTTCCTTTCCATGTGATGATAGGAGTGGAGATAGGCATGCTACTTTTTAAAGAGGGAAATGTTGGGGCGCCTGGGTGGCTCAGTTGGTTGAGAGTCCGACTTCGGCTCAGGTCATGATCTCACAGTTCGTGGGTTCGAGCCCCACATCGAGCTCTGTGCTGACAGCTCAGAGCCTGGAGCCTGCTTCCGATTCTGTGTCTCCCTCTCTCTCTGCCCCTCCCCCACTCACACTCTGTCTCTCTCTCCTTCAAAAATAAATAAACATTAAAAAAAATTTTAAAGAGGGAAATGTTGGCTTTAGGAAATGATCATTTCTTTCACTTTCCCTGGTAAGAATTTAGCCTATGTAAACTTAGAGTCCCTAAAACAGTTATAAAGATTCTAGCTTTGATCTTAGATGAATTAGCCCTGTTTGTTCTGTTCTTTATCTTTGAAGATTTACCTTAACCTAACAGACACACACACACACACACACACACACACACGTTTCTGTAGCTTAAATAAATTTACTTGATCTCTATGATAGTCTAGATGATTGAAAATAAACTATTTTGGGGTAAACATTAAATATAATTATGATGAATATCAGTTATTTATCAAGTTAAAATATCCTAGACAGATGAATTTAAAATACTGCATATGATATATAACATGATTTTATAGTGACAGTACCTTTAAATGAGAGTTTGTGGTGTATAATCTCCAATTTATTTCAATATTGTATCTGTTTAATTCCAATCATTGCATATTTATAGTAGTCTATTGATAAATTTTTAAATTAAAAGAATTCAAGATCTGTGTTCCTATATGTGTACTCAGGAGATCTTGACCAAGCCTATTTCAAATTATTAAAATAATTACAATCATAATTTGGAAATCATCCACATAGGCAAAAGAAGCTCTAGGTCTCAAAATGATTTTTTCTATCTCTTCCAGTCTACCACAATGACAAATTAATTAATTTATTTTCTTCTATTAATACTTTTCAGTTTCATATTAAAGTGCAAAAGAATCCCTGAAATAGTAAAACACTATACCATTTTATGCTTACTAACGCTTTGGCTGTTCTTCCTTAATTCAAGGGATCTACTTCTATTTGATCCTTTAATATTCATGGTTACCCCGCCTCTGTTTTGACATTCCACAACACTGTTTTTTAAGCTTTTTCCAAGCTAAACATCTGGGATATAGAGAAAACTCACACCATGGATTATGAATCATGAAACTGTGGCACACATGTCCTTTCAGAGTGGGCCCTTTAAGAGGCACTCTGGAATTTCTTAGAAGCAAAATGCTTGAACAGAGATTGGGAGTTGGAAGTGTAATAATTTGAGCTGTTAGACTCAGATCCAGGGATGCTTAATATCCTTCAGAGGGAAAAAAAGAAGATCCAATAATGGAGGACAATCACTGCAAAATCAATATAATCTACAACAAATGCGTAACAGAGGAGACCTGAACGAACCTTCATCAGACTTAGGGAAAATTATTAAATCAATTAAATCAAATTAAATCAAAATTATTAAATCAAAAAAATACACTAAGTTCAGTATCTCCTAGAATTTTGTTAATAAAAATTATTTAGAAATATTTTATACTATTAAATAACAGTATTTTTGTTGTACAATGATTGCAAATCTATGTTGAATAAATGTCTCTATTGAAAATATATTTATGTTTCTATCACCTGCAGTTTTTAAGCAGTATTCTGATATTATCCCTGGAGGTATGTCATACCTATCCTATAGTACTGTATTTTTTCTAATCCATTCATTATTTCAAGTTATCTATGAAATATAAAATATTCAAGGTATTTTTAGGCACCAGGGGTAAAATTTGCGTTTTGGAATGAGGCATACATAGGAATATTCTCAATATAGGATTAGTCCATCCTATCAAATGTCCTAAGAAATTATTTTGACTCTACACTTTTTAGGTTTATTTAGAGAGAGAGAGAGAGAGAAGGCAAGAGAGTGGCAGAGGAGACAGAGAGTCCCAAGCAGGCTCCACGCTGTCACGAATCATAGATTATGACCTGAGCAGAAATCAAGAGTTGGACACTTAACTGACTGAACCACCCAGGTGCCTAGACACTACACTTCTAAGTTAGATCTTGTTTGGAAGAATAGTGTTTATTTTATTGCCTCTTTGACAGCTGGAAATTTGTATTGATGTGATATACCTATTTCAACTAAAATCATTTTTATCTTCCATACATAATTAAGTCTGGTTTTAACTTATCACTTGTTCTAACTCTAGTGTTCCCCCCCCCCCCCCCCCCCATTAAGAATACAGCTCTCTTAGCTATCTACACCTTTTCTATGGAATGGCTTTTTCTTACTTCTCATAAATCTAAACTTATTTCTCCTCCTCCCCCCTCCCCCTCCTCCTTCTTCTTCTTCTTAGTTTACTTATTTTGACAGAGAGAGAGAGAGAGAGCGAGCGAGCAGAGGACAGCGAGAGGGAGAGAGAATCCCAAGCTTGAACATGGGGCTTGTACCCACTGTGAGATCATGACGTGAGCTGAAATCAAGAGTTGAACGTTTAACTGACTGAGCCACCCAACACCCCAAAAGTTTCTTATTTTAAATGAGTGTAAGGATCTGATTACTTCATTATATCTTCTAAGGTACTTGCAACCAAACATTTATATATTTAAACACATATTTGTAATTCGTGTTTGTAATTTCTTTTTAGTTTCCCTTATATTTTATTTGAGGCACTGTGACAATTGTTTTCAAATTATGTACAAGAGTATATAATCATTTTTACCTATAATTTCATTAATTAAGAAAAATTATGTAGTATCTGTCTTATAGAAGGGTCTAGTAGGGTTGAAAACCACTGTTCTATAGCATATGAAAATCTTTGAGTACAGGGGAATACATGTGTCCAGAGCTAGCTTCATGGACAGGATACCTATACATTTACACAGAATCTTATGCTTAGAAGGCCCCCACCCTTAATTTAACGATCTGCTGTCACCATATTAAAACTTATCATACATTTGGAACAAAAGCCCCACATTTCATCTTGCTCTGAATCTTGCAAATTACTACAGCGAACAACTTGAAAATGGCCCACAGAAAATACTTATATTACTCTCCCTTGAATAAACATATTTCTATATTCCCTTTCAGATTATTTTGTCAGTTACCAACCTCAAAAATAAGTTGATAATTTTCCCAATAAATTATTATTCTTGATCCATTTTTCTTTCTAGAGCTCCATATCATGTGTTAGAGTGCTTAATGAACAGACACCTACTCAGCTTCTCCCTGCATATCCAAATCTCAGTGATCAGCAACATCAGACGCTAATGTACCAATTTGTACTCATTAAGCTTCCCTGTGCCACATCAACTCCCTCCTTTGTGAACTAATTGATTCTCACTGTAATGATTTTGGTTTCTCAACCAATTATTTGCACGCCATGTTTGGTTCATGCATCAATTCATCCACATTATATACTCCTAACCAATCTCTTGATTATTTCATAACACTACAATTCAACCTCTAAATGACACTGCCTTTAAAAAAAATTTGTTTTATTTAAAACATAATTCTTTTTTTTTAATGTTTATTTAGTTTTGAGAGAGAGAGAGAGAGACAGACAGACAGAGCTGTAGGGGAGGGGCAGAGAGAGCAAAACAGAGAATCACAAGCAGGCTCTAGGCTCTGACCTGTCAGTACAGAGCCTGGTAAGGAACTCAAACTCACAAACCATGAGATCATGACCTGAGCCAAAGTCGGATGCTTAATCGACTGACCCACCCAGGCACCCCTAAAACCCAATTCTTATTATTTATTTATAGTACATTAAACTTTTAAATAGTACACCACATATTTCTGAATAAAATCATATCCATTTGATATGTTGCTTTAAGAACAGTTTCCCCCTAACTCTTCAGTCTCATTTTTGGTATCTTTTATAAAACTATACTTATGTTTTAACCAAACTGAACTTCCAGAAGCTTCTTACAAACCTTGTTTCTTTAAGCTTCTGTGCGGCTATCTATGCTATTTTGACTGGAGGATCCTCAGTCGTCATTATTGTACTAGATGGATCCTCTTGAAGGCAGATGATAAGATGGAAGTTGGAAGTATATTAGATTTATTGGGGATAATGCCTATGAAAGATAAATGGCATAGGGAGAAGTGAACAAAGAAAGCCTTCAGACTGGAATGCAGGTCTGATCTCCTTTATTCAAAGAAGAGGAAGGAGGACTGGGTATAGCACAACTATGAATAAGTCTTAGGCACCTCACAGAAGAACTCTTACATCAAGTTTACCTTATGTAGAGTACCACATTGGGCAGAAATGGTCAGGCCCTGGCATCCCCACCATGTTTTGTTATTGGCTGCATACCATGAACTTCCAGGAGAAGCATAACCTAAGCAAAAATGCTGTGGTGGGTACTGAAAGCAAATGATTGGCAAGTTGTCTTTTAAAGAGCAAATGAAGAGCACATCTTCATGACTGCTACAATTTTCCAAGACAAATACTTTGTTGGAATGTGACAGAGAATAAATCAGCCAATGCATAAATTAAGAACTCCAAATAATCCTTTAAACTCAGCTTGAATAGTTGAGTTTTGAACTTTGATCTTTCTGGAAGGTTTAATGTACTCCCATAGTTCCTTAAACATTTCAGTACTAAAGGATACTAATAACATGATGTGTTGATGCTTGTGTATCACTATTAACCACGAGACTTGCCCCTAGCAATTTGTTTGAGTATGATCAGAGTGTCCATATGACCGTCTGGTTGTTAATAAGCCCAGGAAGAAGAGGAAGTTACCAGAACCTTGGCAGGAATAGGACTGAGTTTGAAGAGAGTCCAGGTCCAGGGGACAATCATAACAAGTCTACACAGAGGTACAGTAGATTCTGTTTTCCCAAGGTCTCTATCAGCTACATGAATGTAAATTCCAGAGAATTCTTTGGAAGACTACAAATTCTCTTGAAATACATATTTATAATATCCCTTTTAACATCCCCAAATGAAGATCATAGATAAAATAGCCTACCTACTCTCATAGCATAAAAAGGTCAACATTATGCTCTAATTATTCTCTAAAGGAAGAATCAAAGGAATTTGTTATAATGTTTACTGATTATTTAAATCCTCAGTCATTATTATACTAGAAGACATAATGAGGTAGTCAGATATAGATAATATCACTGTGCAGTTAAAATTATATAATTATGTGTCATAATGTCAACTCGGTTACAAACTCTGGCAAAATTTTCCAAAATGGAAAACAAATTCCTTTGTAAAATTCTAATCAAATTTGTTAATTTCAATTTTTCCTAAATTGTGTTCATATTACATATGAAAATGTGTTTATATATAATGGAGTTATATTCATATTGACTGCAAATAATAATGAAATCAACTTCTTAAAAAAATTCAAATTAAATAACCTATGATATCATGCCTCTGTAATACTACTAATAAAATAATAACCTTTCCAGACAAGTTTTAAGGAACCTAGACTAACTGGGAGAATACAAACACATGCATTCATTTTATGTTGTAACAAAGCCCAAAGAAGATTTATAATGCAAAGAAAATATGAGGAATGATCTTCATTTGTCACTTTATTTAAACTTTGCTGCTGATGGAAGCAATTTTTAATCAGCACTGTTTTGCTAGTCCTCTTAATTCTGAAGGTTTTTATTAACACTTTTATTTTAGGGCCTATTAGAATTAGCTGATTTTATAGTAATTTTTTCTTATGTTTCTGTGCCTCCCTAGATCTAAAAACCCTTTGAGGATAAGAACTGTATCTTATGCTTCTACTCTCCAGAACACTAGCACAATATCTTGAATGCAGTAAAAACTAAAGGAAGGTATATATTTGATCAATTTGTATACTGAGGATTTTATCATGAATCAAAATAACATTCTAATTTAACCTGACACAACTTGACAATAACCATGTTATCTGTAGGAGTTAGACTTGGGGATAAAACATTTTGCTGAAACATGATTGGTTCTTGATTCATATAATTCAAAATTTATGGCACACTTTCATATGTAGAAAAAATATTGGGAAGACTGGTAAAAGGATTTTTTTCCTTTTGCTTTGAGATTCACGATTAAGAGATTTTCAACAGCATACCAACAATAACATTCTAGATTCTTGTGTTCTATATTTTATGTCCTCTGGAGGCATATAATAGATTCTTTAGGTTAAATAAAGTTTAAGTAAGTAAAAGCATGTTTACCCAAACAATCTCTGCTTAGTAACGTGAGTTTTCATATCCAATGAACTCTTGCCAGGTTGTAGACAATAAAAAGCAATAAACGGGATGAAGACATTTCTCCTTTCAAAAGTCTGTTTCCACTTTAAAACATTTCTAAGGATGTGTTGTGGTAAAATGTATTTGCAGTTGGCCTTTTTTAATTCTTCTTCATTTTTAGAAATAAGGACAGGGATGGGAATTTTTATTTGACATAGGATAAAGTAAGAAAAAAGTATTACTGAATCCCTATATTCAATAATTCTATAGTCCAATGAGAGGAAAAATATAAACACAATTAACACTTAAAATATTTAAAAATACAAAGAAAGAAACAATCTTTGAGTGAAACTTCCCAAATGAAAATTGTATCCATCTCCCTGAAAAAAAACACATATAATTATATGCTCCTATGTGTGATATTTTTTGTTTGTAGTTCTCTCAATCTCATGCATTCCTTTTCAGTCAAAGATTGTCTTTGCTCTCTTCCACTGCAAACTTCAAATATCAGTAGCTAAAATTTTTATTTGTAGGTTTTTGGTGTAGTTTTACCTTCTTTTGGTTATGAAACAGATAGGCTTTTCAATGTTGCCTTTTACCTGAGCTACTTGGTATCTGTTATGACAAATGTTATCCCCATGTCATCCCACCCCAGGTTTAAAATACCCTAACATCTGAAAGCTTCTGCTTCTATTTGTGGAATCATTCTTATCATTACCTTATTCTATGAAGTGTCCATGCAACTACTAGTCCTGTGTTTTAAATCACATTGGGAGGGGTAGCTTGAGAGTGGAGAAGGGTCTCTAACAATATCTGTTGGGATGACCAGGTTTTACACAGACAACTATTTATTGGCCTATTTACAATGTCTGTACGCACAATATGAAATTTCATCTAAAGAAATTAATATGAACTGCAGGGATTATCTTTGCCATGACATTTAAAAAAAATAGGTAGATGGATTCTGACTATATATATATGGAAAAGCAAGGACAGTCACTAAACATCAGAGACACTTTAAAAATCTAGAATACATACAAAGCTCTGAAGTTTTTTTTTTTTTCCTAATTCCCTTCCCAATACATATTCTTTATTATGTACCAGAATTTTTATAAACATTTGTAAAGCTTACTGGGATACTATCCCCCATCTTCATTTTCATGGTTTCTTCTATCACTTGGGTTTTGCTAAATTGTAAGCACCTTGAGAGCAAGCATCATGTGTTTTTATCATTTCCTAAAAACTTCAATTTTACGGACCTCACGGGAGTACCACAGAACATTAAGAAACTATAGAAGAGTAGCTAAACTTTGGGCTCTAGTCTCTCTAATGTTAAGATAACCTTCACATTGGGGTACATGTGGCTCAGTCGGTTAAGTGTTTAGCACTTGATTTCAGTTCAGGTCATGATCTCACAGTTTGTGAGACTGAGTCCCATGTCAGGCTCTGTGCTGCCAGCATGGAACCTGCTTAGGATTCTCTCTCACCCTCTCTCTCTGTCCCTCCCCAACTTGCATGCTCTCTCTCTCTCTCTCTCTCTCAAAATATAAATATTTAAAAAAGGGATAATCTTTGTATTAGGTCTTCAGAAGTTGTACTGTTATATTTGCATGCCATTGAGACTTAATAATCTGATTTGTTATTTGTATTACAAATTCTAAGTAATGCATTTTTTGTTTTCAAAAGAGATGATGTATAGAGTTGATAACATAGAAGAATTTTGTCCATAAAAATATATATACCCATGAAGGCAAGTTTCTGAGTTTATTAAATTAATAGTATTGAATTACCCTGGTAAAGCTAGAATTCAAATCAATCGAAGAACCATTGTGCTGCTGAAATTTCAATTCAAACTTTCTTAGGATCACAAAATGTGAGAGGTCAAACTTTATATAGTCTTTCTAACTGGTATTAAGCAATCTAGGTAAATGGTGAATACATTATACTGCATAGTTATGACATATATATGAAAAATTTATTCTCTTTATAAAAATTTTTCATTGTAAAAATAATATATTTCAAATTAAAGAATAATTTTTTTCAGGTTTATTTTGTGAAACACAGGATAGATCAATCCCTCTTCCCCCTCCCCACCCCAAAGAAAGGTTTTGGTATTTTCAACAAATTGAAGTAGAATTCTCTAATAGTATAGTCTGTTAATCTTTTATGGTGGCATAGAACATGAAAATGAATATGTCCCTCTTTTAATTAGGGTAAGATATTTTTAAATAATAATATATGATGATCTCTATCCCCTTCTAAAGTAAAGGTCTGAGAAATAAAATAAATGCCTGAAAAAGCAAAGCTCCCTAATAACTTCCATGGCTCTGTGGTCACAAACTCTAGGGTAAGGGAAGCTGTATCTGTTCACTGCCTTATTTAGATGAGCTGCCATAATTTTTATAATGGAAAATATGTTTTTAATTTTTAATTTTTTAATATGGCAATGCCCATTTTAGAGTTTACTGATGTGTAAGAAATAGCTTCCAATTTTATACTGTAAGAATTTCAAAGTATAAAAAAAATATTTACAATAGTCATCTATATTTAGTTTATTTACAGACAGAAAAAAAAAATGGAACACAAGTATTCTTTCTTCCCAAAGATTTTGAAACACAGTTCTAAATAAGATATAACTGCTTTTCTATTGTATAGTGTTATACATAGAACTTTAAAATCTTCATTTCTCAAGGGAGATAATTATGTTAACCTTGCAGGTATTTGTATTCTTAAACTGAGAAAGTAAATGTGGAATGCTTAATGTGTGGCTGTCATATAAATACGAATTCCACATGGCATAGCTTAATACTACCTACTGTTTTTTTCTCCTTCAAATCAGAAGTTCAGGAATATTTTACTCTCAAGACCTGTTTGTAGTGCTAAAAATGTCTAAACACTCCAGAATTTTATTTATGTGGATAACTGTTGACATATTTAAAGCTGACAAAACTTTATATTAATTCATCTGAAATTACAATAAACTGATTAAATATGAACATAAATAATGGATTAAATATGAACAGAAATAATGCGCTAAAAAACTTGTATTTCCAAACAATTTTAAGAAAGTGATAGGTCTCATTTGAAGAAAACTGGCCTTACACAGATTCACAGTTGGAAGAGGTAAGACACCTTATTAACCTTTTAGGTAATGGTGGATATTCTTTTCATGATACAAGAAAATAACTCTACAAAGAGTTTCTAAAATGTTAGTTGTAATGTAGCTAAATTTCTGTTGCCTAGTTGGTAGTAAAAAAAAAGAACTGAAACAATATCAATAAATATTTCATATTTTATTACATTAAAATCAACTGGCCTATCTTACAATGTTACTGGATTTTATTGGAAAACATTTGACTCACTGCAATTTGCAGATCTTCTAAATGTTGACCCTTCCTTCCTTCCTTCTTCCCTCTTTCCTTCCTTTCCTCCTCCTTCCCTTCCTTCCTTCCTTTTGATTCCATACTCATTAATAAGCTGTATTAATTTAATAAATATATTCACTGAAATGTTTGAAAGTCAACCTGACATGAGAGGATTTTGTTTAACAAGACTAGGCAGACTGAGCCACACAAGCATCCCAGAAAAGATATGTATGGGGGACAAAAATCACGTCAGTATCAGATAGGAAACTCATACATATGTGTGTGCATTTAAACACACATAAAAGGAGGAGGGGAGTACCCGACCAAACAGTATACTAAAGATTTATATTTTTATTAAAGGAAAGAACATTGGTTCAATAAAGACCTTCTAAACTTGTTTTAAACTTGAACTACTAGTGTCTTTTCAATACGTTAGGATCACCTTTTTTTCCCTCAATGATATTATTACCTACAACTCTTCCAACGTTCTGGATTAAGAGTAGAAACTAAATTAAAGTTTGCTTCCAGAAATAGGAAAGGAGGGGCACCTGGGTGGCTGAGTTGGTTAAGCATGTGACTTTGGCCCAGGTCAAAATCTCAAGGTCAGTGAGTTTGAACCCTGCACCTGGGGGGCTGGGATGAGCTGGGATGGCAGCTCAGAGCCTGGAGCCTGCCTCAGATTCTATATATGTGTCTCTCTCTGCCCTTCCCCAGCTTGCGTGCTTTCTCTTCAAGAACGATAAACATTAAAAAAATTAAGAAAAAGAAATATGAATGAACAGTTGCAAAGTTTTGGTTCTATCAGTACAGAACACACATCTGAAGAAAAATAAGTCCGTTTGGAGGATAGTTTTTACCCTCCAAAAGGATAAAAAGTGAAGGTAAGTGAAAGATGTTAAAAAAAGCCACATCTTAATTTTTTTTATAGGAAGTAGAGTCATAAATTTTTTTAACTGAAATATTTCTACACACTCCTATATTCATAAAGTGACCTAATGGGGGTGCCTGGATGGCTCAATGGGTTGAACATCTGACTTTTGGTTTCAGCTCAGGTCATGATCTCCCAGTTTTGTCAGTTTGAGTCCAGCATGGGGCTCTGCACTGTTAGCATGGAGCCTAATCTGGATTCTCTCTCTGCCCCTCCCCCACTCATGCTCTATCGCTCTTTTGAAATAAATAACTTAAAAAAAAAAAGTGACCTTATGGGATATACCTTATGATGGGGTATACTAAGAGATTCTCAAGTAAAATGTAGATACAATAACAAACTGTATTCCATGGAAGACATTTTTTAAAAACCAAGGTAAATATATGGTGTCATGTGTCTACAGAAAGTTAACACTGTTTTATGAAGAATGCCATGTTGTTTTACCTTACCAGTCTTAATGCATATTGTAGCACACGAAAAATATAACCACTCAAAACAACCCATTTTTATTCAGAGATATGTTGTTATTAGGCTATGCATAATGTTATTATGCAGTAATATCGTTATGAATGATAAGCTATATGGTAGACCCAATTAGTAGAGTTAGAGAATTTGTTTTCCACAATTTTGAAAAAAAATTCCACAATCAAAAAAAATTGTGTGATTTAATAGAAAATTAAAGAAATATACTTCTAAACTATCAAGGCATTTTGAGCATCAAATTTATATAAAGATTCTTTAGAATGTTTTCAGTGCCACTTTTTTTGTTTTTTAACATTAGGTACTTTTCCTTATTATCCCAATTGCTGAAAAAGCAGAAAATTAGTAGTAAACTGTATAGGGTTTAAGTTAGCTTTTTTATGTTACACTTAGGATCCTGATGGAACTGTTTCTTTCTCGTAACCATTTAAGTCATCATTTGACTTATATGATGTGTGTGTGTGTGTGTGTGTGTGCACGCATGCGTTTATGTTTTATATATGTAGTTATAGTTTCTTTATGCAAAAGTATTCTTAGGAGTATTTTCATAGTGTTACAATGGAATCCAACTTCCATTTTCCATACTTTTTGAAAATTTTACTCACTTAGAAAGTGAAGAGCTTTTCAGAAATGCTGTATTTTGTAAACTGGCAAAAAGCCAACAGCAATATATGTAACATGCAAGATTTATAAGTGATAAAGCTAATCATGTGAGATTTTATTATAGACCTTTATTTAGATCTATTATTGATTTAAATTACTCTCTTTATAAGCTATTTTATTAGTATAAGTATAGCTTTTCTTATTTCTATAAAATAAAAGGTGTAAGAAAAGTATCTTTTAACTTAAATCACAATAACTTTTCTGGCAAAGTTAGTGTTGAAAAGAAGTTGAACACATCTCATAAAATTATGTTGAATCTATTCCATACTTGCTGAGTATGTAACAAGTATTGTATCATTATTTTTTTTTACAGGAATGGTATTTTACCTGATTAAAATAATTACATTAAAAATTAAACAATTATGAAAAATTTGACTTTGACTTAATTTTCTTTGTTTATTTTTTAACTTGCTTTTTTCATTTGTAGCTTTGTGGACAAGCTTGGAAGAACAATATGCAAACAGTTACTAATGATGTCCACCTATCAATGTAATCAAATAAAGCAGATACATGGAAAGGACAAAAAGTACAATGTAAGTATCGTAAGCCAAATAAAAACTTTGCATTTCTAAATACTTTATTTTTAAAACCAGAGTACAGTATAATGAAACATTTAAAAGTCCAAAGCTCTACTCAGTTTCTAGTGTTAGTCATTATGAAAATTATTAATATTAATCCTTTTTGACATATTGGCCACTCAAAAGCCCATATTTTCTAGAGAAAATTTACACAAGACAGTGTAAATTTACCATTTTCAAAGGGCAGATCAATGTTTTCAATTTAATTTTAGGTATAGCTCATAAAAGCTATACTTGAGGTCACTACGTTTTTAGAATTTACTGTGCATATTTTCAATTCCTAGCTAACTCATGTTTAATTGTGATTTAGTTTTTGATTATTAGAATGTAGAAAAAAATGTAATACAACTTATATAGATGTGGTTGGTCTGTTTAAGTTTCTCTAAGATAAGCAAAGAATTCTCATGTTTTTGTTTGACTTCCTTCATCCTCTCAGTCTTTAATTCATTCATCAAACCTACAGCAAGTATTTACTGAACAAACTACATAGCAGTCAAGTTCTGAAAATAGTTTCAATTAGAAGTTGCTTTTTGTTTTCTCAAATTGATTTTTTACTTCAATCTGTTAAGTCATCAATTTTTGACTATGTAAACGCTCAAGTTAATTTGTATAGTTAAACATGAACCATGTAGCTTGTGGAGAAGTGACTGTCTCATTTATATTTAGGGATATGATTCGATTTTTCCTTTTTTAAAAGCTATTGCTATTTTAGTGACTTCGACAACTGAGAAGAGTGCTAATCCAGTCTTTATTTAAACTTTGTTTAGTTGTTTGATCTCTTGACTTTCTTAGACATTATACTGACTGCTGTACTATATTTTTTTATATAGGCAGGATGTGCTCATCATTAACAAAAATATATTAAAATTTCATTTTGTAATTACTGCCCTAAACAGAATTTTTATTTGAAGCTCTCTGTACAGAAGTTCAAGGGCAGATAAAACAAAATTCAAGCCCATGTGGAGATTACATTTCATTATTAATATGTGTGGATTTTAATATCTTGCACCATTTAACAATCTAAGAAATCACTCATATTCTTCATGATTTTAATTTGTAGTATCATCCAAAATTAGTAAAATAATTTGGTTTTTACTTCAGTCTAATTTCCTGATAATTTTCTGTGTATGAAATAGCAAAGAAAGGAATGTTAGAAGTTCCAACAGGTCATCCTGTCATATGAAGAAACAATTCAGGAAATCTTATTAATAAATCTAGCAGCAAATTTGTTTGAGGATGAGATCAATGTTGTGGAAATACAGCCAAAAGCATTCTTTAACTTCTTTCTTAATTTTTGCTTTGATCGTTGCACAAGATAATAACAGAAGTATATAATTATATGAAAAATATTACACAACTGCCTCTTGGAATTAGTGGTAGCCTTTTAATCTTAACCCCTCCACAATTCCATATAATTCATTTGCTACCTATGTATTTATTGTTTTGTCTCAAATATTCACTCTCTTCAAGAAAACCACCTGTTTTACCCAAGGAATAGAGTAGATTTATCAAAGACATTTGGCAAAAATCTCTTTACAATTTGGTCTCTAGCTCTGATTTCTTCAGGACAAATCATAATTTGTTTAAAATAGCCTTTAGGGGCACCTGGGGGAATCAGTTGTTTAAATGTCTAATTTTGACTCAGGTCATGATCTGATGGTTCATGTGTTTGAGTCCCTGGCAGTGCAGAGCCTGCTTGAGATTCTCTCTCTCTGCCCTGCCTCACTCTCTCTCAAAATGAATAAACTTTAAATAGAATAATGTAGCCTTTAAAAATAATAATAAAAAAAAAGCAAAAAGGGAGGTAAAGAGAAAGAGTAAGATGAGTAGGAAAGAAATCCTAGACTTCTATTATCTTCTCTACTACAATGATTTACTTACTTCAAAAAGAGTTTATGAGGTAACACAAGGTAAGCAAGTCGATCTAGTAACATAAAATCTTACATAAATAAATATATAAATAAATAGTTTGGACAATAAACACATCACAATAGGAGACAGGAAAAGCATAGTTTAGAATCATAGTAAATCCTTATGAAACCTGTATAATTTATTATCCTCCGTTCAAACCAACTTACAAATTAGAAAAATAATTTTCCTCAAATTATGCAAAGATGTGAGAATTTTATTTTTTTCTCACAAACTAAAATGTATAATTTTTATCCAGATATAAAATAATAATCTCATCCAAAGTAGACTAAAAATTAAAGAAATTTGTAAGCTTAATTACTACTATACTAATGACTAAAGCTAGACATTTTAATAGTTTATTTAAAAAAGTTTATCCATTTATTTGAGGGAGAGAGAGAGAGAGAGAGCAAGCATATGTACAAGCAGGGGAGGGGCAGAGAGGGACGGAGAGAATGCCAAACAGGCCCCATGCCGCCATGCAGAGCCTGACGCAGGGCTTGAACCCATGAAACTTGAGATTATGACCTGAGCCAAAACCAAGAGTCAGAGGCCCAACCAAGTGAGACAGCCAGGAGCCCCCAAAGCTAGACATTTTAAATAATTCTCTTATTTTTTACTTTTGGCTTCTAGATTTTTTGGGGGGGGGGGAGGGGAGAGGTCCTTACTATTGTATCTTGGCTTTCCACTCATCTTACTTGGAAAGGTACAAATTTTTCATTGAAAAATGTACGTTGCCTCACTTAGTACTGTGCTTGTTTTCTAATATATTCTCATTAGATTTAAATCTTACTATGGTCTGTTACTTAGGAATTGGTATAACTAACCCAGTGCTCCAAAAGTCATGTGCATGATGCCAATTAATTAACACAACTAATGTATCAGAGGACCTGATTACATATAAAAGAATGCCTGTATTAAAGCAATTTGATTATATGTCAATAGGTAAATGACAGCACCTAAAATACTGCTTTGAATATAAATGATATAAAAGAACTGGTCTTAGCAATAACATCATGATTGTGTTAAAACAGTGCAACTCAAACATTTTGTACATATGAATCAGCTGGAGATCTTTATAAAACATATGGTCTACAGTGGGGCCTGAGATTCTTCATTCCCAACAAGTTTTCAGGTGATGCTGATTCTGCTGGCTAAGGGGTCACATTTGAGTAGAAAGAATCTAATAGATCTCCTCATCTGGATCCACTACAAATCCTATTCTGGTGAAATTAGTGTAGAAATAAAACCAATTCCTTACACTTAGATCAAGCACTGCATTCAAGAGATTTCATAAACACTGCATCACTTAGCAATCTTTTTTAAGATAGCAAAAAAGTGACTCAGAGAGTTTGAGTGATTTACCCAAAGAAACAGATAATAATTAAAGAGATAAATCTGAAATACATATTTCCTAGATGTGAATCCTTTCCATTGCATTCATCAGTTACAAAATAATTTAGCTTATTTCCAAGCAGCAAATGAATATTTTTTTTTTTTTGGAAGCAGGTAGTAAAGGGTTACAGTTCCATTTCTTCTTTGTGCAAATAGTGACTTGTGGTGTTGATTTAATTCCACTACTTCTGTTAAACATCACTATATTTAGTATAGTTACCTATTCTGAGCACCTAAATCAAAATTTTTCAATAGAGGTGATAAATTCATTTTTGATCCTCTTACTCTTAAAAGCAGACATTTTGATCAATCGATAAAGCTTTGACACCAATTCTTTGTCCAAACACATTTATGCAATTGAAAATTCCTAAAGATAAAATTTTTGAACTCTCTCTAGAATTTATCATTTAATGAAGGGCCAATATTTTACTTCTTGAGTCTGCTATTTCCCGTCTAGACAACTACAGAATGGTAGTTTCTGGATAATTGCTGTTCTTTCAATTATGATTTCAAAGCTTACAAAATGGTCCACTTGTTTTTTAGACCATGAATTTTATAGAGTAAAACTTTTCTCAAATAATTACACATGTTCATGTAGAAGTCTTGTTCATTCTTTTCCCTACTTGTCTATCCTTAGGTCCTCTATCCTTCCTTATCAGGATATATTGTTACATATTTCAGATTCTTTCCACAATTTACACTAAGCTTTTGGTAATTTTTATATTAAGGGGGAGTCAGACTAATGTTAAATATTTGAAACCAGAATATTTTTGAAGTGTATATTTTCTCCAGTAACATAAAAACTGTCTTAGGTTCTAATTCTATTAAATAACATATTATACTAAGTGTAAAAAAAAAAATTCTTTGTTCTCTCTCTCTAATCTCACTCTTTAAAAAGATTTAAAAGTGCAGTGCACATTTACGTGAAAGAACTTTGTAACAAAATTGATCATAGTAGACTAAATAAATACTTCACTCTACCAAAGTTAGGTGTGGTCTAATGACATTATTAGAATTAGTAGCATGGACCATTAAAGAGGAATTTCCTAGGTTTGGGTGCTGTCAGAGCATAATTCCAAATAGAAGTTAGTTATATACACATAAAACACTTCATTTTAGAACTGTATAAAGTTAGATATGCTAGGAACGGGTGATGGTGTTTAGTTACATGACTAGAATACATGAATAGCTTCTTTAGGTGGTATATCTATCTATGATGACCCTCACAGAGATATTTACAGCTTTGTTCTATTCACTTCTACCTTAGCTACTTATTACTAAAAGAAATACATATTTCTGATAGGACTTTATTAATAACAATTTGTCTTTATATTTAAGCTTGATTTTAGGCCTATATTTGAGAAGTTAATTTCTCTTGTACAGGACTCTTTTATGTGTGGACCATTCTTTCCCCCTCAAATAACATGATATTATAAAATAGTATCGAAAAAAGCTTATAGGATTTTAATAAAATTTTATATAAAATGTTGGTTGCTTTAATATAAACGTTATCTAATAGAACAATAGCACTCCATTTTCGGAGGTCTGAAAATAGATTAAAATGCATTTAAATGTGAACTGTGAAATTTTTTTTTTTTTTTTTTTTTTTGAATGGCAGCTCTCATGAACTGGCTGCCCCGCTGTTCTATATTGTTTTGCTTGTTAAAGCAACTTCTTTGGATGGTATTACTCATGTTATCTATGGAATGCTAATTATGTTTTAAAGAGGAAACCAATTAAATGTAGTCTACACATCATTATTCTCATTTTGTGTTTTATTGTAAAAATTAATCTGTGTATCATCCAGGTTTTGTTAATATTATCTATAAAAAACTATTTTAATACTTTCTAAAAACTAAACTGATTTTGAAATGCAATTACAAGAGATTTAGTACTTTCTAAAACATTACCTCATGAGTCTCTGATTAAATGGGAAACATGCATATATTTGTATTTGATTATAAAGATAAGTGTTAAGCCCAACTTTCTAGGACATTAAAAAAAACAAAAAACTTAATATAATTTGATTTCCATGGGATAAATTGAAAACTTTGGCAGTTTTTCAAGATAGAATTTTAAAATAAAGAGGTATATATTTTTCAGATAGATGTATTAACATTTCACAATTTTAGTAAAATAAATTTGATTGAATATCTTATATATATCCTTATAATAAGAGAGTAATATGAAAAATATTCAACTATTCAATAACCTTAATGGTATGAGCTCTTACTAATCAGAATAAACATTAGTCTTCTCAGAACAAAGTTCAGGAGTGGAAAACTTGTGGGGAAGGTATAACAACACTGTCTATAATGTAAAAAATGATTTTAGAAAGTGATGGCCCATTACTGAAGGAGTCTAATGTAAAATCAATTTTTTCATTAATTTCTGTGCATTGTAATACCCATGAACCAACTGCATATGTATACCTGTCATCTTTTCACACTTCCTTTTGGATTTACCCATCTTGCAAAGAACTTACTATATTTGGCTCAAACTTCTTCATTTGTAACCTTGAAATTCTTGAAGTGATGTGATTTGGTTGCACACTGATATGTGTCAGAACTTTAAACCTCCGTATTATTTCTCATTTTCTAACACATTATTGGTATAACTTAGATGCAATTTAGTTGGTTCTGTATATCTTCCTTTTTTTAATGTTTATTCATTTTTTGAGTGAGAGAGAGAGCATGCACACATGTGCACACATGAACAGGGGAGGGGCAGAGAGAGACAGGAAGACGCAGAATCTAAAGCAGGCTCCAGGCTCTGAGCTGTCAGCACAGAGCCTGATGTGGCATTCGAATCCATGAACGGCAAGATCATGTCCTAAGCCAAAGTTGGACACCTAACCAACTGGGCTACCCAGATGCCCTCTATATGTCTAACTTGTAAAACATATTTTATTTTGAAGAGGAGGGGCCAAGATGGCAGAGCAGCATGGAAGTTCTCTGCTTCTCTTGTCACTGAAATGCAGCTAGATCAGCACCAAACCATTTTGCACACATAGAAAATTAATCTGAGAACACAACAATCTGCATAACTTGAGCCACAGAACTCAGCAGTTATGTGGTGTAGAGAGGTGAATTAGGGGAAAGAGAAGTCCTGGAGGGTAGGCAGCTGTTTTTGTGGAGAGAAGACAGAGAAAGGGAGTAGAGTTCAGGAGAAGCTCTTCCCCAGAAAGTAGCTGGACAGAGAGTGGAAACACCCACAAGTAACTGAATAAGAAATGGAGAAAGGAGAGGGTTTCCAAACCATTAGGACTCTGTAACAGGGGAGTGGGAAATTCTGCAGCCCAATACCTGGTGGAGCTCTGGTGGGAAGCATGAACCCCCAGGAGCAGGCAACAAGATCCAAGGGGTCCACGGGCCACAGGGGAGAAACAGCTCCCCTGCTAGGAGGGCATTTGGAAGATGCCATATGGCTTCCCCAGAGGCAAAGATCCCAGCAGACCCTGGAGAACAGCAACAGCCCGGCAGACTGTTGGATTGGATGTGGACAGTGTAGAAGCAGGGAGTGGACGGAAGCCAGAGACAAAGTTAAAGGTGCTTGACTGCAGGTGGGTGAGAGCACAGAGTTCTGGTGCTGTAGACTAGGAAGCTGGGGGACACCATTTTCACCTCCCCCGCACTTGCACATATACTGATCCACCCGAGTAAGCTAAGCAGTGACACCTAGTGGTCAACGAAGCCATTACACCAAGCCCTGTCCAACTGCACCAACCAAACCCTAAAGGACCACCACAAGTCTCTTGGCCTGCTTAGTGACCGACTGTAAAGTGCTTGGTAGTTTGAAGTCTAGGGGAAACTGGATGTAATTTCATTTAGATTTTATTTTGTTTACTGGTCCATCTTTTCACTTTTCTTATTCTTGGATACATAAAGAGAAAATTTTTATTTTTCATTTTTATAAAATTTTAAAAAATTTTTACCATATTTTTAATTTTTTGGTAAAATTTTAAATTCTATGTTATTTTTTTTATTTCATTTTATTCTATTTTATTGTGTGTGTAAATATATATATATATATTTATATATATAAATTTTTGAATGTTTTGTTACTTTTCATTTATTTTCCTTTTTTCTTTCAATAACCAGACCAAAACACACCTAGGATATAGCTTCCTTTGATTTTTGTGATGTTTTTAATTTTTTAATTTTAATTTTTTATTTTATTAATTCTCTTTATTCCTCCAAAATGATGAAATGAAAGGATTCACCCTAAAAGGAACAACCGGAAGAAATGGCTGCCACAGACTTAACACAGATATAAGCAAGATGTCTGAACTAGAATTTAGGATAATGATAGTAAGAATACTATCTGGGGTTGAAAAAAGCATGGAATCCCTTTCTGTGGAGATAAAAGAAGTAAAATCTAGTCACGATGAAACTAAAAATGTAACTGAGATGCAATCTTGAATGGATGGCATGGAGGTAAGGATGAAACAGCAGTGAACCAATGATACGGGAGACAAAATTATGGAGAAAAATAAAACATTAAAAAAAAGAAGAAAACTAAGGCAAAAAAAAGCATGATATAAGAATTAGAGAATTCAGTGACTCATTAACAAGGAATAACATCTGAATTATAGGCGTCCCAACAGACAAAGAGAGAGAAAAAGGGATATAAAGTTTATGTGAGCAAATCATAGTGGAAAACTTTCCTAACCTGGGGAAAGACACAGACATCAAAATCCAGGAAGCACAGAGAACTCCCATTAGATTCAACAAAAAAACGACCATCACCAAGGTATGTAATAGTCAGATATACAAAATACACAGACAAGGACAGAATCATGAAAGTAGGAAAGGAAGAAAGTCCTTAACCTATAAAGGAAGACAGATCAGGTTCGCAGACCTATCCACAGAAACTTGGCAGGCTAGAAAGGAGTGGCAGGATATATTCAACGTGCTGCATCAGAAAAATATGCAGCTAAGAATTCTTTATTCAGCAAGGCTGTCATTCAGAATAGAAGGAGAGATAAAGAGTTTGTGACCAGTAAACCAGCCCTGCAAGAAATTTTAAGGGATCTCTAAGGAGAGAAAAGACAAAACAAAAAGGCCAAAAGCAACAGAGACTAGAAAATACCAGAGAACACCACCAGAAACTCCACCTCTATAGGCAACACAATGGCAATAAATTCATATCTTTCAGTAGTCACTCTCAATGTCAATGGACCAAATGCTCCAATCAAAAGATACAGGGTAACAGAATGGATAACAAAACAAGATCTGTCTATATGCTGTTAACAAGAGACCCATTGTAGACCTAAAGACACCTTCAGACTGAAAGTAAGGGGATGGAGAACCATCTATCATGCTAATGGCCACCAAAAGGAAGCTGGAGTAGCCATACTTATATCAGATAATCTAAATTTTAAAATAAAGATTGTAATGAGATGAAGAAGGGCATTATATCATAAATAAAGGGGTCTATCCCAAGAAAATCTAACAATTGTTAACATTTATGCTCCTGGGGCACCTGGGTGGTGCAGTCGGTTAAGCATCCAACTTCAGCCAGGTCACCATCTCACGGTCTGGGAGTTCGAGCCCCGCGTCGGGCTCTGGGCTGATGGCTCAGAGCCTAGAGCCTGTTTCCGATTCTGTGTCTCCCTCTCTCTCTGCCCCTCCCCCATTCATGCTCTGTCTCTCTCTGTCCCAAAAATAAATAAACGTTGAAAAAAAAAATTAAAAAAAAAAAAATTTATGCTCCAAACATGAGAGCACCCAAATACATAAATCAATTAATCACAAACATACAGAAACTCATTGATAATAATACCATAACATTAGGGGACTTCAACACCCCACTTATAGCAATAGACAGATAATGTAAGCAGAAAATCAATAAGGAAACAATGACTTTGAGTAACACACTGGACTGCTTGGACCAAACAGATATATTCAGAACATTTCACCCTAAAGCAGCAAAATACATATTCTTCTCGAGTGCACATGGAACATTCTCCAGAACAGATCACATACTGGAACACAAATCAGGCCTCAACAAGTACAAAAAGATCGAGATCACACTGTGCCTATTTTTAGACCACAGCACTATGAAACTAATATCAACCACAAGAAAAAATTTGGAAAGACAACAAATACTTGGAGACTTAAGAACATCCTACTAAAGAATGAACAGGTTAACCAAGAAGTTAAAGAAGAGATTAAGTACCTGGAAGCCAATGAAAAAGAAAATACAAGAGCCCAAAACCTCTGGGATGCAGCGAAGGTGGTCACAAGAGGGAAGTATACAGTAATCCAGGCCTTCCTAAAGAAGGAAGAAGGTCTCAGATGTACAACCTAACTTTACACATTGAGAGCCAGAAAAATGACAGCAATAAAACCCCAAAACAGCAGAAGATGGGAAATAATAAAGATTAGAGCAGAAATCAATACTATTGAAAAAAAAAAAGTAGCAAGGAAACCAGGAGCTGGTTCTTTGAAAGAATTAAAAAACTGATAAACCCCTAGCCAGTTTTATCAAAAAGTAAAAGGGAAGGACCCAAATAAAATCAAGAATGCAAGAGGAGAGATGAAATCCAACAGTGTGGAAATACAAATAATAAGAGAATATTATAAGCATTTATATGCCAATAAACTGGGCAATCTGGAAGAAATGGATACGTTCGTAGATACATATAAACTACCAAAACTGAAACAAGAAGAAATAGAAATTTTGAACGTATCCATAACCAGTAAAGAAATCAAATTAGTAATAAAAAATCTCCCCCCCAAAAAAGAGTCCAGGGCCGGATGGCTTTCCAGGGGAATTCTACCAAATATTCAAAGAAGAGTTAACACCTATTCTCTTGAAGCTGTTCCAAAAAATAGAAATGGAAGGAAAACTTCCAAACTCATTCTATGAAGCCAGCATTACCTTCATTCCAAAACCAGACAAAGACTCCACTAAAGAGGAAAACTATAGTCAGATTTCCCTGAAGAACATGGATGCAAAAATTCTCAAGAAGATACTAGCCAACTGGATCCAGCAATACATTAAAAGAATTATTCACCGTGATCAAGTGGGATTTATACCTGAGATTCAGGGCTGGTTCAATAGCCTCAAGTCAGTCAATCTGATAAAAGAAGGACAAGAACCACATGATCCTCTCAATAGATGCAGAGAAAGCATTTGACAAAAGACAGCATCCTTTCTTGGTAAAAAAAAAAAAAAAAAAAACCCAGGGAAGTAGGGATAGAAGGATCATATCTCAAGTTCATAAAAGCCATATATGAAAGATCCACTGCTAATATCATCCTCAAGGGGGAAAAACTGAAAGCTATCCCCCTAAAGTCAGGAATACTACAGGCATGTCCACTCTCACCACTGTTATTCAACATAGTATTGGAAGTCCTAACCTGAGCAGACAACACAAAAGAATAAAAGGCATCCAAATTGGCAAGGAGGAAGTCAAACTTTCACTCTTCACAGACAACATGATACTCTATATGGAAAACCCGAAAGATTTCACCAAAAAACTGCTAGAACTGATCTATGAATTCAGTAAAGTCAAGGATATAAAAATCAATGCACAGAAATCAGCTGCATTTCTATACACAGATAATGAAGCAGCAGGAAGAGAAATCAAGGAATTGACCCCATTTACAACTGCACCAAAAACCATAAAATACCTAGGACTAAACCTAACCAAAGAAGGTGAAAAATCTGTACACTGAAAAGTATAGAAAGTTTATGAAGAAAATTGAAGAAGACAAAAAAAAAAAAAGGAAAAATATTCCATGTTCATGGATTGGAAGAACAAATAGTGCTAAAATGTTGATACTACCCAAAGCAATCTACTATTCAATGCAATCCCTATCAAAATGACACCAGTGTTCTTCACAGAGCTAACACAAATAATCCTAAAATTTGTATGCAACCAGAGAAGACACTGAATAACCAAAGCAATCCTGAAAAAGAAGACCAGAGCTGGAGGCATCACAATTTTGGACTTTAAGCTGTATTACAAAGCTGTAATCATCAAGACAGTATGGTACTGGCACAATAACGGACACTTAGATCAATCGAACAGAATAGAGAACCCAGAAATGGACCCACAAACATATATCCAACTAATCTTTGACTAAGCAGGAAATAATATCCAATGGAATAAACACAGTCCTTTCAGCAAATAGTCTTGGGAAAACTGGACAGCAACATGCAGAAAAATGAACCTGGACCACTTTCTTACACCATACACAGAAGTAAAGTCAAAATGGATGAAAGACCTAAATGTAAGACAGGAAGCCATCAAAATCCTCGAGGAGAAAGCAGGCAAAAGCCTCTTTGACCTCGGCTGCAGCAACTTCATACTCAACACTTCTCTGAAGGCATGGGAAACAAAAGCAAAAATGAACTATTGGGACCTCATCAAGATAAAAAAACTTCTGCACAGTAGACAATCAGCAAAACTAAAGGTCAACCAACAGAATGGAAGAAGATATTTGCCAGTGACATATCAAATAAAGGGTTAGTATGCAAAATCTATAAAGAACTTATCAAACTCAACAGCCAAAAAACAAATAATCCAGTGAAGAAATGGGCAAAAGCCATGAATAGAAACTTTTCCAAAGAAGACATCCAGATGGCTACCAGACACATGAAAAAATGCTCAACATCACTCATCATCAGGGAAATACAACACAAAACCACAATGAGATACCACCTCACACCAGTAAGAATAGCAAAAATTAACAACTCAGGCAATGATGGATGTTGGTGAGGATGTGGAGAAAGAGGAATCCTTTTGGTCTGCTGGTGGAAATGTAAACAAATACAGCCATTCTGGAAAACAGTATGGAGTTTCCACAGAAAATTAAAAATAGAACTGCCCTATGACCCAGCAATTGCACTACTAGGTATTTATCCTAAAGGACAGGTGCTGATTCGTATGGGCACAATTACCCAAATGTTTTATAGCAACACTATTGACAATAGCGTGCGCACACACACACACACACACACACACACACACACACACAGTGGAGTATTACTTGGCAAGCAAAAAGAACGAAATCTTGCTATCGCAACAACGTGGACGTAACTAGAGTGTAATTTGCTAAGTGAAGTTAGAGAAAGACAAATATAACTTCACTCATATGTGGAATTTAAGGTACAAAACAGATGTCACTGGATTCTACTTCTGAAATCATTATTGCGCTATAGGCTAACTTGGTCGTAAATTTAAAAAAAATTTAAAAAAAACCCAAAAAAACCAAAAAACATTTTATTTGATTAGTGGTATCATTTAAGTTGTGCATTACACTGGTGAAGATATCCATTCAATAAAAATTGATGAAGGGCCAATGTGACTTAGGAAAAGTAATGGCAAATGGGACAGATGATGGAAATAACTAACATGATATAGCACACAGCAAATAGCAATTTATGTAATAAATATAAATTTACCAATTTATATATGGCAAATTCCTTTACTATATGGTAAATAGTAAATTCACCTAATCCTCTTAATTTCTAAGAGGTTAGTAGATACTCTAGAAAGTTGCTGTTATTGTTATCCCTGTGTTTCTAATGAGCAAACTAAGGCACAGACAGGTTGATTAACTTGACCAAGGTCACATATGGCTAGTAACAATGGAGCTCGACTTTTTGCCTCCAGTTGGTTGGTACAGGAGTGTATAATATTAACCATTTTGTTGTACTGATTTTCTGGTTTTAAGTAGGATATTTTATGCTACCTTGGAATTTGACTGGTGCCTCAAAACTGAAAATAATAGGAAATAAGACTTACACATTATAGATATTCTAGCTACAACCAAGTTGGACTTACTAAAGTAATGAACACAGTTCACCCATGTCCACAATATATAAGAGAACACTAGAAACTTGAATGAGTGACTTACTGACAGAATGAGTAATCAGGTTAGTCAAAGAGCTCTATTTCTCTTTCTTCCCCCAGCTGCCACCTCAATACAAATGAGGAGAGCTCCAGAAGGGTATTTTGCTACTCACTCCACTCCTGGATTCTTTCTAAATAACAGAAACTCATTAGGTCACCTCTGGGCATACAGACTAGAACATATTTATATAATATTCTTGAGCAAGTTTGACATTCAGCTCCATAATTCGGGGAGTATTTACGAAGAAAGCAGCTGGTATGATTTTTCATCTGGGTCCACTGGGCAAGGTAAGGAGAAAGTCATGCAGTGCAAGCACCCTGAACCCTTGCAAATGACACATGGCAATGATGTAGGAGTGATCTGTTGATTTAGTGAAAGCTCTGCACAAATAGCCAGGCACAAACCATCTTGACAGCATCCTTTGCAAGAGGGTGTTCTTTTGGGGAAAAGGACTAAAGCAATGGTATTCTATGGAGTATTTCCACAAGGTGGGAAACTGAATAGAACCATGAAATATGAGGTATACACCGATGCCTTAAAAAAGCACAATATAAACAATGAAAGAATTACATTTGGTACATGACATACAGAGTACTCAGATGATATCAAAACCAATCACAAAAGATTCCCCATCTTTTGTCAAAATACACGGGAGGAGGAAATGCGACCCAGAAGCAAGTGTGAGAAGGACAGAAGAGAAAGAAAAAAAATTTTTTTTTTAACATTTATTTTTGAGACAGAGAGAGACAGAGCATGAACAGGGGAGGGTCAGAGAAAGGGAGACACAGAATCCGAAACAGGCTCCAGGCTCTGAGCTGTCAGCCCAGAGCCCGACGTGGGGCTCAAACTCACGGACCGTGAGATCATGACCTGAGCCGAAGTCAGACGCTTAACCGACTGAGCCACCCAGGCGCCCCGAGAAAGAAAATTGAGACCATGCTTGCCTTCCCGCTAACAGTCTCCAAGCCAAGTCAAAGCTGCATTGGCAGGTGGGAGAAGCTTTGCATTGTATGTGAGATTTAAGTTTTAAATGAAACTGGATTGGACTTTTTAATACCAAAAGGAGTCAATTACTAAATGAAACTTGTTCTTACAACTGAAATGTATAGCAAAAGATTCCATCCAGAGCAGAGAAGGGAATAACAGAAATATTTTAAGGCACTAGTGTGGAGGAAAAATAAGAGAGAGAGAGAACACCATTTATTTTTCTAAATCTGTAACCTCACTGGATTCAGTCTACTTATTAAAGGGCTTAAAATGCATGTTACCTCCCCTCCAGAAGCTCATAATCCATTAGGGAATTATCACTGCACGAGTTTTTTCAGTATTATGTGAGAAGTGAAAAGCACATGGATTTATTAACAGAAGAAGTACTTAACTTAGCTTATAAGAGATACTGATATCCAAACGATCCTTAAGAATGAATCTATTAGCTAGGTAGAGCAGGGCATAGATGCGGTGATGTATTGTAATTCGTGTCTAGGCCAACAAAGTACTGTTCTGTAAGATTCTAGGTAAGAGAAAACATGCCATTCTGAGGAACTCCGTTCAGTATGAACACTACTGTCTGGCTGAGGATGGCATCTCAACACATTATGTCAAATGTGTGAGAAGTCTGAGTAAAAAGGACCATAGCATACCATTTTAAAGCCACGCCTTGTTTTATTTTTCCTCTTTGCAAAGGAGTTTACTAAATGTGGATAGGAAAATCAATAAATAGATCTCAGAAGCCCTGCAGCAAAGGCCCGTGAGAGCTAAAAAACATACTTAAAAATTTCAAATAAAAAGAAACTTGGGAAACAGCCATTTAAGAAGCTTACTTACCGGATCCAACAGAAACGCCACACGCCCAAAAGCACCATCAAGGACATCCAACTATTTGGGCCAAGATGACTCTTCCTTCTCAGTCTCTTCCCCGGAAAAGGGGCCCGATGAGACGCCTCCTGCTCCCCACCCTCTTGCTTCTCCCTTTCTGTGTGGCTCCACTCCGGAAGCGCCATTTTCTTACGCCGGCGAGGAGGCGGGACTTGAGCGCTTCCACGTGCTCACAGTTGACCGCTTCTTTTTACAGGCTCACTTTCGCCCCCACCTGTGGCTCGTTAAGGCTAACCCGGAACATGTTCCACGTGTGCCCGTGGGTCTTACCCACCGGCAGTTTTACTTCATGGGCTCTCATTTGCTGGAAACCCTGGCTGAAAGGGCACGGATCCCTGTGAGGCGCCCCCATGCCACGACAAACAGCTTCTCCACGAAGCAGGTTTTGCGGGTGACTTTCCTTAGGTCGTCCTGCATGGAAAAATGACATTGTTGAAGGAATTGGTCCCAGACGGAAGGCCCCCTAGGGCCATGCACATCCACTGAAACAGCCGCTGTTGGTGAAGAGATGTTGGTCTCTCCCAGGCATCGGGGCCAGGCCCACAGTGTGTTTGTCTGAGGCGGAAATCTTCAGCACAGCCTGAGAGTGCTCCAGCCACTAGCCAGCCAGGACACCGCCTAGATCTCGAAAGGCAGCCACCTCACTTCCTTCCCCCTTTGAGGGGATCTTTTTCCCTGGGGCAGTTCCAACGCTGACGCGCTGCACGTGGTATTCGGCAATTCACATGCGGACGTACACGCAGCCTTCCACCGCGGCGCTACTGATACCTCAGGCGTCAGCGTCAGTGAATCCGGCACCAGCTGTGACGGACTCTGCGAGCGAAAGCTGCCGAGTTGGCGCCAGCTTCAGGGTCTTCAGGCGCTGCTGCTCTACAGTGTAGAGAAGTCAAAGAAGACAGGGGAGTCTGTCTAGCCTCGACAGGACGGCTATCCAAAATGTCAGCTCAGTTGGTGGACACCCGGGTGGTGGTGCCCATTCCATCCGTTTCTACCGGAAGCCGTTTTGAGAGTCCACTTCTCCTCATGGTTGTGGAAGCCGGACATGTTGGTGGGGCACTTATTGCCCAGGGTGCGGATCTCATCAAGGAATTAGATGCCGGCGGCTCTTGTGGAGCTTCCTTGGAGGGGCTCCACAAATCAGAGGCGTCTTAGAGGCCTGGGTTGACCTCCATGGACGTCGGGCTTCTATTGTCGGGAAGAGCGTGGGGTTCTCCCGTGCCACGGCCTGCCTGGGTCCCCGTGTCTTCCCCCAGCCGAGGCGGTGGGCTGGCGAACCACGGCCGGCCCTTCTGAACTTTGGCGCCCCACTGCTAGAAGCATGACAGCCTCTTCAGATAATCCACAGCCTCTGACTGCTAGTTTGGCCTCATGCATTCCTGCGGTGTCTCTGAAGGGGACTCCTTGCCACATGTCGCTGCCCACAATCGTGAAAGAAGACATTTAAAGTTGATGAAAAGCCAGCCCTGAGCCTTCCTTCTCTTACAGACATTGCAGTCAGCTGGCAGATGACAGAGCCACGCCCACTGCTGCCATCCTGAAGGCGAGGAGGGTATTTCCAAAGAAGTCCAAAGGCTTATAGGAAACTGGGATCCTGACCTTGCCTTCCTTCCACATTCAGTTCATCTTCAGCTAGTCTGAAAGCTTCTGTTCAGATTTGTGGGCATTTGCAGCACGCAGTCAGCGAGCGCATCCAGGGCAGCCGAGGCACCTGGAACACCACGGTGCCGGCACGTCCACGGTGCCGGCGTCTCGGGGACAAAATCGGCCCGGGAGATGGCCCCACTGGTGCTGAGCCAGTTCAGCGGGCTCACCACGATGGCGACGAGGAAACAAGGTAGGGAGCCGCTCGTGGTACTCGTGGCCCTTCCTCTCATTGTGCTTCCTTTCGGTCGTCTTCAGGGGTCCTCACCTTGGATCTATCATTGCTCGCAGGCCTCTGCTTAGTCCTTGAGGTGTTCAGTTAGTAAGTACCACCCGATAGTATCCAGAGCCTCACTGGACACTGGACTAGGTGCTCTATCAACAACCTCTGGCAGACCCCTTCTTTCAAGGGATAGGGGTTAGTAGGCTCACTTGTACACGTTGAAGGGCCAGGCCTCCAGCCCGAGGTAGTAGGGGGGACCCACAGAAGCCTCAGGACGAAGGACAGCCTCCTCTCCAAGCCGGCAATTGCAGGGGACCCGGGCTCTGGCGGAGGGCTTGCCTATTTATATATATATTTATATATTTACTATATTTACATATAAATATACATAAGTATATATACTTATAAATTAAAAAATATATTTTTTGAGAGAGAGACTCTGCGAGTGGCGGAGGGGCAGAGAGAGAGAATCCCTAGGAGGCTCTACACTGTGAATGCATAGCGGGATGGGGGCTGGAACTCACAAACCTGTGAGATCATGACCTGAGTGGAAACCAAGAGTCGGACGCTGCACTGACTGAGCCACTCAGGCGCCCCTTTTATTTCTTATTTTTAATCTAGATTTTGACCACTTTACTTTTTAAGGGGAAGGTATTTTAGCTCTCCCATAATTTCCATCAGCTTTCTGCCCTAAAACACCCCCCACCCCGACTTCGTAAAATGTGGTGCACTTGCTATTCTAATGAATCCTCAAGCCTCACTCCCTTTCCAACTAAATAGTTGACCCTGAGCTTGTTTCTTAGAGAAACTTTGGGGCCACTTGTAAATATTATCAACCTTCAGGTTGTATATACATACGTATTTAGAGTACACTAGTACAACTTTAATTTCATTGAATCAGTGCTTTCGCATTTTTTAAAGATGGTTTCTTCCTTTCCTGTTTTGTTTTAATGAATGTAGAAGTGCAATAACGACTTGATAAACCTGGGGAAATTATTTAAATGACTAAAAGCCTGTAATATGTTTACTAAGAGATGTAAACACCAGATGCTCAGCCTTCCTGTTTCTATGTAAAATGTTCATTAATAGCAGTTATTACTTTTGCAACTGTCCCCAAGGCTTATGAATGACAAGAGGTTACCTCATTTTGTTTAGCATGTAATGCTTGGGTCTTCCTTGAGAATTTGAATCACATTATACAAGCTGTAGGATACTACAGAAAATTTACATTGAGGGAATACTCAAGGGTCTAGGTAAACCGATATCTAGGTTGAGTTCTTACTTAAGTCTTTAACAAAATTACACTTGCATCACCTGGGAACATTTAAAGGGACCCTTTGATATAGAAGGCAGCTATTGTAGCACTACTCCAATTTATTCAAAGAAGAATCAAGTCATATAAGGGGAGGAAATGTTTATATTCAGATAACCATTACCACTACCTGGTGATACAATGAACCTTCTTTCCTAGCCCGGAGTATTGATTTGGGAAGCATAGTTCTTTTTTGTTGTGTGTGAAAATCAGACTGTTCAGGGCTACGTGTGTGTCTTGTTCACATTTATAGAAGAGGATTGGTCAATTTCATTTTATTCAGAGGTTAAAAAGACAAGGTAAATTTCTCTACAGAGTATACATGTTTTATCCAAAATTATGCTTTCAAAATATATAGAGATTTTTAAATACTAGCTGTAATTAGGTCATGTAATCACTAGCAATTTTAGTTTTTAAAAATATAATCTCATTTGATGGTTACGATATTAACAGTTTTGATTTTAGCTGTCACATAATGGGGAAATGCTGAACAGAACATATTTTTCTCTTGGAATACTCTAAAGATGATCTGCTGATTCCTTTTCCTAGGTGTTATGTAAAGACTGATTAGAATCAGAAAGACAAGTATTGAAAATTTACACTATAATGTATTTATGTGCTGGGAAAAAAAAGAATGATTATCCTAGTTATGTTTAAATATAATTTACCACTGACAATGAAGCATTTTTTATTTCCAAATTGGAAAAAAGTTTAGATTAATTTATAAAAATAGACATCTTTTGAAAATGCAATTCCCAGAATATCATGGGTGAAATCTCCAGTAAAACAGCTAATATCATTAAATATATATATAATTACATAATATACATAATTATATAATGTAATCAATAATGATTATATCATAAACACGTAAATAATCTGTACCCAATGACTACCCTAGTGGGGAATATTGTATACAGTTAAAAAATAATAATAATGTGAAACACCGATTTTTAATTTCCTTAAAGTTTAAGAATAAATACTGTCACTTTTTTGTTATATTATCTTTACCAGGTTAGAGTTTAAGAAAGTTCTTATCTGGATGCAGGCATCAAATAAAATTGTATATACATAGTAAGATTAAAATATATAGTGTACAGTTTTCCTGCTTTTGAAACATTCTTAAGTTTCTAAATTGTCAATTCTGCTCAGTTGTAGTTTATTTTTTAAACATAAATGTTTTAAGTATAATATTTGACTACTCCAGTATACGCTTATTTTTAAAATAAAAATTTACATAACAAAGGATTGGGTACCACCATTGTATTATGACTTTTATTTATTTTATTTTACTTTTTTATTTGAGTATCGTTGACAGACATGTTGGGTTAATTTTAGAGGTACAACATAGTGATTCAACTTCCCTATACCTATGCTGTGCTCACCTCTAGCGTAGCTACCATCTGTCACCATACAATGCTACTACAGTATCATTCACTATATTCCCTATGCTGTGCCTTTTTTTCTAGTGATCTATTTATTCCATAACTGGAAGGCTATATCTCCCATTCCCCTTCACCGATTTTTCCCATTCCCCTCACCCTCCTACCCTCTGGCAATGATAAGTTTGTTTTCTGTATTTACAGGTCTGATTCTGCTTTTTTTGTTTGTTCATTTGTTTTTTAGATTACATATGGGAATGAAATCATATGATATTTGTCTTTCTCAGTCTGACTTATTTCAATTAGTACACTCTAGGTCCATTCATGGTGTCACAAATGACACAATCTCTTCCTTTTTATGACTGCATAATATTCGTGTGTGTGCACGCATGTGCATGCGCGTGCATATATGCGTGCCACATCTTCCTTATTCAGTCATTTATCAGTGGACGGTTAGGTTGCTTCCATATCTTGGCTATTGTGAATAAGTCTGCAATAAACATGGAGGTGCACATATCTTATTGAGTTAGTGTTTCTGTTTTCTTTGGGCAGATACCCAGTAGTGGAATTAGTGGATCATAAGGTATTTCTACCACTAAATTTTTGGGGGAGCTTTCATATAGTTTTCTACAGTGGCCGTACCAATTACATTCCTACCAACAATGTATGAGGGATCCTTTTTGTCCACAACCTTGCCAACGCTTGGTTTTGATTTTGGCCATTCGGATAGGTGTAACGTGATAGCTCATTGTGGTTTTGATTTGCATTTCCGTGATGATTAGTGATGTTGAGCATCTTTTCATACGTCTGTTGGCCATCTGTATATCTTCTTTGGAAAAATGTCCATTCAGGTCCTTTGTTTTATTTATTTATTTGGTGTTGAGTTTTGTGAGTTCTTTATATATTTTGGATATTAGCCTCTTAGATAAATCATTTGCAAATATCTTCCCCTACTTTTCAGTAGGTTGCTTTTTTGTGTTTTTTTGGTGCTTTCCTTTGCTGTGCAAAAGCTTTTCATTTTGATGTAGTCCTAATAGTCTATTTTTGCTTTTGTTTCCCTTGCCTCAGGAGACATTATCTAGAAAAATGTTGCTACAGCTGACGTCAGAAAAATTAGTGACTGTGTTCTCTTCCAGGATTGTTATGGTTTCAGGTCTCACATTTAGGTCTTTAATTCATAGTTTATATGTGTGTATGGTGTTAAAAGTTGTCCAGTTTTGTGTTTTTTTTTTTTTTTTGCATGTAGCTGTCCAGTTTTCCCAGAACCACTTAATGAATGGAATGTCTTTACCCTATTATATATTCTTGCCTCCTTTGTCATAGATCAATTGACCATATAAACATAGATTTTACTTCTTGGCTCTATATTCTGTTCCATTGATCTATGTGTCTATTTTTGTGCCAGTACCATACGTTTTGATTACTACAGCTTTGTAGTATATCTTGAAATCTAGAATTGTGATATCTCCAGCTTTATTTTTCCTTCTCAAGATTTCTTTGGCTATTTGGGGTCTTTCATGCTTCCATATAAATTTTAGTATTATTCTAGTTCTGTGAAAATGCTGTTGTTATTTTGGCAAGGATTTGAAGCTTATTATTTAAAATACAGTTTTTTTCCCATAGGGTTATAAGATAAATGATTACTGAAAATAAAGAAAATGAATATTTTATAGTAGGATGATACTTCAAGGTGCATCTTCTTGTGGGAAAAAAAAAAAAACCACAAACAAACATGTCCATTGGAATCAGAAATAACTGAGCTTGTAACCTAACTACGCCATTTTTGAGCTGTGTGAAATGGTTAATTATGTATTTTCTCTGACCCTCATTTTCCCGTTTGTTGAAAGGGTAAAATAATACCACTTAGGTTTCTGTGAGAAATTCAATTGTATATAAAATATATTAGCATAGTGCTTGGCACAAAATAAACAAAATGATGCCATTTTCTTTCTCCCGGGATGTGCATACTGAATAATATAATAGTAGAGGCAACCAAAAATAATCTGTGGGGTAAAAAGAATAACAACTTTATTTGAAAGAAAGACTTTCAAATATTTATGAATACGGTCTAAAGTGGCATTAAAGAAATATGTGAGTGGGAGCAGGATACGTTATTTTAAAACATAACCATTATACCACAAATGACACTATAGTTCATACTGTGATACATGCTTTTTTTCAACTCAAAGATGCTTTAGCTCATCCAAACAATCTCTAGAATTGTGTTCTTAGTAACTACACTAATAGACTGTATATATTAAGCAATTTGCGTATCATTGGGATTATATTTCTTTATCTGTAGAAACAGGGTGAAATATGATAGAAGTATCTATATATTTATATATCTATTGTTGTTAATCAGGGTTTTCCAGAGAAACAGAACCAATAAATACACACACATATACACACACACACACACATAAATGTAGATACAGCAAGACATTTATTGTAGGAATCGGTTCACACAGTTATGGAAGCTGAAAAGTCTCATAATCTGCCTTCTGTAAGCTGAAGAACAAAGCAACCTGGTGATTTAATTCAGTCCTAGTCCAAAGTCTTGGGAACCAGGAGCTCCATTTCAGAGGACATGAAAACATGGACATATCAGTTGAAGAAGAGCAAGATCGAACTCCCCACTTGCTCTGCATTTCTGATGTATTTGGGCCCTCCAATCAGCAGTTGAATTATGCCTGCCCACACTGGTGAGGGCTAATCTTCTTTAGTCAGTCTGATTCAAATGCTAATCTCTTCCAGAAATGTCTGCACAGACACACCAGAAATGATGTTTTACCAGCTCTGTGGACATCCCTTAATCCAGTCAAATTGACACATAAAATTAACCATCACCTATATCTATATCTATCTATACTCTATATATACCTTTCCATCATTTGCTATTGATATGTGGGTAAACAGATATATATGTGTGTATATATATGTATACGTTTGTGTGTATATATATATATATATATATATATATATATATGCAGTTGATATCTGTTATAGATACGGTAACTTTAACTTTTGCTTCAAAACATAATCTGCAAAATATATACATGTTTAGAACAAGGCAAAAGTTTATTTAGTTTTATTCCAAATTTGCAAGAAACCAGATAATTTACTTCTGCATGCAAAGCTAATCTTGCTATGAATGGATTCAGATTCAGGACATCTGTTTCTTGTCAAGTTCTTAAGTACTTCCTGCATTATTAGATTTGTTTGTGTGTTTTTATTTTATTTTTCCAGGTGTATTGTATTATAAATGACAAAAAGTGTAAATAGGGTGTACAACATCATGTTTTAATATATATATATATATATATATATATATATGCTTTGTGAAATGATTACCATAATCAAGCTAATTAACATATCTATCACCTCACACACTTGCCACTTAAACTCAAAATAATGCCTTAAAAAACATACTAGTGTTAGCACAGTATAGACTGGTGGAGTAGCAAAAAGGACAAAGAGGAAGAGGAGAAAAGGACAAGGAGGAGAAGAAAAAAGCTCTGCAGTACTCTTTCTTTTTTCACAGCTGGATTTAGATGATTTGACATATATATTCTAAAGTGATTACCATAATGAGGTTAGTTGACACATTCATCACCTCATAGTTACCTTTTTCTTTTTTTTCTTGTAATGAGAACTTTGAAAAACTGGTATTCTCTTGGTATCTTTCAAATATATAATACAGTATGGCTGACTATAGTCATCAAGCTGTACATAAGATCCCCAGAATTTATTCATCCTACAATTGTAAATTTGTACCCTTTGACTGTCTTCATCCATTCTTTCTACCCACACCCTTGGTAACCTAGAGGATGACACATTTGTTTTAGAGTAGTTGAATTTTTCAGATATATGTATATGTATGTGTGTGTCCGTGGTGAGGAAAAGCCCGTTTAAAGGATACTGCAAGTGAAAATAATGAGTCCAGCTGATGTACTTTTAAATTATTAGAGCAAGGTCCTTTTAAGTTTTGTAAGGAAAATAGAAATCTAACTTTTGAATACCTCCATTGTAGCATGCTTTGTACCATTCTGTATTCCCCAGACCCCTGTGATTTCACAGATCTTAGAAGCAAATGTTGCAGTTATTTTGTTCTCATTCATGTAAACTATGTTAACCACACAGCAATGCATATTTATACTAGTCTGTTTCCTGCCACACAAGTCTGCTCTGTTCTCGTTCCTGTACCCCAGCCGGCCGTTGATATACAGATGCACATGGGCACACACAAGCATATACACTAAAGAAAGACTTATGTTTCTGCTTGATGACTAGCTATTAAATATATATCCTTTGGCTGTGGGAGTATCACTAAAACATACACAGGTAGAGACATTTGTATAGAAAGAAGCAATGTCAGGTACAGGAAGTTAATGCTAGAAACTAGCCACCAAATAGGATTAGCTTAATTTCACTGGAGATTTTTCCTTCAGATATTAAACTTTCTTTCCTCCTGTGAAGATTATTATTTCGTATCCCAAACATTCAGAGCTAACTGAACAAAATGACCTTCTTGTCTAGACATTGCCTAATAGACCATGGGGAATGGGGAGGGAGGACGGGGAAGGTTTGTAGCAGAAGAAATATCTGGACAATCAGTTAAATGTGTCTGCATGATGAAATATTTTCAGAATAAAAGTATTGATTGGACTCCACATGTACTTTCTGTAGAGGAGGATTAATTGACGGTCTATTCAAAAGAGCACATGGGACTTTAAAAACTTTATGAAAATAATGCATTTCTAATCTTGGGGAGACTTGAGTAATTTAGGTATAATTAAATAAGCAGTAAGCATGTAAGATCGTGGATTTACAGAAAATGGAAAAAGATAGTGCTACTTTATTCTGCTATTATATATGCAACCTAAATAGAATAAAATAGAATTTGCAACGATACAGAGGTTCACCCAAACTAACTCCATTTTCTTATAAATGTCTTTCCAAAATCTTAATGTGATTAAAAAGATTTTGAGAATGCAGAACTTGTATGTACCTCATTGGATTTTAAATTCCCATGAAAAGCCCCTTTGTTCTCCATCCCTAGAGTGCCTCTGCCCTTTTCATCCATAACATAAACTACAACTACTTTCATATTCTATGAATTTTCCAATGCTTCTTTGTCATTTATATGACAGAGAAGTATATAGTAATGAATGGATAGGCACAGCTTTACATTTCTGATTTCAACACAGGAGAATTGTTTACTAGATTAAGTGGAGGAATTTTGTTGTGGAAAATTGGTAAAAAGTGAGGTATAGTAGTGTGGAAAGCAGAGACTTAATGTTCAAACATATAGTAAAGTGCAGATAAGGGAATATAACCTAAAAGGAGAGGGAAAGATGAGTGAGACAAGAACTAATGGGTGGAGATAGGAGAGTTTGGAGAGTGGATGAAGTGACATAATTGGGAGGTGATGGCAGTTTTTTCCCCTCGTTCCTTGTGTGTGTGTGTGTAAGAGAGAAAGTGGACTTTTAAGAAATTGTACTATGTTAAGTAGTATCCCCATTTGGCATTTTCAAGAAAATTCATAAAGGTAACTTGACTTTATATTGGCTACATCTGTAAATACTATATTTGGATCTTGTAAAAGATATTTTTAAAAGCAAAATCATCACTCTCATACAAATATAAAATGAACATGCTTGTGTCAAACATTTAACTCATTAATTAATAAGGGATACATGAAGATGCTACAACTCATTCATATGAGACTTCAAATCACTACATGTGTTGGTAAGTCAGGAATACCAAAATGAACGTATAAATAGATGCAAATTTTGCTTTTTTCGTAAGAATGGAGGAAAATAAATTGTATCTTCACTAGAAAGAATTAATTAGTATGTGGAAAATAATAATGTGCAATACTATGAATTGATGGAGACACCCTGGAGGGGTAAGTTAGTCATTTTTGCCTGTTTCAAAGTCTTTCATGATTTTTCCTGGCTGTATGAACCAGGTTCATATTAGTTTTAAAATTAGAATGTAGGGACAAAGCATTAAAGATGCCATATTTTTGTACATTGAAGAGGAAATAAGAGCAAAGCCAAAATGTTACTGGTTTAGCTCCCTTTTTCAATTTTACAGTGGCTGTGTGGTATAATAACTCCTCAGATTCTGCAAGTTATCTGACTTCCCATCTAAATAAATGCTTTAATTATTATACTGAAAACTCATATTGGTAAATTTTCCACTGCTCATTCTTACTGTATCAACACTCTCTTCATCTTCTCAAAGGTTAAGTGAAACGTCATGCAGATGATCTGTGATCTGTTGTTCTTGTCCCATTGGAATGGAGACAGAAGTGAGAAATAGGGAACATCAGTTACAGGGATTTAATCTGTTTAAAGTGACGTTCTCACTACCAGGTCCTTAGTGTATTAGAAAAATCACATTAATTTGCCTCTTAATAGGGTTAAACACAAAATAAAAAACATGAGTTATCTTAGCAGTTGGATGACATTAAAACTACACAGTTGCTTTTCTTCTTTTCTGAGAGGCCCTTGCACAAAGTGGAATTAATCACTAATTTGAAAATTGTAGATGATTGTTAAAAGTGTTGATGAATTCACAAGTGTAATACTATCAGTTTATTTGTGGTGCTATACCATTATCTACTGATTTTCAATTTTTATGTAAGGGACTTGTAATTTAAAATAATACATTTTAGGGGTGCCTGGGTTGCTCAGTCGGTTGAGTGTCTGACTTTGGCTCAGGTCATGATCTCCCAGCTCATGAGTTTGAGCCCCACATCGGGCTCTGTGCTGACAACTCAGAGCCTGGAGTCTGCTTTGGATTCTGTGTCCCTCTCTCACTGTGCCCCTCTCTCACTCATGCTCTGTCTCTCTCTCTCAAGAATAAATAAAACATTAAACATTTTTGAAAAAATAATACATTTTAATTAAATGTAAAGTGTGACTATAAGAAAAGCAAAAGACAAAATATTTTAACATTGATTCAAGACTAAGCACTGTCTTTTAACATAAAAACCTATATAAACACATACCACACCACATCATGAAAATGGGTTACCAAACTGTTTCTGGTTTGCTTCATCTATGTTAATACTTTCAGTTAAAGTATGATATATAAAGTATGACTGTTGAAATGATGTAAATGTAGGAAGTTTAGTCTGACAAATATTTGTATAATTTTTCTTGTTTTGTATTTTGGTGGTACTTAGAAAACTGGATTAGTCACTTCAAAATAGTTCTGTGTCATTTCATAAGTGATTTACTGCATGTAGATATTAAGCTTTAGTTCAGGGTTTGTACCAAATAAATCACTGAGAGTCAGTAGGAACACATTTCCATAAAATGATTTAGTACATTTAACAACAAAAAAAAAATAATTTGAAGTGTTAATTTTAATTAGTTTCTGGATAAGACTTACATTATTTAACATTCTTGCTTCAAATTAACCATGGAGAACATAAATTTTATGACTTGTTAAGAACAACTTACTATGAATTTCCCAGCAAACACCAAGCATAGAAGATTTTAAGGGAAACACAAATTTAGTAGTCTGTTAACAACAAAATACCATACTGAGAATTTTTATACTTCTACCTTGAGGGGTAAAAAAGCCATAAAATAAATGCTGTTAAACATCAAATTAGACTCAAAGAAACATCCAAGCTTATTAATGATCATTAAAGTTCTTAGATCTATAATGTGGAGAAGTTTGTAGTTTAAACCCTTTGCTTTTAAACTAGATACCAGCTGTATAATGTGGTACTTCTGAAAAACCTCTCTCCTTGACCAAACTTCAGACTCCTCTGAGTTCTTATAAAGACTAGGACTCATCCTTGGGCCATGGCTTCAAGCCTGACTAGCCTAGTTGTTACAAGACTTAGGCTAAGTCAGTTTAGAGAATCTCCCCCCACCTCAATATCTGATCATCCTGATCTCCCTACACCATAAAGTCTGTTAAGAAGATTTAGCAAAAATCTCCCCTATCCTTGATGTCATCTCATAATTTCTATCCACTGATGACCTCCACCATATCTGTTCATGAGCTGTTAAACTCCATTTGTCCTTATTGTATTTACAGTTGAGCTAGAACTCTCTCCCCTGTGGAGATAAACTTGACAGTTACAGCAATGGTTTTGGATAAGGTCTTTCTCACTGTGTTTAACAAGCATCAGACTAATTTTTTTTAACAGTTTGAAGGATGTATTAGAGCCAGTGTAAAAATCAAGAAAGTGCCTTAGATGCTAAAAATTTTTGAAAATATACAATTAATTATTCAACCTTTAATTTTCTCATGTGTAATTTCAAATTTTATTACCAGTGTTAAATATTCAAATTTTTTATGAAAACAAAGTTAATACAGATATTTTAATGTTCAAATTCTATATAAGTGCATCAGTTCAAAAATTTAAAGACAATTTTCATGTTTCATAGGAAACCTGTGTCAATATTTGGTAGAGTTTTTTTTTTTTTGACATTTATTTATTTTTGAAAGACTGAGAGAGACAGTGAGCAGGGGAGGAGGAGGAGAGAGAGAGAGAGAGAGAGAGAGAGAGGGTGACACAGAATCTGAAGCAGGGTCCAGGCTCTGACTTGTCAGCACAGAGCCCAATGCAGGGCTCAGACCCACGAACCGTGAGATCATGACCTGAGCCAAAGTTGGACGCTTAATTGACTGAGCCACCCAGGTGCCCGAGGTGGTGGTGGTGGTGGTGGTGGTGGTTGTTGTTGTTGTTTTACATATATTTCTTGGACTCTATTTTAAAGCATTAATTGAAATCTTCACAGCACCATTGTTTTCTCTCCATAGGTAAATTCCATATGTGTTCACATCTTGTATACTATTTAGTATACATAAAAAATAAAGGGACAGTAATTCTGTTGTTAAAACTAAACAAGCACAAGGTGATGCTATAAAAAATAAAGCAGAATATTGAATATATGATATAGAATGCAAGCAATGCACAAAATCATTAACTGCAAAGTTTCTTGGGAGGTTATGTGTGTGTTTGGTGATGGTGGTGGTAAAGAGAGGACTGGATAACATACATATTTTGTTTGCCTAATTTGATTTTTATTTTTATAAATTACTTTTATAATAAAAAAAAATTAAATACAAAGTTTAGTACTTAGCTTGTACTTGATCACTAATTGACCCATTAATGATGATGGGGTTTCCTCCAGATACCTATTGTCTGACCCATTTTATCATGTCTCTAAAAAAGCCTTTTCCGTTGTGTGATAATAGGGTTAGACTAAATTAATTGGTTGTCCTTCCATTCATCTGAAACATCAATGAAGGTGTTGTGCTATTTCCTTCCCAGCACCACTTTTGAACCAGAGTCTCCTGCCTCTCTTTTCATTTGAATGCTACATATTTTGAGTCTACGGTGAAATCATCACTGTTATCATTGAACCTTACATAATTTACTTTTTTTCTCTATGGATAACTTAAGTGGATTGTTCATATGTTTATTTTTCAACCAACTTCAGCTGACTTCACTTTCACAATTTCCACTTTGATATTTCTATCAGTGTAACTCTTCAAGTTCACTTCATTTTACCCTTTCTGATAACCCTGACCTTTACTTATCTTCACTTTGGATTGACCACCCAGTAATACAACCAGACTCTAGACCTCATCAGCCTATCCACATCCAACAACTCAAACTTTGTACTTGGCATGTATAATCAAAACTTCCTGTCTTGTTTTCTCTCCCATTTCCCCACTCCCACTAAATCTGTTCTATAACTTGACCGAGTGCTAGTTTCTCAGTTTCTCTCTTTCTTTAATTAACTCTTTTCTTTTAAATATGTATGTGACTTTCTATGCATCTTTGCTCAGGAAACTTTATCATCTTCCTGGATTCTCTGGTACTGATTTAGTTATTTCTGCTGATTAGATTCATGGTGGTTCTTATGGACAAACCATTTAGAGTTCTCTTGTTGGTGTCTGCATTATAAGTTTCATTCTCTAGCTTTCCATGAGATATATGAACCCAAATATCTACTAGATAATTTTGCTCTTTAAGCTAGTTTTCTTTTTATGAAATTAATCTTTGCCACTATGAATTCAGACAAATGCAACTGATAAAACCCAAAGGTCCAATAAACAGCTTGGCTACAGCACAGGGCATATATGTACCAGTAGGGAAGATAAGTCTTGAAAAGAGGTTTGGGAGCTTTCTAAACTATGTTTTGTTTATGTCAGTGATTCTTAAATTGGAGTTAAAAGTTACTCAAAGAATCTGTGGGTAGAAATGTACTTAATAGAATTGATTTGCTTGGGAGACAACCAAAGATAACATTCAGTGAATAAATATAGCTCAAAGTCCAGAATCTTTAGTTGATAAGCAGCAGTCACTTCATTGGGAATCTGTGTGGCTCTTTTTGGCCTTGAGACCTAAGAACTAAGAGGACAGGTTATCTGTCCTATACATACCCAATATACTATAGTAGAACAGGGGCAGAAAAACACTCATGCAAAAATAGTCCCACTTGAAAGGGAAGGATGGAAGTCAAAAAAGTCAATAGTTTATAGCTATTCTGAGATTACTATGAAGGCCTCTTACCATTGAGTTAAAGAGGTTCCTTAAATAGAATATGATTCTCCTGAGAGAGCTTTTGTTCATCTCGTTTATTCTCTGCTATCCTCTTGATCAATTCTAAACTGAGGTTATTATACAGGTTTCTTAGCTTACTTCCTGCTCATTGATGCTTGGGTACCCACAGATTACTTTGATTCTCAGAGTCACACACTTTTCCAATGCAGGCTCATGGCTTTTCTGACAGTTAACATCCCTTTCATTTTCTTTGCATCTGGTCTGTTTTTGTGTCAGAACGATCTATATGTCAGTTATAATTGCAGATTCCCTTGATCACAATCCAAGAGGTAAGGTAGGAGGCAGAATCTGGGAATAAATATTTTAACAAACTTGTTAAATGATTTTGGTTCTCTGCAAATTTTGGGAGCTACTGGATTACGCTGAAGGTGGTTTTTTGAAGTATGGACTTATTTGAGTTGTTCATAGGTAGAAAGATAGGGGCTAGAACCAACTAGGATAGTGATAGAACAGCTTGACAAAAACAAATTCCAGAAATATTTTAAAAGTAGAATCCCCAAAATTCGACACATTACATAGGAAATGCCAACAAAGTAATCAGGATGAGCTTCCAAATTTTGAATGTAATAGAGTGTACAGGTAGAGGTCATCACAAGGTAAAGTTACAAAAGAAAGTTTCTTGTTGATTGAAGGTATCTGTGGAACATGGGCAGGGAAATAGTATTAATTGATGGTCATCAAAATGAGAAGGTAAAGTGGAGTTTACAGTCTTTGAGAAGAGAGTATTTTAAACTGTTCTGGTACTAGTCATCTGAGGTCTGATTATATGCTACATTTTCCTGATGCCTTTTGTGAAACACAAACTCATTGTAGTCTTTTATGATTAATTTTTTTTCAAAAAAAAAATTAGGTTTATTTATTATGAGAGAGACAGAGACAGAGTGAGGGAGGGTCAGAGAGAGAGGGAGACTGAGAATCCCAAGCAGGCTCCACACTGTCAGCGCTGAAGGAGCCTGACAAGAGTGTGAAGGCTGATGCAGGGCTTGAACTCATGAAACTGTAAGATCATGACTTGAGCTGAAACCAAGAGTTGGACGCTTAACTGAGTCACCCAGGTGCCCAGTGGTTCTGTTCTTTTAACGTTAGGAGATTTACTTGAAAGTAAGACGTTCTATGATGTATCGGTGAGGGAAAAAAAAAAAAAAAAAAAGGACTTTTTCCTGAAAAATTACCTATCAGTCTTAAATTATTCAATTCTGTTCCATTAACAACCCAAATTTTATGGATGCTCAAAGGATGTATAATTCCGCTTTCTTCTTCCTTGTGTGAGAGCTTAAAAAACATGATCTGTTTTCAGCACTTGGTGTTAACATACATCAATTAAAACCAGGAATTTGTTCAAGACAAAAATTATCTAGCCCTGGAACTGATGTACATCTCTCAATCCCCCACATTTCTGGTTAGACAAAAGGACTGATAAAATGTGTGGCTGCAACAGTGTATGTGAAATATCTGGTACTGGTGCTTTTGCTCATTTTTTTTACTTTAAAAAATCAAGAATTTTGATTATATCTAGCTGTGATCTACCAAAAGTATAGATTCACAGTATTTTGTTCTGACCTAAGACTTTCAGCACAATATTTCCCATTTAATAAAGATAAGAGAGATTCCATAGATGTGCCCATGCCATAGGAAGGTTAAAGCTAAAGTGCTCCTGGAGGTTCCCAAATGACTCTGATGACGATAGCCAGGTACTCTGGGGACATATCAGTGTATCATTGTGTTTCCCAGGAGCACTGGATCAGCTTTCTTTCCCCAAGAGGGATCATTTTGCTTGGCCAAAGTACTCTGACCTTTATACTACCTCATACCTTTATACTGCTTTGTTGTTTTTCCTGCCACCATTCCACCTACCCTGGCTGTGCTTTAAGACAACCCCCCAATTCTATAAGACAGCTGTACTTTTAATCTAAAAAAGTTTAAAAAAATGAATGAAAAACATATTTCAGCAAATTTTTATCTATTGAAACAATAAACAGACATGTTTTAAAGATATTCTAACTTGTCTTATGTACATTGCCATTACACATTAGGCAACTATGAGTTTTTCATTCTCCAGTTTTTTGTTAAACAGAAAAGTATATATATGTATATATATATATATATATGCATATATATATACTTACATATATATGTGTATAGATATATATATACATATATGTATACACATACATATGTAAGTATATGTATATATGTATGTGTATATAATTGCTCAATGTAAATCACATTCATAGAGTTTATTTCCGTACCTAGTTTGTTGTGATGTTTGTTGTTATGTTTGTGTGACAGTAGAATGAAGGAGAGGCAAGTTTTTTATTTACTTTTTTAAAACCTTAAGATCCACTTAAATCTGTCCTTTGTCTTAGAAGCCCTGAAACCTGAATTTGTAGTTGAGATTTGTGAGACAGTTCTCAATTTCTGGCTCGGACATTCTCTACAGGAAGAGAAAATACCCTGTTTTTACAACGTAATAAGAGCAAATAGTTTGAAGCTATATTGAATGATCTGTAATCAGTAGAACACTGATATGATTAAAAATGATAAATCATTTCAAAATATTTTTCTAGAGGAGTAATAAAAATTGTCTTGTTGGGAGTGATTTGATATGAATAGTCTCTAGTCACCAATGTTATAGATAGGTTCCTTGAACACAGGCCTTATTAATCTCCTGGAAATAAAATGATTCATTTTAAGACAGAAAAATATTCTTTGTTGGTGTAAAACGTATATACTTATTATATCCAAAAAAAGTGGAGAACATTTTAAAACTGTTTGGAAAATAGAAGTGACAGGAAACATTTTATTATACAAAATAAAATGGTGAAGAAAATCCACAGAGATAGAGTTCATTTATGAAAAAGTTTTGATCACTGCCAGGAACACTTACAGATATTTCTTTATTTTGTCTTGCAGATTCCAAAATTTCTAGTGTTTTAATAATGATAATATGTTTGACATACTGTAGGAATGAATTAGCAGTTATTATTTGCTTGCTTTTTTTTCAAAGAAAAATAAGTGGTTTAGATAGTAATGTTAGGAGATATATTAGACCATATATATTTCTTGCATTTTCTACTACTACTCACATTTCCTAGACAAATTCTAAATAAGTAAATAAGATGGTATGCTCCTTAACATATGAAAAGATTTAATAGTCTACAAACTTCAGAGGGTTTTAAAAAAACCTGATCTTTTAATTTGATAATTTGAAATTAGGAAAAATAATTTTTTCTGTGAAGTACTTTATTCCATTTTTTTTTGTTTATAATCAGACATATAACTAACTTTATACAATTTATATCTAACAGCTTTTCTTTTGCATTCAACTAAGTCATATGTTCACATCACATGTGTATGAATTTGACTTTTATAAAATATATTTTAAAGAGAAAGAAATAGTTCCAAATAATTTCTTCAAAAATGGTATTTGTTTTCTTTGTTTTTCATGAGGCCAAATGATAATTTAGGGATATTATACTTTTACTGATACTAATAATCATTTGAATAAACTTCTGCCAAAAAGGCAAGTATCATGCTTTTTCTAGCCATATCTTTAACAATGAACAAAGAAAATAGAGGTGGTCCTTTCCACATATTTTAGGCAAGTGATTTTCCAAAATTAATTTCATTTTATCTCCCTCACACGACTGCTACTGCACAAGGGAAGATGCTTTGAACACTGACACCACTTGCTATGCTGAGGACTTTTCAGCCTACCAGCGTACATTCTCATCCTACATATTTATTCCTGTGTGCATTTTTTCTTATCTTATTTTTAAAAGTAAATATATTGAGTACCTACTATATGCCAGGCATTGTGCCAGATATTCTAAATATATTTGCTCATGTGCTTCTCACAAAAACACTGTTAGTGAGAATTTGGTGCTATTCTCGCAGTATAGATGAGAAATTTGTCAGTAAGTGAATGATCTGAGATCCAAATTTTCTGTTTTTGAAAGTGATGCACGGTGTCTTATAGGCTCTTAAAGAGACTTATTTGGCAATAAACAATAATGAATGGATTAGTTGATTTAATCTTTATTTTATTATAATTACTCTGAAATATTACTGGGTTGATTTTCACAAGTACCATATATAAATAATCTAACTGGCTATTATACTCCGCATTTATTTCATGAGTTCTCAAGTGGGTCAATAGCATAGCACTGCTCTTCTCCAAACATTAGACATGTGTGGGAGCTGTTTTGGTTTTCAATAATTGAGGGGTACTTCTAGCATTTAGCGGACAAGGGTCATGAGGAGTAAATATCTCACAATACAGAGGAGACTTCCATACAACAAAGGACTATCCTGTTCCACAATGCCATCAATAATCCTTTAGAGTAGCACTAAAACCAGCCCCAAACCAGAAAGACTGCACAAAACTTAAACAAATATTTGAACTAATGCCACCCACCATCATTGTGATCTTAACTCATTGAGAATTATTTCGTGCAGTGTTTTTAAATTTGGGGTCTGATAAATTCATTAGGGGGTCATAAAATCAATATAATCTTTTGTGGCTTTGGTTTAAATAAGCATAAGAGAAGAGACAATATTAAATTGTACTACATATAGTTGGAGTAATTATTATGTAATTTTTTTGTTTCAGTTATATATTTAGATATAAATATTTGTGCATACTGGATTGCCATGAAAAGGTATTGTTTGCTGAGAGTAGGCATCAAAACAAAACAGAAACTTCAAAAAAATGATTTATATAGTTGACTTTTTTTATTCCACTGTATACAACCTCACTTGGGGATATTAGACAATTAAATTACTACCAGCCCAGTAAATCAGGCACCAGTTATCTATGCAAGATGTAAATTTAAGCTAAAACAAAAACTTCGTGTTATTGAGAACATTTTAGTGAAGGAGATATATCTTCTGTGATGTATCTGTGGAACTGAAGAAATATATGTCTTTATAGGTCGTGATTAATGAGAAATTGATCAGCATGATAGCTATTTCCATATATAATTTGTAGGCTTGGGAAGTTAGCATTTTAAGAAATAACCATTTGTTATATTCAGACTTACCCAGAATCCTATTTATTCTAGCTAGATTTATATTAAGATATTTATCTTTCAAATAAAATATTTTATATCACAAAAGATGCCTCAAATAAAAATTTATACATATATATCTTAGAATTGTATGGCATCTGTGTGATATTTTTCATTTTATGTCTTTCTTTTAGGGAGGCCAAAAACATTTATAATATGTTATTCTGATTTTTAGATTTAATTTTTCTCTTATTCAGAGTCTATTACAGAAATTATATCTCTAGAATTGTATTTTAATGGGATATTAAGTTCCTCACACTCCAGATTCATTCACACAAGCCTGACATGTATAATCATTCATCTTCCAGAAACTGTTCAGTTGGTGATGAACAAGGATTCCGTGCCCTTTGGTAGAGTGCATATTTTTCGTGCTTACCCAGATCACCTTTTACTTTTAAAATCTGGATGGTTAGTTTTGTACCACATACACTATTTCTTGGTCATAGCTGATTGGGCAGGGGTGAGCATCTGACTCAAAGAAACTCATTCCATTATAGGTGAAAGGAATAATCTGTTTCTTTGTAACAAATTTTAAATAAGCTGGCAGCGGACTCTGATGTTGAATGGTCACGGTGCTGTGGCAGAAGAAACCCAGGGCCAAGCTGAATTTATGGGGATGAGAAACTGAATTAGAAAGGAAAGCTATACTGTTGAGAAGTAAATGGTGTTAACAGGCTGAAAGCATCAGAAATTAAAAATCTGTAAAACCCAAAAAGAAAAAGAGAAAATGTATTGTTGCCCATACATTCTGTTAAGACATGACTGCTCTTCCTACAGTTTGACTTCAAGTTGATCTTGTAATACCTATTATTGTTCTGTGGAAATTTCAGTTCTTTATAAGGAAAGAGCTTTCACTTTCACTATGGGTGGTAAACCATCTTGTTACATGGTATTTTCAGTAAAGGACAAAGGATATATGTGTATATTCCAGATAGAGTACTTGCTGGTTATAACAATTTGTGTCTATAGAAAAGTAATGCTATTCTGAAGATTTCTACAAGATAGCTGCATTCCTTGATTGCAGTGGGATTTAATAACTTCCAATTAGCAAGAAATTATGATCACAGTATTCAGATCTGATTGTGAAGTAACCTGATGTACAGATTCCTCAGAATAAATTAGCCAGGAATAAAAGTACTTATTTGAACAAAGCTATGCTCTGAATGTGTGTGGTCCCTTACCTCTAATTCATATGTTAAAAACCTAACCCAAGGTTTATTTGATCCAGTAACTGCCTCTTCAGAAGCAAATGCTGAAATTGCTAATTGCAGAATTAGGTCATTGGTGGGAGAGGTGAGTATGACTAATTGCAGACGTTTTCAGAAAGACTACATTGTGGACTACTTATTTATCCTTTACCTCAGAGTAATAAAGGTGGACACCTGTGTACCAGTTTATGGTAAATGCAACTGGTATATAATATTAAATCCCACAAAACCCACCACAACTTATTATAGTAGGTGATATTTTTATACCAATTTTACCACCAAGGAACCTGCAAAACAGTGACTTCAAGAAATGAAGTAACATTTTGGAAATATTATTTAATTAGTAATGAAGTTGGTTCTTGAACTCAAGACTTTTAATTACAAAGCTCAGGTTCTTCTCAGCCAATAACACTGTTATCCTTTTAGAAAAATGCTTCATAATATAATGAATACCACATACATTTCCAAAACTTGTGTATAGAATGACATCAGTCTCGTTTGATTATTGAATCAGAACAAAATCTTAAGAAGGAACAAATTAAATATATTTTATCTGTATTTTTCTCACATTTACATTCTCTCTCACAATTTCTCTTGAGGCAAAGGAACCTCAAATGTGTAAATTCAGGTATTTGTTGTATATTTATATTATATTAATATATCATAAGCCATAAAGTGAGGTTAATAGTCTTTTTTTCAGGTTAAATTGCCTTTTAAATTTAATATTTATATAATTATAGTGGAAAGTTTTCCCACCTTTTCAAATTTTGCACTTTGAAAATCTTCAACATAAATTTTCTTTGCTTTATTAACAATAGAAGGAAATTCAGTAGTTCTACTCTCAGATGAAAAAAATAAAGAACAGAAATGGGCTGTGAAGTCCAAGGAGTAAGCAATGAGTCACATGACTGTGTAAGTGTAAAATAATTAAAATAAAATAAAATTTAATTTTCTTCACACTCACATGCTCACATCTGAAATGTTCAGCAGCCACTTGTGACTGGTGGCTACCAAATTGGACAGATACAGGGCATTTCCTTCAAAGTGGAAAGTTCTATCAGAAAGTATACAGGGATATAATCTTAGCATTATAATTTAGACAAAGACTGAGGACTGATTTTCTAAATGAAGTTTTAGAAACTTAGTGACATAGTGACATCCATTTGTTTACATGTTTTTATGACTTTTTCCTCATTGAATTGGCAGAGTTGAATAGTTAGGCGAAAAACCATATGGCTCATAAAACCTATTTTGTATTTGGCTGTTTAAGGAAAAGCCTTGCCCAACTTTGACCTAAGCCTCTCTTCTAAGCTCCCAATAATTGGCATGATTTTCTGGCTGAATTACTATTTTTACAGGAGTATTTATAATCCTTTGCCCACTTCACTCTTCTCTTCCTTCTTCCTCCTCTGTTCTCTCTTTGATATTATTTCAATCACATATTCCTTTACTTGAAATGCAAAACTTGAATGAAAATCTCTTCAGGAATTTCTTAGTAACTTGTTAATGAAAAGAGTGCCTGAACCTTAGTTCCCACATACTTCTATAAATTTTTAGCCACCATGACATTAAAGTAAAAATACAGTGGTGTTTTTAATAAAAGTCACAGAGAATATCATTATCCTGACATCTGGATGTGGGATATGGACAGGAAGTAATTTTTCTGTTTTATAGGCCTAAATAGAGAATAAAGTTCCATAGAGACAAAGTCCCCTACCAGCTCTCCTTTTGCTTCTTTGCAAAAGAAAGCTCATATTTCCACTATTGATACATACTACCATTTTTCACTCCAGATAGAAATTTCCACTTTTCTTATTTCGTTTTTATCTAAAAACATTCCAAGACCCTCCTTGGTTGTGCCATGTAATAAAATGAAAGAGAAGGAATTTTCTCTGACTAGTCTCATACAGGACAATAATATCTACATAAAATATAATTTATTTCCAAAAAATACCACCTGCTACCATAGTGCGATTATAGTTAAAACTTGAATTCAACTGTTGACGTATTGTAAATAAATGTTTGCCTATGTTTATTAGTGATAACATCAGCCTGATGAGAAAATCTTTAGGATTTCTCCACAAGTAATTACCTTGGCTCTTGGTGGATCGAACAATTTACTTAATATTTGGTCAGACCTTTTACTATGCACCATTTTATTCATTTCACCCAATAGTTAAGACATAACTGAGATGTGATAAAATGGGTTATTTTCTCCATCTAATACTAATTAGTAATGACCATACACATCTAACCAGCATTTACATAGCATTTTATAGGTCAGCCTGCATGATGCAGTGTCATCACTGCAGCTGTGTAATCACCCACATGTTACTTAACCTTTCTGTTCTTCAGATTCCTCATCTATTATACAGGGATAAAAGGTGTACTTATCTCATGGGGTTGCTGAAGAATCAAATGAATTTATATCTGCACAACCTTTAGAACAAGTCCCCAGTAAATTCTCACTAAATGTTAGAGAGTGGAAAGTGGAAAGATAACATGCATTGGAATCAAATTTGTCCTTAAATCCCAGGTCTGCCCTTCTAGTCACGTTAAATTTTCTGACCCTTATTTTTTCATCTATAAAGATTAGATTCAACTATACTCATTTTATAACTGAATAGTAGCTACAGTAAAGGTCACTGACAAAATATGTAGGATGATTGGTATATGTATGATACTTAATGAGTGACTGTTTATATTAACATAATTGTGTAAATATAAGAACTCCAAATGAGCTGATTCATTTAGTCAGTCTGGTCAGCCAACAAATAAACAATTGCAGGTCCATTTACTCAAATCTTTTCAGAGGCCTGTCTTGTAAAATGTGTTGAACAAATGTTTAGCAAACTTTGTGCCTGCTCTTAAGAAAGCCTACCCTTTCTCTTTGTCAATGCATGACTCCCACTACGGTAGTTAAACTAAGAATCCTAATTTCACAGACTCTAAGGAATGGAAACCAACTAAAATGTTAAGTGCGGTCCAGAAAGATTAAACTACCCCCCCAGATTTGCACAACTATTTTGCCATATTTCTTCCAGGAACCTGTGGTGACCCCAGCCCTTGTTTTTTCTTACCTCACTTTGTATTTAGCATTTATGTATATATAGCCTGTATACTTGTTTATATAACTTCAGAATTGCTCTCTAGCTGTCCACAAGTACATGTGATATTTCTTCAAGTTTTAAGGTTCTTGAGAACAAGCATCTCGAAGTCTTCTCCTTTTAGATGCTTTCAAACAAACACATTAGTGTTATGAAAAAATAATGATGAATGGTTTGTTAGTGAAAGAATTATAACAAGTTTCACAGTAGAGTAGAAATTCTCGTTTGTAGGGTATCTTAGTCTGCCAAGGTTTCTATAATAAAATTCCATACACTGGGTGGCTTATACAATGGAAATAATTTCTCATAGTTCTGGAGATCAGGGTGCCTGCATAATTGGGTTCTTTGAGGGTACACTTCTTAGCTTGCAGATGGCCACCTTCTTGCTTTGTATTCAAATAGCGGTGAGAGAGAACCAGCAAGTTCACTGGTGCCTCTTCTTAAAAATAAACTAGTTCCATCATGAAGATTCTACTTTATAACCTCATCTAAACCTAATTGTGACCCAAAGGCCCCATCTCCAAATTCTACCACATTGGAGTTTAGAGCTTCAACATACGAATTTTAAGGGGTTACGGTACAATTCAGTCTATATTATAGGGGCAAGATTTCTAATGTAATTTATATAAGCCCTTCCATTCAGATCGATCTCCTTACATCTGACACTTAAAATATTGAAGTACAGCAAATACATCAATACATGTACACAACATTCAGAGCTGGCTCCATTTCATTGTTCATGTTGCTACCCATTCTTGGAATGCTTTAGTCACAATGATTTGAATGGAGAAAAGAGCCTTACAAAACAACGTATCTTCTTCTAAAATGCCTGTTACGCTCCAGTAGGTTTCCTTTCCTCCCTTTCTTCAATTAGCCCAATCATAAGCCAAGATATATGTCACACTGCAATTTTGATATGGTCATTTTTAGCAAACGGCAAGAAAAAAAATAATAAAGAGCTTTTAAAATTACTAAGTGATGGGTGAAATAGACTTCTTCAGTCCTTTACTTAATCATACAGTCTTTCTGACCCTAAGCAGCGATGGGCATTCACTATGTTAAGGCTGATGTTATCTGGATTAGAAGCCAGGGATTAGGAGGCCAGAACTAAGGTAAAGATAATATAATTAGCTAATGCTGTGTATGTCTGTTCAAGTTTTTTTTTTTTTTTTTTAATATCAGTGATTCTACATTGTAACAGATTCATATTAGTCATACCAAAACAGTATCAAATAGACCTCAACAAAATGTCATACATTTAGTCTGTCTTTGTTATTAATAAGGATAGCCAGTTTTCTCACTTGAATTGGGTTAGAAAAAAAGACTGAGAATATTGCAGGATATTCTCTCTTGTAGTTTGTTTCATTTATTCTCAATGACATGTGCATAATGCCATTTAAATTAAGATTATATACTTAATGTATTTTCAAAGTTTATTTATTTATTTTGAGAGAGAGGGTGTGAACTGGGGAGAGGGAGAGAGAGAATCCCAAGCAGGCTCCATGCTGTCAGCTCAGACCCCCACACAGAGCTTGATCCCGTGAACCATGATATTATGACCTGAGCTAACATCAAGAGTTGGATGCTTAACCAACTGAGCCACCCAGGCACCCCTATATACTTAGTATATTCTTTGTATGCATATGTATATATTCTGAGAATAAGAATGAAAGAAATGAATGATGAGTTTTCCTTCCCCAAATCAAGGAACTTTTATTACTAGCAATTTCTTAAAGTCTTATTCTGAAGAATTTGAAACTATGAAATTTTCCAAATTATTTAGATTAAGTTCACTTTCTCTTCTCTAAATACCTGATATATTAATTTACAAATTCTCGGTAAATTTCAAGTGTGCTTTAAGACTTCTAATGTCTATATTACACTAATTTAGATTATATAAAACATTGGATATCTTTAATTTATGAGGATTACAAATGAGGTTTAGAATCATTTTATCATTGGGACCATTAATGTAACCAAGCAAAGATTACTAATTTCAAACAAGTAAAACTACCTTTGGTTAGTTTAACAGAAAAATGAAAGAACCAAAAAGGAAGCTGCTGAATCGGACTGGGAAAAAAACAGTAAGACAAAAGGGAGACTAGGCAGTCAAGAACATAGCCAAAATCACAACATGCATCGGGTCTGGTTAGAAAATTGGATCTAGTACTGAGACTACTGGACATGTCCTGCTGAGTTGTTGGAATTCAATGCAGCTGCTACTGTGGACATTAGACTCTGGCTATTTTAACTGCCACCACAGTGTTCTAGAGGATTTGTGAACAGTCAGTACAGAAATACCTAAGAGGGCAAGTGAATCTGACCAATAGAGCAAAAATCCTAAGCTCCGACTTGGTCATTATCACTATGTTTGAGCTGCCAAGGGCTTACGAGAATATGGAACTGGCCCTTTTGGTTTTAGCAGGAAGACTACACCAGGCCTTGCAAGCTGTCAGACTGCCCAACCATAGGAAGACTATTTCAGTGCTAATCAGCCATAAAAGGAAACAATATCTGTCTCATTGTTTGTCTCCTTGATTTTGATCCCTGTTTCTATTGTGACGTTGGTCACATAGAAGCTTCAAACTATTATATTTTCCCAAATGATCAAAATTTTCTGAACTGTTGTTTGTACCTCCACCTGAATTTCTTATGCATTGGTGATGCTCTTTAGTATGAATCATTTTTATTTGCAAAATTAATCTTCCTAAAAATTAAAGGTTTCATTTTAGCCTTTTATTCAGCTTTGGCTCATTACCAATAAAGAGTTGAAGTGTACCAAGGTGATGTCTTCTCCATAAGATGATCCTAACCCAGTGGATTTAGTTTAAATTATGATGTACAAATCGATTGAGTATTCAGTTCTTAGTGTCTCTTTTATTGGGATTTACTTGTTATTAGTGAATCCTGACTAAAAATGTCTTTATTATTGGTGCCTAGATGGAAGAAAATTTCCATTTGTTCTCAGACCTAGTTTGTTCTCTCTACAGTATTAGTACTAGCGTATCAGTGAATCTAACATAATTATTACTTTCCTTTCCTTGATCTGATTCCTAGATAATTGTCACTTGGTGCCTAAATGCATTTGTGCAGCTGTTAATACAGGCATGCAAGACTCTCTTATTCTCATTCTCTCTCTCTCTCTTATGCGCGCACACACACACACACACACACACACACATGCACACGGGGAGTTACATACAGGGACACTGTAAGAAGCAAAAGTTCTGAGCTCACCATTTCACAAAACACAAAAAATGTTATGGATATGAATTATGTTCATGAATATTAACACTTAAAATAAATTTTCTATGCAGGATATCTATCAAGTTGCATTACATTTAATATACTTATATCCAAAATCATTATCTTAAGAGCTAAAAGCATTATGAATTACAGGAAGCTGGAAGCTACTGGGAGGATATGACCAGGTCTTTTCTGCATTATCAAACACACCAACATAGTCTTAGTTAATATATACAGTTCTGTTATTCAACCTCAATAAGAGAACCTATTGATATTAATTCTGTCCAAATAGGCTCATTTATCTCTTTTATTGATCATGAATATCTATTATTAGTAAAAAATAAAAAAGGGTATATATTGAGTAAATTAAAGAAGTTGGATTTATGAGCATTAGCAACTGGCAATCAAGGGAGAAATTAAAAATAAGAGAAATATATGTGCAAGTAATCATATTTACAAAGAGAAGAAAAGTAATGTAAACAAACTCAGTTACTCTAAATTCATTGAAGAATCTTAACAGATGTTAGATTTAATAAACTATGATATCATAATAAAAGCATGCCATATAGAACTATGCAGTTTATTACCAGAACTGAAAAATTCAAGTGGTGTTACTTCTTAAGACTTAAGTTTTGGATTGGTGTTTTATATATATGTAGAAAGAAAATAGAGAAGGCAGAGATAGAAATGGTGATTCTATTTTTTAAACTTAAGATTTTAATTTTTTGTCTGCATAATCACATATTTACATAAAAATATACTAAAACAACCTCACAACAGAAAAGAAAAGCATTAACCAATCTTGTGGAAATAATTTTAATGAACAAAAAATGCAGAGATAATAATGTGCATTAAACTTTTTTGTATTAGAGTAAAACATGGAAACAGAATAAAGGGGACAAAATAAAAAGGATCAGATTAGTAAATGATGATAAAACTGTATATGAATTTCTTAACCATTATGAAAACGGATGTTTTAAATATGTTTTAATATGACTTCTTATTAATTAGGACTAGATTTGAATCATGAAACATAAAATTCTGAAAGAATAGTGATTTAACTATAGAAATTTAATTTTCCTCAGGCATAAAAGAAATGTAGGGGCAGACAGGCCAGTAGTGGCCTGGAATTCAGTTTCCTCTCTTTCTGCTGTCATTCTGAGAACACGGCTGCCAGGCTCAGAACATGGTTGCGCCTTAGAATGTGGCTACTGGTCCATCTTGTAAAGAATGCTTTTATAGTCATCATACTTGGACAATACATATAATGTCTCCTTCTTGGGCAAAGGGTAGGCAGGCTTACTGACTGTTATAAGTTTCAGGCTCCATAAGCACAAATGTTTCCTTGGCCCTCTTCTCAGAGCCCTGTTGAAGGGCTTAGAATTGGCTCTTTAACAAATAGGAAAATGCGGATATTCTGACTACTGCTGTTGCTGTGAGAAATAAAATCCTTTAACTCTGACCCATGAATCTCATATCTTCTGCTAGCTTCTAAGGGACTGTGGTGTGCCAATTTATTTGCTTGATTGTAGGAAGTATAAGATTGTGGAAACTTTGCAGTTCTTCATAGTGTCACACCATTTCTTCTAATTTCCCTTAGTTCAATTTAGGCAAATAAGTATACCTAGAACGAAGGGAGCCTGAGGAATGTTATTATTTAGCTTAGCAGTAAAGTTGGTGTATTACTTTTTTAAATGTTTTTATTTATTTTTGACAGCGCGTGCATGAACATGAGTGGGGGAGGGGCAGAGAGAGGGAGACACAGAATGGGAAGCAGGCTCCAGGCCTGGAGCTGTCAGCACAGAGCCCAACAGGGGGCTCGAACCAGGGACTGCAAGATCATGACCTGAGCCGAAATCGGATGCTGAACTGACTGAGCCACCCAGGCGCCCCAAAATAGGTGTATTACTACCAGGAGGATGGAATACCAGATTTCAGTATAGGACACAAATACTCATTGCCAAAGCCTAAAAAACAATGATTCACAATTTATTATTATGTGGAAAAAAACATAAAACTATACTAAAAAACAGAAATCTTCACAGATTAAATAATTTATAATAAATTTTTATAGAGATGATCTCTGGGTAATGAGGGTGCACTAGTTTGCTAGGGCTGCTACAGCAAGGTACCACAACGATAGCACAGTAGATGCAATAATAGCAATAGCCACAACAGGTGGCTTCAACAGCGGAAATTTATTGTCTCATAGTTGTGGAGGCTTGAAGTCCAAGATCAAGGTATTAGTAGGATTGGTTCCTTCTGAGCGTTATGAGGGAACAATCTGTTCAACCCTCTTGCCGTGGCTTGTAGATTGCCATTTACTTCCTTTGCCACTTCACATTGTGTTCTCACCGTTTGCATGCCTCTGTGTCCACAATTAAAGGACACACCCTGAGGTACTGGCAATTAGTACTTCAATATTTGACTTTTTAAGAGACAACTCAATCCATAACAGAAGATACGGATGATATATTTTATTTTTATTTATTTCCAAGTATTGTATTGCCTTTTTATTATTTTGGTAATTTAAAAAGGATACTTTTTAATGTTTATTTTTGAGAGAGAAAGATGGAGTGTGAGCAGGGGAGGGGCAGAGAGAGAGGGAGGCACAGAATCCGAAGCAGGCTGTAGGCTCTGAGCTTCCAGCACAGAGCCTAATGTGGGGCTTGAACTCACAAACTGCAAGATTATGGCCCTGAGCCAAAGTCGGACACTTAACTGAGCAACCTAGGCACCTGAAAAGGATACATTTTTTTAAACAAAAGTTCACAGTGTCTTTCATTATATTTATACATCTTGTGAATAGTCTCAAACTGTGTTTAATGCTACCCACATATTTTTAATCTTCAGTGAAAAATGTTTAGTAGCTGAATCAATAGGTAACTACCTCCAGATGCCCCACAATAGGTTTTACACCTGTCTTCCAGAGCACTTGAATTTTTGTTTTCTTTTGCTTTGTCTCCTTGTTTAAATCCTCAAGGTTCCATACATTCACAGCTTATTGCATATATATTAGTCTTTGGCCTTATATCCTTCAATAGGAGTGTCTTTAAGTCTAAAACCATGAAATATATTTTAAACCATGCAGTATATTTCTGACTTCACTGCTGAATTGGTGGGAAATCATATCAACTGTGCTTCATTCCCACTGATACAGAGACGTTGAGTGGGAGTTTGTGAGTGATGACTGTTCGAGTAGAATGTGAAGGTAATTGTAACAGTTTGACATGCAAGAACAGAGTAACTGCTTCAAGCATGAGGACATAGGGAACAAACCAAGATAAAAGGAAGACTTGGAAACAAAGACTACATTCTGAACCAGTTCTTTCCAAGTACTTTACTCTGGAAGAGAACTTGTTAATGAATAACCACTATTGAATAGCTGCCATGAAAGCAAACAGAGAGCTATTCTACTATTAGTTACATTTTCATGCAAACGTTACTCATTTGTGCCTGAAAACTCAAATAATCCATATCACCCAGAAGTATATGGTGGAGAGGAATGCTTAGTAAAGAGCTTAAACCAAAAGATGAGGCAGGAAACAGGAATAATGAAGAAAGAGAAGTTTACCACAAATGAAGGAGTTGAAAGCCAAGAAAAAGAAAGGAATAGAGGAGAGGCAAGCCCACAGTTGATGTGGGGAGATGTGTGGCTCATTTTACTAAGCCCCAGAATAAAACTTGAGAGCTAATATGTTAGTCAAGGTCATAGAAAGATAGATCATTATTTTCTTAAAGTACTACTCTCATGTAGCAATTTTTGCTGTTGTTTTAAAATCCTGGTTACCATAAAATACTAGAACTTTAGAGGAGCAATATTTCTCTTTGTTTAACATCAACAATGTGTTGGGTAACTTAAACATCTATGATTTTCGATCTCATTTTAACAGCTTAATACTATATTTATTGTTCCATTCCTGATTTTTTTTTTTAGAAACACATCTTCATTCCTTATTTTTCAGTAGAGCATCTCTCATAAGTCAAATTTATTTTCTTATTTTCCAATCAATACCTGTTTCTTTTCTGCTTCTTCCAATATCTTCTAATCACAACCACCACCATCCTCCTGCGACAGACCCAGAAAAATCCCAGCACTCCACAAGACATGTCATTTTAGTTAATGATATGTTGGATAAATAAGTTACAGTTAACAGTGACATTTACTAAAAGTTAATATTGTTATTTCATTTTTTTTCATTTATTGGGTTTCACAATAATGAATGATTCCATATCAGTTCCCTGATGGCTCCTCTCAAATTTCAAAGAAACATGTCCCATAGAATTTTTAGCCTCAGGGATTCATGTGTGGAACTACACACTATTTATATTAAAATATTGAGCAAATTGTATGTTATATAAGCATGGCTTCACTTCCTATTGGCTTCTAAGAAATACAGCTCATAAAAAGTCTGAATGCATCCTTTATAGGCTAGTCTAAGTGTCAGTTTGAAGACATGGTTCAATCTTAATAACTCAAGCAGGAGGAATTTATCATTTCTTAGCCTTGAAACAAGTGCATCTGAGAAAATAAAACATTTTTAATCAGGCATCATGAATAATAATTTCTTGAATGAAATGCTATAATCACGGGGGAAAAAAAGAAAAAAAGTGACAATTAAAAAAAAATTAAAGACATAGAAATGTTCTGATGTGATAGAAACTGTTAGGTAACATACTACTTTTACTTTTTCCTACCCCAACTTCTCTCCTGTTGATTTCAACAAAAGAACATCTTGCATATATGATACCCAGAGCAGATAATTTTTAATATCCCTTATATTTATATAAAAAATTATATTGGTAATCATCTTGCAATGAATGATTAATAATGATCATTATTTTAAGTCACTCTTTAAAATCAACAATTTAAAGAAAAAAAAACAAATTTTAAAGATTTATAATCAATAAAATTTTTATTGTTTGAAATATGTACTTTACTGCCACCCCGAGTACACATTATACCTTTCATGTTCACAGTTTATTACATTTTAAATATTTTAAATAAAAGTAAAAACATTTATATTTAATGTGACCACTTCATTTGCCAGGACTGTTTTTAAATGTTTTTCAGATCTGTTCAACATTAAAAACACAGACATAAAACATCTTTCTTTTCAACCATGAAAAAATGATCTACAGAATTTATATTAAGTTAGTTGCAAAAATAGATCAGAGGATGCTAATCCATGAGAAATGTGTCCCCTCCCCTTATTTTTCCTTTCCTTTAAAACCAAGAGATGCGTGTAATTTAACCATGCTTGCTTTGGGTAACAACCAGCATGGGGTTGAAATGCATTGAGTCTGCTTTCTAAGGAAGTACAATACTTCACATTTTTAATGCATCACTGAACAGAGGTCAAATAGAGTAGTTCTAACATAATACAACACATCAAACTACCCACAATAAAGTAACTCTATATACCCTGTGAATATTTCTCCCACATTAACAAGTGGGTCATCAATCTCTTAGCCATCTTAAGCCCAGCTGTAAATTTATGGTAGTATGTTTCCCAACATGTTCCCACTCAGATTTCATGATTGTCTCTAACATATGATCAATGGGGGAAAATATATATATTTATTTTTGATTGCCAGATTAACCTAAAATGATTATTATTATTCCTTACTGATAATTTTGGGCATTACCTAAACTATCAAAAATAGTAAGTGTTCATCAAACAAAAGAATTATATAATTATCCATCTGATTTCTCTTTTAAATTTCTTTGTAGCTAACTAAATTAGCACGTAGGACCATCACCTTGAAGAGAAATCATTAATGTCAGATAGTAGAGTTTAGGTAATTCCTAAATTACAAATTTTAAAATGCATAAGAGTAAATAAGATAATTGGAAATTCTATAACTATGAAGATAAACATTTCACTTAATGTAGATTATAAATAACCTAAATGTAAATATACTAACTTTAAGGAAGTTAGTATATTTTTCTTCCTTTTCAGTACTTGTTTGTAGATGTTTTGAGTGTGTGTATATATCTATATCTCATTTCTCTCTATATATAACTTTTAGATCTGTCTATCTATCTATCTATCTATCTATCTATCTATCTATAATTTTAAGTAACAAAGAGCAACAGTAATATCACATTTCAACCATAAGGGAAAAAATTGGAAGAGTCTGTGGCTTATTTGGACAATTCTTTGTCATTATATGGTTATATGATCATATTATTATACAGCAAAGCAGAGTTCTGGCTTAGAACATTTTTATCCTCTTGTCCTACAAGTAAGAAATCTAAGCATTTATCAAATGCACATATATCTATTTTAAAAATACATCCACTAAGTATTCATTTAAATCACATTTGAGCATTCTGCATGTTGCAGGGATATGAAATAAGTAAGGTTAAGTTTCCTGGTTTGAAAAGGTTGTAGTCTAGTGAGAAAAAATATTTATTATTGGACACGGTGTTTTGGTTTTTTTTTTTAGATAACGTGATTAGGAAGTGTGCAATTCAGACATCTTCAAAACTCAGATTCTTTATCAATGAAGTATATAGTTCAAATTATTTTGACACATGTTCTTCTAAAGATTCATGATGGAGACCTGACCTGTGCCACTACAAATAATAGAAGTGATGCTTTCTCTTGGAAACAAGAGTCCTCTTTCAGAGCAGGTGACCCATCTTCCATGGCTGTCTAGGCTGGGAGCTGGGAATCAAAAGTGAATAAGCAGAGTACAGAGCCTGAGGTTGCTTTTTTAAGATAAAGTTACAAATACATTTTTCATAGAGGATAGAATGGGGCATATTGCTTTGGTAAAAAAAAATATATATATATGATATATATGATATTTTTCATATATACATATATGTATATGTGGTTCTGGAAATATAAATTTGCATTCTCAAATTGATTATCATCTCATACTGTTTTTAAAGGCAGAATGGGAATTCTTTCTAAGAATATTCAGTAACTAGCAACTGCAAAATGATAGGGCTTCAGTTTTTGAAAAAGATGTTAATAAAATATCTTGGAGAAAGAATTACCAAGTTCTAATTTAGTATAAAACTAATTATATAGGAAAAAGATACTTTTTGAAAAGATGGAAATGAGTTGAATGTTTGGTAGTGGGGTATCAGTTAAATCATTCTATATCTCTACTCTATCATCTATCTATACTAGATCATTTAAATGGGGTTTTATGTACAAACTTGCTGCAATGGAAAAGTATTGATGATCCAATAAGTGGGAAAAGAAGACATTGATGGGGTTCATGAAAGTGCACCAACATATGGCACAAAAATTATGAAGTATGATATATGTAACAATATCCAACCTATTATTTTTTGATGAAAATGTATTAAAATTTTAATATAGTAATGTCTTTCAAATTCTTCTTTAAAAAATTAACATAAAAGTACATACGATATAAATATTGTCATTTATAATATAAATAACTGAATTTCATAGTGTATTTATAATCTGTCAGGCAATACTCTAAGTATGTTATTGTATATTAACTCACAACAAGCCTCTGATATAGAGACTATTATCATTTCCAGTCTATAGATGAGGATACTGTTGTTCAGAGAGGTTAGATGAGCCCTGTGTCCAAGGTCACAGGGCTAATAAGTGGCAGAGCTGGAATTTGAACCCAGTTGTCATTGCTCCAGGATCTATTAAGTCAATATGTCATTAAGAAATGTAATCATTTAAATAAATATATAAAATTATTTGCTTCTGTCAGTTTAAAAAAATATTTATGTGCTTTTAAAAATCATTTGAAAACTTACATACAATAAATTTCTTTTTTTGTTTGTTTTGTTAAACAATTCTTTGAGTTTTAACATATTTACAGATTGGTATAACCACCACTAAAGACAGGATACAGGACAATTATGTTAGCTCCCAAAATTACCTCTTGATGCCCTTCATTGTCAGACACTCCCCTGATTTCCTGGAAACTACTGATTTCTCTCTATTCCTAGAGTTTTTCTTTAAAAGGACATCCTATAAAAGCATCATACATACTGTAATCTTTTGAGGTTGGTATCTTTTCACTTAGCATAATGCATTTGAGATTTATTCATGTTGTTTCATGTATCAGTAGTTTATTTTCTTTTATTGCTAAGTAGTATTCTATTGTATGGATGTATCACAGGTTGCTTATCCATTCACCAATTGTAAGGTATTTGGGTTGTTTTCTGTTTGGGGACAATTATGAATAATAGTGCTATTTGTCTGCAGGTTTTTGCATAGCAAACCTTTTCCTTTTTCTAGGACAATATTTGTTAGCCTCCAAACTATTGAAACTTCATACTGTACAGGTTTTTTTTTTTAATACAGGGGACTGTCCTGGGCATTGTAGGATGTTTTGTAGTATCCCTGGCCTCTAGCAACTAGATGCCAGTAGCATCCATGGATGTAACAAGCAAAAATATCCCAACATTTTAACAAATATCTCCTGGGTGAAAAAATCACCCACCAATAAGAACCTTTATTCTAAAATACCTGGATTTCTGGATCACATGAGTCTATGTTTAACTTGATGAAAAATGACACTTTACTACAGGGTGGTTGTATTAATTTGTAGTCTCATCAGCAAAATGCATCCTCAGTAGCACATGCCATTGTTAACTTTTTTATTTTTTAATTTTTTGCTTGTTTGGCTTTTTTTTAAAATTTTAGTTCTAATAGGTATGTAGTAGTACCTGAATACTTTTTAATTTTTAACTCTTATTATTAATAACTAATGTTATTGGACATCTTTTCCATGTACATACTTGTCATCTGCATATATTCTTTGTAAAGAATCTGTTCAGATCTTTCACCTACTCAAATTCCCTTATCAGATATTTGATTTGGAAATTTTTGTCCAGTATATGTCTAGTTTTTAAGTATTTTGGAGGGAAAATATATTAAATATTGATTAATTCTACTTTAGCAGTTGTTTCTTTTACAAATCATGCTTTTGGTGTCTTATATAGGAATTCTTTGCATAATCTAAGGTTATAAAGATTTATACTGTATTTTTACAAAATTTTATAGTTTTTGATCCATTTTGAAATGATGTTTTTGTACTGAATGAGATACAATTAGAGGTTCTTTGGTTTTGAATTATTCATAATCAGTGGTCCAATTGTTCCAGCAACATTTATTTAAAAAAAAACCTTTCTCCATTGAATTATATATGCACCTTGGTAAAAAACAATTGGTCTATTTGCATGGGTCTAATTCAGCATTATCTGTTCTGTCTCTTCCATCTATGTTGATCTTTTTATTAATGGCACAGTCTTTTAATCACTGTAGGTCAGTAGTCAGTCTTAAAATGTGTGGTAATATTGTACCTCCAACTTTGCTCTTTTATTGGCAAATTGCTTGGACATTTTTTTTCTTTTTTTAAATATTTATTTTTGAGAGAGACAGTGAGTGGGGGAGGGGCCAAGAGAGAAGGGGACAGAGAATCGGAAGCAGGCTCCGTGCTGACAGCAGAGAGCCTGTTGTGGGCTTGAACTCTCAAACCATAAGATCATGACCTGAGCCAAAGTTGGAAGCATAACTGACTGAGCCACCCAAGTACTCCTGGTTGGAGATTTCTTGTACATTTCTCTTTCCATTAGAACTAACTTGATAATACCTACAAAATATCTGTTAAGATTTTAATTGGGAGGCATGAAATCTATAGATTAATTTAGGGAGAACTGACACTTTTTTTTTCCTTCACTTTATCAGTCTATAGCAACTAATATGATATAGAGTAGGAGTATAAAGAACAGATATAAACATTCAGTTTTTCACCATTAAGATTAAGTATGGTGATAGGTTTAAGTTTTTGGTAGATGGACTTTATCAGGTTTGGAAAGTTTTTATTTACACTTGTTTTTTTTATCATAAATAGATATTGAATTTTATCAGTCTCTATTGTTTTATCTGTTAACATGGTGATGTAAATAGGTCTATTTATTTTTGAATGTGGAAGCAAGCTTGCATTCCTGAGACAAACTCCACATGATCAGGATGTTTCATCCATTCTATATATTGCTTATTCATTTGGCTAATATTTTGTTAAAGATTTTCGTGTTCATGAAGGATATTGGACTGCCCTGTTTTCTTTTATTGTCTTTATCTAGTTTTGCTACTAAAGTAATGGTACTTCATAAAATGATTTGGGAAATATTTTTTTTGGTTCTTTTTTCTGGAAGAAATTTTGTAGCTTTGGTGATATTTTATAATTATTAGTAGAATTTACTTATAAACCATCTAAACATGGGATTTATTTTTATTTTGACATTTTCAGAAGGTTTTTAATGATGAATTCAATTTCTTGTAATTTACATCTTTCAAGGAATTGATCCAATTCATAGAATTTGTTGCATGTGTGTTCATAGAGGGGTTTATAGCATTTTCTTAGTGTCTTCTTCCTTTTATTTCTGACGATGCTAATTGGGTCATCAATTTTTAAATCCTTCATTTTGATTAAGAGGTCTATCATTTTTATTGATCTTTTTAGTCAGGCAGCTTTTGATTTAATAGATTTTCTCTATGATTCTCGGTGTTCAGTTAATCAATTTCTGTTATTTCCTATTGCATTTTTTTCTCTTCTAGTTTATTGAGTTAGAAGCTTAAGTTATTGATGTTCTTCCCTCTTTCTAGCATACACATTTACAGTATGTGCTGCTTTATCTAAAACACTCATTTTTGATATGCTATATTTTCATTTTTATTCACTTCATGACATTCTTTGACCTGGGTATTGTTTAGAAGTATATTGTTTGTTACCAAAATATTTGATTTTAGCAAACATTTCTTTTAATTTTGTTTTTATTTTTATTATGTATGATCCCAGAATTTACTTTTTATTTTTTAAATTTAATAAGTGTATTTTATAACCAAGAATATGGTCTATCTTGGTAAATGTTGATGTCTACTTGAAAAGAATGTGTATTTTAACTGATTTTGGGTGGAATGTTCTACAAATAACAGGATGACTGATGATGTTCTTCAGAACTTGTACATTTTTACTGTTTTTTTTGTCTACCTGTTTTATCAATTACTGAGAAATGAGTGTTGAACTCTCTAACTGAAGTTGTAGAATCATCTGTTTCTCCTTTTAGAATAATCAGTTATTGCTTGATGTATTTTGAAATTCTGTTATTACATGTAGGCACAGTGTTATTAGATCTCTGTGATGAATTGACATTTTTATCATAACATAATATCCTTCTTTATTTCTACTAATTTTCCTTTTTCCTGAAGTCACTATTTCCAGATATCAATATAGTGACCCCAGGCATCTTTTTATTAGTGTTTGTGTGATACGGCTTTTTCCATTGTTTTTCTTTCAGCCTTCTTAATCATTCTATTTCAAGTTCTTATATGAAATTCTTATGTGTATCAGCATATATTTTGGTCTTTTAAAATAATTCAGTATCAGAATGTCTTTTAATAAAGTGTATTAGACCACTTACATTTAATGTAGTCACTGATACAGTTGGATGCAGGTCCACCATTTTATTATTAGTTTTATGTCCATACCATCTTTTAATTTTTTTCTTCCTATCTCCTTTTGATTATTTGAATTATTATTTCATATAATTTATCTATTGAATTTTTCACTCCATTTCCTCTATAGTTTTTATGTATTGCTGTGGTGGATTGCAAATATAATTGCTTAACTTTTACATTCTACTTAAAGATAAATATTTACTTTAAGTAAACTACAGCCTTCAACCATATGGGTACCTTTACCAATCTCTTTTTATGTTTCAGTTGTGATATATATTACATCTACATAACATTTTAGGTATAAAGCTACTGGAGACCCTTTGGGAAAGCTTTCTGCACTCTTAAAAAGAACCAACAGGTCCCAATTTTGTTGTCTTTAATGGTGCCTGGAAATATTCTTAGACTATGAAAATAATTGCCCAAGAGAACAAGATGCTGACAGTGGTGGAAAAGAAGGATGTAAGGGTAGGGAATCTGTCTTTTTAACAATGAGGATATCCTTCCCAGATAATCTTCAGCATACTTGATTTTATAACTTATTAGCAGAATTAGGACACAATCATTTCTAAAAGTAATCATCTATAACCCTCATTCTTGTAAATTATCATATCTTGCATACTCTCCAGTTCCATATTCTTAAGGAAAATTACTAATGATCTTAATGATTGTCACTCTTAAGAATTTTGAATCCGGGGCGCCTGGGTGGCCCAGTCGGTTGGGCGTCCGACTTCAGCCAGGTCATGATCTCGCGGTCCGTGAGTTCGAGCCCCGCGTCGGGCTCTGGGCTGATGGCTGAGAGCCTGGAGCCTGTTTCCGATTCTGTGTCTCCCTCTCTCTCTGCCCCTCCCCCGTTCATGCTCTGTCTCTCTCTGTCCCAAAAATAAATAAACGTTGGAAAAAAAAATAAAAAAAAATATAAAAAAAAGAATTTTGAATCCTAAAATATCCTACATTCTCAGAACTTAGCTAAAATCAAGGATATATGGTCAGTCAGTAGGCAAACTATCAGGTTGACACTGACCAATGTAATTATTTACATTATCAGAAAAGTGGAATTTAGTACAGTGAAACTGTTGTTAGAAATGGAAGAACAGGCTCAAAAACTTCTCTTCTGGAAGATATAGAGAGAGAGGGTGGGGAGAGGGAGAGAGAGAAATAAAATAATTTTGTTTGACACCTATATTTGAAGAAGATTGGATATGTAACTATAGTTCCTTTGGTATTAAGAAGAGTATCACATCAGTGTGTGAAACATTGTTTATTTGACACTCATTGCCAGTGCAGTCATAGTTTCAAGTTTTTTTTAAGTATTTAGTTATTTATTTCTAATAATCTTCAAGGATCATTCTATTACACTCACAAACAGGTCCTGTCACGAACTCAACCCCAACCTGTTTTTGTTAACAAAATAACTGTTCAAATACAGCCATACCCATTCATGTCCCAATTACCTATGGATACTTTCTCACTACATTGGTAGTTGAGTGGTTGAAATAAAGTTAAGTAGTTGCAATGGAGACTAAATGGCCCACAAAACCTAGAATATTTATTGTCTGGCCCTTTATAGAAAAAGTTTGCTGACCCCTGACCCAGAGTACCAAGTAGCCATTTTCTTGTGTCTTGTCTTGTACCTTATACTTACTTTACCTTATTAAATATCACTAAATGTGATACTTCCATATGGATATCACCCCTGTGGCTATACTCAATTAAAATTCTCAATTCAAGGGGACCTGTGTGGCTTAGTTAGTTAAGTGTCTGACTCTTGATTTTGGCTCAGGTCATGCTCTCACAGTTGTGAGATTGAGCCCCACGTTGAGCCCCGCATCAGGCTCCACAGTAAGGGTGGTGCCTGCTTGAGATTCTCTCTCTCTCCCTCTCTCTGACCCTCTCCCCTACCTTCTTTCTCAAAAAACAAAATTAAATTCCCAATTCAGATGTAAATGTTGTTTGTAGCTCTGGAAGCCACTAAAATAGAGGCCTTTGGAGTTTCATATTTATAGCCACTGCTGTCAGGATGCCAGATATCTCTGGTTGTCCCTGGCAAGGATATCCATGGTCCCCTGAAGTCCTTGATATGACAGAGCTGAGAGGTGCTCTCATATGCAGTAAATGTGCATAGCCATGCCAAGTTCCATGTATAAGCAGAAAATATTCAAATCTCTCATTTTAGTGCTATAGTTTGAAAATGACTACTTTTGTTGTCCAATATCTTCAAAATCTTAATGAAACAGTTTATTGTCCTATTTGAATTTTTATTTGTTTTCTTTGGACAGTATCTTTAGGATTTGTTCATGAGTTCATTGGTTAGGGCAGAAAATAGATGTAAGTGATCATCATTATATTGGGCTCAAAATTACCTTTCTTTTCAGGAAACTGAGACTTCTAATTTGCATCTTTTGTGTCTTTCTCTATCTCCTTTTTAAAAATGGTTTCTACCAGAAAGCCACTTGTGCGTTTAGGTAAATAAACTGCTGTTAGGTCATCTTCACCAAGCTTTGAAAGAGTTGTCTGTATATGTCTGCATTTCAGCTGGGCATTACCTAAGCTAATGGTGAATCCTTTAACCATGAATCCTCTACTTCATTGAATCCTTACAACAACTCTGGAGGAAGGTAATGCTCACCCTACCATGTGCATGAGAAAATTTAATAATTAGGTTATACAAATGGTTCATATTTAAGCAGCATAAGGTCAGTGAAAAGCAGACTCCTACTATGTATTCTTGCCACCAGACCAGTGCCAACATCTGGGATAAATATACATTTCTTTTTATATTTAGTAGTAATCTTTAGTTCTATATCTAAACATTAAAATTAGTGGGGAAAAACTGAAAAGTAGCTTAAAAATTGAGCAAACATCAGAAAAGGACAGCTTTGGAATTGGAAAGGAGCAGTTTGGGGATTTACCCTTTTGTGACTTAGCATATTAATTGGCTGATTTATGTGTAAGTGATTCAGATTTTTTTTTCTTAAGCGCCATCTGGCTAGATCTCTTTCCTTTCCCCTGAAGACTTTTTGAATCAATCAAGTCCTAAATGCTTAGTTCCACAATAACATAGCTTTCCCTAAACCAATGCCTTGATCTATTACACGAAACCATTGAATTTCAGCCATTTAGAGTACTTGCAATGGGCAGAAGAAAAAACAAAACACAAGGACAAACAAGTTCTAGTCTTCAAATATGGTGTCCTTCCATACTGAGGGGACCACAGAAGGGCTGAAACAGGCAGGCCATCAGACTATGAGTATTTTGTCACTCTCCATAGAAAATTAGACTTGGGAGTGGTCACATATTTATTTTACGGTTAAAGATCTCTCATCTGTTGATCTAAATTTTTTTAATTATGAGCAAATAGGAAAATAGCCTGCCAAGTTAGTAATGTTTTGAAATGGTATTTAAGAATATCATTTATAAAAGCTGTAATACATATAAAACAAAAATAGAATATATAATTACTTAGAATTTCATTGTAAATACCTTATAAAGGTTCAGAAATTAATAAAGTTTACATTTCCCTTCTGTTAATACCACATGAAACTAAATGAGAATGTATTAACCAGACTGATAATTTTTATTTTGTTTTAAAAGCCTGAACATAAGATATTAAGCATTTTCTGTATTCTCAGAAAGTACATGAAAAATATGAACCATGCTTTTTTTATAGTCTGTGATTCTATCCACAAGCTGGTAGCTTGGTTTGTAACATACTGTTTCCTAATCTGATCTGTATTATTTATGTTTCTGCTTTGACACATTTGTTGTTTGTTTGTTTCTTTCTTTCTTTCTTTTTTTGGTTTTAAGAAAAAACAAGATTGTTTCATTTGTAGAGTCAAGAGTCATTTGTTCTAATTACAGGGCTCAACCTGCAAATTGCATTCATCTCTTGATATAGAAATAACACCATGCCACTTCCCCTGGGATATTTAATGCAGACAGAAGTTTTCCTATACAACCCTTATCTATGTGTCTGCCATCAATTACCTTTTTTTCCCCTCTTTTAAAATGATCTGTAAACTCCTCTTATCCAGAATATTTGAGAAATGAGGTCTTAACTTAGGTCTCTGATTTTTCTTTTCATATCTGCTTTAGTAATTCAAAATGCTACTGTGAGGAATCTCTGATAATGATAATGGAAAAAAAAAACCAGAAGATTTTATTTGGAAAGTGTATGAGTCTGATATTACAGGCTTGTATTATGGACTTCTTCATATAAATATCCCTGAATAAGTCATCTAATGTCTCGCTTTCAACTCCACACTGGCCAACAATAGTGTAGATTTGTTACCATGCATAACAGAACTTCCCTCTAACACTTGTCTTGTGTCTAGTTTCCTCCCTTAATTAAGTGGCTTATGTTACCGTATAAAGATATTATACTGAGAGTTGGTCTATAGTCTGAGCTCATCCAGAGCCGATGGTTCTGGATACAAAGTTACAATTAGTAATTATTTTAAAATAAATACATTAATAAATAAGGAAACCCTTGAGTATTACTTTCAAAGTTCAGTTATCTCTTATTATCTGGGCATCATTTGTTAACGATTGTACAATTTTAATTTTCTGAAGCTAATAAAATGGATAGTCTGCAAGCAGACTTACTTTTTTTTGTTTGTTTGTTTTTTTGAATTTTTTTTTTTCAACGTTTATTTATTTTTGGGACAGAGAGAGACAGAGCATGAACGGGGGAAGGGCAGAGAGATAGGGAGACACAGAATCGGAAACAGGCTCCAGGCTCTGAGCCATCAGCCCAGAGCCTGACGCGGGGCTCGAACTCACGGACCGCGAGATCATGACCTGGCTGAAGTCGGACGCTTAACCGACTGCGCCACCCAGGCACCCCTCTTTTTTTTTTTTAATCAGAGACTTTTCTCAAGCACATTCAATGATTAGCAAAGGAGATACGCTCCCCTACTATCATAGAGTTTTCATTCTAATGCAAGAAACTATAAAGAAATCAGATTAAACAATTACAAATTATTGTCACTAAGAAAACAAATAAGAGACTAGAATGGAAAATAATAGAATGAAGAGCTATTTATATAGGGTGGTCAAGTAAAGCATCTCTGATTAGATAAGTTAAGCTCATAACTGGAAGATGAAAAAGAATTCATGTGAGAAGAGCTACAGAAGAACATTACAAGTACCCTGAAGAAAGTATATTTGATATGTTCAAAACCTGAAAAAAAGACCAATAAGGCCAGAATACAATGATTAAAGAGAGAGAGAAGTATATGCAGTAAATTTAAGGAAATAGGTAATTGCTACATGTTGGAGGGTCTGTAGCCATTGGAAAGAATTTCAATATTGTTCGAAGTAAAAGAATAAATAATTGAAAAGTTTTATCAGAGAAATGACGAGACTTAATGAATTGGAGGAGGGAAAAGAGTAGAAGTAGGCAATGCAGTCAAAGCTTTTGGTCTAGCGGGAGATAGTGGTAAAAGACAGTTGTGGCCTTTGGAAGGTAGCAGTGGAGAACAATAAAATTAGACAAAGTTGAAATACATTTGGTAAGTATCATAAACAAAACTTTATGCTGGGTGGGATGTGGAGGGTGGAGGGAAGTATGGAATTTATAATGATTTATTATGTTTAGTTTTAACAGCCAGGTGGAGAGTGATACCATTTATTTGTGGAATACAGAAGTAGCTAAAAACTAGGTGGGGGGTGGGGCGTGGTTCTGTGAGACATGTAAGTGAAGATGTCTAGCAGGCAAGTAGATAGACGGACTATAACTCACATACTGGGGTCTGAGCTTCAGATTAAAAAAAAATGTGAGTTAGATTTTCAGTAATGTAAAGAAATGAGTATGGATGACATCACATGAAAAGGAAGTTTTTTTGTTTTATTTTTTGTAAGATGATGACCTAGAACTGAATCATGAAGAGTATTAATATTAAAACCTCAAGTAGAAAAAGAGGAACCACAAAGCAAGGAGAAAGAACAAGAGAATGTAGTGATAAAGACATTAAGAGAAGATTGAGCTTCAAGAAAGAAGGAAAGGGGATATCCATATTAATGGTTACTGAAAGATCTAATGTATGAGGATAGGGAATTATTCAGTGGATTGGACAATCTACAGGTTACTGATGACCTTGATGTGTCCTTTTGAAAACATGGTGGAGAGAGAAGGCAGATTGAAGAATGTTAAAAGTTATTGGGAAGTGAGCAAATCTCAATATCTTTTCTATGAAAACAGAGAATTGGAGTTGAAGGCAGATAAGAGGTCAATGGAGAGTTTTATAAGATGGCCAATATTAGAACATGTTTGTGTGCTTATTGGAGTGCTTCAGAACAGATAAAAAGTCAGACTGTGCTGAAAAGAGAGACAAACTAAAGTTCATTCATTGGGAAGGCAAGAGTAGAGTCGGTCCTCAGAACATTTTGATAGATGTTCTTTGATAAAAGGTGGTGGATTTGGACATTCTCCATTGTCACATTTGGGAAGAAGATGAAATACCTGTTACTGCAGGAGGTTTACAGGTTTACCAGTGTAAGATGAAGGAATTTAAGTTTAATTTCTTCTGTTTTCAAAGAAAAATGAGTACAGATGATCGCATAGACCATATAAAGGTGAGAATGAAGGGAGTTTAATAATTGAACAGGAGATGTGAATTTTCTTCTTGGTATATAGAAAAGTGAGAAACATGCTAGTTTTTCTTGATAGAATTGAGTAAAGTTTGTTACTATTAATGCCTATGAATTTAAATTGGAAGTAGTTATATATAATTAATATATATCTAATATAATCCATTATATGATTTTATTTACCAGTGTTGATCTAGCTCTTTAGTTTTTACTTGAAGAAGCTGAATATTGGGTATAGTAGATTCTTAGGGCGGCCATAACAAATTACCACAAACTTGTGGTTTCAAACAACAGAAATTTATTCTCTCATAGTTCTGGAAGCTAGATGTAAACCATCACAGTGTTAGAAAAGCCACATTTCCTCCATAAGCTCTGGGAGAAAATCCTTTCTTGCCTCTTTCGGCTTCAGATGGCTCCAGGTATTCTTTGGCTTAAGATGCACAGCTTGAATCTCTGCCTCTGACTTCATGTCGCTTTATTCTTTTTATGTCTTCATATAGCCTTTTCTGCATCTTTGGCTTGGACTTGTGTATTTGTGTCTGCTCCTTTTCTGTCTTACAGAAATACTTGGCATTGGATTTAGGGCCCACCTGGATAAACCTAGATGATCTCATTGAGACCTTTAACTCAGTTACATTTGCAAAGACCATTTTTCCAAATAAGGTCACATTCATGTGTTCTCGTAGACCTGTCTTTTGAGACATAGTATTCAACCAGGTCTAAATGAATTTACCCAAGAGCTTGTATTTTATTTACTAAATTATCTGATACATTGTGAATACTCTAGATTGAATGCTCAAGTGTCAAGTTGTATCAAGATATCGTACCATTATCCCATAAGATAATGGACTATCAGAATATGGCGGCATTATTTTTGAATACTGCACAAAAGTCAATAGGCTGTACACTTTACTTTTCAGACTACTAACTTTTAATATGGAAATAATAAATTTATCTGCTTGAAGGCTAGAAGTTAACACAAATGATCTTCGGTAGTTTATTTTGTTTGAAATACCTCTGGTTCTTTATTTTAGCTAAAGTATTTTTTTTTTAAACATGAAGGTGTGGTACAAAGTGATAAAATAGTACATATTTTTTCCTTCTGAGTCACTAGATGAAAACATGGGAAGACTCCTACTTAAAGTCTTAATTTCATTTAAAAATAAAGACAGAGAAGTATTTATTGTTTATCACTGAAAAATTACTTTAAACCCATGTCTTAGATTGAGGGGATATTTTCTTTCAAATGTCTGGACCAGAGGGTAAGAAAACTATTCTCATGATAAGTTACTTAGAGTTTATTAAACTCAATTGCCATTTATAGTAAAAAAAAGATTATTAAAGTATGTATCAAAGAGTTTAAAAATACATTTCAATACTATATTATTGGTTGTAAGTTAAGAGAGATCAAGACCCAGGGAAAGTGAGAAAATTGGTAGAGCCGAATAGTAGTGAAATAAATGTAAAGGAGCAGAAAGAGAAACAGATAAATTCATTAGAAATGAATCTTAATGGACTAAAGTCACTCATCACAATTGTTTCACTGCTGTCAGCATTGTCAGATTACCATCACCTCTTATCTATGTTCCTTCAGGGATAAAAAGATAATACTATTCAGGGCACAGTAGATATTGGGAGTAATGGATTCTCAAATATTTAATTCTTCATCCTTAAGAATATAACTCTGATGACAGATGTTAACTAGACTTACTGTGGTAACTGTTTCACAATATATACAAATGTCAAATCATTATGTTTTACACTTGAAACTAATGTTATATGTCAATTATACTTCAAGAATACACCTCCACAACATACACTGAAGGGAGAAATAGGGTGAACTTTTTTTTGAGGAAATGGATAGGAAAAATCAAGCCTAGGATTGTGTTGGTCCCCAAGGCTTAAGTCTGTTTTTTACTTATCATATATGAGTGCCAAATCCAGAATAAATTTTCATGTTAACAAAGAAAATTCAGAAATCACCACCATTTTATAACAAAAAAAATATATAATGGATATACGGAAGTTAGCAGATTTAATAGGTACATAATAATAACAGTCACGAACATATTCTGAATATGTGCTATATACCAAAACTCATGTTTAGTGCATATAAATATAAATAGATATATATCTTTGATCGTCACAAAAACTCAGTGAACTAGTATTGTTACTCTCTTTTACAAAGGAGAAAACAGGTTAAGTGATATTCTTGACCAAGTTTCAGATAATAAATAGGAGATATTGATACAAATTCATATCTATTTGACACTGTCTTTTCCATGGAATATTTTCTACCATACTTTTCTTATTCAGCAGTTAAAATTGCTGTTAGTTCAATAAGTCTTCCTACTACAGATTGATGAACTTCACTAGTCTTTTGAGGTCACATGAAGTACAGCGTTTGTTAGAAGTCAAAAGCCATCAGATAGTTGTCTACAGAAGACTGGCCAGGTATACTGCCTGCCCTAATTGCACCTTGATCTAGTTGTCAGTTTCTCCTACTTTAGCATTTCTTGACTGGATGTCTTGTCATCCTCTAAACGTGGAGATGTAAGAGACTGGTAGTATACTCACAACTGTATCTCAAATAGATATAATTCCCAGTACTACAGGCAGAAATTTACAAATTGCAGAACTTATGATTTATTAATTCTTCTTTCAGTCAAGTTGCTTGTTTAGCACAAGATTCTATAACTGCAAAAATGTATAATTTCAAGATTTTGTACAGCATACTTATATCATTCTGATAAACATTGTTATGGTTTTTAAATGAGAAAATACCCTCAACCTTGTCAACTTTAATATTAAAGTTCATGTGCACAAACTGAATACTTCCTTGCTCATATTGTAATATGGTAATATGTAATATGGTAATCAGATCATATCAAACTACTTGTGTATGCCTGTCACTGTTATTCTTACATTATAGCTTCACAACTAATATTGGCTAACAGTATATAAATGGTTAACAATGTTATTCCCAGCGCAAAGTGAAAGCTGAGGAATCAAGTCACCTGCTCAAGGACTGAAGCTAGTAAATTGAACTGGAGCACTCTGAATATCTCCAAAACTTAAAAAAAATGCACGAACTTTTAAATCTACCCAAATAAGTTAAACTGTTACATTTAAATATGCTTATATGTAGAGCTTGAAATATCTCTAATTTTAATTAGAACACAGCCAACATATAATCTTTTTTAGTAATATTCTACAACATGAAATAATTATATTGATATTTCAACATCGTGAAGATTCTAGAGGAAATACATTTTAATGCTTGAGCTTTATGTTGTCATTCTGAATCTTGCTATATGTTAAAAACTCAGCAAATGAGGAATATATGAAATGGGAGTGTTTACTCTTAAAGAGATCATTGGTAATTTTTACTAAAGGAAAAGATAAAGATTTTAGAGCCTATTAAGAAACCAGTTCTGGCAAAACCAGTTATAACTTATTGGCTTTTCTGTTACCCAGTGCCCTTAGAATTTTGCTTTGCATAGAACCATGCTGAAACCAAGTCAGGCAGCAACACAACAATGGAAGGCAGATCCCTGAGACTCTCCTGAGAAGACCAAAAAACTCTCTTTAAAATTCCATTAAATTTCTAGTTTCTTCAAGTTTTCCTCTGGCCACATTTCTTAACCATTTGTATTACCTATCTACATTTGAACAGGGAAAATATTCTAAACTATCAGAACTCTGTTTCCTATAAATGAGGAAGACTGTTTACCACATGAATAGTTAATATCACAATCGAAAGCCAGAGATGAAAGCTTGACTCTTTTTAACGTGTACATTAAAATTTTTTTTATGTTTATTTGTTTTTGAGAGAGAGAGATAGAGTGCGAGCAGGGGAGGGGCAGAGAGAGAGAGAGAGAGAGGGATACACAGATATGAAACAGGCTCCAGGCTCTGAGGGGTGAGCACAGAGCCCAACGCAGGGCTTGGGCCCACAAACCATGAGATCATGACCTGATCCGAAGTCAGATGCTTAACCGACTGAGCCACCCAGGCATCCCTCTATAGTGTACATTTTAACAAGAGACATAAATATCTGTGATCTACTTGTAACTTATTTATATGTTGCATGGGTTGTTTTGTTTCCTAAACTTATCCTGCATATTGTATAATAATGAAGACTCGAAATGTGCCTCCCTTCCCATCCCTATGACTTGAAATATAAAATGAACTCTCTATATAAAAGTAATACTTCTGTTTGAAAAAAATATTATATAACTTGTATTATTACATTATTAAGCTTGTATTACAGTTTGTTTTTGTTTTTGTTTTTGTTTTTGTTTTTACACTCATGGCTAAGCCATCTTAAAAATACTCTAGGCCTGGGGCATCTGGGTGGTTCAGTTGGTTAGGCATCTGACTCTTGATTTCATCTCAGGTAATGATCTTACAGTTTGTGGGATCAAGCTCCACATCAGGGTTGTGCTGACAGTGCAGAGCCTGCTTGGGATTCTCTCTCTCCCTCTTGGCCTCTTGCACACTCTCAGTCTGTCTCTCTCAACATAAATAAACATTTAAAAGAAAATATTTTGGCTTTGTTTCCTTTCTCATTTTCATACCTGCGTATTATCACACACCAAAATCCTTATGTGGATTTATGGTATTCAAAATGCTCATTTACTCATATACCAAACTTATAATGCATTTGAAATATTTCCATGATTTCACTGATATGTTGGGGATTTCATTTCCACATGAGGATATGTTTTGTGAATCTAGATAGAATTTTTTTTTAAGACCAATGAAGCACTCTGGTGTCTTATTTATTTTCATATGCCTCCTATTTTTACTGTTAGCTTGTATATTATTGTTTGGGTTCATGATTGGTTCTAGTGGTACCTGATTTTACTTTTAATACTTTAAACAATATAATGTGATTTATAGGAAGGCACAAACTGAGGTAAAGTTGATTAAGGCAGTTCCGGATAAGCTTAACTTCCCTGTGGTCCTTTCATAATCACTAATACCCATGTGTTATCAAACACACTCTTGAATGAATTTTTGGACTGAGATTTACTAAGTTTCTGGGCAAGAATCCATGTCAAATGAAGTGATGCATTCCTCTGTGATGGATTTCTGCATGCATCACTGGTGAAATGCTGGAAGGACCAGTTGAACTGATGGACCATGTTCTTTATGTTCATGGTAAAGGCTGCTTAGGTTCAGCTCACACTGGAACTCTTGATTTGGCTTGAACTTGTTTGAGCCAAATAGTCCCACACACATACAAGAAACACAAACACTACCAAGGGATTTATTTTCTACAAGAAGCTGTGCACTACCAGCCAAAGAAAACAAACACCAAGGAAAAGGAAGTTCTTATGATGTAACTAGAACTGACTTTCAAAATTCTGTTTCTCCTTTTCCTAGAGAACAATGAAGGCAGTTCAGTGGTCAAAGGTCAATCTATGTCTAAAAGGATTTTCTATGGAATTTCTTGACTTCTCTTTTACCACATGTTTGAACAATAGGGTAAAAATCCCTATTTGTGTGAAACAAAAAGAGTTTCTGCATGAGGTCAGTAATCTGTTATTCTTTTCCTCCACATTCTTCCCAAGAGGGAGAAAGTCAGAAAAACTACACTGTCTTTGGTCCTGACATTTCTTTTCTTCCTTTGAAATACTCTCACATCTATAACAATATTGATTATAATTTATTACTTTTTTATCAGTTTAATATATGTAAATACTAGGTAACTTTAGTCTGAACTAAAATTCATTACTATTTGATGCTAAATTATAACATGAGCAGCTTCTCCTGGGTATACATTTCAGGACTTTGCAGGTCATGATGTCCACAATTCCAGGGAGTACAATGTATGTGGACTAGAATGTGAATACCCTTCCAGAAAATTATGTGACTAATGTAGTAAATTAAATAGCATAACAGAAATGCCATTTTTATAGATAGAAAAAAAGAAAGTATGGGTAAAGGAAAGAAGGAAGGAAGGATGGATGGAAGGAAGGAAGCAAAGGAGGAGGGAGAAAGTAACTTTAAATTTTGTATGTATGCATCAAAGTATTGCTTCCCTCCCCTTAAAATCAAAAACAAAACAAAACAACAACAACAACAACAACAAAAACTTTGCATTCAGATCAGTGTATTATTTTCAGTCTATAACTTCCATGAACTAAATCTAGTTTGAGCCTCAGATCAAATTTTGTGAGATAATACATAAATTTATCTTAAACAGGTTAATTGAAGTAATAAGATATATGCTGTTTGGATGATAGTTTTTTTCTGATAAAATATGTTGATGAGTTAGAGGAAAGTTATTCAGAAACATGCAGATCAAATGTTTTCTTCAAATACACAAGGGTTTAAAGAAATAGAGGTTAGATATTTGGCAAAAACACTTGACAAATTTTTTGAAAAGTTATCTGGCTTAAAATATGACTGGGTTCGCCCATCCCTTTAGGAGACCAGCTGTTGATGTGTCATGAAAGGAGGAAAAAAATAAAGGTCAGTTCAGCTGTGTCTGCAAGCAAGCTTGTCAGATGTATACACTTATACTGTAGGAGGTCATTTTATGTGTGTGCGTTGACAGAAAAAAAGTGCTCAAACTTCAGTAGCAAAGATATAAACTTATATCAGTAGGAGAGGTATTTACAGAACTTAGCACATTCTTTCCAAAGCATACGATTTTGGAATGGCAACAATGAAGAATTTCATCTCCATGGAGAACCCATTTGTATGCCTTGTGGGGCTGGCAAATGTGCTGAACATGCCACCATGAAATAATTGGCAGTAAGGGTGGGAAAAGAAAAACCTCATTTTAATGGTGAATTTAAATCTCAGGAGTCCAGACTGCTTCCTCCTCAGGGGAAATGCAAACAGTGAGGAACTTGTTGTTGAATAGGAATTTTCAATGACTGTGATCAAAAGCAAGTCTCAGCAATGTTGCCCAACAGGCAGGGCTGGCTGTGGGAATAGACAGCACAGGAGCTGGTTGCTTAGGTGGTGAGTTTTGTGAAGCTACTGACTGCTTATCAGTGAAACACCATCATTTATTACTGTCCTGAATGTTAATTCTCAAAAGATTACAACTTAAATCCTTATGAAACAACCTTTTAATTTTCTAGTTAATGTCTTAGCAGTAAACAGAATGCAGAATTGCAGATGAGAGGGAGCTCTTCATAGGAAACCCTTTCCAGCTGACAGTTTTGCCAAGATATGGTCAAGATGCAGGATGGTAGGTAGAGCCAGTGATACGCTTGCTCTCTACTCTTAGAGCAAGTGGAACTTCAACAATAGTCCGTGTTTTACTCAGAGAAACTTGGTGGTGAAAGCAGAGTCAAGTGCTGAAGCGTGAAAGGGTAAGGGTCATTAGAAGAAAAGATAATAACAGTATTATGCCTTTTATTTGGAGGTTTACATTCCCCAAAAACTTTCATATGCATTCACAGCTTGATCTTTATAGCAGCCCTAGATTGCTGACTGAATTGAATAACAATGATAATAGTGTCAGCACAAGGTTGTTTATGACTCACTGTCTCCATTAAAATTGTACACTAGTCACTCCTCATCCTTAGAGATTGTTTGTTTGCTTACATCAAGGAGTATGATCATCAATTTGAGCTAAATAAGAATTAGTTTGAAAAATTGTTTCAAACTTCAAAGGAAGATCTAAAGTTGCTCTTCCTTGTATATGCTATACATTCTTCACCCTTAGAGGAATAACTTTTTACACAGCTCCCCAGCCATAGTCCACTTGATGTCTGTTTGGTAAGCATATCATATAGATATTCCTAGGTGCAAAAGAGTTTGAGAAACAAGTGTGGAGTTGGATTGGAAATAGTGGGGACAGCCAACCCACAGCGTCTGTCACAGACTCAATTCTGACTTTTACCACTACACTGAGGAGGGCAGTTATGGTCTTGTCTAGACCAGTGGTGACCATCAAGAAGTTTTCAAACCCACCCAACTTCGTGATATGCTGAAATTGTTATTTCTAACACTGTCTTTTGGTCATTCATATTAAAGAATGGAAAAACAAAACAAAAATATAAATACAATTTAAAAAGTAAAAAAAGAACCTCTATGGCAACCACATAGTTTTTAAACAAGCCCACATATTTCTAGCTGTAATAGGAACAACTAAAGGGACAGAGGCTAAGGACTCATGGAGGATATTAGTTCATGGGAAGGATAGAACCTCACTTCTGGAGCTGGGACAAAAGTTCACAGCAAAATGAGGCCTCTTGAAATCCAGAAATAGCTGGAATTGGGCCATATTGGTGCTTCTTCTGACTACCAATTTTGAACTCCTCTGAAATCAGAAAAAGAACAGTGTAGACAGCCTTAGGAGATGAAAGTATAACCTAAGTAGATAGAATTTGATCTGCTCTGACAGATATTGTTTCCACAATATTCAGGGAAGAGTGCTAAGTAACATAATGAAGTCTTTCTTGCCTAAGCTCTAATGGTAACACTGTGTCATGTCCTTGAGCTTCAGTTTCCTCTCTAGTTTGTTTCAATGATAAAAATATATAATGCAGAGGTGCCAGGGTGACTCAGTTGCTTAAGTGTTTGACTCTTGATCTCCACTCAGGTCATGATCTCAGGGTGGTGAGTTCAAGCCCTGCTTTGGGCTCCACGCTGGCCATGAAGCCTACTTAAAAAAATACACACACACATACACACGCACACTTTTATAATGTATGTAAAATGTAGACTCACTCTGACATTTCAAAATACTATTTATATGTTATGAATATTTTAGGAGTGCTATATATAAAATTTTATATAATAACTACAAATAATATACTATATATTTTATATAACTATATCTTTATCTCTTTATCTCTATAATCTCCATTGCCACTTCTCAATTGTACTGATATAATTAATGGCTTCAAATTCTACAAATACTCTCCTTAACATGTTTCTAGAACATAAACATACAGTAATATATGTCAATTTTCTTTTATTTTTAATTTTTTTGATGTTTATTTATTATTGAGAGAGAGAGAGAGAGAGCACGCACACAGGTGGGGGAGGGACAGAGAGAGAAGGATACACAGAATCTAAAGCAGATTCCAGGCTCTGAGCTGTCAGCACAGAGCCCGACGCGAAGCTCGAACCCATGAACCATGAGATCGTGGCCTGAGCCAAAGTCAGACGCTTAACCTACTGAGCCACCCAGGCACTCCAATTTTCTTAAAATGCTTAGTAAAACTAGTTTGTTTGTTTTTTTAATTTCATTTTAGAGAGTGAGAGAATGCAAGTGGAGGAGAGGGGCAGTGGGAGAGGGAGGGAGTGAGGGTGGGAGAGAGAGACAGAGAGAATGAATCTTAAGCAGGCTCCACATACAGCACAGAGTCTGACACAGGGCTCAATCCCACAATCCTGGGATCAGGACCTGGGCTGAAATCTAGAGTTGGACGCTCAGCCAAGTAAGCCACTCAGGTGCCCTGAAACTAGTTTTATTTTTAATCAGAAACTGATTTTTGAACATTTTATATTGTCTTAATAGGAAATTATAGAAGTGAAGGTTCTTTATCAGTTGCATAGACCAGGAAAAGAGCTTACAAATCTTGCAAAATAATAGTATAACAAAAATCAGTGAGAAAAACAATTCTTATTTTGATAGAAACTGATGAAATTTAAGCTATAATCTTAACACAGATACACTTTGCAAGCGTTTTTTTTTTTGTTTTTTTGTTTTTTTTTATATCAGGAATCTGAACATTTGTTCTGTTTGGAATGAGTCTTGGTGAGAAGAAATATTAATTATGCAAATAAATAATCCAAAGGAGACAAATACAACCTCTTCCATCTATGACAAACTAGGGCATGAACATGTGTCCTAGACTTGCCCAATCAGGTCCTCGTTGGAAACTTTTGATCTTAACTTGTGATACTAAATTGTAGAAACAATTGCAAAACCATTCAGTGGTGTCAGTGGTGTTGATAACAGCATATAGTTTCAAAACCAAACCAAAAGTGATGGTAGCTTTGTGAGCACAGCAATGGCAGTAAGTGCCCAGGGGCAGAAATGTCACCTGTGCTGTGACAGATAGCATTATGCTATTCCTGGGCCTGACCTTGGCTATAGTCCTACCTCCTGCCTATTGGCTAAAAGATTTTCAAGTCTTTCAATTCTGCAAGCTACCTGATACTGATATATGATATATTATTTTTTCTTTTGTTTGTGAGTATCGGTTTTTATTCCTTAAGACTCCTTCCTGATCCATAGATAGATTCCTATCCATATATATTTGTTGGCATCTTAATGGCACATATAAAACAATTTCCTACCTTGTTAATGATTATCTCCAATGTACTTTACTGTCTACTTTATGATTACTAAATTAATAGGAAGTTTTTGAATAGAGGATAATGAGATCTGTAATTTTCCAAAGGTGTGTGTGTGTGTGTGTGTGTGTGTGTGTGTTATTCACTGAATAATCTCAATACTTTGGCAAAATCAAATATAACTATTTAACTATAACATTTGCTTCAAAATAGTTAATATTGACAAATTAGTAATACCGTGACCTTTGGGAAAGAAATGGGGAATCATTTCAACCAAAAATAAATGAAAAGAGCCAGTAGAGATAGACTAGCATTTCCAAGTATTTTTTTTATATTACATTACTTAAGAAATGTATCATAATTTGCAGACCTTATTCTTACTTGGAGCATTATTGAAAAATATATAGAACATTATTGAAAAATTCAGATATTTCTAACAATTTCTATATTTTGATTATTTTTTCCTCTTTATTTTTTCCAAAGAAATTCGTATGCAACAGATGATAATTTAACTACTGAGAAATAACTTAATGAAACAAATAATAAAAAAGCACACAGACAAAAAAAAATTTGCACATCAAATCTTCAAATGAACCCAATATTCACCTAAAATTAGAAATTTAATATGTTTTCTTAAAATAATTATTTTCAAAATTTCTAATCTTTTGAATATAATAACAAAATTGTTATTTTTGTTCTCTGAAAACATGCTTACCTATTATTTCATTGCCATTTCTTGAATGAAATAATTACTAATTTATCTTTAGAAATCATCTATTATTAAATTACCGGTATCTCCACTTCTTTTCTAGCAGCCAGAATTGACATTTTCTGTTTACATTATAAACAGAATAATATAATTCACAGATCACTTAGCTTTGATGTCAAGCTCATCAATAAGTAAATGCATTTTAATTTAAACCAAGAAAAAAAAGTCAATGACTACAATGAGAACTCAAATTAAAAATCAGGTGATGCATTTCAGCTATCACCTCTGCACTGATTCTTCATGTTTACTTGGGAGATTTATTTTACTTTTCAGAGTGGGCCATGGTTATTTAATTAAAAAAATAAGTGGTTGAATATAATAGTTTCTAAATTTCCTTTCATTTGGAAATACCATGAATGTGATATATATGTAGCAGAAGATTAGGCAAACAGCTCTTTCTCTTATTTGAAGGATATATATTGGAGTTGATGGTACAGAAGTATATTTAAGAATGTAATCACATGGAAGTAATCCTACTAGAAAGCAGCAGTCATTAGTGTGGACAAGCTAGAGTAAACACATTGTGATGTGAATAGTGAGGAGTGAGAAAAAGTAAGTGGCCAAAGTAAGTTTCTTCCATTCATCTCCTCAACTGTACTGCTGGCTTGGAAGCTTCACAATAAAAGTAATAAAAATAAACAGGTAAGACACCTTTTACCAAGAATAGGCTTTGTTAAAATGCAAATTTAGAACCCTATAGAAGAATTTGGGATTCCTGTCTTTAAAACCTGGCCATTCATTACTGGTTTGTAGTAATTACGTGACTATTTCTGTGAAGATATTATGCATTAGATAAGAATATTATTAGACATTAATTACCAATAATTATAATGCCTGACATTCTAGGGCTAGAAGGGGGTGCACAGACATGAAAGAGGTTAGGTACCTGTTCTCAGGAAAGGTGTAGTGTCAGCTGCACACAGAGAATAATGTGTAGAACACTACAGAGCAATATAATAATGTGGCAAATTACTTCTGAATTCAATATTTGGATTTTTGTTAGCAACTAAAAATCTTCTGGACTAAATATGCACTTCTGAAAAGAAAATAAAAAAGAAACTTCATAATGTGATATCAGCAATTCTCATTTAATCTTCTTTAAAGCAAAACAGAAAATAAAAAAAACAAAAAAACAAAACATTGTCTTCTAGACTATTAGTATGTCAGTGAAACTGGCAGATGCTGGAGGTCTTGGACTTTGTAGCTCAGAGTGAAGTCAGATTTTGAATTCCAAATAACTGATTCTGGCCTTAGGGGTTGGCTGCAGGAGCTGCCTCAGAGAGGTGGAAGAGAAAACAACCTCCTTTAGCTCAGAACATCTCCACCCTTCTTCAGTGAGTCAAGATTTCTGGGTGGATGTTTGGCAAATCAACCCAGACCCATCTGTTAAAAGAGAAATTAAAAAGAGCCTGTCCTTTCTAGATTATTATGTCTTAGCTGAAGCAATGGGAAAAATAGAACAAAAATAAAGTATATTAAAGGAGAAATTAAGAAGCAGATGCTGCAGGGGCACCTGGGTGGCTCAAGTCAGTTAAGCATCTGACTTCCCCTCAGGTCATGATCTCACAGTTCTTTTTTTTTTTTTTTTTTTTTAATGTTTATTTATTTTTGAGACAGAGAGAGACAGAGCATGAACGGGGGAGGGGCAGAGAGAGAGGGAGACACAGAGTCGGAAACAGGCTCCAGGCTCTGAGCCATCAGCCCAGAGCCCGACGCGGGGCTTGAACTCACAGACCGCGAGATCGTGACCTGGCTGAAGTCGGATGCTTAACCGACTGTGCCACCCAGGCGCCCCATCACAGTTCTTGAGTTCGAGTCCCACATCAGGTTCTGTGCTGACAGCTCAGAGCCTGGATCCTGCTTCGGATTCTCTTCTCCCTCTTTCTGTCCCTCCCCTGCTTGCTCTCTCTCTCAAAAATAAACTTTAAAAAAAAATTTAAAAAGCAGATGCTGCTTTTTTCAACTTTTAAGGACTACCAAACTGCATGTTTTAGACTATAGTTACTGCATTTGTCAACTATACAGTTTAATTTTTAATTAAAATAATATGTATGCACAATTTAAAAGTCAAAGTGCTCTCTAGAGCTTACGGTAAAAACAAAACAGCAAAAATCCCCCAAAATTGAGTCCCTTAATGCCCCCACTTCCTTCCCAGTGCCCAACTCCTTAAGTACTATTCTCCAGATCCAATTATTTTTAACCCTTAGCTGTTTCTTCTAGTCGCTACTTCAACACATCTATATAATAGGCTGTGGCAGACACTTGTGAGGCGCCATATCACATCTCCTTGGCCCATCTGCTGACATTCCTGTGCATGTTTGCCCATGTTCATATCTAGCTACTCTGTTTCCACAAAAAAAGTCATTCACCCATGGGCTTGTGGAATCAGGGAATGCAGGAGTTAATTTCCATGGGATAGTCTTCAAATGATGAAGGATGTGAATGGGGACTTAGGTATCCCAGCCTCCTCATTTTCTGGTGGATTAATTCTGTAGCAAGTTCTACATGATACTTCAGATGGTCACCCAAGGGATAGAGTCTCTTAATTGCTGACAGTACTAACTAACTTGGTAACAGTCTTTATTGTCACTTAAAACTGTTTCTGATCTTACTTTTCCCGTGTCCTTGCATTTTCTAAGATTGCCTTTCCAGTAAACTATATACTTCCATGTCCTTGTCTCAAGTTTGGCTTTCAGAAGGAACTCAAACAAAACTGCTTGTTCTTTAGAGCCTAGAAAGTAGCCCTTTAGGTTGGGATTTTAGAATTGGATCACTCACCAGTCAGATGCCAATAAGGATAACATGCCTAGTAAGTGAAGTGGTAATAAAGCCTGATATGCTTCAGTTTCACATTTCCTAAAGTTCTCTTTTGTATTGGATTGGGATAAAATATAGGTACAAGATGCAGCAATGATTACATCAGTGATTCTAAAACTATAACCAGCATTCCTGGGGGGGGGGGGGAAATTAAAAGCAAGATCCAAAAAGGTTGAATGGTTTCAATGTAATATACTCAGGGTATGGAACAACACTTGAGAATGCTTATAGGGATACAAAAAATAATCTAACAAAGTAAAATTCACAATGGCATCCCCACCAAAATTATCAGGCATTCAAAGAAGCAGGAAAATACAACCCATAATGAAGAGAAATATCAATTATTTGAAACTTACTTGTAAATGAAACAGCTGAAAGAAAAATATTAAAGGACAAAATGAGCATTTTAAATGTACTCCAGTCATTCTAGAAGATAGAGGAAATGTTGAACCTGTTAAATAGATATATTGGAGATATATAGAGGACATAAATCATATTTCCAAAGATGTAATTATATGTCTGAAATTTTAAAATGCACTTGATCAGATTTGTGGCATATTAGAACATATTAGATATACAGAAGAGAAGATTAGTGGACTTGAAGTCATAACAGTAGAAACAATCCAAAATGAAATACAAAGAGAAAAGTAAATTAAAAAAAAAAACAGTCTTTATTGGTGAACTGAGAACAATTTCAACTGTTTAAAAATGTATATAATTAGCATTCCCAATGGAGAGGAAAAATGAGAAAACAGAAAACAAAGTAGAAATAATTGCTGAAATTTTCCAGTTTTGATAAACTCACAGATCCAACTTGCCTAATAAATCTTATCTTTCAGAGACCTGAAGATATCTGCACAAGGGCACATAATAATGAAATTACTTAAAATCAGTGATAAAGAGAAAAATTTAAAGCAGTAAGAGAAAAAAAAAAGACAAATTACATGCTAAGGAGCAGAGTTAAATATTTTATAGCAGGTATCTTGTTGAAATCACTGCAAACCAGGAGACAGTACATCTTTAAAGTACTAGGAATGTTAATTTAGAATTATAGACCCACTTCAAAAATTAAGGCAAAATATTAATGATAAAAGAGGGCATCAAAAGGTAAAATAACTCACCAGAAAACCTAAACTAAAATCAGTGGTAAAAAATGTTGGGGGTATAAGGGAAATGATACCAGATGTAAATCTGGATCCACATAAAAGAATGAAAAACGCTGGTAACTACCTGTGTAAAGTAATAAACATTTTTCTTAATACTTAAATAAACATCTTTTATTTATTTTTTCTGTTTTGTTTAATGTTTATTTTTGAGAGAGAAAGAGAAAGAGAGAGAGAGAGAGAGAGAGACCACAAGCAGTGGAGGAACAAAGAGAAAGGGAGACACAGAATCCCGAAGCAGCCTCCAGGCTCTGAGCCGTCAGCACAGAACCAGTGGCAGAGCTTGAATTTACAGACTGTGAGATTATGACCTGAATTGAAGTCAGATGCTTAACCGACTGAGCCACCCAGGCACCCCAACAATCTATTTTTAAAAATATGTTTAAGTATTGGGACACCTGGGTGGCTCTCTCTCTCTCTCTCTCTAAGAACAAATAAACATTAGAAAAATAGACTAAGTGAAGGTAATGCACTGCATGGTTTTAACATGACAAAGGAAAATGTATAGTAATAATAGTACAAAGTTTAGGATGGAAGAAATGAAGTAGACTCTTACAAGCTTATTAGTAGTGTTTGGAAGTGGTATAGTATCATTTGAATGTAGATGGTACTAAGTTAAAGTTGTATATTATAGATCTTAAAGCAGTCACAAAAAATGAAAAAAATGTTGATAAACAAATAGTGGAGATAAATAGAACCAGTTAAAATACTCATCAATCCAAAAGAAAGCAGGAAATATAAAGGGGATTAGAAAGCAAAGAATAATATAGGTACATAAAAAAGAAATAGTAAGATGGCAGATTTAAACCATACTATATCAATAGTTGAATTTTATATATAGTTCAAATACTCCTATTCAAAGGTGGATATTGTGGGTTGGGTTAAAAAAATCAGACATAAATGTATGGTTTTTATAATGAACCTAATTTAAATGACATCAAGGAATTCAGGTATCATTACTACTATGAAACAAAAAAAACAGGCAAATACATTAGAAGAAAAATAGATCAATAACTGATTAAGTTAGACAAAAACTTCTTAACCAAATTTATCAAATTCAGTAAAGTTCTAGAAATGGATAAAAAGAGTCCAACAATGTCTTTTCATGGCCTGTTCTATCTCTGTCCTTTACCATTATGTGATCAGTAGATTGCTTATTTGCTTGAGCTAGTTTTAAATGGGTTTATTTCACTTAACGATTAAAAATATTCTGATTATATATATATGTATACATATATGTATATATGTGTATATATATGTATAAATATATATAAAGATAATTATGTAAACACATGGAAACATCTAATCTTCTGATTATTGAAAGACAGTTATGACATATTGTTCTATTAGACATATGGTGTTTTACAAATAGAAAAATAGAAAAGTACATTAATTGAAATAAAAGAAGCCTATGGAATAGTGAGACAACAGGGATAAACAACTAGCAACAGGGATAAATATATCAAAATATATGCATGACATTTATGGAGAACTAATTTATATTTTTGTTGAATGTTATTAAACCTATATAAATGGTGATTTATATTGTGTACATGGGTAGGAGGCACAGTATTAAGAAGATTCAATATTTTTATGATGTTAATTTTCTATAAAACTATATGTTAAGGTGAGTCCAATCAAAATACAAAGATTTTCAGAAGCTTGAGTTTTTCTGAAATACATGCAAAAGAATAAATATTTAAGAAAATGATAAGACAATTCTGAATAAAAAAATAGGGGTATAAATATATAAATTAAAATGTGACACATTTGTCTCTTTGTTTATTAAGTAGCAATTTTTTTTCTTTTTTTTAAGGCTTCATTCAATGTAGACAGTGTTCTGTAGTGTGAAAGGTGCTCCTAATGCTACTGGAGAGTATATTGATACCACCATTTTGGGAGCATTCTGTAAAATTCCTTTTAAAGTCTTCAATTATCTAATGTGATATTGACTCAAAGATTGCATATAACGTATAAATAAGTTATTAAATCATAATGAAATACACACCCATGAAACAAGTACTCGGTGTTAGAACCAGGCCATTGTTACTAATGTTCTAAGTTTCTATATGATCCTATTTAATCCATCCCCCTCTCCACCTCCCCTTCAGCAACCCTCAGTTTTTTCTTTCTAGTTAAGAGTCTCTTTCTTGGTTTGCCTTTTTTTCCCTTCATGTTCATGTGTTTTTTTTTTCTTAAATTCCATATAAGTGAAATCATATAGTATTTGTCTTTCTCTGACTTACTTTGCTTAGCGTAATACTCTCTAGCTCCATCCATGCTATTACAAATGGCAAGATTTCATTCTTTTTGATGGACGAGTAATAGTCCATTGTGTGTGTGTGTGTGTGTGTGTGCGCGCGCGCGTGTGTGTATGCTCTCTGAAGAGAACTATATGATTCTCCTATATATCCCCTTGTCCCCATGCTGTTCCCTTCAAGAATTTAAATTTTAGATTTTTCTCTATTATGTCTTATTTAATTTTTAGTTTTTTATTTATTTTTGAGATTGAGAGAAGGGGAGGGAGAGGGAGATGGACGGAGGGAGGGTGAGGGACAGAGAGGGAGAGAGCATGAAAGAGAATCCCAACTAGGCTCTGTGCCACCAGCCCAGAGCCTGACACAGGGCTTGATCTCATGAACTGTGAGATCCTGACCTGATCCAAAATCAAGAGTTGGATGCTCAACTGACTGAGCCACCCAGGTGCCCCAATTATGTCATAGTTAAAAATGAGGTTTACCAAAATAGGACTATATTCCTAAACATATATTACTTAGGTTTCTATTGTTTATGGGAAACCCTATGTAGTATGAAGTCAGTAACGAGAGAGTTTTAGAGAAAGTAAGATTGGGGAAATGAACTAAAAAATGTAAATGCTTATTTAAATGTAAATGTTAACCTTATTTGAAAAAAGAATCTTTGTAGGTATAACAGAATCTTGAGATGGTGAGATCATCTTAGATTATCTATTGGGCCCTAAATCCAGTGCCAAGAGTTCTTGTGAGACTGAAACAGAGGGAGATTACACAGACACAGAAGATGCAATGTGACCACTAATGTAGATCTTGGAATGATGTTATCATAAACCAAGGAATGCCTGGAGCCACCAGAAGCTGGAAGAGGAAGGAAATGAATTCATCCTTAGAGGCTCTGTAGGCAGCACAGTCATGTTGAATTTCAGACTTAGAGCCTGTAGAGCTGTGAGGGAATACATATATGTTGTTTTAAACTGTCATATTTGTGGTAATTTCTTCTAGCAGCCTCAGAAAACTAATGCAGTACTTACAACTAGGTAGTTTTAAACTTTTTTATATGTATTTCTATTATGTCCAAAGTTTCTTTAAAAAAATTTTTTTTTTCCTAATGTTTATGTTTGAGAGAGACAGAGCACAAGTGAGGTAGGGGCAGAGAGAGAGGGAGACACAGAATCCGAAGCAGGATCTAGGCTCTGAGCTGTCAGCACAGAGCCGGACATGGGACTCAAACCCGTGAACCATGAGATCATGACCTGAGCTGAAGTCGGGTGCTTAACCAACTGAGCCATTCAGGCACCCCTCATTATGTCCAAAGTTTCTATAGTCAATTTACTTAGGATAATTTTGATAATAACATAAAATAAATTTTTGTTTAATAAAAATTTTTAAATGCATTTAAGAAGATTCCATGATGGTAAATATGGCATGCTATGAATTTTTTGTTTTTGTTTTTGTTTTGCTTCCATCTGTGGGCGATGTGGAACCTTAAATACTCAGAAATTCTAATGAGAAATGCAAGGAAGATAACCTGAAACTGTTCTGGAAATTAACACAGTTCTTAGCGGTAATAGAGGACATAGAGCTTTTTATCTCCAAGCAGTGTCCTAGCCCAGCAAGGAATCAAATATTTTATAGTGCAATCAAGAGCTCAAAGGCAGATGATACAACACAAAATGGAAGTTTAAGTGTCTGGGGATAGCAGTCTCAAAACCTGATTCTTGCTAACAGGAATCAGATTTGAGCCTAACTTTAGCTTGTTTATACTTTGTTCTAAATTGTTTAGCTAACATTTAAACAAGTGATTTGATTGTTACACTTTACTATTCTAATATAAAATTCCATTCGTATAGGAAAAGCCCAAATGAGGTGGAAAGATTTGAAACCTGAAACTAAAGCTAAGCATCCCTGTGCATTTGTTGGCTGTAAACCAAAATCTAGATCAATACATCTATGAATAATAGCCCTGGAATGCTGGCTTTACAAACTAAAGTCACTTGTTGGTAAACATCACCAACTCAAAGTAGTTTATTAACTAAAGAATGTAAGATGTGGTTACTGTCCTTTGAATGTAGAAAATATACTAAAACAGAGACTCTAGTTTTCTTATTTTACAACTGCACTACTTGGATACATTGCATATAAATGTGATTTTGATAAAGAATTTCAGGAAAGAAAAAGATATAGGCCACCTTATTAACTTGGCACTCATTTAGCTTATGAAAAATTCATGAAAATTTTAATACACAAGCAAACTTTAAGGTAGATTAAGTTGATTAATTTCTAGATAAACTCAGTTCTAAAATCCTTTCACATGCGGTATTTCCCCTCTGCTTTCATGTTGTCTTTAGAATTAATCTAAACAACATTTATGTAAGTCAGGTGTGTGTGAAGTGTGATTGAGGCCATATATTTTTATTCAGAGAGATATTTTTCATCCTCAGTTTGTGTAAAACATCTTCCCTTTTCATTGTATACTCTGTATAGGATACATGATGAAAATTTTTCAATTATGGTCATTTCTCCCTATTGAGTTTTATATTCAGATTACATTTATTTGCATGCGTGTTGAATAGAAACTTATTCAAGACACTATTAGGTAGAAGCTATGTAAATATATTTTACTTCACATCAGATCTTTATCATACCTCCTTCTTGTTGACAATAGCCTCCAGATGGGAATGTGCATGTGTAGTCGGGAAATTAGCTATTATCACTACCCTCAAGGTTTAACTCACATTGTATGCATTTCTTTACCCACATCTCTGAAAAATCCCAAGAGGACTTTACATCATCATAGTCCCTTCTGGCTCTATTTTTCTACTTCTGCTTAATTAGCTTAGTTTATAGATTTTCTTGCTTTTCCCCGTATGCAGTTAGTATTTGGCCTCACATGGACCCAGCTGTGAAACTCAGACCATTTTCTTAATGTCCACAAAGATAACCTCTCTTGCTCAAAGCTATCTTTGTATATAGACTTGATGCATGATGCAGTGGAAGGGTGGGTGGGAGGTGTTACACCCTAGAAACACAAGTAACTTTGTAATGAGAATTGAACATCCTGTCTCATAGCAATGGGAACTTTTTCCCCCCACCATTCTTTCTGACAACCTAGTGCCATGTACTCAGTCTGTCTCTTTTTATTTTCCCTCTCACACCTCTCTTCTCCCCATTCTTCAACTCTTCCAAGCCAACCAGGTAGCAAGTTGATTTTCATGTCCAGACCTAAGAGGATGGCTTGATTTTGAAGCTCTAAGTTTAAGAGTTTTTTAAAGTCATTGGACTGGTATAAAAATGGATACTGGATATACTATGACAGAAGGAAATCTAGCATTTCAAAGTGGAAAAGAGAATAGTGTTGGCAAAAGAGACAAAAAAGTAAACATTGATGTGGGAAGAAACCTAGTAGAGTGTGGAATCATATAGACCAATTTATAACATTCAAAAAAGGAATGATCAATAGTATCAAATTATAGTGATTGTGTAAATAAGAGAAATTAGAATGAGCAATTCAATATGGTGAGGAAAAGGTCATTCGTAATCTCTTCGAGACCAGTTTTAGTAAAATGTTTTGAATGAAACTTTAGGATTAGGCAGATGAGAAATTTGGAGGTGAGACATTGGAGGTAAGAATTATAGAGAACTCTTTTAAGATTTCTGTTCTATTGCAGTTTTTTCTTAATGTTTTATTTAATTTTGAGAAAGAGCACAGGCTGAGGAGGGATAGAGAGAGGGGGACAGAGGATCCAAAGTGGACTCTGTGCTCATAGCAGCAAGCCTGATGTGGGACTCTAACTCCTAAACCGTGAGATCATGACCTGAGCTAAAGTTGGGTGCTCAACCAACTGAACCACCCAGGTGCCCGGTTTTTATTTTTTATTTTAGAGAGAGAGTTAATGGGGGAGGGGGCGAGAGAGAGAGAGAGAGAGAGAGAGAGCGAGCGAGAAAGAGAGAGTCTTAAGCAGGCACCACATTCAGTGGGGAGCCTGAAGTGGGGCTCAATTCCACAATCCTGGGATCATGACCTGAGCCAAAATCAAGAGTCAGATGCTCAGCTGATTGATCCACCCAGGCTCCCCTGTTGTAGTGCAGTTTTAGAGGCTTTAACAGGAAGATATGGGGCCTCTGAGACTTTATTATCTTAAGATAGAAAATTTTTTGAATGATTGTATGCTGATGGTAATGATAGACCAGGGAAGGAAAAAATATAGTAAAAATAATTAAGCAAAAGAATTAAGTATGATGTGAGCTGTAGCTCATTGGTGGGGTTGGTTTTAGATAGAAGCTGAGTTTATGTGTTTTAAGCAGAAAGAAAGACAACATGATATTGCAATATCACAGTAGTTTATAGATTGTGATATGGGTATTAATGGTTTGATTATATTTTTTTCAATGAAATAAATGCTATTTGCTGAGCTGAGAGATTGGAGTTAGGATGTTTTCCAAATAAGTTGTCATAGTATAATTTGTTAGCAGGGGTGTATCTGAATATCACCCTCAACAGTATTAGGCATTTGGGATGATTTTTTTTAAATTTAGGCAAAATTGTAACTTGCTGTCAGTTAAATTTGCATGTCTTTGATAATCTGCAAGTGAATTTTTTTTTAATACAGATCCCTATTTAAAGAAAGGTATGTATATATAGGAGAGACTAGAAGTAGAAAAGGATCAATTTAATCCAAGATATGGCTTCTCAATAAATTTATGTTTAAATTCTTTGCATTATTGGTAACTGTGTTTGCTATGCTTTAGAATAGAGTCCAAGATTCTAAAATGACTTTGGATCTTACTCAAGACACCACTTATCCAGGAAATTCAGGGTAAATAGCCATGTGGAGACAATCAGCATCTGGAGAAGAGGCTATACAATCAGAGCTGATAAATGAATTTTAGGACAAAATTTGTGGTTTTCTTTTTGCAACTAATAGATATACATTTTGAATATCATGATATATTATTCTATCTCCACGTCATAATGTTCACAGAATTAATAAAACTAGTCACATAACAAAATACAAAACTCAGAACCAGTTTTTGCAATCTATATAGTTAATGGAAACTGGATTCATTTCCCCTCTAATTTTTGTGTTGTTGTGACTTTCTTTACACATTGAAACAAAGGTCAGTAAAAGAGAGGAAATTAAAACTGAAAAAAATGTAGTTTTTTTCACTTTTGTTGTTATTCACTGGTTCAGTAAAGGATTTCCACGATGTCTTACAAATCAGTTCCCTGGAGAAGAAGTTCTAAAGCTTAGATTGCATCGGTACTACCGGAGGTTAAATCTCTCAGGGTTAGGTGATTAGCTGAGGCGTATGCTGCCGAAGATGAAGTCTGTGAGTTTTAAATTGAATGTGGTTTGCCAGAGATAATATTCCTGAAGGGAGCTTTGCCAGAAGCTAAGCTTCAGAGTTAAAGCTAAGGTGTGTTCTCATTTAAGATACAGTTACTTAGGTACATAAACTTTGCAGTTCAAGATTTCAAGGTTCAGTTATGATTTACTTACTGCATACTCACCTGGACTGCCAGGGGTAAGTTTAACCTTTGCATTGGTTTTAAGGGATTTAAATGAGTAATTTAAGGAACATTGTCAGCTTTACTGGAAATGGGTCATTAATGTATCTATTCTTCTTTAATATCTTGAACTAAAATAATTTTCCGTAACAATTTTCCTTTTAAAACAGAGCACACATACATTATGTAAACATATGTGAATGTGTGTGTATTGTACCTCTGCCCAGAGTGGTCTTAGACTTTTGCTTGGAAGTTTGATATTGATTAATAGGATTCTTAAATTAGTATCCGGCCATATTTGCAACTTCTAAGTCCTCAATGTCTTCCCTTTAATTTTCACCTTCATATTGAACTAATTACCAAGTTCTCCAAATTAATCTTTCCTAATGTTTTTCATTTATTTATTCCTACTCATTTCCCTACCCATCTTAATCCAAGTGTGTTGTTTCTTATTCTGGGATTATTGAAACATCCTCCTGCAGTTCTCTTTGCTTTTATTCCTGGTCATACAGCCAAACTTCTTTTCTCATGCTTATTCATGACTAAGTGTGCCATACACCCAATTAGTAGCCATTACAGTATCGGTGGAAACAATGTTTACCACTTAGACAGCTGGCATTCTTTTTGTGGTTTGTTACAGTGTGTGGATGCTCTAAGGTGGGAAAAAAATGTTTGACAAACTCAACTTTGAATATAAAACTCCATTATGATTCAATGATAATCATTTGGATTATCCAAGCACATGTTTTATCAATATTAGATTTATCCCCCCCTCCCCCCGCCAAATTCTCTAAAGTAAATTGTGTGTACATATACCAAACACTTACGGGCGCCTGGATGGCTCAATCAGTTAAGTGTCTGACCCTTGATTTAGACTCAGGTCATGATTTCATGGTTTGTGGGATCAAGCCCTGAGTTAGGCTCTGCACTGACAGTACAGAGCCTGCTTGGGATTCTCTCTCTCTCTGTCTCTCTCTCCCTCCCTCGCTCTCCCTCTCCCTCTCCCCTTCCCCTGCTGGTTCTTTCTCTCATTAAATTAAAAAAAAAAACCTTAAAAAATTAGCATCGAAGCAAAAAGCTGATGTTAACAGATTAAATAATACTGCCATCAATTTTGTTTCCTAGATTCCAAAGAGGTTTCCATTCTTCGATGAAGGATACATGTTTCTTCTGTATTTTTCCACAGTAAAATTGAGTTTATTCTAAGTTATATCTGAGAGTAAAAACAAAACACAATTCTTTCAGAATGTGATTTCCTGGATATGTGGCAAAACCTGAAGTAAAACCAGATGGAACTATGTTGTCTATGTGCACAGTTAAAGAATGTTCAACATCACAACTTAGAAACAGTATCAGAGAGCATGGCCACAAACAGCATGCAGGGCACAGCTTTAGAGTTCTCAGAGGCACTTATTAGGTCAGTAATTAGATGAATCTAGAAGCTCTTCTGTCGTTTTTGTAAATAATACCATGACACTCATTCTCTCTGTCCTTTGGTAGTCACTAGCTATGTTCCAGACAGAATGATCTTAGTCTTTTTTGAAGTGTATCAGTTTCATTCCACAGTCTTCCTTAGCCAATCCTCTTCTGCCTTTTCCCCATAATCCTATTCTCCTTTAAATAGGGTGCTGATAAATTTTGGCTTGTTCCAGTTTTGAAATAATCCAGTTGTTCTGGAATAGCTGTTCTAGTTGGGCAATGAATTAAGATTGTCCTGCCTTTAAACTTCACCTCATTTTTTACCTCAATTAGATATGGTCACTTTGTTCATATTATACTATTGTAACACAATTATAAATATTTAAAAAATCCTTGAAACAACTTGGGAGCAAGTTTTGTGTCTTACTCATCGTTGTATTCTCAGAATCTAGAACACTTCTCCACACATGTTAATGCTTAAAAAGTACTTATTGAACAAATAAATGAATAAATGAATATGTGAAAATTAAGGAAGAAAGGGAAACTTGGAGTCTTTAGGATACAATCAAACAAGTAGCCTAGGGGAAGTACTGAACTTGCTCTTTCAAATAGTTGGCCACATACCAACATTTCCTTCATCAAGGGTGTTTGGATTAAAGAAATATGAAGTCTACTAAGATTCATGACCAAGCTATGGTGGTCTGCTTTTATTTTCTAGTTCAACATTCCCACCTCACCTCCTTTAAGAAATTAAGGTTGAAAATGTTAAAAGCACTTAGGGATGTTATGGGGGAATGTTTTCTGTCCCCAGTAGTAACTCACATTTGAGTTTTGGAATATTTCAATGTATTTCAAATAACACAAATCCTCCAAAACACTCCTTTGTTTCCAGAGTGACAAAAAGTTGGCATTTATTTTACAGAAGATATATTTTAATGTATCTATCTTAAGTCATTAAAATTAGTATTGCCTAAAAAACACATGTAAGAATGCGTACCAAAACAGAGTCTATAAATGAGAAGAAATTAATCTTCTAAAAATAGTATTAAATATACATTTAAGATTCTCAATTTTGAATGGAACAGGTTTATTAAAAACTTTTGTTTAAATAAAGAATAAATGTTAATTTTCTACATGCTTGTGAAAGATTAATGTAGTTTTTTGAGTAGCATATGTTTCTAATACAAATTGAAATGAAACTATTCTTTAATAGATTTTGCATTCAGTAAATTAGAGCTAATAAATACTGTATATGATGCATATGTGAAGTGACTTCTATGAATATATTTCTTAGATTTATCCTAATAAAAATTGTAGTCACATTTCAATTATTTACTAATTATTTTTCTCTTTTAAATCTAAATTGAAAATCTTGACATCTGTGTTTAGGCAAACTTTATTTCAAAATATCATAAATAAACTATATAAATCCTATATCATTTTAAACATTCTACATTTATGAATGTTTTTTGTAAAACTTTATACACGGTAGAATTTTTCTTCAGTAATTTCTTGAACAAATTGCACAATTAGAAATATTTGGTTTGTATAAATTAATTACATATGAAACTGTAATCTACTTAAAAAGCTAATTCATAAAAATACTTTAAGGATTTTGAAATTAGTATTGACTTTGTGTATAAATTTACTTAGCTTTCATTTTAATGAAAAGCTGTAAGTGATAACAGCAATGGCAATATTTCCTTACATGTATTTCTTATTTAAACCTTAAATATCTCTGGGAGATGATATAAGATTTATTTTCACTCTACTTTGTAAGAAAGAGGCTGAAGTCTTAAATGACTTCAGAAATTTTAAATGACTTCTCCATTATTAAAATTAGTAAATATTAAATTTAGAATTTAGGCCCAGTGTATGAGCAAATTCCATATTCTTTATGCTCTCTCATGCTGCCTCATTTATATTGCTACTGCAAAGAGAATCTTTTTGTATTTTAATTTATAATGGATAGAGAAATAGGATTGAAGTTAGGGATTATACAGATTAAATCCTGAAGTCAGATTGCATAAATTGGTCCTCTCAATTGTCTTTAGTCATCTAATTAAGCTTTATCTCTATTAAAAAATTCCTATAAATTTTGATGCATTTAGCTATCTATAGTTAACATTTGTTAAGGGTCGACTCTTTGGCAGCCACTGGGGCTTTTACATATTTTAGGTTATTATTCAACAACAATACAAATTAGGTACTATTTGTATTCCTATAACTCAGATGAGGAAAATAAGACAGAGGTTACTTGCTCAAATTTATGCAGTTAGTGGTGCAGCCAGGTTTACTAGAAGCAGGGATTAGTTCCCATCTGTCATAAACACATCCTCATCCAGTTGTCATCAGTTTACTTTATAGATTGGGCTTTCAGTAAAGAAATTCTATGGAAAAATACTAATTACATCAATAGGACAGTAAATTCTTCTCCTGGAAAAATAATCAAATTATAATTTTAGAGCAGTTGCTTTTCAGGTTCAGCTAAATATCCATGTTATTTTTGTGAAATAGCATGTATGTATCATAATCTTATTATAAATTCGATGTGGTCATTAAAAAACATAGTATATAATAAAGCATGTATAATTTTTCATCCAAACTTTGTGTTAATGTAGCAAATTAAAAATATACCTTGCATACGTTTAAAATTAGAACAATATTTTCCCACTACTTTAATTAACGATGACTCGTATTTAATTTTGTATAAAATTACATCCATTTATTATACAGTAAAATTTCTTTAGTTCTAATGTGCATAGAAATCATGTGTGTGTGTGTGTGTGTGTGTGTGTGTGTGTGTGTGTATATATTTACCATTCAGAATGAGATTTATATAAATGTTATCACCATTTTTTAGATGTGTCCACTAAGTTTTCAAAGTCACATAATTAGGGCACACAGAATGATGACTGGATTGTGTCCTGACTATTCTGTGCAGATTACTTTTACTTAGCAATATTTATTTTAAAAAACAGGTGAAAAGTAGTAATTTGCTATATAGTCATTCATACTCAAATGAGAATAGCAATGTGTAATGGTGTTATATGTAAACTGATAAAAAGAATCACCAAGGAAACCCCCTTTTAATTATGCTTAAGAGAAAGTCTCATAGCTTTTCTTTAGCGTAGCTTCATTCCTGGGCAATAAACAAACATAAAGTCATTACACGGAATCTGATTAAGATTTGTGAATAGCACCACCTTCTTTGGACCTTGTGACTTGCAACCAAATAGGGAACATATTTCAACTTCTTGATTTTACCATTATCTTAATTCGTATGACTATGCATTCAAGGGGCGCTTGATGGCTCAGTGGGTTGGACATCCGACTCTCGATTTTGGCTTAGGTCATGATCTCATGGTTCATGGTTTCAAGCCCTGTGTTGGTCTCTATGCTGACAGCGCAGAAACTGCTTGGGATGCTTTCTCTCTCTTTCTGTCTGTGTCCTTCCCCCCTTCTCTCTCTCTCTCTCTGTATCACAAAATAAATAAGCATTAAAAAAACTTTGCCTATTAGTAATATTAGGCTATTTCCTTCTAGAAGATCATGTTTATATATATGTGTGTGTGTGTGTGTGTGTGTGTGTGTGTGTGTGTTCAGGAGGACTGAAAATTCCTTTTCAAATATACTTACACTTATCTTTCTAAATAGTCTATATGTTATTATAATTACTTGGTTACATTTTTAAAATTTATTTACTGAAGTATGGTTGAGATACAATGTTTCAGGTGTACAACATGGTGATTCCACAAGTCTACATGTTATGTCCTGCTCCTCACAAGTGTACCTACTGTCACCATACATTGCTGTTATTTTTAAGGAAGCAACTGCATTTCAGCTGTCTTTTATTGCTTCTCAATTATAATTAAATCCCTTTTCAGGGGATATTTTTTGTCCACATATCAGTATCATTTAGCAGTGTTTTGAATATATAATCACTCAGTATTTATAGGATTAACTCAATAATTAAATGCACTATTAAATTACACAGTGTTGAGTATAAAGTAGGCCCTTGATGGATAGCTGAAAATTAATACGATGTTCATTTTTATATGAAGAGTGAATGTTTGTATAACGTATAGAGCAGTTCAACTTCATTGTAGACTCCAGTGTTGCACAGATTAAATCCGCTTTTATGCATGAACTGAAGAACTCTAATGAAAACTTAGGTACATTCCATTGATTTTTGATGGATGGTCTTTTATACATTAAAGAACCAACAGAATGTAGTATTACTTAATATACCTCAAAACATGCTCCCTTGGTAGTGAGAAATTGAGTTTGCTGGTGACTTCAAAATACACTTGATTTTTTTTCTTGCTCTTCTGCAGTGTTGAACTATCTCAGTCTTTTGTAATGTGCCCCATTATACCTAGCTGACAGATGAAGTGAGAGCTCTTAAATATGTCTAAGTTCTACAGTAGAATATTCTTGTCCTACATATTTACAGATAGTACTCAGTTGGCAAAGAAGTTACCATAGGCCAAAAGCAAAGAAAGTAAAATAAGAGAGAGAGAGAGAGGGAGAGAGACACGTGCAGGGGTTGGGTGGGGAGGAAAAGGGGAAAAAAGGAGAGGAGGGGAAAAGAAAGGCAAAGAGAAGAATAAAGGAAAGAGAGAAAAAAAGAGGGAGGGAAGGAGGAAAGAAGTAATGAAGGATGGATGGATGGAAGGAAGGAAGGAAGGAAGGGAGGGAGGGAGGGAGGGAGGGAGGGAGAAATGAGAGGCGCCTGGATGGCTTAGTTGGTTGAGCCTCTTATTCTTGGTTTTGGCTCAGGTTATGGTCTCATAGTTCATGAGTTCGAGCCCCACATCCACTGCACTGACAGTGCAGAGCCTGCCTGTGTCCCTCCCCTTCTCTCTCTCTCTCTCTCTCTCTCTCTCTCTCTGCCCTTTCCTGTTCTCTCTCACTCTCAAAATAAACTCTAAAGAAATAATTAAAAAAGAAATAGAGAAGTAGGGAGGGAGGAAGGAAGGAAAAGAAAAAAATAGGCTCTTAAATGTATTCATTTGTAACTGGAGACCTATTTCTTCTGTGCACACTAGCTGGGGCAGGGTGGATCCAATCCAAGAGAAAACTAGTTTTTGTTTCTCTGTCTTTCTTAGGGAAAATTTCAAATCACCACACAAAAAAAAAAAAAAACACAGCGAAAGAAAAACACAGTTTTAAGGAGATCAGGTTATCTCATCTTGTTTTTAAGAAATATCAATTCCAGACTTTGTCTTACATAAGTCAGAGATCTTTGTTGCCTTTGACATTCTTAAAAAATATCTGGGCATGATATTTCAGTAAGGGTTTATGTTGGATTTGAATGGGTATTACTTTTCATAGAAACATGAGTTAAGAGGCATAGGTGTTTTCATACCTTCAGAATTGCACACTAGTGTATAACAGGTACATGAACTTGATCACAGAATTCTGAAATATATGTACTTACTTACTCTTTCATTTGTCAGGTATCCATTTATTTTGGCTCCTTCTGGGAAATTGTCAGGAAATACGAATACAAATATGCACGAGACAGTGTTTTGCTTCAAAAGCTTTAGGGTTCAAAAAAAAAAAAGAGGGAGGCAAACCTTAAGTGACTTAACTGTAGAGAAAAAACAGGGTTGTTGGAGGGCAGGTGGGCAGGAGATAGGCTAAATGGGTAATGGGCATTAAGGAGGGCACTTGATGTAATGAGCACCTGGTGTTATTTATAAGTGATGAATCACTAAATTCTCCTAAAACCAATATTATACTATATATTAACTAACTAGAATGTAGATTAACTTAAAGAAACAAAAAACAACAAGCAACTTATGGTTTAGTGGGGGAAATGCAGACAATTAAACACACCATGATTCATTTTATGTTAAATGGTTTAGAAACAGAAACAAGGTGGTATGAAAACACATAGAATTGGTATTTATCACTTGAGGTACCTAATTTGCACTCATCACTTGGAAGGCTTTTTGGAGGAAATGCCACCTGAGATGGGTTGTGTAGGCTAAGGAAGAATTAGCCAGTGAGATAGGAAGAACTCTAAGGGTGAGAAAAAAACTATTTGTAGTGGGACTGGAGAGTAGCATTACTTCATCATGGTTGAGGACAGATGATGATGCAATTTGTATAATACATAAAGAAGATTGTTCTTTATTCCAAATACTATCTAGTATTTGGAATAAATACTTGTATTTGCATTTTAAAACAATTGCTCTTTGATAAGAGTAGAAAATTTCTAAAGGGCATTAAGAATGGGATATAAGAGGCATGCCTTAGGTGGCTCAGTTGGTTAAGTATGAACTATTGGTTTTGGCTCAGGTCATGATCTTGTGGTTCGTGAGTTCCAGCCTTGTGTTGGCCTCTGCACTGACAATGTGGAGCCTGCTTGGGATTCTGTCTCTCTCCCTCTCTGAATATCCCTCCCCCTCTCTTTCAAAATAAATAAACTTAAAAAAATAAAAAAAAAATGGGATATAACAATGTGAATTAAGAAGTCATTCATAGTAATTAAGTTAAAAAAATGTTGGTATCCTGGATAAGATAGCTCCTGAACAAATGGAACAAGTGAGTGGGGAAGGTTGTTAAGAAAGAAAAGTAAGATGGGGCGCCTGGGTGGCGCAGTCGGTTAAGCGTCCGACTTCAGCCAGGTCACGATCTCGCGGTCCGGGAGTTTGAGCCCCACGTCAGGCTCTGGGCTGATGGCTCAGAGCCTGGAGCCTGTTTCCGATCCTGTGTCTCCCTCTCTCTCTAACCCCTCCCCCGTTCATGCTCTGTCTCTCTCTGTCCCAAAAATAAATAAACGTTGAAAAAAAAAATTAAAAAAAAAAAAAGAAAGAAAAGTAAGATATACAACTCCAAATTAAAGATTAGCCAAGAAGATAGAGGTGGAACCAGTAGTTTTAGAAGGAGATGTTGATCCCAGAAGATCATTTCTTTTTTTTTTTATTTTTTTCAATGTTTATTTATTTTTGAGAGAGAGAAAGAGCATGAGAGGGGGAGGGGCAGAGAGAGAGACACAGCATCTGAAGCAGGCTCCAGACTCCAAGCTGTCAGCACAGAGCCCAACGCGGGGCTCAAACCCACAAACTGTGAGATCATGACCTGAGCCAAAGTCGGACACTTACCACCCAGGTGCCCCAGATGGTTTCTTTTTTAGGTACATTAGGTTTGAAGGGTGAAGGTAGTCAGTATTAGAATAGTCATTGTTAGCATAAATATTTCTGGCACTCAGGAATGAGAATGAAGCTGAGGATATTAATTTAAGTAATTAAAATATATGAGATAGTTCAAGCAATGCAAATGCATGGAATCAATTAGAAATCCTGAAAGTACTCAATTTATAAGGAGTGGCTAAGAAGAAGAGCTACTAAAGGAAAATAACAGTGACCAGAGAGATAAAGGAACCTGGAGGGAATGACATCACAGAATGCAAAAAATAAAGAGCATGTTGCAGAGGGTAAATGAGGTAAGATTGTAGAGTTGAATTTAGGAATAAGGCAATAATAAGAGGTTATGACAAAAATATTTTTAGGATGATGGTAGACAATCTAGTATAACCAGTAAATATGGACTTAAAACAGTTGGAAATAGAGTAATAGCTGAAAATATGTAGAGTTGAGGAAGACTTTGTATGTTATTTTCTTAATGTATTTTGCTTAATGGTTTTATGGAGGGAGATGTTTGTACATGTTTAAAAGCTATTGTGAAAGAACTGATAGAAATGGATAGGGTGAAGTTGTAGGAGAGAGAAGATGAAGAGTAACATCCAGGCAGTAAAGGCAGATACTGTTGCCATGTGCCTCTTCTGTTTAATGACACTATCTTCTCAGTGTCTTACTACAATATGACTATATATAGAGATAATGTGCTTTTTTTTTAAACAACTATTCTGATCCTTCTTAGTCTATATACAGCTGTTTTATGAAAAATAAAGAAATACCTAATCTTTTGAAAGCTTACTCAGAATAACATAATTTCAATAATCATTTCAGTTTATCTTGTATAAAATTACTCAACTTCCCATGCTGATCTTAGATGATATTCATATGTGTTCCTGAAAGAGGATAGGTACCTCCTGTCTTAGTAGAGTTAGGGAAAGTGACATTCATGCTGGTCCTTGGGTCTGAGCTGTCTCTTTTGAATTGGTTCGTTCCTGTAAGCAGTGCTGGCCTCTTTGGCAGAAGTCCATGGTGGATGAACTCATAGTTTATTCATGTTGTTCAGGCAATGGTACTAGGAAGTACTGGGCATTTCTCTCCCATTGATTTGGTTTCCACTTAGTTTTTGCCAGCTGTGGACTCAGAGTTAACTACGCAACTCCGACCTTTGCTGTGAGGTCATCACATGGTCTTTCGGAGGTCCTAAAGCCATTTTTCAGTCTCCAGAGTTCATGTCACCTAGGAGCTTAATGTGGCTTAGCTAAGTTTATTTGCTACACATCTTTTTATTTTTCCTTTTTCCTTTTCTTCAATTTGGCCAAGTCCTCCACATTACTATATGCTAGGTTAGTAAAGAGTTAATTTTTTGTTTTTTCCAGAATCCAGAGATGGATTGGAGTACTTATGCTTTTCAATAGATATTTTTCTCTATATTATTCTCATTATTTAACAAATCTCCCTGGTAACAACTTTCAAAGTCCCAGAGAAAATTAGTAGATTCATTTTCCTCACAATCTCTTTGTTTCCTGTTTCTATCTCCAGTTCTGTTAACTATACTAAATCCTTCTTTCTGACTCTGTGTAAACTTTAAGTGAGAGAAGATATCATTTTTCTCTATGAATAAACTCTAGGAGATGGGTCATTGAGCATGCACTTGATAAGATAAATAAGGAGAACAAAAATAGCAAATTTTTTTTTTTTACTGATTTTCCAAGAGATCAAGTACCAGCCTTGTGGCCTGGATAGAGGCTGTAATGAACCCAGGAGCATGTGTAAAGTGTAAGCAGCAACCGACAGGTTATGAGCCTATTGGGATGTCCAAGGCAAAGCAGTGCTGTAGACATAAGCACCAGTGATGCATAAACTATATCTTAAACAGAAAATCAGGTGCAAGACTCAGAACAGAGCACCACTGCCTTGAAAATAACATCTGGTTTATTGCCTAAAGCAAAGGATAGTGGGGCAGCCAGCTGGAAAGAGTGTGGTAGGGTCAGCAGCCCAAATAAATGAGTGAGCATGCCTTGAGAATTTACAAAGAGCTACTAGTCTATGATTCTCAGTCTTGGTTCCACATTATAATCACCTGAGGGAGCTTTTATTGATCCAGGTGCCCAGCCAATGCTCTATTATATCAGAATCTCTGGTTATAGGGCTCATATTTTTAAAACTCTCTGGGTGATTCTAATGTGTAGCCAAGTTTGAGAACTACCATACCAGAGGAAGAAATCTAAAAGGAGACTGGGAATCATGCTTTTGTGAAATTAGGAGCTCTTATGCTGTCATAATCTCTTTTCAACATGGACACAAATTTCTTGTATACTTTAAGGTGTTATCATGCCCAGTGTTTCTCTAAAGTTTGTGTAGTTGGAGGAATGGGCTTTTGTTAGGTTCTCCAGTATTGCTCTAGACCCATGTTTTTTTACAGCAGTATTTTTTTTTATTTTTTTAATGTTTTTTTTAATTTATTTTGAGAGGGAGAGAAGGCAGGGGGTAGAAGGAGGGAGGAAGAGTCAGAGAGAGGGAGAGAGAGAATCACAAGCAGGGTCCATGCTGCCAGTGCAGAGCCTGATACAGGACTCGATCTCACAAACAATGAGATCATGACCTGAGTTGAAATAAAAAAGTTGGGCACTTAACTGACTGAGCCACCCAGACTCCCCCACAATCTTATTTTGTAGGCTGTACCACTGAGAATAGAGAAATGAGAAAATCTTTCTTAAAAAAAAAAAAAAGTTTAGAAGAAAAGAAAGAAAAGGGGGGGGGGACTGAATAAATAAATCACAAGGTAGAGGATTCATGAATCTTAGAAGAGTTATTTTTGACAGAACTCAAAACTAAACTTTTAACCCTTATCACTTAAATAAAGCAAAGAATCTCAGTTTCCAGATGGAAACTACCAAAGCTCTAAGCTCTGAGTTTAAGGAAATTAAATTATGTGCAATACCTTTCCAACTATCAATTAGCTGAGAAGTCATCATTCAGAAGTTCTGGAAAAGACTCGATTAACATTTGTAAATCAACCCAGTATTTCAGTATAAAGGCGATTGTAATATGGTTCACTTAATATATTCTCCAAGGGAGGTAGAACAGCCTTTATGTTATTTGATTTCCAACACAGGCCCACACGTTGTTTATCACTGTATACTGTCCTTTTTAAAAATGACATTTTTATAATGCAAAAATCATGTTAGCTCTCGTAAGTATTAATTCACATATTTCACTGTTGATGTCAGCCTGACAGCATTCTTATGAGAAAACATTACACATAGCCTAACATGAATGTTAGCCCTGTAGGAGATAGCTAGAGATAAATTCTAACCTTTTTGGCCCATGACAACCACCGCTAGGAAAATGAACATGATTAACAAATTATGGAGAGATTAGTAACCCTTGTGTGTTGTAAGAATTATGAAAAGACACAATAATGTACAGGTATTGTATTCAAAATAAGAAATGCAAAGAAGACCTCTGGAAGAGTATATTTGCTAGCAAGCATCCACTTTTGTCATCCAAAGATAGTATTTTTCAGTATATCACAGTGAAATAAATAAGTAAATATATATGTATGTGTACACATACATATGTATGTGTACACATACATATGTATGTGTATATACACACACTATATATACAACATGCATATTGTATATGTGTGCATACAGGAAATATTGTATTGGAATAATACATAGCTTTCTTCAACCACAATTTTGCCAGTTCCTCTAAGATCTTAGACAAGTTATTTAAACTTTGTGACTCTGCTAAAATGTGATAAGTAAACAAGTATCATATATTAAGTGTTCAGCCCATAGATGATGCTCCAGAAATGTTAGTTGGGTAATTCACAAACTAAGATTTGAGTGATTAGTCCTTGGCAGTACAACTAGTCATTGGTGGAGTTGAGACCAGAAACACAGGCTTCTGGCTCCTCTCAAGTATTTTTACTTTTTCCTCTTAAAACTAAGAGTAGAGGGAGGTTATGGTTCTTCAGCTCTCATAGAATTTGCATCATGACTCCCTAGCTCTTTTAAAAGGAAGAGACTACTAAGTAGCTTTTATATAAGCTGTCTGGAGATAACTATGGAGATAATTTTTAAATTCTTTAAAATTAGAGCTTTGAAGTCTATCTGGAAAGATATTTTGAAGTATTCACCAATGTGTTTTTAATTTTGATTTCCCCTCATATGACCCTTCTCCCCATTTGAAGGAGAGTAAGAGTAGGTTTACTGTCTCAAGAAAGGAAAGACACAAGAAGAAAAGAAAAATGAGAACTAACTCAGTTCTCATATTCTAAATTTCAAAATAAACTTATGAATTCAAGGAAGACACAACAGTCTCGACAAAAAAAAAAAGTCTTTTGATTTGCATGATAAGGTGTTTTTTAAGCATTGACAACTAAAGTCCTGACCTAAATAACTGACAGAAAAATAAATACTCTGTTAGAATGAGTTTTTGTCACCTGGTAAATCTCCATAAAGAATCTTGGAGGAGCATAAGTGAGATGGTAAGATAAGAAAGATAGCCATGGACCAGTGTCCTCTTAAAGTAAAAATTACTCTTACTGCTACACCCCTAGCAGAGTAAGAGAACACACAGCTTTCTATTTGGGATATTGTTAATGCTTAGAAAATTCCTCAAACCGTGGTCTTGAGAATACAGAAGTAATGTTTAAATGGAGTTATTTGGCTAATGAACATAAGGCCCAGAGCCCCTGTGAGCAATAGATCCTAGGAGTGAGCAGTCACATCATTTTATTTGTCTTGTATTGCCCCGCGTGGCACAACTGTGACCTGGAAAGCCAACAGTCTGGAGTGGGCAGAGATGAGGAAGTCATTGTGGAATATGGCACAGAAACTTACATGTATGACATGGAAGCCTCATGTTGTGCTGAGGTGGAGGGTTGATTATGCCATGACCCTGGAGTAGAGGAAGTGAGAGGCTTGTAGAGTACAGGAATATGAACCTCAAGTTCTAGAGCACCACTGTTGTGTTCACATTGAAGCTTTGTCTCTTAATTGCTGCATAAACTTGACACAGATTTGGTTTTTTTTTAACTACTTTGTGTATCAGTTTCCCATTTATAAAACATGGACAGTAATAACATACTTACTCTATAGGGCTCTTATGAAGGTTGAATGAATCCATGTATATCTATATCTATAACTAACTGTGTATATGCATAGATAGATAGATATAAAGCACCTAGCATAGCACTATATAAATGTTAACTATTTCAAAATGGCCGTTTGTAGCAGGTGCCAACTATGGATAGATGCACTGTAAGGACCAGTTTCTTACTCCCCACTTTCATAACATTCCATTAGATTTACCTAGAGTTTAGAACTTATACCAAGTTGGGGGTTGGAAAAAAAAAAACAACTAAATTTACTGGGAAAAGTTTAAAGGGACTATTTGACAAGGTTCAGGTTTCTGCTACCAGGTAGAATTATAAATTAAGTTTTAAGTGTGTGTGTAGTCATATATATGTTCATTTCTTTGACATCTAAGTATGCGGCCTATGAGATTCATACCACTAAAAATTACATGATTAGAATTTGAAAAGCTTTTAAACTGAAATTTTCTTTTTAGTATTACAGTAAGATATTTGTTGCTAATATATTTCTATACGTATCTGTCTCATGTTTAAAAGTTGATGCTATTATAGCAAAATAATTAAAAATCCTGCTAAGTGATTACATAGTATAGTAGCATAGATTTAAAGTCAGGATTTTCTCAGTGATAATGTTTTTAAATAATCTGTTTCATAACTGTTTTAATTGACTAGCAGGTAATAATAAATGAATATTATCCATCGGTAACTCAGCGGAGAATAAGCTCATATTCAATTTAACCTGTAAATTTATTGTTACTTTTTGATTTCTAATCAAAGAAAAACGATATTTTTAAACACAGGAAAAATTATAAGAAATTTTTATGTGTTAAATAATGTAGAAATACCAAAAACAGAAATACCAAAAATTAATCATGTTTTGTTGAGCATGCTTACCATTTTAAGGATCTAAAACTTGTAACTGGAAAATTCTCAGGACGTCCAGCCTAAATAAAGAAGTATAAAGAACATCAAGTTGCCTTTAATCTTTATGAGTGGAAAGTGTGAGTACTTTTATTCATTCATGTGTCTAACTATGCTATTTTGTGAGCACCTTAACTCACAAACGCAGATGTCAGTACTTAAAAGCTTGGCTTTCAGACTATAGGGATTACTACTTTCTAAAGCATTCAAAATGGGGAAAAAATATGTTCACTGCAAGTCAGAAAATAAAAGAGGGGAGTGTGGGACAACAAGATTCATGTTTTATATATTTTATCTAAACTTGTAACTTCTGAGGTGGCTTGGTGGCTCAGTAGGTTGGCGTCTGACTTCACCTCAGGTCATGATCTCGTGGTTGCTGGGTTTGAGCCCCATGTCAGGCTCTGTGCTGACACCTTGGAGCCTGGAGCCTGCCTCTGATTCTGTGTCTCCCTTTCTCTTTGCCCCTCCCCCACTCACAATCTCTCTCTCTCTCTCTCTCTCTCTCTCTCTCTCTCTCTCTCTCTCTCTCTCTCAAAAGTAAAATAAACATTAAAAAAATAATAAATTTAAAAAACTTGTAACTTTTGTCCACCAAGGAACTTTCTCCCAACTCCCCTTCTTCATCTCCTTCTTCTTTTTTCTTCCCTTTCTCAGCAGTCTGGTTTTAGTCCATTTGGGCTAACAGGTACACTATACTGCACTAATATAGGGTGCTTTAATGGGCAAATGATATCTAGGTCACATACCAAATTTTTATAGCTCTAGTTCACCTGGCCACTAGACTTGAGAAAGGGAAAGTGATAAAGAAAAGATCAGGCCACTTTTAAATCAGAGAAAATTATAGTTTGTAACCAAGAGGCAGTAGTTCAACACCTCAAATGACTGTAGGGATTCATTCATTCATTCATTAACTCGTTCATTCTATAGATAAATACTGATCACTGAGTACCAGACACAGATCCATTAAATGATGGTGTTAAATCTTTTCAGCTAAATTCTTCCTGGTTCAGTCTTAGTACAAATACATAAATGTCAAGATTATTTATCAGTTTCATGGGACATTATAAAAATTCAGTAATTCATAATATATTTCTTATATTCCATGTATTTACCAGAGGGAGTGTGGAAAAATACAGAGTTGAGTGGCTAACAAGTTCTCTTTAACACAAAGAAATAAAATATTGGATGATAGTTATAATCAAAAGAATAGGGAGAGAAAAGTTACAGGAGAGTACCTGGGCATAAAAAGAGCAGAGAGTCCTGGATTTCACTGATTTTGGTGGAGAGCAACCACTTTTGAGGAGCAAAGGTAATTTTATTAAGTGTGTCACTGCCATAGTTAAAACTTCCTAATGATTAAGCACAAGAGTATAATAAGGTTTGTGATGGGTCTTACCCTCCTTCCATAAACGACTAGAAAATAACACAAATTATATGAAACACACACTTTTAGGTGGTAGACAGCAGGAAGTACAGGACTGTTATCCCTGGAATCAGGAAAACAAATCACAGTAGCCTTATGCTTGGAGAAAATTTCTGGAATGCAATACAGCAAGGGGGAACCCAAACAGAGATCAGTGGTTTTGCTGTGTTGACATGAGGACTAAACTTTTAAGATGCTGAGATGACTAGAATTTACGAAGTAGAAAACGTGAGATGAGATACACAGATAAACAGTTCCAGTAATCTACATAGAGGTATTAGTTTAGAATTCCATTCTGCACATATTACCAGTAAAACTTCAAAGGGCAAGCAAAGAAAATCTTGTAAGAAAAGAACTATCAGGGAGTTGTAAGCCAAACACTTCCCAAAGATCACACAAAACTAGGAATTACTCAATTCCTAGTTGTGGAGTCTTATTAATACATGAGACACTGTGTAGAGATGCCAGATGGATCATGCCTTACTAGTAGGACTAAGCACTAGAGGAAATACTGCTCTAGAGGAAAAAATGCCCTAAAATAAAGAAATAAAAATTTAAAAATAATAAAAATAAGGTTAAGAATAATAATAGTGTTTAAGGTTTGGAAGGATCAAGCTAACCAACAAGTAACTGCCTTCCAAACCAGTGTTCATCACTCTTTGAAGAAAGACAACAAATGTCAGCATTTAACAACATCAAAGTCACAAGCATCTAATGAAAAAAATACACAGATGTGAAAAATTAGGAAAATGAGGCTTATAACCAGAAGTGATATCTATCAGTGTACACATTCTCAAAAATGACAGGAATGGGAGAAATTTTCAATAAGGACTATGAAGTCAATTATCATGTTCAGAGATTGAAACAAAAACATGAACATAATGAAAGTATAAATGAAAAATATATTAGGTAATTTATGACAAATAAAAATATGAATATCTGAAATTTAAAAAAGTACTACATGGGATTATTATCAGATTAAGCTCCACACACACAAAAAATATTGAACTCAAAAACATAGACTCAGTATCCAAAATGAAGTAAAAATGTATTTAAAAAACTGAAAAAAATACAGAGAAAAAGACTTCTGAGACATGATTAAACAGCCTAATATGTGTGAAATTTGAGGCCATTAAAGAGGATAGGGTGAGAAAAAAAAATTAAAGAAATTATTGCCAAAATTTTTCCAAGTTTGATAAATATAAACCCACAGATTCAAGAAGTTCAACAGATACCAAGAAGAAAATAAAGGAAACTACACTAATGCAATTAATGATCACATTACTGGAATAATAATAAAGAAATAATAAGAATAATTCAGTCTTAGTACAAATACATAAATGTCAAGATTATCAGTTTCATGAGACATTATGAATAATATAAATAATAAGAATAATAAGAATAAAGAAATAAAGAATAATAAAGAAAAAATCTAGAAATAAATAAAAGGAAAACACATACAAGACGGGTAAATAAATTATGGTCCACGTGCCAGATTTGGCCTATAGCTGGTTTTTGTATGACTCTAAGGGTAAGAATGTTTGCTATACTTTTTTTGTTATTAAAGAGGAATATATGATAGTGACTGTAGCCCAAAGAACCTAAAATATTTACCCTTGTTATGAAGGAATAGAGATAAATATTACTGTAACCTTTTCTTCAGAAATTATGCAAGCCAGAAGACAGTGGAAAATACATCATTAAAGCATTGAAAGAATAAAACTGTCAACCTGGAATTCTTTGCCCATGAAAATATATTTGTAAATGGAGACCACATAAAAACTTCTTTGAACCAGTAAAGCCAAAAGAATTTGTTGTCTGTAGAACTACATTGTAAGAGATGTTAAAGGATTTTCTTCAAGAAGAATAAAAGCTATTTCAGATGGAAACATGGATCTATGCAAAAGAATGTGATTGATAAACATGTGGGACATGTATTATTTTCTTGTGTAATATATTTAAAGATAATAAGGAGGGATATGGTACAACTCTTCCTCACATAAGAAGTCTAATAAATGTAAAAGTAATGAGATATAATATCATTAGAGCTCTACAGCAATTGTCACAGCAACATCTACCAAAGCATGTTAAAATATGAGGGGAAAGTTTAAGGTGAAACAGATACTTTATAGCTTCACGTTACATCTCCTCAAATATTTATTAATTACATAGGGAAAAACATTAATGGTACAGTGAAGAAATTTGGCAGACACCACCTTAACCAAGTGGTAAATTTTAACATAACCAGTAATAAGTCAAATATACATCATTTACTATTAATTTTATGCCTAAGAAGGGACATTAACTTTGTGGTATTTTTCCCTCAAATCCATAACCTCAATCTAATCCTGAGAAAACATCAGACACATACAAATTGAAAAATATTCTGTAACATACCTGGCCATTACTCTCTAAAAGTGTTAAGGTCGGTCTTTAACGGTAAGGAGACTGAAAATTGTCATTGATTGGAGGAGATTAAGACAGGAAAACTAAACACAGTGTGGGATACTAGACTGAGTTTCAGAATAGAAAAAAGATTTGAGTGGTAAAATTAGTAATATGAAAAAAAAATTTTGTAGTTTGGTTGATAATATTATACCAAAGTTATTTTCTTAACTTCAATAATTGTATATTAGTTACGTAAAGTGATAACATTAGGACAAGTTAGGTGAAATTTTAAGAGAACTCTCCATTCTGCCTTTCCTACACTTCTGTAAATCTGCACTTGTTTGAAAATATCAAGTTAGAAATGTTAAATGACAGCTTAAAGCAAGATAAAGACAACCCTCAAGTCATACTGCTTCAATTTATAACCTGGCTATCCATTTAGCTGGTATATAACCTGATGAAAGTTACTTAAGTAAGCCTCAGTTTCCCCATGGATGTAATTCTCTCCATTGGGAGGAGTAAATTTATTTCTAGATGTAAATGTTTTAATATATGCTTGACAATAATAAATAACTCTATTATGGTAAATATATGAGAAAAAATAGAAGGAATATAAAATTAAATGAAGAGCATCTATATCCTGATACTACTAGATTCTTCAAAATATAATTTACCAGATAGCATTCTGTTATTATTGTTGCTTGTTGGACACATTGGACTTGAGGCTTATATATAATAAAAATTAAAAAAGCAAAAATACCTACCAAATTGGAAAAAAAATGTGAAATTTAATTCTAAAATATGTGTATGAAAAGTCTTTGAATATCTAAATATCAAAATACAGGGTCCAAGACAAATAAATAGAAATGCTTATTTAATATATGGTAAATTGTAACTGAGTACTCTCTTCATTTTAAATGTGTCATGAATCTGGCAAGACTAGGTTTCTTTTAGACTATCTTAATTTCATTGAATTAGATTACTGAAATGTCCAGATGATATCAGTGAGGTAGATTTGAAAACATTCTTGATACTAGTAGTTCTTTTTTTTCATTTTTATTAATTACTTTTAAATTTCCTATAAGATTTCACGTCCATGGGTTTTCTTTTAATAAATTAGATAATGGCGCAGTAAGAAAATTGCATGTAAATAAGGAAAAACTATAATTGTGAAAAATAATACAATTTTTTAATATAGTAACTAAAGTTTAATTGATATATATTACCCTTATTTTTTGACCAAGGTTTATATATTATGATATTATAGAAGAATAAGAAATCTTGACCTTTTTCTTCCAAATTCAATACTCTACTTAGGAATTTAAACATTTTTATAGGAATATACTCAAAATAGTCCAAAAATTTATCAAAGTAAAGCAAGAGTTGATGGAATAGGAAGCATTTTTTTTTTTAACATATACAAGTTTGAGAGCAGTCAGGGAAGAAATATAAATTCATACAATGCAATATACTCATAAAAGTGTTCTCATTTTAATTAATAAGCATATTCTTAAAAGAGATTTGACAAATCTTCTTTGGAGTATTTATTTGTAAAAATGACAGATTTCAAAAATCATTATCCAAAGTAAAGAAAACTAATTCCAAGTAAAATCATGGTTATGTGCAATTGTTAAATTCCACACTCTCCAAGTTTCCACTTAAAGTAATTCTTTGCGAGCTTTTCTCCACCATAAATCTGTTGGTTTTGGTTTTAAGCCTGTACATTTTGATGTTCGGTATCCTCATTGCTTTTTCTGTTTATTTCTCCAATTCACGGACTCACATCTTCATTCTATTTTGGCCCCTTATTTTCTTCTTTATAGTTGACATACATGTTCTAGAATATTAGTTACCATCATGTTCAAAATAGAATAGTCTGTGAAGTCATTAGAGGTCTTAGCTAAACAGAATGAGGAAGTTATAAACAGACATTTCCAGCACTTTGAAGTTTTCGAGACTTGAGGGAGAATTACAAATTACTATAGAAAGAAAACTGTGAATGATAAGTAAACACTGGTTTCCATAATATTCTCAAGAGTTTCCAGTACAAAGTATGGTGTATATGTACATGCATATGTATATATACAAGGGTGTGTGTGTGTGTGTGTATACACACATATACATATATGTGTGTGTGTGTGTGTATATATATATATATATATATATGGCATGTCCTCACTTATGTGTATGCATGCATTGTACAAATGTATGTAAGCATGTATGTGCATACAAGTATGTTTTCATGCATACACATATTTATATGTAGCTTGTACATATATACATATATATATAAAAGGTATCAACACATCTATATGTGCGTGTGTGCTTTCTTATGTATGTACATGTACACAAAAGTTATACACACATGCGTGCATACACATGTCTATATTTTCAAATGATGTTCACACATGAACTTGAGCAAGAGAAACTGAATTTTGTAGCAGTAATCAACACAGATAATCACTTGTAATCATTGAAAACATTTAGGGAAGATGATAATATCAAGAATAATATTTGCTGCATTGTATGGATCATGAGATAACCTTCCTTCATTGGTAAAATGTTCTCTTGAATCTTCACCAAGATATTTATTTGCATGTTTCTTATTGAAATAAAGTGGAATTTGTTTGGAGGACCTTTTGTTACACCTTTAAATGATTGCAAAAACAAAAGTTACAATTGTAAACATAAATACTTGGAGGGAAATAAAATATGTAAAGTCTTCAGCAAGAACTACTGAACCAAGGTTTCTCGAACTTCTGTACACTTTAAAATAATCTGGCACAGGTAGAAGTATTGACTTCTGGACTGTAACCCTAGGGATCAATAAATAGTAAGTGGGTTCCAGAAATTTAAAATTTTATGATGTACCCTGGGTTATTTTAATGCAGTTGGCCCATGGATCACACTTAGAGAAAAAAGAGAACAGTGCTGCAATTTGAATTTCATGATTTTTCTCTAGGATAAGGAACTAAATAGAGCAGAAAAATAGGAATTTCTGTATAGAGTCTGCCAAGTAGACATAAATACTACAAAGTTACTTCTTATAAATGTTAACATTTGTAGGCATGTCTGTAACTACACAATTTTGGCTAATGAGGGGATTTTCATATATTACATGTTTCGATACTAAGCGGGGAGGTAAACTTTATCAAATTTAAGTAGTATACTTCATACGGACCTATCGAGATTCAGGACTCTTGATGCATGTTAATGAAATAGCTATAAGCTTGTAGGTGCCAGGGCCAAAGGTAAGAGACAGATTTATTTAAAACACATTTTTAAAGCCATTTGGGATTCCAATCATTAATCATTCATCTCTTGATGAATGTATGGTAGCAGTCAAGTCAAACATGCCTGCTGTGTTGCCCCTACAAAAGTCCATTCTGAGGTTTCACTGACTCCAGTGGAATGTTTGATGGCAACATCAGCTAAGCAGATGTGGCAGGAGTGGCACTGGCTGCAGCAGTCAAAGGAATCCAGAGCTGCAAACTTCAGATGCATACTAAATGACATATTAGACCAAATCATATGCCTTAGAGCATTCACAGTCCTTGAAATATTACATTATTACTTAGCATTTCTCAAGATAGTATATGCTAGTGGGGATATAGATGTTCTTTTCTGTCAATTCTTTGTGTCACTTGCTGTAAACTTGAATTCAAACAAGCTATTCAACTAAATCATATTTCAACAAGACCTGGAAACTCCATTGCTGTGTTTACTTGGCCTTTTGTGGAGTAAAGAGCAAAATTTATGCTAGGGAAATATACTGGGTTCCTTTGACCCCACTATGATCATCTGTGGATATAGCAGTTCCCAGGCCAGAGACAAACTCTGTGTATTCATTATGAGGAAGAAAAGAGCCAATCAGCCTCTATTCCACTAACAACACTAGCAGACATATTATAATCATGACATATATTAAAAATAGCCAGATTCTTGAGTGGTTAATTTTGCTAGAAGTAATTTCATGATATTCAGATAAGTGGAAAATCATGATATAGTATTTGAATGAATGAGTTCTTTTGCTTTTATGTAAAACCATACATGTCTTTTAATTAGAGGAAATTATGTATCAGTAAGCCAGATTTTCACAAATAAGGACAGCAATATTGTGAATCAGTCTCAGATAGTGATTCTCACTAAGAATGTATTTTAACATGATGTTAAATAAAGCACAATGAAGAAAATTATTTAATGTTTTTCAGTGTGACCTATGGATAATAGAAAATAGACATAAAATACTGTATGATGGAAGTAAAACAATAAATAGTAGAAAGTAGCACATGGCCTGTGATGATGATTCATAAAATAGTTAAATAAATGTATAGCACAAATTGTATTTAAAAGTCAATATTTTTTTTTAATTTTTTTTCAACTTTTATTTATTTTTGGGACAGAGAGAGACAGAGCATGAGCAGGGGAGGGGCAGAGAGAGAGGGAGACACAGAATCAGAAACAGGCTCCAGGCTCTGAGCCATCAGCCCAGAGCCTGATGCGGGGCTCGAACTCACAGACCATGAGATTGTGACCTGGCTGAAGTCGGATGCTTAACCGACTGCGCCACCCAGGCGCCCCCCAAAAAAGTCAATATTTTTTAAAGTATTGGAGAGCATATCTATATGTAAGCTAAAACTACCCTATTGCTTATTCAAAGTTTTACCAACTGGTTACCTATTTTACTAGCCTGTTTTTTTTTTTTTTTTTATTGTTCCCTAATCCATTTATTTAACAAGGGCAGGCATATTCTAGACATTGGGATACAGAAGTGAGCAAAAGAGACAAAAATCCATTACCTTTATGGATCTTACATTTTAAAGGAGGTAGAAGGATATAGAAGATAAACAAGAACAAATTTATAATTGTTAGGGTGGAAAATAAATCAGGGACATTGCATATATTTCTGTGGGATTTTGATGGGGACAAATTGAGATTTTAAATAGTGGGCCAGGAAAAATCTTACGAGAAGCTGAGATATAAAGAGAGATCTTAAGCTGTCAAGGGAGAAACTTATGTGGACATTTATGGGGACAGTACTGCAGTCAGAGAGGACAGCAAAAGATAAGATCACCATGAAAGCAATGCCTGGTGTATTTAAGAAGGCAAAGGAGAATGAACAAAGAAAAGAATTCTAGGAAAATGGTTCAAAACAAGAGAAAGATAAGCAATGGGAAGTTCAGGCCATGTAGAATTGTGTAGGATAATGCAATTTAAGGACTTCAGTGTGTGTGTGTGTGTGTGTGTGTGTGTGTGTGTTTCTCTCAGCAAGAAATGAAGACTTTTGTTTTCATATAAAAGCCTTAATTATTTGAGAACATGTATCAACTTCTCCATTTACTTAAAAAAATAGCTTTGTTTATATCTTCTTCAGTTTCCTTCATAAGCTTTCTATAGTTTTCAGCAGAATCGGGAACTCTCTTGCACTGTTGGTGGGAATGCAAATTGGTGCAGCCACTCTGGAAAACAGTATGGAGGTTCCTCAAAAAATTAAAAATAGACCTACCCTATTACCCAGTAGTAGCACTGCTAGGAATTTACCCAAGGGATACAGGAGTACTGATGCATAGGGGCACTTGTACCCCAATGTTTATAGCAGCACTCTCAACAATAGCCAAATTATGGAAATAGCCTAAATGTCCATCTACTGATGAATGGATAAAAAAATTGTGGTTTATATACACAATGGAGTACTACGTGGCAATGAGAAAGAATAAAATATGGCCCTTTGTAGCAACATGGATGGAACTGGAGAGTGTGATGCTAAGTGAAATAAGCCATTTAGAGAAAGACAGATACCATATGGTTTCACTCTTATGTGAATCCTGAGAAACTTAACAGAAACCCATGGGGGAGGGGAAGGAAAAAAAAAAGAGGTTAGAGTGGGAGAGAGCCAAAGCATAAGAGACTCTTAAAAACTGAGAACAAACTGAGGGTTGATGGGGGGTGGGAGGGAGGGGAGGGTGGGTGATGAGTATTGAGGAGGGCACCTTTTGGGATGAGCACTGGGTGTTGTATGGAAACCAATTTGACAATAAACTTCATATATTGAAAAAAAATAGCTTTGTTAGGTGTTCAAAGTGCCTGTAACTGAGCTAGAAAGGAGAAACATGAGACTGAGAGAATGAGACACAGTACCCTCCCTCAGTGAGCTGACAATCTGTTTGGAAGACAACCATTTAGAACAAGCACAGTTACTTAAGAAGTTCTATGAAAGGGAACATTACGGAGTACTTGGTTAGCACATAGGAGGAGCCTCTAAGGAATCAAGGAATGGTTTCCCAAGGGAAGTCACATGCAAGTTGAGACATGAAAGATCAGTAGAAGTTAACCAGCGCAGTGAGAGGGAGGGAAGGCTGTGAGTGTGTGAGTGTGTGTGTGTGTGTGTGTGTGTGTGTGTGTGTGTGTAACACATCTGGTTGCGAAGGAAGAAGTGAGTGCTAGTCAGAGATTGCATAACTGGAAAGTTTACATTTGATAGTGTACATATACAAGAAAGCAAAGCAGAATGGGAATTTGGAGGAGAAAAGAAAGTACAAAGGTCCAACTGGAAAGGTGTGCAAGAACTTTTATTTCCCTGATTAAGGACTGTATCCTGAGGTTACCAGAAGACTCAAACGATTTTAAATTGAAAAACAGTTGTTTCCATTTTTATTTCAAAAGGTCAATTTTGATAGAGTACCTAACAATGGTTAAGTAGTTTTGGAGGCAATTCAGACAAAATGTGATGGAGGCCTGGGTTTGGCAGTAAACAAAAGTCCAGGAAAGGGAGGAAGATACATTTCAGGCATTTGAGGAAATAAAATTTGTAAGACTTGGTGATTTATTAGTGGGCAGAGCAATAAAGAAGAAGGAAAACTACCTGGTGTCTGGGCTCGGCAACTAGCATATAGTGCCATTACTGAGATAAGGAATACTGTAGGAAAAGCAATTTTATGAAGAGAAGATAAGTTCATTCAAAGATCCTTACAAACATTCAAGTGGTGATGTTCAGAATACAGTTGGATATATGGATTTCCTGTGGAGAATGCCTGGGGAGATACACATTTAGCAAAGCTATATTAATTTAAGGCACAGTAATGGATGAGATTGCTCAGAGAGTATGTTTAAAATTGGAACACAGGGGAACTTCAAGTGATACTCTTAAGAATCTGCAAAATTGAGGAATAGAAAGAGGAAAAAGATAGAAAGTATCTCCTTTAAGGAGATACCAGAGGAGTGAGATGAAAATTAGGAGACTGTGGCATCTCAAGAAGAGGAAGAAAAAAAAAATAAATGGTGGGCATTTTCATCTGTTTGGGCTGAGTAACAAAATTCCACAGACTGAGTAACTTACAGATGACAAACATTTGTTCTCATAGTTCTGGAGACTTGAAGTTGAAGATCAAGGTGTCAGCATGGTTGAGTGAGGGACATCTTCCTGGTTGCAGACTTTTCATTGTATCTCATGAAGCAGAAGAACCTGAGGAGCTCTCTGGGGTCTTTTTTAAGAAGCATTATTCCCATTTATGAGGGTTCTACCCTCATGATCTAATCTAAGGCCCCACCTCCTAATACCTAATATTGAATATTAATGTTTAAACATATGAATTTGAGAGGAACACAAACATTCTGACCATATCAGGGAGAATAGCCAATGTGGGTAGATACTACTGAGAAGTTAAGTAATGTAAGAACTGCAAACCATCCATTATATTTTCTAAGAAGGCATTATTAACAGTTCTATGGAAAGCAGTTTTATTGAAATGGTGTGGACTGCAGAGTTTAAAGTTTGGATGTGGTGAAAAGAAGTAGACAGATGTAGACATTGTTATAAATTGGTGTGGTGTTCATATATTAAAAGTTTAGAAAGGAGTTCTGTTTTTAAAAAAAGCATGTAAATTCTGAATTAAGTTCACACAAAAAAAAAAAAAAAAAAAAAAAAAAAAAAAAAAAAAAACAGAAACAAGAAAAATGGCCTAAATTGTTCTTTACACCCTCTGGATAGCAGCATTAGATCACATCCTCATGAGTATGGCCAAGAATTAAGGACAGTATTAACTGGGGAGGAATACATCCATTTTCAGAAGCACGCTGGACTGCAGCATGGTTTGCCAATAGCATACCTTACTGAGGGCAGACTCTTCAGATAATTACAAACACCAAGTCTACAACTCAAGCCAGGGTCATATTTCAGAAAAGCCATCTATAGAGAGCTGGAAACTCAATTTTGCCAACAAACACAGGGGCCAAGAGTATAGTTGATATCGTTCCAATTGAGTTATTGCCAAGGAAGGCAAACTATAGAGGAACTTGGAGAATTTGAGGATCTAAATTGTCAGGGCAATAGATTAGATCCAAGTGGGTGAACAAGGGAAGAAGGCTGGATAATATCAAACATGATGCTAAGGAATAGAACAGCAGGAAGCTAAGAGACAAATTATGTCTGACAAGAGAGGAGCAGAAGCCCCATCTGGGTTCTGAGTCATGGGCCAAAGCCTTGTCTCTGTTCTTCTAAAATGTAAAAGGCAACCTGTCAGAAAATAAGCTAAGGAAAATGAATGGCCAAGTATTAGCTTTCCTGAGTCCTTGTACCCTGATATACCCTTTGTGGGTCCTTAGTCTGTAGATACTTATGGCCAGAAGATTAATTGTAAAAACAGAGGGTGGGGAAGGGATCTATTGCATATTCTATAAATCACAGGTGATTTGTTGCAAAATACAAATTGTCCCTGACATGTAGTAAAATCAGATAGATGAGTTTAAACAATAATACATGTAACACTTTTACAAATGTAAGAAAATATAAAAAAAATAACCTTTGTAGAGACAAAATTGGTTTTCTAAAGGAAATAAAATATGCTGAGGGTTGTCATAATTCTGCCTCTTGGTTGATTCCATTGTCATATTGAGATGTCACCAATGAGATGATATTGAGCAGAATTTTGATTCTCAGAGTTTTCTTTGGAAGCTGAAAAGTTACATTCTACTTTACAGGTGTTTGTGCTTGATTGTGAATCTTTTTTTAAATTTTTTTTAATGTTTTTATTTATTTTTGAGACAGAGAAAGACAGAGCATGATCAGGGGAGGGACAGAGAGAGGGGGAGACACATAATCTGAAGCAGGCTCCAGGCTCTGAGCTGTCAGCACAGAGCGTGATGCGGGGCTCGAACTCATGGAGTGTGAGATCATGACCTGAGCCGAAGTCGGACACTCAACCAACTGAGCCACCCAGGCACCCCTATTGTGAATAAATCTTAAAATCTCACATCAGAATCTAGCAAGATTAATAGCATTGTTCCTTCAATGGGGGGAGGGACTCTTTATAGAGTCATATTTTAAGTTTAATCATATCATTATTGATAAATAATGAGATTATGTTTGATTTGGAGCTGTTATATTACTTATTACTGAAACATTCTGAAATGAAGCATGGGAGATATGTATGTCAAAATAAAGCAAAAAAAAAGTTATTATCTGGAAATGAGAATATCAGTCCATAGGATATGCATAATGTACTTTCCCCAAAAGGTACTAAGAGAACATGCATGATAAAATGCAACTGACAGATATTTTAGTAACAAATGTTCTACATTGAATAAGTAATCCCTAAACCTTGAGGAAAAAAGTCAAAAGCATCAATTGGGATATTTCTTTAGGATAAACTGATAAAAATGAAAATAATAATGAATGGCATGCTGATGAATGGCATGACGGTTAATGAGGTAAATATATCATCATTTTGTTTGGCACAGCAGTAATATGTTTCTCCTCTAACAAACAGTAATCAAGGATTATTCATCCTTGTGAATATTTTAGGTAATAAATATATACAGATGTAGCTATACATAAAAGCTTTGATAAGGTATAAAAAAATCAGTGTAGACATACACTTTTCTATTTAGATCAATTAAAAACTAAACATCTTGTTTACTCTGTTAACAGCAAGGAAGTACGTCTCTACTGAGGTACCCATTTACCCCAAAGAATTCCGCAACTTTGCTCAATCACAGGTGGTCAGACCAGTTTTTACAAAACTTGATCCACACTGCCATGCCTATTAACTATTAAAACCAGGCATTGGAAGGTACTGTGGACTCTTTTCCATTTAAGAGCACATGCTCCTGCTGTTCTAGAACTCTGACTATGGTGCAGGGGTGCTCTAATCTGCCTATCTAGGCTACAGCTGTTTTACACAACTAAGCTGTGAACTTTGTTTTTCAAAGATCATCTTTTGACCTCAGTGCTGGATTACATTCCATTTCCTACATCTCAGAACATTCTCATCAGATTGAATTTTATATGTTAACTCACTTTCTTAGTCTCTCCACCTTTCTATTTATGTCACCTACCAGTACTCATTGTTAGTTCACTCATTAGTAAGCTTTTGTCTTTTATTTTTGTATTTTTTAAATATGAAATTTATTGTCAGATTGGTTTCCATACAACACCCAGTGCTAGCTTTTGTCTTTTAAAATGCTCTCCCTGCTGGGCTCCTGGGTGGCTAAGTCAGTTGAGCATTGTCAACTCTGGTTTCGGCTCAGGTTGTAATCCCAGGGTCTTGAAATCTATCCCTGCATTGGGCTCTGGGCTGAGCATGGAGCCTGCTTGAGATTCTCTGTCTACCTCTGCCCCTCTCCACTGCTTGTGTTCTCTCTCTCTCTCTCTAAACAAACAAACAAACAAACAAACAAACAAACAAACAAACAAACAAATGAATGAATACTTTCCCTGCCTAGGCAAAATCATTCCTGACCGTATCAACACCCACCTGCAGGTACCCATCCACCACCTGGTCTTTCATTTTCTTCCCCCCCCCCATTTTACTTAATTAATTTATTTTTTGGAGAGAGAGAGGGAGGGAGGGAGGGAGGGAGGGGGAGAGCACAAGTAGGGGAGGGGCAGAGAGAGGGAAAGAGAGAATCCTAAGCAGGCTCCATGCTAGGTGTGGAGCCTGATGCAGGGCTGGATCCCAAGAACCCGGGATCATGACCTGAGCTGAAATCAAGAGTCGGACACTTAATGGACTGAGTCACCTACATGTCCCATTTCCCCATTTTAATGGTATTGTTTTTTCTGCTCTATCTCTAACCACTCCTACCCATTGTTGTTTCCTTCTGGAACTTGTGATTACCAAAATCTATATCATAGCTTAATTTTCCAAAACAGACATCACACTTTTTGATAAGTTCTTAAAATTTGCTCTGATTTCATGTCCATTAAATTTGAACTCCTATCCTGTTGTAAAAAGTCATGTTTGATCAAAGATAAGCTTCTATGCTAAGATTCAATGCACTCCTCCTGCTGAAACCCATCCTGTCTTGCCTTCTCATGGACTCTGTTCCACTTAGCCACTCTGTTCTTGTATCCCCCTCTGTGTGAGTATATCCATTAACATGTTGTCATATTTTCCATCTTAAAAAACAAAACCAAGTAACATCAACAATAAAATCTTTTGATTCCTCACTCCCTTTGCTCTTCTTAAAAGCAAAACATGTGTACTATCATTGACTATTTCTACTCCTCTCATTTCAGGCTTCTGCTTGCATTGCTGTACTGAAATGTCTCTGAGAAAATACCCCAATGTGGAAAGAAATTTGTATAAGTTCTGTAATACTAATTTATCCTTGACTATAAATTACAATTGAAGCCACATGCAGCAGTTAACTTTTTGTTGAGGAACCTGCAATAGAATTTGAAAGATCTTGATGCAGTGCTCTGAGAAGACAAAGCCATTACTTAGCCTATATATTGGCTTGAATAGATAAGGAAACATTTAGCAAACCTTTTTTTCCCATAAATTTTAAATTTATTTTTCTGCATCTTCATAGAGTTGAGTTTCTGTCTCATTATATTTGCTAAGGGAAGCATAAAGCTTTCAGGTAATCCTAAAAGGGTTATTTTAGTATTCTAAAGACTTAATGTAAACTTTGAAACTATTAAGGTATATTACAAGAAATAACTTTTGTTGAAATATGTACTCCGTAAATATTTTGCTTGTTAAGATTATAAATATGTTTGTTTTAGTCAGCAAGCATTTGAATACTTTGTTTTCACTTTCTCACTAAGAGTTTCTTAGTAATAAAACTCATGACTAAAAACACAATAAAAATTGAATTTTTCTTTATCAACAAAGACTTCTGCTTTGTCAAATCTAGTGTATAATTTTTAATTCTTCCATTTATGACTTCGTAGCTAATTATTTTTACCTTTACCAAAGGCTTTATTCATTGGGTTGTTATTATTTTGGTTTTTCACTGTTCATACTGACTGTTCCTTCTCAACTTTTTATGTGGAGCCTCCTCATCTTCTCCAACTTCCCCCAGGAGTTTTTTCTCACCCAGTCTCATGAATTCAATACTGTTACACATTTCAGATTGATATCACTAAGACTTTGCTCTGAAATCTGGAATCATTCCCCAATTGCTTTTCACTGTCTCTTTTGGCATCCTAAACAGTGGTCCTATTTTTCTTGCCCACACACATTTCCTAAATCTGAACCTCCCCAAGCTTTTCCAGTAGAAATGACACTGTTGTCCTTTTTTTAAGTTTCTTTGTTTTGAAAGAGAGGGAGGGAGGGAAGGAGGGAGGGAAGGAGAGAGAGAGAGAGAGAGAGAGAGAGAGAGAGAGAGAGAGAGAGAGAGAGAGAATCCCAAGCAGTCTCCACGCTGCCAGTGGAGCTCAAACTCATGAACTGTGAGATCACGACCTGAGCTCAAACCAAGAGTTAGACGCGTAACTGACTGAGCCACCCAGGTGCCCCTGTCCTTTCTTACAGTTATTCAAATATAAACTTTAGGTGATATCACCTACTCTGTCTCTCACATTTAATATCATATATCTAAACCACATGCTCCCTTTCAATCCATCCTCAAGCATACAACCCGAATGGTTCTTTTAAAAAATAAATCAGATCATTTCACCATTCTGCTTAAAATATCCAGAAACATGCAGATATTTTGAAATAAAATCTAAGTCCTTGCTGTGGCTTTTAAGGTCATGCCTGATTTGGCCCTCTTAGATTTTAGCCACTGCTAGCCTTCTTGTTGCTCCTCAGTGAGACTGTTCTTACCTTATTTCCTTTGGACTCTTTATGAAATCACTTTTCATAGATATTTTCTTAGGTGTACTTGGGATTTGTGCCTCTCTTTAAACGTAACATCCTCAGAGTGGCCTGCCCCAACAGCATTTCTTAAGCCAAACCCTTTATCTTTAGAAGCTGCTTTATTTCCTTAAAGGTACATATTATTCCTTGAAGTTACAATTCGTTATTTTGCTTACTTATTTTGTATCCATCTCCATCAGAAGACCCTTGGGAATTTGATCTTTTGGCTCACTGCTATATGCTCACAATTAGAACAGTTCCTGGCACTAACCTCAATTAATACTTATTGACTACATGGCCTGGCCAACATCAACCTCCAGGCATTATCATCTTTCCCACAAAGTTCCAGCCACACCTGTTTCATTTTAATTCTCCTACCTTTTGTCTTAACATTTCAGGGCTTCTGATCATACAGTCTTCTCTACCTGGAACAATCTACCTTTTCCCTCATTTTTTTTTTTTTCCTTTCATGGTTAATTTCATATAGTGGTAATTCTTGGCTTCAATATTACTTCTTTAGAAAGGCCAGGCAAGATTGCCAATATAACACCTGTTCCTGTCACTGCCCTCCTACTTATTTTGTTTTTCTTCATGTATTTGTTATTATTTGCTTTTTTTTTTTTTTTTTTTTTTTTTTTTTTTTTAGTTTTCAGTGTTTATACCACCCATACTAGAATAAGCTCTCCATAAACAGTGATTATATCTACATTATTCATCAATGCAAATAGTACAGTGCTAGGGCGGAAATTATACACTCAGTAAATGTTTGTTGAATAAATATTCACTCATAAGAGTGAAGGGGGCCTGACATCAATTGCCTGTTATGTCAAGACCAGTTTACCCCATCATCTTTTGGCTCTTTTTTTCTTTTTCAACGCAGTTTGCTAGTCTCTCATATACATTCTTTCTTCAGTTGATTTTAGTTTTTATCTGTTGTCCTCCTTTGTCACTCGTCTTGAAGATACCTCAAATTTAGGACACAGGATTTCAAGTTTCGTGATATCCCACACAAAAGAATGACATTGTACAAAAGACTTGGCTGCTTTCCTAGAACTCTGCATATAAAAACAGACAGGGATGAAAAGGTTCTATTACTAACAAATTCTGAGATAATGAATGCCTTTTCATATTTCCTAAAGGATGTCCCAAGTGCTTTAATAGATTTTATATAACATTAAAAATGTCATTAACATCCTTTAAGTTAATTTTATGATCTACTGATAGGTTCCCAAATGTCCTTCCTTTACATTTGAAAAAAAAACACTGCTTTTGAATATGTATAAGATCTGTCCTTAGATGATAAATTAATCTCAGGTCTCTGCTTCTATAGAAAGCTGCTGTTTGACTCTGGTTTAAACACACACACACACACACACACACACACACACACACACAGAGCTACATAAGTATAAATATTTCTCTTAATACTGCTCCTTGGAGATCATCTTTTAAAAGGGAAGGTGATGGTGAATTCAGTGTAGAACTTTGTTAGACAGCTCTTAATATTATTTATATTGGACCATTTTATGGCAAAAGAAAATTTTACATTAGCAATAAGAACTTTGGGAATGAGCCATATGGTCTACCAAGCAATTCTTGGTGAAAATACTAACCATTAAGTTTTTAGAGTTATTTTACCTAAAACTATTGTAAAATAGACATAAAATTCAGATAAATTAACTACTGTTGATGACCTAGGCAAAACATTAATGATATGCTTTTGTTTTATTCTGTAATTGTTGTAACTACTCAAACTACATTTTACTTAAAATGTAAGAACTTACTCTATAGTGATAAATTAAGGAAAAAATAGAAGACATTTATAAAATGTATTTTAAAAATTATGCTTGTTTATTTCAGAACAAAAGTAAAAGGCATTATTAAAATTTTAGCGAGGAATAACATTAAACTAAGGAATAAATTCATTTATTGCAAGATTTAATTTTATTCAAAGATTTCACCTTGAAACATTGTCACTGAAATATATATATTTAACATTTTTGCTCATGCTCTTTCCCAATTCTGAAAACTTTTATTATTTGAGGATCTGCTATTCATAGGACATACTGTGATCTGATATGTTTAATTATAATGTGATGGAATTTTCAGTATTCAAAAGTTCAAAATTTGTTAGAGTTCTTTCCCTGACCTTTATTCATTCTATATTCTATCTCCAGACAATATGTAGATGTTAACTTTTAGCCACCTGCCTCGTGGTTGAAAATGTCATTTGTCTAAAGAGCCAAGGGCCTGAGCTGACATTGGTTTCCTCTGTTGGGAAGTGGATATTCAAGTTGAGTGCCTGCCATTTATGGCCAAAATTCTGCAGAAAATTTCTGAGCTCCCACTACAGCAAATAGTGTGGGTAGAATGACCTCTGTTCTTTTAAAGTAATCTTTTATAAACAAGAGCTTGCTAGATCAAGATAAGAGTTAGTCATAAACAGCGTTACAACACAATTGCATTTGACTTCCTCATATAGCAAGTGTTACTAGATCTTTTGATTTTTCTTTTGCAAATTTTGGAAAACAAAGGAACACAACTTCTCCAATATAAACACAGGAGACATATATATCAAAAAAAAAAAAAACCAGGTTGGTAGGATTTCTAAATTAAAGATTTTTGAGTAGAAAATCTGTTTATGTTGCTAAATCTCCATCTGTACTCAGGGAGAAGTAAATGGAAATTTTAAGCAAGTAGCTCTTAAAACGAGAGATTTAAGTTATCAACATTCTGTTTTTTAAGAAGAAAAGTCATTAAAGGATCAAGAAATTCATTTTACAATTGAAGATTTTTTCTCTGGAATCTCACTTAACGTATTGTCTCAAAATGTGTTCTCTGGAATATCAATACCTTTGTATGTTAATAGGGGTATTATTAAAAGAATTGGTTAACCTAATACAGTAATTTTCATAGTGTGCTCCATGGACCTCTGGAATCCATGGATACAGTTAGGATATTCATCAAGTTAAAACTGTTTTGATAACATTGCAAACATGTTTCTTTTTCCGCTCCGTGTTGGTATTTACACTGCAGATACTCAAGCAATGGTAGATAAAACTACAGTAGTACCAGACTGAACTTGCCATTGTATTCATGATTGCCATGCAGTCACATTAAAAAAAATAAATAAATAACTCAAGATCCATGATGCAGCACTAAAAAATATTAAATCATTAAATCTCAGCACTGGAGTAAAAGTCTTAAATATTCTATGTAACAGAATAAGAAGTACACACACAGCCTTTTTCTGTATAGTAAAATACAATGCTTGCATTGAGGTAAAGCATTTTTGTATATGAGTTGCCATATAAATTAGCCAATTTTTAATTGAAAACGTTTTTTTCTTGGAAAAAAAGACTTATAGGCATACTTGGATATTTGGCAGTCATTTCTACAAAATTCAAATGTGACCACTGTAGAGGCACCTGACTGGCTCAATTTGTTGAGAGTCCTACTGTTAATTTTGGCTCAGGTCATGATCCCAGGATTATGGGATCAAGCCCTGTGTTGGGCTCCATGTTGAGCATGGAGCCTGCTTAAGATTCTGTCTCTCTCTCGGCCCCTTTCCCCTGCTCACACACTCTCTCTCTAAAAAAAAAAAAAAAAAAAAAAAAAATTAGAATTAAAAAAATGACCAGTATGCACCTATCTTTTCAGGGAAAACATCTGACCTTGTTGCCAATGATACCATTTCAGCTTTCAGATGAAAATTGGAATTTTGGGAAACATGTACCTGTTTCATGCTCTAGACCGCCTCGACATTTATAGTCTCTTTTGATGTGATTGATAACAATTTAATAGTATGATTTTTTTATTATGTTGTATAATGAAATACTTTGACATTTAAAAAATGAGCATAACTCAGTGACTCAGTATATTCCAACTGTTCTACATACAACATTATAAACACATGGGCTATGGTCTGAATGTTTGTGTACCCCTACCCTCTGCCCTCAAAGTTTATACGTTGAAACCATAATGCCCAATGTGATGATATTAGGAAGTAGGGCCTTTAGAAGTTAATTCAGTCATGAGGATAGAACCCTTATGAATAAGATTAATGCTCTTTATAAAAGAGAGCCCACAGATCTAGATAGTCCCTTCCACTATGTTGAACTAATTATACCAAGCACCTAGGTAACTAATTGCAAGAGAAAAACTAATAAATGTTAAGAACCTAATGCTACCAAACTCAAAGCAACAACTGATAATTAGGGGTGGGAAAGTAACAAAGGGGGAGAAGAAGAGAGAAGGTAGAGATCAGTATACATTTGAAGTACTTTGTAAATATCATCTTATGTAAATATTATTAAAATCATCAACAGCTGGCAAGATTGCAATCTTCACTAAGCCAAAACATCAAGATAAACAGAAACTCTGAGATTTAAAACAACCCCTGGCACACAAAAAAATTCTTTCTAGGGCATTAAATATGTACTTCATTTTGGCAGACTCAAGGCACAGGAACAAAAGTTAATACTTAGGGAGAGACAAATAAGAGATCCTCTACAGAATAAACTGATACTTAAAAAGGCAAGGGTGAGTCCATGCCTGGAATAGCAAAGCTCTGGGGTTACTTCTCATATAGGCTTCTGTGTCAGTGTTGCCTGCTGGGGTTGTGCACAGTGGCTGCACTGGGGGAATGAGAAAGAAAAATACCCCCGCCAACCACTCCTGAGGAAGTTTGGTGATACAGGAAGGTGTCACAATCCAAGAAAGCTGTGAATATGTGTGAATTTAATTTTTTTAATTGAGGTATAATTGACGTATAACACTATATTAGTTTTAGGTTCACAACATAATGATATGTTAATTGTATACACTGATACGTCTGAATTTAATGAGCAGTAGATACCCCAAACATTAATGTAGTGAGAATAAGTAGGCAAGAACCTAAATGAAGTTCAAGTATTATAAATTCCTTGTGTTATTTGGGAGGGGAGTAAAAGTACTGATTAACTTTTGGTTTTGATACATTAAGGGAATAAAAGATAAACTGAGAATCCTGTATAATAGAAAAGTGGTTTTGTTAAACAATCACAGCTCTCAGTTTGTGGCTGTGAATGCATTCAATCAGGCCACAGACAGTAGGGTTCTCTAGGTGCTTGACGCAATGAGAAATAGGGACAGGATGCTAAGAAGTCATGCAAACAAATATTTAAAACAATTATCTGCTTCATTATGTGTAAATATGTATGTATTAAGACAGCTACAAAAGAATGTTCACTAAAATGTTATTTACTTCTTGGGTATATATCATTGGATGTATTCTAGAGTTAACCTTAGAAAGTAGGGTTTCAGATCATTTTGTCTCTTCTTCTACTTATAATTTATGAGAAGAACTTTAATAATAAACCTTCTTTCCTTAGAAATAGAAATTATTTGCTTTATAGATGTCATTTCAGTTGAAAATAAAAATGATCAATACTTAGCCCTTTGATTTTATGTAACTAAATACTGGTAACTTATGCAAAATTAGAATATCTAAGAAAATCACTCCCCCTCCCCACCCCAAATGTCCAATTCCGGCAACAGTGTTAGGAAAATGATCCTCTCAAACACTCGTGTGAGTGGAATTTAGTAAAGATTTTCTGGATGGGAAGGCATACATAATAAAAGCTTTCACATGTATGTAAGAATTAGCCTAAGTAAATAATCTACTTAACCTAAAGATATACTCTAGAGTGGTAATGGTTGTGAAAGCAAATTTGGGGGAAAAAATTTACTTGTAAATAATTGAATGTTGGCTAAATAAATTACGGATATTATATTACACAGCCATAAAACAATGTTTCAGTTCAGAAGGAAGCAAACTACAACATGTGGACAAAATCTGGCCAACTTCCAATTTTTATAAATAAAATTTCATTGGAAAAACAGTCATGTGAATACTTGAAGTGTTGTCAATGGCTGTTTTCATGCTGCAGTAGCAGAGTTGAGTGGCAACTGCCATATAGACAATAGTATACTTTCAAAGCCTAAAATATTTATTTTCTGGATTTTTTTCTGGGTTACAAAAATTGTTCATTTATTTATTTAGAGAGAGAGAGAGAGAGAGAGAGAGAGAGAGAGAGAGAGAGAGAGAAAGAGAGAGCACACCTGAGTGGGGATGGGGCAGACAGAAGAGGGGGAGAGAGAGAATCGCAAGCAGGCTCTGTGCTCTCAGCGCTCTCCAATGAACTGTGAGATCATGACCTGAGCCTAACCAAGAGTCAGACACTTAATCAACTGAGCCCCCCAGGTGCCTCTGTTTTCTGGAGTTTGTGTAAAAGGTTGCCAACCTGGGGTGCCTGGGTGGCTCAATTGGTTAAGTGTCTGACTCTTGGTTTTGGCTCAGGTCATGATCTCACGGTTCATGGATTCAAGCCCTGCATTTGGCTCTGTGCTGATGTCGTAAAGCCTGCTTGGGATTCTCTCTCTCCCTCTGTCTCTCTGCACCTCCCCTGCTTGTACATTGTCTTTCAAAATAAATATTAAAAAAAAATTGCCCTTTGTCTTTATGAATGTAGAAATTAAAATATATTTGTAATTTAATGGATTATCTGTGTCATATGATCCCCTCACTTTCCCTGTGACCTACGCATGTATACCAAAACATGAACATTCATAAACGTAATAACTTTTATTGAATAGGATATGTCAAGTATTGGTTTAAGAAATTTATGTGTATGGTTCATTAATTCTCATAACACGCATTATTATTTCATTTTACAAATAAATAAGCAATGGATCTGGGAAATTACATACTTTGCATAATATGAGGCAAGTAGTGAGTGACAGAGGGAGGTAAAACTTGCACATACCTATTCATCCTTGTGACTGCTCAGCTATACCTAAAAATATTAAAAGTGTTCTCTGGATTCTTAGATTATGAGTGTTTTACTCTTACTGTTTTAACTTACATAGTCTTCTTTTCCTGTAGTGAATGTTTATTATTTATTTTGTTATTTACTTTTATTAAATTTGCTATTTAAAAAATTCCAAATATAGCCAGTCCCAACTTACAGTGGTTCAGCTTACAATTTTTTAACTTTATGATGGGGTGAAAGCCATACACATTCAATAGCAATAGTACTTTGGATTTTGAAGTTTGATCTTTTCCTGGGGTAGAAATATGAGATAAGATCCTGTTTCATGATGCTGGGCCATGGGAATGAGACACAGCTATGTGTGGGCCAAATGATCATGAGGGTAACAAAATTAATGCCCTTACAACCATTCTGTACCTATACAATCATTCTGTTTTGTTTTGTTTTGTTTTGTTTTGTTTTTTACTTTTTGTACAGTATTCAGTAAGCTACATGAGATATTCATCACTTTATTGTAAAATAGGCTTTGTGTTAGATGATTTTGCCCAACTATAGGCTAATGTGTTCTGAGCAAGTTTAAGGTAGACTAGTGGTCTAAGCTATGCTATTTAGTGTATTAGATGTATTAAATGCATTTTCAGTTAGGATTTTATCAATTTGTGATGTATTGATTGGGACATAGCCCCACCATAAGTCAAAGAAGATCTGTATTCAGCAGTTATGAATTTGAAAATTGGTCAGATTTAATATAATTTGTTGACTGTGCCTTAATTTTATCCTTTAGGAAACTGCAATTACATATTTTATAGGGTTTTTGTTGCTGGAGAAATGCTATAACAACTCCTAAAGTACAAGTTTCACTTTTGTTTTGTTTTTCATCAATGAAACTCTGGTAGGTCTGAGAGATATTTAATATTATTTTTTTAAAGGATGCTGGTACTTAGTGGCAAAGACCATCAGCAAAATTTTATGAAATGAAGAAATGCAAGATTTAGCTTTTTTTTTTTCTTCTCAAAACTTCTTGGAAGAGTGATTTATTTTCTTTATTGGTGGTTTCTCACTTTTTTACTCTTTCAATTAAAAATTCCACAATCCATTACACTCTAAAGGACACTGACCTTGTAAGCCAGTAGCCTTTTGTCAGGTATCTTTAGCCTCAAATTGTTCTGTAGCATTTGACATTATCATCTTCTTTTAATTCAAATAATCCTTTCTTCTGACATCTTTTGTCTTGGATTATGCCAGCACTCTCGCTTACCTATAGTGTTGCCCATCTTGCCATGCAATTTCCTTAGCCTCACATGCAGGGCTTCCATGACGGCTTCCATGGTGGCTCCATCACCATTTTATGTTCCCTTTCACTTCATGTCTTAGCCACACTGAGAAGCCTCTGGTTTTCAAAACCAATATGCCATTTTCATCTTTGAGTCCCTGCTCAAAGTTCACATCCTTCTAGCACATATTTTCTCCTTTTTTCCTGTGGCTGGTGTTTACTCAGTTTTTTAAGCCTCTGCTGAATTGTCATAGCCTCCAGAAAGGCTTTCTTAACTGACTAAAGGGAAATTATTTCTTCCTTCACTGAACTTTAATTTTAGATTTTTTAAAATAACATTTTATTTTTGTTTTGAGAGTGTATTCTACTGATGTTATGCCATTTATTGACAGTGGGTACCATGAGTACTTATAATGACCACTTCTTACTCATTTTTAAAAGTTTCTGTGGTACATACTACATTGAACATGATATGTGTGCAAGAACAATTTGTTGATGCTAATATTTCTTTAGGCAAAAACTAGGAGACTGGCACAGCATGTGTCTTCTGTCATGTTACTATGGGTAAATCTGTGTAAAATAAATTTGATGGCAAGCATGTCTGAAGAACTCTTTGATTTCTGTGTTTAGTTAGTATAGACGAGGAAAGGCATATAAGAAAACGTGCAATGCTTAGGAATTTATGCTTCTTACAAATGACTCACAATTTCAGGCATTTTCTTATGATTAAACCTGTGTGTGATTATAATGTGTAGATGTGCTTTAAAATCTGTATGCTATTAACTATATAAAGTTCAAGTGTTTTGAATTATGTATCACTCCTGTATTCCATTAATTGGAGATATTGGTTGTAATATATGTCAGAGATTAAATATACTTTTGGCATTTAGAAGGGTGGGAATAGTAGGTTATTGCAGCTGGCTTTAATACTTTAATGTTAACAGGAATTTTATAAGTAAAAAACTGAATAATTTTCATAGATGTTTAATTTACTATAAAGTATTAACTTGTGTCTTAAGAAGAAAAAAAAAGACATTCATTTCATTTTCCATCGTTAATCAAGTCTAAGATTGTATCTGTCTTAGTTTGGGTTAGGCTGAAAAAAAAGAGCTTGGGATCTTTAGGTTGGACATTGTCATTGAGAATAGGAACCACTGCCATAGTTGGAGATGAAATCGGATGTAGGTCAAGGGGCTGTGGGAATGGGCACCTAAAGTGCCAGCTTTACCAAAGGCATACTATTTTATTTCTCACTAATGAAGAAAAAATAATGCTATCAATTATACTATGGTATAATTTTATCACTTAGACATTTTATTTTGTACTTCTTGTTGAAAATCTTTTACATTTTTGTCTCCTTTCTCTACACATGTGTGTGTATTTGGGCGCAAAATAAATTAGGTAATGCATTTGTAAAACTCATATTCAAAGTTTGATAATTCTGAGTGATATTTTGATCCTGAATTATCAGTGTTTTTGTTTTTCTGCATAAATTGTGCTGTGTGATATTGCATGTTAGTGATGCAGCACTTCTTTTTTTTTTTAATTTTCTTTTTTTTTTTCAACATTTTTTAATTTATTTTTGGGACAGAGAGAGACAGAGCATGAACGGGCGAGGGGCAGAGAGAGAGGGAGACACAGAATCGGAAACAGGCTCCAGGCTCTGAGCCATCAGCCCAGAGCCCGACGCGGGGCTCGAACTCACGGACCGCGAGATCGTGACCTGGCTGAAGTCGGACGCTTAACCGACTACACCACCCAGGCGCCCCGATGCAGCACTTCTTAAAAAGCATATTCTTTTATTTCTTTGGGACTTTCAAGTCCTTATACCTTTTCAGCTTGTTTTGATTCACATGGGCAGGAAATGAAAAGTATGTCATAATTACTTCCTGGCTGGAGTGATTTAAAGTGTGTCTTAAAGACACATCTTGATTTCAGAGATGCTTAGGTGTAAAAAGAAAAAAAAATGAATATGAATCTTAGATTCAATAAGACATGGTATTTAGACCATATTAAATAAACAATGAAAACACTCATCAGTTAACATATTCACTGCTTTCTACCTCTTTGTTATATATATATATATATATATATATATATATATATATATATATATATATATCATGTTAGCATGTTAGTGTATGTATTTTATTATTAAGATTAATACTGATTAAAGATAATTAGATTGAAGATTAATGATTTGAATATTGTTCCTCTCTTACATAACATTTAAAAAAGAATAGTGTGATGTGTCACAGGAATGCCAGAGGTAGCTTTCTAGGCTATTTTGTTTAAGATTTAAAAAAAATGTTCTTGTGTAATTTTTAAGTTGGACAATTAAAATAAAACTACTGATTTTTAAAAAATGTTCAGTCTGTTGATAGCAAAGTAATTTGTTATATGTTGGTCCAAAATGGTGATTAAGCAATTAAAATTCTAATAAATATATGAAGTATACTACCTTACGCTTTTGATCTCCAGTTTCTAGGTATGTCCATCCTTCATAAGCTTAGAAGTCTTTGTGAAACTGAGGGGGGAAAAAAAAGGGAATAAAACTGTTTATTTCAATGTTGAATCCTTTTAGAAAAGAAAGGCTAGTTACAAGGAATGGAGACAGAGTTTAAATATAGTCAAGATTGAAGAGTTGATAATCTAGGATTGGAGAACCTCATAGCTTTTGCATTCTTGCATTAATGTTTCCTATTCATATTTTTATGCACAACCAGATTTAGGAACATGAATTGCCAAGATTATAAATTTAATATATTTGTTATTTTAAAAACACATACCATCCTGATATGTCATATATTTCTTCATAGCTTTGATAAAAAAAATCTAAAAAATGATAGAAGACAAAGAAACATTTGAAATATGATCATTAAATATTTTTAGAAAAATGTTTTTACCCTTTGTAAGTTCTGGTTTTAAATGTTAGCACACGTTTTGATTTTTCATTCTGAGAAGTTGTATACAACTTCTGAGATTATTTAAACTGCTCTCTGCAGATATTCTTGAACATTTTCATTATAACAGTTCCTTCTGGGTGGGATTTAACCCATATTTTAGAATATTGAAGAATTCATTAGAAGCTGTTTTCCTCACTTTTCTTTAGTTATATTATTTCTTGATTCTTCTGCTAAAATAGGGTTGGACTTTGTACTTTTTTCTGGTAGCTGTGGTGAAAGCAGTAAATCACCTCTTCAGGGTGCCTAAGTAAGGATCAAGAGTTCCAGTACATCCAAGAAGATTAATAAGGAACTCTGCTTTCACTAAGATTACTTGCCTGTATTAAAAGCCACTGGATCCCACAAGCATTGCCGTACTGTTTGATTCATACATAAAGCTGATTTTTAACTAAGCCTATGTCATAATATAATGTATAATTATCCTATTTTAAGTGATCAATTATCAACTTAATATTAGAAATTACAAATTGAGCTAATTTTTAAACAATTCATCTTTTAAAATGTATTTAAGTTATGAATCTATTCCAGCTTTCATATATATTATACATACACATAAACATCATTATATATAAATATATATATTTCTGTAGGGCATAAGATAGGGTTATTTAAATGGTCTTTAAATTCCTTGCTTTAATCCATGGCATAATCCACTTAACTCACTTGATTAGTGTGTGTGGCAAGTGAAAACACAGCAAAAGTTTTATATCTTCATCCTTTAATCTACTCATCCATTTCAGACCATTAATCACTAGGTAGAGGGGAAGCCAAACCTCAGTGGCAGCTTTAGGGATGCGTATAGGGAAAGAGCATTGGACTAAGAGTCAGAAGAGCTACTATGTGACTTCAGTATTGTTCTTTATCACTCATGTAACTTTTGGAAGTGACACATCTCAAGAGATCTCAGACTCCTCAATTTTGAAATGAGTGCAGTGGGCCAATGATCTCTATTATTATTGTGTATAAAATATTATAATTCAGAATCCACCACAGATCTTTTATTAATATTGAAAATCAAAGTTATGTCCTAGAAAATGAATGTTCTGTAACATTAATTATTGAAGTAATTATATTTGCACTTTATTTTCAAATATAATCTACTAAATTAATATTCTGGAAAGTTATATGCATTTTATGGTATTGACATTGTGAGAAAGTGACACTACTGTAATAAAAAAAATTTAAATATAGTTGGATTAGCCCCAAAATTTGGAAAAAATCAAAGACAGATGACTTTTAATGAAAAGATAAAGACCACTCAAAAATAATATTCTGATAATGCAGTCAAATGATTCCAATAGAAATGAAGAGGGCTTCTAAAAATCACCACAGTGAAATTTTGAAAGAACGTACATAAAAGATGAAAAATCAAAATCTAAGGATGAGTAAAAGCTTGAAAAATTGTTAGTAACCAAGTGAGATAAAGACTTTAAACATGTTTGGGCATGAAATGTCCATCAACTGATGAATAGATAAAGAAGATGTGGTATACATATACAATGGAATACTATTCAGCAATGAGAATGAACAAAATCTTGCCATTTGCAAGAATGTGGGTGGAACTAGAGGTTAATGCTAAGTGAAATGAGTCAGAGAAAGACAGATATCATGTTTTCACTCATATGTTGAATTTGAGAAACTTAATAGAAGACCATGGGGGAAGGAAAGGGGAAAAAATAGTTTCAAACAGAGAGGGAGGCAAAACATAAGAAACTCTTAAATGCAGAGTACAAACTGAGGGTTGATTGGGAGAGGGGGGTAAATGGGTGATGGGCATTGAGGAGGGCAGTTGTTGGGATGAGCACTGGGTGTTGTATGTAAGTGATGAATCATGGGAATCTACTTCTGAAGCCAAGAGCACACTGTATATACTGTACATTGGCTAATTTGGCAATAAGTTATATTTAAAATAAATAAATAAATAAATAAAAATTCAAGTGTATTCTAAAAAAAATGGGCATCTTTGAAGGGTTTTTATAGACACAATATGGGGAAGGCAGGAGTCCCCTGGCATACTGTATTAAGATGGCAAAGAGGAAACGCTTTAAAATCCTTCAGTGCCTTTTTTTTTAAAAGAAAATAATAAAAAAAAAAACCCTTCACATTGTCACTGTTGTTATCACTGTCACTAAATTTTAAGTTCTTGAGTAAGTCAAATTTATTTTCTTCCCAAATATTTAACTTATTTGGTTCTCTCTGCACGGGATGTTTTTCTCTCTTTTCCGTGGCTAATCCTACTCTTCCTTTAAGACTCCATGAAATTTCCCTACTACAATCTTTATATATACAATTTAGTCTAGAACATAATTTATTTGCATATTTATTTAGCAATATTTATTTCACTAACTAGACAGAAACAATGTCTATTTAGGAATAGAAACCTTATTTTGTGATCCCTGTTTTCCAGCCATCTGGCACTGTGCCAGGAACATAAGAGAAAATAATAAATATTTGACAAATATAAGCAAATGAAGAAATTATGTACAGCTTATTATCTCCCAATATCTACTCCCCCCCATCCTTTAATAGAATACTTTAATTTTGCTGTGCACATGGCTGCTAAGGTAAAAATATTCCCGGACTCTCTTATTACGAGGCTTATCCACATGACTAAGTTCTGGTCAATGACACATGAGCAGTACAGCTGTATCTTCTGACCTGAGCCCTTAAAATGAAAAGGCATGTCCTCTCTTTATCAGTGGCCAAGATCTGTATGTGATGGTAGGAGCTAGCACAGCCCTCCTGGCAAAGAAAATGAAAGCTACTTTTTGAGGATGGTACCTTTGGAAAAGGAATGCTACTTTTTGACTAAAGAAGTGAAGGAGCTGGGCTTGTTAATGTTGTAGAGTTAATTATTAGGTATAATCTACTGAGATTTTTTTAAGATTATTTGCTCATTTTTTTATTATTTAAATTTTTTTAATGTTTATTTATTTTTGAGAGAGAGACAGAGCTTGAGAGGGGAAGGGCCAGAGAGAGAGGGAGACACAGAATCCGAAGCAGGCTCCAGGCTCTGAGCTCCGAGCTGTCAGTGCAGAGCCTGATGCGGGGCTCAAACTCACAAGAACTCCCAAACCGTGAGATCATGACCTGATCCAACGTTGGACGCTTAACCGACTGAGCCACCCAGGCGCCCCAAGTTTATTTACTAATTTATAGAGAGAGCATACCAGAAAAAAAATGAGCACAGATGGAAGGGGGTAGCAGAGAGAGAGGAAGAGAGAAAATTGCAAGCAGGCTCCTTGCTGTCAGCACAGGACTTGAACTCAGGAATTGTGAGATCATGACTTGAGTGGAAATCAAGAGCCCCTTGCTTAACTGAGTGAGCCACCAAGGCACCCTTACTCAGATTTTGATGTGAGAGGAAAACAAATTTTTCTTAAGCTGTTGGAATATTTGCATTTTTGTTACCATAGCTAAAACCTATATTCTAATATAGCTTCAGATAATGTCATCTTGAATGGATTCTAGGGACACTACAATTAATAATAATCAAGCACTGGTACTTGACAGCAAAAAACAGAATTTCCTTCCTTAGTGACTAAAGAATAATCAGAGACTTTATTAGCTGAAAAAAAGAAAAAAATCTTTAAGAATTGAACTGAAATTAAACCCATGGTTTGTTTTTAGTTATTTTTTCCTTTATGGTGGGCAACATTTCAATTATGGTTTAAATCTTTGTTGTAATGAACGATTTTAAATAAAGGCATGGGAGATGGGTAATTGAGTCGTTAAGGACAAACATGGCAGCAGAAAAAACTTTCTAAAACATAAAACAGAATACATTTCAAAGGAAGTGTGTCAGTTTTAGAAATATTGAGAATAGTTTAAAAGGTTTCTGGGTTTTTGCCTCTTTTCTTTTGTTTCTAATCTGCATAAGTGATCTAGACATGGAGACCAGCTGCAAATATGTTTAATTTGATAATATACAAAGACAAAAGCTGGAATAAATGCAAAGCAAAGTGAATGAGAGGCTAGAATCTTTGGGGATAGAGAAATTACATCATACATGTGGTAGAGAGATACTAAATCATACATGTGGTAAAAAGAGAAAATAGATTCAGATTTAAAATACAGATGAAAATATATTTCAAAAATATCTAAATATCCCCTTTAAGTCATGACTATATTGAAATATATTAGCTAATTTGTCACAAAATAAAACTGCCCTAGTAAACTAATAACATAAATTATTATTCCTTCAAGTGCATACCTCCTTAAAAATATAATCATTTGACTAACAGATATTATACTGATATCTAAGATAATTTCACTAATGGATATAATGATGTACATATGACTATGTATAGAAAAGGGAGGGTTTTGCGAGGAAGTTGTTATAAGACAGACTGGAAAATTTCAAATGCATCAGGGAGCATTCTTTTTTAGTGTTAAGTCTTGAATTGTCAGAGGTTTGGAAGAGGATTTGGGTTTCTATGATTGATTTTTACAGTGATTTTGCTCAAGTCCTTTTAATGTGGTTTACTTCAACATGTGGCTCAATATTATTTTTCCAGAAATAAAATGGAATGCTTTATAATTATTTTAGCACTACCAATGGTCTCAGTCTTTTCATGATATCTGCATTTTAATCTTTATCCAGAACCTCTCAAAAATGTAGTCCTTAAAATGGTTTATTTGTGACATTATCAAATAGTTGGTATTAGTTTTTACTTTCAGAGATCCTATGCTGAGATTCTTTAATTCCACTTGAAACAAACACTACTGAGGTACCTAACCATAATGTAGTAACTAGATTTCACTCTAATTACTGCAGTAAATTCAAAGAATCTTTAACTTCTGGGTGTCTTAGAAACTCTTTACACCAGAGCAAACTTTTATCCTACCAGCCATCACTAAGGTTGACAAGGTTAGCAAATACAAGTGAAGGGGATCCAGTTAGATTTGAATTTCAGATAAACAGTGAAACATTGTAAAAGATATAGATATAGATATAGATATAGATATAGATATAGATATAGATATAGATATAGATATAGATATAGATATATCCCATGCAATATTTGGATCATACTTCTATTTTTAAAATCTTCACTGTTTATCTGAAATTCAAATTTAGCTACCCTGGTCATTGGCAGTCCTAGTCATTGCTTGTCCACAATGCTGGGATTGATCAGGAGGAGGTTTGTCCACAGGAGGTTTTACATGAAAGAAGGTAAAGGACCAATTCCAAATGACAGTCAGTAGTGTGTCAATCTGAAATAAAAGTTTAAATAGTCATTTGAGGAACAACTCTGATTAAACAACTGGCTTATTAAATAATTGCATTAACCCTTCTCTCTTTATAACATTTATTGAAGACATCGAAGACTAAATCAGACAGCCAGGAGCTAGTGAACTAAGGTTAGATGGAAATCAATGCCATGACAGGACAAGACCCAACCCTTTTTCTTTCTATGCTGTGTGGCTACTCCTAGGATTTCCCCTCCCATTCTCTACCAGCCAACAGCTGCTTTTATCTCTGGGGCCTTTACCAATGGAGAGGTGGAGCTACTTTTTCTGCAGACTAACTTCCTGAAGCGACATAAATTAAAGTCAGCTGTTACCAATGAGAGGTCTCCTGGTGAAATAATGTCTCACACTCTGAAAGTGTGACCTGGTAAGTCTGGGTACAGAAACCAAAGTCCAGCTTTGATTCTGGACTGCTAACACCCTCTGGTACCTGATAAAAGAACACAAAAATCCTCCCTGAAGAGAAAAAAGAAAAAAGCATCTAAGTCCTTAAATTATATCTCAGAATAATTTTTCAAACATATCTAAAAAAACAATCCAATATAATGATATTAAAAAGGAGACATAAGTTAATCTCAGCAGATTCAGGAGGTAACAGAAATATACTTCTAATAATTTCAGATATTTGAATTATAGATTGTCCTCGATGTAGGATGGTTTGACTTTTTTTTTTTTTTGGTGGTGTGAAAGCTGTATGCATTCAACAGAAATGCTACTTTAAATTTTGAATTTTTATCTTTAACCATATTAGCAAAATGCAGAACAATGCTATCTTGTGATGCTGGGTGGCAGGAGCAAACCATTGCAAGTTTGTCAGCCGCGTGATCCTTAGGGTAAACAACCAATAAACTAAAAACCATTCTATATCCATATAACCATTCTGTTTATCTCTTTCAATAACTATTGGAAGTATTTATAAAATAAATATTGGAAGTACAGTATTCAATAAATTACAGGAGATACTCAACTCTATTACACAATTGGTTATTCTTTTTTCCAACTGCAGGCTAATAATATAAGTGTTCTGGATATGTTTAAAGTAGCTTAGGCTAACCTATGATGTTCTTTAGGTTAGGTCTATTAAATGCATTTTCAGTTTACAGTATTTTCAATTTATGATGGGCCTCTTGGGACATATAATCCCATTGCTAGTCAAGGAAGTTCTGTATTTTATTATAGATGGTAAAGAAAAATAAAACCCTTTATATAGAGAGAGATGATAGCCAAATTTAAACTTTTAGATGGAAAGGAAACATTGCATATTTGAATGACTAGCAGATAAAATTATATTGAAAAGATGGTTTAAAAACATTGTCCCAGCTGTAAGGAGAATTAGTGAATTGGAAGGTATGTCAAAAGATATGTAAAGGTAGAATAATGTACAATATACAAAAAAGGAAAAGAGACATCGATGATACACTGAAAAGATATATATACAATGCACAAAAAATATATTTATATATATGTATATTTAATGGATTGTAGAAAGAAGTGGGAGCAGAGTCAATATGTACAGCTATAATGGCTTAGAACATTCTGAAATTGGTGAAAAACATCATGCCTACATATATTCAAGAGGGCAAAATATCCCTCAGCAGAATATAGAAGAAGAAATACAAGTCTACAGACATCATAATAACATTACAGAAGAATAACAGAAAAGATCTTAAAAGGGCCAGAGGAAAAAGATTATTTTAGAGGAGGATAGGCTGACAAACTTTGATAGGTTTTCAAAGCAATAATGGAAGACAAAAAGAGTAGAAATATAGCTTCAAGTTAAAGAAAGAAATAGCCAACCTATAATTTAAAATCACAAAAAAAAATATTTAAAAATGTAGGCAAAGTAAAATAATTTACAACTAACTACAGAAGAGAAATTTTATCACTAGCAGACCATTAAAACAGGAATTTTAAAAGGTGTTCTTAGACATAAGCAAACTATTTATATTAAAACGATGTGCTAATTTCAATTTAATAGTATCGTAAGGTTAAAAGCAAAAGGAGGGAAAAGTTAAACCATGTAAACACCACTTTAAAAAAATATGGCTATATTATTTTTTTTTAATTTTTTTTAACGTTTATTTATTTTTGAGACAGAGAGAGACAGAGCATGAACAGAGGAGGAGCAGAGAGAGAGGGAGACACAGAATCGGAAGCAGGCTCCGGGCTCTGGGCCATCAGCCCAGAGCCCGAAGCGGGGCTCGAACTCCCGGACCGCGAGATCGTGACCTGAGCTGAAGTCGGACGCTCAACCGACTGAGCCACCCAGGCACCCCAATGTGGCTATATTATTAACAGCAGACTTTAAAATCTTCTTTAAAATAAAAGGCATTGCAAAAGTAAAGAACGTCATTTTATGATGATGAAGGTTGAATTTTCTAAAAAAAGTAATTGTTAATCAGTATGTTAATCATACCTAAAATATGGCTGAAGACGTATCAGTCAAATTAGAATTATGAAAGGTTCCTGGGTAACTCAGTCAGTTAAGCGTCCGACTCTTACTTTCAGCTCAGGTCATGATCTCACGGTTTGTGTGATTGAGCCCCGTGTCGGGGCTCATTGGTGACAGTGAGGAGTCTGCTTGAGATTCTGCCTCTCTCTGTCTGTCTCTCTATGTCTGTCTCTTTGAACCTTCCCCATCCCACTTCCACACTCTCTCAAAATAAACTTTAAAAATTAGAATTATGAAATAAAATAATGATATGAATGATCATATTGATAGATTTGAAAATACCTTCTTCAGTAAGGTTGTTTCATACATCTATAATGAAGTGAGATTGTTTTGTCACATTCTATATTTCATCCTGGATTCCTTAACCTTTTAAATGACTTCTATAAGTTTGCCTATATTAAGGGTCACTCCTAGCGCTGTAAAGTTTTATAGGTTTTGACAAATGCACGGTGTCAAGTATTGTCCGTTATGGTAGTACACAGAATAGTTTCTCCATCCTAAGAAACATCCTACCTATTCAGTTCATCTCCACTTCTGCTGAATTCCTAGAAACCATTGATCTTTTACTTTTCTTATAATTTTGCTTTTTCCAAAATGTTACATAATTGGAATCATACAGTATGTATCATTTTTAGATTGGATTTTTTTCACTCAGTGACATTTAAGATTTATCCGTATATTTTGTGGTTTAATAGCTTATTTATTGTATTTTTTTCCTGAATAATATTTCATTGTATGATGTACCACAGTTTGTTTATCCATTCACTAATTGAGGGTACATTGGTTGTTTTCAGTTTTTGGTGATTCCAAATAAAGTTGTTAGAAACATTCATGTGCAGATTTTGTAGAGACCTCAATCTTCAAATCAGTTTGCAAAATGCCTGGGAGTATAATTGCTGGACTGTATGACAGGACTTATAAGAAATTGTTAAACTGTCTTTCAAAGTCGCTGTATCACTCTGCATTCTCATAAGCAATGGGTTAGGGTTTCTGTTGGCTTGCATCCTCGCCAGCAACTGGTATTGTTAGTGATTATATTATTTATTTATTTACTTGTATTTTAGCAATTCTGATAGGCATGTAGTGGTATCTCCTTGTTATTTTAATTGTAATCTAATGAAAAATTTTATTTAATAGCTTTTTGTTATGCTAATTTGCAATCTGTGTATCTTTGTTGAGATGGCTCTTTAACTCTTGCTTATTTTTAATTGGTTGTGCATTTTCTTGGTGAGTTGTAAGAGTTATTTATATATTTTGGGTACAAGTACTTTATCAGACAAATATTATATTTACAAAACGCATATATCAACAGATTCAAGGCCATCTAGATTTTCTTATGATTTCTTCTAGAATTCTGTGTTTTTGTGTTTTATATTTAGATATATAATTGAATCTGAGTTAATTTTTTTGTGATATGTTTGAGGTGTATGTCTAGATTCTTTGTATTTCTTCTTTTTTTTTTTTTTTCCTTCCCCACTCCCTCCTCCTTTCCTCCTTGTCCTTTTCATCCTCCTCTTTCTTTTTGGGTATGTGGATACTCAACTATTACCAGTACTATTTTTTGAACAAAACAAAACAAAACAAAACATATCCTTTCTTCATTGAATTGCCCATGCTCCTTGGTCAATGATGAGTTGACTGTATTTGTATAAGTCTATTTCTGCCATATTTCTACTCTTGTGTTGACTTATGTGTTTATTCTTCACCAATATCACACTCTCTTGATTACAGTAACCTTGAATAGTCACAAAGCTGGATGGTTTGAGTTCTTCAGTTTTGTCATTTTTCCTCAGTATTGTGTTGGCTATTCTGGGTCTTTTGCCTTTCCATAATAAACTTTCCAATGGGTTTGTTGATATTTACAAAAGAGGTATGTGTAAGTTTCAAGTAGGTCCAATTGGTGGATAGTGGTGGTCAGATTTACTGCATTCTTACTGTTTTTCTTCTGGACTGTTCTTCCTGAGAGAATGTTGACTACTTCATCTGTAATAGGGGATTCAGTTATATCTCTTCTTAATTCTATGAGATTTGTCTCACAAATTTTGGCACTCTTGCTGTTAGCTGCATACATATTAAAGATTGTTTTCTTGGAAAGTTTATCCCTTTACCACTATGTGATGCCTTTCTATACCCATAAGTTTTCTTGTTCTGAAGTATACTTTGTCTGAAATTAATATAGCTATTCCTGTTTCCTTTATATTAATGTTAGCATGGTATGTCTTTTTTCATTCATTATTAATCGATCAGAATCTTTATATTTAAAAAGTGGGTTTGTTGTAGATAATATATAGTTGAGTCTTGTTTTTATTCACTCTAATTATCTTTTATTTGTTAGATTTATATCATTCACATTTCAAGTGATTATTATTATATTTGATTAATATCAACTTTTTTGTAACTGTTTTCATTGTATTTGTTTTTTCTTTTTTTTCCTTTTTCTGCTCCTCTGTTTTTAATTGAGCATTTTATACAATCCCATCTTATCTCCTTTCCTAGTATATCAATTATACTTCTTTAAGAACATTTTTATGATTTCCCTGCAGTTTGCAATAAACATTTTTAACTAATTTAAGCCCACCTTCAAATAACACTGTACCACTTCATGTGTAGGGCATAGCTTACATTTCCAATTCCTCCTCATCCCTTATGACATTATAGTATTCATTTCACTTATAAACACACAAAATATTATTACTATTGTTACTTTTAAAAAGTTATCTTTTAAAGCACTTTAATATGAGAAAAATAAAATATTTTATTTTACCTTAACTCACTCTTTTTTGATACTTTTCATTTCTTTATATAGATCTATATTTCTGCCTATATCATTTTTCTTCTCTTTGAAGAATTTTTAAATCATTTCTTACAAGAAAGATACACTGGCATGAATTTCTTGTTTCTATTTCTATGAGAAAGCCTTTTTTTTTTTACTTTTAAAGAACAGTTGCACTTTATATAGAATTCTAGATAATTAATTTTTCTTTCAACATTTTAACTATTTTACTCCACTTTATTCTTGTTTGCATGCTTTCTGATAAGTCTGCTGTAATTCTTACCTTTGTTTCTCTTAGGGAATGCATTCTTCTATCCCCTTTTGGCTTCTTTGAAGATTATTCCTTTGTCTTTGGTTTTCTGCAGTATAAGTATAATATATATATATATATATATATATATATATATATATATGAGTCATTGTTGAAGGGTACTTATTCTGCTTCATCTTCTCTGAGCTTCTTGGATCAGTGGTTTAGTGTTTGTCACTAATTTTATAAAGGTTTGTCTATTATAAATGTGCATGATTTTGTTCCATTCTTTTTTTTTCTTTTACATTACATGTTACACCTTTTGAATTTATGAGTGCTCCTTTCTATATTTTCATTCTTTCTCTCTCTCTCTTTTTTTTTTTGAAACTCAGTTTTAGCAGTTTCTATTGATAAATCTTCAGTCTTTCTCTTTCCTCGGCAATGTCCAGTCTACTGATGAACCTATAAAAGACATTCTTTATTTGTTACAGTGTTTTTGTTTCTAGCATTTCCTATAATAATTTCTCCCAGTCTCCATTCCTCTTCTCACATTTTTCATCTATGTTTGAATAGTGTCTATTTTTTCAAATGGGGCCCTTAACATTAGGTATAGTTAACTGTTTTAATAGGCTCTATACTTTAGAGTAGCTCTAAGTTTACAGCATAACTGAGAAGTAACAAGATTTCCCATGTATTTTCTACCCCCACATCGGCACAACATCCCTCACTATCAAAGTCCCACACCAGAGTGGTACATTTATTAAAGTTGATGAACCAACAATGACACATAATTATCACCCGACAACTATAGTTATAATTAGAGTTCATTCTTGGTATATTCTATTGGTTTAGATAAACGTATAATGATATGTATCCACTATTAGAGTATCATAAGAGTAGTTTCATTGCCCTAAAATGTCAGTTACACTCTGACTATTCATATCTCTCAAGCCCCTACCTGGTAACTACTGATCTTTTTCCATCTTCATAAGATTATCTTTTTCAGAATGCCGTATTGTTGGAATCATACAATATATGGCCTTTTCAGATTAGAGTCCTTTATTTAGTAATACGCATAAGTGTCTTCTGTGTCATTTCATGTCTTGAGAGCTCATTTCTCCTTAGTACTGAATAACGTTCCATTGTCTGTATATGTCATAGTTTACTTTTTCACTAATCTACTGAAAGACATCTTGGTTGCTTCCAAGTTTTAGCTATTATGAATAAAACTGCTATAAACAACTGTATGCAAGTTTTTGTATGAACATAATTTTCAACCCTTTGAAGTAAACACCAAGGAGCAAACTATCCTCCAAAGAGGTTATATAATTTTGCATTGCAACCAGCAATGAATAGGAATTTCTGTTGTTTCCCATCCTGGCTAGCATTTGGTAATGTTGCAGTTTTGCATTTTGACCATCCTCATAGGTATGTAGTAGTATATCCTTGTTTTAATTTGCAACTTCCTAATGACACATAATGTTGAACATCTTTAATCTGCTTATTTGCCCTTTGTGCATCATTTTTCCTTCAGTTTATCGAAGCATAAGTGACAAATAAAAACTGTATAATCTGCTATAGTCTGAATATTTATGTCCCACTAAAATTCACATTTTGAAATCCTAATGCCTGATGTAATAGTATTAGTAGGTGGGGCCTTTGGCAAAGGCTGACACCATGAAGGCACAGTCCTCATGAATGGGAATAATGACTTATAAAAGAAGACCCTTCAGGTGCTTGGGTGGCCCAGTCAAGTGTCTGACTCTTGATCTTGGCTCAGGTCATGATCTCATGGTTCATGAGCTAGAGCCCCACATTGAGTTCCGTACTGGCAGCACAGAGCTTGGGATACTCTGTCTGCCTCTATCCTGCTCATGCTCTTTCTTTCTCACTCTCAAAATAAATAAACTTCAAAAAAATAATAAAACAAAGAAGACCCAGGGGATCTCTAGTCTCTTTTTCCCTTTGAGGATACAATGAGAATTTCCCAACCCTCAAGAGGGCCTTCACCTGACCATGCCAGTGCCATAATCTTGGACTTCCAGCCTCTAAAACTGTAAGCAATACATTTCTGTTGTTTATAAGCTACCTAGTTTGTGGTATTTTGTTATAGCAGCCTGAACAGACTAAAATAATACTTAAGGTATACAAGCTATACAGTGTGATTATTTAGCATATATATACTGAATATCTTTGGTCATGTGTCCGTTCAAATCTTTTCAACATTTTTTGTTGGGTTATTTGCTTCCTTATTGTTGACTTTTAAGAGTTCATGGTATATTTTGGATAATAATCCTTTATCTGATGATGTCTTTTGAAAATAAATATGTTCTCTCAGTCTGTGACTTGTCTTCTTCAGTGAACTTCTTCTATTCAGAGCAGTTTTTAATTTTAATGAAATCCAGCTTATCAATGCTTTCTTTCATGAACCGTGACTTTGGTATTGTATCTTGAAAGTCATCATCACACTCAAGTCATCAAAGTTTTCTTCTGTTATCTTCATACTTTTGCATTCTATATTACGTCTATGATTCATTTGAATTAATGAGTATAAAGTCTTTGCCTAGATTGATTAGTTTTTTCTGTGTGAATGTCCAGTTGTTGCAGCACCATTTATTGGACAGATTATCTTTGGGGCACCTGGGTGGCTCTGTCAGTTAAGCGTCCAACTTCAGCTCAGGTCATGGTCTCATGGTTCATGAGTTTAAGCCCTGTGTTGGGCTGTGTGCTGACAGCTCAGAGCCTGGAGCCTGCTATGGATTCTGTGCCTCCCTCTCTCTCTGCCCCTCCTCCACTCGTGCTCTGTCTCTCTCTGTTAAAAATAAATAAAAACATTTTTAAAAAGCTTAAAAGATTATCTTTGCTCCATTGTATTTAGCTCATTTGTTAAATATTATCTGTATTTTTATATCTACATCTATAAGTATTTATAGATATAACTCTATATATATGTCTATATTCTTATTTTTGAACTTTCTTCTTTTCTATGATATGCTTGTCTATTCTTTTGCTAATACCACACTATCTTGATTAGTTTAGCTTTGTTGTAGGTCAAAGTCAAGTAGTGTCATAAATAGATGTTGAGTATTGTTAATTACTTTTCTGCACTGATTATACTATCATGTGAGTTTTCTTCTTTAGTCTGTTGATTTGATAGAATTAAATTTTGAATGTTGAACCAGCTTTGCAAATCTGGATCATGTTATATAATTCTTTGGTATATTATTAGATTCAGTTTGCTATTACTTTGTTGAGGATTTTGCATCTATGTTTATGAGAGATAATGGCCTGTGCCTGTGTGGTTTTTTTTTTTCCTGTAATATCTTTGTTTTGTTTTAATGTAATGGTGGCCTCCTTGAGTGAGTTAGAAAGTATCCCCTTTGCCTCTATCTATCTGGAAGATATTGTAGAGAATTGGTATAAATTCTTTCTTTTAAATTTTGAGAATTCCCCACTGAACCCAACCAGGCCTGGTGCTTTGTGTTTTGGAAGCAATTTCTTTAATAGGTATAGGCCAATTCAGACTTCTATCTTTTCTTATATAAGTTTGGAAGATTGTTTCTTTCAAGTAATTGGCCCATCTCATCTAGGTTATCAAATTTGTGAGCATATAGTTATTTATGATATTCTTGTATTACATTGTTAATTTCCATTGGATTTGTAGTAGTGTTCCCTCTTTTCATTTCTCATATTAATAATTTATGTTAACATGGTTATTTTAATTTTCCTGTCAGATAATTCCAAAATTTGTATAGTATGCAAAGTTCATGTGTTTGCTTTGTCTCATGAGAGTGTGTTTTCATTTTGTTTTGTTTTTGTATTTTAACATGCATTGTAATACTTTGTTGAAAGTCAGGCATGTTGTATAGAATAATAGGAACTGAGGTAAATAGGTCTTAATGCCGGCATCACGTTAATCATGCAAGCAGTTGGGCTGTTTGCTGTAGCTATAGGTTCCAGAGGCTTCAATGTTTCCTACAAAAAAAGTTTGTGCCCTGCATTTCTTTCATCTGTAATAACAGTATATCTTATTGTACTGTACCTCTCTTAGTGTGGTAGTAAGGTGTTGAGAAGGGAACCATTCTATGATTAAAGTTTCAGTCTTCTAGTGGAACTGTGTCCTTGAGTTGTGATTGTCACTGATGCTTCTAAAGATCTTCTGGTCCTTGCCCCCTGTAGGGTGAAGTAGGAAAGCTAGAAGGGGCAGGAGTAGAAGAAATGACATTTTCCCAAGTGGAATACAAATCTGGTAAAATTATTTTTTTCCTGGATAGGAGACTTCTGTCATGGAGAATGCTTGGGTGTAATTGCAATTACTTTCCCCCTCTCAACTGCCAAACTTACCAGGGGATCTTTTGTAGCTATTCATTGTGAGAACCTGATCAGATTCCTGATGGGAAAACTTATGAAAGTGTGAGAACAGCCTGGCAACCATGTTTCCCATTCTCATGTTGGTCCAAACTCAGCCTCCAGCGGTTCATCAAAATTACCATTAAATGTTCCTGTTAGTGTACAGCTCTGGGGCCTTCTGTCTCAGATAAGCATATCTTAGCTCTAACTTTCTGAATTTCCCTAGTTTTCCAGACTGTGGGGTATGGTTTGCCTTGAAAACTAAATTCTCTGATGGGTCTGAGAGAAGTCATTGACTTTCAATTTGTTTAATTTTTACTTGTAAGAAGGGAAGGGGTGATTTCTAGGCTCCTTACATGTCTGAGCTGAAACTAAAAGTTCTTAATGAGGCTTTTATTTCTCTTCAACATAGAGGATCCTGGAAACAAAATAGAAAAATTGTTAAATGTCTTCAATGCTTCAGGTACTATTCTAGGTATTTGTTGTGCACTCTTGAACAAAACTGGATTAAAACCTTTATGATTTTTGCTTCTTGGTCCTGTTTGCCTAATGGCTCAAGAAAAATAAAAGTCATAACAGCATACACCCTTGAATGCACATAACTTAGTAGCCATTTTTAAATACAACCTCCTTAGGGTTAGAGGTAGAACATAATGGAGATACTGTGGAGTGCCTTTATTTTGTACCAGGAGTGTTGGGATTTTAAGCCCACACTTTCTTTAGTTAGCAATTGCTTATCCCCATTTCCATTTCCATTTCTACTTTTAACTATGAGTCATCTAAATGGACCTACTTACCTTAGAAAATGAATTATATTAAGAGATAAGAAATAAAAATGCTGTCATAGTTTCACATATACTGAAATATGTAATACCTTTAGGACAGCAGATAATTTTGTTTTTTTGTGAATCATTTACTCATTTGTTCAACACATACATCTAAATAGATTTACTCCAGGTTCTATTTTAATCATAACAATAATTAAAGCATATTCATTAATATTAAAGAAATCAGTCTACTAATAGAGATGAATATTCTTGTTAATATAATACATAGATTTGTCTACTGACAGAGGAAATATTTGTAAGAACCACATATGTAAAGCAAACATTAATACCTAAATTTATTTTAAACCATATTGACCATTTATCTTATCATAAAAGTTCACTCATAAATATATTTTCCAACTGTAAAAAAATGTTTTCTTTCAATTGATTCTTTACAATTTTATTTAAATGTTTACTAAAATATAACATTACTGAGCACAGGTTAACATTATTTCTGAAAGTCATCTTGTGCCCTTAGGGAATGGGTAAAAGATAGACAACTTTATCTAGTTATGCTCATGGATGGTATCCCACATAGCAATTTATTACACTTTACCTGGTTGATTCTAATACAGGAGAGGGCCAATTCTCTTGGGGCTTGTAATCAGTTATTTTTTCCATATGGAAACAGTGTGTATATAACTAATGTGTATATATGAGATTGCATATGAATATGTTAAAAGGAATTAAAATTGGAAGATGAAGAAGGGAAAGTGGAAGATATTTCCCTAAGTCAACTTCAATACTCTGTTGATTCTGTTTCAGACATAAATAGGGTCTTGTCATTGATACTACTATTGAAATGATAGAAGGGAAACTTAGAGCTAAGTATAGTTGTTCATGTTTTAAAACCATCTGGTTTAAATCTCATTAGACCTGTGGATATTTTAATTGTGATTTAATAACTCATTCTTAGAAGATACTGTTGTTTTACTCTGATTTTAAAAACATGAAAGAATATTTTTTAAAACTATTGTTTTTAATTTAAGTGGCCTACAAAGTAAAAAAAATATGCTCATGGATATCATAATCTATATAGACCATTTGCAATATAGTTCAGATTTTTGGTGTCAAGAATATGATCTTACTATTGTGTAAAATGATACAAGCAATGGGATGTTGTGGCTATCTTGTTTTGTTTTTGACAAAAAGATAATGTAAGAACATTGAAAATATGTATTGGAAGGGTAGAAGTCATTAAACTTAGAAAAAGTTAGAAAACTTAGAAACTTATTTTAGTAATTGTTTAGGGAATAGATAACGAGGATCATACTATAGTTGTGACAATGGAAGTAAGGTGAGAGACACATTGCATTTCAAGTCACTTAAGCAATAAAATGAGATTGAAGATCTTAATGGCTACTGTTTGTTGAGCAGTTAAGTGTTAGGCATTGTACCAGAATATTTTCAAACATCATTTTACTTAATGCTAACAACAAAAATGATATAAATTATTTCATTTTAGTCGGTACAGATTTTGATTACAAACATTATAGGATTTACTCACGATTGAACAATGGTGTTGTTGGGAGTCAACTTTTGTCTAACTCCAAAGATTCTCAAATAGTGGTTGCTTCTGTTGCTAGTTCATTATTTCAAGCCTAAATGACAGTAAGGACATTATATCAAGCAAGTGGTAAATGAGGAATAGCATGTCTGTAACAAGGAATAACATGTCTATAACAAATGATAGAAAGTTTCACTCGGGCTCCTTTGAGGAGCCTATTGAATGGTTGTAACTTATTTTCATAAATATTTACTTATTTACTTGTTTGGGGAGTACCAAATTACTTTATTTAAAAGAATGGTACAAATGAAAGAAATTAAGTAGATGTTTTAGTATAACTTATGGAAAAGGTAAAGGTAACTCCAACATGCATGTACTGCCTTGGTAAGCAGGAAAGAAACCCTTGTGGCTAAAGGAAGACAGCCTAAGGCTTAGCTCTTAACACTGTTTCCCAAGGTGTGCTTGTCAAATAGATACTCTGTCAGGCCAGATTCAGCAGCCACCATCTTGCACAGATAGGTCAGGAGGTCACCGTTCTTTGATGGATTCAACCTGGTCATTCAGCTAAGGAGTCTCCATGGAGTCACACAAATTGGGGTTGTTTTTCATAAACATTTAGAAATCTGATCTGTTCTGTTCAATGACAATTTGTGTAATGCAAATTAGATTTTACCTTGTTGCCTAAGTAGGCTGTATGTGATCACAATGCAGAATTTGTTTTGGTTCATAAGCAGATTTTCTCAGAACATTAATGTTTTCCAACACAAAGAAAATGCACCTGAATACCATATGCAATAATTCAACTAAATGCATTACTGTACAAGATGTTCATTTACTCCGTACTCCTGTAAGCCACACATTCTTCCTTAGAAGTATAGGGGCGCCTGGGTGGCGCAGTCGGTTAAGCATCCGACTTCAGCCAGGTCACGATCTCGCAGTCCGTGAGTTCGAGCCCCGTGTCGGGCTCTGGGCTGATGGCTCAGAGCCTGGAGCCTGTTTCCGATTCTGTGTCTCCCTCTCTCTCTGCCCCTCGCCCATTCATGCTCTGTCTCTCTCTGTCCCAAAAATAAATAAACGTTGAAAAAAAAATTAAAAAAAAAAAGTACTTCTTTCCTTCCTTTGTTTATTTTGAAGTGTCTCTGTAATTCAGCAGACTCAAACTTTCTTAAACTACCATAAAACTACCTTTACCATTTTTAAGACCAAATCTTATATTTTCAAGAATATTTCTCTACTTATTAGGGATTTTACAACTCTTTTAAACTGCTAGCTATTTCTACTGGAATAATTATTGTTTTGTTGGTACTCTGGTACAAGTTAACATAGTGTTTTAGTGGTATACTCGGCTGTAGTTTTCCCTTAAGCCTTGTTATTTTTGGTACATGATTTTGCAGGATATGAAGTGTGTTCAGTCACACATATATTGTGTCATAGCAGAAACGCCCAAATGAGTTTGAGAAATATAAGAGAAATGTCAAGATTGATACATAAATTTGGGGGAAATCACCATGTAAGAGGAGACTGAAGTAATGGAAATAAATTAAGTCCTTCATGGAGAGAATTAGAAAAGACTAATGATAGAACTCTGGAGACATTTGTAGGAGAGATTGAAAGAAGAAAGGGTCAATGAGAAAGAACCGGTACTTTGTGGCTTCTTTTGTTCCTTGTTTCATTCATTCATTCATTCATTCAAACAAATATTACTAGGCTATGTTCTCATGGGGGAGGAGATTGCAAAAATGGTCTTGCTTTTTCTTTAATGCAGTTTCAAATTTTAAAATAAACATATATTGGGGCGCCTGGGTGGCTCAGTCGGTTAAGCATCTGACTTCGGCTCAGGTCATGATCTCGCGGTCCGTGAGTTCGAGCCCTGCGTCGGGCTCTGTGCTGACAGCTCAGAGCCTGGAGCCTGTTTCAGATTCTGTGTCTTCCTCTCTCTCTGACCCTCCCCCGTTCATGCTCTGTCTCTCCCTGTCTCAAAAATAAATAAAAATGTTAAAAAAATAAAAAAAATAAGCATATATTACAAAATGCTGTCATTAAATCAGATTGTCCTGAAGTTTCCAATAGTCCCTTGTGAAATCCTTTTCCTACTCAACAGGAACCAGATGCTTTGCCTTAGCTTTCCTGTAGGATCTGAAACAGGAGTATAGCTGACTCCAAGGTGGCTTGAATTTCATTGGTTCAAAGGTAGAAATCGGGATACTTTGCTCACCTGATTTGTTTTCCGTTCTTTATTTCTCAGGTACAAGCACCTTAAAGTAGGCCAGCACTCCTTTATGAATTAGCCAAGAGACATACCAAGGCAGAAGGAATGAATTAATTCTGGCTCTCTTTTGATTTTCCTCTGTGAAGCAAGTCATTAAAGCAAGGGTATAAGTACATTGCTTGAATTGGTTTTTGAGCTTGATAGGACCACACTGTTTGGCAGTCCTATATTTATTTGCATTTATTTTTCAGTCAGTTTTTTATAGCTCCTGCCAGATTTTCCAAACATGATCAGTGTGGTACAAAAATTGAGAATCTCTGTTTTTCAGTAAGGCTGATTTCTTCACATAAAGTTTTTGGATATACCTTGCCACTTTCAAGCTATAGGATATTTTCATTAAGTGTTAACTAAGGATATTAATGCAGTTTGGATGACAGATCCATGTTCATAAGGTAAATTGGTGATAAACATACTCCATTTGACGTTTCTTAACTTTGATTTTTTAATTATAGTGTCAGTTTTTTTTTTACTTCTTCTTTTCAATATTCTTATCCTCAAATATTACATTGATTATATAGTGTCCAAAGTAATTGGTATTTTCCATGCCTAATATTTTGATGATAATGTATGTTTAATTTACTTTAGTCACAAGGTTTCACTTTTGTACCGATTATTATCATTGATAATAATATTTTAAATACCATCACTGTATATAAGGAGCAAATGAAACTATGACATTTCATTCAGTTTGAAATAGGTCTACTTGGTGAGTGATTTATATATATATATAAATGTGTATATATATATATACATATATATATATTCACATATCAACCAATATATATATATGTGTATATATATATATATATATATATATATATATATTCACATATCAACCAATATAATTCAGGTTCATTATGCAGACTTACTCAAACGGACAAGACTACAGGAAATATTCATATCATTAGGATCATGTCAAATGACATCTATAAGTGCGTGATTTTTAAAATTATTTATTTTTTATTTTTTATTTTTTTGAGAGAGAGAGAGACAGAGCATGATTGGGGGAAGGGTAGAAAGAGAGGGACACAGAATCCAAAGTAGGCTTCAGACTCTGAGCTGTCAGCACAGAACCTGATGTGGAGCTTGAACTCAGGAACTGTGAGATTATGACCTGAGCCAAAGTTGGACGCTTACCTGACTGAATCACCCAGGTGCCCTGAAGTGCATAATTTTTTAAATGGTGTGAAAAAAGTATTGAGGTATTGCCAAGACATAATTGCGTTTTCCTTTATGGTATGACAAGTTAGTATACAGAAAACAGATGACCTATTAGTTTATTTAATAAAAACAAATGAAAGCTACTTCTAATTCAATACTTGCAAAAAAAAAAAAAGTAAAAAGAAATTCCCCTTTCATGTTCTGTATCGCAGTTAACCTTTAATACAATTTATAAAATTCAAGGATACGTTGATAAAATATTAAAGGATTTATAATCTATATTCATAAGATTAAAAAAAAAGATCTAAAGAATTAAAGACATTTTCATTCAAGGAAAAAGAAGTTGGCACTGCTTACTACCTCTTTTACTGAACAGACCAAGGCAGCTTTTCATGTGATTAGTTTGACTGTTTAAACTAAGCAAAACTTCACTAACAAATTATAAGGCAGAACTACATCTATTCAATTATAAGAAATAAAACTGTGTCATTGAGTAATTAATTAACCAAATGGGTTTAAAGGCAAATTGTGTGAAGTAATGAAATAAGTATATGTTTAATATTATGGCATGTTGACAAAGTAAAAGTAATTACAGTATTAGAGACAATGATATAGAATTGGAGTGCTCTTATACATTGCTTTTAATATTCCACCCCTGTAGTCTTAATTAGTATATTATTAAAGCTAATTACTTGGGGTGCATAGATTAAATATTATGCGAAAGTGTGTATCTTCATGCATCTTCATGTGGTATCAAATTGATAGGGAGAAATCAAATAGATCACATTTCTTTCAGATACATAAGATGATTTGCTTAAAATTCTTAAATGTACTATTTAAAAGAAAATGTCAGATTTATAACAGTTGCAGAAATACATATTGGAGTGATTTGATTTGGGGCACAGAACTGTCATCACATTTCCCTATTGACTCTTTCACCTGCTCATGTGGTGTGCACATGTGGACTGAAAGTTATACCTTTAGATCCTATTCAAAGAGATACTTGTGTCTGAAGGAATATGAAACATACTATGTAACTGATTTCCTCTTTATAATGACACAGTTTGACATACAGTAGCTCTTTCACTGCCTTTCACATAATATATTTTGTAGTTATATTTACTGTAATATGTAGGTACATAACAATTTGTCAAAATTAATTTGAATATTTCATTGTTGAGTTAACTGGTTTAAAAAATATGTCACATAAAATGTTTATCACAAAATATAAGTAAAAGCTCTGTAGAATATTTTTAAGCTTTCAAATGTATGAACATTATACAACATATTTTTATATAAAAATGTAAAAATCATCATCTAATTTTATTGCTTCTTATTGATAAACTTTGTGATATATTTTTTAAACAAACAGACTTGTTTAGTAACAATTTTAAGAAAAACTTAAAATATATTTTTACTTGTCACAGTAATTACACTTTTTTGCCTGATGTATTCATATTTTATATTTACTTATCATTAGCATACAGATTATTTAAAACTGTAAATTTTTACATTTAAAAAGTCATTCTGTTCTTAAGTTATTTCTTTTTTATATACCATATATTTCATTAGTGAGTTTAGTCTTGGAAAAATAAGTATAGGAAGACTATGGACTTTTAAGTTTTATAAAGGATTATTATTACATTAAGTTTCTTTGTTGTGTGATTCTTCATATGGTATTCTGATGCTGAGAAAGTTTTTGTAATTTTTCCCTTGTCAATAATATTTAAATGTCCAGCTGCTCATGGCATTTGACTTAGTAAAGCAGTTGTTCTCAGTAGGGTGCATCACACTCTAGGGAAGCTTTTTAATACTGTTGACCCTTGAACAACACTGGGGTTAGAGGTGCCAACCCTCATAGTCAAAAATCTATGTGTAACTTCTGTGTTCCCAAACACTTAGCTACAATAGCCTACTGTTGAACAGAAGCCTTAAAAATAGCATAAACAGTTGGTTAACACATATTTTGTATGTTATATATATTATATACTGTATGCTCACAATAAACTAGAAAAAAAGAATGTTATTGAGAAAATTTATTAATTAATATTAAAGAAAAGAAAGTACATTTATGGTACTGTACAATAAAAAATCCGCATAGAAGCACACCTGTGCAGTTCAAACCTGGGTGTTCAAGGATCAAATGTACATAGGGAAAAATTTTGAGTGGTTACAAGAATAGGGTCATTGTGACATTTAAAACTCAGATGGGCCAGATTTGTTAATCTTTATAGAATGTGTGGCACAGTACCTTATTATTTTTACATTACCAGTGTAATACTTACGTAGTGGAATAATTTACTTAAATAAGCCTGGACCTTTTTTATTTTTCCTTTAAAGACAAAATATGTTTCACACAATTTTTGTGTACACTAAAGTTTTCAGAAATTTAAGTATTGTATAATGAAGAGTGTCTTTTTTTTCCCAAAATTTTATCAGGGTTTACCATTTTATAAATTACACGACTAAAGACAATGCCATGCATGGTATTTGCCTGTCTACACAGCTGAATCAGTTGGCATTCATAGTGTTGCCATTTATTATGATTAGACATAAAAGTTCAAGCACGTGACAATTTCAATATGTCTTCAAGTTAATTACTCATAAATAGCAACATTTTGAAATATCTTGGTTTAATTTTCTTTCCTTTTTATATTAAATTAGGGTAAAACTTTTCTGAAATTTCTGGTTCAGTATATTATCTAAAAGTGGAGGTTGCTTTTGAAAGAGCTGTGAATAACAGTGGGAAGTTATAATTTACTTTACATATGAAGTTGTTTCTGTAAGATATTTATGTTAAGGTATAATAAATATACAATAATGTGCACATTTCTTAAATACATATTTTGAAGAATTGTAGTATATGTATGCATCTGTGTAATCAGCAAACTGATAGGATATTTTCAGCATCTCAGTCATATATCGTGTTAAGAGATAAACTCTTACCTTAATTATTTTATTTATATATTTTTTTCATTATAGTCGACTCAAAATGTTACATTACTTTCAAGTGTACAACATAGTGATTCCAAAAGTCTATATGGTCACCCCAAGTGTAACTACTTTCTGTCCCCATACAACACTTTTATAATATCACAAATATATTAGTGTTGCCCGTATTTGACCTTTATGGGAATGGACTTGTGGACTCTTGAAAAACATTTGGATTATTTCCAGGTTTGTTTTACTGTGAATGACGTTGATATGAGTATTCTTGTATCTGTACATAAGAAGCTATATGTACCCATTTATATTGATATAAACCTAGGAGTATTTTTGCCAGGTCATAAGATACACATGTTCAGGTTTTTAGTAGGTATGGCAAAATAGTTTTCCAAACTATTATACTAATTATCACCAGCAACATCTGACTATTCTAGATGTTCCAGATCTTCACCAAAACTTGCCATCATTGTTTTAGGTTTTTATAGCTCCTGTTGTGTATAGTATAATAATGAGTTTTCATTTTTATTTTCTTGATGGTAAAAAATGACAAACACATATTTATATATGATTATCCATTTGGATATCCCTTTTATCTGAAGTTTTTATTTGAGTCCTTTGCTCAAAAATGGGTTTTAATTTATGATGCAACACGAAAGACAGACTAGATAATAAATAAATTTAAATTGTAATGAAGGGTGCCTGAGTGGCTCAGTCAGTTAAGTGTCCGACTTCGGCTCAGGTCATGATCTCATGGTTTGTGAGTTCGAGCCCTGTGCCGGGCTCTGTGCTGACAGCTCAGAGCCTGGAGCCCACTTCAGACTCTGTCTGCCCCTCCCCGGCTCGCACTCTGTCTCTCACATTGTCTCAAAAATAAACATTGAAAAAAATAAATAGTAATGAAGTGATTTCTTAATTCAAATAATTTAATATTTTTATATAGAAGTAGGATAAATTAATGTTGACTCAGATCAGAGAGAGCTTCTAAGTTGTGCTGATACTTGATTTGGAAATAAATGATAAATAATGGGAATAAGAGCATAAAAATACCTAAGTATACTTAAAGTCACGGGGTTATTGGGCACTTTAGAAAGTGTGAGTTAATAGGAGGATTTAGAAAAATTAAGGTCAAAAGATAATTTGAACATTCACAAAGAACATGTAAAAGACCCCGGCATTTATTCTTTTGATAGTGGGTGTAAATGAAGTTTCTCATTTTCGGGAGTGAATTGATTTGAGCTATGTTAAAAAAGTTACTCAAGGAGAGAATGGAGTTACAAAAATTGAAGACACCTATGAAATGGGCTAAATGAGTGACCTGAACCATGAAAGACGCAGTGGGAATGGAAAGCCAAGACAGAAAGGATGCTGATTTAACCCACAATATTAAGTGAAAGTTGCATTTGACTGACCTTGACTAAGTAGATATGTGGGTTGGATAAGAGAGGTGTTTAGAGATGGTATGTTTTTGAGAGATGGGGTATGTGTCTTAAGTAAAAGAAGTTAATAGGATGATTCATTCCAGCAAAGTAGAGAAAAAAGATATATTTTAATACAAATCAGAAGACAAAGTCAAATCTAATGAGTTGCAAACTCAAAATCAGCACTCTGTGATAATAACTACGATTCATTCATTAAAAAAAACTTGCTTTTTGTTTGGCATGCATCACCTTGTTTAGTCCTCATAAAATAGCCCTGCTAAGGAGATACTGGTATTTATATTAAACAGAGAAGAAAGGTGCGTCTTACAGAAGCCATGTGACTTATTCAACTTGGTACTGACTTGCACCCAATTGATAAGTGGTGGACTCAGGATTCAGTCTCATTTGTCTTTTACTCTAAATACCATGTTTTTTCTACTGATGGTTCACTTTGCATTCTGAAATTATATTTGGCAATTGCTAAGTTAATACGCAGCTGAATTGACCCTTAAATATGTGAATGACAGTAGAAGAAATTACTGGCAGTTTAAATAATCACCACAAGCCCACCTATCTCATTTTACCTAATTAAGACTGCAGATCTGTTGAAGACCATCCAAAAAGGTAGGAAGGCCGTGTCATTATGTGTATATGAACCCTATCTTTTACCTTAACTCTATTCTTTTTAGTCGCCGTGCAAGATAGCTACTGATTATATAAACACATAGTTTTTTTTTTTTAATTTTTATTTAAATTCTAGTTAGTTAACATATAGTGTCATACTGATTTCAGGAGTGCTCAACACAAGTGCCCTCCTTAATATGCAAAACCCATCAGTCCATCTCCCACCTACTTCCCCTCTATCAACCCTCAGTTTTTTCTCTATAGTTAAGAGCTTTTTATGGTTTGCTTTCTTCCTTTTTCTTCCCTTCCCTTATGTTCATCTGTTTGATTTCTTAAATTCCACATACGAGTGAAATAATATGGTATTTATCTTTTCTGCCTTACTTATTTTGCTTAGAATAATATACTCTAGCTCCATCCACATCATTGCAGATGGTAAGATTTCATTCTTTTTGATGGCTGAGTAATATCCCACTGTGTGTGTCTATAGACACACACACATACACACACACACATACAGACACATGTATACACACATATACATACACACCACATCTTCTTATCCATTCATCAGTCATTGGACATTTGGGCTCTTTCCATATTTTGGCTATTGTCAATAGTGCTGCTATAAACATTGGGGTGCATGTGCCTCTTCAGATCATCATTTTTGTACCCTATGGATAAATACCTAGGAATGAAATTGTGAGGTCGTAGGGTAGTTCTATTTTTAACTTTTTGAGGAACTCCCTACTGTTTTCCAGAGAGGCTGCACTAGTTTGCATTCCCACCAACAGTGCAAAAGTGTTGCCCTTTTTCCTCATCCTTGCCAACATCTGTTGTTTCCTGTGTTGTTTATTTTAGCCATTCTGACAGGTGTGAGGTAGTATCTCCCTGTGGTTTTAATTTGTAATTCCCTGATGATGAGTGATGTTGAACATCTTTTCGTGTGTCTCTTTGCCATCTGAATGTCTTTATAAAAATGTATATTCATGTCCTTTGCCCATTTCTTCACTGGATTATTTGCTTTTTGGGTGTTGAGTTTGATAAGTTCTTTATAGGTTTTGGATAGTGAGTCTTTATGTGGTATGTCATTTGAAAATATCTTTTCCTATTCCATAGGCTGCCTTTTAGTTTTGTTGATTGTTTCCTTCTCTGTACAGAGCTGTTTATCTTGATGAAGTCCCAATAGTTCATTTTTATTTTTGTTTCCCTTAGCTCTGGAAAAGTGTCTAGTTAAGAAGCTGCCAAGGTCAAAGAGGTTGCTGCCTGTGTTCTCCACTAGAATTTTGATGGTTTCCTGTCTCACATTTAGCTATTTCATCCATTTTGAATTTATTTTTGTGTTTTGTCTAAGAAAGTGGTTCAGTTTCATTTTTCTGCATGTTGCTGTCCAGTTTTCCCAACACCATTTGTTTAAGAGATTGTCTTTTTTCCTTGGATATTCTTTCCTGCTTTGTCAAAGATTAACTGGCCATATAGTTGTGGGTCCATAACTTTGTTTCTTCCTATCAGGTTATGAGAAAGAAAGCCTTCACTGAAAACCATTAGTTCTGTGCTAGCCTAAATTTTATAGTACTTTTAGATACAAATAATAAATATACATTAATCTTCCTCTGAGACCACTTGAACACCCCAACAGGCTTGGCCCAGTTGTCATCATCTTAACTTTCTGGGTAAAAAGGGGTATAATTTCAGAAGCTTAGGTGAAATAGAATGAAATCCACTATATAGTGAGTCAAATTCTGAGCTTAGACCTCATATCTAATAACTGGGTTTTGGGATTCATTTTATGGTGATGCAGTCCTTTCCTTTAGTGTCTGCATCTGTAGTTCCCTTACAGAGCTGCAAGGGACTGGAATGACAATACTCCTAGGACACCCCTTCTTCAGAGTGCATAGTACATGCTTTTCTGTGTCATCACATATTTTGGAACTTTCTATTACTAGTTCATTTGCAAAGATACCTAGATGTTACTATGTTCTGAGTAAGTCTGATGCTTGTCTAGACCACTGCATATCACAGGTCCCACTTTTCCGTTTGTTTGTTTTGAGCTGCCTTCCAACATGACTGTGGACAAAAATAAATTTTTTCTACATTTCTTCAGTCTCCTACACTGTCATATATAATACTAGCATGCATTTTATGTATAAAAAAGTATTACTTTTGTCTGTGTAATTTTGTATTGTAGAAAATGTGTATAATTTTGCCTGGTTATGGGGAATAATGGCATTTACAATTGCAATTTCTCACTCAAATCCTCAGGTCAAACTTAGTGATCTTTTCTACCTGAAATAGGATTGAAATGCCATTTGGACAACAAAGCACGAACTATGATACAAGGTTGAATTTACTTAGTTTAAAATAAACAGTCACAAAAAATTTAAATGATTTTTATCTGTAAAAAGGGAGAAAGAAGAGTTACTACTTTTTGGAGTCATGATAATTAAGTGAGTTAGTACATCTAAAGGGCTTAGAACAGTGTCTGTAAGATTATAAAGTGTTCATATTTATTTTTTTATTCAACTGATTATATATATTTTACATATATATAATTAATTTGTTATTCAAATAGCCCTTGAATTTATTCAGACTTGAACAGTACTCAGTACTTTGTAGCTATATAATAAAAATATCTTTGAGTTTTCTTTAAAATTAAAATTAGTTTATGCTTTATATTGAATATTCTAAATAACTATTTAAAAATAATAAAGTCCTAATAAATTAAAAGTGATTCTGACTCATTTTCTTTTATATTAGAATTATATATATGCCAGAAGATATATAAGGAATAATTCCAGTCAAAGAGTTTAAATAAAAAGAGCTATTAGCATATTTATTATAGCTATTATGTCTAAGATTTTCTCTAAATGTAAAAAAAGAAATATGTTCTTGTCCTCTAATACCAGGATTATGGTATCAACCTATAAAGCATTATTATGAATAAATACTAATAAATTCAACCATGGTTTATAGTATATAAGGTGAAGTAATAGCAAATTTGACAGTCTATTTTGTGAAATACCAATTTAATTTTCCTTTTACTTTATTTTCAATTTTTTATTATTCTTCACCTAGATGGTTTAAATAAAATAAAGTTAAAAAAATATTTTTACCCTGTGAAATTATGTCCAGTGATAAAAAAAGTGAAAACATACATCACAGCCTAATAAAAATTCAAAAAGAAATGAATTTGCATTTCATATATCAGTATAAAATTGGAAATAAATGTAAGACAATCTTTTAAATTTTCTCCTTCATGGAGAAAAACATTTAATTTGAAATCATTTTTCTCCTTTAGCTTAGGTAGTCTGAAATGTGAAATGGATCTATGGCAATAATGATGGCATCTGGAAGACATTTTTAACAACAGATAAAGCCAAAAGTTAAAGCAATGCAACATGTGGATAAAATATTATAACTTTAGCTATGTGGTTAGGTATTTAAATGCCCTTGGGCAGTTGATGCCGTCCCTTTGATATCCAACTTTAGAATGCTAATGCTAATGCCACACTGATATTTCCAAAATATTAACGTGTTTTGATATCTTATCATCCAATGTCATTATCTTCCAAGATTGCATTATATGTGATGAGAGGAATTCCTTCATTTACTTTAAATTTTATTATTATCTTTGTGATTTAAATCTCTTGGATATCCATAAGTTATATGGTATTAAAGAATTGTGGGTAAAATCGTTCAGGAAATAGATTTATTCTCTGTTATGAAAGTTAAATGCAGGATATCAGAGTAAATTCAAACCACTAGGTTATGAAGAAATACAATGCAGATATGCTGTCCAAATCTGCTTTTTGAATATGTGAAAGATTCTCAGACTGTCCCAGAAAGGATGTGGGAAGGAAAAGAGACAGATGGCATTTAATATTAGGATATTCTATAACTTTGAAAACTTAAAATTGTAGTCTTTTATATCCTCTTGAGATTTTAAAGTCCCTTCATGTGAATTCATGTCTTTTTTTAGCCTTTCAATTTTTCTCTTCTCGTTCTCTGCGTGTGCATATGTGTATGTATAATGTATGTATGTTTATATGTACATATCTACCTACTTACCTTCCTACCTACATGACCAGGCTATGCACACAAAACAGACTGAAATGGAATATAAAAATAACCAGAATTTAAATTACAAGGATAGTTCTAATCTTAGGGGAAAATATAATCCTCATTTGAAACTGTGACTTCCTGACTAACATAGGCAAGTGTAAGCAATTGCTTAATTCTTCATTTAACTTGCCCTATCTGTGGAAGGATCCTTCTCTTCTCTTGCATCCCTTTCCTTTCTCTGCTTTCCCATCAGCATATTAGTCACAGGGGCAATCTTGTGACTCTTCTTTCATCCAGTTTTAGTGTTACATCATCAGGCTGAGCTATTCCAGATAGGGCCTTCTAGGCAGCCTTACCTAACATATGACTCCATTCTCACTTTGTGGACAGTTAACTTTCTGGTTCTTATTTCTCACTGAAGAGGAAAGGTATTATTTCAACATCATGGCTGTATTCTTAGAGCAGAATTTCTTTCACTTACCTGTCATGCTCTTGCAAATGTAAAGAGACTGATCTTTTGGCTGATCTGGTCAAAGATAAGACTAATTTATTCTTTGCCATTTGGCAGTGTTTTGATATGGCCTCCAAAAATGTTCCTCTTTTGTCATCCCTAGGGTACTGACAATTGGCTTGGTATAAGATTTTATATGCATTTTAGTTCAAAAACACTGATAAAGGAAAAATTTTAAAAAAATCATAAAAAATAGATAAGAATAGGGCACATTATACTTTATAGTTTTATGTTTTAATTTCTTCTTATTAAAGATGCTAATTATCCAGTTTATAAAAATTTCTGGAAATAGGCAATACTCCATCAATAAAGCAGACATCTAGAGTTACTAACATTATTAGTTTACCAATATATAGAGAAAATACAAATATTTTTCCAATGTTATGTAAAAATAGGGCCTATAGTATTTTGTCTATACTTTTGTGTTTTAATACTAATTGTTAAAATATTAATTGTCTAGGAGCTCCTGAGTGGTTCAGTTGGTTAAATGTCCGACTTTGGCTCAGGTTTGTGGTTTGTGAATTCAAGCTCCACATCTGGCTTTGTGCTGACAGCTCAGAGCCTGGAGCCTACTTCAGATTCTGTGTCTCCCTCTCTCTCTCTGCTCTCCCCTACTCGTACTCTGTCTGTCTCTCTCTCAAAAATAAATAAACATAAAAATTTAAATGTTAATTGTCTAATTCATTTATCTACATATTAGAGACAACCCTTTAGGAAAGGGGGAAAAATCTACCACTTACAGGTAATAAATTAATCTCTTTAGCAATATTCTAGAATTAGCAATCAATGCTAAGCTATGCTCAAGTGAATGAATGCCTTAAAACCATATACTGTCATATTGCCTACATTTTTCATTCAAGCTGTCCATCTACCTAATTTTTTTTGTCTCAACCTCCTAAGTTTGTTGACCTAATCTTGTGGTTTCACAACCTAAAAAGTTAGAATATAGGAGACAGGAAACAAATTATAAGTGAGGAATAAAACAGGAGAATTTGTTCCGTGAAACTTTAAGCCTAATAGGCTGTATATGTTCTTTGTAAGGATAACCTAGAACTATATATACTTCACTCTACTCCCTGTTCTGCAATCAGGGTATTGATGAGGATTATCTTTCTCAAATATTTGTATTGCTTGGACAAGTAATAGAGTCCCTTGAAAATTTAGAACCGTTAGCCACTCTTCACCAAGGATTTCAGTCAGAATCAACAGCACTTACATGGTCCCCCAATTTTTAAGCCAAAAGTTCAGATGAAATCATTTCTCACTTTGATAATTCCACCAGGCACTAGGCAGAAGAGCAAACAATTCTTTGAATAACGAATCTTTAATCTAGGCCTCAAAATTTCCACAAATAAAGCTTCGTGTTAAAAAATAAATTCTAAAGGGATTGAAAATAAATCGTTAAAGTGTATGAGATCATATAATTTTAAATGTATACAAAATTTTTGAAAAAAAATATAATTGGCATAAGAATAAGAATACAGTTCATAATTAGCAAGGGATTAGACAAAACTGAAGAGACAATTAGTGAGCTGTAACATAGCTGTGAAGAAGTTATTCAGAACGAAATATGCAAAAAGGAAGGGGGTTAATGTATTAGCTTTCTATTGTTGAGAAACAAATTATTAAAAATTTCATGGCTTAAAATTACACTCATTTCTTAGCTCACATTCTGTATATCAGGTCCAGTTAGGACATAACTACATTCTCTGCTCAGGTGTCACCAGGCTGGAATCACGGTGTCAGCTGTGTTCTAATTTGGAATTTGAGCTCTTCTTCAAAGCTCATTTAGGTTGTTGGCAGAAATAAGAATTGAAGTATCCATTTTCTTGTTGATTACCAGTCTTAAAATACTCTCAGGTCCTAAAGGCTCCCTACATACCTTGTACACCATGCCATCCTCCATTCTTTTTAAGCGAGCAGTAGAGAGTCTCCCTTGTGCCCACTACTTCTAAAGCTTTATATTACTTCTTCAGAAAGATCCCATTCTTTACAAGGGCTTGAGTTGGTCAGGTTCATCCAAGTTAATACCTAATAGTCTCAAAATCAGGCTCATATACAACTCTTCTGGAACCAGAGAACTTTGAAATGATGTTGTGCCTGCCCTCAATACACCTGACATATAATGGTGGAACAGGAACAGAAAATTTAACAAATACTCCTTCTGGGAATGAGGAAAAATTAGAGAAAAACAGCAGAAATGTGTCATTGAAAATTCTGAAATCTTTCTGGGCAGGTGTTTTAAGGGCTTGCCATCCTGGGAAAAACCTCTGATTCTCTTCCCTGGGAGGACCTTCCTTGTTTATCATTCTCTTTCAGAGATTCTTTCTTTTTTATTGCACCTTTAGTCATATGTGAAGTGACTGTGCAGTGACATATGCTCCTTGGATGCTGATCAGCTTTCATAGCCTGCTTTCTGCTCTCAGAAGGTTGACATCATGCTTATTTTTAAAGCATAATTTCTTATGGTCTCAGTTGATAGTTCTCTTGACAGTACAGTTTTCTGAAAATTTAGTAAATTTATCCAATTCTCAGTTCCATGCTTGTAACTCTTTTCATAGTATAATTCTCTAAGCTGCTATATTTCTTTGTCCATTCCTTAAGATCCTCTGTCTTTCTATTTAAGATTGTACCTATCAGATTTGGGAAAGAGAACACTTTTTGTTTTCATAAATCACCCCCACCTCAGCCATTTTCTCCAAATTAAAAATACCACTAGGTGCTACCTTAATCCATTTAGGTTTTAACAATTAGTTTGGACAGTTTAGGAAATTGAAAGGTTAAGTAATTTGCCCAAGATCACAAAGCTCATAGGTGACAGAACCAGTGCAGTAACTCTAGATACTGCACAGTTAAACATCATGCCATGCTGATTTCTTGATGATGACGATCATTTACTTTTCATAAAGCAGGACAGATGTGAGCTGTGTGGATGTCTTTACACTAGGTACTGCTAAGTACCACAATCAAGAAAGCTACTCAAAAGCTTTTACTTGGATCATTGTATTGTGAATTATCTTAGATATGCTCTTGTTGGAATGTAACTGTCATTTGTCTTTCTTAATTTCTTCAGCCTCCAGGGATAGAAACCTCTTTTTAAAACATTAACCCTGTGCACTTCAGGGTTATAAAACATTATTTCAGACAAGGAAATAATTTCCTTTCACCAAATTGCTATAAAGATCAGAGAATTTGCTGCTTGGTTAAGAAAAAGCAGAGATTGTGTTTACAAGTTGTAAAGAATATCTGCTGAAATATTCACAATATTTGAGGAGATCCCAAAACCTACAAGTGAGCTTTTCTATGTAAACATTCGAACCCATGTTTCTCTTTTCCCACTCATGCATAAATGAGTCCAGTATCACAGAAGAACTAATTTGAGCAAAGTTATTGACAAAACTTAAAATCCAGATACAATATAATCCAACTAGCCCATTTTTAATATTCAGTTCTATCTTTCCCTTGAGATGAATCATCCACACCACTTTCCAGACCATTCTTGGTATTTCTTATCTAACCCTTTAGCAAAGAAGCCACATGTACTTAAAATATTTCTTCTACTTAGAGAAATGCACTGACCCTATTTTCTTCTACTTTTGTTCTCTTCCAGGATGTAAATAGGAAATTAATGATTAAATTATCTATACTGATGGGTGAAGGTATATTAATGGCTAAGTATGTGTTACCTCCCAAGTGACCTAATTGCATTTTAACAAAGTTCTAGCTGATTTTCTAGGGTTTCTAATGTCACAATTCAAGATACAGGGATAAAAGCAGTAGCATTTCAGACAGTCTTCGGGTTAAGGATAAATAACTTCAGATAATTAGACTGAGTACTATCCAAATCATCTGACGCAGGGAGACTTCCATTACACATGTGTGGTCATCATTAGGTTTAATTCGTAGATCTCCAAGAAAGCATTTAGCTTATATATATATATATATATATATATATATATATATATACAGACACACACACACACATATATGTATATATAATATATACTACTCTTTAAGCAAATGGGTGAAACTATATGTGTACGAAAGGTTGAAAGAAATTTAAAGTTATTTGTGATTTACTTTGTATTTTCTTCAACTATAAATAAGGATATTCAATAAACATTGAACAGCTAGCATTTGCATTCTGCCCTTTTCAAGACTACGTGTGCAATACTTACTTATAACATGCAGTAAGGAGGTATGTAGAATTAAAAATAGCCTTTTGGGGTGTGTGTGTGTGTGTGTGTGTGTGTGTGTGTGTGTGTGTGTTGTACTTGTCAGAGACAGAGAGAGAGAGAGATTGTGTGTTAAAGGAGGTAATCCTGAAGAGGGGACTTAATGTTTTCTACAAGTTTTAAAGTAGAAGATGCCATTTCTTGTATAAAACCAGTTGTTTGAAGAATTCATTATTTTTTTCTCTTTCTCTCTTAAGTGTCATTGAAATGGTAATTGTTGCAGTGAGACCTGGCTAATGATGACAACTCTGGTCAAAACTGACCTTTACTCACTTGACTCATGAAATCTCACCACAGCCTTGTTATCATTAACAGCAATATATGCAGATATATTCTCTAAAATTGGGTCCCTAAAGCTTTATTTCACTGAAATATATTAACTGATTTCCTATATCTTGACTTGATGCTAAGAGAGAGATGAAGGGTAAGGGGTGGAGAAAGGGAGAAAATTAAAAAAAAAAAGATGAAAAAGAAAAAAAAATGTATATATATATATATATATATATTGCTTTCTTTTCTTGAATCTCTTAAGTTTAGATCAAAAGTATTTACTTTTGAAATATTTATTTTGAAAATTAATTCACATAATATTAAGCCTTTCTTCTAAGAACAAAATACACCAGCTGAAATGAATTGATAGTTAGTATGCAGTATGACAAACTGTCTGGTTTGCCCTAGGCTATTCTTCTTTTAAAACTGAAAAACGTACATCCTGGGAAACTCCTTAACACAAGGTAAACCCGAACTATGACTACCTCTAATCGACATAATTGTAGAAAAATAGTAATTTTAAACAATCTGCCTTATACCATTGTAACTTTCAGTTATCCAGAACTAGCAGCTCATTAGCTAATTTGGCTTACAGACATGTTTGCTTGGTATTATTATTTTTGCTACATAACAAATTCCCCGATGCTTACTATCTCAAAATAACACACATTTATTATCTAAATTCCTACAGGTCAAAAATCTGGGCATAACTTAGGGCTTTTGAATTAAAGACCTCAGTTACTTCCTTGCAATTGGTTGGAGGCCCCTCTCAGTTCCTTGCCAATGGGTGTCTACAACACAAAAATTTGCTTTACCAGAGGCAGCAAAAGAGTGAATCTGCAAGCATCAGAAGTCATAATGTCATCTGACATAAACACACAAGTGATTTACTTTATTTTGTCCATTAAAAACACGTTCAATCCACATCCAAGAGGATAGAATTACACAAAGACATGAAGAGTAGGAGGTAGGGACTAAAGGAGGCATCTTACAGTGTGTCTGTCATTCTTGCCTCTCAGAGTATTTAATATGAATTAGTTATATGTAACTATATAGCATTATATAGAGTAACATTCTTTAGTGTTATAGAAGGTTAACAGCACCAGCTGTTCTGGTCATCATCTATCTTCCCAAAGTTTAATATTTCTGAATTCTATCACTATAGACTATGTTCACCTCTTTTGGTCTTCATGTGAGTGAAACCATGCAGTAATTTCTCTTTTGTTTCTAACTTTTTTTATTCAACATTTGTCTTTGAGACTCACATATATTACATATGTATTATCAGTTTATTTTTCCCATTGTTATGAGTATTTACTATATTAATGTATCATGATTTATTGATGTATTTTACTGTGTCTTAATTAAGGAATAAGTGATACATGAATAATCTACATTATAACCTCTTATATTTCTTATTTCCTTTTCTAAACCTTTCCGCCACCTCAGTCTTCCTTCTCTTCCAGTCTTTGCAGGTCCTTATGGGACACTGGCCTTAATTCAAAGGAAGAGATTCATATAAAATTCTCACAATGTGTTCTTCTTTTAATGCTACCATCTTTATAGGAATTGAACTCTATAAAATTAAAAAAAGAACCTTTAGAATAATCCCTGCATTCAAAAACAACAACAAAGATAACCCCTAGGTGAGAGGGTAATTAGGGGGAGGGGGCTATTTGTTAAAACACACTCACTCTAATGTAAAAGATAGGTGACTTTCAATGTTCTTATATTAGTTACAGTTGAGAAGTAATTCCTTACACAGAATACCAAATAGAGCTATGATTTGAGATGGTTATGTGATACCAAATCCTTACTCTAAAGGAAGATGTTCGTTCTTGTGTATCTTGGGGTAGTATTGAAGTAAAAATGCAGAGATGCACAGGTACCTTCAGGAAAAGGAGATCGGTGCTTGAGCCATGGATAGTGTAGAAGGAGAAAACAAATTAACTACAAATTAAAGACAGTGATATGAAGGTTGTTTAAAAATGTATAAATCCTTCCTTGGGGCGCCTGGGTGGCTCAGTCGGTTAAGCGTCCGACTTCGGCTCAGGTCATGATCTCGCAGTCCATGAGTTCAAGCCCCACGTCAGGCTCTGTGCTGACCGCTCAGAGCCTGGAGCCTGTTTCAGATTCTGTGTCTCTCTCTCTCTCTCTGACCCTCCCCCGTTCATGCTCTGTCTCTCTCTGTCTTAAAACTAAATAAACGTTAAAAAAAATTTAAAAAAAAATTGTTAAAAAAAATGTATAAATCTTTTCTTAAGAACTTCACAATAATTTCTCCAAGGAGTACTGAGCAAGTTTTATAAGTTCTCCCATTTAGGACTTGTAATTTGTACCAAATTCAGCATTTGCACTCATGTTGTAGAAACCATATCCACTTTAATATTAAAACTCAGATGTACGTGTGTCATGATTTTCTGAAATGATAAATTGAATTTTTAGTTACGGGTGTGGTAACTTTCATGTTTGCACATTTGGAATGTCCCATGTGTTGAAATCCTTGTTTTACTTTTAGTTTTGGACGACATCATATCTTCTGAATAGCCTTAATCAGCATGGTGTGTTGAGGAGAGAGGGGCACTCCCCTAAAGTTATGTGCCATGAGGAGATTTCAACACTTTCACAATCTAGCTTATTTCAAATAAACAAAAAATGGAATTGGTTCATGCATAATAAATCCCTGCTGTGCTATGCTGTGTTTTCATGACTAATTTTTTCACTAACCACAGCTTCACAGCTTATGACCTTAAAACAGCAGGCATTCCTTATAAAAACATAGGCTTACTGTTAAGGTTGTGCTTTTTCTCATCCACAAACTCCCTAGTGACTTGTTAAATGTCCAAACATAAACATCTTCAAACGACTTATGGAAAATGCAATTATAAGGTTTTTGGGGAACCATTAAAGGAAAGTTTCTATTATAAATTGAAAAATGAAAATAATAGTAAGAATAAGTTGCTGCCCGGTTAATTTATTTGATATATTTAATTTTCCTTCAAGTTCTGGTAGGGACATTGAGATGTTATTTAGGTATTTTCTCATAATTGAGCAGAATAGCAGGCCATCTCAGCTCAGATTTATAAGTGTCTTACCTGAGACTAACAGAAGCATTGAAATAGATACTTGAAACTGGTACTTTCTCTCCCTCATAGGTTCCAGATCTTTATGTCAGAAACACTTGTTTAACATTTTCTACTTGCTCTATTTTCTGTTGGCTCGACAAGATAGTGTTCATGTCTCTTGAATTTTTTTGATCTTAGAGGAAAAAATACTGCTTTATTTCAAGTGAAATCTACTTGTATAGAAAACAAGGAGCTTTCCATCAAAACCAGCAATCTTCCCCATCGAACTTCTTATTGGGTAATTAGCCCAATTACAGAACAGAGGTTCTTTTCAAGTTTCAAATAAATCTTTTGAATTTTGTAATTTGTTTTTCTTCCCCAACATTCTTCCTGACTCAAACACATCTTTCCATCATCAAGGCCTGATATTTTCCTTAGGAGTCTGAGATAGTGTATGTGGGCAGCAGAACCATATTGTTTGAATCAGTAATGAATACAGGTGAGGGGTCCACGATGGCAGTGTAGGAAGATTCTGAATTCTTCTCCTCCCACACATATACCAAATCTACTGCTTTATATGGATCATTTCCCAATGAAAAAGATCTGAAAGCTAGATGAGATGAACCACTCTCCACAAAAAGGATAAAAGAGATTGGTAGGAAAAGCAGAGCCACAGTCCTTTTAAAATACAAACAACAACAACAGCAACAACAACAACAATCTACCCTGGGTGCTGCAAGACATAAAGGGAGGAATCTCACCAAATAGGTGCTTCTCCCACAGAATCATGGGGTCAGTGCATCACATTAGGCACTTTGGCACCTGAGATCTGCACTGGAGAAATAAGCTTCCAGAATATCTGCTTAGAAAACCAACGAGGCTGATATCCAACTGTTCCAAAGTGTTGTAGGAAACAGACTCCCCTCTCAGAGGACTCACATGTGGTCTTGCTGGCCCTAAGACCCAGCAAAGAAACAGAAGTTTTAGAAAAACCTAGACTATATGTAAGGGGTATTCATTTGCTGACTTAGGGGCACTGGCTGAAGGAATAGGAGTGGGGAAGTTGAGACATTCCTGGGAGACAGTGATGTATGCCATTGTTGTACTCTCTACAGAGCTTGCTGGCATGGGCAAGTGAGCTTGGATTCAGCACCCTCCTGCTTCCTTGCTGGGAAGGAAGGTGGTGAGTGTTCACTGCAGTTGTTGAAGCCAGGTATGGATGGTTTCAATACTTCCTCAGTCCCTGGCTGGACTGACAAGCAAAAGCATTCATAGCGTTCACTTGCTCCCAGTCTACAACTGTCATGTGTGAGTAGACAAAGCACTTTCCCCCTACATTATTGATGGCCTTGAGCAGAGCTTTTTCACTGTCTTTCTAAAGCTGGTGAGCATGCCTTGAGGGTGACTTGCTGGTGGCCAAGAGGGCTGGTTTTACATAACTCTATGGGACTATAACAATAGGAAAGACAGTTCTTGGCAGGCCTCCCTCTACCTCCCTGCCCAGGGCAGTGCACAAACAGAAGGTTGAAATATATTTCAGCTCGTGAAAAAGACCTATTAGCTTAGAGTTGCAGCTGAAGGGGTGGGCTTCAGGTTTCCTACACATAGAGGCTAAGGAGGCACTCTCAGGTACATACACAGAGTGACACCATCCTTGAGCACCTCCTTGACCTTGCTACCACTTGAGGAGACTTCCCAGAAGAAGTTTGTGCACTTATCTGGAACCCCGATTTTTGCCTCTGTCACCCAGGGGGCACCTGCAGATCTCCTGGTCTTGAGGCCAGCAGGAATTACAATTGTGTCCCATAAAACTGTATATATTTGCATACTTTAAAAGCTACTGCCTTAGCATCTGGCTTCTATCCTACCTGAAACTAGGTGCCAAATGAGATTCCTGTACGTTGATCACTGACAGGTCTTGGCACATCCTCAACCATGAAGGCCATTTCCAGAATAAATCATTCAGTTTAGACCATCACAAAAGTTCAAGAGAAAACCAAAAGCTAGGTCATGGTTCAAAGAGAAGGATCACCACCTACACAAAGCCACTCCTAGAAGACTGAGAGGGGTAGCGTTTTGCCTAATATATAGAAACAAACACAGAGAGTCAAGCAAAATGAGAAAACACAGAAATATCTTCCAAATGGAAGAACAAGACAAAACTTCAGAAAAAGACTTAAATGATACAGATGTAAGTAATCTACCTGATAGAGAATTGGAAATTATGGTGCTAAAGGTGTTAAATGAACTTGAAAGAAGAATGGATGAAAACAGTGAGAACTTCAACTTAGAGATAGAGAACAAGGAAGTACCAAACAGAGGTCACAGAACTGAAGAATACAATAACTGAACTGGCAAATGTACTAGAGGGGTTCAACAGCAGACTGGTGAAGTAGAAGAATGGATCAGAAAGCTGGAAGTTAAATCAATGGAACTGACCCAGACAGAACAGCAAAAAATTTTTAAAAAGGAAAAATAATGTAAAAATATGAACGTAACAGACTTCTAGGGCAGCATCAAGTGGAATAACATTCACATTATGGGGCAGAGGTGGGGTGGGGGGAGTCTCAGAAGAAGAGAGTGAAAGAGGGGCAATAAATATATTTGAAGACATGATGAGTGAAAACCTCTAAACTAGGAAAGGAAATAGATATGCAGGTCCAGGAAGACCAGAGAGTTTCAAAAAGTATGAACCCAAAGAAAGCCACACCAAGACACACTATAATTAGATTAAAGAAGATAGAATCTTACAGGCAGGAAGAGAAAAACAAATTGTTACATACACAGGAAAGCACATAAGGCAATCAACAGATTTCTCAGCACAAACTTGCAAGTCAGAGGGAGTGGTGTAATATATTCAAAATACTGGGAGGAAAACAACAACAACAACAACAACAACAACAACAACAACAACAACAAAAACTTTCAGCCAAAGATATTCTGCCTGGCAAGGTTATCATTCATATTTCAAGGAGAGAAAAATAGTTTTCTGGAAAAGTAATAGCTAAAAGAGTTCATCACTAAGCTGACCTGAAAAGAAATATTAAAGAGGCTTATTTAAACTGAAAAGAAATGGCACTAATTAATAGCAAGAAAACATATTAGAGTAAAATCTCACTGGAAGAGATAAATATATTTTAATATTAGTGGATTAATCACTTAAAGCTTATATGAATCAGTCAGTTAAGCATTCGACTTCAGCTCGGGTGATGATCTTATGGTTCATGAGTTTGAGCCTTGCATCAGGCTCTGTGCTGACAGCCTGGAGCCTGCTTCAGATTCTGTGTCTCTCTCTGTCTCTCCCCCTCACTCTATCTGCCCCTCCCCTGCCCATTCTCACTCGCTCACTTGCTCTCTCTCTCTCTCTCTCTCTCTCTCAAGAATAAACATCAATTTTTTTTTAAAAAGCTACAATAGTTGCTTCAGAGATGCATAAAATATGAAGTGTAAAAAGTGACACCAAAAACAATGGTGGGAGGGAGTAAAAATGTAGAATTTTGGAATGTGTTTAAGTTTTTGTTAATTTAAAATAGGCTATTACATACATAGGTTGATATATGTAAATCTCATGGTAAACACAAAGCAAAAACATTAAATACACAAAAGAAAATGAGAAAGGAATCTAAACATAACACTAAAAAAAACATCAAACCACAGGGAATAGTAACAAAATAGAAGAAAGAGACAGGGAAGAATTACCAAAACAACCAGAAAACAATTAACAAAATGACAGTAAGTGCATACGTATCAATAATTATTTTAAAAGTAAATGGGTTATATTCTCCAATCAAAGTACATATAGTGCTGAGCTGATAACAAGAAAACAAAACAATAAATAAAAGACATTTCTGTATACACTGCCACCAGAAGCTTACTTAAGAAGGACACAGGAATAAAAGTGAAGAGATGGAAAAAAGATATTACATGCAAATAGAAATGGAAAGAAAGTTGATGTGGCCATACTAACATCAGACAAAATAGACTTTAAAATGGAGACTGTAGGGGTGTCTGGGTGGCTCAGTTGGTTAAGTGTCTGACTTTAGCTCAGATCATGATCTCACAGTTCATGGGTTTGAGCCCCGCGTGGGCTCTGTACTGACAGCTCAGAGCCTGGAGCCTGTTTTGGAATCTGTGTGTCCCTCTCTCTGCCCCTCCCCTGCTCACGCTCTGTCTCTGTCTCAAAAATAAACATTAACAAAAAATTTAAATGGAGACTGGAATCAAAGACAAATAGAGGCACTACATAATGATAAAGAGGTCAATCCAACAAGACCATGTAACATTTATAAATATTTATGCACCCAATGTAGAAACAGCCAAACATATAAGGCAAACCTTAATAGTCCTAAAGAGAGAAATTGACAGCGATTTAATAAGAATAGGAGATTTTAACACCCCACTTACATTAATAAAAAGATCATCCAGGCAGAAAATCAGTAAGGAAACATTGGCCTTAAATGACACATTAGATTAGGTGGACTTAATAGATATATACAGAGCATTCCATCCAGAAGCAGGTTATACATACTTCCTAAGTGCTTATAGAACATTTTCCAGGATAGTTCATATGTTAGGCCACAAAAAAATCTCAATAAATTCAAGAATTTTAAATCATATCAGGCATTTTTTTCTGACTATGGTGGCATAAAACTAGGAATAAATTGCAAGAAGAAAACTGGAAAAATAATACAAATACTTGGTAATTAAACAACATGTGACTGAACAACTACTGTATGACAGAACAAATAAAAAGATAAATTAAAAAGTAATACCCAGAGACAAATGAAAACAGAAATAAAGCATACCAAAACCTATACGGTGCAGCAAAAGCAGTTCTAAAAGGGAAGTTCATTTCATAGCAGTACAGGCCCACCACAGGAAACAAGAGAAACCTCAAAGAAACAACTTAACCTTATACCTGAAGGAACTAGAAAAAGAATGGTTGAAGCCTCAAGTTAATAGAAGAACGGAAATAGTAAAGATCAGAGTGAAAATAAATTAAATATAAACTAAAAAGACAATAGGGGAGCTCAATGAAAATAAGAGTTGCTTCTTTGAAGTGATAACAGAATTCACAAATCTTTAGTTAGATTTGTGAAGGGAAAAAGAAAAGACTCAAATAAATAAAGTCAGAAATGAAAGAATAGATGGTGTAGCAGATACCATAGAAAAACAAAGGATCATAAGAGACTACTATGAACAATAATATGCCAACAAACTGGACAAGTTAGAAGAAATAGATAAATTTCTAGAAATTTGCAATCTTTCTATTTCCAATAGGAAATGTGAATAGACTGGTTACTAGTAAGGAAATTGAATCTCTAATCAAAAACCTCCTAACAGACAAAAGTCTAAGACCCAGTAGTCTAATTGGGAATTTTACCAAGCATTCAAAAAGATTTAATACCTATCCCTCTCAAACTTTTCCAAAACATTGAGGAGAAGCAAAAGATTCCAAATTCATTTTATGAGGCCAACACTACCCTAATACCCAAGCCAGACAAGGACACGACAGACAGGAAAATTATGGGCCAATATTCCTGATGAACATAGATGTAAAAATCCTCACCCATATATTAGGAGATCAAATTTAATAATACATTAAAAGGATCATACATCATGATTAAGTAGGTTTTATTTCAAGAGATGCAAGGATGGTTTAACATCCACAAATCAAATGCAAATCGTGTTATACCACATTAAAAAATGAAGGATAAAAATAATATCATCTTAATAGATGCAGAAAAATCTGACAGAATTCCATATTCATTAATGATAAAGACTCTCAACAAAGTGGGTAAGGAGGGAACATAACTTTAACATAATAAAAACCATGTATGACAAACCCACAGCTAATATTATAGTTGATAATGAGGAGATGAAAGCTTTTTCTCTAAGATCAAGAATGAGATGAGAATGCCCATTCATGCCACTTTTTTTCAACATAGGATTGGAAATCCTACTTATAACAATTACGCCAAAGAATTGAAGGAAGAAAGGAAGGCCATCCAAATTGAAATAGAAGAAGTAAAACTGACTATTTTCAGATAACATGCTAGTTACATGTAGAAAGCTCCAAAGACTCCACTAAAAATTAAAACAAATGATCAATTAATTCAGTTAAGTTGCATGATACAAATTAATATATAAAATAAATCTATTGTGTTTCTAATAATGGAGCCATCAGAGAAGTCAAGAAAACGGTCCCATTTACACTTATATATAAAAAAATAAAATACCTAGTAATAAATTTAACCAAGTAGGTGAAAGGCCTGTATACTGAAATCTATAAGACATAAATGAGAGAAAGTAAAGACAAATAAGTGGAAAACTATTCCATGCTCATGGATTAAATATGAATAAATATGGTTAAAATGTCCATACTACTAAAAGCAATCTATAGGTCCCATACTCTTCCCTATCAAAATTTCAGTATATTTTTCACTTTTTTTTTTTTTTACTAATTCTAACATTTGTATGGGACCACAGATGACCCAAATAGCCAAAACAATTTAAGAAAGAAGAGGACAGCCAGAGGTATCATGCCCCCTGCTTTAAAACTATATTATAAAGCTATATAGTAATTGAAACAGTATGGAATTATCCTAAAAACAGACACATAGATCAATGGAGTAGAATAGATAGCTCAGAAGTAAACTAATGATTATATATAGGCAATTAATTTATACCAATGGAGGCAATAATATAAAATGGGGAAAGGACAGTCTCTTTAATAAATGATGTTGAGACAACTGGACAGTTATGTGCAAAAAAATGAAACTGGACCACTGTGTTACATCATATAAAATTGATTAAATATTTGAATGTAAGACCTGAAACCATGAACCTTCTAGAAAATAACATAGGCAGTAAACTCCTTGACTTTGGTCTCAGTAACGTTTTGTGTGTGTGTGTGTGTGTGTGTGTGTGTGTGTGTGTGTGTGTTTTGGATCTGACTCCAAAAGCAAGGAAAACAAGAACAAAAATAAACTACATGAAACTACATGAAACTGAAAGCCTTTTGCACAAAGTGAAGGAAATCAACACCAAAATGAAAAGGTGACCTACTGAATGGGAGAAGATATTGCAAACTATATACCTGATAAGGGGTTTAATATCCACAATAAATTTAAATAAACTCAATAGTAAAAATCAAACGATTGAATTTAAAAGTGGCCAGATTTCATGTACATTTTTCCAAAGAAGACTTGCAGATGACCAACAGATACATGAAAAGATGCGCAACATTACTACTCATCAGGCAAATGAAAATCAAAACCACATTGAGATATCATCTTACACCTGTCAGAATGGCTATTGTAAAACAAAACAATGACAATAAACAAAAACATAAAAACAAGAAATAGAATGCTGGTGGGGTGGAGAAAGGGGGACTGTCATGCACTGTTTGTGGGAATGTAAGTTGGTGCAGCCACTATGGAAAACAGTATGAAGGTTCCTCAAAAATTAAAATACAGCTACTTCTTGATCCAGCTAGTCTGCTTCTGGGTATTTATTGAAAGAAAACAAAAACCCTAAAAAAATATATACATCCATATGCTCATTGTAGCATTTTGTACAATAGCTAACATATGGAAGCAACCTATGCCCATCAAAGGGTGAATAAATAAAGAAAATGTGAAATAAAGAAAATAATAATAAAACTAATTAAAATAAATGAAGTCTTGCCATTTACAACAATATACATGGTCCTTAAAGATATTACACTAAGCGAAATGCCAGATGGAGAAAGTCAACTATCATATATTTTCATTTATATGTGAAATCTAAAAAAAAAACAAAAACAAAAAACAAAAACAAAAGCAAAAAACACAACAACAAACAGAACAAAACAAACACAGACTCATAAATACAGAGAACAGATTGGTGGTTGCCAGAGGGGAGGGGGTTGGACAGGGGGAAAACATTGGTAAAGAGGATTAAATAGTACAAACATCCAGTTATAAAATAAATAAGTCATTGGGAGTCAATGTCCAGTCAGTTATATTATATTATCCTTGTATTAACTTTATATTAACTTTGTAAGGTAACAGGTAGTAACTCGACTTATTGTGGTGACCATTTCATAGTGCATACAGATACTGAATGAGGTGCTATACACCTGAAACACATATAATATTGTACATCCATTATACCACAATAAATGTAATAAATTCAGATTTTTTAAGTGTTTATTAAAGGAGAAAAAACAAGCAAGTGACTTTAATTATTTCACTTCCTTATACCCCCTCTCTTCAGCATTCATAATATTTAGAAGCACTTTTTCAAACTGCAGTATTCTTAGGGTCTGCTTTGCTCTAGGAGAATTGCCCACCATCCACTTCAAGAACTTACCTCTCTAAGTTATATATGTCTGTATATTTTGTGTTATTTTTTTCCCTTCCTTACCCATTGCTAACTGCAGCAGAGTTGGACAGTACCTATCCGATACTTTGGCTTAATGGAGACAACCTTCTTCTCCTGGTAGTTTAGAATAAAGATGTCCAAAAGATAAGGTAATGGCTATTTGTGTTGGAGCTAAGAGGAGGTTCATATATTACTCATCTCATTCATAATTGTTTTTTCCCTGTGTTCCCATTGTTTGTATTTCTCTATTTCAGCCCTTAAGGACATTTTGAACGTTTATTTTATTTATTTTATTTAAGGACATTTTGCACTTTATTGTTTATTTCTGCATCCTTGCAATGGAGAAGTAGTTGTTGAGGACAGGTGCTATGGTTTGCTCATTTTTGTATTCTATTCTGTTTTTAGGGTAGTGGCTAAGTATAGATTAAACTACTTTTGCTTTTCTTGAATTGTATTTCTGTCCTCTTTGGTTCTGTTCCCCCTCCCCCAAGATGTATTACAGTGACATTGTAACTTAATTCCATTGTATTTATTTATGATCTTTTTTCCAGATAACAAAGACCAATTTGAATTTTGAACATGTTTTCTGCCAACCATTTGCTTCTAGCTCTGAAACTCAAATGGATATGATATTTAATCTATCACTAATGAAAACATGCAGCCTCTATGAAATATTATTTATGCCCTAAGGTTGGAACATTGATTCATCAACATTTACCTTTTGATATGTCCCCACAGCTAATTGTACATCAACTTATTTATAGTTCGATAGTGTTTATTAGTGTATTACTAATATACAGCATTGAGAAAAGATAAAAATGCCTCTAACGTCCAAGTAATGCATAAATAAAAAGTTGTTATCTAACATCTCAAGCTAATACTGTCTCATAAAGAACAAAAATATAAACATGGTATACATATTGAGAGAATTTACTTAAAAATCTTTTTTTTCCAGTAGAGGCCTTCTTTAAAAATATTCCCACAAAACACTTAATGATAGAACACTTTCATATGAAAGTGCATCAGGAAAATGAACAATTAAATGTGTAAAGATCTACATTATTACATAAATTTGTTTCCTTTCAAGTTATTTAAAAAGAGCAATGTGTTCCCCAAAATACTTACTGATTATGTGCTGCTGAACAAGTGCTAATCCATGCTGTGGGGATACAGGAACTGAAAAATAGACATAAGGGGCGCCTGTGTGGCTCAGATGGTTAAGCGTCTGACTTCAGCAAGGTCATGATCTCTGGGTTGGTGAGTTGGAGCCTGCATCAGGCTCTCTGCTGTCAGCGCAGAGCCTGCCTCATAGCCTCTGTCCCTCTCTCTCTCTCTGCCCCTCCTCCACTCATGCTTGCTCTCTGTCTCTCAGAAATAAACAAACTTTAAAAAAAAAGACATAAATCCCTTGCCTCACAGTATTTTACATCCTACACAGAGAAGGAAATAAATATATAAATATGGTACTAATGGTTTTGGGACAAAATTAAAGCAGAGATTAGGTGAATGTGGTGCTGCAGTTTCAAATAAAGAGTCGGGGAGGGGACGGGGCTCACAGAGAAGTAAGGCTCTGAGAGTTGGGAGTTGAGTTTGTAACAGGAAGAGCACACGGGAGGCTGAGAGGTGATGGTGTCTTGGAAGCGATTATTAGCAGCAGAGGTGGTGAGGTGGGAATGACCCTGCTATAGATAGATGTACTTTGAAGTTATAGCTGACAGGATGTGCTGACAATTAGATGGGATCTGTGATTAAAAGTGAGGAATCCAGGGTGACCAGGATCTTGGTAAATAATTTAGATTTTCTGTGTAAATCATGAGAAAAGTATAATTGAGATGTAGCTGTACGTATTTTTATTGTCTCTTTAAATTTTGGGGAATTCTGACTGAAGGTGTCAGAAGAAAACATTAATAAGATGAAATCACTTATTTCACATGATATGATTTTCTTCCCTTTATGACTTAAGGTATTTTAATGTTAGAAATATTTGGTTTGTCTTTTTTTTCCTTCTTTGAAAGTTTGTTTCTTCTACATTAACTTTTCAGATTCTCAATTTAAAGCTTCTACTGTTGTACATACTATTCTTTTAAATTCATTTACCATTTATGTGACTGAACTAGGAAAGAGTTTTCAAAATATGCTATTTAAGATTAAATCTGTATGACTGTTATAGCATGGGCAAGGATCCAAATTGAAACACATATATGTAATGAACATTTGTAACATTTTACTCTCAATATTTAATCCTTATTATTTACACCCATATTTTGTAGTTAGATAAAACTTTCTCTAATTTAAAGATTAAAATAATTAAGTCAGTATTAGTTAATGCATCCAAAGCTATGCAGCTATTAAATTGTAAAATAGTGTGGACGTGGGTGGCAGAGAAATCTTTCAATTCTAGTTATTAATACACTAGACCTACACTGGACCTTGTTAACTACTCACACACCCATAGCCTGTCTTCCAGAGAGGAACATGAAAGGGCACAGTAACTTTAATCGATACATCATTTGAGTTTGTTGGTAAGATCAATAGCTACAGGTTTTTAGCATAATTAAATTTTAGACATAGTGTCATTTGTAAATCCTGTAATCTCTTGGCAGTCTTCCATTTCTCAGTTATGATTTACAGCCTTATATTTAGTGAAAACAGTGTTAGACTTATCAGGGAAACTGGGTTCAATCCCAGGTGTACAATTTGCTAGTTTTGTCATTTTGTAAAATGTATTTTGTTTGTGTCTCATTTCCTCATTAGTAAAATGGAAATATAAAAATTTGCCTGTTTCATTTTGCTACAGTCATCAAATAAGATAACTTCTGTGAAAGTCCTTTGAAAGTTAGACGGCTCTATTACTGAACTGTAAAATACTATAGTTTTACATTGAATCCTCCCTTGGGACTTAAAAAAAAACTGTATGCAATTATATTACCTTCTGACATTTCTGGCACAGTACAGCAAGCAACTTTGGCCCAATTTCCTTTTTTGTTCATTATTTTATAAAGGTTAAGACCCCAGAAGGCATGCGTGTGTGCGCGCCCGCGCGCGCGCGCACACACACACACACACACACACACACACACACACCTTTTTGCCTTAAAGAGATTTGGCTTCTGGTTCCCTCTGAGAAAAACAAGTTTCCAATCAGGAAACAACTGCCAATCTCATTTCATTTCCTTCAAGATTTGCCTACCTGCAATTTCTTCAATCTGTCCTCTAGGAGAACAGAGTCCTAGTCAAAGCTATTTGCTTGCAGAGCTAAGCAGCTTCAGTGGGTTGCTTTATCCCTCCAGATTGCATTTTCCTAACCTCTCAATGTAATCACAAATAAAAGCAGTTCTCAAGTTCTGTCAATACATACTTAGTTTGTGACTAACTGTAAAGTAGAAAGGAACTAATTTATTACTAATCAGAATCTATTGGAGATCATTTGCTTTTCTTTTTCTAATAAATTACCAACTTTTCTATTTTGTTTCTTCACATGGATGAAAAGTGGTTCCTAAGTGTGATGTATAAATTGCTTCTTCTATATGTGTGTATGGTGATGGGAAAGTTATTGAGAATCAGTAGTTTAGAACAAATAATTTGTAAATCTTCTAAATAGATTCATAATTCAAACTTTTCAATTATTTTTTTTTCTAAAATGTTTACTTCTGTGGGTACCTAAGAAGAGCAAGGTATAACTGAGATCTTGATTATTCATTGTGATGAAATGGGGATTAGGAGAACAAGAGAAATGGTATCAACTTCCTTTCGTGAAGGCCTGGTGAATGCAAGGCATGATTAGATGTGAAAGCAGGGAATGGGAAGAGCCTGTCAAACAAGAATCTACAGGACACATTTTTCTGTTCTTAACATCAACACCCTTGAAAGAATTATCTAGTCTGGTTATTTCCCCAGTTCCCTCCTACCGTTGTCTCCTAAATCTATTCTAACTAGACTTTTTATACACACCCCATTTCTGCACTTTAACCAAACTGATCTTCATGAAGAGACTAATAATTATTGTGTTGATAAATCTAGTGGTCAAGTCTCTGTCCTCACAGTTAATTTATAGACAACATTTAATAAAGTGCTTGGAAATCTTTACTCACCTGGCTTTTAATCTACAATAACCTGGTTTTCCTCAACCCACTTCTTCCCCAGACCTCTCTTTCTCATCTCAAATCTTCGAAGGTTGATATGACACAGGATTCAGTCCTTGAAACAACTCTTTCCTATCATTATTCTCTCATTAACTCATCTCACCTGGTCTCATAGCTTTAACTTTTACCTGTAGGCCTGTAAATCTCAAATATATCCTGCTTAATCTCTCCCATGAATTCTGGGTTCAGATATCCAGCTGCTGACTTTACATTTCCATGTAAATATCTGATAGATACATCAAACTTATCACATGCCCAAACAAAAACAAACCTCTAGTCATTCCCCCAAACTTGTTCTCCCTGAATTTCTTCTTCATCTCAATAACTGTCAACTCTATTCTTCCCTTGATTGTTTAAACCAAAAACATTGATACCATTTGTTACTTTCTCTTTCTGGCATTAGACTTCACACTTGATACCAGGGAAGTTTGGAGACAATGGATCAGAATAATATATTATGTAATATATACTATAATAATACATTATGCAATTAATCCGGTACATTTAAGAAAATGAAAAAATTAAGATAGTATATGTTCCATATAATATGTTTTAACATAATTTTTAAATTCATTCTAAGAAAAATAGAACACTGTAGATGGGGAAGAGTTTAAGAAAAGAGAAATTCAACTATGAATCTTTCTATATCTATCTATCAACCAATCTGTCAAGTATCCATATATCTATAAATACTCATCTATCCCTAATTGGGTATCTAGAATCAAGAAATGCTATTAATCAGCAGAATAGCAGGAATTGCTTCAGAACCAATTTTTTTAACAAATGCAAAAAAATATGGACTTTGGTTGCGTGTCCTACAACTTTCTTGAATCCTCTAACTCACATTTCATAGACATCTCTTTTAAGATAGGTGTTATAAGCATGTACTTAAAAAAATTCCTATAGGTTAAATCATGACAAGAATTTAATATTACTTGACATATTCTAAGATCTTTACAGGTGTTATATCTTTTAGTCCTGATAGTAAATCCAGGACATTAATATAGTTATTCCAATTTTACAAGTAAAAAACTAGGCATAGAGAGGTTAAACTTGCTTAAGTTAGAAAGGAAGCAAAGGCACTAGGATTTTTAATTGAAATTTAATTGATATTCAATATCCTAAAAGTTTCCAGTGTATATCATGGTTATTCAATATTTATACATTCTGAAATGATTCCCACAATAAGTCCAGTTTTCTTCTGACACCATACAAAGTTAATACAATATTATTATATTCTCTGTGCTGTACCCTATATTCCCATGATTATTTATTTTGTAACTGGAAGTTTGTACATTTTAATCCCCTTAACCTATTTTGCTCCTCCTCCATCCATCCCCTGTCTGATAAACAAGTTTGTTTCCTGTACTTATGAGTTCATTTTTGCTTGTTTTGTTTGCTCATCTGTTTCGTTTTTTAGTTACCTCATTTAAGTGAAATAATATGGTATTTGTCTTTCTCTGTATGACTTATTTCACTTATCATAATACCCTTTAGTTCCATCCACAAAGGCAAGATTTTATATACAGTTTTCTTTCTACATTCATCTATCAACAGACTCTTAGGTAATTTACGTATCTTGGCTCTTGTAAATAATACTGGAGTGAACAGAGGGGTGCATATGTCTCTTTGAATTGGTGTTTTTATTTTCTTTGGATAAATACTCAAAAATGGAATTGCTAGGTTGTATGGTAGCTGTGTGTTTAATTTTTGGGGGAGCCTCCAAAATTTCCCACGGTGTTTCCCACAGTGGTTGCACCGGCACTAAGATTTTAACAGCAGCAGATTAGCTTTAGACCACAGACCCTTAACCTCATAAATATGCTCTTATAAACATACATACATACCTAGCATTTAGTAGACATACCAAAAACATGTGGTGCATGTTAAATGCACAGTATATTTATCAAATTTCCAATAAATATTAGTTCTCATCTCTACCATTTATTTATTCAATAAATAAAAGTTATATGAAAGTGGGTATTATCTCATATACCTTAGTGTTACATTCTTAGGGCCTACGAAAGGACCTGGCAAAAATTAGTGGTCAATGAATATTTGTTGAATTGTTGAATAAATGAAAGTATATTGAGCTGGCTCTATGAAAATACATACTTTTTTTTTCCTGCTAAGAGCTAAAAACCTTGTTAGGTTGTATGACTAAGTGACTAATTATAAGTAAAATATATAGTAAATTGCTCACTAATATCATAGCTGGAATAATTGCTATTATACCACCTCTGGCTTCATTTACCTCCGCCCTGATTAAACTGATCATACCTCTGTAACCACCTGCTCACTAGCAGGTCAATCATTTGGACACCATTCTAGCTGGCTCTCTGGACTATCCTTTTGCTTCAGAATTAGTCTACTGATAAAATAACAGGATACAGATTTATCTAGGGATTGTAGTATGTAGACATTTATTAAAGCTATAAACAGAGTTAGCACAAGGAGATGTGTGTCTGTGTTCATCCATAAAAAGAGAAAGAGAGAGAGATAGTAAAGCTGTGAATCAGTGATATCCACAATGTTTTGGAGACTGTTACAGAGGGAAGAATAAAAATAGCCACTTTTAGTTAAAACTTTAGAGTCAGATTAAAACAACAATTATTTTGCTTCCTTGGCAAAAAAAAAAAAAAAAAATCCGAAGAGAATGAAAAGCTGGAAAGGGAGTGGTAGTGGTTCTTACTTCAGTTCTGCTTAGTTTGTTCTTTTCTCATTATTCCCATAAAATTACATTCATTAGACCCAACTACTGTCACTTGGTGTCTTCTTTCTACCTAGACCAGCTGCCAAGCCTTGTGAGAAGTAGCATTTCAAGAAAATAACGTATGTGTGCTTTTGATCTTTGCAGTCTTTGCGATATTACCAAGGTAGCTTAGATCTTGAAAGTTAATATTTTGGCCAATTACATTTTAAAACTTTTTTTATGCTAAAATAAGCACATTAGAATGCACTGATGCAGATTTTACACAATCTGATTTTTTTTTCTGTTGATGCCGAAGTCAGGCCCAGTGTGCCCTCAAACTCCACCAGCCTCCACCCAGGACCATGCCCTGTGCTGCCCTTACAATCTGATTCTTTGAATCATAATTTTCACTACAGACATCTTGTATTTAAAGTATATACATACATTTTATAAATACACTCTCTCTATGGATATTTATATCCAAATAATCTTGAAGGTCTAAGTATTTGATTTGCTTGAAGCTTTTTTTTTTAAAGTATTTTTTTGTTTATATTTCCTCCTTTATATGTCCTCATTAGGACAGCATATTTTTTCTTAAAGTTGTGAGCCTTTTGTGTAACCAAGTGTTGTAAATAAAATTTTCACCTGCCACTGGGATAAATAGGTGCTGCATATGAGGGTGAAGTGGCTGATCAAAATGTAGGATTTATAATTCATGTTCTGTTACTGGGTCCTTAGACCAGACCATTTAGTGAAATCATGTGAAACCTGTATTAGAGTATGTAGAGGAGAATGAATCTCCTGAAAAAGGTTTTCTTTGAGATAGCTTTCCTCGTCCACCCTAAGGGGTAGTTGCCAACTTTGTCACATGAAGCCTACTGTGAGATGATGCTTTAAGTGGATGACTTAAGAACATGGTGTGTGTGAACACTATAATTGGGGAGAAATCTGACTCAGAAAAAAATCTGAGGATAAAGAGAGTAAATCAATGCCATGGCTGCTTCAGGGTTGGAATTTCACAGTACTCTTAGTTTGTTGGAGTGAAGGATATTGTTTTTGTTGTCAACCAGATGTAGGCTGTGCACTAGAAGGTGCTGGTGCCAGCGTGAAATCATCTTGGGTCCTTGCCAATATGGTCACTCACATCAAGGGCAAAGAAACCCAAGAAGCAGAAACCAGAGGTGTACAAGGGCTTCCTAGGAACTTCTAAATGATTTGCCAACCATAGTCTGAAACAGATATTTAACTCTCTGCCTCAAGTGTGTTACAGATGGGAGCACCCAGGAGAATCTCAGAAAAACCTTTAAGGTGCTCCACTAGAAAGAGATGATTCTGAATATTTGCCAGTCCCAGAACTAGCTCATGATAGGAACCACCGTGAGAACTGTCTTATTCCACTTCTCCTCTCTCACACAGTTGGAAGTAGACAGAGGAGCCAAGTAGTCTTCCTTCAAGTTGTCAAAGAATAACAACTGCCGGCCAGGTGGAAAAGAAGTCTTTGCTTATAACAGACATTTAGGTATTAAACAACCTCTTAGGCTTGATGTTTTTTGTTTTTCTTATTTGACCTTCCTTTTCACTAAAAGTGCAATAGGACCCTTGATTACCAAAAGAAATTAACAGAAAAGTCATGAGGCCTCAAATTTCACCTGATGGAACAGGAAAAGATTTATCACTTAGGTAAAATTTGAAGGGAAAATGGGAGACAAAAGTAAATTGCATTTTGATTATAATTTTATATTCTACATATATTCTATTTATGAATTATTTTTCTATAATATTTATGCATAAGTATAAATGTTGATTTGTGAGCATAATTCGTTCTGGAAACATGCTTATAATCCAAAGCACTTTTATATGAAAGTAAATTTTCCCATAAGAAATAATGGAAACTCAGACGATTCATTCCCCAACCCAAAAATATTTGTATGAAAATGATTACAATACTGTAATTAATACAAAATAATAAAGAAAATAAAAATATAAAGAAAAATAACCAAATTAGCCTGCACTTGCCTTTGAAAACCTTCATGGCTTGTGGGAGGGAGACAAGAGAGAGGAGAGTTATTATGTAGAATTACTTTCACTGTCACTAATGGATGTTGACTACAGTACAGTATTAATAAAATCTTGTCATATACTCTATTTAATGTAACTGGCAATAAGGCAGCAGAGGAAATGGTCTCTATCTACAGGCAGCCCGACCTAGAAGGAAGCAAAGCATCCTAAGCTTACTCTTGTATGGAAAGCAAAGGACTGTCCATAGGTGCTTTCAAGTGACAAAAAATACACTAGTGCCAGTTTTGGGCACCTTCCAACATTCTGAAAAAAATCACTGATTTCTGCCAAACCTCGCATCCTGAGACCACGCATCTGAGCATGGAAGACAGTCATCCACAATCCTGCAGCGAGTGAGAGAAAGAGAGTGAGAGAGGGAAGAACCATTGACTCAGTTGTGATCTTGTGATGTTCAGCGTCATATACTACTTGTATTGCAAGGTATTGCTCATTTATCAAGTTACAATTTATTAGAAATGTTTGCTCATCTTGTAGGATACTTGCAGAACAAGTTAGTCGCAATCCAAGGTTTTACTGTACTTCCTTACTAATGTATAATATGTATATTCCTCCCTGAATTTGACCTTCATAAGAATCAATAGTATAATCTAGAATAACATCAAGTCAAGAGCTGAATACTTTAACTCTGGGCACTCCCTATTATTTTTATATTCATTTATTTAAAACATCTTTAAAAATTCTAGTTAAATGATGAGAACCTAATTCTAGTTCTTGGTGTGCTTTGTTTGTATTTACCTAAAGTTTTAGGTTAGAAAGGCATTGTTTAATGTTTGTTTGTGTGCATCCAAAAAATAAAGTGCTCTAGCGAATAGGGCAGCTACATTTAGTAGTACTAAATAAATCATATTTTCATGCAAGATTTAAAGGACCATAAATCTTGGAAGTTGCCAAATCTAATTTGTTATTCATATTTATCTTACACATACTTTTAAGAGATTTTAACACAGCTTCTTTTATATACATTTATTGTAATGTCAATAAAGGAGCATGCAGGTAGTTAGCAAATAGTTCTATTTACTTTTTTTATTTGAGTTCAGTTGACACACAATGTTACACTAGTTTCAAGTGTACAACATAGTTATTCAACTTCAGTATATGTTATATTCTGCTCACTATAAAAGTAGCTGCCATCTGTCACCATATAATACTATTATAATATCAGTGATTATATTCTCTATTCTGTGCCTTTTATTCCTGTTGCTTACTCATTCCATAACTGGAAGCTTGTGTCTTCCACTCTCTTTCACTCCTTTGTTCATTCCCCCACTCCTGAAACCGTCAGTTTATTCTCTGCACTTACAGATTCTGCTTTTTGTTCATTTGTTTTGTGTTTTAGATTCCACATTATGAGTGAAGCCATATGGTATTTGCCTTTCTCAGTCAGATTTATTTCAGCAAAATACCCTCTAGGTCTATCCATGTTGTTTTTATGGAATCTTCTGTAAATGTTCTTATGACCTAGTGGAGCAACATTTTTTAAAATTAAATATAGGTATGAACTGAGATTTTGTCACTTACTGGCTGTTTGACTTTGAACTTCAGTATAATCATCAGTAGAATAATCAGAAAAACAATATGAACCCTTTAGGATTACTTACAGATATTTTTGAAACTTCCTTATTTTTAAACTTCCTTTTTGTATCTCTTTACTCATTAGGTAAGAAGTGACATAGAAATCAAGTAGATTACAGACTGACGTTCCTTCCTGTGTTATGCAGGCTTCTTTTGTAGGCTTTTCTTGGCTTATTCTTACTCATAAGTCTAACAAACAATATCCACATGGTCATAAGCAAGTATTTAGCTTTTTTTGCCTTCTCCATTATAACATTATCTTTATATAACCCTCACTCTGCTTTTTCCAATTGTAGGCATACAGTATGAAACATCAAATGTATTAAGTCATTTTGACATTACTGCAACTCTAGAAAGAAGTTAAGGATAAAGTTGTTTTCTTAGCTTTTCTTTTATGAGCTTAAAATCAGATATTCTGACATTGATCTGCACAATTGCCTAGATAGATAATAAAACACTCTTTCGCACATTGCAAATTCCCATGGGGTTGGATTCATCTGCTTCACATTATTTCATATCCCCGCCACGTGGATGGTTTACATCATGTTGACTTTAAAATGAACTATGCTAACTAATTTGAATGTAAATTAAAAAAATAATAAAATTTAAAAAATTTTTAAAAAGTAAAAGGAACTGAAATGGTGTTTTGCAGATACAAAGGAGAAATGGATTAGATCAATGGTCTGTAATAAATAAGTGATCTCCTAGTATTTAACACTGAGTTATTTTTATTTATTCATTTGAAATTACCTATGTGCATTGAAAGCAGATCAAAATTGGATTTGGTTTTCCCAGAATGGTGTATTCTAGTCAAATCAATAAAGTCATTCATGTTTCTGTAGTCATTAACTTAGTAAATCTTGTTTGCTTCCAACTCTATGCAGTAAAGAATAATAGGCTTTATGCAAAATGTGCCCTCCAACTTTTACAGTATTTTTGTTAATTTGCTTCATGATAAATTGTCACACAATGGGGGAAAGTTATTTATAACTCAGTAACTTATTGGCAGATTTATTTGATTAGTGTTAAATATTCGCCTGAAACTTTACGCTTATAGATAGTCAAGGCAATTCCTTATGTTTGATGGGAAGAATTAGAGTATTAGAGTAGAAAGATATAATTACTTAACCCAGCAAATAATGGGACACATCATTAGAATTATTTAAATTATTTATTCATGAATTTTCAGATTTTTTTTGAAAAATACCTGATACAATCTAAAAAGCACTATTTCATAGTATTTACACAAAACAATATTAAATAGATCCAGTGTCAAAACCTGTTTTAACTATTTAAATTATTTAATCTGATTCTGTGCTTCTTTATTTGTTATATGTTATTTTATGACATAATTCATGGTTTATAATGTGTTTTAATTGAATTTAAAGCATTTTTGAATCTGGTTTAATGTAAGTGTTCAGTAAATAAGAGCTACTAAGAATGTGATGTTCAATATCCGCCAAGATTTATATATTAAAATTAAATAATCAGTTGAAAGAATCGTAATATTGTGTTTGTAAATATGTAGTTGAGCTTAAAGAAGTATGTGTGTGTGTGTGTGTGTGTGTGTGCCTGTGTGTATATATATATATGATATAAATTGATACATTATATATATACTATATATGTATACATATGTATATTTCTCAAAGCCTTCTTAAGAATAACTGCACAAAATAGAAACCATTAAGGAAAATATTGATTGTTTTGACTACATAAAAGTTAGTATTGTTTGTGTATAAAAAAAAAAACAAATCACAAACAGTATAAAGTAAAAAAAAAACAAAAACAAAAACAGAAAAATAATTCGCTTAATTTATTCCAAACCATTAAATTCCCATGTCTCTGAAAATGCACACAAAACAAAAAATTATAAATGTCCCACCTTTAAAAATTAGAGACATTAATAAATGTTAAAAAACTAAACATAAACTGTCAAATCAATAAATACTTGAAAAAATATAATCAAAATAGAAGCTAAAGCAAAAATATTTTACTTGTCTTATGTTGGCAAATCGTTAAAAGTTTACCAAGGATGCAGAAAGATCATCCCTCTGCATTTCCAGCAAGGGGATAACATAACATCAAAGAGCAAATAAAACAAAACAAAACAAAACAAAAACAACAAAGTGTGCTGGAAACCACAAAAATGTCTCTTAAACCAACAATTCTAATTCTATACTATTATGTTTAAACTGTGTTTAGCAATAGGAATAATTTGAATTATTTATACATACTATATATATCTAGTACCAATTTATTTGCGAGTGACTGTATAAAAGGTTATTAACTAACAATAATTATTTCTTGGTAGTAACATGGATGATTTTAATGTTTTCTTTATTTGTTGCATTTCATCATTGTTTTAGTGAATCTCTATAGGTTTTAATAAGAACATAATACAAGCTATACTGAAGTTGCTTAAATAAGGGACTAAAGAAAAATAAGACAAGGTACAAACAAATAAAAAAAAAGTAGTTAGTTTATACCATGAAATCTGAATACCTGAGTCCTGGCCATCATTGGTATTGTATGGATTCTTCATTTCTTTCTTTCTGTATTTCTCTTTGTCTTTCTTTATCTGCCTGCCTTCTTTCCTTCCTTCCTTCCTTCCTTCCTTCCTTCCTTCCTTCCTTCCTTCCTTCCTTCCTTCTTTTTCTTTCCAAATTTTTATTTAAATTCCAGTTAGTTAACATACCGTGCATTATTAGTTTTAGGAGTAGAACTCAGGGATTCATCACTTACATTCAACACCCAGCGCTCATCATAACAAGTGGCTTCTTTAATACACATGGATTCTTCTTTCTGTTTGCTAATGTTAAGTGTAGTATAGGTCTGTTCTTAGGGGAAAAAAATCAGTGATCCATTTCGAGGTTAAAGTTCTCAATAAGCTTTTCTGTAGCCTTTCATAATTACAAACACATACATGAATCCTTTGCCTGCTGTTATTCTTGTGCGTAGGGATTATATAAAAGATGGTGAATGTCCAACGATTCTTTCAACACTGCTGAACATGCAAAGCTTGTTCTTCTTTTGCATCTGTAGTTTTAAAAGGCTGATTTGTGATTCTGCATTTTTGCTTCATGAGGTCCTCTTATATGTATCCTTTTTTCTACTTTCTGCACCCCTGAGTTATATTGACTACTCAATTCCCCATATTGCTTTGGACTCAGTTAAATGAAGTTAAGGTTTGTCCTTTCAGCATTCCTATTGTGCTTCTGGAACCTTCTTGTTCCAAACTTTTCTGTAAGTGCTTATTTAAGAATCTAATAGCAGGCCTTTCCCATTTTGCTCTATTCTTGGTTTCTTGGTAGATTGGTTAGCTTATGTGACTGCATTTTGGGTTATCCTTTTTTGGTATTCACTGTTGACATATGACTCATAGGTGGCTTGGTTTTGAAAAGACATGTGCAGAATATATGAAAAGGCTATTTTGAAAGGGTTACATGGTATGACATAATAACAATAGAAAAAGGGTTACATGGCATGACATAAAAAGAAAAAATAATATTTGCTAAGATACAAAAGAAAGTAGAATTATATTGGTGATAATACATCTTAACAGAAGGACATACCAATCAATGTTTTCAATTATACAGAATTCTTCCATCTGGTACAATTCTAGCAAGAAAATAAATACTAAGGTAGAATACTGGAGCTCATTTTACAGGGCTAATAATAATAATAGTGTAAAAAAACTATTCTTGTGTGTTCATTTCTTTTGCAACAGAATACAGCTGGGTTCTATCTTTTATTGTGTATATTATTTAAAAATTCTATTTCTTTAAACTTTGATCATGGAGTTTCCTTACATCTGGTTCTATTTGGCACTTGCTACAGAGAGTGTATAAAAGGTTAGGTGAACATTTATATCCATCTCTAATTAAAAAAAAGTAGTGTGGATCTTTTATAAAATATATATGTATAATACTTATGTACAATCTAATTGCTATTTCTGTTGTCTTAATAAATACTTATAAGTATGATTTAAAGTGGTTTAAAGTAAACTGGGTAAATTTGTAAGATGTTATTTTATTCTGAATCTCACTTTTGGTCCTTGCTACCAATCTACTACCATGTATATTTAATCTATTGCCATATATATTTCTCTCTGTATTTTTTCCTATAACTTAGATTGATTTGGAAGCAATGTAATTATAGGTTAAGACTTCAGATTCTGCTCTACTCTGTAACTCTGCAGGTCACTAAACTTCTTATCAGCTAACTTAACTGAAAAATGGATTTAATCATAGCATTTACCTCACAGGATAGTTATAAGGATTCAAAGAGATTATACACACAAACTATTCAGAGTAGTAGGTGGCATTTAAACATTCAAAAGTGTTACCTGTCATTATTATTTTGCTTTTCCAATTGCATCATCTTTGTTCTTTTGTGAAATAAGTATCTGCTGTCTCTTTAGAATCAGTTACTTTAGGAGACGGTGAATCTTAAGATAATTTTTATTAAAAGTGTGATATAAAATATGTTATTGGTGAATTCTATAAATTGCTATAAAAATTCTATAATTTTTTTAGTTCCAAAATAATTGTTCTAATCTTTACTCACTAAAAAGCATTTATTTGGTAAAAATAACATGTGTTTTGGTAAAAATAATAGTAAAAAGTGGGATGCTATTCTTCTGTTCTAAAGAGAGGAAGTAAGTTATTCATTTATTTTGTGCAGATATGTACACACACATGCATGCACATGTACAAACGTGCACATGCACTCAAGAAAAAAATATATATGATAATGGGGATAAGAGCAAGACTCTGAGAATATTTTTAATTTAATTTCTACCTTGGATCCATGCACATTTTACTTAATTGACATAAAAATATTAAAAAGAAGATAAAGAGGCTAGTAGATACATAAATGCACAAAAGAATACATTATTTCAGATAACCTTGAATTCATAGTACTGTGAATGTGCCTGAAGACAAACATTTTCTAGTGAGATATATTCTTGCTTAAAATAACAGGTACAGTATGTTAGATATATGTAACATAATTTGATATCTGAATCTTTCACTTCAATGACAAAATATTATGACATTTTTAACTTGAGAATTAGCACTTATCATATCGTCAGAATTAAATGATGTGTTAAAACCACATAATGTTACTACAAAACATGACAAAAATTATTTTCAAGTACTGAATTCACCCTAAACACTATATCATTAAGAAAATGGAGTCAAGTAACTGGGAGGAAATATTTACAATACAAACATCTGAGAAATGACTTAGATCTAGAATATATAAACAACTCTTACAACTCAATAATAAAAGGTCTAATCATTTTAAAAATAGGTTAAAGACTAACAGACATTTCACAGAAGAAGATTTACAAGTAAGGACTTAGAAAAGTGCTCAATATCATTAGTCTTCAGGGGAATGCAAATTTAAACTACAGTGAGGTATGATAACACCTTCACTACAATGGCTAAAATGTGTTGATCAGGATGTATAGTCACTGGACTCTCATACATTGCTTGTGGTAATGTAAAATGGTACATACAAGCAGTTTGCAAACCTATTTAGCAGTTTTTCCTGTAGTTAAACCCACGCTCCTTGTAACCCAAGTTAAATTTTCCCAAGAACAGTAAATAGCTATATTCATAGAAAAACTTCTATGTAAATATTCATAGCAGCTTTATTTATAATGGACAAAAAAATGGAAAGTCTATCAATAGTAAATGGAGAAACCAAATCTGCTAGAGTCATACAAATGAATACCAGTCAGCAAAGAAAAGGATTGAACTACACACAACATGGATGAATCCCACATCATTATGCTGAAGGAAAGAAGCCAAATACAAAGGAATATGTACTGTATAATTCAATTATATGAACCTCCAGAAAAGACAGACTTCATAGTCACAGAAAGCAGTTCATTGCATGCATGGGGCTTGGAGCAGGGGGGGATTGACAGGGTGGGAGCACAGGAAAACCTGTAGCCTTATGGAAATATCATATATCTTGATTATGATAGGATTATCAGTAGTATACATTTGAAAAAACTCTCAAAACTGTACACCTAAAATGGATACATTTTATCATATGTCAATCATATCTCTGTAAAACTGATTAACAGTTTCTGCACATTAAAAAAAAATAAAGGAGGTTTAAATTCCATTTGCCACAATTTCCCATGTTGATAGTCAATTTTCTTCTAATTTATTTTTTTAAACTTTCTTAATTTGTTTTGAGAGAGAGCACGAGCACGGGTAGGGAAGAGAGAGAGGGAAAGAGAACTCCAAACAGGCTCCGTGCTGTTAACGAGGAGCCTGATGTGGGGCTTGAACTCACGACCATGAGTTCATGACCTGAGCTGAAACAAGAGTTATACACTTAACCGACTGAGCCACCCAGGTGTCCCTGTTCCTTTGAAAATAAGTTGTTGAATTTGAATTTAAAATAGCACTGAAAATAGTGTCAGAAACATCTCCTAATTTCTCTATATACCTACATCCCTAATTCCACAGCTGTCTTGTAGACATCATAAACATCTGCAGCTATTTCCAGTGACTTATATGTTTGATTTAAGATTTCCAAATTTGAGGGGTGCCTGGGTAGCTCAGTCAGTTTAGCGTCTGACTCCTCTTTTCCACTCAGGTCATGATCTCATGGTTTGTGCGATCGAGATTAGGATTCTCTCTCTCCCTCTGTCTCTTTCTCTCCCCTGGTTACAATCTGAATCTCTCTCTAAATAAATAAATAAACTTTAATTTTTTTTTAATTCTAAATTTGGAAATTTATGGATCTCTGATCAAACAGGTATTTTAAGCTCACACATTGTAGCCCAATTTTGTTCCAAATACAGAAAAATAACAGATTAAAAATTAAACAGAAAAATATGAGTAACATAGTCTTCCTTTAAGAAAGAAAAAAAATGAGAGTGCCATGGGCAAATAAGAAAACAAATAGAATACTGTGTATTTGTGCATGTGTGTGTGTGCGCATATCTGTTTATGTTAGGGATTACAAAATATGCTGATGTGGAATTTCCAAATCCAGTCACAGTCATCACAGTTTTTATTTATCTTAATATACCATTTTGGTGGAATGGAGTTTTACTAAAACATTTATCCATGTTTTAAACTAACGAGTATTCCCTTGGACTCTTTTTTAAAAGAATCTCTTCAATTATGAGTGTGCTATACTATCAGAAATTATATTCTGAAACAGAATTCTCAATTAACCATTAAACCAGAATAAACTTTATAGTGATGAATTACTTTTGATTTATTTGCAAATTATAGGAAAAATAGCACTGCCTATGATCTGAATATAACAATTCAGAGAGGGTTTGTATCTGTGAATGATAATAAAGATGGTTAATTTTATTATTTTCTAATTTCTGAACATCTTATAAACTCTACAAAATAAAGGAAAAGAGAAGCTTACTTTCTTTTACTTAAAATTTAAAAGTTCTGGTTTTAAAAGTAAAAAAATTTCCATTAGAGAAAATTGAGGGATCACAAAATGGTACAAAGCAGAAAAGTCACTGTACATCCTACTTCTTACAATACAGAATCTCATTTCTATATTAATATGTTTATTAATTATTATAAAGAGTTACACAATATTCTATAAGTACTCTTTCTTACTTAACAATTCTTTTAATGTTGTATATTTAGGAATTTCCAAATATAGCTCTAATGGATCTAATAGGTATCTTGATCTTTTATTGTCATATCTTAATTACCTTTAGAAGAATAAATTTCCAGAAGTGGAAATACTGGATCAAATAGAACAGTTTTTTTTTAACATGGAATATAGCAACATGCAAACAAATGAAAGTGGACCACCATACACAAAAATAAGTTCAAAATGGATTAAATATTGGGGTGTCTGGGTGGCTCAGTCAGTTAAGCTTCCAACTTCAGCTCAGATCATGATCTCACAGTTTGTGAGTTCGAGTCCTGCATTGGGCTCTGTGCTGACAGTGAGGAGCCTGCTTGGGATTCTCACTGTCTCCCACTCTGTCTGCCCCTCCCCTGCTCGTGCTTGTGTGCGCTGTCTCCCTCTCTCTCTCAAAACAAATAAATAAAATTTTACAAAAATGGATTAAAAATCTAAATGTGAGACCTGAAACCATAAAATCCTAGAAGAGGCCACAGGAGGTAACTTTTTTGTTTTTTGTTTTTTTTTAATTTTTTTTAACATTTTATTTATTTTGGAGACAGAGAGACACAGAGCATGAATGGGGGAGGGTCAGAGAGAGGGAGACACAGAATCTGAAACAGGCTTTAGGCTCTGAGCTGTCAGCACAGAGCCCAATGCGGGGCTCAAACTCACGGACCGCGAGATCATGACTTAGCCGAAGTCGGCTGCTTAACCGACTGAGCCACCCAGGTGCCCCAGGAGGTAACTTTTTTGACATGGGCCATAGCACCTTTTTTCTAGATATATCTCCTGAGTCAAGGGAAAGAAAAAGCAAAAATAAACTATTGGGACCTCATCAAAATAAAAAGCTCCTACACAGCGAAGGAAACAACACTTGCTCATCATCACTTACCATCAGGGAAATGCAAATCAAAACTACGAGATATCCCCTCACACCTGTCAGAATGGCTAAAATTAAGCACACACACACACACACACACACACACACACACACACACACAAGAAACAACAAGCATTGGCAAGGGTGGAAAAAGGAACTTTTTGCACTGTTGGTGGGAATGCAAATGAGTGCCACTGATGTGGATGTGGAAAACAGAATGGAGATTCCTCACAAAGTTGAAAGTAGAACTTCCCTGTGATCCAGCAATCACACTACTGGGTATTTACCCAATAATACAAAAACACTAAATCCAAAGGACACATGCACCCCTATGTTTATAGCAGCATTATTTACAACAGCCAAATTATGGAAGCAACTCAAGTGTCCACCAATTGATGAATGGATGTGGTATATAAATATAATGGAATAATATTATTCAGCCATAAGAGAGAATGAAGTCTTGCCATTTGTAACAACATGGATGGAGTTAGAGAGTATAATGCTAACCAAAATAAGTCAATCAGAGAAAGACAAATACATGATTTTACTTATATGTAGAATTTAAGAAACAACACAATGGGCAAAGGGAAAATAGAGTGACAAACAAAGAAACAGATTCTTAATTATAGAGAACAAACTGATTGTTACCAGAGGGGAAATGGGTGGGGGGATGTGTTAAATAGGCGGTGGGGATTCAGGAGTGCACTTGGGATGAGCACTGGGTGATGTATGGAAGTGGTGAATGACTGTATTGTACATCTGAAACTAATATAACACTGCATGTTAACTAACGAAGTAGAATAAAAACTTAAAATATAAAACAACTGGAATACAAATGTGGTCCTTAAATATTGCCATTTATAATTCTCCAAATTATCTAAATGTTACTTGTCAAATGTTATAATGTCAAAACATACTCTTTCTCATATTTGTACAACTCTCTATGAATAAGAGAAAAGAACTTTGCAAATTCTACATCTATATCCACTCATAATCTCAGCCTGTCATGAAGATTGCCATCAAAAAGAACATATGTAAAGAACTAGGTAGTAATTGGGTCAGTATTGTAAAGGTTTTTGGAAAGCAGCTGGAAAAACTGGCTTTAGTAAATTCTTTTACTTTACTTTCCTCACATGAAAAATGAGACTAGTAATTTGTTCCAGAGGTTATGGCTTAAGTTAAATAATATTAGACAAAGCCACTCTCGTTCAAATGTCATTGCCATCTCATTCCATCCTCAGAATAAGATACGAAAGCTGGTGTACTTGTGTTTTAACTTGAACTGTGGCTTTTCCTTGTCTTTGTCTAGTAAGTGCTTATTAAGGACCAAGGTTCATAATTCACAACTTGGAGAAGTTACTCAATTACCAATGTGTCAAGAGAGGTTTCACACTGGGTGTTGTATGGAAACAAATTTGACAATAAATTTCATATTAAAAGAAAAAAAAAAGAGGGAGGTTTCAGTGGATTCATTTGGTAATGTTTATATATCATCCTTTTCACAAATAGGCTTAATAATGAAATTGCTGAAAATTAAGATAAATTTATCTCACTATTTAAAATTGCAAAGATAATTTTATCCATTTTAAAAGGAATTATTACATTTTCTCTGAATATTTTTGTTTTTCTGGTACTGAGGGTACTTGGATTTTTAAAAATTTTAATGTACATCCAATTATCTAGAAAAATAATTGAATTACAACATCAGTATAACATCAAATTGAGGTAAATGTTCACTTTTGAATTAAATACATGTGGAAATTTTGTATAATTCTGTATATATCATATGCATACCTTTTAAAAAATCAGTCTCGGGGTGCCTGGGTGGCGCAGTCGGTTAAGCGTCCGACTTCAGCCAGGTCACGATCTCGCGGTCCATGAGTTCAAGCCCTGGATCAGGCTCTGGGCTGATGGCTCGGAGCCTGGAGCCTGTTTCCGATTCTGTGTCTCCCTCTCTCTCTGCCCCTCCCCCATCCATGCTCTGTCTCTCTCTGTCCCAAAAATAAATAAAAAAACGTAATCACCAGACCTATTGAGTAATTGCTGAGCAACTGATAATGAAAAGTCCTCAGTCAGCGGCTATGGAGCTGCTGACGCACTCAGTGGCACTGCAGATGGATGGTGCTCACTGGCTGCTCAGGGTATAGTGTTCAGGTTCTACAGAAAGTTTCTTAAGCTTCTTGTGTTTGGGAACAATAAAATTTACTTAGATCGAGATTAGAGAATCCACTTCTATTCATGAGATATATTCAGGCCTGGATTTCTAGTCTTAGTAACTCTACCCCATCTCTCTCATTATTTATAATCTCAAAGTCTGGAAATTTCTTCTAAGCAAGACACCAAGACTCAGAAAAAATTTTGGAAAAGACTGATCAACTAAAATGCAGACAAGTTAAAAAAAATAAAACAAAATTTGCATAGAAAACAAAACAAATTTAAAAACTACCCAAAGCTAAAAACTGACAAGAAACTCAGTTAATAGCTCATAACACCAAAATCTCATAACTTGGTATGGTAAAAGTAAATAATCCAGTAGCATAAATGCACAATGAAATGACCAGGAGCTTTATAGAAAAAGATATTCCAGTGGGTAATACACACAAAGAAAATACTAAGTTCCACTGATAATTAAATACAGATTAAAGTAGGTTTCATCTGTCAGATTGGCAAAGTTTTGATAATAAGTGATAGCAAAACCATGGAGAATCTCTCTGTGTGGCATCTTGGTAATATGCATTGAATATTATGAAATGTGTATTTTTGATCACAGCAATATCCCAGCAGGGAATTTGCCTAATGAATATATTCACAAAAGTTAAATGTTCAAGAAGGACCTTTGCAGTATTGTTTGTAATGGCAAAATACTTTAAAAAATCAACTAAATTAATCAACAATAGGATATTGGTTAAATAAAACCTTTGAGTAAATACTTTGCTGCTATCTAAAAGAGGAGGATTTGTATTTCAGAGATGGAAGTTTTTGAGATATATTTTAAAGTTAGAAAAAATAATGTGGATAGTGTGGATAGTCAACCACCTTGTTTTCTTTCTGAGCATGTAATACATTCCAAGTGCTTTGTCTACATCTTTCACATAATAATTCTCTTTGTTGTCTAATCCAGTGTATTACCCTTGGCCTTCAATTGCCTGTTCTGCAGTTTGTCATCATGGGTCTAATTAAAAATAAGAATTTGGTAACAGGGCTCATTTCTGTTCTTTGTCTAAGTAACTAATTTACATCCTCAGAAATTATTTGTATTAAGCCATCATATACAAAATAACATACCAATGCATGCATATTTAACCTTCTTTGCCTGATTTTTTATTTGACAAAATCCTGTAAATAACCAGGTACTTAGTGGTTCTCTGTACTAACCCATCAAACATGGTCCACCAACTATGCTAAACAGCAGTGCTATACTTTCATTCCTACTGACCTGGAAAGTACAGATGCTCACCCCTCTCTCAAATTTGGTAGATTAGAAAATAAACATTTCTCTCATGGTTTCTGTGACTCAAGAATCTGAGAAGAACCTGTCAGCTGTGGTTGCAGTTATCTCAATGCTTAATAAGGGCTGGAGAAACTGCATCCAAGATCACTTGTTGGCTGGCTTCAGGTTCTCCTGGCTCTTGGGTGTGGTTTTCTCTCCACATCTTTGCCTTAATCTCTTCACAAGGTGGTGACTGACTTCTCCTAGAAAGAATGATCTGAAACAAGTGCACACTCCTCAAGATGGAAACTTTAGTCTTTTTTTTTAATCTAACCTTGACAGTGACATATCCCATCACTTCCACCATATTCTATTAGAATTAAGGCAGTAAGTCCACCCCATACTCCAGATTAAGGGATGTAATTCCCACCTCTGGAAGGATGAAGTATCAAACAGTTTTGGACATGTTTTGTAAACATCTCACCTGCAGAATAAAATCACCGAATCATCCTTTTTTTTTTCTTTTTATGTGTGCTAACTCAAAGTTTCAGGTAAAGTAGGTGTGGATGATAATTAATCTTTAACAACATTGGGGCGTCTAGGCGGCTCAGTCAGTTAAGCGTCTGACTTTGGCTCAGGTCATGAACTCACAGTTTGTGAGTTTGAGTGCCGTGTTGGTCTCTGTGCTGACAGCTCAGAGCCTGGAGCCTACTTCAGATTCTTTGTCTCCCTCTCTCTCTGCCCCTCCCCTGCTCATGCTCCGTCTCTTTCTCTCTTTCTCAAAAATAAATTAACGCTAAGAAAAATGTTTGATATAACAACATAAAGAACACTATTTCACCTGTACATTACAAATTACTGGTTAATCACTAGTATGAAATCTCTAGCTTTGGTAAATATTTTTTTCATTAGATATCAATAGTATACTTTTGGTTCACACAATATCCTTAGTATTGAAAATTTTTATTTTTTGCCCATTAATCAAAATATTGCTTTGAAAAGTATTTGATATCTGTATTTTTATAGGGAAATTGAAAGTTCTAACCAAAAGCTTCCATGCATTTTTTTCATTTTCTACAATGTGTTATTGCATCTTTCACATTTTGAAGTTAACTTAAAAACATAATATTTCATATCTTTGATTAGGAATCAATGGTTTAATATTCATGGACACAAAATAATTGAAATTATTCAAAATTCAAGTGAATCTATAAAAAAGTAACCATAATTACACTATATTATTAAAAATATAGATATTTGTAGTTTTATTTAAAATTCATATAATTCATTTTTTATCCACAACTCTCAAATTGAATTGTTTCCCAAACATATCATGAATTAGGCAAAACTTCAACACATTTTTATGAGTATATTATTATATAATAGTTTACACTAGTATTTCTAAATTTTTTCCTTCTTTGTGGCAGGTAGCCTTTTGTAAAGATAAAATTAACTATTTTACTGAACTCCCTGTGGCTCTACCTTTTTCTTTCCAAATTAAGTAAGAACATCATATTGTTGCTGTTATTTATATAGACCTGACTTCCTTTTCTCCTCATCTTTATTCCTTTTCTGTGGTAGTTGTTTTATGTAATATCCAGAAAGAAAATTGACAAGGGACATATAAGCAATTACCTTAGTAAACTCTCAAGTTAAAATATCTCAAATGCTCAAATAAATATTGGCCAGAATATTTGAGTAGGAAATCTCATGACATAAAATATCAGGAAATCCAGGGGAAAAATGGTAAAATGAAGTTATATTTCAGCAGGGTTACAACACTGAAAAGTTGCCCTTAACCCAGGGAAAAGGGTAGCCCTATTCTTCAGTTAAATTGAAAGTCTTCTTGTACTGAGTCAGTTACTCAGGTTGGGAGTTAGATTGGTAGAAACTCAGGGAATGGTTACTGGATCGTCAGTAAAAGGCCTATTCAAAGCAATAAAATAAAAACATTCAGTGGCTTGACCAGATGCTAGGCTGATTCAGTGCAGTGTCAACCAAGTGCTGAATTTGGGATTACTTAAATATTTATATTATATATTTAAATATAGAAGGTAAAATGTCTACTATACTGACAGCATGAAGGACTGGTTTAAATTTTATATATACTACCATTTGTATATGATACATTCAAAGTATGCAACTATACATATTATTTTAGTATCATGCAGAGACTTTCCTACATGGTTTCCTGACCCAGGTCAGACATTGCGGTTGCCTCCTTGTGGCAGAGGCCCATCACAGCAATTTGCATTTAGCACTAAGGGTCTATAAGCTTCTCTGCACTCTCCTATGGAATGTTAAAGAAATTAACAGAGAAAATATTTGCATATCACGCTCTTTCAAGTAGGTAGATATGGAATTGATTTTTGTCTACACAGCTGTGTTAACAGGCAGCAGCCTCTTAAATATTCCTCATTGAATTTCAACTTCAATAGTACCTTCTGCCTGGGTCACTTGGGTATGTAGGACTTTTCACCTACCCCAATGGTATGCTGGATCCAGCACATACTGGTTTGCAAGGGCTTATTGTTAAATTTCCAGGATGTTTACCAAATGACAGTTAAATTATTGGCCGCCTGAAATTAGCCATAGTGAGTTATTGTCTATCTGCAACAGTCTCCACCTGGGCCTTTGAATCTCAGGAGGATGCTGCCCTCTAACAAAGCCCATCTGAGGTCTGCTTTCTCAGCTGGTTTCTGCCAAAAACGTAATTTGGGCTAACTGGATTACAGGCCTCCCTTCTTACATTATTTGTGGAAAATGCTTTTGTGATATCTGTGCTGTGCTTGAAATTACCACATTCTCTGTCTGAACTTTTATATTTTCTCTTCTGTACATCACACATGCTTACAATTGGGCTGGATTTCTCATGTCCTTTAATTCTCGTTTTTTATTTTACCTTTTTTGAGTTACAATTTCTTTCTTCCTTCCCCCCATTTTCCTACACTTTCTGTCTCTTCCTGCATGTCTCAACAAAATTTCAGGTGAGAGCTGAGTGTCAGAGGATGCTCCTGTTAGCACTGACAGGGGAAAACAAACAGACAAACAAACAACTTTGTACATGGGAGATATGTGGGAATTTGTTTCCTTCTTTGATGCATCACCGAGTCTTTCTTTTTTATTCCTACCATAGGTTTAGAAGGTACATTTTTTAACCTGTGGAAATAGACAGTTGGGCTCATTGTGCATTCAGAAATCCAGTCTTTACTGGATCTGAATTATATGGATCATTAATTGGGAATGTGGAAAAAAGTTTCCTTGGCACCATAACAAAACACCTATTGGAAAAGTCATAGTCAGTCTGTCAGCATGGCTAGATGATGTCACACAAATTGACTAAGTTTTGAAAAGTACCTGAATCAGCCATTTGTTCTGAATTTAGATAGATAAGGTGATGATTACCAACTGGATTTCTTAGCTGAAAACATTGAATGCCTACACTTAATGTGCCTATTATATATTTTCTAGCAGAATTTATTGTCACCTATAACTGTATTTATTCTTTCAACATATTTTATTAATCTCAGAAATAGCCTGATTTATTAATATTATAAAACTAATCAAACAATATAAAGGTATAAAAATAGATTGAAGACTTATTTACCTCTCCTTAATCATGGTTCTACACTCTTCTCTAAAAGTGTATTGTCAACAATTTAATACATATCCTATTATATAAATATCTTGAATTTCATAAACTCAAGTGATCTTCATAAATAAGGTTTTATCAGACATATTATTTAACAATAATTTTATTTAAAATGTATCTTTTTTTTGAAATTTTCACTTCATTGTGTACAGCTCTCCTTCATTGAATTCATAGTATCTCATGTTAAAATTTGAGCATACACTCTCCTCCAGACCAACACAGCCACTGGTTCCAGGCACTAACAGACAACTGTACTGTGGCTTTGTAGGTTAGTCTGTTTTGATTTTGTTTTTCTTTTATCATTATTATTTTTTTCTCTTTTCTTCTCTTTTCCCTTCCTTTTCCTTCTACCCTCCTCCTTTTTCCCCCCCTTTTTCCTTTAGAATCAGGCTCATAGTTCCTGATTTGATTTTTGATCAATTCTTTTTCTTTTCTTTTCTTTTCTTTTCTTTTCTTTTCTTTTCTTTTTTCTTCTTTCTTTCTTTCTTTCTTTCTTTCTTTCTTTCTGGGTTCTGGTTGTTTGTTTAATCACTGATTTTTTCTCTATTCCTTTTAAGCCTTTTCTGTATCTCCTCTTTTTTTAATTTTATTTTTAATTTTTTAAAATGTACATCCAAATTAGTTAGCATATAGTGAAACAATGATTTCAGGAGTAGATTCCTCAATGCCCCTTACCCATTTAGCCCATCTCCCCCCTCCCACAACCACTCCAGCAACCCTCAGTTTGTTCTCCATGTTTATGAGTCTCTTCTGTTTTATCTCCCTCCATGTTTTTATAATAATGTATCTCCTTCCTTATTTACCTCTCTCTCTCTCTCTCTCTCTCTGGATTAAGCTTTATAATTTTTTTGGATTCTCTGCCTGCTCTTTTTTTTTTCCGCCACCCCTGTCATTTCTCTCCTTGTATGGGATAAGGCTTCTTTCACTCCCTCCTTTTTCCTTTTCTCCAGGGTTCTTTCAATGTAAAAATCAAAGCACACCTAGTTGAAGGTCCAAACCACCACTATGAGCAGTAAGATAAAGCAACCAGAGACGCAACAAGAGAGTGCATGCCACACACTCCAAAAATACTTCCTGAAGTTCCAGGCCCTGGGCAGTGTATGGTCCCTTTTTCATATAATAGTACTCACAGGTACAGGACACATAACAAGCTATTAAAATATGTAAGAGACAGAGCTAGCCAAATGAAGAAATGGAATAATTCTCCTCAGAAGAAATGACAGCCATAGAATTGCTCAAAACAGATATAAACAATATACTAAACATGAATTTAGAATAATAGTCATAAGACTAATAGCTGGGCTTGAGAAAATCTTGGAAGACTGTAGAGAATCTACCACTGCAGAGGTCAAGGACCTAAGAAATAGTTGCAATGAATTAAGAAATGTTGTAAATGAGATGCGAAATAAACTAGATGCAGTGACAGCAAAGATGGAAGACAGCAAAGATGAAGCAGAGGGAAAAATAGGTGAGATAGAGGATAAAATTATGGAAAATGATGAAGTTGAGAAGAAGAGGAATAGGAAATTACTAGACCACAAGGGGAGAAGTAGAGACCTAAATGATTCAATGAAATGTAATAATATCTGTATCATAGGAATTCCAGAAGAAGAAGAAGAGAGAGAAAGGGGCAGAAGGTTTATTTGAATAAATTATAGCTGATAACTTAGCTAATCCGGGGTAGGAAGCAGACATCCAAGTCCAGGAGGCACAGAGAACTCCCTTCAAAATCAACAAGAGCAAGTCAACACTATGACATACCATATTGAAACTGGAAAAGTACAAAAATAAAGAGAGAATTCTGAAAGCAGCTATGGACAAACGGGCCTTAACCTACAAGGGTAAACACATAAGGGTAGTAGCAGACCTGTCCCCTGAAACTTCCAGAAGGGAGTGGCATGAAATATTCAATGTGCTGAATAGGAAAATATGCAGCTATAGAAGGACAGATAAAGGCTTTCCCAGACTAACAAAAACGAAAGGGTTTGTTTTTGTAAACAGTAAACCAGTCCTCCAACAGATCCTAAGGGGGCCTCTGTGAGTTGAAAGCAGAAAATACTACGAAGGACCAGAGACATCACCACAAGCACAAAAGCAACAGATAACACAATGACACTAAATCCATATCTTTCAATAATCACTCTGAATAAAAATGGACCAAATGGCCCTATCAAGAGACATAGGGTATCAGAATAGATATAAAATAAAATAAAATAAAATAAAATAAAATAAAATAAAATAAAATAAAATAAAATAAGATCCATCTGTGTGCTTCCTACAAGAGACTCATTTTAGACTTGATGACACTTGCAGATTGAAATTGAGGGATTGGAAAACCATATATTCTACTGGATGTCAAAGGAAAGCTGGAGTAGCCATACTTATATCAGGCAAACTGAATTTTAAACCAAAGACTGTACTAACACATGAAGAAGGGTGTTATGTCACAAGGGGTCTATCCATCAAGAAGAGCTAATAACTGGGGCGCCTGGGTGGCGCAGTCGGTTAAGCGTCCGACTTCAGCCAGGTCACAATCTCGCGGTCTGTGAGTTCGAGCCCCGCGTCGGGCTCTGGGCTGATGGCTCAGAGCCTGGAGCCTGTTTCTGATTCTGTGTCTCCCTCTCTCTCTGCCCTTCCCCCGTTCATGCTCTGTCTCTCTCTGTCCCAAAAATAAATAAACGTTGAAAAAAAAAAATTTAAAAAAAAAAAAAAAGAAGAGCTAATAACTGTAAATGTTTACACCCTCAACTTGAAAGCACCCAAATATATAAATCACTTAATCACAAACATAGGCAAACTTACTGATGATAATACTGTAATTGTAGGTGACTTTAATACTCCACTTACAACAATGGACACATCATCTAGGCAAAAAATCAATAAGGAAACGATGGCCTTGAATGATATACTGGACAAGAAGGATATAACAGATATACTCAGAACTTTTCATCCAAAAACAGCAGAATACACATTATTCACAAGTGCACATGGAACATTCTCCAAAATAGATCACATACTGGGTCACAAAATAGCCCACAACAAATCTAAAAGGACTGAGATCATACCATACATATTTTCAGACTATACCATTATGAAACTTGAAATTAACCACAAGAAAAAGTTTGGAAAACCCTCAAATACATGGAGGGTAAAGAGCATCCTACTAAATAATGGATAGGTCATTGGGGTGCCTGGGTGGCTCAGTCAGTTAAGCATCCAACTTCAGCTCAGGTTATGATCTCGCGGTTTGTGAGTTCGAGCTCCGCATCAGGCTCTGTGCTGACAGCTCAGAGCCTGGAGCCTGCTTCAGATTCTGTGTCTCCCTCTCGCTCTGCCCTTCTCCTGCTCACACTCTGACTCTCTGTCTTTCAATAATAAATAAATGTTAAAAAAATTAAAAATAATGGATGGGTCAAGCAGGAAATTAAAGAAGAAATTAAAAAATATATGGAAGCAAATGAAAATGAAAACTCGACAGTCCAAATCCTTTGGGATGCAGCAAAATCAGTCCTAAGAGGTAAATACATTTCAATCCAGGCCTATATCAAGAAGCAAGAAAAATCCCAAATATAGAGTCTAACCTCACACCTAAGGGAACTAGAAACCCATTAGCAAAGAAAGGCCAAAACAAGCAGAAGAGAAATAATAAAGATTAGAGCAGAAATTATCAATATACAATCAAAAAAAAAAAAAAGACAAAACAGTAGAACAGATCAATGAATCTAAGAGCTGGTTTTTTGAAAGAATAAACAAAAATGATAAACCCCTAGCCAGACTTCTCAAAAGGAAGAGGGGACTAAAATAGATAAAATCATGAATGAAAGAGGAGAGATCACAACCAATACCACAGAAATACAAACAATTATTAGGGAATACTATAAAAAGTGATATGCCAACAAACTGGACAATCTGGAAGAAATGGACAATTCCTAAACACCCACACATTACCAAAACCCAAATGGGAAGAAACAGAAACTTTGAATAGACCCATAACCAGCGAAGAAATTGAATCAGTCATCAAAAATCTCCCAACAAATAAGAGTCCTGGACCAGATGGCTTCCCAGGGGAATCCTACCAGACCTGTAAAGCAGAGTTAATACCTATTCTTCTTAAGCTGTTCTAAAAACTAGAAGTGGAAGGAAAGCTTCTGGACTCTTTCTGTGAAGCCAGCATTACCTTGATTCCCAAACCAGACAAAGACCCAACTAAAAAGATTTACAGGCCAATATCCCTGATGAACATTTTTGCAAAAATTGTCAACAGGATACTGGCAAGTCGAATTCAACAGTATATTTAAAAAAATATTCACCATGATCAAGTGGGATTTATTCCTGGACTATGAGACTGGTTCAATATTTGCCTATCAATCAATGTGGTATACCATATTAATAGAAGAAAGGATACGAACCATATGGTTTGTTGATAGATGCAGAAAAAGCATTTGACAAAATTAAGCATTCTTTCTTAAGAAAGTCAGGATAGAAGGAACATATCTTAACATCATAAAAGCCAAATATGGAAGGCCCAATGGAGAAAAACTGAGCACTTTCCCCTTGAGATCAGGAACATGACAGGGATGTCCACTCTTACCAGTATTGTTTAACATAGTGTTGGAAGTCCTAGCCTCAGCAATCAGACAACAAAATGAAATAAAAGGCATCCACATTGGCAAAGAAGTCAAACTTTCACTTTTCACAGATGACATGATACTCAATATGGAAAACCCGAAAGACTCCACTGAAAAAATGCTAAAGCTGATACATGAATTGGGCAAAGTCGTAGGATATAAAATCAATATAAGACCATAGGGGAAGGGAAGGAAAAATAAGTTACAGAGAGGGAGACAAACCATAAGAAGCCTCTTAAATACAGAGAACTGAGGGTTGATGGGGTGGGGGATTGGGGAGGTGGGGAAATGGGAGATGGGCATTGAGTAGGGCACTTGTTGGAATGAGCACTGTTTGTTGTGTGTAAATGACGAATCACAGGAATCTACTCCTGAATTCAAGACTACATTGTATACACTGCGTATTAGCTAGCTTGATAATAAATTATTTTTAAAAATTGGGGCATACATCAATTTATTTAATAATTTTCTTTTTGATGGATGTTTAGGTAATTTTTCTTTTTACCATTATACAAAATTTGAACTTAAAAACTGAACATAAATATTTAGGTGTGTACTTTTGTGAAATTAATTTGTAAAAATGGGATTTCTAGATCAAAAGAAATATGCATGTTAAATTTTGAGAGATGCTTCTAAATTGTCCATTAAATTGTGTGTGTGTGTATGTGTGTGTGTGTATGTGTGTGTGTGTGTGTATATATATATATATATATATATATATATACACACACTCCTCACATGAAAACTATATAAAAAATGCACACTTTACCATTTTAAAATTGTCTACCTCATGTCCTAAATAAATATTCTTACTCATTATTAGTGAAAATTTGTCAATTTATAAAGGAAAATTCAATATGATGATGTAAAATTATCATTGGTTTTGTTTTCTGTTTCAAGGAAAAAGATGAATTCTAGGGCATGGAGGGATATAATGGAAAAATCCAATACTTAGTTGACTACGTGGATGTCAGGAAGGAATGTGAATAATCTGCAATACAAATGTTTCGAACTAAATGCCACCTGTGAGAGCCATATGTAAAGAGATAGATATCTGATATTTAACAAAAGATAAATAACAGTTGGGACATAATCTAGTTTTTCAAAGAAATGGCATGCACACAGTTAAAAATCTCAGAATAAAGATGAAGACAGAAGAGGATAGAAATCAACCTGGCAGAACTATTTTGGAAAATACAGAACATGAGGAAACATGTCTCAGTGTGTGGAAAACTATTTTGATTTAGCCATGAGGAATTCCCAAAAACTTTTCACCCTCTGCAAACAAGATGTAAAATCCATATTGTTAAGAACAAAGATTCAAAATGTTTTATATAAAAATGTAGCTTATTGGCTTTTATCATAATTGTGGAATGAAACCATGCATTTGAAACATTGTTAGATAATTGATTAGGAAGGCTCATGAGAGTATATAGAGAGCAGAGAAAATTGGTCAGTTTTTTGGATGGAAGAGTGGTCTGAGGGTGGTGGAAAACACAATAAACCTAAATGGCTGTCTCTGAATATGAATGTGGTTTTTAAAAAGTACACACACACACACACACACACACACACACACACACACACCAAGAAACACCTCTTCTAAGTGATATTTTTGTTTTGTGAGGTTTTTTTGTTACATGTCTGGCTGTTATTCATGATTTTTCAAGGATAGAACATGTCTGTCAGATTCTCCATGTTTAAGCTCTTTCTTGCAATTCTGATGCAAGTCTGCTGCAAGATCCTTTTCTTGAGAATATCCACTGTCTTACTTTTTTTTCCCTAGAACTCTAATGAATAGTTTAAACTCTCAGGGCACCTATGTGGCTCACTTAGTTAAGCATCTGACTTTTTCTCAGGTCATGATCTTATGGTTCTTAAGTTTGAACCACACATCAGGCTCTGTGCTGACAGCTTAGAGCCTGGAGCCTGTTTCAGATTCTGTGTCTCCTTTTCTCTCTGCCCCTTCCCCCACACACACTCACTCTGTCTCTTTCTCAAAAATAAATGTTTAAAAAAATTTAAACGTTTCCTTTCTATCTGCTTCCAAAAAATTGCCAGAAGTGTTGCAAAATCTGTAATATTATTTTACTATCTTAGCACTTAATAGTTTGTGTTTATGGCTCAACATTTGTTATCTCTAACTATTTTCCATTTCAATCTCTAGTTATGAAGTTGGGAGGCAGTATATAATATATTTAAATAGAAATATTATGGGCACCTGGGTGGCTCAGTTGGTTGAGCATCCGACTTCAGCTCAGGTCATGATCTCACAGTTCATGAGCTCAAGTCCCGCATCAGGCTCTGTGCTCACAGCTTACAGCCTGGAGCCTGCTTCAAATTCTGTGTTTCCCTCTGTGTCTGCTCCTCCCCCACTCATGCCCTGTCACTCTCTCTCCTTCAAAAATAAATAAAAACATTAAAAAATTTTTGAATAAATATATTAGCAAAATATACTGTCATTTCCATGGTGAGTTTGTGAGAACCAATAGACTCAATCCACCTACCTACTACCTATCTAAATGAGAGAGAGATTTACTGTAAGGAATTGTTTATGTGATTGTGGAGGGATGGCTAAGTAAGTTTGAAATCTGTTAGAGCAGGCTCTCAGGAAAGGCAGACAGGAACTCTGACATGAGCTGTTACTACTGTTCACAGACAATTTCTTCTTCAGAAAACCTCAATTCTGCTTTTAAGTTCTTTTAAATGATTGGACAAAGCACTCCAAGAATATCCAGGATGATCTCCTTTACTTAAAGTCAACTGAGTGTTAATGCCAATTAGATCTACAGAATACCTTCACAGCAACACCTAGATTAGTGCTTGATTGAATAATGGGGACTATAGACTAGCTAAGTTAACATAAAAGTGATCATCAAAAGTGCCAATTCTGCATTTTCAAAAAAGACTGAAAATCCTGACTTTCAAAAATATCAGATGATACAATTTTAAATGGTGTTTCAAATTCAAACAAACAAACAGACAAAAAAAACAAAGTGTTTTCCATCCAGATATGGAGACCAGCTATCTCACTTTGTCTAGGATCGTGAGGTTTCCTGGGACACAGGTATTGCAGTGCTAAAATCAATATAGTCCTAGGCAAACCAAGATGGTTGGTCACCCTACATCCAAACAAACGATATATTATGTATTATATCTCCTGAATTCCCAGGAGATAAAAAGGGGCCAGTGAAACCAAATAGGCTTGAGCTGAGGTTATTCGTCTATTATGTGTTCCAGTCCATCTTGGGGAAATGGCATGTTTGCAATCTGTGACATTCCCACTGCAACAATGACTCTATCAATCAAGGTGGACAAGGGTCAAAGGTTTAGGGAGTGAAAGATCCCCTAATGGAATGTTTATCCGAAATTTCATGGAGGTACAGTTGGAGGAAAATCCTCTCTTGATTCTAATATGTATTTATATTACAGTGAAAGATATAACTAAAGTAGTATGCTATGAGAATACATGGCTCTTCTAGCTTAGAAAATTATTAAGGCCATTGTTAAAGAAATGTAAGTATAGCATAAGACCTAAATGATGAAGATAAAGTTCTACATGTAAAAACTCAGGAGAAGTAGAGATGACAGAACATATGATCTAGTTGGATAATATATGTCTTCAACAATGTTTGCCTGTACTGAATACAACAAAAATTTTCTTGGTTATCAAAACATCTTAGATATAGACTCATAACATAGTATCAACCTTAGTTTAATAAAATATATTTTAGAGAATAGTAAAAAGTATGTTCCAAATCCAAGATCCCTTGATGAGCTGAGTACATTCAACTTAAGGTTGATTTTTGCCTAATAAAGTTTGAGGCATTTCAGCTGAACAAATTCTTCAATGGAAAGCTGCCTTATTTCTAGAAACAGATATTCTATGAGCTATGTGGTCACAGCAGAATTATTTAATTCTCCTTAAATTCGTTTCTTTGTGTTTTTTTTTACTTTAAAGTAGTCTTAGTAACCCTAAATTGGCAGTTATATTTTAATAATTAGATAGTATAACATAATGGTGAAATTAGCTGTGTCTATTTTTTTTGTTTAGAATAGAAATATGTGTCTCATTTCAACATAATTTCTGTGTGTCCTTAAGTAGTATCAAATTGATCTGCAGAACTAGCATCCCCAGAAATAACTAGAACTTTAATTGATTCAATTAATGATAAGCATCACTGTATTGTCTGGTTCTTCTGTGAAATGTCCACAATTTTCACTCATTTACTGAAAAGTAGTTTCCTGTGTTTTCAAAAGGCTCTTATTTGCAAGACTAATTTAGAAAATAAAATGCCCTGTAAGACAGTGTAGCCCCAAATGCACTACTACACAACTACTTACCAAATCTCAAATTAATAGATGCTGTGTTTAGGACTACCTGAGATTTTAGTGGTTTCAGCAAAAAACAAACAAAAAACAACCAACTACAATCACAAAGTAAAACCCATGTTAAAGATACAAAAACAAAACTGAGAGTGGAAAAAGAAGTCATTATAGCAAGTCACTAGTAGTGGAAAAGGACTGCTTGGGAAATTGAAAGTGAATTTTGCACCAGTGTTTTATACTACTTTGTGTATGAATGATTACATATTTTTGGATTGATACTTATATGTGAATTGCTGATTAGATTGGTGATAATTTTAACTTTGTAAGAGTATTTCTTTAGATGGATCTATTCACTATAGCTACTTACAACCAACAAGAAAGTCAGTATCTTCTCTGAGATAGGTTTTGTACAGTATAATGAGCTAATTCTGTAATCCCTACCAAAACATTATTCAGTGTCACAGTAGACTCACAGTAGAGTAAGGAGTCTTAGTACTATAACATGAAGCCTTCTATATAATTTTTAATGTTTATTTATTTTTGAGACAAAGACAGAGCACGTTCAGGACAGGGGCAGAGAGGGAGGGAGACACAGAATCAGAAGCAGGCTCCAGGCTCTGAGCTGTCAGCACAGAGCCCAATGCAGGGCTCGAACTCACAAACCGTGAGATCATGACCTGAGCGAAAGTCGGACACTTAACAAACTGAGCCACTCAGGCACCCCTCTATAATTTTTTTAAAGAATTCTTTTCATTCAGTATTAGAATAAAGACATATGTGATGCACTTAGATCTAATTTACTTTTAGTAAAACTTGTTTAACTTTGACAGTTGTTGAAGTCATTCATCATTCTTATAATTAAAATCTGTTTATTGTTCCTTTTGTAGTGAATGATTGATACAAATAGTTGTTTTTATCTTATAGTAACAGAGTAATATCATCATAAGTGAAAGAGTCTCAATTTTAGAGTTATATTTATTATTAAAATACTTTCTAACAGATTAAAATGTTTAAGTGAATATGTCATTAGTGACATTAGAAGTCAAATCACACATGAAAACTGAGTATTAAAAAGTAGATTCATCAAAATACAGATTAATTAGATGATTAATACTATTTAACTTTGACCAAGTCCTAATATATGCTATAATATATTACAAATATATAATAATAAAGTCCTAATATATGATAATATGTATTTGAAAATAAATAACACATTATCTGATCTCAGTGCTTTTTCAATTAGATTGGGGTAGATGGGAAAAATTAAAAACAATTAACAAATTCACAATGTATATTCCCAGATCTTCTGATAGTTCATAAGGAGCCAGAAGAAGAGAAAATGCTGCATATCATGGTAGAGAAGAGGTGCTTCATGAAAAAGCAGGGACTGAGTTTGTTTCAAGAATGGGTGTGGTTAAGGTAATGGTAGGACACTAAATAAAACAGGGAAGTGGTAAGAGTGGGGTCTAAAGACATGAAACCCTGATATGTTTTAGTGTTGGAAGATATAGTTTCCCTCAGAAGTTTGATTTAATTAGGTTTTGGAATCCAGAGTGACACATAAAGATTAAACTTAAGTTTCAAGACATTAGGAAGGCAGTAGTTGATAAGAAACTAGTTCAATCAAAATATTTTTTAATGGATTGGTTCTTTAAAGGATTTTAATATGGGGAGAATTGCATAAGATAGATTTAGAAGCAGAGACCAATTAAGTACAGATATTGCTTTAATAGTACCCTTAAGGCAGACACAATGAAGATTTGAATCATAGATTGAAAAGTTAAACAGTTCTATTATTATTAATATTTATAAATGGGGAAATTAAGTTAATTAAATCTATATACTAAAAGTGGTACTATGAATTTTAATATTCTGAAGTATTTTCAACTGTTAAATATCAAATAACATATTTCAAAAGGTTATTTGGAAAATATTTAAAACCGTGTGCATAAGTCTGATAAACATAAATCAGAGCTATAATTTTTATACATATATTTTTCTTAAGTAAATGCATGTCATTGAAGGAAATCAGATGAAAAAGATGCTAAAGTTATGTCAAAATGTGCCTTCTAATTTATCTTTTCAAGCAACCAGCCAATTCATAATAAAAATGCTGGAAAAGAATTGTATAGGCTATATTATATCTAATCTGTTAGAAAGAGATAAATCACTGGCACAAAGAGTGGATTTCTTATGAAGTAATATATGCTTACCTTATATGGTTAACAGAGACAGTCAAGTCTATATATTTAATACTTTGTTTTTCTTTTTAATATTTTTCCTTTTTTTAATTTAAATTTTAGCTAACATACAGTGCAATATTGGTTTCAGGAGTAGAATTCAGTGATTCATCACATATACAATGCCTAGTGCTCATCACAGCTTCCCTCCTTACTAACCATCACCCATCTAGTTCATCTCCCACCCACCTCCCTTCGTCTGTTCTATATCCTAGTGATTTGTTTTCCTCTCTTCTCTCCCTCCACCTTCTCATATTGCCATCTTTTTTGTTTCTTAAGTTTCACATATGAGTGAAATCGTGGTATTTGTCTTTTTTCTGGTTGAGTTATTTACTTATAATACGTTCTAGCTCCATCCATGTCATTGCAAATGCAGAGATTTCATTCATTTTGATGAGTAATATTCCTTTGCATGTGTATACCATATCTTCTTTGTCCATTCATCAGTCTGTGGACCTTTGGGCTCTCGGCATAGTTTAGCTATTGTTAATAATGCTGCTATAAACATTGGGGAGCATGTACCCTTTGACTTTGTAGTTTTTTATCCTTTGGGTAAATACCTAATAGTGTAATTGCTGGATCATAAGGTAGGTCTATTTTTAGTTTCTTGAGGAACTGCTATACTGTTCCCCAGAGTGACTGCACCAGTTTGCATTCCCACAAACCATGAAAGAAAATTCACCTTTTGCCAAATCTTGCCAACACCTGTTGCTACTTGTGTTATTAAATTTAGCCATTCTGACAGGTGTGAGGAGGTATCTCACCATGGTTTTGATTTGTATTTCCCTGATGATGAGTGATGAGCCTCTTTTCATATGTCTGTTAACCATCTGCATGTCTTCTTTGGAAAAATGTCTACTCATGTCTCTGTCCATTTCTTAACCAGGTTATTGTTTTGGGGGGGGGGTGTTGAGTTTGAGAAGGTCCTTATAGATTTTGGATACTAACTCTTTTTCAGATATGTCTTTTGCAAATATCTTCTCCCATTCTGTAGGCTGCCTTTTAGTTATGTTAATTGTTTCCTTAACTGTGCAGAAGCTTTTTATCTTGATGAAGTCCCAATAGTTCATGTTTGCTTTTGTTCCCCTTGCCTTTGGTCATGTGTCTAGTAAGAAGTTCAGTAAGAAGTTACTGTGGTCATGGTCAAAGAGGTTGCTGCCTGTGTTCTCCTCTAGGATTTTGATGGTTTTCTGTCTCACATTTAGGTCTGTCATCCATTTTGAATTTATTTTTGTGTTTGGTGTAAGAAAGTGGGTCCACTTTCATTCTTCTGCATGTTGCCATCCAGTTTTCCCAGCACTATTTGTTGAAGAGACTGTTGTTGTTCCATTGGATATTCTTTCCTGCTTTGTCAAAGATCAGTTGACTTATATATATAGTTGTGAGTCCATTTCTGGGTTCTCTATTCTGTTCCATTGATCTTTGTGTCTGTTTTTGTGCTGGTTATCTACTGTCTTGATGACTACAAGCTTTGTAATAAAGCTTGAAATCCAGAATCATGATGCCTCCAGTTTTGTTTTATTTTTCAGGATGGCTTTGGCTATTCGAGGTCTTTTGTGGTTCCAAACAAATTTTAGAATTGTTTGTTCTAGCTCTGCAAAAATGCTCATGGTATTTTGATAGGGATTGCATTAAATGTGTAGATTGCTATGGGTAATACATTAAAACATTAAATGTTAATACATTTATGTTAAACATAAAATGTTAATACATTTTAACAATATTTGTTCTTCTAATCCATGAACATGGAATGCTCTTCCACTTCTTTGTGTCCTCTTCAATTTCTTTAATAAATGTTCTATAATTTTGATAATATAGAACTTTTAACTCTTTAGTTAGGTTTATTCCTAGTTATCTTATTGGTTTTAATGCAATTGCAAATGGAATCAATTCCTTGATTTCTTTTTCTGCTGCTTCATTATTGGTGTATAGAAATGCAACATTTCTGCACATTGATTTTATATCCTGCCACTTTGCTAAATTTGTATATTCTAGCAATTTTTTGGTGGAGTCTTTCAGATTTTCTACATAGAGTATCATGTTATCTGCAAAGAGTGAAACTTTGACTTCTTCCATGTCGATTCGGATGCCTTTATTTCTCTTTGTTGTCTGATTGCTGAGAGTAAGACTTCCAGTGCTATTTTAAATAGTAAGGGTGAGAGTGGACATCCTTGTTTTGTTCTTGACCAGGGAAAGACTCTCTGTTTTTCCCCATTGAGTATGATAATAGTTACAGGCCTTTCATATATGGCCTTTATGATGTTGAGATATGTTCCATCTATCCCTACTTTGTAGAGGGTTTTTATCAAGAATGTATGCTGTATTTTGTCAAATGCTTTTTATGCATCTGTTGACAGATCATGATTCCTATCTTTTTATTATTATTATTATTATTATTAATGTGTATCATGTTGATTGATGTGCAAATATTGAACCAGCTCTGCAGCAAAGGAATAAATCCCACTCGATCATGGTGAATAATTCTTTTAATGTACTGTTAAATTTGATTTGCTAATATCTTGAGAATTTTTGCATCCATGTTCATCAGGAATATTGGTCTGTAATTCTCCTTTTTAGTAGGTTTTTGTCTGGTTTTGGAATCGAGGCAATGCAGGCTTCATAGAATGAGTTTGGAAATTTTCCTTCTATTTTTTTTTTCTTTTTTTTGGGGGGGTGGGGGAACAATTTGAGAAGAATAGGTATTAACTCTTCCTTAAATGTCTGGTAGTATTCCCCTGGGAAGCCATCTGACCCAGGACTATTGTTTGTTGGGAGATTTTTGATTGATGATTTAATTTATTGGCTGGTATGGGTCTGTTCAAATTTTCCATTTCTTCCTGTTTCAGTTTGGTGATTTTTGAGTTTCTAGGAATTTGTCCATTTCTTTCAGATTGCCCAATTTTTTGGCATATAATTTTCCTAGTATTCTCTTATAATTGTTTTCATTTCTGTAGTGTTGGTTGTGATCTCTCTTGTTTCATTCATGATTTTATCTATTTGGGTCCTTTTTCTTTTTGCTAAGTCTGGCTAGGGGTTTATCAATTTTTAAAATTCTTTTAAAGAATTACATGCAGAACCAGAAAATAGAAGTTCTTCGGAAGGCTTTTTACCAAACCTTATTTGTGTTCTTCAGACATAGTCCGTACTCACTATGGGAAATTCATTAAAATGCAAAATTATAGTAAATTTTTTATTTAGCTATTAAATACCTTTGAAAATGGGAATGGAATATGATTCTATATTATTTAAAGCTCTAATATCTTTGGAAATAACTTGGAAAATTTACAGTGTCTGATTATGTAATTTCTGAGCATATATATCTTCCCTCTTAATTGTATTTGGCATACAAAGATAATGTATGAGAACAAAATAATGTATTAAGTAAGAGAAATACTGAGGCCAGCAAGTAATATGTTATTTCTGAATTCAGATTTTAGAATGTGAATTGTGTTCCATATCTATTTTATATCTTTATTTTTATACTCACTTATCAAAAAAAATTATCAAGACCAATAGGGATACATAAAAATATGCTACTTACATTGGTCACCAGCTTTAAATGAATAAAAACTGCTTTATCAAGTCTGTAGGTATAACCAACATCACAGAGGACTCTAAGCACATATATAAGTTCTAAGTCAAATTAAATTAACCACGTTATCTTAGTTCAGCAAAGTAAAAGGAGAGGCATTGTAGTATAATGTGACATCTTCCTTTTATGACCTATAAATTGTTCAATATCTGTACCTAACTTTTATGTTATTTATATTTCTACAAAATGCTTATTCTGAAATCACTCCCTGCTAGTTTATACAAAAATTTACTGGTATGTGAATGTAATGTAAAACATGTACTAAGGGGATGAGGTGAGTTATGAATAATTTTCACAGCCTGACAGTTTTTATTTTGCTGGAACTTATTATTTGAAGAATTCAGTTCAACTTACTCTTTGGAATTATAACATTAAATTTACTTCAGGCACTTTTGTATGCAACTTTTGGGGGCCATGTTTTGTTTTTAAATTTAAGATGGAGGGGCGCCTGGGTGGCGCAGTCGGTTAAGCGACCGACTTCAGCCAGGTCACGATCTCGCGGTCCGGGAGTTCGAGCCCCGCCTCAGGCTCTGGGCTGATGGCTCAGAGCCTGGAGCCTGTTTCCGATTCTGTGTCTCCCTCTCTCTCTGCCCCTCTCCCGTTCATGCTCTGTCTCTCTCTGTCCCAAAAATAAATAAACGTTGAAAAAAAAATTTTTTTTAAATTAAAAAAAAATAAATTTAAGATGGAAAATACTGTACCATCTTTGTAGGCCGATGATAATGAAGTATGAAGAAAAACTCACATTTCAGGAGAAAGGAGTCACTTGCAAGACCGATATCTCTAGGTAGTCAGGAAAGGAGAGGCATTTAATTGGAGAGGATATCTGTAGATGCCTTTTCAAAATCATCAGTATAATAGGAAGGTGGTGGAATGTATGTATCAATTCTCTTCTAATTGCTTCAAAGGCTAATTCATGGGCTGACAGCAAGGAGAGAAGAGTTAACGGGTATTTGAGAATGAAGGAGAAGCTGTGCAATTAAATTAGAGAGAGTTAAAGAATGAATTGACTAAGGAAATTCAGTTGAATTGCTTATAGTAGTAAGAGCTAAATTGGTATTAGACAGCCATGACTTTAAAGTCAGCATGATGTGTGGAGAGAGAGTTTGGAAAGGAAGTTGAGGAGGTATACGAGGATGTTATTAGAAAAATGGGCCATTGAGGGGCACCTGGGTGGCTCAGTCAGTTAGGCACCCAACTTTGTCTCACATCATGATCTCACAGCTCATGAGGTCAAGCCCCATGTCAGGCTCTGTACTGGCAGCTCAGAGCCTGGAGACTGCTTCAAATTCTGTGTCTCCCTCTGTCTCTCTGCCCCTCCCCAGCTCATGCTCTGTCTCTCTCTCCTTCAAAAATAAATAAACAGTAAAAACAATTTTTTTTAATAAAAAAATAAGCCATTGAAAATAAGCCATATCTGGAGGGCATAAGAACAAAATAGGTGAAAAACAGTGAAAAAATCTGTGAGTTCTAGAACAATCAAAACTTGCTTAGCAAAACCTGTCTTATGACCACTGAAGTAAATACTTTCGGAGGCTTTGGGGATGACAGCATTGACAGGGATGAGATCAGGAAATGATGATATAACAAAATTGGAAGCATCATTTCCACATATATTGAAATCATCAAAAACATTTACAGGACCAATTAAGAGACAGGAAATAATTGTTATAAAGCTGTGAGGATTGGTGGGGGCTTTGCAGGAAAATGAGGAGCTGAGGGTTCCTGCTTTAATCATCTCTGATGGCAGAGTTGAGGTTTGTAGAAGGTGAGTGGCATGGAGACCATGAACATCTTGATAGAACCACTCAAATTACAATGAATTATTAATATAGGTATGCACGTTATAGTTTATAGATTGATCTACATTCCATCTTTATTTCCCCCCAAAACTCTTGCTAAAAATTATTTATTAAGTCAGATTTATAATTCTTTACATATTTCTATTCAAGCAGTGAAAGTTTTAAACATGTTCAAACAACCAAAATGAAAGATCAATATCAACTTTCTATTGATTACATAATCACACCAAACTGCAGGAATCCATATACAAATGAGCCTCACAGTAGTCAAACAGCATGCTGTTATTCTGATGGTACCTTGTAATTTTAGCCTTAGTTTGGTTATAGGGAATAAATTGGGATACTGGGGGGGGCAGTTTTCTCTCTCACTCAGTTGATGTCTTCTAGGTGCTTTCTGATCTCAAACTGTTTCTTCATCCTTCATACCTATTCTCAATTTATGGTTCCTTGTTGCTTTTATTTTGTTTTGTTTTGTTTTGTTTTTGCAGACCAGTCCATTATTGCTGCTGGAAAGTGTTAGTTCTCACCCTTTTTTCTCCTCACAGTAAAATTCATCATGGCCAGCTAACATTTTTTTTTTTGGTCCCATATTTAAATACTTAGGTTATAAAATCTGTTTGGATAGCTTAGTATCAGTCAAATGTTTATCGTAAACCAACCATCTGGATCCAGAGGGAATGGCAGTTGCTGATGAAAGGAAGAGTAAATACAAAAGTTGTACAGTCTTACTGATTCCAGACTGCATGGGTCAAGTTCAACAAGAAGAGATCATATCTCACCGTCTGTGAGTTCGAGCCCCACATCGGGCTCTGGGCTGACAGCTCAGAGCCGGGAGCCTGTTTCGGATTCTGTGTCTCCCTGTCTCTCTGACCCTCCCCTGCACATGCTCTGTCTCTCTTGGTCTCAAAAATAAGTAAATGTTAAAAAAAAAAAACAAAAAAAAACAAAAAAAACAACAAGAAGAGATCATAGACTGGGAGAGGATGAGTGACCTCATAGTAAAGAAAGAACTATAAGACAAATCAATAAATCAACTGAGTACATTACTATTTGGGGGAGATAAACTCATGATGCATGCCAGTGATGATATATTATAATATATTTTTATTAATCGTTTATTTAAAAGTCTTTTAATAAATATAAAGTAATGCTTATTTGTGAACAATACTTACTTTGAGTGGGAAAATGTATTTCTTTCTTTAATTATACTGCACTAAATTATCTGAATATCACAACTAAAGTTTCTAGGGTTCATCTTTGAGGGAAAATAATATAATGGGATCATTCATAATTAGAAAAAGAAAATCCATGATCAATGTTTACTTATAACATCTTAATTAATATCTAGTTATCTAGTTATATACCCAGAGTCTGAGTTCTACCAAATCCAGACACATTGTTACCTCTTGAAATTTTTAACTTGCATGTGCTTGTGAAATATAAATTTCATGTAAGTCTAGTAGAATATATCTTTATCTAGGGGGCTAAAAATTAGAATATGCTTCAAAATAATTATAATTATTTTAAGAACATTTACTATGGCAGGAGAGAACCCTAGATTTTAAACATGTATTTTTTTTTTCTTTTTCTCAGTATTCCAGCCAGGTAACAACAATGGCAGGTCCGAGTTCTTTGAGCTTTGTTGAATACTCACTCAGGCCTAATTAATATGTTTTTTATGCAACATTAAAACACAATAAACTATTTTAACACAGTCTTTAAGTACCATTAATGATGCAAGAGTGTTTATCCTGGGGCATGTCTAATAAGAGGAGGCACAGTATACTTGCCACTATCTATTGATAGGGAAAGAGTTTTGTTGTTGTTGTTGTTGTTGTTGTTGTTGTTGTTGTTTTCCCTCCAATGAAAGGTTGTGTTCCCTTTGATTTTTCCCTTCCCTTTTTAATAGCCACATGTGTCAAATAAACTTTTTTTTCTATTGTTTTAAGTTAAAAAAATTAAATCATGGTAGGGTATTCACTGAATGAAGTATTTTTAAACTAATGTCAGAAGATATTGATGGAATACAGTCTACTCTTTACACCAATCCCTCCCTACTCCTACTCCAGATATGTACATCTGGTTGTGTCTCATTCATCTGCTTTTGTTGTTTGTGTTTCATTTATTTCTTCATTTATTTTATTTTGTTTCATTCATTTATTTTATTAGTGTTTCATTTATTTCTTTCATTTATGTTCCATAAAGCACAACATGCAAAGCCAGTACTAAATGTACTTTTATTTATTTATTTATTTATTTATTTATTTATTTATTTTAAAGTTTTTTAACGTTTATTTTATTTTTGAGACAGAGGGAGACAGAGCACGGATGGGGGAGGGTCAGAGAGAGGGAGACACGGAATCCGAAACAGGTTCCAGGCTCTGAGCTGTCAGCACAGAGCCTGACGCGGGGCTCGAACCCACGGACCATGAGATCATGACCTGAGCCGAAGTCAGAAGCTCAATTGACTGAGCCACCCAGGCGCCCCACTAAATGTACTTTTAAATATTTCAGATTATTTTGGAGACCAACCATGGGAAATTAAGGTATGATGTAAGACACCTACAATCAGTTGGAAGTGCCAAGCCTGCGAGCACTAAGGGGTAGTTTGCAAGTCCTTCAATGTTATTCAAAAGCATAAACATCAAGAGCTGAAAAAGAATTATTTATTTGAACACAAAGGACAGAACAAGAGATTTAATTAATCTCATTTTTCTTCTACATAGCATCGGTCACAATGCACACAACCCAAAGACACATTTGTTGTGATTTCAATGGAAAACACTTTTACTCAAGTTTTTTTTTTTCCTCTATACCTGAGAAAGATCAAATTACAAATAAAAGGTAAATGTGAGAGAAAGCATTGGGGTGTTCTTAAGGATATTAAATTGATTTGGGGTTTTTTTGTTTGTTTTTGAGAGAGGAAGTCAGGTAATATGATAGTAGGTAAAGACTAGAATTTATAGGTGACAATTTCTAGAATTATATGAAGTAATAGATTCCGAAGTAATTAGAAAAGGAGATGAAGAGAAAAATTAGAAAAAATAGAAAATTATAAGTATATAAACAAGAAGGATTGACTAGAAAAAGTTTGATTTAAATCCATTACTTATGAGTCTTACGAGATTACCTTTCTTAGGCTTCATACGTGCAATGAGGGAAGTTATCACCATAAAGCAGTTGCTCTTTGTATAAATAGTAAAGTAATCTTCGCAGTGAATTAAAAGAAAAATTATGATTTAGTTATATAGCATAAATTAAAATACTTTATGTACAACTACTAGTATAAATTAGTTATTATGACAGTGCTTATATAGTAAAACAGAGAACATATATAACGTTTTGACAGTTTATGGCTCCTGTGAATCCTTGGTTCCACCATGTTTTTATAGATGAGAAGGTAGAAGAAATACTCTCATAGCATGTCCTATTTTATCTGCCATAATCAGTCATTATTGATTTTCAGTTTGCTCTGGCTTTCCCGTCAGGACATATAGAATGTTTTTTAATACTACCTTGAAGTTATCTTACTCTGCTTTCTTCTTTGTGGTATTTCATCAAGTTCCATAAAGCTTCTGCTGTTTTTACTTTTTATTTTCTGCTTGGATAGTTGGGTATCAGAATTCCACCTGAACCATGTCTACAAATTGTCATGTGAAGACTTTAATTACACTAACTGTATCTTTTTTAACAAAGTCCTGGAAATTCCCAATGATGCTCCAAATTTAGCTTAACTTCCTATTAGTTTTGAGGAAATGAAAGTTAACTATATGGTGCTTCTTCTGTCCCTAAGGAATAAAATAACATGCTAGGATCAGAAGAATCACATCAGTGTAATATGACATAACTTCTTGTTTGCTTTTGTTCTCTAACTTTGGTCAGTATTTTCTTTTGTTAAATTCAGGATGATAGGATGCAGTGTCCAGAGAGGCCTTAGGCAACCTCCCAAACCTGTGACGTGAAGGCACATGCCACTAGAATTTGATCCAAAATAATCACTCCAGGGAATGTCCATGTGCCCTTGCCTAACTGAAGAAACTCCCTTTAATAGTTAGAGAGGTCTTTGTTATTTTTCATTCTGGTGTGGGTTTGCTTTATTGTTTTTGAAATTTTTTTAACGTTTATTCATTTTTGAGAGACAGAGAGAGAGCACAAGCAGGGGAGGAGCAGAGAGAGAGGTAGACAGATTCTGAAGCAGGCTCCAGGCTCCGAGCTGTCAGCAAAGAGCCCCATGTGAGGCTTGAACCCACAAACCCTGAGATCATGACCTGAGCTGAAGTCAGCCACTTAACCAACTGAACCAACCAGGTGCCCCATGGGTTTTGCTTTAGATAAGTTGTGAGTGAGTGAAAGTTATAAAGATCCCAAATTGTTAAATAATGACAGGTTTATAAAAGGTTTATAATGGGATTATTTGGGAGGGGGAAATCTCAGTACATAATAAGTTGAGTGATAGTTATATATAGGTGAATATATGTATATCCTATGTGTATAATATTTATAATTCCAAATCATGTTCTTTCTAGGTATGCAAGTTTAACTGATAGCGTCCTTAGAGATTAATTACTGCAATTTGTTTGTTTATCCAAATGAGAAAATTTAAGGCAGCAGAGGGTAATTATAGTTAGGTAAGCTGACTGAAACTATAACCTAGTTTTGTTTTTTTTTTTGATTCACAGTTCAATGTTCCTTTCACCCAACCTCACAGAACCACTTAATAGAGCAATAAGTGTTTTTTTTAATATATGAAATTTATTGTCAAATTGGTTTCCATACAACACCCAGTGCTCATCCCCAAAGGTGCCCTCCTCAATACCCATCACCCACCCTCCCCTCCCTCCCACCCCCCATCAGCCCTCAGTTTGTTCTCAGTTTTTTTTTAATATATGAAATTTATTGTCAAATTGATTTCCATACAACACCCAGTGCTCATCCCAAAAGATGCCCTCTTCAATGCCCATCACCTACCCTTCCCTCCCTCCCATCCCCCCATCAACCCTCAGTTTGTTCTCAGTTTTTAAGAGTCTCTTATGCTTTGGCAGAGCAATAAGTATTAACCAGCCTGGTGAAAACCTCTATGTAGAAGGTGTTAAATAGAAGAATATTACATCACCAAACATGAATGAAAAGCATACATATTTTTTCTGACAAGCACTCATTTTAACTGACATTGATCTATCAACCCTTGGTATTTTAAATATTTTTTAATGTTTATTTATTTTGAGAGAGAGAGAGACAGACAGACAGACAGACCAAGTAGGGGAGGGGCAGAGAGAAAGGAAAAAGAATCCAAAGCGGGCTCCATGCTGTCAGCCTGGAGTCTGACATGGGGCTAAATCTCACAGATCATAAAACCATGACCTGAGCCAAAATCAAGAGTCGGATGCTTAACCAAGTGAGCCACCCAGGCACCACTAGAAGAGTGGTGACTTTTTAAGTATTTTCTTACTTTTGAATTTTTTAAAAATGTTTTCATTTATTTTTGAGAGAGAAACAGAGCACGAGCAGGGCAGAGGCAGAGAGAGAGGGAAACACAGAATCTGAAGCAGGCTCCAGGCTCTGAGCTGTCAGCACAGAGCCTGTCACGGGGCTTGAACCCGCGAAGTGTGATATCATGGCCTGAGCTGAAGTTGGACACTTAACTGACTGAGCTACCCAGGCGCCCCTAGTGGTGCTATTTTTAAGTGGTAATCCAAATTTAGTTGGAAATATATTTGAAACAACTTTGTAACCAACCTGTAAGAAATGAATAATTCTTGTTTGATATTTGTTTCTTTTTTTTCCTGTTTTGTTTGTTTGTTTGTTTGTTTGTTTATGGTTTCTTAACACCTATTGGCAGTCCTTTTTTGGATTTTTTTCCATATTCAGTAGTGCCTATAGTGCCTTCAAAAAAAAAAAAAAAAGCTGAGGTGTGTACGACTCTTACATAGTCCGAATTTTACAAGACAGTAGGATCTCAGATATATTTTATTCCAACTGGAAAAATGAATGAATCTCAGAGATATTAAGTGGCTGCTCAAGTACATAAAACTGCAAGGTTAGAATGTGGAGCTCATTTTTAACTTTTAGTTCTGTACTCTTTCTAAACATTTACAATATTTCCAGATAATTTATTGAGTATTAGCATTTTCTGTCTTACACCCCTCCTTCACACAAATACATATACACAAATATCTACAGCAACAGCTGTGGTATTTTCTTCCAAACTGCTGTTTAGAAATAATTTACACAGATGCCATGTTTTGTATTTATAGTCATGCAGTGTAATTCCTAGAATAGAAATACGAATACATTCTTTAGATGGCTGCCAAATTTATATATGTGAAGTTTGTGTGTGTGATTTGTAATATGTTATTCTTAGGTTACATTAAAGGACATATAGTTGAGATACTTACTTTGTAAAAGATAAGGTCCCTTGAAACCTTTTTAATATTGTCTACTTTCAAATAACTTTTAGTCATTTAAAGGGGGATTAACTCACAGTTCTCTACAATATTCACATTTTCTGTTTCATTTTCTGTTTAAGTAAATTTATTTAAAATGTTACCAGTAGGCAAATACACCAAATTTGTTTAAATGATTATATTTCCATTCTCAGTGCCATCCAACATTATTTGGTGCTAAAACAGTTCTAGAAAGATATATTTAATAAGCTGTTTTTTTCTTTTGCATATATATGTGGGGCATGTGAGTGTTGCTGGGGTAACACGCACACACTCCAACAAGAAACAATTAAAGGGAATCCTCAGTAATATAGTGTATTTAGTTAGAAGGGTACCACATCTATAAAATGTTGAGAAATATATCTAAGAATTCTCAATTTTTCTTTTAATTCCTACTATTATAGTTTGTGGAGACAGGCCAGGAGCTCACGTGGAGGGAGTATTCCATTTGGCTATAAAGCATCAAGAAGACGCAATTCATCTTGGTCAGATATAGTCTGACTCATGCATTCTAAGCTGATCTCAGCCTTATCCTAGTACAACAAACTCATTTTTCTTTTTCTTTAAAAGAATATTTTATAGTAAATTGAAACCATAAATAATGAGATAATTAAAAGCCTTTTGACATCACCATCTGCCTATTGTGTTAAAGACACATTTTAGTCAAAAACCCACCTAAAAAGATGCATATTTTAAGATTTGGCTATTTTCATTACAAATGTAGTAAAATGTATTACTGGAATTTTAGGTTTTTTTTTTCCTTTTATAAGCTGTGTGCTCCCCTCCCTAAATGTCACATCCCTGTGGATTCTGAAGATAGAAAGCACAAATATTAACCTGAATTTGTATCTTAGTTATTTTGGTAATTCTAGTAGTTATGGAGGAGGGAAAGGGTATAGCGTTGTTTGTAAGACACCTAAAAGACTCATAAATTTGTATGATATCATAGAAAAAAGTACTCACATTAGTTCATATCTTCATATCTACCACAAATACACACAAACACACACACGTATACATATACACACTTCTAAAGGATTGTGATTTGTGTAATCACATAGAAACAAACCACATTATAAATCAAATTAACTGTAGTAAAAAATGCTTAATATGAGGTTGTCTTGTATTTATCAGGTAAGTAAAATTTTCCATATTCAATAACCAATCTTTAGTTTTATTTCTCAGAAAGAGGGATATATGCTACTGGATAAAGATCTTACCCATTCAAGCTAGACAGGCCTGTAACTTAATCTTGATTCGATCACAAAATAGATGTCTGATCTTGGGCAAGATTTTAAACTTCCTGGACACTCAGTTTTTTCTTGGCTTGCAAGATTATTGTGATTGTAAAGTAAGACAATGTGCATAAAGTTGGCACAGTAATGACATATAATTAAATGACACTAAATGACAAGCTATTCTCTTGAGAAAACTTTTGGTATCATTATGGTATTTTAGTTAAGATCTTTTTATTATGACATTTAGATACTGTAAGCAAATATCAGGGCTATATCAGTGCAAATTGAATGACGTTGAATTAATTTTAATAAACATTTACACAGTATTTGTTAGCTTTTGTGAGATTATACCATTTGAAGGATAGTGAATTTCTTTTTATTTAAAGAATAAGTGGAATTTATACTTTATATGGTAATAATTGATTAGATTCAATGAGAAAAGATAGTGAAGCTAGGTTTGTGACTGAAGTCCCACAGTGAAAATACTTCAGCGAGAAATGAGGAATAAATAAATAAATAAGATGTTGAAGAATAGAAGCTTTCTGTAGAAGGATAATCTGAGGTCTTCAAATTGTTTAGATTTCCTAGGCATATTGGAAAACAATCTGTATATTTTACAGACATATAGAATTTTTCCACCGTAATTAAGTCTGGACAGGACTACTTGGTCAAATATAGGTGATGTCTCTGTATTTAGATCTTCTTCAGATTGAATGGATGACTCAAAATATTTAATCATGTTATTGGTGCTAGAAGATTCTAAGAAAATTTACAAGAATGTTTGGTTCACTCAATGCCATCATTTACAGCCTTTATGTAGGGAGCTGATTAAATAATTGAACCCTAGTAAACATGTTCTGTGGGACTCATATAGGTTAAATTATTCTTATAAATTTTTGCTATATTTTTATAAAGTTAGAAATACAAACAAATTTCACTTATAAAAATTGGAATACTTTCTACTTTCATGTGGAATGGGAATCTTTAAAGTTTGTGTTAAATTTTAGCAGGTCTGAGATATAATTTTCTATAGTGATTTTTTAAGTCTGAAATTCAAATTCGTCTTGCCTCAAAAATAGACTGTGGTGGTTAGGAGATATGAGAAGAATATCAGATGAGAAATTGAGCCACCCTCAATGAGATCTCAAAAAAGTACATAACCCCAATTAATTTACCAGAGTCATTAGTTTGGATAAACTTTATAGATCTAACATCTTCATTTTGTTCTTTTTTTTTTTTTTTTAATTTTTTTTTCAACGTTTATTTATTTTTGGGACAGAGAGAGACAGAGCATGAACGGGGGAGGGGCAGAGAGAGAGGGAGACACAGAATCGGAAACAAGCTCCAGGCTCTGAGCCATCAGCCCAGAGCCCGACGCGGGGCTTGAACTCATGGACCGCGAGATCGTGACCTGGCTGAAGTCGGACGCTTAACCGACTGCGCCACCCAGGCGCCCCTTCATTTTGTTCTTAGAGTTGACTTTCCTCTTTGTGATTAGCTGCACTCTTGATATTTGTGACAGGTGAATACAAAAATAAATAATAAAAAACCTTCAAACTTCAAATTATTAATTTGAAATTAGATAACTGTGTTTATCTGTTTAGAATACTAAGATGTAACCTTTCTCCTACACTGAGAAGAATTAAACAATTCTAAGTTTAAATCTCCACCTAGATTTTTTGAAAACTTTGTATCTACTAACAATATCTCATCTGAAGAATAATCCTCTACCTGCCAGGAAGGCAATTTAAGTACCAAATCCATGAAAAGTATATGCCCTCTTGAGTCTAGAATAGTGGCACAAAGGGCTTCAGAGTATATTGTGGGCTTTGATGCAAGTAAAGGTCATATCTGTGAACTCTTCTCCCTGACTTCCAGTAGTTGGATAATTACTGATCTAATACACACACAGACACATACACATGCTTTCACATATGCACACACATTACATTTGGTGCTGAGATGATTAAATAGAATAGTTTAGATTGTTTAAAAATTACTAATCATTTCCTTAATGCATAATTTATAATGATTTAGAGATATTTATTCATCTTTAAATATTACCTTAATATTATATAACATTAATATTGAGCATACCTTTTTTTTTTAACGTTTTATTTATTTTTGAGACAGAGAGAGACAGAGCATGAACAGGGGAGGGTCAGAGAGAGGGAGATACAGAATCTGAAACAGGCTCCAGGCTCTGAGCTGTCAGCACAGAGCCCGACACGGGGCTCGAACTCACGGACCACGAGATCATGACCTGAGCCGAAGTCGGCCGCCCAACCGACTGAGCCACCCAGGCGCCCCGATATTGAGCATACCTTGAAGAGGAATGTAGTAAATTGTAAAGTTTATAATTCCTCTGTGTGTGTGTGTGTGTGTATAACAAAGGAGTAAAATAGTTATTTTTTCTCAAAAAATAGTGTGTGTCAAGACTAAATTATGTTTTAAAAAATCATACTTCCATACATTTATTAATCCTGTAAGTTTGAAAAAAAATGCCTGAAAAATATCAGAAGACCACTAAGAGAAAATATTTCTACTGAATCCAGGAGACCAGGCTGTACTATAAGGGGGTTACCTTCTGAAACACAGTCCTGCATCATTTCATGGCTTAGATCCATAGAAAATAATTTATTTAAAAATAAATATCCGTTCTGTGGTTAACAAATTTTTCTGATGAATCAGCTAGTTCTAGCTTTGTATAAATCTTTGATCTATAGAGTTATTCAGTTTAAAAGTCTCAAAATATTTTCTTAGCCATATGGAAACCAGAGTGAAGGCCATAATTGTATACTATATCCTTTACACCTTTCATAAAAAATATTATTACACAATTTGATCATTTGCTCTTGCTCAGTATTAATTTTATATGACTTGTATTCTTTATTCCAAAGTTTTGATACCAAAACTAATATAATGTGGAAAAGAATGTAAGACTCAGAAGTTGTACGTTAATGTACTCATAGTCCAGATACAAAGATCACTTTCTACATCAGAGTTAATTTTTCTTATGAAAGACCATTATTTCCATATTATCAGTATGTTATAATTTCCTATTAAAATGCAAGCAATTTTAGTAAAGAAAAATAAAGTTTTCTTATTTTTATAGACATCAAGTTATTCATTGAAATCAGAGAAAGTATCAACACTTGAGATTGTTCAACATTACAGACTTTTCTCATAATGTCTACCCTTCTGAATTGTTTCACCAATTATTTACTCCATTTAAATAATAATAACTTGTCTACAATACATATTCCTGGTTCAATCCATTTAATACCATTTCTTCTCTGAATATTTTTCTGTCTTACTACTTGCAGTTTGTATCACTGTGGAGCCAACAGATTTAGTGATTTCTTCATTAGTTCATACTCAAAACTAATAAATAGCAGTGAAATTGGTATTAATTTTATTAATTTTATAACCAAAATGTTTATTATCTAAACTTGAACTTTAGATAATTTTGAGTGGAAGGGAGATATAGTAATAAATGCTTCTGGGCTTTTAGCTGAGATATTTTCCCAGGCAAACTGCCTTGCATGGTCACCCTAATTATGTAGATCTAACAAAGGGAAAATCATAGAACATATCTGAAATATTTAAATTAGAAAAATATATATATACAAAAATATATACACAAAAAGTGAAAAACAGTTATGCAGCAGTGTGTTAAATGGTGTTGTGTGTGTGTGTATATATATATATTTTTTTTTCTTATAGGTACTAGATATGTACATTTATGTTTTCAGATTTTCAATGTCTAAAATTAAAATCCTAGAGATTTTGGTTGTTCTGGTACCTGGTGAATATGCAGAGGAGATAGAAGGAAGAGTGAGGACTTAAAGGTTAATTAAAGAAAATGATTTATCAGCATAGTTTTGAAGTCACTGACATCAGTGTATAGAGTGCCTATAGGCACTTTGCTGTATATTGTGGACACAAAGATTACATTCACTCATTGTCTTTAAAAGGCTCACTCTTAGTGAGAAGACCAATAAAATTTAAAATACATATTTAAATAAGTGCAATTATAAGCATTTATAAAGTTCTATAAGAGCATATGTAAGGAGAAACATGTATCTTTGGAAGCTGACGAGATGTTTCAAAGATATTTTTGTTCAGTCTAGGTGAAGAATAAGTGGGGAAAAAAGTATGTGGGTTTTCTGTATTCCCAGAAAATGAACAGAATTTTCCAAGGCACAAATGTGGCTTCAGTTATGACTGATGTATAGTGTAATTGTTTGAGGATAGTATAAAGGTGGCAGTAGCTGCAAAGGTCATGTCAGAGGTTGTGGACAAAGAATTTGAGATTTTACTGAATGTGATAAAATTAATTTTTATCTAATTTGAGATCTTATTGATTCTTATAGGGAAGTTTAAGCAGAAGGTTACATTTGAATTATAGAAAGATTGCTCTTGCACTGATCATGTGAATGGATTAAGAAGTCATCATACCTGGAGCCAAGAGGACAACTTGGAAATACTTTGTAGTAAGCTAAGCAAGACATAATAAAGACCTGAATTAAGGCCAATTTAAGAAATGTGCAGAAAAAGAGATGGATTAAAGAGATATTAAAGAGGTCAAGTAAGCTGAATTGGTTAAAGGTGACACATGAGTTGTAGAGAACGAAGTTCCTAGGTGGTGGTGGTGTTTCTCAAACAAGACCATAGAGGAAAAGGATCAAAATTGGGAAGCAAATGATGATTTTTTTTTTTAATATTGAGGTTGAAGAACCTGTAAAATGTTTAGGTAGAGATATCCAGTAGAAAATTGGAAATCTAAAGCTTAGGAGAGAAATTAGAATTAACTGTCAATCTATTAAACATTGTATTTCATATGAATTTACCTCTTAACATCTTTCCCAATATTGTCCACCCAGGACTCAGATGATTTTTTTTTTCAGTAAACACATTTTTTAAGCTTGTTTGTTTGTTTATTTGAGAGAGAAAGACAATGGAAGAGGGGAGGGGCAGAGAGAGAGGAAGCGAGAGAGAATCCCAAGAGGGCTCCACGTTGCCAGCACAGAGCCCAATGTGGGTTTCGAACTCATGAACCCTGAGATCATGACCTGAGCTGAAACCAAGAGTCTGATGCTTAACTGACTGAGCCACCCAGTCAAGCCCAACACATTTTTTTTTTTCCGTTGTGCTGTTGACTTGATTCTACTCTGGATCTCTTACTGATTTTTCATGACTCCAGTAATTATGCCTAGTTATAGACAGATACTCACTCTGGAGTACTGATGTGAATTTCTGTCTGGGAAGAAAGAAAAAAACACTACTACAAAAAAAAATAAAAGAAAAACTTACATTTTGCTATCAGTACAACCAATTTTCCATGATTAAACAAAGATTTAAATTTATGTCAACAAACATTTATGGAATGTTTTCTATATGAAAGGCACAATTCTGGAAATAAAGAAAAAATGTGCATTTTTAATCCTCAAAGAGTACACAGTTTAATAGAGGAGACTAGCTGGTAGTCTACTGAATTGTAATTTAGATTTATCAATGCAAAAAAAAAAAGTATGTGAAATATGAAAGTGTAGTACACAAAAAGCATTGATCAACTCTGTGACTAGAGTTCAGCTCATAATGGACTTGATGAATTATGCTTATAATTTTTCATGCTTTCTAATTTTATTTAAATATTTTAAAAAGTACAATTAGAGAAAAAGACGTATTTTTTAGAAACATCCCTTAAATTTGTCTTAAATTTCGTTGGCAAACAACCAGTAAAAATGAAGATTAATATTGATAGTTATCCGCAAATAATATTGATCCTGGTAATTTTGGGATAGATCATGAAAATTTGCTCATTGAAACACATTGATTAGTTTTTGTTGTTGTTTAATGCCAGGTTAAATTTTATCAGCATTCTCTTGCTTCTCTAAGCAGAATACTGCCAATATACATTCTAACCATATGGCTTCCCTCTCATCTCAAGAATAATGGTTCATGTGGGATTTTATTATAAAAAAAAAATTGGCTAGAGAGTAAATGATTTCTCAGAACCACACCTAACTATGATATAATACAATGAGATTTAAGGAGAAAGCAGCCAAGTGTTTTGTAATAAATACTAAAAAGAGACATTTTTTATTCCAAAGGCAGATTCTATTTCATGTTTTACATATAAATATTTTCTTCTGTTGAAATCTACAACAATTTAGAAAGTTGGCATAATTATTAGTTTTTGAAAATTATAAAACACTCTTTTTGGAAGACATATGTAAATGATTTTTTAAAACTCTTCTTGGTGCTATAAAATCCAATAAGCTAATCTGTGTCTCAGGTTTACAAGAAAACTGTTAAATACTGAGATTGGATACACTGTGCCTTAATTGAATTCTCACTATAGCCATCCATTACAGTTTTAAGTATCATTTTTGTTTTATGGATGTTTATAGGGTAATACCAAAATATAATGCTTTCTTTTATGATACATATTAAAGGTATCATAGTTCAAATGTAATTCTACCTGTGGTTCTCTTGAGGGGAAAAATCAGTTATAAAAATTATTCATTATTATTTTGAATGTCATTTAAACTATTTGATTTTATATTTGTACATAGAATGTTTAATACAATTTTGTTTTAATATATCTTAAAAAACCCTTTTATATTTTCTGAAAATTCTAAAAGAATCTCAAGCATTTATTCTACTTATATTTAGAAAAAATATTAAATATAATGTTACATATTCAAAATCAATTTCTAAGGAATATAATGTATGTTGTGTTTGATTAATCACAATCCCTGGAAACAAATCAATAAGTAATTTTGCCTTTAAATTGATGGTAGAATTGTTAAAAGTTTCATACTACTAAATCAGTTCTATAGTTCTATAGTTCTGTATAGTTCTATAGTTCTATAGTTCTGTATAGTTCTATACAGGATTACAATTGGAGACATACAATTCTGTGTCTCTGACAATTGATTATGTGATTTTGTAAACAGATATGTTGACGTCAACTTGATAGAAGTCATAGTCACAATCTTTTGTTAACATTTTAGAAACTCAGCCCCAGTACAGTTTAGATGGATGTAATTTAGTATGCAGGAGGACCATTTAACCTTACAAAAGAACACAGGCAAGAGGAAAGAGCTCATGCCAGCATAGATTTGTGTGTGAATAATTATATGAATTGTCTCATGCCTTTTTTTTTTTAATGTCAGAAATTCCCTGTAAACTAGGGACATTAATAGCACCTGTCTTACAGGGTTGTGAATAGTGCCTGTGTCTTGGATAAGTGCTATTTAAATATTAAGTACTGTTTTCATGGCACCATTTTTTTCCTGATAGTTCTTAAGAACTCCAAATTCTTCTCACTCTATTGTACAAAGCAGTTAAATTCCCAGACTGTTACATCCAGGATATGCATCTCTCTTATATTTCTGTAATCTGAATATCTCCTGATATAGTACTTATACTCTGTTAAAATTGCCTAATTAGTTATAAGACTGGAAGACCCACAAAGACATGAAATGTGATGGTCTGTATGGTTCTATGTCAAATAGCTAGCACTAATTTGCTACTTAGTAAATATTTAGGTACAGAAGAGAGGAAGGCAGGCAGACTATCCAGCTATTAATTCATCTGTTAAGTACTATTACTCAATCAGTTACATAATTAATTCTGATTTTCCATAATCCATTTCATCTACAGGTCCAAAGACACTTGTGTTTCACTTTGAGGACAGAAGTGCCTCAAAATTCATTAAAAATTTTTTTATATATATATGGAAGTTATGTATGCTAGATATTATGGAACACCCCCTTATGGGAGTATAAGCACTGCATAAATCAAAACATTAAAACAGTGAAATATATAATATTTACACTGTCTGTGTAACAAATGAAAGGATTTAAATAGCCTTATATCAGTACAAAAAAGATCCACCGTGTCTTCTTTCCTTTCCCTTTCTCTCTTTCTCTTCCTCCTCCCTCCCTCCCTCCTTGACTCTTTCCCTCCAGGCCTCCAGCCCTCCCTTCCTGCCTCCCTCCCTTCCTTCCTTCCTAAACATGTGAGAGGTTACTTCAGTTTTTGCTACCAATGGGGTACATATAAAATAATGTTTTCACAATTTTTTGTATTTGGAAATTGCAACTAATGGATTGCAGACTTCTCACGTTAGAATAGTTAAGAAATTATGAAAAAAATTTCACCGAGACTGGAGGACAAATACCAAGACAGAAGTTTATCAAAGGAACGTTGTGATAAGAAATGAGGTTTTTTAACAAGATCTTTTGAGTAAAAAGCTCTTCATATATTCTATTTGATAAATATAGCTGGGGCGCCTGGGTGGCTCAGTTGGTTGAGCATCCGACTTTGGCTCAGGTCATGATCTCAGGGCTCCTGAGTTCAGCTCCTGGGTTCGAGACCCTCATGGGGCTCTGTGCTGGCGGCTTGGAGCCTGGACCCTGCTTTGGATTCTGTGTCTCCCTCTCTCTCTGCCCCTCCCCTGCTCATGCTCTGTCTCTCTCACTCTCCCTCAAAAATAAACAAACATTAAAAAAAATATGGCTATTAAAGTATGGAAACATAAACTATGGAATGAACCACAGGCTGACAACTTTGTTTAGTATAACTCAAAAACTCAAGTGTTAACTGAACTGTCTCCTTGTCTCCTCCCCTGCTTGAGAATAAAAAGGATGGTTATCTTATCACTTAGATACAAAGGCTTCTTACTTAATAGCTTGTGAGCTTATGCCAGATTATTTTATCTTTTCTCAGGGAGTACTTTAGCACTATTTCATCTTTTCTTAAACCAGTCTGAATCACTACTGGAATTCCCCTCTCAGTTTTCTTTACATTTTCAGCCTATTCTCCTAAATAACCCCATGGAGCAAGATGCCCTTTCAGGGCTCCATGAAATCCAGGAGCTACTTTGTCCCTATTGCTTCTTCTAGGGCCACTGAGCTTTCTTATGATGATTGTTCTGCAGTGATTTGGTCTCTTCTGGTTAACCAGCGTCATCTCCCACAAGTAGGATGCTACCTTCCCTCTTCATTTCTTTATGGATATTTCACAAAAGAGTTGCTTGGTCCTTATATTCTTTTTAAAATATTATTATTATATTTTATATGTGTTTTTGCTCATTATTTTATTTTATTTTTATTTTTTATGTGAATACATTTCCTTTCAAAGAGTGACATGAGTTTTATCCATACTGAACTTGAAAATATTTGCTCCACTAGATTTTGTCATGGACAGTTCATCAGGCAAGAGTCTTTGTTTTGCATAGGCATTTTCCAGAGGGATTTCAGTGTTAATCCATATTCCTCACCCTTCCATGGCCCCATCTGAAATTTTGCCCTTCAGTTTCATAGTAGACAGGTTCATACCTACTTGAATCATCTGTTCATTTCCAGGAGGATTCACCACCCATATGAATTATTGCATTTGACTCAATGCCTCAGATATATTCTAACTTCAATTTTGGTATGATAGAAACCCTCCCTGTTAACACAGTTCTACTCATTAGAAGAAGGGAAGGGGGAAGAATGCATAGGGGAGGGTTTAGAATAACTTGAGTAGTTATTTTCATTTTATGATTTTCCCAGAAGACTTGACTACAATTCCATGTAAGGCACTTTATCTCTTCTATTCTATGATAAGTAACTTCCATCTCTTAATAAGGAATTGCTATTGATGGAGGCTTGGTCTGTTGATGTCTCAAAATTCTGAAACAACTTAATCAGTTGTTGTTATCTTTAAACTATTTTACTTTGTCTACAATTATGAATTCTTATCTAGTTATTTAAATAATCCAATTTTTACTGATGATATAATCTATATAGTTCTACTAAAATATTTTGTGTTATACATTTGTAACTTTCATTTTGACATGAAGAGTAAGCACTGGCAAATACAAAAAACAAATATTTTGAGGGTCTGTTTAGGGTCAAATTCTAGATGGGTGTTAATCTATTTTTTTTTAGTATAATTATTAAGTGGTTGTGATTCTGTCTACTATTAAATGGAGCAAATGTCACAATCACTCCTTGTCTTTTAAACTATTATAACAAATGTGTGATGAAGAGTATTTTTGTTTATATTAATTCTATACTCATTTATTACTCCTGAACTTTAATTTAGATTTTAATTATGTAACTAGTATAATTAATTGCATAGAAATATTTATGTGTGTGTCCAAAAGCAGATAGTTATAAATATTTATATATGGCTAATACAGCATAATTCTTGAGAAAGAATAGGTTAATAATAACTATTTTCATTTCCAGATTACACAGAGTATTATATTTCAGAGTTGATAGGGTCATAGCTCTTTGGCAGCACTGCCCTTATTTACTTATAATTATTAAATGTGTTTAAGAAACTAAAACATTTTTATATTTTCAAGGGAAATATTTAATTTTAAAGCTAAAGACAAAAAAACTGAATAGCTATGCATGATGCTTTGAGCATCAACCAAATGACACTTGAGAATATAAAACCAGACTCAGGTATTTACCAAATCATAGGCAATACCTAAAGAGGCTGCACAAAATTTGAATTGACCTTTTTAAATACACAATGGCTATTAAGTTATTTGAGATACTAAATTAAATTCAAATTGTTCCATTTCAGTAAACCGCAAGTAGTGAATATGTCATTTGGTGCTGCAATTTTAGAAAAGTAAAACATGCTTTTGAGACATGATATCAACTTTAATGTTTTAAAAATCAAAGTGCATTTATTTGAAATGATCATTTTCCTTAATTTAAAATGATTATTTTTGCACAGTAGTCACAATAAAAGACACAGCATCTATAATGTTCTAAATTAAACAGTAAGCTATTGATTGTTAATCTATGACTGTTGTATTATGTTGTTTAATGGTATTTTTAAGAAAATATATAATATATATATAATATATAAAAATATATAAAAATGTTTAAGTATTCAACACATTACAGTATTTTATAGAATTTATTCATTCAAACACTAAATAAATATTTACTGAATCTCAGTTATGTCCTAAGAGGATTCCAGACTCTGAGCACAATGTGGCAAATGAGGCAGATATGATTTTCTGTCTGCATAAAGCATATGTTCTCTTTGAGAATAGAGATAATAACTATCCAAATAGATAAACAAGGTAATCATAGGATGCAATATGAGCTATGATGGAAATAAACAAGGTGATGAGATAGACTATAGCTAGAGGTAACTTTTTAAAGAGGTGTTATCTGTGTTGAGACCTGGAATAAGGAATCTTCAGGTCCTGAAAAGCTCTGGGAGGGGCGCCTGGGTGGCGCAGTCGGTTAAGCGTCCGACTTCAGCCAGGTCACGATCTCGCAGTCCGTGAGTTCGAGCCCCGCGTCGGGCTCTGGGCTGATGGCTCAGAGCCTGGAGCCTGTTTTCGATTCTGTGTCTCCCTCTCTCTCTGCCCCTCCCCCGTTCATGCTCTGTCTCTCTCTGTCCCAAAAATAAATAAACGTTAAAAAAAAAAAAATTAAAAAAAAAAAAAAAAAAAGCTCTGGGATAATAGCATCCTATGCTTAAGGGACGATAAATTTTAAGGCTGAAAGAAAATGATCCATATTTTTAAAAACTAAAAAGAGGCCAGTGTGGCTGAAGGAACATGAGCAAATAGAGATAAAATGGTATGCAGCTCATGCAGTTTTGGTAAGGAGTTTAAGTGCAGTGAAAGTCACCGAAGGCTTTGTGAGGAGCAGAGATGGGTTGTCATGAACTTACTGCATTTTTAAAAGCTTCCTGTTGATGATGAATACAAATTAACTGGGTAGGTAGAGTAGTATACAAACAGGAGTGTTAAGTGGGTTCCAGCCTTTTGACAGTGAGGATCCTAGTTAGGAATGCCTGAGGCGCTCCCCTAGCCCATGTTACTCCATGCAATCCCCACAGACATTTTCCCCCGCAGACCAGTGTTGTGGCTGGACAGGCCCTTTTAGTTTGTATTATAATTGCAGTACACACTTCAACAAAAACCATCAGGGGACTTTGAGGAAAAAGAGTTTTTAGTTATAAAATCCTGGAGTGTAAACCGCAGGCCCAACAGCCACAGGGTCATTGGAAGAGAGAGCGAGAAAAAAGGATGAAGGAACCCGGAGCTCTGCCTTTATTAGGATCCAGGAGAGTGGTGCTTAAAGTTTCAAGGGTTCACTGTTTATTGGCTAACTTAAAGCATAAGAGCAGGAATAAAGTGAGAGAAGAGACAAGCAGGGTCACTCAAGTATTTCTTAAAAAGGGAACTTTATAGGGTAGGGTTGCCTAATTTCTTACCTGGTTGTTTTACCAGTGGATGTGTCATACAGCTGGCTTTATGTTTATTCAGGATGGATGTCTTTTGAAATGGATGACTCAGTAAAAGCTTAAGTCATAACAATGTGGGCAGATAAGATAAATTCTTTGGAAAAGGAACTAGTAAAGGGACTTGGTTGTATGGGATTTGGAGGAAGGGGAAATATGTTTCTGATCTTTTGACCTTGGGGGAACTCAAAATGATAGTCTCTGAAGGAAATAATAAGAATTTTGACATGTTAAATTTTAATTTATGATGTAATACAAAAGGAGCAGTCTGGTAGTTTATATACGAATCTAGAATTTAGGGGAGAAGTCACAAGCTGGAAATGTATACTTGAAAGATTAACACTAAGAACAGTTTAGACTTTTAATGTCACATCCGTTTGCCACATATATTTATTCATTCACATTAATTCATTCATTCCCTTTAACTATGAGAAATATACAAGTAGATAGAAAACTTTTTTTTAATCAAGCCTAATTTGAATAACAGATTTCATTTTCATTGAAAAAGAAAATAATTATATGGAAAGCAGAAATATATTTAGGCTTTCAAAGAGTTTTTAAAAATTTCCATACCAAAACTATTTTAATCAAAAATGAATGCAGGACAATGGATAAAATCAAGGCAGTGGTGTGCACAGAGCAATTTCAAGGTAGAGAACACCCTAAGGACTATAGTAAACAGCAGTCCTTATTTGTTATAGTTTTATATAGAAATCTTATAGATAATGCAGCTGTAAGTGTTCTTAAATATGGTTCAGAAATATATAATACAAAGCTCTGTATATGAATTGAAGGAGAGATGGTAACATAGAGAATTCGATTATGGGTAGAAAATGGCAGAAATAGTGAACTTAGAGGGGAAATGTCCATTCCATACGTATAAAATAATGGGCTTTGATTTCTTAAATATACTCTAGATGTCATACCAAACTGTTGGTAATGGGAAATAAGAAAGATTAAAATTCAAGATGAGACTCAACAAGACAATGTGTAAAAATAAAGAAATAGTGAAGGGAACAGTTGGTACCCAGTTATGGAGAAACTAGAGCCCAATAAAGGGTAATGGATAAACTCCAGGGAAATTGTTAAGATATATTGATTTTTTTAAAAATCAGTGATCATCCTGGTTCCCTGCTTTCATCAGTGCCGAAGCTTTGCCACTGAGTACACTTTCATTCCCATATGTCATCTTGAAATTCTGATTAGTACTTCATTTTCTATAGAAGCGCAGCCCTGCTTTTTTGGAGATGGGTGGTCCTTATGACTTGGCTATTGTTGCCACCTGCAAGTTAAGGTTGCTAGATAGCACACAGTACACACACTTAAATTTGGATTCAGATAAAAAATAGAGTTTTTAAGAATATAAGTATCCCCCAAATGCTGCTTGTAACTAAAAATCACTTGTTATCTCAAAATCATATTTAACTGGGTTTCTTGTATTTTTATTTGCTGAACCTGGCCTACCTTCCATCAGATGTTCCTAGCACTTATGGCCGTCAACTTTATTACCTATCAGCTTATTACCTTGAGCTCATTTCTGGGCCAATCAGAGCCAGCTTAGAGTCCCTGAATGTCATCATGTCACATTGCATCTATAGTGGCTTCTCCTGTAATCTTTTCTGTTCATTTGTCCTACCATAGTCCTGGCCTGACCTATAGAATCTGAAGTTAGAAAAGATAATTTTATATCAAAAGTAATTTAGATTGCCCCAGCAGTTAACTGTGATGGTCTTTGCAATATGGAAAGTTGATAAAACTCTCAAATCAAATCAGTAATAATGCTGTTTGAAGAATTTATCTTAAAGATAAATTATGATTAAGACAGGAGTATATGAACCACTATAAGCTATTATCTGGAGACATGGCTTTGATCTAATTTTTCCTCTGTGCTTTGCCCCTCCCCTCTTAATGCTCAAGGGAAAAAAGCATTACATTACAGTTTAATAAAGTTATCTTGAATAGCCAAAACAAATACTACATTAATATTTGGTTGCAGTACTTCATTAAAAATATGATAGGACTGAAGGTTTCAGATTAGGGAAACCGAAATGCTATTTCCCTCTTTAGAACATCTGAGAATAGATTAAGTACATATACACATACATATGTGTCCATATGTGCATATGCATATGTGTATGTATATGTGTATGAAAAATAGGTTGTATGTGAGAAGATAGATAACACTAAGAATTTAATTTCAACATCCACTAATCATGTTAGCTAGTTTAAGCAGAAAATTTATTAGAATCAGAAACTTGACATAGACAGTTTCCATAATCAGGAAGCCTTAGCTGCTACTACTGCCCTTTACAAAACCACACTTGCCTATTGTAAACCATATTGGTAAAATGGATGTCCCAGGCCTTGCCTCTTAACATTCCTCAAACTTATGATGGGATGCTGAAACCACTGTTCATTTGCTTCAGAAAACTATTACCTCCATACCTGTACTTAGCAGCAAAAATGGGTACTTGCATCAAAACTTAGTCTCTGCTCATATCCACCTTGTAAATATCATGCAAGGCCATTCTTTTTGTCCAAAGTTAAAACACATCTGGAACCCCAGTTCCAAACAGGTCTAAGAAGTACAGTCTACAGTTTTCTAACATATAAATGCAAGAGGTGCTAAAAGGAGAGCAGAATACTTATTGAGTGGCAACCTATCATATCCAGACAGGATGTCATAATATTTTATAAAAACCTGAAAATATATTTTTATATCAAATACAGTAGTCATTCGGCTGAAAAACATTGACATTAAATAAAACCATCTCAAGTAGTAAATAGCAATATTAAGTTTGTTAATTGGCTGTGGCAAATGCTAAAAAAAGCATATTGGAAATACAAACCTTCAATAACTGCTTAGGTGTATTCATAGAAAAGTGATACATTGATTAATAGAAACAGATAGGTTTTTGGTTTTGTATTCATAAGCTTCTTAGATTAATGGCCAGCACAGCATCTCTCAACTGTGGCTGCCAGTATAATCACTTAAAGAACTTTAAGGAAAATACCAATGTCCAGACTATTTCCTTGACTAAGTTACTCAGAATTTCTGGGTGCTCAAAGAAGCATGAGTGAATCTAATAGGCATCCGGTTTGAGCGTTACTGGTTTAGCAAGAAAAGCAATCCTTCTGGAAACACATTCTTGTTAAATAAAAGCTGAAAGGCTGTTGAACTTGTGATTCTGATCTACAATAGTATTTATTATAATTATTTAAAAATGAGTATATATAAAAACTTTATGATAGTGTTAGGTACATTTTCCCTGGAGAAGAGTTTACCTATGATTTTGATCATACTGAAAATTTGATCTGGACAAGTTCATTCATTTGAAAAGTAAAAAAAAAATCATTTGATTGTCTGATAGTAACAAATACAATTATTTTTAATTTTTAATGTTTTTTGTTTATATGAGAGAGAGAGAGACAGAGTGGGGGAGGGGCAGAGAGAGAGAGAGAGAGGGAGAGAGAGAGAGAGAGAGAGAGAGAGAGAGAGAGAGAGAGAGAGAGAAACACGGAATCTGAAGCAGGTTCCAGGCTCTAAGCTATTAGCACAGTACCTGACATGGGGCTCAAATTTACAAGCCCTGAGATTATGACCTGAGCCAAAGCCAGATGCACAACCGACTGAGCCACGCAGACACCCCTAAATACAATTTTTCAAATGTAAGAAAGGAACAGAGGTGCCTGGGTGGCTCATTTGGTTAAATGTCCGATCCTTGATTTCAGCCTGGGTCATGATCTCATGGTCTGAGATCCAGCCCTGAGTCAGGCTCCTTGCTGGGTATGGAGTCTGCTTAAGATCCTGACTCTCCCTCTCCTTTTGCCCCTCCCAACTCATGCTGTCTGTCTGTCTGTCTCTCTCTCTCTCTCTCTCTCTCTCTCTCTCTCAAAAAAAAAGTAAGAAAAGGACAAATCAGATTATAAATAGTATATTAGGTAGAATCATTTACAATCACAAACCAGTTTTGCTTTGGAATTAATTTCAGAGATGGAAATTCTTATTTTGCATTTCTTTTGACAAGAGACATTATATTTTGGAAAAAATTTCCTTAAAATAATAATTTATATGATTTAAGAAAAAATATACATCATTAATAAAATATGACCTGTTAAAATAAGCTGTGTATTTATTTGTTAGAGCTACATATTCTCAAATATATATTTGATTAATATATATTAAATATAAATAAATATTCTAGAATTAATTATGACATAATAGCTAAGGAAATTGTTAACATCTTGTGAAACTAAACATGAATTCTCTAACTCAACCCCTAGGACAGTGTGTTGCACACTATAAACACCTAGTAAATTGGTTTTTTATTAAATACATATTGGAATTATCCAGCAAGGGAAAAGATAATCACTACCAAGAGAGTAAAAGCACATTACTCATCTTCATGAAATTCTCTTTACATAAACCAAAGGGTGTTTCTACAGTGTATTAAGTAGTTTTCTAGGGTGGAGTTGCATTCCTTGTATTTTTTTACATTCCTTCATCATTTATCAAGTGCCCCACTTGCACTTTGTAGATATTGATCTTTTAGTTATTTTATTCAATGAAGCTTTCAAAAATTGTAAGTGAAGAGGCCAAAGAGAAAAGATTAAAACTATAAAATTAAGAGGATACTACAATGCCAAAAAGTGAAAGAAATATTAATGTAATATATCTAAATAATCTCAGTGATTTATAATTTTAAAGAAAACACTTAAAAGTAATCCATACTTGTCATCTGTTTAAGTTTTTATCAGCCCAATTTTTAAAAAGTACCTACATTTCTACATAGCTTGACCTATTCACTAGAATTCCTCACTCCAAAAACAATTAAACTGTAATATTCACAAATAAGTCTATTTGAGCTTTGATGATGTATCAATTTATATTGAAGTGTGTTTATTTCCATTGGAAGATATTTACAGTATTTAGGTGTTTGGACTATTTTGATTACATTCTCCCTCCTCAGGCGACTCTATGTAAGCAGAGTAGCTGACATGGGAGGAAATTTCTCCAGAAGATAATATGAATTGGGTTGCTTAATAACATCGAACCTCCTTCTTGCCCACCTTTCTAAATATGGGGCAGTGTTTACATAAGAAAAAGTAAATTTAAGAGACTCCTTGCAGCATGAGAGGGGGAGCAACTTGAGCTGTAGGCGGAGATAGAGGTGCATTGTGCCAACATTTTGTTCTGTGGTAGCTCAAGCAGAAATTCTAGCCCTGTTCCTATTATCACAGGTGCCAGATGACATGAGCTGGTGACTGTATTGTTTCCACCTGAGCAGTCTGGTAGTTAAGTGTTTCCTTTGGCTGCCTTTGCTGTGAGCTGTATCTAGCCATCTTCTCACTTCTAATTCCTCTAAGGATACTGTAAACCACACAATATCTTGTCATAAATCTCTTTCTACTTAACATGATTAGATTAGGCTTTGTTGACTTCATATCAGAACCCTAACCAGAGCCTGCTAAAGATGTTTGGGTATCCAGTCCTACTTAAGTCTTTAGGAAGTTGGGGAGATGCTTCAGGGGGAGAAAGAAAACTTGCCAGTAAGCTTGCTCTGAAACACAGTCTAGAATGAGTTGTATTATGTCTGGAGATGTCTCCAGCAGACACCTCTCCCACCAGCTCCAGAGTCATATAGAATTATCTGTCTTTAAGTGACCTCACTTACTAAAAATCTCCTTGGCTGTGTGTTCAGCCTTAGCTATATATAGGCAGATAGATTTTTACAGCAGTGTTTTACCTGACAGCAGACATAATTTGAAGTCAACTACTCTCAAGTCTATTCAAAGAGTGGAATCACCAACAGAATTGTTTATTTATTAAATTTAGTGCCAATTTCAAACCAAGCTTCTGATTCTAATTTGGTTTAACTCCATATGTAGGACTAGGTGCCTAAAGAAATCCCTTTTCTTTGGGACCTGGTTTCTCTACGCACGTACCTTCTCATCATGATATTATTTTCTCCCTTTGGCCACCCAGGCTTTTTTCTACAAAAGTTGAATATTGTGTATCTTATGGTATAAACAGGATGATATAATATTTTTATACAAATAAAACAAAATTTTGAAAATAGACATAACTGTTACTTCAGTTAAAGCTATGTGTTTAGCTTTGTACTCCCAATGTAATCTAAACAGATTGGAAAATTATTTCATGATTTCCATGAATGCCTGGCCATTCTTGATGAGAAGCATGATGACACCCACTTAGCCCTTTATACTCAATGATGTTATGAGTTTCTTTTCCTAGACGAGATTTCCATAAATAGCAAGCAATCCTGATTTTTCAGTGAACAAATAATTTATCAAGTCAACCTGATCCTATTAGGGTAGTAATCATGTTATATTTGCTAGTAGCAATAAATAATAAATAAAAACTGGGCTTTGACAAAATAGTTTATCACTGTAAAAACTTAAGGTGGAATGGCTAAAACTATCCCCAAAATATTACAGCATACATCTGTTGGGAGTTTCGGGCTATGGAGATTAGTGGGGCACCATTTTCCTTCTTTAAGGTTAACTCTCTCACCATTCTAGTGCATATAATCTTCTCAACATCTCTAGCCAATATCTATTAGTAAGGCACTTCTCCTTTTCAAAGTTTTAGCTTTATTATTCTAGCTATTGACAACAGATTGAAAAGGACAAGATATCGGAATATTACATGATTTTGATGACTCATTAGCAGGTACTGTCTCAAACTTGAAGAGATACGTTTTCTAATGGGATCAGGAATGGAAAATCACCTCTGGAGATATAAACTTTAGTATGATTAGCATGATGGTGATATTCGGCTCAGCTTCACTCAGAGTCTTGCATAACTCACATTCCACAACGCCTGTTAAAATTGAAAACCATCACTTAGTGAATTTGTGTCTTAATATTTAGAAAGAATAAGACCCAGAGAATAATATTACCTGCATGAAGAAGGAGAAGGAAATCATTAAAGCTACTTTTTGATGTGAAGTAAAAGTAAAATCAAAATATAATTATTGTGGATGAAGTTCCTTCTCAACTAATAAGGCTCTGTTGCTCTCTATAATCATGGCTGCGTACCAGGTATTTTCCACATGTGATTATCTAATCTGATAACTGTTAGACAACAGAATGCATCAAAAGAGGCCAGAATATTTTTCACCTCAGTTCTAAATCTTGTGAGAACACATTTAATTTTAAACTGTGTCTGCAGAATTCTAATTGTAAGAGATTATGGAAGATAACATTTCCAGTTTTGCAGCGTCTCTAGAACAGGCCAGGCACTCTAAAGGAGAATAGAATTGATGTGGATCAAATCAATCTCAGTTTTTACTCAAATGGTATTTAATATCTCTTGGCTGAGACTAGCTCCTAAACTAAGATGTGTACTATTAGTTAGGCGAAATGGTCAATATAGTCATCAGTGAAGACCCAAGTTGGAAATGAAACAGTTTGCATTCCAGAAGCACTCAACTAGTGCCAGGTCCACACCCAGGAACACCCAGACACCCAAGCAATGATAACGTAGCTCAAGAATCCAGTATGTTTTTTGTTGGGGGGAAAAATGGGAGGCTTGAAATGTTGCATTAAAATTAAGTATACTTGTGAGACTAGATGAATAGCAATAGTATTAAGGTTAAGGTCTGAAAATGTAATTTTCAGTGTTCTAATAATTTGTCTCTTGTTTTTATACCAGTGAGGTGTTTGGTGTAACCACATAGGAAAAACCTAAGAGTTCATATACCTTTGAGTCTGTAACCAGGAGCCTAGAATTCAACTCTAAATTCATATAACAATAGAACAAAGCTCTCTTAATGTATGAATGTTAAAAAGTAATCGGACCTCAAGCTCTTCAGTATGCTCCCAAGTATTTATATTAATCAGAGAGCCTATTTATGTTTCAGGGTAAAATATGTTTCAGTAGTTGACTGGAAGTAACTTACAGTGTTATATAAAATTCTTTCACATTCTTTACATGTTCAGTACCAAAGTGCTTCTTGTTGGCTAGCAACAATAAACTGGCAAGTGATAAGCAGGCCATCAACAAGATTGTGTTTTACTGCTGTAAATTTATTCAGGGATGTTTTCACTGTATAAGGGGGAAAAAAAGGATTACTACAAAATCCCTGAGCAACTAAGTTCTAACAAGTTATGGAACAATTAGAAATGCTAACATTGAACCACAGTGCCCCCTGGCATATAAAACAGGCTGTGAACTCATTTTGAAAACAAAAATCTAAAATATTCTTCATTTAAATAAAAGACCTACTTCAGTGATTGAAGTACATATTGCAGGGATGACTAGATAAAAGTACATCTGTCTGTTAATAGAACACTCAAATGTGTTAAAACTACATCTATAAGTTATTCTGAATGTGCCTATTCCAGTGTTTAGGTATGAAGGTGAAAAATTTCAAGAGAGTGTATATAAAAGTTATCACATATAAAATACCAAATACAAATAGTGTACTGATATTTTACTTCTATCATGTGGTGGATCAAATAAGTTTATTGATACTTTAAGATATCATTAACTCAGACATCAGTCTATGTGTCACTGATCTGGTGATATTTAAGCACAAGATATATGTTGTTCATCTCAATATTCTGATTTGATAGTACTCAAATAGAAAAAAAAACAGGTATTTTTCATTTCTAAAATATGTTTGAGGTTAAGTGTACAGGAAACACTCAAAATGAATAAGGCAGAAGAGGACAGAGTATGATGATAAGCCTGAGAATAAAATGACATTGTCAATGGATTAGGAAATCCCTCGGATACAGGAAACTTCACTGGGCATATTCTTCTGGATGATGTTTAAAGGAGATATATATAATTAGTGGTATAAAATGGCAGGATACAGTTTACTAAAAAACTTGATTTTGACAGTATAGGATCTTTTATAAAAGTATAGGATCTTTTATAGGCAGGAAGCTGCTAGTAATTGTCATGACCAACATTTATGCTGTGAGTAATAAAATGGTTATCGGCCCCTGTTGAAATTTTATCCTACTTACATAGCCTCAATCTTACCAACTCAGGGAGGCTCTCCTTCAGTTAGAATGGAGAAAAGCATTGGGACCCTATGCTGTGGCCCTCAACTGCCTCACTTAACAAGACAATTGTTTTAAAAAGGTAAATAATTTTCTTAGTTAATCCAACTTCTCTTATTTATAGCTCAGTAACACCTAGAAATATTATAAGACTCACCTAAATACTTACAGTTAAGATTATACTTAAGAAGTTTTGGGAATATGACTGACATATTTATGAGGTACAATAAGATACTTAAGTGTGTATGCTAATCTTCCCTTTTATAAACTGTGGTGCTTCATTATAAAGCAGCCTTTATAATATTATAAGTGTTAAAGTTAGGGATAGGGTTTGCGTTTGGGTTTTTTTGTTGTTGCTGCTTTTGTTTTCTTCAGGATTTTTTTCAGAATTTTTAAATGATATATTTCACTTTTAACACTTGAAGTATGAATTATACAATTTTTTTTTTACTAGGTCAAACCTTCCTGCCAGAACCATTGACTGATATTTTTTTCTCCCACAAGAGAAAGTTTCCCTGGAATTTGGCTAGACATTGGAATGGGAAGAGGAAACAGGAAAATGATGAATGTGAAAACTTAAATATGAATTTTTATAGTGTATTTTCTTTGCAATTTCTCAATTTCTAGTTTCATAGAATAAAAGTGGGAGAGAAGTTTTTATTTGCTATATAAGCAAGCAGATATGCTTTTTCTCTAATTAATAGGTAATTCACAATGATTGTATATTATTTTGGTTAAGAAATATTATGGAATAAGTCTTATTTTTAAAATTCAAAGTTAAAATTAAAAATATAATACCTATTTTAATTTTTTGGCCCTGTCACAGATTTTAAGCAAGAGGAGTTTTTCTGGACAGATAATGTGGTACCTCAGTAAACTAACAAAGTTGAACAGGAACCACACTAGCCACTTGAAGTTCAATGACTGGAACTCTGGGCGTGAATTTCATCTGTATTTTCTTTCTTTCTCTGTCTCTCATTTCTGCTTTGTCGTCATGCTGTCTTCATTCTCTTCTAGTTCACATGGGCTTTCATCATCCTAAAATCATTTTATCTGACATTATTTGAGTTAGTGCCTAGTTGGGGAGGGGAATGTATGTATGTATATAAAATATTCACATGAGAAAAATACTTATGTTAGCTCCTCATAGAATATCCAGGAGTGGTCTCTGATTGCAATAGACTGACAGGGGTCATCCCTGAACCATCTGCTGTGAATAATATTGTATTATATTGTATTGTATTATGTTGTATTAGGGTCAAGAAAAATGAGCTAACGAAAATACCACATGTGCGTTAGGGGCCATTTAGTTATTCGTGGCATTTAATTTTAATTACTGATAGTTTGTTCATGAAAACATTTCTTTCCCGGAGAGTTCTGCAGCTGTTGCAAGATATTAAAGCTACTCAAATGATCTAGCCTCTCCGGAAACAATTTGTAAATATAGAAATCCATGTCTCAAAATGTTAACTTATTATTATATTTTGATAAATTATTTTTAGTTTAAAACCGTTAACATGTTTTCTTGGGGAACCTGGGTGGCACAGTCAGTTAAGTGTCTGATTTTGGCTCCGGTCATGATCTCGTGGTCTGTGGGTTCAAGACCCATGTCAGACTCTGTCTAACAGCTTAGAGCCTGGAGCCTGCTTCAGATTCTGTGTCTGTCTGTCTTTCTCTCTCTCCACTTCCCACGCTCGTGTTCTGTCTTTCTCTGTCTCTCAAACAATAGATAAAACATTACAAAAAAACCTTTTTTTTTTAAATTGTTACATGTTTCTTTAAAAAGCTTGTTTATACTTAACTCTGATCATTCTACCATTTAGAGATATTAAATGTTAATATTTTGTAGACTATTCTTTCACTATTTTTAATATAAAACTATTTCTTAAAAATTTGGTAAAATGCATATTTTTACTTTTATAATGTAAATTTTCTCCTTATCACTATATTTTAAACATATATCCACATAATTAAGTATTTTACTACAAACTAATTTTACTGATTGTTTAGTATCCCATTAGATAGCTATATTATAATTTATTTAACCAAACTTTTATTGCTAGATGTTAAGACATGTATACAAAAAATTTTGATAAAGTTTGTAGATATTTATACAAGTATATTATTTTTCCCTTAGATACATTTCTATAAATAACAAAAAGTATTAAATGAGTTAATCCCTTAATTAATACAAGTACTTGATTCATACAGCAATATATTTTAGTTAAAAAAATTTTATTAAAAAATATATTGCTAGTTATCTCAGAAAATTTAAAAGTCAATGTTAGACTTAAAATGGATGCTTCATCAAATATCACATATTTATTTATTATCCTTATGAAATCAGAAAAAGAAAAATCAGACAGGGTTCATAATACTAGCAATAAATTCTAGTAAATACTAAATCCTCTTGTATTTGACTCCTCTTTTTTTCAGTATTGTCTGAGAGTCTGATTTTACACCGAACATTTTTTTATGCATTTCAGTAAGGCATGTTATGACACTGACAGATAAGGAAAGTATACTCTTGAGAAGGATGATTATCTTCATTTTAGCATTGTAGGGATTGACAAGTTTGAAATCAGTAGGGCAGGCTGCGGGCTGAAACTCAGGCATGAGTGAATACTGCAGTCTTGAGGCAGAATTTCTTCTTCAAGAAACCTGTTTTTTCTTAGCCTTCAATTGATTGGATGAGGCTTAATCCACATTATTAAGAGTAATCTCCTTTATTTAAACCACATCTTTATGTTAACCACATCTGCAAAACACCTCTTCCCTCCTCAGAAACTTTTTGATTAGTGTCTGATTAAATAACTGGATACAATAGCCTAACCAAGTTGGCACATAATACTAACCGTAACAAGACTTTTAATTCATTTTAATTATTAGAATAAATAAGGACCAGGTACTGAATTCTAGAATCCTACTAAATGAGAAATAAATTGTGCTGTCATTTATAAACATTTTCTAACACTGTAGTAGTCAAGCAATGTTATGTTTAAGTATATTTACTATTTTAATAACTTTAGTGCTTATGCAAACATTTAATGGAATTGGGCCTTTGCGTGAACTTCTAATGCTTTGTATTTTCTTACTGCTGCTGTAACAAACTATTACACACTTAGTGGTTTAAAAATCTATCACATTTTATAATGCAAAATTATTACGTTAGAGTCTAGAGGTCACAAGTCTGAAATGGGTGTTATGGACTAAAGTCAATGTGTTGGCACAGCATTATTCCTTTTGGAGGCCCTATAAGGGAAAATCTGTTCCTTGCCTGTTCTAGCTTCTAGATTCTGTCTTTGTTTCTGGGCTTGTAGCCCTTTCCTCCATTTACAAACCCAATAATGTAGCATCTTCAAATTTCTTTCCTTTCTGACTTTCTTTCTCCATCTTTTCTAAGTCAGACCCTTCTTCCGATCCCTTATAAAGACTTTTTTTTTGGTTGTATTGGGCACCCCAGGATAATGAAAGATAATTATCTTGTTTCAAGATTCTTAACCATAATCATGTTTTTCCTTGTGAGGTAACATACTCAGAGATTGCAGAGATTATAACATGGGCATCTTTGGCAGGAGGTGGAGGGCAGTCATTATTGATCCTACCATATACTCATATAATTTCTTTGTATTGTTTTGAAACATAATTATTTAAATAATGCATGAGCATTTATGGTCATCACACATCTAGCCACACTTTTAGCCTACTACTTTCATAATAATATAGTAAATATTATTAAAAGATAATTTTCAAAAGCAAATAATGACTTCTATAATAATGAAATGAACTTATGTCAAAGATATCATTTAACACATTAATTAATGAGTAAACCAGTAAAAGGTTAAAATTATTTCAAAGGATATGTCAAAGTACTACATGTATATAAGCCATCAATATTGGTTACATTAATATACTAAAACTGGCTTTTTCCATAGGGCATGGAGGAAATCAGTTGCCCTCCACTGGACAGAATTATTTTCATGTCAGTAGAGGAGAACATTTTATATTTTTATATTTATATTTTTATATTTGTATTTGTTTACAACTCACACATAGTTATGAAATAGCTTAAAGATAATGGTATAAAGTGATTTAAAATACATGAAACAAAAGGATGTTCTGTAAACAGTTTACAGGTTTCCATTGAAGATATCCCAAAGGTTTTTGGTCTCTTCAAAGTCTTTCACATTTTTTTCTGATAATATTTTCACTAAATTTATATTTAGTAATTTATCAAGAGGGGAATGCTGCAACACATAATTCACTTCATCTTATGTTTATGCTAAAAGTCAAATATAAGAAATCCCATTAGTATTGACATTATAATTTATATTTCTAGTTCTAAACTCTTTCAAGGTTCAGATTCATAACTAGTACTGTGTAATATTTTATCCATGTATGCCTCTTAAGTTTAAACTGTACAGAGCCAGTCATAATTTGCTATTCTTAATTTTCTTCTTGTAACTTTTGTTTTAATGAGCACAGTCATATTTTATCCACATCAACTCCTTTGTCATCATTTCAAAATTAATACATATTTTAATGAATCTTATTTTAATATATTTTTAAGTTGCACAATTTTGCCTGTATTAGAGACAGAAGATACTTCAATTCATTTTTGTAAATCACTGAGCACCATTAATAATGTAGACTTAAAAAACCCTTACATTATAAATGATTAAAGACTGAGTTTTACCATGGCCAGTCCAATAGGTTTCCTCAACAAAAACAGGCTAATAATTAATATGGTATTTGTAAAACTATCAAAGAGTTCCATTCAGTGTCCTGGTTAAATGTATGGAGATATAGTTCATGATACTGAGGTCTATGCTTATATGAAACAATTATGGCAAAATGTATTTTAATATTAGTGTATTCTCCCCCCCACCCTAAAAAATGCTTTCTGTAATGCTAGCTTTGGAAGAAAAACACCAATGATGAGTTTCAGCAGGACCTTAATAAATCACTTGATTCATATTTTATTTTCTTGAGGAATGAGCTTCATATCTTCTAATAATAGTTTAGATGGAAAATTTTGATTTTGTACATTTGAATTTAAAGCAAAAAATAGCAAAAGGTATGTATAGTAGTTGCAGCCCATCCTTACAGTGGCAGAGTAGAGAGAATTACATTTTAGAGGGACTAAATACAAAACAACCCACACGTGATTCTTAGTATTGTTAATATATTCTTTGTGAAAATTTATTAACTTGTTTTTGTAGGTGAATACAGTAAAACTTGAATCACAAAGGGTATTTATGGATATATTATCTGCCTTTTATGCAAAGTTAGTAGGACTTGGTAAGTATTAAGAAGAATGTTTATGGCATGCCATTACTATTAGTTATCAAGTGTTTCAAAAGACATTGGACGTGGTACAATATAAATTAAACCATGATGAACTAATCATTTACTGTTTCTGAGTACTTTATGTATTTAGGTCATAGAACTTAAAAAACGATAAATACTAATAACCAAGAAGATAATAGCTTTGTATCTTGTTTGATTTGGAAAAAGTTGACTACAGTATTAAATTATTGAACTTCCATTTTTCACCTTTAGTAACTTTGTCTATGCCAGATAAAAGAAAAACTTTCAAAGTGTGTTATGAATTGAAACATTGAATAAACTTTCATTTCTCACTCTTATTTTTTCCTTTTTTCTTCACTTTTTCTGTTCTTCTCCTTTTCCCTTCTTTAATTTTTAAAAATGTCTATCATTTCTCTGTTCTTTCTACTCATCTTTTATATTTCTTTGTGTCATGTGCTTACTATGAATAAACCATTTCAATGTGCTCTATCTAATGAGAGAAATTATATGTAAGCATAAAATAGCATTACCGTGAATTAAGTGCTAGAATCTGAATAGAAAGGATACTTTTGACACATTGGGGAAAAGAGCTTTGAGGGCTGTGGACAGAGACTTCACAGAGGGGGAAATGCTGCTTGATATGGTTTAAAAATACTAACAACTCACCAAGCAAAGAACAAGAAGCCATTTCCAGTAAACACCACATGTAGAAGTGCTAAGTAGCATACGTAGGAATGAACTTTGCAAGATAATATTTTGTGAGAGGATTTTTCATGTCCTTGTTTGTGACTCAGAGTACTAGAATAATTCCTGGAAAAATATCTGGAGTAGACTGGGAGTTAATTCTTTAAGAATTTTTAAAAACTAATAACAATAAAGAAAGACTAATGGAAAGACAGCCCTATTCTAGAGAAAAAAGAATGTAATATGGTAGGTACACCTGGGTGGCTCAGTCTGTTAAGAGGCTGACGTCGGGTCAGGTCATGATCTCTGGTCCGTGAGTTCCAGGCCCATGTTGGGCTCTGTGCTGACAGCTCAGAGCCTGGAGTCTGCTTTGAATTCTGTGTCTCCCTCTATCTGTGCCCCTCCCCCACTCATGGTCTGTCTCTGTCTCTCAAAATAATAAATAAACTTTAAATTTTTAAAAAAGAATGTAATAAGACAGTTTAGTAATATAGCTGTATTCAACTATAAATAGTATACAATGGACTTCAATTTTTTTCTGTATTAGGAATAATGAAAATGGATTGCCAAATCCAAGTATAAGAATTTATCTTTTCTCATCTACTGATTCTGCATACTGTCTCATTTCCGTGTTGCTGCCCGATGTCCCTGATTCCTACTCCTTTCTTAGTCCATTCACTTCTGGACTAGAATAGTCAATTTGTCCTATCAGAACCCTTATTCTAATTTTATAAACATCTTATTCTTTTTGTGAGACATTATGAAATATTTGGATTTTATATATGGAAACATCATTTAATACATTTAAAACATGCTGTTTTCCTCAAATACATCTGTGAAATGCTGTCACCCAGTATTCATTATCCTAGGAACTATTTCTGTTATTTCATATGGACCTGTAGTTTTATGTCTCCTTTGAACATTGTCTGTTAGCTGATTCCCTTTTTTGTCTGCTTCATGCTTTGCTGAAGTTGAGGGGAGACTGTTATCCCTGCTGTAAACAGATCCCCAAATGCAAAGAAATATGGACATCGTTGTGCTGTCTATTAATAGTTCATCTTTCTGTAGAAGCTTGAAATTTCATTGTTCAACCCTCTGTGTCTACTAAGAGTAAGCTGATTACACCAAAGATTTGAAAGAATAAAATAGCATGGTCCTTTCAGGAAGTAAAGGGACTTTTTTTTTTAATGGCTAGACCGGCTGAGTAGGGAAATAGTAGGAGACAAAGCTATAGAGGAAAATAAAGACTTTGTGATGGTCTACTCTGACATGTGAGTATGTCACAGTATCTGAATCATGGTTCCTAGAGATGGATAATCATTTCTTGTATTCCAAAAATGTTGAATCCCTGAAATAAGGAATCAGGATCTCATCTCTCCCCATCACTGCCATATAGGTGAAAGTTTAACTTTAGTCTTACATTAGAACCATAAGCACACTGCCAGTTTCTTCCACGGAGGTTTGTTCAGATTTTCAAAAATATCTTGTAAAAGCTCTAGAATTTTAAAAAGGTTTTGGCTATGAATGAGTAAAATCTTTGTCACAGTATTATTGCCCATGCTACACTTTTAGTGATTTAAGGGGAATAAAGACAATTATAGCCAAATCCAAATTTGTGTTCATGTTGTTATTGATGGGGTTAGTAAATGCATATAGTCTACTCTGAATATGAGTATGACAAATGGAGAACATTTCAGCATTATCCAGAGTACACAGCGCAGAGTTTCAAAAGGTTTTCAAAAGAATGTATACACACACAGATACGTATACACATATACATATATGGATGGATAGATACTAGGTCGGTAAGTAGATAGATTAGGTAGGTAGGTAGGTAGGTAGGTAGGTAGGTAGATAGATAGATAGATAGATAGATAGATAGATAGATAGATAATCTTAACTTACACCTCCCCTTTCCATTTCTTGTTCTATCTTATTGTTCAGAAATAGTTTTTATGACCACATCTGAGAACCTCAAGTTTACCTCACTCATTTAATATCTATGTTTCTATATAAAAATATAAGAAACCAACAGCTATATTTCAGTATTAAATGACTTGCATTTTTTTTTAATTTTTTAATTGTTTAATTCTGAGAGAGAGACACAAAGTGTGAGAGGGGGAGGGACAGAGAGAGGGAAACACAGAATCTGAAGCAGACTCCAGGCTCTGAGCTGTCAGCACAGAGCCCAGTGCGGGGCTCAAACTCACGAACTTTGAGAACCTGAGCCAAAGTCAGGTGCTCAACCAACTGAACCATCCAGGTGTCCCATGACTTGCATGTTTTATGTCTTAAGTAATTCTGAACATTTGAAACACATTTAAATATATCAGGCCCAAATGATTGGGATCACAAGATCATAACCAACGCCATTTATTTCCATCTTAGGTTTAGCAGGTTATGAAAGAATAATGATTTACATTGATCAAAAAATAAACACACAAACCACTGTTTAGTTAGTCATTGATAAAAATAGAATTCTGAAATCTGACTATTGGAATATTTCAAAATTCAATGACTGGGCCCTGTAAGCTTATTCTGGAAAATAATCAAAGTATGAACCTATATAAAAATGGGACAGCCATCTGAGAAGTTTTCAAATATATAAGAAAAAAACTCTTGATTTAAAAATTAATGATTAACTTACATGGATTTTGTTAGTACTGATTTAATTGCATGCAATTTGCTTTTGTTTTAATGTGTGGTTAGAGAAGGGCACCAAGGAAGGGGAGAGAGGTATGGAGAAAGCTAAGTCCTGTAGAAGGAAGAGGATCAGGGATCCACTGCACAGACTGTTTGGTACCTTTAAAACAACAACAAATCAATACCCTCATATTCTGATATTACTGTGGCCACTGCTAAATGGCTGGAGCACATTAGTAGTAATCATGTAGCTCTGATGAGGATTTAGCATCAACCTCATGAAAATAGGGACAGAGAGGAAAGCAAAGATAGGAGAAACATTGTTCAGTTGAGAAAACAGTGATAGATTTGATGTGGAAAATGAGGAAAGAGAAGTCAATAAGTCCAAATAACTCCTAAGTTTCTGATTATTTTGGAATTAAAAAGAATTAGTGCCTCCTATTTTAAAAGTATTTACTGGGCATCTACTGAGTGCCAAGACTGTTCCAGATGTTGGTGGTAATGCAATAAACTAGATAGACCAAGTCCCTACTTTTATAGAAATTTTATTCTGGAGATGGAAGCCAATGATAATCAAATAAGCAAGCAAATAGATTTTATAAACAAAAGAAAAGTTTGGCAAAGGGACAAAAGTAAAAGAAAGGAAGATAGGAAAGAATTATTTTCAGAAGAGATGGAGGATGACTCACTGAAAACATAACATCTGAGCCAAGAATTGAGAGAAGTAAGGATATGAATGAACCAGTATTTCTGTTACCTTTGGCCTAATCATATTCCCGTCCTGGGCTTTGGGGCTGATTCCAATTTGCATGTCTGTCTTAATATTACTTTTCTTCTTTTTTTTTCACAATAAAACTGGGGAGCTACTTTTCATCACTCAATAAGCCAAGTTTTGAACGTGGTTCAGCTGGCAGGAGGTCTTATGTTTTCTCTTACAGTACTGCTGGTAACCTTCTTTTCCAAACTTCGCATGCTGTTCTAGACACATTTTATCTGAATCATGGTCCCTAGAGATGGATAATCATTCCTTGTATTCCAAAAATGTTGAATCCCTGAAATAAGGAATCAGGATCTCATCTCTCCCCATCAATACCATATAGGTGAAAGTTTAACTTTAGTCTTACATTAGAACCATAAGCACACTGCCAGTTTCTTCCACGGAGGTTTGTTCAGATTTTCAAAAATATCTTGTAAAAGCTCTAGAATTTTAAAAAGGTTTTGGCTATGAATGAGTAAAATCTTTGTCACAGTATTATTGCCCATGCTACACTTTTAGTGATTTAAGGGGAATAAAGACAATTATAGCCAAATCCAAATTTGTGTTCATGTTGTTACTGATGGGGTTAGTAAATGCGTATAGTAAATATTTATCATTTATATATATATATATATATATATATGATATCATATATATGTATAAAATATGGAATCAGATGAATAGATAGGTTCACATCTTTTCATATTCACCAAATGCTGTCCTGAAAATTCCTTTATTCCACCTTTCTTGAAGTTTATTAGTGAATTACTTAAAAGTGTTAGTAGCTATACTTCCTTGGATCTGAATTCCTTCTAAAACTAAAGCATAAAACTGTATAATATGACTAGACTCTGATGATGACAAAGCAAAATTAAAAATCATATTAATGCTATATGAATTATACTGCTTTTCCTCCATTATTCTGCTATTTCTTCTGCCCTATCCTCTTTTGTCTGGTACTCTTAGAATGACATTCATTAGGTTTGAGGTCAATAATACTTTTAAGGCAAGTATTTAGTACATGCTAGAAACATTTGCTTTTCAGGGAAGAAAGTCACTTTATAAATAATTAATATGTTGTTCTACTGTGCAAGGAATAAGTCTGCTTTTGGGCTCTATATAGCTCATTTATCTGTATTCTATGAATTTGAGTAATAAATACTTAATGTGATAAACTTTATCTCAATTAGTGTGAAAACCAAAAGAAAAATATTTTACCAAGGAAAGATTTTACTAATTATTTATGTTATTACACATCACTAGAAATTTATTTTATAATGATTCAAATTCAGTATTCATTCACATCCACACTTGTTTTGGGCACACATTTTTTGCATGTGTATATAGATATAGAGACGTGTGTGTACACACACAGTTATTTAAAAATATATACATGGAAGTAAAAGTTTGATAAAATAAAATACCTTACTATAATCCGTTATTTGTGATACATTCTATTTTCTATTCCATTTTATTCTTTTTGCTTGTTTTTAATGTTTACCTTTTTAATGCTGGTAATGATCAGTAAATTGATTTCACAAATCGCCAATGGGTTGTAATCCACAATTAGTAAAATGCTAGTGTCACATCATTTATGTGAAAATAAAGGAATGAATATGGAAGAAAGAAAAAGAAAGGGAGGGAGAGAAGGCAAGAAGGAGGAGAGAAAGAAGGAAGGAGGAAAAACTTCTGTCAATGCAGATATTTGCTGTGTATGCTAATGAACATAGCTAAGATATGGAAGGATACAAATCAAGTTATTATCCTTGATTACTTTGGAGGAGTAGGGGTGAGGATTGAAAAGGGGGAATTCATGAGATGTCAATATAAATGTTTTCTTTGCACAACTTTATTCACTGACTGGTTACAAACTACTTATATTTGTAGTTTAAAAATACAACTGTATGCGTGTATACTTATATACATATATTATTTTTACATATATAAAGTACATATACATACACTACATTTATATAAACACACATAGAAATATGCAAAAAAATATTTATGTGTCGTGGACAGAGATTTTGAGACAGACAGGAAAATTCTCATTGTTGAATTTAATATACTTCAGTAGATTTTGCAAAAACAGTCACGACAAATGCCTTCACTTTTGCAAATTGAAGTGCCAGGAGTACTTTAAAACTGACGTGCATACCGAAATGACATTAGTACGGAAAATTTCCAAATCCACAAGAATATTTTGTATATCCTTTATGGAATCATTTATTTCAGTGTCAAAACACTTTGAATTCTTGATGTGAATTCTCCCTTTTATGAATAATCTGCCAAGAGAATTCGGTTAAAGAGTTATTTAAAATTTTGTGTGTAGAGAAGCATCTTAAGATTATTCTTCAGTTTCTTGATAATACATTGCTTTTTTCAAAAGCACTTCATTGACTTGTAAGCACTAGTGTAAGTGAGAGAGGAGAGAGAAACAGGTGAATTGTGAATTAACTTGACGCTCTCTTTATTCTTTCTTTTTAAAATTTTTTTTTCTCAACGTTTATTTATTTTTGGGACAGAGAGAGACAGAGCATGAACGGGGGAGGGGCAGAGAGAGAGGGAGACACAGAATCGGAAACAGGTTCCAGGCTCCGGAGCCATCAGCCCAGAGCCTGACGTGGGGCTCGAACTCACGGACCGCGAGATCGTGACCTGGCTGAAGTCGGACGCTTAACCGACTGCGCCACCCAGGCGCCCCTATTCTTTCTTTTTAAAAATGAGACATGAAACGACAGAGGTAGACACAAATTCTTATCAGTCTAAACAGCTTCTTATTTTACAGTTTTATAACTCCTCTAATCAAATTTGTCTTTGATTCTCAGTAAAGACAGAGTTTAAAGTCATCATCCCTGCTTTGTTTAAATTGCATATGCTAACGTGAAAAATCTAATCATACCTTCTTGGAATCAGAAAAAAAAATCACTTTTATGTCACTTTTAAATTGTGTCATATTTTTCACTATTAGTCTATTTAATGCACTTTAATATTTAATAGTAAATTCTTCATTTTATTATTTTTTAAATGTTGAATGGGACTGTCCTTTATTGTAAGTAGCTTGCTGTCTCAGGCAATATTGTCCTGCTTTTGTACATGGCACATTCCTGAACACATGTCAAAGTGAAGTGTGAAGGTTAAATAATTGACTTCCACATTGTAAGGAGCAGTTTGTACCCAAAGCGTTAAAAACCAGTTATAAAACCCTCTGTGATATATTACGATTTAGATATAATTTTTGACTACATAGGTTTTCAGCAAGTAAATTCTTCTTTAATACCTTGTATAATATGTATCAAACATTAGGTATTCCATAAATATTTGTTGAATTAATGAATCAATTTTTAGTACTTAATTTCTTAAATTTATTTTAGCTAAGCAAATGGATATTTAGTTGTCCCTAGCTGCATCTAATTTCAGAGAAATTTCTAGAAGTTACCTTCGTATAGAACTTACTTTATTTTTGAGGAAAAAAAACCTTTAGCGATTCTTTAATTATATAATTTTAAAGTAAAAAATGGTGGGGCGCCTGGGTGGCACAGTCGGTTAAGGGTCCGACTTCAGCCAGGTCACGATCTCGCGGTCCGTGAGTTCGAGCCCCGCATCAGGCTCTGGGCTGATGGCTCGGAGCCTGGAGCCTGTTTCCCATTCTGTGTCTCCCTCTCTCTCTGCCCCTCCCCCGTTCATGCTCTGTCTCTCTCTGTCCCAAAAATAAATAAAAAACGTTGAAAAAAAAATTTAAAAAAATGGTTCATTATCCTTCAAGAATCATGTTACAAGACACATTTTATTGTTGCTGGTATTTTGTTTTTGGCAAGACCAGCACCTGCACGTCAGGGTAAGTACACACATGATAGTCTCAATAAGCAATCTCCATATCTACTGGTTTAGGAAAGTTTTACAAATTCTGGAAAAATAGTGGGAAATTTTTCATAGAGGCCAAAGAGACTCAGTAGAAAAGAGCTGAGAATCTTTATCCTTTCCCTTTGAGTTTCTAATTCATTACTTTATCTCTACTTTGATGTACTAGTCTTGGCTAATCACACTAGAAGGAAAGTAAAACCTCAACAAGGATCTCAGTGTGAAGGGAGGAGATTTAAGCAGTTGTCAGGGCTTTTTGAGATCAGAGCCTAGATGGAGAGCTAGCTCTGATCACTCTAAGGAGCTAATGCTGGAATATCTTCTGACCATGCTGCCTGGCTCTGATGATGTGATTATGCTCTGAAGAAAGGCTATTTGTGTAATCAGAAAGAGTGAGGACATTAGGAGCTCAAGTGCACTTGGACCTGAGAGCAACCTGATTGTTCTGGTGTAAACTGTATTTGCCCCTCTTCTGCCTTTCCAAGAGTCTAGATGAACTACTCTGGACTGATCTGGTTGTTGGGAGGAAACCCATGGCCCTGCTGCCTTTCTTAGATCAGAGAAGCCTTCTACAGTCATCATGCTCTGGAAGTGAACCGGGCCACTTTACCTCAGGGCTTTTGAAAGCAAGGCTCAGTTACTAAAGTGTCTCAAGAAAAGAGAGTCAGCCTTAGACTGTTGTGCCCATCGTCTCCTTGGTTTTAGTGTGTCTCCATTAGTCTGCTGCTACCTTGGTAGACAGAATGAGGCACCAAACTGCTGGAGTTTTATGTTCACAACTGATAAATTAATACAAATTATAAAAGCAGTCATTAAAATTTGTAATTTAAAGCAACTAGTTAATGGGGAAAGGGCATTGGGTTTCTCAGAATGAAAAACTGAACAGACTTTTCATTTCTGGGCATGCTTGAAGTAGAAGTGTTATGTGCAAGAATTACAGTGGTAAAGCTTGATCCAGATAATAACAGAGAGGAGGGACTATTTTGGGTAATAGAGTCTTTCATTTTCCTCTACACTCTTACATTCAAGTTCTCACAGATGCCTATGTCATTTCAAAAACTCTGTCCTTGCTGTTGTTGCTGATTGCGGTTTTCCTTATGTAGGATATTTGATGGCCCCTCTATTAATTATCTATTGCTGCATAACAAATTACCCCAAAACTTAATGGCTTAATATAGGAGTGAGCAAACTATGCTTCACATACCAAATCCAGCCTGCCACCTATTTTTATGCAACCTGGGAGCTAAGAATGGCACTTAAATTTTTATGTGGTTGAAAAAAAATCAACTCAAGTGTAATATTTCCTAACATATAAAATTTATGTAAAATTCAAACTTCAGTGCCCATAAAAATATTGGAACATACTCATGCTTATTTGTTTAATTATTGTCTATTGAGGCTACTCCTATGCTAATAAAATGGAATTGGATATTTGCAACAGAGACTGTATGTTCTGCAAAGACTGAAATTTATACTGTCAGTTTACAGAAAAAGTTTGATAGGCTCCTGTCTTAAAACAGTTTGTTATCTCTCATGGTGTCTAGTAAGGATTCAAAGCAGCTCAATTCAGTAGTTGTGTCTTTCGGTTTCTCATGAGGTTATAGTCACATGTTGGGTAAAGGGGACAGTTATCAAAAGACTTGACTGGAGCTAGACTACATGCCTTGCCAACCTCTGAACATGAGGCCAGTGACCACAGTCCACTATCTTGTCGTCAAATATTCATCTCCCTCCAACAGAAAAAAGTGACTCACCCCACCCAAAGACACCACAGTCTCCCGCACCGTAAAGCATCAGCTCACCTTGAAAGATCTTACCTTGTAGAATAGTTCCGTATGTGAATGAGGCCCATTGGATTCAGTTCTTTCTGATCTGAAGGCCTGTGAACAAAAAGGGCCTTGCCCCTGTGCACTCAACATGGAATGATGGGACAGGCATAGCGAAACTACACAAGACAGTCCTGATTAAAAAGAAGGAATGTGGGAGGCACACAGGAGTCACTCAGTCAGTAGCGATTCTGAAATCCAGCTGGCATAGGTGTTACAACCACACAGGTCTCATCATAGCCAGCTAGGGCCCAGGCAGCTGTTCCTTGTAGTGAGAGAGGGGGGTGCCCATAGTTTCCAACAGCACTGAAAGTGAAAACTTGTTTGAGAAATCCCAGGAAACTCTGTGAACTTCTTTAATGAGCTGGAAGAGGAAGCTGAGGAGCCTGAGATTTTGCAAATTTGGCCAATTGGCTTAGAGATATTTGTCTTCTTAGGGGTAGCATGTCCTTGCGTGCTACCCAATTTGATGTAGCCTAGGATATATAAATCAGATGTTGCAAAAATCCGACTTTCCTCTTGAGTACAATGTGTTTGTTTTGCTTCTTGTTGTTTTTTGGTTTTTTGTTTTTTGTCTAATGGAGGAAAATATTAGTGGTAAATAATTGTTTTAACACTCTCATGTGTGGCCTAAACATTTCCAAGAGCTCCCTGACCTTCAAAACCTGTTATATTTCTGCAACATATTTAGAGTTGCTAGATTTAAGAAAGACAGATATGTAATGATGGGCTTACTGAATAAAATTGAGAAGGGTTATATTGAAGAAAGGTAAGACATATAGGGCATTACTTATCTTTAAAAAAATTTATTTCAGGGGCGCCTGGGTGGCGCAGTCGGTTAAGCGTCCAACTTCAGCCAGGTCACGATCTCGCGGTCCGTGAGTTCGAGCCCTGCGTCAGGCTCTGGGCTGATGGCTCAGAGCCTGGAGCCTGTTTCCGATTCTGTGTCTCCCTCTCTCTCTGCCCCTCCCCTGTTCATGCTCTGTCTCTCTCTGTCCCAAAAATAAATAACCATTGAAAAAAAAAATTAAAAAAAAAATTTATTTCAGAGTCATAAGGGAGGAATGAGTTATTATACTTTCAAAAATAAATCTCCCAGTAAACAAAAGCCATAATAATCCAAATATTTTAATTTTTTAATGAAAATAACTTTTTAATTTCAAGTAATGCATCTTAATTTTTAAAATCATGGGCTCCTGGGTGGCTCAGTTAGTTAAGCAGCTGAATCTTGATTTCAGCTCAAGATATGATCTCACAGTTTGTGAGTTTGAACCCTGTATTGGGTTCTGTGATGACAGCACGAAGCCTGCTTGAGACTCTCTGTCTCCCTCTCTCTCTGCCCCACCTCTCAAAAATAAGTAAACATTTAAATAAAATAAAATCACAACAGTAATATATAAAATGTTATTTACAATCATTTGAAATATTTGTTTTTTAAAAATTAATTTTAAAAAATGTATAATATAAAAAGTAAAATTCTGCCCTCACTGTTTCTAATGCAGAAGTAACTATTTCTAACTCCTTCCTGGGATTCAGTCTGACTGGTTGTGTGCCTCAGAATATTTCTTTCTTAAATAGATGATATTACTAAAAATTCTGTTCTACAACTTGCATTTCTCTTTTTGAAAGTATGGAGATCCTGTTTTTCACATACATGCATATACTTTTACCCATTCATTTAATAACGCAAATCTTTTAAAGTTTAGTCCACTTTATCCATGACCACATCCCCCACACTAAATGTTATACAGTGATTTTAATGTTTCTTTGATCTTTTACACATTATGGTGTAGATAATAATTATTTTAGAATTGTTTTCATACGTATTTCCCTTGTAACTTTCTTTATGACTTCTCATAATTTGCTGGACATATGGAAACTGCTCCATAAATATTTATTGTTTTATGCTGCATGCCATTTAAACCAAAGTGGAGCCAATTCACTGTATGGTTAAGAGCACTGGCTTTGGTGTCAGAAGCATCTGGGTTCAGGCCCTGGTTTTACCATTTTCTATCTGTATGATCTTGGGCAAGTTACTTATGAATGCCACGATTTCCTCATCTGCATAAAATGAGACCTTTTCTTACTGGAGCAGGGCTTTTCCCCACTACTTCTCCATATTTAATTTGCCCCTTACTTTCTGAGAATCACTTTATTTCTTAAACCTGCTGTCTCTTCGGCCCCTGGTTAAACACAGGTGTTACCAACCAGGTTCCCTTATTTCCATTGAAATCACAGCTTACCCAGTACCAAGAGTCCACAATGGAAGAGCAGAGAAGGAGATCTGAGCTTCTCCCACCACTCTGAGACTCAGAAGAAGGGCTTCCTTGAGGTATGAGCTTCATCTTGAAGAGCTAGGGAGATAAATTACCCTGTGGAGATAAATTTGACCAGTGACAGATAAAAGGCAGGAGGAGCCCACAGATAAATCCCTTTCCCTTCCTCAGAGTTAATATGACGGCTGGTACTTAGAAAAGTGTCTGCTATGTAGTAAATTCTGTACTTCATATATATATATATATATGTATATATATGTATATATATATATGTATATATATATATGTATATATATATATGTATATATATATATGTATATATATATGTATATATATATGTATATATATGTAAATATGTTTCATTTATATATGTTTCATTTATATATGTTTCATTTATATATATTTTTCATTATAAAGGAATGCAAATTATAATTTTGATAGTGTATATAATTGGTGAACATATGGTATGGGATAGTAAATATATTTTATTTAGGTATAAGATTTCTTTGGAAATATTTCTTTTTTTTTTAATTTTTTTTTCAACGTTTATTTATTTTTGGGACAGAGAGAGACAGAGCATGAACCGGGGAGGGGCAGAGAGAGAGGGAGACACAGAATCGGAAACAGGCTCCAGGCTCTGAGCCATCAGCCCAGAGCCTGATGCGGGGCTCAAACTCCCGGACCGCGAGATCGTGACCTGGCTGAAGTCAGACGCTTAACCGACTGCGCCACCCAGGCGCCCCTTCTTTGGAAATATTTCTTACAAATTATTCTTAGTCCATTTAGAAATAAATTACATTCACATTGAATGTACTATTTCTTAGGTCCAGTAATTCAAACACCTTTTAATTGCTGTCATAATACAATCTTCACTATCTTAATTAATCTTTACTTTTACTTCTAAGTATTTTTTTTATTTCACTCCCAAGTTTCTATTATAATATATCCAGATGTATATAGAATATTAAAATACCAGGATATTACATTCCCAGTACTTGCTATTGTAACCCCCAGGGAAACATCATTGTCTAGTTGGAAAAATAACTGGAAGTCAAAAATTCTGGACTCACCAGCCTAGCACTCATTAGTTGTTAATTGTGTGACCTGGCACCACTCAGATTCCTCTCTGCGCCTTAGCGCCATGATATGAACTATACTAGATGGCTTCAAAGGGCTTTCCAGCCCAAATACATTATGAGTGTATTTAGGAATGATTTTTTAATGCTTATTTGTTTATTTTGAGAAAGAGAGAGAGAGAGAGAGAGAGAGAGAGAGAGAGAGAAGGCAGAGAGAGAGAGGGAGAGAAGGCAGAGAGAGAGGGAGAGAGAATCCCAAGCAGGCTCTGCGGCGTCAGCCCAAAGCCACACTTGAGGCTCAGTTCCATAAACTGCGAGATCATGACCTAAGCCGAAATCAAGACTCAGATGCTCAACCGACTGAGCCACTCAGGTGCCCCTAAAAATGATTTTATACAGGCGAGCCTGGGTGGCTCAGTTGGTTAAATGTCCGACTCTTGATTTCTACTTGGTCATGATCTCATGGTTTATGAGTTCGAGCCCTGCCTTGGGCTCTTCTTGGGATTCTCTCTGTCTATCCGTCCCTTGCTTGTGCTCTCTCTCTAAATAAATAAATAAGACATTAAAAAAAATAAAAATTATTTTATTTATCTACATGCACAGACACACACTCATTGCTACACACACCCTTATATACACACAACTTCAGTATATTTCTCCAGACCCTTACTATATAGCTCATTCAACTTGATGTTTACTCTACTATAGATTTTTTTCTTTCACTAGGAAGTTCATTCACTCTATTATTCATCAAATACGTGTTAAGTAACTATAATGTACCCTGTATTGAAAGGTGTTAAGAATACAATGGCAAGCAAAATGTGGCCCCTGCCTTCACAACTAAGACTCCTTACCTTGTTTCTTGAATCAGTGATTCTCATGTTTGCTAATAGCATCTTGCTGGTGATGCTCAAATGTGTCCCTCACAGCAAATCCCTGGAACTGATGACCTCTGAGCAACCCCTCTTCTTAGTGTGGGATGCAGCCGGTCTCTCTTTGTTACCCGTGCTAAAGCAGAAGCCTGAGGTCCTTGGCTGGGATCCAGATAGTCGAGACAGCCCAAAGAAATATGATTTGTAACTGTTGTGACTGTTCCTTGCTGTCCAGTGGGCCCTACTTCTTACCTCTAGGCTTGGCTGATTTTCCAAGTCTTGGTGGTTTGTTGCAATATCACTGAGGCGATTTTTCAAATATAAATTTCATTAAAGCTTATCACACAGCAAAAATTCCTTGTGTCCCAAGAATTGTAGTTTCCATAATCTACCCTTCAATACGTACACAGAAAACCTTTTTTTCCAAGCTGTGTCAGGGACAGATAGATGGCTTGATCAGTAAAATTTTCTCTAATTTCCACATGCTGACTCCTGAGGTAGTTTGTTCTTCTGATAGGTAGAATGTGATAACTTCTATAATCAGGGATACCTGGAGAATTGGTACCTAAATCAGAGAGAGGAACAAGAAAGAGCTTAGCTCTTTAAGAAAACTGAAAATAATTCAATAAGCCTGAACATCTGGAATCAACTTGAATTGAACTTTATACTATTCTAGACATCAAGCAAATGGCATTTAGGGCATTGTTCAGCAAATTCCTAAATAAAATTAAAATATTACTTTTTCTCCTGAGAATCAATTATTTAAGTTTCAGATTTCAGTTATTTTATAACACAGAAGCAGTAATATTCTAAGATAATAACATTATTTTACAAGTTTCAGCATATATTTATGTGCACATATGTATACATACCACATTGTAGTACTTAGCACTCTGTTATAAACCTCTATTGCAAAGTATCAACATACTTTAAAATCGTTGTTCACTTTTCTGCTTTCCCACTGGATCATAAATAAGATATGTATGAACTATATTTGTTCAATATTTTATTTCCAGTACAGTCAACTTGGTAAAATTGTTTGGCACAGTCTACTAAAGCTGAATATACATATACTCTGACTCAGATTTACTCCCAGTTATAAACCCAACAGAATTGCATACATGTATGCATCAATAGATTTGCACAAGAATGTTCTCAACTAGATACTTTTCGCATGATCTAATGAACTCATATGTTTTATCCATGACAGTGTACTAACAAAAATGTCAAATGTATGCATTTTGAGTATTATCCTCAAATCTTATATCTCACCAAAATAGTTTTGTCTGTTTCTTTTTTTTTTTTTTTAAATTTTTTTTTTTCAACGTTTTATTTTTATTTTTGGGACAGAGAGAGACAGAGCATGAACGGGGGAGGGGCAGAGAGAGAGGGAGACACAGAATCAGAAACAGGCTCCAGGCTCTGAGCCATCAGCCCAGAGCCCAACGCGGGGCTCGAACTCACGGGCCGCGAGATCGTGACCTGGCTGAAGTCGGACGCTTAACTGACTGCGCCACCCAGGCGCCCCGTTTTGTCTGTTTCTAATGATAAATCATAACTAAGTTGATTTTCATTTTAGTTTTTTAGTATAGAAAATTAGGTGAATTTGGAAAGTGTTATTTTGAATGTTCAGTTTTAATGTGACAATTTCACATATGATCAGTTATTTCAATGAAGATATCCAGTCTGAATTCACATTTTAAAATGAAAATTCGGAAATTATTTGTCATTTATCCCTCACTTACTGAATATGTGTCTTTGTTTTTGTTTTTGTTTTTGTTTTTTTAAAGAAGACTAGAAAAACAGATTGAATGCTTGCAAGAGTTGTCTTTGTGTCCTGGCTATCACTGTGTTGTAAAACTTCTGACAACATTCAAAGAAAAAAAAATCAAACAAAACAACATCAGAAACTTCTACCATCAGTAAGAACCAACTGTTTTCTTACACAAATTTCATAATATTTCTAGTTTATCTTGCTACCTTTATTTGTATTCCTACCTATACACCATAATATATTTAACCATTGAGTTTCTTGACACATAGCATAATGGGCTTCAAATCAGTATTTCCAATGCAAGATAGCTTGTGACAGCAAATACTAAGTAAAGATATTTTTCTTTACTAGCTGCTGTTGGTGTTGCTCCAATTTTGCTGTTAAGATAAAACAAACTATTTTTAACTTTATTCTTATTCTTATTATTAATTATTTAAATTAAACTTTTTATTGAACATAGCATACATATGGAAAAGTTAGCAAGTCATAAGTGAAAGGTTTGATAAACTGTCAAAAGTAAAACAAATTGGAACCTGTGTAACTCCCACACAAATCAGGAAATAGAATATAATAGTACCCCAAGAAGCCTTATTCATATTCCTTTTTAGGAAAGAGCCCCCAAGTTAACGGTTATTCTGATTTTTAATCACTACAGGCTAGATTTCTTGTTTTTGGACTTGAGATAACTGATCTCAAGTCAGTGTGCTCTTCTTGGTGTTTCATTTATATTGTTTGACATTTTGAGATTCATTCGTGGTGCTATGTATATCAGTGATTCATTTGTTTTAATGTCTCTATAATATTCAGACACTTCAAAGAAAATGTATGTATGACAGAAGGCATATTAAAAGATGTTCAAATTATTAGTTATTAGTCAAATGCAAATTAAAAGCATAATAAGTTACCACTGCTCATCTAAGAATATTAAAGTTATAAAAACTGACCATACTAGTGTTGGTGAGAATGTGAGACAACTGGAATTCTCATACACTTCTGGAAGCTGAAATGGTAACAATCATTTTGGAAAACATGTGGACACTTTCTTATACAATTAAACATAGACTTGGGTTATGATCCAGCCATCCCACTCTTAAGAATTTACCCAAAAGAAATGAAAGCACGTACCCATAAAAAGGCTCGTATGAGATTGGCCATATCAAATGTATTCATAAAAGCCCCAAAATACAAACAACCCAAATGTCCATCAGTGAGTAAATGAGTAAGCAAATTGTGGTATATCCCTACAATGGAATACTTTGAAGTATTAAAAAGGAATGAACAATGACTATATGCATTAACATGTAAATTTCAGCATAATTGTACTTACTGAAAGAAATCAAATAAAGAGTACATATTATGTGATTTCATTTAAATTAGTTCTAGAAAGTGGGAAATAATATATAGTGAGAAAAAGTGTTTCAGTGTTTGAGGGAGTTGCAGGAGATGGAGTTTGCAAAAACGCTAGAGGAATCTTTTGAGTGTGATGGATTTGTTGATACAGTGGTAGTTCTGTAGATATATAGTATGTCACAGCTTATGGAATGAACACTTTAATTCAGTGTAGTTTGTCATATACTAATTATACTTTAATAAAGTTATTTCCTCAATAATTTAATAAGTAACTTGCTGTTCAACAGTAATTATAATCATTAAAAGAATAAATGAACTGAACATTCATCTTTAATTTTTTTTTTTTAATTTTGTTTAGCTTCCCATATACTTGGAAATAAGATTCACATTTCAGTAGCTGAACATTGAATCTGTATGGATCTGAACAGTCCAAATGATTATAAACATAAAAAATCTATTTGTTCCACAAATGCTTATTTTGCATTTGATGTCTGGTGTGAATTAGAGTTCCAAATGCAGAAATGCAGAAATGAACAAATAGCTCCTCTCCTCACGTTGAATTCTATTGAGGAACACATAAACCATATTTCTGCTGTTTATGTGAAATGATGATGAAAATACTGTGTTACAAGTATATATTTTGAGGGAGAGTTCCTCCCCAGAGGAAAGCAAATACAACTTTATTTCTTTAGGTAATCCAAAAAAGGAAAGTGATTTTTCTGGGCCAAGAGAATGTAGTGGGAAAAGTGAATTTGGAGGGCAAAATGAAGAAGTTTAGTTAGAAATGATTATAATACTTAAAGAAGATATAGAGGTTACGAGAGCTCCATTTTATGCTGGAAGCGGGATTGGGGACTTTATAACCTATAGATAGTAGAGAAAGCCAAGCATGTGGACAGTGTGGTCTAGGAAAAGTTCATGGAAGAAAAAAAGCAGGCTAAGAAAGGTTAAGGTCAACCCTTTGTTACAAGGCACAAGAAAGAGAGTGAGTAAAGGGACTAAGGAAGATCAAAGAATTGAGGAATGAATGAACAGAAACAAAATGGAGAGGAGAAATAAACATCACAGTAAGGGCATGGTGAAATTCACTAAATCCCCATTATTTGAAGTTTAGCTATGGAAGTATTGTAATGGTGCTGCTAAATGGTGTAAATGGTGCTGCTAAATGGTGTAAATGTAAATGGTGCTGCCGTACAAAGACCTTTTTCTGATCAAAACTTGGGCCAATTTATAGATTCCCAATTAAAAAAAGAAAGAAAGGAAGTTATTGCCAGGGAGCCCAAAAAATAGCACTTAAAGCAAAATTGAATGTCCATACAACTTGATTGACCGCTGCATTCATCAGATTTTCTTTTTCATCATCTGGTTCAAATACTAGCAACTGTTTGTGATCAAGTGTTTAAAACCTGTAGGATCAGAAATATTTTCCTACTAATTTTGTTTTTATGCCTAAGCATTTTGAAGTGCTAGTGAATGAATGAGATGAAGTTGGCTAAAAAAGTTTCCTGAATTTTACTATTTTCTTTTAACCAGGTGGAAAAGCCAGCTGACACTTATAAAAGTTAGAAATGGAAAAAGTTGAATGCCAAGGAAGTTTGAATGAGCCTCAAAAGCATTCTCTAAGAAAGTTGTTGAAAGGAAAGTAACAATATTAAAACAAGAGTTAATTGTTTTAGTGGTTTCAAAATCCTAAGCTGAGAAAAGGATACAGAATTTAAACTTTAAATCAAAGTAATAAAAGCTGAGGTAATTTGCACTCTACTGTTGAAGTACAGAGTACTTATCAACCCTCCCCCCAAAAGTAACAAAAGAAACTACAGGAAACTTTAAAGATATTTCAACTTTATTTATACCTTCTAGATAGGATTTGAACTATTTTTTTTTTAATACAGGAGGATTTTCATTTACAAATGCAAGGGAAAAAATAGGAGAAAAATATTCTTGAAAAATCTCTATTCTCATTCATCTCAAATTAAATTACACAGTTTTCTTTTTTTCTGCAAATAACAAAAAATTTGATATTTTTGCTATTGTAGATATATATATGTATATATGTGTATATAGATATATATGTATATATATATACATATATATCTATACACACACACACACACACATATATAAAACTCTATTAATAGTTACTGGATGATAATTATATGCATATGTCATGACTTAAGTACATATTCCATGTCTCTCACCAGATATGCTAAATAATGTAGCTAGGATATGTATCTTACCTCTATATTTCAGAAACATTTGCTTGGTTTCAAAAAGACAATGGCAGTTTAGTTGTGTTTTTTTTTTTTAATAAATAATTTTGCCATTCACAAAAACAAAACAGTACTATGAAAATCAAATATTTGACATTTTGGACACCACGTTACTATGAAATGATATTTGGATGAGATTAGAATAAGCAATTCTGTATGGTATAGATTAAACTCTCTTTGCCACAAATATGGCTTTAAAGTTGAGGTTCCATTCTTTGAAAAACAATAAAAAGAGAATTTGAGGTTCTGCCAAACAGGTTTTCTGCTTAGCTTTTCCAGATCTCAGAGCCTTATGAATACCTGTCTGTGTCTCCAAATGGACACAAGCCAGGCAAGAGGTGAAATACTGTTTATGACTGTGGTTCCAATTGTTTCAGGAAACACAAAACACTGGTCTGCTGATGAGGGAGTTTCACGTTACTTACAATTATTGTTAAACATTTGTATATGGAAATAACCATTCAAACTATCGTCCTGGGAAATTCATCTCTTTCTCTTTCCCTCTCTCGTTCCTTCTGAGACTGAGAAAGATGCCACCTTTTCCATTTACTTTAGATATTTCAAAATTATGTTTGCTGTTCAATGTGTATGATTCTTTGGGAAAATAAATTCCATCCATTCATTTAACATCAAATGGGCAATCTCAACTTTAAACCTGTTTTTATCTGATTTTACTATTACACTTACTAATATGAAGGCAATGAAATGAAAAGTAAAGAACCAAAGCAGATCTGTATCTACTTCTTGGGAATGATGATACATATGTAATTATTTCAGAATGAACATAGAGAAGGCTTACTTGGTTCACTGTTACTCTCATACAGTGTGGATTTACAGGCACTTAGAAATGCTGCCTATTATATAATCCTTCACTACCATTTGGAATAAGTTCTTTCATGACACTTTATATGTGGCATCAAAAAGGATGGGACAGCGGTGCTTGGGTCACTCAGTCAGTTAAGCATTTGACTGGCTCAGGTCCTAATCTTGTGGTCTATGAGTTTGAGCCCTGCCTCAGGTTCTGTGCTCTCAGCTCAGCCTGGAACCTGCTTCAGAGTCTGTGTCTCCCTCGCTCTCTGCCCCTCCCCCACTCACACTCTGTCTCTCTCAAAAATTTAAATCTCTAAATTTTTTTTTTTTTTAAAAAGGATGAGGGGCGCCTGGGTGGCGCAGTCGGTTAAGCGTCCGGCTTCAGCCAGGTCAAGATCTCGCGGTCCGTGAGTTCGAGCCCCGCGTCGGGCTCTGGGCTGATGGCTCAGAGCCTGGAGCCTGTTTCCGATTCTGTGTCTCCCTCTCTCTCTGCCCCTCCCCCGTTCATGCTCTGTCTCTCTCTGTCCCAAAAATAAATAAACGTTGAAAAAAAATTTAAAAAAAAATAAAAAGGATGAGACATTGTTTTATAATGTAATATTGGCATCATACTTTTCACCTTTTCTTAAGGGAAATATGGAAGGTGGTACAGGGCAGGGGGTGTGTAGGAGAGGAGAAGGGGCAAGAGCAAGACCTTCTCTAAAAGAAGTCAGCTATTTTCCTTGATTTTTAGTCTAGATTTGTTTGTTGAGGTCTAGATTTGTTGGTCTAAGGAGAGAGTCAACTATATTTTCAGGACACTGTGGACCAGTGTGTGTGTATATTACATAACATATAAATATCTATGTACATAATTGCATATTTGTTATACAGATAGACATAGATATAGATATTGATATAAATATAGGCATGCATATATACTGTACAGACTTCATCGTACATTTAATATACATAAAAGAAAAGGTCTATACTACATCTATCAAGGGGATACATAAATGTTGAATTTAAGTGTATTTGGTCAAGTTTAAACGTCTTATAACCTTTTTCATGTTGTCATTCACAGTGGCCCATGTAATTACACCTATATTTTTGTCTCTTTATAATTTACATCTATCTTTTCCATGAAGTTTGCCCTGTCTCCAGAAAACACATTATCTCTCTTTCACTGAATTCTAGTGTCCTATAAAATTAATGCCACAAAGTTTTATATTAGTTCTCTTTTTTTCATTTCTATTAGTTTTATTGTGTTTTTCTTGACTGCAACCCACTGGACCAATAAAGTAATAGGAACATGGTGGGTACTTATTACATGTACTTTTGTTAAATGTTTTGGCCCTTTTAATGAGAACAAAGGATGTAAAGATAGGAGAAAAAGTAATTTTATGGTTATTACTTTAGATAAAAAATAAGTGAGGAACACTTGAACTCCAAAGGCATAGATTTATTATAATCTCAATATGAAATTTAAAAAGAGAGACCTTTAACTGGTATCAAACTGTTAATGTATGTACTAAAGAATAATGGAGTTATAAGATTTAAGTTATGTTGAGTTATAAGATTTGAATCCTTTAAAATAAATAATATTTATATGATATTAGAAAAGTAATACTTTTATCCTTAAGTAGAAGATGTAAAACTGTGTAGTTTATTATAAATGGAGATATTTACTCCCCTTATTCAATTATAAATTCCAATAATGTGTTTAATGCATGGTGCCCTCAGACAAGGATTTGTCCATATGACAAATATGACCAGATTTCTACTCCTAGGTAGGGGGTCTAGACAAAGTATTTTATATATGTTCTAGAAATATGTAAAATAATTAATTCTAATAATGATATTTTTCATCATTACAAGTAAAAGATGTAAAAATAAAAGAGAAAAATAATAAATTATATCACATTCATATAGTGGAATTGGGGTCATCACCTTGCTCAGTTCTGGGGCACCATTCACATTGTCAGCACGTTTATATAGAAAATTCATCTACTTTGAAGATCTTAGTTAGCTCATGTAATAGTTTTCAAGCAAATTGTATGCCAGTTATAAGTCTTCTTATTCGTGAATTATAAAAAAGAGATATCATCCTCTATAATTCATAGGATTAAAGACTGTCATACAGTGGGTATGCGAATGTGTATGTGAAATCTTTGTAAAATTTCTATGGATGAAATCCTGTCAAACAAATAGCCTTATTCCTTTCAAACGTGGAAAATTGGAAATGAACTATCACGAATATATCGTTTTGTATAATGCAAGTACACGATCATTACTTGCCTGAACGTTACTTCATAAAGCCAGTTTTAAAAATTTTTACCTGTGAAAACTAATTGTTTCCTTAATTCAAGGTATTATTGCATTTCATAAAGATTGTAGAAAAATATTTTCACTTTCCTAACCTTAAATATGAAAAATTCTAATTCCAATGACCAAAATATGGAAAGGAAAAGTAAAGACTGTGAGTAAAATTAATTACAGAGTAATACTTTGAAATTATTTATTTTGTCAAAAATTTTAATCTAAATTAGTAATTGAAACAAGATACTATAATTGTATGTTGTTGTTGTTATTGTTTTTTTTAATTAAGATATTAAAATATCAGAAATTTGAGTTTCTGGTAGAAAACTTTAACACAACTTATTATCATATTCCCTAGCAGATTAAGTTGTTGACATTTTACAGTAACATTTTTTGTTGTTGTTGTTTAGACAGGATCTAAATATATAATGAAAGAGAATGCAGCTTCCAAAGCAACCTGCATACAGATTGGTAAACCCATGCTTGCCACCTCAACAGGGTCCTCAACATGCCCAACAATCCAAGAATGTGTATTTAATTAGCTCTCTCTCTCCTATTCTTCTCAATTACTATTTAAGAAGCTCTCCATGCACTTCAAGCCTAAACAACCTTTTAGATTCTTCTTAGCTGTTGATGTCACCTCTTTCCCTTATAGAGAAATGCGTGTTCTTTATTTCTCACCATAAAATCTGAAAATCTAGTGGCATGAGTTCCTTATAACATGGTTTCTTCTTCTAACAAGGGTCCCTAGAGTCTATCCATCTCTTCCTTTCTTTTCAGAAACATTTAGTTACTGAAGATTACCTTCCTTTCCTACATCTTTACTTCTCTCTATCTACTGTTTTATCAGCATTTAATTATGTTCAATTATTTTCCATACTAAAAATTACTGGCCTCCTCCCTTCACTCCATATCTTCTAGCTGCCACCCTATAACTCCCGTCCATAGCATAGGTGAACTTCTTTTTTTCTCCAGATTTTTATTAACATAGGCAACTTCTTGACAGACAACTCTATTTACTTTCTCCATGTTCTTACCTACTTGTCATTTTTAAACCTAACTACTTTTCACGTGAAATTCCACAACTTTGCTGAGAACTGTGCTTGCCAAAATAACTGTAGCCTCCTTGTGCCTAAGTGCCAAGACCTCTTTTAGTATTTATGTAACCTGACCTCTCATCAGTTCTGGCTTCTCTACCACCAAGTTTCCTTGCCTTTCTTCCTTCTTGTGAGATGTTCTTTCTTTCTTTTCTTTTTTTTTTTTAATGTTTATTTATTTTTGAGAGAGAGAGAGAGAGAGAGAGAGAGAGAGAGAGAACACGAGCATGAGCGGGGGAGGGGCAGACAGAGGGAGACACAGAATCCGAAGCAGGTTCCAGGTTCTGAGCTGTCACCACAGAGCCTGACGTGGGGCTCGAACTCACAGACCGCGAGATCATGACCTGAGCCGAAGTCGGATGTTCAACCGACTGAGCCACCCAGGTGCCCCGAGATGTTCTTTCTTAATTCTCCTTCTCACACTGCTCTCTTTATATGTCCTTTACTATTGGATTTCCTCAGGCTTCTATTTTAGGTCATCTTCTTTCCTCACTTTAAGTTTTCTTTCATCCTTGGGAATGTCATTTATAGATCTGGATGTTTATAAATTTGCCCTGGACAACTTCCTAAACAACTCTTTTGATCTCTAAACTATGTATACAGGTACTTCACAATACTCTTAGAAGACAGCTGTCCAGCAATGAACTAATCTTTCCAGCTAACAAATGTATATGGCAGCTGAATAAATAGAACTAACATTTAAATAGTTGTCCAGGTCAAATAACTTGGAGTCAGCCCTTGTTTTTTCCTTCACTGCCAAACCAATTCAGTAATTTACTGGTTATATAACAACAGCAACAGCAACAACAATTCTCAGATTTTTCAATTTCTCTGTATTAGTAATGTCCACCTTTATTCTCTCTGAGATACCTGTTTGAGCCTTTTAAGTAGCCTTTTTGTGTCTAGTCTTTTTTGTTGTTGTTTGGCAATTTCATCTAGTCTTATTTTCTCCAATCAGTTTTCCAAAATGCAATCAGGTTAAGCTTTATGACATGCAAATCTGAAATGTATGTGAGCTCGTGTAAAACTCTTCAAGGTTTCTCATTGGTCTAAAAATTAAGAACAAGATTTCTGTTAGAATCTAGAAGTTAATAAATTTCCTAGCTCATATCACAACTCTTTAAAGTCAGTTTTCAGTTCTTCAGCCATGTTCTAATTCCTTGATTGTACTAGTCTCTTTTTATGTCAAGTTCTCACATGTTCCTATCAATTCTGTCTGCCAAGAATTATCGTAGTCATCCCTAAGTATTTCATCCAGTTACTCCTCCCTTATTATTTTGATTTTAGCTTCAAAATCATTTCCTCCAGGAAGACTACAACTAATTATCCATGCAAATTCAATTCAGCAGTTTCATGCTCTTTTTTGACACTGCAATTAGACTTCAGAATAGTCCTCTGAATTCCAGTGTCATATTTTATGCTTCTTGTTTGATACTTTCACTTGAATAATGCATAGACATCTAATAACAAGCCAAAACGAAAACTTCTTTCAGAACCTGCTATCACAGTTTCCCCTGCAAAGTAAGTGATAACTCTGTGTTAACAATCTCAGGATCATCCTTGAATCTTCTTTCCCTTCTCACACATCAGTGAAAGAATTCCAGATCTCAGCAAAATGTCTCACTGCCTCTACCACTGCTCTCCTGTTGTAAGACATTATTGTCCTCACACGGATGACTAAGCTCACTTCTTGCTTCTGCCCTGGTTCCTTTCTTTCTTCTCTCAACCCAGTAAACAGAGCTGTTCTTTTAAAATCTGATTTAGAAGATATCACCCTTCTCCTGCAGTGCAGTCCCATTCCGTGTCTAACTTGAGATCTCCCCATGTCACCTCTTACTCTCTGCTTGCTTATACAGGCCCCCTTGCCATTTTCTGAAACATGCCAGACTTAGTCCTGCGTCTAGGCTTTTAAGTTGCCCTTCTATGGGCTCAGGAAACATGCCTTCCAAATATTTTTATTGACTCTCTCCTCTATCATATTATTTGACTCAAATGCTACCATTTTGGGTGACCTTATGACACAACCCTATTAAAAACTGCACTAGCCTCATTTCTGTTCACTTTTCTACCATACTGTTTTCCTCCTTAGCACTTAACTGCCTTTTGACAGGGTATATATTCTACTCATTTTTTTTTTTTTCATTTTCTCTCTTCCCATGAGAATGTAATAGGAAAAGTATTTGAGTCAGCCTTGCTGTATTCCCTGTAACAAAACATTATTTGACAACTAATATGAACTCAGTAAATATTATTGACTTAATGAATAACAGTCATATTGAAATTTTACATTTGATATCTGTTATCAAGCATACAATATAAACATTTCATAATGAAGAAAACTATCAATTGTTGATTAAGAGGTTGATATAAGTGATAATTAATGAGGTACCCAAAGATTTATGTACTACGTTAGTATGTAGTTTATTATTTGCTATAATAATAGTTTTCTTTTATAATAGGAAGATGAGGACATGAAAAAGACTTGAGATTTAGAGGCAGTAACTTGTAGAATCTCTTTGTGTCAGGTTTAATTTTCTCTGTGAAGTGAGAGGAAAAGTCAAGTGACTGGTTGGTGTAAGATTTAAGGAAAGTGGGCAAAAGTCATAACCGTAATAGTAGTGAATGTGTGAACTGTGTTAATGGCCAAGTGGTTATGAACATACTAATGGGCATCCAAGCTGTATGGGGAGAAATATAAAACTAAGAGGATTCATAGATAAATAAGGAATTTTAGGGTTAATAAGTATCTTGATAAAGTCAGACCATGAACATTTAGAAATTACTGATTGAGGGGCGCCTGGATGGGTCTGTCATTTGATCTTCTCACTCTTAATTTTGACTCAAGTCATGATCTCACGGTTGTGAGATTGAGCCCCATATTGGGCTCTGCACTGACAGAGTGGAGCCTGCTTGGGATTCTCTCTGTCTCTCTCTCTCTCTTCCTCTTCTTCTCCCATTTGCATTCTCTCGCTCTCGCTCCCCTTCTCAAAATAAAAAAATAAATAAATAAATTTTAAAAACAAGAAATTACTGATTGAGTAAGAATAAGAGGTGAAGTCTGAAAAGTGTATGGGTTTGTGCTTTCACATGTGGAACAATTCATGTTGATTCTATGTGGCCTGTATTAGAGGAGGCTATGAAAGGAAAGAATGCACTTTTGGAGGTAAGCAGTATTTTAATAGCCACTCAACAACACTTATTTAGTGCCTACCATACTAGTCACTGGGAGAGAAAAATATATATATAATTTTCCTATAAAATAACTTTTTCATTGAATGAGTGCTAGAAGTAAATACACCCATAATTTAAAATCAATAAAACACACCCTGTGATAGAGGCAAAGAGATTTCTCTGGATGTAACCAGTTTAGCAAAAGCTGGGCAAAGGATGGATAACCTAAAAAACTTCTGATACTACAAGTCTTGCCAAAGCAGATTAACCAAAATAGATTAACTAATGGCAAATGATTTTAATAGAATTAATAGAAAATTAAAAAATTAACTACTTTAAAAATCAGAGAGTACTCAACACCTGATAAAGTTAAGTATAAGACAATGAGATATTTATTATTTTACTGTTCATAATGCAACACATAAATTATGTGATATTAATAGAAAACCAACATGGTATTAGTTAAAATCCTCTTTTTAAAAGCATTCCGCTGAGGTACCTGGTTATTCAAACTCAACAAATACATTTTTACATATAAATTACTTCCATTTAAATATGAATTTATTTGAAGATTAAAATACATCAGCATTAAGCTAGACATTGGATGGTTGGTAGTAAACAAATTCTTTGATTTTTAATTGATTTTTTCCCAGAAGTTTCAACACAGTGACTAAAATAGGTTGATAGTACTTCATATAGTGTATACATAGTTAGATGGGATACTATACCAAATAGAAGGATACTTTATTTAAATACAATGAGGATATGTAAATATTTATGGAAACTTTATTATTTAAAAAATACAGACATTCATAATATTATAATAGAGAGAGTTGCTAACAAGACAGCTCTAGCAACAATTTGTATTCCAGACAAGAAAGTTTCCAATGGCAACTAGTAACATCTTGTTTTGTTCTCTGAGCTGTGCTCTGCCAGCTTTCTTCTGCACCAGCTGCTGTACAACATTGTCAACCACATGCTCTTGAGGCTGCAATATGTCTTGAGGCCACAGAGTAGTAGAACTGGTGTGATATCTGTAAGATTAAAAATTTCGTAATTACATCTGATTTCTTGGCCTGACAGAAGAACAACAGAAAAAAAAAAAAAAACTTCAATGTGATCAATAAAGACAAAATTACTGATCAAATATTTTATTATCTTGAGTTTTAAATTATGGGACTGTCTTATTGGCATCAGCAAAGTGAGGTAAGACATTAAATGGAGGCCTCAGTTGACATTTACTTTGTCATGAGTTGTTACCCATGTGAAAACAATGTGCAGTCAGTCCCCACCTAGTAGTAAGGAGGACAATACAGATAATGCTCAGACAATTCTATTGGTTCAATCTTATAAAAACTTTAAAAGCAAAACAAAACAAAAACAGAGCTGTTAAGAAGAAGCAAGTCTAAAGACATTAAGCTTCAGATATGTGAAATATTGCCTTTCCTGAATGTAGGCCTTAAAAAACTTTTTTCAGTATTTTAGAAGCTTATTCTTTTTTTAAATGTTTATTTAATTATTTTTGAGAGAGAGACAGAGTGTGAGCAGGGAAGGAGCAGAGAGAGAGGGAGACACAGAATCCGATGCAGGCTCCAGGCCCCGAGCTGTCAGCACAGAGCCTGACGTGGGGCTCGAACCCATGAGCGGTGAGACCATGACCTGAAATGAAGTCAGATGCTCAACCAACTGACTTCCCCAAGTATTTTAAATTCCCCATTCTGCCTTGGTCAAGCAGGCATGAAAATATTCCATATAACAAGAATAAATCAAAGGAGATAAACTTAAAAGACATTTAGAAAGATAAAAATGTGAATTATATTCAAGTTAAATCTGTATTGTAAAGAACTTAGTATTTGATGTTTATGTTGTTTGGTGTCAATTGGCAATTTATTTATTTTTTAAAGTTTATTTTGAGAGGGAGGAACAGTGCACACACATGTGCGCATGTGGCAGAGGGACAGAGAGACAAGGAGAGAGAAAAATCCTGAGCAGGCTCCATGCTGTCTGCACATAGTGCGACTCAGGGCTCAAACCCACAAACCGTGAGCTCATGACCTAAATGGAAATCAATAGTCTGCGTTCAACAGACAGCCACCCAGGCACCCGCCAATTAAATTTAAATGCAGAAAGATAATATGAATCTAAATGAGTTTTCTTTGACACTGTAAACTAAAAATACATTCTAATAAAGAGTCCAGGTGACATTTATGGATGCTATTCCCATGAAAATAATGATAATATCGGGCTAAATTCCAACCCAGGAAAAGCATGTGTACTTTTGCAGTGGAACCTAACGAGGAGAAGAGGAGGAGGAGAAGGGAAGAAAGAGTAACAGCAGTGGGGCTGTTTTTCAGATTAAAGTTCAATGCTTTTAATCTCTTTTCCTATAGGAGAAAAAGAAATATTTTGTTTATGTGCCATACCAGCAAGGCTCAAACCAACTGCATGATACAACAAAGTAAACTCATTCAGATCTGAGCCAGTAAAAACAAGACTGAGTAAAGTATTTCATGTTAAGTTTGGAAAATATTACCACCAAACTGGATGGGTTCCTGAAACCCCGGGCCATTTTCTCATCTGGCACCGTGGTCAGAAACTGTTCCAAGTGTAGCACTCAATCCCACCAGCCCACCAACTTTTCAAAAACCACACTTTCTAAATCGTTTCTCATGAATGAGAAAAGAACCAGACATTTTCAATGTGTTTGCCATAAGAACAACTTCATATTTTTATTTTATCTATTTACAATCTTCAATTTTGTGTTACACTTATTTATGTGTTACCTGCATGTTCTTTTTTTTTCTCCTCTGAAAAATTATTTAAATACATCATACACAGGAGGCCCAGTTTGAATCTGTATACTTATTAACAATGCCTTTGCAAAAATGTGTCCAAACAGTCCAGTCTCACTGACTTGGTTTCTATGAACTTTTAAAGAAGCACTTTGCTCTTGCACTGGCATGTATTTATAACTATCGGTTGCCATATATCTAACTCTTTGTTCTATTTATTTGATTAATAAAATAACACTTAGAATAGATTAATTGAATAAAATGCTAAAACAAAAACCATGTCAGCAACTAAATTTTCATCAATAGTAGGCAATTGGTTAGATATGGAATGGATCTTTATAACGAAGCGTATTAACTTAGATTTAAGCAATATTTAAAACCAGAAATTTGTTGACTGGACCACTGAACCCCATTTTCCTTTTTTCTAAGCAGCTGGACAGTCCAACATTTGGGGAGGAGACAAGGGCCAGTGGTGAAAACATTTTAGAGCTGACAGTTGCATGCCATATGCCTGGATTCTTTTACAAATGGAACAGTATTTAAATTCAAAATCAGTTTGAACACAATGCTGTTATTTTTAACATAAGCATTTAAATATTAACTTGTGAATATTGGGGAAAAAAAGAAACTAATATATATTTGTCTTTTGTGGACTTCAACCAAAACTATTATGGTCTTATCTGAGTAGTTTTAGCAATTAAAGGCAGAATAACAACAATCATTTAGCCTCCTCCACCTGCTTTACCCCCAAAATCCAGTAGTTCTCCATTTTATTTTTATTTTATTTTCTAACATTTTCAGTGCATCCTTACCATCAGTTCAGGACCTCGACATCTCTCCTCGACAAACTGCCTGCTTAACTGCTGCAGGGCACATTGCGGTTCATGAGAATGGTGCCCCCAGGTGGACAGACACAAGGATCATCATTACAACAATAATTACTGGGGCCTCTACTCTGGTCTTACTCGTTCCACAACTGTCCTCTAATTCCCCATTAATTTTATTACTTATATGAAAATTGAACTTATAACATCCCCGATATATATCTCTCATGCCTTTTTATGCAAGATTATTCTTATCACCACCTATTGATTGGGCAGTCTCATCCTATGAACACATTTCATGCTGTGGCCTTACCAAACCACTTGGAGTCCTCTAAACATGTTCCTTGCCTCTATAGTCCGTGTTACTCTGTCCGAAATGCCAGTTTCACTTCTGTCCACTCAAGAATATAATTCATCCTTTAATACTTCATTCAGTTCCTATCCTTATTAAGTCTATATTTTCCTGATCCCACACTAAATACAATCAATTCCTCTTTTTTTTCTATGCCCAATCTGCCGTTTGAGCATACCTTTGCTAATAGCCCCACTATGCTGTATTGAAATAATTTTAAACATACTAGAAGACGAGTTTCTGGAATGCAGAGTAAATATATTCTGTCTTCAGATGAATTCTCCATCACAGTATTTCACCTATAGAACATATTCATCAATTTTTTATTGAAGTAAGTCAGACATAAAATCTTAATATAGAATGTTTCTTTGGAAGAGAGAATTTCATTGTAAAGCTGTACTGCTGAACTTTATATTTCCTTATAATATCTGTTTCAATATTGAAGAAATTTATTTGAGTGCAAATGAACATGTGTTGCATAGCGTAACAATTAACTTATTGCTTCTGAAATCATTCTTCCTACTTGCCTATTAAATCAGTGGCGTATATATGTGTATCTCTTTGTGTGAAAAGGTAAGAGATAAAACCAACATACAAAGTTACTGTTTTCAAAGGTATGAAATTCACTAAGCGAATTGATTCAGCAATTCTTAAAATAAAAATAATTGTTTTAAATCTAAATTAAAAGTTGATTTGGTCATTGTATTAATGTGCTATGCTGATATAACAAAGTACCAGAAACCGAGTGGCTTAAATAACAAATATTTATTGTCTTATAGCTCTAGAAGTAGAAGTCCAGCATCAGAGTATTAGCAGCATTGATTCCTTCTGAGGGCTGTGAGAGAGAATCTTTGCTGTGCCTTTCTTTAACTTCTGGTGTTTGCTGGCCATCTTTGTCATGCCACAGCTTGTGGAAGCCTCACCCTTATCTTTGCCTTCATCTTCATATGATGCTCTCCTTACTGGTGGCCAAATTTCCCCTTTTTGTAAAGATACATTATATTGAGCCCACCCTCATGACCTCATTGTAGCAAAATCATCTTTGTAAAGACCCTATCTCCAAATAAGTTCATGTTGTGAAATACAGGGGTTAGGAAGGACTTCAACATATGCATTTTGGGGCAACACAATTCAACACATAACAGTCACCATATAGTAAAACTAGAATGTGTGAGATTGAAGACTATATCACAAAAATTTTGAGCTTGAGAAAGCAATTTATGATTGCCAGAGAAATGGAATGCCTGTTTGACAGAGGCCAGGTACATAAAGTGTAAATGAGTTGAGTACAATATATCCAAATGATACATTATTGTAAGTATTAATTTCCTCCTGCATGTTACAAAAACATTAGAATATTTTTGTGAATCAGATAAAGTCTTACTGATCGAGTGTAATTATAGCTACACATAAACAAAATACCAGGAAAAGTTATGGGCAAAAGAAAACAAAAGTAGTTAAACCAGTTTATGTATGTGATTTTTGACTTACATTTGGTAAAAACTAAGGCATATTTTCACCTATCTTTTTATACCAACCATATTTCTATTTTCTATTAAAAGGAAATTACTGTTTGAAGTGTTTGATTAAGTGAAACCTGCCATAATTTTATTTTTCTCTTATCGCTCTATTCTCCTTATCCTATATTTCACATTAAGCTACTTTTTTTTTACAAAAATAATATACCTTGGTTACACTGATAAATTGAAAATAAAGAATTCTTTCCCTGTTATTTCCAAAAAAGTATAGTATTCCCATATCATTTAACAGACAATTTAAATTCTTTAAAAAAAAAAAGATAGAAGGTATACATTTCAATAAATTTAAAACATATCAAAAATAAGATATTGTCTGTCAATGTACAAGTCTCTTTCTTCTGTATTTCTTTTGGTATGTCACTAGATTCAAAAGAGGGCTTGGGGATTAATGGGTAAAGCCATATATATCATCAGCATTTATTTAAGTAGTTTATTAATAGGGATTAATCAAGCAATCATTATATGTATAACACTATGAGGCAACATGTGAAATAAGAAAAATATAGGACATGACCCCTGTCTTGAAGATGTTAGCATACACTTAAAGAGAGATAGATGACTAACATGTTTCTAGTGTAATCAGTTTAGGCTATAATCTGTATCTGCAAAATACGTTTAGTGCCAAAAAAGGACAACGTTAGAATGTTACGTTGAAGCTAGACTCTTTTATCTTAAGTTCTGCAGTTTTTCTGAGCTCTGAAATATAGTGCTTGGTGCTTGCAGTTCTAAACCAAGCCATTCTAGAAACTAAGGGAAAAGGGAAAAATTAGAAATACTGATCCTGTTCTTATTTAATTTTGTAGATTTTATCATGGAATTTTGGCATTTTTATTTTAAAAATAATTACATTGAATATGACTTATCTTGATTATTGAGGCTTTCTTTTGCATCCTTAAATTTTTCTCCCCGTGTGACTGTCTCACCATGTTCACCCTTGTCCCAGCCCTAGCTACGTATAATAAATATCCTTTTCCTTCGTATACTTTGCATATCATCAAGGGCTTCCTAATTGTTTCAAAAAAAGCAATATTTATGTTTCCATTTTGCATATATAAACATACAGTTTGTATCTTTTAAAAGTGTTCTTTGTTTTTTATGAATTGCTACACCCAGCCCAGCCACAGAGCAAATTTGACATTAATGACAAAGTAGACAGTTTAGATCAATGGTAATGTCTCAGCTTTCACTTGATTTTTGTGTTGTCTATTTATGTGAAAGCCTTTAACAAAGACACTAAGGCATCTTAATATCTTTATCAGTTTTGATTGTGACATGTTTATAAAGTGTGATTTGGGAAGCATAACTGTGGTATCTAGCAGGGGGTGGGGGTAGGTGGCTCAGGAGCAGAAAATGTTTGGATTTGCTCATTGTTAACTTTATAGACTGTGTGCCTATAACATCTAGCCTTTCAATCAGGAAACTATTTTTTTTCCTTTGATGTACAATTTGAGAATTCATACAGTAGAAAAATTATTCAATTAGTTTAGATTTCACGTATTTCTGGTAAGAGTCTGAATTGTTGACTTACCAGCATTCAGTAATACGTAAAGGAGTTTTCTGCTTTGGCTGGAAATCATTTGTGGGGGAAGGAAAGCTCAAGTGATCATATGTCCCTGTCTGAGAGGACATTCATCCTTATCAAATTGCCATGTGCTGTTTTCTCTACTTGGCATTCCTGCCAAAAACTGCACTGGCATTAAGAGGCAATTATTTCTCAGACTTAGTATCCTAGATTTCCAGAGCCACATCACAAAGAGGCATACAACCCCCCTACCAGCTCTGTGCTTAGGAAATTACTTCCCAGCACAGATTGGACTAATATTGTAGCCTGCAGGACTCCTGGCTCCTGGGCATGAGGAGACTTTCCACTATTTTGAAGAGCAATTAGCACAAGTGAAAAATCTTAGTTTCCACCTCTTCACTTTAAGATCTTCAAACAAACAAACAAACAAGCTTCTAAAAACACTGTATCATAAATACTGTCTTCTAAATAATTATTGCTAAAATTGTCTGTTTTGTGGAGCTTTAAAGTGATGTAACTGCACTGATAAAACATTTTATTGACAATTGAATGACATATGCTACATTTTTGAATCCTAAAATCAGAACTTTATAAAGGATTTCTTAGAAAACACCCAGATAAATATTCTCACTTAGCAGAAGAGGAAGCTAAGGCATCAGAAGAACTAAATCACTTGTCAGTTACTCATCTCTACTTAGTAACAGAATTTGCATTGGAACACAGTCTCCTGTTATAACTGCAAAGTGCATTGATTGAATTTTCTGGACACTTGAATGGACTTTTCAATATAACTTCATCAAAGATAAAAATACCTAAGGAAAGAATGTTCTAATTAACAAACCTTGTTTTTTCCCCCTGCCTATAGTATAGACATTAAAAACAGTAGATATTAGGGGCACCTGGGTGGTTCAGTCAATTAAGCATCTGACTTCAGCTCAGGTCATGATTTCATGGTTCCTGAGTTCGAACTCCACATTAGGCTCTGTGCTGACAGCTTGGAGCCTGGAGCCTGCTTCAGATTCTGGGTCTCCCTCTCTCTCTGCCCCTCCCTCGCTTGGGCTCTGTCTCCTTCTCTCAAAAATAAATAAACATTAAAAAAACAAAACAAAACACCTCTCTCTCCCTCTGCCCCTTTCCTCCACTCGTATGCTCTCTCTCTAAAACATAAAAGAATAAAAAATTTAAAAAAGAAAATAATCAATATTTCACTATGTTTTAAGTCATAAAACTATTTAAGTATGAGATTAATAGAAATTTCATTTTTCCCACAACAATGGATGAGAGATTGCTTTACATTTATGTAACATAAAGAATAATTCTAGGAAAAATAGTAATTCTAGGAATTTTGTCAAAACAAGTAGATTTCTTCCAGAGTTTAATTGATGTATTAATAGAGACAAAAATTGCTAGTAATGTTTAAAATACACATCAGGGGTGCCTGGGTGGCTCAACTGGTTAAGCGTCCAACTCTTGGTTTCAGCTCAAGTCAGGATCTCACAGTTTGTGAGTTTGAGCCTCACATGGGGCTCTGTGCTGACAGTGTGGAGCCTGATTAGGATTCTCTCTCTCCCTCTCTCTCTGCGTCTCCTCTGCTCACTCTCTCAAAAATAAATAAATAAACTTTAAAAATTAAATAAAATACACCTCAAAGATTCAAAATAATTTTTATTTAGATTCCAAGTTACCTCGGCATATAGTGTTCTTTAAAAGCAAGACTTGAAAATTAATTGGTATAGTGTGGTGGGGATTAAACATTTTGACTTGGCCTACTAGATGGTATGTGATGCCTATAAGAAAACCCAGAACTTGTTTCCATGAAATCAGTGGATATATATGGTTCTGGAGGCTAGATGGGGGATGGTTTAGAGAAAATAATAATGGATTCATCAACATAGAGATAACTGGAGCCAAAGGAGTGGACAAGACAATGAGGGGAGAGTAGACAGAGTTAGAAGAGAAGAATGCAAAGGACTGTGTCCTGAACACCAAACCTTTAAGACATACATACAGAAAGACTAAGGGGCCAACAAAACACAATGGGATTCAGGCAACTGTGAGTTCACAAGGTTGAAAGAAAGCCCTTCACAAAAGAGAATCACCTTAACAGTATCAAATCTTGCCAAGATATTAAATTAAGGTATGGTCTCATTCTTCCTAGAAATGGAAGAAAGGCAGTCATGTGAAACTTTGTTGGGGGCAGTTTAAGTGGAGTTGTAAGAAGGTGATATAGATGGAAAAGGGAAGAGTGTTTACATCAAACACTCAGTGTTTTGATTTTAATAAAATAATCTGAGAAGGGCACCTGGGTGGCTCAGTTGGTTAAACGTCAGACTCCTTATTTTGGCTCAGGTTGTGATCTCATGGTTTGTGGGTTCCAGCTTCACATCAGGCTCACTCTGACAGCTCAGAGTGTGCTTGGGATTAGATTCTCTCTCTCCCTTCTCCCTGCATCTCCCCTCGTTCTCCAAATAAATAAATAAACATTAAAAAAAAAAGAATCTGAAAGACTTATAGCTGAAAGGGGAGGAGTTCTGGGAGAGGGTTTAGTTAAGGGTTAGATGTTTTGATTTGTCCTAGTTTTTTCTTTCTAATAGGGAACAAGTTTCTGCCTTTGAAATACCACTGAGAGATAAGCAGAGTGAAGGGAGAGATTGAAAATCACAGGAAGAAAAGAAAATGTATGTAGTATAGTCTCTGGGGAAAACAGAATCCAGGACATAGGCCTTAGATAAGGAGAAACATCCTTATCCGTAGATAAGGAGTACACATGCAGATCAGTTTGCAAAATTGGTGTCAAGATGTTAAGAGGCTTCCTTTTGATGGTTTTAAACTCTGTAAATAAAGAGGTGCTGCTGTTTGCTGAGAATGAGGCGAGGCATTGGTGACATGCCAGGTTTGAGCTAGGTAGGTTTCCTCGTATGTCTTTCCATTACCACAAATTCATTTTTTCAAAATAGTTCTTTATTTTTTAATGTTTATTTATTTTTGAGAGAAAGAGACAGAGCATGAGCACGGGAGGGGTAGAGTGAGAGGGAGACACAGAATCTGAAGCAGGATCCAGGCTCTGAACTGCCAGCACAGAGTCTGAAGTGGGGCTTGAACTCACAAGCTGTGAGATCATGACTTGAGCTGAAGTCAGATGCTTAACCACCCAGACACCCCTCAAAATTGTTCTTTATTTTTTATTTATTTATTTTCTAAATTGTTCTTTAAATAGTCTCTTTCTCTTTTCTCTCTCCCTGTTTCCTTACTATTTCTATGAATGTTAATTCTTCCAGTTTCCCAGCTTTTTGGCTCTTTTTTCTCTCATTTTGGGTCTACTCCTTCCTTAACTTCAGACCCATCCAGGAAGTCACCAGTCGAATTGGTTCTTCCTTCTGAATGTCTTTCACATCATTATTCATTTCTCTTAAACCATATAGGTATCACATCCATGATCAGTAAAACCCTATGATCATTGGAATAGCTTTCTACCTGGTCTTCGCAGCTCCCCTTCTTTCCTCATCATTCCCTACATTGTTGTTGGCAGATTACTAAAACACTCCCTCAATTTGTCATTCCCTTGCTAAAACTTTCATTGCTTCCCCTGTGCTGACAGGATAAAATCCAATCTCTTAACGTGAAGTACATAACTCTTTATCACTGGCCTCTAACTACTTATAACAATTTATGTTCAAATAATGCCAACCAGTTTCGCAACTTCAACAACAACAACAAAGCTTTTCTTTTTATCCATGTTTCACTTATTTGTCATACTGCTTTCATCATACTTTTATCAGTTGGGAATGTACTGTAAGTATGACCAGTTATATAAAAAGCTGACCTTTCAAGTAGTACCTTGTATTCTGAGAAGTCTACCTAGACTGTCTTCTATTCATCTCCTTCCTCTAACTTAAATAGCGCTTATGTTATTTATCATTTATTTGGCAAATTTCACAACTGTTCTTTTTATTATATGTTTAGTATTATATAGTTAAGATTGGATTAGAAGCCAGTTTTCTAAATTTAAAATTTGACTGAGTCATGTTTCAGATTGGCGGCTTTGGTAAATTTCTTCATCTGTAAAATGACTTCTTGTGAAAATCGATGGATGAAATTTACGAAACTGCTTACCAAGTATCTTGAACATGATGAATGCTTAATATGTGTTAGAGTTGTTTATTATTGTTTTTATTGTTACTATTATGTAGTTATTAACATTTCACTTTCTTCTCAAATGAAATTGGATGATTTTCTATAACTCCATAGAGCCCAGTATAGTCCCTTGCTTAAGTAGTTCAATGAGTTCAAAAAATACTCATAATAATATATAACATAAAAATTCATGATGTTTCCTAAATCAGCAGTATTTATTGACTGTTTTTTATATCCAAAGTACAGTGTTTAATGCAGAGAAAGCTCATGCACTAATTATACACACAAACACAAATATATTCCAGTACATACATAAATCATAGATACAAGGACAATATGTCTAAAAGTGATGTTTGTGGTACCCCATGGCACACCAAACCTACTTTTTCTTCTTTTTGTTATCATTTCCCCCAGAGACTGACAACAGGAAATTGGAATTTTAGCACTCTTTTTCTTTTTCATCCCTTGCCTTTCCTGTGCTCCTTCTCAACATCATATTCATTTATACAACTATCAGCGTTCATCAAATTTAGCTGAGGTATCTGGAAAATCTGATCCTCTTCTTTATTTCCATTGTTTTTCTCCTGTCTGTCCACCTAGACTCTGCAATATCCTTTTAACTTCTCTGTCTGCATGTTGTAAACTCTGCCCACATCATCTCCAGATGTATTGTTTGGACTCAGAGCAGGCACTTAGTACTTACTTGTAGAAGGAGTTAAAGACCTGAATAAAGTTCACTTTTAATTATGTTATTGGAAATACCTCTAGTACATTTGGTGCCTTTGTGAAAATTAGAAGAAGCTGTTCTTCCTCAAGTATAGATAAATAAATGCAAACATACCTATTGTTTATTGTTTTTAAGTAAATTTAGGATATTATCAACAGCACAATATCTTGATGCTGGAGAGATTTTCAGAGTGCAAAGGTCCACATGTGCCCAGACTTGCCCACTCACAGTGGTTCTCCCCTGTAGAAGCACACATACTATCAGCAGCAAATACACTTTGCATCCTGTTTCACCCCATGTAGCTTCATGTTTATAGCAGGCAGGAAATAGAAGTGATCTTGGAGATGTTTAGACATGGTCCAGAGAGCAAACATCTGAGCTCACTTGATTTTGCAGATGAATCTGTATGTCCTTGTTTAAGACATTTAAGTTACTTGATGGTTTGGTTCCTGCATACATCCATGGTCTCGTCGCCTGCTACTCCTGCATATGAAGAAAGCTTCGGTCATGAGGAACAGTTTTCAGATTACTAAGGAAGGTTACAGTATAGTGAGATGGTAATATGATGATAAGATCCCAGCTCCATCACATACTAGCTATATGTGACCTTAAACATGTAAGTTTAGTTTCATTTTAGTTAAATTTCATGGAATTTTATTATTATTTTAAGTTTACCATATTTTTTTCTTTTTAGAATACACATTTGCCTCCCTTGGCTTGTTGAAATTTCTATATACACTTAGAAAGGATGCATATTGAATGAATACTGCTAATTGAATATGAAAAAATAATGAGGAGCCATAAAACAATTTTACCTAAAATACTGTGGTGTCAAAGGCATTAGAGTGATCAGAGAGGACTTCAAAAAGGAAGTGTCAATTAGACTGGGTCTGGAAGGAAGGCAAACAATGAGGAGAAAAGTAACAAGGAAAGAGCTTTCCAGTTAGATACAAATATACTGAATTAGGAAACTATAAGGCTTGTGAATGGAAAGGTATTATTGCTTTTCATTGAATCATGAGATATGAGGAAAATTATAGAGGAAATGAATTTAGAAAGATTGCTTATTCCAAAGCTATGGATTCTAGTTTAACAAGGGTGAACTTTGTCCTGTGGGTGATAATGGGTCCTTCATGTTTCTTGAAGGGAAGGTAGACATAAACAGAATTGTGCTTGAGGAAAATTCATCTGGAAGTGACGGTAAGATGAATGAAATTGCCCAAAAAATGGTAAATCTCTCAAAATTTCCTTTACAGGTATTCTGTGAACCAGTCAATACCACCACTTCCATCTCCTACTACACATACGCACATAGACACACACGCACACACACACACACGTGCGCGCGCGCACACCGAATTAGTTACCATTTCTTGGCATTTCTTCTTATGAGAAAACTGCCTCAGGTAGTACCTTGCTTTTATTAATTATGTTAGGTTTAAATATATTAATATATAATATATTTATATATAATATTAATATTAATATATAATTTTGTCTTCAGCAAACTCTGGCACATAGTATTTGTTCATTAAATGTTTATTAACATGGTTAATATTTCTCCTATTATTCTACCCCCAAGACAAAGCTTAAATCTACACTCTTCTCTATTTTTACTATCACAGCTTTACTTTAGATTTCTTTTAACCTTTTAGACAGAGTGTTGCACTAGCCTCTCTACTAATTTCCTTGAACTTAATCTTAACCTTTCAGTCTATCTTTCATACCAGAGTCCAAGGCCAAGAACTTGTCATTTTTCACTTCTCTCTTTTTTTTCTTACTTCATAATCTTTATGACAAAAAGTTTTGCTGATTCTCTCCATAATGTATCTAGAATTAAGCTATTCTCACCAACTGAATCACAACCATTATGATCTCAGCCACAATCATCTTCCTTGAGGATTGCTATAATATACTCCTAATTGATTTATGTGATCCACCTCTCCATCACCACAGTATATTATCAACACAACAGCCAGAGTGTTTTTTTAATCATAAAACGGATAGCATTGTTACTTTGCACAGTACAAAGGCTTCCCATTCCATCCACAGTAGAGGCTAAAGTTCTTTCTTTCTTTCTTTCTTTCTTTCTTTCTTTCTTTCTTTCTTTCTTTCTTTCTTTCTTTCTTTCTTTCTTAATAGGCTTCACACCCATCAGAGCCCAATGAGGGTCTTGAACCTTGACCCTGCTATCAAAACCTGAGCTGAGATAGACACTTCACCAACTGAGCTACCCAGATGCCCCCGCTAAAGTTCTTACAGTATCCAACAGCATCCTGTAACATCCTAATCATATACACACACACACACACAAACCTTGTCTCTTACTTATCTCTCCACTTCTCTCCACATTCTCTATGATGCAATTCTAGTCATGTTAGCTTCCTTGCTGTTCCTCCACAGATCCACACTTCTCTCTACTTTAAGTACTTTATGCTGACAGTTCTCTCTGCCTGGAATGACCTCCACATTTTTATACACATCTCTATCATCTTTATAAGACCTGCTTTGAACATGTTCTTTAAATTGTATCTTTCCCTGACCCTGTAAGTACTCATGATGATCATACTCATCCTGTTTTACATATCCCCTTTTCATATACTTTGACACACATGCATTATATTTAATTTATTTATTTATATAATCCCTCTAGAATATAAAGTCCATGAGAACAAGAATTTTTTATTGTTGCTTTTCTGCTCAATAATTTATCCTGGGATGCCTTACTGGCTTAGTGGGTAGAACATGTGACTCTTGATCTCGGATCTCGGGGTTGTGAGTTCGAGCTCCACATTGGGTGTGGAGATTACTTAAAAATAAAATCTTTAAAAATGTATCCATATATCCCAACCCCTACAGCATTCCCTGGCATATAATGGATCTTAGATAAATTAACATTTGTTAAATTAATAAATTAATTTAGTTTTACTCTGTGAAATAACTTTATAATAATATTGAAAAGACATTTGTTAAAAGTTATTAGATTCCCATTATAAGAAATTCAACCTGGGAAGGTCATTCAAATTAGACACTTACTTATTAGTGATGCTAACATTGAAAAGATAACTGGTCCCTATGAATATAAATCCTTTCATTTGTAAAATGCTATGGTCTTCAGTGCCTAATCCTCAATGCGAATGCCCAATGTCCAAGGAAAGTTAATGTTGTTAAACTGCTGAAAACATTAATAAAATGAAATAATTATAAAAATATATATTCAATAACTATTATGTAGTCTTCCATTCTCTGGAAGTGGGCTATACAAAGGGAAAAAGACAAAAAGATAACACTCACAATAAAGATTAAATCTTGGGAGAAGACAGGCAACATACAATTAAATGAGCATTGTAATTTCAGAGACATATAATTGCTATTAAAACAGTAAAACAAAGTAAAGCGAAGAGAAAATCAGTATTAATGAAGTTAATTAGAGAATATAGTGAGGAAGTGAAATTTGAGCTAAATCCTACATGATGAGAAGATGTCACCATTGCAGATACCTGGGGAAAGAGAGTTACAAGAGAAATTGCAATGCACAAAGGTGCTGACAGTAGCTGGCCTGTTTGAGGGACAAAGAGAATGTCTGTGGGTTGAAACTGAGAGGTACGCTGTGGGGTCAAAGGGTAATCATGGCTGGGTTATGGAGATCACTGTAGACTTCTTACTACTTTTGGATAATCATTTTTTTGCACTATGAAAAAAACAGTTTAAAATACTTTATTTGGAAAACTATATATGTTTAATAAACACTTGCTGTCATTATGGAACTTAGCTATAATTAATGTTTTCTTGTTAGACTTTTATTTTTGACATGTTTTTCTTAACTTCTGAAATTAGATAGACCCTTTCCACTTTAAATATTTTTTCTTAAGCTAAATTTACTTTTCTGTGGCTAAAATGGTCTCCTTTATTTGATATTTTCTGCCCAAATGTAATAAGAAAGCCAGTCCTTTACTGTATATAACTATTTTTCTGAGGTTTCAAAAGAAGACATTATTCTCTAATACCCTGAAGATTTATTTGTAAAACTTCTACAAGGAAAGGAGGGAAACCACAGAAAATTCTGAAGCAGGAGATGAAAAGTAAACACAGTAGCCTGTTGAAATATGGTTAGCAAATGATGAGGTGAACTATAGAAAAAGAACTAAGAATTCTCTTCAGGCTTGGAAAGTTGTTGGAGTTAAGAACCCATGAACTGATAAGTCATGGAGGGAATGTTCCAGTCAAAGAAAAATAAATAAGTTCTAAGAGAAAAGGAAAATTGTGAGTCTGTTAAATTATTGAATATCAAAAACTTACAGGACTTTTTGCCTCTTGTTCTTTTAAATTATAACTCAAGGGGTGCCTGGGTGGCGCAGTCGGTTTAGCGTCCAACTTCAGCCAGGTCACGATCTCGCGGTCCGGGAGTTCGAGCCCCGCGTCGGGCTCTGGGCTGATGGCTCAGAGCCTGGAGCCTGTTTCCGATTCTGTGTCTCCCTCTCTCTCTGCCCTCCCCCGTTCATGCTCTGTCTCTCTCTGTCCCAAAAATAAATAAATGTTGAAAAAAAAATTAAAAAAAAATAAATTATAACTCAAAATTTAAAAAATAAAATGTAACTCAAAATTAAGTGTCTTAAAGCCTAACTTAAAAAATAAGCTTTAGTTGGGGCACCTGGGTGGCTCAGTTGGTTGGGAGTCCGACTTTGGCTCAGGTTATGATCTCACTGCTCATGGGTTAGAGCCCCATGTCGGCTCTGTGCTGACAGCTCAGAACCTGGAGACTGCTTCCAATTCTGTGTCTGCCTCTCTCTCTGTCCCTCTCCCACTCATGCTCTGTTTCTCTCAAAAATAAATAAACATTAAAAATTTTAAAAATAAAAAGCTTTAGCTGTTAATTTTATTAAATATGAAGATAATTACAACATTACAAAAAATGTTTTGTCAGTGACCCTTTGTTTCCTAGAAATGTTAATCTTGGGTTATGAAACACTTTTTGTTATTTAAAGAATAGGAGGGATGAAACTATTTAAAAATTATTCGTGTGTAGCTATTTTAAATTTGTCATTTAGTTTTTTAAAAAAAAAAACTAAGTTGACATCATTTTGTTTTTGCTAAGAAAAATCTATGAAAGATGATTTCTAGGGTTTTTTTTCTCATTAAGTATTCTCTAGAACATATCTAGAAAAGCTAGAATAGTAAAACTATATATGTCCAGACATTATATCTTGACAAGTCATGCATTTTTCCAAGATGTATCTGTATAAACTAGATTATAGCTAAGCAAACTAGATCTTTCTATATAATAATGCCAGGACACCTTATCTATTAATCTTTACTTCAGACGATTTAAATGCATTTATTTTCCACACTGAAAGAAATTCTTAAGGTTTCAGTATCTTTCTCTCATTTGTTCTTAAATTGCCCTGGCACACAAAATATCTTACGTTTGGCCTGTATATAATGCAAATATTAAGAGTAGGTAACTTTAGTTAGAGGGTAGAAGGACTCTCATATTCTACCTGTTATCCTTTAAAAGTCATTGAATTTATCATTGATACACATTGATATCTTCTTTTTTTAAATTTTCTATTCTCTTAGAAACAAGTACAAATCTTTCTATTAAAAACAAACAGAATCTGTACACAAATATTCATAGTAGCTTTATTTGTCAATTGCCATACTTGGGAGCAACCAAGCAGATGAATGGATAAGTAAAGTATAGAAATAAACTCCATATCCAGACAATGGAATATTATTCAGTGCTAAATATAAATGAGCTATCAAGCCATGGAAAGACATGGAGGAAATTTAATAATTCTAAGTGAAATATTTTTTAAGTGAAAGAAGCCAATCTGCAAAGGCTATCTGCTGTATGATTCCAGCTATATGACATTCTGGAAGAAGCAAACCTATGGAGACATTAAAAAGATCAGTAGTTGCCAGGGGTTTGGGTTGTGCCAGGGAAAAGATGAGGATAGGCAGTGCCTAGAGGATTTTTAAATCAGTGAAACTTTTCCATATGATACTATAACAGTAGATATATTATACATTTCTTCGTAGAATGTACCAACATCAAGAGTGAACCCTATGGTAAACGATGGAATTTGGGTGATTATGATATGTTCATGTAGATTCATCATGTTGTAACAAATATATCATTTGTTGTAACAAATATATCATTCTGGTGGGGGAGGTTGGTAATGGGGAGAGTATGCATGTATTGGGGAAGGAGATAAATGGAAAATCTCTAATTCCCTCTCAGTTTTTCTGTGAACCTACGACTGCGCTTAAAAATAAAATAATCTTTAAAGGTTTTTTTTATTTGTTTATTGTTTACTTAGAGACAGTGAGAGAAAGAGAGCTGGGGAGAGGCAGAGAAAGGGAGAGAGAGAATCCCAATCAAGCTCCACACTGCCAGCATGGAGCCTGATGCTGAGCTCTAACTCACAAACTGCGAGTTCATGACCTGAGCCAAAATCCAGAGTCAGATATTTAACTGACTGATCCACCCAGGTGCCCCAAAATAGTCTTTAAGAAAAAGAACAAAGAAGTAAAACAACTTAAAAGATACTTATGTGATGTATTTAAAAATAATCTCTGTCTAAATGTAGAATAACTTTTTAAGATGTTAAAGACAAGAAATCAGCATTACATGGGGGAACAATCATAATTTAAAGTCTTTTAGAGTGACATCTGTAAGTACTTGTATTTTTCTCAACTTCACAATGGTTCAATCCCTAAATAAAAAATACCCTTTACTGGAGCTAATTCTTCTCAGAATGTGTGGAAGTACATTATGAAGACTTCATGGTGATTTTGTGAGAATAATGATGGGAGAATTAAATGAAATTCGAAATTATTCCAAACAAACAAACAAACAAACAAACAAAAAGCAGATCTGGCCTCTGTACAGAAAATAAATGCCTCTGACATCAACAAGTAGAAAGCTTCTTTTTTTTTTAACATAAAATTTAAGTGACATACAGCCATGACTGATAAGATGAACTGTAGACATGATGGTTTTCTGTAGATATGAAAAATAATTTTGCATCTCTGAAATTCATATCTGAATTAGAATGCCTCGGATAGTGTTTACAGGTTGAATTAAAATGGCTTTAATATTTTTTTTAACATTCCGTGCTTAACCTCTGCTATAATTCTAATCCTGAGTAATCATTCTTGAGGGACTTAGAATTCTCTTGGCAATTGAAAACTTTCTATTTTATATGTAATTTTTTTTCCACTGTGAAATGAAAGACTGAAAACTATTTAAATTTTAATCAGTGCTATGGCTGCACATATAATATTCTATAATCTTTGATATTAAGTAAATGTGGCTTAGTCTTTATGTTCCACCCTTTACCCCGTTCCATCCCTGTAATCATAAATTTTGCTACATACTATAATATACCCTAATCCCATTTAGTTGTGTTTCACCATCCCATAAAACTCCAAAGGTAAGAATTGTCTGTATATGAATCTTGGCTCCTCCCCAGATACCTTCAACATGGGATTTACAATCCTTCTTTCATTTCCTCTTCAGAAAACAGTTTCTGCTCTTCTCATCACTGTTTCTTTTTTCAGTCAGTATTAGGTCTTCTGAACCCTCTCTGGATGCCTGGAGGTATCCTAAGGGAGTTCAGTCTGATTAGAAACCCTTAGGTCAATGGGTATGCAAATGTTCAAACCCCTGGTTTCTGTTTCTGGAATGCAGGGTTGGCTGAGTCTTAAAAATTTCCCCACATAATGGGTATATTTCTTCTAAAAAAGTGTGTGTGTGTGTGTGTGTGTGTGTGTGTGTGTGTGTGTGTGTGTTGGAATTTTGGGGGAGGTTGTGTACAAGTTTTAACACATCATTCTCATTCTAATTAAGAAAATAAAGAGAAAATTAATGAATTATGTTGAAAATGTATATTTTCTATAAGTGCTACCTAGAACAGTGAAAAATCAAATGTTTGTAAATATTCTTAAAAGAGTGTTTTCCTGGGTCCAAGTGGGAAGGAAGAGCATTTACACAGCAATTAGGAAGATAGAACACTATGGAAGCGTGCAAACTTGATAGGGATAATTTAATAAGAACATGTGGTTACTAGATTAAGAGACAAATGTGGTTATTCTATTGGGCAGGATCTATGTGTTTTATATCTGTGAACATTTATTCATTCATTTAACAAATATTTATTGAGTATCCCTAGCACTGAGAGTAAATAAACAAAACAGCTGTGGTACTTATGCATAAAGAGCTTGGAGTCTGGGGTCACCATAAGGCTACTGGGGAGCTAGGTTAGTAACCTCAGTTTGAACAAGTAACTTCTTACATTTAGGTGATTCATTTCCAAGAATTTATGGTAAGCTGTGTTTACTAGTAAAAGAACCTCTCTTAGAAAGAAAAAAAAATCTTACTTTTCAAACATGAGAAATTTTGTGGAAATCCTGAGAGGAAGCCTTTTACCTTCACTTAGGTTCATCTCTCAGGTGGTGCTCTGATGGTTTTTAAAAGGACAGGAAAACCTGACTTACTGCATACCTTTCATAAGACACTTTCTTTGGCTATAAATGGAAGGCAATAGAAAAGATCTGAGACACTGGCAAGTCTCTTGCTTTGTGATTTCACTAGTGATATGGTAGTCCACTTTTATTTAAATTAAGTATATCCTATCAGATAAGTTAGTGTAAAACATTTATTTTCACTCTTTAATGTTCCAAATTAAATTTCTCTTCATAAGTTTACTGCTGAGTCACTGCCTGGTGAGTCACACTATTTGTTCTAAATTCTTGGCTTGGTGGAAGAGATTTTAAAAATGAGCAATTTGTTGCTAATGTCATGGAGATGTCTTTGATTGTATTATTTCTATCCCCCCCCCCCCCCCACCTCTCTCTCTCTCTTTTCCCAAATTGATAGCAAACAGAGATATGGGGAGTTGTAAATGGTGTCTTGATCTAGTTTTTTATGAGACTGTCCTGATTGGCATGCTATGCTTTCCACTTAGAATATTTTTTCCTAGGACTTTATCTTTATATTATCAAATAAATAAGATTGGAAATAAGTTATCAAATTCAATAAAAACTCTAAATTGACTAGATCTCAGGGTCTGCTTTCTCTTACCAATGATGTTGGTGCCTATCTCAAAGTTGAAACAGGGAATCAAGGTAACTGTCTAGCAACTTAGTTTTCAATAGCTATTTGTATTTCAGGCCTTTAATCTGATCCTTTCCTGAGCAGCTTTTACATTAGCATAGCTGACATTCTTTTCTGAAATCCAGAAAGCCCCAGGGAGAGTGAAGGATAAGGAAAATCATTTTAAAGAAACTACATCTTTCTCTTCAAAGTAATCAAGCCTCTTAAGAGTTTTATATAAATAAGTCAGTCAAAAGCTCACCTATTTTAGGATTATTTTAAACGCAAAACCCAAAGGTGAGATTAACTTCATTTGGTTTATTTGTTTTTATTTACAAGTTTACCTTTAGTTTTCTAAATACATTCAACTTCCAAGGCTTTCTTCTTTCTGGAGATATGGATGCACCAAGAAATAGACTAGTAAATATATTTGCACCTAAAAGAAATTGGTTCTTGATTTGTTCTTTCCAAATATGTAGTTGGCTGCCCCTCAAAAAGGGAAAGAGAGATGTAAACTGTGTTGTTCTTTATATTTCAGTATGTCTTCTAATTAGATGTAATTAGTCAAAAGGCCAAAGAAAACTCAGACATGTCTCCAAACTGAATGAAAAGAACACTTTTAGTACATTTGTTAATTGATGGCATTGCTGCAAAAGTAGGTAGGTGTAACTTATTTTAAAGCCTCTAATTAGTTATAATTAACATAAGCTGCAAAATAATAACATAGTCATTATAAAACATATTGCTTAGTTGATGCTTTAACTCTTTAATTTTAGTTTTTAGAAAAGGTCATAGGCAATATAAGCCAAAGGAAATAGGACAAAACTTAATACCATGTTTACGCTCATAAACATACCAGGCGCAGAGAAACAAGATGTATTTGAAGTTCTTCAAGTGGATTAGCAGGTCCCATGTTTTAGGAGGGTTATGTTTGGATTCCTCACTCTGCCCTTCTTGAGACACAGAACTTCCTGAGATTTACAAGGACTATTGTTTTCCCTACCTATGAAAATAGAGCGTGTGTATGCACACAAAATGTTCACACAGACCTTATGAAACTCAGGTTATCAAGTTTTGAAAACACATGAAATCAGAATCAGGTAAACGTAACGTTTGCTGATGCTTGCCTGCCAGTTTTACACTGAAATACAACATGAAGTAATTCCAACGGCTCTCAAACCATGCTATTCTCTGAACAAGTTATTATCTGTTTTTGTATTGATGGAGAAACAACTTTGGGGCCCCTCTATTGGTTAAGCATCGATTAAGGGTCCAGTTCTTGGTTTTGGTTCAGGTCATGATCTCACGGTTTGTGTTTTCAAGCCTCTTGTCTGGCTTTGGGCTGGCAGGGTAGAGCCTGCTTGAGATTCTCTTTCTCACTCTCTCTCTCTGCCCCTCCGCTGCTTGTACTCTCTCTCTCAAAATAAATAAATAAACTTAAAAAAATAACTTTAGGGGCGCCTGGGTGGCTCAGTACGTTGAGCATCTGACTTCAGCTCTGGTCATGATATCATGGTACATGGGTTCGACCCCTACGTCAGGGCTGACAGCTCAGAGCTGGAGTCTGCTTCAGATTCTGTGTCTCCTTCTGTCTCTCTACTCCTTCCGTACTCACGCTCGGTCTCTCTCTCTCTCAAATATAAACATTTAAAAATAATAGCTCTAAAGATTATAAGCTGGATCAACTACTTTGGACAGCAATATGGAAATAAGGATCACTGGCTTTTGAATGAGCAAATCTCATTCTGGAAATTTGTTTTAGAGAAGTAATCTGAAATGCAGTTTCATGTACCAAAATTGTAACAATAATACATTATATAATACCAGCCAGCATGTGTTGAGTGTACTGAACTCATTTTTTTCTATGGCTTTTAACTCAGTCTAACAGCAGTTGCCATGTACATACTATTTATTATCTGCCATCTTAAGAAATAAAGAAAACCCTAAGAGTTAGAATTATTAATAACTAACACCACATTTCAAATAGGAAATGGCATAGTTGAAACAAGAACCCAAGTCAGCCTGCACTTATGCTTTTACTAGTGCACTTTTTAGAGCATGGTTTATATTAATGGAAAATCAGAGGCAGCCTAAATGCCCAATAATAAAAGGAAGTTTAAGCACCACAAAGCTATAGATATAAGATGGGATAGAAGAAAGACAAAAATTAAATTTAATCAAACATTGTAATGCCATGGGAATGCTTAGGATATAAAATTATTGTATGAAGGAAAACTCAAAAATATTCACATTAGAGAAATACAGGTGCAATATGAACATAATTTTGTTGTGACTGACAAAATTTGGCAAGTATTAATAAAAATGATTCTTGAGTTTTGTCTCTTTATCATATCCATTACATTAAGTTGTTTATAAGAAGCATGCATTGCTCTTCTAATAATAAAAATAAACTCTTTAGCTATTGTTGTAGTTGTTATCGATTTCAAAATTCCTCGCCTGTTAAGCAGGGCTACGTAAAACTGAAAATGAGGGAAGTTAGTGCAGGCTCTCTGATAAGAAAGTGGAACATGCCCCCTAGTGGTCACCATGTTTTTAAAGTTCTTTATTACCTTCCTGAGAGTGATCATTTACTTTCATCTGATATTTGATGGCAGTGGGAAGTTAATGGCCATCATGCTACCAGGACAAATAACAATGGTTTCTAATTATGGTTTGAGTTTTTGGAATACTTTACTTGTCCCCCACTTTGGGGAAATTTTTAAATCAGATCACTTTATGGATATTTAGCAATATTTTAAAATTATACTCATTTCTCTATTTTGTTTGCTAACTTTTTAAATACATCTTTATTTTTTAGGGTTTTCTAGAGTGAAATGTAGCTTTATTTTTACAAAGGCTAAATTCACTTGTAATTTAAGTAAAGTGCTTTATTTCTGAAGCCAACCTGTTGTCGATGCTAAAAATTAGTCAAAATATAGTGATGAAAAGAGTCATGAAATGATATGGAAAGTAATGGTGTATAAAAACATATCTAAATGGTGAATAAATGTATGTGCATATTGTAGAAAATCACAATACCTCAATGACGGGTATTATGTTATTGTTACTATGATCGTATTATTTGAGCAATAGAAGAGACACAGATTTAACATTCTGTTGGGGAGATTTAACATTGTAAAGACATTAATTCTTCCCAAATTCAAAGAAAAATATAATATATGTCCTATAAAAATCCAGTAGGAAGCAAGGTCAGGGCTTTAAAGTTTGGCTTCAGATCTTAGCCTTAATGTCTACTTGCTATATAATTTAGACGATATTACTTAATGGTTCTGAGTCTCAATGTTCTTCTTTGTGTAGTATTCATGATAACCATGCAATGTCTGCTTTAGAGAAGTATGAGATTTAAATGATGCCAGGAACTCTTGGCATGAGGAAGAACTCAATAAACCATAGTAGAATGGTTTATTGATTTTAATTTGTTTCCCTTCAGAATACTAACAAAGCTATTTTTTTTAATAATAATAAAATTCTCCTAGAAGAGGTACTGAGAATAGGTAAGATATTCCTGAAAAATAATAAAAATGAGGGACATTAGCCCTCCCCAAGTAAATGTACACCCATAGAGAACCATCAAATGCATCATTGCATGCCTATAAAATGGAGTACTGTTTTGCTGATAAACGTAACCAAGTAGAAACATATAACAGAGTTATAGAAGCATATAACATACGGGGCCACCTGAGTGACTCAGTCAGTTAAGCATCTGCCTTCGGCTCAGGTCATGATCTCGGGGCTCATTAGTTTGAGCCCCGCATCGGGCTCTGTGCTGACAGCACAGAGCCTGCTTTGGATTCTCTCCTCTCTCTCCTAACTCTGTCCCTACCCTGCTTGTGCTCTCTCTCACAAAATAAATAAACTTGGGAGGAAGGAAGGAAGGAAGGAAGGAAGGAAGGAAGGAAGGAAGGAAAGAAGGAAGGAAGGGAGGGAGGGAGGGAAAGAAAGAAAGAAAGAAAGAAAGAAAGAAAGAAAGAAAGAAAAGAAAGAAAGAAAGAAAGAAAGAAAGAAAGAAAGAAAGAAAGAAAGAAGAAAGAAAGAAACAAGAAAGAAAGAAAGAAAGAAAGAAAGAAAGAAAGAAAGAAAGAAAGAGGGAGGGAGGAAGGAAGGAAAGAAAGAAAAGAAAGAAAGGAAAGAAAGAAAGAAAGAAAGAAAGAAAGAAAGAAAGAAGAAAGAAAGAAAGAAAGAAAGAGGGAAGGAGGGAGGGAGGAAGGAAGGAAGGAAGGAAGGAAGGAAGGAAGGAAGGAAGGAGGGAAGGACAGATGGATGGACATAAAATTCCCTTAGCAGGAAGTTAGGTTTTACAGCTGGTATATAGAGCTAAATTTACTTATAATTCCAAATTATTCTAAAAAAAATCTCTCAGAAAGGGGTCATACTGGAGAAAATGGCCCTGAGTAAATCAGTTGATTTCTATATAAAGACAGTGTTTTACACAACATATTTTAACTACATCAAATTTTGTGCTGCAAAAGCTCATACTAGAAAAGTCATTGAGTGGTCCTAGGAACTTCAACCAACAGTAGGAACAAAAGAAGTGAAAAGACAATTCTTACCTACACTGATGCAGAAACAGTCTGCTTTTTTAACAGAAATGCCTGTACAGTGTTTATTTTTTCCTACATTGTTTTTCTTTCGAAGTTATCTATATTTCACTTTAAGTTAAATGTATGTATAGTAGAAAGATATCCATGATAAAAAAAATTGTAGAACTGTATTAGAACATGCTGCTCTAAAGATTCACACTTAATATACACACATTATAAAAGTGGATCAAACTGTTTATAAAATGGTGTATTGTGTATATTTATATAGTTAAGGAGTTATACATTTATAAAAGAAAGTTACAAAGAATGTAAATCAAGCTGTTAATTTGTGACTGTTTCTATGGAATAAATTCAGGTAGGAAGAGGGATTTCCTTTATGTATCTTTGGATATTCAAAGAGTGTATGTTAATTTTGCAATGAAATAGCATACATGTGTTAAATAAATGAAATAAGAAGAGGAACTAACAATTTTTAAAAGAAAACTTTTGGAGAATTCTTTTTTAACATATGACAAATTAGGAAGTAGGTAAAGACAGAACAAGATAGGATAATTTGCCACAGCTTAGATTAATAATTGCATTCCAAGTATTTTATAACTATATCTATAAATGTATATTTTGTGTATGTGTGTATGTGTATTATAGTTATTAATTTCAGTCTGCTTCCTAGTTCCTAGAATTCACCACTGCCTGTCCATCATTGTTGGTATTGCCCTGGTTGAATCAAGAAATGGCAAATTGTCTTTGGGACAAATCGAATGCATGGATATAATTTGTTTAAGCCAGATACTGTTTTTAAAATTTGCCATCAATTAACAATTCATAATTCATGAGATTTGTTTTTTTGGTTTCCCCTATAAGAAGAAATGTAGAATATTTAGTCCACATTTCCATATGGCAATTAGCTTCAGGAAATTAGAGATGAGTAGATATCTCCTTTGTAGATATGGTATATGTCCTGTTTTCTGTAGTCCCAACCAGCCAAGTTTGACTCATTTATGTGAACTGCCTGACCTTTGATATTGATTGTCATTAATGTGTCTCTTATTATTATGGCCTAAAACTGGTCTGGAGTTACTTTCAAACTGCCACTCCTATTCTATTTACCAAAGATAATTATATCACTATTGGGTTCAAATAAGGCACTTAAAAAATCTGCCATTGTTCTTCTCCATTTTTACGTGCCTTACTTTGTCTAGAGTTGCTTCTCATTATTCTCTCCTATACTACAAATGCACACCTTCTTCTCATTCAATGAAGTGAATGTTTACTGAGTGCAAACCACATGCCAGGCTCTTTGATAGGTGCTGTCGATATAAAGATTTCATACTGGAGGCTAGAAAATTAAATTATTAAATTGCAATTAAATTGCTGTAGCTGATGATAATAGAGCACTGGGAAAACCAACTAATTTTACCTGTAGAGGGGTTAGTCAAAGAAGGCTTAATAAGGGTGAAATTAAATTACTTAAGAGTTGATTTTTGGAAATAAGTTTGGTTTTGAACTTGAGGATATGTAGCCATTATATATGGATTAACTTTCTATTGAGTGATAAGCTTAAAAGAGGAAAATGTAAAGTTAAAACATCCACTGAATGTTTTTTCAATACATATCATCTACAAAAAAATCTGTCCAGCATAGCACATTAACATTGAAATGTAAATTTTGAAATATAATTACTAATAACTGTATTGCCAGGTCATTATTTATTAAATTTTGATGTTTACAATCTGTGCATTAATTTTAGAAATGCTAGCATCTTGTAATGAATGCATACATTACTTATAAAAATAAAATTAATAGGGAATAAGAAAAATAAGTGTTTCTGCATGTGTATCTTGAAATCCCCAATTACTTCAGATCCAGCAATAAAAAATGACAGGAGAATAGTAGTACTAATGAATGTTAGAGCTCCCTCTGCTGCTTCATCTTATTATTGCATGTTGCTTTTCAAAAGCACTATAAACTTAAGATTCCATTCTTAGGAGGAAAAAAAAAACAGTCTTACTAAACTCACCCTTGTAATTTTAATAGCAATGTGGTATTTTGTAATCAAAGGAATATTCTGAACAACATAGATAAGCTTAAATTTAGATATTTAAAAAAAAAACAAAAAAAGGGAAGTTAAGAAATTTGGCACTTTTATCAGAGATTTCTCAAATATAAAATATAATTATTTAAATAAATCAAGATTAGGGCACCTGGGTGGATAATTTGGTTAAGCGTCCGACTTCGGCTCAGGTCATGATCTCGCAGTCTGTGAGTTTGAGCCCCGCGTCGGGCTCTGTGCCAACAGCTCAGAGCCTGGAGCCTGTTTCAGATTCTGTGTCTCCCTCTCTCTGACCCTCCCCGATTCATGCTCTGTCTTTCTCTGCCTCAAAAATAAATAAACGTTAAAAAAATAAAAAAATAAAATAAATCAAGATTTTATGTTATACAAGGTTACAATACAAGTTCAGACACACTTTTCTTTCCTAAGTCAATATATACTTTGCACTTTTTTTCATTACATCTTAAGTTATGCTCTCCAAATAAGAGAATACCTCAAAGAATGAAGAGATTATACTATTAAATGCTTTGTATATATAATATACACATATATGTAAACACTTTATATATATATATCTGTATATTATATGTATGTAAAAAATATATATATTTTTTTTTATTTAGAGAACGAATGATAGCTGTCAGGATGGCTCTGTACTTCTCACTGAAAGCCAACTCGTTCATCAGAACATGCTCTGCTACACATTCTGTCCCTTCACCTGTACCAACCATTTCTTGCCTCTCTTGTGCTCCTCTCTCATGCTGTCTCCTATATATTTTTATGTTTCCATTTGTTGGCAAGGGCACCACCACACCATGTTTCTAAAAACATGAATATCTGAATATTTATCATAACTGGTCCAATCGTTTTCTAATAAGATCCCTTCAAGTTTATTGCGAGGCCAGCACATCGTGTTACCAAAATCATGAATATTGGACTTTATCATAGTTGATCCATATATTTTCTATTAAGAACTTCAACTGCCATATAAAAATTTGAACTATCCGTATTTCCTTTTATGTTTCCAGTGAGCAAGTTGATCTCAAAGCTGGACTCCCTTGCTAATGCTTTGCTTTGAAAATAACTTTTCTTACTGTACAAATTTGATCCTGAGCTTTCCTTTAAATTCTTAAGTCTTTTCCAAAGTGGTATACAGCATGTGTAAGTCCCTCATGACTTTTAAAAAATAAATAAATAATCCAAAACAAAACAGAGTAACTTTCCTTTGAATCTGCTCATGTGTTTAATGTCTGATTTCCAACTCAGCTTCTCGAAGCAGCTGTCTACATTCGATTTCTTCATTTCTTCACTTCCTGACTCCACTTCTGCTTCATCCTCAGACTCTACAAGAACTTGTTTGGCATATCACTAGTGACTTCCATATCCTAGTCCAATAGATATTGTTCAGTTCTTACCTTTCTGAATCTACTTTTTTATTTTAGAATGGGTAATCCCTCCTTAAAATTTTCATATCTTTTGATTTATACAGCCTTTTCATTCCTGCTTCTCTTCCTACATTTCAAATTCAGCTTTATGTCTGGTTTCCAACTCTTACTAGCTCTGTAGTCTTGGGCAAGTAGGTTACATGATCTGTATATAGAATTCAGCTTTTTCATATAAAAATGGGCATAATTATACCTACTTCTCAAAGTTATTGAGAAAATTAAGTGGCGGTATATATGAAGTATCTAATGGTATGTTCTGTTAGAGGCAACTCTTTTTATTATTTATTTTTTTATATTCACCTAAGATTTAGAGAGTAATTAAGCAAAATATCCCAAACAAAATGTTAGTTAGAAATATGAACCAAACAAAATATGACTTTCTTGCAAATTCTAACTTGGGAAAAGGAATGCAAAATATACATATTTTTATTTTAGTAAATTAATTTGGTTATATTATTACCTGAATATCTTTGAAACTGTTTTGCGAAGATCTTTATTTAATAAATTTATAACATTTTAAGAATCTTGGAGTAGTGTGAAAAAGAAATTAAATATGACTTAGATCCCAAGCATTCATTGTTTTTAAATTATCTTACACATGCTTTGAAAAACAAGTCTACACAATTGCTTCTATGTGAATCCTTTTTTCCGCTGAAGTCCATTCTTCTGTTAAAGTGACAATGTCCAACTCTATATAGCTAGTGAAGTTGTGATATGTAAGCAGCTTTTCATTAGCTTTGTAGCTTTGAACAAACTTCTTATATGATCTAACCTTAAACAATCTTCAGCTCTAAAAGAAGGCTGTTAATATTGATAAAATGACTTGCTGACATAATGCAGCCCCATCTGGCCATCACGTTCTCAAACTCTATTTCCTCTTTCTATATTTACCTATCAGGACAATAACTCTGGCTTGTTTATATGTTTATGTTCTCCTAGGAATGACAATCTCTTTTTTATGGTTGCAGCTATCCTATTAGAGCCCTTCCATAAAACACTATATAAAGAAGAGGAAGGAAATTACATTTTAAATCTGATTAAAATGCTCTGGCATTTGCAAACATATGATTATATTACATTCTAATAAAATTATGCAATAGTTTAATGAACTTGAAGAACTCATCAACTGAGCATGATGTTTTGTATTGAATTAATCTCAGAAATCTGGGTTTTGTTCTGCCTTTTCCTTGTTGCTCTTTCCTATGTGGTTCTCTGTCCTGTAAATTCCAGACATGTTGACCTCCCCAAATTCCCAACTCTATCTCATCCCTTTAATTCAGGCAGATCACCAGGCTTTTCATGGGTTCTGCCTTCCTGTGCTGTGACATTACAACAAACAAAGGGCTGTGACATTACAGAGCTTGTTTCTCTTTCCTCAGACATCACTGTTCTGTGCTGTTATCCAATGTGTCAGGCATTGGTTTTTGTTGTTGTTGTCATCCATTTTCTTAATGTTTATTTTTGAGGGAGAGAGACAGAGACAGAACACGAACAGTAGAGGGGCAGAGAGAGTGGGAGACACAGAATCCGAAGCAGACTCCAGGCTCTGAGTTGTCCGCACAGAGCCCAACACAGGGCTCGAACTCACGAACCATGAAATCAAGACCTGATCGTGACCTGAGCTGAAGATGGACACTTAACTGACTGAGCCACCCCACTACCCCTGATGTGTCAGACAATTGAATCATATATTTTGTCTCGTTCTTTCTGGGATTTTCTGTTTTTTGTTTTTGTTTTGTCTTATTTTTTCCTAAGCTAGTTGTGTAAAACCAGTCTTGGATAGTCCATCATGAACAGAAGTGATTGAGAGTTGACGTCTTTTAACTATAGTAATTAGCCTATTATTACTGAGGGTTCTGACACAGAACAGACTTGTAATATATTACAAGCCCTGATTATGTATAAATGATATAAATAAGAAAAGGCAGAAAGGAGGATAGAATTGGTATAAGAAGGCTATTTCCCTTACATCTTTATTGCAAGGGTTAAACATCAAATAAACACTGTATCAAATAATAGAGGTTATAAAGGTAACCACCAAAAATCAATACAATTAACTGAAATTGGAAGGTACAGATGAAGGAGAGAAGGAAGGAAAGTAGAATGTATTAATTTCATCATTGTTCATAGTAGGGAGTTAATCAATAGAAATTTATGTGCATTGTACCTCACAGCTACTAATGTAATTACTAAAATGAATATATAGACCACTCAGTTAATAAATACACACACACACACACACACACACACACACAGATTATATAATAAAAGATTGAGGCAAAAAAACAGTAAAAATTAAAAGCATTACCTACAATATGATGCCAGAATCAAAATCAAATATGTTTTCATACCAATAAATATTGACTAGCTAAAATCATACATCGAAGGAAATCAGTCTCTCACTGAATCATAAAGTAAAATGTTATGCATTTGAAGGAAAGTTCAGCAAGGCCTTGGTGGAGCCCGTGAGCCAAGTTGCTTGTCCAGGGAGTCCCTTGTTTACCAAGAGTTGGTTTCTCTTGGGATCCCTGCTGCCTCCAGTCTTTGGCTGGGGCTGCCTGTGGGAAGTGTGCCCTGGCACATGCATACTCAGTGACAGATTCAGAGTACACATGCTGGGTCCTTGGTCAATTATGTTCTCCCAGTTGGAGGTCTAAGAGGCCTGTTCTCTCTGGGTCATAAAGAAGCATTGTTTCAGAGACCAAAATAAAAATAAAAGCAAAAACAAAATGCCAGAATACTATTTAAGCCTATGCAACAGACTCAAATAAACTTGAAACCATGGATCATTTCCTGAGCATGTGATGGTCTCTCCTCACAAATACCATGGTGCTTTGCAATTCCCTTTTGGCATGTTTCACACTTATTTTAAATGTCTGTAATGTATGTAAATGAATAACATTATACTTTATATAATATAAATTACATGAATTATAATTTACATTTGTCATTAATCCATTAAATGATCACAGATAAATAGCCAGAATGGACAGACATTCAGAAATGTTTATGGGGCATTGGTTTTATGGGGGGGGGAGGCAGAAATTCATATTCATTCCAGCTTTTTGTCCTATTCCTTGATCCTTCATATTGAGTGATTCATTTACCAGTGTTATATGGGAAAAAAACAATTCTAAAAATTAGAAAAAAAAATCGTTAGAAATCATTAGAAATTGAATGTCATAAAAGTAATGCTTTAAAAAAAATTCTAGAAAATTGTATGCCTTGTTATCTTTAAATGCAATAAAATGTACTACAACCTAGAATGGAACATTCAACTGATAAGGCAGAGAAAGGCAAATTATGTTTTAAATATTGTGGATAGATAAATGTTTGTGTAACAGTTCTAAGCTATTACAAAATGGGTAGAAATACACTACATATTCTGGGGATTATGTGTACTATGTTTGTTAATTATGATTATTTCCTTAGCGAATATTATAGCCATAATAATAATAATAATAATAATAATAATAATAACAAAGTAGTAGTTTAAGACAAAGGATAAAAGCAATATTGGATAGAAGTCAAATTTTAGTGGAGTCCACATGGCTTTTGAATGAGCCTAAGTTTAAGTTCCCAAATCTCGATTGCTTGACACAGTCTCCCATGAATGAAGTCTCAGGAGTGTTCTTAAACAATAAATCTAATTTTAGTGGGAGAGTGGCCCTCAGTAGTTAAATCTCAATGGTGCTGATAACTGATCACTATCTCTAGAGGAAATTGTAACCTTTTCTTATACATGCTCCTCTTATATGTTACAGCCCCTCTGTTTTCACACACATTCAGTCTTCCATGGTGTTTGCTCCTTATCTCCTGTGGGACTGACATTAACAACTTCATATGCATGAACTCCATAGTCATCAAACAGAGGCTGCAGAATCTAGTCTAAGATAAAATATTTGTCTCTGCTATTAATTCAGTGTAATTAGGTATCCTCTTTGTTTTTCTCATCTTTCCATTCTGGCCAATGGCATCCTTAAAAAGTGAGTGGTCACAGGCAAGTGTCTAAATGCTACAGAAGTGGATATGGTTGTTCAGAGTCTTCAAACTTAGAGATCAGCTGGTCTGCTTGCCAAGTTGTGCTTTTAGCATATTTAAAACACCAGTGTTTTTTTGCAGTATATGGTCCTGGATTAACAACCTCCTGATAATTTTTTTCATATCTTCTGAGAATGGCTTAGTCCTAAGGCTGATTTATGGTTCCACATGCACAACTTAGATGAATCTGATCATACCTAGGCTTTCATTTTTAATAAAATTTCTTCTTATTGTTCAGAAAACTCTTGGGTGGGTAGAAACAAGGATTCATGTATTACTTTTTAGAAATGGTTAATGATTCTCAGAGGCTTTGTGTAAGTTAGCTATATGGACATAAATCAGTAGAAAATCAGTCTTGCATTTACATAGATGACAGAGTAATTTGTAAATAAAAATATATCATTTGTACTGTTGTAATTATACACAACATGCATACATTACCTTTTACAAAATTAAATAATTCATTTAAAATTTTTATGAATGTTGAGACATACTTCAGAAGCATTTTTACATGATTTGTTTTTAGTTTTACAATGGTTTTAAATTTACAGAAAAAAAATTGCAAAGATAATATGAGTAGTTTCCAAATACTCTGTACTCAATTTTCCCCATCTTTAATATCTTATATAGTTTGGCACATATATCACAACTAATGAACTGATGCTAATATATTGTTATGCATGGAAGTCTATACTTAATTCAGCCTTTCTTTGTTACTACCTACCATCCTTTTTCTGTTCCAGGATTAAATTTATTTGTCATGTCCTTGGAAGCATATTTCAGTTATTTTTAGTTTTTAGTATCTTTCAAAATATAATCATGGGTGTAACCTATCAGAATTGGAAATTAATTGCAAATTAATTTTAACATTTGGATGCTATATATTAAGTGAGAATGTATATAATTTTTAAAATTAATGTTTAATTTTTATTAAAAATATGTAAAAGCATATCATGACATCAAGTAACTAAATATGGTATCAATCACACCATGATATTGGAATATTTGAAAAGCACAAAGTAACAAAAAAATCCTCTGTAAATTCCTACTGCCCAGAGGTAGTGACTTAACATTTCATCATTATTTCTGCCCTGCTTTTATCTAACCATGTTTTCCTTACCAACTGGCAATCATACTGTTTATGCAGGTTATTACTCTGCTTTTTGCTACTTAAAATGTAGATTGTTTACAAAAAAGCATTTTCTTGGTGACAAAATATTCTATTTCTATATAAACCCTTACTTTAAAATGTATTTATCTGGGACACCTGAGTGGCTCAGTCAGTTGACCATCCAACTCTTGATTTTGGCTCAGATCATGATCCCAGGGTCTTGGATCAGGTCCTGTATCAGAGTCTGTGCTCAGTGTGGAGCCTGCTTAAGATTCTCTCCCCCTCTCTCTCCCTCTCTCTCTCCCTCTGTCCCTCTCCCATGCTTGCATGCTCTCTCTCCCTCTAACCAAACAACAACAACAACAACAACAACAACAAAAACAAAAACAAAAACAAAACATTTTCCTTTTCAATATTCTTCTCTTTGTATATAAATTATAAATGAATTTTTAAAAAACATTATTGAGGTACAATTGATACATAAAACACTGTATTTAATATGTACAATTTGATGAGTTTGCAGAAATCATCACCACAGTCTATGCCTTAAGCTTATCTATCACCTCCTAAAGTTTCCTCTCACCCTCTTTATTTTTTTAAATTTCATTGAGAAGAACACTTAACATTTCCACATTTCTTCAGGAGCCATTTATTTTTTTACTACTTTACAAACAGAATTTCAGTGCACCAAAAACACATCTAGTGCATTTAATACTAACTCTCTAATAAGGCATTAGACTGGTTATCTGAGGGGTGCCTGGGTGGCTCAGTCAGTTGAGCATTTGACCCTTGACTTCAACTCAGGTCATGAGTTCAAGCACTCCATTGGGCTCTATCTACACTGACACTATGGAGCCTGCTTGGAATTCTCTTTCTCTCCCTCCCTTTCTCTGCCCCTCTCCCACTCACTCTTGCTCTCAAAATAAATAAATAAACTTAAAAAGAGAATTATAGATTATTTGAAATAAATTTCTACACTAAAGAATGTGACCATTTTAATATTTTGAAAACATTGACAAGTTCCAAAATTATTATACCTAAAGACAGACATTGTGTGAAAGTGTTTTCTCAGTACTCTTTCTAATAATACTGGGCATTTTTCTTAAAAACAAATAATAATAATAATTTGCTAAATAAACACTGTGTTCATTTGCACGTTTGAAATTAACATTGTAATATTTTCAAATATTTCTAGCTATTGCGGTTCCCTCAATTTAAACTACATTTATACCCTTTACCCAGTTATCTATTGTGACATTGGGATTTATCATACCAATTTTAGTTAGTGCCAAATAAATTAAATTTTTATCTCATATATTTTGTATTTATATTCAAGTAAATTCAGTGGTTTGGACACATAAAGACATGAAATGTTTTCTCAAAGTATTAGTATTTTCATCTGCAGTATCTTCTATTGCTTTAGAGGTGAAAAAATACTCAGTATTCACTTATTGATAATCATGACGTTTCATTTATTTTCTTCTGTCTGTTGTAAGAGTCAATATACAACTGGCCCTCAGCTCCAGTTCTTGACAGATATGCAAAGAATATAAGGCTTTGACCCCTCTTTGCCTATGATTTTCTTGGGGTTGTATTTGCAGCCAGCAGCCTTGGGTGATGAGATAACCTATGCCCTCAGACAAAGATCAGGCTTGTCTACTGCTGTCTCTAAGAGCAGTAAATTCCTTGAGCTCAGTATTTTTCAGCTAATGAAAGCCCACTGAATACACAGTGTCTACCTGGGCCTCTCTACGTAACCCCAGTGGGATTTGGGCGTGAGTAAGGAGGACCTAGGCAAATAAGATGCTTTTGCTACTTGTATTATACCTAATACTCTTTGTCTTTGATCCTGGAATGCTGGGTCTTTTGCCAGCATCCAGGAAACAGCAGCAAGCTAACTTGCTAGCTTTTATGTAGGATTAAACTCTAGATTCTGATGATTTTGACAAGAATGAAATGCAGACACAGACGTAACTGTCTGGAAGGGGAAGATGTAGGGCCTGGGTAGGCTGGGTTTGAGGCTATGAGAAGACTTCCTAGGATTAGTTAATATATGCTTTCGCCAAAGAGATGGGTGAAATGGAAGAATAAGGACTTCCCCCACCTCCAGTGTCCTGCTGTGAATGAGTCTGAGCAGCAAGAGGTAGGATTGAAACACGTTGCCCAAGTGGCTCCCTCTTTGTCCCACAGGAAGAGGAGAAAGGATGCTATCATGACAAGGGGGCACTAAGGGACCCTATACCTTGAATAAATGCTGCCCACAATGAGAATATAGAAATTTAAATGTAAAGATGACATCAAAGGTTCTTAAACCTGAGAGATCAAGAGACCAAAAGCCACTTGAAACTGAAAATAAATTCAAAACCTATGCCATTACCCCTCCCAACCCACCTCTCTCTATCATTTATCCTCATCTCATCTGCTTTAAGAAAAAGGCTGAATAAGCTGGGGAACTTAGGAGAGGAGAAGGACTCAAACTTTTATACCTCTGTTGAATACATGCACTCAAGTCACGTTCTGTGTGGCTCTGTTGCAGTGGATGCTAAGAACAAGGGTGGCCGAAGTTCCAAGAACTGCAAGGAGGAACCATAGCAGTAAAGGGGAGGGTCTGTAGAGAAGAGTCCCTTGATTTTAGTGTTTACTAGAGCCTGGAGGTACACATGGAAGGAGGAAATGCTGACCCTGGAGTTAGGGACCACTAATGTCCTCTGGTACCTCACTTCCATACAACCTAGCCTTCCCATCTCTTCACTTCCCATGTTCCAGTGGTTGAATAGCATGATCTCTGAGTGCCTGTGGCCATAGCCTCCAACAAATGTATGTTAGCCCCCTTGGTCTGTGTTCTCCAGGAGAAGTGGACCTGGATTTAACAGACCAGGTTTGGGCAAAGAACAGTGAACAAAGAAAATTAAAGCAATCTCCTGGATGGGGCCTTTGAGGCTATTCAACATGCTGTCATTGTGGCTTCCACTGTTACATATATAAATGGAATTCCTTGTTCTGTAAATGCTCACGAAGTCCAGAGTGAATTCTTCCATTCAGCTATTTCCCCACATGGGGAAGTGACCCCTGTCTCCTCTTGTGTGTGCTCTAGCAAAAACAATGTAGAATCCAGTAGGAAATGGGAAAATCACAATTATCATGATTATTTAGATGACCATTGCCATGCAAGGAGAGGCAATTTCCTTGTACAAGGATGACACCTGCCTGAAGCAAGTAAATTCCTGCTAAAAACGGTTGGAGGATGGGTGAGGAGTTGGGTCCTGCTGCAGCTTAGCACCTGAAACTTGGTGGTTTTGAGTCTCCCACACTGCCTGATGGCCTCATTTTAGGGTAGGTCAAATCAGACACTATGACTAATAAGGGCTCAGCAAGCCTTGCTAATCAAATAGAAATGATATGGCCAGCCTTTCCCTGATGTCACCTTGGTTATACATAAAGTGGTAGCAGCTATCCTTTTAAGCCCAAGTAGTCTTAGATGACACCATGTGTGACAAGTGACACTGGAGCTACTGAGCGATCCTGCCCATGTGACTTAAACCAATGTAATATGATTCAAGTAAAGTTTAACAGAAAATCCTGAACTGGAATGCCTTGAGCCCCTTCAAGTAATGTTTGTATGTAAGGGAAGACTGGTCATGGGATATCTCCCTGGAGGTTGCTTTTTGGCTCATCCATTGCCTGCTGTAATTTTTGTCAATAACAGGGGCACCTGGGTGGCTCAGTTGGTTGAGCATCCAACTTTGGCTCAGGTCGTGATCTCGTGGTTCATGAGTTTGAGCCCTGCGTCGGGCTGTGTGCTGACAGCTCAGAGCCTGGAACCTGCTTCAGATTCTGTGTCTCCCTCTCTCTCCACCCCACCCCTGCTTATGCTCTGTCTCTCTCTGTCTTTCAAAAATGAATAAACATAAAAATTTTTTTAAAAAAATTATTGGCAATAGCAGTAAAGATCAGCAGGTGCCTCGAGTGGGTCTCCATGTGGTAAGATTTATCTTATATCACATTCTATATCTGTTCTTTCAAGCCTTGACAATATGAACCTTACTGTTTGTAGGCTTAACTCTTAATATATAAACCCAAGTCTTAACAGGTAAAATAATATTTGTTTGTTTGTTTATGCATATTTATTTATTTTTAGAGAGAAAGAGAGCAGGGGAGGGACAGAGAGAGAACCCCAAGCAGGCTCTATATGGCCACTGTGGAGCTGGACATGCAGCTGGAACCTATGGAACCATGCGATCATGACCTGACCCCAAACCAAGAGTCAGATACTTGGGGCACCTGGGTGGTTCAGTAGGTTGAGCGTTCCAACTTCGGCTCAGGTCATGATCCCGCATTTCGTGAGTTCTAGGCCCACATGGGGCTTGCTACTGTCAGCCTATCAGTGCAGAGCCTGCTTTGGATCCTCTGCCCCCCTTTCTCTGCCCCTCCCCCACTCGTGCTCTCCCCAAAATAAATATATATTTAAAAAGTAGTATGATTTATGGGAATTGTTTTAAAGGTGTGAGTTTTTTTTTCCTCTTGCATTATAGTTGATTATAAACAGTGGCTTAAAGAACATGCCCTATTAAGGATATAGATGCTCTGAAGAAGATTCCCTCAGAATTTATAATCAACCATGTGTTAGGTAGAGTAGAAAAGAGTAGGGAGCTGGGAATGGAATAACACTAAGTCCCCAGAAGCAAAACTCTTTCAATGCTGAGATTTGAGCCAGCAGTGGAAATGTGAATTTAGTATAGAATCTGTGCAGCATAAAATACCAAATTCAGTAGGAAAAATAACGTTGTGAAAATTGTTTTACAAAATTATGAAAAATAAGTTGTTTCCTTACCTCTTGTCTTTGAAAAAGTAATTTCCAGATTGTTTAAAATCTAAATGAGGGACCTACACTATAAAGTAAAATGAATAAAATAAGAAGTGTTTCATAAACATGTCAGAAACCACAAACTGAAAGATGAGAATTTAGTGGATCTATTTCAAAACAAAATTTTCTTTAAAGATAAATTTTGCAGATATTCAAAGAACTTTATATATATATTTTTAATGGAAAAGGAAATTAGAATTTCCACTAAGTATGATCAATTTATTATGCTTTAGAGATGTTCATCTTCATTAGTAATAAGAGAAATGAAAGTAAAACAAAAGAGAGAGACAAATCACATAATATCCATTATATAGTCAGAGAATTCATCTTTGGATAAGCCAGTGTTGATGGGGATGAGAAATGGAAGTAGAAACTTGGGAAGCTATTCTAGACTGCACTCAGAATTATTAAGTGAAATTAAACTTGTCTGTATCTTAATACCCTATAATATCTCTCCTGAAAACATCTCACCCAGAGGAACCCCTGCACAGATTATACATCTTAAAGGATATGTAGAAAGACTTTTTTTTTCATTACTGAATGTGTTAATTGTAGGGAGCATAACTGTCTATCCCTAGGCAAGTAAATAGATGCAACTTGGCAAATGCATAAGAAAGAATAATGTAGAGGCACAGTATCAGAAGCCTCAATGTGCATATGTGGGTCTATCTATTTATCTCTGTCCATCTATCCATGTATCTGTCGAGAGAATGCAGTATGCATTGTTCTTAGTATAATTTTAAGTTTAAAACAATAACAGAATAACAGAATGAAGTTTGTACCATAATTTCACTTATGGAAATTAAAATACACACACAAACATTATTGTATATATATTTTTGTATGTTGTATATATTATTATTATTGTATATATATACATTATTGTATATATATTTTTCAATTTAAATATCTAATTGTATATTTTTTCAATTTAAATATCTATATATTCAACACATCATAGTTGGCCACTAATGTCAGAAGAAGAACGAGAGAAAAGATGGGTGATGGGGAGAAATGAAATGACCTTAAATGAGAAAATATCCCTAGCACAGACCAATGAATATCATTTTTCATGAACCAGAGGGTGTGATAAACTCAACTCTGCACTCTAGTTGATAACCAAACATGGGAGAGGGTAGATGCCAGTCAAAAACCTCTTCAAAACCTCTAAATTTCAGAGAGGATGCTAAGTAGTAGAGCCTTTTAATGTCTTAATTCAAGTTATTAATTAATTTGGGGACTTTGGGATACTAAAATAAGTTTAAAGATGGTTTGTAATATTTCCAAGCATATCACCATCTTAAAGCTGACAAATGCAATGATCATAAAGTGGCAACTTCTGTTTTTACTAAGCTCTGAAGTTTTTTTGAAGATACCTTAGAGGATAAGTGGGTGAAACTTTGGCATCCTCTTTAAACAGGCATTTCTTATATATTTGGCTTCTTAAGATTTATACCAATGCAAAAATACATCATAAAAAAATCATCACAATTTTATAATTTATTAAAAACCTTGAAAATAATATAATGCTCCATTTTTGAATTATTTACAATGGTTTTGCTGTATGTAATCTGACTTTATGAAACTTTCATATTTGATTTCATAAAGAAAATAAAGGTAGATGTTAGGATTTGCTTTTTGAGTGGTACTGAACATCCATTAAAACTTTGTATCATTTATTCTTTCAAAATAACCCAAATTTAAATTAAAAAGGTTATATTTTAATATCATAATAATAGTTTTGTTTAAATTTTCTTACATTTCATACAGAAGTATGAATCATCTGATCCAATTAGAAACATAGTTAAATAATCAGATTTGTGAGTCTTTTTTTCTTTCAATTTTTATATACAGTAAATAGACAAAAAATGTAAGATACTTACTCAAATTTATCATATCGTTCTTTCATTTCATGTGCTAACACTCTTATTGTGTCATTCCTTTTGTGAGAATTAAATTTGAAAAACTGTTCTAATAGAAGTACAATGAAAAAATATGGAAGCCTTCAAAGTTACCAGGTATTAATTTTTCCTTGCTGTGAAAAACTGTATATTTAAAATATGGCTGTAGTTTGTTTATAAATGTGAAAAGTAATAAATGTACTTCATTGAGACGTAACTAACATCTCTTCAATGCTTCCTAATTGCCAGGCATTTTTGTGTAGGTTTTCTCATTAAATTTTCTCAGCAAGCAAAACTCAGTTAACTTCAAACACCTACTAATGAAAAAATAGGGTCTCAAATCTAAGGCAAGCCTTCCAAGGAAATCATTTGTTCCAGTTCTGCATTATCAGAACCAGGTTGATCAGGAATCCATGATTCTTTTTAAAGGCCCTTCATACACAGGCACACTTTCCAATTTGTACCTAATTTTGAAGTCATAATTTTTTTTCTTAAAAAAATCCTAAAGTCCTAATACTTTTAGTTTCCCAAAGTCTCATGAATCTGTTACTGCCCATATTGCTAAGCTATGAGTATGCTATAGAATCTGAAAGTAAAACACAGACTTTCTTTTTTAAATAGCATCTGAACATGAATCATGTTGCAGAGTAGGAGTACCTAGAATATATTGAGGCAAAGATTCAAAAATGGATTAAAAAACACACAAAAAACATTTATTATTATTTTTTTTCTTTTTTGCCCCAGTGGGGTCATGAGTGGAATGTGAATTATATAAAACCGAGAGAAAGCTTCATTGCTCTGAGTGAAAAGGAATGGACAAATAGCAATGGGAACATTGCATACAGGGAAGGAGAAGAGAGCATAGCCAGAGGAGAAAAGGGAAAGACTGGCAGAGAAATTTCCGTGAGAAGACAAGAAAGAGATGAAACACTGTTGCTTGAAACAGTACCCTCTAGTGCAATATTGAGATGCTAGAAGAGTTTTGTGTCATGTGGGAGACTGCACAAGCACACACACAAGTACACCTCATTAAAGTTCTCCTTGCTCTTCAAACCCTTTATAGAGAACTTTAGTGGAGGGAAAAAGAACTTAGGAGCTTTTATGTTGCATGCTGTATCTGGTTTTAGAGTGAATGTAAGGCAGCCTGATTACATCAAAGATTCAGTTATATGCACTGAAGGTGAGGACTAGACTAGCTGAAAATTAGGAACTCTCTGACTTCAAGAGATCTATTATTGTAATAGAATGTTGGTACAGAAAGCTTACTTAAACAGTTGATGGACAATCATATCTAAGAACAATATGTAGATGAGAAAGAGGGTCCTAGTGTGCTGAGAAGGATTGAGGAGACCTGGAAGTAAAAATTTGAGGAGGAGAGGGGCACCTGGGTGGCTCAGTCTGTTGAGCATACGACTTCAGCTCAGCTCATGATCTCATGGTTCATGGGTTTGAGCCCTGCGTCGGGCTCTGTGCGGACAGCTCAGAGCCTGGAGCCTGCTTCAGATTCTGTGTCTCCCTATCTCTCTCTTCCCCCCCTTCCTTGCTCACACTCTGTCTCTTTCTCTCTTTCAAACATAAATAAACATTTTAAAAAACGAGGAGAAGAGAGTACCATGAAACACAGAAGAGGGCTCTCAGGTTGGATTCTTCAATATAAGAGATTAAGATACATTTTTTTTCTTCCACTGGGAATGAGTTGTTTGACTGGATTGATTTCACATATTGAACCAAAGAGCTAGCACAGCAAAGTGATAACTTAGAGTTGGGAGGATACAACTTCTCTGTGTTTCAAACCAAAGTTGTATGAATTTGGCTTCAAAGGTTTTATTTTTTTCTTATTAAATAAAGATCACAATAATGAAGATGACCTACTTCACAACATTGTTGAAGAATTAAATAAGATAAGGGCTATAAAATACTTAAGATCCCCAGCATTGATTGAAAAATTATTCTTCTTAGGTTTTATGTAATATCTAAAGTGCATCAGAGGTTTTCTTTGAAATTTTAATAAAACCATAAATTCTTTATAAATGTTTTATTCGCTGAAACTAAAACATAGAATATCTTTCATAACACCTAAACAAGAGCAGTGTCCTTATGGAAGGGACACCAGAAAAAGGCAGTGAGACAATGATTCACGGGTAGCTAGTATGTTTTGGAGATAATGCCCAGAAATATTGGGGCTATGATAAAGGAAAGGGAAGCCAGCCAGTACAGGTCTCTTTAGGAAGCAAGTTGCCCCATTAATGGAGCTTATATTGCTAGGGAACTAGGCGTAGGGTAACATGTGAACCTCAGAGTTATAATAGTCCGAGTTGAGAGAGATGGATATTTATACCTTATTTCCTTCAGTCAGAGGTTGAGGGCTGATCTTAGGGGAGATTAAATCTTGCCTGCCATTTGGTAACAGTAAAATAGCTCCGGAAACTTATGTAGGTGGTGTGAACTGAAAGTTGGGGCAGCGTGCACTGAAGTGGTAAGAGGAAGGAGACCTGAAAGAGCATTAATTACAAAGGTTAATTTGTGCATAAGTATAAATTTTAATCCAGTGACAGAGACATGTACTGTTTATAACCAATATGGAGAATATGTTTTCCTCCAAAGCCGTATCACAGTCCATATACATTTTCAAAGATATTTAATAGTTAAATAAAAATTCAATATAATTTTATATTTGAATGAAATTTTCTCTATTGGATACTGACCATATATAAAGAAAATAAATTGGATGTCACCAATCTGTCCTAACAAGTAAAAAGCTGAACAAAGTGAGAAATGAACAATTCCTCTTGAATCCACAAGAGAGGTGAGGACACAGGACAAATTGCTGTCCCAAGATGGAAGAGACAGAAAGGGGACTATAAGGTGTCACAGCTTACCTGAGCAGACTCATAAGTAGAAACTGCCGTGGCAACCAGTGCCAGGGAAGGAAACGCTCATCTGTGATTGGCGAATTGCTGGAAGCTTAGAGTAGACAAGAGTTATGCATTCCAGGGAACCCTGTCATAGGGAGCCTCCACATTTTTGTGAGATTTACCTTCGGGAGCTTGACCAGGTTCTCACAAAAATTTTCAGGGAAAAATCCCTGTGCTTCCATCAGGAGGAAGAAAAAGGAACCAGAGCACTCTGTTCTTCTTAACAAGGCTTGCCTTCAAAAGAAACCAGAATCTAATCTACTGTCTTGTTATCAGAGCCGTTAACTGACCTGCGAGAAAGAAAATGCCCGACTCCAGTTTAGCCTTCACATGGGAGAAGAGAAATACTCAATTCCAGCTCATTGTTGTCATTTTGTTCCACCTAAAGGGGCAGGAAAAAAAAAAAAAAAAAACAACAACTGAGAAGCACTTGTTAAATTCAAGCTGAGAGCCATAGGTTTACCAAAAGACAAGACCTAATCACAGGACTACTCCTGAGGAACCATGCAAAGCAAGAAGAGAGGGGAGGAAAATACTTATAGTGTTGAAAGAAAAACAAAAACATCAAACTAGAATTCTGTGCCCTACAAAACTATCCTTCAATAGTGAAGGAGAAATAAAGACTGCCTCAGACAAAAATTGAAGGAACTTATTGCCAGTAGACTTGCAGTGTGTAAAAACAATCATAACACAACCAGATAGGTAGGATGTATCCCAGGCAAGCAAGGCTGGTTCAACATTCAAAAACTGGTTAATGTAATCCATCACGTCAACAGGCTAAAGAAGAAAATCATATCATAACAGTAGATGTACAAAAAGCATTTGAGAAAAGCCAATATAATTTTATGTTTTATCCATAAAACAGTGCTTCGTAAGAGTTGTATGGAAAATAAAACTGTGGAACTTGAATTTAATAGAACTCTTCCCACAGGGTGACACATATTGAGTCGGAAAAATAAACTCAGAAATGTAGAACGCTGAGAAGTGGATGATGGAGTCTATCAAGAATTGGTAAACAGTTTCTTTTAGTGCCACTAGATGGCTTATGTGATCTGTGAATCTCACTTGAACAAAATTTAAGGAAATTTAACAGGACTTGTTTCCTCCAGAGTTTCCAATACACTCCCAAGGATCTTCTCTTTCATCCTTCACAATTTTGTGTTATTTAAACTAACACACTTTTATGTGTTTTTTCAAAAATTTTAGAATTAGGTGCAATCACTTAATGATTGAAATAACATTACATGATTATTTCTATATCAAGTTAAAATAAAGAGGAACTTTACATAGATATTTTAAATGAATAAATTTTGTAAGGAAAGGTTGTTTCCTTTTGGTCCTTTCTTGGGAAAAAAATCATCAAGCATTTTCAATATGGAACGTTAGCCACATAAGCTAATTTGGGTGAAGTTTTGAAAAATAAAACACAAATCTAATCAGATACTACTAGAAATGAAAGGAAGGCTTTACTTATTTTGAGATAATCATATTAAAAGATTGTCATTTGGGCATTAATTAGAAAGGAGTGTTTTTGATGATGATTAGTTTGGATGAAATAATTGTCCTTAAAAGATAACAGTTATAAAAACAATCTGAGTGGGGCTTCCCTTGATCTCAACATTAACACAAATGCAAGCATCAATTGAGATCATTCTCACCCTATCCTGAGAGAAGAAAAAAGACAAAGGGAAACAAATATATACCCAGAGCTTGGTACTACATTGGAAGAAGAGAGGGCACCAATTGAGGGCTCTCTCGTCTGTTGTCTTCAGCATCCAGAGATAAGAAAAAGCCAAACTCAGACCTAGGATTTACTTATAAGGACCCAGTAAAGTTTTAATTCTCCACACAGGCAGGTCTGCTCCACAGGCCAGAACTTTAAATGGAAAAAAAACCCATAAAATTGGCAAACCAAGACATCTAGGATGGTACATTTGATGAATTTGAAACTAGGTCTCCTCTCAACCTCTGGGCCATTTCTCCCTGTTGAAGATGAATGTTCCCCATTAGCTTGAAGACAACATCCTACAATTTAACTTGCAGGTCATTGAGGATCAATTTTCACCTCCTCTCCTGGCTACCAGAACAGTAATGAGGGTCAACTCAAAACATAACTCAACTGGAGAAATGCTGATACTGCCTGGGAAGGAAAATGACTATGCATCAGAGAAGCTTCAAAACCTAGTACCTTACAAGAGTCAGGATGCTATAACAAAATGGCAATGAATCTTAGGGGGACACAAACATTCAGACCACAGCACCTAAGTAGCATATGCCAGCAGAAGCTGCAAGAGTGTATATGACACTAAATCCTGAGGGTGTTGAGGTTGATGGATCGATCTAGAGTTCTGTAACATAAAACTGATAAGGGAGAATTTATCAATATGACAGTGACAGTTAATATCCTGGCACGGACCACTGGAAACAGTGTTAGCATGCTCCTGGAGCCTTGGAAAAATAAAGAGCCAAATTAAATGAAGTAAAAATTGCAGAATTTTCGCAGCAGATGGTTCAGGAAGGATCAAATGACAATGTAGAGAAGCTATACTATATAAGAGCAAGAAACATGACTCCCAGCTATTTTCCACAGGAGGGCCCAGAGAATGCTACATTTATTAAATCAATAAGGAATCTGCTGGTAAAAGTAGCATCCCTCTTGAGATGAATTGAGAACCTCAATAGTACATCAGAGTTGTTAGTAGGAGTTTTCATTACAGATTTGAACACCGTGATTGCAGTGGCGGTAATAGGAAACCGATATGAGAGAAGTTATGCATTTAAGAGTCAGAAACAAGAAACATCATAATGAGCAACATGGTCAGAGTAGCAGCTGGAAGTTCCTGGCCCACAGAGAGTTATAGAGATGGTTACAAGGACACATCATTCCGTGTACAAGATAGATGGGGAGTCTATTAGGGTATTTCACAATTTATGCAATCAAAATAATTCAAAGATTTATTTATGATCTGGATATTTAGGGTGCCTCTCAATAAAAAGTTATGATCTCATGCTCAGTATCCAGGGCTGAGATCATTTGAAGACCCAGAATCCAATAGCTGAAAGGGCAGGTGAGTCCTCATAAGGAAGAAAAAATTAATACTATAGAATGTGTATATGGCAGTAATTCCCCTCATGGCTCTTTCTCCAAGGGGAACTTAGGCCATTTTCTTCTGTTAAGTGATTACTGTAAAAAGGGATTTACCAGACATTTTGACAACAGTTGGATATAGGGTTGAAGTTGAAATTGATTCCTAGAATCTGAAGCATCATCATGGCCTCAGATATAGGGCTCGTGGAAACCAGGTAAAATAAATGGAGTTCCAGCCCACATTCCCCTCACTACTCAGCTCTACTCAGATCGTAGTCTGCTCAGCTTATACCCCATCTAGTAAACATTTCCACGGTTCCCCAATATATAATCTGTATGGACATACTTAAGAGTATATGGCTGGTAGGACCACATCATTAGTTCCTTGGCCTGTTGGAAAGACACAATGCGAGTCTCTGAAACTGCTTCCTCCTGGCAAAGGTAGTAAATCACAAACAGTATCACAATCTGTGAGTAGATTGAACATGATGGGGATTAACCCTTAAATAAAGGAGAGTGGTGGTCCCCATACAAGCCTCATTTAATTCTCAAGTCTTTCCTGTACAAAAATTAGATGGCTTCTTGTAGTTGATAGGAATCTATCTCAAACTTAATCAAGAAGTAGAATCATTTTCAGTTGCTGTGCTGGATATGGTAACTCTCCTAGAGCAGATCAACACAACCTCCGGTAAATGGTCTAAGGACATTGATTTGGTGAACATATTATTTTTATCCATATGAGAAATGGGTTTACATTCATGGAATGAGCAATATTATATATTTACAATTTACATCCTTGCTCAGATTGGGTTAATTCTTACTTTATGTCATAATAGACCCCAAAGGGTCCAGGATTATTTGGACATGATATCCTATTGTTCCATTATATCTGTGACATCATATTACTTGCACAGATGAGGAAAAAGTGGTAAGAAAGTTGATGGCCTTAGTAAGACACATGCATATAAGAGGATGGGAGATAAATCCTACAAAGACTCAGGGGCCTTCAACCTTAGTAATTTTTTTTTTTTTTTTGGACTTCCTATAGTTTGGAGTAGCTGGAACATTCCCTCTTAAAGGGAAATTGTTTCGCTTGATACTTCCCACCCACTAAGATGGAGACATGTGTTGTACCATTACCTGGTAATAGCACATCTGGTCTATTTTCTAGGTGACATTAAAAGTAATAAAGCTTATCTGCAGGAAAGAGCCTCACACCATTCAAAACAACAGCTCCTCGTTGCTAGAAATAACCTATCTAACCATGGAATGCTAAGTGACCATGGAGCTACAGCTGCCCATCAGGAGCTGGGTTCTGTCAAACCGACCAACATAAAAGCTGAGTGGCACCAAGAACAATTCAGGGTAAAGGCAGAAGTACATCTGGGATTGGGCATTCCCAGTGTTACCTGAATGATCTGGTGGCCCAGACCTCCCAGTTGTTCACTACTGTTAAGTGACAACGCTCCCTTAGCTCACATCTAAGGTAACATGGTGTTGAAGGAGGAAAAAAGCTGAGTTTACTTCATTGGTAAGCTCATTCAGTATATGGATGCAAGTAGAGAGAGATTTTGCTGGGGCAGCTAGTGTGAAAACTACAGCTACCGTTTCAGATCTCTCTTCCTTGCTGCCTATGTTAGAGTCCTTTCACTCTAGGCTAGAACCTCTGATAAGTCCTCTATTGAACTGTATTATGTTCTGTTTCTTCTTTCACTCTCTTAAGATGTTCCCCCACAGCATTCCTACGGTAAACTTCCTGCAAGCAATTTGTGCCTGAGAATTGTTTTTCAGGGAACCTGACCTAAGACATCAACTGACTTAAGATGTAAACTCAGGGAAAAAAAAAAAAAAAGCAAGTACAAATTTGCTCTTTATTTTCTTTCAGTATTGCCTCTGTCATAAAATGGTACTAATTTTGCAGAATAACTCTAAAGCTCTTAAAGTATGTCAGTGTATTGGAATTAAGAAAGGACATGAGTTAGTCTCAACTTATCAGATAAGTTCATCATTGAAAAGGTGTTGAATTGTTTACCACTTAGGTATTTTATTTTCTCCTTTGCAAAAAAGAATCAAATTCAGTAGTTTAATAAAGAATCCAGTCTTGGGGCGCCTGGGTGGCGCAGTCGATTAAGCGTCCGACTTCAGCCAGGTCACGATCTCGCGGTCCGTGAGTTCGAGCCCCGCGTCGGGCTCTGGGCTGATGGCTCAGAGCCTGGAGCCTGTTTCCGATTCTGTGTCTCCCTCTCTCTCTGCCCCTCCCCCGTTCATGCTCTGTCTCTCTCTGTCCCAAAAATAAATAAACGTTGAAAAAAAAATTTTAAAAAAAAGAATCCAGTCTTATTTCATGATATACTTTTTTAATTTATAAATTATTTCACATGAATGATATCTATTTTTAAATGTCTTAATTTAATAGTAGTTATTAAAATACGATTACAGCCTGAACACTTGGAATCCTCAAGTTATTTTCTATTGATGATTATTCTATTGGTGTAATTTTTTAACTAAAAACAAACACCTCTATAGCAAAAAATGTTTTGATGTATTGCAGCAGTAAAAGTCAGACCTATGAAAATACTTGACAGGTTACACAAAAGTATTGAGCTATGTTGAAAAAATGTACTGTTTTATGTTAAAAGCTGTATTTTAAAAAGACCTTTTCAAATGTATAAAGTGACATAAAGATATGGTGACCTTTATGCTAGTCAAAGTCAAACGTCTTCCATTGGAATCTCTTTCTTTTCTTAATTGTTTAACATCTTGACTTCACCTGTCTGACTGTTGAATAGATATTGCATTCCTATCACTGATGAAAAAGGAAAAAAAAATATGTCAAAATATTTATGAAAACTGGAATGGCTGTTAAACATTAGAAGTATAAATTTGACCAAAAAAAGATAATATAAACATAAATATTTTATATTAATATTTTAAGGGGATTACGTTTGTAGTTGATCATGTGTTCAATAGCTGTGTATTCATGGCATCAGATTCAGCAATAATTAACAATATCTCAACTTTACTAATATAGGAACAAAGAGGTGGTAGAGGCATGGATTAATAAATTTATCTACTTTAAATATATATAATAATATATATATTCCATATTGCTTATCACTATACCCCATTAATGAATTTCTTTTACTTTCTTCTAATAAACCTAACAGTGTCACTCTATTCGCTTGAATGCTTAGCTTATCTTTCAGGCATTTTTTTCTCTTAAGTGCCGTTAACATCTGTTGTCTCTATCTTCCATGACCCTGAAGAAATTTCTCACTGAAATATTAGGAAAGAGGTGAAAACTTCGATGGTACAAAATATACACATAGCTGTTACACACATATGTACACCCATGGTATTGTGAATTACTGAAAATATCCCAGTCCTCGTTCACTCACTCATTCATTTGTTCATTCATTGACTGTCATCTTGGAGAGGTTGGAATTGCAGGCTCTGGAGCCAAACCAGTGGGACTTGAATCATGTCTCCACCATTCACCATCCATGTAACATGATACAAGTTACTTGACTTTCTTCTAACTCATTTCCTTAGCCATATGGGACTGGTAAATATAGCATCTACCTCCTAGGATGGAAGAGAACATTAAGTGAGTTTAGATGTATGCCTGGTACATGAAGATTTATCAGTAATCAATGGATTTTTGGCAACTGCTGATAGAAGGGAGGCTCTTTCCACTTGTATGCATATTGCCATGTGCAGCTACTGGCCTGTTAAGACTTAAAAGTTTTAAACTCATACACAACTTTAATTCAGAAATGAATGAAGTAGGGCTGAGGCAGGTCTTGTCAAGAAAGAATAATACTGAGAAGAACGTGGATTTAAGATTTAATATGGGAGATACAGTCCTAGAATTGGTGGTGCTCATTCAATAATCACTTTATGGGGTTTGGAGTGGCTCAATTTCTATGTATAATGTACCCTGGCATTTAACATTGGGAATCACTCTTCCTATCTCTTGAAATGGGAATCAAATGATACATTTTAATAGCAAATTTGGTATACTTAACACATACTTTCACTTTCACAGTACTTTTCCCTACATAAAAATTATAATTATTCACAAAGACATGAAACAATGGAAGAGAGTCCATGGTGAACAAATACAGAAATGAGTGGTTTTCTGGGGCGCCTGGGTGGCTCAGTCAGTTAAGCGACTGATTTCGGCTCAGGTCATGATCTTGCAGGCTGTGGGTTCAAGCCCCGTATCAGGCTCTGTGTTGGCAGCTCAGAGCCTGGAGCGTGCTTCATATTCTTTCTCCCTTTCTCCCTCTCTCTCCCTCTCCCTCTCCCTCTCTCTCTCTCTCTCTCTCTCTCTCTGTCTCTCTCTCTGCCCCTCCCCCACTCATGCTCTGTCTCTCTCAAAAATAAATAAACATTAAAAGAATTAAAAAAAAGAAATGAGTGGTTTTCTAACTAAAGAAAGGACATTTTCATTGGCTAAAAAAAATCCACTCTACTGGCTGTGAAAAATTATGCAGAATCTCTCTCTCTCTCTCTCTCTCTCTCTCTCTCTCTTTCTCTCTCTCTCACACACACACACACTCACTCACTCACAGACACAGACACATGTGAAATAACCATTGGTAATTAATTGGACATTATTCCAGGTCGAATTTTAGTGGAGGAAAGTATTAAGGTGGAAGTGGGATTATTGTAATAATTGTTCCAGATTACACAGAAGGATAGGTGGAGAGTCCTAGAGAGGAAATCCTTGGAAGGGGTGGCGGGGGGGAAGTGTTGATACTATACAACAAGCACGACTAGAAATAAAATTCACTTTTTTTTTCACTAGTAGAAATAAAATTTCACTTTTTTCCTACTGACCAAAAAATAATATGGTTTACTAACCATATTATTTTTTGGTCAGTAGGAAAAAAGAAAGTCAACTAGAATCCCTGAAAAACCCAAAAGTCATTCTACAAAGTCGTGTTTCAAATATGAAGCACATAAAAGCATGCTTTAATTATAACAATGCATTGAAAGTATAAAAAATAGGATTTGACCTTGATGGTAATAATGCTTTCATTGAAATAGGACAGGATCAATAACAACTATGCCTGCTGAGCACTGACCTCCACAGCTGGGGTCCAACATGACAGGTGTGCACAAGACAATTTGATGATCATAGAAAGTATTTTAAGAGTTTTATTTATTTTTGGGGCGCCTGGGTGGCGCAGTTGGTTGGGCGTCTGACTTCGGCCAGGTCACGATCTCGCGGTCTGGGAGTTCGAGCCCCGTGTCGGGCTCTGGGCTGATGGCTCAGAGCCTGGAGCCTGTTTCCGATTCTGTGTCTCCCTCCCTCTCTGCCCCTCCCCCGTTCATGCTCTGTCTCTCTCTGTCCCCAAAATAAATAAACGTTGAAAAAAAAAATTTAAAAAAAAAGAGTTTTATTTATTTTTATTTTTTCTCATTTTTTAAAACTATGTTTTATATACATTCTTTATGCACATAATAAAACAGTGTTGAAAGATTTTTTTTTTTACCTCAGTACCCAGGATTCGAAGAATGAAGAGGTAGACATAAAATGAGCAGCGGGCAAAAGTTTATTAGAGTATAAGATTAGAAACTAAGAATAGTAGGAAAGCTCCCTTTACAGAGAGAGGGCATTCAAAAGTGAATGCCCACAATGATAGGCAGGTGTCCTTGTTCTATAAGATTCTGGTCAGCCGCCTCCCCCACCACCTTCTCTCTCAGATCCCACCCTGAGACCCTGAAACCTGATAGCTCTAGGTGCTGGGCATTCCATTCCTATCAGCTCAAGACTCCACTGTGTGAGGAGTCAGACTGTCATCTTACTATCCCTCGTATAACGTAAGTTTTATGGTTTACTTATTTTAGTTAGGTATTTTTTTGACAATCAAAGTCACATACCTGAGGGTAACCTGAGGGGGAGTACTCAGTTTCTGTTACATTCTTAAAGGAACCTTAGGCCTGAGGGAGTCTGCTCATCAGATGCTCCCAGCATTGTTTTAAAATAGGTGTTTTTCCCCATCTAGGGACTTCCAGTCCTAATGATTCCTTCTCTGCCCATTTTATCCTATCTTTCCCTATCATAGCGACATCATGTGTTATATTAATCATTTGGTAACATTAATGAAGAAACTAGACAATAATTCTGATTGGCATTTCCTGACTACTCTTGTCCTTACAATAATTCAAAATACTAGTTTAAAAATATTCATATTCAAGTTATTCCTCCTGAAAATATTTATTTAGATGAGCTGTGGTCCAGAAATCTATTACTTAATAAGCATCTTAGATAATACATACGATTAGGCAAACTTGGAAAATATTGCTCCTGAATAGACTTAATGAATTTTTAATAGAGAAGTGAAAAAAAATTGTCATTTTAACAACTTTTCTGTGGCAAACACAATGCCTATCTAGAATTATTGAAGAGAATATTAAATTTAAAATTAACATGACATTTTTAGGACCCTGGTGGCTCAGTAGGTTAAGCATCTGAATTCGGCTCAGGTCTTGATCCTGCGGTCTGTGAGTTCAAGCCCAGCATTGGGCTCTGTGCTGATAGCTCAGAGCTTGGAGCCTGCTTCAGATTCTGTGTACCACCCACCCCCTGACCTCTCTGTCCCTCCCCCAATCATGATCTGGCTCTCTATGTTTCTCAAAAATGAATAAATGTTTAAAAAATTAAAATTAACATGGTATTTTTAATTATACAAGTCATATTAAAAGTATACCATGAATAATATTTGTATAGTTGACATGCTTTATGTGTTTAATTTTTGTTTTATTTATATTTTATTCCAAACTCAGCCAAAGTGATGCTTCTGTCCACCTAGGTACCAACTTTTTGGTGTCCCAATTCGAATATAGTTACTGCCATCCAAGGAACAAATAACTCATTTTGCTATTGGATTTTTTTACTCTCTTTCTTACCTATTAGCTCCTGCTTTACTTTCTCTCTCTTTTTTTTTATACCTTCACCTTTTAGATTTTCCCCTCACCTGTACCTTCTGATGGGGTCTACTTTAATCATAAGCCGGTAATCAGCCCTTGAAGAAGAAAGAATGCCAATCCCTCTGCCTAGTGCAGTGCTTCCCAAACCTTGCTGCATATTGGAATCACCTAAGGGCAAATAGGATTTCACCTTAGACTTAGTCAAGGAGAACATCTGTGAGTAGGACACAGGCACACAGATTTTAAATAAGAATGTTACCTCTTACTTACTGATGAGGAAACTAAGCTTCAGACAGGCCAAGTGCTTTCCCCAAGATTATTTGGAATCTAAATAAAGCCGTGACTCCAACTGACCTCTTAGTGCCCCACCCCCGAGTTGTCCTTCTGTGTCTTCAATACATGAACCAAACATCAGCTATTGTTTATTCCATGTATGATTTCAATACTGTTTCCCCTTTAGTTTATATACACATGTATGAGAAAGATAAAGACATACAGAACTCTACCCATTCTAGAACAAAAATACTTTACAATTATCACTTGAAGTTATTTATGTTGTGCTACTTTCCCATGCTTGTCTTCTCTTGTGCTGGAAAATCTTTGAAAGAACCGTTCATACCTGATTACTCACTTCCATTAAGTCACTAATCCCTTGCAACATGATATTTACCTTTTTAAAGGTTACCAGCACCAAATCTCCTCTTTAGCAAACATGATTTGAGTGCTTAGTATTTGGTTGACACTGGGGATAAACATTCAATTAATATTTGTAACTGTCTTCCAAGATGTTTACAATAAGACAAAGAAGCCAATAATATTCTATATGGTGGTACGTGTTTTAGGAGTGGAAGCAAGCTTATTCAAGGGAGGTTACTAAGGGAATGATGTTTGAGTTGTCTTGCTTTACAAGTAGAAATTAGTTGTTGAAAAAGGATGAAGGGGTTCAGAAAGGGCAGTATGAATAGTATATATTCAATAAAGTCCTATTCAAAAGAATAAAGTTTGGCACATTGTTACAGACTAGCGAGCAACAAGTAGTGCTACATTCCCAGAATTAAGGGTATATATCTGGGATTGTATATATCTAGGGGTGTGAAGAACGTGATTGTTTTCATTAGCCATCGATGTGGAATTTTGCAATATGAAGTTGGCCCCAAGTCTATTTTCTTATAGGTTAAAATTAGGATAGTAATATTACCCTCTTCTTTATGGTTTTGTGAGGATTACATATTAGGATGCTTTTTGTACACAAGGTCTGGTACTGAGTACACACTTACAAGATGCTGTCCATAAATATTTTCTGTTTTTATTATATAGTAGCAGTGGAGGCAGTGTTTGAAGATGTTGCAGGAAATGCAGGATAGGAACAGTGAGGCCAGTTAGGAGCCTATTGCCCTGGCAGGCAAAGGTGATTAATTAAGGCTATTCAGGTAGTAATGGAAATTAATGGAGCATAACAGAAAGCTTTTGAATCTACTTAAGACAGGGTTTGTGAATTTTCAGAATATAGGTTTTAAGAAAATGTATCTTGAGAATTTGTTGATCATTGTGATTGAGAAAAATTAAATAATGAAGTTTTCAATAGGAGAACAGATTTTTATTATAATGTACTTGGACCTTTAAGTAAAAATAAGCACTTATAATTCCCTTAAGTGTAGTTTGCATAATTAAAACTTGAAAGTACATTAATTAATCATTTCACAATGCTTTTCCTTAGTACTGTGATTTATTTTCCATGCTTTTGGAATACTTTTTGAACTTAGGAACATTGATACTGTATTTCGCTTCTTACCAGGATCAATTGTGCGTCCACAATAAAGTATCAATGGCTAGAAGAAAATAATTTACAATTATTATTCTAGTCTAAATTTGTATCCCAATACTTAGATGTTGACATTATCAATGACCTTATAATTCCTAATGGGATTACTACTTTCCTATTCACAGAGCCACTTGAATACAGCCATTTATACAACCAGAAACATGACAAGTGATTAAAAGAATGTCTTGTTTACTCCTATTATTCATGTATTAAGTCAATACTTATAACCAGTTGAAGTCTTCCTTAATGTTTCATAGCAACTTACTTGTTGATATTAAAGCTGTACTCAGGCGTATCCAAGACACTGGTCACTGTTATACTGTATCTCCAGGACAGCTAAAAGAGTGCACTGTCAACTTTCTATGAGCTACCTAACAATAAATAGGTTCAGAGAAAGCAGAATTAGGCCATAGCTTCCCTAAATTATAGGTCATTGGAGACATGGATAAGGACTGTTTCAATGGAATGTTGGAGAACAGCTCTCCTTTGGAGTGAGTGAGTGGATATATGGAGGCAGGAAATTGTATATAGCCAGGCAGCCAGGCTAGATAACTCTTTTAAGGGGTAGTGTTATGAAGAATAACACAAATGGAGTAGTTTTTAAAGGGGGAGATGGGGTCAAGGGAGGCATTTTGAAAATAGAATATTGTAAGCCTTGTCTGGCATTGTGAATGATCTGGGAAAGGGAGGGAGGGAGGGACAGAGATAGAGAGCGAGAGTAAGAGAGTATTTTCTCATGAGAATAGCAGAGAAAAAGTTCACAAAGCATACATAACTGGAAGGGACAGCCTTACAAAGGAGCAGAGACACCTCTTCTGGACTTGGTAAGAAGTCAGACCATATACGCAGGCAGATTTGTGGAGACGGTTCTAGGAGACTGCAAGAGTTTTTAAGTCTAATTATGTTTGTCTTGTTTATGAAATGTGACAAGTGAGGAGAGTGACAATCTCAGAGTGAGGAGAGATGGAAATGTTGGAGATTTGAGAAAGTAGGGAAGCTCTGAAACTGTTATCACTGACAATGGCAAGGTGAATTTATTAGGGACATAGACAGGTGTGGCTATATTGAGCAACCACTTGAAAGCATGGTTATAAATCTGAAGTGAGTTCAGAATGCATAGTGTTACTTTCAACAGGAAGATACTGTTGGTTAGGTGCTATCTAAAGAAGGGTTAGGTGGATTTAATCAGGATTGAGTTTTTTTTTGTTTTGTTTTGTTTTTGTTTGTTTCCCTTCAGTAGTTTCAGGGAGGCTGGTGGAGAAAAGAATTAAGTGTTTGCAAATAGAGCAGTAATGCTAGACAATAGACCCAAGCCAGAGAAAAACAGTGACCCATGTAGATAAAGAAAAGGTAGTGGAGTTATCAACATGAAGGTTTTGAGATAGAGAAATACCTAAATATTTTGGATTAGGTTGGGTAATTAATTTAAAGAAATTATAAATTAAATTAAATTAAATTACAGTTTTAATTAGGAATTAAATTAGGTCGGGTAATGACTAGAGTGGGATACTTGTTATCTAGATTTTCTTAAGTATTATAATTATTTATGATGACAAAGTCCTGAGGATGACCCTGGGAGCAGGTATCTGGGAGCCATGATATTGGTGGATCATTTTGTTTAATATGCCATGTAATATGCCAGGAAAAGTGGTGGAAATAAACCCCATGAGCCAGAAATTAAAGTCAGTAATGAATTTGAGGATAACAGTAATAAGAGTTAATGTCTGTCAAAATTTGGTGATACGTACCTCAAATGCCAAAAATATTTGAAGGAGGAAAGACATATTAGAAGAGAAAGAAATGGGGAATATGTCATTTATTCCATTTCTAGGCTCTGAGATATTGGGATGTGTTGCAAATATTACCTCCACAACAATGTTCTTCAAAGTTAAAAAAAAGAAATCCATTAGTGTAAGAAGTGAAAGGAATAACTTGGTGGAAGAAACTGACACATCTGAATATTTTAATTCCCAGTCATACATGCTACAATGAAGTTATATGTAGATTTTCATAGATACATCTAAAATTTACTGCATGTTGGGACTGGAGAGGGTGCCAGTAAGGATATCTGAATCCAGTTCCATAGTATAAGAAAGGCAAAGGAGAAGAGAAGACAAAGCTAGCTTCATCTAGGTGGAGAGAAGGCTGTGAAAGACTTAGAGTTTATACATTGCCCTTGAGGTCATGACTGTGCAACCTCTTTCCAACAGTTCTCTGTATGTTCTAAATGTTCTGTGACAAAATGTATGTTCTTCACGAGAACCCCAGTGGTAATTCTTCTTCAGAAGCTTCCTCTCATTGGTCTAGCTGTATTTTCCCAATGCCCATGGAGCTTATTGTATGCACTAAGCATGTTGACAGGAATTAATAAATTACCATGAATTATTCTCTACTATATTTTACTTATATCTTTTCCCAGCTGGAATTTGGGTTCTTGATGAGTGAAGACCATCTTTTATACATCTTTAAATTCAAGTAATTTGCAGAGTAACTTCTATAGTTAAGTGTTACATAAATACCTGTTGAATGAATTGTTTTGATTAAACTAATGTAAGTGCTAATTACTTTGGTATTGACTGGGACACATCTTACCTATCTAAAGACATTGAATAAGATATAGTTACGCTTAAAAATTAGTTCTGTAATTCAATATAACATTGTGCTTCGGTTTCAATGTATTAACTCCAATTTGAAATAAAGTATATGCTAATAATATTGTAATGGAAGAAGCATTATAAGACAATTTGTCATGTAGTATACATTTGTTGAACACCTGAGTATTATAAGGATAAATGGGCATCACAGGCATCCTGAGCCACAGCTCCACTTGATTATCTATGCAATATAATTTCTCCTATTTTTGGGGTGGGGACAGACATCAAAAGGGAAAAAAGAAAGAGCAATAAAAATTTGAATGCCACCTCACCAATACAAGCCTAGGTGGTGAGGTATCAATTTATACCTCTATAGATGTGTTAACCTTAGGATATTATTTCCCTTATCACTGATATTACCAGTGTAAATCACTTAAAAATGAATGTTAGCTCTTTGATCCCTCAATTTCCATTTCCACTTTCAACTGATATGCATAAATTCTTTCATTTCTCTTTATGAGTACCATTCACGGTAATTTACTTGCAGGTGCTTTTTATTTTCTGCAATTATGAAAATTGTAAGAGTTACTAGTGTAATACCTGTGACAGTGTATCTCCAGGCCAGCAGTTTAGTTTTCTGTTTGGTTTTGGATCACTATTCAGTAAATTCCCATGCCTATAAAAAACATTAGTGAAATAATGGAAGTATTTGTTTTAATCTTTAATACAGCTATTTTAGTGGATATATGCATAATTAATAAATGATTCAATAATTTACTTTTATAAATAATAACTTTTATAAATTATAAATAATTATGTAAATTGGCCCTTGATAGCCTGCCATATGTAATAAATCATAATTATGTCCTTAAGTACAGATTAATACAATTATTTTCATTATTATTAATAATTTCAGATAGTATTTTTTTTTCTGGAGAGAGATAATGGATCTTTATGTTGTTTTAAAACAAAAATTGATACGTTTCATTTTAGAATCTTAAAAAAAGGTATTCTCATTTCTGTGCCATTTATGCCTCTTCATCATTAAATAAACAAGCTCACTTGAAAGTAGTAATACCATTATACAGTAGTAGATCTTAATGCTCATCTGTTAACTTGATTTTCCTCTCTGCTGTGTCTTCATGCCTGTAATAGTATTAAGTGGTCAGTAAATATTGTTGAATGAATGTCAGGCTACTTAAAAAAATACTTTGATAAAATATATAGGGGTGAAATTGAACCCTTTTAAAAGCCAATCAACATTTTATAGCTCTAAACTTAAATTTAATGAAGCATTAAGGACCCAAATCTTAAAAACTAATTTTTTTTTTCTCTAAAACATCAAGTCAGCTTTTACCTTAATACCTGCCCAGGTTCATTGGTAGTGAGATTTGGTTGAATCTGCTGATGTTTGTGGCAGTGGGGAAAGAATCTTGAGCAGGCAGGAGCACTATAGATAAAGGAACAAAGAACAGAGAAAGTTTTAGAAAAGAACTGAGGGGCACCTGGGTGGCTCAGTTGGTTAAGCGTCTGACTCTTGATTTTGACTCAGATCATGATCTCACAGTTTGTAAGTTTGAGCTCCACATTGGACTCTGTGCTGACAGCAAGGAGCTTGCTTAGGTTTCTCTCTTTCCCTCTCTGTCCCTCCCCTGCTCTCTCTCTCTCTCTCAAAATAAATAAACTTAAAAAAATAAAATGGAATAAAAAAGAAACTGAGCACCTATTTTTTCTCAAAATTGTCAAAATTATTAAAATCAATTATCCGCATTTTTTTAAATTTTTTTTTCAACATTTATTTATTTTTGGGACAGAGAGAGACAGAGCATGAATGGGAGAGGGGCAGAGAGAGAGGGAGACACAGAATCGGAAACAGGCTCCAGGCTCTGAGCCATCAGGCCAGAGCCTGACGTGGGGCTCGAACTCACGGACCGCGAGATCGTGACCTGGCTGAAGTCAGATGCTCAACCGACTGTGCCACCCAGGCGCCCCTATCCGCATTTAAAAAAAAATTTTAATGTTTATTTTTGAGAAAGAGAGCAGGGGAGGGACAGAGAGGAGGGAGACAGAGAATATGAAGCAGGCTCCACACTGTCAGTGCAAAGCCCAATATTGGGCTTGAACCCAAGAATCGTGAGATCATAGCCTGAGCCAAAGTCCATGCTCAATTGACTGAGCCACCCAGGCACCCCAGTCTGCTTTGGTATTAAACACATAGCACTGAGTTGCCCAGTTAACACTCCTTGCACAAAAAAATATAACTTAATCTAAACAAATGCCAATTAATAAGCATTTATTTTGTGTATGAAAATGAAAACAATATCCTTAAACCATTTTCATAAAATGTCCTTAAGAAAATATCAGCTGCTAAGGACATTTGAGATTAATCTGCCATTTCAGCAGTGAGAAAAGAAAAAAAGAAAACAAAACAAAAAAACACATGACTATGGTAGATTACATTGGAATACTTGGGGAGAAGTTTCTACTTTAACAGATACAGTGTTGTAGCAATACAATTCTGTCATGCTCCTCTTGACAATAACACATCCCTAAAATCCCTCCCATGACTTGTGATTTCAGATCAGAAATGCATCATAGAGAAGAGTGGGAAATTGGTGCAACATAGACTTTCAAACCCACTTATTTCATTCACATTCTTAGTTTACTGTATTTATCAGACAAATGTTTTATTTGTTTGTTTTATCTTGAATTATTTGACTGATGGTTTAGGGGAAAAAAGCATTGTTCTAGAACCAGAAGATCTTGGTTAATTAACATCCTTTATCAAAATAAAACACAGTAATGCTGTCATCTGTCTCTCAGCTTTGTTGTGATTATCAGCAAGGATAACATCTGTAAAGCATAAAAGTCATAGGTGCTCAACATTTTTTTTTCAATTTCTTGTCTCCCCTTCCATCATGTCCTTTTTAAGGAAATCTTGATAGCCTTTATGAGCAAACAAATTCAAATAGAAGCAGCAGTTCAATTCTTACTCTTTGAAGAGGTACCACACCACAGCCTAGAAACACATTAGCAAAAGTACTCCCATTAGAATTATCCCCGCAGGAATCCAGTTGTTAGGGCTCCAATAATATGAAATCTTTACTAAGACGGAAGTAGTAATCTGAGAAATATAAAAAAAAATACTTAGTAAGAACTGGTCACAGTGCATTTAAAAAATGGAAACAGTGTAAACAGAGCAGAGGGCTTCACACATTTCACTATTTCTTCTTTTTGTATTACTCAAATAAGATTATCACCTGATACTTACTTGAAAAATATAAAAGATAAGCAGCTGACTACAAAGCATAATGAACTAACATCTCTTTCTGCCACCAAAAACAAATGTCTTTGTCTAGAAGCATATGTTTGTCATGCTATTGCCTCTGGCTAGAATCCTCTCTCCTGTCCTGGTGAACTCCTGGTAAATGCTTGTTCACTTATCGGGGTCATACGACGTCATTGCTTTTACAAGCCCAACTTCTAGGTAGATATTACCACTTTCTTTGTGCATATTTCTATTGTAATATTTGAATTAATTTACCACATTTGTATTCTTTAATTGTGCATATTCTTCTGGGAAATAAACTCCTATTAAAAAAGGGCTATTGCTTTCTCATCTTAGAGCTATGCATTCTGTAGAATTTTGGCACAGAGAAGATAGCAGTTAGTTTTGGCAAGATTGAATGAATTAGAAAGTTGTTACAGGTCATAGTATTATTATTTTTTAATGGGTTGTTGCCATCTCTTGTTCTCTATTTTGAAAACATAAAAAAAAATGTTTTCTCAGATAAATCCCTATCTAAAACATTACCATTAAAGAAACAGCTAGTACTATGAAGTTTAATAGACTTCAATTTCCATGACTAAGCAATATGATATTCCCAGTAGATGGCAGCATAGGATAGGATAAATTTGTGAACACAGGCATTAGGTGTGCCTTTTCTTAAGACCATATTAAGTACTGGGGCTGGTTTCACAGAAATGAATAAGGGAGAAAATAGACTTGCAAACAAAGGTCCATCAACAGTGGTAGTAGCAAAAATATTAGTACTTACATAAATCAGTAAGAAGAATCCTGATTACTTTGTTGAATTTTGGTAGTTGTTGAGATTAAGTGTTACATGACTAACATTCTCTTTTATACTACAACCTGGGCATGTCTGGACAAAGCAAGATTGATAAATTTGACCAAGTTCCAGCAGTGTCAGTTGAAATACTGTGGCCTTGTTTTCCTCAATAAGTAGTACACTGTATTTCTAGTAATAAATAAACTAAATAGATGACAGTATGGTTATGTCTTAATCATCTAGCTATTTTAATTTCATTAAGATAAAATATTTCTACCAAACCTATTTGGGAAAGATGCCACTACTATTAACAAAAAAAAAAAAAAAAAAAAAAAAAAAAAAAAAGACACTAGGCCTAAACTTGTTAAGTTAGTCTCCCTCCCTTCCTTCCTAACAAATATTTATTGAACACTTACTATATCCCAAGAAATATGCATCAGAATCACCCTGTAAAGGAAATATAAAACCTTAAAAAAAAAAAAAAAAAGAAAAAAAACCTTAGGGACACCTGGGTGTCTCCGTCAGTTAGGTGTCCGACTTCGGCTCAGGTCATGATCTCATGGTTCTTGAGTTCAAGCCCCGCATTGGGCTCTGTGCTAAGCAGAGCCTGGAGCCTGTTTTGGATTCTGTGTCTCCCTCTCTCTCTGTTCCTCCTCCACTACTCTGTCTCTCTCTCTCTCTCAAAAACAAATAAACATTAAAAAAATAATTATAAAAAAACAACCTTAAAACTGTACAGGATAGGAATAGCGTTTATTTTATGCCCACTGTGTGCCATGAGATGCTAAGCCTTTTAGCGGTGTTATGTCTTTGTCCTAATTCCAATCCTAAAAACAATGGCGTCCACTGCTTCCAATCTCTGTGGACTGAGGCCGAAGGAAGTTCTGTATTACGTACAGTTGCACAGTTGCTAAGTGGTAGACCTGGTGTTTACATGTAGCTTAGTGTGTCTCTGAGACCATGTTCTTTGTAGCAGACAATACTATCTCCCAAGAAAATGAAGACATGGAGAGAATTTTGAGAAAAATGAGTTTCTATATGATATAAAGGTACATGTCATATTTGTTTGTTGTCAAGAGAATTGAGCTGTCTAGATCCAATTAAAGGTATTTGGAAATTACTTAAAGGTTAGATAAAAGAATCATCCTTACTTCTTATACTTGGTTTACTTGATAAATGAAAGGAGATTTCCAAGTTTTGGGGTTTTTTTTGTCTTTTTGTTTTTTTGTTTTTTTTTCATTCTCTGTCTCTTCCTCTCCCTCTTTCAGGCATACACACTAAAAATATCCAATGCCTTTGTTAAAAACAAAAAAGCCACATCATTTTAAAAAATATATTTTAAAGTCTAGACAAGTCAGGATATTACTTTCCCTCGACCCCCAGGAATTATATAAAAAAGCAAAATTTTCTACAGGAATTAATTATAAAATTAATGACTTGTATTCACGTTTATTAATAACCCTTTTGTGTCTCTTGTTTTATTTGATCCTTGCAACATCCTTTGTAGAATACATACAGTTATTCTCATCCCTTAGATAATCCATGTACACAGTAAATATTTAAATATGTCTTATATGCAGGTTTTGTTCTCTCAATTAACTACTCTTCCAGTTTATGATTCAAAACAGTTTTTAAAAACTGAATTTGAGGATTAGCATCTAACACTCTCAGTGTCTCCATACTTTATTACATTATCACCTTATGTTTTAATTGATTTTTAATTTTTTGGAGTCCCCAGTAGGTAATAATCATGAAAACAAGGACATTTACTCTTGTCTTACTTCCTGCAGTAGTGATCTAACTGTCTTTGTTGCCCCTGTCTTCCCCTCTTCTCTTCTATTGTCTACTCTACTGATATAATTTTAATTCTGACCGTTCATTTACACTTCCCAGGAATATAAATTGGCTTTGTATTGTCTACAAAACAAAGGCTAAAATCCATAATATTGACTCTAGACTTGTATCAGCCTACCTAGTATCTATCTTCCTAGGCTTACTTCTGGCCCGCCCTCCTCACATGCTCTCGACACACTTTATTTTTCTCCTTTCAAGAAAAGACCATGTACTCTTACGTCTCTGTTCCTCAATTTACACCATTTCTAAATATCTTTGCTTCCTGTTCTACCCATCAAAGGCCTACATAAATTTCAAATATCTTTTCTTGGAACTTCCTAAATTCTCCAAGCCAGAATTCATGATGTTGTCTGTACTACCAAACAATTGTTTACTCTTTCCTTGTAGCATGTGTCTTAATGACTTGTAATTTGTTTCAGTGGAAATAAATCTATAAGCCTACTTGTAAGTATTTGCATGATATGAGTCCTGTCCATCCCTTGACTTTATTTCACTCTTTTCTCTAACTCACCACATCAGAAGATTGCTTGAACCTCTGCCATTTCACTATCTTTTTGCCAGTCTTCTTGGTTCTACCACTTATTAGGTCTGACTTTGGTGAAGTTATTTGAACTCCCAGAATATCAGAAGTATATGTATATCTATGTATAGATATATTTATAAACATAGATTTCATGACTAGGTAGAAAGGTTTATTAATATACTAGTGGAATTATTTCCTTGTAAGAAAAATTATTAAAATTTTATTTATTTCATCCTAGAATTTCTGGTACTTAATTTAGATCATGTATGTATTAATATGCAAAGTATTATCTTTTTATATTTACATTTTAAATATAGGTTGAAACTTTTTTTTTAACTGCTTATGGGTTTCCTTAAGCAGAAACCATGAAAATACTCTTATAGTTGAATAATCAAGTAGTTACTCTTCTTTGTCATGAACATGAGGAGTGATGAAATAAATGGCTAAGGAGTGACAGGACACTGGACTGCGTATGTCATCAGACATTTATCTCACCATTAGGTAAATCACCAGTGAAAACAAAAGAATTTCTCATCTGTTATTTGACTATGTACCAAGCTTCTTACATCTGTGTGCAGTTAATTTGGTTTGATTCATAACCATAATCACTTAACTTGTTATATTTTACAGAAAAGACAATACTAATATTTCCCCTGTCATGACATCTTTCGTCAGTGGGTTTTAGAGTCACAGCAGATGTGCAAGGCTCTAACCTGGTAAAACACAATTTATGTATTTCTGCTGACTTTCAAATTACTTCGTTTAACTCTCATTGAAGATAGTTTTTAAGTCTGCCAATAAGAAACTCTGCTTCGAGTTTATAAAATAGGTGCTTCTCATGCAGTGTCTCAAAGATTTAAAATCAAGTATAAACCAGTTTTCTATAGAAAATCAGTAATTTTTAGTGTTAAAACAAAACATGAAAACTTTTTTTTTTTCTTATTTTCCTTATTGGGAACCACAAATGACAAGTAGAGTATAGGGAAGGAAAATAATTTTTATTCTACCTTCTTACGTTCTTGGCTTAGAGCCCTCTGTGATAAAAGATAGATTAACAGAAAAAAACAAGTTAATAACATGTAAACCTCCTGTATATGTGGTAGATACACAGGAAAATTGAGTAGTTCTCCAAAACGACTCAAGCCACCATCTTAAATACCATCTCTAGATGATGTGGTTGGGCTGAGGTGCAAAGAGAAGCCAGATATGAGAGATCACCAGGAAAAGCACAGTAAACAAGAGTAAGGTTGGTATGCAGATTTAAGTCACTTACTTTTCTATTGATCAAGAGTTTAGAGAAATTCACTCATCTTCCTCTTGGGTATATATGGAGAGGTAGGTGCCCTTATAAATAGAGATTCCCCTTACAGATGTCTCTTGCAAAAGGGTAACTTCTACTCTGTTTTCAGAGTTTTCTCTGTGTTTGCTGTTTCTTAAAAATAATCAGCCTAAAATAAAATAATTCTTATGCCAAAGAGGCATATTTTGGGGTGGTAAATTCTTTTGTCCTTCAAGAGGTTTGAACACCATATCAGCCATCACTTGTGCCAAATGTTTTCAAACAATCCTTTTCTCTTTTCAGCAATTAATAAACATTTATAAAATAACTAATGTAAGGCTATACTTATTAGTCATCTCCTATGTTCTGGGCACTGTATTAGGAGAGGCTTCTGAAGTAACTTTTAATAATCTCCATTGACAGATTAGAAACTCTGGCTCAGAGGTGGTAAATAAGTCATGCCAGGTTCACGGCTGTTAAAAAACAAATTCAACTGAGTAAATTTAAAGATCAAGTTGGCTTTATTCAAGGATTCATAGATCTGGCAGCATCCCATCTAGCAATAGAAAGGAGTTTCACAGAGCTGCACAAAATGGAAGGCTTTTAAGGCAGAAAGGATGAGGGGCAAGAAAATATCTAATTACTTCATCTTTCTTTGGAAGATAGAAGGGGTCTGTCAGGCAGATCACTTCACTAATGCTGACCCGGAAATTCCAGACTGACCAGTTATGATTACATTCCTAGGAGGGGCTAAAACTGCAATTAAGTTGGGTATTAAGTGTTGGTCTGCTGACGTGGAGCTTAGCACAAATGACTCCATTTTGGGTCTGTTGTTTCTTTTTTAACACAGTTATTGATTCAAACCAGGGATTCAAACCAAGATCTGCCTTATTCCCAAGACTACATTCTTTCTGTTCCACAACGTGGGCCTTGAGACTCTTTGCTGTCTATGTAAAAATTATTTTGACAGAATTAATGTGAAATTATATTATTATTTCTTTCATTTCAAACTTCCATTTGAAAATGTTAACTTCCTTTTGATTAGGAGACCTGGTCATACTAAGAACGAATGAGTATAGTAAGAATTTAAAAAGTAATGTTGTTAATGTGTTTCCTGAGCATGAATTTATTATTAAAATTTCATTCCTTTTTTTTCAACTATGATATTACTCCTAGAACTTCTTATTCATTCTCATTTCCGAAGTGCTAAAGAAATTAGTAAATGATATAAAATGAGAATAAGTGCAAAACAAAAACATGAGAAATTATTTAAAAATACAACAACAGAAGTTTAAAGTAATTAATAGCACAAGTATTATTTTCCTAGAATGAAAGACAGGGCCACTAGCAAAAAGACAGTATTTAAAAATGCAAAACAAAATGAAAACATTTCCTAAGTCTCTTTAATCAGTGATTTGTCTCACTTTGATTACCTATTTTATTGGTCTTAAAAGCTATGTGACTTTATATTTTGTAAAATATTATTTAATATTTTAATAGTAAAATTTTAAATGTTTAAGTTATTAAAATGTGTTTAATGTTATGTTAAATGTATATACATTATTGGTTTCTAGTTTATAAATAATTTTAAAATAAATCAACTGTACTAATAACAAGTTCCAAAGAGAGTTATACTCTATCTTTTTTTTTTTTTAAATTTTTTTTTTAACGTTTTATTTTTAGGACAGGGAGAGACAGAGCATGAACAGGGAAGGGTCAGAGAGAGGGAGACACAGAATCTGAAACAGGCCCCAGGTTCCGAGCTGTCAGCTCAGAGCCTGACGCGGGGCTCGAACTCACGGACCGCGAGATCATGACCTGAGCCGAAGTCGGACGCCTAACTGACTGAGCCACCCAGGCGCCCCTATACTCTATCTTAAAATGAAGTACTATTAAATCTAATATCAATGTACTTAAATATGCATATATGTGAAATACATATGATAAAAATTAATGACCCATATCATGAAGCTGAGCATTGCTTTATACTTGTATTTAGACTAGCCTTTATTTTTTTAAGTTTGATTTAATGTTCTCCTTGCATAAGGAATCTGATATATAGCAGACAATTATAAATTTTTAAACTGACGAAGGCATCCACAACTTTTGGGACTTCAGTGTAGGGATTACAGTATATGTGACCAAACACATATACTGAAAAAAATATATATATATACATATAAATACAATCAAAAAAATATATATATATATATTTCTTCCCCCTGAGGGGAGGGAAGTGTTTATTTAGAAGAGTATTGTTTCTTAAAGTACGTAAGCCTCCAGTCAAGATACTAATGTAAGCAATTTTCTCTTTTTAATTAGTAAGGTACTATTTACCTTAAAAATAAACCGTAGGTGTTCTGTTATGTAGCTCAGGAAGAGTTAGTCATTTATTTTAGGCAATAGAATAGTCCAGTAGAATCAAAGAAGAAAATCATATACCAATTGTCGAGGATATAATTTGCTTATGAAGTGACAGGCTAAGTTATGCCATGGTGGTTTTCCATTCCTCTGCCTACACATTTTTAAATACTCCCTTCAATAAGTCTTCTGTTACATTGTGCCTATTTCCTATGGGGACTTAGCTGAACAAAAAGACCAAGAAATAAATGATTGTAAAATGTGATTCTCACTATTTATTCATGGAGCTGGTTTTCTTATAGGGTATATAAATGTGATGCTTAAAATACATGGAAATAAATGCCCAACACTTGGGTAACTATGTCACTTCTCAGCATAGAAGAAAAAGTGCAGTGTTTTGAGAGTCACTAAGAGACTTTGCTCCCAAGTCTCACCTGAAGACAGAAGAGTGACTTAGCCACCTAGTTCCCATGTCTGCTACTTAAGAAGAAAAATTACTTGGTTTATAGTTAGAGGTTGAACAGCAAAATGACTTGAGATATGAAGCAAAGATTTCTATTTTCCCCCGTAGGTTCAAGGGAACTTATATTGCTATTCCCCACAGAGGTATACATATATCATATCTCATAATACATCTTCCTGCATGCTCTGTGAGAGCAGATAAAAATAGGCACGCTTTCCTGTTATGTGTTACTTCACACTCTCTCCAATTCTGGCCTACCATAAAGGTATTATATTATATTCATCATTGTCAACCCATTACATCAATGCTTGTTTTACTGATTTATTCTTAAGAATAATTTAAAATAAGAGAGATGAATTTGTTATAATTCTGTTACTACATTTAAAAATTATAATTAAATATACATATATTTCTATTCTTATAACAATGTAAATCAGTGTTGAATATCTTGGAAGGTTTTTTTTTTTTCTTCTTTTTTCTTTAAAAGGGTTACATGAATTAATCAAGTTTAAGAAATACAGTAATAATGGAATAATAGAACAAATGTGGCAGCTGAAAATAGATTGGGCTGAAATTATCGGACCATCAGTTAAATTCGGGGGAAATTGGTTCCTTTTTGGGATGGTGTTGCCTTGTTAGTAAGGTTGCTATGAGCAATAAAAATACTTCTATAAGCTTATAGCATTTGGTAGGCAATCAAATAGTAACCACAATTACAAATTCTACTGTATCATTATTTCTTCATATTAGAAAAGTCAAAGAACAAGATAAATTTAGTTTGGGGTAGGAGATGTTGGGTGATTATAGAAGTACATGATGGTCTCCACTTCCTAGGTATCCAAGGCAGAGTGGATGTTAAAGCACAGCTCACCATAAATAATATATTTCCCTAGTTTCCTCGGTAATATTAGGTAGATATAAGGAGTGAAGACTAGACTCAGGTCAGTAGAACATGCCAGTGGCTTCTATGGATACTGATCTATAAAAAATATGGCTATACTGCTTTTTGAAATGAGGGGTGGGAAAATAAAGTAAATGTTCTTTCACTTTTTGGTAGCTAAACTTTTGCTTATTATACAGAAGTTTTTGCTATTCTTACTTAAATCTTCTTCCTACCCAGTTTAAATTTCTTCCACCTTGCTACATCTATTAAAGAATAAGATGAACAGGTCCAGTAGTGTTCTGGTAAACTACCTCTTAAAAAGCAGGAAAAGGGGCGCCTGGGTGGCGCAGTCGGTTAAGCGTCCGACTTCAGCCAGGTCACGATCTCGCGGTCCGTGAGTTCGAGCCCCGCGTCGGGCTCTGGGCTGATGGCTCAGAGCCTGGAGCCTGTTTCCGACTCTATGTCTCCCTCTCTCTCTGCCCCTCCCCCGTTCATGCTCTGTCTCTCTCTGTCCCAAAAATAAATAAACGTTGAAAAAAAATTAAAAAAAAAAGCAGGAAAAAATCCTGGTATGTATTATTTACCACATTCCAATTTACCAATTCTCATCATGACTGATTGCAAGCTACTAAAGGTTAAACAACCGGTTTACAAAACTTCTGAATAAATAATAGTAGTCTCTCATTAGTTTCAATGAGCACTATTGTTCCAAATTATCAGCTGAAAACAAATTCTAGACATATTTGATTGATTTCAAATTATCTTGTGAGGTATCATACTAGTAAAGGCTTGGTCTTCGATGAGTCAAAATCAGCCTTGGGAAAATAATATGCACAATAGTGTAGGAAGCATGTAAGTTTATAGACCTAACTCCTCCTCTGTAAGCATATGTCTCTGAGCAGCAGTATCTTTAGGATTAGTCTTAAAAATTCAGATTAAGTCACTCTGTGCATCTAATGCCTTTTTCAAGTTCTTCATTAGTGGGTTAAAGACCTTTTCATCCTTCTGATACACATCATGAAACAGTGATGGGTAACTAGAAGAATTGATGAAAATATTGGACAGACTTATTTATAGAAACTTTCTCCCTTCTACTCTTTACCCATGCATTGCTTATGTTGAAATCAGAGTAAAAATATAGTTATAAATTAATACTATTTATGGATATTAATTCTGGGTTTTGTGTGTTTTTTATTATTTTTTTACTACAGAACTCAATTTGCTTCATGCTGATAGTTTCAGGAATTTTGATTCATAATCCTTTGAGGATTATATTTACAGGAAATGGTGTCTAGCCAGTTACCTCATTGTCTCTTTAGCCAATCTGGATGTAAATTGGACAAGTTTAATTCATTTCATGAGACGTGAGTTAGTTTCTCTCTTCTCTACCTGTCCTGAGAATGACCTCTGAGTAGGCAGGTATGGGCTTAAAGATGAAGGTTAATCAAAAGACAATTTATAGCATTTTTATTTATTTTACTTAGTCTGGGGTTGGGCTTATTTATTATTAGCTTATTTAAGTCTACCTACATTTACGATAAAAGATTCTCTCCTTTCTAAGGTTCCTTTCTAAGCTTCAAGGTATTATTTACTTATTATAAGAGCATAATAAGAGCATGCCAAATGCTAATATATTTAAGGAATATATTAATAAAATTTTCATCATAGTTATTTTAGTGGCTTATTTCACTTTGTTTATTTTATAATAATAGAAATAGGTTTTGCTCATGGAAACTGTTTTTCCCCCAAATTCAGAAGCAGGAATAAACTCTTGTCTTTATTCAGGGTTTCTTTCTTAATCTGGGTTTCATGGATGGGTTTTACAAGCCTCTGATGTTGAATATAAAAGTGCATGTGCGGGGCGCCTGGGTGGTGCAGTCGGTTAAGCGTCCGACTTCAGCCAGGTCATGATCTCGCAGTCCGTGAGTTCGAGCCCCGCGTCAGGCTCTGGGCTGATGGCTCAGAGCCTGGAGCCTGTTTCCGATTCTGTGTCTCCCTCTCTCTCTGCCCCTCCCCCATTCATGCTCTGTCTCTCTTTGTCCCAAAAATAAATAAATGTTGAAAAAAAAATTTAAAAAATAAATAAATAAATAAAAGTGCATGTGCATATACATGTGTACATTGTTCTGGAGAGAGAGACCGTAGCTTTCATCAGATTCGGCAACAGTTTATGAACCCTCCCTGCCCCCAATTAAGAATGATCATGATCACATATCTTTCGTATAACGTATAGTTATTGGTCCTCTAATTTATCAACTACCATACTTGGCATTGTAAAAGATGCCGAGGTCTTTATTGAATGCATTTACTAGAGCACAATTTATGAACTTAGGATAATGTTTTCTTTTGTTGTTAAAAAAATCTGCATTTATAAGTAAATGTCAAGCTGAAGATGCCTCCTATAATATTTATAATATGATTGGATTTATTTTTAATTACTTTGCGTTTTTTATCCTCAGACCTTAATTTCTTTATAACTCACGGATGCACATTGCTAGCAGACTGGCTTTAAGAACGTTCTATTTTTGTAGTGGATTTTATAGTTATATAGTTATATTTTAGAAGCAGATAAAATTCTGGCAGTGTATTCTAATCACTTAGAAATGTTTTTAAGTTTTAATATCTCATTCAACATTTTAAATTGAAAGAAAGATCGGCCTTATTTTTTAAAATGTAGTCTAATAATAATGACTAAATACTAAGAGAAATTCTCTTTCCCACGATATATTGTAATACACAAGTTCCAAACATAGTAAATGGTGAATATTATTGTTTACATATATTTCAGATCTAGCCCTTCATCTTTACATGAAGTTTCATTGCCTTATTTTGAGGCCTCTCTTGTCCGGATTGTTAAAATAAGATCCTAACTGGTTTCATGAGCACTGCTTTCTCTACTCTCCAATCTTCCCTTCATGTGCTCTACACTTACTGGACCTATCCAATCATCCTATCACCCTTTTCTTGTAATACCTCTTTTGATCCTTTCTGATTGGAAGATAAAGTCCATATTCTTTAGGTTGATGTATAGAGATGTTCAAATTTTTGTCCTAATAGTCCACTACTTCTTGAAGCTGAGTTTTTATTATTTAAGCCATTTCAAGCTGTATTCTATTGTTTATGGCAAGAAGGTTTTTCTCTGACTTATTCAGCTTTGTACTTCTACTAGCATAGGGCCTCATCATGTGTTTGATAAATAGATAACTTAAAGGCATAAGTGATCTTTACTATGTAATTTTATAACATACTCAAATATAAATAATAGCTAGTCCATAATACATTAAATAAGCCTGTAGAAATATTAACTTTTAAAAACCTATCTTAAATATGCAGGTGTTTTTGTCTGTTTACTCACAAGAGCATATAATTTATAAGTTATTAGGCTATTGTTTCCCTTTCCTGCACAATGGATGGATTGAACTACAGAATTTCTAAGGTTGCTTCTTGTTTGGTAATACTTTTTGCAAAGTGAAGCATATATATCTCTTTGTAGAAATGTGTGTATTATGTAAGTACACATGTAAACTTAAAAGCTAATATGGCTTTTGGAAAATAGCAAAGACGTTTGTTATAGTCTTTGGGAGTAAATTCTTAAGTCACACGTTTAGAATCATTTCCAGGCAGCATTAATTGGTTTTCCTCGTTTAACAAGCCTACTGTAGTTTTTCATGAGAATTATATGGATTATAATACTATTCAACTACAAATCTGATACTCCTTTTACATCTTTCTACAGACTGTTTTTATTCTGCCCGTTGTGCTTTATTACAAACATTCTGCTTCGCTAGATTTTCCTTTATTAATCAGAAATTTAGATGATAAAAATCTACATGTTGATATAAGTTATATTATTTTTTTCCACCATGGTACAGGCTAGAATGATCTGTCCTAAAGAAGCAAGACCCAGTAGAGAACATTGACTCAGAATAGGTAGATGACATTCACATTGAGTCAGAAATGAAAAGCAATGCAATTTAATGCTTAGAATGCTGCTATAACATCTTACAATATTACTAATACTTGGGCAATATTTACTTGACTTATAAAATGATTTGAATATATATTTGTGGAATGTGAAAGAAAGTTCCATGGTCACATACCCTGCGATAGGAGTAGGGACTAATAATTAATTTACTGAATGACTAGGAGAATGTTCATACTTTTTTTTAAATAATAGATTTCAGGGTTTGACTATAAAATATGTGATTAAAAGTTCCAAAGCAGACAGTTTTCATTTAGCTACAAAATAAGTGACAATACTTTAGTGGTGAAGGGCGTTTGGGGAAAAATTTGAAGCATTAAATAGGAATAGCTTGACAAAGTACATAGGAATATCAGGTTAATTCCTTTCAATTATTTTACAACCATTATTTTGTGATGCCTAAAATATATACAGAAATATATAAAAGTAGTACAATAACTCACCAGATACTCATAACACAATCTCGGTAATTGTCCCCTTATGCCCCATATTGTTTAACTTACTGAGTGGTCTTCTCCACTAAACTTATACTGGAGCAAAAGTCACATAGTAAAATATCCTACCATTTTATCTATAATAAGAAGTTCTTAATTCTAAAGTATTCAATTCCCTAAAAATTTTCCTTATGGCTGTTTTCGGTTTCTTTTTTTTTTTTTTTTTTGGTCTTATTTAAAAATCTTTTCCTACCCAAAATGTATTAAGTTGGTGTCTTATATTCTTTCTAAAGTATAGTAATTTCATTTATTTTTTTTAAAGATTTTATTTTTTTTGTCATCTCTACACTGAACATGGGGCTTGAACTCACAAGGGCTTGATCACCCCAAGATCAAGATTGCATGCTCCATTGACTGAGCTAGTCAGGTGTCCACTAATTTTGTTTATTTTTGCCATTTAAGTCTATGAATTCATCTACAAATTTGGGTGGAGGATCAATCTTGTTTTGTCTATATACATGACCACTGCCCAGTATAATTTATTGAACCTATCATCCTTTTATTACTGCTCTGTAGTAATACGTTTGATATAAATCATATGTCTATGTGTTGTGGATCATTAACTAGACTTTGTATTCTGTTCTCTTGTCTATTTGTCTTCATGAATCCACACCATACTATCTTAATCATTGTATTTTGTATTAAGTCTTTATTTGGGGTAGAACAAATGTTGATTTTCCTTCTTCAGACATAATGAAAAGGTTGTTTATTCTCTTAGGAATGTCTTCTTTTCCTTTCCTTTCCTTTCCTATCCTTTTCTTTTTTCTTTTCTCTTTTCTTCCACTCTCTTTCCTTTCCCTTCCTTTCCCTTCCCTTCCCTTTTCTTTTTTTTTTTTTAATTTTTTTTAATGTTTATTTATTTTTGACAGAGACAGAATGCGAGTGGGTTAGGGGCAGAGAGAGAGGGAGACACAGAATCTGAAACAGGCTCCAGGCTCTGAGCTATCAGCACAGAGCCCGACGCGGGGCTCGAACTCACGAGCTGTGAGATCATGACCTGAGCCGAAGTCAGACACTCAACCGACTGAGCCACCCAGGTGCCCCCCCCTTCCCTTTTCCTAAGAGATGCCACACCAGTTGTCTTCCCATTCATTCTGACATTGGTAAAATGGGACTTCACTCTTGCTCACTCTCAGCCTCCCTAGAGTAATATATAGATTTTATTATCATTTTCAAATAACTGACTTTTGGCTTCGATTTTCTATGTTTGCTTTCTATTTCATTAAATTCATTTCTTATCATTTCATTTATTTTAAAAATCTCTAATAAAATTTATTTATTTATTTATTTATTTATTTATTTATTTATTTATTTTTCTTCTCTAACTTCAGATGAAATGTAGTTTTAATTAACATGCAGGGAAAATAAGAAGTTTTAAGGAAATAGATAATGTCTTTAAATGAATGGTAACAGGGGCGCCTGGGTGGCTCAGTCGGTTAAGCGTCCGACTTCGGCTCAGGTCATGATTTCGCGGTCTGTGAGTTCGAGCCCCGCGTCGGGCTCTGTGCTGACAGCTCAGAGCCTGGAGCCTGTTTCACATTCTGTGTCTCCCTCTCTCTGACCCTCCCCCGTTCATGCTCTGTCTCTCTCTGTTCAAAAATAAATAAACGTTAAAAAAAATTTAAAAAAAATAAATGAATGGTAACAAAAATACTACATATTAAAACCAGTGAGACGCAGTTAAAATGGTACTTAGGGGAAAATATATAGGTTTTAATTCTGTTTTAACTTCTCACAGTTTTATTATGTTGCATTTACTTCATTCATATAAAAAATTCTTTATTCCTTTAACTTCTAAATACCTATTTGTTTTGATCTCTAGTATAATTTCTTAAAGTCACAGATAATAGCATGATTTCAGTCTGCTGAAATCTGTTCAGATCTGCTTTATAGCTTAATATATTCATTCATGTGTGCTCAAAAAAATGTGTATTCAGTAATTGTTCATTTTAGTGTTTATATATCCTGTATATCAGTATGGCCAGGATTTAATTTCAGCTACTGTATTTTTAATTTCTAGATATATTTGATATGTTTTCAAATATTCTGTTATTTGTATGGTCTCTCATACTCTGACCCAATTTCAAACTTGGTTTATATCTCTTGGACTAAATAGGCATAATTATTTTGCAGTTTGATTTGAACATTTCTGTAGTTATTGTGTTTCTGTTTATGCTTTTTGTGGTTTTGTTGCTTCTTGGTTATGAAATCTTATTTTCTCATGTGCCTAACTATATTTAATCATGTAGTGTTCAGTGGATTGAAAAATTGTTAGAAATAATTGGAGGCTTAGGATACTGCTATCCTCTCACAGAGAAAATTTAAATTTCCTTCTGGTAGGCCCTTGGGAGCATTAACAGTCCCACACCACTTTAATTCAATGTTTTGTTTTCTTTGGATTAAGACTATCCAAATTGTATTATGATGATTTTGTATAGCCAATGCAAAACTTCTTGACTGTGAAGTCAAGCAAGGGAGAAATTTTCTATAAATTTTTTCCAGCAAATGGCTATTTTAGTTCAAACATATCTTGTTGGGTTAGCTCTGTTATATAGGCAGCATCATAATAATGTGAGTGGAGTTATGGATATGAATTCCTACTTTGATGTTCAAAGTCCACCTGTTAGAAATCAAACAGCATATTCCACAGAAAGTTTTCCTACGCATCATTAATTTTCTCTTTATTTCCACATTAACAAAGTTTATGAGGCATTGTGAGTCTGTCTTCTGCTATGAAACTTGTAACTTTCTGTTTTCAGTAATCATCCAGACTTCTAATCTCTGCATTCAGGATATCCCATGCTCAATTATTTTACATTACCAATATGAGCTTTGTTTTCCTAATACAAATCTAGCTTCCAGCTTCACTACCTTCTTAGCATTTCCCAGAATAGATTATATTCTTCCTAGGTAATTCTATACCTCCCCCCTGCAAAGCTTTTCTTCTTCTCTTTACTTACTTACTTACTTACTTACTTACTTACATAAATAAATAAATAAATAAATAAATAAATAAATAAATTTAATAAAATTTAAAAATTTAAAAAAATATGTCCTTAAAGAACTATATTATTATTTTTTCTTTTCTATTGTAGAGAACTTACTGCTTATCTCAGCCCAAATAAACTTACCTTATTTTCAAGCTCAGAGTTAAATAACAATTGCCCTATCATTTGGACATTGTCCAGGATTTATTTAAATTATTCTAAATGTATATCTTGTCTTCCAGTGAAATTACATACTTTTCAAGAAAACAAGCTTTTCAAATATGTTTGTAAAATTTATAGTACTAAGTATATAAGAAAACCTGATGAGTGTTCATTTAAATACAGAAAAGTATAATGTGATGAGAACAGAATTACTAAGAATCTAAACTAAATAATATCAAAAAGACCTATAAAAATGATTAACATTTATATTTACCTGACTCAAAATTAGCAACTAACAACTGTAACAATTTTTCACTACTTTGATAATGGAAATTCTAATGTATTAAAGTAACTATTTCATTAATGTCTTTTATTGCCAAAATATAAGAATAACTCCTGTAAAAGTTCCCAAATAGTTTCTATGTTTATGACTAATTCAGACTACTTTAGAATTACATTTCATCACTAAGTACTTACTGTAGTTGTACTTGTTTTTGTGGAAAAAGTTGGCTGCATTGTGGTCCAAGGAAACACATGAATTATGACTGTTATAGTGGCTGACAGCTGACTTGCTTTATTCCCACCTAATTCATCAGTAACTTCAATAAGTAGCTGGAAAGTCATAGGTTCCTGAATCCCTTGAAATGCATCATATTGGAAATTCTGAGTGGTGGCCAAAGAAGGAGGATCAACACTTAGTCTCCAAAGTGCGAATTGATTATTTGTATTTCCTGAGAATGATGAGGTAATAAAACAGAAATAAAAGTACATTATGTACTATGTTATTTCTATTGTCTTGTTTAAGTTCTTACTTTAAAATATATTGCATGATAATCTGTTCCTAATGATTACAAAATATCTCACATGAATATCTTGTAAAATAGCTTAGAAGTGACTTACTTGAAATTTTAAGTCTTACCTCCTACAGGTGAATATCTCAGCCGTTCCTGTGGAGAATCTTTCTTTGAACAGTTGAGCTGAATAAAAGGAGTTCTAAGAATGGAGTTGATCTGGGTTTCCAAATGTGGCGGATTGTACACAGGAGGTCTATCATTTATATTATATAATACAAGAAAATTATCTGTTTTAGCTTATGTCTTCAAAATCTTGGCATATCTAATAGTTATTTGCTTGTTTTTATTACTCATTATTTTTACCTTTATAATATCACTGAAGCATGCTTTTACAATCCATCTTAGTTATTTTATGTTTGAAGAGCATATTTTAGCATTTCATCACAGAAATGTTGTTTGGGGTTTTCCAACAGTACAGTCTACCTTCTATTTTTAATTTTATAATGAGGATTTTTTTTAAGTATACTTCACTCCCAACATGGAGCTTGAATTCATGATCTTGAGATCAAGAGTCATGTGCTCTGCCAACTGAGCCAGCCAGATGCCCCATGAATGAGGAATTAATTTTTAATAATGTCTGTTTCCTATGTAATTTTGCTAAGATAGGTACAGATGACATTCATGAGATCACTGAATTTTAAAATTAGGTCATAAACTAAATGTTATCTACCCTTATTGTTTCCCTTTAATCCAGAAGTTATATGTCATCAAGTCTCTGAAACAATTCCTCAAAAAGGGTACTCACTACTTAAAAGAAAGTGTATTTCACTATTGGACAGCTTTACTTGTTAGAAATATTCATTTTTATTGACTCAAATATTTTTTGCCTGAAGATTTAACTTATTCTTCCTAGTTTTTGTTCTGAAGAAACTCAAAATCTAATAAGGCATGTGATTTACATTTCAAACATGTGAGACATTCCAGCAATTAGATTGAAAGTGGAACTATATTATTTCTGAGAATGTTTGAATTCTTAGGTTCTTTGACTCTATAATCTAGAATAGAAAGTTCTGATAGACTACCTCCTCTTCTTGCCTGTAACCTCCCTCCTCTTCTTGCCTGTAACATTGTTATATTATCCCCTCTCTTGAAAAATGTAAACATAGTATGAGACATTTTCCAAGTAGCTATCAATGAAGACACCAGCAAATTGTCAGAATGGAATGTGAAATGAAACTGATTTATGTCCTCAGTTCAGGGAAATGAAGTGCCTAATTCCATTTATGCTTTCCTTCCTTTCTTTAGTAACATTTCCTGAACATTCTTGGGTTTCTTCAGTTTGAACAGTCAATTCCTTAGAAGTCACCTGGGAGTGTGGAACAAATTCCATTGTCTTTTTTTTTTTTCTCACCAACATAATGCAGCTTGGTTTGTTGGATTGCCCAGTGGAGACCATAAAAGGGCACTTACTAATATTTAAGCCCCATTTCACTAAGTATTGGTTTCTTTAAAATTAAAGCCTTGATAACCATATTTACCTAAAAATGAATTATACTTAGCTTCCCTTTCTCCTTCCAAATACAATAAAAAATAGGGAAAGATAGTATCTGTTCTTTCACAGTTTCTCATAATTGCTTTAATACAGTAAATAATAATAACTATTATAACAATATTCATTATATATATTATATATAATAATATATATTATATGAATTATATAATATATATATTAATAATAATATTCAGTAATATTTATGGATGCATAATATACGCTAGACTCTAATGTATCTACACTAATATATAGTTACCAATGCCATGAAAAATGTAGTATTATTATCCTAAAATGGAAAGTGAAGAGATAAAATAGCTCAACAGCTAAATAAAGTGTATGGAAACCAGAATTCAAAAATTAGTTCCAGAATGCAAACTTTTAACCTGTGTACAGTACTGTCTCTTTATTTAATACTGCTTTCTACTTAATCATAATCAGTGTTTACACTATTACAACACTAGTCTACTGAGTTATGTGTTCTCATAAAAAGTTCCTTCTACTCCTTAAGATATTCTGAATGGTATTACTTCATTGAAAGAGGACTTTTCTTCATCTTTTAAATGATGGTTCAGTTTATATGCTCTCTTAAAGCATTTCCAGTTCTATGAAACTATGGTTTGTGTGTTTCATATTTTTCATACTGCATGTCTGATATTTGAGCTGAGATTTTAACAAAATAGAGTTTCCTTGTTAATCAGACATTTTTTTAATTAACCAAATATATTTTAAGTTTTATAAACTGAAATGCTAGTTGTAAAACAATATATATTAAATGCAAATATAGGTTGCTGTGTTTCTCTGTGAAAGAGAATATAGTATATATGTAATTGTAAACATACTCTATATGACAAAATATAGCAATACATACTAAACATACACCCACACATGCACACACACAGTCACATATGCATGTCTATTCCCAGTGGCTCAGATCCTATTACTGCAGAATAGCCAAGATGATTTAGAAACTTAAAACTGGATGTTAGCACAGTTCTTTACCCCTACATCTTTGCACAATATTGAATCTTCAGAGAAAATTCCTGTTCTACCACTTATTTTTTTTTATTGGACTCATTAATTCATTTGCTGTTTTCCTGTATTCTCAAGTTACTCATTTGTGAAATAAAACAGATATACTAGACTACTAATACTATTGATTTGAATATGCAGTAGCACTTCCTTAAAGATTAAATAAGAAAATGTTTAACTTAACTTTAAAGTGAATCACAGTAAAGTGGAGTAAATGATATTTAGAACTTCATGGCTTTATTTTGAATGTTGTAGTATACTACCATCATTATAGGGGTAGTGTGAATTAATGAAGAGACAACCAGAATTGTTGAAGAACTTTGGGGGAAAAAAAAACACTCTATGGTTATCTGGACAAGATCAAATATAAGGACATGAGTTAATTAGCTAAGTTGAAATTATTTATATATTTTTTTGTAATGTTTGTTACCTTTAAAAATTAATCCATGTCACAACATTAATCAGGAATTAACAAACATAAAGACCGTAAAAGCATTACTGGAAAGGATCGAATGTAAGGACCAACACAGTCTCAGATGGAAGCTGTCTAAAAGCTTTCAAAAAAATCTTTCCATGATAATTTGTGGCTATTATTTATTGATGGCAGAATCCAAGTTCATCTCTTGACCTTATTTTCTAGACCTGTATTTTCCGACAGTCTTTGAAATCTCCATTATTATGTTTTTGAACTCGAGGAACATGTTGGAAGGAAAAATTTTTACTTTTCGAATATTGTTATGGCCAGGCTTTATGCTAGTTTTTAATATTGAGCACAAGAAGACTCTGCCAAGCTTGAATCATCAGCTCCTATTTCTGGGGTGTTGTTTCTATGGCTTGGCATTTAATATATTATGCCAATGTTCCTTGTCAGAATTAATTTTGGCAAAAAACCATCATTATACTGACTAACTGAATCTCCAGTTACAGAATAATGTAGCACATTCGCTTTTCTAAATGTTCCCAATTAAAATATTAAAAGTATAACTATTGAATTATGGAAGTTGCCTCAATAAAAAGTCTACAAGAGAGAGAAAAAGTAAGTTTTAGTTGTTTGTACATTTCAAAAACAGATTATTAAACTTTTAGAATGCAGGAATTTCTTTTATCTAAGAAAAATGGGTAGGTAATGTTGCACCTTTCTCTTACTTTCAACCCATAAATAAAGCAAGGTAATATGATTCATAACGTTATTGCTCATACTCTCAAAGTTTACAATATATATTTATTAACTAAATTTCAATAACTAAAAATAAACAGTTTATCTGGGAAGTTCTTTCAAAACTATTACCAATTAAAGACAAATAAGTTAAGGGGCACCTGGGTGGCTCAGTCAGTTAAGCAGCTCAGAGCCTGGAGCCTGGTTCGGATTCTGTGTGTCCCTCTCTCTTGGCCCCTCCTCTGTCTCTGTCTCTGTCTCTGTCTCCCTCTCTCTTTCTCTGTCTCTCTCCCTCAAAAATAAATAAACATTAAAAAAATGTCCATCAACTGATGAATGGATACAAAAATTGTGGTTTATATACACAATGGAGTACTACGTGGCAATGAGAAAGAATGAAATATGGCCCTTTGTAGCAACATGGATGGAACTGGAGAGTGTGATGCTAAGTGAAATAAGCCATACAGAGAAAGACAGATACCATATGGTTTCACTCTTATGTGGATCCTGAGAAACTTAACAGAAACCCATGGGGGAGGGAAAGGGAAAAAAAAAAAAGAGGTTAGAGTGGGAGAGAGCCAAAGCATAAGAGATTCTTAAAAACTGAGAACAAACTGAGGGTTGATGGGGCGTGGGAGGGTGGGGAGGGTGGGTGATGGGTATTGAGGAGGGCACCTTTTGGGATGAGCACTGGGTGTTGTATGGAAACCAATTTGACAATAAATTTCATAAAAAAGTTAAAAAAAATGTGATGACAAGATTCTTTTTAAGAAATAAAGAAAAGTAGGCTGGAAAGCTTCACGTCTGAGGAAAACTGCTTGGAAACGGAGCAGTGAGGGTACCAGTGATTGAGGTGGGGAACAAATGCAAAAGAAAAAAGAAATAAACTTCATGACAACTTATAGCCCTTTGACCAGTACTTGAGATAGGTAGAGTGACCTTCCTCAAGGAGCTTGGCTGTCTTGATGCTAATAGTTTGCTAGAGGCAAAAGGCAACCTTAGTTTGACATTAGCCTGACCTCCAGGATGCTATAAAAAAAAAATCTCTTTGGAAACTTTCTTTATCTCTACCCAACCCACAAGATATATGATAGCGCTTATCGTCCAAGCATATGGCCACTGATCTACATGTGAAGTGTCTCATAACTAAGGTTTTACTAGACAGTAGTAAGTGACCTTTTCCTAACAACAGCTAGCACTGCAGGGTCCTAGAAACCTTGCTTCCAAATTCCTTAGAGACTTATGCTATCCCTAACTACCTCCCCACTTGAAAGCACACAATGAGCGACTCCTTACAACCCCAATGCAGCTCTTCCTGCCCACAGGTCCTGACCCCACTTTAATAAAACCATCCTTTTAGCACTGAAGACATCTAAAGAGTTCTTTCTTGACTGTTCACTCCCAAACCTCAACATTTCACATCAGTGACAATGAGATCTCTGTGGCTGCTCAGAACCCCCTTCATATGTGGCCTGCTCTGGGCTTCTTGTGCTCTGGGTACCAGGGCTGAGGAGCCAGGGGCAAACTTCTCCCATCCCAACAGCATGGGCCTGGATAAGAACACAGTGCATGACCAAGAGCATATAATGGAGTATCTAGAAGGTTTCATCAACACACCGGAGGTAGAGATGTTCCCACAGGCACTGCACTTCCATTATTTCAAACTGCATGATTATGACAGCAATAATTTGCTTGACAGCCTAGAACTTTCCACAGCCATTGCTGGCATCCATAAGGAGGAAAAGGAACAGGCATCACCAATGAGTGAAGTTGAACTGATTAACTTAATAGATGGTGTTTTGAGAGAGGATGACAAGAACAATGATGAATGTATTGACTGTGCTGAATTTGCCAAATCACTGAAATAGACCTTGCTTGGCCATCTAGTTATATGCAAATGTGACCCATTATAATGCGGCTGAACACTTTTGGTCATGCGAAATAACACATTTCCAACTACTGCTAACTGCATTTTGGTAAAAACCTGTAGCAGTTTGCTACGCTGGGTTAAGAAACAGAAATCAAGAGAAATAGAAGAGAAATGGGACATATTATAGTCCCCAAGTACTGTTAAATCTCTTATTGGACAAGTGCTTGATTAAAACATCCTTTTAAAAATGTTGGATAATTGGAGTGGAGTACTCAGGAACTTGACTGTGGAATACTGCTGGTCTCTTGGTTTTCATTCATGCTACCTGAAAAGTAAGACAAGCTTTGTCAAGTGGACACATTTTCACTAACAGTAGAGAAATGGCATGAATGCCAAATGTTTCCCTTGGAGTGCCCTACATCTTCAGATACATGTGGCCAGTATTCTGGAAAGTTCCCCTGTCCTGAACAATGATTTGCCCTGGGCAAGTGAGTATTAGACTATTTCAAAGCAACAGCATAAGGAGAATATGACATATAGTAAGTATGTTCAGCTAGCCATAGAGTCTAAGATTCTTTATTTTCTGGCACTTTGGAAATGATACACCACTGACCTATTATTTTAGTTTTAGTTTTTAAGAATTTACTAAAACTACTGTCACATCCGTATACTTTATTTTGTGTCTTCCTAAACTTAGGAGAGACCTTAAATTAAAAAAAAATGTTTTATTCTAACCATTAGCAAACGTTTTAGCTTTCTTAATATTTGTATTTACCTTTTATTTCTAGGGTTTGTTTTTGTGGTTTAGAAACTATTAGTAATGCAAGGACTGTATCCTTCCTGCTCAATGCAGAGAGGGTAAAGCTACTAGCTGGCCTTACTAAAGTGAGGAGGAAAAGGTCACCAAGCCCAGTGAGTAACCTGCTGCAAGCTGTATTTAGAAGGAATGGCGTTTTCATTATCTCTTCTAGTTTAAATACGTGAATTCTTTCAGATCAGGAAAGATTAGAAAAAAAGCCTAAAAACTCTTAACAGTGCAAATCTCAGTAATGGTTGAAAGTTAGAAGCATTTGTAATTTGGTTTATTGGTTATAGTAGACATACTATAATAAAAAATCTGAAATGATGATTGAATGGGGAAGAAAAACTGCACAGAATTTTCTCTAAGACATTTAGAGACATGTTAAAATATTCTTATAAGAAAACATGTATTTATAAAAATGGCTTCCTGTGTCAAGAATTTTTGCTCTCAGAGCTGCATTGTAAAGTATTCTTGTAATACCTAGTTACTTTGAAAGATTTATACAATGAATCTTCGCTATAGGACCAATAAAACTGATAAAACTGATAAACTAAAGAAACAAGGCAAAGTCATTTTCAATTTCTCTCTTGTTAGTGTGGAAAACAAAGCTATCTATATATTTTTATTTTTCATTTAGGAAATTATTTTCAATATAGAAATTGTAATTATTTTTTTTAATTTTTTTAATGTTTATTCATTTTTGAGAGATGGAGAAAGACAGAGCATGAGTGAGGGATGCGCAGAGAGAGAGGGAGACCCAGAAACTGAAGCAGACCCCAGGCTCCAAGCTGTCAGCACAGATCCCAATGCGGGGCTCAAACCCACGAACCATGAGATCATGACCTGAGCCGAAGTCAGATGCTTAACCGACTGAGGTACACAGATGCCCCTAGAAATTGTAATTCTTAATGATATTTATAATTTTTATTTTACATTCTGGAGATAGAATAGATCTTAATATAGTCTCAATATTCCTTAATATAAATCATAGTTAAATGAAAAATCTCAAATGGAAACTTAACTAAGTTAAGTAAGTTTTCTAATGGCAACATGCTATACTAACATGGGTACAGTACACTGATTCTAATTATCCAGAGTAGTAATATAATATAAAGAAATTAAGAACTTACTCTGCAAGAGGCAATTAATGTCTTTAGACAGGACATTCTCTTACATAAATGTTTAGAGAAGATGTAAGTCTTTAATATCTAATTTAAAATGGTAGCCAATATTTGTGGAGTTCATGGAGAGAAAAACAGATTTATATATTGTGCAAAATGTTTTAAAAATCTTGCTTCTCATAGATTGATGAAATAAACAATAATATTCAAGAAATGCAAAAACCTTTTAGATATACATTCTACAAATTATATCACATGCAAGACAATGACAAGTTCTTCAAGTTTTCATTTTACTCACTATATACTTACACACCAAATATATTTGGAAAGAAAGGAGACTCCAGAAACCAGCTAGGGTATAGTGGTGTACAATAGATCAAACCAACTAATTTCCAAGCTCTTAAACTGGAAAATAATATTGCGATTTTGTTGTTATTTATTTGTTTAATGCAGCATGCTTTCCATCAAATGAAAAATTCAAATTTAAATATAATTGCTGTATTAGTTTGTATGTAATTGTAATAATAATAATAATATAAGATTACCCATTAAATCACATTTTTATACTTTAAAAATATTGTACTAAAAATTGTGTAAAAACAGTGGCATCTGTGTGGCTCAGTTGGTTGAGTGTCCGACTTATGCCCAGGTCATGATCTCTCGGTTGTGAGTTCAAGCCCCGTGTCAGGCTCTGTGCTGACAGCTCTGAACCTGGAGCCTGCTTTGGATTCTGTCTCTCTCTCTTCTCTCTCTCTCTCTCTCTCTCTGCCCCTTCCCTGCTCATGCTCTTTCTCTCTCTCAAAATAAATAAAAATTGTGTAAAAACATAATATATGGCATAACTTCCTAATACCAAGATACTAGCATTCTATCTGTGAAATAAAATGTTTTGATATTTACCCACCGAAAAAAAATATGCTAAATTGTTAGTGACTACTCTAGACTTTCAGAAGGCAGGCAGGTGGTATTTAGAAAATAATTCTTATAAGTAGGGAAGGAATATTGTACATAAATTAATCACAAACTAGAAAAAAACAGTGATTTTTTTTTCTTTTTTGGCTTTGTGAATTGTCAAGGTAGTAATCCTCTTTATGATTGTGATTTGGCAATTTTATTAAAATAAATTTATGTTCAGTTTTTGGTTAATGCAGGATCGGAATTAATCATAGAATTTGAATGTGAGAATTAAGTTAACTTAAGCAATTAAAAAAAATCTTCAATTGTTTATTCTGGGATTAACTGAAAAATCTTAAAAATTAAAAATGACCAACTTTCATCTCCAGAGATTCTGATTTTATAGGTCTGTGATGAGTTTCATGAATCTCTATTTTGAACAAGCTACTCATGGGATCGTAATGTGCACTATCTATAAAATCATGGATTCAATGCACTATTAAATAAATCCTAGAAGATATGACTGAGGATTTGATGGAAAATTCTAAGTCATTGCAGTAGGGCTGTAGATTCAAAACACATTACAGATTCCTAAGGTTTTTCACTTCCTCAATTGTATTTTAGGTATAAGACTTTCTTCTATTTATCATTTATATGCAATTTGTATAAAGTGAGTGTTTTATGGGTTCATTTTCTTCTATTGCTATTATAATTAATGATATAACACATTATGTGGATATAAGTTAAGATTGAATGTTGCATGCTAAAATCTAAAAAATCAAGAGTAACTCTCTTAGCGGTACTACTATTCATAAACATCTTTCATTTAGGATAAATGAAGATTTTTGGCATTCTAAAGTGAACAATTTATTCTCATAAATATATGCACTTAAATTCAGCTTCTTATTCTTACAAAGTTTAATGCAGCCTATATTTTTTTTGTCTATGTGGTAAAGTTATTAGGTAGCTATGGAAAAGAATCATCTGGAACACACATTGAAATATCTTTTCAAGTTAAATATCGATGTATTTTTCAGTGACCTTTCAAAATTTCAAAGGGAAATTTAGAGAAAAAAATGGTGATGCTCACCCAGTTAAAGTTGGGGATAGGTGTGAATAAGTCTTAAAAATTTGTAATCAAAGTGCTTAATTTTTATCCTAAAATGTTTCTCAATGCCTTGACTGGGTACACCAGTAATTTCCCAGCCAGTGAGTTGTTGCAGAATCACCAGCATGTATTAATTGATTTTAAGTAGTCAAAAAGTCTGTTTGAGAATTTTACTTTGTGCCATAACCAAACCAGTTGCTGTGACGGTCTGTGCTGCAAAAACTAAATTGATTTTATATAAAATAGGATGATTAATGCATTCATGGTATCTACATAATATTTTATGATAAAGAGAGAGAAAAAGAGAAATGGGAATTCAAATTTATAAGTAAATGCTAAAGCTGACCAATGACCATATCAACATGAGGTCCTGAAACCCAGACTCGAAACTAGGAGAGGTGAAACTAAGATATCGTAAGCCAGGCTGCATGAAGAGGATTATAGTAGTTTTTAATGGATAGTGAATCCCTCTCAAAGCAGAAAAAGTAAATCTCTTTGGAAAAAAGCATCCTTAATTTTCACTCCAATGTTCCCTCAGAGTGAGATCATTCACATCTGAGTGAAAAACAAAGATCACATAGGAAAAAAAGGCCCAATGAATGAGCATTTGTTGATACAACCAACAAGAGGGCATTTCCAGTGTCCACTTATTGTTCGCAGAGATTCTGATCCATTCTTAGTGGTGTTGGGCTTTTCTGATGTAGTCAGATATACCCATTCCATCCTGTGGCAGAATGAGCCTACCTGAGCTGCCTTATGTTGTTAGGTTGGGGGTTGAGAAATGAGGGATCTGGGTCAATTTCTTCTGTTGAGTAAGGAAACATAAGATAAGTTGCCAGTTTCTCAAATCCTGGGATTCCAAACAAGTCCATAATCTTCCTAGAATCTTTGAGAGCTCTCCTTTGGTTGCCTTTTGTGTTATTTCATGGGTGTACAGTTGTGTTTAGAAGAGAGGGGCAGGAAGAAAGGGGACTATACCAAATTGACTGGAGTTTTTGAAAATTAAGAAATTAAAAATTAAAAAATTATGAAAATAGTCTATTCTTGAAAACTCTCAGACCAGGAAGAAGGCTGGGAGAATATTTTGGAAGTTAGAGTATCTTAATTTGTGATTATTTCCAGGGTACTCTTTACCCAATCATAAATTTACCAGAAATTCATCAGATATGTGATTTTTATTTTTTCTCTCTCTAGAAAAATAAAGTGGGGAATAACAAATTTTTTCTGTTAATTTATTTTTTCTCTATAAAATCACATTAATGTTTTTCTTCGTCTTTCTCAAGAAGTGTAAATTCACATTATTTCTACAATGGTGTGTGTCTTGGGCTTACCAAGTTTCTATGAGACAACTTTGGCCAAAACTTGGGTCTGTTTATTTTCATATAGTCCTGTGAAATGTCTGCCCAATCCAGTGAATCTGCCTCAATGAAATAAAGAACTATGAATTGATCTCACCATTGCATCATTTCAGCTATAAAAAGATCAGAATACCTCCCTACTTTGAAGTAGACACTTTTGTTTGCAATCCTACAAATGGTAGACACTATAGAACTACTTGGGAATACAAATAAAAAAAAGAAATTCCACAGTCAGAGGGCAGAGCAGTGTGGACAGTATCTGAATTTTACACAAAACTGTTTTGAGTTGAAAATAAAAAAGGTTTGAAAATAATATACATCTAACTATGCAGTGCTCCCTGCTCCCATTATTGTACTCTTATACCTGCCCTCAAGTACCATCACCAGAGAGAAACTTCAACTTGAAACTAGTAGTCAATATTCTCTTGCTTTTTTTTTTAATAACTTTTTGAAATGGGTGTAATAGTGCTTCTAATCTTTTGGAACTTATTAATACTTAATAGCATATTGCTAAGATCCATTGCATATGGCTGATGTGACTATGAATTATTCATTCTGACTGCTATATCATCATTTGTCCACTGTTCTATCTTATCGTCAAGATCCTAAGTTTTATTTTGTATGATGAGGTTTTTTTTTAAATTTTTTTTTCAACTTTTTTAATTTATTTTTTGGGACAGAGAGAGACAGAGCATGAACGGGGAGGGGCAGAGAGAGAGGGAGACACAGAATCGGAAACAGGCTCCAGGCTCTGAGCCATCAGCCCAGAGCCTGAAGCGGGGCTCGAACTCACGGACCGCGAGATCGTGACCTGGTTGAAGTCGGACGCTTAACCGACTGCGCCACCCAGGCGCCCCTGTATGATGAGTTTTAAGATACTAATAATATTATTAAAAATTACTAATAAGGGGCACCTTGGTGGCTCAGTCGATTAAGCATCTGACTTCGGCTTAGGTCATGATCTCATATTTCATGGGTTCGAGCCCCATGCTGGGCTCTGTGTTGACAGCTCAAAGCCTGGAGCCTGAAGCCTGCTTTGTTTCCCTTTCTCTCTACCCATCCCCTGCTCACTTGCTCTCTCTCTCTCTCTCTCTCTCTGTCTCTCTGTCTCTCTCAAAAATAAGTAAGTTTAAAAAACAATGACTAGTAAAAGCAAGCCATGGAAGAGCAATAAGAGTGAGTTCTGAACCAAGGATTATGAAAGTGTTCAAGTTTGTGCATGTGAGGTCAACTTTATAAAATTAATGAAAAGGTCCTTTCAGATTTAAATTTCCAGAAAAATGACAGGAACATCTTCTACTACAAATTGCCTAAAATGATGAATTTGAGTTTATTGAATTGAATTTACAGGAAAGAAAAGGAAATCCATAGATGTCACCAATGGTAAGGAAACTGAAACGCAGAGCAAAAGGATGCAAACTCATTTTGCCCAGACCAGGGAGGGTCAGTCATCAGGTTTTCACAGGGCCCAAACAGTAAGAAGTCTGGCATTAATATCTGCACAGAGAGGACTAGAGAACAGGTCTTGAAACTGCATGAGGCAAGGAGTTAAACTGATGTCTGTGCAGAGTCAGAATTCATCAAAAGTGGTCCTTTCACTGGGAGTAGTACTACATACATTTTGGCCATGGCTACAAAGCTTTTCTGTCCCCAGGGTTCTGGAAAGGAAAATAAAAAATTCCTTGGAATAAATAAAGACCAGAATCCTATGTTTGTTCTGGTATGGAGTTCAAATTTACCCTTTTTTCATACTATGGGAATCTCAAAGAAAAGATTGGTAAAATTTTACCCAAAACCCATGATATTCATAGAGTGCAAAACAAAAATAAACGTAAATCTGTTTTGGAGGGATCATTTTACAAGCCAGTTGATGGACTTTTCATTTAAGAAAAACAAAAATCCCTTCAAAAGATAAGCACATAATGAAAAATTGCAAAACATAAACAAATAATTCTCTAGGAAATGACAGAATTATCTGAAAGGGACAATATGTAAGTATGCTTAAATTGACTAAAGTAAAAAAAAAAAACTAAATACACTATTATAGACTACAAGCAAAGCAAACGGACCTATGAAAGATACAAGACTTGATAAATGTCATTATTTCTGTATCATTTGGAAATAATAGTAAAGATCATGTAACAAATATAACTTTATGTAAGTATATAGTTTATGCTAATTGTAGTTTATAAACTCATCACTGACATCTTGTCTGCCTTAGTAATTATGAGCAAATACAGTAAGTAAATAAGTTCCTAAATACAGAGACTATCACCTCTCTATTCTCCTTATATACTGGGTAACTCCTTAGAACTTAAGATAAACTTAAGAACTTAGAACTTCCTGCCTTAGTAATTATGAGCAAATACAGTAAGTAGTAAGTTCCCAAATACAGAGACTATCACCTCTCTATTCTCCTTATATATTGGGTAAACTCCTTAGAACTTAAACTCCTTATCCTACAGCTTTACTTGAAAAGAAACATAAACACCCACAATACCATATAATACAGGAAACCAATGAAATTAATGGTCTATCTCCCCATCTCTGCCCCCTTTCTCTCATATTGGTTTATTTTGCAAAATAACAAGACAAGGTAGAAATCTGTACAAAGTTTACTAATACAGTGAGAAATAGTATTGAATTATTAGTTAAATCTTCCCCTTTAATTCATTTTTTGGAAATTAAGGTAAAAGACTATATTATATCCCTTAAATGGCATAGTGAGACTCAAAAGCCATGCCTTTATTATGTTTTTCTTCTTAGTTTATGGGATCAATTTTCCATATGGTATTTGTAGTTCTTAAAGGAAAGTTTGTATTTTGGCTTGCTTTCTTGTAAAACACATGTTCTTTAGTTCTTGGAATCTGATTGAACATCCTCTGTCTCAGAGGATGCCCAGAAGGCCGTTTTTATGTTATCTCTGAGGTTTATACACACACAGACTCCAGCCAGAGACTAGGCTTTAATTATTTTAACTAAAGAGGGCTTTCCAGTTGTGGGTGGGCATAGACATAATTTCCCCTTTGTCTTTTTTTCCACACAGATTTTTTTATTGAGCCAAAATAACAAAAATAGTAAGAATAATGCTTCCCACCCATGCTTTCATCATGCTGTTAAGATTTGCTGCATTGCAAAAAGAAAAGTAAAGTAGTTTGGATTAAACAACAACAGCATTGAAAATAGAAGGAAATTCATATTCAGGTTCAAAGAAATAACAAAAACCAAAACGCTTCAAGCTTTATTTCTGCATTTTCTAGTCTTAGCCAAAGAAGAAAAAGAGAAAACTCAGAAAGAAAAGCTCTTGTGTGGGTATATGTATCCAATGTTGCTGTCATGCTAATGTTCAGAATCTCATGAGAAATCTTGGTTTCCATAGTGAGTGCAATTGTATGTCTGACACACTGCACTAATAGAAGATGGTATGAATGTTGACAGACTATATAGAAACCAAAAAGGCATTGAAGCCAACATAAGAGTATCTACTAAATCATAATCTGGAATTTCCTTTGTTATGGTCTGGCAAATTGCCCATTATCAAACTAGAGTAAATATAGTAGTCCTACCGAGGATTATCCAGTATTAACTTGTCCAATTTTTCCCTTGCCCTTTAAGCTTACAATACTATTACTCTCTTTATTTTAATCATCTGACCCTGTCTACATTAATGAAGTAATGAAGGGAATTTAAGTTTAAGACCTTTAATTTCTTTTCTTTGAATTAAAGCCTTAGATGCCATTTTGTCCATTTTTAATAAAAATATGTTACATATCTATCATAATTTACCCTTTACAAAGTACAATTTCTCAAGTATGTCAGAGTAGCTCTGAAAGTTAGATAGGAAGGAAAATATTCTGCCTTATGAATAAGGAAACAAAGGTGCAGAGTAGTAAATCATTTGGCTAAGTAACCAGTCTTAGTAAGTGATCAAATCACAGGATTCTGCCTTCCAGCCTCCACAATCTGGAGTCAGGATTTTGAGTCACAATTCTGTCCCTCTCACAGCTTCCCAGGCAAGGAACCTCTCTGTTCCTTAATGGTAAAATTGGAATAAAAACTTCCTGTCTTTTAGATTTTTGTGAGAGTTAAAAAATATGTATGCAAAGCACTTGACAGCACCTGTGTAGTACATCCTTAATAAGCATTAACTATTATTATTTCCAAAGAAAGAAGGATTTTTTTCACTTGTGTGTAGCCTTAGTATCTTACTTGTATTCCTTTCCCCGTTCTAGTCTATACATATCCTCCCATATTTAAATACTCAACCACACTCTACCTTGGAACTTTTTCTTTCTGTCTACCACCATGATCAGGACTCTGTCATGTATGACAAAACCATCATTGTTAATCCTTCAAGTATCATCTTCTTCTCCCTCACCCTTACCCCCCCTCTTTTTCCCCCAAAAGTCACACATTATTTGACTTTCCAGCTGAAAATGACCTTCTAGTTTATCACTCTTGTTTCACAGGTTAGGCATATAGAGCCCAGAAAATCTAGTGCTTTGTGCAAAGAGAAATAAGTCACCAACATAGAGGAGCAGAACAAAGCCCTGAAACCTGGTCAGGTCACTGCAAAGGACCAGTGCTCTTTTATACTCCCATACTCTTTCTGCCCCCACTTCTGCATCCCAACTTACTTATCAAGTTCTTGCCTTAGGGATTTTGGCTGTACATGTCTAAAAATGAAGACTTTGGCTCACTCTTTTCAGCATGTGATACTCTCAATTTCCTTTTATATCTATGCCTTCCAATATAATGCACAACAGTGAGTTTCATATTTTAATTCTCCATTTATTTATTTTTTTTTAATTCTTCCTTTAAAATGTATTATTTTGTGGTTTCAGGTCTCACACTTAGGTCTTTAATCCATTTTTAGTTTATCTTTGTGTATAATGTAAGAAAGTGGTCCAATATCATTCTTTTGCATGTGGCTGCCCAGTTTTCCCAACAGCACTTGTTCAAAGGACTGTCTTTTTCCCATTGGATATTCTTGCCCCACTTTGTCGAAGATTAGCTAATCATATCATCGTGGGTGTATTTGTGGATTTTCTGTTCCATTAATCCATGTGTCTGTTTTTGTGCCAGTACCATATTGTTTTGATTACTACAGGTTTGTAATATAACTTGAAGTCTGGAATTGTGATACTTCCAGTTTTGTTTTTCTTTTCAAGATTGGCTATTCAGGGTCTTTTGTGGTTCCATACAGATTTTAGGATTGTTTGTTCTAGTTCTGTGAAAAATGCTGTTGGTATTTTAATAGAGATTACATTAAATCTGTAGATTGCTTTGGGTAGTATAGACATTTTAACAATATTTGTTCTATCAATCCATGAACATGGAATGTCTTTCCATTTCTTTGTGTTGTCTTCAGTTTCTCACATCAATGTTTTATAGTTTTAAGAGAATAGGTCTTTCATCTTCTTGTTTAAGTTTATTGCTAGATATTTTATTATTTTTGGTGCAATTGTAAATAGGATTGTTTTCTTAATGTCTCTTGCTGGTATTTCATTGTTAGTGTATGGAATGCAAGAAATTTCTGTATGATGATTTTGTATCCTGAGACCTTACTAGATTCATTGATCAGTTCTAGTAGTTTTTGTTTTGTTTGTTGGTGTCTTGTTTTTTGTTTGTTTTTTGGTAGAGTCTTTTGTAGAGCAGAAGTTTTTTGTTTTGGTTTGGTTTTGTTTTTTGTTTTAATGAAGTCCACCCTATTTACATTTCTTTTAAAGATCCTGCCTTTTTTGTCATCATCATACTCAAAGTCTTCTGGGATTTCACCTATGTTATCTACTAGGAGTTTTATAGTTTAGGGTTTTACATTTAGATAAATGATCCATTTTGCGTTAATTTTCATAAAAGGTGTAAGGTCTGTATCTAGATTTTATTTATTTACTTATTGCATTAGATACCCAGTTATTCCAGCACCATCTTTTGAAAGAACTATGTTCCATTATATTGCCTTTGCTCTCTTGTCAAAGATAAGTTCACTGTACTTACATAGGTCTGTTTCTTAGCTCTCTGTTCTGTCTGTTGATCTATTTGGCCTTTTTTCACCAATGCAAATTGTTTTGTCTACTGCAGCTTTACAGTAAGTCTTGAAGTTAGGTAGTGTCAAACCTTTAACTTTATTCTCCTCCTTCAGCATTGTATAGGCTATTCTGTGTCTTTTGTCTCTCCATATAAACTTTAAGATCACTTTGTTGATATCCATAAAATAACTTGTTGGGATTTTGACTGAGATTGCACTGAATCTGTAGATCAAATTAGGAAGAACTGGTCTCTTGACAATATTGTCTTCCAAACATTTTGTTTGTAGGTTTTAGTTCAATAATTTCAGCAGCAAAATTCCTAAAACTAATCTCTAAATTTCTCATCCAGAATACTGTAATAGATACATATTTTTTTTAATTTTTTTAAATGTTTTTATTTATTTTTGAGACACAGAGAGACAGAGCATGAGCAGAGGAGGAGCAGAGAGAGAGGGAGACACAGAATTCGAAGCAGGCACCAGGCTCTAAGCTGTTAGCACAGAGCCCAACACGGGACTTGAACTCACAGACTGTGAGATCATGACCTGAGCTGAAGTCGGACACTTAGCCAACTGAGCCACCCAGGTGCCCCGATACATATTTTTAAAAGGTATTATCAGTAAAAGTGTATGTCTAAGAGATTCAATTTTTACTAATATAATTTAAGGTACATTGTTACACTTAAATTTATTTTTTTGACTATTAATTTCAATTATCTATTATTTTTTGTACATCATTTCTCAATACATGTTCTAAGGAATATAATTTTCCCAAGATATACAATTAAAATTTTGTCAGTGGGCACTGAGTTTGGGAACTATTACAAACTGTTACTCCCAACCCTTCAGATGCTAATGCATAGTAGCCTATGAAATGCATTAAGAATTTGAGCAGAGGATTAAAAAAATGTTGATATCATTGATTCTATACTTTATGTATGTCTATCTGTACATCTATCTCTACTACATTTTGGTTTGATATTTACCTTACTATGGTGGTTGATTGATATTGATATTATTGAGTTATACGCAAGTTTTCCAAATAACTTTCACCAGAAGAATGTATATCATGTTACCTGGGTAAATGCTGATACTATTCTGAGTTACAGAGCGTTTCAGTTTCTCTATGGAACTGCTCCATGAAAATTGAGTAAAACTCAAGTAGTTGCAGTAACAGGAAAAACAAGTATAAACACTAACATGTCTCTGCGATTCTGTTGGATCTGCATTTATGTTACTTGTGAGGGAACTGAGGCCAACAGAGTTAATAAATTTTAATTAATTAGTTAATTAATTTTAATTAATTGATTGATTGATTAATATGGAAGAATCCATACTTCCTTTTCAAAATAGAAGTTGACCAAGAAAACATATGTGATATTATGGGTTGAATTGTGAACTCTTCCAAAAAGATGTGTTCAAGTCCTATCCCCTGGTATCTATAAATCTAATATTTTGGGGGGAAATGGAGTCTTTTAGATATAATCAAGTTAAGATGAAGTCATGATGGAGTAGAGTGGGCCCTTATTTTAATATGGTATCCTTATAAGAAGAGAAGAGACACCTAGAAAGAACACCATATGACAACGAAAGCAGGGATTGTAGTGATGTATCTACAGGCTAAGGAAGGGCAAGAATTGCTGTCAACAGCAGAAGCTAAGAGAAAGGTAAAGAATTGCTTATCCACCAGAGTGTTCAGAGAGAACATGACTCTGGTGACAGCTTGATTTCAGGTTCTGAGACCCCAGATTATTAGAGAATATATTTCTGTTGCTTTAAGGCACCCATTTTGTGGTACTTTGTGATGGTAGTCCTAGGAAACTAAAAACAGTGAAAAATTAAATTTAGTATTTAAAACTAGTAGGATGCCCATACTTCTCATAGTTGTAGAAATGTTTATAGGTTACAAAGAAATGGTTGATACAGAATATGTCTCACCCCCCATACTTGCAATATATTTTAAAATAATTAAAACTAAATTTTCAAAGTAATGCATCTGAAATAATAATAATAACAACAGCAACAACATAATAAATACATGAATTCTCAATTAGGAAATATGTATACATATTTTCATTTGAAAGTGTGTTATATATGCCTACTTGTTAACAATTTTGCTCAAATTGAAATTAAAAATTTTGCATTTATGGTTAACAACATATTGTAGGGAATAAATTCTGTTACTTATCCTTCCATCCCCACTTGCCAACAGAATTGCTTAGAGAAGAATTTTAAATTGTCAAGACAGGAAATATCATTTTATGTTCATTTTTATGTCTTCTATGGTTTTTGTTTAAAATAATCATCAAATCTCCCTCCTGCTCAAAAAACTGCATTTTCCCAGAAATGCACTGGTTTCTTGTAATCATATATAACAATCTTGTATAACATTGAGTCATTACCCTCAGGACAGTCATATTCCAGTAAAAATAAAAGATGAGGACAAATTAGAGATGATGTTCATCTCAAGAAGTTGATCCTATAAATCACTTAATATTGGAATAAAAATGCCAATATAGAATATTATTTAATATTATACAGATATCTCATCTCAATTTTTGTGATTTTTCAAAGTACATTATTTATTATCTTTATTACTGTTGAAGTTGAAATGTTTGCTAAAATAAGTAATTATTAAATTTTATTAACAAAGTTCCTGAGTTTATTTTATCATTCAGTGATACTGCAAAAATTATCAAGCAATTAGAAAAGCACATAGTTGCAAAGAACATTAGCTGGTAAAATTTTATATGGATGATTTTTCCAAGAAAAAATTCCTCACATAAATGTTTACATACTCTTAGAATCTAAATAAAACCATAAGAGCATACAAGAAATGTGTCTTGATATTTTTAAAAGATTGTTGGTTATTCTCACAGCTATGGAAAGAAATTTGTAAGGAATCCAACTATTTGGGAAAATCCAACTGTCATGCAGAAAAATTCTGCATTATGCACAACAGGCCAGACTATGTTGTAGTAACAATTTAAACCTGAAATCTGATTGACAACATGGAACAAAATTAATTCTTGCCTATATCACTATCAGACATGTTTAGTGGATCTTCTTGGAGACTCTTTCAGGTAGTAACTTCCGTTTTGTAATGTTTCCATTTTTAAAAGATGGCTCTTGAAACTCAGCTTGCAAAAAAAGAAGGTGGATGATTGCACTGAAGTTTTTATGGCCAAACTTGAGAGCAGGCTTCAGCCTACATACAGTTAGGTGGCCCCAATCTCACTGAAAATTAGCTGGAGGATATAGTCTTCATGTGTACCCAGAAAATAAATCTGGTGAGCACAAATATGTCTGCCGTGACCTCAAACTTCAAAGCTACATATTGGGGGAATCATTAATAATCACATTGCTTTTTAACTTCAATAAGACAAATCTCTTTTGTGTAAAATGAGAGAAAGAGAGATGCACAGTTCGCTTAGGTTTTCTCCAGCCCCCAAATTCTCATATTCAGTGACAGTAGGTACTCAGGCACTAATGTACTTCTTCCAACTGATAGTTCCTAACAAATTTATAATTAAGGAAATCCTGTGTGTCATATACAAAAATAAAAGTTACTTAAGAAAGAATTCTGCTATCAAGGGTTTAACAATTTAATAGGGTAAAAAGTTTTTTGTAATGTAAGCCACAAAGATTTAAAGTGACAAAATATAGATATAAAATCATCAGAAGACTAAGAACTGTTGATTTCCAATTCAGAGAACTGCTAGCACTGTGGCGAGTGAGATTGTTAATTTTAAGTGTCAATTTAACTGGATTATGGGATGCCCAGATATTTGGTTAAACATCACCTCTGGTAGTGTCTGACAGGGAATCTTTGGATGAGATTAGCATTTGAATAGGTAGGTGGAATAAAGTACATTGCCCTCCTCAATGTAGGTGGGCCGCATCCAATGTATTGAGGTCTTAAGTAGAGTTGAAAGGTTGGAAAAGCGAGAATTTGTGCTTTTTGCATGACTGAGACTGATTCTCTCTTGCCCTCAGACTGGGATTTACACCATTGGTACTCTCTAGCTTGCAGACAGCAGGTCAGGTCATGGGATTTCCCAGCCTGCATAGTCATGTGAGTCAACTTCTTATAATAAATTTCTTAGATTGATGGCTGGCTGACTAGCTAGCAAACAAGATAGATATAGATAGATATTTCTCTGGAAAACTCTAATGCAGTATTTTTGGTGTTTTTTGTTTGCTTGCTTGTTTTTTTCTGCATGCATTATTTAATTTTTTCCCCAAAATGTGATCTCACATATTTTATAAATAAAACCTGCAGTAGGTTAGTTCTTTTTGCTATATCCTAAAAATATTTAAGCTGTGCCATATCTAGTATATGAAAGTAATTGGGTTACAGTTTCCGTTTCATAATAATGTAAGTATTCAAAAAACATTATTATTCTTTTAAAAATATGCCAGCGAAGTGACTTTTATTCTGTACCTTTATTTTTTTTTCCACTACCTGTAAAAAAATAAGAACATTTTGAAGTGCTTATCAGTTACACTTCAGTAATTTCTGGCCTTGTTTTGATCTGTAAATGATGAAAATCCAATCTTAATCAAGTATGTTTACTCGACAGAACAATTACCATAATTTTCTTCTCCATTGTAGAAATGGTTCTAGTTTGTTTACCAACACTTGTATGGTGCTTACTATTAGCAAGTTAGCGCTTTACAAATACTCATTTTATAAAACCTATATCTACCTTCTGGGGCAGATACTATTATTAATGTCATTCTATAATGTGGAAACAAGGCAAGAGAGGTTGAATAACTTGTCCAAGTCCCCCCAACAGTAAGTGGTAAAGCTGAGATTCATCTTAAAGCCATCTGGCTAAAGAATTTGTGCTCTTAAACACCATGCAGTGGCATAAAAGATACTTGACAACACCATCATCTCTAAATACATGTGGATGTAGTTACTGGCTTTTGTGGTTAATAGGCATCCAGGTTAAAAAATTGAAAAATTATATGTATGTGCATATGTGTGTATGGTATTTGTGTATGTATATATACATATATACATATGTACATATACACATATGTATGTATGTATGTATGTATATATACATACACCACACACACACATATATATGCATATGTGCATATATATGCATACATATATATGAAGAGAGGGAGAGAGATCCAGTATCCATTTTCCATTTCTTTGGCACAAAAAGCTTTTCAAGAGAAAATAGCCACAGGGAGACATGCGTCTCATGATGTCTTGTCATTTCAAATGGTTATTTATGTTCTTCCTAACTCATGTTAGAAAGCCAAGCTAGTAAAATTTACTTACCTAAATAGGCAGTTTATTTATGAAACTGGATAGTATTAGTGTGGCCATTACCATGCTTGTGGATCTAGTTCCTTTAGGACAGGAATGAGTTCTAAGAGTTAGCCATATTCAAGGTAGGACAAACAGGAATTTACAAGTTACTGACTCTATTAATAATGTAGAGGATAGAAAATGGCTCATATTTTTACATGTTCTAGAAATGAAGTAAGCATCTGGCTATGGGAGAGCCACTATACTGTGGTTTGGAAACAAAGGAAATGTGTTTGGTAATCATTTCTTCAAAAGTACCCCTGAAAAGACAGTGATGATTTAGAAACTATCCTCTGAGGAAATTTATCATACTCTTTGCAGGAGACAAAAAGCCTTCAATTTTGTATGCAAATTCTTGTCAGCAAGTGCACAGTGGTATAATAGACAATGTATGATCATGCTAGGAAATTGGTTTTATCACTACTATTCTTTTTATTATTTGACATCACTAAAGAAATTCCTCACTTTTCTTCCAATCTAGGCAGGAACACTATTAGTGAATACTGATTTACTTGAGTGTTCTAGGTGCAAAAGTTTTGTCTCTAACTAGATAAAAGCAATTTTTTTTTCAGTAATTTGCTTTGTTATGGCACAGGGCTATTTCTTTGTTTAATTTCTAATTGATATCAGGCACAACACTAAGAACTGACTGAAGTCACTCATATCTACATAAAAGTGCAAATTTGTCCATCTTTTAAAAAATATGTTTTAGATATCATGATATAATTCATAAGTTATCATTTGGTAAGAAAACCTTTTGAAACTAGTGCATCTGGTCTCAGCACCACTTTTCAGTTTTCTAATGAATATGAATATGTTTCTCTAGCTTTTTAGGTCCTACATGAAGCTCCTTGTCACATAAAAATGCCAATGGGTTGGATGCTTGTAATAACTTTTCAACCAACACATTAATAAATGACCTCCAGCTTCTTTCATTACAATAAAATATTGTCCTTCTAAATATCAGGGCCACACCTAATTTCCACTACTGTGCACATTGGTAAAATGTTCAGAATGCTTTGATGAGACTGGGTGTCATGTAAATATTATAGTCATTAAATTCTAACCATTCCCATTGTACATATGATTTATTAACAATATAGTCACTTTTCTATATATGTTCCCTCTCCAAAAGGTATCCTCAAATATGCCAAAATTAACTAGAATTCTTACACAGCTTTAATATTAAGTAAACATACAGTATGTTAATAATTAGCAGCAAAATGATATAACAATTATCAGCTAAGTAGTATAAAATAAAACTCTAGTATTGTCATATCATCTTCTATACATGAGTCAGAAACACACTCTGTGACAGAAGGAAGCAAACCATTTCTGGTCACAGAGTCACTGCACAAAAGTATGCTTGCCTTAACATTACACCCAGGCCCCAGACCATCTCGCCACAGTTATTTCAGCTTACAGCCAGTGAACTAGGCATGAAATAACTGTTCATTGGAGAATTTAGTATTCTGTGTACTGTGAACTTTCTTGAAGAGTTTGTGATTTTAGATTCTGAGCTCATATTCAACCATTTTTATTCTATAAGAATCTTCTACACTCTAATTAGAGTTAGGCCTCCCCAGAGAAGTTTTGATAATATTTCTTCCAGAAACTCCTCAATACAAAACACCTGAACTACTTTCTTCTAATGTCTTATCTTGGGTTTTCCAATATCTTGCAGTATATATAATGCAAACCCAATATATTTGCTTTGAATTTTAGGGGATACATTGTTCTCTTATTTATTTATTTATTTATTTATTTATTTATTTATTTATAATATAATTTATTGTCAAATTGGCTAACATACAGTGTGTAAAGTGTGCCCTTTGTTTTGGGGGTAGATTTCCGTGGTTCATCACTTACAGACAACACCTAGTGCTCATCCCAACAAGTGCCCTCCTCAATGCCCATCACCCATTTTCCCCTTTCCCCCTGCTCCCCTTGCATCAACCCTCACAGTTCTCTGTATTTGAGAGTTTGTTATGGTTTTCCTCCCTCCCTTGCATTGTTCTCTTTAATTCAAAGTTAAGGCCTAGCTGGGCAAGTTGCTTGTTGCCTTTCTTGGCCAGTTTTTTTATATTTAAATTACTGTGAAGGCCCCCCCTTCTTATAAAAGGTTCCAACTCTGTGCTTTTCTTGCTGCCCATTTTTTTCCCATTGTATTCAAATAGGAGTGAAAATGCAAACAACTACTTTACAGAAAAAAAAAAAAAAAAAGAATCATGCTCCTGGACAACTGGCAACTTTGAGTGGTTTCCGTAATTTTGGTCCTGGAAATTTTTCATTTTTTTAGATGTCAATTTTCTATCTTAAAGACTTAGTTGTTATATTTTATCATACATTTCAAGGTGTTTTGTGTCGAGAGATTCTTTGGGATATTCACTTTACCTTATAGGTGAAAATGAAAATAAATTTTAGATTATGTAATTATAATTCTGCTGTCTTAGAAACTCCTCAGCTGAGTGACAACAGGAGGTAGCATTGATTTGTACTTTTTTGTGACTTACCTTGTGTTTTCTGTCATTTATATTCTGAAAGAATTTGTATGTCTCATAATCCCAGAAGAATTTTTATGTCTCATAGCCTCTCTGATACTATGCCTTAGTTAATGATATAAACCCTGGATGAGATTAACTGTACCACGTTGTAAATGTTTGGAGAACAGAAAGATTAGTTCATGGTATGAGCACAGGCCCTGCCACACAATTTCACTCAATACTTGCATTTTATTTAAAAAATAAGACTTATCATAGAAAGAGTACAATGGACCTTGAGATATACATCAAACAGTAATAGATGCAGAAGAGGGTAAAGGGCGGATAAAATGAAAACAAAATCAAAAGTCTGAAAGCACATGTTGTATACCAGGATATCAGCCAATGAGTAAACATAATTCGATAATGACAGCAAGCAAGAAAAAAGATTTTCTAATTTTCTTCTGAGTCAAGGCCATTAGCAATCATCTTTTTATAAAATAGATAATAATTCCCTGTAGGATGAAAATGGGATGTGTTATTTCCTTTTTTAAAAAAATGTTCTCTCTCTCTTGGGGCGCCTGGGTGGCGCAGTCGGTTAAGCGTCCGACTTCAGCCAGGTCACGATCTCGCGGTCCGTGAGTTCGAGCCCCGCGTCGGGCTCTGGGCTGATGGCTCAGAGCCTGGAGCCTGTTTCCGATTCTGTGTCTCCCTCTCTCTCTGGCCCTCCCCCGTTCATGCTCTGTCTCTCTCTGTCCCAAAAATAAATAAACGTTGAAAAAAAAATTAAAAAAAAATGTTCTCTGAAAGTTTGATGCCCAGTTTTATCAAAATGTATACTCCCCCCCAACTTCTGCTTCTGTGGAAAATATATTTTCTAACAAACCAGTTTTGCATCATGACAAAGTTTATTATCATGACCTAATGATTGTCTTAAAACATTTGACTAAAGAAGATAATTATTCCAGAAAGAAGGACTGCAGGTCAACTAATCAATAGATAATAACAAACTTTAATTTGATAATAGCTAATGATGTTCATAATTAATTTCAATAAGGCATTTTGACATACATTTCAAAACTAGTTGGTCTTGGAGGATATATCAGGAGAATGCACACATGCTTTTTAGGTATTGTGCTGGGGGTGTTTTTCATTGTCTTTTTGTCCTGCTGCTGTTTTAGAAACAAAGATAAACATTTTATACTATTGTCATTTTAATTAAAATTTTCAAAAGACATAGATATATGCCAAGAGGAATATGTAATGACCCGGAAATTTATCCATGATATATTTTCAAATAAAAATATAATTTAGAAAATAATATGTTTCCTATGATTTAAGATAATTTTCCATCATAGGAATTAGGCATAGAGTGTGTGTGGTTATGCTTTTGAAAGAATACTTGAAGAGTAGAGTGATTAAAGGTGTGGGACTAAGAGTTGGCTATGTTTTGGTAATCATGCTAGGCTAGTTAATAACCTCTGTAATTATCAGCTTCACACATAAAATGTGAAGATTAATTTGTATAGATTGTAAAAAACTCTTCAGAAAAATTGTGCCAATTTAATTTAAATTTCTAGAGGGGTGAATTTTCCATTCCTTATGCCATTTCTAACACTAGATATCATCTTTTTTTTCTAATTTAACACATAAAAATAAATCCGTTTGTTTTCATTTTCATTCCTTTGCTTACTATTAAAGTCACTAAGGTTTTGTATTACCTTGCAGTTCATACTGAGATTTTTTTTTCCTTCTGATTACGAAGAACTCTTTATTTATTGAAGATATTATTTGAAAAAGCTGTAAATATGTTTTTGTCAATTTTTTGTTTGACTTTCAGTTTATGTTATTTTTTGAAATACAAATGCTTTAAATATCTTTGTAGTTAGATTTAGCCATGTTGTCCTATATGATTCCTACCTTGTTATGATGCTGAAAGGACTCTCCCCAAATTCAAGATTTCATAAACATTTACTTATAGTTCTTCATGTATATTTAGAGCTTATTATTTTATCTTTAAATCTTTAACTTTTTAAAGTAGGAAACATTTACTTTATGAAAAAATCATGTATTAATTATTCTAACCCCGTTTATGTATAATTTATCATAAAGCTACTATCTTATATCTTGGATCCTAGACTTCCTAGTATGTTTTATTGGTCTAGCTATGTATCATTTATTAGGAATATATATTTTTGAATATAGTTTATAACATTTTTATGTTTATTGAGTTGAATTGCTATTTGTCTTAGTCTGATAGGGCTTCCATAACAAAATACTTTAGACTGGGTTACTTAAAAAAATAGAAATTTATTTTTTCAAAGTTCTGGAGGCTGGAAATTCCAAAATCAAAGTTTAGCAAGTTTTGGTTTCTGGTGAGGCCTCTCTTCCTGGCTTGCAGATAGCTTCCTCTTTGCTATGTCCTTCTATGTCTAAGAGAGAACAAGCTCTCAGGTGCCACTTGTTTTAAATAAACTAATTCCATCCAACAAGCTCCTCACCCTCATGAACTCCTCTAATGCTGGCTACCTCCAAAAGGCCCCATTTCTGACTAACATCACACTGAGCATTAAGACTTTAACATATGAATTTTGGTGGGACACAAACATTTAGTCCATTACATCATTCAGCCTCATTTTATACAATATATGAGTTTTTTTGTTGTTGTTCATTCATTCTTACTGGTGAAATTTATTCATCCATCTACTTCTAATTTAAGTAGCATTTCTGTAGTGTTTATCTTTTATATTATCCTCAATATTTCTTGGAACAAAGTGTAATATGAAAAAAAATTGTATTTTACTTGGAAATTTTGGCCTCAGTTTATTTTTCTGAATAACATATATTGATATAGTCCACCCAAAGCTTGGTTGGAAGTATTTTTAGAGGGAAAGTATTTGAATTTAGTATCATTGTCTTACATAAAAGTTAAGCCCACCTGTCCAATGGTGGAAAATGCATATCTTTTTACCTAGCCACAAGAAAACGAGTATCCATTCTTAAATAAATCCTTCTCACCCCAAAGAAGAAAGGTGAATACTTAAAAGTCTGAATAGCAAAGATCTTATATACCTATCTGAGTATAGGAATTCACAAACAAAATGAAAGTAGAAATAATCAGTTATAGAAGTGCAAACGCAAAGGACATCTACTGAAAGTTATAATGTAATTTAGAGTGCACTTGGGGTGTATTATTGAAAACTTGCATAAGGACAGCAGGTTCATTAACTTATGACATCCTCTGAGTCATGATTGAAACCATTCAAATCACTTTATTAAATTTCTCTCCACACAAAAAAATTGGCCTGGTTTATTATGTTTTCCAGACATAATGAGCCTATAGTGGGGATTGTAACACTGAGTCACGGGCACCACTGAGGTTAGCTCACCAAGAACACATATGAAAGTGTTCATCATGTAGGAGTATACACAGACTGTAAACAATGTTTGTGGTTTTAAATCATTTTTATTAGAAGTCAGTGCCTGCTTTGAGGGACCAATTGTTGGAATTCATACTGTTCTCAAGTAGCAAGATAAAACACAAAGTCATAAGATAAAGCAAATTTGGCACTATCTTTAAAGAAAAAAAGTCTCCTTTTGTATAGTTCTGCCAGTAAAAGCAATGTACAGAACTGTATTAATGTAAGTCTTGAACAAGCCAAGTCAAATATATTTTTGCCTAGAATATTTTAAAAAGTATTTATAAGTTAGAGGTTCTTGCCTATATACTTCATGTTTGGATAGTCTGTAGCTTATCTCTCAGAATCTTTACTAGTGAAAACATCAATTATTCCTTAAGTGAAAACTTGAAAGGGAGAGAATAGCTCAATGAGCAGAAAAAAAACCAAATTTTTAAAAAAGCTTGTCTCTGGTGTTCTACGATGGTGATGTAGAAAGATTCTGAACTCACCTCCTCTCACAGACACACAGAATCTACAGCTTGATGTGGAATAATTTTCGTTGAAAAAGACATGGAAACTAGCTGAACGGCTTCTTTACAATAAATGGTAAAAGGGCCACATGAAGACAAGTAAGAGCGGCAGAGATGTGGTCTCACAAAGAAACCTCACAGTTAGCTCAGTGACCACAGTTGGGAGGGATCTTATAAATCTATAACTTCACCCTGAAGAGTGAGGAGTTCCTGTGCTGCACTAGGTACCTCAACCCCTGGGACCTGCATAGAGAGACAAACTACCAAAACACCTGTCTTTGAAAACCAATGTGGCTCACATCCGGGAGACCCGAAGGGCTGTAGGGAACTGAGGTAATTCTCTTAAGAGGCTCACTTGATCACTTGCCTTGGGGACCTACCCAAAAGCAGCAGTTTGAAAAGCACCTGGACTATATGTAAAGGAAATTCATTTGCTAATCTTAAAGCATCTTCTAGAGGGGCAAAGACCTGTCGGGACTCTCTTCTGGGACAGAGACACTGGCAGGTGCCATTATTGCACTCTCCTTCCACCTTGATAACCTAGGCAGTGCAGATCAGTCCCACACTCTCCTGTGACCCCATGAGAGCCAGTAGGTGCTCCTGGCTCTGCGCACTTCCACAGCTCTGTGAAAACCAGTCCTGTGTTCTTCCATTATTTCAAGAAAATTGGCAGCCATGTGTAGTCCACACAGGTCATGTTCTGTTAATAACTGGTTCTGGTGGCCAGGGAGGCTAATGTTCCTGGATCCCATAGGACATTAAAGAGACAGATCATTGCAAGCTACCACCTCCAGGGCACTCCAAAGGAGACGGAAATACAGCCCCAGTCTTTCTGTGATAAAAGGTCTATTTAGTAGTCCTGGAGCTTCAGAGTGAGATTTTCCACATATCTAGAAGCTATGGAGAAGCTCTCAGGCAGTGTGGGCCAGGAGACACCATCTTTGCACTCTCCCTCAGCCTCACTACAGCTTACCAGTACCTCTCAGAAAGGAACTTATACATTTACTGAAGCATTGATTTTTGCAGCCATCACACAGGGAACACCTCCAGATTGCCTGATTGGGAGGCCAGAAGGGTTTAGGATTGTGGACTCATATGACAGCATATGTTGCATACTTTAAAAGCTAATATCTGAGGATCTGGCTTCTTATCAGCCTGAAACTAGATGACGAATGAGATCCCTTTTTTGAAATGCTGATGAGTCTTAGTACAACTGGGATCTATCAAGAATAAATTAGGCTTTTTAGACAATCATCAAGGTTTGACAACAACCAATATCTAGGGCAAGATTGAAAGATAAGGTTCATCTTCTACAAAAGCCTGACACTCCTTCCAGACTGTAGGACATAGTTGTTTCATCTAATACACAAAAAACAACACAGAGAGTCAAGAAAAATCAGGAAATACAGAAATATGTTCCAAATGAAACAATAAGATAACTCAGAAATAAAACCTCAATAAAATGAAGATATGATCTGATGATAAACAGCTCAAAATAATGGTTATCAAGATGCTCACAGAACTTCAGAGAGTGGATGAACATAGTGAGAACTTCACAAAGTGATAAAAATGCAAGAAGGTGTCACACAGAAGTTATAGAAATGAAGAATATAATAATTGAACAGAAAAATACACAGAAGACTGGTTAAAGCAGAAGAGATCAGTGATCTACAAGACAAGGCAGAAGAAATAACCCAAACAGCAGCAAAAAGAAAAAAGAATTTCAAAAAAATAGATACTTTAAGGAAAACATCAAGTAGAATAACATTTGTATTATAACGGCTCCAGAAGAAGAAGAGAGATAAAAGGGAAACAAATTATTTAAAGAAATAATGGTTGAAAATTATTCTAAACTGAGGAAGTAAATAGACATCCAGGTCCAGGAAGTCAAGAAAGTTCCAAATAAGATGAACTCGAAGAGATCCACATCAAGGTACATTATATTTTAAATGTCAAAAGTTAAAGAGAGAACCTTAAAGTAGAAAGAGAAAAACAACTTATTACACATAAGAGGAAAAATAACATAAGCCTATCAGCAGATTATTCAGCAGAAACTTTGTAGGCCAGAAGGGAGGAACATAATATATTCTAAATACTGGAAAAAAAAATCTTCCAACCAAGAATAGTCTACCAGCAAGTTCATCATTGAGAATTGAAGAAGAGACAAAGTTTTCTAGACAAGCAAAAGCTAAAGGAGTTCATCAACACTAAAGCAGTCTTATAAGAATTGTTAAAGAGACAACTTAAACTGAAAGGAAAGGGCATTAATTGTTAAGAAGAGAACGTGAAAGTATCACTTTCACTAGTGACAATAAATATATAGTAAAGGCAGCAGATTAATCATTTATAAAACTAGTATGAATATTAAAACACAAAAGCAGTAAAAATAAATATAACTCTAATAGTTAAAGGATACACAGAATAAAAAGATGTAAAATGTGATCTCAAAAACAAAATTTTGAGGTGCATAAAAATTTAGAGTTTTAAAATGTGTTCAAACTTAAGTTACTGTCAACTTAAAATAGACTTTTATATCAGCAGTTACAGGTGAACCTCATGGTAACAACAAAGCAAAAACCTCTAATTGATACACAAAAGATAGTAAAAAAGGAATGTAAGCATAACACTAAAGAAAGTCATTAAACCACAAGAGCAGAAAAAAGGAACAGAAACTACAAAACATCCAGAAAACAAAATGCCGATAAGTGCATACCTACCGATAATTACTTTAAATATAAATGGACTAAAGTCTCCAATCAAAAGACATAGAGTGGTTAAATGGATTAAAAAACCAAGACCCATCTATATGCTGCTCAGAAGAGACTTATTTAAAAAAAAAAAAAAAAGGCACACACAGACTGAAAGTAAAGGGATGGAAAAATATATTTCATGCAAATGAAAGCTGAAAGAAAACTGGGAAATCTTATATCAAACAAAATAGACTTTAAAACAGAGACTATAGTAAAAGACAAGAGGGGGCATTATATAATGATAACAGGTCAATCCAATAAGAGGGTATAACATTTGCACATATTTATGCACCCAACATAAATAGAAGCACCTACATATATAAAGTAAATATTAACAGACCTGAAGGGAGAAATGGAAATACAATAGTAGTACAGGACTTTAATATCTCACTTACATCAATGGATAGATCATCCAGACAGAAAAATCAATAAGGAAACCGGCCTCAAATGATACATTAGACCAGATGAACTTAACATATGTATACAGAACATTCCATCCAAAAACACAGAATATGGATTCCATTCAAGTGTATGTAAAACATTCTCAAGGACAGATCATATGTTAGGCAACAAAACAACCCCAATAAATTTAAGAAGACTGAAACCATATTAAGCATCTTTTTTCCACCACAGTGTTATGAAACTAGAAACTAATTACAAGAAGAAAACTGGAAAATTTATATATATGATAATATATGGAAATATATATGATAATATATCTATAATAATATATTTGATACCATATATCATATATTTAATGGCAATATTATCACTTTTTTAACCTAAAATGTTACTTTCTCAAGTCTATTTAAGTCCATGCTGAAGGCATTATCCATTCACAATTTTTCCTTGTTTTTTTTTTCCTAAGAATAAGCCTCCTAAGGGATAACAGCATTATAAGCAGTAACTCATTCTCACCAGAACATTGACAGCCACCTGAGCAGAATCACTTCTCTGTCTGAGGGGATTGGGGACAGCATCACTGGCCATGTCTGTTATTCTCACTGCTATCGTGTACTGTGATTCAGTTTCCCTGTCCAGGAAATCCAATAGTTTTATCATATCATACTGACACAAAAATGAAGGGAGAACTGTTATCCCTGGATCACTAAATATCTTTAATTTATGCCAAATCATAAACCATATAAATGAAATAATCACAAAATAACAAATAGAAATGAACTAATACAAATAGTAATATTCCCAGAGTATTATTCATCAACAAAATCATTTGCACCATTTTAGCCACCTGTTTCACATTCTTAGATATAAGGAAGCGAATACATATGCATAGATTTTCTGAAGGCCTATATAGAAAAGATCAAATCTTTTGTGATTCTTCCTGTAGTAACTAAGAATTTAGTTACTACTTACCAACCGAGGTGAACATTAAATAGTTCAAGAGAGTTATTTTTTAAGACATTCTTATATCCACAGTTACTCAATAAAGTAAATTTCAAATGAGTATAGGAGCTTTTATATGTATCATTAATTTATATTGGTGTTTTTGTAATACCTGTGTCTGGTTCAATGTAATTTTCCCAACTGGAGTATCAGCTGTACCGTTTTCAAATATACTAAAGATAAATGGCAATATACTTCCAATTGGAGTCAATTCATTAATGCAACTCACCCTAATGATGATTGTAATAATTGCTGTGAAGAAAAAAGTACATAAAAATGTAGCTAAGGTAATTATGTGTCTTCTGTATTATTATTTTCTCCTTTCTTTTTAATCACCATCTAATATTATATAGTTGACCCTTGAACAACATGGGGGTTGGGGCACCAACCCCCATGCAGTCAAGAATCCATGTATAACTTTTGACTGCCCCCTGAATTTAATGACTTATAGCCTACTGTTGACTGGAAGCCTTACCAATAACATAAACCATTGATTAACACATATTTTGTATTTTATATGTATTATAGACTGCATTCTTACAACAAACAAAATAAGCTAGAGAAAGGAAATTTTATTAAGAAAATCATAAGGAAGAGAAAATACATTTATAGTACTGTAAAAAAATCCACAGATAAGTGGACCAAGCCATTAATCCATGTTCAAAGGTCAACTGTATATAAAATTCTAAGTGAGTAAATTATACAAATACATCTAATTTGTTAAGTTCTGTAATTAAATTGTTACCTATTTAATTATAGAGTGTTTGGAAATAAGTTTAAGATTAATAAAATACTTTATTAACTTATTTTTGATGCTTGTAAAAAAATTACCTTTTATAATATTTATACACAAATGCTACTGTTCTGACTTAAAGATTAAAGTTTCCAAGAAGGGACATAGTTTGCTAGTTGAATATGACTAAATTACTTCAGCATTATAATAAAGAAAGATGCATATATAAAAATTATGAGGGAAATGCAATTTATGAGAATTTGAATATTAGTTTTTTTTTTCTCTAATGAAAAATAAATTAATTCCATGAGAAATCTTTTGAACAAAGATTTCAGAAAAGTTCAACTTTGACTTTGCCTTTAAATAGTTGCAATGTCCTGTAATAACATTTGGGCATCATTCTCTCATTCATGTTTTGGGTTGCATGTGAATTTTATTTATTTATTTATTTATTTTTAATTTTTTTTTCAATGTTTATTTTATTTTTGGGACAGAGAGAGACAGAGCATGAACGGGGGAGGAACAGAGAGAGAGAGGGAGACACAGAATCGGAAACAGGCTCCAGGCTCCGAGCCATCAGCCCAGAGCCTGACGCGGGGCTCGAACTCACGTACCGCGAGATCGTGACCTGGCTGAAGTCGGACGCTTAACCGACTGCGCCACCCAGGCGCCCCATATTTTTTTAATAGAAGTATATATGCACTAAATATGAGTAATCTCATGTATTTTACTATAACAGATAATCAGAATATTTACAAATATAAACTTCTAAGAACTAATTTTTAATTACTTTTTATTTTATATGACTCAAAATATTTTAATACTTCAAATTAATAACTCCTACTTGACAATACAGGAGTTCCTTCATCAGACTCTCTCACAAACAATGTAAACTTGAAGTGCATCCCTGCAAAAATAGCATTATCATAATCTAGTTGTGTAGGTCCAGTCTGTAGATGAAGAATTTACATTGATGATTATTATTTCCCTTGATTAAACTATTTTATCATTTGCATGAATCTGAAACTAGGACTTGTGAAACCTGTGGTGAAAAATACAGACTCTTGATGGTTTACCAGAGGGGAGATCAGTGGAAGGATGGGAACGCTAGTGATGAGCACTGGGTGTTGTATGTAAGTGTAGAATCACTAAATTCTACACCTGAAACTAATACTGCACTGTGTGTTAACTAAGTGGAATTTAAATAAAAAGTTGATAAAAAATGAAAATCGCATTCTACATTGATATTTCATATGATATTCTATACAGTATTCTACAACAATACTGTTCAATATGAATGAGTCACATATATAAGGCACAAATAACTTTAATTCCTCTAATAGCGTCATTACCATTACATCAACAAGCTAAAAAATAAAATCCAGGATTATATTAATAGATGCAGAAAAAGTATCTGGTAAAACCCAATATCCATTCATGACAAAAACAGTCAGTAAACTAAGATTAGTCAGTAAGCTAAGATTTCTCTTCAACTTGATAGAGAAAATCTATAAAAACCTTCAGCTAATATCGAAGTTAATGGTGAGAAGCTCAAAGCTTTCCCACAAAGATCAGGTAGACAGTAGAAATTCCCCCTCCCACCTCCTCTTTACAACATGATAATAGAAATTCTAGTAGTCACATTTTTTAAAAACAAAAAAGAAACAAGTAATATTAACTTTAATAAAGCATTTTATTTAATGTGTTCAAAACACTATCATTTGAACATGTAATCAACACTATAAAAATATTGGTGAGATGTTTACATTTGTTTGTTCATGCTAATTGTGATAAATCTGTTGCCTATTTCACACTTTCAGCATAAACCCATTCAGACAGGTCACAGTACAGGTGCTCAAAAATACATGTAGTTAGTGGCTTCCATACTGGAGAACAAACTTCATAATTATTACCTTACATTGTAAAAGAATACTAATAGCCAAAGTAGGGTCATGTATCGATATGCATTCGTTCGTTCACACTGACTTGCCGTAGTTTGTCTTTTTCCAATTCTTTACTTATGCATCTTCATAAATAGCTGCTATATGTATATAAGATTTATAAAAAGTAGTTGCCATGAATTTATTTGCACTTTTAGAAATAGGTATGGATTATTATTAGCAGGCATAATCTCTCAGAAGCAAGCTTTAAATTGCAAATTTTGAAGTCATACAAAAACAGAACTTGAGATCCACTCTGTGAGAAAGGTCAAAGCATCTCATAGTTTTGTTCTTTCACTTTACTCTCTAGGGACGGATGTGCAGGGCAGGCAGAATGCATTCAAGATCTTTCATTTCATAATTTTAAATGAAAAGGGTGATGGTAAGAATCTCCCCCATCACAGCTCATGTATAATGACAGTCCTCAGTGTGGCCATAGCAAGAGAAGGTCTGAGGCCATCCAGGAAAAGTAGAAGGAATATGGATTCTGTGCTGTGTTTCCAGTTCTTCTGAGGTCTTTTCCAAGCCTTAGCCACACTCGCATTAACTATTTTTCTCAACAAACATCCAACACGTATTAGGGAGATATGTTACTTGTAGCAACTAGGTGATGAGTTTGCGCAGAAAAGCATAGGCAAATAACGTTGTTTTCTTAAGATTCTGCAACATTCCAAGAATTGCAGAAATCGGGGACTGTAAATGAATTGCCAAATGGGAAAAAATAGTTTCTGCATAAATAGAGTATTAGGTGATCTCTAAAGTATGTTTCAGTCCTGAACATCTGTATTCTGAGTACAGAGAGTGACACACAGAACACTGACAGGACTGAACCAGATGTCGGTCAAGAAGTAAGTAATTCACATTGGTAGGGCTCCTGTTAATTTGCTGCATGTCTTTTCTCATCCTGTTTATATCTAAATGATATGGAAAAACTGGAAATGAATTGATCACTGAAAAACAACAATAAGAATATATCAGAGGCAGACACAAACATACATAAAAATTATACATATGCCAGAGATGATATTGCAGGCCACTGCAGAAATATCACTGTGTAATTTGGTATTACAAAAGGGAAAAATCAATTGAATTCATACTTCACTTTAAACCACAAAATGGTTTCCCTTGGATTTAGAAAACTTAAATATGAAGGACTACTTGCTAAAATATTTACAGGAAAATAGAGGATATTTTCCAGAATATATGAACATACCATATAAATCAATAAGGAAAACAAAGCAGGAATGGGTGAATGTAATTTACACTTGCCACATAAAGGAAATACAAATATTTCATATTTTTCCACACAGTTGGTTAATATATGAAAAGGTGTGCAACTTTGTTACTAATCAGGCTAGTGCTTGCTAAACTGTGTGGGAGTACTAGACATTACAATAAGGATATTAATCAAGAATAATGCTTACACATTGATGGTGAGAGTATGATGTGATGCAACTACTTTGGAAAACAACTTGGTGCCACATCTTGTAGTTGACCATTTCCATACACTATGACATGTGAGCTGTTTTTAAGTATGTACCTTAAAGAAGGCATTGCACGTAGACACCAAGAAAAACACCCAAGAATGTCTATTGCAATCTTAAGTAAAACTCAGGATGAAATCCAAATCCTATCAATGGGAGAATGGTTATAGTCACACAATGGAATATTAAGGAATATAATGGAACATAACAGCAACTAGGTAGGTAGGTGATGATAGAGATGGGTAGATAGATGATTGATAGGTAGGTAGATAGGTAAGTAGATAGATACATAGATACAGAGATATATAGATACCATAGATGGATGACTTACTCCTCAAGACATAACATAAATGAAAAAATTAAGTCACAGGAGACTGAATAGAATATGATGCCACTTGTATACAGCTCTAGAAATAAACTAATCAACACTGTTGTTCAAAGATATATGTATAGATGATAAAGCTATAACCCTCCCGCCCCCAAACATAACAAATACAAAATTGAAGATATTGGCTATCTGTGAAGGACAAGCAGAAGGATGAGAAAGAGTATTAACACAGCTCTTAGTAAGGTTCTCATTCTGAAGGGAGTGATGGGTTGGGGGTTTATTTTATTACTATGTGTCATAGCTTGCAAATTATGTCAGTTATGTTATCCTATAAATATCAAATATTACATCATAAAACAGCATTTGAAAATGATTTGACTAGTAAAAATATATTGGGGTGATTTTTCAAGTCAATGCTCATTAAAGAGAAATGACCTAATAAAATACATGATTAGCAATACCAATATAAAAATTTTAATTTGTTATTATTTTATTAATAAATATATTACATATGAAATGTTTAGATTCATTTTATATTAATTCATGTTTAATGTTAAAATTATATGACTATCATTGATATCCTGATGAATATCACTCTTCAATGAATTCAGATAAATTTAGAGTTAATGATATCCACTAGACTATTAGCGTTTTATTCATTATTTTAACATAAAACTCTTGGTACTTATTGTAAATTATAGTTTTAAGTGACTGTTAAGACTCTCTTTTTCACATTTTAATATAATACACATGTAAATGTATGTCCATCTAAAAACAAAATTTTTAAAATATTTGTAATGCCCTTTTGTGGGTTTAAAACTCAAGCATTGTTGGAAAGCCAGATAGGTGTGCTTTCTATGTTCTCATAATTAGGTTTTATTCACTAAGCATTAAAGTTGTGTCAGTTTCTTGTTTTTCTGTAAACTGGCTTCTCTTGCTTGACTGCAGTAGAAAGATAAGAATGTTGCTATTTTAATAACCCTTTCCGAATTTAATCATCTTTTGAGAAAAATATGATTGCTCGCATTCCAATAACATGATAGAAAAGAGGGTTATACCATAGATCAATGAGTTCAGTGGAGGTTAATATTACATATTTTGCATGAAAAGATAGGAAAAGTCATTGTGGGGGGTACCCTGATTCAGTGGTTTTGCTTCTAGGAAATTTGTGTGTCAGGTTGTATGGTCTTTATCAAAATTAAAGAAGGTCCGATACAATAATTTGTTGTGGTCTGTTCATATATATTCTGTGTTTTTTTTTTATTCTTGTTGAAAGTTGTTTGAATAGGAAGAATTTAAAGTAATGTTACATAGTCCCCAGGATCTTCATATTCTTAATTAAAAATATGTTAATATCATATTATTTTCCATAATTATAAGAAATAAATTAATACATATAGTTTATGGGGATCTGTTTTAACGTTCTGGTCATATTAACAATATCTTCTAACTGAAAAGAGGTGTGAAAATGTGATATTGATGCCTTTGGGAGTCATTTGTTACTAAATGCTGTCAATGTCTTAAAAAATATTGCACAGCCAAATTTTGTTCATTTATTACTCATTTATTTAGTAATTTAGTAATTGATTAACATACATCCAACAAGTACTGGATATGTGCCAGGCACTAGTTTAATGACAGATGTTTTTTTTTTTTTCTTTCTCTGTCTAACTGAGGAGACATAAATGTGATAAGTCCTATGGTAGGAGAGAACTGAATTCTGTGACAACCCAAAGAGAAGCACCTGACCCAGGGAAAAGGGAGAAGAAATATCAAGAATGGCTTCCTAAAAGAAGTGACGTATCGACAAAGTTCTGAAGGCTGTGCAAAAGCGTGTGGGTGATGGAGGCACAAAATAGGTGGGGAACATTTCCTAGCAATAGAAACAGTGTGAACAGCCGGAGCTAAACGCACAGTGTCCTGAGGCTGTGAAAGTGATTCTGTGTATGCCAGTCACAGACACTGAGGCAGAAAATGGTAAGGATGTTAGGGGTTTGTATGAAATGCAACTCAGAGCTTGGGTAGTGGTTCAACTGCAGGGACTGTGTCAAACCAAGGCCCAAAAGCCTGTTTATTACCTACTTATGGCTTACCTACTCAGATCATGTCTGGTGTCTTAGTCAATTGACTAGATGGGCAATTTTTCATCATAATATCCAGATATTACCCGTGAATCCTGCTTGAACACAATGCCTAATCCAACCCTCCCTATTCAGTTTAAAAATATGTGAATATAGCAACATATATAGATGTTGGTCTCAAAAACTATTAAAAAATAAAATTTAGCTTTACTTTATTGGTAAAATATTTAGCCTATTGCATATTCCAAGTTGCAGTAATAAGGTATGTATATTTATTCTATTTTTATAAGGCTCAGTAGTTATTTAATATACTTATTAATGACAATTACGGTGATTTCAACACATTCCAAAGGCATAGTCAGTACTTTATCATAGAACAATTTTTTCTAGGAAATTTATAACCTTCCCAGTTCAATTCCCAGGATCAAAATTGCATTCCAGCATTCACCCTAAGCTAAGCTATTTTGTTGGCAATTTAAGTTTCAGTTAAAAATACGGGAACAAATTCTGCCATCTGCTATTTGAACTAATGTAGTTCAGTAAGAATTTTATAATAATAAATATAGTTTTGTTTTTAATCTAAGGTCAATCACAGGGCCATGATTACAGAGCAGCTTTAAAATATTTGCTTTCAGTTCATTGTGTGTGAGGGTAGATGTTTTATTTGAAAAAGTGTCCATAATCAAATGATAAGTGAAACTGTTATTGGAAACAGTTCCATCCTTATCTGTACAAGTTAGAGAGACTTTAACTAACTGAGATATTTTCATGAAGTTCAATTCTGTAATGAGTAAAATATGAGAAAAAATGTGGTGTAACATGTTAACATAGATTTATGCAGATGATAATATTTAAAATGTTTTAAAGTGTGTTCGTATTTTAAGTAACCACTTTTGCCAATAATACAATGGTGAAAAATCGTGAAAGATAAAGAAATTATTTGACACCGTTGCTAAGGACTAGGGAAAATGAGCAGCTTTTATGCTGGATTAATAAGTGGCAAATTTGGTAAGACACACACATATATTATCATTGGAAAAATGACAGGTTGTATCTCAGATTCATAGTTTTTTCTTTATCAATCCTAGATCTGAAAATGATATGAAATCATTTACTCCATACATTTGACATTAGTAATATAAATTATTATTGTTAGCACTTAGAAATAAGGAAACTGAGGGGCGCCTGGGTGGCTCAGTCGGTTAAGTGTCAGGCTGTGGCTCAGGTCATGATCTCCCTGCTGGTGAGTTCGATCCCCATGTTGGGCTCCGTGCTGACAGTTAGGAGCCTGAAGCCTACTTCAGATTCTGTCTCTGTCTCTCTGCCCCTCCCCTGCTCGTGTGCATTCTCTCTCTCTCTCTCTCTCTCTGTCTCTCTCTGTCTCTCTCTCTCTCTCAAATATAAAATAAAACATAAAAAAATAAGGAAACTGAGAACTCTAAAAGTTAAGTGACTATGAAAAAGACACAGTCTAGGGGTGCCTGGGTGGCACAGTCATTTAAGCATCTGACTCTTGATTTCAGCTGAGGTTGTGATCTCATGGTTCCTGGTTGAGCCCCATGTTGGGCTCTGCACTGACAGTGGGGAGCCTGCTTGGGATTCTTTCTCTCCTCTTTCTGTCCCTACTCCCCATATGCATTCTCTCTCTCTTTCTCTCTCTGTCTCTCTCAAAAAATAAATAAATTTTCTAAACTTAAAAAGATACAGGCTGGAAAAATGAATAAACCCTTGACCTCTTGCCTCCCTATGCAGCATAATTTTCTTTGTTTTTTTTGTTTTGTTTTGTTTTTGTTTTTATAATTTAAAACCATGTTGTTGTTATAGGAAGTTTCTTAAACTAATATCAGACTTGAATTAATGTGTTGATCTGGTCCAAGCATAGCTCAAGGTATGGTAGTCCTACTACTGACTTTCTCTTAAATCTACTTAAGAGTTAGCAGGCACTGTTAAATTTTGCCAATGTTTAGGGGCGCCTGAGTGGCTCAATTGGTTAAACGTCTGACTTCAGCTCAGGTCATAATCTCATGGTTCTTGGGTTCAAGCCCTGCATCAGGCTCTGTGCTGACTTACAGCTCAGAGCCTGGAGCCTGCTTCAGATTCTGTGTCTCCCTCTCTCTCTGTCCTTCCCCTGCTCACATTCTCTCTCTCACTCTCTCTCTGTCAAAAATGAATAAACATTAAACAGAAATGCCAGTGTTTATACACCTCTCTATATGTCCTAGTTTCCCTTACAACTTCCACACTTGGCTCAGGGGGTGGTGGGGTAAGGAGGATATGCTAGCAAATGAAATGGAAGTGGAAGGCTATGTGTCGATCTAGGCAAGGGGATTAGAGCCTGAGCCATTAAATATTTGGGGTACTTTCCACATGGTCCCCCTCTCTTTAGCTTCTTCATGTGGCTGGAAACAAAAGGCAACGACATGGCAAAGTCAGAGGATACAATAAACCAGGACTCCCGAGTGACAGCCTGGAGTGCCAGTCACTCAAGCCAACCAAACTTCCTTCATTGCTCTTTGCATAAGAGACAAAGAAATGCTTAATGGGTTTAGCCACTGATTTTTTATTTCATTTTATTTTTTTGTTACAGCAACTAGTGTTAAGTAATCTGATTAATAAAGACAGTTATAATTATGATTGGTTTTTTGTTGTTTTAAAAGAATATTTCTAATTTTAACCACTTAAAATATCTTAGATTTGAAAAAAATGGAATAAAAAGTGAGCTAATTTGTTAACAAAAACAATGTTCTAGAAACCAAAAATTCTAATCTTCTTCTAGTAACAATCTGTAGACTACTAGCTGGAATAGAAATTTAAAGCAAACTACAATGAGAGTGGCTACAGAATTATTGTTTACTATTTCTGCCCCTTGTTTTTTTTTAGTAAAATGTATCTCTGGCAAAAGGTTTATAAACTAACAGTTGATTTTTGAAGTATGATAGAGTAATGGTGTTGCTTCTATGTGTGGATTTTGGCTGGTGTTTTGTTACTGTAAAGTGATAAAATACATGCCTGCAAAAATATTGTAAAATATTGTTTTAAGTGGAAGATAAGTTATTCAAGAGCAAACCAGCAAACACTTTTACGGCACTGTATAAAACCTTGTTTCTGCTATGTACGTGAAAATTCTGATTAAACAGGAACTGTCATTCCACAGCTTATGGGACTATTGAAGTTCTGGTCTATATAGATGGTTTTAGCTCCATCTAGACTGCATTCAGTTGCTTGGTAATACCAAGCACACATTTCTTTGGTTTTCCTCAAGGGTGGATTATTACACATACTGTTGGAATGAGATAACATAACTAGAATGCCAAAGAAGAGGGTATCAGAATACTCCCAGACTGGGTTAAGAGTTCTAAGCAATCAGGTATCCTGTAAAGAAAAATGTGCCAAGAATCAGGAAATCTGGGTTTCAGGATCTACTTCCTTACTAAGTAGTTGTATAAACTTTGTAAGTAAATCAAATCTTACATATTTGGTCCTCCATTCATATAACGGGAATAACATATCACACCTGTATTTTTAAATCTCTATATAATTTTACTATTTTTTAAATTTTCTTTAATGTTTATTTATTTTTGAGAGAGAGAGAAAGTACAAGCAGGGGAGAGGCAGAGACAGAGGGTGACACAGAATCTGAAGCAGGCTCGAGGCTCTGAGCTTTCAGCACAGAGCCCTACATAGGGCTCGAACCCATGAACCCTGAGATCATGACCTGAGCCGAAGTTGGATGCTTAACTGACTGATCCACCCAGTCACCTCTCTATGTAATTTTATTTATTTTTTTAATTTTTTTTAATGTTGATTCACTTTTGAGAGACAGAGAGACAGAGCACGAGTGGAGGAGGGGCAGAGAGAAGAGGGAGACATAGAATCCGAAGCAGGCTCCAGGCTCTGAGCCATCAGCACACAGCCCTACACAGGGCTCGAACCCACCAACCGTGAAATCATGACCTGAGCTGAAGTCGGACGCTCATCCAACTGAGCCACCCAGGCGCCCCTCTATGTAATTTTAAATATACCAGGAAAGGCAGGTTTGCGTGTGGCTTTAGAATTATCTTCAAATTAATGTCAGAACGCCTGGGTGGCTCAGTCGGTTAAGCGTCCGACTTCAGCTCAGTTCATGATCTCGCGGTCAGTGAGTTCAAGCCCCGCATCCGGCTCTGTGCTGACAGCTCAGAGCCTGGAGCCTGTTTTGAATTCTGTGTCTCCCTCTCTCTCTGACCCTTCCCATTCATGCTCTGTCTCTCTCTGCCTCAAAAATAAATAATTGTTAAAAAAAATTAAAAACAAAAAAACAAATTAATGTGAAAATATTTTAAAAAATGATTTATAACTTTGCTATATATACAATATACAATTTTTTTTAATGTGAAAGTTGTTTTATATCCCTGAAAGCAAGAAGCTAAACAAAAATCTCTGGGGTCCTTTCTGGCTTTAAATTTTATAATTTGTGAGACAAAATAAAACAGGTTCAGTTGTTCCAAGGGAGAAAAAAGAGAGGCATTGTTTGACAATATAATAAGGAAGGCATGAAGGGATTCTTCATTCTAGAAATGTATGCTGGTTATCCATTAATTTTTCTTTTTCTCTCTCTGCCAAGATCTAAAGGCCCAATTTGTTGTAACAACTTACATGTAAATATCCTGAGTGCATTGAGGTGGGTTGTCATTAGCATCTTGAAGAATCACTGTGAGTGTTCCAGTTTTAGAATGTACTGGTCCATCGTCATGAGCTCTAAAATATAATACCCAAGGGGCGCCTGGGTGGCTCAGTTGGTTAAGCGTCTGACTTTGGCTCACGTCATGATCTTGCGGTCCGTGAGTTTGAGCCCCACATTGTGCTCTGTACTAACAGCTAGGAGCCTGAGCCCTGCTTCGTATTCTGTGTCTCCCTCTCTCTATGCTCCTCCCCTCCTCACAGTCTGTCTCTCTCTCTCTTCCTCAAAAATAAATATAAACATTAAATTTTTTTTAAATATAATACCCAAGAATGTGAGGTGGATGCATCTTCATAATCCAAAGGATAGGCAATTGTGACCTCTCCTGTCTCTAAAAGACAGACAAATACAACTTTGTTTAACATTCACAAGGTGAATATATTAAGAATAAAAATAAGGATGTGGATAAAATAGTTCTAGGGATAAATTAAGGACAGATCACAGTTGCTGACCTGGTAAATCTCACAACCCAGTCACCATTGAGGGTCTGCGGGGAATGATTAATGACAGGGAAAAGAGACCCTCCTCAACTTCACAGATCAGAAAATATTTCATAGGAGAGCCATGGTGAGGGGAGGTGAGGAATGCAGAGTGAAGCCTAGGCTGAGTGTTGAGAAATGAACACAGGACATCTAGGCAGGAAAAATTGGGGTGGAATGAAGGTTGCCAGGAAGAATTTAGGGCAAAAGGACAGCAAAGAGGAAGAAATAGTATGAATACTCCAGACAGGTGGAATATCGCATGATAGAAGGGCAAAATACATGCAAGAATAGAGCATTCTGAGAAAAGTTCAATACACTGCTGAAGACTAGGTGAGAGACGTTGAATTACAGTAATGATGGAAAGAAATTATGTTAACTTGTATTTAGCAGATGGAATTGATAAACATATTCTGATTGGACATGTGTATCTCGGGAGACAACAGAAGTAGAGTGCAATAAAAGAAATTCTTAGTATCTTTACAATATTCTATCAATTTTTGAAATTATGTAATTTAAAAAATATAGCTTATTGCAATTGAAAATATCAATTATATACTTCTGTTATGATGGGGCATATATATTCCTGAATAAAACTTTTTTTATTTAAAAATTTCACATATACCAAATCCAGGAAAATAATACAATAAACCCCCATGAAGCTACATATGACTAGCTTCAATAATTACAATACATGACTAGTTTTTTTCATCTTTAGCATCATCTACTTTATCTTCTACATGGATTATTTTGAAGAAAGTCCCAAACATGGTATTTCATTTGCAAACATTTTTGTACCCACTCTTAAAGGCAAAGAACTCTTTTAAAATACAACTGTGATATAATTAGCATACCTAAAAACATGACATTAATTTCTTAGCATCGTCATACATCCAGTGATGCTCAAATTTATTGGATTGTTTTAGGAAGTTTTGTTGCTTTTCAAATTATCATCTAAGTAAAGTTAGTACTTTGTAATTGATATATCTCTTCTTTTTTTAAATTTTTTTAATGTTTATTCATTTTTGAGAGAGAGACAGAGTGCGAGTGGGGGAGGGACAGAGAGAGGGAGACAGAATCCAAAGCAGGCTCCAGGCTCTGAGCTCTTGGCACAGAGCCCGATGTGGGGCTTGAACTCGTGAACCACGAGATCATGACCTGAGCCGAGGTCGGACTCTTAACTGACTGAGCCACCTAGGCGCCCTCTCTTAATTCTTTAAGGTTCTCCAAAATTTAAACATTTTTGTTAAATAATTCTGTTCTTTCCTTGATAAATGGTAACAAACTGTGCATACTTTTCTCTACCTTCCTCTCCCCCACTATATCTTGGAGATTATTACGTAGTAATAGAAGTTTCTCACATCTTTTTCTAAGTACAGATTATTCCATTGTCTAGATGTATCACAGTTTATACAACCAGTACCCTATGTATATTTTCATTTTAATCAGATATTAAATAATGCTGTAATGACTAGTATGTGCATAGGTCTTTTTATATATTTTCCAGGGTACTTTGAGATAATGTCTAGAGGTGGGATTACAGATTCAAAATGTAAATGGATATGCAATTTCCTTAGATTCTGCCAGATTTCCTCAATAAGGGTTGTAGTATTTTTCATTCTCACCAGCAGTAAATGAGGTCTATTTTCCTACAGCTTCACCAATAGAAGATGAAACATGAAGTTTTGCTAATCTGATAGATTAGAATCAATAATGTAATATAATTTTAATTTTTGATTTTATTATGAGCAAGATTGAGTATTTTTCATATGTTTGAGTCATTTGCAACTCCTGTAAACTGTTGATGCTTATCTTTAGTCCATTTTCAGACATGGTTGCTACTTTTATTTCTTCTAATATGCCAATATTTTCCAAATGTCTTATTTGTATTTTTACTTTACTTATGGTGATGTGTGTGTGTGTGTGTGTGTGTGTGTGTGTGTGTGTGTGTGTGTTTTGCCCTGAAAAATGTTGTTATTGTGATGATGACATGATGATTATGTTACAGGCATCAGTTTATTCTTATGTGCTGTCTGGATTTTGCATAATAGTTATAAAAGTTTTCCCTACTCCCAGATTATAAAGAAATTCATTCATATTTCTTCTATAATGTATATGGTTGCATTTTTTTTTGAAAATTAGCTAATTTATTTGATGTTTTTCTGGTACACAGTATAAAAATGTTGTATTTTTCCTAATGCTATCCATTTATTATATCATCTATTAAAATGTCTATGTTTTTTAAGTTTTACTGAATACTGTATTTTCATGATCTTTTGGAACTGTTATCAACATTTTATATTCTGTTCTACCCAATAAGTTGTCAGTATCATACTGTTTTCAATTCGGAGGCATTACATTTTAATATTTACTAAGGTCAACTTCCCCTCATTGCTTTTTTGCTCCCTTGTTGTTTTTTTTTTTTTTTTTTTTTTTTTTCCTATACATACATGCTCTTTGTTCTTCCAGCTCCAGATGGAGTGGGGTTTGGGTAGGGAGCAATATGCAGAGACAAAAATAAAAAATAACAAAAATCAATAAAAATTGCAACTAATAATATTTTGCTTCTGAGTTGCTTTTTAAATAATTTTATTCTATCTATCTTTGCAGAACATATACCCTCCATGTGTAATACACTCTGTCCTTTATAAACGTTATTTGTTTTTAGTTCTATAAGTAACTACATATTTAATTCTCACCATTTCTTTTGCTGATATCTTTCCAGCTATTTTGGTTGTCTGGAGTACATTCTCCAGTAAATTCCTCAGGAAGAATTCATAGGAACACTATTTCCTTAATGCTTTCCTATGCCTAAAGTTTTATCTGCTTTCTTTATCTATGATGTCATGTTCTTATGTATACATTTTTCTTAAGTCTCTTTTCATGTCATTGAATCTCCTAAATATTTTATACCATTAACTTGCAAAAAGAATGTTGTAGAAAAGTCTGTTTACAATTTGATTATCACTCTCTTTTAAGTGACTTAGTCTTTCTTCCTAGAGGCTCAAATAATTTTTTAATGTCTAATAATTTACTAGAATATGTCAAAAATAATAAAGTCCTGAAATTAACATCAATACATCTAATACTGATCCCCTTCCCTTTCAAGTTTGATCAATTGTCTCAATAATATTTTATATTTTAAAAAAATTTACTTAGTAGTTGTGCATTTTATTTATTTTTTTGCCATTTTATTTATTTATTTTTAATTTACATCCAAATTAGTTAGCATATACTGCAACAATGATTTCAAAAGTAGATTCCTTCATGCCCCTTATCCATTTAGCCCATCCCTCCTCCCAAAACCCCTCCAGTAACCCTCTGTTTGTTCTCCATATTTAAGAGTCTCTTATGTTTTGTCCCCCTCCCTGTTCTTATATTATTTTTGCTTCTCTTCCCTTATGTTCATCTGCTTTGTATCTTAAAGTCCTTCACTCATATGAGTGAAGTCATATGATGATACTTGTCCTTCTCTGACAAATTTCACTTACCATAATACCCTTGGTTACATCAACATAGTTGCAAATCGCAAGATTTCTTTTTGATTTCCCAGTAATACTCCATTGTATATTTATACCACATCTTCTTTATCCATTCATCTGTTGATGGCCATTTGGGCTCTTTCCATGCTTTGACTATTGTTGATAGTGCTGCTATAAACATCGTGGTGCATGTGCCCATCTGAAACAGCACACCTATATCCCTTGGATAAATACCTAGTAGTGCAATTGCTGGGTCATAGGGTAGTTGTATTTTTAATTTTTTGCGGAACTTCCGTGCTGTTTTCCAGAGTGGCTGTACCAGTTTGCATTCCCACCAGCAGTGCAAAGGAGATCCTCTTTCTCTGCATCCTCCCCAACATCTCTTGTTGCCTGAGTTGTTAATGTTAGCCATTCTGATTGGTGTGAGGTGGTATCTTATTGTGGTTTTGAATTGTATTTCCCTGATGATTAATGATGTTGAGCATTTTTTCATGTGTCGGTTGGCCATCTGGATGTCTTCTTTGGAGAAGTGTCTATTCGTGTCTTTTGCCCATTTCTTCATTGGATTATTTGTTTTTTGGGTGTTGAGTTTGATAAGTTCCTCATAGATATTGGATACTAACCCTTTATCTGATGTGTCATTTCAAATGTCTTCTCCCATTCCGTCAGTTGCCTTTTAGTTTTGCTGATTATTTCATTTGCTGTGCAGAAGCTTTTTATTTTGATGAGGTCCCAATAGTTCATTTTTGCTTTTGTTTCCCTTGCTTCTGGAGATGTGTTGAGTAAGAAGTTGCTGAGACCAAAGTCACAGAGGTTTTTGCCTGCCTTCTTCTTGAGGATTATGATGGTTTCTTGTCTTAAATTTAGGTCTTTTATCCATTTTGAGTTTATTTTTGTGTATGGTGTAAGAAAGAGGTCCAGGTTCACTTTTTGGCATGTCACTGTCCAGTTTTCCCAGCACCAGAGACTGGGAAGAGCTGAAGAAACTGTCTTTATTCCATTGTTTGGGTGTCTCCCAGCACCAGAGCTGAAGAGACTGTCTTTATTCCATTGGATATTCTTTCCTGCTTTGTCAAAAATAATTTGGCCATACGTTTGTGGGTCCATTTCTGGGTTCTCTATTCTGTCCCATTGATCTGAGTGTCTGTTTTTGTGCCAGTACCATACTGTCTTGATGATTACAGTTTTGTAATACAGCTTGAAGTCCAGGATTGTGATGCTTCCTGCTTTGGTTTTCTTTTTCAAGATTGCTTTCGTTATTCAGGGTATTTTCTGGTTTCATACACATTTTAGGACTGCTTGTTCTAGCTGTGTGAAGAATGCTGGTGTTATTTTGTTACGGATTGCATTGAATATGTAGATTGCTTTGGGTAGTATTGACATTTTAACAATATTTGTTCTTCCTATCCAGGAGCATGGAATATTTTTCCATTTTTTTGTGTGTGTCTTCTTCAACTTCTTTCATAAGCTTTCTGTAGTTTTCAGTGTATAGATGTTTCAAAACCTCTTTGGTTAGATTTATTCCTAGGTATTTTATGGTTTTTGGTGCAGTTATAAATGGGATCAATTTCTTGATTTCTCTTTCTGTTGTTCATTATTGGTATGTAGGAATGCAACTTATTTCTGTGTATTGATTTTATATCATGCAACTTTGTTAAATTCATGGATAAGTTCTAGCATTAAAATTTTTTTTTTACTGTTTTATTTTTTATTTTTCGGTGAGAGAGGACAGAGCACGAGTCGGGGAGGGGCAGAGAGAGAGAGAAAGACACATAATCCCAAGAAGGCTCCAGGCTCCCTGTTGTCAGCACAGAGCCCAACGTGGGGCTTGAACTCAGGAACCATGAGAGATCATCACCTGAGCCAGAGTCAAATACTTAACCGACTGACCCACCCAAGCACCCCACAGAAAGTTTTAGAAGTGTGATAACTTCAACTATAACCAAAATGTATACTTCTTTAGGAAGTTTAGAAGAGAAAACAATGATAAAAATATTTGTACTAGGGCATTGGGATTTAAGTTGCTTTAAGATGCTTAACCAACTGAGCCACCCAGGTACCCCGTCTCAATAATATTTTTATAGCAAAAATATCCAGTTCAGAATCACACATTGCCAAGTCTCTTGAGTCTCCTTCAATCTGGAAAGTTCCTAAATCTTCCCTGAAGTTTTATGATTATTTTGAAGATTTAAGGCTGATTGTTTTGGAGAATTTTCCTCAAATTGGATTTGTCTGATATCTGCTCATGAAAATAAGATTTGGGTTATGTAGTTTTGGATTAAATGTCACAGAGGTTATACTACATTCTTATTGCATGCTATTAGTTTGTCTCATTACTGATGAAGTCAACTTTAATTACTTGACTAGGATGGTGTCTGCCAGTTTTTTCCACTCCGAAGTTCTATTTTATCCTTTGCACTTAATAAATATTTTCTGGTGAGACATTTTGAAAATATGTAAACACTCTGTTCACCATCACACTGTCAGTTTATTTGTGTATTTATATCTCTATGGGTTCATGGTATTTTATTTTATATAATGGGTTATAATCTGCAACTATTATTTATTTTGATGTTCAAATTGCTCTTGAATTGACCAGGGGGGGCCAATTCAAGGTGATTTCTGTTTCTTTTTAATATACTCTCATCATCCTTTGAACATATTCTTGCTTTCTGTCACAAGAAGATATTTCAAGCTCCTCTTGTATTTTAGCTCCTGTCACGTCAAAAAAAGCCATTTCTCTAATATATAGGATAAACTGGTATTTAGGAGTCAGTATCTGTGTACTAGGTGTGTTCGTTGCTATTGTGGTATCAATCTCCTAAGCTCTTTTACTCTTTTAGGAGATATAACTATAGAAATGCACGTGTGTGTGTGCACATGTGCGCACAGATAATTACATCAATATTTATTTATGTAACTACACACACACACTTAAGAAAAACTTAAGTTTACTCTTAAAACCTTTGATTTAAATTCATCCTCATGTTCATTTTATTTTATTTTTTTCATTTTGTACATTTGTAACCCCCTTGTTGCCAGGAGAAACCAGCCTCTGTTAATATTTAACAGAATTATTTTATCAATCTTCCTATATGTAAGTAATCTCCTATTTCTGCTGCTACTTGGTTGTCCTCACTACAGGCTTGCTCCGCTTTCTCTCTTTGCTTAATCTCTGACTTACCATAAGTCCCATTTTCCATAGATCATCTTCCTTATTTCTCTCTGATTCTACTTCCTACATGGGGCTCTTTCTACTGATTTGATAGACGGTGGATGTTTAACCCTGATCTTTCGTGTGTGAAAATGTACGTAACCCCTTAAGAAGAGGAAAAACCTTTTCTCCTCTCCATTTGCTTCATGCCTTGGTTGTTAGAGGCATGTACTTCTAAGTTTTTGGTCAGATAGGGTATACTTATAGTTGCAAGTGTCATAACCAAGCAGAGTGAATTCAGTGCAAGTTCTACCATGCAAATTAGCTGCATGAGCTTGGGTAAATTAAGATTCCTGTCCAGGCATCATATGTTAGATGAGGATTAGGAAAGTAAAAACCCAAAGAAGTTATTATGTATGCAAAGTGCTTATGAGAATGTATGATGGAGAATAAATATTCAATTCAGTATCATGGGTTCCATGGGAAAATCCACTTCTCAGAGAGAAATCGTACAATAAAATCCCAGGGAACCCTGCTGTGGGTCTGAATTGTTTAGGAGTCCCCTGGAACAGGCACGCTGTGCAGACTGTTTCCATATTTTTGACAAAGAAGGAATGATCACTTTTTACCTCATATAAAGTATGTTAAATATGCTGTTGAATATTTAAAAATTCATTTATCCTAATGGAAGATGATCAGGCTTATCTTTAACTAGTGAAAACATACTTTATATTATACTTCATGAAATGATTGGCACCAAAAAATACTATACCTTCATTTATTGAAAATTCTTTTTCTGTACCTATAAATTCATAATGCACCAAGTCCCCTATGTCTCTATCAGTTGCTGTCAACTTGACTAGCTTTGTTCCAACAGGCAGATTTTCATAAATATTTATAGGTGCATCTGGTATGTATCTGTGGGACAAAAGAGATTTTTTTTATCACTTAGTGTAAACAAATGTCTCTTTTCATCTATGTCACACAACAAATATTTAAAATTTTATGTGATACATATTTTGTAACAGTTTCAAGCCCTTGGCCTTAAAAAATTTCTTTACAAGTATATATATATACATACATATATATATATATATATGTATATATATATATATACACACACACACACACACACACACATATATATGAGAATGTTTGTGTATTATAAAACAAAGTTAAAAGTTTCCTCCTACCTGTACCCTATCCCTAGACCTTCTACTGACTGGTATGTTATACTTTATTCCAGACAACAGAATACTACAAACACTTCTGCAATCACTTTTTCATTCCATATATATTTGGAAATATTTCCATATTAGCAAGTACTTATTGCCCAACTTCTCTTTAATAGCTACATCAGTTTTGCAATATGGATGTTTCAGTATTCATTTTCTAGAATATTTACTTATTAAAGACAAACAGCAGGAAAATAGAAAGCTTTGAATTCTTACCCCACCAAGTAAAATTGACTCTTTTTAGTGGCATCAAGAACAAAACTTAAATGAGGTTGACTTCCACTGTATGTAAAAAGAGAAATCATATGAAGTTCATAGACGTTTGCCTTCTAAGCCGCTTTGAATATCTGTAAGAAAATTGACAATAGAAATAATAGCAAAGTATTGATATTTACCCCTTTATAAAAATGGTTTTAGAGGTTAAACCGTAACATTTAAATATTTAAATTAACTGTTGCTTACATAAGAACAGGACTGTCATCATTAACATTCCCGATATTTAGTGATGGGGCTAGCACAGGACTCCAGAGACAGGTTGTCTCTATTTCTCACAGCAACCACTCCCTGGAAATGCTAAAATACTAAAATACGTTAAGAGAAGACAGAATAAATGGGGGGATATTTGAGTACTCAAAATATGCAATGTCCCTTTACATAAAGAATGCTTTAAAAATGAAATTGAAAAACACTTTAAAAAGTTGTTAGCGTAAAAATGTAGATCCATTTCCCAAACAGCTTAAGATCATTTGTCAAAGGGAATATCTTTTGTACCCTCATACAGATTTCAGTGATCAGTGTTACCTACCAACTGTTACAGAACTTTGACTGCATTTTTAAACATTGGTTTGAGTATGCTACATTTAAGGCAATATAACCAATTTAAGTTTGTTGAAATACCAAACTAAGAGAGTATATTAAGTTTCATTGTTTAGGAAAAAAACATGTGAAATTAAACAACTGTTTTACTTTTAGACAAATTTGAAAAATCATTGAGACATTAGAAAGCTCAAAGAAAAAGTTATAAAATGTAATTTTAAAAGTTGATATTCCAGGAGCACCTGGGTGGCTCAGTCAGGTGAGCATCTGACTCTTGATTTTGGCTCATGTCATGATCCCAGGTCAATCCTCGTGGGATTGAGCCCCACTTCAGGCTCCATGCTTAGCATGGAGCCTGTTGAAGATCCTCTCTCTCCCTCTGCTCCTCTTCCCTGCTCATGCTCTGTCTCTCTAAAATAATAAAATAAATCTAAAAAAGTGATATTCCAATGCCCATATAATTAAAAAGTGCAAGTTTAATAAAATAATAACTAATAAATTTGATGAAGTCAAAGAATGTTTTTAATTTTCCTTTTATTAAATGTAATTCTATAATTAATAAGTAAATTGTGTGTATGACCAAAAAATTACTTTAAAGTGCTTTTAATTCTATTGAATTATGTCTTATTGACCTTCATTTTAGTAATATTTCACATAAGTGAGAAGAAACTAAGATTACAAGGAATACTGAACCAAAACGCGGTGTGACCAAAACCATATTACCACTAAAGTAAATTCTTAACCTAGGGGGAAAAATGTACAAACTGCCTAAAAGTCAAGGGAGAAAGAGTGTTTTAAAGTGAAAAGTTTATCTTCAAATATGTCAAGTTTCCCTTTCTTTGACACTTTATTTAAAAAAATGGGTTTTCCTATGACAGCATAGGTGTTCTGAATTAAGCGTTCATTTATTTATTCATTCTCAGTAAATCAATTAAGTATCAAACACTGACACTTAAAATGAGCAGCACATAGTTTTTGCCTTTCGGGAGTTCCGAGAAGAGCATTAAAAGCACAAGGGAGGATAGTAACAGCTTCGCAGAAGGGATGACAACACAGGTGGCAAGGCAGGTAGTGGTGAAGAACCCATCGTGAAGTCCGGCTGCTTGTGGCCGAGTCATGATCCATTCATTTACCAGCAAGAGGATCTAGAGTAAGTTACTCATTTATCTGGACTTAGTGTCTTCATCGGTAATAGGTATCTACTTCACAGGGTTTTCATAAGAATGAAGTAATTTATTATTTGTAAAGCACTTTAGTGGTACCTAACGCATACTCAGCATAATCTAAGTATTTTGTTTCTTTAGAAAACGGGTAAAAGAAAATTAAATATTTGATGTCTTAGACATCAAGGGTGCCAACACAGTACTAGGCATACAATAGAGATTGAAGAAAATGTTTCAAACCAATGAATTTCTTGTTTCTAGCTGTTCTAGGCTTTAAGAAAACATAGACCCTTGAAATTGGTAGAGTTCATGCTTTCACTCAAGAATAATTCCTGAGAACTGCCCATATAATGTATGGTGCAGTACACTAAGACAAGAACTAAATAAGAAATAATCTTATCATGGAGGAAATCAAATTCTGATGGGAACACTAACATGTAAACCAAAGAAGGGTGAAAGTGTATCAAATGAAAGTGTGCTTTTAGATTGGATTGGTCAACAGAGTAAAATAATTTGCCATAATCCTTCCAGAATATCATGGAAATAAAATTATGGGAGAGAAAGAGAGAGATTGAGAGAGGACACGAGAGAGAATACTAACATGTGGTCCAAGAATAGCTAAACCATGAAATTAACAGATCAACTTTCCTGAAGCCAGTGATGCCCTAAGGATACCTGGCACAGTCAAAAGATAAAAACTGCTTTGGGGAGACATTTGCTCAACACTGTCCAAATATGTAAACATGTAAAGCCCCTTTGAAGATGAGCTCATGTGTGGGAAAACAAACAAGCAAGCAAACACACACAAACAAAAGCCTGCGTGAACAAACCTTCCTGAGCTTTAGTCAGCAAAGACAGGGAGGATCAAATTAGAATCCCAGAATTAAGATATTAGCAAACTGCATATAGCAATCCATATTTAAAACTACCTTATATGGAGTACTTTACATGACAGAAACATCAGAATGGTATAAGAATAGGAAAAACATTAAAGTCACTTAGAACTTTAATAGATTTTTAAAAATTGTATAATTTTCTAAGCAAATGAAGAAAAATACTATAAAACTCAACATCGGATTCCTGATAAAAACTTTTAACAAACTAAGAATAAAGGAAATGTTTGCCACTTAATATAGATTGTCTACCATAACCCTGCAACAAATACCATCCTCATTTGAAACATTTAAACAAAAACTTTTAAAATCCTGACAAGACAAAGATGCCTCCTTTGTTACCACTTTCTTAAAAGTTAACACTTGTAGGAAACATTGATGTGGAGGTCCTCATCAGAAAAATAAGGCATATAATACAAATAAAAAATTATAAGTAGAAGCAGCAGTCATTTTTAATAGATAGGTTATTAATGTTAACACAGAAAATGAAGGATTATCTAGAAAAATTAATTATTTCCTCTATAACCTTAAAGAACAATTAGAAATGAATAGTTAGCCATAAAATGCAAGTAATCTAGGGATATCATACATGCAATGTGTACACATACAAAATTTTATGGAGAAAAGCACAAAATGTTATTGAAGTACTTAGTGAGTTTCTCAGTAAATGAATAAATCTCCCAGGTTTATAGATGGTAAAGATACTAATTCTCTTTAATTGAAACATTCAATGCAATTAAAATAAAAATGTTATTTTTTTTAAAAAAAGTTAACTTATTTCATAAAGTTAATCCTGAATGTTATATGAAAGTAAAGAAAGAAAAAGAACAAAGGCACTTTGTTTGAGACTAAGTGAAAAACAGCAAGTAAAGTTGATAACATGAGAGAGGACTCTACAATACCAAAGTGAATGTAGTATGATAAGCTTTTAGCCACTGGTCATGGAGAAACATTTATTGCTATTTTTTTTTTCTTCTAACTCTCACACAGTGAAAAAGTCCTGGTCAAAATATTTGTAATTTAGGGCACCTGGGTGTCTCAGACGGTTAAGTGTCCAACTCTCGATTTCGGCTCAGGTCATGATCTCTCTCGGTTCGTGAGTTTGAGCCTCGCATTGGGCTCTCTGCTGTCAGCACACAGCCTGCTCCAGATCCTCTGTCCCCCTTTCTCTCTTTCTTCTCCCCACTTGTGTGAATTCTCTCTCTCTCTCTCAAAAATAAACATTAAAAAAATATTTGCAGTTTATAAAAGGCATGTTCTAGGTAAGATATTTTAAAAAGTGCCCAGTAAGTGACTACTGGAAACATGAAGAAATGTTTAAAGAAACTGGAAAACATTTGAAATTCAAGTGGTCCCATTTCCCAGAATGATTTGGTAGTAAAAGTGATTTATGTTTTTCTATCCCCTTATACCTCTCTCTTCTTTCCAAGTATTTGCAAATTTGAATTTTGACCAGAACATAGAGGAAAAAGAGACTTAGGCCAGACCTCTACAGTCAAGGAAAGCCAAGGATGGAGGCAGTTTTCCAGATAATTCACAACTGTAAAAAGTGTAATTTTATTTAATTGCTGAGAACATTGCCTCAGTTCTGTGCTTTCGAATATGGAGACAATTCCTTCTCCAACTTTTATACATACCTGAAGAAGCAAACACAAAAATTGAATTTTTAAAAATTCAAAAATTAAACTTAAATAAAATCTAATGGAGAAAGTGAAATGAATCAGATAAGCTTCTAAATTTATTGTTTTAAATTGAATTTCTGCTTATCTATGTGAATATGAAAAGGCAATTATATACATTTGATATTTTAAAATTTCAATTTATGTAAGTTTTTAAAATTCATTCTTATTAAAAATACTGAAAATTATTATTAAAGGGTAATTAAAGATCTTCATTATTTTAATGTTAGAGTTTATATTACTTCTCACACTATGATTTGTTTCAGAGTCTAAAATTAGTTCTGTGGTTTTAAAAATAATACCATTATGCAAATCTAAAGCAAAGTAGGCAGTGGAACTAACTGAAGAATTTAGTATTTTTTTAAAAACATACACAAAAATGGTTAATACATTATTGAAAATGCATGCATTCTGAACTGATGGTTTTGATGTCATTATTTGCCAAGTCCTAACTAAATCAAAATTAATTCTGTAAATACAGTGCCCATAAAATGAAAGCTAAGCTTTCTTTCAGTTGCAGACTTCAAAAGCAATCTGAAAATACTTTCACATTTTTATTTGTCTTTCACAAGCATTTTTTAAAGTTTTATTTATTTATTTTCAAGGGGTGTGGGGTGAGGAGTGTATGCAAACACAAGAGAGAGACAGGCAGAAAGAGGGAGAAAGAATCCCAAGCAGGTTCCACACCTGTCAGCACAGAGCCCATTGCAAGACTCAGTCTTACAAACCATGAGATCATGACCTGAGCTGAAATCAAGAGTTGGTTGCCCAACCGAGCACCCAGGCACCCCTTTCCAAAGATTTATTTTTTATTTTTTTTAATGTTTATTCATTTTTGAGACACACAGAGACAGAGAGAGACAGAGAGAGAGCGTGAGCAGGAGAGGGGCAGAGAGAGGGAGACACAGAATCCTAGGCAGGCTCCAGGCTCTGAGCTGTCAGCCCAAGCCCGACATGGGGCTCAAACTCATGAACCAGAAGATCATGACCTGAGCCACAGTTGGAGGCCCAACTGACTGAGCCACCCAAGCGCCCTCCAAAGATTTTTATACTTAAATATTAAAGCTTTTTTTGGCAAGTAGCTATTTTTGATTTTATAATTAGTTTACTGCCTAGTGTTGCATTTATAGATTTTTCTAATATATAAAAAAGTAATTCCTTCTTGTATATTCAGAATGTATCTAAAGGAGGCACATGTACTGAATTATTTGGAAGTAGCCATTTGATATCATCTTTGTAATGATTTTCTGTATGGCACAATAAAATACTGCTTTATTTAAAAAAAATTATGGTCATCATCATGTTCCTCTCCAGTGTTATCACCCATGCTTATAACTGGGCTCAGTTTCAAGACAAATATTAAAGATTTTGAAAAGGATTCAGTAAAGACATTATATTTTTAAACATTTACATCCAGTTTCTGGCCCAAAGAAAACAATAAAACCTAGGATATGTGGTATCCAATGCCATTTCCAAAAGACGTCACAGTTATTTTGATGGGCGTATTAACTGATTTTTTACTTGTCTGTAAGTGAACAACCAAAGTTGGATTATGTTTGACTAAAATCCATTAAATGTTCTCATGAAAAAAACCTCCTTTTCTTTGTTTCTCCTCTTTTTATTATAGTTTTGGATTTGTTAAAAAATATCATTTTCCAGGTTTTTTTTTCTTTCCCAATGAGTTTTGCAATAAAATTCAGGTATTATGTTTTAATTATGGAAAATATACATGTAGGCATATAATTACAGTTATTTACATAGACACCAATCCTCCACTTGCATGCATATACCCTGGCCTAAACCCACACGTATACCCATACACCCTAAACACACACATACACATTCCCTAACGCTATCTCCCCGCACACATTCACACTCTCAAATACATGGAGCTTCTGAACTTGGTAAACTGGAACTTATATTTTTCTTCAGTCTAAGATTCACATGAGCAAAAAACCTGAAACTGGGAGAGCTGATCAATTCCTTTTTCAAATCAGGCCCCCAGAAAAATTATATACAGATTAGCTATTCCAGCAAGCTTCCCCTTAAACATTTGTTTCAACCGTATTCTCCTCTCTAAGGGATGTTTATGAGCCAGTTGTTAGAGTAAGTATGAATAAATGGAAAAAACCTTAGTCTGCTCTAGTCAGAATTAAAGGAAGAATTACAACATATAGGGCAGAATATTCTAGTGAATTAATGATTTATAATATAATGTTTAATCAGGAAACCAAAATTTGTCAATTAGAATAGAGATTATATGGATACCATAACACCCTCTGAAAAAATCTAGAGTGATAAATTATCTTGTATTTTTTCTTATTTATCACCGCTTAATCTGTAACTATTTTGTCATTTAATATGTATTCATTCACTTTATTAATTATTGATAAAACCAGAAATAATATGAAGATATAACTCTTTATTCAAATTATATGTATAATAAAGAAAATATGCCCGATCTGAGCTGAATAAAAGGCAAGGAAACATGAAAAGTCATTCTCTCAGCTATGTAAGTGTCATCAGATAAATGGAAATAAATGTAAGCTCTAGTTTTTCAAAGTGCTTTCAGACTAATGTGTCTATTGCTTTAATTTTCAAGTCATATCATTTTTAGCCAGTGTTACTGTATCCAAAGCTTTAAATTCCTTCTTCCACTAGTGACTATGGTAAGATATAAAGAACACTTTAATTCATAGCCTAATTAAATAATTTTTTACTTGTTGAAAATTTGAGCGTTTTTTGTTTGTTAGTTAAAGTTTGAAAAATAAACAAATAGATGATAATAAGACACTTCAGCTTCTTGGTCTGGATCTCTTGCAAGAATCATATATGTTAAAGTAGATGGAGGAACGTTTTCAGGAACAGACACTGAAACACCAGCACAATTATGTAAACCATGAAGAATAATTTAAATTCAACCACTCTTTCACCACCTCTTGCTTCTTAATGGTGCCATAAGTTGTCACATTCTCTCTTTAGCAGTTTTCTTAATGATACTTATTTCAGAAAGAGAAAAAAAACCACAATTATTCTTATTGACATCCATTTTATGAGCGCCAACGTTACAAATCAGTTTCATATATTTACATTCAAATTTTGGGCTAGTGTGTAGAATGGAATATAATTGCCAAGTATTTAGGGCGGAGTCAATGGTCATTAATATGTTTCAACTCTGATTACTTTATGTTAGATGATTTAAGCTTTTTATCTCTTTTCACAATAATGTGCAAAAAATAGAGCACAGGCTGTGAAGTCAGGAAGAAATCCATTTGAATTTCTGTTCCATCAGTATTCTTATACAATGGTGACAAAGTACATCTTCAACCTTAGAGAGTTCTGAGTATTTAATAACATATTAAACATAACATATTTCCCAAGCACTCACTAAATGTTACTTTCCTTTCTTCAACCACTGTTCCTTATTTTCCTTCTAGTGTTACCAGTTGTGATTCTATCTCATCTCAAAACTGAACAACATAAATGGGAATATATTATTTATTTATTTAACTTTTTTTTTAATGCTTATGTATTTTTGAGAGAGAGACAGAGCGCAAGTGGGAGAGGGGCAGACAGAATCCAAAGCAGGATCCAGGCTCTGAGCTGTCAGCACAGAGCCCAATGTGGGGCTTGAACTCACAAACTGCAAGATCATGACCTGAGCCAAAGTCAGGTACTTAACCGACTGAGCCACCCAGGCACCCCAAATGGGAATATATTTAAACCACAGGTAGTTACTTCACCTTTGAGGTGATTTTACAAATATTCTTTACAAAAAAAAAGAGTATTCCTGCTTCCTGCTTTCTGTATACTTGAATATTGGATATCAAGTCTAGAGACTATAATCTAGAGTAGGTAGTCCTACAAAAGCACCGTATAGTTTGACTCTTTCTAAGAATGTAATGAAACACTTTTTGTGTGACTGGATCTTGCTTATTTTGAACCTTTGCTTCAAAATGAACTTGTGTAAACATATTCCCTAATTTAGTGGTTTGCTGTAGTTGATTAAGGTAACTAGATAATTTAACACAGTAACTGTCGAATATGTATGTGTCACATCAGCCTCCTGAAAATTGTGTCAATACTCTGTTTTGGGCAACCTCACAGAGACTCACAGAATTCCCTATTCTCTTTTCTGCTATTCCTGTGTTGCAAGGATCATAAAATCACATAATGGAAGAAAAGGACATTTTGATCTTGATGCTGTCTAAGCAGTTTATGCTGGTTGAGCCAACTCTGTGGTAGAAATCAGGTCAGAATGACCTCCTTAGGACCCACGTGTATCTTTTTAAAACTGGCTATAATTTGGGGGAGACCAAAAGGAAATTACAAAGACTATCAATTAAATCGTCTCGGAGTGATCCAAAAGATAATGTTTTCATAAACACCAGACCTATACGCTGGCACACTGCCAAGGCCTTCCTAGGAGACTGTTCTTTCTTAAGTTTGGACTCTGTGAGTAGGTCCCTCCAACACAAATCTTATTTTATAGAATGTTTTTATTTCTTATACCAGAAGGTAAGAAGGTAAGAGACTTTAAGGTAAGAAATCAGTGTGTGTGTGTGTGTGTATGCTTGTGTGTGAGCGCATGTGTGTATGTGTTTTAGAAATTTGAGTTCCGGAAAGAGTAATGTTTCTTAAAAATGGAGAAGAGATAATGCTAGTGTGAGAAATGGATAGAAAGCGGTAATGAACAGGAATCCAGAAAAAAAAAGAAAAAAAAAGCTTAATGAAATTTACCTTTGTTCCATTTGCCCTCCGTTTTGTTTTTCTCTCCTCTCCCAGTTAGCTGAGTAGTTTTTCCTTTTTTTTTTTTTCAGGTATTTATTTACTTTGAAAGAGAGAGAGAAAGAGAATGATAGGGAGGGGGAAAAAAGAGGGATGGGAGGGCGGGGGGGTGGAGACAGAGAATCCCAAGCAGGCTCTGCACTGTCAGCGCAGAACCCAACATGGGGCTCAAACTCATAAACCATGAGATAATGACCTGAGCAGAAATTTACAGTCAGATACTTAACTGACTGAGACACCCAGTCGCCCCTGAGTAATTTTTCCTAATAGAAATAGTGAAAGAAAAAAAAACAGTCAAAAAACAAAAAAGACAGTTAAAATTTTTTTTTATGTTTATTTTTGAGGACTGGTAGTTTTGTCTATAATGATTAATAATTCTCAATAATTTATGTGTTTTTTTAAATTTTTTTCATGTTTGTTTATTTTTGATAGAGACAGAGCACGAGCAGGGGAGGGGCAGAGAGAGAGAGGGACACAGAGAATCCCAAGCAGGCTCCAGACTCTGAGCTGTTAACACAGAGCCCCACTCAGGACTCAAACTCAGGAATGGTGAGTTCATGACCTGAGCTGAAGTCAGATGCTTAACGGACTAAGCCAACCAGGCACCCTATAAGGGGTTTTAATAAGAAAGATAAGTAAGTAAGTAAGGTCAGAAATAAATGGAGGGAGAAGAATGGAGAGACTAACTAGCAGAACATATAAAATTGATGACCTCCAGTTGACACAACAAAATCCACATCAAGCCAAGTTTTATTTTCTGAAATCCTACTACATGTAAAATTTCAAGTCCAATAAAATTTTTAAAAGTTTTGTTTTCATGGGGCACCTCATGGCTCAGTCAGTTGAATGTGTGACTTTGGTTCAGGTCGTGATCTCACTGTTCATAGGTTCAAACCTCACATTGGGCTCTGTGCTGACAGCTCAGAGGCTGGAGTCTGCTTTGGTTCTGTGTCTCCCTCTCTTTCTCCCTCCCCTGCTCATGTGTTCTCTCTCTCTCTCTCTCTCTCTCAAAAACAAATAAACATTAAAAAAAAATTTTAAGTTTTATTTTCAGGACATCCTCATGAAAAATACAACAAATACAAGTGAAGTCCAGGAAGAGTATACTTGGTTGTGATTTGAATGGCACTTATAAGAAGAACATACTTTATTATCTTATATGCATGGGTATACTGATTCCAATGAATTTATTATGACTGTTTTTTTACTAGAATTTTAAAAATTAAATACAATTGACCAAATTTTATTTTATGCCTAACTTTTCAGGAATATCTATTTTACTCACACTGAAAGCTACACCCACATTATTACTTCCTACATTCTATTCTATTATGATTCTATCCTATTCTATTATGATTTATATAATTGGAAACCTATTATAAGCAAGTATTGTTTTGGAAGCAAGAATATCAGATGAAATAAGCACATAATTCAATAAGTTGAATTTTTGTAACAAAAACTAGAGTTTTAATTTGAGAAACATTAAAAAACAGCAGTAGAAAATGTTTACTAAAAATGGTGAGAAACAAAGTATAATTCCTTATAACCATAAAAAAAGAGATAACAATGCTTTTATGTATATAATAGTGTGTGTTTATAATTATATTTAAGATCACTTTTCATTATATACAACAAAATTAAGGAAGCTGTGTTTACAGATTGTATCTCCTCATGTTTTTATTTTTTGTAAAGATAATTTTTAATGGGTACATAGCATTTAGTCAAAGGTGTATACCATCCTGTAAGCAATTTCCTGTTGTTAGCCCTTTTGATTATTTCAAATACACTTCTACAAATTTAGCACATAAATCTTGACCATATCTCTGATAATTCTGTAAAGATGAACTCAAAAAAGCAGAAATACTGAAAAAACAGATTATAATCATTTTAATACTCTTTATAAATGTTTACAAGTATTTTGGGGGGTGCTTATTCAAAATCTCATGTTATGAAAGTTAATTTATGTCTACTTTAGTCAACACTTATTTTTTCCCATTAGTCAATTTTTTTAAGTTTATTTTGAGAGAGAGAGAGAGAGAGAGAGAGAGACAGAGAGAGACAGAGAGAGAGAGAGAGAGAGAGAGAGAGAGAGAAAGAAAAAGGGAGAGAGAGAGAAAGGCAGAGAGAAAGGGAGAGAAGGATCCCAAATCCCAAGCGGGCTCTGTGCTGACACGAGGCTGGAATTTACGAACCACAAGATCATGACCTGAGCAGAAACCAAGAGTCAGACACATGCCCCTCCCCATATTATTTTAAACCTTGGCCAATTTCATAGGGGAAAATTATGTATATTTTTTTATTTTTATGTATTTAACAATTTTTGTGGTTATCTGTTAATTCATATGTTACAGATGAACTTAAAATAATTTTGTAATTACTCCTATACCCAATCTGCCACACAAAGAAATAATTTTTTGAGTGTTAATTTAAATTACTCATTGATTTTTTTTTCTTTTTAGGAGTATGTCTCTCACTTTATTCAGTTATTCTGTATACTTTTATAAAACTAGAAGAAACCTTATAATTTCAAGTTTTACTTCAAAATGTTTTATTCTACTTTTGTTTCATGAATGTTATCAATAAAATTGACTTATAATATGCCTGTTTCTGTTGAAAAACTTGAGTCACAGAAACTAGGATCATCTACATTCTCCACGAAAACTGTAAATATATAAGTTCTCATATTATTTCCATTCTCTCTGACTTCAGTTTCCAAAGAGTAGGTTTTAAGGTTATTTGGGTTGTCAAGATTCAAAGGCTAAAGAAGAGTGATTAGGACTGGGTCTAATAACAAGAAAAAAGTGAAGAAAAATTACCAAACTCAAATAATTGAGCATATACTAATTTATTCATATTGATGTATTTAACTTCACTTAATGATATATGTTTTTAATGAATGAGAAAAGTTGATGTTTAACAATTCTACATTCGATGAAAATATTTCTTTAAAATTGCCCATTTTATGCTTATGTTAAAAAAATAATTATTTAAAAAGGTTTCATTGTATTTTCCTCCAAGTGTCTAATTTTCCATTTATAGATTTAGCAAGCACAGAGCATCTCCACTTTTAAAATAACAGAAACAAACCACTGTGTTTTATTTTAATTATAGTAATAAAGAATTATTAGTATGTTTGAGCCTGAAAAAAAAACAGCCAACCCATATTAAAATGCTAATCATATATTGTTTCTTCCATCCTATTTATTTATCTGTTTATTTGTTTATTTATTTAAAGTTTATTTATTTTGAGAGAGAGAGAAAGAGAAGGGCAGAGGGAAGGAAAGAGGGAGAGAGAGAATCCCAAGCAGGCTTCATACTAAGCGTGGACCCTGATCTGGGGCTCAATCCCAGGACCAGAAGATCATGCCCTGAGTCAGAATCAAGAGCTGGCCACTCAACTGACAGAGCCATTCAGGTGCCCCTCTGCCATCCAATTTAATTCAATCCTATTGTATAGAAAGATGGAAATGAGTTCAAGGGTCAAACTTAGGAAAAATCATGCCAGTGGGGATGATTATTCATCCTTTGTACCACCATGAAAGATTCTCCCCTGAGTAGGGTAGGGGGATAACAGCAGCAACTTCTTTTCTTAGAGATTTTTTTGACAGCCCACATTCTCACCATGGGCCTGGGGTAGCAGCTGAGTCTGCAACTGCTCTACCAACCTCTGGATCCTCTGTCAGCTTCTCTGACTCCTAGAATAGATACATTTACTAAGCCTTGTGATCAAAGGCCCAAACTTTTCAGGATGCCCACAGTACCAAGATCAAAGGCAAAAAGAATGGACAGTGGTTTTGTCCATCTTCATGGAGTCCAACACCTACATGTGTGTTCAAGTCTACCCTTAAACTCCCCTCTTTATTGGGAGAGTCTCCTTTCTGACTTCTGGCCTTGGTGGGCTTCATGCTCCAGCATTAGACACACAGACAGTAGCTTTACAGAGACTGTTTAGTCAGCTTTCATGGTTATACTCCTAATATCTCCCTGCCCCAGGTTGAATGCTGACCAACTAAATAAAGTACTGTGACAGGCCAAAAGGAAATAATATTTCAGAGTAGTAATCCTGTCCACACAGGCAGAAACCTATCCTTAACCAAATATCCAAAATATTATTATAAAGGAAAAGTCCCAATTTCCACACATGAAATTAAAGATACAGATATGACTTCTGCGTCCTATAGTCTACAAGGACTCCACAGAAACATTTGTATTGATTGCCTATGAAAAATGATGGCCAGTTGAGAAAATAAGGTCTAATGAAATTCATTATTTCACAAGAATGTCATTTTAACAAATGGGAAAATAGCCAAGTGTCAAGTCCCACATATTTTTACTGTTTCCTTTCCATATTTAATTTAGTTTTGAAGTAGTAGTTTTACTAACCCAAGTTTTAAAGGAAATGCAGGGAAAAGATAGTGAATGATCAACCAAATTTGTTATAAGTACGTTTTAAACTTACAAGGGTCTAAACCAAACATTTCCTGCTGAGTTTTAAAGGAGTAAGTGATGGTGCTATCTTCATCTTGACCTGTTGCTTTTTTACTCTTGCTGTATTTTCTCCAATGTTTTTTTTTCCCAGTCACATTAATAGAATTTATAGGAAATGGCCTATAGAAAAAAATGTGATGATAAAAATGTTGAAAATGCAAATATTTAGGCATGTCTGCTGACGAATGATAACCTGCAAAAAGTGTTTTGGATTTATGATGATTCCACCCTCATCTTGTTAAGAATTTAAAAGTTCCAATAGTATCCAAATGTTGAGACCGCCATTTTTGGCATAAGGTTACGTAATTTTTTGCACAAGCAGTAATTTTAATCCTTTAGTCTCTGGCATCATGCCAGACATCAAAGAAATGACATCAAAGAGAGAAAAACTGAAAAGCAGACCGAAATAGGGCACTTCTATTATTCCAAATATCAAATATATGAAATAGTTGGCAATTGAACATAAGGGACTTAATATATTCATTTTCTTCTTATTATGTGGTGTGATGAAATGCTGTCCAAGATCATTGCTTGTTAAAGCAAACTATCAGAACATTGCTTGTAAATTTATTGCTTATATCTGTAAATCATATTTCAAGTCTCAGATGAATTTCCAGAACATTTCTGTAACTTTCTTTCTTATTCAGCTTTTCAGTCAAGTATTAGACACTTATCAATAATCTACAATGTGTCATTCTAGTCTGTACACATATAAATAAACCAGTTCCTGGTCTTTAGGTCACTACTAGTGGAGAACACAGATAAGGTAACTGTAATGCTAGATGATAGACATCATAACTTTGCCATAGATTTAAAGGGAATGAAAGAGTAACTTTAGGGTTAGGTGAGAGATTCAAAGAAGCTCTCAAAGGAATGTAAAGTAAAAGGAAATGGAAAGTGAGTTGGTGTCACGTTCCTCTGAGCAAACCTCCTGATCACCACAGTCCAGTGTGGTTTCTCCTTTACTGTGTGGTGTCTCCTTTATACCATAATATAATGTAACTCATAATATTTGCATTCTGGATTCCTTTAAATCATTTCCTTTTATGTTTCATTAATTTTAATTTAACATACATGAAAGCAATATTTTTTTGGCAATACTGCAGTAATTTTGTATTGCTGATTTATCTAGCATTAAATTCTACTAAATCAGTAAAAATCAGTAAATTCATGTCTGTTGAAGGCATGAAAGCAGCAGAAACTTGTTCCAAAAAATTGGTGGTACCTCTACTGCAAATGTAGGCAGACAGGTAACTGTCTACCAGAAATGAGATAAGCTAAGCTACACATTTACTTCTGTTGTTCAGTTAATATAAGTTAAAGTGAATTTGGGGACTCAAACAATGAATTACTCTCCTTAGTCATGTGTACAGATAGAACTTAGTGATAGAAGTATTTGAATACCTATTTTTCTCTTCACTCATCTAAAAAGTATTTCATTCATCTTACATTTTAGTGATATATTTGATTACTGCTCTTTGAAGCATGGAAGAACATCTAACAGACATTCATAATCTGCAGTTGCTACATTTGTACTTCAGAGTATGGAAGGGAAATAGATTAAATGAAATATTTTAAACTATGTTGTAGGGTCTACTTTTCCTATTATTTAAAATTTATATATTTATTAAAAAGTAATGCAACAGCTTTACAAAGCCTTTGGGAAAGAAAACAAAAGGGAAAAATACATAAAAATCCTTTCATCATATTCAGTGTAGGTCACTTCTGCATCTGTCTTCTACTATTTTCTAAAATATATTTACTTTATATTAGCATATATATATATATATATATCAGTTATGGATATCTAATCATATATTTTAATATAACACCATAAAATATTTTTGATGTAGCTACATAATCTTTGTTATTATTTTTCATAATATATGTGAAAAGTTTAGTTACGTTCTCCTTTTTTTACACCTTAAAATAAATATACTTACTCACATTGAGGCTTCTCATCTGTGTTTCTGTGACAGTTATTGTCCCTTGACAGAACAAACCTGTTTTATCTCTTGCTTCTCAGTGCAAGCTAGAAAAGCTGAAAATGTTTTTAAAAACGTTACATTTGGGGGCGCCTGGGTGGCTCAGTGGGTTAAGCGTCTGACTTCAGCTCAGGTCACGATCTCGCGGTCCGTGAGTTCGAGCCCCGCGTCGGGCTCTGGGCTGATGGCTCCCAGATTCTGTGTCTCCCTGTCTCTCTGCCTCTCCCCCGTTCATGCTCTGTCTCTCTCTGTCTCAAAAATAAATAAAACGTTAAAAAAAATTAAAAAAAAAATTAAAAACTTTACATTTGGGATGAGCACTAGGTGTTGTATGGAAACTAATTGGACAATAAATTTCATATATAAAAAAAACTTTACAGTATACTAATTGGTAATACATATATATCTTTATGATACGTATCCTGTTTGTTTTTCTTTGTTTTCTCAAATTAGATATAGCCTTAATTTTTTAATGAAAATTAAAAGACATAAAAGTGCCTTCTTAGTTAACTAGATTAGTTGTATATTTCAAAATATCTTCATTTTATATAGCATTAAATTTCACTCAGAAGTCTGTGTAGCTTGACTGTATAACTATATGTAGATTAAATTGAAAAACTACAAAAAAGATAATGGATGAATTCCAGATTCAAGCATAAACTCAAAGTACAATGCACCAAAACTATTCACAATGCAGACTGTTTGATGCTAACTTATACAAACAAGGCCATGAGTTATTCTTTGTGATCAAGAACTGGAGGTAATTTCTGAAAAGTTAAGAATTATCATTATATCTCAAATATTTTCCTCATCATCCTGTCACACATTTTACTCTTTAGCTATAATTTATTCATACATATCAGCAAGTGTCCTTTTGAAAAGAAAAAAGAAAATACCCTGAGGCCATAAAATATCCATTAAAACCCTTTCTTCAGCAAATATTCAATAAGCCTTTGCAATGTACAAGAGCCCATGGCAAGTGAGGGGTTGACAATGATTGTACTTACAGCTGTTGGATGGGCACTAATATATCAAATATAATAAAAATAGATTGGCTAATGATGTAGTGGAAAGATGAACTAGGTCTTAAATGACTAGGAGAGGTTTGGTTGAATGTGTGAGCCGAGGCAGTCTGGAAAAGTGAGATGGGGAGAGTCAAACTTACGGAGCTGAACTGCAAAATATATAGCTCATACACATAGTCTCTGTTTTTTCCCACCTAATTTTAACTTTATCTTGTGATCCTAATATTCAAATTGCTTAAAACATACGTATCATTAGCTTTGCCATCATCATGTAACATGCAAAAATTCCAAACTGAAATAGAAGTCATTGGCTTCCTTCCAACATTTATGTTCTTTTAGGCTAGAAAGTTGGTATCATCTTTAATTATTAATGCTTTTTCTACTATATATCTATAAGCAGCAAATTCTCTATTTTTTAATAAATTCATGCATTTTCCCGCTTGGCTATTCTCCCCCACCCCCGGCTATTTCCTTAATTACCTTATTGAAATAATCGATGTGGAGGATTTCTGAAAATGGAAATGCTTTAATAATAATAATTATAATTATTATTATTATTATCCTTTATTTCTCAAATCTCACCCCTTATTTCAATGTAGACAGATAATCTCAATAGGCCTCCAGCTGTTTTCTTTCCAGTCAGCTGTTCCTACTTATGATCCTTCATTTTCCACTCAGAAAAATCTTCCCGACAATGGTTTCCTTAAATTATCTTTCTCATGGAAATATCAGAAATGATTCTTCTGTCCTACCATATTAGTTTCAAATTCACTTATAAGGTATATACCCAATCTTACCTTGGTTATCTATGTGTTTTGCCTTTCTGAATGGGGTAGGGTATGAACACTGAAAGAGTTTCAATATGAAAATTTGATTATTTTAAGTTGCTTCCATTTCTTTGATGTTCAGAAAGATTTAAATTTTAATGATTTACTGATTAATTTTCCCTAATTAGCAAACAATTTAAAGTCTTTTCCCCCCCTTATGCTTCTTTGGATAAAGCTAAAAAGTTAAGATGTGATCTCTTTGCTTTGAGTTACCACAAATACTGAATCTAGACTTTTGGTTGACTGCACAAATTCTCATAAATGAATCACACAAAATATTACTCTTTTTTAAAAATAATAATGTGTTTAATTTTTTTCAGGAAGTGTTCTAAATTTTTAAAACTTATATCACTCTGTGTAGCATAATAAATAAGTATATTAATTACATGATATCCAGCATCAAAGTCCAAGGGACCTTTGCCTCTCAAGCTAACAATGTCACTTATTGAACTCACTCCAAAAGAATTTTCTCCTTTCTTTGGTTCGGATAACTGTATCTTAATGGGGTACTAGAAAAATAAAATATACATTGCCCATACCAAAATGAATGAAAAGGTATTTGGAAGCTTTTTAAGATACAATAATAGAATGAATATATAGAAAGTTCCCTATTTTCACACTGATTAATTTCAATTTCTTTACAATCTAGCTTGTATTAAAAACCACCAGCATATACAGATGCAGAATCCAGGAAAAATAAGACTTGTTTAGGCTATCAACACAACCAAAAGATTTTCTATATTTTTACAGAGCTACACATTATTCCACAGATTGTTTTCAAGAGAATAAAAAAAAAACCACTTAATTCTGATTCTTCAAATTAATACAACTCTGAAACAATGTACAGAATTAACTCATTGTCACTAGATTTAAATTTTAAGAAACAAAACAAAAATTATGGTAGAAGCCAATTTGAAATATTAATACAGTTGAATATGCAGTTTTTAATCAAGTAGATCCTTGATTCTACTTTTTATTTATGTGCCACACTTCTGAGAAGAGATGAAAATAAAAAAATCTATTCTCAAAAGCATCTGAAAAAAAATTTAGTTTGAAATGAGGTCGAATTTTATCAAAGAAAAGTGCAGTTATATCTGTGTATTTTTAAAAATCTAATAAGGATCTGTCTTCTGACAATAGAACTATTTCTCAAAACACTGAATTTTAAAACAATCAGTTTCTGGGTCTATCCTTTTCTTGCAAATGACAAACTGGTAATAACTATTCTCAACTGGTTCCTAGGTTATTTTTTTAATCTATTAGAAAGACTTACCATCTAAGGGAAAGGTCTCATATTTCTTAACAATTTTGTATTTTATATTGGGTTGTGTGCAACAAATTTTTTTGAGTAGGAATTTTGAATACTTTGACTGACAATGCCCTATATATCACTGAAGGTTAACTGTGTAAATCAAGGGCAAGAGGGATTAAATAGCTTCCCCATGATTACGCCCCTAGTTTGTGTTAAAGCCATAAATTGACCCAAGTCACGTGATAGCTCTGTTACTTCACCCCCATTTAGTGTTCCATTACTCCATATCGTGAGTTACTAAATTAGAACTAGTAAACTCTTTCAATACATGTTTGAAAAGAACAGCTGCAGAGCAAGCATGTTGGCTTAGTCCAATGTACCACTAAATACTCCTAAAGAACTTTATAGGTTCTTTTTCATTTTGCCAAATCTCTAAAGACTTTACAACCATGAATCAATTATGAGAAAAGCAATCCTCTTACAGTTGGATATCTAGTAATTAGAATACTGAAACATCAAAAAATATAATTAAATTCACATGTGTCATTGAAATAGCTAGAAAAGTGAAACAGATCTGAATGGAATCCAGAAGGCAAAGCCCAGTTTCAGATCAGCATTGACATCTTCCTCTCAGCTGTCCACTTCCCCTAGAAGTCATATAATTTTCTTGTACACCTCAAGAAAATGTCTTTTAAAAATGCTATTTCCAACATTAACATAAATCTGGCATTATAGTGGTTCTCAACTTAATTATACTCTCTTTAATTATGAAATTAAATATGTTAACTACTCTTGAAAATTGAAGCATAGCCCTGTATGCCAGAGAAATTTTGCATCCCACACAATGATCATCACCTACTATCAGTCTATCGCCATTTGAGGAGTCCTCATCTGTGACTGTCACTCTATAAATGGACTGAAATAATGGATAAGCCTCATCTATTTCTGAGGTAGATGTGAAACAGAAATCAACATGCATAAAAAGTAAAGTATACTATGATTTTATTAGCTCTTTGTATAATAAAAACAGAACAATACTAATTTTTTTTTAAACTATTTATTTTTTTTTAAATTTTTTTTTCAACGTTTTTTATTTATTTTTGGGACAGAGAGAGACAGAGCATGAATGGGGGAGGGGCAGAGAGAGAGAGGGAGACACAGAATCGGAAACAGGCTCCAGGCTCCGAGCCATCAGCCCAGAGCCTGACGCGGGGCTCGAACTCCCGGACCGCGAGATCGTGACCTGGCTGAAGTCGGACGTTTAACCGACTGCGCCACCCAGGCGCCCCAGAACAATACTAATTTTAGATGGATGGTAGGGCCAGGATAATATTTTAAGATCTCTATTTTTTTTCTTATTTTTGTATTTTCGCCTTTCCATTGGCTTCCTGCCATCTTTCCTATCGGTGAAGAGTGCCTTTTCTTACTTCTTGTCATTGAGTGCAGCACTAGAGCTTAAAGGAAAAAAGCATGACATATATGCTGACAGACTATCCTATGGGGAGCCAGAAGTTAACCTGTAAGATTCCTGTACTCCAGTTTCTAGACTGGTAGAGCCACGTATGGTGGAACTCTTTCTTATAGAAACACATTTGTAGAGAACTGATTGACCTCCAACTCTCACATATCTTCTAACATCGCCCCATAACTTTGATCGTGGGTAAAAACCCAAATTACAATACAACGTGGATGGAGCTACCCTAGGAAAGACTCAGTGAATTGTTTCTTAGTTCCTTGGTGGTTTTGTGTCTCTCAGTGTGTGCACGTGTGTGTGTGTGTGTGTGTGTGTGTGTGTGTGTATGTGTATGTGTGTATGTGTGTGTGTGTACGTGTTTTATCACAGCCCATAGAATATCAGTTAGAAATGAAGTTTAACTCAACTTGAGTAATAAGACATTTAAAATTTTTCTATTTCTTACATAAATCTGTGGACAAAATTTATACATTATAATAACTTTAAATTTTAACAAGTTGTCCAATACAATTTAATAAATATTTGTTTTTCTAATGTAATTACATTTAAAGCTAAATGACCAGAAGATTTGGGGGTAAGCAAAGCTCATACAATAATAATGTGAGCAGTAATTGCCTAGCATCATGTCTACTCGTATTTTCTCCAGAAACAATATAGAAAAAAAGGGAAGAAATAAGATTACACAAAAGGCTTCCCTCAGCAGAAAGAGGTAACATGACCAAACTTCATAATAATTTTAAGTATTTTTCTTTTTTTTTTTAAATTTTTTTTCAACGTTTATTTATTTTTGGGGGGGACAGAGAGAGACAGAGCATGAACGGGGGAGGGGCAGAGAGAGAGGGAGACACAGAATCAGAAACAGGCTCCAGGCTCTGAGCCATCAGCCCAGAGCCTGACGCGGGGCTCGAACTCACGGACCGCGAGATCGCGACCTGGCTGAAGTCGGACGCTTAACCGACTGCGCCACCCAGGCGCCCCTTAAGTATTTTTCAAAAGGAAAAGAAACAAGTTCAACAAATCCTGGCAAATACAGACATACCGTGTTTGTGCTTCATGTTATCATGCTTTGTAGACATTGCATTTTGCAGATACTGTAGTTTTTACAAATTGAACATTTCAGGCAACCCTCTATCAAGCAAGTCTGTTGGCATCATTTTTCCAACAGCATATGCTCATTGTTTCTGTATCACATTTTGATAATTCTCACAATATTTTAAACTTTTCATTATTATTATATTTGTTATGGTGGTCTGTGATCAGTTTCTTTGATTGTAATTGTTTTGGGGTACCACACCCATATAAGATGGTGAACTTAACTGGCAAATGTTGTGTGTTTTCTGACTGTTCCATCAACTGGGCTTTCCTTCATCTTTCTCATTCTCCTCTAGCCTCTTTTTTCCCTGAGACACATTCATTTTGAAATTAGGGCAATCAGTAACTTACAATGGCCTTTAAGTGTTCCGGTGAAAGGAAGAGTCACATGTCTCTCACTTTAAATCAAAAGCTAGAAATGATTAAGCTTGGTGAGGAAGGCATGTAAAAACCAAGATAGGTTGAAAGCTAGCCCTTTCGTGTAAACAATTAACAAAGGTTTAAGTGTCAAGAAAAGTTGTTGAAGGAAATTAAAACTGCTACTTTAGTGACCACACAAATGATACAAATGATAAAATAGCAAAATGGCCCTATTACTGATATAGCAAAATTTTCAGTAGTCTAGATACAAGACAAACCACCCCAACATTTCCTTAAGCCTGAGCCTAATCCAGAATAAGACTCTAACTCTCTTCAATTTTATGAGAGCCAAGTGAAGTGAGGAAGATGCAAAAGGAAAGTTGGAAGCTAGCCCACATTGGTTCATGAGGTTTAAGGAATCAAGCCATTTCCATAACATTAAAGTGCAAGGTGAAGCAATAAGTGCTGGTGTAGAAGTTACAAGTTATCCAGAAGATCTAACTAAGACAGTTAATAAAGGTGGCTATGCTAAAAAACAGATCTGCAATGTATCCCAAACAGCCTTCTATAGAAGGAGATGTCATCTAAGACTTAAGTAGCTAGAGAGGAAAAGTCAATGCCAGGCTTCAAAGCTTTGAAAGACAGGCTGACTCTTATCAAGGGATAATGCAGCTGGTAATTTTATGTTGAAGACAGTGCACACTGACCTGAAAATCCTAGGGCCCTGAAGAATTATGCTAAATCTACTCTGCCTCTGCTGCATCAATGGAACGACAAAGTCTGGATGACAGCCCATCTGTTTACAACATGATTTACTGAACATTGAAGTCCACTGTTGAGAACTACTGCTCAGAAAACATATTCCTTTGAAAATATGACTGCTCATTGATGATGAACCTTGTCACCCAAGAGCTCTGATGGGGATGGATGTACAAGATTAATGCTGTTCTTATGCCTGCCAACACAACATCCATTCTGCAGCCCGTGGATTGAGGAGTAATTTTGACTTCCATGTGTTATTATTTAAGAAATACATTTTGTAAGGCTATAGCTGCCATAGATAGTGATTCCTCTGATGGTTTTGGGCAAAGTAAATTGAAAATATTCTGGAAAAGACTCACCAGTTTAGTTGCAATTACAAATGTTTGTGATTCAGGGAAGAAGCCAAAATATCAACAAGAACAGGAGTTTGGAAGAAGTTGATTCCAACCCTCGTGGGTGACTTTGAGGGGTTCAAGAATTTAGTAGAGGAAGTAACTACATATGTGACAGAAATAGCAAGAGAAGTAGAATTAGAAGTAGAGACTGGAGATGTGACTGAAAACTTTCATGGATGAGGTGTTGGTTCTTATAGTTGAGCAAAGAAAGTATGGTTTCTTGGAACCTATTCTTGGTTAAGATGCTATGAAGATTGTTGAGCTGACAAAGAATTTAGAATATTACATAAACTTAGTGGATAGATAAGCAGCAGGGTTTGAGAGGACTGACTCCAATTTTGAAGGAGTTCTATGTGTCAGATGCTATCACACAGCATCACATGTGACAGAGAAATTGTGAAAGGAAGAATCAGTTGATGTGGCAAACTTCATTCCCGTCTTATTTTAAGAAATTGCCACCATCACCCAACCCTTCGGCAGCCACCACCCTGATTAGTCAGCAGCCATCAACACTGAGGCAAGACCCTCTACCTGCAAAAAAAAATAACAATTTGCTGAAAGCTCAGATGATACTTAGCTTTTTTAACAATAAAGTATTTTTAATTGTTTAATTTAAAAAAAATTTTTTAAATGTTTAGTTTTGAGAGAGAGATTGAGAAACAGAGTACGAGTGGGCAAGAGGTAGAGAAAGAGGGAGACACAGAATCCGAAGCAGGCTCCAGGCTGTGAGCTGTCAGCACAGAGCCCGGCGTGGGGCTCAAACTCACAAACCGTGAGATCATGACCTGAGCTGAAGTCAGACTCTTAAGTGACCAGGCCACCCAGGTGCCCCTAAAGTGTTTATTTTTTTAAATTAAGGTACACAAATTGCTTTTTCAGATATAATGCTGCTGCACACTTAATAAACTATAGTATAATTTAGACATAATTTTACATACACTGGAAAACCAAGAAATCCATATGACTCACTTTATTGCAATATTTGCTTTATTGTGGTGGTCTGGACCAAACCCACAGTATCTTTGAGAAGTGCATGTAATGTCTCATTTCCATCTCACCATAAGGCCTTGTGTCAAGCAAAAGGTGATACAGAAAAGCTGTTCGGTAAGAAAGAAAGAGAAAAGGAACTGCAGGCCTATGATTGATATAAAATTACTATCAGAAAGAGTAGGTCAAGGTGTGAAAGAAAGAAAAACTGATTATGTGGAAAGTACCCTGATTAGTCCTTTCAGGAGATACACAAGGAGATACTTTCAGGAGATGAAATAAGTATGTTTCATGTCCGTTTTTTTTTTTCTTAGAGGCAAATAAATAATTTTTAAAAATGTATTTTAAGATAATGAATACTTTTAAATATTTGTTTATTTATTTTGAGAGAGAGAGGGAGAGAGAGAGAGTACCAGGGCAGGGGCAGAGAGAGAAAGGGAGAGAAAGCATCCTAATTAGGCTCTGTGCTAACAGCAAGAAGCAATGCCAGGCTTTATCTCACAAACCATGAGATCATGACCTGAGCAGAAATCAAGAGTTTGGACACTAAACCGACTGAGCCACCCGGGTTCCCCAAGATAATGAATACTTTTTTTTTTTTAATTTTTTTAACGTTTATTTATTTTTGAGAGAGAGAGAGACAGAGCATGAACGGGGGAGGGTCAGAGAGAGGGAGACACAGAATCTGAAACAGGCTCCAGGCTCTGAGCTGTCAGCACAGAGCCCGATGCGGGGCTCGAACTCACGAGCCGTGAGATCATGACCCGAGCTGAAGTCGGACGCTCAACCGACTGAGCCACCCAGGCGCCCCGATAATGAATACTTTTTAACAGAACAAGGAACGCAGTAAAAATGTACTAGAAATATACTGGTATCTTAACTTATTTTGACTCATATAATCAGAAAATTGAGCTTTAAAGGTTTTTTTTTTTCAATGTCTAGATGTCAGCTTTTGTGACATTTCATAAGTATAAGCGTGAACTATTGATTGCAAAGCAAATTAATAGAGGAATAAATGTATTGGAACCTTAGCTATCTTTTTTTAATGAAATTTACTGTCAAATTGGTTTCCCTACAACACCCAGTGCTCATCCCAACAGGTGCCATCCTCAATGCCCATCACCCACTTCCCTTACCTATATTAAGCAAGTCTCTATTATATTTATTCTTCACCTTTCTACATTTATTTTAAAACTTGCCCCTTTGCTTCCAACCTTTTACCTCTTCCTTTCTGTGTCACTTTCCACAGACCAATCTCTCTCTTCTTACTGCATAGAGTAAAAGGAAACAATTGGACTAGTAATCACCCACCTTTTTCTCATAGATCTACAACCCCAGTTACATCTGCAACTTTCCACCTCCTTTTAGAGTAAAAGGAGAGAACTTCTTGTCATTATTGGTAATCCTTGTCCACTGACAGGACCCCCCACTTTCTGCTTTCTCAGGAATTTGACTTTAAATTTACCTTCCATTTTCAAATACTCCTTCACTATTGTCTATTTTCTATTAGTATTTAAACATGCTCATATCTCTTCCATTAAAAAAAAGAAAGAAAAAAAAAAACACTAAGCCTAAGGATACTTTAACTATGACTCTGTCACTTTCCTACCTTTCAGATCCAGAGTTCTGTATATTTCTTAACCTCCTGCTCAGTCTTTAGTCCACTCTACTAGAGGTTCTGCCCAAACACCCAAACTCCTCCCAAAAAGTTATCAAATGTTTCTATGCTGCCAAACCCAATCGACACTCAGTATTCATCTAATTTTATTTCTCTTCAACATTTATAGTTGACTCTTGCTTTTTCCTTTGGCAGAAAAAGATTATTGCACATCTATAGGGTTCGCTCTAAAACTTCTAAGTACCTCTGGAAGAATTGCCTGGGAAAATCAAACTTGGCAAAGTTCCTGAACAGCCATTAAGTTCTCAGATCAGGCAAAATCCTTAATACAGCTTTCCAAATCCTAACCAACAACTTCTTAATAATCTGCAATCTCCTTTACCTACCATCCTATTCTGTCATCCCTGAGCACACACCTTTTACCACCTCAAATTGGGACAGAGCCAGTGCTGGGAATGGAAAACAGGAAGGACTCAAAGTCCCTCAGTGTGACAAAGAAGAGACGTAAGAGCCCAGGAGAGCTTGGAAGAGATGGCTTAAAGTCTTACTCCTTGATCAAGAGAGAAAGAAAAAAAAATGAAAAGATTCTCATTATTTATTCATGTCCATAGCCAATATCATTTTTGAACATCTGTATATGTGTGTGTGCATGTGTATTTGCTTTGAAAAATAGCTGTACATGTTTACCAGAGAGCACAACCTTTAATAGTGAAAATTGGAAAAAAGTGCTTTTGTGTCAACATAGTAAATATCACATTTTTTAAAGTTTATTTATTTTGAGAGAGAGAGAGAGTGAAAGAGTGTGCACATAAGTGAGGGAGGGCTAGGAGAGAGGGAGAGAGAGAATCCCAGGCAGGCTCCATGTTGTCAGCACAAAGCCCAATTTGGGGCTACATCTCACAAACCATGAGATCATGACCTGAGCAGAGATCAAAGGTCGGATGCTTAACCAACTGAGCCACCCAGGTGCCCCATAAAAAACATTACATTTTAATGTAATCAGTGGAATCAGCTTTTAAGAAAAAGAAAGTGATATTTGAGCACAGTATAAACCATCTGACTCAGTTCAGGTCATGACATCACAGTTTGTGAGTTCAAGCCCGTGTCGAGCTCTGTGCTGACAGCTTGGACCCTGAAGCCTGTTTTGGATTCTGTGTCTCCCTCTCTCCCTGCTCTGCACCACCCCCCTCTCTAAAAAAAATAATTTTTTTTTAAATCCTACTTTATTTTTATAATGAATTTAAAAGGTACTTAATATGGCAGTTTAATTAAATGCCTAATTGGTTTTGGTTTTGGTTGATATGGTTTGTATTATTATTGAAGGTTACTATTAAATTTCTTTATATTTTTTTAAAAATTTAGTCTACACTCATGATTTTTCCTTTTTTATTTTTTTTTTAACATTTATTTATTTTTGAGAGAGGCAGAACAAGCCGGTGAAGGGCAGAGAGAGAGGGAGACACAGAATACAAAGCAGGCTCCAGGCTCTGAGCTGTCAGCACAGAGCCTGACAAGGGGCTCGAACCCAGGAGCCATGAGATCGTGACCTGAGTTGAAGTCGGACCTTTTACCCACTGAGCCACCCAGGCACCACCCTGATTTTTCAGATCAAGGGATACTAATGCATGTTTTCAAAGTACTATATTGCAATTCCAATGATAAAGGAACTTTCATTCTGGCACTAAACTGGCCCCCTCAATTCACTGGTACTTTGAAGTTGCCAGTACAGTCTAAAAGGAGAAAATGTAACTAATGCTTCAAAGCATTTTGAATTTGTTAAATGCAAAAATAAATGGAGAATGCAAATATAGACACATAAATGTTTGTAAGGTAGATGCATAGATTAGATCGATAAATGATTGATTACACCTGGGTTTGATCCCATTTCTCTCCTACTTTTTACTTTCATGAGTCTTCAGTCACCCAGTCAAATGGATTCTCCCACTTTGTAAAGTTACCCAAAAGTCTCACTTTAAAACCAAATCCACCAGACAAAACTCTTTCAATCCAATACAGTTCTGCCACTGCCTTCTCTCCAGTTCCACATGCAAATTTCTTTAAAAAGTGGTTTCTAGGAGCGCCTGGGTGGCTCAGTCGGTAAAGTGTCTGACTTTGGCTCAGGTCATGATCTCGCAGTTTGTGGGTTCGAGCCCCGCATCAGGTTGTGTTGACAGCTCAGAGCCTGCAGCCTGTTTCAGATTCTGTGTCTCCCTCTCTGCCCACCCCATGCTCATGCTCTGTCTCTTGCTGTCTCTCAATAATAAATAAAAGTTAAACAACCTTTAAAAATAAATAAAATAAAATAAAAAGTGGTTTCTATGTTCACAGTCTCACTCCTCAATATACTCCATTGTGACTTCTACCCCTGTAACACCAATAAAATAGTTCTCAGGCTCATTACTTGTCATTAACCCTGTATCACTTAGTAAATGCAGTGGGCATTTTAATACCTCATTTTACTTGAATTCCAGCCTACTAATCACTGCTACTCGCTTCCTTTGCAATTCAGGGCATAACTCTCTTTTTTCACTACCACTGTTAGCTGCTCCTTAGTTTTCTTGGCAGGCTGAGCTTCTTCCCCACGTCATTAAGTGTAGGAGTACCTCAAGGTTTGGCCTTTTGTCCTCTTTTCTTCTAATTCTCTACTCTCTAGCTGAGTAATCTCATCCAAGTCCATGGTTTCAATTACAAAACATTTATAGCCCTAGGCAGGACCTCTGAGTTCAACTGCTTATTTAAATCCCTCCTTTGATATAACAAAGGCATATCAAACATGACATGTTCAAAAATGAACTCATAATTTTTCCCTCCAAATGTGGTCTATTTCCTATCTTAGCTGAGGATCTGCAAACCAGTATGCAAATCAGAACCCTCAGAGTCCTCCTCTCTTCCTCTCGAGTTAATTCAGTACCAGATTAGTTTAGTATTTCAGAATCTCAAGATTATCCTTTTATCTTTATCTGCATTACCTTCCTAGGCCAAATTATACCTTTCCTTGCCTGGATTCCTGAAATAACCTTGATTACTGGTCTTTCTCTACTCCATGGGTCTTCTCACTACTGTCCATGAACCAAATCCAGACTGCTGCCTGTGTTTGCATGGTCTGTGAGCTAAAAATGTTTTTGTACATTTTTAAATGATTTAAAAAAGTAAAAAGAATAATATTTTGTGGCATGTGAAATTTATATGGAATTCACATCAGTGTTTATAAAGTGTTAACAGAACATATACATACCCACTTGTTTATGTATTATCTATCTGTTGCCGCATTCTTTCTTGCTGTGCTGATGGACTTGAGTAGTGGAGATGTAGACCATATATGGTACTTTCATAACTTCACATACTATAAATTGCAGCAATCCAATTATAACAGCATTCTGAGTACCATGTTATTTTTTTTATTACCATGCCTACCCATCATGGCCAAAAAAGAAAAGAAGGGAAATGTGGACTTTGAATGCCACACTTTTAAGGCATGATAGAATGTGGATTACTTTGCTATTGAATTATGTGGCAAAGCATCATGTTTGTTATACAAAGGCACTGTAGCTGTGATAAAAGAATACATGGTAAAAGATAAAAGATACATCAGAATTATAAGACTAAACACTCATCACAATATTCCTGTTTGACAGGAAAACAATGGTCAGAAAAAATTTAAAAATGTAAAAAAATCCCATGATAATATAATAGGAAAAGATAGGATAAAATAGGCAGAGAGGGAAAGGTTAGGACCTGAGGTCCCTGGGTGGGGAAAAACACACATTTAGGGACAATGTTGGGAATGTCAGACTACAGCAAACCCCCTGGGGCCTGAAGTCCCTCTTAAGAATGTAAGAGATACCACCTAAGCCCCCTGAGGTTCCCCTCAGGAATTTGACAATTAAACTACCTACCTAAACCATAAAACCTGTGATCCACAAGGAATGGTATGGCCATAGAGCACTCCTCACACGATGGAGTCGAACCAATCAGGAATGGACAACGCAGCACCCAGAATTATCCAGCTAATAAGGGTAAAACCGAAGAAGGAAAGAGGGGGAAGGGAAGCGGGTGGAGGGGAGGACCAGAGCCTTATTAAACAAGGACCCTTGCCTATAGTTGGCGGGCATTCACTTTCAAATGTCCCCTCTCTGTAAAGAGAGTTTTCCTACTGTCCTTCCTTTCTGATCTTACATTCTAATAAACTTTTGCTTACTGCCCATTTTGTGTCCATCTCTTCATTTTTTGAAGCAGTGAGACAACAAATCCCAGGTATTGTGGTAAAAAATCCTGCAACAATGATAGACTGTATTCACAAAAATAAACCAAAGTGAGGCTGCAACCGAAATAAGAGATTCTGAGTGGTTCGTGTGTTAGCGAAGCGGGGAAAACCATTCAATGATGTTGAGTTACTTAACCTTTCCATTGAATAAAGGAAAATTCTATCCTCGCAAAAGGGAAAATCCATTATTTTTATTAGCAGACCTCTATAAAACGTTCTAATCTATCCACACTCTCATTGTTATGTTTTTAAAAATTGGTCAAGAGAAATTTGTTCTCTCTATTGTTATATAAGTACTACATACATAATGTCCTTGATTTTTTTTCTTTGAGCCTTTAAAACCCCAAATATTTGCTCTCTGGCTTTTTACAACATCTCTCGATTCCTCTTCCACCTTTGACATCTTTAAGTCTTTCCTTATACTCAACAGGATGAATTTATTTAAAACACCTATCTGCTTAGAATATTTCAGATTTCTACTACCCTTAGGACAAAGGCCAACATTCTTAAAATACCTGTTGACCTTTCGATAATCATTTTATATTCTCCTTTTCAATCACACTAGACTTTCAATTTTTCTTACTCACCATGCTCTACACTGTCTCAAGGCATTTGTACATACAGCTTTCTCTACATGAAATATTGTCCCTTCTTGTTCATTTCCTCATATTAGAGTCTGAATTTAAAGTAAACTGTCAGTTATTTAGAGAAAGTTATTTTCCCTTGTGTCTCTGACTTTGTCAACTCCCACAAGCAAACACACATTATTTGCTATCATAACATGAAACCTGTGAACCAGAAGGGTATTAAAAATAAATTGCTCACTGTAGCATTTTCACAGGTAATGGCTTAAATTTATATGTTAAATTGCCAAAGTTCTCTTCTGCCTCATTTTTCCTACAAGTCTTTTGAAGAAGCTCTATTGCTGTTTTTAATATATTTGCTCTCTAACCCCTTAATCATCCATGAGAATTTCTACTTGGTAACTTTTTTCTAACTATTTCATAGGTTATATATTTTCTCATATACATTAATATCTGCACATATTTTTAATATTTATATAAACACACATTATGTACATAATAAAAATCACTCCAACATCTCTAACTGGAGAAATCTGCCTGCCGTGTTTCATTATATATAGCTGTTGAAAGTAAACCATAGGAAAATGAGGTATCATACCAGTGCCTGAGGAAAACTGGGGAACAGCAATACAGTCTGGAGGTTTTGAAACATCAATGATATTAATGGTCAAAACATGTCTCAAGATTCCTCCAGTATCGACTGTCAGTAAAAACCTTCTGGGATCAGTTTCATAATGTTTTCACTACCTCACAAGGAAAAGATTTAAAATACAGTAAAACCTTGGATTGTGAGTAACTTGCTCTGCGAGTGTTCTGCAAGATGAGCAAACATTTCTAAAAAAATTTAACTTGATAAAGGAACGATGTCTTGCAATAGGAATAGTACATGACACCAAATGCATCATTTGCTCACAACTGAGCCATTGGTTCTCTCTCTGTCCCCACCCGCCCCTTTTTCTCTCTCTTGCTCGCTGCAGGATTGTGGGTAATCATGTCCCATGCTCTGATGCTCAGTCTCAGGCCTCAGTGTTTGACAGAAATCAGTGTTTTTTCAGAACATTGGAAGGTGCCCACAACTGGCACTAGTGTATTTTTTGTCACTTCAAAGCACTTCAAAGCAAAGTCCTTTGCTTTTCCATCCAAGAGTAAGCTTAGGAATGCTTTGCTTCATTCTAGGTCAGGCTGCCTGCAGATAGAGACCCTTTCCTCCACTACCTTATTGCCAGTTACATTCAATACAATATATGACAAGAGTTTATTAATACTGTACTGTAGTCAACATCCGTGCAAGTGTATACAATGGCCCCCATGCAGAAAAAGATTCCATTGAGCCAATAGATAGCAGTGATTCTGTTAGAGATAGTGAAAGTTGTCCTATACAACAACCCTCCTCTCTGTTGTTTCTCTCACACGAGGCACAAAAGTTTTCAAAAGATAAGTACAGGTTAATTTATTTATTTTTCTTTATATTTTGGATTCTCTTTATTATTTTGTATTATATTACAGTATCTTAATCATTTTATATGAATATTTTTGGTTTGTGGAAAGAATCATCTGAGTTTCCATTATTTCTTATGGGAGAATTTGCTTTGATATACAAGTACTTTGGATTACAAGCATGTTTCTGGAAGAAATTATGCTCACAAACCCAGGTTGTACTATATTTCAAAATGTTTTCCCAATTCAGACTTTCACTTTTAATAAACTTGTTTTTCTCCTAATATTTTCATTGAAATTCATTTCCAAAAGTTATAGGGACCATCAGTGACAGAGATCATATTGTGAGGACAATACATGTCTATTTTTTTTTATTAACAGAGAAAAAAATGTATTGCTTGTTTATATCCAACCTCATTAGTCATTATGAGTTTACCCAAAATCATAAAATAGGTTTGATAAATTTTGAGCTGGAACTTCATCACAAAGGTGTGCATATTGCCAAAGGAGGCATACTACCTCTGAAGAGCTACTTTTATAGGTTACTTACTGCAACAGCAGCCAATTCCTTGCTAGGGTAGCCTAAGACCTGGGTGTAAAATAACTAGCTGTTTTAAGTGAATACAGTAAAGTACAGAAGAAGGGAAGAAAAACACAGATATTAATAAAAACTCTCTCTCTCTCTCTCTCTCTCTCTCTCTCTCTCCACACGCACACTTTATTTTGTAATCATTTTAGGCAAGATTAGTTCCATTAAATCTGGCCAATCTTCTAGAAATTGTCATTTTTTTTTTCTTTTTGAGAGGGGACGGAGGGGCAGAAGGACAGGACAGGGAGAATCCTCAGCAGTCTCCATGCTCAGCGTGGAGCCTGATGCAGGGCTCAGTCCCATGACCCTGGGATTAGTGACCTGAGCTGACATCAAGAATTGGATGCTTAACCAACTGAGCCCCAACAATATCTTTTTAAGTTAATAAAATATTTGGAATTGTCTTAGAAAGCCCTGAGTCATCAAAGCTGTTCCATCAGAGAAAAGATTAGTTTTAATTCTGGCAAAGTCATTATTATTGATAGGCAACTCTTTTTAAAAGTATATACTACCTAATGTTAGCTAATGGATTTAATATAGATAAAAAATTGGCCCCTCTGTAATAAGTACAATTCTTTAAAAAAAATTTTTTTTTTCAACGTTTATTTATTTTTGGGACAGAGAGAGACAGAGCATGAACGGGGGAGGGGCAGAGAGAGAGGGAGACACAGAATCGGAAACAGGCTCCAGGCTCTGAGCCATCAGCCCAGAGCCCGACGCGGGGCTCAAACTCACAGACCGCGAGATCGTGACCTGGCTGAAGTCGGACGCTTAACCGACTGTGCCACCCAGGCGCCCCTAAGTACAATTCTTTTAAATTTTTATGGAGTTTCTTTTTCAATTTTATGGAGTAATGAATTAAGCAAAATCAGATCATAACAAGAAGCAAGAATAACCCAATGTTGAATAGCTTTAAAAGTGAATTGGAGCTTATATATATGCTCAACATAGGTGGTGTTGGGTAAAATCTAGAGGGAATATAAATAGGTTCAACCATTGGGTGTTATTTTTTTTTTTTTGCTTTGTTTTGTTTTTTCAGTATAATTAATCTACAAATAGATCTCTTCCAGTCAGATTAATGCAACTAAAAATTGATTGAATGCTCCTGTGAGTCTTGATCCCTTTAGCTTAAACAGGATTTTTTAACCCCTTATCTTTGGTGTCAAGGATGCAAGGTAGGAAGAGTTCCAGTATCAGTACTAAGAATGTATCAAACAACTTGTGACTCAGTAGAATCAGTGGATTTCATCTAGAGGCTAGAGGTTGCTAGACTAGATTTCAGATGTTAATATTGGAATTTCCTTTGGAATAGAAAAAAAACCAACCTTTGGAATTCAGCCTTATGAGTAAACTCAGGCAAAAATAGCAGAAGAGTCATGTAGCCAACCCACTGAATTATGAGAAAAAAAAGTCAGTGTTGTTTTAAGAAACTATATCTTGGAGTGGTTAGTTATGTCACACCAGAAAACTGATGTAGGGAGCATGCAGATCTGAAGAGCTGGGTGAAGAATTAGAAATACAACCAAGAATCTACCAGTGTAGGATTATACATAAAGATATAAAATCAAGACAGAAAGCAACTAACTCAGTGACAGTCCTTGTACTTAAGAGATTCAACCAGGGAAATAAAATTGCTAAAGAATGATTTAAAAGTACATAAGAAGGACACTTCACCTAACATTGGGAGCAGGATAGATGGTGAAATTACTTCCTATACAGAATTGTTTCTTAACTAATGCCTGAAACATGTGAAGGGGTTGGTCAGATGAAGAGGAAAAACACATGATATGTACAAAGGCCCACAGGCAGAGGATAGTTTTGCATTAGGAGATGTATAGTTTGTCTAATGTAATAGATATTAATAGCATGTAATAGAGAGTAGAATATTTTGAGTCCAAAAAGGTAAACAGAATCCACATCTTAATAAGATTTGTATTACAGTTTAAAGACTTTGGATTTTACCTTGAGGAAAATAGGAGGCTATTAGAGTTATCACTGGTATGAGATTGGTAAATGATAGATAAATGATAGATAGATAGATAGATAGATAGATAGATAGATAGATAATTAAAGAATTGTAGTGTTTTGATCCTATTTGTAATTTTAATAAAATTGTCAAGTTGATGAAGGAAATTTTGTGAAAGAAGTCTAGAGACAAAGAAACAAATGAAGAGGTAGGGGCAAAAATCTGGAGGAGAGGTAATGGGGAAGTAACTTACAATAGTGATAGTGTGAATGAAATAAATATACCAAGAATTTAGAATTTCTAGGGTTTGGTGATTAATTAGAGGTGGAAAGTGTGACAAAAGAAGTCAGTAATGCATGCCACATGTGACAGTGTTTGTGATGTCCTACAAATAGTAGGATGATGGTTAGTAGGTTTGAAGAAGCCATACTGCTTGGCTGCTTCTGCCCCCAACATGTAGCTTTATAAAACTCACACAATGGTTAAAGTAGAAGTAGATTTTGGGAGAAGATAAGCAGTCCGGATTTGAATAATTAAACTTAATATTGTTGTAAATATTTCTCTAAAGTAGATATATTGACCTAGAGTTTAGTCGTAATGTTTTAGCTTTGTGTATATATTTGGGATCATCAGAACATCTGCTATAATTGTAGTCAGGAACAGATGAGATTGCTCAAGTACAGAGTATGCAGAGTGTAAAGAGAAGGAAACCTAAATAGCCTTGAAAAACACAAAAATATACAAAATAAATAGAGGAAGAATGTATGTCAAAAAGGAACAAGGAGAAAGAGGAGGAAAAGGAAGGGCAAGGTGGGCAGGAGGACAACAACCAGGAGGACAGAGATGGGTAAAACCAGAAGAATATAGTGTCATGGGAATCAAAGGACAGGGTGTTTCAAAAAGTATGGGATGTTACTAAACGTTATAAATGTTAAGGAGAGATTATATGAGATGAGGGCCAATACAATATATTGTACTTAACAATAAAGAAGATTGCTATGTATGGTGACATGTCTTGGTGGAGTGATCGGCCAACACCCATACTGAATTACATTTAAAAATAAACCAAAGATGCGGAAGATGAAAAAGTGGTAAAGAGAATTCTTTAAAGATTTTGACCATTTAGAGGACAAATGAGACATTCTGTAAAAGGTCAACAGGAAGACAGTAAAAGGAGAGGGATGTCAATCAAGAGTGAATTTTTTTTTTTTTTTTTTTTTTTTTTATTTTTGGGACAGAGAGAGACAGAGCATGAACGGGGGAGGGGCAGAGAGAGAGGGAAACACAGAATCAGAAACAGGCTCCAGGCTCTGAGCCATCAGCCCAGAGCCCGACGCGGGGCTCGAACTCACGGACCGCGAGATCGTGACCTGGCTGAAGTCGGACGCTTAACCGACTGCGCCACCCAGGCGCCCCAAGAGTGAATTTTATCTAAGGTAGGAAAGGGTCAGTAGGCTACTTAAAACTTCACGGAAGGGAACAAGCAGAAAAGAAGACAAAAGATAGGGAAACGGGTATAAACAGTGAAACAAGACCTCTGAAGGGGGAAGAAATGGAATTCAGAACAAAGTTGAAGGAAATGGAAGTAGATGGAAGAAAGCAGACATCTTTTGTGACAAGAGAGCAGAAAGAAGGGGTAAATCATGAAGAACCATTGTCCAGGTAATAGCAGAAGGAAATCCCCTCCTGATTGCTCATATTTTTTACTTAAATATGTGAGTTGAGTTCATTTGAAAAGACGAAAGATTTTAGGTGAGTACGAAATTTGAGATGAGACTGGAGAAAGTTTAAAATAGCCAACTTGGCAAAGGAAAGAGTGACCTAACTAGAGAAATTGTAGAGGATTCCCAGAAAGTATAGAGAGCCAAGTAAAATTTGCAGTTAACATGTTGGTTCATGTGATTTTCCCTAACAATCCTCCTCAGCCCAGGTATAGCAGTAAAATAACTGTTGGATTTATCTCACATTGGAGTTTAAGTAAAAGTTTAAAAAGTTATAAAAGAATAACAGGTAAAATAATGGGTAAAAGTTATAGAAGAATAACAAGGCAAGTTACCTGAGCATATTGTCAAGGAGGGGTTGAAAGATGGATCAAAATGCTAGATAGAGAGGTAAAAAGAAGAGGTGAGTGATAGAATGAGAATAAACCAATGGATTTGTGGACTTTGTGATGCTGGCTGAACAGTATATTGGGGACAATGATAAAAGAACTGAAAGAGCATAGGAGTAAGATATCTGACAGGAAAGTGCAGAAGTAGAGTTTTTTTGGTTGCAGCCACAAGAGTGTGTGGATGGAAGTAGATTTCAAATACACAGGAAGGGGGGCCTGGATGGCTCAGTTGGTTAAACATCTGACTCTTGATTTCTGCTCATGTCATGATCTCAAGGTGAAGAGATTGAGCCCCTGGGCTCTGCACTGACAGCATGGGGCCTGCTTGGGATTCTCTCTTTCCCCCCCTCTCTTCCCCTCACCCAAAACAACAACAACAACAAAATAAACTTTAAACATCAGGGATTGAGGTGTATGTAGGGTTTGAGCATGTGGGCTGCTGGGTGGGCCATAATGTGAATATTGAAGTAACCCAAGAGATGATGGCAAGACTTGAGATAGGGAGAAACAGTGCGAGTGATGTATTCAAGTGCTCAGGGCCTGAGGTGGAGTGATTAGTATAGTTGGTAAAGAGCCAAATATCCTGAGGTCCAAACGAGCAAGGGAGTTTCCAAGGAAGATCGGAGTAATGGTCAGGAATCAGCTCGGGGAGTGTGAAGAATGCTGACTTCCCACTTCCTGACCCAGAGATATGAGCCGTGTGGGTGAATGATTAACATCAGCTTGAGGCATGCTGTGGTTGCCTCATGGGACAGCAAATCTCATGTAAAGCAACTGATAGAGAAATGTCACAAAAGAGGTTGAGAAGGGAAGAGATGTATGTGTGTGTTGTGCGTATGTATGTATGCATTTGCCATGTACTGGGGATTTCACAGACCATAAGTGAAAGAAAGATCTGAGACTGCCTGAAAAGTGTGAAGTTAGGTTGGGGGAGGGAAGCTTGGAGCAGAATGGGGATGAGAGAGAGAGAAGAGGATAAATACATATTTGTAGGAACTTTCATCTTAGGCAATTGCTAAGAATAACAAGGATATGAGAAACAGGGAATTTAAGTAGGCACATATTCTCCAGATAATTAGATTCAGACATTTTCATATTACTAAGGAAGTGGTGTTCAAAGAGAATGGGGAATTCTTCTGGGATTCAAGCCAAGGTCTATGGTCACACTCCTAGCAGAGGTGCAATAGGAAAAAGAGCCTTAGATCCAAATAGCTGGTGATCAGGGAGCCTGAAAAGGAGGGTCTAATTGCACCCTTGACTACAAGGAATCAGAAACTGTCCCACCAAAGGAAGGCTGCCAATATCTTGACCTTCATCTGGAGAAAACAGAGAGTCTAGGATGTTCAGATATAATTTGGAATTTGGATATTTAGAGAACAGAGCTAGTTACTGACCGGACAAGCAGCAAGTCAGGTAACAGAGTTTAGTACAGACCTTTCTGGAAATGGGCTGGGCTTCTCAGAATCGGGGCTATGCTGAGCCACAAGCAAGCATTCAAGTCAAGTGTCACTGGGCCGTAAGTAAGACAAAAAACTGTCTATTACTGTTTTTAAAACTACTTTCATAAATTTATAAAAATCATGTCAGGCAATATTTTAATATTTCCTGAGCATGCTACACAAGTATTTGCATGCATATTATAACACCTTTCTAAAATGTAGGTAATGACTGAGCTGTCTTAGGTCTTGGTTAAAATTAACATCTAGGGGGCACCTGGGTAGCTCATTCATTAGACCTGGTGAGGGTCTAAATGGATCCACTCAGGTCATGATCCCAGCATCCTGGAGTCAACCCCTCCCCCCACTTCCCGTGTTGGGCTCTGAGCTGAGCAAGGAGCCTGCTTAAGATTCTCTCTCTCTCTCTCTCTCTCTCTCTCTCTCTCTCTCTCTCTCCTCTCTCTCTCTCTCTCTCTCTCTCTCTCTCTCTCTCTCTCTGCCCGACTCATGTGCACTCTCTCTTTTTTTTTTTTTAATTTTTAATGTTTATTTATATTTGAGAGAAAGAGAGAGAGAAAGTGAGTTTAGGTAGGGGAGGGTTAGAGAGACAGAGACAGAATCTGAAGCAGGCTCCAGGCTCCGAGCTGCCAGTGCAGAGCCCAGTGCGGGGCCTGAACTCATGAAGCAGAAGATCATGACCTGAGACGAAGTCAGACACATAACCGACTGAACCACCCAGGCACCCCAGCACTGTCTCTCTCTTAAAAAATCATAAAAATAAAAAATATATAAGTAAATAAAAGTAAAATAAAATTGACACCCAGTTTATTGAATATAACTATGAAAATCATAACCTGAGTAAAAAGATCTCTGGTAAGAAAATCTATGGACCCTGTTTCAGGGGGATTCAGAAACATGCTTTGTATTTGCAACTGCCTTGGTTAGATTGATTGTGAAAACAAAGGATTTTTAGAATTTTTTTTTATTTATTTGTTTTAAATATTTATTTTTGAGACAGAGACAGAGAGACAGAGCACAAGTCAGGGGAGGGGTGGGGGAAGGGAGACACAGAATCCCAAGCAGGCTCCAGGCTCTGAGCTGTCAGCACAGAACCTGACACGGGACTCCAACTCACAAATCGGAGATCATGACCTGAGCAGAAGTCCCACACTCAACCAACTGAGCCACCCAAGGGCCCCCGAATTTCAACTTTAATTGAGAGACACTGTTCCACTTTTTGTTCGAACCTACTGAGGACTTACGGTAACAACCACCTGGCTAGGCATGCGTGCTTTGGAGTGTGTGCACCACAGAATATATTATATATCTTGAAAAAACTCCATTCAATTGGCCAGATTTTTAAAAAATTCTTGAAATTAGTACAAAAATATGTATTTTGGATCATCTTTCCTGTTATTCGAAGGACATTTTTTTTCTCTGAAATAATGGGGTGACTCGTATGCCAAATTAATGAACACAGTAATCATTTTTTCAGGAAACATTTGTGGTGACATTAGTATATCAGGAATGTGGGGCAGGGTAGTAATGGGAAACCCCTGTAGAAATTATGTGTGTATGTAACTATCTGCCACAGGCTTTAACCAAGAAATCTACTTTAACATTTAGGTTTAATTAACTGAATCTTAAAAGTAATAACTATAAAATACATAAAAATATAAATGCTAAAATGTGTTTACTTGCCTTGATGATAAAATCCTTTTTTTAAAAAACTCAGAAAATGGTAGACATCTACTTTTCCAGCTACATCATTTTCCTAAGCTTGATTTTGTTGTGTGCCAGGAAGCATGTTTTCAGGCAAATTCACTAGGTTAATTGACACCTAAATTTCTATCACGATGTGTGAAAATACTGCTAGGATAACATGGAGAATTTTATTTATTTTTATTTTTTTTAATTTATTTATTGTTTAATTTACATCCAAGTTAGTTATCACATGATGCAACAATGATTTCAGGAGTAGATTCCTTAATGCCTCTTACCCATTTAGCCCATTCCCCTCCCACAACCCCTCCAGCAACCCTCTGTTTGTTCTCTATATTTGTCTTTTATGTTTTGTCCCCCTCCCTGTTTCTATATTATTTTTGCTTCCCTTCCCTTATCTTCATCTGTTTTGTATCTTAAATTCTTCACATGAGTGAAGTCATATGATGTTTGTCTTTCTCTGACTAATTTTGCTTAGCATAATACCCTCTAGTTCCATCCACATAGTTGCAAATGGTAAGATTTCTTTCTTTTTGATTGTCAAGTAATACTCCATTGTATATATACCCCATCTTCTTTATCCATTCATCTGCTGATGGCCATTTGGGCTCTTTCCATACTTTGGCTATTGTTGATAATGCTGCTATAAACAGCATTGGGGTGCATGTGCCCCTTCGAAACAGCGTACCCATATCCCTTGGATAAATGCCTAGTAGTGCAATTGCTGGCTCATAGGGTAGTTCTATTTTTAATTTTTTGAGGAACCTCCATACTGTTTTCCAGAGTGGCTGTACCAGTTTGCATTCCCACCAGCAGTGCAAATGAGATCCTCTTTCTCCGCATCCTCTCCAACATCTGTTGTTGCCTGAGTTGTTAATGTTAGCCATTCTGACAGGTGTAAGGTGATATCTCATTGTGATTTTGATTTGTATTTCCCTGATGATGAGTGATGTTGAGCATTTTTTTATGTGTCAGTTGGCCATCTGGATGTCTTCTTTGGAGAAGTGCCTATTCATGTCTTTTGCCCATTTCTTCATTGGATTATTTGTTTTTTGGGTGTTGAGTTTGAGAAGTTCTTTATAGATTTTGGATACCCTTTATCTGATATGTCATTTGCAAATATCTTTTCCCATTCCGTTGCTTGCCTTTTAGTTTTGCTGATTGTTTCTTACACTGTGCAGATGCTTTTTATTTTGATGAGATCCCAATAGTTCATTTTTGCTTTTATTTCCCTTGCCTCTGGCGACATATTGAGTAAGAAGTTTCTGTGGCCAAGGTCACAGACGTGTTTGCCTGCTTTCTCCTTGAGGATTTTGATGGCTTCCTGTCTTACCTTTAGGTATTTCATCCATTTAGAGTTTATTTTTGTGTGTGGTGTAAGAAAGTGGTGCAGGTTCATTTTTCTGTGTGTCACTGTCCAGTTTTCCCAGCACCACTTGCTGAAGAGATTGTCTTTATTCTACTGGATATTCTTTCCTGCTTTGTCAAAGATTAGTTGGCCATACATTTGTGGGTCCATTTCTGAGTTCTCTATTCTCTTCCATTGATCTGAGTGGCTGTTTTTGTGCTCATACCATACTGTCTTGATGATTACTGCTTTGTAATATGTCTTGAAGTCATGGAGTGTGATGCCTCCAGCTTCGGTTTTCTTTTTCAAGATTGCTTTGGCTGTCCAATGTCTTTTCTGGTTCCATACAAATTTTAGGATTGCTTGTTCTAGCTCTGTGAAGAATGCTGGTGTTATTTTGATAGGTATTGCATTGAATGTATAGATTTCTTTGGGTATTATCGACATTTTAACAACGTTTTTTCTTCTAATCCAGGAGCATGGGATATTTTTTTTTCCATTTTTGTGTGTCTTTAACTTCCTTTATAACCTTTCTATAGTTTTCAGTGTATAGATTTTTCACCTCTTTGGTTATGTTTATTTCTAGGTATTTTATGGTTTTTGGAACACAGAGACTTTTAAGTAAAACCAACTTAAAATATAAAAAATGAACAACTTTATCTATAATTGTTATGTGTTTGTACTTAGAAATTACATTGGTAAGTAAAATTGTGACTTTGTAAAATGTTCTAAAACTGAGTCTTTTTTTTTCATAATACCTGGGTCAGTGTTGTTTTTCTTTGTAGTGCTCTGCAGAACAAATATGAAAGAAAAAATCAAGTTGACATCCCACCTTTGCTACATGTTTATTTCATTCTCTCATTAACAACTGCTATTTAAAATGGTTATTTCAGTCAAAAGCCAGTTTCATTAATTTCTCACTTTCATTTATTAATAATTTCAGTCAAATCATTTTGCATATTTCTATAAACTGTATATTTTGTGTAAAAGCTTATTGTATTATAATTTTAAATGCTAGTTGAAAAAAATCAGTGAAACATTATTTTTGCATTAATTTACTTTAATTATTGTTATTATTATTAATTAGAAATAACAGAACTCTATTTTGACCAAGTTGTGACTCATTGCAAATTGCATTATGGTGCACCTCCAGAGAGAAAAACAGTCATAGGTGTATCTTGTAGCTCATTCCCAGGGTATGTAGTTTGACTAAAAGACAATATAAACAATATAAAAACTAGCCAATATTAACAAATAGTCCTAAATTTATCAATATTTCACATAATAGAGAAAGATTTTTATATAGCAAATTACTTTAAGAGAAACCTAAATGAAAAACAACAGCAACACCAACAAAAGTAGAGTCGTTTTTGAAATAATTTAAGTGCTGAGTTTTTTCTTTTTTAATTTTTTTAATGTTTATTTATTATTGAGAGAGAGAGAGAGAAAGACAGAGCGTGAGCAGGGAAGGGGCAGAGAAAGAGGGAAACACAGAATCCAAAGCAAGATCCAGGCTCTGAGCTATCAGCACAGAGCCTGACCTGGGGCTGGAACTCATGAACCGTGAGGTCATGACCTGAGCCAAAGTTGGATGCCAACTGACTGAGCCACCCTGGCACTCTAGTTCTTTATTCACAAACACACACACACACACACACACACACACACAGTGAGAATGAGAGAGTAGTACTCAATAAAAGGATCTCAGCAGGTATCAAATTCCTTAACTAAAACTTAAACTTAGATTTCTTAAAAGCTAAAGAAACATCAAAAGTTAAACAAACCTGTGCACATTAATAAATATTGAAGATGTTCCTATCTATCCTAGCTTCCCAATTCCCCTAGCAATGCCTACTAACAAATGCAAAGGTTTGACTATTTACACAATTTGTCTTTACTCAGATTAAGCCAACAGGTCAATAAAATGTTACTCAACATTGAAGCCAGTTGTTTTATTCTGTTTAATTGAGTGATTATACACATAGGTCATACTTCAGCTTCTGTTTCCTCTATGCATCTGGTGAGATTATTAGCAAAGCAAGGATCACTATATAACATCATTTTAAGTCATAAATATTTAGAGTTGATGTGGGGTATCCTATGGAGAATACTTAGCAGGCAGTTCAAGCAATTTGCTCTTTAATCCTCATTTACTATAATAGGATAAAGAGCTACTTTTAACATGAGTCCATAATTGCAAACCCGAAGATGACTCAGTCAACATTTATTTTTGAGTGTCGCTAGCTATGGACTCACTACTTTGTTGATGTCTGAGAAGATACAGAAATAAGAACCATTCTTAGGTAGTTTGTAACTAGCAAAGATAATGGATGTATAAAAATAATTACAATGTAGCAAAGTGGGTGATAAGTTTCAGTAAAATAATGTGAAATTTTAGGAGAAAGAAGAGATACTTAAAAAGAGGAAATGAGAGAAACCTTTAAGGAGAAGATAGCTTCCATAAAATGATGCTTTAAAGCATGAAAGTCTTTTGATTATAGAATCTTATCAGTAAAATGGTTTTCAGTGGGTATGTCCCAATATATGTACAATTATTATTAGTAAATTATTCACATGTAACATGTCATAATATTTTTTTTTAATTTTTTTTTCAACGTTTATTTTTGGGACAGAGAGAGACAGATCATGAACGGGGGAGGGGCAGAGAGAGAGGGAGACACAGAATCAGAAGCAGGCTCCAGGCTCTGAGCCATCAGCCCAGAGCCTGACGCAGGGCTCGAACTCACGGACCGTGAGATCGTGACCTGGCTGAAGTCGGACGCTTAACCGACTGCGCCACCCAGGCGCCCCAACATGTCATAATATTTTATGTGCTCATAAAATATAAACAAAACTTAGAATAAATTAAAAGAACAATATAAGGATGAGAAATATTGTGTAGTATTATCTTATACATATTGCATTATAATTATAAATCTTATAATGCAAAATGACATAAATACAACACATTAAAATGTTTTCTCTATATAAATGATGTTATATAGTGCTTATGATTATTTAATATTTCATAATGAGATTAAAAATCAGTTGAAGATAACCAGTATCTCTTTAAAAACTCATTTTATTTATTAATCATACAAGAAACATTTTATATGTTAGTTTCTTACCATAATTATATTTCATATGTTATCTAAAAATAGTATGTTATTTAATAATACTTAGAATGAGAACAAATAAATAAGTTTCATTATTATTGATAATCCAGTTTTTACATTGTATATATAATGTGTTCATAGCCAGGGACAAAATTCAGTGTATGTCCACACATGGTTTGCTATGAAAGATGGAAAAGATCCTGAAGATCCTTCACAAATATGTGTAGAACTAAATGGAGTAAGTATATCATTTTGAGCTCATCTTTTAGTTTTACTGACCAATTCTCAAAAGCATGGAGTATTGCTGCCCTTGGGTGGCTCAGTCAGTTAACGTGTCTGACTCTTGGTTTCAGCTCAGGTCATGATCTCAGAGTTCATGAGTTTGAGCCCCATGTCAGGCTCTGTGCCGGCAGCACAGAACCTACGTGGGATCCTCTCTTTACCTCTCTTTTTGCCCCTCCCTGCTCACTAGCTCTGTCTCTTTCTCAAATGAAATAAATGAACTTGGGGGAAGAGTATTGATAGCTATTAGTGTCCCTAATTCTTGATGTCAGTCAGATTTTATTTCAAACTAATTCTAAGATATTACATTTTACATTTTTAATCAATTAGGTTAAAATCTACTGAGACTTTACATATGGAAAAATTTTAAACTGATTAGAAAATTCCGTTTTCCAGTACAAATGAGCTGATGTAAGAGATTTGTAGGTGACACGTTTGCAATGGTTTTAATCAGAACAATGGAAATATTTTGAAATCCGTCTCTTCACGGTCTGAGTTTTTTTTCAGAAAGCAATTGCTATCTTATTAATCGTTAAATGCCACATTTATACTTAAGGGACTGATGGCCTACTTTTTATTATTATTATCTTCCATGAAGCACTTGCATCTTATAGAAATGGTAAACAAATTTGGAAGACTTGTCCTTTTGTAAGGAAAAATATGTAACTCATCTTTAAATTTGGTAATTCTTTAAACACTGTGTGATTTAATAACAAGTAAATGTGTAAAGATATTCTCATTATCATTACCTGCCTTTTCTACAAAGTGTTATGATTCTTAAAGATCACTTTCTTCATCCCCGCCTCCCCCACCATAGCCACTTCAATGACTGCTTTCCACTTGTGGCTTAAACTTCTCCATCTTTGATGAAATCACCTCTCTATGAATAATGCAAATGAATGTATTTCACACATGATCCTATGTCTATAAATTATTTTTTGAATCCTTTTGAAAAAAATGTTTAATATAAAGTGTTCATTTTCTCAGATAGTATCCTTAGATTTTTTCCCCATTTTTTTTTCTTAGAGTAGTCATATTTTTTATAACATGTTTTTCTTTAGAGAACGTTTCCTTTAATGGTTCAATAAGAGTGATTCTTCAAATTTTTATAATCAAAATAGAATCTAACAAATACTGTCAGCTAAGGCATATTTAAAACTTCCATTTTCATCCAACTACAGTTCATACCTCTCATACTAGATGATTAGTCCTAATAGTTTTTTTTAAATCTTAAACATTTCTCAGTATCTTCCCAAATAATAACACGGCAATGCTTTGCACTTTGTCTGTTGTTTCACATAAGCTGTTTTAGCCATTTTCTACTGTGTGAATAATAATCATTACCTTAATCAAATGTGGCTGTTGACTTTTGCTATTATACTCTTATTGCTGAGTTGGTAAAATATTGTCAAGTTCCAAATGCACCCCTAATTTGCAACACTGCTAAAAACATTGCATCATTTTAACTTCATGTTGCAGGTACAAATTTTAACATTTTATTACCTGTGACGTCTTCAAGCCACCACGAGCTAATATCTTTAAGAGAAATATGCACTTTAGTTGAAATTCACCATTATTAATCGTACACGTAAATCTGCACTGCAACTATTTTTTTTCTGAACAATATTGAGTGTGTTTTTGGCTGACTTGTTGGCAGATCAATTTTTAGCTCCTTCTAGCAGCAGGCATGCATGTCCAATGTCATTTCTTGCCACCCCCCGATTTTTTACTTCATTCTTGTCTCATTTAATTTAAATTTCTTTTTTATTTAGAAGAGAGATTTGTAAACAAGATGATATAAAACATAAATCCACTTCAAGCACACTTATATAAAATGCAAATGGTGGCAACGTGTTAGACATGAACAAACGGGAGAAGGCTCTTGTGTGTATAGTGGCATTCCCACTCTGGCCTCCGTGGGGCATGTGACACACCCAGTAAAAACGCCTCTGCCTATGTGAATATTAAGCTTAGTTTCTCTTTTGTATTTTAGATTTAAAAAATAATAGTAAATGTAATACAAGTTTTGTTATTTCCTTTCGGCAGTGCTGTAGGTTATTTTCCACATTTCCTCATGTGTGAGAATCGACACTTTGGAGAATATTACTATAATTTACATAATTTATATGAAATATTCCACCAGTAGATATTTGCTCATTCAGTTGTTGATTTATACATTCATATAATAAAGGGAAGAGGAAAGGGGAGCATGAGACGTAAGTGGAGAGGGCACTATAAGCAAAAATAGGATAGTGGAAAAAAATGTTAATGTAATACACATCAGTTTCTCATTATGTGCTTTTGAATAAGGCTGTGACATGACTACAAATGCATTTCGGAAAGATCCACATGGAGGGAAATGAAGAGTTGACTAGCAAGATGAGAAACTGGAAGGTAGAATGGTAAAAAGAGTTTATAGCTTTCTGTGTGAGAGGTAATGAGCACCCAAAATATGATGTCCAGAGTATAGAAAGGTATGTATACCATGCTTATGGAACAATCTCTGGTATTTGGAATATGTATTTATATTATAAACAATCATATATATGACAAGGATAAGGTAGCCCATTTTTGCACAGTATTACAGGACTGTGAACATGCCTGTACAAGCTGAAATCATGTAAATCAATTTGAAGAACCAGAAAAATACAGCTGTTTCAGTACTTTTAAAATTTTTGTCAAGGGGTGCCTGGGTGGCTCAGTTGGTTAAGCGTCCGACTTCAGCTCAGGTCATGATCTCACGGATCATGAGTTTGAGCCTGCGTCGGGCTCTGTGCTGACAGCTCAGAGTTCAGAGCCTGGAACCTGCTCAGATTCTGTGTCTCCCTCTCTATCTGCCCCTCCCCTGTTCATGCTCTGTCTCTCTGTCTCTCTGTCTCTCTGTCTCTCTCTGTCTCTCAAGAATAAAGTAAAAATTTTAAAAACATCAAAATTTTTGTCAAAATATCAAAGACTCTCTTACTATAGGTTAGAGATGGATAGGGAATTAAAAAGCATAAACTAATGTTTATTTGAGACACTATAATTTAAACGAGAATTGTTTTATTTCTTTGTTAAAAAAATAAAAACTTACTGAGGAGTTTGAACAGCGTTTGCCCTCTCATCATAATTTAAGATACAGAACAAAGATCTTTTCTGTGCCTTGGCAAATTGTCCTGTTCCCTTCTAGGTTGGATCAGCCTCCAATGTTTTATCTTTTTCACTTTCAGTGTTGTGGTATGTTTTGAGATTGTCTTTAATGTGAAGGGTTTTTTTTTTTTTGACAATGTCACTACCTCTGAGACCTCCTCATCCTTTTTGTTAAAATTGCTTTGTTCATGTATGTTGATATGTTGCCTAAGTTCCTCTGTGTATCTAAAATTTCTCAAATGGCAACAGTGTCAGTGGCTCCCCAAATCAGCTATTTCTTCTGTTCATTTCATTTCTGTTCAATTGGAATCCTGCAACATTATTTGTGCAGTGCGGTAAATGATTCTGCCATACAGCATACATATTATTTACTATTCATTCCTTTGGGTGCTGTCATGATTTCAAATGCATGCTTTATGTCATACTTCATCCAAAGATCAGCTAAGGAAATTTCATGATCTCCAGTTGTGGCAGTAGTCTGTCTGAAAATTCATCTAAAGTTATAGGCCTTGGGGCGCCTGGGTGGCGCAGTCAGTTAAGCGTCCAACTTCAGCCAGGTCACGATCTCGCGGTCCGTGAGTTCGAGCCCCGCGTCGGGCTCTGGGCTGACGGCTCAGAGCCTGGAGCCTGTTTCCGATTCTGTGTCTCCCTCTCTCTCTGCCCCTCCCCCATTCATGCTCTGTCTCTCTCTGTCCCAAAAATAAAAAAATAAAAAAATAAAAAAAAAACGTTAAAGTTATAGGCCTTAAAAGTTGAAATTACCCCTTCATCTACCAACTGGAAAAATGAAGTTGTATCTAGAGGTAAAGAGAAAATTTTCACGTTTTCTTTCATGATGCTAAGAAAATTAAGATAACATGGCACATTATTAATTTTGGCCCAGGTCATGATCTCACAGTTCCTGGGATCAAGCCCTGCATCACTGTCAGCACAGAGCCTGTTTGGAATTCTCTCTCTCTCTCTCTCTCTCTCTCTCTCTGCCCCTCTCTCACTCTCCTTCAAAATAAATAAAGAAACATTTTGAAAGAAATCAGTGTCACATAGACTTGTTAATCATGTAATGGAATCTACAAATTTCTATATGGCTCTGGCGGTGGAGTCAAACTTGGCTTAAATTACCCAGGTCAAGTTCTAAGAAATGTCTGCCTTTCAAAGTCTGCCATGGATTTCAGTCAGGTATGTAAGATAGAAATGGCAGTTGATTATCCTTCTCCATATATCCTCTAGCACAGATTCCTTCTGAGTGAGATGCTAAGGGACAATTCTTCCTGGGTTTCCTGCATTTCTGTAGGGGTTGTGAATGTAGTACTGACCATCTTTGTTCTAGACTATCTTCAAGGATTCATACATAGAAAACAATTTTGAGAGATAATAATAGTGCCTCTCTCTAGAACTAGGGGCTAGTTTGTTTACCGTCCAATATAATTAAGACAAAGTCTTCCTCCAAGGCAAAGATCAGGCAAACTTAACGCACTTTATGAAAGATTGGACTTCACAAAACTCAAAGGTCCTCTTTTGTAACTCCACCTACTGCATGTGAAGGCATCACATGTCCCTCTTTGAATTTTTTTTAACATTTTATTTATTTTTTGAGACAGGGAGAGACAGAGCATGAACAGTGGAGGGTCAGAGAGAGGGAGACACAGAATCTGAAACAGGCTCCAGGCTCTCAGCTGTAAGCACAGAGCCCGATGCGGGGCTCGAACTCACGGGCCGCGAGATCATGACCTGAGCCGAAGTCGGCCGCTTAACCGACTGAGCCATATGTCCCTCTTTGAGTAACTCTTTGGTGATCTGGACTTAAGGAGCTGGTGTGAATGCTACATTCTGCATTTTGTAATTCCTTTGAGTAATAATGTCCTTTGTCTCTGACCCAAGAGTCTCATATCTTTCACTAGCAACCATGAAACTGTGAGAAGCTAACCTTTCTGCATGCAAGTAAGGCAAAATCTCAGACCCTTGACCAATTCTTGCCATGAGAAACCTCATCTGTCTAGTCACTAAAACAGATTTCAGTACCTTAACTACAACGAGTTCAAAATATTTCAAATGTATACTGTGCCTTAATGACAACAAACTAGAGACACAAATATGTGCCAAATTTTAGGGAAATAGTATAGCAAAGCACTTTCAGTCAAACTTACCTGATTCTAATAAAAGCTGTTTCATCTATGGATGTTATTTAACCTTCCTAGACATCAATTTACCTCATTTATAATATGTGGAAAGTTACAGTAACTACCTCAGAGCCATTATGAAGAGTATATGAGGTAATGCATAAAAGGAACGTGCACACACTACAGGATATATGAGAAGCACTCAAAAATATTTTATATTGCTTTAGAGTACTTAGTATACCTCATTAAAAAAACTCAAAGTCCAGAATGGAACCTTGTAGACCCTCATATTGTACACCCCATGGGACTGTGATTTGAATATTTTCGGAAGTAACCTATCCTTTTCTGAGTTCTGTTCTACATCAACACCAGCAGTAAGATTCCTATGTAATGTTATAAAGCTTTCCCTGAAGAATTAAAACATCTTTATTCATGTATCTGTAGGGATCTCTTACGAACAGCTGGTAACTGTAGAAGGTTGCCTGAATGGTGCAATCCATCCTCCACACCCACCATCAAATACCTCTAATTTACAAACCTGATTATGTCAGTTTTCTATTAAAACATTCTCCTCACAAAAGAGTCCAAACAGCTTAGCATGCAGCATTTCATATTTTGCTCAATTCTCTTTTTCTCATCTCATGTACCACACATCCAGTAATATCCTATTCTTTTTCATATTCTCTTCAACACCTCCATTTTTACAGATATGATTTTGTGCCCAGAAATGCCTCTCGTTTCTTTCTTGTGAAATCTACTCTTTCTTCAGGAACCAAATCAAATATCATTTCCTCAATGAAGCCATTTATGACTTTCCCAGGATAGTTAGTCACCCGTTCTACAATCATCCAAAAGAGTTCTGTACACACTCTATTAGGGTACTTATAACACAGAATGTAAAGATCTGCTTACATGAATGTTTTCTTACTGTCTGACTCATGTTTGTGTTTCCAGTGCTTAGGACAATAAAAAGCTTACTATTTATCTGCTTGATTTTTGAATGAATGAACAGAAGACTCTGTATCTACCATGATGTTATGGATTAAATTCTGTCATGAGAATATACTTCCTTTGAGTCTTAAGGTTGTATATGCTCATAGAATCTTGCATTAAAATCCAAAAGTATCTGGTGGGCACATCTTGCCAAACATACTGTTGCCACAGTCCCTTTGAACTGACCGTTGTCTCTGCCTGGAACATATGTCCCCTGGTGTTCACGTATCTTGATACCTACTCTCTTTTATGTTTTTGCTCAATTACCATTTTTGTATTATGGTTTACCTGAACCATCTGGCAAATAGCAACTCATCATTATCCCCTTTTTCTGTCTTTTTATTTTCCATTGTACTCATCATCTTTTAACATACTCTGCAATTATTTAAACTATATCTACTGTTAATTTCCACCCACTTCAATGTAAATTATATGAGGTCAGGAATGCAATTTTTTTCCTTTTCTTTAAGGAGACATCTCCAGTAACTAGAAGTATATCTGGCTCAGTGATTATTTAAAATAACTACTAGAAGAGACAAACTATGGCAAGGATTTTCACATCAGATTCTTTTAGAATTTAGCATCCCATAAAAAGTAATTTAGATAAAAGTGCAAGGACTTAATTTATGATATTGAAATGGATTTTGGTCTACAGATTTCACAGTTCCTCTCAGGACCTAGATTGATGGATAAAAAGATAGGTAGGTGGGTGTATAGGTAGGTAGGTAGGTTAGGTAAGATGGATGGATAGATAGATTTATATGTTTATATAATGTGTATTTTTCCCCTCTTGGTGATTATGCTGGTCAGCTCCTTCTAGAATATAGTTTAATATATGAACTAATTGTAGTTTTTTTTTTTCTTAAACATCGTTGAAAGTCAGGAACTAACATAAGCAACAGAAGGGCATGTTGAAAACAGTCAATTAATTTGTGTGTTCTGGCTAAGCAGGGAAGAACAGAGGGGAGTGGGGGAAGGAAATAAGAGGACTGGTTCTGTTTGTTACTCATCCTGTGAGTCACTGGTTGCGTGTCTGAAAAATACAGATCTTTCATGAGTAACTCAAGCTATTTTGAACTAAAGGCTTAAGTAACCCCCTAGAGGAAATGAGAGTTTATAATTGGTTTCTGAATTACTATTTAATCTTATAACTGGAACAAACCCATTGGTATATGAATCCCCTTAAAGAAGTTATCAAACTAACAGATACAGATATGTTTACAAATTTATACTATGTTTTCCTTGGTTGGTATGTTTATTTAGGACTATACAATTTATATTAGTAGAACTAAAAGATCATTCAGGTATTTGCTTATTATTTGGTTGGTTGGGAGAGGGTTAATTACCTTCTTTTCTGAAATCTCCCAAAACTTCAAAAGGCCTAAATTATTTTTAAAAAATCTGCAGATTTACCTCTGATAGAAACGGTATACAGTTAAAAGGCATTCAGTTTCTGGCTTTGTTTTCCTGAAGAGAGTGTTTATGCTGACAAATGAAGAATGCTTTGTTCTCTTTTTGCCTTTCTTAAATGTTCTCTTGAAAATTTTATTGCTTATGCAGTTTTGAAGTAGTCAAGCCTTGAATTCTTAAAATTATCAACGAGTATATGATTGTGTATGGCCTAGTCAATCTGTCACAAAATGAAAATTAAAAATGATTTTGCTGAGATTTAAATAGTCAAAGTTAATTACACTAGTCCGTCAACTTCTTTAGGTTGCAAAAAAATTATTAATATGCTTAAATATATGAACTGAACGTATGAATGCAATCTTCGTTAATTTGGTGTCATACAAATAGGTGATGAATCTAATAGAAGAATATGAAACAATGGGGTTTTCTTTGGAGCCAGAGTCATTTCAACATTCCCTTTGCACGTAAGAAAACCAGTGTCATTAATGGATATGTTGAACATTTCACTCAGTTTTGGAGAACTCCATTTGTATGCATGGTTTGATGGGAGAGAAAACTGGAAGGCTGCTTACTACTTGATTGCTCTGTTATTTATAGCTTCTCCAAATTCATGTTTCCTTTCTTTAAAATAAAGATAAAAACACACGCCCCCAGGTTTTAAAAGTAATTATAGTATATATGTATGACATATATGACACTTCTTGGCTCATAAAGTTTTTAAATACACTTAATTCCATTACCTTTCTCTGTGTATTGAGTGAACTGCCTCTTTATCTTCCACTTTATCATTTCACATTTGTTCTCTGGAGCTACATTAAACAGGCTTTATTGGAATTCTTTTTATTGTTTCACGAATTTGAAAGAGAATGTCATTGTTTTCCTTAATTATTCAATTGTCCTATGCTGTAGGTTAAACATCACTAAAACTATAATTCTTTTTTAGGTCTACAGTCTCAACTGCTCTTCATAATATTGTTGTTTTTCTTTTTCCAAAGGCACATCTGCAAATTTCTGAAATGCAGTGTCCTGAGTCTACTTAGTAGCTAGCTGCAAGGAAAGCTTGAGTGCCTCCACACAGAGTAGAATTATCCTGAGGTGTATGTTATACTTAGATAATAATGACAAGATTGCAATGAGATTTTATTGTCTAACTTTTATGTTCTTCTATATTTAAGAACAAAATTGCTGTTAGTAATTATATTCAGAGAAACTTAGCTTTGAATACTAACTGCAAAACCTCAAAGCATACAATGTATCCCATAATATCTATTGTATTATTTTGGGAAATGCTGACTTTGTTTACACCTCATTGGTCTTCCCTGTAAAATAAGTATAATAATGACCATCATATAAGTTGCTCTGAGTATGATGTCTGGCACATAAAGCACACATTAATTAATGGGATATTAATGGGAAATTATCATATCATAATGTTATTTTAATCATCAGCATTATAGAGTGTTGTAAGAAGCTACATTTTAAAAAAAATTATGTTTATTTTATTACTTATTTTTGAGAGAGAGACAGAGTGTGAGTGGGGGAGGAGCAGAGAGAGAGGGAGACACAGAATCCGTAGCAGTCTCTAGGCTCTGAGCTGTCAGCACAGAGCCTGACGTGGGGCTTGAACTCAGGAACTGTGAGATGGTGACTTGAGCTGAAGTTGGACGCTCAACCCACTGAGCCACCCAGGCGCCACAAGAAGCTACTTTTTTAAGCTAATTTATTATTTTCCTTTTTAAAGGGAACTAATCTTGAAATCACAGTTTTGAAATACTGCCTTTCTTCCTTAGCCACACACACAAAAAATTAAGCTGTGAAGACTTTCCCTTAAAGTTGGGGAAGTCCATATTTCTAATGTAAAAGAGATATATTTGATCACACTAGTGTTTTTGGTCTTGGTCATGATATACTAAAATAACATGGTCACTTTCCCCAAAGTAACATTAAGATTACTTAATCCTTGTTATTTCAGATTAAAATCCAAAATAACAACTCTACTATAGTGTCAGTCACTCGCTTTACCTCCTTGAGAGAAGAAATACTCACTAAGAATAAAAATATAATATGTACTCATCTTTTAGTGAAATAAAATATTCATTTACTGTCTGAATTATAATATTTCTATATCACAAATAGTTCTTATCTGTGACTCACTTTTGTGATCAAATCTTTGTCATATCACGTGGCTCACCCTTCAACTGTTCTTACTTTGTGTTTGAAATGACTGACACATTTCCCTTAATGCCAGGCTGCCTTTGGTATATTCCTTCTTTTTCCTTTTCCGAGATCTTTTCCAAAAATTTACCTCACCATCCTAGAGCTCTTTATATACATGGATATTTTCCTGATATATAATTTTTCATTTTTTTCCCAACTGTATTCTGCTTTTTTAAGCCAGCTAGGCTTTCTGTATACTGTTCTCTCCATGTCCTTTTTCCCTGGCAAATTCCCAGCTGTCATCCCCAGACAGAGTTAATTACTCTTTTCATTATTAATGCACTTATCAAAAAATATTTTAATTGATTGAAATAATTTCTCTTTCCTCTGACAAATATGAGAACCTTGAAGGCAGGGATAATTTATTTTCATCTTTGTACTATGTGCATTGCACATAGTATGGAATTCATTGAAAAATGGAATAATGAATGAGTGAATGAATGAATGAAAGAATGAATAACTGAAAGTGAACAACTACATGTGCAATGGTTATTAAATCTGGAACACAACCAACCATGGATAACGTAGCCTATTTCTTTTCCATCCGTAAAAATAACTAAGGGGCCAAATGGACCTCATTCAGGCATTGCACATTAGAAACCTATTTTGCTGTTGTTGTTTTAAGTGAGTAAAATGCCAATAATTAAAAATCTGGACGTAAAAATCCAAATTCCTAACTTCCCTTGGAAAATCATAAGATTTGGCAACACACAGTATGCATTCCTATATGACAACTCTTGGCTCAAGTTAGATGGTAGTTGCCCCCTTTAGTCTGGCACATGCAGTTTCTGTCCCTATATTCTTATTGTACAGCATTGTCTCACTCACTACCAGTCTATGAATTTGACCCTGGGATCCAATGAGGTTTTTTTAGAGCACTAACCTGGGATTGTTTTAAGTTCTAACACAGTTGTTCTCGGGAAAAGGTGAGTGAATAAGACATTTTAAGGAAGGGAGAAACATTGGAGAATTATGCAAATATGAGGCACATATAATAAAAAAGAAAACTAATGTAGAAGATCTTTCCTGAATCTTAAAAGGAGCAGTATAGTGCAGTGCTTAAGAGCCTGGACCTTGAATTGAGAGATCTGGCCGGGAATCTCATTAGACTCATTAGCATTAAACAAACTGCTTAACTTCCTAGAGGTTAAGTTTCCTCATCTGCAAAACTGGAGTGATAATAGTTCTATTACTTCAGGTCTACCTCTTAGATTTGTTGTAATGATTAGATATGACAACTATATTCAGGCTCAATTGAGCATAAAGGACTTAGTCTTACCTACACACATACACAGACTTATAAAGACCAAGATAAATACCTAAGTCCTGCAAAGAGAGGTACTGCTTGCAGAAAATGAAGGAGTTGTCTTGGGCACACAGCAGAAGAGCTTGTGAAGCATGGCGGATTACGCCACCCCAAAATATGCCATAGTAGGGTAAGGATTATTTTGTGCTAAAGACATTTGTGAAACAGTGGATGCAGGAAGGGCACTCTGACCTCCCCTTTTGTTTCTGGAAGCAAGAGATAGAACTCTCCTGTGAAAGATTACCTCCCTTTACCGGGAGAAAAGACCATTCTTATCATCATAGATGGGGAACTGAGGCCAAAAGAAACCTGTACAAACAGACCTTGTTAAAATTACCTTCATCTTCCTTTAGTGTTCCCACATATTTTAGTTACTTTTCCACAGTTGCTGCTCAGTTTTCAGTGTAGTATATATAATATATAAGCATTTGAGTCTATTAACTTTCTGGGTCTTTATTTTCCTGTGGGAGCTCCCTTGTTCATGTAAAAATGTATGTTTTTCTCCTGTTCATCTATCTTTATGTCCATTTAATTCTCAGGCTCAGGCAAATACCTTTGCCTCTTCTACTCTTGGATATGCCTTTATCATCCTTTCCCCAATTTTGCAACAGAACATTGTGTAAATTTGACATTCCCAACAATCTATGCTGTCTTGTCTTCAAATGTGCATGGTATGTTTAGACACAGCAGAATCCAGCAGATGATCCGTTAGGAGATGGTGGTTGGTGTGGCGGGCGATACATGATGAGTGCAGACAGTGGTACCTGGAAGCTGCTAGAGGACACGAAGTGATGTGGCAGTAGTGGCTTTGTTCATGAGTGCCTGAGACATTTTCAGAAGCATACTTGAGGGTTAATTTATAGGTAGCCAATATCCTTTGTGATAAGGAGAGGCAGAGCCCAGTGACATTTATTATAAAATAGCTAATATGACCCTGTTCTGATATTTGCATTGTATGTCTATGAAATATAAAACATGGTGTTTTAATATTTGACCTGTCTATTTAACTCAACTCCTGAGCATAGCAGAGATAATTTTGCATTCACCAATACCCATATTTTATTTTTTCTGGTACACAGCCAGAGGACATTTTTGAGCCTTCCTCTCATTAGGTATGGCCAAGGAGATGTGGAAGAAAGTGCAATATACAATTCCAGGTCTGGCACATAAAAATCTTTTAAAACCTGTCTTTAAACTGTTTAGCTTTTAAACTGTCTCTGATGATCGTATACAGAACAAACTTCAGTAGTCTTTGAGCCCTACCGATTGGAAACCCACTTGATTGAAAGAACCTGGACCACTGAAAAACGCTATGAAAAACTTGCCACCAACCAAAATATCTGCATTAAGCTTGAGTAAAAAATAAACTTCTTTTGTGTTAAGCCACTGATATTTGGGAGTTACCTACCTTCACAAATACACCTAGCCAACCAAATAGCCCGAAAGCCAATCTCTTCACAACTTTTCAGTTAATTATCTCTCTGAGTCAGTGTAAAAAAGAAAAAAGAATAATGAAAACTAGCTGAAACCAGAAACCACAAGCAGTCTTTGTTCACAAGTAAGTAGCTATTTGATCTGTCCTGCAACCACCATTAGTTCAGTCTTTGCATTGTCTACCTGAGAACTGTCAAAAACACTGTCTGTCATATTCTGTTCCTTGTCTGGAAGAAAGTAGACATGTCCAAAGTCCCGTGGCCATTCCAGCAGTATTGTTAAAAATTCACTGCACACTCACAAATCTGTACTTTCCTTCCTAAAATAGGGTGTTGACCTCAAACAAAAAAAGTTTTAGGCTACATCTACATGGGTGACCATGTGTGGCATAAAATAGATTTTCCAGCATGCGTTTATTTGGCAATGACTTAAAAGTACAACCAGATGTTTTTATGGAGAACAGCTCTTTTAGTCACAAATGTTTCCAATTTAAATACGTTTGTTTTGACTCTATTTTGCTGCAGATGGAAAACATCCATTTTCTTTCTTTCCAGTGGGGATAGACAGTGAACATTGGCAAATCTCACAGAGAATGATTACCAGTGTAGACAAAACTTCAGTGAAAGCTGAGTTTCCATAAGGATAACTTTTAAAAGTCAATTTTGTATTTTAAACAGGTTGGCTCTTTTAAAACCATTTTTCCCCTCTAATTTGTACCATAAGTCTTAAACATCTGTATGGGTTTGATCCGAGGGAACCATCTTACTTTTAAGCGATAAGCCAGACGGATCTATTCCGAATGACAGCCTAGCTTCTGGGTGTGCCATCAGTAGCTACTGCACATAGATATTTAAGAATTTCTTATCAAAATGTATGTTATGTAGAACTTCTTTATCAAATTTACTTGCAATTGGCAGGTTGAGACATAACAAATTTTAAATATCACATAAAATAACAGAAAAGTTTTTCTTGTTTTTTCAAGAGCAAACTAATATGTACGTATGTGACAGAGTATAAAATAATCTTGGCAAGGATATAGATTTCTGTTTTAAGAATCTAGGAGTTTTATTTTAAGTCATAAAATATAATATTTTTAAACCAAATTATAGCTCTGTGATTTGTGAAGAGTTTCTTGAAAGACAAGATGTTTTAAAATTTTGTTCCCTACCTTAGGTATTTAAATGAATTTTAAAAAGCCAAATACTGGTTTTTTTTAAAGTTTATTTTTATTTATTTTGAGAGAGAGAGAGAGAAAGAACCAGCCAGGGAAGGGCAGAGAGAGAGGAGGGGACAGAATCCTAAACTGGCTTTGCGCTATCAGGTGAGAGCCTGATTCAGGGCTCAAACTGAAGAACCGTATGATCATGACCTGAGCCAAAATCAAGAGTTGACGCTTAACCAAGTGAGCCACCCAGGCACCCTTCAAACACTGTTTTGAGCAGCAAAATTAGAATTATCATTTTTACCCTGAAGTACAGTATTTAACAGTCAGATTATAACACTTCCATAGACTGAACACTATGATATTCAAATGTTATTTTATAAATATAAACCCTTTAAAAAGGAAATAAAAATGCTTCAAGGAAAATTGATTTTTATGTTAGCCATTAGATTAATGAAAGAATTATTGTTTGTTTTTCCTCTATGTTTTCCCACTCTCTGTTGTTTTCATTTAATGTGGCATTCTTTGTGGAAAGTATTTATATCTAGGTTATTCAGGTTTTTCTTCCGGATAGCATTAATCTGTATTTGTTAGACATATTTTAATTATTATCTTCTGTCATTCATTTTCGAATAAAATTTCAGCAAATTCAAACACAGATCATGTTCGCAAAAACATTCTTTATCCTATGTTAACTACTGAAGTTTTTGCCACTTAATGTATGATCACTTTGGCTTTGTTTTTAGGATGTTGGCTTATGAAGAGCTACTTGTTGGGGGGAAATCTGGGGCTCTCCTAGATTCCAGTTAAGTAAAAGAATACTGAGATTTGGGCCCTGTTCCAAATGGCTTTCCCGGTTTGATATCACTGGGGAAAAGAACTCATTTTACGAGATCCCAGAGCTAGACAGAGCCTTGAGAATGTGGAGTAATCATAGATTGTTTGCACGATCCATTGGAATTGGCTGTTCGCTGAAAGAAAATATGGATTAAAAGGCACTTTTTAGCAGCAGAATGAAATGGATGGTCAGAAATTATTTAGTGTTATCTGGAGAAGGAAGAGCAACACTTGTGGGTTTATATTTTTCATTAATATCACTATTCTCTTTGTATGTGCAAACTACAGTGATAAATAGAAAATATCACTTTACTACTACCTCAATCTGATATACGATATATAATTAGAGTTTCGATGGAAGGATAAAAAAATAATGTTTCATTCAAACAAAATAGATGATTTATGCTGCATTTAATTAAGAAGTCCTACATTTCTATATACTTTTCTAAAAAATTGACTATTTAAAACAATTTTTTTTAAATTTTTTTTCAACGTTTTATTTTATTTTTGGGACAGAGAGAGACAGAGCATGAACGGGGGAGGGGCAGAGAGAGAGGGAGACACAGAATCAGAAACAGGCTCCAGGCTCTGAGCCATCAGCCCAGAGCCCGACGCGGGGCTCGAACTCACGGACTGCGAGATCGCGACCTGGCTGAAGTCGGACGCTTAACCGACTGCGCCACCCAGGTGCCCCTAAAACAATTTTTAATGTGTATTTAGTTTTGAGAGAGAGAGAGGCAGACTGCAAGTGGGGGAGGGGCAGAGAGAGAGGGAGAGACGGAATTCAAAGCAGGCTCCAGGCTCTGAGCTGTCAGCACAGAGCTGGATGTGGGGCTCAAACCCACAAACTGTGAGATCATGAGCTGAGCTAAAGCTGGACGCTTAAACAACTGGGCCACCCAGGCCCTCCCCAAAATTGACTACTTTAATGTTATTATAAATCACTGTCAGTAAGAACACTATGCATTATCATAAAATACTATTCCTCTTTTTTAAGTCTGTTGATAACTGCTATAATATCTATATTGCATTCAAAAGGTTTTTTTTTGTTGGTTTTTTTTTTGTATTTGCTTTATGACAAAATGACTTAGTAACTTTGTCTATTTGGAAATGTTATCCAGCACATTTTCTCTTTTTTGCCTAAGCTTTCAAATTTACTAGCACAAAATTTTTATAATCTTGGCTTATCTTTTGTCTAGTTTTACTGACATAAAATTGACATGATATGTAAATTTAAGGTACACGCTGTATTGATTTGATACACTTATATGTTACAAAATGATTACTACTATAGACTTAACTCACACCTCCATCAGCTCACCTAGTACCATTTCTTTCCTGTGGTGAGAATATTTAAGGTTTATTGCCTTAGCAGTTCTCAAGTATATAACACAATTTAGTGATATATTATCAGTATCTATATTCATATTATCTAAAATAGAATACATGAGATACCCCAAACTTTTTCATTTTATAATGGAAGTTTGTACCCTTTGACCTACCTCTCCCCATTCTTCCCAACCTCCAGCCCCTCTCCATCTTTATGAGTTCAGCTTTTTTAGATTCATCATATAAGTGACATCACAAACTATTGTCTTTCTCTGTCTGTCTTATTTCACTTAGTATGATGCCTTCCAACTCTATCCATGTTTTTCCAAATGATAAAATTGTCTTCTGTGTCATGGCTGAATAATTTTCTACTATTCCCCACCCCCCCCCAACACACACACACAATCTTTATCCATTCATCCATTAATGGACACTTAGATTATTTCCATATCTTGGTTAACTATGAACAATGCTGCAATGAACATGGGAGTACATATATATTTTTAGATACTTATTTCATATTTTAGATATATACTTAGAAATGGGATTACTAGTATATGCTAATATATTATTAGCATATACTAGTATATGCCAGTTTTATTTTTAAATTTTTGAGGGACCTTCATGCTGTTTTCTATCGTGGAAGTACAAATTTACATTCCCACCAACAAGGCATAAGGTTCCCTTTTCTCTTCATCCTCACCAACACTTACCTCTTCTATTTGATAACAGCCATTCTAACAGGTGTGAGGTGATAATTTCATTGTTGTTTTGATTTGCATTCCCCTGATGGCTAGTGATATTCAGCATCTTTTCATGTACCTATAGGCTGTTTGGATGTCTTCTTCAGAAAAATATCTATTCAGTCTCTTCCCCTTTTAAAATCACATTATTTTTTGCTATTGGAGTTGTATGAGTTCTTCATGTATTTTTGACATTAACCCCTTATCAGATATATTATTTACAAATATTAGATTTTTCAGTTCATAGGTTCCCTTTTTATTTTGTTGATTTTTGTGTTGCTCTGCAGAGCTTTTTAATTTGATGTAGTCCCACTTAACTAATTTTTGCTTTTGTTGCTGTGCTTTTGGGGTCATATCCAAGAAATTATTGCCAAGACCAGTGTCAAGGAGATTTTTACCTGTGTTTTCTTCTGAGTTTTAGAGTTTTATTTCTTATGGTTAAGTCTTTAATTCACTTGCAGTTAATTTTTGTAAATGGTGTAAGATAGAGGTCTAACTTCTTTCTTGTGTATGTGATTATCCAGGTTTCATCACACCATTTATTGAAGAGACTCTCCTTTCCCCACTGAGTATCCTTGGTTACCTTGTCAATTATTAGTTGACTGTATATAGGGAAATTTCTTCTGGGCTCTGGATTCTATTCCATTAGACTCTTTGTCTATTTTTATGCCAGTATCATACTGTTTTGATTCCTATAGCTTTGAAGTATAGTTTTAAATTGGGAAAGTGCTGCTTCCAACTTTGTTCTCTTTTCTCAGGATTGCTTTGGCTGTTTGAGGCTTTTTGTAGCTCCATACAAATTGGAGTTTTGGTTTGTTTGTCTTTTCCTATTTTTTTTGTGAAAAATATCATTGGAATTTGATAAGGATTGCAGTGACACTATAGATAACTTTGGGTAGTATGGACATCGTAACAATATTAATTCTCCCAATCCATGAACATAGGTTATCTTCCATTTGTTTGTGTCTTCCTCAACTTTTTTTATCAAAGTATTATAGTTTTCAGTGGATAGGCTTACTTCAGAGATATCACTGGTTTATTTCCAGACCGCTGCTATTATGTGACTGTTGCAATAAAGTGAGTCAAATGATTTGTTTCGCATTGCAAATGAAAATTACGTTTATACTGTACTATAGTCTCTTAAGTGTGCAATAGCCTTATGTCTAAAAAAATGTACATACCTTAATTTAAAATGTTTTATTGCTAAAAATTTTCCTCTCATCTGAGCTTTTAGAGAGTCATAATCTTTTTGCCAGTGGAGGGTCTTGCCTCAATGTTGATGGCTGTTAATTGATCAGGGTAGTGGGCTCTAAAGTTTTGAGTGGCTGTCATAATTTCTGAAAATAAGACAATGAATTTTGCAACATTGATTGACTCTTCCTTTCAAGAACGATTTCCCTGTAGCATGGAATCCTGTTTGATGACATTTGACCCACAATAGAACTTCTTTCAGAATTGGAGTCAACTGTCTCAAACCCTGCCACTGCTTTATCAATTAAGTTTATGTCATATGCTAAATCTTTTGTTGTCATTTCAACAACCTTCATAGCATCTTCACCATTAGTAAATTCTATCTCAAGAAGCCACTTTGTTTAGCCATAAAAGCAACTCCTCATCTCTTAAAGTTTTATCCTGAGATTGGCAGCATTCAAATATAATAATAATGAATAAAGTTTGAAATATTGTGAGAATTACCAAAATGTGACACAAACACACAGAGTAAGCAAATACTGTTGTAAAAATGGTGCCCATAGTCTTAAAAATATGATGCTTATAGACTTACTTAAATCAATATTGCCAAAAACTTTCAATTTACAAAAAATACAGTGTCCATGAAGCATAATAAAGTGAACTGAAGTGCAGAAAACAATGTGTTTCCGTACAGGTGTTTTACCTCCTTGGTTATATTCAACCTAAGTATTTTATTATTTTTGATGCTATTCTGAATGGAATTATTTTCTTTGTTTCTTTTTCAAATAGTTCATTTTTAGTGTATAGAAATGTGACTGCTTTCTGTATATCAATTTTGTATCCTATAATTAATGAATCCATTGATTCGTTCTAACAGTATTTTGGGTGAGTTATTTAACATATTCTATACACAACATCAAATCATCTGCAAGCCAAGATAATTTTACTTCTTCTCTGATTTGAATATCTTTTATTTCTTTATCTTGCCAAATGACTCCAACCGGGTCTTCCAGTTCTTTGCTGAAAAAGATCGATGAGCATAAGAACCCTTGTCTTGTTCCTCATCTTGGAGGAAAATCTTTTAACTTTTCATTGTTGAATATGTTGTTAGCTGTTAGCTTATCATGTATGAAGTTTTTTATTTTTATATCAAATTTTCTAAGACTTTTTTTCGTGACAGGATGTTATATTTTATCAAATGCATTTTCTATACCTATTGAAATGATTATATGATTTCTGTTTTTCATTAATGTGGTGGTATATCACATTTATTGAATTGCATATATTGAACCATTTTCATATCCCTAGATAAAACTTACTTGATGATGGTATGTGATCCTTTTAATGTACTATTGAATTTGGTTTGCTGGCATTTTGTTAAGAATTTTTTGTATCTATATTCATCAGAGATATTGGCCTGTGGTTTTCCTGTATTGTCTTTATCTGGCTTTAGTAACAGGGTTATACCCTATTTAGTAACAGGCTAAAATGAATTTGATTTCACTTCTGTGATTTTTTTTTTGGAAGAGTTTGAGAAGGATTGGTATAAGTTCTTTAAATGTTTCAGAAAATTTATTAGTGAAGCCATTTATTTGGTCCTGGACCTTTCCTTCTTGAGAGGTTTGGATTACTGATTCAATTTCTTTACTTATTATTGGACTGCCCAGATTTTCTATTTCTTAATTTTTCTGTTTTGACAGGTTTTATGTTTCTAGGAATTTTTCCATTTCTTCTAAGTTATGCAATTTATTAATGTATAATTGTTCACACTAGTCTTTTTTAATCCTATGTATTCCTGTGGTTATCAGTTGTAATGTCTCTTCTTTCATTTCTAATTTTTTATTTGTTTGAATTTTCTTTTTTTTCTTTGTCTAGTGAAAGGTCTGTCAATTTTTTTTACCTTTTCAAAAAAACACGTCTTGTTTTGTGACCTATCAAGTGAACTACCCTAGAGAATGTTTCATATAGACTTGAGAAAAATATGCACTTTGCTGCTGTTGGATGGAATGTTCTATAGATATCAGTTAGGTCCAGTTGATCTAAAGTATGGTTCATAAACTCTGAACTTTGTTGTTGTTGTTCTTTATTTTGTGTCTGGATGATCTACCCATTGTTGAAAGTGGGGTATTGAAGTCTCATATTGTTATTGTATTATATGCATCTCACTGCAGCTCTGTTAGTATTTGCTTAATATTTTTAGGTGCTCCAATGTTGGGCACATATATGTTTATAATCATATGTTTTTGATAAATTGACCTCTTTATCATTATGTAATGGCTTTATTTGATTCTTGTTATCATTTTGACTTAAATACTATTTCATCTGACATAAATATAGCTACACCTATACACTTTTGGTTTCTATTGCATAGAATATCTTTTTCTATCCCTTCACTTTAAGCCTATGTGTGCCCTTAAAGCACACATCTGAGTACATCTCTTGTAGGGAGCATATAATTGAGTCTTGTTTTTATCCATCCAGGCACTAGGCACTGTATGCCTTTGACTGGAGAAATCAATCCATTGATGGTTAGAGCATTCATTTATTTATTTATTAACTTACTTATTTAAAGTTTATTTATTTATTTTGAGAGCAAGAGAGAGAGACAGAGAGAATGAAGGAGTGTGAGCAGGGGAGGGGCAGAGAAAGAGGGAGAGAGAGAATTCCAAGCAGGCTTTATGCTGTCAGCTCACAGCCCAGTGTGGGCACAAATCCATGAACCCTAAGATCAGGACCTGAACCAAAATCAAGAGCTGGACGCTCAACAGACTGAACACTTGGGCATCCCATAATTATTGATTTATAAAGACTTACTAATGCTATCGTATTCACTGCTTTCTGGGGGCACTTAGGTGGCTCAGTTGGTTAAGTGTCTGACTTCAGCTCAGGTCATGATCTCACAGTTGGTGAGTTTGATCTCCACGTTGGGCTCTCTGCTGTCAGTGCAAAGTCTGCTTCAGATCTTCTGTCCCAAACTCTCTCTGCCCCTGCCCTAACCGTGCACTCGCTCACACTCACTTTCTCTCTCTCTCTCTCTCTCTCTCTCTCATTCATTGTTTTCTGGTTCTTTTGTATTTCCTTTTCTTCATTTCTTCCTCTCTTGTGACCTCCTTTGTGAATTGTTAATTTTCAATAATGGTATTATTTTATTCCCTTCTCTTTATTTATTGTGAATCTAGGTTTTTTTTTTTTCCTTTGTGGTTATCATGAGGCTTACATAAAAAATCTTACAGATACAACAGTCAATTTTATGCTGATAATAATTTAACTTTGATCACATACAGAAGCTCTACCATTTTACTCCCCTCCATTTTTGTGTTTTTGATGTCACAATTAACCTATTTTTATATTGTGTGTTCATTAGCAAGTTGTTGTAGCTTGATTATTTTTAATACTCTTGTTGTAGCTTGATTATTTTTATACTCACAGGAGAGTATAAAGTTACTCTCCTGTGAATTAAATTTTCCTTAGAATGTTTGCATTCCCTATTTCTTATACACTTAAGAATAAATTGGAATGGAATTTAGAACTTCTGAATCTAGTTACATATTTTTAAGTTATTTTTGTAAATGTATCTATGCTTTTCTTTAATCAGAAGTTCAAGGGGATCAAGAGACTCCTGGGGGGGTCAGTCCATGAGCCTCCAACTCCTTGTTTCAGCTGGGTCACGATCTCACAGTGTGTGAGTTCAAACGCCATGTTGGGTTCTGTTCTGATAGCACAGAGCCTGCTTGCAATGTACTCTCTCCCTCTATCTCTGTCCCTCCCTTGCTCACTCTGTCTCTCTCTCAAAATAAACAAATGAATTTTTTAAAAAAGTTCAAGGAGATCCAATGTATGTATACCTTATTGTTACAAAGGTAGTCATAGTGTGGGGAAATTATATTTTAATTATTATTACATTACATTATTTCCATTACAACAATGTCCAAAGAACACAGATGGTTAAAAGCAATGTCCCCTGCTCTATGAAAATAAAAATAATCAAATTTTAGTAATTTTAAATAAAAGTAAATTTGGTGCTTCATTTTCCTTTCTACTAAGTTTAGAATGCTGTTGTTGAAATATATGTTGTAAAAAGACTGCACTGATGAATTTGTAAACAATAATTTCCTTTCATAAACAATCTCAAAGACCTAGAGAGAATTACTAGGCTCTACATCTGGTGTATGGTGACTAATACTGAGCAATCAAAACAGAAGATCTTGATTCAATAAAATTGAGTAACCTTACGGAAGTTAAAGCCTTTATAGCTACTCAATGTTTATTCATATAACATTGGTCCTATAAATCAAAACACTTGTCCTTGAAATTTATTTAACAAATCTTTAACACCACTGAAATATGTGGAAAAGCAAATTCCCTATTACTTTCAGTACAAAGAATTATCTAATATTCAATGAATTAGGAACCATGAATGAAAAGATATAAAGTGGTACCTAACATCAATGAAGTCCGAATAAAAACTCAAATGGACAATTGAGTAGAAACTTGATAAACAATAGACTCTTACTTTATGACTAATCTTCTTAATCATTGGTGTTTACCTATATTTATATTAATTAAACTTTGGAGAAAATAAGGATAAATTGGTAAGACAGTTAGTCATTTAGTAATAATCGTGGCATATGCATCATATTTTATTTTCTTATATTCTCTGTCTCTAAATTGAAACCATGGGCCCTTGAAATCCAGATTTGGCCTAGGCAGTTCTTGCCCTTATTTAACTATACTGATTTCTCCTCTACAAACACTTTTCCCTATAACTACTTCTAGAAACAACAAAAATAATAACCATTAAAAAATATATTTGCAAGTTAATGTACATGACACTCTATTTTTGTTTCTACATTGGTAAAAGTCAACCATAAATCTGTTTCAATTGATCATATGATAATTATTAGAATTTTGAGGCAAATAGAGATCTAGAAAATATAATTATATATTGGTTTTTGGTGAAAATTATAAAATCCTGACTTTAGGGCTTAGGTTAATTAGAAGTTAATGTAGGTAATGTTCTTCCTATATGCAAATGTTCCAAATGACTCAGAACTTCTAGAACAATTTATGTAGGAAATAGGTGCCTAATTTTTTAGACAGCCTCAAAAGTCACATAGCATTACTTCTGCCATACTCTGCTGGTCAAGCAGTCATAGCCCACTCACATTCACAAGAAGGAGGCATACACTCAAATTTTTTATGGGAGAAAGGACAAAGAATTCTCTGTTATTAAAAAAAATATTATGCCAATATGACTTCTGACCATAAATTATTTGTATAAATCCTATGAGCAAAGCAGTCATTCCCTTTCAAGACCCCACCTCTCCCCGAAAAAGATCAAGCTCATGGTCAGGAAGGCCATCATTTAATTTAGATACAGATACAGGTTCAATTTTTAGTTAGTTTCTCTTGATCTGCTCATGCCTCCTGTCACCACCACCATATCCAACCTTCAGTGGTAGGACTGCATAGGTGCGTTAGTCAGGGTCCTCCAAAGAAATATATATAGCTGTATATGGAGTTTACAATTGGCTTTCACAGGGGCACATGGGTGGCTTAGTTGGTTAAGTGTCCAACTCTTGGTTTAGGCTCTGGTCATGATCTCATGATTCATTAGATGGAGTCCTACATCAGGCTCTGCACTGACAGTGGGAGCCTGCTTAAGATCCGCCCCCCCCCCCCCCGCTCTTGCTCTCTCTCTCTTACTGCCCCTCCTGGCTTCCACATATGCTCTCTCTTTCAAAATAAATAAACATAAAAAAAATAATTGGCTTACACAATTATGGAGGGCAAGAATTTCCACAATCTTCCATCTTCAAGCTGGAGAACCATAAAACTCAGTGTCATAGTTCAGTCCAAGTCTGAAGGTCAGAAAACCAGGGGATAGAGGTGCAAAAGTGTAAAGTCCTGGTTTTGAAAGCCCAAGAACCAGGAACACTAGTGTCTAGAGGCAGGAGAATATGGATGTCTTACCTCAAGCAGAGAGAGTTCGCTCTCCACCTTTTTGTTCTACTCAGACCCTCAACAGATTAGATGATGCCCAAGATCATGGTGTGGGCACCTTCTTTACTCAATCTACTAATTCCAATGCTCATCTTTTTCAGTGACACCCTCACAGACACACTCAAAAATTATGTTTTATTAGCTGTCTGGGCATCCCTTAGCTCAATCAAATTGACACATAGAATAAACCGTCACATTAGGATTACAACAGACACTATTTTAAATCTTAAAGTAGATCTTAAAAGTTCTCATAACAAGAAAAAAAAATGTAACTGTGTGTTGTGATGAATATTACTAGACTTATTATGGTGATCATTTTGCAATATGTACGTATACTGAATCATTGTGTTGTATACTTGAAACCAACATAATGTTATATGTCAGTTATATCTCAGTAAAAAAAAAAGTAGAAGAAAGAAAAGGTACACAAAAATTATTAGTCTCTAGTGATTCTGTAAATGAAACACACCCACAAGCCAGTTATTTGACTAGAATTCAGGCCTGCTCCCTGAAAGTGATTCTCGGCAGTGTGTGACTCCACCCTCCCCATGTTGAGTTTACTGAACATGGTAATTTATAGACTTAAAGACCATTTTTTAAATTTTATATTGTCTCTATTCCTTTTAGTGCAGGCTGGTGTAACCCATTAAAACACAGGTTTTTTTAATGCATAATTTGTTCATTAGACAAAATTCAATTCATTAGGCAAAAGCTATAACTATAAATATCTTCCACTTAATCCTTTCACTACCTTAAGTTACACAACGCAAAAACTGTTGTATGATAAAGCCGTAAATATTCTTAGAAATACTGTGATTTAGCAGTATGTGCAAGGCCTACCCCAGATTTTTAGAAGTCCTTATGTCTTTCTTATATATCTATGAGAAAGTACCTTAAATCTTTCTGGTACCTTAACAAAGAATTTTTTCTCAAACCTTATCTTTATTTTTATCCTAAGGCGATGCTTTTCTCAGATTTGATTTTTTTTTCTAAGGTCTTTCTTACTTTGAGAATCTTTTGCAGACTAGAAAGATTGTCAAAGGTAAGAGTTTCCACTCCTCAAGCTTCCAGTAACATTTCCCTCAATTCCTTTCAACACTTCATAGACAAGTTCTTCAAGAACTGCAGGCTTCCATACACTTGGCCCTCAAATCAGCATGTCATAATGTTTCTGTGTTTGTTTTATTTTGTTTTGTTTTGTGTTTTATGAAACTCCTCAGATTTTGGCTCCAGTTTCAAGTTATGTTCCAGTTTTCTAATTTTTAATACCAAATCACTAAATTTTTTTTTTCAACGTTTACTTATTTTTTGGGACAGAGAGAGACAGAGCATGAACGGGCGAGGGGCAGAGAGAGAGGGAGACACAGAATCAGAAACAGGCTCCAGGCTCTGAGCCATCAGCCCAGAGCCTGATGCGGGGCTCAAACTCACGGACCGTGAGATCGTGACCTGGCTGAAGTCGGACGCTTAACCGACTGCGCCACCCAGGCGCCCCCAAATCACCAAATTTTAATACCAAAAGAGACCTACTTTAATTTCCTAATGGTTCTGTGTATCACAATTTTAAATAGACTCTAAATCACCATATTTGGGATCTTTGCTAGAAAGACCAGAACAGCTGGGAGTTACTCAAAAAGCTGGAGATTAAAATGATCTGGAGGCTTCTTCCTCATACCTCTAGCACCTGGTCTGGGAGGACACAGTGCCTAGGCTAGGCTGAAATTATTGAACAGAATAGCTACACAGGCTTGCCCATTCAGCTTGGACTTACATTATGGGATTTTTAAGGTAGTCAAACTTCTTATATTATGACACATGTCTAAGAATTAGCGTTTCAGCAAAAGATGAATATCACATAGCCCTTTGTTACCGAATTTGGAAAGTCCATAGAGTAACTTATGTTATATACTTGTGGATGAAGTAGTCACAAGCCTGAACAGATTCAAAAGGAAAAGTTAGAATCCACCTCTCAGTGGAAAAAGTATCAAAAAAAATATGGGATCATGTTCTAAAACTACCATTATAATATATAAATAAAGTACAAATAATAATGGCTTTTGTGTTTGGTAATGGGAAATTAATATTTTAAGGAATCTATGTATTCATTCTTCATACCTTTGATTCATGTATTTATTTTTAAAAATCTCCAATCTAGATTTTTTTACATGAATATCCATTTTAAGATGGATATTTCTTCAGTATTATTTCATTGGAATAGGTTATTGAGTAGTCTATAATGCTAAATTGATCAAAATATGAATATCTAGAATAAAGGTAATTGAAATATAATTATGTGGGTTATAGGTTATATAGGTTAGCAAACATCAAAAAGCAAATTAATTAAAAATCCAAAATGTTATAAAACATATGGCCTTTTAAAAAAATTAATATTTCCAATTAATTGAAGTATATTTTTCTTTCCCAACACTCTCTAATTTATTCCAGTTCTCTTATATCATATCAACAATTGAAAAAAATCAAAATTTAAGTGATTATATTTTATACAAAAGTAAGTGTTTCACATTAATCTTCTAGTTGAAATATTTTACTGGAAGCATTAGAGAACTAGGCTTTCAGGGCCAAATACAGAAAAAGGGGAAGAAAGAATAAATTGACAAGAACTTTACTCTCTCCTTAAGGCAATTTTTATTCTGAAAGCTGAAACTGAGAAGCTAAGGATCTAAGAAAATCTTTCATCAGATATAAGTCTACCAAAGAATATACTGATTAATTTAATATGTTTTAGATAGTGCTCTGTTGACCTACCTCATAGGAATTAGAATTTAACAGAAATTTACCAGGTTTCATAAGTACCAAAGCTCAGATTTGAAAAATTGTGCCAAATAAAGGATGTTATCACAGAACAGGAAACAGAAAACATTGAACACATTGCAAAACTGAAAATTTAAAAAAAATGCAATAACTGAAACTAGAAATTAGTAGATTAGACAAAGTTGAAGAGAGGCTTAGTGAACTGAAAAATAAAGCCAAATAATATATCCATTCTAGTTAAACAAGAATGAACAGGTAAAAATTATGCACAAAGAATCATTAAGCAAACCTGGAAGAGAGATTTTTACAAGGCCGATATATGTGTAATTGGTTTCACAGAAGAGAGAACAGATAGAATTGGGAAGAAACAAGTGATAATGGTGAAGAATTTTCCAAAGCTGACAAAAAATAAGTCACAGATTTAAGTAGTATTAGAAAAGCCCAAGTAAAGTGAGTACAAAGAAAACTACATCTACTGGAATCATGTACATTAGCTTAAAACTAAATACAAAGATGGGCACCTGGGGGGCTCAGTCGGTTAAGCCTCCAACTTCAGCTCAGGTCATGATCTCAAGGCTTGTGAGTTCAAGCCCCACATAGGGCTCTGTGCTGACAGCTGAGAGCCTGGAGCCTGCTTCAGATTCTGGGTCTCCTTCTCTTTCTCTCCTTCCCCTGCTGGTGCTCTGTCTCTGTCTCTCAAAAATGAATAAGCATTAAAAAAAAATTTTTAACTAAATACAAAGAGAAAATTTTAAGTCAATTAGAAAAAAATGTTAGTATCAAAGGAGCAGTAAGGTCTAATCATTAATTTCTCAATGAGAATGAGAATAGTGAACACCACAGAAAAATTGAACTATTGTATTTTAAAAATAATGGAAGACACTTCCAAACTAAAGATAAATATATTTATGAAACTTCTGTAAGAAAATATAGATGAATAGCTATGAATTTTTGTGTACACATTTATTTTGCTTGTTATAAAAAATATATACAAATGAATTTCATCTAAATTACTAATGTTTATTTGTCAAAAGGCACCTTTAAGTAAATGAAACAAGCTACAGATATTTAGAAAGTGTTTGTTACACATGCGTATGGCAAAAGATTTTAAGGATAAGACATTAAAAATATTAATAGTAGTAAAAAAAAGAGCAGCACATCTAGATATGGATAAAAGACTTGAACAGAGATTTGAAAAATATTTTTGCCTGGCCAAAAATTCATGAAAATGTGTTAATATGAGGGAAGTATAAGGTAAATGCAAATTAGAACCAAATGACATTTCATTTTAACACATTAAGATGCAAGAGACTGACATTACCAAATGTTGGAAGACGTAGAGTAGCTGGAGATTGCACATATTCTGTGTTGTAAAATATGACACAACACCTTTGAGAAACTAATGTGCATTTTCCTATCAAATTAAACAGACATTCACCCATGAGCTAACAATCCATTCCTGGCCATTTACCTAACAATAATACATGTCAACACAAAAACCTATATAAAAATGTTCATAGTGGCCTTACTCATAATAGCCATAAATTGGACAAAACCCAAATTTTCATTAGCAGAAAATGGATACCTTGTAGTATTTCATATAGTGGGATAAGATTAAGTGATAAAAACGAATAAACTATTCATGCAACAATATGGATACAGTTCAATGACATTACATTGAAAAAAGGCAAGCAAATACAGAAGAATAGATCCTGCATGATTCCACTTACAAAAAATCTAATAATAGGTGAAATTAATCTAAAGTTACAGAAATAAGAAATTTGTTGTTTTCAAGGGTGGAAGTGGGGGAGGTGTGAGAGAGAGGTGACTAGAAAAAGACACAGAGGGGGCGCCTGGGTGGCGCAGTCGGTTAAGCGTCCGACTTCAGCCAGGTCACGATCTCGCGGTCCGTGAGTTCGAGCCCCGCATCAGGCTCTGGGCTGATGGCTCAGAGCCTGGAGCCTGTTTCTGATTCTGTGTCTCCCTCTCTCTCTGCCCCTCCCCCGTTCATGCTCTGTCTCTCTCTGTCCCAAAAATAAATAAGCGTTGAAAAAAAAATTAAAAAAAAAAAAAAGAAAAAGACACAGAGGAATTTAAAGTTGGGTATGTAACTGTTGTTAAATATAATGTTGCTAATACTCAAGGAACTCCACACTAAAGGTGTAGGCATTTTATTGTGTATATATTATACCTTAACGAATAAACAAAAAGATATAAAAATTTGTAGTCTTTAACCATTAAAGATATTGAATAAGCAATTAAACTACTCCTCCCTCAACAAAGAAAATTCCAGCTTACACACACACAAAAATAAAAGTAGCTTCCAACTTGATTTAAGATTGCCTTAATACCAAAACCTGACAAGGATAATATAAGAAAAGGCAAGTTCCAAGCAATTCTCTCTCATGAATATGGATTTTAAAGTTGGCAACTTAAATTTATTTGGGGGGCGGGGGGGAGGAGGTGAGTGAGTGTATGTAAAAATCCCAACCAATTTAGATTTATTCTAGGAATGCAAATTTCTTTTAAAAGTTTCTCAATATAATTTACTATTATTAAGAGAATTTAAAAAAAACTCATATTTTATGTGCAGAAGATGAATTTGATAACATTTACACTCAATACATAAAAGTTTTTGTAAACTGGGATTATAAAGGGACTGTCCGTAAATGTATGGTAAACGTAACTTAATAAAATTTGAAGACTTTTCCCTTTAAATTTGGGAATGAGGCAGTACTATCTGATATCATTGCTTCTATTTAATATTATGCTTGAGGTTTTCCTAGCCAATGCAGTCAAACAAGTAAAAGAAATAGTGGAAAAGAGGAAATATAGGTGTCATTCCAGATGACATAAATTTGCATGAGAAAAGCAAACAGAATCTATTCTAAATTATTAAAATAACAAAGTAAATTAATAAGTTCACAGTTTAGAAAAATTAATTGTATTCCCACAAATCAGTACAATTAAAAATGGATTTTAAAAGAAAGTCTTATCAACCATTGCATCAAAAATATAGTATGCCTCAAAATAAATATAATCAATGTTTTATAAGAGTCCACAGAGATAAAATGCCATTGCACAGATATTTTAGAATTTAAAATTAATGTTGAGATAAAAAGTCCAAAAATAGGAAAATATAGAAGGAAAAAATTGGAGGACTTAGTCTATGGTATATATCATATTATTATAAAGACACAATAAATAAGATTTTGTTATATTACTATGATATTAGCTAAAATAATATAGTATTGTAGAGTTCAGAAAAAGATGCACATAAAACAAAAGTAAACCAAAGAATAATGAGGGAACGGATGGCCCTTCCAATAAACAATCTAAAGATCTATTAATAACAGAATAGGCAAAAAATAGGTGTATTCCTATAATAATATATTATACAATATAGTGGTTCTGGAAGGGTAGTTAGGGGAACCCTAGTCATCCCTGGGACTCTTGCAGGTGGGTCTCCAAAGGGAAAATTGTCTCAATAATAATACTAAGACGTTTTGTGCCATCTTTACTGCTACTCTTTCACAAGTGTTCAAGTATTATTCCATTCATATGAAGTCCAAAACTAGGTGAAATTCATCTCATATGCAATATGTATCCAGGGTAGAAGTGGAAGAGGTGTGAGCGGTGACAGAGTAGTACAGTTTCCATCCCACATTCTAATTTACCTTTAAGAAATTACCACTAGAGTTTTCCTGTAGTGTCAAAGAAAAACATCCATAATAATCTGAAAAAAGATATTAACCCCACTTTCCCTCCCAACTGCATATTTGCAAAAGGCTTCGTTTCCTTTAAAATATTCAATCAAACAACAGATAGCAACAGATTAAATGCAGAAGCTGATATAAAATCCAACTTCCTTCTGTTAATACAGATGTTAAAGAAATTTGAAAAACTATAAAACATTACCACTCTTCTCACATTTTTTGTTTGGAAAATATAGTTATTTTTCACAAAAACATATTATGTTACCATGATGGTTTTATTATTGCTATATTAATAAATTTTGAATTAAAAAAATTAGCACAATAGATATGTTTATTTTGTGAGTATCTGTTGCTTGTACACTTACGGCACATACACTTTTGTGTGTGTGTATTTTTTTAATGTTTATTTTATTTCATGTTTTGAGAGAGAAAGCATAAGCAGGGGAGAGGCAGAGAGAGGGAGGCATAGAATCCGAAGCAGGCTCCAAGCTCTGAGCTGACAGCACAAAGCCTGACATGGGCTTGAACCCACGAACTGCGAGATCATGACCTGAGCCAAAGTCAGACCCTTAACTGACTGAGCCACCCAAGGCACCCCTTGTGTGTGTATATTTGAATTAAAAGTTTAAGAATATTTAATTAGGGGTATTAATTTTATGTTGCAGGAGAAGATTTTCTAGGTCCTTTTCCATTATGTCACTCATTTTTAGATTATAAGTTTTTTACAAAATCCTTAGGTATTTACCCAAAGAATACAAAAGCACTCATTTGAAAAGATACATGCACCTTTATGTTTATTGCAGCATGATGTCCAATAGCCAAATTATGGGAGCAGCCCAAGTGTACATTGATAGATGAATGGAAAATGAAGATGTGGTGTATATATATATATATATATATATATATATATATGTATATATATATATATATATATATATATATAAAACAGAATATTATTGGGCCATAAAAAGAGTTAAATCTTGCCATTTGCAACATGTATAGATCTAAAGCATATAACGCTAAGTGAAGTCAGAATAAGACAAACACCATATGACTTCACTCAAATGTGGAATTCAAGAAACAAGACAAAGTAACAAAGGGGGGGGGAAGCAAACCAAAAAACAGACTCTTAACTATAGAGAATAAACAAATGGTTACCAGAGGAGAGGTGGGTGGAAGGGATGGGTGAAATAGGTGAAGGGGATTAGGAGTACATTTATCTTAACGAGCACTGAGTATCATATAGCATTGTTGAAGTAGTATATTGTACAGCTGATAAAACACTGTATGTTAACTATTCTGGAATTAAATTTAAGTAAGTAGATAGATAGATAGATAGATAGATAGATAGATAGATAGATAAAGTTAAGGAATTCTTGATTACTGTTATCAGGAAATGAAAAGAGCCTTCTAAGATTAGAAACATCAACTTCATTTCCTCTTCATTGCTCTTATTTTCCATATTTAATCAGAGGTAGAGATTACAAAGTATTACTAAAGCTCTCATGATTTTTCATGAGGTAATTATTTGGCTGTCCTTTAACCATTCAGTTATCTGAATTAATAAAATAAAGCAACCAAATAGGTTTTTTTTTCCCCCAAATTCAATGTCAGACTGGTTACACAAACTGATCTCACTTGAGATGATTAACCAGCTGTGGAGATAGTATTTCAATACAATCAAAGATTACCAGTGGAACTCACAAAAATATCTTCAGCTTTTCCAGATCCTAGTATAAAGATGTCAACAAGAATAAATTGAGCTCTTAGAGAAAAATAAAAGATGAATTGATACTGGGAATAAAGAGAAAATATTTTTATCTCCTACTATGTACAGAAACTGTCTATATTTACATTAATGCTGAAAATAACACTGTGAAATAGGTTATCTTTTCTCCTGCTGGGATTTGTCAGAGGCTTTCATATAACTATCAGTGATCATTAGTGGCCTTCCAGTTCATCGTAAATGCATCACAGTCACCAGAAGTGATTTAAATATGGTATATTTCTAATCATGGCACAATTAATATTCTGTAGTCACTAGAATTAGAGGCTTAAAGATGTAGAAACCAGGTTGGTTCTACTTGAATAAAAAAAATATTCAATAAGTCCGCCAATACTAGAGGTCTTTTGTGCCCCCAAAATGATCCATAGACTAAAACATATGAGAACTAGTATTCTAGAAAATATGAGAACTAATATTCTAGAAGACACTTCCTTAGCCAAAATTCTGTCTGTTTCCATATAATCCCATTTCAGCAAATTTATCCTGTGGAATGAATGAATTCTTTCTAGATGTGAGTCTTCATCTGTGTCTTCTGATTTGGACACACTTATAAAGGGTCATGTAACATATTTTATTTTTAATTTGTAGAAACTTAAACAGTCACATTAAAGAACTAGAGGTAGAAAATAATAAAACATGTCTTTCTTTTTTCTTCCTTTCTTTTGTTCTTTCTTTCTTTTGTTCTTTTTGTTCTTTCTTTCTTTCTTTCTTTCTTTCTTTCTTTCTTTCTTTCTTTCTTGTTTCTTTAAAATACTTCAACATTTTCTGTCAGGATTCATATTAACTTTCACTTAACAGCAATCTCAAAAGTATGCCTCTTAGTCAGCTCCCTAGAGAAAATGGTAAACCAGTAAAAACAGAGACAGTACAATCACTTTTGGCATGAAAGCATAACTTATTTGAACACATCAAGAAGCATCAATAAAATATAGTGATGCACAAGATAAATGGAAATATGATATACTGTACAGTTATAGATTAAAGAATGTCTCTTCTAATATACGTGTCAGTCTAGCAATGAGATGGTCTAAAGGTCTCTCTGTCTAGCAGGCCATGGGGTCATCCTGGGAAGATATAGTGCAGTTATATAGAGATCCACAAATAGAATACTGCAAATAAACAGAGGGATTTATGTCTTTATGGATTTCAAGATATAATATTTCAATTGGAGAATTATAGTGTTTAACCTTTTGTAACGTCACAGAGTCTAAATTTTAAAAATACCTTAGTTGAAGTAGCCATTTATTAGATACCTAACAACATGATATTAAATGACTTGATATTAAATGCATATGTATTTATAATATGTATATATATACATGTATATAAAAAACAAAAAAAATTCCAAATACATTTCACAGAGCATAAATAGAAAAGTTGACTAGATTGCCTGAGATAATATCTAGTGCTAGGTAAACCTCCAAACCAACTGATTTCTATCAAAGTAATTATTAACAGTTCATATTACATTAACTTTTCCTCTACTTCAAAATTTTAACTGTTAAATGTTTTTTAATTTTATCTTTTAAAGGTAGTGCATTTAAATACATGAATTGATGTTTAGCAGACTCTAGTTTCACTTTATTTTATTTTTGTATTTTTTAAAAATCTTAGTTATTTTTTAATACTTTCTTTTTAATTAATCTCTATGCCCAATATGGGTCTCAAACTTGAAACCCTGAGATCAAGAGTCACATGCTCTACCATTTTAGCCAACCAGATGCCCCTCACTTTATTTTGAATATTATGGTATCATAATTCATAAGACAAATGACCTACACTTGACCTTTGAACAACACAGGAAATGGGGTGCCAATCCCCCACACAGTAAAAAATCCATGTATAATTTTTGACTCCCCCAAAAAGCCCTATTGACTGGAAGGAAACCTTACCCACAACAAACAGTTGACTAACACATATTTTGAATGTTATATGCATTATATACTGTATTCTTACAATAAAGTAAGCTAGAGGAAAGAAACCAAGAAAATCATAAGTAAGAGAAAATACACTTACAGTATTATATTATATTTATCAGTGCCATAAGTTGATGTCATCTGTTTATAAGATAAATCATCTGTTTGTCAGTACCTACAGCCATATTGTGTTATATGATACAAAATACTGTAGATGTTGCACATATTACTAACATTAGACATCAAAAATGAAAAGATAATGTGAAAAACATCATATTTACATACAGGTATGACAATTCATGCATCGATAATGATGGTAGCCTAGTGTAACCTATATGATTGCTTCAGGTAGCCTAACCTATACACTAATGAATAAATCATTATAAAATTTTTATGGCATATGCCATTACTATCATTCATAATATAGTATTGGAAACACTGTTATATTTTTTTAAAAAATGTATCTATGATGTTAGGCTGATGCCCAGTGTCTCCAATTATGAGAAACACATACTGTACAATAATAAAATTCTTTGAAAGCAAATTATAAAACTGTAAGTGAACTAACAAATTATTGATTTTGTGTTAACTATCGCTTACCTTATGCCTGTATAAAAATAGGCTATCCACTTTCATATAAATCTTACACATAATTTTCCACATGATAAATACTTAGGCCAGAAAGATGATGATGATGATGATGATGATGATGATGACAGAGAAATGTCTCATGAAGCTTTGCCTTACAGTTAGTTATTACATTTTCCCGCAAACACACTCACACATGTACGACAGGTAAGTTTATTAACTGTACAGCATGATGACTGTTTCCTGCTCATTAAGTGGAAGTGCATCATCATAAAAGTCTTCATTCTTGTCGTCTTCATGTTGACTAGGCTGAGAAGGAGGATGAAACGAAGGAGTTGGTCTTGTCTCAGAGTTGCAGAGGCAGAACACATGGAGGAGGCAGAAGGGGAGACAGGAGAAGCAGGCACACTGGGTGGAAGTTTATGAGACTATATTATAATTTTTGCCTGACTTTTTTGCTTTTTCTTGTCACTAAAATGTCTCTGTATGGTACCAATCCTTATTCCACCATCTGCTTTAGTTTCAGTGCCCATATCATAGAAGAGTCTATGTCATAAAAGAAATCAAAAGCAGTTTTTAGATAATTAGAGTCCGTCTGCCAGATTGTCTAATGACCATTTGTTTTCTGGTGCTGCTTCTTCTATGACTTCTTCATCATCTGGCACTGGTATGAGAGCACTCATCTCCATTAAGTCATTGGTTAATTCCTCTGGTGTGCTGTCAGTTAGCTCTTGAGTTTCTCCAAGATCCATATCTTGAACCTCTTCACCACCCACTTTTTTGTCATATTCACAACCTCTTTCATGATTTCCTTGACTGGCTCTGTCTATAAATTCTGTGAAGTCGTACACAACATCTGGGCACAGTTTTTTTGTCTTGTTTGTTTGTTTGTTTTCCTACAGGAATTTGTTTCAGACTTGATAGCTTTCACAGCTTTTTCCCTAACAATGAGGGCATCTTCAATGATGTAATCCTTCCAGATTTCCATGATGTTTTATCAGAGTTCTCTTCCAAAGCATTGACAATTCTTTCCATAGAGTATTGTGTGTAATGATCCTTAAATGTCCGTATTACCCCCGGATGTAGAGACAAAATTAGAGTGACTGTGTTTGAGGGCGAGTAGGCCATTTTAATACCTTTGATGTTGAACTCATGGAGTTCTGGGTGGCCAGGAGAATTGTCCCATATCAAAAGAACTTCAAAAGGCAACTCCCTTATGGGCTAGGTATTTCTGACTTTGGCAACAACATATCAATAGAACCAATCTAGAGAAAGTGTTCTCATTGTCCAGGCCTTCTTGTTCTGCAACCAAAAGTCTGGCAGCTGATATTTATCTTTTCCCTTCAAGGCTCAGGGGTTAGCAGCTTTGCAGATAAGGGAAGTGATCATAAACTGAATTGCATTTGCATAAAACAGTAGAGTTATCCCTTTTTGCCTTAAATCTTGGTGCTCAAGATTCTCTTCCTTACTAATAAATTTACTTTATGGCTTCCCTCCCCGCCCCCCCCCCCCCACAATATGGCACTTTGGTCTGCATCAAAAATCTGTTCAAATATCTTCTCCCCAATGTTTTTTTTTCTTTTTTTTTATTTCTCTTTATTTTTTTTAGAGAGAGTGAGAGCACTGTGAACAGGGTAGAGGGGCAGGGGAGAAAGAGAGAGAATCTCAAGCTGAGAGAATCTTATGCTGAGCATGGAGCCCGACATAGATTTCAATCCCACAACCCTGGGTCCATGACCTGAGCTGAAATCAAGAGTCACACACTCAACCGAATGAGCTACCTGGGTGGACCCTCAATGATTTTCTTAATGGCATCTGGGAACTCATCTGTTGCCTCTTGGTCAGCAGTAGATGCTTCTCTTGTTATCTTGACATTTTTCAAGCCAAGTCTCTTTCAAAAGTTATTAAACCATCATTTCCCAGCATAAAATCTTGCAGTTTTATGTTTTTCACCTTCCTTTTGCTTTAAATTGTCATATAGTGACTATAAATATAATCATAGTCATATAGGCATATAATGACTATTTTGCAAAAAATGCAAGGTTTTTGTGCCTGCTGGCATGGCTGCAAGGACACCTTCATGAATTTTCTTTTCGTTTTTTTTTTTTTACAGTGGTCCTTACCCTAGATTCATTTATCTTAAAATGATGGGCAACCACAGTTGCAGACCTCCATCTATGGTGCATACCAAGCAATTCAACTTTTTCTCGTAATGTCATGATTTTTCTCTGCTTCATGCGAGCACTTTTAGCATCACTAGTGGACTTTCATATGAGTCCCATGGTGTTATTCAAGGTTTATTGTATTCCATTAAACATGATGAAAAACTACATAAGAAGCACAGGAGATTATTCTTTAATATAATATACAATTTACTAGAAAGATGCACTGCTCAAATGGAGGTAATTAGCATCATATGGCATTTTAAGTAGCCACTTGGAACACTTGAGCTCACTGTAGCAACAGTTCATCCCTACAAATTATGACAGTACTACAGAATGTTAATTCTACAGTCATTTTCATGCAGTTACAATTGAATACCTCATCTTTATGTTTATTTCTAATTTTCTGGACTGCAAATGGCACCATGTGCATTCAGTGTGTATAAGATTTGATAAATTTTAACTTTCCAAAACAGATTTGTGTATATTTTATGATACTAAATGATAAAATAGACTAGTATCTGCACATATGTTATGCATTTGTGACATACCTAATTTTTTTCTTTCTTTCTTTTTTTTTTTTTTGATATTTTTGGGCAACACGGTTCCTCTGAGAGTTTTTTCAAATCATTGCATATCTCCAAAACAGCTTTCCAAAATACTTATTGGAAAAAAATCTGTGTATAAATGGACCTGTGCAGCTCAAGGGTCAACTTTACTGTTATTAAAATATCAATAATTAAAGAAAGATCAATTAATAAATATAAGGATTACTTCAAGCCTGAAAACTTCAGTTTTGTATTTTTCCCAAGACAGTGTGTAATATATATTTTTGTTTTGTTTGTTCAGTTCATAGTATAAGCACTTACACTTACTAAGTTCTCATTACCTACTTCACTGCTGAACTAGGCATTTAAGGAAAGAAAGATGAGTAAAATACCATCCATACCCAAAGGAAATTATGGTTTCATGAGGAAATGAAGAGGCAAAAATAATTTAAATATACTATGGTAATTTAGGTGAGAAAAACTTGTATTGAAGAAATATATTTAATAAACTCTTATAAAAAAATCAGAAAATTCCTGCCTGAGGAAGTAACACAAGAGCTGAGTCTAAGTACATTATATGTTCTAACAAAACTAGAAATGAAAGGAAATACCTTCCAGGGAGAAGGGACAAATTAACCAAGACACAGAAATATGAAATGTATGGTCATACACTTTGTGTGTGTGTGTGTGTGTGTGTGTGTGTGTGTGTGAGAGAGAGAGTTAGTACAAATAATGAGGGAAGTGTGAGGAAAACCACCTTGAATAGAAGACCATGATGACTTTGTTAAGTGATGATTTTTAAAAAGGCTAATATAATTAACTTTGTGTTCTAGACTCATTGATTTGAGTGTATTATAAAGTTTTAAGGAGTATGATCGAATGGACAAATCACATGGGACTCTGTTGCAGTTATTCAGGTGATAAATAATAAAGATCCAAGCTAAACCAATATAAATACAAATGAAATGAAAGGGGACAGCTTCTTTATCATATGCAAATGAGGAAAGGGGTAAGACTCGATACTTTATTAGATGTGGCTAATAACAGTGAAGTGTAGCCTAAGTGACTCCTCAAGTCCCTATTTTGCATGTTATATAGATGGAGGTGCTAGTAAGTGAGATGGGAAATGCAGGGAGAATACTGGAACATATGATTGAGAGGAAAGCAGTGGATGATGATTTTAGTTTGGGTTACATGGGATACCTCCAGTTGGTTATTCACTAAATAGCATATATAAAAATATTTTTCCAAAGATTACAGTAGAGATCAGGTCAAGAAGTAAGGATCTGGCATAAAAAGTAGCATAAGCTTGTTAGTTAAAATCTGGAGTGTAACATGGAACAAAGTTGAAGAAAAAAAAAGAAAGAAAGGAAAAAGAAAAGCCACTGTTTAAGACATCCTAGTAAGACCACACCACAGTAGAGAATGGAAAATGTTATTTAAAAACATAAAAAGAATCAGGGGCGCCTGGGTGGCGCAGTCGGTTGAGCGTCCGACTTCAGCCAGGTCACGATCTCACGGTCCCTGAGTTCGAGCCCCGCGTCGGGCTCTGGGCTGATGGCTCAGAGCCTGGAGCCTGTTTCAGATTCTGTGTCTCCCTCTCTCTCTGCCCCTCCCCTGTTCATGCTCTGTCTCTCTCTGTCCCAAAAATAAATAAACGTTGGAAAAAAAATTTAAAAAAAATAAAAACATAAAAAGAATCAGAAGAAAGACTGTCAAAAAGTTAAGGAACAAGTGTTCAGCCATTGAATTTGACAAGAAGGAAGTCATTGATTAAAACTCCTTTGTCAAGAGAGTTGGAATGGTGAACAGAAAGGATGATTGCTGGATCTCTCTCAAAAGAATTTCTCTAAAAAGGGAGAGAGAATGAGAGAAAGGGAGAGAGAACCATATTTAGAATTAAAGAGTAGTAACAACTTTTTCAAAATGGGAGGAGCTTGAACAATGGAGCGAATAGAGAAAAGAGTAGATCAGCAATGGTTCATGTTCCCAGAGATGAAGTGGAATTACGAATTTAGAAGCAGAAATTGGCCTCCATGGGGAAAGACCTCGAGTTCTGAGAATAGACAAGGAAATACTACATTTAAATAATGTAAATAAATTAGCCTGTGGAATGGGGGTGAAGCTGAGTTGTTAGTAATTGTACATCTCATTTTCTTAGAGAAAAACAAGAAACTATAAAAGTTGAATAGGCTTGATTAGAGAGCTAAAAGAAAGCAATGAAAAGTGCGACAAAGGAGCTAACAAAAAATAAGGTAAGGAAACAGAGGCTATGAAGATGTTAGTTTTTCTATTATATTTTTTTAGTTATGACCTTTGATTCTAATGTTAAATTCAGCATACAAATCAGCATACTCCATCCATCCAAAGGATAATTCTATGACATATATAATGTACATATACATAGTCACTTTAAACACACACACACACACACACAAGGAGCCATAATAGTGTTAGAAAACAGAAAAGGGCACCCTAAGCAATTAGGAAATAATGACAAAATTCTGGAAGATGTAAAATAAATGGAATTGAATAGCAGGAGAAATGGAAGAAGGAATACTGCAGCTCAACATCTAAACTAAGGGCAACCGAGCCCCTAAGAAGCTTTAAAGCTGGGAGTCAATACATTCACAATCTTTGAGTGGACTTTAGGTTAATCTTCAAAGTTTAGAAAGGGAACTTCATTCTGAAGAGCTGAGCCAAATAGACCTAGTGGGTTTTGCCTTAGCCTACAAGCTGAGACCGCTCTGGAAGTAAAATGAACCATCTACCAAGGAAATTATCCAAATATAGGGGCTGCAGAGTAAGGGATCTTCAAAGCAGATCTTGGAGTCTCGACTACCACACAAAGGGCTGTCTAAAACCAAAGATGACTTTATCAGACAGTGGAGTACATTGAAACTCTCAAATGCCAAGTGCAGATCTCTTCCTGTTTTGGTAAGGGGCTTGGACTTTACAACCCTGGGATCAGGAGTTGCATGCTTGCTTTGGGGTACCTGGGTTGCTCAGCCACTTAAGCATCTGACTTCATCCTCAGGTCATGATCTCATGGCTCATAAGTTCGAGTCCCACATTGGTCTCTCTGCTGTCAGTTTGGAGCCCACTTCAGATCCTCTCTCCCCCTGTCTCTCTGTCCTTCCCTACTCACACACACGTTCTCTCTCTCTCTCTCAAAAATAAATAAACATTAAAAAAAAGGCGTGCTTCACTGACTGTGTCACCCACACACCCCATATTTTTGTTTTCTTTGGGTAATACCTAGTAGTGCAATAATCGGATTATAGGGCTGTTCTATTTTTAACTTTGTGAGGAACCTCCATACTGTTTTCCAGAGGGGCTGCACCAGGTTGCAGTCCCATCAACAATACAAGAGGGTTCCTCTTTCTCCACATCTTTGTCAGCACCTGTTGTTTCTTGTATTGTTGATTTTAGCCATTCTAACAGGTGTGAGGAGATATCTCATTATAGTTTTGATTTGTATTTTGTTGATGATCAGTGATGTTGAGCATCTTTTCATGTGTCTTTAACCATCTGTATTTCTTCTTTGGAAAAATGTCTATTCATATCTTCTGCCCATTTTTTTATTGGATCATTCATTTTTAGGGTGTTGAATTATATCAGTCGTTTATATATTTTGGATACTAATGCTTTATCAGAAATGTCATTTGCAAGTATATTCTCCCTTTCTGTAGGTTACATTTTAGTTTTGCTGATTGATTCCTTTGTTGTGCAGAAGTTTTGATTTTGATGAAGTCCCAGTAATTTATTTTTTGTTTTGTTTTCTTTGCTTCAGAAGACCTGCCTAGAAAGAAGTTACTAGGGCTGATATCAAAGAGGCTACTGCCTATGTTCTCCTTAGGATTTGTATGGTTTCAAGTCTCATATAAGTCCTACATCCATTTTGAATTTATTTTTGTGTATTGTGTAAGAAAGTGGACTTTAGCGTAACTAAAGTGGTTTCAATCACTGTACTTGCTATTTTCTTTGATGTTATAGCTGTCCTATATTTGACAGTGGGACCACTTTCAAGTGGTTTCCTAGTTTCAGTTAGTTAAGTTTTTTGTTGTTGTTTTAATTTTAATTAGTCTCCAGTGATATTTGAAAGTTTCCTTTGTTTCTGACACAAGATGTTCCAGAACCATTTTGTAATATTCTTGCCCTAGACTTGAATTAACCATGTCCTCAAGGAATTTTGGTTCGTTTGTTTGTTTCTTTGTTTTTTGTTTTTTAAGTGGGAAGTCATATTCAAAAATCCAAGTCTGGACTAGAGGTTTTGATTGCTACTGAATTGTCTTTGTTTGTAGACTAGGTTGTTATTTTTCTTTTTTTTTTTAATTTTTTTTAACATTTATTTATTTTTGAGACAGAGACAGAACATGAACGGGGGAGGGTCAGAGAGACGGAGACACAGAATCTGAAACAGGCTCCAGGCTCTGAGCTATCAGCACAGAGCCTGACGCGGGGCTCAAATTCACGGACCGTGAAATCATGACCTGAGCTGGAGTCAGCCTCTTAACCAACTGAACCACCCAGGCGCCCCAAGGTTGTTATTTTTCTAAGCCTTCTAAATGAATAGAGCTTGAGAATACATATTTATTTTAGAAATACGAAAATAAATTACTAAATAATTGATATTTCTAAATTTCTTTTAAAGTTTTGGATATTTTTCTTTTTTAAAAACTTTTTTTAACTTTTTTTAAATATAATTTATTGTCAAGTCGTTTTCCATACAACACCCAATGCTCATCCCAACAGGTGCCGTCCTCAGTGCTCATCAATCACCCACTTTCCCCTCTCCCTCACCCCCATCAATCCTCAGTTTGTTCTCTGTATTTAAGAGTGCCTTATGATTTGCCTCCCTCTCTGTAATTTTTCCCCTTCCCCTCCTCATGATCTTCTGTTAAGTTTCTTAAGATCCACCTATGAGTGAAAACATATGGTATCTGTCTTTCTTGGCCTGACTTATTTCACTTAGCATAATACCCTCCAGTTCCATCCATGTTGCTGCAAATGGCCAGATTTCATTCCTTCTCATTGCCAAGTAGTATTCCATTATATATATATAAGCCACATCTTCTTTATCCATTCATCAGTTGATGGACATTTATGCTCTTTCCATAATTTGACTATTGTTGAAAGTGCTGCTATAAATATTGGGGTACATGTGCCTCTATACATTAGCACTCCTGTATCCCTTGGGTAGATTCCTAGCGATGCTATTGCTAGGTTATAGGGTAGTTCAATTTTTAATTTTTTGAGAAACGTCCACACCGTTTTCCAGAGCAGCTGCATCAGTTTGCATTCCCACCAATAGTGCGAGAGGGTTCCCATTCTTCCACATCCTCTCCAGCATCTATAGTCTCCTGATTTGTTCATTTTAGCCACTCTGACTGGCGTCAGGTGGTATCTCAGTGTGGTTTTGATTTGTATTTCCCTAATGAGGAGTGACGTTGAGCATCTTTTCATGTGTCTGTTGGCCATCTGGATGTCTTCTTTGGAAAAGTGTTTATTCATGTCTTCTGCCCATTTCTTCACTGGATTATTTGTTTTTCGGGTGTGGTGTTAGGTGAGTTCTTTATAGATTTTAGATACTAGCCCTTTTGGATATTTTTCTTAATTCGGTTGATTTTATATCTCTTTCCTTTATTCTGAAATCTCAATTTATAACATTAATACAGTTTCTTAATTGTTTTATCTATAATATGTTATAAAATAATATATTAATGACTATAATTTAAGATTATGTAATCTTGTTTTCTGTGTATATTTTTTTGTTTAAATACACCTCATTTAATAAATATTGTTTATTCATTAACCTTGAACTCATGACCAGCAGCACTGTCACTTATTCCTAAATGCAGCTTATCTAACAGACACATATTCTCCATAAGGCACATCACAGCCTGCTTGCACTTAGGAACACTCTACATAACACTTTAGCACCACACTTGGGCTCTGTTGTAAACAGCAAAATCACCAACAAAAAAATGCAGAGATGTGAAAAATGCAGCACTAAAGAGACTGTGAAGAGGACACTTTTTTACAGTAGTAGAGCTGAAACAAAGCAGAACATCACTTTCCTTGACCTTCATGGGAAGCTTGTATATTAGGCATCTCAATTTTTTTGCCACTCTGTGCATATCTGTGAATGACTGTGGAATATCTGTGTATTGGTTTTAGGGTTACAAATAAATTTTAGTGAGTACATGGATTCTCAAATATGGAATCTGTGAATAGTGAAGATTGGCTGTATGTGAAAGATTCATAGGTAACATACATAAAGGGATGAGATATGTTGGAAGAGTGGCAAAGGGTGATAATAGATTGAATTCTAGCTTAGGAGTATTAACCTAGAGGAATTTTGACATGAGGAAGGAGCATTCAAGAATTTAAGCTGAAGAGTTAAAAAGACTGCATTTTGGTTTTATAATGATCACTCTGTTTATGTCGGTGCGGGGGGAGAGAAGTGGTGAGAAAGAAGTTGGAGACTGATCAGAAGCTATAGTACTAATCCAGAGGAAGTGGCCTTGGGGTGATGTGAAGGGGCTGGACATGGTGACTGTTTCAGGGTGAAGGATAAATGAGAAAGAGGAATCAAATTTGGCTTTCTGGATGATGGAGGTGTTATCTACCGAGACAAGAATTAAAGGAGAAAGAGCAAGTTTCAATAGGGAAAAAATAGGGAGTTAATTTTAGCCAGTATAGAGGAGGAACGTTTTTTTTTTTTCTCTATTCTCTTAGGGTTTAAGGATTAGACATAAAACAGATTAGCAGAATAAACCCATAAAAGTTTTAATTGTTATTATTGTTATCGTTATTGTTATTTTATGTATACTTTGGAAATTCATCACAAATACAAAGACTCAAAGAAGCAGTTAGAGTTGAATGCTTATATTGAGTGGAACAAGGAGTAGTAAATTGTGAAAATATAGCAAGGTGAAGGGGCTTGGACTAGGGTTGACTGAGTGGAGAAGTGACTAGACAGATAAAGTTTAGTTTAACAAAGTTGGTTTGTATAGATTTATCTTGGTCTCAGCTTCCCATCCTTGCTGAAAAGAATGTTTCTTACATTTTGGTATAGGGAGGACATATTTCACATGGGAATTTAATCTGCTTTTTAGAAAAAGAAGAAAGGTAAGAGTGTCCTTCTTGCATCTGCTGTTTTTCAAATACCTGCTCACAATAGTCAGTATACCAGAGTAGCATATTTGGGCTGGTATGTTCTAAACTTCTTCACTAGATTGAGTTTTAGTTGCCCATATAGGATATCCCGATGTAGATTTTCAGAAAATATTTATGCAATTGAATCAACTCTTAGATAAAATTAAGTAGTGTCAAGGAAACTAAGGACTGAATTAAAAACAAAACAAACAACAACAAAAAGCAAAATAAAACTAAGAGATTGAAGGAGGTGGATTCAGACTATGTGAAAGAAACAAAAAAAAAAAGCCAGAATAGCTAAAAAAAAAAAAAAAAAAAAAAGAGAGAGAGCATTTTGTGGAAGCTAAACAAGAAAGAAGAAGTGGACAATGATGTTAATTACGGCAAAGAAGGGAAACAAATTAAGCTCAGGAAGACATCCAAGAGATTTGGCAATTAAGAAGGAACTTGGTGACCCTAGCAAAGAGTATTTCACTGTAATAAAAACCAGATTGGTTTAGATTGAAAGGGAAACAGAAGGTAAGAAATTCTAGGTGGCCTATTTATGATCAAGCACACACATTCAAGCTTGTCAACATTTAAATCTTAATTCTGCCATTTGAAAACTGTATAAACTCTTGAAACTTATTCAGTATTTCTGTGCTTTCGTTATCTGTATAATAGGTTTGATAATGGTCCTTGAATCATAAAGTATGGTTCAGAAGAAGAAATTGACTTAATGCAAGTGAGGTACTTAGAATATTACCTTGCACTGAATAAGCACTCAATAAACTTTTTTAAAAAGGTCCATTCTGATCACATGCTTTTATAATAAACTTACTGGTAAAAGAAACAAAACAATCAAAAACAGCATCTCTATAATTTTAAATCTATTTATTGGAGAAGCAGGAAGACATAAAAACTCTACAAATCTCTTTAAAAATTGAGGAAGTCTTTGTTTATCATTAATCAGGAACAGGCTGCAGAGAATTTAATTATGTTGTATGCTTCTACTTCACAAAACCAATGTTTGTTTTCAACTTTAAAATCATGTTCCCTTCAAAGAGCCTTTATAATATTTCTTGTACATACTTAACTTGAGCATTTGTCATTTTAAAATGCATTCTGTATCATACCTTATGTTTTACATCTTAGGTTTACTTAGGCTTAAAACACTTAAACATTTATAAATTTTTTTTTAAAAAGCCGTAAGATGAAAAATTGTACCTTTGTTTTATTTGGTTTCCAGTTTAATCAAAATGTTATGTTTCATTTATTTATCCTTTAACATCATGAAGTGTTGAAATTTTTTTTTTAATGTTGTGGTTTTCTTGGACATTGCATTACCCTGAAACTGCAATGTTTTAAGTGTGAAAGCATTAGAGTTTCAAGTTTGATTTGGCATGAACACTTTTCTTTGGCAAACCTTCAGCCTCAAAGACTTACATGCCTATTTGTGGTTTCTTGTGGTTTTGAGTCTCTTTGTGGGAAAAGAGATTGGCTTAATATGGTTAAAACTATCTTTGTGGGGTGCTGGCAGGTAGAAAGGGAAACAGACAAGAAAAGACTGACTACATGAAGGATTCTCAAAAGATGTCCCCGGAGGAAAAAAAAAAATTATTCTCTTACTCATGTTAAACAACATACCCATATTAGGTACAGTTCATACTTGAGAAAACTGAGCTTGATATTTATTTTAGCTAGATTTGCCTTGGTGTATTACTCCCAGCTACTCAGTTTTCTATTTCTAGAACTTACTGTTAAAGTTGTCTTTTTTATGTGAAACAAGTCTTATCTCTTCTGAGCAAGGCACAGCTGTTCCACCAGATCTTTGAGCTCAGTTCCTCAAAGTACAAAATTATCAACTCTATTGTGTCCATCTACTTCCTCCTATATAAGTGGATTTATATCACTTTGGTGGGTTCAGGATTTCTTTTATTCTTTTATCATAATATTTCCATCAAAAATACTGGATAGTTTATATGTGCTGTACATTATTTATAGTGCTGGTGACTGGGAGATGAAGGAAATCTTTTTAAAGCCCAGTATGAGACATTCAGTCTAGAGAACAGTCAGGTCAACAATACAGGGAGACCTCAGAGATATTGCAGGTTTGCTTGCAAGCACCATAAAAAAGCAAATATCTTGGGGCGCCTGGGTGGCTCAGTCGGTTAAGCGGCCAACTTCGGCTCAGGTCATGATCTCGCGGTCCGTGAGTTCAAACCCTGCTTCAGGCTCTGTGCTGACAGCTCAGAGCCTGGAGCCTGTTTCAGATTCTGTGTCTCCCTCTCTCTGACCCTCCCCCGTTCATGCTCTGTCTCTCTCTGTCTCAAAAGTAAATAAATGTTAAAAAAAAATTTTTTAAAAAGCAAATATCTCAATAAAGCAAGTCAAGTTAATTTCTTGGTTCCCGGTGCATGTAAAAATTATGTTTACACTATAGTATAGTCTTATTAAGTGTGCAATAGCATTATAGAAGGAAAAAAAGCAACGTGAATACCTTAATTTAAAAATATTTTGTTGCTAAAAAATGCTAACCATCATCTCAGCTTTCAGCAAGTCATAACCATTGATCACAGCTCACCGTAACAAACATAACAATAATGAAAATTTTGAAATATTGAAATACAACACATATAAAAATAATGAAAAAGTTTAAAATATTGCGAGTTTGAAATACTAGCCAAAATGTGACAGAAACACAAAGTGACCAAACACTGTTGGAAAAATGGTACTGATAGATTTGTTCAACACAGTGTTGCCACAATCCTTCAATTTTTAAAATATGCAGTGTGTGAATTGCAATAAGATGAAACACAATTAAACAAAGCATGCCACAACTGATGAATGGATAAAGAAATTATGGTTTATATACACAATAGAGTACTACGTGGCAATGAGAAAGAATGAAATATGGCCTTTTGTAGCAACATGGATGGAACTGGAGAGTGTTGTGCTAAGTGAAATAAGCCATACAGAGAAAGACAGATACCATATGTTTTCACTCTTAGGTAGATCCTGAGAAACTTAACAGAAACCCATGGGGGAGGGGAAGAAAAAAAAAAAAGAAATTAGACTGGGAGAGAAACAAAACATAAGAGACTCTTAAAAACTAAGAACAGGGGCGCCTGGGTGGCGCAGTCGGTTAAGCGTCCGACTTCAGCCAGGTCACGATCTTGCGGTCCGGGAGTTTGAGCCCTGCGTCAGGCTCTGGGCTGATGGCTCAGAGCCTGGAGCCTGTTTCCGATTCTGTGTCTCCCTTTCTCTCTGCCCCTACCCTGTTCATGTTCTGTCTCTCTCTGTCCCCCAAAAAATAAATAAACGTTGAAAAAAAAATTTTAAAAACTGAGAACAAACAGGGGTGCCTGGGTGGCTCAGTTGGTTAAGCGACTGACTTTGGCTCAGGTCATGATCTTGCAGTTTGTGGGTTCAAGCCCCGCATCAGGCTCTGTGCTGACAGCTCAGAGCCTGGAGCCTACTTCAGATTCTGTGTTTCCCCCTCTCTCTATCCCTCCCTTGCTCACGCTCTGTGCCTCTTGTCTCTCAATAATAAATAAACGTTAAAAAAATTAAAAAAAAAACTGAGAACAAACTGAGGGTTGATGGGGGGGTGGGGGTGAGGGGAGGGTGGGTGATGGGTATTGAGGAGGGCACCTTTTGGATGAGCACTGGGTCTTGTATGGAAACCAATTTGACAATAAATTTCATATATTGAAAAAAAACACAAAAAAAGCATGCCTGTAATTATTTAAAATCATTGCAATCACATTTCTTTACGAAGCGAGATGAGAACAATTCATAAGAAAACCTAAACTTGTCTGAAATCAGGCACTAAAGCTAAATTGTGGAAATGAAAGCCAAAGTAGGTGTGAAGACCATATAAGTAATAATGATCTCAGGGTATTCACAGAGCTGTAAAAAAGCTAAGAAGACTGTAGTTAAAGCTTGGTTGGGAGGCAAGAGATTGGGATGGTACTGGAGGTAAATACGGAGATGACAGCAGGGAGTTATATCATGCAAAATTTAATACCTGTTAAGATATTTATTGAGTAATTGTTAGGTAGTGTTCTAAATCTACTATTACTTAAAATCATTTAACTTTCATAATATTTTAATTTGCATAGATACATTTTTATCCCCACTGTATAGAAGAAGAAATTGGCACAGCGAATTAAGTAACTTGCCCAAAATGATATAGTAAGCAGAGCTAGAATTTTAAGGGACTCCAGAGGCTACTTAGCCAAAGAGTTTTACGGTCTCACTAGGTGGACTGTGGGGTGATACTAAGCATTTAACAGCCTTTTAAGTTTACATTATTCTAAATGCATCTTAAAAAGTGGCATGAGAATCCATGAAAAACTATCAAGGAGAGAAAGGAGCAAAATAAACATTTTGTATTAAATATACACTGATGATTCGTTCAGGAGTGGAGTCAAGGAACTCAGTATATCAGTGGGTGCAATAATGGTGGCTTAGATTTGGATGATGGCATCAGAGATATAAAGTGGATAGACCTAAGAGCTACTAAGGATTTATAATTCAAAATGGTTAGCTATTGGTTAGATTTGGCTGAGGGAGATGTACAAAAGTATTCCTAGGTTGCGGTCATAAACATAGTTGATTACTAGATTATGGAAAATACAGGGTCTTTACCCCAAAAAGCAAATATTCTAACATGTGCATATAAACATGAGTATTGTTTTTATACTTCAGGGAGCTAATGACCTCATAAAGCACATACAGTGGACACTTAAGGATTCAAGGACCTCAGGTTAAGAAATTCTCTGTGTCATAGATTACACAGAGGTTAGATCTCCTACTAGTGGAACCAGCTTTAATCTCTAGAGAATAGAGTTAGATGACCAGAAATTAGTCCAGATAGTGAAAGTAATGTTGAAGGTAAGTGGAAGTGTGGATCCAATCCAATAGCAGAAAACTCCTAGTGTGAGCAGAGTGAACCTAAGAACCAAAACCCAAAGCACAAATTCTGTATTTGAGCTAGCAAGCAGAACTTAGAAATTAAATGCCATGATTCCAGAAGTTGTGTAACTGCTGTGGCAGATACTGAAGAAAGCACATGGCCCAAATGCTCATAGATATTGTCTTAAATATTTTTGTAAGTAACATACAGCTTCATACCATAAATTTATAATCACTTAATGAGGGTCTTCTAAAAAGTTCGTAGAAATCTATCACATTTCGATGTCTACGATGAGTATCCTATTTCACTAGAGGGTAAGTTCCATGTGGCAGAGATTGTTGACTGTTTTGTTCACTTCTGTATCAGCATTTAGAAGAGTGTCCAACTTCTGAGCACTGTAACAGCCCCTCAGTTATACTTGTTGCAAAAATGTATGAATTTCCTGCCTTCTTTGTCTTGAATATAAGCTAACAAAATAGCATCCTGCTCAGTCACATTTTAACTATATATCCCTGCAGAGCTCAGAGAACAAGACATGATTAGATGCTTTTGGAGTTTTTTGTTTGTTTGTTTGTTTGTTTGTTTGTTTGTTTTTGTTTTCTTTTTTGTTTTGGGTTTTTTTGTTTGTTTTATCCTTTCAGCTGTAATGGAGTAGCTTATGAGAGACTAATTCTGTTGTTGAAAATAACTATAAAAGCGATCTAAAATTATTTTAAAAAGATGTTAGGATTTAAAAAAGCAACTATGGCAGACAGGATTTGAATAGCTAAGCTGTTGAGACAGGAAAACGCATTAAGTTAACCTCCAAATTCTTCACTGATTTTCAACCCAAGGTATTCGCACATATGTAATGAATGAGGGTTGTATGTATGAAGGCTCAGCACATTTGGAAGCCTGAGGTCTGAGGCTACAGAGAAAACAAAACTAGAGGGAAATCAGCATGGAATTCTGCACTATTTTTTTTTTCTGGAGGTATTTCCTAACCCTTATGTTGCATATAGTAAGTGGCCAGGAAGTCAGGCTTAATACAGGCTAAAACGGTAAGTAAAACTTTAGCAGTAACAGTGTTATGGAGACAAAAACTGGATCTAAGGGACTAATAAGAAAGAAGATACCTGGAACACTGTTATCTGAGACTTCTGAAGGACTTTACCCTAAGAGGAAGACAAACAGTATCACTCTTCACAATGCTGAAATATAGCATCAGGGCACTTGGATGGCTCAGTCTCTGTTAAGTGTCTGACTTTGGCTCAGGTTATGATCTCATGTTTCATGAATTTGAGCCCCATGTCGGGCTCTGTGCTGACAGCTCAGAGCCTGGAGCCTACTCCGGGTTCTGTGTCTTCCTCTCTCTCTCTTCTCCTTCCCCGCTCATGCTCTTTCTCTGTCTCTCAAAAATAAATAAACATTAAATTTTTTAAATAAAATTCAAGTAATGTGATGTTAATCTAAACCTGTTCTGTTAAAATGCCAAACATATTCTTCTTTGAGACGAAATAATAAAACATAGGGAATAAATAATATATATGTATATATGTGTGTGTGTGTGTGTGTGTTACTAAATCAATAGTTACTAAATCAATAGTTACTAAATCAATAGTTACTAAATCAATAGTTAGAGACATATGAGGAGGACCAATCAATTAAAAAAAACATTGGAAAAGTGATCCATATTTTCTAATTATCAGTCATGAAAATATTTTCAAGAAAATAGATTTTTTAAAACTAAAAAAAATTTCTCCAGAGAACTTTAGACTGTTAAAAAGATTCAAATAGAAATTCTAGAAAAATACAATAACTTTAAATGGGAATTCAATAGAAAGGGCTAAAAGACAAATAGACACTTAAAAAGACAATTAATAAACGGGAAGACGGATCAGTAGAGATTGTTCAAACTCAAGAAAAGTGAGAAAAATGAAACAAATTTAAGAGTTTATGAGATATTTGTATCACAGTAAAAAGTTCTAACATACAGGTAACTGGAATCCTAGCAAAAGAAAAAAAAAGAATACAACGGCAAATCCAATATTTCAAGACACTGACCAAAAATATTTCAAAAGCTAAATCAGACTATCAAGTCACAGAGTAAAAAAGCTGTACAAACATCCAACAAGATAAAGGCCTAAATCATAACTATCCATAGCTTAGTAAAACACTGAAACTCAAAAACTAAGAAAATAATCTAAAAAATACCCATTTATCTGGGCCAATAATAAGATTGATTTCTAGTTGTTTCATAAAAATAATAGAAGACCAGAGAAAACTGACATTTTAAAATGATGAAAAAAAATTGGGGCGCCTGGGTGGCTTAGTCGGTTGAGTGTCCAACTTCAGCTCAGGTCATGATCTCACAGTTCATGAGTTTGAGCCCTGCGTCGGACTCTGTGCTGACACCTTGAAGCCTGGAGCCTGCTTCCGATTCTGTGTCTCCCTCTCTCTCTCTGCCCCTCTCCCGCTCATGCTCTGTCTGTCTCTCTCTCAAAAATAAATAAACATTAAAAAAATAAATAAATAAAATGATGAAAAAAATAACTGCCAATCTAAGACTGTATCCAAATGGAGTCCCACAGAATATGGAAGGAACTATATGGGTGCCTGGTGGGGGCAGGGGGGCTCTTGGCACCAACACTGAGATTTTTTTCCCATGTGAAGCAAGTAGCAACAGAGGCTGGACTTAGTGGGAGGAGGCTGCCTCAGCCTTCATAGTCTGCATAGATCCTCACTCCTCTATCTGCCCTAATGCACTGGCCCCAGAGGGACCACCTGGGCCAGTTTCTGGTCCTAGGTAATACAGTACAGAAAGTTCCCATCCAGTTGTTCACTGAGAAGAGACATTCTAACTCTGTTCTCCATTTTCATAAGTATGGCATCCCTTCAATCACCTCCTGGAGAAGATGCCTTTCTGCACCAGCTTAAAGAAGATATTGTCCTCACTGGCAAAGTTTCTCTAGGTGGTATCACTCTGGCTGGTTGAATTGAAGTGATTAATCCATACTGTCTCCATGGGCAAGGATGATAGGAATTGAAGATCCATCAAGCAGAATGATTTCTGAATACTATTTCTCATTTTGCCAGATTCAGACCTTGCTACAGTCAGCCTCCCTGTACAACTCAACCATTCACTTTACTTTCTCTACCTACATTAATCACCAGCATCACCAGTGCCATCACCATCGGTTTTAGCATGTGTCCTCTCCTCTTTCTAGCCCCACATCTCTGTCCATTGCGCATTCCAGTGCATCAATATCGTGACCCTCCAAGTGGACTGAATGCCATCTACCTCTGCTTTCAGCATTTCCTATTTTCCACGTGAGAAGCCCTTCAACCTCATCAAAGAAGACTGACTGAAGTCTTATTTTAGAAGTATCCAGTGTGGTACCTAGCAATGACATGGGATGGTTTGTTGCTTATAGAGATTAGACATCCAAAGGCCTTGGACTTCCTGTCTTTAATGTAGAGTGTGCAAGCAAAGCTTTCAGTGGATGAAAACAACTGCTATTTGCTTTACCCAGTTGAAGATTAGCAATGTATGGCTAAATTCTGGTATTTCAAGGTTAGAGACATCATCCTCACTGAGGGATATTCTTAAATAATTAGATGGAGATTTCCATAATGCTTCTGTACCTGATATGCATATCATTACCAAATTCCTGGAAGAAGATGCTCCAGATACTATATTTTTGATGGAACATTAATTTTCTCAGGCATGGCCTCCTTAAATGATGCAGATATTCTCGTGATCAGCATGGAATAACCTGTTCAGGGCTTATGAGCTGTTCTTAGTTTAGACATCATTTAGCACTTAATTAAAAGGTTCATCATTTAGCACTTAATTAAAAGATTAAAGACTGGAGCTCCCATGTTTTCCAAGGAATATAACAAGGAGATATTAAGAATACTTTGAGGATTTCAGAGACATAGTGCTGTGTCCCTGTGCTCCCAAAGTCAAGCCAACTGCCACCAGGAAACCAGGAAACCTTCAGTATTTTCTCAGGACCCTCAAAAGAATAGATCTTTCTATGAGCAAGATTGGTTTCCAGTGAACATTTAGGCAATGGAAGTTACGGAAGATTCCTAAGCTAATGGTAAGCTTTAAACCTACAAAATGAAGCTATAGGTACCTCTGTTTCAAAGATGGAAATTCTGTTCCACCCACTATGAACACAGGTTCTATCTAAGATCTAATTTAAAAAGAAAGCTATAACATTAATTCTTCTGCTATTTCTACTAATTACTAAAAAGAGCCTGAAACTGTTGTCTTATTATTTTGTTTAAATACTTTATAATATAGACTACAGGCTGAGGACCATTTTGAATGTATATATGTTTGATTGCAGGTATAATATGCAATTTTTTTAATTTTTTAAAGTTTTTATATATATTTGAGAGAGAGAGACAGACAGAGAGACAGACAGAGCGTGAACGGGGGAGGGGCAGAGAGAAAAGGAGTCACAGAATCCAAAGCAGGCTCCAGGCTTCAAGCTGTCAGCACAGTGCCGGACGCAGGGCTCGAACTCACAAACTGCCAGATCATGACCTGAATTGAAGTCGGACACGTAACTGACTGAGCCACCAGGGAACCCTGGAATATGTACTTTTTTAAGGTGTTACCTAGACTCAGGGAAAAAATTCGAGTAAGTTTTGTCTCTGTTTTAGTTTTGTTTTGCCGTAAGAACTGATTGATGCAAAATGCCTTTTGATCAGGGTTTTCTTTGGTAGAAGTCCTTAGTTTCACATAATTCTTGATAAAGTCTGTCAAGAAGAATTTAAGTCAGGAGTTGGTTGTGTAAACGGAGTTGGAAGCCTTCAGCTATAGTTCTGAGTTGTCTTTTTGTGTGTGAACAGAGTAAATAAAGGTCTAAACCTATTTCAGATGAAATGTGTTATGTATGAAACAGGCTGCGGTTTTCATTTGGGCTTTTTTGAGGAAGTTTTATATAGCACTATGTAAAAAAAAATTTTTCAAAATCTCTGATTTTGTTCACAGCAGTATTATGCAATTCTGTTTCTAAGGAATATGATGAAATATCCATATATAATATAAAGAACAATTTTGTTGTTCATTCCTGAATATAAATTTTCTCTTTTGATTTCAGTAGAGGAATGTAATGATACTGCTTTCTTCCAAAAGGGTAATAGTAAATATTTTAACAATAGGATTTTTTTTTCTTTGTAGTAGTTGAGTTTGAGGTTGCATGGAAATGTTCCAGGAAAGGTTAGTGCCTTGCAAAGTGGATGGTTCTACGTTAAAATAGGATATTTGTAACTTTTTAAAAAAAATACACGCAAAATTTATTGCAGATGCTTTTATATGTTTGAAAATAGTTATGTCTCAGACCCTGTGCTATGAACACACATACACACACACACACACACACACACACACACACACACGATTTAAAAAAAATGAAGGCAAACAAAGATTTCTCAGAAAAAAAGAAAAAAAAGAAAATTTGGTCAAATAGACTTCTTCTAAAGTAGTTCTTATGACACAGGAGAAAATCACCTGTGATGGAAGCATACAAATTCAGGAAGGAATAAAAAAACATTGGAAAGGGGAAATAGATAAGCAAATCAAAGTTAATATTAATTGTATAAAACAATAATAATATACAAGTCAATATACCTGGCAAAGAAAGCACAATGAGGAGGGAACTAAAAGAGACCTAACTGATCTAAGGTCTTTGCATTGTCTTGGAAATGATGAAAATACCATTGTACTTTCGCATTGTAGTAAGTAAAAGACATACACTAGTATCCCCAATGTAACCATCAAAACAATAGAGTGCATAATTAATAGTTATCAGAGGGGAGAATAAGAGGATAATTAAAAGAAAATCTTTGTGGGGCACGTGGGTGGCTCAGTCAGTTAAGCATCTGACTCTTGGTTTCAGCTCAGGTCATGATCTCAGTTTGTTAGTTCGAGCCCCACGTTGGGCTCAATGCTAACAGTTCAGAGACTGCTTGTGATTCTCTCTCTCCCTCTCTCTCTGCCCCTCCCCTTCTCTCTCTCTCTCTCTCTCTCTCTCTCTCTCTCTCTCAATAAATAAACTTTAAAAAAGAAATATTTGAAAATTTCCCATGCAAATACTAGCAACAACTACTGAAAACGTGAGTGAGTAGCTATACAATGTTTGATACAGACTTGTGGCAAAAACATTATCCGAGTTGGCAATGGATTTTAACAATGGTAAAATTAATTAATCCACCAGAAGATATGAAATTCTAAATTTGCAGCTAATAACATAGTTACAAAATATATAAAGCAAAAATCAACCTAATTATAAAAACAAATAGAAAAATCAGCAATTATTGTGGGAAATTTTTACAGATCAAAAAATTGATGGAACATGTAGAAAAAACAAATCAGTGTAGATTTAAATAACTTTAACAAATTGGCAATACTTGACAGGTATAGGATACCATATCCAAAAATTGTAGCAAACACACTATTTTCAAGTACAGATGAATATTTACCAAAATGCTGGAAGCAAGTTTGAATACATTTTAAGTATGTAAATAGTATAGATCATATCTGTAAATAAACTGAGTTTAAACAAGAAAGCAATAAAAACAATATGATAAAAAAAATCTTACATAATTTTTTTTAAGAAAGTAAAAAGGGGAAAACTTATCATTATGCTTTTTGAGATGTGCATAACAAAATACCAAAACCTGACAAGAACATCACAAGAAATGAAAATTATGAGTCAGTGTTTCTCATAAGCATCATCACAAAAATTCAAAACAAATATCTGCTAATTGAATACAGATATATATAAGAATTTCTGAATATCTAAAACAAGTAATTAGAGTATATTCTTTTTTCTTTTTTTGTAATCTTTATTTATATTTGAGAGAGAAAGAGACAGAACATGAGCAGGGGAGGGGCAGAGAGAGAGAGAGAGACAGAATCTGAAGCAGACTCCAGCCTCTGAGCTGTTAGCACAGAGCCCTATGCAGCTCAAACTCATGAACCGCAAGATCATGACCTGAGCTGAAGTCAGAGGCTTAACCAACTGAGCCACCCAGGCGCCCCAAAGAGTATATTCTTAATCTAAGATAAGGCATGATACTACAAAAACCTACATAAAACATACATATTTATATAATTATTTTCAAAAACAAGCATACATATTTTTTGTAAAATATTAGAAGTATACCCCAAGTTTAGAAATGAGATGAGGATACCCATTGTCACCATTTCTACTGATCATTGTTCTGTTTATCTTACCCAGTAAAGTAAGGAAGAGAATCAATAAAACTGTCATTATTTGTAGTCAACATGATTGTATAGATAAAAAAATATTTCAAAAATCTATAAAGTATACTGTCATACTATTCTATAATTACAATTTTACTATTAGAATTAATTAGAATGGTTGATGATACAAGGTTCATAGAAAAGTCAAATATATTGTTTATATTGTTATGAATCAAATCTATATTTAAACAATTAGAGCATAAACTTAAAAAGTGATACCAGACATGGCATATCAGAAGGATATTTACAATGCTTCAACATTGAACACTACATTACTAAGGAAAATTAATTACTCAGAATGCATGATGGTAATAGATAGATATACTTAAATTGCATTTGTTTCCGGGCTGGAGGAATGAGGGCCATCATGATAGCAAACCAAAAAAAGTGACATCCGGTGGAACCACCCCCACTCTCACTCCAGTCACCAGTGAGTCGGAAAACAAAAGCGATACCATATCTCTGGATTGTGTGGGCCAGGATTTTAGACTCTACCCAATTCCCATGTGTGCTATCGGGCGCTGTGAGTGGAGTTCTAGTTTCAGTCATTAGTGTCTGATTTGGCAGGCAATGCTGGACTAACTGCTCCAAATTCCATTCCTCATTTTAATCTGTAGAGAAGTACTGGAGCTAAACCTTCAGATTCATGCAACTTATCTACAGGATTTTAAGGTTCACTATCCATTTTATAGTCTCAAGTTGGTGCTGGATTTGTTAATTGCATAAATTCTGGTAGCATCCCTGAAATTAGACCTTTAGGTCTCAGCTTCACTCAGACAAATATTATCATTTTTATCAATGAACAAATGAAAGGAAAATAGGTCTATATTTTAAAGGAATATACAGTCTTCTTGGGTTAAAATAAAACTGAGAAAAAATGCCGAAACCTACATCTAAGATGATAATTAAACAGAGCTTTGATGTGACATTGTGTCTAGGAACAGGTTTCCTCAAAGAGAAAATGTAATGGCCTATAAAAGAGCTTTGAAGAGAAAAGAACAACTGATAAGAATGAATGGGGAGGGTGTGAAGAAGACAGACTGATTCAATTAGAAGAAAAAAGAGTTACTGTATCACTGGAAAAATTATATATTGAAGGGAAAATTTGATGTTTCCAGGTATAATTACCCTTAAAGAAGTAAATAAAGCAGGAAAATGTGTTAAGCTGTTGCTAGATCGTTTTGAGTCCCTGATGGAGCAAAGTCTGAAAAAACAGATTAGACCATTCCTCCAAAGCAAACTTAGATCTAGAAAATGATCAGAAGGTACCTCTTAAGTCATCAGAGCAAGAGCAATTCAGTAACTATATCCTTTACATGTAGGCCACATGATTACAGAAAACATTTCACTTACTTAAGAAGGAAAGACCAGGGATATTGGGGAAAAAAATACTCAAGGGATGAGTAAGATTATTTTCAAAATAATATTAGAGATGGAGCTACAGATACTGGCTGTGCCTGAGGGATGTATGAAATTAGGCCTCTAAAAGAAGGTCTAGAGAAAGAAACATGTTGAAGCACAGGGGATAGAGGTGGGAAGACGAAGATTGATTCTAGGTCTTAGGTAATGTCATGATGGGAGGACAAGTAATGGGTGTGATTCTTCCAAATCAAGAACTTTGAGATAGACAAGATTTAGTTGATCAGTGGATGGTTTGTGAGTCCTTGAACTAATTGTCACTATTCTATGAGAGACAACACAAACAACAGAAAGAAGATAGTGAAAGTGGAGGAAGGAACAGATGTAGGGGCAAGAAAGAAAAGGAAAAGGAGAAAAAGGATTGTGGGCCAGTTTTTGTCTGAGTGTACTAAAGATGAAAAAGAAACAAATGGAGCTTGTATCAACTGAGCTAAACCTTCCTAAAGCAAACAAAGAGTATAGAGAAACAATGCTTGAGGCACAACCCAGTAATGCTAAAAAAAAAAAAAAAAAAAAATGATATAGCAGATAAAATGCTGCTCAAGGCCTCATGCTACACACACCTTTCAAAAATCCCAGAAGGTCAGTATCTTGGGGAGCACGAGTAGTGCTACTGTTCTAACTTGCACTATTGTTCCTACATTTCAGAGGCATCAGCTGCAGACTCAGTTCAGAAGTCTCCTGAAAACAAACATACAAATGTAGAGATGGAGAAATCTTCTGTAGGAGTTAAGTCTCAATGGAAAGCCTGTGGAAGATATGTCATCCCTAGAGGTGCTACCCAACTGAGCATAGGAGGAACGTGTCCAGTGGGAGAGTTTGAATGTGCTGGACAGCCACATTTAGTACAGACTAGCCAAAATGTCATTTTCTGAGAGGGGGGAGAATATACATCAATGGCTTTTCCTCCAACAGGACTATGTACAATGTCAAATTGACTACTTGAGAGGAGAGCCTCCTAATTAACTTTCTGAGCCCAAGTTGTAAACTATGGACAACCAGCACAGAAAAAAGTGGCATCATCTGAGGCAAAAACCGATTTTTCTCCATTTACTCTCTAATGTGAGACACCCTCATCTCTGCTTTATATTTTGGAACTATTCTGGATTCCTATATTTACCTGAATTAATAATGTTAAGTGCTAGTGTTGGACATTTTTATTTGTACTTTTAAAAAAATGTGTATTTATTTTCGAGAGAGAGAGAAAGAGACAGAGCATGAAAGGGGGAGGGGCAGAGAGAGAGGGAGACCACAGAACCCAAAGCAGGCTCCAGGCTCTGAGCTGTCAGCACAAAGCCCGACGCAGGGCTCAAACTCATGAACCGTGAGATCATGACCTGAGCTGAGGTCGGATGCTTAGCCAACTGAGACACCCAGGTGCCCTAGTACTTTTTTTAATTTAGTGGGTGAGGAGCCAGCATGATGGTTATCTTATTAATTCTGCTAATTCCTTAGCTTTTTTAAAGTAAGACACTTGAGAGACTCATTAGAACTCTGAGGTACAGGAGGGACCGCTGTGATCCCCATGGAAGAGAACACAGGCTACAGAGGCTTAGAGGTGCTCACATCTCTGCAGGCATTGACATCTTTGGCTGAGACTGAGCAGAATAAAAAATCAGGGAGAATGAGGTTTGAATTTTAATTTTGAACTTTACCTCACATGGTCAAAATAATTTAATTTTGTTCTTTAGCCATCCCTACTCTTGCAGCTAGTAATTGATAACTTAGCCAAAGTCAGCCACCTCAAGTTTCAGAAAATTGGCCAAAAAGAATTTCTTCTCTGGCATGTTTGTTATTGGAAGTGTTTGGTAAAGAATAAATAATCAACAACAGTGTATTAGTTGGAAGAACAACATCCAGCAATTGGAGAATTTATTTGTTATAAATTTTGTGTCATAAAATCTCCAATATATATGTAGGTTTATATAATTGCATATATAAAATATTTTTATGAACATGATTGTGAATTTTCTTTCTTTTTTTTTTTTAATTTATTTATTTATTTTTTTTTTCTGAAATTTATTGACAAATTGGTTTCCATACAACACCCAGTGCTCATCCCAAAAGGTGCCCTCCTCAATACCCATCACCCACCCTCTCCTCCCTCCCACCCCCCATCAACCCTCAGTTTGTTCTCAGTTTTTAACAGTCTCTTATGCTTTGGCTCTCTCCCATTCTAACCTCTTTTTTTTTTTTTCCTTCCCCTCCCCCATGGGTTCCTGTTGAGTTTCTCAGGATCCACATAAGAGTGAAACCATATGGTATCTGTCTTTCTCTGTATGGCTTATTTCACTTAGCATCACACTCTCCAGTTCCATCCACGTTGCTACAAAAGGCCATATTTCATTTTTTCTCATTGCCACGTAATATTCCATTGTGTATATAAACCACAATTTCTTTATCCATTCATCAGTTGATGGACATTTAGGCTCTTTCCATAATTTGGCTATTGTTGAGAGTGCTGCTATGAACATTGGGGTACAAGTGGCCCTATGCATCCGTGCTCCTGTATCCCTTGGGTAAATTCCTAGCAGTGCTATTGCTGGGTCATAGGGTAGGTCTATTTTTAATTTTCTGAGGAACCTCCACACTGCTTTCCAGAGCGGCTGCACCAATTTGCATTCCCACCAACAGTGCAAGAGTGTTCCCGTTTCTCCACATCCTCTCCAGCATCTATAGTCTCCTGATTTGTTCATTTTGGCCACTCTGACTGGCGTGAGGTGATACCTGAGTGTGGTTTTGATTTGTATTTTCCTGATGAGGAGCGACGCTGAACATCTTTTCATGTGCCTGTTGGCCATCCGGATGTCTTCTTGAGAGAAGTGTCTATTCATGTTTTCTGCCCATTTCTTCACTGGGTTATTTGTTTTTTGGGTGTAGAGTTTGGTGAGCTCTTTATAGATTTTGGATACTAGCCCTTTGTCCGATATGTCATTTGCGAATATCTTTTCCCATTCCGTTGGTTGCCTTTTAGTTTTGTTGGTTGTTTCCTTTGCTGTGCAGAAGCTTTTTATCTTCATAAGGTCCCAGTAATTCACTTTTGCTTTTAATTCCCTTGCCTTTGGGGATGTGTCGAGTACGAGATTGCTACGGCTGAGGTCAGAGAGGTCTTTTCCTGCTTTCTCCTCCAAGGTTTTGATGGTTTCCTGTCTCACATTTAGGTCCTTTATCCATTTTGAGTTTATTTTTGTGAATGGTGTGAGAAAGTGGTCTAGTTTCAACCTTCTGCATGTTGCTGTCCAGTTCTCCCAGCACCATTTGTTAAAGAGGCTGTCTTTTTTCCATTGGATGTTCTTTCCTGCTTTGTCAAAGATGAGTTGGCCATACGTTTGTGGGTCTAGTTCTGGGGTTTCTATTCTATTCCATTGGTCTATGTGTCTGTTTTGGTGCCAATACCATGCTGTCTTGATGATGACAGCTTTGTAGTAGAGGCTAAAGTCTGGGATTGTGATGCCTCCTGCTTTGGTCTTCTTCTTCAAAATTCCTTTGGCTATTCGGGGCCTTTTGTGGTTCCATATGAATTTTAGGATTGCTTGTTCTAGTTTCGAGAAGAATGCTCGTGCCATTTTGATTGGGATTGCATTGAATGTGTAGATAGCTTTGGGTAGTATTGACATTTTGACAATATTTATTTTTCCAATCCATGAGCAGGGAATGTCTTTCCATTTCTTTAAATCTTCTTCAATTTCCTTCATAAGCTTTCTATAGTTTTCAGCATACAGATCCTTTACATCTTTGGTTAGATTTATTCCTAGGTATTTTATGCTTCTTGGTGCAATTGTGAATGGGATCAGTTTCTTTATTTGTCTTTCTGTTGCTTCATTGTTAGTGTATAAGAATGCAACTGATTTCTGTACATTGATTTTGTATCCTGCAACTTTGCTGAATTCCTGTATCAGTTCTAGCAGACTTTTGGTGGAGTCTATCGGATTTTCCATGTATAATATCATGTCATCTGCAAAAAGCGAAAGCTTGACTTCATCTTTGCCAATTTTGATGCCTTTGATTTCCTTTTGTTGTCTGATTGCTGATGCTAGAACTTCCAGCACTATGTTAAATAGCAGCGGTGAGAGTGGGCATCCCTGTCGTGTTCCTGATCTCAGGGAAAAAGCTTTCAGTTTTTCCCCATTGAGGATGATGTTAGCTGTGGGCTTTTCATAAATGGCTTTTATGATCTTTAAGTATGTTCCTTCTATCCTGACTTTCTCAAGGGTTTTTATTAAGAAAGGGTGCTGGATTTTGTCGAAGGCCTTTTCTGCATCGATTGACAGGATCATATGGTTCTTCTCTTTTTTGTTGTTAATGTGATGTATCACGTTGATTGATTTGCGAATGTTGAACCAGCCCTGCATCCCAGGAATGAATCCCACTTGATCATGGTGAATAATTCTTTTTATATGCCGTTGAATTCGATTTGCTAGTATCTTATTGAGAATTTTTGCATCCATATTCATCAGGGATATTGGCCTGTAGTTCTCTTTTTTTACTGGGTCTCTGTCTGGTTTAGGAATCAAAGTAATACTGGCTTCATAGAATGAGTCTGGAAGTTTTCCTTCCCTTTCTATTTCTTGGAATAGCTTGAGAAGGATAGGTATTATCTCTGCTTTAAACGTCTGGTAGAACTCCCCTGGGAAGCCATCTGGTCCTGGACTCTTATTTGTTGGGAGATTTTTGATAACCGATTCAATTTCTTCGCTGGTTATGGGTCTGTTCAAGCTTTCTATTTCCTCCTGATTGAGTTTTGGAAGCGTGTGGGTGTTCAGGAATTTGTCCATTTCTTCCAGGTTGTCCAATTTGTTGGCATATAAGTTTTCATAGTATTCCCTGATAATTGTTTGTATCTCTGAGGGATTGGTTGTAATCATTCCATTTTCATTCATGATTTTATCTATTTGGGTCATCTCCCTTTTCTTTTTGAGAAGCCTGGCTAGAGGTTTGTCAATTTTGTTTATTTTTTCAAAAAACCAACTCTTGGTTTCGTTGATCTGCTCTACAGTTTTTTTAGTTTCTATATTGTTTATTTCTGCTCTGATCTTTATTATTTCTCTTCTTCTGCTGGGCTTAGGCTGCCTTTGCTGTTCTGCTTCTAGTTCCTTTAGGTGTGCTGTTAGATTTTGTATTTGGGATTTTTCTTGTTTCTTGAGATAGGCCTGGATTGCAATGTATTTTCCTCTCAGGACTGCCTTTGCTGCGTCCCAAAGCGTTTGGATTGTTGTATTTTCATTTTCGTTTGTTTCCATATATTTTTTAATTTCTTCTCTAATTGCCTGGTTGACCCACTCATTCGTTAGTAGGGTGTTCTTTAACCTCCATGCTTTTGGAGGTTTTCCAGACTTTTTTCTGTGGTTGATTTCAAGCTTCATAGCATTGTGGTCTGAAAGTAAGCATGGTATAATTTCAATTCTTGTAAACTTATGAAGGGCTGTTTTGTGACCCAGTATATGATCTATCTTGGAGAATGTTCCATGAGCACTCGAGAAGAAAGTATATTCTGTTGCTTTGGGATGCAGAGTTCTAAATATATCTGTCAAGTCCATCTCATCCAATGTCTCATTCAGGGCCCTTGTTTCTTTATTGACCATGTGTCTAGATGATCTATCCATTTCTGTAAGTGGTGTATTAAAGTCCCCTGCAATTACCACATTCTTATCAATAAGGTTGCTTATGTTTATGAGTAATTGTTTTATATATTTGGGGGCTCCGGTATTCGGTGCATAGACATTTATAATTGTTAGCTCTTCCTGATGGATAGACCCTGTAACTATTATATAATGTCCTTCTTTATCTCTTGTTACTGCCTTTAATTTAAAGTCTAGTTTGTCTGATATAAGTATGGCTACTCCAGCTTTCTTTTGGCTTCCAGTCGCATGATAAATAGTTCTCCATCCCCTCACTCTCAATCTAAAGGTGTCCTCAGGTCTAAAATGAGTCTCTTGCAGACAGCAAATAGATGGGTCTTGTTTTTTTATCCATTCTGATACCCTATGTCTTTTGGTTGGCGCATTTAATCCATTTACATTCAGTGTTATTATAGAAAGATACGGGTTTAGAGTCATTGTGATGTCTGTATGTTTTATGCTTGTAGTGATGTCTCTGGGACTTTGTCTCACAGGGTCCCCTTTAGGATCTCTTGTAGGGCTGGTTTAGTGGTGACAAATTCCTTCAGTTTTTGTTTGTTTGGGAAGACCTTTATCTCTCCTTCTATTCTAAATGACAGACTTGCTGGATAAAGGATTCTCGGCTGCATATTTTTTCTGTCTAGCACCCTGAAAATCTCGTGCCAATTCTTTCTGGCCTGCCAAGTTTCAAAAGAGAGATCAGTCACGAGTCTTATAGGTCTCCCTTTATATGTGAGGGCACGTTTACCCCTTGCTGCTTTCAGAATTTTCTCTTTATCCTTGTATTTTGCCAGTTTCACTAGGATATGTCGTGCAGAAGATCAATTCAAGTTACGTCTGAAGGGAGTTCTCTGTGCCTCTTGGATTTCAATGCCTTTTTCCTTCCCCAGTTCAGGGAAGTTCTCAGCTATGATTTCTTCAAGTACCCCTTCAGCACCTTTCCCTCTCTCTTCCTCCTCTGGGATACCAATTATGCGTATGTTATTTCTTTTTAGTGTATCACTTAATTCTCTAATTTTCCCCTCATACTCCTGGATTTTTTTATCTCTCTTTTTCTCAGCTTCCTCTTTTTCCATAACTTTATCTTCTAGTTCACCTATTCTCTCCTCTGCCTCTTCAAGCCGAGCTGTGGTGGTTTCCATTTTGTTATGCATTTCGTTTAAAGCGTTTTTCAGCTCCTCGTGACTGTTCCTTAGTCCCTTGATCTCTGTAGCAAGAGATTCTCTGCTGTCCTGTATACTGTTTTCAAGCCCAGCGATTAATTTTATGACTATTATTCTAAATTCACTTTCTGTTATGTTATTTAAATCCTTTTTGATCAGCTCATTAGCTGTTGTTATTTCCTGGAGATTCTTCTGAGGGGAATTCTTCCGCTTGGTCATTTTGGATAGTCCCTGGCGTGGTGAGGACCTGCAGGGCACTTCCCCTGTGCTGTGGTGTATACCTGGAGTTGGTGGGTGGGGCCGCAGTCAGACCTGATGTCTGCCCCCAGCCCACCGCTGGGGCCACAGTCAGACTGGTGTGTGCCTTCTCTTCCCCTCTCCTAGGGGTGGGATTCACTGTGAGGTGGTGTGGCTCGTTTGGGCTACTTGCACCCTGCCAGGCTTGTGATGCTGGGGATCTGGCGTATTAGCTGGGGTGGGTAGGCAAGGTGCACGGGGGCAGGAGGGGCAGGCTTAGATCGCTTCTCCTTAGGTGATCCACTTCAGGAGGGGCCCTGTGGCAGTGGGAGGGAGTCAGATCCGCTGCCAGAGGTTTGGCTCTGCAGAAGCACAGCGTTGGGTGTTTGCGCGGAGCAAGCAAGTTCCCTGGCAGGAACCGGTTCCCTTTGGGATTTCGGCTGGGGGATGGGCGGGGGAGATGGCGCTGGCGAGCGCCTTTGTTCCCCACCAAACTGAGCTCTGTTGTCCGGGGGCTCAGCAGCTCTCCCTCCCTTTGTCCTCCAGTCTTCCCGCTTTCCGAGCAGAGCTGTTAATTTCTGACCTCCCAGACGCTAAGTCGCGCTTGCTGTCGGAACACAGTCCGTCAGGCCCCTCCGCTTTTGCAAGCCAGACTCAGGGGCTCTGCTTGGCCGGCGAGCCGCCCCTCCGCCCCAGCTCCCTCCCGCCAGTCCGTGGAGCGCGCACCGCCTCGCTGCCCTTCCTACCCTCTTCCGTGGGCCTCTCGTCTGCGTTTGGCTCCGGCGACTCTGTTCTGCTAATCCTCTGGCGGTTTTCTGGGTTATTTAGGCAGGTGTAGATGGAATCTAAGTGATCAGCAGGACGTGCGGTGAGCCCAGCGTCCTCCTAAGCCGCCATCTTGCCGCAACTCCCCGTGAATTTTCTTTCTGATCATTCAGTAGTTCAGGCAAAGACATACACTGGTTTGTTTGTTTTTTCTGTTCAAAAAATGTTTAAAAATCAAATTTAAAAAATCAAAAAAAATTTTTTTAATAAACAATATGAAGCAAATTTCTTCTCTTTTAAAAGACGACCATCTGGATATACTTGCATTTTTAATATTTCCTAGCACAAATTTGGAAAAGGTAAGATGGTTGCTTGTAATTAATTTAATACAATAATGACAATAATTGCTAACTTTTACTGAAGCGCTTATGAAATGCTAAACGCTATTTTAAGAGCTTTACAAATACTAACATATCAAATATTCATTACCCCAATATTAAAGGTTTACCCTTATTCAGAGTGGCTAAGTACCTTATCCAAAGTTATGCAGCTGTTTTTGAGAAAAATGAGTATTAGAGTTACAACATCAACTTTGTTTTGAGCAGAACTTGATAAAAGACATTGTGATTTTCAAAGCCTGGCTAGAAATTTCTAACAATGCTGTTCTATGTTGTCTTTTGTTATTGTTATTGTTTTGGGTTTTTTTTTAATATGGTCATAAAAAAGAAAAATCATCTGGGGTGATTCGAATGTGCATCTAGTCTAACAAATTACCGGTTGTGAGATCTTAGCAAGCTCATTAATTTGATATTCTTTCATTCTTCAATACTTAGATGCAAGAAGGTATTCTAAGCACTGAGGATATGGCTGTGAAAAGACAGAGCAAGGTCACTGCTGTCTTGGAGACTACATTCTAGTGAAGGAGATGTACAATAATCAAGCAAACATTATAATACAGTAAAATAATTTTAGATAATTAATACTTCTTTGTCTCAGTGTGTTTTAATGAATCACAAAAATGCTACCTACTTCATGGCCATTGCTGAGTCAAATAATATATGGAAAGCATTTAGGACAGGAAGCATTGTAGCTCCACTATGCTATTCTAGAAGTGCATATTTAACTTTTGTTCGAATCTCTGTATATAAATTTTTTCTGCTTACAAAGAAACACAGGCATACTTTAACAAGATTTAAACAATATAACGGACTTTCTTAAGTATTACACAATAGGCATCTCAGTTTATCTTTGAAAATCTAGGCCCTCAGTGTCCCCAGGGTTTGCAGAATTCTATTGTCTGTTCAAAATTGTTGCCTTCATTAGTAGCTTTATGGAATTTAAGATAAATATTTGCATAAGAAAGAGTTTTTATTGAATTGATCCCAAATCAACATATGCTTTGTCATTTGTGATATTCCCCCTAGGAAGTAGAATGAATAATAATCGGCCAGCCAGATGTAGAACTTATTTAGTACTTACCAAAGAGTTTATATTTGAGGCATTTAGCCATAACCATACTTCAGCTGTGTTTTTGTCTTGACACATTTTTTCTAACTCTAAGCATACAGACATCTTCAAACATCTACAATTTATTTTGACTCTCTCTCCCTCTTTCTTCTTCTTCTCTTTTTTTTTTTTTGTTTGTTTGTTTGTTTGTTTGTTTGTTTTTGGCTCTAACAGATTTTGGTAGTGACAGTGTATGTAGGTAAAACACAGTAAAGAAAATTCAGTAAATTTGCTTTAATCTGATAAATGGCATTGCTGACAGTGAACTACCTATAAGTCAAATGGTTGGTTATTTATGAATGTAAAAACGTTGTGAATTGTAACATATTCCTAAAGGTACTTTATCCTGGCCAGAATTATACAAAGTACTGTTGGTTTATTCATTACAAAATTATAAGCAGATAATTCTACTGTTCCTTTTTAAAAACATATATACTAAAACCTTTATTTAGTAATTTAACAGTTATTTTATGACACTTAATGTGTGCCAGACAATGTTTTGAATAATTTACAAGTATTTACAAAAAAATTACAAATATTAATTCATTTAAGAAGTAATCATCATAAGAATCTAATGAGGAAGTTTCTGATATAGTCCCTATTTTACAGATGAGGAAACTGAAGCATGACAAATAAATTGTTCAGTTAGACATCTAGTAAGTAGCCAAGCCAGATTCAGCACCAGCAAAGGGGTCTGAGGCAACATATTTAACCACAGCCCTTTGCTGCCTTTAACTTGAAAACCAGGGAGACAAGGTCACTTCTGGGTAGTAGAAGAATAGTCAAAGCTGGTTTTATTTAATTTTATAAATCCCTGGACTTTCACTATGCCTTTTTTAAAAATATTACTTTTTCCAAGAGTAATAGTATTCTAAGATAATTCTTGTATTTATTGTTGGAGAGGAAGAGTTTCCTGTCCCTTTCTAAGTCCTTCTAGCTGGACTAAGAATCAAATTGACAGGAAACAGAGTTAAAAGAGAAAATCATTTATTTTTATTTTTTAATGGTTATTTTATTATTTTGAGAGAGAGAGAGAGAGAGAGAGCGAGAGAGAGAGAGAGCGCACGCACACGAGCAGGGAGGAGCAGTGAGTGAGAGGGAGATGCAGAATCTGAAGCAGGCTCCAGGCTCCGAGCTGTCACTACAGAGCCCAATGCAGGACTCAAATCACAAACTGTGAGATCATGACCTGAGCCGAAGTCAGAAGCTTAACCAACTGAGACACCCAGGTGCCCCAAAGAGAAAATCAAATTTAATAGCAAATGTATAGGCAGTCCCATACACAGTTAAGTATTTCCAAAGACAGGCAAAATGAAGGATATATATCAATCAGAATAAGGAGAAGGGGATAAGGGTCTGGGACTTCCAAAGGAAGGAATTTGATTGACAGGAAGGTGAAAAAGAGTAAGGAAGAGTTAGGAAGCAAATGTTGGGTCCTGACTCAGCAAACAATGGGACATAGAGGACTATGATCTCACTGGGCTTGCTAGGTTCCTGCCTGGGAACCAGACCTAGTTGATAGTATAATGTAGTTATCTATGGTGATAACTCTTTTCCTGGTATAGGTACTCTTTCTAAATTCTTCTTAGGCAACTGTGGAAGAGGTAAGGCTTTTTCTTAATCTACTGAGTTTTGGTTGCTTTTAACTCAAAAATAGTTTTCATGCCAAAGTGGTCTATCTTGGGGCAGCCTCCCTTGTCCCCTACCTTCTCAATAGCTATCATTTGATCTACAGTTACTGAACTTGGCATTGTAACTGAACTAACTTGAGTTTCCTCCTTGGTGAGACACATACAGAAACTACACCAGGTGGAATTGTCACACAAAGGAAACTTTATTTGTAGCAAATAAGGAGATCATAGGGAATAAATTCCAAAGCCCTGACTCTCCAAACAAGGGTAAATTTTTTTCTTTTTATTTAAGGTTAGGGTGAATATTTAGGTACGGGAGCCTTGTTATCTTCTGTAGGGTCAGGCTTAAGGTGGTGCATGTGTCTTAAAAAACATTGTTATCTAAATGAGTGTTGTGCCCAGCCTTGGATGGAGATTTTAGTATTATAATGAGATAAAGGTAATTATCAGTCACTCCATGGGTCTCTCCGTGGTCCATCTGTGCAGGAGTGAGTCAGGGCTTACGTTCAAACATGTTTGGTGGTCTAGGCAGGCCAGAACTCTTTGGGCAGGTGTTACTGCTAAAAGGGTAGTTTTGGTTTACATCATAGGATGCTATGCTTACAGGGTCTTTTGCCTGAGTTATGAGATAAGCTGGAAAGAAGAGCTTAAGGAAAAATTTTGGACAAAGGTGAGTGAGTACAAGCAGATGAGCAGTACAGGTCAGGTCTTGGGGCCTAGCTGGCGACAGCATGATTGTGCAAATGTGAATGGATTGTTATTGTCTGGTGAACAAAGATAGAACAGCATTAATTAGAATGTTCAAATATCTTTTATCAGACTCTTGAGATTCTCGGTAAAAAGTGGAGGATGTAAGAATTTTATATGTAACACCAAATAAAAATTTCATTTTGTGAGAATTGGCAAATAATATTCTTCTGAGGAATTCATATAATGTGCAGACAACTGTGATTATAAATAAAGGGGATCAGAATTTATCACCCCAAGATATGTTACCCTAGCATGAGGATTATTTTGAGCTACAGGCAATCAAAACCCAGCATATTCAGAAAAAGCTCTTTAGCTCCCCACTCAACTGCCTAAATTTACATTGGAAGGGGAGACTATACCAGGAAGAGGGCTGTTACCAGAGATACTTTTTCGCTTGAGAAACTTATCTGTATAACGGGGTACCTTTGTTTTCTAAACATCTCCTCTGCCTTCCTGTGAATGGCTTTCCTCTCCTTTGTAAATCCCAAACCCCTACCTCTTTCCTTAATTCAGTATGTTACATAAACCTCAATTGCCTGGCTGCCCTTTGAATCTTCCTATCTGTATGGGCCTTTGCCATAAGTAATTTTGCTTGTCTTTCTCCTACTTATCTGTCTTTTGTCAATTTAATTATAGAGCAGCCAAAAAAATCTAAAAGGGAAGAAGGGAAAATTTTTTCACCCCTACAAAAGCTAATTTATTTCACTATGCTGTATCCCAAAGAAGATTGCACATGCTTGGATATTGACTTTAAAGTTCAGGTCTTTTTTTTTTTCTTAATTTTAGGTCTCATCATAGATTTCTAGCAGATTTTAGCTATGATCTACAGTTATTAGCAATAATAGAATAAGATCAATTGCTTATATTAGACACCAAAGGCTCTTGCACTCCTGGTCCACACACCAATTAGCTGAAAACTCTGAAAGAGAAGAAAAAAAAAACCTGTCAACAAAGGAAAGGGCATATTTCACCTAATGAATAAGGGAAAAACTAAGGATTATTGAATAAATTATATGTCACTCTTATCTGGATAATTTTGCCATTCTAATGGCAAGGGGATGGGGGCAAAAATATCCTTTCTCCTTCAAGATCCTTACAGCTGGACTAAGAATCAAATTGACATGAGACATATTAACAGGAGAAAATCAAATTTGATGGTATACATATGGGGAATCCACACAGGCATGGAAATTCAAAAGACAGGGGAAATGAAGTCTATATGTCATTCTGAACTAAGGAGAAGGGGTTGGGTCCTGGAACTTCAGAGGAAAGGAATGCACTACACAGAGCAATAAGAGCAGATGTTTGGTAATTAGATGTTTGCCCTGCCGTACAGGTGGGTCACTCAGAAAAAAATTTATCTCTGCTAATAAACACTTATTCTTGGGAAGACCCCCAATTTAGATAATTCTATGTTATTAAGGGAGGGGCAAAAGTTTCTTTTGAGCCCATAGGGTCTCAGTTGCTTTTAGCTCATTTGGGGCAGCTTGCCCTGGCCACTATACTAAATAGGAATGAAATTCACATTAGCTACTCCTACCTTGGCATTCTTAGCATGGTAATGTTAGATACACCATTAATCATATGCCACTATACTCTCACTGTGGGACATCATGCTGTTACCCAATGATCTATTACAACCACTAACTCAGGAAATGAATGGGTAAACCCTGGCATGCTCCCCTGGCTGATGGCTCCATCCTGGGGAATCCCAAGGGAGCTGGACAGATCAAAAGTTTAGCTCCTGGCTGGGTATACCAACACTATTACGGAACAAATCCGATAAAGTTCTCACAAGAGAAGCCAATAAGTCAAGAGACTTGGATTTGGAAAAAAGAAAGGGAGAAACTTATTTTGGGTATCAGTAGTTGGGGGGAGGTGGCACACTCAGACTTTAACGACCACCTCTCTGCTGGCAAAACAGACACCTAGAGTTTTAAGTAGGTGAGAGCACTTGAGTAGGCAGAGAGCACATGATCATGGGTGGGGGTTGGTATATGTTCAGTCAGTGATCATGGACCTGGAAGGGGATATGTGGGGTGTGGTCTTCTAGGCATTCCCTTGCAATCAGGGCTTCTCTGGCCTAGCGATTGAAACGTTCCCATCATTGTAAAACATCTTCATCAATGTGTCAAGAGTGTGCAGTGAGAAATAAGCACAGTGAGTTAAATGGTCTTGTCTATTTCTGGTTTTAACTGTTGGGGCTTGCTGACAATTCTTTGCTGTATCATAATTACATACTATGTGATTGGCCCTTAATCCCGTTCAATTGCTTGCCAAAGCACAGTCTTCTGACTTGACCAACAAAACTAAATAATTTTACAAAAGTATTCGGGAATTCAATCTTGACTTCCTTTTACTTAATGTTTTTGAAAAGTCCGTCACTAATGAACAGAAGCTAATGAATTTCCATCCCATTCCCCTTTCTAAGTCTATCCCTTGATTAATATAGAATCTAGATAACTAGAGAACAGTCTACTTGGATATTATTAGATGTATTTTCCCCTTGGAAAAGTGTCCCTGAAATATTTTTTTATTCAGCAATATTTGTTTAGATCTTAAAATATTTTGAGGAATGAAGCTCACTACTACAAGGATTTTGAGAATGAAACTCACTATTACAAGGATTTTGAGAACAGTGCACATTAAGCTATGTTTTCTCTATTAGAACTCTTAGAACAAATTCATTATGATTTTAGCATCAGGAACACTCTGCCTCTTCTGAGTAATTTTTGAGACTAAACATATATGTCCACCTATATGTTCCTCTTTGAGTTGTTTGTTAGGAAGCTTAGAAACGTGGTGGCCTCCATTCAAACTAGTATGCTATTGAGGCAGAGTTTTGTGTATGTTTTATGTTGGTCTCAGCTATTGGCTAGAAATGCCTTGGGCAGTCATGTGGGCCTATACTACTTGTGGCAAGTCCCCATAGACATTTCTCCAACAAGAGCCAATGTTGTGGGGCTAGACCAGCCCTTGTGGTTCTTATTACTATTACAAGATGGACCTTAGTGATACCAATCAAGGAACTTTGAAAAATCAAGTTTTATTGCTCACAAGTCCTAAAGGGTACATGACACACCCAGGGGCACACAGCAAAGTCATAGAAAAAGAGGAAAAGCTCTGACCTGGAGTTCTGCTTTTTATTGGGGGCAAGGGTGGGGTGCCTAGGATTTTGTGGGCTTACTTTTTATTGGTGAATTTAAAACCTAAGAGCAGGAATTAAATGTGGGAATGGGAAAGCGGAGGTCACTCAAGGGGTCAGTGATGTAGGTCATCCAGAGCTTTCTGAAAGGGACTTCATGGGTGAGGTGTCCTGGTTTTTTATCTAGTTGTATAGCTGGCAATGTATTTATTTGAGATGGATGTCTTTGAAATGGATGCCTCAGTAACCAAAAGTTTAATGTCAAGCGCTTACATTACAAGCAAAAAAAAACTATCAGGTTTTTACACTATTTATACTAACCCCATCTTTGCTAAGTATTATATTGCTCTCCTTTCCTTCTTTTAGAATTCTTCCTCATACACTCCTTTTGTTTTGTTTTGTTTTGTTCCCCTGGGTGGGTTGTGGAAGTCCCTCAAGGGGGGAGATATCACACACACAATCTTCATCAGAGGAGTGGTGCTTACAGAAATTGCCAGTCCCCATTATGATGGTAGCAATGGCCTGGAGAAAGCTGCCAGAGAGAGCAGGTTCTTCAGAAGAGCCTGGTGAGGAGAGAAGGCAGAGAGAGACCGTGGTGATTTAGTGTTTCCTGGAGCACAACCTGGGAGAAAGATAGAGGGAAATGGAGTCCCAGGGATGACAGTGTGTGAGAGGGGCAGGCAGCTTGGGTGGTTTCCAGCTTTCGGGCTGGGTTTCAACCTCTGCCCTTCCTTGAATGCACCCAGTAGATGCCACCATGTTTCGTGGAAATTAAGATAATGACTCGGACCAACATAGCCAGACTGCCAACTGGAAGTTGGATGTGCCTGTGTGGGACTCTCACACAGATATCACCTTCCCCAGCTCTGTTCTTCACAGAGGTGCTGACCTCTACACACTGCATTTCCCAGTCCCCACTGTGTTCAGTCACTGAGAGGCACTTTGGGAAGATTAGTTGGAGTCTAGTCTTGAGAGAAGCCAGAGTACTTCTCCCTGTGTATTCTTTCTCCAGGGATGTTCTCACTTATCCCTCTTCTCTTGTGGTCCTGGTTCCTGCCAGACTCCAGTCCTTACATCCCACTAACAGCCTCATCACCATGTCCTTTCAACTGAAGATGGCTGTTGTTTCCTGCTGTTGCTAATTTCTGTGATGCCTCCCTGCCCCATATTTGGCCACCCCTCTAAGTTGCCACCTGCATAAATAACTTCTTCTATTAATTCACTTTATTAAAACATGACTAGAGCAGTTTTGGTTTTCCTAGTAGACCCTAATAGTTATCTTGCTGAATTTCATGTATTTCCATATAAGGTAACCTAAATCCTGTTGGAACACAGCAGAATCTGGATAGATGGAGAGAGAGGGGGGAGGAAGACAAGAGATAGTGGGGGGACACAGAGTGATGGTGGGAGGGAACAGAGGGACAGAGACGAGGTATTCTACGATTATAATGGTTGCAAACAAATTTCTACTGCGTAATTGCTTTCCAAGTTGCATTATTCAGACTCTTTGCAATTCATTCAGGTTTTCAAATTCATTTTTGCTTTCTTCATATTCTTTATAAGGTTGTTGTGAGAGAATGTGAAGAAATCTAACTTACGAAAAGAAACAATTAACTGTTTTTTTGCATGATTATGAAAGTAGTTGCAATCTTTTAATACTTTCCATTTCTCATTTGGATTTATTTTCAGCATTCTTCAGTCTTGCCTAAAATAACATTTCTTGCTTGCATGCTCTTACACTTTGAGACAATTCAAAAATTATGTGCAAAATCTGAGTTTTTCAAAGACACACTTGTTTCTTTTTAATGTCATTAATATTAATCATTCCTAGAAGTTCCTGATATTCACATGTGGGGAGTATAATGAAGATATTATAAATCTGTTTAACCTTACAGCAACCTACCAGCTGTCTTATTCCATATGTACTCCAGATATTTTTTTTCAGAATCCTTTAATGAGACATACTTGTATTATTATGTATGTATACATGACTTTAATGCTTTGTTAGGAGTTTACATCTTTTTTTTATTTTTCATTTTTTTAACATTCCTTTCTGACATGCCATATGGCAAGAAAAAACATGTGATGTGTGAGTTGTAACTCTTCAGTAGCAGATGTACGTCCATCGGAGACCTTGGGTTTCCTTTAGTTAAATATTTATGTGACATTCACACCACGAACTGCCTGTCTCAACAGACAGCACTGACTTGTTTTCCTCTACACAAATCTTTTTATAATAAGTATATTGACAAAGGCAGCCACTCTCCATTTTGCTAAATAATAATTATCAACATAAAAACAGCAATTATTATAAATTATAATTTTAAACTTTTGAAACAGAAGACTCTCCTCCCTTAAAAACAAGGCTAACATTTTGCAGACCGCTGTTTCATAATTATGTATTGCGTGCAGCATTTATTTCTTTTTTCACAATGCATGAATTTCTTTCATCTCAATTTCCTTATGATGTATACTCCACATCCTCCAATAAGATTTTGGGAGGAATAAAATAAAATAAAATACAGGAAAAGGGAAAAGCATTATGAAATTTTAAAATAAACTCAAGACTACAGATATAGGAGTTTCCAAACCCTAGACAGACTAATTTCCAATATTAAATGATAAATAATTGTTATAAATTTCCTGAAAATTAAGGCCAAAGAAAGTAAATGCTGTATCACTCACAAAGTATACTAATTTACATATCAATATTTTTTTTCTCCAGAATTCAACTGGGAATTTATCTTCTATGACACTGAAAAATAGAGTAGAAAATATCTTTAACTGTAACATAGATATCTTAAAATTGTAATTATTCCAGTAATACCTGTTTAAGTAAAATTTTCCACAAGATAGAATCACTGTTTTAATGGAAATTCTTCCATTTAATATAAATTTTTCCTTGAAATGGAGAATGTGATATTAAATCAACATAGAAGACTAAGACATAAGGTGCAGACACTTTATTTTTCTTTTTTTTTTTAAATAACTAGATTCAAATTTGGAAGAGAAGAAATATGTACTTATCAACATATTAGCTGTAGATTGTAAACATATAATTTAACCTTTCTTTTTTTTATCTTTATTTATTTATTTTTAGAGAGGGAGCACATGTGCATACACACATGAGTGGAGAAGGGGCCAAGAAAGAGGGGGAGAGAGAGAATCCCAAGCAGGCTCTGTCAGGGCAGAGTATGACACAGGGCTGGATCTCACAAACCATGAGATCATGACCTGAGCCAAAATCAAGAGTCAGAGGCTTAACTGACTAAGCCACCCAGGTTCCTGGACACTTTACTTTTTTTTATGTACTCTTACTTAATACTGGAACAAAACTTGGAAAATGTATTCCATGGATAGTAAAAATGTCCATGTGGCTATCCTCAAGTGTCAATGTGTTAAAAGAACATTCGGCAGGTGTTGAGGGCAGTCAAGACATGATGAATTCTCTGATAATTATATTTTATTTAGATATGTTGCTAATGTGAAAGTCGTATGCTGTATATAGCAAAAGCAAGGGAGTAAAAGCCATCGTTGTACTTTAAATTTTTAAGAATTAGATATTTATTATCAAAGATGATTCAGAATTGTTGTTGACATTAGGTGTCAGTAGTTGGATGTGTTTGTACTCAGAAAAGAGCTTTGGATCTTCTTAAAGTGCTATGAGAAAATGTCAGAAGTATGAAATTTATAGGAGAAATGACTGTGTGAAACAAAATATTAGGGAAGTGTTAGTAGCTCTGTATAATTCACAGAATGTCTACATTGTGTAAAGAATTATATCAGAACATGATTAATTAAACCGTAAAGCTAAAGGAAAGTTTTGATGTTATCATTTAACATCTATTGATTTGAATGCTGAAGAACACACACGGAATACAAACATTTTTGAATAAGTGGAATTGGTACTGAGGTGCCTTTGTAGGCATCACTTAGTCACCCAGACCATTCTCAGCATGAATCCACTACCAAAATGCCATAAATGTGAAGGGTGATGTTTTGTGTTTGTATTTTCACAGAACAAAGGCACTTATTCAGTTCACTAAAAGATCTACTGATTATAGATTAAAAAGTAAAAAAAATATGAGGAAATAGCCATTTGCCAATCATTTAAGGTTGGGATTTTATCTGGGCGTAACTGATATAATAATATAAGCATAAAAGGTAACTAGTAAAGATGAAAGACAAATTAAAATTTGTACAGAAGAAGAAAAGAATGAGAAAATTCATGTCAATGTTTAAAGAACCATTTTGATAAATTGTCCCGTGTTAGTTAACTCAGGAGGCTAGTTCAAGGAATTTCTGGATGTTATAACTATGCAGAAGATAGCAATTAGTTTGTAACATTTCCAAGAGTAATTTTGGTTTAAATCCAAGGGTTTACATGGTAACTGACAAACAGTACCTTGTTCCATCAAGCTTTAACTTTGAACAGTTTTAAAGGACTAAGAGAAAGTAGGCCAATCCATTAGGTTGGGTAAAACTCCTCTTTAAACTATGTTTACTTATAATATGCAACAATTTAAAGGGAGAATTATTTACAGCTTCAGTAGTTGTGACAGCAAATCTTAAAGACTTCTCTTGAAGGAATGATTCTAGCTCTCTTTATCTCACATAAATTTCAGGGCCTTACAGTCAGCTTTCTGTTACCTCTGCCCAATCCTACTGTATCAGAAGTGCCCTACCCCTTCACTGCTCCCTTGTTACTAATAACTTGATTTGGAAAAATCGTAACTATGAATGCATAGTTGTGCCAAGAAAAATATTTCATAATTTTTAAGTAGTGGTATTACTTAAATTCATCTATTGTGTATTTCCATTCTGTGAAAAGTGGGATCACAACTAAAATATAATACCAGTTGCAAACTCTGTTTCAAAGGTTGTAGTCTCCCAAACGACAAAGGTGAGGCACATTGGTAACTTTAACCACATCAACTATGAAGAAGACTGAAATAGCTAAATGTACACAAGACAACCACTAAAGTAAAAGTCAGTGGTTCACATGCACAGTGCAGAATCCTTACATTTCAATTTTCTAGCAAAACTTAACTCTAATTCTAATCTTTGGAGTTGATTAAAGATAAAATCAAAGTCAAAGGTGAAAGAGTTAGAAAGTGCTGCAGGAACTTGGAAGTCAAACTTGGTGATTTCCCCTCTCAGAAACAACAGACAAATGACTCCTAGGTAGAGGTGTACCTCATTTTATTGTGATTTGCTTTATCGTGCTTCTCAGAAAATGTATTTTTTAAACAAACTAAAGTATGTGGCAACCCGGCATGGAGCTGGTCTATTGGTGCACTCCATGTCTCTGTGGAGACATGTGGTACATGTCTCTGTACCACCCTTTGGTAATTCTGGCAACATTTCAAGCTTTTTTAATTATTACTGTTATATTCGTTACAGTGATCTGTGATCAGATCTTTGATGTTACTACTGTAATTGTTTTGGGGTGCCACAAACTGTGCCCATACATGATGGTGAACTTAATCTATACATGTTGTGTGTGTTCTGACTGCACCAATCAGGCATTCCCCCTCTCTCTCCCTCTCCTTTGGTCTCCCTAATTTCTGAAATAAAACAATACTGAAGTTAGGCCAGTTAATAACCTTCTAATGACCTCTAACTCTTCAAGTGAAAGTAAGACTTACACATCTTTCACTTTAATTCAAAAGCTAGAAGTTATTAACCTTAGTGAGGAAGACATGTCAAAAGCTGAGATAGGCTGGAAGCTAGGTCTCTTTCACCAGTGAGCCAAGTTGGGAATACAAAGGACAAGTTTTTGACAGAAATTAAAAGTCCTCCTTCAGTGAACACACAAATGATAAGAAAGTAAAACGGCATTATTGCTGACATGGAGAAAGTTTTAGTTGTCTGGACACAAGATCAAACTAGCCATGACATTCCCTTTTTTCATGCCTGCTAATACAACATCCGTTCTGGAACCCATGAATTAAAGAGTAGTTTTGACTTCCATGTTTTTTGTTTTTGTTTTTGTTTTTTATTTAAGAAATGCATTTTGTAAGGCTATAGCTGTCATAGGTAGTGATTGAAATAAATTGAAAATCTTCTGGAAATGACTCATCATTTTGGAAGCCCTTAAGAACGTGTGTGATTCATGGGAAGAAGTCAAAATATCAACATGAATAGGAGTTTAGAAGAAGTTGATTCCAGCCATCATGGATGACTTTGATGGGTTCAAAACTTCAGTAAAGGAAGTAACTGCAGAGGTGGTGGAAATAGCAAGAGAAGTAGGATTAGAAGTGTAGCCTGGAGATGTGACTGAATGGCTGCACTCTCATGATAAGCCTTTCAGAGATGAGAAGTTGCTTTTTTAGGGATGAGCCCAGAAAGAAAATGGTTTCTTGAGATGAAAGCTACTCTTGGTTAAGATGTTGTGAGGACTGTTGTAATGACAACAAAGCATTTAGAAAATTACATTAATAGCATTTGAGAGGATTGACTCCAGTTTTGAAAGAAGTTCTACTCCGGGTCAAATGCTCTCAAACAGCATCTCTTGCTACAGAGAAATCGTTTGTGAAAGGAAGAGTCAATTGATGTGGCAAACTTCACCGTTGTCTTACTTTGAGAAATTGCCACGGTCACCCCGACATTCAGCAACCACCACCCTAATCAGTCAAGAGTCATCAACTTCAAGGCAAAAAGGTTTCAACTCAGTGAAAGTTCAGGTCATTGTTGGCATTTTTTAGCAATAAAGTATTTTTAAATTAAGGTATGTACATTTTTTTAGACAAAAGGCTATTGCACAGTTAAAAGACTACAGTGCACTCTAGACATAACTTTTATATGCACTGGAAACCAAAAAATTCATTTACTCACTTTACTGTGGTGGTCTAGAACTCAACCTGCAATATATTCAACTATGCCTGTGCTGAGATTTATAGAAGTACTTATTATGGTTTAAGGAGATTTAGCTTAATTTACCACTTGACCTTAATATGATTTAGTTAAAATATATACATATATTTTTATATTATTTGTGAGGTAAAATAATTTTTGCTCAGCTATAGTAATGTTCCCTTTTGTTCTGACAAAAAAAAAAAAGAAGAGAGAGGGAGGAAGAAGGAAAGAAATTTGAAAGTTCTCTTAATGAAACAACATGTAGACACATTATATTTCATTATGTATCAGCCTAGTATTTGTGCAAATGAAAAATTTGTTAGCAAAATATCCCAAAAGATAAGCGCACAGAAGGAATGACGGAAGCCAGACAATTTGTGCCTGCACTTCAATCAGGAAAGTCAGAGCAGTGAGCTAAATTAGAGACAAGGATGACAAATTGAGATGGGAATTTTAAAATTTTAAATATACACTTCTGGCTTTCATAACACAGAAATATTTGTTTATTTGCTTCCCTCATCGCTGTTAGAATTGATCTTTTCCACATCTTCCTTGGATTTCTTTTTCTTTTTGCACCCCTTCTGAAAGGGAACAAGAACTCCAGTCTTGAATAACCTTCCTCCACAGAGCCAAGATATACTCTAAGAACTTTCTGGGGAACTCCCAGTTGCTGGAAAATAAGTTAAAATCTGGCAAATGGATTTATCAAGTGTTACAAAATTTAAAATGTAGATGTTAAAAGCTTAATACCCACTGCAACATTAGCACCATATCCTTGATCATATTAATGACATAGACTAGACATTACTCTAATGACCATCTTAGTTCTAAAGCCAAAAGTACTTAATGAAATTGCCTTATATTTATAACCGATAAATGTGAAGCATAGGTGCATTTACATGTGATTGAAAGCTACATTGAATTATATGGCATTCTTTGGAGAGAATTTTACTTTTAGATTTATTTTTTGGAAAAAATCAAACAGCTGCTTTTAGTTTAAATTGTTTACTCTTGCTAAAAGCAATGGCAGTCCAGAAACATTTTTCTATCAAGGTTTATCTCCACTTGTTAAAGTTTAGATAAGAGACTGCCAGATTTTCTGCTTCAAAAGAGATAAGAACAAATGTAACCACAGACACTGCTCATTTATCACCAGCGTGTATGGTTTTACACAACAAAGTAAAAATGCATCTATCTCCACTTAGAAAGAGGATACATTTGAACTAGACCAAGAAAGAAACATCAGATATTTAATTTCAAAAGATAGTGGCACAGTTTTTGTACAAAGGAGAGAATAATTCATAACTAATACAATAATGAAATTTTAAAGATAAAGTTGGGGCGCCTGGGTGGCGCAGTCGGTTAAGCGTCCGACTTCAGCCAGGTCACGATCTCACGGTCCGTGGGTTCGAGCCCCGCGTCAGGCTCTGGGCTGATGGCTCGGAGCCTGGAGCCTGTTTCAGATTCTGTGTCTCCCTCTCTCTCTGCCCCTCCCCCGTTCATGCTCTGTCTCTCTCTGTCCCAAAAATAAATAAACGTTGAAAAAAAAATTAAAAAAAAAATAAAGATAAAGTTGATAAATTTTGAACTTCACTACACTCAGGTGCTTTTAAGGGTTTTTGGAGAAGTCTGAATGGTTTAAAACAGTCACTTATTTTTATTCTGTTGCTCAGGATTAAAACATAGTGATATTTTTATATAAGAAGAGTACTAATATTTTTGATGTTTGTATTGTACCCCTTTTGCTCAGCCACTAACATTTGTATGCACTTAAACACATAAATTATTGAGGCGCCTGGGTGGCTCAGTCAATTAAGTGTCTGACTTCAGCTCAGGTCATGATCTCATGATTCCTGGGTCTGAGTCCCACATGGGGCTCTGTGCTGTCAGTTCAGAGCCCGGAGCCTTTAGATTCTGTGTCTCCCTCTCTCTCTGTTCCCCCCCCCCACACTCTCTCTCTCTCTCTCAAAAATAAATAAACATTAAACTTTTTTTCTAAAAAATGCATAAATTATTGAGAATTATTAATCATTATAGATAAAATAATGCTCAGGAATTATTGTGTAGATGGTATAGTCTGGGCAAGTTGTTAAGCACAGAGATTTAAAAGACAACAAATAAAGAATTCTAGAGGGAGGAGGTATTTTTTAAAAGATACACTTAATCAGAATGTGGTAAGATAGGGATTATGGGAGAAAATGAGCAATCATTTTATGGATAAGGCAAGATTCATGGACAGGAGGATATTAAATCTGAGACTTGGAAAATAATCAGGGTTATATCGAATAAAGAATGATAAAAGGAAAGGCACTCTGTTTAAGAGGCATAATCAAAGGCACTGAATTGTAAAAGAATATTACGAATCTGGGGATAGAAATATAGTATGACTTTTACCAGGTGGTGAAATGGTCTGGGGGGAAACAATGGAGCAGATAGAGATTTGGGCCAGATAATGAAGATAATTTAACTGAACATTTGGCATTTTAAGATGGTAAATTTCCATCACGTCAAATAGGTTACCATGGCTAAAATATCTTTGGGTAGCGAAGTGAAAAAGAGGCAGATAAAAAGACTGGAGGTGCATATGTGTGTGTGTGTGTGTGTGTGTGGATAGAGAGAGAGAGAGAGAGAAGGAGAAAGAACAAATTAAGAAGGGTTTTGCACATCACATAGTAAAAAGTTTGTATTTAACTTCAGCCAGTGAATGATCACTGAATTTAAGCTGGGAAATAACACAATATAAGAATAAGAATGTGAAGGAATCGAATTGCACAAGGCCAGAGACATGTTAAATTGGCCTTCCCGTAATTCTTCCTCCCCTTTTTAGTAAAAGCACCTTTCACTCTTTTTCTGACTCTGGGGGCAAGGAACATCCTATGCTACCTTGGCTGGGTTTAAGTACAGTATCCCTTATCTCTGGCTACAGTGAAAGGACTATAGACAGATATATGTGCTTAACAGAAGAAATTAAGGTTTCCCCCAGAATTATTATTTTTTTTCATCCATTGCTGCTAGGGAAGAATTTACTTTCATCGTAAGAACAAAGCCACTTGCAACCTTAGGACTAGCTCTTGAGGAAATAGCTGCCTGAAAACTATGGATTAGAGCTAAACACGGGAAGAGAGGGACTAATTCCTGATAGAAATTACTTACATCTTCATTTCCAATCATCTGTACTATTAGCCCCATTTTGTTTCTCAGTTTTGTTTATGAGTATAGCCCATGGCACTAATTGTTCCTCTGCCTTTACCTGTGCCCTTTGCAATGTGAATTTTCAGCCCCTTTCATTTAGAAGTGAATCTATTTCCCCCTTTGAACTGAGATAGCCTTGTGACTTGCTTTGGCCAATAGAATGAGGTAGAAGTGACTGTGGGCCACTTTTTGAGCCTGTGCCTCGAGAGGCCTAGGGCAAGTTGTTCTCTTGAAACTCTGCCATTACCATAAGAACAAACCCAGAGCAATCTGCTAAAAGGTTGGGAGACCACCTGGAGAAGAGCTGAGTCAGCCTCACCAGTTGGTCACCAACTTGGCAGCCTATCTCAGTCACCTATGTTAGCCCAGCCAAACAGTTCATATCAGTAGAATTACTCACCTAACTCAGACTTCAGAGCAAAATACGTTTTAGTGTTATATTCCATTGAGATTTTATGATTGCTTCTTATGCAGCATTGTTGTGTCAGTACATAATTAATATAATAAGCTAATAAATTTTCTCTTTTTGAATAAGTTGAGTGGATTTGAAATTCTGACCTGTCTAAATGAACCCTATTACAACTGGTTAAGAAGGCATGTTGATACCTAGAGGAGAGTTCAAGCTTAAAATGCTATGGAATGCACAGGACATTAATATTAGAAACCAATCTGATAGGTAGTGCACAAAACTTGTTGTACAATTGGATATGGTTTGAGAAGAAAGGGGGCATTATTAAAAATGATGTTGAGTTTTTGGGGTGCCTGGGTGGCTCAGTCGGTTAAGCGACTTCGGCTCAGGTCATGATCTCACGATTCGTGAGTTGGAGCCCTGCATCCCGCTCTATGCTGACACAGCTCAGAGCCAGGAGCCTGCTTCGGATTCTGTGTCTGCCTCTCTCTCTGCCTGTCTCTCTCTCTTTCTCTCCCTCTCACTGTCTCTCTCTCTCTGAAAAATAAACATTTTAAAAATGTTTTTAAATGATGCTAAGATTTCAATCTAGAAAAATTGAGTGATTTGTAATTACAATGGAGAATAAAGAAGGAGAGCAGATAAGTGTGGCCTGGGGAAAAACTAAGCATAATTTAGGTATGTTGTATCTGATGTTGTAATGGACATAAAGGCAGAAGTGAGAGCAAGAGTACACATTTAATTTTTCTAGTGACATGGATAGGTCAAATGCAATGGAGTCTGAGATGAAGGCATTGGGCTTGAAAATCAGCAAGGCATGATTGAATTTTCTAAGAGCAATTTCGATGAAAAAATAAAGTCAAAATGTAATAAAAAGAATAATCTGCTTTAATTATTAACAGCTAATATTACATTCTATGTATTGACACCTATCTTTTTTGAAAGGGGGGAATACATATGTATTTACTTACTCATTCAACATTTATTTATTGCCTACTCTTTGTCATATGTTTTACTAGGCATGGAGAAAGAGACTCTGATCATAGTCTAGTAAAGGTGATACCCATGTGTACCTATACATGAAGAACACTAAAAAGATGACAAAGGAAAACATTAAATATAAAATGCCAGATTATCACAGAGAAATAGCCAGCTCTACCTTTCATAAGGCTTCCTGAAAGATAAAATATGAATTGGTTTTTGAAGTATGAATATAAGTTCTCCATTTGGATAAGCAAGTAAATGATCACTCAGGCAAAACAAACAGAAAAACAAAACAAAAACCAATTGGCCTGAAAGCACAGACTTGTAACGTAGTAGGGATTTTGCAGGAGCACAAATTGTGCTGTGGAAGTTGTAATCCATGACAGTAGGGGCAAAAACAATGAGGTGAGGGACAAAAGCAGATCATGGAGAGCTTTGCACATTCCTAAAATTGAGATTTGTCCTATAGAGAGTTTTAGGAGTGGAAGACACTTAAGGCAAGGAGCTACAAGATCAGAATTTTGTTTAGGAAGATAGCTCAGAGGACAGTATAAAAAGAAGTACAGAATAAGGCTGGCATAAAAAAGACAGTCCAGGTATAACATATTTTTTCAAACACGAGTCATTCTCAGAAGTCATCAGAATGGTTTGCATATCAACATATTACCTACATATGTCTCTGCTTAATGCTTTATTTTATATCAACTTGCTTTAACATTCAAGCCTATCCATTCAGAGTGAAAACTTTTTATCTTAAAATAAAATATATGACTTTATTTTTGTGGTTTAGTCTTACATGCCATCTAAAATAAGCTTCTGTACTACTGACGGCATATGAACAACCTGGAAAACAACACCCTCTGTAATTGTCAGTGATAACAAAAGGGACAAGATAGACACTAAGAGAGAGAATCACCAAGACCTGGATGATTGGGTAATGGTGGTAATATCAGCTAACTTTATATTGGACACTTTATATATGCTGAACACAATTATAAGCACTTCACCCTATGAGGATATTGTTATTGTCTCCATTTTATGGAATTATCGATGGGAAATGATGCATAGAGTCTAGTAGGATGGTAATCAGTATTCTCATACTGTTGGTTTTCTCTAAACACGCACATGGATAAAATAAAAAAATCAATATCATTGTGAATAAGCCAACATGTATTATGCACTTGTATATTATTATTGCATATTGTAGTGGAGTTTTGATGGTAAGTCTAGGCACAAAGAAAAAAACATATTCTCCCATGCTTATAAAAACTAACTTCTTGTCTTCCACTACTATACACTTCTCTGTGGAGTTATTCTTAAAGAATGGCAGAAAAATGAGGATTATTGAAAAATCTGATTGAGATAGGATTTCATAATCCCAAGAGAAAACTTTGATGAAATTGAGTTGGAATGTATAGCTTGGGCATACATCCTACCTTCTGCCAACCTGTCTTTTTTCCCCACCCCTATTCTTTTGGTAAATAAATATTGGGTACTTACACTGTGAGAACTACTAGAATTATAGGACTAAACATACACCTCTCTACTTCTTGGAGTTTATATTTTATGGATACAAGAGAGACAATTAGCAACTAAGTTAGATTTTTAGTATGTTGGATGACCATAAGTGGTATGCAGGAATAAATAAAGCAGAGGAAAACAATAGGGAAAGCCTGAAATATGGGAATACAGTTTGTAATAGGGTGGACAAGAGAAGGTCTCATTGAGTGCTTTGTACTTTAACAAAGACCTGAAGGAAGGAAGTCATGCAATAACTGAAATAAAAGCATTCTTTGCAGAGGTAAAGAGTGAGAGCTGGAAGGCTCAGCTAGGATCTTAGCCTACAAAGAAGAAGTGGAAGAGAAAGAACCAAACAATGGCAACCACCCTTTAAGTTATAGTGAGTCCATTTGCTGGTTATTGTGGTTTATGATAACTTGAACTCTGATCAGGCAGACCAGCAACTAGTTCTTCATTAAAGAAAGCCAGGAATGGGTTTAACAGAGGAATTCATGGCATGAAGAAAGGGCAAAAGTGTTCTCCCTAATGCTAGTCTGGTTTGATGAATGAAAATTAGTTCCTCATAATGGTGGTATTGGGAGGCAGGGGACAAAAGAGTTTAACTTTTAAATGTTGTTGATGATTTAAGACTAGATCCTTTAGACAATTTGAGTCCATTGTGGTTTTTAAGTTGGATTGCTAAACTTGTTTCTGGAAATATAAATTGTACAATACAAATAGTATTCATTATGTACCCTTAAATAAGTGACATTAAATGGTCTAATAGAAAGAGTAAAGGCAATGTATTTATAGATACATATTCTACCTTTTGCAACCATTTATCACCTTTAATTTTTAACTGAGAACCAGTTTCCCCTTCCTTTTGTAAAATTATATGTTATTACATATCATATAATCATATATCATCATATCACTTTGTACAATGACAATATATCTAACTTGCATTATAGCTGGACAAAATTCACATGGAAGGTATCCAATAAATATTTTACCACCACTGCTTTTATTCATAGGGTTGTTCTGAAGATAAAAATAATTTGTACATTTATACATTTAAAGTTCTTAGTATTAACCCTGGCACTTATAAAGCACAGTGTTTCATTTTCCTTTCTCTTTACTTTTAAACTGAAATAAGTGTTTGATGACATTAGTTTTACAAGAAAAGGCAAAAAAAAATCTCATTTTGAAAATGCTGTAAGGAAATCTTAGGAATTAAGCAGTGTGATTTAAAAAAAAGTGACAAAAATAAACTTATGTGCTATCCATTCACACAAGAAATAATAGTTTTAAAATGAAAGGCTGACCTCTTGACACACCACTAAAATATAGAATGATTTCAGGTATGAGAGAAAAAAAAAGGCCTATAAAGATCATCATGGAAAGATGCACATGATATAATGTTGAACATGCAAAACAAATTATAAACTAATATATACAGGCTGATCAAATATTAGAAACAAATATGTATTATTATAAATAGAATACTATTTGAAAGATATATGCCAGATTATTGATGTTTCTGTGATGATGTGTTACTTTCAATTTTAGCTTATATTGTCATATTGTTCTGCATTCTTTGCATTTTGTATACTTATAGGCATGTATTACATTTTTATTATAAATACAAAACTTGGTAATGCCTACACACACACACCCCTTAACAAGCTATTTGTTTATTGTGCACTGAGATAATACATGAAAGATAGCACTAAAGAACAAAACACCAATTCCTTTTACGCAGCGACCCAGCTCACAAAAATGCAAAGGGGAAGTGGTGGCTTTACCTTAATGAAGATAAAGCTGACATTGAGAAAGAGCAGGGGAGGGTAATTAAAGAGACATGCAGAGGCATGCCTCCACTCATGTTCGGTTCCTGACTACCAACACCGCTGCTGTGCATGGACAGCAGAGGCAATCTGTGAGGCTTACAATTAAGTAAATAAAGATAAATCTCACCCTTTATTCTACACAGAATGAGAAGCATAAGGAGTCAGGGACTGAGGTGATAAGTAGCATAGAATTAAACTTCAGCATATGGTACCTACAGCCACTCAGAGACTTTTCAGAGAACCCAGCTAGAATTAAGAAAGTTTGTGTCATTTTCAAGTGATAAATTGGAAGTAGAAGATTTGGAAATGGATTAATATGGAGTCATAAAAAGTTTTATTCTAAGTTACAAACACACAAAAAAATGTTGGCAATGGAAAGGGGAAAAATGCTATTTTTCATATAGGGGAGAACTCAGATTTTTCTCTTTTAAACACTTTGTGAACATTTTGCATTTGTATATATTATGTTTTCTGCTTAGATACACCCGAGGTTGAGAGAGAACATTTGGAAAAACACAAACTCAAATTACCTGCTAATCCAATATATCATGTTTAATTTATTTTCTCCCTCAATTAAATCTTGTCCTTTCAAAGATCAACTATAACACACAATCTGCAAAATCTCATAGCCCCTACTTTTATCTATATTAAATGTGGGTGCATGCATATACAATAGAGTAATAAAATTTAGTGAAATAGTAAGAATAATTTAAAATCACTCCTTTGTCCATCATCTTATGATGACAGATGTTGCCATTTTGGTTTCTAGACATTCTACATTCTCTTTTTCACGTTTATTTTTACAATAAGCACTAGTATTTTATATGTAACCTCAGCAATGTAACACATTTCAGTGGCAGTAAAATGTATCTGAGTTTGCACTATATGTTATATCATTGTAAAGCTGGATATCTACTTTCTTGTTTTTAAGTATTACAAAATTGCATAAAGTACTAAGTATAATTATTATGAAATAACATATTTGTATGTTTTTTTCTCTGTATATACAATTGTTTTCTTACACTAGACAAGTTAGCCTCCTTGGCCACACTCTCTGTCCCAAACCAGAGTTGCTTGTTGGCAGGTCAACTCTAAATCAACATGTCTTCATTGGAAGTGTCTGCCTGTCTGAATTTTAATTTTGGTTCATACACGAAAGCACTGATTTTTTTTTCTTATTCCATAGAATCTTTTTTCCTAGCTCTATTGAGGTATCATTGACAAAATTGTCATAGAAACTTAATGCATATTGTGTGCCATTACTTACTGACCTTCATGTAGGAATTTTAGTGTATCTTAGTTGTAATCCTCAGAAGCATAATTATATTGATCAAGGTAGGCTCGGTTATAGTAATGCCATGGTGTTGAACAACATGAATATCCTAGTGGTTTCCGAGACAAAACCTTTATTTCATTTCTACCCACATATCCACTACTAGTAACGAGGGCATGGAAAGGGCCATCCTCAGAACTAGCGGGGCTTGTATTCAAATTCTAGCTCCTCTTGGAAGCCAAAGCAGGAGAAAGTGTTCCTGTTACACTATATGAAGAAACCAAAATAGATGAAGCCAGAAAGCAAACTACTAATGATGCTCCATTGACACTTAGGTTTTCATATGTTGTTGATGGGAGCTTAAATTCATGCTTCAGTTATAGTCATCTCAATAATCTGGTAATTTTTTATCTGAGGCTCTAAATAAATAGAGATTTTCACCTGTTTGTTAGATCTATATGTTTCAATGAAATAGTTGGAGCATTTTTTTTTCCAGAATTGGGAAAGTGTTTTTTAAATAGTATGATTTACATTTTTTTATGTGAAGTATACGGAATTTACTTTAGGACTCCAAAGGATCGTCAAAGTAACAGACAGTGAATGTGGTAGGCTATGTTATTATTCACAAATGCCCCTCCCCCTCCCTGAGGAAGGATTACACTGTCTGTCTCACAGATGCAGACTTGGCCACATGACACACACTCATCACTGAACTGAATGCAGACGTGATGTGTGTTGCCTCTGGGCAGCAGCTCTGAGTCCCTTCTGCAGCGATGACTGGCCATGGTCCAGATTCAGGCTTTTCCGTCAAGCTGAGTAAGCAGAGCTTCCTAGTACATTTAGAAAAAAATATCCTAAAAACAACAAACTCCTAACCAAGGGCTACAAAGCTCTCCGTATATGATCTGACTCCTGTCTACGTATGAACCCCATCTTCCATTACTCTTCAGACTCTCCTCCAGACACTAGGCACCTTCGTTGCTTTCATTCTTCAAGCATATGCCACTCCATGTCCTTTGCTAGTGCTTCCTTCCCCATGAGGATGCTTTTTTTCCTTCTTCTGTTTTTGGTCTCTACTCAAACATGATCTTCAGGGAGAGGTCTTCCCTGATCATAGATGTAAGACCTCAGGTTTTTCTTCTGTCTCCCTACTCTTTTATTTTCACTTCTAAAATCACTGTTTTTATATTTGTAGAATTTCTTCACTTGTTTACTGCCTGAGTTATTCACCACTCTGTTCCTAGTGCTTAGAAAAGTACCTGACACATAACATCTGTTCAATAAATATGGGAAGGGTAAATTAATTAACAAATATTATAACTTAGAACAGGGCCAAGTTTTATATTCTTGAATAAATGGTTTGTGGTCTTGCTGCAAGGAATTTCCCTAAATATCAACAAGCAGAAAATGAATTAACTCCTTGAATTATATGCTTAAAAATGCAGAAAGCAGAACATACAAATACAGCAATAATGCTAGTATATCTATCAAAATAGATGTTTTAGCTATCACGTATAAAGAATATATATTCTTATATAAGGAATATATATAAAGAACATATATATCTATATAGATATCTATATAGATATATAGATATATAGATATATGGCGGAGCATGAAAAATCTGTGGTAAAGAGCATGGGTTGAATGCAGTCACTTAATGGTAATCACCATACCTAGCTCTTAACATTCATTAACTTGCAGGTAAAATGAAGATATACAGATTATTCTGAAGCTGACATTAGAAATCTCTCATTTCTTAGTATAGTGGGATATAGGAAGCACTCAAAAAATATTAGCTGTTGTATATTAACTTTAATAAATATGTTTTAACTTGGGGGTATATAACACACCATTATTTGGAAGTAGATTCACTAATGATAAATATTTTCCAAATGAAATGTCTACTTAATAATTAAAAGTTGGCATTATATTAGATATACATATTAAATTAAGAATTTGGCCATTATAAAATAAAACCCCCTTTCTCATAACTATATGGAATCAGAATTCATATAAGAAATTCCTATGAAATATCAGGCTTTAGTGGTACTTTTTAATATACTGCATTGTTTATCACAATAATATAAATATGTTGAAACGGTTGCTAGAAAAATTTTATATATATATATATTTTTTTCTTAATGTTTACTTATTTTTGAGAGAGAGAACATGAGCAGGAGAGGGGCAGAGAGAGAGGGAGACACAGAATCCGAAGCAGGCTCCAGGCTCTGAGCTGTCAGCATAGAGCCTGACATGGGACTTGAACTCATGAACCGTGAGATCATGACCTAAGCCAAAGTTGGATGCTTAACTGACTGAGCCCCCACGTGCCCCTAGAAAATGTTTAAAAAGTACTATTCCATTTTCAGTCCTGCATAAAATCCAGCTCTTTCATAACTATCCAGTATCTCATCAAATCACACAAGTGTTACCTGAAGTATTCATGATGAGATAAGTATAATTTTGTCTTCCTAATTTCAAGAAGATATTATTTCAGTTTTTTTTTCTTGTCTTCTTTAAAACTTGTTCATTGTACATTTTCTTCCCACAGAGTATAGAAAATTGATTACGGTAACAGTATGCATAACAAAAAGTAAAATATATTTAAATAGCAGGAAGGAGGAAGGAAGAAAAGAAGGAGGTCCCTCTCCCTTTAATAACACTTCCCAGGAATTCCTTGGCCACAACTCAGTCACATGGCCAAATCTTGCTGGAAGGGTGGCTAGGGTACGTGGTATGTCAGGGCCCACATGCCCAGCTAAATATTAGGGACTCTGTTACCAAGGAAAAAATGGAGAATGGATTTGGGGGAAACACTAGCAAACTCTTTGCTAAAGGAGATTTACTTTTCTGAAGAAAATATTTAAGTCATCTTTTCCCTTCTTACTGACTATTGAGAATTGTTCACAAATTTGAGGAGAATACCTAGCACATAGCCTCACCCTGTCATTTCAATAAAATGCTTTTATCACTAGGTGAGTTAGATAATTATGTCAATACTTGCTTTAATTCAGTATTGTAATAATATGAGTTTGTTATCTCCCTACCCTGTTGCTGCAGGGAAAATAGGTTCTTTAAGGATATCCATCTAAAAACAGATGGAACAGATCTAGAGCAGTGTTTTGCTCCCAGAAAATCAGGCTGGCAGGAACTGAACAAGAAAGTGGGACCCAGCCAGCCAGCTGGTTGGGATAAAGGCCCAAAAGAGGTTACACCTACGGTCAAACTCAAAAACTTAAGTAGAATATAGCAAATAATGGAGATAGGAGGGAGAACCATTTCAGGAAGACAGAACATCCATGACAGAGCTAGTGCGGCAAGAGACAAAGGAATAAATGAAAACAAACAAACAATAAAACAAAACAAAACAAATCACTTTTTTTTTTTTCCAAGCAGCTAACATGGCATCTGTTTGAAGCACCTTAACAAGGAGGGAAGAGGTATTGAGTGAGCTCTGAGGTCACTGAGTAGCTTCGTCTACAGGATATAGGCTGTATCCTGGCAGATGGAGAGCCAGATAATGACTGTAGGCATGGGCTGCCCATTTCATATGGCTTTTAAGTAGATCACTGTAACAGCACAGATGATGATGGCTTCAGGGAGAACCAATGTGGATTCAGCGTTTTAGGAAACTTCAGTCAAGGGAAATGATGACGGCTTCACCCAGGGAAAAGGAGGTTAAAAAGAAGAAGAATGATGATTTTCAAGGCATAATTAGGTGTCCAGATCAGCAGACCTAGCTGTCTGAGCTGTGGACAAGTGAGAGAAGCACGGGAGGAACCAGGGCTCTCACTCTAGTTTTGGTGGTTTGCACATGGTACTGCCACAGTGTCGTAGACTCTGGGTCTAGAGTTCTTTCTTGTCTAGCAAGAAAGTGGGACACAGGATTAAAAGTGAGAGATGGCTAATGTCTGGGAGAAGACAAGAGCCCAATTAAGGGTTCTCGCTCCATTTTTATTAGGATCGGAAGGCTTACAAACATGGTGATGGACATGCACAAAGAGACAATAAATCTATGAACATTAACTCACGGACATGAGGGAAAGAGGGTTTTGAAGATATAAGGGGTTAGAGGTTTGGGTTAATACAAAACAAAATCCTGGCACCCCAAAGCCTGGTGGAAGGTTGTTTACAGCAGACGTAAGGCACCAACCACTTCTGTGAGACAAGAGAGACAGAGCAAGCTACCTCAGGGTCAACAAGGCACCTGTCTTTTGTTAACTAGCTTTGCCCTGCAGGGGTCTATAGCCATATTACCTGTTTACTTTCCTTCCTGTGAAAGCAGCCTTCTGCTATAGTACTAAATTGGGGGGGGGGGTATTTCCGCCCTAAATACCTAATCTTGTTTACCTCCTATACCTTTGTTCCATATTGGGGCCTTTGCCTCACTCTCTCTATACCGGGGCTTTTGCCCCACTCTCTCTGTACCTGTTTACCTAATCTTGTTTACCCAAACTTGGGTGTGAGTATCTATGGTTTTCTAATTCTTTATGCCTTGTTAACCCATCCATGCTAGCTCAGAGAATTCCTAAGCTTACTCCCCACACAACTGAAATACAGAACAGAAAATAATAAAGGAAAATCAGGTTTAGAGGGAAACCGCATGGTGTGGGTTTGAATATGTTATCTGAAGTACCTATTGTACATCCAGGTGGAGAGAGGCACAGAATTGTTTCTGAGTAAAACCCAGGAGAGCGATTCTGGACTCTAGGTCCACTAAACTCGAAGCATAACAACACTATAAGAAAGGTCCAAAAATTTCAATTGACTAAAATGCATGCCACATTATTGGGAGGCTAATAAAAACAACATTTTTTTAGTTTGTCTTTTTTTTTTTCATTTTTTAACATTTATTTATTATTTTTGAGTGGGAGAGAGAGACACACAGAGTGCAACTGAGGAACGGGGAGAGAGAGAGGGCAACGCAGAATCTGAAGCAGGCTCCAGGCTCTGAGCACTCAGCACAGAACCCAATGTGGGGCTGGAACCCATGAACCATGAGATCATGACCTGAGCCAAAGTTGGACGCTTAACCTGACTGAGCCACCCATATGCCCCATTTCAGTTTGTCTTTTGGAAAAAAAATTCCACAAGGTCAAGTTTATGCAACTGTACATTATTAACTACATGCTGAAGGGATAAAACTTCAAATGGGCAGAGAACACATTTACTAACGTTACCTCTCTTCCCCGTCAGAACTATTCATGAAGGAAAGACACTACACAGTGTCCAGACAGGATCATTGGACCAAGGTGGCTTTTTATTATGTTTTTAGACATGTGAATGTCCCGAGAATGCTCATGATATTCCAAGGCACATAGAGACAGAGTTTAAAGATTCAGACTGATGAATTAAGGTGGCTGAGGCATATATAAGTCATGTGTGTAATATCAGGATCTGTCAGTACTATTTAATAAGCTTTTAATCCCAATGTATACACTTGTGTTTGGGAAACTTAGAGCTAGTGTTTCAAAGTCATATGTTGTACAGCCGCAGAACATCCCTGGCCCCTTTTCAGAAAGTGTAAGCAATTCTAGTCTGCCGCACAACCTTCTAAATCTGCTAAAACTTCTAAATCTTCTAAAACTGCTTTAAAAAATAGAATCACCTGTCGAGGTCAGGCGCTCTTGCAGATTCCTGAATTGGTTAGCCTAGCAGGTTTATTCCCACGGGTTGGGAAGGATGGTCCTACGCTCATTCCATCTTATGCAACTGCTTGTTAACATGTGCTTTTGGTTCCTTTGCATTTTAATTTCAGTTTTGCGAGAAAATTAATCCCCCCAGCTTGTCCTTAGAAGGCTTCTTCCCAGTCAGAGATGGGGTCAGATTGCTAAATGAGCTGAGGAAGGAAGCCAAACGACATCCACCTTGACTCATTCCTTATGGAGGAGTTTGCTAGATCTCTACCTGGGATTAGCTCTCTCTGCCAGGCCTCTGTCCACATCCCTTTAGGCTATAAAGTAAAGAGGACTTCAGTTTTGTTGGGGCAACCTTTTTAAGTTGTTTTTTTTTTTTAACTATTCTTTTAAAATTCTTTTTAAGTACTACAGTCCTTTTGAGGTTTTGAGTATTATGTTCTTTATATTTATGATCTCAGTTTAAAAATAAGTAAATAATAAAATCAAGGTGTTGAATTAAAAAAGGAGTAAATTTTGTTTCCAGGACTGGCTCTGCTTCCTAGGTGTGTGACCCTGTGCAGTTTGTTTCACTTTTCTCTTCTCTCTCTCTCTCTCTCTTTTTTTTTCCTCTGTAAATCAAGTAGGTGATTTTTAGCATGTCTTTGCAGCTGTCAAAGTTACTGATTTCATGTAGTATAATGCAAAAACTAAATATGTAGGTCATATTTTTTTCTGGGACTGATGTGGCCGTATGTAAATATTATAAAGGCCTTTGAAGGTTTTTCCCTCTTTTCTAAAACACCCTCTGGTATGTACAATAAAGGGCAGGCACCATTAATTCTTTTCTTGGCTTCAGAATAAATTCTGGGCTTCCCCTCCCCCCCAATACAGGACCCTTTAAATTCTTACCACTAAATGTTTCTCTAAGGTTCTTACTATTTCTTTTTTTTATAAATTTTTTTTTTCATTTTTTATTATTTATTTTTGGTAGAGAGAGACAGAGCATGAACGGGGGAGGGGCAGAGAGAGAGGGAGACACAGAATCGGAAACAGGCTCCAGGCTCTGAGCCATCAGCCCAGAGCCCGACGCGGGGCTCGAACTCCCGGACCGCGAGATCGTGACCTGGCTGAAGTCGGACGCTTAACCGACTGCGCCACCCAGGCGCCCAGGTTCTTACTATTTCTATCTCACAAACTTGATGCTTTTATCAATAGCTATATCCTCCCTCCCCCTTTAAAGATAAAGAAGCTTCCCCTTCTAAACTAGCCCCTTTACCCCCTAGCTTTAGACTCCATAGTAATTACTATTACAAGTAACTCCTATTTTAGCCATTCATATTGGAAGCTGAGGAGGCCATGGTCCTTTGAGTTGATGCCTCACAGAGCTTTGGGCCAGGCGTGCTTGAAAAACAGCTTGACCTCTGAATAGCTTCTTGCTCATATCCTGCACAGATGATGGCAACATTTTCTTGTTTAAATAAGAGTCTCCCCTTTCCCCCTACGTTTTTGGGAAAATAATTAAATTAAATGTTCATTCACCAGAATAGAAGGAAAGGGTCAAGCAGATTTAATATTGAAAATATGCCCCAAATGCTTTACTATTACAAGTTATTTGAACACTTCCTTTTCTCTAAAATGGATATAGTTGTAGAACTTGCCTATGAAACATTGTAATGATGATTAAATGAGATAAAACAGAGCTTGGCAAGTAGAAAGCCCTGAATAAGCATTATGTATTATTATTAGATCATCTTCAAATATAATTAAAAACTTATGATGATAAAACATTTATCAGTCTTGCACTAGCAGAAGAAATAATTTTTTTCATCTCAAAAATTGCTATTGTTCTCGCCATTTGAGAAGTTATGCTATTTTCTTGATAATAAATGCATCAACCTCTCTGAATCTACTAAAAATGTCATAAGATTCTTGGGAATGTAATGAAGAAGAGGCAGGATTAAAAAGATTAGGAAGCTGGAAAAATGGAACAAAGAAAGGGGAAGATAAAAGAAAAGAAACTCTATGTTAAAAAATTAGTAATGCAATGACAGAAGTGTTCAAGAAATAGAAAAATAATATTCAAATTGGCAGGATTTAAGCTACAGCAACACAAAAAGGTTAAGGAAAGATGAGCCAAAGAGCTCAGCAAAATCTTGCATTGTGTTCCAACAGCTATTTGCACTTCTCAGTTACCACTTTCAGGTTCTTGTTTTATGCGTGTCTCCTACACTTGTCTGTATTTATAAGGAGGATAGCAACTAAGTTTTATTTATTCACTGTTATATTCCCAGTACCTACCACAGTCATGGTGAATGATCAATAAATATTTGCTCTCATAAAACAAAAGTTTATGACAAAAGCTAGTAGAAACCACCTCCCCAACATGACCTTGAAAATAATCTGAAGATGTTACTATTTTAATAGTAAATAAAATTTAGCGATCATATATGTCATTATATTTTAGAATTGAATAGAGGGACAAAGAGAACCTTGTAAACAGATAATTACTGATGCATTCATTTAACAAATACTTATCATGTAGGGCTTAGCCAGTACTGAAGTTAAATGTGTGACAATTTTAAACCTAGCCTATATGTTCTCATGGAGCTTACAGTCTAATAGCTCTGACTATACATATATGCAAATATCTAATTAACTGAGGTAAGTGTTCTGAAATAGAAGTGTATCATACTTTCAGATGTGTGATGTGTAACTGGGTCAGGAGAATGAGCAGGGGGATAATTGATAACATTTAGGCTGAAGGATGAAGTAGGCATTAGGCAAAAACTAGTGGATGGGAGAATAATTACAGTTAGAAAGAATAGGAAATATGAAGGCTTAAAGGAAGGAAAGAGCTTAGCCTGTTCTATGAATGGAAAGAGTCTCTCGTAGCTGGAATGTAGTGTGCAAAAGGAAAAGAGGTGATGGATGAGTTGAACAGTCAAGGACAGACCATGTAGGTATTGGTAGGTCAGCGGAAATAGCTGAAGGATTTTAAGCAGCGAAATGACAAAGCTATATTTTAAAATGTGTACTTTAGAAACTGGATAGAAAATGGCTTGGAGTATATATGGAAAAATATTTTTATATTATTGTAGTAATGAAGGAGAAAGAAAATGGTGGCATGGGCCAAGATGGAGCCACTGGAAATGAAGACATGTGAACGATGAAGGGTATATTCAGGCAATAAAACTGATCTCTTGGAGTTTGTTTGGATATAGAAAGGGAGATACAAAATAGATGAAAAAACTAACTTTGTGGATTCTGGTTTGAGTAAACCTGATGAATGCGACTTTTATTGAGAAGAAGATTGAAGGGGAAGAAGGGATTGGTGTTTAGTTTTTGGATACATTTAATTTAGAGGCGACAGCACATCTGAGCAGTGATGTCTACTAGACAATTAGCTTTTGCCTTTGTATGTCCATTTGGTACTTCAATTCTTTCCTGTTTAGCTGCCTTGTTAAACTGCCAGCCAAGGTCACCTGCAAGTAATGGCAATAGAAAGATATTGAAGCCCTTGAGGTTGAGAAGAGTGTTCTAATGTTTCAGAGAGCAACATTAGTATAGAGAAAGCTTTGTTTTTCCATGTTACTTTGGATCACAGTTAAGATATAACTGATAGAAGCAGCAAATAAAAAAGGAATGGAGAACATGAACGAATAAAAATGGGACATTGACTGTGGATGCAGACTATCTATGCTCATACTCTATGTTTGCTTATTTGGGGATGACTCATTGCACTTCATGATTACAAGTGGATCTGGAAAATACAAATCATTATGACTAAGAAGGAGAGAGGCTAATAACAATGCTTTAGATCTTAATGTTGACCTTACCTTTGGGTACATGTAAGGACCCCTAGAAAACATCCTCCAGGTCTTTTTTTCTCCCTTCCTTTTCCTCTTTTCATTTTCTTTTCTTTTATAAACTTCACTCATCTTTTCTCTCCCTTAGTTCTCCCATTTCCAAACTGGAAATTTCAGCTGATGAGGGGACATTGTGAGGGCCAATAAGACAGAAAAATATTAAGCTGTTTTGTCTTTTTTTGTCTTTTTTTTTTAGTTGTGGGTGGTGAAATAGTATTGCCTTCATATTTTTGTGTTGTCAATTTGCTTTTATATTAATAACATGAGAGTTAAAGTAGATGGAATATATATGTCTAGATAAATATGCCTCAATGCTTCTAAAGTGTCTGAATTTTACTCAAATTGAGTATAAAAGAGCCAAACTTTGCCAAATGGAAGGACTGCTGGGAGATGTTTTTGGTTTTGTTTTTTAGGAAAGACAGATCATTGTAGATTATAAAACACAAGAGAAATCTCAAACTATATAGTTACCACTGCCTCCTATTCAGAAAATAAATATGCAAATCAAGTTTTCCTGGACAGTATTTTGCAGGTCTCTTGTGCTAACTCTTGTCTGCATATTTTTAATGGGGTTCTGTGGTATAGCATATTTGAAGAATATGCCATACCCTATTCCCTCATGGAACTTCAAAATGCACATGATCATTCAAATGTCCTTGAGAACTCTGCAACAAAGTGACCTGTATAAAGTATCCCAGCATCTCTAAAAGTTATGCAAGCCCCAACCATTTTGTTTTCATTACAGATTTAAAGTGTCCAGCAGAATAGTGTTCCATAAGAGACCACTTTGGGTAAAACTTACCCAAGTCATTGAAGAAATATTTCCCGTATTAAGAAATATCCATAGTTAAGAATTTCCATGAGTTTTCATGGAAGTTTTCAAACCTTCAGAATTAGAAAATTCTGTCTAGGACCTAAACTATCTGAATTAAATATCAATCTTTTTTCCCCCAAATTCTTACTCTCCTAACTGGAAGGACCTGAGCATTTCCTCTCAGAATAATTCTTTGAACAACTGAAGAAAGATACTAAATCACACTTGCACCTTCTCTCTCCGCTCTAAAGATCCTTAATCACTGTTATCATTCCATTGTGCCAAATTCTCACTTATTAAATTATTCACTGTTTTCCTTTTATAGGATATAAAATCTTCATTTTAGGGTATAATCATATATTTTAAACTATCCTGCATTTGAATTTCAGCCACTTAAAACATCAGAGTTTTGAAAACTGGGCAATATCTCTGTAAAACTTTAAAATATATATGAAAAAATATGAAAATCCATCTGCCTTTTCTCCAATTCATATCATTACAAGATGTTCCCCAAGTTGAAGTCTCTCAGTTAAGAAAATTCATCAAATGAAAATCTTTTGTTAATTGAGTAACAATATTGTGAAACTTCTCAATGCACAGCAGATGGCATATTTGCACATAAGTAATGAGTAGACTGTTGTTGCCTCAGAATATTTTTGCAATAATTGATATGATCTTTTTCCCCTCAATGGTATAACATCAGTGCTTTGTGGAAGAAACTCAGAAGGGAAAATGTTCACAAACAATCAAAACTGTATCAGGTTGTATGAAGTAAACACCTGCATCCATTAGCAAACTACAATCAAGTTCTACATTTTCATTTTTTAATGACTGCATTTACAAATATAAAGGCATAAACTCTTCAGAGTTAAAAATTCCTCTCTTTTCCAGCTGCATGCTCTAGTGTATGAAATACAATAAACCATTGAATATAGTCCACTTACTAAGTCAAATCTAAATAATGTAATTAATTACATTAATCAGTTAAAAAAAATACAAAACCCTAAAAGTTTTAACCCTCACGGAGATTTTCATAATTTTTACAAAACTTACATATCTCTGCATAACACTGATAAACCTTCAAAAATAGGGTGGATTCTAGAAATTTAAATAGGGTGTTATAAAATATTTATTGGGTATCATTATGGGGGAAGCACTGTGAAAAATAAATATACAAAGCTTAATAACAAAATAATGCTGATGAAGCTCAAACTGAGTGGAGGCAGTTTGCACATTAAAAACAAAGCAGAATAAAACAAAATAAATTTCACGCGGACATAGGCATATTCTCTAACAAGTGGAAAGGAAGCATCAGCACACCCAGAAATAGGACTGAAGAAATAACTTCTAGATAAAGATGTTGAAGATGGGGGCACCTAGGTGGCTCTGTCAGTTAAGCGTCCAACTTCAGCTCAGGCCATGATCTCACAGTCCGTGAGTTCGAGCCCCACGTCAGTTTCTGTGCTGACAGCTCAGAGCCTGGAGCCTGCTTTGGATTCTGTGTCTCCCTCTTTCTCTTCCTCTCCCCTGCTCATGCTCTGTCTCTCTCTGTCTCAAAAATAAATAAAAACATTTTTAATAACAACAACAAAAAAAGATGTTGAAGATGGATTCCCAAGGGAAATTCCATGACATTTGAGGGTTTGGGGTGTCACAGAGAAGCTTGGTGCTTTCAGGGACAGTTTGAATACAAACATGAAGTTTAAAAGGGAAGACATTTAGGGGCACCTGGCTCAGTTGGTTAAGTGCCTGACTTTGGCTCAGGTCATGATCTCACAGTTTGTGGGTTAAGCCCCACACTGGGCTCTGTGCTGACAGCTCAGAGCCTGGAGCCTGCTTTGGATTCTGTGTCTCCCTCTCTCTCTGACCCTCCCCTGCTCATGCTCTGTCTCTGTCTCAAAAATAAACATTAAAAAGAATAAATTAATTAAATTAAAAAGGGGAAGACTTTTAGGATGTGAAATATAATAATGAAAATAAAGTGATGGGTGTTCAGGAGTCAGTTTGGAATTAGATAATATGTCAGATTGATAGGGCTTTTTTTGTTATTCTTTACCTTTTTAAAAGCATAAAATAATACGTATAATCTATAATCTCACACTTCTCTTGAATTATTTCCTTTGCCCAGGATTTACCGTCTTGCTTAGATGTGCTTTGGGCAATAATATGTTCTTCATAGGACAGTAAACTTTGGCCAAATTACTATAAATATTCTTTTTATCTTGAAGTTATTTTAAATTTCCCTTCTCCTAAACAACACATGCAATTGAGGCATTTGTAAATAAAAGCAACTAGATAGATAGACTGTGTAGAATAAGACTTTTAAGCTAAATTTTACATGAAAGGGTTGTAATTTGGTAAAACGACATAGAAAGCACTTTTAGGGTTGTGTAAATTAAGGATGGTGCCTGTGTAGAAAATAATGAAATATAACAGCAATGAAACTCCTGGACTAAAACATTGAGGAAATGCAAACCAAGGTGATTCTCTTCAGGATATTGGCAAATGGGACTAATTAAAGCATTAAAGTTTATAAGAGTAAATGAATACACTATATTAAGAAACTAACAAAAATATCGTTCAAGTTTTATTAGACTCTAGATATTTACCCAGCTTGCTCTTTCACTTCATTGAGGACCCTGTTCAAATACCATCTCTTAAAGAAGCTTTTCTGGACTATTCTACTTAAAAAAGCAGAGTACACATTTAGAATGGAGTGTGTATATATATATATATATACATATATACATATGTATATATATATATATTTGAATATATATATGTATTTTAAATATTAATTGCTACTGCTACCAGAAATACTGCTACCAGAAATAAATAAATGCATATATTCTACTTAGCTAATAATCGTTAAGAAGACCAGATACAATTATGGTATAATAATTATAATACTATAATTCTAGAGAATTAGATACAGTAATCATCACTTGAGACAGGTATCTATGCCAGAAAATTAATAGGGCAACTTTTTTGGGAAAGAGGCAATATAAGTTGAAAAATCAATAGTGTTACAGAGCTCTTTTGGTCAGATGAATTGGTAATTTGTTCTTCCAAACTTGCTTTCAGTTTGAATTAGGCGCATCCATTGGATTCACATTTATTGTGAATTTAATGCTTATTTTAAAGATAGAGTACAAATTGATTATTTGAATCATTTGCAATTACTTCTGTAATATATAATGATATGATAAAGGAATTTAGGTAATCATTCATGACAATATTTTTCTTATATTAGCAAGTTATATCATAGCACCATTCTAGCAAATATGAAAATGACTAAATAATTACATGTTACAGTGGAGGAAATCAAAATACATAGAAATGAATAGTTTACTGACAACCACTGATAATGCCACGGATACAAGTTTGGAATAAACTAATGCCTATTTGTCTTAGTTTTGCGATTTCTTACAACAAAGTATATGTAATTTCTGTCAATGAGATCATTGTTTTCTGCACTAAGCCCTAGAACAGATTCAAACATGCCCATGTGTATAATTATAATAAGAAAAAGGAGGCATTTTGATAAAATATTTTATTATTATTAAGAATAATAATATAATCATGGTTATAAAAATAGCAACTTTATTAACTACAGGAACTTTATATACAAGTCATAACCACAGTGTCCCCTTTTGGGTAAGCATCCAGCCATACCACTCAATAGGCAGCTTATCAATTTCCTATTTACACCAAGACAAACAGTTATAACATCCACAGTATTCCCTTTTCAGTTTCCTAAAGATAGAAACTTTCTGTGCAAATGGAAATGAACCTACTTAAAATTACACTGTCAAGATTTATAGGGACCAGAAAATGTTAACATTTTTCTTGTATTAGTAAATTCTTACTACAAAACTCAGTTGAACATTAAAAGATACTTTATTATGAGAGGTATTGACACACAACTATGTCTTTTTATTCAAGTTGACTTTTCTCCAAATGACTTTGTCTATCAATATGTAATATAATTGAAAGTAGTTATATTTGGAACCTTAGTTAATCAATTTAAAGTTTTTAGCAAGAGAGTTTATTAAAATTCCTTATCTCATGATTTCTATATTGCAATACCAGTATTTATTTCTTTAAAAAAATGAAATGAAGATATTTAGAAACAACAACAACAACAACAACAACAACAAAATGTCTGACAACAATTTCTTGACAGTGCTATTTTTTTACTCCCCAAGAGAATGTTGCGGCTATAACATTCACTTTGTATAGTACCATTGGTACCAACAAGAAATATTCACAGGAATAAGTGAAATACAATTTTGCTATCACATGCCATTACTGTTATTTTTCTTGCCTTCCAGTGTCTCAAATTTCCCGCAGTTTGAAACACTCAGATAGCAAGCAAGAGCCTGTTAATACTAGAAATTGATTCAATATAAACCATTTTACTGGGGACCTGCCCACAGCAAATAGGTAAAACTTATTACATATTTTACAATAAAATTAAGGAAGTATACAAAAGGATTATCACCCCTTCTGCACGGCAGAGGCATTATGACAAATATTTTAACTTTACATTACTATTCCTGGAAGACATAAGAAAATGTCCACAGTGACAACTGCACATAACCATTATTCAAACAACCCAAACAAAAATAGCATTAAAAACTTCTAATTTAAAAGCTCCATTTGTCCATTACTCAAAATACAATGGATTTTGGATAACTTGGATTTTTTCATTTTTTATCATTTATTAAGAAAAGAATGCCCAGGAAATAGTATCTTTCACCAGAGAAAAATGACATTATTATTATCCATTGTCCTACCACCTAAAATAACATGGATCTTGTTCACCTTGCTTTTATTGTCAGTTCTGCTGACCTCCCTCTGTTACAAAGGGAACTTCCCAAAGCTGTAACTGCTTTGTGTACCATGTCTGGTGTTTCATGGGTGGTATGTTTGCACCCTTTAAGAAAATGGAAAACAGTGAATTCAAAATATCTACAAAGTTAGCTTCATCTTGTATCTAGGGAATCCCTATCTCTCGTTCCATGGAAATTTGGAAGAAAAGTCGTATAAGAAATATTTTAAAATATGAGTTTTTAAAAGTATTAGAATTTCATAAATGTTTTACAAATATCACTAATATATGACTGAATAAAATTTTGCCAGTTCAGCAAGAAAAAACTGAAAAATAATTTTTGGACAATGTACCTTTGAAATTCCTAGTGTTTGGATTAGAATGATATATCATATAAGGAAAGAAAAATACAATCAAATAAGATGGTGTGGACTGACAGCTTTTTGGAAGTCTCTTTGCTTTCCCTGTTTCTTGATACCAGCACATATCTGACCATATGTACATATACATGTACATATATATACATATATATATGCAAATTGTGCAATAGATGTGTCTATTGCACAATTTGGATAGGCATTTCTCGACTTGCTGTCCTAGACTCTGTGGACTAAGTTTTCAAGTAAATTTAAGAGCATTTTACTCAAGATTAAACAGTGTCCTATGAAACTTTTAGAGCATGATTAGGATCTCTGGCCTTAATTGACATTATTCAAGAAAAACACATGAGAGATAATGGTGATACCGGATTGGGAGCATTCAAATAATCATTTTAAAATTTGTACGGGATGGTTTTGTGAAAATTCACAGCCTATCCTATTAGTCCTTGTGATCTCATTTCTTGACACATACATGATTTTTTAGCTAATCATGTCAAATACAATAATAAACATGATAATCTGGTATTATCAGACAGAATACAAAATTCAAATGAATATTCCCCATGGCATTAGAAAGATGCCAAAGTTGTAAAATGAAATAAGACAAAATTTAGATACCTTGATAAAAATCTTTCATTCAGCAGATTTAACTCTCCTTTAAAAATATAACTGAATTCAGAGTTTAGACAAGCTAGTTTATTTCCTTTCCTATTACATTTTTTCCCCTTTACTTAAATAAAGTTTTATTAGGCTAAAAGAGTTCCAGGTTAAGAAATGTATTCTGATTTTTTTCTTCAATATGTACTGTAATGCATAGTTTGATGGAAGTCTCTTTACAAATCTTTGGGGATACATGGAAATTTTCCTCTGAAATAATCTTTAAAAATTCAAAGAGGGCGAACTACAAGCCAATCACCCAGCAAGTCTTATAATTAACCTACTTAAATACATTTTAAAGACCGAAACATTTTTAAGCTTCAATTACACAATTATCTAAGACTAGTAAAAAGTATTTTAGGAAAGTAGATCTAAAAATATCTTTCATAAATAAGTGTCCCTAAATTTGAAGGAAAGAAATAATACTAATACACATATTACCCTCTTCCTTTTAAGAATTAGAAACTACACAATGACTAGGATGATAAATATGTTTAAACACCTAGATTAGGCATTACTTAACTTTGTGGGTCATGACCACACCTTAAATGCCAACCAGTAGAAATCATCTGCAGATTATTTCTAGAGAATGAGCTGGTCACTTCTGTCTTGCACCTTTCCTTAAATTTTCTACTGGTCTTTAGACATTTATAGTTTCCTCTTAAGGACAAACTATATAGGTAAGCACTCAAAATATTTAGAGGCTACATTAGATATACCACGATTTGAACTCTAGTGCATGCACATGTGCACCCAGGTAGGATTATATGGGTACATGATTTCATAAAAAGTATGTGTACCAGTATTACAAGATACACAGTGAGGAGGAATGAATGAAATATAGTGTATTGCGTATGAAAGGTAATATAATTTAATATAGAGCTACAGTTTAAGGGCACAGGTATAAATTGTCTTTGTGAGGTTAAAATAATGTTTAACTCATGGTTTATTCATTATTAAGAAATTAATCTTGGAAAGCAGCGTAGAGAGAGTAATTGAACTTTTCCATTAAATCTTTTATCATCCAGCAATTATACCTTTGCAGTTTTTAATCCATTCAAGTATCTTCAGGAGATATGTTACTACACTTGCATGTACCTTAATTCACTTCAACATTTACAAAATAACACTGACAAACGAAACGACAGAAAACACCCATAAATATTCATGAGTATCTTAACAAACATGACACTCAAGTAGTTGTCTCAGGATTGTTTTCAGTGACATTTTAATTCCATGTTCTCCGAAATCTTCATGTAAAAGGGAATTGTACTGATGCAAGCCTCAAACACAGTTACATCAGCTATGACTGTGGTATCTTATATGTTAATATAATTTTGTGTATCCATTTTGCATAATATGCTACTCGGACAAAAATGCCAGGACGATTTGGAATGGCACATCCACGACCAGGAACAATGACACCAAGGACCATTCTCATTTTATGTTGTTCACAAACAAGTGGGCCACCATAATCTCCCTAGGAAGAAGACATGCAACAATAACAACAAAAAAGTATTATTTTACAAACAAAAATTAGTAATTCATTAATATTTTTCTATATAGATTGATATCTCAAATATGCACATCTATACAAAATAATAACTGCAGCTATGAAGACGGAAATAGATGTTCTAGACCTTTGTTGTATTTCTACAGAATTAGTCACATAAAACTGAGAGAAGTACAAAAGTTCTCTATCGTGTTCTATTGTGTGTAGTATCCATTTAAGAATGACTTGTCTTATACAAAATATTCACTCATCTTTCTTTATGTTTATTTATTTTAAGAGAGAGAGCAAGCAGGGGAGGGGCAGAGAGAGAGAGGGTGAGAGAGGGAGAATCCCAAGCTTGCTCCGTGCTGGCAGCACAGTAGGTGAGAGGCCAAAACCAAGGGTTGGATGCTAACCGACTGAGCCCCTAAGGTGCCCCTTCACTCATCTTTTAAAGTGGGTTTTGTCTTTGTTGAATGCGGACTAGTTAACACAAAGCCACTGATAGCTACTTAGAATGTAGACTTTATATTTACTTTTCTTTTCTTCTGATGTTCAGAATATGTTTAACATAGAAAATTTAGAAAATTTAGAAAAATACAAGTACTTTTGTACCACACCTGTAATCATACAGGTTATGATTAATGCATATGATTAAATTGCATTAAATCTTCTTTTATTTCTAAAGCTTTTTGTTTTTCTTCCTTCTGTCTTGTCCCCAGAATTATCTTAACAAGTTAAATATAAATTGTAATTGATAAAATAATTTTATTTACTCTTCAGAAATTACTTTTCTTGGCATAAAGAAAGAATACTCCTGTATTTCCTGTTGGTGTTGGTAATTAAATTTATATATTTTTTTTATATTTCATACTCCCCTTCGTGGAAGGTAGCCTGTGATTTCATGACCTTTCTCTCTTTCTTTTCGTCTTTTTGTGGAAATGCCTATTATATTAAAGCATAGGTGCTTACCCTGTTTTATCATCAGATGATAGAAGAAAGATGAATAGATTGATAGATTGATTTTTGTGTTATGTTTTTATAAAAATGTATATATTTATGCTTGTTATTATGTATAATCATTACAAATGTGCTGCATCATTTACATGTACCATGTAGCCTCCTAAGACTGTAGTGACTGGCTTTTGCCACCTCTTGTGTGAAGAAGAGTGTTTAGGACTATCTAAAATTTCCCATAACAGTGATGTGCTGAGATAAAACTAGACTACTGCAAATTTAGTTTTGAAAATACAGGTGTAAGAAAGAGAGCTATCAGCATTATATGATGGGGGAAATCAAGGTAGGGGCGAAGCTGGTGATAAAACAGCAAGGGAAATATGTTAGTCTAAGAGATTTCATATAAGCTATGCCACATGACTTAATAAATCTGAAGTTTTACCATTGATTACTGATACAAACTCTTCAAAGCAATTCACTTTGGAAGACTTTCACTAAATGTGATTCCATTGCTATTATACAAACATTTGGGAGATTTTCTTCAACTGTTTAGATTTCAGTGGCTTCAGGGATTATATTACCTTGTTTTAAATATAAGTCATATTAAAAAAAACATTCTAGAGGATAAATACATTTTTGAGACATGGCAGAATCAATTTAAAATTGTCTTGTCAATATGGATAAAAAATAGGGGCACCTGGTTGGCTCAGTTGATTAAGTGTCCAACTTTGGCCCAGGTCATGATACTGTGCTTTGTAGATTCGAGCCCTGCATCGAGCTCTGTGCTGACAGCTTGGAGCCTGGAGCCTGCTTCAGATTCTGTGTCTCCCTCTCTCTCTGCCCCTCCCCTGCTTACACTCTCTCTCTCTCTGCCTACCAAAAATAAATAAACATTTAAAAAATTGTTTAAAATATGGATAAAATACATATATGATAGTATAATGAATAATTCAATTCAGTGATAAAGTTAGGAATCTTAGAATATAGAGATGATAAATCAGATTACAGGCTGTTCCTGATAAGCAGTTGCGAAACATTTTGAGTAATGGCAGTAGGGCGGGAGAAGTGCATAGCTTCTTAAATGGTCATGAAGATTGGACTGAGCTCAAAACTTTGTGTTTACTTAGTGTAAGTAAATAAATAAATAAATAAGTAAATAAATAAATAAATCTTTCTCCTAGTAGGATTTCTATTATAATAATGGACACAGTAATACTGATTTACTGGAAAAACACCAAATTTGAAAGTGGTTATAAACACATAATCTATTTCTGACAATATCATTTTAAAGCAGTTTTTAAAACTCTTCAACTTAGTAAATATTTTCTTTTCAGGAACATAATATTAAAGCAATATATATAACACATGTATGTCAATACATATTTATGCTCCATATTTAGAGTATTTTCCTACATGTCAAGAGATACTTCATTATTGATTGAACTTATCCCATGCCTTACCGCATATAGTATTCCACAACTCCATAGCTCCTAGGCTTGGAGAGTATGTCTCTTATATTCAAAATACATAAACATGCCAGTCAAAGGACACAGGGTGGTGGGGCACCTGGGTGGCTTAGGGGGTTAAGCTCCTGACTCTTGGTTTTGGCTCCGGTCATGACATCACAGTTTCGTGATATCTGTGTTCATGATCTGTGCTATGTACACTGCCATGTGGCATATTCCTGGGATTCTCTCTCTCCCTCTCTCTATGCCCCTCCCCAATTTGCACTGTCTCGATATCTCTCAAAATACATAAATAAAATTTAAAAATATTAAAAAAACAAGACATAATGGATAAAAAAGCAAGATCCATGTATATGCTGCCTACAAGAGACTCATTCAGACCTAAAGACCTATGTAGATTGGAAGTGTAGGGATAGAAAAGCATTTATCATGCAAATAGAAGTAAAAAAAAAAAGCTGGGTTAGCAATATTTATATCAGACCAAATAGACTTTGAAACAAAGACTGTAACAAGAGACAAAGAAGGACACTATATAATCATAAAGGGAACAATTCAACAAGATATACAATTGTAAATATGTATGCACCCAACATGGAGGCCCCCTAATGTATAAAGCAACTAATAACAAACAGGAAGGGAATAATTGATAGTAATACAATGATAGTAGGGAACTTTAAGACCCCACTTACATCAATGGGTAGATCATCCAAACAGAAAATCAACAATGAAAGAGTGGCTTTGTATGACACATTGGCCAGAAGGATTTAACAGATACATTCAGAACATTCCATCCTAAAACAGCAGAATACACATTCTTTTCACTTGCACTGCACATTGTCCAAAATAGATCACATATAAGGCAATAAGTATCAACAAATTCAAAGAGATTGAAGTTGTATCATGCATCTTTCCAACCACAATGTTATAAAACTAGAAATCAACCACAAGAAAAAATCTGAAAAGATCACAAATACATGTAGGTTAAATAACGTGCTACTAAAACAATGAATGTATCAACTAAGAAATCAGAGAGTAAATAAAAAATACATATAGACAAATAAAAATGAAAACACAACAATCCAAAGTCTTTGGAAGGCAGCAAAAACTGTTCTAGAAGGGAAATTTATCACAATACAAGCCTACCTCAAGAAAAAAGAAAAATCTCAAATAAGCAACCTACCCATAAACCTAAAAAAAGAGCTAGAAAAAGAAAAACAAACAAAACCCAAACCCAGCAAAAAGAAGGAAATATTAAAGATTAGAGCAGAAATAAACAAAATAGAAACTAAAAAAAAAAAAAAAAAGAGCAGATCAATGAAACTAGGATCTGTTTTTTTTTAAAAGATCAACAAAATTAATAAACCTTTAGACTCATCACAGAGAAAGAGCTTAAATAAAATCAGAAGTGAAAGAGGAGAAATAGAAACAGATACTACAGAAACACAAAGGATTATAAGAGAATGTTATGAAAAATTACATGCCAACAAATTGGACAACCTAGAATAAATTCCTAGTAATGTATAACCTCCCAAAACTGAATCAGGAAGAAATAGAAAATTTGAACATAATAACTACAAGCAGTGAAATTAAATCAGTAATTAAAAAAAAAAAAACACTCCCAACAAACAAAAGTCCAGGACCAGACATCTTCACAGGTGAATTCTACATAAACATTTAAAGAAGAGTTAATACCTATTCTCAAACCATTCCAAAAAGATAGAAGAGGAAGGGAAGCTTCCAAATTCATTCTACGAAGATAGCATTACCCTGATAGCAAAAGCAGATGAAGACACTGCATAAAAGAGAACTACAGGCCGATATCTCTGATGAACATAGATGCAGAAGTCCTCAACAAAATATTAGCAAACCAAATACAACAATTAATGATTTAAAAAAACCATTCACCATGACCAAGTGAGATTCATTCCTGGGATACAAGGTGGTTCAATATTTGCAAATCAAACAATGTAATGCATGACATGAGCAGGAGAAAGGATAAAAACCATAAGATCATTTCAATAGATGCAGAAAAGCATTTGACGAAGTACAACATCCATTCATGATAAAAACCCTCAGCAAAGTAAGTTTAGAGGGAACATACCTCAACATAATAAAGGCCATCTATGAAAAACCCACAGCTAATTTCATCACCAATATGGAAAAATTGAGAGATTTTCCTCTATTATCAGGAAGAAGACAGGGATGTCCACTTTCACCACTGTTATTTAACATACTTTTGGAAATCCTAGTCACAGAAATCGGACAACAAAAAGAAATAAAAGGCATCCAAATTGTCAAGGAAGAAGTCAAACTTTCACTATTTGCAGATGACATGATACGCTATATAGAAAACCCTAAAGACTCCACCAAAAACCTACTAGAATTGATAAATAAATTCAGTAAGGCCACAGAATACAAAATCAATGTATAGAAATCTGTTGCATTTCCATGCACTAATAATGAAGTAGCAGGAAAAAAGAAATTGAGAAAACAATCCCATTTACAATTGCACAAAAAGTAATGAAATAAAGTATACTTTGTTAAGTATAAACTTAACAAAGGTGGTGAAAGGCCTTTTCTTTGTAAACTATAGCACTGATGAAAGAAATTATCAATGACACAAAGAAATGGAAGGATATTTCATGTTTATAGACTGGGAGAGCAAATATTGTTAAAATGTCCATACTATACAGAGAAATCTACAGATTTAATGCAATCCCTATCAATACACCAACAGCATTTTTCACAGAAGTAGAAAAAACAATCTAGAAAAGACCATGAATAACCAATATAATCTTGAAATAGAAGAACAAAACTGGAGGTATCACAATCCTAGATTTCAAGATATACTACAAAGGTGTTGTAATCAAAATAGTATGGTACTGACAAAAGATAGACTCATAGATCAATGCAACAGAACAGAGATCCCAGAAATAAACCCAACATTATATGGTCAATTAATCTGCAACAGAGGAGGAAAGAATGTGCAATAGGAAAAAGACAATCTCTTCAACAGATGGGTTGGGAGAACTAGACAGCTACATGCAAAAGAATAAAACTGGAACACTTTCTTTAACCATACACAAAAATAAATCCAAAATGGATTAAGAAATAAATGTGAGACCTGAAACCACAAAAATCCTAGAAGAGAGCACAAGAAGTAATTTCTCTAAAATCATCCATAGCAACATTTTTCTAGATATGTGTATCCTGTGGCAAGGGAAATAAAAGCAAAAATAAATTACCAGGACTATATCAATCATCAAAATAAAAAGCTTCTGCACAGCAAAGGAAACAGTCAACAAAACTAACAGGCTACCTAATGAATGGGAGAAGATATTTGCAAATGACTTATCTGATGAAGTTGGTATCCAAAATATAGAAAGAATTTATACAAACTCAACACCCCAAAACCAAGTAATCCAATTGAAAAATGGGCAGAAGATGTGAACAGACATTTCTCCAGAATATACAGATGGCCAGCAGATACATGAAAAGATGCTTAACTTCACTCATCAATAGGGAAATGAAATGCAAATCAAAACCATAATGAGACATCACCTGCCAGAATGGCTAAAATCAAAAACAATAGAAATAACAAGTGTTGGCCAGGATGTGGAAAAACAAGGAACCCTCTAGCACTGTTGGTGGTGAAAGCAAACTAGTACAGCCACAGTGGAAGACAGTATGGAGGTTCCTCAAAAAATTAAAAATAGCGCTACTGTATGATCCAGTAATTCTACTACTGGATATTTACCCAAGAAATATTGAAACACTAACTAAAAAAGGTATGTGCAGCCCTACATTTATTGCATCATTATTTATAATAGCTGAATTATGGAAGCAGTATTAAGGGCCCATAAACAGATGAATGGATAAAGATGTGATATATATATCTATATATACATATACATATATACACACATATACATATATATGTATATATATATGTATACACATATACATATATACACACGTGCATACAAACATGCAGGAATATTACTCAGTCATAAAAAAGAATGAAATATTGCCATTTGCAGCAACATGGATGAATCTAGACAGTATAATGCTAAGTGAAATAAGTTAGTAAGAGAAAGATAAATACCATGTGATTTCACTCATGTGTGGAATGTAAGAAACAAAACAAAGAAAAACAGGCAAACCAAAAACAGAACGTTAACTACAGAGAACACACGGTGGTTATCAGAGGGGAGGTGGGTGGGGGAGTGGGTGGAATTGGCGTAAAGAATTAAATACGCTTATAATGATGAGCACTGAGTAACGTATAGAATTGTTGAATCACTATATTGTACACCCAAAACTAATGAACACTGCATGTTAACCACCCTGGAATTAAATTTTTTAATAAAAATATAAAAAAATATTCTCAGTTTCAGAAACAATTTTAAAAGTACAAAATTTGCATAAAAATAAATTAAAAACAAAATGTAAAAAAAATACATGTAAAATAATGGTTTAACAGCTTGTCTATGTAAAATAGGGATAGGAAAACTGCCAAGTTGAAAGAACAGTTGCCTAACAAATGAAAATGTCCCAGCTCTTGAAACCACAAACTTTGACCTTTTGGTTTTTTAAAATAGAATTTGTTTACACACACACACACGCACGCACACACACACGCACACGCATGCGCGCACACTGGCTTAACCAAAAACACATTTAAAAATTTAAAACCAGGCCTGTATCTGCTAACAAAATTACTAATGGGGTTCATTTAGGGAGAATTTGGGAAGATCAGATAACTTTAGAAAAAACATTAGAAAAATGCAAACTATTGTATCAAACTGTGTATTGAATACTTTTAATTTGAACAGCTGTCCATTAGAGTTCTGGCTGCATTATTTTATTGTATTTGTTTTTTGTTTTGAGAGACAAATGTCATCATAGCTTGCTGATAATGAAACATGGATTTTCTTACAGTTTAAAGTAAGTGTAGAAGAATAATGAAAGGTTATTTTTCCCAATTTCTGTCTCTTAGACAAACTGGTATACAGGGGTTTTTATTTGAGAAAAATGGACTACGATACCAAAGAGACAAAAAAGAAACAAAAAAAAAACATGAGAAACTATGACATTTATTACATACTGTTTACTTAAAAAAACAAAAACAAAAACAAACAAAAAAAAACCTTTTACCTCACATGGTCCTGACACAATATTTTCGGCACCTGCACATATTTCAGACTCATTCAGAGTCACCTTCCCTTGATGGTATTGGCTGCATTTCTCATTCCCCATAATATAGAGATGTGCTACTCGTAATAGACCATCAGAGTTGATTGCTAGAATGGTGTAAAACATGCACAGTTAATGAGCACAAGGTAAGGTGAGAAAAAGGAAACAAATAGAATTGTTTTACATAAAAACATATGATATTGCCTTATCTTTTAAAAATAGCTTACATCCAGTATAACCCCAGCCATAAACACTGCAAGTGGTTTTTTCAGGAATGGTGCATCCATAATTAGGTAAATCAATTGTACTAACAAAATCATCCAGGACAGCAGGCCTGAAAATGGAAAATATAATGATAAATACCCTTGATTGAATCAACACAAAATTAACACATTGAAATTTGGTGTTAATTTTTAATATGAGATTAAGAGAGAATAAACAGTCTTGTTTCTTAAAAAGAAAAAGGGAATGCCTAATCCAATGTAGGTAGTAGAGGTGGGGGTAGGTAGCAGAGAAATGAGTCATTTACTTGCTAAGTGGTCGCTGTATTTTTTAAACATTATTTTACCTATTAAAGTTACCAAATGATTACTCCCTAAGCTTTGGTTTTACAGCAGGTTATTCAGACTTGGTCAAACTTCATTTATTAATTTTGAGAATTTTTAAGATGCCTTTGTCTCTTTGTACACACACACACACACACACAAACACATATGACATGTGACATATGCTTTTATAGTAAATTTACGTGAAAGAGAGAGAATAGCCACATGGCTAAAGAAAAAGCTTCAATAATTCCAGTGTGGGTTAAAAATACAAAACCTTCTCAAGCAACTAACCTAGCAAGCTTCAGTAATACCAGATCTGACCCTTCAGGCCCATATACCAGCTGGGACACATTTAGAACCTGTTTGCGTTTCTCATCTCCTCTTCCGTGGACATCATGAATCCCAAGCCAAGCTTCGTAATCTTTCAAGTCTTTGTTTCTAAGTAAAAAAATTAAAATGTAAAATACAATTTTAAATTGGGTAGTATTATTCAGACATATGATCATTTTAGCTTATAAATAGGGCAGATACATAACCTAAATTTAAAATTTGAATCAAAGTATAATAAAGAGCAACACATTCGTTATGAGAGATTCTGAGTGTTGCAAGCACACATAAGGAGAAAGACCCTTCAAACTGCTCAAATTCTAAATGGCTATTTAAGAAAAAAACTCTTTTAGCCACACGTGAAAAATTGTCAGGTGAAGCACATCACATGAAGTATAATTTTCTGCAGATTTTCCTTCTTAGCTTTGTATATGTTTGGCTTATTAATGGGGATTGAGAATTTATACCAACAAAATCAAAGTGACTTTGATGAGAATCAGGAAGTAAGTTTACAAATGCTACCTCCTTAACTTTTCCTTAGGCTAATTCTCATTAAAAATTAATCCCAGGATGCTTCTGAGCCTGGATCTACATAAGAAAGGAGAAGTGAGAATTGAGAGAAATTTGCTGGTAACTAAGAAAAGGATTTCTATCTGGAAATACAGAGTGCAAGTAGGAGGTGGGGGGAAAGATTATTTACATAATTCTAGCAAAATTCTCTCCCAAATGAGAGTCATGCCAATTGTAGAAAGAAGTGAACAGAAGTAGTACCCAGTACATAAATATCAATTAAGTCAAAGTAAGTTTTGCAAGCTAAATCTAAAAACAGAAAGTACATAATTTGTTCAACACTTGTTGGTGAATCTGTTAAATGAATACACATTTTAAGCCTAAAAGCTAAATGGAAACCCTACATATTTTTGAAGGCTCAAAACAAATATTGGTTTCAGAAACACTTTACCGAGAAGGGAAACATTGTCTTGCGGTAAGAATCCAACTTTCCTTTATCAATGATCCTCCACAGATATGTTTATTTCTATGAGAAAGAGGAAAGAGAAACAAGTAACATCTGTGCAGAAAGGGTGCCTGCCAATTAATGCAAAACCTATGGCTCCATTGTTAAAAATAAATGCATTTGAGAGGAAAATATAGAAATTAGCTCAGCGAGAATAAAATGAATAACTCTTTTACTGGAAGGATGATATTTGATGATTGAAGCATTAGCATTTTTTTCCTCATGTGATAACAAATACGAAATCATTTTTATTTTTGAGTAATGAGCCCTATCATTACACACTGAGATCCATTCCCACCACACATATTCACATGTGTGTGTATCTATCCTTGTGAGAGCAAGTATGTACTACAAATATAGAATATTTAGCATGAACAAAAATCACAAAAGAACAACAAAAACAATGTAGACCTATTTAAATTCAATGTCTGATTATAAAAATGCAACCCTGAGTTTTTACTTAAACCCTAAAAACTATCTGATGGCGGCAATATATATTTGGACATTATTTCCCTTCTTTCGTTACCATTATTTATTTTTGAAATGTTAACTTTGAATATAGTGGAGTTTGAGTAAATGTGCTGAGCTTAAAGCAAGCAGTATAAATTTCACTTATAAAATTAAAACAATTTTATAAGACAAATCATCAAAGAAATTATTAAATATTTGTAGGGAATAAAAATACTAGCACATTTACTTGATGATATCCTAAATCTGTAAATGCATTATTTTTTGGCAGAGAAATGGAAAAAAACACAACTTTTCCCAGTTTACATTTCCAAAGAGTACAGATGTTCAATGCTTCAGAGGGTAATAGAAGAAGGTTCCCAGACTAAGACCACAATTATTTATGGCCAGTACCACAGAGGAGGCTAAGAGTGTATATCGAGTTTTAATTTCTATTCCTCTCAGTATGTGTTTTGGAAGAATAACTAAACAGCTGTTTTTACTGAGGTCTTGGATTTAAAAGAAAAAAAAATATTTTTTTTCTAAAAGTTTATAATACTATGATCTGATGGAAAAGAGTTTCACCTGCTCCTCTAAGGTTGGAGACTTCCAAAGGACTATTCTTATACATCCTCCCATGGTCAGTAATAAATTTAGAAGTATATGCCTCTTTTTTTTCTGGAGTTATGAGATTTACAAGAATCAGTAATTAATTCATATATGTGGAATATTAGAACAAATTTATGATAAAGAAAATGAAACACTCTCTCCCCAAAATTGACAGTCTTCATTAAATCTTTATATTTCATAGTCAGCTCTAATATTCTGGTGAGTTTCACAATTCTGTTTCAGTACTACACGCCTAGGACAGCAACACCACAATTATTGACATAAATATTTGTCAAATTTGGTGGCTTACTCTCTGCAAAAGGGCATATTAAAAGAAAACTTTAGGCCATCTTCTACCCAGTATCTAGAGTCTGATTTATATTTATATCAAATTTATGAATGCCATGCTTGCTAAGAATTAGTTTATTCATAAAAGAACTTCAGTTTCAAGTTGTCTTTATTCTACTTCAATATCCCTGATTTAATTGTAGCAAAAGATGTACTTTCTACCTCTACTAGAAAGTTAGAGGTAAAGGAACATAGAGGGTCTTCAAAAAGAGGAGATATTTGAGTTGGTATTTGAAGAATGAGAAGTATTTTCCAGACATAAAATAGAGGAAGAAAGATACAACATGTAGTGAGAACAACAACCTAAAGCCTTGGAGGGAGAAACATGGAATGTCTTGAAAACAAGGGGAAATGGGGCTAAAATGAGTGTATTTTGGGATAGACTATATAATGAGGTTCCAAGAGAGATAAAAACAAAGGTACTTTAACATTCAGATTACCATATGGTGTAATATATGTAATGTATAGGAAGTTGTAAGATCAGATTTCAACTAACTTCTATTTTCAATATTTAATTCTTCCAACATAACTAGTGATTTTAATTTTTGTAGGAGTATATTGTCCAAAATGATTTTACTGAAAACATATCATGAGATATGAGAAATAGACATGTCAAGAATTTTTCATCCATGCTGAATAGTATAATGGCTAGGCTATCCAACATCAGTATAGTTGGTTAATCTTTTTCTCAATGATAGACTATTCTATAACTTAAAATTATTATTTTCATTAGAATGCAAATGAAAAAAATTTAGAAATTAAAAACAAATATAAAGTTTCTGATATGATTACATATAAGCATGTTAGAAAATAAAGTCATGGGGCGCCTGGGTGGCTCAGTTGGTTAAGCGGCCGACTTCGGCTCAGGTCATGATCTCACGGTCCGTGAGTTTGAGCCCCGCGTCGGACTCTGTGCTGACAGCTCAGAGCCTGGAGCCTGTTTCAGATTGTGTCTCCCTCTCTGATCCTCTCCCGTTCATGCTCTGTCTCTCTCTGTCTCAAAAATAAATAAACATTAAAAAAATTTAAAAAAAAAGAAAAGAAAGTCATAATATCCTAGATTAGGGAATTAATTGCATGTGTTTTATAACTGCTTCAGTGATATCAAGGTATAAGTAGGTTCTCTGTGTAGTTGTGTTTTCTTAAAAATTAATGAAGTGTCACTTGTCATCAGAGACAATGTCAACACATAGGGAACCTCCATGAACATTTAAAAAGGCACTGTCTCTGAAGGCACAAATTGTAAAATCTGGAGCTATTTGGCAAGCAGAATCTGGTCAGTCTCCTCTTGTGCCCCCCTCATATGGGTGCCTATATGGATGGTACAACCATCCTGTTGGGAATATGACTTTGCAAATAATTCAAATACATGTGATTTGTGTCTATTAATAATTACCTGTATTTCAAACTAACCATCCATCCTACATTTGTCCGCGTTGGGATTCCATTTACAACTCGCAGTTGTTTTGTTTTGGCACAAGATATTACGGGATCTAAAAAGAGGACCAAAGACAACATTTTGACAAAACATCTTGCAATAATCAGTGCCTCTCAGTTTGCTTAAAAGCATGGTACTTAAACAAATGTAACTACTGTAAGTTTGTCAGAAGAACATTTGGAGGAAAGAAGGTAAGTATTATGACTATAGTGTCAAAACAGGCCTAAAATGTTTGCTATGTTCATCTAAGTAGGCAAGTAACATAAAAAAATGAATTAACTCAAGGTAGACAGCATTGCCATAGTGAGAGTGGCTTTGCCCACCAAGCACTAAGTATAGGCTCTTCATATCTAACACTAATTGTTATTTCCTTCACAAACCTCTATACAAAATGGAAGAATGTTCTTTATAGTAGCCATTTCTGAATATCAATGGAAATCAATAGCCTCAATGAAAAAAAAAACTATATTTGTTTTTTATTACTTCTTTTTTATGATAAGAATGTAGAGCCTTTTGAAACATGTTACCAGCATTGCATTTATTGAAATCGTATCCGGATGACAAAATTATTATGTCCAAATCATTAAACCCAAATGACATGATGCAGAATTCTTTGGCGTCAACTTTTTCCTGACCCTTCTCTGGATTCCTTGCCTTATCCTTTCTATTCCTGTGCATGGTCTAAAATTTCCATTTGCTTCTTCAGGCTAAGACAGAGCAGGTAGTCTCTTAAATCAAAATACTTGAGTATCTTCCTTCAGCCCAAGACATATGTGAAAATCAAAAACAAGCAGTTCTAAAAAGATTTTCATAAATTGAATATTAACCGAACCTCTCAGTTTGTATCGTCTTTTACCTAGTGGTGCATGTCAAGAGCCTTAAAAATAGAGCAGGTAGACACATTGCATAACTTTCCAACCTTCTGGTTTTATTTTTTTCCTGACTTTAGCATCCTGATTTAATTTAAAGGATGGTGAAGGTCCATTAATGTCCATTTTGCCCAAAATTATGAGTAAGATAAATGCTCTTCTCAAAGTTAAGTATTACATCTTATATTTTCTGATAGAGAATTGAATTTTGATGTTCAGTATGTAGTTGCCTTTGTAACCCCTTTACACAAGCACATAGAGAAGAATTTAATAAAAACAAATAGCTTAACTTGTTTTTATGACAGAAGTTAATATAGTGATAAGATATTTTCCATGAAGAAAATATCTCTGACACATAGAGATTGGAATATACTATATATTACAAAAGATTACTTACGGTCTAAATTGACTATTGTAGGTGTGGTATCACCTTCACCTGTAAAATAAATGTATACATATATACATAATTCATTCATACATATTTCTGTTATATAGAATCAAAAGTATATATTAAAATCCAAATATCCATTAATTGGATAACTTACTAAAATTTCAACATTTTATTTAAAGATAAAATGTGATAGTACGCTTTTAGTAATAATGTATGACTTTACTGGGTATTAATGACTTTACTGGGTACTGTGAGGAAAGCCCTATTTTATGGCTGTGGAGACACTCAGGTGTGTGGTTTGATGAGTATTGGAAGCTTAGATTACACTGCTGGCCTCACGGAGCAGCCTCATTCTACAGAAATGTCCCAGAGGTGCCCAACATGATACACAATGAATATTCCATTGAATAGCACTAATGCTTATTATTGTTTGCTTGAGCCAGTCATACGGACTGACTGTGTTTTGTTTGCTTGTTTGTTTTTGCTTTTGTTTTTTTATTGTAATTTGGACCTTTTATAGTTTTTCTGAAAATCAGTTTTATTTTGTTATATGGTTGAGGATAACTGAAACACCGCATGCTTCAGAAAACTCTTTTAAGAATTCTAGAAGATAGAGGGGCGCCTGGGTGGCTCAGTCAGTTAAGCGTCCAACTTCAGCTCAGGTCACGATCTCGCGGTCCTTGAGTTCGAGCCCCGTGTCGGGTTCTGGCTCTGATGGCTCAGAGCCTGGAGCCTGCTTCCGATTCTGTGTCTCCCTCTCTCTCTGCCCCTCCCCCATTCATGCTCTGTCTCTCTCTGTCTCAAAAATAAATAAACATTAAAAAAAAATTAAAAAAAAAAAGAATTCTAGAAGATAGAAATCAATGTCACTAATGGAAAAAGAGGGATGACAAAATATAATTGCATTTTGTTGGAATATTTCAAATACTGATTCTTCCACATGGTAACAAAAACAAAAGTATGGGAAAAAAGAACACTGGGAACTGCAAGTTAATTCTAACTAAAATGTCATAACTTACTTTTTTTTTTTTCATAACCTCCCTACCAGGGTTTAATCTCTGCCAAGAGAAAAGCTTGGAAGATGCTAGGATTTGAAAATACTTATGCAATAATGAATGAGGCATGCAACGTTTCCTGTAGTTTAATGTCTGACTGTTCAGAATTCATGGTATAGAGTTTAGTCAGGCACTATTTAGACCCAGCTGGTTGTTAATCCCAGGAAATGCCCTGAGCTCAAATAAACCAGCAGCAAAACAATAATGGCATATGGATTCCTTTGTAATACATGCAAATTTGACTATTATTTATGGGAAATCTCATAAGAATTAATATATGCTAAAGGGTTGTTATTTATGTTCGTTTTCCAGATCTAGATATTTTAAAATGAATAAGGGTAAAGGCAAACATATAAATTTCATTATTTCCCTTTTTAGCTTATCCTTGGGGAGGGTTTTGTCTTAGAGTCAGCTGAAGTCAGTGTTTTAGCTCATAGTACAAATTAAGATTGAGGCCAACTATGGTCATTAAAACATCAAGGATATTGGTTATTCCACTCCAATCAATCACTTGAAAATTCTAAATTAAAAAACTAGATATTTAGTCCTGGTGTTGTGATGAAAAACACTAGACTGACCATTCTATCCTTATTGTATATCAAGTTTCCTATTTTTAAGCATCAAGTTAATAGGTCAACAAAATGCTTATTCATTATTGTAATTTACTACAATATTTACATTTTTAAAAATTTATAGATATTGTATATTTAGGACTTTAATAACTCGTAGTTATTATATACATATATTTCCTTTAAACCAATATTTCTCATGCTTTAGAATAAGCTGAAATACCACTTAAAATCAGATTTCTGAAGATTCTGAATTGGTAACTAGATTATGAGTTTTTTAAAAAACATTCTAGGTTCTTCTGTTGAACACTTTGAGCAAAACTTTGAGAAACTACTCTCTAGGCCTTTTCCATTTTACCATCAAATACTATTCTTGCTTCTTCTTTTTGCTTTTCCCATACTATCTCCACCACAGTACTCAAATCTGAAATATACTTATTTATGATACAAATCTTTTGTATTGATTCAAGTTAAACTTGAAGGGAAACATGTCACTGATAAAGGGTTTACCTATGGAAGAGTAGGTAAATGTGTATGTGTCTGCGTTTATATGGCCTCAGAACCAAATATGAATTCTTACTGAAAAAAACCTTCTTGTAATGTATTCTTAGTTTCAACCCAAGCTCAAAACTTTATGGACATCACATATTTCTCCAGGCGGATATCTATGTTCCCATTCTCCTTATATATTTTAATATGAATATATATTTATTAAATTATATTTACATAAATGTCTCTTCTCTACACTGAAAGATAACTGAAGGTAAAAAAAATATTGTTTATATTGTTGTATAGCTAGCATGTTATAACATAGGGTTTTGTACACACTAGCAACTGAGTTTAAAATTAATAAGTGAATAAGTAATACAAACTGAGATAGAAGTTAAGTTTGTGCAAGGCACTTATAGTAATAGAGCTGAAATTCTTACCCTGGAAGTTGCAGTTCAAGCTCTTAACCACTACATTCTAAGTATTTAATATTGAAGATTTTTCTAAGATCTACAAATTATGTATGTGCATAGGTAAATATATAGGCATTTCTACAATTTTATTTTTACATATCTGATAATCCTAAAAATGTATGTTAAGTATTGTTCTGTAAACATTTTTTAAAAAGAAATTAAAACTTTTGCATGTTTTTTAATACAAATGTACAGTGTGAAAATGATTTATACAGTCTCTACAGTTAAATAAATAAGAACTCAAATCTTCTAAAGATAAATTTTATTAGCCTTTCACCAGTGGGAAAATATAAATAAATCCTGGCTATAAATATTAGTTAGAAAAATGACAGTGTAAAAATATTTATTGAAATTAATGTTCAGAATATATTGAAATAAAAATGAGTTATTTGCAATAGCATTTAATCACATACTAGCAACACTCTGAAGTCTTTCAATAGCACATTACTAACTTTTAGTTTTAAAATGTTAGTTGAAAATATGTTTTGAGAACTTTTAAATTATTAGAGTCCTGTGTCAGTTAGGTTTATAAACCAAATTACGCTTCTCTGAGATTCTACAGGACCATTTTACTCTGAACTATGTCGGTGTGCAATAGAACTGTTTTAGAAGCCTGACATTCCCTTCTTCCTTAGACCACTGGATATTTTATTAGCCTCCATCATTCTTAATCATAGAGACATCACAGAAAGATACCACCAGGTAAAGCTAATGTTTATAAAGAATAATCCTTTAACCATTAAAAAAAAATTATGTGCCAGATAGGTAGGTTTCTTTGCTTTTTATTGCTAAAACTAGAAAGGCATCTTCTGTAGAAGAACATTTTCAGGACCTAAGCCAACCCTAATATGGGAAAAATAGAAAATTAGGAACGCACTAATTAATTTGAAAGGCTATGATTATAACTAATGAAATAAATATATGTAATATAATAACATATATAATAATATATAATTTATTTATAAGCATATAAGGTGTTTATTTACTATTATAGAGAATTTATTTATTAAAAATAGGTTGGGAAGTTACAAGTCACTTAGAACCATACTAGATGAATATCATATTTAAGAAGTTTGCCTATTTATGATAAAATTTCAGAAATATGACTAGTGTTGGGGTGCCTAGGTGGCTCAGCCGGTTAAGCATCCTACTTCTGCTCAGGTCATGATCTCACGGTTCATGAGTTCAAGCCCACGTAAGGCTCTGTGCTCACAGCTCAGAGCCTGCAGCCTGCTTCTGAGTCTGTATCTCCCTCTCTTTCTGCCCCTCCCCCACTCCCACTCTGTGTGTGTCTCTCTCTCTTCCTCTCTCAAAAATAATCATTAAAAAGAGAAAGAAAGAAAGAAACATGACTAGTGTTTCCACTTAAGGTAAGAAATTATCTCTTTAATTTGCCATAAATTATGTGTTTGTATTTCATGTTTTTTTTTAAGTTTATTTATTTATTTTGAGAGAGAGAGAGAGAGAGAGAGAGAGAGAGAGAGAGACAGCATGAGCAGGGGAGGGGCAGAGAGACAGGAAAAGAGAATCCCAAGCAAGCTTCACACTGTCAGCGCGGAGCCCATATAGGGCTCAGACTCACGAACTTTGAGATCTTGAGCTGAGCTGAAATGAAAAGTCGGATGTTTAACTGACTGAGCTGCCCAGGTGCCGCTGTATTTCATGTTTTAAAGCAAACATCATTTCTTCATTTTAATCCTTTAAAATGGGTACTTTTGTTCCTATTTTCAGGGTACTTGCTACTGGCTTATGTCACAAGAGAAACATTCTTTTTTTTTTTTGTGCGTTTTTTATATTTTAATTCCAGTGTAGTTAACATACAGTGTCATATTAGTTTCAGGTGTACAATATAGTGATTCAACAATTGTATACATTGCTCAGTGTTCATCATAATTGTACTCTTTAATCCCCTTCACCTATTTCACTCATCCCCCACGCACCAAGAAAAACATTCTTAAAATAAAAGGTGTCTTTTTGTAGATGTGAGATAGTTTAACATAATGTTTAAAGATGTTTGTATAAACAGAGCTATGAGATATGTAGTCTAGTAATATGGTCTTTTGCTACTGACACAGTTTTATAATAAGGCTTTTTCACTCAATACCATATGGAGGATATACTTCCATCTCAATATATATTATTCAGTGGTGCTCAATTAGGATGATTTTTCCCCCAGGGGACTTTTGGCGATATTTAGAGATAATTTTTGATTCTCAATATTTTTTTTTTATTGACATCTAGTGGATAGAGGCTGGGGACACTACCAAACATTCTATATTGCGCAGGACAGCTTCCTACATCAAAGATTTATGCAGTACAAAATGTCACTAGTGCCAAGATTGAAAACTCCCAAGACATTTCTCTAAGCTGACTTCCAGACAAGCTTTCCAATTCACCAAGTTTCACAGTATTGAAAGATTTTAACTAGCCAGACCTTCACAAACATTGGGCATAAATAGTTACTTTTTATTTGCCAGTCTTATTGGTGAAAATGATCTTATGCTTTTATAATTTAATTTTTCTATTAAGTTTTAATCTATTTTTGTTTGTTTAATTATACTTATTCTTTAAGATTCATTTTCTTCATTTTTCTCCTAAACTGTGACATTTTTTTTCTTATTAATATATAGGAGCCCTTTTATATGAGGTATATCAGACGTATGTATTTTACATATATCTTTTACTTTAGACACTGATATTCTTTTAACAAAATCATCTTTGACTCAGAAATGTGGTGAGAATGCTCTAGACTTTTTAATATTCGGTAAGGCACGAGAAGAAAATGAAAACAATGTTATTTCAGGTCTGTCTATGGGTCTGTTACTGGATGGGGACTTTGTAAGAGCTCTGCTATACTCACAGACTGAACAGTTAGTATTGAGAAGGAAGTCTTTATGGTGCAGTCATATTGGAACCATGACCATTTATTGCGTATGGATTTCAAATGAGAATCTTCTGAGGAGGAAAATATTATTTAAAAGGTTATCAGAATGTCTCTTTGTCTACAAAAGAGATGAAGAAAGATGTGTGTGTGTGTGTGTGTGTGTGTGTGTGTGTGTGTCTGTCAGTCTGGAATGCACCCCCACTTTAGGATTAGGATAGTGACTCCAGCGCTCCTATATTTCCACCTCTGATTAAGGTATCAATTTAGTGGAGATTCAGTATATTTAAAATATTTCACCTGAAGAAGATCACTGAAAGTACTTACAACGAGAAATAGGACAATAATCCCATGGAATGAGAGGATTTCCCGTGTAACACCAGGGGCCATGGGCATCATCATCAGGATTCCGGCAGTAATTCTTATTCAGCTTACTAGCATCTGGTTCCCAGAAGATATGCCTGCATAAACAACAAGCTCTGAAGATCACAAGATGCTCAGTTTGTCCAACAGAAACAAACTGTCACCAAGAAGATAAAATCCTAGCATGTAACTTCCATTATAGAAACAACACGAGCTTCTCTTTGGCGTGAATTTTAATTATTTTATTTTAGACTTATTTTGTTGTTCTTACAGTTTGGAATCATGTGCTCTAACTCAGGAATTTGGAATATGGCTACGCGATTAGACAGATAAAATGATGAGAAGTTTTGTGATTTGCTTCTATTCAATAATTACAGTGGTAAGGTAACAATACCCCTATTCATAGAAGTGGAGAGGGGCGCCTGGGTGGCGCAGTCGGTTGAGCGTCCGACTTCAGCCAGGTCACGATCTCGCGGTCCGCGAGTTCGAGCCCCGCGTCGGGCTCTGGGCTGATGGCTCAGAGCCTGGAGCCTGTTTCCGATTCTGTGTCTCCCTCTCTCTCTGCCCCTCCCCCGTTCATGCTCTGTCTCTCTCTGTCCCAAAAATAAATAAACGTTGAAAAAAAATTTAAAAAAAAGAAGTGGAGAAACACTGCCAGAAAAACAGCAGATGGCAAAGAAAATCAAGGTTATAAAACACCTAGAAAATGCAAGCTATTGCAAAAGTATTTTTCATGTTTCAAAAACGTAAGAAGCATGACTAGCAACATCATTATAAGAAAAGACAGAAAGACACACTGAAAAATTAATAGTAATGTGCTAATGAAATAAACTCTAAAATATCATTGTTTATATAATTACAATAGATGATCTTTGGACAGATAACTGAGTAACACTTTCTCATTTTACATCTTACTCAGTTTATTACATAAGAAAAGCAAAACTCTCTACATTATTTTGTAAGGCCATGCCCACTCATATAACATCAATATTTGTATTTATTTTGATCTTAATACAGCCAAATCCCAAATGGCCATCCTGACCAAGTCATGAAAACTGTACAAGTAACTGAATTTGTTTTGGATTATCAATTACTACTATGCTTGATTGTAATTAATGGGTCATTCAAAACAACAGAAAGATCTTGAACAGGGAAAGTTGGACTATCTTTCCAAACTCAGGTTCATTCCCTGGACTAATGACAACAGCAAACACACATAGTAATTACTGTGTACCAGATTCTATTATATGTGATTTACATATATAACCTTAGACCAACCTAATGAGACAGGCTATCTTATTTTTGAGGAAATAGTAAACCACAGAAGCCAATTTTTCTAAGGTCACATAGCTTATAAGCAGTAGAGCAGAGGTTTGAACACCTGGCTCTTTCCAGAGTCAGTTTTCAAAACCACCATTCCATACTATGTCCTTACTCAGTTGTAGGTTATTCTTAAACCAAAATGGTAACATGCAACTTATCTTTCATCAAGTTCCTGCAAATTGTTTTCAAATGACTTTTAACTATTTCTGAAGGTCCAACCCAAACTCAGTGAATTAAGAGTTATAACCATGAGTTTCCTAAATAAACACTTCCAGTGGTATGCTGGTAATGTTTAAAAGGGCACTCTGAGATGTATATGAAGTCTTTATTTGTTGTCCTTGCTGATTTCTGCAGTGTAAATTCTTCCATCATAAAAACGTCAAGTTCCCAATGTGAAATCTCTGAAGGCAGAATTGGTACACTTGTCTGTCACAAGTCCATAAAAGCTAGGTCCACCCCACCATATTTCTAAAAATGCCTTCAAAAATATCAGTGTTGAAATATAGCATTTAATCTTAATCACACTAATTCTCACTTAAAATTCTGTAATGAATATCTTTAATAAGATAAAATCCAAAGTTTTTTTAAGTTTATTTATTTATTTGAGAGAGATGGAGAGAGAGGAGAGAGAACATGAGTGGGGGAGGGGCAGAGAGAGAAGAGAGAGAATCTCAAGCAGGCTCTATGCTATCAGCACAGAGCCCAGCATGGGGCTTGATCCCACAAACCATGAGATGATGACCTGTGCTGAAACCAAGAGTTAGAAACTTAACTGACTGAGCCACCCAGGTACCCCCAAGTCCAAAGTTTTTAACACACCTTACAAGGCAATATATGGTCTTGCTACTGGAGAATTTCTTGTCTGTGGATATTGACCAACCTTACCAAAATTATTTCTGACTTTCAACACTTCAATCTTTGGGCTTTGGGACAAGCTATTCTTTCTGCCTGAGGTACTCTCCTCCTACACTTCCTTTGACCAACTCCTAGTTAACATATATGTCCCAATTAATGTCCTTTTTCTAGGAAGCCTTCCAGAGTGTGAAATCCATGAGGCTAGAATTCTGCTTATGTTTGAAATCCCAAAGCTACGGTGTCCAGTACAGTAGCTACTAGCCACATGGGGCTACTGAAGAATTGGCATGTGGCTAGTCCAAATTGAGAGATGCTTTAATTGTAAATGTATACCAGATCTTGAAGCTGTAATATGAAAAACATGTAAAAGGTCTCATTGACAATTTTTCTATTGAATACATATGGAAAGGAAAAGGCTTTGGATACATTGGATTAGTAACATGTATTATATAAAATACTTTTGCCTGTTTATTTTTACTTCCTTAAATGTGACTGTTAGTGCAGATTACATGTGTGAAATGCATATTTATGTTAGAGAACACTGCTTTAGAATTGTCTCTACTGGTTTGTGAAGTATATTAAATGAAACCATGTCATCCACTAGTGAGTACATTTTCAAAGAGAATAAAGTTATAATTAAAATAGGACTAGAGGCCAAATAACAACCTCTCCGAGCCCTTGCATCCTTATTCACACATATAGAAATATCTTCCACATAGGATTGTGGTGGCCAAATACGATCAAATGACACTAACTTTTTCCCTTTTATTCATAGTACGTATATTCTGAGATATTTGTTAAAAATCAGTTTTATGTCGCAACCATGTCTCAGATTTGCCACTTAATTATACAGTCTTATCAAGTCATACAGTTGCTTCCCAATATAACCGTAGCATCCTTAAAAGTGGAGGCAAAACTTATGCCCACTTTTTGTTAACATTTCCCATGGCACCTATCACAGAACAGAACACATAGTAAATGTCCAATAAAAAATGTGCTAGATTGAATTACTTATCTAAAGGTTTGTTACATGGAGGGAAAATGCTAAATTGAGTTGCACAGAATGACAAATCTAAAGCTTTTATTACCTTAATATAATATATAAAAGACTAGAAAGAAATAGCAATGTGCGTATCTGAATATACTATCTGCTGTTATCACTACATATTATATATTGAAAGAAAGAAATTTACACACCTGTGTAAGTCTTCCATGTTCTTCTCCCACATTGAACATGTTAGTCCAGATCGTGTTTTGGATAAATTGCCCATATAATTTTTGCCATTCCCACGATAACAATCTAAACATAAAATAAATGGAAGGAAGTCTAATGAATACAAGGAAGTATAGAACAAAAACATTTTTTACAAGCATGAAAGTCAACATAAAAGTTAACACACTCTGAAATCAGTATAAGTCAAAGATACTCCTATATTTCAGATTAAAGTATCTTTATGTTCAACCAAAGTTTTCTTCCTTGAAATAAGGGTTTATATATCACACTACAAACTTAAAACAATCAAAGAAAAAATTAAATGAGTGGCCCATAGGGACACTAAATAAATGAGAATTTTTACAATGGTATATTTATTTCTCAACATTTTCTTCTGAAAAAATTTGCTTCACAGGAAAGTCACAAGAATGATATAATGAACACTCATATACCCGTCACATTTGTTGTGTTTTGAATTTTGTCTTCCTGAGAAAACATTCTGAGTCACTCAAACCAGCTGTTTTGCAAATGCTCTTTAATTCCATTTTGTCTGATTATTTTCTCATGATTAAAATCAAGATAAAGGCAGGATTATGGCAAAGATGATATTTTGTCCTTTTCACAGCAGTTTATCATGTGACGTGACATATTTTATCATGTTCCATTATTGGTAGTGAGTTTGATAATTTGGTTAACTGATGTAAAGGAAAATCGGGGGGACCTTTCAGATTGAATCAGCATCTTATTGCCAAACAAATGTTCATAATGGCTTGGCCTACTTTGGTTGCTTTTGCATGAATCAGTGATTACTATGCTGGTTTTAAAATAATTGTTTTACAATTTCCTGCATTTCTTTATTTATTATCATTTTTCTGTAAATGAGAATGTTTTCTTCTCCCCCACTACGTCTATTTAAGTATTCAACTACTACCAGTAGTAGCAATAAAATGTCTGCAGTAGAAGTGGTAATATACACATAGACTTATGTGTCCTCTTTTTACTCAACATGATGATCTATTCCCGTTGCTGATTTTGATACTCAAAATTGTTTCAAAGTTGATTGATGGAAGCCATTTTAAGCTGGTTTTATGTCTTTTAATGTGTCCCATGTGGTTTTATTTTTCACCTTTTTTCAATTGAATAATTTGTGTTTTATTAAACATTGATAGAAATGTCAATATTCCTAATTTTTAAATATCACAAAAAGGAAGCCATGGTCTTCCAAACACATGAGTTGCAGTTCTATCTTTGAAAAGAAACACTTTCCTTATTTTAAAATAATAACACACATTTTCAAAGTGACTATCTATTAAACATTCCTGATTTTTATATGAATGAGCACTATAGATCTGACTATAAAATGTTATCTACAAATATACATCAACATTAAGACTATTTGTTTTAAATTTGGTAAACCATAGTCTATTGTCACTGGCTTTAAATATGCTTTGTATAATCGTAATAAATAGGTATAAATCCTAATAACAATTTTACATAAACAATTTAATAATATGTTCAGGAATCAGTTAACATAATGAAAAACAAATATAATAAGCATATTCAAAAGCCATGTTTTCATATCCATGGATCACATTTTGCAGTAGCACTATAAGGAATTTGGGCTTAAATATAAAAACTAAAATAGGATAGGATTTGATACAGATAATATCATAGTCATTCCAATACACAATAAAATTGCTCTCAGAAAGCATAAATTTGTAAAATCTCATACTTGCACTATGCAGAATATACGAGTGAATTCATTTTCCTCTGACAGTGCTTCCCTCCCCCCCATCCCCCCCATGTTAGGAAAGTTTAAGTCTTTGGCTGTTAGGTAGTAAATTCTTTAGATAGACTCTTACTGAAGAAAACAATTGTGCAATACAGTATGCTAGTACTATTTTTTTATACATTTTGAATTTTTGCACATACGCTTTCTGTGTCAGAGGAAGAGATGCTCCTAACCACCATCACCCTTTTATTTGAATACAGGCTATGGGACTTTTTATTTTAGAATAGATTTGACTTACAGGAAGGTTGTAACTTTGTACAGAGACTTCTCATATACCAGACAGTTTTCCCTACTTTTAATATATTACATCAGTATGATAGATTTGTCTTAAATATTAAGCCATACTGATGCATTATTAACTGGAGACCATATTTTGTTTAAATATTTTTAATTAACCTAATATCCTCTTGTGTATTCTAGGATTCCACATGATACCACATTATGTTGAGTTGTCATGTTTTCTGAGGTTTTTCTAAATATGACAGTTTTTCAGGCTTTCTTCTTTGATGACTTTGTCAGTTTTAAGGGAAATAGGTCAAGTATTTTGTAAGCTGTCCATTTATTGGGTTTGTCTGATGTTTTCCTCATGGTTAGATAATGGTTATAGGTTTTTGAGAGGAAGACATGAATTTTTTATAACTTCTTAACTTGCTGGTGAAAGATATTCCAGCCTCACCTTATACTCTCTTTGTCCCGGGCCTCCTAACATCATCAATTTCTCTAAGGAACTCTTGTTTATTTTGGGGATGGAAAGTAAGTAGAAGACAAGAAATCGGTGCCAAATGTGCTTATTTCTATTTGGTGCCATCATTTCTAGTTCCTTTTATTTGATAGAGCTAGGTAGTGTGTGTGTGTGTCTAACTTCAGTCTAATACCACAGTTCTTCCTTCCATCCATTCCATTAGTGTGAGAAACCTCATTCCAGGTAACATTATGTTTGCCCATTTTCTCAATTCTACAATGTACACAAAATAATTTCAAAACTATGTCCCAATACTAACAAAAACTTACACTTTAAAGTTCAAAATCTATTTATAGTTATTTAGCCCTAAATATATCCCAGTGAGGCCATATACAGCCAGAAAATCATGTCCAGAAGTTAACTTAGTCTTTCTTCCTTCTCTGTAGTATTGGTATCTATTTTATATAGAGGGAGGCATATTGTTTTTGTTCCTCTTGAGGTCACTTTTTGAGTATTGAAAACACTAACATTGCTTAATGGTTAAAACTATATGAAAATATATCTCAGAGAATTCTCATTTTTCCCTTTCCCTTTGCATCATTGTATTTCTACCCACGACCTACCATTACCAATGAACCCAATCTCATTAACATCTTGTTATGACTCCTGTATAATTCCTTCACTTTTTTTGGCAAAACTAATCAAATATATATTTGTAATATAAATATACAGATTATTTTTATGTATATTCTATATATGTATTATTACATCCCATTTTTATTGCTAGTAGTACGTCTCTTTATTTATTACTAACAGAGTACCAAATATGTACTTTAGTGCTTTGCTTTGTTTTATTATCAATATATCTGAAAATCACTTCATATAGCTCACAGAAAATTTTATTATTCTTTTTGCAAATTTATAATATTTCATTGTGTGACTTTGCCAAAGTACATTTGAGTTGTTTTGCTATTACAGAAAATGCTGCAATAAAGAACTCATGCATATGTTTTTGCATATTGTTGGAGCTGTATATTCAAACAGTACATTGTTGAGCCAAAAAGTGAATGCATATGTAATCTTAATTATTGTGAAATTATGTTCGATGGGTTTTACCATTTTGAACTCCTAAGAGCAATGTATGAGAGTTCCTTTCCCCAAAAGGAAATGGATAACCAGCTTAGCAAAAAGATAGTGTTGTCAAGCTTTTGAATTCTTACAAATTATATGTGAGAAATACAAGTCTCATAATGTGAGAAGTTTCAATATTTATATTTATTTTTGTATTATGTGAATTTAAGCATAATTTCCTTGTGTTTGAAGGGAATTTATATATATTTATATATATATATATATATACAAACAAAATACATAAAGTTATAAAGTTAAATATATATATAACTTTACATATATATATAACTTTATGTATTTTGTAAAATATATATATATAGCTTTACGTATTTTGTTCATTACTTAACTTTTTTGATCCTTTACACTGGTTTCAGAATTTTTATATATGAAAAATATTTCCTCTTTACCTATAATATGCATTTCAACACTTACTTCCAAATTTGTCTTTTGTCTTTTGAATTTAATATGGGTTTGTGTGTGTGTGTGTGTGTGTGTGTGTGTGTGTGTGTGTGTGCTTTGCCATGGTAGGTTTTCAATGTAGTTTATCATATTTTTCTTTTATTGCCTCTAGATTTTGAGTGTTAATTAAAAATCATTTCACCATATACAGGTTAAAAAGGGATTCTTCCAAGTTTACTTCTAGTATCTATATGGTTTCCTTTTTCACATTCAGATCTCTTATATATTTGGAGTTTATTTTGGAGTTTATTTTGATGTAAGGCATGGATTTAATTTTATCATTTTTCCAAATTATTACCTTATTGATCCATTATTATATTTTATTTTTTATTTTTTTATTTTTTTATTTTTATTTTTTATTTTTTATTTTTTTATTTATTTTTTATTTTTTTATGAAATTTATTGACAAATTGGTTTCCATACAACACCCAGTGCTCATCCCAAAAGGTGCCCTCCTCAATACCCATCACCCACCCTCTCCTCCCTCCCACCCCCCATCAACCCTCAGTTTGTTCTCAGTTTTTAACAGTCTCTTATGCTTTGGCTCTCTCCCATTCTAACCTCTTTTTTTTTTTTTTCCTTCCCCTCCCCCATGGGTTCCTGTTAAGTTTCTCAGGATCCACATAAGAGTGAAACCATATGGTATCTGTCTTTCTCTGTATGGCTTATTTCACTTAGCATCACACTCTCCAGTTCCATCCACGTTGCTACAAAAGGCCATATTTCATTTTTTCTCATTGCCACGTAATATTCCATTGTGTATATAAACCACAATTTCTTTATCCATTCATCAGTTGATGGACATTTAGGCTCTTTCCATAATTTGGCTATTGTTGAGAGTGCTGCTATGAACATTGGGGTACAAGTGGCCCTATGCATCAGTACTCCTGTATCCCTTGGATAAATTCCTAGCAGTGCTATTGCTGGGTCATAGGGTAGGTCTATTTTTAATTTTCTGAGGAACCTCCACACTGCTTTCCAGAGTGGCTGCACCAATTTGCATTCCCACCAACAGTGCAAGAGGGTTCCCGTTTCTCCACATCCTCTCCAGCATCTATAGTCTCCTGATTTGTTCATCTTGGCCACTCTGACTGGCGTGAGGTGATACCTGAGTGTGGTTTTGATTTGTATTTCCCTGATGAGGAGCGACGCTGAACATCTTTTCATGTGCCTGTTGGCCATCCGGATGTCTTCTTTAGAGAAGTGTCTATTCATGTTTTCTGCCCATTTCTTCACTGGGTTATTTGTTTTTCGGGTGTAGAGTTTGGTGAGCTCTTTATAGATTTTGGATACTAGCCCTTTGTCCGATATGTCATTTGCGAATATCTTTTCCCATTCCGTTGGTTGCCTTTTAGTTTTGTTGGTTGTTTCCTTTGCTGTGCAGAAGCTATTTATCTTCCTAAGATCCCAGTAATTCACTTTTGCTTTTAATTCCCTTGACTTTGGGGATGTGTCGAGTAAGAGATTGCTACGGCTGAGGTCAGAGAGGTCTTTTCCTGCTTTCTCCTCTAAGGTTTTGATGGTTTCCTGTCTCACATTTAGGTCCTTTATCCATTTTGAGTTTATTTTTGTGAATGGTGTGAGAAAGTGGTCTAGTTTCAACCTTCTGCATGTTGCTGTCCAGTTCTCCCAGCACCATTTGTTAAAGAGGCTGTCTTTTTTCCATTTGTTGTTCTTTCCTGCTTTGTCAAAGATGAGTTGGCCATACGTTTGTGGGTCTAGTTCTGGGGTTTCTATTCTATTCCATTGGTCTATGTGTCTGTTTTGGTGCCAATACCATGCTGTCTTGATGATGACAGCTTTGTAGTAGAGGCTAAAGTCTGGGATTGTGATGCCTCCTGCTTTGGTCTTCTTCTTCAGAATTCCTTTGGCTATTCGGGACCTTTTGTGGTTCCATATGAATTTTAGGATTGCTTGTTCTAGTTTCGAGAAGAATGCTGGTGCCATTTTGATTGGGATTGCATTGAATGTGTAGATAGCTTTGGGTAGTATTGACATTTTGACAATATTTATTTTTCCAATCCATGAGCAGGGAATGTCTTTCCATTTCTTTAAATCTTCTTCAATTTCCTTCATAAGCTTTCTATAGTTTTCAGCATACAGATCCTTTACATCTTTGGTTAGATTTATTCCTAGGTATTTTATGCTTCTTGGTGCAATTGTGAATGGGATCAGTTTCTTTATTTGTCTTTCTGTTGCTTCATTGTTAGTGTATAAGAATGCAACTGATTTCTGTACATTGATTTTGTATCCTGCAACTTTGCTGAATTCCTGTATCAGTTCTAGCAGACTTTTGGTGGAGTCTATTGGATTTTCCATGTATAATATCATGTCATCTGCAAAAAGCGAAAGCTTGACTTCATCTTTGCCAATTTTGATGCCTTTGATTTCCTTTTGTTGTCTGATTGCTGATGCTAGAACTTCCAGCACTATGTTAAACAGCAGCGGTGAGAGTGGGCATCCTTGTCGTGTTCCTGATCTCAGGGAAAAAGCTCTCAGTTTTTCCCCGTTGAGGATGATGTTAGCTGTGGGCTTTTCATAAATGGCTTTTATGATCTTTAAGTATGTTCCTTCTATCCCGACTTTCTCAAGGGTTTTTATTAAGAAAGGGTGCTGGATTTTGTCGAAGGCCTTTTCTGCATCGATTGACAGGATCATATGGTTCTTCTCTTTTTTGTTGTTAATGTGATGTATCACGTTGATTGATTTGCGAATGTTGAACCAGCCCTGCATCCCAGGAATGAATCCCACTTGATCATGGTGAATAATTCTTTTTATATGCCATTGAATTCGATTTGCTAGTATCTTATTGAGAATTTTTGCATCCATATTCATCAGGGATATTGGCCTGTAGTTCTCTTTTTTTACTGGGTCTCTGTCTGGTTTAGGAATCAAAGTAATACTGGCTTCATAGAATGGTCTGGAAGTTTTCCTTCCCTTTCTATTTCTTGGAATAGCTTGAGAAGGATAGGTATTATCTCTGCTTTAAACGTCTGGTAGAACTCCCTTGGGAAGCCATCTGGTCCTGGACTCTTATTTGTTGGGAGATTTTTGATAACCGATTCAATTTCTTCGCTGGTTATGGGTCTGTTCAAGCTTTCTATTTCCTCCTGATTGAGTTTTGGAAGAGTGTGGGTGTTCAGGAATTTGTCCATTTCTTCCAGGTTGTCCAATTTGTTGGCATATAAGTTTTCATAGTATTCCCTGATAATTGTTTGTATCTCTGAGGGATTGGTTGTAATCATTCCACTTTCATTCATGATTTTATCTATTTGGGTCATCTCCCTTTTCTTTTTGAGAAGCCTGGCTAGAGGTTTGTCAATTTTGTTTATTTTTTCAAAAAACCAACTCTTGGTTTCGTTGATCTGCTCTACAGTTTTTTTAGATTCTATATTGTTTATTTCTGCTCTGATCTTTATTATTTCTCTTCTTCTGCTGGGTTTAGGCTGCCTTTGCTGTTCTGCTTCTAGTTCCTTTAGGTGTGCTGTTAGGTTTTGTATTTGGGATTTTTCTTGTTTCTTGAGATAGGGCTGGATTGCAATGTATTTTCCTCTCAGAACTGCCTTTGCTGCGTCCCAAAGCATTTGGATTGTTGTATTTTCATTTTCGTTTGTTTCCATATATTTTTTAATTTCTTCTCTAATTGCCTGGATGACCCACTCATTCGTTAGTAGGGTGTTCTTTAATCTCCATGCTTTTGGAGGTTTTCCAGACTTTTTTCTGTGGTTGATTTCAAGCTTCATAGCATTGTGGTCTGAAAGTAAGCATGGTATAATTTCAATTCTTGTAAACTTATGAAGGGCTGTTTTGTGACCCAGTATATGATCTATATTGGAGAATGTTCCATGTGCACTCGAGAAGAAAGTATATTCTGTTGCTTTGGGATGCAGAGTTCTAAATATATCTGTCAAGTCCATCTGATCCAATGTGTCATTCAGGGCCCTTGTTTCTTTATTGACCGTGTGTCTAGATGATCTATCCATTTCTGTAAGTGGGGTGTTAAAGTCCCCTGCAATGACCACATTCTTATCAATAAGGTTGCTTATGTTTATGAGTAATTGTTTTATATATTTGGGGGCTCCGGTATTCGGCGCATAGACATTTATAATTGTTAGCTCTTCCTGATGGATAGACCCTGTAACTATTATATAATGCCCTTCTTCATCTCTTGTTACAGCCTTTAATTTAAAGTCTAGTTTGTCTAATATAAGTATGGCTACTCCAGCTTTCTTTTGGCTTCCAGTCGCATGATAAATAGTTCTCCATCCCCTCACTCTCAATCTAAAGGTGTCCTCAGGTCTAAAATGAGTCTCTTGTAGACAGCAAATAGATGGGTCTTGGTTTTTTTATCCATTCTGATACCCTGTGTCTTTTGGTTGGCGCATTTAATACATTTACATTCAGTGTTATTATAGAAAGATACGGGTTTGGAGTCATTGTGATGTCTGTATGTTTTATGCTTGTAGTGATGTCTCTGGGACTTTGTCTCACAGGGTCCCCCTTAGGATCTCTTGTAGGGCTGGTTTAGTGGTGACAAATTCCTTCAGTTTTTGTTTGTTTGGGAAGACCTTTATCTCTCCTTCTATTCTAAATGACAGACTTGCTGGATAAAGGATTCTTGGCTGCATATTTTTTCTGTCTAGCACCCTGAAAATCTCGTGCCAATTCTTTCTGGCCTGCCAAGTTTCAAAAGAGAGATCAGTCACGAGTCTTATAGGTCTCCCTTTATATGTGAGGGCACGTTTACCCCTTGCTGCTTTCAGAATTTTCTCTTTATCCTTGTATTTTGCCAGTTTCACTAGGATATGTCGTGCAGAAGATCAATTCAAGTTACGTCTGAAGGGAGTTCTCTGTGCCTCTTGGATTTCAATGCCTTTTTCCTTCCCCAGTTCAGGGAAGTTCTCAGCTATGATTTCTTCAAGTACCCCTTCAGCACCTTTCCCTCTCTCTTCCTCCTCTGGGATACCAGTTATGCGTATATTATTTCTTTTTAGTGTATCACTTAGTTCTCTAATTTTCCCCTCATACTCCTGGATTTTTTTGTCTCTCTTTTTCTCAGCTTCCTCTTTTTCCATAACTTTATCTTCTAGTTCACCTATTCTCTCCTCTGCCTCTTCAAGCCGAGCTGTGGTGGTTTCCATTTTGTTATGCATTTCGTTTAAAGCGTTTTTCAGCTCCTCGTGACTGTTCCTTAGTCCCTTGATCTCTGTAGCAAGAGATTCTCTGCTGTCCTGTATACTGTTTTCAAGCCCAGCGATTAATTTTATGACTATTATTCTAAATTCACTTTCTGTTATATTATTTAAATCCTTTTTGATCAGCTCATTAGCTGTTGTTATTTCCTGGAGATTCTTCTGAGGGGAATTCTTCCGCTTGGTCATTTTGGATAGTCCCTGGCGTGGTGAGGACCTGCAGGGCACTTCCCCTGTGCTGTGGTGTATAATTGGAGTTGGTGGGCGGGGCCGCAGTCAGACCTGATGTCTGCCCCCAGCCCACCGCTGGGGCCACAGTCAGACTGGTGTGTGCCTTCTCTTCCCCTCTCCTAGGGGTGGGATTCACTGTGGGGTGGTGTGGCTCGTCTGGGCTACTTGCACCCTGCCAGGCTTGTGATGCTGGGGATCTGGCGTATTAGCTGAGGTGGGTAGGCAAGGTGCACGGGGGCAGGAGGGGCAGGCTTAGATCGCTTCTCCTTAGGTGATCCACTTCAGGAGGGGCCCGGTGGCCGCGGGAGGGAGTCAGATCCGCTGCCGGAGGTTTGGCTCCGCAGAAGCGCAGAGTTGGGTGTTTGCTCGGAGCGAGCAAGTTCCCTGGCAGGAACCGGTTCCCTTTGGGATTTCGGCTGGGGGATGGGCGGGGGAGTTGGCGCTGGCGAGCGCCTTTGTTCCCCACCAAACTGAGCTCTGTTGTCAGGGGGCTCAGCAGCTCTCCCTCCCTTTGTCCTCCAGCCTTCCCGCTTTCCGAGCAGAGCTGTTAACTTATGACCTCCCAGACGCTAAGTCGCGCTTGTTGTGGGAACACAGTCCGTCAGGCCCCTCCGCTTTTGCCAGCCAGACTCGGGGGCTCTGCTTGGCCGGCGAGCCGCCCCTCCGCCCCGGCTCCCTCCCGCCAGTCCGTGGAGCGCGCACCGCCTCGCCGCCCTTTCTACCCTCTTCCGTGGGCCTCTCGTCTGCGTTTGGCTCCGGTGACTCCGTTCTGCTAATCCTCTGGCGGTTTTCTGGGTTATTTAGGCAGGTGTAGATGGAATCTAAGTGATCAACAGGACGTGAGGTGAGCCCAGCGTCCTCCTAAGCCGCCATCTTGCCGGGAACTCCATTATTATATTTTAAAAGTTCGTTTTTTACTCAGTTATGTATAGTCACATTTTTAATATCATAAATCTCTCTAAGGAGTCTATTTCTCATTTCTGTGTTTTGTTCCAATTGCGAATTTATTCATTGTACTAGAACTACAGTCTTAATTACCAGCTCTTTATAAAATGTTTTAATATGTATAAAGTTAATTATCTCTAATCACCCTTGTTTTTCAAGATTTTCCATAGTATACTTATGTATACTTATGTTTACTCTACCAAGAGAACTGCAGAATCAGTTTGTTGGTGTCAGAAAAAGACATTGATCTATTTAATAATATCACATTAAATTTGTACATTAGCTTAGGTAGAATTGATGTATTCATGATGTTGTGTTCTCATATCAAGAACAAGGGATGTTTTTCCACGTTTAAAGTACACCTTTGTGGCTTTGAGTAGTGATTTGAAAATTTTATTACACAGATTTTACACATTTCTTTCTAAATTTATTCCTAAGTTTCCATTAGCTTTATTACTATTATAGATATAGTTTTCCCTTTAATTAAATCTTCAAACTCATATATGAATGCTACTTTAGTGATTTTTTATTATTGAATTTAATTTTCTAAGTATATTACTATTTATATCATTTGCATAAATAAAGATCAATATTGGGGTGCCTGGGTGGCGCAGTCGGTTAAGCGTCCGACTTCAGCCAGGTCACGATCTCGCGGTCCGTGAGTTCGAGCCCCACATCGGGCTCTGGGCTGATGGCTCAGAGCCTGGAGCCTGTTTCCGATTCTGTGTCTCCCTCTCTCTCTGCCCCTCCCCCGTTCATGCTCTGTCTCTCTCTGTCCCAAAAATAAATAAACGTTGAAAAAAAAATTTTTTTAAATAAAGATCAATATGATCTTTTATTTATATGGAATAACATCTCCAATACAGTGTTAAAGAGGAATATGTTAACTTATCTTAACTTGTACTTACAATGTTACATAGTAAAGAAAATATTATACATTCTTGTTTTCTTTTTTACCTTCATAAGAATGTCTCTAATGTCCCTCATCAATTGTATACTACATATATCCCCATTAACTATATAATATATACTTATATATGTGTTTGTGTCTATACGTGTTTGTGTATGTGAGGATGTCTATGTGTCTATGTGTATATGTTAAAATGTGAATATATATTTTAAAGAAGGCTCTGTCTCAGCTTCTCTCTCTCTTTGTATATATATATATGGATATACAGATATGTGTGTAGAGTGTGTGTATATTCCAGAAAATCTCATTTGAATGTTTTTATGAGAAAGGAGTAAATTTTGTAACAGAAATTTTAAAATTTATTTACATTTATTATATTATTGCTTTTCTTAGGTCTAAGATAAATTATGTTAATGGATTTCTAAAACTAAATCATTTTTGTCCTTAGACTAAACTCCACTCAATCATTATGTTTTATATTTTAAGTCACTTTATTGGGCGTTGCTCAAATTTCATTTAAAATTTCTATATTCACAAATGAGATAAGTTTATTGTTTTTTTTTGCTACCTTCATCATTTTTAGATATTAATATTATAATTCAACATTCCTGATGGAAGTTTCACATATAATTTATTGTGCTTTACTGTATTTGTTAAGCTACATAGGAAGTTATGTAGCATTGAGATTAACTAGCCTGTGAATGCACCCAGGCACAGTATATTTTTGATAGAATGGTTCATTAATACATTTCTATATTTCTTCCCTAAGAATAGGTCTAATTCTTGGACTAATTGAACCGACCAGGGTCAATTCTTAATTTGAATTTTCTTAGTAAATTATCCATTTTTTTTATTTGCCAAGTTTCTTACATGAGGTTATATAAAATAGTCTCATGTTTTCTAATTTTCCTGTTTCAATGCTTATTTCCCCTTTGATGATTATTATTTTATATTTTTGTCTTTTTTTCTTATATTTTGTCTTCTTTTTTTCACTAGCTGATGACTATCTATTTTGTTAATTTTTTCAAAGAACCATTATTTTGCTTTATTCATTAGTTCTAGACCTTATTAATGTTTGATCTAACTTGGTTATATTCTTTTTACTGCTTTTGGTTTGTTTTTTCCCCAACTCTTAAGTTTGAAATTTCATTTACTTGTCTTCATTATTTATGATATTGATACAAGTACTTAAAGCTGTGAATTACATCCTGTTTACTGCTTATAGTGTGTGTTATATAATCTAATAAGTTGTGTTTGAAAAGCATTTTTGAAGAAAGTCTGTAATTTCAGTTTTTAGTTTTCAATAGAGTTATTCAATATTTAATTGGAAGAGCATTTGATTGTATGCTAATTCAGATGTTCAATATTTAGGAAAATCTTTTCTAATAACAGTCTATACATGTTTGTATTTTCTGTTACATGGAAAATATAACAACATCCTTCTATGTGTGTTTACGTGCATGCATGCACACATATCACATATTTAACAATGCCAATTATTAGCTTGGCAGTATCATATAATGGCATAACCATTATAATTTTACAGCTATATGTCGAATTGGCTTAACAGTGTCTCTTAAGTAGGACTTGGTTTTTAACTTGCCCTACAGAGCTTAACACAATGTTGCACTTATCAGGTATAATATATTGTTAAAAATAATATATTTTTTAAAGTAATGAAAGATCATTTCAAGGAAGGTTATTTTCAATCCCAGCTGTGCTATTTGAGAATTTAGGCAAGCTATCTGAATTCATAAAACTGAAACTAATTTCTTCATCTATTAATTTGTAGATTTATTAGATAAGCAACATCATCAGCTTAACTTTTAGAATCTAAAATTCTCTATTTATTACTTGACCCTTTGGTAAGTGATATATATGGCTATAAAAGCAGGTTAACATACATAAGAAGCCTTTTAAACAATTGTTTTCATTTGCCTCTATCTCAAATTAGCAGTGCTTGTTTACATGAACAAGACAGGGACAAAGAATATCCAGCTGGTACTAAACCTCACTTAAACACTGGTTTCAACTTTATTTCCAAATGACCTTTGAAATCTGCCAAAGAACAGTGAAATTGACTGAAAAGAGACTCAACCCCTCCTCCCTCTATAACTTTTCAGAATTGTTCATAAAAAAAAAATGACACTGCAGAAAAAGTTAAAGGATGGGAGATGTATAGGACAATAAATCTATGAGATGAACTTTAAATTTGGCTTGGGATGATTTAGGACTGACCATGATTAAATTTATGGGGAAGAATATGATTGCTTAAAAATCATAACCCTGAATTCATTATGTACTAGTAAATGCCCAGATTTCAACATTATTATTAATCTTTGACAAATGATTTCTTTTTTAAACCTAAATCATTTTAACTTTTCTGTACTACTGCTTCCTAAAACAATTATCTTCAATGGCATCTATGTTTACAAGTCAGTGGTGGTTTACCCCAAACCCCATTGCTACACATCATCTCCACTGCTAACACCCAGGTCCATATCGCTCTCCTCTTTTTACTGAATTACTGAAAACACGCAATGGATCCTCCTGTTTTGGCCCTTGTTAGAATCTCTAGCTGTTTTCCGTAATGCAGCCATACTCATTTGTTAAAATTGAAACCAGACAGATCATCTACATCTTTCAGAACCCCACAACAGAGTCCCTTCTCTTTCAGAGTAAAAGTGTAAATCCTTCCAATTCCTACCAGGCATATGTGATTTTAGCCCAACTGTTTTCTAACCACATCCTCTGCTATGGTCTCCCTTGCTTGTTCTGTACCAGGCACAGTGATGTGGTGTTTCTTTCCTTTCCCTTTTCAAGCACTGTCCCATCTCATGGCATTTTCACTTGCGGTTTCCTCTACCTAGAACGCTATTTACAGATACATGCACATGGTACATGATGCTCCCTCACCCCTTTGAGGTCCTGCTTAAACGTTCCCTTGATATGTAAGAGCTTCCCATACCGTTAAAATCTAATAGCAACACCGTCTCCTCTACCTCTGGGACATTTTTCCCTCTAGCATTTACACAAACAAACTTATCATTCCCACTTCCCTTTTGCTTATTTATTTTCGTTGTCTGTTTGCGGGAATTTCTGGAGTCCCATGGAGATAATTTTGTTTTGCTCACTAGTATATCCCCAGTGTCTAAAACTGTGCCTGACACTAGTATGCACTCAAATAAACAAATAAAAGTTGAACAAATGAACGCGTAAAAGAAATTCAACTGCAGATTTGGTGATTTTGTTTGCAAACCAGCAAAAAAAACAGTGCAACAAGAAGTAGGTCCTCCGCTGTGAAATGTGTTCTCCCTTTAGGCATTAACCCTGAAATTAATCGTGCCCACCCTGAAAATGTCAGCTATTACCTTGTCCACTCGACACATCACATTTTGGAATTTGGGAGCAGTAGCCAACTCGGATGTTTGGATCAGTGGTAAAACACCAGGGTGACTCAGCTCCATCTGGATTTCGGCAAAAATTTTCTCGTAGGTCCCTATTGAGAATAAGCGCGTTAATGCAAATTGCCTGAGTTCTTACAAATGGGGAAACAAGTGCTATTACATTTCTAGAATCCCCGAATGCATGCATGTTTATAAACAGAGTTCTAAGTTTTAGATTTAGGAGAGTTATAACAATTTAGAATTCAGTATACACAACTGACACCGCCCATATGACTGAAATAAAGGCTGTCAGAGGTCAGTATTCTTTTCATGCCACAGGCCTGGACTTCCATACAAACACTACTGCCTCATGAAAGGGAAAAATAGCACCACCTCATTTTTCTTACTCATTCTCAACGCCTGGACTCTCAACTATTATAATTTGTAAACACTGGCCTATTATTTTTATGTTTTCATGGCCGATATATAATGTAGAAACAACATGTATCTCTCATTTAAAATGAAAGTTCTACCTATCCAAACATTTGACACACACACACACACACACACACACACACAAACACAATAGCTTTCTTTTTCTTGAATTCTGTATTCCTTTGATTTAATTTGCTGCATACATTTCTTTCCATTCCAGAACGCTGCTTTATTGATTTATAAAAGTGATCTCAAATCTTATAAATCTTGTAAGTCTTATAAAATCTTATAAATATTTCTGTAAAACATTCTCTTAATTCTATAGAAACCCTAACTGTTGGAGAAATCGTCAGTGTATTGCATAGACATCCTTTATGTTAGCAGTGATTTGATAGACACTTAAAGTGCTTAATCAGGAAAAAGTCTATATTAATATTCCCTATATATAAAAGAATTTTACCTTAATATAAGGTTCATGTTACATAACACATGTAATTTATGGTTTGCTCTCTCAAGCAAATGCTCTCAAATTTGAATCAAACATGAGCTTTCTCTTTAGAGACGCCCTGACAAATAATTTAACAAGATTAATATTCAATCTATTGGAAACTGCATTCTTTGTATCACTTAGGTCCAATCAGAAGTACAATTTTAGTAATATTCATGTTCACCATTAGAAACAGAGAAGTTTTTTGTTGTTGTTTTTTTTTAAGGAAGAAACTTGAGTTCAGTTATAAAACCAACAAGTTAGTAAGTTATCTAGTCAAAATAGGTCCTGATACAAACTGGGTTATGTAAGATCGTGAGAACAGTGATCCTTATAGCTAAAGCCACTGCATAGCAAGCGATCATAGTTACAACCCTTATTAAAGCCATTAGCCTTCTTATGAAATGATAAAATTATTATGAAGAAAATCTTTTATTTCTTTTAACCAATTTATACTTATATTTTAAAAATGTGTGCCAGTATAAAATATGCGAATTGAGTTTTACATAAATTTTACACAAATTTGCTCTTTTAGATGAATAACTGCCTAGTTAAATTCTTTTGAGTATTTGTACATACACAGTTTCTTACTTGAGTATTATCACCATTCATTAGAAATTAACAAAACATGTGAATGGCATGGACACTGTCTCCTTTGTGCCTCTTAACTAATCTCTTCTCATTCTCTTTGCTTTCTCTACTTTGGTATTTACTTCTGAGGTGTGAAACACATGGGTCAGGAGCAGAGAGAATTGCTCTGAAGTAAATGAGGGAAGAAAACCCACAATAACAAGTAAACATTTGTTATTATAAAATAATGAAAAAATATTTATGTTTTTACTATCTAAGCAAATACATTAAATTAGCTAAAACAAGCAACGAACCTATAAAATATCTCCTCTCTCCAGTGGATGGGCCAACTCATGCTCATAATTCTCCATCTTGAAATGTTAAGCTCTCTTATTAAAAGCCAATTACATAAAGCCAATATATGTTATTTATAGGTGCTATTTCGGCAAAGCCACTATGAATGGCACGTGTGTTATAAATTTCAAAAGCAATCATTTTATGTTCCTCATAACAAGGTGGACAATTTAAAAACACATGGCATTGTGGCTGTTCTGTCCAGCAAAAGTCAAGCGGTGAAAAAAAACAGCCATGGAGAAGGCACATAGCGGCAATATAATTGATATTCAAGGGCAGTTTCTTTGGCTTGATTCATCTAAATAATTGTTTTACTTTCCTACTCTTCAAAGGGAATCTAGAAACAGCAGAAAACATTCATTTGAGACTTTAAAAATAATATTTCTTCAAGGCCGAAAACACATCAGTTTACAATGCTGATTGAAATGAAGGCATGCCTCTTTTTGTAAAAGAAAAAAAATGTAATCTCCCCTAAAATTAATGTGAAATTTTAAGAAGGCACTAGCTTGAAACTTGGCTGGCTATCATTATCCTTAAATGAGTTATGAAATGTGCCTGCGAAAACAAAGCTGTGATCAGAAACCTAGAGGTGCGTTTTCCAAAATATGGTACTTCAACTATCTGATTCAAAACTCACCTAGAGTGCTTATTAAAATGCATATTTGAGGTCCAAATCTCATATTTAAGGAATCAAAATATCTGCGTGGATGAATCTGCGTTTTAACTCCTGATTATCTCTAGACACACTAAAGTTTAAGAATTACTAACACAGGAATTATTAGAGTCACCATTCTTCCTCGTTTCCTGAGAGCCTGCTGAAATTTATATGTGCCTAATATACTCACTTGCACTTGAAATTTTCAGGAGTTATGTCATGCTGGTGAGGATACTGGGAATCCCAACGCTGACAGGGAACTCCATTCCAGATGGAGTTGATGGTGCCCCGGTAACCTTCTCCTTGACCCTGAATGCATTCAGTTGTTTCCATAGGCACATCTGTGTCATTCATAGTACTGTGAGCTAGTGGTAAAAACAGCATTAAACTTAAGTACAATCTTTAAATCTTTCATCCATCTCTTAATGTTCTTTTGCACGTGGATTACTAAGGTATTCTGTCACATAGGTTTTTATAATAATTGAGTAGAATATTATTTCAGTTATCATTATTTCTCTCTCACTCAGCCTAAAGGAGTGAGTTAACATGGTGGACTCAACTATAGAATTTCTCTGCTCATGAAACAGAATATTCTAGGAGCGGCTGGGCGGCTCAGTAGGTTAAATGTCCAACTTTGGCTCGGGTCATGATCTTGCGGCTTGTGAGTTCAGGCCCTGCATCAGGCTTTGTGCTGACAGCAAGGAGCCTGGAACCTGCTTCAGATTCTGTGTCTCCCTCTCTCTGCTCCTCCCCTGAGAGCATGCATGCTCTCTCTCTCTCAAAAATAAATAAAAATTTAAAAAAAGAATATTCTAGCTTGACTTTATCTAGCCTAGTTTGAAAGAACGTCATCTAATAGCGCTTAAATTTCCTGATTCTGTCTATTCATTCATTAATATTAGATGTACAATCTTTCTATTTATTAATTTTTATATATTTTATAATCGCTTTTCTTACTTTAGAAATTGAAAAATATCTATGAGTACTATAGTGAACAATCAGGGAAATTAAAAAGCACTATGCTGTAAGTTTGGTCATAAAAACAGTAAGAAAGGGAAAAGTTGATCTACAGAGCAGTTATCTTTTAAAAAATCAATTTAGGTGGCTCAGTTATTAAGAGTCTGACTCTTGATTTTGGCTCAGGACATGATCTCATAGTTTGTGAGTTCAAGCCCCACGTCAGGCTCTGTGCACACAGCGTGGACCCTGCTTGGGATTTTCTCTCCCTCTTTCTCTCTCTCTCTCTGCCCATCCCCCACTTGCTCTCTCTCTCTCTCTCTCTCTCTCTCTCTTTCTTTCAAAAATAAAATTGCTTAGTGTTGACACTGTTTTAAGTCAATTTATTGTTATTACTATCTCCATTCTAAGTTTATTTTCATTCAAATACTAAAATAGTGTATTTTTGAAAAAAATTTTAAAGGCATTTTACTTCCATATGTCGCTATAACTAACATATGCTGAATAGACAGTATTTCTGAAATGGCTATACAATTATTCCGAAAATTAGTTTGTTTAAATACATACAAAAGTTGGTAATGGCATTAACCACTGTTCTCCTCCAGTATAATAAATATATTCTAACCTATGTTAATGTTTTAATCAATTTGTTGGCATTAAAAGAAATCAATTGTTCCTAGGCAGATTTATTTCATGCTTTTTTCCTAGTCCAAATATAATGCTTACCACATTCCATGCAGATCATAAAAATCTCAGTAACAAAGTATAAAAAGTACAAAATTGGGGCGCCTGGGTGGCGCAGTCGGTTGAGCGTCCGACTTCAGCCAGGTCACGATCTCGCGGTCCGTGAGTTCGAGCCCCGCGTCGGGCTCTGGGCTGACGGCTCGGAGCCTGGAGCCTGCTTCCGATTCTGTGTCTCCCTCTCTCTCTGCCCCTCCCCCGTTCATGCTCTGTCTCTCTCTGTCCCAAAAATAAATAAACGTTGAAAAAAAAATTTAAAAAAAAAAAAAAAAAAAAGTACAAAATTAAAATTTCACTAATTTTAATTCAATAGTGAAACTGAAAATATTTAAGGAGCAACTAAAATCCACACACCTTCTCAAAATATCATGAAAATGTTTATGGTTCAATAGAGTAAAGTAATGTAAACTCCTCAGTTTCCTTTACAATCTAAATGGTCATTAATGATGCTTCTAGATAAAACTCACATTGCCACACTCTAGAACAGCTTCGGATGTGAATAAATATCTTTGATTCATACATTCTGGAATTATATATATCATTTCTCAAAAGAATTCAGAATTAGACGTGTCTTCAGAGGCTAAGGGTGTCTATAAAAGTTCCATATTTAATAGTGTAAATTCTTTTTAAATGGCTCTTCAATTTTATTTAAATTTATTTATTTCTTACAAATAATCACCACCTTATGGGACTTAATGTTTTATTTCATTGAGTTCCATGCAAACTAAGTGGAGCCTCAGTTTGGCGTTATTCTATGAAACTCCGTGAAAAAGGAGGAAGATTAATTAATGACCACTTCAACCATTGGACTAGGTTGTATAAACAGATTTCCATGAATTGCCCTTCTAATAACAGTTCTTTTTAAAATATGCTTTTATTTCTTATGTATCTCTTCCACACTTTTATTTTTTATTTTTATTTTTTTAAGTTTATTTATTTTGAAAGAGAGACAGAGAGCCAGAAGGGCAGAGAGAGAGAGAGAGGGAGAGAGAATCCCAAGCAGGCTCCACTAGGTCAGCATGGAGCCCGATGCAGGATTCAAACTCACCAACTGTGAGATTATGACCTGAGCAGAAATCAGGAGTCAACGCTTAACCAGCAGAGTCACCCAGGTGCCCCTTGGCAGCTTATATATATCTACTTTAGGGAATAAAAAATTGTCTCAGAAATACCTTAAATTAAAAGGAACTTGAAATGGAGATAAGTAAAATGTCCAGAGATTGATCTGTAAAGTGGTCATTGAGAGTTGATTTCTGAGAATTAATGTATACTGATATTGGTAACATACAGTGATTCAGGAAGAATAAAAATTATTGGCCTGGAAGAAATGACTTGTATAGAAAAAGTGCTACTTAACCAAGTCCTTTATGATTTTAATATTAAAGTTATTTGATGGAATAGACAGTAAGATGGATTTTATACATCCTCAGGAACTATATTTTATCAAAAGAAATACCAACAAGCAACTGTATTTCTGATTATTTGAGTCAACTGTTAAATGAGTTGAGGATACTGAGTTGGGGGGCCGGGGCACATCTTTAAAAGGTGATAACTTTAGACAGTTAAAAGATCAAGCTGGTACTGACATATTTTATATCTAGTTACAAAACTATGATGTGATAAAAGACAAAATCAAATGTCTCCAGAGACCTATCAATTTATTAGCTTAACATTTTAAGAAGAAAAGTTTTTAATCCCCCACCTGTTGGGCACAAGTTCCTGGGAAGCAAACTTGTGACCTCAGGATGCAGCACCCAGGCCACGGCAGTAAAGTTAGAGTTAGGGCACAGAACAAAAGTACTTCAACTGCTCTTCTCAGGGACCTGATTGCCTGTCTTGTGTACTTCTACTGTCTTGCTTTCCTATGTATTTGTGTGTGTTTGGTTTTATTACTGTCCCATTTTTCTCAGGTATTACTCTAACATCATGAATATGTAATCAAAAAACCCAAACTTGACGATTTTCAATGTCAATCACACCTGCCTTTGCTTAGGTATGTGTCCATCACATCTCACTGAGAACATGCTAGAGGCTGAGCCCATCAGAAATTACCAAACTCTGCTCCTTGGACACTACGATATCAATATAAGATTAAAAACAAATATAATTTCTAGAATGTGTTATTAGACAAGAATAATTGGATCTTCATTTTTTTTCATAAATGCCTTTGTAAAGTGACATTTTGCAGAAATAACCCATGACAGTTAAAATTTGAAACCATACATAGAGACTTAATGTCAAAACAATTTTAATTGAACTTTTTTTTGTAAAAGGGGAGATAATTAAGTAAATATTATCATAATTCATGAGGAACTCAATACCTAGAAAATTCAATGAGTAACCACATGTTCATGTTTAGAAGATATTAACAGGATAGGATACTTGGGTGACTCTTTAGGTTTAGCACCCCACTCTTGATTTCAGCTCAGATCATGATCTCACAGTTCATGCATTCAAGCCTCAAGTCAGGCCCCACGTTGACAGTGTGGAGCCTTCTTGGGATTCTCTCTCTCTCTCTCTCTCTCTCCCCCCCTCTTCCTTCTCTCCTCCCCTCCCCCACTCATGCACACACTCTCTCAAATAATATATTAAAAAAACTTAAAAAAAAGAAAATATTAAGAGGAATCATAAAATTTTAAAGCTAGTCAAAGATGAAAATTTTCCTAATTTGAGAGAAAAGTTTTCAAATTTCAAAAACCCTAAATAAAAAAAAAGGACTCCTTGAATAAGAATATTGTGGATATTGTGGAAGACATTTCACTGCTGATTCATCCACTAAAATCCCAGTGTCAAGTTTAGAGACCTAATTGTTGGTACTAACTTTGTACCTCAACTGCAAAGTTTCCTCAAAAAAGATTTAATTAAAGAGTCTTTCACTTTTAAAAGTAGCAATCATAAAATCCTCATTTGGACAATTTTGTTGAAAAGTTTTTTTTCTAAACTTCCATTAGTATAATTTAAAAACTTTGATATAAATTTAAGCAGCCACCAAATACTCACTTAAAGACAGTGTTAGTTAAAATGAGTAAATAAAACCCACAATTTTGGATTTGTTGTAAACAATTTGTATTATTTAACAGATTCTAATTTGGAGGTGGAAACTCAAACCTTTGGAAATTACAGAAATTACTGCACATTAATAAAAATACAACATAGTACAGAATAAATATAACTTTTCATTAGGCCTTTCTACAGACTGAATATTTATGTATCCCCCAAATTCATATGTTGAAATCCTCATCATAAATGTCATGGTATTAGGATGTGGGGTCTTTGGTAGGTGCTTAGGTCATAAGGGCAGATGCCTCATGAATGGGATCAGTGCCCCTATAAAAAAGACACCACAGAGTTCCCTCACCCCTTCCACCATGTGAGGAATCTTCTAGTACTTTGATCTTTGACCTCTCAGCCTCCAGAACTGTCAGAAATAAATGTCTGTTGTTTATAAGCCATCCAGTCCATAGTATTCTGTTATAACAGCCCGAACTAAGACAGGCCTCAACAAGATATAAAAAAATATAATTAATAGTATTCTTTTTGTTTACTTTTATTTTAATAAGTATCCATAACTTTGAAATATATACCTCAAGCAATTTGATGGTTATGATTTTAACTGCAAACTAGCAGTATTGAGATAATATTTTTCTTCAAAAAGTGCTCTCTGAAGTTCGTGAGTCTGTATTTATCCCATTCGACATTCAACTGCTAAAAGTGCCTTCATAATGAAAAGCTATATAATTCTGGTGAAAATGTATAGAATAAATATCATACCAAAAAAAGATATATTAGTACAACAAGGTAACTAAATAATTTTCACCACTAAATAGGAGTTATGAAATTCCATACAGCTGTTGAACACATATTATCTGATGAGGATCATGTGAATGATTTTTCATAGACCATTTAACTGTGATACAAATGTTCCTTCTTTATTGCCTACATACATATTTCCTACTCAAACAAGATGAATTATTCCTGAACTGTAATAAAATAGACTCCTTTACCTGTCCTACTGTATAAATACCAAAACTTGATGCAAAAACAAAACAAATGTTTCATGCCAGTTGATTTGGAAAAAGCTATTAAATTTTGGGAAAGCTATTCCTCTGGACTTAATACTTTATAACATGGGACCTGAATAAGGGAAGATTTTGAGGTCTCCCGTGGCCAAAGTGGTAAAGAAAAGAAGCACAGAAACGTCCCTAAATATCAGCTGCAGTTGATCAAGTTTAGCCAAGGCAACATGTGTATATCTTCATATATACAAACATTTTTGCAATTTTGTGTCTACCAAGCACACTGAAAAATCCGAGAAACTCACAAATAAGAGAGCTCCTCACAAATAAAGCATTTTTTTCAGGTGTGCCAGTGGTGGCCACCCTTTGGAAGCACATGTAAAGATAGTTGTATGATCTTTCATGACCTATGAGTGAAGAAATGTTTTTTTTTTCTTTGATGAGTGACATAAAGTTTTCTGTTTGGAAATGCTTTTTATAAAAACAACATTGACTACTGAAATTTTGCACTGTTCTTTTACAACATAATCAAATATAATGGGTGCCTCTTGGAACATTAATTTCACTTTGCTGGTATGGATGTGTTATGATCTGATTGCTATAATATCTGGTGGGGACTTTAAGGTTTGAATAGATTTTCTGAGAGAATGAACATTAACTGTTATGTGATGCTTGGGACAGACATCGTGCCACCCAACAGAAAGACCACTAGAATAAGATGACAAATAATGAATCTGATCCATTTTCTCTGTGGAAGTCTCTCTGAGTTTTTGCCGAGAAACTTCAGAGCGCTGATGGAGGTCTGTGAAAGGCAACTGGAGAATACAAGTGCACATGCATATTACAGACAGCCATGCACAGAGTTCCATAAGCTTTCCATGAAGGATAAGTAAACCCTGACATTTACAGTCCCCCTTCTCCCCCAAAATCTAGATATCCCAGTGGTGATACACTGTTGCTGTTGCTTTGCCTATAGCTAGGAGCAAGTTGCTCCACAGGCCATTGGACAAATACCTCATTATTCCTTGGACTACTTCTGCACAACCCACTTCTATTCCCACTTCAGCTACTGAAGAGCAACTGAAACATAGGATTTACTTTATGGTGGTCCCTAGAGATTGGGAACAGTGTGTAAAGCTATTCTCCCATCAACAGACTTGTGCTCTTTGGTCCACAAATGGCAGGATCAGGCTCAATGAAAATTTAAAGAGCTTCTTGTTTTAAAATTGACATGGGAAAGTAGTATAAAGACTCCAAAGCACAAACCTCAAATTGCTTGCACGTTTGCTTTCCCTATGAGCCAAGAATTCCTATCTGAAACTTTTCTTTGGACTTTATCCAAGCCTTTACTGGTATAAAATGCTCAAGAGACAAGACTTTCATGAAAGGTCTTCAGTTCTATACTCTTATTCCTTAGAAGATGACTTGAAAAAGACCTCCAAGTATAAGATCTTTCCCCTGAGAAAGGGTATTGATGGCATTGTTTTTGTCTGACTCAGAATACAATGAGATTTCATTTCTATGAATCTCTGTTCTAGCCTTGGATAAAATAACAAGTTCTGAGAAATAAACAGCTTTCTTTAAGAAAGAAAATAATGTGCTAACATTCTTTTCCAAACATATAAACACACTCAATTTTACAAGGTTAGATATTCTCTTAAAACCACACCAGTGTAGATTGATTACTAGAAGGAAGGATTCTTTTTATTTATTGTCAAACACACCTGTATTAGTCTGCTTGGGCCACCATAACAAAATACCACAGACTTAAAAACAACTGAAATGTATTTCTCACAATTCTGGAGGCTAGGAAGTCAAACATTAAGGTACCAGCCAAGTTGGTTTCTAGTGAGAGTACCTTCCTAGCTTGTAGATGGCCACGTTCTCGCTGTGTGCTCATAAGCAGTAGAGAAAGAGAGAGAGAGAGAGAGAGAGAGAGAGATCTCTTACTCTACTTATAAGGCCACTAATCCTATCAGATTGGGGTCCCACACTTGTGATCTCATTTAACCTTAATTACCACCTAAAGCCCTATCTCCAAATACTGTCACACTGAAGATTAAGGCTTAAATGTATGAATGTGTGTGTGTGTGTGTGTGTGTGTGTGTGTGTGTGTATGGCAGGAGGTGGGTGCATAGTTCAGTCTATAACAATACTTTGAATAGAAATCTTAGCTATCAAAGATCTGCCTAGATAACATTTCTGAAATGGAGAGTTGTTTCATAGGTATAAAGTTTTAGTTACGCAAAATGAGTAAATTATAGAGACCTAGAGATCTGAACAACATAGTACCTGTGGTTAACAGTGCGACACTGTATACTAAAAAAAAAAAAAAATGTTGAGAGTAGATCTCAAGTTAAACATTCATACACATACATTAAAAAAGGAGAGTAATGGCAGGAAGAAGTTTTGGAAATCATTGATGTGTTTATTACCTTTATTGTGGAGATGGTTTCATGGGTATATGCATATGATCAAATCAATCAAATTGTATACATTAAATATGTACAGTTTATATTAATTGCACCACAGTAAAGCTGTTAAAAATAAATAAAATGTCTCTGGACACATATGTGTCTAGAATTTTAAAAAAAAGAAAATGGAGGAGAAAAATAAGGCAAAACATGACAAAATATGTCTATTTTTTGGTAAAGAAAAAGCCCTCCCGACAACTAACAACAAATGAACAAAAGTATCTCAGAGAAGCATGAAACCTCAGGATGAGTTCAGGATGAGTTGAGGTGATAGGAAGAAAGCATGAAACAAATCTTCATGCATGGCAATATCTGAGAAAAGCTAAGTTGTCATATGAAAATCTAGAAGCATAAAAGACATTCCAGGAGACACACACACACACACACACACACACGCACAAACACACACAAATGAAAAACTACCACTATATAGGAATGTAACATTCATTCATTCAACAAATGCTTGTTGAATCCCTGTCTTGTCTAAAGCAATGTGCTGACCAAAAAAGAGACATGATCTGTGTTTTGGTGGAGCTTACAAATTTTGATAGAGCTATTAATCAAATAATTTCAAAAACAAATGTAAAGACAAGGCTCTGAGAAGCACATAGGAGAGGTTTATTATAGTATAAATATATACTAAGGAATTTGACCAAGTCAGAGAAGTCAGATGAAGAAATGCTAACTGAGGAAATAGTAACTGAGTGGAAGTTTCAGCAATTAGTAGCCGTCAACTGGGTGAAAAAGAATAAAAAATTTTCAAGGCAGAGAAGAAGTTAGGGGTGAAGGAAATATAAATGAGAATATAGAAAATATGAAGCATAGGAAGTAAGCTATTCTGGCTGGAATAGAGAACCTTGGAGAGAAATGTGGTAGTATATGAGGTTAGAGATATGGGTAGGGAAGTAAAAGATGGTTTTGTTTTGTCTTTGTTCTAAGGTAGAAGGAAATCATTGAAAGGTTTTTAACTGGTGTGTCTGTGTGTGTGTGTGTGTGTGTGTGTCTGTGTGTGTGTGTGTGTGTGTGTGTTGCTAGGGATGGGAAATGATATACTCAGATTTTTATATCATTCTGTTTGTAGTATGAAGAAGGGATTGAAGGGAAAAACTAGTGAATATGGATTCATCTCCTTTCAGAAGGCAATTTAAATATTCAAGAAGAAAAATAACACTAATGGAAAAAGGAGAGAGTGAAATGGTTAGATTTGAGAGGTATATACAAAATAAAATTGACAGTGGTGGGTCAAATGTGAGGAGTGAAGGAAAGATCATGTCTAGGATCATTCTAGATTTTTGAACCTTAGATGTAATGGTGGTATCAGTCATACAAAAGAGAGCTTGAAAAGCAGACTAGACCATCCTACAGGATAAAAGAAGAAAATCAGAAAAAGGTGATAGATGATAGAAATCTCCAACCAGGTGATTTGCTCTTGGTGAGAACTGGAAAACAATTTGACCATCCAACAGGTATATGCTAGTTAATGTATATCCTAATGGGACCACATCAGCCTTACAGGTCTGACATGTAGCAAAAAAGCTGTTTGCAGAGGAACACCTCGGGTTCCAGAGGTCCTTTGGGGGATCTCGGAGATCAAAACACTCTATTAGGACAATTCTAACATGTCATTTGCGTTTTATACAGTGAAATTCCTAGAGCACTTGAGGTTTAACGTTCCAGAAAACTGAATGCAAAAGCAAATGCGAAACACAAAGCCATCTTCTAATTAAGGTATCAATTGAAGAAATTTGCAAAAAATCTGAATTTGCAGAAAATCTAAAACACTGCCATTGTTCTCCCTATTTTTCTGACAAATATAGTTTTCATTTTAAATATGTTGTATTTATTAGCATCCAATGAGCTCGTCACTATTTTAATGAATTAATATTCTTTAAATTTACATTTTAATTTCTAATGCAGTACATATAGATTTGTATAGCTCACGTACACAATTTGGGGCTCTCAATAATGGTAAAGAACGTAAAGATATCTTCAGTCCAAGAGGTTTGTGAATAACTGATTTAAATAATCAAGAAGATTTTCTTTGACAATCAACCAAATTAAAGCTTTTCAATTGCCAAAGAAGTATTTTCACTTCAGAAAAATATAAATAGTCCCAACAAATATTATTATTTCTCTCTAAAAAGCAGTGAACTAATCTGTGGAACTGTTATTCAGAATATAAAGTTATTATAGTGGAAAACCATAAGAAAATCAGAATTTCACTCAGGTATTATACAGGACTCCCAATCTTGTTATATATTTGCAATGTCTAAAATTCCATATACTTGGAAATCTGTTAAAAGTTATATAGCCAGGTAGAACCAGAAGTGGATAGTGCAGAGCAAAGATCACTCTGTGGAATACATGTGAAAGATGGTCATGGAATTTTTAAGGGAGAAGATTGATAAAGACACCCACTAGCCCCTTCAAGCCGCCATTTTAGAATTCACTTATATGCAGTTCTGCTCACTCAACTCAGAGTTTCTCAGGATAAATTGGTGAAGTGATTCCCCTTATGGGACTCAGTGGGCCTACCTCAACATGGCGATGATGGATTTGACCCAAAACTAAATTTGAGTGACACTGACCCCTGGAATGATTGATTTGCATATGCATATTTCATGTTGCTGGAGAAGAAAGCTTGGTAGAGTAGAAAGAAGACAAAATAGGAGTAAGAAATGGGATGACATTCAGGGGTGTGGCCACAGAATACTCTCAGAAGCAGTGGGAAAGCATGGACCCTGCTCAAAGGGCTTTGTACAGGGACGTGATGTTGAAGAACTATGAGCATCTGGTCTCTCTGGATGAGGATAACTAACCTCCAGAAGATGGGATCTGCCCTTGAGTTTCTTCATATTCCCTCCTTTAGGAAGTCTCTGCACTGATTGACGGAGATAGAAACCCTATTGACTCAGAAATGAAAAGCTTCTTGATGCAGCACCTGGACTTTAAGCTTGCCCCTTCAGATGATCTGCTCACTCCATACTACATCACGTGTGGTTCCAGAGCTTAAGTATGATTAAACCTTACGGCAACTTTAAAGTATTCAATTCCCTCTTTTCTACCCCTGTGCTTTTGATTCAGTGATTCTTAGTAGAAAATTAGACATGCACATTATACTGTTCCCTATGCATTCAGAAGGACACAGTCTATTCATAAAATTTTGAAACCGTTTTTCAGCTTTATTGAGGTATTAATTGCCAAATACAACTGTAATATATTAAAAAAATTTTTTAATGTTTATTTATTTTTGAGAGAGAGAGAGAAAGAGAGACAGCATGAGCGGGGGAGGGGAAGAGACAGAGGAAGACACAGAATCCGAAGCAGGCTACAGGCTCTGAGCTGTCAGCATGGAGTCCGATGTGGGACTCAAGCTCACGAACCATGAGATCATGACCTGAGCCGAAGTCGGACGCTTAACTGACTGAGCCACCAAGGGTCCCTGTAATATATTTTTTAAAAGGCATATAGCCAAGATGTTTGTGAACTGTTGCCATTTGGGTAGAAATCGCTTTCTGAGGAACATGGTGCAAATGTTTACTGAGAAGGCCTGTCCCGGCCACATTTGTCAGGTGATGAGCAACATTCATCCTTCACTTTCGGGGATACGTCCACTGATTCTAAGATTGAAAGGTTGGGAGCAAAGTGACAGGAACTAATTTGTGGCTCATTCAGCTTTTAACAAATAAAAGGAACAGATTGCAGTCATCAAAACCTTGGCTCTGAAAGGTGTGAAAATGCCAATGTCACGGCAATGTCAGCTTTTACTTTACTAGTTCTTGCTAGTGCTCTGAAATTTCATTTTATCATAGACCTTGGTGTGTTTTGTTCACTTCTATACCCCCAGAATCTAGAAAAAATTTTGAGGTATGAGAGCTAGTCAGTAAATATTTATTGAATAACTCCTATGCAAAAGGGGCTGACAATCTTCCTTGTGTTTTCTGTGTGCTCCCTGGAATTGCTGTTCTGGAGAAGTTTTTTCTGTCACTATTTACTTATGACTTTTCAAGACCTTCAGAAAAGACTGAAGTTGGATGTGCTACGAGCATAGACATCGAGCACCTACATCTCAGCATAAGCAGAACTCAGCTTTCTTATCTTCCTCCTCAAAGTTATATCTCTCTCAAATATGCATCATCTACTCAGTAACTTAGGAAATATGTAAGACTTTGCTCTTTCCCTATCTCGTTTCCCACTATATCCAATTTGTCATTACATATTGGACATTCAGACTCTTCAGTATCATTCACATCCTTCCTCACCTTGTTATGCTCACTGTTTACGGCATTAATTCACATCACTGGCCTGTTCCAATCAGCTCTTATCAGACCCACCTGCCTCCTGTCTCAGCACTCTCCTGCCAATTACTGGAAATATATAGTGATCTTCAGTTGGTGGAGGTGTGTTGGTTTTTGCTTTTGTTTTTTTTTATTCCCATTACTAAGAGAATTTTGAAAACAAAAATTTATGTTCTCCCACATGTTTTTAAGTTGACATCCACATTTTTAATGGTAAGTTTAAATAGTTGCAAAAGATGTGATTTCTAGCATATGTTAACTACTGTCATTTTTACACCAAAATTTTTATATTGCACTTTAAAAAAGATTAATGGAGTGATTTGATATCTATAAATATCTATTTGATATCTATAAATGTATATTATCAAACGCTTTTTCTCCTTGAATTAGTATTTCTATTCCACTTTACCCATGGAATGTTATTTGAATTTTTTTTTTAACTTTTAACTTTATTTATTTATTTTTAAGAGAGAGACAGAGAGAGTGAGCAGGGGAGGGGCAGAGAGAGGGAGAGAGGGAATCTCAAGCAGGTTCCACACTGTCAGCATGGAGCCCAATGCGGGGCTCAAACTCACAAACTGTGAGATCATGACCTGAGCCAAAAGCAACAGTTGGACGCTTAACCAACTGAGCCACCCAGGTGCCCCTTGAATTTAATGTATTTTATGTTGGAGAGTCTTTTAATCTTAACCCCATCATACTTTTCTCAAAGATTTTTATATTTTGAAATTTATTTAAATTTCTTGTGACCATAGTATTCTAAGGGATAAATACACATGTACCCTACACACACATAGAAACACACTTGCACGTATGTATGTATATATTCCAGATAGAGTTGTGTAATTATTAGTAGTACATAAGTGATAAGCAGCATGAATATATAGCATTTGCAAAGGTCTCTTTGTTTAGTTTTCCCAAGGTTTTACACCCCAGGACAATGTACCAAAATAAAATTCAGGAAGGATGGGCAGTTTGGTTTTATTCGGGAAAGTAAGAAAGAGTAATGGTGAATGAGAAGGTAAGATTTTGAACTTGACTAACTCCTTAGTAACATGTACATCTCAAGCAGAAGATTTGGGGAAAGAATTAATCTGGAAGTAAAAGAGCTAGAATTTGAGCCTCTAAGCTGTCCATGTCCACAGACCCCTGTGAGAGTTTTGTGTTCCCGAGGGCTTCACAGATAGCAATCTGGAGGCTTCTGTAACCAGCTTATGTTGTACAACAAAAGTGAAGAGATTTTGCAGGTATAAGTCAGGTCCCTAATCAGTTGACTTTAAGTTAATTAAAGGGAGCTTACCTCAAGTGGCCCTGAGCTAAACAGATGAGCTCTTTAAAAGAGTATGTAGAGCTTTAAAATAACTATTGCCCTTTAATTAGAAATTGCCATTATTGCACATGAATATTCAAGTGGCATGCTATTCAAAATGTCTATTACATTATATTACACCTATTCCATGCTATTGTTTTGTCCCTGTATCTCCTTGACAAACAAAAATTCTTTCCTAAAATATCTTGTGATTTATTGTTAAATTTTGAAGTTAATGTTAAGGCTTTTAGAGGATTTGTGTAATAAAGAAAAATTTTGAAAATTAAGAAATTAAAAAAAAAATAAAAGAGAATGTAGAGGTCAGAGGCTGAAACTAGCAGAAAACTCTGCCATTATCCTTGAAGAAGTAAAATTCTCTGTTGTGGAGAGGGTCATAGAGCAGGAAACATTAGGCAGTGTTTCGGAGCTGAGGACCTCCATGCTGTAACCACAAGAATTCTGCCAACAACTGCTGGACTTGGAATGGGATACTGAGTCTTAAATGAGAGAGTAGGTCTGGTGGGCACCTGGGTCATGGCCTTGTGAGATCCTAAGCAGAGAATCCACCTGAGTCATGCCTGGACTTCTGACCCAGAGAAATTATGGCATAATAAGTGTGTACTGTTTTAAGCCACTACATTTTGGTAAATTGTTATGCAGCAATATAAACCTGTTCTACAGTTGAAAGCATCACCAAATGTCTTACTTTTGCATTATATGCTTTGCTATAAATGTAAGCAAGAATATTCACAAAACCTTATCTCTTAAGCTTTCCAGAATTTTAGAATATCAACTTCCATTCATCTGAATAAGAGTATAGTCTCCATGTATACTTTTACAAACTAAAAGCTTTCCTGTAATGAAATATTTCTGAAATATTCTCCATGCTTAAGAAATGATTTTATTCTTCACTATATGGGTTTGGCTTACATGTTCTACTACCATTTTCTTAGCATTACCATCCTATACACACGATTCTCTGTTTAACAAAGCCATCTGAATCACAGCATGTTAGTTGCATAATTAGCCAACACTTCTTTGGACAGAAGAGAAAAAGAAATCTATCTGGTAGTTAGGAAGCATCATATTTATTTTATTTCTTTTCTCTCACAGTGTCTTTTAAAATCACCAAATACTGGTTGGAAAAGAATAGGAGGGCAACAGTGAATGTGCAGATCATTATGCATGTGATCGTGTCTGTGTGTATGTATTTATACTGATCTTATTCCTGAGACGATTTACAGGAGTGCCTAAAAGCAAACATTTGTGCACACAAAACGGAAGGGAAACAGTTGGTTTATTGTATCTAAGTAGTCTAAAATGGTGGGAAGATTAATGAGATTTTAGAAGTCAATGAGTGGAACTACCTCAGTCTATACAGAGAAACACTGTCACAGAAGTCATCTTTTATGCCAAGGGACCAAACAGATAATTCAGTTTCCTTAGAACATTGCATTCACACTGCAGGTATACCAGAGTCTGCGGTTATTTCACACATGCCAGACATGTCCTCCTTCTATGGGCTTTATTTGAGTTGTCCAAAACATTTCCTCTTGTTAGCAGGTCTAGGTGGAGAGAGATTTACCTTGGCAGTATCACAGTGTGAATAATGTTAAATTAGGTTTGTTCAAAGGGACATCCTCATCATGCTGCTCTAGGAAGATATGCAACTACCTATTCTTATCCTCATAACTGTCCACTTATCATGCAGGGTGCTGGTACCTTATCTTACGTAGATTATTTCTCTTTGTACATTCCTCTCTATATGCATATCTTTATGCTGCCAAGCCCATTTCCAATGTTATTATACCTTAACAAAGTCATGGAATTCTACTAGTCTTAGAGCATTTTAGGATCCAGCTGAAAAAATAAGACTTGTACCCATAGAAATTAAAGCATGCCTATATCTAACTATCCAGTATTATTTCAAAGAGTGAAACTGTGTAAGTTAACCATGGAGGAGGGGACCAAGCATACAGATTTAAAGAGCTACCATAAAGCAAGTGAGGTAAGAAGCTTTTACCATAAATTCAGGAGTGTTGGGTAAAGGCCAGTATATAGAAAATGACCACAGTACAACTAAAAGACAGGTTTGAACAGAATACAGGCTGCGTACGAGGTCAGCCAGAGGGGTGGGGATCAGCTACTAGAGATTAAAGATGTCTCTGAGATTCTTCTATTAGACTTGTTATTTTTCACCGCAGCCTCTGTTGTTCACCAGAAGAGGCTCACAGTCAGCTGACAGCTCATGTTATGTCTGGGGAAGAAAGGTATGGAAAGGATACCGGGTTGGAAGGTAAAAATCTAAGGTCCTAGCTTTTAAGGCCCTAATGACATTATGATACTGCACACAGTCCCTGATCTTTTTTCTCCCTCTGTGGATATTTTTTAAAATAACATAAGAATGTTTAGGCCTTCATCATAAGTATAAATGTTTTGTGTTCACTTGCACACTTATCTCTTTCAAAACAATGACTCTGAAAATTCAAAAGCCTTGAATAGAATTATGGAATGCATTCCTAAAATATTAAAGCCTACACCCATTAAAGCATCAAGTAAAATAGTTGTTAACTTGTCTCACTAATAATCGCCTGCTTAGATCCAGGCTGAGAGGAAAAGGAAGCAATAAATTTGACCCTAACTTACCGCACATTTTAATTGCACAGTACTCCCAGGGGGTGTCAGGGTCAAGAGTATAGCACCATGGCCTCGGCTTGCCATCAGGATTGCGGCAATAATTATCATCAAAGCCCTTGTCGGGATATCTGCAAACCACACCAAGAAAAGTGTCATGTAAATCTGCCTGGAAGCACCACCCACCCCTCAGTTCACAAAGTAACTTTTGACGGAGCTTGGATACTACCAGCTGGGGAAAGAAGAGATTTCCTGTTACCTTACAAGAACTGGTGATTATCAACTATTGCGTATGTTAGCTTCCATATTTGGTAAGTATAGAACACATCCCTTTGCTAATAAGTTAGATTCATTTGGTACCTGTCCACCAGGTTGAGCTCCCAAACTGAATCCCCTTCTCACAAAGCCCAGTGAAGGACAGATTACATAAACACGACCTCATGTAGCCTGCTCATTAAGAAAACGGGTCTTTTTCTGGGGCAGGCTTAAAGTTCAAACTGAAAGTTAGGTTTCAATAGTTCTGTTACTAATGATAGATCAATTTTGAAAATAGAGCCCTTCTAGGTCATGCCCTCACCTCCACCATGGGAGAGAGAAACTCCATTACACCACTTTCTCTGTACCCTCCTCCCTTTAAATTAACAGGGTCCTGAATTGGTGACTTGATTTTAATTGCTACCATATTCCTCCTGCACTCACTGAAAGGACAAGAGATTCACTTAAACACACACACACACACACACACACACACACACACACAGTTTAAGAGAAAAACAAAAAGATAAGAACAACACCTTTCAGAAAGATGGAAACAGAACTTCCCTTACAATTGTATTTTCATTCTTTATAACAAAAATAAAGACATTTTTGTCAACTGAAATATTTCATGTGAAAGGAATGAGCCATAGTAGACATATTTTTTTTTAACCATTTAAGCTCAAAAACTATTCCTGAGGAGAAATGTAGACGTGGTTGCCTGACTTCTCCAGACTGGCGATTTCAAAACACACTAGGATAAAGCAGCCAAAGAATTGTTTGTTCCATCTTTCATTCTCTGTCTATGGGTATGACCTATGTCATGGTGTCACACAGGTGACCCCACTTTACCTAAGTCATTGAAGATGTGGCTTTAGAAGGACATTGGCCTGTATTTAGCAATAATGCCTCCTCTCATAGCTTGGACTGTGGTCATTACTTAATGGATCTCTGTCTTTTCCCTGCCATGGAAGGGAAAGAGGAAGCTTCTGTTAGTGCTCCCCTTCTGCCCCCCACTGATGCTCCTGTGTTTCGGACCATCCTGATTTCAGGGGCTCAGTCTCCTCAGCAGAGACCGGTCAGAGGTGGGGCCAGCATTCTCATATGCCTCGTCTGAAGTCCCTTTGCCCCAAGACTATCCAGAAATCATAATATAAGGAGAATTTCTCTAGCAGTTTGTCATGGAGCAAATAACACTTTGTGAAAAGAATCATTGGAAGCACGATTTGGTGGTATTTTACCTTTCTGGCAAGAATTTGTGCCGGTGTGGTGTCTGACGATCCCAGCGCTGACAAATCTTGCCTGATTCTGTATGATCCATGGGACCTCGATAACTTTCCCCATTGCAGGTCATGCATTCAACTAATAAAATTAAAGTACGGCATGTTAATTGCTTCTGACAGCAAAATCAAGAACACCACCATTCCATTGAAAGAACAGTAAATCACCTGTTTAGCAAAAAGATTTTTATAACAACTTACATACCATTTTAACGTTGAATTGGGGTCTAATGTCCATAAAGAGTGGCATAAAATACTCCCTACAGAACTCTTCATATAGTTTAAATGGGATTTGTGTAGTTAATGTCATAAAAATTTACCACAAGGCCAGGATGCTGCCTTTCTAATTTCTCAGTAACTGTCCCAAAGATACCCAGACTGGACATATAAGATACGCCCTTGGGATCTGCCCTTTGTTGGTCTAAAATGCAAAGAATTTCAGTGTCTGTACTGACAACAGAATAATTCTCTTCTCTCAACTTACTCTCCAAACACATACGTAGGAAATATACAACTTACACTGAGTACAGGTTATACCCCGGCAGTTAATGTCAAAGTGAGGACCAGATAAACTTGAGAGATCAGCTTCAAACCTAAATCTGGTACTATTCAAAGAATAGGGTTATTTTAAAAGAACAAATGATGGCTTCTTTCTGTTACTGAATAACCATGTCAAATACCTGGGCAGGCTTACATTCTTAACTAGCCTAGGCTACAAGATGACCTGATATTGAACTCCTTGTACTCAGTGTTTTTATAATGTATAAGCTCATGTAATTATGCAGGACCCTACTGATGATTCTGTGAGGTTAATTAATAGTTCTCTTCTGGCTCGCCTCTTATGTCACACTGAAAACTCTGAATCACATCAGCTAGCTGAAAACGAGACTTCTCAAATGGACAGGTTGATTTGTAGCACAGCAGGCATCCTGTGGAATAAATCATTGGTTGGCTTTCTTACGAATCCGGCAAACTTCCCCAAACACATCATTTGTATCTTGTGACTACTGATCATCTAACTTTAGCCAAAGCAGGGAAAAGATACGGATGTTTAGCTTTATCCACTGGTCTATAGCCTAATGAGTATCTGTAATAATTTGGGATATAATATTAGAATAATCACTTCTGTACCTTTGATTTGTATAATCTAATAGGACATTAGATTAACTTTCTAGAACATGAGGCCATTTGGCTTGATCCATCTACTTCTTTTAATGTAGCTTAATCTATGAATGACGACAGGGGACCAATTCAGCTTCCTCTCATGTGATTCCAGTATTCCCCAGACACATCTCAGCTTTCTTTCGAATGGGCCACTGACTTATTTAGTTCCCCTTTTCAAAAGAATGCCAAGAGTGATATCTTCACAGAAAACGATGTGGCATTTATCATTCTTTGCTCCTTTGTACTGAATGAAAAAGTAAACATAATACTATGGTCACGCATAAGAAATAAGTATCTACATGTACAATTTCTATCCTTGTGTAGTACTCAGGAATCAGAATATATCTATAATGCATTCTTTAGCAGATGCAGTTGATGAGAGTGTATCACTTTCTAATGAGAGTACATATAATTATTTTCTATGAAGCTGTATTGTGGGGATTATTATAAAACATTTTTCCTGGACTTTAGGATTTTTAATTTTCATAAGGAAAAATAGTTACACAAATTAAACAGGTGATTCTATAAGATGACCACTCTACAGAATGAGTGTAGTAGATCAGTGCTTCTCCAAACCTTACTGTACATAAAAGTCACTGTGAGATCCTGTTATAGAGTAAGTTCTGATTCAGAAGATCAGAATTGAGGCATCAATCAATAGCTCTCAGGGGATGCTGATGATTCTGGTCCTTGTAGGTCATAGTAAGTAGCAAGTGTGTGGATAATACATTCTATTCTAAAAGTCTTAAGTGTTTTGTGGCAATGGCTTTTTAGGAGAGAACAGATTTTACTTGGATACTGAAGGATGGATGAGATTTGGATAGGCCATTATGGAGCAAAATAACATAAAATGGTACAGAAACATAAATTACTATGTTACATTTATAGCAAAGTGAAGAGAGAGTTATGGATTCAGTCACAAACCTATGGAGCTATTTTTTAAAAATAATAAAAATTAGCAAGAATAACATTAGGTTTTGGTAGGCAATGAAAGTCATTGATGGGGTGGGAATTAAATGTGTTCTGTGATAGAACTGGGATGGTAAATATATTATAGTTACAAGTTCTTTGAGTACTCAGTACTTTTAACATATAAGACATCATTTGATCCTTGCAATGAGGAAAACAAGGCTCAAACCATTTTTAAGGGACTTACCTAAAACAGAAAATGTCAAACCTGTGCTTGGAACACTGGTCTTCTGACTCACAGTTCAGTGTTCATTCCGTTCTTCCTAATTATCTTTTTTTTCCCATGCTTTTGTTTCCTATGTGTTCTAACTGGTCATCCTCTTAAGAAAGACTCATAGCAATGATTTTAGAAAGTCGATCTCCCTGGCTTTTATAACATTATCTTCATTACCCTCTGCCTTCTTGCTTACAATAGGTTGCCCCTGTTGTATTGTCACCTATTGGAGGATGGAGAGAAGGAAAGCAGGTAGATTGGCCATCTTACCCAGGCTGAAAAGTTTGTTGTTTTACGACTGCATCAAACCATCAGGTTACTTATAAAAAGTACCTCAAGAAAGCCAAATTTTAAACTCATAGTCACTTTTCAAACTTCCAGTATTCTAAGAAACTTCTAAGTTGTCCAAGCTCAAAGTCAACAGTAGGGATGGAGATCAAGTCCATCTCCTCAGGGAGGTAGGTGGAAGTTATGATCTATACAACACTGCAGAAGGTGAGGATTGGCCCTCTTGATCTATTTCCTTTGGGCTCTGTTTTTGCCAGTGTACTGTTCAACCGTTCTAGCAAGTTTATCCCTTAAAAACAGAAAACAAAAGCAAAATGCTGTCCTAGATGACATAAACTCAAACTAAATAAATGTTCCTATTCATAACTAGAATGGTTTTCTTAAATATATTTCTGGCCTAAATGAAAGTAGAAAACCATATTAACTGCACATGGATTGTAATATAAATAAGATTAATTTAGTATCTCTCTCATCATACTAACCAACTTACTCAAAACCTATTGTGTTCTGTTTTTCTCAGTCATAAAACTACAAGTGATCTGAGTTTACAGACTCTACAGACTAAAACTGAAATAACTATTTTGAGAATCCGTGCTGGTGCTTACTTCAGCAAAGCTGAATGTTTGAAATATGGATAGTTTCACAAAGCCACATTTATAAATAATTGTTTCATTTAAATCTTTGTTTTTAAGGATCTTTCTCCACAGAATATGAAATTGTACACATAAAGTTATAGCAGAAGTATTTGGGATTTTAAGTGTAAGGCATTAAAAATAATGATTATGATTTAATAAAATATATTTACTTGACTATTTGACAGTCATTAAAAAAGACATCCGTTTCAATAACTGGTGACTGCTTTGTTTTAAATCCCAAGCTAATGTTAAAGCAAGAAATTGGATTTTAGATACCTCAGTTTTTTACAGTATTTGAATTATAATATTAATGCTATTTTCTTTACATAATTGTTCTAAATGGGATAAAAGTACTTGTTTTCTTTAGGAATGCTTAATATATTTCAAAGATTAAATTTTTAAAAATAACATTAATCATTGGATATCAGATATATTTCTCTTATGAGCCAAACATTCAGATGCATTTCAGAAGATTATTTAGTCAAGAGTTAAATATGGTTACAAAAATCTCAAAAAATACACTTACATTATTTTGTATATTTTGTATTATCCATGTTATAAACAGCTGGGTTTTTTTTCTATTAATTATTGACAGTGCTTTTTATTTTAGATCTTCTTCAGTAAAATCCTGCTAAAGGATTATTCAGTATAGTGTGAATTTAAATATCACAGCTCAGTTCACACTCCCTGAGATATGTTTAGCCTACAGGGCAGGTGTTTGTTCATGCATAAGAGGGCTATTCTAATACTGTCATATTTCTGATTGCTTCCAGAAAAAGCATATCCGCAACCTTTAATGCCACGGTGACCAACAGCATCATGTGCAATTAATAGTAATGAGCAATGCCCTTTTCTAAGGGAGGTGTAGTGACCTCAGATTATTAAAGGATAATAGAGATGAACATTCTAATGTGATGAGGATAACTGGAAACAGGATTTTTCCAATTACTTCTTTTCTAGCACATTTTTTCTACATTGTCTATCAGTCCAGATCTATGCCAGTGTATTTTGATGAAGGTTGTTATAAACCAGGGCTGAGAAATCTCATTCCCACATGAACTAAACAGGTAACATAAATGCTAAGCTATTTAAAGTTGGACCAAGTTACGTTCCCTTGATAACACTTTCTCAGGTCAAAAAAAAAAAAAAAAGAACAAAACTCCTTGCAATTGACTTTCAACCTCAGAAAACTGTGATATTGGAGAGTTCCCAAAAGAGCAAGGGTTTTTCTTCCATGTGTAAATTTAAAACAAATATTAATTACAGATTTACTCATACAAAACAGACTTGTGCATAACGTTATCACAGATCAGTTTATTATTTTTAAAAGAGAAGAAAACAATGAAGAAGTTATAGTGAACAGAATATGATACGGAATGGAAAGTAAGAATTTACAAACACAGATGGAACTGGCTCTAAGCACATGAAGTCGAGAATTTTAAATTAACTAACAACAGAAAACAAATTCACCTTCTCCGTGACAATTAAGCTAACAATGGCCTTTTTTATGTGATAAATATCAACCTGGTATTAAATGGATATATGGAAAAATAGTTCCAAAAAATGTGGTTAATAACAAACAGATACTATAAAAGTTGGACAGCATTCCAGCAGCCCCCTACCCCCGAGTACGTCGAAATCCTACTAAACTTCTCTCAGAACTTAATCCGTGTTTCCTTTGGATTTCTAGAAGCTTAGTTGCTGACAAAACTAAAAAGCCAGCTATTCAGTAGCCAGGTAACTAAGAAAAATGAAACCACATCCAATGCTGAAGTGGTTACTCTTCCTTCTTGTCAGGCATGCAGTTTTCCAGTGCAAGAGGGGGGACAGTGCCCCGTTATGCTGCGAGAGGAGGTGAAAACAGGCGTGGACTTAGGGTGCCTGCCTTCAAGACAGCTGGGGAGCTACTACTGCTTTGATCTCTTCAGATGCTATTCTCAGTGGTGTTTAGTGTCAGTCTGTGTGTCAGATTTGCTTCTCACCAAAAGGCACACGGGGGGTATTGAACTTTCAGCGACCCCTTCCCATATTCTCTTCTGGGTTCATGTACTCTTGCCACACCACTTCGGAGTAGGTTTGACAAAATTTCTGCAGAAGCAGGTGCTAGATGGATGGAATTAGCCTTACTCTTAAAGAACTAAGCTTCACTGGGTTCCTTTCAGGTGGTGTATGGGAGCAGATTTTGAGGTATGTGAACTCAAGACAGTAGATGAGGAAGCCCAAGCTTTTACTCTCCCCAGAGGGATGCCTCAGGCTCTGTTGAAATTCAAACTCATAACCCTTTTGCATTAATCTGATGATAATCAGTTTTTAAGGCGTCAAGTAAAAATGCTCAGATAATTATCTTTAGTTGCATTTGAATGAACAACATATTTATTATGGTTTAATTCGTTTCTGTTAACCTTTAATGCGAGATGCAGTTCTACAGAAAGCGGGAGCAGAGTGCCCCACACGGCATTCAGGTTCATTTACCTTCTGAACACTGAGGAATGTCACAGACTTCGTAGCGTACCTCTGGATTGCTTGTGAAACACCAAGGTCCCCCTTCTTCCCCTCGAGGATTTCGACAGTAGTTTTCCTGTAGGTCTTTACCCCGATAGCTCGAAGGCAAAAAGCTAGTTTTAAAATGATAATCATTACAGTATAAGAGCATGCAACTTTATTTTTGGCCTATTAATTTTACTAATTAGTGGGTATGTTTTTCCTGAAGTACAGAAATCATTCTAGCTCAGACTTCCATATATATTAACTCAAGTTCATTTTCATCCATTCTTAAAATACTTAAATTTTATAAATACTCACCTAACTGAATTCCTACATTCAACACCATTAACAATGACTCATCTCTGGATTTGCTAAGAGCCAATCATTCTAGAACCTAACTGAAGTTTTCTGAACCACAATTTCAAAGCTCCACTTGAGCAAGGCCCCTAGGAGAGAATGGAAGAAACACTGCAGAAGGCCTTGAAATCTCACTCTTACAACGTTTATCCGAGATAATTATTTGTTTGTTTATTGCTTTTCTTATAAAGAATAGCCCCCTTTTTTTTCTGCACAGTTGAGAAACAGGTTGATGAAGTAACACAAAGGGTCTAGAATCAAATTAAACCTGGATTCAAATTTCAGTTCTCTCTTTTCCTAACTGGAGACCTCAGCAGGTAATTTAGCCTCTCTCAGACTGTGTTAGCAAACCTGTACCCGGAGCATAACCCTAACTTCATCACATCTTACACTTTATATGGTTGTTTTGAGAAGTTCAAAGAGATGACTGAGTAATCAACATTCAGTAAATGCTACTTATTGTTAAGCTCACTCTGCTTAGTAGTCTTTACCTTGTCATAGTGAAAAACAGAATTATTTATTCTCTTCAAAAATTTGACTAATTTTCACTGTGGGGTTTTGATGCTTCCAGATTTAGTTCCTAATAGTTTGCCATTGCGTGCAGAGACTATAATGCATCACCTTCATTTGAAATGTCTAATACCCTAGTTATCGTTTTCTTATTAGCATAAAGTATTTCAACACAATATCAGAAGAATCCAAAGCCTCTTTTATTGTTTAGTACTTCTTGTGTCATTGGCCTCATGATGCTTTCATCTGCTAGATTGCACGTAAAAAAATCACAAGTAAGGAAGAATATATATCTGTGAATAACACTAAACACTGTTTTGAAAATCTGGTTACATTTTCAATATCCGGTTCATTTGTTGCTATAAAGCTTTATTTCTACTCTCACTGATTCTTAAATTCTAAATTGTGTTTAAATTAGAGGACTTTAGTCTCTAAGTAAAAACCATTCAAATGTGTCTCGTACCCACTGAAACTTATTTAGGAATCATCATTTTTTTGTTATTATGTGACATAAAATATATATGGATGTTCATTGGGTACCAAGCAATATTTTGCAATGAAATTCTTTCATTTGGACATGAAATACACCATAGTTAAGTCTTCAGAAAACATAAAATATTGGTCAAAAAGAAAAAATCTATTCTAAGAGACTTAATACTAACCAAACATTTTCAAGGAAACTCTTATTACTACAAAATCCAAAATGTCTTTAGATAAAGTTTATTATATTCATACTACATTAGCATTTTAAATATGGGGAAACGAAAATTAGACATTAGGCCATACGATTGACAAAAATTATAATACAATTAAAGCTCATCATGATTTCACAATTCCTAATGGTATTTAATTTTCAAAGGAAAGAGAAGTCCTTTTTTTTCTTTAGCCCTTTTATTCCAGAATAACTTAAGATACCTTTTGTTTATTCCATTGCTTGAAATTTTCTTTTGTTTTTGCCAGTTTTTCAACTTTTCATAGTAAATATAACAAAATACTCATTTTTCTGATAGAATCAAAACTAACCTTTACTTCACATTTTTTTCATAAAGTAATGCCTAAATTTACCTAAGAAAATGTTCCTGTAACTCTATTTCATTAAAAAATAGAGTAGTAATTCGGGGGAAGTAATAGAATAATTAGTAAAGTAGTCTACAATCTTTAGACTTCTCTAAAGTCTTTGTTTTACACACACACACACACACACACACACACACACACAAAACACACACACATATACCTTTCCTCTGGATTTGTAAAGCTAAAGAGAAGCTGTGAAAAAGTAGTGAACGAGTTAGTCAATGCTTTAGTCGTAAAAATACAAGTAAGGAAGAGAGAAAAAGTAGAAATCAAAACTAGACATGGCAGAAATATGAATAAAGTTTTCTCACTGGAGTTAATAAAAGAAAACTGAAAAGGAAAGATGCATTGCTTTCCGTATGAAATTCCTCTTTAGGACATGCAGAGGAAAGAACAGTCTGGCCATCTCTTCTTTCATTCTTTGGTGTAATAAGGCTTTTTACCCAGATTAGCTGGTGTTCTTTTGTGTCCTGAGGGATAGCCTGCTTTTCTTTAGCATCCTAAACTCGATCAAGGGATGAAGCCAGCCCTGCTCTTTTCACTTTTATGTGTTCATTCAACAAATGTTTATGAGAACCTATTACATACAAACCCAGTCAATAGGCTCTGTAATAAACTTTTATTCACATATATACTATTTGTGGTTCTTTTTCCTTGTTAGCAAAGCTTTAAGAGAGAGAGTTAAGAAATATTTAAAACTGAGTTATATCCAAATATACTTTGAAATATAAATTAGATCTTCTGAGTGCTAGCCACCTTTTCTTTTCTTTTAATATAAACTGCATTCATAGGAAACTTGATCTAGTCCATCATCTGCTTCATTAATGAATGCTGGTGGCCAATGAAGGATGTAGATGTAGATATCAAGTCACCTGATTTTCTGGTTAAGCTCCTATACTAATTTAATCATCTATCATCATCTTCCCATTAAGCCACTTGAAAAATATTTCAATCTAGAGTCAACAATAAATCACTCCTCCAAACAGATATATATATATATATATATATATATATATATATATATATATACACACATATCTTTTTCCATTTCCCATAAAGTTAATCTGTAGGTAACACTTAAAAGTGTTAAGCTCTCATGCAGATATTCCAATAAGCTGCTAATTGATGAAAATTGTTACTGTTGAATACGAAAAAAAAAAAAAAGATTTGGTTAAAAGCAAGATCTTCTCAGCCCTAAACCACTATATCACAAGGAAATGTTTGTTGGTAAAATAGCTGATTGGACCGGGAAGCCAGTTCCCAGGGAGATCTATTTCACATTTACTCTTCTAGCAGAGAATCACAATCATAGAGAATTTGGGTTGAAATAAGACCTCTACTGGGTCAGGCCAGTGCACTCAACTAGGGTAGGATTGATTTCAAATGCTATTCCTTTGTTCATGAAAAACTTAGATCTTGTATTTAAATAAAATGTTTTCCTCATATAGTATCATGGGAGAGACACCATGCAAATCCTCATGAGAGAACAAAACAATTATGTATATCTATCTATCTATCTATCTATCTATCTATATATATATATTTGCTTTGTAATATAAGCATAATGCTGTATTTCAGAGGTATTTGTCTATTATCATAAGTAACTAATTTGGGAAAAATTAGTTGTTTTCTGCTATTGAGACCCTGTAAACTGATCAGCTTGGCCACTTACTAGCTGGTGTTAATTAGGCCGGATCACAGGTTTGATCCCAGCGTAGAGCAACTAACTTCTTTTCTTTCTATGTGGGCCAATTAACTCATCTCTGTTTACAGAAATAAAATCATGTTGCATAATTATGCCCCTCAAAAATGAAAGAAATGGAATAAAAAGCGATTTAATCAAGGCAAAGTCACCACCACTATGGCAAAAGCAGATCACAGCATGTGACCTACTGCTTGGTGTTTTGTGCCCTGTTTCATGTTAAAAACACAGGCTACACAGTGACACTGGCTGAGCTCAAGATTCTGGCCATCACACTTACTAGTTGTTCATGACCTTGAAAAGTTACTGAAGCCCTTTCTTCTTCAGTTTCACCATATATAAAATAGAATTAATAAAACTACTCACTATGTGGTTCTTGGGATATTAAATGAGATAAACAAGATAAACTGCTCAGCAAGATACTTGCTCCTGGTACACTAAATCTTGCAATGCATTTAATAACCAGAGAGGAGAATTGTTTTAAACTACTTCAGTTCCTGTTAAAATTATTTGTGAAATAAGTCTTGACAAACTGTGGCTATATTTAGTTCCTTAGTGGGTATTAGAAATCTATGTTTCTCCTCCATGATGATTAAAACTCTCAGACTAATGAGCCTCTGGATGCTATATTTACTCATCTTTAAATAGCATTCATCTGTTATAATGAACACACTTCTCTGAAGTGTAGACATTTAATTTCCACGGAATGAGAAGTTTTCTCCTGTTATTAGGCAATAGGTGAAATGGGAAAGCTGGTCAATCTGTGACATGAGTTATTAGCAGAGGTTCTCAATTTTGGCTGTGCTTTAAAAAAAAAAAAAAAAAAGAAAATGCCAGTGCCTGGATTATTTCCCTAAAAGATTCTGATTTAATTGGTGTGTGTTGATGCCTGGGTGGCGGGGTTTGTTCAAGGCTCATAGCAGTTGGTTTTAGTGTGCAACCAAGGTTGTGTACCACCACGGTTAAAGAACAGTCAGCCCCCAGGATCAGGTCAGAATCTGATCCGCTGCCTATTTATATTACAGTGAAAGCCTCCACTTGAGCTGCAGAGTGCTGTACCTTCTTGAAGGCGAAGAGAGGGGGGGAAATATATGTGTTTTCTTTAAATCACATTTTCATTACTTCTTCACAAATACCAAGATGTATAAGATGAGGTTTTGAGGTAAGATACTGTTAGGCCATACTTAATGGCAAATTTAGTCATCTTTGGATATCAGTCATGAATTCACATAACCCTTGGCTTAATGCAATTCAGTAAAGTTGGGTAAATTATTATAGAACCGTAGATTATTCTGAAGTACTAACATGAGATTGCTAACACACATATAAAAAAGAAAGGCTCTCCCCTCTTTTCTTCATGCTGTTCTTACCTGTGTTCATGTGGTATCATAGAATTCCAAGGCTGGCATTTGATGCCACTTTTAGTGATAGATACTGTTCCCTTGTAGCTACCTCCTTTGCCAATGATGCAGTTTCTAATGTAGTCTATCAGAGGAAAGCAGAGAAAAGCTTTATAACTATGTGTAGCATACTCTGTGTATATTTAAAAAGAAAAAAAGAGTTCCATCCAAATCTTTAGGCAATTAATGTTTATAAATTATCTCAAATCATACTGACATTTCTGGCCTAAAGTTTATAGTACTTAAAAAAAAAAGACTACTTTGGAGTTTTAATTTTGTGAGTATATTTCTGGAAAATAGCAGAGATCAGTCCATGTTCTTAGTGGAGATTAGCCTGTATACTCAACTGGTCAGACAAATTTAATTTGGCAAAATGATTTGCTCAAATATACAGACCATTTTAAGAAAATATTAAAAATAAAAATTAAGTAATTTGCAAATTTTATTCAATTCAAAGAGTTACTTTAAGATAATAAAGTAACTGACTTGTCTTTATCTCAGTAAAATTGTGTAAGTTTTGTATATGTGTGTGTGTATGTCTGAGTGATAGTTATATTACGTTCATTATTATTTTCTAAACATTTGCTAACTTTAGTGCTGCAAAACTATAGAGCAATTAATTTGACACAAGCCGTATATTCCTATCAAATACCAGTATATACACTTGTTAGCAACCTAGAAGATTAAAAAATGGTCTTATACTACATTATGAGTTATGTTTAGGATTTACAGAATTACTGGGGTATATAGATCATCTAATTTTCTTTTTTTTAGGTCATCTTATTTTCTACCATAAATTAATTTTAATTTAATTTAAACATCTACCTTCGTAACAAGGAAGTATCTCTGTATATTACCAAATACTCAAATTAAATGGCACAGTATGATTTAAGAAAACGTTAAACTTGATTAAGTACTATTATTATAAATACAATCCATTATTATTAATTTGTGTGATAAGAAATTTATTTGGTAAAATTCATATTTATATAACACTTTCCAGTTATTTCATTGATATAATTCTGCTTTGGATCAAAGTAAATACCTGTGAATACAATATCAAATGAACAAAATAGACACATTAACAAATAATATCATCTTAATTATTTTAAAGATTTATAAAGTATATAATTAGGAAAAGTCACAATTAATGTTTCAAAATCTCCACATTTTATTATCAGCAATCATCACTATAACATCAGTTATTCAAAGTTGTTAGAATTTAAAATACTATAAAATAAGCTCAAAATGTACTATATCTTAAACTATTAACTTAAGGTGGCACTTTCTAAAATTAACATGGGGAATATCAGTTCTAGGAGATGCTCCTAGAAATAAACAAAGAGGGAGGGGGCCAATATAATTATGGAGTGTTTAGGGAGTGTTCTTTTTAAAATACTATATTTAAAAGAGTCAAGACACTAGTATCTGTCTTAATGGAAGAATTGACTGCATAACAGATCTAGCATATGATAAAAAATCAGCAGGAAAGAGCACTGTAGCAGGAAATTACACATATTTTATACTTTATTTTGTTATGAAACATTTAGGGAGAAACTAGTTACCTTTGTTTTCATAGAGATCGAATTCATGACCAAACTCTTTTTTCACTCCACTTGTCATGCTATTGAAAGGGAACCAGAGGCATCGTTTCCTTGCTTTATCAAAAACAAAGGCCCTGAAAAAAATATCTAAATGAAAAGAAGGAATACTACTATTTATAAAGTTTTTAAAGAATGGGCACATGGTTTAGCCAAGGAGGGCAATATAAAAAGATATATGATTACATATGCATATAAAAATATGAGTGATTTTTGGACCTACCATTTTGATGGCCAAAGAAAGAACAAAATTAAGTTTTCATACATGTAGATTTAAATATCAGAATACTGTTTGGAATGTTCTCATGTTATTCTAAATGATGTTTAGACAAATTAAGACTTAAACAAGCCAAATCAATATATAACACAACGCTTGGGTTATTTCTGAAGACTTTTTTTTTGTAAGTACACAACAAGTTGGAAGATTTTGTTTATAGTTATATACTAACAATTATATTTAAAATATCGTGATTAATTTCCAAAGTTTGTAGATGTGTAAAGTACATTCTAAAGTGACATTTCCTAAAATGCATTAGACAAATCACCATCCAGGAGATTCTACTAGCAAAAGGGATCTGAAATCAAATATTTGGAAAATTTTGCATATTATAGAACTTCTTAGTGAGTTATAAAGCATGGAAGCTTATTAAAACTATGAAAATCTTGTTATTAGGATAGCTGTTTATGTAAGTCAATGTTTCCTAAATAGATTTGCTAACTTGGGAATTTTTAATTTAAGAAATCTATTAATAACCCATAACATATGCTTTTGATATATCGTCTTGAAGAAAATTACTAAAATGTGTCACTCCTACAATTATCATTCCTACAGCTAATTACATTGGATTTTGTTGTTGACTAAAAAAAGTCTTTCTAAAGTAAAATGAGAAGTAGACAAAGCCTTTAACTGAGCTTAGTAAAGAGCACGATAAAATTTTCAACATATTAAATGCTACCATGTCTTACAATGTAGAAAATGAAGTTGGAATTCTGACCTGTTTACCTTCCTTTAAGAAATGGTACTAAAACTCTTCCTCACTATGTTCATGCTAATCACAATGTCATCATGTACAAGTATCCAATTAAAAGAAACATAGCATTTCTAAGAATAAGGATTTTTCACTTCTAATCCATATAATGTTTTGAGAACATATAGTTTTCTTATAATTTTAGATATCCCAAATTAGCCATTTATTTCTTAGCAATTTGCCAACTTTTAAAATATTTAAATAAGGGGAAATAACTTTTATGAAACATGTAAAATATGTTATAAAATTATTTGCAACATTTTACCTATTATCTCTATTTTATTTATTCTATGTCCAAAATACCCCAAAAATTATATTCATAAACGTTGTGCTTAAAGATATGTTCAAGTATCTACCTACAAGAACATCTTACAGCTGAAAGAGTAATTAAGAGCAAATCATGAAAGTATATCTTTGCAGTGGTGGCAGAATAACTTACGAGAGAATTGGCTAATGATAGACTTGAATTTTGATCTGGTAGATTGTAGGCTTATGCAATACATGTTAAATTCACTATTACTCTGTCACAGCACCTTAGTGAGGGGCATATTAAATGACTTTGAACACATAGTAATTAGATAAAGAGCTCATATAAACTAAACAAAAACCTAACTACAAATTTTAAAGTTGCAGAATCAATAACTTGCCACTTAAGTTCACATTAAAAAATAAAATCATGGGGCGCCTGGGTGGCTCAGTCGGTTAAGCGTCGGACTTCGGCTCAGGTCATGATTTCACGGTTTGTGAGTTCAAGCCCCACATCGGGCTCTCTGGTGACAGCTCAGATCCTGGAGCCTGCTTCGGATTCTGTGTCTCATTCTCTCTCTGCCCCTCCCCCACTTGTGCTCTGTCTCTCAAAAATAAATAAATTAAAAAAAATATATAAAAAACAAAATCATACCACACATATAACTACTCATCAATTAATAATATTGCTTTGACATGAGAATGCCTTGGAGGTGACTCATGAGTCCCATCAGGAACATGCAAGATTTGCCTCTGTGAATACACAGGTGATTGCATCCAAAAAGTGGGTATCAGAATTTCCAGCTTGCTGTCTCCATTCACCCTTTTCTCTCATTCCATTTAATGCCATATTCTCTCAGAAAAGTGTTTCCTTGTCTCATTTTATGCCTCCAAATAGAATGGATCCAAACAGTCAGATTCTAGAGTAGCATCTTGTTTTGAGTTTGACTTTAAGAGTCTTTATCTTATCCTTATTTTAATTATCATATTCCTTTCATACATGTAGATTTAGGTTTTCATACATGTAGATTTTTTTTGTCTAGTTTTCTCGTTATATATGTCAGAAAGGCAATCCCAATACCAGTTACTCGATCATGGATGGAGGAAGAAAGCCTCATATTTTCTTCTCTTGAGTCAAGTCATGGACAGCAATTTTCCGAGGAGCTTAGAATCAGGCATTCTGGTCATCTTTCCTACCCAGCAAAAAAAGAACTTCAATCTCTATAAAATCAATATTGTTGATAACTTCTCAAGAGGAGGTAGTGTTTGAGAATGTTCCACCCTGCACCCGTTGAATCACGGATGCTTTCAAAAAGTATTACTGGTATTTTCTAAGCATTTTTGCATATTTGCCATTGCTTTTCAGTGATTCTAGTCCATATAACAAGCCTGCAAAAAAAATCCTTTAAATCATTAAGAGTCTAATTTCAGAGTATCACAGTATGCCCGTTCAGTTCTGAATAACTAATATATTTAGTGATTCCAAACACATATGTATATTTGGGATAGACAAGTGAGAAGGATGACACATTTCTGGGCAGAGGAACTTTGGCTGTACAAAGGTTTTATACATGTGGTTTTCTGCACAGGTTGCCATAAATTTGAAGACTAAATATAACTCAACCAGAATATAGTAGGAAAGTATGAAACCTCATATGTGGGATATGTAAAGATTTTTAATCAGGTCACATGTGTTCTTTAATGCAGCAAAATCATTTTAGTTCCTCTTGAATAAAACAAAGGAAAAAGTTTTTCTTTTGTTTACTAGAGATAAGGCGTGAAAAATGTGAAAATCGAGAGGTCACAATGCCTTCCTTACTTGTGGATTCAGGAAAGTGTGTTTTCAGATTCAGAGTTAAAAATCAATAATGAGATGAACTTCTCCCATTTCCTTCGACTCACCTTCCCAAGCCTGTGAGGGGAAAATACAATAAATCTAACCTCCTCAATTGCAAAAAGAACATCACTGTAGATCTACACAGCTATGACATTGATTGAGAGTAGTTTTCTCTAATTCATTTTATACAATCCCAAGGCAGGAAAGTCAGGGAAAGAAACAGAATTATCACAGGAATATACATGCAAAGTCAATTCTCCACTCCCCTTGCCAGGAAATCTCTCCCAGAAAGTGGCAGTTTGGCAAGAAAAATACTTCCAGAGGAGTTATAAATGAATAGAAAGGAGACAGTCTCTCTTCCTACATCTGTCGAGGACCTTCTCTGACCATACTCTTTTCCTCAGGCGCCAAACACTCATTTATCTAAAAAAAGGCAAGATGAAAGTAGGGTCACTTGCCTCGACTTTACTAAAATGTGTATTCATGGGACATGTCACTGCCCAAATATGATCATGAATAGAATTCAAAATTGACAAGATACCACATGCAATCCTGTCAAAATAGAATGAGATAGGGAATAAAGGGGTGTCAAGTAAGTGAGAGGCTGGGATGTTTATGTGGAAGAATGGGGAAATGCATTTTCTTCTGGCAACTCAGAAAATTATTCAGATGCAATTGTCTCCTTCATGGCCCGAAACTCCCGAGTTTTATCCTTGGGCTCACTGGCAAAGTAGGAAGGAGTTCTTCCCTGTGAGGTTAGGCAGGGGATTTCAAAAGATAAGAAAAGTCGCCTTTGGGATCTCCTCATACCTCTTTGAATTGCCCCATCACTTTTCACCTAAAACTTCATCATCACTATCCCCTAACTCTTTTTGAATAGCCTTTGCTGCTGACACCAATCCCTCTAGTCTTTTAATCTAATTCTCTCAACACCTTTTATTTCAATCCCTTAAGACAATGATGTAAGTTGCAGTAAATTCTGGCTCTTGCCCAACTTATACTCTGAAAATTCCTCCACTCCTCTTGCAAGAAAAAATAAATGTTTACTCTGAATAGAATATTTTAAAATGTTGGATAAAAGGCAATCTAGTTGAATTTTAGTTTCTAAAGTTCAACTATTCATAAGATGAGAAAACACAAATTCCATAACCAGAGGCACTGTGGATTCTAAATGATATCAGTTTATGTGCTCTCCCTTACTCACGTTTCCATCAACTGGGAGCAACATCTCCTGTTATAATGAGTGAAAACTCAAGTCAAGCTTATACTTTTAAGGGCAAATTACATGAATCCAAAAAATGGGGGGAACCATGATGATAATTAGTAGATGCTGTATTTGGAAAGTTATCCTAAGAACAAAATGAAGCAACTTACTTGCAAGTGAATGGAAGTCCTTTATTCCTAATACATCTATTGGCACATTGGTCTGCAGTGTTCATTTTTTTTGTTTTTATCTTCAGTAATGGGTCTTCTTTAATTAGAGTAGTCTTTGCTGACTTTTTGAATTCATGAAGTGTGTTTCTTCTTTTCTTCTGTCCTTCTATTAATAATAATAATTTTTTTAAAAAATGGAGGAAAAGCTTTTAAGGCTCATATAGAAAAAAAATGTCCTTAAGGATCATCCACAAGATAGTGATTTTATCTGACAACATACTAGATCTCCAGGGATTGGGGGTGAAGTGAGGTGGGGATTGATACTCTCAGATAGTTAAGAGCAAGAGAGGAATATTGTAATCAGTGAAGAATAAATAACTTGTCATGTAGAGTCACTCATCTACATTCTTTAAAATGAAATATGGTTTTAAAAATTAGGACAGAGTTCACTCTAAAGAAATAAATGACATGATATTCTTCAAACAGTATGTAAGCAAATGCCCGGGCTTATCATATCATGCTCTATAATTAAATTTGTCATTTCCTTCTACAGTTGGCCCTTATGTAAGTTATAGTATTAATTAGATAAGCCAACTCAATTACATGTGAGCAACTTCTCACTAGAAAATGGCACAGTGGATAAATTCTTCTGACTCTCTTTGAAGTATTTCATATTACTCAAGTTTAGCCCTTCTCGTTTCCTACGTAAGTGTTTTCTGTGCTTTGGGGCACTATTTCTTAGTATCACTGAATTGTCTTGAAATCAAGCCAACTACTATAAATCAAATGTGTGTAAAACATCATCCTTTAATGTAGCAGTATCATTTTTCTTCATGAAAGTATTCTCCAAAGCCCCTAGATAGCATGAAGCCTCCTATTAAAAACATGAAAAACAGAACTAAAACATCCTAAAAGACTTCATCTTGTAGATAACTTCAGAGTATCAAGTGCTTACTTCTTTATTCTCAACTTGCCCAAAGTTACCTAGTTTCTAACGATGGTCGCCATCTTCACAATGAGGATGAAAATGTCTAAGAGACTGCACCTATTGTGTATTAAGGAGAGGCATGATTGTGCCTCTCTTCTGCCTGCCAGTTCTTTTGAACATCCTTGTAACAAAAGCGGTAATAATATATTCATTCTTAAGATGAAGAAACTGAGACACAGCGAAAAATTAATTGCCCCTTAAGCAAAACTCATTTGAAACTCAACCGCCTAGCTTCAGAACCCCCATTCTTAAACACTCGTGATGCCATCTTTTTTAAAAGAATTATAAGAAAGTATGTAGAAATACGGCTTACAAATATTTTTTGAAGATCTGGTTTAGGGCTATCAGTAGAGAAGAAATTTGGATGGTAAGACAGGAAATGCATTCCTGCTCTTTATATGTGGTGAAATATGCCAAGAAAAGAGGGTACAATTTTTGTGCAGAAAATTTGGAAATATGGCTAGCAGAGTGAGGTACAAACAATGGCATCATACTCTCAAATTTGCCAGCAACCACTGGCTCCAGTTGGTTTATTAAACATGCAGATGCTATTCATTAATGTCTATCCTAACCTGAAATCCACAATAAATAAGAGAAAACATGAAGTCCTCTAAATTTCTGGTTCTCTGTAAAACTCCAGAACACAATCCCCAAAAGACTGGTACTAATTTCTGTAATAATGTTTTCATTTTCAACTTTTCTTTGTCCTACAAGATGGAATGGCTATGGTACAACAGATATAATTTAAATGACATTTTAACATAGAAATTCAATCAACCAAATAATCTATCAACATGTTATTTATTGAGTGTGGACCAAATGCCTTGCATAACGTTGGCAGACAGATGATAATTCTGGCATTCTTACTGACTTGCCAAATGACTTTGTTTAATTACCTGAAATGCTAATATACCAATTACTCAATCTTCAAAATGCAAGTTATGTTATATTTGAAGCTATTTAATTATTAAGTAAATATTTGGAAGTTAATTTGGATTAAAAAATGTTATTAATATGCAAAGTTTTAGCTTTGTTTCTGAAATTCCATTCTTTAATTTCTGGCATAGAGAAGAAATTGTTATTCTCCCAAGCAAAGAAGTGGTATAATTCTTTTCACATTTTGGTTTCTGCCACAGGACCATGTTAATGGGAGATACATTTCTACATTAAGAATTTCTTGCTTTGACCATAGTGCACTATTTCTTAGGTGCTATGAAATGTTTCACGGAATAATAATCATCTGATTTCCTATATACATATGAGTATTTCTTAGAAAAAAATAGTAGTTAATGATGCTGAAAATCCAGTAAATAAAACTGTTGGTTACAAGGAAATGTGCACATATACTATATATATGTGTGTGCACACACGCGCGTGTGTGTGTATATACACACATATATGTTTGTCATATCTATGTCAAATAAATTCAGTTAACTAACAATACAGAATTAAAATTGGCCTCATGCATGTGTTCATTATACATGTCTAGGTGTGAGAGAAGAGCATAAAGCTAAATTTTAGAAGTGTAAGGCAAACATTAAATTAAGATATGCATTTTACTATTTATCAAATAAAAGAGGACCCCTTGTCAATGCCCCAGTTTCTTTTCTCAATACCATGCAATATGAAAGCAAGTATTGAAGAAAGAGGTCTCTGTGGGATTATTGTTTGTGTTTAATTCTACAGATCCTCAGTTGTCCTATTGAAATGTGTTAATGTGTGACTGTGTCTCACAAAAGTAGCCTAACTCTTGCTTGCTGATAAGTTTTTCCATCACCACCTTTCATCTAAAGATCAAAAAGCATTCAGAAAAGCAAACAAATCTACGATTTTCCTTTACTAGATAACAGACAGGTGTGAAAAACTTGTCTGGGGCTACAGAGCTTATCAAAGGCAATGGGAGCCAGGTATCAGGATTCCCTTTCACTATTTGTTTCTCATGATTTAGAAGCTTTCCCTTATAATTTAGTCATTTCTACTAGGTCCGTAACAAATTACTATAAAATGTGAAGTTTAAGCTAGCTGTGTATCATGTAATCCAGGCATCTATAAAACTAATTTCTTCTTCAATAAAAGAAAAATTCAAAACAGAAGTCGTTCAAAAACAGAATGTGAAAATAAAACTCCTTTGCTGAAAATAGTTTCAACTTTTTCTTCCATATGTATTAGCAACTGATGCTTGTTTTACTGAAAACAGTTAAAAGACCAGCTTAATTTGGGAAGAAACTCAAAGAAAATATCTTTGGATCAGATTTTTCTCTACTATTTTTTCTGCATAACTATTAGTTGAAGTTGATAAACAAAATATTGAAATGAAATCAAAGGGTGAGAGATCACTGCAATTTTGTCATGCTTTCTTGTACTTTAAATTACAACTCCTTTCTCCTCTTCTCCTAGTATAGGAAAACATTCTGGAAGCTATATTTCTTGAAGAACCTGAAATCCCTACTTTAGAATTGAAATCATTAGGATCTTAGTGAAAACCTACAAACAGAAAGTGGGGTCAAATGTATCAAGGTGCTTGAAGAAAGACACATTTCTCCCTCTGGTCCATGGCCTCACACTCATTTCTCTCAGTACCTCATATATTTTCTTCTCTGTATGGTCTAACCATTGACTTCAAAGGAAAATCATGCAAGGAAAGGATTTGCAGGGTGTGGAAAGAAGCAGGAATCTGGCTCCACATATTCTGAGAAACCTACCCACATGATTAGTGATTAACAGCTTGAAGTGGCAAGATGTTAAGATGAAAGTACACAAATAATTAATGGAGGGAACGGTAGTGACTGGAGACTTTAAACTTCCCAAAGACAAGAATCATAAATACTAGTCCACATTTTCATTTTCATTGCTGTTATCTAAGGACTTGGATTTCACAGTTGGTATTTGAGAAGCAGCAAAATAGTCTCTTGCAAAGAGAATGGAGCGATAGTCCAGGTGAGATTCAGGGCCTCCCTTCTTCACCTTCGTTCGGCTTCCTTGGTCATTGTCATTGTCATAGAAGCCTCCGTCTGGTCTCCTCCCTATTTCATCCAACAACTTTTTCTCCATGCAGCAACCAAAACAACCACACTGAAGTACAATTTAAGTCGGGTATCTTGTCAACTCCAAAATTTCCAGCGCTACCCATGATGTTCAGAATACTTTGGCACACCATTCATGTTTGTGCATATGACCTTATTTTAGTTTCTAATCACAGGCCATGGTACTCCCACTTGGTACTGACGTACACCAATCCCACATGCTTACCTGTGCTCATACTTTCTCACCTCTATGCCTTTGGTCATTCTGTGTTGCCCTGACTTAGGTACTGATCATACTACCATCCATCTTTTCATACTCAACCTGGATACCACATTTTCCCCAAACTTCTTACACTAGAAATGAACTCTCAGTCATACTATAATAGTGTTCCTAACACAGAGTTTTTCTTACATTACTTAGCAAAATGGATTTTTAAAAGGCAATTTCAGTTAATTTCACGGCTTCTGGCTTCAGTATAAATAAAAGAAAAAAAACAGCACATACTTCATCCTCATAGATTTGAGTCAGAATCTCAGCTCTATCCCTTTACTATGAAAAGATAACTAAAGTCTTTAAAATCAGGTGCCCCATGTAAGATGAGCAGAATAATGCCAATCTTATCAGAATTAAATAAGTTCTTTTAGAGCTTGGCCTATAACAGTTGCTCAACAAATGTGGGTTTCTTTCACATTTGTTCATCTTTATATCTCTCACAGGTTCCTGGACATCAAGTGCTTATTTAGTGCTTCTTTTGTTACAGGGTACTGGATATTAGTTTCCAGTGTAGGTAGAAGCATATAGAGGGTAATTCTATGTAGACCAACTCCTATAAAGATGGCCGGGATCACTATATTGCATATTTCTTAAGAAACTTTTCAATAAAGTATCTCCTTAACACATCCTGCTCATGATTGATAGGCACCTCATTATAGTATCCACTTTCATTCTCACATTGTATTATTTTACAATATGTGCAAATATAGACTCATGGGATAAATCTAAGAGCATAACAAAAGCAATTAACAATAAAAGCCCTAAATGTTCAATGTGAGATGATATAAAAAAGGACCAACTTTCTTGGTATGTTCTAAGAGGACTGTCCATATTCTCCAGTTTGGAGAATGTCATAAAAAAAAAACTATCAAAATAAACTTACCACCCAAACCAAGCCAGACCCTCTTTTGATGACAATTTTAGCATTATCCACTTCAGGAATTATTCACAGCATATCTGTAATCCCCAATTGTCCTCTCCTTGCCTGCCAGCACACTCTGGGGCTGCATTCTCCCTATACTCAGGAAACGCAGTCATTTCAACATTAGCCAAAGTGAAACATCATTACGAATGTATATCTCCTGCCAAAGCTCCGTAATGCATGCCAAAAACAAATAGACATTGTCTATGGTTGATCTACTGTTTGGGTTTTCCACATTGTGTTTCCCTCACATTAGCACAGATGATTTCAGGTAACCATATTGTACTTCAGACCATCAGCGTTTGAATCTTGAAAAATGAAAGCCCTGAAGATATTAGCCATGCTCTCAATTTATTCCCTAAACCTCCTGAAATCATCAGTGTCTTCTGAGAGTTCATTTTAGCATGACATACCTCAAGCATGACAACGTGCTTGATTGAGCTAACTTCTTTTTCACCTCTTCAGAAACCTTACCTAAATGTTTTCAAATGGGCCCTTCCCACACAGTGTTGTTCTCAAAAGGACCACTTCCCAAGATTGAAGAAGAAAGCCAGGTGGGCTGAATGTTTTTCCTTGTCAGTTAGCAAATTCTTGATGTTTTCAACCCTTGCATTGCATCAGAGACTAGATCAGAGTTCCAATAAATTTCATATTTAACTTATCTCAAAAGATATGGCCGGCTCTCTGGTTTGTGTTATGAAAAGGCCATGTCTACCATGTGGGCATTTGTTCCATTCTTTTATTCCCCTGTGCCCACCCGTGGTGCTCACTACCTTCACCCTCTGGCATCTCAGCCACTACCATGATAATACGACCAAATACAGATGTTTCCTCTTGCCCTGATAACAACAGAAAACTTCCCAAAGCGGCAAATGAAATCTCTACACTTCCAGGAAGGTAGTATGAACTCACCAGCAATTCCTTCCCAACCTATAAATTTAGGGGAGAAAATGGGAGGCTGAAAGGACCCCTTCTGCAGCTTTAATCAGAGTCACACAATTTTTGCCTCCCTTGCACTGCAGTTTCAGAGGGCAGACATCCATACCCAGACAGAATGAGATCTTAGAAGACAGGCTTTCTCTTTCATTTTTATAACATGCATATACTCAGGGCTTAATCCTTAATCTGCCTTCTCCAAATGAAAACCTGTATAAAGTCTTCATGTAGCCCTGAATGTTGACTGAGTGACGTGGGGTGGTGGAACGTCATGGAAAAATATCCTCTGGAAAGAAGTGAGTCCCTGCTGTACTGACAGTCCCTCTCCCCTCTTCAGACCAGACCTTCTGTTCAGCCTTCAACTTGTCCAAACCAGCAAAATTCCAGCCAGTGTTAGCACTTCATTCCTGTCCCACAGTCCACAGCTAAGAGGCTAAGAGAGCCCTGGGATTGGGTTGGGGGTGGGGGGGGAGCGCACTGAGGGGATGTTAATTATCATTGTAAATGCCTTGCAAACAGGAACAGAATATCAAAAGGAAGCATAAGGAGAGGTTTAAAGGACCCAAGCCACCCACAGAGCTGAGGAAGGATGCTGGGGATGGGGTGGAGAGAGTTAGGAAAAGGCAAGGTTAGCAGGAGAGAGTTAAAATCGTAATGATGAAGAAAAAGAGAAGACTAACCTGCATAGGGGATGGGAAGCAGAAGGAGGTGGAGGAGGACGTGCTGCAGCAGCAGGACTGGAAGAAGTTTGGTCACCCACATGGTGCTGCTGGACGCGCTGGCGGATCCCACTGGAGGAGATGCCTGGCTGAGAGAAGCCTGTTCCGACTCAGTGCCTAAAAGAACCAGTCGGCTCTGAGCTGCTTTTTATTGCGATGAGCTAAGTTTGTTGTGTGATTAACTGGAAAGATCTAGGTCTGAACTCCCTCTTACGGTAAGAAACTGTTTAACAACAGCCCTTTACTCTCTTCCACCCCCTTCCTTTCCTCACTAACCACCCCCCCAACAACACCAAAGAGATCCCAGCTCCCCGCGCCCCCCCTCAACTCTGCTTAGGAAAGAAACTTACAAAGAAAAGGTCACCTGGCCTGAGGCCAGCTCAATTTGGAAGCTCGAGCTCCAGATCCCTGTGGCTCCTATCCGAGTAGGGAAGGGAGGAGCAAGGCTCAGCCCAATAGCTAAATCAAGGGACAGGCAGAGGACCAATTCGCTAAATTTAAACAGGAAAATACATGTGTTTACATGTCTCTTTGGGAAAAGAGGAAGGGGAAGCAGCATAAGAAGAAAGCAAAGAGCTGCCTTTCAGTCAAATGTGCTTTAGCTCCTAATCTGTCTACTTTCACTGCTAGAGCAAACTAGGGATTCAAAACACTAGCACAGGTTCCTTGGGGTGTTAGAGACGGAGCAGAGAGGAGGGAGGCAGGCAAGGAGGCAGAACCAGGCGGGTCCAGCCCAGGTAAAAAGAGTTAGGTAAGAAAAGGGTGTGGTATTGTGGGGTAAAAATAAACAAGCAAAATGAAAGCACCCACGGTGTCAGGTAAGAAAATTGCCCCTGCCCAATATCCGCAGGGCAGGCTGCTTTTTTCAGAAGCTGTACTACCTCTGCAATCACCACAAATGTGCCTGAAGTGCATAAAAGAAACTTGTCTGATTGAGGGTTGGCGATAAAATGTGTTCATGCTCTCTCTTAAAATGTCTAAGAGATTAGGATTATCTACTGCCTGTCCCCAACAGATAAATGTAGCATGGACTATGTGTCCTTATACCACACACACACACACACACACACACGCACACGCGCACACAGGCGTGCGCCACTCTCATGCATCTATGTCTATATGGTGCGCATATCTTCTAAGACTAACTTTCACTGGAAATTTCTCAATCTGTTTTAATTCATAAATAACTAATGTGCCTCTCTTCTCCAGTTCCATCCCTCTGAATGCACCCACCAGCCTCCCTAAATCTACACTGAGAGATAAGGAGTTTGTGTGGTTTGGCAGGAGTGGGGGGGGCCCATGTCTGCAGAATCTGTGAGATCATTGCTCAGAACGCTCATTTTATTGAAAGGATTTGTCTTTGCATCTCCAGGTGATGCTCAGATTACTTTAGGCAAGATGGATTTATTTTGCTTTATTTTGGATGGATTCAGGGGAAGAGTTGCCCCTATGCATCTCTGAGATGCATCAACTAGGAACCAGTGTCTCTGCGGGCAGAGGAAGAGATAGCGGGTGTGATGTGAAAATGACCCTGGGGCCGCGTACAGCTTGGACGGAAGTGTATGTGAGCAAAATTAAAACCATTCACACTACAGCCTTCCCTTACTGCATGGCTCTCATCCCTCCTCCTCCAGCTCTGCCCACTCCCACCTCCAGAAAACACTCTTGGTTTAGGATTGCTAGAGAAGCTTGAGATTAAGATAATTACTTTTGAGCAATCTATACATTATATTACCATTTCCTTCTCTTTAATGATTTTCTCCTTATAAAAACAAAACCAAGCAAACTGAAAAGTCATTTGGTAGCCTCTCTCTAGTGTCCCAAGTATCCATTTTACTTTCCTTTTTACTTTGCGATACACCTTTTTGGAAAATCTCAATTTCAGTGTATTGCCTGACCACGATCTTGAAAGGTCCTACAGCAACTCTTGCGCTTTATTAACAAGCATTCAAACCCTTTTAAAGAAGTTAGATTTTTCTATAAATAAATACGTGTAGGTAAAGAATAAAGGCGACCGATCTTTGTATTTACTTTCTCTCTCTCTCAGAGAAAGCAGAATCAGGGCCTTAAGTATGATTGCAATTATCATTATAGGTTTGGAGCAAACTCCATCCTGGGTAGGAGATTTAGGGCACCACAAGTAAGTTGAATAAAATTGTTTAATAGGGCACACATTTTCACAATTCTGAATACAATAAATGCTTAAACCTATCTATAATTACGTTTATATTTTCTTTTAACAAGTTATTTGGTTTCTCTATGTTAAATGGTATCTAATATATAATGAGCTTTTAGTGTATGCTAAGCATTGTGACAAATACTCTTCAAAATTTGTCTTAATACTTACAATTTTTTTAAGTTTATTTATTTATTTTGAGAGAGAGAGGGAGAGAACCTGTGCACACACACACACAAGCGGGGGAGGGGCAGAGAGCAAGGGAGACAGAATCCCAAGCAGGCTCTGCACTAACAGTGCAGAGCCCAGTGTGGGACTCAATCTCACGAACCAAACAATAAGATCATGACCTGAGCTGAAATCAAGAGTCGGAGGCTTACCTGACTGAGCTACCCAGGCACCCCAATTTACAGTAAACTTATATTAAGAAAAGATTCTCATAATTCCCATTTTTATAGTTGAGGAAACTTAAGGACACTATTTCTATCCTGAAATAACTTCCACAAGATTCCAAAGGAATAAAGATCCAAGTGTGAGGTTTGAACAGTTTGTCACATTCCGTAGGATGGAGAAATTTCTGTAAGCCCCATGAGAAGAACCGCCTGTCTTTCATTTAAGATTATAATCACCACTGTTAGCCCAGGATGGAACACATAAACGATGCTCAATAATAAGCTACAAAATAAACCAATATATAAATACCTTAAAATCTCCCAAAACTATAAACAAATATGAAATGAAATAAATTATTAATTGTGCTATTATTTTACTTTGTCTTGATAACACATTCTCTTTGTTCTTTCTAAATTATAGTAATGGTGATTTGCCCATCCCTTGCTATTACCTTTATACTCCTTAGGTGTTAAACTGTTCATACAAATCCCCCAAAATGTATCTGAAAATGTTTTGATGAATCAGAGAATCTTGCAAGGAAAATATTTTAACTGCTACAGTCTGTGTAATTACTTAAATACAGGATGAATACTCATTGCCAATGTAATATCATTTTAAATCTAAGATCAAGGTCTCTCGTAAACCATGTACACTAGACGGATTGAATGGGAAAAGGCTGCACGTAGTTTAAAACATTCTATCTTCACAAACCCCATGTTTCTTAAGCACGAGTGATGTTTACATTTGTAAATGGGGAAGAAGCTGATATGACCTTGTACTTTGCAGACCACCGATGAGTTGTGTGCTCTTGGACTCATCATTTAACTTGTTAAGTGACTGGCACATGTGTGGTGTCATTCTGTTTAGCGCTTCTACTCCCATGGACTCAGTTTAGTATATACTTGGCTTCGGATCCCAGCTATCTCATAAAATGTGTCACTAATTGAGAAAATTAATTAAACTCATATCTCAGTTTCCCTACCATAGAAATGGTACACTATGTGCCAAATCTCAAATGTATTATCTCACTTAGCCACCCCCCCCACTTAAAAAAAGATATATATATATATCTAACAGGTATGCATTTTTATGGTCACTGATTTATAGGTAAAGAAAGTGAGATTTGGAGGTGATATGTAACTAGCATGAGGTTAAACTGTTAATAAAATGTGACTCAAAGCCACAGCTGTCCAGGTATCAAGTCTCCACATTGACAGAAATCTAGCTTAAGAGATTTCCAACATCCTTCCCAGCTTTAAAATGTGATTATTCTACTTACCCAAAGTCTTTCATGGTCATCATACAATTCTTACCTTCCACATCTGAGAAAGAAGCACCTGCATAATTTTTGGTATTGCTTATCTTTCCCATGCAACCTTATTTTCTCATTCTTTCCTTCCTTATTTGTTCCTCCCTCTAAATGGTAATTTGTCATCTATAGGCCTCACCACTGAATAATTCATGTTGACTACGTTTAATGTAGGAAATATTGCAAAATTCACTGTAATTTGTATTAATTTCCTTTACATAATATAGCTCATTTCAGGGTGTGTGTATAAAATGTTAGTCAACACATTAATTTGCCTTGACTTAAGTCCAAGGTGCAATCATCTGAATGTCTGTGTTCCCCTAAAGTGCAGACACTGAAATCCTAATGCCCAGAGATGATAGTATTAGGAGGTAGGGGCTTTGGGTGGAGCCCTTGTGAATGGGATTAGTGTCTGTAAAAAGAGTCCCCAGAAAGGGGACTCCCCCCTTGCCTCTTCCACCATGTGAGGACACAGCAATGCACCATCTATGAACCAGAAAATGGGCCCTCACCAGACTGAATCCACTGGTGCCCTGATCTCCAACGTTGAGCATCCAGAACTGTAGGAAATAAATTTCTTTTGTTTGTATGCCGCCCATTCTGTAGCATTTTGTTGTAGCAGCCCAAATGGACTCAGACACAGGTTTCTTTAATAGGAGCTCCTAATGAAGAAGAAATATATATTCCAAGGATAGAAAATTGTTATTGGGTAATTGATGTTCAGAAAACAGAATTTAAAAGTGTGTCTATGGGAATGCAAGCTGGTGCAGCCACTCTGGAAAACAGTATGGAGGTTCCTCAAAAAATTAAAAATAGAACTACCCTATGACCTAGCAATTGCACTACTAGGTATTTATCCAGAGGATACAGGTGTGCTGTTTTGAAGGGACACATGCACCCCCATGTTTATAGCAGCACTATCAACAATAGCCAAAGTATGGAAAGAGCCCAAATGTCCATCAATGGAGGAATGGATAAAGAAGATGTGGTGTGCATATATATATATATATATATATATATATATATATATATATGTATAATGGAGTATTACTCAGCAATCAAAAAGAATGAAACCTCACCATTTGCAACTATGTGAATGGGGCTGGAGGGTATTATGCTAAGTGAAATTAGTCAGAGAAAGACAAAAGTCATATGACTTCACTCATACGAGGACTTTAAGAGACAAAATAGATGAACATAAGGGAAGGGAAACAAAAGTAATATAAAAACAGGGAGGGAGACAAAACATAAGAGACTCAGAAATATGGAGAACAAACTGAGGGTTACAGGAGGGGTTATGGGAGGGAGAACGGGCTAAATGGGTAAGGGGCACTAAGGAATCTACTCCTGAAATCATTGTTGCACTATATGCTAACTAATTTAGATATAAACTTAAAAAAATAAATAAATAAAACAAGTTTAAATAAATAAATAAATAAATAAATAAATAAATAAATAAGTAAAAGTGTATCTAATGTCTAGCACTGAACGGTGGTTCAACTAAAACTTTGGATCATATAAATAACAGGGTTTTTTTATTTTTTTGTTTATTTATTTTGAGAGAGAGAGGGAGGGAGGGAGAGGGTGAGACAGAGAGAGAAAGACAGAGAGAGAGAGAAACGAGCAGGGGGAGGGGCATAGTGAAGATGAGACAGAATCCCAAGCAGGCTCTGCAGGCTGGGACTCACAACCTGTGAGATCATGACCTGAGCTGGCATCAAGAATCAGACGCTTACGTGACTGAGACACCCAGGTGCCCTCAGGTAAATAGTGTTTTTAAATACATAAACCAGAATCAAAAAAATGAAACAAACAGGTATGGTGGCATATTCATTTGAAAAAATTGTTCAAGAGTGAGTTCAATGGTCTCACAAAGCCCACATCCATGCTGTCAGTATGATAGCCTCAAAGCACTTATGTAAATTCAAACTTAAATTAAGTAAAATTAAAACTACACTTTAAAGTTGCACTAGCTGTGTTCCAAGTTCTTAATAGAGAAATGTGTGTGGCTAGTGGATCTCTTAGCGGACAATGCAAATATAGAATATTTCCATCATTGCCAAAAGTTCTATTAGATAATGTTGATCTAGTCTAAGATGATTAATATAAATGCCATCTAAATGTGATTATAGGCTCAACAAGAGGAACACAGCAAGACAATGTTAAAGATGTAATAAAAAGAGAACACTGAAGAGTAATCTGTATATTGGTGACATTTAGTTTGAAATTCCCCCTTCTTTCTATTCACATTTTACATAGTTTGAACACGAATAACAGGATTTCAATTAATTTGTCTTTTGAGGGGCGCCTGGGTGGCGCAGTCGGTTAAGCGACCGACTTCAGCCAGGTCACGATCTCGCGGTCCGTGAGTTCGAGCCCCGCGTCGGGCTCTGGGCTGATGGCTCAGAGCCTGGAGCCTGTTTCCGATTCTGTGTCTCCCTCTCTCTCTGCCCCTCCCCCGTTCATGCTCTGTCTCTCTCTGTCCCAAAAATAAATAAACGTTGAAAAAAATTAAAAAAAATAATAATAATAATTTGTCTTTTGAACATAAAGTAACTATGACTGAAGACAGCTCATTGTTTGAAGAGTAAGTATAGACACAAGCACAGAAAAATTGGTCACGAGAAAAATCTTAGTAAAATAGGTATTTTTAACAAAACATCTGTCTTCCATGGAATTGGATACAATCTGTATTTTCCAACATAGGGTCCTGAGACTGTGGCAAGTCTTTGCCTATAACATAAAAAAATGACCTAATTGAAAACAATAGACAGGACTTTAGGACACATTATAGACATAATGTAGTTTTTTCTTTATTTTTTTAAATTCAACAGACTCTAATGTTTACTCAATCAAATCATAGACTCAGCCACTCACTCATGCATGACTTTTGCCACACTCCCAGGAAATCTGTTGCAGAGTTTGTGGTGAGACCACAAAGCAACATCCAGGAAAGTGACAGTAATAGTTAAAGTGCCTCATCACAAGGTAGGAATTGTCAAGTGAATAAAAAAGCGGGGTTATCTTTTCTCTAGAAATATATCATATACACTTATGCAGAGATCAGCATTTTTTTCCACGCAGTTCATCAATGTCTCTATAAGGCGATAGTGTGGTACAGATTAAAATAAATTATCCAAAAATCAAAAGGATAGTCATAACTAAAGCTGTGTCTTGACTTTTGGGAATAGAGAAGACAGGCCTTGAGAACACCAGGAAATCTGAGCTAAAACTAAACTCTGTGATGCTGCCTTTTTAGTTTTCTTTTCTGAGCCATGAGGGGCCTTTCTCTGAATCCAGGGGGCCTAGTTAACTAACACTCATCACCTTGTGCTTAGAGGCCAGCTTTTATGTATTTCCAGGTGTTGGCTGCTTTGTTAAATCTGCAGTGCCCCCAAACTTATAAAGCTTAAGCATTCCACACCTGGCATGTTGGACACTGGCATATTAGTAAAATGTATGAACTTGGGGAATGGATTGCTTTTTTCTGAGTTGAGAATCCAACAAGGATAAAATCATTAGTGTAAGAAAAAAGGAATATTCACAATAAGGTACTTTTCAAAGCAACTGTTTAATCCATTTATTTAGCATCTTAAAAGCCACACAATAAAATTGAGGTTTCCCTTTTATTATATGTACATGTTGCATGTTTATTGTGGTCTTGGGGATATCTGAGGGCAACTCCATTTACCAGATGGCACTCAACACCAGGAATTACATTTCAGACTTGAGAGAAAAAGGCTTCACCTGGTGGAGCACTGCTTTTGTGTGAATGTGTAAGCCTGTATATGTGTATGGGGGGGGGGTCTTTATAACATATGACATTATATATCATCTGGTCTATTGGCCCTACTCATGAATTACTTAAAATGCTACTTACTGCCATGATAGCATGGCCCCATGTAACATAAGAACCTGGGGGATTTTTTTAAATGACTAAGTTTGTTTAAAACTAGTTTGTTTAAATGATCTAGTTTGTTTAAAAGGCAGTATGGTTTAGGGTTTTTTTTTTTTAATCTTATACTTAAATTCTTAATCTAAAGCCTGGGACTCCTCATTGTGAGTGGTAGGGTCTTTGGCTGACTTCTTACCTCTCGAGTTTGGGAGTATTTGCACTCATTGGATTCCTGGAGACTTATAGAGCCAAGGGATTATCAAATCCATCAGAAACTTTACTGTTCTCTAGCCATGTAGTATTGAATATGAAGACGCAAATTCATGGTTCCTGAAACTGTCTGTATTCCTTAATTAATCTTGCTATATTTGTATGCTTTTATAATTCACAATAATGTTAGGGAAAAAATAGCAAAGTTATGGAAATTGCCAAGCTTAAAGGACAGATGAAGTATGTTGTTCAATGTTTCAATCTAATTCTGAATAAAGAGAGAAAAATGAACTCAAAAATGAACAAAATGTTCTCACCCTGCAACTCTAAAACAGAATTATGCCTCATATATTGACTAGGTGATGACATTTAGCAGAACACCCACAACGAAGAACACCAGATTATAACTATCTTAAACTTACTTTTTATTTGTCCGGATAAAAGAAAAAAATGTCATAGAGTTTTCTGAGTCTCTTTTGCATGGTTAGTGTATTTGTTTGTTTGTTTATATGAATAAGAGTGGTTACAGCCTTCTCTTAAAAGTAAATAAAATATTTTCTTTAGCTATCTCTGTCTACCCCCAAGATAATATATTCATTCTAGCATTTCTTATGTTTAAAAGCATACTAATATTTTTTCCAAGTTTTCTTTCCCTTTTCCTCAGAAATACATTTCCAGCTCCCCAAAGTGCTATAAGCTTTGTGGTTTACTCAGCATCCTAAGAGTTACTTATCAGAAGAAAACATAGTGTCTTGCTTAATTTTTCATTCAGGATTTTTGTACAATACATAGCTTTAATGCCCTATGATATAACACATCTGGTTATGACTTTATTTAATTTTCCTAATGCATGCAAAGCGATAAAGTCAAAACCAACTTGTTCAAGCCCTAATTATACCATTACTAACTGAGAAAACCTGGACAAGTAATTTACTTTACTCATCTGCAAAATAATTATAACAAGGGTGTGACAGTGATCAATACTTATATTTATTTTATAATTATTAATTACAGTAATGATTGATTAATAGTCATACAAAGCATGTGGGAAATATTTAGGAACCCAATATAATTTTAGTTATTATTATCCTTATTGGTACTGAAATATTTAAGATACTCTTTTGGTCACTTAATATCTCAACAGAAAATACCTAAATTGAAAGGCAAAGTGAAGATATACTCTTGGCATAATGGTATTAGGAAACCCCTAGTGTTTAACAATTATTTAATCTAATATTTTGTTATTATTTTACAATACATTTTCAGTGACACTAAATATGAATTTAAATTTTCCAGCTGCATCTGTGTATTAACTAATCTAGAGAAGCAGAAAAACCACAGAATTCCATGTGATAAAATATTGCTATTGAAAAATTACATATACTACCCAAAGCTATCTACACATTCAATGCAATCCCAATCAAAATTGCACCAGCATTCTTCTCGAAACTATAACAAGCAATCCTAAAATTCATATGGAACCACAAAAGGCCCCGAATAGCCAAAGGAATTTTGAAGAAGACCAAAGCAGGAGGCATCACAACCCCAGACATTAGCCTCTACTACAAAGCTGTCATCATCAAGACAGCATGGTATTGGCACCAAAACAGACATATAGACCAATGGAATAGAATAGAAACCCCAGAACTAGACCCACAAACGTATGGCCAACTCATCTTTGACAAAGCAGGAAAGAACATCCAATGGAAAAAAGACAGCCTCTTTAACAAATGGTGCTGGGAGAACTGGACAGCAACATGCAGAAGGTTGAAACTAGACCACTTTCTCACACCATTCACAAAAATAAACTCAAAATGGATAAAGGACCTAAATGTGAGACAGGAAACCATCAAAACCTTAGAGGAGAAAGCAGGAAAAGACCTGTCTGACCTCAGCCGTAGCAATCTCTTACTCGACACATCCCCAAAGGCAAGGGAATTAAAAGCAAAAGTGAATTACTGGGACCTTATGAAGATAAAAGGCTTCTGCACAGCAAAGGAAACAACCAACAAAACTAAAAGGCAACCAACGGAATGGGAAAAGATATTCGCAAATGACATATCGGACAAAGGGCTAGTATCCAAAATCTATAAAGAGCTCACCAAACTCCACACCTGAAAAACAAATTACCCAGTGAAGAAATGGGCAGAAAACATGAATAGACACTTCTCTAAAGAAGACATCCGGATGGCCAACAGGCACATGAAAAGATGTTCAGCGTCGCTCCTTATCAGGGAAATACAAATCAAAACCACACTCAGGTATCACCTCACGCCAGTCAGAGTGGCCAAAATGAACAAATCAGGAGACTATAGATGCTGGAGAGGATGTGGAGAAACGGGAACCCTCTTGCACTGTTGGTGGGAATGCAAATTGGTGCAGCCACTCTGGAAAGCAGTGTGGAGGTTCCTCAGAAAATTAAAAATAGACCTACCCTATGACCCAGCAATAGCACTGCTAGGAATTTATCCAAGGGATACAGGAGTACTGATGCATAGGGCCACTTGTACCCCAATGTTCATAGCAGCACTCTCAACAATAGCCAAATTATGGAAAGAGCCTAAATGTCCATCAACTGATGAATGGATAAAGAAATTGTGGTTTATATACACAATGGAATATTACGTGGCAATGAGAAAAAATGAAATATGGCCTTTTGTAGCAACATGGATGGAACTGGAGAGTGTGATGCTAAGTGAAATAAGCCATACAGAGAAAGACAGATACCATATGTTTTCACTCTTATGTGGATCCTGAGAAACTTAACAGGAACCCATGGGGGAGGGGAAGGAAAAAAAAAAAAAAGAGGTTAGAATGGGAGAGAGCCAAAGCATAAGAGACTGTTAAAAACTGAGAACAAACTGAGGGTTGATGGGGGGTGGGAGGGAGGAGAGGGTGGGTGATGGGTATTGAGGAGGGCACCTTTTGGGATAAGCACTGGGTGTTGTATGGAAACCAATTTGTCAATAAATTTCATTAAAAAAAAATAAAATAAATTTAAAAAAAAAAGAAAAATTACATATAAGTAAAAAATTCTGATATTTTAAAATATAAAATTTGGGACATGATCAACTTTGCATTAGATTCTTGTGTGGACTCATGTCATTAAAATAATTTTCTTGAAGTTACTTAAGTGAAATATAGCATACAGAAATTAATAGTGTTTATGTTTTGTTCCATTAAATCAGTTAAAAAGATTGAGTATCGGGGCACCTGGGTGGCTCAGTCAGTTAAGTGACTGACTGGCTCAGATCATGATCTCATGGTTCATGGGTTCAAGCCCCACATCAGGCTCTGTGCTGACAGTTCAGAGCCTGGAGCCTGTTTTGGATTCTATGTCTCCCTTTCTCTGGCCCTCTCCCCCTCAAAAACAAGTAAAACATTGAAAAAATATTTTTTTTTAAAGATTGAGTATCAGAGCGCCTGGGTGGCTCAGTCAGTTAAGTGTCCGACTTCAGCTCAGGTCATGATCTTGCGGTCCGTGAGTTCAAGCCCCACGTCGGGCTCTGGGATGATGGCTCAGAGCCTGGAGCCTGCTTCTGATTCTGTGTCTCCCTCTCTATCTGCCCCTCCCCTGTTCATGCTCTATCTCTGTCTCAAAAATAGATAAATGTTAACAAATAAATTTAAAAAAAAAGATTGAGTATCAACACGCTTCATCCAAAAAATCCTTATGGACTCAATCTCTCAATGATAAAATATTAACTTTTTCCTATTTCCAAATCATTCAAGCTAGCCTCTCATTTGACATCAAGTCTATAGAGTACATAATTAAAGAGATATTGCCCCCTTGCACTTTATAGCAAGCAGTGTCTAGAACATCCTAGTAACAACTAAAAGCTATTTAGACTCTGGATAGGCTTTATTAATTTTCCCTTAATATACCCAAAGTGTGTGATGTTTCTCTTCAAGCAGCATGACAAGATAGTAGTAAATTTACATTTAATTGTATGCACATACACATATACACACACATGAATGCATAAATGAAATCTCTTGGTCAAAAACACCAAAACTACTCTAAGGAATACCAGTTTCCCAACTAGTGGACTGCTAAGATTTGTAATTGACCCAAAGTCATCCAACTTACAAAAGAAAAAATTGAAATTAAAAACAAAGATCTACTTTTCCAGAACTCTCAAAGATCCCCTATTCAATGACACACATCTTTAGACGTTGATTTAAGACAAAACCCAAGATCCATGTCCACTGATGCTCTACTGAGATTGATTTCAGCTCTAAAAAATATCAGCTTAATAGTATATAACTTGTAATAGCAAGGCTGAGGAGCTACTAACATGCATTAATGTTAGAATTTATAATTATAACAATGCCTAATAATACATTTATAAGCATATGTTTAAAAGAAATTCTAAAATGATACGTTTAAGTCTTTTGACTTGAAATCTTTTGACTTTCTATAACCATGTATAAATCTATATACAAGTGCTGTGTATTTCCTAAAACCTAAATACGCTTTCCTTATATCTTTAATAAATTGCTGTGTGTAACTTTCTATGAGCACTCTGCTAGGTGTACAGATATTACAGTGATTTTATATGTTGTGGTAGGCAGAAGAATGATCCCCAAAGTTGCCCTTGTCCCATTTGCTTGATATGATGAATGTTACCTTACACAGCAAAAGGGACTTGGTGTATGTGTTTAAGGTGAAAACTTTGAAATGGGAGATTATCCTGGGTTGGTAAGGTGGGCTTTCCCTCATCATGAGTCCTTTACATCAGAGAACCTTTCCAAACCTTTCCAAGCTGTGTTCAGAGAGACTTTGCTATGAGGACTGAAGAAAGTTCAGAGAAATGCTAATTGCGAACTTTGAAGATGAGGAGAGGGGGCCACAAGCTAAGGACTGGGGCAGCTTCTTGAAGATGAAAAAGGCAAGGGAACAGATTTTCCCTGGGAACCCCCAGAAGGAACACCGATAGGCCATCATCTTTATTTTTTCCTAGTGAGACCCATGGCAGACGTGTGACCTGCACTAACAAAAGATAATAAATTCGCATTGTTTTAAGTCACCAAGTCTGTAGTAGTGATTACAACAGCAATAACAATCCATGCACACATGTTGTCTTAGCTCCCTGAGTAGTCTATAAGCTCCTTAAAGGTAGAAGTTAAGCCTTACATTCCCCTGTGTCTTTCAAATTACCTATTTCTATGCTTTCCATTTAGCAAGTATTCAAGAAATTTTGGCTGAATGATATAATAAGGAAGTTTTTAAAAATTATTTCTACTGATTAGGTTGTGATGGCAATCTTAATCTCATAGTGGTTTCTGTCTTGCCCTGTGTAATGATGCATTAACTGCTGTCCCAGAGAAATATTTTGCAATGTGCTGTTTATTCAAGTAATCAGAAGAAAGCACCAAAATTACACTTGACATTGCAGGAAGATTAGCAAACAATAGTGCTGTTTTGAAAGACAGAGATCTGTATCTTTGAAAGGGGAAGTTGCAAAACTGTCTTTTCCTTTATCTGTTCAGTTTCCTAAGGAAGGAGGATTTTACAACTAGTATTATCCTTGTTGGAGGCTCTTTTATATGCCTGGCACTCCTCCAGTTCAAGTTTATCTGATACCCTAAGTCTTCCCAAGGCCTCCTCTGGGATGCAAATCCAAATTCTTGTGCAAAATGTAACTGAAAAATTGATGTAGCAGTACAAAAAAATTGCCAAATAATTTATTTAAAAGGAGCAGAAAAATAGTTAGAGGAATTACACAAAGTCTGTCAACCACAGATGGATTTTGCTAAAAATCCTGGCCTACATCCTGTAGGACCTATGAGTGTAAAGTGGGTAATTGAAAGTATTTTTGTCTGCCCCCCCCCCACCTCATTGGCCCATTTACTATTTCTTGGATGACTGTTGTATTTACACATCTTATTACAAACATAAATCATATGTTAAAACCTACTCCAAATCTTGCACCTGCTGGGAAATGACATTAATAATCTTTGAGTGCCCAATGTACTAATAGATATGAGATCATACAAAGAAATAGGAGACATGATCTCCATCCAAAGGAGAAATTATCTTCTACCAATAAGCCTAACAATGATAACCTGAGAGAGCCACTAGAGATATATAAATTTATGTCAAGTATTTTTTACATTTAACTTTATATTTCCATTCTTCTTTTATTTTTCCCATGATTTTTAAACTGTTAAATAAGCAGAACTGGGTTTTAGCCTCTTTCTTTCTTCCTCAGGTATCCTACTTTTTGGTCACTGTGATGGATAATCAGTGATATTCATCTGCTTACAGTTTCTTCAACTGCTTACAGTTTCTTCTTTTCATTTTATATATATATTTTTTTCATTATATACATATATGTATTTTTTAATTTGAAAATACATAGGGGCACCTGGGTGGCTCAGTTGATTAAGAGTCTGACTCTTGATTTCGGCTCCAGTCATGATCTCATGGTTCATGAGATTGAGTCCTATGGAATTGAATCCATGGGATTCTCTCTCTCCCTCTCTCTGCCTTTCTCTCTCTCTCTCAAAATAAATAAATAAACATTTTTAAAAGTAATTATAAATACCATCGTCATTTAGAAGTGTGCATGGGAAATCACCAACTTATCTCCCTTATTGATTTTGCTGTAAATAATTTAAATACATTAACTCAGAGCTTGAATAATAGTTGACATTTATCAGAGCCCTAGTTTAAGCATATCCCATATTTTTGTGAATATTTTTGTAAATCCTCATGACAAATGTATAGGCAAGTACTATTATTACCTCCACTTTATAGATGAAGTACTGAGTTTTACTACATACATTTAGTACATGCAAATGTAGGATTGGAATCCAAACCTATGTCACCAACCTACAGCAAGAAAAAAGAAATAAAAAAGGAGAAGAAGAAGAAGAAGAAGAAGAAGAAGAAGAAGAAGAGTAAAGTTCTGCATAGCAGTCTACAACAGAGGATACAGGTTTTCCTCTAATTTGAATTTGATTAAATGAAGAAAATGGGGAGAAATCTGTTCCTTAATAACATAACTGATTTCTCCATTTGGTAGGTGACAGTATGGATCAGTCACTTCTCTTAATCATTACTCGTCTGCCCCATGCCCTGTATACATCTGTATAACCTTCCATTTCTTCTGAACCCTATTAGTGGTTACAAGTTTCTTGGACACTGAAATAAAACATTGATTCTAAAATGCTAGTTATCCACTGCTGTGAGCGACACCTTCAGCTAGTAGACACTCGTCTTCTCTGACTTCTTCAAAGAAATCCATTAGCGGGACACCTGGGTGGTTCAGTCGGTTGAGCATCCGACTTCAACTCAGGTCGTGATCTTGTGGTTCATGAGCGTGAGCCCCGCGTCAGGCTCTATGCTGACAGCTCAGAGCCTGGAGCCTGCTTCAGATTCTGTGTCCCCTCCTCTCTCTCCACCCCACCACTGCTTGTGCTCTGTCTCTCTCTGTCTTTCAAAAATGAATAAACATAAGAAAATTTTAAAAAATGAAATCTGCTATCATTTTAGGTAGTCCTTTCTGCTGTCGAGCATTTGTACTGTTAGAGAGTTCTCCTTCATTCATACTGCTCTGAAATCTACCACCTTATAATTTTCATGGATTTGGTCCTGATTCTGCCTTTCAGAGTTGAGGAGAATTAGACTTCCCTTTTAAATACCTGAAGGTGTATGCCACTTCTTCAACTGAGGAACCTCATCCCAGTCCTTTCAGCTACTCATTTTCAGCTCTTACTTTTGTTCAAGGTCAGAGCAGAATGGAACCCCATAAACATGATCCAGTCCACACAGAATACAACTCAGCTTATCTCTGCTCATGAATTCAAAATTAAAGAGATGTCAATTGGATTCACTTCTTTTAATGCAGAATCTGCCATCTATTGACAGGCTATTATATGTCCAGAACTGGGAAAGAATTCTGTATAGCATCATACCATTTAATTCTCATAACAACCCCCTCGGGTGGGTACTGTGGGGAGCAAAGCATACTATTTCTGTCCAGATGCAAATTTTCTTTCTTCACATTTTGGTCACTGTGGTCTCTCAGTGCCCACTCAGAATCACTTCTTCAAGCAGCCTTGTGAAACTTCTCTTACATAGTTTGTGGATTTTTAGGAACAGTAAAATATAAAATGTACATAAATATATTTTATAGCAGTATTAAAACAATGTAGTAAAACTATTCCCACATAATAAATCCTCATAAATGCAGTAATTTTAAAGTGTTATTTTCCCATGTAATCCATTCTTTAACTCATGCTTATAAGGTTATGTCAGCCCATATATTTACATGTAATTTGATTATGTAATATTTACCGATAAATATTTGGTCATAAGATTTTTATCTGTTTTTTCACAATTGAAATCCACCATAACTAGAAAAAAAATACATATTATTAAGGAAAAGTCATTTGGAACATGAAAGTCAAAAGAACTATACAAAAGTATCCATAAATCACAAAGAAAAGCCTTTGAAATATTTACCCACATTTAAAACCAGAGGCCTTGTTTTTCAACTGGAATGAAATTTAATTATGATACCGTTAGGATCAAGGATAACTGTCCAATAATGTGTTTTAAATTAACTAAATGACACCTTACACTCTTTTCACATCTACTCCAGGAACCCCCGATCTTCATAGTTCACAAAAATATAAACAGACTTGTCAGACCTCACTAAATTTATTAAGGTTTGGCAGAATGCCTGTGGGGGGGGGGGGGGGAACCATATTTCAGAATAAAATTTAAAATGAGCAAGAAAAAGAACCTCTTGAAAAGCTAAACAGCAGAGGAAAGCAGGTTGCAGCTAACTGGTAGAATAATGAGTTCCTTTAGTATTTATCTGTCATATATTTACCATTCCTTTTTTTTTTTTAATAAAGTTCTAAAACAGATTTACTGCAGACTGAGTTCTGCTCATTCTGGCAGATGCAATCAAAATCTTACTGAGGTAAAAATATGTGTCAAGAAAATGAGGGAGCAAGATGAAGATAAGCATATGAGCTAGATGATGCTGTCACCCATGCGGAAGCCTTACATTTGTTTTTACCTGCGTCTTGAATTTATATAGTACTTGGTAAATCACTCTCGGATCATGTTGGCTTAGCGGACTTTAGGGGTAGAACCTCAGACTGTGGCTACTTCAAAATAATGAAGCAGTGGATAAGAAGTCTTTCATAATCGTTATGGAAATAAAATGCATTTCACTTCCCATTCTTTAATTTCCTTATTAAGAAATTAAGAAAATATTAAGGAAAAATAAATGCACTCATGTGAATATATATTTACACAGCCAGAATGTGTGCAGAGAAATTACAAGTAGTAAATTCACAATTAGTCTTTAAAGTAATGGGTGGTTTGTTGTCATTATTCTTAACAGTTCATCTCCCCAAAACTGTTTACTTTTACTTGCAAAAATTTGGATACTATTCATTAAGGATTTCTGGTGGTGGAACAATTTTCAAAGACAAATCCATTTTAATATATAAATATATTGATATTTGACTTAAGAATGAAAAACTTTTTCAGTAGGGTATAAATTCCCCAAGGGTTTATTAATGCGGTACATTAATTGTTTTCATGATTAGCCTAATTCTCTGCGACTGTGATTAAAAGTCTATATAGCGTGTAGTCCTGTAAACAGAGGATATGGATTTTTCAGGTGGATCTACAATTTAAACTGATTGTTTTTAATGACAGGAAGGAAAATAACTTCTGGAAACAAATGAATCGTTTTATAAATTATTTTACTTTCATTCTTAAAATAAAAACAAAGAGAAGTCAACTTTTTACCTCCTATTAAATATATCATAACAACAAAGACATTCAAGATAAAATAGTCAAAACTCAAACAAATTTGGAGACTAAACTGTTCAGTATATAATTACCCCATGAGTTACAGATTGAGTATAGGTTTCACTAAAATAAAATTTAAATGGTAATAATTAAAATGTAATTTTAATTTTCTGCCAAGAGAAATATTGTTTTCATTTTTGCTAATCTTTTCCAGCTATCGAACTACCACTAATGTTACACTTAACTCCAAATAAGGCCACTGATTTCAGAGGACGATGGTAATGTATAACAGACCAAATACTGTGTTCTGATAGAGAGAAGGACAATTCCACTTAACTGTTCAGAAGTTGCACATAGTATTATACTCTTTTCTATTGTTACTATATATTCATTATGTTATACAAATATGATATAAAAAGCACATGCAAATTTGTATCAAAAATATCACCATAGAAACACGTTAGGAATGTTTGAAGTCAAAAGCAAAAATACTGTAAATTTTTAACTTATTACTCATCTTTGACTGGAACCAAAAGTACAGTTAACAAATTAGCATCTAAGTAGGTCCTGCATATTTTTTATGATGTCTGCAAGTAGCCAGAAAATTTTCTTATAGCACAAGCATTTTTCTCACTTAGGTGTCCATGATAATTTTACCATTGCTTCCATTTTTCTCTTCCATTGCACATCGTACCTTTGTCTGCTCTCTAGGGTTTAGTCCTTCATTCTGTTCTTATGCCTAAATACCTTTCCTCAGAAAATTGTTCAATTGTCAGGCCTTACCTCCTTAATGATGAGTAATATGCTTCATTAAATTATGAATTCTCAGTATGTAACTCAACATTTCAGTTGAATTATGTACATTCATTTCTTCTTTCTTTTACATTTTTTTTTCTATAAAAACTTATCAAGTGTCAGGGCGCCTGGGCGGCTCAGTTAAGTAGGCAACTCTTGATATTAGCTGAGGTTATGATCTCCGGGTAGTGAGGTCGAGCCCCGCATTGGGTTCTGCACTGACAATGCAGAATGCTTGGGATTCTCTCTCCCCCTCTCTCTGCCCTTCCTCCACTCGTGCTCTCTCTCCTTCTCTCTCTCTCTCTCTCTCAAAATAAAAAAATTAACATAAAAAAACTTTATCGGGCACCTACTTTCTGCCAATAATAGTTCTAGGCTCTGAAGATACATTGGTGACAAGATAGACAAAGGTCTCTGGTGATCTGGAGATGACATTTTAGTGGGAGAGGACAGCAAACAAGTAAATAAATAATGACTAAGTTTATTTCAAATAAAAGGGCTATAAAGAACATCAAGCACAATGATACATTAGAATGGTGGGGTACGTAGGGATGGAAAATTTAGTTTGGGCTAGGGAAGACTAAGTGGGAGGGGTGACAAGACCAGAATATCCTAAGGAAATAGTTCTGAAAAATCTGGGACAGGGAATTTCAGGCAGAGGAAGCAGGAGGCATGATTTTAAAGCTATGTTTCCAGAATAAGCCCATCACCTGACCTACCCTCTCAATTATTTTCAGTCACCTTTTGGTCATCTCAATGAATATTTGGATATCAATTCAGAGTCAGTTTAACAGACCACCATATTAACTTATTCTTTAAACCTGCTGTCCCTTTTAACTTTACAGTGTTTTCATTGACATTACCAGTTTCAGATCACCAGATTCAGAATCTTGAATTAGCTGAGACTTACGTCCTTTTCAGGAAGCGTTGGCCATTATTCTAAGATGCTCTCTTGTCTCTTTCTTCTTACCTTCCTGGGTATGTCAACCTACACCAGTTATATGATTTCCTTAAAACATAATTTCTCCCCTGTAAAACAGGTGAGAAACAGAGCAGAAATTATCTCTGGATAATTTTTATCTAGTGGATATAGCATGGGTTTGAGAAGGAGAAAAACAAATTTAAAACGTGGCCCACTACTTAATCACTAGAGTATCAGAAATATGACAGCCTATTTTAATATCCTCCACCATATAAAAGGAGAATCCATAAAATAAAAAAGGTATTTGCTTCACAAGGTTTTTGTAAAGAATAAGGGGAAGATATCACATAAAAAGAAATTAACAAATAATTAATGGGTGTTAAGTAACCTGTGCCCTTTTGATTATGGAACTAAAGTAATTAATATAGGAGAGTACAGGTGATATAAAACATTTTGCCAATATTTTCCCCCTCATATTCCCCATGTCATCATCTGACACAAATTCTCATCTCTTCCCACTTGAATTTTGCACTAATCTTTGGATGCTAATTGGAAAATTCAGAATTCTTCTGCCTTTAGCTGTCTCACATCAAGCAAGTTACAGTTGGGATACTGGAGCATAGAGCCTGGAGATTTAGTGTAGAGAAGGTTAGAGGAGACAGAAACTGTCATGAGAACAGAGTCTTGGCAGTTCAAGTACCATGTGATTCTTGCTCCACCACAGGGCTCCTTGGGAATGAGAGTCGAAGTTCAGGGTAAGGTAGAAGGAGGATTCAAAGCATATTTTTAGAAGAATCTTCTCCATTAAACTGTGATCTTCTGGAGGTCAAAGCCAGATCTCATGCATTTCAGTCTCACCAGTGCATAGCACACTTCTTAGAATATGATAGGTGCTTAATAAATGCATGTATTTATTTTCACATGATGCTAGCGTAGTCGAGTGAATCTTCAAATGAGAGGAGGATATAATACTGAATGTGAAACCAAGACTTCATCACCCTGCCAATGATTGAGTTTCTAAGGGTGCAGAGGTTTACATGAAGAAATCTTTGACTCCTGGCACTGTGTGATGTGAGTGACTGGTTATTCTGAAAGGACCACAATCAACGAGCCAGTTGGGAAGGGAGTCCTCACCCCATCCTGTAAACACCACCACCACCACCACCACCACCACCACCACTGTGAGCGGGACCTTTGCAGTTTCCTTTGCAGACTTTGCCAACATAATGACTATAATATCATAGAGCAGGTCCTAGCCCTCAAAGATCAACAGAGAATCTCTTTTTGAAGCTGTCGTTCCCTACACTGGGAGGTCCAGCAGAGAGGGTCTTTTGTTGTGGTTGTTATATTTGTTCTCATTTTTGGTTTTGTTTTTGCTTTTTTTTTTAAACCAAGTTCAAGGCCAGAGAAGTGTATCGCCCATAAAGTCACCCCAGAAGTTCATGCCAGAGGAATTTCTAACAAAATGAATGGTTTCGAATGCAACAGCCTGCTACCAAGTTCCCAGCTTGCAATCTCCCTGGAATCTGAAGTCTTGGATTAACCCGAAGCAAAAAGAGCCCCTCATTCTGATGCTTCTGCCATCCCTAATGTCTGCTCCAATCCTATGGACTGTCTAGGCTGGGCAAGCTAATTTGGACAACTAGATCCGTGCTCATACTTAAAAACCATTTTGTTTTATTCCTTCCAAATATACTTTTAGAAGAATCTAAGGAGAAAGTAGCAACGCCTCTTTAAAAACCTAAATTCAAAACACAGCAGAAGGAACACAGGAAGTTTTACTGAGTAATTGAAGTGATTACATGCAAAGCACTTTCCCATAATCAAGGAGTTTCAAAGGAGGGTAGAGGGTGATTGACAGTGTTGGCCACCCTTGAAACTACATCTTGATTGGAGGAAATAATTACAAGCAGGGAGAAAGAGACCCAGTACTCTCCATTTCCTTATTTTCAGATCTAATCTGGGAGAAGGAAGGCAATAGTAGAAAATAAAGTTTCGCAAGTTTGGAAATCTTGTTCCTGGGGAATAAGAAACCAAGATCCCTTTTATTTATTTACTGAACACCTACTATGCTCCAAGTTGGGAGAAAGATCAAAAGATATGATGTCATGAAAACTATTCCTGTGAATCATAAACCTGTAAGAAGATAAAAGGTCATTACAGATGTAATTTTTTTTCAATTTTTTATTTAAATACTAGTTAGTTAACATATTGCTCCTAAAACATTGGTTTCAGGAGTAGAATTTAGTGATTCATCACTTACATATAACACTCAGTATGGCTATTAACTTTTCAAGAAAAGTAATTAGAGGAAAGTGACTAGCTATGATGCCAGATTAAGCTTGCTCTCTATCTGCCGGGATGGACTTCTGTATACACATAGGCACAGATGGACGCAGAGCAGTTTCAGTTGAAGCAGGCGTGGGGGCACTTGACTCCAAGAATTTTAGAGGCCTAGGAAATCATTTGAAACCCACTGGGCTAGAAGAAAGTATTCATTATTTCTGTCTGCTATTGATGCTTTGGCCCTTCAGAAAGATCCAGGCTATTTTCCTGATGTCTTTGAAGTGCTTCAGCCTTCTTCTATCTTGTTCTTTCACACAAATGTTCTTACCTTTAAATCTTGATCTTTTTTAATTCTAAAAGAAGCAAAATCTTGACCATCTTGTCTGAAGTTTCCCAGATTTGCATTTATCTTTTGATTCCCCAATTTGCCTGTAGCGACTACTAAAAATACAGTATTTAATTGTACAGTATTACTCACTCAGTGTATGAGTTTATCTTAAGCTCCCAAAAGTTCATGACATAACTATCTACATCTTTTGGAGTCAGCTTTCGAAGGCATGAATCTTGGCTCTACCAATTGCCATTACCTATAAGTAAACTACTTACCATTTCCATGCTTCAATTCTTCATCTATAAAATGATGATAATATTAGTATTTTTCTTTTATGGCTACTAAGTAAAATAATGAATGTACAGTGTTTATCATAGTGCCTGGCACATAGTTAGTACTCAATAACAGTGTTTATCATAGAGCCTGGCACATAGTAAGTACTCAATAGATTTCAGCCACTATTATTGCTATCAGTATTATGTTATTTTCTTAAATGCTTACTAAAATGGAATTCTGTTGAATAAAAATCAGATTAGGTCTGTTTCACATTCTTTCTCAGGAGAAAAGTGGAAACGTTTCAGAATGCCACCCATTCACAAGAATGCATTGCCAAAGCCAAATGGGAGGCAACTAGCAAATCCTGAATGGAACTGGCTAAGCAGAAAGTATATTAGACTAAACAATGAGGTCGGTGATGTAGGGGAATAAGGCATGTATAAGAAAGCATTGGCTTTGAAATCCCTGGTAACCCATGGTCAAGTTGGATGAGCAGAACTGTGATGTGGCCCAGCTGTCTTCATGCTCCTTCCATGTTGCAAGCATTTTTTTTATGATAGGCGTAATACCAATAGTATTTAATTCTAACTTTAGGTATTCTGTCCCATTTTATGATTAAATAATTCTCAAAGATCTTTAGTAGACTTTGTAAAATTAATTATAGCTGCCAGAATTTAATTGGTCTAGAAGCAAATGCAAAACTTCGATGTTTTGGGAGACACAGATAGCCAACTACTCTCAGCGTAAGGCTGGACCACCAGTTCCTCTGTGTGTCTTACCTAGTGATAGAGACAGGGAACCACGAAATGCTGAACAAAACTTTAGGTTCTATCAAATACAAAAAAAATATGACATTTACAAAATGAAATATTTCATAAATAGGATATTATGCAGTGAGGCACCTTAAAAAGATTTCCTTTAGCTAAGTTCATGTAAACTTTTTTTAATGTTTATTTATTTTGAGGGGTGCCTGGGTGGCTTTGGTTGGTTAATTGTCTGACTCTTGATTTCAACTCGGGTCATGATCTCATGGTCTGTGAGAGAGAGCCCCATGCCAGTCTCTGCACTGACAATGACACGACAGAGTCTGCTTGGGAGTTTCTCTCTCTCTCTCTCTCTCTCTCTCTCTCTCTCTCTCAAAAAATAAACATAAAATAAAATAAAACAAAATGAAACAAAATAAAATAAAATAATAAAATAAAATAAAATAAAATAGAATGTCTATTTATTTTGAAAGAGGGAGATAGAGAGTGCACGCACACGTGAGCGTGTGTCAGGGAGGGGCAGAGAGAGGAGAGAGAGAATCCTGAGCAGGCTCCAAGCTCAGCTCAGAGCGCCATGCAGAGCTTGATTCTACAACCATGAGATCATTACCTGAGCCAAAATCAAGAGTCAGTCATTTAACCAACTGAGCCACCCAGGGGCGCCTCGTGTAAACTTTTAAGTTTTGTAAATGTTTCTAATTTGGTTAGCATTCTCTGAGCCATCTTGTTAACTAAATTATGGTGACCATTGGCCCAGCACCATCTTATGTGTAAAAGAAGCTACTTTTTAAATAACTGAAATTTTAACTATTGTATCCTGTATGTGACACATAAAATAAAAGCAAAATACTGAATCTAATTTTTAAAAAATAAACTGTACAAATTGTATAATCCATAGGAGACGTTTATGATCACACACCCAGACCCAATCCATAGTGGTCATTTTGGGGAGAAGTGAAGAGATAGTAGTTTTAATTCTTTAATTATTCTTATTTTATTTTATTTAATTTATATATTTTTTTAAAGTTTATTTATTTACTTTTGAGAGAAAGCGTGCATGAGAGTGGGGGAAGGGCAGACACAGAGGGAGAGACAGAGAATCCCAGGCATGTTCCCCACTGGGAGCACAGAGCTCAACATGGGGCTTGAACTCATGAGCCACGAGCCACGAGATCATGACCTGAGCCAAGGCCAAGACTCAGATGCTTAACCAACTGAGCCACCCAGGCACCCTGTTCTTATTTTAAAGCCAAAGAATCATAGGATAGAATTAAGCCATTCATTTAACGTATATTTATTGAACTCCTTCTATGGCCCTGAACAGTTATAATTCCTAATATACAAAAAATTATATATCTTTTATTATATCTGTATCTATATGTGTATATAGGTATGTGTGTATGTTGTATACACACACAACTATAGAGCTTTTTTCCTGTGCCATATATTGCTTAAGACATTTTACTCATTTAACAATTGAAATGACCTAGTGAAATGTATTATCTCCCATTTTGCTGATGAGTAAACTGAGATCCAGAGTTGAATTCCCTAAAGTCACACAGCATTAAGTATCTACAAAACTAGCCAACCTGCAACCAACAGAAGATGGATGAAAAGAAGAATTATAACCATGAAAAGAACTTTTAATCATGAAAACGATAGAACATTGCATTTGCTTTTGTGAACTCCTTAGCTATTTTATGGAAGAAAATAAATTTCCATTCTTCTGAGTTTGAACAACAGGAGTTTATGTTCAGGAGAAACATTTTAATCATTACTTATAAAGCTGATTTCTCTCCAGTTCTTTTTTTTTATTTTTTTTTAACTTTTATTTATTTTTGAGACAGGGAGAGACAAAGCATGAACGGGGGAGGGTCAGAGAGAGAGGGAGACAGAATCTGAAACAGGCTCCAGGCTCTGAGCTGTCAGCACAGAGCCCGACGCAGGGCTCGAACTCACGGACCACGAGATCATGACCTGAGCTGAAGTCGGACGCTTAACCGATTGAGCCACCCAGGCGCCCCTTTCTCCAGTTCTTAAATCACTCTTGCATTGATCGTGTATTTGGGAGAGGTCTTGATCACAACACTTGCCATTTGTATATGTTTTATTAAAGATTGCTGGTTTTTTCCCTGAAGTTTATTTATTTTGAGAGAGGGAGGGAGAAGGTAAGTGGGAGAGGGGAAGAGAGAGAGGGAGAGAGAGAGAGAATCCCAAGCAGCTGCGCATTGTCAGTGCACAGCCCGATGCGGGGCTCAAACTCACAAACCATGAGATCATGACCTGAGCCTAAATCGGATGTTTAACTGACTGAGCCAGCCGGGTACCCTGAAGATTGCTGTTTATTAACACTCATAACATTCCAAAAAAGAAAGTTTTGAAAAAGATTCTTCAGCTCAGGTTTGAAATTTTTCTTGCTTTTTATCATTGCACCAAATAACTTCCCAGGCAGCAAGGCTGATGTCGTTTTATCCGTTCATCGGATTGAAAACCATAGTTTAAAGAGGTCAGGAAACTTGCCAATCCCTTTACATCGGACCAAGATGAGACTAAAAGCCAAGTTTCTTCATTCCTACCCCAGAGTTTTCAGCCACTGCATACTATCTTCTCACATCAAATAGTGCCTCATATTCTAGAAAGAAATCATGATATAAGCACTGGGTTAGATGGTAGTGGATGCTGTTGTCCCCCTTAGTGTTCTCCCTTCCCATCTTCCCACCCACTGTGATTTCACTTTCAGTATCCAGTTCCTCTGACTCTTTTTCTGAAGGTGACTGTGAGGGCTTGTGAATTTGTAGCCCTCTAAGCAGTCCTCATGGTTCTCAAGCTTCCTTGCCTGAGAGAACAACCGTGAAGCACAATTGCAACTTTAGAGGCCCCTTATGGAGGCTCCTGCCTATCTCAATCGATAGAGCGTGTAACTTTTGATCTCAGGGTCGTGAGTTCGATTCCCACATTGGGTGTAAAGATCACTTAAAAATAATGATAATAAATAAAACATCAGGCATCAGGCCAAAGCAGCCCCTTGTAGGATTTTGCCTGTGATCACTCTGTTGTTTGGCTTATTTACCCTCCCTGTCCTGCTTCCCCCTTCTCTTGCCACTTTCCCCCAGGGTGCTTCCTTAATAAGTCACTCATACCTGTGTCCTTGTCTCAGAGTCTGCCTCTGAGGAACTTAATCTCAGACACGGCATTTGTTTATTATTATCAATGTTGTTATTATTGTCATTAATAACTGAGATTTTGCTTTTTGTACCATAGAGTTTGTAGTCCCATTGACTACTACACTCTTATGACACCTTCCTACCACTTCTGAAATCCAGATTTAGGCTGGCCACACTGAACACTATCTGTGTATATATTTTGAAAGTCCTCCTAATGTCCAAAAGAGACTGCATATCTTCACGCATTCTTACTGCCTCTCCTACTTATCTCTACTAGTGGAAAGTTGCTAAGGAAGAAACATCAGTCATTTTAATTTTTTAAAAAATAGTCTTATGTTAAATCAGTGCCCAATACCTACCTGTTCATGCATTTTGTCAAATAATTGTTATTACTTTTTTTTTCATTACTACTTAGTTTACATTCTCTTTAGTCTCTTCTTATACTACTCTAATAATAGTCTACATTTCTTGGTTGTCTTCATTATGTATCCTCAAGTCTATGCCACACAGAACAACCTTGAAATATGACCATGTTATTTGTTTGCCTGAGGAACTGATGACTTCCCAGAGTCTGGGATACAAGTCCCTTTCCCACCCAGCTCTAATCAAAATCTCCAGTCTCATTGCAGACAGATTCTTCTATTCGATGCAACGCCAAAAGGAGTCAAAACTACTGACAAGCTTTGTAAGTGCACTTGCACCTTACATGCTAGTGTCGTCGGGTGTCCCTTCTGCCTGGAACACTGTTCCCAGTTTCTCTGGCTTATGCTTATAAGTCCTTAATCATTCTGTTTTACAACCCAACGCCTCCACTGAATTATCTTCTCTGCCTTCACCAGACAAAAGTAGTTCTTCCCTCCTTGTTTGTACAATGAGCTGATTATGATATTTGTCACATGGTTTTATCTATAGTGTGTCTCTCTCTCTCACTTTGGACTCTTGGATTCTGTTTTTTTTTTAACTTTATTTTTTATTTTTTTAAATTTACATCCAAATTAGTTAGCATATAGTGTGGACTCTTGGATTCTTAAGGGTTAGGACTGTATTAATCATCTGTGTATTTTCAGTTGGGGACACATAATAGTTGGACAAAACGTGAATGTTAAAAAACAAATGATAGATTTTATGAATGAAGAAAAGTACACGTTTTTAAAGTTTTCTACTAATTCTGAGGTCTAAACTTATAGAACTCTGCTGAATTACTTTGTTGAATTCAGAAGCTGTCCAGCCCACATCCCAATTCCAAGAAGGCCATTAATAGTGTCCCTAATACATATGGTTCACTTACAATGTGCTTGGACACAATATTCTGAGTTTCATTTCCTTGTCTGCAAATGGGGATAATTATATCCACCTCACACATAATATGTGAAATCAACAACAACAACAACAACAAAACTCAAGATGCTAATCAGCTTTTACAAATGCAGATATTACCACTGGCACTAAAGAGTAACAGCAAGAAAAGCGATAACCTTTGAGAGAGTGCCCATTGAAAGGCCATTTCTGGGAGAAAAGATTTTTCTATTATATTTGAACAAACGCATTCTTTTTTGAGAAAGCTCTAGGTCCACATTTCAGTAAACACTGTTCATCCACTTAAAATGTTAATGAAAATGTCATATAGTAATCTTTCAAATGACCAAATGAGAATACTTACATCTCCAGAGTTTTCAGTAACTAATAATCACATCAGACTGAATCATTCAAAATATTCCATTAGGTGACCACCAGGTTGCTATAGATTTGGCTGTTTCTAGATTTATTGTAAATAAATTTTGGATTAAATATCTTATCTCATGAAAACAATATATTTTCATTAAGAAACAGCTTAAACATTGGGGCACCTGGGTGACTCGGTTGGTTAAGTGTCTGACTCTTGGTTTCAGCTCTGGTCACGAACTCGCAGTTAGTGAGTTCGAGTCCCTGCTTCAGGCTATGTGCTAACAGTGTGGAGCCTGCTTGGAATTCTCTCTCTCCCACTGTCTCTCTGCCCCTCCCCTGCTGGCTCTCTCTGTCTTTCTCTCAAAATAAGTAAATAAACTTAAAAAAAAAAAAACAGGTTCGGGGCGCCTGAGTGGCTCAGTCAGCTGAGCATCTGACTTCGGCTCACGTCATGATCTCGCATTTCGTGAGTTCCAGTCCCGCGTCGGGCTCGTGCTGACAGCTCAGAGCCTGGAGCCTGCTTTAGATTCTGTCTCTCCCTCTCTCTCAAAAATAAATAAACATAAAAAAAAAACAGGTTCAACATTGTAGATGTTTATTTATGTCTAAGAGAAGATCATTTGCTTCTAAATTTCCTTTGGCTCCATAAATTTTGATCTCATATAAAATATAGATGTACAAATTGCTCTATAAATATTGATTGCAATATTTATAGACATGCTTTGCTAAATCACAATACATGAGAAAGCTTAAAATTTCCAGATTTAAATGATAACATTTCTGGCCATGCCGCTAAGATACTTTCTGTAAGCCCTACTCCTGATTTTTAAAAGTTTAAAATATACATATCAATAGATAAATACTTTTAGTAAAATTTCTGATTGATCTTTATCTCCCTAAGTAATGCCTTAAAGAACTACATTTCTTTGTTATATGAAAAAACGCAAAAAAAAAAAAATCAGGTGAAGTGTATAATGTGCATTATTCAGTGAAGTTCATGAGATGGTACAAATAGTAAGAACTTGCATTTAAATTACCCCAATGGAAATGTCGACATAGGTTAGAAATAGTCAAGGTGAAATAAGAAATGTGTTTGCCTTAAAACGTAGTGTATGTATTTGTTTATGGGTGGGAAAAATAAGTGGAAGCTACTTACCTGCATTGTGCTATAGCCCTGTATCAAAAAGTTTCAGAACACTAATTAGACAGTGACTAAAAAGAACCCTCGTACAGAATTTTAAATCCCTTTAGCCAGTGTTGGTTAGAAAACCTCCACCAGCAGCAAAACAGGAAATCAAAATGTAAATAAAGATCAAAGGCCTTGCACAGCTGGCCATGGTGGCCATCAATTCACACCAGGCTTCGCTGAGCAGTTAGCAAAATCATGGTTAATGGCTGTGCTGAGTGTCAGTGTCACCCTGCAAGCAGTGTATGGCCGGAGATCAGGGAAGGAAAATGGACAAGGGATTATAAAGAAGAGATGCTGAAAATATCAGCAAAATCCCCGAGGAAAACTTTGCCCCACAGAGAATAAAAATAAAAATAAAAATGACTTGGGCTTTAAAACTTATTTCGCGGATTCATCTTGCAAACATTTGTTCTAAACTGCTTTTTGAATCTGTAAACATTTTATTTTCAAACAAAACCATAGGACATTATCAAGCAACCTTAAATAAGATTTGACACACGATGCATCATCGATGGCTCTGTTTAAATTAGGCATGCAAATTCCAAGTCACTTGCTAGGAATCAAGATTGAATTATATCTTGCTTATATGAGGTTGCTTTATGCACAGAGGCTTCATTCATGGAATAATTTCATAGAACATGGTGATAAACATGAATTGAATTCTTCCAGAATGAGATTATTATACAGAGCAACAATGGGTGGATCCCTCAACTTGAGAAATAGAACATTTTCCCCTTCCCTTTATAATGCCCTTTAAAGGCTGTCTATAATACATCTGGTGTTTGTTCTCCTAGACTGAAAATAACTAGTAGACCACCAGTAATTTAAATTGTACCCTGTTCCAAGGATATTTGACATGTGGTCCCTTTGGAAGAACTAATGCAAAAAACTGGCTCTAACCCTGGAAATAAGGTTACTATAGACTCACAGAAGGTTGCAATTAACTAATATCAAGAAGGTTAACCTGCAAATTTCTCTCTCAAATACATACTAATCTCATTTGTAAACCATTTTATGCAGTTACAGAGAATGAAATAATAAGGGTTATAATGTTTAATTTTAAATCTTATTCTTTTTCTAAAAAGCAAAATAAGAAGGAAATGTCACATTAACTTAATAGTTACCAGTTTGCCAAAGAACACACACACAGTGAATTTATTTAATGTCTCAAGATTATAGATAGATATGAGAGAAAGATTCCTTCTGAAGACCACTCTATCTGTGTTTATTAAAACAATTTTAAAAGAGAGAAATAAAACTTTATATTTGAAGGTCTTCTTCCAACATTCTCCATCGTTTTGATTTCCTAGTGGGGTAGAGGGAAAGGATAGACTCATTAGAATATTGGAGCACAAATCACTGGAAATTATGTAATTTAACCACTGTACTTCATAGATCAGAAAACTAAAACAGATCACTGAAGTGATTGCTGTGTGTGCACAGCCAGTTACTGGCAAACATGAGCTAGAAGTCTGTTTTCCTGATTCAAAGTCCAGAACACTTTTTTACAATACCATAGTGTCTCTCATAAAATATTCTGCATCTATCACTGTAATTGATAAAATGTGGCTAAACTTAACTAGAGGGTTAAAATGGAAGCATATAAAACTTGGTGACAAATTTAAATAAATTCTTGTATAAAAAAAACTTCTATTTTAGAATATTCTTTAATGGAGGTGGCAAAGAGAGTGATTTTCTAATTAAAGGAAATCATCTATTTACTTTTTTCTTCTTCTTTTTTTTTAATGAAGAAATCTAACCTGAAACATTTAAGACTTACCAATAGTTTAAAGAATTACTTCAGGGGCACCTGGGTGGCTCAGTCGGTTAAGTGTCTGACTGCAGCTCAGGTCATTATCTCAAGGCTCATGGGTTCGAGCACCGTGTTGAGCTCTGTGCTGACAGCTCAGAGCCTGGAGCCTACCTCAGATTCTGTCTCCCTCTCTCTTTCTTTCAAATATAAATAAACATTAAACTTAAAAAAATTATTAAAGAATTACTTTAGTTACACGTTGACTATCTGGAACAAAGTGCTTCAACTAGATAGAATAGGGAGGTACATGTTTCTCCAGTACCCTATGAATTTCAGTGTTGTTCATCCCTGCATAATAGGATCAGTTGAAATCCGTGGAATATTTCCTTTTCTACCTCTGCTACTTAAGAGACCATGTAATAGAACCACATACCAAGCTAAAACAGCAAAATTAAATTAAATTAAAAATAGAAACTGACAGAATTTTAATGTATATGACAATAAAATAGAAGATTTGTCTATAAAATAATAGAGACCAGTATATATAATTATCCAGAATAAGTAATTTATTGATCATTTTAGTCACTTACATTTGCCCTGTAGCCCTGCAGCACCCTTTCCCCAGTGACTGCCCTGCCTCCTGTGCCTTCCGGTGTTTTTTTCTTGGCTTATCCATCTGTGGAAAAGTAGATAACTCATTTATTTCCTCCATGTAAATGTTAAATATGGAAACATAACTCATAATGCCATTAAAGCCTAAAACTATAAGTATTGTTGCACTAAAATCATTCTTGATTTTTATAACATATTCAAAACAAACTTGAACGACAGAGATGTGACACTAAAAATGTGAACAATTTGGCTGAAATGCAGGTCTTTAACATGGGGAGGGAGATGAGCATGTATCTGAAGGACTTAAAACAATATCACTAATAAAGTTAATAATCCCTATACATAAACCCATCAGTATCTATGATGGATATTTTTACAAAAATATATATATTCTTTTACAAAACTACAAAGTAAAAATATTAGAAAATGTTACTTTCTGATCAGGAAATTTTGACATACTATTGACAAAATTTTACTCATGGAGATGTTATTCTGAAAAGTATCAAAAATCCACAAAGATATCCAATGTGAGTAAAAACACTGTTTGGCAACTCCTTCATATATGATCAAACTAATTTCTTTTTTTCTTTCAATGTTTATTTTTATTTTTGAGAGACAGAGTGTGAGTAGGGAAGGGGCAGAGAGAGAGGGAGACACAGAATTCAAAGCAGGGTCCAACGCGGGGCTTGAACCCACGAACCATAAGATCATGGCCTGGGCTGAAGTCGGACGCCCAACCGACTGAGCCACCCAGGGGCCCCTGATCAAACTAATTTCTAAAATAAGTGTAGTTACTTTTATTTTTGAGACAAAAGTCACCTTGAAAGGGAGTATATCAAATTTCACCTCTGGTTCCCCTTCAAGGTCTGAAGAGAAGGTCTTGGAGAAGGTGCAGTGATAAAGTAGCTATGAAATCATCGAGATTATCGATGTGACTCACTGCTCCAATTTCTTAAAGCACACTTTCCTCATCTGAAAAATATGGAAACTAATAAATGCCTTGCAGAGTCGTGTTGAGTTTCACAAATAATATATGTAAAATGCCTGGTGCAGAAGAAGAATATAATAAATGAGACCTGGTGTTATTAATGTCATAGGAGCACACAGGCCCAGCAACGCATGCAAGAAACTCCAGACAGAGGAAAGGAATAGAAAACACTACAATTTTGCTGGGTTTGGCTCTATTAAACATCATCTTGGCAAGAACAAATCATTTGTACGATGCAGCATTTTTTTTATGCAGGTGCGAATGCATGATTTATGCACTTATAAATAAATCTGGCTTTACACAGAGTTGACTATGTAAAATGGGACTTTCTTTTTTTCCTGGGGATTTGTGATCATGATGTATCTGTGTATAAAAGAAAGTGCAATTGTTGGGAATTCCTAACAATAGGAATTGTGGAAATGATGATGGTAGGGAATGCTGAGATGTTTGAAAATGCATTTTTTTAATGCTGTTATACCCAAGCCCATAGTTATGGTTTACTTAAAAAAATAATAATTCTGGTATCTAACACACTATAATCAGCATCAGTGTATAAGAAATAATATTCTTCAGGTAACTGGTTGGGAGAAAAAGAGTTTATAATTAAAATCATAGGCAGTTTGCTATCACAGAAAGATCTATATGGAGGGGAATCATTAAACCCAGGGTAAAAATTTGGTTGTTCACTTGCTAACTATGGGACCATAGATAAAACACTGGACTTTAGTTTTACTAACAAAATGGTTAGTGTGTCATTAGTTTTCCTTTCCTTTCCTTTCCTTTCCTTTCCTTTCCTTTCCTTTCCTTTCCTTTCCTTTCTTTTCCTTTTCTTTTTTTCTCTTCCTTTCTTTTCTCCCCTCCCTTTCCCTTCCCTTCCCTTCCCTTCCCTTCCCTTCCCTTCCCTTCCCTTCCCTTCCCTTCCCCTCCCCTCCCCTCCCCTCCCCTCCCCTCCCCTCCCCTCCCTTCCCCTCTCCTCCCCTCCCTTCCCTTCCCTTCCCTTCCCTTCCCTTCCCTTCCCTTCCCTTCCTTTCCTTTCCTAATGTTTTTGTTTAGCCATGAATTTCTTCCTTCAGAAGAAAGTTTACTTATACGCCTGGTATTTAAGGCAGACAAAACTCCATGTTCTCTGACTGAAACAGAGATGGTACCCTAGCATTCTCCCAGCTTCCAGATTGGTCTGCATACCCTAACCATTTCAGTGTACCATGCAAGGAGCCCAGTTTGAAACAATCTTTTCAGGAGTCTTTTAACAGTAAAAATGTTTGGGCCAGTGTTTCACTTACAACAAGTGTTATAATTTCTCTAGAATATATTTCCCTTTGAGATTATTCAAAGAAGAATAATTTCCCTTTCTCATTTATTTATAAAGATAACATTTCGGCGTGAGTTATACACAGTTATCCCGAAAAGATAGGATGGTATAAAGCAAGTAACAGTGGGTTTGGGGGAGGGGGTGGCACCTGTGTGGCTCAGCCAGCTAAGCGTCCAGCTTCAGCTCAGGTCATCATTTCACGGTTCGTGGTTTTGAGCCCCACAACAGGCTCTCTGCTGTTAGTGCAGAGCTTGCTTGGGATCCTCTGTCTTCCTCGCTCTCTGCCTTTCCCATGCACATGCTCTCTCTGTCTCTCTCTCTCTCTTTCTCTCAAAAATAAATAAACATTAACAAAAAAATTTTTTAAAGTAACAGCAGGTTGGGAGCGACAAAATTTGGTTTGGTTCCATCTGTAGCCATTTACAGTCTGGGTGACCTTGGTCAAATCTAACTTCCATGAGTCTCCGTGTTCTCAAATATCTAATGTACACGATGATTTCTACTTACCCCGAAATATTGTTATGAGCTTCCAGTAAGATAAATATACAAAATTGCTTGTAATATCTATAACATTCACATTCTGTACTATAATCACAGATTTCCACAGATGCTGCTTATAAATTTTTGTTCAATATTCAAATTGATTGCTAGTTCACTTTTCTCTTTCAATCTTTGAAAATAACTACTTTTTGCATTAAAATACCAGTTTATAGTCATCAGTAATATTGCAGAATTTTACACTTGCAATAATAAATATATTTATACTTTAATTCCTAATAGAACTGCAACATATGAAACACAAAGGCATCTTTGCCTCCAGGGGAGATGCGTATTCAGATATAAAAATCAGTGTCATGACGTGGCCTGTTTCTTGTATTGACATTGATATGGCGATTAGCTTTCACGGGAATCCAATCACTTTTCATATATGAACTCAGAAGTGCCAAAAATGACATGGAAGCAGATATTCACCTTTCTGGCTTCCCAGAGGCCAGCACCAAAGATAAAGCCAATTAGCACATTTGGACAAAGTTTAAGGACTGAAGGAGAGCTTTGATGGGTCTTTAAAGGTATTTAAGCTTCGCGAGTTCTTTCTTGTTTTCCTTCTGTTCTTTTCTTTGTCTCATTCGTATGCTGTGGAAATGATTATCATTTCAAATCTCTCCAAGTGTAATTTGTAAAGATGTATTCAAATTTGCTTCCTTGTTCCAAGCACAGAAGGCCTGCTACACCGTGTGAGATCTGTGCAGCCTCACAGCCTCTGTGTTCAAAACATCTCTCTCTTGGTTTAATACTCGGCTGTGGTCATCTTGAAATCTTTAATAATTTTGAACAAGAGGACCTACATTTTTTTCACTGAGCCCCACAAATTATGTGACTGTTCTTGGTTCTAAGTTCACACTTTTCTTCTTGGGTCAGTTTTATTCTCCTCATCGTTCACCCTGTTCTCTTTGTTCGATGTCATTTCTTCTCTGCCTCTCTCTAGTCATCTTTGGTCGTCTATTCATTTTTTTAAGGTGAGCCAATTAAAAATATTTTTGGTATACGTGTGTATGCAGGCAGGGTTTTGCCTACGGAGCTCTCCCCTCCCTGCAGGGACTTAAAGCTTGTTCTTGACATTCAACTCCACATTCCGTGGAGACAGGGAACAAATTTCTAATGAAATGCATTACTGATACAGTCACCTTTCAAGTTAGGATCGCTCCAACGTACAAATGAAAACCGACCCCTCCTTATCTGCCCCATCCAGCAGAATACATCTGGATAAAATATTTTCTAGGATGATCTGCTTGTTATTTTATCATCAAACATCTGACAAATAATTTGTTTCAAGAATTAAGCAATATAAAATAGTGGGATTGATTTAGTGGGAGATAGGCGTTTTGGGTAGCTAAAAGAAAGCCACTTTTTAAGTAAGGTGGTTCCGGCATAGAAAATACTGAGGAAACTTCAGGATAAGATACTTTGGTGTTTTTGTGGACATGAGAAAATGTGAACCCCGCTATGTCCCCATGCACACACCTGCATCTTTTTAATAATAGAAAGTAGATGAATTGAGGAGAGTGGGTGATGTGCAGAGAAGCCTGGGGATGCTGAGAAAATTTAGTAAATTTAATTTAGTCTCATTTAATCTATCTTATTCTTACCCATTTCCTTACTCAAAGAGTTCATATTTTAAAACTGAAGAATACCTCAGAACTGTAATCTTTCTAGTAGTCAGTAATTCCTTTTTCAAATGGTGCTCACAATAATAGAAATTCACTATAATACCACAATTTGTGCAACAGAGACACAATTTAAATTTGTAGCAAAAAACATATAATGTTGTATGTTATATTATTATACGTATATCATGGACATTATGGCGTAGGATGGCCATATTTCCTGGTTTAATCTCTCAGTACACATTCCCATAAGTAAATTCATGAATAAAAAAATACCAAATTAAAATGAGAGGTCTTACCACAAAACTATTGTCACTTGAATGGCTTTTTGGTTCAGTGAACTCCCCAAATTATTTATAGACTTGTGTGTGGGAGGTACATATGTATGTGCAGGTGTATTTATATACATATACTTTTTTTTTTTCCTCTGAGAGGAGGAAAGCAAAAAAGACTCAGAGTTACTATCAAATTCCCACATGGTTCTTAACTTCAACTAACTTTAAGGAAAAAAAAAAACTAAAAAGACAGAGAAGTGACAGAAATTGGGATATAGTAGAGGGATATATTTCTTCAATTTCTTATCCTTGCCATTCGTAAATAATTTCATGATCATTATCTTGGAGAAAAATATAAAAGACATTTAGGATTTGGTGCTATGAAATTACAACCAATTGATAGCTTTCTCTTTTATTTGGCTGTAATTGTTGGCTAGAAATATCCGATAGAAGCTGAACAGTCCGCTTGCTCTTTGTGAAGAAGGGCATTTTAAGAAATTACACCTTAAACTATTTTCATCTAGGGAATGGGACTGGCAGAGGACTTGGGCATCAGTGACAAGGAACTTTTCCTTTTAAATTGGTAATACCTGAAGTTTTATAAAATCATTAGCAACAGATTTTTTATTGTTTTTGTTTTTTAAATACACAATAATAATAATAAAAATATCCTATCTAGACTAGAAAGACACGTTTATCAAAATACACGGAGAAAGCAATTATAAACTATCTAAATAACAAACAACAACAAGAATCATCTTTATTTTTCCTAAAATGTTACTGATTTTCAACTGCAGCCTCATGTATTTAGGTTTGGTTTTGGTATGAACTTGATACTAGACGGTTTTGTAAATAATATGTTTACTATATATTTTCAGAATATATTTGATTGCATACACAGTGTATTCAAGGAGCTCTGATTTTGCTTTTATCTTCATGAGAAGCAGCTGTAGGAAGAGTGTCTACGTTTATTTTATAACAGCTAGTGAAGGTGTTTGTAAATTAGTCCAACTGATTTATTAAGATCCCCGTTGTAACTTAGTACTGGCTTCATAGGAAGACTGTGAGGACGGACAAATGTAAAGCACACAGAACAACGTCTAGCAGATAATAAGCACCCACTAATTGTCAGATAAGATATTGCTACTGTTGGCACTGCTGCCTCCCTTTGTATTGGATAGGGATCCATTTGGACTGATTGCCCAGCAATCCATTTCCCCTCATTTAAGACAACACTGATTTCCTTTTGCGGAATTGCCACTTTAGGTAGCCTTGCAGGGAGTGTAAGTTAAGATGCCTCCCTTCCCCACCAGGGAAGCCAGTGAGGTCCCTGGAGGTTCCTTATGTCCCTGCCATGCTCTCACTGCCCCATACAGCAGTGGTAGGGACTCGTGCAACACCCAAGCTTAACAGTCAGTCTCTCACTGGACTTCACATCCTGAACATTTACAGATATGGAGCTGTTTTTCAGAATGTCTGATAACACCATTTGCTTTTTTAGGGGTGGCCCTTCCCTGCACTCCTCCCTGAAGGCGATAGGTTGACTCCTCCATACTCCTGCACTCTGGCCTGGGGTTAGAGGTGAGGAGGAGAGAAGGCTGAGATTCCCATTCAAAGTGCTTCATTTTCTCCTGAAAAATTCTTTCTCTAAGTGCAGTGATTTGTGGTCTTACCGGATTAATAGATTACACGATCATTTCAGTTCAATATTCTCTCCCCCCCTCAAAATTTTTGCTTGATCATACTGATTTTGAACTGCTAAGTTCTACTAGCTATTGACATAGTGGGAAGAGGTGGGGGTAGATGATATGGCAAGAGAAGGAAAGCAGTTCTACATCTCAAGTGACCGGAGTAAATACTTGTTAAAGAAACAGGGGCAATGGAAACATTGGACTAATCTATTAGAATAGTGCCTGGGAGAAACCGTCAAACTCACAAGTCACCTTGTGATAGTTATAGACACAGGGACAGCAATGAAGTGGACTCATTGAAGTACTATTGCCTGGGAAAGGCTGTCACACTGTTCTAACTACTAAGACTCTAAAAAGCCTGATTCCTCTTGGGTCCAAGCCTGGTTTTTCAACCTTCCCTTTGATTCTGAGAGCTCCCTTGTATCTTTTCAGTAAATTTCCTCAAGTTACCCAGAGGTGGTTTCTGCTGTTTGAAACTGAAGACTAACTGAATCAATGCTGTACAATGTCACTTACGAGATAAGCTCCTGAAAATTAGTGCGACGAGAAACTTTGTTCTCCTGGCATTCTATTGCTTCCCACGAGAGCCTCTACTCTATTTCTCTTTCTGCTTAGATGCTACAGAGTGTAGAGCTAGAAATAGTTCATAACTGCCGCAGCTATTTTTAAGGTAGGATCATGGGAGAAAAAAATAATGCTCTCTTTTTTTCCTGTTATTTGCCTTATTTTAATTACATTTTACCTTATTTTCATTTTAACTACGTTTGCTTTTTATCACCAGGTGTTTTCCTATGCTTAGATAGATGAATAAATTAAAAACTCAACTTAAAAGGAATTACCAACTCAAAGATAGAGATGGTACATTTTTATTTCAGATTATGAACCCGTTGGCCCCTTTCCCTCTTGCTGTTCTCCTACACATACCCTAAAAGAATCAGCCGTGAAGACATAAATTTTTATTCAATGTAATAAATTAGTCTTTAGGTTTCTTTTATCAGATTTCTTTTAAGCCTGATATTTGCATACATGCATAGGCATGAACTTTCGTGTCAGTAAGTCAGATTACCATGAAAATTTGTGTAGTTTTTTTTTCCTCTGATATTTAATGTCATTGGACTCTTTTCGTTATATTTAAACTCTTCAGTGACACTCACTAATGATTAATGACCCACTGGCTCGTGCTGCCTTATAACATGAAAGTCACCGAAATGCCTTTTCCCTGGAGAGCAATTATTCTATGGAACAATATCCCCTACCTGGTGCATTGAAGCCCCAAAGTCTGGCTGTTAAACTTGCAGTTGTAATTCGTGAAAAAGTCCAGAAAGCCAAGTTTTGAACTGCTGGGGATTTTATGCAGTTTCATTTTACTAGAAAAACTTGTTTCTCTTCTGCCTTTGCCTACAAAGATTTTGAATAAATCGCAGAAATGGCAAAAACTTAAATTAGATATTTGGATACCTAACTGGGATCTATGTGTCTTTTAGCTTTTTTAGTTCATGAAATTATGCTGCTGACGTGAAAAAAATGCAGAAATTCAGGCATGTGTGTGTATTCAGAGGCTCATTATTTTTGATATGACAATTAGACAAGAGGATGCAGCTTAGGCAGCAGAGTTACATTTTAAAATAGGATAGAATTTCAATATATAATTCTGCATGTAAATCTCTAGCCCTTAAAGTAAAAAATGTTTCCTATTCTGATGCTTTCCCCATCAGAAGAATATTCAGAATATTTGTCTCAGGATAAATATATACGTAAGCCTAAATTATTAGACTTGTAAAATCTAAAGAAGTTATTCATCTCCTTAAGATATTTGATATTGAGGGATGTCTTGTTTGCTTGCACTATCTGCATATAAAAACATAATAATGCATGTTTAATGAGTCAGTTCCTAAAATATTACTTTTATGTGTCTTCAACTGTTTTGATGCTGTGAAAGGTGAAAGTGATATTAGTTCTACACAATAAGTATTATAGTCTTTCTGAAGAGATAAATCCATCACACCCATTAGAAGACAATGAAGGCCCAAAGCATATAATACTGATGAAAATCATATGAATTCAGCCAGAAGAGAAATTATTATGAACTTTTGAATCATAGAAGATGGGGGACAATGATTTTGAGCTGAGTTTCCAAGTATGGTTATAGTTTGAATGAAAGGAGAGAGGGAAGAAGGAGGGAAGAGAAAATTATTCGGGACAAAGTTTGGAAGCAGAAATAAAGTGACTTGTGTAGGAAAGTGGATGGAAAATGGCCTCCCTCAAGCTGAGAGTAAATGTTAGACTATGGTAGAAAGTAGACAGATTAGAAAGACTTGGAATCCCAGAAGTGTTTGGACTAGCTAGTGGCTAAGAATATTAACGGGCCACTGATCTGAGGCCAGAGTGGTGGATGATGGAGTGTAGGCCAGGGAGCCTTTCAGTAATTTAAGTCTGAGGTGATGAAAGCCCTGAGTAGTGAGGTAGCTGTGGGAATCAAGCAGGGGAGGCAAAGATGAAGGGATGATAACTCTTGGGGACAGATCATAATTAGACGATGAAGGAGCAGAAGGAGTAAAAGATGACTCCAAAATTTCTAGTCTCATTCAGATGACTAGAAGAATAACAGTGTCTGTGAGAGATAGGATGCAGTTAGGCCTTGATAAATTGAATGTAGTGGCAAGACAGTTCAGTGGCAACACCCTACAAGCAGTTGGAAATATGACTCAAGAGAACTGCTGAAAGATCCAGTGTGTGTGTGTTTGTGTGTGTGTGTGTGTGTGTGTGTGTTTGTGTGTGTATATATATCTTGAGATAGAAGTATTTCTATGACACTATGACACTTGGATGAGTGCCATAGACATTAATAAACAGGGCACTGGCAAACCTAAACTCATTTCAATTTTGATAGAAGTAAACATAAAATGCCATAGTAAGAAATCCATGTTTTCAAACATAGTATCTGGTGACCCCAGATAAGTGTCTCAGCCACTTTAAAAACCAGTCTCTTTATCCATAAGCTGGAGTCAACAACCTTGGCCTTTCTCAGCTCGAAATAAAGTTTCTGAAGCTTTTCACTTGAGTTATGCTTTACACTTATAAAAAACAAAAACAAAAACAAAACAAAAACAAAAAAAACCCACAAAAAAAAGCCTTCTTAGTCAATTAGCCTCTAAGTAAAAAGTCTTTTTGTGTGTTCATATTTTGTATTCTCTTAGTGATATAAAGATATATATATGTAAAAAAAGATATTTATGTAATATATAAACTATATATGGTGATTTCTGACTAACATGCACACATTTGTTACTTACTCTCAGCTACCTAACTAGCCAACTATGGGGCTTACCTGCCGGTTACTGTAGAGTATATCACTTACCTACCCCAACTGATGGGTAACATGATCCAACCAATGTCTAATAAGTCTTCTGCAACTAACCACCATCTGCCTAGCACCATTTCCTCCTGCTTCCCCAAAAGAGGCCTCTGGGGAACAGGAACATGGCGTCACAGACAGTGGTGTGAGGAGGGGCAGGTTCTGAGAAGAGTGCACACGGTTCCCCAGATAGCATCAGGCTGTGAGCGGCCATAACATCCCACAAGTCTCCTGTTTCAGTAGTGGAATGAAAAGAACAGGGGCGCCTGGGTGGCTCAGTCGGTTAAGCGTCCGACTTTGGCTCAGATCTTGATCTCGTGGTTCATGAGTCCGAGCCTCGTGTCGGGCTGTGTGCTGACAGCTCAGAGCCCGGAGCCTGCTTCGGGTTCTGTGTCTCCCTCTCTCTCTGTTCCTCTCCCTGCTCACACTCTTCTCTCTCTCTCTCTTTCTCTCTCTCCCTCAAAAATAAGTAAACATTTAAAAAGAGAAAAGAAAAGAAAAGAAGAAAGAGGCCAAGAGCAAAGTTGAGAGGGAGAATAAATCATGGGGAAAGAACAAGATGAAGTCCTTCTCAACCCCCAGCAAAGCATTCTAGAGCTCCTCTTTACCCCTATTCCACCTCTATCCCTTGTCCCCTCATTTCTGATACTTGCATTCTGTTGTGTCTCTTCCCTCCTCTATCTGGACTCCTTGCATTCCACAATCCTCAGGTCCAGAGCCCTGAAGACAGGGTCATTAGTCTAGAGTTGGGCATAGTCCTGTTTATCATCATTCATCAACATCTAGCAGGACACAGAGATGGAACAGTGAGAAAGAGAAGAGAGGGGCACTTTTCAGCCTTTGGAACTGTGATTGTGGTACAATCACAACAGAGAACTTCCTCACCTTGAAGGTCACTGTTATAAAAAAAATTAATGTCACTGAAAATGTGAAGATTTTATTGTCCTTTTCCTCTCCACTATATGTGATTCATCTTCAAAGATTTGTATTTACCATTTAAGCCTTGAGAATTTCATTTTATATTGGTCTGCTCGTAGAGTGTTTATTCCATTTTCTTAATCTCTAGGCTAAATCCAGTTATTGATATTTTCTAATTTCTTAACTTTTAGTTAAGTATTTTAGACCTTCTCTCTGTAATTCTATATGAAAGAAAGCACAGAATCAGTTTTTGGGCTTTTTTAGGTTAGTTTTATCACAACTCTGCCTCAGTGGCCTTGGGCAAATCACACTGATGTTGTCTTTTTAAGCGTATGTCATCTCTGAAATTCAGTTCCCCCAGTGTAAACTTGTGATGAAAGTATTTGTCTTACTGGGGTCTTGTGACCTTAAATTAGGTAATGTACTTAGAGCATTTGGTGACTATTATTATTTAATAATAGCTTTAAAGGTCTATCTCCTATTACTTTTTAATGAGAGAATCACAAATCTGTTTTGCAATATGGGATGAATTCATTAGTAGAATGGATAATGAAATTAAGAAATCAAGCTGTATTCTGAATTAAACATTTTTAATTCAAACACTCTTGATTTTATAAAGATTTAAAAATCGTTTTCAAACAGAAAGGTTGCATTCTGAGACAAAAGAAAGTTAGATAAAAATGGAGTTAACGGATGTCTACAGCCTGTAGATAAACACCTCTGTCTTCTTGGAAATAAGACCTGCTGGTCCTGATCTACCATCGGCTTGCCACAGGCAGAACTTTTGCTTTTCCCGGTTGTCACCTGCTCTGTATGTAAGTGGTATTTGAGCCCATGATCAAGGCAGTATCACAGAAACAGAAAGGTATGAAAACACCAGATGCCTGCTTTTGCAGATATGATAGAAAATAATTAGATGGTCTTAATATTGTTGTGAATGTACTTGTAAATATATTTTTAACTTTAGCTTTAATTTTTGTTTTGTTTTAATGTTTATTTTTGAGAGGGAGAGACAAAGCATGAGTAGGGGAGGGGCACAGAGAGAGGGAGTCACAGAATCTGAAGCAGGCTCCAGGCTTTGAGCTGTCAGCACAGAGCCCAACATGGGTCTCAAACTCACGAGCCGTGAGATCATGACCTGAGCTGAAGTCAGATGCTCAACCGACTGAGCCACCCAGGTGCCCCTTTAATTTTTGTTGATTATTAGAATCATGAAGATTAAAAATAGAACCACAAAATTATAATTATACGAAAAATAATTCAATACTAGAAATAGTTTGAAAGATTTACAAAATGCTCTCTTCTTTCACTATATACCAGTGTATTTGAGTACCAAGTTCACTTTATGAATAGAGGAATTATAAACTGCATCTGTATTCAATTGACACTTAGATAAATATTTTAATAGTAGAGTAATAGATACCCTATTGTAAGAAATTTTGCTAAACCTATGACCTTCCTGCATGCATTTCCATATTTAACCAATAAGATGTATAAATGTATGTTTATTCATCTGAAAATTAGTTATATCATTTTCCTCTATTCATTCACATTCTGGGGGAAACAATCGTGTTTTGGTTGTAATATCTGTCATAAAGATATTGTGCAAACTGTTTGCAAACATCCTACTCTCAACAACCTTGAAGGGAAAAAATTAGATGTCCTCTATTTCATAGTTTGCACATAGAATTCTCTTTGTAAAATATTTATTAATTTTAGAGGTCTGGTCTTTACCAAAGAGATAACATAGAAAGTAGATATACAACCGAGTAAGACAGAGTTAGTCACATGTCATCTCAGCTTCCAGGACAAGTCATTTCATTTCCCTCTGCTTAATCTGTGAGATAGGGCTAATAATGCCTTTCTTACTAGGTCGTTAGGAGCAATCACTGTAGCATATGAAGACAACACATGACCTAGGAAAACTGTTAAACACCCTTACCATGCTTGGCATTTACCTGGGAACAGGAGGTTAAGGGCATAAGCATATGTGCACAGAACACACACACACACACACACACACACAAAAACTCTCCTCCTTAGGGCTGAAAGATGCCACACTACTGGTCTGAAAAGCCTTTCTTTCCTTCTCAAGAAACAACAGTTTATAAACGCAGACTCTGGGCACAGTCACATAAAATGCAACCTATTTAAATTAATTTTCTCTTCAGAACTCCTATACCTCACTCCACCAATCACAACAGAAACTGCAGGCCCTCAGACAGCAAAGCAGGGACAAAGTGTACTCTCTGCAGTGGGCAAGAGGCATCATCTCCCCTTCCTATCAGCTGGTTTACAACAACCTCCATTCGGGTCTCGGAAGAGTGCAGATCCAAGGGAAAGCCGCTCTGTTTGGGACCATTCCCAAAACATATTAAACTGAACATTATAACAAGTTTGGAAAGGAAAAGAAATTTTAGAAGCCCAGCTTGAATGCTGCTTTGCTGTGTTGCTCTGGGCTTGTTGGCAGCCTGCCGGTAGGCACCTTGCGTGCTCTGGAGAGAGGTCTTCTTAGACTTTTTCAAAATAGTTTCATCCATAACTGAACTGAGACTTGACCCCTTCAGCAATAAGCATGGGGTGGGGGAAGTTTAACTTCATATGTTGTCAGAGCTGAAATTACCAAAGTTAATTTAGGGAACTTAGCAAGGCATTATGGCAAAAATATATTTCCAGTGGTATCATCTTTACATTTTGTTATCTTCTGGAGTTGCCTTTGCCATGCTAAAAAGAGCCTGGTTTTGATTAAACTTTTTGTAGGGGAAAAGAAAAGCAAGTGATCCTGTCCTCAGAATGAACTGAGTCTCTCAGGATTCGGGAGCGAAGGCACACTGTGAGACTTGCTTACAGTGGTCAGTGCAACATGCTGAACTTACCCCACCGGGCGATATGATCATGTGTCCACCAAAGCCTTGCGCTGACAACACACGGATTGTTTGCTGATGCGGCAGGATTATTTTTAAGTATTATTTAATGGTCTTGAGTCCCTTGTTTGGAAAAAAAAAGCAAGTGAGAAAATAATTCCTCTTTTTCTTCTAAGTAAGGCAATGTATATCTGGAGGCTCTGACCACATCACTGAGACCTGATGCAGTAAAACAAAGTGCTATGTCTCAGCTGACTGCTCCAATACCACACAGGAACCACTTTAGGAACAAAGAGAAGGCAGAAAATCATGTAATATGCATCCAAGAGCATTCATTTCTGAAATTCCCTTACAATATTTGTGAAGGAAATTAGTCACTGAATGAAGATCAGCCCCGTAGACTCTAACATGGGTGACTCTGAAAGTACGACGTGTGAACAGAAACACAGGACATAAAGTCACTATGGCCAGCGCTATTGATCCTTGAAAAGAAAGCAGCTGGGTTCTGCCAGTTATATGACTTGTTACAAGTCTTCACAGTCTGACAGTTCCCTAAGGGAATTATTTGATCTTTGTAATTGAGAAGTGTAAAAACTTCATTTGATCAACACACCACACGTGGTCTGTAGCAAATATATTCATCTAGCTTACAGTAAACTCTGGACAAGCCAGAATAATTATCAGTTTACTACAAGAAATGCAGTTGCATTGGAAACTGAAAGCACTGCCCGTCTGACCAGCTCATTCTCTTTCCGTGGTAGATTGGGCTGGGCATCCAAACCATAACTTGAAGTGATAAGCACAAAATCAGAACAGAGAAAATCACCCATATCATCTCAATGAGGATCATAAGCTACAAATATAGATTATCTAGCTCTACTCTGGAGATTCTGGGTGGGGCATGGGGACTGTTGTTTAAAAGCACCTCAGATAATTCTGCTGCACTTGGGAATGATTGAGGGATGATCCAATGGGTACTAGACTTGTTCTAGGACAATGAAATGTATTTACCTCCACATCAAACACATATCAGCCTCTTAACTAAAGAGTTCATACCTTATCTCCTGTCCTCTGGACTTAGGTAAAAGAACACTTCAAAGGAAGTTCCTTCTCAAAATCTCTACAGTTGAGTAACTGTTCTTCCAACCAGTACTTTATTTATATACATCATTCACTTCATTTGATTTTGCTATAACCAGAAGTCTAACCTGTTCCTCACAGAAATCTCAGATAATAATATTATTTATGGAGCACCTATTTATACTGTAAGGACAGAGGCAATGTATTTTACATGTAATACATGTGGATAACATGTAATTACAATATATTTCCTGCATTCTCTCATTTAATCCTCACAATTCCCTGATGATTTATTTCTATTTTACTGATAAAGAAAATGACTTTCAACCAAGTTAAGCTGATTTTCCCAAAGTAAAACTTGTGAAAAAAACTGGTGGAAATCAACTATATGTTGGATTAATTTAAATCCCAGTGCCATCACCACAAGGCGTATTGCCTTGTACACTGGTTTCATACTTCAACTCGTGAAGGACACTATTAATTCCAAACACGTGTGTGTCTTTTTGCTGTTCCTCTTTCTCTTCATGGTTTGCCTGCTTAGAGACTTGAGAGAGCCAATTGTCTACCAGAGCATTTGACTGCTCCAGACAAATGATTCAGGAATTTTATTTATGTATTTATTTTGTCCATTTCCTCATTCTATGCATAGGCTCAATGAGAACATACTTGTTATACTAAGCACACATTAGTTTTAATAGAATATTGGGAAATGTTGAATAATAGGACACTACTATTTTATTTTAAAAAAAATTTTTAATGTCTGTTTATTTTTTTTATTTTTTTTTAATTTTTTTTTAACGTTTATTTATTTTTGAGACAGAGAGAGACACAGCATGAATGGGGGAGGGGCAGAGAGAGAGGGAGACACAGAATCAGAAGCAAGCTCCAGGCTCTGAGCCATCAGCCCAGAGCCCGATGCGGGGCTCGAACTTGATGACCGTGAGATTGTGACCTGAGCTGAAGTCGGACCCTTAACCGACTGAGCCACCCAGGCACCCCTAATGTCTGTTTATTTTTGAGAGAGAGAAAAAGAGAGTGAGAGCAGGGGAGGGGCAGAGAGAGGGAGACACAGAATCTGAAGGCGGCTCCAGGCTCTGAGCTGTCAGCACAGAGCCCCTCGTGGGTTTCTAACTCACGAGCCATGAGATCATGACCTGAGCCAAAGCTGGATGCTTAACCAAATGAGCCACTCAGGCGCCCCAAGGAAACAACATTAAAATAAGTTGTTTTTGAAACAGAGATTAAATAATAATTTAATTTTATTGGGAATACACACATATGTGATGGAAAAGGAAATGACTAATAATTGAAGAAAATTTGTTCTTAATTCATCACAGTATTCTCAGAAAAACATAAATTTCTTAATCTGGAAATGCAAGATGTCAGAATAGGCTCCTCCTTATTTTTGTTCCTTCCCTTCCTTGCCCATGATGGTAAGGTAAGTTTAGGACAGAATGTCTTTGGAAATAGGAGAAAAATACAACCAAAGACAACATTGACTTAGTTTTTATGGACAATTGGAAGCATATTAATTATTTAAAATCTCTTCCAGCAATGAAAAGTAGGGCTTTGCCACCTGCTTACAAGGAGCATGACCTGGAGTCTCCATTATTGCAACGATATCTCTCCTAAGGACCAAATCATGAGTTTGGGGACTTGACAGAGAATTGGAAAGAAGTTGAGGAGATGATGGGAAAAAAGAGATAAGACATTAAAAGGCTATGATCAAATGACTTCAGAACATTGGCAAAAAATTCTAATGGAGCCAAAAATTAACTCTGTAGGAAAAGTAAATAAATGTTTGACAGCATTAAACAGCCTCTAGACTTTACTAGCATTCGGTGTCATCTAAAATGATTATTTTCTTTCAAGTAGAAGACAAAGCTAAATTTCTTGCTAGATGTTGAAGACACAAGAGATTAGCTTGTTATTCACATATTCTTCTAGAAACTTGTCCAGCAATGAAACTAGTATCACTGAACCTTAAATTCTGTCAAGTCCTACCATCTAATTTTGCAGAAAGCATCAATATACTTGACAGATGCCCCAAAGGGAAAAATGTTTATTCTACTCCTCCCTAATTCCACACTCCATTCTTCTTTCCTATTTGATTTGGAGATTGTTCAACTTTTATTCACTCAACAAACTCTTATTGAACAACTACTGTGATATAGACACAATTGTATAGTGACACATCCACCTGTAGATTAATGATTACCACTCGATGAGTTCATAACAAGTAACTTCCCAGGGCAGTTAGAGTCTTTATACTTTTACTCAAGTTCTCCCTTCTTGCTGTCATGTCTTACTATTATGGTCCAAAAATTAAACATCTTGTTTATATTTTAAAATGTAGGCCAAAGTTTACCTACTCTCTTAAGCATCCCTTGACCATTCCCAACCCTGTACAGTATTGAACATCACTTCTTTTGTGCTTTAATTAAGCTCACCTCTGTTTCTATGATGATTCCTATGATACCTATATATCCTTTTAAATATCCATAGTGAACATATTTTATCTTTCTAATCAACTTTTGAAAAATCATTTCTCCCCATTTTAGTCCCTGAGTTTCAGAGGGAACTGCCTCCACTTTCTTGCTTGCAGGGTAGACACACAACCCAGATCAAAGCCTATCAAACATAATACTAAATTTCTCTGTCTACACTGAGTAACTTAGGGAAAACAAATGACCTGAGTGGTAAAAACCATATTCCACTATGAAACTGATATGGATACTTGACAAGAAAGTATCTCTTTTCTAAGATCACAATTGCTAAACATCATGTAAATGTGTGAGTGAAGCCATTAAGGAGTAAGAACAACCAAGAAGTCAAGAGAAAGAGGACGGACCCTAAAACTATTATTTCAGCGCCTAGATTTAGCTTTGGCTGAAGCCATTCATACCGCCAGATATTTCAGCTATTCTTGCTAATGGACACTTTTGTTTGGGTTGTGTTCTCATCATTTGCAACTGGAAGAGTCTGCATTAATGTGCCCCGTTTGTCTCTGTCACTATACTGTGATGTAGAAATCGCCTCACTTTATGACCGAACTTGAACAAAATGGGCGCTCAGCTTATTCACTGATTAAAGAAATAAAGAATGAAGGAAGGAAAACAAAAAAATAAACGAAGTATAGCCTAAGAACACAAGGAAAAAGACATCTCTTGCTAGAGTCCCAGTATATCAGTATTTTGATGCCTTCTACCAAAATAAAACAAAACAAAAGTCTCCCAAATAAAAAATTAACTATTATCAAATTATTGTACTGCATATGCTGGGTCATAATAGTCATGATTCTTCAAAACAATCTGTAACATGGCTTACTTGGATTGGATGGATTTAGTAAATATCTCAGGATAATCAACTCTTTATTTACTTCTTAACACCAAGTGATATCCTCTGGGCCCTAAAGTTATTTTAAATGGCACATGAGGTGGCGTCTCTGTCGGTTCCCTTGGGATTGGGTTTCATGGTCTAATCAGACTCACCATTAACAGTCTTCTCCTGGACAGGAGCAGAGCTAATCTGGTGTGATGAGAGAGTGTTGGCCTGTGGCTCAACCAGCTCCACAAGTCTGCACATGTGGATTCTATTTTCAAACCTATGATTGATTTACTTTCTGACTATGGCAAACCACTCCATTCTCCCATATGATGCTTATCAACAAATGGTATCTGCTTAACTCATTTATTGAGAAAAATATAACCGCATTTCAAACATTGGGAATTATTTCCCATGAACAGTTTTTGCTTTTCTTACCACTGTGCTGTTCTGCAGGTGTGATTTACTACCTGATCAAAATAAAGTTACTTTGGGACAGTTATTTAAAAATTTGGAAATTTATTATTTCCTCCTAATAAAGATATTGACCTCTTTTAATAATTCAGTTATTTCTTTCATCTCAATTCCTATGTCATTTATAATCTCTAATGTAGAAATAACTTCTGAGGATGTATTGTTTTTAAAAGTTCTCCAGTTAGTTCCTAACCGATTGTAAACTACTCAGACAAGGAGGGATGAGTATTGAAGAAGCATTTATTGATTTGACTTGCTGACTTTGGAACTTGATCCACTAATTATCAGTTTCCCATATTCATATATAGTGGTGTGTGTGTGTAATTTCCAAATGCAAACTACTGGAAGGAAAAAGGACTTATTTGGGACTTTTTATATACTTTTTTGATATTATACAAATTTGAGCTTGGTTGGGTTGGAAAAAAATGTCATAGGCTGTGAAAAATAATTTGAGCTCCTGGATTACTCCTGTACCTTAAAGTCAAAAATTAGGAAAAATGAACTTAAGGGATACTTTAGAAATGGTTCTGTTATTTGAAAACTGATAGAGGATTACAGGAGAAATTATATAACATGCTGTCATACATCCCAAATTTTCTTTAATTTTTTTTTAATCTTACTTTTTGTGTTTGGATTTATGGTCAGAGTTATGCTGTTACTTTTTTGTCTTTATATTATGGAACACTCTAAATAAGAACATCACTGACTGTTTCTTAAAGAATTGAAGAAAAAAAGACTACTTGGGAAATTGTCTAAGCCTGACACTTTACAAAGAGTGTTGACTTATGATTCTGTGGCCACTGTTTCCATAGTCAGTGGTTTGTTCAGTATTTCTTTCTATTCGAGGATCTTTTTTTTTTTTGTAGTTTTATGGGTTTTTTTTGTGTGTGTTTACCTACCCTTTTGCAAAGTACACACTGAAAGCTGTTTAAATTCTCCCTATGTCTATACTTTGTTACTTTTGTTTTTTTGTAATTGTTTTATTTTATTTCATTTCTTTATTTTAAATTTATCTATGTGCTCTGTGGTAACAGCTGACAGCCTGGAACCTGCTTCAGATTCTGTGTCTCCTTCTCTCTCTGCCCTTCCCCCACTCACGGGTGTCTGTCTGTCTGTCTGTCTCTCAAAAATAAATAAAACGTCAAAAAAAACTTAAAAAAAATAGAGGTGTCTGGGTAGTTCAGTCAGTTAAGTGTCTGACTGTGGCTTTCGTGGTCTGTGAGTTCGAGCCCCGCAAGGGACTCTGTTCTGACAGCTCAGAGAATGGAGCCTGCTTCAGATTCTGTGTCACCCTCTCTCTGCCCCTCCCCCCCTCTCAAAAATAAGTAAAACTTCAAAAAAAATTTTTTAATGTATCTAAAAAGTGTCTTTCATTTTCTTTTTTCTTTTCTTTTTTCATTAATTTATGACTGCTTTTTTTTTTTTAATTTTTTTTTTCAACGTTTATTTATTTTTGGGACAGAGAGAGACAGAGCATGAACGGGGGAGGGGCAGAGAGAGAGGGAGACACAGAATCGGAAACAGGCTCCAGGCTCCGAGCCATCAGCCCAGAGCCCGACGCGGGGCTCGAACTCACGGACCGCGAGATCGTGACCTGGCTGAAGTCGGACGCTTAACCGACTGCGCCACCCAGGCGCCCCAATTTATGACTGCTTTTAACTGTATTTATACCCTTCATTATTCTTTCCTTAGGTTTATTTTGTGGTTTGTGTCTTGTTCTATTAAATGCTTAATTTAATCTTGTATGTTTATTTTGTATCAAATTAAGCAGCATTAATGTATAAGACTGAATTTTTCATCTGAGCCCAAGTTTAGCTTTATCTCATATAGTATTTCACAAGTAATGGCTTCAGTTTTGATATTTTCTATCTTGAATATTAAATATATTTACATACATATACATATGTGCACACATATTTATGTAAATACGTGTGTGCGCACGCTTGTGTGTGTTTGCGTATTTGTGCTGGATACTCTTTATTTCATTGGTGTTATTTATTTAACATTGTATTTTGGAATGTGCCTAAAATTTTTTTAATGTTATTTTAGAACATTTTAGAAGAAGTTTTGTTCTAGCACCATGGTATTTATTCACACATATATTTGGTTCAACATTAATTACCATGTGAATCTATATCTTTTTGTTTGTCTACTTGATTTATCTTGAGATCTAGGATTTCTTGAGTCACCTTCTTAATTCTACTGAGTTTCTATAGATTTATCTTTGAGAATCTGTCATTCTTGTTTTATATATTCAATTATTGGTGATTTGTTGCAGAATGATTTATTTTCTCGCTCAGAAACAGTTTTCTGTAAGTTTAGTGTGAATTCTGTACCCAAAATAAACCATTATTTATCTAACTACCTTAAAAACATTGTCTTGTTATGACATGATTTTAGGTTTTAAATATGAATACTTTATTATTTCCTAATAGTTCCTTAGTTGTTAATTCTGTGATGATGTGCTTTTGATTCTCAATTTGTTTCCTTGGTTGCACAATCTCTAATTTTTAATTGACTCTGATGTTTCATTATCTCATCCTTGATCTCCTGTGATATATTTTTTGTTTCACTGATTTCATGTTTCTTAACATTTGTTCTGGGTGTGAAAGTATTTTTAAGAAAATATTTTTCAGTATCTTGTGTAAATTCTATAAGGGGATTTAATCTTATATTGCATTTTATGTTCTTAAAATTGTGGTGGTGTTTCTTTTTATAGTGGTCAGAGGCTTTCTTTTCATCTTTCTCATATTTAATGCAAATAGTTTTATCTGAATATTTTCCCCCGTGTACAGTTGATATGCATCCCCCCATGATTCTTTTACTTTCATACCCAAAATTTCTTAGCGTTTGCCTCAGATTATCATGAAATTGCTGGTTTGTGTTCTGTCTGTATTTTGAGGCTCTTTTTTTTTCATTTATTGAGAGACAGAGAGACAGAGAGAGACAGAGAGAGAGAGACAAAATCCCAGCAGGCTCTGTGCTGTCAGCACAGAGCTCCACTTGGAGCTCGAACTCATGAACCGCAAAATCATGACCTGAGCCAAAATCAAGATTTAGAAGCTGCTTAACCAGCTAAACCCCCCAGGCGAGGGGCTCTTATTAAAAAATAATAATAATAATAATAATAATGTTTATTTATTTCTGAGACAGAGAGAGACAGAGCATGAGAGGGGGAGTGGCAGAGAGAGAGGGAGACACAGGATCAGAAGCAGGTTCCAGGCTCTGAGCTGTCAGCACAGAGCCCGACTCAGGGCTAGAACTCGCAAACTGTGAGATCATGACCTGAGCCAAAGTCAGTCCCTCAACCGACTGAGCCACTCAGTCGCCCCATTGGGGGGGGCTCTTATTTTAAATGGGAAGCATGGGTTCATCAGTAGAGGCTGTGTATTGATGTATTGGTGGATTTGGTCTCTGATCTTTTTTTTTTAATCAAAGGTTTTATGTCAACTAGAGGTCTCTGCTAATCTAATAGAAGATACATTTGAATTTAATATCAAAGTCAAGTCATGAAGGCTTCATCTTTCCTGGACTCATTTGGAGGGTTGAGTTCCTCACGTTGCCATCCTTTCCCCAGCAGCACCCCATCTCCTGTCTTAGCCAGAGGGAAGAACAACAGACAAGCTTTGTAGTGTCTAAATAGAACTTTCTTTGAGCCCCTTTCTTGGGTATTTTCACAGAGATGCTTGTGTAACTCAACTTTTGTGTTTCTATCTGACAATCCCATCTTTATCGTGTTGGCCATTATCATTCTATGTTGCCTCTCCTGCCTCTCTGTAGAAACCTGGGAGAGGACAAAGTCATCCATCTTTAATGAATAATTCTCATGATGATGATGACATTTGCCTTCTCTTCCCCTTAGTTATCTGTCTGCAGATAAAATTAATTACTCTGGAAATGAGATTTGCCAATTATTTAACCTGAAGTAATCCCATTTTCCACAGCTCAATCAAAATTCTGGGAGGTAAAACATTTGAAAAAAAAATGTTCTTCATATCCACAATGACAAATCCACCAAAGTACTCATTTTCTTCTGAAAAATATCCCTTTCAGTTTTCTTAGCTCTATAATGATGATGAGGAATGCAAGTCTTATAAAAAATTTAAGACTTAAAAATTTTCAAACTTCTATAGGCTAGGGTTTCTTCAAGGCTAACGGGAAGGTTATTTCTTTAGGTTTGCCACACTAATTTGTCCTGGTCAAGCCAAAATATCATTTTAGTTCATGTGGTATTTAATTGTGAACAGCAATGGCTGGAGAATTTTAAGGGTCACTAGGTCCAGATGTTTGGTCATTAGTCACCACCATATAACCCACCTTCAATATAATAAATATGGATAAAATAAGGAAACACTTCAGCCGTCAACAAGATTAGTGTTCAAGACTAATAGGAGCCTGATTTCTGCTTTTTAACTTTGTTAACATTTAACCCTTTGAGGGCAGAGGATTTTACTTGAAGTAAATCTCTCCTCACACACTCTGCTCTTATTTTCTGAAGTTTATATACCTTCATTAATGGCACGTCCATTCACCAAAGAAGTGCAGGCATGCTTTTAAGTATTTTAATACTTAACATCACACTTCATATCTTTTTCTTAACAACATATTGGAATGTTTAAGAAGGTGGTTTTGTTGGACAGTCAGGTAATTGTCTGATAAAGTGACCTATGTCTGTGGCTATGGAGCAGCCTATTTAAAAGAATTTATTGGACATATTGGGCTGATCTCTACTCCCCCCTACAATAAAAAATCTTTTAAGAACCTCTCAGTGTGTTTACCTTTTTTTCTGATTATATATAGAAAGAAAAGTAAATATCCTAAAATCTTTTATCTCACGTGTGCAATGGAAATAAAAACCTGCAAGCATAAGGTGCAGACCTTGGAATCCCGCTATACTAGAAGCCATTTCTGTAGGTTCCTCTGCAGAAAATCGGGGATAATAACAATACTAACCAGGTAGAGTTAATGAGATTATGTAGGTGTCCAAATAATGCTCATTTTCTTATTTGCAGAGCAATACAGTATACACATAGTTTGAAAATCAAGTATGTACTTGAAAAAGTAGATGAGATTAGTGACTGCAAAGTGAAAAGTAACCAGTCTGGATCCTTTTACTAATATTTTGCTGTTATTTTGACATTATGTAATACCTATGATATCTATTATTTTGCATCTAATCCTTTTATGAAAATTCTCACTTTCATAAGTAACCCCTTGACTCCATATTTGGGGAACTGTTTAATTTTTTTTTCTGTCAAAACAGTCCTCATTCTGTACTAAGTCACTGTAATTCTGTAATAAGTCACTGAATTTTAAATGTATTTTTTCAAATCTTAATTGAAAAACAATTAAAAGAAAATATATATCTTTGGTCAGTTGATTTGGGTTATTAAGATGTATTTTTAATAAAGACACAATGGCAGTTGTGGACCCCCTTGATTACAGATGATCTCTGTACTAGTCCATTGCTTCAGAACCTTAAGCCTGGCTCTGACCTTCTCTAGGCCTTGTGTCCCTCCTTGACCTATCATAGGAGCTAGGTGGCAATGATCCCAGGGAAATTAATCGTTCAAGTGAAGCAAAGTGGTAGGAAAACAATGGATCGCCCCGTCCAGCGAAAATGTGAGAATCCATTGACCAAATCCCACAAAAGCCTCGGGAATCCTTTCTCTCTTCATGAATTGTATGGTTTTCTGTCTTCTTCTGTTTCTTCCTCTCCTTACTCCTGCTTCCTCTTCTCTCTCTCTCTTCCTTTGATTCATTCTTTCCTCTGCTCCACACATTAAGACAAAAAATCTCATCACGTATGGTCTATTCTCATGGTGCAATGCATTTTTATGAAAAGAAAAAAAAATAATTAACTTATTTCTATGTCTATTATATGATTGTAAAAAGCCAAAGTTTTGTACGGACCTATATAATAATTTTCTGTCTTGTTCATTATCTGTTGAAATGTTTTTGTATTTTGAAAACTCAATCAGCTTTTGATTTTAAGTACTGAACTCAAATATCTATTTACTTACCTATATTTTTCAGGAGCATTTTTCAAGACCATTTGTCGATCAAAATATATAAAATGGTTCCATTTACTGTGTATGTGTAACACACACATACATAACTATATATTGTTCACACCAGTGGATGCATGTATGTGCACAAACATGAAAATTAACGTCCATTTGCTCTTATGAATCTAGAAATAAACTTTCCAATGCTTACATCTATCCCTATTGAATCTGGGAAACTCTGTCACAATTTCTGTTATATGCTTTGATGAAGCTAGGAGAAAATATCCAATTTCTTTTTCAAATGTCAACCATACACTTTATAGATTGTTTTTCTCCATCCTCTCCTGTAACCCTGTTAGTTAAATTAGTACAGCTGTCTGAAAAATCAGATTTAAAGCCTTCAAATGTTTCCTTGGTCTTAGAACAGATCCCTCAGGAGACTTTCCACTAGAAAGGTACATTGGATTAGCATAGCCTGTTTTCCTACCACATTCTTTAAACAAAACTGACAGCCCCAAAATAAGGAGGACAATTTATTGTCCGCACGTGGGTGGAATTTCAGGAGAGGATGTATTTTCCCCCTCCCTGTGTGAATTAGACAAAAATAGGTTATTTAGGAAACAATTTTATACCATTTAAATGAACTACAGGAGGTCAAAGAAAATACCTAAAACTGGCAGGTGTCCATCAATGAAATGGATGCTTGCGAAGTGAGAAGAGGTTTAAAAGTGAAGAAAATTAGTGTATCGGCTTCGAAGAGCTATCAACCCAGGCACAATTCTATGATAAAGATACCTGACATATGATAGCAATCTTGACTGCACACACCATGATCTGGTTTTAGTGGAACGCACACATCAGTGGAAGCCGCGTTTATTGATGAGGCAGAAATAAGGAATCGTGAGATCTGAGACAGAATCTGCAACCCCTCAAGAGAAGAATGGGTTTAGCTATGAACACAGCACCTGCTGCTTTTCACCAAGTGAGATTTAGGGATTTTTTTTTTCCTTTTAACTCTGAACAGAGAATTTAGACTTTGGATAATATCTCAGAATTAGAAAACACAACTCTCAGGTGAGAAGTAAAGGTATGTCACCAATTACAGAGAGGTAACTAATAAAAAATAAATAGGAAATATAAGCAAAATACAAAGAATGCTATTGCACCCTTCCAGTTGGGTGGGGGAGGAAATGTGACTGAATACAAACTTGTGTTTGGAAGATCTATTTGGCCAAGGAATTTTCCTCCATGCAACGATAGCCTTTGTATACTGGATTGTAGCTTCTGATTTAGTTTCTGCAGGCACTAGTTGTGCTCGTGGTATAATTCAAATAATGAATCACATTCTTATGTAGTGAAGTTCAAGAATCCCCACACAGACGACCTGCACATGCACCTTCACTTCATTATTTTAACCGCAAAATACACATTTTACTACATGTTAGGCAAAAATGCATCTGATTATGACTTGTCATGCATACCTAAATTTTGTTTTTTAAGAAGCCATACCAAATAGAATAGTCTTCCTTAAGGTGAAAAAAAAAAGCTAGACTTTCAACAACAACAACATATATAATTACATAAAATATATGAGAAAAGACACACTATTTGTTGAGTATTTAATATGGGGCCAACACATAAAGAACGTAGCAATCATCATTGCCATCCAGACATGAAAATTACTGACGGATACCTAGATGGTTCAGTCGGTGAAGCATCTGACTCTTGGTTTCGGCTCAGATCATGATCTCACAGTTTGTGAGTTTGAGCCCTGTGTGGGGCTCTGAGCTGACAGTGCGAACGAAGCCTGCTTGAGATCCTCTCTCTTTTCCGTTCTCCTATGCACTCAAAAATAAATGGATAAACCTTTTTAAGAAAAGAAAGATAATGAATAAACTGAAAGTTTACACCTCTTTTTATATAGCAGAGAATTAAGGTCACAGGTCTCACTGCTATGCTAGAAACCCAAAAGATGGACAGGCAGAGGCAGAGAATCCCTACTTATCTGAAGCAGAAGCACAGAGCAGGACACTACAGTGAAGTCAGTTTCAGTAACAGGACTTCAAACTAGAATTGATGAGTTGCCAGAGACACAGTAAGAGCTAAACACTCAGAGGTGGACCATTCCTGGGGGTGAGGGGTGTAGGGAGCACACTTTCATGAGTTTTACTTCCAGTTGCCTTAACAAGTTCTAACTGTGAAGATTTGAAAAAAAAAAAAAATTACTTCATGCTTCCAACAGGAGGGGGGAAAGTAACCATTCTGAAATATGTCCAGAGCTCTCTGTTCTTAACCAGGTCTGGCCCCAAGGAAACTATTTTACCAGAGCCTAACTGACTGGGGTTTTGCCAGAGTCTAGCCAACCTTGGAGAAAAGAAATGCCCAACGCAAGCCACTGCTGAAGACTTTGACATCAGGAAGGGAAATATCCAACTCAGACAATAAAAGAATGAGACCTAATCATGGAACAATAGATCACTTTCCCTCCCACATTTTACCACCATATTAATATGGTTCCTATAGAATAACAAGAAAACAGCTAAAAGAACTTCAAACCTCAGACCCTGTTTAAAGTGTCTCTAGGAAAACCCAAAAACCACAGGGGGGTGGGGGGCGGTGCATGGAGACAAGGACACTAAAGAAAATTTTAGCCTCTGAAACCATAGCCGCAGCAAATATAAATACACTATACGCCCAGAAGGACATAAAACCTCACACTAAAGGCCAATCTACCTCACTTCCATTTACCCGACAGTCATGTCTGGCTTTTAACAAAAAATAGTAAGGCATAATGAAGATAAAAATACACTCTGTAGAGACAAAGCATCAGGACCAAAACCAAATATACTGCTCCCTAACCCTAATTCACAGGGGATACATTTCAAGACTCCCATTGGATGCCTGAGATTGTGAATAACACTGAACCCTATATATACTATGTTTTTCCTATACATAAATAGCTATGATAAAGTTTAATTTATAAATTTGATACAATAAGAAATTGACAACAATAATAAAATAGAACAATTATAACAATATACTGCAACAAAAGTTATTTGACCATAGTAGCTCTCTCTCTTAAAATATCTTCCTATATGGTACTCACCTTTCTTCTTCTTGTGGTACATGATGTGGGATGGTAAAATTCTTCCATGACGGGATGAAGTGAGGTGAATGACAGGCATCGTGACATAGCTTTAGGCTACTATTGACCTTCTGACAATACATCAGAAAAGGATCATCTGCTCCAGACTGTGGTTGACCACCGGTAACTGAAACCACAGAAAACAAAATCATGGAAAATGAAATCATGGAAAGCAAAAACCGTGGATAAGGGGAGGAGGGGACTACAATATAGAGAAATTTTTAAATGATCATCTTGGGAATTTAAATTAATTATGATTAATATGGTAAGGGCTTCACTGGAAAGGCAGGTAACATGCCAAGAATGGATAGGTAGTGTATGTAGAGAGATGGAAATGCTAAGAAAAAATTAAAAAGAAATGTTAGAAATGAAAAGACTAAGAAAATAAAGTATGCCTCTGATCGTCTCATCAGTAGATGGTACACAGCTGTAGAAAGAATTAGTAAATTTCAAGATATGTCAATAAAAACCCGAAATGCAAAGAGAAAGAAAAAGATGGAAGAGAATATCAGATAACTGTGGGATGATTACAAAAGGTGTAACATATGTGTAATGGGAATACCATAAGAGAAGAAAGAGAGTTGAAGAAATTTTCGAAATAATAATGGCTGAGAATTTTCTAAAATTAATCACAGACACCAAACCACAGATATAGAAAAATCAATCAAGCCATCAATCAAGCAATCCAAACAGGATAAATACCAAAATTCTATACCTAAGCACATCATGTTCAACTTTAAACAAATCAAAGCCAAAGAGAAAATCATTAAAGAAGCCAAAAAACAAAACAAAACAAAACAAAAACATTACCTACAGAAGAAGAGGGATAAGAATAACATTGGATTTCTCTTCAGAAACCATTAAAACTATGTAAGCAAAATGAGAATGGAGTGAAATATTTAAGGTACTGACAGGAAAAAAAAACCTAAAATTTTGTTTCCAACAAAAGTATCCTCAAAAGTGAGAGTATTTTGATGATTATAGTGTGTGAGGGTAGGCTCATTACTTGTGCAAATGTACTACTCTGGTGAGAGATGTTGATAATGGGGGAGGCTACGCATGTATAAGGACAGGGAACATTTGGGAAATTCCCCTCAACTTTTCTGTGAACCTAAATCTTTTCTAAAAATAAAATAAAGCCTTTTAAACCATTACTTTCTTAGATTTAAAAAAAAAGTGAAGCAGAAATACTTTCTCACACAAACAAAACTTAGGAGAATTTGTTGCTGGTTGACTTGCCTTGCAAGAAATGTTAAAAGGAGTTCTTCAAAGAGAAGACATATCACATAGGTCAGAAACTCAAAACTACATAAAGAAAGTGTTAGAGAAGTAAATGAGGGTAAAATATATTTTTTTAGTTTTCCTATTCTTACTTGAGCTAAAAGATAACAATTTGTTCAAAACAATAATAACAATGTATCTGGTGATTATAGCTTATGAGTAAGTGAAACGAATGGCAGCAATATTATAAGGGATAAGAGGGAAGAAATGGGCATACTCTGTTACTATTACTTGCATTACCCATTAAGCAATATAGTATTATTTGAAAGTGATTTTGGATTAGTTTTAAATGTGTATTATAAACACTAGGGCAAATATGGGTCAGTCACCTTAAGTTCACATTTAAGTCATATAATCTATCCAACTTTGTGTTGTAATACTTATATTCTAATATAGATGTGAAAATGAAATATAGAAGAAAACAAATATTTGTAGAAGAGAAAACTAAGGTTCATAGAAATTAGTAAAATTACATAACTGATACGTGGAGGACACATGATTTTAACCCATTTTCATCAGCTTTCAAATCTTGTCATTTCTACCACAGTTTCATGATGCTTCTCATTTATGAGCTATCTTTAAAAGATCAAGAAGCAAACTCATCATTAAATGATCAAAGGAAATCAAAGCATAACATAGATAATATTCTTTCTTAAAAATGATATAATTATAAGAAATATATCGGGAAGTAGCAAATCTACTTGTCACATGTACAGTAAATAAAGGGTGACAGTAGAAAACACCTATTCGAAAAAGTACAATTCTTTATATTCCCAGAATGATACTGTTACCAACCAACTTAAAGGTATGAATTGTGAAAGGATGAAACACTGATGTCCTTCAGTGTTTTATAGAGGCATCCAAGTCCTACTTCACAATTCAGTACAAAGGTTCATTAATTCCTTCAATAAACTCTATCCACCAGGTACAGCATACTCTGAAGGAGACCTCTGATATTTGTGCAGAACAGCTCTAATTGTTAGAAAGTTCATCTTCAGACTGTATTAAAAACTACCTTCATTAGTTCTAATTCTGCTTTTTGAATAAAAACCAGTACCTTTTGGAGCGCATGGGTGGCTTAGTCGGTTAAGTGTCTGACTTCGGCTCAGGTCATGATTTTGCCATTCATGAGTTCAAGCCCCACATCAGGCTCTGCGCTGACAGCTTGGGGCCTGGACCCTGCTTTGGATTCTTTGTCTCCCTCTCTCTCTTCCCCTCCCCAACTTGTGCTCTCTCTCTCTCTCTCTCAAAAATAAATAAACATTAAAAAACTATTTTTGATTAAAAAAAAACCCAGTACCTTTGCCACATGGTATATTTGGACATATTTGAAGTATTGGTGGCCCATGCTTGCAGAGAATTTTGCTTGGCCCACACGTAGTTAAAAACATGAATTGCCAAGATTAAAAATCAGAAGATATACATAATAATAAGTACATTTCACATTTTGGGAAATATTTGAAGGTGTCCAGATCAAAGCTTCCTGAAGTAGTTGCCCCTTAACCAGGGCATGCACTACTCAGTTCAGCACACCCTTCACCAGCTATTGCCCCAGGCAGACCAACTGGCGGCCGCCATTTAAACATCTTGCTCTTTCTTTCTCTCTCTTTCACACACACTCTCTCTCCCTCCCTCCCACTCACTTCCTTCTCTTCCTGACTTCCTTCCTTCCTTCTTTCTTTTCATTCTGGTACCTTTACAACACATGCCTGGTACCTTAGGCAATTCAAATTTGTTCCTAAACCATATGTTACTATACTTCACAAAACTTTATATTCAGAACTAAGCACAGTACTGCATTTTTTTAGACCACCCTCTTTGATCATGATGAAGATAGCAACCACATTACATTTCTTGGGATCCAAATTAAGTTTGTGCTGAATTCACAGTCAAGTAAAATTCTCAAGACTGAAGCACCTATGTCTACACAGCTGGAATTCCTTGAAAACCACTTGTAGACTCAAAACTCCCCTACATCCTACAGGGATACTGGGAGCTCTAGCTAACAGACAAAACATAAGTCACTCCAGCAATGACGCATAGCTGTGTTCTAATAACTCAGCTCTTACCTTTATTCTCACTTGAGCCTTTATTCTGATGATTAGGTCCTTTGGCTGTGCAGAAGCTCCTGCTGGAACCTTGCCATTCCCAAACATGTGCCTGGTCTTTAGACTCAGACTTTAAACTGATGCTGTTACTGACTTTAAATGAACAGCAAATTCCTTGTATCTCAAAATGAACCCTGCTATTGGGTTTCCCTGTTATACCAGCATCGTGATTTGTCATGGCCTCCATTCTAGCTGCTGGGTTAATATGCCAGTCTCTGCACAGGGCTCTGGGCCCCTCCATGACAACCCTATGTCTGCAGACAGGGTGAGAACTAGGTCCGAGGCATTGTTACTGGTCTGCATGATGCTTCTGTTAAAATCACACAGATTTTTTTAAATATAAAAATAGCAGTTAAGTGATGTGATATTTTGTTCCACATCAGTTTGAATTTTTAGTCAATATTTAGTAGTGATATGATAATGTTGTATATGACTATTTTCATTTTTTATTTTTATTTTTTAAGTTATTTAATGTTTATTTTTGAAGGGGAGAGAGAGACAGAGCATGAGTGGGGGAGGGGCAGAGAGAGAGAGAATCTGAAGCAGGCTCCAGGCTCCAAGCTGTCAGCACAGAGCCCGACACGGGGCTCTAACTCACTTAAGCCGTGAAATCCTGACCTGAGCCAAAGTCAGACACTTAACCGACTGAGCCACCCAGGTGCCCCTTAAGGACTATTTTTATATTAGCATAGAGTTACATTCACAAAATATTCACAAAGGGCCACGTTTCCAATTGTTCTTTTCTTTCAGTTACCATCAACCTCCACATTGCTCACTTTAACACCAAACCGTAAGTTATAGTTGGATTTTTTTAGCCAGAGTGTTGCATTTTATGTCCCCTAGTACAATTTTACCTAGTTAGATATATATAGCCTTTCAGTTCATTTTATAAATACTTTTACATCCTTGATTAAGTCACTCCATATATTACATATTCATTCTAATTTTAAAGCTGGAAATTGATCATTATCCCTTTCTTATCTACAAAATAACTAAAGCAAACTTTGAACAGGCCAAGTATAGAGGCTTGTGGCTTGTTTCTACAGATAATTCTCTGAGTTAATATATTTCCCGATTTACTATGTCATTAGGACTTGAGTTTTAGTATTTTCCCCTCTTCTTATTGTAATATTGATGTTTTTAAGCATTGGAGAATATTCTGTATATAAATATGGATTATAACATTTAAAATTCTTAGTTAAAATTTCTTCACCAAAAAGTCCAGATAAAAGTGATAGGAATCTGGGGTATAAAAGATATAAATAATACTTGAATGTAGAATCTGCAGAACTTGGGCTAATTCAAACTGAAACAGGGGAAAAAAGCAGATTCTGGTCTGACTCTTAAGTCTATAAGGTGTGATGAGGTATAAAGAGCACCACAGCTAATAAAAGATGGGGCTTAAGAATCGGTGAGACAACAAGCTTTATTTTAGATATATGGTATGTCAGAGTCCTGTAGAGTATCCAGGTACAGATACATAAAGCACAGATAGATGTATTAATTTGGAACTCTAGAAGTTCTGTATAGGAGGAAAAAGATCTAGAATTCAAAAATGAACAGGCATGATGTGAAGTCATAAGAAATGATTAACTTGCTCAAGAAGAATGTACAGATAAGAAAGGGGAACGTGCAGGAAAAAGAACACTGGGGGACATTCCAGGACTTGTTTAAATTGTAATATTCACTACACCTTGGGTAAACAATATTGGAAAAGAAATGGGAAAACTGGCCAACAACTCCATACCAATCCCCAAAAAGAGCCACTTTCCAATGGTTTCATAGGGAAGTTTCCACACACATTAAGCTTTTCCAAAGCATTAAACAGGAGATTTTAACTGGGAGAGATTTGTGTGTGTGTGTATCAGGGGACATGTGAAAATGTCTGGAGATATTTTTGATTGTCACAACTGGCCAAGGTGGTGAGCGAATGTTCTACGGGTGTCTGGCAGGCATAGGCCAAGAATGTTGCTAAAAGTTCTACATGCGCAGGACAGTTCCCACAGCAAAAAGATTATTGGTCCAAAAATGTCAAGAACCCTGACATGAAGGAAAAATGTTAAGATGGAAGTAGCTTATTCTCAGTTTAAATTCGAAGGTAAATGAAATTCCAAACTAAAACTACCAAAGATGACGATGATAAAACCATGAGTAAAGCTTACTTACAATTATTGACGTAGTTACACCAATAAAATGTGAGCAAGTCCAGTGTTCTTATAAAAATAATATACCATGACAGAGAAGCCTTCATTTCAAGAGTACATGGATGATTCAACGAAAGTCAACCTGATAATAATATTGAATTTCAAAAATAATGGAAAGAAACTGCATCTCAACATATCCCAAAACATGTTTCATACATTTCGATATCCAACCCTAATTAAAAAATAATAACCCCAGGCTAATGATTAAAAAATATTTAGCATGGTAAAAATATATACAGTGTATATTATAAAAATGCTATTCAACAGTGAACTCCTAGGGGCATTTCTATTAGAAATTAGGAACAGGAAAAGTGTGACAATCACTCTGTATTAGGTTGTAGAACATAAAAAGACAAGAAAATATCTGAAAGAAGTGGAAGAGGGGCGCCTGGGTGGCTCAGTCGCTTGAGTGACCCACTTCAGTTTAGGTCATAATCTCAGTTTGTGAGTTCGACCCCGCGTCGGGCTCTGTGCTGACAGCTCAGAGCCTGGAGCCTGCTTCAGATTCTATGTCTCCCCCTCTCTCTACCCCTCCTCTGCTCACGCTCTGTGTCTGTCTCGTAATAATAAAATAAACGTTAAAAAAATTTTGTTAAGAAGTGGAAGAGAAAAAGATCGTTATCTACATAAAATATTTTTGAATGCATAGAGAATTCAAGAAAAAAGGAAGAAAAAATTCAAATTTTGAAAGTATACAGAAAATTTTATTAAAACGACATTTAAAAAATCATTAATTTATTTCATACCGGGACTTATCAAGTAACCATCGGAAGTTAAAATTGTCATTCTGTTCAGTTTAATAATAATGGCAGTAAGTTTAAAATACAGGCTTTATTTTGCTTTGGGCTCCCCATTGTCTCTTCCTCCTATTTTATATAGTAATCTCCCCGTTTTATGGCAGGGAGCTAGAGATGTCCATTACATGCTGCCATCTAGATCCCAGAACCACTCTGGCCATCTGTTCTTTCTGAACCCATTATTTTCCTTTGCTTATAGAGATATCCTATAAAGGTTTCATTGATTTGAAGCTGATTTGTAAGAGTAGTTTTATTGCTTTCAATCAAAGAACTAAAAAACGGACATGTAGAGGACCAAAAGAAAGAAAAATTTAATCACAAAGGCAAAAGAACACATGAGCAATTAGGTGTATGTTGCTCCTGGATGGGGAGACCTAATCAATAAAGGTGTAAGTTTTCTTCCAAATTAATGATTATAACTCTATGCAATCACAATTCCACTATTGGAAGTGTGACCCTTAACTAATTAATACTGTATTTTATTTGAAAAACAAATGCAAGAAAATAGGGCAGTTTTTACAAGTATAATACTGTGGCTCTTCCCTTCAGATAAAATAATAATAATAATAATAATAATAAAGAACAATTAGGTCCTGTTTGTAATAGAAAGGAACAAGAATAAACGCACAGAGGAACATACACTAAAGAAATTCTGGCAGTAACTTCACATATGATAAATTCTAATTGAAAAGCAGTAAAAATTATTCAGTGATACCCTTCCCCCTTTGTAACACACACACACACACACACACACACACACAGATTCCAATTTCATTAACATGTTTAGATTTAAAGTATAAAACCATAAAAGTTTAAAACACAACTTTATCACCTTGGTGTAGGGAGGACTTAGGTTTGGGGAGTGGAGGAAAGACCAAACATCATAAAGTTATGACTGATATATATACATTGACATGAAAATATAAAAATAAAAAACAGTATACAACAAAATTCACCACAAAGTTTAAAATATATTTGACAACTGAAAAGATATTTTATCTCATTAGTAATTCAAGACTGCAATTATAAACAAACAATCAAAGGCTGAATGATTGAACAAACCCAGTGAGAAGAAAACTCCAAACACTGTGGATAGAGATCAGTAAATTTATGAAGGGAAATTTGGTAAAAAAAAAAAAAAAATCCTAAGTGCATAACAATTTCTACTCAAATTTATTTCTAGAATTTATTAAAATGAAATAATGTGACAAAAAAACCACGAATATGCTTGGTTCTTTGAATGTAATAGTAATAATTTGGAAACAGCCTGAACGACCAAGAGTGGTGGATTATTTATGAAAAAAGTATAGCATAACCATGCAGAAAAATACTATTAAGTAATATAAAATCTGAATTATAACTAGAGGTAATGAACAGATATACACAAGCTATCAAGTAAAATAGAGCAGGTTGCTGTATTCAGTATACAGACTCCACTTCACGGAGTACAATCCCAAATTATTAAACAAAGTCTGGAAGAATACACAGCAAATAATTAGAGTGATTACTGAGGCATAGGAAATTAGGATTTTTAATTGTTTTTACTTCATCTATTTTTTGTGCTACTTGCATTTTCACACAGATCAAATATTATATTTATATATATATACATATATAATATATATTTGTAATTGTAACATTAATAGGAGTTCAATTTTGACAGAAAAGTTGGGTCAGGAAACAAAAACAAATCATACATTTTGACCCAATAATCTCACTTATTATAGTTGATTCAAAGAAAATAATTCAAAATGAGAAAATATGTAGAACTATTTTATTGGATCAAAGTTCATAACTGCAATTATTAAAACCAATAATGTATCCAACAATAATAGAATATGCCATTTGATCTATTACTATAAAGCTATTTATATATATATATATATATATATATATATTTAACATTTATTTATTTTTGAGACAGGGAGAAACAGAGCATGAACAGGGGAGGGTCAGAGAGAGGGAGACACAGAATCTGAAACAGGCTCCAGGCTCTGAGCTGTTAGCACAGAGCCCGACACGGGGCTCAAACTCACGGACCGCAAGATCATGACCTGAGCTGAAGTCAGCCACTTAACCGACTGAGCCACCCAGGCGCCCCAAGCTATTAAAATATATTAATGAAGTTTTGTGAGAAATTGGCACAACATATTTGACAAGAATAATAAGTGACAAACAAGATATAAATTGTATGTGTATAAACATTACAGATGTGTGCATACTGACGATAGACTGAGACAGGCATTATTAAGGTTGGTAGGAATCTTGTTAGTGTGTATATTTCCTTCACTTCTTCACAGCTTCATAGGTTCTACTTTTTTCCAGTTTTACTCACTAACTTCTAAGCAACATGAGGGCAACCACGTATCTATTTACCTATACTTTTTGAATAACATTATTACAATATTTCTACATACACACCTAACCGGTATTGGTCTTAATCTTCCAGAAAAAAAATATCACCCAAACAGGGAAATAGTTTATAAAAAAAGAGAGAGGGGCCCAGTAAGGGGAGGCTGGGTGGCAACACACAGTGAGCACTGATACTGTTCTTTACTCGTGCCAGGCACTGCTGTAAGCATGTAACACACATTGACTTCTTTGATCCTCATCCTATGATGCAGGTACTATTGATAAACTATTTTACAGATGAAAAAAAGGTGAAGGTAAATAGTCCTTAACTGCATATGAACTTGGGTAGTCTGGAACATTCTGGCTCCAGAGGTTGCCATTTTTAACTACTCATGTCATCTAATATGGCTCTTTGGTATTGTTATTAAAGGAATATATACCAGAGGTGCCTGGGTGCCCCAGGTGGCTCAGTTAAGTGTCCAACTCTTGGTTTCAGCTCAGGTCATGATCTCGCAGTTCATGTGTTCAAGACCCCAGTCGGTCTCTGTGCTGACTGCTAAGACTGGAGTCTGCTTCAGATTCTGTATCTCTCTCTCTCTGCTCTTCCCCCGCTAACATTCTGCTTCTCTCTCTTTCAGAAATAAATAAATGTTTAAATAAATATTTTAATTAGAAAAACATAAAATTAAGAAACAAATTGCATATATTTAACTTACACAGAATCCAGACTATTTGGGGGAATTTATCAGTCTTCATTATTTTTTGTTTTGTGGGTTTTTATTTTATTTTATTTTTTTGAGACAGACCAAGTAGATAAGACTGGCGATTGCAAAATATGGTTGGTTGAATTTTTCTGAATCATCTTAATGGATTGCTGGCAGTGGAACAGAAATTTCCATTATATAGAAAGGAGCAGCCACTAATTCTACTCAAAGCCAATCGACTGAAAGATTTTGCTCAAAAATGTTGTAAAGTCATTTGCAATGCAACACTAAAAGTATTTTCAGGGAGACAAAATGATTATTTTTAGCAGGGAGATTCTCCACATGGTAAAAATGTGTTCCCCACTTGTACTTTGTATGCTTTTGGTAAACTGTAAACTTTACAGATTAAGCTTTACACCTACTGTCAATGCAGTACAGTCAGCTACTAAGCTATTTAAATTGTAAGGATGACTAACTTGTACATCTTAGAGATAATGGTCTACAAACATAATCATGCCTTCATAAGAAACTTCTTTTTTTCTCATTTCAAAATGGTTTGAGACCACTGTATGCCTATAGCTGGGATGGTCCTATCTAGTCTAATGTTATTTTATTTTTTTCGTCCACTTGACAATAAGGAACATAATTATCTTTTCAGCAGATCTAACAACGGTACTGTGAGATATTAGACAATCTACAAAAGCAAAACATTCATATTTTATATCTCTTTCAGGTCAGTGAAACGGACAGTAGTGCTGTTCTGTTTTGTAATATATGGCAATTTTTTTTCTGATTTTGAAGCACCCCGTGCCTTCCAAAGAGAGTGAATCTTATGCCTCAGAAAGATAACATACATAAAAACAGTAGGAAGAATAAAGAAAATAGAGAAAGTATTCTTCTTCATCATTCTTATGTCTTAACTCTTGATGTCTTTTTTATTGTATTACATCTCTCTCTCCCTTTCCTTCAGTCTACATATCAAACTTCCCTCCTTTCATCCTACATAAGGTAGATTCCCCGCTATTCATCACTCAGTGAAGACATCAGTCTATTTGGGGTAATGTCAGGGAACTTACCTCACATTCCAAAATTTTCATTAACTTCTGTTTAAACAGTGGAAGTGGATGAGCCTTCAATTCACCATATTGTCACTAAAAAATCTAATGTATCTAGTTAAAGCATTTGTGATTCGATACTTCCTTTTTTGGTCTTTAAATTCCTACATCCATCACCTCAAATAGATCCCAGTTAGATTCACAGCAGGAAACATCAGGAAATATAAAACACGTGCGCTTTGATATCAGAAAGAACTGGGTCCCCGACCGTATTTACGATTTCATGTTTGTGAGTCTACCATTGACCTACATAATCTCTCAAAACGTTGGCTTCCATATCTGTCAAGTGAATGCAGTAGTAAAGCCTCTTAAATTCTCATGCAGCTTCATATACATCCTCTGTCATTTAGTGAACGCTCTATGTGTGCTAAGTATTGTATATTTTTTCTTTCTATAAAATTAAATCAAGTCCTCTTTGGACAGCTATTTTTAAGATTCCTTAATATTCTTTCATACCTATATGATACGAGGTATATACACTCTTTGCCTCTCTGTCTTTACAGGCATGGCCGAATTATAAACCAAACGTTGTAAAACGTCCAAAGTGGTATGGTGTTTGTTTGAGAATTCGATGTATCTTACAGACTAATTTGGATTCTTGATGTTTAGTTTTCTCTTTCATTCTGCCTGCAACCAAGATGATAACTGAACAGAGATACAAGAAATGTTTACAGTTTAGTTTATCCTCTCGAGTTCTTCATTAACTTGCTGTGGGTGTTGTTCTTTTAAAAGGCCAAGGTTCATGGTTCTGTTTTTTAATTGCAATTCACTCTTTCCTACTTCTTCCGGGAGCATCGGCTTTATCACTGCTTGTGAGATTTACAGCGCTTCCTTCCATCGTCAGCTTGCTAATAGGCAGTTGTTGTTCTCCCTAGAGTCTCAACGAGGAAATATGAGCACGATGTAATTGCTACAGCTGGAATCGCATTCCACTTCAGAAGCTTCTTAACAGCATTCTCAGATGTGTGAATATCCATTAGTGACCCAAGGGGATTACTCCCTGGCACCAAGTTTACCTTTACGAGAGGCCTGGACGATGAGACTTTCCCCTCCCGGAAGCAGACGGTGAGGAGAGGCAAGGGCAGAGAGTTGGTGAATCCAAAAAGAAAACGTGTGGGGAAAGACAGTGCTTTTCAAAGGGAGGAATTCAGAAGGAAAACTATAACATTTGGCCTTGGGGGTATGTAAGTTTAATATTTATGTTGAGTAAATAGCTAACATATTTATCAAAACATCCAAGGGCAATGAGGCTAAGTAACATGACTTGATCTTCCTGTGTCTGTTTATGTGGATGGTAATTGACAGTAAGCAACACTGAACTTTCACTTCCTGTTCACTGTATCTAGGACAGACAATGCTGGGAGGATGACTCAGTTGCTCCAGCAGCAACTGCCCTTTGAGGAAAAAGCTTCCTGATTTCACCATGTCCCTTTTTAAATATTTCTACTCTTCCTGCCCACCCCCAACAGTTCTTCAGCTTCTCTTTTTGCAACAGCATCTCTAACCACGGTCCCCCTAGAGGTTATAGCAATCACAAGGCTCCCCTTCACAGTGTTCAGATTAACGGAGAAAAATTTTTGCACGGATGTGCCTATTTTACAGAAGAGGTTCACGGGTTTTCTTGCATAAATGATGTCTGCATTATTGCATTTGAGCCAACAATGTGAAAGCCTACCACGTGTTCAAGTAATACGCACAGTGAGAGGAGAAGCAAAGGTGAAATTCTAGGGTGAAATTTATGATTTAAACCCATGATATCAGCTACATGAGGAGAGAGTTCAATTCAGAACCTGGAAAGTATCTGGCCACATTGTACAGTTTTTCACAATGCCTAGTAGAAAATTTTGCTTCTAGTAAAAAATATACTATTTAATATGAGTGTAACAAATATAAGAGTTAATAAGGTATAGTTTAAAATGGCAAGTTTTGATCAAATGAATGAATGAATGAATACAAGGATCATTTAATTAGAAATTTCTTAGGCAAGAGTAATGGCTTCAATGGTTCATGAACAGATGGGTATTCAGATTTCATCCATTAGAGCATGTTTCACAACCCTGGCTGCATATTAGAATCACCTAGGGAGCTTTAAAAAAAATGTTGCCTGAGCCCCACCTCCAGAAATGTTGATTTAATTGGTCTGTGGTGGGCCTAGGCATGGGTATTTATTAAAATCTCCCCAGGTGATTCTAATATGCAGCCAGGGTTAAGAGTCACTACATTACAACCTTGCAGGTAGGTTCTTAGAATGACTTGCAGGTTAGAAGAATAAACGTATCTTGCTGATCTGTGAGGGAAAGGGAACTTTGTGTGTGTGTGTGTGTGTGTGTATGTGTGTGTGTGTGTGTGTGTGAGAGAGAGAGAGAGAGAGAGAGAGAGTGAGAAGAGTATGGGGAGGAAGGGATATTGGGAGAGAGGAAGAGAGAGAAGAAAGAGAGAGGAAGGGAGGGAGAAAAAGAGAGAGAGAAAGAGATAGTCTGATTATTCCAAGTTATAATACTATAACATTTATTCAACAATCCCAGTATATATATATATATATGTGTGTGTGTGTGTGTGTGTGTGTGTGTGTGTGTATGGAGAGAGAGAGAGAGAGAGAGAGAGAGAACATATGTATCTATAGAGAGAGTTCTTACTATCACATAGTCTGTTAAGTATTAATGCTATAATAGTGAATATTAACAGACTGTTGTGGAGCTTATAATCTATTGGAAGGAAACAGACATTAACCAAATAAAGTAAAAATGCCTATGAAATTCTAAGTGGCAAAAGCCATGAAGCAAAAACCACATAGTGTTATAGGAAAAGCGTTCTTCTGTATTCATTGGAAGGCATGGGTTTTCTGATGAAGTGATTTTTGAACTGAGATCTTAATTACAAGCAAAGATGAGGAAGTGAAGTGATATAAGACAGAGGGAACTGCATGTGCAAAGGACCTAAGCCAGTAAGGTCATCACAGAGACCAAGGGAAGGATTAGTTTGATATGTGCCTGGAAAAATAGGCAAGAGTCAGTTCATGCTTGTTGGCCATGTAGTGTTGGTTTGTGAGATAAATTAAGGCTTTTGATTATTACACTAAAAGCTGAGGAAGTCAATGAAGCATTTTAAGAAAAAGTGAGGTATCATCATACTTGTATTTATAATGGCCATCTAGTCATTAGGAGGAGAATGTATTGGAAAAAGATAAGAGTAGATAAGGGAGACTAGCAAACTAGTCTGGATAAGCAAAGGTAGAAGTCTGGCTTAGGGTGAGAGCAGTTCAAATGATGAGTAGTAAAGGATTTCAAAGGGTATTTAAAATACAGAATGTAGCACTGAGGTAAAAATGTTGAAGAAGGGAACCATGTTTGGGGAGAAGTCTATGAATTTTTTTTGTACATACCAAATTAGAGTTACTTTTATTTTCTGTAAACAGAAATATCAAGCTAGTTATAGGTTTTGTGGGTCTGAGGCACAAATAAGAGTTTTTTTAATATGAAATACAGATTTGAGAGTCATTTGCAAACAAAGTAGGGTAATGAATACCATCAGATGAAATTCTTTGAGAGAAAGTATAGAGTTTGAAGAGAAGAGAGCCTAGGGCTTGATCTTTAAAAACATCTGGTACTGTGACCAGAAGAAAACTAGAAAAGCATGTCTTACATTTATTTCAAATTTTTCCCCTTTCATTGTCCTGCACTTGTGTATCATGATATAGATGTTTCCATGAAGTTAGAATTCATTTAAACCAAAACAGTCATTAATGTCTTTGTTCCCCACCAATAGACTTCTCAAAGTCCTAGATTCATTAAAGTTTTGTAATAGAAACACACAGAGATTGTTGTCTCCAACAATCTGTTGCTCAGAGGAAAATAGATGATACAAAAGGGAGTGAGAGGTTTAAAATTATTTTAACACCCAAAATGTTATGAAAATTAATATGGATCTAATCAATAGGGTGCTGGTAATTAACAACTAGTTCTCAAAAATGGAAAAAAAAATCAAATCTGGTTTAGGACAATTGTCCATTTTTATGGTGAAATATTCCCATCATGGCTGATTTCCATTTTCCAAAATGTCACTGAATTCAGAGTTTAGAAGAGATTCACAAAATCCATTCTTACAAGCCAGTTGGAACCAGTTCGAGATGAAAAAATGAAATCTCAAGAGACCACCCAGCCTCCATAATTTCATAGTCCTAGCAAATGGAACATCTGAAAAAGGCCAGATGATCTCATGAGTCCTGTGTTTTTTCTACTCGCCTTGGTAATAATAGTGGTATAGACCAGTGGTTCTCAAACTATGATCCTGGGACTAGCAGTCTCAACTGTATCAGTACAATTCATAGACATGCAAACTCACAAGCCATCCTCAGACCTACTAAACTGGAAGATCTAGGACCGGGCAATGTGTGTTTTACCAAACCTTCCAGGGGATTCTGATGCATGCTAAAGTTTGAGAATCAGACCTGAACAATAATATCTTGATATTTGGTGGGTTTTTTTTCCAAAGAGTTATTATTCTCTCGGCCATTTTTCCCATAAGCCCTAATTCTAATAACAGTATGTATAGAACTGTCCTATAGGGAAATCATTCTGGAAGCTTTGTTAAATTCAACAAAGGGAAATTGAAAATGTAGAGAAAAATTAAGATCCTGATTTATTGTGCTGTGAACAGAATAAAAAATGGTCCCAAGGTGGAATCTGTAGCAACATCTTACTGGAAGTGAAGCCTAACACGGAGAGAAATTTTAAATTCCTCCAAGGTTTTCAGCTTGGTGAGCTGGAGGAAAAAGGGTTCTACCAAAATAATAATTATTATAATGATTATATATAATTATAATTATAATTATAAGTCTTATCCACAGACCTATCCTTGTTTCTCTAAAATCTGTTGCTATGATTCCTTTTCTTTTGAACACACTAAGTACTATAAATGAATCTCCAATAACATATATTCTCCTTAATACTATTTTATTTCCAGTCTCTCCACTTGTGGATGCAGGGCTTTATTCATCTTTATATCGCTTGTAAAGTTGGCAGAGTGTCTTTAACATAGTAGATAGCTCTAGTAGCAGAAATACAGAATCTATATGTAGATGAATCACTTCATATGTTGAAGTGCAGAAATCACTTCATAAAGATGATTAATTTGGTCATATTTACTTCGACACCTCAGGACAATGGGATGCGTGAGGTGAAAATAGAAAGAACTATTGGAGTCAATTTTCCAGGAGTGGTCAGAACCACATAGAAACATTCAGACAAATTCAGTTCAGAGCTGCCTGGGTGGCTCAGTCAGTTAAGCCTCTGATGTTAGCTGAGGTCATGATCTCACAGTTCATGGGTTTGAGCCCCACATCAGTCCTGTGCTGACAGCTCAAAGCCTGGAGCCTGCTTCAGATTCTGTCTCCCTCCCTCTCTGTCTCTCCCCTGCTCACATTCTGTCTCTCAAAAATAAGCACACATTTAAAAAATTAAAAAAGAAGCCCGTTGAAACCAATACATTCTTAAATGTAATAAGATCAAGTACAATAAGTACAATAAGCGTGTACTCCACATATATTAAATCCCTGATTTTAGTGCTTGTCTGATTTGTTTATAGTTCCAATAGTTTGGGATCCTAAAAGTGTTAACCCTCGCATTTTATATTCATATAGAAGCCAACCTCAATTATGGAAACTATTTTTATTTTTATTTTTTAAGTTTATTTATTTATTTATTTTGGGAGAGAGAGAACACACAGGAAGGGCAACAAGAGAGGGAGAAAGAGAATCCCACGCAGCTCTGCACTGTCTGCACAGACCCTGATGTGGGGCTCGAACTCACGCACCGTGAAATCATGACCTGAGCTGAAATCAAGAGTTGGACGTTTAACGGACTGAGCCACCCAGGCAGAGCATGTTTTTAAAATTTAAAGGTAGAATCATCCATCCAAAGATATTTTAAACGTTAATTCTATAATATTCTCCCTCTCTGACATATTTTAGCTAGATGGAAGAAATGTTTACATTCACATTTATGTATCAAAGTGTGCGTAAACTTGTTTTCAGAAAGTAAAATAGAAAGTCCCAGTAAGTTTATTAAATGAATAGACATTTTTGAGTTGGTGAGCAAAACTTAAGTGTGTTTGCTACAGGAAGGAAGGAAGGAAGAGAGAGAGGGAGAAGGAAAGGAAAGGAAAGGGGAAAGGGAAAGAAAAGAAAGAAAAAGAAAGAGAGAAAGAAAGAAAGAAAGAAAGAAAGAAAGAAAGAAAGAAAAGAAAGAAAGAGAAAGAAGAAAAGGATTTGCATATTCTATACATTTTTAATTTTATTAAAAAATATTGTATTTTTTGGATACAGTCCCACTCCTTACATTCTTCTACCCTGAAATAAACTAAATTATATGGATCTGGGTAGCAAAGAGCTGCAACAAGATTCCTAGAATTGAACCAGCTCTGTCCCTTAAACTATGACCTCAGAGAGTTTATTTCATATAAGTCTCAATCTGAAAATATGAGATAATAATAATACCTACCATAAGGTGTTGTTCAGAAGACTAATATTTTGTTCCAAATAGAGAAATTAGCCCAGCACTTGAATATCCCAAGCATCTAAAACCTAGATAAGCACATTTTAAGAGGTAAGAATTTAATTACTTGAAAGTTTCTCAGATAAAGAAATTCTTATTTATTTTTAGTTGGAATAATTATATTCCAGTTATGTTTTTGTTTAAAGAGTATTTGTCTTTTATTTATTGAACTCTGCATAGATGAAATAATATATCTTAGATTTGCATAAAAAGAGAAGCAACAGATGAAATAAAATTAGACATGTTGAAATTAGAACATATATACATGGGTTTTATTTCACTAATTCATTCACTTTTGCATATATTTGAAAGTATGTAATAAAAATACTAAGAATAATTTAATGAACTAGACTTTCCTGTGCCTTAATTCTTTTTGCTACTCTTTGAAAAGTTTGACTCTCAAGTAGGCAGCTGCCTGGACTGGTCATGGGCAACTGCCCATGACTTCAGAGGCTGCGAAAACATAGAAAGATCACTGAAGGGGTGGGGGGGGGGCATCCCACTGACCCAAACATGCAAACCAAAGGGATTTTTCTGCAAAAAAAGAATATATTATATATAAATACATTTTCAATAAATATGAATAAGAACAGTACTTTTTTGTGGCTCAAAGATTTAGTAACCTAGTTAATTTAGAAAATGGTAAAGTTGGTGAGACATATTTACATATTGATTAGCCAGCAAGAAATAAGGCAATTTCAGATAAAGTAATATCGGAGTAATCAAAATATGGCAAGTGGTGGCCAAATGACAAATTTACCACAACTATTAAAAAAGGGAATACTTTTCCAAACTTTTATAAATCTGCCCTTGTGGAAAAACTTTTTAAGTAACAGATATGTCACCCGTTGTTAAGTTATTATTGTGCAAAGGAGAATGTTTGACTTCCAAGGAATTTTGATAAGGAGGTAACTGATATGTTTTAATTAGACCTGCTCTTACAAATGTCCTAAATGAACCTAAAATTTTGGGTTTTATCTTTTACACATACAGGACTTTCTGACAACCAGATACTGGTAATTAAATATAGATCCTGTGTAAAGATGAGAAGCCATAAATCATAGTATGTTTCTTAAAATAACTTAATTTATTGTGTATGTATTTCAGAAAGCCTGGCACATGTTAACGTGCTCAAAACTAAGCAAACAAATCCTGTGATGTTGCACTCGAGATTTGTTGTTATTATTATTATTATTATTGTCATTAAGTGGTTAAAAGAAGCAACAGAGACAAAGCTGTATTTAAAAATAAAACCCATTTGGGAGCGCTTGGGTGGCTCAGTTAACCATCTGACTCTTGAGTTTGACTCAGGTCATGATCTTCTGGTTCATGGGATCAAGCCCCAACTCAGGCTTTGTGCTGACAGCAGGGAGCCTGCTTGGGAATCTCTCTCTCCCTCTTTCTCTGACCCTTCCCCACCCATAGAGACACACACACTCTCTCTCTCTCTCAAAATAAATAAGTAAATTTTAAAAGATAAATAAAAATTTTTCAAAACCCATTTGTTTAACCTCAGAAGAACTTCTTCTGATATTCTCATCCAAATCTAATCATCAGACTATTGAAAAGAGGTCATCTTCTGTAAAAAAGGGAAAGATTAAATTGGATAATATTATTTTTATAAATCATAGTATTACAGAGCATGTTCTTTAAACTGAATTTATTGATACTCATGGGCAGAATCCATGGCAGTTTTCTACCTAAGTGGTTGTTTGCATACACTTTGATTTATATGCAAAGAATACATTGAGAAACCATGGAGGAACATCTTTTGTTGTTAACCTTACTTCCTTAGGTTATGGCAGTATAACATCCATGGGTATTTTCTTCTAATTTTAAGTTAATGCTAATGAGTTATGGTGTACAGGGAAAAAGTGCTTGGAGCTTTATCGTCTGGGGGTACATTTTATTTTTCAACCATCCAAAGTCCCTCTTTAGCCCACATGGAATTATTATAGGATGTTACTCACCATTAGTGATAACCCTTGACTTTTGTCATGCTATCAAGTAGTAGGCTGGAAAAACAAGTTAGCCCTAGGTTGGGATATGCTCACAAACTCTTTTCCGCTGCATTTAGACCGTATTAGTGTTAAGTTACATTGCATTCATCATGATGACATGAATACACACGATGCAGTGTAGGAACAGACACCTGACCCAAACTTCTAAACTCAGAGTCCTTCCCCTTCGCATGGGCACTTCTTGATACACCGAATAACAGAACAGTTCTTTCAGTTGGCTGGACAGGCTAATCAAAGCTGAGCACACTATAAATACGTGAGATGTCTCAAACTACACTCCGGACGTTGTGTATTTTGTTTTTTTGCATCGCATTTCATGTCATATTTCATTAAGCTGCATGTTATTTTTTCTTTGTGCACAAATCTCCTGATAGAGATTGCCCTTTGGAATAGCTCATGAAATGAAGGCATACCCTTATAATAGAAGGCATAACTGGCAAAGAAATAAATATGTCTTGTGTTTGTCATATGCATACTTTAAAGGGAATGGAATCCAAATGTCTTTATTCTATTAGACATAAATTATCAAATTTTTGGAGGACTAGCCCAAGAAATGTTTGCTTCCCACTTGGAAGAAGAGTGTATTAACACATGTACATCAATCTAAATGTCATACATTCTATTTATGAACTGTAAGGAGGATTTAACAAACAGAACACATTTTCTCACCCGCATTCCTTTGTATCTCTCAAAAATCTTCCTCTCTCTCTCCCTCCTTCTCTCTCTCTCTCTCTCTCTCTCTCACTCAGTGAAGTATATTTTCTAAATTTTATGCAGCTCTCAACGCAGGAAGAAAATCTGTAGTCTGTTCTTCATTTTTTATTCAGATTTAGGAATAATACTGTAAGGAAATTGTGCAAAGAAATTGAACAGGAGTACTATGAGGACTGCAGGAGCCTATGATAACTAGATTACACGAGCAGATAGAAATTCTGTTTGTTTGTTGTTTTATTACTTTTTTTTTATTGAAGTACAGTTGAAGCAGACAAGAGGATCAAGGTGTGTATTGAGAGAACCAACGGACATTCATGGTGGTTCAAAGATTATTGCACAGTTTTTGCAAAATGGTTCACATAAATATTTAGTTTGGGCTCCTAAATTAGTGTGACAGAGGAATGTATTTAATAGATACTAACCATATGAGATTACTAATGGTTTGGTTACTAATTAGAGGTTTGGGGCATTTTTACATTTTCAATCCTGTCATTCTTTCTCACTATCCCTCCAAGGTATTGATAGTTTTTTTGGTCCTGATAGCTAAAGGCAATAGGTATATCAAACAGTCTTTTTCATAAGTTGCAAAAATCCCTCTCCCATCTGAAAATGGGTTTTTGGTAAGCTGCTTCCCCAGAGGATGTTTTATAATCCAACCCCTGGTGGAAAATGACCCTCTAGAATGTTGGAGCTTTGGGTTTTTGTTTGTTTGTTTGCTTTTGGTTTAATTTTTTTAATGTTTATTTATTTTTGAGAAAGAGAGAGACAGAGACAGAGCACAAGTTGGGGAGGGGCAGAGAGACAGGGAGACACAGAATCTGAAGCAGGTTCCAGCCTCCAAGCTGTCAACACAGAGCCTGAAGCGGGGCTCAAACTCGTGAACCGTAAGATCATGACCTGAGCCGAAGTCGGGCACTTAACCAACTGAGCCACCCAGGCGCTCCTAGAATGATAAGGTTTTTATTAAGAATCAAAAGATCATGAATAACTATGAACCAAATTGAAAATAAATAACCATTTCCTTGCTTTAAACATTTAAAATTGTATTAGGAGGCAATTTTTCCATTTGGTACTTAAGTATTTTTAATAACAAAGTAGTATCCAGCATCATGTAATCCTATTGATAATATTGTAGTAGGTTAAATACTGGCACCTGAGAAGATATGCCTGCATCCTAACCCTGGAACCAATGAATGTGATCTTATTTGGAAAAAAAAAAAAAGAGTCTTTGCAAATGTGACTAAACTAAGGATCTCAGAATGAGATGATTTTGGATTATCAAGATGGATCCTAAATCCAGTGACAAATGTCCAAGTGCCCGTATAAGAAATACACAAAGGAAAAACAGGGAGATGAGGAAAAGCCAAGTGAACACAGAGTCAGATAGTGGAGTTGTACAGCCATAATCCAAGGAATGCCAGAAGCATCCAGAAGCTGGAAGAGGCATGGCAAGATTGTCCACTAGAGCCCTTGGAGGGCACTTGGTTCTGCTGATACCTTCATTTCAGACTTCTGGTCTCCAAAACTCTAAGGAAATAAACTCTTTGCTATAAGCCCTCACTTTCTGGTAATTGATTATGGTAGCCCTAGCAAACGAATTTAGTGTCCAATGGAATAAATTGAAGAATCTATACCCTTCCATTGTAATTATAGACCATTAGAAAGGCAAAGGCAGAAGCTCTACTTTGGGTCATCACCAGATGCAGTAGGTGCTCAATAAAAATGTGTGATATGTCATCTATCATTTCTTTTAATACCACAATTCATGTAAAGTGGCAAATGTAAAAGACAGAAAGCAAATATTTCAAATCCTGTGGGTTTTCAAAATTGTTTTAAATATGTAGGATGAGGGAAGCAAATTTTCTGCATTTCTAATGTTAGTGTGGAATCAACAGAAATCAATGAGACTGAAAGAGAACCACATAACTATCCGTTGTGAAAATATACTCTGTAATACATATCTTTTCTGTGAAAGGAAATATTCATTTGAAAAGACTGTCAATGTACTATAACTTGCTTTTGCCACAAAACCATGAATTGAACAGCACAAGAGTTATATACTGTTTTCATGTAATATGAGATACACACAAGAGAAAAAAACACAAAATGTCTCATATATGTTATGAAGCACAGTAAAAGAGCAAAGATGAACCCTCATCTCCATTCACTTAAGAATTAGTACATCAGGAATGAGATTTTAGCTTTGTGTCTCTTACTTGGTTTCATGCCCGTTCCTCTTCCACAACCCCGCCCCACCTGTATTGTTTTTCTTTTGTTGCTGAAAAAAAGTAACAAACTTAATGGCTTAAAGCAACAACCATTCATCACCTCAGAGTCTGAGTTATGTGCCTCGTGAAAAAAATGAAAGAATCATGGAGCTGTGCTTATTAAATACTCCACTGTATTAATAAAAACTTCTGTGTCCCAAAATGCTCGGGCCCAAAATGCTAGTTCCCAAGTCTGTTTCTAAGGTTTCTGGCCCAGCAGGCCCAGGGTATTCGGAACCACTTGAGAAATAGATACTAGAATAAGATGGAACTCTACATTTTCTCTTTATTTCCAGTACAGCTAGATTAGAAAATGAAGTTTGATTACCACGACAACCTCAGATGTCATACTCCTCCTTCTCCTGCAATCAAATGTACCTCCAGCCAAAAAAAGCAAATGAGAAACAGCAGAGCCTACTAACACAAGTTTATCGTGGGGAAGAGAAAGCAGAGAAGAAAGTACACACCATGTAAAAGGCAATTTATTGATTCACACAGGAGCACAGGCTTTTCACATATTAACTCTCCTAAGCAGTGGACAGGATGTTGCAAGTCTGGGCTCCATCACCCAGCCCATGCAGACCCTGGTGTCTGTACGAGCTGCTGCCTCACCTCAGCCTCTCCCTCCTTCAACCCAGTTTATTGTAATGTCGCCATCCTTCTGCACCTCATCCACCCAACAGGTCCTATCCCTCAAGAGACCATAGAAAACTTTAGCTAGAACATGGAGATTCTCAGAGTATGGTTGGAGACAGGAAGCCACATTGAAATGTGGGAAAAAATGTAATGGCCACCAATGAAGGGGCACTTTCAAATGTCCTTGCAATGAAGGAAGAAGATACTGAAGCATTTATTAATTTGGCACTTTCTTGACATTTGATTGCTTGTATTTCTTGGTTGATTATTAGCACTTTGTTCAAACAGTCACGTACACATCTATTACTCTGACTAGACTGTATGCATCTCATAACAGGGCATTAATCTTGCATTTCTGTTTACAGTACTCAGTGGTAATTGCTGGCTCTATAGACACTCGGAAACTTTAAGAAATGAAGATGTGTTATCAGCTACGAAACTTTAAAAGTGACTTTAAAGAAGGAAGAAAAATCTTAGCTAGAGTAATTAAGAAAAGATGCTGCCAGTTGTATCAAACCAGCTTGGCAGACTGACCTAGAGGAACTCATTGATCAAGATAGATGGCCAGAAGATCCAGTTCTAAAACCTAAAGGGATGAGATCAACATAGATTTGATTTTGACTGGTGTTTATGTCAAAGGTAGCCTGATCTAGTGCAGGCAAACCTGGCAACTAGAATCATCAGGGAATCGCATTATGTTGGGTGGGAGGCAATGCTATTGAGCAGGACAGTGGTTCGTTTTAAACTAGTACCCCAGTCAGCAAATGAAAGTACAGAGAGTACAGGGTATGGTGTTTATCCCTACAAGACAAGAACTTACATTGGCAGTGCAAGTGTGGGCTCTGAGTGCAGTGTTAAATCTAACAAGGGGATTGCAGTGCTAATTAGGAACTGAAACTTACTGCAAGGAATGACTAAAAGGACTAGCATGTGTAAAAGGATAAGAGAAAACTCTGGCTTAGTGGGTTTTCTAGTCCAGAGCTCAAACATAGAAATATCCATACATAAAAGTGCCAACATCAAATATAACAAGCATTTTAATATGAAGCCAGCTTTGGCCAGGAGATTTTGCTTTCAGCTTAAAAGTAGGTGTGTATAAATTTGAAAGATACTCTAGAAGATGAGAGCTGAATACAATGCTAAAACTTTCGAAGAACAAACAATATCAATAATCTGCAGCAATGTAACAGCACTCTAAAGAAATGGTGATAGGAAATTATAGTATCCATGCATTCCTTTATAAACCTATATTGCTAAAAGAGAATTATGTTTTTTTTTCTTCTGCAATCTGTTTTCTTTCCATAAAACCAGGATTCAAAGTGACATGTATTTGGTGTTTTTGTTTTCAAAACATATACTATCTTAATTTCTTGCATTCCTCTCAATGCATGGATTTAAGGAATTTTACTATATTTGACTGTCTTCATCATACGGAGACTGGAAACATATGACATGGAGCTTTATTAGCATCTCCTGGCGGTCTTCCTCACTTCATCTAGCATGGCACAGCGTGATCACGGATATCTACTTCTCTTCCTGGGCATCCAGGGAAAACTGCATTTCCAAGTTCCCCTCAAATTGAGTTGGGGCCATGTGACTGGCTTCACACTGTTAGAATGTGGCCTCTTCTAGGCCTGCGTGTTCATCCTCCCTCCGTGCTATTTCGACAATGATCTCAGACACTGTATATTCAAGATGGCAGGGTCACAAGACAGAGGAGCTCGGGCTCCTAGGTCACCACTTGCCCAACCCATTATCTTTTTTTATGCTGTGAACAAGAAATAAACTTTTATTGTGTGAAGCCATTGAATTCACATGGTGTTATACACTACAAACACCAGCATTAGTTAGTTCGGCTACAACATCTAGCCTGAGTTAAAGGCCTTCCATTTCAGTATTGCAAAACCATGTTTACATGTCTCATAACTTTTATCAAAGTAACCTTTTTTCAGTTTACTTCTCTCTATTTGGCTTGCAATATAAACACTAGCTAAACCAGCTAAAAGCATTTTAAAAGCATTTGGTAAATATGTGTATTTTTATTATCATAGCAGAAGTTAAAGGAAATTTGAAGCTTCGTTTCACCCCTGAAATGAAGAGAGAATATAAAACCAAGTGGGAAATTCACTAGTTCGTGCTCTGGGAGGAGGAATTAGGCCTTAATATAGAATCTGGCATCTAGGGAGCTGAAGTTTTAATAACCAACAGCGAGAGAAAACATGGTATTGGGTCTGAATTCAGGGTAGAGTTGGAAATGAGACTTCTAAATAAAGCTGGGGCTCAGAAGGTTTGACCACTCAAAACAAACAAAGTTTCTAAAAAAAAAAAAAATAGCTCTCTGTGTGCCATTGTAATGATAGGGAAATTTTGCCTGTGTCAGGGCTTTGGTGGCAAAGAAAAGTCTTCCATGAGAAGTAAAAATTCCAAGGATTCACACAGCTCTGTACACATGGCACTCTTTGGTGGTGGGGTGGAAGCCGGGTTGGGGAACCTCTCGAATAAAAACCGTAAAACCACAGTTAGAACACATCTGCCATAAGGAAGACCCAGGAAACAAGGGGTCTATCAAAATGGCCTTGTTAGACCCTCAGGCCAATCTGTCAGAGTGGCTATGCAAGACAACAGTTATTCTACCCCAGCATAAGAAAAATGTTTCTCCTCATTAGTATTGAAAGACATACATCATTAAAAGCCCAAATAAAGATGGAATTCTGGAATTCTTTTTGAGGATATTATATTAGCTTCCTAAGACTGCTGGAACAAATTACCACAAACTGGTGGTATTTTCTCACAGTCCTGGAGGCTAGACATCCAAAATCAACTTATTGGCAGGGCCACCCTCTCTTGAATGGCTCTGGGGGAGAATCCTTGCTTGCCTCTCTTGGTTTCGGTGGCTCCCAGCAATCCCTAACAGTCCTCGGTCTGTGTCAGCCTAGCTCCAATCTCTGCCTCTGTCTTCACAGGATCTTTCTCCCTGTGCCCCCTCTAGCATGTATCCAGCTCTGTATCTCTGTGTGTCTCCAAAGTTCCCTCTCCTTATTAAGACATCCGCCACTGGGTTTAGGGTCCACCTTAATCCAGGATGGCATCAAATTAATTATAACTGCAAAGACCCTATTTCTAAGTAAGGTCACATTCACAGATACGTGAGATTAGGACTTCATCATTTCTTTTTGGGAGACACAGTTCAACTCATGACAGATATATAAATGCTTGTGATAATTCAAAGACATAGGCATTCTCATAACTTGCTGTCAAGGATTTGGCAACTTTTCTGGAAGAAATTCAGGAATAATTATCAAGAGATGTAAAATGTTTCATTTATAATACAAGAATATTTAAAAATACATACTATCTATACGAAAGCCTTTAAATTACATATCAAATAATTTTAATATATAGTAAAAGGCTAATGAATACTTTAAAAAAATAATTATGGGGCTCCTGGGTGGCTCAGTCGGTTGAGCGTCTGACTTCCGCTCAGGTCATGATCTCACGGTTCATGGGTTCGAGCCCCGCGTCAGGCTCTGTACTGACAGCTCAGAGCCTGGAGCCTGCTTCCGATTCTGTGTCTCCCTCTCTCTCTTCCCCTAACCCACTTGCTTTCTGTCTCTGTCTCTCTCAAAAATAAATAAACATTAAAAAAAAATTTAAAAATATAATTATGAACCACAGTTCTTGAAGTGTGATAGTCGTTTGTTAAAAGATATTTGTGTGTGTGCTCGCTTCGGCAGCACATATACTAAAATTGGAACGATACAGAGAAGATTAGCATGGCCCCTGCGCAAAGATGACACGCAAATTCGTGAAGCGTTCCATATTTTTCATATGGTTTCACTCTTATGTGGATCCTGAGAAACTTAACAGGAACCCATGGGGGAAGGGAAGAAAAAAAAAAAAAGAAGTTAGAGTGGGAGAGAGCCAAAGCATAAGAGACTGTTAAAAACTGAGAACAAACTGAGGGTTGATGGGGGGTGGGAGGGAGGAGAGGGTGGGTGATGGGTATTGAGGAGGTCACCTTTTGGGATGAGCACTGGGTGTTGTATGGAAACCAATTTGACAATAAATTTCATATATTATAAAAAAATAAAAAATAAATAAATACATAAATAAATAAATAAAAGATATTTGTGTGTGTGTGTGTGTGTGTGCCACAATTCTTTATTTTCCTTTTCATATCTTTGTGTATATTTTTTCAAGTTTCCTCTAATGGGCATACACATGTGTCACTTTTATAAATCAGGGAAAAAAAATAAAACAATGTTTAAAAATTCACCTATTATTGGGGTCATTCCAGCTGCAATGACTTCTCAATCTCCAATTATAACAGACTGTATCTCTTCCTCTGCTTTTCTGTCTTTTGTTTTCCTGAATTGTAATCATGTCTTTTCTCAGGTGCTTTTGATCAATCCTGTTATTGTTTTTCATGTCCTACTGAAATAATAATGTACTGTGTGTGATTACAGACTTGCTGAGGTAAATAGAAAATGATTCTGAAAAACAGCTACTGAAAAAAATCCAGAATGCTACAAATATCTCTCAGCCACACATTTTGTGAGTCACATAACAGTCTAAAAGCATTCTGAGAAATTATGCTATTTTACAAATGTATCAGAGAACCATCAATGAAAGAGTGGCAAAGTGACCGTAGCAAGAAGGAAAAGAATCAAGGAAGATCATAATAACCCACAAATCAGAAACTGAGGAACTAAGTAGTTAAAATACACCGGACTTTTTGGATTATTTCAGTATAATGGAAGACTTCCAAACTTTTTGTGTTATCCTTGTTTCAATAAAACAAGGAGCCTAACAAGCAGACTCACTCTCGAATGTAGAAATGAGCACATGCTGATAATGTTTTAATACCCAACATGTGTTGTGCACTATGGAGACCTATCCAGGCAATCCACTCTACTGGTCTGCAGTGTAGGAATTTGCAATCTTGTTGTGAACAACACCCTGACATTGGCAACCTGGGGCAGGGTAGGGATGGGGGAAGGGAGGGAGGTTAGTTAGATTACCTTTGAAGGTGAATTACTGGAGTATTAAAGTAACATAGAGTGATGAATTAAAAACAGGGAAGTTAGACTTGAGAGCATAAATTTAACAATGAATATTGGAGTCAAGGAAGGCACCAAGAAAAACTGGGGCGCTGGGAAAGCTTGAAGAGAAGCATGAGCTTTGACCCAATCACTGGCTACAGTATCTCTGTTGTGAACATGTGTTCTGATGACTTCAGAGAGGACACTTGGTTGTTAATGAACCTGACATTCAGTAATAGTAAAATGAAACATCCTGAATTCCATTTGCCATGCAGTCTTCCTATAAACACCTCACAGATGAGAAAAGTCTTCAGATGTGTATATATGATATTTTAATTGACTGAAGTTGTGTATGGAAGTTACAGAGATATGTAATTGCACAGAGATGCCACTACCAAATCTGTCACATACCCGTTCTGACGTGAGACTGTGTTTAACCACAAGCAATTATCAATAAGAAATGTATCTCAAGCAATGGCAGGCTATTTTTCTTATGCCAAATTGTGAACTTTAACAAAAATGACTTTGCTGATTGTTGGCCAATATAAAGAGAAATAATCATTCTCATGTGATTTTGAAGGTCATGTCAATTGGAACAGAATTTCTTGAGCCAAACTGCTATCTCTGTGAACTAGACCACCTTTATTAGGGAACTTTGCTTCTGGGAGTTCATCCCAAGAAGATATAACACAGTATATGAATAGCAGTATATGAACAAATGTCCATTCTAGTCTTGTTTATAAAATTTCTAAAATAGGAAAATAATATTCATGTAACAATTAAAATATAATTACTTTATAATTATATACCTTATAGGAATTCATAGAAAAAAAATTGGGTCACATATTTACTTAATATGGGGAAGTGTCTCTGCTACATGATTTACCAAATGAAATTTTAAAGATTTTAACTATTTAGATTACTAAGAAATGTGTGGTATGACCCTGTTTTTATGTGGAAGATGTGATATGATAGATGCCAAAAAGTTGTTAGTCATGTGTGAGCAATCAAATGTATGTGTATTTTTTGCTTTTCACTTCCTTATAATTTCTAAGATTATACAGTAGCTGTGTAATAATGGCTAGTATCAAAATAAAATAGAGGAGGCAGTATATTCAATTCTTTCAACCATCTGAACTGCTAATTTGGATTGTCCTATATGGTCATCAGTGTTAAAAATCTTAGGGGCGCCTGGGTGGCTCAGTCGGTTGGGAGGCCGACTTCGGCTCAGGTCATGATCTCACGGTCCGTGAGTTCGAGCCCCGCGTCGGGCTCTGTGCTGACAGCTCAGAGTCTGGAGCCTGTTTCGGATTCTGTGTCTCCCTCTCTCTGACCCTCCCCTGTTCATGCTCTGTCTCTCTCTGTCTCAAAAATAAATAAAATGTTAAAAAAAAAGTCTTAAAGCTAGCTTTTTTTTTTTAATGTTCATTCTTGAGAGAGACAGTGTGAGTCCAGGAAGGGCAGAGAGCAAGGGAGACACAGAATCCAAAGCAGGCTCCAGGCTCTGAGTTGTCAGCATAGAACCCGAGGCGGGGCTCGAACTCACCAACCACGAGATCATGATCTGAGCTGAAGGTGGATGCTTAACTGACTTAGCCACCCTGGCACCCCAGTACTAGCTTTCTATTAAGTCTTAAAACACCACAGTTAAAACAATAGACAGAATTGTTATAAATTGTTTTAATTTATTGTGAAAACATTTGCCATTTAATATTAGGCTGTGAAATGGTCATAATTACAGCATAGTGTATATGCAGGGTCTTCCTTAAGCCTATGGACAATTTTCAAGCACTTAAACTTGAACAGTTTAAGTTATGCCTACAGTAAGAGTTCCATTCCATAAATATTTATGGAGTACCTAGTATGGACCAGGCACTACTCTAGGTACTGGGAATAGAGCCATGAGCAAAACAGGGAAATTTCTGCTGTATGAAGCTCTCATTCTACTGGAGAAGGCAGATAATATCCTAATAAATAAGTAAACTCTATAGTGAAGATGATATGTGATATGGAAGAAAATAAAGCAGAAACGCCTAAATGGGCAGTTTCAGGCGAAGGGAGTGTTGCAGTTTTTACAGAGGGATCAGAGAGTCAGAGGAAGGGGCTAGTTATTCCCCATTAGCACATGCAGACCTTTCTCCTCCCTTCTCTGCCCTGTCCTGCAGCCCAGGCAAAGGATCTTTACGTACTGCATCATCCACGCTTTCTTGTTCTCTGGATTCTAGCTGAGTTGGATGATGGAAGTTACTAGCAGGAGATCACAAGTGGGAGAGGTCTGGTGACTTATTTCTCCCAACCACCCTCCATGGGTCATGGTTGGGTTGTGGCTCTGGTCCACTTCTCTAGCCACAGTGATTGTTAGGTGACTTCTACATTATGGACAAAACTCTTGCAATTTCTTTCCCTACCCTTGCCTATCAAGTCTAGGGGTTTTCAGGGCTTCCCATCAGTGATTCTTTTTGGGTGCATTGCCATCCCCTGTTGCTTCTCTTTTCTCTGTTCATACCTGTATAAACAGTTCTTACATTAAACTGTTGAAATACTCCTTAACATGTGCTGTTTCCTGTCTGTACACTTTATGACACTTTAATTTTTACAAACTTTTCCTCCCCCAAATAGACCTGCTACATTGTATTTGGAACTGTGTGTATGTATTTGAAGAATGCAAACGAGGAATCTCCTTGTTGGAATGGATGGGACCCTGCTAATTTGTGGCTTGCATAGGTATTAGGATTACTCACACTACCACCAGTGGTGACATGGGATGGAATGCTGGCGGAGGGTAAGGAGGTTGCGAATCCTGTGGTAGTGACGCTTTTAGTCACTATGGTGATTATAAAAACTGTGGGATGCATTAACTTTTTCTAAATAACATAAAAGCATGACAAAAGAGAGGCACGCTTAAATTCCAAACTCAAAACATGAGTGGAAAATCAATGGGCTCTCAGGCAGTTATGAAAGATTCATCTTATTTAAGCACAGGAAAGACATACCTGATGATCCAGCCCATGGGCCTGGTTGCTGAGGTTACAGAATGTCAATTCCAATTAAGTATGTGATTCCTTCAGCCTCTTCTGAGAGAAAGATACAGGTTTAGCAGGAATAAGACCCTGAGATGGGGCATGGGGACATGTGGACAGACGCAGACAAGTAGAAAGCACTCAACGCTCAAATCCTCAACAATCCCTAGGAGAGAAAACTGCATCTTCCTCCACTCCCTGCCCCCAGAAAAAAAGCCTCCCCTTCTATAAAAACTTACATAACTTCACCAATAACAAGGAGTTACAGATGTTCCTGGTTGTCATGCACACCAATCCCCTCACCTGCAGGCCCCTTGGGAGACTCAGATCTCAGCACAGCCCGCATATAAAAGTGAAAACCCTGCTCAAACATAGGATCTTGCCTATTTGGATAGCCAGGAGTTTAGGCAACATAAACGGAAATTATTTACACAAGTATAAGGCCATAGAAGACAAAATACAAGATTGATTTTAACTGAATTTAGGGAAACCCACCTGGGATGGAGTTAATGTCAGCTCAAGGACTTGGGAGTACAGTTAGCAATAGCATGGTTCATTAACCAAATGAAAACTGAACTCAGTGGTGAAATACTGTCAATGAAGTTGAAATGACACTTCCTGACATGCTGAAGGAAGGAGTGTGAAGGAACACGTAGGTGATATTGGAGTGGATCTACTATTTTTTTAAGTTTATGTATTTATTTTGAGAGTGAGAAAGCATGCAGGCGGGAGAGGGGCAGAGAGAGAGGGGAGATAGAGAATCGCAAGCAGGCTCTGCATGGTCAGCACAGAGCCCCATGCAGGGCTCGAACTCATGAACTGTGAGATCATGACCTGAACTGAAACTAAGAGTTGAACACTTAACTGACCAAGCCACCCAGGCACCCCTGGTCTGGATCTACTTTGTGTAAGTTGCTCAGCCATCTCCTACTCCTTTCCTGGAAAGGCCAAAAGACACTGTCTTCTCCAAAGATTCAGTGAAAGCTCTGGGATGATTCCCGTCTGTTGGCCAGAGATAATGATGGGGGACGATGGATTGGACAAGGGATCTTTGAATTTAAATTTAATAATGAACTCCTGGTCGTATGTGCCAGAAGCAGGCCTAAGCTGTAAGATATAACATGGCGGTTATACCATTGATCTTTCTCTACATCTTCCCCAAATGGAAGAAGGTGTTAGTAGAATTCTACACCAGAGATGAAAATACACAGACTTACTGGAAAGTTATTAGACCTCCACAGAGGTTCTTCAAAAAGGTTAATCTTTAGAAATCAAACCACCACTAATATCTAGAGATTAAAGTGGAGATTTACTGAAGTACAATGATACATGCAGTCTTGATTTGAGTCTGTCTGGTGGTGGAACCGGTAACCCATCCTGTGATTATTTACTCACCCCAAGAATGCACAGTAAGAATGTATATAATTAGTAACTGGCAAAACTACCCTTATTAATTACCTGATTGTGGACTAGGGGCTATTATGATAGAAAAATTTCATCTGTAGTGGAAGCCCCTATAAATGCTATGCTCCATCCAAAATAGAACATTCGAGGCAAAACTGCACCGATAGGAGAATTACAGAGATTACCACTGTCATTAACATCCTGACAAATGCAGGGTTTGCAATTCTTACATCCCTGTTTAACTTGTCTCTTTAGCCATCACCAAACCAAATGAGTCTTGAATAATGAGTGAATTTTCTTAAGGATGATCGGTAGCTAGAGCTAATCCCAGATGCTCTCGGTACATTTGTCACAAGTCCTTGGTATTTGATATACAGCTATTGAATAAGAAATCACTCTCTGTTCAGTTCCCATCAACAAATATAAATAAAAGTAATTGAATGGCTCCTAGAAGGGTAGAAGAATTTTCTTCCCTGGATTGGCACAGAGAAACAAGCAAACACATTATGTACATTGTAATAGTCTAGTGTAATGTTCTTGTAATGGACCAGCAAGATAATATAGTTCCTCTGGACTATAACAGAGGGAAGATTTGACACAGTCATGAGATAAGGTAGTGAACATATACTGTTGACTTTTCCTGGTGCAATTCAATTACCTCTACTTATCTTTGTCAAGGAGAATAGACCTTTAAAATGGTCAATTTTGTAGCATGTCAAATATTATCTTGGTAGAGCTGATATTAAAAAAAAAAAAAAAGTAGATTCTGGGAGGGTGGAAGGGATGGACAATTGTGATTTTTTTTTTCCTACCGAATCTGGTCTCTGACTTTCTCTGCTACCATGCTACACTCTCAGAAGCTTTTCTCCCCAGTGTGCATCTCCCAGACTCCTTGATTCTTGGGCCTCTAGTCAGCTGAAGACCTCAGCAGTCAATCACAAGATGGAAAGAGAGAGAAATGTCAGAGTGTTTATTCCCTGATGAACAATAGTTTATTGGTATTTGTTTTCCTACCTACAGCCATAAGCTTCTGTAAACAGGTAACTTTCCTCTCAATATCACAGCTCCCATTGCACTCAGGTAACAGTGATTTCACTTGTGATTTCACTCTAGGGATGGTAATGGCTTCCAGCTGTTGCTAATCCATGGGTGCTTTACCATGCCTTTCCAGCCTTTATAAATAGTCCCTAATTATCCTTTACGTTACACGTTTGAGCTTCCAACTCTTCTCCCAGAACCTCAGTGGACGTGGAAGCTCTGACTGAGATGTGAGAAGGTAAGATTTGCAAAAATATTTTCAACGTTTATTTATTTTTGGGACAGAGAGAGACAGAGCATGAACGGGGGAGGGGCAGAGAGAGAGGGAGACACAGAATCGGAAACAGGCTCCAGGCTCCGAGCCATCAGCCCAGAGCCCGACGCGGGGCTCGAACTCACGGACCGCGAGATCGTGACCTGGCTGAAGTCGGACGCTTAACCGACTGCGCCACCCAGGCGCCCCGAGATTTGCAAAAATATTTTATGAAAGAGCAAAAGATATGGACGTACGGGGGAAAGCTTGCTCTATTCTGACAAAGGAGCAAATGCTAAGGCCTTGAGGCAAGAGTATAACCAACGACCTTGCTTAAGAAGCAGCAAAGAGAAATTTTGTTGAAGTGGAAAAAGCAAGGGCAAAAATTGTACACAATGAGGTTGGAAAAAGTAGATGTGAGAAAGACTATGAGATCAAGTAGGAACGGCAAGGTTGTTGTGGAGACTTTAAGTTTTATGCTGTAAAATAGGAAACCCACTGGGAAGTTTAAATGGAAAAGTTAAGTTGTTCAACAGAATCACTCTGGCTGCTGTGCTGTCAATAGAATATAGGGGCAAGCTTGGCAGAGATACTTGGAAATGATCTTGCAGTAATTCAGGCTGGAGACCCTGGTGGCTTGGATCAAAGTGATAGCTGTGGAGGTGATGACAAATAGTCACAGTCTCAATACAGTTTGAAAGTAAAACCAACAATATTTTTTGATTGGATAAGAGCGTGAAAGAAATAAGATACAAGAGTGACTACAACTGTTTTGATTAGAGCAGTGCAAAGACTAGATTCACCACGAATTGAGATGACCTTTAAATGGTTTCAAAAGAAAACCGAATACTCTTTGTTTATCAATAGTTCTTATGATAGCATTGTCTAAATACTATATGTCACAAGTTACAAGAATATATCACCCACTGTTATATTATTATGTGGTTTTATGAAGTTGTTCTAAATAACCAGTTGAAATTTTCACAACTTAATTTACTCATTTTAAAAGAACATGGGGTTTTTATATGTAATTTTCATAACAGTGTATGGGACTGTATAAACCAAAGAATTGTTTGATAATGACTCCTCTGTCTTTAGAATCATTCATACAGTAATACACTGTATTACTAAAGAAAATAGGCTGGGATTCTGAGGATCATAAAACATAGCGTCAAGGGTACTTTTTGAAAAAAAAATTCAAGAAGAATTTACTACATGTGGTTAGGTCACTGACGTCAAAGCAATGATGTCTCTCAAGAACAGATGTAGGTTTTCAAAAATTTCATAAATTAAACACGCTGTTTTCTTAGAAGTGTTTCAGTTTACAATAATTAGAATCTGATGTCTATTTAAAGGAATCTGAAGTTGTTGCTGTAAATGGTCCTACAACTGACATAAGATAAAAATGAGCTATATTGATGAATTATTAAGACATTGTTTAAGGCTCTATATTTTCTTTTAAAAAGTTTATTGAAACTTTAAAAGAGAACTTTCTTAAATATTCAGACATAATTTAAATGAAGTGTGATTAAACACTTACTGTCTACACATGGGTTCATCAAGGCAAAATCATGAAGTAAGAAAGTGTTGCCTTGAATTCCTTTTAATGCAGGCTTTTTTTGCATCCATTTTCTTCTGGATCTTAATCCTTTAGGAAACTATGTAATGATAGCCAACTGAAAGACTAACTTCATCTCAAAAATCTTTATAATTTCAAACATAAGCCTGACAAGGGCAAAGGACATAGAAAGAAACTATCATATCTGAGTGTCAGAGATGATAATAATAAGAATAAAATTTGTCATTTCACAAATCACAATAATGTAATATTTACTGGGCCTTGAGAATTTTAATGACATTTCATTGAAAATGTATTAAATAATTCTTAAATGACCCCATGAAGGTCCATCTAGTTAATTTGTATATATGGTATACCATGATTCAGATTATTAAAATGTATCCATTAAAATTATCAGTCCTTATACTATTCATTCATGCCTCTCTAGGTAGAAAGCCAAATAATAGACCAGATGTAGATGGATCTCCTAAACAAGTTTATCTCACCTGAACTGAATATCTAATGATATTGTCTGTTGGTCATTAACCAACACTTACTTAAAAATGGAATGTTATATCTATCCAACATGCAGTCCCCAATACTTAAGTAGTATCAGCATATACACTCTCATGAATGATAATAGACTAAAGCAAGCAATGAGATCTTGCTAACCCAGAAAAATATAGAAGGCGGATGTGAAAGCATAAACAATTTAAATTACCATTTTGAGGTAATTGTATTAATTTTGATCAGCATTTGAAAAGAACATTAAGGAGGTGATTAGGTTTATTAAAATATGTACTTAGTATAGTTTGGCATAAAGGTAGCAATTCTGTTTTTTAAACTTCTCTGCCCCGTTTTGTTAATACCATTAATTTGTATTGAAAAATATTCTTAAGATCCCACCAAATGTCAATTTAAGTCAGACTACTGAACAAATTTTCAGTGTCTAAATTGTTGGAATCTAATTGCCCGAAACAAGAGTTTTGTCCTTACAAATGCCTCTACATTCCTAACCATCCAGTACCATTCAATAATAGCATTTAAATATCTCTTCAGTGTATACATTCCTTTCCATCTTTATCATCATTGGTGTTATAACATATATGAGACTCTCTAAGAAGCTGACCTCTAGCTTTCACCCCAGTTTTTTTACATCCAATCTCAAATTGCTCTGATTGTCAATACTGCAATGACAAAGATAGCAAAGCTAGCTCTTTGTAATACAAATCTGATCAATTCATGTGTTTAAAGCCCCTTGGGGCTTTCCATTGTTCCAGTCATCATGCCCCAAATAAAAGCCTTAGATAAGCCTATATGATACTTTCCAAAAAAAAAAAAAAAAGCATTTTTCAGTAATTATAAAAAAAGTAAAGTAAAAAAAAAAAAACATGCTAAAGTTCATTCAAAATCCTTCTTGATAAGTTAGATAATGAGACAATGCTACCTGTTGGTATTCCAAAAGGAGTTTAAGCCTTTGGTTGTAAATCTGTTCCTGGTGGTATCAGAAGTTGCCTTGAGCCCAGATACCATTGATATACCACACCATTTGTCTTATGAGTTCACACTCCCCCAAGGATGGACTGAATGCATTATTGCTGGTAGGAGCTGAGAGTAATGGTGGGTTTTTGAGGACTCGGTACCTTTTCTATCTTGCGCTATTGATGGATCGTTCTTTCCATAGTAATCTCTTTGATGGCATTGCCTAAATGTCAAAGTTGATCTGGCTTCAGCTGTAATTGTTACTTAAGTCTCTCTCACTGACCTACACATACCTTTCCTTCTCATCTTCTCCAGCTTCCCAAACTCTGCATATCTCTGTCCTTTGCCTCAGCTGTGCTGACTTGCTTGAACATTTCCTGAATTTTCCACCTGCTCCCTTCCTCCAGTCTTTGCACGTGCTCTTCCCTTCACCAGTTAGCTTAAAAATTCCATCTTTCTATAAGCTTTGTCTTTTTAAAGACTGGCTTAGGTGTTCCTTCTGTCCTGTATCATCCCAGTGTATTAATCACTCTGGATCTCCTCATCTAATTGAAAGTTTCTTAAGTGTTTTATGATTTTATTCCCAACACAGAGAGGTTTTCCCATCTAAAAAATAAAATTGATTTGATGCAATCACATTGAAATTTCTTGCAGAGCACTTATTTTTTTTTTAAACCACCAAATAAAAGTTAAAACAATGCAGAATAGGCAAAAATTAACGTATTAACCATCACAATTGTTGGAATCCCTTGTCTTCACTCTACAGACCTGCTCTCCCAACACAGTAGACACCTAGTGGCCATAGAGAGGATGTGAAAAAAAAATCAAATTGTTTCATTTTGGACAGTCTATCCTTACATGATCCAACCCCATCTCCTACTACTCTCAGGCTTCCTCAAGCCTCTGTGGATATCTTGCAGTTTTCCCTGCATGCTAGATCCTTTCTTCAGGCTCCTTATATATGTAACTGTCTCTGCCCTGAGATACTTGTATGACTCCTTTCTGGATTTAAATCTTAAACAACAACCAAAGGAATAGCTGCCCAAGGTACCTTGTCTAAAATATCCTTTCCTTGGATGCCACTGCTATCTTGCCCCACTCTAGTTTCTCTGTTCCCTAAGTAGCTCTTTTCAACACCTGATAGATTTGTGTGTTTACGCATTTCTTGACTCGCCTAATTAGAATATAAACTCAGTGATAACAGGGCTTTGTTTTATAAACAGGTATATTTCCAGTATGTTCAGTGAGTATTTCTAGAAGGAAGGATGGGTTACAATTTTTTAACTGTTGATTTTTTTAAGCAGTTTATTTAATGCTTTAAACCCACCTGAATAGCTGACTTTGTCATACACTCAATACATTGGGTGTTTAGTCCTTGGTCTTTTAATTTCAAATAACAGATGGATTAAATGGTAGATTGGGTGATTGTGTATGAATAATCCTTTCCGAATTACATTATAATATATTGTGAATAAGGTGAAGATCTATAGATTATAAAACTTCAATAAGTAGACTATAGACACAGAATGTTTACTAAGTTTTGGACTTTTTTCTTCAATGTTTATATTATCACAGAGTTGTCACCATGGTATTAATTCCATAAATATTTGAGGATGGACCATTGCAAAATACTATGGGACATAGCAGGGATTCTGCCTGGGTCAATAACGATATTTTATTCGGCTATAATTTTATTTACAGTGGTTCTAGTGACGGCAAAGGAACCAACCTGGTCCTTCTGAAAAGCAAAATCATTTGAAAGGATTTTTTTAAGCAGTAGAAGTTATCTCTTTTCCTTTTAGCTTCAGAAGTAAGTTTTTGAGTACGGAGCTGCAGGTGGCTATTTTCCCTGCTTGGAAGAGAAGCCCATCTATAGTTCTATAAAGACCACTCACAGAAATAGAAACCAGTGATACACAAAATCTTACAGGCATCTGTGGTGTGGTTTGAGCTGCTCTGACTTTACAGGTGCCTTCTGATACTTAGGTGTTGAGCTTGGCTTCATTTCTCTGTTGTGGGGAAATAGATTCTACTTACATAAATGGGTTAGAAAAAAGCTTCCGGCAGAAAGCCGCCACCACGGGGCAAAAACGCCTGAGGTTAGCTAGCGAAATACTATAATGGGATCACAAGTAACTTGTTATATCACCTGCAGGAAATTATGTTCCATCTGGCACCAATGTACCTTGATCACAAACTCCATTTGCCCCCCCCCCCAGACCCTTTGCTTGTTACACAAGTCAATGATTACTGTCTCATTGTTTTCTCCACATTCACTTGTATAAGAACTTGTTTTCTTCACATGGGTAATACCTTGTGAGCTCAATAAATACGGAGATGAAACCCCTGTTCAGGGCTCTAGTCTCCTCCAAGACATTAGCCTCTCTCATATTTAATTCTGTGTCAGCTCTCTTGCCGGAGAAGAGAGAACTCCAGACTCACAGTGTGCGACACTTGGTGCTACCACAAAACGTGTCCAATGCATTGCTTGTTATTGATTAAGCTAGTACAAATTGATTTCTGTCTCTGTAACTAAGACTTCTGGTTAACATAAAGATTATTCATAACAGAAGATTTAAAAAAGAAACCTATACATGAAGTCCATGAAATTTGATGCTGTTAAAGAACAGGGAGATAAATTAGTACTTGCAATTGGCCTCAGGACACTATCTGCACAAATAAAAAATCACATATATCATGAGATACCATTTGGACTAAGGGCTGTGAGTATTTGAGGGGAAGAGGACATCACATAATTTGTTTACAATAGATATTTGTATTTTATCTAAAAAATGTTGAACTATTTAAAAAAGTAGATGATGAAGAATGTTTACTAATTTAAGGGAATTTAGACTAGATGGAGAATACTAAAGCTGTGTCTACACTAGTAAACCACGTATGTATGTTTGTTAGCTAAAATTTTGTCATTGAACAGTAAAATGACAATTTCATTTTGACCATTTTTCAATTGCTGCAAACCTCTCCCCATAGAAAGGCAACTCCAAAGACCTAAGGTCTATGAGATGGAGTCAGAATCTTTATTGAAGTTGTTTAATAGATTACTATACTGCAGGAATTTAACAGTGTGAAACAAGAGATCTATATAACTAAAAGAAAAAAGATTTCTTCGTGTCAACAATTGAGCAAGGAAGCCCAGAGCTAGAGTTACACACAGATTGTATGTAGAGACAAATTTTGGATCCATATGCTTTAAAGTGTATTGTAAGGCAGTGAGTGAGGCTATTAGCCCTGGGGCTCACCTGCTCTGTGGTTTTACAACAACTGACACACAATCGAGTAATGGTTGGCACTTTGGGTCTACAGTCTCACAGAAAGGAGATGTGACTTCCCAGCTGTTGCAATGAACTACCTTCCAATAAAAAATGATATTTGTCACTTACCATATCAAACACCGATGCCACATATGTATTACTTGAACCAACTTTTGATTCCACAATGCCCAGATCTTTTCATTAGGTAAGCATCATAATTCACAGTGGAAAAGAGCAGGATCTTTAAACCCAATCTGGGTTTGAAATCCGATTTTACTACCAAGCTTTGGGATTTAGGGAAAATGATTGTTTTATGCATGTTTCCCTAATATGAGAAATAGGTTGCTAATATGAAATATACAGTTAACAAAAATGGTGTAAGGGTTTGTCACATAGTAGTATCTTAATTACAGCCATTAAGGCAGCCATTAAGGCTGTAATCACAGCCATTGTTAACATTATTCAGTATCCAGTTCAGTCACACTGAAAGAGCATTGAATAAAAGCCTCTTAATGAACAGTAACAGAATCTCTTAATATTTTTCTATGGAAAAGTAACGTTCACCAAACATACCCATGTATCTTTGTTGTTATTTTAAGAATATAGTTTGCTTACACTATTAAAGTGCTCTGCCAAATCTAGTAGAAATATGATAAAATCATTATGACTACAGTAAAAATGAGTGTAAATACTAAACTCTGAGAGATCAGGTCTGTGGAAGAATTATCTAGAATTGTACATCTAAAAGTGATCATGCTTTCTGGAATGGATCTGAAATCAACTGCCCAAATTTTGCCTGTAAGAATTTACTAAAACTTGATACTAATGCATACTTTCCTCAATAGCTATAATTAACCTTTAAGAATTTACATGCCTTCAGTAGTCTTTGGAGAATAAAGCTTTTAAGAATAAGGTGACTTAATTGATTAAACAGCATTACAATAGGGGCACCTGGGTGGGGCAGTCGGTTGAGCTTCCGACTTCAGCCAGGTCACGATCTCCCGGTCCGGGAGTTCGAGCCCCGAGTCGGGCTCTGGGCTGATGGCTCAGAGCCTGGAGCCTGTTTCCGATTCTGTGTCTCCCTCTCTCTCTGCCCCTCCCCCGTTCACGCTCTGTCTCTCTCTGTCTCAAAAATAAACGTTAAAAAAAAAAAATTTTAAACAGCAGTACAATAAAATACTGATTCGGGGAGAATCAGGAAATTGTAACCCAGATCTCTCTCAGGTGTTGGCTATAATGTAATCCTAATTACTTGGGTTATAGGATTTTTCAACAACTTATGTATTTGCATGAACAACAAGGCTACCAAGTAGGATTTCCCTGTAAATCCAGATGAGGGTATAGTGTCAGGTTCATGAGTGACAGTTGATACTAGAGGATAACAGAACAGATGACAGGCCAATAATGGGAAAATAACAGGGGGCAAATAGAGCTTTCTGTATTAGAAGCTGTATTAGATTAAGACCACACTCAACTCCTGATCCTTTACACTCCAATATTTCAGTAAAAGTTGTCCACTATTTTTTATGTCTTATTAAGAAAATTAATACTGATCCATAAAACATCTGAAGAGCTTAGGATTCATAAGATTTAAATAGCATTCAATAGTTCAACAAATTTTTATTTACAAACTTCAGCAAATATTTCTCCATTCTGTACTAGGCCTTGGCATCCCTGAACAGATTTTCCAGAAATAAACTTGGCCTTTTGCTTCCGCTAACAAACTGAGAGAACTATTTGTACAAGAGGTTTTTTTAGCTACAAGATAACAGAAAAAAAAAATTGAGACTAATCGCTATTCAGAATCCCAATATTTTATTACTATGATACAATATTTTAATTGTGGGGCATATTTTAAATGAATTGTACTACGTGGTATTTTAGGAAAATACAAGGTTGGGTCTCCTCTCCTAAAAAAATAACAATAACAAAACAGTAACAAAATCTAAATTTGTTGAAGATTTAAATATAAAAGAAATTATGAAAATAAGCTAGAAGGAAATAGAATTAAAACAACACAACATCATAGAAGTTGACCGCATGAAAACTGTATGTATCAAAAGCCTCAGAAATAACTTTGGATCCTGCAATTTTGCTTCTAGGAATTGTGAGTTATCAATAATATATGTATATGCACTTATGTACAGAAAAGTTTGCTGCAAATAGATTGTTATTAGCAAAATATTAAAATTAAAAAAACAAAACCTAAAACTCAATTCCTTGTCTGACAACAGAAAGACCTGATTTGTTACAGACCTAAAAAGGATAATACATTTTTAAAGAATTTTACATAAAATGTTAATGATGATTCTGGAGTGGCAGAATTAGGATGATTAATCTCTTTGAGAGAGAGAGAGAATCGGAAGCTGGCTCCCCAGCTGTCAGTGCAGAGTCCTACACGGGGCTTGAACCCATGAACCATGAGATGATGACCTGAGCCAAAAACCAAGAGTTGGATGCTTACATAACTGAGCCACCCAGGCACCTCTCTTTGGTACATTCTTTATTTTCAATTTTTAAAAGGTCACGTTGGGGCGCCTGGGTGGCGCAGTCGGTTAAGCGTCCGGCTTCAGCCAGGTCACGATCTCGCGGTCCGGGAGTTCGAGCCCCGCGTCGGGCTCTGGGCTGATGGCTCAGAGCCTGGAGCCTGTTTCCAATTCTGTGTCTCCCTCTCTCTCTGCCCCTCCCCCGTTCATGCTCTGTCTCTCTCTGTCCCAAAAATAAATAAACGTTGAAAAAAAAATAAATAAAAAAAAATAAAAGGTCACATTAATTTCATGTTTAAGTCAAAATAAACATCAAACTAGAAATGTGGCATATATATAAATGGGACTTTCTCTAGTTTCCCTCTGTGAGGAAGACACTTTACATAGTTGTTCAGTTCATGTTATCTTTTTTAATCTATCAGTTTTCATAGGAAAACTAATAGAAAAACAACTGAGAACTTTCTGTAAATGTTCGTTAAGTGAACAATACTAATCAGATTAGTTGTATTTAGCCATGACAGATTTCATTAAGGGATCTGAAACATACATCACATTTTTTTCTCCCATTTTTTTTTCCCTGAAAACAGAGTTTGATACCCTACATGTTCATGGTAGTGTATATGGGACAGTTTTCAAAAACCTTTAAAAAACCTATCAGAACCTCAGCAGGACAATATTCCTTTTAATGGAAACAACACAGAGGAATTGGAATGCCATCTTCCTCCAGAACATCCAGTTGTTGCCATCCTGGCTAAAATGATGTTTGGTGTTCTAGATTGAAGCAAGTTATCGTAACAGTCAACACCATAAAACCATGAGAACATGGTTCAAAATTTAAAATATCTTCTGTTTAAAATATCTTCCCTTGCTCAGAAACTCCATTTTGTCCAAATGTATTCACACTAACCAGATCTTCCATTCACAATTTGATGACTGATTCCTATGTATTCATTTACAAACACATTGTACTAATAGTATATTTAAACCATATGTAAGGGAACCTCAAGACTAATGTCATCTTCAATAGTTGAGTACAGTCTATAACCTGATACAACAGAAATGATAAGTGATAAAAGTTGTAGCAGTTAATGGCCTACTTTAAAAATAAGACAACAGGTTATCTCCAGGTGCATGTCTTTCTGTATGGTTTCTACTCCCAAAATAAGTGTATGAGTTTCTGACATTAGTATCTAATGTCACTTAATATTCTATGAGCCAATGAAGACAATAACCCCTCTAAATGAGGGTTTTATTATGAAAATAAAGAATGGCTTATTTGAGGGGCTATAATCCTCTAGAAAAGTGAAGATAATTAGGATCAGGGATGGTAATACAATGAAAGAAATCAAAGTGATTGATTCATCAGAGTATAAAGATAATACGACTGACTTTCGGAAACACAAACGGTGTAGTAGAAGCAAAGGCACAACCTTGGTTCCAGTTGATAAGCTATCCCTGCCTAAAAGTGTGGCTGTGGGAAAACTAATAGCCACTTTTTAGTGAGGAGGTGTGGTATAGGTAGAGTCCTCCTCAAGGAATGTGGTGGAGGCCTCCTCAGAGCAAAAGAAGGCGACATGGCCCAATCAACTCCTATGCATGTATGCATAGCTCTGACATGACTAACTTGGACTGTGTCCAATCAGACTATGTGTGTCATCATGTATGGGAGACAAAGAAGCAGAAGTTGTATAAAAGGCTACACCTTGCTGTACCCAGGGCTCAGTTTTTTTCAGGTACGAGCACACTGAGCCTGTGTGGGCAGGAATAAAGTTGCTTCCTGCTGTCCTGTTTCTCTGTGCAAGAATCCTGCTATAGAGATACTTTCACAGATGCCATAATGTGATTTTCCTAATCATCAAAAACAGTTGAAAGAAATTATCAGTGCCTGGCATATACTAGGTACTTAATAAGTATTTATTATTTTTATTACTTTTAAATATTTATGTAGGTTAGAAGAGAAAGACTCATGTGACACATAATGATATCAATTTCACCTGCCAAGTCAAACATGAGCAAATGTGTTTTAAACAAGTGTGTTTACACTAGACAGTTACATCTTAAATGTTCTCTACAACTCTAAAAACTGTTTTTTCTTGTAGCATTTCTTGGCCTTGAACAGTGGTAGGAACATTATCATGGCCTGTCCTTATCTACTTTCTCCCCAGGTGTACAGGGAATGATCACTCCTCTCCCTCAACCACAGGTATTTCTCTTGGTTGGGTCATTTTATGAATCCTCCATCCTCCCAACTCTCACAACAGCTGTTTCTGACTAGTCCTTATATCACAGGTTAGAAACAGGAAAATATGATCAAGTACAAATTGACCATAACGACAACTTTCATGATTGAACACCCAAGATTTATTGGAAGTCATCAAAGTTACCAAAGATAGTCACAGAGATGATACTCATACTAGCCACAGCATTGTAAAAGATCTCAGTTTTGCAGATTTTTTCTCCTGAATGTCCCCATGGAAGCAGAGAACTCCATATTTTAACTATAACCTTATTGGTAAAATTGGAAGCTACAAATCTATAAATCTATGGATTTGAACCAATTTGGAACTACATATCTATAGTTCTATAGGGAGAGAAGTTTCCATTTTTATACCACCATTCTGTTTCACATGGTCAAAGCTGTTGATGGGTGTTAACCCCGCCCCCTGGCTTATCTACAGTCTTCCAAGTTTTGCTCACTTAGACTCCACTTTGCTGGTCTTAGGGAAATACTGTTTTTTCCAGGACAAAATACCTGGTCACCCTGGTCTCTGACAGAGTTGATATGGCTATGCTTTCTCCAGCCTGTTCTTAGGATAATCTCCACAGAGTTGGCTTTTATGATAACTCACTTTAAATTCCTCATATACACTGTTGACATTCACGTATAGTGATGGTCCTCAGGTTTTTCTTCCATATGCCCTTGGTTCAATATTTATTGGTACACTTGGTCATAGCAAATTTTTCAGTTTCTTTTTTGTGTCTTTTTCACTACCATAGTCCTGGGCTATAAATGCCAGCCTGAAGAAGAGGTCAGCCAATATGCAACAAAGCATCATTGCTTCTGAAAAGTAAATCTAGGACTGTAGACAAAGCTCTGTTTGAATCAATATTTTTTTCAATAAATAATTTATTCCCATTTGGGGAGAAAATTGAGGTACAGAAATGTTAAGAATTGCATCTACATGTACTCAAAAAGCAAGAGTAGCACTCTGATGCATTGCCAGATCTTCCTGTCTTTAAAGGCTCATCTCTGCTCAGTCAGCAGCTACCATCAGCAACCAGATGACATTATTGCTTTCTTATACCTGATACCAAATCTGGGGCAGATGCCAGTTGATCATATTACCCTTGCCAGCTGAATCTGAACTTAACTGTACCATAGTCTTTCTCAAAAGAAATGCGCACACCAGCACTAACAATTGGCAATAGTTGGCAGGCAAATAGAAAGCTGTTTTCTATCACAAAGTTAGAGTGTTTGCGCTCTCTTTCTCTCTCTCTCTCTCTCTCTCTCTCTCTGAAATTTAGCTCTTTGTTTACATATCTGCAGAATGGGAGAATTGGACTAGGAAAGTCTCTACATTCTTTGGTGAGCTTAAAAAAAATGTAGTGTGGCAATCTATATATTCCCAGGAAATACATAATTTAGGGATTCCTAGGTATTCTCTATTACAAAATAAATATTTGAATTCAGTATGTTTACAGTATTAAAAGTAGTGTCACCTATGAACTCACATTCATTCTGCATCCCTTCAAACATTTTTCCTCAGGGTGGAAATTTCTCATGCTTGATCACAGCCCAAAGATAATTTGGTCCTGGAAAATACACACACAATATCTGTATTCATCTAGACGTCTTATCCTGTATATGAAGAAAAAGAAAAAAAAAATGAAGAGCCACACACAGCTGAAATATTCCATGTGTCTTGTCTTTACTGAGGCATAGTCTCCTGAGAATAGCCATTTGAAATATGTTTTACAAATTGAATTTTTAATGGAATATATGTAGTATGAGGTCAGGAGAAATTCTTTAGTTACTTCTTTGAAGTTTAATGTTTTAAAAATAATGCCAATACAGACTGAGGGATCTTTCGAAATTACATAACTGTGGTTTAGTCTTGCTTTTTAACCTAGAGGTATAATCTTCTTCTCTTTGGAAAGACAGCAGCAAGGCACTGCTCTGAGAAACCTCTCTTTCCCACCCCCCACCCCGCCTTTTGGCCAGAATTATGCTCACATCTGCCCAGAGCTGAGGAAGTTCCAGCAACCACGTGCAGTCTCTGTGCTTTCAGCCTGCAGCCTGCGAAATTACTACCTGTGGGGTCAGATCCTTAGGGCATAACCCTTACGTACCACCAAATGAAGGACTCCACAAAAGAGAGGGAATGGGAGAGAAAAGGGAGTGGGGAGAGGGAAAGAAAGAAAGAAACCTCTGCCTGTTCCACCTAAATACTCATCATCATTTTGAATTTCATAGCGAGAGTTACAAAGCAGAGAGTTGGGAATGTGTGTTCCCTTACAAATGGAAACAAAGCAAAATACTAGAATACCCTTAACAATATTTAGGAATACGTTTACAACAAAAATAATATATTTACCAGTTGAAAACTCTGTGCCAGAATTTGTTTACTCATTACCTTAACTCTATTTACTATACATTATTACTTCCACATTATAGGTGAAGAAACTGAGGCCAAGAGGTATTTAATGAACCGTCCAAAGTTACGATTGGGCTTAAGCAGTGATGCTGGCATTTAACTCCCGGGCCCCTGATTTACAAATGTAGCCCCTGGATTGTGCTGTCCAATTGCTAGAATGGATTTATGCATAACCTATGCATCTTTCTTAGAGCCTTTATAGCACCACAGAAAATAGTGTGTTATAATTATTCTGTAAATCTTAACATGACACAAGTGTGGAAAAATCTCTTTTTTAAGCGTCTATTTATTTTGATGGGGGGGAGGTGCAGAGAGAGAGAGAGGGACAGACCATCTGAAGTGGGCTCTGTACTGACAGCAGTGAGCCTAATGTGGGGCTCAAATTCATGAACCATGAGATGGTGACCTGAGCCGAAATCAGATGCCCAACCAACTGAGCCACCCAGGTGCCCCGAAAAATTTGTTTTGAGGGCTCCTCACTTGCATACAGCCTTTGGCCTGTAAGCAGATGCTGTTTTAGGAATTCCCTATGTGACTCTCAGCTTTGCAACACCCCAGGACAACCCCTTCCGTCACCCAGTAGGGCGTCATATCACCATTCTGTCACTCTCTTGCATCTAACCAGATAATTTACTATAGCGTGTGGCAGGACAGTGACCTAGAAACTGGCGATTGTCTTTCTTAGGGGCCCTGCAGCACTCTACTATCTGTAGTGTATTGGATGGCCGTGTTCCAGGGTTCTGAGAGCTACAGATACCGGTTAATCACTCCGTGTCATAATCAGTGTTAGCCCCAGAAAACATCCCCTCCAATTTAGTATTCTGTTGGACATAACAAAAATTCTGAGGAATGTAAAAGCAATCTTGTGTTAATCAGATGGGCATGAATATATAATCAACTTAAAGAGGCAGGATGTGTAAATCTGTTTTCCCATTTTGTAGCACTTAATAGTTTGAGTTTAAATATCTGAATCATCATCAGTAAACCGTAGCCTCACAGGTATCTAAAAATGAATTTGTCTGTCTCAGTCATCATTGAATTCCTCCTCCTCCTTCCCAACACTGGAAGTGTTCAAGCAGAGGGTGGCGGCCCGTGTCCCAGGGCAGCAATAGAAAGAATACCTATACTGGTAGAAAGTTGGAATGAGATAGTTCCAGAGCCCATCTTGTTATAAGCAGTTGTGACTGTGGGATATTGTGTAGTATTGTTGTATTAGGAATAAAAAGAAGAATATAAATCTTAGGAGCTTTAAACTATTTAGAATACAATTTAAACCTAACCTGATTTCTGTATGAGTGGGGGTAAATTGAATTAGTTTTTTTTTTTTAATCTTTTGGCTACATTCCCTGCAGCTAATCTATATGGTTATGCCATGTGGTTGGGACAGGAAACACCTGTCTCCCTGCTTGCTAGCACTCACTTAACATGATCCCTGGCAAAACAGTTTTTTCAGGCCAGTCGAATTCACCAGAGGTCATTTCAATATGGACTATTTCAACTTGTATTACAAACCATCAGTGTTTAACAATTTTCAAGCACTTTCTGGATATGAATCATTACATAGTCACCAGAGGTTTTTAAACTATTGTCCTGAGGTCCTCTGAAAGAGATCATTTGCAAATTTCAAATTCACTGGGATTTCGATACATAAAATACCTTATTTTTACATTTTTATTGTCAGAGAGAGAATATATCTCACCTTACAAAATGGAATGTGTATTTCTAGTTCTTTGTTTTTAAAAAGCATAATAAATAAATCCATTCTAAGAGTTTCAAATGTCAATGCAATACATTTGCCTTAGGGCTTTTAGTTTTTCTTTTTCTTTTTACAGTGCTTGAAAACAGAATCCTCATATTTAATATCCCACTCAAGTTCTGGTTTTGAATTTTGCAATGCGAAGTTTGACTGTTACCACCAATACAGATGCCTCAGATAGGCTAAAAATTTCAGCTTTGGGAATGAGTATCTAGACTTATTTAATTTTTTTAACATTACCAAGGTTTCATAATTGGCAATCTGCCGACCAAGAAAACAATGAGTTTGGGCAATTGCTTTACTACCCCTACTGGTGTGAGTATACTCCTTTCTACTACCCCAACCCCAACTTGGAAGGGTTAAGAGGCAAATATGGACATAAAAATAGCAAATTACAGAATATTTGTTATAAAAAACAATCCACAATTATTGCATTATTTAGTCATCCTGTAGAACTAATTGGTTGCTTGAGAGAGCTGTTGTTACCCCTGATTGAACTACTCTATTCTACCTATCATCATACAAAATGATTTGCTATCCCAAGTAAACAGCATGTGGCTGTCTCTGACTTACTATGACACTATATACCTTACCCCTTAAATTACAGTCTGCTCTATACCATGTTTTACAACCAGTTTAAAAAGGTCAATTTGACAGACATCAATATAACAGCATGTATCTTTAATGGAAACAAAAATAAATTCTATGCATAAATTAAAATTTGGTAACCTACCTGTGAATGGTTTGTAGACCATCAACTTGCCTTTGTACACAGGTAGACAACTAGCAGATTAAGCCTAGATTGAGTTGTCAGGCAACAAACTAAACTATAAAACCAATGTTTAAGTAGATAAAATTAGAAACGTTGGCAGACTTTCCCTCACTTTACAAGACAGCCCAGCCTGATGCCACATCCCTCACCTCCAGGACCTGGAGAAGTTTTGGATAGTCAACTGTTGGAATAATGACGTTGACCCATGGTGAGGGAGGAGGTGGTTGGAGGAAACCATCTACAGCGTATCAAAAAAAAGTTGCCGGGCATGATTTCTTTCGGGATCAATGTGCTTATACATGTAGAAATAGGCAGGCACATGTCACATTTTTCAGAAATATATCCCAATGAATATGTCTGTCTAGACCCAAGTAGTTCTCTACCAGCTCTCAATTTATTGCATAGTATTAAAAACTATATTACATTTTGGGAATCCTATCCTTATCAAGAGAATTGTGGACTAAAGATAGCTCAGGAGAACAGGAGCAAGGATTTTTCCTTTCAGGAAGAATTTACCAATCTCTACAAAGAAATATTTCATAATTGAAATGAATTGTTAAATTATCCCAGGTTTTATTTACTAATTTATTTTTTTTAATGTTTATTTATTTTTGAGAGAGAGAGCTTGAGCAGGGGAGGGAGAGAGACAGACAGACACACACACACACACACACACACACACACACACACACAGAATCTGAAGCAGGCTCCAGGCTCTGAGCTGTCAGCACAGAGCCTGATAGGGGGCTTGAACTCACAAACCACGAGATCATGACCTAAGCTGAAGTCTGAGGCTTAACCGACTGAGCCACCCAGGCGCCCCTATCCCAAGCTTTATTAATCTAATTGGAGGTTTCAAAAAATAAGGAAAATAATAACTTATTAAATAAAAATGATAATGGAAACAGGGACCTACTGTTGCCTCTGAGCCAATGGCCCACACTCAGCTGAGCAAAGCTCATAAAGACCCATTTACTAAAATACCCTCTTCCACTCTCCTCAAAGTTTGAGCCTTATTTTCTTGTCAGCATGACTCAGCACATTGTAGCCAATCAGCAATAATGCAACTAACCAATGAGAATTACCTTCTATACACTTCTATACACTATACAAGTGATTCATAAACCTTATTGTAACCTTCCTGAAACCAGCTTCTTAGTGCTTTTTGGTTTTAAAGTCCTCTCTTTGAGGGCAGTTTGTTTCATACCCAGTAAAATATCCCTATAAAGTGAAGTGCTCAGATTATTTTTGACACCCTTTACACATAATATCTGTATTATTTTATTTTTTTTAAGTTCATTTATTTTGATAGAGAAAGAGCACAAGGTGGGGAGGGGCAGAGAAAGAAGGAGAGAGAAAGAATCCCAAGCAGGCTCCATTCAGTTGTTGCACTGATCCTGACAGGGGGTTGAACTCATGAAACAGTGAGATCATGACCTGAGCTGAAATCAATAGTCAGATGCTCAACCGACTGAGCCACCCAGCCACGCACAAAATTTTAGGAAGGGAAGAAAAGAAGGCAAGACATTCAATAGTACAATTTAGAGGAAGTAAAATTAAAATTTTGACTTTTATTTGCAACCAGTCATGGCCTGAAAAACTTGGGCCGTATTTCCTGGGCAAAGATGCAGTGAGATTTCCCTGCTCTTGAATGTTGTCCATTGCCAGATGATTATGAAGACACAAATAGCTTGTAACCACTTTCCCTCCCAAAACAGGAAGGTGTTTCAGGGGAGGTATTTTGGGCTACTCTGCTCTCCATACTAAAAAGCAACAACAAACAAACAAAAAACCAAAAAGCCGCAAAAGTAGCTTTGCTAATAAAAGATACAATTAGATTTCACTCCCCCACCACCTGAATCCTCACCTCTTCTCTACGCCTCCGCCATCTCCCACTCTGTGTTCACACAAAATGAAACTCTTTGAGTAAATCTGTTGATTTTCATTTAAGCGGATGTTTCGTAAGTTTGAGAGTCAATTTAAAAAAAAACTAATTTCTTTGCGAGACAAATGACACCTTGCTTGTGGTGATTTCTCTAACAAAGACTGGCAAGTTCAAATCCTTGTTATTTGTATTGAAGCACCTGACGAAAATGTTTTGTGTTGAATTTGAAACCCAGAACAAAGTCTACTGTAGCAAGAGGTCTGGGGGGTTTTGTGGAAAATAGTGGAATAGTTTAATTTGTGTTAAGTTTACTAAGTTCTTTAAAAAAGGAGACCCCAAAGACATTTGGTATGAAAGCAGAAATGGAACTTGTTTTAAAGAACAAAATCTCACAGCCAAGTTCTAAAATGACTAATTCCAGGGCACCTGGTGGCTCTTGATTTTGGCTCAGGTTATGATGTCATGGTTTGTGGGATCAAGCCCCACCTAGGGCTCTGCTCTGTGTTGACAGCACGGAGCCTGCTTGGGAGTCTCTCTCTCCTTTCTCTGCTCCTCTCCTGCTCGTGTACACTGTCTCTCTCAAAATAAATAAACATTAAAAAAATATATTAAATTGGCTAATTCCAAAATAGAATCCTTCAAAACAGTAACCACCAAATGCTCTGCCACATGTTAAAGTTCACAGGGGCAAAGGTACACAATTGGAGATAAAATTGACTTGTGATGAATGAAGAAGAGAAATGGGAATAGCCTGAATCTTCACGTACCTCTCAATCAACTCCTGTGTACAATTTGCCTCAGAGTAGATAGTAACATTCTCACCCCCTCTCCACAATATAAAGTGGGATTCCCTGAATGCAGCCTAGGGGTAGTGGGCATATTGGATCTGTCTCACATTTGAGTAGGGGGAGTAAAAGCTGAGACTGTGGCTTTAATCTGGGAGCAATGTCTTTTATCACAGGCGTTAAACAGCAATGCTTTCTAAATTACTAAGAGCTAAACTGTGTCAAAATACACCAACACTAGTAAACATAGATATGTGATTTCTTCCAGGGTTTTCTAGATGCAATAAGACTCTGAATCACGGTTTCTTTTAATCTTCTATCTATTCTAGAGGCTATTGCAGTATGCTTTCCAGAAGAATGGGGTCGTGCTTTACCCTTCCCCATTAAATTACTTAAAACCTGTTTTCTTCTTTCTCTAAAGAACTCTAATTGTCAAAAAATGGGAATAGCCAATTTTCTGCACAGATAGACATCAGAATTCACTCACCACGAGTTTTTGGTGGGTATTCTTGCCTTGGCCTTATAGGCAATATTATGAAGCCTTGTGAAACATTAAGAAGTTTATTTATGTAAGCTGCCACTCTAGAGGAAGAGATGGGAGATGAGAAATTGACAACATGTGAACTTTGCCAATGCTAGAAATATTTCTGCAGAATGAAGTCAAGAGTTTATATATCCGCTTCACTACAGGGAAGAATCTGAAGACACCTGGGAACCTTGCAGCCTTCTTTTGAAGATGACTTTTACTCAGACAACCTCAGAATTAGAATGTGGACTTCTTATTTCTTGTCTGACAAAGACAACATCAATAACGTATACCTTGCCAAAGATGATGTCAGCCTTGAAAACAGAAAAGATTTGACACGATTTCAAAGAAACGTCTCAGAGAATTCTGAATTTCCTTGACATAAACTGCCCTTATCTGGAGAAGTGGCTATGAAAATTCACTTTGTTTCTGTTTGCTAATGCTTACTTTTATGAATTAGGAGTTTTTGTACCCTGCTGTTAAATAGAAAAGAGTCAAAATTAATTGTCTGTTAATAATAGCATGTGTATTACCATGTGAAAGGCCACTTACCATTTCAAATTATTATTCATATCCACAACAGCAGCCTTTATGTTGAAAATTACTTCAAGCAGAATTAAATGAATTTGCACAAGTTGAACTTAGTTCCATTTTTAAGGGAAATGGCATTAAGTTTTGCAGCAAAATTCTTAATGAAAGATGTTTAATTTTTGAAATAGAATTTTGAAGTTTCATTACATAAAGGAAATAAACTTCTAATAAAATACAATGAATTTTAGGTAAACTTTTTGAAGTTTATATATGTTGATATATTAGAATAAACAGAGTTGGAAAAAGTTTGTAGATTTCTTCTGTCTTAAAAAGGTTTGTGGTAACAGTATGGTGCTGGCACAAAAATACACACACAGATCAATGGAACAGAGTGGAGTACCCGTACATAAACTCATGCTTATATGGTCATTTAATCCACAAAGAAGAAGGCAAGAATATACAATGGGATAAAGACTGTCTCTTCAATAAATGGTATTGTGGAAACAGGACAGTTACATGCAAAAGAATGAAACTGGATCACTTACTTAGTCTACATACAGAAATAAACTCAAAATGGATGAAAGACCTAAATGTGAGATCTGAAACCATGAAATTTGTAAAAGAATACATAGGCAGTAATATATTAGACATCTGCTTAGCAACACATTTATAGATATGTCTTTTCAAGCAGAGGAAACAAAAGCAAAAATAAACTATTGGGACTACACCAAATAAAAAAAAGTTTTGCGGGGCAAAAGGAACCATAAAAAAAAAACAAACCTAGTAAATGGGAGAATATACTTGGAATTAATATAAGGAATTAATATCTAAAATATATAAAGAACTTCTACAACCCCAACCCCCAAAGCAACAATCCGATTGGAAAATGGGCAGAGGACCTGAATTGACAAGTTTCCAAAGAAGACCTACAGATGGCCAACAGACAGATGAGATGTTCAATATCATTAATCATCAGGGAAATAATAATACCACAATGAGCTATAACCTCATGCCTGTCCGAGTGGCTAGTATCAAAAATACAAGAGATAATTGTTGGTGAGGATGTTGGCAAAGAAACCCTCGTGTACTGTTGATGGGGTTAATTGGCATAAGCACTGTGGAAAACAGTTTAGAGTTTCCTCAAAAAATTAAAAGTATTAAATATATTAAAAATAGAACTACCATAGAATCTAGTAATTCCACTACTGGGTATTTACCCAAAGAAAGTGAAAACACTGATTTGAAAAGATACATGCACCCCTGTCCGTTGTAGCATTATTTACAATAGCCAAGATATGGATGCATCCCAAGTGTTCATCAATAGATGCGTGAATAAGGGAGATTTTATATATATGTACATACATGCATGCATGCATACATACTGGAATATTGCTCAGCCATAAAAAGGAATGAGATATTACCATTTGCAAAACATGGATGGACCTAGAGGCTATAATGTTAAGTGAAATAAGTCAGATGAAGGACAAATACCTTATGATTTCATTGATGTGGAGCCTAAGAAACAAAAGAGTCATGAGTAAACTAATGATTGCCAGAGCAGGAGGGGTTTGGGGATGGGTGAAATAGGTGAAGAAGATTAAGAGGTACAAACTTCCAGTTATAAAATAAGTCATGGAGGGGCGCCTGGGTGGCGCAGTCGGTTAAGCGTCCGACTTCAGCCAGGTCACGATCTCGCGGTCCGTGAGTTCGAGCCCGGCGTCGGGCTCTGGGCTGATGGCTCAGAGCCTGGAGCCTGTTTCCGATTCTGTGTCTCCCTCTCTCTCTGCCCCTCCCCCGTTCATGCTCTGTCTCTCTTTGTCCCAAAAATAAATAAACGTTGAAAAAAAATTTTTAAATAAGTCATGGAAATGAAAATGACAGTACAGAAAATATAGTCAGTAATACTTAATAAATCAGTGGTTACAAAAGATTGAGTCATTTTCATAAGGTTTACTTTTTTGTTAGATTTTTCAATAGTTGGCCATATATATATATCCTGCCTGCATTAATAAAATTTTCTTTTTAATGTTTTCTGATGATTAATAACAAATCTTCTGATTTTCATAGTATAAAAATAGTTTTATTTTATGAACTCTTAATAACAGAGCCCCATTGATTTCTCTTCTATTGAATATACTTATTTGTAGACCCTGTTTATTAAGCATTATATTTTTAAATATCCTTAAATTCTTAGAAAAAATTTTATAGTTAGCCCCCACTTTGACATCATATTTATGAAAAGTATTCTGAAGATTCTGTGTTTAAATGTTTCAATATCCAAGTGTTAGTCCTTTTTCTTTTCCTTTTCTTAGATACATGTTTCAAGGGATGCCTGGGTGGCTCAGTCGGTTGAGCGTCCAACTTCAGCTCAGGTCATGATCTCACAGTCCGTGGGTTCGAGCTTCGCGTCAGGCTCTGTGCTGACAGCTCAGAGCCTGGAGCCTGCTTCGGATTCTGTGTCTCCCTCTTTCTCTGCCCCTCCCCTGCTCATGCTCTCTCTCCGTCTCAAAAATAAGAAAACATTAAAAAAAATTTTTTAAAAGATATGTCTCTATATATTGAGAAAGCATGTTAAATTTTTCTAAGCTGTTTTCATATCTGAGAAAAATTTACTGTAGTTTTCAAACAAAAAATCATTCTAGCTGCAAATGAAATTCTTATTTTATAAATTTTAACTTTAAAACTGCAGTGATTATGTGATCTGGTGGTGTAGATCACTGTCTTCTGTTCCAGTCTGATTTTTGTTCAATTCTAAATAATTTTTATCCTGCTCTAAAATTTACATTGTAGAATAATATAAAAATCATATTTTATTGTATTGATTTATATATTTTATTTGTATTTTTAAAATTTTCAATATTTATTGATTGATTGAGATACAGAAAGAGCACAAGTGGGAGGGGCAGAGAGAGAGGGAGATATAGAAACTGAAGCAGGGTCCAGGCTCTGAGCTGTCAGTACAGAGCCCGATTGGGGGGGTGGGGGGAGGGGCTTGAAATCCTGAATGGCTAGATCATGACCTGAACCGAAGTTGGAGGCTTAACCAACTGAGCCACCCAGGTGCCCCTTGATTTATAAATCTTTAAATGTATTTACTAAACTCACTATTTTCTCATGGTATGAGAAAAAAGTATAAGGAAAGGAATAGTTGGGTATATAGAGACTTACTATATGGTTTTTATATTAGTGCATTCCTTATTGCTTTTTTGTAATTTTGATATTTTATCAAGAATTACTAATTTTTAGGGGCGCCTGGGTGGCGCAGTCGGTTAAGCGTCCGACTTCAGCCAGGTCACGATCTCGCGGTCCGTGAGTTCGAGCCCCGCGTCGGGCTCTGGGCTGATGGCTCAGAGCCTGGAGCCTGTTTCCGATTCTGTGTCTCCCTCTCTCTCTGCCCCTCCCCCGTTCATGCTCTGTCTCTCTCTGTCCCAAAAATAAATAAACGTTGAAAAAAAAAATTAAAAAAAAGAATACTGATTTTTAAACATTGATTCTTTTTATCTCTCCATAACATAGATTTTTGTTTTCATAAGTATAACCCACTTATTATTTACACTTCATTCCAATACTGGGTTGAAATAATTTCGTAGATTTGTTGTCTACTGAACAGATTTGATTTCTAGAGTGTCTATTTTATCTACCACCTTAAATACACATTTTTACTCAGCTACCAATATTTTAGTTAAAATCAGTTTAAAAATCTTATCAGGACATCTGGGTGGCTCAGTCTGTTGAGCATCTGACTTTGGCTTGGTCATCATCTCACAGCTTGTGAGTTTGAGCCCTGCATCAGGCTCACTGCTGTCAATGCAGGGCTGGCTATGGGTCCTCTTTCCCCTTCTTTGTCTGCTCCTCCCCCACTTGTGCTCAGTCTCTCTCTCAAAAATAAATTTAAAAATATTAAAAATAAATACATTAATTAAATAAAAATAAATTAAAAATCTTACCAAAGGGCACACTTAGGTGTCTCAGTCAGTGAAGTCTCCAACTCTTGATTTTGGCTCAGGCCATGATCTCCCAGTTTGTGGGATCGAGTCCTATTGTGAGACTGAAATGGCAGCGTGGAGCCTGGTTGGTATTCTCTCTCTTCCTTTCTCTGCTCTTTGCCTGTTCTTTCTCTCTCTCTCTCTCTCTCTCTCTCTCTCTCTCTCTATATATATATATATATATATATATATATCAAAATAAATAAACTTTGAAAAAATACTTAAAAAATCTTCTCAATGAGTTTTACATCTTACAAATATACATACACACACACACACACACACACACAAACATACACACACACCTTTATTTTAATTGCCTTATCACCCTGTTTAGAACCTGCAGCCCATTGTTGAATTAAATGGTGAGAAAGGATATTCTTATGATGCTCTAATCTTAAAAGGCAATTATTTAGAATTTTACCAATAAGTATATTAGCTTTAGGTTTTTCAGACATGGCCTTTACTGCACTGTGCAAGTTTCCAACTCATTGCTAGTTTTCTGAGAGGTGCTATTGCAAATTGCTGTTGTATATTGTCTTTTTTTTTCCTGTGTTTTGTAACTTTTGAACCACTTTCACCCATTTTGTTAAACCCCTGCCTCTGGAAACTACAAATCTGTTCTCTGTATCGATAAATTTAGTTTTTCGATTTCACATATAAGTGACATGATACAGTATTTGCCTTTCTCTAACTCATTTTGCTAAGCACAATTTCCTCAAGGTCAATCCATGTTTCACAAGTGCCAAGAGTTGCTTCTTTTTCATGGTTGAATAACAGGCCACTGTGTGTGTATCACATTTTCTTTATGCAGTCATCCATTCATGGATACTTACTTGTTTCCATATCTTAACTATAGTAAATAATGATGCATTGAACATGATGGTGCAATTATCTTTTTGAGAGTGATTTTGTTTTCTTCAGATAAATATCCAGAAGCAGGATTGGTGACTTATGTGGTAGTTGTATTTTTAATTTTTTGAGGAATCTCTGTACTGTTTGTCAAGTGGCTGCACTAGTCTACATTGTCACCAACAGTACAAAAGGGGTCCCTCTTCTCTACATCCTTGCCAACATGTTTTATGTCTTGTCTTTTTGAAAATCTGTTTTGACAAGTAAGGGGACATCTTATTATGGTTTTCATTTGCATTTTCCTGACAATTAGTAATACAGGGCACCTTTTCTTATACTTGTTGGTGTACAAGATGTCTTCTTTGGAAAAATTTCATTTCAGTTTTTCTGCCCATTTATTTTAGATTTTTTTTTTTTGGCTATTGGGTTGTAGAAGTTCTTTACATACTTTGATATTAACCCTTTATCACATAAATTGTTTGAAAATATTCTCATTCCCTAGAATAAATTTTCATTGTTTTAATAGTTTCTTTTGCTATACAGAAGCTTTTTGTATGATGTATTCCCTCTTGTTTATTTTTGGCTTTTCGTTGCCTTTGCTTTTTGTGTCAAATCCAAAAAAGCATCGCCAAGACTGCGGTCAAGGAATGTACTCCCTGTGTTTCATCTAGGAGTTTTGTTGTTTCAGGTATTCCATTCACATCTTTAATTCATTTTGAGTTGATATTTGTGTGAGGTGTAGTAAGATAATGGTCCAGTTTAATTCTTTGGCTTGTAGCTATCTGGTTTTCCAGGCACTACTTTTTGAAAAAACTGTCCTTTCCCCAATGTGTGTTCTTGCCTCTTTTGTTGTAAAGTAATTGATAATATATGTGTGAGTTTACTTCTGGACTCTCTATTCTGTTTCATGATCTATGTGTCTGTTTTTGATTGCTATAGCTTTGATTGCTATGTGATACTGTTTTGATTGCTATAACTTTGTGGTATAGTTTGAAATCAGAAAGTGTGATACCTTCAGCTTTTTCTTCCTCAAAATTGTTTTAACTGTTCATGGTCTTGAGTGCTCAATATAAATTATAAGACTGTTATTTCTATTTCTGGGGAAAATGCCTTTGGAATCTTGATAAAGATTTCATTGAATCTGTAAAATTCTTTTTTTTTTATATTTTTTTAAAATTTTTTTTTTCAACATTTATTTATTTTGGGGACAGAGAGAGAGCATGAACGGGGGAGGGGCAGAGAAAGAGGGAGACACAGAATCGGAAACAGGCTCCAGGCTCCGAGCCATCAGCCCAGAGCCTGACGCGGGGCTCGAACTCACGGACCGTGAGATCGTGACCTGGCTGAAGTCGGACACTTAACAGACTGCGCCACCCAGGCGCCCCTAAAATTCTTTAGGTAATACGGACATTTTAATAGTTCATCCATGAGCATGACCTATCTTTGCATTTATTTGTATTTTCTTTGATGTATTATCTTTGATTTCTTTCATCAATTTCTTAAACTTTTCAGGATACAGGTCTTTCATTCCCTTGGTTACATTTATTCCTAGGTATTTGTATTTTTCTGTTGCAATTGTATACAAGATTATTTTATTAATTTCCTTTTGTGATAGTTCATTAATGTATGGAATTGCAACTTATTTTTACATACTGATTTTGTATACTGCGACATTACTAAATTGGTTTATTATAACAGTTTTGGGGGGGGAATCTTGAGGGTTTTCTTTTTTTTTTTTTTAATTTTTTAGTGTTTGTTTATTTTTGAGAGAGAGACAGGGCATGAGCAGGGGAGGAGGGGAGAGAGAGAGGGAGACACAGAATCTGAAGCAGGCTCCAGGCTCTGAGCTGTCAGCACACAGCCCGACATGGGGTTCGAACTCACACTGTGAATTGATGACCTGAGCTGAAGTCGGACACTTAACCAACTGAGCCACCCAGGCATCCTGAGGTTTTTCTATATATAATGTCATGTCATCTGCAAATAGAGACATTTTTACTTCTTTCACTCTGATTTGGACTTTTATTTCTTTTCCTTTCCTAATTTCCCTAGCTAGGATTTCCATTCGTGTGTTGAATAAAAGTGGTGAGAATGGGCATCCTTGTCTGGTTCGTGATCTTGGAGGAAAAAATTTCAGGTTTTCACTTACGAATATATTAGCTGTGAGCTTGTCATGTATGTCTTATATAATGTCTGTATAGTAAAGAGTTTTTTTATTTTTATCACAAGTGGATGTTAAATTTTGCATTTATGTTAATCAGGAATATTCTGTCATTTTCTTTCTTTGTAGTGTCTATGTCCGGTTTTGGTATGAGAGTGGTGCTGGCCTTGTAAAATAAGTTTTGAAGTGTTCCCTACTCTTTTATTATTTGGAAGAAATTGAAAAGAATTGGTATTAATTATTCTTTGAATGTTCAGTAGATTCACCATAAAGCTATCTTGTCCTGTACTTTTCTTTATTGGGAGGTTTTTGATTACCGATTCAATGTCTGCACTATTTGTCCTTATTTTATATTTCTTGATGATTCAGGTTTGGAAGATTATGTGTTTCTAGAAAATGTACACTGAAGAAATGTATCCATTTCTTCTGGGTTGCCCAATTAGTTGGTACATGGTTATTCATACAAGTCTCTTATGAGTCTTTGCGTATCTGTGATATCAGCTGTAATGTCTTTCATTTCTGATTTTGAGTCTTCTCTCTTGGTGATTCACCTCAAAGGTTTGTTATTCCGTTTTACTTTTCACAAAAACCTGCTTAGTTCCATTGATCTCTTCTGTTCTCTTTTAACTTCTATTTATTTCTGCTGTGATTTTTTTTTCTTTCTTCTGCTAACTTTGGACTTAGTTTGTTCTTCTTTTGCTAGTTCTTAAAATAGAAAAGTATTTTTATTTGAAATATTTCTTGTTTTTCTTACATAGGCATTTCTCACTATGAACTCTTCTTTCTTAGAAGTACTTTTCCTGCATTCCATTTTCATCTGTCTCAGGAAAAATTTTTGATTTTCCATTAGATTTTTCTTTTTTGAGCCACTGGTTGTTCAGGAGCATGTTGCTTAATCTCCATTTTTGTGTGTGTTAATTTTCCAGTTTTCTTGATTTCTAATTTCCTACCATTGTGGCCAGAGAAGAAAGATGTTCAGTAGGATTTCAGTCTTCTTGAATTTCTTAAGACTCATATTGAGGCCTAACAGTGATCTATCTTAAAGAATGTTGCACATGTATTTGCAAAGAAGATGTATTCTGCTGCTTTTGCATGGAATGTTCTGTAAATGTCTGTTCAATTCATCTGGTCTAGATTTCTATTCATTTTGTCAGTTTTTTTCTGGATTTTTATAATTCCTTTGTTACTTTCTCTTCTTGCTCTCTGTGATTTGATGCTTTTGTGCAGTGGTATGCTTAGATTCCTGTCTCTTTATCATTTGTGTATCTACCATAAATCGGTGCTTTGTGGTTACCCTAAGTCTTAGATAAAGCCCTTTACATTTATGTTGTTGTTGTTGTTGTTGTTGTTGTTGTTGTTGTTGTTGTTTTTAACTCCAACTTAGGTTTAAATTCATGCTAAAGCTCTAAAGTTGTATTCTTACTGCTTCATTTTATGTTGGTGTGTCAAAATTTATATTCTTTTATGGTGTGAATCCATTAACAAATTATTGTAGTTATGGTCATTGTTACTACTTTTGTCCTTCAATCTTTATACTAGTTTTATAAGCGATAAGCCTCCACCATTACAACGTTATATAATTCTGAATTTAACTATATATTTACCTTTACCAATAAGATTTATACTTTTATATGTTTTCCTGTTACTAATTAGCCCTCTGTTGCTTCAGCTTTAGAAAGTCCCTCTAACATTTGTTGTCTCACCAGTTTAGTGATGATGAAATCCTTCCACTTTTGTTTGTTGGAAAACTCTTCATCTCTCCTTCAGTTCTGTAGGACAACTTTACCAGGTAGTGTATTTTGGGTTGACATTTTTTTTGTCTTTCAGCACTTTGGATAAATCTTGCAACACCCTTCTATCTGCAACATTTCTGCTGCAAAATTTGCTGAAAGAGTGGTTCCCTTGCATATAACAAGTTATTTTTCTCTTGTTTGTTTTAAGAGTCTCTCCTTGTCTTTATCTTTTGCCAATTTAATTATAAAGTGTCTTAGTGTGGGTCTCTTGGGATTTCTGTTTCTTGGAACTTTGAGATCTTAGTAGATCGGGGTGTCTGTTTTCTTCCCCAGTTAGAGAAGTTTTCAGCCATTATTTCTTCAAATAAGCTCTACCCTTTCTGGCTCTCTTCTCCTTCTGGGACCCCTGTAATGCAAATATTTGTGCACTTAACTCTTTCCCAAAGGCCTGTTAGCTATGTTTACTCTTCTCCATTCCTCATTCCACCCCACTGATAGGAAAAAATTCACTGCACTTCTTGAAGTTTGAAGATCATCTTTTGTTTCATTTAGTCTGCTATTGAACCCCTGTTGTGAATTTTTCATTTCAGTTACTGTAGTCTTCAGTTCTGTGCTTCGGTATTTTCTTCTATTTTCTCTTTCTATTGAAATTATCACTTTGTTTATGCATTGTTCTTATGATTTTGATAAACATCTTTATGGCCATTAATCTGAGCAACTTATGAGTGAATCACTCTTGTCTATTTCATTATGGTCATTTTCAGAGGTTTTGTATTATTCTTTTATATGGAACTTCTTCCTCTATTCTTTCATTTTCTTGAGCCTCAAGGCTGGTTTCTATGTCCTTATTAAATAGCTATCATTCCCAGTCTTGAAGGAATGGTCTTCTATAGGAGATGAAACTTATCACTTAACCCTGACCCAGTTCTTAGTTGTTTCCCCAATTTTTGCCATTGTCCAAGCAGGCTTCTTTGTTCTTAGTAGCTCCCAATAGTCGAGAGAATTTTAATTAGCAACTAGATGCATGTTGTTTGGAAGCCAGGCCATTGGCAGTAGATTTTAAGGTATCCAAGTATACCTCTTTCAGGGGAAGGGTTGGAGATGGGCATTTCTATCTATCTGTCCCCTTTGCACTTTGAGGGGAAGGTTTGGAGATGAGCATTTCTATCTATCCTCTTTGCCCTGAACCCTTGGGGGATAGCCAGTTAAGAACTGTTTCCTTGTTTGCCATCATACCATTGAACCTGTGAACTGAGGACCTCTGGTCAGCAGATCCAGGCTCTTAAGGGATGTGTTATCTGTATGGCCACCACAAAGTTTGGGGTGACAAACTTATGCACAGGCTCCTTTCATGGAGACATCAGTGACCTGGATTGGTGCAGAGGGAAAGCCTGGAGATAGTACCCACTGGCCCCCTCCAGTCTCTGGAGAGGACTTGTCTCAACCCCTAGATGGTGTTAAATTAGAAACCTGTGTTCCTGCTACTACTTTTAAGATAATGTAGATAGTCCTCTTTCACAGAAAGACTGGACATTTCAGTCTGCTACCTGGGCCCTGGGCCCTGGGGGGATAGCCCTGCTTTGTTCCTGTGAGTCCCTTAAGAACTACTTGTTAGTGCTCCATGTTCTTGTGGGTCTTGTGGATGCAAGCCCTGTTGGGTTTCAAAACTACATGTTTTGGGGACGTATCTCTGAGGGGAAAGTCTAAAAGTTGGGACACCAGATGTGGTTTCCAAATCATTCACTCTTCAGTGAGAAGACAGGAGTTTTTAGTCCCATCCCAACTGTGTGTCACTGCCAAGCATGGAGTTTATGGCAAGAGTGTATCTGAGTCTCTGCTACCTATTTTGATGTAGTTTTTTCTTTACTCTGGAAAGTCACCCAATATGTAGGAGTAGAAAAGCTAGTTTCTGGATATCTTTGAGAGGTGATATTTCTGAGTATAGCTGTATATTTGGTATGTCCATGGGAAGAAATACATTCAGAAGCATCCTATGTCACCCTCTTGAACCAGAACTCCCCTTTGCCCTTTATTAAAATTGCATTGTTTGCTTTTGTCATATGGTTGAGTTTCCTATATATTTTTTATATGAACTCCTTTTCAGATAAATATTTTACAAATATTTCAGCCATCACAGAGGTCATCCTTTTACTTTGCTGATACTTTTTTTGCTGTGCAGAAGCCTTTTCTGATGGGTATAATATCATTAGTCTATTTGTACTTTTGGTATCACATCCATAAAATCATTGCCCAGACTAATCTAAAGTCCAATAGTTTTTGTCTGTTTTTTTTAAAATCTAGTATTCTTTTCATGATTTTGGCCTTATATTTATCTATATCATTCACTGATGTGATTTTTTATGTAACACATGAGATAGAGGTCCAATGTCATTCTTGTGCAGGTGGATACCCAATTTTCCCAGCAGCATTTTTTGGGAGAATACTTTTTCTACATTGTGTGTTGTCAGCATCCTATTCAAAGATCAGTTGTATGGATTTATATCTGAGTTCTCTATTGCGCTCTGCTGGTCTATAAGTCTTTTTTCTGCCAGACCATACTGTTTGACTTCTGTAGTTTTGTAATATATTGTGAAATCAGGAAGTGTGATAGCTACAGCTTTTTTCTTCTTTATTAAAATTGGTGTGGCTATGTGGATTCTTTTGTGATTTGCTATGAATTTTAGGATTGTCTCCTTTTCAAAAATTCTGTAAAGAATGAAATTATGATTTTGATAGTACGTCACTTTGGGTGGCATGGACATTTTTACAATATTGATTCTTCCAAACCATGATCATAAGATGTTTTAACATTAAAAAAAATTATTTTTAGTGTTTATTTTTGAGAGTGAGAGACTGATCGTGAGCCAGGGAGAGGGGCCAAGAGAGAGGGAGACACAGAATTTGAAGCAGGCTCTAGGTTCTGAGTTGTCAGCACAGGGTGGTGGTGCAGGGCCCAAACTCACAAACCATGAGAACATGACCTGAGTTGAAGTTGGATGCCCAACCAGCTGAGCCACCCAGACATCCCTTGATGTTTTAGCATTTATTTGTGTCATTAATTTCCCTCATCAGTGTTTTAGAATTTTTAATGTACAATTTTTTTTTACCCCTCTGATTACTTTTTGGATGGTTGGTTGTTTGTGAATGGAAACAAAATTAATTTGTGTAAATTGATTTTTGTATCCCACAACTTTACTGAATTCGTTTATTCTAAATTCTGTTGAGTGTTCTGAGTTTTCTGTGTACATAACCATCTCAAACAGAGATGATTTCATGTGTCCCTTTCAGTGAGGATGTCTTTTACTTATTTTCTTATCTAATTTCACTGGATAGGGTTTCCAGTACCTTGTTCAATATATGTGACAAGGATAGTCATCTTGTCTTGTACCACTTACAGGGAAATATTTCAATTTTCCTTACTGATTCTGATGTTATCTGTGAATTTTTCACATATGGCCTTTATTATGTTGAGGTAAGGTCTTTATTTTGCAATTTGGTTGAAAGTTTTAATCATTAACACTTGTCAAGTGCTTTTTTTCCTGCATCTATTGAGAATATGATTTTTTCCTATAATTTTGTTACTGTGTTGTATCACATTGATTTTTCTATATGTTGAACCATCCTTGAATCCCTGTGATAAATCCTACTTGATCATAGTGTATGATTATTTTAATGTGTTGTTGAATTCAGTTTGTTAGTATTTTATGAATTATGTTTGCACCTATATTCATCACAGATACTAGCCTATAATTATTTTTATTATAGTATTTTTGCTTGGTTTTGTAGTATCAAGAGTGATGCTGTCCTCCTAAAATAATTTTGGAAGTATTCCCTTTTCTATTTTGTTTTCTTTAGAAAAGTTTAGGAAAAATTGGCATTAATTCTTTGAATGTTTGTTAGAATTCACCTTTGAAGCCATTGGGTTCTGCATTTTTCCTTAGGAGATTTTTTATTACCGATTCAGTCTCCTTATTTTTATGGATCTATTCATGCTTTCTAATTCTTACAAATACAACTTCTTATACATTGAATAATTCTAGAAATTTATTTCTTTTGGTTATCCAGTTTGTTGGTATACAATTGCTCATAAATATCTTTTATGTTTTTATTTATGAGGTGTTTATTATAATATCTCCTCTTTGATTTCTGATTTTATTTATTGAGTCCTCTCTTTTTCATAATCAATAGAGCTAAGAGGCTATCAATTAACTTTTTCAAAAAAACAACTCTGATTTTTTTATCCATTTTGTTTGGTTCTGTATTTGATTTATACTGCTATAATCTTAATTTCCTTCTTTCTGCTAAACTTGGACTTAATTTGTTTTCATTCTACTTTCTTGAATTGTAATATCAGGTTGCTTATTAGAGATTGTTCTTTTTCAGTAAACACATGTAGTGCTGTAAATTTACCTCTTATCTTTGCATTTTCTTTATCCCATAGGTTTTGATGTATTTTGTTTTTATTTTTGTTTGTCTGAAAACATTTCAAAATTTTGTACTAAATTGTTATTCAATAAGGTGTTTTTAGTTTCCATGTATCAGTGAATTTTCCTATGTTTTTACTATTATTAATTTCTAGTTTCATTCCATTTTTGTTGGAAAAGATACTTGAAATTATAAGTGATCCTTGAACAATACTTGTCTGAATTTTGCAGGTCCACTTACACACAGATTTTTTTCAATAAATACAGTGCAGTACTATAAATGTACTTTCTCTTCCTTAAGAGGATTTGCTTTTCTCTTGATGCTTTAAAATTTTCCCTTGACTTTGGCAATTTGATTATAATATGTCTTAGTCTAGCCTTCTTTGTGTTGTTCCTGTTTGAGAACCTGTAAGTTTTATGAATCTTAATGTCCACTTGCCTCCCAAAATAAGGAAGTTTTCATCCATTATTTATTTAAGTAAGTACTCTGCCCTTTTTCTCTATTCTCCTTCTGGGACTTCTATGGCATACATATTCTCTTGTTGGTGTCCCATAGATTTCTCCATTATTTTTTCTTTCTTTTCTGACTGCATAACTTCAAATGACCCATCTATAAGTTTGTAGATTCCTTTTTTCTGCTTGATCAATCTGTTGGAGCTCTTTAAAGTGCTCTTAAGGCTCTCTATTGCATTTTCATTTCATTCATTGTATTCCTCAGTTCCAGTATTTCTGTGTTGTTGTTTTTTTTATAGTTTCTCTTTGTCGTGTCTCATGGCTTCCTCATTCTCCTTAAAAAATATTTTGATTTTTGTTTTGTCAGACAATGTGTAGGTCTCCATTTACTTAAGGTCAATTTCTGGAAAAGTATTGTGGTTTTTTTGGTGATGTCATGGTTCTTTGATTGTGTGTGTGTGTGTGTGTGTGTGTGTGTGTGTGTGTGTGTGTGTTTCATAACCTTTCATTGATGTCTGTTGACTTGAGCAATCAGTCATCTCTTGCAGACTTTATGGACTGTCTTCCCTGGGGAAGGACTTTCATCTATGGGTAGATGTAATGATGCCATACGAGTGGGGTGTAGCAGCTCTTATTCCAGCAGGGGTGCAGTGGTAATTATGGGTTAAGGGAGGGCACCATGTTGTATCCTTCTTAAAGTTCCACCAGCTGAGGTCAGCCTTGGCAAAGACTGTAAGGGTCCTTGGAAGTCAAGGTTGTGTATATCCATGGTGGTAACAAGGGCTGGTTGTGTCTTTGCTAGCAAAAACTGTTGGGATTTTTCTTCTTTTCCCCCTGTGAGGGAAATTATGGCTAAACGGGTCTCTGGCACTGGGTCCAGTGCATGGGCACAAATGTGGCAGTAGCGGTGCTGGGATCTGGGGAGTATGTGTACTTATGGCAGAAGTAATAATGGTGTCAGGAGTGAAGAAGTACATTGAATGGCCACAGAACTAGAGTCCAAGGTTCAGGGGTCAGAACAACTATGGCACCTGGCCCAGGGTATAGCCTCACTCACTACAATGCATCAGTGTCTGACATGTAGGTATGTACAGAATGGTCACACAGGTGGGGTCCAAGGCATGTATGTGGTTGCAAGAGAGGAGTGATGGGGAGGTGTACTATGTAGCCATGGATCTGGCTCTAGGGGGTGGGGGGCATGAAACAGAGATGTTCTAGCCCCAGGGTTTGGGATGAGTGTAGCAATAGCAAGTCCTTGACCCTAGCCTTGGTTCATGAGTTTGGCCAATAAAAAAATTCAGAGCCAAACTCTTAAGTAAACGATGGTTTAATAGCAGTTTAAGGACACTCTTAAGTGGGAGGGGCAGGCCAGGCAGGCCCAGAGGTGGCTGGCAGGTGCACCAGGGTTCAGGGCTTCCTTTTCTTTTTTTTCTTTAATTTGGTTGGATTATGGGTCATGGCCTTGTAGATCCTGAATGGGTGGCAGCCAGTCATCTAAGGGAGTCCTCCTACCAATTGAGAAAGGAGGTTTTTGGCCCTATTTGGTCCTTGTCAGATCAGTCATGGCATCCTTCCTCCACTGAGAGGAGGAGGACGTTAAAACCACATGAAAATGTATTATAAGGAAGCCATAGTTTACTGTAAGGCAGTGGTCATAGGGGAGAGTGTATTCGATTCCCTACGGTACGTCCCAGCCCTTTGGAACTTGGTTTCTGCCCTTTTATCAGTCAGAAAGCACCTGTTCCCTGCTCATAGGTGACTAAGTGCCTCCTCTTTCAGGTGTAGGAGCAGAACTCCAGGCAGCTTCATCAGCTGTGTTCCGCATCCATGAAGACTTTTGTTAGTTGTTTGTTGCTTATTCCTTGTTTTTGTTTTTTACATCGGGGAGGACAAACACTGGGATCTCCTAGTCTGCTATCTTGTCGACTTCACCTGTTAGCTTTTCCTTCTTTATTAACTGTAATGTCCCTCTCCAATAATAAGAAACTTGGTTCCCACAATCCCATTTATCATATATATATAATTATAAAATATATAAAAATATATAAAATAAATAAAATATATATAAGTTCCTCATATATATGTATATATATATACACAATAAGTTCCTTTTTGTCTTTAGCCCTACAATTTCCAGTCAAACATTTTCCTAGGTTAATTAAGTCCTTTTTTCTCCAACTTCCCGCTTCGGTGTGGTTATATCATATGTTGGTAATGCAATTAATCTCATTTGTCACAGTCTGCATTCCATTGTGGGCATCACTCAACATCCTGGTTGATCATCTTTTTTATTTTTTCTAATATTGTATACTTTAATTCTTTGTGGTGTAAAGGTCTATGAGTTTTAACAATGCAGAGTCATATATGCACCATTGTAATAGAACAGTTCCCCCGCGTGTCCTGTTTGTAGTTAACCTCGAACTCCACGTGAACAACCATTGACAACTCCCGATCTATTTCCCATCTTGATTGTATTGCCTTCTCCAGAAATTTATATAAATTAAATCATTTAATAGGTAGTTTTTTCTGTCTTTTTCTACTCAGCAGATTGCATTTAAGATATATTTGTATAGCAGAAAACAATACTTCATTTTATTTCTAAACCATATTATGTTGTTTCTTCAGTCCCTTCTTGGAAGACAAATTATGTTTCTTCTAGTTTTAGCTATTAAGAAAAAAAAACTGTAATAAGGTTTGCGTGTGACCCTACGTTTTTAAATAACCTGGGTGAGTATCTAGAAGTGTAATTGCTAGATCATATGGTAAGTCTATAATTTTATTAAAAAATGCCAGAGTGCCTGGGTAGCTCAGTCAGTTAAGCGCCTGACTTTGACTCAGGTCATGACCTCACTGAGTTGGAGCCCTGCGTGGGGCTCTGTGCTGACAGCTCAGAGCCTGGAGTCTGCTTCCGATTCTGTGTCTCCCTCTCTCTCTGCCCTTCCCCCACTCGTTCTCTCTCTCTCTCTCTCTCTCTCTCTCTCTCTCTCTCTTTTTCAAAACATGAATAAATATTTTAAAAATTAATAAAAATAATTTAAAAATGCCAAAATGTCTTCCAAAGTACCTGAAACATTTTGAATTCTCTAAGCAATAAATGTCTCACATCCAAGCCTACATTTGGTGTGACAGGTTTTTGTTTGTTGTTTTTTTTACTTAATACGTGTATGGTGGTATCTCATTGTTTTGATTTATGTTTCCCATATTAAAAATGAAGTTGAGCCTCATTTCATGTATTTTCCAACTATTTATCTTTGGTAACGTTATGTTCAGATCCTTTGTCCATATATTATTGGGTAGTTTGTTTTATTAATATTGAATTGTGAGAATTTTTTTAATATGTTGTAGATCAAGCCTTTTATCAAATATTTGATTTTCAAATATTTTTCCACAGTCTATGATTTACCTTTTTATTCTTTTAATGTCCACTGCAGAGCTTTTTTTTTTTTTTTTTTTTTTTTTTTTTTTTTTTATAATGTCAAACTTACTGGCAATTTCTTTCATGGATTTTGCTTTCGGCGCTGTCTCTAAAAATTGATCGCTAAAGCCAAAGTGATACCGATTTTCTTCTACATATTCTTAGACATTTTATAATTGTAGATCTCACATTTTGGTCTATGATCCATTTTTTGTATAGAATGTAAGCTAGATGCAGTGCTCCCTTTGATCCTACTATCTGGAAGCAATCATGTAGCTCTAGTACCTATACTATCTAGTTCCACTGTTACAAATAGCTGGCATTATTCATTTTTAAATATTGAGTAGAATTCACTATTGAAGTCATTTGGTCTTGGAGTCCGTTAAAACCTATCATTTTAAACTACAATTTAATTTCTTTAGTAGACTTTAATCGCAGTTTGACAGACATAGAAATATTTGGTTTAACTGTCTCTTTTTTGATGTTGTGAATTTGTGTCTTTCAAAATACTGCTCCATTTCACATACATTATTGAGTTTATGGACGTAGATGTTTTGGGTAGTATTTTCTAATTCTCTTAATCAGCAGTGAGAGCACCACTTGATACTGGTAAATTCTTGATAGTGGTAAATTGTATCTTTCTTTGTTTCTTTCTCGTTCGGTTAGCATGTGTATAGACTTCAGCTAGGAAAACCACACAACTTAAAAAAATACAAGGAGAAATGGAAATAGCAGGTTAGAAATAAGGAATTTTAATGTATATTTCTCTCTAATAAAGCAAGTGGATAATTAACAAGGAATATCGTAGGCCAAAATAATATAGTTAAGAAGGTACATCTAACTGATAAACATCCAAGAAATTATCTTCTTTTCCATGATTTATGGATCAGTCACAAAAATTGACCATATATTACTTCACAAAGGAAACTTCCTAAAAATACAAACTAGTAGCACTACTATATGCGATATTCTCTGATGACACCATCCAAAAAATAAATATTAATAACTAGTACCATAAACAATTATGGTAGTAAGCCCTATTGATTTAGGCCTTACTGGTTATTAAGCAGTTAACAGAAGCTGGGAGTTTCTGCCTTGTAAAACAAGGCAAAATGAGAGCAACTCAAACTAATTAAGACATATAATTCATCTTTGAAAAATTACCAACTCAATCAAAATGTTTGAAAAACCACTGACTCAATCAAAATAGATACTGCATGGAACTAATCAGGTATATATGATTTTTGTTTGTTTAAAAAGTTATTTGTATACCTTCTTTGGTTTGTAGAATAAATACATAATACCTCATTTAAACTTTTTATAGAATATTTTATCAATCTGCACATTATTTATGAGAATACTTCTAGTTTATTACATACTTTTTATGATGCTCTGAGGTAATTCCGGAAACATTAAGAAGTAATTTTAGGTGCTATTTTCCATAGTTTATCCTAAAATTTTCTATGATTTTATTAATATTAGAATAGGAGAATTTGTACTTACAGAGTTCTTATCCTTCTAATGACATATTTATGATTTTAGATCATGGAGATCCACGTACTAATTGGAGATCAAACTGCTTCTTTAAAGATGTAATAAGTGTATTTAATTCCTTACATTAGAAAATGTGGACTCTTAAATATTATCAAATATTCCAAGTGTAACAACATTTGGAATCAAAAGCTCCTTTCCACACATTAAAGCTTTTATTACACAGTAGATAATACTGAAGGAAAAATAAATCTCTGAAGCTTGCCAGAATTTTATGTCCAAACAGAATTGATGATAATACATTTATTTCATGTTTGACATACTTCTAGTGAATTTCCATTTTAATTAAGTGGAGTTTTCTTGTTTTTTTGTTTTTTCGTTAGTGGATTATTTGACAAGGCTACAAAGAGTATCAGGAATAGATCTGTAGCCCTACTAAGAATATCTATTTGAAATGGGTGATTAATGATGTGTAGTTATGACAAATAATCAGACACTTTTTTCATTATGATACTGTTAAGATTGGACAAAATATTTTTATAGCAAAATAGAAAGTTAAAGGATTTATATTAATTTCATACAAAAATTAGTGACAATAGTCACCTTATTTACTTTTCCTCAGACTTCCTTAGAGACCATTTTAATTCTACACATTTGTTCAATTCATATGCAAATTTGTTGAGTGTCAAAATGCTTATTTGTTTCAAGAAATGAAACATAAACCCTACCTTCCCCTATAACTTGATCTTTCTACAATTATTCACTGAAAAACTCATTGGCTCACTAGCAACATAACATACTTCTAATGCCTTTATCTCAATTCCTGCTTAAATCTTTAAGGGTGGTTTCTGTCCTTAACACTTCATTGCAATCACAGTCATTAAGGTCAGTGATTTGCTGTCTAATACCTACTTTGTTTAATCTCATCAACACCATTAACTTAATGAGTCACTCTTAGTCTCCCTCCCCCTTCTTCCTCTTTTTTCTCCTCCTCTTCCTCCTCCTCTACCTCTTCCTCTCCCCCCTCACTGCCTGAAAGTCTCTCCTTTTTTGTATCTTCCCAATACTGGGTATGATGTAAATCTGCAGTGAAAAAAGTTAAAATAATTATTCCTTCTGCAGGTAAACTGTGTATGTACACATTGGCAAAAAAAAAAAATTCCAGAGTGTGTAAAAAATAAAACAAACTTTGTAGAGGACTTGAATGTCATTTCTATATTTTGGTTGAAACAATATGCCTCTACTAAAATATATCATAAAATGAACATTAGTGATAAATTAACCATATTGCTCAAAGGGTGTAAAATGAATGACTTCTCCTGAAAAAAAAAAATGAATACATACAATACAGTTGCTTTGTTAATTTAAGCATTTTAGAGGTCATTTTTCAAACTGTTTCCGTGGCCTAGAGCCAAATTCCATGCTTCAGGTGAACAAAAATCTATCCTTTCTAAATGAACAGTATGGACTGGCAGTTTACTTAGAGGAGAGAACTGTTTAATGTATTTTCTTTGCTATAACTATCAATAATGATATAAACTATAAAATGTAAAAAGAACCTCTTTGTGTAGTATAAGCACATTGCTTCACCTCTGTGTTAAGATAAATGCAGTTTGTACTCACAGAAACACAAGCATTTAAAATGTAGTACCATGTCACATCAGTCTTAAAAGGCTTACTTATGTCTCAACCATATGGATGAACATCAGAAAAAAAATGTCAACTAGATATATGCTTTTAGCAAAAGAAAAAAAATATTTGTGTTTTCATTTTCTGGCTTAAAATATTGCTGTTCTAAATGTTCTTTTGTTTCCTTCCAAAGCACATGAGTATTCCATTCATCTAAAATAATACCAGTGAGTTATTAAAGTAACCTTTTCAGTGTTTCAATAAATTAATAATGGATATGAAATTATGAGATAAATCTACATAGCATCTAGAGCACCATTAACTCTTCACAGACTAATAATTTTTAAAATTCTGTAATCAGATTATTTTCCAATAAATCTCATAATGTATACTTCATGATCTGATCTGAAAAGTAAGCTTTAATAAAAAGTGATGTTATCAAGGTTTATTGACTCAGTATGTAAGGACAGGGACAGGATTATATCTTTATAGCAGCAAATATAAAAATTCTTAGTTTCAGTTGCATTAAATAGAATTGATTCAAACAGCATGATTTGTCTTGGAATCTACCACAAGGAAAAGTATTATTTGAAAACCTTAACTTGTTTTTCTCTATCTGACCTATTTCACTTAGAATAACACCCTCTAAGGTCCATTCATGTTGTTGCAAATGGCAAGATCTCAGTACTTTTTTTTTTATGGCTGAATAATATTTGTGTGTGTGTGTGTGTGTGTGTGAGAGAGAGAGAGAGAGAGAGAGAGAGAGAGAGGGGAGGGGAGGGAGGGAGACCTTCTTTATTCATCTATCTATGGACACTTGGGTTGTTTCCATATCTTGGCTATGTAGATAATGCTGCAATAAACACAGGGGTGCACATATCTTTTTAAATTGCTGTTTTAATTTTCTTTGGTTAAAGGTCCAGTAATGGAATTACTAGATTCGATGGCAGTTGTATTTTTAGTTTTTTGAGGAAACTCCATACTATTTTCTACAGTGGTTGCACCAGCTACATTCCCACCAACAGTGCACAAAGGTTCCCCTTTCTCCAAGTCCTTGACAACACTTACTTTTTGTCTTTTCAATACTAGCCATTCTTACTGGTGTGAGATGATACTTCATTGTGATTTTGACTTGCATTTCTCTGATGAATAGTGTTGTTGACCATCTTTTCATGTGTCTGGTGTTTGTCTTCTTCGGAAAAATGTCTATTTGGGTTCTTTGTTCATGTTTTAATTGGATTATTTGGAGATTTTGGTGTTGTTTAAATTCTTTACACATCCCTTCATCAGATACAACATTTGCAAATATATTCTTCAATTCATTAGATTGCTTTTTTGGTTGTTGTTAATGGTTTTCTTTGCTGTGTGAAAGATTTTATTTTGGTGTAGTTCCAATAGTTTATTTTTACTTTTGTTTCCCTTGTCTGGGGAGACATATTCATAAATACGTTAAGGATAATGATTAGTTGAATGTAAAAGATAAAACTAACAGACTCTTTTTTTTAAATGTTTATTTATTTTTGATGGGGGGTGGGGAGAGAGAGAAAGAGTGAGCAAGCATGAGCAGGGGAGGGGCAGAGAGAGAGAGGGAGACACAGAATCGGAAACAGGCTCTGAGCTGTCAGCGCAGAGCCCAATGTGGGGCTCGAGCTCACAGACTGCAAGATCATGACCTGAGCTGAAGCCAGACGCTCAACCCACTGAGCCACGCAGGTGGCCCTAACAAACAGACTCAAATACAGAGAACAAACTGGTGGTTGACAATGCAAAGTGGGCAGGGGAGTGGGCAAAATTAATGAAAGGGATTAAGAAGTACCAACTTCGAGTTAGAAAATAGATAAGTCAAAGAGATGAAACACAGCATAGGAAATATAGTCGATAATATTGTAATAATGTTGTATGGTGGCAGATAATAACTATACGTACCATGATGAGCATCAAGCAGTGTATAGAATTGTCAAATCACTATTGTGTACACTTGAAACTAATAAAATATTGTATGTTGATTATACTTCAATTAAAATAAAAGAAAAATCCTGGATGCAAGAAATGAGGCCAAGGTAAGGGTGAACTTTGGGCAGTGAAAGGAAGGCTTCAGAAAAGACTAAAAAATGGAAAATGTGGGTCAGATCAGAATAGAGCAATTATTCTACTGTATTTTAAGGAAGTATAATATTATATCAGGGTTAGTAAACTGAATGAAACTGGTGAATGACATAAATCCCCCCTCTTTCAGATTATCTTTCCAAGTCTACTTGTTATATGTGGATTTCAAAAAGGAAGTGGAGAAAATCAAGAACCAAACTACATAGCCCAGACTCGTATCTGCCTTATCTGTGATTGAATCACTAGTAATCAATACCATCAACTAGAAAATAATTCCTGCCTGAATAAAAACAACATATTTTTTATAGTCTCCCCAATTCTTTGATGTGTTCTTTGCTATACAACTAAAATATTATTGTTAAAGTTGTTTTGCTTTCTTATCTTAAAAAATACTATTTAATATATTCTTTTTCTCATTTCACTTCATTTTTTTATCAGTGTGCTCTTTAATCACCATCCCTTATTTCCTCCATCCCTGCACCCACCTCCCCTCTCATAACCATCAGTTTGTTCTCTATGGTTAAGAGTCTGTTTCTTGGTTTGTCTCTTTTTTTTTCCCTTTGCTCATTTATTGTTTTGTTCCTTAAAGTCCACATATGAGTGGGATCATATGATATTCATCTTTCTCTGACTTATTTTACTTAGAATGGTACTCTCTAGCTCTATCCATGTTGTTGCAAATGGCGAGATTTCCCTTTTTTATGGCTGAATAATATTCCTCTGTGTGTGTGTGTGTGTGTGTGTGTGTATCACATCTTCTTTATCCGTTCATCAGTTGATGGACACATGGGCTGCTTCCATAGTTTGGCTATTGTGAATAATGCTGCAATAAACATAAAGGTGCATATATCCCTTTGAATTATTGTCTTTATTTATAATTATTTAAATATATATAATATATAATTATAATTATTGTCTTTATTTATAATTATTTATTATTTTTGGTAAATATTCAGTGCAATTCCTGGATCTTTGCATAGTTCTATTTTTAATTTTTTAAGGAAACCACTTTTTTCCATGGTAGCTGCCCCAATTTGCATTCCCACCGACAGTGCAGAAGCATTTCTTTTTTCTCCGTATCTTCACCGACACTTGTTTCTTGTGTTTCTGATTTTACCCTTTCTGAGAGGTGTGCAGTGGTAACTCATTGTAGTTTTGATTGCATTTCCCTGATAATGCATGATGTTGAACATCTTTTCTTGTGTCTGCTGGTCATCCAGATGTCTTCTTGGGAGAAATCTCTGTTCATGTCTCCTGTCCATTTTCAATTGGATTATTTTGTTTTGGGGAATTGAATTGCATCAAGTCTTTATATATTTTGGATACTAACCTTTTATCAGATAGGTCATTTGCAAATATCTTCCCTATTTGTTAGGTTGCCTTTCAGTTTTATTGATTGTTTCCTTCACTGTGCAGAAACTTTTTATTTTGATGTAGTCCTAATAGTTGATTTTTGCTTTTGTTTACCTTGCCTCAGGAGACAGATCTAGAATATATTGCTACAGCTGATGTCTAAGAGATTACTGCCTATACTCACTTCAAGGATTTTTAGGGTTTCAGGTCTCACATTTAGGTCTTTAATTCATTTTGACTTTATCTTTGTGTATGGTGTAGGAAAGTGGTCCAGTTTCATTCTTTTGCATGTGGCTCTCCAGTTTTCCCATCCCCATTTGTTGAGACGTTTTTTCCATTGCAACTTCTTCCTTCCTTTGTCAAAGGTGAATTGACCATATAATTGTGGGTTGATTCCTGTTCTATTGAATTATATGTCTATTTTTATGCCAGTATCATACTATTTTAATCACTACTGCTTTGTAATATAACTTGAAATCTGGAATTGCATCATCTCCAGTTTTGTTTTTCTTTTTCAATATTGCTTTGGCCATTTGAGGTCCTCTGTGGTTCCATACAAATAGTAGGATTGTTTGTTCTAGTTCTGTGAAAAATTTTGTTGGTATTTTGATAAGGATTGCATTAAATCTGTAGATTGTTTTGGGTAGTGTAGACATTTTAACAATATTTGTTCTTCCAATCCATGAGCATAGAATGTCTTTCCTTTTCTTTCCATTGTCTTCAGTTTCTTTCATCAGTGTTTTCTCGTTTTCAGAGTGCACATCTTTAACCTTTGGTTAAATTTATTCCTAACTACTTTATTGCTTTTGGTGAAATTGTTAATGGGATTTTTTTCTTAATTTAACTTTCTACTGCTTATTTATTAGTGAATAGGACTGCAACAAATCAGTACATTGATTTTTATATCTTGCAACCTTACTTAAATAATGTATCCATTCTAGCAGATTTGTGTGTGTGTGTGTGTGTGTGTGTGTGTGTGTGTGTGTGTGGAGTCTTTAGAGTTTTCTGTGTATATTATCATATCATCCGTAAAGAGTGAAAGTTTTGGTTCTTCCTTGCCAATTTGGATGTCTTTTAATTCTTTATGTTGTCTAATTGCTATGGGTAGGACTTCCAATACTATGTTGAATAAAAATGGTAAGAGTGGACATCCTTGCCTTGTTCTTGACCTTAAGTGAAAAGCTCTCAGTTTTTCACCATTAAGTATAATGTTGGCTGTGGGTTTTTCATATAAGGCCTTTATTATGTTGAAATATGTTCCCTTTAGGCTTATTTTGCAGACAATTTTTATCACGATTGGATGTTGTACATTATCTAATGCTTTTTCTGTATGTATGTAAAATGATCATACAGTTTTTGTCCTTTCTCTTATTGATGTAATGTATCACATTGTTGTGCAAACGTTGAATCACCCTTACAACTTGGTAATAAATTCAACTAGACCGTGGTGTATGTTTTTTTTAAATGTATTGTTGGATTCAATTTGCTAATATTTTGTTGAGGATTTTTGCATCTATATTCATGAAAGATATTGGCCTGCACTTCTCTTTTGTGCGTGTATCTTTATCTGGTTTTGGTATCAGAGTAATGCTGGCCTTATAGAATGAATCTGGAAGTTTTCTTCATTTCCATTTTTTTTGCAATGGCTTGGGGATAGGTATTAACTCTTCTTTGCCTGTGAATATGCCTGGGAAGCCATCTGTTCCAGGACATTTGTTTGGGGGGAGTGTTTTGAATACTGATTTAATTTCATTGCTGGTAATTGGTCTGTTCAAATTTTGTATTTCTATCTGCTTTAGTTTTGGTAGGGTATATGTTTCTAGGAATTTATCCATTTCCTTTAAGTTGTACAATTTGCTGGCATATAAGTTTTCATAATACTTTGTTACAATTGTTTGTATTTCTGTGGTTTTGTTGTCATTTGTCCTCTTGATAATTTTGTTTATTTGGGTCCTCTTTGTCTCCCTCTTTTTTTTTAATGAGTCTTGCTAGAGGTTTATCAATTTATTTTTTATATTTTCAAAGAGCCAGTTAATGGTTTCATTGATCAGTTCGTTTGTGGTGGTTGGTTTCTATATTACTTATTTCTGTAATATTTATTTATATATCATTTATCTAATCTTTATTATTTTTTTCTTTTTGCTGGGGTTGGCTTTTGTTCTTTTTATAGCTCCTTTAGGTATAAATTTAGTTATTTATTTGACATTTTTCTTCTTGAGGTAGGTATTTATTGCTATAAAGTTTCCTCCTAGAACCACTTCTGCATCACAAAGATTTTGGACTGTTGTGTTTTTATTTTCATTTGTTTCATGTAACTTTAGATTTCTTTTTGATTTCTTGGTTTCATTGTTTAATAGTATATTATTTAACCTCCATGTATTTGTGCTTTTTCCAGATTTTTTTCTTGTGGCTGATTTCTAGTTTCACAGTGTTGTGGTCAGAAAAGATGCATAGCATCACTTCGATTTATTTGAATTTGTTGAAGCTTGTTTTATGGCCTAATATATATTTTGGAGAATGTTCTGTGCATTTGAAAGAATGGATATTCTGCTGTTTTGGATGGAATGTTCTCAATATATCTGTTAAATCCATCTGGTCCAGTGTGTCATCCAAAGCCACTGTTTCCTTGTTGAATTTTTGTTTGGATGATCTTTCCATCAATGTAAATGGACTGTTAAAGTCCACTACTCTTATTACATGATTGTGGATTATTTCTTTTGTTTGCTATTAATTGTTTTATGAATTAGAGTGCTATCATATTGGGGCCATAAATAATTACAATTGTTATATCCTCTTGTTGGATTGTCCCCTTTTTATTATATAGTGTCCTCTTTGTCTTTTGTTACAATCTTTGTTTTAAAGTCTATTTTGTCCAATATAAGTACTGGTACTCCAGCTGTCTTTTGGCATGCCTTTGCATGATAAATGTTTCTACATCCCTTCATTTTAACTCTGCTGGTGTCTTCATGTCTGAAACAAGTATTTTACAGGCAGCATGTAGATGAATCTTATTTTTTTTAAGTTTATTTTATTTTTGTGTTGGGGGAGGGGCAGAGAGGGAGGTAGAGAATCCCAAGCAGGCTCTGTGTTGTCAGCACGGAGCCTGATACAGGGCTCAATCTCATGAATCATGAGATCATGACTTGCACCAAAATCAAGAGTCAGACGCTTAACTGACTGAACCACCCAGGAGCCCCTGGATCTTGTTTTGTTGTTGTTGTTTTAATCCACTCTGTCATCCTATGTCTTTTGATAGGAGTGTTTGTCCATTTACATTCAAAGTAATTGTTAATAATTATATATTTATTTCCATTTTGCTACTTGTTTTGTGGTTCTTTCTATGGATTTTCTCTGAAATTTCTCTTGATTTAATGGATTGTAGGATTTCCTTTTGGATTCCTTTCTCTTTATTCTTTGTATACCTATTAGTGGCTTTTTATTTGTGGTTACCATTAGGTTTGCATATAGCATCTTCTGCATATAGCAGTATATATTAAGTTGATGGTCGCCTAAGTTGAAGCCCATTCTTTACTCTTCACCCCTCCATGTTTTAGGTATATAGTGTCATATTCACATTTTTAAAAATTTTATGAATTCCTTGACTTCTATAGAAATATTATTTTTGCTACTTTTGTATTCTTTACTTTTTGTACTCTGACCTACAATCTGCCTTTCCACTCAGAGTCCCCTTTAGTATTTATTGTAGTGCTGGTTTAATAGTAATGAATTCCTTTCATTTTTGCTTGTCTGAGATCAAACTTTTAATCTCTCCTTCTCTTCTGAATGATAGCCTTGCTGAATAGAGTATTCTTGGCTGCAGGTTATCCCTTGGAGCACTTTAAATATATCATACCACTCCTTTTCACTTGCAATGTTTTTGCCGAAAAATCGCTGATAGCCTTATGGGGTTTCCCCTTGTATATAACTGTCTTCTTTTCTCTTGATGCTTTTAAAAGTTTTTATTTTTTGCTACCTGTTGCCATTTTAATTACTATGTGTCTTGGTGTGAACCTCCTTGAATTGAATTTGGAGGGGGGGTCTCTGTACCTCCTAGATCTGGATATCTGTTTCCTTCCCTAGATTAGAGAAGTTTTAAGTTATTATTTCTTCAAATAAATTTTCTGCCTTCTTATCACTTTCTTCTTATATCTCTATAATGCAGATAGTTTTACACTTGATGGAGTCACTGAGTTCCCTAAGACTATTCTCAATTGGCATTATTTTCTTTTCTCTCCTTTGCTCAGCTTAGTTGCTTTCTGTTACTCTGTCTTCTAGGTCATTAATTTGTTTCTCTGCTTTGTCTAGCCTGCGATTTATTCCATAAATATATTTTTAATCTCATTTATTGTGTTCTTGATCTCTGATTTGCTCTTATTTATATCTGTATTAAGGATCTCACTGACATCTTGTACTTTTTTCTCCAGTCCAATGAATATCTTTGTGATCATTACTTTAAAACCTCTATCAGGTATATTACTTCTATCTATTTCATTTTGGTTTCTTGCTATGGTTTGGTCCTCTTCTTTCATTTGGGAGATGTTTCACTGTTGCCTCATTCTGTCTGACTATCTGTGTCTGTTTCTCTGTGTTGGGGAAGCAGCTACTTCTCTGACTCTTGAGGATAGAAGACTTAAGAAGAAGAGATCCTGTAGTTCCCTGCATTGTCATGTCCCCTGTTTCCCAGGGCCTGATGCTTCAAAGAATGTCTGCATCGTGTGTGCTCTGCCGTTTAGTCTTGCCCATTTTTTCGTTCACTCCAGTTGTCTGCAGAGCCTCTCTTGCCTTTGTGGGCAGGGTCTGGTCCCCAGCAGAGGGTGGGGCATGTTTAACAAGGGGTGAAGTGTTCTTTCTGAGAAACAAGACCTGCTGCTGATGCTGGGGGATGCACTGATCAGGAGATGTAGTGTTGGCAAGTTGTTTCTTCTGAGGGGAGTGCCCGGCAGTGCTGAGACTAAGGGGAGCATGTCTGAAGGGCAGATCCACAGAATCCGGAGGGGTTGGGAAGTGGGCCTTCGTGCAAGCAAGTTAGGTCAGAAATACAGGCAGTATTGATTTCCATAGGTGGACATTGTTTGTGTTGGGGCAGGGGAGGGAAATGGCATCAGCCAGCTCCTTTGCTTCTGGAGGGGACTCCCCATGATCCCTGTCTGTCCGTGCCATGCTTTGAGATGAGTAAATTATTTTCCCTCCCATCTGACCCCGCTGTTTTTCAAGCTGCTCATTCTAGGCTGTATCTGCAATGGCTGTTGGTAATGCTGTCTCTTAAGGTTGAAAACTCCACTTCCTAGGCCTCAGGGCTCTCCCACAGTGGAGCCCATTGTTTGTTTTTTTTTTTTTTAAATTTGAGACCTTAAGCCTAACTGGTTTTAAGAACTGACAAAATTTGGAAAATAATATGAAGATTCCTGATACAAAAGTCTTTTTTCCTTCCTTCTCCATACCACTAGCTCCCTCCCTGCTGTGGACAGCCAACATCCGTTTTACTTCCAGACCATGTCTTTGCCCTTCCTGCCTTTAGTTGTGGAGTTTGTTCTGCCAATCTTTGACTTGTTTTCTGGGTTATTTATGCTGATGAGAATGTTACTTAGGTGTATGTATGGGAGGAGGCATACTTAAAATCCTTCAACTCCATCTTCCTAGCCAACTTTATTTTTTCATGTATTTTTCCCTTATGAGTTTTAAAGTAAACGTGTTTAGTGTTAAAAATAAATTTCAATTATTTTTGCTTTCTGTTAATTTAAAAAGTTAATGTAGTGATAATTGGCATCTGTACTATAGATTTTCTAATTAAGCTCAAAGAATGTTGCTCTATTTTAACTTCTTAGAAGTATTTGTTTTTAAATTTATTTTTCCACAATTCCTGTTAGCATTTTTTCAAAATATTCTTTTCCTTACTTTCTAATTTCCTGTTTATATGAAAGAAGACTCTTGATATTGTATGTTAATTTTGCACCCAAAACTTTACTATATAACTTAGTGTTTATAATGCACTCTAAGCCTTAGTGAGTACTATTTCATTAACAAATAATGATAATTTTACTTTCTTCTTTCCAATTTTCTTAACTCATTTATTTTTTTCTTTCTCATTACACTGTTTACATGCTACCATTCAACATGACTATTGATCTAAAGTGTCATATACCTTTGTTAGGTCATTGTGCAATTTTTTGTGAAAGAGGTATATTTTACAATGTTTTGCAATACTGATGATCAGAAGGAATGAAAATGTAACTATGAGAAGAATGCCTTCTGAGATGTTTCTGAAGTGGAGAAGAGGACTGATGTGGATGGTGATTATTCCGAGAAAGGATTTGTCAACCTCATTTTGCTATGGAAGTAATGAAGCCAGTAGTAGCATGTGCCTTTTGGTATATCCCTTGTTTTATCTAAAATTGTTTGGTTTGCTGTCTTTCTCCTAATAGGTTTCTGATGCTTATTGGAGTTCTGAAGCTACTCCTGCTGTCACCTCCACTACTCAGTGGTCTGTCTATAGTACTAAGAGCTAAGCATTGAATGTGTAGATAGCTTTGTGTAGTATTGACATTTTAACAATATTCTTCCAATCCATGAGCACGAAATGTATTTTCGATTTCTTTGTATCTTCTTCAATTTCCTTCATAAGCTTTCTATCGTTTTCAGCATACAGATCTTTTCCATCTTTGCTTAGGTTTATTCCTAGGTATTTTATGATTCTTGGTGCAGTTGTGAATGGGATTAGTTTCTTTATTTGCCTTTCTGTTGCTTCATTATTCGTGTATAAGAATGCAACTGATTTCTGTACATTGATTTTGTATCCTGCAACTTTGCTGAATTCATGTATCAGTTCTAGTAGACTTTTGATGGAGTCTCTCAGGTTTTCCATGTATAATATCATGTCATCTGCAAAAAGTGAAAGCTTGACTTCATCTTTGCCAATTTTGATGCCTTTGATTTCCTTTTGTTATCTGATTGCTGATGCTAGCACTTCCAACACTATGTTAAACAACAGTGGTGAGAGTGGACATCCCTGTAGTGTTCCTGATCTCGGGGGGAAAGCTCTCAGTTTTTCCCCACTGAGGATGATATGAGCTGTGGGCTTTTCATAAATGGCTTTTATGATGTTTAAGTATGTTCCTCTATCCTGACTTTCTCGAGCATTCTTCTCAAAGCTAGAACAAGCAATCCTAAAATTTGTATGGAACCACAAAAGACCCTGAATAGCCAAAGTAATATAAAAGAAGTCCAAAGCAGGAGGCATCACAATCCCAGACTTTAGCCTCCACTACAAAGCTGTAATCATCAAGACAGCATGGTATTGGCACAAAAACAGACACATAGACCAATGGAATACAGATTCCAGAATTGGACCCACAAAAGTATGGCCAACTAATCTTTGACAAAGCAGGAAAGAATATCCAATGGAAAAAAGAGAGTCTCTTTAACAAATGGTGCTGGGAGAACTGGACAGCCACATGCAGAAGAATGAAACTAGACCACTTTCTTACACCATTCACAAAAATAAAATGGATAAAGGACCTGAATGTGAGACAGGAAACCATCAGAACCCTAGAGAAGAAAGCAGGAAAAAACCTCTCTAACCTCAGCCACAGCAATTTCTTACTTGACACATCCCCAAGGGCAAGGGAATTAAAAGCAAAAATGTACTATTGGGGCCTCATGAAGATAAAAAGGCTTTTGCACTGCAAAGGAAACAGTCAACAAAACTAAAAGGGAATCAACAGAATGAGAAAAGATATTTGCAAATGACATATCGGACAATGGGCTAGTATCCAAAACCTATAAAGAACTCACCAAATTCCACATCTGAAAAACAAATAATCCAGTGAAGAAATGGGCAGAAGACATGAATAGATAATTCTCTAAAGAAGACATCCAGATGGCCAACAGGCACATGAAAAGATGCTCAACGTCATTCCTCATCAGGGAAATACAAATCAAAACCACACTCAGATATCACCTCACGCAAGTCAGAGTGGCTAGAATGAACAAATCAGGAGACTATAGATGCTGACGAGGATGTGGAGAAACAGGAACCCTCTTGCACTATTGGTGGGCATGCAAACTGGTGCAGCCACTCTGGAAAACAGTGTGGAGGTTCCTCAAAAAATTAAAAATAGATCTACCCCACGACCCAGAGATAGCACTGCTAGGAATTTACCCAAGGGATACAGGAGTGCTGATGCATAGGGGCACTTGTACCCCAATGTTTATAGCAGCACTTTCAACAATAGCCAAATTATGAAAAGAGCCTAAATGTCCATCAACTGATGAATGGATAAAGAAGTTGTGGTTTATATGTACAATGGAATACTACTTGGCAATGAGAAAGAATGAAATCTGGCCTTTTGTAGCAACATGGATGGAACTGGAGAGTGTTATGCTAAGTGAAATAAGTCATACAGAGAAAGACAGATACCATATATTTTTCACTCTTATGTGGATCCTAAGAAACTTAACAGAAGACCATGGGGGAGGAGAAGGAAAAAAAAGAGAGGGAGCCAAACCATAAGAGACTCTTAAAAACTGAGAATAAACTGAAGGTTGATGGGAGGGTGGAAGGGAGGGGAAAGGGGTGATGGGTATTGAGGAGTGCACCTGTTGGAATGATCACTGGGTGTTGTATGGAACCCATTTGACAATAATTTTCATACAATAAATAAATAAATAAATAAATAAATAAATAAATAAGAGCTAAGCATGGTCAGCTTCTCAAATGTGTTACCAGGTACATTTGGGAAATACTTTCCACTTGTTTCCACGGTCACTAATGTTAATCCTGGAATGATAGCTTTCTTCACTGTGCCTTATTCCCAGTACCAGAGCTTGACTTCCTTGAGGGGACTGAGCCCAATCCAGTATCTTATGATCTGCCAGTTCAAGGGCAAAACTTTCTAAATGACCATGTAACTCACAAGTTTCCAACCTTGACAACATGTAATAATTATCTGGGGAGCTATAAAAACTTTATGCATGTCTGTTTAAACCCTGCATGTCTGGGTTTCAATTCTCGGTATCTGATTTCATTAGTCTAAGGTGGGCTCCACAACTGTGCAGCCAGTTTGAAAACCACTGATCTTACTTAACTCTAAAATACCATCTGCCCCTCTTCTCTATCTTTCTGGCTGACATTCTATCATTATATGGACACCCATGGCTAACTATAGCCTAGATTAATCTGGGCTTATCAATGTCCTTTGGCCACACTTTTTGTATTATCCTCTTCTAGATCCTCTATTGTCACCCTGGTTCACCTATCAGCCTATTGAAATCTGGTAGACGTTCCCTCTCTCTATCTTACCTGAGCTGTAAGGACCATGCTTAATTCACACTTGAGACACTGATATGGGTAGTTCCTGGCAAAGCCAAGGCCTAAAACCAGGTGTGCTGACTTGCAGACATCTGTTCTTTGCATTATGCCTGAATACCTTTACTTTAGTTTATTATTTACTTTGCCGTGTTCTAGATTCTCCCTCTTTCCTCTCATTTGGGGCTAGTACACTCAATAAATATAAATTGGTGATTATTTTTTTTATTTTTTACACATTTTCTCCCTTTGTACACATATCTCATTTTAGACAATGCTGAAAAGATTATGATTCATTATTCCACATAATAACTAACAGCTGGAGTCAATTAAAGTGAGTCTAACTCATATACCACATGGTACAGAAGCTGGATGAAGTTTTTATTGAAGCTAGACATTGGTAATGTAATATGTAACATATACAGACTCCTTATCACATTTCATTCCACATGTCCTTGAACTTAGGTGCTATAAGAAGGGCATGATCAGATGATGAGAAATTATAACATCTTCATTTTTTAAATAACTTTTTCTTCTATCTACATCCCCACAACTATGCTTTAAAATAAATTAGAAATGTAAACTATTTTTCATACTATAAGACTAAGAGGATCTTGAAATAGAAAAATGTGACCTAAAGCATTTGATTACCAGTGTTTCTTATAAGGAAATCATTACATTCATTTGTATGTGTGTGTGTGTGTGTGTGTGTGTGTGTGTATACTTACATATAATGTATATGTGTGTGTATATAATGTGTATGTGTGTATATATATAATGTATATTATGTATGTATATATGTATGTATGTATGTGTTTCCCTTTAAGCCATCAAAGAACAAACAAGAGAACTTTTTGCTTTTTGAATTACCATTGATAGCCAGGATTTTCTATTTTAGGATTAATCTACTAGAAAGAAAAGTTAATCCAAATATGGGGCTAAAAAATAATTTCTTAAAGATCATATTTCTGTAAATTAAGCTGTCATACCAAACTTGAACATCATACTATCTAGTTTCATACTTTGACCACTAAAATATTAAAGAGATATATATTTGGCCTACAACAAATAATGGCGAATATTGTATTATTCAATGTTATATTATCAAATACAGTTGGACCGAGATTTTTTAAAAGTCATAAAATGTTAAAGTATTTCTCTTAACTGTAGGGAACTACACTCCCATTGCATTATATGCGAATTTCAGAGACATTCATAGACTTTAATCCTGAAGACAGAGCCTTACATTACATTCTCCATAGATCAGATCACATTAAGGACTAAACTCTCATTCTTCTTCACTAATTAGGGCAGTTGTTTAAGCAGTGAAGAGAAAAAGTTCACCTACCACATATAATTGATCAATGAGATAGAGATCTTTGGGAAAGGATGAATCTAAAAGTTTTTCCTCAATAGAAATGCTGTAGAGGTAGGTTAGTCTTATTTTATGATTTATCTTTATAAGTGAAACTCAATTTTTTTCTCTCATGTAGTCTAGTAAGTGTGTGATAGAAAACTCTGATTTCTTCCATCTCTAAATCGAGTTAGCATCTTCACACTACAGTCACACTACATATTTACACACTCTTTAGTATGTATCTTCCATGAAAATGCATAGTTACAACTTACTTCAGAGATCCTTGGCTGTCAACAACATGAAAAAGATCAGGAAATTCCTGAATGTGATGCAAAATGTGGTTGAGACTGTGGAATTGGCATGCCTGCTGAGGATTCACAGTAGAATGGGGCAAAGGGACTCTGTAGATGAGACTAGATAGAAGGATGGCCCAAGGTGTATTGGGAGATAGCGGAGTTCAGAACATCACATACATGCAACAAAAAACTAAGGTGAGACCCAAATTGACAGGAGGAGAAACGCCAAGCTGCACTTCAAAAAAAAAAAAAGCTATACATTTCCTATGAAAGTAGATACCTAAATTATTCCATCTGGGAACATAATTATTGCAATGGGGAGACATCTATCAGGTAAAAAAAAATCTGTAACCCCATAGTTATTAAAAAATTTTGAACACTCTATATTCATGCTCATATTATGTTCCCTCCCTGATAAATATTGAGCTTCTTCAAGATAAGAACAAGTTACCCTGTAATTCCACTGCAACATCAAAGCTTAAAATTCCTAAAAAAGAAAATGGAGGCACTGGCTAACATCATAGACCAGACATGGAAGCTTATCAAGGACAGAGTTCAACATTTGGAGCAGACATTGCACACCTAGGTTCCTCCAGTTCCAACTCATTCCTTCTATCAACCAAAGAAGTGAGGGAAGAGAGGTGTTTCAAAGGCCCAGGTCTTAAAATCCTAAGTAGCTGAGTTGCCTTGACTGGCCAGGTAATTATTTCTCCTACCAAACAGAAATTGGGATTCATGAGCTAAAAACAAATTTCAATTAGGAACCAATATAGACACTATAAATGGACACTGTAATTGTGTTCATTTTGTAACTGCAATTATTTAATGTGTATTATAAATTCTGAATGCAATGCTCTGTCTTCTCATCTTCAGGATTTATCTTTAGAAGTCTGAAAACTACTATAGCCAACATTTTAACAGCTAATAGGTCTAGGTACTATTCTAAGCACTTTAAGGTCTAAATAACTGTAAAAGATAAACGCTATTATTTTCATTTTATAGTTGAGTTAACTGAAGCACAAGTTAAATAAATTGCTGAAGTCACATGATTAGTAAATTGCATTGCCTGACTCTAGACCTGAGGTGCTTAAATAACTACATCTGGCACTTTTCATGGCAATCATACTTCCTCATTGTTTTTGAATGACTTAAAAAATGTCTTTGGAGGCTTTAATATCTCCTCCTTTATTCTGAAGTTAAATGAAAATATGTCTAAGTGTGAGCTTTTTTCCTTTTAAAAGTGTTTCTTAGGTCAAATCTGTGTTCGTCTCTCCTTGTCTTTTTTCTTTATTTTGTGGGAACTTTCAAATACTGGAATGATAGGGGTTTAATTGTGGGGTACAAATCTCTACAGTAAAAGTCTTAGTTTTCCCATTGTTTATGCAAAATTGTGGAGTAAGTGCATAGGCAGAATAAGAACAGACTAGATTTTCTAAGATAAGTTGGAAACGGAAAAACTTAGTGACTTCAACAACAGTAAAGACTGTTGTGCCCTATGATTGATGAAAAGAGGGTTCTGGAAGGGTAACAGTGAAAAGATCCTTCCTCAAGAAATGTCACATATTTATCTGATAATTCATAGGTCCTAACTATGTTCCTGTACAACCATCAGTGAATTTCCTTAGGAATAAATATGGATTGCTTGTGATTTGTGTTCAGGATTAGGGAAAGATAAATGGGTGTCTAATGACAGTTAAATTCTATACTTATACTTTCACTGAATTTCAGCCCTATTTTCCATTTCTACACTTAATATTTCCTGACTCTGAGATGAGAGTTTCTTAGGGTTTCTTAGAAAAAAAAATTGCTGCCAACATCTTTACGGCATATTTAAGGTTGGAGCTTCTCTACTATCTTTGACAGAAATGTTTATTTTTCTCATTGGTCAGCGATGCTCACTCCCCACTCCTGTTCCTGATGTTATACTTTAATTCTTGTTTGTAATTCATTCCGTTTATTCCAGTGGCATTTCACAAAATGGGTGTAAACTATGTGTGTTATCTGACACCTTGAGATCACCTTTCAGATCACCTTTTTTCACAAATCAAAAGGATATTGTAGGTATATTCTTACAAGATTCACAAAATAAAGACGATATCAAAATGTTAAGTTTTGATGTCACAGTGGGATTATAGAGTTAACTGGTCTTTGTCTTGCAGTTCAAGATATATTGGGGGTGGGAGGTGGAAGATATATACATATACAGTGTTAATTTAAAAAAAAATTTAAATGCATAGAAGTAATATTTGAAAGGACATTCTTCCTTTTCTCTACCATCCTTTATTTCGTTTTCCATATTCTAATTTTCTTGCTCAGTCAGTAAGTCCATCTGTACTCTGTTGTGGTACAACAATTGAATGTGGTACACATTCGATTCCTTCATAGGATTTTGAGAAAAATCCTACTCAATATTTAGGGTTTATTTCAAACATGACCTAAGGCCTCAGACATAATTTTATTAATGAACTTACCTAAGAAGCAGGCATTTTATTTTGTGGTGGAGCCCTTTCTTAAGTAATGTAGTGAAAACCTCAAGACAAGGGAGGGGCTATGTGTACATATGTGACATTCCTCATGACTCTGTAATATAGACCACTCCATCAGACTGTATGTCTGTATGTTACCAAGTATGGGAGACAAAGAAGTAGAAATCATATGAAAGACTGCACCCTGCTGCACTTGCGGTTCAGTTTTTCAGGTACAAACCCTGAGCCCGTGTTGGCACAAAGATGCTTCCTGGAAAGAAAAGCCTCAGTGTCACAACTCTCTGTGTGAAACTCAGTCCTGTTACAATTTGGGCACACTCACCTAAATTAATATTTCTCAAAAACATGTTATATTCTTTAAAAATCTATATTTATGTATTTATTTTTAAACTTTTTAACTTTAAGTACAGAGAGAGGGGCCGGGGGAGAGAGAGAGAATATCCCAAGCAGGCTCTGTGCTGTCAGCACAGAGCCCAATGAGGGGCTTGAACTCCGGAATCATGAGCTCATGACCTGAGCCAAAACCCACAGTCAGAAGCTTAAGTGACTAGGCCACCCAGGTTCCCCTAAAAATTGACATTTATAAGAAATTTAAACAAAATTGGTGTAAAAGAAAGTGTAGGGGCCAAAAGACTCATTAGGTTAAATACCCGCCTCCCCCCCACCTACCAAATCTAAACCTATGACTTCAAGTACTATTATTTGGTTCTAAAATCTGCATAATTCCCTCTGAATTTTCCTGCTGAGAGATAGAGAAATATCCTATAGCTACTTTATACCTTGGCAAGTGAACTCATTGTTATTGTTTGCTTCTTATTTAGTCCCCGGATCCCCAATAAGACAATTTGCTTGCTGAAAGTTAAACACATTTACATAAACAAGCTACTGGGTCAACTCATGATATCTACTAAGAATCTAAATTTGATACAGGTGTTTTGAGGTCCCATGGATCTTCACGTTTATAAGACTGAATAGTGGGGGTACTTGCACTGATTGTAACCTAGAACACAAGGAACTCCCTCCTGCTCAAGACACAAAAGTGGCAATTTTTCAGGCTACTCCACAAATACTTTAAAACAGCACATCTAAAATTTTAGCCCCCAGTGGCCAAAGAGGCTATTCAAGCATGTTCTGTTTTTGTGTTTGGGTAGTACTTTTTTTTAATGTTGGATTTTCTACTCTGACCTATATCAGAACTAAATACTAGTGGGATCTTCCTGAAGTATAAATTCTGTGCCTTTTTGTGAAGCATTTTGCCACTATTGTCACACTTATTTCTCTGGTCCTTACATTTTTCTGAACTCCAGATGCAGAGTAGGTCATGACAGCAATTGGATTAAGAGAAGAGAGCATATTTCACTAATTATTTTTCAAGTACTCGGCAGAGTTTCTGTATAAAATATGTAAACATTAACAGCTTGTTGATTGGATACATGAGCAAGAATAAGGCAATGGGAATAAAAATATAGTAGGAGCAATATAAGTATGAACTCTTGAAATGGACATGGCCCGGTTCTATGAAACTTGAACAAATGCTTTCCAATGGGTATATTAAAAACAAATTATAACCTTATTTGCTGAACTCATTACCTTACTGCTGTTAAGAGTAATGGAATGATTTAATAAAATGCTCTACTTATCCATGATTTGGGATTTAAAGTTACTGAGTTCTTAGGGTTCTTGTCAAACTCTGATTCTCATGTAAAATGATATTACCTAATTTATGGTATTAATACCTATTTTATCTAGGAAAATACATGGTGGTAGATCATTAATACATGCCCATGTCTCATAGTTTTGAACACCACATTTGAACCACAATATCAGCGAAATTTGAGAATTATTTTCCCACTGAGTCACCGCTAAGAACGGGAAGGGATGGACAAGAAGAAACTAAGAGTCAAGTATGTATTTATGTACATCTGGGAATTTTTAAAGAAATTAAACAGTAAGCAAATTCACAGCAGGGGTAATGCCACAAAATGGAAACAATAAACCCAAAATGTGCTCCTGGAATGTGCTTCTGGGAGCAACTAGACTACTTGTTCTTGAATTACAGACATTTAGATAAATTAATATAACTGATATTAGAAAAAACATTATTTTATAAAACATTTCCTTTACTATTATAAGTACTTATTACATACTTAAAATTAACAAATGTCCTAAAATTTTGCTATGTGGAATAATATTGGGCAATTATATGCAATGGAGATGTATAATGTTTGATAGGACAAAGACAAACTTTGGAGATGTCCACAGTTAATTCTCTTCATTCACTTGTACGAATTCACTTTTCCTGCCATAAAAAGTGACCTAATTAAATTTCAGGATCTTGCTAGTGACTGACACTGTAGTACTTACTATATACCAAGTATTAATTTAACATTCACATTTATTAAGCCATTTAATCACAGATGTAATGTCAGTACTATTATTATGTTGGTACTATTACTCTTTTCAGTTTGTGGAGGCTTAGAAAGGTTAAGTAAGTTGCTTAGAATCACAGTACAAATAACGAGAATAGTTCAGGGAGAGGTGCTGGTCACACTAGGAGGGGTGGTGATGAAAACGGAGAAAAGTCGACAATGTAATTTAGAAGTAAAATTGCTCAAAGTAAAATATTGATGAGAGAAAAGGGCATGGACTTCAATAATTCAAGGTTTTGGCTTGAGAACTCTGAGCATGATACTTCATTTACTAAGCTGAAAGGGGGTACAATGTTCCAAGAGAAGGAGGAAACTCAAGGTGGCAGAGGATATATTACAATCAGAGTTGTTTTCCTGCATGACTCTTAGAGATGTCTATTTTCCTAGGCTGGGTTCTTTGGGAGACTCTGAAACAGATTCTTGGATATAATTGGTTTATTGGGAAGTGCTCTTAGGAACAACACCTGGGAGGGAAGGGGGAGGGAGGGAAGGAAGAGAGAAGGAAGAAGAGAAAGAAGGAAGGTATGGAGGAAGGAAGCAGCATTGTGCAGAGGGCTGTGTCATACTGTTCCAACAGAGATTTCAGTCAATGTTATGGAAAGCTCTGCCACTGGGATGGCCCCTCAGAGATGGACTGAAACGAGGTTGATGCTCCAAGTCCTCATAACCTCCTTATCTGCAGGTTGAGTGTGTGTAACTTGAGGGCAAAAGAGCTTCCTTCACCCGAAGGTAATTTGTGCAAATGGGTTTAGTTCGAGCTACAGTCAACTCTCACGGACCAGGCAAAAAAGAATGTATCAGTCATGAACACAGAATCTGGTGGTTGTACCATATCCTCTCCTACATCTTTACCCAGGAAGAGCAGTCCAATTGGCTGTCAACTATATCAAACTGGATTTAAGAATCTATTGGCCCTTATAAGAGATAGAGACAGAAAAGACCCGCACAGGAAAAGGTCATGTAAAGACAGAGAAGAAACGAGAAGCTGCCACAAGCCAAGGAATGCCTGGAACCACCAGAAGCTGGATGAGGCAAGGAAGGATTTCCCTCAGAGCCTTTGGAGGGTGTGCGGTGCTGGCACTGATCGCAGACTTCTGACTTCTAAAACTGAGAGAATAAATATCTGTTATAATTTTCAAGACCTGAGCAACGAATATGATATGTAATCAGCTCTCTATGTCTAAGAGAGGAAATAATAAGAAACGAATATCCTGTGAGAATAGTAACAAAGATTTAGACACTGCGTAAGGAAAGCACAGTAAGACATTCTGTGGTTATTTGTGAGTTCCTTAGATTAAGTTCAGTAATATTACATATTTTTCTCTAATTAAACATATGAAAGCCAGAGCATTAGTGAATATTTTTCAACAAGCTATTTTTATATAGCACATGAAAGATACACTAATAAATCTTCATAATGCATATTTGAGAATAACCTGGAAGGGAAACACACAAAATAAATGAGAACTGGGCTCTGCTTTTGAAGCAGTGATACTAATTTTTGGTAGGCTAGGAGAAATAGAACAGGCTGCAGAGAGTTGATGGAATTTCTCCAGTGAAGACCACAGTCCCTTACTGCAGTCAATGGCAGTGTAAGAAGAGATTAAGAGTTGTTCTGAATACTCACCTGAATAGAGACAGTGCTTTAAATACCCCATTGTTACTGAACTGTGACTTCTCTGATCTTAGCACCAGCAGGGCAGCGTTTGTGTTTGAAGGGCTCCAGATTCATAGAGTGAATGATTGCAAATGTCATAGAGTGAATGAAAGTACAAACTCCAGTTCTCAATATCCCATGAAACAAGTACAGCAAGGTTGGGTGCAACTTAGGTCTACACTCCTTCTAGATTAGAGGGAGTGACCCACACATGCTCAAATCAGCAGCAAACCAGCCGATGGGGCCATGTTCTAATTTAATAATTGAGTATCACTTACCACCCTAATGGCATACCTTACAGTGGAGTGGCCCTGAGACATCACTGTGAGAGATTATTAAGACATGCACTAGGTGTTGAGAAACACCCACTGTAGTTTTGATAACACAATTTAAATTTTTTTAGATCAGCTTGAAAAAACAGACTTGCAGGTTTAGCTTAATCATTCTCCTGGGTTTTTTATTGATAATTTCCCTCATTTTCAATTTTTGTTTCATAGCATTTGTAATTATTTTTAATTGACAAAGAATGCAGTAAAAAAATATATGCAGACCCCATGTGCGGCATGATACATTAATAGTCACTGTTAGAACTGTAGTTAAGCTATTCTTTCTATTGCTTGCTTTACATGTATGTACATATATACACACATATGGCATCTAATGTGTACTTACCTTTAACCAATAATGTAAATTTGCTGATTATTTTGCAATTTTGCTGTTTCCTTAAATTTTATGGCATTTGAATGTAATAGCATTTCATCACAAAGAGATTGAAATATCAAGACAGTAAAGAATTGATTTTTTTTTGAAGAAATATTTCCCATTACAATTTCTTCAGATTACAGACTATACTGATTTAGAGACAAGTGAAATAACCATAGGATTTGAGATTTCCTCCCCTTGCCTGTGTTGGTCAAACTAATTCTTCTTCTTCTTCTTCTTCTTCTTCTTCTTCTAATAATAATAATAATAATAATAATAATAATATATTATTGAAGGGCAGTTGACATATGGTAGTGTATTAGTTTCAGATGTAGATAATTGACTCAATGATTCTACACAGTATCACCATCTTCTTCACCATTACATCTATGTCTACTGTGCTCCAGATGTCTAATCATTTTTTTTAATTTGAAACACATTTCACATATAACATTGTGTGAATTTAAGGTTAATTGAAATTTAAGTGAATTGGATACATTTATATATTGTAATATGATTGACCCTATAGCAGTAATTAGCACCTCTATCACATGACATAATTATCTTTTTAGTGGTTGGAATGAAGTTCTAGTCTCTTAGGAAGTTTCAGGATTATAATAACACATTGTCTATTTTCACTAAGTTGTACATCAATCTTTACGAGTTACTTAGTAGTCATTGTAGGTTCGTACTCTTAAAAAACATCTGCCTTATCTCCCTGCCCTCATCTCCTGTAATCACCATTTTATTCTGTTTTTTTTATGAATTTGACATTTTTAGATTCCAAATATAAGTTATATCCTACTTCTCTCTCTGACTTACCTCATTTAGAATAATATACTCAAGGTCATCTATGTTGTCATAAATGGCAGGATGTCCTTTTTTCTCACAGAATAATATTTCATTATATATACATTTGACCCTAACATAACATGGGGGGGGGGTGCTACTAAGCTCTCAAGCAGTTGAAAATCTGTGTATAACTTTTGACTCTCCAGAGTAGCCTATTGACCCAAAGCCTTACCAATAACACAGTAGATTAACACATATGTTGTAAGTTATATATATTACATTCTGTATTCTTAGAATAAAGTAAACTAAAAAATTATTAAGATAATTAAGGAAGAGAAAAGACATGTATAGTATTATTCTGTATTGACATATTTTTAAAAATTTGCTTTAAAGTGGACCTGTGTAGTTCCAACCGATGTTATTTAAGGGTCAACTGTATATAATACTTCTTGACTCATCCATTGATGGAAACAGGTTTTTTTCCATATCTTGGTTATTATGAATAATACTATGGGCAATATGGGAGTGCATATACCTCTTAAATGTCCTGTCTTTATTTCTTTTGGGTATCTACCCAGAAATGGAACTGCTAGATCATACGGAAGATGTTTTTAATATCTTGAGGAACCTCCATATTTTTCAGAGTGGCTGCACCAATTTACATTCCACTAACAGTGCACAAGGGTTCCCTTTTCTCCATTTCCTTGCCAACACTTACCTACTGCTTTTTGATAATAGCCATTCTAAAAGGTGTAAGGTATCTCACTGTGATTTTGATTTGCATTTCCCTAATAATAAGTGATGCCAAGCATCTTTTCATGTACCTGTTGGCCATTTGGATGTTGTCTTTGGAAGAGTGTCTATTTAGTTTCTCTGGCCATTTTAAAATCAGATTTAAAAATTGCACTGATTGATTGATTGCTATTGAGTTGTATGAGTTCTTTATATATTTTGAATATTAATCTCTTATCTGATATATAATTTGCAAAAATTTTCTCCCATTCAGTAGGTTGACTTCATTTTATTACTCCCTTGCCATACAAAGGGTTTTAAGTTTGATAGGGTTTCATTTGTTCATCTCTGCTTTTGTTTGTGCTTTTATTGTTATATCTAACAAATCATTGTTGAGACCAATAGTGAGGATCGTTATTCCTAAATTTTATTCAATAAATTTTTGGTCCCAGGTGATATGTTTAACTCTTTGATTGGCTTCAAGTTAATTTCTGTGGGTAGTGTAAGATAGGTGTCTAATTTCATTATTCTGCTAGTATTTGTCCACTTTTCCCAATATCATTCTTTGAGAAGAAGATCTTTACCCTATTAGGTGTTCTTGGCTCCCTTGTTGAATATTAGTTGACTGTACATGTGTGGACTTAATTCCAGTTTCTCTATGTTGTTCTATTGGTCTATGTGTCTGTTTTTGCACCAGTACCATACTGTTTTTGTAATTGAGTCTAAAATTAGGAAGTGTGATACAGCCTACCCTATTCTTTTCCTCAGGATTGTTTTAGCAATGTGAGATCTTTGGTGGTTTCATACAAAATTTAGCATTGTTTATCATTTCTATTTATGTGAAGGATGCTATTGTTATTTTGATGGAGATTGTATTGAATCTATAGAAGGCTTTGGGTACTGTGAACATTTTAATGGCATTCTTTTGATCCTTGAACACAGTATGTCTTTCCATTTTTGGTGTGTCTTTAATTTCTTTAAGCAAAGTCTGGTAGTTTTTGTTGTGCAGAAATTTCACTTCCTTGGTGAAAGTTTTTACTGGGTATTTTATTGGTTTTGATGCTATTATGAATGGAATAGTTTACTTAATTTCACTTTTAGATGTCTCACTATTAGTGTATAGAGATGCAATGAATTCTATACGTTAATTTTATATCCTGCAACTTTACCAAAATCATGGATTAATTGCAACAGTTTTTGTGGAGTCGCTGGGATTTTCTGTGTACAAAATCATATCATCTGAAAATAGAGATATTTTTACGTCTTCCAATTCTGATAGCATTTTTTTCTTTATCTTGCTTAATTGCTCTGGCTAGAATTTCTAGTTCTATACTGAGAGGGGACATCCTGTCCTGTTACTCATCTTAGGAGTAAAACCTTTCCATTTTTCTGCATTGAGTATAATATTAGCTGTGGGTTTGTAATTTATGGCTTGTATAATGTTGTTGTTCCTTCTATACCCATTACTCAAGGTTTTTATCATGGAATACGTTGCATTTTGTCCATTGCCTTTTCTGCATCTATTGAGATGATTATATGAGCTTTATCTTTCATTTTATTAACATGATGTATTATCTTCATTGACTTGGTATGTTGAAGCATTATTGCATCTCAGGGATAAATCCCACTCGGTTGTGGTGTATAATCATTTTATTTTTTTTCTTTTTTCTTGTTATTTCTTTTTATTTGGTAGAGAGAGAGCACACAAGTGGGTGAGGGGTGGAGAGAGTGGATCCCAAGTGGGCTCTGGGCTGTCAGTGCAGAACACCAGGCAGGGCTCGATCTCACAAACCATGAGATCATGACCTGAGCTGAGATCAAGAGTCAGATGCTTATCTGACTGAGCACCAGGTACACCCCGTGTATACTCCTTTTAATATCTTAAGTTCGGTTTGCTAATACTTAGGAGCTTTTGCATCTATATTTATCAGGGATATTAGTTTGTCTAATTGTTTCTGTGATTTGGATGAAGACACTGAAGACCGTTTGGATCTTCCATTTAAACCCAGTGCAGTTTCCATTAGGCCCTGCTCTCCCCTTTGCCATGGCTTCTGTATTACCAAGGTCTTGGACTGTGAAGTGTTTTTTAGAGTTAGTAATATGTTTATTTACATGTTTTTTTTAAATGAATTCTCTCGTGCTCTCCTACAGTTTGTGTTGTGTCTGTATTTCACATCATTGTCCTCACTGTATTTGTAGTACCCAGCACAATAACTAATTTGAAGTTCTGGCAATATTCCTCACACCTTAGGAATCTTCTTAATGCTAACTTTTTTCTTTTTCTTTTACTTTCTCCTTTTTTTTTTAACGTTTCACGTTTTATTTAAATTCTAGTTAGTTAACATGTAATGTAATGTTAGTTTCCGGATTAGAATTTAGTGACACATCACTTGCAAAGCACCCAGTGCTCATCACAGGTGCCCTCCTAAATACCCATCATCCATTTAGCCCTTCCCTCCAGCAACCCTTCATTGATGCCAAGTTTTTCTAAACCTGAAATCATCGGCATCAGAATTACTGAGTTTCTCAGGTAAGATATAGAGGCGTGATCAACTATTAGATAGTAACATAGTAACTGTTAGCATTGTGTTTCTATACAAATATTTGAGGAATCGGTAGTTTAAATTGGACTGACAAGGAAGAGAAAGAGATAGGATATTACATGCTCTAACTGGGGAGCTAGGATGTGGACCCAGGCAGTCTGACTACAGCCTGGAATCTCTACAATGTATCTCATGGTGTCTTGCCTCAGTCAGAATTTTTTTCTTAAGTTTATTTATTTATTTTGAGAGACAGGGAGAGAGAGAGCATGCATGCACAAGCAGGGGAGGGGCAGGGAGAAGGAGAAACAGATTCCCAAGCAGTCTCCATGCCATCAGTACAGAGCTTGATGCGCAGCTCGACTCACAAACTGTGACATGATGACCTGAGACAGGATCAAGAGTCAGATGCTTAACTGACTGAGCCACCCAGGCACCCTTGTCAGATTTTTTTTTTTTTTTGAGATTCTGTGGATGAAGATGGATAGGCAGTCTGAAATCAAACAGAAATCCTCATCATTCGAGTTTTTTTTTTAAGGTTTTATTAGCTTTTTAGTAAGGAACAGCCATTATGTACAGAAACCAGATTTTCAAGTAGTGTAATTTCCTTTTCTGTTTTCTAACTTGTAGTATTATTTGCCAAAAGAATGAACCTGATTGGCAAACTTCTGTAATACTATTTATAGAAAATCTGTGGTTCAACTCTATGAGACATTTGTTATCATTAATATGACTTAAAAGGAACAGAATCTCCTATAGTAGGAATTGTTATTAGTGGGTCCTGATTATCAATCAGAGTCAATGAGAACTTTCTTGATTGTCAGCTATGTGCAGCTATATAATCTGGATCCAAAGAGAAAAATCAAACACTAAAAAGTAAAGCTTCCAAAGATTGCAATTGAGCTAAGATAGTAGGGTGTGCTTCAAATACGTGTTCAAAAAAGGAGTTTTTTTTTTTTAATTGGAATGAATGACTTGCATCTAAATAGGGTTTCATAAATTATAATTCAGAAATTACCCACATCAGAATTGTCACACCTGTAGTCTAACATGCCCCCAGTTACGTAATTCTGGCTGCACAGTGAAAACACCTGAAATTCTGAACTAGCGTCATTTCTGGGTTATCAAAGTGTTTAAACCCAATAAAAACAGGTCAAGACAACCGCCAATAAGAGTTTTTAAGTGATTCAGGGGTGAGAATCATTATCTTGGTGTATATATTGTTGGGTGCCAGAGATGCTATATTCTCTTTGCATTGTCAGCATGTACAGATGCTCCTTTACAATATTTCTTACAATATTAACTTAATTCTTAAGTACAGTCTCTCATTTTTCCTCTGGACTTACCCTGTCTATCTCAAACCTGCCCCTAGTATCCCTCCAATGTTCCCCAAACTTGGGGGATTGTGTAACTTCCCACAATTGAACTTCAGAAACAAAATTCTAAATTTTGTCCTTTATTTCAGTAAAACAACACATGAATCATTAAGTTCTTTCCTTTTTCCCTTCTAAATATTTCTGTTTTTTCCCCCCTCCATTTTTTTAATTTAAATTCTAGTTAGTTAACATATAGTGTAATACTGGTTTCGGGAGAAGAATTTAGTGATTCATCACTTACATCCAACACCCAGTGCTCATCATAACAAGTGCCTTCCTGAACACCCATCATTCATCCCACCCATTCCCCACCCACATCCCTCCACCAATCTTCATATTGGTCTCTACTGTTAAGACTATCTTATGGTTCGCTTCCTTCTCTCTTTTATTTCCTTCTAAATGTTTCTAAATTCCGTCTACTTGAGCTTCCCATGCTAATCAACAAATTTCTCATCTTGAAAATAGTCTCGATCGGTCTCCTTTGATAGATGTTCTTCTAAGAAACCACATTTCATCCAGAGTGGTTTTTCCGAAATGCAAATCTGATCATACTGTTCTCTGCTTAAAAGTTGCCAGCAGCTTCCAGTTTTCTAATCCCACCCCCCAGCATATGATCTAGGGAAGATTCTGATCTCTGGCCCTTTATCTCCACAGCCTCATCTTCCACTTCATCTCTGGTTACTCATCGCCCACCCCTTAAGCCATCCTGATCGCATACTCAGCTGGGTCCAGTTCCTTGAGTGCACCTGTCAGCATTCACGCACTTTGCTCTGTGGATGAGCTACCTTTGCCTCAGCTCAAATCATTGTAGGCTTCTCTGGCCAGCTCATTCTAGCCAGGTTATCATACTGTCAGTTCCCATAGTACCACGTATTTCTTATATCATGGCACTTACCTTGTGCTATTGTAAATGCTTACTAAGGTTTCAATATTCCCAGCCAGTAGTTCAAGAGAAGGGTCTGTTCTTCTTTTGTTTTTTTCATCTGCATATGGTTCTATTTCTCACACTTCAGTGAATAAAAACCAAGTAACGTTTTAAATGGCAAATCATGAAGATAATTAGGGTCTCAAAAGCTCCAGCACTGAATGATGATTATGGAAATCAGGAAGATGATGGTGATAACAATTCATAATACTAATGGATAGCATTGTTGAGTGCTCACTCAATGGTGGCCCTTACACTAAGTGCTTTATGGTAATTATTGTATCATTATATCATATTATATCATGATAGTTATCATGGCAACCCTAAAATGTAGTTACTGTTATTCCAGTTGATAGATGAGAAAACTGAGGTTTGGAAACAGTATGTAATTCCTGCATGGTTCCAAAGCTAGTAAGTGGTAAAGTCAGAATCCAAATTGAAACAACGGATTGCAGTCAGTAGTTGTCTCTACTGCCTTCAAGATAAGGACTAGGGCAGTAGTTACCAGAAATAGGAATTTTACAGATCAGTATAATTTTGTGTGTTTTTAATTTTTAATTTTTTTTTTTTGAGAGAAAGAGAGCATGAGCAGGGGGTGGGCAGAGACAGCAGGAGAAACAAAACCTGAAGCAGGCTCCAGGCTCTGAGCTGTCAGCACAGAGCCTGATGTGGGGCTCAAATCCACAAACCATGAGATCTTGACCTGAGCCAAAGTCAGACACGTAATTGGGCTACCCAGGTACCCAGATCAGTATAATTTTGAAATTTAAAAAGGGATTGGGGGGCCACCTCGGTGGCTAAGTTTGTTTAGCAACTGATGGATTAACCAACTCTTGATTTCAGCTCCGGTTATGGTCTCAGTTTGTGAGTTTGAAAGCTGGGACGGGCTCTGCACTGATAATGCCATCTCCTTGGGATTTTCTCTCACTCTCTCTCTTCCCCTCCTGCCTCCTCTATGCATGTGTGTATGCACACTCTCTATCTCCCAAAATAAATAAACTTAAAAAAATTAAAAAAAATAATAAAGGGAACGGAGCACAAGAAATGACAAGTGATATTAGTTGGTTAACGATTTTGCTTTTTACAATAGTTATCATCAACTCTTCATAATTTCATACAAGTTCCTTTTTTCTTAAACTAAGCAATTAGAGAGACTACCTGGAAAAAGGCAGTCCTTCCGGTATAAGAAACTGGCAATCTTACTCAGTTCTAGGTACATACATTGTTCTTGTATCACTGAAAATGTTAGATAAACATTTAAAGATACATTAGGATCCTGAGATACTCAAAATCTATGATAATTATGGTAAAGCATTTTGAAAAAAATCTATGAACCTAAAAAAGTCTCAAACTTAGAAATTTTAAGAGCATGCTTTTGGTAAAAATGTTTTTTAATGTATTAAGTATAATTTATAATCTGCTGTTTGAGTCTAGGTTTACACTTTAAAACCTTAGTGGCAGAAATTCAAAAACTGCCTAGTCTATCACTATAATAAATGTGTGGAAGAAGTTCTATGTTAAATCTAGCACATTTGACAGTGGTACGTGCTGAGTGATTTTATGGATTTCTTTTCATTATAATAGATATGAACTTGTGGCCTTAACTACTAATTTTGGCAAATTATAGTAGTTTTCCAGTTATGGCAGTAATAATAAATTTCCTTCTTGAATATATTTATCTGAAAAAGTACAGTCCATTTAAAAAATACATTAAAGAGACAGCACTGTTGATTTATTCTAGTTTATAGAAAATGACATGCATGCTCCATGAATAACTGTCCTTTAAGATATAAACACTTTAAGCATTAAGAAATACCCAATACCTTGAATTTGTTGGGACCTCATACTGGTACCTAAATTTTTCCAGTGGTAGCCCCAAACTAAAGGTCAGAGATGAGCCTTTCAGATCTAAAATTCTGAGGCCAGGTTGACGACTGAGGGTCAGTTGAGTTACCTTCCAGAAGAGACTGTCAGTATGTGTCTGTGGGTGTGCAAAGGGATATTTTAATCCTAGGTTTACAACTCTGGGAAGTAATCGGGGTAAGGGATAACAGTGGATGTTTAATTTTTGTGTCTGTTTTAAATAGAGGCGTTCTGAATGTGTTTGCCAGCAGAGAGAAGGAAACCTGCAGAAAGGGGAGACTGAATATGCTTGAGAAAGGAGAATTGATGAAGCAAGGTCCCAAGGGAAGAGGTGGAGAGGGGTTCGAGATGATTGATAGAGGAAATGAGGGTGTCTCTGGGGAGTAAGAGGATTGATTGAGGAGATAAATTGGTACAAAATAAAGCCAGATGTTCAAAAAACAAATGTTATCCACCTTACACTTTCATGTAGGCTTTTTCCTGTTAAAATGCCTTGATCAGAAACTAGAGGTCAGGTTTTCCAGTAATGACCATCGTTGGTGCTCAACATACGGCATTCCTCCGATGCATACTAAGTTTTCTCTCTTAAGAGAGTCCCCAGAAAGAAAAGCAGGCTTACTTTACACTAGATTCCACACAGTTTGGGGCTCATTAATTTATGAGGTGAGCATATAGGGGACGTGGTAAACTGGTATAAATGTGAAAGAAGTGTACAGGTATGTTTTTTTTTTTTAATTCTTTACACTAGCCTTCACTATTTCAGCTGCTGTTTGCTAGGAGAAATATTTAAAAGTCATATGTATAAAACATAGGCACATTTCAGATATTCTAACTTTGTTTCTTTCAAATGGTTTTCCCCCCCAAGGAAACTTTTTTTTTTTTTTTTTTTTTTTTTACAATTGAAGCCCAAAGTCTGAACTATTACCTTCCCACAGGCCTTGATGATGGCAAAAGCGATAGGATAGGGGTCACGGCTAGGTAAAGGACTTGCAAGCACATTTGTTTGCGAGTTGAGGTTTGTGATAGGAAAAGCACGTTGCTAATCCAAGTTTTCTTTTCATTATCTTGCATGCTCCCCACAGGAAGGCTTGATGAAAATACATTTAGGACAAAGACTTGTGTCTCTTTCAGCTGGACGTTATATAATTAATCCAAACTGTGGTGACTTTAAATGATAAACTTTTATTCTGAATATACTGTTTTTGCACAAGATTTAACACAACATTTTCTGGGATTATAAATATTTTTATAACAGTATTATACAAATTTTTACAAAATGTGTTTTATCAGGCTAGTTAATTTCCACAAAAGTGTCAAGAGAACATAATAAAGGGGAGAAAAGATCTTTTGTTCACAGAGCCAATTGGCCTTTCGCATGGATGCACACTGAGCATTTTAATAAAAGTATCCTAAACGCACGATCCAACAATCATACAGCACAACAAAAAAGACAGCTTTGTCAGGCCACGCGGTAAACTCAACCGGCATCTATACAAGACAGTATCCCATTAGTCTCCGTGGAATTTCTTTGAGTTAATTATGTGAACTAGAAGTAAGGTAGATGAAACTATTGGTAAGCGTTATCTGAGTCTTTGAAATTCTGGAATTTATTCAACACTCAATAGTTATGTTGTATTGATTTGCTGTTTACAGAAAGGTACACGGAATATTAGCAATATTAACATTCGGCTAATGGGAAAACAACCAAGTTCTAGATAACGATGAGATATTTTCAGCTGTGGGCACGTGAACTCATTCTATTCTACACTTAAAAAAGTCACAATGTCCGTTTTGTTTCACAAGGTCAAGCTGTCTACCTCTAGATTTCTTAGTGTCAGCTAACGATCAATGGAATAGTTTAGAGTTTTAAATTAAGACATAGAATTTAAGCTTTGGTGGAGAGAAAGATTAAAATGAGATGTAAAATAGAAGAGAGCATCAAATAAGCAAGTAACACTTGGGTTGCAAAGGTCACTTAAAAGGGATACTGCCTATTTGAACCCAGTAAGGCCAGTTTTAAAGTTAATAAAAGGAATATTATAGGAAAACTTACAAATGGCAGCAACACTGTTTTGTTGTTTTTCCAAGTTAAGCAGTAACGCCTCAAGCATTAGAAACATGAAAAAAGATCATACTAAAATCTTATAGGCCCAGGACCTAAAAATCTCTTCAATCAAACTTGCTAACTATGTCATGTTAAAAACCTGTTACAAATATGGACCACGATTGGTGTTTGGCAGTAATGCTGGTTGTTCAAATGAAGAAAATAGAAAGAAACCATTAATGCAAAAATCATTCCTGTTACTCAACACCAACGTAAGACTTATTTTGATTTTGTTCTAATGGCAAACTACGTGAAACTGGATGAGTAGAGCCAAAATTAAATAAACCTAAGAGTCTAAAAGCTTTTTTTCTTGATCTCTTATATTGTTTAGTCTTTGAAAACCAGTATTTATAACAGGCTATTTAAGTTCTGGTCGACAATTAGAACTCACAGAAAAATCCTAAATTAAATAGAACAGTGTGATGGAATGAGTGTTACTGTCTTTGAAAAAATTGCTAAACGTATGAAGGCCAGTATTAGGCATGAGAACAATTTTTAGTCAGAAAGCACGTTCTTACCCAATTTATCACCATGTATGTGGGTCTCATAATATAGGTTTGTTTTATAACAGAAAAAAAAAAGGATCATAGCAAGACTCGTGCACGTAAATATATTTTGATGGTAAATGGAATCCATAGGACCCTGCCAAGAGATGCCAAGGTTAACTGTGATGGAGGCAACAATAATGCAGTGGATGAAAACATACTATTTCAGTGACATTAGCCATGAAAACATATTTAATAGATTTGAAGGATAATTTTAAGGTAGTTTGTTGTATGCTGGAAGCAATTCAGTTGTTTTAATGTGCATCATATATACACACGAACTAACATAATTTGCTATTTTGATATCCCCTTCCCAACACTTTGATGACCTAAAATAGTCTAGCAAAAGTTAACAAGAAGTTTTAAATATTTAATTAACAAACAACATGATTGAAACATAGTGTTACTAGAGTGAGAAGTTCCGTATTTTTTTAAATCACTTTGGTGTTTTCTAAAATGTCAATACCAGTTACAAATGAGACTACAAAATCACAACAATGAGATAGAAATGGTAACTGATGTCAACTCCTAGAACAATAGCTGGCAAAGTGATTCCATTCCCGCCCCCCTCCCATTTATAAATAAAAAATAGTTTAAATAAGGAAATATACACAAATGGTACCTAGGGTATACTGGTGGTGAGAGGGAATGACAAATGTATGCAAAGCTAAAAACAAAACAAATGTCTTTTAAGCTATGCTAAAGACGTGGTTATGTCTTTGATATGCAGAGCATATTAAAGCATGCTGGATAATGTTAATAAGATTTTGACTTAAAAATGACATATAAGAAAATTTCCAGCATATACACACACCAGAATTTGGCATGTTCAAAATAAGAACAAATGCATCTTGCCATAAAAAATATCTGCACACTTCTAGCCTTCGGCAGAATTGCTCACTTTAACTAGAATTACACATTCATTGTTTTTACCCTTTCTTCAAACACTGTTGACTCTTGAAAATTATTTTGAAAAGCATAAATAATAATCTACCATATTACTCTATAATGAAATATCTGATTTACTATACTAATCATTTTCACCAATGAGGCTGTATAAAAACAATTTTGATTATTCACAATCAAGTATTCATGTGTATACATACAGATTCAAGGTTTCCTATTTGTTCAGATTGTTATAAAACCCTCAGCAAACTGCATGGAAATTTTGGTCAAGTGATCATACCGCTTAAAATGGAGGGACAAAAGCAGCAGCAGCAGAAATGTTTGGATTTTATGTGCTACTATTCACACGAACAAAGAGGAAACCTAGTATGAATCTTCATTGAGAACATATATGTACTCTTCAAAAAATAAATGTGTCAAATCTGATTTATGTACTTAAAATATCTGTACATAGGTTTTCAGGCAAAAGCACGAGTCTGTATAAAATCCATTAATTCCCATTTCACCATTTCCCTAACCCAATCATTCGGCATTGACATTGCACAGTATATTCAGAGTAATTGAACGACATTTGTAAAGATGACTTAAGTGCATTCCACTGCAAGGTTCAGAGTCTTACATAACAATAATGTCACTCAGTTAACTTTTCAAAGGACTATACTCTACAGTAAGAGAAAAACAAAAACCGAAAGTTAAAGTAGCAGCAGCATCATGCAAAATACCCTTGGTAACCAAAGTTCATTTATCACAAGAAAAAAACGTTTTCCCCTCCCCCCAACAAGTTTCTCTTAGAGCTTTTTGAAATATCTGGCTAGCACTACATAACTTTACTGTGAACAAAAGAAACATTACATCGAAGCATTTATTAAGGGCTTACATTTATGAGGAAATAGGTAACATATTCAAATTGCACCTTCAAGCACCTTTAGTTTAATAGTTTCTTAGTTATTATTTTCAAACACCAATTCATTCTCTCAGCTAAACTTAATTGGTCATCATTTGTGTTATATTTTTGGCAGAGAAGCCATTCTTCATAAGGCATTTTATTTATGGCAAATTTTTTTTTGTAGAAAATTAGCCATTATTTCTATTTCAACAGATTACACCAATCTCTCTGTTTTGTTTTGTTTTTTTTTCAATAGCCATTACTCAAAGCAGGAAATAATTTTTAACAGAAGAATACGTGAAGGCAAAAATAACTCCATTTTTTCCTCTAGAGATTTTCTTGGTAAAAGAACGAGAATTGCAGCAGGTCAAAATTCCATGTCAAGGTCAAGACAATTTGTATGATTCATAAACAGTATGGGGAGCCCTTTTACATGTAATCACCAACAATGCAACGACAAACTCTCAAATCTTCCAATAGAGCATGTATAGAATTTTGCTTTGATGTTATACATAGATGATGCAGCATTCACACAAGTTCAAGGATCTGATACCCTGACATGCAGCCAGTGGGTGTCATATGAGTCTGCGCCTTACATTTATGCCATGGTATGGGCCCAGCTAGTGTTCTGCTGATTCCACAGTTGACCCTATTTTAATGCGACCAAGGGCTCATGTTTTGGCAGGGTCTGGAGTTTAATTATGCAGATTTAGTTTTAGAAGGTCACAACTGGCAGTGTCTGCTGCCAGATAAAAGCCAAAGTAGTACAAACTGGACGCCAATGATGGACCACAGGGAGGGGTTCAATCCAGAAACACCACCACAGTCAGTATAATCCTCCTGTTGGAAAGAAGGAAAAAGAAAAATCCTGAGGAAATACTCAGTATGAATCTTTGGGAGCACCCACGTATAGTCCACTTCTGAACTCACCTTACAAAAGTGCTTTAGTTTGAATCCAAATAAATTACATTACCCTAAACTTTATAGTTCAACGTTCTGAATAAAGCAATTTCTCTAGTACTGTTTCAAGAATGCCTTACATTTTGAGTTGCAGATTCTGATGATTAAGAAAGAAAACACATTAACAAAAAACGCTGTTTAGAGTAATATACTAGTTGCAAGAAAAAAAGGACAAAAAACAAAAACTTCCATAGTACCGGATATTCTTCTTATATTTTCATGACCATAAGTAAAAATAAAATTTACTAGCAGATTTTATAATTCCCAAGAATTATGATTTTAGCAATGAGGCTCAATAAGGCAAAGTTTGGGACAGGTAAGATCAATTTAAGAAACACACTTCTCTATCTTCCATATCCCTTATATCCAGTTTCAAAGGTGAACATACCATACTGCACATGTAGCATCAGGACCTTCACCAAAATTAAAAATAATAATGTATTTGAACCACACCTGAAAGGACACTCTAAGAACATATTCAAAATAAAGAGCTAAGCTAGCAAGAGATGCTTGTCTAGTTTACAGAACCATGAAATACCAGCAATTGACATCTGCATGCCCCATGGTCTAGTGATGGCTCATGAAGTCATTAAGTTCCCTACTATTGGAAAAATTATCCTTTATTTTTTATTCCTAGGTTCTGTATTCTGTAACTTTTTCTACATCCTTAATTCCCTTTAATTATTGAATTTCATAAAAGATGATTAGGAGAGGGGTGCCTGGATGGTTCAGTCAGTTAAGCATCTGACTCTTGGTTTCAACTCAGGTCATGATCTCATGGTTGGTGGGAGCGAGACCCACCTCCACAGCATGGAGCTTGCTTGGGATTCTCTTTGTCCCATTCTTTCTGCCATCCCCCGCATGCCTGCATTCTTTCTCCTCTCAAAATAAATAAATTAAAAAAAAAGATGTTTAGGAAAGTAATTAGATATGATTTTTTTCTTACAGCCTTCACTATGCCGAGGTGCATCTTCCAATAATCAAAAGAATAGGCTATGTGAGTAAAGAACTGAGTAAAATGTTCAGAATAATTTCACAGAGACTCTGAGCTGGTTTGGCTTGTTTTCCTCACTAGCGTTTAATACAGTACTCGCCACCCAATAAATAAAATTTCTTTGAGTTGCATTTTCAGGTAGAATGCTTTTTCTGTTTGTTAAAGAGATGTCTAAAAGAAACAAAATACATTATGAAAAATTTATTTTTCATAATCAACTAAATATAAGGCAAAACATAAAATAATGATCAATTCTTGGTCCTCATTGTATTTGACTTGCCAGGAGCATTTGGCAATGTAGAATATTCTCCCCTTGCAATATTTTCTCATGTATATTTGCCTAACGCTTTTGGTTTCTTCCATACTTTTTGGGGGTTCATCTTGCTCTCTTTGGCTCAACATGCCTCTCTTCATGACGGACTTTTCCAGGGGTTCTTTTTATTTACACTTTCTTCCTAGGTAATGTAATCTGGTCCTATAGCTTTAAATTTCACACATCTGTTAATAACTTCTACTTTTATCCTTTTTAATAGGAAATGACTTTTGCTTTTTTGTGTTATCATTTTTTTCTTTAAAGTCTGAGTTTCAGTTTAAATGGACAAATAAAATTGTAAGATATTTCAAGTGTACATTTAGGTGATCTGATGTACTTAGACATTGTGAAAAGATAACCCCTTCCCCCAATAAATAACATTTCCATTATCCACATATTTATCATTTTCCCCCTTTGGTGACAATATTTAATTTCACAGTGTTATCAATTGTAAGTCATCACATTTTATTAGATCCTCAGAGTATATTCATAGTATAGCTGAAAGTTTGTACCCTTTTACCAAACTCTCCCTATCTTCCCTTAGGTACTGGCAATTACTTTTCTACTCTTTGTTTCTATCAATTTGATTTAAAAAAATTTAACATTTATTTATTGTTGAGAGAGTGAGCGAGAGAGAGCATGAGCACGGGAGGGGCAGAGAGAGAGACACACAGAATCTGAAGCAGGCTCCAGGCTCCAAGCTGTCAGCCCCGAGCCCGACACGGGGTTCGAACTCAAAAACCATGCGATCATGACCTGAGCCGAAGTCAAGACACTCAACTGACTGGGCCACCCAGGTGCCCCTATGATTTGATTTTTTAAAAACAGAATCCATATGTAAGTAATGTCATGCGATATTTGTCTTTATCTAGTTTGTTTCATGTAGCATAATGCCCTCAAGGTCCAACCAGGTTGTCACAAATGGCTGGCTGTCCTATATATCTATCTATATAATACTTCTATATCCATTCATCTGTTGACGGACACTTAGGTTGTTTCTATATATTGGCTATTGAAAAAATGTCTCAGTCAACATAGGAGGGCTTATGACTTTTTCTGGAAAAAAAATTTTAATGTTTGCTTTTGAGAGAGAGTGCAAGTGGGGGAGGGGCAGAGAGTGAGAGAGACACAGATCTGAAGCAGGCTCCAAGCTGTCAGCACAGAGCCCAATGTGGGTCTAAACCCAGGAACTGTGAGATCATGACTTGAGCTGAAGTTGGATGCTTAACCGACTGAGCCACCCAGAGGTCCCTATGTCTTTTCTAATTAGTGTTTTCGTTTTCTTCAAGTGGTTGATTCATAGTTATATTTTTAATTTTTTGAGGAACCTCCATACCAGTTTTCATAGTGGTCCCTCACACAGGACTCCCATTTTCCACATCCTTGCCATAATGGTGATCTCTTGTCTTTTTGATAATAGCCATTCTAGCATGTGTGAGGTGATATCTCATTGAAGTTTAGATTTGCACGTATCTCCTAAGTGATGCTGAGCCTCTTTCACATATAGACATAAGATGGATATACTGCAGGTTCAGTTCCAATTGTAGATATCGAATAAAGTGAATATCTCAATAAAGCTACTCAAATGAATTTTTTGGTTTCCCAGTGCATATAAAAGTTATGTTTACACTATAGTGTAGTCTCTTAAGTGTACAATAGCCTTGTGTCTAAAAAAGTACATACCTTAATTTTAAAAAATACTTTGGTGCTAAAAAATGCTAATCATCATCTGAGCTTTCAGGGAGTCATAATTCCCCCCCCCCCCCGGTCAAGGGTCTTGCCACGATTGATGATGGCTGCTGACTGATGAGGGTGGTAGTTGCTGAATGGCTATTGCAATTTCTTAAAATAAGACAACAAAAAGTTTGCTGCATTGATGGATGCTTCCTTTCAAGAACAATTTCCCTACAGTCTGGGATGCTGTTTGGTAGTATTGTGCCCACAACAGAACTTCTTTCAAAATTAAAGTCAATCCTCTCAAATCCTGTTGATGCATGATCAACTAAGTTTACGTAGCATTCCAACTCCTCTGTTGTCATTTCAAAAATAGCCACAGAATCTTCACCAGGAGTACAACATTCTATTTCCAGAAACTACTTTGGTTCATCCATAAGAATTAAACCTTCATTCATTCAAGTTTTTAAAAAAATTTCTTTAAATTCAAGTTATTTACCATACAGTGTTGTCGTGGTTTCAGGTATAGAACACAGTGATTCATCACTTCCTTGTAACACACAGTGTTCATCCCAACAAGTGCCTTCTTTAATGCCCATCACCCATTTAGCACATTCCCCCAACCCCTGCCTCTCTCCAGCAACACTCAGTTTCTTCTCTGTATTTAAGAGTCTCTTATGGTTTGTCTCCCTGTCTGTTTTTGTCGTATTTTTCTCCCCTTCCCCTATGTTCATCTATTGTGTTTCTTAAATTCCACCTGAGTGAAATCATATGATAGCTGTGTTTCTCTGACTTATTTCGCTAATCATAATATGCTCTAATTCCATCCATGTTATTGCAAATGGCAAGATTTCATTCTTTTTGTTCTCCAAGTAGTATTCCATTGTGTGTGTATGCATATATATATATATATATATGTGTGTGTGTGTGTGTGTGTATGTATATATATGCCACATCTTCTCCATCCATTCAAGTTTTATCATGAGATTGCAGCAATTCAGTTACATCTTCAGCCTCCACTTGTAATTCTACTCTTCTTGTTGTCTCTACCTCATCTGCACTTACTTCCTCTACGGCATTCTTGAACCACTCAAAGTCATCTATGAGGGTTCAAATCAACTTCTTCTAAACTCATGTTCATGTTGATATTTTGGCTTCTCCCTTGAATTGTGAATGTTCTTCATAACATCTAGAATGGTGAATCCTTTCCAGAAAGTTTTCAATAAAGTTTGCCCAGATCCATTAGAGGAGTATCTGTGACAGCTATAGGCTTACAAAATGTGTATTTCCTAAATAACAAGACTTGGACAAGTGGAAATTACTCCTTTATCCATGGGCTGCAAAATGATGTGTTAGCAGGCATGAACACAACATGTATCTCACTATACATCTCTGTCATAGCTCTTGGGTGACCAGGTGCATTCTCAGTAAGTAGTCACATTTTGAAAGGATTTTTTTCTCCTCAGTAGTAGGTCTCAACAGTGGACTTCAAATATTCAGTAAACCGTGTTGTAAACAGATGTGTTGTCATCCAAGCTTTGTTGTCCATGGATAGAGAACACAGGCAGAGTAAATCAAGCCTAATTCTTAAGAACCCTAGGATTTTCAGAAGGGTCAATGAACAGTGACTTCAACTTCAAGCCACCAGCTCATTAGCCCCTAACAAGAGATATGGTCTATTGTTGGAAGATAGGCGTTGACTTCTCGTCTGTAGCTATGAAGGATTTAGATGGCATCTTGTTTCATAGAAGGCTATTTCTTCTACATTGAAAATCTCTCACTTACTGTAGCCATTTTCATTAATTACCTACTTAGATCTTCTGGATAGCTTGCTGTTTTACCTTATACTGTTATGTTATGGAGCTGGCTTCTTCACTTCAATCTCATGAACTAACCTCTGCTAGCTTCAAACTTTTCTTTGGCAGCTTCCTCCTCTCTCCCAGCTTTCGCAGAAAGGAAGAAAATTAGGGCCTTGATGTGGATTTGGCTTCAGCTTAGGTAATGTTGTGGTTAGATTGATCTCCTATGCAGACCCCTAAAACTTTGCCTTTTTTTTTTAACCATTTGTGTGTTCACTGAAATAGCACTTTTACTTCTAATTTCCTTTAAGAACTTTTCCTTTACATCCACAACTTGACCAAACGTTTTGCACAAGAGGCCTAGCATTCAGCACGTGTTGGCCTTTGACATAGCTTCCTCACTACCTTTTAAGGTAAGAGACATGTGACTCTTCCTTTCACTTGAACACTTAGTGACCAGTGTAGGGTTACTAAGTGGCCTCACTTCAAGATCATTTTGTCTCAGGAAATAGCAAAGCCCAAGGAGAGAAAAGGAGCTGGGGAAATGGCTGGTCAGTAGAGCTTTCTGAACACAAATAGCATTTCCTAAGTGTGTTGTCTTAAATGGGTGTGGTTTGTGGTGCCCCCAAACAATTAGAATGGTACTATCAAAGACACTGTGAAAACCGTATGTGACACAAAGACACCAGTGAGCAAATGCTGTTGGAAAATGGCACAAATATATTTGCTTGAGGCAGGGTTGCCACAAACCTTCAATTTGTTAAAAAAAAAATGCAGTATCTGTAAAGTGCAATAAAAGCAAAGTGCAGTAAAATAAGGTGTGCTTGGACCTGTTGCCCATTCATAGGAATTTGGGAAAAATTCTACTCAGATTCTCTGTCAGCTCTTTAATCAGATTTCTTTTGATATTATCCGACTTGATTTCTTTATACATTTGGGATACTGGTCGCTTATCAGATACATAATTTGCAAACAGTTCCTCCCATTTTGTGTATTGCCTTTCAAGTTTATTGGTTTCCTTTGCTGTGCAGAAACTTTTAATTTTGATGTAGTCCCATGTTGATTTTTGCTTTTCTTGCTTTTGCCGTTGGGATCAAATTTAAAAAAAAAAGAAAAAAAAGAAAAGAAATAGTTGTCAAAACCGATGTCAACAAGATTGCTTCCTAGGTTTTCTTCTGGGAGTTTTATGGTTTCAGGTCTTACATTCAAGTAGTTAATCCATTTTCAGTTGACTTTTGTTGACAGTGTAAGATAGTGGTCCATTTTTATTCTTTTGTGTGTGGGCTTTCAGTTTTCCCAGTACTTTTTTTTTTTTTTTAATTTTTAGAGAGAGGGAGTGCAAACAGGGGAGAACTGCAGAGGGGGAACGAGAGAGAGTCTAAAGCAGACTTCATGCTTAGTGTGAAGCCCAGTGCAGGGCTGGCTCCCATGACCCTGCGATAATGACCTGAGCTGAGATCAGGAGTCAGATGCTCAACCTACTGAGCTACCCTGGTGCCCCATCAGCACTATGTAATGAAGAGACTGTTCTTTCCCATCATACATTCTTGGCTCCTTTGTCATAAGTTAATGGAACATACATACGTGGGTTTACTCCTGGGCTGTTTTGTTACATTGATCTGTGTGTCTGTGTGTGCCAGTACCACACTGTTTTGATTAATGTATTTGTATAATATAGTTTCATATCAAGAAGTGTGATGTCTCCAGCTTTGTTCTTCTTTCTCAAGGTTGCTTTGCCTGTTAACGGTTTTGTGGTTTCATACATATGTTAGAATCATTTGTTGTATTTCAGTGAAAAATGTTATTGAAATTCTGATAGGAATTTCAATGAATCTGTAGATTGCTTTGTATGGTATGCACATTTTAACAATATTCTTTTTCAAAATTTTTTTAAATACTTATTTATTTTTGAGACAGAAACAGAGCATGAGTGGGAGAGGGGCAGAGAGAGGGAGTCAAAGAAACTGAAGCAGGCTTCAGGCTCTGAGCTGTCAGCACAGAGGCTGACATGGGGCTTGAACAAGGTCAGATGCCCAACTGACTGACCCACCCAGGCGACCCCATTTTAACAATATGCTAATTCATGAGAACTAGTATCTTTCCCTTTATTTTTCAAGTTCTTTTATGTTATAGTTTTTAGTGTTTACCCCCTTGGTTAAATTTACTAAGTATTTGATTTTTTGGCAGAATTATAAATGAAATTATTTTAACAACTTCTGTTAGTGTATAAAATAGAACTCATTTTTTACATTTTTTTTAATCTTGAAATTTTACTAAATTTATTTGAATAAGTGGATTTCTTAGGGTTTTCTATACAATATCATACCATCTGCAAATAGAGATAATTTTTTCTTTTGCAGTTTGGATGCCTATTATTTTTCTTGCGTATTTGCTCTGCCTAGAACTTACAGTACTACGTTAAAGAAAGTGGCAAGAATGGGCATCCTTGTCTTATTCATGGCATTAGAGGAGAAGCTGTTAGTTTCTGGTGCTTGGCTGTTAGCTTCTTCTTATTTTACCATTATGGATGATAGCTGTGAGCCTTTATTTTGTTGAAGTACAGATCATATATACCAACTTTGTTAAGGGTTTTTAATCACAGTGGATGTTAAATTTTGCAAGTGCTTTGTCTGCATTTATTGAGATCATACGATTTTCTTTTCCCCTTCACTTTATTAATATGGTTCACACTGGTTCATTTATGAATCTGAAACTGTCCTTGCATCCCAGTTAATCATGGTATATGGTTTTGTGTTGTTGGATTCAGCTTGCTAACATTTTCTTGAGGATTTTTGCATCTAGGTTCTTCAAAGATACTAGCCTGTAACTTTCTATTCTTGCAGTGTTCTTGTCTGGTTTTGGTAGTATGGTAAGGCTGGCTTTGTGAAATGAGCTTGAAAGTGTTCCCTCTTGCTATATTTTTGGAAGAGTTTGAGAGGGATTGGTATTAATTCTTCTTTGAATGTTTGGTTCAACTCACCAGTGAAGCCATCTGGTCTTTGGCTTCTGATTGTTGGGAGGTTTTTGATAGCTGATTCGATCTGCTTACTAGTAATGGATATGTTCAGATTTTCTATTTCTTCATGAATCACTCTTGATAGGCTCCATATTTTTTAGGAATTTATCAATTTCTTCTAGAGTTCCCAATTTTTGCCATGTATTGTTTATATAGTACTTTCTTATCATCTTCTATTTTTTGTGATAACAATTTTAATGTCTTTTTTTCATTCCTAGTTTTATTTTAATCCTCTTTTCCTTGGTAAGTCTCACTAAAGTTTTGTTTTTCTTTTAAAAAAAACAGTTAATTGCAATGTATTGTCTTTTTGGTTTCTATTTCACTTATTTCTGCCATGATTTTTGTTATTTCCTACCTCCTAGCATTAGGCTTCATTTGCTATTAATCCTTGAGGTGTAAATTTATTTAAGATGTTTGTCTATTCTTTTTTTTTTTAATTTTTTTTCAACGTTTATTTTTGGGACAGAGAGAGACAGAGCATGAACGGGGGAGGGGCAGAGAGAGAGGGAGACACAGAATCGGAAACAGGCTCCAGGCTCTGAGCAATCAGCCCAGAGCCTGACGCGGGGCTCGAACTCACGGACCGCGAGATCGTGACCTGGCTGAAGTCGGACGCTTAACCGACTGCGCCACCCAGGTGCCCCTGTCTATTCTTAATATAGGTGTTTATCACTATAAACTTTCCTCTTAGAACTGCTTTGCTGCTTGCCAATAGTTTTGGTTCAGTGTATTTCCATCTTAATTTGTCTCATTTGTGTGTGTGTGTGTGTGTGTGTGTGTGTGTAATTTCCCTTAGGATTTCTTCTTTGACCCATGACTGTTGAGTGGCGTATTGTTTAATCTCCACATATTTGTGAATTGTACAGTTTTCTTTATATTGTTGAGATCTAGTGTGATACAACTGTGGCCAGAGAAGATGTTTGCTAGGATTTTAATCTTCTCAAATTTATTAAGGCTTTTTTGGTGACTTAACGTATGTTCTATCCTGGAAGATGTTCCATGTTCATTTCAGAACAAAGTATAGAATGCTGCTTTTGGATAGAATGTTCTGTAAGTGTCACTTAAATCCATGTGATCTAATGGGTTATTTAATTCCAGTGTTTGCTTATTCATTTTCTGTCTGGATTATCTATCCATTGATGAAAGTGGGTGACTGAAGTTTCCTGTTTAGTATTATTACTATTACTATATTGCTGCCTACTTCTCCTGTTAGGTCTGTTAATATTTGCCATACTATCTTTAAGCCCCTTTATATCAGGTGCATAAATATTTCTAAATGTTATATCCACTTTTGACTGAACCCTTTATCAATATATAATGATTATGTCTCTTAGTACAGTTTTTGTCTTGAGGTCTTTTGTGTCCAGGTATAGCTACCCCAGCTTTCTTTTGATTTCCATTTGCATGGAATATATTTTTCTATCCATTTACTTTCACATACTTTAAGGTGTGTGTCCTTAAAGCTGAAGTGTGCGGTTTTGATTTGTTTTCCCTAATGACTAGTAATGTTGAACATCTTTTCATGTAGCTGTTGGCCATTTTGATGTCATCTTTGAAAACACGTCTATTTAGTTTCCTGCCCATTTTTTAATTGTTTTTTTTTAAAACTTTAATGAGTTCTTCAAATATTCTGGATATTAACTCCTTTTCCTATACATGGCTTGCATTTTTTCCCCCATTCTGTAGGTTGCCTTTTCATTTGGTTGTTTCTTTGTGGAGAAGCATTCAAAGTTGCCATAGTCCCATTTGTTGATTTCTGCTTTGGTTTTTTGTGCTTTTGGTATTGTATCCAAAAATCATTGACAGGACCAATGTCAAGGCACTTCTTTACTACTTTGTCTTCTAGGATGTTATTTAGTATCAGGTCTTATATTAAAGTCTTTGATCTTTTCTGAGTTAATTTTTGTGAGTGGTATAAGATAGGGGTCCAGTTTCATTGCCCTGCATGTGTTCACTTTTCCCAGCACCATTTGTTGGTGACTATCCTTTCCCCATGGGGTGTTCTTGGCTTTTGTGCTGAATATTAGTTGACCATATACATGTAAGGGTTTCCTTCTGGGCTCTCTTCTATTCCACTAGCCTATGTGTCTATTTTTGTGCCAGTACTATACTGTTTTTATTACTATAGGTTTATAGTATAATTAAAATCCAGAAATCTGACACCTGCAGCTTTTTTTCTTTTTCCTCAGGACTATTATGGTATTTTGAATCTTTTGTGGGTCCATATGATTTTTAGAATTATTTTTTTCTATTGCTGTGGATGCTGTTGGCATTTTGATGGGGGCTACATTGAATCCATAGATGTCTTTGGGTGGTACGGACATTTTACAATATTAATATCTATTTATGCTTGTGTTCTTTCTTTCAGCAAAGTCTTGTAGTTTTCACTGTGCAGCTCTTTCACTTCCTGGAAGTTACTCCTAAATACTTTGGTTTGGATGCTGTTGTGAATGGGATAGTTTATTTCTTTTTCAGATGTTTTATTATTAGTGTATAGAAATGCAACTGATACTTGTATGTTGATTTTGTATCCTGCAACTTTACTGAAATTATGGATTGCTGCCAACAGTCTTTTAAGGGAGTCTTTGGGTTTTTCTGTATACAGAACCATCTTTTCTGTCAATACTGGCAGCTTTACTTCTTCCTTCCCTATTTGGACCCGTTATTTCTTTGTCTCACCTAAAATTCGAGCTAGGGCTTCCACACTATGTTGAATGAGAGCAGTGCTCATCTCTGATCTGAGAGTTAAAGCTCCACATTTTCTTCCACTGAGTATAATGTTAGCTGTGTGTTTGTCATATATGGCCTTTATGAGGTTGAAGTATGTTCCTCCATACCCCATCTGACCAAGGTTTTTATCATGAAATGATGTATTTTGTCAAAGGGTCTTTTTTAAATCTATTTATGTCATTTTTATCTCTTATGTTATTACTGTGATTTATTACATTCAGTTCTTTGACTTTTTTGTACTTTTTAATATTTTGTCTTTATTGAAGTTCTCATTTAGCTTTTGCATTTTCCTCCTGACTTTGGTGAGCATCTTTATAACCATTATTTTGAACTCCTTTAGGGCTGTTGGTAGAGTTGTATCTTGTTGTTTTTAAAAGTTTTCTGTATCTTCGTTTTCCTGGACTCTGTGTTGGTTTCTGTGCATTTGAAAAAACACACTACGATTTGCAGGCTTGAAGTGGCTCCCAATAAGTGGGGGGTGTGCCTTTAACTGTCTGTGTCCCATTGGGGATGATCTCATTCAGCACCTGGATGCAGGCTGATTGGAGGCAGAACCCTGAGGCAATAGTTTTTGAGGTATGTAAATAGACCCACCCCTTTTAGGGTATGACTAAGAGAAGAACATTTTAGTTGGCCTTCACTGTGCCGAACCCTGGGGGAATTTACTGTTAAGAACTGTGTATTTGCCACTGTCCCCCAATACCCAAAAAGATCAGCTCTACTGGCCACCATGGCCAAGTGATAAAGGGAGGTGTTTTTTGGGCAGCAGTCTTAAAAGCCAAATGCCAAATGGATCCACAAGCTCCTTTGGAGACAGACCAGTGACTTGGAGTATGTCACAGGGTCAAAGTGGAGGCATGGCCCACTGCCTTCCTCTGTCTCTAAGGAGGCCTGCAGTCAGCCTCTAAATGTGTGCTAAATCAGAGAAAGACTGGGCATAGGGCATTGATGTTTGGTCCATCTTCTCTAAGCCTTGGAAGGAAAGCTACAGTGAGTCCTCGGGAGCCTGTTGACAATTGTTTCTTTGCTATGGTCTTGTCCCCCTATTAGACTTTCAGAGATAGTTATTGGGGACACTGTACTTTGCATTTGGAAGCCTTAAAATTCCACTACTTGGTATTCAGACCAAACCCTTCATTCCTCAAGGAAGAGCTAAGAGTTAAAAATTCCCTCCTGATTACATGCTGCTATGCCAGAGGTAGGGATTATGGGGATAGTGGGTGGTTGTTTTCTCATTCACCCAATATGTATGGGTCATTCACCTCATTTCTCCATTTTTTTTTTTCCAGAGGAAAGTGCTTTGTTTATAGTTACAGGTTTAGCGGGTCTGTGATATAAAGTGAGTTTGGCACTTCCCATGTCACCGTCTTGGACCAGAACTGCAAAAACTCACACTTTGTATCTTCAGACCTGAATTCTCCTGTGACCTCTGCAGGGATTGAGCTCTGCCGCCTCTCCTCTCTGATGCCTCAGAAAGGCCCCAAACTTGCCCAAAGACACTATTTTTTCTGAATGATACTTCTAGGAGAAGTGGATCAGGGCAAAGACAAGTCATCTGTGATCCTTCCCCTCCCCTCTTTTTCCAATGTAATCCACCAGCACATCCTCTTAACTTTAGCTTCCAAATAGGTCTCCAGACTTACCACTTCTCACTATCTCGTGTCTTAGTCACCATCACTTCTGGCCTAGACTCCTTCAAAAGCTGCCTCTCGTGTCTCATGGCTTCTACTCTTGCTTTTTCACAAATTTTTTTTAACCCAAAAACAGTCTCCTTAAAAGCATAGGTCAAACATTTTATCACTCTCAGAACAAAACCCAAATGGCTTAGCACGGCCTACAAAGCCTTAAGTAGTCCAGAGCTTGGCGGCCTCTCTGTCTTCTAGTATTCCTCTCCCCACCCCTACAACTCACTCGGCTCCAATAACACTGTCTGTCTCTGCAACAGGTCAAGGTGTGTACTGTCCCAGGGACTTCACACTTGGTCTTCTCTTGGTTCTAATAGTTTTCCCTTTAGGTTGGGTAACCACATAAAGAAACAGGATGCTCACTTACATTTGAACTCCAGATTAAAACAATATTTTTTAGTATAAATATATCTCCAAAATCTCACACCTAGAAGAATGGTCTAATACACAGGTTGTATGGTACTACTTGATAAATGAATAGTAGGTAGTCAATAAAGCAGCACAGGTACAGCCTAGTTAGAAACACTGCAAACATAAAATAGTAATGTAAAGGCTTGGCTCTTGACCAGCTGTTAATTACGTGTTAATGTGATGGAATGGAAAATCAGTATACAAGCAAGACCCATTCATGTAGTAAGGATATGTTTTGTCAAAGAAATTCTGGTTAACACAAAACAAATGTGTTATGAAAAGAAAAAAAATATCTCTAACTCTGTTCCATTGTTTTTATGTTTATATTTCTAGTGTTTTTTGTTCAGTTGTGTTTCCTGTATGTGATGATGCCTGTTGCAGTCAGGGAGGGGGTAGGTGAGATAAGTTATTTGGAGTCCCTCAAGTCTGCAAGTTGATTTCACACAAACAAATCTGCCTCTTCAGTTTCCTGTCATCTTTTCTCATGTGTTTTGCATGGACAACTACATACACCAAGACTTGAAATTATTCTATGAAATAAGAGATACATTCTAAATCACAAATGCACAGATGTGGGAGAAACATTAGCATTTTCTCCGCCTTAAAGATAGACCAAAAATCCCACTACCATTATAAGCAAGTAAATCAGTCTGATTTTTAAAGATGGGTACTTTGTTTCAGTTTAACACACTCAGGTAGAAAAATGATACAGTGCTAAGGCTATATGTACTTGTTTTTAAAATATGGTAATTTTTTCAATTTTCTTCTAGAGACTTCTCTCAAAAGACTCCTAATAAACATATCGGCAGAGAATTCCTTTTTCATTACTCATTAAAAGAAACAACACCTAAATTGTACTTATATGCATGACTTTGCCCCAAGGCTCTCTAAGACCATGCATGCTAGTGGCTAAAATATTTTCAATTTTCTCTTGTGAAACATGTAACTTGCCCTTTCTTTCCCCAACCAGAATCACCACGGTGACTAACTGCACATAGTAAGAGCTCAATATTTTCTGAATTATACTCATTATGTTCAAAAGGCAAATCGCTGGTGAAGACATGCACCAAATAATGGCTGACTTTTTAATTTAAACTGCTCTGTAGTTAAGTCACCTACAGCAGCTTCAAAGAAAATGTATTTTTAAAATTATTTAGGTAGATGGAACTACACAGTCTAAGACTTTTAATAGGAATAAATTATCTAACAAACAATTTGTTCTCCTACACTGCACCATAACACAGTAACCACACTAACTGATGAAGTAGGTAGTATATGTGTTCAACTACACAAATGCATGTGTGTATTGTCTACATACACGTACCTACACATTCATTTTTCATGTACCCAGTAATCTGCTTTCATAAATTAGGTTTGCAGTTCGCATAAAATAATGAACTTTATCGATGATACATATTACTGGCTGGCTTGCTTTGATAAACCGTGGCTTTATTTTTCTTTTGTTCTTTACCACTTAAATTGCCCCAAAGCTCTTGTCAAAAGGTCTCACTTGGACCCTTGGGTTTTAATGAAGTCCTAGTGGTCTATAATTGATACTCTTTTTGGATTGCACAGGATACAAGAGTCCTATCTTTACACAGTCATTCTATAAATGCTTAGATACCATCCATTAGAAAATGTCAGAGATGACACCAGCATCCCAGCTTTCCTGTGAGCAGAAACTAACCCACCACACATTCCTGGGTAGCTTGACTAGCATTGAAGCTTAGACTTTGACCTCTATTGGTCTTCAGTGTGAGGAACCACGGCCCATTATCCTCAGTATTTTTTGGTAATGTTTGTATTATTTTTTCAACTCTATTGTTTCAGAGAAAATGATACTTCTTTTGATATTATCATATAAACACTCACATTGCATAGACGAGATTCACTGTTCAGTACTGATAACTGTGTTTCTAAATACTTAAGTCTTATTAATGTAAAGTATATGCCCTCTACATCATCTTCTCAGGACTATTCATTATATATTCCTCAAGGACACAATAATATTAGGAAATCCCTGGTGTGTTCTTTTCATCTTTCAAAAATTATTTCATTAAGATGTACTGATCCCATCCAGCTGAATCCACAATGCTATTTATTTTCTTGGTAAAGTTATAGTTATGGTGAGAAAGAAAAATATCAAAGAAAAATTCAATCATATTTTTGAGGGGAGAGTCTTAGAAGAAAAAAAGTAAATTCATTCTTACCTATAGATTTTTAAGGTAAAGGTAAAAATCTTTTACCTCCTAAGGGAGCTGACCTATAGTTTTGTAGCCTGTAAATCTTACCTAAAAATTCTATGACTGAGAAGTAAACTTCTGAATCAAAGGTGAAAATAGAGTAAATATTTATACTATTCCTCACCTAGAGAATATAATGTGATAATTTTTTACCTTTATGTTTTACTTTCATTTCTATTATCACAAATAGAGACAGGTATAAAAAAGACAACATGGAACCTATGATTTCACTACACTTTTCATATGTAAATGGTATAACCACAAAACATTACTTCAGAGAGCTACCTCTCTATCAATTGAAAACACAGGTTCATGCAGAGGGATCATTTCATTTTGGTCTTTTAAGTGTCCAGGTCAGCTAGGTTTCTTTCACTTGGAATCCTGTGCCATGAAGACTATTATGTTATTAGCCCAGCTAAAAAACTAGTTTTCTGAGACTCCCTCTGATATCCCACTTTTCTCCCCCTCTGATGAGCACACAGCACTCACAGTAATGGCCATATCTCCATCTAGTGGTTTCCTAATCAACGAATACCTGGAGAGCAGTGAAGAAAGAAGGCCATCAAAGTTGCTCTAGTAACACTAACCATGAGGATCCCAGAGCATCAGAGAAGAAACTGCAAAGCTGTAAGTGAAACCATGAACACAAGCTTGGGGCCTACAACATCTATGCAGTCATACTAATAATATAATTCAGAAATTGGTCACAGGTTAATAAGTGATAATTTTAGCCTAGATACTGTAAGTCATTCTAAGTAAAATGAACTTAGAAATTGGAAGCACTTGTACTAAAATATTTTAATAGCATCAATATTGTGGAAGTAAAAAATATAAAAAGTTGATTAAGTCATATTTGTTTTAAAAAGAAAGGAAAGCATAGAATTATTGACTTAGAAAATAATGTTTGATAAAAATGAAATGGCTCATTAATTTAATGTCAGCATCTTTTGAAAATTGAGATGACCAGCTCTAATAATCGTCCTCAGGGTATTTTTCTTTAGTAAAAAGCTAGACATCAAGAAACATAAAATTTTTCCCGTACTGATTTAATCTTTATACAAAACCTTATAAGAAAATACTGATTTTTAAATAAACATAGGAAAAGGATATGCCGAGTTTGGGATTAGAAACTTAAGCCATATTTGAATTCAGCTATTTACAAAACAATATTAGTACTGGAATTTGAAAAACCTGCTTTCAGGATATTTATTATAATGAATTTAGGGACATGGATTATTTATTAAAATTTCAAGCCAAACACACACAAAAAGAAAAATTAGAGAAAGTGACTGACCATCCACACCACATGAAAACTTGCAGTAAAATGGAGATAGGAGCTGACATCATGGTACAGGCACGACTCGTTGTGCACATAAGTTGATCCTATTAATAACGGGCAAAGTAGCAAGTACAGGAAAAGGAAAGAAAACACAGAAAAGAAGACATACAAGATGAGATTTCATGCAGTTTGCTGGCAGTTAGCAGTTTATGTGAGCCTCCATCCAGAGCAGGGTCACAATGACCATTGCAAATAAGCATTACCAAAACATTTCACTGCTAAAGGAACACAAGACATTATTAGCAAGTTAAGCTACTGAGCAAGAGCTGTACTTTCACACACAGTAGGATGTATAATTCACAGGAACTTGAATTACTGAAAATTTGTCTCAGTCCAATCTTTCTCGCGCCTTGATGAAAACATAGAGTCTCCTAGGTTGAAAACATTTTGGGTAATAGTGTTTTTATGTGATCTTTGAAGTTGATTTGAGTGAATTTAATCTCAGGCTTTGGTGACCAGTGGTTGATGAGTGAAGTTTCCCCTAATGAGCACCACTATCCTTGGGCCCGCATTCATTCTTAAGGGAATGATTTGACAGGGTCAAACTCCTGAAAATAGAGTAGATTGAACAACAAAAGGCCTCATATCTGGATTTGTGTTGAAGTCTAACCAGATAAAATGGAGAAGAACAACTAGCTGCCACTTGGAATCACTTTCTCCATCAAAGAGGAATGATCAGTAGTCCTTGCAGAGATAACGGGGGTTTCCTGGCTAACACCTCTTGCTTTTTAAGTCTTATTCCTCATTACTGATTTTACTTATTTTTTGTTCCTCTTCTAATCATAGCTAACTGGATAATATTTATGAAAATTCCCTTTTTTTCTGTGTATTTAAGTAAATAAGTACATAGTAGACAAGTCTATTCTAAATAAATTACAACCTCTATAAACGTACATTAATAGGTGATCTGACATTTTTTGGGAATAAACAATTCCTAAGATGATTATGCTCTCAGTTTGTATGCTCATTGGAGTATGCAAGCCACTTAATGCAAAGGCACACCTTGAAGAGGCAGAATTGAGAAATGTATTTAAAATTCGTTTTTCACATTAGGCAGAATTGTGGTGTGGCCTTTACATTTGAGAATCAAGTTTCTTAATTAAAATGGTTTTAAAAACATAAAGCTGATTACATGCATAGTATGTCAGAAGATTGTTTCTTGGAGGAAGACAGCTGACCTATAGGAAAAGCAGCAATCATCTTTACATGACATAAGATGTTTTGCAAAATTTTATGAACTTAGCCCTCTGTAACTGACCTGGTCTAATACACGCAAGGTAAAAATGCAATTAAGAGAAATAATACAAATCTATGACAGAGTCAGGAGCCATGTTAAAAAAAAAAAGGAGAATTACAAAATATCAGGAAACTATGTCACAAATTTTTAAACATACCAAATAAAGACTAAAGAAACACGTAAAAATAAATTTTGTATCTTAAAGATTGGAGTATCAATGAAGGGAGGCAAATCACATCATAAATATCATTTACTGTAATTACTATTGATGAGAAAATGTTTCAAATCATCTGATTGGTGACCTAGGATTGTTAGTAAACTGATGGGAATTGTGTTTGAAAGTACAGTTTCTGTTGGAAGGACAGATAGAAGAAGCAACTGTTGAGCTTACACTAACCATGAACAGTATTGAAATGAAAAATCTATCTACCAGCAAGTACATCATGTTAATGAGAAACACTATGATTAAGACATCATGTTTGAGTTAAAAATGTAATTTGTTGCCTTAAGTTCCTGAAGACAATGACTACTGAGATAGAATATTTTAATACAATAAACCTTTGGTCTTACCAAGACATTGTTATCAAAGCAGACATCGGGTCCTTTTCGGTATCTGGGTTGTTTAACCATATCACAAGGATCTGGACCATCAGCTAAAGAAACTTGTTAAGGAATACGAAATTACTTGTTCTTTCCACACAATTTAAAAAAAAAAAAAAATTTCCCAAAGCAAGGAACAGACACCTATGCCATTAGTCTAGTCCCACACGACTAGTTCAAGTACTTAGGGATTTAAGGAAGTAAACCACCACATAAATTCTTTTGTCACACTAGTGGCTATATGAAGAGATCACTGTGGTTTTTATTTTTACTCTACACGGTGTGGCCCTTGGCAGATGCAATTACTCAACAGTTCCCTGTAAAGATAGAAGTGGCTGAAATGAGCAAATAAGATGGAGCCATACATGTGAACCAACACAAGGGAGCACAAGGGTGCTCCTATGTAGCAAGACAGAAATATAAACTTATTGGTAACAATAAACCCCAATTTCAAACACAGCTGGGACTATTCCTGCTCCCCCCCCCCCCAAACAACATGAATAAATGAAAAAGGGACAGGTGGTCTGGTCTACAATGCTTTAACAGTCACTGGGCTGTCATTTAGCATATTTATAAGCATAAGCAGTTTGGTGTTAACGGCCACTGCAGATACAGCAAACGACGGGACTTCCTTCTTTTTTAAGGCTGAATAATATTTCAGCGTAGATGTACACCATATTCAACTCCATTTTTTGACTATGGAATGTTGACAGCTCTCCAGCCACACAAGTCCCAGCTAGCAAAAACCCAGCACTACTCCCTAATGGCCATAAATTCCCAAGCCAGCTGCCCCTGCCTGCATGCAAGCCGAAATGTCCAGATCTACCTGCAAACCTGCACTGCCTCCTCCACAAAGCCTCATGATATGAGCAAGAAACTGTTCATATCCTCTTGGTGCCTGGGTGGCATCATTAGTCTATACATTCGAACCACATTTTGCATGAGAGGTTCATTCTGCCTGTGTGAGGTAATCACGGCATGCTGTGTGATGGATGTTATTCTCTTGATGAGCATTATCAGTGTGACGAGGTTAAAGAAGCATTACTTTAAGACCGCGTTTGATTCCAAGGATTTCTGATGTCAAAGGATACAAGTCTGCTCTGCTTGTATGAGCAGTCGTGTGTCACAGGGACAAGTCCCTTTGCTCTCAACCATAATGAATATTAAGTTGGTGTTCATAAGTTTTTCTACGTGAAAGATTCTGCAAAAGAAATAGTCATAAAAATCACAGAAAATGAGCATTTTTTTCTTTTGGGCAAAAATTAAAATCTTTCAAAGGTTCTTACATATAATATGACATGTTGAAACACAAAGCATCACCCACATAAACAGTAAAACAAAATGAGAATACGTAGAAGGAAAACATCACCATGTTTTATTTATTAGCATGCACAGTGTATTACCTCTCTCGATACTAGAAAATTGCAACACATGTTTTAGGTGTCACCTTTGTTTTTCAATGCAAAATAAGCACTGCTGAGTTGTTGCAACCCGTAGAATAAAGGTTTTATTTGACATGCTTAAGGAACTGTGGTATTTATTACTGAAAATCAACAAAATTACCTTATTTTACACATTAAAAGCTTTGGAGCCTGCACTAAGCATCTTGCCCAAGCCAATGGCAAAGTAAATCTAGACTAGTGCTGTTCACCAAACTACTGTGAAGATGGAAATGTTTTCTGCTTTCTCCAATATGGTAAATATGACCACACTAGGCTATTGAGTATTTGAAATGTGACTAATGTGGCTGAGGCACTAATGTGTATTATTAGTTATAATTGAAACAGCCACCAGTGGTTGGTAAGTACTGAACTGGATAACACAGATACAGACAGAATAAGGGATTGAAATGCCATGCAGTATTTTTTGCATGTCTTAAACAGCTTCTGCCACCGTTAGCAACCACGAATAGAAATGTTAATCTGTCACTGAAGATTAATTTCTTTATGATGATGTATTTTAAAAAGAAAATGATTATTTTCTTTTTCTCCATTGAACTTGGGGCACAAGGATAAAGCCAATCAAAATCAACCATGATTCAACTTAATATCCTGATTACTTTAAATTGTAAAGATTTGTAGTCAATTTTTAAAGCACAGATTGCCATCAATGACATCTATTAATCAAAGGCCAAAGGATTACTAAACTGTTTGCTAAAGTGGATAGACTGTCTTGCTACGACACAGAGGTTTGCTAAAGTAAATCATAAAGTCATACGGACGAGGTCTGTTAAAAATTCACACTAGTTTCATTTAACTCCTTCCAGAAAACAGTTCTCTGTTAGAAAAGTCTGGATCTCTTAGCAACTCTTCCAGCCCTTTCACATGCTCAGATATCCTCACCTCCTCACATTTCCTCTTTCCTAGATGAACATTTCTTCGAGAATAACCTGCCCTCCTTCGCTAAAAACAAAGTGCCTCTCCCCCCCCCCCCCATTCTCAGGGATCCTATGACATGGATTATCACTTTCTCTCATGACTTTGAAAAGGCCCACCTTGGCTTTTTCTTCTATCCCTTCTAGCCAAATTAAATTCTCAATCTCTTCCAAAAATGGCTAAACATGTTTATGTCTGCTAGTGACTCACCTTAGCTTTGATTTTAGGAAGTGATATTTTCTCCTAGTTCTTTTAGTTTCAATTCAAAAATACATGCAATTCTAAATTTCAGTGAAGAGTAGAAGTAAAACACGTCCCTCCCTAGACTATCTTTGTACACACCTATATAGTAAGTAAATGTAAAATGAAATCCTGTATTTAGCTTAGACTTACTCAAAATGACGATTAATTCTAATCTTACTACAGTTCATATTGTTCTACAACTTTAGAAAAACTTTTAAAGGGGTTCTCTTTTTAGACAAAAAGACATTAAAATATAACCACATTTCTCTTTGTTCTGCCTAAAAGTAGGTAGAATTTCATTCACCCTATTATAGTCAAAAGGATTACCACTTACCAGTTAGGATCAATCCTAAAGAATGTAAATTAAAAAAACAACATTCAGCAAAACTAAAGATCTATTTCCAACTGTAAATAGTTACTCATGTCTCTCTCACACTCTAATAACAGTCTCTGTATTCGCCTTTATAATCATTACAGAAAAATAACAGTTTCTTAGTGAAATCAGACTATCCCTAAAAGGAAGAAACAAATTACCTGGAACAGTTTCCACAGTCTAACACACCACTGAATGATTTACTATCATTATCGAAGAAATACTGGGTCTGTTCAGTAATGCAGCTCTGCTTTGACAGAGAGGCTGTAAAGTCATCATCTTCCATCTCAACTGTGGAAAAAACAAAGATCACCAGGAGGGGACGCTACAGTCAATGCCAAGAGCCTTCATTTCCGTGGAGCAAAGCGCATGTATTAAGGGCAGGCCCCCTGCTCGGCTTATTTATTGTTGTCTGACGTAGTGGCAGTCCCTCATAGGCACCCATTAAATGTCAAGAGAAGCAATGAATCTAACAGATAAGAGTTACAAAATAGAGGCCGACATGACATAAAAAAGTCTCCAGATCCTTGGGTCAGGGGAACTCAACACATCCCCAAACAAAATTTTATTAGGACAATAGCTGAGTAACTACATACCTGCCTCAAGAAGTCGTGGAAAGGTCAAACTCAGGAGAAACTGCTGTAGAATAGACCTAAATTGCAAATACAAATTATTATTGACAAAAATCTACATACTTCCTTTACAAATAATGCACTAAAAACTCGAATAATCTTGCAGGTACACACACACACATTTCTTCCTCATCTGCTTGGAAAAAGTTGAGACCTTGCCAATAGAAAGTTGAGGAGTATTTTTATATAATTATTTCTTAAACTTTACAAAACACCGTACATTTATTTCTGCAAAAGAAGTTGCGAAGTCAGACATGTTAAGGACCAAGTGAAGGACCACTTAAGTGTGAAGAGGCCTAACAAGAAATGAGATCATGGAAAGTGGTACCTAGGAAAAGTGTCAATATTTCATGCCATAGTTTTCTCATTCAGGGGTGCCTATTTTAGTTTTAGAACTCTATGGTGGAATAAAGCAAAAGATCAAACAAAAATGATTTTGTGCCATGGGTTTGCAAACCATTTACAATATAGACTGTATCTGTGAATACATAACATGACATTCATGAACTAAAATATATACCTGTTAAATATAGGACACTTAGCACATTTCAGTTTTTCCAATAAATGACATTTGAACCAAATCTTAGTATAGAATCATCTGGAATTGAATTCAGGAAAAAAATAAAAAGGGGGGGTGAAGGAGGTAAATTCTGGCCAGAAAATAGCATAAAGCCAACCATAAAGTAATGAGGATTACTTTGAGATTTAAAAAACCTGAGTGAATTAATATTTAAATATCACTATCACAATAGAAAGTGCCATTTTTCACCAAAAATAGGATTTTTAATCTAAAATCTTTCTTACTTTCATAAACTGGTAGACTGATATGATTTTTGCTGGGAAAGCCTCACCATCAAACGAACGTTAAAGTTTAATCTACAAGGCATAAGGCTTGGGCAATGATAAAAAAGAAGGGAAAGAAGGAAGACGAGGGATCCCAGACACAAAAGGAGGTTGAGTTACTTGACTGACCAGAGCCCAACAATGATGCATTTGATCTTACAGACTTTCCACGGTGCCTTAAACAGTTTAAATGTATTGTTTTCATAGGTGGTAGGGTGTAGGTGAGGTGTTGAAGGAGGTAGGGAGGTTAAGTTAGTAAAAAGAGAGAATTAGATCCATTTCAGCAACACGATGCCTCTAAAACTCTGCCAGCCTCTGTTGGAATAGGAAAGAGCTGAAAAGATAAGTCATGATGCTTTGAATTTGATGACGGAGACATCTAATTTGGATACTGAAGGCAATTAACTGAAACCTTTAATAGATTGATACACCTAAAACTTAAGGAATTGGGTATAAAGTTTCAACAGATCTTGAAGAGGCTGAAGTCTGCATGAGCATATTGTTTTCATATGAAAAACCAAGTGACAGTAACAGTGTTAAATTGATCATTTTGTGAAAACTACCAGTATGTCATTTAGGAAGCAAACAGAGTAGTTTCCATAACAATTATTCGCGTGTCACAAAATCTGGACTGTCCTCAAATTCTTTACTATTTCACCGCCCCTTTCTCATTACCAGTAAAAACACAATTGTGACTTACCAGGCAGCTGCAGTGGCCCACCAGCCAATGTGTAATATGTCGGCTATTGATGGCTATAAAAATAATGAAAAAGTCGTTATGTTAATCGACACTGAGCGTTCCTGCGAGAGGCATGGACGAGGTGGAAATTACTGACCACGTATGCCGAGCGATGCCCTGCTCCTTGTTTCGGTGCAGCACCAGGTTCACACACTGACTGATAATCGTAAGATTTGTTGAAAGCATAAACCGATATATTAACCAGGTGTCGCATCAGACTTGGATCAATCTCTCCAAAAAATCTTCCAATCTGGAACAGAGGACAAAAGAATCAAGTTTCAAATTCACTCCACATGTTAACACCCCGACCTCTGCGACGAAAAGAAGTAAGACAAACTAGCAACTACAACTACTGGAGCTTAAAAACCAAAGCAATGAAGCTGCACGGGATATTCCGAAAGAAGTGAGAAGAGCTTAGTTAGGGGTTCGCATTTGCTCCGTGGCTTGGTGTGATGCATGTGGAAGGAATACACACAGTTAACTAAGCATTAAGATCTCAAGTGAATTCCTTGTGGGGAAGAGGAGAGCAGCGTGACGGAGAGAAATGGGTGATATTAGAGAAAGAATAGGAACCTAGGAGCAAACCTGAGGCTCATCAACTGAAGTCCATAAACACGGCCAGTTAAGAAAAAGCTCAGTGTTGACCAATTTTATCTTTTCTGTTCCTAGAAGTTTATTTACTTTGACAGAGAGAGACAGAATTGCAAGCAGTCTCCATGCTGTTAGCGCAGAGCCCAGTCTCACCAACTATGAGATGATAACCTGAGCCAAAAGCAAGAGTTGGACTCTTAACAGACTGAGCTACCCAGGCACCCCAAGATCCTTTCTTTTTAAAGAGAAACCAGAAATGTAGATTGGGAAATGAAATTAATTGGCAACAAATTCTAATTTGCTTAAAATCCCATTTGAGCCAAATAGCCTATGTGCTGCCAACTTGCAAATTTGGGAATAGAAACTTCATCAGTTCAAAGCAGCCATGTATTAAGTTAGATATTACTAATTAATAAATATTTAATATGCAAACATTTTCTCAATTTCTGAGAGATCGACAATAATAACTACATGTTTTTTCAACGTTTATTTATTTTTGGGACAGAGAGAGACAGAGCATGAACGGGGGAGGGGCAGAGAGAGAGGGAGACACAGAATCGGAAACAGGCTCCAGGCTCTGAGCCATCAGCCCAGAGCCCGACGCGGGGCTCGAACTCACGGACCGCGAGATCGTGACCTGGCTGAAGTCGGACGCTTAACCGACTGCGCCACCCAGGCGCCCCACTACATGTTTTAATAGTAACTGTTATGACTAGAAAGGAAATTCAACTAATATCAGGAAACTGTATTTAGAATGTATTCATTAATGGTTTATATTATATTTAGCATTTAAAAATTTATTTTATGACAGAAATATAAGAACTCATTAATTTCTATAACGGTTTGAAGGACTTTTGTAATGCCGATTAGGGAAACGCACTTTGGAAACTGTACTTTGTCCCACTGTGGTACCTACCTGGTTAGTATAATCATCATGATTTGCCATCAGAAGAAACCCACCATCATCTAGAATCACACAATCCATTACCTACAAAAATAAAAATAACAATGAACACAATTTGAGGAAGGTTAGGAGGCTTCATTATCAGTACCTTACGTTAGATAGATGATTTTATATATATATATTTAGAAAGAACATACATGTATGCACAAGGGAGGAGCAGAGGGAGAGGGACAGAGAGAATCCCAAGCAGTCTCCCTGCTGTCAATGTGGATCCCATGACCCTGGGATCATGACCTGAGCTGAAATCAAGAGTCAGATGCTCAAGGGACTGACCCACCCAGGAGCCCCAGTAGATAGTTACAACAACAAAAATAGGAAAAAACTTCAACTTAAAGATACATGCTCCAGAGATTCTGATGAAAAAAATTAAGGACACACACAGATTCAAATTCTCAGGGTTTCATACTGCACCACTACCCATTTAGTTAAAACTGTCAACTGAGTCTGAACAAATCAGAAGGTCAAATCAGAAATAACCTTTTTGCCATTTGGTCATCTAAATGATCCAGGAAATTGAAAGCCAAAATAATAATATGTAAAAACACACTTAATATTTTGACAAAAAAGATACCTTTAAAAATGCATTGTAGTCACCATGCTTCAGACTAAATTAAAAAGCATGCAGCATAAGGATATTTACAACTACTTCATATTTTCAATCAAAATTAGTTGAATAATTTGAAATATAGAAGCAGAAAACAAAACAAAAAAAGATCATGACACAAAAGAAATCAATTCCCACCTGGTTTGTATCATGTTTAAATGCATGGATCAGTTTAGTAATTTTTATTGTATAAAATGACAATTAAAAACATTGTTCTCAGAGTTGGGGACATGTGGAAGCAACTTGCTAAAACCTCGACTCTCAAAACAGTCTTTATAGTCTCTATTTACAAAGTCTATGTAAAATGGAGAGAGTATAAAAAAATAACATTGCTGGCTTATAATTTCACATGACTAGAAATAAGATGATGTGAACCCACTGTTTGCCTTGGAAATAAACACATACACATAAGAAGATGGGAAGCAAATAGTGGAATTCATCCTTTGTATTCTGGGAATACTTTATGTAGTATCATTCTTAGAACATACTTAACATTTAAAAAAAAAATTACTTATTTTTGAGAGGCAGAGAGAGAGGGAGAGACAAAATCCAAAGCAGGTTTCAACATATTTAACGTGTAAAAAATTTGTTTTATTTATTTTTGAGACAGAGAGAGATGGAGCATGAGTGGGAGAGGGGCAGAGAGAGAGGGAGAGACAAAATCTGAAGCAGGTTACAGGCTCGGGGCTGTCAGCACACAGGCCCACGCGGGGCTTGAACTCACAAGCCATGAGATCGTGCCCTGAGCCAAAGTCAGGCACTTAACTAACTGAGCCACCCAGGCGGCCTGAACATATTTAACGTTTGAACAAAGAAATGTCATAATGAAATAGAAGTAACAGGAGACAATGTAAAATCCAATCCATGTAAGTGGAATTTGATAAAAAAATAATAATGATGGCAAAATTGAACTCAAAAAGTTTTCTTGTCACTATGAATACTGTGTGAACAAATTCAGAGAAACTATAAAGGAGAGGAAAGATTGCCTTGATAACCAGTAAGGCCACTTTAGTTAGAAACTTCCCACTCAGGAACAGAGCTAAAGATACTTAGAAAACTATCTAACACAATTGACATTGAGTACACTTCATACTGAAACAGGCTTTTTAAAATACTTTCCCTCAATATGTGAATATTTTTAATGGTTAGGAATTAAAAGAATTTATTCAACTCCTTACCTATAAATTAGTTCAAAATTTCATAAAATATTTTTTAGCATTTAATGAAAAATTCCTATATCAAATGACTTTCATCAATGACTTTATGATTAAAGTCTTAACAAGAGTAACAAAAAATTACAGTTAAAATTTTAAAAATTTTCTTACATCACTGTTTCTTTTGCAGTCACAAACTGGACCAGCACACTGAAAGACAAAAATACAATTAACCCCACACATTTTTAATAGAAAAAAGGATTTCCATGACACATTATTATCATGTTAGGAATCTGAGAATAATTTATCTAGTATCAAAGTAAGATTAAATGACAGTCTATCCCATCATAAAAAAAGCAATAGCTTCATATTTGTAAAATATTAAGAGCTATCTAAACTAATATTTCAAATTATATCAAAATATTTTTCCTCCTAATTTAAAAAAGTCTTTCCAAAAATATTAATTCATAGTTCTTCTTAATTTAGTAGCACTGAAAATTATACATTGACAAGACTTTACTTTGACTTTTCTTATTTACATTTGACATGGAGTGTAGCATAAACGTTAGGAAATATATATATATATCTTACCGGATCTCTGATTGATGTTTTGGTGAAATTCTCTATCCAAGAATTTACATCAATTTTAATCCCAACAACTGAAAAATGATGTAAAGAAGAATTGACACATACATAGAAAAAACGTGGCTGTGATTCTTAGTTATCTACTTTTCCTCTTACATTTGAATATTTCTGAGCAAATTTAAATTTCTTGGAATTAATTTCAGCTATACGTTGAAAAGCGGACTTCATTGAAAAGGTTGCAGTTTTAATGTCCATATAATATTTGCTATATGATAATTTATGTAGTGTAGAAAGTAGCATTAAATTTTGGGTTGAATGTAATGTTTATTACAGAGATTTTATTTCTTTGGTTTTTGATTTAAAGAGACTGCTAACCGCTCTTAAACTATTAAATAACTTTCATTTATATTCACAACATACTTTACTCGTTGGCAATCACCTCACCAATTAACTCATATATACAATAAGCTAAAGGGGAAAAAAAAGGTGGTAGTGTCAGGCATAGTCTTGTAACGTGAGGTCACTCAGGTGGAATCTTTTAAGAGGCTTCGCTAGCCTCACCAATGCGTGCATCATGTGCTTGAGAAATATATGTCCAATAGACAGATAGGTGGGTGGGAGGGTGAGTGAATAAATGAGCCACTGAGTGAATGAAGGAAGCAGTCAATGAGTTAGTGTGGAGGTAATATCTAGTTGAATTACTGAGGGGTAAAACAGCCCTCAGGAACAGGAAGGTGATCTATCTACCTTCTCAATCTGGTCTAATGTATACTCTCTTACACATTCAAATACCGAATCATACAATGATAAAAAAAAAACAAAACAATGCTTCTACTAGATGGCATCCACTTAATCCGGCCTACTTGCATTTCCCATTGATGTTCAGTTTTATGATTTGTTTTGTTTGCTTACTTGATTTTATTTTGGCAAAAAAAATCATTTTTCCATTTTATTGTAATTTTATATATATATATATGTATATATATGTATATATATATACATATATATATGTATATATATATACATATATATATATGTATATATATATACATATATATATAAAGGTTCTTACCTAATTCATTTTATCAGGCACATGGTATATATATGCTATAACTTATTTATCTTTTCCTTAGAGGATGGAAACTTAACTCTTCATGTTTAACTTACTACAAATATTCACACCCTTGGACACGTATCCTTTTGTGTATTTCAAAGTATCTTCTAGGACAGACTTACCGAGTGGAAATGCTGGATCAATCTGGCATGTAGAATTTTGATTTGACTCCATTAATTTGAGCAGCAGTGTATACACATACACATCTAGGAAATCCCTCACCTCTATATAGTATCTGTTCTCTTTTTCCCCAATCTCCTACATCATTGTATTTTGTTTTCAAAACTTTGTGTATCTGTCTTTGACTTTATTTTGCTTAAAGGTTTCTGATGGCCTTCCTGGTAAGTACTGCCAGATTTTAATAGAAATATTTGGTCACATTTAATTTTGGCCATGTCCATATACCATATACACGCTTACCTGCAGGTTTAAGAAGCTTTCCTTGGATATAGATTTCCACAGCTTTGCTTACCATAATGCCTGATTCATAAGCACCAGGTCCGCTTTCTGAAAAAGAAGAAGGCAACAACAGAAAAGGAACACAGGCCTGTCTAGATAAGTCAAATAGTGAATTTCTCTTAAGAGGGATAGGTGGACGGTGTTTTGCTTAAGTATTCTAGTGTAGATAAGTAATGAGGAGGTGGGTTGTCGTCTCTCATCTTCCTCTACTGACCAGACCCATTGGAGTGTCCGTGGGATGTGAATTATTCAGCTTGGCTGCATCCATGTCCACAACATAATGGACGCAGGCCAAATCGCTGCTTCGTGACATTTGCTAACTGAGTGGAGAGGCTGCTGAGGTGGAAAGATTGATCTTAGAACCCCAAACAGCCTTTGCATTTTAGACGTAAGTCCCTGGACAAGATGCCAAAATTCTCTGAACTTTGGTTTCCCCTTTTGTAAAAATGAGGCTGAATAACACCTACCCCCAGAGAAGCCCAGGGATTAAATTAGAAAGGTTTTGGGAAAGAATCCAATAAGATAGTTTAAAATGTGGCCTATTGATAATTTTCATAAATAATATATTTAACTAAAACTGACTAAACTGATTGATGATGTCTTTAAAACTCATTACACGTTCTTTAATAGATTTGCAGTTTGTGAAATGAGGGATTATCTACATATGTTTCTATGCATTATGCATACCTGTTGATATGCTATCTCTACATTACTGGATGACTGTTTCCTGTGTGTGCATTTTACCTCAACTAAATGGAAGCTTCTGTGCTTCCAATGTCACACGTATACCATACACTTAATAAGGGCTGTTCTGAGCAATTATGGTTATTGGGGAAAGCAGGAAGTAATAATTTATCTAAAAAAAAGGAAATTGAGAATGGCTGAATTCTGAGTAATACTTACTGTTAAAGTAGGGAGCAGTAAAAACATAGTTGTCATTATCGAGACTCCTTTTATAGAAGCTATCCTCGTATGTTTCTGGATTTTCTTGCCAGTTTTCTCCAGCCCTAAAGAGGAAATGGCTCATCATTTTTATTCTTGAATCTGCCTGATAACCTACTTTTCTGTGAACATCACAGAATTTTACAGATATGTCTACATCTAATGATACTCATTAATAAGCAATAAATCACCATAGAACAGATAACAAGGGTCAGAAAAAGCTCTTGGTTTTACTCTGCAGTTTTACTATCCAGGTGATGACGTACAAGTCACTTAATAGGTCCATTAATAGTAATAGGCCTCCCCACCCTAGGTGACAGACTATTTTGGAGACAGAGATAAGATCCATTGAAGAACAGTGAAAACAATGAGGTGCTATGAAAATATTGCCAATAGGCTATAAACTTTACGTTCAGCGTGTATGAATAGAAAAAAAATCTCTTTTACTGTGTCTTAGATTTTGGAATAAATATCCAAAAGGATCACTGAATAATCACATAATAGCATTTTTAAAGAAGTAGGGTATTTTAATAATGTAAGAAATGTTAAATGACTCCATTTTAATAATCAGTTTCTCTACAGAATGGCTTCCTTATAATGTGCACATCCTCAGAGTAGTCGTGTAACGTACTGATTTCTACAGATGTTATTTGAACTTACTCTTTGGGATAAACTCTGGTAATCCCACCATCAGTCACAACGAACCGTGCTTTCACTCCCTTGCTAAAACAGAAGACAGAAGAAGGCAATTTTTTATTTCACTTGGTCTCCATAAGATAATAATTTAGGTGTTGATGACACAAAGAGAAATAAAATGAGTTCCTAACAAAAAGGGAGACAAAGTAAATACATCAGTGCATGCAAACTATGCTTTAATGTTGCAAATATCTAAGAAATAAAGGGAGGATGCTTAACGAGGTCACTTCATAGTAAAGACCAATACAGCTGCGTTTGGAAGATGGAATTAGCAGAGATGACAGAGACAGCAGGAAGATCTTACATGTGGAGCCAAGACTACGTTACAGGAAAGCTAGTGAAGAATGTTAAGTATTTGGTGTTATAAAAACAGAAGGCAAGGTGAGAAGCAACAGATAGTAAAGTTTCAAGGACAAGCTTCTTAAGAAGGGTCAGCTCATGAATAATCTTGAAATCCATGCTGGAGAGCTTCACCTTTATCCTGAAACTGGAGCTGCATTAAGAGGAAGGCTGGCAGGGGTGCGTTCTATGGAGGACGGAATAGGGGGTGTGGGTAGAGGAATCGGAGGCCCTGAGTATAGACTGAATATAAGCAGTGCTGTAATTTCTCAGAAATTGGACATTATGAATTTGGCTATGAAGAAGACAGGACAACATTGCCGGAAGAGCTATTTAGCATTTGGTGACTGACTGGACATGGGGTAGAGGAGAGACTGTAAATGAGCATCACAATCAGATTTCTCAGTTTGTTGACTGGGTGAATAGTAGTGTTATTAAAAGGCCACTTGACTAGCATCCCTATTTAATCACAAACATGGAAATTCAGCCTTTTTAAATTTGGTTTGTTCCCACTGCAGTGTGTAAGTGTGGAAAGATAAGTACTGGCAGATGTAGATGTTAGTCCTGACACATACCCAACACTGGAAATACAAGCTGTCAACAATTCCAAGATGAAATTGTTATTAAATTTGTAAAATTTAAATTGATGAGCCCTAGTTTCCAAAAATTTCTCAGAGAAAAGCTAAATTGAAATGCAGGAGATATATATATATATATATATATATATATATATATATGTTATATATGCATATATATATATATATATATATATATATTAATAGGAACAAATACTTACATGTTTTTCTGCTTACTCCAGTAATTTTGGACAAGTTCATTTGTAAAGCCTGCATCCAGCAAGACTCTATTAATCAAATCCGTATTACCTAATATAGAAAAAGGATAGCCTCAATTACATCCACATAGTTTTTTCATTAGGATAATAATGAAACAAATATATTCTCTGTTTGTTAAAGCAATTTAGAGTGGATAATATTTCTATGAATTAACAACCATATCCAATATTAATTTTCTGCATGTTTTTGTTGTTCATCTTGCCTCACAGTTTTCAGGCTATGGCCAGAATAGAAAAGCCAATTCTAAAAGAAAATTATTTTGTAAATTTTTTCAAAAAGATATGTGAAGTATGTCAATCAAGAAACATTAAGGAAATAACCTTCCTCTCTCTCTTCTTTTTTATAGGTTAGTATGGCGATTCGAATCTATCATAATTGATGGACAATTTTATATGTAAATATAAAACTACATAATATAGTTTTTTCTTCGTTTGCTTTGGTGAAAGAACTGAATAACTTAGCATGGACCAGCACTATTTCAAGGCTGGCTTTTGGAATCTGTCATTTCTGGAATAACCAGAGAACAAAATAGCCCAAGTTCAAAGGTCATGAAAGGGCAGATGGCAATGACCAAGGGTCAATTAATACATATTCTTAAAAAAACTTCACCTTCTTTCCTCTTGGTCCTGTGTTTTAAGCCCATGACACTGTGAACAACCTACACATACTAAAACTTCACATTTATGACAAATTTTTATTTTATCCAGGTAAGGAATATGTGGTCTTACTTAATATCTATTACTGTAAAAGGTGAGGAGTAGACTGGAAAATATTTTAGTTGATTTTTTAAATTTAATATAACTTCCAGTTTTAAAGGATCAGTGCAATCCACAGTTTAGACTTCGTTTTAGGAACTATTTTCATTATATTATGTCAGAAAATTAATCATTTTCACAAACAGTCCATTTGAAAAGTGAATGATGCAATTTAATTGCTGCAAATCGTTTTAGGTAAAAGAAATGAAACGATTATTCTAACTTGTGGTATAAATCACTCTTGCGAGCAATTTCACAATTTCATTCATATTTTAATTATACCATAATTTTAAAATGTGTCTTGAAATATGGCCCCTGCTGCATATAATACATAAACAGGTTATCAGTACTGAGCTTTACCATTTTATACACATACAATCTCATTGTTAGAATAGTTCAAAAAAGCGGGAGCCGGGGAGGAGATACGAACACGCTGAAAGACTCTACAGCGTAAACATTTAGGTAATAAATGAACATAAACAGTGAGAATTTTAATCTTAATGGCGGATTAAGTACTTCCATAAGCACAATCAAAATCGCCCAAACCCCTTTAAAGGAAGCCACTGCGATTTCAATCACTGATACTTTTACTTTTACATATTTTTATAACATGACCTAAAATATGATTGAGAAAAATGTAGTATGTAAAACTATCAGAGGAAAATATAAATTTTATAGCTATTACCTTTTTATAATTAAATCTCACACTTCACATGGTTATCTAAGTACCACAAGCATCCTATTGGATCATAGGGGAGGTGGATAAAAAAACATGAAATGAGGGGCGCCTGGGTGGCTCAGTCGGTTAAGCGTCCGACTTCAGCCAGGTCACGATCTCGCAGTCTGCGAGTTCGAGCCCCGGGTCGGGCTCTGTGCTGACGGCTCAGAGCCTGGAGCCTGTTTCCGATTCTGTGTCTCCCTCTCTCTCTGCCCCTCCCCCGTTCATGCTCTGTCTCTCTCTGTCCCAAAAATAAATAAACGTTCAAAAAAAAATTAAAAAAAAAAAAAACATGAAGTGAAATGAAGACACGGGAGAAGAGACAATATGGATATTAGCACTATGATACTGAAAGTACTTTTGTTTCAACATTTTTATACTTGCCTAGGAGCTAGAGGCAACCAATTTATATTTTTATTAATTTTTCAATGCTTACTCATTTGTTTTGAGAGAGAAAGAGCGTGAGCAGGGGAGGGGCAGAGAAAGAATCTCACTCTGTACTGATAGTGCAGAGCCCAATGTGGAGCTCGAACTCAGGAACCATGAGATCACGACCTGAGCCAAAATCAAGAGTCAAATGCTTAACAGACTGAGCCACCCAGGTGCCCATAGAGGCATCCAATTAAAGGAATATTCAGTAATATTACACCAGTTCTTTCTTGGGAATCCTGTTATTTACTGAAAGGAAAAGAACAAGAACCATAACAATGGAAAGGCTCTGACTCAGAGTGAGCTGACATGGAGTAGAAAGATTTGGAAACACTCCTATTCGGTCAAATCAGTGTAGACCTTCTCTACCCTGGCTGGTTTTCAGAGTAGCTAATTCTTGCTCTGGTAGCTAATGTTGATGATGATAGGAAGTTACTTCTTTTTAGGAGATAAATTTTAATTTGTGAGAAGCTTCAGTTCACTTCCTGTAACTGAGCAAGTGCCTTGTTTAACCCTTTCTGATAGAAAGGAAAAAGATTTTAAAGAAGAAAGAGAGGGAAGGGAGAAGGAGGAAAGGACAAAAAACTCAGTTATGGTTCCTTTCTTTAAAAAAAATTATATTTACTAAGGTAATTTTTGCCAGGCAGTTAATTTTCCTCTCATTTCCCATTTCCGGTACATCTTTTCCTGGTAGTACTTTTTTTACAGGATATTTTTAGGAGGAAAACACAGTTAAGATTTTAAATGCTAAGAAACCATTAATCTCTAAAAAGTCTTCTACTACGAATGATGTAAATTTCTCTGAAAGAAATGTATTGGTTAAACACTAATTGTTAACATTTTTATTTATTCTAACTTATAAAGTGAAAAATGACAGAAGCATTTTTTTTTACACTATAAAGTTAATGGTGATCAAAACAGAATGTCAGGATGAAAACAAACCATTGACTGACATATTTATACCTTGTTTTTATTCTCTTCATCTTAAAGCTGTTCATATAAATTGGAGGAAAGAGATAAATCTATAAATGCTGTATGTATTTCTCTATACGGAAAGAAAAATGCAATGAAAAACTTTCAAAATATCATAAAAATTAAGTTTCTTAAATTTGAAAGGATCAAAGGTAAAGGTTCCCTATTTACACTGAAACATTTGCAGGTATCTAATACTTGGCTTTGAAAATTTGATTTTACTTCACAGTGAAAGAAACATTCTTTAATACATAAAAGGCCAAACTGTTACATTTTACCACTAAAAATTTACAAAGTAAATAAATAAACCAGCATACCAACACACTGATCTGAACCAAGATTTGACTACTCTGGATATAACAATGGTGAACCAATTATTATAAATTGGGTGTATACTTACAGGATGGGTTGTTTGGCGTTTTTCTGTCAATAAACTCATTGAAATTTAAAAGAAATTCGGTGTTATTATCTGATATCTTAAGGTCATTGCAGTAATCTCTGAAAAACAAAATATTGTAGGATATTAGCTGTGAAAGTCACAACTTTTTAAAAAGTACACAGCCTTTTATAGGAAGTGAAAACACTTTCTTTGACTACTTAAGTGACTCTGCAACCTGTTGAACAATACTTTGACTTAAGTAAAGGGTGAGTGGTGTACCTAATATTTATTAAGGACTCGCCCTATGAACAATAGGTGCTCAATAAAGGTTAGCTTTCATTCTTAATCCACTATTCTTGTTTATGTTGTATATTTGGAGTTTTCATATGGAAATTGAGAAATTTTAAAATACTATTCACTAAATATCAAGAAGAAACCCATTATATGTTAACATTTTTATGAGAAATTGTTGTCTTTAAAAAACCTGGCAAACAAAAGTGGCAAATTTCTATTTGCCTATTTGCAAATCTCTTTAATCCCTGACTTAATAGAATATAACTTCAAATGAATCTGATTTTTGGGGGCCCCTGGGTGGCTCAGTCCGTTAAGTGTCAGACTTCAGCTCAGGTCATGATCTCACCGCTTGTGAGTTTGAGCCCCACGTCGGGCTCTGTGCTGACAGCTCAGAGCCTGGAGCCTGCTGGATTCTGTGTCTCGATATCTCTCTGCCCCTCCCCCACTCATACTTTGTCTCCTTCTCAAAAACAAACATTAAAAAAAAACGAATCTGATTTTGTAACATCATAAACTGATTATTGGAAAATTGGCAGATCTTCCAAATGATGACACATGTCATTATAAAACTGAAAATTCCCATTCAGTACTATCATCGCTAGTCTCGAACTCCTGGGAAACATTAGTTACAGAATCCCCAAATTCTTAATTTTGTTGCAAAGCACAGATTTTGTCATTAGCAACAGTCCATTGTTGTCTTTAAAGTGAAAGCCTTAGGTGATTGATTATTGACAAAATGTTTATCAAATACCCAAGGCATTCTGTCAAGTAAAATATTTCATGGAAAAAGAGCAAAGAGCACCTATTTTAGCTCTAAATTTGATCACACAAGTACTTTTCTGTGAGACAGCCAAGCACTCGGGTATGCAGAACTTCCATTTTCATGTCACTGAATATAAAATGACATCTACTCAAGGGTAAAGGTTCAATAAAACTAATAATTTTTACTGCTTCCATCAAGGGTATTTTATAGTGAAACGGGCTTTTCCCTCACATGGGTGCCTGGCTATAAAGATTATGATGGCTACCAGCACCCTTGAGTGCCCACTGCCTTGATTTCGGCTAAGGTATCAGCTCATCACTGCTTATAGTGTCAGTGAAAATGTCAGCATGAAGAAAATGACAAACATCATTTCACAGTGCTAAGAAAACACCTTTGACCTGGTGGGTTCTCTGAAAGGGCCTCTGGAACCCATGGGATTCTGAGAACCATACTTTGAGAACTGCTATCCTGGTTTGGAAATCGAGAACAAATATCAAGCAACATAAATGTGAGGCTGCCATTATTATAACGAGGTTCATACAACAGAAGAAAAACAGTAAAATGTCAGAACTTCAAAAACAAACAAAAAAACCCCACCAAACTTCTCATTTCATGGAAAATTTTAGTTTAGAGGCTTGGTTTAGAAAGGATGCATGACCTTTACTCATTTCATTATCGACAGAGCTAAAATGGACTTCTTCCCACAATTAGCATTTAATTATAGACATCACATAGTATTCTTTTTCATTCTATTTCATCTTTGAAATGCCTCTCTCATTTCTGATAAAGAGCAAAAATATTCCATGTTTTACACTTTTCATCCCTTTTTTCTTAAATTATTCTTAATGTTTATTTTTGAGAGAGACAGGGTGTGAGTGGGGGAGGGGCAGAGAGAGACAAGTAGACACAGAATCTGAAGCAGGCTCCAGGCTCCGAGCTGTTAGCACTGAGCCTGACCCAGGGCTTGAACCCACAAACTGTGAGATCATGACTTGAGCTGAAGTCGATGCTTAACAGACTGAGCCATACTGGCACCCCTGGACTTTTCATCCCTTTGACTGCATGTCTTTTAAAGATAGGAGGGGAGCCTGGGTGGCTCAGTCGGTTAAGCCTCTGACTTCGGCTCAGGTCATGATCTTGCAGTTTGTGAGTTGAAGCCCCGGGACGGGGTCTGTGCTAACAGCTCGGGGCCTGGAGCCTGCTTCAGATTCTGTGTCTCCTCTTCTCTCTGCCTGTCAATAATAAATAAATGTTAAAAAATAAATTAAAAAAAAATAAAGGTAGGAATAATGCTCCAAGAATTTATATTTTACTGAGAGGTACTGAATAGTCTTCTGAGATTGATCAGCATTTGATAATCAACACACATGCTCACATGTTGAAAGAGCAAGGAAATTGCCTAATCTGCAAAATGGGATAATACTACTAATTTATTATAGAATTCACTGGAGCAGTAAATATAATCATTCACGTAAAAGGCTTACTTAACATGTTAGTTGAGTTGGATATTCATTGGTTTGTCCCACAAACTCTAACATTTCTTCCCTTCTCTCATATATACTCCATCCCTAAACACACGGGCACATTCTGCTCTTTCAGCCATCCCACAAGAATGGTACATATGTTAATCCTTGCTGAAGTGAACAATCATTTTGTACAAATTGGGAACCGGAACTAAAAGATATGTTTATCTTCCCTGTGAGTACAGGGACTTCTACCATATTTTCTACATTATCTAACAGTAAAGCTCAGAAAGTCAGTCTGTGTGGCCTCCTAGTCAATATTTGGGAGAGATGAATGAAGAAGCTTCCTAGAGACAAAACACAGAACTGAGATGGAATGAGAGTCTTATCAATATAGCACATCTAATTTCAAACTCTTCTTATTCTGTTCTTTTATATTCTCCTTTCTAGCTAAAACTGGTTTTAGCAGTTTAAGACGCTCAGTTACTTATCTTGACAAGTGGTAAGATTGCAGGTATTATTAATAATGATTTCTTAAATATTCTTTACATATTTATAGATTCTACAGGCACCAAATGTATTTATTCAGCACCTACTCTGTGTCAGGCGATGGATGTGATGTTGGGTACTGAATAGTAGATAAGTCAAATAGATTGAGTTGTGGCTTTTTTGGGGGAAAGTAAATAACATTAAATGGGCCAGTAAAGGAAGTATAGTATTCTATAAAGCAGTCAGCAAAGATGTCTGTCTAATCCAGTGAAAATGGGTAAGGAATTCCTAGATCAAGGAGCTTTGAAGTTGGGGTTTGGGAATGGGTGGGGTGTGTCTAAGTACAGTCCAAAAAGAGAACAGAAAATTAGAGGAGAAGAGGAAAAAAAAACAGCACATGTAGGAACTGAGAGAAGTTTAGCGTGGTTGGAATTTAAAGCAGAGGTTGGCCAACTGTTTGCTGAAGGGCCAGATAATAAATGATTCAGACTCTATGGGTTATGAGATCTATACCACAACTAATCAATTCTGCCTTTGTAGTGAAAGCAGCCACAGACAATTCATCATCCAACAAGTATGGCTATGTTCTAATAAAACTTTGTATAAAGCAGGCAGTCTATAGGCTGTAATTTGATGGCCCCGGATTTAGTAGAGTCTAAGGACCACACTGTTAACTGGGACCTAGTAAGAACAGTTTAAAGCTGTGATATAAAGTACAGATTATCACCAGGACACTACTGAGCTATTGGTTCATATTTAGCAGACAAGAAACATAATTTTATTCACATTCTAGAAACTCTCTCTAGTTATAGAAATGAGACCAGACTGGAAGGAAAGGGGGATTTGGAGAAGTCGGGAGATTAAGTAGGAAGCAGCTGCACCAGTTTAAGTAAAGAGAAAGCACGGGCCTGAATGAGAACAAAGGCAGCAGAGTTTGGCAGATATACTTGATACTGTAAAATAAATTTTGTTTGACAAGACTTGGTGACTGATTAAAAGTTAGACACAAAGGGAAGGAAGCAAAGACAAATGCTTAGGAGACACTGACTTTGAAACACATTGAAGAGATAGTCCTGTTGTCTTCCATAAACAGGAATGTCTCAAATTGTGTAGGTAGACAATGTTTGATCCTATCTTGTAATGTAATGCCAATAAACCACATATTATGTCTGTTTTGTTTCTAGGCATCATGGCCATCTTGTGGATTTCAAAAGCATTGCCCCAAACTACAGACATCGGATAGATGGGTGGTATGTCTATAGACACAAAATAAGAGACCTTAAGCTAGCACCTTCATGTAAGTGATCTGCAGAAGAAAAGAAGCTCATTAAAGAGACTGAATATGCAGCCGAGGGAGGGGGGAAGAAAATCAGAACAGCAAGAGGAGGCAAAGAGTACTCAAGAATTGTGGGATGGGCAGTATCAAACACTGAAGGAAATGCAAGGAGGAGAATCTCGTGAAGCCAAGAATATGCTTTATTGACAGAGATGTACCTTATATGTATTCCCCATTTTCAAGAAAGACCAAAAATTCAGGTATCCTTAGGATTACATAAAAATTAGTTTGAGGGGTGCCTGGGTGGCTCAGTTGGTTAAGCGTCTGATTTTGGTTCAGGTCATGATCTCATGGTTTGTGAGTTCGAGCCCGACGTCAGGCTCTGTGTTGACAGCTCAAAGTGTGGAGCCTGCTTCAGATTGTCTCTCTCCCTTTGCTCCTCCCCTGTTCTCACTCTGTCTCTCTCTTTCTCTCTCTTTCTCTCAAAAATAAAGAAACATTAAAATAAATCTTTAAAAATATTAGTCTGAGTTACTCTTTAATTTTATGAGCTGTCTGTGGGTTCTTACAGTAATTTCTTTAAGAAGTATAAAATATAAGAAATTAGTAATACACAATTCTGAATCTATGTTCTTCAACAGTTTAGCTTAGATTAATAGAATTATGTTAATTTGAATATTATTTTATGTGCCTGCTACAGAGTGTGAATCAAGAACTAAGGAAAGACGATGGGGCGCCTGGGTGGCGCAGTCGGTTAAGCGTCCGACTTCAGCCAGGTCACGATCTTGCGGTCCGGGAGTTTGAGCCCCGCGTCGGGCTCTGGGCTGATGATGGCTCAGAGTCTGGAGCCTGTTTCCGATTCTGTGTCTCCCTCTCTCTCTGCCCCTCCCCCGTTCATGCTCTGTCCCTCTCTGTCCCAAAAATAAATAAACGTCGAAAAAAAAATTAAAAAAAAAAAAAGAACTAAGGAAAGACGAAAAACAAAGCTGGAGGCATCACAGTTCTCAACTTCAAGTCATATTATAAACCTGTAGTAATCAAAACAGTATGGTACTGGCACACAGACAAATAGATCAATAGAAAAGAATAGAAAACACAGAAATAAACCCACAACTATATGGCCAATTAATCTTCAACAGAGCAGGACAGAACATCAAATGGAAACAAGACAGTCTCCTCAGCAAATGGCATTTGGAAAACTGAACCACTTTCTTACACCATATAAAACTAAATTCAAAAATGTATGAAAGACCTAAATGTGAGACATGAAACCATCAAAATCCTAGAAGAGAACACAGGCAGTAACCTCTTTAACATGGCCCTAGCAACTTCTTTCTAGATAGGTCTCCTGAAGCAAGGGAAACAAAAGCAAAAATAAACTACTGGGACTTCACCAAAATAAAAAGCCTCTGCACAGTGATGGGAGCAATCAACAAAACTAAAAGGTAACCTACAGAATGGGAGAAGATACAATTACTGATACAATTCAACACCTCCCAAAATGAATACTCCAGTTAAAAAATGGGCAGAAGACATGAGTAGACATTTTTTCCAAAGAAGACATTCAGATGGCCAATAGACACATAAAAAGATATTCAATATTACTCATGATCAGGGAAATGCAAATCAAAACTACAATGAGATATGACCTCACACCTGTCAGAATGGCTAAAATCAACAACAAAAGAAACAACAGGTGTTGGTGAGGATGTGGAGAAAGGGGAACCTTCTTACACTGTTGGTGGGAAAACTAATTAGTGCAGACATCTGGAAAAGAGTATGGAGGTTCCTCAAAAATTTAAAAATAGAGCTACCCTACAACCCAGCAATTGCATTACTAGTTATTTACCAAAAGAATTCAAAAATACTCATTCAAAGGGATACACTCACCCCAATTTTTACTGCAGCATTATTTACAATAGTCAAATTATAGAAACAGCTGAAGTGTCCTTCAGCTGATGAATGGATGAAGAAGACATGGTACATACAGACAAGAGATTAGTCATAAAAAAGAATGAAATCTCATTTGAAACGTGGATGGAGCTGAAGAGTATTATGCTAAGCAAAATAAATTCATTAGAGAAAGACAAATACCCTATGATTTCATTCTTATGTGGAATTTAAGAAACAAAGGATGAAAAAAGAGAGAGAGAAACCAACCAAGAGACTCGTAAGTATAGAGAAAAAAACTGATGGTTACTAGAAGGGAGATGGGTGGGGGAATGATGCAAATAGATGATGGGGATTACAGAGTAATCTACATCATGTACAGTGTGTTTGTGTGTGTACTCACAAATGCAAATACCCAGCTCGTCATTATTGATGGATACACTGTTATTTCTAATAAGAGCAAAGTCTACATCTGTCTTATTCACTAGTGTATGCCTGAATCACAACACTGCTTAGCCTACAGTAGTTGCTTACTGAGCAAATGAATGTATAGAATGAATAGAATACTGTTGCAGTTTTAAATTATTGCTTCCCTTGGCTTCATAATTTGGCATGGGTCTGACTCAGAACTGTTACCAAAGACTTACCTATCCACACAAGGTATAGCAAATATATAAAACAAAACCAACCTTGGTGCTATGAATGTGTAGCCAGATTCTTCAAAATTATCCGGCTTCAGTGTTTCTGAATCTGCAAAGATAACATTACAGGATTAGATAAGCAATCCACAATATGCATCCTGAGTTTCTATGATAATATGAAGATAGTAGAATGATTACCTATTAAGGGGGGGGGGGGGAGGGTGGTGGTGAAGTACTTATACCCTAAATTGAAACACATCAATGAATGTAAAGGTTCTCAATACTTCATAATATAATTGCAAAATACATTTTAATTCCATAACACAAATTACACCAGTTATATCAGAAAAAAATGCTGTCTTAAAAGTTTCCCATTTACTCACCCTACAGTAACCAATCTTTTATATCAATGTTGCTTCAGAGTCATTTCATTTAAAATGTCAACGTAAATTTTTTATCAATATTATGGTAAAGAAAATGATTTCAATAAACTCATCAATGTCTTTAGTGAATTAGTAACATTTTTCATATTAGATGTAAATTAGTAAGAGGAAGCATACAAACACACAAGTATTTACGCCTCAGAAAAAAACCTGAATGTGAAATAGGTTGCATATGAAAACACAAGCATACTCTTTCCCCCTTTTTTGCCGCTAAGGTTTGAGCGATCATGGAGGAAAATCTAGCAGATGAGAAGCACAGAGGATAATATCCAATAGGAATGGAAATATCAGAGGATATGTCAAGTGTACTAAACAAAGAAATTGAGCAACAAGAAAATACTTGCCCTTCATTTTGCCCTTTTTTGCTGTGAAAATCCATCAGAAAGAGAAAGCAGGGAAACAAAAAAAAAGAGGGTAAAGCAAAGGGGGTCACAAACAATATTTTATTCAATGACTTTCTTGAATAAAAATATTGTGCATAGATCAAAGGTTTATTTATGTACAGCTGTAGTCTGGGAAAAAAAAAGACATCTTTTGAAGACTGGAAGGTATATCCTGTCAATTACTACTAGAGCATCCTCTCTGTACTGTGGTTATTTCAAGGGTCTAGTTTGCAAAGTGTTTAGCGCGGGTGCAATACCGGTGATGTTACCCTCTATTCAGAAGCATTTACCAAACATCAAAGACCAACTAGTCATCCGTCATTTATCAAGTGAAGTACTAGCTCATGCAAAGTTGCTGGTTGTCAAAAGACCATCATATCTATCTATCAAGTGAAAGTGTAAATATAAAGGTATAAATTAGCATAACGAGGGCGAGGATCGCAGAAAGCAAAAGAGAACTGACAAGGGAATGAAAGAAACAGTAGTTTACTTCAGGTCAGATGTAAAAGGTATATATACACATAATGCTTTTTTACTTATCACAACAGCAAATTTAAGTTAGTAGTAGTAAGTGATGTGCAAAGGATATGATGGTCATTTTACTTTACTAAATGTAGTTACCCCAAACAAAGATTAATAAGGACTTTAAATATGCACTAATGTTAATAGTTACTCCACATTCCAAATGATGCTTTAAAAAAATAATTCATTTGAGCTACTGAAGACATTAATTTAGATTATGAGAAGGAAGTTAATTGCCAAGCCAAAGACCATTGCAATTTCATTTATTCAAACAAGGTAGATGTGGAGCACAATATTATTCTTGCCAAATGCAAAAAAGAAAGAAAGAAAAAGAAAAAAGAATAAAAAAAAGATAAAGCCTTATTAGCACAGTGCCATGAGTAGAGACTATGCGATGCGAAACATTTTGCACCAGCTAGCAAACCCTCCAAATGACAGCGACAGAGGACACAGCACGGCAATGATTCTATGAGCACAAAGCAAGGCAGGGTAGGATGGTGGGGATGCCAGTGAGACTGGGTACCTGCTCATATTCTATCCACGTAGAATATTTCTTGTTCCTTGCATGTTTGGAATGGGTTAGAATCATTGCTGTAGATTTGGTAGTAACACCTACTAAAATGTATAGGCCTTGGGCATTCTAAAATCTAGACAGATTTATACATCTGATACTACGAGATAAATAGACTCTGGGGTCGCTTTCATAGTACTTACATCTGGCCTGAGTTATTGTCTCTTCTATTTTGGCTTTTATATAGTAAAAACTGTAGGTTGGTAATACCAAGGCCAAACTGCAATAGAAACAAGAGAAGCATAAACACAAACAAACAACTTAAAAAAAAAAAAAGACACATCCAGTTAATGGAAAATCCAAAGATCTTCCTCATGGGAAAGAAGAGACATATTACTGTGACAGGAAAACGCATTCAGTAAGTAGAGTACTTAATTCGGTCTTGCCATCCAGGGTCATCCAGTTCTCTATCTCGTAGGGAATCAGAAGAGACACCAAGGAAAATAAGCTACTAAATGTGCCCATGAATTCACCGAGAAAGAAATGTGATGTGTACTGTATTTTCAGAAAAGTGTACTGAAATACTTCAAGTGTTGAAAAAGAATATTAAGGTTATGTTTAAAGAAAATAAATATTACACTAACTGCATACCCTTTCATGAAATATGCATTATGTTAGAGTGCTCTGTAGCAAACATCCACCATTTAACAATCATAAATGGTATTATCATTTTTACTACACAGTGCATAAACCCACCTGAAATATACCCCTTTGAGGGGTGAAATACTGACCATTTAAGACTCTAGTTTTTAGGCAAATTCCCCAGTGTCTGCTGATAAGAAAATTCAGATTAATTCCTAGCACTAAGAAAGGCTGCCTGCTCATCCTATTGGTTCTTCCTACAGAATATAAAAGGGGTCAGAATATTTGCACAGTATGCAGTTGCAAATAACACAACTGCATATGTGTAATTCTTCCACCCCTGAAATGGCTAATATATTTGTATAGGACATAACTAATTATTCCACATCCACATTTACAGTTGCGAATAACCTTTGCTATGCTTTAGTACAGAAGGAAACTTAAGAACTAAGGGTGCAAAAAAATGAAGGTACAGGAAGATTCCCTGACCTAAGTATTTTCAAAAAGTGATGCGTGATTAATGTGACCAAGTGACTCATTTAGCACTCATTTTTAATACTTAATCTAAAATTTAGCAATGCACAGGAAAAGGTGTGCATTTCTAGGCTTCTGAGTATTTACATGTACTTGCAGATCTTAAGTCACTAAAGCCGCATGTTTCCCAAGCTTTTGAGAATGTGCAACTATAATCTCATTATCTGCTTTTTTTTATGGACAGTACAGAAGAGGACAAAATATAAAATTCCAGGTTTTCCTTCTTATGAAAATATATGTTAAAAATACAAAGGGGAAAAAAAGCAAGGGTTTATTTCCTACAATTTATTTTTGCAGTCAAGATAGCAAAATGAGTGGGTGCTTGTTACCTCCGATTCCCAAATCTTTCTCCTTCATTAAGTAATTCATAGACTATCCTTATGGGGAAAGGTCAGAGAAATAAAATGTTATGTAGATTTAATGAAAATCTCCCCATTCATTTTATAGGTAACTTCCTTTAAGTGGAGGGAGAGATTAAAATTAAAATAAGCAGTGAAATTAGTCTGAAAGCAAGATGACCTTTCATGATTCACTTGCCATTTATAAAATGTAGAGTAGAATTACTGAGCATTTGAAGATTGTCTCCTACAAATTCTTCTCAAGGGAAATTAGGACATTTTTATTGCTCCATCAGCATTTATTGCTAAGAGAAACTTCTAATTAAAACCGATAACGTTATATCATGTGGCTGCTGCAGTGTCACTCTCTAAGCTTGGGTTACATCTCATGTACCATAAAAATAGTGTTGAAACTCCTGAGGAACACAGGAGAAGTTTTAAAATTGACATATCAAATATACATTTTATTGGCCTGCATGTCTCAGGTTGTTATTAAGAGCTACACCTCATTTTATAGAAAAATAGTTACACTTAATTTATTTCCATCTCAAGGCAACGGTTATTTCTTCAACCTATAGCCGATAAGATCTTTACCAACATTTTGAGTCAATGATGTTGTCATATGCAGTGTTTGCTGTCTCCCTCCATATAAAATCAACAGACCAAGGCTGCTTTATTTTCTCCTAGGGATTAAAACCTAATAAAGCCAGCAGCCACCAGGTGGATGATAGAGCCCACGCAATATTTTTGTGACTCACATAAACATGGTTAACAGAGTTAAATGGAATGTAACGTACTTTTCAGCTCAATCATTTGTCTCTATGAAACTAAATTCATCATTAAAAAAAAAAGCATTCTATTAGAATCATTACTTACTATATTTCAAACTGTAATACCTAAATTACAACAAAGCTTAAGAAGGCATAAATCACTACATGAAATTTGGTACTTCATTCAGTAAATCAAAACATGCCAATTTCACCCTCCCCCTCTTTATATAGATGTTATATTTTGTTCTCCATCGTTGTTTGTGAATTTATTTGTACAGCGATTCAAGAGAAGCACTTATAATGAAAACAGACCGAATCTGGCCCAAAGACGTAGATTTGGGCAGCAAATGTTTGGAAAACATGACAAAGTGGGAAAGGTGGGGCCAGAGAACAGTGACTCCATGAGGAGGGTGGTGGGAGGCATGACAGGCAGGCTCTCTGGGATAGAAACATGAGGTGAGAATATCTGCCTTGGAAGTCCAGATTTAAGTTGGAGTAAAATGGGAAGAGAATAAATGTTTGTGAACAAGGAGCAACATACTCAGAATTGGGGTATCAATCTGGCCACGTTTGGTCCCATCACGGTCTGTGGGAGGGTAAGGGTATGCATGTAGGGGGCATTTGTGAGACTGTTACAAACACATTTAAACAAATTATAATGACTAAAATACTCTCAAGGTATAATTATGACTGCCATCATTGTTGACTCATTGTCGGGGTTGAAGAGATCAAGTTTTTCTAACTTAAAATTTGTTCGTGTAAGAAAAAAGGAAGAGAGCACACTCCCACACAGTGAAGAGGAGATAAACTGAAGGATCATCTAAAATCATCTAAAAAATCATCTATCTCAATGCTATTAGAGTGTGCTCCACAGACCTGGCTCATTTGCAAACTATTCCCAGCTCAGGACCAGTTAAGTAGAGAAATTGAGAGTAAACATTTAGAAAACTTTTCAGTAATTTGACAGACTAATTTTATGTCTGTAAAATCTATTAATAAAAACTTCAAGCTTGAATTTTAAAACCTTCTTAAAAGTTGACTTAGTAAATAATTTTTGTTTTGTTCTACATAAGTGTGGGTATGTCAAAAATAGCATCAGAAACAGTGATCTATGTGACTGTACAGTGAGCCAGGAATTGAAATCTTATAGGACTGAGAGGAAGATGATCTAAGATTCAGAGAGAGGGATTTTAGGGAAGAGGAAGAGAGAATGAGTAACAAGGAAATATCCATAACAACCTCAGGATTATGAGCCTGTAGGATGTAGGACCACAGGGAAAGCCATGACCTCAGAGAAGAGTTACACCAAGAAAGCGAAGGAAATGCTCAGCGAGTGAAGAATGGAGAATTTTCAAGACACTACAGGGTATTAGTCTGTCCAATTTTCCAATGCTCAGTCCATTGGTGTGATCGGGATATTACAGACTTGTCACTAGGGAAGGTGAATTACCAACTGAGCATTTTATATCAGATCATACTATGAGGTGGTTTTATATTTAGGTTAATTTGCAAAAGGTAGGTAATGTAAACTAACTGAATTTAAATGAGGAAATCAGCGGAAGTGATGACTACAAATGACTAGGGCATTTTGTCAACATGTATTATTGCTAACAGCAATATACAAATAAATCAAATAGATTTATATCACATATGTGTTCATTTCCAAATTTTATATTCCTAGCTTTTTTCCATCTTTTCCATTTTGAAAAATCAGAAGCTCTAATTTTAATACATTTCTGCATTGGAAAAAATAACTTTTCTGCTTTAATTACAATGAAAATGGTTTATGAAAATGCAAGGACTTAATATTCATCTATTATGAAAATTGCTACTAAAAATAGGTGAAAGACACAGAACTGAATACTCTGGTATACGATACATATTTAAATCCAGTTAATTACCTGTAATCTGTGCCATTCACAGGAGTCCATGTATATGTCCTGTTCCCTTTGTCAATGTATCTCTAGAAAAAAAGTTTGATATGGTTGTTATCACCTTATAAATTCTATGTGAGTTCATATAAAAAGCAGAACGCTAAAATCTATTTATAAATACTGTGGTCATTCCAAACCTTCCTTCACAAACGTCTGCTCTAGTCTACATTTATTTGTTCTGTAATGGGTGTGTGTGTGTGTGTGTGTGTGTGTGTGTGTGTGTGTGTGTAAAGCAAAATTTTAGCACAAACATAAACATCTGCATCATAACTTTTAAGTCTTTTTAGTGCAAACTATTAGTAATTCATGCTGAATTATAAACGTCAAAACATTGGAAACATTTTCTAAAATACAATTTTAACAATAAAATAGGACTAGGATATGTTAAAGAAGCCTCAGATATTTCCATACTAGACAGCGTTTATAAGAAACTGGTAATATCAGGACAGCAATGTACTGTTTGTACATCCAAATGTATGATTATGATATTATCATTCTTATTAAGCCATTATTACAGTATTTAGCATAAGAGACGAATTACTTAGTACCACTGAAGGTTAGAAAAAAAATGAAATCCACCAGGGAAAGGAAGTACAGAGCAAAATAACTTGATGGATATAGAATCGTTCATAGGTCACTATGGAATACTAGTAAAGAAATTATCATTCTTTCTTCCATTAGGTATAGTGATGGCTATTATGCATCTTTACATTTGTTTTAGTTATCTCCAGCTTTATTATCCTCATCAGAACAGTAATATTCACTGAAATGTTACTTGGTGTTCGGCAATACACTAATCACTTTAAAATCACTGTCGAATTTAACTGACCGCTGGACTAAATACTATTATTTTCTATAATTTATTGATGAAATGAAAGTATCTAAGCCTTAAAACTTAATTTGGGAGAATAAAGTAAATGTATAATGCCAGATTCATTTTGTAACAACCATTCATGTTGTCTCCATACATCAAATATTCCTATGATTTACTGTATGTGTGTAGAGGACAGAGGCAGGAAGAACAGGAATTATGAGGTTTTTAGACTAGTAAAATTCTTAAAAAAAAATAATGTTCACATATTTCATATTACTCATAAAAAATATGGCAAAAAATATGGCAAACTAGGAAAATATCAAGGTGACCCAAAACAAACAAAATTAATGTATAACTTGAGGATAGAATGTGTAGGTCAAAGAGTTCTCGTTGGCAGAACAACATGGAAAAAAGTTGGCACAATTGTTGAATGGTTTACATCTTTCCTCGAGGAGTAAGCGCGTTACGAGTATGGCTAAAGTCTAAGTAAAGAGAATCGACGTTTCAACAATGACTGCAATTGATATATACGTCCTCCTGTCTTCTGGTACTGGGGACTCCTAACGGTATTAAGTGAGAAAAGCCACCTGCTAATGAATGATCCCATTTGGATCCTAGCTCCACCCTAGACAAAGATCTGCTGAGGAATTCAAGAATGTATACATTTAAAAAGGATAACAATGTGAGGAAAAGGATGTAAGTTATATACATACACATAAATTTCCAGGCTCCAAAGCCTCTGGATTCCATATATTTTTAAATAGTCAAATATGTGAATGTCTGTGTATTTACTCCACATGTGACTGATAATGGATAGACACACTGCTCATATACATAGTTCCTCCACATCAGTATCAAACAATATGAGTTTATTACTTATTTGTACCAGTGATTTATGGGTGTAGTTGGGTTATCTCTTGATTTAGTTTCAGATTTAAATGCAAGACAATCATAAAGTGCATAAATAGTGATGGAAGATACACCAAAAAAAAAAGTAAATAATTAAAACACCAAACAAAATAATATATGGAACCCAACAATTAGAAGATCTGCATGTAGAAATCATATAACACAGCTATTACATATTTTCTTCAATTCTGCATGATGAAATGGCTAAGAACATGGCACAACATTAAATTGTGTTCTATTTCCTAAGATGATAAAAAAATGGAGACATGAAATATAATTTTCAAGAATACATTGTTATTAATGTAAAACATCAAGAAACTTAAAGCAACATGCTTTAGGAAAATTAAAAAGAGTTAAAAATATTATTAAAAATACTCTTCCAGCAAAGACCTTAAAAAATGTTTCCTTGAGACATCTCTGTTTTATAAATACTGCTTTAATACAAAAGACAAACTACCAATAAAATTATGTATATATATGTTTTGTTTAAGAATGAGCCTGACTTAATCCTTACCTCATCTTGAGATTTAACCAGAGTTCTGAATGTTTTTTCTCCACTTTCTCCATCGATCATTTTATTTCGAATCTAAGGGAAGATGAAAGAATCACTTTATTGCACGTATTCAAGTGACTACCATAATACGATTATTAAAGTATCGATATTTCAAGGTTTATACCTTATTTTACAAGAGACTGAATAAAAATAGGCTGGTTGTACCAGTAGTTGTAGTTTTCTCTGGGAACATTCTTTTAAAAAGTTACCACATTCTTTTAAGTTACCACGTTACAGTCATTTTACATATTTTAAAATAATCAAGGTATCCTTAATTGTCTTCAGCCACCCCTTAATTTTTAAAATACAACTAATGAAAGAATAGTCGATTACTTTATGAGACTGATTGTGAGATGTATTAGGTTAAATAATATTATTAAAGTCACTCAGCGGCATCAGAGTCCCAACGACCATGCTCTTTATTATTACATGATCCTGTTCCATCACCTGAAAACACTTTATTACAAACATTCATTAATCACCTAAGACATCCCAGCACTATGTCTTGGTCTTGGGTAATAATAACGAATAATTACATTCTATTGTTCTACAGTGAGGGAGTCAATGTGTAAAACGCGTAAAGCAAGTGCCTATTAAAACACACCACGACAAATTCTCAAAGAAATATGGTGGCCTTTGCATAGATGAGAGGTGAAGTTAATCCATATAAAAGAATCTTAAAAATCTTTGCTCTGAAGCGCAAAAGCCGGATCCAAATGCTGGTCCTGCTACTTACTGGCTGATTAATGAGACAAGCCGTTTAACCTCTCTGGACCTAAAATCTATCCTCAGTTCAACAAATAAAGATAATATAATAATAGTATCTATTTCAAAGGCTGTTGAGAATCCATGACTGACACGTATTATGTACTTAATAAATATTATTATTAGTTATCCTTATTATTAAGGAAGACCCTCTCAGAGGAAATGGCATGCAGTTTTAGTTTTGAAATAAAATAGAAATGTTTCTGGCTTAAGTATACAAAGACAAACATGGCTGCTTTGCCCTTCACATTGCTCATTGGGTGGCTGGATGGTTAGATTCCCTCCAACTTTTCTTTTAGCTCTGTAGCAATGTCCTCCATCTCTGCGTTGTTTATTGCAATTTGTAAGTTATATTTGTACTAAAATACTTAAAATACCTCTAACTATGGGATAAGAAAGAAAGAAACTAATGTCACACCCAACTAAAAATACTCATTCCTTTTCATATGATCATTTGCATAAGAGAGCCCACCCCTAGAAATTTTAAAGACAAACAACATTCACCATTGTGTGGACAGGATCTAGGAGAGAAGATAACACAATGACGCGGCTCAACAGATACTGTGGAATGAATGAACCCCAGGATCTAACCTGATCAGGCACACACTCACCTCCACCTTAATGTCATTCTCTAATTCTGCATCAAGGAAATCCAAAGTTACTGGCTCCTGAGATTTGGGGTTCTACAGAGAAAATAATAATAATTAAGCATATATGACATTGAAAACTGATGTTGTATGTAAATAGTTCAATGTATATTCAAACACAAAAATAATTACATACAAGTTACTTACCTAAGGTGTATTAAACGGCTGACAAAACAGTTATACAAAGATATATTGTTTTGCATACATGTATTTTAAGATAATAATAGAGTAGGGGCTTGAGCTTAAGTGAAACAAGAAAATATTAATTTGCCACCAACTGAAGACAGTCTCATTTCGAGTGGTATGCTAGATACTACATTTATAATTACAAGTTCCATGTGAATATGACAATCAAAGATCTACTTGAAACTTTTTTCCTTTAAATAGGATGGGAAAGGAACAAAATGAAGCCACGTGGATAACATACTTGGCAATAAAACAAAGGTAACATCTAAGTGATATACGTTTCTTTACTTGTGTTCTATAAAAAGTAAGAAATGAGGGAAAATGTTTTAAAAACTAACTTTGAATTTGCTAAGTAAAACTAACTATTCTAAACATACTCTTCTTAAGATGCATAAAGATGCAAGTTTGCTTTATATATTTGAATCTTAGAAATTTTACATTTGAATTTAATAAATTAAGTAAATTTTATAAGATAAGATACATGGTCAAGTCATAAGGACTTTAATAAAGATTACCTATTGTAATTAAAATCTAACTAGAATATTAATCCTTGGGTTCACTAGATATGGTTTTCGCTTTAATGTCTCCTACTGCTTCTTCTTGCTGGTGTGAATAAGTAAAATTAACTGTGGAATAAGGCATACTCTTTATTTCTATAACTATGTCAAATAAAACTGTTAGCTTGGCAAGTTTACCTCATATGACATTTAAAAATTTTCTCAATCATAAAATGAAGACTTATTTAGCTATTTGATAAAAAAAATACACTGATTATTTTATAACAATGCTAAGAATGTAACGTGCCATAATAGATTATCAAAGTTTGTTCGAATAATCAAATCATAATAGGTGTCGATAATTTTACAACTAAATGATTTTAGAAACTGGATTTTTAATTTGGACTAAAATAAATACCACCAAAATGTGATAATTAATTAGATAGAAGTAATAAATACAAAATATGCTGTATTAGTGCAAGGTCACTGGAATTTTAGTGATTTCAGATTCACAGGCTCTTCCAAAATACATTCAGATTATCACTATTTTATTTACTTTTTATTTTTTTGGACCATCAGTTGAACGAGATTATCACTATTTTAATTAAACACTGTTTGGACTGACTACCCAAAATAATAACAATAATTCAAATAAATTAAATAAACACTAACTTCAATGCTGAATGACATTATATATGGCATGTATTTATTTTATAATTATGACAAAAATGCTTTCTTTCAAGATATAACTCCATTTAAATGATGACAGTTTATGATTCCTATGGGTTTTGATGAATGGATATTCTTAAAGGCAAATTAAAACAATAATCTCAACTGTGTCTTGTGCTTTTATTTAAAAAATATTCACTGCTCATGAGCTTGATGTCTGGAATCAGAAGATTCTAGAATATTACAAATGACTATTAGACTGCTTAATAGGTGATAATACTGACCATTGTTTGGATAGCAATATATTGCCTCAGAAGCAAATATTCATTTGAAATGTAACATAATTCATAAAGATAAAATAAAAATCAATATTGAAAATAATTTTAATCCTTTGTTTGAAAAAATGAACCAAGAATGTCACTAACAAAAGGATACTCTAAATTGGACAATATAATTCAGAATTGCTTCTTTAAATTTCCCTGAAATAAATCCTCTTCACACAAACACCATAACAGCATTAAAAATTTAACATACTCACTGCAAAACAAAGTCAACATAATCAAAATGATAAAATATAAACATAAATAAGAATATTATCTTACATGCAATGGATAATGCATAGCATGACCAGACCCAAACAGCATGCATGGCGGAGGCATTATCGGGAAGAATTGGCAATATGAAGATCATGTCCCAATCCAACATATAAAGACACAGAGAAGAAAATGAAATCGTAAAAGCAAAATGTCAATGCAAAACTTGTACTTTTTAAACGGCAATCTAGCTGACCATTTTTAAAAGACCCGTCATAGGCACAATGATTGAAAAATTCAAAAGCAGAAATTTATAATAAAAAAGCACCAAGTGAATTTTGAGAACTGGAATCCAGTCCCTTCATTCCTAATGCTTTTGTTTGATATTTTAAATATATAACACTTTTCATGTGTAAAATTTTAGTATCAGCTGACATAAAGACAACATTTGTAGAACTAAAAGGCGGAATGTCTTTAAACAGATTTTAAATAGAAATAATTAGTGCTTAGGATGATTAAAAATATTACATAGTTCAAAAAATATTCCTAAAATTCTAAAGTCTTGTATGGTTGCTAGTTTGCCATTTGAGGTTTCCTTAGACAGAAAGTAAAAATAAAACAAACCATTTTTCAGGTTGTTTATTTTCAAATTATATTATAACATTTACATGCAACATTTGAAAGTACTGTAAAAATGAAAATTTGCTAGGATATACATGAATGCAAAAAGTATAATTTAAGATAATACACAAAAAGAAGCATGCAAGGAGAGTAACAGGAGACAATTTAATAAATCAAGAAAAGACACTAATTTCATTTTAACCTCTACAGGAGTCATAAAAGATATGAAGACTGATGCAACAACATGAAGTTCAGATTGCACAGAGTTCTAGAGCTAGAAGAAAATTGAAGCTTCTTTTAATCCAGTGGCTCTGCAACTTTAGAACAACCTGGAAAGCTTGAAATACTATTTATTAACTTGGGTCCCATCCCTGGTCACATTAGTTCAGAATTTTCAGGAGATGGAGCTGTAGATCAATATATATATTTAATTTCCTAGGGGAATATATCACGTAGGTTAAAAAACAATTATTCAGGGGCGCCTGGGTGGCTCAGTCGGTTGGGCGTCCGACTTCGGCTCAAGTCATGATCTCACAGCTCATGGGATCGAGCCCTGCATAGGGCTCTGTGCTGACAGCTCGGAGCCTGGAACCTGCTTCGGATTCTGTGTCTCCCTTTCTCTCTCTGCCCCTCTCCTGCTAATGCTCGGTCTCTCTCTCTCTCTCTCTCTCTCTCTCTCAAAAATAAATAAACATTAAAAAAATGAAAAAAACAACAACCATTATTCAATCCTCCTACTTTTCCAATAAAGAAGTTAAAGTAAAATGAGGTTGAATGGGGTAAAATAGTTTAATAATATCTTCTCAATATCATACTACCTGTCCATAATAATGCCACTAACTTTTTTTAGAGCAATGATAGGATTACATATAAAACATTAAATCATACTGAAATTCCTTCGGAATTCTGAAATTCTGTAACTGTAACAATTCTCATACTGTACTGTACTAAACTGTAGGAAGTATCCTCTCTACTGATTATTTTTAATGTAATTATAGAAATATGCACACATAAAGTAACATTTAAATTTTGTTGACAAAAGCGAAAAGATTTTGCAATGAACTTGTCAGGCAATAACAATTTACAATATTTATTTGCAATTCTGGGCATTTTTAATTAGCTTAAGGGAAGTTTCTCTAACCTCTAATCCTAAGATACACTTTAGAAATTCAAAGAAATTTTGGCCTGCAATGTATGGTTTACAGAAACTATCACACCAGAACTGTCTTTTTATTTCCACTTTGAAGTTAATTTTACAAGCACTTGTTAGGAAAGCATGGATTGGACACTAATTTCACAATTTTAATAACAAATTTACTTTTAGAAGCCATCTCATTATAGTTGTTCTGATTAACGACATTACATAATTTGCTAGCAATCTTAAGTTAGCAAATGCATACCCCCTGCCATCATTAATAATGCTTTTGCTCCAGTTTGAGAAACGATGCTCATCTCCAACTCATGCTCTGGAAGCTTGATGTCAGGAAAGGCAGCATTAATCAGATGCTTTAGGAAGAGAAGCTTAATCTCAACTCTGATTTAGCGTATTTGAAGCCACTGCTAACTTCATTCACAGTTACCTGAACATTGGGTCTCCTTTTTCTTAAATTAATTGTTGGTATACCTACACCAATAGGCTGAAGCAACAGAAAGGTGGTAATTCATCATGCTACATTTCAACACAGGCAAGGCTTCTATCCTACAATCAATTTTGATCAGATATTTCCTTGATCAGCAGCAGGTATCACAGAGTTCATGACATGTCAACAAATAAAATTAATGTTTCAAAATACTGGTGGTGTATAAAAAATGTTATGCTAGTAAAAGTATTCAAAAAATTGTTTAGGAGCATATTTTAGTATCTTCCTTTTTTCCTAAAAAAGTACATATTTGGAAAGTGAGCAAAGTATTTTGTCTCAGACAACTTTAATGCTGATTCAAAAAAAAAAATCCTGCAGATTTTGGAATTTACATGATTCAAATGTGTTAAAATGTAATTATTATAAGATATTGACAAGTGTCAACATTAAGCCCTTAAAATTTGTGGCTTTGTTTTCTGAAGTGTTACCAAATGTTGTATCTGTGGAACTAAACGAGAATTTAATCCTAACACTGTAGATTTATTTTAAATATTGACTTCTAAAGTGTGGATTATGCACAACTTCCTATACAATAAATATTTATTAAGATTGACCAAAATAAAGTATCTTAGAAGTGTACCCAATCTGGTTATTTTTATGAAACAAAAAGTAAGAAATGTAAAATGCATTTTGGAATAAAGCAGGATACATAATCCAGTACTTGTCAAATGTGGTCATGGTGGAGACATGAGGAGATTAGCAATGATTGCTTAGAAAATTAGATATGTAAAAGGTTTATAACTACTTTATTTCCTGAGATTCTAGCCTTTTTGAAGGATACTCATACTGCCTTCTACAAACTACAAAATTGTACTGAAATAACTTAAGATTATAATTTCAGGAAGAAAACACAAGGCATTCAACAAAGAATACTTGCAATAACACTACACTTTGACCTTATTTAAAAAAAAGGGGGGGGGTATTATGGAACAGCATTATCTTCCTTTATTTCTACTGGTAAATTTCTGATGAAAGCACTGAGAATAATTTTGTTAGTATACTAGTGGTTACCATATCTGTCCTTTGTACTTGTCAATTTCTAACACAAACAAGATGTCTTATACTCTATCATCCTTTTATGCAGTTCTTTGGTCTACCTGCAAAGCATGCACCATCACCCACAAAACACAAATAATGTTTAATCTAATGATGAGAATTCACAAGCGTATTTAATTCACAAGCATAAATTTCAAAGAACACATCAATTGTTCAAACGTATTTTAATGGTTTTGTAAAATAGTATTTTCTAAATATCTTTGTTGCACACTTGCTTCTAATAATTTCCTATGCAAAAATATGAAAAGTTAACATAGTCCTAAAAAAAAATCACCTGGGCTGTAATAATGCTTTCTATAGAATTTATATTTTTGTTGTAATTATATGAGTGTTAGTAAATTATTCCAAATCTGAGACAAATAGATGTTAACATCAAATAGTAGTAAAATTTTTCTATGTAAATAGTGGTTATCAGAAGAATGTATAAAAGGGGGAAAACCTTTTTCAAATTATTGCCTTTAAATGATAGATTTATATACATTGTATGTACATTATTCTCATTATTATTCTTTATTATTTTGTCTGTGATATATTTTACTTCCTTTTGGAGAAGGGGTTAAGACCTACAATCATAAAAATGGGGATCCTTCACACCTTTCAACACGTTCCATTGTTACTGCTTTTAAATCACTTCAGTTGTGGGAACATAAATTAAAATATATTGGATATACAAAAAGCAAACAATGGCATTGCAAATTTTTTAAAAATCTTAAAAATATTTAAAAAGATACAAATTTTCAACTGTGACAAAATCATAGAATATTAGGCTAATCATAAATAACTCTATTAAGAGGAACTTAACAGGACATATTTATAAAGGCCTGTGATAGACTAATGATAATGGGGAGAAATGTCTATACCATTTTTATAATAAAATAACCACTTTAAATATAGTGCAGAATGAGAGGCAGCTACATTTGATTAGCTAATATTTAGATCATGATGGAGTTTATATGGAAATAAATTCCCAAGTGAACTTTTAAAATCATCACATTTCCTACAACCACTTAGTACGTTTTTGCATTCAATATCAATGGTTCTTAATTATCATTGATTTGAAAAGTATTTAAATGACTCAACATTAAATGTATGTGTGTTTATGAATATACTTGTGTATGTCCAAAGATATCACTAACATTAACTATTCGTGACCGAGGGAAAGAAGATAGATAGTATGACTAAATCTGGATGTATTTCCCTCTAGCATGGGTTAAAGTATCTTCAGTGTTATCTCCAAAGTTAAGCAACACCTTGAAGATGCTCATAACTTACAATTATGTAATATGATTTTGCCAGTTTTTATTTCCAGATAAATATATGTCATCCTACCTGTGAAGCACTAATGGAAAGTGAAAGAAGCTGGATAAGACATTTAGGAAAATATTTCATATCTTAGCATAGAGATTAGAATAAAAAGTTCATCTATGTGATTTTGTCACTTTCTGATAACTCCCTGATTAATAAACACCTCCCAGTTCTGAAGCTCATCCCATGGAGTTGTACTTATTGAATTTCATTCCTATTTTTTTAAGCATGCTCAAAAGTAGAAAGAAAAAAACACTTTGGGAGATGAAAAAAAGAGATAATTACTAGAAAAAAGGGTGATGGAAAATATAATCTGTGCATAGAAGAACATTACTTTTATGTATCAGGTTCACACCCATCTGGGGCAATCTCCTCACTACCTTACAGCCTTAATCAAAATCCCAAAGGTATATGTGAACTCAGGCATGGGGCGATAATGGCTGTCTTTGAGTTGTGAATATTGGTTAAATATTCCATAGGAATATGGGACAACTAAATTGGTAAGAGAAAATGAATAGTGCTTTCACACTTTCATGTATTATAAACTGTGTTCTTGTCATGTATTAACATTACAGACCTAATGTTCCTTTATATTTAGTGCTATATAATGAATTTAAAGATGACAAATCTATTAAGAGCATTAACCATTAATTTTACAGAATTGCATTAATCACTGTAAACAAATTATATACATACCTTTGGCTGAAGATTTGGATGTAATAAAACATAACCATTAGGATCAATTGCAAAATAATAGCCATTGGGGCAGAGCTGGAAAAAAAAAATTAAAAATCCCTGGGTCACAGTCAGAAATCACATTCTTTAAAGATAAAAAATTCTTAACACATTTTAAAGCATGAAGAAAGACAGCATAGTATCTTTATATTATTTTAAAGACCTTAACATTTAGTTCATTCGGTAAGTTAACTACATGATTTTTGAGGATTACTTAAATGTTTTATAGATAGCTAAATTAGTACCGAGCTCTAAAATAAAAAGATACCCAAAGAGTAAATTTCATCTTACTGTAAAACGTGGTGTTAGTCGCTTAATATCTTCCAAAGATACATCAACCCCCATCACACCAAGAATTAGCTGGTTCTATAATAAAAGATAGCAAAAAGGTAGTCTATTTTGGATAAAAAAATGCACATATTTCTACACAATTATTATATATGTTCATGCTTTTGCTTGACAGTAGTTATATTCCAATCTAGCTTAAACATTTTTAAGGGTGAAACAGCTTTTGATACCAATTTACAATGATTCCCACCTTTGTTTACCCGGGACTTTATCATTGTAAATGAAATCCTGATGACAGTGGCTAAAATAGAAAATGTAGGTTTTTGTTTTTTTTTTCAGTAGACATAATGCTCAGCATGGAGCCCAACATGGGGCTCTAACTCACAACCCTTAAACCAAGACCTAAGCTGAAATCAAGAGTTGGACACTTAACCTACTGAGCTACCCAGGTGCCCCAGGATTTTTATTTGATGTCCCTTGTACTCATTATCTCTAATATTTAATTGCTACTGTACAGTCAGTTGTAGCTGTATGTGTGTTTGAGAGATACCAAACATGGGCATCCAAGCTTTAGTTGCAAGTCAACAGGGCTATGTGGCAAACTGCTATCATAATCTTCTCAGGGACATTAAAGACGAAAATGGTGTTAAAATTTAGAATCAGGAATTTCAGTTTTAAATAGAATTATATAAACTAAAAAATAAATTAAAATGTTACAACGAAAATTATAAAATCCATTCAATAGTTATCATGAGAACACCATAAATTTTGCGTAGGTGCACAAACAGTGAGAAAGTTATATCAACTATATTCTTTTGTCATGGACCAATTCTGGTCTCAGCAAACCCTCCAAATTAAAGCAATCCCTTAGTCCATCTGAATAGTTACAGAATTACTCCTTTATGGGTTAAATTATTTAGAACCCAGAGATCTTTTAGAATGACAATGGGTTCCTGGGGCCCCTGGGTGGCTCAGTCAGATAAGCATCCAACTCTTGATTTTGGCCCAGGTCATGATCTCACGATTCCTGGGTTTGAGCCCCACATATGGCTCAGTGCTGACCATATGGAGCCTGCTTAGAATTCTCTCTCTCTGCCCTTCCCCTTCCCCCTCAAAATAAAGAAACTTAAAAAAAAAAAAAACTAACATTTTTGATGGCCACATTATAAAAGTAAAGAGTTCAACTGAAATGTATAATAACTGAACAAATAGTAAGTGCAACAGACTTCATTATGCCATAAACTGGAAATAAATTCCCCTCCAGTCTGGAATGTCAAACAAAGCCTAAAATGAATATATAGGGTTTAAAAAAAAAATTCTTAACTTGTCCCGCAATCTAAAATTCTTTCTGATGCAATTTAAGAAATAGGAATGCAACCCTACTTTAAAATCAAAAGTATTTTAAAAATGAGTGGAATCTAACAAGTAAAATTTTTCAGAATTTTTAAGTTGGTAGCACCTCATTGCATTGACAATATTTCCAGTGCTGCAGAAGTCAACATTTTTATGACACTCATGTAGTATTTTTCTTCAATCTTTAAAAAACAGAAAACAAAATAGAGCTCTTCATTTTTTAAAAATATTTTTTTTCTGAGAGCTATTCATTTTATATCAGATGCTTAAGTTACATGATGATTTAAAAACAAAACAAAACAAAAAGTACTGTCTGAATGGGAGCTGGAGGAGGAATGTTTCAATAAAAATACATACATACACCAGAGACAAACATTACCATGGTTTTGTTCTTTGGATTTTTCTTTCTGAGCTCCATGGATATCTTAGATACATTTAAAAAATGTGCACACAATAGTATTGCCCATCTGTCATGTAATTACTCCCAGGGACTGAACTTGTGTTCTCATCAGTTCATAGTTAAACAGAGTTATGTTGAATCCTGACTCTGGGGAATCAGAGAACTTGACCTGCATTTCCTTTTTCCCAGGTGGTTATCACATAGGCAGCTGTTGCCTCTTACTTCTGGTCTCACAAGACAGTTACATTCTATGTATTTCCTTATAGAAATATCTTATCCACACTGAGCTTTGACGTCACAGTTTATCATTTATTATTATTAATTTTATCAATTAACTTTTAACCTTTAAGTTTGTCTTATTTTCAACTTGGCCAGTTATGTTGAAGACCGGAAGAGTTCCAGTAATGACAAGTCCTAGTTCCTAAAAATAGATTCAGAAAGAAAAAGGCAAATTAGACTTACAATTTAAACTTTGTCATTCTGAATTAGTCTTTGGTATTTGACACTGCATTTTATGGTTACATTATACAGAGACACAAATACCTAGTAAATGATTTTGAACGCTTTTTCACAATGTTTGTCTTTAAAAAATCAATTAAAACATCTGAGAAATAATGAGAGTCTATTAGGCAGCTATTGAAGCCCACAACTTCTACAATAATAGTCTGAAAGAGCACTGCAAATAACTTAAAATTATAAAAACTCAAATTACACTAAATATTTCAGTAACCCTGCCCCTCCACTCTTTTGTTCACAGGGATTCCATGAACAGAGTGATATGAAAATATTGTTATATAATTTGTTTGCCTTCCTTTGTGTAGTTTCATTCTTAATTTTTTCATGCCCTAAGCCAAAGGCTTCACGTTAAATCATAAATGTCTAGCAGAATAAAGAGAAGAAACAAGTTATCAATATCACATCTGCAATCATCTGGTAAATACTATGTTGTTCTAAACAAGCAATAATGCTTCTAAACACCCTCTAAGACAAATAGTATTTTTTGACAAAGTCAAATAATGTAGCTAACTGTAAGCATCAAATGCAATAGTCTGGTCATAAAGCAGTTTAGTCTAACAAAAGTAATGACCTAGTGTCAACCAGCATGTTGATCATTTCAAATATGAAATGAACCCATGGAGATTCGTTGAAATAAGGCGATTTTCAAGTCAGAGGGTTTTTTGTTTTTGTTTTCGTTTTTTTTATTACTGCTATCTGCAGCCATTTTATATCTATATCTATATCTATCTATCTATATATGCATATATGTATATGTATATATATTTATTTACCATTATTACCATATATATATATTTATTTACCATTATTTCATGTCAAAACTACATTTTCAAAAAAATCACATTTTAAAATAATTTAAAAATTATTAAAAATATCAAATTTGCTGAGAAAATATTAGTAATCGTGTGAATAATGACCCCAAATCCAAATCTCATGACCCTTGTTCTAATTCCAGAAACATCCTGGCTTCACAGAGAAATAGTTTATAATTGTGCATGTGAGAAACCCCAAAACAATGGGAACTGAATTTAAAGACGAAGAACAAACAGAGAGAGAGGCTTTCACCAGAACAAGATACCAAACTGTTTGGGACAAATACAATTAAGGAATCAACCACACATAATTGGTGCATGATGATATACATGTGGGCTCTCTGTTCAGTTCTAAGCACGAATATTCAACAATGGAAACATCCTTCAAAATGCAAATTCATATTCACAATGAAAACTTTCTACCTCAATAAAATCAGATTAGAGATAACTCATAAAACTGCACTCCAAAACACAATTCAGTAAATATTCCTTTTGGAGAGATTTCTATTCGTTATAATGCATAGTTTTAAAAAAGCTAGCATGATACACGATAAAGTGTATATGAGGCAATCATTTTCTGCACATCACTTTGCATTTCTACAGAGTATGGTAATGTGCTTCTAAATATGGTAACATGTGCCCTAAAATGAGACACTAGACTTCTAACATAGGAGATGAAATCACCAATGAACTCATTGGTACCCAATTTCCATTTCCTTCTTCATTGATTAAGCAGACAAAAAATTTGTACAAATTCCTAGGGAACAATTTAGAGAAATAAGACAAGATTTCTGCCCTCCTGGAATTTATCTGGTATTTTTATATTTTCTTGATTCCAACTCTTTTTATCTCTTTTTTTATCCAAAGAATCTCACTTTATCTCCCAAATAAAATGAACCCTCCACAATATTGTTCCAGTCTGCTCCTGTTCTTAACTCCCATTAGCTCTCAAAGTGAGTGAGGTACCATTTTTCAACATACCCAGCCCTTGCCTAACTCATACTATACCCTCTTTGTGTGGTTTCACTAGTTCCCACCAATTGTAGAAACTTTACCTTGATTCATATGTTCAGCTAAACTGTCACCATCTTTTAAACTCACCCTACACCACCCCCAAATATATGGCTTCTTTCTTCTGAATTTCCAGAGTTCTTTTCTTTTTTTTTTTCATTATATTTTGTCTTGGAACGTGTTTACATTTTTCTTCTTAATGTAACCAAGATATATTGACCAGCATATATTGCGAATCTGCCACATGCAGCGATTACAGACAAGTAATTAGAAATACAAGACCATCACTTTTCATTCTCAAGTTGGTAAAAGAATGCTCTACGTGTCTCCTGACTAGCCAATTCATGTGCCTCTTTTTTTTTTTCTTGCTTTACATTTAGTTTCAGCTTATAGAACAGCATGTTTAGAACCAGAATCTCTTCCTAATGTCATCTGTGCTATCAGTGAGAACCTTACCAACAATGTAGACGTGCCGGTTAATGAACTTCTGGTCATAGGAAATCCTACAGGGCATAATTATTGACTCCTCCTATCATACTCTGTCCTGTGATGGATTCGGAAAAATGAAACATTTTGGCCATAGCTTTAGATGACCATGTGACCTTAAATAAATATGTGATGTCAAGAAGGAACACTGGATGGTAATTTTAGCTAGGATTTGAGGTAAGCAAGCTTCACTTTATCTTTCTTAGCATGCAAAGCTGCTGTTAATAGTGCCTATTTTTCTTCCAACTTCCTGTATATGTTTATTTTACAAGAACCAAATGATAAGTAATTGTAAATGGACTGCGTGTTGCCCTTTGGGGTCACGATTGCATTCAGGGAAGTAGTATCAGCATATAATTGTACTCCAAGGAGGAAAAAGGGTTAGTGAATCAGCATTTACTTTTCAGGGCTTAGGATTTTGGTTCTCTGTGGTATGTTACACATTAGTCAAATCATTAATAAAGTCTTCTCATCAAGATTAAGCATATGTATATATCTTAAGCATGATATTTACTATTTGCAACTTTAATACAAGGAAAGTTGGAGTTACATTAGACAAGTTTTCTCAGTTTCAGCTCTAATGATCTTTTGAATAATTCTTTGTTGTATGTTGTATGCATGTGCATGGGGTGAGGGAACTGTCCTGTGTGGCGTATGACATTTAGGAGCCTCCCTGGCCTCTACCCATGACATGTCAGCAGCAACCCCCGCCCATCCCAGTCACGACAACAGAAAATATCCATAGATATATCCAAATGACCTGTGAGTGGCAAAAACTCCTCCAGTTCAGAACCACTGCTTTGAAATATGATAGGATACTTAGATTAAAATTTGAGTTTCACAATGGACAACTTAACATGTTTTTGTTACATCACACCACATGTGATCATTTTAATGGCTTAGTTCCATAAAAATCTGGGGTTGAATCTCAAACAAGAGATGATATATAAAGAGGCTAATAGGTTCGTGATGATTTCGGAGTAGGGTCAGATTATCTGCCTATTTAATTGCATGTACTTCTGAGCTTTGTTGGGTCTGGCTTGAGTTGTGGAGGCAATACATGCTTCTGCCAACTGAAGTCTATTATTAAAATATTTCAAAAGTTTTGCTTAAAGTCTGCAGTAGCAGGGACTCATTCACTTGACTTTAGGGTTTTATTTTTTTTACATAAAAATTCAGAAAGTTATTGAAATGCCTGTAAATTCAAGATTTGAGTTGTGAAACTCCACACTCTCAACAGATCACCTAAAAAATAAAGTTAACACTTTACATGTATGGTTAGACAAGACGAGATTTTTATGTATATTATCTAAATTCTAGCAAAGAAGGGTGTGATAGAAGGACTTTCAGAAAGGACTTAATGAATTGGAAAAGATAAATGTCACCTAGAAAGATGCAGAAACGAGCTGTGTGCTTTTGTTAGGACACTCTTTGGTTGAAAAGCCAATCTCTTACCAGTGCATCTAGATACACATTTGTCCACTGGACTTGCTTTGCTTTGTCCCCTGCTAAAACCATTGGTCTTCCCAGAACATCCAAGTACTCCTATATTTTAAAGAAAAAAAAAAAAAAAGGTTTGGGGGTTGAAAAAAAGAAATGCCGTAGTAAAAACAAAAACAAAAAACTCCACAGAAGAAAATTATCTAGAGTTAAAAATGAATATGGAATCAAAGTTATTAAGGGAGTAAGTGTATAATCATTTAATTGCTATTTTGGGTGTACCATAAATGGTACATCTACATACTTTGAATCAACAGTACTTAACTCATATTATTTATACAGTAGATCTACCCCCGTTTTTTTCTAATACCAAAACATTCTTTTTCTGAGGTACAGCCAATGATAGGTGAAATACGTTCCTTGTGAATTGTTTTATGTTAATCTAAACTATTTAAGGCTCTGTGATTTACTGGATGGAAGTGCACAAATTTGAAATCATAAAGCAGCCACATACTTGCTTTCATATCACAGACTGTTTGGCTGAAATTCAAAACTACATTTAAACATATCAAAAAATAAATGCAACACTGTGCCAAATAAGACATCAGACTCTAGTGCAGCTGCTGTTTCATTTCAACATAAAACACAGTCAGTTTTCAGTTCCACAAATGCCATGTTATTTGTGCTACATCTTGCTTTAGTCTATTTTGTGGATCTTCAGTTATGTTTAAAATTGAGTAATGGTTTTAAATTGTAACTTATGAAAGCTTGAAAATAATATATATTTATATTAACTTAGTTGCTTCAATCTACGAAGTTATTTAACAGGCATATTTTCAGTTGAATGGTTGTAGAAAAATTCTCTCCTCGTTGTAATTTTACTATGTTTGAGAGAGCCAGCAGGCTCCATGCTGGGTGTGCAGCCTGATGTAGGGCTCGATCTCACAACCACGAGACTATGAAACGAGGCAAAAGCCCGGAGTCAGGCACTAAACCAAATGAACCACCCAGGCACCTTGTAGGTTTATTTTACATAGGTAGATACATCTGCAGGGGTTATTTAGAAAGTATTTAAATTCTGATTAGAATCTGGTATAATTTGTTCAGATTAATTATTGCTTCCTTTTCTTTGTGGTACCTGCAACTGGAAGAAACTCACTTAAATGATCTGAAGTGGGACCAAGCTCAAATTAAATGAAATGAGATTGCTAGTAAATTTTCATTTTACTTATTTTCTGTGATGTTTTTAACATCTGAAAAGAACACATGTAGTTTTTCACCTGAGTTTTGCATATTTGAAACCACTGGGAACCTTGATGTAATAATAATCAATATACATCACCATGATACTCATCCGTTTATTACAAATATTATGGATCATTTTTTCATTTTCACCTATTTTCTCCAAGTGAACATATTTAAAATAGAAAAGAAACATCTTATTCTTTGAGAGAATAATGTAATCATACCTGAGTATTGATTCTTATCGCTCCAATGGAAGGAATTTCATAGTAATAACCTGAAACATATACATATTTTTATATAGAGAGAGAACATCACAATAAATGACCACAAAATTTTTTTCTGGCTTCAGAGGAGAAAAGGCCATGTTTTTTTCACTTTGAATTCAACAAATACTAATATACCAATATCATAGATGAATGTGGAAAATGTTTCCTTAACGCATACCCCTAACAAATGCACAGGCTTTGTGACAAACTCCGCTACATAACTTAAATTGTATCAAATAACTGTGATTTTTCTATAAAACAGTAGGGAACCTGGCATTATTTAAAATATTTTTATTATTGGAGAAATTATTAAAGATACATGATAATGGTATCTGACAATTATTGTATTCATATAAAATATTTGCCTACACAGGACTTTCCTAATAAACTGAGGTTCTTTTTATTGTTATATGATCAGTTTGTCAAATAACATCTTGTTTTGTTTTGTTTTCTGTGTATATGGGAAATATGGACTCACTACACAAAATCTGAATTACCTAGGAATGTGTAAGAAGACTTTAAAAAAAAAACTTAACCACTTAGAAAAAATGTACAAACATGTCACACTTTCTCATATGTAAGTTTTATATAATTCATATATTCTTTCATTCTTATTTGATAAGTATTTACTTGATAAGTAACATTATCTATAAATGAAACACTGAATGATATTAATATACCATATCATATACCGTATGATCAAATGTCTGAATTTTTATACACTGTCACATAATGTCAATGTTCTCTACAGAAAATTTGTTCAACATCTTAGGCTTGTCTCTCTTCCGATAAACATTAGCTCCAACTTTATATTAAATGGTAAGATGTAGAACTAGTATCTATCAATTGTTTTTTAGTAATAAATGTGGTGGAGAAAAGAGATCTGTTACCTTTATTTTCACAGGCCATCCACTGAATAGGTCCTCTGTCATAATTATGTTGGCCAACTGAAAATGTGAATACACGTACCTGGTGAAGTGAAAAAGAGGGATCTGTTAGGCTGCATAAAATGGAACCAAATGGCAACACAAAACAGCTCAACCAAAAAATAAAAGCATGCTTTTCAGGTAATTAATGGGACAAGAAAAATGAAGGCCAGTAAATCTTTCAGGAAGTCACCAGACAGAAACCACATAACCTACACTCAACACAGACTTTAGTTACTAAATTTGAGACGGCACTTGGGTGCCCCGCACCATGTCCCAACCCTACGTCAGAATCATGACTAAGGTTTCATTAGCAGAAATGGGATCTTTTGGGCCCAACCAGCTACACCTGTCTCACCTGGTTAAAACATATCCACATACCTAGGCACTGCAAAAAATAATAAGTAAAAATAGTAATTCCCATTTCATAAATATGTGGGCTTCAAAAAAATTTTTTTAATGTTTGTTTATTTTTGAGAGAGACAGAGTGTGAGCGGGGAAGGGGCAGAGAGAGAGGGAGACACCAAATCTGAAGCAGGCTCCAGGCTCTGAGCTGTCAGCACAGAGCCCGACACGGGGCTCAAACCCATGGACTGTGAGATCATGACCTGAGCCGAAGTCGCCTGCCCGACTGAGCCACCCAGGTGCCCCTCATAAGTATGTGTTTAAAACAACATACAGAGAAAGGAGGTCATTATAATTTTGGTTGCTTAAGGCAATCATACTTAGTGATAGTTTCAACTACCTCTACACCATGAAAATATTTAGTACATACATATAGGACTGTGACGTTGGTTATTTTACTAACTTTCTACAAAGATGACTAGCATCTATAAATAAGTATGTTAAGCTTCCAGGATTTTTAAAGAGAATCAAAATATTGGCTGTTTCTAATGTGATGCAATACATGTAAATATTTTTAAACTATTCAATTCAACTGAGGTAGATTTTAAATTATAGGAATTTAAATGTTTACTGGAAGCCATTATATTTAATTATAAAATACTCTAATTTTATAATAATCTAGGACAAATTCAACGTCACAAATACTTAATAAAATGCCTATTTAGCATATATTGATTTTTACCAACTTAGTAATCTAAGAAAACCAGTATTTTAAGGTAAACATTTTAGTCTTTTCTAAAGATAAACATGCAGAAAATCACTTTTCCATGAATTCATGTTCTGGTTTGAACTATGTTAACAGCTTTTCTCTAATTCATGCCGATTGACTGTTTGAACTGACATTTTCTAATTGCTTTGCCTGTTTCATCTTTGCACATGACTGCAGAGCACAAATCTCAAAAGAGACTTCACATCTGTTTTCTGTTCCTCCACTGGTCGTGGCCACACAGAGATCACTTCATAACAATCCTGCCCCACAATGTACATGGGAGATGTTGCTGTTTCACTTGTAAAGTTTTATGTGAGCCACCCTTAAGCTGCACAGGTTTGCCTCAGCTAGTTATGTGAGAAGCCATTTGGTGGACACATCTGAATTTTAATCATCTCAAATTCTAAGGGCAAGTGACACATTCTAGGTTGACAGAAGTCGGTGACACCTATTTACCTCCACTCCCTCAATTCCTCAAAATGTCACAGTTTCATTTTCTTAAATTTTGCACATTTATTTTCTTGGCTCTCTATATAGTTCATATTTCAATATAGTGTCACTTCTTATGTAGCTGAACTTACTCCTAAATGGAAATATTTTTGTAAACAGGTATGCCACCCGACTGATAATTCAATTTAACTGCTATACCTCAAGCAATTGTCACATGAATTCACGGAAAAAACCCAGATGCTCCAGAAGGCACTTGGGAGATCTCCTTCGTAATGAACACTTGAAAGCATGTCTCAAATCTTCAATTTAAAGCACTGCTTTGTCTTGGTGTCTCTCTTACCACAACAGTGTTCTGGTAAAATATTTTCCACAAAGTATTTTCAGATAAAAAAAAATAAGGCTGCATGAATTATTATATTTATATCCCTGGAAGGTAAGCATTTCTACTAACATAGGGGTTATACTTAGACACACAGCACATAATTCTGACTGATGCTAATTCATCAAACAGTCCAAATAAACACGACTCAGCCAAAAAACCCTACCAGTAAAAAACAAAACAAAAACTTCCCACAAACAACAAAATAATTGTTGCTTTGTTTTACTCCAAAACTTTTGCCTAAGCCCCAGGTTTGCACATAGAAAGATCTGAGAAGTCATCCAAATTAAGAAATTCAGAATTGGAGCTGGGTGTAGAGGTGTAAAATTTTAAAGCACACTAAACATTTTGTGTGTGTGTGTGTGTGTGTGTGTGTGTGTGTGAGTGTGTGCCTCTTTTGTGTTCATTTTCCACATATATCCTCAGCCATTTGACTGAAAGTGGCATTAACGGACTGATTTATTCCCATGTTACAGATTTATAATCTGTACCCCTTTCCTTAATTTTTATTTGCCTTACTGTAGACTTTGTTAAAGACACCATTGTTCTGAAATTTCCCTCCCAATGGTCACTAAAATCTTAGGAACTACAAATTCAACCTTCTTTTTGTAATTTCTGCAACTGCCTTACCATTACTATATTTCCAAGATCTTTCTAAAATACCTAAGATGCTTATTTTTCTCTTGGTAGATACACACATTGTGCACACACACACACACACACACACACACACACACTGTATATATTTTAATGATTTTATAGAATGCTTAGAATTTTCTAATTTCATAAATATACACCTAGTTGAGAAAAAATTCAATATAAAGCACCCTAGCTTTTAAACTCTTTATATAACAGTGAAAACAAACCAACATAAAAACTATTTCAATCCCAACTGCCACACTCCTGTTGCATTTGTTTTGCTTTACACATTTTGCCAAGTTATGTGAAAAGAATTTTAACTTCACTGATTTCATACACACGTGCAGTATACATGTTACAGTGCATGTTCACGATAAACTCGTGAAACTTAAAAGACTACGTTTGCACCCTAACTTTCCACTTAGAATTTTAAATGGTTTCGTTCTTCCTAGTCTATGCTATATTACTGCCACCCTGTGGAACAGTGAATAAAGTAACTCTAAAATTCCTAATGCCAAATCCACAGAGATGATGGCTGTCCCTTTATTCCTCTGACATTTTCCACTTCTTCAAAGGTATTGTTCTTGTTTAGTTATAAATTTGGGGAAATCGAACAAGAATAGTTTCTTGAAATATGCCCAACGTAAGAATTAAATCACATTCTCAAAGATCTCTATTGTTAGGGTTTTTAATTAGTATATTTGCATGGTCCTATTTAAAAACAAGGAAATGACATAGAAAATCACTCAAAATACTTAATGAGTAGTCGCACAAGCTAACTATTTCATCTAAAGTCTCAAGCAAGTTACTTACTTTAAACCATGCCTACCAAGGCAAAGTCAACTTTGGTGGAGAAAAAATTTCTTTACTCATGCCTAGTAGTACATTTGTAATCACACTATGAGATTCGTGTAACAAATGCATACTGGAAACTTTCTAAGCGAAATAGTGCTAGAAAATGTGTTAAATGTTCCCTCACTAATCTGGATGATTTTAGTTAAGCTCAAGTTTCAAAATGTTTGCTTCTTTGAGAGTCATATATGACTCAGTCATAAATGGGCTTAAAATTATTTTTCAAAATCCTGGAGATCAGAGAAGTAACATGGGAAGATAGTATTGGATAAATACTTGACTGGGCTGGAACACTACTGTATATATTGTACCTGTTAAAGTGCCATATATTTAAATGAAAATAAATATTAAATGACAAAAAAAATGAAGAGCTGCTTGAGTGGTTTCAACTTCTTACCATATGGATCGAAGACAGGCTTTGGTGTTATTCAAATTAAATCTGTTTGTTATAACATGGAGCCTAAACTAGGCTAATAGTCAGCTAGCATACAAAAATGTGGACAGTTTCATTACACTTATATCATGTTAAATCCCTTATCTTTTTATTTTATGTTATGCAGACTTGTTCAGTGAATGTCAGCAAACTTTTTGAGGCAAAATAAAGTATACTTAATACACGTACCTTTTATGTACTCTATTATTCTTAGGGAATGAAAACTTTCTCCTCAGTTTTGTCTCGTGATTAGTTACATAAGCACATTCAAAAAAGTTAGGTATATAATTTTGCCTTCAGTTCCTTTAAAAATCAATTTTTCTCTTAACAGATTACTGTAATTCCAACAGTCTAATGTTGAATGTCAAGCCTGGCCCAGTTGACCAGAGAAAACTTTTAATTAACAACAAATTTGGAATATATTTAAAATATATTATTTTAATATTAAGTTCGATATTATTTAAAAATATATATATTATTAATTTGTTTCTTATAATACACCACTGTTTTACAACTTTATCCTACAATTTTGAACTTCTGCTAATCTGTTTTGTTTTGTTTTGTTTGTTGAAGACTAAAATACTTGTCTTCAATTAAGATTTTTCCAAAGCCACAGGGTCAACCTATTTTAAAAAGCCATAGGAATTTCTTGTTTCCCAGCAGAACCCAGTTACTGGAAACTGTCACCTCAACAATTATCAGTTACCCAGAGTTCAAGTTTAATTTACAATAGGCAAATCTCCAAGGAATAATGGAAATGAGACTATGAAGAAAAGAGGCCAATAAAACTAAAATAAAAACTTCAGCTATCGAAACATGTTAGAAAAATGATGTCAGAAATGGGTTTTATTAATTTACTGTGTGTACTAAAATTTTTGGCATTAAGCCTATAAAAACACTAGATTGGACTGAATATTTTAGGAGAAATTTCTACAGCGGTTTCCATAATTCACAAGTGTACCAGAATCTGGAGCCTTCGAATAACCCACATCCCTAGTTTTATAGCATTATGAAATAAATAAAAGTGTCCAAATTCACCTTTCACACTTAATTTATTTTATAAAGCCCAACGATCTGAAAGCTACTTGCAGCCTGCAGAGTTTTGATGGCTTAGTTTAATCCATCTTAACCTCTTAACGCTGTGAAAGCATGTCCCTTAGTGGTCAAGTCCGACTACACAGAAGGCTCTTGGGTGGGCAAATGATGATTGGCACAGCCGCAAGGCGGCCCGGGAGAAAGAGACAGATGACCAGCTATGTGCAGTCCGCGAGACGTTATGAAATTTGGATTACAGATCATTTAAATTCTTAACTCTGCCACTTAGTAGCTGTATGACTTTCAACAAGTTATTTAACTTCTCACATTTTGGTTTTCAGATATCCAAAATGGGGATGATCGTAATGGCAATAAAAATATTTTTATCCTATGATTATTCCCATTGTAAATGAAAGGATACATATAAAGCTCTTATGGTACATGGAAAATAATAAGATCAATCAATATGAACTATGGTAACGAAGATGATGATGATGATGAAGAGAACTACAACTTATAGAGTCAAATTATCAGTATTTCATGGGCAACATTTTCCATCAGTAACACAACAGCATTCCATGCCTCAGAAAGAACTCAAAATCATTGAAAATGACACCTTTCTAGAGGAGCAACTTTGGCTTGCTTTATTACATTTAGTGATAAATTAAAGACAAGACGCCAATATTGTCTAAATGCCACTGTGTCCATATGAGATATGTGTATAGGAAAGTTCCAGTCATCTGACAAAGGCAAGAATTTAGTCAAGAACTGTTGAATTTGTGCAAGCAAATAACATCAAACCACTTTAAAGAGGAAAACAAAATGCATTCGTCATACAGGTTTTGCAGTCGTGATCTTTTTTTTAAAATTTTTTTAATGTTTATTTTATTTATTTTTGAGAGACAGAAAGAGACAGCGTGAGCAGGAGAGGGCAGAGAGAGAGAGAGAGAGAGGGAGACCCAGAATATGAAGCAGGCTCCAGGCTCCGAGCTGTCAGCACAGAGCCTGACACACGTGAGGCTTGAACCCACGAGCCGTGAGATCGTGACCTGAGCCGAAGTCGGCCGCTCAAAGAACCAAGCGGATTTATCTCTCCCATGTCCTCCATGTTGCATGCATAATGACATAGATACACACCTTGGGACTATGTTGGTACTTAAAAATTATTAACAACGATTACAATGAATCACCCTCACGTTATCAGGTAATAAGGAAGTGATTTCTAGTTCTCCTACCCTCTGCATACATTTATAGTTCATGATAAAGGAAGAATAAGTGATGGGTACACTGCATTTCCAAGCAATCTGTAGCTTGGCCCAGACTATCATCAGCTGGGAGGTCGGAAAATAAGTGATAGACTGATTTAGTTCAGACATGCTTGGGTAAGGCCAAATACTTCATTGACACTGATAATGAGAACACTCATGAAAACTGTGTGTCAGACTTATTAGAGTGTATGGAAAGATGCCATCAGTACAATCATATTTTATATAAACTTAAACCTCCCTACTTATAAGATGATACATGCAAGAGTGGAACAACAATTCTGCTCCATATTTGAATTACATGGAAGTAAATATTGATGAGATGATTATCTTTAATTTTTTTTAATCTTTAAGTTTATTTTACTTATCTTTGAGAGAGGGAGAGAGAGAGAGAGCGCACGAGCAAGGAAGGGGCAGAGAGAGAGGGGAAGAGAGAGAATCCCAAGCAGTCTCTGCACTAACAGTGCGGTGCCAGATGGCAGGCTGGGTCCCACTAACTGTGAGAACATTACGTGAGCCAAAATCAGGAGTCGGCCTCTTAACTGACTGAGCCACCTAGGTGCCCCTAAATGATTATCTTTTAAAAGAAGAACAAAGTTATTGCGATGTTCTTACATTTTTTTTATTTTTGTATAGTTTACCTTAGGAGCAGATTGTGTATTTACAGGTATGTCTGCCATATCAGTAAACATTTAGCAACTACTATGCATCCAGCACTGTGCTACCCTCAAAGGATTCAAAAGTACATTTACAAATCAGCATAACCCCTACTTCATAGAGCTTCAAGCTCACCTCATAATGTGATGTTAAGATGATTTATTGTAATTGTCATCAATAAAGGTAAAATACCAACATAATCCCAAGGCATGTATCTATGTTACGTATCCACATGTAAGATGTGACAGGAATATCTGTTCGGTTCTTTAAGATAATATATATAAAACCTACAGGACTATTGCATTTTGCTCTTTTTTTTTTTTTTAATTTTATTTGAGAGAGAGAGACAGACAGACAGACAGACACAGTGGAGGGAGGGACAGAGGGCACAGAGAGAGAATCTCAATTTGAGAAAGAGAATCTGAGAGAGAATCTGCTCAGTGCAGAGCCTGACAAGGGGCTCAATCCCACAAACCTCGGATTATGACCTGAGCCAAAACTAAGAGTCGGACGCTCAACAGACTGAGTCACCTGGGCCGCCCCTGTTTTTCTTTTTAAAGTTGTTCTGTGTTATTTTTTAGAACAAGTTCCTTCACAGAGGGAAGTTCAAAATAAGAGAGCAGATAAATAATTAATCAAAAATGGTAACCTGAGAGAATGAAAACAGAGCAAAGATGGTGTCGAACACAGAATGATAAAGGGGTATGTGGGAAAGGGAGTGCTCTATGCTCCAGGAAGACTGAGCAGATATCTATGGTAACTGGAATGCTTAATCTGAGAAGAAAGCAGCTTCAGAAAAAGCAGAAGGGCGTGCCTCTTTAGGTCCATTGATTTAACACAAACAAAAGGCCATCCTGATTCTCCGTGATACAATTCTATCCAGAGATTAATTCAAGTGTATTTTCTTTACATTTTCTGTATGTCTTCTTATATACTGTTTGCTTCATGTAACACTCAACTTCCATTTTTCATTAGATTTTAGATAGTAAGGATTCTGTAAAATGTTTGGTAGTAGTATTACTCACACCTGAAGAGAATGTGTCTGATAATATTTTCCTTAGTTCAGGGAATAAAGTATCAACATTAATTTTATACTAAGAGAAACAAGTGTAAATAAATCTGTCAGAGAGGAAGACAGAAAGACATACACACACACACACACACACAACATGACTTTGACATGGATAATCTCTCTGCTGAGGGGCCAATGTTACTGGTGATTCCTGTTATCAACTCTACAGTAACTCCATAAATAACACATTTGGTTTTTTTGAACAAAAGCATATTTTCTATTCTAAAGCTGAAAAGTTCTTAGTAACTGCTGCAAGTGGCAAAATGTCTAAAATGAAGCTTTTTAGAAGCAGTCCATTTGTTACCCGGTATTACAATGTTTTACAAATCTCAGCGCCGCATATATTTAAACACTGCTTTCAAAGGCTTCATTCTTGCCCGATGGAGAAGCCAGGCAAAGACAGTAGAGAAGGCAACAAATCACTTTCCTTACCATCTGTTGAAAAATTAATTGACAATTTTCACTGTTACTATATAAAACACATACCCAGATTCCATAATTTGTAACTTGGTTTAGATTTTAGTGGGCTACAAATTATTTATTTCTACTATGGATCTGACAAATAGGAAAGACTTTGCTTATCATTTTTTAAATAACTAAAAAAAGTAACAATGCATCTGTCATGCCGTTATAATTTTGGCGACACTTTATTTTGAAATCCATGCATCATATTTTCCATTTGTTCTTATTCAATTTACTGGTTATTTTGAAATTTTCACGTTACAAATTTTTGATGCTTTTGCATTTTTTGATTAATTCTGAGAAGTAAGCTAGGCATCAGAGGACTATTTTCTAACTGGCTAGACAATCTTAAGTGTGTACTGTTAACCAATCTTTTTGCCATTCTACAGAAAATCAAATATCTTTAATTTGCTAGGCCTGGGAATTATCTTTCAACTCTGTGTCTGGTTTCACTTTCCTTTATTCATTTGTTTGGATTCTGTGATAGAGTTCATTTTAGTTTTGGCACCATTTTTAAGCAAGTGTCGTACACGCGGGTGAACCCTAAGGAACGGGACTGCTGAAGGTAAAGATCGTAACGTGAATGCATTTTAATATGGAACAGCTGTGTGAAGAGATTAACATGGACTCAGTTTTAAAGCCGTACCTATCTATAATCAGGTAGATTAATTCCCAAGAGTAATACACTTCCAAACAATCCAAACATTATGTTCTAATTCTTAAACCTTTTGGCCTCATTAAATTGTGCTGTATATCTGCAGCCTCATTCATCAGCTCTCCGGATGCACCTCATCACACTTACCTGCGTTGCTCTGAATGATTTCTAATGTCATCTGGGTGAAAAATGAATGTAAATGAAGCATTCAGCAGCCACGTTTATGCCAAGCAAGACGCTTGGGGGGAGGGGGGAAGGCAGAATTCAAAGAGTAGTTTTCAGAGTTTTCTGTTAAAGCTCATCCAACTTTATGACTTGGTAATTTTGATATTTTTTGAAAACACAAGGGAACTTTGTTTTAAAGGATGTCTTTTAAAATAAAGTTATAATCAAATAGAGAATTTTTAAGAGTATTGAAAGCATTTTACTACATCTATCAAATTTTATTTTTGCACACTGGCCATTCGAAAAATAACATGGCTAGGGAAATTCTGAGTAATAGATTATGTAACAAATATTAATTATGCATGTATGGGATTGGTCATACAGGGTTCTAGATCCCGTCACCATAAACATCTTTGCTGCAAGCAATTTCACTGCAAACATTTTGCGGTGTAAATATTGGCTTTAAGGCAATTTCACCATAAAAGATAAAATCATGAAATATAAAAGAGGGTCATTCATTTAAAAAGACACAACGAAAGATGGAAAATGAGTAACAAGATGTAAAGGAATTTATTTTGCGTAATATAAAATATTTGAATTCGTTCCAAACATATAATGTGGATTCAGAGCGATACTGCAAAATTCACTGCTCTTATTTTGTGGGTTAACCTAAACACTGGTCTTCAAAGTCATTCATTCATTGTGTTATACTTGTTTTGGTTTTTTTGCTTGTTCATTTGTCTCTTCCCTCAGCATTATACTTTTTTTTTTCCTCCTTTGTTTGCTAAAATCTCTTCCTTTGTTAAGAGAGGTATCAGTTTCCAAATACTAGGATGCATAATTGTCACTCAGTTTGCATTTTTTGTGTGTGCTGTGAAAGCCTTCTGCACTGTTGTTTCTTCTTGGCATACTGGCACATATCCATTGATAGACATTCCAAAGTTCTATAGGAAATGTGGGTTGACAACTCTGTGTCACAGTATATACCACTGTGAGGGCTAACAGTGATGTAATACAGAAATACACAGAAAAATCACAATTATACAGAATTATACAGTATAATACAGAAATACACACAATAATGCATTGAAGGAGAAAGAAATCTAACTTTCAACCAGTTTGAAAAAACAGAACTGTCAAACCAAACTACCAATCAATTATTTTTTTTTTATGTCTTATGTCAAAATTGCCTTATGGCCACTTAGTTATGAGGTGAAAATAATTGCAAAGAAAATCCTTATGGCAAAGATGTTTATGGGATTTTTGCTTATGGCAAAAACACTGAACATTCTGGGTCATGTACACCCTTACATGACAAAGGTAGACAATTAATTATCTTCCATATCAGTATCTGTGGGCTGTGACTCTCTCAGACTGAGTGGGTGGGTGGGAGGTAGGGAATTCTGAATAAGGAGAAGTTAGTTAGAAAGGGGTCCTCAAATTCATTCACAGCCATTTGAAGTCATATATGAAGTCCGTGTGTGTGTGTGTGTATATATATATACACACACACACACACACACACACACACACACACACTACTTTTGGTGGGTATATATACATACTCTATGCACACATATGCCCTTAACAAAAGCAATTAACTATACAAAATGATGTCTTGGCCAAAGAAAAATACACTCAAAGGTCTGACTTAAAAGTGATCATCTGCTATCATCTATTCACTGTTAATTGATATGGAACATGCGAATACCAACAGATGATTTTTTTTTGTTTAATAAAGTTTTCCCACATGAGAAAATGCGGGAAGCCATTACACTTCAAGGTAGAGTTCGTAAGAAGGACAAGACAGCAATTTTGCCATAAACATAATTACTACTTGTTCAGTTCAGGAAGCTATGATCTGCATCTATCTTTCCCTCCTCTTTCAAGGATCTCTGTCAATTATTTTTCTGTTTTGTATCTATAAGCTTTCCCTGTATGTCTCTGTATTAACCTGTAACACAGAATAATGAATTAGCTCTTCCATCCTTAAAAACAAAGTATGGAGATACACACACACACACCCATACCTGTGTGTGTATCTAAACTATGACCTTGAGTTCATGGTCTTAATTCCCCCGTGATATTTGCAAATATTTTAGAAAAAAATGTTTTATATTCAGATTTCTCTTTTCTTGCCCCTCGTTTACTTCTCAACCACCAGCTGGCTTTTATTCATACAATTTTATATTAGAAAGCTCATGCCAAAGTAGCACACATAGTCTCTTGTTACTGGAGATAAAATGGACAGAGGGGATGCCCATTTAAAATAGATATAGGGGTGCCTGGGTGGCTCAGTCGGTAGGCATCCAGCTTCAGCTCAGGTCATGATCTCACGGTTTGTGAGTTTAAGCCCCACAAGCTGCACTGACAGCTTGGAGCCTGGAACCTGCTTCAGATTCTGTGTCTCCCTCCCTCCCTCCCTCTCTCTCTCTGAAGTAAATAAACATTAAAATGTTTTCAAAAATAGATATAGGGGCGCCTGGGTGGCTCAGTGGGATAAGCGTCTGACTTTGGCTCAGGTCATGATCTCACATTTGGTGGGTTCGGGCCCTGCATCAGGCACTGTGCTGACAGCTCCGAGCCTGGAGCCTGCTTCGGATTCTGCTTCTCCCCCTCTCTTTACCCCTTCTCCACTCATGCTCTGTTTCTCTCTGTCTCAAAAATAAAAATAAATAAATAAATAAATAAATACACATAAATTTGTATGTATAGACATATCTGTGTATGTAGGTAAGCATATATGTGTAAGTGTGCTTATCACAAAAACTTTGCTACAGCCACTGAAATTAGAAACACAGAGACAATCAAGTATCTAATTCCAAGAACATCTTAATGTTTATGTTAGGTAAAAATAACAATTAAATATTGCAGAAACTAAGCGTTAATTTTCAAAGTTGCTTTGGCATTAATACAAGTGTGTGCCCTTAAGAAAAGTGTGTGTCCATAAAGCACAGGAGTCAGTATGTGAGCAAACAGAGAGACTGTTGCATAAGACTGGATTCATTAGTTTCACAAAAGTGAATGTGATATGAATCCTTTATCATGTGGTTTACTATGTTACAAAATGCTTTGTTTAAAAGTTTAGTTCCTATAAAAGGTGAAGGGGATGAGAAGCAGTGTTTCAAGATATTAATATTTAGACTGGACTTTTTTAGGATGCATAGAAGGAAAAATGGCTTTAAACCAGTAAATTCTTCATTTATTCAATTAAACAATTTGTGATAGTAGAGGATAAAAACTATTGCTTTCCTGATGACACAAATCCTCTTGTATTAAAACAAGGGAAAAAAAAAACGTTTATGCTATGCCTTCAAGACATGTTATTGTGTTAATCCTGGATGCAAATACAGTTTTCAAGGAGAAAAAAATTACAAATGTAGATGAAAATTACTTCTCTTTTTATACATTTTTTGTTAATTTAAATTTGTTAAAATATATACTCCTTAAAAATCAAGATTTGTCTGTGACAAATTCTGACATAATATGTAAAATTCATTGCCACATTAATTTAAGAATTCTTCCATTTTATTTTATTTTTAAATTTTTTTTTAACGTTTATTTATTTTTGAGAGACAGAGAGAGACAGAGCCCAAGGAGGAGAGCGGGACACAGAGTCTGAAGCAGCCTCCAGCTCCGAGCTGTCAGCACAGAGCCAGACACGGGGCTCGAACTCACCAATTGCAAGATCATGACATGAGTTGAAGTCAGTCGCTTAACCGACTGAGCCACCCGGGTGCCCCAAGAATCCTTCCATTTTAAAAGAAGAAAAATATCCAGAAGTAAGTGAGATTCCCAGTGGTAGGTTTGGATGATACATTAATAAAATAAAAGATGATTTATCTAAACTTGTATCCGTTTAAAAACAGTGATATAAATGGTGGGGCTTGTACTTATATACTTCTATCATAAAATCATATTCTTAAAATTATGACTAAATTTAAGGTGCCAAAAGGTCACTTTCAAATGATGAAAGTAAGATTAACTACTAGAATTTTGAGATACAGTTGAATTTTGATTACATTTGTTTTGAGTTCTTTAAAATATGGTAATGTTAGAATTATTTAGAACATTTAAATAAGGTGAAAATTCCTTGCCCCAAGTTATTTTCATAATTACATATTTGTCCTTTAATAGAAATCCTGCTTCCAACTTTTGTTAGATAGTCTCAATTTATTTACTGTCATGCATTAAAAACTATCTCCAAATCTGAACTCGCTGCTGGATACCTAGAGTTCAGAGGTAAACAAAACACAGGCCCAGTCTTGTGGGATCTAGTAATCCAGAGAGGGGACCAAGGAGAGCTCCCATGGGGAGAGTACAGTGTAAGGGACATGTAGGATCCCATACAGTGTGCTTTGGGATCAGAGCACAAGAATCCAAACAAGCCTGGAGGGGAGGGTGGTGTCAGGGACATCCTCTAGGGGGTGATGATTGCCCTGAATTTTGAAAAATGAGAAGTTACTAAGTAAGGTAATTAAATATACATTATATCTTAGATTAATGCACCTGGATCTTCCCATTTCTTTTCATTCTGATACTTTTTTGGAAAGAACTATTTATAACATCAAGTTATCATCTGAAAGTATTTGGTCAATGGTTCAATTTATTAACTGTTTCAAAAGAAATGGTTTCTCTATACAATTAAAAACACTAGGTCCTTAGGAAAAAAAGGGAAAAAAACCTCAACCTATGGATGAAACTTATGTCATAACATAATTACAGTATATGTAAGTATTCAAAGAGTATTAAAAAGATTTGTAGTGAATTTGATGTTTTATGTATGTGTATGTTTTCAATTCTTCGATCATATTGCAATCACATATAGGCTAAAAAGCACCTAGGAGTATTCAAAGTATTCTAAAAAATTTCGTCAATACTGTACCCAATTATTCACAATACTGTGTCTGCAAAACTATCTAAATATATTAATTCATCTTTTCCCTCTCTCCTTTTAATTCCTAAAATACATATAAAACAATCTACTACAGCTCATGATGAACTACACCTCTCCAAATGGTGAAAACAGCAATTAAAACTAAAGCGAATTGGCATTTTCTTCAATAGAGAGTTCTTCTGGATCAGTGTGTAATATCTGTTGGAATTCTTGAAACACAAGAAATAGCTTATGATTTATCATTACGTTCTTAATGGATCCTTAGCATTTTAGAAAACCGAATTAAGAATCATTCTCTTATCAAATGTGAAGAGTCAGTCAGAAAGTTGAAATAAACTGATGGTAGGATTGCTAGAAAGATAGTTACAGTTGATATCCTCTGCAGTATCAGCAGGTTTAGGTACATGGATGAACGTTCGAAATAGGTCTCCCAACAATACTTTTTTCTGCAGTTACATAATCACTGAAACAAATATATTACAACCTCAAAATTCCTGTCTTCACATTCCTCATTCCTTATGGAAACAGCATACTTTAAAAATATTATGCATATTAAAGAATTTGTCTAATATATTCTATTGAGTGTGTAAAACTGAATAAAGGAAACTTCCTCGAAAATGGTGCTGGGAAGCCAGAAGGGGAAGGGGGAGGTCTCAGGCCCTAACACCCCTCATCAGGTGCAGATCCCAGTAAGAAGAAGTACTTTGCATTTACAACAAAAACAGCCTACTTTCCCACTCCAGCAGGAGAAAGAACTTCTCTTTGCCCAGGAACGAGCTCAGCCAATAACAAAATATCTCAACTCAGCCAAGGAGAAACCATCGCCACCCTGAACGCTGGCTTTCCTCCAGTGGGTTTTGGCTCAAGCAGTGGTTTGCAACTCTCTCTTTTTTTTTTCCCTGCAGAGTTCCTCTTCTTTGATATGGATACTTGCCTACCGCTTGCCATAGCTTACATGTCCTGAGCTGGAATTCTTCTGCTATTCCTGAATAAACCCATTTTGCTGATAAAATAACTGGCTGTTTTACTTTTTTTTTTAATGTTTATTTATTTTTGACAGAGAGAGAGACAGAGCATGAGCGGAGGAGAGGCAGAGAGAGAGGGAGACACAGAATCGGAAGCAGGCTCCAGGCTCTGAGCTGTCTGCACAGAGCCTGACGCGGGGATGGAACTCACAGACCGTGAGATCATGATCTGAGCTGAAGTCGGACACTCAACCGACTGAGCCACCCAGGCGCCCCTGGCTGTTTTACTTTGAAAGTTGACAAAATAAAAATGATTTTCAAATAAGGATGCAATTTTTGCTGTTATAAATTGCTTCATTTGGAAATCTACACAACAATGTCTATATGAAGATAATTTTTAGACATATGTAGGAAGTTTTAGTATTACTATAATAAATGATCACAAAGTTTTCCTAGAAAAGCTTAAACTGTTCCTATTTTTCCATTCTCTTCTGGTTACTCTCTTCCTATAACATTTTCTCATACAGAATTTATACATAAGAAACAGATAGGATTTTATAGGTCCAAATTATTTTATTAATAAATTAGGTAGAAGGTAATTAAGGATCACATAAAAAGTATTAAGCTGAATAATTCTGTAACTGCGTCAGTGGTTTATAATCCATGATCCATATGACTTTATAATCAGCATGCTAATTTCCCCTCTTAGTGACCCTCCCTCACATCTCTTTAAAAACCACGTACATTGATACCAAAATGAAAGAAAATACTAGAAAATCACTCACTTTTTTATCTTTGTTGTATTTGGCAAATATCTCCTGGGCTCTCTCTTCTCCTCCATCCGTGAACAACATGATAATCTTATTGCAATTGGCTCTAGAAACATTATACTGTAAATAAAATTTAAAAAATGTGTATCATTCACACACAAAAAGGTAAGGAATATGAAGCAATAAGGAAAGAGCACGAACAGACTGCAAGGAAGGGTGTAGTATCTGTTCAGTAAGTATACTCTAAAGAACCAGTTCTCGGGTCAGGCCAGACCCATCTCTACAAGGGACTCTCCTCACCCCCCAGATATCCATGGGTCTCACTTCCTTTTGGTCTTTGATCAAATGTCACCTATCAGTGAAGAATTTGCTGAAAATGGCTTTAAATTGTACTCTCTCTCCCAGGTGGCATTTTTCTTCATAGCATTTTACATTGTTTTATGCATACAGTATGTATTTTATTTGTTTGCATTTTGTTCGCTTCCCCTGATTGAATGTTAAGTGCTGTAAGGGCATGAAGTTTTGTCTTGTCTGATCCTGAAGAGCCTGGCATGTAATAACTTCTCAGTGGTTGATTAATAAATGGATTTTAAATGGTTATGTCAGTTTTATGCCCCTGTAATTGTACCAGAAACAAATAAGTGGTATTAATGAAAAATGTGCATACCCTTCCACATGTATTTTCAATCCATTGACAAACATTTTTGCTCCCTGTCCTCTTCCTTCACCGTATTTTATTCACTTTACCGCCCCAAACTGCAAACTTCTAGTTGATCCCTAACACCCAGCACTCTTTTGTATCTTTGTAAAGGCTGATACCTAATCCCAGAATATCCTCCTATCCTCTCTCAATCTGCCACACATCCTCGAATCCTGAAAGACTCAATTCCAAAGATAAATCCTACCTTAAACCTTCAGGTCCCCAAAGAGTCAGACAGAGGAAAACAGTGATTAGCACCAAAGGGCCACTAAGATGAAGAACTAATTTAGAAACCTGGAGTTCTCTGAGGTCTGAAATCATCATCTCAAGCTCCTACTGTTGTGAAATGTGTTTGCACAAGTGTTGAGAATAAAAGATTTCACTACTTTACAAACGCTCAGCTTCTCTGAAAATGTCAAGCCTCCAGCTCAGTACTGCTGAATGGAGGTATAATGCAAGCCAAATTTGTCATTTAAAAATTTTTAAAGCCACACTAAAGAATGTCTGAAAAATATCTGAAATTAATTCTACTAATATATTTTATTTAACCTAGTCACCCCCAAAATATTATCAATTGAACATGGAATCCATATGGAAATTATTGAGATAATATACATTTTTTTTTCTTTCACACTAACTCTTCAAATTCTGGTGTGTATTTTATGTTTATAATGCATTTCAATTCAAACCAGCCGCATTTCAAGTCTCAACAGCCACATGTGATTTTGAGTAACATAAAGGCCATCACTGCCCTGGCCTTAAAATGATTACTATTTTTGAAAGAAATCATTCATTCTCTTGTAGTATTTAGGTTTCTTAAAAAAAAAAAAACATATCTCACTTTTCAAAGAAGATAAATCTCATTTCCTGTTGTAAAAGTTAATCAAGATAATATTATGCTCTACTGATGAAAAGATCCCATTTCATATAATGGCATCCCATTGACTAGGCCATTAGAACACTGGCAGTTAAAGCTTTAAACCAAGTATTATGAAAACTCAAATACTGACTAATATAATTTGTCACATTCAAGCATAGTTCTTTAAAGAAAGCCATCTGAAAATTGGACTTATCAAAAAGTTTCATATTTTATCATCAAAATGCTTTCGTGAAAGGTGTTGAAAATCCCTTAACTAGAATTAATTTCTTTGATGATTTCATTTTATCTACATATATGAGATGGGCAAAATAACACGTACCTAAAAGACTGTTTCATAAAAGTGATTCAAGGTTCTTCATTAGAACTTGGTTCCAATTTTGGAAGTAATGTTGGTATTGTTATTACTCAACGCAAATACGAGGGTAGGTAAGGACATTGGGGCGTGCTGATCATTTGTGTAATTAGAATAGTAATGGTTCCCAAGAAGGATAGATATTAGGACACACAAAAAAGGCGGAATGAAGAAATGTTTTGCTTTCAACAAGATTTTTCCCCAGGAGGAGCCTCCTGAGTAGACACGTGGTCCAGCAAAGTCAGCAACTAGTCAAAGGAAGTGCAACTATCTAAAGAATCACACAATCATAACAATTATATGTTACCGATTTGTAACAAATTAAGAAAAGGAAAGAACTCGACTATTTCAATAAAATGACAGTACAGTTGGTAACTTATTTTGTTATTTCATAACAAATTATATTACGTGTCTTCTTGCTTATCCTTGTGTTCTGTGTGGCCGGTATACAGCCCAGAATCTATCATACTTATATTTAATTTTTTTTTTTGAAAAATGCATCTCCGTATATTTGTAATATTTTCTGAAATGCAACTGAGGACTAATTCAAATCTTAATTTAAGGCATACTGTGGGATAAATGATACATTTAATTCTATTTGATACTTGATTTAGGGATCTTAATAATAGACCTTGCAATGACAAACAAAAAACAGAGAATGACATTGTGCAATAAGACGACTAGAAGTATTTGGAAGAGGTAACAAAATCCCCTTCAACTTTGAATAAGGCAAGGCATGACATGTGGGAAAATTACTTTAAAATGAAGAACTGTAATACGTAAGGGACATGTGGAAAGCAGGCCAGATGAGACTGGCTTCAGGAATAACTGAGAACAGATTAAAAATAATTTATAATTGTAGAGGCAGTACGAGAGGCCAATAGGAGTTAAATCATATTTTATCAGCAACTAGTAATGAATCTGGGAGTTAATGTGGCCTCTCTACTGAGACTGGCTCTGAAATAGTACATTAGGCTTGAGACTCCTTATCATTTCACAACTGAAACCTGAATAGGAGGGGACGAAGTGAGGCAAATTAACAATACCAAGAAGAGCAATTAAGATGCCACCAACTCGGTTTACTCAAAAGAAAAAGAACTGCTTTGAAAAAACTCCACAAACTTGTATTTCTTTACTACAGAAAGAATACATCTTAATCTAATGGTCAATTACATTTGAATTTCAAAGTTCTGAGTTTTCATCCTTCCATGAGCCAACATACATCATTTCATAAGCATATGCATTTTACCAAATGTAACTCCCCTGGGAACTACAACACTCAACTACTTGGCTTTTCTGTCTCCTTACTTGCTGATCTAATGCTATCTAATAAATATCACCACCGCAAACTCGGTATGTCTGAAACGGAGCTATTACTACCCTCACATACCTCTACTTAGATTCCTGGGTTACCAGCCACCTAGCATTCTAGTCCAGAGAACTATCTGATTATCACCACATCACCCTCCTTAACATTTTTTTTGCCTTTACTCCAACACCAGGATTTCTGTAACAGCTAAACTTAGAACACTCGTTAGACCATGTCATTCTCATATTATAAACTTTTCATTTGCTCCTAAACACCTCATTAACTGATACCCCATGGCCTTTTTATTTCCCTTGCAGCTCCCGCATTGCTATGTCCCAGCCATGCCAAACCACCTGCCATTTTTCCAATGTGCCATGTTGTCTTATACAACTGTGGCTTTGTCCATGTTGTTCTTTTTCTCTGAAGTGATTTTCCCTCTCTCGTGTACCTACCTAAATTCTACTCATTCTTCAAAATCCTGTTTTCAAGGAAATGCCCCACTTTCCTGACCTCCTTTGGGTAAGTCGAACTCCGCCTCAGTAATGTTCAAATAAACACACTGTGAATGCCCTATAACAGCACTAACGCATTGTACTAGGAATGATGATTTACCATGTCATGCTGGACCTTCTTGAGATCAGACAGCCTTGTTTACTTCTGCTATTCTAGCAATAGTAATGTGACAGGAAATTGTGAGGCACACAATAAATATTGGCTGAATGAACAAATGAATGAGGCAACCAATCAGACATCTTGAAAACTATTTTAGAAGCCTTACTTAGGGAACAACCAAGTCCGACTTGCAGACAAGACTGCATTTTAGGGCCTATTCGGTGACTCAGCAAATATGGTATGAATGATGAACTGACTCTGTATCAGACACGTGCTAGTCATTAACTATAGTAATAATGACCATGACTCCAATACCAAGGCAACAACTCACACTCACATGAGGTTTGCTATGTGTCGGGTTCTGTGGACAATCCTGTCTACGGCCCTCTCTGCTGTACATGCCATGGTGTAAGTGAGGAAACCAAGGTATAGAAAGGTTAGGTTCACACTCTCAACCATGGTGATAATAGTGCCTCATGAGAGATAAAAACCTGAATGACGACTCCTGCTCTAGAAGAGCTCAAAATGACAGACAACATGGCCACTTGAAAACACTAGACCACAGCGTGAGTTACGTGCTATGGTATGGGGCAGGCAGCAAGCATGACGGAGTCTGAGAGTCTAACTGGAGACGTGGATGGGTGATCTGGTGAGGGAGAGATCTTCACTGAGGAAGAAATTCCTGCTCTGAGACTCATATCCTATTCCCCTTAATGTCTGCCATTTGGACCTTTGTGGGCATTAAGTAACAACTTTAAGAACCAAATAGATGTTTGAAACTAAAACATTTCTACCAACCACTGGATGACTGAAAAACACAAGTTTCCACATAAATATGGCAGCAACTGAAATAAGAAAAAAGAAATGATATTCTAAATATGCCAACTAAGTTTGAAGTGCTTATGCAAAATTAAATAATTATCGTATGAATGTTTCTTTTGGAAAGAGAGTTCAAAGAGATGATGGAAGAGAAGATCTAAAAGGAAAAGAATGTCTACACGGTGTATGCCTTTGAGTTCGGGATTTAAAAATAAAAGTAGTTCAAAGATTTCTACTGCCTGGACACATCTGCTTTTTAAATAAAAGAAAAACAGCAGTTATGTAACTGATAGTTACTGGTAGTACTAACTACCAGCCTACTGAAATTCATATGCTATGATTCAGTAATAAAAGAGAAAAGGGGATGGTATGGATACTTACATTAAGCAGCTGTTCGAAAGCAAAACTAAAGCCTTTCTTATAGTCTGTGATTCCTTTTGCTGTGATGTTATTCACTGCATCTTTCAGCACTTTCTTATTTCTTACGTTGGCTTGGACAAGGTGCTGAAAACAGCTCACATCCTGGGCATTGCTGTTAAACTGTGAAAGACACAAAAGTAAATACACAAATGAACATGAAAATCAATCACACAATTTTAGTTGCATTTGTGACTTCTACGTCCCAATCCTGTTGTGCTTTTTCTTTCATAAAGGAAAATGAGTAAACTGGTAACTGAAGTGCACTGAGGATCAAATAGCAATTTTCATCTAAGCCTCCCTCCTACTGTAACCCTGAGCCTGTGACTCACCTTCATGAAGCTTAGCTTCTCTGATTATGAATTTGGGACTTTAATTATGTAAGATCCCTTTCAGCTCTCAAATACCCGAGCATTTGGGGGGGGGGGGGAACCCAACAACAACAAACAATGAAATGTATTCAGAATCCAGAAATGATATGGAACAGGTTCAAGGAGAAACTAGCCATTTGCTTGCCTCTCATAAGGAAAAGCTAGGAGGGAAAATATTACACTTAATGACAGGAACAGGTTTAATGGAGGAAAGTAATATGAAAGAATTAGGAACAATGGGTGGCCTTTCAGAACCATCACTCCACAGCTTATATACAGAATGTCGTGGAATCATGAAGGCAAGGCTAAGGGCAAGCAGGTCCTGGAAGACAGGTTTTGCTCTAAGTGACGAGTCCCTGAACCACAAGGATGCTACAGGAGGAGAGAATGTAAACTTTGATACCTGTCCAAAAGTGAAAATCTAACAATCATCACCAAAGCAGTATCACCAACCCCACAAAACGTGTTCACATAGTTCACTGGGCATTTCCAAAAGAACATAAGAACAAGAGAAGTAATGCAGTGAGATCCAGGGCACTAGAGGTCAGTGGGATCATCCTACCGTTGATCAACTCTGCTATTTGTATGAGCCACTTGGGCTCTTGGGGCCTAGAGTCACATCTGCAAAATGAAGTTAATAATAAAAACATATTTTCTAGAAGGTAGGGGTCTGGCCAGATGAAGTGCTGGAGATATTCTTAAAAACATATAATTAAATAATTTTAACAGGTGGATCACAAACCAAAATATAAACTTTGTAACTGATCACATACTTTTATAAATGTAAAACATCATTCCTTTTTTTTTTCCTCTGGAAATCACTGAAGCTTAATTATAAGGTGCACTGCACATTTCATTAATTCAATAAGCAAATGTTTACTATCAGCCTGTCATAGGTCAAAAATTATGGCAGGTGATGGTTTTATGCCTTCAGACATTTAGTAAATTATGCACAAACATATACATACATATAGCACATATATGATGTCTGCCTTCTGCTGCATTTATTCTAGAAATATTAATTTTTTCCTCTTTGCAAATATCCTACAAGATAAGTATTATTACTATTCATGAGGAAACTTAAGCACTGGGAGGTTAAATAACTTGCGCATTGTCACAAAGCAAATAAGAGACAGGATCAGATTAGCACTGTGACACAGAGTCTGGGGGATTTTAACTATTCTTATAGAGCCTCTTACTGTATTACAATATATTATGATTCATTCTGTAAAGCGATATAATATTAGTCCCTAGGAGACAATATAATGAGTGGGTTCTAGTTTGTACTGTGAGCAGTCAGGGGGAAATTCCTGTGAGAAATGACATTTCCTGTGATTCTAGAGAAATGCTTCATTTAAGACTATGGAGGAAGGCAAAAAGAACAACAATGTAAAGGGCTATGATGTTAGGGGCAGAGAGAATACTTTCAGAAAAATATAAAGGAGGAGAGTTTAGCTCACTCACATATGACTGAGGACAATGACATAAAAGGAGTTCAGAGAGGGAAGCAGGGCTAGATCATTCAGGGACTAACAGAAATGCTGAAGAATTGGGATTCGCTTTTCTGTCAAATGGTAAGTCACAGATTTTAAGCCACAAACAAAACAATTTAATGTAAAATTTTAAGAGATCATCTGAGCTGCTGTTTGGTAAACAGATTTAAGGTGAGCAATATTTAAAGGAGGGAAAATTATTAGAAGGCTATCGTAGTAACCTAGCTGAACATAATAAGGGGCTCTTGATTTGGAGACGGTGAGAACAGGAGGGGGTACAGATCTATTTTGGAGGAAGAATCCACAGCATATGATGGTGAAGTGGGTGTATAGCTGAGGAAGGCAATAGTGCCCTAAATGCCATGCAGGTGTCTGACATGGGCATCAGGATGGTGGAGGGTAGCAGGAGTGATAGGTTCAGGGGTACCTGGGGAAAAGACCAGGGAAGTGTAGAGCTCAAGGGAGGGCGAGTTTTCATAAATTCCAAGTGTGAGACTCAAAAAAAATCTTGGCTAAAGGTTAAAAAAAAAAAAAAAAAGAAGAAGAAGAAGAAGGCTTCAGCATAGAAATTTGGTTTAAAACCTTGCATGTAACGATTCCAAACCCAGATAAAGACCCCACTAAAAAGGAGTACTATAGACCAATTTCCCTGATGAACATGGATGCAAAAATCCTCAACAAGATACTAGCCAACCAGATCTAACAATACATTAAAAGAATTATTCACCATGATTAAGTGGGATTTGTACCTGGGATGCAGGGCTGGTTCAAAATCAGCAAAACAATCAATGTGATACATCACATCAATAAAAGAAAGGACAAGAACCACACGATCTTCTCAATAGATGCAAAGAAAGCATTTGACAAAATACAGCATCCTTTATTGATAAAACACTCAAGAAAATAGGGACAGAAGGATTATACCTCAAGATTGTAAAAGTCATATATGAAAGACCCCCTCCCTGCTAATATCATCCTCAAAAAAACGTAGAAAAACTGAGAGCTTTACCCCTAATGTCAGGAATATGACAGGGATGTCCACTCTCGCCATTGTTATTCAACATAGTATTGGAAGTCTTAGCCTCAGCAATCAGACAACACAAAGGGATATAAGGCATACAAATCAGCCAGGAGGAGGTCAAATTTTCAATCTTCACAGATGAAATTATACTCTATATGGAAAACCCAGAAGATTCCACCAAAAAACTGCTAGAACTGGTCCATGAATTCAGCAAAGTTGCAGGACATAAAATCAATGAACAGAAATCAGTTGCATTTCTATACACCAATAATGATGCAACAGAAAGAGAAATCAAGGAATCGATCCCATTTACAATTGCACCAAAACCCATAAAATACCTAGGAATAAACCTAACCAAAGAGATGAAAAATCTGTACACTGAAAACTATAGAAAGCTTATGAAAGACATTAAAGAAGACAAAAAAAAATGGAAAAGCATTCCATGCTCATGGATTGGAAGAACAAATATTGTTAAACTACTGATACTACCGAAAGCAATCTACATATTCAATGCAATCCCTATCAAAGTAACACCAGATGAACATAAGGGAAGGGAAACAAAAATAATATAAAAACAGGGAGGGGGACAAAACAGAGAGACTCTCAAATATGGAGAACAAACTGAGGGTTACTGGAGGGGTTGTGGGAGGGGGAGGGGCTAAATGGGTAAGGGGCACTAAGGAATCTACTCCTGAAATCATTGTTGCACTATACACTAACTAATTTGGATGTAAATTAAAAAAATATATAAAAAAGTAAAAAAAAAAAAAAAAGAAAGTAACACCAGCATTCTTCACACAGCTAGAACAAACAATTATAAAATTTGTATGGAACCAGAAAAGACCCCAAATAGCCAAAGCAATCCTGAAAAAGAAAACCAAAGCTGGAGGCACCACAATCCCAGACTTCAAGCTGTAATCATCAAGACAGTATGGTACTGGCACAAAAACAGACACTCAGATCAGTGGAACAGAATAGACAACCCCAAAATGGACCCACAAATGTATGGCCAACTAACCCTTAACAAAGCAGGAAAGAATATTCAGTGGAAAAAGTCTCTTCAGCAAAGGGTGTTGGGAAAACTGGACAGCGACATGCAGAAAACTGAACCTGCACCATTTTCTTATATGATATACAAAATGAAACTCAAAATGGATGAAAGATCTAAACATAAGACAGGAAGCCATCAAAATCCTAGAGGAGAAAGCAAGCAAAATCCTCTTTGACCTCAGCCCGCAGCAACTTCTTACTCAACAAGTCTCTGGAGGAAAGGGAAAGAAAAGCAAAAATGAACTACTAAGACCTCATCAATATAAAGAGTTTCTGCACAGTGAAGGAAATAATAGCAAAACTAAAAGGCAACCAACGGAATGGGAAAAGGCATTTGCAAATGACATCTCAGATAAAGGGCTAGTAATCCAAAATCTATAAAAAACATCACATTTAACACCCAAAAAACAAATAATCCAGTGAAGAAATGGGCAAAAGGCATGAATAGACACTTTTCCAAAGAAGACATACAGATGGCTAACAGACACAGGAAAAAATGCTCAACACCACTCATCATCAGGGAAATACAAATTAAAGCCACAATGAGATACCACCTCACACTACTTGGAATGGCTACATTAACAACTCAGGCAACAACAGATGATGGCAAGGATGTGGAGACAGAGGAACCCTTTTGCACAGCTGGTGGGAATCCAAACTGGTGCAGCCACTCTGGATAACAGTTTGGAAGTTCCTCAAAAAATTAAAAATAGAATTAACCTAGGGCGTAGCAAATGCACTACTAGGAATTTATCCAAAGGATATAGCTGTGCTGTTTCGAAGGGGCACATGCACCCCAGGGTTTACAGCAGCACTATTGACAATAGCCAAAGTATGGAAAGAGTCCAAATATCCATCGACAGATGAATGGATAAAGAAGATGTGGTGTGTGTGTCTATATATATATACATATATATATATATATATACATACATATACATATATACATATACATATATACATATACATATACATATATACATATATATACATATGCATATATACACATATACACATATACATACATATACATATAAACATACATACATATATATACACACAAACACACACACACAACAGGGTATTACTAGGAAATCAAAAAGAAGGAAATCTTTCCATTTGTAAAAACGTGGATGGAACCAGAGTGTATTATGCTAAGTGAAATTAGTCAAAGAAAGACAAATATCCTATGACTTCACTCATATGCGGAATTTAAGATACAAAACAGATGAACACAAAGCAAGGGAAGCAAAAATAATACAAACACAGGGAGAGGGACAAAACATAAGAGACTCTTAAATAGAACAAACCGAGGATCGCTGGGGGCGGGGGGTTGTGGGGGGGATGGGCTAAAAGGGTAAGGAGGATTAAGGAAGACACTTTTGGGGATGAGCAGTGAATGTTATATTAGGGGATAAATCACTGGAATCTACTCCTGAAATTATTGCACTACATGCTAACTAAATTGGATGTAAATTAAACAAAAATAAAAATAAAACTTTAAATATAAAAGGGAAGTAGAAAAATGAGTCCCTAAGACAACAGTTGAAATAAGTTTGCATGGAGGCAGGAAAAAAATCAGTAGACTGGGCTATTTGGGGTGACAAGAGGGGAAAAAATAGGTCTCAGGAGGAAAAACACTGCAGTTCAGATACAAAGATGGGGAATTCAAAGTGCCCACTGAACTCATCCACATTATACAATGTCAGTGGAGGGGGCAGGGCCCCCCCACACACACTGAAGCACAATGGGAAGTGGTAGAACATGCAGAGGCACGTCTTCCACATCTTCAAAGCACTTCGGCTGGGAAGAAAGAAGAAAAAGATTAGGGTACCTCTAAGGGTAAGCCTGAGGTCAAGAAAAGGCTTCCCTCAAGTGGAGGGTCACTAGAGCAAGAGAGGTTCATATCGAAGAGCGAAGGAAGAAAAGATGCAGGATAGTAGAGAGCGAAATACAAAGTTCTTGTGAAGGTGGGAAGGACACTTACAGCCTATGTGTGGAGGAATGACCCTTGAATGTGCATCGACTTCAATGTTCCAGGTAAAGAGCACGGGCTGAGTACCGATGCTGGGTGTATGCATAGATTAGGGGTTGAAAAGGTGACAGTCAACATCTGAACAGCAAAGCAATCAATGTAAAGTAAGGGAGGGGGCACCTGGGTGGCTCAGTTGGTTAAATGTCAGACTTCAGCTTAGGTCACGATCTTTCATTTCTTGAGTTCCAGCCCCAAGTTGGGCTCCGCGCTGACAGCTTTAAGCCTGGAGCCTGCTTCGGATTCTGTGTCTCCCTCTCCCTCAGTACCCGCCCCCTCACCGGTTGATGCTCACTCTCTCTCTCTGTCTCTCTCAGTCTCTCTCCGTCTCCCTCTCTCTCTCTCCCCCCTCTCTCAAAAATAAATGAACATAAAAAAATAAAAAGATAAAGGGAGGAGATGGAAGGTTTGGAGAGAATACAGATAAAACAAGAAGGAAAATGTCCTGCACAGATAAGTGAGTTCTTTCTCATTTTTATTTGAACACTACTTTCAGGTACATCATATATATGAAGAAAAAGCTCCAATACATATTTTTTGCTTTTTCCATAAAATCAAATGTTGAAAACTTAGTATCTTCAGATCTAAATTCCACTGCCTCTTTCGTTCCATTCTTTGATAACTTGACACAATCTTATCTTACACATTCTATTTTGAAAACAAAAGAATGTGAGAATTCCCATGTTAGAACGTTTAAAAAAAGTTTGCTAGTACATCAACAGTAAAATATCTGACTTTAGAGAATTATTAGAAATGGTTATAGGAGATGTTATTAACTGATTTAAATGACGAATCATGATAAAATTAGAAGTTATGCGGAAAATGAACACTAAATAATGTATTGCCCTGAGTCTTTTGGTTGGCCTTGAACTGCTTTTAACACATAAGAATGAAGCATCTCGTTAAGTCACTTTAACAAACTGATTAAATGTAAATTCAATTCATTAAATACAAATTCAGTGGTGTGTAACAGAAATTCTCTGATTATACTCATAATAAAATTCATAAATAATGCAGAGAAACGAATAGCTTACAAAGTCTAAGTCCCTAGAGCGAATCTTACCCTCCTAGGAAAGGGATGAGAAAGTTTAAAAGTTCTAAATTAGGCAAATGTATATTTCACAGACACCTTACACTCGTCCGCTTTTAGAGTAGACAAAAAGAACAGGTTTATTTTCACAAGCTGAAACTGCAGTCTTTGGTAACATGTGCCTAGACGTCAATTTATAAACCACATATTTAATACATGAATCATACATATATTAAAAACCTTAGGGCAAAGTTCACTAATATAGTATTACAAAGCTTCGAAATTGTATCCTGTGAACAAAAATTGATTTAAGGAGGCCAGTTTTTGTCATCTACTAAGAAAATGCTTTTAAAAAAAAATGTATATTTAACTAATCCTACAGAGTCAGAAATCCAAACTAACACACTGATTCCTTTCCTGATCCCAGAAAATTCAGCTGAGTAGATCCCTTATTAGAACTGCTGAGAAAATTGCTGCTAGCATGCGGAAAGAGAAAGAAGTGTGGGACAGAGTGAGCATGTGGGGTATAAATCCAGTGGGACTTTGTATCCCTGCTCCAGCAAATGAACATTCTTTCCTCTCCTCCTTCCCTATCACCTGTTCCTCTGCCTACCTGCAACACTTCTCTTTCTCACTTGGTTGTTGTTCTTACCTCAACAGTTGTTCTTTACAAAGGGCTTTCCTGACCTTCCCTGACTAGATCCAACCATCCCACTGTAACCTCTCCTAGGCCTAGATGGATCTCTTCTTTACAGAATACAACACAGTTAAATTTCCTATTTCTTTGTATGGTATCCTGATAGATGTCTCCTTTGGATTAGAAGTCCACACAAAGAAAACAGCCATCCCACCATTGCAACCTTAGCACTTGGCATATAATAGTATGCTATAAATATCTAATGAGTATATGAATGGAGTTCCATTAGAAAACAGTGTGAAATGTTGACCAAAATCAAGTTATAGGAGTGCCTGGGTGGCTCAGTCAGTTAAGTGGCCAACTTCAGCTCAGGTCATGATCTCGTGGTCTGTGAGTTCGAGCCCCACATCAGACTTTCTGCTGTCAGCGTGAAGCCGACTGTGGGTCCTCTGCCTCCCTCGTTCTGCCCCTCCCCCGCTTGCATGCTCTCTCAAAAATAAATATTAAAAAAATCCAAGTTATAGATTTCTAAATGTAGAAATTATATTTTAGCTCTACAATATGTTCTTAAACTTGTATATTCCTAAATATAAGTGTTCTGTCCAAATAGACACTATTCAAACACCCAAATGAAGATGTACGTAAAACACTTAATCATAGAGACTGACACAAAGTAGATGTTAAGTCAAGTGCAACTCTATCTTTTAAAAAAATAATTTTACTATAAACATTAGTATGCTCAATTCTCAAAACAGAACAGACCCTAGATTAATGATGAACAATATCAGCTTTAGTGGGTTTTAAATAAAGTTCACTAACAGGACGATACAGGTATCCTTCAAACACTAACTTAATGTCTGAAACAGCCTCTGAGATAACCATCAACAATAAATTTCAATGCTTCCAAAGAACCTTCCTGTTAAATATCACAGTCAAATACACCCATCAAATTAAAAGATACTTTCAGAGCCAAAATAAATCACTAACCTTTCAAATGAATTTAAACTCCTGGTTTTATAAAGACAGTATTTTTGTTCTCATGTACTCTGCTAAGTAAGAAATCATTTCACAAAATACTTCGGACAGACAGAACTCTGTTCATTGAATTCACCTTGGATAAAGATGATGAAATGTTGGCACTGTCTTGATACACACCATAAGTCGAAGTAGCATCAAGTCCTTAGAAAGCAAATTTGTTGGGGCGCCTGGGTGGCGCAGTCGGTTAAGCGTCCGACTTCAGCCTGGTCACGATCTTGCGGCCTGTGAGTTCGAGCCCCGCGTCGGGCTCTGGGCTGATGGCTCAGAGCCTGGAGCCTGTTTCCGATTCTGTGTCTCCCTCTCTCTCTGCCCCTCCCCCGTTCATGTTCTGCCTCTCTCTCTGGTCCCAAAAATGAATAAACTTTGAAAAAAAAAATTAAAAAAAAAAAAGAAAGCAAATTTGTCTACAAATGGCACCCTCATGGGGTGTTCTAACACATCTTCACAGGGCACCAGGTCTACCTTTGAAATGGTTAGCAGGCTCAAGTAGTTTTCCTCTAGAAATAGTAAAAATTATGGGGCGCCTGGGTGGCGCAGTCGGATGGGCGTCCAACTTCAGCCAGGTCACGATCTCGCGATCCGTGAGTTCGAGCCCCGCATCGGGCTCTGGGCTGATGGCTCAGAGCCTGGAGCCTGTTTCCGATTCTGTGTCTCCCTCTCTCTCTGCCCCTCCCCCATTCATGCTCTGTCTCTCTCTGTCCCAAAAATAAATAAATGTTGAAAAAAAAATTAAAAAAAAAAATAGGGGTGCCTCGGTGGCTTAGTAGGGTAAGCGTCTAAGTCCTGGTTTCAGTTCAGGTTATGACCTCACAGTCATGGGTTCAAGCCCCGCATCAGGCTCCACAATGACCATGGAGCCTGCTTGGGATTCTCTCTCTCTCTCTCTCTCTCTCTCTCTGTCCTCACCCCACTTGTGCTCATTCTCTCATTCTCTCTCTCAAAATAAATAAGTAGGTAAACAACAACAACAAAAAACGCCCACCTCAAATCCAGACCTGCCTGCTTTGAAATATGGGTAATTCTTGAAATTACAAAATACAAGTGAACTTATTTACATAATCTAAGTATAATAAATAATTTATGTAACAAATTATATTATGCAGGATTATTTATTTCGACAAATTATCTAAATTAAATAAACTATAATTTTGTGTGTCAAGTCTTTACAATTATGATATGAGAAGCTATCCACACTTTGGACACCAGATGGCGATGCAGGAAAATAAAAGCAAAGTGAACAGAGGATATGATCTTTAAAATCTTGGTTAAGTTTTATTCCTATTTTAAATATTTTTATTTTCTTATTTTTACAGGAAATTTAAAAATGGGAAATATTATAAGGCAACAAAATGGTTATCCTAAAACTCAGAGAAATAGCTGATAACATTTATCCATACACATATGCACATAATCAGTTAAGAATGATTTTTCAAGTTTTTTAGCTATTGCCAAATTAACTTCCAGAAATTGTGTGCCAATTTATAATATTTTTGTAACAGTCTCACTCCACTTTCATGAACACGTAACATTTTTATTTGCTAAATCCTAAGTACAAAGATTATTTCAATCTTTTAATTACTTGAATTTTCTTGATGGCTAATGATGTAAAACTTTTTCTCATATATTAATTTTCATATAATCTTGTGAGTTGTCTTATTTTTATTTATAATAAACTAAGATTTAGAATATACTTCTAGAACATTTTTTATTTACTATTTCTATTACTTCACCGACTTCTTACTATCAATATTAATAATAAAAATATCAGCTAACATATATTGAGAATCACAACAGTGCCAGGCTAAACACTTTACATGCATTGACTCATTTAATCTTCACCAAGCTTACGGTTTTAGTTTTAGTTTTTAAGATTTAAAAATACGCAATGCTTCACGAATTTGAGCGTCATGTTTGCGCAGGGGCCATGCTAGTCTTCTCTTTATTGTTCCAATTTTAGTATATGTGCTGCCAAAGTGAACATTGGTTTTACTTTTAATAGTGTCCATTATACAATTGATGAAATGAGTCTGACAGTGTTAAGCAAAGTGCCCCAAATCACACAGCAACCAAGAGTCAGAGCCTTACTTCAAACCCAAACAATCTGACACACTTTTCTCTACGGTGTCTCATCATTTCCAACTGATACCAAAAAAAGTAAGCTGCCATATCCTGTCATGCTACTTTTCCCACACTTCCAGTTGAACTTTGGAACTTTTTTTTTTTAATACGATTAAAATTGCATTTACCAATAAATTCTGGACAAACTGACATCTTCACATGAGTCACCTTTTCATTTCAAGAAGCTATTATTCCACATTCATTTCTGTATATTCAACTCTTCTACTTACACCTCATATTCTTTTCTCTTTTCTACAATGCAGATCCAACATATATTATTAAAAGTTTTTCTAGGTAATTCATGATTTTTGCAAACATCGTGAATAGGATTCTAATTTCTATTATTAATCCCTGTCCAGGGAAAACCAGAAGGGGTGGTCACCCTTGCAAGTTAGAGATGCTATAAATATCTTTGTTGATAGCACTATGGGACTTGAACACTCTAGTCCTCAACATGACATGGTTGTTGCCCAACACTGGCTGCTGGTTTATGGTTTCCTTGGCCTATTGGATAAAAAAAATTTATTAAAAAAAGTTCTACTTTTCAATCCAACTTAAGAAAGTCAGGTCTAACCCAAGTCCTGCCTCTAGAAAGTATCAATGTCCACAGACAGCTGTTTCAATTATCTCCTTGGAGCTATAAATTGCTTCTTTTTGGAGGGGGGAGCTTTAGCACATCAACTGGAAAGGCCCCCAATTTCTAAAATCTTATCATTTAGATAAGATCGTTTTAACTATTAAAAGAATTAATAAAAGGAGTAATGAATTCTGTAAATGTCAAAAGAAAGTCACATCAATAAAATAGTGAAGATATTGACATTATTGACACAAAATTTATGTTTGCCTATAATTATAAAACATGGGCCATCTAAACTTTTGATAAGCATTTTTACTTTTATTTTATTTATTTTTTTTTAAATTTTTTTTTCAACATTTATTTATTTTTGGGACAGAGAGAGACAGAGCATGAACGGGCGAGGGGCAGAGAGAGAGGGAGACACAGAATCGGAAACAGGCTCCAGGCTCCGAGCCATCAGCCCAGAGCCCGACGCGGGGCTCGAACTCACGGACCGCGAGATCGTGACCTGGCTGAAGTCGGACGCTTAACCGACTGCGCCACCCAGGTGCCCCAATTTACTTTTAAACAAATATTTCAATTAACATGAATCACGATGTGCTGAAAATTCAGTCTGTTGACTTTTTGTTGAAATGTTGAGTGAATTTCTGAATAAGCCCAGTATCATTTTTAATATATTCTATTCATATTATCATATAGAAAACTCTTAAACAGCTCTAGTTATATGCATTTGGAGTTTCAAAAAATTGAGAGTATTTGTATTTAGCTCCCTGGCTCATCTCTACTTGATATTTATGTTTTCTTTCTCAACCATCATTTTGTCAACCACTGTGCAATCCTGATTCCACAGCACTTGTCCAGCTAGAAATATGGGCAACTTTCTCATTATCAGTCTTAAGATGTAACAAGCATATCAGTAGTATTTCTATCGCAAGTTTTTTTCATAGCCCTGTGGAAATTTGAAAGCCAGCTCCCAAGGATGAAACTTTAATGAAATGACAAAATGATCATAGCTACTCTGATTTTTTCCTCTTTACCAACATTATGATGCAGAGTTGACCAATATGCTAAATGTTTGTATGGTACCTGAAGCCGATTACTTGGAACATCTTTCCTAGTTGAAAAAAAGATCAATTGTGAGTTTGGCTGGATTTGCCTGAAAAACTCAGAGAAGGATATACATATCTAAAGTATTTACAGAGAAGAGATGCTAGAGTCAGATAAAATAAGTAAGGATGACTCTAATCATTTAAGAACACAAACATATTTAATCAGTGATTGAAATTTATTATAAAATTCTGACAACTATGTAAGACTCCCCCCTCCACTCTTATGACTAACTAAGAAATAGACTCAATTGAAAAGCACCACTATGCGCCTTGCATTTTTTTCTTTTTCAAAAAAATTTTTTTAATGCTTATTTTTGAGAGAGACAGAGACTGAATGCGAGTGGGTTAAGGGCAGAGAGAGAAGGAGACACAGAATCCGAAGCAGGCTCCAGGCTCCAAGCTGTCAGCACAGAGCCCGACACGGGGCTTCAACTCACGAGCTGTGAGATCATGACCTGAGCTGAAATCGGACACTCAACCAACTGAGCCACCCAGGCGCCTCTGCATTTTTCTATATACAGTAACATTTCAGTAAAACAGACAGTGTCTCTATAGTCAAAAAAAAAAAGCATCCATTGGTGGGGAGGTGGGAGTGCAGGGGTATAGAAAATAAACAACAAACATATATATATAAAGTATCAGGTGGAGGGGCGCCTGGGTGGCTCAGTCGGTTGAGTGTCCGACTTCAGCTCAGGTCACGATCTCATGGACCGTGAGTTCAAGCCCCGCGTCAGGCTCTGGGCTGATGGCTCAGAGCCTGGAGCCTGCTTCCAGTTCTGTGTCTCCCTCTCTCTGCCCCTCCCCCGTTCATGCTCTGTCTCTCTCTGTCTCAAAAATAAGTAAACATTAAAAAAAAAAAATTAAGTATCAGGTGAAGAAAAATGCTACGAAGAAAAAGAAAGTGAAGTCAAGTGACTGACAATGATTAACTACGAAGAAAAAGAAAGTGAAGTCAAGTGACTGACAATGATTAAAGAGATAGTATAACCAAAACTGGAATGATACTGGAGATTTGGTAGTCAAGGAGGTCCACTCTATTATGGAAGCACTTGAATGAAAAGAAGCACACATCTATTTAGACTCGGATGCATCAAGACTCAGGGTAAATCAGAAGCAATTTCTAATCTGTGCATACCAATAAGATATGCACTTAACAGAAAGAAGAGATCTATTTTTTTTTAAGTAAGGTTAGTAACATCACCACCCAGTTCTTTTAAACAGGAAACAGCATTTGGAACCAACAAATAGTTACCAGCATGACTTGAAGAAATTATATTCAACCTGAAATCAAACATATAAATATACATATATTTTAAAATATATTTCAATATAACAAATATTTGAAAAACTTGAGCATGATTAGGGTATAAATTAATGAAAAAAATTAAATAAAGAAGATACCTATCAACAGAGCATCAGGTTAAAAAGGAGAGAGAGGGGCGCTTGGGTGGCGCAGTCGGTTAAGCGTCCGACTTCAGCCAGGTCACGATCTCGCGGTCCGTGAGTTCGAGCCCTGCATTGGGTCTGGGCTGATGGCTCAGAGCCTGGAGCCGGTTTCCGATTCTGTGTCTCCCTCTCTCTCTGCCCCTCCCCCGTTCATGCTCTGTCTCTCTCTCCCAAAAATAAATAAAAAACGTTGAAAAAAAATTAAAAAAAGAAGCTGTCTTTTAAAAAAAAAAAAAAAGGAGAGAGAACATGAGGAATGAAAAAAATTTTGGAATACTACATTTTCAAAGTGTGTAATCATTGGACAAAATGTTAGAAAGAGGAATTAATTATGGAAAAAGGCAAATGCTAATATTTGATATTTATAAGAGAATTTAACATGCAAACAGTCACTTTATGCCAAAGTCCTTTTCAATGGAAGAAACAACAAAAAGACTTCCATGTCTAGTTCATGTTTTCAAGTTCTACCATAGACATCAAGATTCTCAAAATGTTTTCTAGAACCTTAGCAATGTGTTGAAAGGAGATTCTGCTATTCACAAATTAAGGTTAAAGTCGATGCATTCTACAAGTCAGTACTTTAATGTAATATCAATTTATATTTTGATTTCTGCTGAATTTACGCCTACTAAGTAATTAGGAACAAATATGAGACCTTAAATAACTGTGAGCAATTTGGCTAAAGTTACAGCTCAGGTCAGCCCCAGTCACTCTCTTGACCTATTGTCATGATTAAGTGAATACTTGGATTCTGAATAATCTTACCAAGTCCTGACATGCCTATGGCGCATGGACTCTTTTCCTAGTCCTTCAAGTCCCAGAAAATAAGTTGTAACTTTTATATTATTAAAAACAATAAATTAGTTCAAAAGAAAAGTTCTCCTTCAGCCTCACCTTAAGTATCACATTGTCATTTCTAAAACTGCAAATGAAACTAATTTCTAAGTACCAAAAACTGCCTTTAGTGCACCATGTAATTAATGGAAAAAATATTTATAATGCTTGTCAACACCTTCTTATAAACTTTCCTTATACATGCAAAGCAATTAATTTATCCTCTGGCAATCTTTTTTTTTTTAAAACTAAATAACCTTGATTACGTGCCCTGTTATTATAAACTCTAAATTTGTCCTTTATTTGATAGTCTTCTCAAATAGAGTCTTCCATAATTTATGTACCTTTTAAATAGAGTTAAGTTTATAAAGCACCCATCTTTACCTTAAAAAAAGCATATAAAAAGGGAGAACTAGGGTTCTTTTAATAAATCTAACTCTACTCATCCTGTCTTAATACTCCCCTCCATAAAGCAAATGGCTACAGTATAAAAATATTCATAAACATCCATACTACTAATAATGCTGTGAATTAACCAAGATCTTAAAATCTAAATCAGCAATAAGCATTATAAGTTACAACAAGCTCCAGACAGATGCCTGTTGGACTTTGCTAAATGTACCTCCCTCCAGTACCTTGACTTCCCGATTTCCTCATGGCCTAGGACTCACTGGACAGGCTTTGCTAAATGAAGATTCTGACCCTGAAGTGTGGTGCCTGAGAGTCCGCATTTCTAACCAGCTGTCAGGGGCTGCTCTGCTTTTCAATCATGGGCCCCTCCTTACGTGGCAAGGGTATAAAGCTACAAAATTCTTGGTCACTGACATAAAAGAGAGCTGAATCGACATAAAAATGTCTTGAAATCTAGATGATGACTATTTTATAAGACATGAAATGAAATTTCTGTCCTAGACTTCATGGCTCACAAAAAATGCACTGGCACACCAATTATCTGTCACTTTATTTGTGCTCTGGCAAAAAGAGGGCCTGTTTTGTAAGGATGAAAAAACTCACTTTTAAATTTAAGTAGTGCAACAACTTACAAATGGCTCATTATTACAGGCAGAGTAGCAAAGTTCTAAGCTACGAAAACCATGCCCTTGTCTAGGAACACACGAGGCATATTTTAGAAGGAAAACTCAAAACACAGGAGAAAATGAACAATCCAAGCCATGTCTTTCTTGAAGATACAGTGCAATCTTGTATTTAAACAAACCTCCAGTGTGACATTAGTTGGTGTTAAGACTGTCAAGTCAAAACCTGGGAAGTACCTGAAATTTTATCCTATTTGCAAGCTAATGAGTCAGCCTCAAAGGTGGTACATTGTTTCTATACAATTCTACCAGCCCATCTAAGAGGCAGAGTCATCTGTGGAGAGTGGGAAGCAGATCACTTAACCAGAGAGTCTTGCTAATGCCACCAGCATGACGTTGTGATCATCCCTGTCCAGCCTCCTGCTATGATGACTGTGGCTCCTTAGTCCTCATTCTGCACTTGCATTTAGACACTGTCATTTCCAGAATCGCTGTTTAGTGCCTACTATCCAGACAAAGCGCAGAGCTTACTTCAACTAATATCAGAGATACTATAAGGAAGCGTATTTTGATTATTTCTTTCTCATGAGTATTAAAGGCTACATTTTTTAATTTTTAAAAATATTTAATTATTTTTGAAAGAGAGAGTGACAGAGCATGAATGGAGAAGGGGCAGAGAGAGAGAGGCAGACACAGAATCCAAAGCAAACTCTAGGCTCTGAGTTGTCAGCACAGAGCCTGACCGGGGCTTGAACTCATGAACCTGAGCTGAAGTCAGACGCTTAATCTACTGAGCCACACAGGCGCCCCCAAAGACTGCACTTTATAATGACCACATATTAGAAAAACTTCCAAGAAAAAAAGGGACTGAAAAATGCTTAATGTCACCAGAACATTTGCATCTAATTCTTAAGCAACAAGATGTGATCTTATTGAAACGCATGGCCATTTTCTTCCGTTGTTAACTTTTCACACACTGTTCATAATCAGCACACATTTCCTTGTCATCTTCCACTGGCTTGCAGTATTTTACTCTTGAAATGTCAAACTCCCTCAGTTTCATAAACAAACTCCACTCATTGTGTCAACAGTTGAAATGATGTCTGTAAATCAGAACATGCTGTGATTGAATTGTTGCTCCTATCATCTACCACTTTCTTCCATCAAAGCATGTAACCAGATTAGTAGGAAAACAGTCGTGTGATGCTTGCATAAGCTTTGCCCAACAGCAGGCTTCCTTTCTGCAACCAACAATGCCCTGGAGACAACAGAATCGCCCTGGAGATAACAAAGAACTCCCTAGGACATGACATTTGGGATGTAGTTCTGACATCTTACACGTGCATTACATGACTTAAGCATAACAATTACTGTTCTTTACAAAATATTAAGAGACTTAGAAATATAAACCTAAAAATGAGAGGCTGTTTTTCTGTCCGGTGGGTCTAAGCAATTTTGTCAAGTGTTCCTATGGATTGCATCCTAACACTCTGGATGACTCACGTGATCTTTGGTAGGAGGAGGAAGAAAACTGCGTGAGGGTTGTGGAAAAATTACTGTCAAAATTTACTGCACAATCACTACCAGGTTTTCTCAGCACCTTATTATAATGCCTCCCTGAAGTTATAAACACTAAAAGTGACATTGTTTCTTTCCTAGACATTCAGTTTCAGAGAAAAAAAAAGAAAGAAAATACATGCACACCTGTATATGCACATGTGAACACACACACACACACACACACACACACACCAGCATATTAGATTTTGAAGAGCTTTTTCCTTAGAATTGCCATATCATTAAATTATTAATTTCTTATTTAATGAGAAAGGCCTGGTTAAGGACAAAACAGAAGTTTGCTTTTCTCTCACCAAAATATTGCAACATAATCAATTATCTTTAAATGTATCCATTTTAGGCATTTTATAACCCCAAATATAGCATGCTAACCAATAAAACTGATGAATTTGTGAAATTATGAAGTTAATGTGGTTGATGTTAAATATTATATAAACATGAATAAGAGCATAGGAGCAAGACACATGATAAAGGAGGTAAATAAATATATACAAAATTATACTACCTAGGCCAAATGTATAACCCAGACATAGTGTTTAAGTATTCATTTGCAATTATAAGATTAATCTAATTCATATATGCTTTTTCAAGCCAAAATATGGAAAAATTTACTTCTCCACCAAAACATAAATAACAGTCTTCTTTAAAAATACATTCAGATTTAAAAGGGTTTTCTCTTTGCTTTTACAATCTAATAATATTTCTATCTTAGAATTTCTAACAATTCCAATATTTTGGAGTTTTATTTAAGTATATCAGATTTCAGGTGTTGAGTTTGCTAAGTCCTTTATAGATTTTGGAAGGGGGGGTGAGGGAGAGGGGAAAATGGGTGATGGGCATTGAGGAGGGCACCTGTTGGGATGAGCACTGGGTGTGGTATGCAAGTGAAGAACCACAAGAATCTACCCCAAAAACCAAGAGCACACTTTACACACTGTATATTAGCTACTTCGACAATACATTATATTAAAAAATTGGGGTGCCTGGGTGGCTCAGTGGGTTGAGAGTCCGACTTCAGCTCAGGTCACGATCTCACGGTTCGGTCCGTGAATTCGAGCCCCGCGTCGGGCTCTGGGCTGATGGCTCAGAACCTGGAGCCTGCTTCCGATTCTGTGTCTCCCTCTCTCTCTGACCCTCCCCCATTCATGCTCTGTCTCTCTCTCTGTCTCAAAAATAAATAAACGTTAAATTTTTTTTTAAATAAAATAAATATATCAGATTTCACAAAAAAATTAGTAAATATATTTTATATTCTCCTCAAGATTCATAAATGAAGATGGCTGTGCTCCAATCCTACCTTCTCCCTTATAAAAGTTACTAGAACTCTGATTCTTTATCTATAAACTTAAGGATGGTAACAGTATTGACCTCACAAGGCAGTTGTGAAGACTGAATGAGTCATCATGGAAAACACATAGAACAGTTCCTGCCACATAAGCAGTGTTTAAAAAACCACCTCATGACTTGTGATTACTTGAAGGTTAATACATAAATAAGATCAACAGTGAACACATATCTACCTTAGATCTTGTTCATACTGATTTTCTGAAGGAAACATCTATGGTGGGAATAATAAGCTCACTTAAAAACATTCAGTGACTTTTCAATCATGAAAATGTACTCATGATTTTTCTGAAATAATAAAATTAAGCAAAAGTATATAGTTAGTAAAAAAAATTCAGAGTTGACAAAAATATCTCTATGGCAAATGAGGGCCACAAACAAGGAAAGTAAATTTAACTAACTAATCTACACTAAACAAGCCAATATACAGCAGCTGAGACCAGTAATAATTTTCCCTGGAAGTAGAGTGGGAAATCATGATGGTTTCATCTTTCAAATATCTTCCTGCATTATTTGCCTCACAGTTTGCACGGGTTGAGCATTTCCCAATGTCCTTCTTCTTCCTTATGTGTGAATATGTAACTGAGTATTTTCATCATTTTTAACTTGACATATTGAGATACATTATTTCCAGATCAAACACACTCCCAGTTCTTTCCACAAGCAACATATTCCATTTGCCAATAGGCATTTAGCTTACACAATTCAAGGTACATCAAGTGAGGATGTACAAGTAAGGATTTACCAAGAACTGTCAATGAACCAATAAAGTCTGCTGACCAGGCTCACAGAAACCACAGGGAAATATCTTACAATTATGTTTTTTAAGTAGTTAACAATGCTCTTTAAAGCAATACATGATTAAGAGCCATAATATCATTAAGAAAAGCAATGATCTTTAAGACTTGTCAGGCATGAAGAATCCCAATGTCAATCCCACCTAAGTGATTTTATTAAGAAAAATTCAGGGCCGCCTGGGTAGCTCAGTCGGTTAAGCATCCGACTTAGGCTCAGGTCATGATCTCGCGGTTCATGGGTTTGAGACCTGCATCGGGCTCTGTGTTGACAGCTTGGAGCCTGCTTCAGATTCTGTGTCTCCCTCTCTCTCTGCCCCTCCCCTGCTCATGCTCTGTCTCTAAATAAACATTAAAACAATTTTTAAAAAGAATCATTACTTGCTAGCTAAATGTTGAAGACCAAAAAAATTCATTCAAAGCCATTTCTTCTGTTAAATCAGAAATCCTTTTAAAGCATATTTAATAATAGCATTGTTTAGTTTCTAGCTAAGGCAGATGCTGTTGGTGTCCCATCCGTATTTCCATGCGTGCCAACCCAAATTTAAGTGGCTGAGATTTCTACAAGCCCTCTGCCTGCATACATGTTGGCCTGGGAACATCAGGGTATTAACGTTCCTCGTGAGCAATTGTTAACTATAAATACTCCAGCACATTTTCCCCATAGAAGGGTAACTCTGATTCATGTAATCTGTGCTAATTCTCAGAATTGTACAGAGGATTAAACTGTATCACTCAGAGTGGTAATGTTTGATAATCCATCATTTGTTAGTTCTCTCTCTTTCTCCTCTCTCTCTTTGGCTTTTCACATTTCTCTAAGCATTTCCTAGAGTCATTTTCTAAAATAAATGATTTGTCCTTGAATCCTTGCCTCAGGGACTCTTTGTGGGGAAACCCAATCTAAACTGATACTAGCAGTGGTCTTAGGAAGCAGATCCGCAGAATGGGATTGCAGAATTAAGTCACTCACCAGTCGTGTGGCAACAAAGACTCCACTAGTAACTGGCTGTACACCAGTCATAATTAGAGTCAAGAAAACTCTTCAAAGGCTGTAGCATCCACCTTGCTTGTGCTAGAACGCAAACCTGTTCTGTGGCCCTTCCAGGCACTGGGGGTCCAAGCCTATCTCCCCCACCTCACCTTCCAGCCTCTCCCAGGCTCACGTGCTCCAATCCCACGAGCTCCTTTCTGCCCCTCAGATGCACAGCCGGGCTCCCCTCTTCAGGCCCTCTGCACTGGCTGTTCCCTCCGGCCAGAATGGTCTTCCCTTAGAGTGCTTCAGACAGCCTCCTCCTCGGGCCTCAGCCTGAAGCTTGCCTCCTCGCAGAGCCCAGTTCTTTCTGCCCCAACAGAAGCAGCACCCGCTCTGCTTGGGGTCCCATCACCCACTTTCAGGGAACTTGCCGTTGTCCGAAATCCACCACATCCCTTTGTTTCTCCCCACTGGAGTGTGGGCTGTGTGGAAGCAGGGGACTTAGGATGAGGACATAATCTACTATGACTGCTGTCCATGTAATAATAAGAGGACACACCCGGGGCTACATCTACAGGGATGACTATCTATATAAACAGCAATACAGCAGCCATCTGGCAGCCAAGGAAGGACGCATCAGGAGACACTGACCCTGCCAGCACCTTGATCTCGGAGTTCCAGCCTACAGAATCATGAGAAATTACCTGGAGCTCTGGTTAACAAGGGGATTACACCTGCTTCCCTGACTACTCCCCCCACCCCCCAGGGATGCCCGTCCAGTGAAAGGAGCTGCTTTAACTTCTCCCTCCCAAGGAGTTTCAGAGACAGATCTGTTCTTCTGTGTTCAATACAAAATGATCTGACCACAAATCCCTCAGTTCCATCTCTATGAATATACCCACTTCAAATGTGAAATTCTATCCACCAGTAAACAGTCATGAAATTTCTTGCCTAAATTCTATTAATTAAAATGAGACGTGGTAACATTCATTTTGTCCTATTTTATTTGCCTCAGAGTTCAACACTCTCTAGCTATGAGTAGGAAGCTCTAATATGGTTCTTGGGAAGTGACACTTTTAAAAAAGCACATTGGTTCTCATGTTATTAAATAATACTTTGAAAATGTAACACACATAATTGTTAATACATTATTATATAACATATTACCAGTGACATTTTCCACCTAACTGGAACAAAATAACACTAAAGTTTGTATGGAACCACAAAAGACCCCAAATAGCCAGAGCAATCTTGAGCAAGAACTTGAGCCAGAGCAATCCTGAGCAAGAAAGCTAGGAATGCCACAATCCAAGATTTCAAGATGGACTAAACGCTGCAGTAATCACAACAGTATGGTACTGTCACAAAAACAGACACACAGATCAAAGGAACAAAACAGAGAACCCAAAAATAAACCCACACTTATATGGGCAATTAATCAACGACAATAGAGGCAAGAATATACAAGGGGAAAAAGAGTCTTCAACAAATGGTGCTGGAAAAAGTGGACAGCTGTGAGCAAAAGAATGAAACTGGACCACTTTCTTAACCATACACAAAAAGAAACTCAAAGTGGATTAAAAACCTTAAAGTAAGATCTGAAATAACACAACTCCTAGAAAAAAATATAGGCAGTAATCTCTTTGATATTGGCTTTAGCAACATTTTTCTAGATAGATCTCCTCAGGCAAAGGAAAGCAAAAATAAACTATTGGAACTACATTAAAGTACAAAGCTTTTGCACAACAAAGGAAACCATCAACAAAACGAAAAAAACAACCTATTGAATGGGAGAATATATTTGCAAATGACATATCCAATAAGGGGTTAATATCCAAAATACAGAACTTGTGCAACTCAAAACTTCCCCACCCCCCCAAAAAAACCCATAAAATACTAAATAACCCAATTAAATAATGGGGAGAGGACCTGAATATATTTTTCCAAAGACACAGAAATGGCCAATAGACACATGAAAAGTTGCTCAACACTACTAATCATCAGGGAATGCATATCAAACCCACAAAAAGGTATTGCCTTAGACCTGTCAAAATGGCTAGCATCAAAAAGACAAGAAATTCCAAGGGGTGGTTAGGATGGGGAGAAAAAGAAACCTTCACGCACTATTGGTAGGAATATGAATTGATGCAGCCACTGTGGAAAACAACATGGACGGTCCTCAAAAAAAAAAAAAAAAATTAAAAATAGAAATACTATATGATCCAGTAATTCTACTACTAGGTAACCCAAAGAAAACAAAACACAATTCAAAAAGATACATGCACCCCTATGTTTACTGCAGTATTAAAATAGCCAAGACATGAAAATAACCCAAAAGATAAATGTATAAAGAAAACATGAGTTAACACACACACACACACACACACACACACACACACACACACACACAATGGAATATGACTCAGTCGTAAAAAAAATAATGAAGTCTTGACATTTGTGATGACCTAGAAAGTATCATACTAAAAGAAATGTCAAATGGGAAAGAACAAATACTGTATGATTTCACTTATATGTAGAATCTAAAAAACAAAACAAATGAACAAGCAGACAAAAACCAGACTCTTAAATACAAAGAACAAACATGACTTGCCAAAAGGGAGGTGGTTGGGGGCAATGGGTAAAATAAAGTGGATTGAAAGGTACAAACTTCCAATTATAAAATAAATAGTTCACAGAGATTGAAAGTAGAGTATAGAGAATATAGGCAACAATATTGGAATAACATTATGACAGATGGTGATTATACTTATGATGAGCACTGAGTAATGTATAGAACTGTTGAATCAATACGCTGTATACCTGAAACTAATATAACATTGTATCTTAATTTTACTTCAATTAAAAAAAGCATAATACATTATGGATGTGTCCAGTGTGAAAAATGAGTATTAAAATGGATAGAAAATTGCTATCTAATTATACTATCAAGTTACTACTTATTAGAGTCACATTGGTATCAGTGGATACAGGGGTTCATTTCATGTCACCTGTTTCAGCTCCTGTGAGTGAACGAGAATAACTGTAGTGTTTTTTTCTTCATATTACTTCAATTACTTCACTCACGGGGAAAGCCTTAGACATTTGACTTTGGCATGAAAATACAGGAGAATTAGTAACAAGATAGGACAGCTCATAAGATGGTGCTAAAATATAGATCAGAAATATCTCAGCCTATCAATGATAAAACACTATGAAGTATTTAAAACCAGGGGAAGATAGAAATTGCAGAATTAGTTCAGCAAAAATGCAGTCATCTTATACTTACTGAAGCTACATTCACGAAATCGTCATCTGAGAGGGTTTCCAACATTTCGGAGACAGATGTGCGGATCAATTTAAGTGTCAACCCACTAACACTTCCACTCCTATAAAGAAATGGGTGTGTGCGTGTTAATGACCACGTATTTAAGTAACACCAGACATCCCGAGGAAAGGAGACTTTTGCACTAACTCTAGGTCACCTATATAATATTTAAATTATTTTGCCTTTAAAAATTCGTACTAATGAAAGTCACCTTTTTGATAGAGTAGAAATAAATTATAAAAAAATTTTGTCTTTCTTTCCCGTCAGCATGAGAACATATATGTTTCTAACAACAATGCTAAAAATTGTACGTCCAGGGACAGTTTTAGGAAACAAGGGATACTCATAGAACATTTACTTATTCAGGAAAAACATACTACCAGCTCTGTTATCCAAGTTAGAAGGGGTTTCATCTTTTATTTTTCTTGTCAGTACACATTCTATGATTCTAGGTGATCTCATCTAATTGTAAGACTCATCTCTAGGCAACTAACTCTTACTTCTACATGTCTAGAGCCCTGGTTTTCCCCACTTTTAGACCTCCGGCTGTTTATTAAACAACTACAAATTCTATGTTCAAAAAGGCAAATTGCACCCAGACATACTTTTTTCCTATTAATGTTCTTGGTACCAACCAGGCTGCATTTCAGTCATCCAATTTCCTCCTCTCTTTCAACCCTCCTTTTTCATTCCACTTCCATTGCCATGGAAGTGGCTTCCTCTCCATCTTCTCTCCACTCAGCCTCAAGTGCTTCTTACCAGAAGCCCCTGAGCTTGGATAACAGCCACTCTATCCAGCTTAGTCTCTTCTCCTCCCCATGCAATTCTGGCAATATACCTCTACCTAATACTGTTAATAGCTCATAGTTAACTAGTAACTACTCAACAGTCATGTAGCCCTGCATTCAAAAACTTTCACCATCTTTCTTTCTTCCATCTGCTCAAAAGAGTTCCCCCAGATGTTCTCACCTAGGCCACTTTGCTCATGTCAATTGTTTTACTAGAAATTCCATTCTCTTTCCTCTCCTCTCCGATGCCTACCTTATGAAATCTTACCCCTAAACATTCTAATTTTATCTCCACAATGAAGTCTTCCCTGACACTTTAAATCAAAGTGTTCTTTCCTATGGACTTCTAGTGCTGTGTCATACTTTGTATCTATTACTTTCTACAATTATTTTAGTTACTTGGGAATAGGGTTTAGTTTCACTAATACACTTGAAGTATCTTTGAGAGACACCTTCATCATATTTGTCTCTATATTATCACATTATATACAGGAGACCTTCCATACCTGTCTGTTGAAATAGTCCTTAAAAATGGTATTTCAACTTCATATGTATTTTTAATTTTGGGATATGCATGTAGGTTCTAAATATTTTAATATGAAAAATTATTTCTGAAGATTATCATATATCCAATAAGATTAAAATATATTGAATTAGCATTTAGATTTATACTTAGGAAGAATATCAGGATTACTATATGATATAAACTGTATAATAATTAAAATAAGTTCTGATTTAAATATATCATAAGAAATGAAATGAGAATTGACATGTTAGTTACATTTACTAAATTCATTATACCTTCTCTTTCTCAGGATAGGTGATAGGGTTTTAACTTGTTTACTTCAGATCATTTTTTAAATGGTTTTAAAATGTTGATACTAGCTTGTAATACGCATTTAGATGCCTACAAAACCTTGGATTCTTTTTTTTCCAGTGTGGCAAAGAACATAAGAAGATACAACTTTTACTCAAGGAAAAAAAGCATTTTATACCTCATGTTTTTAATTTCTTGGCATTGCCCTTAAAAACTAACTATTTGGGGCACCTAAGTGGCTCAGTTGGTTAAGCATCCAACTCTTGGTTTCTGCTCAGGCCACAATTTCACAGTTCATGGGGTCAAGCCCTGTGACAGGCTCCGTGCTGTCAGTGTGGATTCTCTTGGGGTACTCTCTCTCCCGCTTTCTCTGCTCCCCCCGCTCCACTTCAAAATAAATAAACTTAAAAACAATAAAAATTTTCAACGTTCCACAATTTTATCTTAAATCTTATTAGAAGATTATACACACAAAGCCTTTAACTTGAAGCAGTGAAAAAAAATAAATAAAATGATCAATATAAACACTCCTGGAATTCTTTCCTGTATATCAGCATTCCCCTTGAAAAAGTCACAGTATTGGTGGTTAATACATTTAATATTTATCTATTTTGTGTCCAAATCCTTACAAGTTATTTGAATTATTAATGACTAAGTGTCAACTAAATGGTTCTATTTTGTGTGTGTGTGTGTGTGTGTGTGTGTGTGTAGCAGGAACTGCTAAGTTTTAGCGACCACATACTTTAAAACTTTTTAAGATACAACACAAAAAATTGGAAGCAAATGAATAATTTTTCAAAAAGCTCAGGCTTGAGGACTATGCCATAATTTTCAATTCCAATATAGATGCTCCCTATTTTCAATAGGAGAATATTTATTTGTTACTGTCTTAATGTGGCTTCTTTGGATATAAAAGTCATCCTAATTGTTCTTCATCATTTTTTTGACCCAACCCATTTCTCAGTACCAACATGCTACTGTTATCTACAGATCCTCCCTATATTTTCAGTATATAAATATAAAATGGTTCACTACTCACACATCAACCAGAATAAGCATGTCTTTAGGTGATGCAGCTCCTTGGATGTACCTGAAACAAATACCATAGGAATATTTTCTTCTCTTGAAAAATATTAAATATTAATATGCTTTGATTTGATATTTACTGATTTCTTAGTTGTGCTGGTTTCCAAGCAAGGCCCTACTTCCATTCTATCTGAGTAGACAATGTGCTTCCATTCACAATTCTACAATGTCGACTTTATAAAAGCTATATTTAACATAATAGAGATGTCAGAAGCATTATATTTAAAGTATGTTTTACAGACAGAACAAAAGATAAAGTGATGCATTCTAATATCAGAAACAAAAGAAATAAACTCTTGGATGTGAAAAAACATCTATCTATCTATCTATACCTCCTAAATTCCATTTTGTTGGCCATGAGTTTGAAAACTCACTCTAAGGAATAAGGTTACATCTTATTTTCAATGCAAAAAATAAACACAGAAATAGCTAAGTGTTCTAGGAATACAAAAGAACCAACTATCAACAGAAAATAAATACAAAGTAATTCAAGACAGAGTAACATATAATACCATTACCAAGAATTTCAAGTGGTGGCTCTCAAATTTTACAGTGTCTAAGAATCACCTGGAGAGCTAGTTCAAAATGCTGATTCTCACAATGAACCTGAGCCCTACAAATTCACAAGGTCTGCATATTAAAGCAAGTCTAGGAGAGATCTACTCAAAGAGTTCAGTGACTGCAGAGGAATTAACTTAACTGCAAGCAGATGATGTCCAAAGATTATGCTGTCTGGCCCCAGAATGATGAGGAAGGAGAAGGGGACCTGACTTACCAAATAGGAACAGCTGAACCTAGACTCAACTTTTTAGTTACCTCTAAGGCCTCTATGCCCATGACTAAATGTAACTTCTCAGAAGCCTGCTGAAAAACCTGCCAATTCGTTTTCAGAGAACATCCAACATTCAAGACTATGTGTTCATGAAACAGTTTATAACATGTACTCCAGTCTGTTTCTCTGCAAGAAGGTAAAGGGAGCAGGTCTGCCAGGATATTCCAAAGAAAGGCAAATCTATTTCATGTCTAGCATTTTAAACAGTCCTGGCATGCTTCTCATGGGAAGTTGAGAAAACAGGATATCGTCTGCCTTTTCAGGTTGGCACCTTGCTTCTAAGTCTCCCCACAAAACAACAGGTTCCTGAACCCACTCTGTGTGAGGTCATAGTCTCGGCTTCCCTTCAACAACCCATAGATCCACAGCCACCACACCTGGAGAAATATTAACAGGAATATTCTATGGATTAATGATAATATCTGGTACTATTACAAATGGCAGGCCTTCATGTAAATTGCTACTGGGATGTTTAACAGGACATTTTAAAAGTCTTAAATGAATTTCTTTGAATCAACCATTGTGCATCTTGGAATTTGTTTAAATGCTAGAAAGAAGTTAGCAATAATCTAAATAACCAATAATAGAGGGTTTTTAACAATGTTAAACATGTCTCTTATGTGTAAGCACTTATAGGTATTGATACGAAAGAGTAGATTACGATGCAATTTATTGTATAAAATGTGAACTCACAAAAAAAGATATGTCCACACATTAAATAACACTTTTAAAAAATAGAAATAAAATGCACAAGTTTAATAGTTGTTTCCCAGGGAATGCAATTATGAGTTATTGGGTATTTTTTGAGATACACGTTAGGAGAATGAGTTGCTTTAGTGAGGAACAAAAAAGGCTTCCTTTTGTGAAAATGAAACCTAAGCTATGTGACCATAACTAGGGGCAGCTTTTACCTTGGGACCAGTTCTCATTAGTTCACTGCCAGAGGCAATCTACCTTCTACTCTATCTAGACACTTCGTTAGAGCTCTACTCCAAGTAAGCTGAGTGCTTTTCAATAGAAAATCCCCACCAGCTAAAAGAGATTTAGAGACGACATTGAATGTAAAACTTAAAACTAGTCCACTTGAAATCATTTAAACACTTTTCATTATTGTTGCTCATTTGAACTCATCTTCATTGAGCTTTCACTGTATTTACTTATTAGACGAGGAAAAAAAAATACACCAGAGCTCTGTAAAACAATTAGACAATATTCATTCATTTTAAAATGGAAAGATTCAACTTTTTCACATGCAACCTTCTTTTGTCTAGGTCATCTTTCCATGGCTACCTAAAAATCCTTACCATGGTCTTCTGCGTACATCATAAAGATCAATCTTGTTTGGAGTTCTACTGTTATCAACCCATGGAGAAGCTAAAAGAGAGAAATTAAATTAAAAATAGAAAAATTAAATCAAAATATTAGCTATCATCTAAAAGATATTTTGAAAAGTCGCAAAACACCTTTCACACTGTCCACTCTTAAATGTTATGAGCAACGTTAAAATGAGAGATACAATCCTTATGCCCTTAATCTTTTTTAAAATGGAAAACAACACAGCAATATTAAAGTTAACATGTCAATTTTCCTTTTTCACAGTATTTCACAAATAACTTGTAGACAAAGGGATTTCCTGGATGTAACTTACATGTTTACCATGTGTCCAGAGGTTATACATTTTATTTCTCCTCTACTAACACAAAAATTTACCTTAAAAGAAAAATTATTTGCCACAGATGGAACTGTACTTCCAATTATTTGATCTTTATATTTTCATTCAATGCTATATATCTTGATCTATAACAGATAGTTGTTTTCCTGGATTGTTATTTATATAATAGCATAATTTTTTAAATATATTTTTTGATGTTTATTTTATTTTTGAGAGAGAGAGAGAGAGAGAGAGAGAGAGAGTGAGCAAACATGAGCGGGACAGAGGCAGAGATAGGGGGAGACACAAAATCTGAAGGTTCCAGGCTCTAAGCTGTCAGCACAAAGCCCAACACGGAGTTCGAACTCACAAGATCATGACCTGGATTGAAGTCGGACACTTAACCAACTGAGCCACCCAGGCACCCCAAGAGCATAAATTTTTAACCTTATTACTCACATATTTGATAATGGCCAGAATGTTTGAGATTATAATTAAAAGGTTAAATGAGAATTAAAATAAATCCATGAAAAACTATTTTCCTTAAATTTATTTGATTGATTCAGGTAAAATTCAAGAATCTTCTGCTAGTTTCGGAGACTTTACCATTTTGCAGCTGTCAGAAGAAAAAGAAACATTGTCTAACTGCATTGATTTTTTACCTATAATTAATTTACACTTACTCTAAGTCTGTACTTTAATTAAACTTAAATGCTTTACACACACACACAACTTAGACCTAATGGAGAATAATAAACGCTAATAAATCAGATCACAATTTTATGCTGAAGAGGTCCTCTCCTTGAACACATGACTCTTATGAAAATTTCTATTGTACATGACTTATGCCCTCGAATCTATTTTGCCCTCATCTTTATTTAAAACTATGGAAATTATGACAAACTTGACTGTGAATCAGGTTTATTAGCCAAACAAGATAATATGGCCAATCAGGATATGTCAAAAAAAAACAAAACAAGACAAACAAAAAAACAAAAAACATACTTCTGAGTCTCTCCTTGACTAAGAAATTTCTTTCTCCTGGGCGACTATATTAGAAAATGACTTCTATCAATCAGTTTAAATATAGCACTACTCTAACAACCATTTACAATGTAGTCAATGCAACTGAAATGATAAGTTTACTTTCATTCCTGCAATCTGCACTTGCAAAAACTTAAAGCCACTGAGATCACATTTCACTTTGTTTTTCTTTTTGTGGTAGCACTGGAATAAAGCAATAAGCATGCTGGGAGACATGCCAGTTCATTTTCAAGTATTCCTCTATAATATGTGACTCCCCAAGCTGAGGGTCATCGTGGTAACTACAAATTTAAATGAATGATATCCTTTCAGTACAATGCTGTGCTGGTTACACATTTATTGCCTCTCAGATTTAAATTCACCCATTTATCTTACTCTATAAAACCGGATCTGGGCTCTTTAAATATTTTTCTTTTATCAATGAACTCAATTTTAAGCTTTGTCAGCAGAAGATGAAAGAGAGACACTCAATGAGAAATGGGATTTTGCTTCCTGCTGATTTGTTTCCTCAAAGGCTCTTGGGACCTATGAAGCTCTCCTGATTTCTGGCTCCTGCATGTTCTCCAGCAAACAAGTGGCCAGCAGCACCCCCTGACGATTTCTGTAGTGGAGTGCCTTCGATGACACATTTAGAACCATACAGGGTGAATTATCAGCAAACCATTCCGGCGTGACACTGTAGCAACTTTTCGGTCATTTGGTGGGTGGTGACTATGTCTTCTATAAGAAGATCTGGATCTCGGTCCAGAGGCACCTGAGACTGAGGTTGCTTCCTTGGGCTCTCTATCTCAAATCTAGGGGTAGCTGTTCTTACATAATACATTAAGTAATACTATACCGGTATTCCTGTATTATTCAGAGTAATCTCTACTTCTAGCTAATCCCCTATGACTCCAATCCCTGTTACAATTCTTTAAAAATAAATAAATAAATAAATAAATAAATAAATAAATAACTTAAAAAAAAAAACTAACTTTCCCATTCAAAATACTGTTTTCTCTCTCCTGATTGGATTCTGCCTGTTACAAATGATTCGGTGAGAAAACAGAAGTGAGAAAGGGCCACAACAACCACCATGAGTTGGAAGTGGTTAAATAATGAATTTGATAAGTGACTTAATGAAACGGTATTTGAAAGTCAGGTATAACTTCGACTTCTGAATTCTTTGCCAATGACATCTAGAATTTCTGCTTTCACTGTAACTGCTAATTGAAATTAACTGTGATATGTAGTACAATGCTCCATAAAATTGAGATTTTTCTTTAAAGACAGATAAAAGGTTTGCAATTTACAGTATGAGCCAGCCCATTACATTTTAATATGGTCTATATTTAAAAATATTAATAGTATTCTCTTACAAGTCTTCTGAGATATTTACTATTAGGAAATAACCCTTTATTATACCAAATTAGGATATTTATATTATGGTAAAATTAAGCATCGTGCTTTGTTCTGTGATATTACTAATTAATTCGTTGTAAAATCCATTGTGGCATTTAAGTGGTACATTATTTATAGAGGCTTAGAATTATGGAAGGTCAAATAGTAAAAAGGATAATAACCATATACTGAAATTCCCGGAAATAATCAGTTTCTTAATGATGCATAATGAAAGCCACCTGTTTTGAGAGGAAATTGGAGCTTCTAAAGCCCCTGTAAAAAGCACAATGGTATTCATTTTAGATGTCTCTCTTGCTTTCCACTAAAATTTTGGGAAGACAGGAGAAAGGAGTCGAGTCCAAAAAGGGGACATTTTCCTGAATGTCATCATTAATGGTGTTAATAGCCACTCATGAGAATGTTTTCTCCAATCAAAAATGAACTAGGGGATGTCTTTGACAAATCTACTAGACTACAATTCCATTTCACATGATATTTAGAGTGTGTTATGCTGGTTACTGAATCACTGATTTTAAAGGTATTTAAGCATACAATTACTCAGAATACTGAAATAAGTCTTAGAGAAATATTCCTGAGAAAGTAGAGCCAGTTTCTAGTTAATATACTCCAAAAATAATATGAGAGTGTGGTTTTTCATTTCAGCTGCTAGGAAATAATATAGCCCATAATGATGAATTGAGGGCTAATTCTCTTGGTAGATACACCATTTCAAATGATAGCTAATTGGATTTCCAATTAACAAGTTCAGATGCATTTTTCCAATTCTAACAGATGTCACATTTTCGATCACATGAAATGAAAAAAGTAAACTTCACATACTCAAAAATACCTTTAAACCCACCCTGGTCCTACTGGCTGGATCTAGTTGGTATTATGTGGATCATTATTTTAAGCTTGCCTTAATCACCTTTTATGGATTACTCGCAATGGCTCTAACTTGTAAACTATGATAACAAATTTGGACTGTTTTTAAGCCAGAATTAATTCAGCAAGAGGGAGCTGTGTAGCTCGCAAAATTTCCAAGAATCTGAATGTTGCTGCCCAAATACTACTGTCTTAGAGGGAATCTCCACATTCCCTAATTCATATCATGGCTCTCACATCAAAATCCAGGATGAGTCTCATTAGCAGAGTGAGGGTTACTGACCCACACAGAGATGCCAGAGAATCGAGAAAGGCAAATAGCTGGCCTTTCCAGATTCTGAGTTATGAGACGTGCTCTGCTCTCCAGTAAAACTTATAATCTAGGAAATACCCAAAACATGGAAAAAGGATCCTCTCTCAGTTACGGTAACACAAAATAACTTAATGAACATTTCAAATCTTCTGCTTATCGGCGCAGTTTATTTCCACTCACATAACAGTCTAAGTAAAATATTACTAGCCTCAGAGGCAGAGATTCCACTTCAAGATGGTATTCAATGACCTATAGCTGGGGATGCTTTTGCCTTCTTGAGCACTTGGGTTTCCAAGTCACTTAGGAAGCGTGGAGAAGTCATGCTCAAGTCACAATCTCAGGCTGTGACTTTCACTCATGTACTGCTGGTGCCGCATAGATACAGAGGAGGTCTGACAAGTAGACTCTCTGGGTAGGCACCCATTTCCAAAAGCAAAATTTCACAATGCAACGCAGGTACCTAACTCTGGTAGGTGGCTGGGGGCCTTGGCCTTTGGTACAGATGGATGACTAAATCAGGAGTAACATCAAATTTTCTGTTTTCAGCAATGTTTCAAGTAAGCCACCTTTAAAATGAGACACAGGAGGAAGGGCTAAATTCAGAACCCCGTAAATACATAAAAGATGTTGGACTTAAGAACAATTTCCAGACTAAACCTTAGAACTGGGATTGTTTGTACAAGAAACTCACCGGAATAAAGTGAGTAGAAAACAATTCCATGTTGTTTTTGAGGTTGTTTTTTTTACCAAGGAAATCACAAGCCCAGTCTGCACAAATGTGGTCACTGTTGTGAAGCTGAAAAGTGATTTTGGGGCTCTAAACCTGCTGCGTAAACAAGATAGGAAAGCTGTTTAGCCCCAGGCACATCCTTCTTCAGATGTGGCAGAGACGGTTATAGACAGAAGGGTTCCTCCCACAGAATACTACCAGGAGCAAGCAGCTGAGTTAACCAAAAATTTCTCTTTATCCAAGAGTAAGCAATCTTTGTTTCTTACTTGAGTAACTGTAATACATACATACCACAGAGCTGTGAGTGCTCTGTATTTTCTATCTTTCTTCAAATGGCAATTTTTATTCTGGTCATCCAGGAGACAGTATCATTACATTTAAGAAACGTGGGTAATAATGGCAATAGGGGAGAGAAAGTAACTGGTATTCTGCTGTATGACAGTTAAATTAGGAAAAGTCCCATCCACGTGATGGAGAGAACTGCACATTATCAGAGATCGTGGATTTTTATCTGGATTTACTAACTTGTTGGGTGGGACTGGATCATGTTCTACACAAAGATGGTGAGTGCGTGCTATGTGTGGGGAAAAAAATGTGTGCACAGATACTCGGATTACCCGAGGAACAGCCTGTGACAGGACGTTACGACACTTGTTTTTTTTCTCCATTCTCCTAGTAACAGTACCCCCTAAGTTTTAGGCGATTACCTACTAGAGACTGTATTTCTCAGTCTCTATTGCCACAATGGGGCCAAGTGATGAAATTCAACAGCATGTGAGCAGTGATTGATGTACAACATTTTGGTCACGCTGTTTGTCTTCCACTAAATTTTCCCTTTTTCATCTGAACCGTGACTATGGTCCTGTTGGTCCAGTTAGGGTCATACAGATGAGGACAATAACTGAAGGAATGGCACACAGATGGAACCACAGTTGCTGAAGACCTCACGGACCCCTAGGGTTGATTAGGGTAACTTAACCAACTAATCTACCTATTGGGTAAGAGTTTTACCTGAGAGAAATATGTATAATCTCTGTCATGTTAGCCATTGTTTACGTAACTGAATCAATCATGTGACCGGTTGGAACTTTTCCTGGTTACACAGACCTGAGTCAAGTTTTTGTTTTATTTTTAAGAGTATTTATTGATTTATTTATTTAGAGAGATAGGGAGAGAGAGAGAGGTATTGATTGATTCCCAAGCATCCTCCGTGCTGACAGTGCAGACCGTGAACTGAATGAGCCACCCAGGTGCCCCAGACCTGAGTCAAGCTTTAAAGCCCGGAGAACATATGGGAAGTAAAAGCTTCATAGAGTGTTTGAAACTTGCACTGTTTGTTTTTACATTCCTCTATCTTCTTAGGAGAGCATCATTTTGCCTTTGGGGACACTGCTTATAGCTTTATAATATTTATATTACTAGAATCCAGTTAATTTTGGTTTTATCATTCATCTATTAATGCTGTATTTTGGGGTACGCATGTTTTTGAAAAGTGACTGGTCCCCAGTCAGTGGTCATGCCCAGATGAAGTTTTCAAATGCTGAATGACTGAAGCTTTAAGGCAAAGAGCCACCATGGGGAAGGACAGGCAGAAAGTAAGACTAGAAAGTAATCACTCTAATTGAGTCAACACTCAGAGGAAGAGTTCATCCTCTTCTCTTCTCTTTACAATAGCCTTGGCTGATTGGAAACAGCCTAATGTAGAACTTCACAAATGAGTTTTGCAGCTAGTCTACCTAGATTTTTCACTGGCTAAAGTACTTAACCTGTTGTCAATAAAATGAGAATAATAATTCCTATTTCCCACTTCCAAGGGTTAGAGTTAAGATTCAATGATATACACACACCAACACTTAGAATTGAGTTGGCATGTAATAAGCAATCCATTGTGGATATCAGAAAAACAGTATCACTGAGTCCCTGGATGTGCTTATTATAGAATGATTTTTAAAATAGATTATTATAGCGGTGCCTGGGTGGCTCAGCTGGTTGAGTGTTTGACTTGTGATTTCAGTTCAGATCATGATCTCAAGGGTCATGGGATTGAGCTCAGCGTGGAGCCTACTTGAGATTCTCTCTCTCTCTCTCTCTCTCTCTCTCTCTCTCTCTCTCTCTGCACCTCTCCCTGCTCTCACTCTCTACTAAAAAAAAAAATAACGAACAATCTCTTTTAAAAAATAAAATAGATTATTTTAAGATGTGCTTAGATTTTAACTGCTTACAAACACATTCCTAGGACTACAGCTCGAAATGTCATACCATTTCCCCATCCTACTCCCTCCGCAATGATGCAGGCTGCTGTCAATAAAATTTCCTGGGAATCTAAAAACTGACTACCTGAGGTCACCCCAGAAACCCTTTATAGAACACTGGCTTAGGTTAAGAGAGTAGGGTGAGAAAGGTGTACAGGCAGGGGCCTGGATAATTGCAACACTATGCTTCTTGGCACTTTCCATCTGTCTTTTGTCTTTGTTTCATTTTATTTAGAAACTCAAGTCTCTTAAGTTCTATTCTGACACTTGTTTTTCAGTCCTAGTACCTGTCCTCTCAACCTGTTTATCCAGCTTAATTTCACAAATACTATTCATGATACACAAGGCTCAGTGTTAGATGATGTGGGGAGTATACACCTACCCACACAGCCATCTCTATTACTGGCACCGCAATACCTTTTAAAACATATGCAAAATAAATTCCGAAGTAAGATAAAATTTAATAGCTTTAATAATATAGACAAAAACCAAGTTCTCTGAGAGAACAAAGTAAAGAAAGATGGCTTTTGGGAAAGCCTTCATGCGAAAGGTGGTGCTTATATTCTGTTTTAAATGATTGATAAGACGCAAATGACCAGAGATGAAGGTCTAGCATCAAAGCCCAAAGAGAATGAAGAGGTAGACTGTAGAAACTAAAATAAAAATTAAACACACAAAAGGAGAAAAAAGGGCAACCTAACAGTGCATGATCAAGACTCAACTGCATAGTAAGTAAAACTGGAGACGGAGATTGGGTTAGCGTCTTTGAATGATCCAGATAACTTGCTGAAAAACTTATCAGCTATCTCTTTGCAATACATTTTAATTTAACATGTTTATAACTTTCTCTCTCACCTGTGAGGTCCTCCAGAGCAAAATCCACTGTTGTTAGTGTGAATTCTTAGGATACCTTGTTTCTTCAGAAACAGGACTCCTGCTTGTTCTCACCACGTTTTCCCCTTCCAACCCATACTTGACTGTATTGACTCATTAATGAAACAGTTTAGGATTTTAATTTAGTTTCTGAGCAATGAGACTTGACGTTCAGATGGTATCACTATTTTGGCTTCAGTGTGCCTTTGATGTCACCACGGTAATATGCCCAGGACATTTCTCTCACTTAGAGACAGCCAGCAGTAGCTCACATACAGATACAATGTATTATAGCCAAGGATAAGTCACTGCAGTTTTAAAATAAAAGCACTTATTACAAAGTGATTTTTGCTGGTAATTCTACAGATGCCAGGTAACCTACATAAAACATTTTCATTTAACATAAAGGACTATTTGTCAGCAGGAGCAGCAGAGAGCAAGGACAAATCAAGAGGTGGAAGTGGAATATTCAAGAAAGTAAATGGTACACAAAGACTTAATCATTTAGCTGTCCCAACAGTAGTTATTAGCTATAGCTCAGCAATTCGCTCGAAAACAGTAAGTTCTATCGAGAAAAACATCAGGATTTACTGGAAAATGATTTCAGATATGTACTACATACAGAAAAATGTGAACTTGGATGGAGAAAAAGTTTCCCATTTTGTAAGCTTAGCAAATCCAATTGGGTAATATTGATATATTTATAAAATAAAAAAAATAAATTGTGATTCTACAAGAACAAGTTGCCTGTTTATGTAAATCAAAAATCAATGTTGGTGATTTATTTTAAGCTTTTTTTTTAATTTCGTACACCTAAAAGAAGTGCTTAAAAAAGTATGTGAATTTTTGACAAATATGTTAGTTTTTCTCAATAAAATAGAGTGAACATAAAATGAATTACGTAGCAAAGATGTTTCTATGTGTATGAAAATGGAAGGCATAAGGTATAGGAATTTAAAAGAAAAAGGAACAGAATGAGAGAGATCTTTTAGAAGTTAAACAGAACTGAACTTTTTAGCAATACTTATTCACACATTTCATATGTAGTGTTGTCCACATCCAATCAGTCTCCATTTTCATATTAGCATCCTATTTAACCACTCTTTCCTGTCAACAATAAAACAAATCACTTAATGAATTTAAGCATGACTGCATCCATAGGTGATTACAAAGCGAAAAAGTATTACAACCCATATCTGTGAAAAATAAGACAGTTTTAGTTACGAGATGAGGTTGTACAAAAGGCAACAAAAATAAGGTTACTGAATCATCTCTATAAATGAGGGTCATTTGAGAATTTCAAAATAGTATTTTTTTTAAGTTTATTTTTATTCATTTTGAGAGAGAGCAGGGAGCATGAGCAGGGGAGGAGCAGAGAGAGAGAGAGAGAGAGAGAGAGAGAGAGAGAGAGAGAGAGAGAGAATCCAAAGCAGGCTCTGAGCGGTTAGCTGTCAGCAAGGACACAGGCCTTGATCTCATGAAACTGAGATCATGACCTGAGCTGAAATCAAGAGTTGGACCCTTAAAAGACTAAGCCACCTAGGTGCCCCAAGAATTTCACCATATTAGTGTGTGTGTGTGCACACCTCTATCTTACTGTTCTAAATCAAACTTACCACTGTACTCCCCAAATAAAAATACTTGTGGTATTTTATTTCAGCACCCTGTGCCAACGTTCTCACCTCCACTCAAACTAAAAATTATAGTCAACTTACACCTTATGTTCACCACTAAACTCATTTATTCTTTTTTATTGACATATAATTCAGAGACAACAATGTGGCAATTTGATACACTTGTATGATGGTGTTATGCTAAGTGAAAAAATTCATACAAAGAAAGACAAATGCTATATGATCTCATTTATATGTGAAGAAGCCAAGCTCACAGAGAGAACTGCCAGAGGCTTGGGAGGGGGGAGTGGCAGGAAAAATGGGGAGATGTTGGTCAAAGGGTCAAATTTCCAATAAGAAGATGAAGAAATTCTGGGGATCTAATGTACAAAATGATGATTATAGATAATAATATTATATACTTGGAAGTCACTAAGAAACTGCATCTTCAATGTTCTCACCACAAAAAACTAAGTGTTTCTCCTTCCGATCAGAATAAACACTGCTTTACCCATAGTATTCCACTGCTCACAATGTCTCTGCTATTTTCCCACACATTAAATCCCAGACAAACTATTCTGACATTCAGGGCCACATAATTTGCCATTAATAAACCTTTTGATTTAATATCATTCTTCTTCTGTGACAAACTATTAGATTAACTAGACTTGCTAGCCTCTGACAACACTTGTTCATTTCCTTGTTTTTCACTTTGTGTCTTTTTTCCTTCTAATTAGCCTTTGCCTTGTCTTCTTCAACTTGATTTTTCAGTCCGTAGTTCATAAACCAAACCTAGTCCATAACTCTAGTCAATAATTACCTTGTCTTTTTCCGAACTCCTACAGGCAATCTATTGTTACAGCTGCTCTAATTTATTTGGCATTTAATCATTTAATGATTTGTATTGTAATCGAAATTTCAAGATGTATAAATTTTGGCTTCCTAGTTGAATTAAAACTTCCTACAGATCAGAAACGACTCAGTCTTTTAAAACACACATTTGCAAAGAGTAACCGCATCAGAAATGTTTTTGTCCCCAGTACCTTTTCCTTTCTTACCTTGTACAGCTTCTGCTTTTTAGCTGCCTACATGACCATCTTGAAGGTAAGTGTATCCATGAGACCACTGAATTCTGGCCAACGTCCCACAAGGGGAAAGGTTCTATGTAAAGTTCAGCAAATACAACTAAAAAGAGGGAGGGGGCACCTGGGTGGCTCAGTTAGTTAAGTGTCCAGCTCTTGATTTTGTCTCAGGTCATGATCACACAGTATGTGAGTTTGAGCCCTGAATGGGACCTCTGTGCTGACAGTGTAGAGCCTGCTTGGGGGATTCTCTCTCTCTTAAAAAAAAAAAAAAAAAAAAAAAAAAAAAAAAAAAAAAAGAAAGAAAGAAAGAAAGAGAAAAAGGAAGAAAGAAAACATTAAACATTGTCCCTTAAAAAAGTGCACAATTAACACTGGTGGGCCTGAGGCTGAGGCCGTATTCCGATGACAGAGAATTAAAACAGGAATGTGGACCCCTTATTTGTGAAGCTTCCCTATCAGCCCCCATCTATACAACTGATTGATACTCTCTGACTTAAGTAAAAAAAAACTTCCATAGTGTAAAATCAAATTTTTTTTGTAGTTGGTTATATTCCTCATACACTGGATTTTAATAACTATTAGCATGAAAAAAAATAGTGTAGTCACTTCCATTTAAAATTTGTTTATACAGAGGTGAATGGGTAGCTCAGTTGGTTAAGCATCCGACTTAGTTCAGGTCATGTTCTCCTGGTTCATGGGCTCCAGTCCCTCATCAGGCTCTGAGCCATCAGCCTGGAGTCTCCTTCGGGTTCTGTGTCCCCCTCTCTCTCTGCCCCGCCCCCCGCTTGTGCACATGCGGGTGCCCTCTCTCTGTCAAAAATAAATAAACATTTAAAGTTTGTTTATATAGTCATCAGCAAACATAATACATTTAGTTAAACCCTACATCCATTCACAAATATCAAAGTAAAAAAGTAAAAAAAAAAAATAGGAGTTTTGAAAAAGATAATTGCTCATGGAAAGCAGGACTTCTATAAATACTGTAAATGTCAAGGCTCCAATGCTATCCCATTTTCCTCAAATTGGCCAGAAACCTATCAAATGCCACCTTCATAATTAACCAAAAAGAAAACAAGTATTCTTTGGACTACACTGTCAGCTGCTATTTGATGCTTAAAATATTTTTGAGCTATTTTTCTCAAAGTAGTAAGCAACGCAGGGACAACTGACCATCCATATACTTCATACACAAGTTCTTTTGCATTGCATTCTGGCAAAAATCTACGCAGATATAACAACAAAGAGTCTTCTCCCAGAGGTATATTTAACACGCACTGAACCTATAATAGGTCCCATTACTGTAATCCCTTGGTTTTGCTGTGAACAAATGATGGAGGGAAGAGAAAGAACATGTGTTTAATAAGACATTAAGAAAATGTCATATGAAAATGAGTAGATTTTTAAAAAAAAAATTTTAAGATTCATTTATTTCTGAGAGAGAGACAGAGAGAGCATGAGTGGGGGGAGGAGCAGAGAGAGAGGGAGAGACAGAATCTGAAGCAGGTTCCAGGCTCTGAGCTGTCACCACAGAGCCGGATGTGGGGCTCGAACTTGTGAACTGCAAAATCATGACCTGAGCCAAAGTCAGATGCCCGACTGACTGAGCCACTCAGGCGCCCCCAAATGAGGAGATTTTTAGTTTATCTCTCTCTCTCTGTTTTTTGTTTTTTTTTTTTTTTTGCAAATACAACGAATTATCTAAAAAAAAAAAAAAGAGTAAGTATTGCCTCCATTGGCATTTCAGTGAGCCACTAACTCTTAATTACAATCCCACTTACATCAGGAATTAGAACAATTTCAGGAGATACTAACAGGTAAATGAATAATTTGTACCTACGTTTTTATGATGGGTAAAAATTCACAATGTTGATAGCTCTTGAAAGCAGTTTATTAGCTTTAAAGTTAATTTATCCAAACCAATTAAGAACTTTTAAAGGAAAGCACTCATGAATTAAGCTGATTTGCCAGTGAGCACATACTCAGCGAAGATGTCACTAGACATGGGTGGCTTCAGCTATGCCAAGCAGCTAGTTGTACGACTAGGTCAAGTCACTCTTTTTACCCCACAGAACAAAGACGGTGGACTTATTAGCAAATGCCAAAGGCCTCAACAGATAAGGAGATAATGTTAGTGTCTGCACTGGAAATCCCCTTCAGCCATCCTAAGTAACTGGTGAAGAAATAGGCTCAGAGACGTAACATGACTTAGCCAAAGTACACAACGAGGCTGATGGCACTTTTCACACAAATTGAGTGAGGGAGTGAGATTCACCTAGTATAGTGCTCCTCATATGATTACACAGCTTATCTACCTTCTAAGTTGGAGACATGAAAGAGGAGGAAGGGAGGGGGTGGAGGAGAGTAGGAGAAGGAAGAGAAGAAAAAAGATACACAGAATCATTCTTACAGTTTATTTCCTTACACATCAACCAAATTAGAAAACAGAATTTATGGATATTCAGTTCAAGGACAGATGTCCGAGTTCAACCCTCCACTAATTACTAACCAAACTACTTTTCAGAACTACAGAGGTGCCTTTATATTATGTCAGCTCTAGAAAGTTCCTTATGTGGAGCCAGTAGTTTTTCCATGTCATTTAAATAACCTGATAAGTAGGACTAATGAGACTAGCTGACCATCACTGACTTTCTCCTATATGTAGGCAATTTGCTAAAAAGCATACTTAATTATTTTCCTCTTTTAACAATTCTACAATTTATACTTTATCGTGCTCCTGCCTTTTTGCTGAAGTCTCTGGGTGTTTTGCAAAGGTGACCACCACATCAAGTGACAGAAGTGTTATCCCCTGGATATTGGTAGAATGTACTTGCTTAACCCTCTCACACCAAGTAGCTCTGCTCTAAATTACATCTCAATACTGAACAAGAGAATTTTTTTACTCTATTGTGAATCAGAGGGTCCTAGTATCTGAATTATTTTCAATAATTGCTTTATTTTCAATTACTATTATAATAACACATTATTTCCAATAATTGTGGCAAAAATTTGTAAAAAAAAAGATAGTTGACACATTTTTTTTACAAATATAAAATTTCTACACTTAGATTAATATAGGAAAGGATGCCTAGGTGGCTCAGTCAGTTAAGCGTCCGACTTTGGCTCAGGTCATGACCTCACGGCTTGTGAATTTGGGCCCCACGTCTGGATCCTTGCTGACAGCTCGGAGCCTGGGCCCTGCTTGGGATTCTGTGTGTCCCTCTCTCTCTGCCCCCCCCCCTGCTCATAATCTCTCTCTCTCTCTCTCTCTCTCTCTCTCTCTCCCCAAGGTAAATAAACATTTGAAAAAGAGCTAAATATATACATATGAAATAGATCTTGTTTGATCCTCAGAATTCTGCAACATAGCATGGAAGCTGATTTTTTCATCTTACCGGTGTAGAGATTCGAAGCCCAAGACAGAGGGTTGATGGATTTAGTTAAAAAAATAGGGGCGCCTGGGTGGCGCAGTCGGTTGAGCGTCCGACTTCAGCCAGGTCACGATCTCGCGGTCCGGGAGTTCGAGCCCCGCGTCGGGCTCTGGGCTGATGGCTCGGAGCCTGGAGCCTGTTTCCGATTCTGTGTCTCCCTCTCTCTCTGCCCCTCCCCCGTTCATGCTCTGTCTCTCTCTGTCCCCCCCCAAAAAATAAGTAAACGTTGAAAAAAAAATTAAAAAAAAAAAATATAGGACACCCAGTTAAATCTGTGTTTCAATAAAGATCAGATACGTTTCTAGTGCAAATACTTCCCAAATATTGCACACCTATACTAAAAAATTCTTTGTTGTTTATACGAAATTCAAAATTAACTGGGCAATTTTTATTTTACCTGGAAACCCTACTGAGAAGTGACTTAACTAAGGTCATAGGCTAAACCTTCATTTTCAGACCAATTCCACCATGTGAGGTTACTGCGAGATACTTTTGCTTAATCATTTGTTTACAACGCCTTCCATATTTTTATTTCATCTTCCTTGTCAACTCACTGTAATCTCAATTATGTCCTTCAATTTCTCACATGAAGAGAAAAATGAATTTAGGCAAATTATTCTGATATTCAGTCTCATGAAAATGCCTACTGTTTTGTACTTCCAAAGTACTTTACAGTTTATTATCTCATTGACAACAACCTTCAGGGAATAAAATGAGGAGTCGGTATTCATATTTTTCAGATTTGATGATAAAGGCTGAGAACATTTAGAAGATCCCATCAGTTATCTCACAGCTGCTAGGGAGATCTAAGTCTGAGGTACAAGTCTTGTTATATAATAATCCAATTAAGTAAAAGTAACATATATTCTGTTTCTTTTCATAGTAAGATAATGAACAATATAAAAGGCTATTTTGACCTTTACTTTAACAGACACTCATCAGGATGAGCCACTCTACATTACCCAGGCCTGTTTCAAAATGGTAAGAGCTAAAATCAGAGAAAAAGGGATGGTTTCATAAGAAATTTTTAAAATTGCTTCACTTAGAAATAGTTTTTACACTCAGAAAAAAGCGTTAAATGTGTTGAAAACATGTCAGCATCAACCGAAATACGTTAGGTTGCTTTTAAGTTATAATATTATCTTGGGGCACCTGGGTGGCTCAGTGAGTTAAGCCTTTGAGTCTTGATTTTGGCTCACGTCATGATCTCTTGAGTCCCGTATCAGGCTCTGTTGACAGCCTGGATTGTCTTTCTGTCCCCCCCCCCCCCCCCGACAGGCTTGTGGATGTGCGTACGCACATGCGCTCTCTCTCGCTCTCTCTCTCTCTCTCTCTCTCAAAATAAATAAATAAACATTTTTAAAAAATAGTGTCTTAATGTGCTTGATAACAGAGACTTGGTTCTATTATACAATTAATATTTAAAAAACGTCATTCAGGCTAAGAAAAGGAGGGATTCTGCCAGTTGTGACAACACATATGAACCTGGAGGACATTAAACTAAGTGAAATAAGGCAGACACAGAAAGACCAATACTAGATGATACTCTTACACGAGGAATCAAAAAGAGTAAAGCTGTAGAAGGAGAGCAGAATGGTGGTTGCCAGGGGCTGGGGCAAGTGGCAAAGGGGAGGTATTAAAAGTTTGTTATTTAAAATGAATAAATCCTAGAGATCTTCTGTACAGCATAACATCTATAGTTAAAAATACTATGTTATACACTTAAAAATTTGCCAACCCTCTTATCACAAAAACTGTAATAATAAATAAGGGGGGGGACTTCTGGAGATGATGGATAGGTTTATAATATTGATTACAGTGACGATATCAGAGGTGTATACTTATCTCCAGACTCATCAAGATGTACCCATTGCGTGTGTGTGGCTTTTTGTATGCCAACAGATCATAAAAAAGAAAATAAAAAGAACTTAGGAACAGATTCACAAAAGTTTCAGTTAGGTCAAGTGTATTTCATAGTAGGCAACAAAGCAATTTTAAATAACCTCCTCTAACAGGGCGCCTGGGTGGCTTAGTCAGTTGAGCATCCGGCTTCGGCTCAGGTCATGATCTCATGGTTTGTGAGTTTGAGCCCCACATCGGGCTCTGTGCTGACAGCTCAGAGCCTGGAGCCTGTTTCAGATTCTGTGTCTCCCTTTTTGCTCCTACCCCACTCGAACTCTCTCTCTCTCCCTCTCTCTCTCAAAAATAAACATTAAAAAATTAAAAAAAAAATAACCTCCTCTAACAGGTAAATGAATTCAATCCATCAGTCACTGAGTGAACCAACTTGTCTGGCAAACTTTGCTTGAAACTAAGTGCTGCAAGGGATCTGGGGATTGCTTCCACAACTATTATTATGGGGGGAAATCAAAAGGATTCAGCTAAATATTCAAAAATATTTTCCAAGGTAAAGCAAACAGATGTCAACACATTTAAAAATGTTTGAATAGGGGTAAAAAAAAATTAAAGCTATTAATCTGGATTACATTTAAAATGAAAGAATGTAGAGGTGCCTACGTGGCTCAGTGGGTTGAGTGACTGACTTTGCCTCAGGTCATGATCTCCCAGTCTGTGAGTTCAAGCCCCGTGTCAGGCTCTGTATTGACAGCTCAGAGCCTGGAGCCTGCTTCAGATTCTGCGTCTCCCTTTCTCTCTGCCCCTTGCCCGCTCACACTCTGTCTCTCGCTCTCTCAAAAATAAATATTTAAAAAATTTTTTTAAACTTGAAAAAAATAATAAAATGAAAGAATGTAGAAGATAATTAGTAAAGTTAAAGGTTAGCCACTACTACAAAAAGAGCCATCTTTGAAAAGTGCTCATAACACAACATATTTTTCCCTCTTCCTCCTCTGGATCCTAGGTTTTCTCTCTCCTTTCTTATGCATTCTCTCCCCGCCCACCCCTAGCCAGTTCCCTTTCCTATTTCTCTTAGAAACTTTGTCTCTTTTTTCCTTCTCAGTATCATCAATTTTCCTCTGGTACCGGGCTCTTGGTTTTCCATTATTATGCTCATTTTCTCTCTTTTCCCACCTTTTTCTCCGTTGCTCATATATGGAATTTTGTAATGAGGCAATACATTTTAAAAGCTATATGATAAATGTATTCTTATTTTTATGTATTACTGAATAGGTCATCAGGTGTCTCACTACTGTATTTCAAAATAATACTTAAAATGTTTTGTAAGAACTGTTATAACTTTAAGGTTTATTATACCAGGCATAGTATGCTTATGAGTAGTGCTGCTTTATTTTTATGATCTTATATACTAAAATTTCCAATCTACTGATGCATGATATTTAATGTATGAGTAATTAACTCAAGAGCATTAGGAAGGGTTGTATTACACTGAACATTTCTGCAACAAGACAATTCTACTATTCTAACAACCTGTGGGGTAATACTACATAGATATTAATATGATTTTATTAACTCATGATTTTCTTCAACTTTGAAAAAAGAACAAGGACTCTTCTTGTCCATTGGGTTTCTACAAAAGAAATAACTATCACCGAGCTTACCATCTGCCATTTTCATTCGTGCAGAAGTTCTATGTCTACCACATAATTTGAGCGCTATTCAGTCTGAAGATGCCCACATACTTTTATTCGTTGTTATTGCCACACAAAACTAGAGTTTAGCTAATTTCTATTTCACACCCTTCTCACTGTGGTAACTTTTATTATGAATAATTCTATTTGTTAAAGATATTTAGAAAACTCAAGTCTCAAGAAGAAGTCCTCTATATAGTGCAATTGTTTGAAGCCAAATTATCTAGTATGTATTCCACGACAGGCCATGACGTTGAGATAGACAATGCATTTTGTGCTTCTCAGCTTGTTCTAAACAGCAAAGTTAAAAATACCAACAGACATTTCATTTAAAGTCTTTTCAATAGGTTCCCAAGATCTATACTAGTCATCAACTTTTCCTTTTTGTTAAAAGTTTATTTCTCCTCACCTGCCTTTATAAGAATAAAGGATATTAAAAAAAGTTTATTCATTTTAATGCGTAAACTATATTGATCTTCATTGAATATATGTCATCACTAAGATACCTTCAAAAGTAATCCAACTTGACACTTAGAGTAGTTCTATTTTCTTTGAAATTTCATTTTCTTTCCTGTCATACTCATTTTAACAAATCCATACTCACTTATTATCGCAAAGCATCAACACTTCTCATATAAAAACACAAACTTGAGGGGTGCCTGGGTGGCTCAATGGTTTGAGCGTCCGACTTCAGCTCAGGTCACGATCTCATGGTTTGTGAGTTCGAGCTCCACACTGGGCTTGCTGCTGTCAGCCTGTCAGCACAGAGCCCGCTTTGGATCCTCTGTCTCCCCCTCTATCTGCCCTTCTCCCTGTTCGTGCTCTCATACCCACACACACTCTCTCTCTCTCTCTAAAAAACAAATGAAACACTAAACAAAAGAAAACAAAACACAGACTTGAAATCTGGAAAGAAATATTTCATTAGTTTCTAAAAATTGTATTCCATCCTCTCATGTAATTCAACAACCTGCCCATGCTGAGGGATGGACCCGAATCCCAGAATTATTACAGGATTCATGATAACCTCTTGTTCCAGGTCCACAGACCCTGCTCACGGTGTCACTGCAGCCTGGCCTGAGGTCGGGTACCAACCGCTCCAGCTCTTCCTAAGGTGTTGTGGTTTAGGGTGGTTTGGGTAGATACAGAGCCATGCAAGGAAGAACACTCTTTCCTTATAAAAGTAGGGTGGTACCTTTTCCTTACAATACTGGAAAAGGTAACAGAGTGTTCCCAAGAAATATTAAGTCTGGTGCTTACAATTTTATTTGATGTCTCCTGAGTCATTGAGCACTTACCTGGATAATATCGGGCCAGGCCCGTGGCACTGCCAAACACCTGCCACAACAACGAAGGATCTTCTTCTCGATTTTTTTTGAAAACTTCATCTAAGGCACTTGTCCAGTTGAGTTCATTTAGCACGATTGTTGCTAAGAGAAACAAAAAGAAAAAGTCGTATCTATAATAATTGAGTCTGTCTTCACTTATTTGCAAAATAATGCTACATATTTTCATCACTTTACCTCTAAAAGTACTCTAATCCAGTGGCTACCAACAAGTTTAGACATGGAATGATTTCCTGCAACAAATTTTTGTATGACGGAGGCCATATTGACATTTGGGGCTTGGTAATTCTTTGTTGGGGGAGCTATTCTGTGCTTTGCCCGGTGTTTAGCAGCACCTATGACCTCTACCCAGTAGATGCCAGTATCACCCAGCCCACACCCCCATTGGTGATAAGCAGCAGGCTTCCAGACACTGTCAGAACAGAATACAAACAAAACTGCTCCCTGTTGAGAACCACTGTGATGTATAAAGCAGGCCAGAGCAGCTCTCCTGGAAGAGAAGGGGTGGGAGGCATTCCTCCCCTCGAAGCAGCTCTGAAAAAATCTACACAACACATAAGGGCACAGTTTGATCGCCACCCTCCCCTCAATTCTTGATGAATCTCCATAATAAACGAACATAATTTGATCTGTTACTAAAATTGGAAAGAAAAGATGTTGGTCATTTAGCATAGTTTATTAACTGTATTTATACCATAGCAACGAACGTATAGATTCTGACAAAGAAAAACATTCATTCAGGGACTTGACAATATATCAGTGTTAGAAATAGGGAGTACCTGATGCTTTACTACTACCTTTATGAACAATAGTTCTTTTTTTCTGGTTACTTCAATTAAATATCAGAGGATGTTGCTAATAAGGGCCAGGCCATAGATCTTGATTCTTACTTATAACTACGGACTGATCTTGGATAGGTATTAAAAACATCTACCATTTGGGGTGCCTGGGTGGCTCAGTCGGTTAAGCATCCGACTTCGGCTCAGGTCATGATCTCATGGTTCATGAGTTTGAGTCCCGCATTGGGCTCTGTGCTGACAGCTCAGAGCCTAGAGCCTGCTTCGGATTCTGTGTCTCACTCTCTCTCTGCTCCTCCCCTGCTCACACGCTATCTCTCTGTCTCTCAAAAGTAAATAAAGATTAAAAAAAATTTTAAAAACATATGCCACTCATATAATGAAAGATAATTATAATGTGAGATTTAGCATATAATTTATAATTATGGGCCTCCATGATCATAGTATCTCATGTCTAACATATTAAACATGTAATTAGCTTTGAATATTACGTTCCCTTTACAGAAAAAGATGACATACATCATCTCATATCCCCCTCCCCCTCCTTTATGTGTAAAATATGTACCACGGCCCTAGCAGATCAGGAGATTGCACCACTGTGCACTTGAGAATCTATGGCCAAGCCTAAACAATGGAAATGAGTTTGGGATAAGGACTGGAGATAATGCTTAACTCTTATTCTTCCCTGTGACCACAGCAAATAAAGGAAGCAAATGCAGTCACGGTTAAATCATGCCTGGTATTTTGTAAAGGTAAAAGAAAAAAAAAAGCTTCTATTTAGAAAGATGCACAGCATCTGTGTTTATATTTTAAAGTTTATCATTTACAAAAAAAAAAAAAAATGAAAACAAGGGTATTGTGAAATTGTTCTGGGACCAGCATCCTAAAGCATTTCTCATTATTGAGAACTAACAAGATTTCCATCTTTATGGATGTGATTACTTGCAGAAAGATCAGTTGTGTGTGTGAATATTCATGAGCTGGGTCTGATCCATAGTGCATGTGAGATACTGGTGAATTCATATTCAAAAGCATGATCCAATGAACATTAAGTGGCCTGTTATATAAAAATTTATATTCACATAGATAACCTGAACTAATACTCACTATTCATGAATATTTATAGTTATATACAAAACAGCACAGAAAAAGAGGAACATTGTACTTTTCTTTAAACATTCATGAGTTTTACAGTAATATTCTACTGAACAAATAATCATGTTTATTTATGATCCAGATACACTTCATTAATTGCCAATCTATTCTAACTTATCTCTTCAATTTCCTTGACTCTTTAATTCCCATTAAGCAAGTGATATCTAATTATTATTTTTAATAAAGTTTTATTTGTTTTTAAGGCTGCTAATTTTTTTCTTAGTTTTATTTCACAACAACTACTAAGTACCAGGCTTTGATATGCTGATTGTGAATTACATTTCTATGCATTTACAGGAAAAGTCAAGCTCTGAAATATTCTTATTATGGTATAGGTCTTAAGATTTGTTGTTTATATACCTGAAAATTCTTTTTCAGGTAAGATATTACTGAGGCAGATTTCTAAATATTTTTCTCAAAACTTGTGCATGTGCAAATAAGCTAAGTACAAGAAAACTCTGTATAATAGGTGTTGGAACTGATTTTAAATTTCATTCATATGACAGAAATGGTACTGTATACCTATCACATGTGCGAGGTTTTATACCAGTTAAAGATACAGATGCTTCCATTTGCCCTTGTACATTTATAAATATTTTTGAGTGCAATCATTATTCTATTACTCATTAACTTGAACGACCACAGCAAGAAATCAAAATTCAAACAATCTGTCATGGGATTGAAAAGTGAGTGCAACCTCTTTAGATTAAGAGTTTGGCTATAGCTGTCTATCAAAATTCACTTGGTCTTTAATCCAAAAGTTCTACTTCAAGGGATTTTTATACTATGGACAGAGTATGGATCTCTAGTCTTTAATCAGAAAACATTAGAGAGACACTCGTTCAATTATACTGTTCAAATGCCTCAAAACACCAAAATCACAAAGTAAATCAACTGTTGCACTAGGAATTAATTTTTTAACTATATTGAACACGTTAAAATGTAAAAAAAAATATGTAAACCATCAAAGCAAACAAAAAGTATGAATGCTATTTTAGATCTTTCTTGGTTATTTGGCTATATTTTTCTGATTCACCGTATTACATTTGACTAAGAAACATATCTTATTTTGGTTTCCTAGTTATCTGCTTAAACTTGTAAAATTCAACAGCTTCTCCAGAATTACTAAGGTGTCTAACATCTCTCCATTTCTACACTATTGGTGTAATTCAGGATAAACAATACTGAAATAACTGGGTAATCGGCAGATGATAGAATGAAACTAATGCAGGATATTGGCCATGCTAAAACAAGTTTATGTCATCTCCTGAATCTTTTATCTTCTCCCTGTTACCTCCATTATAATTACATACACAATTTTTTTTTCTTTCTCTTATTTAAATTTATAAGTAGATGTTATTTAGGAAGATGTTTTTAAATACTTCTTCTGGCTACCACTGGGTAGAAAGCCTAGTGCAATCAACAACTTAAAAGTTACTATTCGATTTTTCATTTCACATTATCAAAATCTAAACCTTCCACGATGAAGAAAAGAATGAGTCCAAATTCTTCAGAATATTATTTTCAGCAAGTAATACTGTTTAATAAGAATATGAAAGTGTACTACTGTTCATTCTCAGAAAGACTCAATACTCAAAAAGTAACTGTGGTATTCTGACTCACTAAAATTCAACAGACTTTCAGTTTCGGTTTGTGACTACATATTACAAAGACGTTTAAAAGCAATTACTTTTCTGTAGGTCATAATCTTTATTTGAATGTCCAGGGCAAGAAATAAAAATGCAAAGACTTTTATTTTAATTGCAGAAATACAGAAATGAATTGGCAGCCAAAAAAAAATGTTTCATATAAGAATTTCATAACAAATTATCTTTTTAAAAGAACTCCAAATATTTCTTAGCCAAACATAACTTCATCCTCCTTCCAAGGAACTTAACTGTCTTATGGCTGCTTGAAGAGTAAAATCAGTCCTCATTCTAAGTCTGCTTTTCAGAAATGAAGATTTTTTATCTTTTAGAATATTAGATGTTGCAAAAAATAAGTCTTTTATAATGTGCAAGGCTAAGCTGTTAGAAGCAGTGAATGCTGGAAAAGCAAACCTTGACTCAGGGGCCTCTACTCTGAAAGGTAAGACAGAATTTCCCTGCTAATTGAATCAGAACGCTGAGAATACACATCTCTGTTCTTCTTATACTTAGTTTTCAAAACATGGCCTTGGGGTTCAGCAATTCTCTCTTGTAGAATATCCTATTGTTCAAACTGGCTTCTCGGCGGAACAAAGAAAACTCTAATTTCTAACAGCACAAAAGAAGTACCTTACATTTCCTGCTAATTCTTCCAAGATACACGAGGTAAATCTACATCTTATTTATGACATGGATTACAGAGTCATTGACAAGTTCTGAATGCCATTTTCCTCTGCCAATTTCAACCCACAAAGTGTTGCACTATTGCTCCCTTTTCAATTTGAGTACATTTTCTTGATTTACTCAGGGTTCAGGGCCTCACTGTGCTTGGAAGGCACTACGTGACTATTGGAAAACCTTAAGGTTATTTACAATGCCCATAAATGTCAACCACATCTTCCAAATGAAGCAGAGAGAAGCTATCAAATAAAAACATAACAGTTATGATTTATTCCAAATATAAAATAATTTTGATAAGTCTGTAGCAAAAATGTATTTTATATAACCCACGATAGTTCTGACAAGTCTTTGATAAGACCTGTAGATATGAAAGCAGTGAAACAAACTAGATACTAAAATTATTTTTAATAGTGCTTGATATGTTACAGTTAAATAAGTAAAACTAGAGAATTGGCCAAAATGTTTAATATACTATTTCCATTTAATAAAACTGATTATAGCCTCGCATTTAGATAAAATTGGCATTTTTATTTAAACTACTGCCAAGTGAGTAATATTTATTAAGCCTTTACTGCGTGACAGCAGGTGTGTTAACCATTTTCTATGCACCATGTCATTTAACTTTTAAAATGACACCTTGAGTGAGATACTAATATTATTTTCTTTTTAAATGACAAAAAAAAAAGAGAAAAACCCAGAAAAGGTATTCAATTTGACAAAAAAATACAGTGGGAGCTGTAAAGACAGCATTCCATTGTGTTAGATTCTAAAATTTATAGTTTCTGAGCAATTGATTTATAAGCTTTCATTATATGTGGAGCTCTGATTATCTACAATTTCAAATGCGGAACAAATTAAAAAAACAACTATGCCTCTGTAGCACAGTATTTCTCAATCCAGAGGGATACTCCTCCCCAAGGAATATTCAGCTATGCTTAGAGACATTTTGATTGTTGTGACATGTGGGAGGCTACTAGCAGGCAGTAGGGAGAGGCCAGGGAGGCTGCTAATTTCCTACCACACACAAGATAACCCCACCACAAAGAACTACCCAGCCCGAAATGACACCACCACCCAGGGTTAGAAATCTTGCTCAAGTACAACTATAAACACAACACATTCAATGCACTACGTAAAAAGCAATACTCACGATGAACGGTGTCAACAAAAAGCCAAAACAAAATGTCTTCGAAGTTGAGAGGTAAGGTAATTTAAAAATAGTATTTCATGATATCAAGTTAATACTTTGGGCTACATTTCGAGACCCTTTGAGTTGGACAAGTTTTCATTTTAGTCTCAGAAATTCTAAGTAAAGCATGATTCTCACACCTTAAGAAGTGAGGATTTTATTTATTTTTTTTAAATTTTTTTTTCAATGTTTATTTTTTGGGACAGAGAGAGACAGAGCATGAACGGGGGAGGGGCAGAGAGAGAGGGAGACACAGAATCGGAAACAGGCTCCAGGCTCTGAGCCATCAGCCCAGAGCCCGATGCGGGGCTCGAACTCACGGACCGCGAGATCGTGACCTGGCTGAAGTCGGACGCTTAACCGACTGCGCCACCCAGGCGCCCCAAGAAGTGAGGATTTTAAAGTTACCTTTTAATGCCATTAAATATCATCCTTTCCCACCTCCTGTGTTTATACATTCACAGTCAATGACAGTTTTGCTTTGTTTTTCTCTTAATGATTCAACACTTACTATGTGATTCTAAACTCATTGTATCTCTGTCACATTTGTTCATTTTATCCTGTAGTGCATAAGGTAGTCATTACAAGTTATATTTAATAGATGAGCTGAGCCGGTGTCACTAATTTTATTCATCAATTTCATCTCTAAAAAGAAAAATGTTAATAAGAAACCCACTGATCCAATTAAGCACACACACAAAAAGAATCCACTTTAAGGACTAGACAGGGTGCAGAAATATTAAAATGAACGAATCTTTTCAGTGGATTTGGCTAATGGAATCTCATCTAATCCCAGTGTAAATGAAAGATTAATAAGGTACAGGGAGATTGGAAGACCAAATCTCCTCTCTCTAAGCGTGTCTCAGGCACTAGAATCCATCTCCCACTGTGGATGGGTCAACAGAAGGCTCTATGGCACACGTAGACCCTGATGAAGAGATAAGCCTTACTCCGAACACAGTGTGTTTGGTACAAATATTAAAAGGCCCTTGTCCTTGTCAGTTCTCTAACGCCCCTATTACTGAGATTTCTGGCCGTGCTCCCTCTCTTCAGTTTCCCATAGATTGAGCACGTGGCTAATGCCCAGAACACAGCTGGAGTCCTTTAATGAAATCTGCACATTGTGGCGGGCCTAGATGGAGCTCAGAAGAATCCACCTGATCATTAGAGAAAATAAGAATAATGCAAGGAAAATGGAAGACCCTAGGATCTAATGTCATGTTTATTAATTGAAGGATTTTAACGTCACTTTCAATGAAACAGTGATTACTTGTAAGATTTTTCTTGCAAGCACCCAGGGATTCTGCTGAAGAAATATCCTAAGTAGAGGAAACAAGGTAAAAACTTAGTTTCATCATTCAAGCATTTTAATTTTTTTTTCTAATATTATCAAAACCAAATAAACCATTAGTAACTTTGGTAGCCAAGAGCCTGTATCACTGGCACAACATGCTACTTACAACTAATCATTTAGCCCCTTATGCTTCTGTTGTTTTCATCTAAAACAACAACAACAACAACAACAAAATAAACAACACACAAATGCAGTAAGGATCCTTAGATAATCTGCAGGATTGATGTGATTGTCAAACAAGTTTATGAGTAAAAGGCAATCAGTCAAAAATGGCTAAGATTACAATCCTCTCCTTAGCTGTTTAAAACCTTCTATGGTGTGGGGCACCTGGGAGGCTCAGTCATTTAAGTGTCTGACTTTGGCTCAGGTCATGACCTCACAGTTTGTGGGTTGGAGCCCCGCATTGGGGACTGTGCTGACAGCCTACTTCAGATTCTGTGTCTCCCTCTCCCTACCCCTCCCCTGTTTGTGCTCTCTCTCAAAAATAAACAAACACCAACAAAAATAAAAACACACAGCTTGTATGGTGCATATGTCTTTTAGCTGCTTTGTACAGATGAAAGCTTTCTTTTACAGCTCAGCTTATTATTTTAGTCTTATCAGTTATTTTCTTTTATTTGAACAGCAACATTTCTTTTACATACAGCAATTAGACTGTAATTCAGTTGATTCCATAATGAAGCCACCTTCCTTCTAATTTATTAAGAAACTCTCAGATGATGAGATACTCTTCATTTGAATCATTTGGTTGAAATATTTTAATTTTAATTTTGGAAACACTGCATTAATTTGTAAATAGAAACCAGGAACTTCAGAGTAATTACCTGAAGAAGACATTCCAATTGCTTTCATTGATATTACTTCACCAAAGGTATTTTTATCATAAATTAAACTATTTGTAATTTAAATTGCAAAACAAAAAAGTTAAATATTTGTTTCTATGTATTAGTATTATCTTTCAGGAAGCACAGAGCCTGTTAAATTTTGAACACATGAAAATAACTAAAAACACTCTAAACATCTTTTATTTCAACTTTTAAAAGTGAAACAAAGTATGGGAGTTTTACAAAAAATAAAAATAAACTGAGGCCATTCAAGTGGAGTTGGAAGCCATGTGAGAATTAAAATGCAATTTAGACCAAATTTACAAGACCTCACACTGAGTTGTTGTTTTTTTTTAATGCATATAATAGATTATGTTCCTGGTGGTACCCTTTCCTGAAACTCCCATTTATGAATTGAGTATACAAATGAAGGTAGTGTAGGCACAGGCTATTCTAGCTGACTGCCTTCCCACTCATAGGCCTGATGTTTTGAGGCCAGAAAAAACTACCTGACCTTGGGAAAGTGTTTCCCCCTCTTGCAAACCTCATCTTCCTCACGTGTACAATGTCGATAATCAGCGCATCTGCCTCATGGGGCTGTGTTGAAGATTACATGCACTTAGAACACTGTTTGTCGCCTAGTAACTGCACAATAAATATTACCAGCCCTTATCATTAGTATTATCTTATTTAGCTCTTAATATCCACCATGCAAAAGATATTTTTTGAGAACTATCTTGATGGAACAATTCTGATGGAGCTGTAAGATGCTAGATGAGGAATTAAAACCTGATATTTTCCCTTTTCCTAAAGGCACGTTTTCTCTTACCTCGACCCCAAATGAATGGCCAAAGACACTACTTCACTTTCCTGTTGTAAAGTCTCATGAAGAAACCACTGTGTTAACTTTTCCAAAACCACTGGCATTATTAGAAGAGAATACAAACTGAAAAAAAAACCCACATAAATCTAATGATATAATTCAGTGTACCATGTGATTTTGGTGAGGAGGTAATTTTTACAATGGGATATTCCCAGTGGTCCCGAAATCAAACCACATTGGTGAATGCAGCTCTGAATATAGCCCAGACACACTAGAATTCTATAGAATAAAATACGAAAGACCTAATATATGCACCAGAGGCAAAAATGCACATGTATGTATGGAGTTATGAATACACAGTTCTGTTAAAGCTGAAAGGAAACTCCGGCTGAGAATTACAGACCAAATGAGACATGGGAATTCCCTGGCCTTTGCTCTGAGACTGTCTAACTGCATACACAATTTAATGTCTACCATGTAAATCTGGACTGCTGAATTCACTAAGAAGGATCAAAAAGTATCGAAGCTGAAATAACAAGATACGGTTGAAGAAGAAGGATAACAAGGTTCCTAGGGAATAGGGTGATACCGTCAATGAGGCACATGCTGCCTGGTACCTCAGGGTTTGGGTCAACCAGTTTTAGAACAAAGAGCTGCCTGGTGATTTTAAGGTGGAAAGATCAGATGCACTGAAACATAGTATGCAGTACTGTCTGGCTATAATGGAGAAGAGAAATCCCTTGGCTTAAACACCATGCAGTGCTTCACAGTGAAAATAAAACAAAACGAAACATATCTAAGACACTAAGCTAGATTGTTACTTACACAGTTGTGAATGAAATCTAAGATCATTTTTAAGACATGAGATTAACACCCTTGTGTCTGTGGTTGCTCATGATTAGAGAATTGTGCCTATGCGCATACATGCAGAGCATGTAGTACGTATTTTGTTATTTATACAGACATTTATGAAATACATCAACTGCCAGCTTTCAAGATGCTTACAACATACTGAGCGTGATTGCTTCAGATTTTAATGTATGTGATATACTTATTGACACATGAAATTCATAGTTATCAGCCCTGGCTGCTGTGTAACTCAGCAAACAATTTAATAATAAATAATTATTGGGGCACCTGGGTGGCTCAGTCGGTTAAGCGGCCGACTTCAGCTCAGGTCATGATCTCGCAGTCCGTGAGTTTGAGCCCCGCATAGGGCTCTGTGCTGACAGCTCAGAGCCTGGAGCCTGTTTCAGTTTCTGTGTCTCCTCTCTGACCCTCCCCCATTTATGCTCTGTCTCTCTAAAATAAATAAATGTTAAAAATTTTTTAAAAATAAATAAGTAAATAAATAAATAAATATTTTTCTATCTTAATAAGTCATGTGTTTTAAGTTTTCATTTATAGCTTAATATCCCACAAGGGTTTAAATTTATCAAAGTCCAGTTGGGGAAGAACCACAAGTTATTCTGACATAGCTATTAAATATAAATGATTCAACACCTAATCAAAACAAATAATTTCCACATAAACTATTAGAAATGGCTTACAGGTTTTTTGAGCTGGTAAATGGAATTCGAAGATAGTAAATGACCAGGTCTTGTTGGTGCTAGCTCTTAGGTATTTCTTAACTTCTCTGACTCTATGACTATACCCACTTAGGACTTTAGCAATAGCTTTCAAATAGTCTCCCTGCTTCCAATTTTAGCTCACTTTAACCCATTCTTCCCACTGTTGCCACGGTGTTCTACTTGGCAAATGTCCGCCCTAATGAAAAGTCTTCAGCTGTTCTCCATAAAAGCTGGTCTTAGATGGTCTTCTTCTCAGCAGCCCGACTTCCCCTTTGATTGCTTTTCTATGTGCCATAAGCCCAAGCTATAATGAGAGCTGTTCCTTTCTCAGAGGAAACAGTGCCGATGCCTCCCTCCCATGTTACTGAACATACTGTCTTCTCTCTCAGGACTTTATCTACCATGGCCACTCATCAACCTTGTTCCTTTTCTCTTAACACAGAGAGCATCACCTTCTCTTTATTGATTTTCCTACCCCACCTCCTTCTCATTTAGCAGAATGTGTATCTCCCCACTCTCCTATAGCTTTTTCTATAGACCTCTATCACATGCTTCCCACATTTCACTATCTTTGTTTATTTTCATGCCTGTTATACTGTCCATTACTAGGGTAGACTGTACGTTATTTATTTTTCCTCCAATACCTAGAATACAGTGGTCCCAGTAGGATGGGACCATTTTGTGTTTAATGCACATTTACAGTTTTGCAGGTAGAGGCTGGAGAAAACCACACCTAGGATATCTAGGGTTGTTAGGAAAATGAAAATGATGCTATGTTTAATGCATAATAGGCATTCAGGGACCAGTAATGACTAACATGTTTACTAAAAAATAGTTAGAAATAAATGAAACAGTAAACAAGTATGTGTGATTCTCATGTGTTAGGTCACCTTTTTAAGTTAGAGATAATTTTCAGTAAAGGGTAAAACAATTTCAGTTCATCCTTCATTAGGCTACATTCTGAGCAGGTACAAATGATCCAATGATTCCTTTTTCTCCCTTTAACCCCAAGTGGTAGGTGAATGGTATCATCATCTGAACTGGAGGAGTCCTATCATTCTGGTCCTCTTTTTGGCTTCACTTCAAGTTCTGTAATCGATCAACTGCTTTTAACATAGATGATTTGAAGAGCCAATATCACACCATAGCCCAGTTTTTAGGAAGCCCTATAAATCAACCAATATTTCTAAGAAGGTTTCTATTATCTACCAATTTTTCTGCTTCATTTCTTAATCACCTGATTTTCTATCAAACACACATCTAACAAACACTTAGTGAAATCCTATTCTGCGTCAGGCACTAAGTGAAGCTCTTGGGCAGAAGCTGGCAAATTTTCTTCCTGAAGGACCAGATAGGAAATATTTTTAGGTCTATGACCTACACGGTCTCTGTCACAACTACTCACATTCAAACTGTGGGAAAAAGCAATCAGAGCCAACACATTAACAAATGGATGTGACTGTGTTCCAATAAAACTTAATTTACATGGTTAAAATTTAAAAAAAGATAAGAAATAACAAGTTTTGAAGAAGATGTGGAGGAAAGGAAGCATTGTATCCGTTGATAGGAATGTTAAATTGCTACAGGGACTACAGAAAACAATAGGAGACCCCTCAAAAAATTAAAAATAGAAATCCATATGATCCAATAATTCCACATTTGGATATTTACCTAAAAAAATTAGTAACACTAATTCAAAAAGATACATGCACTCATGTTTATTGCAGCATTACTTATAGTAGCCAAGATATGGAAAAAACCCAAGTGTCCACCAGTAGACAAATGGATAAATAAGATGTGGTACACACACACACACACACACACACACACACACACACACACACATTAGAGTATTATACAGTTATAAAAAAAAAAAAGGATGCAATCTTGTCACTGGAGACAACATGGATGGACCTAAAGGATATTATGCTAAACGAATTAATTCAGACTGAGAAGGACAAATACCCTATGATTTCACTCAAAAATAGTACCTAAAAATAAATCAATAAACAAAAAACGTAATCAGACTTATAAATACAGAGAACAAACCAATGGCTCCCAGAAGGGAGGGAGAGGGGTCTGGGAAAATTGGATGAAGGGCAGAGGGAGATACAAGCTCCCAATTATGGAATGAATAAATCACGGGAATAAAAAAACACAGCATGATGAATACAGTCAATGAAATTATAACAGTGAGGTATGGAAGAGATGGACGCTACACTAGAGTGAACCTAACGATGTATAAACTGGTCAAATCATTATGTTGTACACCTGAAACTAATTTAGTATTGTGTGTCAACTAGACTCAAATAAAAATAGAAAAATAGATGTAACTTTATTTACAAAAATAAGTAGTAGGGCAGTGGGTTATAGTTAGCCAACTCTTTCTTCAGAGCTACAGGGTCATCCAGTCAGGCCTTCTAACATCCTAGGGGAAGCGACACACAGTAAACCTGAATAAGTAATAACCTATCAGTGTTGTTTAGTGCTCTTTAAATAATTAAAATGGGGATGTCATAGAGACAGAGTAGGTGGCTACTTTACATCAGGCTTTGAGTAATATTCGGTCTAAAGAAATATTTTAAGCTGAGACATGAAAGACAAAGAACTCTCCATAAAGCATTCTATGAAAACAATAGATACTAATGATACTGACAAGTTGGAAATTCAGATGGCAATAGAATGGCTTTATGATCTAGTATGATATTTCAAGGAGAAAAACTCACAGTTTCCTGTAACACTAAAATATCCAAACAATTACATAAGGCACAAAGGAATATATGACAGATTAAAAATGATTTGGGCACTTTTATTGTAATAAATGAAATCCTAGAGAGGGGCAGGTCTAATTCCAGCACTGTATTCAATCATTCAAAAAACATTTATTAATAAACCTTGACTGGGCTCTTGGAATTAAAATAAAAAAAATTGTGAAAATTCTTCTCCAGTTGCTCTAAATCTGATAGAGAAGACAGAGAGATAAATCAAAGCATCTTTGATCAAATTTTGCTTCTGCATCACAGACTCTAGCAACAGCCAACTTGCCTATGAAGCTAAGTATATGTTTAGAGACTCAGAGGAGGGTGTGGTGGTCACTCAAGAGTTCCTGGAGCAGGTGGCACACAGATTTTTTTTTTCTATTTGTTTTGAGAGAGAGAGACAGAGGACAAGCAGGGCAGGGGCAGATAGAGGGGAAGACACAGAATCTGAAGCAGGATCCAGGCCATGAGCTGTCAGCACAGAGCCCGACACAGGGCTAAAACCCGTGAACCGTGAGATCATGACCTGTTGCTTACACGACTGAGCCACCCAGGCACCCCTAGTGACACACAAGATTTTAAAGAGGAGTGGAGAGGTGGTAGGAAGGCTGGGTGGCTGATTCAGGGAATACCCTATGAAGGACACAGAAGTCTTGTCTGTTTTTGTTTTTGTTTTATGTTCTTTTTTAAAAAGGCATTCCAGGCGGATGTTATTCAAAATGTTTGGATGAAAGACGCATGTGGGACAACAGTGGCAGGAATAGGATTAGGGACACACTGCTAGGATGATCCAGAACACTAACAACAAAATATATTTATTCTGAGAATTATAGAGACCTATAAGCTGAAGTGCAAAATAAACATATTGGCACTTAATACTTCCCTCAGAAGCTATTATGAAGACTGTGCATTGGAAGCAAGACAGATGAAAATGGAGAAGATAGAAAGCTAGTATCATCAAGCCAGTGAGGAGTAACAATAGTCCAAAGCAAAAAATGAAAATAAAAATAAATAAAACCAAAAAGTGGTGGACCTGGGGAATTGTAAGGAGATTTAAAAGATGATTAGGAGAAATAATCTGCAGATCAAAATGACATGATGGGAAAAGGGTAAAAAGGAGTCCTGGCTTTCTGTCTTGGGCCCAAATATCACTATATACAAAGATATGAATATTAAGTCAGGGGGGATATTTGGGGACAAGCATGATGCATTCAATTTTAAGCATAATGGGGGGCAGTGCCTGTGAGATACCATTAAAAAGGGTTATTCAGGAGGCAATTAGAGAAATGAATCTGTACCTTAGCTATGATATCTACATGGAAGAATCAGACTGGGGAGTCACTGTTTCAATAACAATGAACCATCAGTTTGAATGAAGTTAGTTATTGACACCAAGAAGCTCTATAGGTCCTCAAGTATCAAAGAAGCTTTACTTAGCAAAGAGAGACTGCCAAAAGGAAACAATGTGGACCTAACACTGATAAACAAGAACATCTTTCCCCATTAAAATAATCAGTGGGCAGAAGGCTTTATTCTCTCTTGTTTTCATTTAACAAAAAAGCAAAATGTGCCTTTCAAGTATGATTTTCACATCTGCATTAAATAAATGCACCAAATACAAATCCGATGTATCAATGAATGCCTCACAGTCCATCAAGAGATAATGTAAAGATACTGAAACCAATAAAAACCTATTATCTTCTAACACAGTTTTTTTTTTAAATGTTGCTTTTAAAAATAGTTATTCACTTAAATCAAGTACGCAGGGATACAATGCCTGCACCTCTTGTATGTATAACACTTCAACTAAGACTCGCTGTGCACTGGGAGAAGAAGCAATTTTCCTTCTGCCTCCCTTAGAATGATGAGGTAATCTATTGTGCCTTTACACTTACTGAGCCTCAGGAGACTGAGGCTTGATGATTACATGGGCTTGTACGACCATCAAGTTCTACCACAGGAGTCGTACATGTATTATAAAGACGCTTCAAATTGCCGAACATGCTCTTCTCACCATCACTGTGTGGCTCTCTTCCGCAATTCACTCACAAACTTTGATTTCCAGAAATGATGTAAATCTGCATCAGCTGTGAATGCATGAATGCCAACCACCCTTATTCCTCAGAAGGCAAGAGTGTCGGGATTTAATTACTTAGAAACATATCACATTTTTGTTCCAAAAAAGGAAATTTCAATCAACTTTCAGTAAAACGTCCTATCAGGAGGTAACAAACGGATCAATACTTTTTAAATTTCCATTTCATAAAACCCAAAATTAGGCGCAGGTTAAGAAGTAATAAACTCCATTTGATCTTAAACACACAGTTACCATTCTGATATAGACACTGATGGCTTACTGAAATGTATTTTACCATTCTTCCCGAAATGTATTTTCTATGATATTAATCTTATTCATGTTTTTTTAAAAGAAGCCTATACTTTCTTGTCACTTTGTGTTCCATATCAAACTGATGGAAGCCAGAATCTTTTATATTATTTGTCAGTTTCTCTGGCCTTCCAAATCAATCTGAAGCAAAGGCTTTTCATTTCTTTGATTCAACTGAAATTCTCTTATATTTATTCTATTAAAGTATCAATCTCCCATTTTCTTCCCCTTTTATCTGCTATTCCTAAATGTGACAATGTCAACAATTTGTGTTTAAAAACAAAAGCTTGTGCATAAAAAAATACACAAAGATTAATGGAACAGAAGAGAGAGCCCAGAAATAAACTCAAGCATATATGGTCAATTAATTTATGGTAAAGGAAGTAAAATTTTACAGTGGGGAATGAATCGCTCTTAAGCAAATACTGTTGGAAATACTAGATAGCTATATGCAAAAAGAATAAAACAACCAGTATCTTACACAATACACAAAAACTAACTCAAAATATGAATTAAAGACCTGAATGTAAAATTTCAATTAATGAAACTCCTAAAAGAATACACAGGTGGTGAGCTGCTTGATATTGGTCTCAGCAACAATTTTTTGGATCTGACTCCAAAGGCAAGAGCAAAAAAGCAGAAACAAACAGGACTACATCAAACTAAAAAGCTTCTGAACCGTGAAGGAAATCATCAATTTACTGAAAGCAAGAACTTATTTGAAAATCATATTTGAAAATAATATCCAAACACTTAAAGAACTCATACCACTCAATAACATCAGAAAGAAAGAAAGAAAGAAAGAAAGAAAGAAAGAAAGAAAGAAAGAAAGAAAGAAAGAATCCAGTTAAAATGCAGAGGACCTAAATAGCCATTTTTCCAAACAAGACATGCAGATGGCCAACAGAGCCATGAAAAGATGCTCAACATCGCTACTCATCAGGGAAATTCAAATCAAAACCACAATAAGGTATCACCTCACACTAATCAGAATGTCAAGTATCAAAAAGACAATAAATAAATGTTAGTGAGAAAAGATAGAAACTATTTAACACCCTATGAGTAAAATATACCTTAATCCCCAGATATGTATTGTTAATTCTATGCATTCCGTTAGAATTGGCTTATGGTAGCAAAATATTTTATCATTGTATGTTTAGTAAACTCAACTGAACTTCAAAGATTGAAACCTGCAGAACTCTGGAATATATCATTTATTACATAAAAGGAGACTGCAAATTAAAAGCAATGTTCTTCTGTTAAGTTTCTCAGGATCCATATAAGAGTGAAAACATATGGTATCTGTGTTTCTCTGTATCACTTATTTCACTTAGCATAACACTCTCCAGTTCCATCCACGTTGCTACAAAAGGCCATATTTCATTCTTTCTCATTGCCAAATAGTATTCCATTGTGTAAATAAACCACAAGACCATAGGGTAGGGAAAGGAAAAAAAAAAAAAAAAGAGAGGGAGGGAGCCAAACCATAAGAGACTCTTAGAAACTGAGAATAAACTGAGGGTTGATGGGGGATGGGTGGGAGGGGAAAGTGGGTGATGGGCATTGAGGAGGGCATCTGTTGGGATGAGCACTGGGTGTTGTGTGGAAACCAATGTGACAATAAATTTCATATTGAAAATAAATAAAACAACATTCTTCACAGAGAGGGAGACAAATCATGAGAGACTCTTCAATACAGAGGAAAAAACTGAGGCTTGCTGGTGGGGTGCTAGGTGTGGGGAAGTGCTGAAGGGGTGAGGGGCATAAGAAGGACACTGGTTGGGATGAGCACTGGGTGTTACATGTAAGTGATGAATCACTAAATTCTATTCCTGAAAAAATTACATAATTTGAAAAGAAAAAAAAAACAAAAAAAAAACCAATGTTCTCCAAAGAAAATATACTTTCAAAGTTTCAGCTCACAATCTATTCATTAAAATACTAAAACCTATCTCGAAATTTGTTGAAGTTCATGTTCACAAGCTACTCACAATACTGTAATAACTTTGACCAAAGAGCTATAAAAAGAAACTAATCGATTAATTCTTAGTTCACTGATATTAGAATACTTATATAATTGATTGTTTTCTTAAATATTAAAACAGTGATTTAACTCAAAAAATGATTGAAAAAGAGGATGTGTATATGTGCTCAATACCATGTTGAAAACTTCTATTGGTGATGGTATTTCCATTAGATTAAGGTTAATATAATATATACCTGTTTTCCTAGGAAAATGAGGGCTGCTGATATAGCAGGATAGTTTTCTTAAGCTTATTTATTTTGAGAGAGAGTTAAAGAGAGAGAGAGAGGGAGACAGGCACCCTGTGCATGAGTGGGGGAGGGACAGAGAGTTAGGGAGAGAGAATCCCATACAGGCACCATGCATGAGCACTTGATCTAACCAACTGTGAGATCATGACTTGAGCCAAAAACAAGAACCAGAAATTTAAGTGATGGAGCCATCCAGGCTCCACAAGATAGATTTTGTTTTAACAAATCATCTAACAATGATCTACTTATTTTATGTGCTCTCTTTTCATTCTCTTAACGGTCCTTTGAGGTAAGTACTATGATATGCTTTATAATATTCTCACAAATGCCAAGTTTATTATATTTGGGTTAAAAATGGTTTATTTGAACATTCACTAGACTATTGTCCTTTTCCTTTCATAATTTTAAACATTTCCTACCTCTTAATAGTTTCTTTTTGCTATCATCTTCCATCTCTGTTAAAGGCCCATACTCCACCCCTAGAGGATTTCTTCCTCAATTTTTCTACTTTGGAAATCTTTCAAAATTTTTCATGAGAATAAATACTAGACAATAAATTTAGACTTATATGATTTTAACAGTAGGACTTGGTTTATAAAACAGACTGTAATAGAGTAAAATACAAGTGAGTATGAGCAGTGACTTCACTACAATTGAAATAAATGGCATTCTGCAATAAGATGATTATATACCTAATACCTGAATGGTCTTTAAAATTATAGAGGGCTGTCATTCAATTTTATCAATCAGATACTTGACAAAAGCTTCTATTTCTCAAACATTTTTAAAGATCCTTATCCTGAATAATATTTTAAATTGATGACAAACATTTTGGCCCTTTCAGGAATTATTTTTCAAACAGCTATAAATCCTTTAGAAATAAGTGTGATGGAAAAATTTGGCTGTTTTTTAATATGGTAATTGTATTTTATTCCCTAGACTAAAAAACTTGAATTCAAGCTAAATACAAAAAGGAATTTTAAGATCAAAATACCAGAAATAACTAATATATACGCAAAATTATTAAATAAAAGTTGTTTACATTTAGAAAGAAAGGAGAAAACGTTTTTATAGAAGAAAGATGTTACTTTAAATTTGAGAATACAAAAACTTCAAATAATAAATGACAAAAACACAGAGAATAAAAGATTTCTTCCATTAACCTTTCTATTAGAAATGGAAAAAGGTGGCGTACATGTACTAAAAAATTATTTAAACACTAGATTTTCTTGTCATTTGTTTCTTCGCTTTAGGGTGGAGCGGGTAAGAAAAAAAAGTCAAAAAATTAGATGATTCTGGAAAGGGGTTGTTCTTCTATGGGTCAAGTATGCCCTCTGATTTACAAAACATAAAAATTCAATAGACAAGTCATTTCAAGTATTAAAGATGCAAAATTAGCTTCTTTCATAATAAAGCCTTCCAATGACTTTGTGTAAATCTGGCGGGGGGGGGGGGGGGGGGGGGGGGGGGAGGGGAGGTCGTAAGTTCTATATCCCCCCTGACCTAATCACTGCTGTTAATTTCCAAACGATAGGCAGTGATTATAAAGTAGAGAAACAAATGGTCTTCATAGGCTGAAAGGGTAGTAATGAAATATTTCTTCAGTTGTGTTCCAGACTGGGAGAATATGCGACAAAGGACCCCAAGTGTCCATGGGAGCTAATAAGGAACTTCTCAGTTTCCAGTTACTATGATTCACAAGAAACAAAATAAAAACAACTTGTACACAGGAATAAACCAAATAGCAAGAACTTTGCTACTTCCTTTACAATGCTATATACCTTAAGCAATATTTTTCTAAAAGTTTCATATATTATTCATTAAATTAAAATTGTTTATGACTTGGTTTGCTCTACTGACAGTAAGTATTGACTAAATCCAATCTCAATATTTGTGTTGCTCATAGCCCCTTAACTTTTAAAATATCATCTTTGTATCTGGAGACAAAAGAGTCTTGGAATCTTTAATCCATTCAAAATCTTTCTTTTTTAATAGGATTTTAGAAAGATCTTTTAAATGCCTTTTTATATCTAGGGAGAAATCTGCTAAGATTTTATACATGAAGCAAAATGCCAGATGATTAAAAAATTCTCATCTCAAATTCCAGACCTCCATTTTCTCTCCAATTGTCAATCCCTTTTTCATTTGCCGTGAACACTACTGTCAGTCTGTTTGGAAAGCTTTTCTAATTTAAGATTTCATTATCTCTCTTCTTCAACCTCTGAATGGCCTGTCACTGGTTATACCCATCATAAAAAGCTAGCCAAGTACTTCTGATTTCCAGCTATCAAATTTACAGAGGAACTGCATTGTATCCACATCTTTTCATGCTTTCCCTCTATGTTGCTTCTCAAATTTCTTTTTAGAAACAAAGAGACAGTGAATTTTTATTTGCGGTTCCCACTAAACAGTAAGCAAAAGGGGAGCAATAATTGTACACTTTACAATACCTCACAAACTCCTGGATATTCTGTTCATTAATAAACAAAAAATTCACATTATTTTAACAGAGATCACAATAAAATGTGAAAAAACAAATACAAATTAAGGACATTTAACAAATATGTTGTATAGTATCTCTCCCTTAAAAAAGGACACTGAGAAATAAACACCAGCTCTGAAAATAAGTTGTGGGAAAATCTAGGATATTCCTTAGTGAGGTACACGCACGCTAGACTGAGTGCTGGGATTTACATGATCTAAACATGGGTGCCAGCCTTATTGGATAGGATACATTAATTCAGTATCAAAATTAACCATGTTTGTTGACAAAAAATTTTGAAACAATTTTCTAAGTACTCAGAGAGAACTTAGAGAACATTATTCATATAGCTCCTAAGAACCACAGGATTTCCATTTGGCCAAATATATACCAACGGGAGAAAAAAATCGTAATGAAATACGGTATAAGAGACATACACTACAACATTATGAACTATCCAACACTGTATGCCCAAACTGTGGCTGACGTGGTAACATCTGCTAAGACTGGCATGCATGAAGTATGTAGGATTCTCCTACAGTACCTTAGGTGATTCTGGGGAGGCAAATCTAAAATGCTTCTCAGGGTTATAGAAGTAACTAGCTCTAAGTTTTCTCATTGTATAAAGAGGTGTGTCTACAGAGTCAAAGGAACCCAGGAAGAAATGTCTCAATAACCCATAAAATGTCTTCCCAAAACAGAGTCAGTTTAAATTATCTACAAGACCCATTATCTATCCAGCCCTGCCCTAAGCCACCCAGGCCAGAAACAAGCATCTTCTTCTTTCCCTTCCCTTCCTTGTTTGTACCTAGTGGATGTAAAATTCAGAGAGCTGCTAGGAAATGCCCTACCACCTCAACCCCTTTTCTAGGGTAGGCTTTCATTAGCTGTAATCTAGGGTAAGGAAGAAGAGTTAGTAAATGCTAAATCAAATTCAGAATTTCGACTATTAGGGGAGAAAACACATTTACATTTCTGAATTGAAAGTTTTAAACCTGTTTATGACTTAAAGTGACCAAGGCCACTTTACTATTATAAAGTCACCAGGAAAGTCACCTTTATCCACAGTCATTCACTGAAAAAGGGTAGAAGGCTAACAAAATAAAGTTAGATTTTCACAACAAACTACATGTTACACTTGTACAACAAAATTATTCATACAGAACAAAGTGAGTTATACATCTTATCTGAAGTATTATGCCCACTTGTCATTCATACAAAATTTTCTGAATAAAGATTTTAAGTAAATTAAATGAAATATACACTCGTGAGACACTGATATTATATAGTCATATAAAATGGAAACTAGTGGGTATAACTACTTAAGTTTTGTTTAGAACATGCCAGAAAAATTCTGCTGGAAATAATGAGTAGTTGTCAATAACACGGTAGGTGATATGGACACAACCACCATTATATAGGTTTATATTAAAGAAGTGAGTGAACCTTGCAATAGAAGCTATCTCAAGAGCTAATTTACAACTTTATTTTTAATGAGATCTAGGAACTTTAAAATTCCAAATATCATTATGGGTTAAAATATCCCTCAAGTTCAATAAAGGGGCTGAGATGCTTTGCAAATTGAACCAAGAACGGAGTGTTCAAAATTTAATCCATTTGTAGTGTGCGCAGAATATTATCTTCACAGACTGATAAAAACAAAAACAAAAACAAAGCAATTTGTCAGTACCATCTTGGACACTGGGGACCATGATCAAATGACTAGACAATCAGGTTGTTACAATATTCTCTTTTAAATGTGACAAAACAAAAAGCAAGCAAAACCACACTTCAGTAACCATAAATTTCAACCTTTGTATCTACAAAGCCTGCATATCCACTAAATAACTTAGGGAATTCGCCATGATCAATCTAATTGTTGCTAGAGATGCTTAGAATTGCAAATTCATTGTCTTTCCAATCAAGCCTGTTTTTCTATGGAGTTCGGTGAACATTAATTGGTTTCCAGAGCATAAGTGTTTCAAGGGGAAGTACAGAAATCACGATTCTGAATTAAAATGAAAAAAAGGGGGGCCCTGTAAATCCAAATATAGCAGCCAAATATTTCTAAATCATTATATTTCAGTACAAAGTGTGAAATATCCAACTTAACTTTTTCATGGCATGTCTTTTATTCTTTTAAGCCCTGAGTAGCTTGTTTTATTTATACTTTTAAATGCTGAGTTTCAGACAATCACAGTTTTTTCTTGGCAAATAAATTTGTGTTCAAGTCAGCCCTGATGGCCATAACAAAATACCATCCGCTGGGTGGCTTAAATGAGAAATTTATTGTCTCACAGTTTTGGAGGCTGGGAAATCCAAGATCAAGGTGATAGACTTTTTGATTTCTTGTGACAGGATTGTTTCCAAGCTTGTAAACAGCTACCTTCTCTTATGTCCTCACACGACCTTTTCCCTGTGTGTGGATGTAAGAACCTCTTCTTCTAAGGCTACCAATCGTCTAAGATTAGAGGCCCACCCTCTGGAAAAGGCTCATCTTACCTTCATTACCTCCTACCAGCCCCTATCTGATATACAGTCATGTTGGGGGTTAGGATATCAACGTATGAATTTTGGGGTAACACAATTTAGTCCATAGCAATTTAAAAAATCTGTAACTGTTATTACTAATTGTTTTGTTACTCCACAGTCTTAAATGAGTGACAGGATTAGTATTTGTACGATCAGAATACTATAGGCTTGGCCTTTGGGTTTACCTGTGATTTACATTTTGCCAACAGAAAACTGAATACTATATCACTATCTATGAAAGACATGTATTTCAGAAACGCCATGAGAAAAAGGCAATAGAGTACAAACTCTACCTGAAAGGAACTGAGTCTCCTTATGACATACTTATTAAATATGATCAAATTACCCTACCCTGAAATCTACATTTTGTACTTCAGGCATGTCCTCAAAAAGTCTTTTTTTAGGAGTACTTAACGATTTCAAAGCTCTACTCCTAATGAGAACCAAGGCTAATTATCTAATCTTTTTTTTTTCTTTTTTACGATGGATGTTTTCTTTGTTACAAAATGAAATATATTTTTTAGGGGTATCCTTATCAGATTTCTGATTCCATGACTGAGAAAGAACACTTTAGAAGAAGGAACAAAAGCTACTTATTATGACCATAGTAACATTTTACTGACCGCTCTTTCAAAACATTTACTTTTGTAGTCTTTCAACACACAACTCTGGAGTATGGAATGATACAACCTCCAGAATTGCAGGAAAAAATACATTTTACATTAATATACACATTATTATATATATTTATGAATTAGCTAAAACAAAACATAAAATAAACCACATATTACTGCTAAAAACATTCTGTATTATTTTATCTTTACACAAATTTAAATTTGTGATAAATACCACCTCTGAAACAGTAACTCTGAAAAAACCCCCAACAGATTAGAAGTGATGGTAATTTCTCTACAGTCCTTAATCACCAGAGCACTAGGGTGCATTGAGAAATCTCATCTTGGTGGGGACAGTCAATATGGATGCTCTCAAGTCAGGTCATGGTAGACTAACCAGAAATTTTAACAAGAATGAGTTACCATCCTACAAAATTTAGACTAATTAATTGAAAGCTTGTTTTGATCTCTAATATGTGATTATTGATTCTAACAGCTAAAATATTAACTTAAAATTATTTTGAATCATAAAACCTTAAATCTGATATAGTTTAGAGTAATAACATATTTCAATAATTTGAATCCCTAAAAAAATGATACCTTTGTATTCAGCTTTGTATTACTTTGCTCTTTTGGGATATTACACATAGGAACATGGAAGCATTTCCTATTTGACAGACTCCTAACATTATTTACCACATATAATTCCCACGATAGCCAAGTGAAGTATATTATTTTGTTTTGAGATGAAGAATTTGAGTAAGTAATTCAATGGTAGGCATCCATCCACTTCGTTTAGTCTCTGTATTCTTGTCCATGAATCACAACTGAAGCTCGGTGAAATGAATGCTTACTTTACACTTACCCATGATTACACATAGTGTTTAGAATTCTGGTATTTGAAGGTTCAGACCATTTTTTAATGATTTTAATGTTTGTTTGTTTGTTTGTTTGTTTATTTATTTATTTTGAGAAAGAGAGTGAGAACGAGCGTGCATAAATAGGTGAGGGGCAGACAGGAGACACAGAATCTGTAGCAGGCTCCAGGCTCTGAGCTGTCAACACAGAGCCTGATTCAGGGGTCAAACTCATGAACCCTAAGATAATGACCTGAGCCAAAATCAGATGCTTAACTGAGCCACCCAGGCACCCCCAAACTATTTTTTCTACTAATATAAAATAATTAGATTAAATGAGAATAATCATCAAAATCACCAATCGTATAAAATCTGAGTCAATTACAATAATCACTAAAAAAATTATGAGCTTGGAAAAAATAATGGGATGTTAATAGAAAGTACATTCTTTTTGGAAAGAATATGCTGAAAAATATTCTCACGTTCATTGTCTAGATTTCGGATATAACCTAAAATTTTTCATGGTCTCATATGGAGTATGATAGAGTTCTCATAATATTTTCTTATTATTGCTAATAATCAAGAAATGACTTACTATTATCTATATTATAAATAGCCTTCTTACTAAAATAAGACTTCATTTCCTCAAAAGCTTTTAAGTTCCTTCCCTTAAAATTCTTACACAATTCTGACTGTATACTTCCAGTATTTATAGCTTATCTCCAATTGTTGTCTTATTGAGGTGAGTGCACTCTCCAATGTCATGTTGTATAGCAGCCAAGATGACAGGCATCCATCCCTACTTTATTCTTAACTTAAAAGAGACTAATAATATACTGACGTCTGCTATGACCTTCTAGTTGATAGGTTTCGGAAAATTATAAAAGTAACTTCCATGCCTAGTATGCGGAGAATTTTTGGTGCTGGCAGTGGTATTTTGATTACATTTTAATAAAAATAGGCCTAAGGGGCACCTGGGTGGCTCAGGTGGTCGAGCATCCAACTTTGGCTCAGGTTGTGATCTCACCATTTGTGAGTGTGAGCCCCAAGTTGGGCTCACTGCTGTCAGCACAGCGCTTGGGATCTTCTGTCCCCTCATTATCTCTCCCCCATTCGCACTCTTTCAAAATTGTAAATAAATAAATAGACAGATAGATAAACAAATAAAGGCCTAAGACTTTATGGAATGCTTAATATGCATCAATTGATATATAACACTATCAGACATCTAAGCCATGTATTTTGTCATCATGCATTATTCCTCATCACTACTTGGTAAATGTTTTCTTTTGAATGTAACATTATTCATGAGACTGTACTATTATTTTTTTTTACTTCTTTTTTGTGCAATTTTTATTTTGTATAAGCAGTCACATGGATTAATACTCTTTTCATATATTAATGTGTTCTAGTAACCTTTTTTAAACTTCCAAGCATTTATTCCTCAAAAGTTTTATAGAAATGATACAGCCTGAAGTATTATCTTTGGCCAGAAACTTGAATAGGTTTCCAATTTATTCTACAATTAGCCTACCACTGACTCCATGTGGATCACCACCAACCATTTTCTTACACTTTATAATACTTTGTTATAGGGGTGCCTGGATGGCTCATTCATTTAAGTGTCTGACTCAATTTTGGCTGAGGTCATGATCTTGCAGTTAGTGAGTTCAAGCCCCACATCAGGCTCTGCACTGATAGTGTGGAGCCTGCTTATAATTCTCTCTCTCTCCCCCCCTCTCTCTGTGCCCCTCCCCAGCTCACTCTCTCCCTCTCTTTCAAAACAAATAAGTAAACTTTATTATAAAGTAAAAAACTTGGATTGAGAGTAACTTGTTCTGTGAGTATCCTGCAAGATGAACAAACGTGTATAATAAATTTTAACTTGATGAAAGAGTGATGTCTTGCAATGTATCAATGCAATACGGCAATGTCTTGCCAAACGTCATATCATCACAACTGATTCTCTGTCTCTCTCTCTCTCTTTCTCTCTTTCTCGCTGCAGGATTGTGGGTGATCATCTCTCATGTTCAGGCTGTGGGGGTGTGGCAGAAATCAGTGATGTTTTACAACATTGCAAGGTGCCCACAACTGACCCTAATGTATTTTTTGTCACTTAAAAGCACCTATAGACAGCACTTGGCTTTTCCATACCAAAATAAGCTTATGAATGTTTCGCTTCATTCTAGGTCAGGCTGCCCACAGCTAAGAGACCTTTTCCTCTGCTGCCTTATTGCCAGTTACATTGAATACAGTATATGACAAGAGTTCATTAATACCCTACTGTAATCACCATCCATGTGAGCATATACAATGGCCTCCATGCAGAAAAAAAAATTCCATTGAGCCAAAATATAGCAGTGATTCCATTATAGTGTAAGTCATCCTACAACTTTCCAACAAGCCTCCTCTCTTTTGTTTCCCTCACACCAGCCACAAAGGTTTTCAAAGTAAGTGCAGGTTAATTTATTTTTCTTTTTGTCTTGTATTTTCTTTCTTATTTTATATTATATTACAGTATTATATTCATTGTTCTATGAATATTTTTGGGTTGTGGATGCATCATCTTTATAACCCTCAGAGCTGTAAAGTCAGACAGCCTTATTTATTCCAAAGATGCCAATCTATTAAAATACTAACTTTCTAAATCTATAAAAGAGTTTAAAAACAATGTAAACTATTAATCAGCATTCTATAATTACATAATCTCCATATTTGGCAGAGATTAGTTGTCAAGATTTATAAGAGATTGTGAAAAGCTAGTTCTACAATTATCAGTAAAGGGAGGATACCTTTTTCCTCCAATGTTTATATTGGCATCATTTGAGATACTGCAACTATATTTTCAAAGATAAAAGAAATCAACATCAAGATAAATTGCAGGGGAACGTATGTCACTCAGTCAGTTAAGTGTCCAACTCTTGATTTCGGCACAGGTCATTATCTAACAGTTCATGAGTTCCAGCCCTGCATCCGGCTCTGCACCGATAGTGGGGAGCCTGCTTGAGATTCTCTCTCTCTCTGCCCTTCCCCAACACACACACACACACACACACACACACTCACTCACTCACTCACTCTCTCTCTGCCAATATTTAGAAAAAAGATACAGGGGCGCCTGGGTGGCGCAGTCGGTTAAGCGTCCGACTTCAGCCAGGTCACGATCTCGTGGTCCGTGAGTTCAAGCCCCGCGTCAGGCTCTGGGCTGATGGCTCAGAGCCTGGGGCCTGTTTCCGATTCTGTGTCTCCCTCTCTCTGCCCCTCCCCCGTTCATGCTCTGTCTCTCTCTGTCCCAAAAAAAAAAAAATAAATGTTGAAAAAAAATTAAAAAAAAAAAAGATAAAAAAAGATACATTATAATGCCAGTATTAGTCATTATAAGCAGTTCAATTTAAAGGAAGTATAATTAGTAAAGCATAGGAGACTTTAAAAGGCAACACAATTCCTTAAAATTGTGTCTTCCTTTATCAAAATGGATACTCCTTAGTGATAAAACTTTATTTTTCAATTCCTAAAATGGAAGTAATTTCTTTGCTTACATGACAACGTAAGAATAGGACAAAAGTATATATTGCCTGAAAATGTTATGCATCTTGGCGGTTACTATGTTGCCTGTTATTGGATAGTCTTTTAGAACCGTAATAATTTTATAAATAAATATGAATTTCTATTGATAAATGACTATCCAGCATCCTACGAAGACATTCCCTATACTTGCATCTAAAATGATTTTTAAAAAATTAATAAATTTTTGTGATTAAAACCACATTGTCTAAATAGCCAGTCCTTCTTTTCCTAGTTTCTATGTTTGTGTTTTTACCAGCCCAACAGATAAATTAGATCTGAAAATAAAGTATGGTTTCAATGCCCTCTAAAATCTAAGTACCAACCAGTGAAATTCTCAAAAGTGAACACTTTCAGATATGGTTCTAATTAAATGTACCACTCTAAAACTTTAAATATATCAATGAGCAAAGATAATCACATTTCAATTCCTGGGACTTTAAAAAGTAATTGCCTTTGAGAAATTAGAACAGAAGATTCCTTATGAGAATATAGTCACACAACTGTCTTAGTGAAAGAAGAGGCTGTTTCCTTCAGCTAAGCCTTCAATTAAAGTAAGCTTTCACATTTATTAAATTCAGAAACCTAGAACAATCCTGTGAATCTGATAGGTTCTGATGAGCTGCATGAAGAGTCCCAGTAATTATTAAATTTTCAAGATCTTGTTGACATTTCTGATTTTACTCCTGTGTCATTTACTCACACAGTTCATAACATGGGATATGAATTTTAAAAGACTACAGGCCAGGCAAGGTCAGCGTCTTCCTGATGAGATTTCAGCAAAGGAGGAGAAGCCAATATTAAGATAAATGAGACTAACCAAATAATGCAAGACAGAGCTTCTTTTTTTTTTTTTTTTAATTATGACATATTCCAAAATAGGTCTTAGGATTTCTGAAAACACCTATTTAAATATTTTATCTTCTTTTCAAAATCAAAGTATGGTTTATTCCCTGAGACTAATTAAAATAATCTTCTACAGATGTGTACAAATAGTTCATTCTAAATGGGAAAGGAAAACATGAATAAAATTAAAACCTCTTTTGTAGAATACTAAAAACCAAACAAAAAAATGGTGTACCATGTCACGATATTCTTAAAAAAATTATGGTTAACCTTTGTGTCATTTTTCCTGTCTGTTCCAGCATATAAGAGATGAAGACTTAAACTACTTGACTTCAACTAAAACAAAACAAAATTTCAAATAGAAGAGTAAGAAAATAAAGATTCTCATGCAAAGCGTATTATCTTAACTCCAATGGACAATTCTGTCTCCCAATTCTTACTCCCAAAGTAACAAAGTTAAAATTAACTCAAAAGTAAAATATCAGGAATTTCATTTATCATAGTAGTTAAAAATATAAAGATTGGAATTAGACTTTATTTGAAGTCTGATCCCATTCTTAATAATATGACCTTTCATTCAAGAGTGCTTCAGGGTCCTCTTCTTCAAAATTAACAAAGTTATAGTAAATAAATTAGAGAATACATTTTAAAAGGGAAGCATGGAGTCAACCAACTACTAAACTCAAAAAAACAAACAAACAAAAAATAGGTTGTTAATATTTAACCAGGCCAACGCAACTGTGGAGTCCTTGGACCCCTGTTCACAAAATGCATGCATAAGGTAATTTACTAGACAGGTGAATTAGGTGCTAATTATCTATGGAAAAATGATAAAAATATTTTTCACGTATTTCTTAAAGATCACCTCATTGAAAAACTAAGCAAAGTCACTTTGTCTTTATTTTTCTGGGTAATCTCCTGAAGAGAAAGCTTTCTCTTATCTTCAGCCTTCTAACAGTTGAACAAGAGTCTCTAAGTTGAAGAAAAAGCAAGTTGAAAAGGAATGTGGAAAATCTCATTTGGATGATTTGTTTCCTCATTTCAAGGTATTCAATAGGACCATGGCCCCAAACTGTTAATTATGATTGGCTACAAGAGTTGCGAGTGCTGGCGACTTCCATTTTGTATGTTAAATAAGTATGCTTTATTAAAATTTGCCACCATGGCATACGATCTTTAGAGGGGAAAAAAACTGTTTTAAAAATGTATAAAGTACCAATATCCTTGAGTATTCAATGAACAATTTGAGGATTTCTCGATAATCCCTATTAGACCATCTGAACTGCAAGGAAGTTTTCTCCAGAGTGGAAAAGAATGGACTGCTTCATAGGAATATAAGTGAGAGAAAGTATGAAGAGCCTCATTTTATATATATGAAGGGATGGCAAATGGGATGAGAAAGCCACTGAGTACTCAGTGGGGTACAGTGAGTCTATGCCATACTCGATCTGAAATGGTATCTCATGCGTCATCCAGAGCAGGAAGTAAGTTCCAGGCCATATAGAGTCATCTCCTGTGCCATGCACATCAGTAAGTATACTCAAGCCCTCCTCTTCCCAGGTTATACTAGCTCAGGGTGCCCATGTACTGCAAAGAGCTGTGCAACAGACCAGTGGCTCTGGCTACCATACCAAATGTGAGGGGAAGTGGATAGAATCAGCAGTGAGGCAAAGTTCCCCAAAACATGCATCCCACTTCCCCAAACTGCTAGATCCACATGAGATTAAAACCACAATGCTGTTAACCTTGTTATTTTTCTTTCCTTTGGGAATGGCAGCAATCTATGAACTTGCTCAGAGAATCCCTCTTGACTACTGAAACTGGACAAAAAGAAGACTTTCCCTTCAAGACCAAAAGGGATTAAGTAGGCAGGATTCTATTCATGTCATATTTGTTTCAGTCACAGTTTTTGCTTTAATTTCTTTCACATGCAAGTTTTTCATTTAATATATATTTTAAAGTGTTACAAAGATTATTAAAAACAAAATCACTGACTTTGAGTATCTTCTTGGTATGGATAATGATTTTCAGGAATAAGGAAGGCAATCCCCAAATAGGAGACAACAAAATAGAAACACAATCAGGAAAGCTTTCTACCAAACTGAAAACACTCAAGTTGGCCTCAAGTTTCTTCAACACAGTAATACAGGTCAAAAAAACCAGTGCCATGATATCCACAGACAACTGACAGAAAAATATTGTGACTCAAAAGTTCTATATCCAGCCAGTGTGTTCTTCTAATATGAATTCAATAGAAAGATATAATCTTAAAGTAAGATTATTTTGTTGGCATACCCAACAAATAGGTGATGAAAATTTTGAAATAAGGTGCATGAAGTAATTTTTTAAAAATGGGAAACACAATCATATAGCTAAGTACTGTCTAAATAGTTGTAATAGTTACAAAATACAGTCATGGGGCACCTGGGTGGCTCAGTCGGTTAAGTGTCCGACTTCGACTCGGGTCAAGATCTCAGGGTTTGTGAGTTCGAACCCCACATCGGGCTCTGTGCTGACAGCTCAGAGCCTGGAGCCTGCCTTGCAGGCTCTCTCTGCTCCTCCCCACCTCTCAAAAATACAGTAAAACATAAAAAAAAAAAAAAAATTAAAAAAAATACAGTTGCAAAGATCAAGATATTTCTTTTAAAAAGCACACAGTTAGAAAACTATTTTTACAAAGTGCATAATGGTTGAAGTTAAAAAAAAATATGTGAACCTAAATCCCAGGTAATTCCTAAAAGGACTTGGAATTAATAGTAGTGCTGGATTGTAAGGGAGTCTATTATGTTTAATTCTCATGTAACCCCAGAAACTACCTCGACAAACAATTCTGTTTCTATGATCAATAGAGACAAGTCATACATTTAATATCTTCAAAGAACTGATAGGAACAATATGTACTTTAAAAATTAAAAACAAACAGAGTGAATAATCTGATCAAGTTGGAATTTATGTCACAAAAAGAACCTTACATGCACTTAAAATGCCCTTTTAAACAATAATCCCACAGGAAATCCAAAGTATAAATTATAACTTATATTATTAATCCCTGTACTTAGTTCGCTCTGCTTAAATAAACTTGAACTGTAATAAACAAGAAACATTTACATACCACTTACTATATTACTAGGTTGGCACTATTATGAAAACAAGTATATGAACTTACTTTATCCTCAAATCAGTTTAGTCATTTTACCCTATTTTACAGGTGAGAAAATGCCCTGAAATTTAAAGGATTTACAAAGGAAAAAAAAAAAAACTGCAAAAATTTAGCTTTGAACTAGGCCATCTGGCCAGAACCCAGAGAGTTCTGGATACCCAATTCAGTCTATAGCCTCTGTAATAAAGGGTAACAGAAGAAACATAGCTTTAAAAATCTCAAATGGTCCTTTCTTCTTACTACTTACTTATGTGGGAAGGCAGAATACAAACTGGTTAGAGAATGGTGAACATGGAAGAACAGAACTAGGAGTGAACAAAGGCCCCGCTTTCTGGGTCATGGGTGGTCCTGAGAGATACAGATTGTACTTGGCAGGATTTGTAGTCAGCATTCTCACTCAGGCTCTGCCCCTGTTAATACATGGTACAAGCATCCTACCCTGTGTTTTCCTAAGCAACTTACTGCCCTTCCTTTCTCTTAGGGAAGCCTTCTCAAGCAAGTCTTCCATTTCCCGGTTCTCTATTTCATTAGTCTTTCCCTAGCATTTCTTTTCATCTTGAGCCCACCATGTACTGAGAGGGAGATATTTTTTACCTATATCCTAGGGTAAGGGAGACACAGACACAGACACAGACACACACACACACACACACACACACACAGACACACACACAGACACAGACACACACACAGACACACACACAGACACACACACACACAGACACACACACACACAGACACACACACACACACACACACACACAGGATGTGATGAGAAGTGCCAGGTCTAAAATGTATCACTATCTCCCTTTACAGTTTGTCTAGGTATATTTGTATTTGTGCACACTTGTGCTATATAGTTTGTATTTTTAAGAAAATGGATTTATTAGTTTTCAGTTTTCATGGCCCCTGGGAAGGCACAATGACCTAGTCAACCAAAGCAGAAGGACACGCCCACTGGATGCATACTCTCCTACAAATATTCACATAGTGCAGCTCTCTGAATGTAAACTGCTAATGGACACCCCATTTCTTCTTTCACAGAGTGTTTACCACGGACTCTTCAAAGACATCTCAACAAAATTTGTTCCTTTTCTCCCCCAAACAGGAGATACAAAGGACAGACAAGAGTATGGTACTCCAAGAGTTGTTCAAGTTCTTTTACTTACAGCCCTCATAGATGTCAGTGGGGATATGGACCGCTGCATGCTGATAGGATATCTGTCGTCCAAAATTAGCATCGTCAATAAAAACAGGTTTTATCCTTTGGCTGCCTGGCTCACTCTCATTTTTTTCAGGCTATACCAGAAAAGATAGACAATAAAAAGAATATTAAACTTAAGATAACAAATACTCTCACATTCAGGTCTTCATTTGCCACAAGTATCATCTTCCAAAAAAAGACATCTACACGAATATTTCAAAATAGAGTATCATGATGACATCTAACTCACAGACTTAATGTTGTACTCATTTTGCAATACATACAAATACAAATAATTGTGTTGTACACCTGAAACTGATATGTTATATGTCAAATACATCACAATAAAAAGAATCCAGCTGGAAAAAAACGTTGCAAAAGTAAGTAAAACATAGTACCATGCTGACATGAGACACACAAATTATATTCAGGTATTAACATTAGCATTATCTTTATATTATTCACATTAAAATATAACTTCTCTCACTTCCTCAATGTTGGAGTCACTCAGGATCATCCTGAGGGGACGAGGGCCTTTTCACACGCAGTACGTATTAAAATGTGCATTTACAGAACAGGATAAATTCCTTTAAATATAACTGAATTAAAATTACCTATTGATATATAGTTCACGGTCTATGCTACTAAATTTATATCATGCAGTTGAGGATAATTCTTGGTTTGACAACTTATGGTAAACACCTGCAAAAAAGGTAGCAATGAAGGATCCTTTTATATCACGTTCCCTTTATTTTTGCAGGTTTTCCAGTTCAATCAATTTTTGTTTTAAAAATAAAGTATACTAGAAAAGATCTGTTATAACTAAGCACAATTAAATCCTAACTACAACCATTCTGTCTCCTGAGGTAGGAGGTAAAGTCCAATCAATAATGATGCAAGAAAAACCCACAGAAATTTAAGTTTGAAGATTAATTTTCTCTCTACTCAAACTAGGCTTTTGATACTGAATTACCTTATTGCCCTCCCCTGGCAGGAAACTGAGAATTTCACTCATTTACCCAAAATGTATCTCTCTAACATTTTTTGTTGCTGTTTTTGTTAATTGCGTTAGATTTTTTTCCCCAGGTCAAATATAGCTGTTTTAGACTCTTCCCCGTTTTTAAATTAAGTTCAGACTTCTATTTTCAACTCAGCAGTAGAGTCTGTATTCCATATTGCAAAGGTAATCTCCTCAAAATGAAAACAAATCACATTTGATTCTTTTTGGCCGCATACTGCAGTGATGCAAAGAATCAACAAAAGACTTAATTGGATGACCAGAAAATTCCCTAAGAAGCCTGGGAGAAAGTACCAACAACATCAAATCAGCAGGTTTAGAAAGAACTAACTGTATCAAACTTTCCATCCAGGTCTGAACATGTACATGACCAAATAACACATTAGTATGAGATACTTTAACAAACACACTGTAATTTTTTTTCTAAACACTGGAAATATTTACATACCTATGAACAATACAGTCTTTAAAAAAATTGGGGCCCAAAGCTCCCAGTCCAATCTATCATTAGGTAATGAAATCAATTTCACAAGTACTATAAACCAAAATATTTTTTAAATGAACGTTCAAGTTGGTTAGGACCAACTTTACAACAAACCATTTTTTTAAGGGAAGCGTTTAAAATATATATACAAGTACACTCTATATATTACGATGAAGAACTATGTTGTGAAACTTGTGTTTTAGTTATGACTATGTATGTACGTCTAAGTGCACATGTGAATACTGTGATGGAGTATTCTGATGGATTTTACAGAAATCTGTCATTGACAAAAATATTTGAGAACTCATCACTGTTTTTTATTTACACAAAAGCCATGATTAATAACTACCCCATAAGCAAATGGAATATAAAAAATAAGAGAAGTGCTTCAAGTCTAAAAATTGGCAAAATACTTTCATACAGGAATCACTAACATACCCTTTTCTACAAGAAGGATAGGTATGTGTAGAATGACGAAAGGAGAGAGAAGAAACATAAGGAAAATAGAAACCATAGAGCAAAGCGAATTCTGAACCTAACATACCAGCCTTCATTGCAATGGTTATAAAGAATGAAAAGGATAACTGGGATTTGGCCTTGGATTCAACCATGGATTTTAACACATTTGAAAATTCACACTCCATTGTCGGCTCCTGAGAGCTACTGACTTGTGAAAGGGGGCACATTGAAACAAATGATTTTCAGTAAGAAGATGAAGGTAAAGAGGACACCAGCGAACAAATGACATGGCTATTTTTCTCCCCTGAAAATATTCTGAGAAATCTCAACATTTATTTTAAAGCAATGGTTTCTCAGAGTATGGTCCTTGGAGAAGTAGCGGCAATAGCCGCTGAAATTTTTCAAAATGTGTGCTCTCGGGCCCCACCCCAGACGTAATGAGCTGGGAAGGGGCTGAGCAGTCTTCAGGGTAACAAACCCTCCAGGTGATTCTGTTACTTGCTAAAATTGGGGCTCCACTGCTTAAAATATCAACAGTTGCAATTAGACATTTTTATTTGGAACCTACTCATGAAAAACTTAGGGTTGATTAGTAACAAGCATATTAACAAACACCTATTTTTTTACCCTCCATGTAGAACACAGTTTCATGAGAGGAATGGAAATGGTAGTATGGGGAGTAATACTTGTCAGAAGACATTTCGAAAGACACCAATCCCTCAAGATACTCTAGGGGTCAGTGCCATGAGAACTTAAGTTAGGGAAATGTTGTTCCATTAAGAGAGTACTAACCTCACTGGCACATCATCAAAGACTCTTGAGAGAGGCCTCACTCCAGAGCTTAACCCAGCGTTCCCAAATGTATGCAACCCTGAGATTTTTTTCCATATAATACCACTTGCAAAGAACATACTTACAAAATGTCATCGAAAAGCCTATTGGGAACCATGGTGGCCTAGAGATTAGGTTCTATTCCGCTTGCATTAATAACCTCTCGGACTTGAGCCACTCACCATCCCTTGGCCTTCAGTTTTCTGACTTCTAAATAAGTGATGTTGGGGTACAGGTGTTGTGCTAATTTCATTGGGCACATCAGAATCACCTTGGGGAAACTCAGGCCCCACCAATAAAGATGTAGATTACATTGAGGAGGATGTCCGTTGAAAGAATCTCTCAGCTGATTCTAATATTCTCTATCTTAAATTCAGATCCCTCAAGCTAAAGAAACTACAGTTATTTTCAGACCTGAAAAAATTATAGTCCCATTTCTATAGTTTTTGAAAATAACACATGATTTTTCATAAGCCTATCTTTCCCAGAAATTTCATTTACATCTATTTCTAGCGAGTTTTACTAGAAATATAGAAGAGTAGAAGGACCAGATGATAGATAATAGACAGATGGATACTGAACTACCTGTGTCAATTAGGGCTGGGAATATATGTGTGCAAATATTTCATTCAGTCATTTGAGACATATCTGTTGGCAGACTGGAGGAGAGGATTTATTGATATTAATGTTCATAGAAATGTCATTTAGTATCTAAACTACAAATAAGTTCAATGATCAACAATAGCAAAATGTCATAATAACTGTCACAGATACAATTTTATATTGTTAAGTAATATAAGAGAGTAATTACATTTGGAATACACATATAAAGTGTTCGTTTAAAGATGATTTTACGCTTAAAAAGTAAATGTTAAGAAAAAAGAAGAGAGAAAAGGTCTATTATTTTAAGAGAAAGAGAGGTAGAGGGAGAAATGAATGGATGAGTACATAGTAAATGTTAAAAGCACTTCAGTGGTTTTGTAGTTATGCAATATGACTATATCCATGTTTCTGTTCTCTTGTTTTCTAATAATACAATGAACATGCACTGCATTTGTAATAAAACAGAACATTAATTTTTGTTTTAAGTCCTTTGTAGAGTGCTACTAAGCATTATATGATTATCTTACTGAAGTAAAAGTTGCTTATATTTCTTCTGAATCCTCTCACACTTAAAAATAATAAATTTTAAATATACTTTATGGAGATCCTCGCATGTTAAAGTCACCATACACAGAGTTTTTCGGGATAATTTTAAAACAATATGTAGTTCTCAAAAAAAAAATCATGCACTTTTCAACTTGTATAATCATGCACCTGGACGAGTTTTAATGCACAGTTGCTAAGTACATCAAGAAAAAAATAATATGGCTGCTCTCCGTGGTTCTCCCCTTTATGGTTTCCATAAACTCAAATAATTTCATAAGAATATTAATTTCTAAACGCAACTCATTTATTTCCCTAAAGTTATGATATTACTGTAACTTATGATGATCCCATCATAAGCTATGTCTTTGCCTATCTTGATATATAATGGCATTATATGGTATAATGGAAAATACAACAAATTTTAGACACAAAAAAAGTGAGGAAAGCAATCTGGAGAAAAGCTACTTAACATGTATTGTTTAATGTGTTAATGAAAAATTTCAAACAAATTTCCCCCCCCCCCCCCGCCACCCCGGAATTAAGCTTTCCTTGTTTACCAGAACACACAAGAGAAAAAAATAAGCATTTCTCTTTCCAGTATTTTTCCTCCCAAATTCTCCAGACCACCCCATATAAATGTGTACAAGAAACTAACCAGGTCTATTCTAAAGGAATTCGAATGCATTTATTAGAACACATAAGTGAAACATGAGAAGTATGTCATACTAGTCATCTCAATGCAATTTCAGTTACTGAATAATAGATTAGATCACTCAGAGACCAAAGTACAGGCAAATGTTGGACAGGTAGGCCATTCAATTTTACAAGCAGTACATATCAACAAAGTTAATTTGGAAAGTCAAAATGGTAAGTCTAGGAGGCTCTTGAATATTTAACATATCTCAAATGTACTCATATACTAAAATATCGTTTTTTAATGTTTTGTTAGTAACTGAAAACTTTAAAAATTCTACTGATAGCAAAATGCTCAGAAGTTAAAAGAGTATACAGTTTACCTAAACTGCAGTAGAAACTACATGAATCACTTTGTCACAATTCAACTGAACATTATCAACTAGAAACTTCGTTCACAGTCATAGTGTGGCCAGGTTTAATTCCCCCTGCTCTCAGTTATGTTTTGTGTTCAACAACACTGTGACAAAGTTAGTTGATAGTAAGAATGGCTTGCTGAGACTCTCTATAGAGACTTTCTACAGAAGTGCCCCCATTGGTATTTCTATCTCACTAATGAAAAGAAACAGTTAAATGAATGGTGTTTGGTGTAATGATACAAATTGTTTTTTAATTTTTTTTAACGTTTATTTATTTTTGACACAGAGAGAGACTGAGCATGAACGGGGGAGGGGCAGAGAGAGAGGGAGACACAGAATCGGAAACAGGCTCCAGGCTCTGATCGGTCAGCACAGAGCCCGACGCGGGGCTCGAACTCATGGACCGCGAGATCATGACCTGAGCAGAAGTCGGACGCTTAACCGACTGAGCCACCCAGGCGCCCCAACAAATTTTTAATAACTAGAGACTATAGCCCGGTGTATAGTTCTCCAGTATGTATTTTAAAATTTCTGCCTCTAAACACATCCTCTTCTTTTTCACAACTATTTCATAGATATTATTTACACCAGGGATCTGCAACTTTGACAATGTAGCCGTTACGGATTTCACATTTTTTTTTTTTAAGTTTCACTGGTAATCCCACTCTCTGATAAAATCTTGGATAATCGCCTTTAGGCATGGCATCATCATTCAACATAAATAATGACCATGCATATATTATATTTAAAATAGACTCGCTTGGTCACTACATCTGAAAAGTCTATGTGACCACTAGCTCACCCCTGGAATCTAAGCCTTCTGGGGTGCTGCATTAGTTAAGGCTGGTTACCTGTTCTGACCCTTCAGAGGAAAGCCTCCTTTTTAGTCAATCATTTGCAGCAATTAGAACTGGAGATTCGGCAGAGCAGCTGCCAGCTGAGCATGCCCAATTAATGAATAATGAATAGAGAGAAAAGGTGCCGAGCCTCATCCAGACTTAATTGCTGTGGTCAGGTTGTAAGGTCAGGCTGAATATTAAATAATGAATCCAGTTACAGTGGCTGTAAGAACACTGTTGTGTCTCCTAAGTTAATTGGTTTACATTGCTATTTTTTCCTTGAAGATGATATGATTCGGGGAAGTACTGAGGGGATGCCTAGTATTAGAAAGGAAGTGGGAGTTGGAGGACGGACACCGAATTACACAGTAGAGACTTCAATTTAATACTGTAACTTTGTTTTACTGAATCCTAACAACAAAAAGAATAAAAAATTTAAATTATGAATTGAATAAACGGCCATATTGTCCTTGCAGAAACATATGACTTTAGCTTTTCATACTACGTTTGATGACGAAATAAGAGATTTTTTTAAAGGAATTCAAAAGATTTCTCCAGGTAGTTAAAAAGTCACAATTCCTTCGCTCTACCATGCAGAAAGACGATAGCATTAATTCTTCAGGGGTAATTTATTCAATACATTAATAAAGAATGTTATGAAGTTAAAATCAAAAGCAAATTGGTAACATTAGTCGTCAAGAGAACACTAAAGAAACAATTCTAGTTCTTTCTTTTTTTTTAAGTTTATTTATTTTGCGACAAAGAGAAAACACAAGTCGGGGAGGGACAGAGAGAGGAAGACGGAGAGAATCCTAAGCTGACTTCACACCATCAGTGCAGAGCCCAGTGTGGGACTATCTATGTATATACATTTTGTAACTAGGACAGCGAGTCAAAAGCAAGTATGAATGAGAAATGAAACACATAAAACTGAACTGAATTAACTCAAAAAGGGTTATCGATCACTGCAATAACTTGCTTATTACATGACATTTTAGAAGTTTATTTATTTGAGGGGGCGGGTGGAGAGAGAACGCTCCAGTGTGCTGGCAGCATGGAGCCAGATGCAGGGCCGGAACTCATGAACCATGAAATGATCTGAGCCAAAGTCTGATGCTTAATTTACTAAGCCACACAGGTGCCCTCAAATTACACTTTAAACACATTTTTTAAAGTTTTTATTTATTGAGAGAGAGAGAGAGAGAGAGAGAGAGAGAGAAGGAAGGGCAAAGAGGGAGAGAGAGAGAATCCCAAGCGGGCTCTGCACCACCAGCACAGAGCCCGATGCGGGGCTCAAACTCACAAACTGTGACATCATGACTCGAGTGGAAACTAGGAGTAGGATACTCGCCAGACTGATCCACCCAGGTGCCCCCCCCCCGCAATTACATTTTAAATGCAAAACTAGACATTCCTTAAATAAAATGCATTGAGGTTGCTTGCTGATGAAAATTAACGGTAACATTCAAAAAAATTTCAAATATAAATCTGAAAACATCCTCAAAACAAGACTGATGCATTTTTAGTTTGCATGAAGGATGAATGCATGTAAACCACCTGTCCCAGGACCTGGCACAAGGAAGAATGAGAGCCATTAGAATCCCAATACAGGTAAGTGTGATCACAAGAAGTGTTGGGGCTGCTTTAAATGCCATGTGTAATATGAAATTTTCAAATCACCAGAATTAGAAAGGCATGTAATAAATACTACTGTATATGTATGTATGTATATATTTATATAAAGCATTTTATCTTAAATATATATAATATATATTTATATATATAATATATATATTATAATATATATATATTTTAATATATATATATTATAATATATATATAACAAATTGGGGAAAAGGCTGATAGAGTATTCTTCTAAGAGATTATGAAATGGTATCTTACATATGAAGATCACTATGTTTTATGCTGGGTAACTATAAAACGCCCACATCATGCCAGTGAATTTTCCAAACTCAATGAATATCATTGAGTTCTAAACAAATGCACCATGCAATGCTTCTGAAAAGAAAGGACTGGATATGGAATCTGAAAGAGTTATACATGCCACTGCTCCATGAAAACTGAGAAGCGATGTTTAAACCATCCTTGCAAAAGGAGCATATGCCCACCAGCACAAAGCATTAGAAAACTGTCAAAAGAGATGCAAAAAAAATTTTGAAAGCTTCAAAAACCAAAAGGCAGAATCCTTACAAGAAATGGAACCTAATCTAATCTACGTTTTTACCAGGTTCACGGTTTTTTCCCCAATGAATCTTAATGTGGCTATATTTCACTCAGTGGTGCATGCATACTTTTAAGGTATCCGAGATAAATATCACTGGGGATCATGGATCAGATCAGTAAAGATTTAGGATGCGAAGTCTACCTATCTTTTCAATCTATAGAGGCTTTATTTTACCTACTGCAAATCACCAGAGTTTAACAATTGTCAATGATGAAGCTGGTTGGATAAAACATAAGCTGAATAATTAAATATAGACAAAATAATGAATAGCCACAATAAATTAAAAATTTAAATCAAAACTCAAAAAATTTTAGCCTTAAGTCTTGACTTTTAACAGCTGCATCACAGGACTTCTATCCCTTCCAGGTGCCCAGCGTACAGGCAGGATGACACAGCACAGTGACTCACGGGTCTTGCTATGGATCATACCAACAGCGTGACTTTCAATTCTGCGCACGATCAGATACCATGTGTTTGACACAGGGCAAGGGTCTAAAGCTCATTAAACTGTATTTGTTTTAACTGAAAATCATTACAATAATAGTATGTGCCACCATGGACTAATGTGAACTTTAAATGATACATTGTATATAAAGCATTTAGTGCCTAGTATAGAATAAGCATATAGAATAAGCCACTGGGTGGCTCAGAGGGTTGAGCGCCAACTTGGGCTCAGGTCATGATCTCATGGTTCATGAGTTCAAGCCCCGTATCAGGCTCTGTGCTGAGAGCTCAGAGCCTGTGCTGCGTTTGGATCCTGTGTCTCCCCCTCTCTCTGCCCCTCCCCTGCTCATGCTCTGTCGCTCTCTCTCAAAAATAAAATAAACATTAAAAAGTTAAAAAAAAAAGAATATGTATATATATTTGAGTATTTTTATAATCCAACATATAGCATCCAAAAATTTAAACCATTTATTTTAGATTCACACACAAAAATGGCAATTCTGATCAAACCAGTAACTATACAGAGGCAATTAATATGCTATTTCTATGCCATCACCTATTTGAGGATTCGATGTCATTCATTAACAGAGCCCCATATAAAGGCTGCATATTACAAGATAGTGTAAAAAAAGTTAGAAAAGAAACCTAGACTTTGATACTTTCTTTAATAATCAGAATAGATTTCCTTGCTGTTAAAAATGCATACCTCTACTAGCTCATTCTAGAATCACATTTATCTGTCTACAATAAAATAAAACCATGCAAGACTGTACTTTTAAAATGACATTTAGATAGGACATTCTGTTGGAATTAATTTTAATGTAGACAAGATTCTAAGAAAATAAATAGCAACATAAATATGCAAGGGAACTCAGGAGACTAGACAAATGTCGCAGACAGGTCAGATTTTTAACATGATCAATACAATGAAATGTAGCAAATAAATCAACTCAATTTGTCGACCTGGGAATTTTGGGTTGAACTTACTTCATTTGGATTTTAGTCAGAAACATAGATCTTGGAATTAGGTTAATAAGGGTTTGTAATGATCTGCCTTCTTTTTACTTGCTCTGGGAATTAAGAAAATTGGAGCTTGCTGGTACAACTCAAGCCTTCCGGAGAATCTGCTGCACTAACCTTCAGGGAATTTAAGAATTTGTTGGGACAGATGTCTCTAAAACCTAAACTAAGAACCTCAATGAATTTCAAATGTAAGGAGAACATGAATGTGAAATTTCCTAAAAAATTGTTGCCTGTGTAGCCTTGTCAAAAATATTTTTGACATTTAATTTTCCTTTCAAATCTGGTTGTAACAAACCTACAATGAGATGAAGACAAATTTCTGCACTGTGTTCACATTTTTTAAAGATTTTTTGAGGGGCACCTGGGTGACCCAGTCAGTTAAGCTTCTGACTCTTGACTTCAGCTCAGGTCATGATGTCAGCGTTGTGAGATCAAACCCCGCACAGGGCTCTCTGGTGAGCATGGAGTGTGCATAAGATTCTTTCCTCCTTCTCCCTCTGCCCCTCCCCTACTTGCATGCAAAAGCATGCTCTCTCTCTCTCTCGCTCTCTCTCTCTCCAAAAAAATAAAATAAATAAATAAATAAATGTTTTTTTAAGATTCTATTCTGAATTTTATTTTCTTGTGCACTGTCTTACATATTTTACACAAATACTAGTGAACAAACACATACAGACAAACAGGCTCCACTTAGAGCTACAATCATTTCAAATAAACCTTGACTTTATTACAATCATATTAATAATTATTAGTTTTTAAAAATCCTACTCATTAGCATTCCTGGATTGCCTACTCTAAGACGGGAAAATTCTACATGCTTTGTATGTGTTAACTAACTTTCACAGTAACTGGGTGAAGTAGATATTCTATTCCCTTTATTTTACAGGCCAAGAGAGTGAAACACAGAGAGATGATATGACCGCCAATACCACCCAGGTAGAAACTGGCAGCGCTGGGATTCAAATCCAAGAAGTGGCACTCCAGGATCCAACCTCTTACCTACCACACTCTACTATCTCCTCTGTGCATCAGTGTGTACAGTGATTCTACATGTGTCCTTTGTCATCATGAAAAGGGGAGAAAGCAGTTGCAAACGAAGTATCTTGGAGTGAAATGTCTTATCTCTAATTTACCATAAAATAGTTAAGCAAATAATAGATGATAATGATTATGGAGGTATTATACTATTCTGTCTTCTATGTATTTATTTTTTTTTGTTCCTGGTAAAAAGTTAAAAAACAATCCTACATTGAAAAAATACCCATTTTAATGCTATCACCTCTTTGGAAATGAAATTCAAAAACTATTATTTCTCCTAATTATATGCAGAATCAGACAGAACTTTAGTCTGAGAGAGTAAATACAGTAAGCCTGATTTCACGTTTCAAGGAGATTCACAGTCACTTAGCGTATCAGATCTGCCCAGACGTGGAACCAAAAATCATGATTCTTATGGCACTTGTAGTAACTGCAAACAAATATTCTAACTCCGCTATTTATTCCCATCATGGGGGAAACTACATTGTGCTGACATTACTCTTAGTCCTCATGACTGTTTCAGGGACCAAGAGAGGAAGGGGTGGATGAGAGAGGATGAGAAAACAACGTCCACAGTCAAGGCCAGCTTTGCCATTCCCCTCTTAACTTGTTTCCACCAACCTTGACACAAAACAAACATTTTCACTTCTGCCATGCTTGCGGGAGATTTCTTAACTACTATGCAAATAGAGCACCACTTTAAAAAGTAAACATGTCCTTACAAATGCTATGCAAGTAGTGGGAGTATCCAAACACATAAACACCTACCCAAACATGCATTATCTCAACAATTACTCCAAATTATTACTATTACTAGAGAGAAACTGAATAAGATCCTTACCTCAAGTTACTAAAAGTTTAATTAGAAAATACTGTCCCTGTATACAAATGCTATAGGGTAAGGTATAAAACCAGATTATGAGTAACAACTTGTTTAGAACATACACAGGAAGGAAATACCATTTGCTTCCTAGAAAAAGCAAGGAAGTCTTCAAGAGAAAGTAGTACTTGAGTTGGCTTTTAAAGAATACTAAGTATCTGATTAGAAAAATTGTAGGATATCGTCATCAGGTCGTTAGAGGAGAGGATATGTTAACATTAAGTAGCACACTGGATACAGGAATGACTGTCTTAAATTTCAAGGAAGGCTATGTGCCTTACATTCTTCCATGGAACTGTGGTTTACCAAATAATTTAGCCCAGTTACACCAGCAATTTTAAGTTTCAATCGGAAAATTTGTTTAAACAACTATAGTCATAATTTTTTATCATACTACACAATCTGAAGGGACATTAATTTTCCCCTTTACTTCAGCTATTGCTTTAGCTAAATCTGGCTGACACTAAGTATTTATTTTTAAGCCCACCAATGAATATAAATACCACTGATCAAAGTAAAGGAGTATAGAAATTATAAAATGCCTCTGAGGAATTGTTTCATATCACAGTACTTGAAAAGCTTGGGGCGCCTGAGTGGCTCATTTGGTTAAGTGTCCGACTTCAGCTCAGGTCATGATCTCACATTTCGTGAGTTCGAGCCCCGCATCAGGCTCTGTGCTGACAGCTCAGAGCCTGGAGCCTGCTTCAGATTCTGTGTCTCCCTCTCTCTCTCATCCTCCCCTGCTCACACTCTGTCTCTCTCTCTCAAAATTAAATAAACATTAAAAAAAAAAAAGAAAAGAAAAGCTTATAACACAATAGCTCCCCACAAACTGACCAATTCAGATGTAGCCACTTGAAAGGTTGTATTCCAAAGGAATACTTGATCACCTTTGAAAGTTTATTTTCCCTTTAACTGAGGCCATGTATCATCATTAAAATAAACAAAATCAATAGACTACACTTGAATATAATATTCTATATATTCAAATCCTAAGTGGTGATAGACCAGAATAATAAACATGGAAGAATAACAGGAAACAGGAGATTCCCAATTTAATCTTGAATCCCACATATACTCAATTGATGGCCTTCTTTGTATGTTTTATGTATCTTTTGAAAGCTACTCCTTCATTTCCAGCTACTCATATTCTATACTCTCAAACGCTGCGTGCACCTTCCCTTATATGTTGGTACGCTAAGGATTCTACCCTGTACATTTTTATTTTATTTTTTATGTTGCGTACATAGGTAAAGCAGGCTGGAGTTAAACAACAGGGGGAAGTGGGACTGTGGCAAACTGGAGAACGTATCACACCCCAAAATATTCAGACTCTCTTTGATTTTAACATTGTGCCAGCATACCGAAACACACCTGTAGGTGAATCTGGCTTTGTGACACCTGTAGCTTCACACTTGGCTGGGGAAATTTTGGACACTTGTTTTCAAAGTCTACTCATAAGCTAAGCATAAAAGTATTCCAGGCCAACTAAATACTTCGATGCCTACTAGAAATCTTCTCTTGAATATCCCTGTGCCAGTTTTCGGTATAAAAGTTCTTGACTTCGGAAAATCTTGCCTAAATCCTTTAAAAATCTTTGCTAAAAAATATTCCTGGGTCCAGTGTCCTAGCCAATGTTAATATATTCTCTCCTCTAATGAAAGAAACACCGTAGCCTTTCAAGTCTACAATTACATACAGATCTCTTTGCATACCTGAATACTTACTTCCATTAAACCTTTTTTTATTGTCTCTAATGCATATGCTTTGACTTGATCTATTGGAACACATGACTTAGGATTTACATCTCTGCATACTGTCTTCCATGTGTTATTTTTCCTTCCATAATTTTCTAACCTTTTTGACATTCTGGGAGTGTTGCCTGCTTCCTCTGTGAATCATTGTTGGATAACTTGCATTGTCAAATCTGTTCTTTCTTCCAATGGAATTTTTATTTTAGCAGTTTTGATTCTGATAATTTTATGTCAGTCTATTGGTCACAGTTCACTGGTTCTTTCTTTGGAGACATTAAGCATACATTTAATGTTTTTCTTCCGTGAAGTATCTGAAATATCTCAGAGGAAAAATGTCCTCTGGATCTTTAACCCTACAGTATTTCTACTGTACTGTTCTTGATCTTTTCCTATTATTCCTCCACTGCCTGGTTTCTATTTTAAATGAAGAAAGACCTTTCTCGTCTCAGGATTAGGAAACAGTAAAATGGTACAGATGTCTTTCCAAGCATTTGCTCTAGCTTCTGTCACAGTTGTAACTTAAAAACAAATAATGACATAGAACGTATGCTATGGTTTCTGGTCAACAGTATGCATTTGTGAAGGGCAAGTGTTTTCTTCAGAGACTTTCAATTCCAGTCCTTCGCATCACAGAGACTCACACAGGTCTTGGCTGAAACCTGGGGTGGTGGTGAAAGGGCATCCTTAAAAATGACATGAAGTATGGAGCACAGAAATAGGAGATGCAGTAAAACCTTGGACTGCAAGTGACTTGTTGTGTGAGTGATCTGCAAGGCGATCAAACATTTCTAGTAAATTTTAACTTGAGATACTAGTGATGTCTTGCCATACGAGTACTATGTGACGCAGAACGTTACATGATTGTAACTGAGCCAATGGTTCTTGAAATCTGCTTTGATATACAAGTGCTTTGGGTTACAGGTATGTTTCCAGAACGAATTATGCTCACAAACCAAGGTTTTACTGTATATAATTATGGCTCTGGTATTCTTCATCCAGTTCGTATTTGTGTCAAGTGAAGATTCTGTTAGAACTTTGATTCACCGACTTGTTCAGAAAAATCCCTCACTGAGTGATTACTATGTGCTGGTTACTGTAAGAGCTCTGTCACCTGCTGTGAGTACAAGAGCTGCCCTCCAGGAAGTTACACTTTATGGAGAGACACCAAGGGAATAATTTATAAAGACTGGTTGTGCCTCCAAGAGGAGAGTGCCCACAATTCTTTACAAAATTCATAACGACTTAGGAAAGAACTAGCAAAGCTTCATCTGTGTTGGGGTGCCTGGGTGGCTCGGTTGGTTAAGTGTCAGACTCTTGATGTTAGCTCAGATCATAATCTCATGGTTTGTGGGACTGAGCCCTCCCTGCTTTGGGTTCAGGGCTGACAATGCAGAGTCTGCTAAGGATTCTCTCTCCTTCTTTCTGGCCTCTCCCCCACACATGCTCTCTCTCAAAATAAATAAACATTAAAAAAAAAAAGTTTCATGAGTGTCTTAAATACCAAACAAAGGCAATAATAACTAATGTGATTATCTCGACAATGAGCAGAGAATTAGGGATACAATATTTTAGAAATATTTATATATTAATAATGTGTAATATTATCAAAGGGATATGGATAATTTAGAAGCATAATATAAAATGTAAAACCATTTTAATAGCTCTTAAATGTTTGAGAAAAATGTCTAAAATCATATCATCGTCATGGGCATGGAAACGAAATGACGGATGTGAGCGAAATGATGGTATAAAATGGAGAAAATGACCACCATCCCACTAGGCACGGTGACAGAAAAATAAGTCCTCTCCCACTAACGCAGAACCGGAGGAAAAGTTAAAAATAATAACCACAGGCTCAGAATTTAGAATCCTTTGGTCTCCTTCAGGAGGCAGAACATTTAAAAGAGAAACTCTATTTAGCTTTCAAACATTTGTGTTACCACTCAAATAAATGAGGACAAATTTATTTAATGGATAACGTCTCAATATTTACTATTCTAATTAGTTCCTTTGTTCATTAGATATTAGCTGCTGATGTGTGTGATGATAAAACTCACATTCTACAATTTCCAATCACCAGATTTTAATAATGAATGTGGCTTTCTGAGTTTGAGCAATAAAAATACTACACACAATTAAATCAGTACATAAAAAAACCAGGACAAAGAACAGGGATGGTGAGCCAATTCGAACCAAAACAATGAGATGGCATTATGATTTGTGAACATTTGACATATAAAATATCAAGCACTGTTTGTATAAAGGTGTGAGTATCAGAGTCAATTAAATCCACCTGCATTGCAAAACTCTTGGTAAGGTCTGTAAATTACACCATCCAATTTCCACAGATCAGCAAAAATCTTCAAAAAAAATGTGTAACTACTAAAAAGCATAAGTGGAATATCAAAGTGCAACATTTGCTTACATTTCTTAACTTCTTTCACTGTAAGATAATAAGTATTTCCCTTACAGAAAACAATTTGATTGTGGTGATCAAAACGCATGCGTGCAGGAGGACTAAAAAATAGTCAGTACAGCATATAACTTTATATTCATTTTAACTGTAAAAAGAATTTTCTCCTCAGTTCCAAGTTGGAGACTTTGACTATCTTTAAGTGATAGAAGTCACTCAGATAAGTGAGTGGAATTTTGGAATTAACTTCAATTCGTCAAGATGAGCAAACTGAAGGTATGTTCATAAGCTGCTAATTATTTCCCAATTAGTGTTCTCTCTATTCTCTCTTTAGTAATAGAACCCTATATTTTGTTTGGGTGCGTGCCTATGTTGGGGGAGGATTCTATTCTACATCCTGATTCAACTCAGCCAGGCTAGTCCCTAAGCTGTGGAAAACAGATACAAATAAAAGCGATGTGTACAATTTCCAACATACCCTTAAAGGCAAAGGGCATGTCCTCTATTGACACTTGCCTCCATTCTGTTATCTAGAAGGCAAAAATCACTGTACATATATTGAAGCAGCAGCCTTTGATCACAACATGGAAAAGCTACACTGAACTGAAGAGGGAAGAAAACTTGAGAAAAGGACCTGGGGGCCTGGAAGACTGAGACCTGACACATTAGGCCTTACCTCCAGATGTTCACATGAGAGAAGAATGAACTTTTGTCTTCCTGTAGCCACTTTTACTTTAGGTCTCTCTAGAACAGCCAAACCAATACACTAATCATTAAATGTGGTTCATTTTATTCAGTGTCTAAGGGTTTCCAAGAGTAATAATATTCTCATATCTAAAGCACTTTGAAATTCCCCAATAAAAAGTTTTAGTGAAGTATAAAATGAAATTATCCTACAGTTCTTAATAAATTTTCAAAAAATTCACATGAAATAGTACAATTCTAGCAAACTTGACCCTGTGGCCAGTATTCCAGGAATACTCTGGACCGTAATGAAATTTGTGGACCACCTAATCACCTGTAGCATGTCTTACCCAAGAGGCAAATAGTTGAAGTTTTAATATATTTTAAAGCTGTATGGGTGAGTACAATTTTAGGGGTGGAATGGAGTGTGAATCAAACCCTCTGATTCCTGTTTCAGCCCTCTTTCTACTATACAATTTTCTTTGCAAATTATTCTGGCACTGTCATTATTTATATATAAAGAAGTGAAAATAGTTTCTCGAAATTCTGAGCATCATTTTAATATTTTTCTGAGCATCATTTTTTTTTAAGTTTTAAATTTGCACGTTGATATTTTGCTGTTTAGAGAGTCTTGATTTAACTTGCTAAAGCTCATCTCTTGGTTCAAGAAAGAGAATGCATCTTTTTTATAGATACGTTTATAACCTATGGTAACAGTATAGACTCTTTGGGATGGGAGAAGGCAAAAAACATGACAAGTTCAATAAGTTCAATTGTATTAATCCTTGTCTCTCTTACATGGAATTTTATTTTAATATATGAATAAACATCTGTGCAGGCAAATTATGTAAACCTAAGCACGGAGCACAGCTCAAGTATTACAAGTACACAACCCATGTACTCTGTTGCACTTATCATGGACACATTGCTAACTTAGCAGCATAGTGAAAGCAGACTATGAATTATACTATTGTACTATTCAGTCAGGCAACTTAATATTAACTGGGATGGTACTTACTAAAAAGTTGTATCTACATTTTTTTTTTCTAAAATCCTTTTTATTTATTTTTGAGAGAGACAGAGTACAAGAGGGGGAGGAACAGAGAGAGAGAGGGAGACACAGAATCCGAAGCAGGCTCCAGGCTCCAAGCTGTCAGCACAGAGCCCAATGCAAGGCACAAACTCATGAACCGCAAGATCATGACCTGCACCAAAGTCGGATGCTTAACTGACTGAGCCACCCAGGAGCCCCAGTTGTATCTACATTTGTGCACATGATTGTTAAAATCTTGAACAAAGAAAACTCGCTTTTACTATACAAAATAAAAAATATAACTTTCGGGGCGCCTGGGTGGCTCAGTCAGTTAAGCGTCCGACTTCAGCTCAGGTCACGATCTTGCAGTCTGTGAGTTCGAGGCCCGCTTCGGGCTCTGGGCTGATGGCTCAGAGCCTAGAGCCTGCTTCCGATTCTGTGTCTCCCTCTCTCTCTGCCCCTCCCCCGTTCATGCTCTGTCTCTGTCTCAAAAATAAATAAACCTTAAAAAGAACTTTAAATAAAAAAAATTTAACTTTCTAAATAATAAGAAAACCTGACTTAAATAAAACTATTTTACCTGACATCAAAAATATGACTTATTTAATAGGTTTAGAGGAAAGAAAAACATATTTGCAGTATCAGTATCATCTTTAGGTAACATTCAGCTTATGCTCATCAGTAACAGTAACATCTTTGTTGACCGGCAGGTTGGATCCAGCAAGTTAATCCATTGGCTTTACTTTCTATGAAATCTTTGTTACACTTTTACAAACTAAATGTTTTAAAAAAAACTGTAACTAGTGCTGTAGTAGCTCTAACTTCCTACCAGGAAAGATAAGGATTTTGCATATATATTTTAATGACTGTACAATTTTTAAATATCAAATACTAATCCCAACAGTGAGACAAAATGTACAAAAATAATGCTCACTTGGATACCAAACAATTAACTATTAAAATGTTTTGTATGAGCCATCGGTTTGTCCTTAATATACCTCCTACCTAACTAAAATGACATCATACACATATATAAATATATATATTTCATGTATATATATATATATATACACATGTGAAATCATAATTATATATATTTACCGGTAGTAAGAGGATAGTTAGCACTGGCAAAGCACCTATGTCTAGTAAAAAGAAAACACTTTTTAAAACACTCCAAGTTCTTCATTTATTAAATGGAGAAAACAGTCCACTTTCTTCAGAGTGTTCGATTAACCATGGTGTTGAGCAGTTCAGTTGGTCCTACAACCTGAAAAGGTGGGTGGCATCTCAGACAAACCATATCTATTATGTGTGTGTTTGTTTTTAAATTATTTTCTGGAAGACAATTCTAAATAAAAGCATAGAAATGCATTTTTTTGAGTCAGATAAAAAGAGTGTGAAGAACAAATAACAATTATTTGACATTTGTTTGACTTGTTCACTGATACATATCCTAAGCTCTCAGAAGAATACTGAAAATATAAGAAGCCCTCAACGCACATTGTTGGATAAATATGTTAAGAGTATAGAGATATTTCTCAAATATATGAGAATTTAAGTGAGTTTAAGGGTCGAATTGTTGGCTATTTTGCAAATGCTTCCACCATAATCATAAGTTAGAAGTAACTTATTTGTGCTAAAATAATCCATGTTTGAAAATCATTGGACTATGTACATTATAGTCATTTATTTAAAAGGGCTTCCTGAACACCTACTATGCTTCAAACATTGTCCAGGTAAGGCCAGTTGTTGTACAGCTTCCAGGATGTCATTCACATTGTACGTGAAATAAGTGGCCCCCCTGGTAAGGGCAGTTCAGGGTTGCCTAGCAACCCTGGTAATAAGCGCCAGGCTTACAGAGATGGATGGGATCCAACCTCTGTCTTCCATACCGCTAAGGGATGTAAAGTATCATCACAGTTAGTGCTGTGGGCTGAGGTCTGGACAGGGTGCAGTGAGAGCTCAGATCCAGAGAAACACATAGCTTTTCTACCTAGGAAGATGCCAACGATAATTTGTTAGAGATGACGTAAGCACTACAACTCATCATTACCTCATTGGGTCACACCAGTAGTTCCGTTTATGCTATAGATCATTTTCTGAAAAACTCAACGGGCTAGGTCAGCTTGTACTGTAAATCCAGTCATCCAAGCATAATTCAGTTTACCTTGGAATATAACGTAAAACTTCCAATACTCACATCAAGATCATCCTTTGCATTGTAGTAGACAACTTCATTGCTCTGTAAAAAAAAAAAAAGAAAAGAAGAGTGCTTTACTGATTTCAGTAAAAATATAGAAATATACTGGATCAAGTTCTGAATACATTTTGTGCATATTTTAAATAATAAACCCCTCATGGAATTCTTTTCACAATACACTCCACAAAGATGCACAAAGATTAGCCAATATTTTGAAAAACATATTAAAATACTATATCAGTGATATTTAATAGTACATCTTGCATTGAGGATGAAGTATCTCAGTAGAGGTGTCAGAACCATTTGTCAAGAAAAAATGAAGAGTTCATAAAGCAAAAAAGTTATATATAAACCCACACACACCCATAAATCATGAAACTGTAGAGAATAATTCAAGAAAAAAAATGTAAGAATATGGCTTAATATTTTGCTGACACCATGACTTTTAAAAAATACATATATCACATGTTGAAATGATCGAAGAAAAGCACATCTGCACAATATTGGCAGAAATTTCTTCATGAGGTTCAGAAAAGGGATCAAGAATAATTGAATTCAGATAGCAAAAGCAGGGGTGCCTGGGTGGCTCAGTCAGTTAAGCGTGGAGCTTTGGCTCAGGTCATGATCTCGTGGTTTGCAAGTTTGAGCCCCACATCAGGCTCTGGGCTTGACAGCTCGGAGCCTGGAGCCTGCTTCCAATTCTGTGTCTCCTTCTCTTTCTGCCCCTCCTCCCTTCCTCCCTCCCTCCCTCCCTCTCTCTCTCTCTCTCTCTCTCTCAAAAATAAATAATTAAAAAAAATACTTAGACAGGTAAAGCAATGAAATTATCTAACAAACTAACACTTTGCTATTGTACCGAAGTGGTGGGTCAGCACTGACTCTTGAAGAATAAATGTATACACCCATTTCTGCCAGCCGTCAATAATGCTGAAATATGCCATAACTATAAATTATGGACATAAATTGCATCACAGAGTGAACATGGAAAGAAAAAAAATGAACAAAATGATTGTCAAGGAATTTAAAAGTTTCATTCCTTGAGGCTTCAAGACTAGTTCTATACAATGTCAGAATACTCCATTTATACTGATTTCCTTTTCCTTTCTTCTCCTGAACTGATTGAAGATAAAAATCCATCTTCCATATGTCTTCGGTAGTAACCTGAGCACATTTTTCTGTGTCTCTTTAACATTTAAAAAATGGATACTCTAAAATTTTATTACAAGAAAACACAATAAGGGGTGCTTGGGTGGCTCAGTCAAACATCCCACTCTTGATTTCAGCTCAGGTCATGATCTCATGGTTTTGTGAGTCCAAGACCAACATTGGGCTGACAGCAAAGAGTGTGCTTTGGATTCTCTGTCTCCCTCTCTCTCTCTGTCCCTCCCCCACTCACAGTGTCTCTGTCGCCCTCAAAATAAATAAACTTTAGGAAAAAAAAAAAGAAAGAAAAACAATGCACATTTAAAAACAAAGGAAGTTAGTCAAAAATTCAATAAATTAGTGCTTCTTAAAATATACCCCTTCACCCCACCCCATCTCCAAGATGTTCTATGGTCCTATGACGTTAGAATGAATAATAAAGTTAATTAAAGTCATCTCTTTTTGACTTCAGAGTCTCTGTATATGAATGCACATTCTAAATCTCCAAGAGTAAAACACATCTTGTTTTGTTTCTCAAATTTATTTAGAGCAAAATCTGCCTCCTTTTTTTGGTTTGAGAAATATATCAAGAGTGCCTTAGTTCTATAAAAGACATCTCTCTGGGACACCTGGGTGACTCAGTCAGTTAAGCACCTGATCCTTGGTTTCAGCTCAGGTCACGATCTCAAAGTTCATGAGTCTGAGCCCTGAGTTGGGCTCTGCATTGGCAGTGCAGAGCCTTTTTGAGATTCTATCTCTCTCCACCTCTCTTACCCCAAAAAAAGATTGAATACAGTTTAAAAAAAAATAAGATCTCTCTGAAGATGAAACAAACCAAAGACTATATTAATAAATCATAGAACATATAATTCATAATAGTGAATGAAGCCATGAGTTTGAATTTATTTCATTTACAATTAACAGAACTTTAAAAATTACCCTTGCATTCTTCTAGAAAGATTTAAGTAGCTAAAGAATCTTAACATGCATAAAAGTTCTAATTTCTGAAGCATTTCTTACAGCACAAATTCTGTAACAAAGTTAAAATACAAAATCAGAATTCATCACATACACAACATAAGAGAATCTTTTGAATCCACCCGAGTCCCAGATCTAATTACGAGTTTATTGATCCTTCTTGCAAACTCTTTAATTTATACTTCAGAGACAATTTTCAACCTGAAATGTGGATTCCATCCAAAGATAAAATATTGAGTAAGTTTATCTTCATTTTAGACTTTATTTCTGCCAACTCCTTACTTATATTTACAAAATTGAAATCTAGAAAACAAGGTGAAATTACATTAAATTTCAAGTGAAGAAAGTCTAAGTTTATTTGAGAATTTCCAAATGTTTTTCCTTTTGTGATGATACTGTATCTCATATAAAATCTTATTACTTTTCTTTTAGAAACTCTATATTGCTTCTAAAACTTATTGAAAATGTGTATTGCAAAGCTTTTTTTAAAATTTTATGTATCTGCACAAGGCTTTCTAGACTCGGAAGATATGAGATCCCCAAAAATGATTTCTTGTATTCAGTAAACTGAAAAGAAAAACCTTAGTCATAAAATAATACTGTACATACAACAACCATTCTCATTGTAACTGGGTATTTTCTAACCCTACTTTTAAAAAGGTCTTTTATACAATGTTCATTGCTTACAGGGTCAAGATATAAATGCAAAGGAGGAGCACCTGGGTGGCTCAGTTGGTTAAGCATCTGACTCTTGGTTTCAGCTGAGGTCATGAACTCACCATTCTTGGGTTCTAGCTCTGGGTCGAGCTCTGGGCTGACAGTGCAGAGCCTGCTTGGGATTGTCTCTCTCTCTCCCTCTCTTTCTGCCCCTCCCAACCTCTCTCTCTCTTTCCAAATAAATAAATAAACTTAAAAAAATAAATACATGAAAAGGAAACCAAAGTGTGACTTTTTAATAGAAAAACAACAAAACTTTAAGTACTTAATCAAATGTGTTCTTAGACAGTTGTCGTGATTTAGTAAGAGAACAAGACCTTAATGGAATGTGCACCTGATTACACCCCCTGCCTTACAACAAAATTTCTTCTTCACTAACATATGTGATACAGCTTTTGGCTTAGATGCATTTCTTTTTATAAATACACTTTCCCAAATCCTAAGCTTTGAATTGATAGCAAGCATATTCCATTATTCCCTTATTTTACCTAACAGAAAAGCTCAACTGATCCACTTTAGTAAGCATAAATCTGTGTAGGGTATCAGGATTTGGGGAAACTGTAACTGCATTTAATTTTTCAACCAGCACAACTTCTGTGGCACTGTGATACTAAAATAAGCGGCAAACATTCACAGAACATTTAATTTGTATAACCATACATAAATACTTTTTTCCACTCTCAGTGCTTCATGCCTTCTTAGAGAAAATTACAGTGATCTGCTTTACCGTGGCTTTTGTTTAGAGTTTCAGAATGGCTCAGGAATCGTTTTCAATATAAGCTAGAGGAAAATCCTAAGCTGGTGGAGTCATAATTCTTTTTCCTATCAGATTCATTTATAGCTATCTCTTCTGCTACGTGAAACTATATAAGATGTGTGTAGCTATGTTACACTAAATCAGGCTGAAATCAGATCAATCTTAAAGGGACTGGGATAAAAGACAATTCTTAGGAATAAAGGACAAGTCACGCTAAACCAGCCCACATTTTGTGTTCCGGTGTTCTTTGGTAGGAATAAATTTTGGTTAAGGTTAACTCGGTACTAAAAGAAAATTAGGAGGCATAATTGTATAAAAGCAGTTAAATGTTTTTATAATGAGGGGGTGAGAATTAATAAAAAGGAAGTATCAGCTGGATTCCTTCTTCCTTTAGCTGATCAATCAGCTGTCCCCTGCCTCAATCCTACTTCGACTTTGTACAGCAGATTTTTGGGGTCTCCCAACCAACAGAGGGAGCCACCCCTCACTCGTTCAACAGTACTTTGGCAACCTTAACTCTGTACCGTGTTGGAGAAATGAAAGTGAAGACTGTCCATATCCTGGCCGTAGGAAGCAAATTCCGGCCCTCCCGACTCCTGTGTGGCAAGAGACTGAGGCGCTGAGACACTTCCTCTCATCTGCTATAGATGAGGAATATCTCTTAGTATCATTGAATGCCATGACCATCCAAACCAAAACTTTCGCAGGTTTCAAAATAGGAGAGTTAAGAACCTCAGGTAGTTAAAACATTCCTCCTCTGTTTACAATCAGTTCAAGCATGTATGTGTGGGTGTGTTTCTGACTCATTCACCTATCCTGTCACTCAAAATTCCCTCAGTCCCTCCTCCAAAAAATATATAGTTGTACCAGTATCTTTTAATATTGTAAAAGTATGGCATGCTAGCTAATTATCACAGGCACAGAATGCAAAATTGGGTCATCTGGTTTCTCCATTATCCTTCTGGCTAGATGTTTTCATGCACACTATTAACATCATCTTGGAAGGTATTTGCATTCAAATACAAAGATTCTTAGTGGATTTTAGGGTATTACACGCAGTGTGATAAGATAAAGCCAGCAACAGCCTCAAACTAGATTCACAGATTAGCTAAACCTTTAGAGAGCTATTTTCCGTCATTTAAGCACCACCAGATGACAAGCACAAATTGTTTTGTTTCTGATTTTTAACCAAGTAGTTTAGTTATTTATTATCTCCTTGAAACAAATTTACCCAAATGTTCCATGCTAATATACTGCTGCTGCTTACTGAAATTGAAAACATCCCCTAGCAAGTTGGGAGATAAATTACTTCAGTATCCCTTTGTCTACTGGGAGTCAAAATTAAATCTGGACAAGATAGACTATTCCATCTTCAACGTGTATATTGCAAGTGACAGTCCCTTGCATGCCACTTTCCTATAAAAGTTGGCCTCTGATGAATAGAATGAATTTATGTTAAAAATCGGAAGCATAAATACAAAGCTTCCACGTGGAAGATGGTGCCAGCGAAAAGATTTAAATATTGGAACTGAAAATTGAGATTTTATAGCCAACATCTGAAATATATGACACATTGAAAATTCAAATAGAGATTAACTTCATGTCCTATTTACCAATTCTCTTTTCTTGGCTGTACACTTGACTCTGCACTTGATCCACAGCCTGACATATTCTGAGCAACCATACTGTCTGCTAAAGTTGCTTCTCAAGAAAATCGCAGTCTTAGTATTTATCACTCTTCAGTTCCAAAACTGAAGTCAATCAGATGACTATTAAGGATACTCTTGTTATAAATGAATTGTGTTAATGGTTCCTGCCCACCAAGATCCATACTGTTTAGCCCAAATCAGTTATAATTTATGTTTCTGATCAATATATCTTTATCACAATCTGACCTGGTAAACACACATGCCACTGCCGTTGACTGTGCTCAAGTCAACCATGGTACATGGGATGTGATAATCTGCACTGTGACACTGTGTGAATAAAAGAACTTAGGAACCTATGTGTGTATGTGTGATGGTGTGTACATGCATGTGTGCGTGTGTTGGGGGTGAATGTGAGCAAATATTTCCAACAAGAGTTGAAAGTGGTTAAAGCCGTATATTAAAGACAGTGATTTTTGTGAAAAAAAAAAAAAGTATTTGTGTGTCATTATATTTGTTTGAGGTTTGAACATGTAAGCATGCTGTTGATGAAAATAAAAAGGAAAAATCAAGACGGAGATCAGAGTCGCATCAGGAGATTGGTGGTACCAGCTTACTGGACTGAAGACATGTGATAAACTCACATTCACATCATATGACAAGAGATAATAAAAAGGACCTTACGCCTTCATCCTCACACACTCCTGACTGGAGAAATGTCAACTTTGAATTAAACCAAAAGTTTATGCATCTATCCTAACAGCCACACTGTGGCATCTTGCTGGAGAAAATTACATGAACAGCCCTCCCATAGAGCAAGTCAGTGGTTCTCATGTTTTAACAACTAGTAAACATGAGGATCTGCTTTGTTTCTTTGTTTCCGACTCAGAAACCCTACTGTCTTTGGAAAACTGTTTCTTCCAACCACGTGATTCAGTTGGCTAGCAAATTACACTACACTACTTCTCTGACCACAGAAACTAACAGGTGCCTAAATCTATCCAATGATATTATCTCATTTCCCTACTCCCTTCTTAAGGAAGATTTCAGGAGTAGCGATGGTTGCAAAAACTGAAAGGTTTAATGAATCGTGGTGTGGCAGAGGCTACTTCTACTAGCTCTCAATTACGGAATTTATTTTTTTTTTCTTACGCTAGTTAGAATGTGTTTCTAAATCTTACAACTGATAGTACTGATACAAACATCACACTCCCTACAGTGTTTTTTTTTTCCCTTTTTTCATCCTAATTTCCTGTCACTAACAGTCAATACTATTTGCCAGAACGTCAATTTCTTTCGGTGGCATTATGGGAACATAACTGTTCTAGGCCTAATTCCACTCTCTGTGTCCCAGATGCCAATTCCTCCTGCATCCGTGAAGACCCATTCCTTCCTCATCCCTTTCCCTTTCTGTGTGTCCATTTTCTCTTTATTCACATTCAGGTGGTTTGAAAAAAAGATGTGTGGTATAAAAACTCAGATGTATTCTGGCATAAAGCTTCTTCTCTTTTCTAAAATTTAAAATTCTAGCAATTCTAGCAGAAGAAAAAAATCAAAGAGGCCAAAAAAAATCACAATTTTCTTAGTTCACATATAAAAAAAATTGTATTTTTCTAATAGTTCTGATACACTAAAGGTAAAAAAAAATCTGTTATTGCCAACTTAATATTTTATTATTATATTAGCAAGTAGCTAAACTTTTTAAGATGATTTCTATCAATTTCTTTACATCAGCTTCTCATCAGCCTTTAGAAATTAGTTGCATTAGTGGCTCAGTCGGTTAAGTGTCTGACTCTTGATGTCGGACGTATCTCACGTTTCACGAACCTGTGCCAGGCTCCATGACGTCAGCCCCACATCAGGCTCCGCACTGATAGCTGGATTCCCTCTCTCAGTCTCTCTTTGCCCCTACCCTGCTCACAAGTGCGTTCTCTCGCTCTCTCTCTCTCTCAAAACAAATAAACTTTAAAAAATTAGTGGCATAATAAAAAATGAAATAACTATACAAATATTTATTATATGTTTGAATATAACACCTTCTATTAAAGAAGATTGATATTGCTAAGATGGTTTCAAAGATTATCACAGAAAACTACCAATCATCTGTTCTTTCTCTGACTCTCAGCATTCATTCATAAGAAGAAATACATACTGAGATTTATACGCATGCCTAGCCTAAGGCTAGAAATCTAAATACATGTGCTTTTTTGAGACTGGTTGTGAAAAATAAACTAGTAAAGGGACGCCTGGTTGGCCCAGTTGGTTAAATGCTGACTCTTGGTTTCAGTTCAGGTTATGATTTCATGGTTCGGAGGTTGGAGCCCCGCATCAGGCTTTGTGCCATCAACCTTGGGATTCTCTCTCTTCTTCTCTTTTCGCCTCTACCCAGCTCACATTTTCTATCTCAAAATAAATAAATAAACTTAAAAAAAAGAAAGTAGTAAGGTATTATCTATCTCAATTTGCGTATTTGAAAGCTAAGAGGAACAGCAGTTGAATTGAATCTAAAACAGGTGTTCTTAATGCCCAGTCAAGTATTAACCCCTCTCATGTACTGTTATCATGAATATATAATAATCAACTTTTTAGAGACATCGAATTCCATAGATACCCTATGAAGTTCATCTAATAATAAAAAGAGTATCCAATAATCTTTGAGACACATTCATTTGTCTTGTCTCTTCTTTTAATGTTGCCTTACAATCTGTTTTAAAATAGGAATTAAATTTTTTTTAAGTTTATTTGGGGGGGGGGCACAAGTGGGGCAGGAGCAGAGAAAGAGGGAGAGAGAGAATCTCAAGCAGGCTTCATACTGTCAGCACAGAGCCCAATGCTGGGCTCGAACCCATGAACTGTGAGATCATGACCTGAGCTCAAGGCAAGAGTCAGACATTTAACCAACTGAGCCACACAGGTGCCCCTAAAATGTGAATTTAATTTAATACTAATTTCTTTAACCTAATTGAAGAAGAAAGACCTGGAAAATAACTTTGGCCTTTTAAAACTTACTGCTGCTACTTTTCACAAACACATTTTACATGTATTCATTGGGTAATTGCTATTATGTATTTGTAATATTATAGTTGTGTGTTTTTTTTTAAGTTGCCATTATGTTGCTAGCAAACTGAAGTATTCCTTAGTAACTGCCCCAGCACATTAACCAAACAATGAGTCGAAGTCATCTAAGAGGAGTCTTTACAACAAAATATACTAGACCCAGGTGTCCTCACCATGTTTAATTACCTAACTACAAAGATGCTCAACTACTCCAACCCCAAGCCACACTATGAGGCTGGTGACAAAATTGGAAATATCATCCTACATGAGAAAAAAATATATATAATATTCACCAAAGGAAATGTTCACCAGTTCTACATAAAAGAAATCAAAAACTAAGTTGAAAAAAAGGAGGGATAAAATTGTTTTGATTGAGTAGAAACAGCATTCTATTATGTGCCTACTCAGTGCTTATACAAGGACTGCAATGTTGTATGAACTACTATTGAATGGGCAGATACATGAATAAGTGAGTAACATAAGCCTAGAAGGAACTCCTAGAAATTCTAGACTAAAAATAACAGCAAAATACACACAAACATACACGTGTGCACCCATACATCGCATCAGGGTAGAGAAAAAGTACAAAGCTCTAAAAAAGTTTGAAGTAAACTATAGACCACTTTCACTCTATAGGAAATCAAAGAGGAATTCCAATCGGACTGTGATTTCAGAGTTTCTTGGTTGTTGAACTTCAAAGATCAATTTGTATTAAACAGTAAGAGCTGTAGCAGTATATTTCTTCATTTGATAAACTTTACTAAGAAGCTGCCTGTAAGGTGTTTTTAGTGCTCCAAATGATATTGATAAATATATTATTTAAACTGTAGAAGAAAAGCAAAAGTAGAATATCTGAAGATAAATATATTATTTTCTTCAGCTACCAAATCTCCCAGGAAATTCAGCCTAGAATTGTACAAACACATCCATGATGCTGAGGAACTTTTTTTAATCTCCTTTAATCTATAACTCTAATGTAGCTTTGGGTATAATCATCTAAAACATTAAAATTTAATCCACTAACATATTTTATTTTCTATGTTTCTTCCTATTGACTTTGACAGCCCACATGTTTTCTTGACTCATGATCAAAGTTAACAGTTCTTCGTCATAACAGTATATGATGTCCTAGTAATAGAGTCGTGTTAATTTTATCCAATTGTAATACTAGCACTGCCTTTTCAAATTAATCATTATAAACTTCAGAAAATTATCATACTAACACAAAATATAAAGACTCACACTAGGACCAAATGAATTAGTGAGTATAAAATAATCTGGCAAAAATCAGAGCTTCAAAGAATATTAAGCTGGTAAATTAAATCAAGTTATCTTTCATTGGACTTAAGGGGCTATAATAGTATCAGAAAGAAGAAGGAGAAGAGATTTTTATATGTGTCCATTATGTGAATGGCATTTACGTGTATTACATCATTAAATGCTAGAAAATTCTCTGAATATATGATAGATATGATCTTCTCGAAAATAATAAATTGATAAAAAACTTAATCAACCTTATATCATGGTAGTTTGCTTGTTGATTTCCTTTCCCCTCCTCCTCTCCATCCCAACCCCCCCTATTGAGACAATTGGTTTCCATCATAAGGTGACAATTTGGGCTAATACATCATTGTTCAGCCTGGATATTTTATTAGGTTTAAGTTCTATCTGGCAATAGTCTTAAAAGCCCACTTTATTAAAGCAGAGAGGAGATTTCTACATTTAAAAAAAACCAGATAACTCTATATACAACAACAAAACTAGAAATTCTAAACAATAAGCTAGAGTTACAACTTAGCATATGGAATAAGGGATGTTCCTTCCCATGAGGAAATAGTTGCTGAGATTTTCTTGAGTGCGGGTGGAAGAGCAAAGGGAGAGCTAAGAGTAAACTACGTGTGATCTGGCTCCTCTTACAGGTAGAAAACACAACGAGAAAGAAAAGGTGTTTGGGAGAAATTCTAGAGCAGAGGGGAAAATGCCACCTTTCCTATTCAGGATTTTGGAATAAAGCCTTTTCATGCCTTGTGGATGTTCATGAACCTTTTTATGTTGTGGAAAACTTTTCTAACATTCCCACTTCAAATCAAAGTTTAGGTACCTCTCATAGGACCTGATATTTTCCTCCTCTATATATCAGAGAGAACAACATTAGGGAAGTACCTCACTGGTTTGTTGTGTGGAATTAATGATGCAAAGATCAGCTAAACCCCCTTCCTCAATCCTTGTACTTAACACACTATATTGTGTTCACTTGTCTGAGCCCTGTAAGGCGAGAGACAGTATCTTGATCATCTTTGTCCTCAATGTCTCATTGGAGGTCCATCAAAAGTTACGCTACAGGGACTACTGAACAAACCTGCCTTCCTCACAGAGCTGTTGAGTTACCAGCTTAATTGTCTTTATCCTCTAGACAAGATCTTTGAGAACAAGTTTCTACCACTACCTTTAGTTTGGTTCCCCAGAAGCAGACACTTGCTTAAGATTTAAGCACAGATCATCCATGTGAGATGTGATCCCAGGACACACTATTGGGAGAGTGGAGAAAGGAGACATGGAAACAAATGAATTCAAAAGGAGGTGTGTTAAAGAGCAGGTAGGCAAGCGCAGCTCACTTCTTCTCAGAACTGCTGTTTCTCAAGGGTAGTATTCATCCACACCAATGGTCACTGCTTGAAGGCTTTCATTTCTGCAAATTTCTGTTCCCACTGAGGGGATGGGGGGGGGGCAAGCAAAGATTTGCAGATGCTTGAGTAGAAAACTATAGGAGTGTGTATGTGGGCTGAGGAGATGTGGGCAGGGAATCAACATCTATCATAGCCACATGAAGAATATTGTTGAATTATTTACTGAGCCCTTGGCTCAATCAAAACATGGCTTTAAGCACTGACTAGTTAGCAGTGTGACTTCTTGGGCTTTGGTTCCTCAACTACAAAATGATGAGTCAGTTGATAAATATGGTCTCTATAGTCATTCCACCTATATATTTTGATGTTTCCTCTAAGTGTTTTGCTTTAGATCACCCAAGAAGACACAGGAGCCGTGTTCATCTGTTTCTTTCGGAGAGTCTTTGATTACTTTCTCTTCTCATGTGAACACTCAACAGATCTAAAGAGATATCTTTCAATTCTGAAAAACAAAGGCAAAGCTTATTCTTTTTTATTCACTTGCCATTCCTCTGACATATTTCTGTAAAAACACGTACAAGGGTAAGAAGAAGTTCTACATCACCGTTTTTCTTTATATCTTGAAAGATCAGGTCAAAGTACATTCATTTATCCCTGAAAAATAGAAACTGTTTTTCTGAGGATGGACATGTTGAAATGGAACTATCCACAAAATGGCTTAAATGAACCCCTTTAAGATGTAATATGAAAAAAAACCAACCCCATTAATCCTACCAGATAACAATCTGGCAATCTCTTCATTATTGTATGAATTAGCTGTCCTAATCATGTAGGACAATCAGGTAGATCAACCGCTGCTACCTTTCATTCATGTAACGACATACCATTCATTTGTATTTAACCAAAGGAGAAATCAGTTTTTTCTAGGGGACAGATTACCGTTTCATGCTGTACTACGGCTCTGTGAAAATAGTTTTGCTAACACTACAATGGAAAGAAGGCTGATGCAGAAGACATAAATAGAATAATTTCTGGCATTTTAGAAGCCCTCCATTCCATCTGAATAATACATAATTGCTTTGGAAACAAATTCCTAGTAGCCTATACTTCATTAGCCTAGTTTTAGTAACTGTATTTAATTAAGTTGTATTTCAAAGAGCTTTTTTAAATTCTAACTGTTCACTCAGATATAACTTGCCTCTAATTAAAACATGCATAATTGTTAAGTGTTAATGTATGAAAGCCAGAATCCAAAAGATTCTCAAGGAATCCATAAGACTCTCAAAACACTCCTTGTAACATTGTATACTGCATTTCATCTGCTGTCCCAAATTTTTAAAAAAGAGACACAGAGTAAGAAAATTCTGTGGACCAAGCTTTAGTCCTAAGGCAAACTTTTAAACATTATTTGTTTTAATTTTTATAATGTGTAAGTTTTAAAGAAAATATAACCTTTGTTCTTAAGAGTATTAAAGATTTTTTTCAAAATATTATAGACAGAGTTGTACCAAGCAGCGGCAACATGATGTAATACAAATGACAATTTAAAAAAAAATCTGAATTCTATTCCTTGGTTCAATTATTAGTTTCTTGTGGCAAACAAATTAATCTATCCAAAGTTGTTTGTGTTCTAATTTATCAACTGGGCAAAAAACTTCAAAGGGTGGCAGTGATAACTTAATGTTATAATTTAACTGAAAGAATTTTGCAAATTTTGAATACAGATATATAAAATTAATATTATTTTCTAGTATTCAAATTACATTTAGATGGTTTTATACAGCTGTAACCAAGGCCATGATTTAAGTATCCAGAAAATATTTGTTTCGGTGATACAATTTTACAAAAAGAACAGAATAAGAGAAAGTTGAAATATCAAATGAAATTTTCCAAAAATTAAAATAAAAGCCATTTACCTTGCCTAAGTGTAAGTAATGACATACACATAGTTTTAAACAGGAAGCTGAGGACAAAGGAAGATTGATCAGCTAAAGAACTTGCCTAAATGAAGTTATTTCAATCACCAGAGGCTGGTGTCACTTCAGTGGAAAGCAAAAATCCTGCAGAGAAGTCAAACCAATTATAGAGTTGTCTACATTTTAAACTACGCTCCCAGATGTGTTACTGAACAAAGGAACACATCAACATACTCCTCTTTTGATCATGTTGACTTATTTCCTAGTGCATAAGAAAATCAGTATGAAAATGTTCTACATTTAAAGAATCAAGAAATTTCAAAGTCAATATCCAGGTGAGAAGTGGGAAGAGAGGGTATTAGCAGCCAATTAACCTTCACAGACACAATTTCCTCTCTACAAAATTGGAAGGCTGTGTTTTTTCCTCCCATCTGTGGTATACTTTGGCCATTAACATGGGTTATTTGTTGAGTAAAAATTAAGCGGCTCTAGACACACCCAAGAAAAATGAGTAAATTAAAAGGAGAGCTAGTGAAATCGTCATTTCTATTTTACATGTTAAAGGTAAAATTTTCAAACTATATGCAACACAGTACATGAGAAACCTAAAAATGATCAAAGCTAATAAATGGTAATATACATAACGTCCTTTCCATTCAGCAAGTTATACAAAAATCACAATAATGCAACTGACCTAGTATTTTTGCAAATCACTTAAGATTGCTCAGAAAAAGAAATCATATCTTAATAAATATAGAAAGTTGAGGCAAGTTTGAGCTAAGAATGCTTATTATGAGCTTTAGAAAATGTTAGTATTTATAGCGCCACAAGATAAAATAGAGGACACCAAATTAAATATGAATTTTGAATAGTGAATTTTTCTCAGTAAAAAGTATGTTTCCAACGTATACAAAAGACATATTTGTTGTTTATCTGAAACTCAAATGTAATTGAGTATATTATGTCCTAAATCTAGTAACCCTAATTTGTAAGATACTATCATATCAATGAAATATATTTTATATTATTTCCACTTTATTGTATTTCCAACAATTTTAAAATTCACTAGTGTTGCAGGTATAATTTGGAAGGGAGGAAGATACTGTACCATTGAACACTAGCTTTGAAATTAATCTGAAACAATGATCTCAAAGGACTGACATAAAAATTACAAACTGCTCTAGCCTTTGGGCCTCCTAGAAAGGCCATGGAGTATTTGTTTTGCAAAGTTGGAATAAATCTTCAGTCAAATGCATTGTATGCTTCAACAGTATTTCTAATTTTGCATATAGAATTATCTTGCATTGTTCATTTAATTATCATTTTGAAATATGCGAGGGTATCATCAAAATGATTGCATCTATAATCTAGCAGTGTTATTTACCGATTGTTTGAGGAAAGTCACAAAAGAGAAAACTGGCTGTCGTACCTCCCATCCAGCAGATCACCTACGTTGATAGCCATGACCTGAACAGTCAGGTAGTTACACACTTCAATTCAAACCTTACATTATGTGATTCTTCTAACTCCATAACTAGGTTAAAAGGTACAACCTTCCCAGACAGAGGTCATTCCTCATGTCAAAGGCACACAAAATGCTGACACCTTGCTAAAACCCACAAATTAAGAATTTTAAGTGACACTTAAGAAAGGTTGTTCCTGTTGCCACCAGTTGTTTTGTTGAGATGATTAAAAGTCTAGCTTCCTCAGGAACTCATGAAAAGGGCGCAAGACTATCTGCAAAAAAAAAAAAAAAACTATAGACACTTACAATTTCTAAACTAAAGGCAAACCGGTCATGTATAAACAAAACAAAGTAGACTGAAAAAATCAGTGATAAGTTACATATAATTAAAAAATATGTATTTTCAAGATTTTATTTCCCTAAAAGTTAGTTTAGTCATTGTAGACTTAATCTCCAATTTCCCTAAGTATAAAATAATAGCTCAATCACACAATTGAAGCTTGATCATTTCACTATTTTTCTCCAAACTTAATTTAAATGACTCTTGGATCCATAGTAGCATCTAAAAATGGCAAATTATGCAAAAGGACATAATAGACCATCAGCTCTCTACATATATAATACAAAATTATTTGTGATAAAATACCACTTTCACAAATTCGGATGCCTTAAAAATTGTAACAACAGTTTTATTGATGTCTGTACGACCACTTATTGATATTTAATTGACTAGTCATTGACTCATACCTGGATTGGGTGTACGGATATCACGAAAGTTATATATGAATTGCTCTGATGGAGATTTTTCTAAATTCCTCTCTCCAGCCACCAATGTCCTTTAAGCATTATTGTTCTAAGGTATATGATTCCATTCTTAGAGCAAACTACAAAACACCTATTCAACAGGCTAGTTAAAATAAATATTGCAGCAACAATAGTTTTCTAAAATTCAGAAGGAGGAGGGGCGCCAAATAGTCTCCCCACCACCTCTGTCTCCATACACCTGTGTACAAAGTAAGTATTATACGCTTATATACAAAGACAATAGAAAACAATCTAATATCGTTAAGTTGTTTTTAATCCTTACCCGCACAAAACTTCAAGTGAAACATTTTAAGTAACGTATGAGCTTTGTACATGCACACAGGAAAAAGAGGACCTAAGATTACCAGCACTCCTTTTTCTTCCCAGAGAGAATACAGCACATGAAACATATATGCATGCTCTCATGAATACTGAAAAAGGCTTGCACTGAACTTGATGAGGTAAAGAATAGGATTCAAAAAATAAATGCTGGTTGATCTTTGTAGAGCAGTATTTGTAAAACAAGGTATAAACAACAATAATGATAACACTGTCCATTTATTAATAATTTTTTTTAATTTTTTTCAACATTTTTATTTATTTTTGGGACAGAGAGAGACAGAGCATGAACGGGGGAGGGGCAGAGAGAGAGGGAGACACAGAATCGGAAACAGGCTCCAGGCTCTGAGCCATCAGCCCAGAGCCCGACGCGGGGCTCGAACTCACGGACCGCGAGATCGTGACCTGGCTGAAGTCGGACGCTTAACCGACTGTGCCACCCAGGCGCCCCTCCATTTATTAATAATTTAGCATATAAAACTATACTATCTCATGTAATACTCTCAATTATCAAGATGTATATTATTATAATCTACAGGTAAGGAAACAGAGGTTCAGGAAGAAAAGCCAATTTCTCAAAGTTTCTGAGTAGCAAAATACAATTTGAATCTAGATCTATCTAACTTGAAAGCTCATATAATTTCCTTTAGAGCAACGAATGTCCTCTTTTCATTTAATAATATCAGACTAGTATACTATGTATTTGTAAATATATTAAATTTAACAATGAACAACACAAGCATCCTTAGCATCGGAATACTAAGTCTTAAATCTCAATTTATAAATAACAATATTCCCTCCTGGTTGGCTTCTAAAATGCTATTTTCTGCCATTAGTGAAAGAAAATCAACTCTTTGAAGCTAAAACTTTCTCTGAATTGATCTCTGTGCTTCTTTAAATCTCCCTGTTTATTGCCAGCAAGCCCAAGGGTAATGCAATTGACATAAAAGGAACAATGACAATCACAGGGTGTAAGGGTACGTAAGGAAGACAAGGTTTCATCTGCTGAGAAAAGGGTGTCAGAAAATGCTATTCCGCTACAGTATATTTCCCTAGAGGGCAGCCAAAATAGCTCAAGGATGAGGGGAACACAGTCAAGTGTGTTGGCAAAATACTATCATCTTTGGATAGGAATATATTGAGCATGGCATATTTGCTTAGATAATGTCAAAATTCATGTATTAGTAATAGTTTATTTACCATCTCATCTAATTCTTTGAACATTCAACTTACTAAAAAACAAAAACAAAAAAAGAAAACAAAAACGTTTATAATGTGAATAAAACAGGCACAGAGGCTTTACAAAAACCCAGGTTTAGAACTACAAATGAATTTTTATATCTTTAAAGACTTGGTGTTAATATGTAGGATTTAATATATAAGGGGCAACTGGGTGGCTCAATAGATTAAGCATCTGTCTTCGGCTCAGGTCATGATCTCTCAGTTCACAAGTTCGAGCCCTGCATCGGACTCTGTGCTGACAGCTCGGAGCCTGGAGCCTGCTTCAGATCCTCTGTCTCCCTGTCTCTCTGTCCCTTCCCCACCCATGCTCTCTGTCTCTCAAAACTGAATAAACGTTTAAAAATTTTAAAAATAATAAACTAAAATATTAAACACACACCAAAATGTAATTGCAAAATATGTAATGGAGTGACTTAAAAAAAATAAATTTACACAAAAAATGTTGCCGCACTATGTAGTCAACTTAATTGTCCACACTTCTGCTATAACTCAATAAACCTTGCTTTTAAATGTGGTGACAGCACAGATAATGCCTATTTAATTACCTGTTTTGTGGACTTCTTTTGCTTTCTATGTACTTTTGGTATCAGGTATCCCAGCAGGAAACCCTTTGTAACCAAACTGCTCTGCACAAACAAACCTGCAGGAAGCTTGGGAGCAGTTAAAGTTAAACTCCTGACACACATCAGTTTCTTCAAAGGGAGAAGCTGGAAAATCCATCCGCAAGCAACTCAGAAATCAGCTCTGATTTTTCTATGTAATCGACCTACACTCTATAATCCCACATAATATATTGCTACCCTACTTTTAAAAGAATTATATCTCTCCTCTTACATTAACTGCACCCCTTTAAAAGTATATAAATAATTGAGAAAAAACTATAATTTTAGTATAATAGCAAATAAACTCTCATTTTCTCCCCAAAAAGGAGCTGCTCATATGCACAATCTCAAGTAACAAGTTCATATATAAAATCTCCATAAGCAAAATTATTAATCACTATTAATCATTTACATCTACTTTTTTTTTTTTTTGAAGTGGGCTAGAAGGGGAATAGAAATGGTAAGCCAAGTAGATTTCTCTTTTTCACAAAAATATGCTTGGACTTTCTTCCTCAAAGGTTTTTGTAAAATTCTATAACCTACCATGAAAATTTCTTAAATTTTATAGTTTCCACAATACCAAGTTGACTAGCATTAATGTGATTATATCGACTACCTTTCAAACCATGCAATAGATGTTTGATACCCTTTGAAATCAAAGTGTTTTGATGAATTTAATTTGCTCAACAGTAACCTTGAATTTTACATCACCTGAAGAACTTTAAAGTGGTTGGAAGATAGAGCTTTCTTGGCACTCTCAGGCAGAGCTATGAATTTTGGTACAACCGCCCGTCTTCGTTCTAAATTCACAAAGCTTTCAACATAGCCAAGCAGGGCTTTTATAGTTAGACCTTGGGTTTTCTTGTCATTGATGTTTCTTTCTGAGAGTCACAAAGCATGAATCAAGACAGTTTATAATCTTCAATGAAATACCCTTGACATTTGAGAGTACTGAGAAAAGGAACAATAGCAAGTAGGTCAAACAAAGCCCCCATGCCAGAGAACCGGATGTTCTAAAGTTCCACAACATTCTGTTGGTGTTTGTTCCGCATACATTCAGATAAGAAAATAGAGAGTCTGATAAAAACGGCATTCAATGTGAACATCCATTTTTGGATTAAAATTATTCATGTTTTCTTCCATTGTCACTTGCAGCCACAAACTAATAACTAATTATGCATCAGAATATAGAATTAAAAGCTTGCAAAAAAAAAGAAAACTCTGATATGAAAATCTAAGTTATCAGATCAAAAAGATGATTTCAAAGGGGCACCTGGGTGGTTCAGTCGGTTAAGGATCCGACAATTGATTTTGGCTCAAGTCGTGATCTCACTGTTCATGGGATGGAGCCCCAAACGTCAGGCTCTCCAATGACAGCATGGAGCCTGCTTGTGATTCTCTCTCTCTGTCCCTCCCTGCTTATCTACCTCTCTCTCTCTCTCTCTCTCTCTCTCTCTCAATAAATAAGTAAACATTAAAAACAAAAGATAATTTCATGAACCAGAATTTCAGGGAAAGTTCATGTATAAGACAAACGTGCCAGTTCTCACCACTCCTATTTAACATAGTACCAGAACTCCTAACTAGGGCCATCAGGCAAGAAAAAGAAATGAAAGGTACCACAATTAGAAAGGAAAAAGTAAAACTCTCTATTTGTAGACAACATGATTTTATATATAGAAAATTCTAAGCACTCAACCAAAACATTGCTAGATCTAGTCAACGAATTCAATAAAATTGCAGGATGAAAATTAACATACAAGAATCATTAGCTTTTCTATGCACCAAAAACAAAATTTCTGAAAAAGAAATACATTGACTCCACTTACAACAATATCAAAACAATAAAACATTTAGGAATAAACTGAATTACGGAGGTGAAAGATCTCTGTGCTGAAAACTACAAGACATTGATGAAAAATCAAAGACATAAGTAATGGTAAGGTATCTCGTGTTCATGGTTGGAAAATTAATATTGTTAAAACAGCAATACTACTGAAAGCCATTTACAGGTTCAATGTAATCCATCAAGATTCCAACTGCATTTTTTACAGAAGTTGAAAAAACATTCCTAAAATTTACATGGAACCACAAAAGACCCCAGATAACCAACAAAATTCTGAGAAAGAAGAAGGCAGATGGCATCACAATTTCTGATTTCAAGCCACCCAATAGTAAAGCTAGACCCATCAAAACAGCATGGTACTGGCATAAAAAAAAAAAAAAAACAGACCAAGAGAACAAAATGAGAAATAAAAATTCAGAAATAAACCCAAGCATATATGGTCAACTCATATGTGACCAGGGAGCCAAGACACTCGATGGAGAAAAGACAGTCTCTTCAATAAATGCTGCTGACATAATTGGATAGTCACATGTAAAAGAATGAAACTGGACCTTTATCTTACACCACTTACAAAAAGTAACTTGAAATAGACTAAAAACTTAACGTAAGACCCAAAATCATGAAACTCCTTGAAGAATACACAGGAACAAACTTCCTTGGCATGGGTCAACTGGTACTACAGCGAACTAAAAATTTCTTGCATGGTGAAAGAAAACAAAACCAAAACAAACAAAAAGACCAACAAAGTGAAAAGACAACCTAAGGAATGAGAACAAAAATATTTGCAAATCATCTATCTGATAAGGGGTTAATATCCAAAATATATAAAGAATTCATAGAAGTCAATAGCAAAACAACAATGAAACATACACACACACAGACACACACACACACACACACAGAACCAAATTTAAAAATGGGCAAAGGATCTGATCTCCAAATATGATATATGAAAGGTCAACAGGAAAATGAAAAGATACTCAACATCACTAATCATTAGGAAAATGCAAATTAAAACCACAGCAAGGTTATCACCTCATGTCTGTTGGAATAGCTATCACTGAAAAGACCAAACAAACAAACAAACACTGAATGGGTATGGAGAAAAGGGAACCTTTGTGCACCGTTGGTAGGATTAAAAGTTGGTACAGCCAGTGTGGAGAACATTATGAAGGATCCTCAAAAAATTAAAAATAGAACTATTACACAATCCAGCAATTACACTTCTGGAAATATATCCAAAGGAAATGAAAACACTAATTCAAAAAGGTATCTGTACCCCCATGTTCACAGCAGCATTATGTACAGTACCCAACGCATGGATACAACATCAGTGTTTGTCCATGGATAAATGGATAAAGAAGCTGTGGCATATATGTTTCAATGGAATATTATTCGGCCATAAAAATGAGGAAATTCTACCATTTGTGACAACATGGATGGACCCTGAAGGCATAATGCCAAGTGAAGTAAGTCAGAGAAAGACAAATACTGTATGATCTCACTTATATATGGAAACTTCTAAAAACAGAAACAAAAAACTAATGGAAAAGGAGATTACTTGCCATGTTACTAGAGACAGGGGGTGAGGGAAAGGGGAATTGGAGGAAGATGGTCAAAAGCTGACTACTTCCAGTTATAAGACAAATAAGCAGAAGGAACGTAATGTACAACATGAGGACGATAGCTAACACAGCTGTAAGGTACAGAAGAAAACTGTTAGGAGTAAACCCTAACGCTTGTCATCACTCGGAAATTTTTTTCCTTTATTATTATATCTTTCTTTTACTGTAATTACATGAGAAGACAGATGTCAGCTGAACCTACTATAGCAATCATTTCACAATATATGTAAATTACCACGCTGTATGTGTTAAACTTATACAATGATGCATGTCAATTATTTGTCAATGAAAATGGGAGAACAAAAATTTCAAAGAAAATCCTATAAAAGCTAGAGAAATATCTGGGGAGCCTAAGGATTAACATCTATGCTATTAAAATAACAGAGACATTGATATTTTCTGTCAGATGGTTTCATTTCCCTTTTAGCCAAAGAAATAGGCTATAGTCATCTTGAATATATCATTTGGTCATTTTTACTCAGCATAAGGATTATGAAAAAAGAATTTAGTAGTTGAACCATCAAACACATTTTAGATTTATTATAACTTGGATTCTATAATTTGTTCTCTCTCGAGTGTAACTAATACTCTTTATTTATAAAACCAGAAACGCTCAGAACATGAAAACATAAAATACTTAAGATTTTCAAATAAAAGTCTGAAAATGTAAAATTGATTAGATTTTACCGTTTGTGAGCTGTAAGACAATGGGATTCCAACACTGATACAAATACAAACAGCACAGAAATGGTTTCAGGATATTTTAATGGTTTAAAATAGCTATGCTAAAATATACATGTGTGGGTTTCTACTCAAAGCAAGAATATAATTTATCAAAATTAGTATTTTGATTCTGTACTGTGCTTGTATTTTTTAACATTTCACAGTTGTTTTTTTTTTTTTTTTTTTTTGGAAATCTTTAAAAATATGTTTCAAAGGGGAAACAGCACATCTGTAAGCAAAATCAATCTCAATGAATGTAATGATTACATATATGTTTTTGCTGATGGCAGGTTGTTGTATACTTTGCAGATTCTACCTGGAAGCAAGCAGGAGGAACATAAGAACCTGGGGGGGGGGGACTAAATTTGATTGCTAATAAAATTTCAGTTATACTTGTTTAGGCAACATTGAATGTCATCAATTTCTTAACAATGTGACATCATTTATAGTTTTTATTTAAAAAAAAAGTTTTTTGAGAGAGATAGAGAAAGAGAGAGAATGTGAGCGCATATGCATTAGTGGGGAAGGGGCAGAAAGAGAGGGAGAGAGAACATCCCAAGCAGGCTCTTCAATGACAGTGCAGAGCCCAATGCATGGCTTGATCCCATTAACCAAGAGATCAGGACCTGAGCCAAAATCCAGGGTCAGACACAACAGACTAAGCCAGCCAGGTACCCCTATATTTCCTTTATTGAAGCTTGATTCCACTTCACAAAGACCTGTGTGAAGGCTTCCATGCATTATTTCAATTAAGTATCAAAATAACCATGTGCTATTGGTACCAATATTATTCCCATTTTGTTGATGAAGAAAATGCAGTTTAAGGATTAAATAAATAGCCAAAAATCACACTATACGAAATAATGAAACTCTTTTTGGCATCTTGGTTGGCAATCCTATTTATCAGAGTATGTCCCTTTTAACTGTAATAATTTTGAATTAATGGTCCAGAAATAATTTTAGACTTAATATTAGATAACCAATTATTCTGTTGAATGAATTGGAATCCGAAGCACACCCTGAATCAGTACTTTTCATGTGCAAATAGTACCCCCTTTAGGGGGCTGTTTAAATATCAAATGATTTATTTTCTGCTTTACAGAAAGCACTGGTTTACATTTTATTTTATTTCCTTCACCATGTTCTAATAATTTGTTTAAAAGTAGAACTTATAATATCAAGCTGATATCTAGGCAATAATCAGATATATTTTTGCAGGAACACTTGTGTTGGACATTCCCTATTTTGGCTTTGAAAATGCAATTAATTTTAATACTACCTAATGTTTTCTATTTTTTACCTAATAAATGCTAGCTGTAGAATGTGAAAGGAAATAAATCCTCATAGGAAAGAGAAATAGCAATCATCATATCAGCATAAGAAAAGCCATGACTTACTTGTTTTTAATCATAAGTCTCATAGACTTCCTGAAGCTTAAAAACAGTTTGGAAATATGTGAAGTATAGAACCTATTTTGGAAGGCCAATGAGACTATTCACCTTAGTGGAAGCCCTCAACTACCTTGGGATTCTCTCTTTTGAATTTTCCCACATCATCTTCCATCAAATCAAGATTCAGGAATCCATGCACAGCCATTTCTTTGGAAAGGTGAAGGAAGAAAGGAAAACTAATGAAAGATAGCGAAACTAAAACAAAATGAAGAATTAAAACCATGGTTCCTCGCAGTCTCAGAGAAATTATAGACCTATTCTTTAAAATAAGGGGTAGAGAGGGAGAGTGTCAGGAAAATAATGAAAGAAAATAAAAGACAAAAGAGTTTTTAAAGATGAGATTATTTATAAACTGGCAAAGGAGCTGCAGAACAGACAGAAAAGGGGGAGATGCAAAACAGATTATTTAGAGAAGACAGCTACATGAAAACAAGGAAGGCACAGATGCATATGAAAAGACCATCATTCCAGACAGCCTTCAGGAAATCATGCCAAATGGAAGAAAAAAAAAAAAAGGATGCTTTAAAAAGATTATATCAAATACCAATTATGGAAAACAGAAAAGGTGGTCCCATTTATATTAAGTGATATTCCTGATGAAAAGAGCATTAAAAAAAAAAACTATACAAAAATATTCAAAAAGATGTTGAAAGTTCACATTTCTGAAACAAAATTAAAACCGGAATACAAAGACACCAAACAACGAACAGTAAGATGTATTATTCCTAGTTCAACCTCAATATTGAAGAATGTATTAGGGAAACAGCAAAAAAAGCAAGTCAATTCAGGATGGGTCCAGGCCCTAGAATCAGACTGGCTTGAGACTTCTTTAGAGCCACTTGTATCAATGACAGAACAATGAAAATTGTTTCAAATTTTGAGGGGGCTGGGGGGAGCATATATAGCCAAAGTTGCTTTCAAATCCAAAATGAAATCTCAGGAATTTGCAATCGTGCAACAACTCAGGGATTAGAGCATCCTATGGCTTTTCTTTGTTGAACTACTTGATCAAAAAAATGCATTGAATCAAACTATGAATTAAAAACACAAATAAATCTGTATAGAGGAGCTATGGTAGAAGTTCTGATGACACCATTTAAGCCATCAAAATATAGAATGAGGATTAAACACTGTGGGAATTATGGTTTTAGAGCATAAGTCTTAGATAAAAATAATAATCTTATAAGTTTGGGGATGTATGAAGAAGGTGAGAGAAATATTAACATGTTGATATATTCATGGTAGAATGCACTCTCCTATCACAAATTCGTACATTCTGTTCAAACCAGACAACTGTGATTTTTTTTTTCCGGGTTATGTCATGAAAAAATATGTGAAAAAAAAGAGATAAACAGATAAATTGAATATCATCATGCCCACTAGATGTAAACAAAGAATATATCTAGTATTTAAGAGAGATTTTAATTTTTCTTTTGTAGTGACCTATGTATCACTTGGATTTTTAACGTCATGATACTGAAATATTCTTGTAAAAACAATTAAAGGTATTACTCTTTCAGAAGGAGAGTGACTGAACAAGCCTGATTATTGTCACTATTGCTGTTTAGGTAATAACTAAACCCAACTAGATTGTTTTGAGCATCCAATTTCTTATTATAATTTTCTTTCTGATATTCAAATCTATTTACCGCTCAATCCCTTGTTTCTAAGCTTTAGAACGGCATTCAGACTGACTGTTTTTATTGTGGTAATTAGTAAGTCCTCCAGAAAGTGGTTGCCAAACTTTCTTCAGTCTTAATACACATGATAGATAGGTTACACCCCATCAGTTACACTGCTCTCTAGAGATGGATTCTGTGTCTTAGCTTCACCCCCATACGAAGTCACTGAGAACTCTCTGGGGAGGACATTAGGGAAGACTTTGAAAAACGACTTCCAGGTGGTTCTTAAAAGATCCCCAGGAGAATTTCCCCCACAGTGGTGAAGCACTATCACAAAGTAAAGCAATTCTTGCAATGCAGCAATTTTATAGTTTTTGGAATCTAATAATTTAATTAACATGTAATATACCCCATAACACACAATACTACAATTCCATGATAACTAATTTCCTATAACATTCAGCAGTTACAAGCTCTATTACTTAGATCACAGTATGTCTTCTGATGAAGCAGAAAAAGGCATTTGTAACTGTTATTTTAAACCTGAATTCATATAAAACTTCACATTTTTTTTTGTGCCATTAATCGTAACGTAATTTAACAGTAACATTTTGGACTTTTTTTTTTTTAAACTTGTTTTCACTTGTGCTGCCTTGATTTTAATACTGCTGCTACCATATAGGCATATCTTTCATGGGCAGTTTGAGAAAAGCAACACATTGCTTTCTAAATTCAGGTTTGTGTCACCTACACTACTGTGTTCTCATATTTGGTTGTCTTATTGGTTTAAAGATTTTAAACTCCTTCATCTTACTTGATTCGCAAAACATTTGTGCCAGAAGGATATACAAAGCTGTGTCTTCCACTTGCTTATAAAACTGTTGATTAAAGCCTCATGATTATTCTCTGCTGTTTAATTGACAATATAAAATCTTATTTAACTATGTATACAAACCAAATTTGTGGATGCTACAGGGCAGTAGGGAGACTCTTTGATTCATAATTTGATTAACAATTTCAAGATTATCTGTCTACAGGATGGGGTGGGAGATTGGACACAGACGGTGGTAATGGAGATGAAGAGAAATAAATAGTTGCATGATATATTTGAAATTGACAGAATTTACACATGGATTATATAAGGGGTTATGGCAGAGAAAGAAATTAAGGATTATTCTTTCATTTTGACTAAATTAACTTGGGAGAAGTTGACATTATTTGAGATGAGAAAATCAACAGATGATCAGAATACTAGGGGAGAAAGTAATGGAAACAGCAGTTCATCTGAGCATGTTCCTGACAAGCAGGCAAGATAACTATTAATGGAAACAAGTGGTCAGTGAGATAAATGAGCCTAGAACTCAGAAAAGAGACCTGTGTGGAATTATATTTAAATACAATGAAATGGATGGGGTGTCCTGGGACAAAGCATGGGCAGTAAAGACAAGAGGGCTATGACAGCCCTAAATTTAGACAAGATTAGAGCCACTGTAAAGAAACAAGTACTAAAAAGGAAACTGATAAGGAACGGATAGTGAGAAAACAGGAAAATCGGCTAAGTGGGGTTTCCTGAAAACTAATAAAGTGTTTGAAGAAAGGGGTACTTGGAGGTGGTCCATTAAAATGATATCAACAGGGGCGCCTGGGTGGCGCAGTCAGTTAAGCGTCCGACTTCAGCCAGGTCGCGATCTCGCGGTCCGGGAGTTCGAGCCCCGCGTCAGGCTCTAGGCTGATGGCTCAGAGCCGGGAGCCTGCTTCCGATTCTGTGTCTCCCTCTCTCTCTGCCCCTCCCCCGTTCATGCTCTGTCTCTCTCTGTCCCAAAAATAAATAAAAAACGTTGAAAAAAAATTAAAAAAAAATAAAATGATATCAACAGACCAATTATAAAGATCCACAGAATATGCCCATTAGATTCGATGACATGGAGGTAAATGCGAACTATAAAACAGTTGTGACACAGATGCAGCGTGCACTCAGACTGGACTGGGCTGGCCAGCGGGCAAAGGTGAAAATGGAGAGAGTGTGCGGGTGTACATTTCCTTTGAATTTAGCAGTATAAGATAGCAAAGAAGTATGGTGAAGCTAAAAGAGGCAAGATAGATAGACTGATTTAATGACAGAAGATACCAAAACAAGTTTGTATACTGATGAGAAAGTAAAAGGAAAAAAAGAAAGTCTTGATTAATTAGAGAGAGGATAGGATGAGGAATAAATCTGTTGACAGGCTGTTTTGGAAAGTTAGAAGATAACAAAAGGCATAAGCTTCCAAGAAACTGGCCATTTTGCACGGATGGGGCAAGTTCGTCATTCCCCTAAAGTCCCATAGCATTTTTCTTATATGTATTCAAATCCAGGGCTAAAGTCTAGCTACATAATTGTTGAAACTTGTAGATGTGAATATTTTCTAGGTTTCTTTCCATTTTTTTTTAACCTGTCAGCTTTAAATCAGGGATATCTCAAAACTTTCTTCTATCTACTTACAGACTCTTTTTTTTTTTTTTAAACTAAGCTTATGGGTACAATAAATACACACTCTCAACATTAGCCAAAACCCTGTTTCAGCGGCTTTCTTATATTCTGGACACATAATATCCCTCCTGCTAAACCAGTTCACTAAACCCGAAGTCCTCATGGGCAGCTATCCCAGGCAGCCCCCCAAATCCAAATGTATCCTATTAGTGACAGAACTCCATGACCTACATAAATTGTCTGTTCCTCAAATTTAGGTTCTTTATTTTAAAGTTCCAAGTTTCACCACGGTGGTAACCCTTTAGAAAGAATGCTCTCTAGGCCGATTCTTCAATTCCTGAAGCATTCTCTTTGCCATAGTAATGTGAGCAAAGTAATTAACATAACTCTAACCCCACTAAATTGAAATTATTCCAGCATCTGATGTTATTCTTAAGATAAAAATTATCTCTGGGAAGGGAGTTATTGCCCCAGGGCCCCAGTCCACAAGGATCTACAGTAAATAAATACAGGTATTAGTGTCTATATCCCCTAACGTTCCCTTCAGATACATTTTTTTTTAAATATAGAAAGGTGCACCAGAGCTGTTTTAGGTACCAAGCACACCAGAACTTCATACACAGATAAAAAACATCAAAAATAATTAAAGACTTAATTTGATACCTTCATGCCCTCTGGTCACTTTCAAATGTAGTCATTCTATGCGAATGCAGTCTTACTCCATAAATGAAATGTAAGTTAAGTAGAATTTAAGTCAGTTCAGTCAGTATTCATCTGCCGCCTCTTGTGGACAATGCATATTTTCCTTCTCAAGTTGTAACTAGCTGCACTTAACCACAAAAAAGGAATAGGCCAACTTTTTGGAAGAAATGCATCTAGAAGGAGGTAGTGCCTGCTCTATTAAAATGATCATTTTTGAAGACCTTCCAAAGTGCTACGCATATTTACATAAACTATCTCATTTAATTTCAAACAGGTTTTTGGAGATATGAATGTATACAGCAGTGGGATCCTCCATGCTGAACTTGAACTATGACAATATACATAGAGAGTTGAAAAAAGGTTTAGGAATCTGTTTTCACACATTCATTTGGTGGAGGTCAACAGGTTGTTTCCTAAAGGAAAAATACATGGACGAGAGTTCAAAGGGACACTGAGGAAGAGGAGGATATGATAAGAAAAAAGTCTCCTCAAAGACTCCTAAAGAAAGGTGTTTATGCCCCCATTGAGAGAAGTATTAAATAAACCATGAATGAACTCTTTACTTCAGGAACTTTATGATACAGGGACTATGAGAACCAGCTTCAGAGCCCTGGTGATTAAAAACCTGTAGGGATGCTACTTTTGTTGTTGGCTTGTATGAGCTCCATATGTGTTTTCAAGATTAACCCCTTACCAGATACGTGGTTTGCAAATATTTTCTCTGCAGGTTACCTTTCACTGTACTGACTGTTCCCTTTGTTATTCAGCTTTTTTTCCTTTTGTGAAGTCCCACTTTGTTTTTGTTGCCTGAGCTTTTGGTGTCTTATCCATGAAATCACTGCCAAAAACAATGTCATGAAGCTTTTAGTCTAGGAGTCTTACAGTGTCAGATCTTATGTTTGAGTCTGTAGCTATTAGACAACAATATTGTCGAAGACGGAGAAACTGCAAGAATCCTTGCACACTCTTGGTGGGAATGCAAAACGGTGCAGCCACTAAACAAAACACTATCAAGATTACTCAAAAAATAAAATAAAATTAGAACTACATATGATCCAGCAGTCCCACTTGTGAGTATATATCCAATAGAATGAAAATCAGGATCTCAGAGATACTAACAGTCCCATGATAGCTAAGATGTGGAAACAATCCAAAAGGCCATCAAGAGATGAACACATCTACAAAGAGAAGGTAGTGAAAATAGCACACATAATATAATTTAGCCCTTAAAACGTAGGAAATTCTGCTACACGGAAACATGGATGAACCTTGAGAACATTATGCCGAGTGAAATAAGCTGGGCACACAAAGACAAGTACTGTATGATTCCACTTACATGAGGTATCTAAAATAGGCAAATTAATAAAATCGAAGACTGAAATGGTGGTTGCCATGGGTTGAAGGGAGGGAGAATTGGCAAGTTATTAATCAACAGGCATATAGTTTCAGTTAAGCAAGGTATATAAGAGCTAAAGATCTGCCAGACAACATCGTACCTAGTCAGCAACACTGTATTGTACACATAAACTTTGTGAAGAGGGTAGATATCATGTTCTATTCTTATTGCAATAAACTTTAAGAATTTAATATTTGATTTAATGGAGTTTTGCATTAGCTTCTACTCTTTTCAAATGGCGCATTCAAATATTGTTTACCTAGGTTTTAGAAACCCCTCTATGCCCCCAATCATGTGAATAACTCATCTTCAACAAGCATGAAAGAATATCCAATGGAAAAAAGTCTCTTCAACAAATGGTGTTGGAAAACTGGACGGCAACGTGCAGAAGGATGAAACTGGACCACTTTCTTACACCTAACACAAAAGTAAACAAACTCAAAATGGATGACACACCTATATGTGAGACAGGAAACCATCAAAATCCTAGAGGAGAACACAGGCAGCAATGTCTTTGACCTCAGTCGAAGCAACTTCTTACTAGACATGTTGCTGAAGGCAAGGGAAACGAAAGCAAACATGAACTATTGGGACTTCATCAAGATAAAAAGCTTCTGCACAGCAAAGAAAAAAATCAACAACACTAAAAGGCAGTCTACGGAATGAAAGAAGGTATTTACAAATGACATATCGGATAAAGGGTTAGTATCTAAAATCTATAAAGAACTGGGCGCCTGGATGGCTCAGTCAGTTAAGCGTCTGACCTGTGCTCAGGTCATGATCTCACGGTTAGTGGGTTCGAGCCCCCACATCAGGGTTCTGTGCTGACAGCTCAGAGCCTGGAGTCCGCTTTGGATTCAGTGTCTCTCTCTCTCTCTGCCTCTTTCCCACTTGTACTCTGTCTCTCCCTCTATCTCAAAAATAAATAATAAACATTAAAAAAAATTATATAAAAAAATAAAGAACTAATCAAACTCAACACCCAAAAACAAATAATCCAGCGAATAAATGGCCAGAAGACGTGAATAGACACTTTTTCCAAAGAAGACATCCAGATGGCTAACAGACACATGAAAAGATGCTCAAAATCACTCATCATCAGGGAAATACAAATCAAAACCGTAATGAGACACCACTTCACACCTGTCAGAATAGCTAAAATGAAGAATACAAGAAACAACAGATGCCGGCGATGATGCAGAGAAAGAGGAACACTTTTGCACTGCTGGTAAGAATGCAAACTGGTGCAGCCACTCTGGAAAACAGTGTGGAGGTTCATCAAAAAATTAAAAATAGAACTACCGTATGATCCAGCAATTATACTGTTAGGTATTTACCCAAAGGACACAAAAATACAGGTTCAAAGAGGTCCATGCACCGTAATGTTTATAGCAGCATTATCAACAACAAACTGTGGAAAGAGCCCAAGTGTCCACCGACTGATGAACGGATAAAGAAGATATGGTGTATATATATACACACAATGGAATATTACTCAGCCATCAAACAGAATGAAATCTTGCCACTTGCAACAACATGGATGGAGCTAGAATGTATTATGCTAAGCGAAATAAGTTAATCGAAGACAAATACATGATTTCATTCATATGTGGAATTTAAGAAACAAAACACATGAACATATGGGAAGGGGGTGTGGAAAGAAAAGAGATACAAACCACAAGAGATTCCTAATGATAGATAACAAACTGGGGGTTGATGGAGGTTAGGTGATCGGGGTGATGGGCTAGATGGATGGTGGGTATAAAGGAGGGCACTTGTAATGAGCACTGGGTGTTATATGTAAGTGATGAATCACTGAAGTCTATTTCTGAAACCAATATTGCACTGTATATTAACTAACTAAAATATTTTTAAAAACCTCTATGGTTGGGAATAGAGCCATTCACTCTGTGTCTACATAGGACACACTCTGACAGCCTGGGATGCACCAGGTGACAGCAAGCTGAGCAGAACTGTATTCTTCCATGGGGGCAATGATGGCAAGCAGAAAACAGCAGCAATGGGAGTTAGGAGATGCTCTCTGGCCTACGTGAATAGCCATCCAGGGACTTTTGTCAACCTACTTGGTGAACACATGCACAAGTCATGAGGTTTCTAGAAAACATTTTCCTTGGTGGAGAAAGAGGGTTCATAGGAGCATAGAGAGACTATTATTGAGCAACTAACAGAAATAATTATGCTGGTAGAGACTACAGAAGCAAGCATTTTTACATAAACTGATATTCAAAAGGCTGTTATTTTCAGAAAATTGTATTGCCAGTTAGTGGCAAAGACAAAATTCGAAACGGACTTGCATAATTTCAAGCCCAGTGTTCTATAACCATGCCACGGCTCTGGACAAATATACTCAGACATAAAAACTACTGTTCAAATAAATTTTTCACTATATCTCCAGTACAACTGACCATAACGTTTATAGTAAAAATAGATATCTCAAAACTACAACTAGGTAACTTTTAATTTAAAAAATTACATATAGGCTACTGTGGGTTATGCATTGTATACCAGACTACAATTTTCTTAGCAATGCATCAGCCATAGTTCTTATCTCCAGAAAGTTTACATTTCAGTGCTGAAAGAGAGTAGAAAAAGGAAAATTATGCAATGAGTACATATTTGAATAGGAATATATACTGGGTATAAGGGGCCTACAGAAAACAGACAACAAATCCAAGATTAGGGGATCAAACCCGAGAGGAAATTGGAAAGAGCAGATTCCTAGGCAGACATCATCAAAAAGTCTGAAGATGGGGGCTCCTGGGTGGCTCCCTCAGTAAAGTGTCCGGTTCTTGATTTTGGCTCAGGTCGTGATCTCACAGTTTGGTCCATGAGTTCAAGCCCTGAGCAAGACTCTGCACTGAAAGCATGGAGCATGCTTAGGATCCTCTGTCTTTCTCTCTCTGCCCCTTCCTCGTGCGCTTGCTCTCTCTCTCAAAATAAATAAATAAAACATTTTTTAGATGTTGGAATGGAGGGCTTCTAAAATGTCAGAAATTATTCTATTTGTATCTTCGGCATCAACCTTCTTTCCTTTGTACTGTTAGCAAAACTATCTTCACAGGGAGGCAGCACAGCAGTTTTTAAAAAGTCTGAAGATGAAGTAAAGAACATCGCCTTACAGAAACGTCAAGTTTCACTCTGTTTCGGTTTTAGAATTTCAGGATGGTAACAGCTGCTGCGGAGATGGTGCAATAGAAAATTTAGGAAAAGTAAGAGGGTAGCAGACCATGAAGGGCCTGGTCTGCCATTTATGCTAAACGGAGAGTCACTGAAACTTTTTAAATAAGGGGGAAAAAAATGGACAGAAGGTTACAGGCCAAACCTTTGCAGACTATGCATTGTGTATAAGTTGCAGTGATCTGTAAGGCTTATACATTTTTCTTCATCTTTTTATTTATTTTATATAGTAAAAGAAATACATTTTATAAAAATTAATACAGTAAACCCCACCTTAATGCAATTAACTGGTGTCCAAAATTTTTATTAAATGCAACCTAACTTATAGAGAGGTTAACGAAATAGCTAAGTTTAAGACAGCTCTCTTTTGACAGCTACAAGTGGGCACCGGTAATCAACTCTAGCTTAAATGGCAACGAGGATGATTCTGGGTGCTGTGGATGGCTAGAATCTTTAGAACACGGGCACCATTCCAGGAATCTCCCAATAATTTAGCAACGTTTCCATCAGTTCAGGGTTAGGATACTAAGGCAGCAGACTGGTCTTGAAAATACAGAGATCCACCATCCATCTCCTCATTTCCTAAGTCAGTGATAGCTGTCCTTTGCAACTTCTCCCTCCCTTCCAGAGAGGGGGACAGAAATGAACGAGAAGCATTTACACAGTTCTATTTAGATCTAAGTTTACAATGTCCCAAACATATTATCATGATGTCTTACTTTAGAGGGTTCAACTGTACTGCCATGTACTGTCATATGAGCCTTGCTTTAACAGAAATAATTAGAAAGTGAAGTTAGGAAAATTATTAGTAACTATTTAAAATTATTAAATATGAAACCAATGTTATTATATAGGTAATTGATATATAAATATTTAGCTTCTATTTTTCAGTGTAAAAACAACAGCTAAGGAGTATCACCCAGAATAACTAACAATTTAAAGCCCATGGTTATTATTTTCAACTTTGCTTACTATAATGCTCTAACTATGGACATTCGTATGTATGCAGAAACAAAAAGAGTAAGCACCATAAATATACCTCTTTGCTATAAATTGGTTGCCTGGAATTTTGGGAGAAATCAGTTTTGTATTGTGGCTCCTTTTGATCTATCTTCATAAGGAGAAGAGATTGACAACACTCTTAAAAGAAAACAGTAGTAAAAAATTGAAAGACATGTAGCAAAAACATTAAAATAGGCAACCTCTTGCTCCCAAAAGGGCAATTCAAGCAAAGGTAGAAACTCAAAAAAGACTAAATCCAGTCAGAGTCTAAAATCATTTTGGTAATCTACTAAACTCCTTCATTTATTCATTAATATAGAATGCCACCCCCCCCAATTTTTATCCCTAAAAAGTCAGTTCTTTCGTATCTAGAACCTATACCACTGTATAACTTAGAATAGTGTTTATCTTTATACGAGGTAACCAAAATAAATATAGTATGTTTTCACAGTTCACAAACTGATAACTGTTTGTGCCTCAGTCAACAGAACTGAAGGATTTCCATGAAATGAATAAGATAGATGAAATAATTAAATACATAAGGCCAGTGCCTATTTAACTCCTATAAACACAAAACTTTAAAAGCAACATTTCAAATTACAATTTGAGCAAAGTGATTTTTTTTTAAATATATAAAAATAACTCTAAATTAGGAGAACCAAGTTAACGTGATTGACACTCAATAACGTTCAACTTCACTAGAAAAAAAATTTCACCTTCTAATTTAGCTTCTCTGTAAAGCTGAAGCTAAAAAAAGGCTCCTCAAATGTTTTATTTACTGGCCAATTTCGAGCCGTCTGTACTCAGTCTGCGCAGTAACACGCTGATGCTAATAAGCCATACATAAAGATCCTACTTATTAAAATACAAATTAGGCACCCCTTATGTTTATACATGTGTAAGTACAATTAATATTGCAGGCTTAGTTGGAAACAAAATTGCTTAAGTTAACCAACCATTGCAATGTAATCAAATGAGATTTCAAATGCAATTGGAAAAGATCTGTTTGGTAGAAATAACAGCAATTATTTCATGCAGAACAATTCCTTGTCTAAGCTCTCTTTTTGCTTCTCCCACCTGCCCTTAATAATCTGTCCATCATAAGTGACATGAAATATCACCTTTAACACCCGTAAGTTGCATGGAGACCCGAAAGGCAGCTGGTAGATACAGCTTATTTACAAATATTGGTTTGAACTTGTAAATGCATGACCGCATAAATCTTCATCCATTTAGAGTGTATGCCCTTTGTTACCGCAATTGTACATTCAATTGGGAACTGAGTGGCACCAAGGGAGAGTGTGAATTACACGAGCCTTTCCTTGTTGCCAGCATTTCAGTGCTTTGCCTTTTGTTCTCGTTGTTCCTGAGATTTCTCTACATTAAAGAGTAGGAAGTGTTAATCAACATTTTGCCTAAGTAATATTAATGAAATTTGCCTACTAATACTTGAGGGAAGAATCAGAATATTGTATCTTTTTGAAATGTTAATGTACCTTTTATGAAATCATTTCTGCCTTCTAAATCATCCCAGTGTTAAATTATTAAAGGGTGGCATTAAAGAACTATCGCACCGATGCAAATAGTTTTCTATCTTAAGAGATGAAAGGATTATAAAATTTAAAAAGAGGACATTTTGGAATACAGTAGCATTTAGCTCCAAATTAAACATTTTTAAATGTTTGGTTAAAGTACTTATAAAACTTGCAATTATTTTGTGTGCTCTCCTAAAATAAGGGGAAATTTAATGTTGATGATTAAATCTGATTTGTCTATGGCTTGGAATGATTTGTCTAACCATGGTACATATAGGAATTGAAGTATCATCTGATTTTCCAGAAAAAAAAAAGAAAAAGAAAAAGAGTGTCTCATTTTTGCAATATTTGAATCTGAAGATTAGGCCATCTGAATTCACGTTCTATTCTTCAAACATAAAATAACTTACGGCGTTTCAAAGGGCTCTTGAAATAGGAAGGACTACTGTAAAGACCGGGTATGGCTGGCCTGGTAAGATATGGAAAATATCCATTCTCAGGGTACAAACTATTACCAACACATATTCTGTGAACATTGTTGACGGTCCTTCAAGAAGGGTACTCAGGAAATGAGTTGACAGAGCTCTAAAGTGGACTAACCTGTTTTCCTTTTAACAATCTCTTTTTCTGTCAATCAATATGTTCATAGGGCCTAAATAAATTGTGAGGTAATCTAGGGGGAAATTAAGAACAGAATTTGTTCAAGAATTCTCTTACACGGTGGTCACTATTTGCCAAGAACTCCTAACACTCACTGAGAAAACCACTTATTTTCTATTTAACTGTGTACAATTTAGTAATGGCTTCTGTGTCATTATGGGACCGATTCGTCTTCTTGCATGACTTACGCTAGCAGTGCCACTGTTTGGGGACAGGCACTGAGAAAGGAGACGACAGCGATGACATTTCAAGGTAAATTTTTTCACATTTTAACATCTGACAGATAAGAACACATCTTAACATTGCTTATGCATCATAATTTAATTGGCTTCTTTTTTTCCTTTCCTTAGCAATATATAAATGATTGGGTGCCTTACAAGGAATGATGGCTAGGATTCAGAAAAATATGATAACGGTTAACACACACCGAGAGTTTCTTGGTTCCTCTACAATGACTGCCCATTACTTCTGCAAGGAGAATTACAGCATTGCCCAAATGTTGAATTAGTGTTAATGATTTTATGATATCAAGGAGTTTGCAATATATCTGGGCAAGAATCTCTTACAACCCGAAAGCGAGAACATAAGAGTTAAATAAGACAACACCAATGATATAAAGGCATTACTACATCCCTGCTTGCCAGTTTATTCTTTACCACATCATTTCTCCCTCGGAAGCTAAAAAAGACATGTAACTAATAGATGACTGAGAAAGATTACCAAATTCCTTTCATGCAAAGAAAAGTTTACGAACAGCAAGGAAATATATTACAAAAGCTGATCCGCGTGAACTTCATGTTTTTTTGAGTTCTCAGAATTGAAACTAACTCAGAATTTAAACCAAGACAACACCAGTTGTACCATACCAACGCTAAGCAGAATACACGGTCCTGCTCCATACCTGTTATGCCTTTGCATTTCTTTTCCTATACCACCGCTGAGTTGGGAGGAAAAGAGCAATTTCCATTTATTATTAACTAAACCAAACGGATGTCTTTGGGGGCAAATTAGTGTGGCTGCTTTTTGTCCATTTGAGAAACAAGAACAAAAAATTCAACCTTGTTGTCCTTTCATCTGAAAGAAACTAACAACGTTGTAAAGCCCTTCATTGGATAAGCTTAAAATCTGCCCTCAATACTCAAACTTATGTTTCTAACTTAATCACCATTTTTTTCTTTATATATTATGGATGATGAATTGATCTTTGTTAACTTAGCTAGGACAAATGATTATGGACTAAGCCTGTATCTACATGACACGAACTTCAGTTTTGTGTTCTCTGAAGCACAACTTTCTTCCCTTCAAATTTGAGACTTTTGTTTACAACATTCAAAACCAATTTAATAGTACAATAAAGCTGTCACCCATACCCTATTTTAAACATGCCCAAAATTAGTTACATGGAATTTTTCTATGATCAGAAACTATAGAGATTTTCACTATAAATGAAATAATTCAAATATGTAAGATAAATATTTTAACTATTAAGGGCAAACTTTTTCACTGTACCCCTGGCTATAACAAGATAGATAGATCAATAGATAAGATGAGGTCAGTTGAAATACTGAATCCATTCATAGATGTATTAATAGATATACGGATAGATACACAGATATAGAGATAGAAAAAAAGACGATGAAAGAATGGATGAACACATGAAGAGAAGGAAATACAGATGAAAGATAAATAAGCAGACAAAACTGATTACAAGGAAAATTTCTGCTATCTGTATAATTAGCAAAAGTTTATCAAAAACATATAGAAACGCTAATATCAACTGGAACTTCTGGAAGTAGACCACAGTAAAAGAAAGATTGCATGTAGCCAAAGTGGAACCAATTAAATTTTAGAAAGTTTAATTCATTCATTCTCACTTCAATCACACTGCCCACCACCAAGGTGACTGTAATATGCATATCATTCTCACACACTCAAAGTTGTTAAAATGCATCTTGTTTGCCAACTAGTATATTCATATCTATAAATATGATTCAGACATTATAATGTAATTCTCTTTTAGTATCATTAATTTTATAAATAACTTTGATTATAGGAGAACATTTCCAAAGACTTGTTTTAATATGGAACATAAGCAAGAACATCATGACTAACTTAATGGCCCTGATTATCCAAAAGCAATTTTTAAAAAAAAAAATTTTTTTAACATTTATTTATTTTTGAGACAGAGAGAGAGCATGAACAGGGGAGGGTCAGAGAAAGAGGGAGACACAGAATCTGAAACAGGCTGCAGGCTCTGAGCTGTCAGCACAGAGCCCGACACAGGGCTCGAACCCACAGACCACGAGATCATGACCTGAGCCGAAGTCAGACGCTTAACCGACTGAGCCACCCAGGCGCCCCAAAAGCAAATTTTTTAAAGAAACAAAATGTGGCTGTGTTTTGGTCTCATATCATCTTAAGATTCTATCACTCAAAAATCTTGATGTAATCATAACAATCAAGCACAAAAAGTTACTACTTAAGTGGTTAAAAAGGATCCTTACCGCAAAATCCTCTCTCCACTGGTGGGCTGCTTGAACCTTCTCTGCTTCCAAAGCCAAGCGCTGAAAAGGAAACATTGTATCTTAGAATTTGAATGATCACATGAATACACACTTGTGAATACACACAGTGCTGAGGTTTTCAAATCAATTATAAGGACGCAAAAAGCACGAGAAACTCCTTATTTACGATGCATAACTCCTCAATCAGTAATCTAATCTACTAAAGTTGCTATGTGTATATTAACTCTTAAGTAATATAAATAACCTACTATTCTTGAATACCGTTGCTTATTAGCTCTGCAGCAGCAGAGGATACGGGCACCCTGAGTGCTTTCTTTCAATGACTAACATTTCAGTTTTAGAAAAAGCTTGAATGAGTAGAGTATATTCATCTTGGTAGCGCCAGTCTTTAGTAAATACCTTGATAGCATGTATTTCTCTATAAATAGAAAGGAAATGACATTGAGAGATCAATAAATATGTACTAACTACTATAACTAGGCACATTCTTAATAGCATATTAAGGTTTTTCTGTTTTTGTTTTGTTTTTACAAAAAGCCATAAAAATATAATAGTTTCCTTCTGGAGGAAATACATTCTTCTTCTCTCAGAGATAACCTATGAGTACCAAACTATCAGAATCTGCACATCAACTGAAAATGGCCTGATTTCACATTCGCTCTTGTATGTTAGCATAGTTAGAGAATTCTAGCCTGACTTTTACTTTAGCACTTTTAAAATGTTACTCTGTTAAAAGTTCAGCTGGAGATAACATGTCTGTGGTCAGTCTGCTAATGACATTTTATAGATAAATTCTATTTTTTTGTTTCTCTAATAGTTTTCAAATTTTTCTCTTTGTATTTCTCAGTGTTACTATTATGCTTTCCATGTGATAAGATTTTACAAGAGACAGTGACATTTAGCGATGAAGAACACAGATCTGAAAGCTGACTGCCGAGGCTTAAACACCAACCTTGCTGCATTCTAGCTGGGCAAACCTGGGAAACGTTAAATCTCTTCTGGTTTCTCAGGTGAAAAATGCCAAAGCTGGCCTCATGGACTGTTGAAAGGATTAAATGAGTTACTACATGTAAAGTGCTTCGAAAGGTGCCTGCCAGGCAGTAAGCAATGTAAATGTTAGCTATCTAACTTTGAGGGTTAATTATGATTTCATTTTTATGCTGTCTCTTTGAAATGACAACTTAACGTTGAGTTCACCCGTGGCCTGCCTCCAACAGCTAGAAGACTGGCAGAAACAGGAATAGATTACCAGTAAATACAATAAATATTAAACTCATTTTTAAGGACAGGAATAATCAGGTTTTAGAAAAGTATAAATCTCGTAGTGGATTAGTGGTTCGAGATCAGTGGTTTCTGATCTTTCATTATGAACTATGCTTCAATGAGTACTCTTCCAAAGGAAGTCCAGTTCACTATACAACGGAAACATACGTTTATGTCAGTTTTTATATTACTACTGACTTCAATTCTCAGTTATTCAAAACCATAATCTGTTCACTTTCTGAACTTTTAAGGAGGGATTACTGAGGGCTATAAAATACTGCCTGATGGGAGATCTTATAAACTAAGAATTCCTAAATCGAATTTAAAAGAAAACTCTCCAGTGTGCTTAAAAGGACAATGGTTTCAGTCTATCAGCCACTAGGAAAACATGGATTAGAAGAAAAGCTAGTAAATGTTAGAAATTAGATGAGGAAGAGTAACCGAAGGTTTTCTATCCGTAACAAAAAGAAAAAGCTCAACAAAGCAAAAATCAAGGAAAAACTGTATACATTTCAGTAATATTGCATTGCAATACTGCTGAAAAGTCAAATTCAGTGTGAAAATGTAGCAAAAAGTGAATAAAATGGCAAAGTAAATAGAGATGGGAGCAACTTCTTTGTAGGGAAACTTTAGGATGGGAAGATAAAAGACAAAATGAGAAAATAAACAAGAAGCATATTCTTGACAGAATTCAGAATACAAGTCTTCCTTTATTTTTAACAGGCAGTACAAGAACAACTAAATGTTCCTATGTATACGACAAATGATAAACTTAAGCATTTTGTTTTTAAATTTTTTTAATGTTTATTTATTTTTGAAAGACAGAGACAGACAGAAACAAACACGAGTGGGGAAGGGGCAGAGAGAGAGGGAGACACAGAATCTAAAGCAGGATCCGGGCCCCAAGCTGTAAGCAGAGAGTCTGACACGGGTCTCGAACCCAAGAACCACGAGATTATGATCTGAGCCAAAGTCAGACGCTTAACCGACTGAGCCACCCAGGCACCCCAAGCATTTTGTGAATTTAAACAAAAATATTGGATAACACATAAATAAGTTAAGTAATTTTTTCAATGAAGAAATATTAGAACTTTTCAATGTCTTTATGTCTTGGAGAAGGATGTTAAAATTTTTCCTTGCACAACACACACAAGGAAGATGTCCCACAAAGAACACACTCGGGGACATTCACCCTCAGGGCCAGACATGCTTTTCAAAGCTCCACTCTAACTACCATGCTGTTATCAACCCTGGAAAGCATAACGAAGTACAACTTAACTGATCTGATCCAGAATCACATGGCTTATAATATGAACATAATCCATGTTTAACAAGCCATAATGACATTAATCATCACAGCTAGTTATTTCTAAAAAAAAGTGAAAGAGAGATGAATAAGGGCAACAAACTTCTAAAAGACAATTCTCCCAGGAGGAGAGTTCAAATCACCTTTATTTTTGATTATTATATATATTATATATATGCAGTATATACATAATAAAAATTATACGTATAATTTTTAAACACTAATTTTATGAAGTAATGCCATTTACTGCAAGACTTTGAAATGGCTGTAGAAACCTAAAGATAGATAGTTACGTACAAGAAAAAAAAAATGTGTATTTTAGAGGTTGGTTTGAAGCTTGAAAGTTGCTAAGTTTTATATGCCCAGCTCAGAAATCTATAAATGCATCATCATGAAAGGCACGTCTGTTAACCTCTTTGTTCATTAAAACTTAATGAAATCTGTTTTATCTAGTAAAATTTGTGATAAAACATTCGACTGCACTTTACACTTAAGAAGTCTGTATTAGGAACTAATAGAAACAGCTGCTGATGGTGCTCTTTCCTGTGGCAAAAGACCAGCTAGCCACGACTTCTAGAAAACTGACATGTCTTTTGGACACTTCAAGTCCTTAATTAACTTCCATTCTGGTGACATTTTTACTTTTCAAGCCAATTATCTACTGTTAAATGCCATAAGGCAAATTGCGTTAAGACTGATAAAATTCCTACCTAATAAAATGTGAATATTTGCTCAGTGTATAACTATAGTTATGGCTATAGTAATCATAATTGGTTATATAAGTATATCCTGTAATAATAACTTAATTCAGAATAAAAAATGTGTATTTTTTTCTCATTCAATTTATAGTACAGTTTAAGATAGTATCAAACATTAATATCGAACCAAGTATAGATACAAAAGACCCAACTTGGCACAAGTTCCTCTGAGAGAAAACTGGAACTGAATTCTGCCCTTATTAAGATAAATCAGACAAATTCATTAAATGGCTTTATTATAAATGAAACAGCAGGGGCGCCTGGGTGGCTCAATAGGTGAAACTCTGACTTTGGTTCAGGTCATGACCTCGGGGTTGGTGAGTTCAAGCCCTGCATTGGGCTCTGTGTTAACAGCTTACAGCCTGGAGCCCTGCTTCACATTCTTTGTCTCCCTCTCTCTCTGCCCCTACCCTGGTCACACTCTTCCCTCTCTGTCGCTCAAAAACAAATAAACATTAAAAAAAAAAACAAAAAACAAAAAAACTAAAACAGCCTATGTGTATATGAAAATTCACATGTGTATATGAGAATAAGTATATATACAACGTCATAGATGTATTAATAATATACACATCCCTACCTACCTATTGATTTGAGCATTTAAAACAGAAAATCATTTCAAGACTATTTTGAGCACTCACAAGCTTAACAAAATGGACGTGGACCTAAGCTTTCTGACTCGGAAGCTTACGTTCATATCACAAAACCAATTTTTAGTCTCCATTAAACTCATCAAAAATGTTAACATCCTCAGTCTTTTAGAAAACATATGAAGACATGGCAGTACCAAAACCAGAAACACTGGCAGAAAAATATTTCAGGCTAATGGAAAATTTCCCAGCAAACGTTTAGAAATTGCTAAAGACTAAAAACACAAACAGCACCATCATATATCAGCTGGGAGGCTATCTTTACATAGGTCTTGCCCTCGGATCCTGAGAGAATAGTCTTTGTCAGAGAAAAAGACTTTGATATGCACTGATCTGTAAGGAGAAAAAACAAAAAAAAGGAGGAAGGAAGGAAGGAAGGAAGGAAGGAAGGAAGGAAGGAAGGAAGGAAGGAAGGAAGGAAGGAAAAGAAAGAAAGAAAGAAAGAAAGAAAGAAAGAAAGAAAGAAAGAAAGAAAGAAAGAAAGAAAGAAAGAAAGAAAGAAAGAAAGAGAAAGAAAAAGAAACAAAATAGAGAATGGGAGAGGTTTATCAGATTAAAGAAAGATCAGCTCCCTTGAAGGCCTCTTCATTCTCAACCTTCACTTTTTTGTCATATCCTTATCTCTTCCACTAGCATTGAATTCTATCAGGTGATATGAAAGTCTAATAAGAGCAATATAATTCTACGGTATACACTGAAATAATTCTATCATTTTCCTTAACAATACCTGAATACATTTTCTCTTGGAAACTATTTTCCAAACCTGTATATAATATGCTTCCTAGACTGTATGTTAATTGCAGAGGAAAATATAAGTTTTCTGAAATATTTGACTGCAAAGAATTTTCTTTAATAGCTTTGAAAGGAAACCTTCAGGGATCATGACAGTTCACTTAGACCCCAATAATGTTGATACTCATGTTAATATAAAGAATTGACTTAGAAACATCATTCAAGAAACATCTCTAAATCAAAACAATGTCTTTGGCTAGAGAATGTCAACATTTTTCTTTCTAATAAAGAGGTAATAGATATACACAATGGACGAATTCAAGTAAAATATGCATGTTATGTAATTAGTGTACAAATAGTTAACACCCAATAAGGATTAGCCATTTATTGTGTTATGCCTATGTTGACAACTTTTTATTACTCTAATGAGTTTTGCCTATCTTCATCAAATGTTCTTAACATTTCAAAAGAATCAGGGTAATCATTTGAATGGTCTAACAATACCTTCTGAAAATAGCTGACTTAGGTGACTGAACAGACTTTTATGTTTTGAAGAAAAGTGTACAGGTACAAACAATTACTTTGGAGGTATAATATTATGATGGACACACACTTTTCAATCAAACAGATCGGATTTCAAATTCTGGTGGTATTTGCTAACTATGGGATTTTAGGAAATTCAGTTAACATTTTATAGCATCGAAGATAAATACCTACCTTTATATTTTCTACTTATTTGTATGCTAATAAACTCAGTGGGGTTTGCTATTTGAATCTTACAAACGTGACTTCATAGACTAGGCTATTTTACAACTATAATCACTGATGACCACTTCAACATGTACATACATGACTGAAATCAATGTAAGCACCTTAACGATTCATAATTTGCACTGTATTTTGCCCTACATAAAATCTCTTGCCACCACATGGTGGTCCAAAAGCAATTCAGGGAATATAGTGATTTAATACAGTAAGTAATAAAATGACCTCAGTTTTATTTTATTTTTACCATAAAAAGAATGAGAAGAGAGAGCAGATTATTAGTGTTCTGTTTTCTCACCTTATTTTGTGAAATACTGAAAAAAGATAGTGAGGTGTGACATTTCCTTAGCATTTCTTATGCTGACAGTAAGTAGGGAAGACCTCAAGTAGACAACACCTTACTTCCAAATCTAATACTGTTTCATGTAAAAGGTAAAAATATTCTTCTCTTTCCAAAACTATAAGCAAATAATGGCAAATAATGCACAGTGGTTTTTTCTAGCGCACATAAAACAATGCATAAGTAATTTTTATTTAAATTCATATAAATATAGAAGCACCTGGATGGCTCAGTCAGGTAAGCAACTAACTCTTTGATTTTGGCTCATGTCATGATCTCACTTTTCCTGAGATTGAGTCTCGCATCAGGTTCCATGCTGACAGGGCAGAGCCTGCTTGGGATTCCCACTCTCCCTCTCTCTCTGCCCCTCCCCTGCTCTTTCTCTCTTTCTCTCTCTCAAAATAAATAAACTTAAAAAAATTCATATAAATATATATGCCCAGCAGAATTCTATCAAAGTCTTTGAGCAACTTACTATATCCTGGTGAACAAACATATTACTATGAAAATCTTAATGTATAGAGAAATTGCTTTATATGTTTTTAAAATCACATCTGTTATATTTACATACTATTTAAAACATTTCTATAAAGAAACAATGGTACTATGGAAAAGATCTGTTGACTGAAGAAGGCAGGCTGGAAACTCGGATTTGAGATTAAAAAGTTACAAAATTCCAACATGTCAACCGGGATGAGATAAATTTGGCATTTTTCAACACTTGATAACTGTGATCTCTAGGTAAATACACATCCAGACTAGGAGGGAAAAAATCTAGGATAACACATGTAGAGAGTTTACTTTTACTCAATAAATATTTACTAAATACTTGCTATATAAAAGTGTTGAGTGAATAAAAATATAGGACATAATCCCTGCTTCTAAAGGGTATTTATATACATCCATGTACCATATAAAACTAGCACACACATACACAGACAATACACACAAACACATCATGTGATCAGTGATTGACAGATGATTTTCTAATGGTTACAATATACATGTTTTGCTAATTTTACTTTATTTCAGTGAAATTGTGCCACACAGAGAACAAAATTTTAAAAGTACTGCTTTTATCAAAAATGGAAATATCTCAAAATTAAAGAAGATAAAAGAATCTTTTCTTAAATTTTTTTTAATGTTTATTTTTGAGAGACAGACAGGGTGTGAGCGAGAGAGGGGCAGAGAGAGAGGGAGACATAGAATCTGAGGCAGGGTCCAGGAGCACAGAGCCTATGTGGGGCTAGAACTCAAGCCCCGATCATGACCTGAGCCAAAGTCGGACACTTAACAGAGTGAGGCACCCAGGTGCTCCATGAAGAGAAAAGCTTCTAAAGAGAGTACTGCTAGCCACTGACACTTTTTAGCCACAAGTCTTTTTATTTTTGTGATCTGGGGGGAGATTAAAAATACTGAAAAGCATAGAAAAAATAGTCTGAATCCATTACTCAGAATTCACCTTTATCCTTTTTTATGTTTGCTCTAAAACCTTTAATATACAAAATAAAATATTACAAGTAACCTTGAAATTCTCCTTCTTCACCTCCCTTGATCAATTTTCCTACTCAGAGCAATCCCTGTAATGAATTGGTCTGTATCCTTTGGTATGGTTTGGAGTGTATTTTGTTTAACAACGTGAATGTTATCTGATGTTGACCCTGATGATTCTTCTTTCTAACTGATAGGTTGCATACAGGATGAATGCCAAAGAGAAACTCCACCTGCTTCAAGGGGGGTGGCGATGATATGTCTAAGGAGAAACCACCATCCTTGCAAGTGATGGTTTACATTGAAAATGAGAATCTGGGGTGTCTGGGTGCCTCAGCTGGTTAAGCATCGGACTCCTGGTTTCAGCTCTGGTCATGATCTCAAGGTTCGTGGTTTGAGCCCCACATCAATCTCCACACTGACAATGCAGAACCTGCTTGGGATTCTCCCTCTCCCCCCTTTCTGTCTCCCCTCCGTCGCTTGTTCTGTCTTGCAAAATAAATAAATAAAGTTCAAAAAAAAACGAAAGAAAAGAAAATGAGAATTTAATGTCAATGAGTTTTGAGAAATGGTTTGCTGAAGGTTTTGGAAAGTAAAGATAATGCCTAGAAAAGAACTCTCAGGTAAACAAAGCTGGACCTATTTCTAAGGCCACTTTTTAGCACCACATCTCTATGCATTTAATGTATCTTCATCATTAGAACACACTTATTTCTTCTCTCCATCAGGAGATCATCATTCGTTCTGTGCAGGCATTTTTCATGCAGTTTGAAAGAAGCTAAATCAATACTTAAGCAAAACAACATATCCAAATACATGTCGATTCCGTCTCACTATAGAACTATGGGTTACTAAGCCCATGCTTACAAAGATAACTAAATGCTGTTTTTATGTTTTACTTATGCTTGCTTAAAATACGCTTCTGAAGACTTTCTGCTTTTGTTTAATGACATGAAACATGAGCACATAATTATAATCATTATCTTTTTTTCAAACTCACTTTTGTTTTTCTAGCAGAGCAATCCCAAATTGATTCCAAGACACAAAAGATATATTTTTAATAAAATCCTATTTTAATGTAGAAAAATATATTCTAGTGATTTGAAAAATTCCAACGACTCTAATAAAATAACTTAGCACAAGTTCATCTATTTGAGTTTACTGAGGAGAAAAAAAGGAGTTTGCCATCTTGACTATTGTTTATTGAGAGAAACAGAACAGGCGACATAATATATAACATATATTTTAATTAAAACTATTCATAAATAAACTGACCAAGTGGAATAAAGTATGGAGTCTTATTATTTATATCTGTTCAAATATTTTAACACTCCTGTAAATAGTGGAATCATGACATAAACGAAGATTAAAATTAATAGTAAAACATTAATCTGTGATTATATTAAGCCAAATCACATATAAATCTTATACTATATAAGATGCAAGTAAGGCTACATGTTAATTCTTTTTTCATAGCCTATCATTTTATTACAATTGATTTGATTCCAAGCTATGTGAAATAAAAATCTGATAATACAAACACTATTTTTCTTTCTAGTGCAAGCTTTTGGGAGTATAATATATGCAAAAACATATAAATAAAAGCTGTTGAAATCAAGCTAGTCTGGAATAAAGAATCAGCATTTATTCTTCTGTTAATGATCCAGTGAAAAAATCTTTTGGAACATGGCTTCTGGATCATGTTGTATAGATTTCAGCCTGGATCTGCCATATTCAAGAAATGCTTTTGAAATTAACCACAAAGCTTCAAGTCTAATCTTCAGAGATACAGTTAGCTCCAAACAAATTGGCAGACTCTTGGAATACAGAAGGCAAGGTAAAGGAGATATCATCCTATAAGAACAGCAAAACTCCTTTTAGTAGTAATGAAAATAAATAATACACAACTGGTAATATAATCACCAGGGGGATTATATTATGAGGGGGGGATGCTCTACAAGCACCAAACAATAAAAGATTTAAGAAAACATTTTTTTAAGTAGGTTCCATGCCCAGTGTGGGGCTTGGCCTCATAACCCTGAGGTCAAGAGTCACATGCTCCAGCAACTGAGTCAGCTAGGAACCCCTTAAAATAAAAGACTGTTCGACTGAATTAATTTCTATATCAGCTATACACCTTGACACCTGCAAAGAATCACCAGAAAACCTTGTTCAACATATCTCATACAAACCCACATAACCCAGCACCGTCCAAACATTCTGATTTCTTTTTTCTTTATTTTTCTTCAATGTTTATATATTTTTGAGAAACAGAGAGAGACAGAGTATGAGTGGGAAGGGACAGAGAGAGAGGGAAACACAGAATCCGAAGCAGGCTCCAGGTTCCGAGTTGTCAGCACAGAGCCTGACACAGGTTCGAACCCATAAACTGTGAGATCATGACCTGAGCCGAAGTCAGAGGTGCAGTTGACTGAGCCACAGAGACTTCCCAAAAGATTCTGATTTACAGACATGGTGTCATTCCTAGAAATCTACATGTTTAATACAATACACCTTTCCTGGGACTAAATCTTGCAAATCCTTTTCTAGCGGGTAACACTTAAGCTACATTAGACATAGGAATTTAATTACTCTTGGAGAAATGGTATTCTAAATAGAGGCATAACTTAATGGAAATCAATAAAAGTAACCCACTGCCTTTAATTAGTGCCACACAAAACTATACTCACTTCTGTCTTCCCTCTCTCTCTGTCTCCCTTTCTCTTTCTCTCAACAAACCACTAAATGTGAGTTCATTAGGTAGGGGAGGCAGTTATTTCACATCTATACACCTCCAATATCCCACACAATGTGTAGCAAGGGCAGGCACTCAATTAAATGTGTGTTGAAAATGTGGGAAAAATCATTTCCAAGTATTTTCAAGGTTTTATCCCAGTTGCATCAATATTTATAACAAGATTCGCTAAATTATCATCATTCATTATCATGATACTTTGAGAGGCCACAAAAGCTGTCTTCCTACATGACAAGCATCTTACTAGACTAATACAATCGTTACGTAATTCTCAAAACTTCCTGAATTAATTCACTGTCACCTAATCCTTAAAAATACTAGTAAAATTTGGCTGTGGATGTACCAAGGATCCAGAGTAATCGATGTGATTCCACTCTAGAATTCTAGAATTAATCTATAATCCGTTGCTGTAGTCTCTAAATGTTGAGCACCAGGGCAGATTCAGAAACCCAAGAAAGAATTAGTGTGAGAAGGAAGAGAATTTGATCAGTTCTCGAGAGGAAAGAAAAACAGCAACAAGACAGTTTCTAAAACTAGGGTAAGCCTATTTCTGCTGATAGCCTGCTCCAGAGTCCTACATAGTTAAGCTACAACATCAAACTTTTACATAAGGAAATCATATACTTAGGTAATACGAACATATCCTCAGTTGAGAACTGAATTCTGTCGAATACATCATACTAATTCCCAAGGCTTTCAACCACTTTGCCTACCAACAAATTGCCTACAAATATATCAAATACCAAATCTAAGGCATCCTACCTTGGTCATTTCATATCCTTACATGACCCCACAACTGCACATGTAGCAAATATTTTTCAGTACTTACAACAATAAAAGAGAACAATATAGTGAAAATAGCTCTACCATTTGGTAGGCATGTGACTAATAGTAAGTCAAATAACACCTTTTCACCTCATTTTTTAAACAATAAAAGAAGGACTTTAGTAGTGCATACATACATCATGTTGTATTATAAGGATCATTGTAAAGTCATCAACAAATCGAAGCTACGATGTATTAAAAACTGAGGTACTAAGAGGTGACTGAAATTATAATGTTAATAAGCTGAAAATGTTGAAGTTGTTATCACCAAGAAATATTACATTACTACATTACTACTACTATTAAAAACTGCCTCCGGGGGAAAAAAATCCAGAATGAAGAAAGTCATCAACAGGGCATAATTTTGTGGAGACTAGAAACATCAGAACTGCTATGACTGTTCCTCTGAACTTGTCCTTCTTCCAATCACCATGTTGAAGACAATTTTCCATAGGTCTTTCGTGTCACGTGAACAGAGGAAAGGCGAGCCTCTGCTTTAGAGTATCTTTTCTAGAATGTATAGCAAACAGCCTTGGAAGACAGAGGGAATAATTCCCTGCAGGGTAGAAAACAGAGATATTTTTTCACAGTAAAATAAAAATAATCCTGTAGGGCAAAAGTTAGGGAGGTTTTCTGGTAGGGTCCCTTTTAAACAATTGGGGTTTCCTAAGTCAGGGTTCCTCAGGTGTGACAAATCATAGCATATGCAGTGCCCACTTGGGCTACTCAGCATGGCCTCCATTGGACTTGAGTGCCAGGAATAACTCATATGAACATGGAGCCCATGCTGTCTGTTGTGCTGGGTATCATCAAGGCCATTGTGTCTGACTCAAGGAGTCTTCTGAATCTCTGAAATTGTGGTCAGATAGCTTGTTAGCTTACAAAAAGGTTAAAAATCTCATTTCTTGACCCACCACATCAGGATGAGTAGGCTTCCATAAAAATGTTCATTGACCCATCTCCATTCCTTCAAACTCTCACCACCATTTAACTGATGTCCTATTTATTCTATCCTCAGTTGTTTTTTTTTTTTTTTAATGTTTCTCCTGGTGATTCTAATGTACACTAAAGTTTGAGAAGCACTGCTCTAAAATGAAAATTCACAGTACTGTTCAAACAGAAGTTTGTATTACCTTAACAGCAAGCTCTTACAGCTGTGGGAAATAAAACAAGAAACTATTTGTTCTAAAGCCCCTTTTTTGACCAAATAAACCTGGTGAGTCAGACATACTGGAGATGAGTATGTGAGAGTGAAGTCCCTACCTGGATAGATAACAACTCAGAAGGTTAATCGTGATTTAGAGTTTTACTGCTACTGACTATCATAGCTTCTTAACTTGGAGACAATTAATGTTAATTTCAAAACAGCTAAAATAATAAGGAAAAATATTTGCCTTTTTGACAAAATTTGTAAAAAGAATGCATACTATGTTGCAAATGCAATATTAAATGCATACAGAAACTCTAAAACTGTTACTGAATCCTCAAGAAAATGTCCTAAAAATAATGAATTGGCATTAATAAAATTGGACTTTACAACTTACAAAATTTTATCTTCTCTTTTTATATTTCTTCTCTGAAAAGTATCATTGAAACACACTACTTTGTATTTATAGTCTTTATAATTCCTTTCTTCCTCCCACCACCCCGTTCTTGGATACAGGATACTATGTGGGCTCAAACCTTCTTAGTTCTTGGGAGCCCACTACTTAAATTTACAGAACCTTGTGTAGGTTACAGGGTTTTATTTTGTTTTTAATATGGTGATTGCCAAATAAAGCCTAAAGCACAGAAGTTTACACAAGGTAGAAAGAGGAAAATGACTATATCTATAAGAAAATACTCAAATCTTTGTAGGAGTCAGATAATATGAAAGAACTGATAAAGTACACAACCACTTTAAAAAGAAGGAAAAGGGGGGCACCAGGCCAGCTCAGTTGGTGGAGCATGCAACTTTTGATCTCGTGGCTGTGAGTTTCAGCCCCATGTTGGGTGGAGAGATTACTTAAAAAAATAAATAAGTAAATGAAAGAAAAAGATATGGAAAGACCGCTTTTCACTGTCGGGTACTTCGTGTGAGGCTCTGCCTGCCTTTAAATCTAAAAATGTATCAAAGTTCACGTGGATTACATCAGTTTATGAAAATGGCAAAAACACAATTTAGTTGAATATGATGCAAATTGATGTAATAAAAAATGTGTAACAGATCAAAAGCACCTTTGAAATTTATTTTTTGGTACTTTATTTCTTTTTTTGCTTTTTTTCTTTTTAAGAAAGAACAGAAGGGGAACATAAAGATTCAGCTCTTCAAAGGCCATAACAAGAGACAAGAGTATATATAAATACATACAACAAAAAAAACCACGTACTACATTTATAATTTGCCATTAGTTTCATATACACATACATAGAAGTTCACATATGTAACAACAAAGTGAGAAAAAAAAAAAAAAGATCAGTAGAAAGGGCAGATAAAGAAGTTTCCCAAATTTATTTTGCTATCCTATAGTGGAAACTAATTTAAAAGGCTTATCCTCTTAGTAAAGTATCATTTCCTTTGGCATATATCATTTATGTTTCAACATTTGATAATCCCTAATGTGTTTATCACTGTATTTTCCTTGCCATAATTTAAGAGTTTTGAAACAGATGGATTTATGAACTTTTCAAGTCAACTCAAAGACAGACATCCACTGCGCCACACTGCCCCTGCACTACTCTTTAAACAGATAATTAATGAAGGCCGTGCGTATACTACGCATACATTTCAATGACCAGTAAATGAGGTAACATCTTAATGTTACATGATAACTCAAAATATTACATAAAGTGCTCCCTCAGCTATTCTGAAGTCAGTTTTCATTTTTAGTTAAAATCGTGTGCGAGGCTTGTTTAAAAAGAATTCAGGAAGCCATAAAACATGTATTGATGTTTTAAAGTAAGGTACAAATTATTTTATTTCTCTGCTCTTCTGTCCTTCGTCTGTAAAACAAGAGATGATAATACCCATCTCACAGAATTGCTTAAGGATTTCATGATTTTGCCAAGCAAACACAGCAGTGACATCTTAGTCAACATTGGCTATTTTTTTAAATGTTTATTTATTTTGCGAGAGAGAGAGAGAGAGAGAGAGAGAGAGAGAGAGAGAGAGATGAGCAGAAGAGGGAGAGAGAGAATCCGGACCAGGCTCCACACTGTCAGTGTAGAGCCCAACACGGGGCTCGATCCCATGAACCATGAGAGCATGACATGAGCCGAAACCAAGAGCCAGATGCTTAAAGGACTGAGCCATCCAGGTGCCCCTCAACATTAGCTATTCTGAATCAAGAAGGGAATAAGGAGTTCCTTTATGATACTGAAGGTTATAATCAAACAGGTGTAAATCACTATGGTCCACATACACTGCAGTGACCCAAGATCCTGTCAGATTATATGGGCTTCAGCTACCTTCCATCCTTTTAATTTTACCACAGTGATGTGCCCTCTCCAGATCTCTTCCTCCCACTAACCCTCCCTTTGAATCTTCTTATATCAAAGGAGATGCGTTGCCTTTACCTCTGGCGACACTTTGGTTGTAAATAATTGATCATTCTTGCCATGTTATCTTAATTTATTTTCTTTTTTAAATAATTTACCTTTGAGCTTAATTAATTCTCACAGGCTTTCAATTTGGTGAGTGGGTGGGGTTAAAAAATGTGATCTTAGTAGGCAAATTTTCTGTTTTGCTAATGTTGCTATGGAAACACTCTTTCCCCCCCGCCATTTTTGTTAATACATTGGGAGTGAATGTAGCACTCTCTGTGGTGAATAAAGGTGTGTACTGTGTGTTCCCTCCTGACTTGTATAATTTTTCCTCCTAAGACTTGGAAAATCACTATGATGTGTAAATCAGCCAATCAAATTGGTAAAATATAAAATTTATTAGCTTATTAAATATCAAACATCACCCACTGCAAATTTGAAAACAATAATGCCATTCCTGATTCCTCCTTTTCTAGAGAATGTGCTTTTTGACTTGCTGTAAAATATCCAATAGTTCCTTAGCTTTCACTTTAACTTGAGGAATACTGTTATTACTTCTCCATATTCTCGAGTTTTTGCTTTCTTTTGGTTTTTTTTGGGGGGGGGGGGATTGAGAGAGAGACAGCAAGAGTGAGTGTGAGAAGGACAGAGAGAGCAGGAGAGAGAGAATCCCAAGCAGTCTCTGCACTGTCAGTGCAGAGCCCGATGCTGGGCTTGAACCCCTGAAACGTGAGATCGTGACCTGAGCTGAAACCAAGAGTCAGTTACTTAAGTGACTGAACCACCCAGGCACCCCTCTCAAATGGGTCTTTAATGATCTCAGTAAAAAGCTTCCAGTAACTGACATTATCAAAATCCTCTTAATAATTTGCACACTATTATTTCATAACTTTCTGCTCATACTTCATAGATAGGAACTTCCAAGAAGTGACAAAATTTTAAACCCTTGGCTCTCAAGTGGAAAGTTCAAAAGTCTTCTTTTTTTTTCCTAACAAAAATTAAAATTGTATATTCATTACACAATGCCCATGATATGCTATTAAGAATAATGATGATTAAAATGTATGTCACTTTTTACAATTTATAAACTTTCTTTTACTGGTGACATTTCAGTTGACCATTATAATGAGATCTAAATAACAGTAAGGGATGACATCTTTTCAATACTTACTCTTTGCCAAGGAACTTAGAGAAATTATCCCATTTCTTTCCTACAAACTGGGTAAACACTTGTCTTATCGAAGAGTAAACAGACTTCAGAGAGCCAGAAATGTAGGTCTAACTCTCTAAAGTCTGCCCACTCATCTGTAAATGAAAATAGATGGGATAATTCCTATAAAGGGCATGGCAAAGTGGTGAGGAGCAGGCATTTGAATAGACCTTTTCCAGAGTCCCTGCCCTTATCCCACCGGATGGGATATTTTCGAGAGGTTATTTTCGAGAGAGAGCATGAGTGACGGGGAGAGGCCAAGAGAGGGGGAGAGGGAGGATCCCAAAAAGGCTCCATGAAGACAGCAGACAACCAGCCAGAAGCAGGGCTTGAACTCACTAATCCGGAGATCATGACCTGAGCTGAAGTCGGTCGCTTAAGCCAGTGAGCCATCCAAGCGCCCCTAAATCAAATTATGTATTAAACAAACAATTAAGCACTTGATTTTTTTTTGTTCATTTTCTAAATTAGTAGCATCCTTTTACATCGGATTTTATTTTTCTCCCCCCATTCCCTGCACTCCACTGCCTTGCTGTAGCATTCACAGGCTAGTAAAACAGGCCAAATGAGATAAAGCTGTGTAGCTAAAAATTAGAAACCATTATCCACCCTGAGAACGCAAAAGTCGCTGTCAGTAAAAATGACTATCAACAGTGGAACAAAGAATCAGATCAAAACAAATAAAAAATACTCTGGAGGTAGGATTTTCTCCTCTGAAACTCTACTGGTTCTTAATCCTTCCAGAAAGGTCTATGATACCTATGATTAAGAAGGTAAGGGAAAGGGAAGGACTGTATTTAGTTTGGATACATAAACTGTATGCACCCTGGCAACATTCGTATGGGCAGATGTGATGTTTCTGCGGAATTTATTACCCAAAGTACTTCGGAGTTTTCAGGAATATAATTTATCCTAAAGAAAGTGAAAATAGACAAAAACACATTTGCTGTAAGAAGGGAAGGCTTTATTTGGGAAAGGAGGAAACGGTTAATGCTGAATGAAGCCTCTAACCGATTTTATCCCAGACCCCCAGGACTCTGGAAAACAAATACTAAAAATCATTTCACCAAAATCTCTGTAAGAGACTAAAAGCACAAAGCAGTGTAACTTTGATGTACATTAAGAGCAAAGCAAAATGAAGGGTGCAGGGTACTTCCTGTCACTGGTAATACTGAGGTGTCTGCAACCCACAGTAGGTTCAGAAGTTTATTATCAGAGATAGGTTATTATCACACCCATGGGGTGCCTGGGCTCAATAGGTAGAGCATGTGACTACGGACCTCAGGGTCATGAGTTCAAGCCCTACACTGTGTATAGAGATTACTTAAAAATTAAATCTCAAAAAAGATTTCATGAAACCAGCAATACGTATAGATGAGAATCATTTCATGAGAGAAGGTCATCAGAGACCTTCATTAGAGAAGGTCAAAAATAACCTATACATATATAGGTAAACATAATAAGAAAAAAAATGGCAACAGTCAAGATGTCTGAGGAAATAGCTTAGAGCCATCAACAAATTAAAATCGAATTAGTCAATCAAACATAGCAAAGGATTTGCTATGATCACATACTTTCCATGAGTAAAACTTGATTTGAGGAGCTTTGTAGAATGCTGTGATGCCTGTAAACTAAATTGCATGCCCAGATCATCGAATATTATCATCTAACAGGAGCAAATGCTAAAAGGAAAAAAGTATAAAACAGAAGAGAAGTATACTCAGAGAATATTAGTTTTGATTAGATGGACTTGTAAAGAAAGAAGGAAGCAAAACAGGAATTTAGCAGAGAGGAAGAAAATGTTATCTGGTGGGTAAAACAGAGAAAACAAAATATGGTGTTCATATTTAAGGCATATTGTTTGGCTTATCGAATGCCAAATAAATTGATACAGCACAAATTTGTCTCAAAAAATAAGATAATAAGCTGTTGAAAAGTATCACTGGTAGGAATGTGTTATAGGATCTACTTTCTTAATAACAGTAAAGAAAATTAGGTTTTTAGGAATCCACTGATTTCACCACTATCAAAGAAATATCGGGCCTACAGTGGTCTGGTCTTTTATTTAATATATAAGCCAACTATTAATGAGGTTATTTAACAGTTAAGCAGAGTAATAGAGACTCTTGAATGGAACTCCAGAAAGATACGGCAGGCTGTATTTGTGCCTAAATTCTCCCCTGCTGGGCCAAGAGAGCACAAAATTTTCTCCATCCAAGACTCACTAGGTTGGCCCAGACATACACTACCCATTCCAAAAGTGCTTTTAAGTTGAAATGTCCTTGGGAAGAATCACCACGAGTTTCTTCGGCATGGAATTAGTACAAATTAATTTATACTAGTTTTAGATAGAAGGATGGATACCAGAAAACAGGAAATGTCACAAAGATTTAAAAGCAAAGGAGAACCAAAGGATTATTTTTGAATAAGAGGTGTCATCGGATTACGGCCTATGTGCTTTAAGGTTCCAAGCAGCGGATCCTGGAGAGTAATGGAAGAATACAGAACCTAACTTGATTCTTACAGAAAAGCATACAGGATGGAGAACTCATGCAAAAAAGCCTTCTGTAGCCAAACCTAACTTTCATTCATGGAGTTTTATCGAGCTTCTCTCAGGTTAGCTGCTGGAAATACATACACGAATAAAGAGTAGTAGCTGCATTAGGGCTACCCCGAGGGACAGACATACGTTTTGCTTTAGGGAGAATTTAAACAATTTTTAAAATCATGGGTGTATTAAAGTCTACACTAAATAAGTGGAACAATAGTAGTCACAGACTTTATTACAGATATACTTCAAAGATAAGCAACTTAGAATGAATTTATCATTTGAAATAATTAGCTAACCGTACCTTGCCTAGGGAAAAAAAAAAAAATCCCCTCTTGAGTTTGCGATCAAACAGTATAGTGTCCGATCGTGGGATATTGCCATTCTGGGGACTCTTTAGGGAATGCTTTTGTAGAGTCAGAGAAACAAAATTTTGCAACTGAAAGTAACCATGTTAGAAGCCGAGATATTGTTATTCACATCCACAGAATCATCTTCCACAGCAAGATTGTACTGCTGTTGTTCTATGTATGAAGAACTTAGTTTGCCAATTAGTTTTTCTTTATCCTGAATGTAAGTCAGTGTTTAATTGCTTCATATCCATAATTGCATTAACTGTGAATAAATTGTTTTAAATAAAAAAAAAATTGTTGTATGGCACAAAGGAGATGAATTACTAAAAGACAGTAGCAATCCTCTGCTCTCAATCAAACATGCAGGAAAGCATGGCCACCTAATGAGGATTCAGCTTCATTAACTTCCCTCCAATCTCATTTGTAATATACAAGACCACCAGATAATCAGTTTTCAGAAAGATAAATTTAATCAACTCAATAGTGTGTGGATTTGTTTACCCCACCGACACACTCTCTACCTTCCTAAGTGCAATCTCAGGGTCTCCTCAAACCCTAATACCGTCCTTTTAAAACAGTCTCTGATAGGGCTATGGACTGTTTGTTTTTTTTGTTTAATATTTTCCCTTTTTTCTTTTTAAATTTTCTAATGTTCATTTATTTTGAGAAAGAGACAGGGAGAGAGAGTGTGTATGTGTGTGAGTGGGGGAGGGGGCAGATGGACAGGGAGATACAGAATCTGAAGCAGGTTCCAGGCTCTGAGCTATCAGCACAGAGCCCAACATGGGGCTTGAACCCACAAACTGTGAGATCATGACCTGAGCCGAAGTCGGACACTTAACCAACTGAGCCACCCAAGTGCCCCATGTTTTCAATTGAAAATAAAGGAATTTTCCCTATCACCTTAAATCCACCACCATTTTCTCCAGGCATTATGAAAAAAAAATATATATCAAGTCATAAAATCATGTGCTGTTAAAAATTAGAGAAGGGACCTTAGAGGTCACAGAGTCTCACTTTGCATAATGACAAAATAGATAATATAAAGGACCAGTCTTTTGGGGCAGTGAAAAGTCAGCAAGGGCAACCCCAAAATATTTTTGTTAGGAAGGAAGGCGTGCTATGGATACTACGAAGTGACAAAATGTATCCCATTGCATTTACATCACATTGCATAAATAATTCACATTTAGTAAGTACAATACTAATGAGGGCAAGAATAAACACTATGCTCATTAAGAAGATGAAGGCTTTATGTACAGCCTCAACAAATCTATGATCTATAATGATCTTTTCTTTCTTCTTCCTGATCTCTATACGATCCCATTAATATACAATTATTAAGAATTTGTAAAGGGAAATCTGAGATCTAAGGGGTCATAAAATTATTAATTTGTCTCAATCATTATTAGAAAATATGCACTAGCACCCTTATAGACAGTATATTTTATACTTTTAAGACATATTTTTGCATCTAATCAATGGAGGATTCTCCCATGTATATTTATTTAAGTATTTTTATAATTTATTTTCAGTCTGGGAAATAATTTTCCAAAAGCTATTAGTGTAAAAGACTTTCCAATATTAGCTTTCTGATAAAAGCTTTGAGAGGTTCTAAAGCAATCTGGATTTATCGAGCTGCTCTTCAGCAAAAAGGTGTTTAATTAGGTTGTCTCACACTTCTCTAAATCTGAAAACCTAATCACCACCTACAAACTCAAAGAACACAGGCAAGTTGCTTTGAATATATAAAACCTTTGGTTTTTCCTTCCACTCAATTCCACCTTCTATCTGGCAAAACTTTGAATATAAAAAGTATTTTGTATTTTTTTTAATCAAAGAAAAAGTTATATATAAAAAAGTCAAAGTCACAACATGAAAACACCCAAATAATTTTTTCTTCTCTTATTAAGGAAACATCTGTGTGTGTGTGTGTGCCTATGTGCATGTATGTGTGTGCGTGCGTGTATATATAATAAACTTCAAGCACAAATGGGTATTTGAAAGCAGCAAATCAAAAGACAGGAACAAAGAAAAGTAAAGAAAATGGAAAAACTGAATTACAGTATTAATGGATATATTTCAAAGGAACAAGCTGTAATATACCAGCTTAGAAATGCTTTTCTCTCAATTAGGACTCACATTCATCTTAAAAATTCAAAGAAAGATCATCACAACGTACTGAGAGTTTAAGCCCCAGGCCCCTAAACAAAAATCTCACCACATACTATGGGTACTTTTAAACATGTTTTTAGGTGCTAGCTTTTAATTGATATATAACATGCAATGCAACATTAGTTTCAGATATACAACATAATGATTCAACGATTCAATATATGACTTAGAGCTCAACACGGCAAGTGTAGTCACCATCACCAAATGTCACTATAATCTCATTGGCTGTATACACTTATTACTTCAGGTAACTTCTTAAAGTCATGCTTTCTGAAATGTATGCATTTGAAAAAAATATTTGACTCATTTTTTAAAGCTTATTTATTTTAAAAGAGAGAAAAAGAGTGTGAGTATGGGAAGGCCAGAGAGAGAAGAAGAGAGAAAATCCCAAACAGGCTCTGTGCTGTCAGTGTGGAGCCCAAGGTGGGGCTCGATCCCAGCAACTTGTGATCATGGCCAGAGCCATCATGAGCCGAAACCAAAAGTCATGGATGCCTAACCGATTGAGCCACCCAGGAAACCCGGAAAAAAAGGTTTCACTCTTGACTGTATCTCTCCACTAACCTCTTTAAGCACCAAGATACAGCTCCTGCCCCGAAGAATTTTACAACTTAATGTAGAGAAACAGAGAAGAAAATTTAAAAAAGAGGATGACTAATGCAGTGTCCTAAAGTCACTGAATATTCCAAAGAAGAAAATAAGGGAAATACGTCATTTAACCATGAAGTACTGAGTGCCAAGCATCGTGCTAAGTAATTTCACAATAACCCTATCAACAGGAATTATTATCACTGTATTCAAGGTACAGAAACCCTTTTTATTTTTTTTTTAATTTTTTTAATGTTTATTTCTGAGACAGACAGGGACAGAGCATGAGTGGGGGAGGGGCAGAGAGAGAGAAAGAGACAGAATCGGAAGCAGGCTCCAGGCTCTGAGCTGTCAGCACAGAGCCCTATGCGGGGCTTGAACTTACGAACCGTGAGATCATGACCTGAGCCGAAGTCAGTCGCTCAACTGACTGAGCCACCCAGGTGCCCCTAGAAACCCTTTTTAGAACTCACCCAAGGTCACCTAGCTAATTAAAACAAGAACTAAATAGGGGCGCCTGGGTGGCTGAGTCGGTTGAGCGTCCGACTTCGGCTCAGGTCATGATCTCACATTCTGTGAGTTCAAGCCCTGCGTTGGGCTCTGTGCTGACAGCTCAGAGCCTGGAGCCTGTTTCTGATTCTGTGTCTCCCTCTCTCTCTCTGACCCTACCCGTTCATGCTCTGTCTCTCTCTCTGTCTCAAAAATAAATAAATGTTTAAAAAAAAATAAAAAAAAAAACAAGACCTAAATAAAGTGAAAAATAAATAAAGTGAATCTCTAAAGATGGAGAAACAATTCAGAATTGAAGGTCTGGGTGGTGTGTGGCCCACAGAAAAGAGAGACTGATAAAGACGTGATTTCAATTTCTCAGTCTAAATGGAATGTGGGGACTGCATAGGGACGAAGCAGAGAAAAGAGAGCTGGCATTGCAGAAAATTATTCCTGCAAATAACGAACTCCTTCTAAGGAGACTAAATCCTGTGAAATAGATGTCCACTATATTCAGCTGTGCTTCTAGCTGGGTTTACCTTTACCAGCTTGGGAATCAAACTTAGGCACATGGAATCACTCTGCATTAAGGGAAAATGTGATTACCAAAGAGGCAGTTCTACAGGGTGTGAGGAAGGGAAGAAAAAAAGGCACTTCAAGGTGTGCTGTGTAACGGAGAATAGACGGAATGAGAACAGTGACAATTACGTAATTTGGGATAGTCAAAAAGACTTTTTAAATAACTGGGAAGCTTAATTCTCAGTTTAGTGTTATTTTTGTAACAGATTTAAATCCCTTTTCTAACTTTTCCCTGAAATCTTTAGTATGACGCTCATGATCACTTTGGGAAATCGAAGAAATGTGTTTAGTTTATTTGAGGCCAACAGGCATGTAAGGAAGAGACTACATTTGTGGAAGCAGAGCACAGTTCAATACAAAAATGACATTGCTATTTTGTAAAAGCACAAAAATACTGAGACCGGGCTTTTTGAGGGAAACATTAAATGTTCAGCTTTGGATTTTGAGGTGCATAGAGCAGCTGGGAATCTGGGTAGAGATTTCAATGTTAGCGGATGGGGAACTGGAGCTCAAAAACACCTAAGTTATTGACTTGATAGTCATCTTCTTTTTTTTTTTTTTTTTTTTAATTTTTTTTCAACGTTTATTTATTTTTGGGACAGAGAGAGACAGAGCATGAACGGGGGAGGGGCAGAGAGAGAGGGAGACACAGAATCGGAAACAGGCTCCAGGCTCTGAGCCATCAGCCCAGAGCCTGACGCGGGGCTCGAACTCAGGGACCGTGAGATTGTGACCTGGCTGAAGTCGGACGCTTAACCGACTGCGCCACCCAGGCGCCCCTTGATAGTCATCTTCTTACGTGTGGAAATTTTAAATGTGATCGTTGAAAGAGAATATAAGGAGAATGGCAAGGAGAATCAAGGCCAATCCTTGAGAAACATATTTGTTAGGCAGAAGGAGCAATAAAACCAGTACAGGAAAACAAGAGCAAACATTTAAAATACTTCGGAGTCGGTTCCATAATGCACATGCAATTACATTTTGGATAATAATAGTAATAATAATAATAATAATAGAGGTAAAAATTACAAAACTTACAAAGTAATAAAAATAATGCAGTTAAGTATTAAATCCATTCCCTTTGGCTGAGAGTCAACGATCTAGTAGATTTTCCTATGCTCTCTATTCAATACTCTCCATTGTTTCTATATTTTCTACGGAGATTTTCAAATGTTAATAACTGGAGCAGTAATCCATTTTTTTTTAAATTTATTATAACATCTGCCTTAAATACTATGCACGCACAACACACACCATATATCTGTCTCTACACTTTAGAAATTGGTTCCAGGAAGTATTACTTTCTTATACAGTCACAACTACCCTGGCCTACACAGAAAACATTAATATTTCAGTCATAATTTCCTTAAAACAACAAAAAGTTGTTTTATCAAGGTCACCTTCAAATCATCAGTTAAACTCTAAGCAGCTTCCATCTGTTCTAATTCCTAATTCCCTTTATCTGATGCTTTTTTCTGCCAAACTATACTGGTGAGCAACATGCTGATCTCAAAGGATGTACAAATACATAATCTAGGGCTTTACAGCTAGATATGTGTAGAAAAATACGTTTTACATGGCCTCGAACCCTTCACAATCCAGAATGGTAAACAAGGTCAAACATTCAAAAGAAATGCTTACAGACTATTAACATTAGACACAGCTGGAAATATTTCTGAAGTAACTTCAAACAGTACACATTAACACATTATCTGGGGTCTTTTTGGATGACTAGTGGCCATATGACAATAGAAAATTAACCTCTTCTACCATGTGTGTCCAAAACGATCCTGGGCAAACTGACAAATATCTGGGATATTTTAGCGGTCTTTGGAATTAACAATAATTGCTTTCGTTGTAGTTTGCCAAATCTTCTGAGATGTGTGTTTGTGGGGGTATTTTTAAGTCTAAAAAGATTTATCATGCACAAGATAAATGTCTCATTTATGTAGTGTATTAAAAAACCAATCTAGGCAAAACCTGCATGTCTGTGCATGTCTCAATCTTTAGAAGTTCATGCAACATTGAAGTAAGTATAGCAAAGTTAATGCACTGACTTTCATAGTTTTCTAAATTGTGGCAATGTTTTGGAAACTTCAAATGCTTGAGGTTTTAATCCTTCCCTGAATTCCACCCCAAACTTGAAGGCAGTGTATTATTAAAAGCAAATGTATTTAACAAGCTAGTTAGGAGGCACCTGGGTGGCTTAGTCAGTTAAGTGTCTGACTTCGGCTCGGATCATAATCTCACGGTTCGCAAGTTCGAGCTCCGATGTGGGCTCTCTGCTGTCAGCACAGAGCCTGCTTTGGATTCTCTGCCTCTCTCCCTCCCCCCCGCCGCCTAAATAAATAAATAAACCTAAAAAGATTATATTTATATATATATATATATATATATATATATATATATATTTTAAATATATTATAATATATTTTAAATATATATATATTTTTTTAAAGGCAAAGTAGCTAGATATGACACTGGATATGTTTTAACTGTATCTTTGATTAGCTGCTCTATAACCTGAAAATCCATTTGGTGGTCCCAAATGAAATCTAATAACATTCATAAATGCTTTCAAAATATTCCCTTTATCTATTAGGGATATTTTATTTACTTTACAGTGTTTTAAAAAATATTGTATCCGTATACCGCTTTCAGAGTAGACTGTAATCTGACTAAAACAATTTTGGCATCAAAATCAGAAGATAACATTGTTTTGTAGCAAATCCCCTTAAATGAGGAAGTTTCTGTTAAATTTCTCAAACTTATCAACCTATTAAGATTTCAAGTAGCTGCTAAAAGCCCTCCATATCTCCACATGAGTTGGCACCACACACTGGAACAATCCAGACTGTTCTCTCGGGAGCTGCCCAGTAAAGCTGGGCATTGGTTCCTGTGAACGACCTCCAGCTGAGACAGCCTGCCAGAAGTGGTTCTGGTAGTCATGTCATGGCAAGAGAGCTCCTGTGATTGTCTCAACTCAGTCCTTCAAGATGACAAACTTCATTATGTTCTGCGCCCAAATCACTAATAACGGTAAGCCCCTGTAAGTTCATTCAGGGTTAGGAAAAATAGGTTCCTAGGCTGGAACAGCAAAAACTGAACATTTTCTTCCCTCAATGATTTGTATGGATGGGTATATATGCATACCAAAGTACCATACAAGGGCTGAGGTATTTACACGGTGGCTCTCACACTCATTTTTCCCTAAATCGTGTTTTTGTTCTTTTTGTTTTAATCGATTATAGCCAGTAAGCTAAAGTCAAAGCAGACACATTAGAAATCTTAATGAGAAAAGAGAGCAAACAAAACCACATCGCATTTTTATTTGTATTTATTATGTCTTAATGAAGTATTATTTCTGAGAACATTTGCAGATGTGGGGAAATAGCGTCAGTAACAACGTTGGGCGAGGATCAGATCAGGGAGAAGAGAGAGTAGAAAGACAGTAAAATTATCTGTAAGGAAGGAAAGCAACATCTCTAATGAAAAGGAACTCTCAAGTGTATTCTATAATGAGATAAGAGAGTGAAAATACTTGATGGACTAAGGGTGAGCAGTATGGTACTTTTACATCTCTGCAGCACAAGGATACAGTGAGAGAGACAGAGACAGCACCTGCTCGAGAGACAGCTTCCAAGTAGTCAAATGAAGGTAATCAAAATAGACACAGGCAACAATTTGAATTCCACCTTTTGCATAAAGTATTTTATCTGCAATTTTTTAAAAATTTCCCACTAGCAAACTACCCTCAAAGTAGTTTTTTTCACATCTGTATATCTCAGTTTAATGATAACATGCATTATCAATTGATTTTCATTTATAAAATTACTTGAGTCTATTAAAGAAACTGCAGCCCGGGTCAGGGATGCAGCTACAAACGGGATTCACATAGTCTTGTAAGAAAGATAAATACGGGCACCAGGTTGATAGGTGATTGGATGGAAGTGAATGGGGTGCCGTAAGAACACATAAGGGAACACGTAATGGAAAATGGGGTGGGGTGTGACATTATGGGAAGCTCCATTGGGAACATGATTGCTGAACTGTGTCTTTTTTTTTTTTAATTTTTTTTTCAACGTTTATTTATTTTTGGGACAGAGAGAGACAGAGCATGAACGGGGGAGGGGCAGAGACAGAGGGAGACACAGAATCGGAAACAGGCTCCAGGCTCTGAGCCATCAGCCCAGAGCCCGACGCGGGGCTCGAACTCCAGGACCGCGAGATCGTGACCTGGCTGAAGTCGGACGCTTAACCGACTGCGCCACCCAGGCGCCCCTGAACTGTGTCTTAAGATCAAACAGAAGTCAGTCTAGTCAGGAAGGTGATGAAGGCTGTTCAAAGGATTTTGATAAGGCATAGAGCTTAGGATTGGAGGGCTGGTGATTAAAGATGAAGCTAGATAAATAGAGAAGAAATTTTTAAAGATCTTGCTTGTTACCAGAAACGGATTTTCTTTTTTTAATAAGTCTGTAGGACACTGTAGGTGCAAGTAGCTGCCTTTCTTCCTTGCAATGTCCCATCTCCTTTCCCTGACCCAGGAATGTTATCTCTTCCACATTTTATAATTTTCTCATCACTTTCTGGAAAGAAAGAAAGAAAGAAAGAAAGAAAGAAAGAAAGAGAGAGAGAGAGAGAAAGAAAGAAAGAAAGAAAGAAAGAAAGAAAGAAAGAAAGAAGAAGGAAGGAGAGGGAGGGAGGGAGGAAGAAAGAAAAAGAGAAAAGAAAAGAAAAGAAAAGAAAAAAGAAAAGAAAAGAAAAGAAAAGAAAAGAAAAGAAAAGAAAAGAAAAGAAAAGAGAAGAAAAAAGAAAACAAACAAACCTCTGGCCTAATGAAATCTCTGTCAATCGAACTTTTCAATCCTTTTCCTTGTGGATTGTCTTGACTCAGGCATGGAAACTTGCAGAATAACTCACACTGTTTTTTACCAGGCTTTATACCTTCCCTCTCCAACCTGCTACAACCTTTATTAGTTGGCACAGGGGAAGGAGAGATAATGGCACAAAGGATCTTCCTTGGTTGCAAAGGTTACAATCCACTGTCAGTGGGTGTGAAGGAATCCTGTGCTAACTCTACTTCCTGGGAAGCCTTAGCAGCTCCTCGTTAATTCTCTCACTGGAGATTTCTAAATGCAGTCACCTAGAAATGGTGACTCCTTACCCAGCTAGCCAGTGAACCTATCCATCCAATAGCCTAGCACTTTCAGTTGGGACATCTTGACTCCTAGTGGGATCCTCTTTGCTTTTTATTAACTAGCCTCAAGGTGTGAGATTAGCAAAAGTTAAAACTACATTGGGGAGTTATTCTGCAAATCGTACACACACAGTCTAATATCTCTCTTTAGAATAGGGATACTTGGCACTCACAATCCTCTGCTTGGGGCCTAGCCAAAACTTCCAGACAGGAACAGTCTCTTGTTAACAAGAAGTTTAATATGCTATGAAGTTTGGGTTTTATCATAAAGGCCCCTGAAACATTCTATGATGGATGCTGGAAAGATAGAACAGACATAGGGATTCCTGTTGGATAGTTACAGCACTAATACAAAAGGAATGCAATTGTGAGATCCCCCATTCCACCAGGGACATTAGGAATGGTGATGGGAAACAGATTCAAGAAGCAGAAAAGAATTAAATTGTACACCTGAAACTAATATTACACTGTATGCTAACTGGAATTAAAAAGAAAGAAAGAAAGAAAGAAAGAAAGAAAGAAAGAAAGAAAGAAAGAAAGAAAGACAGAAAGAAAGAAAGAAATAGAAAAGAGAAAGGAAGTAGAATTGAGAATTGGGCTTATATGACCTAATGATAGTGTGAGTGTGTGTGTGTGTGTGTGTGTGTGTGTGTGTACACGCGCATACGCGTGTGAGTGCCTCATTAGTTGGTCTATTTGTAGATTTGTTTGCCTTCAAGAAAGAGCAAGAGAAAACAGAGGAGTGGCTGATGGAGGGGAGCAAAGTCATTGAAGAGTGGGGAAAGACATCCAAATAACAAGAAAAGATTGTTGGACTTGAACAAAGTAGTGTCCAATTTACTTGAGTCAGAAACAAAGGAGATGGATGAAGACGGTTGCTGATGAGAACAGGATGGGCAGAGAAATTGAGGAGGTTCCCACCTGACATCCTCTATTGGATCTCTGAGTGAGCAGAGGTCAGTTGTTTCCAAGTAAAGAAGGACAGGCAGAGTGGGAAGAAACTAGTACAGTTTTGAAATAATACTTCCTTTGGAGAAGTTAGTGAGGGCATCATATAGGGATAAGTAACATAGATTGTATATTCTTTGATAATTTTTTGAGGAAAAAATCCTTTTCTTATGTGAGTTGAAGAAAAGCAAAGTATTGCATAAAAACAAATCAATGAAAACTGGTGGCTACTTGAAGTATTTAGCTATCATACACATGATTTGGTTATTATAGCACAGAAAAAAAGTTGCTTCGTTAGAGATTAAAATTTACATAAAGATTAATCTTTATTAAAGATTATTTAGTGAAAAACATGGTGTGGCAGGGTACAATAATTGGGGATGCTCAAAGAGAATATCTAAAATGTAAAGGTAATCCATGAATAGAAATGGGATACTTAAATTTTTACCTTATCCATGGTTTCCTAATATATCTGATATTTTAGGGGCTTCAGAATACATTATAAAATAAGCTGATTTTTATAATTCAAGGATATTAGAATGTCTAAAATCACGTATGTGCTACAACTCTGTAAACCATAAATCACAATATAAATGTAGGGCATTCTGCAAAGACTTGACTTTAAAGGCATATAATTTACGAATATATGAGGCAGAATAATGATCTAAAAGTGTTCCTTTTATTGTGTGGTAAAATCACTTTTGATGCACTGTGGTATGTTCCAAGCACTTAAGAAACCTAATGGCTTTGTCAGACCTGGTCATTCTTCACAAATCCTGTTGTTAACATGGATGTGACATCGACATGAGATAGACAAGTTAGAAACCATTTTTCAGAAGAATGAAACATTCAATTTTAATTAATTTTAACATAACATGCACAAAACTAAGATTTAAGAAGAAAATGAAGTTACCTCTTTTATCCTTCTGATAGTTCTTTAAAAATCTATCTACCTGCTACCGTGTGATTCCAGCTACATTGTAACTTAGCTTATTATCTTAATGTCACTAAGGTCTATGGGGAATTTTATATATAGTATGTAATAAATTGTACAGATATATATATAAATATGTAATAAGATATAAAAATAAATATATAAATATATATATTTGTAATAAAGGGAAAGCCCTTTTCTCTCACATATTGAAAAAAACTTTGGCTAAACATCAGAGTCTGGACTGAAAGCTAGGTACAGAGGGAGGAATCCCAGTCACTGTCCTTAGTGAGCTCACTGCCCTTTGGGCATCTCATTCATTTCCCTGCCCCCTGGTACAAAGCATCAACAAGTGATATTACATGCTGTAAATCAAGCACCTGATCTTTTGCGACCAGCACAACCACTCCACTAGTAGGTACCAGTAAGACCCCCATTTTACAAATGAGAAAACCAAAACCCAGGGAGGTTAATTACCTAGAGAAGCAGGATAGGAGGGGTATGTCAGTGGGGTACAAGAATACTACAGCTAACTTTGGCTCTGCCACAAATACTCTGTGTGAACCTGGTCAAGTCCTTTCCTTCCCCTGGGCGTCAGCATTTCCACCTACAAAACGAACACATGTAGCACTACTAGCTAGAAGGCTCTAAGACAGTGGCTCCCAAGTGCCGCTGCTCATTAGAAATACCTGGGAGCTTCCAAATGTCTTCATACCATAGGTAGATCCCAGACCAGTGAAATCAGAAAGTCTAGAGAGTGGGAACCAGGCAGTGGTGTTACGTAGAACTTTGAACAATTCTGTGTTATGATCTAGCTTGGTATGAGACTGGGAAAAGGAGCTGGTTCCTTCTATTTGCATTCAATTCAATCAAAAAGACATTTGAGACTGAAAATATATTAAAAAAAAAAAAGGCACATTCCCTTGCTCTCTGGATTGCCATCCAGGAAAGAAAATGGATTTTAGAAAGGAAACCTAACAAAAGTTTAATCCTCTGCTGCCCCAGAGAAACAGTTTTTGATCTTCCCTTTTATTCAAAACTAATGAGACACAATTTTCATAGGCTTTGCGAGGAGGTTTACTTAATGCCTTGAATTGGGATCAAGATCATTTCTTCTCATTTCTTCATACTCACAAGGAAGAGCTTGGATTTCCCTTGCCTCGGTCTTAATAGAAGTACCAAAATGCAGGGATGCTTGGGTGGTTCAGTCACTTAAGCATCCAACTTTGGCTTAGTCATGATCTCATGGTTTGTTTGTGAGACCTACCAGAAGGGAGGTAGTGAGGGATGGGCTAATTAGGTGATGGGGATTAAGGAGTGCACTTGTTATCAGAACACTGGATGTTGTATGGAAGTGAAGAATCACTAAATTGTAAACTGAGACTAATAAAAAAAAAGACAATAAAGCAAAATAAGGTATAAAAATTACTAATGTTTGTATCAACTTCTTTTCCTATAGACCCAACTAGAATTTATATTATGTGTTATTTAACAAAAAGAAAGGTGTAAATATTTTAACCTACCAGATATATCAATATATAAACATTCATATAGATATTCATAAAATATTCATATATTGATGAATCAACAACATTAATAAGGATATACCTTTGGATGTTAAAATAATTACATCTTTCTATTTTTATCCCAAAACCTTCCATATTGTCCTATTTTTCTTTAAATAGATGGCATATGCTTTTATTTAAAAAGAATATTTATATTTTGAAAAAGAATAAACACAACAGTTGAGTTTAGCCTTATTTCTATCTTCTCCGTGATGAACGAAGAACATGATTTTTGTCCATTATTTGCATGGCTTTGAATTCACACCATCTAATTTTCTGTGTGTTTCTTGATGTTTCTTTAACGCCTTGATGTTGATCCTTCAACATTTTACCTATTGTGTCATAAAATGCTGCTTATTCGTGAATACACCCTAACAATACTCTTCCATACTTTTTAATATAATGATCTTGAAAACAGTGTGAATACTTAATATTCAAAAGCCTATTATTGGATGAATGATTTGTATAAAACTAGTGAGTATTTAGGAATGTGAAGCTGTTTAGCTTATGTAACTGAAGCCAAATATCCAATAAAATAGACAATGAGTTATGTAGGTTTTAAGACCAGAAAACCTGCTACAGGGGAATGATGGTGCCTGTCTGTGTACTCGTGCATGTAAGCTAAGCATGGAAACAGATTTATGCACTTTACAAAGGTTTCTTAACAAAACATAGTTTAATAAGAATCTCAAAGGGTATATGTTTATTAATTATTTATCTCTAAAAATAGGTGGCTCCATTCACATATAGTGTCCCCTGTTCATTCACTCAGCAAATGCATATGAGGGACGAGTAAACACGAGACACTGAAAGAGGTGCTTGTGACCGAGTACAAACATGACAGGGCTTACCTCCACTGTGTAAGAGTGCTATCGACCATGTCCACCTGTGTGTTGAGAATGACAGAGGACAAGGTGAGGGTGTGAGAAAAGGCTAAATGATATGAAGAAAGAGGTGTGTCTGTTAATGATGCTAAAAACTCAAGAGAGAATTTCAGTGAACTTGTTCTGTATATATTTCGCTTTTTGGGGGTTAATTCTAATCACATCTTTTCGTCACTACAGAATGTGTATCACAAAGATACTTCAAACAATACGTGTCTGATGATTTGACCAGTATTACAGACTCAGAAAGATTACTTAGCAAATCCTGCCAGATTACCAAACATGACATTGATTGATCGGACAATGATGGTGCTTTATCCACCTCCCTTCTGTGGACTTTAGGTGGCCAGGCGCACCCATCCCTCAGCTACAGCGAGCTTTACCTGCAAACAGTTTAGCTGTTCCAACTGAGTGATCTCTTTGCCTGTGTGGGGGAAATACTGTTGCAATAAAACTCTTCATAATGTACTGTAGCAGGTATCCAATAGTGGATCAAAACCAACTTGTATAGACTAATAAATCTTTTCTACAGCATGCAGGTTTTTTAACCTCTTGCTATTATTGTACATTGTTCATTTTTTTCACTCATATGTTAATTTACATCAATCTCTGCTATTGTAGGCCCCCGACTAAGTAATTTATCCTTTAAGGCTGGTCACGATAAAATCCCTTTGTGACATTCTGATATTAATTTCTGGAAAGTATATTCTCTATATACAATCGCAGCAATAACTAGGACACAATAATTTCAGGCTTCAACAGTAACTATGAGAGCGTACTAGGACTTTCCACTGTTGGGAGATGACAGGGATAAAATAAGGGAGTAACTGTATGGAAAGACTTGGTAAGAAATATCCACTAATTTTTCAGGTAAAAAATGACTACAACCAATGATAATTAGTTACTAGAAGAACATAGATAGTCACGACTATTTATACATTATATGTCACTTCAAATAATAGACTTCCCTATGAAAAGTGTTTTTAAAAACAGATCTACACAAATATAAACTCAACCCATATCATTTGTCATGGTTGGTGCTTTGAAGAATTAAAAAGCTTAACGAAAGAAACCTTAGAGCTACGGCACACTCTGAAATAGTTCCCGTGAAAAGACTCAATCAAGTTCCATTGATTCCCTCCAGCAATTTCAATCTTACTATATATGGAGTTTCTAATCTTTTTTTTTATGTTGATAGATAGGCAACTTTAATTCTTTATAAAAAAAAATCAGCTAAATAAAAGTTAAAGAAAAAATATAAGCACATAGAATGGAGGTTTCGCATTAATGTCTAAAGGATAATTTGTTTCTGAGGTATATGATACTTCTATTAATTGTAGCTTTAAAATATGTATTTAATAAAATATAATGTGAAGTTCTTTTTTCAACTTACGAATTAAATCTTTATTATTTTTGGAAGCATATTTACAAACCCTGTGGGAATCAATCAATTTCACATAGGCCATAAATCTTCTTGTTATTTATGGCAGCTAAGTATATATCTACATATATGTACATATACTTTATTCAAAGATTATGCTTTTACGCAGGAAAAAAAACTGTTATAAATTTACCTATTTCCTTAACTTCTTTCATGAATGAGAAAGTACAAGAGCTAAGTCTCCAATAACCATGAAATCAAACATTTATTTAATTGTGATCATTCTCGTAAGTAGCAAAATGTATATGTTATTTTATTTTTATTCCTTGTCAATGGCAACACTACCACTACTCTTAACATTCCATGAGCCAAATTGGGTATTTAGGAAACAAAAGAGTTAGCAGCTTTCAATTCAAATATTAAATATATGCAAAAAGATGCAAATTTAATTGCAAAAAAAAGAATGTTTGCTGCTGTTTCTTCTGGCAAAGCCTGAGGTCTCTTACCTTTCCCCTTGGTCTCAGAATATCAGGAGTTAACCGTGCATTTGATGATTTGGTATGACAGCAGGGTACCAAATTTAAAAGAGGGTTAAAAATGATTGCTCCAATAGTGACATTACTAGCATAGAATATAACAGCTGAACAAAGTACACTAAGTATATGGAAAACATAGGTATGTTTTTACATGCCTATGTTGTAGCTGAAAGCCAAAACGGGATTGAGGAGTTATAATTATTCATTATTTTACTGGTTCTCCTCACTCTTTAGAGGATAAGCATTTTTTAACCTTATAATCTTATAATTTTGATAAAAATGAAAAGAGGAACCAATGTACTAAGTGGAATTTAAACATGCGTATAAAATGGTAAGAACCCCCTTTCCTGGTATGCATAGGGATTGTGAATGCTTCTCCAAGACAAATTACAGGATTTGGGAGCAGAAAAATTCTGCTGTAAACGATCCATAGCTAGCCTGTTAACAAGCAAAATACCCTTACACAATTTAAAAATTCTCTTGGTGGGAAAGGGGGTAAGGGATGGTGACCAGAGGGGTGTTATATCAGTTCCTGGTTGAGAACATGATCAAAAGGCTCTAAAGGAGCAGATGGAACTGGGTAAACCTGATCTTATCCTAGTAGCTGTGTGATCTTAGGCAAATTACTGCTCTCTCTGTGCTTCAGTTTCTTTTTCTGTGATGGGAGTTTAATAACAGTTGCCCTCAAGCCTCACAAAACCTTCATATGGATCAAATGAGACAGTGGCAATAAAAAAGCCTTGTACAAACGTCTCCCCAAATTATAACACTTTGCTCCATTTAACAGCTATCCTGTGTTGTACTTTTCATGGTTAATTAGGGACAATTTGAGATTTTTTTTTTAATTATGTAGTACTGTCTAATTTGAACACAAGTGTACTAATTTTACAGTCTCTGATTTCTTTCAGATATCCAAGCCAGAAGCAAGTCTAATCCTTGACCCTGTGTTACAGCCTTAATGAGGCTCCAGTCACCTGCTGGTAGCTCCAGTGTCAAAGGAAAAGAAGCTGGTACTTAGCAGGAATTTAATAACCTCTTTAGGGGTTGTTCTGAAAAATCTAGTCTTTTTTAACTGAGAACAACAACAATATCCTGGTTTTAATTGACTACTATGGATTTAGGAAACTACAGACTTTTCCAGTCCATGGGTTTTTTTTTTCCCCTAGTGTTTTTCCAAATATATACAAAAAAACACACATAGTGGATTGCCACAGAAACAAGTGTATACATAAATAGAAACCTTCTCTTTTCTTCATTACTGAAGAAAACTTTTGGCCTCATAAAAAGCTTATAAAGCTGTCAAATTGTTAATGGCAAATAGCAACATGTCACATCGACTTGCAGTGAGCTTGTACCATATACCTTAAGGGTGAGAAAAGGTAGCTGTCACTTCACAGAAGGAAAAGTTCTTCTATAATAGAGGGACAGAACTCAGTCTAAATGTTATGATGCGAGAATTGCTAAAAAGAAGAGTCAATTTTGGATTTGCTCCCGAAAATTGCTTCTTACTTTTTAAATGTTTAATAAGATATATATGTATATATATGAAGGATAGTACGTAGATTCTATTCTTTTTTCTTTAAGTTTATTTAGTTTGAAACAGACAGAGAAACACAAGCCGGGCAGGGGCAGAGAGAGAGAGGAGAGAGAGAAGGCCAAGCAGGTTCCCTCCTGTCAGAGCAGAGCCTGATATGGGGCTCGAACACGGGAAACAGGAGATCATGACCTGAGCCGAAATCAAGAGTCAATTAACGGACTGAGCCACCCAGGCGCCTGTAGATTCTATTATTTGACATAAGCATTCATTTCAGAACATTAATGGCTTAATATCATAAATAATTTATCAAAAACCAACAAAATTTACAGTAGAAATATTATGGGTAATTATTCAAGCTATCACACTTACTTTTTGCTAGTTTTGTATTATACAAGTTCTATGCAAAGAGCTGAGCCTCAGATATATAAGTATAATTAGGTTAACACAGGTAATTTCTCATATTTTTTCCAGTCAAAAATACTTTTTTTGAAGAAAAAAACAATCCCTTAAAATGAGTGACCCAGTCTTATCCTCCAGCTTTTAAAGCTATTAGTCATTCACTCATCTCAAGTTGCTTTCTTCAAATGTGATTTTCAAAAGATGACTAAAAATGATTTTGAAATCATTGTCAAGCACTTAATCAGAATTTTCACAACCCATTATGATTATCCAATTGTATCAGCTTACATGCATCGAGAAAAAGCCCAACTTAAAAATGATTTTCACGAATTGCTTTACAAAGTCCTATGAACGAGGTCACTGCAAATTCAAACACACATACGTATGCGCACACACACGGGGCTTTAAAGAAAATCCTGTAGAGCACATTTCAACCAAATATATCTGGGGAAAATTAAACTGGGAAATAGAGACCATTCACAGATTCTCAGGACGCCAGCAAACTCTCCCTAGCGCTACTTTTCATTCGTGAAAGCTGTCATAAATCTACGTCCACGGATCCACTTGCATTTGGCACAGGGGTTGGTAGATTATTTATTGAAGGGATTTCTGTCATACTGGGATTAAGATGTCCTAAAAATTCCCAAGTGGGCAATTCATCACAACACAATTTAGAGTGCCACAATAGACCTTGGTAACAAAGTGGAAGTGAGTGATAGGTGAACCAAAACCCCGGGCTGGATCTAAAGAAAGCAGACAACATATACCAATGGTGTCAATCAAACTGCCTCTGGAGCGGCTTCATGAATATGAAATAGGGAACAAACAGATTGGTTTTTCTTTCCTTGTTCCCAACAGTTATAAGAAGATATTCCAACACTAATGAGCTCGTTTCTGTATACGCGCCAGGTAAGGTTCTATCTCTAATTCTTTCTTACAGCCAAAGAAACAAAAACAGGCATTGTTTCTGAAACAATGGAGACTGTGAAATGTTCTACTGTTGCCAAATTGCTCTCTATATAGCCCGTGCCACATTTTTGCACCGTGAACCAAAAAAAACAGCTCGCCTCTTTGTTTCTAAAAATTAACAAACTAAAGTATATTTTTGGTACTTTCAGACCAACATTTACAACACAGTCTAAAAACATCCTCCATGTAAGTGTGAATGTTAAATCATGTTAATGTTTGCATTTAAAAAAAAATTAAAAAGAGCTTCCAACTATAAAGCAAATGGCCTTATGTACCAGAATTCTTCTGAGACCAACAGTCATTAACTTAGTCAAAATCTCTCAACTTAAATATAAAATCAATTTTTTCACAGGTGCTAATATAAATAAAATTATCATCAACAAGAACCCTGCCTAGAAAATGGCATACACTGTACAAATATTGTCATATAAATGAATCAAGAAGATAATTAGTAATGGGGTTATTGTTTTGTTAATGTAAGTTAAAAACAGTTCTCTTTAAAATTATACCAGATTTTCAGTAGTTTGAAGCTTTACCTCTAATTTTATTTGGAGTATTCCTCATCTACTCTATCTACTGCCTTGGAGAGATACATTTTTTGCTCATGTTAACATCTATATAATTTGCATGGGGCTTACGATGGATGACAGTCATAGTCTATAGACATTTTTTTAATGCAATATTATCCTATGTCCTACATTCGATGGCATCTCAGCTTTAAAGAACATTAGTGAAATTAATATTTCCCTGACATTACTCTGATCTCCAAGCATGTTAATTGTCTCTAGCATTCACTGTAATACTAACCACTAATTTCCTTGCATTATGCCTTTGCCTGTATGCTTTGTCTTCTCAATGGGACTGTGAGCTTCTCAGAGCAGAGACTAATTCTTCTATTCCTTCATGACCCCTTAATGCCTTACACAATGCTAGCACATACAACTGTTCTGTATATGATAAACCAAATAGTGAATGAGACTAGTGTTCAGCATGGAAATTTCCCTTGCCTTTCTGCCCCAGCTTTCTGAGAATTTCTCAGTCTTGGATCACTATATATATATTTATAAATAAATATATATTGCCTGAATGTTTATGTCTCCCCAAAATTCATTTTAAAATCCTAATCCCCAATACAATGGTATTTGACTTGGGGCCTTTGGGAGGTAATTAGTTCATGAAGGTGGAACCATCATGAATGGGATTACTGCTCTTACAAACCCCCCTGAGAACTCTCTTGCTTTTTTTCCACTTTGTTAAGGAAAACAGAAGTCTGCTGTCGGCAACCTGGAAAAGAGCTCTTACAAGAACCCTACCATGCGGGCATCCCGATCTCAGACTTCCAGCCTTCAGAACTGTGAAAAATAAATGTCTGTTGTTTATTAGCTATGCAGTAGCTGTCCCAACTACAATGATACATTCTCATAGTCAACCGAACTCACATTATTATTTGCCTCTTAATTCATCAACGTTTGCTACAACTCCACCCCTTCCTCCATCTTAGAGGAAACTTTTCCTTAATTTGGAAGACTCATCTCTCTTTACCTGTGCTCAGCAGCCTCCCTTTGATTATTTTTGTTTGTCTTCTCTTAGTCTACCCATCTGCAGACATTTTCTCCTTAGAATACGACATCCCCAAGGCTTCCCTAACCTAAAAAAAGAAAATGTAGTGTGCATTTCCATTGGTAGCAATGGTCATCACCATGCACACAAGAGTTAAATGAGCTAATATTTGGCATATGCTAAGTACAATGTCAATCACATCCAAAACACAGAAGAAATGGACATTATTCCCTTATCCCCAGTTTTAGGTACTAATAATGCACCTTCTCAATATATAATGTGAGGCACTTGGTCAAACAGCACATATTTAATCTTTCATAGAATTATAATGAAAGAAATGGCATACAGTCAAAATAATGACTGTGCCGCACATAGGTTTCCTTTTCTACATAAACGAAGAGTTATTTTGCCACAATATTGGATTTAAAAAGCCTAATATTCAGAGTATGATGGAATTAATTTTCTAAATAATGTATGTATGTATGCATATATGTATGTATCTGTTTATTGTTAAATTTCAAAGAAGTGGACTAATTTCCACTTGTGTAAGTATTTAAGTATTATAGATTGGGGAAAAGATATTGGTAGGACTGAGAGGATTTGTTGATTAAAAGAATATTAGGTTAAGCCAATAACTGTTGTCTAAACTTCAGATATTTACCAACCTACTTCAAAAAGATAAATTTAAATTCCTTTTTAAAGAGAAAAGAGAGGTGCAAAGCACTTCAGGAGATCTTCTTGGCTGGCCAAATACACAGTTAAGGTATAAATATGCCTCCCTAATGTGGTTCCAGTCAGATCCTCGTTAAGGGTCTTTTTACTTCCAGTTTGATCTTTAACAGACAAAGCTAAACATCAGTACAACGATTCTTCCTTGAGGTTTCTATAAAAATAAATAAATAAATTAAATGACTGCAATCTTAAGTCAATTTTATCTTTGCTTTTCTGAACAAAAGGAACACTGGAGAAAATGATAAATGAGGAGAATAATTCTTTAAACTACATTCTTCATGGAAAGCAAATCAATTTGGTCAGTTGGAATGATTAGAGAGTCTTTTATTGTTCCTCCTCAAACAGTGATTTGAGCACCTTTACAATGCTGGTTTTTCTCTAATATTAGGTTTAGTTTGATAAGGCTTTCCTGAGTAAGATCTTTTATCTACCATTCATTTTATCTACTGTGCGGATTGTCTAGGAGGACTGGTTGACATCAGAAGATTATAGACATACTGGTCGAAGTCATCATAAAAGGAATAAATAGCTCTGGAAAAATAGTAATGACATCGAATTTTCAGGTCTCTTAAACAATCTGGAAGATGAGATCTCCTTTGTGTTAGGGTGGAAGTTGAGAATGTCTCTCCTGGTCTATAGAACTAGAGAAGCAGTAATTTTTAACCTTCACCTCTGACTTTGGTAGTAAGGGATCAGAGGGACTAGGCATTGGAGAGAGTTTAGATTCTTGGATGGGTCTGTGCAGAGGTTACAGGGAATATGGCTGAGACCCTGGATAGAAGAGAGACAGCCAGCCTCTGTGGTTACAAACATGGATTTCTGCAGAACTATCACTAATAGCCAGCCCAGTATAAATTATCTGGGGACGTAAAATGTCCATTCCCTTGGAGCTAGTAATTTCTCCTGTTCCTAGGAAAAATTCCATTTAGGGAAATAGAAAAGTCTAATGCACGAAAATGTTTAACAGAATTACCTCATCATTCTCCTATTGTTCCCTTTATTCCTATTAGGATCTGAAGACATGAAAATTGAGAAATAACATAGAATTACTAAAATACCTGTTCGCTTAATGAACGGAGCCATTACTTATGTGATAGAATTAGTAGAACAGTAACAGTATGTAGAGTAGAAAACATTTACTGAGCGTTCTATGTGCCAGGCATTGTGCAAAGAGCTTTCAAAGAATTATCCATATGATGCAATATTCACAGAAGTTCTAGTAGATACCATTTTTATAAAACATTTTTGTCTATATGCTTCTGTTTTCTCCCGGCACAGCATCTCTTCTTTGATAACAGCACCTCAACATTTGTTGTGGGGCTACTTCTCCCCCTTTCTCAATCCATTTGCTTTGTTTGGGGGAGGGGGGAGGGGGTCAGCTAATAAGGGTTGTAACCAGGCCAAGTGGACACTCCACCATTCTGACCAAAGTGATGGGTTCAGGAAAAGACAAGGTTCCCAAGAAGGGTCGCTATCACTAGCAAATAAAAATGCAGGGTAACCGATTCAACATGAATTTCAGATATACAAATCATTTCTTAGCGTAACTACGTTCCATGCAATGTTTAGGTCACATTTTTTTTTTAATGATTCACTGCTTATTTGAAATTCAAATATATTTGAATTTTATCTGAAAATCCTACAAGGAGAGATGGTAAGACTCAGTCCAGCACTTATAGTGTACTATTAGATGAGAGGCACTTCGTACTTTTTTCAGAATTGCTAAATTTGGAGAACATATGCCTAGAGTTGCTGGGTGCCATCTTTTGTCCAACATGGGGGAAGTCTGCCCAGGAACGAAGCCTTCACAGATTAAAGCAGAGCCAAGGTTCTGATGACATCACTGGAACTCTTGGATCCATTAGGGCCTCTGGATTTGGGATTGGCACAATTCAAAGTTATCGTGCCAATATATTCCATTCTTTTATCTTTCTTTCCTCCTTCCTTCCTTTTTTTGAAACATGAGTTTGGTTTATGTCACATGGAACTGAAACATTCTGACCTGACATGTCCCATGAATAAAACACGGCTATTCTTTTGGTAGATTTAAGGTCTCAGAACAAGTATGTGGCAGAGCTGGGACTTAAAACATGTAAGTCTGGATAGAAGTGTATTTCTTTCTTTCTTTCTTCCTTTTTTTAAAGTAAGCTCCATGACCAACGTGAAGCTTGAACTCATGACCCCAAGACCCAAATGTGCATGCTCTACTGACTGAGCTAGTCAGCCGACTATCCTAGTTCTTATCTAGACCATTACTAAAAGACAAATAGTGCCTTAGAAAACTGCAAATAGGTTTTTAAAAATATATATATTTACACACACAAACTCAAAGAAAGCCACTCTTAAGGAGCCAGTCCCTTTAAGAATGACAGACTGTTGGGGCGCCTGAGTGGCTTAGTCGGTTAAGCAGCCAACTTCGGCTCAGGTCATGATCTCACGGTCCGTGAGTTTGAGCCCCGTGTCGGGCTCTGTGCTGACAGCTCAGAGCCTGGAGCCTGTTTCAGATTCTGTGTCTCCCTCTCTCTGACCCTTCCCCGTTCATGCTCTGTCTCTCTCTGTCTCAAAAATAAATAAACGTTAAAAAAAAAAAAAAAAAAAAGACTGACAGACTGTTGAATCCCTTAGGTTTATGCATATGGCTCACATATCTAGGGGCAAATTTATACCTCCAAATAATACAGAAGAAATATCTCTCTGTCCTCAGCTTGTTGTACTTCTATAAAACTACACTCCTTCACTTCAAACCACTTGGTAGATATGAAATCCAAACTCATTAAAAACCAAAACCAAAGACAAAACCTGTTCACAATTAAAATTATAGAAGAATATACACCTAAAACTTACCCATCTAAAATTTAATCATGTCACTTTCCTGCTTATAGGCCAAGTACACTTTCGCTATGTTGACAAATAAGATTTTTAATTATCTCGCCATGGCCTACTGTTCTCTCCTTATCTTTTGTCATTCTCTAATTGTACCTGCTGATTCATCATGCTGAATTTCTGGCAGTTCTGTACATGACCCATGTTTTTGATTTTTTTTTTTTTAACTTCCAAATGGCCTATGCTGTTCTGTGTACCTGGCATAACCTGCTGGTTTCTTCTTCTCTTCCTTACATTTGAAAGGGAAACTACTGTATCTTCTCTGAGAAAGCCTTTCTTGATCTGTTACCACCAGATCAGTGGTGAGATAATGTTCTCAAGGTTCAATGGATAGGATGCCTCTTTGATGCTGTATTTACCCCCCTCATTACCCAGTTATACAGATTTTTTCCTGGGAGATGATTAGACTTGGGCAAGGTAGCTTTCATGGGCTGTGTGCCATCAACTGTCGATTCTCTTGGCAGCCTGGAGAATAAGAACTTCAGTCCCCAAAGGGGGGCTGTAAGTGGGGGTTAAATGGGGCAAGAGAGCACAGAGGGCCCAATCTGAAACTTAAGGAAGCCTGGAATGAAACTATATCATCAGAACTCAGGCAAAATATTCCATAATTTATAAAAACGAGGGACACCTGACTGGCTCTGTCAGAAGAGCATGTGACTATTGATCTCACTCAGGGTCATGAGTTTGAGGCCTACGTTGGAGACAGAGATTACTTGAAAAAAATCTCAGTATAATAACGGGCATAGGTGACGTCCATTTAAAATGAAAAGCAGCACAGGAGCATGTGGGTGGCTCAGTCTGGTTCAGGTCATGATCTCGTGGTTCGTGGGTTCAAGCTCCACATTGAGCTCACTCCTTTCAGCACAGAGCCCTCTTTGAATCCTCTGCCCACCCCCCCTGACCCTCCCCTCCTTGTGCTGTCTCAAAAATAAATAAACATTAAAAAAAAATAAAATGAAAAACAGCATAAAGGATTGCAGCAAATCCCTTGTATATACAGTGGTTTCTGTTCACAATACATCAGAATTACTCTTCATAGCAAGTTAAATATAAAGAAAGTCAATTAACTCTTTAATGTCTTAACAATAATCTAGTAAACTAGGGGCACCTGGCTGGCTCAGTTGGTAGAGCGTGTGACTCTTGATCTCAGAGTTGTGGGTTCGAGGCTCACACTGAGTGTAGAGATTACTTAAAAATATTAAAGGCGCAACTGGATGGCTCAGTCAGATAAGCGTGGACCCTTGGTTTCAGATCAGGTCATGATCTCATGGCTTGTGGATTCGAGCCCTGCATCAGGGTCTGCACTGGCGGCTCGGAGCCTACGTATGCTTCTCTCCCTACCCCCCTCAAAATATAAATCAACTTTGAACAACAATAATAATAATAATAATAATAATAATTGCCCAGTAAGCTAAAAAGCATCTATAACCTTCCAAAGGGTTTAACTGTTATAAAGCAATTTAAACAACAGTAAAAGGAATCTATTATTGAAAGCACCATGCCCACCAGCCAAGCTTACAAACAAAACTCACAAGTGTCCGTACTTGGCCCTAACTCTGTCTTTCTAGGTGATAGTGGCCCTCATTCTCAGAAAACAGACGGCAACTACAAAACATATTTTTCTCTAGCCTGACCACAATTCACATCCCAGATGAGCCGCAGACAGAGCCCCTTGAGAAAGCTGCCGTCTCCTGCTGTACCTGGCCAGGAGCCGACCCCCTCCCCACATCCCCCATGGTGCAGCTACAATCCTCTCACATCCTTACCAACAAACCTTAAAAGGCCCTACTGAACAGAAGCTGGGAGTCGACATCTCTGTTGATGTCTGGCCCCTCTCCTCCCTTGGAGAGTCAATAATCTCTGTCCTGCTTGACGCGGTACTCTTCCCGAAATTCTTTGCCAACCACATCACCTCACCGGCCGCCCTAACAAACAGAATACACAATTCCCGCTTCATCAACATTCTCTTCCTTTCAGGGAAACAACAGAAAAAATTATCACTTAAGTCAGCATTCCAAAGAACAATTACTTTAAAAGAAGCTTGTATAAAAAACAGTTAACTGTATATTAGAATCATAGTAGCAAGCAGGGGATCATCTAATTTTGTTCCAAATACATCAAGAATCTGAGGCTTAGCACTTAACATTTCACATTCCGTGAAAAGAAATACTAGTTTCTCAGAATGTTTTAGCAATAAATGATATTATACAATATAAAATACATTTAATGCCTGCTGTAATTCATGAATGATATTTTATAACAATTTTAAAAATTACTGTTAAATCTTTTCATTTATTCAGTATGTCCTATATAGGAAGCATTTAAAATAATTTTAATTGATTAATACTCCTTTAAAATCCAATGCCATCATCTTTTAATTACATTATATTACTTCTCTGCCATGAGTTCTTCTTTTATGCCAAAATCTCTTGGACAGTAATTATTTTCTTAAAGCACTGATATTAAAAATTTCCTTCACCTTAAAATGTTTTTTTGATTAACACTATTGAAATTTTAGCATCTTTCCCTTATAGTCACTTAGGATCCTCTCTCTTTCTCCTTCTCTCTCTGCCCCTGCACCCAAGCCCCAAAATAAATAAACTTTAAAAAAACTAGTCAAAAGCCATTTTGCCTCAAATTGAGATTCTTCCGCCTAATAATTAAGACTACTTTTTCACTTTTCACTTTATCACAGGTTTCTTGGCCATAGTTCTTGATTCTTTAGTATATAGTGTCCTCAACATGAAGAGCATTACGTTGTGGACTTCAAAAGTAGAACTTTCTATGCTACAGAGTTATATAGCCTCAAATATATTTAACCATACCACACAGAGAGACTTGGAAATAGCCACGTACATTTTTAAAAGCATCTCAAATGAGTGCTGTGTAATTTTTCACAAATGGTATGGCAGCCCAGGACCAATTTGAGGAGATGTTCCCAGGTCTAGAATAATCCAATAGAAAGGTCAGAAGGAAACCGCAGTGAAAGTCCACCAAATCAGAGATCAGCAGACCATTTCTTGTCTTCGACACATGCAAGTCTTTGCAAAGCACTGCTGTATTCAATTTGTTCTACTAGAATATTTTGAAAGTAATAGATAGCTTCTCTTTCGTCCCTGTATTCTCCTGACATCCTCACCTCTTTTGTTTCCACATATTCCTTACATTAACTTTCTCAGCACACAAAGCAAATTTTTTAGGCAGACTAATAACAGTAGACTATGAAGCACTTTATCAAAATCAATTGTGTTTGCTACATATTCATGAGATATTTCATTGTAAATATTCGGACCTTTCCTTTCCAAAAATTAAACTACTGATTTATTCATCCTTCTATGAAACATTCTGGAACTTAAAGCCTCACAATAAGACAATTTATTCCTAAGAACGATTTTAACTTTTGTCAAATATTTCAGCTATGCAAAGACCAGACTTCTGGCAAAATCAAGTAAGGAGAGTACAATGAATCCAAAAGTAAACAAAAGGAGATGATGTCCCAAATAGCTAAAAACATCCTTAAGTAGGCAACTAAAAAACTAGTAAATACATCTAGTGAACAAAAACCAAAACAAAACCAAATAGCTATGGACTCAAAACACTTCCTCTTCAAACTGGCTATAAACCTAAATGACTATCACTAAACGTATAGATAGTTGAAATACTTGAGGGAGGAAGGAAGGAAGAAGGGGTGAGGAGAAGGAAAAGGGGATGGGGGAGAGAGAGAAGGGCGAAAGAAAGGGGAGGGAAGAAAGGAGTGAGGGAAGAGAGAGAGATAAAGAGAATTCTGAGGAATTCAACAACTATTGTACTTTCTACAAAGATAGTATTGAAGACATTTTAAGTTGCATTGTATGATATCCTTTTTTATGCCACACAAGAAGAGAATTAGCTTATAGCCACTTCCTGTACAAAATGCAATTTCCTTTCTCTTCATGTCTGACATTCTCTATTAACGATAGAAACTCACATTCGTTCATTCCTATCACCCATCTGACTGGCCTAGCTTGTGAGTGATTTTTAATTTATTCCTCTCAACCACCTCCTTTCTGACTCCTTTAAACAATATACTTTGAATTACTAGCACGTAACACACACAAGGTGACAGCATTCTGAAGCTGTAAGATCTAAAGTAGGTGGCTAACCACAAGTAGAAATCAAGATTTGTACTTCATGTTACATTTATGTCTCTTATATCTTGATTTCTTGTTTTGTTTTTTAAAGATCAGGGAAAAGACTATGTCTTTGACATAAAGAACTTTCATGGCCAGGTTCAAATAAATTAGATACATTTCCAAATTCAAGTAACAAAATATTTAGAAAAATTAAACAGTCAGGAAATTCCATTTCAGGTATAGATGCAATTTGCAATAGTTTTATAGCAGCTATTATATTACTGCTGCAAGCAAGATCTGGAGAGTTACGGTGAGGTTTTACACACAGACACACACAAAAACAGTACTTTTATCATGAGAGTGACCATATGTCCATCTCATTAATTTCAAATAGAAGAAAAGAAAAAAGTAAGTTTTAAAGCTATTAAAATTCAGAACAGTTTCAGGAGCAAAAATATCACTAATCTTTCCCACTTTAAACTTACCCAGTTCTTTCTTTGTCACTGCTGCTGTCATCATCACCAACGTCAACAGAGACAACACGTATTAATTTCATTTTCTCTGTAGCAGCTGGGTAACAGTCATAACACACGTCCAGCTTGGTCTCATACGTACAATGCCTTCTGGTAGAGAGGGATCTATTTTTCTCAAGAAATTTCGAGCAGTTCAAGTGGTTTACGTTATGCCATGAGCTGATTAAAATCGCAACAGTACATATTTTTGGCTGGTTTTTTTTCATGTTTTTATTTATTTTTTTGAGAGAGAGAGAGAGACAGACAGACAGACAGAATGTGAGTGGGTAAGAGGCAGACAGAGAGGGAGACAACCTGGTTCTCAGAGAGAACCTGAAGCAGGGTCCAGGCTCTGAGCTGCCAGCACAGAAGCCGCCGCAGGGATCAAACTCACAGACCGTGAGATCATGACTTGAGCTGAAGTCAAACACTTAACTGACCAAGCCATCCAGGTACTCCTGACTGCTTTAAAAATAATAATAATAATAATAATAATAATAATAATAATAATAATAAATAAAAATTTCTATATGACCAACATAAAGAAATCAGCCTATGGATATGAGAAAGGAGCATGGGGAGCTAAGTTTTGCCTCAACGGTTTTCACAGAATCCTCCATTTCAGGACAGCTTCTTTCTGTGACACGAACCATTAATTGTTAATTGTAAGCATTCATCAAAGAGGTGTTTTTAAAATGTGTTCATTTATAAAATGACAACGGTATAACCTAAGCAACTTAAAACTGTCTGAGGTAGTTGCCTAACAAATATCTAAAACGGACAAGTGCTTCAGGAGGGCAGTCTTATAAGACTGAGACCTGTACAGTCTATAATCCTATGGATGAAGGTATTATAGGTAATTGTTTAAGTTTCCAATTTGGTAATTGATAGCTTTTTTTTGTTGACAATCATATTACAATATAGCATACTTCACCAAATTATTTTATAGATCTTTTTTAACTTGGAAAATAGCAAAATTGACTGAATATTTGTTAAAAACTACACACAGTTCTAGGTATTTGTTGTCTGATCGCTACAAGGAAGAGTCTGAAAGGAAAATACTTTTGAGAACTTAGCATTACAGGACTGACAGAAATCAATAGAATGACACTAATTACCTTTAAAACTCAAGAAGATACAGATTTTGTATTCAAATATCAACGTAATTCTACTATAAAAAATTAGCTGCCTGTTTTAAATGGATCTGATTTTGTATTATTGAAGTCAATGCACATCTTTATGTCACAGACAACAATTGTTTATACCAGTTACTTTTCAAATGATTTGGTCTCGTGACCTCTCTAGATTCTTAAAAATTATCAAGAACTCAAAAAGGTTTTGTGTATATGGGTTATAGCTATTAACATTTACCATAATTGAACTTAAACTGAAAAATTTTAAATCATTATCGATTCATTCAATAAAAACAATTTCACCACATAATTTAATGGTATACGTGTAATGAAAAACAACTAGTTTTTAAAAGAAAACAATGAGAACGGCAAAGGTATGTAATCTGAAAACAAAGGAATATTTGAATAGCCTTTATTGATAATGGCGGATAAACTTTTGTGATAACTACGCTAAAACTGAACAAGTAGACATTTCTTAGTTTCTTAACGATTAGTGCATTGTGGAATCTGAAACCTTACCAATGAACTTTTCATTTTGTCTTTTACATTAAATCCTTTTGGTCAGTGTTGCACGTGGAATGTATCCTTTACCTGTGCATGATTTATACCTTGCAGACCCTCTCAAAGGGTTTTGGAGACTTCTAGGTATCTCTGGACCATGCTTTGAGAACCAATGTATTTCAGCGTCTTAATATAAACAACTTCTAAAACAGCAACACACTATACACATATCAAATAAATATTATGCTTTAGGATTGAATATTCTCAAGGATCCAATCAGAGCTAACATACTGCCTTTGATTTCCAACCTCTGACCGAAGCGCTTAACTGTTGTTATATCAGTTCCCTGTTACAAAAATACTAGTTTACCACAAATTCCAGTGGTATATCAAAATGGCTTCAAGACAAGTCATAGGATATTTTATATAATGCACTTTTAAAGTAAATAGCCATGATTTTGATATACAGAAAAATTATGTAGTCTCAAAGCTGAGAAGTTTTAGCTGATGAACAACCTGCCAGAAGCAATAAAAATGAAAATTAGAGGCTCCTTTTAATCTATGTATAATGTCAAGGGTTTTTACCAGTATGTGAGGAATCCCAACCTGCACTCAAAAGTTAAGACCCATTTCTTTGGGTGTTACAAGAGTGATTAAAAAGTCAGCAAAATGAGGACTCTGAAGGAGGATGAGGGAAGAACAGACCAATTGCCTACAAAATCGAAAGCAGCAACTCAAAGATGCAGTTCAAATAAAAGACAACAGAGAGTGGAAGGGCCCATGAGAGTTACTGCCACATGGCAGGGATTCAGACAACAGTCAGGAGTGGGACTTCTCAGAAGGGATATCTAAGAGAATAATGACCAGAAACTAATATGATCCAGGGTAGGTTGCAAAACGGGTGGCCAGAGAGAGCTATCCAAGACTACAGATAGGTCACATATATACCTGTAACAGCAGTCAGATGTATTTGTGACTGCATTTATATGGATTTCAGTACTGAAGAATGAAGACTTTTACTCCATGGTCAACTGAACTTTTCGACCGTCTCCAACTGTAATAGAAGCAATGATCTATCACAAATGAGCTCTCCTCTCTGAAGACTTCACTGTCATCCTCAAGACACATAACCACTTACTTACCACTTTCTAACTTACAAAAGAACACTTAATCTTTTCCTTTAATATGGGCTATTATCATTTATTATACAGGTAAACTCTTGAGGGCAGGTATCACGTCTTATTTATTGCTTATCCCAAGTGTCTAATATAGTACCCGCCACATACTAGATAATTGTAATGATTATTTATACAATAAGCAAACACCCAATTAAAAGATAAAAGTTATTTCAGGACTGTTTTTTTAACTTTTTGGTTTACTATTTGCTTCTAGTGCTTTATCTTAAAATGCTAATTTACCATTCAGCTTGCTCTAAAATAAGTTTTATATTTTCATTTCATTGGATCTCAAAACATTAAAAACTACAAAACCTCAGCAGAGGGACAAAATGAAGTATAGAAGGGGAGGGAGGGAAAAAAAGAACAAACAAACCTCTCCAAAACCTGCTTACAACCTCTTGTAGATTGCCCTCAATCTATTACCCTTACAACTTTTTCCCTCGGGGTACCTACGGGGGTTAAATTTATAGAATGTGTGCAAAAAAGATAGCTTAAACTTACCAGATAGTGATTGATGTGCTGTACTTGTAATTTTTCTTTTTCTCTTTCACTTTCAGCTATAGAAAGAGGATCGTGCTATATTTCCACTTCAGTGGCATGACCTTGGGCAAATCATACCTCTAAATGGCAATAATATTTCCAGGATGCCTGGGTGGCTCAGTAGGTTTAGTGTCTGACTTCGGTTCAGGTCATGCTCTCATGGTTTATGAGTTTAAGCCCCGAATCAGCCACTGTAAGCACAGTGCTGAGCCTGCTTCAGATGCTCAATCTCCCTCTCTGTCTGCCCCTCCCCTACTTGCAAGCGAGCACGCACTCACATGCTCGCGCGCGCTCTCTCTCTCTCTCTCTCTCTCTCTCAAAAATTAAAAATAAATAAATAAATGGCAATATATTTCCCTTTTAGGGCATTAGATTAGACAGGCATTAGATTAGATTAGGCAGTGGATTAGACAATATATATGTAGGGCACCTGGCTCATGGTAGGTATTTAATATATAATCAGGTCTTTTTTTACACCCTCACTCGCTATCAGACTAGCCCAAAACACCATCATTTCTAACTTAAACCACTGCAGTAGAGCCTGATTCCATGCATGCCCCACATTCTCCACACAGTAACCACAGTGAGGCTTCCTACAATATAAATCAGGCACGTCACTCTGTGGCTCCTTCCAATGGTTTCCCTTCCCTCAGCCTGGTAAGGCAGACACAACAGGCACCACCCCATCCACCGATCTCATCCCTCAATCTGATATTCCTACCTCTGGCCTCCTAGTGGCTCCTTGAACATGCCATACGCACTCTGGCTTTGAAGCCTTGCTATAGCTGAAAATCTACTGCCTGGAGTGCTCATCTGTTCATTTCTCATACTTCACTTCAATTGTCCGCTCAAACATTCCTTAATCAGTCCACATTAGCATTCTCTCTTGGCCCCGCCCATCGCCTTTTCCTTCCTTGTGATTTGCCCAGGACCTGGAGCAGAGCCTGGTATATAGTGAACCTTCAAAAACATTTGCTGCATAAAATGCATATTGTAATAATTTCTAAAATTCCTAGGTAGCATGCAGCAGAAGTGTAAAATCATGGAAAAACATTTTTCATTACTTTAAATTTGAAAATAAGAACATCTTTCATTAACTGAGTGCTTATTTACTATACACAGGCACCAAATTAACTAATTTGGTCCTCATGCAAAACATAAAATACAGGTATAATCATTGTCCCCGTTTGGCGGTTGAAAAAGCTGAGGTGAATTCAGACAGTTATGTAAGTTACCCAAAGGAGCATAGTAAATAACAGAGTCTGGTTTTGAATTCCAGAATTCCGGTTCCAGAGACTTATCTGAATCACAGACTAATTTCCAAAAGGAACTTCACAGCAAAAACACTCTGGTCTCCTCACAACATTCATTTTCTGGTAGGGTTCGTAAAATCATTTTGAGCTACTGTTACTATGTGTCGAATGATTTGTTACAATTCGAAGAGCATTTTTTCTTGTCATGTTAGGAAGGGTAAGAAATAAGACAGGACTGATTTCTCAGTCAGCCCACACTTGATAGTTCATATAGGTCTGAGGAAACGTAGCTCCTTGTCTTAACAGAAACTGTGTGAACTGCCCCTGTTCATCAATCACATAGTGGCTGTTTACTTGTCCCCAGGCCACATTTCTCTCCACAAGCCATCGGGGTCTTCCCCTTAGCAAAGCTAAAATGTGCAATGACAGATGAAATTTACGCTTCTATTTGGATATGAAATGCAAAACTGAGCTGGAATATCCCACTGTGGGAAAACAAACTTGGATCACTAATGAGACACAAAATTTATGCTTGATAAAACTCTCCAGTGTAAGACTCCATCAACTACTAAGAATCATGATAAAAATTCATACTTAGAATTACACCACAATTGTTCCCGTTCTTAGCTTTTTTTTTTTTCTGTTTTCTCATTTATACATTATTCTTTGTCTCAGTGGCCTTGTCACTTTTTGAGAAAATGGGTTAAACATGGAAAATAAATTGACAGAAATAATGCAAGGAGCAGTAAGAATTACTAGCAGAAGAAGGATGTATGTAACATATAACCCATGCTACAGTCTCTGCTGATTATGGAATTAAATCACTATGGACCCAGCTAGGATATAAGGGAAGAAAATACCAAGGAATTAAGATGTTTTTTTTAACTCCCTGAAAAAAGTAACCAAGTGGCTTATCTACACTGAACTTCAGTAAACTCACTGAAAATTAAACGAATTGCTTAGATCTCCCTTAACTCAAGTTCACTGAAGAACAATGTTGCCTGAGAATCATAAGACACCTATCAGAATTAGATTCAGGGGTTCCATCAATTTCTAAAAATCATTTTGAGAAATTTTGCATATGGACTTACGTATCAACTTTTCTGTGAAAATTTTCATATCTCATGCCAATTTTTCAAGGGAATCCATGACTTAATAGGGGTTTAAATATTATTAAATTAAATACTATTCCATATAATTGTGACAAAATACTTGGTATTTGATATTTGTGTATTTTATATGGACACATATACATATATACATATGAAAGAGCATTATAAGACATGCAATCAAACCTTTCCTTGGGGGAAAAAGCCATCCTACATAAAAGAATGTCAACCCCTCCTCTATCAAGAGGACAGCTTTTAAACTGCTGGCTTTATTAATGTGTTTAGTAAACAGACGTGTTCCTTCTGATCTTTATTTTCTTTTAACATGAAGGCATTTCTAAAATGGCTATTTATGACCATTTGGCTGTTTTATTATTTCTTTTCACATAAGGGCATTTCAGAAGGGCTGTTTAATTGAGCACCTATGCATACTAATTAAGGCTTTCTATGCAAATGCAGACTTTGGGTAGGACTAAAGTCTGTAAAGAAACTGAACGCTATAAAAATTATTATTTATTCATCAATCAAAATAAAACCAATTCTAAAATGTCAAATATATGTTAGGACACCCAACATAATTCTACTTTAATGTTGTTTTAATACCAAATATGAAATTATTATTTCTTTAATGTGTCCTAGGAGTTAATTTAGTTAGCTTACTAGGCAGTCAGTTCTTCACAGTCTTTTGCAAAGCACAGGTGAATAATAGTCTCATTTATGGCCAAGTAACTTTCTTAAACCGAAGATACATTGATTCTCATTGACTCACAGAGATGCTAATAGCTCAAAACACTATCACCAACATGACCATAGTTGCGTCATTTATTGAGGGCTGACTCACACTCTGCTAGGCATTTCATTTTCTCATTTGTCCTCACAGCAGCCCTTCAAGAGAGAGACTGAACTGCATTTTAGATGAGGTAAGCAAGTATTACCTAGATCTCCTTTCTGGGATGTAGGCTATTCCTACTGCCCATTCTTTTTTGTTGAAAGGGAAGAACTGATTTAACTTCTCAGGCAGGTATGCAGGCTCTGAGACACTCTGTCACCCGGCTAGCATATTGGCTCTTGAGAGGATCGATTAAAAAGCAATTGAACTACAGGACCAACAGAGTAGGCTTCCCGAGTACAGATGAGGAAGGAGCTCATTCAATCATCCATTATATTAGAAATTAGAACAGGCCCATAGACTAAAAAAAGCAATTGATATCCTAAAGGAAGAAGAAATACAGGACGCAGAGGCTTAATTCCCTGGAAAGTATCTCAGCTGGTTATTCTGTACTCCTCAGTTAAACTCCAGATAGCGTGTTTTTATACAACTCTTTTTTTTTTTGAGCAAGTAAAAATGTGACAAGTTAGTAAAATGCTGTTCAACTTTGTCTTTTCAGCCTAAAAGAACATGGCGCAGGATGGGAGGAATTGAAAATTAGTCTGCTGAAACTCTTGCCATGGTCTTAGATGACTCACAGAAAACAGCAAAACGCCTTTAAGAGCGGAGATATACAAGTGCAAATGATCTTCTGAAACGAAAAGAAAATACAGTGTATAAATGACAAAGCTGATAGTTCGCTATTGATTCTGGACAGGGCTCCAGGAAGGGTTTGGAGCCCTAAGAAGATGAAGTAAAGTATCAGGTTAGTGAATGGTTTAGCAAGCTCCTAAAATCTCTTCCAAGCCTGAAAACAGATGCATCCATGATAGACTAGTTTGAGTTCTTCTGATAAACATGGTCTCAGAACGGAGAAGAAAAATTCACTCAATTAGAACAGCTTCACAAAACTATCACAAGAAAGCAGTGTAGCCTGGTGGTTAAGAGTGAGTCCTCTGGATTTCATTCGACTTACTTCTGTTCTGCTACTTATTCCCGGTCCATAAACCTTCATCTAAAATCTTGAGGCCAGATAGTTTGAATTTCCTTTTTTCAAATGTTTATTTATTTTTTGAGACAGAGAGAGCCAGCGCAAGGGCAGGGGAGAGGCAGAGACACAGATGGGGACAGAGGATCCGAAGTGGGTTCTGTGCTGACAGGAGAAAGCCGGATCCAGGGCTTGAACTCACAAAATGTGAGATCATGACCTGAGCCGAAGTCGACATTTAACTAAGCCACCCAGGTGGCCCCCCCTGCTCTTTTTTAAACTTTAGTAAGGAACCACAATGAATATTCTGTATATTATGTTAATATTTCCAGCACCTGGTAATCAAACACAGTGAACTGCTTAAATATTCATACTAAATGGGTTTTTTAAAAAAGGCTACATATAGCCTGACTTCACTTTAACTCGGTTTCGGTCTCTGTAAATAAGGATTCATGTACCTGTACTTGTGTAACTTTAGGCAAATTATTAAATTGCTCTAGGCAGGTTATTTAATTCCTCTGAGCTTCAGTTTCCTCATCCTTAAAAGCAAGATGGTAATAGCAATTACCTTTCAGCAATTACCTTTCAATAATTTAATAAGATAGTGTTATGTAAAATACTTCATATAACACCAGGAACAATCACACTGTTAAACTTTATAAATACATTCATTTTACAACTTTTGTCCTAAACCAGTGGATTTCAACATTAACCATATATTGAAATCACAAGGGATCTTTAAAAAAAAAAAAATACGAGTGCCTGGGCTCCCCACCCTATCTATTACAATGGATTCTATCCCTGCTGGTAGGGACAGTGCCATGTAGAATGTTCAGTCCGATTAAGAACCACTACTGCAAATATATGGTCACAGAGACTCAAGGTTTTTGTATGTTTGTTTGTTATTTTAATAGCATTTAATGGCTATTTCTGACCAAATTCACCATCAAGAGAGGGAATGTCCAGATGTTGAACAAGATATGCCTGCCACTTCATATAAATAAATTGTCTTTCCATTATAAATCTCTTAGATCCGTTTAGGAGGTATGGGCTTAGATTAAGTTAGTAGGTATTTTCTCATAGCCTATTACTTTCGGGAAAACTGACATCACAAGTCTAGCCCCCAAAATAACAAGCCATCAAGGCTTAGGTCCAACGTATACCAAATATGAGGCTCTGACAGAGCACAGCACTTTCCTTGCGCCCTATTGACTCCACGTCCAATGGTGCTTTCTGTGAGGACACCGAATATCCAAACAGACAATGCTCAGACTGTATGAAAACAGAACTCTGACCCACAACTTCAGAAGCAACCAACGTGGAAACCCAAACCATAAATGTGCAGCAACTTGCCCAGAACTAACAGAATCTGGTCAAAGACTGCTAACCCTGCCCCACTTATTTTTTTTGGGGGGGGGGGGGGGGGGGAGCTGGCTTCTAACTCAGAACAAACCAAAGAAAGCCAACTCTGCTCCCCAAACCAATCACATAAGATGCCCCGTTGCTTGCCAGCCCACCTCCAGCTTCCCATGCCAACACCCTCCAATCACAGCACAACTGAAGCCTACCATGTGTCTCCCTCTATTGCTTTCCCGCTCCCCTCCTCACCTTTGAGCCCTGCCAAATTCAAGGGCTGGTGGCTGCTATAGAAAGCTCTGAATCAACAGCCTCTGTTTGTTTTTGTTGTTGTTGTTGATATGATCTTCATCTATTTCCACAAACAGTATAATAGATGAGGAACATGAATGTTAGGAATACAGCTCCATTTTCTGTTACCTTTCTCCAACTAGCCCCTTACTTTGTTAATTTTTAAACTGCGTGTTGAAGTATAACTTAAAGAAAAGTACGGAAGTGTCAAAATGAGTAAAGTTTCACAAACTACACGTACCTGTGTAATCAGCACCCAAGTGAAGAAACTTCTGTATCTAGCAGCAACACCCCCCCACCAACAATCTCTTTTGCTCTCTTCCAGCACTACAGTCTCCCCCCAAAAAAGAGCAACCTCTATGCTGTTAATACCATAAAGTAGTTTGGCCTGCTTTGTGCTTTACTGATATGGAATCAGAGAACAGTGTCTATATTTGGCGTCTAGCTTCCTTCTATGTCGTGTTTCAGTTTTCCTTAGTACTGCCTGTTCTCACTGCCACGTGATATTGCCTTACAATGCATGTACCATATTCCAGTGTAATAAATGTACCACAATTTATGTTTCCATTTTGCTACCAATGGACAATGGGTCATTTTCAGTTTGGAGCTATTAAAAATAATGCTGCTAGAGGGAACATTCTAATGCACGTCTTTTGGCAATTTACCTATTTCTGCCAGGAATGCATCCAGTAGTGGAACTGCTGGATTATACTGTATGCAGATGCGCCACTTTGATAGATACAGAAATTACTCTGTAATAATAATAAAACAAAATATCATGGGAGTCACGCACTGGTGCTCCACTAAAGGAAAGAATTTACTGTCCAAATAGGCACAGCTCCAACCTTGCATTTTCTAGCATGCTGTTGTTACTTTTAAGAGTCACATTTCTGGGGAGCGCCTGGGTGGCTCAGTCAACGTCAGACCCTTGATTTCAGCTCAGGTCATGATCTCACGGTTCATGATCTCAAGTCCCGCACCAGGCTCCATGCTGGCATTGCAGAGCCTGCTTGGAATTCTCTCTCTCCCCCTTGCTCTCTGCCCCTCCCCAACTCATGCTTGCTCGCTCTCCCTCTTTCTCTCTCAAAATAAATGAATAAACTCAAAAATTAAAGTCCTATTTTTTTTTTTTTTACTAAGGGGAAAAAATGCCACAGATATTATGCCAGTTTTACTTCTAGAAATAATAGGCTATGTGAAATGTGATTTACATCTACTGGAAATATATATACATCTGAGAATACCAGTGTAATAAAAGCATCCTTGGCTTCCTTTTTATGTAGTGTAAAAAGAGAAAGAAGCTGCTCGCATTTTAGGGAAGTTAAAATTAAGCAGGACAAACTTCTCACTTATATAAACAGCTTGAGGCAGGGAGCAGGTCAGATTCATCTTCATATCCCCTGTATCTGTACCTCAGGTACATAGGAGGCTCTGGCTGAATGTGGAATAAATGAATCCTCAAAAAGCCATGTCAGCTAATGTTCCCCTTGAAATGTTTTTTTAATGAGCTGGTAGGTTACTTGATAAAATTCATTACATCTGCCTTCCAAGCTCTTCCTTAGTTGTGTGAGCTTCTGGCCCCAGAGCACAGGGCTAAGAACCTGCAGACAAGCCGTGCCCCTCCGTGGGAGGCTGGAAAGAGCCTGAACTAAAAAAGGAAGGGAAGTAAATGTTTACATTTTACTCACTCTTCTTACACAGAGCGCTCACCTATGTATTCACAGAGGTGCCCTCCAACCCTCAGGCCAGAAGAATAGAGATTCTGCTCTAATGTGCTTATACCCAGAGTTGAGCACAACAAGGGATGAAAGCAAGACACAGATTAGCCTCCAAACCAGAGAGTTTCCGGAGATCACAGCATATTCATAGTAGCAGCTCCATGACCTGCGCTGGTAAAACAATTTGCATCTACCTTTACATTTCCTAAGACAAGTTTAGGTAAAAGTTCAGTGATCCGCTGTGGAGAGAACAAAACAGAGACAGAACTCCATGGTAAACAACTCAATTTTTTAAGATTTTAATATACTGCCACACACACATACACACAAATTACAGTGTACAATAAATAGAAATCAGCATGTCAGGAAAAATGTTCTTGGTCTAATTAAAAAGCAACTGCTCTCATTTTTATTCTGTACTCTCTCTCCACCTCACCTTATTCCAAACGTAAGAAAAAAATTATAACTCTAAAGGAACATTATTGCCCCAAATTCCACCATTGTAGTTCAGAAATATGAACTAATTTTCCTAATTCTTATAAAGTCATTGTTCAATTATATAATTTTCATAAATAATGTAATCAAGACGTGCACGATCTTTTTAAGTTTTTACCCCATGGAACAACACTATATACACTGAAATAAACATTTCAAAATATTTGGTTTTAAATTATATAATACTCTACCCAGTGGATACATTTGACTTCTAACTATTCCACCACTGCATGACCTTTAGACCACAATCTTTTCCTATTGCATGTTTGTGACTCTGCAGACTTTTTTCTACTTTATAAATTATTTCTTAAGGATACATGCCCAGCAACGGGAGTATGAGGCCAAATGGAATGAACACATTTACTGTCTCCAAAATAATTTGGACAGCTTTACAAACTTAATAGTGACAGAATTCAAATGTAAAACTAAGTAGCAGACGAAATTAGGATACCATTGTCAGTTAGCCCATACTCACATCACATTGATAAATGACATCTACAACATAAAGCTTTTTCATCTGGTTAATGCTCTCATAAAATGGTGCATATTTCAAAGTAACAAATGTTCACTTCTTTGTGTTGCCAACAAGACTGAAAATCCATCCATTTCCAACAGCAGACTGAGGTAAGATCTCCATGGAGGAAAAAGGAAAAAAAAAAAACCCTAACTTTTACTAAAAACACATCATGTGCCATACCTTATGCTACAGACTTTCTCATGTGTCATCTAATTTAAGGCTGAAAAGTATATAGTAACTACTTCTATTTTTACAAAATTCAGGGTAATGCACAGACCACGTTGTTTCTACTACAACAGCCCAAATACACAAGAAAAGAATTAATAAACCAATTACAAAGATGCTTCAGGACTTCTTTTTAAGCAGAAGTGTTGAAACATGAAAAATCAGTGAGCTAACGTCTGATCATATAGAAGTCAACTTTCTCTTTCCTGACTTTGAGCTAATTATAGGGGAAAAAACACTTTGTAAAATAGTATCCATACAGAAAAGTGTATAAATCATGATTTTTTTTTAATTTTTTTTTTCAACGTTTATTTATTTTTGGGACAGAGAGAGACAGAGCATGAACGGGGGAGGGGCAGAGAGAGAGGGAGACACAGAATAGGAAACAGGCTCCAGGCTCTGAGCCATCAGCCCAGAGCCTGACGCGGGGCTCGAACTCACGGACCGTGAGATCATGACCTGGCTGAAGTCGGACGCTTAGCCGACTGTGCCACCCAGGCGCCCTAAATCATGATTTTAACGAGGTACAAGTACTCATATGATGCACTTAGATCTAAAACCCAGAAATTACTAGCATTCCACAAATGTCCCTGTGCTCCAACCTTTAACACGAGAGATTAGTTTTGCCTTCACAGATGTTTTTTAAATCTAGCAAAGCTCTGATAAATTTGTTGTGACCTTTATTGAAGCATTCACTTAATTTCTGCTACCTCTTCTATTTCTTCACTGAAGAGACAAGTTTATCCCATGAGATCAAGTAAAGTGAACCTGATGAAAATAGTAATATCAAATGGGCACTGATCGAGACAGATTTTGAATGTCTATCACTGGCACATACTACACATTATAAGACCCTTTTTTCCTCTCCACTCATACAACCATATCAAAACCAAAAAGAATGTTTCACTAAAACAACTCAGAGAGAGTAGTTATATTTGCATAACATGATTTATTTCTGCTTAGTTCACTACCATCTGTTTTCATATTTTAAGTAGAAAGGTTTATACATCAAACAATCTTATATAACTTTTGCATGCTATTTTAAAGAGAAATTGGCCCAAATCTGGATTATTTTTTTCTATGTATATAAAGTTGTTTCTAAAAAGTAGGACGTAAACTCTCCACATCAGTATTTTTTTTTCAGTAGAAATAAATTTAAGGCCTTATCACAACTGTGATGACAACAATTGCTTGTTCCACTTACAATACATTGAAATATGCACAAAGATACATACTTCCTGACATCAACTGTTTTAATCTCTAGGTAAAACATCAAACATATACTGAACATAGGAGAAAAAAAAAAACCTTCAAAAATTTACTTTCATTAATGTTTATTTTCTCTGAAATGGCTCAAGATGTTTTTCCTAATGAAGAGTAAAATAGGGTAATGAGAAACTAGATAATTACTTTAATAAAAATGTTAGGATTTAATTACCAAAAGCATATATGTCATATACGCTAGTTCAAATCTTATACTATCTTAATAGGTTTTATACATTAAATGATATTTAGTTAACAAATTCAGCATCATATGAGACATACTTTTTTTAACTGCCTATTAACACATCTAAACCGTCATAGAGGTGGGAGTAGGGAATGTGATGATTTCAAATGTTTTATTTACATAAGCCTGATCATTTATCTACTTACATAAAAAATTAGATATTTGACCGTACATTATCTTCAACCAGCTGATGTCTTTGTTACATATTAGACTATTTTGAGATTTTTGAAATCATAGGCTTAGAATTTCCAACAATATCATTTTAGAAAAAGATAGTTTTTCTTCAGTCTTGGGAATTTTGCATTATTTGACCACCAGGGGGCCATAACTATCTTTGAATATTTTAGACAACCCACCTAGCAGAGAAAACTGAAAATGGAATCAATCACTTCATGAAAATTAACTAGTGAACATAAGAAAACATCTATTAACATAAAAATATGATTTTTGAAAGTGAAGGGAGTATGAATTACCTTGACTTGTCCCATATATGCTATGAACTTGGAAACAGAAAAATTTTCCTACTTCTCTTTCCAAAACTGGCATTTACCTATACCTTCTGGACTCAGATCTTCGCTTTAAACAGAATGAGTATTAGCTATGATGGTTTATAAGAGTTACTAATAAAGCTGTAATGGCTCGAGTGCCAGAAGTCACAACTTGGCAAATAATCTCTACTCAGTATCTAACTCAGTGACCGGAGGTGAAATGAAAACGAGTAAAATTACCAGGGCACGGTCACCAGGCTAAAGAAGCAAACTGAAAGATTACTTACAAGGGTATGTTTTAATTCTGTTCCTTTATCTTTTAATTAAATGACTCACAAACCAGGTAGAATGGCAAACTATACAAAGCAACTAAACCTTTTGCTCAAATATTCCCTATAGTACAACCAGCAAAATCAACTACTCCCTCTGCAGATAAAAACGTTATAATAATGCTGATCCCCTTAAAGAAACATTCTGAACCAGTGCTAGTGTAAAGTGGGAGTAAACCAATTATTTTGTAATCTTTTAGTCAGTGCCTGAGAAAATGTCATCTGGCACGCCAAGGGCAAATGGACTTTCATTGGAGAGGAGGAACCTTCTCCTGCAGCACTGGCTACATTACGAATTTGCTATATCAAATGATTCTTTAAAGGCCAGTAACCCATTCTATTATCATACTTTAAATTTTGTTATACCAGGTAAGTGAGGTGTTGATGGTGGTGATGACGATGACAACAATGACAACAACAGCTGGAATAACTAAAAATTAGTCATCTTAAGAACACTGATAGAAGATCCAGGTGCCTGGGTGACTCAGCCGGTTAAGCATCCCACTCTTGGTTTCGGCTCAGGTCATGATCTCATGGGTCATGAGATGGAGCCCTGTGTTGGGCTCTGGGCTGGCAGCACGGAGCCTGCTTGGGATTTTCTCTCCCTCTCTGCCCCTTCCCCCTCCCTCTCTCAAAATAAATAAACATTAAAATGTTTTTTCTTAAAAAAAGAATATTGATAGACGATCTATTGATGACTGTTCTAACTGTAAACTTTTATCTTCATTCTCATGATTTCATATTGTCTGAATTTAATTTTTCTAGGTTCTTCCTAAAATGTCAAGGAATACTGCCAAACCCCTCTGGTGGGTGGATATTTGAGTCTGGAGCAGGAGAGTTATAACAAGTCAATGGGCCACATATAGGGGACAAGATTGGCCTGGGGGTATTCCTAAAATGTCACTATTGAGGAGGCCCAATGATGTCTCTGTACCAATTACCGATATTTCCATGCCTCACACTTCTCATCTATGTCATGGAAATATACTCTCCACGTATCCTACTGATGACTGAGAGTATATCGCGAGCTGAGTAAGAGCCTTACAGGGATTAACACTATTAACCGTCCCAAAAACCTAAATGAAAGGTTTAGAAGTGAACAGAAAGGAGAGGGCTAACAACATTTGGCAACATTCTCATTCGTGTGGCGCCATGCTAACAAAAGATACCTGTTTGTTAAGGGGAACCAGTATTTAAGAAGAAACACACACACACACACACACACACACACACACACACACACACACGAGAGGAAAACCTTCTCTAGAAACTCCTAACAAGTTCCCAGGTAAATCTCGAATTATGGAAAGTGAAAACCAAGTTTCCAGGCAAGAATGTTATTTTCTACACAGAATTTAAGAGGCTTTGTATCCATTCTGTAGCACAGGCTCATTATCCTCAAATGGAAAACAGAAACAATGTGATTCCAAGAGCCAACCTGCATTAAAAACAGTACTAATCAATAGTGTACTCAGCATCTGTATTCCAAACTAGTAGGTGCTCTAGGCATGCATAACTAATGCACAGTCTTTCCTACTTGTTTTTCAAAAGACCTTCAACAAGTTGCACTTGACATTCACAAAAGAGCACATTCTCTATGATGCTATTTCTCTCTTTAGTTTTAAATTAAATGTGACATTCATAATTTACTCTATACTAACCAATTGTGTATCAGAAAAAAATTGACTTAGAGTAAGCATTTTCTTCACTGATTTAATTTAGAATGAGGAAATCAAACAATGCTATTAGAAGTTTTGTCCCTTGCTTTTTAGTAGTGTTTCTTACATTAGGCTTTTTTCTAAAAGTATCTAACTTGATGATCCAACACAAATAGAAGAAAACCCTTACTATTTATGAGTTCTATTTGACTGATATGTTCTTTTTTTTTTTTTTTAATTTTTTTTTCAACGTTTTTATTTTTATTTTTGGGATAGAGAGAGACAGAGCATGAACGGGGGAGGGGCAGAGAGAGAGGGAGACACAGAATCGGAAACAGGCTGGAGGCTCCGAGCCATCAGCCCAGAGCCGATGCGGGGCTCGAACTCACGGACCGCGAGATCGTGACCTGGCTAAAGTCGGACGCTTAACCGACTGCGCCACCCAGGCGCCCCTTGACTGATATGTTCTTAACAATATTTCCTCATGGCAGTTTCATGCCATAAAACTAATTTACCATCTACTGAAGGTGACTTTTATTCTAAAATTTAAATTTTTACATTGAAGAGGGAAATAAATTAATGAATAATTCCATTAGCAACAACTTGCTAAAGGAAATCTGTTTCCTCAGCAATGGTTGTACCCACTTACATTTCTCCCTGGGTATGCTAGTACAAGTATAAATAAAAATGGTCTTTATTTTAATGGTCCACGTATATCATATACTAACCACAGTAGAAATAAAAATTATCGCACTAATTCTATGACACTGTGCTTACAGTGAACATATTTTAAAGTGACAATTTCTAATAGCTGGTTACTTACTTATCCAACACTTACATAAATTACACAAGAAACTCAGAAACAGAAAAAAGAATACGTTCTAAGCCCTAAAAACAACTTCTCAAGGTATCGATCTTTTGTTAGTTTTTTTCTACTGGAATTATCTGGTATAAATAGGTTGTCTCAAAGCTTACTCATGTAACTCTTTGTTATTTTACAAGCAAATCATGACCAATCATTAAACTCACATGAGCATTTTGATCTCCTAATGGGATTATTTTCTGAATGCAAGGCAACTGGTTCAACTGGTGGCTTACCCAAAAACTAAAGATGTTAGCAACAAAATGAGATACAAAGCACACTTAGCCTCAATGACTTGAAACTGCCCTGAAAATGGACTTGAAAGTGCCTAAGAGTCTGAAATCTCCAAAACTTACATGTACTACAGGCTAGGAACTAGCTAACACCATAGGAGTCTATGAACATATAACTAACAGCCAGGTATGAACACGTTAGTGCCTCTTCTGGGTGATTTGCACAATCTTTGCAAACTTTTTTTGATCATCTAAATATTTTGGAGTCTGCCCCATTGTACAGCTCTAGATAACTGTGGGTTAGGAGAATAAATAACAAAACCTGCTATAAAATCAATAATTCCTTGAAATGATTTTCTTTTTCATTTGTCAGAAAATAACATAGACTCATTTGAAACATGGTGGCACATGTAGGGATGTGTCATCCATTCTGTCTGTAGCTATCCTATGATGTACACGAGGCACCTCCAATGGTTCAAGGCTTCTAGGCTTTCGCACATATTTCATTTTTTCCCATAGCCTCTCTTCTATAATCTGTTGAAAGCTAAGATTACGACACATAATTCTGAGACATCCATTAGATATAAACTAATGGAGCTCTGTATTAAGTTTGATTTAATTGAAAATATATATAGAGAGAGAGAGAGAAACAAATTGAGAAAGTGTCTTCAGTAAGTCCAATATAGCTAAAGATCTTCTCTAACAACCACAGTGAGGGTGACTATAAATTATTTTTACACTTGCCTAACAGGAAATGCCCATGGGAGGGATCCATTTTATGGTCTCCTTATATTCTAAGATCCCAGAAAATTACAGGTAAAGAATTTTGTGGAACAAACAACCTGCCAACTGTCAACAAACAGCCAGTGGCCATGGATCCTTAACACTGGAAGTTCTTGTTAATAAGAAGTGATCTGGCCTCTGGACTTAGCCTCCCCAGTTTATACTCCCAGATCTATAATTTTAAAAATCAGTGTGATCCACTGAATTCTCTCTGTTGCTGCCTGCCATTTTGGGGAAAATCCCAAATTCTTTAATGTGGCATTCTTGTTGCTACCAAAAAGACACAGGGAAGAATAATTCTTTCTTCTATAGAGTTTCCCTATTTCCACCAAATTATGTTTTGTTTCCAAACATGTTTTTCATTCATCATTCCCTAGGTCAGGCAGTAACAGTACTATTCTTTCTGCTGGCCCAGGACAAGTAATCACTCCTGTGCTTGTCAGAACCATCCACACAATTCTAACAGTCATAGCCAATATTAACCACAGACTCACATGTCTGTTTGCCAGAAGAGTCTATGGGTTCTTTGACAAGAGGAATCTTGACGTAGATACTTTTGTATTTTCAGTGCCATCACTATGTCTGCTATACCACAGACATTCCTTAAATGCTTGTTGAACTGAAACATTAAATAATATCAAACATGTAGTGGGCTCTGACGGATCTTTGTTGATACACTAGATGCCGCTTGAAGTCAAACATGGCAATTGAATTCATTCATCTTATTCTCAAAACTCATTATAATAATATTTGACACATGATAGATGGGCAAACAACATCTCTGTTGAATGATGTATTAGGAAATGGACATTTTGAGATAAATAAAATATTACTAAGTAATAGATTCTTAGGAAGTTCCTTATAATATGTTGGAAGTCAATATATTTAACTGATAGAAAGGAAAGAGCAATCCAAGAGACGCTCTAGTAATAACTATTTTTAGTTTATAATAGTATTTCAGTTACACCCATCACTTTTTCCCCTTTTCTCTGAACTAATTTAAGAGAAACACAATGTGAATTTAAAAATACTATTGTGTCAGGAAAACAAAAAAAACATTAAAGAGGATGCTGCTAGTAGAAAGCTAGATCTTTTTGCCTCTAAATGAAAATAACAGTCAAAAAAAAGCTATATGTGGGCCTAATGTGACAAATTTAGAATATGTCCTTTTAAGAGATCAAGCCCACATGAAGGCACCATACGAGAAATAAAATTTTAGCTCCACTCAATCATGACTCAGTGAACCAATAATTTGAAATATTCAGCAGACCCAGTTCCTTGCTCCAAAAACTCCACTGCTACAGTTATGCCTCCCTGTTTCTTCCAAGTTTCTTTTCATTAATAATGATACCAGTAGCAGCTAAAAATAACTGTGTTATCTGATATTTCATTTCTTCTAGTAAATATATTGTTCTCTTTGGTGTGCATTTATGTAGTACAAAGCTTTTTCCTTAAAAAAGGGGGGGGGGATGGTAAATGTGATGGGCTCTGCATTGAGAGTAGAGGCTGCTTGAGATGCTTTCTTTCTTTCTCCTCTTCCTCTCCCCCTCTCCCCTGCTCATGCTCTCTTTCTCTGTCTAAAATATAAACAAACAAACAGACACACAAACAAATAAATAAAAGATGGTTTTGAGGTGGAGGTATTGAAATGCCTCAAGAATAGAGCTGAATTAAGAGTACGCAAACTGACGGATCCAAATCAGTCCTTAAAACAGCTATACTTTGGTCTCAGGATAATAATTCCACAAGATGTATGGTAGGACTAGGACTGACATAACTCACACGTATACTGAAATGAACATTTCAGATTTTCTCAGGAGTTATTAACCTGATTATGAAGCAGACATCTTTATAAGCTTTATTAATGGTTTAGACTAACAGATTCTTACTTACAAAAGATAAAACTATGTCTTTGTATTTCCACATTCTGACCTAATTACTCTTCTCTTTTCTGTGCGTTGCTCTGCCCACTGTGAAGAAGTGCTGACCGGGACTACATTTTGCACCAATTCAGGGACTTCAGGAGCTCCAGGGAGCTGCTTAAGGTCAGACCCGCTTAAGGTCAGGCAGCTAAAGAAAAGCCGGAGCCCCACAAAGCAATTTCAAACATCCTGGGAATACTTCCTTTGTTGGATCCATCTGGGGATTCATGACAAAAGGAGTCCCAGGAGATCTACTTGTACCATCACCATCTCATCTTTCATATCTGAATCTCTTAATCATTCTAGAATACTAAAGAGACCGAGAGGAAGAATGAATGTGTGTGTCTGTGTGCCTGTGCATGCACTGGTGCTAACAACAGAAGGAAGGGAAGGGAGGGGGAGACAAGGTCAGAAGGGTTAAGGCTGGGCCCAAGCACACATATGTGGAATTAATTTCTAGGTTTGGTGCAAATATGGTTACATCAACAGTATGAATTTAAATATAACAGCAAGCTATCAGCATAAATAAATGCTATTCTCTTTAATTCCTCTAGGAGGAAAAGTGCCTCACTATTCATAGTATCGTTGTATTGAAAACCCTGGTACAGGAGAAAATATAATTTCCTGGGCTGTAAGAGCAGAATTATGAGGACACCTCCTCAAGTGCTTTTAGGCATCAAAATAATATTGTTTCTAAAATAATTCTCCAAAAACCCTCAATTCTTGTATCTTCATAAAGAAGATAAAGCTGTCATCAAAAGGTTACTATGAGGCTTGAATGAAGGGGAAAAAAGGTGAAAACGTCTAGTATAGTGCACGACCTAGATTAGGGATTAATTGACATTATGTGAATTTGAATACCCTTAAAGCAAGGTTAAACGAAAATTTCATTGCCAAGAATGAATAATAATGGATTAATAGTATAGAATAGCATGTAATACACTATACACCCAAATAGTAATGCAAAATGTTTTAATCAATTATCTAACTTGAGACATTATTATCTTCAGCAGACAATATTCTAAGATGTAAAACTAAAGAAATTTTTTTTTTAATTTTTTTTTTCAACATTTATTTTTGGGACAGAGAGAGACAGAGCACGAATGGGGGAGGGGCAGAGAGAGAGGGAGACACAGAATCGGAAACAGGCTCCAGGCTCTGAGCCATCAGCCCAGAGCCCGACGCGGGGCTCGAACTCAGGGACCACGAGATCGTGACCTGGCTGAAGTCGGACGCTTAACCGACTGCGCCACCCAGGCGCCCCAAGAAATTTAAAACACAGTTAACAGTGGCCATGATACTACAAGCAATTCTCATAATGTTAACTAAACATCTTATTTGTTTCATTTTCAACTTCACTGCAACTACTTCATTTTACTGTTAGACAATGAATTCTATTTGTGGATTTTAAGTAATATACACTCATTTATCCTAGGAAGATTTTTTGTGTTGTATCTTTTTAAATAAAGACTTTTTTTGCTCATATATTAGCTAGTATTAAGTCATGTATAGCAGTAATCACTGAAAGAACATGCCTCTGTCAAATGCAAAAGATCCTATTCAATAAATCAAATAACACGTGAGGGATTTTCATTATATAAAACAAAAAATTTTCCTTCTTCAAATGGACTCACTGTGTTGATTTTTTTTTTCTTGATTTATTTTGTATTATATACATCCACATGTTCCAAATCAGTGTTGAGTCAGGCTCATATTGACTTTATTGCAAAAGAAAAAAAATACTTTGCAAAAGTAATGGAACTGTATTTCATTCACATTTTATTAAAATTAAGAGCATGCCTTAAAATCATGTAGTATCAAAGTTAGGAAACAGTTTCTTGTACTATAAAAGTCAATCTTGTTTTAAAACCACAAGTTAAATTTTCGAGGTAATCTTTAAATTATTTAAAACTTGGATATTCAACTCTGGAAAGTTATGATACTAAAATATTTTGGTATATGTTAAATAGATAAGTGTGATCTCAATATCTATTTAAATTGTGTACCAAAATATTTTAAACTGTGCTGTTCTGATCATTTTTTTTTTTTAAATAATAAAACCAAGCCTTTAGGGGCACCTGGGTGCCTCAGTCAGTTAAGTGTCTGACTCTTGTTTTTGGCTCAGGTCATGATCTCACCATTGGTGAGTTCAAGCCCCACGTCAGGCTCTGTGCTGTCAGCTTGGGATTTCTCTCTCTGCCCCTCCCCAGCTTGCTCTCTATCTCACTCTCAAAAAATAAATAAATAATTAAAAGAAAACAAACAAACAAACAAACAAACAAAAAAACAAGCCTTTAAACATGGCATGGGAAACTGAACTGGTTCCCTCCATTTTGTTTCAATATACCCTCCACCATCCCACCTTCCACAAGCACCACTAAAGAAAAAGTTTTATTTATAATACACCTTTCCAAAGGAGAGAAGAAAGAAGAATCCTTGCTGGTTTTCATTATAAAATCATTTAAAAGTCAATTCTGCAGTATACTTCATACCTCGTCAATATTTTTCAGAGGTTTTCAAATATACGTATTAGACATACCGTTGGTTCAAATCTTTTGCTGCAATGAGGAAACATTTCCAACTGGAACATATCAGCGACCCAAACATTTTCATTTTATTACCAGGAATTATTATCAATTTATAATTGAAATAGCCCTTACTGAATAACAACCAGTTGCCAAGCAATACGGTGTTTTATACAACGTATGTATCTCTTTGTATATCTCTTTTAATCCTCACAATAAACCCATGAGCAAGGTGTCATGCTCTGCATCAGAGGTCAGAGGCTGAGGCACTCGAGGCCACGTGACCCACACACCCTCACACAGCACCACCTGGTGCAGCCCAGACTCAAACACACAGAGTTAGACACCAAATCGCAGACCTTTAACCTTTATTCTATACAACCCCGATGCCAAATCATAGAATTATTTACATTAAGCTCCAGCTTGTGAATTTTTTAAAGTATGGTTCCTAGTTCTTGCATTTAAATGTCAAAATTTCCATTTTCAAAGGTGACCAGAAATCCCATACTGGCTTCATAAAGGGAATAAAGACCAAAGACTTTCAAGAATTTTCTAGGCTGAGCTCACTATTTTTCCACAGACTAATTTGGAGGTATAAAGCCTTTCATATTTCACCTTGATTTGTATCTTAAAATGAGAGGGAATAGAGTTTTTATTCATTAATTAATATGCACATTAATGAGATAATTTGTGGGTTTTATTATTTTTCAAAGGCATTGAGCTTCTCCAGGGAAAATATCTCACAAAGTTCATTCTTGTTATTAAAAATGCCATTTTTATCTCAATGGATAAATATTTCCTGTGTATATTCATTTATTAGGATTTTAATCAGCTTTAAATTCAAATCCTTCATGACACTAAGGGATGAGGTATCCAAACCTTACATACAAATCCTTTTATTTATCAAAGAGGTTTCTCTAATCCCCTAAGACAAAAGGGAGAAAGTGAGCTTGAGAAACAAAGAAATCTACTGTAACTGTTAATCATAATTGCATTTCCAAATGGTCTTCACAGACATTTTATGTGCATATTCCATGTGTACAGTTTTACTTTTCCACTGTAGACCAACAGCCCTAACTTAGGTTAAACTAAATCAGAGAAGAACTTCTAAGAGATGTGCTTCCAGCCCACGTGCAAGTAAAATAATAGCATGGCCAAATGTCTTCACATCAGGTGAAATGAAAGGAAAATGAAATTAAACGAGGAACAAAGCCAGAAATAAAACACAGAATGCTCATGATTAAAGAAAGGTAATAGCGACAGAAAAACAAGGTCACATGAAGGAAAATCATTGCCAACACAAGTAAAGTTCTTCAATACTTTGGATTTTTTTTTTAATTTTTTAAAATTTATTTATTTTGGGAAAGACAGAGAGAGTGAGTGGGGGAGGGGCAGAGAGAGGGAGAGAGAGAATCCCAAGCAGGCTATGTGCTGTCAGCACGGAGCCCAATGTGGGGCTTGAACTCGCGAACCATAAGATCATGACCTGAGCCACTCTTAACTGAGCCACCCAGGTGCTCCAGGAATTCTGGATGTAGTGCCCACTCTTGCAGATTTCCTCTATGTGTAGTATATTTAAATTTTTACAAGTAACACATGTTATCTTATTTGACTTCATAAGTACATTGTCAGTAGCTTTCATTATATTTCCCTATGCCATTCATGAGTAATTTACTACACAACGTCACATGTGCACATGGGTGGCAGGAGCAGGGCATGTCACCAGTCGTCTTATTAATTTAATGTTTTGTAGTACACTGAGTGTAAAAATGTGTGTGTGTGTGTGTGTGTGTGTGTGTTAAAACTGAAGCCTGATTCTTATCAAGTTACACCTATTCCTTTATATAAGACCTCTCTGGTTTTTTCTCTTCTAAGTTTATTTAGACATCAGCTTATTTCAAATGGGTCTTAAAAATTTATTGAAAATTTTCTGGAGAATCTGGGGGCAAACACATAGAGCTAAACTGAAGCACCAGAGTAATATAAAGAAATCTCAGAAATAAATAAAGAAAATGCAATGCGAGGCAATAGAAAATATTAACGCACAAACACGATTTTATCTGGAGATAGATAACATATATTTCTTACATTAGATGAAGTGCTAAACGAGAGGAGGCAAAGCAGTATTTCAGGAGTACCTTAAAAGTTGTGAAGGGTGTGGCTGCATGGTCATAAATGCACAAATTCATCGTCAGTAAGGTGCATAAATTGATGGCTTCATAAAGTATACCCTAGAGGTCTGTGTTGAAGAATAGCTCAAAGAGCAAAACACCAAAGCCTCTAAAAAATCTATTTCCAAAATCTTTCCTTAACAGTCCCAGCTTTCCAACTGTAACGTACATAAACACAATTACCAGGATTATTTTAATTGTACAATTTTCACCATGTTCTACAACAGACAATTACAATGTGCTTTCCATCAAAATCATATGAATTATACATGTGAAAAAAATCTTTGATCATTACTGCCTCTCACACTTGGGGAAAGTGTAATAAAAGTGAAAATTTAGCAATGGCTCAAAGCTGATTTTCCAAGAAAGCATGAAGCATCCTCCAGCATGTCCACTCAAATGTAGGGAGCAGCGCGGAATGCAAGCAAGAGATGAAATGTGTTGCCCGGGCAGCAATTCCATGGCAAACCTCATGCGGGCCACGGAACATGAATGTTTCATAGTATCAATGATTATGGTCTTACTCAAATCACAGTAATCAGAGTTGAGGCAAAATTCTCTGAATCTCTTTGGGCTTACAGCTTGCTCAGCCCTGCAATGATGCATGATTGTTTTTATCTCAAATAAATCTCTGGATAATTCTCTATTCATGCAAAAGTCTCCACTGTACAACTGAAATTCACCTCTAAAGGCTTTCAAGGAGAACAGAACTTTGTGGTTTGGTGTTTCTTTGGTTTGGAGGAAAAGCCCAGTAATAGAATAACTGTATGTAGTAAAATTGGGTGAAGATACTTGTTTTATAAATAATAGTGATGGGGCGCCTGGGTGGCGCAGTCGGTTAAGCGTCCGACTTCAGCCAGGTCACGATCTCACGGTCCGTGAGTTCGAGCCCCACGTCAGGCTCTGGGCTGATGGCTCAGAGCCTGGAGCCTGTTTCCGATTCTGTGTCTCCCTCTCTCTCTGCCCCTCCCCCGTTCATGCTCTGTCTCTCTCTGTCCCAAAAATAAATAAACGTTGAAAAAAAATTTTTTTAAAAAATAATAATAATGGAACCCCAAATCTTGCTAAAGGATAAGCATTCTTAAATATTCAGTAATTTGACATGTTGCAAATTCTTTATCAGCTACACACACACACACACACACACACACACACACACACGAGTTTAGAAAACCCTTGTTAGTTATGTAAAATTCATTTAAACAAAAGGTGATCAAATCGCCTTTTTCACTTATGAGAAATTAGCAACATTAGAGAATGAAACACATGCTCATGGTTTCTTATAAAAGTCCTGATAACTTCACTCTTTAGCATAGCAGAAACTATATGTTAATATTTGAACATATTTTCTTTGATAGTTTATAAGCATTTTATTTAATGTTATAGATGTGTTCTACACACCTGTATATAAACTTGTGGCCTCACCTTATTAAAAGGTCAGGTGTTTATACTATCTGTGTATATTGAACCCATTGCATTCAGGGCAAACCTATTTCAGGTTATCCTAGTAATAATAGCCCTTCAGAGCACTAAGCTTCTGTATCTGGGAACCCTCATCAATCACTATGTTTTTTAAAAAAACAAAACAAAACAAAACACCTTAATGTATTCATGTATTTTATAAGTGTTTCATGTTCATTATAGAAAAAAACTAGTGGGGTGCATGGGTAGCTCAGTAAGTTAAAGATCCAATTTTGGCTCGGGTCATGATCTCAGGGTTTGTGAGTTCGAGCCCCGCATCAGGCTCTGTTCTGACAGCTCAGAGCCTGCAGCCTGCTTCGGATTCTGTGTCTGCCTCTCTCTCCGCCCCTCCCCTGGCTCGCACTCTGATTCTCTCTACAATAAATAAACATTTAACAAAAGAAAAAGAAAAAAACTAGTAACTACTAATAAGCAAAATGAGCAACTACTCTACAGACCACTCATTATCTTAAAGTATGCATTATATATATATATATATATATATATATACACTTTCACATTTTATGCATATACAGAGCTATTAATTTATACACTTAATTTCAAATATTTTGTCACTTTAAAAATATACCATGTAACTCTTCTGCTCACATTGTGGCAGCATGTGAATATATTTTCAGGTCATAAAGAGTGGTACCAGGGCACCTGACTGGCTCAGTCGGTTAAACATCTGACTTTTGCTCAGGTCATGATCTCAGTTTGTGGGTTCGAGCCCCACGTCCAGTTCTGTGCTGACAGCTCAGAGCCTGGAGCCTGCTTCGGATTCTGTGTCTCCCTCTCTCTCTGCCCCTTCCCTGCTCGCGCGCGTGCTCTCTCTCTCTCTCTCTCAAAAATAAATAAACATTAAAAAAAAAGAGTGGTACCATAAACATACACGATTTTTAATGAACCAAAACACTCTTATTTATACCAAAACATCTAAGAAACATCACAGAACATTTTTTAGCACTGCATGAGAAGAATTTTATTTTAGAAATTGTAAGCGTAGGATAAAGTTCCTTCTTTAAGCCGTGTGTGTGTGTGTGTGTGTGTGTGTGTGTGTGTGTGTGTGTGTGTAGAATGTTGGATGGGGGCAGGAGGGCTGAAAGAAGAGATTTTTAGCTGACAGAACAGTTGAAATTACCTGTACAAGCTTCTCCAGCTGGACGTTGTTCTATAAAAGTGTTTAAACTTATTTTGGGGAATATTCAGATAGCTCGGATCTTTATGAAAAGGGCAAACCATCTTTGGCTGGTGATAGAGACACACATACCTATGGGACAGTGAGATAGAATTCCGGTGCCCTTTTGGCTCAATGCTATCAGTTTTGTTTATCAGCAAACTTCACTTACCCTCCCTTCCCCATAACTGAAGAGAAAGCTCCCACACTAGGGTCTTCTTCCAGTTGCCTTGGACCACTGCTTGTCCAGAATTACCAGCTTTGAAAAGACAGGAAGCCACAACGTACTGGACAGAGTATAAGCTGGAGTTTAGGGCTGCTGACCACGTTAGCTTACCTTCTCTTATTGTAGATCTCTTGGAGATTTTTAAAATGGGGATTTGGAGCAATCCCCAAATGAAATAACATTTCAGCAACTAACTAATTTGGAATTAAACTACACTAATCATTTTCAAGCCAATTTGAGTGTATAACTCTTCAAGTAAAAGTGGAGGGACCAACTGCTCCCCACAGAGCCCCCTGAGCTCAGCCATGCAACATATTCACTCCTGTGTCAGTTGTGTTGGTGCTCGGTCATGGAAACAGGCTCACTTGATTTGATGGCATCAGATAGAAAAAATATATATTTTTTAATTATTAACTGTAAGTAGAGAACCTCCATGACTGTTTTCATCTAATTTGTTAGATTTCCCTGGGACAAATTTAATTAATGTTTTAACATTCTACATTCATTATTCAGTAATCCTGAACTTTGGAAAGGGAATGTACAAAGAACAAATCTGAACTCTATGAAATACATACACACACACACACACATGCACACATACATACATACATTCAACTATACAGACAGTGGGAGACAGAGAGAGATGAGACCTAAGCTCTTCAAACAATAAACTTCCTATTTTACAGGAAATGAAAGTACAAAGTAACACAAACGTGTAAAAAGACCCTGGTATACACAATGGACACCAAGCAGCTTATAATGCACCCAAGCTAACACTTTAAAATGCTGAGCAGGCCAAGCAAAGAATGTCTGTAGATGTCACACAGGCTCTCTTGTAGATTCTAAGATGCCACAGGTCATGACATGTGTATTAATAATAATAACCACACTGAAATAAGTGATGAAGTACTTCGTGCAGTAGGTTAGTGACGTCCACTTAGGAGTCAGGCATTCACTTTGGCTGCTTTTCCTAAGTTGTTGGCAGATTTCCAAGGATCCATACACACTGCCCATGAGAGTTCTCTTTTCTAATGGCCTTCCTTTTGGAAGACTGATAACCAGGGACAAGGGCACTTCTGATCACCTGAGAAAACAAGGAAGCTCTCTGGCTCACACAGGAACTAAACCCAGCTAAGACCAGATTTGACTGGTGCTACTTGTTTTCCCAAACACTTTGTTCTCACGGTCATTTAAAAGAGGATTTTCATAATTGTGAAAATATAAGAGGGAAGATTAGAATCTATGTTTTCCTATTTACAGGCTAACACTTCAAATAACCAAGTGATTCATTTTCCAAAAATCAAAGGTGACACGGTGAACCCAAGGTAGTAATATTTTTCTTGCACTTGATGCCATTTGAAACATGATTATTTGGATCAGTTTCATAAAATGAGCACAATATCAAAATGTTGCCCAACTCAGCTATGAAAAATAGTATTGGTACAGTCTACCAAAACTCTGCTATAGTGGGGTGCCTGGGTGCCTCAGCCGGTTAAATGACCAGCTATTGGTTTCGGCCCAGTTCGTGATCTTACAGCTTGTGAGCTCAAGCCCCACATCAGGCTCTGTGCTGACAGTGTGGAGCCTGCTTGGGATTCTCTCTCTCCCCCTCTGTCTCTCTGCCCATCCTCTACTCGCACTCTCTCTCTCAAAATAAATAAATAAAACTTAGAAAAAAAATCTGCTATAGTACTAGCAAGGAGAAAGGGTGGTTCCTTGAACACAATAATGAAAAAACATTGATACTAAGGTTGTTCTCGTGAGAGAGAGGCCAAAAATCCTCACTTAAAATTAAATATAGAGGCTTTCCACTTTCTTTTTTTAAAATTTTTTTTTCAACGTTTTTATTTATTTTTGGGACAGAGAGAGACAGAGCATGAACGGGGGAGGGGCAGCGAGAGAGGGAGACACAGAATCGGAAACAGGCTCCAGGCTCTGAGCCATCAGCCCAGAGCCCGACGCGGGGCTCGAACTCACGGACCGCGAGATCGTGACCTGGCTGAAGTCGGACGCTTAACCGACTGCGCCACCCAGGCGCCCCGAGGCTTTCCACTTTCTAAGGTGTCACGGAAGCACAGAGGAGGAACGCCGTAATCAGTAGATGCCACAGTGGTAAAAGACAGAAGAAATACTTCAAAGAGACAGTGTCTTAGTCCATTCTGGTTGCTATAACAAAAATACCATAAACTGGGTGCCTTATAAAAAACAAACCTTGGGGCGCCTGGGTGGCTCAGTCAGTTGAGCGTCCGACTTTGGCTCAGGTCATGATCTCACGGTTCATGAGCTCAAGCCCCGCGTCGGGCTCTGTCCTGACAGCTCGGAGCCTGGAGCCTGCCTCCAATTCTGTGCCTCCCTCTCTCTGCCCCTTCCCTGCTCACGCCGTCTCTCTCTGTCTCTCAAAGATGAATAAACGTTAAAAAAAAAATGTTTTTCGGGGCGCCTGGGTGGCTCAGTCAGTTAAGCGGCTGACTTTGGCTCAGGTCGTGATCTCGTGGTCCGTGAGTTCGAGCCCCATGTCGGACTCTGTGCTGACAGCTCAGAGCCTGGAGCTTGTTTCAGATTCTGTGTCTCCCTCTCTCTCTGACCCTCCCCCGTTCATGCTCTGTCTCTCTCTGTCTCAAAAATAAATAAAAGCTAATTTAAAAAAAAAAAAAAATGTTTTTCAAAAAACAAACCTTTAAGGACTCCTGGATGGCTCAGTTGGTTGAGAGTCGAACTTCAGCTCAAGTCATGATCTCATGGTTCGTGGGTTGGAGTCCAACGTCGCACCCTGTGCTGACAGCTGAGAACCTGGAGCCTACTTCGGATTCTGTCTCCCTCTCTCTGCCCCTCCCCAACTCGCACACGTGCGTGCGAGTGTGCGCGCGCGCTCTCTCTCTCTCTCTCTGTCTCTCTCTCTAACATAAACAAACATAAAAAAAAAAACACCTTATCTCTTATGGTTATAGAGGCTGAGACATCGAAGACTGTGGTGCCTGGCAACCTCTGTTTCTTGTGAGGTTGTCTAGGGACGTCTTTTCACTGTAACTTTATATGCAGAAGAAACAAGAGAGCTCTCTTGGGCCTCTTTTACAAGAACACTGATCAAGGGCTACATCTTCATGATGTCATCACCACCCCATCTCACCTTCTGATACCATCACATGAGTCATTAGGTTTAAGTTTCAACATGGGGCGCCTGGGTGGCTCAGTCGGATGGGCGTCTGACTTCAGCTCAGGGCATGATATCACAGTCCGTGAGTTCGAGGCCCACATCGGGCTCTGTGCTGAGAGCTCAGAGCCTGGAGCCTGCTTTGGATTCTGTGTCTCCCTCCGTCTCTGCCCCTCCCCTGCTCATGCTCTGTCTCTCTCTGTCCCAAAAATAAATAAACGTTGAAAAAAAAAAAAAGAATGGGGAGAGCATGGGACAATCTGGGAATTCTTCACAGGAACACACAGCTGGGTTAAGAGTACAGCAGGGAATAGATTGGAGATGAGGCTGAAAAGGTGTGCAAGAGCCAGATCATGAAAGATGGATTTTGCCATGTTAAAGAAAGAAAAGACATGTCCTTGGCTCTGACCAACTTCATGTGCTGGTGTTATATTTAGCACATCATCTTCAGCTTTGCCAACTTCATGGTTGCACAATGGCTAGAAAGAGAGCTGAAATCATCCTTGCTTTTAGCCTGTGGAAGGGTAAGGGTAACATGCTCCTAATTATCAAACAATATTCCTGAACTTAACTCTATCATCAAGCAGGAATCCTGTGCTGATTGGTTTTGTCAGATTTTATCTCCAATCCTGAAGTAAGTTGGTCCCAAACCATCAGAACCCACTCATGCAGCTGGACCTAGCATCAATCCAACCTAAATTTTATGATTAGTATGGTAGGGGAGCTTTGAGAAGGGGGTAAGTATGGAATGAGTAGTGAGTAGGCAACCAGCAAAACAATCTCTACACTTTTCCTGTAATAATGAAGCTTGAAAATATGTGCAGAGGTGCCTGGGTGGCCCAGCCAGTTGAGTACCTGACTCTTGGTTTCAGCTCAGGTCATGATCTCACAGTTTATGGGTTCAAGCCCCACACTGGGCTCTGTGCTGACAGTGTGAATCCTGCTTAGGATTTTCTCTCTCTGCCTCTCTCTCTCTCTCAAAATAAATAAATAATCTTTAGGGAAAATATTACATGAGGAGAGAAAAAGAGAAGTCAGAGCTGGGCCTATACAAATGAACGCTCATAAGGGGCAGGTAATTTGTTTCTTAAATACCATATAAATAAGACTTACCATTGCCTACTGATATATCCTAAAGATTATTCTCTTCTTTACCTTATCATGTAACTTAGGACAAGGTAATTGTTAGGGCCCCACAGTTAAGAGGGTGATCACTATTACAGAATGAGTCTAAACTTTAACTGTTCTTGCTTAAACAATGACTTAATGTGTCACAGATCTCACACTTGCATACATATCAATTTCTAACACTACAAGAAGACATTTTAACTTAATTTCATATTCAGCATTCTGTTTTCAGTACACAGCATTCTTCTAGGAAATTAAGTATTGGCTTTTTTGTATATCCTTGTCTTCTTAAAAAGATCTATGGTTCACTGATAATTTCCAATACCTATCATTTGAAATTTTGTTTTCCAGCACTATCATTTTTTTTCCCCAAGACTATCATGACAATCAAAAGTCACTTCCCACTTTACCACAAGAATATCTCAGGACTCGATTTGTATCATTTTTAACCATCATTTTCCCAGATATTTTTAAATGTTAAGAAAGTCTGCTACACATATTTATCTACGTCTTGAGACAGGATCAATAAGGAGAAGTCCTAAGAAACATAACAAGTCAGTTATCTCCCTTTGAATTCAAAAATCTTCGGCGCTCGCTTTGGCAGCACATACACGGAATTCAAAAATTTTCATTAAGGCATGGGATATAATAAAGAATGTTGATCTCTCATATTCTTCCATATCTCCCATCTCTCAATGCCATGAGGCAATAAGAAGTTCCCGAACAATATTAAACATAGCCAGAAATACCACCGGTTTGTGCCATCTACAGAATTTCCACATCTTTAAAGGGCTTATATATAATAATGGTCAGTGTACTAGCACCTAAAATAGTTGCTGTTGTGATATCAGAAAACAATGAGATTTTAAATCTTTCACTAAGAATAATCAGGAGAGGGGGCGCATAGGATTGGCATACTGGAAAACTGTCAATATCCTCGCACGAGTCTGGGTTACACTGCTGTAAACATCTGTCAAAACTCATTCAGTTTCACATGAAATTTATCTATTTCATTGTACACGAATTATACCTCAAATTAAATACATACGGACATATATGAAATAATCTAAAAAAGTACAATATATTACCACTGTGACATTGCAATTAGATCCCTATAAAGCACTCGATTGAGCCGGAATTCATTCTTCCATTTCCTTTCTAGGCTATGTAAGTGATTTGGTGCTGCTCTGCCCTCTTTTTATTTTCAGAATCAAACATTAAAAACACTTTTTCAGCTTTTTATAGGCCACATGTTAGGTTTATTAAAATAACTCCCAGGTTAATTAGGAAATATCCACAGGCCCATTAGTGGTTATACAACTTGGAAGGTGTGGGAGACAGAATGCAAACCTGGACCTGCCTGCTGCTAAACGCCTAGTTTCCTAAGCACAAACATTTTCTTGTTAATGAACATTAACATTTTTTTTGTCAATGAAGTTATCAGTTGTAGAACTACCAAGTACATGGGAGAGTAAAAAATCTAGCAAAATCACTTTATGTCTCTGATTCATGTACTTTTCACTACCTGAATTTGTGTGCTTTTCAAAATACAAGACTATCAAGTTCTTTATGTCACTTACTATATTTTACTTATTAGATACTACAATAATGACTGTTTTCCAAATATGTTTTACTCTGCTCTTACTTGTAATTGAAAATGAGTATGTGAATATGCTTCAGGAGAGACCGAATAAAGATACTACATACTGTGATTTTAATCAGCTTCCCTCCTTTGCAATAATAATGCGATACCATTCCTCTGAGCACTGGGGTGCTGGGTGGCTCAGGTGGTTAAGCGTCTGACTTCGGCTCAGGCCATGATCTCACGGTTTGTGAGTTCCAGCCCCCCATCGGGCTCTGTGCTAATAACACAGAGGATTCTCTGACCCCCTCTCTCTCTGCCCCTCCTTGGCAGTCTACCTCTCTGTTAATAAATAAACATTAAGACACACACACACACACACACACAAGCACGCACACAAAACATTCCTCTGAATGCTAATGATATGCAAAGCATTTTGCTGTTTTATGTAGTTCTTACAGCCATGGTCTGAGGTCGTTATTCTTGGAACAGTCATTTTTTCAATCAGGAAAGTAAAGCACAGACAGGTTAAGTAACTCACCTATTAGTAACAGCTGATAATTAAGGGAGCCAGGACTTGAGAACTGGCAGGGCTACCTGGCCTTCTCACAACTACACTTGCCACACTTCCTCTCTTAATTAAGCATGTATTTGATCATTCATTAAATATATATGTACTGAGTGCCCACTGTACAAATCAACGGACACACGGGGTTCCTGGACCCAAGCAGTCACCATATAGGGGACATCACAGCGCTAAAAATGTCACTGCAATGTGGTAAGAACTAAGCCGTTTCAGCAAAAGAAGCGGCACTTAACCCAGATGCATACTGTGGTAGGTGGAGAGGGTGAGCTGGGAGGGAGAGAAGGGAGACTGAAATCTAGGAAGGTTTTGTGGAGAAAGCCCACTCCTCAGCGTGAGAAATTAACCAGGTGAAGAACAAAACGCGTGGTGTTGCAAGGTCAGAACACAGCGTGTGGGCATTCAGAGAATGGCCAGGTGAGTGGCTTCAGAGACAGGAGGAAATGGCCAGGGAAATGGGGCGCATGCCAGAATGCAGGCTCTGTTCCGCTTTCAAAATCATCTGAGTTACATCCAGAAGGGAATGAGAAAAGAGTAAGGAATCTGGGGTAGCGAAATGAATAAGTTTTCAATGTAAAAAAGACGGCTGGCAGTAGTGTGGAAAATCAATCAAATCAAAGGGCAGTCAGAATCTAAAGCAAGGGGACAGTTGCAAAAACAGGTCAGAAATGTTAAGGGCGTGGACTGAGGTAGGGATGATGGCAGAGCCAAGTGGCACTTCTTAAATTTCCTTAAAAGGGGAATCCACAAAGAGAGTAAGGAACCGTGTAAGCACAGTATTGCTATATTTTATGTATAGTATAAAATCCAAGAACATTAGTTAAGGACATAACAATAACAATTATTGGCTATGGAAAATGATTTCATTCTACAAAGAAAACTGAAAGATACTGGTAAATATCTTAGGACAACCAAGAAGAATCTGGTAAGATGTATGATACGGGGATACAAAATAAATGTACATAAATGTCATATATTAAATCCTTCTGTTATTTTTTATTTGATAAATCTCAGGGTCCTGTACAATGTATTTTTAGCATATGATTTTTACATTACAAATAAATTACACTTAAGGTTTATTCTCCAGGAATTTGCAAGGTTTTTATTTTTCATTTTATTTATTTATTTATTTGTTTGTTTATTTAAAGATAGGGCAAGCAGAGGAGAGGCAGAGAGAGGAAGGGAGAGAGAATGAGTCCCAAACAGGTTCTGAGCTAACCAGCACAGATCCCAACACAGGGCTCAAACTCACAAACCATCAGATCAGGACCTGAGCCAAAATCAAGAGTCAGACACTAAATCTACTGCGCCACCCAGATGCCCCAGAAATTTGCAAGGTTTTTGTAAAAGATTCCTTGTAGCTACTAAAGCATGAATTTAGTATATTCCCATATGGCTAAGAAACATAGGGTCAAAATACTTTTTAAGTGGCAGGGTGTTTTTTTTTTTGGGGGGGGACCTCTTTTCTTCCTTGACAACTCAGTTTAATGAATACCTTCACCTCCCCCCTGACTCTGTGCTTGGGGAGTGTATCTATTCTGACTTTAAAAAAAACTAATATCAGGGCACCTGGGTGGCCCAGTTGGTTAAGTGCCTGACTTCAGCTCAGGTCATGATCTCATGGTTCAAGAGTTCAAGCCCCATGTTGGGCTCTGTGCTGACAGCCCAGAGCCTGGAGCCTGCTTTGGATTCTGTGTCTCCCTCTCTGCCATTCACTCGCTCACTCTCCCTCTCTCAAAAATAAATACACATTAAAAAAATTTAAAAAAAAAAACTAATATCAAAAGCTGATACCACCAACAGATTATTCATCTAATCTTTATTTTACCTTTAATAAGGAAAATACAAATTATATTTTTGCTCTGCTACATACTGAATAGGGGGCTACTAAAAAGTGGATTACGTATCGTGAAGGGCTTAAAAACATCACATCTTTCTCTCTTCTCACCTTATTCCATTTCTGCAATTTAATTTGGTTAATTATTATTCTATCCTTCCAAAATGAATATCAAACAAACAAAACAAATTAACATCCAGCATAAGTTCCTTGGACATTTTGTATTTTCATAAGAAATGCTTAAGAGGAAAAAATTTTAGTATCATATATATATATATATATATATATATATATACACACACACACATATATATATTTATATATATATATATGTATGTGTATATATATATATATATAATAGTGGAAAAAGAAAGTCATAACAGTTGCTTCTTTTCAGATATCTTTCACTGGTTCACTTTTCTTCAAATTTTCATTTGTGTAGCCCCATTTGTCCTAGTCTTAATTCTTCATGTGCCTTTTTGGTAGAGACTCCTAGTGGTGGGAGGAAAGAATGTGTTTCTGATCTATAGGAAAACAGCATCATTTCCCATTAGGCTTTGAGTGGTCTCTCTCTGCCCAAATAAGCATAACATTCTGCGTCATATGGGGTCAGTCATATGTTTTGAAACAATAATTACCAGAAGTATGACATTTTTACGTAACAGTGTTGATCCTGTATAAATGTTATGCTATCATTCATGTCTTTGCTAGCATATACAGAAGAAATGTACAGGCTCAGGGTGAGAAAAACTGGTCTCTCAGAAGACCTCATAGGGTACAGTTCATTACCGTATTTAAATTTACCACATTCCAGAGTCAAATTCTCAGCTTTAGAGATTTAGAATCCTGGTTTCATTAGTGCCCTTGAAGTAGATCTATCTCTTAAGTACGGATATAAACCTTACCTACTTACTGCATTTAGAAAAAATCCAAACTCAATGATTTATAAAGTTCTACTTAATCTGGCCTCTCCCTACCTCTCCAGCCTCATTGTATCCTATTAGCCTTCTTTATACACGAAAGCTCTAATCTGGTCAGAATATTTGATTTTCTCTGCTTGGAAAACCATTCTCCTTCACTTGCTAAACATATGTTTAGCCTTTTGTTCTGAGTTCAAATATCACCTACTGATTGACTCCATACCTCAAAGTAGTTCTTTCCCTCTCGCTGTTTATTCTGTGTAATATCACATGGTCATGTCTTTTACTGTACTTTTCTTAGTGTCAGTGTATCTTGTCTGTATCACCACTCCAGAATATAAGCTTTCTGAGAACAAGCAATTGGCCTATTTGTTCACAGATTTATCCCAGGGCACATAACAAAGCTGATCCCATTAGTGGGCTCTTGATAAATATTTCAATAATGAAATATTGACCAGTTCATAACTAACTCAGTTCATGAGATATAAGAAATACCACTTTCTGGATTACTATAGTTGGGATAACCTACACATTTTCTCCCTGCAGGCAAAACTTCTCAAAAATCCAAATGATAGCTTTTGAGCATGTGATCAGAATAAGATGCCTTAAAAGAATTACATAGTTAATAGGAATGAGTAGAAGGGAATGATGATGCATCTCAAGGACAGTCTCTCCAATGGTTCCTAACGATCAAAGATCAACAGCTAAATGTCTCCCTCTGGAGGTAATATTTAATCACTGCCAAAGGTTTTCTCTATGATCTCCCTTGTTCACTTAAACTAAGTAACCAACTGCCCTTCAGCTTAGTACTTTCATCCTTTAAGTAAGTGAATCCATTTAATCAAATTACTGAAGCATTCATTCTAGATTACTAAAACTCATACTCCAGCGTTCCAATGTGTATATGTGGCCGTGCATATCAATTCAAATTTGACCATCACAGAGGTGTCTGGGTGGCTTAGTCAGTTAAGAATCTGACTCTTGGTTGGGGTGCCTGGGTGGCTCAGTCGGTTAAGCGTCCGACTTCGGCTCAGGTCATGATCTCGCAGTTCATGGGTTCAAGCCCCACATCAGGCTCTGTGCTGACAGCTCAGAGCCTGGAGCCTGTTTCATATTCTGTGTCTCCCTCTCTCTCTCTGACCCATGCTCTGTCATGCTCTGTCTCTCTTTGTCTCAAAAGTCAATAAACATTAAAAAAACAAATTAAAAAAACTCTTGGTTTTGGCTCAGATCATGGTCTCACAGTTCGTGAATCTGAGCCCCGCATTAGGCTCTGGGCTGACAACACGAAGCCTTCTTGGGATTCTCTCTCCCTCTCTCTCTGGCGCTCCCCTGCTCTCTCTCACTCTTTCTAGCTCTCTCTTTCTTTCTCTCTCAATATACATAAGTAAGCTTTTTTTTTTTTAATTTGACCATCAGAGTTTGATTTTCTTTCCAAGTTGCTGTGGGATGTTTCAACTCTAGGCTTCCAACTTATAAAAATAATTTATAAAAGTATAAATTTATCCTTTCCTTGTACAACTCACTGTGTTTTCTAATACATTTTGCTAACAATCACATTAAGTTGGACCATAGGAGTAATTCTATGAGTAACTCATAGAGTAATATGTAGAACATGTTATCATTGTATGTATTTATGGGTACAGGAAAATATAGACACACTGATATTTTACACATATAGCATAGATGTCAAGGAGACAATAAAGATTAGTGATGTAGAATTATAAGAACTGCTTTTAAAGTATATTTGAATTTTCAAAATGAATTTCCTGTCCTATTTAGAAAATGAGTCTTTTATAACCTAACTTATAACTTAATCATAGATGAAAACCTTAATTAAGTCATTCATCAGAAGATACTACGATAGTATTATTTTGAGAAAATAATAGAACTGAAATAACCTGAAACTTTAAGTTATTTAAAATTTGAAGAGCATTTTAAATAAGATACATTTCATAAGAAAAGGCTTGATTCAGTACATACTCGGATTACCTTAGCCTCACCGGAAATAATGTACACATCACAACTTTCAAAACTTTAAATTCCTTACCTACAATATGTGCTAAGAATTCATTAGGAATAATGTCAACAATGAAGGTAGTAGTAACAAATCTAACCTAAATGATTATAATTTTGAAGTATTCTGTTTTGCTCCCCAAACTAACCAGAGAATAGTATATTGTCTTTGTTATTTGAATTTGTATCAAATTTTATACTTTTCATTTGGAAGCAAGGGAGGGAAGGAGGGAGGAAGGAACAAAGGGAGGGAGTGAGGGACGAAGGAAGAAATAAAGAGATGGAGGGAGAAAGGAAGGAAGGAAAGAAGGGAGGGAGAGAAGAAGGGAGGGAGGGAGGGAGGGAGGGAGGGAGGGAGGGAGGGAGGGAGCTTCTGTGAGTTTCACTCAAGAAAACAGTTTATCTTTCCCTCCTTCTATGATACTCAGTATGGTATCTTACATAAGGCATTTCAGTTGAGCAAATCAGCTCTAGTCAGCTCCGCTCCTCGAAGGGACTGGCATAGAATACGAGACAGGATTCTGGCCCCAAGCCTACAGCAGTCTATATTTTACCACCAATCATATACATTACCCCTGGCTTGACACTAAAAACACACACTCGGTGCCAGTCATCTATTTTCAGGGAAAATGCATATGCATCTTGGGATAATTTCCATTTACAACTGGCAACTCAATCCACTGAATTAAATCACACTCCCTATTTTGATTTAAAGCCAATGTGGTGATGCCTAAAATATGAATACAGGCGCTGAGTTACAACAACGAGATCACAATAAAGACATGAAGGGATTAATGAGAGTAAGAATGCTACACTCTAGGACTAATAAACTCCAAAACAGGTAGTCAAAACAGAATAACCATAAATATGTCTTTTTTCTCTGTATAATGTGTAATAACCTCCCTTTTAAGAAGTTATTAGGTTTGTTACACTATTAGACTATTTAGACTAGTTGGCACATTAAGAAAAATATACTAGTCCATGAAATGTGAAAATCTGGGGAGCTCTGGTAAAAGTTTGGCCATAAAGTAGAGAAGACACACGTGAGCTAGAGAAAACATAACCTTGACGACTATTTGTGTTTGTAGCTTATCTCAGAAAGATGGGAGAGATGAACACATGCATGAACTTACAAGCTTTGAGGCAGGAGCTGGCAAAATAGAAGAGAGAGATAATAAAATACGGAACAGAGATTGTTGGTGAAGGGAGACCCCAATATTGAAAGAGATGGAAGGTAAATGTTTTTGCAAACAGGTAAAGCCATTAGCTTCTAGCAGAGGGAAAGACATTTTCTCTGGGACTGAAGAGAAAGATGTTCAAGTGGACACAGATAAAGTTTGAAGATATAGACCTGAAAAGGGAAGGAATCCTGGCTCTCACTCTTATAGATAAAGTAAATAGAACATTCTCCATTCCAAAACATATATAATCAGAGTGCCTTTTTATTCCCCATTTCCTTAAGCAGTTATAGTCCTGCAGTGCTGTTCTTGCTTACTCCTTCTCGCTATAGAAAAAGGGGGAAATAACACTTCTGTGAGTTTTAGCCAAGGACAGAGTTCCTTGGTTAATCTAAAAACATAAAGACTATCCAGCTATCCAGCTCAATGGAAAACAACGGTGCACGTTGCTTGCCTTAATGAATTATTACTTTTTTTTTTTTTTGAGAGAGAGAGAGAGAGAGAGAGAGAAAGAGAGAATTTTAAGCAGGTTCCACACTCGGCACAGAGCCTGATGCATGGCTTGATCCCACCACCCTGGGATCATGACCTGAGCCCAAATCAAGAATTGGTCGCTCAACCAACTGAGCCACCCAGGCGGCCCAAGAAATTTCTACTTTTGAACATTTCTGACAAGTATACCATTTGAGCCCTCCAGTCTTAGATAAACTTTTCTGAGTCATCAGCACTTACAGAACTAAGGCCCATAATTCATAATCACTAGTGTTCTGAAAAAACATGAATTTCTAGTTTAAAGTCTGGAGTGTCACTTGAAACAGTTTAGGATGACAAGATGAAATATATCACCAAGAAAGCTCCTCTGAAGGTATTTAAATATTAATCACACCCCTGTGTGATTTCACTCAATAACCAGTCATGTGACTTAACAGAGGAATACATAAGCCAATACTTTTAAAAGTATGGTTTCTGCTTATTTGAAGAAAACTGTAATTATTTAAGAAAATAAAACCCAATATCTTATTCCTAAATAAATACTGTGGTAGAAATGGATAATCAGTAGATGATAATGATGGATGGATGGATGGATGGATGGATGGATGGATAGGTAGATAGATAGATAGATAGATAGATAGATAGATAGATAGAAACACAGACAGAAAGATACCCTCAGAGTATTATAAGCTCTTTTGGAATTAAGCGTCACCTTCTATCCATGAAAGGACCATTGTGTAAGGTCTCAATCCAAATCATGCAAAATGTATTTTTTAATTTCATTTAAAATTATAGATATTCCAGTGTACTTCTGTATGTCTAATATTCACATCATATTTAGTGTTTAGACTATTTGTAAGCAATCTAAAGCCATGATATGAACCTCTCTGTGATATTTCTATGATGCATATTTGAGTTATTATGACCACAAGCCTGAAATTAAATGTGAACTTTAAAGGCCCCTTCTGGGGCGCCTGGGTGGCGCAGTCGGTTAAGCGTCCGACTTCAGCCAGGTCACCATCTCGCGGCCCGTGAGTTCGAGCCCCGCGTCGGGCTCTGGGCTGATGGCTCAGAGCCTGGAGCCTGTTTCCGATTCTGTGTCTCCCTCTCTCTCTGCCCCTCCCCCGTTCATGCTCTGTCTCTCTCTATCCTAAAAATAAATAAAAAACGTTGAAAAAAAAATTTAAAAAAAATAATAAATAAAGGCCCCTTCTGTCACTTACTACCATAGGTTCCAAATCTTGTGAGGTGGGCATTAAGGTCCCTCCTTTGTCAATGGGAACAATCAGGGACAGAAATGGCAAATGCTTTTTACAAATCTGGAGATTTCAAAAAGCTCTCTGTATATACATGGTTTGATTGTCAAACGGCTAATGAATAGCACTTGAATAAATAATTTAGAGTATTTTTTAAGTTAAGTGTTTATTTTGAGAGAGACAGCGTAAGCTGGGCAAGGGCAGAGAGAGAGAGGGAGAGGGAGAATCCCAAGTAGGATCCACACTGCCAGTGCACAGCCCAATGTGAGGGCTCAAACTCACAAACCAAAACTAGAGATCATGACCTCAGCTGAAATCAAGAGTCCAATGCTTAACTGGCTGAGCCACCCAGACACCCTTTATATTTTAGAGTATTTTAGAAAAATTTCACAACGTAAGAGATAAAATTAGTCTTTCTTGGGGCACCTGGGTGGCTCAGTTGGTTAGGCATCCAACTTCAGCTCAGGTCACGATTTGTGGGTTCGAGCCCTGCGTTGGGCTCTGTGCTAACAGCTCAGAGCATGGAGCCTGCTTTGGATTCTGTGTCTCCCTCTCTCTCTGCTCCTCCCCCACTCACACTCTGTCTCTCTCTCTCTCAAAAATAAACATCAAAAAAATTTTTTTTAATTAGTCTTTCTCAATTAAGTACATACTACTTTCAGTCCTAAATGCTAAACAGGTTATAAAGTTGACAGAAAACCTTAATTAATCATAACCATTCAGGAACACTGATATTAGAATGCTAAAGAACTGAGAAATTAGGTTTGCCTGCCGTCATATGCTCACCCAGGTGGAAGGGAGAAATAAGGCCCTTCATGAGGGCCCTTCTTTGTATGTGCAGTGGTTAAAGAGCCCAGACTCTGGAATCCTGTTGCTTGAGTCTGACTAGTAACTCAACCACTTAGTAGCTGTGTAACCTGGAGCTAATTTCTTAACCTCTCTCTGTTCCATTTGTTGCCATTGTTGTTATTGTTGTTGTTGCCGTTGTTTTGGGTGGGATGGTCTATAAAACTGAAATGATTATAGTAGGTATGTTATGGGTTGGTGTAAGGATTAAATGAATTAATAATAAACAAATAATAAATAAAGTACCTAGAATAGTACCTGACACTCATCAAGTGACATTTGTGGTCAGTATTAATGATGTTGTCATTAACATATAGTATGGGGGGCGCCTGGGTGGCTCAGTCAGTTAAGCGTCCGACTTCGGCTCAGGTCACGATCTCGCAGTATGTGGGTTCGAGCCCCGCATCGGGCTCTGTGCTGACTGCTCAGAGCCTGGAGCCTGTTTCAGATTCTGTGTCTCCTCTCTCTCTGACCCTCCCCCGTTCATGCTGTGTCTCTCTCTGTCTCAAAAATAAATAAACGTTAAAAAAAAAATTAAACATACATTATGGATGTTATGGGTTGGTGTAAGGGTTAAATGAGTTAATATATATAAGTACTTAGAATGGTACCTGACACTCAGCAAATGTCATTTATGGTCACTATTAATGATACTGTCATCGACATCAACATATTAAAATCCCACCACGATCACATGGAATACAAGTACTTTTTCCACAAGAAGTGAAAATAATGTCAAGAAGGCAAAAACAACAAATATTTGCTACAGGAAACGAAAGGCTTCCTTGAGGAGTAATGCTGTGCCCATGAAACAATATACAAATAATTCAAGCAAGACCCAATTACAAAAGCTTAATCCTAAGCAAATATTTGAAATAGGCAAAACAGGACTTTAAAGATATAATTATCTCAACTTTTTTATTATCAAATGACTATATGATGGAACTTCTCTAAGAGTTCTGAATGTATTATGGCTTTCTATCCTCAATACAGTCACATGAGGAGAAATTATTTGTACCAGTTGACAGGTGAAGAACTGGGCTTCAGAAAGGTTAATTTTCTCAAAGTTGCTTGGTTTGATAGAAGAAGATTTTGTTCTAGGCTTTTTTTTTTAATGTTTATTATTTATTTTTGAGAGAGAAATCATGAGCAGGGAAGGGGCAGAAACAGTGAGGGGGTCAGAGGATCTGAAGCAGGCTCCATGCTGTTTTTAACAGGTTCTCTACACCTACCCCAGTAGCTTTCAAATTGTACGAAAGTGTGTCTGAGGATACATACACACACACACACACACACACACACACACACACACACACATACACACACACACACACATACACACACATACACACACACATACATATGTACATAATCTATCTTATGCATGCATACACATACATAATATTCAAATAGTACTATGTTATACATACATATATATTATTATTAGAATATACATAAAACATTAGTCTAAAGAAACTTAGACTTCCTAAATAAAAACCTTACCATGTCTTTTAAATATTCAAGAGTTAGTGAGATCTATGAGGAGAGAGATAGATTATAAAGTATACCCAAAATGTATTGGATCGTGGCCCACTTTTTCGGGAATGTCTCCCATACCTTGGGTGAAGGGGTACACACTTTGGTAAGTCCTACGTTGTGCCATAACCTTTGTTTTCTTAGCAGCATGTATAGGTAGCACTCAAAGAAACTTATTATCTCCAGATTTCTCTGACCACTCTTTCCGTTTTTTTTCTCACAAGGTCAAGAGTGACTGAAGCCAATCTACTATGTATCCCTTTTATGTATTTGCATTTTAATAAGCCTCCCTTAGGCTGATGAAATGTCATGGCAGGTCTCCATCAATGAAGTGTCATATCACTTATCCCCATCAATGACGGGATATGAATTGGACAGAAAGAACACTAAGTACTCCAGATTATCATGAAGGTAGTAGCTCCACCTGTATGTAAGGACAGTACTCTACTTCATCATTTCCAATCAAATATAAGCCACTGTATGGCAGAGGTTATAAGCATTAAATGGAGAAAAGGGAATGTTAGAAATAGAGATAATATTTTCATTCTAAGTAGAAAAAATGGGGTAAATGCTTTTTGGTGTTGGTAAAGCCCAGGGTCTTACTGGTATCTTTCTATCTTTCTATCTTTCTTTCTATCTTTCTTTCTTTCTTCCTTCCTTCCTTCCTTCCTTCCTTCCTTCCTTCCTTTCTTTCTTTTAATTTTTCTAAATATGGATTTATTTTTGAAAGAGAGACAGAGAAACGGAGGTAGGGAAAGAGAGACAGGGCATGAGTGGGGGAGGGGCAGAGAAAGAAGGAGACACAGAATCCGCAGCAGGTTCCAGGCTCTGAGCTGTCAACGCAGAGCCCAGCGCAGAACTGGACGCGCAGCTGGAACCCAGGAACCATCAGAACATCACCTGAGCTGAAGTCGGAGGCTTAGCCAACTGAGAGACTCAGGCGCCCTATTACTTTTCTTTCAATGACCTTGGCATTCAAATGTTAGAATGGATTAATCTTTCCCTGTGAATGACTTATTTGGCGATGAATGCCAATTTCAAATGCTAATGAGGAAGCTGACCAATCTGTGCTTTTTTTTTTTTTCTGGAAAAGACAAAGCATGTGATGTTCCCATGCTAACAAGTAACAAGAAGCATTAAGTTTATTATATTTATCATTATTTTTCCTATTGTTATGATTTTATCATGCAACATCCACAGACCTACATGTAAAACTGCTGGAGGAGATTCAGTCACGCATGAGAGAGAAGACAAGAAGAAAGAGAGATATGTTACTGTTTAATAGATAGAGATATAGATAGATATACAGATACAGATACAGATACAGATACAGGTATAGATATAGATATAGATATATCAACATGCTGGGGAAAAAAACATCATGCTTCAGTCATTTGGGTCCAGACAAACCGAGGAAACTTTAACCCGAACTGTGCTGACAGCTCAGAGCCTGGAGACTGTTTAGGATTCTGTGTCTCCCTCTACTCTCTCTCTGCCCTTTCCCTGCTCATTCTCTCTCTCTCTCTCTCTCTCTCTCTTTCAAAAATGAATAAACATGAAAAACAAATTAAAAAATAAAAAATAACAAACACTGCTACTCCTTCAAAAGCAAACATAACAAACAAAAACCACTTTTCTCATTAAAAACAAGAGCAACAACAAAAACCTCGTTAAGATTGACCCTATATCCAGAGAACGAATTCTGAAATTAGAAATGAATGTAACTGAATAAATATTACACAAAAGTGATTATTTCAATGGAACATTAATATATATTCTACTTAGGGACATCTTAAAAGAAACATATTAAAAATGAAAATAAAGGTATGGATAGATTTAAATTTTTTTCAATTGTAATGGGATTAGAATTGTTATCCATCATTGTGGGCCATTTTTTCATGGAGTGGAAGAAAAAAGCTAGGAAAGCAAAGGTATGTTTGATTTTCCTCTAAATGGTATGAATACAGTCACTGGTACCATAAGCAAAATAAAGAGGTTTGTCTCAATCACTATGCAAAATGAAACGCATCACAATATGCATCCCCCCCCCCTCCAAGAATAGGATGAGGCTGTAAAGAAACACACCATACGTTTTGTGGGGTTTTTTTCCTCTCTGTTAATTTGGAGAATATTCTAGTTTAACATTATTAGGTAGGCTCTCACTGTTTTCAAAAATTGCATTAGGCTCATAAACTCATTCCAATTGGCAGATTTAAAAAAAATGATGTTTATGTTTACAGATCCTAATGCTTTTGAGAAAACAGACACCCATTTCCATTTCTTTGCTTCTCAACACGTCACGCTGGTGACAGATGTTTCTGAACTGTTTCAATGTCCCTGTCCAAATATAAAATGCGCACTTAATGATACCCTTGTGTGTATATTTATAGTCCTAGTCATATCTTTATATATCTACAAAAAAACTGTTCCCCTTGGTAATTATATTTCTATTCAATATTAATGAATTATTGGCAGAGAAAGATCTTTTATGTATATACGCACACACAAAGACCCGTTTTTGCACATGATAATGATTATGGATACACACTGTGTTTGCTTCAGTTTAAATGGTCACAATGTTTTATATATTTTTCTTGTAAAAGCTTCAATGTCATATGCTTATTTTCAAGGCATGTCGTCAAGGTATCATTTATTGTGATAGAGTAAAAGAAATGCAGCTTAGTGTCAGCTCTGCTGTCTTTGACTAATCTGCAAGCCACCCACTTTAATGGCTCTTCATAAATAATTCAAATTTTAATTATGCTGCCAGCCTCTGACCTGAAGAGAAATGAAGAAAGAAAAGGAAAAGAATGGACAAGGGAAAGCATATCAGTTGAATCAAATTTTGCCTCCAGTAAATGACAGCGTCTCTAAGCTCCACTTTCTTACTCAAGGTGCACCTGCTTCCTCATCTATGATTGTTAAAAATAAAATGTCATCCAAGATACACCATTGATGATGGAACCATTTACTTCAAAAAGAAGAATTCTTGTCCTTATTTTAAAAAGCCGTATCTCTCTTTATCACATATATATACTCACAAATCAAAATATATACCTATATTAAAGCAGATTCTCCCAACTAGATGTGTCCTGTTTCCAATTTCAGCCTCTATCTTCTTTCCTGAAAAGTCAGTGTGATTCATCCCATTATCAAGCATGTTCATATCACTGCACTGACACATCTGATCTCTGCTATATTAAAAAAGAGACACGCAAGTCTTCTTCCAAACCCAGGTCTTATAAGTTATTGTTGAAGAGACCATGGCCAAATTTGTGGCTGGCTGAATAGACTTAGGAAAAACTAATTGCATCTGTCACAAGGAAAGCTGGCCAAGGCAGAGCTGACAGGCGATACATGGCTGAATGATCTCCTCCCACCTAAAAACATCTTTTAATTGCATCAGGTCTCTCAATACACAGTTGAGCATCTGCTCATTAGAACCAAAGCACTGTTCTCAAATTGAAATGCTAAATTTCACTGTATACTTTTTTTCTAAATATTGCCTTACAATTTCCTAAAGCAATGCAAACCTGATCATATTTTGATCTAAGATCTCCAGGGCCACATCTAACTCATGCATATTAATAGGGTTTTTTTTCCTTTCTTTTCTTTTCTTTCTTATTTTGGTGTCTATATAGTTTTGTTCCTCTATTTAACAAAAAATACCCAATGCATTTGGATTTCATTCAAGAAATCCCCAAATCCCATTTGCAATAGGTCCCTTTGGTTTATTTTGGGGACTCACGAACATATATTCAGAAGTTTATTTAATCTGCTCTGAGTTCCTTTTCTGAATATCTGCCTTTTACTGCAAACCCTTATGAAAGTTTTAGTAAGTCTATTGTGTTCTATGTAAACGTATAATGTTGCTGTCTCAAGGATAAATTTATCTTAAAATTATACCTTATTCTTCAACCACCTGCCATTATTTGCAGCCCATTTTCCATTTCCTTATACACTAAACTTTTGATTTTTCAATCATTCTCTTCTTTATTTTCTTTCTCGCTTATCCAGGATTTGATTCTGAGAAGTGAGAAGCAATACAGAATCTTATAACTATATTTTTTGGTTACCTATTTTTAGTGATTCTAACTCCATCTACAGGACGATAAAACAGTGAAAATATATGTAATTTATTTGGATGGAATATAGACGGAAATATATTTTACCTCATTAAATCATCTATTTGATCTACAAGATGATTTATTTCTTTGTGTGCATCTAATGCATTATTTTTTATAACATAGAGAGACAGTCTTACAGGAGCCATTCAATTACCTTGAAAAAACCACAAAAGCATTTCTATTCAATAAGCCAATTTGAAAAATGAAAGAAAAATTGCCTGGTCTTTAGATAATAATAAGGTACATCTCCTTTGTCTATTTGAAATCCAGGTTTTGATTTAAGATTGGTAAGTGCAGGAGCTACTGGTTATCCCTGGACAGAGCCCTTCATAGGTCTCAGACTGTTGGAATACGCTTGGGCTTCTACGGAATTCAATAAGTATATGCTTCTCCAAATACTCTTAAGTGAGTTCAGAAGAGCATTTGTGAAGATGGTTATACATTTACTATCACTTACTTGTAAAATAAATTGTAACAGCTGCAGAAATCAACTCATAAATAGCATCTTACGGAACCCCAAATAAGGCAGGTCAATGCTTAAAAGCCTTCTATCACTGTCTACTGGTGGAAAAGCTCTTTGACTAATTCTTAACAAAAATGTGTGTGACCTTTTTTGTTGTCCAGATAAACCATAAGAAGAACTATATTACTCTTAAAAAAAAGTCTGAATCCAGGAAGTATTTGATTTGTTCTCTATCTACATTTCAATCCCAGTACAAACTGCCTCTGAAATACATTTTCATCTACCAAATTCAGCACCTGGAATATCCCAAGGAATGGACACAGAATCTAGCCTCCATAAATTGACAAATTAATTTAGATTCAAATAGCTTCAAGGCAAATATCAAAAGCCTCCCCCAAAATCCTTTATAAACAACAAAATTTTTCAGTGTATATATATTTGCTAAAAAAAGGCTACACCGATGTTTCTATCTACATTTCTCTAGGAAGAGGATAAGCATTTTCATATGTTTATTGGTGTGTGTGTGTGTGTGTGTGTGTGTTTTCTCATACTTTGCTAGCTTTTCATTGGATTGCTAATTTTTGCTTATTGATTTGTTTAAAGTCTGACTTTAATATCAATATTCATGATAGTCCTTAAGTGTCACAACTGTTTACATCACAGCATCAAGTGATATTGAATCCAAACAGGAAAACAGTTCAGAATAATTTGCTTAGTAACTACTCATCTCAAGACGTTTGATTACAGCACCTAAACTTATAATATAGTATCAAGGTAGAATGTTATCAGATACTTGTCTGTTTCTCCCATTAGCCCTACATTCCTTGACTACAGGTACAAAAATAGAATTTTTTGTGTAACCAACATGTCGCACTTATATATACAATATAATACATGATATACAATATACATATACAAATACATACAATATCAATAAATGATTACCTTGCTGAATTGAAGAAATGAAAGGTTTTAAAGCCAACCTCTATAAATCTATAGATTCTATAAGCAGTCTTATTTGGACAACAAAAATCGACAATTCGTTAAGAATTATTTTACTTTTGGGGCGCCTGGGTGGCTCATTCGGTTAAGCATCCAACTTCGGCTCAGGTCATGATCTCGTGGTTCATGGGTTCGAGCCCCACATGGAGCTCTGTGCTGACGGCTCAGAGCCTGGAGCCTGCTCTAGATTCTGTGTCTCCCTCTCTCTCTCTCTCTCTGCCCCTCTTCCACTCATGGTCTGTCTTTCTCTCTCAAAAATAAATAGACATTAAAAAAATTAAATAGAAAAGAATGACTTTACTATTTTTGGGGAAATCAGTCACTTAAATATTTTTTATAGGCAGAGGAAAAATCTATTTCTGGTGTAAAGTTTTGTTTTTAATATGTTTTTTTTTAAAGTTAGTGAAATATACAGAGTATGGAAAGATTAAAACTCACCAAAGGAAATACAGTGGTATTATAACTGCACCAAAATTAAAATTTCTCTTTTAAAAAAATTCCATAATAGTGGCTAAGATTTAATGTTTCAGATATTTTTATCTCTATAAATAGTAAGTATTTCAATTGAAAATGTTCATATAATATCATAAATATGAAATTAACTTCTAAAGGTTCTTTTACAAAAACAGATGAAACAAACAGTGACCTTGATATAAAACAAACTGGAGGGGCGCCTGGGTGGCTCATTTGGTTAAGCATCCGACTTCGGCTCAGGTCATGATCTCACAGTTTGTGGGTTCAAGCCCCACGCCAAGCCCTGTGCTGACAGCTCAGAGCCTGGAGCCTGCTTCAGATTCTGCGTCTCCCTCTTTCTCTGCCCCTCCCCCACTCTCATTCTGTCTCTATCTCTCAAAAATGAATAAATATTAAAAAAAATTTAAACAAAATGGAGACACACTGGGATTTATTTATTTAATACAAAAATATGTTGGTGCAACCCAGTTATTCACTCTCCCTCCAATCAAACACTATCTATTTTTATTTCTCTTCCCTTCCTTTTATTCAACACACACCAGACACCCCCAAAAAGAAGAGAGTTAATTACTAGAGTCATAAGGATCATGGCTGGCCAAAGGCTGAGTAAGTAGTTTGGCCACACGAGGCAAGGTGCCTGGCCTAATGATTAAACAGATTAAAAGCAAAGATGAGCTTTAGAGAAAATGGGAATAGAAAGAGCAATGGGGAGATACCTGCGACAAAAAATAAGACAATAAAATTAAGGATGGTGAATAGAACACAATGACAAGAAATCCTTACTAAGACAGGAAATCTGAGGAGACTTTTGAATACCTTAAGAGAGGGAAAAGACAAAAAAGCGTGTCCAGGTGGCTTTTATCCAGAGTCCCGATCTATGAGAGAGGATAGCAAGAGGACACCGAGAGGACAGTGGTTCCTTTGGCGGGCAACGGAGCACAAGCTTACATGGCATGGACAATTGCCAAGAAGCGTAAGCCGTTCACAACAGAAGCCTGATGCTCCCCTTGCACACTGGTCCTCAGTGAAAAAGGCCAGAGGCCATCTGATGATCCAAACCAGAAACCTAAATACCTTCATGTCACTCAATGTTCACATGCAGTGGCTCAGTATGCCCTGTAAGCTCTCCTGTTTCACCTGTCACCTTCTCCCGCATATGCCCTTCAGACTGTCTTCATTTTCCAGGATTTCTGCAGCAGTCTTCACACTGGCCTTCCAATCCGATTGTGCAGTCCTCTAGCCCAGACCCCACTAAGGCTACCAGTGTGAATTTACAATAAATCCACTCCTTATCCTCCTTCTTTAATACCTCTAAGAGCCTCGCGGCCATGACAGAGCTACCCTCACTAAAATAACAACCAGCGGGGCTTTACGTTTTTAATTCTCACAACGCTGCAAAGTGGACAGACACCATTTTCCCCATTTTACAGACACGTCATAAAATTCAAACCCAAGTGTGTCCACTCTCAAGAGTGCAGGCTTCTCAGGGCACATGTTATACGAGTCCCTTTATTACCTGGCCTCTACTTCCCTCCCTCGTCTTGTATGTCCCCAATTTCCTTATGAGTCATAACTGCATTGTGCACTACCTGAAATCCCACCAGGCTTTCTATTCACCTCAGGAGTCAGGAACTCTTCCATAGGCTTCCATGGTAATTGTACATCTCTTAAAACTCTTTGTCTATCTGACAATCCTCACTGCCTGACTATAAGTTCTTTAAGGTAAAGACATCATCTTTCAAATGCAGCGTATCCTTCACCCCTATCTCAATGTCTGCAACATAAGAGATACTCAGTAAAAATTTTCTGAGCTAATGACTGAGCACACAGATACTAGGAAGAAAGTGGCAAGAAAGGATCAAGCTCTTCATTTATATTCTCCTCTCCTCCCCATGTCAAGTCTTTCTTTTTTTTTTTTTTTTAAGTTCATTTATTTATTTTGATAGGGAGCAGGGAGAGAAAGAATCCCAAGCAGGCTCTGCACTGTCAGACCAGAGCCCAACGCAGGGCTCGAACCCATAAACCGTAAGATCATGACCTGAGCCGAAATCAAGAGTTGGACGGTTCACTGACTGAGCCACCCAGGTGTCCCCCATGTCAAGTCTTTTTTTCTTTTTTCATATTTATTTTTGAGAGACAGAGCAAGACAGAGTAAGTGGGGGAGGGACAGAGAGAGGAGGGACATAGTATCTGAAGCGCGTTCCAGGCTCTGAGCTGTCAGGACAGAGCCCAATGTGGGGCTCCAACTCTTGGACCATAAGATCATGACCTGAGCCGAAGTTGGACACTTAACCGACTGAACCACCCAGGTGTCCCCCATGTCAAGTCTTAAACTGTGACTTCAAAGAATAAAAACACAGACAAGAGAGACTCTTACATTGATATATAGTTCTACCTTGTTGTTCTTCCTCTCTGGTTTCCATATCTTGAATTACAGATCCATCATTGGCTTTAGGTGATTAAGTCCATAGCTCTTCTTTCCTCAGCTATTTCGGACTTGTCCTGTTATTTATTGATTTTGCTGTTTTAGACTTTATTCCTGTGTCTTCATTCTCATTTGAGTGAGTAGCTACCTCCCTCCTCAGCAACCCACACTCGGGATAACCGCTATTCTGACTTCTGTTAGCACATGTTAGTTTTGCCTGTTCTTGAACTTCATGTATATTGACTTATATAGTAAGTACGCTTTTCTGTCTGACTTCTTTGGCTCTTCACTCTGTGAAATTTGTAACTATTGTTGCATGTAGCAGTATTTTGGGGTTTTCTTTTGTCTTTTGTTTTTGGTTTTTTGCTGTGCAATATTCCAGTCTACGAATGTGACACAGTTTATTTATCCAGTCTTTTGTCAAAGTACATTTGAGTTGTTTACAGCTATAAGCCACTGTGAATAATTCTCCATGATTTTTGGTAGACAATTGCACTCATTTCTCTTAGGTATATTCTAAGAACCACTGGATCATAGGGTTAGATACTACCAAAGAATTTTCCAAAGTGGTAGCTGTAAAAATGAGCATCCCCATGTCCAATGTCCAATTTAAGTTCTGGATGTTCTACACAATGGCTAACAATGAGCATTGTGAGTCTTTTTAAAAAACCTGGCCACTCTGGTTAATTTGAACTACAAAGTCTCTTGATGTTACCATAAATAAACTCCCTTTAACTACTTCTTTAGCTCTCACTCACTGTTTGACTTATTTCATTATGGCCTCTCACTGCTCTAATACTCATGACTTCAAACTCCATTGTATTTTCTCCATAAGCATCCTTCTTGAACCGTATCCCCATCTGACCAACTACAAAGTCCTTCCCTTGCTGCAGTGGATGTCATATTGACGTCATCAGTCCCATGAGACTCTGGCTCCATTCTCCACTTGCATCCTCTGCTCTTGCTTTTTTATGTCAACTGTCACCTCTATAAAACTACGTATCTGCTACCCCTCCTCCAACTTCACTTGCCGTTAGGCAGCTACCAGAGAGCCAACCATCAGTTCAGATTCATCATGTAGGAAAGCAAAGCCACCGATTTCTCTAGAACATAGCTGTCGTCTAGAGTTTCCCCTTACTGCTCAAAATACCACAATTCATACATTCAATCTCAAAAGCTGGAGCCATTTATTTTTACTTGTTTCTCCCCTATAATGCAGTAACTGAATAAATGATCTTGATTGTTTCTCACTACATATCCATTCTTTACGCCATAAAATATATTTATTCTATCACAATGGGAATTAGTAATTATAAATTGATATACCTTTTACAATCCTTAAGTGAACCTGTTCCAGTGGGCCAAACTTCACACAAGCTTGCTAATTTTCAAATTGCTGATTTTTGTCCTCAGATTATCACGACTACCACCACCACCAACAAAGCAGTAACTAACATGTCATAGCTTTGAATACATAACATTCTTTCCCTTAAGCACCACAACTACCTATGGATAAGTTTCTTTTATTATCCCTGTTTGGAAGTTGAAAGAAACTGAACTTTTAGAAAGACGGTTGGTAATGATCATGAGCCAAAAAGATAAAAGGATTCAAGTGTAATGGCTGGAACCAAGGAAAAAACTAACTAAAATGTAATAATCTAATGAGTGTTTTCTTCTATCCTGAATCTACCTCATTTGAAATAAATAGTATTTACAATCCTAGACAGTAAATGGTAAACAATACAAATGGTCCATACACACAAAAAAATTGCAGATTTATAGAAGTCAAAGCTCATTTAAGCAGAAATCCACAATTACCAAATTTATGAAACAGAATCTATGACAACTTTTTCCCTCAATATAAACTTCTAAAAAACAGGTTATCCTATAAAACATGATTATAAGCAAAGCTGGAGCATTCCAAAATTTAAAAAACAACAATTTTGGAAGCAAGGTAGTTGGATCAGATGACAAACATGTAAACAAGCCCCGACTGAGTAACTTTCGTACTCTCAATAGTGCGGTGGTACATGAGTTGTCCAATAGCAAGAAGAGCTGTACCAACATGCTCAGTGCCCTATTAATATGCCAGGAAGACACTGGTAAAAACTATTCTATGGCTTTCAACTATGTCTACAAATTCTATGATCTTCCTTGCTTCAAGTGCAAGGCCTGACTTAGTGATTCATTGCCAACAAACTGCATAGGGTAGAAGACACAGTGTGCAATTGAAGAGATGAGTTCATAAAAGATACTGTGAATTCGTCCTCATGCTCTCTTGGATTGTTCACAGTGGGGCTAGACAGCTATGAGAGTCAAGCAGAATATAGAGAAACCTGTGTGATAAGGCAATGATACCTCCTGCAGTAGCCAAGGAATCAACACATCTTGAAAGCAGACCCTCCACCTCTAGTCAAGACATCAGATGACCTTACCACGTAAAGACATCATCTTTACCCACATAAGCAACTCCTAAATTCTGGACTCCTGGAAACTATGACAAATGTTCGTTGTTTTAAGCCACTATGTTTTGGGTCATGTACTATGCAGATACAGGTAGCTAAAACAGTGACATTATAGTAAAGAAAACTGACTTTGTGTCCTAAACAAAACCACAAGAAAGATAAAATGAGATGCCGTCTGTCATCTAACAACTCAGATATTTAAGAAATAATAATAACCAGTGTGACAAAAAAAGTAAAGATGAAGACACTCTTATACACTGCTTACAATTTCAGGTGGAAATTTTGGCAAGCTGTATCCACATAATAATGGCTTCAGATATGGCTCCACCTTAGCAATCTCTGTGAAGGAAATCAAAGGTTTTTATATAAAAATGTTTATGGATGGGCGCCTGGGTGGCACAGTCAATTAAGTGTCCGACTTCAGCCAGGGCACGATCTCGCAGTCCTTGAGTTCGAGCCCCGCGTCAGGCTCTGGGCTGATGGCTCAGAGCCTGGGGCCTGTTTCCGATTCTGTGTCTCCCTCTCTCTCTGCCCCTCCCCCGTTCATGCTCTGTCTCTCTCTGTCTCAAAAATAAATAAAACGTTGAAAAAAAAATTTAAAAATGTTTATGGAATTCATATTTGTGATACTAAAAATTTGGAGCTTTTAGAAATGAGCCACAGATCTCCGTATATCCATATAACTGTTAAAATTATATTTTATATATTATTTACTGTTACATGATATTATAATATTTTATGTATTATGTAAGACCGTTTTATGTATCATTACATTTGATGACCTTGACAAACAATGATTTTAAAATCAGCCTGGGTGGCTGAGTCAGTTATGCACCTGACTTCAGTGCCATGATCTCATGGTTCATGGGTTGGAGCCCTGTGTCGGGCTCTATGCTGAGAGCTCGGAGTCTGGAGCCTGCTTCAGATTCTGTGTCTCCCTCTTTTTCTGTCCCTCCACCGCTTGCACTCTGCCTCTCCCTCTCTCTCTCAGAAATAAACATTTAAAAAAAACCATATAGAGTATAACTTCAATTTAATAAAAAGTTGCATGTGTACCTGCATGTGTTTGTGCTTCCATGCATGTGCATGTAAGTGGATATGGGCAGAAAGAGAAATAAAAGCACCTCAATGTTATTTATACCCAAGTGAAGAATTAAGAGTATACAGCTTAAACAATATGGGTTTGAACAGTGTTGGTCCACTTATGCATGGATTGTTTATAGTACATTACTGTAAGCGTATTTTTTCTTCTTTATGATTTTTTAATAACATTTTCTTTCCCAGAGCTTACTTTAAGATTATGTTACCTAATACAGGTAATACCTAATACATATAATACACAAAATATGTGTCAATCAACTGTTCATGTTATCAGTAAGGCCTCCTACCAGTTAACAGTAAGCTATTAATACTTAAATTTTTAGGTAGTCACAAGGTACATGAGGAATTTGGACTATGTGTTTAGGGGGGTCAGCGCCCTTAAACCCCTGTGCTGATCAAAGTCAACTGTATTTTCCTTACTTCTTCTACTTATCTTCTTAATATTGAGAAACCAATTTTTCTTTTTTATTTATTTTTTTTATTTAATTTTTTTTTTCAACGTTTATTTCTTTTTGGGACAGAGAGAGACAGAGCATGAACGGGGGAGGGGCAGAGAGAGAAGGAGACACAGAATCAGAAACAGGCTCCAGGCTCTGAGCCATCAGCCCAGAGCCTGACGCGGGGCTCGAACTCACGGACCGCGAGATCGTGACCTGGCTGAAGTCGGACGCTTAACCGACTGCGCCACCCAGGCGCCCCGAGAAACCAATTTTTCTAGTGAGGAAAATAAACAGTCATTGCCACACACATTGCGGACGCTCTTCTAGAAGACCATATGTCATCTGAACCTGGTTCCCTCTCTGAACTCTTCTCAGACACTCCCGCACGTGCTCATTAAGCTCCAGTCATATGGGCCCTTCTGATCCTGGGACACAAAAACCTCCCTGGGCTTTAGGGCCTTTGCACCAACCACTCCCTCTGCCTGGCATGGCACCTCCCCACCTGCACATGGCTGCTTCCTCCGCCACGTTTTCCTCTTCAGTTTAGAGAATCTTTATTAACCATCACATTCAAAGCAGTCTGCCCAGGCAACAGATTAAGAATTATGATCCTCCAGTTACCAATCCTTGGAGCATGCTTTACAAAATCTCGTTTTAAATATTCTTTTGGTTTACTGTGTATCTCCCTTAACTTATACAACAGAAATTACATTTACAACAGGAAATTTATCTGTCTGGGTAACTGCTACACGTCTCATCCCTGGAAAAATGTCTACCAAATATTCAAGAAATGTTTCCTGAATGAATGAGTGCTGGAATAAATGCCTCATCTAATGTTAACTATCACCTATTCTTCCTCCCACCCCACCCCTTCTCGGCTCATAGGTATTGCCCTCCAATTTTTTCTTCTTCATTTCTAATGAGTTCTGCTTCCTCATGCACTGATGTGTCACTGCTGGGTTATCCTTACTAACCCATGACATAGGGTCAAGCAAAGTGGAGAACACTTCACCAACATTGTCTACAATGTGCAGGAGCTCAGATGAATGCAATAACTTCCATGCTGGGGAGCCTGGGTAGCTCAGTCGGTTAAGCGTCCGACTTCGGCTCAGGTCATGACCTCACAGTTCATGGGTTCAAGCCCCGCGCTGGACTCGGTGCTGACAGCTCAGAGCCTGGAGCCTGCTGCTGTGTCTTCCTCTCTCTCTGTGCCTCCCTTCCTCGTGCTCTGTCTCTTTCTGCTTCTCAAAAATAATAAATAAATGTTAAAAATTTTAAATAAAATTTTATTATTAATTTCAATTAAACAATTAAATAAATAAATATATACTCCCATGCTCACAGAGTCCTAGAATACAAGCTCGTGGTGGGAGGTGATTATTTCTTGTTTGTTGGTTCTAATCCCTAAATCAATGTCTGATATATATTAGGCACTCGATTAATAAATGTCAAATGAATGTACTTCTGAATGGCTGAATGAGGAACAGCCAATACATTTTCTTCCATGCATCTATAAAGATGATTTAATGTAAGGGAACAGTAAAAAACAGGCCAAATAAAATTGTACACAAGGACAATTAATCTAAAAGCATGTGACAATAAAAATATACTGAATGAAAACCCTTGCTCATGAACCCATCTCAGATGCAAGCATTGAGTGTGATATGAAATGTACACATTGCTGCACAATGCACAGCTTTTTTCCATCAAGCACTATTCTCTGAACTGCCAATGAAATCACAGTGTAAATTTATTACTACAATTAGACATCAACATTTACTCAGGATCTACAGCAAGATCCTTGGCTCGGCCATGTAGTTCCCTGAAAAGAATCGGAATCAATACCACCTCCGAACTGTTCTCCCAAGTAATCAAAATTTCAATACCACTCCCACTTCTATAACACTTCTTTACACTTAAATGCATCTCAGAGCACGTATCCAGCAGTGTTTGCCCATTATTTAATATTTTCTTTTTAACTTCTCTGATCTTCTTGAATAGACAGCACGGCAATTCACCCAAGGTGAAGGCAGCACCCCCATCAGGTTGTTCTCTGATTCTATCAGTCCAGAAAGCAGCTCTGTCATTATCTCTGGAAGGGGTCTCTTGACAGAGAGCCCACAGTTGGTGTATGTGTTTCATATACTCTTCAGCGTGACAACAACCATCTAGCCGGCTCTACACTGTCATTTCCCCTGAAAACCTGTAATTACTTTCCACAGGCAACACTTCATCCTGCCAACCTGATTAAAGGCGATGTGCACCAGAAGCCAAAGAGCAGCAGGACTCTGACATCAAAGTGTGTACCTTGTAAACAACAGTGCAGTCGCATGCACACAGTAAGCACTAAATAATTGTTTGAAGAAGACGTTATATTTGCCCTTTGACAGTGTAACTAATGATTTTCTGTTGAAGCATAATAGATTTTTAAAGAGCAAATTGAGCAGACCATAAGAGGCTTTGAACTGTCCTTTATTACAATTATCCCACTGTAGAAGATCTGCCATCCCAAGGTCTCCACTCACATCATCTCATTTACATCTACACCAATTAACTGTTTAACTGTTCCCATTTCTTCACAGATGTAACAATCAGACAAGCAGTTCTACTTTATCATAGTCTCAACCTGAATTGAGTCGGCTGATTAGAGTAATCAGGTAATCCTGAAGTGTCAAGTTATTTTAAGAGAGGAGTGTTTAGAGATACCATCCTCAAGAGGGACTGATAGCGCGATTAACTCAACTTTATAGTGGACATTTGTCTCAATTTTTACTTATCTGTTTCTGGTTATTGTAACATCTCTTTGGTGACTTTTTCAAGATATAAAGTCTGTCGAGAAGTAGTGGCCACATCCAGATTTGATGTTAGAAATCAAAAGCTTGTTATGCTTGCCTTGTTTGCCTCTGGAACATGGCCGACCACTTGGACTCAGCCAATAAGAGGGACCTGTCCTGGATTTTGAATGAGAAGTTTGTGACCCAGAGAAGGAGGGACAGTGACAGACCCATCCTGACTGTAGCAGCAACATCCAGTTTTGGGGGTATCAACAGCAGCTCCAGGTGACCAGTGCTAATGGGAGCTGTATAAGCCACGATGCCAATGCGCAGGGCTCATGGCAAGTGGGTCCTCTCTAGTCTGGCTCTGTATGCAATTTTTTCACTTCTATGAATTACCCAAGATACTCTTCCAATAAATATGTCTGCTGTTTAAATTGGCATGTCTTTGTTATTTGGAACTGTAAAAAATCTTAACTAGGACAACTTCTGAGTAAAGGATACTTTGATAGGTTACACATTGACACCCTTTTACTTTTTAATTAATTAAGCTCTATGCCCAAGGTGGGGCTTGACCTCATAACCCCAAAATCAAGAGGCACATCTTCTGCCAGATGAGACAGCCAGGCACCCTCCCTTCTTTATTTTTAACATCAACTCCTGTCTGACCATTTAGAGCTGATTCAACTCACGACTACCTAACAGCCAATGGTTTTATTGGACAGAGTTTTCACATTTATCCGTATAGCAGCAGTGTCAGTATAATTCTGTATTGGAACATTTAATTGCATTTTGTCCTTTTCAGTCTTACATAACCTCTGTAAATTAGAAAAGTAAAATTACTGATACTAAGGATGTAAGCATAAGTATGTTTACATTAAGAATTGGGACAATGATAGAAATGTGATCCCCAAAACCAGCCAATCTCTAACCTCAACTGATTATACATACATCTCCGTGAAATGGTGTGTGTTTACACAGAGACATACACACACATATATTGAAAAACAAAAGATTGTGTCATAATAAAGAATAACTAGAAGTTTTTATTACTTTTAGCTCTCTGATACAGTTCTTTTCCCCCTTAATGTGTACATTAACTTTCATACATACAACTTTTAATAATGTATCACAGACAAACCAGATGACCTACACATGCCAACCCATTATCATGTTAATATGAGTTTTATGACAGAAGGAAGTTTATATTTTAAACAGCAATACAGTGGCATCAACAAACAAAATTAGACATCTTCCTGACAAAAGAAATTACCATCTTTGTATGATTCAAAAATTTCAAAAATCTTCAAAGCAAGATTCAAAAGTGGAACTTTGGTAAAAATTCGTCATGCTGTTTCATGAATACTCATTTCTTTGGTGTAAACAAGTGAGATAAAAATTAATGAGGAGCACCTGGGTGGCTCAGTCGGTTGAGCATCTGATTCTTGATTTCCTTTCAGGTCATGATCTCAGGGTCGTGGGGTTGAGCCCTGCTTTGGGCTCCATGGGCAGCATGGAGCCTACTTAGGATTCTCTCTCCCTCTCTCTGTCCCTCCCCCACCTCTCTCTCTCTCTCTCACTCTGTGAAAAATAAACAAATATTTTTAAAAAATTAATGATAAACTACAAGATTGCCATTTAATCCACACATTTAAAGTTTTATTAGTTTCATGTATATAGGGCTTCCAAAATTTAAATTAACACTTAATGGCACTGGAGGGGGTAAAGGGCATTAGGACTTAAGAGGCAACCATAAGCACTCTACCTGGCCACCACAGACACTCCTGTGTAAGGATCAGTAGAAGATATACATTGGTTCTTCATGGATTCAAAGGTTTCCAGGAATCTAGGCAAAACAAACTGACTTATTTTCTAGGTCTTTGTACTCCTACCCTTAGCCACCTAGCCCAACATTTCTAGTCAGAGAAGCTCTGCAGAAAACTCAGCTCCAAAGTTTTCTTCCGTTCGCCTGAAAATTTCATTCTGTTTTTTGTCAGCCAATGAAAAAAACAGAATCCACCTTGTTAAGGTGGTTCTCTTGTGACTGAGTGGTTTATCTGTTCCAGGGAGTACTTGCATTTTCAAAGAGCAATAATAAACAGAACCGAGTATGTTCTAGAGAAATACATGAGCACAGGAACCTTTCTGCTCCTCTTTTCCATTCCAGGATGCAATTTACCCATTTTCTAGCAAGAGACTGCCAATGGAGCAGCCACTGCAGAAAAGGTGTCAATACAAGCTTTAAGAAAACGCATATTTTGTAAAGTAAGAGGCCATATACAGAATTTGGTTATCCACCAAAGAGTCTTTATTTCTTAGAAGCCAAAATAACTGGCCAATAATGGTCCCTCTGAGATGTTTCCTCATCATTGAATATTAAGGCTTCTAAATCTTGGAAATCATACAGAGATGAAGACCTCTTCTCCAAGTTTATTCCTACCTGAATGCAAATAAGTGTGTATGAGATGGAACCTAAACTAATTCCTTAACTAACATTCAATCTCCTCTTCTTGCCCAACGTGACATAGCGGCTATCACCCTGGATTGTGGGGTTCTCATCATTAAGTGTTGTCTCTGAAACACTGACCTGTTGTTAAGACCTGGGAATAAATTAAGTTTTCCCAAATAGTTCTTATATAAAATGCTTATTAGCAGTAGCTTGCAGCTTTATAGTTATATAAAAAAAAAAAAAAAACCTAAAAGGTTATAAGATTGTATCTTCTGACAAGTCTAAATTTAGTTCTGGTAATTTTCATGCAATCTTGTCTCTGCTCACAGTTTCAATGATCAAAGGTAAATCATACTTGCGTGTCCTTAAAAACAAACAAAAATTATAATAGCCATGACACTTTTCATGTCTTCAATTTTTTTTTTAATGTTTATTTTTTAAGAGAGAGAGAGAGACAGAGAGAGACAGAGTGAGAGTGGGGGAGGGACAGAGAGAGGTAGACACAGAATCCGAAACAGGCTCCAGGCTCTGAGCTGTCAGCACAGAGCCCGACATAGGGCTCAAACTCACGGACCGCGAGATCATGACCCAAGCCAAAGTCTGACGCTTAACTGACGGAGCCCCTTCATGCTTTCATTTTTAAGCAATATGAAAAAAAAAGTCATAGTGATTTAAAAAACACAAAATCTGGCATTCATTTATTAAAGTAAATCTTGTGAATCGAAAACAGACAACAATTAAAAATATACTGGTTTATGGACACCTGGGTGGCTCAGTAAGTTAAGTGTCCAACTCTGGATTTCAGCTCAGTCATGAATTCACAGTTAGTGAGATCAAGCCCAGAGTCAGGCTCTCTGCTAACAGCTCCCAGCTGACAGCTGGGGATTCTCTCTCCTTCTCTCTGCCCCTCCTCTGGTCATGTGCACACGGGTACACTCCCTCTCTCTTAAAATAAATATATAAACTGGGGCGCCTGGGTGGCGCAGTCGGTTAAGCGTCCGACTTCAGCCAGGTCACGATCTCGCGGTCCGTGAGTTCGAGCCCCGCGTCGGGCTCTGGGCTGATGGCTCAGAGCCTGGAGCCTGTTTCCGATTCTGTGTCTCCCTCTCTCTCTGCCCCTCCCCCGTTCATGCTCTGTCTCTCTCTGTCCCAAAAATAAATAAACGTTGAATAAAAAAAAAATAATAAATAAATAAATATATAAACTTAAGTGTGTATATATATATACATTTTTTAAATATAAACAATGTAATTTATCATGAACCATAAATGAAAACAAATACTACTTCTAATAATATTTGTGATTGTTAGGTTTTGGCAAGTTTCTATATCAAGGCATTATTGAGAATGTAAAAACTGTGTATTGTGTATGTGTGTGCAACAGAGAAATTGTAATTTTCAGAATCTCAGAAATAAAAGACCTCAGAGAAATAAAACTAAAGGCTCACATAGTTAATAAGGAAATTCGTGGCATTATATGCTCATGGTAACGTCTACCCAGATGAAACATTGATGTGCATCACCTTAATGTATCCCAGAGACTGCACAAACCTGTCATCCGACTCTCAAGGTCTGTATTTTGCCACAAGTTCCTGGAGGATGAGTCTAGCTCTGGAACAAGTTAATGATCTTCCTTAAACAAAATATACATATTGGTTTTTGTTTACCCCTGCTTTTAATTTGGAACCCAATTTAGGATCACAAGATTCTAGAGTTTTAGACCTACAAGGAGCATTTTATGTCACCTCATTCTACTCCTCTCTAAATAAAAGTAACTTCTTTGTCTCAGGTCACCCTGCAAGTAAATGGAAAAGCTAAGACAAGAATTTAGGTTCCCAATTTGGAATCCAGGTCAGAACTGTATCTACAGCACTGAGTACATAAATCAGGTTTCTTTCATCTGCAAATAACTGGAAACTCAACTCAAACTGACAAGATCAGTAAAGGGTTTATTTGATGATGGAACAGGGAAGTTATAGAGGTAAGGTGTAATTCAGTGTTTGCTGCCTGGGCACCTCAGCATCATCATCAAGAAATCAAGCGTCCTATGATCCAAAGGCCTTGGTCTTAGGAGAGCCAAGTTCCAGATAAGCGGGTAAAGAGGTTTCCCCTCCTCATACAACTACTGAAGAAGAAATCACCTAAATCGGTCCTTCTAGAGAATGGAAGGTCATGTGTTAATTAACTGAGCCCTAGGGTATTACAAGAACCAATCACCATTTCAAGAGACAGTACGTGTGACCAACTGGTCAGTATCATCCAAACAAAATGGAAGTTACATGAGATGGGTGGACCAGATGTCGAAGAGACAGTCACAGTATCTACCACGTAAGAGAATGTGGAGACATAACTTTTTTCACATGAGCAATTATCTACTAGTTGTCATTCCTTAGTGAACATTCTCAATTATATAGAGTTAAACTTCGCATAGATAACCAAGCAACACGACCCCCAAAATCTTTAAACTTTGTGATGTGCCTTTCGTTTTGTTTATATAAATATTATTACAAAGAAAGCAGGGATAATTAAAAGACTATAAGTATACAGTGAATATTTTATAATGAGATATGCTATTTTTATCTAGATTTTATATCAATATGACAAATAAAATATCAATATACATTAAATGTACATATATGGCAAAATGTTTACTTACAATCTCATAATTCCATTTTAAAATAGCATTACCTCCTATGAATGTAAAGTCATAACTACTGAAACAACTTACAGTGATTTTCTTTTTCTGAAAGTAATCTATAAGATCTTTCATAATATTGTAAATACCAAGAAAACTAAGCAAGCAAATGCCATATACCTAAGCTCAATCTAATCTGTTGTCACAATTATGTTTAGATTTACTGACTGATCTGGGGAAGGTGGAGAATGTCTGAACCAAGAAAGAATACCAAGACTCATGTAGAAAATCTGTGTAGGAACTGAAACTGATGCATCCTGGGTAACCCTTGTAAAACAGGTAAGAGTCGAAGGCAGAAAGGTTAGTGGGACTTATGAGGAAGGCAGGACCTAGCAGGAGGGTATATCTGCTTCTTTCAATAGAGATAGCCCAACTGATTATCCCATTTTCTGACACGTACAACTAATTCCCATACTGCCAACAAAAAAAATCATAATTTCATTTTTAAAAAATTTGTCTTAATATTTATTCATTTTTGAGAGACAGAGTGCAAGCGAGGGAGGAGCAGATAGAAAGGGAGACACAGAATCAGAAACAGGCTCTAGGATCCGAGCTGTCAGAACAGAGCCTGAGGCGGGGCTCGAACTCACAAACAGTGAGATCATGACCTGAGCTGAAGTCAGCCGCTTATCCGACTGAACCACCCAGGCGCCCCCATAATTCCATTTTATTAAAGAAGGTACAGCATAAATAAAATTGTAAGATGGGAGAAAACTCACAGAGGGTATTCTATAAGGATATCCAGCTCATTAAAATGGATTTCAAAGAGGGGTGCCTGGGTGGCTCAGTCAGTTAAGCCTCTGATGTCAGCTCAGGTCATGATCTCACAGTTCGTGGCTTCAAGCCCTGTGTCGGGCTCCATGTTGATACTTCAGAGCTTAGAGTCTGTTTCAGATTCTGTGTCTCCCTCTCTTTCTGCCCCTCCCCAGCTCACTCACATTCTCCCTCTCTCTCTCAAAAATTAATAAGCATTATCCAAAAAAAAAAAAATTAAAAAATGGATTTTGAAGTGAAAACACATTTCTTACACTACTTCTGATACGCTCTCTTTGGATGCAATCTATTCTACATGTGTATCGTAGGGGAGGCAGAGCAACACAGGTACACCATGGAACTTTCTGTAAAATATCATAAATGTAAAACTGCAGGGCGCCTGGGCAGCTCAGCCGGTTAAGTGTCAGACTTCGACTCAGGTCACGATCTCACAGTTTGTGGGTCTGAGGTCCACGTCCAGCTCTGCACTGACAGCTGGGAGCCTGGAGCCTGCTTCAGATCCTGTCTCCCTCTCTCTCTGCCCCTCCCCTACTTGCTCTCTCCCTCCCTCTCAAAAAGAAATAAACATTGAAAAAATGGAAACATTGCAAGTCCTCCAGTGAAAGACCCTAAGAAACTAAGTGCCATGGCAATGGTGACTGTACTTTCAGAATTTTTCAAGTATCTTTAACTTTATAAGAGAACCTTAAACATCTGAAACAAGACATAGATTTTTGTATCTCACACTTCTTACCAAGTATTACAGAAACCTTTTTCCTACAATTGTGTTTCGACCATATTAGGCCTGCCCTGAAGAGTACCAGTCCATCTGCTGCTAGAAAAGAATTGAAGTTAAAAAATATCATTTCAAAAACTAAATAGTATATCAATATTTTCCAGTCTGTACTCCAGAATTCAGCCTAACCTCCCTCAAACTGTTTAATGTTTCATGATACATTTTCAAAGCTACCTACCCCCAAAGGTCCCTCCTAATGATAGAAGAGGAACATGTAAGGTTTACTCTATACAAGGAGAGGGCAAGGTGAATAAAAAAGATAAGCCAGGAAGGAGCCAGCATCGAAAGAGCCTATGATTTTGGAAAAGGTTAAAATTTACAAAGAGAGAATAGTTATTTATTCAAGTATTATAATATACAATAAAATGTCATTGACACTGGTAGACTGGCTAACAAGCAATTGGATTTAGGGATGAAGACATTAGAGAATTTTAAGAACAGTATCTGTGAATATGGGAAGCAAGATTCTATAGAATCGGAGATTAAAGTTATATATTTTTGAGGGATAGGATAATGGAAAGATGACGATAAAACTATACCCACAATCACTATGAAGAATATTCATTTTTAAAAAATAAACAAGGTTATTTTGACTCTCAGATATTAAATTGCATAATACAGGGGGAAAAAAAATCACTGCATGTTACTAGTACAGTAATATAAAAACAGATTAATGGAATTGAACTGAAAATCTAGAAACAGAGGTGTCATTTCAATTGCAGTTTTATGATAAATTCTTTAATAAGTGGAGACGTGATGTTGGAATCATTAGTTAACTATTGGGCTAGAAAGAAAAAAAAAAAAGGTAAGGTGCTCACTTCACTGCATGTGCCAAAATCCTTTCAAATGGATTAAGAGGTTAAATGCATAGAGAAAAAGGAGGGGGGGGGGCAGTTTACAAAAACAATAAAATAATAAATTAAAGAAAAGGAATAATGTGGGACTTTTTCCTAAACAAAACAGTGAAGACAGAAACTATAAAGAAAAAGATGGATAACTACGCAAATTAAAAAAGGAAAGGCAGGGGCACCTGGGTGACGCAGTCGGTTAAGCATCCGACTTCAGCCAGGTCACGATCTCGCGGTCCGTGAGTTCGAGCCCCGCGTCAGGCTCTGGGCTGATGGCTCAGAGCCTGGAGCCTGTTTCCGATTCTGTGTCTCCCTCTCTCTCTGCCCCTCCCCCGTTCATGCTCTGTCTCTCTCTGTCCCAAAAATAAATAAACGTTGAAAAAAAAAATTTTTAAAAAAAGGAAAGGCAGAGGCAAGTTGTAGTCAACGTGAACATCATGACTGGGTGTGCACAGCTGTCCAAGCACGGAGCCCTTTCAAGCTACGGCAGACACAGTCCTCTGTGCTCATCAGATCCGACATTCAGTTAACGAGTTTTAAAGGAATGATAAAGCAGCGTGAAATCCTAATTTGTAAAAGCTCATACAAATAAGTTACAGAAAATAAACCCGTGAAATAAAATTTGGCAAAAGACAGAAATAGGAAATTTACTGAAAAAACGAAAAGCCAACTAACAACAAGAACAACAAAATACAAAATTATTCAGTCACACTGGTCACCAAAACAGGACACAGTAAAGTATCATTTTTTATTTTTTTAACTGAAAATCAGAAAAAAAAATTTCAAAAGAAATGTAGATAATAGGAGTTAAGGGTTGGGAAAGTAGGAACGTGGTAGTGAATCTAAGCAAAGTATATCGGAGGCCAGTTTAGCAACATGCATCAAAGACTTGCTTTCATACAGAATGTATGCATTTAAAACACTCTAGAAGAATACCAAGTATTCACAACATAACTACTATAATTCTAGGAAACAGATAAACCTTTATCTTCAAACATATTTATTACAGTGGTTTTTAGAATAAAGTATGAAAAGAACATCAAAATGTAATAAATACCTCCTATTACATCAATCTGGCATGAGGGAGATCTTAAATATTTCAGAAAAAATATGAAATCCTTACAGTATAGTTCTAAGGGAGAAAGAAACCTGCCAAATAACTACAGTGCTACATAAAATACTCAAGTGTGTGTATTCTGTCTCCCTTAACTTACATTCAGCTGTAGTAGCTCCTACCTCGAACTCTCTCCTTGTCTTTATTTTTCTCAATCTTTAACTCTCCTACATATCTTATTCTCTTTCTCCCCTCTCCCGGGGCAATATCCATGGTGATGAGAAGGAATGTAGCAAAACGTTAACAGTGGTCATCTTCAGGTAAGAAATTAGAAATTACTTGCTTCTATCTTGGAATTTCCCAAAATTTTAATAGAAAAAAAGTGAACGAAAAATGCAGAATATTTTTGAGTTAAGTAAGGATGACGATGCCTGGAAGTCAAAGGAAAAAGGAAAGTGAGACAGAAGCTCGCATTACTCAAGAGTTGAGGCAGAGTGCCTGTAGCTGAGTACATTGTCCAATTACAGGTAGGGGTGAATGTGAGAGGGAGGAGAGGCACATGTAAGGAAGTTTGCAGGAAGGGCAATGGCACTCACGGAGGGTTTGTTTGTTTGTTTGTTTGTTTTAATTTATTTTGAGAGAGAGAATGGGAACATGCAAGTGGGGGAGGGGCAAGATTGAGAGAGAGAGGATCCCAAGCAGGCTCTGCTCTGTCAGTGCAGAGCCCAATATGAGGGGCTTGTACTCATGAATCGTGAGATTGTGACCTAAGCTGAAATCAAGAGTCAGATGCTTAATCGACTGAGCCACCCGGGCGCCCCATGGCAGGTTATTTTACAAGGGTGAAACACTGGACTCATGCAAAGGACTATTATTACTACAGTTAGCAGTAGGCTACCGGTCTTGGCCAGACCTAAGCACCCAGCCACTAGCAGGTGCCTGGGGCTGTGCTATAGAGAAGACCCAAGGTACTTAATTAATGTGGATCCTTGGACAAACTCTGAATAAACCTAGCTTTCTAAAAAAGAACCAAAGTTTTCCTTGTTTTGTGGGCTCTGGCTCATAAATGTTGATACAGAGTTTATAATTTTAGACTCTATTCTAGCCTCCATGTCCTTGAAAACAGTCAAGGAGAGCATCCCTTATTAAGAACGGAGAAAAGTTAATATTTGCCATATTATCTATACCATCATATTCATCTTGGCGACAGACCTCTGAGAGAATCCTATGATGTTATAAACCTATTAAGCTTGCTCAGAGGCTGAGTGCAGTGTAAGAATAAATATTAATGAAATCGGCATCATAAACGACTACAAATTAACGTGATCCCGTTGTGCGCCATGCTGCAGTGGAAACGTCCGCCTGGACACAGTTCAGAGTTGTGCGAGGAAAGAGGACGAGACTATGATTACACAATGGCAAGGAGTCGGAGACGCAGCAGGGGTGGCCTCACTGCTCTATGTTTGGAAAACTGTCTTAAAGCCTTAACTGATGAATAAAAGGCCACTGGTTTGCCCGGGTATTTGCTACTTTCCCTCTCAATGTGAGGGTAATATAGCATACAAGTTGAAGTCTTTGTTTGGTTGGTTTTTAGGTTTGTTTATTTATTCTGAGAAAGTAAGAAAGCACAAGTGAAGGAGGGCCAGAGAAAGAGGGAGAGAGAATCCCAAGCAGACTCTGCACTTTGAGCACAGAGCCCGAGGCGGGGCTTGAATCCATAAAATTGTAAAGTGGGACACTTAACCAACTGAGCCACCCAGGGGCCCTTGGGACACAGAATGGTCCTGTCCTTCATTCACTGTGGTCTGAGAAGATGCAAGGATCAGCTTGTTACGTAAAGAAGCCAAGGATGACCCTGGTAATGGGCTCCTAGGCTATTTCTTCTCAGCAGGCTGAGTCCTAGTCGCTCAAAAGCCCACCAGCACCAATCTCAAATTTTACAAACCAACTGTCCTAAAAATAGCCCAAAGGGATGTTTAACCACTGAGCAGCTGCCTCCTTCACATACTCCTGCACACCCCACATGTATGAGTCACAGAAAGCCCTGGGCCATGGAGCCCCCAAGATACTGCTACCATTCACAGCTCTCTGACCCAGGATGCCCTGCAGCACTTAAGCAACACCACCCAGACAGGGAAGCCCCAGCCTGCTGGCCCTCTCCACCAGGCACTACCACACCCTCCTCCCCTTCAGGATGGTGGCCTCTGTGCCATAAGCTTGTGCATAGTCACCTGTTGTGAGGGAATTGCTCTCTCACTCAACCCTGTCCACACACTGCCCAATTAAGCTTGTTGCATGTGACTGCCTCTCACGGTCATGTCTTTTCCCTCAATCACTCCCCAGATTCCTACACAGCCCAACCTTGAATACTCTTGCGGGTGCAGCCAGGTATATTTGAAGATTGCAAAGGGTCACAGTATACAGTAGCTACTCTTGAAGTAGTTATTTCCTGATTTACTTGTAACACATAAGGGACTTTAAAGGTTTGTAAACTCTACCTCTTAAATGAACCAAATAACTGTTATAAGAAACCTTAGCTACTGGGTAGGAGTGATAAAAGTTCTCAGAGACAGGACTAACGAGACATATTAGGACAACTGTGGCTTGGAACACATTGGCTGGATCCACTTTGATAAACGGACCGTCTAACATTTTCTCAAAATGGAACCATTTGCAGAGTAAAAGGGGGTGCTAAATATATAAATACATGGGACAACAGACAAAATTAGAACTTTCCTGGGCAAAAGGAAACATAAAGGTCCTCTAATCATTTTGGCTATAACACATTGAAGAATTAGAGACTAGAGCTCACAGGACTCTCAATGAAGAATATAGGTTATGAAGTGTCTCTCCCACTTGGTGATGGATTGCATTAAACACGGTAGATAGGCACAGTCGACCAAACACAGTTAGGAGTATATATCTGAATGAATAATTAGGTCTGATGTTTGTAGACTGACAATGACAAAGGCACAGACAGAGTCCATGAACTTCTTGAAATATGAGAGTGCTGTCACAGATTATCCAATCGCCATGTTTCTCCTTCTCCTTTGTCTTTTCTGTCTCCTTCCATCTCTGCCCGCCAGGCCACAGACACTTCCAACTTTTTCCCTTTCTCCTTCTCTCCCTTATCTACCTACATAGCAATTTTGTGCCTGTCAATAGCTTCCATGAACATCCATCTGTCATCCAGACAGCACTGTGAAGCTTGTTGTGGGAGACAGACCCCAATGATGGGGAAACACTCCTTTGTGGGACATGGTGGATGGCATCTCTCAGAAATCTCTGCCCTTTCTATCATCCCCTGTCTCTGATGTTGCCCTGCTTCTTTACTCTGCCACTCCCTCTATCCCTTCTCTTGTTAGACTTTTTTTTCATTCAATTTTTTTTTAAGTAGGCTCCACACACAACGTGAGGCTTGAACTCACAACCCTGAGAGTGAGTTGCATGCTCTACCAACTGAGCCGGCTGAGCGCCCCATCTTCTCCTTACACTTCTGAAGAAGCAATGGATTAACTACTCACAGGATATTTTTATCCTCAAGTATTTGAACATATACCCACACATAAGTTGTCTATCCAGAAAAAAACAAAAAGCCCTCACTGAAATGAACACAAGGTTCAGTAGAGCTTTATGAACAGAGAGAGAAAGAGAGAGAGAGAGAGAGAGAGAGATAAGAAGTCTATAGCTTTTTAAAATCTAAGACATTAAAATGCAACATTACAGATTGATTTCTTCAAAGTCTTTAATTTTCTAGTTTTGCTCTCTTCCCCAAGTTTCCCTACTCTCATATTCTGAGTCACTGACTCTGATTATTGATGTAGCACAGGCTGGTCGGGGGAAGGCAGATTAGATCATGTCTCAGTACCTCATCTGGCCTTAAAAAGCTTTAGTTTATTCTGATAAGAAAGAAGGAAGCAAAAATAAAAATGTTTTATTAAAAAAAAAAACTTCCCCTGATGGGTTTTTACTTCCTTAGCCCAAGTTACTTTGTCTCATTGCCTTTTTAAGTGTGTGTGGGTTCTTATTTTTTCCTTATTTTTACCCCCATTTATAAAGATGAAATGGTCTCCATGAGCTGCTAGGAACATATCTGACTTATCTATAGGTTTCAAAAGCACAGCAGGTCCAGGGCATAGAAAAGACAGGCAGGGGCTCTCTGCCTCCTGTATCATTTAACAAGCACCTATAGATTAAAAGAGCGATTTCTTTTTTAATCATCAGATGATCTAATTTACAGTTCATTTACAATTTATTATCACTCTCCTTTGAACGCTCTTATTTTAATAAAATAGGCCTTCAGCCCAGGGCAGTGACAATTAGCACCAGTGTATTTTCTTTTCTTTTTCAAGGATTTCCAGAAAGTGACTTCAACACCAACTGTCTGCTTACTGACATACAAATCAATTAACACACGGGAGAGCTAGCCTAGACATTTTCCTTCTCCTTTTCCTCAGTGTGTCCCTTGTTTATTTTTATAAAATATTTCTTACTAATTTAAGTCATATTTAGCCAGGCAGTTTAGCAGTAAGGCAGCCTCAAGAATGGATGCTATACTTGGTTGGAATGTTCTGGAGAAAAAGCCATATTGAATTCTATGACATCTCCACCCAATCGCATCCCACTGCATAGTTTTGTTTGTTTTCAGTTTTCCTTCTCATACACAACATCTGTCCTATATGCTTCACTGCACCATCTTTTCAATGAAAAGAAAAAAATGCAGCTGAGAGAGGAAATGAATATCAAATGCAGAACTCCCAGGAGAGCTGACCCAAATTCTCAAAAGATAGCATTAAAATGCACTTTCTACTTTCAGATCTGGGATATCATAATATGATTCCTTAACGATTCAAATGTCATGTATTTGGCAAGCTATATTTGACAAGCCTTTAAAAAATGATGTGGATATTTAAAAAATACCGAGGAAACAAACTATGGCTTTCTCATGCCATAAATATAAAGGAATAAAGCTCTGACAGTCACGAGGACTAATAATAGAACTTGTTTATATTCTTACTCTTACCTTGGTTACAGCCTTTCACACTGTTATGCTTTTCTCTGCTCTTATGTGGAGCAGAGCAGTGGATGCTGGGTGCTTGCTAACGCTGTCTGTCTGCTGTATGGAATATCAGGAATGCTTGAGGTACAATCTTCCCAAGTATTTTATATATAGGTCTTCAAGGGCCACAGAGTAAACATTCTCACAGTTGTCTTCCTGACATTCATTCCAAGATTAGAACTTGTTTTTGTTATTCAATATTTCTATTAAAGATGTTATTTTTTCCTGGCTCCCTCCGGTCCCATCTCTGTCCTCCAAAAGTTATCCTATCAACGATTGAAAGGAAATTGAGGGGAGGCAGGACTGCTTTGGGGTTAAGGATCCTAGGCGAAAGACAGAAGAAGCGCTCATGTCAAAAGCTGGCTTCTTTGGATTCCCTACCTAATAAATAAATACACCCACACCCACCCACACACACACACACACACACACACACACACAAATACTTAGCCTCTTTATTAAGAATCACTGAATTGATATATTTTGTTAAGTAGTCTAGGCAGATTAAAAATTATTCCTACTTAAATATTTGTATCTCACAAATGCACACTTGTCTCGTTCAGACACTAGTTTAATATTCCATATCTGTAAGGAATCTGATGCTAATTGAGCAGGTTTTCTTCTGGTATTAATTTTAATTATTTAGAGCAGCATGTAGCTCTTCATAATTTCCCACCTGACAACTGGGACCCAAAAGAACAGCTGCCTATGGTTTTATGCTCCTATGAACACACTGGATATCAGAGAGTCAATAAGCTTAGGCATGAATTCTCTGTGTGTTCCATTGAGGTTATGAAAATGAATACTTTTGGAGGAGTTCAGAGGGATCGCAACTGAGAATGATGTCCAAGCCACTGTGCAAAGTGCGATGACAGTCAGAGATCTCAAAGGAGCTGCAGGAAGAAGGGCTCCCTGCTGAAGTGAACACAGCCCATAGTTAAATAATAAATCACAGTCATGCAGCCAGCCTGTAACAGCCACTACCTATCAGAAAGGCACTATGACCACATAGTGCAAATATTTAGTTCCACACAGTTGTATATCTTGATGGGATACAAGCGAAGTAGTTATCTATTTGTCCTTTCTCAAGAAGATGAACACTATTTGTTGAGAGATGAAATGATATTTGAATTTATCCACTGAAAAAGGTATAATAAAACCTAGTTACATATAGCCCTACATTTAAATATACCCCCTAGCATGACTGTAAGAATCAAATGCCCAACATATACATAATTTAGCACAAACATCTTCTGACACCTCACATATTTTTTTCTTCTCTTGCAAAAGAACAAAAGGCTTCCTGCATGAACACAAGGTAGCATATTTACTCTCAGATATGCCAATTCATTATACAATGAACCATATGAATTATTCATTTTGAAGTTGCAATTGTTTGTGGACAGGAGTGTGCAGAGGCCCAGAATCAAAAGGTAAGTAACAAGAGGAAGAGAAATGGACACAGGGAAAAGGGGCTCAGCATTCCAAAGAATGTAAACCAGCTCTATAATTAATCTCTAACTTCAAAATATGACAAAGAAAAGTCTCTGTTTAAAAACAAACACTAGGGGCGCCTGGGTGGCGCAGTCGGTTAAGCGTCCGACTTCAGCCAGGTCACGATCTCACAGTCCGTGAGTTGGAGCCCCGCGTCAGGCTCTGGGCTGATGGCTCAGAGGCTGGAGCCTGTTTCCGATTCTGTGTCTCCCTCTCTCTCTGCCCCTCCCCCGTTCATGCTCTGTCTCTCTCTGTCCCAAAAATAAATAAACGTTGGAAAAAAAAACAAACAAACACTAAACATTTTAAGAAATAGTAAATATTATTCTCAGTGAGTAAAGATTTAGAGGGGAAAGAACCACACAGTGTAACCTACCATGGTCGCAATATAGTTCACTGATCCTGACAGTCTTTTGACAAATACTTGGCCAGCTATTGGCCCAAGCCAACTGAAATTCCAGTCTTCTCTATGAAAACACTAACACTGACAGCATTTCAACGAATGTGACTTAAAAGGGAAGTGGTTGTCTTTTTTTTCTTTTTAGATAGAAATAGAGTGTGAGCAGGAAAGAGGGGCAGAGGGTGGGGGGAGAGGGAGGTGAGAGAGAGAGGGAGAGAGAGGGAGAGAGAGGGGGAGGGGGAGAGAGAGGGAGAGAGGGAGGGAGGGAGGGAGGGAGGGAGGGAGGGAGGGAGAGAGAGAGAGAGAGAGAGAGAGAGAATGAATATCTTAAGCAGGCTCCACATCAAGTGCAGAATCTAATGCAGGGTTCGATCCCCGACCCTGGGAACATGACCTGAGCCAAAATCAAGAGCCAGACACTCAACCAGCTGAGCTACCAGGTGCCCCAGGCATTATCTTTCTAATATCTAGAACTCCAGTAGCTAGTAGAGTGGCTGATATAGACCAGTGATGAGTAAACACTATTGAGTGAATCCACCTTATCACTGTCACCAGGATACTGACGTAATATGCTTTCCTCAAGACAATTATTATCCACTGAAAAGACTTCGCCACATCTGTCCTTTAACTCTTTTTCATTCCCTGAAAGAAGAACTTGCATCACTGCTGTAACTTCTGAAGTTTAACCTAGAAGCACTGTAGAACAAATTGAAGACGAAAGAAACTAGTAGTTGAAATATCATTTCAAAAGTTGTCACTATATTCCAGATGAGAGTACTCTTCTGGACTGAAGTAGTGTCTATGAAAGAAAGACTAAGGAGAGAGGCCAGCATAACACAGGAAGGATCAAAAGGATGCCTCAAACAGTGACATGCACGAGGCATAGAAGGACAATCTGTTGCTATTTCAGTCTTATTCAATGCAAAAATAGAGAATTCAAGAAGAAAACAGATATACCTTTCAGCAATATTATACTGAATAAAAATAGGCACATAGAAAAGAAGCAAGAGTCCAAACTAAGTCGAGTTAATACATAATTTTATATAAGCAATATAAATGTAGTATATTTCCAAACAGAAACTGCATACACTATGTTATTGTTAATTAATTTTTACTTTTCCTAAATAGCACAGATAGATGCTTAATTTAAAAGTCAATCAGGGGGCGCCTGGGTGGCGCAGTCGGTTAAGCGTCCGACTTCAGCCAGGTCACGATCTCGCGGTCCGTGAGTTCGAGCCCCGCGTCAGGCTCTGGGCTGATGGCTCAGAGCCTGGAGCCTGTTTCTGATTCTGTGTCTCCCTCTCTCTCTCTGCCCCTCCCCCATTCATGCTCTGTCTCTCTCTGTCCCAAAAATAAATAAACGTTGAAAAAAAAAATTAAAAAAAAAATAAATAAAAGTCAATCAGGATTTCAAGTCATGTAAGAAAAAAAGAAAGCATTATATTTAAAAATTCTGCCACACCCTTTTCCGCTCCCAGCAGATTCCCAGAGCCAATCATTTTTGAAATTAAATTCAGTCATATTCATTCAATCACACCCTCTTTTGTTCATTCAAACCCTCTTTTGTTATATAACTTTATTTTTAAATATAACATGCTAAAACTGCTATATTTTTAAAATTTAGATAATATCCATAGAATGTCTTCAGTGAAAACTATTTAGTTTTCTTATGTTACTCCCCCTTCCCCACTACACACACACATAAACACTTTTTCCCCTCCTTCAATTCTTCCATCATAGATAGTCACAACTTTTAGATAATTCAGTATTCAGAGTGGATATACTAAGATGGCAATGTAAATATTAGTAATAGCTAAGCCATTCAGTGTACCATGGTAACATTTTCTTTCTTTTACAACCTTTTGATTTCCCTGGAGTTATACATTGCCAGGTTCTTAAAAGAAATGGCCAATCCCATTGGTCAACACAATGAACAATCTAACTGCTTTGTGCTTTCCTGGGAGGTATCACTCCAGACCCCTCCATCATTCTGCACCTGTTTGGACTAATTGATTCCTGTCCTGCCACTCTGTTGACGTCTAGTAATTTCCTTATCTTTTCAATTTTCAATGCTGTGTTTTTGTTTTGTTTTGTTGAATTCATATCCAGTACTGTATTCCTTTTTATTACTTCCCTCCTCATTTTGCTGGAATCCTCCTACCAGTAGTTTCCTGAGAAAGAGTGCATGGGAGAACAATTTGCTGAGAATTTACTTGCCCTACCTCATGCTTAATTGATAATTTGACTTGGATATATAATCTAGTTTAGAAATTGCCATTCCTCAGAATTTTGAAAGCATCTCCCACTGTTTTTAACTTCCAGCATTATTTTTTACAAGTATATTGCCTTTGAATTTTATTCCAGTGTACCGTCCTTTATTTCTCTCCCCAGAGCTGTAATATCTTCTAACATTCTTAAACCTCTTGTCAATGTCTTTTCTTTGATTTCAAACTTAGTGATTCCTATCAATCTGGGTTTCATGTCATTTAATTACAGGAAATTATACATTGTATATATAATTGATATATATGCAAATACTTATATGAATACATGAATGTGAATTCATGATATATATTAAAATATATAATAAAAACCACATACATCCATACTTTGTTGTTCACTCCTTTGTGTTTCTTTCCCTAGAAAAGTGCTCTCAACTTTATCTTCCTTCCCTCTACTTAGTGTTTTTATTTCCCTTATCAATTGTTATATGTTCTCTGAATTATATATAGCACTCTAATCTTATTTTACAAATATAAAATCTCTTAACTAAAGATTTCTTTATAGTTTTTAAAAACTTTTCCTCTGTTTCCTGAACTGTCTCTGTTGCCGCTGTTCTGTCCTTGTCTTCTTTTTATCCAGTTTGTCATTGTGAGTTTCTCATTATGTTCAAAACTTTCTTCAAATACCCATAATCTTTGTATTTCCTTATTTAAGAGTAAGGCATTGAAATGCTGATTAGAAGTTCTTTATACACAGACTTCCTTTCTGATATGTGGGCTTTATCAAAGGGTGATCAGTTGGTGACCTGGCCATTTTGTTAGTGAATCCCAAAATGTAAGTCTCTATAAGACTCACCTCTTGGGCCATTATCTACAGAAATTAAAAATCTCCAAACATCTCTCTAATTATGGTAAAGACTTCATTTAACTCTTTGGGTTTTCCTCTTCAGGTTGATGATACCTCTTTTGGAATGATGACACATTTCTCATCTCCTGGTTTCTTTGAGTCCAGAGCTCCCTGAGTTCAAACAAAGGCTGAGATCAGTGAAGATGAGATTGGGAATGGAACTTCTTCCAAACACTCTCAACCAGTCTTTGTCTTCAGTCCTACAACGAACTCAACCTTTCAAAGTCACCTTGTGGCTCTAATTTCTAAACTCTTGCAGAGCTCTGATACACAAATGGGATTCTTGCTCAATGTAGTACGTATTGATCATATATTACCCCAATGCAGGCACTTAGCTTTTTGTTCTTCTAAGTCAACGATCACTGCTCTCAACTTTTGTTAGCATCCCTTATCTAGCAATATCTTCTCTCTTCTATAATCTTTATCTTCATGGATTTAGGCCTCAATTCTTAATATTACTTTAATGGAGTTTGGGGAGTAACTAAATAAACACTCTTGTTTAGACCATCATGCTTAATCATAACTCTAGTGAACTTTCAAATCATTTTGTTTAACAGTAATGTGAGCTGCGGTAGCTATATTTTGATATGGTTAAATATACTAGGAAATTTACTTCTTACTATTAGAAAGTACTTAAAATTGATAATAAAATACTTTGTGTTTATTATATAAAATTCAAAGACCTTTATCCCAGGTCTTTTTCTCTTGAATCGAGGAATTCAGAGTTATTCACACTTGGTGTTTCTATACGGTGGCATGACTCATCATTTATTTTTACCGTAACTAGATTTTCTACTGCAACAAAAATATGACTTTTTGTACTTTGAGATGAGGTTATTTTATTCTTAGGAAAAAAAAATGTTTAAACATGAAAAGACTGGCTAAAGGTTAATAATAAGTTGTATCATTAACTATCTCCTGACATTAAAAACCTATTTCAGAAGGAGGGAATCTAGCATGCTTAAATAATTACAGTAGAATCCCTTGTAACAAAACAGATGATCACCCAGATGCGGAATAGCTGTATCCCTGGAGACCAGCCATGCACAACAAAATTTAATCTAACAGTCTAGAAAGTATCCATTCTATCTTTCTGAAACTTCATCAGGGGGTTACACTAATAAATTTAGAGATGATTTTTTAAATTTACATTTTTGCCTACTTTTTACATTGCTAAAATGATTTTACTTTGTTTTTACAAGATGATATATTCATTTTATAAAAAATCTAATTAACAAAAGCACAAAGAAAAAAATGAAATCAGTCCAAAACATATCAACTGAAGATAACAAGTTTACAGAGACCTATGGTTATCAATATCTTTACATGCTAAAGTAAACAGGTAACCAGCAGAAGACATGCCATCTAATTATCAGTTGCACAAAATCCTTCAAGGAAGAAAGTAAAATACAAGGCATCATTATTTGGGAAGAAAACATGTATTTCTAATATCCCATTTGCTCATTTCCTCAAATATTCTAGAAAGGAAAACAAAAAACAACCTTGTAAGTCAATGTAAACGGTCCTTCTTACAGTAAGTAACAAACATCAGAGGAGAAAAGATTCAACCATTCAATATCAGTAACTAGAGTACCTGCCCCGCCTACTCCTATGCGCATCCAGGAAAAAAAAAAAAAGTTATGTCTCCACTATGCTCTGACTCAGACATTGTACTTGGAGGGGTGGTTTCAAAATTTAGCAGGACAAACTGTTTAGTGTATGAACGTAAATGAGTCACTCTTGCTATAACAGAGGACAACTTTATGACAGCAGAAAGGAGTAAAGAATAGGGGAAAAGGGAGATTACTATGTTAACATGTAGATACTGAATAGGAAAAGCTGTTTCAATAAGTGACCCTTTTAAAATGGGGTTAACATCTCAGAAGATTTGTGACATCTGAATCAGTCTGCTCAATGTGTCCAGTGAAATGTTTGCAGCCTTAAGAGCCACAACTGTTACAGGAGATGATGCTTTGAACTACAATTAATTAGGAGAAGGACACATAATTAGGGGCACGCGGGTAGCTAAGTCAGTTAAGCCTCTGACTTCCACTCAAGTTCCTGGGTTAGAGCCCCACCCCCGCCTTGAGGCCCTGTGCTGACAGTTCAAGCCTGGAGCCTGCTTCAGATTCTTTTTTCCCTCTCTCTCTGCCCCTAACCTGTCACTCTCTCTCCCTCTCAAAAATAAATATTAAAAAATAAATTAAAAGAACAAAAAAGGAAGACACATAATTAGAAACCTTGTCAGAGTAACAGGGAAGATTCTGATGAATTTAGAAGAATTTAGGCCTAAGAGACTTAACTGCATATTTTTACAAGCATGTCTGTTTTTAAAGCTGCCAAACTCCTGTTCACTTCAGAAACTAAGGACTTAAAATGTAGCTATAGCATTCCCTGACCCCATCCCAACCCCAACAAGGTAAATTATTGTCTCCTATGTGTTATCATTGTACCCTGTATGCTCTTCATGGTTTCACGTGTTGTACAGCATCCTGATTAATTGTACATAAATATGAATTTAAATTCTTGTATCTCCATTATCTATGTACCTGGCTAATAGTCTAATGACCAATAAATAAAATTCTAACACTTGACAGCAAAAGGATTTCTTCCTGTAGTTGAAAAATGCCTATTATATGCAAAGATCATTTTATATTTCAGGATCTAGGATACCATGTTTATTCACTTAAAAATATCGTATTGCATGCATCACTCCATTCAATAGTATGACAACAACCTTGACAATCAACGTGACATAAAAGTCTCCGGACAGCTAATACTGAATAAACATACTATGCCCTCCTACCTTAATTTGTGGGGAAGTGTGTTTGAAGGACAATCTACCACTTGCTTTTGACAGGTAACTTTATCTGATTAAAAGTGTATTTCCTCTAATCTTATTGAAAAAAGCTGTAGAATAGAAAGAACATACAGAATTTGGTAGACTGGCAAACCTCAAGCACGGTCAACTTTCATTTTCAAAGAAATTAAAAAATAGAGAAGTTTTAGTGTATTACAGAATAAGAAGCGGCCTTATTAAAAAATATATATAGATTGCTAAGATGGAGTGGCTACATTTATTCCCAAGGTTACCTTTAGCCTTTTTAATCTAGCTGTGGTCTTCACTAATCTCTGTGACTTATGGCTTTGTTCAGCTCATTCTATATAGCACCGCCTCTTAAGAATGTATTACATTTAAAGTGCTGGAGGCCAGTAATAAAGAATGTTGCTATATAACACAACGGGTAAAAAGTAATCTTAAAAATTATTATATATTCATTCACCATATACAACCTTATTACCAAATGAGACCCAATCATAATTTTTTCCAATTACTCTTTTGTAAGGATATATCAGAAACAGAATTTAGTGCCAAAGAGTAGTTTTAATTAGACTCAAATAGAGTATAACTGAGGTTTTAATAAACAAAATAAAAACAACTTTTCTTCTTAAATGCATTTAAAAAATTATGAAATGCATGAGTAATTAGAAAATGTTATTCCAAAACCTTTCGATTCAATACAAAGAAATATTTGCAGCTATTGTAGAACATAAATGTTAATTAGAATTACTAAGTAACATTTAGTATGAATTATTTAAATGCTGTAATATGTAGTAGCTCTAAAGATCTACATTACATAAATATCTTTTATAAACTAGGAATCCAAGGACAATGTAGACATCCTCATAGAGATACTCCTATGTTTACAGTCCTGTATTTACTAATATATATTAAAGAAAAGGACTGTAAGCACAATTGCCACTAAAAGATAATAATACAGAGTCACATTACAAAGTCCTCTGAGATTCCACTGGTTTCCCCTCTTACTTATCTATTTCAGTTGTTGCCAAAATGCAAGTTTTCCATTCATTTCTATAATACTCTTAATTTCTAAATGACAGTATCTTTGGTCCTTATCTAAGCTTGGAAACTAGAACTCATGAATTGGTTTCCTTTATTTATTTTATTTTATTAATTTTACTTATTTTTTTAAACCTTTATTCATTTTGAAAGACAGAAAGCACATGAGCAGGGAAGGGGCAGAGAGAGGAAGACACAGAATCTGAAACAGGCTCCAGGCTCTGAGCTATCAGCACAGAGCCCGACGCAGGGCTCGAACTCACAAAGTACGAGATCCTGACCCAAGCCAAAGTTGGATGCTCAACCAACTGAGCCGCCCAGGCGACCCTCTATTTATTTTAAATTTCATATTTATAGTTCAATCACATTAAGGAATTTATTTAACAGGAAGGGTCCCACAAACAGTTTTTATAATGGTGTGAGTTAAAGTAGGCACAATTTGATTAATAAGTAAAAATAATAGTAAATGCCAAATCATTTTTGTCCAACTTGGTGAATTAGGAAAATATAATTTCTCTCTAACATATAGACATGGTATTAACACTAAAGGGAAAATATAAAAGTTCATCTTATACCCAAGTATTATCAGTAGTCTTAGTTGTTTTTTGTTTTGTTGTTGTTGTTGTTGTTGTTGTTGTTGTTGTTGTTGAAGGGGTATGTTAAAGTCGGTTCATTTACTTTGTCACTTTTTGGTCTTTTTTGTGTTCTCAGAAACAAGAGCCAAGATTGTTTCATGTAAAACATGAGAATAGATGTATATGATTTCAAAGTGTCCTCAGTATTTTTCCAAACTTTCAGTTTTGTTATTATATGAGTAGCAATCAAATAAACATGTTTCAAATTCATTTCTAAAGCCCTAAACGAATTGGATTACAAAAAAAAAAAAAAACTGTTATACCACTAAGGAAACAGAAGTATATTTTAATCAGTAAGCAACTTCTCATTCAGTAAACATTTATTAAAAAAATCACAGTGCATCAGGCACTATGTGAGGCACTGCAGACATAAATGAAGAACAAAAACTGAAATGGGCCTTTATGGACATTGATTAGGGAGACAATGAAATAAACAGAAGCTTTAATAATTGTCAATTTGTTGTAATTGCTCTAAAGGTAATATAGGAGCTGTAACTCAGAAAAACAATTGTGGATGGGATGTCTGATTTAAACAATACAGTCAAACATGGCTATTTTCATCAATGGACCTTCACACTGAGATCTAAAGAATGGTTATAAAGAAAGCACTGAGGTGGGAGAGGAAACAGAATATGCGAATACTCTTACATGAGAATGAGGATAAGAAGGCCCAAGAACTGAAGTATTTTGAGAGGTCAAGAAGAATGAAATGAAGTCAGACAGGAAAAGATAAAATGGATCAGACAAGAGCTGATAGGCCTTGAGAGAAATACAGATTTTATTCTAAATGAATTATATTTTATATAGAAGTAAATGGGAATTCCAAAAGCTCTTCAGTGATTTCACGTACAGATGTCCACATAAAACAAAATTGAAAACACTAATTCATATAAAACTAGAGTTTTATCCAGAATGTGTATTTACAAAAAAGCATCAGTGTTTTGCTTTATTTTGCTATCTTAAGTGTGCAGGAAAGGCAATTTTTTTGCGCTAATTACTTCCATCTCCTTAAGTATGATCACTATCAACTTTTTTTTTTTCTACAGAGGGCAATTATGATAGTCAACCAAAGGAAGGCTTCTGACGTCAAAGTACTTAGAAGACTAAAATGAGAGCATTCAGGATAGTGATAATTCATATCTAATCTCTATATATGCCTTCATCAATTAAAATTAAAATATTTAAAACGTTATGATATGAACATATACTTTCTAAACTTAAAATATCCATTATATTCATATAATCTCTTTCAAAAAAGAACAAAAATATTCCATAAGGAACTACTATCTGAATTACTGACACTAACGATTATAAAAAAGAGCACATAGATGGCAACTTCCAAAGTTAAATTTTACCAACAAAAGTATAAGTTGATAAATAACATCCAAATTTAACTAATTTAACATTGCAATTTAAATTTACACACTACAATGTCATTATTATTGCACAGAAGTTGCAAGGGTAGGAAAGTGAATAGCTAAAGGAAGTTATGTTATCCTAATGGAGTGACCTTATGTGATTACTTTGGTGAATATTTTCTAAGTTTAATTAATCTAAATATGCAAATATTTTATATGCACTACAAAGCATTACTTGATGTCCCAGGCATACATAATAAAAAAACTGAGATGCTAAGAACAGCCTAATAGGGCTTCTTTTTATGTCCACTGAAAAAAAAAACAACTGTTATCTAATTTTCATAATTTCATATCCTAATTCTTTTTTTAATAAGTTTTTAAATAAATAAGGAATCTTTGCATTAAACTGTACATTATGTTTGATAAATTATATACTTCTATATAAAATACTTCTGTATTCTACAATAAGAATATATTTAAAATTTCTTTCCAGAAAAAGAATGTTCCATGAACATATAAACTCTATAGAAAACCAAAATCTTCACATAATTGTGCCATTAAAAACTCTAGATTTTCAAAGTTTTGGTAATTCATGCCACATCAGAAAGGATATTTTAATTAGGGGCACCTCGGTGGCTCAGTGGGTTGAGCATCTGACTAAGGCTCAGGTCACCATCTCAAGGTTCCTGGTTTCGAGCCCCACATCAGGCTCGCTGCTGTCAGCACTGAGCGTGCTTCAGATCCTCTGTCCCCCCCTCTCTACCCCTCCCCTGCTTGCACTTGCTCAAAGATAAAATAAACATTAAAAAAAAAGGAACATCTTAAGTAATGATAAAATTTTCATTTATGTAGCTGACATAGATTTTCAAATGATAATCTGGAATGCTGGTAGAGTGTGAATAGGTACCCTCAAATAATGGCACAAACTTTCAGAGATCAACTTGAGGATACGTAATCAAAAGACCTAAAATATGCACACTGCCAGCTCTATGATATCTAATTTGTACAATTTACTCACCGGAGTCATCCAGAATTTGGAAAATACTATGTACAAGAAGATGTAACCCAGCATTACTTACTCATAGAGAAACAGAAGTCAAACCTAATTGTCTACTGAAAGGAGACTGTTAAGTAAATTGTGTTATGTCCAAAAGATAGTTTAGGTAACCATAAAAAACATGTTATAAAGGAATACTCAGTAACAGAGCAAAATCTGCAAACTATAGTGATATGTTAGGGAAATGATACAACATAATTTTTAAGATCCAAAGCACCAGTTGTTACCAGTTTCAAATGGTCCCAAGTCTACCGTTAATTTATCTTGTGATTTTGGTATACATATTTAGCTGAGTTTCAGATAGCTTCTCTCTAAAATGATAATTATGAAGATTAACTGAGATAATAAATTTGAAATATTTATAGGAGTCTGATCCATGCATGTACACGCACTCAAAATATGTTGGTATACCCTAACTTTTAAAGCAAATATAGTAGAATGATATACATGAAAAATATAAATCATGGCTACCTCCAGATAATAAGATTTTAAGTTTTTCTTATTCTCATTATTTCTTACATCAAACATGTATATTTTATAAATCAAATAAATACATATTACTGTAAAATAAATAAGTACTATATTTAAAAACAAACTATTATATATGGTACCAAAGATTTCTACCAATTGTTTATTTTTTTTTCAATATATGAAATTTACTGTCAAATTGGTTTCCATACAACACCCAGTGCTCATCCCAAAGGATGCCCTCCTCAATACCCATCACCCACCCTCCCCTCCCTCCCACCCCCCATCAACCCTCAGTTTGTTCTCAGTTTTTAAGAGTCTCTTATGCTTTGGCTCTCTCCCACTCTAACCTCTTTTTTTTTTTTCCTTCCCCTCTCCCATGGGTTTCTGTTAAGTTTCTCAGGATCCACATAAAAGTGAACTCATATGGTATCTGTCTTTCCCTGTATGGCTTATTTCACTTAGCATCACACTCTCCAGTTCCATCCACGTTGCTACAAAGGGCCATATTTCATTCTTTCTCATTGCCACGTAGTATTCCATTGTGTATATAAACCACAATTTCTTTCTCCATTCATCAGTTGATGGACATTTAGGCTCTTTCCATAATTTGGCTATTGTTGAGAGTGCTGCTATAAACATTGGGGCACAAGTGCCCCTATGCATCAGTACTCCTGTATCCCTTGTCTACCAATTGTTTAAATATACTGGGTTTTTTTTTTTACATTTATTTTTTTCTGAAAGAGTGAGACAGTGCGAGTGGAAGAGGGGCAGAGAGAGAAGGAGACACAGAATCTGAAGCAAGTTTCCAGGCTGAGCAAGTGTTCAGCACAGAGCCCAATGTGGGGCTCAAAGCCATGAACTGTGAGATCATGACAGGAGCCGAAGTCGGACACTTAACCGACTAAGCCACCCAGGCACCCCTAAATATACTTTTAAGTAATATATGTTCTTCTCACCTATTTTTATTTATACCCATGCTTTTATGAAACAATCATGTCATTCTAAAAGAATCAGATGAACAAATAACATTTTAGCCATTACATTTTCAATCTTAATGTTTGATTTCCTTTCTAACTGACTCTCAAAGAGGATCAAAGGTTGTCAGTACAGACAGGTAAATACTTTTGGTGTGCTTGATTACATTTTTCTTCCATTTGTTATATTTGCCATCTTAGCCTAATTAAAAATTAAAGAAAAAAATCAAGTTATATTTGCCTTCATTAATCTTTTAAGGACACAAAAGGAATTATTCTTGTGTTCAAAATGCTGAAAGCATTTACTCTCCCAGTCAGCTGTATGTGCTGGGTCATTAGAGAATGTGAGAAAGCCAGAGAATATTGTTTTCATCCAACTCTTCTGAATACCAAGATAATGAGACCTCTGGCAAAAACAGTCTTCTTAGTTGTTCCCGTAGTCAGCATACCAAATGAATGTACAGACTATCAATGATATGTAGGCAGTATTGCAAGGAAATTTCACATTAGGGAGGTGTGCTAACATTTGGCAATCTTCCAGCTCCAGAGACAAATATTTGGTTCAAACTTCTGCATGCCACTGTCTCGTTTAAAAAAATATTAAAACCTTATTTAATTCACTTGATTCAGCTTTGGTTAAGAAATAATCGTCTATTTTATGCAGTAATTTTAAACAGCAGGCCTTCTCTCCTGACTCAAATGTCCAATCGCCCTAGCAGCAGTAATAATGGTATTTTAATATGGTAGAGAAATGCAAGAGATAAACTTATCCATCATTACACCCATTATAATATGGAGCAAATATAAGTGATAACAATGGCTTCAGTGCCCTGCATTCCACCACTCTATCTCATGTAACACTCAGTGGGGGAAAAAAATGACAAATAGCTTTTTCTCTCTCTTGGTCTGGATTTTTAAGTGTATCACCTTCTGATATAAAAGTCAGCTATCTCTGGGTAAGTGGATCTATTAAGATTTGCTTTAATTTGCTAGGGTTGCTATAACAAAGTACCACAGACCATGTGCTTAAACAACAGAAATTTATGTGTTCACTTTCTAGATGCTAGGAGACTGAGTTCAAATCATCAGCTGGGTTGGTTTCTTCAGAGGCCTCTCTCCTCGACTTATAGATTGCCATATTCCCTTGTAGCTTCAGATGATCCTCCTTTGAGCTCATCTGTGTCTTAACCTCCTCTTCTTATAAGGACACCAGTCATTGGATGAGGGCCCACCCCAATGATCACCTTTTAACTTAATTACATCTTTAAAGATCCTATCGCCAGATACAGTCACATTCCAACTGGGTCTCTAACAAGTGAGTTCCAGGAAGGACACAAAACAGCCTATAACAAGATCCAAGAGAAAAACAAAATGGTACACAGTGTCTTTTCCCCAGTGGGATAAAACACTTACTGGAAGCTGTACAGACACCTCACATGAAAACGGAAAAGTAGAAGATTTAGGAAAAGATAAAATTTAGCATCTATGTTGCCATCACACTTATCCCAAGTGTGGATGCAGTCCCCTGTGACATTCTTTGACCTCAAAAAGCCAAGATGGATCATTTGTGCAACTTGGGGTGTGTGTCTGTGTGTGTGTGTGTGTCTCTGTGTGTGTGTGTGTGTCTGTGTGTGTGTGTGTGTGTGTAAGCACCTTAAGGAAATATGGGTGAATATGACACAAGTGCATTTTTTTCCTTATCTTGCAATTTTTGTATAGGTTTGCAATTATTTTAAAGTTATTCTTAAAATAGAAACAACCTGAAAAGAAATACAACAAAGAAATAAGTTGAGTGAAGTTTTCCTTGCTCTAGAGGCTGAGAATGTGCTGGCAGAGTCTAGATAAGAGAACTGATGAACAGCTCTATTACAACATGGGCCCAAAGAACCCTTTGCCTTTCAACCCCTGTGGGATTCTTGCATTAGGTATATTTCAATCACCAGACCATAAGCTCAGGAGAGATAAAAATTATAAGTCCAGAGAGAAGATTATTTAAAATGATCAGGGGGTGCCTCGGTGGCTCAGTCGGGTAAGTGTCCCACTTCGGCTCAGGTCATGATCTCATGGTTCGTGGGTTCCAGCTCCACATCAAGCTCTGTGCTAAATGCTTGCTTGGAGCCTGGAGCCTGGAGCCTGGAGCCTGCTTCAGATTCTGTGTCTCCTCTCTCTGCCCCTCTTCAGTTTATGCTCTATCTCATTCTGTATCTCTCAAAAATAAATAAATGTAAATAAAAATTTGTTTAAGTGATGAGAATATACTTTAGTGAAACAGAACATATGGAGGAGAAAGATGAACTCATGAAAAAAAATTAAACACAGGGAGTAAAATAAAAAAAAAAAATGAGTTTCCATGAACAAAAAATTAAGCTGATGACTTAAAAGACGCGGTAATCCTTCTGGAAATCTGAACCAGTACCCTGAAAGTTCAAGTGCAGGAAGTTCCAAGCAAAGAAAAAAGAGAGAAATGGAAATAAAGGAAAAGGTGACCATCCGTGGAGAAGAGATCTAGGCAACACACTTACAAAAATATTTTTTTAAAAACATAAACACTGTAACTAAACATATACTATAAATAAGTGCACTTGAGCTGGAAAACGACCTGAGTCACCAGATCAGAATGCTCACTGAATTGTAAGATGGCTGGATCAGAAATGACCCTCAGAATTATACCCAGGTAAAATTCTTAAACTTCTCTAAGAAAAACTCTTAGAAGTTTTGAGACAGAGTGAACATGCTGCACTCAAAGGAAAAAAACAGACTGGCCTTAGCCATCTCACCTGAAGCATGGAGAACAGAAGACAGTGAGATTAAATCCACAATGTACTGAGAAACAAGGCTGGAGCCCAAGGGAGAAAGATGCACTATGTGGGAACGTAAAATTTAAATGCTTAAAAAATACCCTTGAAAGGGAAACTGAAGAGATACACACACTATCAGGGAAATCCCAATGAGAAAAAATCTGTCTTTTATAGTTGCACCAATAAGACAGAGGAGGATAGCCAAAGTAGGGAAAAAAACAGCATCAGTGTGAAGAAACAGCACACCTTATTTGGGTCACTGAAAAAACAAGGGAAGGGAAAGGAGCCATGCATGGATTCAAAAAGCATAACAGAACCTCCGAATCAAATACCAATGGGGAAAACAGAAAAAAAAACGCTTTAAGCAAAGTGGGGGTGGGGACAAGAAAAGAATAAGAGGCAGCAACCTTCAAAAACAATAAACAGTAACATGCAAGGAATAAAATTGTGTTGTTTAGTCAATAAGCTACATATGAAACGACTGGATTCTCTGAATTAAAAAAAGGTACATTAAATTAAAAAATTAGGAACTCAGTATATATTAAAAGGAACACCACTAAAAAAGGTTGAAAATGTTGCAGAGGGGAAGATAAAGATACGCAAAATAAACAAATAAAATAAAGTGAGACAATTATACAAGGACAAGTGAAGTTTTTTTTTTTTATAATTTCTTTTTTTTTTTTCAACGTATATTTATTTTTGGGACAGAGAGAGACAGAGCATGAACGGGGGAGGAACAGAGAGAGAGGGAGACACAGATGAAGTTTTAAGAATTCACCAGTTTAATTAAAAAAAAAAGTCATTCTCTCTTGAAGACATGAAGAAGGTGAGGAAATTCACACTCTAGAAACGAAATCCTGAACAAGACATAATACAATCACTGCATTTCACAACATAGCTAATTTCATATATAAATCCACCAGTGTCCACAAATATCAGTTAATTAAAATGTAACTTATTCTCTCAACCTTTTTCTTAATAAGTTGTTTTCTTTCTTGTTTTAAGTAAGCACTACATTCGATGTGGGTCTTGAATTCATGACCCCGAGATCAAGGGTCACATGTTCTACCAACTGAGACAGCCAGGCTCCCCTTACTAAGTTGCAGTTAATCAGTGATGATGCTTTGCAAATATTGGATAATATTAATTAAAAAAAATTTATAGCAACGCCACCAGGTGGGAAGCAGTTTTAAAAACACATTGTTTGCTTTGTGGTATAGGAGTTACAGGTACAGGAAAACTAAAAGATACTTGCAAAAATCAAAGAGCTAATGTGTATCTTACTTGACAAATGACAATATCGGAATCACTAAGCATTACTAAGGAAATAGATATCAAAGTAGGTAGTCTTAATTATTTTATATAATGATTTACCTTCACCATGTAAAATAACTGCTTTAAGCATATATAACGTACTATTCTAATCATTGATAAGGCAGAAAGTTTCATGTTTTGTCTCTCACAGAGTACTGTTTATCTGTGTTTGAGTATAGGTCCTCGGTAACTCCAATGATTTCTTCTCATTACTGTCTTTATAAACATGAGTCAAACGATTTAGTCTCTGATCAAAACTGGGAAAAAAATAATATCCAAAATCTTCAGCATTGCTGGTTCGTCCTATAATTCTTCTCTCACCACCCCAATTTATCATAGAGAGAAAAATCCATCTCCTTACAAGGAGATGTGTCCTTAAGGTTTTTTTTTTTCCCCCCTCACTGATGAGGACAACTAAATATACTGGAATAGTTTTGTTATCTGAATATTAAGAAAGGACAAAAGCGACTGATTTGGCAATACTCGAACAGGTAACACCACAAAGCAAATCAGAAAAGCACACACCAGTGTCACTGAGGGTACACAGGGCAGACCCCACCCTTCACTGGTTAGTGTTAGCTAAATATTATCAATTCTTGTTTGAGAGAGAGAGAGAGAGAAACAGAGGGAGACAGAGGATCTGAAGTAGGCTCTGTGCTGACAGCAGAGAGCTTGATGTGGGGCTCAAACTCACAAAGCACCAGATTGTGACCTGAGCCGAAGTTGGACATTTAACCGACTGAGTCAACCCGGCGCCCTAATGTTATCCAACTTTTAAACGTTAGCTGTACCGTACATATGATCTGGCATTTATATAAGCTATCAAGAATCTTCTGGAGTTCACTGCTTCTCTAAAATGTACACATTATTTTCCTTTTTAAACACTGTCACTAAATAGAGAAGCGGGAAATTACTATTGTCACACAAACACAACCAATGCATACCCTGCCGGCTCCCTCTGTAATGGACGCCTACTTATGTGGCAATAAAACACTGGCAGATCATAGGGATAATTCCCATGTGTGTGCGGCTGAGAGGAAAAGTATGGCCTGCCTTGACAGGAACTGCCTTTAAGTCTTTAAGCTGTCCTCCTTCCACTATTTATTCAGTGCACCTTCTATGCAGCTGAGAAATGCTGTGTGCAATCATTGAGCATGTCTGAAATATTTCAGGGAGAGCAGCTGAGGATCTTTGCGGTAACTAAAACATGGTAACTTTTTCCAGGGCAGGCATTAGATGCCAACTGCTGCCTCTGAATATGCTGATTTAGCTTCCAACAGCGATGGGGCAATGGGTGTGAAATGTCAGCTCAGGACTAGAGACTACCATTTGGTGAAGGGAAATTTGATCATGGAAGTGCAGCAACATTAAGCAGCCCTGATTTTCCTGGCCAGAAGACTTGCAGACATTTGACATCATCGAAATTAAAGAGAGAGCTATTCCCCCCTCCAAATTCCCAAAAGATAACATCACTCTCAATATAAAGCTCCAGTAAACAATATGAGGGCAAAAGAGTAACAGTGAGTACATTAGACATCTATAACTTTTATGAAGCACAAAAATTCTAAGAGAGTTGTTGCAAGTTCTTTGTATTCTACTAAAGAAACTCAGCTGGTCCCCAGGTTTGACCTTTCCCACCCCCATCATGCCTCTCTTTCTCTCTTTAACAGAGTAAGAGGTCTTGTCTTTTTTTTTCCTTTTTAATGTTTATTTATTTTGAGAGAGACAGTGCACTCATAGTGCACGCACAAGCAGGGGAGGGGAAGAGAGAAAGAGAGAGAGAGAGAGAGAGAGAGAGAGAGAGAGAGAGAATGAATATCCCAAGCAGGCTCCATGCTCAGTACAGAGATGGATGCGGGGCTCGAACCCACTACCCATGAGATCATGGCATGAGCTGAAATCAAGACTTGGATGCTTAACCAACTGAGCTACCCAGGCGCCTCCAAGAGGTCTTGTCTTTTAGTTACATACCATGCCTTGCTTTTCTCTCTCTCTCTCTCTCTCTCTCTCTCTCTCTCTCTCTCACTACTTACTTTAAAGGCAGATTGCCATATGCAATGCCTCTTTTGGATGAGTCTCTGAAGCTCGGGTACCCCAACTACTCAGGTACCCCTGACTGAAGATCGACCCTCCTCTTTCTTGGAAGGTCATCCTCTTTGGCCAAACATGCAACTTCAGGAATGGTGACGGAGGAAGGGCACACCACCTAACCAACCAGATCAGCCATACCAACCCTGGTGATCAGTGGGGTGACAAACGTGAGGGCCACATCTCCCTCACATCCAGTTTCTCACTATCTGTAAGTAAAATTTGGTGACTTTAAGGAGACCTTACGTTTAGAACTGCAAGTGATCCACTGAGCTCTGCATCTCTGCTTATGACCAACCAATGCTTTAGGAGCTAGAAAAATTTACTTATTATCTATCTACCTATCAATATTAAAGTTGGTTTCACTGGTTACAATGAGAATAATTATGTGCATGATATTTAAGCACAAGTTTAGAAACAAAAACAATTCTGATTATGTTTTATCTTTTACCATAACGGTATATGGTGTAATATCTAGACCAGAGTTTCCCTAAACCACTTCTGGAATATATTCATTCATGGGCGTAGAAGTCCCAGGACAGTATGTGGCTTGCAGAATGGCTCATTTTCATGTATATGTGCAAATAATTACACTGAGCTTAATAAAATGATTTAGGATTTTGTGATCTCTCTCTGCATCACACATTTTTATGAAATGCCTTTCTAAATCCTTTACTAAATGCCTTACAAAGGAATGGTAAAGCTAGATCCGCTCTTGTTCCCTCCATTCCTTCTTTCTTCTCCTTCAGTCCTTCTCTCCTACACACACTGTCATTAAAATTAAAATAAGTAAGCATTACCACTTCTTTTGTATAGCACATCTTATATCAAAGAAAACATAATAATCTTATTTGGAAAGAAAAATACGAAAGTAGAACCACACGACCTCTGAAGATACTTCAAAGTTTCCAGTTCTACACTTCCTCAGCTCAACATATTCTACAAGGAGGAGGAGGAGGAGGAGGAGGAGATAAGGAGTAGGAAAACAAGAGAAGTGAAAGGGGGAGGAAAATGGAAGAGAAAGAGAAGAAATTATTAAATGGAATAATACATGTAAAGTACTCAGCAGAGGATATGACACATAGTAAGTCAAGACAGAATGACAAGAAAAGCTGCTATAAAGCTTGGGAATTAAATGGATCTGGATTGAAATACTTGGGCAAAATATGTCCATAAAATAGAGATATTAATACCAATTGTGCAAGTATGTTATAAGGATAAAATAAGCAAATGCAAATAAAGTTTTTAGCCCAGGTCCTAGTATACAGTAAGCACTTAATAAATTATTGTTATTACTGTTATCCTATTTAAGGTATTACATAATGTATTTGTTATTTTTAAAACATTGTAATATTTGAACTTACAAAAGTCATCATTCTCTACTGAGAAATGGCAGGGATTAATTTCTTCTCAATGGATATATTTAGTGAATCAAAATATAGTTACTAAATAAAGGCATGAGAGTACATTTACTCTATTAATGTATTTTGATCTCCTAAGTTTAAAAAAAGCCCATTCAAAAGGGGAAAGTTGATGTGTGCAAAGTCATTTAATGAAAACTCAAGAGTCAAACTCATTATGATTAACTACAAGCAAAACTGGCTATTGAACATCCACATAACAAAGAAGTATTCTGAGCACATATCATACTAGATGATTTATTTAATTCTCTTCCTTTTTAAGAGGTTACATTATGTCGTCGGGCAGAAGAAACAAATGGCAAAGGCAGTAATATACAGGGCAATAAATTCTCTGTAAACTCTCTTATAGAAAATGAGTCATTATTATTTCTTATTAGACTTTTGAGTCAGCTGACCTAGACTTTCTGAGAAAAGACAGTACAAACAATCAGAAGCGATTGGATTGTCAGGCAACAACAGACCAACATTTATAGGAACAGCTGCAATTGGGAAATAATGAATCCTGGGACTAAGTGAATGAATTAGTCACAGAAGGAGTAGACAGTCTTTTGTAACTAATGCCTCGGACTCAAGACACAACTTGGTTTTTGCTCTTAACGGAGCCTCGGTGGTGTCAGATGCCCTAGAATACAAGGTCTGCCGGCAGCAGGATCGCTCATACATAGTGTGGCATGTCGGCACGCTGCCTGTGGCTCAGAACATGCTCACAAGATAGAGCATGTGAGCTAGTATGTATCATCAGTAACTGAAACTCTTATACTGAATATTTGTTTGAATAAATCTAGAAGACAGATGTTTGCTCCAGCTACCCTGTTAATTTTGTACTGATTATGTTGCCAACAACAAAGGCACTAATCTGTAGAGAACAGTATGAGTTTTTGACATGATTATAATAATTAAGCCTATATCTATCATTTAAAATTAAGTCCTGCTTACAGAACCATATTTAACTTACAACAATGGCCAAAGGCAACCTGGTGACTCCCACCTGACTCTATCGGAAGCCCTGCTGTTTAAAAACAAATGTAAAAAAAGAGAAAGAAGAAATTAATGGAAATGTTAAAGATTTCTATTTCCTTAATACAAAAATGTAAATGCCCCATGTTTTTGACTCAACCATCCCAATTATATGACTTAATTCTAATAAAATAAAAATAAAAATAATATCCATATGTAAAGATGTGCTGTGAATAGTATTGCCTATATCAAAATTATAAAAACAGTGTTTCTCAGTAGGAGACAGGAGACTGTTTTAATATATAAAACAATATATTAATATAAGAAAATACTACAAAGCTATTAAAAATGTTCATATGCATTATTAGTCTCCAGTGACATAAACATCTCGATGAAATATTGGTAAGTAACACACATAAACATGCATGCTCATACACACATACACACACACACACACACACACACACACACACACACACACACAGCCTTCACGGATAATTACCAAACTGTAAAAAGAAAAAAGTAGTTTTCTCTAGAGGACTCGTAAGAGAATTTTTGTTTTCCTCTTAGTCTCTATTTTTATATTGATTAAATTATTTACAGCAAGGATGTACTTATGGTTATCAACGTAAGTTTAAAACACATCAGAATCATCTAACATATATATCACTAATGTACAACCCACAGAGAATAAAGAGCAGCTCTTACTGTAACTGGATCACATGCAAATGAAAAATGGTTAACTTGCAGTTATACTGTGATTTTTCAGAGTATTCCCTTACAAATTAGCATATTTAATCCTGGCCTCTGTGTTTTAAGGAAGTTGGAGAATTAATATTAAAAAAAATAATAATTTTAGCGCTCATTTACTTTTGAGAGACAGAAAGGACAGAGCACAAGTGGGGGAGGGGCAGAGAGAGAGGAAGACACAGAATCTGAAGCAGGCTCCAGACTCTGAGCTGTCAGCACACAGCCCGATGCGGGCTCCCACGAAGTGTGAGATCATGACCTGATCCAAAGTCAGATGCTTGACCGACTGAGTCACTCGGATGCCCAAGAATAAATATTTGATAATTTCCAGAATACAGGACAGAATGAAAAAGTAATAGAAAGCACATCTATATATATAGGGAAGGAAAAGAATTCAGGGGTCCTTAGGCCACAGAGCTTAGCATATTAAAAATTATAGGCTTTGGGGTACCTGGGTGGTTCAATCAGTTGAGCGTCCGACTCCTGATTTCAGTTCAGGTCATGATCCCAAGGTCATGGGATCAAACTCCATGTCAGACTATGCTTTTGGGCATGGAGCCTACTTAAGATTCTCTCTCTCTCTCTCTCTCTCTCTCTCTCTCTCTCTCTCTCTCTTTCTCTTCCCCCCCCCCAATCTCTCTCTCTGCCCCTTCCCCACTTGTGCTCTCCCTTTTTCTGAAAGTTAAAAAAAAAAAAAGCATAGGTCTTAAAGAGTCAGAGATACCTGGGTTTAAAACCACTTCCATTTGATACTCTGAGTTAGATGATTTTGGTTTTGTTTTGGTAATAACCTCTAATCTTCAGGCACGATAATGTATCTGCCACATAAGGTTGTTCTGCAGCTTCAATTTGTTGACATATAACAAACTGAACACAATGCCTGGCAATAAGGACTCCTCAGCAAGTGAGAATCATTGTTAGTTGCTAAGAACACTAAGCTATGATGAGTTGATGGTTCTTACCACCCTCAACCCCTGCAACGCATACACACAAACACAAAATGAGACATTCTTGTCAGGAGAATGTCACTGAAATGTAATGCACACAGAGAACAGAAAACAAAATAGTTTCAGATTAGACAAAGATGTGGATGTGAGAAATGATTTCTTGAAAATCAGGCTAAGTGGCAATAACCAAGTATTACAATTGTGGCAGTTTCATCACTAAAAATATTTGAGAAAAAACAATACCCTCCCTTCACTTTGGTGGTTTAGACATTAACCTGCCTGAAAGGAAAAGGCCAGAAAAATGAATTCCCAAAATTCCTTCAAGATTTATGGTTCCATGACACTTTACTTAAATTAACAGGGCTGTCCATCATTCTAATGGTAAATTGTGTCAGGGAATTTTAAGGAAGACACAGCTCATCGTTGCAAATGTAGTTCTTGATTTTATCAACTCTAAAAAGATTATGGAGAATAGATTAAAACACACACACACACACACACACACACACACACACACACAAACTCCTGTGTATCAAAAAACAAAAAGCTGGGATAGCCCTCTTATAATGGGCTTCTACCTGCAAGTTAGTAAAAGCTAGAAAATGAATTCACCAAAGAAGGTTTTAGAGTTTATATAATTTGTGGTAGGATACTAAGGGGTTAATGGGTAAAAACATGAAGTAAACATCACTGGATTAAGAAAAAACAAAGCTAAAGACTTTTAGGAATTGAACCACCCCCTGGAAGTTCAACCCCATACATGGCTAAAACAGTGCTTACCCTAAACACTACTTGATCAGATTCTCTCCCAAAGGATGGCATGCTACAAGTTCCAGCTGCAGATTTTATGAATCAAAGAGGGTGGCCTTAGGTTAGCCTGTTTTCTCTCTATTGATTTTTACACAAAACACCATACTAACACATTTAAACCAGAGGTTTCTATCTTGCTGCTGGGATGCGTTTGCAATTTTGTAAAACGAAAGTAGAAAGAAAAATGTTTTTCTTTTCTTTTTTTTTTCTTTTTTTTTTTTTCTGCCTCACTTTGAGATTATCTTTTAACAATCGTCAGAGGTTTCATCAACTCCCAAGTCACCAGGAAAAGATCGAGGACTATCATCATGGGAACAGCACAGGACGAATCCCACGTCCCGGTTCAGTTCCGCCACTAATGGATTACCTGTGTGCAAGGGCTGGCCAGCCTCAGGAGTGTGCCACCTGTGCAGTCAGATAGGCCCCACAACTGGTTTATCGCTCCGCTGCTGCCATCTTAAAATTCTTAATCACTTTCGAAACAGGGCCTCACATGTTCATTTTGCACTGGGCCCACAAATATTGCAGTCTTTTCTACCTATATGAGCTTTGCAGGTCACTTCTTGCATCATATTCCCATTTCTTAAATGTAGTCAACATATCCAACACTCCCTTTCACACTGATTTTTTTCACGCGCTATGTTATTAGCGCACATATTTACTTTGGTCAAATTGTCAGTAGAGTAAGGTTCTTAACTGATACCTTATTTTTTTAAGTTTTTATTTTTGGTGGGGGGGAGGAGAGGAGAAGAGCAGAGGATCTGAAGCGGGCTCTGCGCTGACAGCAGAGAGCCCGACGTGGAGCTCGAACTCCCGAACCGTGAGATCACGACCTGAGCCGAAGTCGGACACTTAGCCAACTGAGCCACCCAGGCACCCCTCTTACTGATACTTTAAGTGTTACTTTCAGATCCTATGGAATTAAGTCAATGAAGACTATGAAAATCACATTTTCAAAGACATTCTTTTACTGCAAAGAGACTATCTGTTGTCCAAAACCTTCCTTGTTTGAACACCTTTCACTAAAACATTAGGTCCACTGTATGTCATTAGTGTTGCTCTGTATCTTGAAGGTGTATTCGGCAACTATCTCTTTTTCAAAAGTGTCTCTTTTTAGATAGTCACTTAGTGCAGACACTACTTCATTGAAAGAGGGAGGGAGAGAATACTCTCTAGCACTGAGCACTTAACGACAGAAGGTACTGCCTCAAAACACTTCACTGCTACCCTTTAAATAATATATTAATGAGAGCAGCGTACAATAAAAATTAAAACACTGAGTGTGGTACAGAATACCAGCACAGTTACAGGTATATGGATCTGTTTCCCTCTTAGTGTAATTTAAGAGGTCCGAAACACAGCACTTAGTGTTTCCCAGTCCAACTGTTTAGCCCCAAATTCCTATCATTGTAATTATATTAGATTTAAAAATCCATAAGGATGCTTCTAAAGAGTGTAATCTGAGAGAGGAACTGTGGTGGCATAGCTAGGCATTTCCATTTGGCACGTTATAAAATGGCATCAAGAAATACAGACATCACCCATTGAAGCCAGGAATCTACTTCAGAAAAATCTGTTATTTGGAGTGAAAATTCTGATGGTCTATCATTTATTACGCTGAATGAAAAAACAATACATAACGTGTTTGTATCAATCCACGCCCCCAATCAACTTTTTAAAACTTAAGTAAAACCGTACAAATGCACTTATCAAATGCCAAAATGCACTGAAAAATATAAGAAACTCTTAGAGTGTGAGGTGCTGGAAACACCGCTTCCTGATGAAAAGATAAATAAGACTGTTAACAGACAATCAGCCCTACTTGGCCAGTCAATGCCAACAGAAAACACGCACCTCTCCTTCGTTGGCTCCTGGCCTTCTCTTCAAAACATCTACACAGGATTCTGATGTGCTACTAACTGCATTTGGAATGCAAATCAAGACTCTTCCCAGATATCACATTATTTTAAAAATATTGAGTTTGGAGGCTGTAAATATAAACAGTTGCCTTATAGGCATCAGCAAAAAAGAAACCAAGTAACAAAAATATCTTACTGAGAAATCTATCCACTCTGTGAAAATTGGATTTCAAAATTCAAGAGTCATTCTATTGAAAATACATTAACTGGAAAGACATTCTGCAGGTTACATATGTCTGTATTTTATTTAGTAGATAAATTATACTTTAGGTATGTGTTAGACGCTATAGGGCAAAAAATATATATATACATATGAAGATGCTAACTTTACTGTAGTGAAATCTGAAGGTATCGTGAGACCCATTAAAGGTAAAATGTCACTTTTATTTTTTTTTATTTTTTTTTTATTTTTTTTTTCAATGTTTTTTATTTATTTTTGGGACAGAGAGAGACAGAGCATGAACGGGGAAGGGGCAGAGAGAGAGGGAGACACAGAATCTGAAACAGGCTCCAGGCTCTGAGCCATCAGCCCAGAGCCATCAGCCCAGAGCCTGACGCGGGGCTCAAACTCACAGACCGTGAGATCGTGACCTGGCTGAAGTCGGACGCTTAACCGACTGCGCCACCCAGGCGCCCCAATTTTTTTTTAATTTTTTTTTTCAACGTTTATTTATTTTCTTTGGGACAGAGAGAGACAGAGCATGAACGGGGGAGGGGCAGAGAGAGAGGGAGACACAGAATCGGAAACAGACTCCAGGCTCTGAGCCGTCAGCCCGGAGCCTGACGCGGGGCTCGAACTCACGGACCGCGAGATCGTGACCTGGCTGAAGTCGGACGCTTAACCGACTGCGCCACCCAGGCTCCCCTAAAATGTCACTTTTAAAGAGAGATCTAAGTTGACTGGAAAAATGACACATAAATATACTTTGGCTAAGATTACTGAGATGTCACATAGGTGAAAAATATGGTGCATAGAGCTAAAAGCTATATAACCTAAAAACAAGAAGTCAAGCCCATCTCATTCTATTTAAGACTTGGTCAAGACACGTATTTATGTATGTATGTATTTATTTATTTATTTACTTACTTACTTATTTATTTACTTACTTACTTACTTACTTACTTATATTTTAAGTAGACTTCACACCTAGCATGGAGCCCAATGCAGGGCTTGAACTCACAACCCTCAGATTAAGACCTGAGCTGAAATCAAGACTTCAGATACTTAACTGAGCCAGTCAGGTACCCCCAAACCACTAATTTTTCTGAGTTTCAGCTGATGCACTATGAAGGTTAAATGAGTTACTGTATTAGTTCTTAAAATAAGAGGCCCTCAGGAAGCACCAAGCATTTTGTAAATATACTTAAGTGGGTTTGAATTATTTGCCAGCTGTCTAATATTGAACAAATTTTTTTAACTTTATTTATTTTTGAGAAAGAATGAGAGAGCATGCGCACACAACCAGAGTAGGGGCAGAGAGAGAGGGAGACAAAGAATCCAAAGCAGGTTCCAGGATCCAAGCGGTCAGCAAAGAGCCTGACACGTGGCTCAAACACACTAACCGTGAGATCATGACTTGAGCTGAAGTCGGCTGCTTAACCAACTGGGCCATCCAGGCACCCCTAAAACAAAAATTTTAAATTCTCTGAACTTTCACTTTCTCATCTATAAAATGAATACAATTCTACCAATTCTGCAGAATATAAGCTATGCTGGAAATCTATGCGAAGTGCCTACCAAAGTGTTGGGAATGGACCAGAGCAGACATTCAGTAAGTGCTAATTATCAATGTGCTCATCACTATTAAAACTCTAAAAACCTTCACACTTTTCCATCTAAGTACCCTGCTCACTCACACATGCCTCAACCTTGTTATCACTACAATTCTCAACTTCTCCAATTTCCACCATTTACCACAATTTCTCGTTTCTCTGATGTTCCCTATAAACTTACACTTTATCCACATGAAAATGTCTACTCTCTTGAAGCCATAATTCTTGACCATTACGAGACCCTATGTATTGTAGTTCATGACCTCAAATATTTCAACTACTGTTGACTACTTTTTAAGTAATCTTGATGTTTATAGAATATCTTCTGCCAATCCTCAACCCAAGATGGATTTGACATTTGTTTCATCTACTACCACTCATATTGTGCCAAGCCTTGCTAGAGAAAGCTGATTTGACTGTGCATGTCATCATTATATTGAAGGAGTAGGACTCTACATACATACATACAAACACACATACATAAATGAAAGCCATGTTTTGTTCTCTTTTCTCTTCTTCTTTAAAATGAATTTTCTTGGGGCGCCTGGGTGGCTCCGTCGGTTGAGCAGCCGACTTCAGCTCAGGTCACGATCTCGCGGTCTGTGAGTTCGAGCCCCGCATTGGGCTCTGTGCTGACAGCTCGGAGCCTGGAGCCTGTTTCGGATTCTGTGTCTCCCTCTCTCTGACCCTCCCCCATTCATGCTCTGTCTCTCTCTGTCTCAAAAATAAATAAACGTTAAAAATTTTTTTTTTTAATAAAAAAAAAATAAATAAAATGAATTTTCTTGGGACATCTGGCTCCATCAGTTGAGCATCCAACTCTTGATTTTGGTTCAGGTCATGATCCCAGGATTATGGGATGGAGCCCCGCATCAGACTCCACACTGAGTGTAGAGCCTGCTTAAGATTCTCTCTCTCTCCCTCTCTCTCTCTCTCTCTCACCCTCTGCCACTGTCCCTAGCTCATGCGGTCTCTCATTAAAATAAAATGGAAAAAATAAAAAATAATATTAATGTTCTCTAGACATTTTTCCCTAAAACACACACTGAATCTTGAAAAGGTCTTGATGTAGATCCCAGCTGGCTGTATACACATTTTCATTAAGGGCACATGTTTTATTCCCTCTTGAAACCAGGGATTACCAAATGAGATGGACACAGAAATAACAGAATGGGGGGCGCCTGGGTGGCACAGTCGGTTAAGCGTCTGACTTCAGCCAGGTCACAATCTCGCGGTCCGTGAGTTCGAGCCCCGCGTCGGGCTCTGGGCTGATGGCTCAGAGGCTGGAGCCTGTTTCCGATTCTGTGTCTCCCTCTCTCTCTGCCCCTTCCCCGTTCATGCTCTGTCTCTCTCTGTCCCCAAAATAAATAAATGTTGAAAAAAAAATTAAAAAAAAAAAAAGAAATAACAGAATGGGACTTCTGGAATCTCTTGAGCTACCTACATACCGATTTCTTTTTACATGAAAGAAAATAAACCTTCAATCTGTTTAAATCTCCCATTAGTTGGCTTGTCTATTAATCATGTTTGAACATAATTTTAAGCCTTACAGATTCCATAACTTTTCCATTCAGCATTGTATATACAACTTTGATACCTAAAAACAATCTCAGCTATTCAAGTAACATATCTAATCTAGGTTAATAATTAAAAGTCTAAGCTTAAGTTAAAATGTATTTGTGTGTCTATGTATGTGTGTGTATATATGCACACACACACACATATATGTGTGTATATATACATACATATATGTGTGTATATATGTATACATATAGTGGTATGCTACTCAGGGATCAAAAACAATGAAATCTTGCCATTGGCAACAACATGACTGGAACGAGAGTGAATTATTATGCGAAGTGAAATAAGTCAGTCAGAGAAAGACAAATATCATATGGTTTCACTCATATGGAATTTAAGAAACACAACAGATGAACATAAGGGAAGGGAAGAAAAAATAAGATAAAAACAGAGAGGGAGGCAAACAATAAGAGCCTCTTAAAGACAGAGAACTGAGGGTTGCCGGAGGGGAGGTGGCTGGGGGGATGGGCCAAAGGAGTGATGGCCAATAAGGAGGGATTTGTTGAGGGGCACCTGGGTGGCTCAGTTGGTTAAGCATCCCACTCTTGGTTTCAGCTCAAGTCATGATCTCGTGGTTCATGAGTTCAAGAACCATCAGACCATGTACTGACAGTGTGGAGGTTGCTTGGGATCTCTCTCTCTCTCTCTCTCTATCTCTCTCTCTCTCTCTCTGCCTCTTCCCTGCTCACTCTGTCTCTACCGAAATAAGCAAATAAACTCATTTTTTTTTAAAGGAGGGTACTTGTTGGGATGAGCACTAGGAGTTATACGGAAGTGATGAATCACTGGGTTCTACTCCTGAAACCAACAATACACTGTATGTTAACTAACTTGAATTTAAATAAATAAAATTTAAGAATAAAAGGGACCATTTATAAATAAAGTCATTAATTAATTATGAAATGAAATGAATTTGTAATCCCGTTACCAGCTTGGTACTAGTTCAGGATGAAAAAACTTTCAGGTTAAGGAGTGTGGGAGATTTCTATTTCCACTCTCTGAACTATTCCTCCTGATTCCATCTGGACTCCTCCCCCACCCTGCTTACCAGCTCACAGGTGCTAATTTTAGCAACAGCACTAGGAGAAGCTAACAATGGAAGGCCCTTTCTTGACTATAATTATCTGTCAGTCCTCTCTGGGAGTTGTAAATGTTCAACACAGACTTGTTCCCCTCTTAGGGTGCTTTCTGCATTGTTTGCAACAACGCAGTTCATACAACTGCAATGCCACGTTTCTGTCTGACATTTACACCCCTATCCCTCAACCTACATTGACCATTTTCCTGTTAAACTGGCTTTGGCCTTGGCAGGAAGCCCTATTGGATCGAGTCACAGACCAGCTCTGTCGTATAACGCCCACCTCTGCTTTAACTTGTGTGTGTAAGCTTGTGCCTAATGAAGACACCTTTCATTGCTTAGCCACCGAGCTGGTGTGCTGAGCCTCAGCGCTTCATTATTACCATCCAGAAGTATGTATCAAATCCAAATAAATATAAGTCATCTCAACTGTGCAAGACAAATAGTAGACTCCCAGGTCCCTTTACCACTCAGATTCAAAGGGATGTATATAAGCAATCTGAGTAATCCTCTCAAAGACATTTATACTAACCCTAAAGAGAAGAGTAAGCACACTTTTCTGCTGGGAACACAGAAACAGCACATTGTGTATGTTTCCAAAGTTAGTTCTCTTATTCTCCTCAATCTGGATAAATTTATAACCTTAAGATAGATTTTGAACTAATGGTCAACACAGACACACACACACACACACACACACACTTTCAGAGAGCTCTTTCAAATTCAAATGTAGCTTAGGACCTCATTTTTAGAATATGAAGGTATTTTATACCTTCTGTTCTTTCTCAATGTTAGGAAAGCCCTTGGTTTCATTTATCAGCCATTTAACTTACCCACAGCAGAATTCTTTCACTTTTTCTTACTCTGATGACCCGAATCTTTAGTATGGTCCTCAAGACTTCCACAGCCCCTTCATTCTTTGCATAAAACATTAACTTCTACTTTACCAACAGACGTAATCATCCAGTATGACTTTCAGATTTTCTCTATTTGCAAAGTCTCTATTCATATTTAATATCGCTTTGGTCTCAAGTGAAAAATACCAGTATGTTTTCAAAGATAAATTGCATGACTGATCTTCTCTGTGCCTGCTATTCTGGAATCAACCTTCAACATTCACATTTTTTTCCTATTTTGAAATGTCATAGATTCCTTCCCTTCTGTCTATAAACATGTTTTTATGTCCTCCATTCTCAAAAACAAACAGAAAAGAAACACAAAGTCTTTAATAGTACTCCATGTTTCTCTTTCATTGTCCTACCAAACTTCATGAAAATGCAAATTTCTTGTCAATTTCTCACTTCATAATCTCTTTTTAAAACTGTTGTCTTTATTCTGTTCCAATACATTCTAATGAATCTGTCATGACAAAAACAAACTAATAACTCCTAATACCCAAATACAACACACTTTTTATTCTTCAAGTCTCTGAAAAATTTCACATGTCTTCCTGAATCTCTTTACCATCAATTTGGACCAATTTTTCTGATATTTCTTCCTGTATTTCCAAGTTAAACTCTCTTAAGGTAAAGGCCAGGAAACAGCATTTTCAGCAAACCCTAGAGGCATTGCTGAGAAACATGAAAGAAACAGAAGTATGAGTTCAAAGAAATGAAAACAATTTGATCAAACAACCAGGATCTCATCCTTCCAGAAAAAAAGACCCTACTTTAATAGTCATTGAAAACATTTGCCATTTTGTTCTTTTCATTATCTAATCTTAAAGTCAGTATCAAGGTTGAAAGAAGAGCTGGGCATATTACAGTATTCAAAGTTTTATAATAAATTGGAAGTAGCTTTAATTAAAGTTACCAGGACACCAGAGGGAGACAAGATACGCCCTAATTGGAAAAGTGTCACTACAGAAATTCAATTATTATAACCTTAATCCTATTTGCTTTGAGCAAAATGTCTGGAAACCTTCATTGGTTCAGCAGATGTCCTTGGCCTGGGCAGGATGGTGAACCATGAAACCACTGACTTCATTCACCTCTATGTTTCAGAAGGCACCACTGGAGGTTGGATCATTTTGCTGAAGAGCTTTCTCCCATGGGCTATTCATGTACAGTTGCAGATTTTTCAGCCCAGATTAGGCCAAAATAAATGTTGATAACAATGTTAAATGATTCATTGTGGTTTGGGTTTTTTTTTGGGGGGGGGGAGTGGAAAGGGGTGGGCGTTACTTGTAAACATTCTTTGATTGGAGACTGTTTAAGAATAATCCAATAATGTTAGCAGGATAATCATCACACAGCCATTTTCTGAGACAGAGATGTAACAAATGTCAGAAAAACAGTCATGTAGTAGATAATCTTAGGAATAAGATGGTTTAAACAACCAGTGTGGGTTTAAAGAGGGGGAAAAAAAAAACCCAACTGTAGTCAGATATCCTCAAACTGAATTCCACCACCACCTCATTTTATCTATACAAGCCTTGAACAAGAACGCTGGTCGTGTCTGAGTTTCCTCATTTATAAAATACTTATTGTAGATGTTGAACATGCCTACTTCATAGGATTTCTGTAAGAGCCTCATGAACATCAATCATCAGATGCATGTTTCTCTATAGTCACGAAGACAAAACCAAACCAAAACCAACAACTCTTTAAGTGGAAAAGTCTGTTTTGCTATAAGAAAGATAGTTTCAGGGCCAAAGCAACTAAAAATTTTTATACTGGTTTCTCTTTCAGCTCTAAGGTTGGTTTATGGAACAGATAAAATGACCACAGCTTAAACTGAGTGTGACTAAAAAGTCAAAATCAATGCTGAAACTGAGAAAGAGAAAATACTGGTAGAAGTAGTACAGAGTTTTACATGAACAAATGTGAGAAAAACAAAAAGGAATAAAATATGTTGTAATTCAGTTTTAAATCAACAGTTTGTAACAGAATTTAGAAACTAAGTTAAAAAAACAAAAAATCTGTGAACATGTATGCACAATAAACTTTATCACGGATACTAAAAATTAATCATTTCACTAAAATAAATAAATAGAGGAAGGAAGGAAGGAAGGAAGGAAGGAAGGAAGGGAGGGAAGGAAGGAAGGAAGGAGGGAGGAAAGATGGACTCCAGCTGCCATTTCCTTTAAAATAAATGCCAAATTATCAACTATAAGTTGTTAGGAAATTTCTTTAGTAGATATGTGAGGGAAAAAAAACAGTTCAATTTACTTCTTTTTCATAGATTTTACATTTTTTTTCAACGTTTATTTATTTTTGGGACAGAGAGAGACAGAGCATGAATGGGGGAGGGGCAGAGAGAGAGGGAGACACAGAATCGGAAACAGGCTCCAGGCTCTGAGCCATCAGCCCAGAGCCCGACGCGGGACTCGAACTCCCGGAACGCGAGATCGTGACCTGGCTGAAGTCGGACGCTTAACCGACTGCGCCACCCAGGCGCCCCCATAGATTTTACATTTATAACATAATCTCAAAGACACCTTATGTTGCTAATCTTGATATGGAAGAAGAATAAAGGTTTAAAATTTTTTTTCACATTCAAATAAAAAAGAATTTTTTTTCTTTTTAAAAAAAAATTTTTTTTTTTAACATTTATTGATTTTTGAGACAGAGAGAGACAGAGCATGAGCAGGGGAGGGTCAGAGAGAGAGGGAGACACAGAATCCGAAACAGGCTCCAGGCTCTGAGCTGTCAGCCCAGAACCCGATGCGGGGCTCGAACTCACGGACTGCGAGATCACGACCTGAGCCGAAGTCGGACGCCCAACCGACTGAGCCACCCAGGCGCCCCAATAAATTTTTTTTTCAATACGGTATTATTTTATTTCATTGAGTCATTTTCTAGAGATGGCTAATTGATCTAGAAGTCACTAAAAAAAATTCATAGCCTTCCAGAATTTTCTACCAACTAAATATCCAATTCCTAGTCAATCTGAATGAACAGTAATTTATAGCATACTCCCTAGCCTTCATTTCTTCCGCTTTATGATTATACACTTTTTTCAGGACAAAGGATATACTTATGTGTTAGGTAAGAATGCAGATCTTGAAGTCAGACACACATGAATTTGAATGCTCTCACATTCTAGCTAACTCAAAGAATAGTTCTTGTACCAGAAACATTAGCCCCACCTAAGAGCTCATTAGAAATGCAGCATCTCCAGCCAGGTCTCCTGAATAAACAGGTACATTTTAACAAGAGTCACAGGTGAAGTAAATGCTCATTAAAATTTAAGAGGCACTGGCATACATTAGTTATTAGATAAATTTCCTTGAGCAAATTAGAGGATTTCTCAAAGACCCTGTTTTCTCATTGAAAAAATGAGACTAATAATGATGTCTAGAGCTAAGTATTATTATGAACAATAATTAAATAATGCCACCAGTAAGCACTCATAAGGTCTAACTGGTATTAAATTTTATCATCTCCTTCCAATTTGTATATTCATTATTTTTCCAGTGTATTTACATGTGGAATTATATTGGCAACCCACCAGATAAATTAAAGAAAGCTCTTTTAGTCAAAAAGTCTGACTATAAGCCTACCATAAAAATAGAAGTTAATTAATAATGCCATCTTGCATTCACTTCCAGTACAATGTAGCACCTGTTTTTCAGTTGGTCGCAAAACATTTCCCTTTGATATAATGTGTTTTCTGTTTTTGTGGAATCAAAACAGTTAAATAAAGAATTTAGTTTGAAAACAAACATGACTCTTTCTCCCTGGCATAAAATCGAACTAATTCCACATTTAATTAGCCATTGTGATTTCTAGATTCTGCCATTCACGCACTTGGGATAGTCACTGATCCCCACAGGACTCAAATAATGTACCAGGTGTCTAGAACTTCAATTCTGAATGACAAAAAGAAAGTCACAATAGGCTCCATTTTAGTCCAATTAAGGCAAGATACATCCTATTTCATTCTCTGACCTTTTTTCATGAGACTTTGATATCCAAATTATCTGCTTCTTACATTTGGAGGAAAAATGTAAGCTGATAAAAATCAAGATAATTAGAATCATTTTCAGCTGTCAGAGAGTAAATATTAATCACAAGTCAAAAGTACCTATCTTATTTTTATTAAATAAACTTTTATTGAAAACACATTTACATGTATAAATGATGCTTAAAAATGGTATCCACATACCCCAAATGGAAGATAATAACACTTTTAATCTTCCAGTAATGAAAGCTTATTTTACCATGGATAACTCACTGATTTATTTCTTAAAAAATTAAATGTTTCAACTTCGGGCAATATGGCATTTCAAATATTCCAAAGAGCTCTCCTGTTACATTACAACAGTATCTTGGGTATTTTAAGAAACAAAGATTTATAAGTGCCAAAAAAACAGGCAAAATTTCTGAGTGCCAGCATATATATAAAATAAACTAAAGATCTTGATTGTTAGTGATAAGTAAACAGGAAATTCAGAATTGTCCTGGGACAAATACTTGTAACACTGCTGTGATTTATAGTCTAAGAGAAACTAAACATAAGCTCGAGCATTATATCTAACAGAAGACGTATAGGAACTTCACAAAGAAATTGTAAAACTCTATTGAACGGAATAAGAACATGCTCAATGGAAACAATAGCATATTTATGAATAAAAAGACAAAATATCATAATGATATCGATCTTCCCAATTTGGTCTGAGTCAATGCAATCAAAATCCCACTAAATATTTTCTTGGATAGTAACATGATGAATCTAAAACTTCGATTAAATGGGAAGCTTCCAGAATACTCCAGATCCTAATGAAGAAGAAAGAATATGGTGAGGGACTGGCTTACCAGGTATCTAGCTTGATGACTGGAACTCATTAGAGTTATGCAAACTAATAAATGGCCTTGAGAAAATTGGTTAGAAAAAACAGTTAATATCAAGGGCAAGTGAACATTATATACTGACATTAGTTGGTAGGTGGAATAAATAAATCTGAAAGAACTTTTTAGAATGGGATATAGAAGAAATGTTTATAATCTCAGCATAGGGAAAGATTTCTTAAAATATATGCCCTAAAATATGAATAACTTGTTAAAAAGATGACTTTGACTACACTAAAATTAAGAACTTATTTTATCAAGATATACCATAAGGACAATGAAAAGACAAGTCCCAAGCAAGTCAGAAAAAGGTATTTCGGAAGCCTGAGTGGTTCAGTCGGTTAAGTGTTTCCGACTTCGGTTCATGTCATGATCTCACAGCTCATGACTTTGAATCCCATGTTGGGCTCTGTGCTGTGCTAACAGCTCAAAACCTGGAGCCTACTTTGGATTCTGTGCCCCTCTCTCGCTCTCTGCTCTTCCCCAACTCACACTCTGTCTCAATCTCTCTCTCAAAAATAAACAAACATTAAAAAAATTCCTTAAAAAAAAGACATTTGTATTATATATAACTTAAATGAGTCACTATAAAGAATACACAGGGGCGCCTGGGTGGCGCAGTCGGTTAAGCGTCCAACTTCAGCCAGGTCACGATCTCGCGGTCCGTGAGTTCGAGCCCCGCGTCGGGCTCTGGGCTGATGGCTCGGAGCCTGGAGCCTGTTTCCGATTCTGTGTCTCCCTCGCTCTCTGCCCCTCCCCCGTTCATGCTCTGTCTCTCTCTGTCCCAAAAATAAATAAACGTTGAAAAAAAAAAATTAAAAAAAAAAAAAAAGAATACATAACCTACAAATTAATTTAAAGAATTAAAATACACAAAAGATCTGAACAGATATTTCACTGAAGAAACAAAACTGGTGAATGAATATAAAACAAAATGTCTGCCTCATTAATAAGAACCAGAGGTACCTTTTACACCCATTTGATTGTCTATAATTAACCAATCTGGGGCACCTGCATGGCTCAGTTGGTTGAGCATCCGACTTTTGGTTTCAGTCAGATAACGATCTCAGGGTTGCATGAGTTCAAGCCCAACATCGGACTCTATGCTGAAGGCGTGGAGCTTGTTTTGGATTCCCTTTCTCACCCTCTCTCTCTGCTGCTCCCCCATTTTCTCTCTCTCTCTCTCAAAATAAATAAATAAAACTCAAAAAAAGGTTTTTTTGATAAAAAGAGGTATGACATCACCATTTAAAAAGTTTTTTTTTTTACATAAAAAGACATGTGATATCACCTTTTATTGTCCAGAATATGGATCAAAGGAGATTTGTATATAGCTAGTGGATGTCTAAATTGATACAACTATTTCGGAAAACAATTTTCATACTTTTGTAAAAGTGACTTTATGAGTACTCTACACTCTACTAATTTTACTATCATGTATATAACACCCTACAGATATCCCTGCATGTATGAACCAGGAGATGTGTTTAAGAAAATTGAGTAGCGCTATTCATAGTAGCACTCATCTGGAGATGATTCAAATAATAATTTACCAACAGAGAATAAATGAACAAACTGAGATATATGCTCACAAAATATGCTCATACTATTTAAATGTGAATAAGAGTGAATGAAAGCTACATGCACACACCCAGATAAATCATACAAACATAATGTTGATGGAAGACAGCAAGTTGGTAATGACAACACACAGCACAACGTGGTTTTAATAAAGCTGGAAAACAAGCAAACCAATAATCATCTTGTTTCCCAACACATCTATGTGACGCACATCTATTTTTAAAAAGAAAAGAAATGAGTCATCAGATATTTGTATACTGGCCACCTCTGGCAAGGAGGGAGGGTGATCAGAAAGGAGAATACTAAAAAGGCAGTTTTATGAGTGTTGGCAATATGTGTGGCTTTTATGTTGTCTAATAGATTTAAACATTATTATTATGCATCACAACTTACATATGTATAAAGAGATGTCTGGACCAATTAAATACACTGTTCTTATGTAACAGAATCCTCTATAAATCAAACCAATAATTAGAAATAAGGTTCACAATGAAACTATGATATCTCACCTTTTAGGAACATATTACATGGACACAGTATCCAAGGTAAAGAAAGCATACTGAAGAAAATAAAGTATGAAACAAACAAGTAATGGAAAATAATAAAATGAGCAGAGCCCATTTCAACTCACCACCAGGGCTTTGGATCTGTTGCTGAGAAGTTTCTCAATATCCCTGGCTGCAATTTCCACCAGCTGCCGTGCATTATTTGGTTCCACAGTATACAAATCTTGATACTTCTCATAAATCTGCCGGAAGGGAAAAGATAATTAATAACTGCATATGTGGTTCTTAAGTTCACAGAATGTATTGTAAACCATAAACAACCGATTAGAAAGACCCACTCTTTCCTTTCTTCATTTTGATCTCTTTGGAGTTTGGATGTGTCAAAAGTATCTATGTAAATAAAAATCTGCTGCCAGACCACGAGTTTGCCAAAACAGCAGGTCATGTTAACAGCTGGTAGGAGATCTTGTACCCCAATGATCCGTGTATGAAATTTTGTGACTTGAAATTGTACCTCCCCTAATTCAAAACCTGGTATTAACTGCCAACAGGATGACGATGATGATAATCATTATCATTATTTTAAATCTTGCTGCAAAACACTGGAAGGGAAGCCCAGGAGGTCAAACTTGGAGGATGTGTACAGTGCGCAAAGGTAAGAGGAAGGGGAAAGAAAGAAGTTTTCGAAGGAGACTTCCCACTGTTCCCGCTGCTCAACGGCTACAACCGTTGAGGTCAAATTGTATGCTGCTGAAGCTCATGCAAAGAGAGAGTCAGAGAGGGAGAGGGAGGAAGAGGAAGACAGAGACAGAGCATGAAGCTCATGCTAAGGCTCATCCAGGCAATACACACAGCTTTATTACACAGAAGAGTTGAAGATCACTGAGGCCTACGTTAAAGTTTGGTTAGAACTGTACTAGTGCAAATAATTTTTATTAGCAAACTCAATCCCTGCAGTTTTGCTTAGATCACTGAACCACGCTATGCTAAAAGTAAGCTTAGGCAGGAGCAGCAGACTATAATTTTGCCTCCCATCGGTGTCTGTGCAAGGATTTCCCTAGAGTGGCATAAGAAGCACCTGGTTTGCAGAGCCTGTGCACTCCTGGCAGAGAGAAAGAATTCGAGAAAGGTGGGGGAAGGGAGAAACAGCGGCCATGCTTGAGGCTGCTGGGCTTAGCCGAGGAGGAAATCCCTTATGTGCCCAACAGATGGGCTGCACATGCATGACTAAACCATCTTTGAAAGCCAGGGCCTGGCAGGTTTTTATGGTCTTATGAGACGTGAATCCAGGCACATGCAGGAACCAGTTCAACCCTGCTTTTGCTGGCAGAACTCCAGCTTTCTGCAATACTACCAACAGGTTCTGTAGCCCGGTCCAAGCTGACCACGGATGCCACTGATAAATACTGGTTTCAAATATACACGGATGCATATGCTAACATTTATTACAGAACACATTAGTTTTACATGAAGCCTTCATTTTTTTAAATGATTCAAAATTAATAGTTTTAAAATATTTAAGTGAAACCTTAACTCCTGAACTTTTTTACTCTGAGGTTTTTCTAATACTTGACTTTTTTTTTTAACTTTATTTATTGAGAGAGAGAGAGAGAGAGAGAGAGAGAGAGGGAGAAAGAATCCTAAACAGGCCTCACACTGTCAGCGTGGAGCCCGATGCAGGGCTTGAATTCACAAAACCGTGAGATCATGACCTGAGCTGAAATCAAGAGTCAGATGCTCAACAGACCAAGCCACCCAGGAACCCCTAATACTCATTTGAACTTTGACCTTGTAGGTTTTTCATCCCAACTATTCAAGGCACAGTAGTCTACGCTTATAAATTCCCCATATTTAGTTTTGTTTGAAATTCCTGCATATTACTGGATTGCTTACACTTTCTTGCTAAGGGGCATATTATTGAGTCTTATTCTACAGACCAGGTTGTCCACAAACAACTCCATCCAACCTAAGCCTCTCTCTTTCATTTTAGCTAAGATGACATCCAGGAACACGAACTCCTTAATAGATTAATTGATTTGGGAAACAAACAGGTAAGCCTCAACATCGCTGTAATTGATCCAGGACATTTAGTTCTTTGCGGTAAAACCAATAAAGCTAATTGGCGTGAAAGGCAGTTGTGCTTTGTACCATTAATATTGTGTTCACTTCTGTATGAAGTCTGACCTTCTTCCTATGGTACAGGGACTGCAACAGAAGTCAGAGTTGGGAGAGATTAGTCCCAAATACACAATCTGTACTTCACAGTATGCACCACACACAATGTCACTTAAGTCACTACCTATGTATGCCAGATATCTTATAGGTTCTTTAAAGGATGAATGGATTATGAATCAGAAGTAAAAATTCAATTCAAGTATACACAAATCCTCTCAAATATGTACACAATATTCTCTCAGATGGATTCTATAGTAATTTTTAAATACTTAGGGGGAAAAAACAGTATCTAACTTACAAATAAACTTTAAATAAATGAGGTCAAGGAAGCTGAAGCCTACAGCCCCAATATAAATATCCTGTTGTACTTTTTAATGTATAAAACCACATTTGAAATGTTTTCTTGGTGATAAAAATGAATTAAGACCATATAACTGCCCCACCAAAAGAAGTAGTTCTTGTTTCTGGTCTTAAAGAATGTAATATTCTTTGTTGTTTTTGTCAGAGGTACTGCAAAGGCTCTCAAAAACTCTCTGGTATATGTTTAGCAAAAAGTTTCCAGAGGAGAAGAGTTCAGTGGATTTTTAAGATTATATGAGATATTGCTATAAAGTACCTACATTTATAATTCTTCCCACCACTAAATAAAACCCTATTTCTACAATATTTAGTATGTTAACAGAGTTGGGGTTTTTTTTTTTGCTTTTGTTTTCTTTTTTATTTTTTATTTTATTTTTTTTTTTAAATTTTTTTTTTTTTCAACGTTTATTTATTTTTGGGACAGAGAGAGACAGAGCATGAACGGGGGAGGGGCAGAGAGAGAGGGAGACACAGAATCGGAAACAGGCTCCAGGCTCTGAGCCATCAGCCCAGAGCCCGAGGCGGGGCTCGAACTCACGGACCGCGAGATCGTGGCCTGGCTGAAGTCGGACGCTTAACCGACTGCGCCACCCAGGCGCCCCTTGTTTTCTTTTTTAAACAGAACCTTGGGAACCTGGGTGGCTTAGTCGGTTAAGCATCCGACTTCGGCTCAGGTCATGATCTCATGGTTCAAGAGTTCGAGCCCTGTGTCGGGTTCTGTGCTGACAGCTCAGAGCCTGGAGCCTGCTTCGGATTCTGTGGCTCCTTCTCTCTCTGCTCCTCTCCTGCTCACATTCTGTCTGTCTCTCAAAAATAAATAAACGTTAAAAAAATATATTAAGAAAAAAAAAACAGAACATTAAGTATCTTTTCTTTTTCTCTTCCTGTTCTTTTTATCTTTTTTAAAAAATAATTGTCTGTTTCACCATTTTATCCAAGCTCTTTCCAGGAAATAAATAAATAAATAAATAAATAAATAAATAAATAAATAAATAAAACAAAAGAGCGTAGTATAAATAATTTGGGTTTTGCCACCCAACAGAGGTCCATTAAAATCATATGTCAATTCCTCATATGCTGTATGACACTGGCTTCCATTCCTTCTACTAGAAAGAATACATCACAACAAAGAGAATCCTAGACAGGATGTTTTCCCTCCTGATGCACTAATACGCTTTAATTTTTCTATAGTTCAAATTCTCTCACTTCCATCCTTGCCACAGATTTTAACAGAAAAATGTACCACCTGTACATTCTTGCTTTCTTACAATCTTAATTAACTGGGTTTAAGAAGCATTCACTATTATATTTGGAGATAACAGAGAATATGGTTTCCCTTCCTTTTTTTCACTGGAAACTTCTAAGTGTCTTTGCTCCAAATCCATAGTTCCCACATAATCTCTAGAAGGAGAGTACATTTAAAAATAACCTCTTGGCACCTGGGTGGCTCAATAGGTTAAGCACTTGATTTCGGCTCAGGTCATGATCTCACAGTTCGTGGGTTCAAGTCCACTTTTGGCTCCCAGGGTTGGAGCCTGCTTGGGATTCTCTCTCTCCCTGTCTCTCTGCCCTTGCCCTGCTTATGTGCACTCTCTCAAAAATGAACAAGAAAATAATAAAAATAAAAATAACCTCTACTATCTAAAAAGTGACGCCACTCAATGATATAATTGCTCATTGAACATACAGAAATGTTTCAGAAATCATAAGACGTACTACACAGATATCCCAGAGATGCTTACTGAAAGTGAGGTAAGTTTCCAGGTTTGCGATGACCTAGAATATTATATTAGCAATCATTTTTAGGCATCTACTCTATAGCACTCTGAGGTGTTTCACATACATTATCATTTACTAACTTTAAGAAACTTAAAAAGTACATTGAATTAACTACCGTGTTAGAATACTGAAATTCAGGCTTTGGAGTTATCAGAGTGGAGACAGCCTGGGTCCCCAATTTCACATCATGAAGGAGCAAACCACTGCCCAGAGTAGTAGAAAGGAAAATGGTAACATGGTAGGTTTAGGCAAAGTGAGTCTCCAGTGCCACTTTATACCGGAGACGTCCCTTGGTTTCAGCAGGATGTGGAGAAATAGGAAAGATTGTTGGAATGAATAAGAAAGGGAGCTAAGAATTAATCCCTCTGCTAGAAGATGGCCTCAGGGCAGGATCAAGGGAACCCCAATGCAGAAATTGAGGGATGGACAGTGGGAAGCAGAGTCCCAGCTGAAGAATGATGGTGCGATGCACCCAGACTCGAGGGCCCTATGCAGGCTAAGGAGCCTGGCCAAGTTCTCAGTAGCACCCATATTCAGTATTTATAACAAGAGAACAGAAAACAGCACATACACTGCACATCTTGTCACAGGTTTCCCTTTGTGCCCAGGTGCCAAGGAGTAAAGTCAAGAACATTAGAGATCATGGGAAGGCAGTTTAAACTAAAGCTTCAAAATGGCAGGACTAAATCTTTTTCCTTTGGGAGAGAGAATGGCAGATCATGAAAAAGTTCTCTAAAAGGAAACAGAAATTCTTGCGTATTAAATCTTAAGTATGTATAATTTTGACCACCCCTTCCCTCAGTACTTGTACATTAACTTTCCTCCCATGGAACTTGTCCGGAATAAGCAACCCAGATTTCTGCCATGCCCATAGCCATCTTTCTGAGAAAAGCTTTCCTTGTGACAGTCCCTAATGAAAGAAGAGTCGTAAGTATTTCCTGACAAATGGGTAACAATATTCTAATGTATGACCTTGCCTTTGGCCCCTGGCCAATCGCATCAGAACATATCAGATCTAGAAGCTGCTAACTTCTGAGTCAATAGCCTGTGAAGAAACAGGTACAAAAGATTTGTACAAGCAGTGACAACATACTGAACCAATCAGATTCTCTCACCACAGGACAACAGTTAGGTCGATCAAAGGCACAAACAGCAGAAATGAAAAGACTAGTGGAAGGAAAGCAACAGGCACATACCACAGAGTGACACAAGTGATGGCTATGGTAGGTGGAACACTAGGCACCCCCCAAAGGTATCCACACATATATGTGAATATGTGCTGTTACATGGCAAAGGGGATGTTTGCAGATGGTAATGGCTCAATCGGTTGAGTGTCTGACTCTTGATTTTGGCTTAAGTCACGATCCCAGGGTGGTGGGATCGAGCCCCACATCAGTCTCTACACTGAATGTAGAGCCCACTTGGGACTCTTTCGGATTCTCTCTTCCTCTCTCTCCTTCTGACCCTCTCCTCCATTCACACTCTCTCTAAAATAAAAGATAAATATTAGAAAATAAATTAATGCATTAAATTAAATGGAAAAGAAAGAGGTTATCCTGGTTTGTTCTAGAGAGTCCAATACAATCACAAGGGTCCTTGAAAACAGGAGAGAAAGATGGGACTGTACACAGGAAACCAGAGAGATCGCAGCATGAGAAGAAATCATTCCAATGTTGCCAGATTTGAAGACGTTGGAAAGGGGCCATGAGCCAAGGGAAGGACTTCTGACCCACAGGTTGTAAAATAATAAATTTGTGCTTTAAGTCAATAAGTTTGGGGGAATGTGTCACACTAATAATAGAAAACTAAAACAATGAATTAGTTGTGAAGAGCTCCAGCTGAGAGGTAACAATAATAATCAGCCTCTGGATAGTGATTCTATAATAAACTCCCAAGTGAGTCATTCTGTCAAAAAATAAAAATACTAAGAAAGACCCCATGCTTTGAAGGTTGTGATTAACATTATTAATTACTACTTTGCACCTTCATTTCATTACTCATTAGATTCATGTCATTCATTTCAATCATTCTGTTGAGAAATGGGTAATTCTGTTCAACTTTACAAAATAATGTAATTATCTCAGGACTCCAACAATGACCTTCACAATAACGTGGGATTCTGAGAAGAAATTCTAGAGAGAAAAGCTAAAAATATCAAAATAGATGTGCACACATTGTCCAAAAATATATATGAATTGGATGAATAAATATGATCCTACCTCATAATAATGAGAGGGATGAAAACAAACTGTGACATGACTCCCACGAACATTCTAATTTCACTGCCTTTTCTGGCTAAGGGGAGTAAATTCAAACATCTTCAAGGCAAATGCAGGTAGGAAAAGAGATGCCTTGTCACTTCAACTGCTTTAGATACTCACAAAATCAATTTCACTTGCTTTTACTTGAATTTTGCAATGTGGGATGGTTTGGTTATATGGGTTTTTTCTTCTTTATTAAGTGTTCTGTGGGCTTTTGAACTACTTGTTCCCTAGCAACTAAGAATGTCTTGTTTCTAAAAGATGTATTAGCACAAAAAGAATGATATAATGTTCTTTCGTGGTCACTTTCAAAGATCAAAGTTCCCTTACCTTAAGAAATTTTGCAATGATTCACAAGTATAACAAAGTCTTTCTTTTTATTTATCATAAGTTACATCATCGCAGAAGCGGGCCAATAGAAAGGGATGTTCAGATATGTCAAGAGTCCTTCATGTCAGGTAAAGAGTAGTGACACTAGGTCTGAATTTGTCTTAGAATATATTTTACCAACAACAAAGAAAAATTTTAGAAACCCTACCTTCCTCTGTTAAAAATTAGCTGTTAAAAAAATGAATGTTGCCATAAAAAAATATGCAATATTTACTAATTAGCTCCTGATCTCTTCAAACACTCCCTACCTACTCTTTAATTAAAACAGTAAATGATGCAATCTCATAAATAAATGTCAAGTTTTTTTTTAAATGTCTCACTCTTTAATACTCTTTAGTACACTGTCAGTTGTGTTTAACACAATGAGTAAAAATCGCTTTAAATTATAGCATTTTGTTTCCTTTCCCCTGTAACCTATCTTTCTGAGATAGGCTACCACCTTTGAACTTTTTTATGGCTGGAGATTTTTATTTGACTACTTTTTTTTTTTTCCAAATTGTTATTTAAATTCTAGTCAGTTAAACTACAGTGCAATGTTGGTTTCAGGGGTACAATTTAGCGATTCATCATTTACATACAACACCCAGTATCCATTTTGGCTACTTTCAAGTAATTGCAAACATCATCTAACATTCATAATTTATTAAGCATCACATTTGTTATATATTTCATATTTCCTTTAACCAGAATGTAAATTTCAAGAGGACAGAGATTTTGTTCATTGGTACACCCCAGCACATAAAACATGGTCTGCACATGGCCAGTACTCTCGTATCTACTGATGGCAGGCAGACAACACCTAAATGGTTATCACATCCTAAAAATAGACTAAATACACAAAAGCAAGATAATGATCAATGTGAAGATTAGTGTTCCACTTAAGAGGGAGAGAAAATTGTGCTGTCAGAATTCAGAGTAAAATAAAATCACATGGATTATAGTAGTCAAAAAGATGCAATGATAGCCACACTTTGAGGGAAATATATATTAATATGGGAGGAAAGAAATCAGAATCTGTGTGATACAAGGAATTATTAGAAAATACAGACTGAAAGGCAAAATGAGACACACTATCAAGGAAAGCTATAAAACTCAGGGTACTGGTTTATACCATAGAATATGGTCAACTCCAAGCTCTATTGCTCAGAACTTCTAGTAAAGTTAATTAGCACACAGCAAGAATTCAAAATATAACATAGGCCTGTTTACTATGAACCTCAACACACACACACACACACACACACACACATATGTGCTCATGTAATTATATACATGTACGCACATATACATATATAATTGATCATGTTTGGGGGCTCCTGGGTGGCTCAGTTGGTTAAGCATCTTGACTTCAGCTCAGGTCATGATCTCTCCATTCATGAGTTCAAGCCCCGCATCAGGCCCTGCGTTGACAGCTCTGACAGAGCCTGGATCCTGCTTGGGATTCTGTGTCTCCCTCTCTCTCTTCCCCTCTCTCTCAAAAATGAATAACTCTCTCTCTCTCTCTCAAAAATGAATAAACATTAAAAAAATAAAACAATTGATCATGTTCTTGAATTTATGGTGCATATTTTTCTGATGATAACTATACCAAACCAGCATTCAAATAACAAACACAAGAGTTCAAAATACTTTCCCTACTCCTTCCATATGATACAACTTTTCAGCAGGGACACTATCACATTTAAGATGAGACATTACCTTTAAGAAGAATATTTAGGAAGAATGAAATCAGAACTGGAGAATGTTCCACAGTATATCCTGCTACTTGCCCTAGTTCCTATTAACAAGAATTTAATGGTGACACTTTCCAGCTTGCATTAGATGGCAGAAGGACCAGAACAAGTAACAAGCACAAATATGCCTGGGCTTTCTCCAAACTACACATCAGAACAGGTGATAATATTTAACTAGAAGGTTAAATACAAGGGCTCATTCCTGGAACACAGAAACTAACCTATAACAAAGACTAAATTGAGCGAAAGAAAGAGAAAGAGAGAAAGAGAAAAAGAGAGAAAGAAAGAAAGAGAGAGAGGAAGGAAGGAAGGAAGGAAGGAAGGAAGGAAGGAAGGAAGGAAAAGAAAAAGAAAGAAAGAAAGAAAGAAAGAAAGAAAGAAAGAAAGAAAAGAAAAGAAAAGAAAAGAAAAGAAAAGAAAAGAAAAGAAAAGAAAAGAAAAGAAAAGAAAAAAGAAAAAGAAAACAAGAATTCTTCAGATTTTAGGTTGGAGACATTTCATACATAAGGTAAAGAGTAAGTTTATCTTTAAGAAGGCTCAGAATTAGAGGTGCCTAGGTGGCTCAGTCAGTTACGCATCTGACTCCTGATTTTGGCTCAGGTCATGATCTCACCGTTCATGAGATTGAACCCTGCATCAGACTCTGTGCTGACAGCTCAGTACCTGCTTGGTATTTCTCCGTGCTGCTCTCTGCCCCTCCCCCACTTGTGCATGCACGCGCGCTATCGCTCGGGCTCTCTCTCTCTCTCTCTCAAAAAGAAATAAACATTAAAAAAAAAGAATATTCAGAATTTTTTAAAAAAAAGAGTATTCAGAATTAAAACAAGAAAAGCGTTAAGATACATATAATAAGAAGCCACCTACTTGGGTTTTTTGTTTGCTAATTCCAGAGATAACATTAACCTAGCCTCTTTCACTTTGCATATCTGGAGCCACATATGAACTGTGTGTGTGTTTTGAGTAACAAATTCATAAGCAATTAAAAGTACAAGAGATCATACTAGATTCTATTAAAACTAAATTAAAAAATAATTAACCATAGGCTGAGTGAGCTGCTTGCTTAATGTCCCTAACCCCAAATGACCCAAATTCGTTTTACTGCCAACAAAATAATTTTTAAAAGCAGCACAGTTTAATTTGCTCTTAACCATTATACTTAACAAATGGCTTTTCTAAAGCAAAACTGCTACCTATCAATGCTGATAGACAACTTTACAAATTTATATTAACACAAAGAATTCCATACGTTGATTCTTGCCTCAAATTTTTCAGTCCTCCTAGAGCCGTTTTCCAACCCGAGAGCTCCTGACAATTTTACCAGATGACTCTTTGTTGTGAGATGGTGTCCTGTGCATTGTGGGATGTATAGCAGCATCCTTGGCCTCTTGACTCTAGATGCCAGGAGCACCCCCCTCCTCCGGTTGTGACCATCACAAATGTTTCCAAGCACTGACAAATGTCTCCTGCCCCTGGCTGAGAACCACGGCTCTAGACATAAAGGCATGAAATGTCTTCAGGAAAAGTAAATAATGAGGAGCTGTATGCTGTACCCTGAGAGTGTGCAGTAGCAGATGATGGTCTTTTATGCCATTCATCTTCGTGCTAGAGAAGCTGCCACGTGGCTGTATCACGTAGGGGTTCTTAGCCTCCATCTTCATTGTGCTGCACACGGACAAGAAGAGAGCACAGGCGGCATTCTATCATTCCCTCTGTAATCAGTATTACCCAACCATTAGGTTGCTCTTTGGAAAAACAACGAATAATCATTTATCCCTTAAGTACTAGTACAATGTAAGCAGGTGTTAAGTACTGATTGATAATGGAACGGATTAGTAAAAGAAAAAAAAAAACCTTTTATGAGTCTTTTACTATTCATGTTTGTGAACCCATAGTACTTCATTTAAAAACCAGTTAATAAAATCTTGAAAGTCACCATCACATTAGAAATGCCCTGGAGTTTATTCCATACCTTTAAAAACGAATGTAATTAACCACTGCTCAAAAAAATTAGCGTCTTAATTTAAAACCTCCAGTGGATGGGTGCAGGGAACCCATACTCTCTACTGATAGTACTCTCTGCAGTCAAAATAGACTTCTGGCTACTTAGAGAGAGAAAAAAAAAGTGGGTTTTTCCCCTAAAATAACTGCAATCTCAAGTTGCCTACGTAATTATGGTAATTGATTTAGTTACAACATTTCCTCATTGAGAGAATGCTAAATAAAACCAGTAATTCTGGGTTTGCTTGTTTTTTATCTCTTTCAAAATATAGTCTTCACAACTGCTTCTTAATATCAATATCCAATAAGGTTATATTTGAAAATTAATTGTATTACTCTTACAAAATAGTAATTATGCTACGTTTGTAAAGTAATATGAAGATAAGGCGACATTTTAAAACATAAAGCTACATTTTAACATAACATAAGCATTTAACGTTTTCGTAGCATCTGTGATGACTTCCCCGTTTCATTTCCTATTTCCTTTTTCCCCTATAACATTTCTGCGAGGAAGAGAGAGTGTTAAGATCTATCTCGCTTGACAAGCAGGTAACAGGAAATCTAATACCACCCAGCTACTTAGCAGCTCTCTCCAGAGTAGAAAAGAAAATCCCAGCCCTTGCTGTTGCCTCAGCATCTTGCTGATTCCTCGTCAGAATCACCCATGATTAATTATGTTCTTCTCTAGAGTATCTTCTTTTGTAAATAAATTAATATATGAAGCTCTCCACCACCTAGAAAATGAATATTCTATTTACATAAGTGACGTGACCACAATGTCAAAGTAAAAGCATCAGTCTATTAATACCATGAGTTACTAATGAAATTATTCACTTAAAACATTTATGTAAATACTAAATTAAGAGTACTGAATGCTCAATATTTAGACACATTTCATAGTCACATCTTTGAAAGCATACTGAAATATGTACGCATTGATTTTAATATAATCTTAACGTATGAAATCACAAGAGTGAATCAAAAGCCAGAAAATTCTATGATGATACCAATGCAGAATGATTTTACCTCCAAAAGTACAATTCCGGGGGGGGGGGGGGGAGGATTCACCAATTTTCTTAAAAACATTCGCATATTCTAACCTAACATGTTAGAAATTCAGACAGAATCTGCATGTGAGAAGAAAGCCTTAAAACAAGGTGACACACATTGTGTCAACTCTCTTACAAAGCTAAAGGGATAGAATAATGTCTGTTAACAAAAAGACTGGATTCCCAGAGCATCCTGCATTGTCAGAAAATACAACACGGCATTGGAACTGAAACAGAAGGTAAGTGTCAGATATTGTGGGTGAAGATTTCAAAATGCGTACGTTGTTAACACTGTAGGAATCACCCCTGCACCTGAGATAAATACAAGAGGAGTCTGGGAAGCTTACAAATCATCCAAAAAAGCCATAAGAAAGGCCTCATATTATATGTAGGATGGGAAAGGAACAGAAAAGGAAATGTAGCAGAGGCCTCTTGCGATGTCCAGAAAGCTACAAATGTCTCTGCCTCTGTCCACGGGGATACAGAGGGAGTTAGACCTTTACTGTCCCTGGGCGCCAGGGTTGAGGCACTTAAGTCCCCTCAGGCACAGAATTCCAGGAGTTACTCACTCACTCTGCGGATGGTGCAAGTTTCCAACTCTCCAGAGTGCCTCCTTCAATTCTGCACTCCCTGAAGATCACACGCCTCGCCTCAGTCTAAGTTCCGCTGGTGCCCCGGCCCCACCCGACCCTCACCAGGAAAAGAGACCTATTTGGAATGACCTATTTGAAAAGACTCCACCTCTCTCAAAACATCGTCTTCACACCAGCTTCCTAATATCAAATATGTTCTGCTTAGAGGCGAAGGAGTTACTACAGACTTAAACAAACGTAAATGAGAACTGCCAGTCCAATTTTTTTAATGAACAGGAGGCCCCAAGGAAGTCTTGGATTCCTAAAGGAAAAGGGGGAGGTGGAAAAAAAAATCGTCTAAAAGGACAACAAAACTCGCAGATGGTTGTGATTTGCTTACATTATTGTGATTTGCTTTCCACACAGCAGGGTCAGTCAGGGGACCAACTGAGGATCTCAGACCTATTTGCAGAGTTCTGTTTTCTTTTTTTCTTTTTTTCACTTTTTTTGTTTTTAATTTTTTTTTTTCCAACGTTTTATTTATTTTTGGGACAGAGAGAGACAGAGCATGAACAGGGGAGGGGTAGAGAGAGAGGGAGACACAGAATCGGAAACAGGCTCCAGGCTCTGAGCCATTAGCCCAGAGCCCGACGCGGGGCTCGAACTCACGGACCGCGAGATCGTGACCTGGCTGAAGTCGGACGCTTAACCGACTGCGCCACCCAGGCGCCCCATTTTTTTTTTCACTTTTTTAAAGAGCTGGGGAGGGGCAGAGAGAGGGAGTAAGAGAGAAAATCCCACAAAAGCTCCACACTGCCAGTGCAGAGCCCAATGCGGGACTCAAACCCACGAACCACAAGATCATGACCTGAGCTGAAATCCTGAGTCAGACACGTAACCAACTGTGTTCTTTTAAAACAACTTTTTGCAGAATTAAAAGTGTCTCTCATTGAAAAACAAACAGCAGTTTGTTTTTATCGATTCATCTTTAAAAAAGTTCCTCACAAAGCAAATTATCATTCTTACAGAACCCATTAATTCAGAATATCTGATAATTTAGATACTGGTTGAAATTTAAGTATATTTGTACATGAAATATTTTATCAACATATTAAGTAAGAAAATAGTTGCTCAAGAATGTTTTACAAACTTAAAAACTTTGTTTCCAAGAATACTAAGACCACCTTAATTTTTTTAATGTTATCTATTAGTTAATATATGATCATCAGCCTCTCTCTACTTGTCAGCTACAGGAATTCATAGGTCTATGTATGTGTGTTTAAGAGTCATAAAATGGGACTGCTCAAAGATTTCAAAGAAGACACAAACAAATTAAAAAAAAAACATCCTTTGTTCATGGATCGGAAGAATTAATATACTTCAAACGGCTATACTACCCAAAGTCATAATCCCCATCAAAATACAAAAGGCATTTTTCAAAACATAGAAGAAGAAATCCTAAAATCTGCATATGGCTTGTTAAAAACAGAAGATAATATTGTATTATAGGTGTATGTAAGGTGGTAACATTACAATCGTACTGCAATATATAAATGTATCAAGTAACACAATGTACATCTTCCATTAACACAATGTATTAATCATTATCAATCTTCCTGGGCTAGTATTTAATGGTGCCACAAAGCAATTTTTATAAAATTAGAAAGTTGCCTTCTTTTAGCTATGTTGCCTCATCGTAGCTGCTTCTGAACCTTCAGGTAACAAGCTAGTTCTGTCCTGTGATGCCAGGAAAAACAGATCCATTAAATAATTAGGGAAGAATCACCATTTCCACAATATTAAATATCAACCTAGGAACCTGCTAAATTCCTCTATTCAACTTTTGATCCTCACCGTGCATCCAATACCCCCAAACTCAGCATAAAGTTCACTCTCGGGACACCTGGGTGGCTCAGCAGGTTAAGCATCTGACTTTGGCACAGGTCATGATCTCACGGTATGTGACTTTGAGCCCCACGTTGGGCTCTGTGCTGGCAGCTCAGAGCCTGGAGCCTGCCTTGGAATCTGTATCTCCCTCTCGCTCTCTGCCCCTCCCCCGAGTCATGCTTGCTCTCTCACACGCACACTCTCTCACTCTGAAAAATAAATATACGTTGAAAAAATAATAATAAAGTTCACTCTCAAGTCTGGTGTCCTTCAACTCCTCTGAGCTATAAGTTTCCATGGCCAAAAAGAAATGCAACCCTTTAGCCCCCATCAAGGACCTTTTCTTTCTAGGCACAAGGATAGGGGCATATGGAATCATTTATCTATGCTAAATAACACTCTTTATGAGCCCCAATACTTAATTTTTTTCCAATAATAGATTCTGCATTCTCTCTCTCTCCCATCCCTTGTTATAATATATAATTATATTATTTGTATTTTTTTTCTGTCACATAGTTAGATATATATCTCATAAGCAAAACACTGTGGGGATTTTCTTTCCTCCTGTCCGTTCTATTTTTTTATCCAAATTCAGACTAGGCCATTTATTCATTCATCAATATTTGCAGTATTCTTAGTAATCTGTGCTTGATAAAGCATAATGGAAATCAGGTAAGTTGTTTTTGGTTTTTGTTTGTTTTTTTTAATGATTCATTGCAAAAGGCAGATTCGGCAAAAGGGTTTACATCTTAACACCAAAAGTAAAAGTGAGGTCAGCCAAGAAAGTGGTTTCTGAGGCTAGAGAAACCCTGGAGTGAAGGACAGCTCCTGAGAGCAGTTTATTCTTAATCTCAAACTGCCAATAAAGAGAGTCATAGAACTTCTAACCAGAATCTGTCAAGTCTCATTTCTTTTTTCTCATTCCACAAACTGTCACTTTCATAGAGGCTCGCCTTATTATCCGACACAATTTCATTTTTTTAACACATCATCCAATAAGGAATCATTGCAGACCCCAAGCATCACCTTCCAGTAAGTAGCTTTCCGGAACCTTTGCGCCCACAAAATGGAAATTTCTGAGTAGTACAGTGTCAGTCCTCTGAAGAGAGGAACTGCATTTCTGTCAATCTTTGGCACCTGAATGGTGCCTGAGACATACTATGTGCTTAACAAGTGTTGATGAGAATTAAATTTAATCATTGTTATTCACAGGGAAACACTTTTCATTTCCAAATGTATTCCCTATCTCCTCTCACAGATATTTGTTTCTTAAGATACTTTTGCATGTTGAAACTTCCAACTGGTTTATGAAGAGATTCTAGAATAACTTTTTAAAGTATTTGTTAGTAGGTTTCTTTATGAAATTCAAACAATATATAAGGTAACCATATATTCTAGTTTCTGCCTGGGAGGAATATTCACATATAAATATTCTTATCACAAATATTCATATGTCATACATATATTTGCTTTTATATCTCTCCCCACCAACTCCTCACATTTTTGGAAAACAAAAGGTCTCACTGTAACACTAAGAACACAAGATAAAAGTACTTTCAAATTATTACATTACTTACACTAGTATCAAAGTAGTGAGACTGTAAAGAAATGACATTTAACTTTTTTTTAATCTCATGGAAATTACATGGAAATGCTCTTTTCCAAGGAAAATAATCTATATAAGATGCTATACAAATATTTATACGCTGCTATCATTCCCAAGAATCATTTTAGAGTGACTTTCATAGCCATTTCATAAATCAGAAGAAGAAAACATATTTTATAGTGTCTCCTTCTCTGACACAAAAATCTTTATTACCCATCTCAATGACTCACTCTAGTCTCCAGACATGGCTATAAACACTTTCCAGCCATTTTTAAAAATACTATCTACCCTCAAAAAAAGAACATGTGTTCCCACTGAGGATATTCAAAAGAATCCATCAAGGACTTAAAGTCACCACGGTGTGAGAGATTCTAAAATATACCCTGAAGAACAGGCATATGAAACCCCACTATGAGTTTTAGGGGAGTCTGCACATCACATGAACTCATCTAAGGTAAGGCTGTGTGTAAAGTGTAAAGCATGGTGAGAACGCGACATTAATTGCCGGGAATGACATTCTTTGCTCACAATAACTAGCAGGTACCAAGGGTCCTTCTCAGAATCTCACTACCCGATGCACATGAAAAATCACATCCTATTCATAATATAGAAACGCAATTTCCTAGAAGATAAGAGCTGCATTCAAAGATTCACAAATGTCTTGCAGTTGTACTCACATCAACAAGCTGATTGACTCCACTTGCTGTTTTTGCCAGTGTGACAAGGTCTTCTTGCATCTTATCCACCCATGACTTGATACTGCAGAAACCAGAAGAGAATGTTCCATCAGAACTCTGGTAAAGCCAAGCCACACACATTCGATATTCATGCCGTACATAATTCATTAAAGCGCCTCGAAATCTCTCCCTTCCCCCAAGTTCCTACTATGTCCACCCTCCCAACCCATTCTCAAATTACAAAACCAATGAACCTTTAGGGTCCACTTCTTAGGATGGTGATACCCCACAAAACATAAAAGAGCAAATGACACAGATGTCTTGTTCAACATAAGGGTATTCCCTTAATTTTTATGAAAATTATATTAATAGTTACTAAACAGATTATTCTAAACATGGAGCACCTGGGTGGCTCAGCAGGTTAAGCACCCAACTCTTGATTTTGGCTCAGGTCATGATCTCATAGTCATGAGATCAAGCCCCATGTAGCTTGGGATTTATTTACTTATTTTCTTTCTTTTCTTTTCTTTTCTCTTTTTCTTTTCTTTTCTTTTCTCTTCTTTTCTTTCTTTCTGTCTTTTTCTTTCTTTCTCTCTTTCTCTCTTGGGATTTATTTTCTTTCTTTCTTTCTTTCTTTCTTTCTTTCTCTTTTTCTTTCTCTCTTTCTCTCTCTCTTTCTTTACCTCTTTCTCTCTCCCCCACCATTCCCACTCTCCCCCTTTCAATATAAATAAATGCACATTAAAAAAAAATTAACTAGGGGTGCCTTGGTAGCTCAGTCAATTAAGACTCTGACTTCAGCTCAGGTCATGATCTCACTCACAACTTGTGAGTTCGAGCCCCACATCAGGTTCTGTGCTAACAGCTAAGAGCTTGGAGCCTGCTTCAGATTCTGAGTCTCCCTCTCTGTGCTCCTCCCTTGTTCATGCTCTCTTGCCCCTTCAAAAATAAATAAACATTAAAAAATTTTACTTTAACTAAACTTCATCCTTTAGCTTGTAAGTCTTCTTAATATAATACTAAGGAGGTGTTACAGGTAGAATATTTGAAAAAAAAGTAAGAAAATATAAATTCTTTTAAATTTTTCATAATTCTATTAGCCAGTGGATAACCACTGTTAATATTTTGATATACTCTCTTCTCATCTTTTAAAATTCTTTCACATAGTTGAAAGCCTATTATGTAAAATTTGTATCTCTTGGTTTGCTTAGGTCATACAACAAATACTCCCTCATGCCATTATAAATATTTTATAAACATTGTGTGTTAATATATTATATTCCATTATCTCTACATGCCATAATATATTTGACCATCCTTTTTGGTTAAAATATAGAGCTTTAACCACTGTAAATTACACAGCAGCAAATACCTTACTGCGTAAAGTTTAAAACTATTTCATTTCCTAAGCTAGACTTTTAAATTTGGAATTCCTGGATCAAGCCTTAAGTTTTAAAGAAACATGTTGAGCATTAAAATTATGACGGGAAGATTTCAGTTCAAATCCTTTTCATGTATATACTTCAGATTAATGAAATGGAGACCTTAAAATACAAGTTATGGACATCAGGGCATTTTAGAAAAGCTTAAGTCAATGGTCTTATTTCTTCCTGATATTAGAGACATTACCAAATAGCACACAATGTTCCCCCTTCAAATGAATATAATTTGTAATCCCTTCATATATTTCATTTATTCATCCTTATTTATAAAAAGACATAAAATGTGTATTATTTTCTGCCCATGCAAATATAAGAAAACACTAGTAAGAATAAGAAATTATATATTTGAATTTGAACTTCTGTCTACATATATATGACATCTGTATTTATCTTTTCCTTACGTATCCTACTTCTTCAAATTTGATGAGTATCAAATGTTCTTCCACCTTTAAGAGACCATATCCGAGAGTGGTTTAGAAAAGTGCTGTTTTGAAAATTAACTATGCGGGCGCCTGGGTGGCTCAGTAAGTTAAGTGTCTGACTCTTGAGTTCATTCAGCTTAAGTCATGATCTCACGGTTTGTGAGTTCAAGCTCCACGTCAGGCTGTGCTGACAGCAGGAGCCTGCTTGGGATTCTCTCTCTCTGCTCCTCCCGGACTCATGCTCGCTCGCTTTCTACCTCTCTCAAAATAAATAAAAAAGCATTAAAAAAAATTAACCGTGTATTTCATAAGTGTTCAATTATGAGATTTAACCACGTTTGTCTTTCTTTTCCTTGAATAGATAACAATTCCAATAGAACTACAATGTTACCAACTTTTTGTCAGATAAATTTAAATGTAACAGAATAAAAAATTAAATGTGGGGGAAGAAAGCATAATGCAATAAAGGGATCTAAATGAGGTATACAAGAACATATAAAAAATAAGCTGATAGGGCTGCCTTGAAGGCTCAGTTGAGCATCCAACTCTCGACTGGTCAACCCGAAAGGTCAGGTCGTGATTCCACGGTCGTGGGATCAAGCCCCGTACTGGGGCTCTGCACTGAGTATGGAACTTGAGTTTTGCTCTCTCTCCCTCTCTCTCTCCCCAGCTAGAATGGGCTCTCTTTCTCTCTCAAAAAGTACATACACACACACACACACACATACATACGTACATAAGCTGATAAGCTAAAGAGGAAGAAGGAAAACAGAAAGTCACCAAAAAAAGGAAGAAATGCCTTAAAGAAAAACACAGAGAATTGACTTACATGTGAGGCAAACTAATTAATACATAAAAGCTGGGGGTACTTGCACACAAATGAAAATAAGGAAGAATATCTACTGAACCATGCTATACAAATATGATTTTCAAAGGTAAATAAATATCAAGAAACAAAAAATAAATACCTGGGAGGAGGTTATAGAAAGAAAGCTATAGAATCGTTAAAATGAAGGCTACAAACCACATTATTCTAATGCTATGCTTTCTGCTGTTTATAAACTGGTGCATATTGTAGGGGCCAAAGGCAGGCCACCATGATGGACCCAAGATGCACCACTTTAGCATGAAAATTATTTTAAATTAAAAGCAATCAAATTCCAGTAGATTTAGCAAAAGCTCTTTAGCCCCTCAACTGTCTGCTTGTATATGAAAGACAGCTATGTATAGAGATTCTTCCTTACCTAAGAAACATATCTACATAATAGGGAACCTCTGTTTTTGAATAATCTCCTTTTACCTTCTTGCTAATGGTCTTTCTCCCCTTTGTAACCTCAGACTCCATTCCTCCCCTTAGCTTCATACAAGCGTCATGTTGCTTCAATGTCTTTGAAATTTCCGTGTCTGTGTGGATTCCCCACAGGTATGCTATTAAATTTGATTTTCTTCTATTAATGTGTCTCATGTCAAGGGGATTCTTAATTCAGCCAGATAGAGCTTCAATGGCAGAGTGAATTCTTCCTCCCCAATAATACATTTGAAAAACACTATAAATGTTAGTATTCTTATTACTATTATTAGATAAACAACTGTATTAGATACTGTTTATTAGATATGTACCGTTATTAGATAAATAAATTGTGCTCCATTTCTACACTAAGAATAATAAATTACGGTAGGGAATGGGCAGGCGCAAAGACCACTGACACCATTTTCTAATTCACATCATACTATTTCAATTCTCCAAACAGTTACTCAACAAGTCCTAAAACCCCAAGTATATAAGTCACCTCTTCCCAAGGCACCTGGGTGGCCCAGTTGGTTAAGCATCTGTCTTAGGCTCAGGTCAGGATCTCACAGTTCGTAGGTTCGAGCCCTGTGTTGGGCTCTGTGCTGGCATCTCAGAGCCTAGAACCTGCCTCAAATTGTTAGTCTCTCTCTCTGTCTACCCCTCCCTGCTCACGTTATGTCTCTATCGCTCAAATATAAAATAAACATTATAAATCAATCAATCAATCATCTTTTCCCAAATGTAATTCTCAACATTGACAAACAGAAGTATTATGGGGCGCCTGGGTGGCGCAGTCGGTTAAGCGTCCGACTTCAGCCAGATCACGATCTCGCGGTCCGTGAGTTCGAGCCTCGCGTCAGGCTCTGAGCTGATGGCTCAGAGCCTGGAGCCTGTTTCCGATTCTGTGTCTCCCTCTCTCTCTGCCCCTCCCCTGTTCATGCTCTGTCTCTCTCTGTCCCAAAAATAAATAAATGTTGAAAAAAAAAATTTTTTTTTAAAAAGTATTATATATCCCCGGAGCTACTGGGTGGCTCAGTCAGTCGAGCGACCGACTTCGGCTCAGGTCATGATCTCACAGTTTATGAGTTCGAGCCCCACGTCGGGCTCTGTGCTGACAGCTCAGAGCCTGGAGCCTGCTTCTGATTCTGTGTCTCCCTCTCTCTCTGCCCCTCCCCCACTCATGCTCTGTCTCTGTCTCAGAAATAAACATTAAAAAAAAAAAGAATTGTTATATATCCATTTCGCTAGGCAACTGAGAGACAAAGACGATATATGTGAAAAAACAAAAACAGAAAAAAAAAAACCCACAACTCACGCCTGAATTCTGATTTATGCTAAAGTGATCCAAAACGTGCATTCTAACTTGACACCTGAGTGTACTGTCACTGCCAGTGTTCATTGAGATTAACCTGTTTTGGCTGAAAGTAATCGAGGACCTATCCACTCTTCTCACCTCCAATGACAAGCTGTCAAGAACACTTTATAGGAGCAAGGATTATTTTTCATAGATATGAGGTGCTACCTGGTTTTTCTAAAATTCATGAGTACTATGCCTTTCCAACCTGGAATTAGAAGATTATAATGACCAAGAAATAAGCAAAGACCCCATTCATCAAAAAAGGGAAAAATTACACAAGGCAAAACTCATAGCTGCAGATTCTTTCTTGGACTTTCTCTTTCTCAGTAAATTGTCAAGCACATATGTACAATCACTAAGCTCTATTTTACTACCGCCAGAAGGTACCGTGAAATTTGAGACAATTAGAGAGGATATATCCTTTTCATGTAATAAGAAATGAATACAGCAGTCCACAAGGAGGAATTCATTGTTTGCTCTTTGTTAATCCATTCAACAAGAACTCACGTCTGCTGGAGATATCAAAAACTGCAGATGCAGAAATGACAAATATATGCCTTATAATCCAAGCTCAATCCTATGACCCTGGCATCATGACCTGTGCCGAAATCAAGAGTTGGATGCTCAACTGACTAAGCAGCCCAGGCACCCCTACCCTTCCAAGTTGTTAACTTAGATAAAACTTAGACAATAGAAGGCAGGTTAACAAAAGACAGGTTTAACAGGGGAAAGCACACATATTTAATACACGTTTTACATGACACAGGAACCTTCATAAGGAAATGAAGACTCAAAGAAAGGGTTAAACCTGAGTGTGCTTCTGCTAAGTCTGATAAAGACTAGAAAGTCATAGAAAGATATAATAGAGCAAAGAGTATGAACAAAGTGTAGTAAAGTAGGGGAACTTAACAAAGACGATGCATTCACATTCTTTTCTCTGTCCCTTGTCTTCAGAAATAAAGGATGCTCCTTTCCTCTGGGGTTAGGGAAGGCAATTTTCATAGGAAGGGAAGGTCAGGAAGTCCTTGCATGTGACATTTCTCAAACTCCTTCAGCTTAAAATATTCCGTATCATATTTGGGGGTAGTGTGTCCTGAATTCTACCAGCGGGATACATTTCAGGACCAAGAGATAATCACTTAAAGTTTATCAAGTAGTAATGCAGGGAGATGGATGGAGAAGACTTTCTGGAGTAACAGCTACTTGAAGTGAGATATGAAAGATGAGTGGAATTTGACAAAATTGAGAAAGCACGTAAATAAGAATGAAGGCAGAAGGAATATAAAAGATGGCCTAAGTCGTCTGAATAGCTGGCTGGTTCGACAAATGACACAGAATGGGAGCAGGCATGGCAGGGACAAAATTGAGGGAGACAGATGGTCCAGACCAAGTGTCTTAAATAACATTGTGAGGCATTCAGAATGACTTCCCAAAATAATGGAGAGATCATGGAAAATGTGAAGTTAGAGAGTCACAAGAGCAATTAAGTATCTATAAACATCATGAAGTAATTTTTCAGACAGCTAAGTGGACAGTGGCTCTGAGGGAAAATGAAAAATGAGAAAGGAGGGTCTAGATAAGAAATGATGGGGATTCAAACCAGCCCAGTAGCAGTAAGAGGAGACAGAAAAATGGAGGAGAGGTCAAGTACGAGAAATTTTCTCAACAAAAATTCTGAAGTATGGACAACAGAATTTCATGTTCTACTGGACATAGACAGCGAATGGAGAAAGGATTTTAGAATGATTCATGGAGTTCTTCAATTAAACAATATAGGACATTTTGATAGAGAAAGCACAGAAGGAACAATTTAGAGAGACACTGATGAGTTTTTATTGGTTCAATTAGATATGTTTTGGGGAGATCCATGTGGAGATATTCAGTAGGCAACTGAATGTACTAGGCTTGGAGTTGTCTGAAGTTTAATACGAATATAAAGATTTGATGTTTACGATGTATGTAAAGGACATTAGGTAAATCAACGTATGACTCTCAAAGGACAGTGTATGGAAGGAGGAAGGAAATACACAGTACTAGAACTCTGGAAAGTAATGTTTAAAGAACTGGCAGAGGATGTGAGTAGTAGCAAAAGAGAAGAAAATCCAAGAACAACACTATCACAAAGCCCACAGACAGGAAAAGTCTCCAGAGAGGATGTAGGTATAGAGTCATCAAATAAGGTGGGAGAAGTCTACTCACCTTATGTGTAAGGAGAATGAGAGAAACACAAATTGAAGCCTAGTAAAGAATGAAGTACAAAGAATTAGTACTTATCTTTGTTTTTTAACATGAGAGATTGAAGCATGCTTCCATGTGTAAGAACAGCAAGTAGAGAAGGAAACACTGAAGATTCAAGAGTGAACATGTAATTTGTTGACAGAGCAAGGTCCTTCAGAAGACTCTAGATCAGGCTTCTTCTTGCTCACCCCTTGTATTCCAAATATGAGAGTGGAGATTAAATGAATAAATAAGCATAACACAGGAGACACCCAATCCACAGCTAAAAGGGAGGATACCTCTTCCATGGAGATAGAAAGGAAAATGTAAAAGCTTTTAGGTAAATGGAAACAACCAGAACAACTTGATCAAAAAGTTGAGACATTTCCACTTACTGGTCTCTATTTCTTTTTTTTTTTTTTTTCAACGTTTTTTTTATTATTTATTTTTGGGACAGAGAGAGACAGAGCATGAACGGGGGAGGGGCAGAGAGAGAGGAAGACACAGAATCGGAAACAGGCTCCAGGCTCTGAGCCGTCAGCCCAGAGCCCGACGCGGGGCTCGAACTCACGGACCGCGAGATCGTGACCTGGCTTAAGTCGGACGCTTAACCGACTGCGCCACCCAGGCGCCCCTATTTCTTTTGTAATAAAAGAGACAGAGTCATCTGTTCAGAGATGAGCAGCGGCTATTAAGGTAGGCTTGCAAAGAAAGCTTGGAGGTTTAAAAAAGAGCATTAGCTGGAGGGTATTTAAAGATGTGCCCTATACTGAAGGTCATCATTTTTTTTCTGGTAGTAATCAGCATAACTGTGTGACTTTCTTCACTATCTCTTGACTGGAGAGGGAAAGAGGAGAGAAAAAAGGCATCCAGACAAATATGGGGCAGGTATCAGCAGGCAGGAAAGGATAAGGAAAAGTGAATTGCAGGACCTGAAAATTTCAGGATCGCTACTCATTCTAAATAATGAAGACACCAAAAATCGCATTAAAGTGTTACAGTATTATATTCATAAACAAGGTCTCTTTTCCAAATCTTTTTTCTATGAAATAAAAAATCCTATTATACTATTTCTCGGGAGATGTGGAAATACTGCCACTGCCGAATTTCAAAACTTTCTCATTTTTTGTTAGTTTTTAGCCTAACAATCTTCTAAAAGAACATGCTTGGAGATGAAACAAAGGAAGTGGCCCGAATACGCATACCCTGCTTGACATCACTTAAAACAATATATGCATTTTTACAGGACAAATTCCTAAAATCACCATAAAATAAAAGGGATTGCTCACAGAAAGTTTAATAGTTTGAAGGTTTTCTCTTCAGAATAGATATATATATGCTACAATCTCTGACCAATGCATATTTGATCATATAGATACAACAGAAATTAAGTAACAGTTATACTATTTCCGTGAGAAAACACAATGGATTTCAAACAGGAACACACTTACTCTGCTTGGCTCGTTAGAAATGAAACTCCCTGGCTTCGAGACTCAAGTGGTAACAGAGGCTTCACTATTATGATAGCTTTTGAGCAAGATGGGTAGTCAGGAGAGTAACAATGGATGGTGTTTGCAGCAGGAAATCGTAGGAAGCTCTCAAGAACTGAAATGTAGTCAATGTACGCATGCAACAGAACATTTCCTACCCCTTCGCTACCCCATTTCCCATTTTTACACTGTCCTCTTGACCCATGGTTCCTTTAACTCCCGGGACCCTATCGCCTACTCTTCCTTCTGTATTATTAAAAACGTTTTTTTTGGGGGGGAGGGGCACCTGGTGGCTCAGTTGGTTGAGTGTCCAACTTCAGCTCAGGTCACGATCTCATGGTTCGTGAGTTCGAGCCCCACACCGGCCTCACTGCTGTCAGCACAGAGCTTGCTTCACCCACCTCTGTCTGCCCCTCACCCACTCATATGTGTTCTCTCTCTCTCTCTCTCAAAAAAAATAAATAAACCTTTTTTTTTAAGTGTATTTATTTTGAGAGAGCGAGCACAAGATTGTCAGATAGCAAGGGAGAGGCATTCCCAAGCAGGCTCCACACCACCAGCACAGAGCCTGCCCCTCAAACTCAGCAACCATAAGATCATGACTTAAGCCAAAATCAAGAGTCAGATGGTTAACCAACTGAGCCACCCAGGCGCCCCTATCTATATTATAGTCTGACTCCTTTTCATCCTCTTAAGATAAAATATTGTTGGTTTCTCAACATCTGTATTCGATCCTTTCCTCCTTTCTCTGTTTTCTTGATTTATACTGCTTCAAACTGTTATGACTTCGAAGTACCTGGGTGGCTCAGTCACTCGAGCAACTAACTCTTAATTGTGGCTCAGTTCATGATCCCGGATGATGGGAATGAGCCTGTGTCCGGATCCACACTAAGTGTGGAGCCAGTTTGATATTCTTTCCTTCCCTCTCTCTCCCTCCCTCTTTCTATTGCTCTCCCTCCCTCCCTCCTTCCCCCCTCTTCTACCCCCCACCCCGCTCATTCTCTCTCTCCAAAATATATATGTGCTAAAAAAAAAAAAAACAAAAAAACCTCATGACTTCAACTATCACCTCACCTATATAAGCCCAACATCTGAGCTCCAGTTATATCTTAATGACCATTTGCTAGATCATTCCAACTTGATTTCCACCATCCTTTCTCAAAATACCTTCTAAAACTGAACTGAGTATCTCTCCTCCCCATGGTACGAACCCTCGTGTATTCCTTCTCCTTGTGGGAGTTTTAATAACAATAATCTTCTTGACCCATGCCACCAATTTTTTCATCATATCCCTCCTCCAATCCTTTGTTAAATAATAGCCTTTCAGCATTTCTTCCCAGCACATAGTTGATAGCTAAATGCATTAAAACCTTATTTTAATGCCAAACTCCATGCCAAAGTGATGAACAGTCGCTCTCTCACTCAATCATAAAAACTAGTTGTTTGTTTTCCAAAGATGAGAAAAGTTATAGTCGAGAAAAGTTACACAACCCAGCCTTCCAGCATCTTACTTTCTAAGACCTTTCACTTCAACCAGTCTCACGCATTTCCATGCGTGTGGTGGTCTGTTTCTGTGTTCTCCTTTGCTCTATAACCTCTCCCTGAAATTAATCCTCCACCACCACTATGATGGGATAAATTCCACAAATACTCTAGTATCACCTTTCACAACCCTCCAAACTAAAAATTTTCTCCTCTGGCCACTCAGCTCCAAAAGCATTTTAATTGTACTTGGTGCTTATTCCCCTGTACACGTTCAAGATTAGATGGATGCATTTTTATTCTCATTTAATCCTCAATATGTTTATTATAGTACCCTACATACAGGAGGCACACAGGCATTTATAGAACCCATAGAAAAATATGTTGAAATGAAATGTCATTGCATTATTATGCTTTTAAAAAGCACAGTTTTATTTATTTATGTATTTATTTATTTATGTATTTATTTATTTATTTATGTTTTTCAATATATGAAATTTATTATCAAATTGGTTTCCATACAACACCCAGTGCTCATCCCAAAAGGTGTCCTCCTCAATACCCATCACTCACCCTCCTCTCCCTCCCACCCCTCAGTTTGTTCTCAGTTTTTAAGAGTCTCTTATGCTTTGGCTCTCTCCCACTCTAACCTCTTTTTTTTTTTTTTCCTTCCCCTCCTCCATGGGTTTCTGTAAGTTTCTCAGGATCCACATAAGAGTGAACGCATATGGTATCTGTCTTTCTCTGTATGGCTTATTTCACTTAGCATCACACTCTCCAGTTCCATCCACGTTGCTACAAAGGGCCATATTTCGTTCTTTCTCATTGCCATGTAGTACTCCATTGTGTATATAAACCACAATTTCTTTATCCATTCATCAGTTGATGGACATTTAGGCTCTTTCCATAATCTGGATATTGTTGAGAGTGCTGCTATAAACATTGGGGTACAAGTGCCCCTATGCATCAGTACTCCTGTATCCCTTGGATAAATTCCTAGCAGTGCTATTGCTGGGTCATAGGGTAGGTCTATTTTTAATTTTCTGAGGAACCTCCACACTGGTTTCCAGAGCGGCTGCACCAATTTGCATTCCCACCGACAGTGCAAGAGAGTTCCCGTTTCTCCACATCCTCTCCAGCATCTATAGTCTCCTGATTTGTTCATTTTGGCCACTCTGACTGGCGTGAGGTGATATCTGAGTGTGGTTTTGATTTGTATTTTCCTGATGAGGAGCGACGTTGAGCATCTTTTCATGTGCCTGTTGGCCATCTGGATATCTTCTTTAGAGAAGTGTCTATTCATGTTTTCTGCCCATTTCTTCACTGGGTTATTTGTTTTTCGGGTGTGGAGTTTGGTGAGCTCTTTATCGATTTTGGATACTAGCCCTTTGTCCGATATGTCATTTGCAAATATCTTTTCCCATTCCGTTGGTTGCCTTTTAGTTTTGTTGGTTGTTTCCTTTGCTGTGCAGAAGCTTTTTATCTTCATAAGGTCCCAGTAATTCACTTTTGCTTTTAATTCCCTTGCCTTTGGGGATGTGTCGAGTAAGAGATTGCTACGGCTGAGGTCAGAGAGGTCTTTTCCTGCTTTCTCCTCTAGGGTTTTGATGGTTTCCTGTCTCACATTCAGGTCCTTTATCCATTTTGAGTTTATTTTTGTGAATGGTGTGAGAAAGTGGTCTAGTTTCAACCTTCTGCATGTTGCTGTCCAGTTCTCCCAGCACCATTTGTTAAAGAGACTGTCTTTTTTCCATTGGATGTTCTTTCCTGCTTTGTCAAAGATGAGTTGGCCATACGTTTGTGGGTCTAGTTCTGGGGTTTCTATTCTATTCCATTGGTCTATGTGTCTGTTTTTAGCACAGTTATATTTATTAAAGTGCTTTGTTTACTAATTTCTTCTTCTTCTCTCCATAATCCACATCAGAAAAAAATGAACTGCAGGACCCATGCATCTAGAAAAATCACACATTTTGGAAAAAGTGGCAAATTTTCAAAATATGATTGAATATTATAAGGAGATTATTAAATCTCTAGAGTGAACATTTTATCATTCCAAATCTTTCAAGTGTACAATGAATGCCACAGACGAGAGGAAAAAAAATCTTGTAATCCTTCTCCGCCCCTATAGTAACTCAGAGTCAACTAGCAGTCTATGTTTCCAACTGTTTAACCATGTCTGCAGACTCGGGCTAATTTGGAGCATTCACTGTGAAATCTCTCAACAATTATTTTATGGAATAATTAAGCTAATCTTTTATATCGTGTGCTTCACTTTATTGTACAGAAACAGCCAACATTTTAAAGCAAAGATATAAAAAATTCAGGTTTTCACTAAATTTGAAAGAAAGATACTTGCCATACAATAAACACTGTTCCCTTTGAGGTCAGACTTGCCCATTAAATGGCTTTGAAAAGAGTAATGCACAGCTCGGGAAACTCTTTTTTCAAAAAAAAAATATATATAGTCATCCATTTCATTTTGCATGCACTTGAGGAACATCAAATTCAGAACAGCACAAATTACACCCTGTTTCATCTATTGTAAAGTGTAATTCTTGAGTACAAAGAGTCAAGTCTGCATAGTTATCTATTTAATTGTTTTAAATGTTACAGAGAGAATGTACCTCTTTACTAGTTGGAACAATGGAGCTAAAGTGATAGCTGAGAAATGTTATAATGGGTCCTACCAAGACTAACTGTCCTTCCTTGTTGTATTTGATGTGGTAAGTCCTCTAGAACAGAGAAAGATGTGCATGAAGCCCCTGCTATCAGTAAGGACAGGGTAGTAAAATAGACATCTTTCTTTCCACACCCTCCTTGAATTACCCCACTAGCAATTAGCATAGAGACTAAAGCAGAAGAGGAACAGGAGACACACAGAGGAAGGTAGGGGGCTGTGAAAGTAAGTCTGCACCCTTTATTTATTTACTTTTTAACGTTTATTTATTTTTGAGACAAGAGAGACAGAGCATGAACGGGGGAGGGGCAGAGAGAGAGGGAGACACAGAATCGGAAGCAGGCTCCAGGCTCTGAGCCATCAGCCCAGAGCCCGACACGGGGCTCGAACTCACAGAACGTGAGATCGTGACTTGAGCCGAAGTCAGATGCTTAACTGACTGAGCCACCCAGGTGCCCCAACCTTTTAAAGCTTTTGTCCTAAACATTCTCTGCCTATACCACTATTCTTAAGAATTAATTTTAGGGGCACCTGGGTGGCTCAGTCTGTTAAGCATCTGACTTCAGCTCGGGTCATGATCTTGCGGTTCAGGGGTTTGAATCCACGTCGGGGTCTGCACTAACAGCTCCGAGCCCGGAGCCTGCTTCAGAGTCTGTGTGTGTCTCTCTCTGCCCCTGCCCCGCTTGCGTGCGCAAGCTCTCTCACTCTCTCTCTCTCTTTTCAAAAATAAATTTAAAAAATTAAAAAAAATTTTTTTTCAATATATATGTATTTATTTTGGGGAAAGCGTAAGCAGGGAGGGGCAGAGACAGAAGGACAGAGGATCTGAGGTTGGCTCTGCACTGACAGACTGACACAGCAAGCTGGATGTGGGGACTGAACTCACGAACCTGCAAGATCACGACCTGAGCTGAAGTCAGACGCTCAACCAACCTAGCCACTCAGGTGCCCCATAAATAATTTTATTTTTAACCCAAGGAAATAGGAGACATAGTTATATCCTGTGGACCTGGGGAAAAATTTAAATATCACAAGATCTAACAATCCGACCATTTCAGTTATGTTGATATATATATATAAAGAGCTTATTCATAAATTTGAAGTAATAAGATCATATATTTCAAAAGTGTTCTACTTGCTATAAATATCCCACCAATGCCACACTGCTTTTTGTTATGTAATAAACCACCCAGAGTGTTCCTGCAGTTGGATAAATATAACATAAGTAAGCCAAAGATGTAGATAGCTTAGACACACTATTTTGCTAAACAGGCATTTCTGATAACATAGATAACTATAGAATTAAATTTTCTTTTGGTGTAAAAAAGAGTGCTTGGTAACTACATTAAATCTAGGATTGTCTGTGAGATGGGTGTTATGCTAGGAATGTGAGTTCCTGAAATTATTCTCAATTGAAACCATTTTCAATAACACTGCTGCTCTGTTTTTAGAAAGCTGTTTAGATCTGTGAAGTGCTTAAGTATTCCGTTTTTATCTAGAGTCAATCCTGTAAGAAATGCAGGGAAGGATGCGAACATGCTAATCAAAGTGAAAAGGTAAAATACTGCAGAGTAAAAAACCAACCAAACAAACAAACAAAAAAAACAGGCTTTATCACTAAAATCAAATTTTAAGCTGTTCATGTTCCTCTGCCTTCACTTTCTGTGGGTCTTCTGCTGCTCGTGTGTGTGTGTGTGTGTGTGTGTGTGTGTGTATGTGTGTGTGTGTGTGTGTGATCTGTGTTACAAACACACATACTCTTAATTCTCAAAAACCAAAGATTCACCATACCTCCTTTACGCACCATCTTGGATTGATCTTTGTTTTATCCAAGCATTTTTTCATTGCCTCTTTAGCTCATATATGTTTTTGCCTCAGCCCCAGCAATTTGCTTCCAGCTTCCAAGAGAACAAATGGGCAATACACTTCAGAGCGGACATGAATGTAGTTCTATGGATTAGCTGGAAGGGGGAGGGTTCTCGTGTGAGGGTTTGCTCCCTTGAGGCCCCGAGAGCTTTGTTTGCTATCCTTCCCCATCACGGCCAGTTACAACCCGCAGTATCATCCCCTCTAGCCTGCTGCCAGTGGAGGTGCCCCACATGGCCACACAATCTGCTGCTGGGGTTTTTATAAAACAAATGAACTGAATTTCTATGTGCTCATGACAAAACCTCCTTTCATCTTACTGAAGATCTTCCCTTTCATTGTTTATCTGTATTTTTTTTAGTCATGGTAGATTGTTCCCCAAATTTATTTTGGCCTAATTCAAGCACGTGAATATTATTGAATGTGCTGATAAAAATCTCATTTCCTTTCTTCTATGAATTATTAACTGCGTGTTCATAGCATCTTTGATATTATAAAATACTGAAATGCTTATTATATTTGGATTCTGATCTAAACGGTCAATCCACTTCCCTATACAGATCAATACCTGCAGACAAGCCAATTTCGCTGCTTCACAGTTTTGTCATGTTATTCAGTCATGTTTCCTAGAGTTACTGAAGTCCCTGCAGCTCCGCAAAATCATCTTTCAAGTCTATGCTTCGGATCCTACTTCTGGGCAATCTGAGTCTTCAAACCCTCAGAAATTTTTCTTTCTGAGTTTTTAAGATATATATAGCCTGTCCTACAAAATGTCATACATTTTGGTATATGTATTATGTGACTATTATTTTTCTCCAGCAACACTCAAGTTCAGTGAATGGAGAGTCCACAGCTGATAATTCTGCATTTGGAGACTATCTGGCAGAGTTCTAAGCATACAGTAGACACTCAACAGATAGCAAATAATATCTATTGAGCGCCTACATGTGAGGAGCTGTCCTAAACACATCCTGTAAGGGCGCCTGGGTGGCTCAGGCGGTTAAGCATCTGACTCTTGATTTCGGCCCATGTCATAATCTCACGGTTTGTGAGTTCAATCCCCATGTCAGGCTCTGTGCTGACAGCACAAAGCCTGCTTGGGATTCTCTCTCTCTCCCTCTCTCTCTCTCTCACCCCCCACCTCTGTCCCTCCCCTGTTTTCTCTCTCTCTCTCTCTCTCTCAAAATAAATAAATGAATTTAAATAAAAGTAAATAAATAAACATGTCATGTAAACATACTCTAATTCTTACAAAAATCTATCGAGGCAGGTATTATGTTGAGTCTTTCTTTACAGATAAGGAAACTGAGCCATAGAGAGGTTAACTTATTTGCCCAAGATCACAGAGTTAGTAAAATTAAGCAATGTGCCCTAAGAAGCCAACAGAGTAAACTGTCTAATAAATGCTAATCGACAGGGTGGCCTGAAATTCAGCTTGGGTCCCATCATGAAACCACTCACTAGGAGTCCTCAACTCTTCTCTCATCAGAATTTACAAATGTCTCATGTGTTCTATTTTACAGACTGTCAGAGTCCTGGGTTCTAAGTCTGCTTCACTGATGAAAGGAGAGAAAATGGCAATGACAGAAGTCTTTTGTTTACATTGCAGAAGAAAAGTTATAGTTAGGAAATGAGGATTCGAATAATTGAGAAAACCCAGATTATTTTCTTCCTTAAAAGATCTTTGTGGAAACATGCACAGGATTACTGAAATGCTACAATTTTTCCTCACATTAAGTTTTTAAGTTCTCATTCAGATTATCAAATAAACAAGCACTATTTGTTTTATGGGGGAAAAAACAAAATTCACTGCTTTCGTTAACACAGCATGGTGGTGTCAGTGTTAAGTACAAGGCCAATGACTCTCCTATTATTCACAACATGCACACAGATTTGACATCAAGTAGCAGGTTAGATGTAGAGCCAGCCCTGATGTGTTTCTAAATATAAAATATTCCAAAAGCAACATTAAATCCTTCAAATATGAATGGAAAATATGACTTTCAGCTGGCCTTCATTGTCCTCACAATGCAGGTTCAGATACACAAACAAATGCAAGAATATAAAAGCCTGGGCCCAGACTGACTCATGGGGCACTCCTTTTAAAGATAGCCCGTAGTGTAATTTGTCTGACAGCTGTTCCAGGACAGAGTTTATTTAACAATCAAAAAGCTGTCAATGCAAATGTATTAACTTGCAAATGAGAAAAACAATAACTCTCTTTCTGAAGACCCTCAGAAAGGAACACTGTAAGGGTAGCCTATCACCAGCATTTTCATTTCTTTAGCATTAAGCACGGGATTCTAGAAAATGGGAATGAAACCATCAAATTGGAAATAGTAAATATCTTTTCAGCTCAGGAACCATATTGCGATTTAATTGCTTTCAACCTTTTTGTCCCCACAGACACGTGGTTCTCTTTGACCCTCTTTGCCTGATCAACACATGCACTGCCCTCGTGCTCCCGTCTGACGATCTGAGCACACAAAGCGTGCCAAGCACAAGATTGCTTCTTGGGGAGGAATTAGAGCCAGCCCTCCTTCCTGACCCGCGCAATATAAACATAGAACTAAACTGGTTGTTTGAACCAAATTGTTGCTCTCCATTAATGCAGCGAAATGAACAATGAGAATTGTATTTAGAAATGAATTTATGCTTATCAAATGGCGAAAAAGTTAACAATTTTTGCACTAGGAAATAACTCCTAGCAAAGAATAGGAACAATAAGTAAAAGGTCTATATAAGTATCAGAGTAATAGAGGAAAAGAAGTGATTTCTGGTTTCTTGGTCGCAATTTGAAACATTTTTATTTGAATGAAGTTTTTCAAATTATGTAATAGTTGGTGATGTTTAAATAACAATAGTATAAAATTACGACCTTTTATGTATTGTACATGAAAAAATAAGTCTAGGCAACTAATTAGAAAAAATTATCAAGGAGAAAAAGCACCTTATGGAGCTAAAACCAATTGAAACTTTTAGGTCACTGTCAGTAAATTTTAAAAAATGCTATGAAGCATGATTCAGTTATGTACAACTACTTAGAAGACCTTTTTAAATCCCCTAAAGATATTATTTTTCTACTTGAAATGAATCCTTAATATCAGATGATTTGCTATTGGCCACAAAAAAGAGGCAATAAAACGATGAGTCTTCGGTATATTTCCCTTTTCAGGAACAAATAACATGATGATTTCTGGTATTTAAATTATTTATATAAACTATGAAGTAAACACTTCAAAAGACAATGGTTGATGTCCTTATAGAAAGTGTGGTTGTGTATATCTTCCACATTTGAAATAATTCTTCTGCAATTAGAAGGAAAGGCTTAAAAATGGATCTCATTCAGTCATTCAAGAAACAGTGGGAAGCATGTCACAGCCCTAGTGAAAGGATGGTGCTTTGGTAGGATGGCACGTCCATGCAACCCGTCATCTTTAGGAAAGACGCAAGAATCACAAAGCAGCCAGTAACATGAATTAAACATCAACATTCAGAATGAATTGTTGCAGAATGCTCATTGTTTTGTTGTTGTTGTTAACAGCCATCCTGTCACTGTTACTGGTGCTCCATTTAGAGTACATCCCAATGTGGATTTCAACAAGCATTTTTAAAATGGACCACCCCTGTACTGTAACGTGAAAAGTCTGAAGATTCCTAAAGCCAGATGTATGAATCATACGTGACTCAGCAGCCTTCCACAAGCTCGACAGCCCATACAATCTCTCTCCAAATGTTCCCTTCTGTATAAGAGAGGCTGAATGGACTCCTCTTATTGCTGGTCAGAAAATACAAAAGGATTTGAATGTAGGCAACCCGTTAGAATTCACACTATCTGTTTAGGTCACCTGTAGTGATAAAAGAGGGGGGGGGGTGGGAAGCCCACTGGAGCATCTCTTGCTATCTGGCAAGCTGTCTTTCCAGCTCTCCACGGTGGATGTCCCCGAGCTCCGGATTATCTCTCCTATCTGTTGATCACATCAGGGAAATGGGAGCCTCATGGGAATTTACATCACCTTTGAACACCTTGCAACTAAATCTCTAACTGAAGTTATGTGTCCAATTAATGCAGGTCATAAACATTATTCTCTGTTCTAGAAAGCGCAGAAGAAGAAAACACCTTGGCCTTGCTGTCCAGTTTCCTATTTAATGGAAGCTGCTGGTATACATTACCCATGAAAAATGATCATGCTGATGCTCCTAAATACTTCCTAAGATAGGCATTCATCACCTTACTAACAACCTTGTTGTCTGGGGGCAAAACTGTTAGAAAGTTCTTCTGGATACAAAGGAAATTATGTCTTATCTATCTTACAAACTATTAGGCAAGCATCTAAATAAGATATAGTTTTGGGGCACCTAGGTGGCTCAGTCAGTTGGGTGTCCAACTTTGACTCAGGTCATGATCTCATGGTCTGTGGGTTCAAGCCCCGCATCTGGCTCTGTGCTGACAGCTCGGAACCTGGAGCCTGCTTCAGATTCTGTGTCTCCCTCTCTCTCCTGCTCCCCCACTTGCATATCCTCTCTCTCTCTCTCTCTCTCTCAATCTCAAAAATAAACATTAAAAAAATTAAATAAGATCTTGTTTTATATATATTCTATATGGTTTTTAATGGTGATTATTGATTTGTAATTTACAACTAAAATTATTAAAACTTCAGGAAAAAAATTAAAAGTATCTTCAGACATCTAATTCCTAATGCCTAGCCAAAAAAAAAAAAAAACAAATGGATACAACTGACTTGATTGTGGCCATATGACTGTTATTTTTATTTGCCTTTATACTTAGATGTAAACAGAATGAAAGGGGTGAATAAAAATATATGTATATAATGAGCAAAATGAGAATTTGTATCTTCTCCCTGCTATTAAAAGAAAAGCAACAAGCAGCAACTAAGGGCAAAAGAGGTAATAATGATTAATAAACACGCATGTAAGTTTAAGAGAAACATTTTTCTGACCAAGGGCTAAGTTCTAGGACCTGAGTTTGGGGTTTAGGAGTGAACTGCATCAACCCTCCATCCAGGTTCTTTCAACTCCCTATCTACGGAGGATCCAATAGCTAATGTCCAAAAGCAAATCCGGAGCCAAGAATCAAAGAAGCAGCCCACAGAAACAATGGCTCGAAGAGGCTGGGCTAAAAGAGTGCAGAGCTCTGGGAAGAGAACAGGACTAGAGCAAGGATACAGCAAATTCCAACAAGAGAATAAGTAACTTCAGAATTACGGATCAAAAAAGCATCCCAAGAATTTCATAAAGTGATTGAGGACCTTTATCAAAAGGACTCTTTATCAAAAGAGTCTCTGCTTTCTTGTCTACCTCTGGTTACAAAGAGAGCATCTAAAAGCCCAAACAGGTGCAGAGAAGTAGCTATGAAGTGGTGTTTAAAGACCTCTACTCTAGGAGCGTCTGGGATGCTCACTCGCTTGAGCACCCAACTTTGGATTCTGGTTGAGATTATGATCCCAGGATCGTGGGATTGAGCCCCATGTCAGGTTCCATGCAGAACCCTGAGCATGAAGATTGCTTGCTTGAGATGCTCTGCCCCTCTCTCTGCCCCTCTCCCCGCTTGTGCCAGCTCAATCTCTCTCTCTCTCCATCTCTCTAAAAATTAAAAAAAAAAAGTTTAAAGACCTCTACTCTCTATATAATTCCTTCCTCTGAAATTCCAAAGCATGTCATGCAAAATACTACTACAATGTGAAATTAATTTGGTTTTCTTATTTCTTTAAGACAACTGAAGTTAAAGAAGTAATTTCTTAAAGTTAATGCCAGGGCTCAAATTAGAACATTATGAAAACAAGCAAATTTTCCATGGATGAATGGATGGATAAAGAAGTTGTGGTGTATATATAAAACGGAATAGTATCCAGCCATAAAAAATGAAAAAGTTCTGCTATTTGCAAAACATGGATGGATCATGAAGACATTATGCTATGTAAAATAAGCTGGACAGAGAAAGACAGACAGTGTATGTTCTCACTTATATGCAGACATTAAAAACAAGAAAAATGACAACAACAACAACAAAAAAACCAAACTCACAGAAAAAGAGGTCAGGCTTGTGGGAATGAGAGGAAAAGGCTGAGGGGAAGGGGGAATTGGAGAAAGGTGGCCAAAAGGTACAAAATTCCAGTAATAAGATGACTAAGTACAAGGGCTATAACATACACCATGATTAAAGCTAACACTGCTGTATGGCATCTAGATAAATTTTTAGAACAATAGATACTAAGAGTTCTCATCATAGAGAAAATTTTTCCCTCCTTTTCTTTCTTCTCTCTTTCTCTTATCTATAGGACAGGACACATATTAGCTAAACCTATTGTAGTAATCATTTCTCAATATATATAAATCAAACCATCACACAGCATGCCTTAAATATTTACGGGGATACAGGTCAATTATCTCTCAACAAACTAAGGGGGGGAATTAGAACCGTGTTCCTGAATCTCTCAATCAGTTTGCTCCTGCCAGATTTTTCAGAAAGTCCATGGAAATCACTTTGGATAAATTCAAGTACAGGGTATATACTCTCCACCTGAAGAAAACACCTCTGTCAGGTAAAGGTATTCTAACTTCCATCCAAGGGGGGTTGTGTTCTCTAGGTTTACTCTTCTCATTTAACCAAAGGGACAGTTTGTGAAATGAATGGGCAGACAAGAGAATTAAAGGAAGAGACTCCACGGTGCCCATCACAATATCTTTCCTTTTCATTAGAGAAATCCAGAGGAGTGAACAGAGCTGGGAAGCCCAGGGGAAATAACGTGTTCCTGATTAACCAACTAACTCTCCCTGAATTTGTAACGCAGCTACCTGGTACCAGAGAAGATTAAATGAAAGAAAATGAAACTGAAGAAATTGAAAGAGATTCAACGGACCCAAAGGAAAAGAAAGAAATCAAGAGACGGAATGAGGAAGAGGGACACATAGAAGCTGGGAGGAGTAGGGAGGAGAATAGAAAAATAAAAGAGATCAGAAATAAATGCACATTGTAAAAAATGAATGTGAAATTTCTTTTAAAAAGATGAAAATTGACTTCACATTTGAAAAAACAATTGGCTCATCACCAAAAACTTTAGACAATGCACTATATATTATTGTTCAAATATTCACTGCAACTTTTAGGATATGCAGTTAACAGTCCTATAGACTAAAATGATACAGCCTTTAATCCAACCATGATGAAACATATGGTTGCTTTGGTCTATTTCACACAGAACTCAGAAGGCAAATCTCTTACAACACTTTTTAATTTGGAAGAATACTTTTTGTTTATGTTTAATTTATTGTTAGGAAAAATAACGTTCATTGATCTTTACAGTTCAAGTACACATCTTTTCAGTGTGGACAAGGAAGTTGAACAACACTGGGTTTCACTATGCAGATCAATAACATATCAATAAATGAATGGTGGTTTGTTTATCACACTCATTAGGGCGGCTCCCTGCAATGGAGTTCATATTTGTGCATCTCTACATTTTAGCCACTCTTATATTTAAACATTTCCATAAAAGACACAATTTCAATTATTTCACTCCACTAAATACTGAATAGCTATAGCATATGCTATTGCTAAACCTTGGGCAGCCATCTTTCACATTCTCTTTAGGAGTTCTTTGCAGCTAATAAGGAGGGCTTTAAAGAAGGACTGGTGGTGTATTATTTGATTTGCATGACCCTACAAGTTATTTTCTGTCGAACGTGGTGCATGACAAGAATTGGGTAATCAAGCTACTACAGGGAGAAGTGCTTGGTTGTTCTCTATAATCTTAACTGGGGGTTTCTTGACTCCTTAATACATCAGCTAATGAACTGGAGAAACCTCAGCACTCAGACTCAATGGAGGGAAAATAAACCCAAATAAGAAATAATTCCTGACCCAACCATTCTCACAGATCACTCATCGTCACGTGCATTCTAACATACAGCCCCATGTACTCGCTAACATTTTGGGTAAGAAGAGATTAGGATCTGGATCTTGCCACTCTCTGCAGAATTTGACACCATCAGTAAATAGCATGTTCTTGCTTGCTCTTTCCTCTGCCTACCATGTTTTCCCTCCATGTCTTCTCATTTCTTCTCATCCCTTTAAGCCCCAGGACAATTGACACCACATTCCTAACCACACTAGCTCCGCCCATCATTTGTTCCTGCCTCATGTCCTCCACATTTGGCCTTTATGGATTCTTCAGGATACTCACAACCGTGCAATTATTATCATTTACTTGTATTCAGTCTCTTTCCTCTAATACACTGTAAAGAGTACAAGAGGAGGTCTTTCTAAATGAAACCAGAAGCACTTAAACTTGCCCTGGGATAAAACAGTTGCCCAATAAAATATTAATTAAATAAATAAAGGAACGACTCTTTGGGGGGAAAGCACAGAGAACAGTCAAATGAGATACCTGCATTTACGCATAAGGCATGGTAAACAAGGCTTCCATTGAAGAAGCATGGTCTTATTTCCAATAACTTGTTTGTTTTCTCGAATGGAATGGAAAAGAATGGGCAAAATATTCTTGACTGACATAGAGACCATTACATTTCTGTTAAAGCTGCACGCAAAAAAAGTTACATTTCAAATTATGAGTTTTCATACAAAATATCCATTAAATTATCTCAGGTCGTTCTGGAATAAGAAAAACAACAACAACATTGTTTACCTACAGCAAAACTTAGAAAATTCAAGACAGAGGAAGCCAATGCACCGCTAACTGCAATAAATCAGAGAGTAACAATTTCTGGGCACCATCCACCGCTACCAGCTTTGATCCAGGGTTACATACCACTAGCAATTCGCTCAGCTACCTAGACCTCAACTGCCAGCATGTGCTTTGATGATGGGAACGCACCCCATCACTTGCAGAAACTCAACCCAAGGGGTTGTACAGGTAGTTCCCTAGAAGCTGAAGTATCAGCACACTAAGGTAAATATTGACATTCTTCAGAGAAAAACAGCTACACAAATTCTGGGGAAATACACAGAGGTTACTCCTTAACCCTGTGTGGCTTTGCCAATTGTTAAAATTACTTTTTAAATCTCATTAAGTTCTGGGAAGCAGGAAAAAAAAAAAATGATACCATGGCTGATTTCCCATTCAAAGTCAAAAGGAGATTCTGAAATTACAGTGCAAATACAATATCTCTCTTTCTGCATTTTTAGATTTTAAGCAATTCATTGTACCATTTCACTTTAAATTGTTAGAGACTATTAATTCCAAGAAATGTGTTATTTTACTTCTTTTACATATGATTTAATCTAGCCTCAGGTTTCTAGATAGTTTCTAAGGGCCTCACACTCCCTCTATTAATAAACAATAACAAGAACAAAAATTAAAGCCCTAGGAATATGTTACTCATAATAACTAGAGCCTATCATTTTACTCCCTGTTCAGAAATTTCCAGGTATATCACGTAAGTTACATTTCACCGTTTTATGAGAAGCTTCCAAGAACTAGCATCTCCTGTATTTTCAATCTCATCTTCTATTGAGATTTTCTTTTGCTAGAAATAACAATGATCCTGCATGAATCTTACTCCAGAATTACATGAGTCCATCTTAGGATCATTTTGTATAAAAAGCCAGAAATTTGAAATAATTTGAGTACGGGGTGTCTCTAACAACATCACATACTGGGTTTTTTTTTGTTTTTTTCTTCCCCCCTATGGTACAAGCTCTCCACTCTGTATTCTCTCTGCTGGAAATATCTCTTACTTGAAATCTTCCACCTAAAAAATGTCCATTCATCCTCTAAAGCTAATTTAAAATATTTTCTTCTCAGTATATCTCTCCAGGATATGGCACAATTTACTTATAATATCAAAAGGGTATTGTATTTCATAGTAACTATGTGTTTGCCAAGGTCTCCATTAAACTTTCAGCATCATGGTGACAATGAGAATGATCAATGTTTGACACACAGGAAGAATTCACTAACTGTTGAATAAATAACATGTCCTCTGCCTCCAGTACTTTCTGCAATTAGTGTTTCAGAGCAAATATAAACACAAGATCTTTTGAAATAACATTGAAGTTTCTTCTGAGCATAAATTAATATGTATACATTAATTACATTTTGAGAAATACAAAAAGTTATCCTATCACCAAAACAAGCCCCCCCCCCCAAAAGACTCTAAACTAATCTCATCTATGGACATAAGCAAAAAATCTATATAAAATACTAACCAAATCAAGACAAAAAATTTTTTTAAATGCACCATGACCAAGGAACTTTTATTCTGAGAGAAACAGATATTGCAATATTAGGATATGCCAATACGTGGACATTATTAACTGTGATCGAAAGAATCTAAATAACCTTTCTGTGTCCATTTCTTCATCTTACAAGGTTGGAAAATAAAATTATTTAAGGCAAAAAATTCTACTAGGAACAATCCCTAGAAGATACTGAAGAAACAATTAATGGTTGCTATCTGATTATTTTCAATTTATTTTCAACCTGTAATATAATCCAGCAAATTAAGTGATTAAAAATGAAAATAGACTGATTATTTCAATAAATACCCCCAACATGTCTTTATGAATATTTAATTTTTATTATTGCTAAAAAAGAAATAAGTTAGAAAGACAAAGAAACTTTCTTAACTTTATAAATATTATTTACCAGATACATGAAAAAATACTTAAAAGTGAAATACTTAAAACATTCTACTTAAATCAAGAACAAAAGGAAGAAATGTCCATTCTCATTAGTACAAAAATGCTCTAACAGAACTCATAGTGAATTTACTAGGACACGAACAGAAACAGGAGGCATAAATATTGGAAGGGAAGGCGGGGGCTGGGGGGGCAGGGGGAGAACCTTTATTATGTGCAGACAATATAACTGCCCACAGAACAATCTAAGACAATGAACTGAAAAACTACTAAACTAACAGACAGTTTAATTTCCAGTGTGAAATTTTACAAATTATTAATGAAAAGTTGTAAACCATGAAATAGAGTAACATGCAGAAGACTAGAAAGTATCAGGAAAAAAAAAAATGATTAAAACTATTAAAAACAAACCCGACCTCATCGATAACCAATTAAACAAGACACACCAAAATATTTTATTACACATGAGAGCAACGAAAATTTTAAAAGATTGACAAACACTGGGAGACATATAGCTAAATTTACTAGATAGATAGAGATAGAGACAGAGATAGACATAGAGATATATACTCTCGAGAAGGCAAATAAGGATATCTTTATGAATGTGAAAAACATCCATTCCCTATTCTTCTCTAGTCATCTATCACAAGGAAATACTCCAAGATAGCCACAAAGTGATATATACAAGGATGTTCACTGGGACATTATTGGTAACAGGAAATAAAAGCAACCTAAACATAAAAGGACCCCTTAAGTAACAGAAGATACATCAATACCATGGAGTACGCAACAGTTCAATGAGTGGAAAATGAAGGAAAAACAAAATAATTAATGCAAAGATCTCAAGATCTTCAGTGGAAAAGCAAGTCTTAATGAGGCATACAGTAGAAAGTTGTCCATATGTACTTATAGATAAATATTTTACTCTATAAGCAGGCACACAAGAAGTTACATGAACAGTGAGCCTTATTGGAAAGACACAAATCACACTGGTGACAGTGGAACAGGTAGTTAAAGCAGAGAGAGGAGTCATAAGAAGTGGCCTCTATAGTTTATTTTGTACATATTATCTGTTTAAATCTCTTGCAACATGATATATTATAAGGTAATAATAAGAGAACTCTTAAAGGCTAATTCACAATTCTCCTTAGACAGATACGGTCTATCAATAATGAACAAGAGTTGGGAGTATTTCCTTCCTAGTCAGCAGTATGACAGTAACTGTGTTAAGTTCATGGGCTCTTGGTCAGACTTTCCTGGGTTTTAATGTGAGTTTGGCTGTTTACTAGATGAGGAAGGATAGTTGCTCTATCATTTTAAAAATGAGACTGGTAATGGTATATAACTCACAGGGTTCTTGTAAGGATTTAAAAAGATCTTACCTACAGAGTGCTGAGAGCAATGCCTGCAGTGTATTAAATCTTCACCACATTGTTTTGGTTGGTCTAAAAAATCTATAACATTAGGAACAGAAACTTAAGGTTGATAAATAAATGTATACCTAATCTATATCCTTTGATTTGCCAAGAAAGGACAGTTATTTACATTGGAATAACTGTGCCTTTTACATAAAACTATACTGAAAAATCACTTATTCCAGATAAGACTTTTTTTTTTTTTGAGAGAGAGAGAGAACGAACAGTAGGGGAAGGGCAAAGAGAGAGGGAGACAGAGGATCCAAAACGGGGTCTGTGTTGATAACAGACAGTCCGACACGGGGCTCAAACTCACGAACTGTGAAATCATGACTTGAGCCGAAGTCGTACACTAAACCAACTAGTTGAGCCACGCAGCTGCCCCCAGATAAGACTTGAAAATTAACTTTCAATATAATGAAATTCTCTAAGATGCCTAATGTGCTATTTCACTGCAAGACTACAGGCCTTAAATGTTATACAACTGTTTGTCATTTTCATGCTTTTATTAAATTTCCTTCTGTATCTTTTCCATATTTAATAAACATTCTATTATTAGAAAAATAAAATCAACTGATCTTTAATTTTATATATTAAATTAAGAAGCTCTAAAACCACAGTTATTTGGCTTATATATCATATTTAATATAAATTCATAAGACAAAAAGTGTGCTCAATCATAGTATTAACATATAACTTCTAACATAGTAATGTCCAAAATAAAAATATAGCAAATACTAAGATGAAATAAGCTACACACTTCAAGATATTGTGTGACATCATTGTAGTACTGTAGTTCCAAAATTATTGGCTAATTGTGGCATAATCGATATTCAAAAAAATTTGTCAATCCTCTGGAAATTAGTATGAGACTTCTCACTGCATCTAAGATATGCATGAATTAGTTCTCTAAGAAATAACTTCCAGAACTGGTTAGTACAACAAATAGAAATAAATTTAATAGGGCAAAGTCTCATTCTGTATTAAATTATAGCAGTATGTGTTAAAAAACAGATTTCAATTTTTCTGATCTTACCTAAACCATAAAAGAGAATAATTTGTTTAAATTTAGAATTTAGTTTGTAGAGAAGAATCTTAGTAAGTATTTATAAAATCTTAGATATTGATAAAATTAGGAAGGGCAAGTCCTGCAAAGAATCTACAACAATGGATAACTGAGTATCACTGTGTCAAAAATAAAGAGAATGGCTTCCAGCTTTTTTTTTTTTGGTATTTTTATATTTTACTATCTTCAGGTATAGCCAGAGACAAAAGACAGATAACTAACACGAACAAGAACAATACCAAACTGAGAAATAAATAGACTTTAGAATTGCCAGATTGCTACAATACTGCCATAAGCCACGTAAGCCCTTTTCTTTTGGAAAGAGGTTTCTAATTCAAGTCACTGTGATCAACAGCTCTTTATTGCTTTTTTGAATATAACATTAATGTCCTTTTCCTTTGTTAAGGAAAACCACACAGTCCACAAAAACACTCCAAACGCTTATAGACAAGGTGATTAAACAAGATCAGTCTTCTACTCAAGCAAGCCTCAACCATTATGATTCATTTTTAAGAACTTAATTTTCTGTGCTGTCAATTCCCCCTTTTTAATTGTTACAGGATCTCATACATAATGCATAATTTTATTAAAACACATCGTACTGCCTTGTGACATAGCATGAGTTGTCAAGCAAAACGTAATAATCTTTGGCCTCAACCCACCCACTGACATCAATAAAAATGAAAATTACGCATATGAGCTGGCTAAAAAGGCTTGTATACTGAGGCATTCATAACTCCCTAGCTAATGTAAAGAATACTTAGCTCCTCAGACACTCTCCTCTCTATTACAAATCTTTTCCTGTTCTGTTTTCAAGCGTTGGATTTATAAATACTCCTGGTTCTTTACTGAATGAATCTATGCATTATTCTATAATTTGCAAACAGGCTCAGTGTGATCATATCACTTAAAAAAATATACAAATGGTGTTTCATTTGCTTATATCTAGATACATCTAGGAAAAAAGCAAGTTATAGTTTTAAACAATATAGCTTTAATTTCATTCAAAGTCATATTTTCTAAAGAAAACCCTCCCAAGAAAAGGCTACTTAACAAAAATTGTATTACCCATGGGAAGCCCTCCTTCTGTTGCCAGCTAAAGGTTGACAAGGGTCACTCCACACGAAACTGGACATGAGTGACATTCAAGGGAAACCAGTTCAATATACCTCACCTCCCAGGGAACATTACACTTCTCCAAGACAGGGTAAATGTTTTAAGGTCAGAAGAACACAATGCCTGTCAAAGTGTTCCGTGTATGTTAAAAAGACAGGTAATTTAGGAAGAGTCTCTGACATTTAAAAGAGAATCATGCTTTCACAGTCTCCCCCTCCTACAACTTGACACGTAATTAACCATCAATACAAAACAATATAATTGAACAGATGTACTAGTCATTAACAGGAATTACCCATTCTCCTATCAAATCAGAATGTACAGAGAGGGCTCTACTTGCAATTGGTTGACTTAATTGCCTGAAAATTCCCCAGAGAAATGTACAAATGGATCAAGACATCTCACACACACACACACACGCGCGCGCGCGCGCGCACACACCCCACAGCAAACACAGGTGCTCCTTCTAAGCTTTGATCCATGTTTTTGTCATTGTTACATCTATCTTTGCAAATGAGAATTTATGGTGGCTGCAATCAGTGCTAGAAGATCAAATAAATAGATGGTAAAAATAAATAAAACTAAATGAAGGGTAACAGAATTCAGATTTAGGAACAGCTTCATAAGAATTTCCTAGATGGCAATGCTTGTCATAAAACAGTTGTTTTAAAAAGAATTTCTTTTAGTAAAAACAGGGTACAATAAAAAAAATTTTTCCAAAACAAAAACAAAAATAAACACAACACAAAAACCACACACGCATAGAACAGGGAATTGTATCCTCTGGCAATTTACTGTGCAACATTTGTTTCGTCACAAGGACCTGATTCACAATTACTGCAGCTCTACGGTTTGTTGATTAAATCAGCCTATAGCCATCATTAGGGGAAGCTCAGAAATCCTGAAATGTGCCAAGCAATTCTCCTCACTTCATTACACAAGGCAGAGAATCCAGAAAGTTAACCCAATTATGTTCTTCTGTCCTTTGATTAATGGCCCTCCAGGGTATGTATATAGTATCAGCCGACTGATGACTCAGTTTACCTTCATGAAAATCCCTTCCAACAAAAGCATTTGAAAAGTAGGAAACAAGGAATCTCCATAAAGGGTTAAGGATGTAGCTAAATTGTACAACTTACAATTTAGAAGTCACATTCCAGTTTTCTAATCCTTAACAAACTAAAGTAAGGGCATGAAATTGACACAATATAGGAGATTTATTCCAAAGAATATTATATTGGATCTGAATTTCTGCAAATAACTCATCAAATTCCCTACTGAGGCCAGAGATATGTAAAGAAAAAAATGAGGAGCAGAAAATATATAAGAACACAACTTTCAAACGGAGTGCCCCTAATATACGCACACAAAGCTGCACGTGCACGCACACACGCACACGCGCACACACACACACACACACACACACACACACACACACACACCGGACATTTAGATTTGCCACTATTCTATCTGTCCTATCTCATCATGCATAGGGCCTGCAGAAATACATAAAAGCCCCTGCCTGATACCCTATCACCCTAAGTCATATTTTAGGCCACTAGAGAATACAAACACACTGGTGGCTGCTTGCCTTTCAGAAGCTAGAAATGATAATGTCAGGCATTGTCCCTGGGCATTTTCAGTGACAAAGATTTCCTACCAAATCATAAAATCTCTCCTATTGAAACTGCACATACCTAAATGCAATTCCAGCCATCTCTATCACAAGAGCACAGACGGACGGAAGGGTGGGAGTGTGTGCCCTGCTCAAGCCTCTTCCTGTGCAAATGTTCCCACTTGCCCCGGTTCCATGGCCTCCCCTCCTCCTCTTCAGACTACATATTATCTACACTGCTTAATCACGTAGTGCTTCCAACACTGCTTACAATTCTGTATTTGTTATTTCGTATCATAGTGGTTAACAAGCTCCCCATGTGTACTTTCTCCTCCATAAAGATGCAGGGTTTTGTAGCAGGACACACACATATGTGTATTTAGCACAGTGGTTAGCAAATATACACTGTGTCCCCCAAATATTATTGATTTCCTTGTAGACTCTCTTAATTGCCTGCAGCCCCAAACAGTGTGTCTATGAGGTCTCTGGGGTGAAAATCAGTTACTGGCGATTGCCTCAGGCTCTTGTGGCTCCAAAAGCAATCTTAATGACTGCAAACACATTCAGTGGTTGCCCGTTGGTGCATCAGACCACATGTCACTGCGATTCCGTCACCTAGAGCTGGGGGTACTGAAATTAGGTGTCACAAAAAAGATCTTCAGGGCACTGGGCACTCGACCTCTTACGAAATACAAGAAATCTGTGGGGTTTACCCTCAAAAAAAAAAAAAAAGTCTGGCTGGTTTTGTGCAATTCACCAGCTTAGGAGGTTGGTTAAAAAAAAAAAAATTGGTTGGATCCCAAACATCAACAAATTTGGTTTTAAATTCTTAAAATGTATTTTCAAATGACTAGGAGCTTTTAATGGATATTTCCCATCTTGCAAGATGGCTTAAGCAGCTCAATAAATACCTGTCATTCACATGCTAGAAATGAAACAAGCTTTAAGGCACACAGCACCACTCTTTGGGTTCACCCTATTGTTATCATACGTATAAAACAGCTGGGAACACGACAATGCCAGCATAACACTCATGATTCTCAGTAGATATTTTCCTTGGTTTACTTCCCTATCACAAGGCTAATGTTCTGTTCAAAGAAAAACAGCCTAGATAGAAAATATAACCTTTGAATATGAACTGTATATTCTTTTCACAGTGAGTACAGGATATTCCAAAGCAGCAGGTATCTTATTAATTCAATAGTGTCAGCAATGGTTAAACTTTTCTCATCTGAAAAGAACAGTTCCACACTTCTTTTCCAAATATATACCTCTATATCTAATTTAGAAGAGTTCATGTGATTACACTCTCAATTCTATATATGCATGGAATTTCCATATAGTACCCAGCCCAATTAAATTTTTCCTCACGACTAGCCTTCTCAGACGCTGACAAGTAAAATATTTGGCTTTCAACAGCATTTCAGCTCACTGTTCATGAAAGTAGGTTGTATTGAGCAATGTCAAGTTTATAGTTATAAGAAAATCTCTTAGGCAATGGAGGAAAACAGGAAACCAACCAAGTTTAGAATAAAATGCTGAACAATGAAATGGAGGGTTATTAATTCTCTTGCCACTTGAAGTTTGTTTTCCACCCTTTGGCACGCTGAGATAATTATATACACATGACACTATTATACGTGCTGTTTGCCTACTTCAAAACTGTTCTCCAATGCAAGTATTATTGATTGAAGCTTCTGTGCATTATGTTAAAGTCACAAGAAATTACCTAATTTCCACTGGAGCTAATCCATTACTCAAATTTTGTCAAGGAAATCCTGGATGTATTGTGCAAAACTGCCAGGTTCCATTCTTAATAAAAATTGATTGTTTTTTAGCTGGGTCATATAGTCAACTTTAAAAATCTAACACCTCTTCTTTTGCCAAAATCTAACATTCCAGTTATTGATTAAAGCTTCAAAGTTGCTCTGGACGGTATTAGATTCTCTTTTCTATTTAGGACAGGATTGTTATATTAGATCAATACAATTGTGACCATGTGTTGGATTCAGCTCTTCTCATCAGCTTGTCGCAGCCTATATTTTGTCTACCGAGTAGGTATGACCAGTATGGCTGTTAGGAAATTTGAGAAAACTGTCAAGAATGAAGGCTGAAAAATCCAATAAAGATTATAACAGAGGAAACGGTTTTGCTTTCTGCCCATCACTTAAAACACCTGTCTCCTTCCTCCCAAATGGAAGCGCACCTTGTTACCCTCCCCTACCTAAAGGAAGGAATTTATAACCTCATTGGTCTGTACCTGAAATATTCATTGGCCCATGAATACTCATAAACAGGAGTCACTGTGGCACAAAGGGCAAGAATACTATAAGGGAAAAGATTTCTCTCTCTCTCTCTCTCTCTCTCTCTCTCTCATGCACTTTCTGTTTTTGCCACAGGATTATCACACCTCAGCCTGTATTATTCATGTTTTCAAACTCCATCCAGTTTTAAGAGTTTGCATGGAGAAGAAAGGACAAATTCCCCTCGTGGACCTAGCTTCCTCTTTCTCTTTTGGTCTTGCTTTAGCTCTTGTTGTTTCCACAAATACAGGAGCATTCTGGCCCCAAATTTTTAGATTCACAAGACATTATTTACAGCTAAGCCATTAGCTCCAAAACACTGCATTAGGCTATCAATCACTTCTGAAGCATCTACAATAGTATTTTATACCCTGAATTATGTACCAGTATATACAATTCCTCTGAAAATCCAAAAACAAGAGCAGCATTTGGCTGGAATTCCTGAATTTAAATTTTTCTTTGTTATAGAGTCAAATTACACCAAAGCATTTTTTTTTAATCCCTAGAAAGATCAGCTGTGATTTCTACCTGATGGGAAATACAATTGGCCTTCTTACTCTATACCATTACAACCATGACTGCTGGAAAGTCATGTCAAGTTGGATCCACAGAAGATTAAAGAAAATCATTAAGACCTGTGGTTGACATTAAACACAAAACATAAAAAGCCCCTCAGCGCATCTCACCTGGGAGATGAAGCTATTTAGCGGTACCTTTCTCTTTCAGATATTGTGAGAATAAAATAAATAAAATAAAATAACAGATTAAAAGGATTTAAGAGTATTCAGCACGTAAGTGCTCAATGAATACCAATGGTTATAGCTATATGGAACACTATGAGTCATGACAAGCTCACTGTCTTCAGAGTTCCATTTTAGTTTCATATTTTTAATTGAAAGAAGAAACAGCTTTAAGTCGAGCCATCCTTCCCCATGATTTTCACTCATAGCCCTAAATTTCTGATACTTCCATGTCTACTTCTGTCAAGAATTCTCTGGGCTTTATAAAAATATCAAATTATTACTCTTCCTAGAATAGGATTCCTTGCTACTTTAGCAACCTAGTCTCCTTGAAAGTAATCTAATTTGTCAATAAACTTAACTACGTAAAATTTTGACGCTGAGACCTGAATCCAACATTCAAGTTGTCATCTGACCAGGGTTAAGTTCTGGGTCTCAGTAGGGATGGCAAGTTTTGCTTACAGTCAACTTATAGTGCTGCCGTTGCTCCTGAGTGGGAGAGAGAGAGAGAGAGAGAGAGAGAGAGAGAGAGAGTGTGTGTGTGTGTGTGTGTGTGTTATTCCCAGGAGCTGTATCCAAACCAGTTTTCAACTCTTATTAAGGAATGTAAACTGAAACTTAAAGGATTTATATTTGTTCCTGTTAACCTGTATTTTTCTTAAAATGAGGATGCGGTGGGGTGGGGGGAGGAGGGGAACGGACTGGAAAGGAAGTACTACTCTTTCTTTTGTGACCTGTACCAGTTACTTTTTTATCCAAAGTTTCTCAATGTGTTTACCCAACCACATGCGTTATAATAAACTAAATGTTTTTAAAATTACACATTTGCTGGTCCAGCCCCTGGTCTGCTGAATGATGAATTTCAGAGCATGGGTCAAAAGAATTCATGGAAACATAATTCATAAGACTTTTCTTTTTCTCATGAAACTATTAAAGATTTACTTCTCCCCAGAAAAACATTTCAAAGACAACCTTCATGAATAATAGAAGCACCTACATTTTTAACAATTTAAATTTTGTAAAGCACTTTAACAAATATAAACATTCGTTCATGATTACCCTTATAATAATTATATGCACTTATAAAAATAATCATGTATACCTAATTTATTTTCATTAATTTAACATCTCCAAGAACAGCATTTAGGGAAATGTGTGTATGTAAATATTTGTACTGTCCTCAGACATATTCAAGTATTACTGACTACTCAGAAAATTACCTAAAATTTCAAACTTACTATACTTAATATGTTCACTACCTGTTTAAAAATATAAAAGTAATCTATGGTGTGGAAAGTTCTAAAAAGAAAAGTAAAATTTCCTGTCATATCATGCCCAGTTCTAGTCCATGAAGGTATAACCAATTTTTCCAGTTTCTCTTTACATTTCCTGTCTGGCCGTGTTCATTCTTGAAATAATTTGTTTTCACCTCCATTTCTTGATTCTGCAGCTGTAAAAAGGGCCTACTCACCCCTGTGAAGTGTATGGAAAGTAACTCACATGTACCACCTTCCTATCTTCCCCCCATATATCCATCTGTCTTTCTCTCCTCCTTCTTCCAACTTTTCCCAGTTATCATTTTATTTTTAATTTTCTATTCTTTTCATCTTAAGAATGAAATTGTACCTTAAGAATCTATTGGACCATCCATAGGCTTTAGGCAATATTTCTCATTCTTAAGTATGAAAAGTAAAAAAAAAAAAAAAAAAAAAAGTGCCTTGCCCCCCCCATCCCTTCATCACTTTCTCTCCCGCATAACCCACCTTCGTCCCATTACACCATTACATTGAAATTGTCAACATTCATACATTTGCATTCTATTCGAACTGTAATGGATTTCTGCATTATCCAAGAAGCAGAAAGTTTCTATTTGGCATTAAAGCATGGTTCATTTCAAATCTCACATTTTCTCACCTCCAAAGAAGTTGAAAAAATTTAAATAGAACAATTAGTGTTGTGACTGATTGTAAAGGTATAAAAAAGTCAAATGAGTCTACAACTCCAGCTTATGGCTTTAAGATAATATCAACTTTGCATCAAAATTTCGTTTATATCAAAGTCCATATACAGAGAAAATATCTCAAGATTATTGGTTGTTTCAAGGATAAATTTGGAGAATTGATCATTTGATTTTTTGTGTATTGGAGTAATCTGGAAGTATGACATAAATAAAATCCCACTGTAACCCTAGATAGTCTCTTATAACACATTTTCATAGAGAGTTAGGTGGCAGGTAGGAGGGAAAAGTATCTGTTGAATAAGCATTTTGATGAGATATACTGAATTTTCACCAAACTTTCTAACCTACCAACTACTCTTTCACTATTATTGTATGTAAATATGTCTTTAAGAAGCAAAAAAGACAATCGAGATCCCAGGGACCTAAAAGAATATATTCTCAAGTTATTTGATACTGCTTTTATCATTAGCCTAAGGAAGAAAAACAATAATAACTGAAGACTGTTGAAAAACATTCGAGTCGATTTTATTCGTGGATCAAAGGTATGTTATTCTTGGACCACATGATCTTAAAACCCCACAAAATTATTTTGCCTGAGTTTCGCCTTGCTGTTAAACACTCCACTACAATGGCAAGAAGTTTACAAAATCCAGTCTTCTAGTTATTAATCCTTCAACAACTCATATATTGAAAACCCATAGAAAAAATTTTTCAGATCTAAGAAAACTAAGTAAAGGATTTGAGCTGCCCTGTAAAATGAGTACCTACTTCTACATACAAATTTTATAACAGATTTATTGCCCTTCTTACTTTACCCTCCAGGAAACTCAAGAATGAAATCTACACCCAATTTTTTTTAACAATGCAATATCCTGTGGTTTATATATTTGGGTTTAACCTACTCTAGTCTTGTACTTACATTTGCCATTTCCTGTCTTTAACTCATATTATTTTTAGATTCTACCTATTATGTTCTTGTAAGTGTAAAATATAAGTGTATAATATAATATCAAAAGAAGTACAGTTTTTCCTAATAGACTTACTTGCCCGTATTACATACGAGACTATTTTAAAAACCATACATCAAGGAGGTAAATACAGCATCCTAACCTGAAGAATGCATCCTCAATAAAGACAGTTTGAAGCCCAAAGTAATAGAAATGAAGTTCAGGTTGAAGCTGGGTTATATACATACAGAGTTCTAGCAAGAAAACAGACATATGTGTAAATAACTGTATATAGCAATTCTTTTACATTTATGGAAATTTCCTGATTTTCTGGGAACCAGAGTTTGGTCCTTCACCATGAAAATTCAGTAGAATTAAAGCAAAAGGAACACAGAAACAAATAGCCCTTACCCTGGCTTCTGATCCTGGAGCCCTCCTCTGTCAAGTGGGTGATTTAGACCCTAAAGTATTCTTTTGTCTTCTTTGTCTGAAGTCATTCCAAGATTAGTTTGTGACTTGCTTGAACATGTTTCACAGCAGTGATCCTGGGCTATCCCATTCACTTCTGACCCGCACCTGCTCTTTTCAAGTGTTGCACCAAGAGTGGCTGAGGCCTCAACAGAGGCGTGCTGGCCCATTCACTGAGACTATTCAGAGAACTGTCAGGGGAGGGGCAGTGGGCGGGATGGAGGCCCTCCAGAAAAGAAAGCAAAGTGACCCCTTAAATCAGAAAATGACCTTCTATTTGTCGTTGGTTGTCTAAGTAAGTGTAAGAGGACCACCTCCTCCATAATACGCTTTGTGATACCATAAATGTTACACGACCTAAAATGGTGCTTCTGAAAAGATTGGATGAATTATTGGCATTTAACACTAATCAAGTGACATGTTTAGATATACAGAAAGAGTATAAAATCTATTATATGACTGGCATTCATACATATTTATTATTGTTCTAAAAACAGAGCATAAATATATTTAGAGACAATTCTGCAGGAAAACATAAAATGGTAGCATGGGAAGTGCAGATGACGTAATTCTCTCCCTGTCTACAGTTTGGGATTCAGAAGTTCAATTGCTTCTTCTGAGACAGTACTGTGTTTCTTCTAAACCTTCAGTTCCACAGTAGTAGAAAGAGGACTCACTCTGATACTATATCTAGTAACCTAAAAGTCAACAGAAGTTGTAAAATTAATCGCTAGGGATATTTACACATTTGCCATTTAGAATACAGCCTTGATTAGAAAATAGATCATAATTCACATTGGGTACTTTTCTCTCCTAGACGAATTTACAGAACTTGTGTTTCAACTTCTTTTACCAAGATTTTTGGGCCACTGATCTATTCCAAAAGAGAAAAATTGGCCCTAAACTACACTGTTCCATCCCAAGGATGTTAGTAGACAAGATTGCCAGCTGTACCACTGCCACTTTGAACTGAAAACTATTTGCCGTTCAATTATTCATATCCAGCCCTTGTTTGGAAGAGAATGCACTAAGGAGAAATAGAGCAGCAAATGCAAAGACTGAAAAGAAAGAGGATTTTTAATAGTTACGATGGAAAGAAGCATCACGGAAGAATGACAATAGTTGAACAAAGGACAGAGACAATGTACTCAGGAATTATAATAAAAATGGACAGCATGCTCGGTATTCATATACACAAAATAAATCAGTAGCAAATATGTATGAAAAGTTGGATGAAATGTAGAATGAGCTGAAGCTTTCAGAGTAGGACCAAACACTGTGTTTATTTCTATTGTTTTACGTCTATCCCTAAGCTCTGCTCTCCCTGGACCCATCTCCAAGGGGACTTTCATCCCTTTGGCCTAAATCCATCTAATTTGAACGAGGTTTATTTGTTCTTAATGCTTATTTACTAATATACACATGCTACATTCCTATCTTATTCAAAGTTCTTTTTACTCAAATTAAAATTTCTGACACTGCACTTAATAAATATTTATAGAGTACCTCTTTACACTAAGGCATGTAGGTGACCAAAATTTTACATATTTGAAAAGCCAAATGATTTTTTATTAAACTAAACAAGCCAAAAGCAGCTTCTGGAAAAATCTGCACGTATATATGAAGTGTATATGAGCTAAGCATAGCCAAGTGAGTGCTGAAAATATGAAATGGTGGAATAATACAGAAAAACCAGTTCCTTTTCAGCTATATAATTAAATCCTTCACTTACCAAGTTCCCATGACATAAATACTAGATAATTAATGCAACAATTGAAAAAGCTCCAGGGTCTTTGTTTGTTTGTTTTTTATTTAATTTCAATGCTTTGGATTGAATTCTGTGCCCTCCCCCCCAAATCATCTGTTGAAGCCCTTATCCCTAATGTGACTTACCAGGAAATAGGACCTATAAGGAGATAACTAAAGTCAGATGAGATTATGAAGGTAGGGCCTCCATGATGGAATTAGTGGCTTTATAAAAAGAAAAGATGTTCTTTCTCTGCCCAGTGAGGACACAGTAAAAACGTGGCAGGCAACCTGGGGAAGAGGATTCTCACCAGGAACCAAATCGCCTAGCACCTTAATCTTGAACTCCTCAACCTCTACCACAATGAAAAATAAATGTCTATCATTTAAGCCACACAGTCTATTATCATATTTTGTTATAGCAGCCCAAGCAGACTAGTACAATTTGTTGTAAAATATTTTGAAATTAAAATAAAATAGATCCTTGCTAGTAAAATGAGGAGAAAAAAAGAAAAAAAAAATACCCTAGAATTTAGGTTTCACAATACGAAATGAACATAGCATTAAGAGGCTAAAGATAAAAGAATGTAAAGCTTATTTGTTTGCCTTGTACATAATGACAAAAGTAACTGGTTGAGGAAGAGATATTTTTCATATAATTTGAAATCAGTGGAAGTGAGGGCAGAAACCAACCGAAAGTGAATTCCACTGCTGAAAATAGCAAAGATGAAGTTGTTTTTAACTGAATGTTGATGCAAGACACAAGGGAAAATGGGGCATGATGTAAGAATCAATTAATGCACATAGATGGAGCATAAATCACATTAATGTACTGAAATGCTCCCATACTGTTAGCCCCTCCTAAAATCCTGGGCCCAGTGCAAATCTTTCTTCCCTGCCAATAGTTCCCTCCTCCTCGTTGCAACATCTCCTAAGAAACTTCACCACTTCACAAGACAGTGAGTCTAAGGATTCTCTGCCTTCCTTCTGGATGGCAAGCTCCCTCAGGAATAAGATAACATTTTGCTCAGCTTGTGCTGCGCTTGTCCTTCTCTTTCCAGCCCTGCTACTGGCTACCCAAAGAGGCTGGAGAGCCTCCACTCCCAGTGCTGAAATAAGAAAGATACCTCAGAATTTCAAATTGGAATGGATTGTAACTTACTACAGAAGGAATTAGAGTATCTTTAGAGAAAAGGACTTCTTTATAAATATTTCTTCTGCCCCCACACCTCTATCCTCCACCCCTCATGTCTACAAACGTCTCTCACTGATGCCCATAATGAATAAATGAGCGTGAAAGCCTGGATCTTCAAAATAGAGTTGAAACTGTTCTATTTTAATTTATCTGGTACATGTGGGCTAAATGGGATTTACAAACAGACCTGGGAACATGTTGTTTTTTAGGATAAAATATACTATTTGTTTTCCAAAGAATTCACTTACAAATACACTTTCGGAACACTACAGAGAAATATCCCCTATGCTGGATATACTTTTTGATACCGTATTTGTTTGCGTTTTCACTATATAGCATTAATTACATCCTAGCATTAATAGTTAGAGTTGTAAATGCATCTGGAAACAACTGAGCCAGAATTTTTCCAGGTAATTTCCAAATATTTTGTGTTCATGGAATCACTGTGACTTCTTGGAAGCTTTTGCAAAGTCCCTAGAGACCATCAGCTATCATTAAGTAAGTGGCAGCTTTTGCTTGTACAAATAGCAATAACCACCACCATAAGCACACTCAGCAGGGGAATAAAAAAAAAAAAAAGGAAAACTATAGTATTGAATACCCTTCCACTTTAATCAACCAGATTCCCAATTCTTATTTTGTACTGCATTCTTCTGGGAAACTTTTATATCAAATGCAACTGCACATCATTAGAAAGTGCAAAATATACAGTACGTTAGAGATACATATGCACATGAGATTGAGGGAAGAAATTAGTTCTTGTTTCAAATTACATTTTAACAGAGTCATAACCTTTTGAAGCCAAGGGAGAAATAGCAGAAATATACAATGCCAAGTATGAAGACAGTCCCACACCCACTGAAAGATTCCATATGCCAAAGTACCTGATCTGTTGTTAATCACTTCATTATACAAAATATACTATGATAATTTGGCTTTTAACAATCTATTAAAAATCGTTATATCCATCTCAGGCAATTAGATTAGCACCCTCCACATACACACACACACATACACACACACACACACACACACACACACACACACACACAGTTAACATATACAGTATAAAGTAGTAGCAATTTAAATATATATCATGTGGTTAAAGAATAGTGGTGATATTTAATTATTAATTATTGCATTTAAGATAGTTGTCTGAAAAAAAAACCCCATCTCCAATGGCCATATGTCCTTTAAAAATCATTAAATGCCGTTACTGTGACGGCTAGTGAAGTAATCCATATTGGTAGTCCTTCCTGGGTTCAATTTTTTTATAAACGACTATGATAGGGAAAGATAGCATAAAATAGAGAGGGAAAGGTTAGGACCGGAGGTCCCTGGGTGGGGAAAACATGTGTTTTGGAACAATGCTGGGAGGGTCTCACCACAGCAAACCCTTCGGATGTAAGGTTCCTCTTAAGAATGTACCAGATACAACCTACCCCGCCTCAGGTTCCCCTCAGGAATGTATCTAAAAACCTAAGTATGGCCATAGACCATTCCTCATGCAATCGAAACAAGCCAATCAGGAATGGACAGCCCAGTACCTAGAGCTATTAAGCCAATAAGGGTAGGACCTGAGAAGGAATAAGGGGAAAGGGAGTGGGGCACTGACCCAAACCTTACAAAACAAGGGTCCTTGCCTAGAGTCCATAGGCATTACTTTTGAATGTCCCCTTTCTGTCAAGAGAGCTTTCATACTATTATTCCTTTCTAATCTTATACTCCAATAAACTTTTGCCTGCTGCTCATTTCGTGTCCACCCCTTCATTCTTTGAAGTGGCGAGACAATGAACCCTGGGGATTAAGGTAAAGAATCCTGCAAAACAACCATGAGAAATAATACTAATGAAAACATAAATATTTGCGAAAGAGCTTAGAAATAACTGTAGCATTTGTACACTGCAACATTTAAAGCATTCTTTGCTATTGCAGTCCCCCCCACCACCACTTTAAAAAGGGCACTTTGTTTAATATTATTCTCCACGTGAAATTGAAGATCACTGCTGGATCAGTGAAGTTCAGATCTGAGTCAAAAGCATACGCTTTTAAGCAATATCGTTAGCTTGTTTTGTACTGCCAAAGTTAATGCTTCTTCAAATTCGCAAATGTTTTATCATGCTTGGAAGTGCCAAGGGTGGCAAATTTTATTTATGAAGTTATGTTATATCGATATGATGATCCAACAATGAACGTTACCATGAAAATACCAGGTTTCGCTATCCTGAATTGCCTCTTCATTCTCTGAGGCACTCAGATGGCCAGGAGGGATAACTAATAAAAACCTATCTTTCCTACAAGAGTTCAGACATCTTCCATTTCAAAATACCTGAGACCACAGCAGTAAGAATTTTGTTACTTCTTCAGCTAGATGCAAATGCGAGGTAGCAAAGAAAACTACATTAGAATCACATAAATTGTTCATGTATACAGTGAAGGTTGCTCAGTTCAAATTTAAATCAGAGTTAATCTCCTCATCTGACTTTCCACTGGCAGAGAAAGAAATACATGAAAACAGGGAAGAAGTACTGACTTTCTCCTTATAAATTCACTTTTCTTCCATGAATTAGAAAATATTTGACAAATTTCACTATATTTGACAATCAAAGGTGGTGGCTACGGTATTGTTTTGGTTTGGCTTCCTTTACCAGGGGTGACATGGAGGTATGACTGGCTAGAGAACAGGTTAGAAAATAAATTCCAGATGTTCTAACCACCGGTACACTGTTCTGAGAGCAAAATGCACAAAACCGCAAGAATCTACGCAAGTTGGCCGTTCATGTTTTAGAATATTTTCCATCTCACATACGATCCACGAAGGCCAGAGCATCAATGCTCTGGGCAGCTCTAGGGTAGTCAAGAGAACAGTAGTAGGACGTAGGCGAGGAGGCAAAGAACAGTCAGCAAAATTTAGGGGCGTCAAAGATCACCAAACTTGAGGCTCACTTGCTTCCCCAGGGTGGCATTTTCATCTCAGGAACATAAAAAGCAAAGAAAGACTGGCTTGAAATTAATATGAGGCTCTGTACAGTGTTCACCTTTTGCAGACAAGATGACAATACATAAATTCACTCTAAAGGTAGTCTGTTCATAATCTTGCCTTAAGAATTGATAATCTAAACTTTGTTCTCCAGAAAAGAATTATAAGAAATTATGCAATTGAAAACAAAATTTAAGGTAAATCAGACAACAAGAAAGGAAGATTTTTTTTTCATGTTTATTTACTTTGAGAGAGTGGGGGAAAGGCAGAGAGAGAGAGAATCCCAAATAGGCTCCGCGCTGCCAGCATGAAGTCCGACACGGGCCTCGATTTCACAAACCGTGAGATCATGACCTGTGAGGAATCAAGAATGCAATGCTTAACTGACAGAGCCACCCAGGTGCCCCAAAAGATTATTTTTAAATCCATAGACTATTTGCTTTTATAGACAGCTATCACTTTGGCTGTCATTTGTACCCCAAACATTTTAACGCACACTAGAGATCTGAATACTCACAATAGGTGTATCGGACAAAAAAATGAATTCCAAATTTCTCTTATTTATTACATATGCTCTGATTTTTTTATAAAGATTTCCTGATTCTTTACTTCATCTCCATCTTTAAATATTTGTTGCATGAATAAAGCTGCATTTACGTGCACGGTAATATAAGGTATTGTCTCTACTAGAACAATCTCCCAGTCTCCCTCCCCCACAACCTTCTCATTATGCAGTTGGTCCACTTTGCTGAGAGTTGGGTTTGATGCCTCATTCTCACCTGATGTGGGACCATACAAACTCTAGTTCTTGGTTCCCAGATTTAAAATACAGGTAGCAACACCTATATTACTGGGTTGTTACAGGAATTACAGAAACTAGTATATGTAAAACTAGTATATATAAAACTAGTATATGTAAAACAGAAACTAGTATATAGTATATAGTATAAGCAAGCAGATAAGTTAAATCTATCTCACATGCTATTCTGTATTGTTATTTAAGTTTTCAAAGATGGACATCAGGATCTCAGAGAAGATAGGGGTAGCAGGAATTTCTCTGGGATCTTACGGGGTTAGGATAGGACAAGCAAAATCAAGATGAACTAACACTGCAGAAATCTGCCAAGGTTTACAGAGAGAGCTAGGTGGGTGTGACTCATCTGAATGACAATCAGTAGAACATTTTCCTTTTAAATTTCTTTTAATGCTTATTTCTATCTGAGAGAAACAAAGAGCGCGAGCAGGGGAGGGGCAGAGAGAGAAGGAGAATCTGAAGCAGGCTCCAGGCTCTGAGCGGTCAGCACAGAGCGGGAGGCAGGCCTCAAACTCAAGAAAATCGCAGGAGCCAAAGTGGGAGGCTTAACCGACTGAGCCACCTAGGAGCCCCTCAGTAAAACATTTTAATGTCCTCAAAGTCAGTGAAAGAAGCTGCAGAAGAAAGACTGGAGAGACCAATTCTTCTCTTAGGTATCAACCTGCATTTAACAAGAAGTGAGGTTACTGGTCCTTACCTATGTGCTAACCTTCATATTCTCTTGGAGTAAAAGAAAACCCTGTTGGGAAAGGTGAATATTCATTCTCCCTGCTTTCAAGCAAGTGTACAAACCTAGAGTTGAAGTAGAGTGGAGAACTGAGAGACTCTTTAGGATTCCTTAAAGCAGGTCTTAAGAACTACATCATCGACAAGCAAAAGCCAATTAGCAAAGAAGTGAATAGCAAAGAGGCAAAATACTACTTCTAAAAAAAAAGAAAAGTATTTAGTCATCCGTTACCATGAATGGGTATAGTTCCAGAGATCTCGGGAAGCCTGACCCCACCTCCCCTGCACAAACGACTTGAAAGACATCCTTTTTCCCTTGAGGTGCTTTCCGTCTGTTATTGGATGGCACCTCCCCCACACTCATAAGTATAAAAGTATGTATCCAATGTTAATCAATGAATAGAATAACAGTTATAACACTAAAATAAATTTTGTAATGTTAATCATAGCAATTGCTTTCAAAGAAGTATTCTTTACCTGGTGCAGTACCTCTGTATGCGAAGGCTGATTTTATTTAAGGTTGATGCTGTCAGGACATTCACTTTTTTCCCCACTACAAAAACATAAAAGGACCTTCTTCCAAGGTACACTGTGTAGAAAAGTGGGGGGGGAGGGGGGGGCGGAACTGCCAAAAAGCTGTACTTCTAAGCAAGACAACTGGCCCATTAACAAACGTCTCCGTCAGTATTTTACCATCTGCTGTTTGCTCTGTACTTATCAATATTGAGCATCACTCACAGTTCATATGACCGTATAAACTCTCAGAAAGCAGATTACCAAGGTAAAAAAAAAAAAAAAAAAGCAAATTCAAAGATGGTTTTAGAATGTGACAACACATTCACCACGCAAGTGTATAATTAAATGATTAGGAAGTCTGCAAGCTTCATGTGTCAGGAGGAAATTCCTCATAATTTCTAACGGTGGATTAAATAGGACTGGCAAGTTATGCAATCCTGTCTCTACTTCTCCCCCTGACTCACCTGACTTTTTACCCACTCATCCAATTCAGAAGCCTCAGCTTACCCACATTAACCTGCTCAAATTCAAAACACAGGGAAATTTTAATTATTGACATCAAAAAGGGAAATTGATATTATGGAAAGCCAGGAGAATGTACAGCACAAAAAATATTATATTTGGCCTTTAAAGACCTTAACTGTTTTCACACAACAGACTTTTTCCCCTTATGTTTTGCTTCTTTGCATAGATTCAAACCAAACAGAAAGCAGGGTTTGTTTGCAGAGATAAAGTTGGTGGTCCTACATGGCAGGATTTAATTTTTTTTAATATTTATTTATTTCTGAGAGAGAGAGAGAGAGAGAGAGAGAGAGAGAGAGCAAGCGCAGGGAAGGGGCAGAGAGAGAGGGAGACACAGAAGCCAAAGCAGACTCCAGGGTCTGAGCTGTCAGCAAAAAGGCTGATGAGGGGCTAAAACTCACAACCATGAGATCATGACCAGAGCCAAAGTCGAACGCTTAACCAACTGAGCCACCCAGGTGCCCCCCCTATATGATGGAATTTAAAGGGAGCTGGAAAAATCAACTTCCTTCCCACCTGCAATTAGTCATTCCTTGTTTTATACAACTTTTTCTTTCCTGAAATATTGTTTTATTTTAAAATGCCCCTGTGAGGGTTGACAGGTTAAATCACTATCAGTTTAAAATGAATGAATTTATTATTATGATTGAGAAGATAAAACAATACATGAACAATAACTGACTCGGGAAAACAGGAGAATTATTGCATCCTGTCTCATGTCAATGCACAAATTCTATTTACAGTGTTTCTCCTTGGATTTAAATATTCAAGTGCCTCTTTAAGTCATTAGAAAACAGCAAAGGTAAGAAACAAATATATTAGCCTTTTACCTTGAAAGATAATACTCCCCCTTTCTTAGTAATATTCTGGAAATGGTATCAATTTGATCTTATTATCAATACCATTAGTTTTACAAATGTGAGGTTATAAGTAATCTGTCTTCCAGCTCATTCCTGTAAGATTTGAATATGATAAAATCTCATACCTACACAAAGAAAAAAAGAAAGAGAGAGAAAGAAAGAAAGGAAAGGAAGGCAGGCAGGCAATATCACTTGAATTACCTTGAAACAGCGTCTGCATGTAAAATTTTTACCTATATACAGACATGTACTATTTTAATGAAGTAATGGAAATGAAGGTCATCTCGCAAACACAACGAACAAATGCTAAGTATGTTCTGAATATAAAGGAAGCAGAATCTGTGCTAAAGGCTACAGAGATATGTTCAAATCAGACAAGGGCTCAAATAATAGTAATGAATCCATATTAAAAAAAATACAGACAAATAAAAAGACCTAATAAAATATACGTTTAAATTTGTAAGATTAAAAATAATATTTAATCCCTTGGGCATTTTATTCCAATGTAGTAGCAAACAAAAATGTATTTTCTGCACATTCTTAAATTATTTTAATGTAATCAAAACTAAGACTTGAAAAAAATTATCCAGCAAGTAAAATCCATTTACAAGAATATTTGCCAATGACAGCACCCTCTTGGGCATAACTACTAAATGCTGCATTGTATGTAAACTAGAGCTTTCATTTGTGTTTTCATGATATAAAGAATCAGACTTAAAATAACTGTGAAAAGAAATATTTATTCTTGATATTCAGAAATGTAAAATCAAATAAACCTGCAAAATAACTAGACACTTGAGTTGCTGATATATGTACATATATATAATTTATATACAATTTCTTATTTATAGGCAGACATCTTACAGATTCCTAATGAAATATGAATGAGAAAAGAGCGGAAACAACCCTTTATTGAAATAAGAATTGGGGAGCAGTTGAAAGTTTAAGTGAAAAGGACTGAAAAAAAAAAATGCCAAAGGTCAAAAGTGAAAAACACTTATTGAACCTTTGGTAGGAGGCAAATATACACTGCAAGGAATACTGAGAAAAGATGTTCAATTCCTATTCTCAAATAATAGATAAGAAAAATTTAATAAAATAAAGTACATTAAGCACATCACTAGAGACAAGTACAAGGTCGAATGGGACCCAGAGGAATGTTTGATTAACTCTGGAGCAAAGGGGGAATTGGAGGGGGTCAAGGAGGGCTGCAGGTGGACAGAGTTCTGGACAGTCTATCTGATTTTCAAATCAGAATTCAGAAATTATTTTCATAGTCCTTTGCTCCTCTTTATAAATTTTAAATAGCTTACAAGAAAAGTGACACAGGAAAAAGAAAAAGAGAAAGAGAGAGGGAAGGAACAAAGAAAGAAGGAAAAAAGAGAGAAGAAGGAAAGGAGAACAGAAGGAGAAAATAGGAAGGGAAGAAGAGAAGAAAGAAATGGGGAAAATACTGAAATTATCATATTTAAATTTATCATAGATAAAATCTGTCATACAAAGATGACAGGTGGGTGGGTGGGTGGATGGATAGATAGATAAAGTAGGTAGGTAGGTACTTAGCAGGTCAGGAAAGAGACAAAAAAGAGATTATCAACCTCTAAGATCATTTGCCAATTAGTCTAATGCACAAACATTTTTTGAGAGCAATGTATCTTGCATATAGAACAAAGAATAAGGACCATTCCCAAAGGAGCAACATGTACAAGTTTATTTGGGGGAGATTTTAGGGGCTTGTTTGGTTTTGGTTTCTGGTTTGTTTTCCTAGGATCCTTTCTATTTAAAAAAAAAAAGATTTCTCAAAAAAAAAAAATGACAAACATGTCTGGCTACTATTAACATTGACTATATTATAAAGTTCCTAAGCCCTGATCATATTGGAAGCTCTGAGCTTCCAAATTAGTTTTATGTACTTGGGGTAGATAAATTACACATTAGCCATTACATTTAATTACCTATAGTTATTGCATATAAAAAATGAAGAGGTAGAGAAGTAATAAGGAAGAGAAAAACCAAGCCATAGCACCAATTCAGAATAAACCCAAATATCAGAAGTAAACGAATCAAAGGCCATTTTCCTGTGAAAAGGAGGGGAAAAAAAAAAACAGTAAGTATAACAGGAAAAGAATCAAAGAGGTTTAAAGCCACTTCAAACCTTTATTAGTGAGGAGAACATAAATCTATTACTCCCCTCTCTCTGTTTTACTAAACAGAACTAACCACCAGATTCTAACACACTTTATCAGAATGGAGAGTCATTCTGCAAAACAACATCTCTCTTACTTGAAAGAGTTTACATTTTCCTGTCCTTTAAACCTCTCTCACCCTCAACCACAAAAATAGAAACTAACAATGAGAATCAGAATAAGTGACAGTAACAACTAGCATTTCCCATTTCTCAGAAATTATGGGAAGTGGTCTACCTTTAAAGCACCTGATAGGCAGATAATGCAGGCATTCACTTTGCAGACGTATTTACTGAATGCCTATTACATATGTAGGATATTATTGTAGACATTAGGAATACTATATTGAACGAAAAAGACAAAAATTGCAACTCTGACAGACTGTACCATCTACAGGAGTAAAATGAGCTGCAGAGAACTTAAAAGATAACTTGCTTAACATTGCATACTGAGTGACTGACAAGGGCAATGTCAAGTGGTCTAATCCCAGTGCTCTTTCCTTTAACCATGTGCTTTGTTGCTATGGAAGTAAAATCACACTTGCCAGGGCTCGCACACGGCATTCTGCTTTTCAGACTGCAGATTTTTCCACTTAATATTATATTAGTAATTTAGTGTAATACAGTTATCGTTAAAAAAAATAAACCTCTAAGCACAAAACTCACAGTAAGTATGAAAAGCGAAAGTGTTTATTCTAAAAGTGTTTAAGGAAATAAACTGAGTATTATGTTGTTCACTGATATGAACTGTTGGTTACAATAAGTAATTTATTTGAGTACAATTAATAGTCTAAAGGAAGTTAGAATAGCATGCTTGTCTACCTGTGCTTACAATACAATAGTTCAAACTTTGCTCAATGTTTAGCAGTAAGTGTATTTTCCTCGGCCTATAAAAATATCTTGTAGCAGAAGAACATGATAAAGTCAGGCCAACAACTCATTTCAATAGTCTTCAGTCTCCTCCAATGTATGTAAAAAAATAAAGTGAGCATAGGACACATTCCTTTTATTTTATTATTATTTTTTTTTTAGAGAGAAGAGATGCCCTCTCTCTATCAAAATATATAAGTAAACTTTAAAAAAGCCTGAGGCACCTGGGTGGCTCAGTCGGTTAAGCATCCAACTCTTGATTTTGGCTCAGGTCATGATGTTGCCGTTCTTGAGTTCTGGTCCCGTGTTGGGCTCTGTGCCAACAGCATGGAGCCTGTTTGGGGTTGTCTCTCTCTCCCTTTCTCTCCTCCTTCATGTGTGCATGAATTCATTCATTCATTCATTCATTCATTCATTCTCTCTCTCTCCCTCTCTCCCCCCCCACCTCAAAAGTAAATAAATAAACTTGGAAAAAACAGACGCCCAACCGAGACACCTAGGTGCCCCCCCCTTTGGAATTCTTTAGATCCTCTATTTCCTCCTTTCTGAATAGTTATACACTTTCTGTATTTGTATTTACAACATTTTTAGATTGTGATTATCCTTAACAATATTCATTTTGCCTAAAATTGAGCATTTGAAAAATGCAAATGTCTGTGCTGATACAGCCCACAAACGAGTAGAAAACCTGAAGGTCTATCAGTGATTACAATTTAGTCAGTGTGTTAATGAAGTATTTACACAAAGGAAGAGCAATATTAGCAAAGATGGTGGCATTTCACGGTTTCTGACTACCAAAGTTTTTGAGAATATAGTCATAATAACGAACGTGCTAAGCACATATGACCTCAGTTAATCATCCTCGCCCTGTTTTGTGACAGGCGATGTTATACAAACGAGACACACAGAGGTTAAGTAACTTGCCAAAGTAACACAGTAGTGGAGTCAAGATTCCTATTGCTGACTAAATAAGACTTTCAACTGGGTCTTGAGAGATGAAACAGTTCTTAGTAGATGATAAAAGGGGCAAAAGACAAGCCAGGTGGTGGGAATTATACGACCAACAGCAGAGTGTCATGAGCAGGGGAAGGGACCGGTGAGACCAACCAGTGGGATAGGATTACAAGGTGGACAGAGTGGCCAAGGCAAAACCTTGGAGAGAGTCTGTGTCCAAATGCTCTTTCCCCTAAATATCTAGAGATGAAGTCAGTCCTTACACATCAGGACCATAGGAGGCTGAGATCAGAGCACAGCCACTTAGGCACAAGAAAGGACTCAAAGACCTTAGAGCCCCTATCCTAACAGCCCCTTCCTAACAGGGAGGAGAGAGACTCACAGAGGAGGAAACAGCACTTTGCAAGAGAAGGATCACGACTGCTTCAGGATTCTTATTGCAGCGAATCAGCTAACTTACTCTTCCCATATTAAAGACAAATATTCTGTTCAGAGAAGCTTATTTTTAACAATATAGTTTTCAAGTCACAAGTTTATGGGTTTTTAAAAATTCTTTATCATTCACTATGTGTTGAATGACGTATTTATTACATAAATACCATGTGTACACGCGCATGTATATCCACACTAATATATCCAGAGAAGTTAAATGCTGCTGTTGGACACACGACAAATAAAATAAACGTCATTTCAGAACCGCTTTCCTCATGTCTGAGTGAAATCTCACTACAAAATCACTGTAATTTTTCCTTCCTTCTTTGCTCCCATTCTCCCTCCCTTCCTCTTTCCTTCTTCACCTCTTTCCTTCCTACCTTTTTTTTTTTTCCTTCTCATTCTTTCTTTTAATTATAAATTAAGAGTTCTTTTGATATTGGAACAGAGACCTTTCTACATTTCAGTAATTCAAATCTAACCAAAACAATCACCAATATTGGGCCAGATTCTGATTATTATGAAATCAGGTTTCCGGCTTCAGCAAAGTCGCAATCAGCACTGAAATCACTCGTGCTTCCACTCATTTCTTTTTATCTCTGTTGTGATTTAACAAAAACTGTGTGGGTTAAATAGCTATGTAGGAATTGAACTATGCTTACAAGATAGAAAAAGAATTTAGAAAAAATACTGTTCTTGGGTGTCTGGGTGGCTCAGTCGTTGAAGCATGTGACTTCGGTTCAGGTCATGATCTCAGGGTTGTTGCGTCCGAGCCCCACAATGGGTGAGCTCGAAGCTTGCTTCTGGTGAGCCCCGCTTCTCTCTCTCTCTTTCCCTCACTCTCTTTCTTTCTGCCTCTCATACAATTGTCTCTCTCCCTCACTCCGTTCATTTTCATGCTCTCTCTCTCAAAAAAAAAAAAAAAAAAGTAAAAGAAAAAGAAAAAGGAAAAAAATGTTAACAAGTTTCAGTTTATATTTCCCTTCTATAAACTGGCAGAGGGGGAAATTGGTGACAATCCCATGTTACAGGTTCAAATCCCTCTCTGTGTAAATGAGCAAAAAACTAAAAGGCTCCATCTCTCTTCTCACCTTCTTTTCTTTCCATTTTATAACCTCCATTTAAAAAAACATTTAAGCTCCAAAGTGGTGGTGCTTAGGAGAATCACTACAACTCACCTCTATCTTCTCTAGGGTAAACGCACCTACAACTAATAGTGAGCATTCTACATTTAAGTCACCAACACACATTCTTCCAATTTTCCAGATTTATAGCACAATTCATTCATTTATTCAGCTATGTTTCTTTGACACCCACCATATGCCAGCTATTGTGTTAGGCATTAGAAATAAAAGATAAGTGGCGCCTAGGTAGCTCAGTCAGTTGAGTGCCCGAATTTGGCTCAGGTCATGATCTCAATGTTTATGAGTTCGAGTACCGCATCAGGCTCACTGCCGAGCCCACTACAAGCCCACTCTGGATCCTCTGTTCTCTTCTCTCTCTGCCCCTCCCCACTCACACTCTATCTCTCAAAAATAAATTAACTTAAAAAATAAAGAAATAAAAGATGAATGAGACACACATTCATTCATTCATTCATCCCTTCAATATGTTGACCTTTCTTACAGACTGGGGCTACAGCAGTGAATAAAAAGGCAAAAATCTCTATCCTAATGGAACATGCCTTGTAGTGAAGAAGGTTAAGAAAAAAAAAAAGTGAGAAACAAATATTTAAATAATTGCATTACCTAAATCTAAGCGCTAAAGAAAAACACAATTTGGGAAATGGGATGAGGAGTGTCAGAGTAGAGCTGTAATTTTAGAAGGTGGATGAGGTTTAGTTTCTGTTTTCAAAAAACTCATTAAAAAAAGGCTTATTTTAAAAAAAAATTTTAACTTTTAAAAAATATACGGCGATACAATGTGAGATGTTATGAAGGTTATTAACAAAATGCAACTTATCTAACAGAAGGAGTTATGAAAGAATCACAGAGGGAAAGAATCAGCTGTAAAAGACAAGAAGACATGAACAAAAGGGCTGGGCAGGACAGGCAAAGGAACAGTATATGCAAACTCACAGAGCCAGTAGTTCGGCGGTAGCTTCTATTTTTCAGTGTACAACAGCAATCACCATTGAATCCAGAGCCTTCCATGTCCCAGACACCCGCACCTTATTACCCTCACAATATATTTATGGCTATATTAAAGTTGTTCCATTTTTCAGAATGATGAAGTGAGACCAGAATGAAATCTTTCAATCTTAACAAACAGGTTGAGGCCAACAGGTTGAACTTGATCCTGTAAGCAATGCAATCCACTGAAATTCTTCAAATAAAGAAGGAGCATGGTCACATGTCTGTCTTTATTTGCTTGTTTTTAAGATACTGGACAGCAATGTGGAGGACAGAATGTGGGATTTGGTGACCACAATGTTAACAGATTATTATTTTTAATAACAAAATGCCCTAAGAGGTGGAAAAGGCTTCCTCTAAGCCAGTATCACTGGGGACAGAAAATGGGGTAAGGAAAAGATGTGGTAGCCCATTGATTCTGGGTGCGAGGGGTACAGAAGAGCATAAAAAAGGGAAGTCCTGGTGAGCCTAGGTTTCCTAGCTTAGAACACTGCAAGGGTGATGCTGTCAGCCAAGAGAAAAGGAAGCCCGTTTGGATAAAAAAGGATGGGGTGGAGAGTGCTCTAGTTTTGAACTCTAGTTTCGAACTCGTTAAGTACATTCTTGGTGATACTCAAGGTAAGATAGCCAGATGATAACCAGACCCTGATTGAAGGTCCTAAAGGTAACACGTTTAAGAACTGCCAATAAATGTATCTTTGTATTAGTAGGAGTGTTTTTGTTAGCGAGAGACAGAAAACCCAAATTGCTAACTCATTTAATAGAATTATTTTTAGCTTACTTGTTAAAAATCTCTAAAGATAACAAGGACTTCAAGTGTGCTTTAATTAGGACTCAGTTCTTTCTCTGCAGTTATTTCCGCACTGCCTTCTTCCCTGTGTCATGTCATGACGTTTTCCGTTAGGGTAGCAACATCATGTAACAATCCCCAACTTTACACGTATCCTACAAATTTCAGGAGATAAATTTTCTTTTCTCTACCTGTTGAAAAACAACCCTAGACATCCTTCTAAACCGATTTGCATGTCATTCCCACCATTGTCGAGAAGGATGGGATTGCACTGATTAGCTTGGAATTGGAACTATATAGATACCATAGTGGGGGGAATGCAGAATAAACGCTGGGGAAGCAATCCCAGTGTCCCCCTCGATTCCAAGGCTGACAGTGGTTTATCATTCCATTACCTTTAGTGAAAAACTTTTTAAATCACAGCTGAAGAGAAAAAAAAACAAACAAGTATTGTGCTAAGATTTCTTGACTTCTTAAAATTGCCTGAACTTCAAATAACACCCAAGTCCAACCAAACACCTTGCCAGATGTAGCGACAATGGAAATATGGAAGTTATATGACAAAATATATTAGCAGTGTAAGCGCTGAATAGTTTTCATGTGAAGGGATAACATCTAGTGCTGTTAACTGAGTATTCACTTTCTTCTCCCTTTCTCTGCTCCTCACCCTCTAATCCCTGTACTGAGTCAGTAGTCAAAGGAGGATACCAGAGTACACAAACCAAAGAGGCAAATTCTTGGATGGGAGTTCTCAATAAGTTCTTGAGACATGGAAGTGGCTGACAGACACCAGTGACCTGAAGGAACCTCATGGTTGCAATGAGAAGGACACAGAGTGACATGCGCAGGAACATGCATATCTAAGGATCTGCAGTGGGGACAAGGGTCAAACCAGATTAGCTCCCTTTCAAAGGATATTAGATGAACGCTTCATTTCCAAAGTTTAGAAGTTAATTGCCACCCCTTGTTCAAATGGATTAGGGGAGAATCCTTATAATTGACTGAGGTTAGTTGTAAGTGTAAATGTAAGCTTCCATGCTCTATGGTCATTCATAAGGCTCAAATTTAAAATTTAATTGCGGAGGAATAAATATAGTTAGATGTCTTACATACTTACTTTTATACGCATTACAGAAAAATTACTGAAAGCCACGTTCTTTAATTCCACACTTGGCACGATGAGATAACTTTAACAACTCACTTTTCACACCCTCAGTGAATATGAACTTTACTCTGCAGAAAAGAAAACCATGAGACTGTGCTGTATGTCTCACGTAGTTCCCCTCCGTGGTCAACAGAAAAAGATATTTGCTGGATCAGTGAAGTCCAGCGAGAGCAGTGATTTGCCAAATATGACCCATCAGGGCACTGGGAATTTCGGATTCGATTTCAGCATTTGTTACTGTCACTCAAGTACTAAATCTATATTTACTTGGGGCAGTTGAGTGGAGATTTATATAGAAGAATCCAAATCATCCAAGAATCTTTCCTTTCCTGAGTTAGCTGATTTTGAGAATTATTCTCATTGAGCTCGAGTGTTTCAAAACTGGTCACATAAAATTCTATTGATACTACAATAATTTTTTTAAGGTAAAATGGGAGGGTTAGCAAAAAATATTGATATTTTCTTTAACATTTTTTAAATTATCTGATTAATCATTTCAGTCACTGTTCTGGGGGGTTCCTAAATATAAAATATGTCCAAAGGCATAAATTTCAATATATTGAAAGGCAAGAAGTGCTCTAAATTTGGGGCGCCTGGGTGGCTCAGTCAGTTAAGTGTCTGACTCTGGCTCAGGTAACGATCTCACGTGAGCTTGAGCCCCACGTCAGGCTCTGTGCTGACAGCTCAGAGCCTGGAGACTGCTTCGGATTCTGGCCTCCCTCTCTCTCTCTCTGCACCTCCCCCGCTCACGCTCTGTCCCTCTTTCTTTCTCTCCCTCTAGAAAATAAATAAATGTTAAAAAAAAAAATGTTGTTAAAAAAGAAGTGCTCTAAATTTAAAAGTGAAAATGGGGACTCCAGGGTGGCTCAGTTGGTTAAGCAGTTCAAGTCTGAATCTTGATTTTGGCTCAGGTCATGATCTCACAGTTGGTGAGAGCAAGCCCCACATTAGGCTCCACGCTGGGCAAGGAGCCTGCTTTAGATTCTCTCTCTCCCTCTGATCTTCTCCCATTCATGCTGTCTATCTCTATCTCTCAAAAAATATAAATAAATAAATAAATAAATAAATAAATAAATAAATAAATAAAAATTTAACTTAAAAATAAAAAAAGTGAAGATGCATGACTTAAGACAATCACAACATGAAAATAATAGAACATTAACACATTTCCAAATGTGTTTATTAAATGTGCTAGAATTTAGCAGAATCTTTTTTTTTTTAATTTTTTTTTCAACGTTTATTTATTTTTGGAACAGAGAGAGACAGAGCATGAACGGGGGAGGGGCAGAGAGAGAGGGAGACACAGAATCGGAAACAGGCTCCAGGCTCTGAGCCATCAGCCCAGAGCCTGAGGCGGGGCTCGAACTCACGGGCCGCGAGATCGTGACCTGGCTGAAGTCGGACGCTTAACCGACTGCGCCACCCAGGCGCCCCAGAATCATTTTTAAAAAGACATAAAATTAAGATTTAAAATCAATATGCCAATTAGGATACACAAATAAGTCCAACTGATGCAAACAGAATTCTATTTCCAAAGCCAGGGAAACTACTTCATTTCTAAGTAAAGGCAGGGCAACATGCCTGGGCAAAAACAGAAACAAAAACAAACTAAAACAACTGACTAAAACTACAGGAGCTGACCGACAGGAAAAGGAAGGACAAAGTCTGGGAATTCATACTGGGGCTGAGGGGCCAGGAGCAATGTTGTTGGTGGAATTCAGAAAGGGATCCCAAAGGATATGGCTCAGTATGTACTTCTGTATTTACATAATGCAAATGATCACGTGTATAACTGGAACTACTTTTCAAATATGGGGATTACGGTTTGAATGCTGTTTGTTGGAAGACATTCCCCAACCTACCATCAAAGAGCATCAGAGTCTCAACTCTCTTCACATTTGGGTTCACAGTTTGGATTCTTGTGCTACAATTAAAAGGAAAAAGATGTCACTTATGGGGGAGTTGGTACATGTGTCCAGGCACAGGGTTTATGGGAAATCTTGGTACTACCTTCCTCTCGATTCTGCTGTGAACCTAAAACTACTCTAAAAAATAAAGTCTTCAATTTCTTTTTTCTCACTTTGGAGAAGACTTGGCTCAGAAATCATAGTTTTGATGTTCAATGCACTGCTTTTTTTCTGTAAGTCCTTCCTCATCTATTTGAATCTTGGAAGCTTTTTGTTTATTTGTTTTTTGACTCGCTCCTTTGTTTTTTTAAACTTTTTATTTTCTTTTCAGCTTTATCCAGGTAATTATTATTTTTTAATTCAGTAATTACAATGAATGAACAGTTATACTTAAGTCATTTCAAATGATAGGCCCACATATATAAAAACTAGTCTCAGTAATCAAATGTGCTATTTACTACCCCTCTAAAAATATTATAAAGAGGTCAATCAGGCACATCTGTTAATGGTAAATGTCTTCTGTCCAACTGAAGAATGTGACTGGCACAGACACAGAACTCCAGCCCAGCTCAACCTAACAGCTGCTTGACAGTTGTCCTCAACTCTGTGTTCAAGGGTTTTCTGAGGGATCTGCCTACCACCTACGTAGTGTGAGCTCACGTTGCCAGAGCTATGAAAATATATTTGAAATTCAAAGAAGCAATGGGTGTGACATCCATATTAGATGACCTGCATGTGGGATAAAGGTTTTCATATCACTAGATAGGTAAAATAATTGTGCACAAATGTCTCAAATTTTCTGCACCTCTATAAAATGTATACTCCTTGTATCCCTCAACTATTGAAAGAAAGATCACTAATGTTCTAATACACTTATCAACTGCAGTTTACTAATTATCTGCACACTGGCCACAAAAATGATGAAAAGCAAAGCTTGCTAAATTATTTTTAATTGAGATATAATTGACTTCACTACAACACTATGTTAGTTTCAGGTATACAACGTAATGGTTCCACATCGGCATGTACTGTGAAATGATCACCACAATAAATCTAGTCATCATCCATCACCATAAAAAGTACCAAAAAGGATTTTTTTTCCCTTGTCATGAGAATTTTCAAGATCCACTCTCCTAGAAAACTTCAAATATATACTACAATCCCACCGACTATAGTCACTAAAATGCAGCACACCATACCCCCGTGACTTATTCATTTCACACCTGGAAGTCTGTATGTCCTGACTCCTACATGCATTTCACCCCCACATACACAACTCTCCCCCCTGGCAACTGCCCCTCTGTTCTCCATACCCACGAGCTTTGTTTCGTTTGTCCGTCTGCTTTGTTTTGTAAATCCAACACACAGGTGAGATCATATGGTATTTGTTGTTCTCTGCCTGACATTTCACTTATCATAATATCCTCCAAGTCCATCCATGTTGTCACAGGTGGCTAATTTTTTTTTGACAATTCCTTTTAACAAAAAATAAATGAAGTGCATATGTCCAAATATAATTTATTAATAATAATAGCACTGAAATAGAATTAAGAAACAGCAATGATTATCATGAATGAGAGATTCCAAGTCTAAGACTTACCATTTGGTGCCCATAAGGCTTTGAAGATTCCTTGAAAACAACTTGATGGCCCTATCCTCTGCTCCATCAGAGCTTGAGGACACACAGACTGGGTCAGAGCATGGCAATAAGAAAGCCCAGGAAGCGGTTCTAATGCTTGATGAGGTCAATTATACTCTGTGCCATAATACTGCACTTAACGGTAGGTAGTTTTTCTTTAAACAGTGTCAGCCATCAAGAAAGTTCAAAAAACATGTTGGCCGAATTTAGTGAATCATTAGACCTTTGCCATAAAGAAGAATAATACCATTTTAATACATAATTTGTTTTTCTCTTGCTTGATATATTCCCTCTTTTATAACCTCTCAAAATGTGAAATCTCTTTACAGCTATAAAGAAACATGCCAACAGTGTTATCTTTCACAGGCTTACATATCAAACATTTCATAAAAAGAATGATGTGTACAATGAGATGAACTGATTTCCACACTTTAAGTAAAAATTAACATTTGAAACACTAGGATGTCACAGCATCCAACATACTAACTCGTGACAGAACTATTTTTAAAAAGTTTATGCGAGGTAAAACATAAAGGTTCAAAGAACACAGACAAAAAGTAGACAGCAGAAAAATATTTTAAATGCTCCCTCCTTTTCCATGTTGGCAGCTTTATGTGAGTGGATGGGGAATTTTAAAATGTCATTCAGACCAACACTTCTGATACTATCTCTGACTGTTCTTTTCTCATATTTTTCATGTAACTAAATTCTGCCCAATCTTCCTATTATTTCTCCTTTCCATCTTCCACTTCCATTTCTTCATCCCCTTAAGTTGAGATCATGAAGGACACTGCAAAAACCTCAGTGATCCCTAGGGAGCCTTCTTCCCCTAGAATCCATCATTGTCTCAGCTGGGCATGCAAAAACACCATTAGGGACCCAACTGAGACAGAGCAGGGACTGGACCTGGGTCCCCTCAACAATGACTGCAAAATCCAGCACTCTTTGGCTGCCTCCATAAGAAAAAAAAAAAGCTAAAACTCTATGCCTCTGGAAGAGCATATCTTGCAGGAATGGAGGAGGACGCTTACTACGAAGACTGGCGAGGATCAGACCAAACCAATCTGTGCCAACGTCGAGTCCGGTGCTGAACTTTCACCAACTTTTCCCCTCATTATGCTAAAAATCACACCCAGACGTGGAGATTAAACATGCAAATGAAACATACGATGTATGAAGAAGCATGTTCTGTCCACTGTACCAGCGCACCCAATTTCCTGTATTTCCCCACTACTACATGTTTAAACATCACCCATTACCTGCCTCAGCCCCTTTAAAACAGTCTCTGGCCATTGTTCTAAGAGCCAGTCTGATGCTCCAGCCATGACTGGGTATCCCTTCCGCCGAATTACAAGTGCTCATTAACACAACTCTAGTCCCAGGGACTAGCTACTGTGTAGAATACGATGTGTCTTCAATAAATAGTTTTTTAATGAATAAGCATTTTTACAAAGCTGAAATAATCTATACATCTCTGCCATATTAATGTTCCAAAACACCTCAAATATACTCTCCCTTCAAAAATCCTTAATGGCTCCCCAGTTCCATCAGAATGAAATCCAAACTTTGGACCCAGCTTTTTTTAATATACTTCCCTTTTGTCTCTTCCCATTCTTCCTTCACACCAGGCAGCACAGCAGAGTGTAGAGAACCTTGCTTTTGATACCCCAAGGCTTACGGACTGTGTTGGAATTTTGACTTGATGACTTACTAAAGCATAATATTGTAAACACTTTGGATCTCATTTTTTACTAAATAAAAGTAATACCTGACAGCAGCTGTAAACATGAAATAATAGCAAAAATACACTCAGCAGACAGGGCACACAGAAGACGAATTGTATGAATTCTATCAATGCTACAATAACCTTCCTTTTTTAATCAGGTATACTCTTTACCTTTGTTTAATACGTTCCACCTGCTAACCTCAAGTGGGAAAATTCAAAGTACTATAACTGCACCTACATTCTGCTCATTCCGTTAAGGCCATCTCAAAAGCTACCCTGTTTTAAGACAAACACATCATATTCAAGCACCAAGCAGGTACACAAGAAGTAATCAGCTAATAAAGGATGGTCCCAAGACAACGTGATTCCATGAAGAAAATTTATCTACGAGGAAAACCTAAACAAGTCAGAGTTAGAGATCTAACCTCAGCACTTGTAAACTACCAACAAAACTTTAAAGAGACTGAAATTTCAAGAGAAATGCCGTGATGGGGAGGATTTCAAACCCACAATCTAGTTAACTTTACAAGCAAGACACCTGCTGTAAAGTCTCCATCACCGCACGTGCCCAGGGACGTCACTCTTTCTGTGTATGCTCTAGCACTGCTGTATATTGCTGAGAAGCACAAACAGCTTTGGAATGTTAATTATTTCTTAAACTCTATTAGTTCCTCCTGACCATACATAAATTCCTTGGGAATAAAGTGGCAAATCCCTTAGTCTCTCCATCGGTCTCCTACATGGTATATATTAAACAAATATTTGATTGACTCTTACGTGTTCCTTATTTGGTAACAAAAGCCTTGTGGCTTTTTAAATTAATACTAGTATACCTTAAAATGTTACTTTCTGCAAGTGATGCAAACCAAATATAATTGGATGCATATACTTCTGAATGTACCTTACATAGCTCTCCAGTGTTTAAAAGATGTCAGTGTTTCTAATAGCTTTTAATAAAAGAAAATGACATACGAAGAAGTGGACTGTGGAACCCAGATAAGGTATATAGTGGCAAAAGCAGAACTAAGTGCTGTAAGTTCTCTAACTCAGTGGTTTGCAGCCATGGCTACAAAATAAAACCGCCTGGGGAGATTTTTTTTTTTTTTAAATATCAATGCCAAGACAATTATCATAGCCTCTAGGGTAGGACCTAGCTGCTGCTAATTTCTGAAGACTTCCCAAGTGATTCACATGTGTACCCATGCTATAAAACCACCTTACCTCTCCTAATTCCAATGAACAACATGACTGCTGACAATTCCTGAAAAAGTTATTGTCTAAGATCTCTTCTACTCACTATTGTTTTCTGGGTTTTAAATTTTTAAGTACTTGAACCTGTGGCTCTGAACAATACCTTTTAAAGTGCTACTTTTACTTTTGTCTTGAGTCAATAGCATACTCTGGATAAATCTCTAAATAAGAGTTCCTATGATTACACCCATACACAATTTTAATAAGAAATAATGTGCTCTGCTTTTATCATACACACACACACACACACACACACACACACACACATACACACACACACACACACTCACACGAATGGTATGTTTTGTGTGGCACGGGACACTTATGATAGCCTAGGTTATATAAGGGAGAACCCGAAATATTCTTTTTCACCCTCTCCTAATGAATCTATCCATCATAGCAGTTTAATCCATTCTTTAACTATTTTGTAATCACTCCTGCACCACCACCTACACAATACCTTTTCATTCTGATTGCCTTCACCTTAAGAAATAATACACGTTAACCAGCAGCAGAAAAATTACCTCTCTTATGAGCTCAGGGGGCTGATGAAGCACACTACATCAGGGGTGGCTGACCCAGGTGACTGGCTTGTGACAATCAGGAAGTCCCTCACACCTGTCCAGAGAGGCAAAGACTGCAAGAGAAAGGGCGACTGTGACAGAACAGCCACATCAGGGCAAACAATGCCCCAGACTGCCGTTAGCAGAGCTCTAAAAATAAAGCTACAAAAGCATTGGGAAGGCAGAATGAATTCTTAACACTTGTTCTCTGCTATTTTAGTCTGTTATGAAGCAGGTGACCTCAGTACCAAGCGATGAGTCTTTTAACTTTCTGTATCCCTCTTTCAGAAATGATCCCCAGTTATGCTGATCATGACTGAATTCATTCCAGCTGCTTCAAATTCATAATCGTGAAGAGAATCTTTTCTAATCTTTCAAGACCACTCTTATAGGATTACATTCTAAAAGAAGCTTCTTTGATATTCATTTGCCTATTTTACTTTGAAGATTTCTTTCATATGTATTATTCTGTAAAAATGTTTATTCCATTAATACTTTATGTATTCTTTTGGGGACTCACATCCAAGAAGCAAGTTAAGACAGTCATTAATTTATCCAGAGAAACAGCAGTTTAAATGTCCTCCATTTAGGGGCGCCTGGGTGGCGCAGTCGGTTAAGCGTCCGACTTCAGCCAGGTCACGATCTCGTGGTCCGTGAGTTCGAGCCCTGCGTCGGGCTCCGGGCCGATGGCTCAGAGCCTGGAGCCTGTTTCGATTCTGTGTCTCCCTCTCTCTCTGCCCCTCCCCCGTTCATGCTCTCTCTCTGTCCCAAAAATAAATAAACGTTGAAAAAAAATGTTTTTTTAAAAAAAATAAATGTCCTCCATTTAAAAATCTCTGCTTTAGAGAAAGAAAACCTAGAGACTTCCTAATAATATTATTATATATTAATTATATATTAATATTAATTATATATTAATATTAATTATATATTAATGTTATAATAGCTGTATATCAACATAACTAATACTTGTATCATAGTTGTTAAAATATAGTATGTTAAGATATTAATAAATAGTAATATTTAATGACCCAAATAAGGTCATCCTTACTTTAAATTCTATTTTAAATGCTTAGTGCCTGAGCTGTTCTGCCTGGGAGGCAATATAACGTTGTCACTGAGAGCAAGAATAGAATCAGACAGATCACAGGCATATCCCTGTCCCACTATTACTATCTATGTAGCCCAGAAGAGGACATTTAATAGCTCAAGACCTCAGTTTCTTCTTCTTCACTTATAGAAGAACATAATGTCTATCCCTACTTTAGAAGGTGGAGGTCAGAATTAAGTAAAGTAATATAAGTAAAACATTAGCATATTGCCTGGCACCTAGCACTTAATAAATGCTACCAATTATGGTTAGTGCTAATAAATTATTTCTCACTGAGCAGCTGAAAATCAAAACATCAAGAAGCAATGTTATTTAAAATGTTATTGATGTTCTTAAATAGGCACATAACATTTATATCCAAGAATCCAAAATTTCAAAAAAAATTTTTTTTTCCTCATATAGGTATGTGGACACCTTGCCTTTACCCATTTTTCTGGCATATAGTCCACAGGAGCTAATACAGGTAGAAATTATCCTGGGGATTTTTTTTTTTTTCTGAATAGTAAACTTCACTGGAGGAACATTTGTATTTTGGTACGATTCGCACAATGGGCATACACAAGAGAGGTCTAAACTTGACAAGGTGAAAACTTTCAAAGGAATTCAGGATACCTCAGGATGTTAAACTCCTCACCTCAGGCCAAAACATTCTATTATTATATTCTCCCACTGTCTGTCTCTCCACCTCTCTCCATTTCTCTCTCTCCATTTCTCTCTCTCTCTCTCTCTCTCTCTCTCTCTCTCTCTCTCTCTTTCTCACATGCACGCACGCAGGCACGCACAGACACACAATCTATATTTGAAAATCTCACAAAAATCCTGGGTCACGGTTAATCATGATCTCTTTACCTAAATCTCAAACAACGTAATTGAGTTACCACCCACCTAAGTTTCACTGAACACATGAGAAGTAATTTTAAAAACTAAACTTTGATAGTGTGGGAGGGGGGGTGGGCTAAACGGGTAAGGGGCACTAAGGAATCTACTCCTGAAATCACTGTTGCACTATAAGCTAACTAATCTGGATGTAAATTAAAAAAAATAAAATAAAATTTAATTAAAAAAAAAAAGTAATCTTTGATCAAAAAACTGGCCGCATTTCATAGGCATTGCCTCTGGACCCTTGATCAGTCTCCCCAGAAACTGTTGGGGAGTTCAATGACATGTCTGTATCTGTGTTTGAAGCTATCTGTGCAGGTAACTGTTTAAACCACTTCCTCTGCTTTGCTTCTCAAAGAAGCAAGCAATCAGTTGTTAGTCTCCTGGTAAGTATTGGTTTTATTTTTGAGATATATACTAAACTGCTTCTCACCTTACTCTTTAGGCCAGAAGTCATCAATTCTCGGTATAAATGTGGAAAATTATGCAGAAGCCTCTGTAAAAAGAATACTTGATATTCAAAAGGTCTATTTAGAGTAAACATTATACATCTCTCTTGAGATTTTCAAAACACTCTTAAATTCAGAATTAACTGCAACACTTCACAAGTTGTTTCAAAGATGCAAAATGATAAGAGAAAAAGCTCTAAGATGCATATAAACCACTTAAATATTAACAGTTTGCTAGAAGTGAGGTATTTAGTTCACTAAATTATTTTAACCATCATCACTGTATCTTAAAAATTAATGAGATATTATTTGAATTAGTCCACATATCTATTTGTAGCTGTTACACAAACTAAACAGATATCCAAAGACTACATTAGTGTTTCTTGGGTAACTTTTCTGAGCAATTCATAATTGGGCATTTCTTAAGTCAATCACTTTTTATCTTTTATAATTTGACTGAGAAACCACTTTTCTATACGTGCAAAAGGAGCTTTGTATTGACTTAATTTTCCCTGTGCAACATCTAACATTTACCCTAAGAAAAATGGGTCATCAGCAAGTTTATTTCTATTCATGCCCTGATTTCTCAGCCAGAGAAGTGATGTGTCTGCATTTCCAGGCCTGGGCAGAGAAATGGCTCTTGAGAGGTCTTCGTATCTCTGCATGGCTACACAGGTGTCATGCTTATGATGAACATCTTTCTAGGGGGCTCCAGGACAATGGCTGACATTGGTTTGGCCCTAACGCCTCATTATTTCTTAGGAAAAGAAACGGAGCCTATTCTATCATGCATACTTTATGGAAAAACTTTTGGAATATTTTCTTAATTACAATCACAACACTTGTAAACCTAAAATAGTTTAGGGAAAAAATTTAATAAAAATAAAGCTTTAAGATAATAGATGTAGGGGCGCCTGGGTGGCGCAGTCGGTTAAGCGTCCGACTTCAGCCAGGTCACGATCTCGCGGTCCGGGAGTTCGAGCCCCGCGTCGGGCTCTGGGCGGATGGCTCAGAGCCTGGAGCCTGTTTCCGATTCTGTGTCTCCCTCTCTCTCTGCCCCTCCCCCATTCATGCTCTGTCTCTCTCTGTCCTAAAAATAAATAAACGTTGGAAAAAAAAATTTAAAAAAAAAGATAATAGATGTAAATGCTTAATACATATTTAATATTGTTAAACCTGTCTGAGAAATTATCTAAGGTATGATCTTGTTCTAATGGCTTTGTTTCTTCAGGGACAATGTTTATTAAGTTATCTCATTAATTTTTTTTAGGTTTATTTTTATTTTTAAGAGAGAGAGAGAGAGAGAGAGAGAGAGAGCGTGCAAGCGAGCACTAGCGGGGAGGGGCAGGGAGACACAAGGAGAGGGAGACACAGAATCTGAAGCAGGCTCCAGGCTGTGAGCTGTCAGCACAGAGACCGACGTGGGGCTTGAACTCAGGAGTCGTGAGATCATGACTGGACCTGAAGCTGGACCCTCAACCAACTGAGCCATCCAGGTGCCCCTTCATTAATTTTACTAAGGAGTATATATGTTACATATACATAGCATATAAATATGTATTATACAGATACACAGAGAATAATACACATCAAATTATTTTATTAATAGTATATATTATCACGAATATTAAAATTTACCTTCCACTAATCCACCTGCCAGAATTTCAGCCGCTAAAAAATACTAGAATGATAAAGCAAGATATGACTGTAACACAGTCACAGTTTCAGCATCATAGCATATAAACCCTGCCGTCTAAACTCCCTTTCAAACATAAGATGAGCTCACAAAAAGATAGGTACTTAAATAGAGCCCAACCAGCAACCTTCGTGGTGAATGTAAAGTTCCACAAATCCAACATCGTCACTCTGTGAGGAAAATGAACAGCCCAGCATCACTTGTCACTATTGCGCTCCACAGTTGTCAAAGTGTTCACATACACATTCCCTCACCTGACTGTCACAACACCACAGTGAACCCACTAACAGCATCTGAATGTTTACCGCAGAATGAGACAGTACAGTTATCACAGACCCGTGCCTCACACAAAAGCCAAACTGACAAGAGATCCAACACAGTGGAGAAAGGAAGCAGGAAACGAAGCAAGAAAAATAATTAAATGGTGAGAAGACCTGTTACCCATAATTCCAGACGAAGAAATGTTGAGTATTAATGTGTGGCAAGCAGAGCCAGGAGTGTTAAAAACACACCAAGCATTTCATCCCGGAGGCCAGGGCGAAAACACTGTCAAGTCCTGAAAGAATATGCACAGTATCGATTCAGCCTACAAGTGATTTTTATCCATTCTAGGGAGGTGTAGGTGTCCAGAATGTTCACTGTAAAAACTTTTTTCTTCAAGAAGGTGAACACAGTCCCAGCAGTAATACCTCAAAGTGAGCCTGACCTCTGATTCTCTAAGGCTGTCCATCCTGGGAGCATACGCCTCTGTGAAACTCTGTACATAATACACAGGTCAGAGCTACCCATTTGTATTTATAATCACATCATTAGCATTCCGAAAACGTACACGTTAACAAATTCATACTATTCTAACTTAAAATGTCCCCAAGTAGAAGGAACTATTATCACACTACCTTCTTTTAGAAGAAGAAAAAAAACTTTAGAAATTGGCCTCCTTTTTTTTTTTTTTTCCCATTAAACAAATCTTTAAAAGCCCAAGGGTTTTCTTTATTTCTTGAAAAGTCTATCTGGCAAGAATCATCCTATTTACCCATCACACGTTTTTCCAAACCTGGAGCCGATCCATTGGTGTTACGCCAGAGAGGAGTACAGGACAAAAACATCAGATATAAGTCTCTCTTTGTAAGAGAGTACTAGAAGAACTCCCTAGACATGTAGTGTGGGAGCTGCATGAAATTACCTGGAATGTTTGCCTTTAAGGCCTAAAACACAAGCTACATTGCACATATCTTCATTCTAGTCAGGTAGGTTATGTATGAGTCTTCCCCAACACATAGATTCTGTAGGACTATGCTTCATACAACTGGGATGTTTTGTTGGTTTTTTTTGTTTGTTTTTAGCTTAAATATACTGCACCTTATCTTTGGGAATATCAGGTTTCTAAATCTAGATTTTTTTATCAGAGGAAAACTATCCAGAAGAAAAGCAAAACGGATGGGTGAGTATATGCAGGGTCTGGGTACACGTACCCAGTAAAAGATCATTTGTCTGGAAGCATAAATATAGAAAACATTTATAACTAAATGTTCTAAAGGAATTATTTTGAATCACGCTCTGTTTGAAATGAAACTCTTGCGGCAATTGTGGCATAGGATGACAAGTATACACCAGGCCTTAAATAACTGAATGCAATGTCAGGAACATCCCTACAGAGCAGCTCAGTGTGATGGTGTCTGCATGAGTATACGCCAGCTACCACAACAAAGTGTCACAAACTGGGTGGCCTAGAACAACAGAAATGTACTGTATCACAGTCTGGGCACTAGATCTACAAGATCAAGGAGTAAGCAGGGCCATATTCTCTTTGAAGGTGGTAGGCCTCTCTTCTAGCTTCTGGTAGTTCCTTGGCCTGTAGTAGCACCACGTCAATCTTCAAGGGGCTCTCTCCCTCTCTGTGTACTGGGGTGTACATTTTCCCCTTTTACAAGGATATCTGTCATACTGGATTAGGCCACCCTCCCAGTATGACATAATCCTAACTAATGACATCTGCAAAGATCTTGTATCTAAGTGAGGTCTCATTCTGAGATTATGGGAGGTCAAACTTCAACACATGAATTTGGGGCAAATATAAGTCAACCAATGATAGCATCCCATGAAGGAATTTAAAAGCAGTCTCACAGGTAATGCATAAATTAGGATTATTCCTTACATTAATGATTTGCAAAGCTTGTCAATTCATAGCTGTTTAAAAACTTTAAACTGCTACTAATGAATAAATAGTAAATATCTCATTTCTTAATGTTTTTAAAGGAAAAAATGCATCTAGGATATGAAGAAGCTAGACCAAGTGCTTCTTGATCAGTGTGTATTTTAGACCATATCTACAATCCAGACATATGTTTAGAAGTTTATATATACTCAAATATCTCTGCTATATATCACATTTTTACAATATTAATATATGTTTTAGATTTCCTAATGATGACACCATAAATCGGATCACACACTAAGGCCTACTGGTGAAATAGCCTGAGCACAGGGTATCCACATAATTTGCTATCTAAAACTGGACACTTCTGAGAGTGAACGGGCATTATTAACAATTAGGCTGGACAATATGCATAAACCAAAACAGTCCAAATCAAATCCAACACGAGGGTAAACAAAAGGAACAGCTGAGCCGAAGCAAAATGCTGGAAGGTTAGAACAGGTTTCACCATATTTGTCTGCAGTACAGAAAAGGAAAGGTGTGATTATTTTGCTCATGTATGAATAATGAGTACTCCCAAAAAAGGGAGAAAAATATGTGGAAATGTAGTAGGTTTTCCATATAGTGGGAGTACAATATATTTTTATTTTTGTTAATAAAATGATATGTACAAGAGAGGTATCTTAGACAATATGAAAAGGAGATATTCATCACAAAAAAATGTGTCTTTCTAGCCTCTGCTAAGTCAACCAGTAGAATGGATCTGGAGTACTTTAAGAGCCCCACATAAGCCAATCACATTAAAGAGGTAAAATACTGTATTATTTCTTTGAAGTCAGAAGAAAAAGAAGCAAAGAAATTACTTTTTGACCAAATCAAGGGAAAAGATTATCTTGGACCATTCTGGGTTTCCATTTTCCCTCATGTAATAGCGTTCCCTCCTCACCAATGTAGACAGTGCTCACTGGGATTACTGTTTCGATGCTATACCACTTTGTGTTGTCATTCTTGCAAGTGCACTGGCCTTAAAGAGAAAAACCCTGCATGTAGCTGTTCTCCACTTACAGCAGTAGATGAGCAGAAACACCTGGTATTCTTTTCATACTCATCAGGTTATTTTTGGTATGTGATCAGGCCAGCCCTATACAATTTCAAAGCCACGTACAAGAGAGAACACTATACGATACACCTACAATGAAGTTGAGTAGTACTGTGAGTTTGTCCCAGTAGTGTTCTTATTGTTTTTGGGACTCTGTTAATTGTTCCCCTCTGAAAAAAATGGAGCACTTTCAGCCAAGAAAACCTTCATTAGTTTTCTAAGCATCTTTCCCAGGTGAAACAAATACCCCTAACAAGAGTGTGTGTGTCCATGTTAATTACAGTTTGCCCACAGGCCACCCTGGCAACTGTCCAGAATTTCTGGTATCTACAAAGCATTTTATGCAGTGTGCACAAGGGCAGGATGGATTGTCTCATTTCCGCTCCAAACCCAGCAGGAAAGAGCAGACACCAGCACGATTCTGGTAAAGACATGTTTCATTGCAACATTTTCCTTCAGGAAATTCACAGATCTCCAGGAACAGGGGAATTATACCCCTGTACATTTGACTATATGTTAAATAATTATACTTCCTGCTTCACCAAAAACTAAATTTAACAGCTTAATTCAGAAAATATTTTGAACTAGCCAATTTACCTCTTTTAATAGCATACTTATTATCAGGGATTAATGAATAAAACTCACAGATGTGACAAACGTTAGCAAAATGCAAACACCACATAAGCATTGTGAAACTGAGCCAGAAATAGACAGCATTGGCAACAGGAATACATTTCATGGGCCAATTTATTGTGCAGATTTCACTTTGATCAGTGGTTCTCAACCAGGGGTGATCCTGCACCTCAGGAGACATTTCACAATGTCTGGAGACATTTTTTATTGTCACGACTTGGGGACAGGTTGCTACTGGCTTCTAAGAGATAGAGACCAAAGATGCTGCTAAATATCCTACAACGCACAGGACAAGCCCTCATTATAAAGAATGGTCTGGTCCAAAATGTCAATAATGCCAAGCTGGAGAAATGGATCCTTAAATTGTGTGGAAAAATTAGTGGTTTGGTTATAAATTCCACATCGTAATGCTATCTTCCCTAAGTGCCCATTAATAGACATTAATAGTCATTTTCAGTCAGATTTCTCTAATTTGATTTGTCTAACGTGTCAATATTATATATTATTACCAAAGAGTAAAAATTATGAAATATAAACAAATATTATAACATTAAAATAAAACAATATAGCCTTTATCATGCTGTATCTGAATTTAGGAGCAACCAAAGATTGGTAAGAAATATACATGATTTAAAGCTGTATTGCCTGTAATATTAAGAATTCCAAAAATCCCCTTCCAGTTTTCATCCCATGATCAACTTGTGATTTTGTTTTCTTTTCAAGATAAAACATTGCTTTTAACCTACCACATCTTGGAGGCCAGAAACAGAATCGCTCTCACTGTCAGATAAAAGCATGAGAAAAGTATTCAGAAATGTACCTAAGTGGATATAAAGAGAAACTCCAGTTCTGTCTCTTAAAAAATGCTGGACTATCTTCTTTGTAAAACATTACAAAGAATACCCTGCTTTAAGTGTTTTGAGGTCCTTGTTTCCTTATTTTAAACAACAACAATTTTGCAGAGTATTTGCCTTTGATAAGTTTGTATTATGTTTTATGTGGAGCCACTTTTCAACCTTCAATTCAGAATGACAAAAAATAGAAATATCAGAGCAAAAAAGAAATCAAACCAAACTTTCCTCTAATGTTAGTTGTATCACTTAGTTGTTTAAGTTTATAACTCAACTATTTTTTACAATTCTTTAAGTGCATGTCCTTGAAAACATCTTTGTCCTTCTCATACTAATGGTCTGCCCTTCTTAACCTACTACACTGGTATTCTACTACCTGTAATTTGATAAAATTGCACTCTTAATTATTATAAAATATCACATATATCCACAGTTCTTTACTGGTCATGCTCAGTTTATTTCCACTGCACATATGCCACTAATAGCTATCAAAAGTGATGATTTTTTATAGTAATATCTGATATTTAAGAGAAGAAATGTGAAGTGAGGCAGAAAACCCTAAAAACCCATTCTTTCAAAACTTGTTCCTTGACTCTATGCCAGGACATTGGTAAGCACACTTCAGAAGCAGATAGTCTAGACATTCCTCTTCTGACATAATGTTTGGCAGTTTCATTACAAGGTGGAAGAGAACTACAGGAAAATCCTCTCTTTAAACATATGGTCTGCACTGGGGTGCCTGGGGACCTCAGTTGGTTGAGAGTCTAACTCTTGATTTTGACTCATGTCATGATCCCAGGGGCGTGGAATAGAGCCCCAAGTTGGGCTCCATGCTGAGCAAGGAGCCTGCTTAAGATTAAGATTCTCTCTCTCGCTCTCTCTCTCTCTATCCCTCTCCCCAGCTCCTGAATGCTCTCTCTCTGTCCAAATATATACACACACACACACACACACACACACACACGTTTTCTATATATATGTATACGTATATATATATATGTTTTCCATATATATATATATGTATACACACACACACACACACATATATATTTGTCCAAGTATACATACACACACACACACACACATATATACATTTGTCCAAGTATACATACATACATACACACACACACACACACACACACACATATATATAGTCTGGATTTATATGGCTGACACATTAGAGATTTATCTGTGTTAATGAACTCTTTTCAAGTGATATCTCCAGAAAGACTCTGTTTATTCAATGGTTTGGGAAAGAAAAGTTCCTTCGAGGTTTTGTTTTGTTTTTAAGAGAGTGGGAGGTTTCAAATCATGGATGGAACATAAAAGCAAGAATTTGATCAACCAAGGAAAAGCTTATGGACACTTGATCCATCAAGAAAAGAATAAATATTGTGACACAAGTATAGAGAAAGTAAGGCAGGTAGACCTAAAACCACATTTAACAGTTAGTGACTGCCTCCTACACTACTAAATATAATGCCCTCACTTCTATAGTGCTCACAGGCAAGTAGGACTGTTCAGAATTAATCAGATCAGGTAAGTATAAATGTGCCTTAATTCACAATCTAATTTAAAATGAAGATGGTCAAGAAAGAGAAAGAATAACCCAAAGACTTTCATTTCAGAACCATCTAAGATTAATGGAATAATCTCATAATTTTGAAATAATACATTGGCTTCATAAAAATTACATGATGCAGCAAAGGTTTTTGGTGCCTTATCCATACATAAGCTTTAAGCGTATTTTCCCTTCCTACTGTTTCATGTAGTTCTAAGAAAAAGGCCTCACCAATCCCTAACCAAAGATGCTCACAAAGAAAATAATACTTTTAGATGTGACACTTATGAGACATATGGTTCTAAATTCTCACCCACATTTTCAGCCAAATTACAAATGCATTAAATGAAAACATTCATGTATGAGGGTCATCTTGTCCAGATGTTTTAAATGATGTACACATAAGACATAATAATAGTTAATATTTCTGTAATAATTAAATGTAATGGTGACCAAGTGTTGGACAATTTCCATTGGTAAGAGTTCTGCATGTTTCTTACAATCATGGTCTTTGTAATGCTAAATTACCCATTCTCTTTCTTGAAGGTTATTTTCACACTACATAGAAACAGCCACAAATTTTAGTGTAAGATCCATGAAGTTATAAGGGAATTTACCAATAAGGTATTTGTGTGTGTGTGTGTGTGTGTGTGTGTGAGAGAGAGAGAGAGAGAGAGAGAGAGAGAGAGAGAGAGAGAGAAGGCGCTTATCCTGAAAATCACTTAGAAGGGATAGCTACTCTGGGAGTTACAGCAAGAGTTTGTCTAGCACTGTCAATATTGGCACTGTTATGGGCTTGCTATCCTACCTATTAGTTGGGAGATGCAGCATCTTTATAAAAAGAGCTGTTGAATTCAGTTAGTTTTAAGTGACCCACAAAAGGATTGAATGAGGACCCCTCGAGAGATTCTTAAAATATATAATTCTGTTTTTTAGGAAACAACTTTATCTCAATGGTCGGGAAAACTATAAAAGTGCTTGAGACAACGGTTGAGAATTAAGTGCATAGTGCTAGATTTTACTCAGAAGAGATTGCATAGAGGGGAGCCTGGTGGCTCAGTCGGTTAAGTGACCAACTTCAGCTCAGGTCATGGGTTCGTGGTTTGAGCCCCACGTCAGGCTCTGTGCTGACAGCTCAGAGCCTGGAGCCTGCTTCAGATTCTGGGCCATCCTTTCTCTCGTCTCCTCTCCTGCTCACACTCTATCTCTCTCTCAAAATAAATAACATTTAAAAAATTGTTTTTAATAATTTAATGTGAAAATCTATATTTTAATGCCATTTTTAAACTGAAAACAGCAATTTAGTTACCTTAAATAGCTAAACGAATTAAACCAGTGTTCCTCAGAGTGTGCTCTGCAGATCAGCTCAAGGAAAAGTATAGAAAGAGTGTTTAGACACTTTTGCAACAGTTTAAAAAAGTAATGTTATGACTATTGAACCTAATGATTTAAAAACAAAAGTCGTATCTTTTTAAATTCCATTTTTCCATTCACTGATTTTTATTGTGTTCTACAAAATACATATTTTCAATGGACACGAAATTTAGGGAAAAAAAAAACAAAACCTCTATTCCTTTTGCATAGGTAGTGCAAAAAACACCGCATTAGACAATTACTCTGGCCAGAATGCCCTGGTGTCAGCAAATTAATTAGTGCTAAAGGTATAACGAGGGAAGTCCTGAACCAATCAGGCAATCAGCAGCACTGCCAAACTGAAATGACCAGGTATAGGGAGGGCAGAGCAAGAGAGCACCTGTTTGCAGAATAGAGGGGCCCCTTTTTAAAGTTAAATTTACCAGGTACCCAGTAGTTAGTTATTGTGAAGAAGCATCTTAAGATCATCTTCTGTTTAAAAAGAGAAGACATAGCTATTCACCTAAATCAGTTCACGGAAGAGGAGAAATTTTATATGGATGCTTTCCGTCACAAATGTACACTTCTGCATTAATACTTGATAACTGGGGCATTAGTTAGAAATGCTACTCTTCCACATCAAGATGTATTTAAAAAAGAAATGCTGGGGCGCCTGGGTTCCTAAGTCAGTTAAGTGTCCAACCCTTGATTTCAGTTCAGGTCATGACCTCACGGTTTGTGAGTTCGAACCCCACATCTCGATTGGGATTCTGTCTCGCTCTCTCTCTGTCCCTCCCCTGCTTGCTTTCTATCTCTCTCTCAAAATAAACAAAAATAAAAACCTAAAAAAAAAAAACGCTCATTAGGATTTTAGAAAATCACCTAGTTTATACAGCCCAGGAAATGCAAGTAATTTTAGGAGATTTCAGATATCATGAAGTAGAAACCTTAACTTGGAAATAACTTAAGCCTTTATATTTCAAAAGAATTGTCTTATAATTTTTCCACCCATTTGTTGACGATTTTGTGTCAATCGGCTTAAACCATAGCAGAGAGAAATCTTTTCTTTGTAGAGGGTGAAAAGGTCAGCTAACACCAGTAATGAGTTGTTAGTGAGCTATTGGAATTCAGTCTCCTTACAGGATGGATCAGAACCGAGGTGGCAAAGTACAGGGTGCCTGGCAGCAAAAGGACGATAGGTCATCTGACTCAGCATTTCCACTGTTGGTGAACATCTACAGCTGGAGAAGAACGAGTATCCTATTTTCTGGTTGTTGGTGTGATAGTAGACCTTGTGGAAGAAAGGATTCTCTGTCGGCTCCCACAGATCATCTGCGCTCCTGCAGTGGGGGTTGGGCATGCGATCAAGAAGGGATGTCACTCCCATGACTACTAGGTTGTCCCATGGCAAAGGCAAAGGGGTTCTGTAGATGCAGGTAAGCTCCCAAACCACTTGATTCTGAGTTAATCAAAAGAGCGATGAGCATGGGTGTTGTATTCAATCAGGTGAAAAGTCCTTCAGAGAGACTGGGCTCCTTTCTGAATAGATTTTCCCGCTGGCCTTGAAAAAGTAAACCACCCTATTCAGGACCTGCGGGGTCCTCATGGAAGTGATGTGCGCGTGGCCTCTGGGAGCTGAGAACAAATGGAAGGAGGGAGGAGGTATTCCTAGAACCACAAAGAAGTGTGGACAACTACATAAGTTTAAAAGAGTAAGAGAAAGTAGCCCAAGAAGGGAAAGCAGACCAGTCAACACCTACTGCAGCCTTGTGGTGCCCCGAGCCACAGCTAGACTCCTCACCATGGAAACTATGAGAAAAAATACACTGTTTTAAACCACTGGGTTTGTGGTAATATATTATGCAGTATTAGAAATACCAAACTAGGGGCGCCTGGGTGGCTCAGTCAGTTGAGCGTCCGACTTCGGCTCAGGTCACGATCTCGCGGTCCGTGAGTTCGAGCCCCGCGTCGGGCTCTGGGCTGATGGCTCAGAGCCTGGAGCCTGCTTCCGATTCTGTGCCTCCCTCTCTGCCCCTCCCCCATTCATGCTCTGTCTCTCTCTTTCTCAAAAATAAATAAATGTTAAAAAAAAAAATTTTTTTTAAAAAGAAATACCAAACTAAAGTCAATAAATGAATCTAGACTAGTAAATTCTAAACAAGAGGTTCATGTTATCTACCATCTTCATACAAAATGCCTTTGTGAAGATTGCTTTCATTCACTGTACTTTAAATCGGTAGACAGTACTCAATCTTTTTTATATCATGTGATTCAAATCTTCTTTGCATAAATGCCGAGAATTTAAGAATATCCTGATTTCTCCCATTTAATCACACAATTACATTAGGAGGAAAGCAAGCCAACTGGACACAAGGGAAAGCCACACCGTATGTGATTCTGCACATGCATCTCTAAACTTTAAGATGTGTGATAAGCTCTAATAAAATTCTTCTCGAAAAATTAGAATGGAGGGGAGCCTGGATGGCTCAGTTGGTTAAGCGTCTGACTTTTGGTTTCAGCTCAGGTCATGATCTCTCAGTTCATGAGTTCGAGCCCCACGGAGGGCTCTGTGCTAACAGCACAGGGCTTGCTTGGGATTCTCTGTCTCCCTCCCTCTCTCTCTGCCCCTCCCCCACTCTCTCTGTCTCTCTCAAAATGAATAAACTTTTAAAAAGAAGCAAAATTAGAATTGATATTTTAAGCAGTATAATCAATTTACACTGTTTTTTAAAAACACTGGATAGTATTAATTTATCCCTCACGGTAAGATATGATGTATTTATTGCTAGTCTTAAAAAAGGGGGTGGAGGGGACACGGGTGCCTGAATGGCTCATTTCGTTAAGTGTCAGACTCATTTCGGCTCAGGTCAAGATCTCACGGTTCATGAGCTCCAGCCACATGTAGGGCTCTGCACTGACAGCACAGAACTTGCATGGGATATTCATTCTCTCTCTCTCTCTCTCTCTCTCTCTCTCTCTCTCTCTCTCTGCCCCTCCCCTGATCATACTCATTCTCTCTCTCACTCTCTCAAAACAAATAAACATTTTTTTTAAAAAGGTGGGGCACCATTCTATGCTATACATAGTATCACAATTATTGTGGATACAGTTTTAGAGTTGCCAGCTTCAGGTAACTTTCAACAATTACAAGAAACATATTATCCACAGAGAACATCTAGTATTTATTCCACAAAGCAAAAGCATGAAGTGACAATGGGACATTATTCTTCTGTACATAAGAATGCTACATCCCTGACTTCTTTATACATTTCTTAAGTGCAATTCAAGGGTAGCACAGAGTACTAAAAAGGGCAGAAAACATCAAACTTGACCATTTTTGATTTCAGAAAGATTAACAGAAATGAAACTGAAATAGAAGGGGTAGGAGGTGGGACTTTTTCCAAAGCATACCCACAGGCACTGGAGTACTCAAGTCCCAGGAAAGATCTAGTTTATGTTCAACAGACACACTAATACCACGTCGTTAGGTAACAGTTGGGTTCTGAGCAACTAGATGTTAGAAGGTGCGAAAGCCACATATTCTTCAGGTCCCATATCGTTTGTGATGGAAACAAACAGGAACCCAAGTCACCTGATCCACAAAATTCTCCTGCTTCTAATCATGTATTTATTTGGTACTTTCTATGTGCCACTGCTTTACATGAATTAACATTCTTTTAAGTTTATTTATTTTGAGAAAGACAGCGTGAGTGGGGGAGGGGCAGAGAGAGAGGGAGACTGTCAGCGTGGGGAGCCTGATGCAGGGCTTGAACTCATAAAACCGTGAGATCATGACCTGAGCTGAAACCAAGAGTTGGATGCTTAACCAACTGAGCCACCCAAGCACCCTGAATTAACATTCTTAACTCTCACAACCTTATGAGGTTTTACCAACCATTCAAGTTACCCCAGCAATAACTGGAGAGCTGAGCTTAGAGCCCACAATTTTAACCAACCAGGCAAGTTCCATGAGAGAATTAAGCCTAATGTTCAAAAGCATCCATTCTTTAAAAAGTAACTTCTCTAGGGGCGCCTGGGTGGCTCAGTTGGTTAAGCGTCCGACTTCAGCTCAGGTCACGATCTCACGGTCTGTGAGTTCGAGCCCTGCGTCAGGCTCTGTGCTGACAGCTCAGAGCCTGGAGCCCGTTTCAGATTCTGTGTCTCCCTCTCTCTCTGCCCCTCCCCTGCTCATGCTCTGTCTCTCTCTGTCTCAAAAATAAAAACATTAAAAAAAAAAAAAAAAGTAACTTCTCTATGCTTCTAGAATGGTACTAGTTACAGACCACTTTTGAGAGAACTGAAAAATAGTCTCCCAGATCGTTATCTGTGTTCTGTGGTTCAGATGAAGAAGACTGGTTAGAAAGGCTGCAACCACACCCCAGACGAGCACTTTTTACAGCTTTGAGTACTTGGTAGTGGCATACAAGAATGTGTACTTGATGATACTTAGCATGAATCCAACACCCAAATCCATTTAAAAGACAGGAGACCTGAGTATCTTAGTAGGAATCTGTTCTAATTTGGTCGAGAGGGTATGGTCCCAAGTGGCAGCTGATGTAGCTGAGCATCTCTTCCAGTGATGTAAACCCAACTTCAGACAATAACCATGACGTACAGCATAAAAAAAAAACCTTAAACCCAAGCTCAGAACACTGAACAAGATCTGGTGTGTTACATTTTTTACTTAGTCCTCTCCTTTGATTGCCTGTTCCAGAGAAGACTTTCTCTCAATGTTCTAATCTGTTTAACATGTGCACAGTAAGAGACTATTTAGAAAAATTAAGTAATTCCTAATACAGTCCAAAGACAGCCCCAGGAGTGGATTAAAACTGGAGAGAGACCTCAGCTTCTACTGGTTTCATGGTAAATAGAATGAGAGAAGCTAATAGTCTCCACCCTTTGTTCAACAAATTCAGTGGGACATACACATACCAGGACTTGATGGCCTCTCATTTAAGCCTCATAATCTCCCCTACAAGGTATGGAATGTGACTGCTCTTCTATAGAGGGCAAAACTACAACTCAGGGAGATTAACTTCCCACGGTTACATGGGCTCTATCAGAGGCAGGGTTTAACCTTCACATTACCTGACTCAAAACGCTGATTCTTTCAACCATACCCAAAGGCCTACCTTGAGTTCTAGAAACTTCCAGAAGACACTAGTCTGGTTCTGGCTTTTCTTGAATGGCTACCAAATGCTTCCTAGCAACTTTTGGAGGCCAGTCCTGCAATATGGAATCATTGGGGGTGATTTGATGGGAGAGTTGGAAGATGAAAAAAAGTGTGATCACAGGACTCAAAGCCAACAAAAAATTAAAATTATAGTCAGCGAGTATACATCCCATCCCATCCATTTTGATGTTCCAATTATTCCTAATGAAATTTGCAATCCTTCATATGTATGATAGCACTGCTGGACACTACAAAGCATTTTCAGGTTTTATAATGTCTTCTAAATATATATTCTACATGCATGTAACACATCTGAATCCCTATGTGTATTCTACTGTTTTATTATTTCCACTTCATATGTCATTATATGTTTCTATTATATACAATGTTCACATATACTAATGTTACATACTTATGTTTATGTTTACAGAGAATGCATAAAATATGTAATATTACATATTATCTTATGTTTACACTGTTACATACATAATAAATATAAACATCATATATAATGTTATATGCATCATATTTATATATGCCATATAAATATGATTCCCTGCAATTAGGGTGGGGATGCAGAAGAAAACAGGGAAAAAAGAAAAAAGAAAAAAAAAACAGATTTTGAGTGGCATGTTGGTCTCAGGTTTTAGATCCCTCTGCATATTATAAAAATGGAATCCCAGGGGCTACTCTGCTTCACTTATAGAAAAACCCAGAAGGGGTAGGACCAAATCCAAGGCTTGCAACCCTCAAAGCACCCCTCTGTCATGGTCATTTACACCCAGGGACTCAGCTGGCTTTTAGACACCACACAGACAGATTGTGTCACATCCGATCATTTAAGGAGATGAATGACCTCATCTAATTACCATACATGGTTTGCTCTGTGATGAGTTACCATTCCCCTAAGCTTATTTATTACCATAGAGTATTAATATAAATTTTAAACAATTATTCACCAGCAGACCTAACACCATGTATCAATCCCCTGGGCCCCGAGCTACACATGCACAATACAGTTTTACCTCATGAAAATTAATTCTGATTTCTACATTTATATCAACAGGACAATCAGGTGTTTTGAGAGACAACCAAGCCTTCTACATGTTTAATTTAGAGCAATCTGCACACCCTCCATTGTGCCCATCCTCCTGAGGCTTCCATGGCCCATTTGTCTGTCCCCTAACATTTTCGCAGATGCATATTTAGTCAATTCTAATATAATGTCAAGGCAATGAAGGGTTTGGTATTTTTAAAGTGACAAACATCATAAGAATTTTACACATTCCTTTCTGTGGCAAATGTCAAGATGACTGCCATGACGAGGCAGGTTCCTGGTGCTTGAAAGCACGCTGCTTCAATGGTATCACCAAGTTGTACTCATGAGTCATGTTATTAACGCCTAGCTTCATCTAAAACATCCCTTTCCTCCAGGAATCGATTAAACATGGGCAGGAGTAATTTTATTTAGGTGTTCAATATCTCACCACACAAGATAAGAGTTTGTGATACGCTGACCTCCCTTTATACTGCAAAGGGAAGGGGTGGCGTTAAATGAGTTCAACTAATCATCAGTTGGATGAGTCAAATGAAAATTGGCCTTTTCCAGGATGCTCTTGGCAGATTTGGACTGACTTCTGTGTTGGTTGCTAAAAATGCAACTGGTCTCGATTTTACTATTCTGTGCTCACCCAACTTGTAGGGATGTCTGGAATCATTTCTATAAACATTAAGGACACACGGCTTTATTAACTTTCCAATATTCTGTCTTGAAGCTGAAAACTCACATCTTTGTTTGAAAATGAGAGGTTATCAGCAAAGGGATGACTTTTAAAAATAGATTCAACCTCCTGTGGCACGCTTCTCATACAACAGGTGCTGGCCGAAATGTCAAGATAAAACACATCAAATCCTCTATGGTTCTGCTGTCTTCACGGTCCCTTTTAGGACACAGGTTGTGTCCTTGACCCAGAGACAGAACACTTCATTCCCTCTACTCCTTTCATCTCCTGTTTATGATTAAAGGCTACACAAGTTTTAAGAAGAGACATTTCTAAGGCCTGCTAAGCAATTCCTCTTCCCATTCATTTCAGGCTTTTCTAATGGCCCGAGTGATATATTAGCACAATAATCTAGCTCGCTAAACCTCAGTCATCAATTCATGATCTCTTGAAGGCAGAAAAATCACATGTGGTACAAATAATAAAGCCTGCCCATTAAACAGTCCTTCAGAGATCCCCAAGCATCCTCTCCTTTGATCCTCATAATATAACACTGTGATTCAGGATTAAGTTAATATTATCCTTGTTCTGCAGATGGAGAAACTGAAACTGAGAGTTGGTTTTACTCTGCTTTACAATGGCTCCTCTTTCCACTGGACCTCACTGCTGGAATGTGCAGCCATCCACAAGTGGACCAGGGCGGATGCTAACATACCAAAGCTCCTGCCGTAAAATGGCAGCAAACTACAGCAGGTAAGTGTAAGACGCTGTATCAACCCAGGTGGGATCTAATTTTAGCTCCTAAGAAAATTCAGAAACATTCTTCATACTCTAAGTTTCACTTTCCTCATCTGCAAAACAGGGAAGATACTAATACTTATCTTAAGGGACTGGCTTGAAAGGTGGATCGCTTAAAAAACATGCAGTGTTACTTTACAGTGTTTGGCATATGGAAGAAGCTCACAATGATCAGGAAGCAATATTACAATGACAGGAAGATGGTTGTCAGTAATTAGTGTCCAGACATTCTGCAGGAAGAGACATCAAAATTAGCTTAAATACAGTGTGAATACCTATGGGAGAGAAAAAAGGGCAAAGTCACAAAAGGAAAATAAATAGCCCATTCTTCTCATCTGATTCTTCTCATCTCTTGTTACAAACCACAAGAGTGGTTTTTCCACACCGAGCTGGGACCAATGAGATCAAGACCGATTCTTCGATCCAGTGACACCTGCGATCCTCTCCATTCATTCAGTCATATTGGAAACTCAGGGAACCACTGTGATGGCAGCTGCCCCAGTGATTTCCAGACCTTCAGGAGACATGACATGCCTCTGTAAGGGGTGACCAGGGACAGGCTTTGCAGGAATATCCTGTCAGTGCTTTGTTATCCTATCACATTCATGATTCTGTTTTCTCGAAAACGATCTGCCGCAATTAAATTTCTGCCCCATGCTTAAGACTAGACACTGACAGTAAACGCACCCAATATGCCAAGTAACAAGTATATAATGCTAAATTGGCAAAAGAACTATTTGCTTTTTTTCCCTTTTCACTGATATCTGTCATCTTTCTACCGTAAACAAATGCACATATTAAAACCGCAAAACCGCATAGACCTTCAACATAATCTCTCCAAAACAAGGTAGAAGAAAAAGACAAAAGGGAGCCAAAAGTTGCTGTGTCCCAAGGGACTCTAGTGGGGAACTGGAGTTTTGTCACTATCAAATAAAGAAAAACACTAGTTGGTGCATCTCAAAATTTGGACATTACTGATGTGTATGTATTACATTTCTGAATCATGTCATCCTTCTTGAGAATGGAATCTATAATTTGGAACAGTTCTCTAAAAACATCTCCAGCAAATTAAAAGTGTGTCTATCCAATATTCCAACCATCTGCTCTAATTCTCAAGGCTGTTTCATATTTCAGAAGTTACTTTGTAAGACATTGTTTTTCCTCTTGATCCCTTCCTCACCTGCCTCTGTCAGAACACTCACGCATCAATCATGGCCTCTCTCATCTCTCATCTGAGCCATTTGGCCTTCTCCCTCTGATAAACCCAACCCTCCTGTCTGGTAACACTTATTTGGTTGTGTCTACAACCTTCCCCACCCTCCAAGAGCCTTTTTCTAAAAACTGTCTCTTTTCTGTCAATGACGACTTAAAGAAAACCAGAGACTGGAATGAGAGGTGATCCTGACGGCAGCCCCACCCCTTTTGGCAGTTGTTGGTACATCCTTGACCTTAACTCCCATGACTAATCATCCAGCCACTACCATTGAAAAACATTTCCTCTTTTGATCTAACATAGTCCTATGGGTTTCTGCTATGTACAGTCCCAAATGACCTAATAAAACTCCTAATACTGTAAAGAAAAGAATGCCAACTCCCTTAAACTTTCTTTTCTAAACTGCCTATATCTCTCTTTTGTCACATTGCCATTCCTTGAAAGAATAATCTGCACTTGCTGTTATATTCTCACCTGCTACCAACTCCTCAAGGCACTGAAACCATGCTTCTGTCTGCAGTATCTACTGGAACTGTTCTTATTTTATCCAAAGCCCCTATAGATACGTATTTCTAATCACTTAATAGTCTACAGAGACACGGATGTCCAACAGTGAAACAATTACCTTCATTCACCCCCATCATTCGTCCCGTGTTCTCTAGTCTACAAAGTTCACTGTAGCATGATCTACCCGATAGAGATCTTAGAATGATCTCTGACTTAGCTCTTCCTGATTCCCCAAATCCCACAGCACCTGAAATTTTACTTCTCGATCAGGTTTCATGTCTGCTCTGCTGTCCCCTTGCCACTAATCTTTTGTGGACCCTGGGCATCTCTCACTCTGGGAATGCAATGGTTTACTAAGGGCTCTCGACATCTCTGCTTTAGCTATCGGCCCTCTTGAAATAGTCATCTACAAACTGGGATTCAATTTTTTTCTTTTAATCTTTATTTATTTTTGAAAGAGAGAGAGGGAGACAGAGTGCAAGCCGGGGAGGGACACAGAGAGAGGGAGGCACAGAATACAAAGCAAGCTCCAGGCTCCAAGCTGTCAGCACAGAGCCCAACACGGGGCTTGAACTCACAAGCGGTGAGATCATGACCTGAGCCGAAGTCGGATGCCCAACCTATCGAGCCACCCAGATGGCCCTACAAACTGTGATTCAAGACATATTACTTTTATTTGTAATGCGAACAAATCTCAGCAGGAAGACCAACATTGTTTGTGAATGTAGCGCTGGGATCCCATAAACTTACACGTTGTTGTGAACGCTGCCCATCCCCTACCTCGGGTGAGGTAGAAATAGAGCCCTGATGCAAACATCATATAACCTGGACTCAAACCAATGGCCCCATCCCAAAAACATATCTTCCCACCCAGAAGCCCTATGCCTAATACAAAGCAGACTTTCTTCAACATGCTAGGTGCTTCTCCTTGCTCATGCTCTGACAGATCCCACAGCTTTACAGTGGGCATTGAAATGTAAATGCCTTCAATGGGGACTCCCTTCCTCAGTTTGGATACTCAGTATATAGTTCAGTGCACTACATAATTGGCACTTAATAACACATTAACCATTAAATTACATTTGATGTTAATATCTGAAGAAAGAGATGTTTAAGAAAGAGAGTAACTTAGAAATATTTTTAAAATATAACATGTACTATGTACTTAGAGGTCAGAGGTCTTCAACATACTAACTAGAAGCCTACCTACCTGCAAAGTTATTTCACTTCTTATAATCGAATTGAAGAAATTGACTCCTAGAATTTCTTTTTTTTTTTCGATGATCAGTAAGCTTTTACTAAAGTGTTATACTTTAATGTTTCTTATCCAATTAACCATTTTCCCATGGGTTTCCTAAAAAGATAATGTTTAATTGCTTCTATCTTTTGAGATCTAGACAATTACATTGTCTTTTGTATCTAAGGTGCGTGTCCATAGTATAAATATTTAGGCCTCTATAAATGAATATTACATGTGGTCAACATAATTTCTAGGATAACCACACTCACTTGGGAAATGGGCAAAAAAATGAAAATTAAAAAATAACCAATCGCCCCCTTTAGCATCCTTAATGTAAATTTGCACCATGTAAATCAGAAAGCTCCTTTGTCTGCCTCACAGACACATGCGTCATTTCTCATGGCATTTTCACCACAACACCTTTTGATGGCTTTTCTAAGACAGATTTTCTAAGTGTGCCTAAGCCCATTTATTTTACTGAGCCATTCTTCCCTTAACCCTCAAAATAAGACATCATTAATGCCTAACCATCCCTTTATATAGCCTGACAGTAGGCACCTTAGAACAATTTTATTAGCTCTTTCTCCTCTCTCCCCTAATTATCCCCCACAGTATGTGGGCAAATGTCAGAGGAAACAATTGTCTAGACTGTTTGACAAGTGTTGATCATGTATAACAGATTTATGAGCGCATCAGAATCCCTCAACAATTTTCCAATAGAGAGAAATATTTGAGAGTAAGAGAAAGTCCTCGGAAATAGTCAAAGAAGATTCACAGAAGTAGGCCCTGAGGTCTAATCACGGGTAACTTGGGAGAGAACAAACCAAAAACTCTCCATTTGATCTGGTGTTATATGCGAATAATAATAAATTATGATTAACAGTAAATGTGTAGGTGTAAGAAAGAGAGACAGAGAAGCAGCAATTAATTATCTGAATAAAAGAATACAGGAGTTTTTTTTTTTCTTTTTTTTCAGTTTGCCAGGAGACAACTATAATAAATTTTTAATTACCCAGGAAAAAAGAATTTCAAATTGACAGTAAGATTATCCCCAAATCAGAAGCATTTAAATGGACAACACCATTATTATCCATGGCCATCATTTCTAGTTTAAGTTGTTCTTCCATTTATGATATAGAATTTAAAATGTATTCTATTTTTTTTAATCCAGCAGAAGCATATGGTTAAAAAAAATCAGCAGAAGCAAATGTTAAAATAACATTTAGCCAGAAATATACCGCATTCATATTCAAAGAGAACTTTAAATATTGCTTCATATGTAAGAACCTGATTCTGCATTATTGAAATTAACTGTAAAAGTGTGCCAGTTTGTTAAGGCCACAGGGTCAACCTCTTCCTTGTTTATTATCTCTTTAAAATCTGTATAAATGGCAATTTTAAGGGAGCAATAATATTGAATGACTACAAATTACACAAATCTAAAAGTTTATATTTTGCAAATAACATTTTTAAAACTGTTCACACTTATCCTTTGTTCCTAAAGCATGTCACACCAAAGGTTTAATTCGTACACATTTCTAAGTATCCCACATCTAAATGGCAAAAATAAAAATGGCTCAGTATGCAACGGCCTTTTAATAGGTGCCCAACATTTCAAGTGCAATACCTTCTTTCCCACAGTTATTTTGTTAAAAAGGCGACAACAGCTTCTTGAGACTCATACTTCATTTGTTAGTCATCAATTATGTTAATAACTTGTCTCTACAGGAACTGAGCATTACAACCTGGTTTTTGTATACAATATCTCATTTGATTCTTGACAAATTATTTTGAAATGCTAGTGTTATAAAAATATTCTGAAAGAGATTCAGTCCCTAAAAACAGTTGTGGGTTGGCAGAAATTTGTTAATAAAATTGCCCTAGTGAGGCTTTTCTACCCCAGCAAACCACTTGACGAAGGTTAAAAAAATACATACGTGTGTGCACACACATTTGTATGTATGTAATATGTGCACACACACAGAAATATTCCCTAATAAACAAAATGCTATAATATAAAGTAGACAAATTATCTTGATTATGCTATGTTGATATTTTGAACCCTCACGGGAAAGGTAAAAATCGTAGTTTTCACAAAGTACTACACCATTTTTAGTTCAGTTGACATTAAAGTCAATTGCCTTTTTTTTTCAAATCTGTAAATATGACACAACCAGTTTCATGATTTTGTGCCCCCCCCACACACACACACACACAAATAAATCACGGGTAAGCTACATGGTCAACCATCTCCATACAGTTCCAAGTTTACTGGAAAGCAACCATATGAAAGGCTTGGGAACATCTGTGGTACTAAACATAGTCCATGAAAAGACAAAGTGGCTGACACTGTGGGACACAGCGTCTGATGCACACTCCAAGCCAAGTCCGCAAATGCGGACTGGAGGTAACAGAACAGAGTTCCTACCCCACCATAAGCAGCTTAAATGCTTTTTTGAAATACGACAACAAACAGCTCTTTTATTACAAATGATGGAAGGCTGACACATCAGTAACAACCAGATGTTACTTTTTAGAAATAATGAAACAAATTCTGATTTTTTTTCAAACTTCTGAGTATGATTTACCTTAGAACTCTGATTATGTCTATGCCTGCAAGATAATGAAGGAAATAAACAAATCAGGTGATTTCCCTAAGATATTTTATTTTAACCATTTAAGTCTCCATTTTAAGGTTATAAATCCTTTGAAGACAGACACTAGAAAACATGATGTGAATTGAGAAGAACAGATTGCTTTCTTGGAAATCTGTATCTCTATTAACAAATACGAAAAAGAAATTTCTGTGTATGTGTTCTATATAATTGTACTCCAGAAAACATATCAATTTAATAATAGTTTGTTATGGGTACAATATTTTAAGTTATTTTAAAAGTTCCTAAATGCATTGCTATTTCTTATATATACTTCTAAAAGTAAATAGTAAATTTGAATACACAATTTGCATGTCTTTTTTATATTTTTGCAAAACCTTACCAGGTGTAAATCCAAAAATGAAGAGTATTCCATTAGGTTATTTTTTATCAATGTTGGACAAAAAATAGAAAAGTATCTGTGTAGTCAGGTTTCTTTGAAGAAAAAGAGTGGTAAAGTTTCTATTTTCACAATGAACAACATGCTATAGATTCTAATTTTATATACATTTATTAAGTTAAAATCAAATAGTGAAAGCTATACAAAATAATAAAGGTACATTTTATCTCCTTTTTTGTAAGCCATAATAACCTTAGATTCATGTACCTTTCAAAAAAATTCTTTAGACTATATAAATTACATTCTGCCTAATGCTCATTCAAATGCCAATCCAAATAGCTACACATATACCCAAATATAAACATTAAGAAACTTAACATCATGCTACTACTTACCTGAAAAATATATGTATTGTTGCATATTTTAAATGTACACCTGTGGAATAATAAATGTTATCTTACAATTAAACTTATGAGAACAAATTAAAGACCTGAGAAAGGGATTTATTAATGTTCAATGTTTTTAGGTTTTAATTTACACTTAATATTTTATCTCATATCTCATCTTAGGGCACATTTCCTTGTGCATGTAGTACGTGAACAGAAACTGTTAAGCTCACATGAAAATAATTATGTCACTTCTAACACATGAAAAAGATATGCATTCCACTGTTATGACACAAATAAAAAATTTATTTTCCATAGTCTTTAAATATATATTTGTCAAATAACAGAAAAAATATTTACATCTCAAGTATTTAAACCCCAAAGTACTATTCTCTCATGAGATATATTTTTTCTTGTAGATAGCTATAATTCTTTTTAATATATTTATTTTATTACAGTTTATATATATTATATAATTATGTATTATTTTAATATATTTATTCTATTACACAGTTTATATTAAAAGTTTATATTAGTTTATATTAAAATCCCCATATACCAATGGGCTCTCAGCCAATTATTCTTGGCTGATTGGCATTTTGATATGACTGAGATAAAAGTTTAACATTAACAGTAGTTACACTACAGTGTTTTTCTTTAAATATGGATTTGTAAATAGATTCTAAAATAAAGAGCAACAGATTTAAATTAGCATTACAATACTGGCCAAATACATATTATCCAGAGTTTTAAAATAGAAGTGTTTTCGATTATGTGCCAAGAAATTATTTCTAGAACAAGCAAGAACTCCCTCTTTGAAAACTATATCTTAAACTACCAATATAACATGTGTGTACTGTAACATAAAAATGATGTGTTTTCCATTTATATATAAACCAATATACATTAGATGGTTGCTACCATATGGCATATTTATGATTCCCACTTTACTGAGACAATCATTTCCAGAAGAAAAACCTAACAGCAAAAAAAAAATTGCATCAAAATTCCTTTCTTGGTAGTGTTAAAAAAAAAAAAAAACAAAAACAACACTTCATTATTTCAGGGTTAGGTGTTAGAACTATAACTTTAATCACATTTACTGTACTTTAATCAAGAAGAATATGCTGCATAACAATATATGCTAAAGCATAAAAAATAAAGAAGGTATTTAGAATGATACACTATTTCTTTTTTTATTATAATAAAACTTAAGCCTTTAATATTATTGTAAACATTAGCTAAAAAAATTAAAAGTTTGTATTAGTAATTCTAACTCAAGTCCTACCCACTGAGTGCACAATTAATTTTATACTGTCTCAATGGCATGTTTCTCCTCTTAAACTACTCAAAAACTATTTATACCACTTTTTCTGGGAAAAGTAAAATTGTCAAAAAACAAAAGAATTTATTAATGATTTCTAGACAAATTTAGAAATAGGACTGTAACAATTTGCCTTTAGTGATACTCTAATCTTTGTACTGAGTTTTTATAAACTTGAATTTTTTCCCAACTATTTGAGATTTATCATGGTAAACACTCCGTATGAATTGTTTTCTTGCAAGAAAAGCAAATGGCACACCTTGGTGAAATTAATACTGTACCTTTTTAAATTTCATGAAGTTTGTTCAGAAATCTACCATGAAGGACAAATGTCAACTATCATTTCTCCTGTCCTTAGAAGATGGTATTTTAACTTTTCAAATGAATTACTGAAGATGCAGAAGCCTTACAAAAATAGTGTTAATATTATACCTACAGGAGACTGACTTAGCTCTACAAGGTCTTTTATTAAGCGCTTATTCCACGAAATAATTAACGTTTCACTATTTGAAAACATCTTCAATTTCCTTTGTTAAAAAATAAACTTCAAATCCTTTCAAAGAAAAGAAAAGAAATTGTGGTTTCCTAATTCCTTTTTTCACCAATTATTTTCTTTCTGGTCTCCAGTGAATTTCTGACAGTAAACATTGAATTATTTTAATTTTAGGAAAACATTTTTTGTAGATATCCTTCTCAAAAATAAGGATTTGTTCATTAATATTTTACAATGGGATGTTCAGGGATAGAAGGTTGTATTTTGTTGCACTTTAAAAAGCCATCGTTTTCCCCAATGGGGTGATGGTGTATTCCCTCCGAATGAAACAAATATTGATAAATTGTCAGTTAAAAACACAACATGTTAAAAGCATGTAAACTGAACACACTGATTCCTTTTTAAAGAGCCACTTCTTCATTTGACACAAACGCAAGGGAGTCACTTGAGTTCTAGCTTTATAGGCCAAGCTACAAAAAGAATAAAAAAGTAAATCACTAAAAGTGTAATTGCCTACTAAGAGTGAATTATTCTGAAGCATCTTTAAAGTAATTCTTACTCTATATATTTCAAAATATCCGCTTGGAACTTCCTGCCAATTAAACTAAGACCTACAGATGGTATTTTCCCTTTCGCTTCATAACAAAAAGGATCTGCAATCATTTTTATGGAAGATTATCTAAAAAGGGACATGACTGTAAATCAGTGACGAAAAATATTAGACACTCCCCTTCTCCGGGTTAGAATGGGCATCCTTCAGATTCTTGCACCGGCACCTAATGTGATAAATACTTTAAGCTGCATCTTAAATAAGAGCTGCAGGGTTTCGACTGGTAAAGATTCACTGTTAGCATCCACCAAAAACTCCGGGATTCAGCACTCAGCCAACAAAGGACAGCAAATAATTCCCAACAGCATAAATACCGGGAAGGCTACCTTGGGCTTTGTTTTTGTTATGTAAAATGCATTAAAGTGACTCATCCATTTAAGATCACCTACTCTTAGAAGCTTTAAAGTACCTTTAAGAACCAAAATAAATGCTTTCCCAACCTGCCCCATAGGCTATTCAGCGCATTTTAAAACGTGTATATATTTTTATGAGCTACTGACTTTGCTTTTTTCAAACCCAAGAGAAGAGAATTATTTTTCATTCCCTTCCTGCCGTGTGACTATACAGTTACCTTTAAGCGCTCTATTTCCAGAGCAGCAGCGAATTTTTTAAGTTATTTTAGAAATGTTAAAAATAAGAGAAAATTGCAGGAGACTCTGGAGACGATCATCCCTCCCTCAAAGAATAGGTTCTATTCATTTTAAGAACAGGAAAAGCTTGTCTACCGGCACTTAGATGCTTCAAATGCAGGATGAGGAGGCTGGATGGTGTGGTCCCAGGACCTGCGAGACCCCCAGGTGGACAGCACTCTCAGCTGCGTTGGGTGAGCACTCTTCGGAGGAGAATGACTGTCAAGTGCGCCCAGTAATTTGGGACCTAAACGAGTTTGGGTACCAGAGCAGCGGGAGAGCATCCCCCAGGGCCAAGTGAGGGAAGAGTCCACGCTGCCCTAGCAAGACAGAAATTACCTATTTGTAAAACACCCACCCAAACGCAACTTGTTACCGGACTGAGTCTGATGACAGCGGGTATCTGGATGGAAACTTTTTTCGCCCCAGCACAGCTAAACTCTTTCAGTGTAGGGAATCCTTGCAGAGCTGGGCGGAGGCGCCGCCAGTCGTCGGCGGCGGACGGTTCCCGGGACAGCCCGGCCCCACCGAGGCGCCCGAGACGCCGGTTCGGCGCGCATTCCGGCGGCGAGCCGCGCGCACCTCCCACCCCGGCCTCTCCAGATCCGAGCCCGGCTCGCTCCCCACCCCCACGGGCTGAAAAGCCCCGCTGGTCGGGAACGGTCCCCGCGCCCAGCTCCCGCCGCACCCCTCGGCCCGCACTCCCGGCCCGGCGACTTACGTGACGGCCGAAGGGAACGGCTCCTCCGACGAAGGGCCGATCAGCCAAGATTGGAAAAGTGTCAGAGTCAAGGCCAGCAGGCAGCCAGCAGCCATCTTCGCGATCGAAGATCAATCCCGCCTCCCTCCCCGGCCGGGGGAAGGAGCGGTGCTGGAAACCGCGGGCGGAGGACCAGGAGCACAGTCCGCCCGGACCGCGGGCGTCCGGAGGGCTGGCGCGCCCGGGGCCGGAGCGCGGACAGGCGCTGGGGGCGGCAGGGGCGAACCCCGCGCGGGGGAAGGGGCGGCGGCGGGCGGACCCACTAGCGCGCGTCTGCTGCTCCGCGCCGCGGCTGCCGCGCCTCCGCCGCCATCAAGGGCGACTTTGGAAACAGACCTGGGCGAGTCCGCCGGCGCTCGCGCGCTCTCGCTATCTCTCTCGCTCTCGGTTTCCTGCCTGATTTATTCTCCTGATTGCTGGGGAGAAGGCGGAGGCGGAGGCGGGGGCGGAGGAGGGGTGACGGCGCTGGGGAGGGGGTGGGGGTGGATGCAGGAATGGGGGAATGGCAGGCGGAGAGACTTGTGGCAGCGAGAGGCTCCGTCTGGCTTCTCCGGGCAAGTCAGAGGGAGGTGGCTGGGGGTGGGCAGCAGGAGGGCTGGGCGTCAGAGCAGTCGGGCGGAGACGGGCCCGGAGCAGCCCTCCATACAAGGCAGAAAGGAACTCCCAAAGTCGGCGTCGGCTTGCTCCCGCCGCCCGGCGTGAGGCGGGGGAGCGGACCCAGCCCCGCGGGGCTCCCGGGGGACAGCCAGCCGCCCAGCGGGCATCCACAGGCTGCAGAGCTCCTGCCGAGTACCGGGCTCGCGTCTTCGGGGGTTATTTTTGCACCAGCAGGCAGCGTCCCCCCAGCCCTTCTCCCGGGCGCAGAATCCACCGCCTGCCTAGGAATCGTGGAGAAGTGATGTGACAACAAATGTAGGAGGGGTTTGTATTTGCGTTTTAAAGCACCAGTTTCGACTCTACCAGGTGGCACTATTTATTTGCCCTGGAGTGCCAGAGGCGAGAGCCTCTGGCGTGGCTTAAATGACAGTTGTGCCAGCGGCCCCCTTGTCCAAGTAGGGCTCACCTGACGAGGACGGAGCCTCAGGGCCGGGCTGAGGACTGTCAGAGAAAGACCTGAAGCTGTAAAATCTTTCCAGACCTGCCGTTGAGTAGGACACAGGGGTGAAGGGACGAATTCTCCTTCCCAGAAGAACAGTGCTGGGGAGAAGGGCTTTGTAACATCCTAGTGACACCACCTCCAGAAGGTTCAAAACGCCCTGCTTTAGCCACTGGGCTGCCTTGCCTTGACAGGGAGGGATGCTGCAGGCTGAGTGCACTTCCTCAGTGTGAAAACACGAACCGGGGATACAGCGGGAACAGGTGGCAACTTGCGAAACGGACTCGAATGCGGAGGGGGAATGAAGGGAGGGGGTGGGAGCAGCAATGGCGGACCCGTTTCACCTCCACCCCCGGGAGAAGCATTGGCAGGGCCAGCTCAGGCCTTCTAGAAAGAGCAGAAGGGTCTGGGATTAGGCCTTTCCCCAGGGCACAGGCCTCCTTCAGGAAGGAAGTGGTGTGCCAAGGGTGGAAAGGTTTCCTTGAATATCTTAAATTCTTAAACTCCCTATCGTGCTGTACTGGGGCACTTTTGGCAGGAAGTGAAAAGAATGCCATTTCTGATGCAAAAAGTATGACCATCCTGCATATGCGTAAAAGCTGTAATTATGGGGTGGCTGTAAGATTTTTCATTAGCTCTTTTTTGAGTTTCAGGAGGAGCTTGTGAAAGGAGAATTTATTAATTCGAAATTGATTTTCCGGCTTCTCCCCAGAGAAGACCAATAATACTTAGTAGCAAAAATTTTTAAATGTATGTGATTTTATGATTCGTGACCTGGTGATGTTTTCTTCTTATTCCTTTGGTGTGTGCCTTGTTTGTTTTCTTTATATTCTCTACATCTCTAGCTTGCTCTTTCTTTCTTTCTTCCTATTCTGAGTGGCCTCACAAAAGGCACCCCACCGTGACTTAACTTAGTTTGTTTTTTCCTAAGCATGGAGTGTGGCAGCAGGAGCCAGCAAATGAGAAATGCAGTGGGATGTAATGGGACTGAGAACTAGAGCTTGGGAAGGATATTTCAGGTAACTGAAGATAGCCTTCCACTCCAAATTTAGATAACCAAATAGTCAACTCCTTCATTTTTTGTTTCAATTTTTAATGATTCAGAAGGTTTTCCTTCGCAGCATGGGGATTACGAATAGCAGAATTAGATGCCCATTACTGTCTACGTGATATGTTGGTATCATAATAGCCTCCCTACATAAAAATACTGTATCATATTCTGTCAATTATCTCAATGATGACTTCAGAGTTCCTACAAAGGAAGTGCATCCTATCCCATTGACAGCTAAGAGAAAGAGCTTAAAGAACAAAAGGAATGTAATAAACTTCTAGAGAAGGTAAGTCAGCCTTCACAGTTAACTTTTGGCCTTTGAGACAGATCTCAATTTCTTCGGATCCCTCTGACGAAGCACTGTGTTCTCTAATATCTGAAGCTGTTGAAGAAACATATTGCTTCTATAATTCTTTCTTGAAGGTGTTGGTTATCAACTGTAAGCCTAAATCATTGCTTAATGCTTTGTTGTGAGGTTTGCTCTTAAAGGCTTTATCGGTCTAAACCTTTCTAATGAGGATATTCAAAATGTGGCTTTTATTTCTAAAGTATGATAACTAAAAGAGGATCAATTTCACAACCTAGCATTATGTGCCTGTTGGATTAGCCATAGCCTCCTACAGTGCATTGTTTCGGCTCAGTTATTTTGCAAAATTCCATGGAAGCCAGATCATATCCCACTAATTTTAATAAAATTTTGCTTATTCACCAAAACTATTGTTATTCCGGGTAAAATATTTATAAATCATAAGGATTGATGATGAAACTTGTCTTATGGGCTATCCGTAAGCAAGAAGTCAGAAATCAATATCTACTACGCATTTAAGAGGAAATAATCTAATAAGGAAGATTAATGAAGATTTGATGTCTGTATTAATCATTTCTAGAAAAAAGTTTAATCCAAAATATTTAGTTCATGGAAAGCATTGACTTTTACTTATGATCAACTTATTATTTCTAACTTTTGGCTAACTCTGAATTGTTACAAGTAAATGTTTATGTACATTTTATTTTTATTAAAAATGAACAAAGAACAATATGACCTAATAGCCATGAAATTTTCCATCTCCTTTTTTGTTTTAGCTTATACTATGCATATTGGTAGCATAAAATTCAATTTTTGTGAGCATATTTTTGTATGTGTAAGTGTTTTTGTATAATTTTTTTTCAATAAATGAAATCTGATTTCTTCAACATTTTTGCTTTAAAAATAAGACAATGTAACTAAAATGTCTTATATTTTCTCTTATGTGCAAACACACAAAGAGACTCTAGAAAGAAAACTAATTCTCCTTGGCCAAAAAATAATTTAAAGGCAATGACTAATTTTCTAGAGTTTTTGGTATACATTAAGAAACTAAGAAAACTGTGACAACAGGCCTTATTTATTTACATGCAAATAGCAGAATAGGACCTGTCTCTGAGGTAAAGATAGTGTGAGGGCCAGAATCGGAAACACTTGCAATGTGAGACGGTATGCCCCTTTGCACACACACGAGTGCCAGACAAAGCCAGAGTTAAAAACAAATCGACAGAGAGCTTCAACTATCTCAGTCCTTGGGGAATGTTTTCAGGAGATAGGAATAAGAAAAGAAAGCAACTCAGAACTATCAATTCCCAGGAGAATAGTTAAGGGCATGTGTAATGGTTTTTACTTCAGTGTTCACATTCAGTATTTTTAAACTAAAGCAGCACAGAGGCCATTACAGAAAGCACCATGGAAAAGACACTACCTGAGATGTAGAAATATGGTCAAATATCTCCTACAAACAAGAGAAATATTTAGAGGACATTTTTGAGGGGCCCAAGTAATATAGTTATTGACAAGGCATTACACTTTTAAGGAAAGAATGCACACAAAGTAACATTAAACAAGTACGAATGGATAATGCTAAATGGATACAAAGTAGCATTGAATAATACTCATTAGAAGTTTATTGTTTGCCCATCGGAATCCTATATTGACAAACTTCTGATTTAAATATGTAGAAATATTATCAGTTACATTAATTACCATCAAAGTTTGGGCTCAGTCGGCTAAGCCTCTGACTTCGGATCGAGCCATGATCTCGTGGTTCATGGGTTTCAGCCCCGCATTGTGCTCTGTGCTAACCTGACTGCTCAGAGTCTGGAGCCTACTTCAGATTCTATCTCCCTCTCTCTCTCCCCCTCCCCCCCCTTCTCTTTCTCTCTCTCTCTCTCTCTCTCTCTCTCTCTCTCTCTCTCTCGGAAAAAAAAAACAACAAAAAAACATTAAAAGAAAAATTGTATCAGGTCTTCAACCAAGCAATAGCTTTTATGCTACTCTATTTTTAAATTTCTGTTAATAGATTTCTTCATTCATCCCTTTTTCTGTTTTTCTCCTCCTGCTCTTCTGCCTTCCCCATTAAACACAAGCCCATCTCAGAAGAAGAAACCAGTACCTACAGCATGACTTCTCATTAAAAACAAAAGCAAAAACAAAAGTTATTAAGCTTGAAAATCTAGATTTCATTGTAAGATCTTTTTTCACCCTAGAGAGTTGGAGTTGTTGGTTACTTCTTGTTTTGTTTTTGTGTTTGTTTTTCAACCGTAGGGTATAGCACAAAATATGTGGAATCCATTTCCTTATGCCTACACAGAGGGAAGAATTCAATTATCTCTCAGTATTCGTGAGCAGCAAAGATACAACCAAACAGTAAGAGATGGAGGGTAACATTTGAAATGACCCAAACTAACAAATGTGTCACTCCTTCCAGTTTGGGGGTTTTATTTTAATTGTATGGATGTAGGCTCTCATGGGAGAGAAAAAAGGAGGATGGTTGACTGATATTTTTCTGATGCTATGTTTTTAATAGACTTTAAATGCAATAAACCACCACTGTAACCTAGCATATTTCTGTAAGATTGTAGGTGTGTTTGGACCAAATTCACTGCTTATACAGTTAATACAGAATTAATCTATTAAGTGTCCACAGAAGCACCACAAAAGGGTATGGCCGGGAATTTCACCCTCTGCAGTAATGAGTAATGGTGAGAAAAACAAGAGAGCAATCATTTTATTTTGATAAGCACAGATTTTAGATTTATGTGATTAATATTCCTGCTATTCTTACAAAGAAAACATGACCACCTGGACATATCAGTAAACTTAGAGTTACAATCCTAATTCCATTGATAGATGTCAATAATATCACCTACTTTACTCACCTGTCACAGATGGGAGATACAAACTTCTAAGTTTGGTATGTGCAAACATTTGAAAATCAAGACAGTACAAATATGTTTATACAGTAATAGCAGATTCATCTTAAAAGGTGGCGGGGTTCTAAGGGTTTCTTACAATTTGGGGAAAAAAGATACTATGATGCCTAATTATCTAAAGGATATTGTTGTATGCTGTATAATTTCCTGTTGTTTTTTATAATTAACAATATTTAAATATTTTATACCTTTAAAACCAAGAATAAGGATTCTAAAAATAGCTTGCATGGCCTACAAATGGAATTTATATACATTGGTTTTCTTTTTCTTATTCACAATTCCTTAAATTTTACTCTAAGATGACCCACACTTTAAAAATACGATTCTCTCAGAATGTCCACAGCTAGCTACAAGAGTTGATTTCATAAACTGGCCAACTTGGGTGAAGACTGGCCAATGTAAAACAGCAAAGTGAGCCCTGTGTTTCAAGCTAAGTATATTTACTACCTGCAAATGTTACTGCAAATCTTTGTGGTACACAGAGATCCATCTATTTTTGCCAAGATGTCATTCATTGTGGACAAAATTTATAGGGGTAGGATACCTGCAGACTAAATTTTAGTACATTTAAACCAAAAGCATAACTCCAAAATATCAGGTGGATAACTTCAAAATGAAAGCTTTTATTTTTGTAAATTCTAATAGTATTCACTAATCCAGCTCCCATTAATAATGATTTTTAACTTTAATTATGTCATTCACATGGTCAGTAGTAATTATCTGCAATAAGAATGTGCATGAAAATATTATGGTTAGGAGTGCTGTGGAGACGAAGTCATCTGTCTCTATTAGTACCCTCAGTCCCTTGTATTCAAGACTTGTTTTCAATATTATTTTGGGATTTCTTATACATTGGATTGATTATACAATTCATTCCTATTTCTCAAACTATGTCAAATTTCTCCATTTGAACAATGACACAATACTTCTCAAAGATGAACTCTCATCATAAACTTAATGCCTACACGATGACAGCACTTCAATTCCAGCCGTAACAAATGGCCATGATTCATCAGTGGTCAGGGACAGAACCCAGTTCTGCTGTGTTTTCCCCTTTTCTTCCCCAAGTTAACTAGCCAGCTCCACTCCGCCCCTTCTCCACCCCTTCTTTTGATTTTTTTCTTCCCCAACAGACAATAGTTGAGTGTCTTTAACACATGACCAAAAGAGGGTTGTTGTTGGTTTTTTTTTTTTTTTTTGTAAGTAGTGAGGAGAAAAGGAAGTGGAAAAATTTTGAAATGCAAAAAGAAATTATCCAAAGAAAAATGGAAATATAAAGGAAGAAATGGGGGGGGGAGGGGAATCGGTTTGTTCATACAACACAGATAAACACAATGCAAACAAAAGAGAACATAGAGACAGCAAGAAGTGTGAAGGCCAAAAGTGCCTACAGAAGAAACCAGTGCCATAAAGGAGGCAAAAGAGTAGGACAAGTTTGCTTTAATATTCCATCAACCTGAAATTTTTACTGATCCATAAAATATCTAATATTTAGTATCTCCCTACTTGTAGGAAATATTAACCTTTTAAGATTCTCTGAAAGGAGAACGCATTTTATAACATTAATATTTAACCACTTTTAAAATTAAAAAAAATGATAGTTAAGTGTTATATAAGGTACAACTACTATAACAAGTTTGCAAATTCGCTTTGCATTTGATATGCTCATAGGCAGCAATCTGATCATTTGACATGCAGGATTTTTCTATCAACTCTAATGAAAAACATCACAAGCCATTTCATATAAAATAGTGATTTGTATGAAACAAACACTTTCATAGTAAATCACTCATCAAATTTAGAACCCACTTTCTTTCCATGTTCAACCTTCGGAACCACTACTCTCTCCCGGTACCTTTTTTCAGGAAAAATTCATCAACAATCAGAAGGTGTAAATGGGATTAGGAGGGAAGGGCAAAAGTGCTTTAGCAGCTTCCATGACTTTCTTCTCACCTCAAAAAGTCTTCACATTCAGAAAACGTTCAAGAGTCCTGAACTACATTAAATGGCATATGCCCCAGCCTCTGTCCATGTCTTACATTAACTTGTTCTTAATGAGAAAATTTGAACTCATTCATCCCCAAGACCTCCATCAAACACATTCTTGATTCCAGATACTCTGCCGAGTCTTGAAATGACTAGAAATTCGCAGCTACAGAGAAGTATGGTCACATGCAGTGGTGTGCTAGAAATGGCACAGCTTTACCTAACCACAAAACTTCGCTGTCATTGAGTAGTTCAGGAATGGAGGCCAAGTTCCTCGGCCTTCCTGAGCGTTAGTTTAAAATTTTTAAAGTTGGGAACAATCCTGTGAGGATTAAATGATACAGCATGCCATTCATTCATGCATTCAGCTTTTTCATTGATTCATAACCACACCCCAGGTGAGGGCTGGAGAAGGACAACAGATAAAGCATTTAGTCATGCGATGTGAAAAAGGTCTCCCTCTCTAATGACTTCAGACTTGAAATCTATAAGACATTATTTTAAAGAGAACAATAGCCTCTAAGAACAACGAACTAGTACATAGTATACATTTAATGAACTCTGTGGTATACACACACCCTAAGGAAGTACCATTATTTTTCTCATTCTTAATTTATATATATGCTTTAAAATGTACATATTATGTTAGTACACTAATGATCAATAAAGGTAGATTCTACTGATTTAGTGTGTAACAACAACAACAAAAAAAGAAAATAAACCATTTTCAAGGCACAATTTATGTAGGAAAATTTAACTGGAAAAATAGTTATTGGAAATATATGATTTTTTCCCAGTTTGTTTTTTAACAGCTTTATTATATATAATACATATATCATTCAGTTAACCCATTTAAAGGATGTGTTCTAATGGCTTTTAGTATTATAGAAGATTGCCAGTATCCATTTTATTTAAAAAGATCAATCATTACATATTTAAACTGGGACAGTATTTGGTGAGGTCCACAAGTATTAGCTATGTAGACACATAACAAATATTCATTCAACTTAACATTAATGTTAGACAAATTTTGATGACCTTGATAAATGATCAGACTTGATACTTAAATGACACTACAAATTCCTGATGACTAGTGTTTTTTTTTTCCCAAATATGAAACTTTAGCCTATATCCTCCACATAGTTCCTTTAAGCACTTAATCACTATAAAAAGTTTGTATTGAAACTGACATGAAAAAAAAATCATATGAGCACACCATGATAGATTCATATAAATTCAACAGAATTATACTTCATATTGGCATATGCACCTGCTTCTTTATTTGTATCACTTACATATGTGTTATAGTTTATTTTGTGTTGTCATCTTTGCACTTGTACAATGAGAAGAGTGTTTATGATACTGAAGCATGTGAGACCATAAATGACATCTACATTTATCGGATACATCAACTCTGCTTCTGCATTTAATCACTGGCTAGAGCTATTTACTGTTTTGTGTGCTGTTCTTCCATAAACAGCAATACCTCAGTGGGACATCTTCAGAGTACTGATTCCTCTTCCTTTCAGTGGAGACGAGGAAGACACATTTTACAGAAATAAAACATCCTCACCTTGATCAAGGAAGAAGCTTTGAAAATGGAATATGAAACCAGGAAAATTAGATCAATAAAATCTATAAATGCATTTCATTTTGATAACTTCTGTTATATCTTCAAATAAAGGATTTGTCATGTTAATTCTCCATGAAGTATTAAGACAATGGACTGAATTCAGTGCTTTCTCACTGAAGTGTTTTTTGAAAATTAAGTAAAAATATCTATTAAATACTGTAATACTAACAGTGATCCAAAAATACAGGCCATCCTTAACTTACAAACATGTTATTTTTATATGACTGTTTTGAACCACAGGCTTGCATTTTCTCATAGAAAGAACATGGGGATTTTCGTCAACAACCTAAGCATGGCTTCAAATTTCTGTTACCTTCAACTCCTAGGGATGTGATCACGAGTTCTAGTCATAAAGTCTAACAGACTTCTAATAACATTTAAATTAATAACCTTGGAAATACCAAATGATTAAGATAGATTGATGGTCATCACTTAATCTCATTAACAGCATTAAGAAGAATTTATTATATTTCATTAAGGGGGAAAAAAGAAAATTTGCCTTTGACACTTGAAGCATATATGGGTGAGTACATCACAGAAATCTAAAGAACTCACCACACAGCTGGAGTCACACTAGAAATGTAGATGTGTCTTCATTTGTTTTTCTGTAAAATTACCATCTCAGTCGGTCATCTTTTCATTTATTATTAAGAGCTTCCCAAGAGCCTAATATTCCGAGAAGAATTGCATGCTTCATAAATTTCTATAGTTCTATTTGCCACCCCAAAATTGGATGAAATGTGTGTTTGTCTGTTATATATAAATGTTTCTATGAGATGTCTACTTCTTTTCTAGTCTTAGGATGCATCATGCCCTTTGGTATTTAAAAAAAAAAAAAAAAAGTTGTGTAACTTTCACCTTGAATCCAGAATTCTAGGTCAAAAACTCTTGAAAACTACATGACAGGTGGAATGTAAAATGGGTCAGGTGCTTCGGAAAACTTTAGAAAAGGTTAAAGATGCAATGATCATGTGACCCACCAATTCCACTCCTAGGTATTCACTCAAGAGAGATGAAAAAATATGTCTGCACAAAAACTTATCCATGAAATGTCCACAGAAGGAATCTTCATGATAGCCAAAAAGTAAAAAGCCAAATGTCCATCAATTTATAAGTATACAAATACAATGCAGTAAAACCATTCAATGAAATATTACCTGGCAATAAACACATGCTACAACATGCATGAACCTTGAAACCATGCTGAGTAAAAGAAGTGAGTCATAAAAGACGATATATTATTTAATGTATTTTATGGTATGTCTGGAAGAGGCAAATCCATAAAGACAGAAAGTACCTTAGTGCTTGCCTTAGGATGAGGGTGATTTGGGGGATGGGGAGTGACTGCTAATAAGTGTAGGGTTTCCTTTTGGGTGATGAACTATTCCAGGATTACCTGTGATGGTTCCACAACTTTGTCAATATACTAAAAACCAGTGAATCACACACTTTACAGGACATATCAGCTATATCTAAATTACATCTGTGCTACATAATGTCTAGTGCAATTTACTCGACTACAAATTTTATATACAATACTGCTTTTAATCAAGTACCTGGACTAGTAGTAGGCACTCTATGAATATATTATGAAGGAAACAAGACAGGTAAATAAGCCAAAAGCATTACATGCAGAAAAATTAAACAAAATTTGCTGCTGTGTTCATTTCAGGTAAACCCAGTGTAACTGAAATCTGTTCTAATTATCCTCCTAAGAGCCAAGAGAAATTCATGGGACAGGTCAATCTGTAGACATGAGGGTTTGTCCTCCCCTGCCCCCCGCCCCAAGCAGATTTAAAGGGGATATTCAGCACCAGGGCATTGAGAGAAAGGCTGGACTGAGGTGCTACTGGTAGAAAATCTTAATGACAGGAGAAAACTATAGCTCTAATTTTAAGCTAGAGTATCCTACATCAATGGTTCTCAAATTTGTGCATGCCTCAGAAGCACTCAGTAATCTGCTGAAACAGATTACTGGCCCCAGCCCTGAGTTTCCGATCCAGGAGATCTGGGTGGGACTTAAGAATTTGCAAATGACATGGATTCTACTGGTCAGGGGAATTCTGCTGATTATTTGTAAAGTGAATATTTAGAAGTTGGCCATGCTGTGAGGTGGGCCAAGGAAAAGTAAGACATTAAGAGACAGTAAAAGAATGACACACTGAATACAAATTGTATAAATCAATAACTTGGAGCAAACCTTCCAACACTGGTGCACTATCTCAGAACATGGTGAGAATGGTGATTCAGGGAGGTGAGTTTTATTATCAGGTGTTACTGTTAACACCAATTCCTGACTTAAATTGCCTGTCAGATCCGCTGCTGCCTTTCATGTATCAAATTCCCTGATCCTGGCATGCCCCAAAACAGCTCCAACAACATGCGAGACCAAGTTGGAAGGCTGCTCTTCAGCAGGAGAGGACTGTCAAAGACTTCCTCTTCCCAAGGGTGAAGATGCCTCAAGGCCATCTGCCTCTCCTACTTGGTTGAAAGCCTCATTATCTAATTTATGCATTAGGTTAGTTAAGAAGTGCATTCAAATGCATAAACCATCACCATGGACGCACCTCTTTCACTGACACCAAAATTTCCATCTGTCATTATCAAAAATCAGATCAACTAGATACACCTTGAAAGGAGATTTCCAGGCACTAGGAGAAGTTATTTGGGTTTTGGTAAAAACAAACAAACAATAAATAACCACAAAGAATTATTAACAAAGAGCACTTCAAATGTAGTCTTAGATGTTTCTTGAATATACTTTGTGTGACACTTATGTATTTTGTATGTATGTATGTATATGAAGGACACTTACGTATTTTTACTCTTTGTTATAAGACTAATCCCCATAAGGGTCACAGATTCCTTTTAGAGAACAAAAGCAAAAAATAAACAAGGCTTTTTATAGGTTAAAAAGTAGAAGATGGTCTTACTGCCTTGGGCAGGAAAGTAATCTAGGTACTACAAAGACAGTATGGTTACGAAAAAAAAAAATTCAATCAAGTATAGAATTGTAATCAGCCTTCCTCTTCTCCCAATTACCTGAGTCTTCCAAGGAAATCTGTATCATCCGGAGACAGATATTTTCTTCTGTATTTCTATTACATCAATATGAATAAACAGCACTAGCACAGAGATTAGCTCTGGTGGGGACACGGTTTAGGTTACCATAAGGTTTAGGAGTTTAAATTATAATTTTGTAAGCATAATGACTCTTGAAAAACATTTCCAAAGCTAGGCACTGTTTTAACTTATAAGAAATACTGTGTTGTAATTGTAACTATTTGATAATTTGCTATGCTACTCAGTATCAGTTTATGTGATGGAGAAGGCTAATTCCTGAGTTTGAATTAAAACATAAGAAACATTACTAAACTACCTTGATACTGTGAAGGGAGTCAAAGTCCTGAAATGTTACGGCTAAGTTAACAATTTACAGAACTAAATAGGTTAGTTCCTGTCATGATATGCTCAACCTTGGCAAGTGTTATTACCTATAAAATTTGGCTCTATTTGTACCCTTTTTGTATAAAATAGCAACTGTAGTTAATAGTCATATATACATTTTTTTCTCCTTAACACAAAAATTATTCCATATATATAAGGCATATATATTCACATATACCCCAACATAACCAGGACCCTTAAAAATAAAAATTGAGGATTATGCTAAATTATATCAAACAATGTGCTTTATCTTGTCCTTACTTTGAAAGGAATATTCAACAGGACTTTTTTGTTGTTGTTATTTTCAGCATTTTTGTACTTAAATAGTCACAAATTTCAGCATTGATTAAAACAGTCACAGAACTAATTATTTATGTACTCATGCTATGCCTTTTATAAGTTTTGGTGTTTTAATAGGGAAATGATGAACCTATCCTAAAGTTAATTTTTTTGTTTTATAAAATTAAGGGCTTTTTTAACCCCTGACTGCTTAGTCAGGGAACTACTATATTAGGGAAACAGTGATTTATGTGACAAATAATACCTTATATTTTAAAGATTTAACATAGAAGAAATGTATTTCTTTGCTCATTGAGTACTCCAATGCAGGCTGGATTGTCACCAAGCAGATTCCTCTTAGTGGTGATTCAAGGAGCCTGGTTCTTTCCTTCTCATGGCTCCTCTGTCTCCAAGGCCGTGGAGTCTTGAAATCAGAAAAGGAGAAAGGACACCTAACAAGAAATCTCCACTTCTTAACTTGAACCATATCACTTCTACTCTCATTCCTTGGTAGTTAACTAGCCAAATGGCCCCACCTGGATGCAAGTGGAGGTTGACAAATGAGGTCCCTGTCTGGGTAGTAACTTCCCATAAACACTACAGAAGCTAGAGCACAAATTCTGGTAGCAAGTTAGTGGTCTTGGCCGCAGCCTATACATTCCCTGACCATCAAATGTGTGTGCTTCCTTCTTTCCACATACAGAACCTTCTGTCTTGTAAGCTAAATTCCTGTCCTTTCCCGTAATCCAGCCCCATGTCAAGGAACTCTACATAGTTCACAATTCTCTCTAATTCATTCAAATTTGGTTCCCCATGACACAACAACCCCAAAAGAACAAGTTCCTGGCTGCCCCATTACCACACACCAACAGTATAGAGGTTACTGTTACAAAAAATTCTCATTTGCAAAAGCAAGAATAATATACACACAACAGTTACTGTTTCTCAGCAAGGCAAAATCCTGCTGAGTAGACATCGTGAAGCATATGTATGATTAAAGATGTTTCATGACAAGGCGCTGATTTCTGACTCTGAAATGTACTTCCTTATCTGTTATTTTCAATGGCTGCTGCATCTAACCCGGTGCATTATCCTTCATGACTGTTTCTGAAATCAACAGTAGGGAGTATACCCACCACTCCATATGGTTAGGTAAGAACCATATCCCCCCGCAAAAGGTTTACATTTTGATCCCTAAAACCCACGCATATGTTATATTACAAGGGAAGGGAGAATTAAGGTTGCAGATAGAATTAAGGTTGCTACCTAAACTTAAAATGGGGAGATTATCCTGGATTATCTGGGTGGGCCCAATACAATCAGAAGATTGTGAAGAAGGGAGGCAGGAGAGTCAATGTCAGAATAACATAGCAAGACGGACTTATCTAGCCATTGCTGGCTTTGAAGACAGAAGGAGGACATGATGTAGGGAACGCAATGGTCTCTAGATACTAGGAAAGGTGAAAAAAAAAGTTCTCTCATAGAGTAAGAATCACAGCTCCGTTGACATGGTTATTTAAGTCCAGTGAGACACATTTTAAATCTCTGACCTCCAGAACTAAAAGATCATAAATTTGTGTTGTCTGAAGCCACTGTGTCTGTGGTAATTTGTAACAGCAGCAATAGATTTTGGATCACAATTCCTGTTATTATAAATTTGAGGGGACAGAGACCTTTCTTTGAACAGCTGTAGGCTTTTTCTTTTAGGACAGAGTCATGTTTTGTTTGGATTTGGCTTTTAACAACAGAATTCTCTAAAATTTAGAGGCTTCTGATCTAATTACTTCCATCAGTACCAAGTTATAATAACCACACTGAAAACTTATTTGACTTCATACTCAAATCTGCTTTAGTTCTTTTTCTCCCTTCCTCCCTGTGTCTGTTTCTAAGATCAGTTTCCTCAGTGCCATATGAAATCATAAACTTCTTTGGAATAAGACTCTCTTAAACTAATCTTTGCCATAGGGCTGAACTTTTCATCCTGGTTTTGCATGATCCCTTTTCTTTCTTGTAAAATTCCATGAAGTCATGTAAGAAACATCCAACGTGCACTAGCTTCATTATGGTGTTTTTTCCTATTTGTTTTTGTTGTTGTTGTTGTTTTCATCGTTTTAGATAGAGCTATAGTTTTGGAGGTATGCAGTATCTTTTTTTTTTTTCATGTTCATTTTTGACAGAGACAGAGAGACAGAACACAAGTGGAAGAGGGGCAGAGAAAGAGGAAGACAGAATTTGAAGCAGGTTCCAGGCTCTGAGCTGTCAACACACAGCCCAGCGTGGGGCTGAAACTCACAGATTAGGAGATCATGACCTGAGACAAAGTCAGACTCTTAACTGACTGAGCCACCTAGCTGCCCCGACAGTATCCTTATAAAGTTCTGACAATAACAATTTGATGAAATGTTCTTACACTGCAGAACATGAGTCTCTATGTTCCTAGCATATTATATCAACTTCTTTGATGATCACCTCCTGACAATTAACCAAAGTCACATATTTTAGGTTTTTGTTCTGGTACCACCCAGTTTACGGAATCACTTTCTGTATTAGTTTAGGAATGTTAACAGTTGTTACAAATACACCCATATGTTTCAGCAGCTCAACAAAATGGGCAATCACTTTTTAATCTATTAACAGTACAACATGGAGGCTTCCCCCGATGTTATTAGCAACACAGTCTCCATCAGTCTCATGGCCTCAGGCTCCCTAAAACTGTCACCTGAAAAAGGATGCAGTGAGGAGAATGCAGTTTATTTATTTTGAGAGAGGGAGAGGAAGAGAGAGCGAGAGGGAGAGGGAACAAGTGGAGGGAGGGGCAAAGAGAGAGGGAGACAAAGAATCTCAAGCAAGCTCCACACTGTGAGTGCAGAACCCAACATGGGGATCAGTCTCAGGAACCATGAGATCATGACCTAAGCTGAAATCAAGAGCTATAGACATTTAACTAAGCAAACCAGGAGCGCCTGTAGCCTTTCCTTTTAAAAGATTTGATATAAAAGCAACTTACAGAATTCCTGCTCATATTTCAATGGGGAGAACTAATTACATGGCCCTGTCTAGGAGCAAAGGGGTTGGGAAATACAGTCTTTTTTCCAAGCATGGACTTGCCAAAGTCAATTTTATACTATGGGAGGAGGGCTACATATTTTGTTAGACAGTTAGCTGTCTTTGCTACTAATACATATTCATCATATTCAAAACAGTACTTAACAATTTTTCTTATAAAGGTTTTGCTAACTAGGACTATGTCCTCAGCCAAGATGGAAAACCACTGCTTTAGAAGTATGATGCCACATCCTAGGAGAAGGAATATAGCAAGCACAAAAATGCTGAGTAGTTGGAGAACTAAGTAAATGAATAGCTGACAGAGATAAAGGTCAGGGACACACAAAAACTGTAAAACACTGCAGGGGGAGGAGGAGAAGGAGGAGAAAGTACAATGGTCCCTACAATTTTGGACCTTAAAATGTCTTTAGGGAAAGGCAGTAAGCAAATAATATACAATCACAAAAAGTTAAAGTGCAATTATAAATGAAAAGCATAATATACTATAAGAAAGTTCAGGGGCATTTGGTGGCTCAGTCGGTGAAGCATCCAACTCTTGATTTCAGCTCAGGTCATGATGTCACTGTTTGTGATATTGAGCCCTGAGCCCTCCCTCAGGCTCTAGGCTGACAGCATGGGCCTGCTTGGGATTCTATCACTCCCCCTGACCAGCATTTCATCAGGTATTTTAGAGATGCTAAAAGACTGAACCACAGGATCAAACATTTAGAAAACTGAAGAAAATAAAAATAGACCTACAGGGATCCAAATAGTAGGAACAGCAGACGAGGACAATCAAATAATTATGTTTAAAGTGTTCAAGAAAAGAGAAAACTATCGAGAAATAAATGAAAGGGTAGAAAATGTTGTCAGAGAATTGAAAGCTATATAAAAAAAGAATACAATGGAAATTTTAGAACTGAAAAATAGTTGTGTTTAACAGCATATTGGACATGCAGAAAACAAGATTAGGGAATTGGAATACAGATTTATGCAAACTATCCAGACTAACGGCAGAGAGGAGAAAAAGAAAAATACAGAAAAGCGTGTACAGACATGTGAGACAGAGGGTAAAGATCTAACACACATGTAATTGGAGTCTCACAAGGAAAGGAGAGAGAACAGAGCAGAACCAGAGAGAATGGTTGAGCATTTCTAAAAACTGATAAAAAATGTCAGATCAGGAACTTAGGAAGCACTGTGCAATTCAATCAGTAATACAAAAAGAAACTCACAGTTAAGCATGTAATAGTCACACAGCTAAAAATCGGAAACAATGAGGAAATTTTGAAAACAACCTGATGAAACAATAGGGCCAGAGGCAGGAACGAGTTTGTCACATTCAAGGAAGAAATCTTAAACACCAGCCAAGACTGTTCAACTTTAGTTAAACAAACAAACGCAAACAAAAAAGAGGAGTAATTTCATACGAGGTTACAAAAGGAAGAAATAGCCAGAATTATATAGAATCCTCAAGATGCTAATGAGGTTAGATTTTATCTTAGGGCTATGAAGAGTCACTGAAGGATTTAGCTGAGGGATGACAGAATTAGATATAACACAACTAAAAGTTTATGTTTGCAACTCTGAGGAGAATAGATTGAGGGCAGAGGGGTGACAAACAGGGGAGACCAGAAATCTGGTTATCTAGGAACTAAAGGTATTTACAGTAAGACAAGGCACATTTGCAACAATTGAGGCGCAAGGTCAGAGAACAACTACCAGCAAGAATTACTTGATCATTGGTCTCTATGCGTTGAGTGAGATCTTGTAAAAATGCCTCCAGCCAGGGATACTGGGAAGGCTGAAATTGCTGGGCGGAGTCCAATGATCAATTATCAATGATCAAAGCTAGGGGAATGGAAGGCTGCCAGATGAGGACCAGGGGAACTTGATACGGCTCATTCCCCGAAAAGATATTGTGTCCATTATTTTGGTTTCATCCATATGATTTAAGAACTTTTGAGGCTACATATAGTCATCATGGGTTTAAAAATCTACTTGGGTTAATGGATTAATGGAAGTTAAGTAAACTAAAAATTGTTAAGCACTAGCATCAGACACTGGTGCACGTTTTATATATATCAGCTCACTGAACTTTCACAAATACCACGTGAAGGAGGTCTAACGCCCCTTATAGAAATTGAAGCTAAATTTAAATGATTTGTTGAGATTGAAAACAAGATTATGAAACTTTTTTAGGAAGGCACAATGCCAGGCTTCACTGACTTCGAAGCCTGTGGTGTTCTCACTGTATCTTGATCTGGAAACTCTTTAGATTTTCTTCACATCCTCATCATACTTACAGTATAGACTAAGGTGGGGGGTGGATTTGGGTTCCATAGCAAGTTGGGCTGGAAAGGATGTAATCACTGTTGTGTCAGGTTGTGGAACCACAGGGTAGGGGAATAAAGGGAAGGTGACTCCCTTTTGATGATTATTCTGAGCTTTATTTTTCCATCTTGATGAGTCACATATAATTTTATGATGACTTCTACTAACTACAGTGATAAAATATTAATAAGCCTATGTCATTCCACGGAATCAAGTCATCACAATGATGGAAGAAATTAAGAGATGGTTATAATATTTACTAACATTTCTGAAAAACATATAGAATCTTACCATCTTTCCCTGTTTTTTTTTTTTTTTTTTTTTTTTTATTTATTTTTTTTTACATGATCCCTGCTCTGACTGATTTTTTTTTTTTTTTTTTTTTTTTTTTTTTCATCTTTCCCTGTTTGTAACCATTTGTGATGGTGTCCGTGTATAAAACTCTACACCTGGCAATGTCCTCAGTGGGTTTCAACGAAGACTAGGCAGAAAATATGGAATGTATTAGCCAATTTTGTTCTTTAATTTAAAAAAAATGGATGTTTATTTATTATTGAGAGACAGAGAAAGACAGAGCGTGAGCAGGAGAGGGGTAGAGAGAGAGGGAGACACAGAATCTGAAGCAGGTTCCAGGCTCTGAGCTGTCAGCACAGAGCCCCATACGGGGCTCGAAATCACAAATCACGAAATCCTGACCTGAGCCAAAGTCAGACGCTCAACCAACTGAGCCGCCCAGGCGCCTCTCCAATTTTGTTCTTTAATCAAAGATTATGTACCACAAAAAAATCCTATGCATTATATAAGACTTACTATTTCTCTAGGAAGAAAACGAAGGATTGAAATTGAGGAAGATACAGTAATGCATGAAAATGCATTTAATAAAAATGACCTAATGTCTCTGCTACAGATTCCAAACTCCATATCTCATGAAGGATGACCAGTCTTGAGAAGAGGCAGGAAATTGTAGAATTCTTGAAAGGTAAAGATAGAAGCTCAGATTTTAATCTTCTAGCTCCTGAAACAGTTTGCCTGATTTCCATGAGAATCAGCAAAATTCCCATAAATGACCTGGATGTATCTTAGAAAAGACAGGGAAGTTCATGGAGACTTTGCCAGATAGGCTTCAAGCCTAACACTTACTCATTATCTGGGCACCATGATTCTTGGAGCATTAAGAAATCAGCCTGTCTGTAATGGGATTAACATCCCCACTCTGCCACTTACCAAACTTGTGACTTTTTCAAGTTTACTGGGATTGTATTTACTTCAGTTTAATAATGTGAAAAATGAAAATAGTAGTAGAGCCTCTACCTTGAAGTTACTATAATTGTCAGATCAGTTAATGTATCAACTGAGAATATTGTCTGGAAAATCACTACTGCATAAACATTAGATACTACGTTATCATCACAGTTATTTCAATGTCATTGTTAATATATCATCATAACCAACATTTCTTTGTTTATTAGGACTTTCCCTTTGGGATTTCTGTTTTGCTCACACAGACTGGTTAACTATTTTATTCTCTCTTTCTTAGCTGTTATTTTCTCCCTTTACTTTTCCATTTTTTTTTTCCCTCCCTCCCTGCTTTCCTTTATAACTCTATGCTTCAAATTATTTTACATTTAATATTTGACATACACAAAATATTCATAACTGTAAGTTTTAATGAAATGTACTAACTTCTACGTGTATGAAATACAATTAATAAACACTCCAATACCTACCACTTGAGTTGGAAAATAAAACATTCCCAAGATACTCTGGAAGCCCTTGCTTACTGTGCCCTGCTTCTACCACTCTCCATTCCGTTCACTATAAATTCACTAGTATCTTGAACTTTCTGTTTGTTGCGACCTTATGTATAAACATGTTTATCTCAATGTAATTTAATCAATGTATTGTTCAATGTTGCAGGAATCAAGACTATATACAGATGGGATTTTACTGTATGTAGTCCTTCATGTTTTATTTTTCTTCTCAACTTCATGACTTCAAGATACACTCATGCTCATTTTAGCTACAGATCATTTTTATTGCCGGTGAGCATTCCATGGTATAAATTTACTACAATTATCTGAACCATTTCATTGTCCAGAGGGCTTTGTGTAGTTCCTAATTCTCTGCTGTCATCGACCGTGTTCCCGTGAACATTCTTGTACCTATTTCTGGGTTCATATGTTTGAGAATTTCTTTAGGACGTGACCCTAATAATGAGCTCTTGGATAGTGAGGTATGCACAATTTTACTACATAATGCCAAATTGTTTTCATAGGAACCACCATCCCGACTAACAATGCATAAGAATATGGGTTACTCCAGAGCCTCGCTTACACTTGACGGTATCTCTCTCTTTCTCTCTCTCTTTTTTTTCTTCCTGCTACAGCAAAAACTTAAAAGGAGAATGACCTGGAATTCAGAATATAAGGGTTTATAACATTCTGTGGGGCCAAAAGGCAAGCATCATTTTTATCATAGTCAATTGACAGTTTTACCTTTTAAACTTCCAATATTTTTACAAATTTGGTAGATGAGAATATTGGAAAGAGTAGTTTGCAAAAAGTTAAATTTTTCACTAACATAATTGGCTACCCCATGATCAAGCACATAAAAGATAAAAAATATAATTCTTTTTGGCTAGAGGGTGGGGAACATATCACTGCTATATGAACACGTTGACAAGCTGGAGGGTGTTCTCTACAGAAAGGTTGGGGATCAAGGATACAGAGATAAAATTCTTCCACCTTGTGTTTTTGGAAATGGCATTGAGTCATGCCAGCAAAGCTCAGTGTGGAGGCTGACTTATCTTAGGAAGTTTTCATTCTACAGCTCTGTAAATCCAACGACAAAAGCTTAAAAAAAATCAGATAAAACGATTTTTCATTATTGAATATTCTGTTAATAACTTCACAGTATGCATGTTTCTAATCATTAAATGGATAATGAAAAACAAATTTATTGATCTATATTTAAAGTCCTTTTTAAGAAAAATTCCTGTGGTTTCCAATATTACAAGTATAGACTTTGGTCCCATAAGCACAATTTTGAGAAGGACTCTTTTGGTCTTTCCTAACTACAAAATAAAAGACTTGCAATGGAGAAAGTTAAGATGAGTGTGTGTGTGTATGTGTCTGTGTGCATATATATATGGTGGGGGACTTGGAGGGTAGACAACGACTGCTTGGGAAGCAAGAAGTCTTGCAAAAATTATCAGGCCCACAAAAATTCCATTTGGGCTGCCAAATTTGCATTAGTCCCGCCCACAGTTTGAAATGTCACCCCACCCTCTCCTTGCCATCTGCACTACCACCTACTGATTCCTATGTCTCTAGTCTTAGAGAACAGAAGCATCTGCCTATGACAGGCACATTCGGAATTGCCCCCCAAACACAGATTCAAATGAAAAAATTTTTAAAGTATATATGAAAGTCAGGATGTACATTTTAGAGTCAGAACTTTACCATCAGAAGGTTTTCAAGCTGGTTGCTTTTTCTCTGATTTTTTTCTATACTATAATAATACCATAAAGAGCATTTTTATGATGGATCTAAAATCAGGTAAGTTAGGAACATACAACCTGGGTAAACTTCTTTGCTTGCTGCTACTTAAGTGACACTGCTATTTTTCTAATGATTATTTTCCATTCATTAGTTATTCAATCAATACAGTTTTGAGCCATACAAGGATATGAAGAAAAAAATCAGTAAAATGTTTTCTCTATGTTTGAAGACCACGATCTAGCGCTATCTAGAAGATATATAATATACGGCATATACAAAAAAAATCTTAATTGTTTTGTGGCAAGGTTAGAGGGAGTAAAAAACAAAAAGGTGAATTTTAATAATTTTTCTCTCAATATATCCAAGATATTATCATTTCAACATGTAATCCATATACAAAGTTTTATTGTGATACTGTGTATAATTTGGGGGGAATATTATTTATTTTAAAATCTGGTGCAATATTTTACAATTATAGCACAAATCAATGTGGACTAGCCAACCACATTTCAAGGGTTCATGAGTCACATGTGGTTGGTAGCCTCTGCATCATCACTGCATGTGGACAGTATAGTTTTAGCAGAGAGAAGACATTTATTCATCATTCTAGAGTAAAGAAAATAGGAAATAAATACAATACCATCAAGAGAAAATGGGAGTGAGAAGAGGTATTTACAGCTCAGTTAAAAAGACTGGGAATGTTTTCCAAGAAGAATTTTAGGCCAGGGACTGATAATAAACAGGAATGACACTTGCAAAACAGAGAAGCACAAGAAGATAAGGAGAATTTTCCAGGCCAAGTGAGTAACTCTGAATTAAGTCCACTACAGGGATACATACGCAATAGCTATGGCGACTGATTTTATATAATAGATAAATTTTCAAGACATAATGGAGTATGTAGAACAGAATAATTCTGGGATCAGGAAAGAAGACAAGATTGTAGCCAAGACTTGAAGAATGGATAATTGTCTTAAAAATGGATGTGAAGTGTTGGGGAAGAAAGAGGGCTTCCCAGGCAGAGAGTTAAGCTTAAAGCTGTGAAAATGGCATGATAATACATGAAATTTGATACAGTTCCTTTAGGCCAAAAATTAAGGTGTTAGTGTTAGTGGCAGGAAATGAATCAAAAGTGTAACATGGGAGCCAGATCATGAAAGGCTTTGCTTGCCAGGATAGGTAGGAACTTTATTCCATAGATGATCGCCATTACTGAAGAGCAAGCCAGTGTCATGATCCGTGATCAGGCTGGCACAGTAGAGCCATCCATCTGCAATGGAGAGGCACATTCAGAAGGAAGGAAGACGTCAGGAAGAAATGCCATCTAGGTGGTCCACAGTCTCTTAAACTGCCTTGTCTCTATTATCTGGGAAATTTCAAATGTATTAACACTCAAATTCTTATTTGACTCTTGCCCGGTCATTTCATTTACAATCATGAAATTGTAGACTTCTGCTTATTTTAGTGTGTTAGTCACTTTAGGCTGCTGTGAGAAAATACCATAGACTGGGTGGCTTAAACAATAGAAATTTACTTTGTTACAGTTCTGGAGGCCAGAAAAATCTGGGAACAGGGAGCCAACATATGAGGGTTCTGATGATGAGAACTCTACTCCAAGCTTGTGGAGAGCCAAATTCTTCCTAGGTCTTTACAAGGAGGAGAGAGAGCTGGTGTCTCTCCATATCGAGATAGCAGCCCTACTAGATTAGGGTCCCACCCCCACAAATTTACTTAACCTTATTCACTTCCTTAAAGATTCTATTTCTAATAGAGCCACAGGGCTAGTTCAGGCTTCAACATAAGACTTTTGGGAGGACATAATTCGTTCCATAGCACAGCCTAACCAGACCAAGACACTTAGTCCCTATCTCTAGGTCCAGACCACTTTGGGTCCTGGAAACCAACCTGCTCCCTGGTAGGGATAATGTTGGAAAAGTCTAGAAACTGAGCAAGGCAGCCTAAAAACAGCTTCAAATCTGTTCTTTTTCTGTGTAAACCGATAAACTTGGTTGTTACATTTTCTTACATACGAACCTATCACATTCTAGGCACCGGAGTCCTATAAACCAAGAAAAGGCTTGCTTCTAGATACCCATGTTCTCACCTTGGTAACTCAGAATTTTTGCTTTGTCACTTTGCCATTCCTTATTTTGCGACTGCAGTATAAACCTGTCCTTTGATAAGAGAATCCAGTATCCTACAAGCTGGACACATAGTAACTTCTCATCATGTCTGGAATCGATAGCTCGAATCTAATTAGCTTTCAGGTACTGACTGTGTCTTAAGAATCCATATATATTCTTCAAGCTCTATCTTAAATACCACCTAGTGAATAAGTTGTTTTTTTTTTTTTCTGATTTCATCCATTGGAAATGACTTCTCTTTCATTTGAACTCTATTTTGATTTCTATATTGTATATACAAATATTGTATATTGTATATTTTGATTTGTATATTTGTATATTTTGATTGGTATATTTTAAAGAATGTGCTTTCACTATCCAAATTTTCTCTTACTCTTTTTTTTAAATAGGATTTGCAACTTGTAATCAACATACTACAATGTGATTTCACGACAGTGAAAAAAAAACTGTAAAAAAAAAAAGTGATTTCGCTTTAGGACAGGAAAGGTATATGTTCATCCTCCTTTGAGAGCGATCATCAACAAGTTTGCTGATGTACGAACATTTGATTGAAGACATAATAATGAAGGCAAGGAGCAAGCTACAGGAACATCAGGGGGAAAAAGTTTCCATGGGCCTTGATGCACATGCTCCTTGTCTTGGCAGAGGACTAATCATCAGGCCAGGGAGACTATAGAAGAGTAAGCAGTAGCTAATGAATGCATGAGACAGGTACCTAGGGACCACGTGAAGTGGAGCCTTCTAGGCCACAGTGAGAGATCTGGATGTTATTGTTATTGCAGGGTAAAACCATTTGTAGGATTTAAGCAGCAGACAGACATAATCGGACTTTTATAAGTATCATACTGACATGTGTGTGCGCGCACGCAAAACAGATTTGAAGTTGGCAAAACTAGAATAAGGGAGACCAGTTAAGAAACTATCACAAATGCCCATTCAAGAAATGACACTGGCTTAGGGTAATGCGGTGATAGCAGAAATGGATGGAAAGTAACCAGATTTTAATTGTATTTTGAACTCACAGACGGCCAAACGTGTTGATGGATTTGAAACTGAGTATTAGTTTCCGAGTGATGTCAAGGCTGAGGTTCAAGATTTTAAACTCAGCAACTGGGGAGAGTGAACATTTATTGAGATGGAAAAATCAGAAAGAGGAGCGGACTTGGGGTAATAAACCTAAGATTTCTGTTTTCGGTATGCTAATTTGGGGAGAGTATGCTAATTTTAAGAGTTTAATTTGTCATGCAAGTGGAAATGTTGAGCAGACAAGGGGGTCAAGCTTGTTAGAATTCAAAGGTGAGGTTTGGACTAGAGATACACATTTGAGACAAAGAGGTAACCTACGTCTATTCAGGTGTACACACTGTCTCCTAGATCCTTATTGGCTTCCACTGTGTTGTGGTTGCTCTCATGATTTCCCTACCGAAATGGGCTCTGACTCTTTGAAGCATCCTAATGACACTCCCTGAAGCTCTTCATTCCAGGCATTTGTACTTTGAGGTAAAAGACTTCCCGGTCTCTACTGGTCACACCACTCTTCCATTGCCCCGGTGCTCTTTCATCTAGACATCTCTTTCCTTTGGGGCTTGGCAAGGATCACAACGAATTCTCCAATCATCTTTCAGCTTCTTCCATGGTCAATCCAGGCAAGTGATCTATTAACGTCAAGTATTTTTAGTCTCCTCTGATAGAAGCTCAATACCTCCACAATGTTCTTCAAATTCACACATCTCATGGGGAAGGGAAAGGTATGTTTCCCTTTCCTTACAATTTCTCTCTTCTCTCTAGTCTGAAAACTTCTCTAGCCTTCTTCCACAAAGTGCCAAGACTCATTTTCTTGGTGTTTCTCAGACCTCACTGCAGATCTGAGCACTCCAGCTGGGAGGGCTGACATCTTAGTAGGCTAACGGAAGTTTACAGAATTTAGAAAATCCTTTTCTTTTCTGCATCACCTGGAATTTAGACAATTGCTTTGCAAGACATCCCCCAAATCCTACTTTTCTTCTTCAAAACCAAAGAGCTATTTCTTTTTCTTTAACAGCTTTAATTCTACCCCAACACGCACACACACGCATACAATAGCTGATTGGTAGAAGATTACATAGCAAAGAAAGATAAAAGAGCATAGCAAACTAACATGTTTCAAGGGTATTATAACTATTACATGTGTTAAGGTGTATGACAATTTCTTTATTCTCTTCAATACTTTATGAACTCCACCAGACACTGGTTTTGTTTCATTAATTTAGTCACTAATTTAAAAATATTTACTGAATCCCTACTATGGTCAAGGCACTGTCCTGGTGCTAAATATATAGGGGTGAACAAGACAGATGTGGTCCCTGGCCTCCCTAGGGAAAGTGCGAGGAAGAAAAAAAAATAAGATAATGGGATATCTAATGTAGCAGTGAGGATGCTTCCTTTCTAAAATTATAAGGAAAAAATAAATTTTTGGTAAGGACATTGAATATCTCACATAACGAAGGCGGAGCTAGAAAAGCGCCTGGATGATTAATTCAGGAGCTCAGCCACCTCATCATTTACAGAAATTTTTCATTATTTGCCATTTTTATGTGCATTGGCGAGTCCTTTTTGCCTGGATATCTTCAGGAATTCTGTAACAGCTGAGGGTGTCTCAGGTGTCAGATACCCTGGGGTAGTAAAGGGAGCATTCCTTTTAAGAGATACAGTTTTCTAGAACTGCCAAGGCTTGCCGCCTACCCAAGGCATCCTCTGAATTGTATGACAGATTTATGCCTAAACAGGTCAATTGGCAATAGTCCGGGATGACCATTATTGCCTTAAAATAACCAAGACTCATTCCTTGGAGGTAGGAAGGACCGGTTTCCCTTGAAAACTCTGTTCTTCTAGGTGATATGAATCAAATCAAGGTTCTGTCATCAAAGAAAAATGGCTGTATAATAAGCAGCTGGAAGTGTCTGCTATGTGAGTGACTGGTTTCGAAGGAGTGGGAGCTCCGAGAAATCTTGTTGAGATAAAATTGAGCTAAGATGTGACTGATGACAAAGACACAACCATGCAGAAATCTGGGGGAAGGCTATGCAAGGCAAAGTGAATAGCGAGTGAAATACACCCAAGATAGGGAAAAGTGTGATGTGCTTCAGGTGCATGAGAAAGACCATGTGACCGAAGTTGAGAGACCCGTTGGGACAGTGGCAAGAAGAGAGGGCCAAGAAATGAGCACTAAAGCTGAGGTGCTCAGAGGCCCCTGTAAGGGGTTGTTTCACTTCTATTCGAAAGTGAAAGTCATTGGAAAAGGTTAAACCTGGGAAAATTTTAAGTCATCTTAAAATGGTCATTCTAGTTGCCATATAAGAATAAACTACACTGAAGGGTAAAAACATTTAAGAAGGTAATCTAGTACAACAGGCAAGAAATGGCAACAGCTAGGACAAGAGGTGGTGAGAAAGAGTCAGATGCCAGGTTTATGTAGGAGTAATGCTGACACGACCCGTTAATGAAGTGCTTGTCAAGAATTAGGAAAAGAGAAAAATCAAACATAACGTCTAAGTTTGAGGCCCAAGCAAATGAGCTGATATGTGTGGGGAGTTCTCAAGAAGAAACTGATCTTGTGGGGCTGGGGGAGATCCAGAGTTCTTTCTTTGCATATGTTGAGTTACATAAGCCAGTTCCATGGTAGAAATATGAATACAGAGTTGGATATATGAGCCTGGATATCTGGACAGAGTTTTCAGCTGGAAACATAATTTGGGTAATTAGAATATGGATTTGATTTGCAGTTAGGGACCTGGGTGAGATCACCCAGAAAAAAGTTTGATGGAGAAGAGGGCTAAAACCTTAACCAAGGGCATACTGAAATGTACAGTTTTATCACATGAGTAAAGTTTAGCAAAGTAGCCTAGAGAGGAGCTAAGAATTTGGAAGAAGAAAAACCAAGACACTACGGCATCTAGAAATCACAGACAGAAGTGCTTCAAGGCTGAGAAGTAGTCAACTTGTCAACGCTGCAGAGTGGTGAAGAGAAGGCTTTAGGATTGACTAATGACTTCAGCAAAATGGAGAATTGTGACGACCTTGAAAACAGCCTTTAACGTAGTATATTTTCTATAAAGAATTGATGGGTAATATACAAAATCAATGTACAGAAATCTGTTGCATTCTTATACGTTAATAATTAAGCAGCTGGAATTAAGAAAGCAGTCCATTTACAATTGCACCAAAAACAAGAAAATACCTAGGAATAAACTTAACCAAAAAAATGAAAGACTAGTACTGTGAAAACTATAAAGTACTGTGAAAACTGATGAAAGAAATTCAAGACAACACAAAGTAAAGACATTTCATGCTCATGGGTTGCAAGAGCAAATGTTGTTAATGTGTATATACTACCCAAAGCAATCTACAGATTTAATGCAATCCCTACCAAAATACCAATTTTTTTTCCCACAGAACTAGAGCAATCCTAAAATTTGTGTGGAACCCAAATAGTCAAAGCAATCTTGAAAGAAAAACAAAAGTGGAGGTGTCACAATTCCAGATTTCAATTTATATTACAAAGTGGTAGTAATTAAAATAGTATGGCATTGGCATAAAAGAGACACATAGATTGATAGAATAGAAAAGCAAGTCCAGAAATCAAACCACAATTATATGACAGGTAATCTTCAACAGTGGAGGAATGAATACACAATGGGAAAAGATAGTCTCTTCAATAAATGGTGTTGGGAAAACTGGACAGCTACCAGCAAAAGAATGAAACTGATCCCTTTCATTAGCCATATACAAAAATAAAATGGATTAAAGACCTAAATTCGAGACTTGAAATGATAAAAATGCTTTGAGATATCACAGGCAGTAATTTTGTGGACTTTGGCTGGACCCACACTTTCTAACTATGTCTCCCGAGGCAAAGAAAATCAAAGCAAAAATAAACTGTGGGGACTACATCAAAATGAAAAGTTCCTACACAGCAAAGGGAACTAATCCACAAAACTAAAAGGCAACCTACTGAATGGGAGAAGATATTTGCAAATGACATATCTGATAAAAGATTAGTATCCAAAATATCTCAGGAACTGGTACAACTCAGCACCCCCAAAAAACCAAATAATACAATTAAAAAGTGGGGAGAAGACATGAATAGACATTTTTCCAAAGAATACATCCAGGTGACCAACAGACACATGAAAAGATGCTCAACATCACTCATCATCAGGGAAATGCACATCAAAACTACAGTGAGAGATCACCTCATACCCGTCAGAATGACTGAAATAAAAACCACAAAAAACAACATGTGTTGTTGAGCATGTGGAAAGAAAGGAACCCTCCTGCACTGTTAGTGAGAATGCAAACTGGCGTAGCCACTATGGAAAATGGTATGGAGGTTCCTACAATCCAGTAATTACACTACCGGGTATTTACCCCCCCCCAATACAAAAACACTAAGTCATAGGGAGACACGCACCCCTCTCTTTACTGCCTCATTATTTACAATAGCCAAGACATGGAAGCAGCCCACATGTCCACTAAAAGATGAATAAAGAAGAAGGGGTGTATATATATACAATGAAATATTACTCAGCCATAAAAAGAATGAAATCTTGCCATTTGCAAAGACACAGAGCTAGAGGATAATACTAAGTCGAAATAAGTCAGAGAAAAACAGAATCATATAATCTCACTTATATGTGGAATTTAAGAAACAAAAGAAAAAAGGAAAAAGGGGGGGGCGAGCTGAGAAACAGACTCTTATGTATAGAGAACTGGTGATTACCAGAGGGGAGGTGAGTGGGGGATGAGTGAAATAGGTGATGGTGATTAAAGAGGACACTTATGATGAAAAATAAAAATAAATTAAAAAAAAGAATTATTGGGTTGAAATGATACTCTGGTTTGCCTTTTTTTTTTTAATTTTAAAATTTAATGTTTATTTATTTTTGAGAAAGAGAGATACACAGAGCCAGAGCGTGAGCGGGAGAGTGGCAGAGAGAACGGGAGCCACAGAATCTGAAGCAGGCTCCAGACTCCGAGCTGTCAGCACAGAGTCCAACATGGGGCTCAAACTCATCAACTACAAGATCATGATTTGAGCTGAAGTCGGATGCTTAACTGACTGAGCCACCCAGGTGCCCTTGGTTTGCTTTATTTTCTATCTCACTGTTGTCCCAAATTCCAGTTGTGATTGAAGTCTAAAATGTAAACAGTTTTATTACAATATAATAAATCGTTTTTACTTTAATGTTAGCTTAATGATTACGCATTCTTAAACAGCATGATTTAACATATTGTTGGGAGTAATTCTCCATAGGTCTCTTGAATTTTCGTACAATTTACTAGTAGAGAACCTGAACAATTTTTGTTCTGGACTATTTTCTGGAGGACGTTTGTATAGGGAACGATTTTATACGATGAAAATAGTGTCTCCCTCTGGAACAAAAAGCTGGTTGTGTATAAGTAAATGTCTTCTTCTGGGGTAAAGGCCCGTCAGACTTCCTGTCCATTATAAACGATTTATCCCTAAACTCAGCATTCTTCTCCAATAATGTAACCCACACCCGCTGTGAGTAACATTTGTCCCTCTTCAAATCTTTCTGTATAGATTGGGGTGTAAGCTTAAACACAGATACTTTGGCATCAGCTGATACCATGAAAATAAGTTGTTTTTCTTTGACCAGAAGACTTCTGTCTTTTGTCAGCTGGCAACTATGAAATTGTGGCAGGCCAACTTGTTAGCTCACAAGTATGACAAAATTTCCAACCCTTTGCAGTACTTGATACATATATATCTATACTTCAGCCATCTAAGCTAACTGAAAACAACAATTTATTCCCAGAGTTTAATATTTAGCTCACAGTAAGTCTCCTGGGACATAAAGTGTTTGATCTATGACAACGATGCACTTCACGCCTTAACAAAATGATTTTGACTGCTATTTCTACCAGGAAAAGAGCCGTTACTTGCAAACATTTAGTTAAATGAGGCATCTTGAATGGAGAGCATATATTAGAATAGGATTTGTTAAGCTCTCCACAGAGTCTACCAAATTTTGGGGTTGATATCCAACTTTTTTTCCTCAACTGGACATAGAAATTATGTCCTGAAAAGCATACGTTAATTCCTATGAAGAAGCAAAAACAAAAGTACTGTCATTCTGTTGTAACAAATATTGCTTCAGTAATACATGATGATTTATTTCTGCCTTTCTCACAGACTCAGAATAATAAATTACAGAGCTAAAAGAGCATGAGTTCTAACTCCAACCTTTGTAGATAAACAAAAATTCAGACATGCTTCGGAAGTTGCTTTCGTTTGTTCCAATACCTGGATTGAATCTGGACTTTTCGATTGTCAGGTAATTTTTTCTTCAACAAGGCTTTATATCGTTGCCTGTCTTCTGTTCCCTGTTAATCTCTTACTGCCAAGGAGGAGGAAAGTTTTGAAAAATAATGTATACTGAGGAGGAGAATAATGTGTCAGGCAAAGGAAAGAGAAAAGATGAACTTTAGAGCTGAGGCTCTCCAGTCTTCTACGGCATGCTAGTGCCAGCAAATTCTACCGAAAAACAAATGACCCATAGTGGAATTTCATAGTTTTGCTCACTCAAAAAAAAATATTCTATTGTCTAGGAATACAGAAAAATCGTTATGAGCAAATCATCCACAAACAGGTGATGCTGGATACTGTGACCACCATCCCGACATCCATTTATTCCTTTCATTCGTTTCCTGGACTGGTCAATTAAGTGACTAAATCAAATTTGTGATTATTTAGCATAAAAGCTTGGAGCTTGATATAAACCCACACACTCCCTGAATGTTTTTCCTATACAACAGGTTTTTAGGCACAAAGAGATAGTAAGTGACAGGCCTTGTGCAACTAGAGGCACCACAAGACCTTTTACTAGACTGTGAATCAATTCAGATGCGTCATGTGTCTATATTTAATTGTTCCTTCAGAGAAGGTACAAATTTAAATTTTATATTTATTCTTAAGCCCAAGAGCAATCTTCTGTTTATCTGAAGTTCCAAAGTTGATGGTTAATTCTTCTCGTGGAGCCACTAAAAAGTGCACGAGGAAACTTTCCCTATCGTTGTTTCCTGTTGTTACATGTACTCTTGCTTATGACTCTGTGGAGTCAGCTTGACCATGAGAACGATTGATTTCTATCTCTAACTAACCATGAGAATTTTGTTTTAAATCAACTCCAATAAGCTTCTGATTCTACTCTTACTTTAGGGCTGTAAAGCTAAGCTATCCTATTAGCAACAGAAATAATATGATTCGTCAAGCTTTTGATATTTGGCTAGCAACTAGGAAGTTCATCCATTGCCAGCTAACCAGTGAGAACTATTTTTACTGACATCAGTCATTTCTATGTTTAAATGAGAAGCAACGGTGTGGAGAGTCTGAACACAGCAGTTAACAGCTGTTATGACAGAGCCATTTTTCCTTTAAATTAGCATCAGCATTATGTCCTATTGCTCGTTAAGATCTCTTCTGAGGTCTTTCTAAGTCTTTTAAATGCACTGGAATTTTACAGTTAAGAAACCAGTGGCAAACAGAAAAAAATATCACTTAAACCAACATCTACATGAACTCATCCTGATCTGTATGAACAGCTGATCTTTTTTAAAAAAAAATATGCAGAATTGTCATGTGTCATCTAACAGGAGTGAGTATATTAACATGCTCATTCCTAAATTTGCCATTAGATGCCACTTATTATTTAATAAGTGGGATTCAGTTTCACAGCACAGCTAAATTTAGAGGCAGTTTCGTTACTCATGAAGAGACAAACCAAAATGAGTTTCCCATGAAGAATTAGCTAAGTTAAAGTGACTCTCTATATGGTCACCATACATTATCCTTGCAACTTAAAAGCTGTGACAAAAAGCAGTGTTCTGTCTTGTGATCATCGTGTACTTGGTTCAAAGACTTGCTCCTTCTGTCTTGTTGGCCTTGTGACATCTTTGCTTTCATCATTGCATTCTGATGCCTCACTCTTGCGATTCTATCATTTCCTTATTAACAAATATAAGTGAGAATACCTTAATATTGTTCTTCTATTTTTTTCTAGGAAAATCTTGGCCAATTGCTTCCATTTTTATACCCTTACTCCTCTCGCAGCTGGTGCAATTCGCTCATTGGTTTTATGTCACGATAATACCAGTAAACAAAAAATGACTAAGTGACAGTTGTACGTACTCCTATTCATATTTTAAACTCTCTTGATATTATAGGCTTTTGTTAGAGTGAAGTAAAAAAGAGTTTATCTCTACTGCGTTGTTAAATTACAGCTAATTATATTTCTAAACTATCAATAAATGGATAATCTATTGCTCTTAGCCAAAACATTATTCACTTATGGAAATTTATGTAAGTGCTCTTTTCAAAATTAAATCATCAAAGGAATTCACTAAAATGGTAGCGAGGAAGTTATCTTAGCAAACCTATTTACAACTTAATAGGATCTTTGAAGAGATCATATAACTGCTCCAGACAGTTCACTTTTAAAATTAGCTTAAATTATTTGCAATAAACGCAAGTAGAGACACAATTCAAATTCACCTGTTCTGTTTACATTTACCCACAAGCATTTTTTTTCAATAATTCGAAGCAAATTATTAAAAACTGTGTCGTATACTTTGCAAATACTTGCAGGTGTTCGTAATCTATTACCTACTCTGCTATACTAGGCTTTCTTCTCAATTCTTACCTAATAGTCGGCCCCAAATGCTGCTGCTGTAAAATTAATTTTCTTAAATTATGCATCCTGCATCATTATTTTGTTGGGAAACATTCAGTGAGTCCAATTTTCTCTTCGACCAAGGACAAATGATTTAGACATGAAAACCGTCCATAATTTGAATCTAACCTCTTTTTCAAACCTTATTCCATTTTGCATTCTTTCACAGAATCCCACAGTCTACAGAACTAAACTGTAAGCTGTTGAGTTATTTTTTGGTCAAAAACACATTCAGGAATTTTAATTAGAGTTTACCTTACTGAGATAGTAACTTTTAAACTCTTTGATTGTGCTATACACTTAGGGTAAGCTGTCACATGCTCTTTTTTCATCTGATATATACTACTACTACTACTACTATTTATTTACTTATTTATTTCTGGCCGAGGTAACACTAACCATAGCAATGCTAGTGGATATACCACGACATGTTTTCCAATCTGCAGAACGTCATATAGCAGTCATTCGTTCTTTTCTGAAAACCGTGATGAGGCTACCACACTTTGAATTATCTTCAGTTTTCAAGTAAAGAAAGTTGTCATTTGCTTGATGTAACCTAAGCGGCAGTGGCAGAAATAGAATCTACATCTTTGGTATTAATCCAATGGGTGTTGTTTTGTTTTTTTTTCATAGTAGCAAACTGCCTCAGGATCATGTTATCAGATGAACATTGTTCAGTATCATCAACATTATTATTACATAAAAAAGGAAGACAGGCCAGGAATCAAAGTAGGATAATTGTTCTTAAGTAAATACTAAATATGATTAAATCAATACCATTAATTATATAATTAAATACATACTAATATAGCTCTTACCTAAGCAAATATGAAAAGTGAGATTAAAAATGTCATTCAGTTCTTGTGACACCTGCAGCAACATTATATACACTATTCAAACGTGACATGAAACGGAAAACAGGATTTTTAGGTCATAGCGTTCAAATTTAAGATCACAGGAGCTTAAACTATAGAAACAAGTAATAAACAACCAAATATGGGTCTAAACTTCAAGACTGCATGGTAATGGATGGGCACTTGATAACTTTTAACAATATGCCGTTCCCAAGAAGTGGAACGTAATTACTTCCAAATAATTGAAGTAAAAAGCCCCCACTCCTTACTGGCATGAGATATGGAGCAAGTTAATAAACCTCTGTCTCTCCGTTTTTTGTTTTTGTTTGTTTGTTTGTTTGTTTGTTTGTTTACTAATTGAGAGAGACAAAGCGAGAGAGGGAGAGAACACACAATAGTGGCAGGGGGCAGACAGAAGGACAGAAAGAGAATCCCAAGCAGGCTTCGCACCATTGGTGTGGAGCCCAATGTGGGGCTCAAACTCATGAACCTGAGCCCAAGTCAGATGCTTAACTGACTGAGCCACCCAGGCGCCCCCTGTTTCTCAGTTTCTTTATCCACAGAATCAGATAATGAGAGCACCTACCTCATAAAGCTTGTTTTGAGGATTGGATGAGGTAATTCATCTTATACAATCAAAATAATATTTTGTGATTAAACAAGATCATTGTGGACTCTGAACAGTGCCTGGTTCAGTAATGTCAGCCTTCAACACCATTATGTTCATAATTGAAAATAGTCATAAGGAGCATGTAAAATTAATACTTGTAAATTTGAAGAGGAAACATATACCCAAAGGTTATACACTTTCCAACAGCAGTTTCAGGTTAAAAAATAAAAGAACTAAATGTCTACCTGGAAATGCATAACTAAGTTGATTTCAATAAATCTAACACATGGCTGAAAAGGAGACACTTGAAGAAGTGAGCTGCTGTGATTATTAAAAAGTGAATTTGGAATTTATCAAGAATTATAATCAATCTAAACATTCTTCTTAAATGCATTACCAGATTTGTTCTATCATAGTGTGTGGTTATGCCTGAATAACGCACTTCATATTTTTAAAGTGTTGGTTTATTTTTGTACATTGACTCTACTGGATTTATCTAAGTGATAAAAAATCATAACTGAAACATAAAATGAAACATGAAAGTAATTAGTCTTAGCTTTTAGTTTGTTTTGAAATAAATCACTTTAAAAATAAATGGCAAAATGTCACAGGATAGACACAGGAGGGCTCAATTTCTAGTCAGATGGCTGAAATCATCGTGTTTATAAATCATCTCAAAGTGTAAGTACGACTTCTTATAATGCACTCTATGAAGACAAATAATACCTTTAAATATAAATTGCCCCATATTGATTAAATGAAGTGTTGTTTCGCAGAAATCCTTTCGATATTTGGAACTGTGATTGTGTTTTTCAATTCACCCTCTAGTGGCCTTAAGCCAATACTGCATTATCTCTTTCAGGTCACCAGAACCTGTCCTCTCTCTGGTTAACAGCTGTTTCACAGAACAAGGTTAAAAGATTTAGTCATACCTCCAAATTCATGTAGAACAGTTTTTTGGCCAGGGAAAGAAAATGGATTTACTTCCTTGCCTTAATTATGTTAACAGATTAAGGACTGAAGTCATGAGTTGTGCTACCCATTTATTCTTTTCTAATTAAGCATTTTTGTTGAGGATGTCATACCTTCAAAATGCACTCTCAAGATCCTTGTGGAGGGAAAAAGTAATCTATAGACTTCTGAATGTTCATCTTTAAATCTGTTTTATTTTTACATTTTTTGCCTTTGAATCAATTTTATTAAAAAAATTTTTTAATGATTATTTTTGGGAGGGAGGGAGAGAGAGAGAGAGAGAGAGAGAGAGGGAGGGAGCGAGAATGAGTGGGAGAGGGGCAGAGAGAGAGGGAGACACAGAATCCGAAGCAGGATCCAGGCTCTGAGCTGTCAGCACAGAGACTGGGGCTCAAACCCAGAAGCTGTGAGATCATGACTGAGCTGAAGTCAGACGCTTAACCCACTGAGCCACCTAGGCACCCCAACTTTAAATCAATTTTAAAATAAGAAAGTGGTAAAAGATTATAAACTTGGCAAAAGAAGGACAAATTTACACATTTTACTGATTTTATATGGAAGTCTGAGATAGATTTCAGTTTTCCACACAGTGGCTAACGAATGACAAAACATCCAACTTTTTTAAGTTCAGTCATTTATGTTAATATTATACTGGCTTGGGTTTTGTTTTTGCCATAATGTGAGTCAAGCAAATGTGAAATAGTCTTATTACTAGAATTACATAGATTCCCCACAACGGCAGAGAGTACACATACAAAGTGATTACTTGCAAACAGCCATCCAAATAACTTGTCATTAAGACCCATTAAGGAGAAAACCAGGCTGCAGAGATTTTTTATTTTGCAAATGACTTTTTTTTTTCAATAATTTTACGAGGGAGTTCAGAATTCAAATATTTATCACCTAGCAGAATCACTGATGACTATTTTTCAGACGAGCCGAAATGCAAACCAGAGCTTGTTATCCGGAGTTTTTTTACACAAGACACATTAAAAGAAAGGGCAAGACGTATGCCCGGATTTGCCTTACATCTGTTGCCACAGATTCATTTTTAACACTGCCCATTTTAACTCTCAGATGTGCCCCCATTGAAGATAATGATTTATATTGTTCCCTTAGCTATAAGACACTAGCAGCTCCCAAGTATAACCCATCAATAACAGCACCACTAAAACCTCCTACCCATTATTAGAAGTAGCCAGTACCAGTCAGCGGTATCCACAGCAAACTATAAAAACTCTCTGAGGAAAACATACGGGGGAAAAAAGGAATTTCTTGGAGGATATGAAGAGACAACTGAAGAGTCTGTGAACCAGTACACAGGGAGTAGCCCAACTCCTGAAGGCTAAGTCACAGAAATTAACTTAGGGTGCCACAAAGTGGCATTATGTGCCTCAGTTTCATGGTTTGTAGCAATTCTGCTGAGATTTCAGGTCCAAGATCAGGGACTGTGATCCATCTTTGGTCCTAGGTCCCTCCCAAAGCTGGGGAAGCTCAGGGCACTTTCACTGGCCGTTCCGCCAAATCAGCTACAACTGGGAAAGCAGAACTGGAGGGACCCGGCAGGCAAACCACAAATGTCCACCATGCAATGCTGTCGGGTCTTAGGAAGACATCAGCTCGGAGGATGGTTCAACAGTGAGAAATCCTCTTTTAGAACTTGAATTCATACTTAAGACTCATAAAGGTATTTATATCATTCTTTTTTATTTTTTAGCAACTGTTTTAAGTTGCTTTTTTAAAAGTTTATTTTGAGAGAGAGAGAGACAGCGCACGCGAGCCCATGCGCATGGGGTAGGGGCAGAGAGAAAGGCAGAGAGAGAATCCGAAGCAGGCTCTGCACTGTCAGCGCGGAGCCTGAAGCGGAGCTCAAACTCACAAACTGTGAGATCATGACCTGACCCCAAGTCAGACGCTTAACCGACTGAGCCACCCAGATGCCTTGTTTTAAATTTCTCCATCAGTTTGCTTTTGCAAATTCTGTCAGGTCAAAGCAAAGAGGCCTGTAATGAACAACTGCTATTTTCAGGTAAGCGCATTCATTACTTTTTAATTGATCCAGATCTTAAATTTACATCTTTATTTACAGATGCAGTGACTCAGGGACCAAATGAAAATATTAATATAATGTTTGGGATCCATACTTCTTAATTTGGTGTTCAATATCTTTCACAACCAATCCCAATCCTATTTTGACTTCTCCATCACACACATTCAACATCCTGGGAAATAAATCTCTTTATCACTTTTTAAAAAAATTGTTTTTCAACATTTCTTATTGCGAGACAGAGCATGAGCACGGGAGGGTTGGGGTGGGGCTGGAGTGGACACAGAATCCAAAGCAGGCTCCAGACTCTGAGCTGTCAGCACAGAGCCTGACATGCGGCTCAAACTCACAAATCGCAAGATCATGACCTGAGCCGAAGTGGATGCCTAAATGACTGAGCCACCCAGGCATCCCTCTCTTTACCATTTCTAAACATGTAAGGCATTTGGTTGATCCTTTGCCTTTGTGGATCTCCTTATCATATTCAGCTGTGATGTACCCTTCAAGGACCAGCTCAACTTCTACTTATGTGAACAATTTTAACTTACTATCTCAGGTCAGAGATGGCCATCTCATAACTGCCGGGCAACTGCAGTGTCTTGTATAAATTACATTTCATGTGAATTACATTTGCACAATAGCATACAGTTCTTAAGGGCCAGAGATAACTTCTCATTTTGTATATCCACGGCAGTGTTCCATGACATTTGTTGATTAAATACCAGTCCTGGATTCAGGTAGCAATAATCAACATCTACAGATAAACCAACATAATTGTTACGGTCTCTGCTTTTTAACTATATATATCACAATTACTTTCCTACCATGCCTACTAAGTTTATTTGAGAAAGTCTCCATATCTTTTAAATAACATTGGGATCTTAGCCAGTTAGGCCAATGAGCTCATATCTGTTTAGAGATTCAGAATGAGGGCACTACTCTCGCTTGACTCTAGTTGATGTAATTCAGTGTCCTTTTATGACCTGAAAACCGGAGTGATGATCATTTTAAAAATGACTTGTCCTGTAATTCCATGCCTTTGAATCATTCAATCAATTTCAGTGTTTGCATCAAACATAACGCAAAAGAGCACTTTCCTTTAGTTTCTTTATATCAGATAAGCTCTGTATACTGCTCCTAAATTTCCTGCAACATAGAGTTGCTGACAAATCATCAAACATTTGGCTGGTTTCATATAAATCTTTGAAAGAGCTTGGAAAAAATCCAAAAGCAACATACAATTCTCTTATTAAAAACATCTCTTGCTGCCTAAAGTTTACTCACATAACTACGGTCTTGGTATCTTCAAATGCTAGGATTTTTTACTAAAAATATGTACTATAGATGGTAATTGCAGATTCCTTTGTATTACCTGTACTGGAGTTGTCTGGTGCACAAAAAAACTATTTTATTCTACATATACACACATATAGTTCAATGATTTAATTAACCTCATTTTAAAGATAGATAGACAAATGATAGATAGATGTCACAAATTGTCCTCTGCTCTTAATTGCTGATTCTAAACTTCTACAGAAATAACTTTAAAATGACACTGAAAATCTATTAATTTGTTTTTATCACTAGCTATTAATGTTTGTTCATCCAGTGATGTTCCCCTCCTTCCAAGAATTGTCCAGTTCAAGTTTTGACGTCTATAGTTTTTCTCTATAAATTAAGATCTACAGATTCTTTGAAGGTGTATATGCTTATCCGAACATCCAGTCTAACCAATCACTTCATATAAGGATAGTTCTTTGTGACTTGACACATACACAGCAAATGGTTTAAAGCTGTGGCATTGTCAGGTCAGAAGTGCATCCAATTCTCTAAATTTAAGTGACACAGTACAGTTATTGGAAAGCATAGTGTTCATTTAATCTTCTATCAAAGCAAACGTATATGCTTTAAAAGTCTGAGGCACTATAATGTGCAGAACTGTGGCCAAGATCACGCTGTAATTACCCTAGTATTTATTAAGTATAAATATCAATATGCCATATTGTAGAAAGTTGCTACATTCACCTAAGTGTTATAAACTCTATGTTTATCTTTTTGATCAACAACTTGCCAATTATCATGTCCTGCTACTAAAAGAAAATGCATAATGTCAAAAATAAATATGATTCTTCCAACATGATGGCATCCTTAGTAACCCACCCAAAGGGTGCCCAAGGGCATTTCCTCCCCTTTCATACAATCTCTCTACACACATCTCTATGTCCAAGCTTTGGTGTCCAGCTTTTTTATGGGGGTTTCATTATAAACACGACTGACTGAATCATTGCCCACGTGAATGAACTCAGTCTTCAGAGCTCTTTCTTCCTTAGGGGTCAGGCTAATACGGGGCTCAGAGCCTCAACCCTCTAATCACATGATTGGTTTTTCCGGCCTGTAGAAACATCATTCTGAGTCACCTTCTCACCTTAAACTATGCAGGGGTCTACCACGAGTCACCTGGTTGGCATAAATTATCGGAGTCCACCATGAAAGCAAAACATTTCTGTCACTCAGGAAATTCCAGGGATTTGAGGCTACCTATCAGAAATGAGGGGCCAAAGCCAATAAAATTCTCACTATACACCACCCTAGCCCAAATCACTATTGTCTTTTGCCTGGACTAATGCAAGAGCTCCCTAACTGGTATACCTCTTACCCTTTTATTTTCTTACAACCCATTCTCCACACATCAGGTAAAGTGTTCCTTTTAAAACTTTGGTTAAATCGTGTCATTCCTCGGCTCGACACCTTGCAGTGGCTGCTCAATTCACTTAGAGTACAATCTAAGGTTTTACCAAGGCAAATAAGGTCCTACATGACCTGGCCCACCGCCACCTCCCTGAACTCATCTCCCATCAATCTCCTCCTCCTTCATTCTTTTGTAGCCATGACAGTTTTTTAGCTTCTCACATTTAGTGAACATAAAAAAGAACTCCGCAGTTATTCTCACGAGCTTCTCCCTTACTTCACCTTTGGCGTATTTCTCACCTATGGCACAACTCCACTTATTTGCATGTCATTCGAAAAATTCCACTGAGTAATCAACAGTCTGAATACAGCAGTCATCAGCCGAGATTATTAAGTATAAGCAATTGAACACATTTAAAACTTTAGACTCACTGGGGTGCCTGGGTGGCTCAGTCAGTTAAGCATCTGACTTTGGCTCGGGTCATGATCTCATGGGTTGTGAGTTCAAGCCCCACGTCGGGCTTTGTGCTGACACCTCAGAGCCTGGAGCCTGCTTTGGATTCTGCGTCTCCCTCTCCCTCTGCCTCTTCCCCATTTGTGCTCTGTCTCTCTCTTTCCCTCAAAAAGAAATAAAATGTGAAAAAAAAACCCATCAAGAAATCTAAAAAAATAAATAAAACTTTAGATTCACCATATTTTAAGAGGAAATTCTGATTTTAAAAGTGAGACATCGATTATTTTTTAATTGACGATATTATATGTGTCAAATTAACAAAAAGCAATCTAAAAATATTTTACACCAATTAGTGAATGTTTAAATGACTAAGCGCTCATTTACTGACTAAAATAATAAAGTATTATGGTTGGTCATTTGTCTTTGAAATAAGAGCACTAGATTAATATACTAGCATATGAGACGTTAAAGTGAAACAGGAATTGACAAACTATTTCTTCAAAGGCATAGATGGTTATTTTCAGTGTTGTACACAGTCAAGTTTCTGTCACAACTACTCAACTCTCCCATTGTACTGCGAAGGAGTCATACACAACATGTTAATAAATAGATGTGACTGTGATCCAAACAACCTTGTTTATCAAAACATGCAGTGGGTGAGACGGCCTGTGAGTCAAAGGTGAACTAGAAAGGGTATTATAGTAACTGATTATTTGTGCCAAGCATAATTTTCTTAATGCAGAGCTAAAAACAAGACAAAACAAACAAAAAAAAACCACCCCCAAACTACCCAAATCAACTGGATGCTGAAGGTCATAGGGGACTTCAATCAAATAGCCTGAACGTCCTCGTGATAAAATTTACCATAAATAAAATCTATCAGTTTGAAAAATGTAAATTTATTTTCAGACTTCCACCTCCAGGAAGATGGAGTATATGTGTGTTTTTAAATTTTTTTTTCATATTCCTCCCACTAATGACAACGAAAATTCCTAGACATTATACATAAAACAAAAATAAAAAACTCAAACACAGGGAGAATGCAGGCCAGCTTGAGATCTTGAGACCAGAAAATAAAGTATGATGTTAAAGAGTGGGTTTTCTTTTTTGCCTCATACATCCCAGACTGGATGCTGGAAAAGTGGCAACCTGGAAATACAAATGGGGCAGACAAAAATAACTCCAACAAAAGCCTGTTCTCTCTAGCTAAATGACTAGAAAATGGGCAGCTTAGCCAGAGAGAAACATTTTAAGCAATAAATAACTGCTCTTTGCCAGCCAAACACCAGAGGAAAAAAACCGTGGCTCCAGCTCTCTCCTGCATCAGCCAAGGAGGCAGAAAGTTTGTCTCTAGGTTGGAACAAGGTTCCCCAACCCACCTTCCTAGCGGTGCCAGAGAAGGCCAGGCTGGGAGCGAGGACTTTGATCTCCACTGGGCAGCAAGAGAGCGCACCCTTTCCACATTGTTCGTGGAAACCACATGGGAAGCCCGATCTTCCACTACTAGCTGCAGGGAAGGAACACCACTTCCCTTCCCCAATAGGATGATCTGAGACAAGGACTAGTGAGGAATCAGGACTTTCTCAACATCCTTGTGATAATGAGGTCACTCTTTCTGCCCGGAGGTCCCTGGGGGCCAGGACTCCTATCCCCCTCTCCCCAGTAGAAAGGAAGCACACACCTAAACCTCCAAGCCAGGGTGGTATCTATCAGCAGAGGCCAAGAGTGGAATTAGAATTCTATCCTACCCTGCAAAAGAAAGACCCTCCCATGTCTCAATGGAGGCTGAATGGGATGTTGGATTTCTAACCCTTTCTGGTAGTAATTAAGTGTTCGTCACCTCCTTTCCCTGATGCAGCAGTATCAGGCAAAGCCAACTAAAAGAGTCTTCTATGAAATCCAGAGTCTCATAATTTAATGCCTGAAATATTATATCATAAAGAGAAATATGAAGACCATAGTTTTATTTTAAAAAGACAGCAACATAAACATTGAGACAGAGAATTGTCTGACAAAAAGTTTAAAGCAGGGGTTTTTAAAAAGGATTCAACAAACATTACAAACATGCTTGAAACAAAAGCAAAAGGCAAGTTGCAGAAAAGAAACAGTCTCAGCAAAGAAACAGAAGGAAAAAGAACTGGAAACTGGAGAAAGGAAGTATGTGATTTCTGTAATTAAAAAGCCAGTGGACAGATTCAACAGTAGAATAAAGAGGATTGAGGAAAGAATCAGGGAATTCTAAAATAGAACAACAGAACTCACCCATTGGAACAAAAGATGGAAAATAGATTTAAAAAAATTAACAGAGCCTTGGGGACTGGTGGGACAGTGACACAGGATCTCCACTCCTGTCATTCTAGAAGTCCTGAAAGGAAAATGGAGAGAGGGCAGGATTGAAAAAGTACTAAGGCATAATGACTCAAAAGTAGACTCTAGAACAACGAGGAACTCTCAAAACTCAACATTAAGAAACTAAACAATCAGAAAATGAACAAAAGGCATGAAAGCTACATTAAGGAGAATTTCAGGAAGTTTAACGCCCTGATCCTGTTGGGAGTCAGAGTGAACATTAACCAAAAAGAGGAACTTTTTCTTTTATTCAGCGTAATGTAGATTATTTTTTAACTCTAATAAAAGTGTACTCAGTCAAATGCACCTGCAGAGAGCAACTAATGATGAAAAGCGCACGTGTGACTTACAGGGCTGTCTTTCTGCATATCAGTTATTTTGTTAATACCACCTTTAAAGGGTGTGTTTTACCCTGAGAACTGTTTCCTTTCAGACGATTGCTGTTACTGAATATAAAAGGCTGATGATGCTAGCAATAATAACAGTGATTCGCACCATAGCATTTTGCTATGACTTAAGAGAAAAAAATTACTAAGAAATATTTATTTTATACATGAAGGTCCAAGACTGCAAGGCATACTTCTGGTTTTATACCATTCACCTATCGGTGTGAATACACAGCATTGCTAAAGACTACATGGTCAGGTAATCCTTGGGGATTGCCTTGGGAATTTGGGGGAGCAGCTATTAGTAATATATTATTCAGCACTGACTTCTTTGGTTAAGGTTAGCCATTAATTTATTTCTACTGACAACTCCATGTAGACCAGCCTTGCTAAGGGTCTGTGTGAGATATTTGAATTTTACAATATCCATGTCTATATCTATACCAAGTTAAATAATTCTGTAAAGCTTCCCTGATAATATTCTCAACATTAAGTTATTATACATGAGTAGTCAGAATTCTGCTTTAAACAAAGATTTGGTCAGTAAATATGCTGACAGTTTTTCCGTATTTACAATAAATGGTCTAAGCTGAAAATATCTATCACGTAATGACCAAAGGGTAAGTTTTTTTTTATGTTTATTTTTGAGAGAGGGAGAGAGAGAGAATAGGGAAAGGGGCAGAGAGAGGGAGACAGAGGATCCAAAGCAGGCTCTGTGGGAGAGCCCAATGTGGGGCTTGAACTTGTGAGCTGTGAGATCATGACCTGAGCCGAAGTCGGACACTTAACCGACTGAGGCACCCAGGTGCCCCACAATTTTGCTAATTTGATTACACACACACACACACACACACACGTTTATATACACCCACATACATATATAAGTTGCAGACTTAATCTTAAATAACTAAACGTCCTTCTCCTAAAAGTAATTTCCTAAATAACCACAATACCAATGACTTAGCCAGAATGACAGTCCATCTCCCAACCTCTCCCACCTCACAAAAAAATGCGATCCAGAGAACCTATAAAGAGTTACCATTGCTGATGTGATTAAATTAAGAACTCTGCGATGGAGAAAATATCCTGGAGGATGTGAGTGGGGCCAATGTAGTTACCTGGATCCCTGAAGGTAGAAAACCTTACCCTGCTGGGGTCAGAGGGAGATGTGAGAGGGAAGAGAGGTGAGAGAGATGGAATGTTGCTGACTTACATGATGGAGAAAGGGAGCCAGAGAGCCATGAATGCTGGGGGCCACTAATGGCCGGAAGAGGCCAGGAAATGAAATCTCCCTTAGGGCCTCCAGAAAGGAATGCAACTGTGTCAGTACTTTGATTTTAGCTCCATTAGACCAATGTGGGACTTCTAGCCGACAGATCTTTAATAAATCTGTTGTTTTAAACCAAGTTTGGGGCAATGCGTTGCCGCAGCAATTAAAAAAAAAAAGATAACTATTTTCATCTGTAAGAAATGACAATCATTTCATGTAATCAATATGTAGTCCACATTACATTTTTCTGTAATTGTCTCCAAAATATCTTTTATAGTTATTTTTTTTCCAGATCCAACATCCAGTGGAGATTTACATATTACGTTGGTTGTTTTGTCTCTTTAGTCTCTTTTAATTTAGAACACTATACTTGCCTTTGTTTTTCATGACACTGACTGATTTACTGAAGAGTCCAGGTCAGTTGTCTTGTAGAATGTCCCTTACTCTAAATTTGTCTCAGTGACTTCCAGATAATTAGATTCAAGTCAGATAAATTCTTGGCAAAGACACTGCATAGGCAATGATGTATACTTTTTCATTCCTTCAAAACTTGAAGAGCATAATGTCAGATTAAAAAACTTGGCGACACTAAGTTTGATCACTTTTTTGAGATGGACACTAATTTCTTCATTGTAATAAGCTATGTATGTGCATGTAATTGACAGGTTGTCGATAGACCAGCATTTTGAGAGTTGCAAATGTCCTCTTCCCCAACAACTTTTTACCCAGTGGCTTCACCACTGATGGGATCAATTGACTGAAGATGGTTATTTTCTCATGTTATGATTCCTTCTACATTCATTAAAAGAGACATTTTTTGGTAAATATAAGCTTTTCTATTTCCCCCTCTCCCCCCACTCTCGCTCTCCCTGACTCTCTCTCTCTCAACAATAAGGTTACTTAAGGAACTCTTAATTCAGTGCATTAGAATCCATAAACCTCTTCAAATCAAATACTGTGTTCTTTAGAATCCCACTCATCTCAGAGAATTTCCTTCCTTGCAGGGATAATAGGATACCCCAGGTTACCTCGTACGTTTTCTGTTACTAAACTGTAATCAAGCACTTCTGCATGAAGAGGAATCTCTAGTTGCTTTTAAAGAGGAATAAAACGTAGAAACCAAGACCCAAGGGCTATGTGCCCTCAAAGCTCCATGAAATGGATGCTAGGTTATTGATTTTTCAGCTTTTTTCTTCTCTATACATTTCTAAGTATAGCTTTAGCTTCATCCCATATGTTTTAATATGAAGTATTTTATTGTCATTTAAAATTTTCTATATTTTCTAAATATTGTGATTAAATCATCCAGAAGATTACGGTTTAATTTTTAAACCTTTAAGGATTTTGGTGGGAGGTGTTGTTTTTGATTTCTAGTTCTGTTGGTCTGTGACTGGAGAAAATACTTTGTATTATTTCAGTACTTTGAAGAATGTGGAGATTTGCTTAGAGTAGCATATAATCAAGTGTGAACTTAAATGTGAATTGTATTTAACATAGATGTAGTACCTATTACTATTTTATTTAGGTGAACTTTCATAGTCCTGTTGTTCAAATCTTCTATACTCTTAAAATTTTATTTATTTATTTATTTATTTATTTATTTATTTATTTATTTATTTATATATTTATTTATTTTTTACGTTTTATTTATTTTTGAGACAGAGAGAGACAGAGCATGAACGGGGGAGGGTCAGAGAGAGAGGGAGACACAGAATCGGAAGCAAGCTCCAGGCTCTGAGCCATCAGCCCAGAGCCCGATCCGGGGCTCGAACTCATGGACGGTAAGATCGTGACCTGAGCCGAAGTCGGCCGCTTAACTGACTGAGCCACCCAGGTGCCCCCAAATCTTCTATATTCTTAATGAGTTTTATCTATTCTATTAGTTTTAAAGGGATTGGTGTTAAAATCTCCAACTACAAATGTGGATTTTAGTTTTATATATTTTTGTTTTATATATCTTGAGGCAATGTTATCAGGTATCCACAAATCTAGGATTGCTATATCTTCCTAGTGAATTGAACCTTTAATTATGAAATACTGCTTTTCTGATGGTAATGACTCTTGCCATATATGAGTAGACTTTTATCAGCTTTTTAACGTGTTTGCATGTTTAAAACAATTCTTTTATGGAGGACTCAACATGGTGGAGAAGTAGGGGAAACTGAAGCTCCCTCCTCCCTCACACACAGCAGTACTGAGGTGAGACTTGGAATTCCAGGAATCTGGGCTGCAGAGCGACAGAAACTTCTCCAAGGGCCCACGGGGACAACTTGGCGGCCCATAGGTGTGTGACTGCGAATTGGAAGAGATAAAATGGGCTGCATAAGCAGGGAGGGGAGGGATCCCCTTCTGTGGAGGGACAAAAGGAAGAGAAAGAGAGACTGTGGAAGTGTAGGATTATATGTGGACAGAGAAAAGGCATGGACCGGGAAATAGAAAAAAACGGAGAATGAACCAATTTCTAACTGATTCTAGGGTTGTGGGGCTTTCTCTAGACTGGGGACTGCCACCCTGCGCATGTGCCTCCAGGAAGAGGAGAGCCAGTCCCGGGCACAGTAGTGAGATCAGAGGTGCAGCTGGAGAGCGCAGTCCCCTCCCTTATGTGCTGTGGAAAGAAGATACAAAGCTGCTCCAAAGTGCCTGCCAGATAGAGGCCCTTAGTGGACTGGCTGGTGGAGTGGTTCTGCCCAGAACCGAGGAGCACAGAGTGGGAACCTTTAAGACATTGGGATTTGAATCCCAGCCATGCGCCTGGAAGGCTTGGGGGCTGTGGAGCAAGACAAACCGGCCCACTCGTGCCAGCATGGCACTGTGAAGCCCTTTGTCTCCTGTCTGAGTGGAAAGGCACTACCCCAGAAGATGGCACAGAGAGTGAGATTCTTTAAAACATCGAGGTTTGCATCCCAGCTGAGTGCCGGGAGGCAAAGACTGTGGAGTAAAGCAAACCAGTCCGCTTATGCCCGTGTGGCACCATGAGGATGGCCTGAACAGAGTGGTCTGCGACACCTGGTTTGGGAAGGAGAGACTGGAGTGTCACTATTTTTCCCCCATAACCAACAAGGTGTTGCTTCAGGGAACAGACAATGGGCCCACAGTGAAGGCAGGACCCACTTACACCAAACCATGCCCCTCCATGCCTGGTAGCAGCATATCTACTGCAGCAAGGTTGACACTGACCAAACCAGATGGCCCCTCCAGACCAGCACAGTCACCCTTTCCAAGGCAACATCAGATACTGGTCCAGCAGTTTTGATTTTCTGATGTGATTCTTGGTCAATTCTTATTATCTGTGTGTGTGTGTGTGTGTGTGTGTATTATTATTATTATTTTTTTCCCTTCCTTTTCTTCCTCTTATTTCTTCCTTTCTCTATTCTGGTTATTCTGGCTGTTGGTTTGTTTAAGCCAACATTTTTAATCTATTATTTTTGAACCTCTTCTATATCTCCTTTATTTTCCTCTCTCTCTCTCGATAAAGCTGTATAAGTTCTCTGATTCTCTACCTGATCATTTTTTTTTTATTTTTCCCTACCCCTGTCACTTCTCTCTTTGTATGGGATATGGTTTCTTACACACACACACACACACACACACACACACCCTTTTATACAAATCTTCCAGGGTTACTTCAACAAACAAATCAAAGCACACCTGGTAGAAGCTGTAAACCACCACTACGAGTAGCGAGAGAAAGCAACTAGAGTCACAAGAGAGCATGCAACACACTCCAAAAACACCTCCTGAAGGTCCAGGCCCTGGAAGTTTATGACCCCTTTTTAGTATAGTATGCTTGCAGGTGCAAGACACATAACAAGCTATTAAAACACATAAGTGACAGTAAAGTAGCCCAAATGACAAAACGGAAGAATTATCCTCAAAACAAATTCCAGGAAGAAATGACAGCTAGAGAATTGCTCAAAACAAATATAAACAATTTATCTGATCGAGAATTTAGAATGAGTCACAAGATTAATAGCTGGACTTGAGAAAAGCATAACAGACAGCAGAGAATCTATGGCTGCAGAGATCAAGGAGCTAAGAAATAGCCATGATGAATTAAGAAATGTTGTAATGAGGTGCAAAATAAACTAGATACAGTGACAGCAAGGATGGAGGAACCAGAGGCAAGAATAAGTGGAGGGAAGAAAACATTATGGGAAATGATGCAGCTGAGAAAAAGAGAGATGAGAAAATACTAGACAACGGGGAGAATCAGAGAACAGAGTGATTCAATGAAATGTAATAATACCCCTATCATAGGAGTTCCAGAAGAAGAAGAAGAAGAGAGAAAGGGGCAAAAGGTTTACTTCAATAAATTATAGCTGAGAACCTCCCTAATCTGGGGGAGGAAGTAGATATCCAAATCCAGGAGGCATAGAGAACTCCCTCCAGATTTAACAAGAATAGGTCTTCTCCATGGCATATCATAGTGAAACTGGCAAAATACCAAGATAAAGAGAGAATTCTGAAAGCAGCTAGGGACAAATGGACCCTAACTTACAAGGGTAGACACATAAGGGTACTATCAGACCTGTCCAATGAAACTTGGCAGGCCAGAAGGGAGTGGCAGGAAATATTCAATATGTTGAATAGGAAAAATACGCAGCCAAGAATCCTTTATCCAGCAAGACTATCATTTAGAATAGGAGGAGAGATAAAGGCTTTCCCAGACAAACAAAAACTGAAGGAGTTCATGACCACTAAACCAGATGTGCAAGAGATCCTAAGGGGGACTCTGTGCATGGAATGCTGCAGAGACTAAAAAGAACCAGAGACATCACTACAAGCACAAAACCTACTGATAACACAATGACACTAAATCCGTATCTTTCAGAAACAACTCTGAATGTAAATGGACTAAATGCTCCAATCAAAAGACATAGGGTATCAGAAAGGATAAAAAAATAAGAACCATCTATATGCTGTCTAAAAGAGACTCATTTTAGTTGTGAGGACATCTTCAGATTGAAAGTGAGGAGATGGAGAACCATCTATCATGCTACTGGAAGTCAAAAGAAAGCTGGAGTAGCCATACTTATGTCAGACAAACTAGATTTTAAATTAAAGGCTGTACCAAGAGATGAAGAACGACATTATATCACAATTATGGGGTCTATCCATTAAGAAGAGCTAACAATTGTAAATGTTTATGCCCTCAATTTGAAAGTCCCAAATGTATCAATTAATCACAAACATAAGCAATCTTATTGATAAGAATACAGTAATTTCAGAGGACTTGAATACTCCACTGACAGTAATGGACAGGTCATCTAGGCAGAAAATCAATAAAGAAACAAGGACCTTGAATGATACACTGGAGCAGATGGACTTGACAGATATATTCAGAACTTTTCCTCCAAAAGCAGAGTGCATGTTCTTCTTGAGTACACATGGAACATTCTCCAAGACAGATCACATACTAGGTCACAAAACAGTCCTCAATAAATATAAAAGAATTGAGATCATACCATGCATATTTTCAGATCACAATGCTATGAAACTTGAAATCGACCACAAGGAAAAATTTGGAAAGCCTCCAAATGCATGGAGGTTTAAGAACATCCTCCTAAAGAATGAATGGGTCAACCAGGCAATTAAAGAAGAAATTAAAAAATTTATGGAAGGAAATGAAAATGAAAACACAAGTCCAAACCCTTTGCAATGCAGCAAAGACAGTCATGAGAGGAAAAGACACTGCAATCCAGATCTATCTCAAGAAACAAGAAAAATTCCAAATATAAAACCTAATCACACACCTTAGAAGCAGTACAGCAAAGAAACCCCAAAGCCAGCAGAAGAAGAGAAATAATAAAGATCAGAGCAGAAATAAACAATATAGAATCTAAAAAACAGTAGAACAGATCAATGAATCTAAGAGCTGGTGTTTAGGGAACACACACACACACATACACACATACACACACACACACACACACACACACACACACACACACACACACACACACACAAACCTTGATAAACCCCTAGCCAGACTTCTCAAAAAGAAAGAGAACCCAAATAGATAAAATCATGAATTAAAGATAGATCACAATCAACACCACAGAAATACAATTATTAGAGAATACTATGAAAAATTATAAGCCAACAAACTGGAAAACCTGGAAGAAATGGACAAATTCCTAGATACCCACACACTACCAAAACTCAAACGGGAAGAAATGGAAAATTTGAACAATCTATAACCAGTGAAAAAATTGAACCAGTTATCAAAAATCTCCCAACAAATAAGAGTCCTGGCCCAGATGGCTTCCAAGGGGAATTCTACCAGACATTTAAAGCAGAGTTAATATCTATCCTTCTCAAGCTGTTCCAATAAACAGACATCAAAGGAAGGCTTCTGGATTCATTCTATGAGGCCAGCATAAACTTGATTCCCAAACAGACAGAGACTCCACAAAAAAAGGAGAATTACAGGCCAATATTCCTGATGAACATGGAAGCAAAAACTCTCAACAAGATACTAGCAAATCAAATTCAACAGCATATTAAAAGAATTATTCACCATGATCAGGTGGGATTCATTCTTAGGCTGCAGGGCTGGTTCAATATTCCCAACTCAATCAATGTGATAATCATGTGAACAGAACAAAGGATAAGAATAATCCTCCAACACGTGCAGAAAAAGCATTTGACAAAATACAGCATCCTTTCTTAAAGAAAGTTGGGATAGAAGGAACATACCTTAACATCAAAAAGTCATATATAAAAAGCCCATAGCTAATATCATCCTCAATGGGGAAAAACTGAGAGCTTTCTTCTTGAGATCAGGAACACGACAGGGATGTCCACTCTCACCACTGTTCTTTAACATAATGTTGTAGTCCTATCCTCAGCAGTAAGACAACAAAATGAAATAAAAGGCATCCAAATTGGCAAAGAAGTAGTCAAATTTTCACTTTTTGCAGATGGGATGATACTCTACATGGAAAACCCAAAAGGCTCCACCAAAAAGCTGCTAGAATGGATACATGAATTCAGCAAAGTCACAGGATACAAAATCAATGTACAGAAATCGGTTGCATTTCTATACACCAATACTGAAGCAACAGAAAGAGAAATAAAGAAATCGATCCCATTTATAAGTGCATGAAGAACCATAAAATACCTAGGAGTAAACCTAACCAAAAAAGGTAAAATACCTGTATGCTGAAAACTACAGAAAACTTATGAAGGAAACTGAAGAAGACACAAAGAAATGGAAAAACATTCCATGCTGTGGATTAGAAGAACAAATATTGTTAAAATGTCAATACTAACCAACGCAAGCTACAGATTCAATGCATTTTCAATCAAAATTGCACTGGCATTCTTCTCAAAGCTACAACAAACAATACTAAAATTTGTATAGAACCACCAAAGACCCTGAATAGCCAAAGTAATGTTGAAAAAGAGAACCAAAGGCATCACAACCCTGGACTTTAGCCTCCACTACAAAGCTGTAATCATCAAGGCAGTATGGTATTGGCACAAAAACAGTCACATAGAGCAATGGAATAGAATAGAGACCCAGAATTGGACACACAAATGTATGGCCAACTAATCTTTGACCAAGCAGTAAAGGGTATCCAATGGAAAAAAGACAGTCTCTTTAACAAATGGTGCTGGGAGAACTGGACACCAGCACACAGAAGAATGAAACTGGACCACTATCTTACATCACAACAAAGAAAAACTCAACGTATGAAAGACCTAAATGTGAGACAAGAAATCATCAAATCCCTAGAGGAGTAAACAGGCCACAACCTCTTTGACCTCAGCCACAACAATTTCTTGCTTGACACACCTCTAAAGGAAAAGGAAATAAAAGCAAAAATGAAGTATTGGGAATTCATCAAGATAAAATCTTCTCTACTGCAAAGGAATCAATCAACAAAACTAAAAGGCAACCAACAGAATGGACAAAGATGTTGGCAAAGAATGTATCAGGTAAAAGGTTAGCACCCAAAATCTATAAAGAACTTACCAAACTCAAAACCTGAAAAACAAATAATCCAGTGAAGAAATGGGCAGAAGACATAAATAGATACTTTTCCAAAGAAGACATCCAGGTGGCCCACAGACACATGAAAAATGCTCCACATCATTCATTATCAGGGAAATATAAATCAAAACCACATTGAGATACCACCTCACACTGGTCAGAGTGGCTAAAATTAACAACTTGGGAATCAACTGATGTTGGCAAGGAGATAGAAAAATGGGAACCCTCTTGCTTTGCTGGTGGGAATGCAAACTGGTGCAGCTGCTCTGGAAAACAGCGTGGAGGTTCCTCAAAAAATCAAAAATAGAACTACCCTATAACCCAGCAATAGCACTGCTAGGAATTTACCCAAACGATACAGGAGTGCTGATTCATGTGGGCACTCATACCCCAATGTTTATAGCTGTGCTTTCAACAATAGCCAAATTATGGGAAGAGCCCAAATGTCTACCAACTGATGAATGGATAAAGAATTGGTTTATATACACAATGGAATACTACTTGGCAATGAGAAAGAATGATATCTTGCCATTTGCAACAATGTGGATGGGACTGGAGGATAAAATGCTTAGTGAAATAAGTCATTCAGATAAAGACAGATATCATATGTTTTCACTCATATATGGAACTTGAGAAACTTAACAGAAGACTATGGCAGAAGGGAAGGGGAAAAATAGTTTCAAACAGAGGGAGGCAAACCCATAAGAGACTTAAATACAGGGAACAAACTGAGGGTTGATGGGGAGGGGAGGGGTGGGGAGGGGAAAACGGGTAGTGGGCATTAAGGAGGGCACTGGAGTGTTGGGATGAGCACTGGGTGCTATATGTAAGTGATGAATCACTGGAATCTACTTCCCAAATCAAGAGCACACTGTATACACTGTATGTTAGCTAACTTAACAATAAATTATATTAAAAAAATTAAAAAATAAAACATTCTTTTACTTCTGATCTTTATATCTGTTTCAAAAATGTCTTCTGTAAACAGCATAGGTGGTTTTTCTCATCTTTAAAAAGTTCAGTCTGACAAATACTTGTCTATTCATTTGGAGCGTTTAACCTACCAACATTTACTCTAACTACCACTATATTAGAATTCAAATCTACTACCTTGTTCTTTATACTCTATGTGTGTCTTTTGTCTTTTTCGTCATTCCCTAATGTATTTTTTTCTTACTATATTGTCTGCTTTGTTAGACTGTTAAGTACATATTCTTTTAGTGGTTACTCTTGTGATTACATTGCTGACTTATTAAAGTCTAATAGAAACTAATACCCAGAATTTCCTAGACAATGTAAAGACAGTGGAATGTTTTAACAGAGTTTATGCCATTCTTGCTTTATGAATTGTTATTAAAAGCATTTTAAGCTCTGTAAAACGTTTTTATTGTTTTATCGAGTCAATGTTTTTTCAGATTCACCTGTATTATTTAGGCTTCTCATTGTTCTTTATTTCTCTTGTATCTCCAAGCTTCCTTATTGAACCATTTTTGTATAAGCAGAGCCTTAAAGCATATCTTAGAGGTAATTACTGAGACAACAACTGTGTAAGCAAATGATTATGAGATATAGTAGGGATATGGAAAACAAGAGATGGAAAGCAGGAAGTTTAAAGAACGGGTAAGATAGCCACAGAAAGGTCTATTTGTAAAAGGGCTTCTGATGCTTTGTAGCTGACTGCTGGCTTGCAGGTTTAAGACACTTAAATCATCCAAGACTAGGAGTCAACTTTAAAACATAGATGAAGCACTCAATTGGGACAAAACTGACTTTGAACCATGAGAGAACTTGGTCCAAGGCTAGTTGGACTGACATGTTGTGAAGAGTATTATTTCACGTAGATTTCCTTCTACTCTTTAGAACTTACCGATAAGCCCAAAGAAGGAAATGGCTAGGAAAAAAAAAAAAGGCAAAAGAAGAGATAGTATATTTACTTTAAATCCATTTAGCATGTGGATTCTGAGACAGACAGTCCTTAATATTTTTATCCTTCCTAGCTTTTTGATCGTAACCAATTGTCTCAGTTTCTGATCTGTTCATTTCCTCAACTAGATAATGATATAATGAAATTGATTACCTTCCCGGGTTCTGAGGAATAAATGAGATTATTCATGTAAAGTGATAATAGGTGGCTTGTGCCCAATAGGAGCTCAATAATGTCTGCCTACCACATTCACACATATAAAAATGGTTATGTGTGCATGTGTCACCCAAATATAGAAGTTTTTTGTTTTTATGGCTCATGAGTGGTCTAAAGGAATGGAGGGCAATATGAACGGGAGGACCCTGATACACAAAGAAGAACTCAAATATGTACTGGATGGTATTGGTAACGCTCTCAGATCCCCATCTCACATGGTATTGGTAACTGACCAGCATGCCCATTCACCCGCTGCTGTGTGTGTTAGTGGGTATCAACTCACATCTGCCCCCTGCAACCTAAGAAGTGATGAACTGTAGTCATCTTGCCTCAAAGGCTGCCCCTCACCCAGGCCTGGGAAGACCGGCACGGGAACATACAATGGCTGCTCCCCTTGCTCAACATGGAAATAACTTGTTGGTCTATTCCCTGCTCAGAGCCTCCTCTGGGTCTCAGACTAAAACTAGTCTATAACTAAGACCACATTCCTGCTCTATCCTTCTTCCATCATTTCCCTTTTCCTAAAACATCATTTGAACAAGAATCCTCTATCTCAGGATCGACTTCCAAGGGGAAAAACTTAAGACAAAAGGAGATACAAAAACAAATCTCAGTAGCCTTGAGGGTAAGTGGAGAATTTTTTTCCCCAGGATCCAGATTAAGTGGTCTAAGACATTAAGCACATAGAAACATCCTAAGAAATATTTAATGGACATTATTTCCACTCTTCAACTAACCATAGTCTTGCATGTTACGAAAAACCTTTGCTTTTTATTATTGAAAGTATTATTCTTATTAAATTACACTTTAACTCACTCCAGGGTCATGCTGTGCCCTCTCCCTTTGGAAGTGGCAGTGTTGATGTCTCTACTGGCTTGTCTAATGGTAACAATAGGAACAAAACATGCTGACATTTCTTGAGTACTTGTACTTCCCAATAGCTGTTGGAAGTCATTACATGGATTAATTCATTTAGTCCTCATAATTGCCTTATGAGTTAGGGATCATTATTTTCCCAGTTTCAAGGAAAATAAAATAAGGCACAGAATTATTAGAGGCAAATTTTCATGCAGTAAGTCAATAAATGTTGAGGCGCCTGGGTGGCTCAGTCGGTTAAGCGTCCAACTTTAGCTCAGGTCATGATCTCACAATGCAGGGTTTGAGCCCTGCGTTGGGCTCTGTGGTGACAGCTCAGAGCCTGGAGCCTACTTCTGATTCTGTGTCCCCCCCCCTCTTTCCCTCCCCCACTTGTACTCTGTCTCTCTCAAAAACAAACATTAAAAAATTTTTTTAAATGCTAATTAAGCTAGCTCTTCCTATTTTAGCTCTTCCTATTCCTAGCCTTTTTTTTTTTTTAATTCATTCTCAAGTTAGGTACCATATACAGTGTATACAGTGTGCTTTTGGTTTTGGGGGTAGATTCCTGTGACTTATTGCTTACATACATACAGCCAACTTCTCAATGTCAGAGTTCATAGAAACATTAGGATTCAAACTCAGCCTTTCTGAACCAGAGCTCATGTTTTTAACCACTGCCCTCTTACATTCCATATACTTGGAGAGAGTAGCGGTGATACAACGGCTCCTCTAGGTGCTGGGAAAGTCAAGACAACAGATTCCCTCTGGAACTTAGGAAAAAGGAACATAGCCCTGCCCACACGTTGATTTCAGTCAATGAGATCCATTAGACTTCTAACCTACAGAAATGCAGGTAAAAAATTTGTGCTATTTTAAGCTGGCAAATTTGTGGTCATTTGTTACAGTAGGAATAAGAAGCTAATACAGAGGTTCACTGAAATGATATGTACCAGGAACTGATCCAGGTACACAGCTGGAACACAGACCTAATCTCTAAGTACTAAGTATCATTATTATTGGTGTTACTGTTATTATTTATCATTAATGATATCGTTCTGAATGTCTGAGAAGGCCTCAAAGACCAGTTGAACCATGGATTGGTCTTGAAATACTAACAAGCAGTAAACAAAGGGAAGTGCCAGATAGAAGGAAAAATGTTGGCAAAAAATATAACAACGGAGCAACACGAGATTGACTGATTACCGGGTGTTGGAGGCCTTCAGTGACAAACTCCATTCTGTTGGAGACTTTTACAGCTGGTGATACATTGGAAACTGTTTTCAAGCATTTAATCTGGTACATAATTAACTGACAACAGGAAAAGTTCAGGAAAAGGATACGGACTCCGGTATTGAGGTAGGAATGTGAACTAAGGAAGTGCAGTGGAAGGAGAAAGAATGGCATGGATAGGAGTTTCCTAAGGACTGGCATTGTGTCTGACTGTATTGGGCACAATAAAGAGGGTGTAGCAGTAATGGTCACTGCATATACACTATACATTAAGCAAAGGAATCACTTATTAACAAGACTCAAAACATGGCTTATGTCTCTAATGTAAATGTTAATCCTCCAGGTTCTGGGTTAACATCTGACATATTTCTTTTATTCTAAATGCACAGGTCAGTGTTTCCACGTAGGCTCAAAAATATTTATTTTTGATGGATTTCATGATACTCTTCCAACTTAAGAATGAACTAGAGCTCTGCGGAGAAGCCAGAATGGAAGATTATTTGAATACCTAGCAAAAGGTCACAACTGAATCCTCAAGTGTGGGTCAACAAAATCTTACCATGTAGTCTATACAATGAAAAGCTGTGAATGGTTGACCCGGTGATTTCTAAGGTTGTCCAGAATCTGAACTTCAATCTTCCCATTTTGTGACCAGTGCCCTTAGAAATATTAAACTAATAATTGTTAATGATTAATTACCACAAAATAGATCTATCTCCAACCTTGCGGTGATTTTTAATTACCACGTGTAAATCTTAAGGAGGCAGACACTGAAGGAATGAAAGTACTTGGAATAATGGTTTAGAAAAAAATAAGATGTTATTTCTGTATTAGCAAGGATTCAAATGCTCTTATATGTTCTTAACCAAAGAATCATCATCTCTTCCCACTCATAAAATCAGTTGCTTGCATACTTGTTCTTTTAACACTTAAAATGTCATGCAGTTGCAAGATGATGTTTGTTTGTGTGCATGTGTGTATTTTGGAAAAGGTGTGTTTGCTGATAAATTTAAGACAGCATGGCTACATTTTATATGGCACATAACCTCAGCACTGTGAAATATTGTCATGGTTACCTGCAAAGGAGCAGGATGTATGCGGGTGAAAGACAAGGTTCAAACAGTGTAAGAATAGGCTCTTTAACAGAAACCAAAGATTATGGACAAAGAGAGGAAGGTGGAGTAAGGTAGGAGGAAGTGTGGGCCAACCAACGTTCAGCTGGTTTTAAAATAAGACATTGGCTAAAGAACTATTTTCTGTAGTCATGATCGGATAATTATTACTTTCAAATGGCTGTGTCTCAGAAATAGGTTTCCGTATGGAAGAGGCCACCCAGGAAATTTAAAGAAAGTAAGAGTAAAAATATAAGTGATGCAAATAAGAGACTTGATTAAGAAAATACTGAGTGTGTTCATGAGGACATGGTGTGGTCTGCTGAGTTCGGACATTTTAAGATTACTGAAAAACGTAATAATCTAGTTGGCAAACATAAACTCATGTACCTAGAATACTTCACCGTTTTGTTTTTAAAGTACTTTGCAAAGATGATTTGGTGTTTATAAACCTTCTTTGAAAGAATACAATTTCCTTTTATAGATATTAAAAGTCTTCATTATTGGGGCACCTGGGTAGCTCAGTCAGTTAAGTGTCCGACTCTTGATTTCAGATTGTGTCATGATCCCAGGGTTGTGGGATTGAGCCCCAGGTCAGGCTCTGCACTTAGTGTGGAGCCTGCTTAAGATTCTCTCTCTCTCCCCCTTCTGCCCCTCTCCCATGCTTGTGTGATCTCTCTCTCTAAAAGAAAAAAAAAGTCTCAATTATCGCTCAGAGTAGTCAAAAATCTGGTTTGATTTATTTGTAACAATTTCCTCACTGTTTCATTTTGTTTCTCTTCATCAGCTTGGTCAAAGAGCACTATTAACTTTTTATTTTTAGAGTGTTCTATAAATTTAAAGGAAAGAGAAATGGATGAAAAAGAATGAGTTTATTTAAAAAAATATAGATCAGTCAATAGTAAATTAAACAGCAAGCACCAATGTAAGTGTTGGAATAATAAAAACTATTAAGATACGGTCTCTGTTATTGGGAATCTTACAAGAGGGAGAAAAATGCCACATGCACAAAACAGGTAAGCAGACAAATGTAATGAGACCACCGTCAGGCTGAGGAGCAAAGGGATTTGGGGACTAGAGAACAAAGAGCAATTAAAGGGAAGCTGAATTTGTCAATAAAAATTATTCAAAGCAGAACTATGACACATGCTTGTTTACTATACCTAAAATGGAGAGGAGAATTAATACTTAACACAATTTTCTTAAGGTCTCAATTGAGTAAGAGAACCAGAAACATTCTCATTCAAGACAGCAACAAATCCTTCATGAAAAATATAGATTTCTTCAATCCTGTGATTCCAGTTTAACTTGACCAGTTCCGTAAAAATCTCAGATTGTTTTTAATTGGAAATAATGTTATTTTTCTTCCAATTGACTTAAAATTGCCTTTAAAATATACCTATAACAGGGGTCCCTGGGTGGCTCAGTCGGTTAAGCATCCAACTCTGGATTTTGACTCAGGTCATAATCTCACGGTTCCTGGGATTGAGCCCCATGTTGGTTCCTCACTGACATCATGGAACATGCTTGGGATTTTCTCTTTTCCTCTCCAGCTCATGCATACTCTTTCTCTAAATAAATAAACTTAAATAAAAATAATAAAATATACGTAATATAAACCCAGGTTGAAATGCTCAAAACAATGGAATAAAGTTTGCCAAAAAATAAACAACCTCATGACATAGGATCAGATTTATGAAGGCACTCCTTCTACGAAGTTAACTTTTCCCCCTAATAAATATTTTAGTGCTATCAACTCTGCAGTTTAAATTGATGCTCAAGATGCACAGGAATGAAACTAGTAAGAAAGGAGCTATGGTTTTCCTGTCCTCAGGAGAAAAACCCTCAAGCTGCAGAAGGACAGTTTTTCTCCAGGGCCCAATTATAACACAGCCAATTATGTTTTGTGATGCGTTGACAATTCTCCTATATGCCCATAGAATAAAACTTTCCACTTGTATGTGCTCGGATTTGCCAACGCATATTCCAAACATGGCTCCATTCATCAACCTCCCTTTCTCTCCAAAGGGGAAATGGGAGCTAAGACGTGTTCCAGGAGCTTTCCCAATGATGTCAAATATGCAGATACATTAAAGAGAAGGCTACTGAGATTAAGCCAGGGTCCTCAAAGCTAAGAACCAATGGAGATAAACAGTTTCAAGGGATGGCATGCTTTTTTTTTTCCTGAAAAAATACTGCAACGACTCTTCTGCATCCCTCTCTCTAGTACTAAACAAAATCTTTTGAGAATAGGGATCTAAGATCTCATCTGCAGCCTAGTGACCCTCAATCCCTAACATGGCTGTGACCATGCTGTGAAGAAAAGCAAGCATATCGCTACACACTAGAAGCTCTCTGGTTGTCCTAATTAGAAAAAAGATTCAGAGCGCAATATGAACACTTGCACAGGACAGAATCTTTTCCCACGAGCTTTTGATGTGGCTTCCCTTTAAAGTGAATTGAGCTGTCATTCTTTTTTCCTATAAATAAAAACTTACTGTTTTAATGCCAGCTGGTTTCCCCCACTCAGAATTTATAATAAAAAGAGGATTTTTTTTTAAAGAGTGAGGTTCTTTTTTACCCTGCTTAATAACAGTATGTCTTCTAATGCCTTATTTTGGTTTTCTGAAATATATAGTCAGATGGGTGGATGTCTCAGTAGGTTATGTGTCTGACGTTTGATTTCAGCTCGGGTCATGATCTCATGGTTTATTAGTTCAAGCCCCTGCTTGGGACTCTCTCTGCCTCCCCCAAGGGGAGCCAGCCCTGGGTGCAGTGGTAGGTGAGAGGCTCAGTCCACAGCTGGAGAAAGTGGTTCCCTCCCTGGAGAGCTGCGTGAGAGTACAGAACCTGCCATCCCCGGGCGCAGTGGCTGGGCGGAGGGCGCAGTCTGCAGGAGGAAAAGGTCCCCGTTTCCCTGGAGTGCTGTGGGAAAAGACAAAGGCTGCCTGTGTCCGCCACCCCGGGGGGCTTGCGGTGAGGGCAGCGGCTCTCAGCCCACAGTAGAAGGCGGTCCTCCCCGAAGTGCGCTGGCACAGACAAAGCCAGCCGGGACCACATATCGCTGCACTGAGAGGCACTTCCCCAGTGCCAGAGCACACTGAGTGAGACTTTGAATCCTAGCCAAGCACAGGGTCAGGGGAGTTGGCAGAGCGAGAAGGCCCACCCTTTCTGCGAACACGGCACAGTGAGAACAACTCAAACAAGTCCACCAGTCCAGCTGCGTGGAGAAGAGACGGGGAGATCACCATTCCCCCGCCCCCGCCCACCACAACCACAACCACCACCAAGGTGGGGCCTCAGGGATCACCCCCCAGGCCCATAGTGGGGGTGGGTCCAGAAAACGCCAAACCATGCTGCTTTGCACTGGGTAACTGGTCTCCACCAGAGCAGCACAGACCCTGCAGACAGCTACTACCTACAAGGGATGAAGCATTCCCTGGATTAACTCTAGGTCAATTCTGGATATATAGATATCTACCCCCCCCCCCCACCCCATTCCTCCTCCTTATCTCTTCCCTCTCCTAGGCTGCTTACTCTGGTTATTGGTCTGTCTAAAGAGACATATTGAATCCACTGTCTTGATACATGTTCTACACCTTCTTTACATTCCTTTCTCTCTCTCTGGAATAATCAAGCCATATAGTTTCTCTGTTTGGGTAATTTTGTCTTTGTTTCATTTTCCCCACCTCCTTCTTTATTTGCCTTTCTCTCTCTCTCTGGATTAAGCCCTATAGTCTCTCTGCCTAATCAATGCTTATTTTTTCTCCCCCTCACCCCCGCCCCTGTCATTTCTCTCTTTGTATGTGCTCTTCCATCAGCACCGCCTCCACCCTCTTCTTTACTTGTAGTCGGTGTTTTGGGGTTTTTTGTTTTTAGTCTTTAGGGTTTTGGTTTTGTTTATTTGTTTGTGTGTTTGTGTGATTTGTCTCCTGTTTGTCTGTTTTCCTTTACAGGGCTACTCCAAGGGACAAATCAAAGCACACCTGATAGAAAGTCCAAAATATTACTTTGAGTAGGGTAATAAAATAACCAAAGTCACATCAACAGAGAGCAAGTAACAATCCCCGAAAAAACACCTCCTGAAGGGCCAGGCCCTGGACAGTGTGTGATCCTCCTTTAATAGAGCAGTGGCCACAGGTGCAGAACACACAAGCTTTTAAAACACATAAGGGACAGAAAACTAGCCAAAATGACGAAATGGAAGAATTCTCTTCAAAAGAAATTCCAGGAAGTAGCGACAGCTAACGAATTGATCAAAACCAATTTAAGCAACATAATGGAACAAGAATTTAGAGTAACAGTCATAAAATTATTGCTGGGCTTGAAAAAAGCATAGAGGATAGCAGAGAATCTATTGCTACAGAGATCAAGGGACTAAAAAATAGTCATGATGAATTAAAAGTGCTATGAATGAGGTGCAAAATAAAATGGAGGTGGCCACAGCTCAGATTGAAGAGGCAGAGGAGAGAATAGGTGAATTAGAAGATAAAATTGTGGCAAAAGAAGAAGCTGAGAAAAAGAGATTAAAAAAAAAATCCAGGAATATGAAGGGAGAATTAGAGAACTAACTGATGTAATCTAATGGAACAATATCCATATCATAGGAATTCCAGAAGAAGGAGAGAGAGAGAAAGGAGCTGAAGCTATACTGGAACAAATCATAGATGAGAACTTCTCCGATCTGGGGAAGGAAACAGGCACTGAAATCCAAGAGGCACAGAGAATTCCCTTCAGACGTAACTTGAATCGATCTTCTGCACGATGTATCATAGTGAAACTGGCAAAATACAAGGATAAAGAGAAAATTCTGGAAGCAGCTAGGGATAAACATGCTCTAACTTATAAAGGGAGACCCATAAGACTAGTGGCAGACCTATCTACTGAAACTTGGCAGGCCAGAAAGGAATGGCAGGAAATCTTCAATGTGATGAACAGAAAAAAATATGCAGCCAAGAATCCTTTATCCAACAAGTCTGTCATTCAGAATAGAAGGAGAGATAAAGGTTTTCCCAAACAAACAAAAACTGAAGGAATTTGTCACCACTAAACCAGCCCTATGAGAGATCCTAAGGGGGATCTTGTGAGACAAGCTACCGGATACATCACTACAAGCATGAAACCTACAGACATCACAATGACTCTAAACTCATATCTTTCTATAATAACACTGAATGTAAATGGAATAAATGCTCCAAGCAAAAGACATAGGGTATTAGAATGGATAAAAAGAAAAAACAAAAAAACCAAGACCCATCTATTTGCTGCCCACAGGAGGCTCATTTTAGACCTGAGGTCATCTTCAGAATGAAAGTGAGGGGATGGAGAACTATCTATCATGCTACTGGGAGTCAAAAGAGAGCTGGAGTAGCCATACTTATATCAGACAAACTAGACTTTAAATTAAAGGCTGTAACAAGAGATGCAGAAGGACATTATATAATAATCACAAGGTCTATCCATCAGCAAGAGCTAACAATTATAAATGTCTATGCGCTGAATATGGGAGCCCCAAAATATATAAAACAATTAATCACTAACGTAAGCAACCTTATTGATAAGAATGTGGTAATTGCAAGGGACTTTAATACTCCACTTATAACATTGGATAGATCATCTAGACACAGGATCAATAAAGAAACGAGGGCCCTGAATGATACATTGGATCAGATGGACTTGACAGATATATTTAGAACCTTGCATTCCAAAGCAACAGAATATACTTTTTTCTCGAGTGCACATGGAACATTCTCTAAGATAGATCACATACTGGGTCACAAAACAGCCCTTCATAAGCATAAAAGAATTGAGATCATACCATACATACTTTCAGACCGCAGTGCTATGAAGCTTGAAATCAACCACCGGAAAAGGTCTGGAAAACCTCCAAAACATGGAGGTTAAAGAACACCCTACTAAAGAATGAATGGGTCAACCAGGCAATTAGAGAAGAAATTTAAAAATATATGGAAAAAAATGAAAATGAAAATACAACACTCTGAACGCTTTGGGATGCAGCGAAGGCAGTCCTGAGAGGAAAATACACTGCAATCGAGGCCTATCTCAAGAAACAAGAAAAATCCCAAATACAAAATCTAAAAGCAACCTAAAGGAAATAGAAGCAGAACAGCAAAGACAGCCTAAACCCAGCAGAAGAAGAGAAATAATAAAGATCAGAGCAGAAATAAACAATATAGAATCTAAAAAAACTGTAGAGCAGATCAATGAAACCAAGAGTTGGTTCTTCGAAAAGATAAACAAAATTGATAAACCTCTAGCCAGGCTTCTCAAAAAGAAAAGGGATTAGAATCATAATTTTAGAGATGACATAGGTAGAGCAATCTTTCCATCTGAGCTGATCAATTTTACAGGATTGAGCTTGAGGTCCACAGAAGGTCACTGGCCAAGGTCTCCTATGAAAGTCATATATGGTACTAGGCCTAAGATCTTCTGATGGACTTTTATTTTTCCTTAGAGGGTGAAAAACATTTGAATCAAATATTTTATTAAGTCAATCAAAAAAAAAAAAAAAAGAAGAAGAGGCAGCAACAATACATTAATGATTCTGTGTCAACAGGGTAGACTGAAAATGTAAGCTTATGTCCTTTCTTTCCCCAAATCACATTACAATAACAATGACAAAAATTTTTAAATTGTTTCCTACTACAGCAACAGAGAAGACAGGAAGGTAGGGTATCAACAGACAAGGGGTTTTACCAAATATCTGGAAAACAGCAAGTGGAATGAACAATGCCAGTACATAGGGCAGGCTGTGGGAATCTATTACACAATTCTCACAGAGGAAATGAAGAGGAGGGAGACCAGATTTTAACATGGAAATATGTATTACTGAGCACTAGGTATGTGACACCCTATCCCCAAACCTCCACAAAGAGAACAGCTTGCTGCTGGCATGTACCCAGTAAAACCTCCACCAGAGTATAGTTTTTGAAACAACTCAATGGAATTCTGGTATGAGGGAAAAGAGTGAGAATGGGTGTTGGCATCCCAGCATAAATTTTGGAATTTAAGTCAAACTCAGCATAAAAGTCAGGTACTTGATTCATCTTCAAGAGAGTCAGTAAGCATAATCTATGCATTAGATAAATAGCCCTCTTTCCCATTGCTTATGAACCAATTATCAAGATGTTACTCATATTATCATTATGAACTGATAATCAAGATATATGAAAGTACGAGACAAAAATAAAAAATAAAAACTTTTAAGAGGAATCTAAGGTAATTTTAAGTAGATAAAATAAGAAAAAAAAATCGTTGTTTTCCTGGAATGCATTCACTAACAAAGTATACGCATGGAAAGTAGTTATTGGTTAAAGCAGAAGTAGCAATGGAAAAAAAAAAAAGAAACCAAAACAACTACTGGAGAGAAAATGCACAATTGAGAAACACAGATACACAGTAACTTTAAAAATAAAGAAGATTTCTAAGAACATAGACCAAAAGAAAGTATAACAAGCAAATGTAGAAGTGGAGTACGTAGGTGCCTCGGTAGGTTGAGCGTCTGACTCAATTTCGGCTCAGGCCATGGTTTTGTGGGACTGAGCCCCACACCGGACTCTGTGCTAACAGCGAGCAGCCTGCTTGGGATTGTCTCCCTCCCTCTCTCTCTGCCCCTCTCCTGCTCATGCGTGCACTCTCTCAAAATATATCAACATTTATTATTTAAGAAAAAAAGAAATGTAGAAGAAAAATCTAAGAGAGAAGTGATTCATTTAAAGGTCCCAATATCTGACTAAATGGAGTTCAGATAGAGACTAAAGGAAGGAGTAGGAATAGCAGGAATTGTCAAAGAAAAAAAAACAACATACCACTGGGACAAACGCATGTTCACATTGAACACTCCCATGGAGGGATGATGTGGAGGAATCAACAAAAGCCAAAGGATAAAGGTAACATATTTAAAATTGAGAGGGTGAGCGCACATTCATGAGGGGTGAGAGCAAGAGTGAGAGAGATTTGAGGATGTACTTTGGCAAAATAATGGCCTAAGAATGACTACATCACTGAATCCAGAAAAGAATGAATTTAACCCATAAAAGAAATAAAGGCAAGTCCCCTGGTAACAGCCATATAGCAGCAATCTGTCCCATGTGAGAAGGATGAAATGATGGCTCCTGGAAGTGACCTTCAGAGGAGAGAAAAATTTCAATACTGAGACTATATGCCTACAGATTTAGAATAAATTAAAGATATAAAAAGGTAATAGCAGTAATCAAGGTAAGAGATAAGGGTGGTAGTGGAACAAGTGAGAAAATATTGCATTTGGTTTCATTTTTTTTTAAATGTTTATTTTTAGAGGGAATGAGAAAGCTTGAACAGGGGAGAGGCAGAGAGAGAGGGAGGCACAGAATCCCAAGCAGGCTCCAGGCTCCAAGCTGTCAGCCCAGAGCCCGATGTGGGGCTCGAACTCACAAACCGTGAGATCATGACCTGAGCCAAAGTCGGATGGTTAACCAACTGAGCCACCCAGGCACTCCATTTGGTTTCATTTTGAAGGTAGGGCTTATAGTATTTGATGGAAGATTGCATGTTCAATGTGTAAGAAAGAGGAGGGTCAAGTCCATGCTCAGAATTCTTATTCCCCCCAAGGGAATAAAAATTGGTCCTTCAAAACTCAAGGGTCAGTTATCTGTACAAGAACGTGTGGTCTAAATATAGAGACATAAATCCAATTTAGAGCCAAAAATCTGTGGACTCCAAGAAAAGCAAATGTTGCTTTTCAAAAAAAAAAAAAAGCCAGAGAATCCAAGAAAAATAAAACTGTTCAAAATATTCATGATCCAAATATAAAAGTAACCAGAATGTGGCATTAGACTGAGTCATTCATTTATCCCTTCCTTTATTCATTCAGTTATTTAACAATGAGCTCTTATGTGTCAAGCACTGTTAGATATACGGAAGAAACCACAGTGAACAAAACAGGTGTATCTTTTCTAAGCCTTCATTAAGCGGAGGAGACAGATGATAAACAATTCAAAGATAATATAACATAGTTAAAGTTACCTTGCAGAAAACTAAAACACTGTCAGAAAACAGAAAGTGATGAAGAATATACTTTTAAAAATGATGGTCAAGAAAGACTTCCTTGAGGAAGTAAGATTTAAGCAGAGACCGGAGTTAAGCAGGCAAAGAGTCACCTAGAATCTATAGGGGAAAAGTTGTTACAGAAAGTGTCAAGATCCTGATGCAGGACCATGCATTAGTATCAAGGACACAAGTGTGGCTCAAGTCCAGTGAATAAGATAAAGGGCAAAAAGACAAAAGGTTGTAGAAAAAGTTGGGTGCCAGATCATGTAAAGAGTTGGTATTCTCTTCTAAGTGGGATAAGAAGTCCATGGAGAGTTCCAGATACTGGATCTTATTTACATCTTAAAAGGGTTGGTCTGGGTATTACGGGAGATGATCAGAGTGGAGGCAAGAGTAAGAGTATGAAGTAATTTAGGAGATGAGAGCAGTAATTCAAGGGAGAGATAGGCATGGTTGTGGAGGTATTGAGAAAACGCTACATTTAGGTTATATTTTGAAAGTAAGGCTGACGGGATGTGCTTCAAGATTGGATGGTTCGATGTGAAAGGAAAAGCAAGGTCAAGTGTGGCTCCAAGATTTCCATTTAAAAAATTTAGTAAATAGTGCTGGAATTCACTGAGACAAAGAAGAATGGGGTGTGGCTATTGCAAGTTAACACCTTTGCCATTAAGATGATGTCCTCTACCATGAGTTTCAACGGCTATTTGAAAAAGCATAAAAATGATTCTGGCTCTTAAGTCTAAATGTGTCCATCTTTTTCGCCTATGGCAATGCACATAGGAACCTACTGAAGCAGTATGGAGGAAAGAAATGGAAACAGTCATACTTTGGGCAAAGTAACCTCTACTAGATCCATGTGTGATCAATGTAATACGTATGTATAATATATAGAAACACATGTATAAACATAAATCCCATGTACACATTCCTGTTAAAGCATCTATGAAGCACTTTTTAAAAGTCGTTCATAAAAAGATATCCTAGGTTTGGGAACCGCAGAAGCAGAGCATGACACAGAAATCTGGACGCCTGTGACTTAGCGAGGGCATGCTTTTCAGGAGGAAAAAATCCCAACCAAGGAAGAGAGAAGAGCAGGACAAGAATGGGGAAGGAGCTGAGCAAGAATCTGGTCTCTGTAAATTCGAGACTTCAGGATGATAGAGGAAGGAACCTCCAGAGCACAACTGCATGTGTAATTCCTTTCACTGTGGGATAAGGGGCTGGACTTGGTACCTCTCTCTGGATCATTGAGTGACTATGTGCTACCCTGGAGGGGAGGGATCTAACTCCTGGATGAGGTGGCCCCTGTTGGCTGATGACAATTCTCTTAAAAAAACAACTGGGGCTCTTAATTGCCGAAATTTACAGCAACTGGGATGTGGGTGCACTGGCCTAATAGAGGTGATATGGATGCAGAATGAGTGGGAGCAAACACAATTCTGAACAGATTAACAAACAACAAACATATGAGATTGTAGGTTAAGATTATCTATCCAAAAAATGTAATACAATTTAGTGTTACTAAAAGTTCCACCCTCTAAATTATTAAATAACTTTTCTAAATAGCTACAAGGTCAAGGCAAAATTCAAAACTAAGATTACAGATTAGATGATCAAAGCTATACTTATAAGCAAATTCATTTTATGAAGTATTGTCACAACTCATTAGGTGAGATTAAAAAGTGTAGGAAGCACTCACCTCAAGAAGTCTGAAATAACAAAAATAAGGAAAAACAGCAAATGAGTTGTAATGCAAAATTTTAAAAACGAGTCTACTATCTCTAGAGTATTTTCTTCCACTTTCACAGTTTTATTAAAGGTATAATTTACATACTATTAATTGCACATATTTTTAAAATTTGTTTTTAATTTATTTTTTATGTTTTTATTTTTATTTTTGAGAGACAGTGTGTGAGCGGGGAAGAGGCAGAGAAAGGGAGACAGAGGATCCGAGGTGGGCTCTGTGCTGACGGCAGAGAGCCCAATGTAGGGCTTGAACCCACCAAATGTGAGATCATGATCCGAGCCAAAGTCAGAGGCTTATCCGACTGAGCCACTCAGGCACCCCAAATTGCACATATTTAAATGTACAAATTGATCTTGTGACATTTGTGTATATGCATGAAACCATCACCATAATCTAGTAATAAATATTTGCCACCCCCAGAGTTCTCTTCATGGTATTTTGGAATTTATCTCTGGTATCAACCCAAATAACTACAGATCTGTTTTCTGATACTATAGATTTTCAATTTCTAGAATATTACATAGCACGACTTTTTTTTTAAATGTTTATTTTTGAGACAGAGAGTCAGAGCGTGAGCGGCAGAGGAGCAGAGAGAGAGAGGGAGACATAGAACCTGAAGCAGGCTCCAGGCTCTGAGCCATCAGCACAGAGGCCAATGCAGAGCTTGAACTCACAAACCATGAGATCATGACCTGAGCCAAATTAAGATGCTCAACTGACTGAGCCACCCAGGTGCCCCCACAGAATGAGCTTTTTTATGTCTACTTTCACTTAGCATAATCAGTTCAATTTTTTTCTTTTTGTGTCTATTGATTTGATCCTTTTTATTGTCGGCTGTTACTCTATTTTACGTCTATACTATAATTTGTTCATCTATATATCTGTGGTTGAACATTTGGGTTGTTTCCAGTTTTGAGCTACCACAAGTAAGACTCCTGTGATCAAGAACAAGGCAAAGGTGTTTGCACTCACTGCTTCTAACTAACATTGGATAGAACATTCCTCAAGGCAGGGAAATGACCACATTTTCTCTGTTGCCTTCCCTGCACTTCACCCTAGCAACACTCTTCAGGCCATCAGCTGGGGTAACTGTAGGGTTCACCTTGTTTGTCTTCCCTCTTGAGAGACAATTTTCATGGCATCTTGACGTGTTTTGTGGCAGCTTGTGTCCTGGAATAGCTTTTCAAAAATGTTTGCACAGCAAACAGCGTTAGAAAACAGAGACAGTTCTCCCTCTAGAGCAGAGGGGAGATTTCTGACCAGGGTAAGAAATGTAATGTCTTCCTCCAGAGCAAAGGTTGGCCAGGCTTGCTAGATTTTCCTAGTAAGATTGGGGGTTCTTCTAAGTTCAGGGTATTTCTCCTGTAAGATACTCCCAGTGTATGTAGAGTTAACTTTTGATCCTCATAATGGGACTTGAGATTGGGAAAATCCACTCCACATTGTTACTATCTCTGCTACAAGTACTCAACTGTCCAAATCCATTCAGGCAGTCTCCTTGCTGACCCAATCTATGAAATTGTGGCAAATCAACCTCGCAGATGCCCCCATGCTGCTACTTAGCGACTACCCGACTACATGACAACTCCTCTTTAGGGTAGCACCTTCCTGTGTGGCCTGGTCATAAGTCTGAAAATCATGAATATATTTTGCATTGATTTTTAATTGTTTCAGGTGAGAGAATAAATCCCGTTCCTGTTTCTTTATCATAGGTAGAATAAATCCCCTAGACTGACTTTTTTTTTCCAAACAAAAGTTAAAAATAATGAAAACAGATAGCAGTTCTATTCAAGATCAATCAGAGGAAACAAATTCACAAAATGAGAAATAAGAAGCCATGTAACATATCCAAAAAAGACTAAGTATTATAAGATGATACTTGTGGCAGATACCACTTATGACTGACCTCCAACTTTTGCCCTTAGGCACTAGGGCAGTCCATGTGGACATAAATATGGACAAGGAATGGTAGGTAAGTGGAAGTCCAGTGACTAGGGCTCCCAGGAAGAATATTTTTCCTGGAAAAATTAATGGTGTTATCCATTGCTTTTTTTTTCCTGTTTCATTCATTTTCCTGCCTGGTAAATGGACATAATGCCTGTATTATGAGAAGAAAACATGCTTGATAAAGATGACCATTCATACAAACAGAATCCGGGTCCATGATGGCATGCATTAGCAACTGTACCATTAATGGACCACTTACCTCAAGATGTCTTTCCTTCTTTTCTGCCTTCCCTCCCTTAGTCCTTCCCTTTCTTTCTTTTAAAAGAAAAACTCGGGGGGTGCCTGGGTGGTTCGGTCAGTTGAGCATCTGACTTAGGCTTATGTCATGATCTCGCTGTTCATGAGTTTGCGAGCCTCACATGGGGCTCGCCCCTGTCAGCCCTTCAGCTCAGAGCCTGCTTTGTATCCTCTGTCCTTCTCTCTCTCAGCCCCTCCTCTGCTTGTGTGCTCTCTCAAAAAAATAAATAAAACATTTATAAACAAACAAACAAACAAATAAATAAATAAATCTCTATTCAAGCCAGTGGCATTTGGATTTTCTGTTATTTGCAACCAAATACATTTCTGGTAATAACTGTAAACCCTGTGATATTTTGCCCTCCTTGCAAGCTAACAAACTATTCTTCCACAGTGTCTTGGGTGCTGGCAGAAGACACAAGACTCCCGAGGTCGAGGCATAGGATGTGTCATGACTCAAGGCAACTTCAGAAACTAGAGTAACATCATTTTATTGTGCCAGTTCTTCACGTTCCAACTCCCACAAGGTATTAGGATAAGAGTCCTACCACACAGTGGGTTGTGTCACACAAGAGAAGACTCCAGTCTTTTATACTAGGCTATAAGCAAACCTTCGGGAACTTTGCTGCAGGGGGAGACATCTTTATTATGGTAGGTAGCAAAATAATCTGTCCTCTGCACTGTTATGAGACAAAGTTTCTATCTTCCAGGGCTGCTTGCTTTTTAAATATTCTTGAAAAGATAATCCAGGGAAAAAAATCTCACAATGCATTCAGAAATATCTTGAAGGATTGCCAGTTAATGCCTCTCTCACAGGATGTGCAGAACTGTGAAACTGATGGATTATACGATTAAAAACTTTGTCCTTTTTATTCTGTGCTTTAAATTTTTTCCAAATGACTAAATCTAGATGCAAAAACATACATTTAAATAAGCTCAAAAATTAAAACATTGGATAAAAGACTAATAGCAGAGGAAACTGAAAGCAGTTACAAAAAAAAAAAGAAAGAAAGAAAGAAAAAGAAAAACTATCCACTCTTTTCCTTTCTTTTTCATTCCCTTCTCTTCCCAAATAATTTTGCTCCTAAGGCATTAGGTGGGGAATAGAAAAGTAGGTGTCCACAGTGGGGTGGGAAGGGAGTTGCCCAAAGTAGGACGGCAACCCAAGTAGTTATAGGAGTGGTCCATTGTGGGAAGTCAGAATGGAAACAGAAGGATAGTCCTTCATGGGACTTTGGCCTGAAATGGATCATTAGCACCTGGGCAAAATGAAGACAGCATCCACATCGGGATGGTGGCCTAATATAAGATAGCATGTCAGAGATCAAAGTGTGGGAGGAAGGGAATTATATACTGGGCTCAATTGGGTTGAGAGGGGCATTCATTCTAGTGAAAAGAAGGCCACTGTGGAGAGTTAGATACGAGAAGGGACCAGAATGCATCTATGTGAAAAAGGACTGACAGTGAAAATTTGAGAATGATTATAAACAAGGTGTGGATCAAATAAATTAATATATTAAGCCTTGTGGGAGCCAGATTCCTCAGTATTATAGAAGGAAACTGGTAATAGGGAAGGGAGAAAACTACAAATGAACCCTATGGTGTTGAATTGGAACTGGATGTATTTGTGTGAACTCAGAGTTGCTGGTGTATAAACAGATAAAGCAGTAAGTACAGTGTGTATGTATGTGTGTGTCCACACATGTGCATATATGTGCATATATACACACATATATTCTCAAGCTCTGTTCACTGTCTGCCATCAATGACACCTCAATAACCTAAGTCAACATATAGCCCAGATCTTGGCTTCTCAAAACCATTTCTACTAAAAGCAAGCAGGGCTCTTAGAAGAAATGGTAACATCATACTTGCAGCAAGGAAATTTTAAGATGAATCTGGAACACTTTGTGCCAGAGAAAAGGCAATGCTCATACAATGATGGGACATGAGAAAGGGCTCCCATTGGTCACATGAGAAACAATGTAAAAAAGACAATAATGAGAGTGATGGATTATAGCCCACTGAATAAAAGGAGAAATCATGAATCTATACCAATTTAAATGAATACAATTAATAAATTGAAAATATGATGAAGAAGAATATTAAATGGCGTCACTATCTCCACACAAAGTAGATACTAATTTCAAAAAGAAAATAGGAACCTTACAGTAGGCAATCCCAGGAGACACCATCTTAACCAAGCGAACCACCAAGAGCGAAGGGAAAAGATGAAATCGTGTGTCACCTGAGGATGCAAAGAGGACAATGCAGCCACTTCCGTCACATTCCTTCCAAAGACAAACTCTGAATCTCATCATGAAGGAAAACCAGAAAAATCCAAATGGAGAAGCATTCTACAAAATAATTATAAACAATAGCAATGTCAAGGTCACCAAAATCAAGCACAGAGGAACTCTTCCAGACTGAGAAGACTAAAGACATATGAAAGCGAAGAACAGCCAGTAATTATAAACTGAATCATTTTGCAGAAAAGACATTTTTTTTGAACAAGTAGTAAAATTGTACTGGGATCTGACAATTAGATGGAAAAATGTATCAGTATTAATTCCCTGACCTTTATAACTATATTATTGTTATACAGAGGGGAAAGTCCCTGTTTATGGGAATTACATAATATGTTATTTGAGAGTGGTAGGCTATCAGTTTGGGAAACTAAGTTTCAAATCATTCATTTAAAAATCTTACTGTTCTTTAAATTTGTGATTATTCCAAAACAAAAACAAATTAAAAACAAAAATGTCTTGACTCAAAAATATTCTCAAAATTATTCTGAAACCAGGTAATGTGATTCCACACTTTCAAAATGTATTATTTCATATTTTATGGGAATATATGATCTTCACACTATTAACTAGTGCAGAATCTAGACCGAGGAATAACATTTCAATTTGGTTTATGAAGCTATCATCATTCTGACACCCAAATGCCAAAATACGGTATATATGAGATAGAGAGCAATCATTTCTGTGAATGTAATACAAAATCCTAAATCAAATACGACCATTCTAAATTCCATAGTAAATCATGAGCATTAGGGTTAAGAGTAGGAATAGAAGTTCAATATAAAATATAATGATTAAATGAATGGGCACTCAGGGAAAATAATGTGGCCTTGAATCCTTGGGTGAACTTGGATGGGTTACCTAACCTCTTTAAGCCTCAGTGTTTTCCTTAATAATCTACTCCACAATGTTGCAAGAAATAATTGACATATACATACTATATACTATATATATTTGATCTTATATACTATATATATATATATATATACACACACTACACACTATATATATCTTAAGCTAATTATTAAAAGTAGAAGACACATCTGTATTTATCAGTATCTAAAATAGTGAGTAGCTTCCTTTGATGCTAAAAGAACACTTATTAAAGTATAATACTTAATAAACCTAATTCAGGACAAAATATACACATAAACACACAACTATCACTAAGGTGATTTTTTAACAAAATAGGGAATATAAGCCTCTATCAGTCATGTATTCGTGCATAACAAACACCTCAAAATTTAGCGGCTTATGGAGACAATCAGCTCATCCCTCTCTCCATTTCTGTGACTCAGGAATTCAGAAAGGCCTAGACAGTTCTGTCTCAGAGTCTCTCATGATACTGTAGTCAAGTTGTTGGTGGAAGCTGCATTCATGTGAAGGCTTCCAAAGGGCAAAACGTTTTGTTTCCAGTGTTGCGAAACCTCATGGCTAACAAGATGAGGTTGCCAGTAGGACAAAGGCCTGTTTTTCTCCAGCTCCAAAGCCTGTCTTTGGGGCTGCTTCAGTGTCCTCCTGACATGTTTCCTGGCTTCCCCTACTGTGAGCAATCCGAGAGAGCGGGACTGGAGCTCCGATGTCTTCTATTCCCTAGATTTAGATGTTATTCCATCACCTACCCGCTACTTACATGGAGCAGAGAAGTGTCAATACCAGGGATGAGGGATCACTGGAAACCACGATGGAGCCTATCACAGTATCTGAAGCCAATAGCCAACACCTCCTCTCTGATGAAACTTGGGGTAGACAATTTGTAGTTGACTACACAGCCCTCTCCCAAACCTCGTTTTGTAGTGACATCCACAAACCACAAGTTAAATGGTGATCCTTCTTATTGGAACTGACTCAACGTCATGGCTACAATTATTTGGTTATAGGACTCAGACCAAGTCAGGCAGTAGCCCTTTCCTACAAATTTGCCTTGGGACAAGCAGCTTCCAATGTAAGCCTGGCTATCCTCTTAAAAGTATGCTATCCTCAGAAATGGTAGTGAGTGGTCACTTTGCAACGTAAGAAAAAAAAATGAGGCAATATACAAAAAGAAATTTATGAGAAGTGGAGAGAAAATATACACTGCAGTGGTTACTGGTTTGTCCACTATGGAGCATCTCTTTTCACTTTTTAAATTCTCAGCACATCTGTGTTCCCTGTAGGTAGTATCAGATATGCTCATATCACTCCTGACTTATGGAGCAAACCATATAACCAAGGCAGGGCTGATCATCACATTCCATCTTCTGGAGGTAACAATGGCCTGGGGCCTTGTAAGCGTAGTGAGCATTTGTTCTCAGTGAATTTCAGATTTTTAAAGACACTTGCTCTTTCCTGAAGGAATGAGAATGCAGACAGCCTTTGGATACACTGGGTGTCATGTTGGAATCAATTTTAGGATAAAGATGGCACAGAGAAAGAGAGAAGCAACAGTAAAAAACTTATCCCTGTTAATACATTTGAAAAATTATGCTCAGCGTCCTATGAAGCCTCACCCACCTCTAGACTTCTCATTTATATAAGCCAATAAAGAATTTTTTTAAACCTAGAGGCATCTTTATTTTGCAATTATCAGAATGTAGAAACACTCCTTTTTTTCTCCCTCAAAGATTTGCCGGGAGGTAACAATAATTCCCAGATCTCTGAAAGTTACCTAATGCGAAAGTATTTTTAGAACTGGCCATATTTTCACATTTCTTTTATTTACAGGGCTTCTTTTCTCTCTTCTTGTACTTTAGTGATAAGTTAGGCCTCTAATTATGCAGGCTGTAGGCACAATGGGGATACTTCTCTCCTCATGTAATCATCAACCTAACAAAAAGCCTTATTAGTTCTTTCTTCTGGCCTTCATAATACAATTTGAATTCATATCCATATTCCACACAAGATAGTTTTTCTGTATTTGTTTTTTCTCAAAATTTTAATTTAAACATTTCAAATTCAGAGAAATATTGAAAAAAATTTATAGAGAACACCCATAAATATTTTACCCACATTATTGACCAATTTTTAATAGTTTTCTCATTTGCTCTCTTCTTCCCATGTGTGTGTGTGTGTGTGTGTGTGTGTGTGTGTGTAGACACACATACATCCACAGATACAGATTGTTTTACTTATCTTTTGCTATGATTTGTGCACCCCAAATCTTAGTAGCTTAAAGGACAATTGATTATCTTTCATGGTTCTATAGGTTGACTGGGGTCCACGGAGTAGTAGTTTTGCTTGGGGTCTTACCTATGATGTATACTACATTGTGGCACAAGTCAGCTGAAGGTTTCAGTGAACTCAACATTCTCTAGGACCCACTCATGTGGCTATCATCCTTTGGCCAGTGACCCCTGTGGTTAACTGCATTTTAAAATTTTCTGTTTCTGGCATGTGAGCCCTTATAGACTAGGGAGTAACTGCTACCCCCAGAGCTAGCCAATTCTTAGAGATAACAAATGGCTTGTCAGGGAAGCATGTTTTTGTGCATGTAAACTAACCAATCAAAAGTTCATATTCTTTTACTACCTCCTCTCTCTGGCTTTTACACTCTAGTCAGCAGTATTCTTCTGGCCAAATCATCACAGCCCCAGGTACCAGATCAGTAAAGACAGATCCTAGGTCCCAGAGCTTGTTGAAATTATTCAAACTAGGCAGTCCCAAAACTGCTTACTTGGCCTTGCCTTTTCTATGGAGACCACAATAGAGACTGCTTCTCTGTACTGTCCCCTCACTCCTTCCGCTTCCTGAACCACCCAGGGGGTTCTCTGAGCAGGCTTGTGTGGTGTGGTGCATCCCCTTCTCTTTGGAATTATGAATAACAAACTGTCTTTACAATGAAAGTTGTTTTCTGATCTGTTGGCCTCACCGCAGCTCAACAATAAAAACTACATTTAACAACACCTCTCTATGGAGCTTAGGCTTTGTATAGCATAATGAGTATCCATAGGAAGTAGACTCTTCCATCTCTTAATGCTTGAACACAGATGTTAGCACAGCACCACTTCTGCCATAGTCTATTGGCCAGAGCAGTAATAAGTCTGCTCAGATTCAGGGGCGGGGTACATGAACCACACATTTTACTGAAATGAACACCAAAAACATTTGTGGCCATGCTTAGTCTGACAGAGTCCATCTTCTATCCATCCCTCTCATATACAAAATATATAGTCTCTTCCCCCTTCGCACAAACTCAGTCTCCTATTACAGCATCATTCTAGAACCTTATCATCTAAATCCAGATACAGGTGAAGCTACTGGGGTGACGTTCGTTGCATATGGTGGCTTTCAACCTGAAGGCCTATAAACAGTCAAGTAATGTGATGTCCACAGGCCAAGCATAAAAGAGTGAAGCCAAGATACAATAATCCCAATAGACATTCCCATTGAAAGAGAGACAAGAATGGGAAACAAATCATAGTAGTAACTGTTCCAAGCAATTCTGAAATGTAGCTGAGCACTTGCCTTAACTGATGAGGGTCTCGTTCACTTCCCTGGTAATGATTCTTTGAAATTCCTGAATCTAGCCATGGGTTCAACTGGCTGAGTTATCCTGCCATGTTGGTAAAACCAAAACCAAAACCAAAACCAACAAAAATACCAGCCTGTCTGGACACCTCGGTGGCTACGCTGGTTGAGTGTACAACTTTTGATTTCGGCTCAGGTCATGATCTCAGGGCTGTGAGATGGAGCCTTGTGTCATGCTCCACACAGGCTGTGGATCCTTGCTTAAGATTCTCTCTCTCCCCCTTCCCATCTCCCCCCACTCACACTCTTTCTCTCTAAAATAAAACAAATACAATAAACAAAACAGTCTGTATTTGCAGCTGAAGGGATTTCTGGGGTTTATACCTGCCTTTGGAAGATTCAGGGACCACAGGCCCCTTTTCACTTTCTACTGTCTTTGTTTCCTGTGAATCATTATGGGATTCACTCCATTCTCTAAAAGTCACACACGCTATCTCTTCAGACAGGCCTTTCTCTATTTGTACCTCGTGTGAAGCTTTTATGAGACAGTGCCCCTGAGGCTCCTAGCAGTCTTGGAAAGGGACTACAAGGCAACTTCTTCAGATCCTTAGAAAGTTATTTGCTGAACTGAAATGCTCAATTAGATCCTTCTCACTGCAGAAATAAAAAGTCCTACAGGCACATGCAGCATTGGTCTTTGCCCTGAAATTATTACTTATTTTGTATTTTTTTTTGGGGGGGGAGGGCTGGTAATATGAAACCATTTTATTTTTAAATCTACAAAGCCCTAGCTCCTTTATTTTATAATTTATCAAAAATACACAACCCAGGCCCTCTCTCTATATATATTTATCATATATAATAATATATATATTATACATAATATATTCTAGTTTGCTAGAACTGCCATAGCAAATTGCTACCAACTGGATGACTTAAAACAACAGAAATTTATTCCCTCACATTTCTGGAGGCTACAGGTTCAAAATCAAATGTTGGTAGGGCTCTGCTCTTTCTGATTATTCCAGGGTATATTGTGTTCCATTCTTTTCTCTTTGCTACTGGAGTTCCCAGAAATTCCTGGTGTTCCTTGGTCTGTAGACACATCACTCCAATCTTTGCCTCGATTGTAACATGGCACTTTCTTGGGTGTCTGAGTGTTTATGTCTTTTCTCCTTCCAAGGACACCAATCACATGGATTAGGATCCAACCTAATAACCTCATCTCAACACATTTGCAAACACTACTTGCAAGTAACAGAGAGTGGGAGTTAGTGTTTTAAAATATCTTTTTGGGGACACACTATTCATTCTAGAACAAGAAGATAAAAGAAACCAGTTGGTACCTTCTATCTTCTTCCTAGAAATCTTCCCAGCCAGAAGACAAACTCATTGGGTATGTTTTTTGTTTGTTTTTTTATTGCAGTGGCCAGTGTTACCAAACTTTGCTTTCCAACAAGGATCTTTTCTCTCCATCTTGAACTAGTATTTTCAAACCCTTATTAAGTCTCCTTGAGGTTCTTCCAATGTCTACCACTCAATCCTAAGTCAATGCCACATGTCTGCTGTTTTTTTTAATACACAGTCTCTCTCTCTCTCACACATAGTTATATAGTGAAAATAATGCTCAGAAATCATGACAATACAGATCATGTCTTGGTACTTGGCAAATGTCTGATAAGAATTGAGTTGTTCCCTTTTATTACCACAGTTGTAATTACTTGATTCAAGAAATTTAATCTCGATATAATTTGTTTACTTCATATTATCTCCTTTTTTCCAATTTACTAATTAGGTTTTTTTAAAAAATCCAGAATCAAATGAAAGATTTCACATTTCAATGATTTGTTATATCACTTTTGTTCACTCTAATCAATAATAATTTTCCAACTCTTTTTTGTCTTTCATAACCTAAACATTTTGGATGAGTTTGGGTGAGCTGTTTTGAAGAATATCTCACATACAAAAAACTAGTTTGAATCATACAGATGCTGTTATTTGGTTACTTTTAACCTACAAAAATGAAATTGCATATGATTCAACAAAATAAATTGGTGATATTGTCTTTAGACACATAATATCAGTTTCATTACTGGTTTTATTAAGTTTATTTATTTAAATCCAAGTTAATAAAAATGTAGTGTAGCACTGGTTTGAGGAGTAGAATTTAGTGATTTATTACCTACATGTAACACTCAGTGCTCACCCCAACAACTGCCCACCCTCCTTCATGCCCATCACACATTTAACCCAGTCACTAGCCTACCTCCCCTCCAGCAACCCATAGTTTGTTCTCTGTATTTAAAATGGTTTGCCTCCCTGTTTTTATCTTATTTTTCCTTCCCTTCCTCTATGTTCATCTGTTTTGTTTCTTAAATTCCTCATATGAGTGAAGTCATATATTTGTCTTTCTCTGACTTATTTCGCTTAGCATAATATCTTCTAGTTCCATTCATGTAGTTGCCAATTTTGATATTTCATTCTTTTTGATCACCAAGTAATATTCCATTACATACACATGGCACATCTTCATTATTCATTCATTAGTCGATGGACATTTGGTCTCTCTCCATACTTTATTGGTAACAGTGCCTCTGTAGCATTGGGGTACATGTACCCCTTTGAAACAGCATTTTTGTATCCTTTGGATAAATACCTAGTAGTGCAATGACTGGGTCATAGGGTAGTTCTATTTTTTAAGTTTTTGAGGAACTTCCACAGTGTTTTCCAGAGTGGCCACACCAGTTTGCATTCCCACCAACAGTGTAAGAGGGCTCCCTTTTCTCTGCATCCTTGCCACCATCTGTTGTTTCCTGAGTTGTTCATTTTACCCATTCTGACAGGGGTGAGGTGGTATCTGATCATGGTTTTGATTTGGTTTCCCTGATGATGAGTGATGTTGAGCATCTTTTCATGTGTCTGTTAGCCATCTGGATGCCTTCTTTGGCAAAGTGTCCGTTCATGTTTTCTGCTTATTTATCCACTGGAGTATTTGGTTTTTGGGTGTTGAGTTGGATACATTCTTATTACATTTCAGATATTAACCCTTGATCCAATATGACCTTTGCAAATATCTTCTCCCATTCCATCAGTTGCCTTTTAGTTTTGTTTCCTTCACTGTGCAGAAGATTTTATCTTAATGAGATCCCAATAGTTCATTTTTACTTTTATTTCTCTTGCCTCCATTGACTTGTCTAGTAAGAAGTTGCTGCAACCAAGGTCAAAGAGGTTGCTACCTGTTTTCTCCTGTAGGATTTTGATAGTTTCATGTCTTACATTCAGGTCTTTCATGCATTTTGTATTTACTTTTGTGTATGGTGTAAGAAAGTGGTCTGGTTTCATTCTTCTTAATGTTGCTATCCAGTTTTCCCAACATCATTTGCTGAAGAGGCTTTTTTCCCCCCATCGGACATTGTTTCCTGCCTTGTCAAAGATTAGTTGGCCATACGTTTGTGGGTCCATTTATGGATTCTCTATTCTGTTCCATTGATCTATGTGTTTGTTTTTATGCCTGTACCATACTGTGTTGATGATTACAGTTTTATAATACAACTTGAAGTCTGGAATTGTGATGCCTCCAGCTTTGGCTTTCCTTTTCAACATTACATTGGCTCCTCAGGGTCTTTTCTGGTCCCATACAAATTTTAGTGTTGTTTGTTCTTGCTCTGTGAAGAATGCTGGTATTATTTTGATAGGGATTGCACTGAATGTGTAGATGACTTTGGGTAGCATCGACATTGTAACATTATTTGTTCTTCCAATCCAGGAGCATGGGATGTTTTTACATTGCTTTGTGTCTCCTTCCATTTCTTTCATAAGCTTTCTATAGTTTTCAACTTACAGATCTTTTACCTCATCCATTGGGTTTATTCCTGGAGATCTCATGGTTTTTGGTGCAATTGTAAATAGGATCAATTCCTTTATTTCTCTTTCTGCTGCTTTATTATTGGTATATAGAAATGCAACCAATTTCTGCATGTTGATTTTATATCCTGTAACTTTGCTGAAATCATGTATCTGTTCTAGCAGTTTTTTGGTGGAGTATTTTGGGTTTTCTACATAGACTATCATGTCTTCAACAAAGAGTGAAAGTTGGACTTCTTCTTTGCCAATTTGTATGCATTTTATTTTTGTGGTTTGATTGCTGAGGCTAGGAATTCCAGTACTATATTGAACAACAGTGGTGACAGTGGACATCCCTGTCATGTAGTTCTTAAAGGGAAAGTTCTCAGTTTCCCCCCGCTGAGGGTATTACCTGTGAGTCTTCTGTATATGACCTTTATGATATTGAGGTATGTTCCTTCAATGCCACTTTCTTGAAGGCTTTTATCAAGAAAGGATGCTGTAATTTGTCAAATGCTTTTTCTGTATCTTTTGAAAGGATCATATGCTTCTTATGCTTTCTTTCATTAATGTAATGTATCATGTTGATTAATTTGAGAATAATGAACCAGCCCTGCATCCCAGGAATGAATCCCACTTGATAGTGATGAACAATTATTTTAATGTATTGTTGGACCTGGTTTGCTAGTATCTTGAGAATTTTTGCATCCATGTTGATCAGGTAAATTGGCCTGTAGTTCCCCTTTTTAGTGGGATCTCTGTCCGGTTTTGGAATCAAGGTAATGCTGGCCTCATAGAACGAGTTTAGAAGGAGCCAGAATTACCCAGGTGAGAGCCCTGAAAAGAGGGCCTCTCCAAAGTGAGAGATTCTCCTTTCATACAATATGAAGTAAGTGCTGTGTTGTAGAAAAGTATCTGGCGGGATGCCTCGGTGGCTCAGTGGGTTAAGTGTCTGAGCCTTGATTTTGGCTCAGGCCATGATCTCACAGCCATGAGACTGAGCCCTACGTTGGGCTCCACACACTGAGTGTGAAGCCTGCTTGGGATTCTCTCTCTCCCCTTTCCCTGCTCTCTCTCTCTCAAAATAAACATTTCTTTTAAAGTACATGGCAAACAAAAGTAAAAGATAAGAAAAGCACAAGGAACTGCAGGTGGCCTGAAGGACGGAAAAGCAGTCTTAGCTGACAGTGAAAGAGTTTCCAGCTCCACAGAAATGCATTTTTCCCGGATTGTGACTTGGGAAGAATATTCTGTGGCCTCCGGATAAAAATGTAGCCCATGTGACAAACTACAGTCCTGTAAGACGCTGAGCAAAGCACCTAATTACACTGTACTTTGAGTCCTGATGCATGGAAACCATGAGATAATAAATGCATGCATTTTAAATTGCTAATTTGTAACAGAGCAATTTAAAACTGATATACCTGATAAAACACAATTAAACAGTAAGTAAAAGTAATCAATTAAGAAACATGGAGGAGTAAGAGAGCCTTAACTTGCCTTGTTTCTCAGATACACCGGAACAATAGTTACATCTATAAACTGACTGGAAATGACCTGAGGTCTAGCAGAATAGATCATCCACAGCTAGTCAGAGAACAAAGGTCACGTCAACAAGGGTAGGGAGGGTGGAAATGTGGTCAGAAACCCCATCTCTGGCATGACTGATCACACAAAGGAGGGACGTCACCAACACAGAGAAGCAAGGGGACCAGAGAATAGCTCAGGCACCCCCAGGGAAGAAGACCCACACTAGGATGACAAAGCGCCCATATCTGGCTTTGCAAACCAATAAGACTCATTTCTGGGAGAGCCGGAGGGTGATAGGAAGCTAAGTCCCTGCCCATAAAAAGCTAGCAAGCTAAATAACTCAGACCGAGACATAGCACAGAAACAGCAACTTGAAAAGCACCTTGGGTATACATGAATGAGATTTACTGACTAATCTTAGAATGTGTGCTGGAGGGGCAGGGATCTTCAGATTTCTCAGGAAATGAAAGTGCCGGCAAGCACCATGTTTCTACCCCTCCCCCAGCCTAGATGGCCAGACTTGAGACGCAGGGCTAATATTCTCATTTCCTTGCTGTGTGCTCTTCCCCAGCATTCTCCTGCAGAACTATCCCATCCAACTTACTTGCACTGACAGGCAATCCTATAAACCACCTCCCACCTGCCACACGACAGGCAGCCCTAGCTTACTGGCTCCACTCCAAAGCGACTCCTGCCCTGGGGAGTGGGAGGAGACAACCTGCACCCCAGCAAGCTCACAGTACCTGCAGCTCAGCGTCTCAGCTGGCTGCATAGGGAGCCAGCCCTGCCCTTAGGTGTGCCCGCAGCTGTGCCAAAGAGAATGACTGCAGAGAGCCAGGCTGAATGCTGACCCCGCTCACCAATGAGCTTAAGGGGGCTAGAGCCAGGTTCTTCAACAGTGCAGGAGCACACCTTGCCTAGTGCACTCACAGTAGGCAAACAAGTCACTGCAACCGGGTGGGCTGAAGGCAAATGTGGCTCGGCCACGAAAGGAAGGTGCAAGCAGTCCACATACAGGACACGCCTAGAGCACCTGGTTTGGGTGACCAGGGTGGGGCTACACTACTGGGCACAGAAGGACATTTTCTACCTAAGGTCACTACTTTCAAGACCAGAAGACACAGATGACATACCCAATCAATACATAGGAAGAAACAAAAAGAATTAGACAAAATGAGAAGACAAAGGATTATGTCCCAAAGGAAAGAACAGGACAAAATCACAGTAAAAGAGCTAAATGCAGTGGAGAGAAGCTATACGCCTGATACAGAGTTCAATGTAATGGTCATTCAAGGTATTCACTGGACTCAAGAGCAGATGGACTCAGGGAGAACTTCAACACACAGAAAATGAACAAAACAAAAAGGAACGAAAGTAGAAAATAGCTGAAATGAAAAACAGACTAGAGGAAATTAACAGATTAGGGGAGACAGAAAAATGTATCAGCAAGCTGGAAGAGAGAGTAATGGAAAGCAATCACGATGAAAAATAAAACAAAGAAAAAATGAGACTAGGTTAAGGAAACTCTGTAACATCATTATGTGTAGTAACATTTGTATTATAGGGATTCCAGAAGGAGAAGAGAGAAAGAGGTTGAGAGAAAACTTATTTGAAGAAACACAAGCTGAAAACTTCCCTGCTTGGGGGAAGGAAGCACACATCCAGGTTCAACGAGCACAGAGAGCTTCTAACAAGATGAACCCAAGGAGGTCCACACCAAGACACAAAGTAATTGAAAAGACAAAAAGAAGTGATGAATAAAGAATATTAAAAGAAATGAGAGAAAAGTTATATACAAGGGAAACTCAATAAGGCTATCAGCTGACTTTCCACCAAAACCTTTTCAGGCCAGAAGGGAGTGGCAAGATACATTCAAAGTAGTGAAAAGAAAATACCCATAACCAAGAATACTCTACCTGGCAAGATTATCATGTAGAATTGTAAGAAGGATAAAGAGTTGCCCCGGAAACCAAAAAATTAAAGGAGTTTATTGGGGAACCTCGGTGGCTCAGTTGGTTAAACGGCTGACTTCAGCTCAGGTTGTCATCTCACGGTTCATGAGTTCGAGCCCCACATCAGGCTGTGTGCTGACAGCTCAGAGCCTGGAGCCTGCTTTGGATTCTGTGTCTCCCTCTCTCTCTGCCCCTCCCCCACCTGTGCTCTGTCTCTATCTCTCAAAGGTGAATAAATGTTAAAAAATAAATAAATAAAAAATAAAGGAGTTTATCACTAACAAAACAGCCTTACAAGAAAGGTTAAATGGAATTCTTTAAATGGAAAGAAAAAGCCATAACCAGAAGAAGATTATGAAAGGAAAAAAATTTCACAGGCAAAAGCAAACATATAGTAAAGGTAATAGATTTATTACGTAAAAAGCCAATATGAAGATTAAACACAAAAAGTATTAAAATCAATTATATTTATAAAATTTGCTAAGAAATATACAAAATAAAAAAAATACATGACACTGTATACATAACATGTGCAGGGGGAAATTAAATATTTTTATCATATGTCCAAACTTGAGCAATCATCAACTTAATACAGAATGCTATTTACATACGATGTTATATATGAACCTAATGGTAACCACAAATCAAAAACCTGTAATAGATACACAAAAAATAAAGAGAAAAGAATTCAGGCATTACATGAAAGAAAGACATCAAACCACTAAGGAAGAGAACAGAAACAAAGGAACAAAGAAGAACTTCAACAACACCAGAAAGTAACGAACAAAATGGAAATAAATGTATACCTATCAATAATTACTTTAAGGATAAATGGACTAAATGCTCCAGTCAAAACAATAAGGTGACTGAATGGATTAGAAAAAAAAAAGAGCAAAACCAAAAAATACAACACCCCATTAAAAAAACAAATAAGACTCATCTATATGATGCCTGCAAAAGACTTACTTCGTACCTAAAGACACATATAGCCTGAAAGTGAAGGGACAGAAGAAGATACTCCATGCAAGTGGAGTCAAAAAGAAAAAAAAAGAACAAAAAGCAGGGGTAACAAGACTTACATCTAAAAAATAAACCATGAAACAAAGACTATAGCAAGAGACAAAGAAGGACATTAGATAATGATAAAGATAGACATCAATCCAACAACAGTATGTAACACTTGTAAATATCTGTGCTACCAGAACAGGAGCACCTAAGAACCTATAGAGCAAATAAGACATAAAGGTAAATATTGACAGTAATACAATAATAAGAGGGGACTATACCATTTCATTTACATCAATGGATAGATCATCCAGGAAAAAAAAAAACTAACAAGGAAACAATGGCTTTGCATAATACATTACACCAGATGGAACTAATGGATATACATAGAACATTCCATCAAAAACAGTAGAATACACATTCTTTTCAAAGGCCCATGGATATTCGCTCTTCAGGATAACATGTTTGGCTACAAAACAAGTTAATTCAAGTAAAACAAGTAAATTCAAGACTGAAATCATATCATGCATCTTTTCTGACCACAACAGAAACTAGAAAACAATTACAGGAAAAAAAACCTGAAAAAACACCAACACATGAGGGCTAAACAACATGCTACTAAACAACCAATGGGGTAACAAAGAAATCAAAGGAGAAATAAAAATTTGAAGAGACATATTAAAAAAAACACAGTGGGGGTGCCTGGGTGACTCAGGTGGTTAAATGTCGAATGCTTGATTTTGGCTCAGGTTGTGATAGCACAGTTCATGGGATTGAGCCCTGCCTCAGGCTCTGGGCTGACAGTTCAGAGCCTGCTTGGGATTCTCTTTTTGTCTGCTCCTCCCCCACTCTCCCGCACAAGTGCACTCTCAAAAATAAATAAATAAATAAACAAATAAAACTATTGGGATGCAGCAAAAATAGGTTTAAGATAGAAGCTTAAGATAGAAGGTAGGAATATAGGCCTACCTCAAGAAACAAGAGAAATCTCAATCTAACTATATACCTAAAGAAACTAGACGAACAAACAAAGCCCAAAGTTACTAGAAGGGAGGAAATATTAAAGGGCAGAAAGATATAAAATGTAGATTAAAAAAAAACAAAAAGAAAAGATAAATGAAACCAAGAACAGTGTTTTTGAAATGAGAAACAAAATTGACCAATCTTTGGCCAGACTCATTGAGAAAAGGAGAGAGAGGGCTCAAATAAATAAAATCACAAATCAAGGAGGAGAGAGATCACTTGACACCACAGAAATATAAGGAATTACAAGACAATACCATAAACAAGTATATGGCAACAAACTGGACAACCTAGAAAAAATAGATAAATTCCTAGAAACAGTCTTCTGATATTAAATCAGTAAGAAATACAAAGTCTGAACAGACATTACTGGTAACAAAATTTAATCAGTCATCAAAAAACTACTCACCCCAGAAAATCTAGGACCAAATGGTTTCACCAGTGAATTTTGCCAAACTTTAAAGAAGAGTTAATGCCTATTCTTCCCAAGCTATTCCAAAAAGTAAAAGAGGAAGGAAAATATCCAAATGCATTCTATTAGGTCAACCTTCCCTTGATACCAAAGCTAAACAAAGACAGTGAAGAACAACAACAAAAAAAAAAAAAAAGAAAGAAAAGAAAAGAAAAAAAAAAAAAAGAAAAGAGAGAACTACAAGCCAGTATCTCTGATGTACGCAGATGCAAAATTCCTCAACAAAATGTTAGCAAATCACATTTAAGAATACATTAAAAGAATTATTCAGCATGATCCAGTAGAATTTATTACAGTGATGCAAGAGTGATTCACTATTCGCAAATCAATTAACGTGACACATGACATTAACAAAAAGGATAAAAATCATATGATTATCTCAATAGATGTGAAAAAAGCATTTGAGAAAATACGTCAATTCATGATACACACTCTTAATAAAGGGGGTTTAAAGGCAACATACTTCAACATAATAAAGGTCTTATATACAAACCTCATATGCAACCTTGAAAAACTGAAAGCTTTTCCTCTAAGATCAGGAAATAAATAAGGATGACAACTCTTACCACTTTTATTCAACACAGTACGGGAAGTCCTAACTGCAAAAATCAGACAACAAATTGGTAAATAAGAAGTAGAACTGTCATTCTTTGCAGGTGACATGATAATATATATAGAAACCCTAAAAATTCACCAAAAAATATTAGAATAAATTCAGTAAAGTGGCATGAAACAAAATTAATATACAGAAATTTGTTGCATTTCTATATAAGTAGCAGAAAGAGAAATTAACCAACAATCCCATGTACAATTGAACCAAAAAGGATAAAATATCTAGAAATAAATTTAATCTCAGCGGTGAAAGACCAGTACTCTGAAAAACATTAAGACACAGATAAAAGAAAATGAAGATGACATAACTAAATGGAAAGGTATATCATAATCAAGGACTGGAAGAATATGTTAAAAATATCCATATTACCCAAAGCAATCTATACATTCAATGCAATCCTTATCAAAACACCTACAGTATTTTTTTTTACAAAACTAAAACAAATAATCCTAAAATTTACATGAAACATAATAGCCACAGAAACCTTGAGAAAGAAGAAGGAAGTTGGAGGTATCACAATCCCAGATTTCAAAATACACTACAAAGCTGTAGTGATCAAAACACTATGGTACTGGCACAAAAAGAGACATGGAGATCAATGGAACAGGATAGCCAGCCCAGAAATAAACCCTTATTATATGGTCAACTCATCTATGATAAAGAAGAGAAGAATATACAATACAGAAAAGGCAGTTTCTTCAATGGTGCTGGGAAATCTGGATAGCTACACGCAAAAAAAAAAAAAAAAAAAAAAAAAAAAAAGAAAGAAAGAAACTGGATCACTTTCTTACATCTTGCATAAAGATAAACATAAAATGGAGTAAAGACCTAAATGTGAGACCTGAAACCATAAAACTCCTAGAAGAAAAAATAGGCAATCATCTCTGAGACACTGACTTTAGCAATGTATTTGTGGATATGTCTCCTCAGGCAAGGGAAACAAAAGCAAAAATAAACTATTGGGACTATACCAAAATAAAAAGTTTTTAAAAGTTTATTTATTTATTTTGAGAGAGAGCATGTGCAAATGGGGGAGGGCCAGAGAAAGAGACAGGGAAGAGAAAATCCCAAGCAGGCTCCACGCTACCAGTGCAGAGCCCAATGCAGGACTTGATCTCACAAAATTTGAGATCATGACCTGAGCCACAGTCAAGAGTCAGACTCTTAACTGACTGAGTCACCCAGGTGCCCAAAGCTTTTGAAAAGCAAAGGGAATCATCAACAAAATTAAAAGACAACCTATTAAGTGGGAGAAGATATCTGAAAATCATATATATCTAATAAGGGGTACCAAAGTATATAAAGAATTTATACAACTCAAAATGCACAAAAACAATCTGATTTAAAAATGGGCAGAGGATCTGAATAGGTATTTGTCCAAGGAAGACATATTGTCAACAGACACAAGGAAGATACTCTGCATCATTAATCAGAGAAATGCAAATCCAAACCATAATGAGGTATCACCTTACACCTGTGAAAATGGCTAGTATCAAAAAGATAAGATATAACAAGTGTTGGCAAAGATGGGGAGAAAAGGATCCCTGGTGCACTGTTACAAGAATGTAAACTGGTACACTGTGAAAAACAATATGGAATTTCCTCAAAAAATTAAAAATAAAAATACCAACACCATAGGATACAGTGATTCCGCTACTGGGTATTTATTCAAGGAAAACGAAAACACAAAGTTGAAAAGATATATGCACCCCTATATTTCTTGCAGTATAATTTACAATAGCCAAGATATGGCAGCAACCCAAGTGTCCATTGATAGGTGAATGGGTGAAAAAGATGTGATGCCTGCACACACATGCATGAGTGCACACACACACACACCCCACCCCGCCAGATGTGGAATATTACTCAGCCATAAAAAAGAATGAGATCTTGCCATTTTCAACAACATGGATGGACCTAGTAGATGTTGTACTAAGTGAAGTATGTCATCCAGAAAATGATAAATACCTTATGATTTCACTTATATGTGGTATCTAAAAAAACAAACTGACAAATAACTGATAAAAAAAAAAAAAAAGAACCCTACCCAGACTTTTAAATACAAAGAACTGATAGCCAGAGGAGAGCCAGGTGGAGTGAAGTGATGAACTAGGTAAACGAAATTAAGAGGTACAGACTTTCAGTTATAAAATTAATGGGTCATGGAGCTGAAAAATATAGTAAGGGCAATAGAGTAATATTGTAACAGCATCCTACAGTGACAGATGGTGACTACACTTATCTTTGCTGAGGATTAAGTAACGTACAGAACTGTGCGATCATGGTGTTGTATGCATGAAATACAAATTGTATGTCACTGTTATTTAATAAAAAAATGAGTAAGAACAAAAATTAAATCAGCTATACAACTTTGTATCTAATATAATCTTATTCAGAAGGTGTGTATCTACTTACATGATAAAAAGATTGGAAGAAATACAACAAACCATTAAGATTATCTCAGGAGGATGGGATCACAGGTGGATTTTTCATAGTCCTCTTAATTCTTCCATGGATTTTACACACTTACACATTCAGTAAGATAAACTTAAAAAGAAATACTTTTTAAAAAAATCGGAAGTAGGGGCGCCTGGGTGGCGCAGTCGGTTAAGCGTCCGACTTCAGCCAGGTCACCATCTCGCGGTCCGTGAGTTCGAGCCCCGCGTCAGGCTCTGGGCTGATGGCTCAGAGCCTGGAGCCTGTTTCCGATTCTGTGTCTCCCTTTCTCTCTGCCCCTCCCCCGTTCATGCTCTGTCTCTCTCTGTCCCAAAAGTAAATAAAAAACGTTGAAAAAAAATTAAAAAAAAATCGGAAGTAGATAATTGATAGAAACACAAAAAGTGGTGATTTTCACTGAGCAGGTAACATGGTCTGTGTCCCAGACTTCACTCTATCTCTAAATAGCTACTAAGCCTACACTATTTTTTGTCTGAGTGGCAACAGTTAATTCCTAACCTCCTTTTAACATCTCATATTTTAGTCGTTTTATTCCCTTTACCAGATAAAAATTTCTTTGCCATATTCACTGAAATTTAGTGACTCTTTTGTAATATCTGCAGATTTTCTTTTGAATTTAAAGTAGAATTAAATGAAACATCATTAGGATCAGTCTCCTAAAATTAATACATAACATGAATGCTTTACATTACTATTTATTTACATTACTATTACATTACTACAAAATCTTAAATACATCCTTAAGTCTTACTTCAATATTGTCCCCATCTTCAGTTAATCATCTTCAGCATATCATGTAAGACAAAATGTGTATTAAGATATTTTTGTTTTTAGAGAGAGTATGCCAGTGGAGGAAAGGGGCAAAGAGAGAAGGGGAGAGGGAGAGAGGGCAGGAGGAAGAGGGGGAGAGAGGGGGAGACAATCTCAAACAGGCTCCATGCCAGTGCGGAGCCTGATGTGGGGCTTGATCCCACAGTCCTGGTATCATGACCTGAGTGGAAATCAAGAGTTGGGTAGTCAACCTGAACCACCCAGGTCCCCAAGATACTTTTAATTATTTCAGAAACCAATCTTTGAACAGGACTCAAAATAGGTTCTGACTTTAAAGCTATAGCACATTGTAAGATAATTTGAGAAAGCGTTACCATAAATTACATAACAATGAGAAAAAAAAATTTGTTATTACTCAGAAAAATGTCCTATTTGTAGCTTCCTTGAAAGACAGTGGGAGTAGCTAAATTAACACTAAATACAAATTAAGTGGAGATTAAGCCAGACTAGAAGTAAACATGTACTTTTTTTTCTGAATGTTTGGTCAACACTGGTCAATATTGCAAGATTAAATATATGGATTTGCATTAATTGTTAAAAGGACTAAGTTACTAAATTGATAAGACTGCATATATAACTCTATTCTACATTTACTCTATTTTATTCAGTCACTTCTTATATGCCATTTTTGTTGCTATGGTTATGATAAAAGCCAATGTGTTCTAAAATACTATCACATAATCCAATCTAAGAGAAAAGGGAATAGCAAAAAGATGAAGAAATAGATGGTTAGTTGATTTCCAAATTTTGATAGATTACAAAATTTGTTTACAAAATTAAGTATTTTTAATAGGAACAGAGCCCTAAAGTGATTGCTTTTATGGAAGGATCCAGCTTATGTGAGAATTTCTAAATGCAGAGAATGTACCATAGGAGATCTTGAAGTATTTGGGTCTTTTTGCACGCTTTTTGATATATGATACAAGGATTTTGTAAACTAAAATTATGAAAGGAGGAAGAGTATCTTACGTCAGGATACAAATGAGAGCCACCTTGTCTCCCAAAGATGTGAATCAACTTGGTTTGGCTTCAGGGGCTTTCTAATTCATCTAACTTCAAAAGCGTAAGGGATTACCTATGGTTTATTACATCATTTCATTAAAAATGATAAATAAAATGCCATCTCTTATCTTCAATTTGCTTTTTAGTATTTATTTGGCATGTCAAGATTCCAACTTTCCATGTAGTAACTATGAAATGAGACTATTAGTCTATATGCCGGTTTATACACTGCAGATTGTTCCTGAAAGGGACATTAGCAAAATTCTTATCCAGTATTGCAGTTTTTTTTCAGATTATTTTCCTGCAAGGGGTGATGAAAGTAACATTAAATTGTATATGCACATTCTATTTAAGAAATATGATATATAGAATTTTATAAAACTTTAATCATTTTTTTTTAATTTGAACTATATGCCATATCAGGGCACCTGAGTGGCTCAGTTGGTTAAACTTCTGACTTAGGCTCAGGTCATGATCTCGGGGTCTGTGAGTTCGAGCTTTGCATTGAGCTCTGTGCTAACAGCTCAGAGCCTGGAACCTGCTTTGGACCTGTGTCTCCCTCTCTCTCTGTTCCTCCCCCACTCATGCATGAGCGTGCACACTCTCTAATACAAAAAAAAATGTAAAAAATATTAAATGCCATGTTAAGAAAATTTTCTCAAAGAAAACTGAATGTATCCAGATGAAGAAGGTAAATGTTGCGGTACCTCAAAGATAAGTATTTATCCTTTATTTCTTCACATTTTATTGAGTTCACAGACACAAAAAAAGTTACTGTTTTACTGAAAATCACAGTAAAATCAGTAAAATCAAGTAACTCTTATTTTTTAAATTTCAAATTAAAAATACCATAATAAACTACTACCATTTTGACATGGCTAAGGCATTTTTCATTTTCTCCTGAAAATTACTTCTTATATCAGTTATTATGCAGGAAGCATTCCATGTAGAAACAAATAAATATATATATTTCTATATATTTTTACTGAAATTTTTATGAGTATTTCAGGCATGCTGAATTTATTTAACAGCTTTGATGCAGAAAAATCATTTTAGATTATATTATCAAAGCCTACTTTTTTTTAAGCATCTAGGGCCCGAGATGATATATGAAATAGCAGAATGGACAAAAGCATTATCTGGGAATATATGACACACAAAAAGTAGATTAATTAAAATGGAATTTGTAACATCCATATAGAAAAGTATTGTTGGACGATATGCAATCATTAGTTTGCCGGGTCTTAAACTAAGCAGGAGTAATATTGAAGGTTATTAATCATTCAATTTTCACAGCAGTGCACCAGCATGATTTTATTTAGCACAGCCACTCGCATTATTTTGACACATTAGAAAAAAAATTCTAATTGGCTTTCACATTCTCACTTCCACCAGGATGTCGTGTTAATCCATTATTATTTCACATGGTATGTGCTATGTGGCATGTCGCAAGTTCTGCCTCGCTTCAGATCTGCTAACAAAGTTTCATTGTGCCATCCATGCATTCCCTTTTATCACCCTCCTCTCCTTCTGTTGTGGTGATCATAGAAGCATACATCTTCAAAAAAAAAAACGTAAAGAAAGACATCAAACCTACAGTAGTATTCTCTATTTAAACCCATGTGGAATCGCACTACCTGAAGAGCTGAGAGCTTTGTGGATTGAAGGGAGAGGCAGAAGAGCCCCTTGGATGAATGCCCCCCAAACCTTTGTTTCTTCATTTCATTATCCTCAAGCAGCTTCATCAAAGTCTATCAACTGAGAATTGTTCACTACCCCGATTCCACCAAAAGATAAAATGACTGCAACAGAAAAAAATCACCTGAGAAACATGGTATCGATCCTTTTATGACTACATCGCAACCTTTGCTCGTTTATAAACAAATCTTTTACTGAAATGTGCTAGAAGAATGATCTGCCTGAAAAATACTTTCTGGGTTTCAAGGACTATTTCGTATCTCTCTTTTCTTTGCTAACGGTTATTAGTCCCTCACTGCTTCCTTCACCTCACTTATTATCTCGCCTTAAATCGGATCCGTGAAATGAGAAGTAGTCATTTAGAAACTGTGAATTCCTCCCACTGAGTTAAACTATGCACATCTGCTCAGAGGCGCCCTACCTTCTCTGTTGGACACTCTCCCTGCTTTTATCAAAGGTGAACTTGAACTTTCCTGTTTCAGTTCTAGGTCCCATCCGCTCTCACCTCAGCAACCTTGTGCCTGTAATTTGTCTCTTCCTAACATCATCAATTTCTTCCTATCCGCTAGATTACTCTCATCAGCGTGCAAACATGCTTTAGTGCCACTTAAACAAAACCCTCTGTCCCACTTCCTCTCCAACTGTCACCATTACTCCTCTTCACAACGAAACACTCTGAAAGAGATGCCTGCAATTACGCTCCACATTATTCACCAACATTTATTACCCGAATTTTGCCACTCTTGCTTTTTTCTCACTCTTCTAACTTTGCTCACGTATTTGAATATAAACCTCAGACATCTGATCTCTTTGTTCATAAATACATCAACATAGACCTCTCAGATAAAGTCATTTAAAAACAAGCACAGGGGTGCCTGCTTGGCTCAGTTGGTTGAACGTCGGACTTTGGCTCAGGTCATGCTCTCCCAGTTGGTGAGTTCAAGCCCCGCGTAGAGCTCTGTGCTGACAGCTCAGAGCCTGAAGCCTGTTTCAGATTCTGTGTCTCCCTCTCTCTGCTCCTTCCCTGCTCATGCTCTGTCTCTATCAAAGATGAATAAACGTCAAAAAAAAAAAAAAAAAGCGAGCAAGCACAATGCAGGGGCGCCTGGGGGTCTCAGTTACTGAAGTGCCTGACTCTTCATTTCTGCTTAGGTCATGATCTCACAGTTTGTGGGTTTGAGGCCCACATGGAACTCTGGGCTGATACCGTGGAGCCTGCTTGGGATTCTCGCACTCTGTCTCTGCCCTTCCCCCGCTTGCGCTCCTGCATGCTCTCTCTCTCTCTTTCTCTCTCAAGAAAGTACGACAGTAACCATACTTAACAAAAGAACAGTAATCCTGAATAATTTAATATCCATTAAATGTGTTAATATCAAAATTTGTAAGGGCTTGCAGTCAGATTCCGAAATAAACACACTGCCAAGGATTCCCACCTGAATAAAATAAAGTCACCTTTCTTCCCTATTTCTCCCCTTTTTTATAAAGTTAATTTTTTAAGCTTTTACTAATGCCAGCCCACCCCATCTCCTACTTCATGCTCAACAGATAACTTCTCTCCTACTTCAGAAGGAAAACTGTTAGGAAGAAAATCCCCCAACATCCTCCTACCGAATTAGTAAAAGTACCCACAAAAACACTTGAGTTTGTTTCGTTAAAACTGGAAGTCAAGTCTTTCCTACCTGAGACTTCCTCAACCCTTAGAGAACATGCTCCAGTGATTATTCTAGTTCAACCTATTTTTTTCTGCTTATTCCATTAGCTTTTTAACATGCTTACATTTCAGAAATAATGAAAGAACTCTCTTTCAGTCCCCCAACCCTCTCCAGCTTCTTTTTCATCCTGATTCATAACAAAACTCTTTGAAGGATTTTTTTTTTTTTTACACTCGTCATGAATTCTTTCTTACCTCCCACTCACTTCTCAACCCATGGCAATCTGGCTTCTTCCTACCAACGGTTCCCCTGAAATTGCAGTTGCCAAGGAAATTAGCAATGTATACCTCACTAAATCAAATGAGCATCTTTCAGTCTTACCTTTAGTGTCTAGAACTATGTGTCAGTCTGGGTGACTCCTCCTCTCTTGAAAACTTTTTCTGCACTGTTAAAACATAACATGATTTTGGCATACCTCAAACAAAACAAAACAAGACAAAACAAAACCCAGCACGCTAGCTACTAGGAGCCACCCCCAAAAGAATGATTTTTAGTTAACCACTACTTCTGTTAGAGTGAAATTACCAGAGAAGGATCTTTAACTTGACACCCTCTGGGGGAGCCAGGGTGGCTCAATACGTTAAGGGTCCGACTTTGGCTCAGGTCATGATCTTACAATTCCTGAGTTCGAGCCTCACAGTGGGCTCTGTGCTGACAGCTCAGAACCTGGAGCCTGCTGTGGATTCTTTGTCTCCCTCTCTCCCCCTCAAAAATAAACAGACATTAAATAAATACAATAAAAAAAAATAGACACCCTCTGGAATGCAGTGTGATCATAGTTCCAGGATTCGCTCTGCTTCTATTTTTTTATAAATTCAATCTTTGCTGTATGGAACTCTCATTAATTCCTAGGACCCATTTCCTTCATTTAGAGAGTTTTAATCAGAGAGTTAACTACTTAGGAGAAAAGTCACTCTTAAAAATATATTCCTTTTTATTTGATTTTACTCAAGGCAAACAAGATTTTCTTTCTTTAAAAACCAGCTAATTAGAGGGGCGCCTGGGTGGCTCGGTTGGTTAAGCATCCGACTTCAGCTCAGGTCATGATCTCGCGGTCTGTGAGTTCGAGCCCCGCGTCGGGCTCTGGGCTGACCGCTCAGAGCCTGGAGCCTGTTTCGGATTCTGTGTCTCCCTCTCTCTCTGCCCCTCCCCTGTTCATTCTCTGTCTCTCTCTGTCTCAAAAATAAATAAACGTTAAAAAAAAAAATAAAAAAAACCCAGCTAATTAGAATGGGTGAATGGAATCTGGAAACAGAATTCCTGATCACTATATCTAAGAAATGTTTATGTAGCTGATAAGGCAGTATTTTTTTTTTTAATTCTAGAGCCCCAAGGATTTAATTAAAAGTGGATTCAAAGAATGAGTAGAAGACCTCGATAGGTCTCATTGGACAATCCATTTTTATAATAATTAGCTACAATTCTCAAAATTCTATTATATATATTGGAACATCCTCAGATTAGATGCTCTAATATATACATGTGACTCTTATTGCTCATTTATGAGTACAATATTTCCTAGCCAAATAAAATAATTATTGATTAAAATAATCTTACTAAATGTATTTTGTAAAGATACTTTAATAGGTTTTAAAAAATATATTTTTAAAAGTTTTTTTTATTAGCATTACTACATAAATAGTAATGCTATTAAGAAGAGACAAAGACATTCACAATTGGGTATGTGACACTGACTTACCATCCTTGTTGTCTGCTCGATAACCACTTTTGTCTTAGCTCTGATGCAGTACAGAGAATTCTAGTTCTATTATTAAAGGAAATACTGTCCAGACTCTTTGTCATGTATTTTCTGACATCATATATAATAATGCATTGATATTGGAAAAAAGCTAATTACTTAGCTCATATTACCTGGTAGTTATCATAGAAAACTTGATTAAAGTCAAGGTAAGCATAACATTAATTCTGTCCTATTTGTGCATAAATTACTTGATTGTGATCTGGCTGTACTTTCTACTGAATTTTTATTTAATTAGTTCAAAATTAATATAAGTATTTTGGAGTACTTATTCCATAACTGGGAAAAGCATTATCATTACATAGTGAATTATGTAGCTGAATTTGCTATTAACTTCTATTTACTGAAATAAATACAGATGTAAGTATACCATTACATAAAACCAAGAAAGATGTAGTGATTACAGATGGCATATATATGACCAGTAAACTCAGACCAAGGATTCAGGAAGTCTAAGGATCCTGAAGATTCTAAAATGTAAAATGCAAAATGTAAAACTAGTTGTGTTAATGTAGAGATTATAATTTGTTTATTTTAATGTGAGTAATACCCAATTTTCACAAGACTGTCAAGGTGTGAAGTTAGTTTACTTCACATATAGAGATACACATTCTATCAATTTTTTATCTATGTCCATGAGTATATCAGAAACTTATAGTAGTGTATAAGTAGATAAAATGTAGTGTTTCAAAACACTAGAAAACATTAGAAATATTTATTTAAATTAATGAAGGTAAAAGATTCAATTATGCAAAAGAATGCATCAACATTCAGGACAGACTCCCAATTATAGAGAAACTTATGAAGATATTGTACAATTAGCAAAGATTATTCATTCTAATAAACTAAAAATAACACAGGTTCTTATAATAATATATTTTTAGGTTACTGGGGTTCTATTGCCAATAGTATATTGAGGTTGACATACAATAGAATGTGACTATGTTGCACCAAGGTTTACACTTGAGATCCTAGCTATCACCAATTAGAAGTAGGCAGCTCCATGGTTTACTAGAAGGAATATCATCCTCAGTGTTCATCTCGGATTTTCCCATGAAAGACAATGAGCATTTATTTGAGTGTAATTCAATTACACTAGTAGTTATTTATTCAAAAGCAATTATGCTAGTAGATATTTATTGAAGAGAAATTCTAGGGAAATGAATTACCCTAGTAGATGTTTATTCACAGGAAATTTAAGTAGATATTTATATCCACACAACACTTGTACATGAATGTGTACCACACATTTACTTATAAAAGTCCAAACTAAAAAGAATGCAAATATCCATTAAGAAGTGAAAGGATAACCTATGGAACATCCACAGAATGAAATACTACTTGGAATTCAAAAAGCGTGAACGGCTGCTGTCCACAAAATAAATATGTCTGAGTACCTTTATACTAATGGAAAAAATAAGACACAAAAGATTATATACCATGGGAATCCATTATACTCTGGAAAAGACAAAACAAATCTATAGGTCAAAGGCATTACATGAGCCAAATGGAGCCAGGTATAAAAGTATTAGCTCTCAAAGTATGCAAGGAGAATTGTATGGGTAACCAAAGTACTAGGTATACTTTTATTTAATATATATTTTTTTATGTTTTATTTTATATTTGAGAAAGAGAGAGAGAGAGGGAAAGACAAAGAGTGAGCGGGGAGGAACAGAGAGATGGAGACAGAATCTGAAGCAGGCTCTAAGCTCCGAGCTGTCAGCACAGAGCCCGATGCGGGGCTTGAGCTCAGGGTCAGTGAGATCGTGACCTGAACCAAAGTCGGACACTTAAACAACTGACTCACCCAAGAACCCCAAATGTACTCTGCATACTTTATCTTTCAAGGTAGACGTCACTTCCTTTGGAAAGTCATTTCTGGTTCATGTATTTTTGTTGTCCACTTCCTATAATTTTCTTTGTTATCCTCTGTTACAATTACCAACTGATTCCTGCTTCAAAAAGTATACCTTTTTGGGGACAATTATTTTGATTTGCTTTTCATGGGATTCTATTATTTAAGTCCATACTAACCAATGGAAATTTCTTTGATGATATAAAATATCTGTATGTGAATAGTCCATACAATAAATACCAATGATATGTAGCTGAACAAATAAATTACGCTTGTCATACATTTTTAAAAATTTTTCAGGGTGCCTGGGTGGCTCAGTCAGTTGGGCATGTGACTTCAGCTCAGGTCATGATCTCACAGTCCGTGAGTTCAAGCCCCACGTTGGTCTCTGCACTCACAGCTCAGAGCCTGCTTCAGATTCTGTCTCCCTCTCTCTCTGCCCCTCCCCTGCTCACACTTTGTGTCTCTCTCAAAAATAAAATAAAAACATAAAAAAATTAAAAATTAAAAAAAACAAAATTTTTCTTGCAAAATTGAGAAGTTTTTTTGACATATGATTGACTTGTCAGTGAATGTGGACTCTTTTATCGCGCACTTTGTAAAGACGTAAAATGAATGCCAATTTCTTTCTTTGATGGTATTTTACTCTCTCAAATATGGGTAGTGGCCTCTGGCAGCTTCTGCTTCCTGTAATTCAGCACCCCTGTCCTCCAGAGATCTCCTTTGTTATAATAAAAGTCTTGAGATTTATTTTGATTTGACTGTTTAGGTCAGATCCCGCTACAATTAATCCCAAGGACCAGCAAAAAGTGTTATTTAGGATAGAAGATTAGAGTTTACTCCTTTGAAAAACATTTGGACTGAGAGTCGAGAGGCAAGGTGTTTTCCAGAGAAAAATCTGGACATGTGTGCTAAAAATGGGGAACATGTAAAAAGTGGCTGCAAAACCCTTAATGTTCATTCAGAGATGTTGTAAATAATTTGAACTCTTTGTTTCTTTTGAAAAGAAAGGATTTAGAAATCTTTTAGTAAGGAAAATGTGTTATGCCTTTTAGTGTCAGAGTAATCAAAATGAAACTACCATGTGTCCCCCAAGAAAATTCTATCTACTGTTTAGCTTATTCCATTAAGTCTAAAGTGGGTAACCTTATTACTTATTACCTTGTCTTTATTACTAATACTTTCAACAAATATTGATACTTTTGTTGATTTTTTCAATCGTAAGTGGGGTTCATTTTGTTGGTTTTTCAATGGTTACTTATGTATTTCACTACAGCATTGCTGACTTATAAATAAAATCATGGCGGCCAAAAAGCCTTAGTTCTGAGATAGATTTCAAAGTATTTAACTGATGAATTTTCTAGCTATAGAAAATGCATCCTACATATTCTCATTGGTTGCTCAATGTCATTCAGTGAGCAAACTGAGAAACTCATTTCTCTCCTATGTTAGTATATTTAGAGATCTCTCAACAGTCGACAATTCTCATATATTTCTGGTATAAAAAAAGATTGCTTTTGTTAAATGTAGTTATGATAATTAATAGTATTCATGTATTCTGAGGTGAGGGATACAAAAGGTTTAAATACAATTAAAACAAAAACAATAGGACGTAGAAGGGAAGAGAGGCCCTCGCATAAATTTAACAAAGGTCCAGTGTTTGGAATTTTAAAGTGAGGTACATGTCACATGAGCAAGAGGGTCGCATATTCAAATGACAGAGGCTAGTGTACTACTTCTGATGGTAAAAGAAATGACATCTAAATAAGTGAAACTCCGGGTCATGTGTTGCTCTGAACTTTAAAAACAGCTGCAGTAGTCTATCACATGAAGGCTATAAAATTGCATGTGTTCTTTTTTATTGATTTTTATGTAAGGCACACAATAACATATGGTAAATGGGGTGGGGAAGGTTACATTACCATTTTCTTGTTTACTTACCCTGAGGTCTCTTTACACATTTTCTTTACAAATACATGTCATCTGAATCATTTGTGTAAATACATTCTACAACATTGTAAAAAACATTCTTTTCAGGTTTCTCTCTGAGGCTTGTTTTCTTTGAGGTATCTGTTGCTTTAAAATATCAGGGGAAATACTCAAAATCAATTCTATTCCATTGTAGGACATAAAAGGACAGAAGATATTTTAGTATGATTTAAGAACACAGTGATTTTCTTTAGCAAGGCATAAGTCCACTCTTGATCTGGTCATGTAGAAATTCAGGTTGATATCCATCACTCATTTCTAGAAATTCTGAGGCCCAATCATAATAAACTACTATGAAGTTATTTATTAACTGGTACTTCGCTAATCACTGCTAGGTACTATGTTAAGCACTTTATGTACATAATATGAAACTTCACAACTCTGTGACAGGGGTGTTATTATATAATCCTCATTTTACTGCAAAAGCAGCAGAAACTTAGATAACGAGAGTCAGGGTTGCAGGGTCACTGTCGGTAGTAGATGGAAGGATCCCAATCTCCACAGGATCCTAAGCCTGTGCTCTTATGCTTAGTGTCCTATCAACTGCCTCATACTTATTTCTCATAAACCATCATGTTACTTGAGACCCTCATGTTTTTATGTATTCAATTTTCATTGTCAAAATTGTCCTTATTCCTGTCCATCAGAAAAATCTCTGTAAATCCTTCCTCCAAAATCTCAGATTAAACTTCATCCTGTCTTGTCCCTCCACTCTACACCATGATACTTATCATAGGGCACAGTAATTGCTTGTTGGCTGATAAGATTTTTCCTCAGGCTGTGAGTTCCTTGAAAGTAGAGATCGTGTATTACGTATCTTTGACCCTGTAATCTATTGTGTCTTAGCTCTACAAAAGGGATACATGAAGGGGTCTTTCTGTAAAAATAAAAATAAATGAAACACATCTAATTAAAAAGGGATACATGATAAACATGAACATACTGCATCATTACATATATCTGATACTTTACCCTATTGTATAAAGAATGGTTGGTACAACCCATAAGATATCTTACTGTTACCTCATCAAGCACATAATAAAATCTAGAAAAATGTTACATCCATTCTTTTTCTTTGTCTTTCCTTTTTTTAACTTTAGGTGCGAACAACGTAATTCAACCCTTACTGAATCTACAATGTGATGGAGATGTGAGAGCTCTCCTAAGATATTAAACTGGTCTCTGCTGGCCAGACTGTCTGCAAAGGGCAGAGAGCTCCATGCTCAACTGTTTTCTCTCTCCTTTGTCCTCTCTCCAATTCTTTGCCCTATAAATCTCCTAAGACGCTGCCTTCAGCTTGGGTTAACAATAAAACACTACTCGATCCTGTTTTGCTTGGGGAAAAGTGACAGGAGAATGGTGCCCATGGGGCTTCAGGTGGGGCCTGAATGATCAGAAACCTCCCCAGTTGTCAGAGCTCCAGATAACATAGCAAAAATAAAATTTTATGGGGAGGGCTGAAAATGGCAGCAGAGGAAGATCCTGAGCTCACAGTCTCCCATGGAAACAATAAAATTGATAAGTACATATCTAATGATTCCCTCCAAAGGGGATCCAGAAATTGAATCAACAGAGTATCCACAGCAAAGGACAGCATGGAGATGGGAGAAGAGACAGAGGTACAGTTCTGCTCAGTAAAAACCACATTCCAGGCATAGAGCTTCTTAGTTGGCAGGGATCTCAAAGGTATGGAAATTTTCTCAGAGGAGAAAGAAATTTGAACTCCACATCAGGCACCCTTAGATCCCACACAGGAGAGAGAAGCCTATAAAACCCCTCGCGTTGAAAACCACAGGTAATATATTCAGGAAAACTAACTGTAGGGAAAGAAAAACCTTCTTTTTAAGGGCTTGCATGTGGATTCACTCAATGTGGAAACTAGTACAAAAATACCAGATCAAAAGTGCATACATCATATGCAAAGTAGAAATGCTTACTAATCATTTTTAAAAATTTTTTATAGTTTATTTATTTTGAGAGAGCAAGCGAGCATGAGTGGGTGAGGAGCAAAGAGAGAGGAAGAGAGAGAGAGAGAGAGGAAGAGAGAGAGAGAGAGAGAGAGAAGAGAGAGAGAGAGAGAGGGGAAGAGAGAGAGAGAGAGAGAGAGGAAAAGAGAGAGAGGAAGAGAGAGAGAGAGAGAGGAAGAGAGAGAGAGAGAGAGAGGAAGAGAGAGAGAGAGAGGGGAAGAGAGAGAGAGAGAGAGGAAAAGAGAGAGAGGAAGAGAGAGAGAGAGAGAGGAAGAGAGAGAGAGAGAGAGAGGAAGAGAGAGAGAGAGAAAGAGAGAGAGAGAGAGAGGAAAAGAGAGAGAGGAAGAGAGAGAGAGGAAGAGAGAGAGAGAGGAAGAGAGAGAGAGGGAGAGGGAGAGGGGGAGAGAGAGAGAGAGAGAGAGAGAGAGAGAGAGAGAGAGAGAGAGAGAGAGAGAGAGAAAATCCCAAGCAGCTGATGTGGGGCTCAAACTCACGAATGATGAGATCATGACCTGAGCTGAAGTCACACAGTTAACTGACTGAGCCACCCAAGTGCCCCAAAATGCTTACTAATCTTAAAGAAAATGCCAGAGAGCCAGACAGCAGCTGGGCCTCTTCCTGGAGATTAAGACACTGGTGGCAGCCATTTGTTCTATCTTATTTTAACATGCTAATCCCAATGCCACTTAGGAATTCTCCCTTATTCCTGCTAATGTCAAGGGATGCACCCCACTGAGAGCCCCATATAATCCTGCACCTTGGCTGGGCCTCACAGGCCCAGTCATCAGTTATCACAGGACAGTAACTCTGCCCATTAGCACACCCCCAGCAGTCACGGCCCTGCCAACACAGGACAGCAAGTGCAGCCCACATAAGAAATATCCCTGATGCACCTGATTCAGTGGCCAGAGGTGATTGGGCTTCTGGGTTTCACAGGACTACTGGGTGAAGGCTACTCCTTCAAGATTAGGAGACATAGCTGAATTACCTAATAGAAACAAACACAGAGACTTAGGCAAAAAGGAGAGACAGAAGAGTATGTTCCAAATGAAAGAACAAGACCAAACTTCAGAAGAACTAAATGGAATGGACATAAGCAATTTACTCAATAGAGTTCAAAGTAATGGTCATTAAGTGCTTACTAAAGTCAGAGGAATAGATGAACAAAGTGAGAGCTTCGACGAACAGAAAACCTAAGAAAATATCAATAAGAGCTGAATGATACACTCAAGAGAATAAACAGATTAGAGGATATAGACAAATGCCATCAACAAGCTGAAAGACAGGTTAATAGAAATCACCCAAACTGAAGAGCAAAAAGAAACGTAAAAAAATGACAATAGTTTAGGAGACCTCTGAGACAACATTGGGCATACTAACATTCACATACTAGGGTTTCCAGAAAAAGAAAAGGGAAGGAAAGGGGGAGAATTATTTGAAGAAATAATAGCTGAAAGCTTTCCTAACCTGGGGAAGAAAACATATTCAGTTCAAGGAAGAACAGAGGGCCTCAAACAAGATATACACAAAAATATCTACACCAAGGTGCCGTATAATTAGAATGTTAAAAATTAAGATAAAGAGAATATCTTGAAAATAGCAGAGATTATCAATTAGCTATGTATAAGGCAACCCCCTTAGGACCAGCCCTGATTTTTTAGGAGAAACTTTGTTGGCCAGAAGGAGTACCATGATATATTCATCATGCTAAAAGGAAAAACAAACTAACCAAGAGTACTCTACTTACAAGATTATCATTCAGAAGTGAAGGAGAAATAGAGTATCCCAGACAAACAAGAGCTAAAGTAGTTCATCACTACTAAGCCAGCTTTATAAGAAATGTCAAAGGGACTTCTTTAAGCAGAAATGAAAAGGCCATGACTAAACATAAGAAAATATATAACAGAGAAATTTCACTGGTGAAGGCAAACATTTGGTAAAGATAGATCAACCACTTATAAAGCTAGTATAAAGGTTAAAATATGAAATGAAGAAAATCAACTATATCTAGAATAATTAGTTAAGGGGTAAACAAAATAAAAAGATGTACAATGTCAAAGACATCAGATGTACGGGAGGGGAATAGAACGTAGTGGCTGTGCAATGCATTCAAAGTTAAGAAATGACCAACTGAAATAGAAGGCTATAAAATAGGATGATATATATATATATATATATATATATATATATATATATATATATATATATATATATATATGAACTTCATGGTAATCACAACCAAAAAGCTAAAAACGATCCAGAAAAAAATTTAAAAAATGTAACCCAAACATAACACTAGAGAAAACCATGAAACCACTAAGAGGAGACCAAGAGAGTAAGAAAGGAACAGAGAAAAAAGGCAAAAAAACAATTGGAAACAGTTAACAAAATGGAAAAAATACATACTTATCAATAATTATTTTAAATGTGAATAGAATAAATGTTCCAATCAAAAGACAAAGTGGCGGGGGGGGGGGTGGTGAGTGGCTGCCTGTAAGAGACTTACCTCAGACCTAAAGACACATACAGAATGAAAGTGAAGGGATGGGAAAAAAATATTCCATGTAAATGGAAACAGAAACAAAGGGTAGAAATACTTCTATCACATAATAGAGTTTAAAAACAAAAACTTAAGATACAAAGAAGGGCATTACATAATGGCAATAGGATCAATACAGCAAAAGGATATAACAATTGTAAATATCTATTCACCCAACAATGAAGCTCTCAAATCCATATACAGTGAATATCAACAAACATAAAGGGATATATTGGTGATAATACAATAATAGTAGGGGATTTCAACACCCCATTTACAACAATGGACAGATCATCCAGGCTGAAAATCAGTAAGGCAACAATGTCTTTAGACCAGATGGACATAACAAATATATACAGAACACTGCATCAAAAAAACAACAGAGTATACCTTTTTTCAAGTGTGCATGGAACATTGTCTAGTATGGTTAGGTCACATGTTAGGTCACAAAAGAAACCTCAATAAATTTAAGAGAACTGTATCTTTTCTGATTGCAATGTATAAAACCAGACATCCATTACCAGAAAAAAAAAAAAAAGGACACACACAGGGACGCTAAACAACATGATACTAAACCACCAATGGGTAAATGAAGCAATGAAAGAAAAAATAAAACACATGGAGACAAATGGAAATGAAAATATAATGATCCAAAATATTTGGGATGAAGCAAAAACAGTTCTAAGAATGACATATATAGCAATATAGGCCTACATCAGCAAAGAAGAAAAAGCTCCAAAAAACAATTAAAACTTACACCAAAGGGGCACCTGGGTGGCTCTGTTGGTTAAGCGTTCAGCTTTGGCTTAGGTCATGATCTCACAGCTCGTGGTTAGAGGCCCACGTTGGGCTCTGTGCTGACAGCTCAGAGCCTGGAGCCTGTTTTGGATTCTGTGTCTCCCTCCCTCTCTGCCCCTCCCCTGCTCATGCTCTGCCTCTCAAAAATCAATAAAAATGTTTAAAAATTTTACTTTATAAAAACAAAAATAAAAAATAAACTTACACTTCAATAAACTAGAATAAAGCCCAAAATATACAGATTAGAGCAGAAATAAATGACAGACTAAAAGGTCAATAGGAAAAAAACAAAATAAAACAATGAAACCAAGAAGCAGTTCTTTGTAAAGAGAAACAAATTGATAAACCCTTAGCTAGACCCATCAATTAAAAAAAAAGAGAAAGCACCAAATAAAATCAGAAACAAAAAAGGAGAAATAACAACTGGCAAAACAAAAATACAAAGGATTATAAAAGAATACTGTGAATATTATATACCAACATATTGGACAACCTAGAAGAAAGGGATGATTTCCTGGAAATGTACCATCTTCCAAAAGTGAGTCAGGAAGGGATAGAACATCTGAACAGATCAATTTTTTTTTAAACATTTATTTATTTTGTGAGACAGAGACAGAGCATGAATGGGTGAGGAGCAGAGAGAGAGACAGAATCCGAATCAGGCTCCAGGCTCTGAGCTGTCAGCACAGAACCTGACATGGGGCTCAAACCCATGAACCATGAGATCATGAGCCAACCTGAAGTCAGACGTTTACCCAACTAAGCCATCCAGGTGCCCTTGAACAGATCAATTCTTAGTAACAAAATTGAATTGTTAACAACCACCACCACCACCACAACAAAATACTACCAAAAAATAAAAGTTCAGGGCTTCTACAGAAGATGGCAGAGTAGGCGAATCCTAAACTCACCTCATCACATGGATACAACCAGACAACACTCACATCAGGGTAAATAACCCAGTCAACAACCTGAAGACTGGCTACCATAACTAAATGCACATCGAGGAGGGTAGCAAGGGAGAAAATAGAATCTGGAGCTGTAGCTAAACACATCTGTGGGAGGGAGGGATGCCACAGGTGTGGTGATGGGAAAGAAGCATCCCTGCACATCAGGTGCCCCAGGCAGCGGGAATCCACATGGGAAAGATGAAACTCCATACTATTGGGCTTTGTAAATCAGAGGGGCATAATTTTTGAGTTCTTTCAATCAGTAGCGCTTAACACCTAGAACTTTAAAAATCAGATGGCTTTGAGAGAGCTGGAGGGTGGAGTCCCAGCCCTTAAAGAGACAGCAAAACAAAGCTGCACAGAGAGACAGTACAGATCCAGCAGTTTAAAAAATGCCTGGGGTGTACCGGAGGGAGGTTTCTTATTAATCTCTGAGTGTGTTCTGGAGGGGAAGGAATATTTGGGAGACTTCTCCAGGAACAAAGGAGCTGGTGAGAACCATTTCCCTCCTCCACTCCCTAGCCTAGATACTTGGATACCTGCAGGAACCAACACAGAGCTAGCACTCTCCATCTAGCTTCCTGACAGCACCCCATACCCCTATGGTACCCTGCAAAAACACCCCCTGCAACTAGGCCTTTGTGCCTGGTCTCCCCCCACAGCAAATAGCTGGACAGTTACATGCAAAAGAATGAAACTAGACCATTTTTTTTACACCCTATGCAAAATTAAACTCAAAATGGATTAAGGACCTAAAAATGAGACCTGAAACTGTAAAAATTTCTCAAAGAATAATTAGAGGCAGTAATTTCTCTGACATCACCCATAGCAACATTTTTCTAGATATGCCTCCTGAGGCAAGGGAAACAAAGCAAAAATAAACTATTAAGACAACATCAATATAAGAAACTTCTGCACAGCAAAGGAAACATCAATAAAATAAAAGACAACCTGCTGAATGGGGGAAAATAATTGCAAACGACATATCTGATGAAGGATTTATATCCAAAATCTATCAAGAACTTATCTAACTCAATACTAAAACTAAAAAACTCCATTAAAAAACGTACGGAAGACATGAACAGATGTTTTTCCAAAGAAGACCTACAAATGGTCAAAAGACACATGAAAAGATGCTCAACATCACTATTCATCAAGGGAATGCAAATCAAAACCACAATGAGGTATCACCTCATAGTTGTCAGGATAGGATTATGAAAAAGACAAAGAAATAGGAAGTGTTGAAGGGGATGTGGAGAAAGGGAAAGACTTGTGGACTATTGGTAGGAATACAAATTGGTGCAGCCACTGTAGAAAATAGTATGGACATTCCTCAAAAAAATAAAAATAGTATAAAATCCAATAATTCCACTACTGGTGAGTTACCCAAAGAAGACACAAACACTAATTCAAACGGGGTGTATGTGCATGTATGCATGTGTGTGTGCATGCGTGTGTAATGGACTATCAGGCCTTCTGGAAATGGGTGTGGCATTTACAGCGAGCCCCTTGTGCTCAGCTTCTACAAAAAACTGATTCCTCCTACTGTGAATTTTCTCAGGCTACCAACTTTCCTTTTGGTAGCCTATTTTTTTTCTTGATTCTAGAAACAATAACCCAATGTGGGTGTTATCGCCCAAGGACACAATGGTCTCTGCTGGTTCATCAGCAATGCTATTTGGGAGACTTTCCCTATGTGGTAAATATCCAGGTTAATCTGGAAGAGCTCTCCTTGTTAGAGTTTCCCCATTCATTGCCCACTTTTCCTTAAGATGAGTTTCAGTTTCTAAAAATTCCTCAGAAATTCCTCCCTTGTAAGCTCCAGCTGAGTTTATATTCAGAAATTATGGCTCCTCTTCCTGTAATTTTTTATCTGAAAGGACTGTAATTAGTGATGATGATTTAAAAGCACTGTGGCCACTCTGGAGCTCCTTTGAATTTCCATAACTTGTCTTTTTGTACAGTTGACTTAAAACACTATAGATTTCTAATGAGATCTTTAATTCTAAAAAGTTAGCAGTGCCATTTTTCAACACACTTGCTTAAAGAACTACAGTATCAGAAAGCCGTAATTTTCTACAAAATGACAGTCTCCTTATGTCATTTTGTGTCCTGAGATTCTCATTTAATAACTTAGGACCCTCTGATTGGACAGAAATGTGGGTAGCACCCCTTTGTGGCTAGATACGGCTGAACACAAATGTGGGCTACATTTATATTTTTTAATATTTATTTATTTTTGAGAGACAGAGAGAGAGCCAGCATGAGCAGGGGACGATCAGAGAGAGAGGGAGACACAGAATCCATGCTGTCAGCACAGAGCCTGACTCCAGGCTCAAACTCAGTAACTGTGAGATCACGACCTGAGCTGAAGTCAGAAGCTTGACTGACTGAGCCACCCAAGTGCCCCAAATGTGGGCTCAACTTAATTTACAGCTAGGGTCCTACCAAACGGCTGCCAGTCATCAGGAGAATTACAACCCAGAATAACTATGACCATTATGAAGAACAACGATTTAGATAAAATAAAATAGGTAGTATGTTTCAAAGCACAGTCCTCAAAATTCCAGAATAGCTTTATTAAAAGTTTTGCTGCAAAAAGCTAATGGGAAATTAAAGATATAAGATGTATCTACAGGAAAAGACATCAAGCTCAACTCTTATTTTGACTCAGGTCATGATCTCCTACTTGTGAGATGGAGCCCAACATTGGGCTCAGTGCTAGGTGTGGAGCCTGCTTGAGATCCTCTCTCTCTCTCTCTCTCTCTCTCTCTCCCCCCCCCCCACCTTTGCTCCTCCTCCACTCTTTCCCCACTCTGTCTCAAAAAAAAAAAGTGACATCACTTATAAACAAAAACTGCTAGATTAATGACCCTACAGATATTCCCATATCTACCCTCAAAGGAGAGCCCCCACACGGACACCTCCTAGAGTTGAGATTCTGAAAGATTTCCTCATCAACTGCTATTCCCTAAAATGAAGCAGGGGAAATTAAAAGTTAAAATTAATGGGATTATTTAATACTGCCAGATATATTTGCTGTTTGTTCTGGCTGAAACCTGACAAGATACATTTTGGGGAATTTTAATAACTCTATGATCAAAAATTTGGCCCAAATGAAAGCTGACTTTTAGAGCCTCCTCTAAGCATACATCAGAGGCTTATCTCTGTAAGACAAAAATGTTAACACCTGTCCTGATATATATTTTTTTAAGTACAAACATCAGGTAAATAATTCTTACCAAATGGAGAACACAAGAGGAGAAAAGGTCATTTGAAATTTAGGGGGGAAAAAAACCCTCTACAATGTCTTCCTAAAATTTTCACCTAGTTTGTACATTCATTTGTGTCTCAGATGCATGAATATTAAAATTTATTAGGCTAAAGACCAAATAAAGGCATTTCTAAGGATTGAGCATGCTAAATTCTAAGGACAAGAAACGAAAACTAACCCAAATGTTCTTCTTTTCTTTAAGTTTATTTTTGAGAGAGACAGAGACAGCATGAGTGGGAGAGGGGCAGAGAGAGAGGGAGAGAGAGAATCCCAAGCACTAACAGTGCAGAGCCTGAAGCAGGGCTCAAACTCTTTGGAACCGTGAGATCATGACCTGAGCTGAAACCAAGAGTCGGATGCATAACCGAATGAGCCACCCAGGCGCCCCTAACCCAAATGTTCTTCACATTCATGTGATCTGGAAAAATATTCAGTATTAAAGCTAGTGTAAGTATATCAGTTTAATTGACATAGACTTATCTTTAGACTTATCAGCATTAAATATAAAACATTTATTCCACCTCGGTTAACTAAAAATAAGCTCATGGTATCTCTGTTACAACACTTGTTAACAGTAACTTGGTGTGATGAAACTTTTACTTAAAAATAGCTCCCCGGGGCGCCTGGGTGGCTCAGTTGGTTAAGCAGCTGACTTCGGGTCAGGTCATGATCTCACGGTCCGTGAGTTTGAGCCCCACGTTGGGCTCTGTGCTGACAGCTCAGAGCCTGGAGCCTGTTTCAGATTCTGTGTCTCCCTCTCTCTGACCCTCCCCCGTTCATGCTCTGTCTCTGTCTCAAAAATAAACGTTAAAAAAAAAATAAAAAAAAAACAGCTCCCCAAACCTTTCTGGTAACTTAAAACTTTAGAGATTTGCTAAGTTAAATAATAACAATTTAAATGGCTAGATCATTTCCAAACAAGACCAAATATTAAATATTACTAAAGATAGGTTTGTCTACTTTTGGCTTCTTTGACACAAGAAAACTCAAGATAAATTTGGGTTGGTTAAACATATTTTATACTTTATTGAAAGACTACACTATGAAAAAGAACATGTTCATGGAAATTATGAAATTTATTCACAAATTTGCTAACCTAAAGAATGGTGGTATAACACACAGTTCATAATTACTTCTTAGTTTTTTGCTAGAAACTAAGGCTTCTCAAAGTTAAGAATTCTAATAGACATAATTAAAACTACTAGAAATATTAAGGGAAACATCTCTGTATACAAAAAGAATAGGATGTGTGCTTTTGATAACAGAAGATATGCAAAAACAGAAATGTATTTTTGAAGAAAAAGAAGGTAATTTTGTCCTAAACTAAGGCTGGTTATTTAAAGAGAGAAAACTTAGGAAAAAATGTGAATGTAAAAGAAAGTTGCAGAAGGTCTGTGGAAGAATCTTTCAAAAGGAAACTTTATGTTTGGATAAATTGGCTAGGATTAAAATTTATTTAAGAACGAATTTTAGGGGCACCTGGGTGGCTCAGTCAGTTAAGCGGCCAACTTTGGCTCAGGTCATGATCTCGCGGTCCGTGAGTTCGAGCCCCGCGTCAGGCTCTGTGCGGACAGCTCAGAGCCTGGAGCCTGTTTCAGATTCTGTGTCTCCCTCTCTCTCTCTGACCCTCCCCCATTCATGCTCTGTCTCTGTCTCAAAAATAAATAAACGTTAAAAAAATATTTAAAAAAAAAGAATGAATTTTAATATCAACAGTACACTTGGGGTGAAGCTATAATTTGGTCTGTACTCTCTGAAAAGGACAGTTTCTTGTGCCCTTGGTCTGCTCTTGATAAAAGGCTAAAAGATATATCCTTAAAAAGGGCTTTACGTGTCTTTTGTTTAAACTGAGTGTTAACTAGTCAACCTTCTGTATTTGACTGAAGTCTTTATCACCATGGTTGAAGGAGTAACTGAGTTTTGTTTCATTGTATCATTATGACTTATGACCCTCTTTGATCAAATGTTTTATAACCTTTTAATATTTTAATAAGCTTCCCCCAATTTATCATTTATAATTCCAGTTATCGTAAAATAGTGGGTTACAAAAAGGACTAAATTTTTTTTTCATTTCTATTTCAATGAATTCTCATAGATCTTTAATGATGGACAATAAAATCTATAAAGATTGTGGCACACGTGGGCAAAATCCATTCTACTTCCCGCCCCGCCCCCCGAAAAAATGGTCCCTTATTATCAGACTTTTTCTATCCTGATGTCCCTATAACATGGCAACAGTCTGTCCCTGCACTAGAGAAATTAAGATGAATTAAGAATGGTTGCAAATTAAATGAAGAGTTGGGGCTATTGGAAACCCCAGACAAATACTTGGCTCTTCTTGGCTCCCCGGCAATCCCCATTTTTAGTTTTTGCATTCCTTCAGCCATCTTAGCGCATTTAAGAAAATCTATTTTGGTCCCGAGGTCTCAGTGGTTCCTCCTTCCACTGGACTTGTCACTGGGATTCTTTCAACTGCCCTTGCTGTGGGTTATTGTGAAATCTGTTTCCCATTTGGGGCACAGCTTCCACAATCTCCAATAATCACCACACCTACTTCGCTGGACAAATTATACAAGCCTTAAAGAAAATCTTACAAATTTCTTCAACTGTCACTCTCAATCATCATGCAAGATCACTGAAAAATAAAGGAAAAAGTGGACCCAGACAGAATAAATGTTATTTACAAAGGCCCAAATGAACTAATACGATTTTTTAATGAGTTTTTGTCTGAAGTATCACTGATTTTGAATCTTTTGTTTTTCCAGATTTGAGAAAAAAATATTTTTTAACGTTTACTTATTTTGAGAGAGTCAGAGACAGTGTGATTAGGGGAGGGGCGGAGAGAGAGGGAGAGAATCCCAAGCAGACTTCATACCATCAGCACACAGCCCGATGTGGGGCTCGAACTCATAAAACTGTGAGATCATGACCTAAGCTGAAACCAAGAGTTGGAGGCCTAACCGACTGAGCCACCCAAGCGCCCAAAGGAAAAAAAAATTTAAAGCTGTCAACAATTTGGCAAAATGTACTTTTGTAAACAAAAATGAAACATTTATCTTTTTTCTCCCTACTTGATCTCTTCAGAAAATATTATTAGTTATTCACATAAATACAATTAAGTCCTATTCTTATTACAGGATAAAATCTTTAAAATTGGCTACCTCCCAAGGCTTTGACTAAAAAGTCACGTTTGATGGATATATACAGAGACTTAGATAGGACAGAGAGCTTTAAGAAACTGCTTGAAAAAATCAGCCTGAAACCTTACTTAGAAAGTTCCGACAAAATAGTCTTTTCCTTAACTGGCTTTGCATTTCTGTTCATTTTTATTTATCTTTTATTTTAATCCCAGTAGACATAACATATAGTCTTGTATTAATTTCAGGTGTACAATAGAGTGATTCAACGATTCTGTGTGCTACTCAGTGCTCATCATGGTAAGTGTACTCTTAATTCCCTTCACAGGTTTTAGCCATCCCTTCAACCACCTTCCCTCTGGTAACCATCACTTTGTCCTCTACAGTTAAGAGTCTACTTCTTGGTTTGTCCTTTTTCCTTTGTTTCTTAAATTCTACATCCAAGTGAAAGCAGACAGAATTTGTCTTTGACTTATTTTGCTTCCCGTTATACTCTTAAGATCTGCCCATGTTGTTGCAAATGGCAAGATTTCATTCTTTTTTTTATGGCTGAATATTCCATTGTATATATAGACCACCTCTTTTTTATCCATTCATTTATTGATGAACACCTGGGCTGCTTCCATAATTTGGTTGTTGTAAATAATGCTACAGGAAGCATAGGGATGCACGTATCTTTCTGAATTAGCATTTTTATATTCTTTGGGTAAATACCTAGTAATGTGATTACTGAATCACATGGTAATTCTATTTTTATTTTATTTTATTTTTTTAGGAACTCTACACTGTTTTCCACAGTAGCTACGTCACTTTGCATTCCCACAAACAGCGTGCAAGGGTTGTCTTTTCTCCGCATCCTCCCCAACACTTATTTGTTTTTTGATAACAGCTATTCTGACAGGTGTAAGGTAATTATCTCATGGTAGTTTTGATTTGTAGCTCCCTGATTAGTGACATTGAGCTTATTTTCATGCATCTTTTGACCTTTTGTATGTCTTATTTGGAAAAATGCTTATGTCTTTTGTCAATTTTTAATTGAATTATTTGTGTTTTTGGTGTTGAGTTGTAGAAGTTCTTTACATGTTTTGAATATTAACCCTTTATCCAATATACCATTTGCAAATATCTACTCCCATTCAGCAAGTTGTCTTTTTAGCTTTGTTGATGGTTTTCTATGCTGTGTAGAGGCTTATTTTGATTTAGTCCCAATAGTTTTTTTTGTTTCCCTAGTCTCAGAAGACAGATCTTGAAAAATGTTGCTATGGCTGATGTCAGAGAAATTACTGCCTATCATTACCTTCTAGAAGTTTTTATGGTTGCACCTTTATGTCCTTAATCAGTTTGCTTTTGTGTATGGGGTCAGAAAGTGGTCTAATTTCATTCTTTTGCATGTAGCTGTCAAGTTTTCCCGGCACCATTTGTTGAAGAGACAGTCTTTCTCCCATTGTATATTCTTTCTTCGTCAAAGATTAATTGACCATGTATTTATGGGTTTATTTCTGGGCACTATATTGTATTCTATTGATCTATATGTCTATTTTTACGCCAGTGCAATACTGACTTGACTTTTACAGTTTTATAGTACATTTTGAAATCTAGAATTGCAATGCCTCTAGTTTCGTTCTCCTTTTTCAAGATTACTTTGGCTCTTCAGGGTCTTTTGCAGTTCCAAGCAAATTTTAGGATTTTTTAGTCTAATTCTTTGAAAAGCACTTTTGGTATTTTGACAGGGATTGCATTAAATGTGTAGATTGCTTTGAGTAATATGGACATTTTAAAAATATTTGATCTTTCAATCCACGAGCATATTTCCATTTGTTTGTGTTGTTTTCTATTTCTATGTCAATGTTTAATAGTTTTCAGAGTACAGGTCTTGTGTCTCTCTGGTTAAGTTTATTCCTGTGTCCTTTAACATTTTTGGTACAGTGGTAAATGGGATTTTCTTAATTTCTTTTTGTGCTTCCTCGTTATTCGAGTATAGAAATGCACCAGATTTCTCTGTATTGATTTTGTATTCTGTGACCTTACTGAGTTCATTTGTCAATTCTAGTAGTTTTTTGGGGGACTCTCTAAAGTTTTCTATTTATAGTATGTCGTCTTCAAATAGTCAAACTTTTACTTCCTTCTTGCCAGTTTGGGTGTCTTTTATTTTTTTTTCTTGTCTGATTGCTGACTACAGTATTATGTTGAATAAATTTGGTAAGAAGAGATGTCAATGTCTTGTTCTGATCTTAAAAGATCTGTTTTTCACCACTGAGTATGATATTAGCTGTGGTTATTTCATATACAGCCTTTATTATGTTGAGGTGTGTTCCCTCTAAACCCACTTTGTTGAGGGTTTTTCTCCTAAATTGATGTTGTACTTTGTTACTTTTTATACATCTATTGAAACAATCATATGGTTTATCTTGTTGATGGATTTGCAAATACTGAACCATTTTGCATCTCAGAAATAAATCCCACCTAATCGTGCAAGATTTTTTTTAATGTATTGTTGGATTCCGTTTACATCCATGGTCATCAGAGATATTGGCCTGTAGTTCGTTCTTTCTCTCTCTTTCTGTAATGTCTTTGGTTTGGGTATCAAGGTAATACTGGGCTCAGAGAATACGTTTGGAAACATTCCTTCCTCTTCTATTTTTTAGAATAGTTTGAGAAAAATACCTATTAACTCTTCTTTAAGTGTTTGGTAGAGTTCACCTATGAAGTGGTCTGGCCCCAGACTTTTGTTTGTTGGGAGTTTTTTGATTACTGATTCAATTTCATTGCTGGTATGCAGTCTGTTCAATTTTTTTTTATTTCTTCTTGATTCAGTTTTGGGAGTTTCTACGTTTCCAGGCATTTATTCATTTCTTCTAGGTTGTCCCATTTGTTGGCATTGTACTTTTTCATAATATTCTCTTCTAATCATTTGGATGTCTGTGGTGCTAGTTATTTTTCTTCTTTAATTTCTAATTTTGTTTATTTGAATCCTTTTTTTTTTATGAGTCTGGCTAAAAGTTTACAAATTTTGTTGATTTTTTCCAAAACCAGCTCCTGGATTCATTGATCGATTATTTCAGTTTCTATTTCTGCTCTAATCTTCATTATTTCCTCCCTTCTACTGGTTTTAGGTTTCATTTGTTCTGTTTCTAGCTCCATTAGGTGTAAGTATGGTTGTTTTAGATTTTTCTTGCTTGTTAGATACGCCTGTATTGCTATAAACTTCCCTCTTAGAACATATTTGCTACATCCTAAAGATTTGGACTGTTGTATTTTCATTTCTCTCCATGTATTTTTAAATTTTCTTTGATTACTTGATTGATCCATTCATTGGTTAGTAGCATATGATTTAACCTCCATGTATTTGTGTTTTTTTCAATATTTTTTCTTATAACTGATTTCTAGTTTCATAGTGCTGTGGTTGGTAAAGATGCATAGCATAACTTCAATCTTTTTGAATTTGTTGAGACTTGTTTTGTGGCCTAATATGTGATCTATTCTGGAGAAGAATGTGTATTCTGCTGTTTTAGGATGAAATGTTTTAAATACATCTGTTAAATCCATCTGGTCCAATGTGTCATTCAAAGCCACTCATTCCTTATTCATTTTCTGTTTGGATGATCTAGCATTTGACGTAAGTGGGGAGTTAAAGTCCTCTACTATTATTGTATTAGTATTGGTTACTTCCTTTATGTTATTAGCTGTTTTATGTATTTGGGTGCTCCTATGTCAGTTGCAAAAATATTTGATTTTATCTTTGTGATAGATTGTTCTCTTGATGATTATATAGTGTCTTTCTTTGTATTTTGTCTATTAAAGTTTATTTTTCCAATATAAGTATTACTATTCTGGCTTTCTTTTCACTTCCAATTGCATGATAAATGCTCTTCCATCCTTTCACTTTCAATCTCCATGTGTCTTTAGCTCTGAACAGAATCCCTTTTAGGCAGCATATAGATAGGTTTGTTTTTTTAGCCATTCTATCAACATACGTCTTTTGATTGGAGTGTTTAGTCTATTTACATTCAAATTATTGCTAGGTCTGTCCTTATTGCCATTTTGTTACTTTTTTTTTTTTTTTGAGAAAGAGAGAGAGGAGGAGGGAGGGAGAAAAAGAGAAAGCATGTAAGTAATGTAAGTAGGGGAGGGACACAGGAAGAGGAAGAGAATATCCAAAGCAGACTCCACATGCAGCATGGAGTGTGATCACTATAGTGAGATCACAATAAGCCAAAATTGAGTCGGATGCTCAGCTGACTGAGCCACCCAGGTGTCCCTTGTTACTTCTTTTCTGGTTATTTCTGAAGTTCTTCTCTGCTACTTTCTTTTCTTGCTGTCTTCTGTCTTGGTTTTCTGGCTTTCTTTGGTAATACATTTGGATTCCTTGTTTGTTTTTTTGTTTGTTTTGTTTTGTTTCATACCTATTACTGGTTTTTGGTTTGTGATTACCAGGAGGTTTGTACAGAATGTCTTCAGCCTAATGCAGTCTATAATAAGTTGATGGTCACTTAAGTTTGAATAAAGTCTTTTTTCCTGCCCCTCCCCCCACATTTTAGGTATATGGTGTCATACTTCCCATCATTTTATTTTGTGATATACTTATTTTTACTGCTTTTGTGTTTCGTGCTCTCCTTTCCCCTACTTACAGTCTTTTGTTTCCAATGAAAGAGTCCCTTTAGTGTTTCTTGTACAGCTGGTCTAGTGGGGATGAATTCCTTTTAACTTTTTGTTTGTCTGGAAAAATCTTTATCTCCCTTTCTATTCTGCAGGATATACTTGCTGGATGGTGTAGTCTTGGTTCCAGGGTTTTTTGTTTGTTTCCTGCACGTTGAACACATCATGCCACTCCCTTCTGGCCAGCAAAGTTTCTGCTGAAAAATCAAAATAGCCTTATGGGGTTTCCCTTGTATCTGTTATTTTTTTTTTAATATTTATTTTTTGCTGCTTTTAAAATTATCTCCTTATCGCTACTTTTTGCGATTTTAATTACTATATAACTTGGTGTGGACCTCCTTGGATTAATTTTGTTGGAGGGTCTCTGCCTCCTGGATGAGGATTTCTGTTTCCTTTCCCAGATTTGGGAAGTTATCACCTACTATTTCTTCAAATACGTTTTCTGCCTTGTTTTCTCTCTCTTCTCTGAGAAGCCTATAATGTGCAAGTTACTATGTGTGATGGTGTTTCTTAGGTCCTTAAGTCTATTTTCATTCCCCCCCCCCCACCTCCTGTTCAGCTTAATTGCATTCCATTACTCTATCCTCCAGATCACTGATTCATTCCTCTGTTTATTCTCATCTATTTATCCCCTCTAGCGTATTTTAAAGTTTAGTTATTGAGTTCTTCTTCTCTGTCTGGGTCTGTCTTATGTTTTCTATCTCTTTGCTGAGGATATAAGTGAGGTCATCCAATCTTTTGTCAAGTTCAGGGAGTATCTCTATGACTACTACTTTAATTTCTCTATCAGGCATATTACTTATGTCCTTTTTGTTTAGGTTACTTGTTGTGATTTCGTCTTTTTCTTTCATCCGAGACATTTCTCTGTCTCCTGATTTTGGCCAACTCTCTAGGTCTGTTTCCATATGTTAGGAAAGTCAGCTGCATTTCCTGCTCTTGACAATAGTGGCCTTATGAAGAAGAGGTCCTTAAGGCCCTGCAGTTCAATGTCCCCTGCTCACCAGAATGTGGCACTTCAGGGGCATCTCCTCTGTCTGTTGTGTACATGCTGCTTTTGTGGCTGAGATACTTTTTCCTTCATACCAGTGTTCTACAATGGCTCTCTGTGCCTATCGTGGGCAGGGTTGGGCCCTGTGTTGTTGGTGGCCATTCTGGGGCCACCTTGGGCTTGAGTTGAGTCAGAACAGGCATTTCCCAGAGATGCAGTAGCACTGAACTTCAGAGTGCTTTCCCTGTGTTGTCCCTTGAGAAGCTTTTGTTGGTTGGTAGGGCCTGCAGTCAGACCAGCTCTCTCCCCCTCGCCCACTTTCAGGGGCCACAGCGTGACTGGTGTGTGTGGTCATCTTTCCCTTTGCTTGGGGCAGGAGTTGCTTTGGAGGGGTATTGGCCTCTGTTGGGTTGTTTTGCACACCACCATGCTTGTGATATCACTTTTTACAGGCTCTGGCCAAGCATATATTGGAAAGGGAAAATCCACAGAACACGAGGCAGGGCACATAGTGCCAGCAGGGTCTGTGTCCATCCACTGTGGGGAAGGGTCCTGCTGCTGCTGGGGACTGAAGTACACTGGGTTTGAGGAGATCTATCTTGAGAAGGGTGCTGGGCGGAGGTAGTTGCTTGTTTGCAAGTTAGGTAGTGAGTACGTGCTGCACTGGTTCCCACAGGTATGTGTGTGTCTAGGTTGGGGGATGGCACCTGCCGACTCCTTTGCTCCTGGAGAAGTCCAATGATCCCTGCCCCTCAAGCACATGCTCTGAGATTAGTAGACAAACCTCCCTCCCCTATACCAAGGCCATTTTCAAAATGCTTTTATGTTGTATCTCTGTGGGGCCGTTTATTATGCTTTCTCTTTAAGGATAGGGACTCAGTTTCCTATCTCCCTAGGTGTTAAGTGCTAATAACTTTAAAAACTTGTGAAATTTAGCCCCTCTGGTTTTCAAAGCCTTCTCCATGCAGATTCCCTGACCCTGGAGTGCCTGGTATGAGGGTTTGTTTTTTTTTTTTTCCCTTCTCTGAGCCTGCAGAGTACCTCTCCTGCAGACAGTCCCATGGGCTCCAACCATGTCTCCATTCTTCCTACCCTTTTCAATGTGGCCTCTCCTCTGCATTTGGTGGTGAAGTATCTGTTCTGCTAGGCTTTGGGTTATTTTCTAGGTTATTTACACTAATGTAGTGTTATCTAGTTATATCCATGGAATGAGGTGAGCTTAGGATTCTCCTCCCCTGCCGTCTTCCCCAGAAGTCAATAAAGTAATCTTAAAAAAAAAAAAAGATTATATAGTCTGACACTAGTCTTGCTGCATTTTTATAAATAGGCCAAGCTTAAATTATTTTATGATTTAAAATGGCGAGTAATTATAGAAAAATTATGTTTATATTTTTCCTATTAGATTGTAGTCCTTTAGACTGCCTTTGATGTTTGTTATGCTCCTGTAAAGTGGACTGGATCTTAAATTTTTCTAGTTTCCTCAAATGTCAGGCTATGACTCTACAAAATAATGTTTCCAATTTTCTTCCACCCTTCTGATTTGCAATCAGTAAGAACAAAGACTACCCTTAAATCTCCTTGGAGAGAATATACCAGGTCTTCCTGACTATCCAGATGGTAGCCAAACATCAAGGAGTTGAGCCTTGAGTACTTATCTCACAGCTAAAGAAGACTCCACATGACACGTGGCCCTGTACAAACAATGCACATCTCTAAATCAAATTAACTAGGAAAATGAAACAGACAACATCTGATATGGACAGCTAGCCCACCAGATTTTGCACCAGGCCTGAATAGTCATGTGTGTTGTTCTGGTTCTGCCATTAGTTTTTCTCACATTAGATCTACTTTACAATATTCAACTTCTTAAATTGGTAACTCCACACTTCTCTGGCTTGCCCCAGAATATCGATCCTCTCTTGAACAATAAAATGAAGTCAAACATTTGCTATAATAATTATTGTTCCTGGGGTACCTGGGTGGCTCAGTTGGTTAAGCATTCGACTTGGGCTCAGGTCATGATCTCACAGTTCGTGGGTTTGGGTTCAAGCCCCATGTTGGACTCTGTGCTGACAGCTCAGAGCCTGGAACTTGCTTCAGATTCTGTGTTTCCCTCTCTCTCTGCCCCTCTCCTGCCCATGCTCTCTCTCTCTCTCAAAAATGAACAAACAGGGGCGCCTGGGTGGCGCAGTCGGTTAAGCGTCTGACTTCAACCAGGTCACGATCTCGCGGTCCGTGAGTTCGAGCCCCGCGTCGGGCTCTGGGCTGATGGCTCGGAGCCTGGAGCCTGTTTCCAATTCTGTGTCTCCCTCTCTCTCTGCCCCTCCCCCATTCATGCTCTGTCTCTCTCTGTCCCAAAAATAAATAAACGTTGAAAAAAAAATTCAAAAATGAACATTTAAAAAAATAGTTAAAAAATCATTGTTCTCCTTTCACCTTACTATCTTTGCCTAGAACGATGATTCCATTGTCTGCCTATCGCATACCCTTGCATATGGAGTAAACTTCAACTGTTGGATTGGTCATCAGAGGCCCTACTCTGTACATGAATCCGGAGATCCTCTAGTACATTTAATTACCAATCTTTGTGCCATTCCCACTCTAACTTCCTGTGTTAATTGTACTGTTGAACTTCATATAGAGTGAGGCTTAGTTGGACTCTTCTTAGGACACCTTGCCCAACAACTCGAACCAAGGACTTGAAGGATGATACTTGTAATCAGGAAAATGTAAAGGCTACCTGATTTCTGCCAGGTTCATCATACTCTATCCACAGAGAACCTTCTCAATTTTTCACACTCTTCTTTTTCATGCTAACGACAACATAATTTGTGCCTCATTAGGGTATATTTTCACTTGTATTTGGCAAAAAGAACTATGGGGAACACAATGTTTGAATCTCTATGAAAATGAAAGTTACTGTGTGGTTGTATTATTAGTTATGACTATTTCACTGTATAATCAACCAGATAATCAGCATTAGGCATCACTTTTGAATTACTTGACAGACTAAAGCGTGACAGTGGTTGCAAAAGACTGCTCAATGTCTAGTGGTGTCTATCCCAGTGAAGGTGCCAGGTTTGGAAGATTACTTTTTGCGTGGGTAGGCAGTGCCATAAATAAATACATGATCAGAAATCTATCTAAAAGCCTGGGGGATTATGCTAACGCTGTTGCTCAAGCAATAGCTTCCCAAGAAAGATTTCTGGATTTCCTTGCAGGAGTAGTATTAGCTAATGAAATTGTTTTTGATTACCTCCTAGTTGAACAGTTTAAATACAGTTCCCACTGACACTCCATAGTTCTTTGATCTTTTTTTGTTGGCTGCCCTCAGGGATTGCTTCCTGGTTCAAGTTAATCTTCCAATTTGGACTCAGCATTTTATTATTCAAATTTTTTCACTGTACAATTTGGTCTCCCTTGTATAGCTCAGTGTTATAAAGAAATCACCCAAATAATGGTCACTCAGCATTTTGAAATGATCTCTAAGCCTTATGAGACATCACATAAAGAAGCTCCAGAAATTGCAGAAGACACTTAGCCTTAATGGAACTTGACATGAAGCCTTCCTCTGCTCTGCACTGTAGTTGCTCATATGTGGCCAATGGCTCCAAAAGAAATCACTTTCCTTCCTCCTTGGGGCATGACACACCAGGAATGGGCCTTCTTAGCAACCATGAATCGATAATGTTTGATTGCTGACCAGCATGACTTTCTAATAGCCTAACAGCAATGCTTTCCAATGACTGATCAATGGTGCCTTCTAATGGCTGATCAGTGATATTTTTAGAGATTGTGATCAAAAGGGGTAAAAGGGACACCACTGAAGCCATTTTCAAATAGAGCCAGAGTAGGCACTGCAGAGAAGGTGCCTTTGAATAGTGCCCATCTTTGAATAGTGCCCAAACCTTTCAACTGGGCAACATGGCAATTGTTTTAAGTAAATGCTTGAGAGGTTGGCAGGAGAACAGATGTCCTGATTAGAAGGCTGATGGTTGTGGATTTTTTGAAAAGAGCATCAGTAGTCAGTCAATGTGTAACTCAGAATAGTTTAGCTAGTTAACACCCACAGAAAATCTTTTTTTTTCCTTCCTTTTCTTCAACTCCTGTAATTACCCTTCTTTATTTTCCACTTAAAAAATCCCTTACTTCCATTATAGAACTAGGACATTATTTGGGTTTTTACTTGAATCTATACTCCCCAAAGTGCAATTCATTGATCCCAAATAAACATTTGCTTGCCTCTCATGGCTATTTTTTATTTTCAAGTTAACAGTATCTGCCAAAAACTATTAGAATAAATGGATTCAGTAAAGTTGCACAACATAAAATCAACCTCTTGTGTTTTAATACACTAGTAACGAACTATCAGAAAAGAAATTAAGAAAACACACTCATTTACAATTGCATCAAAAGAAAAAAATACCAAGGCACCTGGGTGACTCAGTCGATTAGGCTTCTGACTTCGACTCAGGTCATGATCTTGCAGTTTGTGAGTTTGAGCCCTGCGTCAGGCTCTGGGCTGGCAGCTCAGAACCTACAGCCTGCTTCAGATTCTGTGTCTCCATCTGTCTCTGCCTCTCCCCTGCTCACACTTCGTGTCTGTCTGTCTGTCTCTGTCTCTCTCTCTCTCTCTCTCTCTCTCTCTCTCTCTCTCAAAAATAAATAAATATTTTAAAAAATTAACAAAGAAAAGTAATAAAATACCTGGGAATAAATTTAACCAAGTAGGTAAAAGACCTGTACTCTGAAAACTGTAAGACACTGATAAAAGAAATTGAAGATGACACAAATAAATGGAAAGATATACTATGCTCATAGATTAGAAGAATACTGTTAAACTGTCCATACTACCTAAAACAATCTACCAATTCAGTGTAATCAGTATCTTAATACCAATGGCATTTTTCACAGGACTAGAACAAATATTCCTAAAATTTATATGGAATCACAAAAGTCCCTGAATAGCCAAAGCAATCTTGAGGAAAAACAAAGCTAGAGATTTCACAATCCCAGATTTCAAACTATACTACAAAACAATAATAACCAAAACAGTACGGTACTGGTACAGAAGCAGACACAAAGATCAAAAGAGCAAAATAAGAGCCCACAATAGAAATAAACTCATGTTTATATAGTCATTTAATCTCTGACAAAGGAGAGGAGAATATCCGAAGGGGAAAAGACAGTCTCTTCAATAAATAGTGCTGGAAAACTGGGCAGCTACATGAAAATAAATGAAAGTAGACCACTAACACCACATACAAAAAGGAACTCAAAATGGATTAAAGACTTAAATATAAGACGTGAAACCATAAAATTCATAGGAGAAACCCTTGGCGATAAGTTCTAGGACATCAGTCTTCGTGATTCTTTTGGATGTATCTTCTCAGGGGAGGACAAAAAAGCAAAAAAACCTACTGGGATTATGTCAAAATAAAATGTTTTTTTTCATAGGAATAGAAATTATCAACTAAACAAAAAGGCAATGTACTGAACATGAGAAGACATTTGCAAATAATATATTTGATACAGGGCTAGCATCCAAAATTCATAAATAATTCACAGAACTCAATATAAAAAAAATCTGATTAAAAATGGGCAGAGGACCCAAAGAGATTTGCTTCCAAAGATGATATGTAGGTGGCCAACAAGCACATGAAAACAAACTCACCATCACTAATCATCAGGGAAATGCAAATCAAAACCACAATAAGATGTCACCTCACATCTGTCACAATAGCTATCACCAAAAAGACAAAGGTGTGCTTCGGTGGCTCAGTCAGTTAAGTGGCCAGCTCTTGGTTTCAGCTCAGGTCATGATATCGTGGTTTGTGAGATCAAGCCCTGCATCAGTCTTCGTGCTGACAGTGTGGAGACTACTAGGGATTCTCTCTCCCTCCTCTCTCTCCACCCCTCCCCATGCTCAAAAATAAATAAATAAATATGACAGAAGAGAAGAGGAATAAGAAGCATTGGGGAGGACGTGGAGAAAAGGGAACACTTGTGAACTACTAGTAGGATTGTAAATTAGTGCAGACACTGTGGTAAATAGTATGGAGGTTCCTCAAAAAAATTCATGTTAATATGATCCAGCAATTCTATTTATAGAATTATAGGTATTTACCAAGGAAAACGAAACCACGAATTTGAGACGACATATGCATCTCTGCTAATCACAGTATTATTTATAATAGCCAAGATACAGAAGCAACCTAAATGCCCACTGATAGACAAATGGATAAAAAAGATTTAATACACACACACACACACACACACACACACACACACACACACAGGAATATTAGTCACACACACACAAAATGAAATCTTGCCATTTCCAGCAAATAGATGGATCTAGAGAGTATTATACTAAGGGAAGTCAGCCAGAGAAAGACAAATATCATAAAATTTCATTTACATGTAGAATCTAAAAAACAAATGAAGGAAACAAATAGACTCATAGCGATAACAAATTGATGGGTGCCAGAGGGTAGGGGTGGTGGTGGGATGGTCAAAGTGGATGAAGAAGAGTACAAGGCACAAAATTTCAATTAGAAAATAAATAAGACATAGGATATAATGTACAGCATAGGAAATACAGTCAATAATATTCTGACAACTTTGTATGGTGATAAAGGGTAGCTAGGCTTATGTGGTGATCAGTAATATATTATTAGATGATGTAATGTATATAAATGTTGAATCCCTGTTTTTCACCTGAAACTAATATAATATTGTATGTCAATTATTCTTCAGTAAAAAAAAAAATTCCCACTGGAAACATTACTCTCTCGTTAACATAGGTTTTATAAATTCTATTAAAAGGAATTTCCATATTTAGCTCAAGTCTTACACTGGCTGCCTTTTGTATTCATGTGTATGTATGCCAGGCTTCATAATGTAGGAGCTAAGAAAGCAAATCTCAGGGGCACTTGGGTGGCTCAGTTGGTTGAGCATCTCACTCTTGATTTTGGCTCAGGTCATGATCTCACAGTGATGAGATCAAGCCCCACATGCTTTGCTTGGAGCCTGTTTAAGATTCTGTCTCTCTCACTCTGCCCCTCTTTCCTACTTACAATTTTTCTCTCTCTTAAACAAGAAAAAAAGAATGTAAATCTCTATATGCTTACAAACTATTAATCCTTATTCTATTAGTCTTTTCCTTCAAAGATGTCCAAATCTGGCTGATTGTTACAATCACCAGGGAAACTTCCTTAATTCTAAACCAACAGGTAAGCATTGGAACTATGGAACCTTTATTTTATTTATTTATCTTTTATTTATTTTTGAGACAGAGACAGAGCATGAATGAGGGAGGAGCAGAGAGAGAGGGAGACACAGAATGTGTCAGCACAGAGCCCGATGCGGGGCTCAAACCCACGAACTGCAAGATCATGACCTGAAGTTGGACGCTTAACCGACTGAGCCACCCAGGCGCCCCTGGAACCTTTATTTTTAAAATATCTTTTAATTTTGTGGGTTTTGGAAGTACTGTCTTAGACCCTGAGAGTAATCAAAACATTCTTATCAATAAACACTGTTTACCACTTCTACCCTCCATATCACAACATACTTTTTCCATTATTTATTATAAGGCTTCATGTCTCTGGAACTACCTTAGTTGTGAGGATGCAGTTTGAGGTGAGATGCCTGAAAAGAAAAACCTGAAGATGATGAAGCTGCCACTATCTTGGTTTGTTAACGATATTATATTCAGTTAACAAGTATTTAAAGTGCGCCCTTAAGACTAATCCAGTTTGGCAAGTGCCAGGACTGGAGTATAAATGGGGCCTGAAGGACACACAAAGGAGGGAATGCTAAATTATATTGAGGGGAATGAAGTCAAACTTCACAAAAGAAGTATTTCTAAGTTACACATTTAAAATGAAGACCAGTTTTTGGGGTGCCTGGGTGGCTTAGTTGGTTGAGCAGCAGACTCTTGCTTTTGGGTCAGGTCATGATCCCAGGGTTGTGGGGATCAAGCCCCATATGGCACTCAGCGCTAACAGCACTGACCCTCTTTGGGATTCTCTCTCTCTGCCTTTCTTCCCTGCTTGTGCTCTAAAATAAAAAAAAAAAAATTAGACAAGAATAAAAAAACAAAATGAAGACCAGTTCTTGGAAGACACATGTTTGCTGCGGTAAGGATTTTAGACTTAATATGCAGTCAGTAAGGAACCAGTGGAAGTCTAAACAGACAAAGTAACTCGACCAGAGGTGAAAGATCTGTCTATTCAACAACACACAGTCCATAGTCAGAGTTAAGAATGGACACGGGGAGGAGATTATAATGATTTGGTAGTGATAAAGATGGACAGCAGATGTTAATGAAGGGCTATATATTTTTTTTCCATAAATATTTTCTGTGGGGGAACAAAGTGGTAAGAAAGACTTCCAGATTTTCTGCAATCAGCATCTAGGATAGGTAATATCTTCACTGAGCACAGGAGTGAGTTTAGAGCGAGATTTAGTGTTCAGGTTTGGGGGATTTTTAGTATGATGCATTTTTGTATCAGCCAGAAGCATTTCTTTCATAGAGATACAGATTTTGGAAATAGTGTCATTAGCACAGGACAACTTCCAGACACCAAAATATTGTTTCCATACCGTTTTTCTTGTGATCTCAGCTCTCTGTTCCCTGAATTAGTAAACAAGTGCTGTTATAGTTTTGACATCTCTGATGTTACAAAGAAATTTACCTTTTTATTTTCAGCACAATCCCTGGCTTGTAACTGGTTGAATATACACTATAATTTTCAATCAATAGCTCAAGGACTCAAGACATATAGACATAAATGTTAAATATTGGATAGAGGGCGAAAATCACAATACACTAGAAAAGACATGACTTGACAAAGGAGAGGATACCTAGTCAGGCTTTGAAGAATAAGTAGGTTCTGAATGAGCATACAGAAGCAAGAAAACACACTGAACTTTTCAGTGTTTTAAGAAACAACAATTTTACATATATGTACTGTCTTAAACTCCGTTATGGTCCTATAATGGTCTGTTCAGGTTTAAAAAAAAATCTAAATACTGTTTCTTTACACTGTTAAGAGTCACCAACCTGTACTAAAAGAAATTTTAACAGATCTAAGATGACTTTGGTCCTTCAAATTACATCTAATAGAAGTTTCAGTGTATGTGTTATTTCATTAGAAGGAAAAGAAGAGAACCAAAGCACAAATTACTATAAGTAGGCAAAGTGTGGAAAATTGTGTATAATTGGTTGATGTTATCACCCACAGAAGTAGACATGTGATTAATGCAACTCTGTAGCAATAAAATGAAGATTAAACCAGGTAAATTTATAGACCTAATCCTCTGACATTTGCATTCAAAGTAGATATTGTGAAATTTCAGTGCTTTATGGATATAAGATACTTAGTAAGATTTAGCATTGTCTATGCAATCACTAAACATAATTTGTGTCAACAACGGCATAAATGTAGCATGGGCAAGCTGTAGATAGTGAAAATAGAAACCCGTGAGTTGTGTAACTAAATAAAGTTAAAAAACGCATTGGACCAGGATGAACACTAATCTGATGGCAGAATATTTTATCCCTTTTTCCCAATTTTAACTTTAAAAAATTATCAGTTTAATCAACAATATTAAAAAAAATACTTTCTTATATTCTTTCAATGTCAGCTCTGATTAACACTGAATTATTATTATTTGTATGTTATTCAGTACTTTCCTTTGTAGAGGTAAGGTTCCTTTGCCCAGGTAATTGATACATCACTCAAAGAGAATTCTAGACTTTTTAATATTAATTCATGCTGCTCTGGGTGATATAACAAACACTGAATTCATAATAAAGATCTTTCTTGACTTTAATAGAGGCTACAAAAATTAGAAATACCGCAGTTATTGGAGTCCACTTTAAAGTCTTCACCTCAATATCAAAAATAAATTTGTCATGCAATCACAACCAAGAGCTTTAATTTTTTCTTCCCTTGAAGTCCTTACTAGGTCTAGTTGTGTTTAGGAGGGAAAGGAGCTGCTGCAATGAGTTTCTAAGGAGAAAGCACAGTTGACGTGTAGAAATATTGCTAAGACTCCCCCTGGTTTTTAAAAGACATTTCAGCAGCTGGTCTTAATTCCTGACAGTTTTATTTCTAATATCATCTGGTTGACATAAAAGTGCCCCTGTCGGTTTTGAAAATGAGGAGAATGGGAGTGGGCAACCAGTGTAAGAGCGAACTCTAATGCATCTGAAGTGGTAATTTTTTTTTTAACTGAAAGGAGAAAGGAAAGCAGTTCGGTCTAGGAAAACACTGATTTTCCCAATTCCCAACTAATAGTAAATACTTACTTTAAATCCTTTTTGTCCTGTTGCACATAAAAATGCAGTATGGTCTTGTTAGCAGCTTTCTTGTTGATGAAGCATTTTATTTTTGGCACGTTTCATTACGTGAAGTGATGTGCCTGACAAATTGGCTTCCGCTTCTCTGTCATGCAAATAGAATCCATCCATACTTTTCTCTTAAGCACTTTTTGTGAAGTCATTAAGAGTAAGTGGGGGTGGTCAGAGGCACCTTTGGTTTGCACCGAATAAGTCAATGAAACAATAAGGGTAGGTCATTTAATATAGTTGTAATCGATTGCTGCTGTTGCCTTTCCGGCCAAGCTGTTGTGCAGGAACAGATTTTTAATTAAATAAATAGCTGGGTCGACAGGCAGGTGCGCCTGGGCAAGCAACCTGCCCCGGGATTTGGTTTGCAGCAGTTGCTTGGCAACACAACACGGCCGGTCTCTGAACAACAGCTGCACCCTCTGTTAGCAGCTAGCAGATGTTCACACCTCGGAGAACGGCATCAGAAATAATGATTTGCGAATAATAGTTTGTGCAGCTCTCTAATAAACAAGAAAAAAAAAAATAGCTCGCATGACAGAGGTCAAAGATATTCCAGACTGTCATAGTGAATGTGAGTTGGGATCCAGTGAAATTATTAGCAGACAATGAAGATAAACTATTACTGGGTACACTGGAGCTAAAAAAAGGAAGAGAAACTTATATATGATGCTAAGTGAGAGATGTTTCCATATACATTTCATTTCATCTCCTCATGAACTTCTACGACGGTATTAACTGTATTTCAGCAGATGAGACAGTACATTACAGCGAATTTAAGTCACCTATCAAGTTTTCGCTATTATTTTAGTGTGCTCATTTTAAACTGGGTGGAGGGCAGAAACCAACAACACACGGTTTAACATGATACAAGAGAAAATATATGTAATGTAATAATGGTTACTACTAGCAACTGGTAGCCATGTCAATTATAACTACTTTCCTTTTACTGTGTCTATAGGATAATGCTTAAATTTAAAAAAAATAATGAATATTTAATACACAGTAACTTGATTTTCCATTAATTAAAAATTATTATAAAATGTGGGAAGGAAATTCTTAATCTCTCTGCTCGTAAGAACATATAATTAAATTCTGATAAACCAGAACCTCCTACTACTTTAATCTTATCTGATTATCCCATGCAGTGAACATATGGCCCCAATTTTAATGTTCCTTTTGGTACAAATGCAGTTGAATGAAAAAGAGTATTGTGTATTTGCATGTGGGTAACATCTAGAAAACTGCTTCAAAATTTATTTAAAAATTTTTCTTGTTTGTGTTTTACAAGAGGTTTAACAATGTCTCAGGGCAGTTTGTGAGCAATTTTTCCCCCCGCCCATCATCCTAAGCATGCATGGGGTATGAGATCCATAGTACCATATAGGCTACATAATCACACAGAAAAATCTGTCTTCTCTTCAACCTCACACACATGCACAACATGCCCTTTTCTTTAATTTATAATAAATGGAGATTGAGTAATAAGGAAGTGACGCCAATATAAAAATATATGAAGAATTTTTCATTTTGCCTTTTTTAGTAAACAAAGTATATTTTCTTTCAGAGTCGTGCTTAAATAAAAAACACAGCTTCACAAATACTGTTTGTTCGTCGTGATCATTTTCTGTGACTCTTTGGATGAAAAATGTTTATTCATTTTCCTCTTTAAAACCTTAAAACCTGAAGTTACCTCAACAGCATTTACCAGTTCTCACATTTTGTGATCGTATATTTACAGCTTCTTTAGAAGAAGAAAAAATCTCAACCCAACGATTGAATATATAATTTTGTGATAGAGCATTTAGAGTAATGTAATGTGTAGTTAATATACTAAGTTAATCCTTGCTGGGTCAACAAATAGGAAGTTGCAGATAATAGGTTTCTTTCCTTGTCTTTTCTAAGATATAACAAACTAATCAATCAGGCATTATATGTCTACATATAGATATGTAGATATCGAATTGGATACCTTAAAAAGCAGGACTTTTAAGAGTAAATCTTTAAAGGAAGAATAGGTTTTTTTTTGAGGAGGACAGTATTTACTGCTTAGGTATATTATTGAATTCTAGGGGGGAGAAAAACAACGCTGTCATTTCCCCTGAAGACAGATTAAATGTTCAATACATTGTCGACTAATACTCAAAAAAATGCTTCATTGACTCATCAGTGTCACATAGGTATTGAGGGCTAGATGTAGAAAGTGCCCTTTTCAACTGCTTGTTCAGGCTGAATTTTTAGATAAACTAGATCATGTAAAGAATTTTTCAGCATAAGGGCTGACCACTCTGATTTATGCAAGTAAATTTAATTTGTCAATGAATCAACTGTCCTCATAGTCAACCTCCTCATAGGACACAGTAGAAATCTTTGATTTACAAAATTGAAAGGAGTATGATATTATAAAGGACTTTTATTACATCAAGTTTAAAATATCTAACATGTGGGTAGGATTATCACTGTGAAATAGGAAAAAGAACATTTGTCTTTGTAGTATCATTTAAGGAATTCTGTGACTATGTCCTAATATAAAGAAATGAGCATTCTACATCACTTCTATGATATTATTGCTAAAAATACATGACCCAGGGGCACCTGGGTGGCTCAGTCAGTTAAGCGCCCAACTCTTAGTTTCAGCTCAGATCTTTATCTCAGGGTTGAGTTCAAGCCCTGCATTTGGCTCTGCACTGGGCATGAAATCTACTTTAAAACACACACACACACACACACACACACACACACACACACACACACACACACACAAATACATGACCCAATGTAATCATGAATATAAATTGAAATTGACGGATAGTCTATGGCATAATTTGCCAATATTCTTCAAAAGTGGGAAGGGCCTTGAAGGGCCTTTATCAAAAGACAGCGAAGACTGAAAAGCTATTCCAGAATTAAGGGAGAGCATGGAGAAATTGTAACTACACGCATTGTGTGACTTTTTTTTATTGGATCCTAGACTAGAAAAAGAACATCAGTAGGGCAATTGATAAAATCTGAATAAGGTCTATGATTAGAAAACTGTATTATATCAATTTTTTGGTTTCTGTCATTTTGCAGTGTTTCTATAAAACGTTAACATCTGAGGGATCTAGTTAAAGGATCAACAAGAATATTTTAGACTATTTTTTAAAAATGTATGTATGAACAATTTCAAAATGAAAAATAAATTTTTAAAAACTCATTAAGCCAATGGTGGATACAAGTCAGTACCTATGAAGAAGGAATCCTATATTAAGTCTTTTTTAACATCAACATCATTTTCTTTGTGATGGTGGCTGACATCATTAAAGATAAAAGGAAATGCATACATATACACACAGATCAAACCGGATTCCTGGAGAGTAAAGTCCAGAGTTATAAATACTGTTACAACAGAAGTAAAAAGGGACAGTTTGGAGCAGACCAGGCTGTATGGTCGCCCTATTTAGAGACTCTACTTACAGAAAAACTTTCTGGGTTTACAAAGGAACAGGCTGTAATGACAATGACTCACCCATCTTCGTATGCAAACCACTTGGTACAGTGCCCTGCACAGTAAAAACTCAATGCACGTTTATTGAACCACAGAGGAGCTGGCAAAGAAGTTAGCTTCTTTTAAGGATATAGTGGTATATTTCATCTGTTTCACAGTTTAATCTGGGACTGGCTACTCCACTCAGTAAAGGATGTTTGGGAAGATGCATTTCTCACCTTGTTATAGTTTCATAATTATGAGCATCCTTTATATTTATTACCACATATACGATACAAATTCAAGACCCAATTGGTCCTGTAAACTCAGGAAAGGGACTCGCAGAAAGAAATGAATGGGCTACTGAGATGCTCCATAGAAATACTAGGAAGGTCTGTGGTTAAAAAAAAAAAAAAGTGAGTACTTTTACCTCTTTAGAGGAAGCACACGAAATGAGTCATTATTGACTAGAGAAAGAACTTGGTGGTGGGCAATCTAATTGTTGAATGTGCTCCCCTGGTGGTGTAAATCAGAAAATCATTGAACAGTACTAGTTCCCAAATTCTCTCTCATCACACATAACAACAAAAGCCCAGACAATCAATCAAGCAATTCATTCAGAATCTGGTGCTGTGTCAAGGAGGTTGCCAAATGCTACTTGTTATATACTGCAATATCCTTCAGTAGGTAAGAATATAGTTTTTTGTTTCCTTGTAATAAAAAGTAAATCTTAATATATCCTTGCTGTCTCCCCCAAGTCAAACATATCCACAAAGCCTTGGATGGCTTTAGACCATCTGAAGACAGCCCAGTTCATTCCCCCTGATGGGTTATAAGTCTCAGCTAGTAATTCCATATTTATATATAGATGGCTAATTTAAAGGAGTAAATGTTACCTTAACCCTCCTTGATTAGTTTTCTCTAATTAGGGAATAACTAATAAAGCTTGTATATATTTGCTAACTTTCAACAAGGAGAACATGGAAAGATTTTTTCTATATTCACCAATTTAATAAGTAATTCAATGTTTTCTGAGCACCTGGATCGCTCAGTCGGTTAAGTGTCTGACTTCAGCTCAGGTCATGATCTCATGGTTTCAAGTTCAAGCCCCAAGTTAGGCTCTTCACTCACAGCTCAAGCCTGGAGCCGACTTCAGATTCTGTGTCTCCCTCTCTCTGCCCCTGCCCAGCTTGTGTATGTGTGCTCTTTCTCTCCCTCCCTCCCTCCCTCCCTCAGAAATCAATAAACATTAAAAAAATAATTCAATGTTTTCTAAGTGTTGAAATCTATTTATATAAAAGGCAAACTGATTTATGGAAAGCGTGAGGAATGGATGAGGATTGTAGAACATCATTAAAGTGTGGTGAACTCAGCGAAAATCTGCAAGAATTTGTTGGTTCTATTTAGGGGAAAAAATCATTTAAAAACACACACAGAAAGAAACTAAAATATTTAGACGCTAGCATTATATTTATATGACAGATGAATATAGTTGCTGATCTTATGTAAATACCTATTATTTAAAAAGGCTTAAATGATATTTTTATATTTTATGAAAACAGCTTCTCATTTCCCCCCCACCCCCCGCAAGAAAGAGAAATTAGAAATCAAGCAGGCCTAATTACTTATTATCTACTTTACATTGAACTGGAATGAGAACATTTAAAGGAATCAGAAGGGGGGAATGGAGGGAGAACTAGAAAATATTAGATATGCTACATAAATAGTCGAAACTATGTAGGACATGAATTCACGAGAAACAATGCAACTGGAGATGTTTAAAAGCAAAATGTTTTCTCCATTATTTTTAAGATGTCTTCACTTTACTCCTAGCTTTTACCCATACGTGTCTCTGAAAGCTTAACGGATCTGTGACCCTTTAAAACTAGACAAAAATTCAGAGACTGAGGATGGTAATGGAGTAGGAAATAGAAAATAAAATTACATGTTATTTCTTTCCTCATCTTAGAGTAGAAACATAAAGGAGAGAACCCAGTTTGACATGGTCTACACTCCTTGGAGACAGAAGATATGTAAATGAGTAGTGTTTTACTGCTATCAAATTTATTTTTTTTTTTAAATTTTTTTTTTCAACGTTTATTTATTTTTGGGACAGAGAGAGACAGAGCATGAACGGGGGAGGGGCAGAGAGAGAGGGAGACACAGAATCGGAAACAGGCTCCAGGCTCTGAGCCATCAGCCCAGAGCCTGATGCGGGGCTCGAACTCACGGACCGCGAGATAGTGACCTGGCTGAAGTCGGACGCTTAACCGACTGCGCCACCCAGGCGCCCCTACTGCTATCAAATTTATATGGGCAGGTACAAATCATGCATGGGAAAAATTCCCATTTTACTCTTAGTTTAGCATGAATAAGAAGAAGCTGAGTTACTTGTAATTATTTAAAAGTAAATACCTAGGCTTTATCTGGCATCCATACTACACATGAGGTATATTCATAGTTTCATGAACCACAGTCCCACCTCTAATCTCAGCAAATATCGTCTATAACTTCAATGTATTATATATCACAATGGACTGCCTTAATAAATCTTTAAGAGTATCGTTTCCTAGTGAGCGTAATATAGAAGCCAGTGAGGCTTTGGAGTGAGCTCTTTCTTGGATACTCAGAGCCTGGGACAAGGTAATTGTTCATCTTTTATGTAAATAGGCGGTTTGATAACAAGTACATATTAGAACCACCTATAGAGTTTTCAAAAATGTTGATGTCCAGGTCCCAAATCCAGACCAATTAAAGCAGAATCTCTGTGCTGAGATCAGGGAAATGAGATTTTTTTTTTTTTTAAAACTCACTAGAGGCTCAAGGGGAGGTAGGGTTGATGAACATTGACTGAAGTGCTTTAAAAGGGATCAGGCCCTGGGGCACCTGTGTGGCTCAGGCTGTTAAGCCTCTGCCTTTCCCTGAGATCATGATCTCCTGGTTGGTGACTTTGAGCCTCACATCCAAGTTCTCTGCTGTCAGCACAGAGCCTGCTTCAGACATTCTATCCACCTCTTTCTCTGCCCCTCCCCCTCTGTCCCCCTTGCTCTCTGTCCCTCCCCCACTCAAGTTCTGTCTGTCTCTCAAAAAATAAACAAACATCAAATAATTTTTTTAACTAAAAAAAAAAAAGGGATCAGGCCCTGCCAGTGGTCGAATTCTTGCTCCCAACATGCTTCTGACCCCCAGCTTTGTGAACTTGGCCAAACGTCCTCATCTTCACTACTAGGATGAAAATAGAAAACTGTCTCATGAGATTGTTAAACAAATTAAGAGTTAATATTTATAAAGCAGTGAGGACAATAATAACTGTATACATGTCTGTTAAATAAACATTAAAAATAAATCAGACATGGGGGTGCCTGTGTGGCTCAATCAGTTGAGTGTCCCACTCTTAATTTCAGCTCAGGTCATGATCCCAGGGTCACAGGATGGAGTCCCGTGTCAGGCACTGCACTGAGTGTGGAGCCTGGTTAAGATGCTCTTTCTCACTCTGTCCCTCTCCCCAACTCATTCTCTCTAAAAATTTAATCAATCAGTCAGTCATCACTCAGGCTTTGGGGGTGAAGGGGGAGAAGTTTTAGGATAGTAAGGGAGTCAGCGTAGCCATTTGGTGTCCTTAGAGCTGGAGTCCTTATTGCAACTGGAACATCATTCAAGGTTTAGCTGGGACTTCATCAAGAAGTCCAGTTAAATAGACAGAAATTGGGATATCTTGGCACTTTATTTAGTTGTAAATGACACAAAGCTGGCTAAAAAAAAGTATTCATGCACATAAGTGAAAAGCCCAGCAGCTCAAACAGGATGGTGAAGACTCTTTCCCCTCTTTCTTGCCTCCACTTTCCTTTCCAGGCTTTATCTTGGGACATGCTGTTCCTCGTTATAGCAAGTAATTCCTTCTATCACATGTGCCACTCAGTAACTCAGGTAAATAGAGATCTTCCTTCCCTCTCTAATCTCAGGCTAAGCTCCAAGTTTCAGGGTCTCTGCTTTGCTCTACCCAGGATGATGTCAATGTGCCTTGGCTTTCCTGGCTCTCCTTGTTTGCCTAATGATTAATTAATTGCCAAGTCCAGGGGAATTTGATGCTCGAATTAATTAGACTGGAATCATATGCTTTTGTGGGGAGTCAGGGTTGGAGCTAGCTTTACAGAAAACAGAGACAGAGTGAGGGATTAAGACTCCTTTAAAGAAACAACAGGTGATGTTACCAAGAAAAGGAAAGGGTTCAGGGCAGGTTATTAACAGGTGTCACCATCGTTAAAGAATAATAATTCCATGCTTCTTGGAGGCTCCTCTAACTAGTGGGTTCCTAAATCCAGCTAAATTCAGAATCTATGGGGTGGCACCTTTAGAAATGCTGGCAAGTATCATCTTCTCTCATTGTACAAAGATTTCCTACTTGTTAATTCCTGAAATTCTCTCAAGAGAGGATGAAGCATTTATGCTCAGACCTAAAATGCAATGTAACCGTGGGCTAAAGAATTCACTTATCTAAACTCAAATTAAAATATAAACTGTCGTGAGATCTCTCTGGGAGAGAGAGAGAGAAAAAAAAAGGTTTTGACAGGAGGCAAGAAGAGAGAAGCCAAGGAAGAAATAAATGACCACAGAAGGGTGAAGCCTTGGGCACTCTGGGCAAGCAGCCGGTTTCATGTGGCTGCCAAGGCTGGCCGTGTCCCCCATAAGAGCTCTGAAAACTAGATTCTCAGCACATTACATCCTGGCAGCTTAGAGCATGAAATGCAGTTCACGATTTCACAATGTGCCTAAAGTACCTTTGATTCGAAATCAATCCTTTGGGTGGTTGTAGATGGGATGGACTGTGGATGCCAAAACATTCCCTCAATTCAGAGAAGGATTTGATTGTTTGACATTATGTGAATTAAATACTGTGGTTATTGACTAATTTCTTTCACATTTAAAGATATTGTGGAGACATAATGTAGACAAGCCAGTTTCAGCACAACCAACTGCCAGAAATGACCCTGTAATCTTAAGACTTCAAAACTTTTACCTTGGAAATGTGACCCTTAGAACACTGACAAGGTCTGCTTTTCTTTCTCAGTACTCTCATTAGTGTTGTGTTTGCTTCCCTTCTAGTCTGGCTTGCCGCACTCATCGTCTTCATTTCCCCTGGTTAACAAGTGTCTACTAAGGGACTTCCTGCTAGATTGCAGCCCACACAGTGCTCCATGCAGGATAATAAAAGGTTTTAAAAAATCAACTTCTTTGTGACCTCTAAGGTCAACATGTTCAATCTCTACCTTTAAATTTGTTTTCATTTTTTTCCTATGAATCTGCAATGATTTCCCTCTCCCCTTTCTCTAACTTCTGCTTCATTTCGCTGCCCCTAAAACAGAACCATGGGTCCTTATTTCCATGATTTGAGAGGCCTCAGGTTTCCCCCAATTCCTTTTTGGTGGATCCTTCACCATCTTCCTCACACTCTACATGTAAGTGTTCTTTTGACCAAATTCCCTTATTTTCTAAGCTGGGCTTACTGTCCTTTCTATGTGTTCCTGTAAGGTTCTATTAAAGAAGCAATCACATTGCACTGTAATCAGTTGTTTGCATGTTGATACCCCTACATGAACTCAAACCTGAGAAAAGAAACTGCTATCAATACCTGTTTTTACTCTACTAAGCACCTCACTGCCTACAACTGCAAATAAACTCTTTTCCCCTCAAAAAATATATCTGAGATACTTTGCCTGAAGGAATTGTGTGACAGACAGGATCAGGCCACTGCAGGTGGAAGTTACAGTGGAATTAGAGATAATACTTTATGGCAGCTGTTCCCCAAACTAGAAAATTAGAGTACGCTTCCAACTCTAGACTTTCAAAATCTTGGTCAATCACCAGACAGTTGTGATAATTTGCAAACCAAAGTTCTATACTTGTAGATCTATATATACTTATGTGTAGCTCAGAAATAGGACAGTGCCTTTTGCCACATTTAAAACCATGTTAAATCTCTATATAGATGGATTCTTTAAAAAAATTTTTTTAATGTTTATATTTGAGAGAGAGAGACAGAGTGCGAGAGGGATAGGGGCAGGGGGGGGGGAGGGGACACAGAATCTGAAGCAGGCTCCAGGCTCTGAGCTGTCAGCACAGAGCCCGATGTGAGGCTTGAACCCACGGACCATGAAACCAGGACCTGAGCCGAAGTTGGACGCTTAACCAACTGAGCCACCAAGGTGCCCCTTTACAGATGGATTCTGATACTAAAAGAGTAACTGAATATCCAAGATTTTGTGAACGTACACAGTGATAATTTCATTACAAAGAAATCATTCTGTGCATCCTGTAAGATGTACATATCCACCTGACCAATCAAATCATTTCTAGACATTTGTATGCTGATGAGAACAGTAAAATATGAAGAGAACAATAATGGTGGAAGCAAGTTGACAAGAGGGAACAGACTCTCGATCAAGTAGACAGGTTGGCCACAGTTAGGAGAGAGGCTACTCTCTGGGCCAAGACACAGATGGGATCGCCTAAATCTTCTTCTGTTTGTTTCTCTTTTCACATTCAAGTACGTAGAGGTTCATTTGCTCAGTATGAAGAGGTGATCAAAAGATGAATTTTCAACAGAATGGGAGGGCAGTAAATGACTTCCACGTGGCTGAATCCATTGGTCCATTCTCAGTTGGGCCATTTGAATGATAGACAGCCTTAACATCGTCTGGCACTCCCTCCTTAAAATACTTCAATCGCATGTTTTCTCAATTTTCTCCCAACTTCTTGACCACTCCCCTCTCAGCCTCATTGGCTTGTTCTGCAACATGTCTCCAAACTCTCAATTTGGAGCGCCCCACAGCTCAGACCTTGAACTCTTTTCCTGTCTGCACTCCCTGGGTGACCTTTTCCATTTTTCTAACTTAAAACCCATCTGTGTGTTATGGTTCCCAAGCTTCTATCTCCAGCCTATATTTCCCCAGTGAATTCTAGGTTAGCATATGCAATTACATACTCCGTGCCTCCACTTAGAATCGCGCTGTACCTTTCAAGCTTAACATGTTCAGAACGGAGCCCCTGATATCTCCCCAACCACAAACCTCCTTCCTCTATATTCTTTCCACACTTAGTAGTAGTGGTAGCTCCAGTCTTCTGATTATCCACACACAAACCTGGGAGTCACAATTGGCTTCTCTCTTTCATCACACTTCACTTAGAATTCACCAATATAACTTTTTGTCTGTATTTTCAAATTCTATCTGGATATCGATCTCCAAATAGATCACGCTTTCCCTAATTCCACTGCTACCACTCTGATCCAAGCTACCATCACCCTCAGCCATCTAATTAGCTACCCCTTTTTGGCTTACATTTTCTTTTCATCCATCTACTCCAGCTACATTACACACCTCACTGTTCCTAGAACATGCTAGGCACGTTCCCAATTTAGGGCTTTTGCACTTACTATTTTCTCTGCCTTGAATACTGTTCTCTTTGTTAGCCATATGGCCTACTCCTTAACTCTCTTCAAATCTTTATGGATGTATGGAAAAAAAAATATGAAAGGATGTATATCAAAGTGTTAACTTTAAAGTTTATAGAACACACACACGCGCGCGCTCAACTAGTTCTCTCCAGATGGTGGAATTTAAGGTAACTTTACGTTTCTATTTGAATATATAAATATTTTCTTAGTGTATTCCAGTGAAGATATAATAATGAAACTCTAATATATTTTCAAAACGTTTTTAATGTGATTAGTCTAATGAATTATGAACCATTAATGTAAATTAAATTTAAAGAGTCCCAATTCACAACGATTACACTAATACATTCTTCCCTCATGGACATAGCTATTTGTACTAAGTGTTTTTGGTGTGTGTTTTTTTTTTTTTGCTATATTCCCATTACTACAATCTTCTCGCATCCATTACTCAGTTTCATTGGGTACACACTGGTGAGGATAGAGACACCCAACAGTTAAGGTTTACAATTGCATTTTAAAATTTTGTATTCACTTTCTACAGTTTTGATAATGTAGTATGAGCCCATTTGGAATTGCTTACACTACAATGAGCACTGCGGGAATGACTGGGATCCCTGTGAGGAGACTCACAGTAACTAACACTGTTGAGAAGTCCCTGTGCCTCCTGATACATTATAAACACACTCTCTGATCCAACCTCAAACTGGCTCCAAAGAGCTACTACTGCTGTCCCCTTTCAAATGTAAACAAACTAAGATGCAGAGAGATTAAGAGATTTGCCTAAAACAGAATAAACCAAGGGGCCTGAATTCAAAATGAGGTTTGACTTCAGTGGCATTGGTCTTGACCAATATACTTTGCTGTAACACAAAGGCCAGTTCTCTGATAATAACCTCCAAAAGATGGGGAAAATATTAATTCTAGAAACAGGAAATGGGGAAACCTAGCAAAGGGAGTTTTTCTCCTGGCCCCAAATAACTGCCAAATCTCCCTCAAATCTGATAAAATAAGCTGTGAAATTATTGGTTAAGACAAAGGGTATAAGGAAATATGAAGAAACATTAACTTCTACCCATTTCCCTATTACAAATTGGGTATAATTGTCAACAAGTTCTATCTATACCACAGATTTCTTATGTACAAAATCAGTGTTTTTGGTTCATCTTTCTGTAATAACACTTTAAATCTGAGCATTACAAAAAGTTTGTTTTTATCAATACTTGACTCAAATGTTGAAATATATATATGGCAATTCACTATGCCTGTTGGAATCTCAGAAGCCAACTTTACACTACATTATTAAAAACATGAGGTGGGGCACCTGGGTGGCTCAGTGGGTTAAACGTTCAACTTTGACTCAGGTCATGGTCTTGCAGTTCATGGATTCGAGACCCACATCGGGCTCTGTGCAGACAGTTCAGAGCCTGAAGCCTGCTTCAGATTCTGTGTCTCCCTATCTCTCTGCCCCTCCCCTGTTCACACTGACTGGTCTCACTCTCGCTCTCAATCACTCAAAAATAACATTAAAAAAAAAGTGAGGTTTGATGAATACATTTTGGATCCCTATCACGTCAATAGAGTGGTGACAGAAACCATCACAGAAAATGAAGCCCAAAGACATGATGTTACATATTTTCAACAGGTGTGTCAACAGCAGGCCACCAGAATTTTTCCTACTCTTTCCATGAAGATGAAGCTAGAAGAAACAGGTTTGTGCCTTTGTAAATGTCTATCTAATGTAAACAAAGTCTCAAGAAGCTGATCCTTAATAGCTATAAAGTAAAGGTTGAATGTTCCCAGCTTCTTGTAATGTTAATTCAAGGCTGGCATCCTTTGAAGAACTTTAAACACATTGAACACTGGGGACATAGTATTGCCTGGCTAATCAGCATGAAGTTGAATGTGGAAAGAGACTGGCACTGTTACATGAATATGCTCTGAGCTGATCCATGATGAGCCTTTGGGAATAAATCACAACTGTCCTCAATGCTTTTATTATGAAAAAAACAAAAACAAAAACAAAAAACAGAAAAGTGAAGGGAATGGAAACTCAACTTAATCCAGTCTCAATAAAGGTATCTGAACATGCAGTGGAAAGAAAAAAAAAAAAAGACTTGGACTCTGGAAGCTTCAAGTGAACAGTCAGAAAACTTCATCAGACCATTCAATGTAAAGGTATCTAGTTTGTGACAAGGGAGTAAAATGTTGAGAAGCAGTGAGGAAGAAGCATTCGTCCTAAGTAAAACTCGCCTGCCCCCCAAAAAGTTTGCCTTAAAAACACAATTGCATAAAATAAAGTAAAAGGTTGCGTTATTGCAAGGTTAGTAAGCACCGTGTGATCTGTTCCAGCCTCCCCCTATTTCCAATGGGTTGGCTGCTGGAGGGAAATCCGTCCCTGCTATGGTTTGGCGCCATCTGGTGGAAGTTAGGATCCGGCTTTAGAAGCAAGGAGCGGATTCTGAGTCATGCGGCTGGACACACAGGACTTCCAGATCGGGACAGCGATTTCTGGAACCTCCCTGTGAGTTGATACCAGTTTTTTTCTCATCAAGAGCAGCATCGAGAGAATACGACCCATGAGAATTCGTAAATGAGGCAATCCACTCTCTTTCTTGTTCCCAATATGAAGGTTGGGAGGCGTACAGCCACCAACCCCCGATCACATTATATCCAAACCGATGTCACCAGAGCATTTTACTGACTTTAGGCCTATCCATAAACTCCCATTCAATCTTAATTCTGGCAGCTAATGCTGAAATCACTTATTCTTACAGAAATGATTATATTGTTTCTTCATTTCTTAGTTGACCTTCCTTCCAGTTTCCAAACTCTCCAACTTGGGGTTATTCTAAGATCCCTCCTGGGTATCTCCTTCTATAGTACTTTTCACCTGTGAAGGTTTCAAGTTCCTCAGCTTAGTTTTGCCTCAGTATCCACTGCCCTGTTGCTTTATAATATTCAAAAACTCTGCCATTCTTGGCTGTTGGTGGGAGTGATCACTTGGATTTAGCTTTGCTTTTATTTATATCATTTTGTATTTTATAATCTTCCACTGATAAATTCAAATTTTTATTTTTGAGTTTCTCTGATCTTTTCAAAGAGATTCAGAGAAAGAGAAGGAAATGTGTTTGCTAGGTAGTCACCTTGATAGGGAATGTGTGCTCCTTTTCAACAGGTGAATTTATTAACCTCCAATCTGATAGCCAATCACTGTTCCCCACTCTGTTATAGAGAACGATTGTGTTGCTTCCAGATTCTTACGCTGAAGCTCTAACGCCAATCTGATGGTATTTGGAGATGGGGCAGTTGAGAAATAATTAGATTTAGATGATGTCCTGAGGGTAGGGCCTTGATCACAGGATTAGGGCCCTTAAAAGAACACACACCAGAGAGCCCCTTCCTCCACCCCGACATGGAAGACGTCATGAAGGCAGCTGTCTCCAAGTCAGGAAGAGGGTTCTTACCATAACTCCCCAGTCATGGTAGCACCTCGATCTTATACTTCCCATCTGCTAGAACTGTGGCAAATAGGTCTATGGTTTAAGTCTCCCGTTCTGTAGTATTTGGTTACGGGGTCCAGGCTGACCAATACACATTTCATCCTTTCTCGGATGTTCAAGTGTTGGTCTATGCCAGAGGTTTGTTAAGCCTCATTTTTTCCTTTTCATTTTGAAGATATTTTTAAGTAATCTCTGTACCCAGCATGGGGCTCTAACACACAACGCTGATATCAAGAGTCACATGCTCCACCGATGGGGCCAGTCAGGTGCCCCCTTTCGTTTCTTCTTCAAATAATGTTTTTTCAGTATGTGAAAGTGCTTTCTGACCCACACCAGTCCTTTAATGATAAATGGTCCTCATGATCCTCTTAACCCTATTTAAACACCACAATTATTATGCAAATATGGACTTCTTTGCACAGAATGGTAGTACTTATAACCACTGCTTATACTTGGTTTGTCAGAAGAGTTTACATTAGGCACAAGTACAGAAAGCAAGTATTACTTTTTTTTTAAAAAATGTATGTTTATTTGAGAGAGAGAGAGAGAGAGGGAGAGGGAGAGAGAGAATGTGTGAGCAGGGGAGAGGGGTAGGAGGAGAGAGAAACCCAAGCAGTCTCCACACTCGGTGCAGAGCCCAGCATGAGGCTTGATCCCATGACCCTGGGATCACGACCTGAACTGCAATCGACACATCAAGATGTAGATGTTCAAGCAGCCAACCACCCAGGTGCCCCAAAGTTTGCCATTTTAAATCTTGTATATATAAGAAGACAAGGTATTGGAATACACAGATTATAAACAATGAGGATTTGTATCTTTTTTCAGATTTCTTTTAGTCCACGCTTATTGGGAATCTTGGTCTCACTTCACTCCTCTATGCCTCTGTGTTCTTTTAGGTAAAATTAGGATGATGGATTCAATACTCTGTGTTATGTCTCAGGACAAAAACTATTAACTGTATTGATATCATCCTACTTGTGTAACACTGTCATAGCCACAAGGTGCTTCCATATGCTATCAGTTAAATTGCCAGCAGCCTCGAAGGCCAAGTATTCTAATTTACCATTTTACCAAGAAGAGCAATCAGGCTTTAAATCTAAGCAATGGACTCAAGATGCAAGCCGGAATCTGATTCCAAATTTCAGGTTCTACCATCCCACACTATTTCCTCATCTTGGAGATCAGTAATGTACTTATTTTTCCCCCCATTAGTCTCCCATTTAATGGCTTCTTGAATGTGAGATTAGGTTTATTCTAGGGTGATACAAAATGTACTGTACACAACTGTTTCTCTCAAGCCATTTCCACAAGGCAGTTCTACTTTCAAAAGGACCCTCAATAAACATGCAGCAAATCCCAGACTGCTCTGTTTCCCACAGTCCCTTGCCTTTCAAAGTGGGATGTCTATGAATTATGGAAACGGGGCCAAGATTACTACTGGGGAGAGATGATGGCAGATATTTTAAGAAAGTGAAACCAGGTTAGCAACCTAGTATGATTTCTAGATTAGCTTGTTACCTCCATGGAAGTCCAAACAACTCTAGATATTGAGGAGAGAGACCAAAAGAGCCAGTTGGGGGTTAAAACAAGTTCAGGCTTTGATGCACTGGGTTCAGGTCTTGCCCTCCTCTGACAAGTTGAGTAACCTTGCTCGATTCTGATGGATTCGACTCTATGTTTCATCTGCAAAGTACCTACAACATGGGGCACTGGGGAGGCTACAATGCTACAAATGTATAGAAAGCACCCAATACAGTATCAAGAGCATTGATGGCATACTAAAATATTATATCTGATTATATAAGAGACAGTTCAATGAAACTAGCTAATTAAATCTCTGCACCCATTTACAATTTTATCATCTAAAAAATATTCTAGACTATTTTTACAAGATGTTTTAGGGGTGCCTGGCTGGCTCATTCAGTGGAGCACACAACTCTTCATCTCAGTGTTGTGAGTTCAAGACCCACATTGGATGGAGAGATTACTTAAAAATAAAAATCTTAAAAAAGGATATTTTAATACTACTGGCACAGTAGTATAAATAACGTCAAACGATACGTTTTGACTTGAGAAATCCATGCTTGCATTTAACAAATTAATCCAATTAGTAACTACTGCTAGAACATTTACCAGTGCTCTGTGTTGGGGAACAAGATGAGTATTTTCTTTGCCCTCATAGAGTTTGCATCTTCCACTTAATGGTGTACATACGTGTGGTTGCATTTTTTAAAAAATCTTGTCATTGATAAGTCAAAATTTACTTTTAACTTTGGTATAAACTTGCCTTGACAACTCTAACTCCCACAAGTAAAACAAGGCAAGAGATATGTTTGGCAGAGCAACTATTTATGTCCTATCTTCTGTGTTGCCAGGGTGATGGTAGCAATATTGAAAACATTGGAGGTGGTTGTTTTATTGGCAAGGATCCTGACTTTCAATTCCAAATGCAAGGACTGTAAAAAGCAAAATGTAGGCTGGGGTGTAGGCAGTGGACTGGCCATGGCTATACGTCAGCTAGATGAATGGATTATTGGTGATTAACCAAATGTGGATGCTGTTCTTGGAAGTGTAACACTCATAGGCAATATTTTTGTAATAATATTTTAAAACTAATGAAAGTTTAGTGATTACCTCAAAATTTTTTTCCAAAATCTAAAGCCTGATGTTTGTTTGCTTTCAAATGTTAGTTTTTTTGCCCAGATTTCTCTTCCTCTCCTTTCAGTGGGAAACAACTCAAAAGATGTACTAAACTTTTGATCCCTCCTTTAAGAATCGAAATATTGTCACAGTACAAGTTCAGCTTAAGAATTTTTTAAACATGTTGATTATGTACATTAAAGGGAATAAATTCATATACCAACACTGAAAAAACAAAGTCATCTGTTAGGTCGGCTGGAAGTTCTGTCTTATATGAAAGCACCACATTTGTGTATAGACATGGACGGGGGTAACCAGCTTGGGACTTCTTTCCTCCCTCACCAACTTCATCAAATCAGTCTCTTAGCTTCAAGCCAAGCTAAGGCTTGAGGTATTGGGGATTGACCCTATCAAACTTCAGGTCTTCCACCTGGCAGTATGGTGAGACATAGTATGGTATGGAAAGAAAAAGAAGGATGGTGATAAGCCATGACTATAGTTCTTAGATTTTTTCTTTTCTTTTTTTTTTTTTTAAGGATTCAAATACATTTTATTTCTTCAGTTACACCATCACGAGTAGAAAGAGTGCTTAGATGAGAAGGTCGTTTTGAGACAATTCTGCATTAGAGCAACTGTAATGGTTGCTGATCTATTCACTTCTTTGTGATTTTTTTTTCAACGTTTATTTATTTTTGGGACAGAGAGAGACAGAGCATGAACGGGGGAGGGGCAGAGAGAGAGGGAGACACAGAATCGGAAACAGGCTCCAGGCTCTGAGCCATCAGCCCAGAGCCCGACGCGGGGCTCGAACTCACGGACCGCGAGATCGTGACCTGGCTGAAGTCGGACGCTTAACCGACTGCGCCACCCAGGCGCCCCTCACTTCTTTGTGATTTTACCAACAGAAGACAGGTTCTGTTTTTTTTTTTTTAATGTTTATTTTTGAACTAGAGAGAGTGAGCAGGGAAGGGACACACAGAGACAAAGAGAGAGAGAGAAGATCCAAAGCAGGCTCTGCACTGACAACAGAGAGCCTGATGTGGGGCTCAAACTCAGGAACCTCAAGGTCATGACCCAAACCAAAGTCAGATACTTAACTGATGGAGCCACCCAGGTGCTCCCATAGAACAGTTTCCATTCTATTTCAGTCTGTGCTATTCTAAATATCCCTACAATAACATAAAAAGTAGTTCTGCTGGCTAGCACAGCATTACAATACTTGTGAAAATCCAGTGAATATTTTATGTGCCTCTGTCTTGCCATAATTTGCTGAATGTTTCTATTCTGGAGATACTTAGTATATTTCTGGCCAAGGGAAACATCATGAAGGTGTGAGAGGATTGCATTGGATTGCAGCTGCTGGCATATTTCATTGCAAGACGCCCTGGTAGGAACTCAAATGCTCTTCTCAGAAACTTCTAGATTCTGCTTCTTTTATGAAGAGTTTATTATATTATAAAGAGACACACGGTACAAGGTAAAGGGGTGGAGAGAGCATCCATGCCCTGAGTACACCCCATCCTCCTAGTACATCAATGTGCTCACCAACCCGGAAGCTGCACTGTTGGGTTTCTTGATCCATGTTAGGTTTTGCCAATTATTTGCAATGATATGATATTTGAAAAGCAGGAATAATACGGAGACATTTTATACATTTGACCTGTTTTGTTTCTATTGGTGATCAGATCAGTCATATTGATATGAAGTGTGTTTTTTGTTGTTGTTTTTTTTTCCCACCAGTTTTAAAACTTTTCTGCAGAGTTTTAGTGTCTATTTTCTAGCTTCTTGGGTTTTGAGAAAGATTTTACAGCCAGCTCTGGAGGCCCAAAATGGAGCTCACTTCTCCAACTCTTGCAGTAATTTTAAAATTACCTAATCCTCTGTTAAGTTACTTTTTGCTCAGAATACCTCAACTAGTTTTGATTTTCTATACGAAGCCTTGTCTGATATACAGCGCATGTTCTTCTCTGTTTAAAAAATTCAATACCTAACTAGTTTTTATGGGAAATTATCCAAATAATTACCATCATATTGAAGAGGATGTACTATGACAAATTCCTCACAATTATAGATGTAGCTTTGATTTTTCAGCACAATCTGCTTCTTTCCCAAATTCATTTATTCACAATCCAGTACATTTAGCACATCTACGTTTTCTTAGATTTTTCTCCCCTCCAACTTGTTTATTACCATCTACCTTTCTACAAATTTTTTTTTTTTTTTTTTTTTAGAGAGAGAGAGAGAGAGACAGACAGAAAGAGGGAGCATGCGCACATCTCAAGCAGGCTCCGTGCTCAGTGCAGAGGCTGACACAGGGCTCGATCTCAAGACCCTGAGATCACAACATGAGCCAAAATCAAGAGTTGGACCCTCAACAGATTCAGCCACCCAGGTAGGACTCTACAAATTCTCATTCTAATCCTACACTTACATGATAAACTTCCTATGATCATTTAACCAGAATTAATCTTTTTCTTTTATATCTAAACTAATCTAGCACTGCGTTGCCTTTGATCATAGAAAACTCTGTAACACCTGAACACTGATTATTCTATCCCCCAATTTGCATCATTTACAAAAATTTACCAAATACTTAACTATGAGCTAGTTATTGAGCTAGGCACTGGAGATATGAAAATACAGTGTCTTAATGAGCCTGTATCTTAGTAAGATATATCATCATTAAACAAAGAGACCCAAAATAAATAGTCAAGTGTCAACTCTCAGAAGTTCCATAAAGGAAAGTGTTGTGTGCCTATACAAGAGAGCTTATCTGGTTTGAAAGTTAGGGCAAGCTGCAGGATCGCTGGAGGTGGTCCCTAAAGAATCATCAGACACTTAACAGAGTGGGGAAGAATACTGGAAATATGGCACTGCAGCAAGACTTTGGCTCAAACAAGCATTCTTTAAGGAAATGAAGTCCCTGCCCCTTCTACAGGGAGCCTTAATCTGAGTGATTCTAAAGGAGCCTCTGTCTCACTTTACTTTGCAGGGGAGGAACAATTCTGTCCTGGATAGAATAACTCTCATCAAAGAACATACTTTCCTTTCCACAAGGCTCACCACACCCATGCCTTCAACTGTGTCCCTTCTACTTCCCAATTTTTTTTACACATACACATGGTGGTGGTGGTGGCTGGGGGGATGTTTGTACCAACTATGGACAAAATAACACCCTTATTGACTACTTACCAGGGTCCAGGTACTTTTACATTTATTTACATCTATGTTGGCACTTGACCTTCATAATAGCTTTATGAAATCGTTATTTCAAAAGGAGGACACTGAAGCACAGAAAATATTAAGGACTTACTAGATGCTGGATCTAAGCACCACTGAGTGTTTACCATGTGCTAAGTATAACTGAATAAATTCTATTTTCACAGTTACTATTATTCCCATCTTACTGAGGGACTGAGAGGCCGGGAGATGGACTTGCTCACAGTTACAGAATTGTGTGGCGAGGTGCGGATTTCAAGCAAATCCAGTCTATGCCGTACTGTGCCACTTAGGACTGTACAGTTTTCCAGGGTTCGTTCTGATCCCTTAGTACAGCTTTGCAGGCAGGACTCTCATGTCCATTTGGAGCCTATCTCTGGACAAAGTGGGAGCTTAGTACTTCTATGTTCTCAGCTTTGGGATCTAGTCACCAATTCTGGGACAACCAGAAAGTTCCCACCCACCATCCGGTTATATACATGAAATGTCTTCTATCTTTCAATACACTTTTGTCTCTTCTAGGCTAATATATACTGAGAAATGCACACAATTTAATGTTAAAAGTAAAGAGAATAGGGGCGCCTGGGTGGCTCAGTTGGTTAACTGTCTGACTTCAGCTCAGGTCATCCTCTCACGGATGGTGGATTTGAATCCCTCATCAGGCTCTGTGCTAATAGCTCATAGCCTGGAGCCTGCCTCGGATTCTGTGTCTCCCTCTCTCTCTGCCCCTCCCCTGCTCATGCTCTCTCTCTTCCTCTCTCTCAAAAATGAACATTAAAAATTTTTTTTTTAATTTAAAGTAATGAAAATACAACTAAGGTTTAAATTGCTTCAAATAAATGTTAGGTTAGCTAAGTCTACATGCTTGTGAAAAATGCCTAATTTTGGATGATCCACAGCATCACTTACTTCTGCTAGTTTGGATCAGTGAGAACTAGAGTAAAAAGATATCGTTAATATATATTCACCAAGAAAAAATGTGAAAATAGCCAAGATCATTTTGGTAGTAGGGAGACCAGCACAATCAACAGATTATCTGTTACACATATGACATGCAAAAAAAAAAAAAAATTATCTAGCCACACTCAGATTTCTCTGCCATTACCTGAAAATGTAGAAGAAGCAGGTTTTTCAACAGGTCCTAACTTGAACTCTAAGGATGCCTCTGGAAGAATATTGGGGTGTCAGTAAACAGAAAATTCTATGCAAAATTTGAGTCATATATGTCTTTTTTTTTTTCTGGGGAACGAGTCCATAGCTTTTAGCCAGTTTCTAGAATGGTTCCCCAAGAAAGGTTAAGAAACACTGATGGCGGAGCACATGGCTGGTTCTGTCAGTGGAGCATGCGACTCTTGATCTTGGGGTTGTGAATTTAAGCCCTACGTTGGGTGTAGAGGTTACTTTAAAATCACACCAAAAAAAAAAACCACTGATGCAGGCATAGTGATAAAATTATCAGTGCTAAGTAGGTCTAAGAGAATATATTCTATTTATAATGACAAAAAGCATTCATTCATCCTTCCCAGTTAAATAAGAAAACCATGGTTTTAAAGACAGACTAAATAAACCCCTAAAATAAGCATTGAGTATATACCTCTGCCCTGAAGTAAAAATGAGCCCCAGGCAGATCAATCACCTGGAACTGATTTCCCGGCAGCAAACTTTTCCTGGTATCAGCAGCCCATTTTACCCTTATTTTTGATCTTTATTTTTATTTGAGGTGATTACAAGTGAGATAAAATTAAGATATGTAATATTTTTTCAAATTGAAATGTTCTGATAAATAAAGTCATATAAACGAATTCTTCCACCACGTAACTTCCAGAAGCACAAGGATTCGGGTCTCACCGGTCGTAGACATATTACGGTAGAATATCTAATGGAGAGCCATCTTCATTGCACACAATTGCTACTTCTGCCTTAGGTAATGTTAGAAGGTCACCTTATAATTATACTGTGAGTTTAAGAAGTTATTTTGTTATCTACTAATTTAAGCATAGAAAAATAAATTTTTATGATTTAGAACCCAAAGCAAAGAAAGGAAACGTAATATATATGTGCATATATATACATGCCTAAGAAATAATTTTTCAACAATTTTATACATATTTAATGTCTGATTTGGCAGAGGGCACACCTATTTCAAGAAATATTTAACAAAATCTCCCATATAAAGGCCAACTTGGATGATACACTGGATCATATACACTTGCATTTTTCCTATCTCTGAATAATCCCCCTGCGTTTGTATTGTATGATGCTAAAAATGTCTTCAAAACAAAACCCAGCCTCACAGATGCAGAGAAAAGATTGGTGGTTGCCAGACAGGTGGGGATGAGGGCAAAATGGGTGAAGGAGATTAACAAGTACCTACTTCCCCTTCTAAAGTAAGTTATGGGGATGTAACATACAGCCTAGGGTGTATACTCAGTGAGATTGTATTAACTTTGTAAGGTAACAGGTAAGTAGATGTATTGTGGTGACTATTTTGCATTGTATACATATGTTGAATCACTACGCTAGACACCTGAAACCAATATTGTATGCCAATTATACCTCAATCATAAAAAAAGTCTTCAAATTGTATAGTCACCACACCTCCAAGTAAAACATCCTCTGAAAACCTAATGTTAGAAGATTTTCCAAACGACTGAGAGAGTACCCAGAAGAAACAGATCTGCAAGCAAAATTGCCCCTAAAAACAAAACAAACAAAAAATCATCCCAAAAGGGAATGGAAAGGAGAAATGGAAAAGAAGGGTGTGTCCTTTGTGACAGAGTTGCTGGAGGCCTTCACACTCCGTTCTTTCTTCTTCTTGATGCATGACTGGGTTGTCCTTGCCCTGGTCCTTGCAGTTGGGTGTCATCCTGTGATTGGTTTATCTAAAATGGAATGACTGGAAGTACCCTGTGTCAATTTTTCAGGCCTAACTTTTCAGAACCTCAGCTTCTTTTCCTACTTGTATTCAGAATGACCGGGAATGAAGATGATGTAAATGTCCTAGAGAAGCAGCTTTTCATTCTTGACCCAAGAGTTATCAGTGGATGGAATTCAACTTATCTGTGAAACTTTTTTATTAATTTATGACTGTCTTCTGTTGAAAATGTAAACAGTAAACCACAGAATTAATAGTACTTGTGGCTTTAGAAAATACAGAAATCACAAATATTCTCAAATCCTGTTTCAACCACTGCAAGTATCTTAAAATCCTGCTTACGTTCACAATTGCTTCAAAATTATGGTATTTATGGCTATAATGTACACTTTCAAAATAGAAGAATTTAGAGGGTCAAAGAAGCACACATTTATATGTTTTAATCATGGTATTTCAATGTTATTTGTTTCCTTTTTAACCTGAAGCATTTTATTCATGTATCTAGTAAACATTACACAAAAAGACAAAAAAGGTTTAAGAGCTGTGCTTGCCCTGGATGATGGGAGAAGAACGAACTTGGAAACAACTGTATTCCCTGAATGCCAACACAGAGCTTCGTGACAGCCTTGAAGATGCAGCTCCCCTATTTCCATGGGAAAAGGAACATTTCTGTTATTTAAGTCAATCTATTTGTGGGCCCTTTTTACGGCCACATCTGATGCATGTCCCAATATATCCTTGTATCATCAACTTTTGTTTATTACAGAAAGGAACATTTACAATTTTTTGCCAGAATTAACAGAATAATGCTCAGTATCACCAATCAACGGGGAAAAGAAAATCAAAACCACAATGGGATACCACTTTACACCTGTCAAAATTGCTAGTACCAAAAAACCAAGAGATACATGCTGGGGAGGATTTGGAAAAAAGGGAACCGTCACATATCACTGGTGGAACAGTATATAGATTCCTCAACAAATTACAAATAGATATACCCTGAAATCTGTTAATTCCACTACTGGGTAGTTACCAAAAGGAAACAAAAACACTGATTCGAAAAGACGCATGAACCCCTATGTTTATTGCATTATTTACAGTATCCAAGATATGGAAGCAATCCAAGGGTCTATCAATAGACGAATAGATAAAGAAGATGTGATACACACCGCCCCCTGACACACACACAGGTGAGTAATATTCAGCTATAAAAAAGAATATTATCTTTTCACTGGTGACCACTAGATGAACCTAGAGCGTATTAGGCTACGTGAAGTCAGACAGAAAAAGACAAATATCGTATTTTTTCACTTATATGTGTGATCTAAAAAATACAAATGAACCAAAAAACCAGAGTAAGACTCAAACACCAAGAAAAAACTGGTAGTTGCCAGAGGAGTAGGGGGTGGGGGGTGGGCAAAATGGGTCAAGGGACATGGGAGGTATGGACTTCCAGTCATGGAATGACTAAGTCATGAAGATCAAAGGCACAGCATAGGGAATGTAGTCAAAGGTACTGGAATAACATTGTACAGCGGTAAGTGCTAGCTACATTTTTAGTGAGCACAGTGTAACATATAGAATTGTTGAATTACTGTTTTACATCTGAAAGCAATATAACATTGTGTGTCAACTATGCTGCAATTAAAAAAGAATTTAAAAATATTCTTAAGAATTAAGGTAAGAATTTTTGTATTAAAATTAGAGTATTCAGTGCTTTAATACAATAAAACTTAGGTAAATATTAAAATCTTAGCAATAAAAACTAAAACAGTAACTTTTCAGTATATTATTCTCAGAAGTCCATACAACAATGGAGTCACTGAATCTAATGATCTAAAAGTTCCATTCAAGGCAAAGATCAACAAATGTGTACATCCCTTAGGAGCAATCAACAATCCCTGTAAACTCTCATCATTTCCATTGCAAGCATCTGCTCTCTGATCAAACCATCCTTCAAACCCATATAAACAATCTGTTAATTCCATACAAATTTTACTTTTTCAGGTTTCTCTCAGGTACCCATGTCCCTCATCAGTTTACACCCCACAACCAAACTTTAATTGTTATCTTGCGTATACCTCAAATCTCTTCCATATCTTGTATTCTCTACCTCTGCCCAAGCATCAGTGTGACTAGAAGAAAAACATGTCGCCATAATTATCACTCTCATCTAAACCTCAAGACCACAAACTTTAAGTGGGCTATTGGAGCAATCTATTATCACACAATCCTAGTCTATTTGGTTTTCTACTTTCTCAGTATCTGAGATTCTTGGACATGGAGATTTTGAAGAGAAACGATCTTTTCCTAGCTCCCCTTACCTAATTTACAGAAGTACCACTGTGAACATCCTGTACTTAACCTTCACTCCTGTAACCTGCATGGTCTGTGCTCCTTTGCAAAATCCCTTTCTCCACTTGTACATCAAATTCCATTTCTTCTCTCTGTTCAGGGACAGGGCTCACACAATCACCCTCTGTACTTGATCATTCTCATTGGCATATAGAATACGCTGTGATTTCTCCCACTGTTAGAAAAATTTTGTCTGGACCCCACATTCCTCTGCAGCAACTGCCTTATTTCTTTTTTTGTTTTTATAATGAAACTCTTGGTGGTTGTCTATCTTTTCTATTTTCAATTCCTTTCTTTTTTTTCCCTTCAACTATTCAAAACAGCTTTTGTTCAAACTCCAGTGCACCAAGAAAGTTTTCAAAGTTACTAGTGACTTAACTTCAGTACTGGTAAATTCAACAATGCGTTCTTGGTCCACATCTTACCTTGTCTATGAGCAGTATGTGCCACAGTTGGTGACCCTTTCCTTGTTTGATATATATCCTACATTTCCAGGACAAAATTCACTCTTGGTCCTTACCGCAACCCCCAATAACAACCACACTTCCTTACGCTTTTTCGTGTGTTTATTTTTTGTTTTTTTTCTTCCAGACCTCATAATAATGAAAAACTCCAGGGCTCAGGCACTGTCCCCTTAGGTATTTTTTATATTCTCACACTCCCTTAATGACCGCAAATACCATATATTTAACTAACATTTATGTCTTCAGCCCACACTTCTCTGAACCCCAGGCTCACATATAAATCTCAAACTGAAAAAAGTGAACTCATGATCTTTCTCTCTAAACATAACTCCACCTGTAGTCTTCCCATCATAGAAAAATAGCAAGTTTATTTTTCAGTTTTTCAGAACAAAAATATTCAAGTCACCCTTGACTCTTCTGCTGTAACGTTCCACATGAATTAAGTTTTGTCCAAGCTTAAAAAGACAAAAACCTCACCATCTTCTTAACAAAACATAGTCCAAGGCACCAACATCACTTACCTGGATTATTGTGATAGCCTCCTGACTTGTCCCTCTGCTTGTGTGCCTTCCCCAACTGCAGTGAATTCTCCTTGCTTTCCATATGATCCTGTTACAATTTAAGTCCATAGAATAGAATTAGAAAACAAATTATCAGTTTCATTTAAAATAAAATCGAGGGGCGCTTGGGTGGCTTAGCTGGTTAAATGTCGCACTTTGGCTCAGGTCATGATCTGGAAGTTTGTGAGTTCAAGTCCCTTGTCTGGCTCTGTTGCTGACAGCTCGGGGCCTGGAGCCTGCTTCGGATTCTGTGTTTCCGCCCCCCTCCGCCTCTCTCTCTGCCCCTCCCCTCTTCTTGCCTGTGTGCAAGCTTTCTGTCTCAAATATAAACATTAAAAAATTTAAAGAAAGAAATCCAGATCTCTTCTCATGTCTAAGTCCTAAAGATCTACCCCCTGCTATGATGTTGTTTCCTACTCTGCTGTCCCTGATAACCCACTGGGTCCATCCATTATGTTGACCCTGCTTTTCTCATCTACACCAGGCATGCTCCAGCCTCCGAGCCTACAGAAGTTTCTTTTCCTGGATGCTCTTCCCCAAGGATTCTTTTTTTTTCTCCATAACTTTCATTGCCTTCCAACATTCTATGCTTATATCCTTTTGTTTATTGGTTTTCTCCTCCCATGACAATGTGAGCTTCATGAGAGTATTTTGTCTATGTTCTCTCACTTAAAAAAGGTACTGACACATAGCAGGTATTTGTCAAGTGTTAACTCCCAGTATAGGTTTTGTTATGACTGACTTAAGTATTGTTAATACATTCTGGCCTGTTATGTGGAGGAAAGATAAATCAGTTTTAAAATTCAAATTTATCAGAAAACTAATGGAAACTTTTGATAGCATTAATAACCCTTATTTTTTAAAGGTACCCCTGATTTCTCCTGGGAATGTTAAATCTGCTCCATTAAATTAAAAAGTCCAAGTTAACTTTAATTCCCAGTTAAGAATTTAAACTTTGCAAACAAAATATTAAATGAGGCTTTATAGATCTATAAAATGGACTATGTAAGATGATCATAGGCCATAAATTAGGTGGACATGTATCCAATTCTTTAAAATTTTATATTATGAAGTATATTTAGAAAATAATTTACACATTCAGTCCAAAAACAGATAACTGCCCCACTCACATGAAGCTTAATAAAATATTTAATGTTTTAAGTCCCTATGTGCCACTCTCCAATTACTACCCTTCCCCACTTCTAAAAAGTAAACCCAAGAAGTTTGTGTTAATCAATCTTGGCTATGTAGTTTTGCCATATATGTATATTTCCATAACTAGATTTATTTTGCTTAATTTTGGAATCTATATTAATGTAATAAATACTATAGGCTTTCATCTGTAACTTTGTGTGCCCGTTGTCATGCTCCTGAGATGTAGCTATATAGATTTGCTTCTCTAATTCATTTAAAATGATGATCTTGGGGCGCCTGGGTGGCGCAGTCGGTTAAGCGTCCGACTTCAGCCAGGTCACGATCTCGCGGTCCGGGAGTTTGAGCCCCGCGTCGGGCTCTGGGCTGATGGCTCAGAGCCTGGAGCCTGTTTCCGATTCTGTGTCTCCCTCTCTCTCTGCCCCTCCCCTGTTCATGCTCTGTCTCTCTCTGTCCCAAAAATAAATAAACGTTGAAAAAAAATAAATTAAAAAAAATGATGATCTTTTGAACATTCTTGCTTATGGCTTGAGGACCATATATTCAAAAATTTTATTAGGCATCATGATTTTGTTTTCAAAGAAGTTATGCTACTCCCAACTCCTGTGAGCACAGTATAACGGTAACCATTTTTTCACATCCTTGCTGTTACTAAAAGTTGTCAGTTTCTATTTTTGCCTAATGAACGTGGAAGGATATTGTGAATTTAAGTCACCTTTTCTTGATTACTAATAAAGTGGTCACATAGTGAAATTAAAAAGTTGTCAAGTACAGTTTCATTTTTTATCCCCCTTAAGAACCTCTTATAATTTTTAACCTTATTTTATTCATACCACAATTTCATAAAAGATATTCCCTTATATTGCCACCTTAAATAATTTGTCTTTTATATTTAACTCCTTAACCGGTTTGAAGTTATTTGAGTATAGATGAAGTAGAGTTTTACTCTAGGACCATTAACCAAATGATCTATTTTTCCCTACTTACATACTCTCTATCTATCTTTGGGTATATTTATGGGTTCTCCCTTTCTGTTCCTTTGTGAACTCATCACTAATACAATACTACATTATTAGTGAAACTTTAAAATGGTCTTAGTATCTGATAGAGCTCATCTCTCTAATGTATATAGTTTTTCATTACCAATTAGTCATTTTGACCCACTTCATTTTCCATATATATTTTATAGTAAGTAAGCTGATTTTAAAGAAAATTCCATTTAAAAGTGTAACCTGCCACATTTCTCTCCCCACTTCGGGTCATTTAGTTGCCCCTCTTTTTAGTTCATAGTCAAATGTGACCTTCTAACATAGTAAGTGGTTTATGTATTCATATGCCTATTGTTATTTTACTTCCCTCTCACCTGTCTGCTACCCAGATGGACTATGAACTCAAAATTGCACATTTTTGGATGTGTTTATGTGTACATTTCAAGCACCTAAAACAGGAGAGGCTTGGGCAAGGACAGGTACTCAGTAAATAGTTGCTGAGTAAACAAATTCAACTTCGATTCATGACTCAATCACGGAAAACTGCCATCTAACATTACATTTTTCTAATCCATGAACATGGTATCTTCCCATCTATCTAGATCATCTCTAAACTATTTCAATACAGACTTCTCAGCGTCCTAAGTTTTTATGCGTCTTTGTAGATTTTTGTGTAACTTATACCTTTGTTTTGACACTGGTTATGAACTTGATAGTATTTTTTGCCAATTTTTTCTATTAAAAATAATTATATTTTTTGAATTTATCTATTAAAATGTACAAGTAATTCTATCTTTTAAAAATGTATTTTTAGCAAAGCTGGGTTGACATCTGGGTTTAATATTTTGTTACATTTACTGAATTATACTTTTCACACTGTAAAATTCAACCCTTTCAAGTGCCTAGTGCAATGACTTGTGATAAATATGGACAATACTATCATTACGCTCAAGATATTGAAAATTTACCATCGTTCTAAATACTTCCTTTGAACCTCATTGTAGTCAATTCCATTCCCCCACACCCAGTCTTTGGCAAACTCTGATCCATTTTCTGTCCTTAATGTTTTACCTTTTCTGGAATGTCATATAAGTAGAAGCATACAGTATATGGTCTTTTGTGTCTAGCTTTTTTCTTCAGTGTAATGCATTTGAAATTCATCCATACTTTCGCATAAATGAGGAACTTTCCTTTTAATTGCTGATGGCATCACATTGTATGGGTGTAATGCAATCTGTTAATCCCCTCACCTCTTGAGGGATATTTGAATTTTTTTCTAAATTGTAGCGGTAGAAGTTCTCCTTCCTCCTGGGTAAATTTCTAGTAGAATTGCTGGAGCACATGAGAAATTTTCTGAGTAAGAAATTCCTAACTTTCCCAAAGCGTACCACTTTTTTTCATTCCCACCATCCGAGTAATATAATCCTGGTTGCACTATGTTTTCATCAGCACTTGGTATTAAGATGCTTATTTTTATCCATTCTAGAGGATAACCAGTGTCATCTCACTATGATTTTAGTTTATATTTGCCTAGTGACTACTCATGTTGACTTTCTTTTCATGTTCTAATTTGTCGTTTATAACTCTTCTCTCAAAGTCTCTTAAATTTCTTGCCAATTTTTAAATCAAATTTTTGGCTTATTGAAATGTGAAGATTATTTATGTGTTTTGGATGTAAGTCCTATTCTCCCCACCTCTAAAGTAGCCTTGAAAATCATCAGCCTCCCAACCACAGGAGCTATGAAAAGCAGCAGCCTTACAGCCACTGGAGGGGATAGAAGGAGTGTGTGGCTTCTCAGAAAGCCCCATCCTCAGAGAATTATCATTAAACTGTCTTGTATCTCCCTGAAAATGTCTATTTACAGAGTATTGTCATTATTTAACCTGACACAGAGCTTGCTCGCTGGATTTATCTGATATAAAACTTATATCCGGAATGAATAAAAAATTTACAATAGGAAGACAAACAATCTAATTAAATTTGCATCAAATATCTGAATGAACATCTTTTCAAAGATGGTGTACAAATGGCCAGGAAGCCTATGAAAAGATGCTTGACTTAGTCATGAGGGAAATAGAATCAAAGCCTCAGTGAAATAATCACTCCACACCTAATAGGATGACTATAACCAATAACACACATAATAAGTGTTGACAAGGTTGTGGAGAAATGGAATCCTAATATATCGCTGGCAGGAATGTAAAATGGTGCAGCTACTTGGGAAACAGCCTAACAGTTCCTCAAAATGTTAAATAAACATAATGTTACCGTATCACCCAGCAGTTCCATTCTCAGGTATGTACCTAAGATAGATAAAACCATGTGTCCCATAAAACCTTGTATACGAATGTTCATAGCAGTGTTATTCTTAATAGCCAAAATGTGGAAACACAAATGTCCATTAACTGAGAATGGATAAGCAAATGTGGTATATCCATACAATGAAATTTGATTTAGTAATATAAAGAATCAGTAGATTCATGTGAACACTGAATGACCCCTGAAAACAGTATGTTAAGTGAAAAAGTCTACCATAAATCACCACATATTGTATGAATACATTTATAGGAAATAGTCCGAGTAGACAAATCTGTATAGACAAAAATACATTAGTGATTGCCTGGAACTGTGGCAAAGGGTGAGGTGTGGAATAACTCCTAATGGGTTCTTTCTGGGGTGATAAAAAGGTCCCTAAATTAAGTTGTGATGACAGTTACCTAGCTCTGTGAATATACTAACAGAACTGTATACTTAAACACATAGACATAGAAGAAGAATACACCATTTTGACACGATTAGAAAAATTAGAAAGTGTGGGAATGCTGCCAAGGTTGGACGATAAAGAGCAATGAGAACTCCTCATTCACTTCTGACAGAAAGACACATTAAAGTTGTCACTTTGAAAAAATGGTTTGAGGTCATCTGGGTGGCTCAGTCGGTCAAGCATCTGACTTCATCTCAGGTCATGATCTCACAGTTCCTGAGTTCGAGTCCCGTGTTGGGCTTAGCGCTGATACCACGGAGCCTGCTTCAGATTCTCTGTCTCCCTCTCTCTCTGCACCTTCCCCACTCACTTGTTCTCCCTCAAAAACAAACAAACATTAAAAAAAAAAAACTCCACAGTTTTATGAGGCACATGGTGGCTCAGTTGGTTGAGCATCTGGCTCTTTGTTTCACCTCAGGACATGATCTCACAGTTCGTGGGATCGAACTCTACATCAGGCTGTGCATTGACAGTGCAGAGACTGCTTGGGATTCTCTCTCTCCTTCCCTCTCTGTGCCCCTCCCTCACTCTCTCTTCAAAATAAACTTAAGATCTTTTTGAAAAAGACTTTAGTGTTTAGCCAGCCATTGCATGCCTGGATAATATACAATAGAGAAATGATTGCACACATGCACTAGCTATCTTTAGGAGCCCTGTTTTTAAGACATAAATATGAAAAACAGAATATCCACAAAAAGTGAATAAAATGATATAACATTCCCATAAATACCTTTTTCCCTGTGAAAGTGACAGAACTATCCCTCACATATTTAATATCTAACTAAATAAAAAATTAAGTTACAGGACTGATTAAATACTTATGTATAGCTCAGTAAGAGAAAAATAAAGAACTTTCTTGGGGAGAGATATATGATAAAGGTATAGAGAAAAAAGTGAAAGATGAATATAAAATTCTGGTTAGTGTTTATCGCTCTGGGTAGGAAGAAGCACACAGGACACTTTCCAGGTTGTGATAGCTCGGTGGGTGTCATTCCTAATTAAATCCCCTGCAACACACCTCATTGTACATTGAATATGTAGCCATGAAGTGGAAACGAATAGGTGATATGGGAGCAAGGCATCTATTTTTTGAAAAATAACAGATGGTTAAAAATTACTCCTGAAAAGTCTATTTCCCCAAACTCTAAGGTTGTCTAAATGTACAGATATATGCTTAATATAAAGTTACACAATTTTATGTAAGAATGTATTTTATTAATACCTATCATTTATATACCTATTTGAATATATAATGTGTATGTACATATATGAATATGTGTATGTAACACACACATATTTGAAAAGAAATCTCAGATGTATTTTTTAAGCAAAATTTGCTTATATTAAGAGCACTTTTTTTATTAAAAGCATTTGGGGGCGCCTGGGTGGCGCAGTCGGTTGAGCGTCCGACTTCAGCCAGGTCACGATCTCGCGGTCCGTGAGTTCGAGCCCTGCGTCAGGCTCTGGGCTGATGGCTCGGAGCCTGGAGCCTGTTTCCGATTCTGTGTCTCCCTCTCTCTCTGCCCCTCCCCCGTTCATGCTCTGTCTCTCTCTGTCCCAAAAATAAATAAACGTTGAAAAAAAAATTAAAAAAAAAAAAAGCATTTGAATGAGCATCATTTAAATATTTTACTGAGAAAAAAAATATTTCAAACGTATGTGTGGCAAGCAATGAGATTATGATATTATGTAATTTTCTATTAGACTTTTGAAGTATTTTTATTCCTTTGCTGGTCTTTTAGTAGTTAAATATTTTCTTGATCACTATTGATTTTGACTTCTTATCTTGCGGCAGGCAATTTTTATTGTTCTATGTGGACTTTTGTGTTTTCACATTAAAATTACACTCGGTGAGATTTTATTTCTCTCAAGTAAAGCACAAAAGGGGAAAGATCAGTCTATAATAGAACAATGTAGTGAAACCATAGCTGAAAAAGATCTGGCAGAAGCACAACTCCTCTCTAAGGGCTAAAGGTTACCATTTGTTACCATGCTATCTATTCTCCACCACTAATGAAATTGAAAAAGAACTTTTTACAAGTACTTTCTATCTTCCCTATTTCAAATTATTTATACTGGCATTAATAGACACACTTAATATACATATCAAGTATTATTCGTTAATTCCTTGCTATTGGTGTATTGACTTAATGTGTAAGTTAAAGGTGCACAGTAAGGTATTACATAGCTTTGTCCCCTTGTTCACAACTTGTTTTATTGTGGCTTTACAATGGAACCTTGAAGCCTTCCTCATTTCCATTCGTGCATCCATGCATTTAAAAATTAATTCAATAGGGGCGCCTGGGTGGCTCAGTTGGTTGGGCAACCAACTTTGGCTCAGGTCATAATTTCGCAGTTTGTGAGTTCGAGCCCCACATCAGGCTCTGTGCTGACAGCTCGGAGCCTGGAGCCTGCTTCAAATTCTGTGTCTCCCCCTCTCTCTGCCCCTCCCCTGCTCACGCTCTGGGTCTCTCTCTCTCAATAATAAATAAACGTTAAAAAAATAATAAAAAATAAAAAATCGATAACATAATTTTAGTACACTTCCTTCTTTTCACAAATATTTACTGTTTACCTCCAGCCAGGCACTACAGTTGTTTCTAGAGATAAAATAAGGGTAAGTAGATAAAGGATCTGTCTTCTTGCAACTCAGAATCTGTACGTGGAGACAGCAAACCGTGATTACCACTTAAAACATTGTGACCAATGCTGCATTGTGACTAGCAGTACCAACAGAGGTGTGGGGTGGTTGGGTTGAGGAATTCGAGGTGGAATTGACAAGAGGAGCGTTTAATAAAGAGAAAAGCGCGGAAAGAGCTGAATGGTGGAAGGAATGAAGGCCAGAAAGCAGAGAGGGCAAGAAGAAATGGGAGATATAGGGAAGATACAAACCTTAGGGGGGGGGTCTCAAGTCACACAGGATGTTATTAGCTATGTAGGTTTTTGGTTTTGTTTGTCTTAGAAAACACTGGAAAGACACTGAAGCAACCAGTAAGGTGGAGACACCGCTCAAGTCAAATTTTGAGAACACGTGGCTCCAGTTTTCAGCAAGAGTTCCTTTGTTACTCCCAGCGGCCACTACTCCCTGCTCTGCTCTCCTGGTGAGTTGCGTTTCTCACCATAACCATGTGTTAGTGCTGCAGTTCTCCAAAAAAATCCAACTCCTACAGCGGCTTGCCTTCTTGCAGGAATCTCAGTTTGTCAACTCTGCCCAGAATTTAAATTCTTCTATGATTCATTAGATATTTAGTTCTCGTCAAGTCTAATGGGCCATAAATAGCTTTAAAGGTACCCTTACCATATGATGTGGTAAGATGTAGAGACACACACAAAGTGCAAAGGGTAACTAACAGTCGGGGGAGTAAGGTACTCTGCCTGGAAAAACAGGGAAAGCATGAGAATAGGTCTATTTTATGGGGCCCTGAAAGGTGTCCGAAAGGTTTTTCGTTGTTGGGTGTGTGTGTGTGTTTAAAGAGAAAGATGGAAACAACCTTCTGAGAAAAGGGAATTTTATGCAATCATAGCTGTTTCCTGGGAGATAATTAGAAATTTGATGTATGGGAAAGGATAGAGGGAGTTTGGGAAAGGAGCTCCAGATGAATTCTGACAAATTTTATGACAGGACAAAACAGATTCCATCTTTGAGGCACTAGCGAGCCATAGGAGGAAAGAAAAAAATCAAGCTGGGGGATGCCTCTCTGGTGGTTCAGCTTAGAACTGTTGTACCTGCTGGTACGTTTAGAATTCATCTCCCTGAATGTCCATTTACTGCACGTAGCTGCCCACCCTTACTTTGTATCGTGTGTGAAGACCGACCTGCTCGTATGTTTTACTTCAGCGACCAGTGATTTGGCTTACTGTATCTCCCCTTTATTCTTAGCAACAGAGGGGGCATATGGAAAAGAATTTATGCTTACCCAGAGGCCATGCAGCCATCTCAACTAATAGGCTTTCGTCTTTCGTTTGACTTTCAAGTCAAAAAAAGTTTTGGCCTTCTCTAGAGACCCAGTAGTTTCCACTTCCCCAACACCTTACCTAAGGAAATACAACAAACATTTCTGTGAGATAATGAATATTCCCTCCCTTGATTAATGAATTAAAGTTATAACTTAAAATATTTGGCTCATCAACATGTATTGTCTGTTTTATTAAGACAAACTGATTATAACTTGTGAAAATAAGATGTAGACATACAAAGAATGGGAAAATCAATGTTTGAACACAAGGGCAAATGCCAGTTTTTGAATTATATACAGTGATGATTCATGGGCACAGCCATAAATCTGACCTAACAAAGCCCATCTATCTTGGGGGATTGTCAGGAGCATATGGAACCTTCAGGTACTGTAGTGACTAATGACTATTTGTAGACAAGAGCGAAATTCCAGGTTAATGCCTATGACTACATAAGTACATGATAAAAACTGTAATGCTATTGGAGCTTTTTTTCACACATCTCTTGTGGATGCCAGAAGAGAACATTATTACTGAGTAAGACATCAAATGATCTATTTAAAAGATTTTTGCAATAATAGAATAGTCATACTCAAAATTACAGCCTGTGTTTATACATATATATTTGTGTTTAGACATACAATCTATAAACTGGAAAATCTCTCATGCCCTCATGGAACATTTGAAACATTTGGAAGTGCTAAGGAATTGTGAGGTTAAGACCCAATTCACATCTATCTATTCCTCCACTGATCTTATGGCTAGGACAGAAAGCCCTGATTTAAAAGCTGATGTGTTATTTTTAGGGAAGTGGGGAGACAGGGGACAATGTTGCTCAACAACTCTAAACAACAGTGCTCAAATCAGAGTGACAGGAAAAATCTCCCCTTCAGCATCTAGACAGCACTGACAATATGTGATGATCTCTGCTATGCTTTTTCTGTTCTCTGTAAAATTGAGCTTAAGGGTACATTGGTGGCTCAGTTAGAGCATCCCACTCCTGATTTTGGCTCAGGTCATGATCTTACGGTTGGTGGGTTCCAGCCCTGTGTCAGGCTCTGTGCTGGCAGCGTGGAGCCTGCTTGGTCTTCTCTCTCCCCATCTCTCTCTCTCTCTCAATGCCCCACCCCCAGTCTATGCTGTTCTCTCTAAAAATAAAACATTTAAATTGAGCTTTGAGTAAGCTGCCTAATGTTTGTTTCATTTACTCCACCAGATCCCATTTACAGAAAGCTTTCAATAACTACACAGCACTCAGAGACTCTAACTTCCTTCAGGATCATTCTTTATGGTAAACCAGCAGGTTGTTTCTGTGTCTTGAGAGCCAGGGGACCAGATGATGAGCAAAAAGCAATGGAAGGATTAGACTGGGGGAGATTTTCAAATTCAGCCACCAAAAACCAAATAAGCAGAATTACATGTACCCTCTCCCAAATTTAGTTAAATATTTTGCTTACAAATAGAATAAATTTATCAGAGTGTTTTGTTTTTTTTTTTTAAGTTTGTCTGTGTTGAGAAAGAGGGAGAGCACAAGCAGGGGAAGGGTAGAGACAGAGGGAGAGAATCCCAAGCAGACTCTGCACTGCCAGTACACAGCCCAATTTGGGGCTCAAACTCATGAAATGTGAGATCATGACATGAGTTGCAATCAAGAGTCAGACGCTTAACTGACTGAACCACCCAGGCGCCCATCAGAGTAGTTTTATATGTGGACTAAGACAAATTCAGAAACCATTAACAAAAAAATGCAAGGTGTCATGGTGGGTTTTAAACCTCTTATCTATAAGGCTTCGTTCTATCCCCTCGGAGGTAGTCAGACAATTGTGACAGAACAAACATAGATTATCTTTGGCCTTAGACCATTTTTTCTACATGTCTACAATTGGATTTTTGTTGATTTCTCTCTGGAATTAATTATAGGCCAGGTCAATTTTCCATACCCAGTGAATTCTGTAGAAATCTTTCTACAATAAAACTTTTGATTTGTAAAAGTTATTTGGTACATAGTCTACTTTCCTTGTAATTTTAGGGCGGATTATATCCCTGAGATTTGTCATTAATAACTCAATTAGCTTTCATAGTACAATCTCTGATACTTTCCTTGTTATGCTCTTTTATCACTGCAACAATACCCCAGGAAACTTTTATTATATAGCTTGGATAGCTCGTGATTTATTGATTTGAGGATCATTCAGCAACCACTTAGCATCCATGATATATTAGATAAAAAAATATGTAGCTGTTTTGTGCTCTTATGGAATTCTCAATCTGTGTTTGATGAAAACATTTTAAGAACTCTGTACCAGAAAACAGCATGCAAATTAATGATTATACAAATAATGGAATCAAAGGATTAGAAATATGAGGTGAAAAACCCATGAAATCCATTTATGATTAATTTTTGCTCTAAAATGTGAATGATTCTACAAGTTTCCTCAGTAATCTTAAATATTTATTTGTACATTAAAAATAGTTTTATTCACAACTAGCATATTTCATACATTAAAAAAACCAGTCTCCTTGGAATGCCCAGGTGGCTCAGTCAGTCAAGCATCTGACTCCATTTTGGCTCAGGTCATGATCTCATGGTTCTTGAGTTTGAGCCCCATGTCAGGTTCTGGGCTGACAGTGTGGAGCCTACCTGGGATTCTCTCCCTCTTGCTCCACTTCTCCCCTGCTTGTGCTCAGTCTCTCTCCCAAGATAAACTCGAAAAAAAGAGAAGAAGAAGAAGAAGAAGAAGAAGAAGAAGAAGAAGAAGAGGAGGAGGAGAAAGAAAGAAGAAAGCAGTTTACTTAAAAAAAAAAAATAGCCTCCTTCCTCAGACATGTTAGCAAGTATTTCATGCTCAGTCTCACTTTCCAAAATTTTCTCATTCTGACCTTTGTAAACCCTTTTACAGCTTCACATTCTTCCTTAAATGAATGGTATCAGGTCCAGTGTGGGTTCAAATGATTCTGAGTCTGAAACATTCTGTCATTCTTTGCATCCCAAACTCTTCCCCACAGCTTAATTCCCTTCAAGACTAAAAAATACAATATTGCTGACTTGGATTCAGTAAGCTTATGAAAATACATAGAGACAGCTGTTATTTATCATTTGCCTTTTTTTCCCCTGAGTTTTAAAATTTATTTATATTGATGACCATCATGATACTGGATAAAACGTCATATCGACTTGCAGTAAATAGTGTGACTTCTCATTTTTCCTACACTAACACGGACAGATTTACTGTCCCTGTGATCCAGATTTTATTTGTTCTGCCCCCTCCACCACCATTATCTCCTTTGTCTTTTCATGTTTTTACTTAAGATATTCTTGCTTGTCCTCAAGTATCCTCCATCAACTTTCTCCTTTATTAATCGGCCTCAAGTAGCCACTTCCATCTCTGGAATGTCCTAGCAATGATTTGGTGTGCAAATTAATTTGACCACACTTTCATTCAACAGTATGACTTGTCAAGCAAAGCCAAATAAAACAGGCACAAAGCCGTGTCTTAAGGAAGCTTACACTCCAGTGGGTGAGATGGACCAAAAACAAAATAAATGCACGATCACTCAACAGATTAAATGGTGAAAGGAGGAAAAAATCAAGCAAAGGTGATAGGAAGCAGGTAGGTTCTACTTGTATTTTGCATTTTTTTCCCCTCTCGGTTTTTCTGACAAGTTCCACTTTTTGAAAAGCATGATTCTGGAATGTCAGATTGCATATAAAAAAAAAAAAACTGGAGAAAGAATTTGAGGCTCTAATTTTAATCCCTGTGAAGGCTGCTCGGTTTTCATGCTACTCTTATTGAAGTACTAGGTGGCCTTTTAGGTTGTGAACAAAAGCCTCAGCAAGGCTTCAACTACTATTTTAACTCCTCTGCCCTGTGAGTCAGCCCGTTCTGCTAAGCTTCTCAGCTGTTCCTTGCGGAGTCGTCTTGCGTAGTGCACCATTGGTGGAGAGGAAATGGGCTGTCAAAGGAGCTGATAATTTCAATTAGTCAGAGATGGCATCTGCGCTGAGCACGCTGTAATGACACAGCTTGTTAGCTTTTGAGCAAGGACACAATCTGCAGGATCCTGACAAAGAGCTGAGGTTTCCTTGAACTGATGCTTCTTCAGCAAGATGCTCATGTTTGAGAGGCTGAAGATCTCCTATCTGCAGTATGAACTCCACAGTCTGTTCAGGCCTCATGGACAGAGGTCATCGGCAGAAACTTCTCAGTCAGGAAGTCCCGAAGTGCCAACGTTATCTACGACACCTAAAGTGACCATTTCTCAAATCTTTCTCTACTACACTTCACCTCGAGTCAAATTAATGTCTACAAGTATCTTTTTCTAGAGACCCAACAATGTCATAAAATCCTCTTGCTCTGTGTTTCTCTCACCTTATCCAGTGGCCTACCCCCAGTTGGAATCTAGATAATTGGTGATTAAAACCTATCTCCAACTTTCTCCTCTACTCTGGTCATCTTTGTTTCTTCCTTGTTTTGCAACATTCCAGGACCAGAAAGGATAGATTTTCATCTTCTTGCCAAGTATCTTTCCAGTCACCAGCTAGACTCCAGGACCCGATCTTTTTTTACTGCCCACCTGCTTGTATGCATGGATTTTTTTCCTTCAGCTCTTTGTTCCAGTTTATCTCTTAACGCAGTCAGAAGACCTAGTGAGTATCACATCCCATGATGTAAACCACCACTACCGTTCAAGCAATAGTGACTGCCCTGAAGAGTTCTGACCAGCCCAGACCACCCAGACCAGTTTGAACTCAACCTCCCACTCATGCCTACGCAGATGGACCACACAGTGACCCATGAAGTGACCAACAGTTACCTTTACCGCATTCTAATACTAAAAACCTAAAATATCCTCCCACTGAGGAGCCCAAGTCTCATGTACATAACACACAATGCATGATTAGGCATGTTTCCTTAAGGCATATATACTACCTTATGCCCACCTCCACATACATTAACAGTGTTCTCCCATCGAAATATTCACCCTAACCCTAAATAAAAGGAACCCATTCACCCATGCTCAGGAAATCTCAGCTTTGGGAGCTATTCCCCTGATCTCCTTATTTACTGCAAATAAGGTTTCCTTTGAGGAACAATCCTAAGGTAGTGTGGTTTCTGTGACTCGGCCAAGAGCAAACTCATGTGAGTCTGGTTACACTTCTATCACCAGTTTTGGGTCTAAGGTGTTGGGTAAACACTGTCGAAGAATCCCCTGTGCTGGATCTTGAAATTTTATTTAGCAAACTACCTTACCATGAAACAAAGTCTTGATCCTATTATCTTACAAAAGGACACAATTTCACCCCATCTGCCCTACCTCCTCACTCTGGGATGCTAATTCTCAAGATCTGGGTTGGCAGATTGAAGAGCACAAAAGGATCCTTATTTAAGGAGAGAAATTGAAATACTTCAGTGTAATCTTCATAAAACTTGAGCTCTGATAAACTAGGTAAACTCTTACTAAATAATACCCTCAACAATGTGTCTTCTTAAACTTGATCTGATGGGGCGCCTGGGTGGCTCAGTCGGCTAAGCGTCCAACTTCAGCTCAGGTCATGATCTCGCAGTTCATGGGTTCGAGCCCCGTGTCGGGCTCTGTGCTGACAGCTCAGAGCCTGGAGCCTGTTTCAGATTCTGTGTCTCCCTCTCTCTCTGACCCACCCCGTTCATGATTTATCTCTGTCTCAAAAATAAATAAATGTTAAAAAAAAAATTTAAACCTGATCTGATTGTGCCATGGCAACTCAAGAATTTGTGTTAGCTATCAAATCCCAGTAACATATGAGAGAATCTAGCATTTGTTCAGACTTTTACTCATCGCCAAAGTCAACCGGAAAGTAGTTGAATGTAAGTCATTATGTACTAAGTATTCTAAAAAGAAATGTTTCTCTAAACATGCAATTTTTCACAGGTGATTTAAAAGACTTCCTGAAACCCCAAAGACTGTAACTTGGTAAAAAGGAAACAGGTGCCTTTTACTGTTTGGTTTTATTACCCAAATTTGCACAACATCTAGTCCTATGTGATTAGTGACTGGCAGAGAGCTGGTGTTGAAAGTCAACTGCTAACCTTAAAAAATACAACTGACAGTATTTTACCAGCAAAAGATGGATTTATTTTGGAATAAGAGAGAATAAGGGATGAGCAAACTATGGCAAAGCCATAGGCAAGTCTACCAAAGGAGAGGAACAGACTCTTCTTCTACAGAGTGAAAAAGATGGGAAGGCTGTCATAAATAAAAAGTCCAATGGACTAAACTGGGAGCTCATAGTGGCCTTTCATTGGCTGAACTATGACTGTCTCTCATTGGCTGAGCTGTTGCTGAGGGAGGAGGAAGAGTTCCTTCCTCCTGCTGCTATAGTAAGTAGTACCTATTGGCTAAGTCTCTATCTTCCTGTTGGGTCTGCAAGGGATATTGAGTTGGAGGGTGTGAGAGCTCCCCTGGTGAACCTCCCCCTGTCCATTTTAGTGAGGCTTCCCTTTATTATTTTTCACAAGATTCACTACTCATGTTCTCTAGATTTTAATTACAATAATGTTTTCCACTCTAGTGCAACATTAAGCCCCATTTCCATCATTAAGAATTTATTGAGTTTAAACTCGTTATGTGCCTCCAAGTAAGGAGAAAATAAAGCACATACAGGCTTCAGCATGGAATAGACTACAAATCAAGAAGCATTTGGGAACTGGACAATGACACTTGGGGACCCTTAATTCTGATCAAAAGAAACAGAAGTCAATGACTTCTGCAATAGGGGCACTCTTTGCTTGTTATTTTAAGAGCATGGACCCTAGAGACAGACTGCCTGGGTTCAAACACTATCTCTGGTATTTATTAGCTATGTGACTTTGGGCAAGTCTCAAAATATTCGCTGTTACATTAGAGACAGTCTTAGCGGATAATGTGCTTGTAAATACACTTCCTTCAGATTGGTCTGATCATGCCATTTCTACTTAGGAGACTTTCAGCAATTAAATTCTAGTAACTTGTGTGAGAATCTAGATTCAATACAGGCTTTTATTTTCTTCTTATCTCTGTATACCAGTTCTCACTTGTAAAATGGAGATAATGATGATGCATGTCTTACTGTGTTGGAAAGAGTAAATGAATTATTGTTTATAAAGCACTTAGAAGAGCCTGGAACATATTACATACTAAATAAATGAAAAATCAACAGACATCCAAAAGCCATTTTCCGACTAAAAACTCAGTATTATAAGAAACACTTTCTAATTCCAGACTGGACAAAGCAGAAGAGTTTATAGGGCTAAAAATTACATAAAGAATATATAATTTCCTTGATAACAAACAACTGTAGGAAGCCTCTCTCAGGGCCCATTTTGAAGGACTTGAACTTAATTTTAGGAATACCTAGACCTTTGCATAAAGATGGAACTGACAAGTTCTGTAAATAAAGTCTAAACTGCAAATAGTTGTGTGTGGCAACTGTTAGAAAATGCCATGGCAGTAAGACAGATTATATATATATATATATATATATATATATATATATATACACATACACACACACACACATATATATGTATATATACACATACATATATGTATACGTATATATATACACAAACATATATATACGTATATATATACACAAACATATATATATGTATATATATACGTGTGTGTGTATATATACACACGTGTGTGTATATACGTGTGTGTGTATATACACGTGTATATATATGTATATATATAAAATAGTTCTGTGTGTGTATATGTGTGTGTGTGTGTGTGTGTGTATATATATATATATATATATATATACATTTATCTGCTTAAATAACTGAGTGGTTTTCATTTCATAAAGCCCTCCAGGCACTTTTAGTAAATATTCTTGAATAACCAACAATTAAGAGTCATTTCTTCTCAATACTTATACAGATGGGTGTCTAAATTAGGAGAACTCTAAAAATAGGCAGTCCAGGTACATTTGATAACATGATGCCCTGTTGGTAGGAAAATACTGTGTGTCATCATAAGGTTACATACATTCATAGGAACTTTTTTTTTCAGTTTTATTGAAGTAATTGAGCCTTTAAAAATACACAAATATACGAACTTTTATTTATAATAGTTCATGTAAGTGGTATTCACAGTTTTTTCAAGCCTTTATACATCATATTTCCAGATACTAATTGGCTTTTGAACTTCTATCTTTATTATTCTCTAAAAAAAGGTGTTTTTCCAAACCAAGCAATCCACTCTTAACCATAGAGAAAAATCTGATGGTTACTAGAGGATACTGCAGTGGGGGCGGGGGGCAGAATGGGTGAAGTGATTAAGGAGTGCACTGGTGATGAGCACCAGGCAGAATATGGAATTATTGGGTCACTATATTGTACACCTGAAACTGGTATGTCATTAGTCAGGCTGACCTTCAATAGCTCAATTTTAGTTGTTTCATCAATGTTGTTTTTAAGCACATGCTTTCTTATGTTTTATGATTCTCACCTTGGGGTCCTCATCACAAAATGACTTTTTAAAAGTCTTACTTGGCAACTTAATGAAATGTAATTATGACACCTTAAATTCTTTTAATTCATAGGAGCATCTGTGGACTTTCTGAATAGTTCAACTCACAGGGTCCCTGTGAAATGTTTGATCATGTTAAGATTAAGCACACTGGCCCTGAAGCCTACCTACCCCAAGTTAAATAAGAGTTCTGAACCCTGTTAGTTGTATGATCATGAGCATATTACAGAAGCTCGGTGTCAGACGCCATCTGTGAAACGGGGATGATAATATTGGACTCAGAGGGCTATTAGAAGGGTTAAATGAGTAGCACATATATATAAAGTACTAGAACATAGTAAAGGCTATTATTACTATGAACTATTATTAGTAATGAACAGTTCCTTTCTCTCCATCATCACTTTGTTCACTCTCTTGCCATGTGGTTATTTTTTTTCCGACCACTGGCGTGATTAGTCCTTCATGTTCTCGTAGAATCCACTTTGCTTGCACTATTTGGCTTACTCCTTATTCTTTATGCTTCTTCCATGAAACAGAAGCATTATTTATACTTCTCCAACAGACATATAAATATAGGTCTAAAAAAGGAACACATCACCTTACTACCTGCTAACATGCATTCAACTATCTTACTAAATGAGCCTAATTTTATTTGATCTTTACCTTTCTACACTATCCTTTCTCTTGAGTGTTGTTTTTCCTCTTCCTTTTAGATTTAGTGTTTCAGCTGTCATCTTTAACACCATTGTGATCACCTGAATGTTCACATTATCAAATTACCATTAAGACCTAGTTTAAGTTGGATATTGACTCTTTTTAGCATTGCCCCTGTAACTGAACAGTGTTTAAGAAGATCATCATCACCACTCTTACTTCTGTCCTGGCACATCACATCCGTCATCCCCTAAAAAGTACTGATTTCTTACAGGCAAGAGAACAGGACAGAGCTTGAAACTGATACCAGAAGTGCACTGGAGAATTTGGGACAGGAGGAGGATCTCTGCGAGAGAGACTTGGTTCTTGGGCTGCTTCTAGCTGGAGCCCAATTGGGTCATAAGCTCCATAAGCTCACAATTGATCTCAATGTTTAGGAGTTCATCTCAAGCTCATTCCTTTTTTTCCCCAATTTAATATGTTGCAATGCTGCTTCATACTTTTAGTATCTAATTGCATCTGCCACTTAAACTTCCTTTGACTCTGATAACAAGGTAAATTTTTGTGCTTAAGTATCAAGTCCCCTCGGATATTTCCAGCCAAATAAGCCTAAGTTTCATGTTTGCCCAATAGCTTACTAGTGATAAGAATTTTTCTTTGATCTGTTTCAGCCCTAGCAGTTAAAGGAGCATGAAGCATGGAAAATTTCCTTTCTAACCAAAGAATGTCTCCTAAATACAAAAAAATATTAATTTATGTCCTATTGTATTAAACCTTTCTTTCCCCTCCCCCTTTCTTTTCCACAAACTCAAAATCTCCATGTTCTGATTTCATACCTCTATTTTGTTTTAAAGCAATCAATAAATCAATGTTGATGAACAGATAAAACTTTGTGTACTGGTGTGTACATATGGTAATACTTTCAGTCCCATTGACTTTTATCATAAAACAATCACAATCCAGTGATGTGACAAGCCGTTGGAAAAGAGAATCCCCAGTTGAAACTCATTTTCAACCCTTATCTTCTCAGCCTTCTAGGCCCTTAGAAATACACCAGCATAATTCACAGATTTTGATTAACTGTACGTTGAGAAATGATAGCTATAGGTCAGGTCCTGTAACAAGTACTCCACTTCAACTCTGTACCTAACCCTTTTCTGGTTCAGTAAATGACATGAATTATGAGTAAATCTAACTTTTAGGTTTGGTATCAAAAGACACCATGTTGTGTTTCCTCTGCAGAGATGTACTTCTGTATAATCTCTGAAGAAAAATTGATTTGGTAAGATTACCACAATAAAGACAGGAGAAAAATTATTCTCAGTACATCCGTTTGCCAACAGTTAATGTGCTAATAACATAGCAAGAGTACTTTGAAAAAAAGATTTTAATCACATTTCTGGCTGTAGCACCTACTAGCTCTAAGACTCAGGGCAAGTTCATCTAATTGCTTTAAGCTTTTGTTTTTTTTATATTTAAACGAAGATTATTATCTGCCTCTTAGAGTTGTTTTCAAAATTCAAGGGGTTGAGATTTAGAAGGACAGTGAACATTACTAGCAATCTGTGGAAGTTACTATTGAATGGGTTTTCTTTACGGATTCCATGATCCATAAGGCCCTTCTTCCCTACTCAGTGTAACAGTATTATATGTAGATTTTTCCTGAAACATACTGAACTGTGACAATCTTCAAGACCTAGTATTTTTAGAATGCATTGAGCAAAACTCTAGGCAGTAGTGTAAGAGATAAGAGCTCTGCATAGATCTCAGGCTGTAGCCCCTCTAAAAAATCCCTTGATGTTAATTTGAACCCAACCTTTCAACCAGAGAGGTATTCGGCAGTGTGGAAAAGATACATGGGACTCCTCGATCTAATATATACTCCCTTTGACCCAGGTTAAGCTTGAACACTGAACATTTCATTAGTATCTCATTTAGGCCTTTCAAAATTTAGAATAACAATTTGTGGTTTAAGACTTACTAAGTTGTTGCTGTGAGTTAATTTATGTAAAGCTCTTGACTGATATTAAAGATAAGATTTATGTCTTTCATGTCGTTCAGTTGGAGCGTCTAGTACTGTGGCCACGCTTCTTTGGGAGAAATATTTATGAAACAACGATGGCCACCATGTATTGCCACAATTAAGAGGACTTACCTTGGGGTAAGTCCAATACTTGAGGTTTGATACCTGAGGTTTGATAATTACATTCTTCATATCTAGAAATGTGATGTCATAAACACGGTCCTGGAGCCCCTTCATATACAAATGGATTATTACAGTTACAGTAATATTCCCGTTTGTCCTCAGTACTATTTGGGACTAAAGCTCCCAAGATTGTGAGCAAAGAGGCTCATAAGGGTGCCTGGCTGGCTCAGTTGATAGAGCATGTGACTCTGGATCTTGAGGTTTTAAAGTTCAAGCCCCAAACTGGGAGTATAAATTACTTCAAAAAATACTATCTTTAGAAAAACAAAAAGATGCTAATACAAGAACCCCAAAATATGTGTGTTAATAATCTATTAGCCACCCCCTTTGTAACTTATTTCACAATCCTTTGCTATTTATTATCAAACAGCTCTTATTCAATGACCCTGATACTGAATTCAGAGATTCTTGATGCCCTAATTTGTTCATCAATGTATCATTTAGCTACAATAGGATAAAACAGAATCCTTAGCATTCATATCTGGTCTAGACTGCACATGGTATACAGGTAAGGCCATTTTAAGGTATGTTCCTTATTCAACAAATATTTATTTTCAAGAGACAGAGCATGAGCAAGGGAGGAGCAGAGAGACAGGGAGACACAAAATGTGAAGCAGACTCCATCTCTCAACTGTTAGCACTGAGTCCTACACGGGGCTCCAACTCACAAACTGTGAGATCATGACCTTAGTGGTAATTGGAAGCTTAACCGACTGAGCCACCCAGTCACCCCAGTATGTTTCCTTATTCAAACGACATTGTCCTAATAAAGGTGGTAAATGTCTGTTGTGTGTGTGTGTGCGTGTGCGTGCGTGTGTGTGTTTAGGACAATCAGTTCTTGATGAACTATAATCCATGAATAAACTGGATTAAGATAACATAAAAGCTCGTCATTTTTGCTCAAATATTTTTCCGTTAGTATCTTTTTGGAAATTGACATAGCCAAGTAAATTTTTAACAGTTTTTTATTCACCTCAAATTCAATATTAAGTTCTTGTAATTCTCATTTTTTCAACGCTTTCATTATGCTATTTGGTGTTTTTATTAAAGCTGTCCACCAAGTATTTTTAGTTCTCCTCTGACCACACAGAATTGGACTTCTCTGATCCCATGACTTAGGCAGTGGCTATGTAACCTACTTTTATCCAATGCCATGTGGATGGAATTTTATGTTTTACTTTGGGAAACAACTATTTGCCCCTCTCTTTCTTCATTCCTGTCCCTCTGATCCCATGCTTGCCATGTTGAACTCAATACTCCAGATGGAGGCTGTTTAGTGTCACAAAAGGTAACACTGCACTGGAGAGACTACAGAAGACATACAATGAAAATGGAGCTTGAATGATAAACTTTTGCCTTTTTAGACTGGAGAGAGATGGAGATTATTCCTGACTGCGGCATGAGGTAGCTTAGCATGACAGATACACTACTCCTTTTAGATGTATCTTTTTAAGACTTCCTCCTTTGTTAAGATTACTATGAATTACCAATAGCTTTTGTATTCTTTAAAATGTGATCCATTGGGGAGAGAACATAGTGTAGAAATAAATGTTTAATGACCAAAATTTCTCCACATTTTGTCAAAGACATTAATTTGCAGAGGTAACAAATCTCAAGTTTTAACCATCATCTGCAGGCTAAAGATAAATGGTCGAGTTTGCAAGATTTGTGAAGAAAGAAGTAAAAAAGCCTAAGGAAAAAATATATATATACAGGTGATTTAAACAAAACTTGATTGCATAGAGTAACAAAATAATGCCCAATGTGTTAGAGAGTATAAAACTGAATTGTAGTATGACAGTAACATGTAAGTTTGGGAGTAGATGTGTTTTAAGCACTCTATGGGAAAGAGAAAAAGGTATTGATTACTATCAAATGTTAAGTTTCACGTGTAGGTAAGTACTGAAGTTATAGATATAAGGTATAAACATTCCTAAGAGGAAAGGGAATAAACAGGACCATAGGAAATAATCAACCCAGAATTCTATAGCCAAAATATTATTTTTTTTATTTTGGTAATATAATTTAACCCAACACATACAAAATGAGAATGAATTGGTGATAAATACATACAAAACTAAGCCAATAAAAAAATTGGTAGTAATTCACATCACACAGGGGCAAAAAACTATACAAGAAAGGCAAGAAGCATAGCACATTAAAAGGTTTATCTATAAATAAGATTTTCATAGTTCCAATAATAACAGGGGTAATTTTTCTAATGAAAATGGACTTAACCATTTGAAATACAGCCAAGAAAAATGTAAATGAGGAAGACCCTAAGCATGCAAAATTGGAAGTCAATATAGATTACCTCAAACCGGAGAGGGAGAAATGGTTTCAGAACATGTTGTTTAGAAATTGAGGCAAGTAAGAGGAAAAAAGAGCTGGGATTGGAAGAGTTTGTGCCTGGGAGTGAAATCAAGGCAATAGGTAGAACTGAGGCAGAACACTTGTGTTTTTGCATTAAACTAATTTTAAAAATGACTTTTAAAACTAAAAATATCTTAATATTAAAAAAATTATTTTTTATCTTTATTTTTGACAGAGAGAAGGAGAGAGACAGAGTGTGAGTGGGGGAGTAACAGAGAGAGAGTGGGAAACAGAATCTGAAATCTGGGGCTCGAACTTGACAACAGGGAGTTCATAATCTCAGCCAAAGTTGGACGCTTAACCCACGGAGACACCCAGGTGCCCCTAACAGGTTTTTAAAGGTGAATAAAGATATTCAAAAGTTGCATTTCCACTTTAAGACTTCTATGCTAGTAATTGCCCAATTAGAATTCCAGTCCAAATATCAATCCGGACTCATCTGTCTTAGCTTTCTCAGTAACCCCACTATCAGTTTCATTTGTAATTCTAACTGAGCCCCTGATTTCCCAAGCATACTGCCTATTCCTCCCCCCTCTCCCCTGCTTCCCTCCCTTGTGTTTTTCCCCAGCAGAGCATAGCACTATTATTCAGCCAATCACCCATGTCAGAAAATTAAAGGTCATGCCTCTCTGATTTACTCCCAGCACATCATCACTGAACCCTCTAAGTTCTGTCTTTAAAATATCTGAATTGGTATTCTTTTTTCCATTACTGTCGATGCTCATTTAGCTCTGATACTACTGAACTTAGTTATTCATAAATATGTCAAGTACTCTCTTACCTTTAGCTCTCATCATCGAGTGGTCCTTCTGCTTGGACCCATTTTCTGTGTTTCTCTTTTAGGGATGAGCCAAAGTACTGGTTCTTCCAACAAGTTCTCCCTAACATAATCATTCCATTACTATGGTTTTAGCCTAGTTATCACAATGATACCTATCATAATAACCGACAGCCAGGAGATACTTCTATTTCAAGTATGAATGGATCAAACGAATTACAATATATAAATTTGAAGAGAATGGTTCTTATTCTTCTATCATTAAGTAGCAGTCATTTTTAGGTTACTGAGGGATAGGTAAAAAAACTATTGCGTGTCAGTTTTACCTAAGTTCTATGCTGCACAGATTACGTGTTTTAATGGGAAATCCAAATGTTTTGGCTATCATCTGCAAATTCACACATCACGGCTCTTAAACAGAACACAGAAAACTACCTGTCAGTGTAGGTGTTTTCCTTAACACGTAGACAGAGTGGCAGAAAGGTCTTTCTACCTAAGGAAGGGTCTTCTGCTTGGTAGGTTAAACTCAATGTTAGAACACTGTCTGCTTAACAGACATTGACATGAGATTTAGTTATGCCTCCCCACCCCACCCCACCCCCTTTCATCTCTTAGTTGAACAACTGTCAGTTTGCCAAAAAAGACCTCAACCCTTACTCTGCTAGGCTGTCAGAGAGATGCATATTCATTTGGGACTGCTAGGGACAGGGTCAACTTGGGTGGCTATATTTATTTTTAGATGAAATTTATTTTATGTTAAAAATTTCTTCCTCACATTAGGATGTAATTTTGACAGCTCAGGGGGTAAATAGTCACAAGAGGTTGCCAAGTGGAAGAATTCCAGTAGCACTCACTTTAGGAAGAATTTAAAATCAAAGGACTGTTGTATATGCAACATAATTACCATTGTCATTTCATTCAACTTTTCAACGTTGCAACTTTCCAGTAGCTAAACACATTAACTAGAATGAATCTATTTTCAGATTTTCTCATACACATTTTTAAGTAGGAGGTGGCAAAATACAAATATATTGCCACGTACTTACCCCATTTTGTTATTCTGTGAATGTGATTTGGTAGGTAAAAGTGCACTGGGAAACAGAATTCATATGTTCTCTTCTGATTCATTCCTTATATTGTGACCTTGAACACATTACTTTCTACAAAATGGTGCTGTTATGTCTTGCCATTTGGCAAGATCATAAAAATATTTTTTAAAATATTTGTTTTTAAAGTTTATTTATTTTGAAAAAGAGAGAGCATGAGTGCAAGTAGATAAGGGGCAGAGAGAGGGAGACAGAGAATCCCAAGCAGGAGCCATGCTTTCAGGGCTGAGCCCAATGTGGGGCTCAATCCCATGACCCTGTGATCATGACCTGAACCGAAGTCAAGAGTCAGACGTTCAACCAATTGAGCCATTCAGGTGTCCCTATAGAATACTTATGTAGAAGAATATGTTAACTCTATAATGCTTCAGAAATGCACAATATTATTCTTCTATATTTTATTTTAATAAACACTGTAGTTGTATATTACAGTATTTATATTATTCTATATGTAATATATTTATAACTGATGTATACTATAGCTCTATAATTATATATTAAAATTGTACCGTTAAAATCTCCAAGTAAAATAGATTTGTTGTTTACATCATTTGTCCATAGGCTAAGTTTAGTGAATGGTTTTGTCAAAGCAGGAACAATCCTCTAGAGTAGAGGAGGACCAAGCTGTGAAGGGACTTGATACGTTTAGGCATTCAGAGATGATTTGTTGTCAAAATGGAATAGGATAGTTGTCATTCGTGCTTTTATTCATATCTACTAGTCCTCCAATATATTCGAACTGCTGTTAAGTAGCTTTCTGTTAGGTGTTGAAAACAGCAAGATGACTATCATTCTGCCAGTTACCTGTGCACAGTCTAGTAGGGATATGGCAAGCTGAAATTTGTAAGATATTCTACAAATGCTACAGAGTGCTGTGAATTCACCAAGCAAGAGGCATTAACTTTGAATGAAGGACAGGTCCAGAAATGTTGCACAAAGAATCGTCTAGAAGGTGAAGGATGAGTAAGGGGAGAAGGAACGAGAAGAGAGAAATTTAAGTGGTGAAGAAGGAGAGCATAAAGTAACATACCCAGTTAGGGAATGTAGAGCAAGCTGGTGCCTTAGGATTAGAGCACATGGTCAGGAAAAAGTGAGGATTAGAGAAGGGAGACAGATGATGAAGAGCTTCTTATCAGGCTAAGAGATTTGAACTGTATTGTAAAGATATTGGGCTATCTTAAAAAGATTTAAGCAGACAAGTATCCTTGCCAGATTGTGTTTATTCTTCAAGTAGTGTGAAGTATTTACTCCAGTATCAAGAGGTCTGAGTATAGGGGATTATTTTAACAGTTTTAAAAATGTTGAAGCTGTGAAAGACAGTGATTTTCATGGAGATAAAGATTTGGGAGGTGTGGTCGTGTATTTTAAAAGTTTATGTGATAGAATGATGATGAAATGTGGGGGACGGGGAGGGGGCAACATCCAAAGCAGGGTTCTTGTATGGGTATTAGCAGTGGAAAATTAGATTCACGTAAAAATGTAGTTGAGGGTATGTTAGGTTTTAGTTTTAGAGCATTCAAAAGGAAATCTTTCCTAAGAAGTCATGTACACAAACTTGATCTCTGAAGAGAATTGACAAGTATGAGAAATTTTATCTACAGATTTCCATCTTAAGTTTACTTACGTGGAATGGACATGGAATCACTTTTTAAAGAAGAAAAATGGGGCATGGTCTATCATTTGATTTATGTTTTAAAAACTTCTAGCTCAGGGGTGCCTGTGTGGCTCTGACGGTTGCCTCTGACTCTTGATTTTGGCTCCAGTCATGTACTATCTCACTGTGAGCGAGATGGAGCCCATTTCTGACAGCCATGAGCTTGCTTAGCTCTCCCTCCCTCTCTGCCCCTCCCCTGCACATACGCGGGTAGGCGCGTGCACACGCGTGGTTTCTCTCAAACATTTAAAAAATTAAAAATCTAAAAAAATGGTAGCTCAAAGATGGGCTTGTGGTTTTGAGTTAGTCTTGCTTTCTGAGGAAAAAAGGGTAATGTCGGTATATATTCTAATTACTCAAGTCCCATTAGCTGATGGGCTTTCAAGAATATTACATTTGTTTCAGTAAATTTATCTTTCTTCATGTCACTTATGTTTTTAGAAGTGAAATATACATCGTCTAAGACAAGAAGCATTATTTTTTCTATTTCTTGGCAAGATACCTCTGTGATTTTCATCTATTGCTCATTAACATTCTGTGTGACTATTTTGTCACTAAAACTTCAATGTGCCTATTAGTGAGTCATTACAAAAATGAAAAATTATGCATCCTGTCTTGACCGAAGCTTTTCCTTTCTACAGTTCATTGTTATTTCTTCTATCTTGAAAAATATTCATGTTCTTTTTCAAGATTTACTTCCATTATTCTAATGTAAAACATTTGATCTTCTCACCCTTCCTAATCTTTAAGCATTAATATCCTATTTAATAATTTTTATTATTTGAAATACCTACAGATATATTTAGTACTATATTCAGAACATTGAAGGTTTTCTTAGGGTAATTTTCCATTTTGAGACAAAATTCTTTGATCAAGGTGGATGTGCTTCCAATAATTTATGCAGTAGGGCACAATCCACCAAATTTAAAATATACTACAGATTGACTGTCTTGCTCACATATGGAAACAATTATTAACCAATTATTAACAATTATTAACCAAATGTGCCATTACTATTAGTGTAATCCTATCATCACATCAATTGAAAATGTTTGCAAGAAACATTCTTAGGTTGAAGTTCATACCAAATGAAACGATAGGCCAGATGTGGCCTGTGGGGTGCAGGTTTTCACTCCAAGTTAAAGGATGCTTTATCAAAGTTTGAGTGTTTTAAAAAGTGTTAAGGTTGCAAAAATATTCATTGTAGCTACAAGATTTAATGAACAGTAACAGAAATGAAACCCACTAATATGAGCTATTGAGAGGTCTGGAAAATCATGATCCATATATTGTACCTTTTTAATCCCCTTCGTGTTTGATTATCTCTATCCTAAGTCAAAGAGTGATTGTTGGGAAATGAAAGAGGGCTCTGTGAAGAGGAACTACCATGCTGTAAATGCTACATAGTTTTTACCCTCCTATGGGAGCTGTGCTAAGGATCCTTTTGAGGACTTAAAAGCATACATTTGTTTTACATCTCGCAGACAAACATTACGTGTATACGGTTCACCTAGTTTTCCAATGAATTAGGACAGTAACTACACGAGGCTTCCCGTGCCACTCCATGCCATCTGTCCATGTAGTACGACACCAAAAGCCATGACACCAATTCTCCCCTGCGTAGCTAGGGACCTGACCACTATGTACAGATATAGCGCTGGCCTCACTGATGAGAATTAAGGGTTTCCTAATCTGATTTTAAGGCCGCTACTTATTTATAAACTGAGACAACTCACGGTTAAGCTTCTCTTTTGCTCCTGCTCTTATACCACTACCGTTAGCAAGGCTGCATAGTTATCATGGACTTTCCATCCTTGTCCTCGAGACTTGATCTCACCATGTTGTCTTTGAAATCAGAGACTGACTTCAGTCATCGGACCAGTTCCAATTGTCCCCAAGGCCAGGGTTCTTCCCTCAGATTTGGAGACTGTTTTGAACCCCAGCCTTGAAACCAAGGCACTGCTACCTGCTTTGGACCTCTGGACACTACACTGTGGTCTGTCTGCATGTTAAGAGTCTGGCCAGTATCAGAATCTTTACTGCAGAGCCGTGCTACTTCTCAGGAACGAGGTTTCCCAAATGCCTATGCATCATCTGGGCCATTAAATGATCAAGTTGTCTGAAAAAAAAAATAAAATTTTTTCGTGGAAAATTGCTTAATATATTTTGGTTTCTGGTTTAGGTCTTTCCCAATCTCGAAGTGTGTATGTCCTTCAATCTGAGGAACAGTACTCGCTTTAAGTGTTTGATATTTGTCTTCAAATGAAAAACTGATTAATCATCATGTTTGTCTAAAAGTTTTAGAGTTTTAGTAGATCAAAAATCCCCTAAGTGTGGCTGGAGGGTGGTTGCAGTTTACTCCTCTGTAGTTTTCCCAGACAGTGATGGCCCCTCCACTACCTCTCATAGCCAATTAATCTGCTAATTGGCAAGATTTCACTTTGTCCCGTGACATGAAGATCTGTCCCCAAGGATGAGTGTTTGGCAAGGGATTATTTACGTATTTTACCAATCTACACATTAATGACTACAGGGCTCAAGTGTCTGGCCTCAAGTGACAGTACTACATGGTCGATCAATGCCGAAGTGGGGGCTAAAATGAACGCTAGCAATTCACCAAGTGACTACAAATCAGAGTGACTGAATCTATTCATCACATCCAAATCTGTTACAGGAAATAGGCTTGATGAAACACACTAACTTCATCCACACAGAAACAACTGGCCCTATTCATCAAGAAATGAAGACAACACCTTCATATTTTTTCCTTCAAAACAACTCAAGTTTTCATGGAAACTTTCTATATTCGTCTGAACATCTTTGTGTTTTACCTGCCTGTAAGCTTATGATTGCTGTCATTTTGTCACCTGAGAGAGTATATTAGGGTTGCATTCACCAAGCATCAACAAGGTGTGTATGTGAACATACGTTTATGTTCATTTTTGTATTGCGCTCGTCAGGAATTTTTATTAATTGTCAGCTTGCTAAATTTACTATTTAACCTTGAAACTATTGTAATCTACACAACTAAAAACTATTTTAACTGGCTGTATTTTGGAATAATCCTTCTGCTACATTTTCCCACTTATGCAAATGCATTATGTAACAAGAATCATCTTAGATGTATATTATGCAACCGGGTCACTACTGAAGAACTGAAAATACCACAGAGATGGAAATAAATTTTGGAGTAAAAAAATGTTTTAAAACATGCCAACACCTCCAATTCCCCAAGAGCCTCAGCTTAATCATGATCAGCTCTGTAGTGGGAGACCGAAGGACAATCACAGGAGTGTTGTTTATCTACTTGGAGAAAATTCATTACCTCCAACATTATTTGACATGAAAACAGATATACCTCTGTCACTGCTTTGACCTCTCTAATAAGATGAACAACTAGGCTGAAACATTTATTGATCCGAGCAAAACCCATTCCACCGGAAATAGACAATAGATGCACAACAGTGTAAATGAGGATTTAACATCAGTTCCAAGTAGATTGGCTATTAATCTGGAACCTAAAACAACGCAACTAGCTGTTTGGCAGTCCCACCTTTGATTGGAGGTAAACAAGAAAAAGGACTTCTTGTATTACTCAGTAGGCAATATTTCATGAATATGGGTTATTCTGTATGAAACTTGTAAATCAAGGACACCACCCTCAGTCTGCATTCCATGTGTGTTGAATATTCAAAGTGTTCATCATTTTGAAATTAACTTGCCTTGCTCTTCTTTCTAAAGGTAACAAGATATATTTATGAATGTGTGTCAGGGCTTATTGAACAATTGATTCAGGTGCTCTTTCACCATTGATATTTATAATATTTCTATTACTGCCTTACAGAAAATGACACACTAACAATAGGTTAAAATAAGGCTTATATGTGATAAGGTACAAACAAAATTTTAAATGAGTGTTTTAAACATTTAAATTTGTTTAAGTTAGCTAGAAGCAATTTTATAAACTTTACCAGTACCAGTTTTTTTTTTTTTCAAGTCCTTGTATGGGTTCTATTTCTCATGGTTTTAAAGACTTAAAAAATTTAAAAATATTTAATGTAAGTTTTCTATTTATGAGTAGCTAAGGACCAGGAATCATTCAGTAATTTTTTTTGATTTGACCGAATTAAGCTATTCATGTGTCTTAGGAAAGGGAAAGTTGGGAAAGCACAACAGGATGATGGAATCTGAGTATTCCCATTTCTCTTGAGATACCCTTTCCTGTCATTAAATAAAAAACAACTTTATTTAAACTTCATATTGGATGAATATATATCTGCCTGATTAGACTTTGTGCCCATTTAGTCAAACTTATAAAGAAGAATGATGTGTGTTTACTGGAGCAAATAATTTGTAGCAGAGATACATGAATCATTCAACATATTATCATATGATCTCAAAAGAACTCTTGTGCCAACTCATATGCTATAAATATTAGATATGCCATACTGAAATTGCTTTTCTTGCCACAGGGATTTACTCACAAACTCTAACCCCTTAACATTCTAAATATGGACTTAATGCAATGATAAATGTCATTAACCATTCCTCTGTCTCTTGGTTCACTTTTCTGGGGGGTCTGGGGCGGGGAGGCCTATGGAACTATGTTGTTTTGCTAGATGTCATGAAGAGTTGTCCAGAGTCTGTCTTCAACAGAGACAATTATTTTTCATGCAACAGAATTAAGTTTTTTTTTTTTTTTTTACAATTCCTATTTAATGAAATTCACTATAAATTTTTGAATGAAAACAATTATGAAGACCTTGCTCAATTATAAAGTCTATTCCTCAAATTTGGACCGATTTTAAATTTTTTTTAATGTGTATTAAGTTTTGAGAGAGACAGAGAGAGACAGAGAGACAGAGAGAATGAGAATGATGAGCAGGGAAGGGGCAGAGAGAGAGGGAGACACAGAAACTGAAGCAGGATCCAGGCTCAGAACATGTGGGGCCTGAACTCATGGACTGTGAGATCATGACCTGAGCTGAAGTTGGATGCTTAACCTGAGCCACCCAGACGCCTCTAGACAAACTTTTTAATAATAATTTGTGATAACTTCTCCATCAGTATCCAATTATTGTCCTTTCTTTAGTCATCTGAGAATTTCTAAGTATATAGTTGATAACATCATCAGGAAACAGTTATGAAAATGGACTACCTTGAGATTTCATCCTCACATAGGTCAAACTTGCTTGTAGGTCAACCAATTTATTCATGTTAATTTTCTTAACTGTTCAACTTCTTAGTGCAATTGCTTTAACTACATTATTCACTAAGAATTTTAGATGTCGTACAAGTAAAGGAGTAAACAGAATGATGAAATAATTGTGGTCCTTTCTTTGAGACAAAGGCATTTTGGTCCTGAGATATAGTATTAGAGTATCCTGAGATATAGTTATCAGCATTACTATTACTTGTACTGTTTTGTATATACACAACACTTTAATGTAGAAGAGTGTTCTCATTTACATTTGTCATTTGACTTCTAAGCTTATCTTGACAAGCCACTTACATAGGTAGGTAGGTAAATAGATTTATCATTGATAAGCTGGTAGGGAAACAAACCATTTCTGAGACTTGTCTAAGGTCCTATTTTGAGCAGCCATAGAGCATAGATTCCACTCCTGACCTTTTGCCTTTTGGTTTGCAGGGGTTTTAAGGGTTGCTCTTTCTTCTACTAGACCCTCATTTCAGTAATATGTACTCACTTTTCAATACAGGAAGCACGTGACCTAATCGTTAATACTTTTGATTATAGTTAGTAGAGAAAGGTGAAGTAGAGAGAAAAATTCTAGGATCGAATACAGTATTACAAGGCTGGATTGTGTGGCAGAAAATTACTACCAAGTTGAGGTACTTGAATTTTATGTATTTTCATAATTTTATACAAATACCTAAATTGTCCCTTTCAAAGTTTCTCTTCTTTCCCTTTCCACATCACTTTTTGGAAAAACCAGCTGTTTACAAAATTCCCTGGACTTCTCCTTCACCTTCACACATGAGCTTCAATCCTTTTATTTCACTACCTTCCTCACAGCAGCCTATTAGTGATGAAATGAACTTTCTGGAAAGGCTAGCAGGGCTGCAGATAAAAGCTAAAATTCAGGGATGACTATCTCCATAGATGGCATCTTATTAATAGCTAGAGTCACTAACATAGTCAATTTTATATTCTCAGTGTCTAACAGTCTAGCATATAGTAAATACTCAGTATTATTTCATCATTGAGTTCATACATTCTGAGAGTCACGGAAGGGGAACTGCCAAGAAAGAGTCAGTAACGTAACCACCACAAATCTTTACAAGATTTTAACAAAAAATTACCCAGAGTAATAACATAAATTAAATTTGAATTTAGATCACTTTCTTTCATCTTTTTTTCCTTCTATGCATATAAGGTACATGTGCTTTAATAGAATGCATGTATGGATTTTTATACCAATAATTCTGCTTAAAACTTTAAAAAGATATTTATACAATTATAATATTGTTACACCTATTTTGTTTAAATGTTTATTTATTTTTGTGAGAGAGAGAGCACAAGCAGGGGAGGAGCAGAGAGAGAGGGAGACACAGAATCTGAAGCAGGCTCCAGGCTCTGAGCTGTCAGCAAAAAGCCTGATGCGGGGCTCAAGCCCACGATCTGTGAGATCATGACCTGAGCCAAAGTCAGACTCTTAATCAAATGAGCCACCCAGGCACCCCACTACACCTATTTTTAAATGGCTAAAAATAGTCAACTACATGGCTATAGAAATTGACCTCAACATTTCTCCATTAGAGGTCTTCTAGTTTGCCTCGATTGCTTTGGATGTTTTTTTAATGATTATCTGTTTGTACATATAGTTGTTAAACACATTTGGATTATTTCCTCAGAAAAAATTTCCAACCAAAAAATTTAGAGTAGGATATAGTTTTTAAGGAAGAAAGGTTTTCTCATTATCTGGCTCAATTTAATTTTCCTAAGCAGTTTTGAATATACCACTTGTTGTGTGACTCTGTCTTATCTTTATTCTATTAAATGTGATGGAAGAAAATGTAAACCTAAGAAAAGCTAGTAAAAACAAGATACAAGGAGCCAGCCAGGTATCTTAGGCTGGATACTCCCCTTGCATACTTTTAGGTTCTGTCATCTTGGTTGCCTCCTGTGTCTACCAACTGCCCAGAGAGCACCACTGGCTAAGTGCCCCCCCTTTTTCTTTAGTCTCTCAACCCCCTACCACCCCAGCCATAAAAGGAAGCTGATGCCAATGTTTGGGGCTCAGTCTTTGGAGAGGACTCCAATGGGCCAGCACCAGTGTGCAATCAACAGTCCTTTCCTGATTCCCTGAGCTTGTGTGGCTTGTCTCTTCCTGGGCACCGAGTATTTATTGTAACAAACCCACCCAGCTAATTGATTTTTTTTTCTTTTGTACTCTGGAGTTAAAATTTTTGTTTGCTAATCAATGACAGATATTGTCTCATTTGTAATAGAATTTCACTCTCAAATTTATTCATTCATCCCACAGTATTTACTCCATGCTTATTCTTTGTCAAACACTGGTTAACGCTAAGAATTTAAAGTTGAGAATAAAATTCTTACTTTCACATAGTTTACAGTCTATCGTGTACAGAAAAGCCAGAGAAGCAAGAAGTAATTGCTGGTGTTCATCTTTTTCCTTTTATAGATTGTTATTAAGTAGTTCACATTATCTGACAAAATATAATCCGAGAACTTTTTTCTTGAGGTACAGATAAAAAAAGCAGATAAAGCACATATTGGTAATATGAGCTGAAAATGATAAACTGAGCACACAGGGGCTGAGGTATAAAGCATACGAATTGATTTGAAAATGTCAAGTGAGCCTTTTAGTAAGATATGAAATGCAAACTTCCTGTAAACAACTTAAAATGCTAATGATTAATAAGCTCTTCCCTTTTATTAAACTGCCAAATTCTCTTGTGACATTAAAATGTCCTCCCTCCACCCCAAATTCTTTCCAAAATGCTTCACTACTATCCCATCTATTTATAAAAGAACTACAATTAGCATTCTGTTCATTTTATTCAATGATCACCTTTAGGACATTGTAATTTGAAAAGCTAGAATGATTATATCACCTATTTAAGTCTATGGATCTATCTTGGAACCTAGTGGAGCTAATATTTAACATTTGTATCAGTGTTTTGTAATTTAGAAAACACCTTGCAATCTGCTTCAAGAGCAAGGGAGAAATAGTGAGTCAGCCTTCTTTTAGGAGCATGGCGTGGTAAGCCATGAAATGTCTAGCAAGGCACAATCCGCCAAGGACACTTACTGTAAACTCTCTTTCCATCTATCTTCAGGATTTTCTCCTTCAATATCTTTGTGTCTCACTAAGGCTGTTCCCTGTTCAATTACCAACTTTTTCCAACTGAAGAATTAAAAAATTTCTACCAGTACTCAAGGTCCCTATCTAATTTTGCCGGTCTCTGTGTTCGTTAATGTGCTGGACAAGTTGATTTCCTATTTGTTCCCATGGCATTTTGTAACTTCCATTATGCCATCCACATCCAGCAATACTGCTGTTTTTTGTTCATTTCCCTCCCTTTCCAAGAATTCAGCACCCAGGACTACTCCTGACTTGTGCTTGGTGCTTAGGGAACATCTAGTGACTGGTGGCAGAGTGTGAGTTGTTTAATTGTTGGGATGTTTGGAGTACTGAAAGTTAGGGTAGAGGTGCAGCCCATTTGGACATACCTGTAGTACTGAGTGTGGAGATTCTGGGGAAGGCAAGGAAAGAAAGAGTAGAATCAACAGTAAATCTATTTAAGATTCCACCTATAAGCATTTGTAACAATAAAATCCTTGGTACTTTTGCAATGAATAAAGCCTTTCATTTCACCTGAAAATTCTATGGTTTTAACCTGAGCTCCAAAGTTTTTTCTAATTAAATTATTTTATAGGTAGATCATTTTAGTATTTTAATTCCCTACTGATGAAAATTTAGCTTTTTCACCAGTTTTTATTTTTGATGAAGTAGTAATTATTTATAGTGTAGAGACTTTTTCTAACAGAATATTTAAAAAGAAGTGGATGAATAAAGTATTATATGATTCCAGGGTTTTATACCTTACCTTAGAGTATACCAACAGTAACAAACTAAATCTATCATAGATACTTATTCTAGAGGGAAAAATTCTAACGAAAGGACAGGTCTTCAAAGCCTTATGACAAATTCCTAAAGCAAGATGTATTCCTAATTTAACATGGCTTAGATTTCTGAAAGGTAGAAGGTTGATGATACTCAATATTACCTAACTCCCCAGAGGGTTTGGAGCTGCACCTCAATTATCTCCGACGTTACTATTACCACAGTCAATCATTTGCGTAGTATTTATTTGTATCACTTATTTTGAATAAACATCTTTCCCCTTTTTCTCCTGATCAATGTTTACAGCTTGATGAATTACAAACAAGCTTTCAGTTTTCATAACTTTTGAAGTTCACTGCCATGTATAGGGGATGGTAAACTTTAACGGTTTTTGAGGTTGCAATACATGCTGTTTATGCCAAACTATACACAGCAGTCCATAATTCATGAATTCACAGATATCAAATTTACTATGAAAAAATTTCTAACTAGGTACTACATTGATCATATCCTCATCTCCCAAATATTTAACTTGAATGAGTAACTTTTGCTTGTGTAACTAGTTCCTTTTCTCAAGCTCCTGGAACACTCACATATATTGACCCTATATTGGCCATAATATGTAAGATATAAGACCGAAGCCGGGGGCTGGGGGCCGGGGTGGGGGGGGGGAATTTTTCTGATCACATTTTATGTTAAACTAGTTACTACAAAAAGAAACCCCTAAAAAACTATAAAATTCCTACTCTCATAACAGTAAAACCATAAAAAAAATATTTCGGTAAAAATTCTTATGTCAAAGAGGAAACAAAACCTAAAATAAAATTTCTTAGGAAAAAAGTGATAAATGGTTTATGAAACTGTCAGATTTAATGAAAACAGTAAAATCTGAGCTTGGGAGCAAAGAGAACAAAAGTCAACTAATTTGGGAAGAAAGTATTAGATAATTGAATTAAATGTTCAAATCAAGAAACAAAATAAAAATGAACATAAAACTTCAAATAGGCAAAGGATGTCATCAGAAAAGATCTATTACATAATCAAACTAAGTATTATATTGTTCAAGATGTTTTTTTTTAAATGGCTAGGTAAAAAATTCATTTGCAGACCTTTTAAAAATAGGAGAATAAAAATATGCAACCCAAGCATTAGAATGGGAGACAAAAGGTACAATGGGAATTCAACTACAAATGTCTACTTTTTCAAGTTTTATTAATGTATTGGAAAAGAATGATTTGTAGCAAAATATTAATAAAATTGACTATGGGAGAGATATAAATTGAGACCTATTTTTGTGCAAGGAAATGAGAACCTAGTCAAAGAACCACAATTTCTCTTCACATGCCAGACATGGTGAATTCTATAAAATACTTAAGGATAAAGCTTCTTAGATTGTTTAAACCATCCTAAAGCAGGGACACTTGGATAGCTCAGTATATTAAGTGTTCAACCTCTGCTAAGGTTGTGATCTTACAGTTCATGAGTTCGAGCCCCGCGTCGGGCTCCGTGCTGACAGCTCAGAGCCTGGAGCCTGCTTCAGGTTATGTGTCTTTCTCCATCTCTGCCCCCACCTCTCTCTCAAAAATAAACATTAGAAAAAATTTAAACCATCTTAAAGCATAAAAAGGAAAACTTGAATTCCTTTAATAAAGCAGATAGATCTTTCACATAAAAACATTACAAAAATAAAAGTAAACTACAGAATTCCACTTATGTCTATTAGTTACAAAAATCTTATTACTAGGGAGAAGAAAGTCATCCAACATAACCAAGTCAGGTTCAATTTACAAATGCCTATGTGTTTCAATGTCGTTAATCCAAGTTATAAATAGACCCAAAGATACAAATCATAGAATCTTTTCCATTGAGACAAAAACATATTTGCTAATATTCAACTCATCAATATTTAATATGCATTCTTAACATAAATGTTTCACTAACTTAATATAGCATGACAGGTTTAATAATGGAAAAAGTTTCCTTAAATTTAGTACTAAGAAAGTCTAGTATCGCTTCGTTCAATATTTTGAAACTCTACTTTCTAAGCTCAATTAGAAAAGATGGAACAAAACTAGAGATTTCCACTTCCAACCAAGAACAAGTAATAAAGACAAAAGTGGCCCTGTGGTCTTAGGTAAGACACACCCTAAAAGTCCTCCCAGTGAGTTGTATCCATTGTAGGCTGGCCCTGTCATCTGTGACTAGCCCACAGAATCCAGCAAAGGTGAAGGGATTTTATAAACAGAGACCCAACCAGTTGATTTTGAGTTTTCACTAAGTAAGTTGTTGCTCCTGGGCCTGGCTTTAAAAAGCTGGCTTAGCAATAGTTAGCTGCCATGTCCTAAGAGTGTAGGGAACAACATGTGGTCTGTAGGAGCTGAGAGCAGCCCCGGATGAGAGCCAGCAAGCAGACAGGACACCTACAACTCCAAGGAGCCGAAACATTATTGTTCTGCCAAAACCACACGAGCGTAGACAAGAATTCCAAGGTCCAGAACTATCGGTCCTTGCAAACACCTTGATTTCTGGCTTGTGAGACCCTGACCAGAGGATCCAATTATGCCATGTCGGGACTCCTGATACATGGCAACTAACCCATGTGTTGTTTCGAGCTACTAGGTTTGTGGTGGTTTGTTACACAGCTATAGAAATAGACACTCCAAGTAACAGACAATAAATGAAACAAACCATAGTTTTTAGACTATTAGATAACAAGCAGCACAGGGGAATAGGATAACCACAATCTGGGAAATACAGAGTTGGATGATCTGACCAGCTTCCTGCTTGGAGTCAATGTCAGGCTGCAATGTCAGTCAACGCCAGGATGAAGAATCTAAAGATGCCTGTCGTCTCATTGGGTTAGGGAGGCTGAGATCAGAGTTCAGGAAGACCCAACAGCTAGACTTTATGGGGTACTGTCCTAGAAGAAAATTACTGAATGGGAAAAGAGAGGGGCCTAGGCACTTGCAGAAAAGGTGTTTTTTTTTTTTTAAGCTAGTCTTTATTAACTCCCTGCCACAACAAAACCTACAATGATTTTAAGAAATCCAACACAGCCAGCCATCAACAAAGTACAGAACGCATTATCTGGTATCCATTAAAAAAGTTACCAGGCAGGCAAGGAAGAAAACATATTCCTTAATTAGGAGAAAATTTAATAGGAACCAATCCTGAAGTAACCAAATCGTTAGACCTGGAACACAAGCAGGAACTAAAACTGTAACTGTACATATGCTCTATATGTTCAAGACAGCAGAGGAAAACAGGAACATGATGAGAAATGGAAGATATCTGAAAAGACACAAAAGGAATTTCTAAAGATAAAAGCACTATCTTAAAAAATACACTTAGACACTGCAGGAAAAAATAAATCCATAAACTTCAATAGAAATCCTCCAAAATGAAGCACATTAAGAATCTGGCTCCTGGTTAAAAACCTGCATGCGATTTGGTAAGCCTAGCATAAGCCATGAAGAGTCTCTGACAGGCCAAGTGGTGGTGGGGGGCAGGGGGTGGAGCAGAGGGGAAGGGCTGGCAGAAACTGCCTTCCCCGAGAAGACTTGGTACACAGCCAGTGCTTTCCAGTCTCTGAAGAGAGTGATGGTCAAAGACTCAAGCCCATCTGGCTGGACATGCCCTTACCAGATCTGCATTCCTAGCCCATGCAGCTTCATTTCCATTTATCTGTCTTCAACTATCTCTCCTGAGGTCTGCTTTTGTAGTGTAGTTGACTACAAAGAAGCTAGAAGATGGTTTCCAAGATATATTTTAAACTTTCAAAAGGGTAAGAGGGTGTACACTAGGTTTCAAACTATGGAGGATGTGTTTGTAACACATCCACAGTAATGCATAAACTCGCCTATGCCTAGACTATGTCTGGGGAGTTATTATTGCATCCAGGTCAATCAAGTAGAAGCCTAGAAATAGGACAAATTTATCACTATATACCTTAAACTTTGAAAAAACTCATTTAAAGTTCTTGGTCAATTAAGAAATTTGGGGTCATCAAAACTATTCAACATTAGCTAACTCAAGGTATTTTTCCTTCAATTTTTATATTCTCATACAGTCTAGGAGTTATTCTTGTGAAGTAGTCTATTTTCAAAGTACTGAACTTTGGTTTTCAAAAATTAGCTGTAGTTGTAAAGGAGAGATCTGGAGGCCCAGTGTGTATGGGATTTACAGCTTTGCTTCTATTTTACTTTCCATCAATTGACTTCCTACACAATCCTCGTCATCTGCACACTATTTACAATTTTTATTTTGACGTGTTGATCTCTAATTTATCTAGTAAATCCTAATAATGTGATAAAGGTAATCACATTAAAATCACATATGAAGGTTGTAAGCAATACGGTATGTGTATATGCAGACTATTGCCAGTGATAGAAAATTAAAAAAAAAAGAAACTGAGAAGCTGCAAGTGAGCTATTTGATTTGCAAAAATCAAGGAGTTTTTGCAGACTTCCTCCCTAAACAAAGTCTACTAAACCTCTTGAGGGAAACAAAGATAGGGTATGTAGAAGGGCAGAGTTACCCACTCATTTTTCTGTGAGTGGATATAAAATCTTGTTTAGGAACTTATTCTATTCCTTGTGCTATTCATGTTCTTGTATAGTCCTCGATTTGAAGGATTTACAAAGACCTCTAATATATACTTCGAATTGTTCATTTTTTTGTCCTTCATGCATCAGGCCATGTTTTATTTCTTACTTCACCACAGTTATTCAAATGAGATTCTTATGTGCCTTTGTCCGGCTGCCCGTAGAGTGAATGCATGTGAGGGAAGCATCATGCTTTTCATTACAGTCTGGGGATTATCTGGTGGAGGCAAGAGTATCTTCCTGGAATAAATTGTCTACAAGTTCAGATATTTGATGCTATGACACGTTGCAGTAAGATCACTAAACAGCATATAGGGAATCAAAGACTTGCTGCCTTAGGACACGACTTCATATATACCAATTTAGCAAGAAAAATTTTTAAAAGATAATCTCCCCAAACTTCCACAATCGCATATAGCAAATACAGTATGTAACAAGCACCATGACTCTGGGAGGATTTCAGCCTTCCCATTTATAGAATGTACTTGTGCAGATTACATTTTTTTTGCTTTATGAAGATAACATGACTGATTACTTACATATTGAGTAAAAATAACAGGTATATGAATAAAGGTGCCCATTACATCATTCCTATAGTATTTTTTTTAAAAAGTTGGAAATAATCTCGAGATGATTCCATAATCATCTTACCTCAATATAATGCAACATTATACAAACATCCAAACATGAAGTTACCATGCAATATTTAAAAAGCAAAACCACATGCAATGGTGTTGATCCTAACTTATTAAAAAAAATTAGGCATTTCTGTGGCTCAAACTTGTGTCTTGCTTTACTTTAGGAGATCACCTCCTTCAACATGCATGGCTTCTCCAAGAAGTGGTGTATTAATCAAAAGTTTACTATGAAGAAAAATGTCTTACGAAATGGACACAGATCAGACAACATATTTTGTCTTCAGTGTCCTGCTATAATTTAGTGCTTTGAAAAGGCAATGCTGAAGGTCTGCTCTGAGAATGAAATACACTCCATTTATTTTCCCCGGAGTGAACAGCTGTAAACCTAGATGGCTATGCCTACTGGTGAGGACCTAAGAATATCAAGTTACCCTAATACCAGTTTAAATGGGCCCAATGTCAAGAATAGTTTACAGGCATCTCTTGAATCTTATTACTGAACATGACAATCTAAATTGATATTCAGATAAATTTGGGTTGAAGTATATAGTTTAACAAGTGCTTTTTCACAAGCAATCTCCAGAGGTATTCCCTAAAAAGCCATTTCTACTGCATTTATTATTAATTCCTTGGAAAAATTTACTTTATCTCTTAAACTGAACCAAAGATTCAGGTTCAACACAGTTGCATAGATGGAGATAGACCTGTGCCAGGAAGCAGTTTTTCAATTAATCCAATTCATTCAATTGGTCCTTCTTCTGTTCAAGCTCGGCAAGTTTATTAATAGTTTCTCTGTGATACTCTTTGTTCTTAGAAAGAAATGAGGACAAGAATACTTTTATTCTTCAACAGGTATTCTCACTGCTGAATTTGTGATGTACATTTCAGTCTTCATTCTCTGACTTCTCTCAAGTATTACTTACTCCCTACAACAGAGGTTCTTCCTGTTCCTGCTGGGCCAGTAGCTCATAAAAACCTCTATTAGGAGAAACGTGCCCACAACCCAACAGTCTCGCCTTAGATCAATTTCCACAACTTCAATCAGTTTCTCTTTTGACCTCCAGAGCAGGGCTGCACAGCCTGCCATAGACTCACAGGCATGACATGGCAGCAGAATCCAGATCGGACTTTTCAGCAGAAAAATATGGGACTTAGCCTCTTAGCTGCTTATTACAGAGGCACAGATGCCTCTCTGAAAGCTTAACAGAAGGTGGGAAACTTTATTTTAAAGCTTCATCTGTGCATAAAGAAAAAAAAGTGAAAGCATATCCCTTCAGTTTATTAAATTTGTTTATTAAACTAAAGAGAGTGGCCGAGCAGAGTTAAAAGTCATTTTTTTAAAAATGTTTGCTTATTTTTCAGAGAGACTGAGAATGAGTGGGGGAGGGGAAGAGACAGCAGGACAGAGGATGCAAGGTGGGTTTTGCCCTGACAGCAGAGAGCCCGAGGGGGGCTTGACCCAACAACCTTGAGAACCTGAGTCAAAGGCAGAGGCTTAATGGACTGCACCAACTTTTAATAGGAGTTTGCCTTTTATTTACTGATTACTTGGAAGTAATTCATTAAATGAAAGCTCAGAGATTTAGGAAGATGGTCTCCACTTACCAGGTGTAAATTATTTACAGGGTTTATTTTTATTACTTATGTTCTAGTTGAATAAATTCAATTTTTCTTGTCATGTAACTATACCTACACAGTAATTCCACTGTCATCAAAAGGCACGTATGTTTAAACACATTTTCTCCATGTTCATTTGAAAATGAATTAAATGTTTTTAAAATACAAAGTATTTGCTTTTTTGATGGAAAACGGTATGCAGTTTATATCCAATGAACGACTATTAATTTTTAGTGTAAGCATTTTTCTTTTTAAATGTTTTATTTTTGAGAAAGCATCCAGCAGAGGAGGGCACAGAGAAATAGGGACAGAGGATCTGAAGCAGGCTCTGTGCTGATAGGAGTGAGCCTGAAGCGGGGCTTCAACTCAAGAACTAGGAGATCATGACCTGAGCTGAAGTCAGACGCTCAACTGACTGAGTCACCCAGGTACCCATTTTTTTACTGCAAACATTTGTAATACTCTATCCATATCAACTTTTCTGTTGGGTTTGAAGTTTCAAGAATGATATATGTAAAATGAGTAACTAGGGGAGAAGGAGGACATCTGCCTAGCCAGATGGATCAGGTAAACTAATTCTAGCTATAAATCAATGAAATAAAAGATGTCCCAAGTGAGTCATCTCACCTTTTAAGCAGATATGCGATCTCTACAGTAACAGCTTACTGTCCGGGGTATTTATTCCATATATTTTATTGAACATCTATGGCAGACTAAGGTATCAAGATTTAATAATACTACATTTCTTTCCCTATGAACCTTGTAGTCTAATAGGCCTAGGAATTAATCTACCAATTAATCATGATAATATAGTATTACTTGCACTGCAATAGAAGTAGGTACTGTGTCATAGGATTTAAGTAAATGGTCACTAATTGCTTCAGGTAGGTTATGCAATATCCCCATCTCCATTCTCCATGACATTTGTTCTTATAGTAAAAAAATGGACAGGTTTCCATGTGAACTGAGGAGATGAGCCTTTCATCCATAGGACACAGTTTATGCCAAAGCACAAAGACCAGAAGGGTCCACAGGTGTTGCGGGGGCCAAATGCTCATAGTGGCCAGCGCGTGGAGTTTGTGCGTGTAAGTTTGGCAAGAAGTGAGGCTCTTCCCACAGTGCTTAGGGCTTAAATGGTCTTCTAAACCATGCGAAGTAAATTCAGTTCATGTTGTAGGAGAATTTGCAAGTTTGGAGAATGACATGATCAGCTCTTCTCCTTCAAAGACTGGAAAAAGAGGATTCTAACAAATAGGACACTCTAGTACTGGCAAAACAGAGTGTGCATAGTTTGGGGCAATTACAAAGGTTAGAGAATGAACCAGTTACTAAGAGCAAAAGGAGGAGGGGAACGAAAGGTTTTAAGAACTTGGACCAACATAGTCATGCAAAGTGGGTGACTTTAGGAGGAGCAGTGACCTTCTGTTTTAACACAGCCATCGTCCAAGACCTCACAGGGAGGGAACCAGGGACTCAAAAGACTGAACTCACTTTCTTCTCGTTGCCATCACTTGCCGAGGCTTTCCACTGCCACACCCTGAAGCCAGAGGGCATGGAGCCAGGAGGAGGTAGCTAGTGAGTGAATCTTGAAGGACAAACCAAAGGTGTCTAGTATTTTAGTGATCTTAATTTAACAAGAGTTGGGAATGGAGAGAAGAGTGGCATTTAATATATATATGTATATACATATACATATATATGTGTGTATATATATATATATATATATATATATATATATATATAAAGCATAACCACTAGAATGTGGTCAAACTGTACCAGTGAGTCAAATATCATAGTCAAATACAATTCCATGATTTCTAGCTTGGGTATAAGAGGAGAACCAAACGGTGTTGCTGATATGACCCTGTGATTCTTGCTTCTTCTACACATCTGAACAATTTCACTACCAATTCTAGACTGAATTATTCTCTCATCCTCATGTGTAGGATCATCCTCTTTTGGAGTTCTTAGTAACTAAATCATAGCCCTTCTTATTTTGCCATCTACAACACAACCCCATCATTTCTGTCCATCACTGAGAATTCTAGTCTGCAATTCTCATCTTTGCCCAATTCTAGGTGACCGCAAAATTCATATGCAGTAGACTTGTCAGCAACTGGATCTAGTTTCAGGTGTTCTGTCTCTGGATGACACCTTCATCTTGACATCTCCCAGCACCTCTACACTTTAATAATAACTTCTTTCTATACATTCTCAGTTGTATTTAAGAAATATTGCCTATCAGCACTAACTCTGACAAGCTAATGTTCTTCCAGCCTTCTCCTTTTATAGGTGTTGTGTATATTGTGTAAGTTCATTAGAAAGGAGAGAGAATCCTAATCAGGGTGTATAGCCCGGAGGCTGACGCGGGGCTTGATCCTGTGCAAAGATACACAGATAACTCAGAGGAAAGGCCATTTATTCTGCCTATCAAAGTTAGGCTTCACAAAAAATGTAAATGCAATACCTAACTTGAATACTGGAAGATTACAAGTTTCTCAGTTCCACAAAAGGCAGAAGGGAATTCTCTCAAGAGAAGATTATGCTCAACCATATGAAGGTGTAAAATACTACACATGTTAGAATTTCCAAGTAGTTCCTTGCTACATAGAATGATGAGGGATGGCAGAATCCCAACAGAAAAATAGTGAGAGCAATTTGTATGAACTATTACTTTCATTTTAAGGGCTAGTATAATGATAGACCAAGAAAAACAATTTTTACTATCAGTGAATCAATTCAGTAAAAGAGATCTAGTAAGATTTAGAATGTCCACACATTAATGGATAGACTGGAATATAAAATAGGCCTATATACGAGCATGACCTACCTATTCTATGAGGCAACCAGACTTGCTTTAAGAAAATACCATCAGAGGCTGGATTGTTCAAAAACAAGTTTATTGGGGGTACCGCTGTGGCTCAGTCGGTTAAGTATGGGACTCTTAGTTTTGGCTCAGGTAATCATCTCAGGGTTCTGTGGGTAGGATCAGCCCAAGGTCAGCTCATAGCACAGAGACTGTTTAGGATTCTCTCTACCTCTGTGTCCCTCCCACATTCACCCTCAACCTAGCCCTCTCCTCTCTCAAATAAACATGTAACAAATTATCTAAGTACAAATTTATTTATTTATTTTTAACAGTTTGAAGTTGAAGAAACCAAGAACACACATGCAGACACAGGCCAGCTTTCTGGTGTCTCCCCTTACATGGACACTTATGGGATCAGGGCCCCACCCTGTGACTCCATTTAAACTTAAGGATTTAGTTTTTATACATTTTTTAATGCTTTTAAATTTATTTTTGAGAGAGACAGAGTGCAAGCAGGGGAGAGGCAGACAGAATCTGAAGCAGGTTTCAGGCTCTAAGCACTTAGCACAGAGTCCAACACGGGACTCAAACTGATGAATTGAGAGATCATAACCTCAAGTTGGATGCTCAACCGACTGAGACACCCAGGTGCCCCAAACCCCAATTATTCCTTTAAGCCACAGTGGAGGTTAGAGCTTCTACATGGGAACTTTGGAGGGACCTATTCATTCCACAGCATTCCACCCTGACCCCAAAATTCATCCTTCCTGCATTCATGTACTGTACCTTTATTACATCCCAGTAGCCTCAAATGTCTTAACTTATTCTAGCATCAACTCTCAAGTCTAAGGACCCAAGTCTCCTGTATGTACCACTAAATCAGATATGGGTAAGATTCCAGGTAGGATTATTCAACCTGAGGCAACAGTCTTCTTCAGCTGTGAACCTGTGAAATCCTTCAAGTTATGTGCTTTCAAAAGACAATAGTGCAATATGCCTAGGATAGGTGTTCCTATGCCAAAAGGGAAAAGGTGGAAGGAAAAAAGGGGTGATAAATCCCAACCAAGTCAAAAAACTAGCGAGGCAAATTCTAGATCTTATGTTTGATGTCCTGTCTTCCAGGCCATATCACCCCTATGGCTCTGTGGGGCGGCACCACCCTGACAACAGTGGGCCACGGGCTTGCCTCTAATGCATAAGGGAATGTCATCATGGCTCCCAAAAGAGGCCCCACTCTTTGAAATGAAATGAAGGGGAAATCATGCTTGCCCCCAGACATGCAGTCAGAGGGGGAACCCTGAACCACCTTTGGGGACATTATTTTTCTTTCTTTCTTTCTTTTTTTTTTTTTTAATGTTTTACTTATTTTTAGAGAGAGACAGAGCATGAGTGGGTGAGGGTCTGAGCTAGAGGGACACAGAATCCGAAGAAGGCTCCAGGCTCTGAGCTGTCAGCACAGAGCTTGACATGGGGCTCAAACTCACAAGCTGTGAGATCATGACCTGAGCTGAAGTCAGACGCTTAACTGACTGAGCCACCCAGGCACCCCAGGGACATTATTTTTCTTGAATGGTAAAACAGGTTTTAAACTGAATAGCTCTATGGTCCCATCCTGTAGAATCGAAAAACCCCAAAGGCTTTCCTTCATTTCATCCTGTGTCTGGCTCCTTAAATTCAAACCTGGCTTCATTTCTCCTGACAGAATTCCATCTCTATCCATGGCTTCTGTTGAGAAAGATGATCCAATTAGTGGTTTGCATCCATATTAGACTCTTTATCAAGCTGTTTGCTCAGCCACACCCATAGGGTTCTTTTCTCAAGAAGCTTTCTCAGTTTCTATCATATGGACAGGCTGGGGATTTTCCCAATCTTCAGGTTCTGGTTCCTTTGGTTAACAATTCCTTCAAATTCTCCCCTCTTGAATTTTACTGTAAGGAAAAACCAAGCTGCTTCCTAATTTGCTTAGAAACTTCCTCAGTGAAATACCCAAGTTTATTGCTTACAAGTTCCAGCTTCCAGAAAACACTAAAACACAACTCAGCCAAGTTCTAGGCCACTTTACACCAACCATTGTCCTTCCTCTAATTTCCAATAAGTTGCTCATCTCCATCTGTGGCCTCAATACAAGGACCTTTAATGTCCTTACTCCTTCCAGCGTCCTCTGCATAATGATCCATGTACCCTGTAAGACAAAAGCTTTCTCTCTGGCTCTCCTCTTTTCTTTCTGAATCCTAACCAGAATCATTCTTCATGTCCTTATTTCTATCAACAGCCTCTTACCAGTAATTTCAGCTTTTCCTTACAAGTTCCTCACAGCTCATCCCACCTCTTATTACCCAAATCTTTTTTTCCTTTTTAAACATTTTTTTTAAATGTTTATTCATTTCGGAGGGACAGACAGAATGCATGATCAGGGGAGGGATAGATACAGAGGGAGACCCAGAATACAAAGGAGGCTCCGAGCTGTCAGCACAGAGTCCAACGCAGGGCTCTAACTTATGAACTCTGAGATCATGATGTAATCTGAAGTCGACACTTAGCCAACTGAGCCACCCAGGCATCCCATCTCATTACCCAGTTCTAGAGCTGCTTGTAATAGTTAGGAATTCGTTATAGTAGTACCCCACTTCTCAGTACCAAGATCTAGATTAATTGCTTTTGGGCAGTCTTAACAAATTTCTATAGGTTGAACGGTTTAAAAACAGACATCTTCTCAGAGTTCAGCAGGCTCGAAAGTCTAGCTAAGATCTAGCTTCTGGCAGGATTTGGTTCAAGGTCACAACTCTCTTCCTGGCTTCTACATTGCCACTTTGTCCTCACATGGCTTTCCTCCGAAAATGTACAGGGAGACAGTGAGCTATCTGGTGTCTCTTCTTATACACACACTAATCCGATGGGATCAGGGTCTCACCCCATTGACTCCATGTATCTTTCTCTCCTTACTCTAAATACAGCCACACTGGAGGTTAGGGCTTTAACAATAGTGTTATGGTTACAAGAAACATTCAGTCCATAACATGTAGCTACACCTCAGCTATTGAAATCGTGAAGCCCATTATTCTACACAAATGATCAGCCACTCAGTTGGATACATTGGCCAATTCTGTCAAAGGCTAAGCCTTACCCTTTTTAGGTTCAATTCTCAATAGAACGTGTACTTATGATCTAAGTATATACACTTTATTTTCAAAATTATTGACATCCCTCTTTCCACAATTAAGTTCTGAATGCTTTTTTTTTTATGCTCAAAAATTTCCCTTAGCACATGTAACAGATTGTGTAAAATGAGACCACTGATAGGTGGCTATTCAACACAGGACTGCAGCTCCTCCTCAAATATTTGCCAGACCAGACCAGCAGCTGACCAAGTCCATTACCAAGTGGAAACATCTCAAGTGCTACACAGATCTAATAGCCTTAGAACATGTAACACATGGCATCACCAAGTTCCCTAAAATGCCAGAATAGCTGTCCTTCTGTCTCCGTACCACGATCTTCATTTAACACCACCTCAGACTAATAGCATCACCACTGCCTTCTTCGGTTCATGTCATGAATTTAACTGGGAATGCTGTGTGCCATTCATCTCACGTTTATTTTTCATTAGAAATTCACAAAACTTCCTTGCAATGAATCAAGGATTCTGTATCGTCTGTTGTAGTCTGGTCATTCTGACTTACAAGCCAAACCTAGCATTTTAATGTCAAATGTAGACCTGTGAGAGGGGCTCAGTGCAGCTTCACAGCTCTCTAGTCTGTACAGATGGATCTGCTTTCACCCCATGTGTCATTTTTCTATTAAGTGAACAGCTTCACCATTAAGTGCCAAAGGAAAATGAACTTGTTTTTATTCCTTGGTGAATGAATTCAGGCTCTCATTCAAACATTTAAAAAGTCTCAAGAGAAGAACTTCGGAGGTTTCAGGATCAAGATACCCACATCTGGAGAAGAGTTTTTATATTATTGAAGCATGTTTAATTCTTTTTTGTTTTTCCTTTTTGTCTATCTCCTGCAAAATAATGTCCCTGACCACCCCTGATGCTGCTTGGCAAAAGGAGGGTGCAGATCCTGGAATTCAGAAGTATGGGTTGGTCATTAATGATCATATAGGAAGTACTTCTAAATGCTGCTAATGAGCCCTTCATCCATCTTTCTGAGGACCTTAATCACAACCCTATCATTTTGACTTTACACTTGATTCCTCTGTTAAATAAAGCTCCTCAGGGCAGGAATGGGTCTTATATAGCTTAATGTTCCTAGGACATTGATTAGCACATAGTGAATAGCACAAGCATTTATTTTCAAGTAGTATTTGGGAGCGTCAGAGCAGATCTTCCAAGTTTAACAGATGGGGATCTTTAATCTGAGGCATGGCTCTAACACTGGAAATCCGGTCACCCTAGGCACATGTAATCAACACCTATTATTTTCATTCCTACCATTGTTCCCCTTCCCCTCTTTGTGTTAAAGAACCCTGAGGTTTTTTTTCACCTTCTCAGCTAAGAGGATGTGGATTGGGTGGTAGGACCTGATCTGCAGTTGGAAAGACAGTCAAGGGATAAAGGCCAAGTAATATAGCTGGAAGACAGATACATCACCCAAGTCAGGCCTTCGTGGGTAAGCCCAGAGGCTGAAGTTCCTCAAAAAATCCAAAATAGAAATACCATATAATCCAATAATTCCATTTCTGGATATTTGTCCAAAGAAAATAAAAACACTCCTTTAAAAAGATGTATAGGGGTGCCTGGGTGGCTCAGTTGGTTAAGCATCCGACTCCGGCTCAGGTCATGATCTCACGGTCTGTGAGTTCGAGCCCCACATCGGGCTCTGTGCTGACAGCTCAGCCTGGAGCCTGTTTCAGATTCTGTCTCCCTCTCTCTCTGACCCTCCCCCATTCATGCTTTCTCTCCTGGTCTCAAAAATAAATATTTAAAAAAATTAAAAAAAAAGATGTATGTAGCACCCCTATATTTATTCCAACAGTAATAACCAAGATATGGACACAACTCAAGTGCCCACTGTTGTATCAATGGCTAAACTAGACACAGTGGGTGTGTCAAATGAACTATTGCTCAACTAACCATAAAAAAAAAGTTGACATTCATGACAATATGGAGTTAGAAACTATTAAAGTTAAAGACAAATACTATATGATTTCACTTCCGCCCACAATCTAAAAACTGAAATAAATCAACACAACAAAACAGACTATAGAGAACTACTGGCTGCCAGAGGCAAGGTGAGTAGAGAGATGGGCAAAATAAGTGAAGGGGATTAAAAGCTACAAGCTTCAGTTATAAAACACCAGTATGAAAAGTAGAGCAGAAGGAATGTAGTCAATACTGTACCAAATTCTGTGTTCTAGCAGATGTTTATTACACTTCTTGTAGTATTGTATAAGGTCTCGAATTATTACATCACTATACTGTGTACCTGAAACTACAGTCACATTGTCAATTATACTTCCCTAAAAACAACCTGGGGAGAGCCTCTTGTCATATAAACCGTAAAACAATGTAGTTCTAAGTTTGAGGTCCTTTATTCCAGGGAAACAATCCAGGGATAGGGGATCAAACGAGGGGGGGGGTATATAGTCCCTCACCAGTGGTGTTACAAGAGGCTATGCACCAATAGGGCATGACTGGGTAGGAGGTCCGGGATTCCCTTAGAAGGCTAACAGGTTCTATTTTCTTTTTTTTTTTTTCAATTTATTTTTTCAACGTTTATTTATTTTGGGGACAGAGAGAGACAGAGCATGAACGGGGGAGGGGCAGAGAGAGAGGGAGACACAGAATCTGGAAACAGGCTCCAGGCTCTGAGCCATCAGCCCAGAGCCTGACTGGGGGCTCGAACTCACGGATCGCGAGATCGTGACCTGAAGTCGGACGCTTAACCCAGTGCGCCACCCAGGAGCCCCAACAGGTTCTATTTTCTAAGGTTAGGCAAGCTAGCTAAACTTGAGATGGAGGACTGTGATTGTTATGTCTTAGGATTCCTTAACAGGTGTTTCCCTTAAGTGCAGGCTGACAGGTTTTGATTTGTGCCCAAGGTGTGGCTGCTAGGGCAGCCGCCATTTTGCGGGTCCCCGTATAGGAATTAACTATCATTCACGTTATTAGGAGTTAGAAGAGATAGAACGCAGGTCCTGATGGAATCATGTGAACACCAATACAGACCTTGCACCTTGATTCTTTTCTCTCAAGTTTTTAGCAATGCCGATCAATAAATCCTCTTTAAATATTCAAAGCATTTTGATTAGTTCTTTGATATTAATGATTGGAAGTTTCCTCATTCCTTAAGTTACTTAAACTAATACACACTGTCTACATGTAAAAAAAATGAAAAACTTATAACTGGATTAAGAGGTTTTAACGTAAACTCATTCATTATATATGAAGATCGAAATAACAGCCAGTTCTTTTAGAGCTTGGTGTTGCTGGTACTGTTCTAAATGCTTTACGTGTATTAACTCCTTCATCCCTGTAAGGAGTCTTTGAATTAGGTATTTTGTAGATCAAGAGGTTAAGGCACAGAAGATTCAAGGAACTTGTTTACAGCTATGGAGCTCTTCTGTGGTACAGTGAAGACAGAAGCCGGCTCAGTCTGGCTCTAGAGTTGGTGTTCCTCGTCCCTGTGCCACTCTGTCCCTCAGCAGTGCTTCTCAAGGCCTCCCTGTTTTCTCTAGAGACTCAAAACTTGTCACAAAGTAGGGGCTCTGCAGGCTTATTCTCTTAGCTCCTAGTATTTGTAGGTGTTCATTATTTAAATAATTGGCTTCTACAGCAACTGTGGCACCCTTCCTACAGGTGATGTTACTTTAAAGCAATTGTCAGGTTGGAGTCCGCTTCCAAAGCACCTGCAGGTGTTTAAGCGCCCACTGCTGGACCCACCCCCAGAGCATTAGCATTTCCAAGGAGTTTCAGGTGAGGCTGAAGCAACTGACCCCCACCTCCCCTCTTGGAAAGACACTTACAAAGTTAATGTCAACAAAGTGTGGCCACTCCCTTTCATTAATCATTAGCTTTCCTGCCCCTTCCCCCCCCCCCCCCCCCCCCGCCAAAGTTGGCAAATGAAGGGACTCAAAAAGTTTAAATATATGGAATGGCAGCAAATTCACCCCCTCCTGTTATGCAGTTTCTTTTTCTTTCTTTTTTTTTAAATATATGAAATTTATTGTCAAATTGGTTTCCATACAATACCCAGTGCTCATCCCAACAGGTGCCCTCCTCAATACGCATTACCAATCCTCCCCTTCCTCCCACCCCCCCATGAGCCCTCAGTTTGTTCTCTGTTCTTAAGAGTCTCTTATGCTTTGGCTCTTTCTTGATAGTGCCCCATCAGCTCTGACTTCCCTGTGTCCTCTAGAGATTCAATACTTTGAAATGGCTTCTTGTATGGACATCCCAAAGCCCTTGAGAAAGGTACCATCCTGTCCACGAACAGTTGATGGAGTGTGGAGAATGATATTTTGTTTTTCCAATTACGTGTAAAGTAGGTTTTTTTAATTATTAGGAAGAGGTGGGGGAAGAAACATAAATTGGCTTCCTCACTAACCCCAGACATATTCCTTCAGTGGAAACTTAGGCTTCTGTTTCTAAATTATGGGTATTACTAATGGCACAATAGCTTAAATTCATACAAAGATATAAATGACTAAACTTGTTAAGACCAGACTTTACAATGCTGTGACGGAAAAAGTCTACTCATATAAATTACCCCCAAATTGCTGTTTTAGCTCCCACCTACAGGCTAGGACGCTCCTTGCCAAATTTTGCAAGGATTTGTAGGACTTCCCAAAATAGAAAGCATCATACATGCTACAACATTGCACTTTCTGTGAACTTTCACGTCTCAGACCTCGCTTTCCCCCAACTCCCAATTCTCCTGATCAAAACACATACGGAAAATGCAAAGAGTCCATGCTCAAGAAGAGAAGTTTGCCTCCCATAGAGGCAACTAGGTGCCTCAGTCAGTTGATCATCTGACTTTGGCTCAGGTCATGATCTTGGGGTCCAAGAATTTGAGCCCCACATGGGGCTTGGTGCTATCAGTCCAGAAACTGCTTTGAATCCTCTGTCCCCCTCTCTGCCACTCCTCTGCTCCCTCTGTTCCAAAAATAAACATTAAAAAAATCAAGTTTTCCTCTTATTAAACACTACGTCAATTTCTATCACCTGAGCACCAAAGGAACTAACAAAAAAAACAAAACCCAAACAAACAAAGAGCAACTCTGGTCTCAAAAGGTTTCTTATAAAAATAATACCTTTATCTTCTGTTCTAACAGCTCTTTAACACAGGGATTCTTAATCCAAGTAGAGGAAAATGAAGACTCACCAGTCCAAGGAGCTTGTTTAAACTTGTACAAGTTGTGCAAACCCTCTCCTTATGTACAGAAATACTATTGACAGAGTGGTTTCTGTTGAGAGTGTTACAGCCTTCAGGAGTACATGGGTGGAAAACACACACACACACACACACGCACACGGAAACTCCTTCTCCAGGACAATTCTTCTGAAAGCAAGAAAAGCAGACTACAGAGTAAATTCACCTGAAGAGCTTTCAAAAAACATCAACGCCCCAAGAACAAGACAAAACCATTACAACTTCTGGAAGTGGGAATGTGTGTAAGATTTTGTTGTTTGGCTTCTTATATACCTTTTACCTCCTCTATTACTCATGTCTGGCTGCCATAAAAAAATGACATAAACTAGATATTTTATACAAAATATATACGTGTGTGTGTGTGTGTGGTGTGTGTGGTGTGTGTGGTGTGTGTGTGTGTGTGTGTGTTTCTTACCGTCCGGAAGTCAGGAGGTCCAAGGTGAAGATGCAGGCAAGGGAGGCACTTGTTTTGAGGCCTCTTCTCTGGGGTTCTAGGTGGTTGCCATCTTGCTTTGTACTCACGTGACTGAATCACGTGCCCAAGCCCTAGGGGAGGGAAAGCCTCAGGGCTCTGTTGTCTCTTTATATAAGGGCATCAATCCCATTAAGAAGGCCCTGACATCATGACCTCATATAACCCTAATTACCTCCCCAAAGCCCTAGCTCCAAAAGCCATCACTTTGGGAGGTAAAGCTTCAACAAGCTAGTTGTGGAGGAAACGTTGAGGTCGCCTCACCTTCCCAGGTGATTCCAATATGCGGCCTGAATAACATGATTCTTCTACGGACTGCAAACCAACTCCTAAATTGTTTTGTGTTTTTAACTTTTCCTTGGTCCCTTAAACTATGCAATACAAAGATTTGGCTGAGGAAGTTACTCCATAAATATTTGTTGAATAAATAAGTTGTGCCATATAAGGCAGAGGGCTTACACTAATATTTTTGGCATGCCGTTATAACATTATGAGAAGCCCTGCTTTAGAATTGAACGTTTTTCTCTACATTTGCTACTTAATTTCCAAAAGGAAAAATTTCCATTATTATGTCCATGAACAGAAATATCAAACAAAATCTTCACCCTTGAAGAAGGCAAATTTAATTCGTGTTTGCAAAAATTGTAACAGTTACCTACGAATCAAGTTACCTGATTTTTAGATTAAAATAAACTTTAAAACTATGCTTTCATTTTCGAGTGGTCCAAGAAATATCACACAAATAACATACAGACCACAGTTGTTATATCCAGAGATGGGTAAAGACAGTATCCACTCAATTGTTTCTCAAATGAGGATTTTTCTTCTAGGTATACCGAGTTGGCTTTTAGTGTATCAGAGACTTTCTTGAACTCTCTCTCAATATCACATATTGAGTGGTGCTGGATTTGAAATCACGTCCACTAAGCAACTAGGGATGGGTTAGCATGCCTCTCAGTATTATATGGAAGTCCACAGACTAGTTATCCTTTCCTGATTCCACTAATGTTATCATGAATAAGAGACACAAAGAATGCGGGGCTTTATGTACCCAATGTTTTGGTTCCTGGATTCAAGCATTTTCGGCAAAATATTACTTTCTTCTAATTAGAAAAAAGTAACAGTAGGGAACTATTAAAAACAGCAGATATGAACTTAAGTATTATTTTTAGCTTCCTAAAAATTAATATATTGTTTTAATAAACTCTTCACTACTGAATGTCACTGTAAAGAATCATCTGCCAGTGTTCACACGTTCAAGAGAATGTATTAACATTTATTACAGCAAATGTCCTCATTAATATTTTATAGAATGGCTGGCACAGAAAGTGGCATTAAATCTCTGAGAGGCCCCTGTCTTGTTTATTTTATGCCTTTTTTTGAATTTTGTAGTAGCAGAAGAGAACCAAAATTTGTAGGTGATTCCACTGAAATTTTAGAAAAATTTAGAGCACAGTCACTATTTTTATCTTACTCATTATTTGCTCCTTCCCATTCTAAATATAGAATGTTAATCAGTAAGGAGATAATATATTTGGCTTACAACAAAAATAGATAAGTAACCATTAACCTTTTATTTTTTTATTTTTTTATTTTATTTTTAAAAATTTTTTTACATTTATTTATTTTTGAGAGACAGAGACAGACAGAGCACAAGTGACGAAGAGGCAGAGAGAGAAAGAGACCCAGAATCCGAAGCAGGCTCCAGGCTCTGAGCTGTCAGCACAGAGCCCGATTCGGGACTTGAACTCACAGACCTGCGAGATCATGACCTGAGCTGAAGTCTGACACTTAACCGACTGAGCCACCCAGACGCCCCTAGTAACTATTAACCTTTTAAAAGAACCCTTGAACATGGCTCTTCCCTATGTTAGACACTGCGAGGCATCATGGAAGTTTGGTGGAATTTCTTCCCTCTTGCATGCCTTTACTATAGAGCGGTACTTTTTTTTTTTAATTGTATTTATTTATTTTTAAGGGAGAGGAAGGGAGAGAGGATGAGAAGGGGAGGGGCAGAGAGAGAGGGAGAAAGAGAGAATCCCAAGCAGATTCCACCCTATAGGAACAGAGATGAATGCAGGGCTCAAACATACGATCATGTGAGATCATGACCTGACCTGAAACCACGAGTTGGACACTTAACCGACTGAACCACCCAGGCACCCCTAGAGAAGTACTTTTTAACAGAATATTCTATGATGATAGAAATGTTCCGTGTAGTACATCACGTAGTACAGCAGCCATAAGGCACATGTTCCTTCCAGCATTTGACATATGCCTACCAAGGACCAGGAACTAAACTTTAAGTTGTATTTAAATTTACATTTAAATAGTCACATGTGGCTCATAGCCACTGGACGGAGTGGCCATATAGGTAATAGAGGTTGTAAAGCTTAAATCTCATTTTCCGGGTATTATTCTGCAGTTGAATGTGGCCATGTATCACAGTTATGATTGATGAGACTGTATCACAGAGTGGTCATGATAGCAGGGTCACTTGATATATAATAATAATACGATGGTTATCATGGTGATGATGAGAAGGAGGATGGTGATGATGGTGATAATGGCTACACAATTACTGGAAAGGCTGAGTGTCCTAATTTACCAGTTAAGAATGTTTTCTGTAGCGAGAAACAGCTTTCAGGAAATCCATGAAGGATGCCATTATTATCAGTAGAATAAATAGATCTATCCAGACCCACTGAAAAAAAGGATAATTCCTTATTAATCCCAAATACAATTAAAATAAAGAAGAAATGAGTCTACCATTTCCAGAATCCTTTTCAATGACAATCTTCCATTCCTTTTTTTGCCTTGCTCACTATTATGCTGTTGTTGTTGCTGTTGTTGTTGTTGTTATTATTTCTCTTTGTTATCGTCTTTCTCCCAGAAACACCACCTTAACACACAGTCACTGGCAATATTTCAACAAGAAGTAATCAGCTAATGCTATTAAGTAAGGAGTAATTCCATAGGTTACTCTACTTTTAGGATTATACCTCTCAAAGCAATAAATTCAATATTAGAAAAGTTGAATGTTCACTTAGCAGGAAAACATCCATTCTTTGAGTCTGCCCTGAGAAATAAGACATTTAAATCCTTTAAATAATGTTAAAAGGCCATTAAAATCTTCTGAACAAGCAGTAAGTATGGCCAGTCAATGAGAGAATGAATAATACAGGATTTATTATTCTCCTGATTAGAGATGTCCAATGGTTTCCTTTTGTCTAAAAAGATAAATCCCAAATTTCAGAACATAGTCATCGCTATTTCCCTAAACTATCTATGACATACACCTCGTCTTCTCATACATTGCATGTTCTATCCCCTTCTAACACCTCACCATTAAAGGAAAATGCTCCTCCTCCCCATGCTTCCTGGCCTTGCACTTCCTTTAGCCTGATTCTTCTTCCGCCCTCTGTACAGCAAACTACTTGACCTTAAGTTTCAACTTGAAGGGGTGCTTCCCTTTCCCCTAACAAAGAAAGCCTCCATCACACTCAGTTCAGTTATTTTTATGTTGTTATTTTTTTTCCTTTTCTATCTATAGAATCTATATTCTAAGACAGCATGGAAGGATTTGCTGATCTCTGTATCCGTAATATAATGTCTGCTATGTGATAAGCGTTCAAGAAATATTTGATAAATTAGTTTATCAGTTAGTTCAGTCCAAGTTAGGCTGCACTACACACACACACACGCACACGTACACACACACAGATACACACACACACACACCTGAGTATATATTCATTCTGGACAACCAAAGGCAATTTCTAGCTCAAGTTATATGTCTGCCACAGGTTGGATGTGGTTCCGTTCTATGTTGTCTTCAATCCACGTGTCAGTCTGAAGGAACAGGCCCTGAGACATTGCTGGTCTCTCGACACAGCCAAGGGAGATGCAGAAGAACCGTGCAATGGTTCTTAAAGCTTCTTCTCGAAAGTGGTCACTTTCACTCACAGTTTATTGGCTAAAACAAATCATACAAGATATACATGGCATGGAAATATAAAATCTTTCCATAAGGAAGGGAAAAAATCATAATACAATTTAAAACAATCATCCATAAAATCCCAAAACTTACTAATGACTTGTTAAATAACAGGCCTGGTGCTAAGTACTTTACATAAATGATTCCCAGGACAGAAAATCTGAGGCTCCTAGAGGTCAAGTCATTTATCGAATGATACAGCTAGTAAATGTCAGCCTAGTGATGAAGGTAGTTTAATGTGAAGATGGAGCATATGAGTCTCCCCACAAAGGATTAATAAATAAATATAATTTTCAAGAAACAGAGTGGATCTAAAAGCAGGCTGCCTGTCAAAAACCATGGTTTTGGTTATTAACTAGATGAGAAAGTACACATGTTCTCACACAGCCTGTCACACATCTCTGTCTAGGGTCGTGGTTCTTAACCAGGGCCAATTTTGTCCTGGAAGGGGCTTATGACAAGGTCTGGAGACATTTTTTTGTGTGTCACTACTGGGAAGAGGGAAAGGGCAGGTGCTATTGCCATCCAGTGTGTAGTGGCCAAGGGTGCCGGAAAAGATCCTGCGATGCACAGGACATCCCCATAACCTACTCAGTCTCGGATCCCAGCGGTGCCAAGGTTAGGTCTAGACCACGGATAAAATATTTAGGTCTCCTTTAAATAGGAAAGACTAAGTTTTCTGAAAGTAAATAATTATAGGAAGCCATTTTCTAACTTGATTAAAAGCGTATCCTTGATCTTTACTCCGCATTATCTTAAAACAACACATACGTTTTGGTGTTCACATTTTCTACAAACTATCCACGATTGATTAGGAAACAACTCAAACTCCACACGCGAGAAGGAGGATGCCGTTCAGCAGGAAGGTGACATTTTGAAGAGAGGCTTTGAGCACCACAGGATGTGGTCTCCAGTCAAGGAGGTGCAGAGACTGAAGCTGCTATGAGCTCAGTCAGCTCTTGGAACCACAGCACTTTTGATGCAGTCTAGCAACATTTCTCCTCTCCTATGTCTCACAAATGCACTTTATACGAATTAGCTAATGACTCAAGGGTTTTTTTTAATGTTTATTTATTTTTGAGACAGAGAGAGAGCATGAACAGGGGAGGGGCAGAGAGAGAGGGGGACACAGAATGTGAAACAGGCTCCAGGCTCTGAGCTGTCAGCACAGAGCCCGATACGGGGCTTGAACTCACGGACCATGAGATCATGACCTGACCCGAAGTCGGACGCTTGACCGACTGAGCCACCCAGGCGCCCCGACTCAAGGGTTTTAATAACGAAGATTCAAGTAAATAATCAGTAGCATTAATGTCCATTTGGCCTCCTCTTGTTGAACAAGGGTAACATAATTTGCACAGTATAGGCAGTATTTATTAGATACTTGGTTTTTGATTCATGATATATCTTGGATTATTTCTAAAATTTTTCATATTACTGCAAAGTTTACAAGTGTTTTTCAGGGCATTTTATGACATACCAAGGCCTTACAAACACCTTCACTGATCAATTTATGTTTCAACAGATTTTTTATTTACTTTCCTGAATGGGTCAAATGACTTCAGTTGTGTCGTTATATAAAAACAGAATGAAGCAAATACAAGTTTTAGTATTAAGATACCTCAAGCGATTTTAGATGGGGATGTGCGTTGAAGAACCAGATAGTCACTGTTGAAAATCCTTTTGCTGACCTTTTATTCATATAAACAAAATTGATCTGTTTATGCAGGTCAGCTATGGTGAGATTTTGAGAAAATATCCTAGTACGAGAGTTGCCGGGCTTTTTCTACAGAGGACAGATTTTTAGGCTTTTCAGCCCTTATGCAACTACTCAACTCTGCATGGTAGCACCAAAGCAGCCACAGGCAATACATAAGCAAATGGGGGTGGCCGTGTTTCCATAAACATTACTCACAACAACAAAAATGGGCTGGTCCAAATTGCCGGGTAGGAAATACTGTGCTGACCCTTGCCCTAGTCAAATGAAAAGAGCACTCACCATTGCATAGAAGGAAAAATTTTCCTCCTAATGAGTTCATAAATACAACATAACCTCTCTAGCCAGGTAATCAACGCTCTCTACCATCCAACCCAAACTGCATTCTGAGATTTTTTTTTTCCTCCTTACGTTCCTTTACACACCCTATACACCAACCTAAATATTCTCTGCTCTCTAGGAGATTGAGGAATCCCATGCCGTTGCTCCTACTTCTCTTATACTACTCAGCATTCTATGTCAAATTTCAGCTCTCTATGTGATGCTAATGCTGCAGAATGACCCTGTCACTGTGTGTCCTTGACCCTGCATCTAACATGAGATGTGGAAACTGTAGGGTTGTGGAAAGAGCAAAGGTCTTAGGCTGAGACACATATAGGTTTGAATCTTAGCTTTGCCACTTGTTAGTTATGTGACTTTGCACTAGATACTTGACCTCTTTGAAACCGCTTTTTTTTTTCATCTGTGATATTCGATAATTAGTACCTGCACAGAAGAATTCTGATTAGGAATTAATTATACAATTCAGTGAGGTGACATAGACAGGTGTTCAGGGAGAGTCAGGTATTTTCCACTGCTACTCACCTCTAGGGAGTCACAAGCAAAAAATCAATTGAATAAATAAAGTGCTTCAAAGCAAAGTCACCAGGTAAAACTTTTGTATTCTTATTGAAAATACCTAAGGCAGTATAGTCCAGGGGGAAAAGAGTCATGACAATGAAACAGATTTTATGTATAGAGAGAGACCCAAGCACCTAGGGGCATTAGATTGATGATAATTGTGGCATATCAAATTTTCAAGTACAAAAAATTATTATTCAATAAATGCTATAGAAAGTACTGCTAATTGGAACAAACAGCAATATATATATATATGTATATATATATATATATACATATATATATATATGTTTCCAATGCTCAAAGGATTAAAACATAAAGAAAAAGTGAGGTGATTAAAAAAATTGAGGAACGTATGAGTGAATCTATCCAGAGAATTAGAATATGGAAAGTCTTTTGGAATAGCCATTAATTAAAAGACTGAAAATTCTGAGGGGCACCTGGGTGGGTGGTTCAGTCAGTTGACCATCCTCTTGTTTTTTTTTTAATGTTTATTTTTTGAGTGAGAGAGAGAGAATGAACAAGCACATGTGTGAGCACAAGCGGGGGAGAGGTAGAGACAGAATGGGGCAGAGGATCTGAAGCGGACTCTGTGCTGACAATAGAGAGCCCGATAAGGGACTCAAGCTCATAAACTTGACCTCGTGATCATGACCTGAACCAAAATCTAACCGACTAAGCCACCCTGGTGCCCCAAGCGTCCAACTCTTGATTTCGGCTCAGGTCATGATCTCACGGTTCATGAGTTTGAGGCCCACGTAGGGCTTTGTGCTGATACTGTGGAGCCTGCTTGGGATTCTCTCTCTCTCTCTCTCTCTCTCTCTCTCTCTCTCTCTCTCTGCCCCTCCCCTCCTCGCACACTCTCTCTCTCAAAATATATAAACATTAAAAAAAGATTTAAAAATTTGACTTTACAGAATCAACAACAAAAAAGCTTCTAGATGACAATAGATTCCAAAAACAAAATAGAAAAATAACAAGTTGAAAATAAAAGTATGCATATAACAAAATGGTAATTTTCTTAATTTACAAAAAGCTTATTATGCAAATCAATAAGAAAATACGAGCAAGCCAGTTTCTTTTTTTATTCAGGTTTATTTAAAATTCTAGTATTGCTAACATACAGTATTATATTAGTTTTAAGCATACAATACAGTGATTCAACAATTTCACACATCACCTGGTGCTCATTTCAACAAGAGTCCTCCTTAATCCCTGTCACCTATTTCTTACACCCCCGGGCCCCCACCTCCCCCCCAGCAACTCTCAATTTGTTCTCTCTACAGTTAAGAATCCTTTCTTTGTTGTCCCTATCTCTTTTTCGTTTGCTGGAGCAAACCAGTTTCTTAAAAAAAAAGGAAGGCATCCTCCAAAAAAATACGAATGATAGTAAATCATATGCAAATAATGTTCAATCTCGATAACAATGGGAGAACTGCAAATTATGAAAACAATGTATTTTTATTCTATTAAATTTACAAGAGTTAAAATACTTGATTTTTTCAGTGCTGGCCAGGGTGTGGATAAGTGGGCTGTTTCATGCATGTTGTTGGGAATATAAATTACTCCATCCTTTCTGGTAGACGTTTCACAATGTCTGCCAAAATTTAAGATACTTACACCTTTAGCCCACTGCTAGAAATTTAATCTATCAATTTGTCCAAATTTATGTACAAAAATATTCAGGGCAGAAATTTTTATAAGAGCAAATGCTGAAAACAACCAAAATGTTGTTCATCAAAGAGGACAGAGTAATACATTACAATATATGAATATAATGTTATACTTGGCCGTAATAATAAATAATGAAATGTTGATATATGTACTACTAGGAAAATATCTGTAAGATCTATTTTAATGAAAAAAAGAAAGATGCAGAATTATCTGTTAAGATCCATTTTGTGAAAGTAAACTTAAAACTGGCTGTGACTACCCTATGACCCAGCAATAGCACTGCTAGGAATTTACCCAAGGGATACAGGAGTGCTGAGGCATGGGGGCACTTGTACTCCAATGTTTATAGCAGCATTTTCAACAATAGCCAAATTATGGAAAGAGCCTAAATGTCCATCAACGGATGAATGGATAAAGAAACTGTGGTTTATATACACAATGGAGTACTACGTGGCAATGAGAAAGAATGAAATATGGCCTTTTGTAGCCACGTGGATGGAACTGAAGAGTGTTATGATAAGTGAAATAAGTCATATAGAGAAATACAGATACCATATGTTTTCACTCTTATGTGGATCCTGAGAAACTTGACAGAAGACCATGGGGGAGGGGAAGGGAAAAAAAAAGTTAGAGAGGGAGAGAGCCAAACCATAAGAGACTCTTAAAAACTGAGAATAAACTGAGGTTTGATGGGAGGTGGGAGGGAGAGAAGGGTGGGTGATGGGCATTGAGGAGGGCATCCTTTGGGATGAGCACTGGGTGTTGTATGGAAACAAATTTGACAATAAATTTCATATTAAAAAAAAACTGGCTGCGAGTATATGAATAAATGAATATTTTGGGAAGGGGAAGGAATCACAATAAAGTTAACAGTGAGTGTTTTGAGGAGAGGGACAGGTGGTAAGCATTTTGTAATTTCCTGGAAAATAAAAATTTTCTACCATTATGTAATACTTTACATTTTTGGTCATATGTCTTTGTCACAGCAGTCAAGAGGGTTATAAGGATGCAGTGCTACATACTCCAAAATTACTTAGAGTAGATCTTTAGTATTGTCACCAAACACACACACACACACACACACACACACACACACACACACATGCAATGTGAAGTGATGGATGCATTAACCATCTTGGTCTTGGTAATCATTCCACATTGTCTATCTATATCAACTCATCACCTTGTCTACTTCAAATACATATAATTTTATTTGTCCATTATTCCCAATTATTCCTCAATAACTAGAAAAAGGGTGTTAAAGATAGAGGCTATTTTATAGTTTCTTCCGTACGTTAGGAAAAAAAATGAATCAATATTGTAAATATGAATAGAGAACACACACATACATATATGTTTTTAAAGATTAAACTATTCTCAAGAAACTGTTTCCAGTGAGAATATGTGTTTTTTTACTAGAGTGTGTTAAACATAAGGTAGATATGGAGAGAACAAGATGCTAAAAACCAAGGAAATGATCATTTAACAGCTTGTGGATAAATATATCTTGGTTTCTGTCAATTTTTCTGCTCTCAGCTACTATTTCTTAAAATATTTATGATCTCCTAAACACATGTTGTTGAGTATTACCAGCTCCACATTCTTTTTTTCATTTATGTTTGATTTTGTAGGACTCTGTCTTTTGTTCTTTTCCTTTATTTATATCGATTCCATTTTTGTTTCCAGAGAATGTTAATGGCAAGATTTGAATGTTTACATGGCCAACACCATAATTGTAAGAGTATAAGTAGCTTGTGCACCGATGTGTACATTATATTTTTAACCAATAAATGGACTGGCTAATTTGAAACAAACATTGGGTTGGTATTTTGAATAGAGATAGTCTCAAAAATAATTTTTCATAGGATGTGGAAAATCTAACTACATTTAATACATGTAATCAACACTGCTTTCAAAATATTTTTGAAGGGCAGTTGTATAGTTTGTAGTGATATTGTAAGATGCTAGAGAAAACTGTAGAACAGAGGCACCCCTGCTCATGCCTCTCCTTACTGCTATTCCACAACTACTGTGTCTGTCTTGAGTCACCTTTTTTCCTACTTGCCACATCAGCTTTCCAAAGTGGCCATTATACTTCTCACAACCTGTATATTAACACTGTTTCCTTTTTTTTTTTTATTTTGCAGAAAATAAACAAGTGTCCATCAAGGGAAGTTAAAATAAGGGTGAATGGGGATAGGTAAGATGAAGACTGTATAAAGTTCCATCTAGGGGTGTGACATTGAATATCTCAAATATGCTTCACCGTATACCCTAATAACATCCTATGTTCCATTTATCAGTCTCTCTCTCTCTTTTTTTTAAGAGAGAGAAAGTGTGTATGCGTGCCATGAACACACAAGCTGGGGAGGGGCAGAGCAGAGGAGAGAGAGACAGCATCCTAGGCAGGCTCCACGCTCAGTGCTGAGCCCGTCAGACTCAGGGCTCAATCACACAACCGGGAGATCATGAACTGAGCCAAAATCAACAGTCAGATGCTTAACCAACTGAACTACCCAGGTGCCCCATCTCTCTATAATTTTTATTGTCTTATTTCCTATTAGAGCATAAATTTGGGATTTTTTTTAACTTGGCATGTTTGCTATATAGGCTTTATACAAGTTAATGTTGGCTTATTATCCTTCCTTGGATATTAAATTTAATGAAGCACAATTATGGTTTCTAACAATAGTACTAGTACCAGAGTTCTGAAGAAGATTAATTTAAATGGGTCTTTTCAAAAGTGTGCCTCAACATAAGAAGGGTTCAAAGAATAAGTTAAAATAATCACCTGAATTCCTTAAATCAAACACAAAGAGTTTATTTCTATAGACACTGTTGACCTTGCCCCAGAAATCTTACCTTAGATGCTGGTTCTTACAGAGATGGAAGAAAAGGTTAATGAAATAGTGAAAGATCTTTCAAAGTGTAGAGGGACTTGGACCAGTTACACCTTTTTCTGAAACTGACCTCCTATGCTTGGGGCAGTGTGGTGAGACACGTTCTGTCTGCCAGATGGCAGACACACATCTCAAGGAAGAGACCAAGATTGTACAGGCCAGCACAGTCTTCGCCATGTTCTTCAGTGATTGGAGGTCACAGCCACTTAAGGATCGTCAGTATCATACTTGTCAAAGATTTGAGGCTTTCAAGTGTGACTTCATCCTTCTTCCCCCTACAACTAAATACCTATGTCTGACACTTCCTTTTGCTTTTTCCTATAATCTTATGGGGAACAATTATTCCTTCCAAGGCTCATCATCTGAAGAGGCTTGTTTTTATCAAGCATTCCGTGTTTCTTCTCTTTCTTCGACTTTTAGATCTTTCTCTGTGAGCTTTCTTTTCTGCATATAAATACTCTCATTTCTCTTCATGTTTAATAACTAAAAAGAAAGAGAAGTAAAGTTTTGTCTTAATCTTTTTTTCTGGCTATCAGAAGATCTTAAGTCTTACCTTAATGGATAGGCATTTTAGAAGAGTGTGTTTTTTTTTCCTTCCTGACTTTGGTTCATTACCTACCATTCCTCAACCCACTGCAATCTACTTTCTGCCTTTGTTACTCCCAAGGCAGCATTCGGGTCAAAGCTGTCGAGGTTTGCAGACACTGGAAACAATCGACAAACTTCGTGTTTTACTTGACCTCTCAGTAGCATTCAGAGGTTGACCCTCTCTAGTATTTCTAATTAAAAAAATACTTTTTTTAAAATCTATCTTCTGTTAAGTCTCCTGCTGCATTCTAGAACTTACTTCGTAACTGCCTTCACTGGATTTTGCCTTTAATACCTGTTCTGTAAATGTGGCTCTTGCCAGAATTCCTCTCTTTCCTCTTCCTTTAAGCAGACTGAACTAGGTCCACAACTTGTACCACCACCTTGAACTTCACAGTTTCCAGACTTATATCTTGAACTCTTACTTCCCTCAGACATATATTCAATGGCTTCCATGACATCTCTGTTGGGTGCCTCATAGGCTCCTCAAACTCCACACAATCAAAACTGAATTGCCTCTCCTTATCCACTCTGAAACTGCACGTTCTCTCTCCACATCTGCTAATAATAGAAGATTTCTTCTTAAAATCTATTTCTCCTCCATATTCTTTACCCAACGCATCCAAATGCATATGTAGTTTGGTCAAGTGTCACCGTTCGAAATATCCTTCCGTCACTCTCCATCCTGGCTCTACTAGCAAGTGGGGGCACTGTCTTGATTCAACAGGTAAGGCAATTGCTTCATTGGCAGCCTGCTTTTGTGGTGGAGCTCTAGGAATTCTTTCTATATGCTCAGGTTTCCAAATTATCCTATTTGTCCGTAATAAATCTCTTGCTGCTTGTTTTAGGGAGAACAGATTCGGTTCACTAAAGCTGGATCTTAACCAATACAAACTACCAAAGCAATTTTCCCATACAAATATTTGTTACTCTCAATCACATTTTTTTGTTGATGTATCCATTTCCTCTACTTGACTGTGAACTACTTGAAGACCTTATCACTGTAATAATGTACACAACAGACATTCAGTATTCAGAAATTGAATGAATTCATAAACAAATGATATTTCTAAAAAAAATGTCATAGTAACTGCTCTGTGTATTAGGGACTATTGACAAAATAACATTATATTCAAAATATTAATCAAAATATGACTTCCGCTTAATATACTAAAAATATCTTTCTGTAAAAAAATTATTCCCTGAGACTTCACAGTTTTTCTCTAACAGTCATATCTCATCTCCAAATTTTCTTTGGTCAAGAAAATCCCTTTTGTTGTTCTAGAAGTTTTCATGCATGATTTCATTTCCTTTGTTGCACTTGAAAATAGAAATTGAAGTTATGAAGTTATAACTTTAAGATACATTGATGCTGTCAAACTGAAGGCCATGTAATTTATGCCTTGTGTTCCTCCCTGGTTCTTAGCATGTCAAGGATTACTAGTCACTTTCATTAAACACTATGACCCGGGAATGAAAATCCAAAGATATTGCAGGGCTTGTCAAAACAGCGTAGCTCTTTTTGTATCTCCTATGCCATTTATTTTAAAGTTTAAGAAGCAGAAGACAAAGAGGGTTATTGAATAATGACATAATTACAGTTAATAATCATGGATGATAATAAGTTATAAATGCCAGTTAGTAGTGCTTATATTCAATAAAGTCAGCTTGAAATAAGGGTTACACAATTAAATGTCTTCAGGAATGGGGCAGGTTATATCACCAAGTGAATTGGGCGGGGATTGAATTTAATGAGGGGGGAAGGACAGAGGGAAATGGGATCATTCTAATGGTCTTAAGGGGTTACCACTGCTCAGGAGGTGTGAATTGCTGTGATGAAGGAAGGCGTGGCCCACTCTGATTTTCAAAAAAGAAAGCAGGGACCTAGAGTTTGTATGAATTCTCCTGAATTTTAAATGTTGCCAAATATATCAAATTTACATAAAAACAAAACTAAACCAAAACTGTGCCGAGTCAGTTTTAGCTCGTTTAGCTCCTGGGTGCCAAGTTTAGATTAGAATCTATTAAGAGGAGGAGAGTTCATCAACACACGATGGTTCCATATAATACATCTGCATTATGTTTCTAGGAATAAATATGTATTTTTAATTGCATATGTAACAAAAGCAAATGGACTTTGGCCAATGATTTCTGAAGTGCTGTTTTTTTTTTTTAATTTAACATTTAGATCACTGTTTAGGAACCTAATCATTGCTTTAGTCAGACATTAAACAAATGAAAAACTGAGTGAATTAATAGCATATGGGAGAAGAAAGTGAATGCAGAGAAAGGCCTAATCATTATTATTTTTTAAAGCATGGATCTTGACGTCAGGGACTTCACAAAGCCATTTTTAAAAAGTGAGTATCTAAACACAAAATTTAATTTAATATAGAAAGCAATCAATCATTGCGACTTAGTAAAATGCAATTAGCCATTACACTTAGGCCTGGCAGGTGTTTATTAGTGTATCAAAGCAAATCCATTCATATAGGAATTAATGCTCAGGATAAATAGAAAATATAAGAGAGGAAATTATTCACTATGTTTGCATATGTATATACTTGTGATTTTATATAGATATATGTTATACAGCCATGAATGACTTTTGTATTTATCACCAAAAGAATATCAGGTTAATTACTCAAGTTTTATAGTCAGACTTCATGGCCTCAAAGGTCAGCTTTAGTGCTTACTAGTTGTGTACTCCAGTATATTACTTGGCCCAACCCTCAGTTTCCCCACATCATAGCGTTGTTAGGAAGATGGAAAAAGAAAAGCACGTGAGGCAGGGAATGTCAATTCATAAGCACCTAATATTTTTAGTTCTTATTATTTGTTATCAAGCATGTCCCTCAAAGACGTTTGATTGGTTAATGGACTACTTCATGTCATGATTCTCCAGAGTTTTCATCTACTGAACAAGTATTGTAAGTACTAGATATTAGAGCAAGAATGAAAGAAAGGTACAGCTTCTATCCTGGAAGCACTCAGTTATAGTAGAGGAATATATAAATGACAAATATATACATGACAAAAACTGCCAAACAATGTGACTTATGCTAATAGGGATTTTTTTTTTTTATAAAATGTTAAAAAATGTACAGGGACCAGAAAGGGTCAAAGAAGTTTAATATAGAAGTGGAATTTTGAGCTGAGCAAATCTTGCAGGATGTGCAGAAGTTTTCGACATGGAGGAAAGGAAGGAATCCACAGTGAAGAAGCAAACAGAGCATCGATTATGTGACAGGAACATTGTTATCTCTCAAGAGCATACTCAGCCTAAGTAGGAAATGGGGAATAGTTTTGACTCACTGAATTGCAGGAAGTTGAGAGATCTGGGTCATCTTGAAAAGTATCATCATAGATCAAGTTACAAAAGGAAAGACAGAAAGAAAGAAAGAAAGAAAGAAAGAAAGAAAGAAAGAAAGAAAGAAAGAGAAAGAAAGCCTTCATATAGAGTTTCTCATGCACTGATATCTAAGTTTACTTATATAACCTTTTAATTCTCAGAACTCTATGAAGCTAGTATCTTTATCATCATCCCATTTTTACAGATAAGAATAATAAACACAATTATGTCACACAAACAGTAAATAGTAGGATGGGGTTCTGAGTACAATGGTTCCCGGAAAGCCTTACTTTGTCTTTAGGCAGTTTTCTCAATGTAAGCTCGATGGGCTGCTTAGAAATGTTTATATGTTTAAAGATAGTCACTTTACATGTAATGATATAGGAAAAAAGGAATAGTTAGGTCCTTAAAACACTGATTTTATGTTGATCATTTCGGCAAAAAGAGTTATTTTCTAGAATTATTTATAATTCTGTATAGTTATGTTTTTATGATCAACTTGTTTATTTGTGAATTTTAATGAATATCTCCATAACTCATGAAGAAGAGATGGGATTTCAGAGGCTGTACCCCAAATTAATTATACTGATGACTTTATGAATAACATTAATAATATATCTCATCACAAAATACATAATAAAATAGGTTTCACAGTGCATGAAATACCAACACCAGTGTTAAAAATAGTAAAATATTAGCAAGTAACACAAATATGTACCCTTTTCTTAAAGCGAAGGACTTTACCCCGCAAGCAAAACCAAAAACCAAAAACACTGAGGTCAATTAAGCTTCACACTCTAGGCCCCACTTGTTTCTCGTCCAGAAAAAAAAAAAAAAACTGTATGGTGGATCACATCAGCCCTTTTCTTCTTAATCACTTCAGCCTTTTTTTTGCACAGCAAATTCCTAAAAAAATTGCAGTCTTGGTGATATCGTGCTTTTCTTGCTGTTCTGTCCATACTTCAGATTACTAGAGTTTAATAGAAACTATTAGAAAACTACACAAGTGGAGTCCCTAAAACCCTGTGGACCACAGCCTGGCCCGGAGCCTGTAACCAACACTGCCTGGTAAATGGAGATTTTCCTTGGTTGTTAAAGCCATTGCTTATCAACGCTATTTTCTTCCCTTATTTCTTCAGGTCCCACTACCTCTCTTTTCAGCATTAAAATTCTTGAACAAGAGAGGCACCAGGGTGGCTCAGTGGGTTAAGCCACTAACTTCAGCTCTCCTGGTTTGTGGGTTCGAGCCCTGAGAGCCCCTCATTGGGCCCTGTGCTGACAGCTCAGAGCCAGGAGCCTGCTTGGGATTCTGTGTATCTTTCTTTCTCTGCCCCTCCCCTACTCATGCTCTGTCTGTCCCATTCTCTCAAAACTAAATAGGGGCGCCTGGGTGGCGCAGTCGGTTAAACGTCCGACTTCAGCCAGGTCACGATCTCGCGGTCCGTGAGTTCAAGCCCCGCGTCGGGCTCTGGGCTGATGGCTCAGAGCCTGGAGCCTGTTTCCGATTCTGTGTCTCCCTCTCTCTCTGCCCCTCCCCCGTTCATGCTCTGTATCTCTCTGTCCCAAAAAAAAAAAAAAAAACTAAATAAAAACATTAAAAAAATGAAAAAAAAAAAATTCTTGACCAAGAAAGTGAGATCATTAAGCAAGAGGTCTCTTAATTCCCAATTACCTACCTAGAGATTCTTCTGTGTCCACAGCCTTTAATTGCTCGCTGCCTCAGATATCCAGGGTCCACTTTCTCTGATGTGAGCACATCCTCTCCATAACTCTCTCCTCTCTGATCTGCCCTCTGCTGTGTCTTCAGTCTCCACCTGCTACAGGTGAGCACATTTCCCTTGGCAGTCTACTCTTCTCCACAAGAATCATCAAAGAAGTGGATGGGAGACAGATTTCCATCCTCTTTCTCCCCTGTGCATTTAGAACATTTCTCATCAGCACATAAAGCTGAATATGAGGATAAGCTATTCTTAAAGGAAAGATGAGACTAATGAGAGAGAACTATAACCTAAGAAATTGTGTCAAATGTGACTGTTTCCACCATAATTTAAGGGAAAAGCATTTAAGAAGTAAAAATTTCCTGAAGATCTTAATTCAAATAGAGTAAGAATCTTCCAGAAATTTAGAATTTAGACTTGTGATGTATTAAAGCTGCAGAATCGAGTCACTTAAATGTCAGCTCTGTAAGAAAATGATCTATTTGTATATTTATACTAAAAGATACCTGGAGAGACACTCTGGATTCTTCTTTGCCCAAACTCAATTGTACAACTTTTCTTTCATTTCTTTGGTATCCTTTGAATAAAGTGCTTTTTTGGTCAAAACAATCCAGTGGGTTTCATTTGCTTGCATCTGAAGGTGGCCTATCTACTAACACATGATATATACATGAAGGAAAAAATCTGGGGACCAAAGGGAAGGCCAGCAAGAAGCACAAGAGATGCTCAGAATCATCAGTCATCAGGGAAATAAATGCAAAGTAAAACTACAAAGAGATATTACTACAGATTCACCAGAATGTCAAAACTTAGAACATGAAACAATACCAAGTGTGGCTGAGGATATGGAATCATTGGAAATGTCATATACTGCTTGTGGCAGTGCAAAAATTGCACAGCCACTCTGGACAATAGTTCTGCAGTCTCTTGGAAAGCGAAACGTATACTAAACACGTAACTGAGTAATTCAATTATCCTCTGTTTACCCAAGAAGAAAAATAAAAGCATATGTCTAAGGTAACAAGCCCATCTCTCGCTCTGCATTTGAGAAGACTAATTTTGAGGATTCTACAGATAGAAAGGACATCTCAGAAAGTTACATGAATTGCATTTATCTCTACCTGTTATGTTTATATTTTATTAATGAGAATTCTCCTTATCAAACATAAGATAAAGGGGAATATGTCTAGGCTTTTCTATGAAGCCCCAAATACCGCTACCAGAAAGTAATCAACTAGCAATTCTCTCAAAGGCAGTCTGAATGAGATGAGAAGATAATGTTTTTTGATGTGCACGTTTGCCAAGGAAACTTAAAAAGTTCTCTGTGATCTCCATGCATATTCTTTTAGAGATGATTCTTGCTTTTTTTCTTGGATGAAATCTACTTTTTTCTGAAACTAACGTTGCTGAGTACAACCTGCAATATAAGGCTTTATAAATATTCTATTCAGATTTCTCAAAAGATTTAGTTGAAATTTTACCTATGATGACAGATGGGATAAGGAAGACAGGGCAACATTCTTTACTCTGCCTGTATTTTGGACAGGCAGGATTTATGTTCTTGTTTTTCACAAAGGACAAAAGATGCCAAGCTCCCCTCATAAATCTATTTACAGTTGCTGTGGAATAAATATCACAGCCAAATGTTTCAGTGGATTAATTTTGGGTTTCAAAGAGTCATTCTGTTTCAAAACGGGGAAAACATGAAATGATGGAAGAATGGTATCGGGCTGGGCTAATAAGTGTTCAAAAGCCAGTTTTCTGGAAAAAAAAAGAAAGAAAAGAAAAGAAAAAAGAAAAAAACCCGGCCCTGATTTGTGGCATTTATTGTAAATATTCCCACCGTTTTCGATTTCAAGTCACCAGTGTCCTGTTAAGTGGCTTACAAATTCCTAGAACTTCAACACTGGTTTTTGCAATAGCCATTATAAGCTGGCTGCAGCAGCCACTGAATGGAATGAGATTTATTTTTAGCGAGCAGTTACGAGCTCATTAATAGACATGATCAAAAGAAGAATTACAGTTCATCTTTGAAGTAAAAGTGGACAATAAACTTTAGCCCTTATTACACCAAACTTGAAATGTTACTGTATTAACGCTTTAATGTAGAAGAAAAAAATATATAAATGATCCTTGGAAAAATGACACAAAATGTCTTTTTCATACTGTGGATTGCTTTGGGTGTGGTCCTCCTGCAAGTACCTGTTTACTTTGAGATCTACACTTGGAAAAATAAACCATGGAAATTAGGAAGTGAAGGGAAAACAGTCTTCCTCCATTTAAGGTCATTCCAATGGTGCATAACAATTTCTTGGATTGGCCTCACAAGAGCATGGCAAGTGACCAGGATAATTCTTACCTATAGACAATGTACAAATATATCTCTCAAAATAAATCCAATGCATATAAAAATGAAATATTCATAATAAAATTTAATATTCTTAGAAATCAAAGGAAAAATCCAAAGAAGAGAAGGTCTGGTCAAATAAATGGGAAATTCTCATGAGATATGCCCCACTGTCATTTTACACATAAGGTAACCACAGTTCAGAGAGATTAAGTGATCTGCCTAAGGTTGCACGGCTGGTAGGTGGCAGAGCCAGGACTCAATCCAAACTCTATGCTTTTAACCATTAATTTACATTTGATGCCACTGTCTGCTAATATCCCTTTAATATTATAGTTTAGGATTATCTATATGCTGGCTGTTAGCAGGAGAGGCTTGCTCAAATTTCCTCAAGTAATGTGTGACTATTAAAAACAGAAATTGTATTGGGCCCCCTGGGTGCCTCAGTTGGTTAAGTGTCGGACTTCAGCTCAGGCAGCGATCTGTTTGTGAATTTGAGCGACACGTTGGGCTCCCTGCTGTCTGTGCAGAACCTGCTTTGGGTCCTCCGTGTTCCTCTCTCTCTGTCCCTCCCCTGCTTGCCCTCTCTCAAAAATAAACAAACATTTTAAAAAAGACTTAAAAAACCCCAGGAATTGTATTTTGTGGCCAAGTCCATTGGGACCGAGAAACACACACACACACACACACACACACACACACACACACACATTAAACTTTCAGGGAAGAGATAATAATTGCTGTAGCCGTAATTCATAGGATGTTGCAGTAACATTCAGAATTCAATGCAACTCTGGCTTTTTTGTGATCTTGTGGCCCCTCTGCAGCCAGAGTTCAGTGATCTCTACTATCGAGCTCTGGGATTGATTTGCCTCCACTACTTTTTGTGCTCTAATTTCCTGGCTCAAACTGTAGTAAAAGAAATTCTGATTTCTCGGCCAATTAGTATTGTCCTTATGTAAGGAGAGCTTTGTGCCAGGCGTGTTCGTAAATGACACTGGGTTATTAAGGAGAACAAAGGAATACGATGAATAGGGACTTCAGGCTCCAACAACTAGATGGATGTCAGTGTCTTTCACCACCATAGAAAAGACAGGAGACTGAGGGGATAATAATTTCAATGTTGGTTGACTTGAGTTATGGTACCTACAAAAAACATGGGAGGGGCTACTCATTAGCAAGAAAACTTTAGGGGTCTATAGGTGAGGAACAGCCCCCTGCCCAGTGACCCGTCAGTGCGCTTGTCATGGTTAAATCAGAGTGTCACGCAATAGCTTAGTTTCATATTCCTTCTTTCATATCTTCATTTTAAAGTTGTGTTTCAATTAGATATTTAAATTAAATCCCAATGCATTTTGGGTGTGAAATTTTAATTAAAAGTTGGTACACTATGGTTTTCTCATGTAAATTTGTTGCTTGAAGGCTGCCTGGCAAATAAAGAAAGGATAAAACAGAAAATGTCTTTGAGGTAAACTCAGCAAAATCATAGATGCAGTTCTTCTGAGCACTGCTGAATTGAAAGTCCCTTCAGAGACGCGGGACGGAAAATATTTCTGTCTGCAGTACTGCGCATTCCCCAAACTATCCTCTTTTGAAGCAGTCATTAACATCTGCATCCTCAGTGCATCGTGTTTTATGGCCTCACTGTAAGTGACAACATTAAACATCATTAAAAAGGATAATTAGAATAAAAATGGAAAGTTCCACATATCCTTTGAAATACATCAGATGTAGACTGTCCTTGAAACAAAAAAAAAAGGGCACAATAATAAAGTTATCTTTTCTGCCTTCTAAAATACATGGACAGAATAAGAAGGAAGTCTCCGGATTGCTTTAAAAGACACAGTTAATAACTCGAAAACAAAACACTAAAAACAGCAAATTTCACTGCTTTATAAGAACCTTAAGTAAGTGAAATAATGTTTTTTAAGGTAATTCAGTAGAAGAATAGAGAAAAGCAAGGCACGCATAAATGTCTCCTTGAAGGAACCACAGAGTCAGACAGAAAAAAATTATTTGTAGGATTAGTGGAAAATTAGAAACAAATTATAAATATCCAACCTAAATATAAAACACCCATGTAATGGCACGCTATATGCATGTTATCAGATATGTCTTCGAAGTGTAGCTAATAATAAAAAAAAAATCCTTACACTACAGCTGTAAGTAAACTAACTCTATTAAGAATATGATTTAAAATCATAAAATCAGATATGTAGTAACAATTGTCTATGTAGTCTCCTCCAGAATCATTCCTTGGAACACAAATAAGACTAACAATTTAAAAAATAAGGTCGTTTTTTAGATAGTTTCCAGTAAATCTTTCTATCAAGTAAACTAAATACCAGCCTAAGAGTTCCACAGAGATTCTGGGAATGGAATGCAAATTTGGGGGAAATGGTTATCACCTGCGACGCTGCTGACTCTAGGGTGAGCCCTCTGCTCCTGCACGGGGAGATTGAGGTTTAATTAAAAAGATCATTCTTGTTTTGTTTAGGAAAAACGTATGCTTCAGCTTTGGGTTAAGGGAGAACTGAACTGGTGCGTGTATTTTTTGTTTATTATGCTTCACTCTTTATTGCAACCGCAGCCTCTAAACAGCTTTCTGAAAATTAGTATACAGTCAAATGAATGCATTCTTCATAAAGTGTTTTTTTAATAAAACGCATACAAATATATTATAAAAAACAGAAAATGAAATTAAAAACATCAAAAATTCCAGGAGAAAAAATAAACATGTGTTTCTGATGAACAGATTGGTCATTGTGAGAAATACTTCCTAAATTGGTATAAATTTTGACATGCTAGAGCTGTTTTATGAATTCGCCAAGGCACTATGAGAGTGAGAGCCATGATTTCCATTAGGAATGAATTTACATTCTGCTTTAGGGGAACAAGATTTCTTTCACTTCTTCACCATTCCGTGATAAATACTTAGTTAGTCACAATACTAGCCTCAAGCCTATAGGGGGATTAGCAAGTAGGCACTGGAAAAGATTGACAACACTAAATTAAAAGATTGACAAAGTCCTGACTCAATAAACAGGGACTGGTTTTTCCCCTCAAGTTTAAAATTGTCAATGGGACCATATATTTTTTTTATATAAAAACCACTGTAAGAGTTAAAGGATCCAAAATAAATTTAAATTTTAATACACATATGGAGGAAAACCTTAAAAATGCTCATGTAATGAATGCTAGGACTAGGCATCTTAGTGTCACTGAGGACAATTTATTAAGATCTCTACAAAAGGCTTCCTTTTATAAATCCAGATGGAGCCTAAACATCTAGCTGATGCTCAGAGACCTAAAGGTCATGGTATTACTTCCTGTCACTGCTGAACATCACTGACTTTAGGATGTGCCTTGCAGACATTCCACGGAACCTTGGTGACTCACGGAATGGACCAAGGTCCAACAGTTTGAGCATCACTTGGAAGCTAATTAAAATGCAAAATCCCAGGTACTACTCAAGACTCAGTGGATAGGAATCTGCATTTTGCCAAGATTTCCAGGTGATTGATATGCACGTTATCCTGAGAAACACTACTTTAAACTCCCCCAGATGGGATCCTCACCTTCCTTAAAGATACACCCTAATCTCACAGGTCTTTTAAATCACAACTATTTCTTGAGTACGATTTCACTTGCCCATTAAAATTACTGAGTTCCAGACTCCTGTATTTTCCAGTTCTCCCTCTAAGTTGCACTGGTTGAAGTTTCTTCTGCTGGGGAGTGAGAGTTTTTGATATTAAGGTACCTCAGAAAGGAGAGCAATGAACCTAGGTTTCTCAGATTCTCCACTTACTATTAACTTTTCTCTCAAGTACTTATAATAGTAGACATATCTTAGATTTTGAGATTTTCCTACTGAAGCCCTCAGTTGCTCTACATGAGATACAAGATTCCTATTCTGCTTATGACTAGGACCCTATTTTCCTGAAGGAGACTTCTCCTTAGACCTGGAGAAGGTCCCCAGGTAGACCTGGTCCTACCCCCAAAAGATGTATGCCTTAGAAGAAGTGATTACTTACATAACAGGTTTCTCCAAATGTCACCTTTTCTTAAAGGAGGTCAAGTTTCTTTCAGTTTCATCAGAATGAAGTTTTGGAAAAGCCCTCTCAAATAAAGTAAGCTGATTTTATATAAACAAACAGTTTTAATGACTCACTGCCTCAAGGAAGAACATATCACACTGACAAGTCCAAAATGGCAATTCATTAGGGGAAGTAAGAGCAAATTTTTTATTGCTTATGCATTGAGCTCTGAAATTCTTAGGGCAGGATATCAGAAGCAGGGCAAGTCTTTGGATTGGCTGATTTCATAAGTTATGAGAATCATCAGACATTAGGGTGGTGCAATCACAAAATTGAGAATGGCATTCTGTTTTTCGGGAAGGTGAACGAGAAAGGCAATGACACTAAATCTTACATTTTCAGAAGTTAAAATCTCTATTTTGCAATTATTCACTGTATGAGTCATACTTCAACAAGACTTCAAATGCACAAATAAAATATGGAATGAAATGCCATCTTGCCCTCACCAACTAAAAGCTAGGTAAATTCTATCCCTATACTCTGTGTTTAGGTTAAACACTTGGTTTTATAAAACAAAAATATTTCAGAATAGGAAAATAATTATCCAAATCCTTCACTTAGTGGATGTGAAAACTGAGGTATAAAGTTTCTGTTAACTACTCTGAATCCATTTGCTCATTCTTTCCCTTGTATGATAAGGCTGCTAGTTAGCACTTAGAAAGCCTGTCTCTGAGATTATGATGTGCGCAGCAAAAAAAGACTTGGCCCATGTTTTCCTGTAACATAATTTAATGGGTGAGATACACATATGTCAGAGAGTTACACTAATGAATGCATGAAATTTATTGGAGCCCCATGATACTGAAAACCAGCCTCAGTTAAAGAAATCTCCTTACCCTTTGTATCTAGGAGATGGCTTACTGCAGATAACTGTGATGCCCTGTATGATTTACAGAAGACAGACCTTCCATATTCTTATTTTTTGCCTTACAAATGAGGAGTTGAACGTCTTGCCCCCATTGATGAATGGGAACAAAATGAGTGCTAATTAAACTTTGTTTAAACTTCTCTCCTTCCTGGCGCCTGAATTTTGACCCACTTCCAGCCCGAGCTTCATATGTTATATGCATACAGTTTCTCTGCAGTATGCATTGGTTTTAGTATAAAACATTCTTTGCTCTGTCCAATCGTTAGGTAGCAGCTAGATAGGAGCAGTGGAAGGAAGGAATGCTTCTGGGCAGAGTCCCACGTCCTTGAGGGGGAACGATAGAGACATGAATTGGAGGTAAGGATAGTGGTAAATAGGTTACACGTTAGAAGGGATGGTGGGCTCAACATCCTGACCTTGCAGCCTCCGAGACCATGAGGCTAACAGCCCAACAGCCCCAAGTGCAGAGCCTGCACTCACTTCTTCCAACCTCATAGGGTCAAAAACTCCCCTCCCAACCTGTGGGAGGGGTGTCCCGCATGACCGAAGCACCCTCCATTAGTGACCACCCCACCCAGCCCAGAGAGACCCAAAAATGTCCAATCCCAGAAGAACCTAGGGGCCCTTCCACCATGGAGAACCTGCTGGCTCTCCCACCTTGAGAGTGCACTTTCACTTTAGTAAAACTGCTTTGTGCTTGCTACCTGCGTTCCGTTGTCTTTATTGCCACACGGATCCTCACATAAATGTTCTCATGGGGAAACCAAGCACTGAGACCTTTGTTTTGTACTTGACAAGTTAGATCATGAAATAAAAGCTGCTCCTGAGACCTGTCTGAAGGCCTACAGAAGGCTTCCTTGAAGAAGGGACACTTGAGTTGAAGAGGGAAGTGAAGGTGTGAGAAGCTTCATGGACAGAAGCCTGGTGAGTGTCTAATATCTACTGGAGACACTGAGGGCTGAGTTCTCAGGGCAGAGCCAAGCACAGCCCGGAGAGAGAGAAAGGGAAAGGGGTAGACAGGTGAACTGCCACTGGGCAGGAAGGGCAAACTTATTCATTCATTCATTTATTTTTTTTTTTTTGCTTTAGTGTATATTACAATATATACATGTATTAAATCCACATGTTGTATACCCTAAATTTTACATAATGTTACATGTCAAATGTATTTCAAAAGAAAAAGGAAAGAAAAAAGAAAGAAAAAGAAAGGAAAAAATAAGACAGTGTCTTGGGATCTTGTTTTTATATGGCTTCCTCTGTTTTATCATCATTGTCAAAATAAATTTCAGGCAACTATAATATCAACTTTATACTTTATTTTTTTAAAGTCTTTGAATGTTTGTTTATTTTGAGAGAGAGCAAGCAGGGGAGGTGCAGAGAGAGAGGGAGAGAGAGAATCCCAAGCACACTCTGTGTTGTCAGCACAGAGCCTGAAGTGGGGTTTGATCTCACAGACTGTGAGACCATGACCTGAGCTGAAACGAGGAGTCTGATGCTTAACCCAGGTGCCTGTCAAAGTGATATTCTAAAAGTCTATCATGTTACCACTGAAGATTGACTTGATTTTAGCTAGATTTTCACGTTCATTTTGATATTTCTTGAAAAGAAAAGAGCTGGCAGAAGGAAAGCCACACAGCATTTATATTCTGAGTTTAATTTTACAACTTAAGTTTTCCATATTTATACATTTGCATTCTTTGTCCTCATTTTAACTTCTTTGAATTATTAGATTCAAATTCTCACTCCATCCATATTTGTCTAATGTGAAAATCTTCAAAAGAAAAATTGAAAGAAGTGTGAATTAAGCACCCAAATACTTACCAACTGGATTCTATAATTAATATTTCATTATATTTACTTTTCAGCATAATATACCCATTCATATCATTAGCTAGAACTCAATACTTGCTTACAGTTTCTTTTTCTGGTAAATTTACATACAATGAAATATAGAATCTTAAGCGTAAGGCCACTAAAGTTCTCTGAAAGTCTCTTATGTCTCTTTCCAGTCATTCCCTACCCCTCTCGCTTCCAGGGTTAAACTACATTCTAATTTTTCCCCCAAAGCTTAGTTTTGCTTGACCCAGAACTTCACATAAATGGAATCATTCACATGTTCTTCATATATATAGAATTATGTATGTGCCCTTTGTGTAAGGCCTTAAAAAAGTTACTGAGCATAATGCTTTGAGATTCATTCATGTTGTGTATTAGTCATTCATTGTTGAGGGCTCCATCTTCTATAGTCTGGGTATGGCACAGTTTATGGTTCTCCTAATGATAGACACCAGGACTGTGTCTAGTTTTTTGTTGATATGAATAAAGCTACTATGAACATTCTTAGAAAAGACTTTTTGTTATATGCTTTCGTTTCTTGGTCATAAATTAAGTCTAGGTTAATTTTATAAGAAATAGCTAGGTAATTTTTAAAGTAGTTATGACATTTAACACTCCCACCAACAACGTTTGAGAGTTTGTGTTGTTCCCAACCCTGCTAACAATTATCACTCTCACTTTTTAAAATATAAGCCCCTCTAATAGGTCTGCCCATATTTAACTTAAAGAAAAAATTATATAAATGTACTTTTTCCTTTATTATGTAATTTCCCCATTGAGTACACCCAACTATTCTATTTCTTTTCAACCCTTCCTGAAGTGGTTGGAGATACCACTCAGTATATTAATATCTGGGCAAAATGTACCTTTGTTATTTGCATAACAATGAGAGACCTTGTAAATTAGGGAAACTAACCCTTTTGTATAGATACAATGAAATCTTTGACTAATCACCTTGAAAAAGACGCTAGGATTCTTTTTCGTTTTTCTTTTTTCTTTTCTTTTCTTTTTTTAAGAAGCTGGGGTTGAGAATGACCCCGTTGACAATTTAAGATGTCCAAAATGAAACACTTTTTAAAATATTTACTAGAATATAATAATACCCACTAAATAATAGAATAAATAATTTAATTAATTGAAACAAGAATATTGTTCTCTTTTTTTTTAGTTTATTTATTTATTTTGAGAGAGAGAGAGAGAGAGAGCGAGTGAGCATGAGTGGGGGAGGTGTGGAGGGAGAAAGAGAGAGAGAGGATCCCAAGCAGGCTCAGTGCTGTCAGCGCAGACCCTGAGGCAGGGCTCAAGCTCATGAACTTTGAGGTTGTGGCCTTAGTCAAAATCAAGAGTCAGACGCTTAACTGACTGAGCCATCCTGGTGCCCCAAGAACATTGTTTTCTTACACTCTTTCCCATTTACCATACTAGCATGTTAAATATTTTTAGATCAAAAATTCCCTAAAAGCCAATGCTTTTCTAAGTTAATATTGCACTTTCTGTAGATAAGAGGTATATTGAAAGGCATTTTCTAAGACTTTTCCTGTGTTCTGTGAACATACTTATAATGGCTGATTTAAAGTCTTCCTCTAGAAACCTCAACATCTGGGCTTCATCAAGGGCAGTTGCTAATGGCTGCTTTTATCTTGTGTATGGGCCATACTTCTTTGATTCTTTACATGTCTCTTAATGTTATTATTTTTTAAAGTTTATTTTGGAGAGAGAGAGAGAGAGAGAGAGAGAGAGAAAGCATGAACAGGGAAGGGGCAGACAGAGAAAGGGACAGATGATTCTAAGCAGATTCTGATGTGGATCCTGAGAAACTTAACAGAAGACCATGGGGGAGGGGAAGGGGGAAAAAAAGTTACAAAGAGGGAAGGAGGGAAACCCTAAGAGACTCTTAAAAACTAAGAATAAACTGAGGGTTGATCAGGGGTGGGAGGGAGGGGAGGGTGGGTGATGGGCATTGAGGAGGGCACCTGTTGGGATGAGCACTGGGTGTTGTATGGAAACCAATTTGACAATAAATTTGATATTAAAGAAAAAAAAAGCAGATTCTGTACTAACAGCAGAGAGCCCAATGCAGGGCTCGAACTCACGAACTGTGAGATCATGATCTGAACCAAAGTCATACACTTAACTGACTGAGCCACCCAAGTGTTCCTGTTAATATTATTTTTTGTTAAAACTGGAATATTTAAATAACATAATGAGCTAATTCTGGAAATTAGATCTCCCATCCCCACTCAGGTTTGTTATTTTGCTGTTGTTGTTATTTCTACTTAGTGAATTTCCTGAACTAATACTTCTAAGTCTATATTTTTTGTTGTGTGTGGTAACTGAAATCTCTGCTTTGTTACCTTAGTGTTCAGGTAATGATTGAATAGAGATTCCTTTAAATGCTTTGAATGAATAAGTCCCCCAGCTTTTGCCAAAGAGCTGCGGGGTGTGTGTGTGTGTGGTGTGTGTGTGTGTGTGTGTGTGTGTAGGTGTGTTTCCAATGCTCCAGCAGGCAGGTTATAACTCTTCCTTAGCTGTCACTTCCATCTTGTGCAGAGCCTCAAGGTCAGCCAGAAGTGAGAGATAATAGCCTTCTTAGGTCTTTTGTGTTCGTAAACACAGCCCTAAATATGCATGTGGACTTCAAAATTCATAAGAACATATCAAAGTTTTTCACAGCCCACTATGGACCGCCAAGATATCTGCTTTTCCTTTAAGTTTTTGGTCAGTATGTTATTAGCTCCAACTGGCAATGCTATTTCAGGCAGTTCAATGTTAAACAATTGCTGTTGGTTGTTGTTTTACTCATGCCCTGGTGTTACTAGTGTTCAGCAGAAGGATCTCTGAGTTGAATCACATAAAACTAGCCCTAAGGCTTTTTAGCAAGCTGCCAGTTAGGTCAAAGAGAGACAGTTCTTTTGGGGATAGGGCTTTTAGAACATTGCAAACTGGTCTGATTTTCCAGGGCCTGCCAGGCTACTGTTTTTTACAGTTATTGGGGTTGCGAGGCTTGGGTTTTCAAGGCTGCTACAGAGCAGGGGAGAAAGGGTGAGATTAGGGCACTTGAAATGCTACAAAGCTCTGTTTGTACTAAGATTCCAACTCTATTTCTTGAATAAATGCTCTCCAGCTTGTTGCATAACTTTAGTTAATTTCCAGCATACTGAAAATGTTTACTTTGCCAATGTTCTCATTGTTTTTTATGGAAGAGTAGATTTTTGGAAGTCCTTTCTTTGCCATCCCATGAGTTAGCTTTCTAACTCGCAAATCCTATTATTACAAGTGGAAAAATGCTACCATCTCATGACACTAGCAAATTAATTTATATTTTCTAAATGCTTTTCTAGCCCTCATTTATATGAATGCATTCATACACTAAATCAAGATTTGCAGTCTGATTTCTTTTTTCTTGATACAAAGTCATAAACATTTTCTGTTTCTATACCTCTAATTTTGTGTTCTATACTAGCAACATCTTGTAATTTAATGCTTCTTTAATTCTTAGATTGTTGGTCTTCAACTGATACTTTCCCTAAAAAAATCGGTGGTGTCTACTTTCATACATACGACATGTTTCTTTCTTCCTTTGGATCTTTTTATTTTGAAAATTTTCCAGGTAGCAGAATTAGCAGATCAAGAGGTTCTTACTTAGTTTTTTAAAAGTACAACACACCGGGGTGCCTGGGTGGCTTAGCTGGTTAAGCATCTGACTCTTGGTTTCGGCTCAGGTCACGATCTCATGGTTTTGTGGGTGTCAGCCCACGATTCTGCTTGGGATTCTGTCTCCCTCTCTCTCTGTCCTTGCCCCACTCATGCTGTCTCTGTGTCTCTCAAAATAAATACATAAACTTGAAAAGAAAAAAAAAAGTACAACATACTTTTCAAGGCAGGACTGTGTTAATAGTTATTTATCATTTATTTCCTCTCTTTGCTTTTGGCAGGTGTCTGCAGTGTAAACATCTCCCAAATCTCTTTATTTTATGAGGTTACAAGACCTGACAATCACAATTTCTTTGGTATACATTTCAAAAGCACTTATACATCTTGTCTATTTGTACTTTTTATGACATTTCATGAAATAACTATTAGGATTAAGCTTATTGGAACATATTTGCTATTTAAACTAAAATGATATTTGTTAATGTAGCATTCATGTTAAGAGCTTCACTGGGTTGGGGGTGCCTGGGTGGCTCAATTGGTTGGGCATCCGACTCTTCATTTCATCTTGGGTCATGATCCCAGGGTCATGGGGATTGAGTCACATGTGGGCTCTCTGCTGAGTATGGAGCCTGCTTAAGATTCTCCCCCCGCCTCCCTTCCTCCCTCCCTCCCCCCCTCTGCCCCTCTCTTCAGCTTGTATGCTCTCTAAGATTAAAAATAAAATAAAATAAAATAAAATAAAATAAAATAAAATAAAATAAAATAAAATAAAATCAACGCTTCACTGGGTAATTTTAAATTTCCTTAACCCACTGCTTCTAAAACTTTATTTTGGCTATTATTCAACTGGGAACTCTTGTTCAAGTACAGATTCTGAATCAGCATGTCTAGAGTGGAGCCCAAGAGACTGTATTTCTAAATTCGATCAGCAATGGACCACACTGTGAATAACAAGACCTTAAGACACTCTTGTGCACTTATATTGTTGACCAGACCTGTAAGAGGATGAATTTAGTCAAGTTAGTTTTCTTAGTCCTCGTCAGATCTTATCTTTAAATCTTCCCCTTCCTGTGTTTGTGTGTTTATATTTAAAGTAATCTCTACATCCAAGGTGGAGCTTGAACTCATGACCTCAAGATCAAGGGTTGTATCCTATACTGACTGAGGCAGTCAGGTGCCCCAAAATCTTCACCTTCTTTGTGAAAACACAACAGGATCAGGTTCCAAATGGGGGACAGATTTAACACTAATTCCTGGTGCATCTCAAGGATCTGACAACCTCCTCCTTGTTAGCTTCTCACTCCTCTAAAGGCATCATCCTATCCTTTCTCCCATTTATCTATTCACCAGGAGCCTCCTTTAGAAGCCATCCCTTAAAGTTGAGGGCTAGATAAGAACACCCTGACACTGTTCACTGTTTGTTAAATTATGTCAAGGATATATATTGTTCCGAAGAAAAATATATTTTTGTATTGCTACTTACTTTTTTCCCTGATTTTTAAATGTATAATTGAAACTAGGATTATAGCATATTCCCACGAGGTATAAGCTTCAGAACAGTAGGCAATGTTTCCAGTTGCCAAGACCTTATGCTATCCCTATCATCTTCCATTCTTTTTTTTTTAATTTTAATAAAAATGCAGACAGATGGCTATTTAGATTTAGTAAATGGATTAAAAACATAAAGGACATTTATAAGGATGCGATTGTCAGTAGGATTTAGGATAATAGTTGATTTATTGTTTCATTTTTTAAGTATTGCATTAGAATTCTCTTTTTTAATGGAACTGAATCTTATTTGACTTAGATGAAAATAATTTCATGTTCAGTTAAAAAATTAACTGCTTTGTATAGCTTAGCAATATAAGCGAGCTTTGTAATATTAAGTAGGTCACTTATGTCCATATTTAAGCAAACCAGAAGGCTCTCATGACAACCATACTGGATAGTGCAGGTCTGAGAAGAGAAAATCTTAAAAATATGGTACCCTAAAGATGATAGTGGATGAGGTGTGGAATAGATAACACAAAATAAGTCTGTTAAAATATCCTGGGATGTATAGAAAATCTGTGGACTTTATCTTAGTGTAAGATGGCTTTAAACCGATCATCACCTGACATAACATAGCGGAAGCAAATAAGGCAAGTATCTTATTTACTACATTAAGGCTTCAGATTATTGCTTTAAATGATTAAGTACAATAACAAACAAATCCAAAGATAATTAGGTGAAAAATGTAAATAGATCTCAGCAGTGAGAAACAGCAAAAACAGTAATAGCAGCAACAGCAGAAACTACTCTTCAAAGACTTAACATTGGAATGATCACATTCAAACTGTAAAACTATTATGTCAAATATATTTAAGGAAGAAACACACAGGCTCAGAGATAGTAGCTGAAAACAGGAAAGCAATCAAAATGATGAAATTATTAAAATGAATCAAAAACTTATAAGAATAAAAATAAATGGCAACAATAAAAAATTAAAAAAAAAAACTACTAAATCAGTTTAAAAAAATTTTTTTAACGTTTATTTATTTTTGAGACAGAGAGAGACAGAGCCTGAACAGGGGAGGGGCAGAGCGAGAGGGAGACACAGAATGTGTAACAGGCTCCAGGCTCTGAGCTGTTAGCACAGAGCCCGACGCGAGATTCGAACTCACGGACCGTGAGATCATGACCTGGGCCGAAGTCGGACGCTTAACCAACCAAGCCACCCAGGTGCCCCTACATCAGTTTAATAGTAGATTAGACACAGCTAAAGAGAAAACTAGTGAACTAGAATTTATGTCAAAATAAAATACTCAGAGTGTAGTTACAGAGAGACAAAAAGCAAAGAAAAAAGAAAATACAGAAAAGCAGAGAATTGAGATAGAGGAAAAGGTGAGAAAAAATAACAGGTTTAATCACAATCCCAGAAGGAGAGAAAAGAGAATTGAAAGGGGCAATATTTAAAATAATAGTTGTTGAGTTTTCTAGAACTGATGATAGACTTTAATTAAATTCAAGCAGCCAAAAAAAATGTGAATCTAGATAAATAAAGGAATTCTAGATGTGGATACATCATAAAGAAGCTGAAAGAAATAGAAAATCCTTAAAGCATTCAGACTAAAAATGACAGATAACTTTTAAAGTAGTATTAGACTAAGAGAGAAAGGGAAAATATATGCATGTAAAAAGAAGTGAGATCCTGAACATATAGAAAGCAATTGGTCTTCAAATGGAGGAACATGTACTCTGTTGTAACTAGAAGGAAAAACATGGTTTTGGTTGAAAACATGTCTACAGACTCATGGATGAGATGAGAGAATTCCCACCACTCACGTATGAGCCAGAGAAGAAGACAATACTAGGATTTTAAGCCATAATGAGTGATATTAAAGAACAATTATAGCAATGTGCTACCTTAGACCGTAGCTCTAGCTTGAGAAAAGCAGATCTGTGGACAGAAGATCTGCGAGATTCTTGCAGCAGGGTGGACCAAATGACTGAAGGCAGGAGGCTGGCTGAACTGGCAAATGACAAGCAGCACGCATTTCAGAATATAGTCCATTTTTTCAGCAATTTCCACAAATCCGTAGCGGGGGGGGGGGGGAGCCTGGTAAAATATGCTACGTGCAATCAAAAGTTCTGAGGTTCCCAGCTAAACATTAAGTTCCTATATGATTTCAAAGCCTGGCGGAATCTGAGTTCTCTAGTTTACATATACAAGGAAATATCTACACGAGAACACAGGTTGTATTCTCTGTCACATTCACTCACTGATCTCAGACTCCTCTCTACGTGGGCAGCGAGCTGCTCTATCACATTGTCTTGCCCGTGTCTGCAGGGAGGCAGAAAGTCCTACCATGTTTCTTTCCAGGTTCATCTTGAATATAAAGTTGTAGAGAAGCTCAAAGTACGTGGAAAAGCTCAAAGCCCATTCCCTGGGCATTATTTTATCGACTCTCATTTGTGAAATGGCAATAGTTAAGCACATTGGAATATTTGAATTAGTCTATTGATACAATCACTAGTTTAGTTTGAGAAAGAGAGTAAGTAATTTATGAGCCCGTGTTCCAGTTACAGTGTATAATGTATTTGAACAACTGGGCAAACATTTCTTAAATGAATAAGAAAGAGGTAAAGGGCAATTAATCACTGGAATGATGGTACATAAATGGCTCTAACAAAAGCAATCGTGGGGATTATTACATCCTAAGGGAACTGCCAAGTACTCACTCCTCTTAACTAGCCTCGAGCTGCTGAGGAAGTATCTTTGTAATGTATAAGGTAGCTCAAATCAGGACTAAATTGAGTGATTACAAATTCAACATCCCTCGAGGTAAAAATTATTTAAAAGAACAGTAACCAATTTTAACCAACAATAACAGGTTTTTTTTTAAAAAAATATTGTGATATTTAGATTTACAGAGCATTCGACTTAGACGCATTTAGAATTGGTGTCTTCTTACAAATTATAAAGTGGTAAGTTTGCTACTCTGCACAGAGTAGCACCTCAATAAGTGAACGCCAATTTCAGGGCTGAGTGGAGTTATTATTTCAGTGTTTTGCTTACTATTGTATTCCTAGCACTTAGGTCATGCCAGTCCACTTAGATATACCATAAATGTTGCTTGAATTAAATTGTTGCACTTAATTATAATAGTAATAGTCATATTACAATGTTCAAGGTCAAAGTTTAGAGCACAAAGTAAGGTTTTTCAAAGATCTTTACCTAAAATTGGAGTAAAGATGAATGCTGTACTCTACATTATTATGTGTGTCTATATTATTCTCGAATATACTCTATATATTACATAATTAAGTATACAGTATATAATTGAGTATATCAGAGAAGTATGGTTTGTCACTAAGTCTTTGTATTGTCTTCCGTTTGCATAGACTTCTAAAACTTAAATTCTGCCAAGTGGTTAGATATGGAGGTTGACGTGTGTGTGTGTGTGTGTGTGTGTGTGTGTGTGTGTGTGTGTGTTTAATGTATTGTTTACAATGAAAAGTGTAACTGTTAGGTGGAACATTGTAACCTTTGAAAGGGGAATAAAATTATTTTCACATTGACTTTGGTGAGTTTTGGATCTAAACTAGGACTTTGTTTTGATATTTTAAAGGATAATTGTATCCAACCAAAGTATTTTGCCTCATCACTTCCCCTTAAAGGGTTGGTAATGACAAAACTTACATTTTGGGACTCCTCCTAGAACAGTTAGCAGGAGCACCATATGTGATATCTTTTTTAATTTTAAATACAGACCAAACCATTCACCTCTTCTTTTCTTGACCTGACTTTTTCTTTAACAAATTAATTTCATTGTTCAACTGTAGATAAGCTAATAGGACTAGAATGAAGTTCCATCCAGATTTCTTGTTTGAAATGTTGATGCTCCCAGAACTTCACAGACACTCATTTGATCTTCATGTAATGCTCTTTGTTCTATATATACTTTCCTTCCCATTAGGTACTTTTGACAAGATAAGCATAATTACCCAAGCAGTCAAGGCAAGCTTTAAGTCTGGAATAGTCATTTAATAGTTTTTGCTTCTAATTCAAGTTGCTCAATAAATGAAATGGATAGAGAGGTTGGTGAAATCAGGTTAGTAGCAATACCTTATATTCACACGACATGCTATATTTTATAAAGCACGCTTATAAACATTACCTCAATTTATTTATCATCCCAAGTCTTCCTGATTTGGATTAGCCCAGTTTTGTATGTGCGTCAACAAGGCTTAGAGAGGTTAGGTCCTAGCTAGCAAATAAAAAATGTGGAGAAGCCCAGGGCTATGGGTGACAATTCTCCGCATATTATGATGAATGCTGGTTGGATAGTAATCAAGTTGAAAGAGAAGGTCTGTCACATGGAAATAGAATGCACCAATAAGTAGGTACTTAGAGGATTGCCAGAAGTTAGCGGCTCAGACAGTAAGTGAAAATGATATAACATAATATTGTGATAGGAATGTAATAGAGATAGAAACCAAGTGAGTCACTTTTGTAAAGATGGCTATTTTTGAAGCCACACAAAATGAAATTTAAAGTATTAAAGTAAGCTTAAGGATATAAGTTCTCAAAAACAATGCCATATATATTTGTTCTTTGACCCTTGGAATGTTCTTTATTTATTCAACTAAACTTAAATATTCTTTGATACTATAGCTGAAATAATACGCATTCAAATTTTGCCACCCTCTTGGTCAATTTTCTTGCTCATATTCTAAACATAATTTTCTTTTGACCTTTTGTTTATGAAGTAAATATCTAGCATGACCTTTGGAATATGAGTTTGAGTTCAATACATATTCATCAAATATATAATACTTTTATTGACACTGTTATTTTTTGTTTGTTTGTTTTGCCATTCTCACAGAGCACACGTCATAGAATTTGTGAGCAAACATTATCATAGAATATTATTCAAGACATTGACAGGAAGATAAAAATATTTTAAGAATATTCAAGAGCATCTCATAGCTAAATATCATTGTTATAATTCAAATCTAACTTGTCCCAAATTCTCCATGAAAAAAGTAATCTTTACCTAATGTGTTAAAGGTAATAATAATCTCCCAAATAGGACATTAATATGTATGGTAGTTTTATGAATCTTTCATGATGTAAGATTTTCTTTTAAAATAATAATTCCTAATTTGAGTAAAAGTTTCATGTTTCTGTGAAACCTCTGGGGTAGAAATCCAATAAAAGAAAATGCATGCATCAGAGAGTTGCTGGATATTCTCTATTTCCCTTGATTCCAACTTTTACTCCTAGCATAAATACTATGAATAACTCAAAGGGTTAGTTTTTAATAGCATTTTTTTATATCTCAGAATATAATTGATCTAATACTAATAATTTTTTGGTTACCAGAGTCTATCAAGTATTGTTTTAATTTCATACCCTAAGTGATAGAAAAATGACCATTATAAAATGAATTTTAACAGAGGTAATTTGGCCAGGGACTCTTGTGGTTTGAATCCTGGTTCCACTGCATCATTACTTATTAGTGAACATAACCCTGGAAAAAATTCAGCTCCCCATCACAAAAATTCTATCTATATCTGTGTATGTGTATAGATACAGATTTAATTATATAGATGTATAGAGATATGAATGTATAAATACATGCATGTATATGTGTGTGCATGTATATATGTTTTGTGTATAGTGTAAAAAAATGCCTGTTTTCCATAAGTTTGTTGTGAATAGTGAATGAGGTAACATATCTAATGCACCCACAACATTCTAAGCAATTAATAATTAGTTTTAAAAAAGCCATGACAATATCTAACCTTTACTGAATGCTTAATATGTGCTACACTGTGGAGATAGATTAATGAATAAGACAGCTAAAATAGATAAACTCAAGAAGTTTATAACCAGTAAGAAGTGAAGAAACAATAACCAGGTAAAATAGTAAATAAAGATGATTTAAATAAATCGTCTAAGGATGCTGTGGAAGATATCTAGTGGGAGAAGTGCTTTAGAGAATGGAAAGCTTTTCTAAAGAGAAACCATTTGACCAGAGGCCAAATGAAAGAAAAGTCAACTACATAAAGAGCTTGAGTGAAGATCATAATGTATTTAGCTAGCTTGAGGAAGAAAAAGCAGGCCCATTTAACCAGGTATTATAAGGAGAAATTGTTTATAGGATTAGATCTGAAGGGAAGGCAGGAGCCAAGGCACACACATTGTTGTAAATCATAATAAGGAAGTTTGGTTTTATTCTAGAATGTTCAAAAGCCACTGTTCTAGGTAGGAGAGGGGTCATGATCAGAATTTAAGGGTTTACTCTGGGTGCTGTGTGGAGAATGAACTGTAAGGATATGGGAGTGGAAGCAGATTGGCCTGGAATTATTGTAAATTGGTCTGATAAATATATGATGGTCGTTTATATTAGGACAGTGCCAATTAAGATGAAATCCATCAAATGGATTCCAGGTATATTTTTAGCTGTTGAATCAACATGAATTGGTGATGAATTAGCTATGGGAGAGGAAGATTGAGAAAAAGACACAAAATAATAATGGCTTCCATATTTGCAGCTTGAACCACTCATTAACTGATGGCCTCATTTCTTAAGATAAAAAATAAGCAGAAGGCATTAAAAAAATCAAGTTTATTAGCACTTACTGGATTTGAGATGTCAATTAAGCACTCTGAGATGTCAAGTAAATGTATGGAGTTGAGGGAATGAGTCTGGACTAAATATTTAAGTTTGTGACTCATTAACATATAGATGATATTGAAAGTCACAGGACTAGATGGATTTATCTAGAGAGAATTTAAAAATGGATTTTCATTAATGATACAATACAATGTGCTATGGTTTCATAAAATATTTTACTCGTTTAATCTCATCTGCCTCCAGAATTTTGCTCACAGGATAGGGGGTGTTAGGGGAAAAAAATGTGTGAAATTTAGAAATAATGCTGTTGCTGGTGGAACAAACACAAAGAATTGATTTTTCAAACAAGATTTATCAAAATTATAGATCTTACTATTAAACTTCATATAAATAATCAAGAAGCATAGGAAAAGATCCAGAGTATGGCTCATCAGCATCTTCCTCTGTGCATTGGACCTGCCTTCTGGCCCAGAGTAATAGATAAAGTCTCTGAGCCAGCTGTGCTGGTTATCTAACACAAAGGGGAGAATTTCAAGTTATGAAATACATTCATTTTGTAATTGCAGAGTTATATAGCTCACATGGCGCTCTCTAGGAAGCTTTCCTGGATAAACTCATAGATTTAGGCTTGTCCTGATAAAAGTCTTCCAACAGACAAGGGTTTTCCTCCTAGAATGTACCAGTGCTTTGATCCCTGGAGAGTCAATTAGCATATTTACATTGAGATTAGGCAAAAATCATCTGGGATCTTTCTTTGCTGATAACGTTTCCTCCCTAAGTCCAGTAAAGGGAGAGAAATGGACCACAGGCTAGCTGCTTAACTCCTTTCTTCCGGCTGGTATCATCAGAAAAAAGGCATGACCATGGGAAAAGAGCATACAGGTGAGATGGAAGGAAATGTTTTGGAGAGAGAGGACAAATGAGTAAAGGAATGAAGAGGGTGGAGTACTGGTTTTGTCATTCTTGTGAGAGCTGAGGTCTTGGAAAATTAGGACAGAAGCAGGATTAAAATGAAAGACAACCTCTTAGGAGTCTTTTATTAATGAGGGAGAATGACTAGCATGATGGAAGACGGCAAAATTAAGAAGGCATAAAGATGATGCACTTGAATGATATCAGCAAGAGGAGGAGAGATTTTTGATGGGGGAAAGAAGAAAATTTTGTTCGAAAGTGGTTGCGTCAGAATAAAGCATATGCATACTCCCATCTCCTGTCTTCTTGATGATTGGATGTCAGAGAAACAGGCGAACAATTAAGTCTTCTTTTAAGAGGGCTAGAGGAAAAGTGGTATCCTTGGGGATTTAATCTAAGGGGAAGAAGATTAAGAGGAACTTCATAAAAAAAGAAGAGATAAAGAAAAATTTGGGAGGACAGACTATAGGGTCAGATTAGTGAACCAGAATCATGGGTTGAAATTCTTGGCTGTTCTCAATTGCCATGAGGGTACATGATACCACTGCATTTGGATGGGATTAGTCTGGGGACCCTCTTAAAACGTCAGTGATCCAATTCACCTTTTTCCCAAGTGGGGTCTCCAGGCAACTTTACTTCTATTTCTGCAGATTCACTACACAAAAGGTGAGTGAGGAGGTTAAAATGAAAGAAATAGCTATTTAACATTTTATATGTTTCTTAAATGTATTTTTATAATGTTTACTTTAGTGTAAAATTGTATTTAAGGTTGATGAACCTGATGGAGAATATATAGTTTTTAAGAATATTTCTTAAATGGAATTAGTGAATTAAAATTAATGCAAAATGGCGAACTAAATAAAAGATACCTGAAATTTGCATAAACCATCTTAGAAACTGGACTGTTCTGCAGCCTTAGGTTCCTCCTCCTCCTCCTCCTCCTCCCATTTCTTCTTTATCTATATATGAATTAAACATTATATAATATTTTAAGAATACCTTGTTTAGAATATACTTTAGCTTGAAATTAAATTCTTTTTATTAAAAAAATCTCCTATGAAAACATCAGAAGCTTAAAGCCATTCAAAGACAAATCTGGTTAATAAAATGTGAAATCAAGGTGAATAATATTGTTTTTAAGGGAAATATAATATGATCATAATATTTAAACTTTAAAAATACATGTTGAAGATAATTCCAAAAGTGGTAACTCCAAAGATATTTTAGGAGGTTATAATATTAAAACAAATGTTTGGCAAGTTAAGGATAATGTGTATTTAAATAGAACACCTCTGGAGCTTGTTAAAACAAATATAGACTATTAATTTACATTCATGGAATATAAATTATGTCTCCCAAGGGGGAGCTGGGTGGCTCAGTCTGTTAAGTGACTGGCTCTTGGTTTTGGCTCAGGTCATGATCTCATGGTTTCATGGGTTTGAGCCCCACGTCAGGCTCCGCACTGACAGGATGAAGCCTGCTTAGGATCCTCTGTATCCCTCTCTCTGACCTTCCCTTATTCACACTGTCTCTGTCTTTTTAAAAAAAAATAAAATAAAATGAAAAAAATTACGCGCCCCCCCATCATATTTTCTTACAATCACAAATTGTAATCTGTTAAACTGCCAAACTATTCCCATAGAGCAGCGAATGGTCAGTTTGTTACATTTCCATATATTTTGTTGGTAAGGATAAAACAAGGCCAGATAGCTTTAGATTGTTTATTACTTGAGGCACAGAAGACAGCATATACTTCAAGTCCCATAGTGGTACCGTGAAGGTGGGTCAAGATAGCTACCTGCACATGGCAGATATGTGTCACAGCTGAATAACCTTCAGACTAAGGAGATCTTGGTCTTGTTTAAGAGTTGATGGAAGATCTACCCCTCCTGCTTTCTACAAAGAGACATTATTTTTCATACTATGAAATGTTTCAAGGAATGGAGACTTTAGATTTATTATCCTGTGATGTAAAGCAGTCTCGTCCCTGTTTTGGAGCAGTTTTGCACACATCCTTGAACAAAACTGTCAATGCCTTTTGTTCAGAAGAGCTGTAGAAATACCAGAATTCGCTCCCAATACATGTATGATGAAAAAGAAATTAAGTGTTTATTTTATTTTTCAGAGAGAGACGAAGCATGAGCAGGGGAGGTGCAGAGAGGGGGGGGGGACAGAGGATCTGAAGTAGTCTCTGAGCTGACAGCAGAGAGCTCGACGTGGGGCTCGAACTCACAAGCCTCGAGATCATGACCTGAGCTTAAGTTGGATGCTCAACTGACTGAGCCACCCAGGCACCACTGTATGATGAAAATGTTAAAGGAAGGTATAGTTGAAGCCTAAAATAGTCTAGTATAGACTATCTCAAATTACTTCAAGTTTAAAAGCTCTTGTTTTCTAAAAACTTTTTTCCAGTCCCCAATGAAAACAACAAATAAAATAGATGTCAAATATAAACACCAGAATTAATAAGAAGAATGCTATTGTTTTATATTATCATTGGGTATACAATAATTTTATTTTTCTAACATTGTCAGGAAATGACTCATATAAAAGAGTTTTCCAAATCATTAAAAATTAATGTTTCAAGAATACAATATTGCCAAACATTTCTTAAAATTTGTGTGATTTTGGTTTGCTGATCTCTTACATTTAGGAAAGCTGGGGCTTGAAGTTCTCCCACAGTTTTAGGCCAGTTTACAAGCCCATTAACTTCTAAGTTATGAAAGTGAATGATAGATTATTTTAGTTTTAAGGGTAAGGCCTTTATACTTTCAATTTAGATTCTCAGAGAATTTTTCCTGTTATCCCCAGATTTGCCAGTGATTTTCAGAGGACTGAGTTGCCAATTCTATTACTCCTGGATAGTTTTTGACAGAAATCCCACTCCCTTATCATTTCGACATTAAGACTCATTAAGACTTCACTTAAAAGCTATAAGAAGACCAATGTACAACTCCTAGTGAATGTCTACAAAGCATCCCAGAATGCAGCCAGTGAGCACTTGGGAGCTCAGAGATTAGTACAGAATTGCTAATTTGGGAAGGTAAGGTCTGCTGCAGGCCAATCTAAGCACTGCCACATTCTTAGCAGATGTTTTCACCTAGCCTTTACTATGGTACACAATAGAAAATGGCACTCGAGAGACCCATGGCCACTTTTCAAAATAGCCTCTATCATCTTTTCTCCATTAAAGATATGTTGTAACAGATTTGAACATAAAAAGTGTAAGCAAGGAAATGAAAATCATCTATAATCTTATTACCTACACAGCACCACTGTTCACATTTCAGCTTCTTTTCCATGATGGCTTTCCCTCTTCCCTCTTCCCTCTGTATAAATATGTGTGGGTCTAACACTGGCGACATGAAACTCATCGTTTTGCATTCTGTCTCTTTTTTCATTTATATCACGACCCTTTTCTCATGTCAACATTTTCTAGTCATTTTCAATTCTTGAGTTTACCCTCCACTTCTGTGCTTGTAAATCCTTCCTTTTACTCATCATCCCTCTAACTCAAGTTGAATTGACTGCTTTCTTGTGTGCCCAGGGACTCCTGCCAACAGCTCCATCAGAACTGTATGCTTCCGTTTGCTATTTTTTGTCTCTGCCATTAGATTGTATGCTTCTTGAAACCAAGAGCAATGTCTTTCACCTCCACATTTTACCTGAAGGACATAGAAACTCATTGAAAGTTTGTGGAGTTAATTGATAAACACAGTTTCAGGGTCAGTTCACATATTGCCTTTTTTTGTGGTAATTATATCCATGGGAAAGTATTATCCCCCTTTTTGAGGCCTTTATATTACTTTGTTTTTCTTAGTTTTTTTCTTTATATATATAATTTTTTTCTCAGGAAAATGCAATCTTCTTGAAGGCAGAAGCAATGCTATGTCTGATGTCACTCCCTCCAAGGGCCCTGTAAAGAACTTACAGAGGAAACTCATATATTTAAGTTGAATCAGAAAGATATATCTGATTATTATTTATATTATTATTGATTATATTTAATTTTGATATGTTTAATTTTAAATATCCTTATGAGAGGAGATTTTAAGAAGATTACTTGGTATGACATTTATATGTATTTACACAAAGTATTATTCCCTTGTATCTCATTTTGTAGTAGACAAGTCTATAAAATTTTTTGTGATTATGATGGCATGTATATTTATTTAAGACATTCTAAATGATTTCAAGCAAAAGTCACTTTCCTAAAAAGTGGACAGCTGTTTGGTTTCTCTCTCTCTCGCTCTCTCCCTCTCCCTGTTCCTCTCTTGTCTGATTTTTCATAAAATGAGGGCATTATTTTGGCCAGATTTTTAGAATTTATCTTCTGAAAGAGTGTAAGTTTATGCTAGGTTGTGTGATGTTCTCTCTTGTTCTACAAATGCACATTTTTGAAACTGTAATATAAATATTATGATTCATAAAAAGTGGAAAAAAATATGGCACTATTATGACCTGGTGTGTTCATTTTTCTAAAAATAACTCATATTTATTACATTTTCTTATTGAAATTTTAATATGTGAGTAGTATAGTAATAAAACTGTTCCCTAAGTATGTAATGGGTGATATTATGTTGTTAACTATCTACTTTACATTATCGTTATACATAATTTTGACATTCATAAAGGTGATTGAATATTATAATAAAGTTTAAAGCAGCTATACCATTTTTCAGTTTTATTTCAGGTAACAGAATATTTTGTTCCAAGTATGTGGTAACCATAGTATTTGAATATCTAAGTCCTATATATGGTGTTCAAGCTGTCATGTTCCATTAGAAATATCCTTGGACTAAAAATTAAAAAAAAACTGAGGTTTTCAATCCAATTTCACTACTACACCAGAAATCACATGAATTTAAACAAGTTCTTCTCACAAGTCCAGTTTCTTTTTCTGTAATATTCACTTCAAACACTCAATAAATATTTCCTGAGCACCTGCTCTATTCCAAACACTGAATGTCGGGTTGAAAGGCAGAAACTCTAAGAGACTAGTGGTGTCAAAGTAGAATTTTCAAGAAGTTAAATACATAACTTGTATATAAACATAAATTGAATAGATATCAAATCTTTAATTCACGAATTAATGATAGAACCAACAAGGATGATTCAAAGAGAGTTGGAAAGAATGAATACTTGAACAAGATGGCTAATTAGATAGAAACGTAGTTAATGTCCTACAGGGCAATAAAACTGTTTTACTACAGGACAAGCATCATTTTGGTCTACCAGTTAGTGACTATCCTTATCAAGTTATATGTCCTCCAAACCAATCATACAACAGCAAGTCACACAAAGGCACATATTCCTAGCAATCAGATATTCTCCGGCTGGGCCTGACAATGCTCCATGAAAAAAGAGAAAGAAAATAGACCAAACCCTCCATTTACAAGTTTTACATACTTAGCAGAGGGAAAGGGAGGTCAGGAATTCAGTGAATAAACATGGTAAGTACTTTGACATAGGCAGGAGCAAGTTACTGTCAAATTACAGCAGAACAGCACCTATTGCGGACTGTGGGACGGGAGCAGAGACGTTTTCAAGGGAGATGCTAGGATGCTAAGAATATTTTTCCTGAGACGTGAAAAACAAAAAAAAATCAGGCAGTGAAGATTCTTTCAGGAAGAGAAACAGGAAACAGACTAATAAGTGAGGACTGTGCCTTCGATTTTTGAATGACTATTGTGTGTAGCATATGAGACAAAGAACGGTAAGAAAGAATTAATCTGATAAATGAGCATATGCAGGGGTGGGAAGCTGATTTTTTTTTGATAGAAAGATATATCTGACTCAGAAACTCTAGAGAAAATCAAATAGTCAAAAAACAAAGACACAACCTTAGTATCTGCAGGAATGATTCAAATACTTTGGGAAAGACAATCAATTGGGAACAATTTTTGACATCTTGACCATGAATTACCTGCCATTTTCAGAAAGTACTAGTCCTGGTACTATTTATTATTACCTTCTGTTGTCATAGTTTCCCTACAGCAACAGCTACTGCAGTTTGATGTTATGATTGTAGGTTCCAGAGGGATACTTATTCAATTATATCATTGTTCTCAGTGACAGACCCACACAATTTTATCATTTGATTTGCCTGTACATGGAAGGGAGGTGCTTAAGCCCACTTTGCAATTTCTTCTTCAGCCACAAACCTTGGAATCACCATTGCAACCATTAAATTTTTGTTTGGTTATATTTGTATCACCACACTTTCTATTATTTTAAAATTCATAATGCTTTTTAAGTCCTTTTTCTAAGATAGGAAAAAAAAAAGCATTGTTGAAATTCTTGCTATGCCAATTTTGGGCAGCTGAAACCTGACAATTAACAATGTACAGTTATTTTGTTTCAAATATTTATCATTATCTTCTAACCTAGGTCTTTAGAAAACCAAAGAAAAATAATTTTAAAAGGCATATATTCACATTATTGAATAAAACTATATTCGTTTGTAATGGTAGCTTATATAAAACTGTGCATAATAATCTGTACATTTTATACAACAGAATTCTAAGGGGCCATTTTCTTTCTTTTTTTAAAAGTTTATTTATTTATTTTGAGAGAGAGAAAGAGAGCATGCACAGGAGCATGAGCAGGGGAGGGCCAGAGAGAGACAGAGAGGGGGACAAATCCCAAGCAGGCTCCATACTGTCAGCACAGACCCTGACGTAGGGCTCCATCTCACAAACCATGAGATCGTGACCTGAGCTGAAATCAAGAGTTGGATGCTTAACCAACTGAGCCACCCAGCATCCCTCTAAGAGACCATTTTCAAATCCATTTTGAGTGAAGATGTGATTTGAATCATTAATCTTGCTTACCTAGAAAACGATCTATTACATATCCTAGTTTATTTCTTACAAGGAAGAGAGAAGCAGCCCCTGATAGCTAGGAACTGCTCTCGAACCATCAGTTAAACCTTGGTCTTGGTAGCTCCTGACCTGGTGTCTTGACACTCTCCTGTTGACCGTAAATAATTTTATAGGACACCAATATCAGACAATACAACAGATATCACCAACATATGTGACTATGATGGATGCAGACCAAAATAAGACCACTCCATATTAATGTCTAAACAGATAAAAATGCAAATATTATCCAAAACAGAAAAATGACCAAAATCTTCCTATCCTGGCTAACTTGAGTAAGCACTGCCTCTTTACTAATCATAGCTTTAGCCATTCTTTCCTTGTCCTAGATAAGATTCCTTAAGATGCCTGTAGCAGACCAACTCTAAAATGGCCCAGTTTGTCACACCTTCATGTAATCCCTGTCCCTTGAATGTAAGCAGAGTCCCTGATTTGGTTTTAACTCGTAGAATATGGCTAAGATGATAAGATCTTAATTCAATGATTATATTACATAAGATTATAATTCTCATCTTGCCAGTGGACTTTATTGATTAGCTGTCTCTTGCTGACTTCAATGAAGTAAGGTGCCATATGGAGAAGCCCATGTAGTGAGGAACTAAAGGTGGCCTCCAGCTGACAGCCAGCAAGGATCCAAGGGTCTCAGTATGACAACTCATAAAACACCTGAATTCTGCCAACATGCACAGGAACATGGAAATGAATCCTTCCCCTAGTGAGCCTTGAGATGAGACCTCAGACCCAGGTAACACCTTGATTGCAGCCCTGTGAGAAGATCAAAAGAAGAGAATCCATCTCACTTATGTCTAGAGTCCTGACCCAAAGAACTGTGAAATAAATGTGTACTGTTTTAAGCTTCTAAGTCTGAAGTAATTTTTCATGCAGCAATAGATAGCTAAAGAAGTATCCAATTCTAGAATTGCCCCAATTCCTGACAACATCCAATCCACAAACAGTCCAAAGCTTCCTTCCAGCTGTCCCCAAATCACCTAATAAAAGCCCAAATTTTATGATGCATTTGTAACACACTCTTTCTGAATCATATCCGTGAATCCCCACGATGTGCATTGTTTGTTCCAGGGATTACTGCACCCCATCCCCCAATTTCATTCAACCTTAATTTATTTGTAGTGGTTTTAGGCCACCGGACATTGACACTCGTTCCCTGTCTTTTAACACTGAGGTTAGTTCTGTTGAACTGTTGTATCTATTGTTCTGTAGTATGTGTTGAACACTGTCCTCCAAAAAGACCAACAGAGGCCCTGATTGATCAAGCAAAACTAAGTGTATCACCCCTATTGCAGAACTTCACTTGGCAGTCTTAGTTGTATCTTAAAATGAAGAATTTAGGGGAGGATATTTGTAAGGTTTTAAGGCCTTGGCTAGATGATTTTAAAGTGGGCCCTGCAAGGTGAAGAACCGGTTGGGACTGAGGTGAGTTAACGGTAAAATTATTATAGATTGATTAGTTGATACAACAAAATCATGATCTTGAAATGAGCCTTGATGAACAAATATTTTGATGATTCAGCTATTTTAATTTATTCACTGTTATTTTTAGAAGCAAATATTTCCTGGATCAAATAGCTAAGTCATGTTTCCTTACTCTTGCTTATTTGTTTAACACAGGCATGTGAATATATGGGTTTGTCTCAACATTGCTTAGCACGGGGGCAGGGAATTGGACAGGTTTCAATTTTCATATCATTATATCATGGTCTTTGTTGCTGCTTTTAGGTAGTGGACTGCTTAATAGCATAGTTTAGTTCAAATTTCACTTTCTGTCCTGTTGCCAAGAAGGATGGGCCTAAACCTAGTTACCCCATATTCAATTCTATTTACTTCATTTCCAGCTTCTCTCATTCTTTTTGCATCATAGGGATCTATAAAAATGTAGCAGGACAATAAACAAAGGAAAAGTTCTTAACATGTTTTTTTTTGGCAGGATCTTAGTCTCAGGCCTGCGTTAGGAGTATACTCCAAACTGGGCATAGCATGCATGTTCTAGCTTGTTTGAGTAATGCTAGTAAAAATCAGTCCTAGGGGCAGCATTTTAGAATTTTCCTGATTAACAGACTCTCATGCTCTGTCCTAGGATTATACTTAAATTTTTCCAATAATGGGAATAATTACTTATTTGATAATGTGGGACCTTTCCTACTAATTAAAATCTCCTATTACATAATCCTAGGTAAGAATAAAAAATCTTTGGAAAGGCATTACCTTGTGGTAATATGTAAGATTTACATCTTTTTACTAGCAAATCTATATGGTCTTAATTCAAGACAGGGGCTCTTTTTTTTTTTTTTTTTTTTTAATCTTGCGGCTTTCAGTTTCACCAAGTCCCTAACTGCATCTCCTATGAATTTTTTCTATTCCATTTTCCGGCTAAGTAAAGAAAGGCAGTTTCTTCCCTTAGTCTTGCCAAGAAAGAAGTGCAAGTATATCAAGTATGAACTACATATGTACATTACAGGTATAATACAAACTATCATAATGACTGGAGATGTAGATTGACCACTGATTTAAGGCACATCAAGTGTCAGGAACAGATATACAAGTCATGAATTTGAAGTAATTCATTCTTCTTTAATTCATGGAAGAAAATAACTTCCTATTTTCTTCCCTTCTGAATAAGGGCTAGGTACAGCATCATAGGTACACAATAGTTGTTGATTGAATTTGAGTCTAATTAATTCAACAGATATGATACAGTTCCTTTTACATGCCAATTACTTTTCTAGGTGCTGGTAATCTATCAGTGAGAAAAAAAGATCTCTGTCTTGTGAAGCTCACACTCTAAAAGATGCAGCCAGACAGTAAATAATACATACAGCAATTAAATTATTTGGTTTCATAGAAGGTGATAAGTACTATTATCAAAGAAAACCAGAGCCTAGGAGAAGTTAAAGTGGTTAAGAAAAAAAAAACATTTTATTCAGAAACTATTGCAATAGGGGGAGAAAAAAAGAGGCCAGTACAGAGTTGTGTTCAATACGGAATACAACAAGGAAGGTGGGAATTTATAGCCAAGCTGTGGGGTAGAGGGGTCAGTGGATGGAAAATTACTAAGAGGAAACATAGGAGTAAAAGGGGATTTCTGGTTAAACCAACTTGATAGGATTCTTGATGAAGCCAGGCCAGGGCGATCAGATACCTAACCTAGGGGATGGTATGGGATGAAGAATTTGATCAGACATGGAGGGTGATCAGTTATTGAGGGCAGAAGATTCTTGAGACACTGTCTTAGAAAGATTCTTGCTAAAAGTAGGTTCCTAAGGATAAGACCCAAGGAGATAGGGCCTAATTGAAAAGGAGCTCACTGGACCTTGTCTAGAGTTTGGTGAAGAAGGGAATCCTAGTCACTATGTTAAAAGCAAAACGTAGAGAAAGGTGAGAGAAATGAAGAACGGTGGCAAAGGTGTTGCTGAATTAGAATTGTCAGGCTTCGATGAGAAGGTAGAAGGTGCCAAACCACTTCTCAGAGGAGAACTTTTCTATAGGAAGAAATAGCCAGAACAAAGGTTCCAGAAGAGTGTTCTTAGCATGTTAGAGAACGACAAAGCCAGTGTGGTCAGAGAAGACCAGATGGAGTCAGAAAAGAGATTTCTGGGGTGCCTGGGTAGCTCAGTTGGCTAAGTGTCTGACTCTTGATTTCAGCTCAGGTCATGATCCCAGGATCATGAGATTGAGCCCCATGTCAGGCTGTATCCTAAGTGTGAAACTTTCTTAAAATTCCTCTCTCCCTCTCTGCTCCTCCCCTGCTCATACTCAGTCTAGAAAGAAAGAAAGAAAGAAAGAAAGAAAGAAAGAAAGAAAGAAGAAAAGCAATTTCTTTACTTGTTTCATTCCAGAGTTAACTAAGACTTATTAGATCAAATTTCTCTTTTTCAAAAATCACTTCCATGAATACCAATAGCCAAAGAAATATGGGAAATATTTTGATTGTTTATTACTCCCCATAATAATGTTAGTGGTAAATGGCATTTATTATTATGTGTATTATTTCATGATAAACGGCTCTCATTCAGATAAAAGACAAATGGACAAGACCCAACTATATATAGTTTACAAGAGACTTAGTTCAGCTTGAAGGACACATGCAGACAAAGTGAAGAATAGAAAAGGTATTCCATGCAAATGGAAACCAAAAGAAATCTGAGGTAGTATACTTATGTAAGACAAAATAGACTTAAGACAAAGACTCTAGTAAGAAACAAAGAAGGTCATTATATAATGATAAAGGGGTCAGTACAATAAGAGGATATAGCATTTATAAATATTGTAACCCAACTCAGGAGAACCTAAATATATAAAACAAGTATTAACAAAATGAAAAAGAGTAAATATACAGCAAAACAGTATTAGTAAAGGACCCCATGTTCATCAATTGATGGATCATACACACAGAAAATAAGAAAATTTTGCGCTTAAATGCAATGTCAGACCAGAGTTATTTAACATATTTACAGAGCACTGCATCTAAAAGCAACAAAATACATATCTCATGTACACATGGAACATTCTCCAGGAGAAATCATATGTTAGACCACAAAGAAAAGTCTTAAAAAATTAAAAAAGATTCAAGTGATATGAAGCATCTTTTTCAACCACAATGGTATAAAACTAGAAGTCAATTACAGGAAAAACACTGAAAATTCATAAATATGGGGGAATTAAACAACATGCTACTGAACAACCAATGGATCAGTGAATAAAAAAGAGAAATAAAAAACATCTCAAAACAAATAAAAAAAGAAATACAAAATACCGAAATTTATTGGAAGCAACAAAGCAGTTCTGAGGGGAGAGTTCAGAACACTAAATATCCACATTAAGAAAAAAGAAAATCTAAAATAAACAACTTAATATTACACTTCAAGGAACAACAACAAAAAGAAGTCCATGTTACACAAAACTAGAATGAATAACCCTAAAATTTGAGTGTAACCACAAAAGACCCTGAATAACCAAAGCAACCCTGAGAAATAAGAACAAAGCAGGAGGTATCACAATCCCAGATATTACGGTATACCACAAAGCTATAGGAATAAAAACAGTATGGTACCAGCACAAAAATAGACACATGTATCAGTGGAACACAATAGAGAGCCCAGAAATAAACCCATGTCCTTATAACCAATTAATCTACCACAAAGGAGGCAAGAATATACAATGGGGAAAAGACAGTCTTTGTAATAAATGGTGCTGGGAAACTGGACAGTTACACATAAAAGAATAAAACTGGACCACTTTCTAGCACCATACACAAAAATAAACTCAATTTGGATTAAATACGTACATGTGAGACCTGAAACCATAAAAATCCTAGAAAAGAACATAGGCAGTAATTGCTCTGACGTTGATGTAGCATCATTTTTCTAGTTCTATCTCTTCAGGCAAGGAAAAGCAAAGCAAAAATGAACTATTGGGACTACACCAAAATAAAATCCTTTTACACAATGAAGGAAACCAGCAACAAAACAAAAAGAAAAGCTAGTAAATGGGAGAAGATATTTGCAAATGATATATTTGATAAGGGAATCATACCCAAAATATGTAAAGAACTTATACAAGTCAGCACCAAAAACAAAGCAAAACAAAACAATATGATTAAAACATGGCTGGAGCGCCTGAATAGACATTTTCCACAGAAGACATATAGGTAGCCAACATACACATGAAAAGATACTCGGCATCACTAATCATCAGGGAAATTCAAATTAAAACCACAACTGGGAATCACCTTACATCATTTTGAATGGCTAAACTCAAAAAGACAAGAAAAAACAAGAGTTGGCAAGGATGTAGAGAAAAGGGAATTTTTGTGCACGGTTGATGGAAATGTAAATTGGTACAGTAACTGTAGAAAAGAGCATGGACAGTCCTCAAAAAATTAAAAAGAGAAATACTATATTATCCAATAATTCCATCATAGAGTGTTCGCCCAAAGAAAACAAAAACACTAATTTGAAAAGATATGTGCACCCCTATGTCTATTACAGTATTATTTACAATAGCCAAGATATGGGAGCAACCTAAGTGCCTATCAATAAACAAATGGCACACCATGGAACAGAAAAAGCATATGTAGAAACAAGCAAAAAACAGAATCACATCTATAAGTAGAACCAACTGATGATTACAGAGGAGAAGAAAGTGGGGGGCTGGGAAAAATGGGTGAAAAGGGGAGAGATAAAGGCTTCCAATTATGGAATGAGTCAGTCACAAGAAGAAAGGCACAGCATAGGGAATACGGTCAATGATATTGTAATAGTGATGGAACCGGACAGGTGGTAGCTACATTTGTGGTGAACATAGAGTAATGTACAAATTTGTCAAATCACTAAGCTGTACATCTGAAACCGTTGTAATATTGTGTGTTAATTATGCTCAAATTTAAAAAAAAATGAAAAAATGAAAAAAAGAAACAAAAAAGAAACAACCTACCATCAGTAGAGGCAGGAAGTAACAAAGTCAGAGTGGAAATAAATGAAGTACAGACTAAAAAGAAAATGGAAAAGATAAATGAAACTAAGAGCTCGTTATCTGAAAAGATAAATGAAATAGACAAATCTTTAGTCAGTCTCACCCTGGAAAGAAGAGAGAAGATTCAAATAAAACAAAAAATGAAAGCAATGTTACAACTGGTACCACAGAATTACAAAGGATCACGGGACCACAATGAACAATCATACACCAACAAATTGGACAATCTAAAAAAAAAAAAATGAATTGCTAGATACATGCAACCTACCAGGACTGAATCATGAATTAAAAAGAAAATCTGAATAGACCAATTACTAGTAAGAAAATTGGATCAGTAATAAAAAATCTCCTAACAAACATAAGTCTATAACCAAATGGCTTTCCTGGTGAATTCTATTAAACATTTAAAGAATTAACACCAATCCTTCTCAAAATCTTGCAAAAAATAGAAGTGGGTGGAATACTTCCAAATTCAACCTACAAGGCCAGCATTATCCTGGTACCAAAACCAGCCAAGGAATCTACAGAAGAAAATCACAGGCCAATATCCCTGATGAACATAGATGCAAAAATTCTCAACAAAATATCAACCAACTCATACATAAAAAGGATCATACACCACAATCAAGTGGGACTTGTTTCAGGGATGTAAGTATGGTTTGATGTCCACAAATCCATCAATGTGACATACCACATTAATAAAATCAAGGTTAAAATTATATCATCTCAATACAGAAAACACATTTAACAAAATTTAACATCCATTCATAAAAACCCCCAACAAAATGAGTATAGAGGTAACATACCTCAAAAAAATAAAGGTCATTTAGGACAAGCCCACAGCTAGTAGCATACCCAGCAGTGAAACCTAAAGCTTTTTCTTTAAGATCTGAAACAAGACAAGGGTGCCTAGTCTTGCCACTTTTATTCAGCATAGTGCTGGAAGTTTTAACCAGAGCCATTAGGCAAGAAGACGAAATAAAAGACATCCAAATCAGAAAGGAAGAAGTCAAATGGCCTCTATGTGAAGATGACATGACATTATGTATAGAAAACCCTAGAGTCCCTTAGAAAACTGTTATATCTAATAAATTAATTCATTAAAGTTTCAGGATACAAAATCAATACACAAAAATCAGTTGAAATTCAATATACTAATAGCAAACTATCCAACAGAGAAATTAAGAAAATCCCTTTTGTAACCGCATCAAAAAGAATAAAATACTAAGGAACAAATTTAACCAATAGGTGAAACACAAGTGCACTGAAAACTGTAAGACATTGTTAAAAAGAAATGGAGGAAAACACAAATAGGAAACATATTCTATAATCATGGCTTGGAAGAATTAATATTGTTAGAATCACCATAGTACCAAAAACAACCTATAGATTCAATATAATACCTAGTGATATTTTAATGACATTTTCACAGAAATTTACATGAAACCACAAAAAACTCAAATAGCCAAAGCATTCTTAAGAAGGAAGAACAAAGGTGGAGGCATCATGCTACCTGAGTTCAAACTGTATTACCGAGCTCTAATCATCAAAACAATGGTTTTGGCATAAAAACAGAGACATAGATCAATAGAACAGAATTCAGAGTCCAGAAATAAACTCATGTGTATATGGTCATTTAATCTGTGACAAAGGAGGCAAGAATAAACAATGGAGAAAAGACAGTGTCTTCAGTAAACTATTGGGAAAACTGGACAGGCACGCAAAAAAGATGAAAATGGACCCCAATGTTACACCACACACACACACACACACACACACACACACACACACAAACCCTAAATGGATTGAATACTTAAATGTAAGACCTAAAACCATTAAAACCCTGGAAGAAAACATGGGAGCAAACTCCTTGACATTGGTCTTGGTAATGATTTTTGGATTTGACACCAAAAGCAAAGGCAACAAAAGCAGAAATCAACATGTAATACCACATCAAACTAGAAGGCTGTAGAGCAAAGGAAACCATCAACACAATAATATAGCAACCTATGGGATGAGAGAAAATATCTGCAAATAATTGATCTGATAAGTGGTTAAATATTTAAAAAAAAATCATACAACTCAACAGATAAAAACAATCTGATTTATGGGCGCCTGCATGGCTCAGTCAGTTAAAAGCCCACTCTTGGTTTTGGCTCACGTGATGATCTTGAGGATTTGTGAGTTAAAGCCCTGTGATGGGCTTCTCTGTCTCCCTCTTTCTCTGCCCTGCCCTTCCTCTCACTGTCTCTCTCTCTCTCAGGATAAGTAAACTTTAAAAAATACTAAAAAAACAAAACGAAAAAACCTGATTTAAAAATGGGCAGAGAATCTCAATAGACATTTTTCAAAGAAGACATAAAGATGGTCAACAGGTACATGAAAAAGAGCTCAACATCATTAATCATCAGGGAAATACAAATCAAAGCAACAATGAGATATCATCTCACACTTTTTAGAATGGCTATTATAGAAAGATAAAAGAAATAAAAAGTGTTCATGAGAATATAGAAAGAAAAAAAACAAATTTGTGCACCACTGGTGGAACTGGTGGGGTACTAGAGAAAACAGTATAGAAATTTCTCAAAAAATGAAAAATACAACTACCATAGATCCAGCAATTCCATTTCTGGGTATTTACTGGAAGGAAACAAAGCCCTATCTCAAAAAGATATCTGCACCTCCATGTTCACTGCAGCATTATTTACAATAGCTAAGACATGGAAACAACCTAAATGCCCATCAATAGATGAATAGATAAAGAAAATGTAGTATATATACAACAGTGGAATATTATTCATCCATAAACGAAAGAAATCCTGCCATGTGGGAGGGCTTGGGGGGCATTATACTGAGTGAAATAAGTCAGACAGAGCAAGACAGTACTATGTGATGTCACTTATATGTGGAATCTTAAAAAAAGAAGGCATAGATACAGAGAACACATTGGTGGTTAGTAGAGGCAGAGGTTGGGTGTGTGCAAAATAAACAAAAATGGTCAAAAGCTACAAATGTCCAGTTATAAAATAAGTCCTAGGGAAATAATGCACAATGTGGTGACTATAGTTAATACTATATTGTACACTTAAAAGTTTCTAGGAGAGTAGACCTTAAAAGTTCTTATCTCAGGGGAAAAAAAATACTACTACGTGTTGTAATGGGTGGACGTTAACTAAATCCATTATGTGATCTTATTTACTTATGTTTTTATGTATTCATATAAAATCATTGTGTTGTACACCTAAAATTAATGCAATGATGCATGTCATTTTTGTCTCAATGTAAAAAAATTAGTGTTCCACATAGGTCCAAAAGGGCCAGATCTTTATACTCCTACCTTGCTCAGTCAATAGAAGTGGGTTGCTCTCACCTCCATATGGGTGGTTCTCTGCAGCCGAGGCAGAAGGAGCTGATAGCTGGACACTGTCTGTGCATCAGATCTGGAAAGTACACCCACATGTCTACCACAGGAACTAATACAAATGTTTCAGGTTAGGGCAATTATGAATAAAGTTGCTACCAGTAGAGTAAAAAATAAATAAATGGAAACATTAATTTTTAAAAATAAAATTTTGGAATATAAATAGACAAACTTCCAAGTTCTAAAAGTAAAGTCAAGGCAATGAAAAATACAAAGACCTCCTATCCTACGATTGCTCAGATTACAGAATTTCTATTTCTTTGGCTACGAACAGATTTAGGTTAAATTTCTCTAGTGATTAGTGACATCTAGTGGCACTTTTTGGTATAGCAAGCAATAATTTTAAAACCTGTTTTCTCCGTTTTATCAAGAAATACCAGTTGTTAAATTTGTTTGAAAAGAACAGATATTATAGGTGCACTAGAAATACTGAAATACTAAATAAACCATTTAAAATATGTTAAAATAGTGACATAGGCAACAACCAAGTGTAATGAGGGAGGCGCTACCTAACAGTCTCCACATTAATAGCTCAGATGTTCGAAACTAGACATTAGATGCAGATTTTGAGAATTAAGTCCTTGTCTTTTTATCAGAGATTATCAGACTCAAAGAATCAAAGGCACTTCTCAAACCACAAAGAAATTACAAGTGTCAATCATTCCAGTGTGGGACCAGATGATATTACTGCTCGCTTGAAGGTAGAAATGAGTTTTTTGTTTCTGTTTTTGTTTTGTTTTGTTTTGTTTTCATTTTTATGTTAGCTAACATACAGTGGATAGAGTATGCTTTTGGTTTTGGGGGTAGATTCCTGTGATTCATGGCTTACATACAACACCCGGTGCCATCCCAACAAGTGCCCTCCTCAGTGCCCATCACGCATTCCCCCCCTCCTCTGCCCCCCATCAACCCTCAGTTTGTTCTCCGTATTCAAGAGCCTTTTTTGGTTTGCCTCTCTCTCTGTTTGAAACCGTTTTTCCCCACTTCCCTTCCCCCATGGTCCTCTAAGTTTCTCAAGTTCCACCTATGAGTGAAAACATAAGATATCTATCTTTCTCTGACTAACTTCACTTAGCATAATACCCTCCAGTTCCATCCACATTGTTGCAAATGGCAGGATTTCATTCTTTCAAAATGAGAATGTTGTAAGAACATTTAGTCCAATCACATAAAATAACCAATTCACTCATAGCCTGCTTTACATCTCTTAAGCTCTAAATCTTGATGGTTGGTTCACTTCACTGGCCCCTCAAACTTGTTGACCCAATTTTTGGTGTCATTGTTCTATTAAAAGTTCAGTTTTTAATTTAATCTGTTACCTTGAGGCTGAGGTTTATTTCCAAATGTATTTACTTGTTGATTGATTGATTGACTCAATAATCTATGCTTTGGAAACAGCACTGCCAGGCCCCTGGAAAGGTTCTGGAGAAGCACTAATCTGGGAATCATGAGCCTTGCTCTGTCACTGTCCCTATGAATGCAGGTCACACTTAAGTGCAGGTTTCAATTGTTTTATCTTAAAAATGTGGCAAATAGAGGTGCCTGGGTGGGTGGCTTAGTCGGTTAAGCCCCTGACTTTCCGTTTCAGCTCAGGTCATGATCTCACAGTCTTAAGAGTTTAAGCCCCGCCCTGGAGCTCTGCCCTGACAGTACGGAGCCTGCTTGGGATTCTCTTTCTCTCTCTCTCCTTCTCTCTCTGCCCCTCCCCTACTCATGCTGTCTCTGTATCTCTCAAAATAAATAAATAAACTTAAAAAAAATGAGGCAAGAAATTTATTGGTCTTTATAATTATGCTGTTATTATACCATGGCCTTATAATAAGCACATTATTACTACAATGTTGTATCATATTATTAATATTATTTCCTACTCAATCACATACTTCAATCTTGGAAATTACAAAGGTAATATGGTATTTTTCTCTGGGAACTTTAATCCAGTTAGAAGCCTTAAGGATTATCACAGAGATAGGAAACCTAAGATAGAAAGGAATTTTTAACTGTTCTACAAAATTGACAAAAATGAAAATACTGATATATGTTATTTAAGAGAAGTCTAAATACATACAGCACTATCAACATTTCAGACCTATGGAACAATATTCTGCTAGCTGTTATCACTGGATTTTTAACACTTTGTTTTTTGTTCAGTTTTCAACTTCACGAGTGTAAAATTAGGGAAGTAAATTATGATACTCATTTTAAAGAGATGGGATTGGTTGTTTTAGAAGAAGTTTTACTAACTCACTATTGCTATACAATATTTGAATTGCTAATAGTTTACATGCATCGCTCAAATACAAATTAGATACGTGAAATCAGTAAAACACTTTATATTTGTTTTTATTACATTGTGTAGCATAAATTTCACTGGGATATTTTTGTGAGACAGCACAAAACACCTTTTCTACGTATCATTTTCTACAGTGAAAATGCCAAAGCATCACACTTTTTTTCAATGTACTGCTCACCTACATCTTCAAAATTAGGGGGTAGATGTATTACTGAAGAGCCAGAATAAATATTATTTGATTTTATAATCTTGATTTTTAAATATCAAGGTAAAAGAGTTTCAAAATAGGTGACTTCAAACATCCTTGTAGGTAGAGCAGTTCAACTTAAAGACATCAACCAATAGTTTTTTTAACTTCTTTGGTGATAAGAATCATAAGGGACATTTGCTCAAAATACAGTTTGGTAGGTCCCCTTCCCTGATCTGCTGAATTGAAATCTTCAGATATAATCATACTTAAGTAATGATAGGGCAGTGAGCATTGAATCACTTCATGTAAAACATCTGGCACAGCGTAGGGCATAATATAAGACCTAAAAAGTATTAGCTGTGGTTATTGCTTACCATCATTATCACAATCATTATCATTATTACAAGGATTTTAATCTTACAATTGATATCATCATTTAGGAAAAATTTATTCACACTAGAAAATCTGTGTAGTTTTTAAAGCCCTAGAAAAATTCAACTGGGAAACAATAATAAGTTGTACTCATGTTTTCATATTTGTTTTTTATAAATGTTGAAGTATAAATGTTTTGGAAGTTTGTTTTTTTGTTTTTTTTGTTTTGTTTTGGTTCGTTTTTTGTTTTTTACTTCAAAGAGTTATACCACCACCTTGTGGCAAAATGACTACAGAGCAAAGACCATAAATTACCAGCTTGTTCCACAGTTATGAAATATTAAAAAGTTATGTATATGAGAGCAAACAAATGAAGTTCTACAAATATCGGTCAATAGGTGTGAATGAATGGATGGAAAAATAAACAATTAGATTCCTAAAGAGAGAAGTAAAATTTAGAAATCTAATTCTACGTTGAGAATTGAAATCTTTCAGAGGCAAGAAGTTGGCAGGTTCCTGTCTTGACAGGTGCACAAGCCACTCCAGGGCCTGTAAAGAGCCCAGTGACCAGCTGCTGTGTAAGCTTTAATAAGTCTGTCCTGTCTGGGCATCAAGGGTCCCGGTGAGAGAGAACGCAGCTAAGGTAGGACACTGAACAAATGTGTAAGCCAATGGACTTCACCATAACAAATCTGTACATGTAGACATCACATACAGAAAATGCACATTCCTGAAATTATTTTGTAAGTGTCTTTTTCAAATCCCCTTAGGAAAATACTTAAGATGAAGTTTACACCAAATCTCAGCTTTCTACTTCCCCTCTCAGAACATCTTGATATTCAAAATGGTGGGATAATTGGCTACGAATGTCGGCACAACTTTCTTGAAAGTTTTATATTATTTCAATTTCATTCAAAATGAATAGCCAAAAATGAAACATTTATCTAATTTACCACCTTATGTGAAATACTTTGATTTTCATTATTCTTGTGATAGCTTTCATTGACTCAAATATAGGTTTTACGACTTACCGACATCTTTCCAACCAGATGCAAACTAATTTTTAAAGCAATTTGGCACAAAATAATTAAGGGCTTGTAAGCTCCTTAGTGTTTTCCTATTTTTCTTTTAATGAAACTTCTTTGAAGCCACCTTGACATTTCCTATTTAATTCTCACTCACCAGTGTCCAATTATCACTCTATTAACGTATACACCAATAGTGGCTTTCTTAATTTACTTTACCACACCAAAAATTAGCAGGAGATTACTCATGAATGTGGTGGGGGGGGGAGGGAGGCGAACATTTCCCATTATAGAGTTCCCTGAATTTAGAGAACCGTGAAAATCCATAAACTAACATAATTTGAAAAAATGTCCCCTCCCCCCTTTTTTAAGCATCCTTAAAAATGGGAAGAGACAAAGATGAAAACTGAAAAGACCATCAAAGACTCCTGGCTATCGTGTGTGGTAATGTAATGATCCAAGTCTTCAACAGAGCGTATTTATTACTCAGTGGTTATTAAAAACTTTCTAGATGCAATGCACGAGGCATCCGTGTATACCGATTAAGCTAGACCTGAGAAATGTGGTTGTCAAAGAGCTTCTTGGATAAGGACAAGACAAAAACACCATGGGAACAATTCAAGGCATAATAGCAGCAGCTAGCAGATTTCAAAGATGGGAGAGCTTAGTTCTGAGTGCACCACCCCAGGGCTACTCATGCTTTCTCTCCTGGCCAATTACTACTTAACACAGTAGGACTATTCTCACCTTCTGGAAACTTGTCCTCTGTTGGCTGCTGCTGACGACCAGTTGCTGATGCAGGAAGACAACTTTTTCTTCTACCCATCTACGTTTTTGGCCAAGGCCCCTGTAACAAAAGACAGGTTAACCAGAAAAAAAAAAAAGCCTACACGTTTTTATTATGAGTTTCACATGACACAGGAGGCTTATAAGGAAGTGAAGATCCACAGAAGTGTTGAAACCTGAGTGTTTTTATGCTAAGCTTGATGAAGAGTGGAAAGTCGTGGGACACAAATGGGTATGAGCTTAGTGAGGTAAATTGGGAGAATAAGCAAGGCTTGTTCTTCCCCATTCCTTTCAGAGTCATGGAGAAAGGGATGTGCCTTTCCTCCAGGTACAGGGAGGGCACCCGTCTCATGAGGGTTTTATGCCCTGAGTCCCGGGAAAGTCATAGAGTCCTTTGTGCATATGCTGTATCTCAAATTTCTTCAGAATAAATATTCAGTATGCTAACAGTGTCATCTTTTGGAGTAGTGTGTCCTGAACAGTGTCAATGTTTAAGACCCGTAGCCTCTATTTTAGGGGACCACAATTAGATTCATCATAAAACAGTACTCACTTGGTGGCTTCGGATTCCAAGAGTAAATTGTTCTGCAGACTTCTTTGGAGACACGGAAAGCGTGATATTTGAAATGAGATAAAAAGGGTGATTATTAGATGGGCAAAAAGAAAAGCCCACACACATGGCCCTGGGACAACAGGGAAATAAAGGTGTTTTGAGAAACCGTGAAGTCAGCATGGCTGCAGCAGAGAAAAAGAAGAGTAAACGAAGAGGCCGAGCAGGGGCTGAATCACACCACCTTTGTTGATTCTGTCCTAAAAGCAGTGGAAAACCGTTGAAACTTAAAGCTGGTGATGAACTGATGAGGTTTCTCTTCCAAATGAAAGTTTCCTTCAGACAGTTCCTTACTGCCAAGTGCCATGACTTGTAGCTCATGTCCAGGACATCTGCTTCCAGAGTCCATTTATCAGGTGTGGGCACGTGACTAACGTCAGCAGACCCACAAGTGGCAGGTGACTAATGAACTCGGGGCCAGTCTGCATATGATTTGCTAGGCCAAACCGATCCCTTTCTCAGGAATTTCAGCTAATACAGATAAAATTCCAGTTATTAGAAGCTATCATATAGCTGAGAATCTGTCCAGAGAAGCCATGATTAGTTGGTAACATTCCTAAAATTAGGATTGATTTTGACTTGGAAGTAAAATCAGGTACCTCTGTAATTATTGAGTCATTTGTAAGGGGCCTCTTATATATACCAACACATGTGCTACCTTTTTATTCAATATCTGAAACCAAGATTTTTGTCTGTTTCTAAAAAGGCAAAAATGTATAATATAAATTTATTTATTTCTACTTAATGAAGTTTTCACTCTTATTTTTTCTTCCCCCAACCCACAAGCTTCCTGCTGTATTAGATAAAAATGAATTTCATGACACAGTGAAGGATTTGTGTGTGTGTGTGTGTGTGTGTGTGTTGTCTATATACATATGCATCTCACTGTCACTTTCCAGGAAAACTTTTTTTTTTATAAGGAGAGAAAACTGGGAGAAGATCTAATTGCTTAAATATAATAAGAGGTTTGTTAAATAAAGAAAGGAGATTTTGGGGTTGAATTAGTGATGAGTATATCTAAATTAGTTCAATGTAATAGATAAATAATAGCTCAAAGTGAAACAAAATGTTGTCCAAGAAATAAAAAGTAATCATAATATACTAGATTTATTCCGAAAAACCAAACCCAAAATTTCACTCTTACTAAATTGAAAGGATGTGTGTGTATGTGTGTCTGTGTGTAATGGGAATGGAGAGGGGATAGGAAAAAGATATAAATCCTCATCTTCCAAAAAGGGAAGTCAACAGATAATTTCAAAGAGAAAATACACAAAGTGTAAACACTTATATGTGTGTTATATGCAGATACAAAGGTAGATACCAAAATATCAAATTGAAAAATTCAAAGGGGTTGCCCTTGGAAGCAAGAAGTAGAATGGCAGAGAGTAAAGTGCCTAATAGAGCCATTTGATAGTTTAAGCCTTGTGTCAGAATTTCCGTAATTAAATAAACACCAATGATGAGAGGAAAGAAAAAAAGGAATGAAAAATAAAAGAATCTAGAAGCATATCACAAAAAGAGAAGATATGTCTTTCCATATGGTTTGAATTTGTAACAACAAAGGTATATCATAATTATAATAAAAGACTTATTTTAAAAACTAGATATCTACAAAAATTAAAAATTCACTAACACACTGGTCCAGCCAGCCCATTCTATAGTGAAGATTTTAGTATTAACAGCAGCTTTTGGACGGATTTAAGGAAAGAGACAAACCTTTTTGTTCCTTTAGTTTTATCACTATGGGGTTATATTTACATTCCTTTTAAATATTTTAAATGTATAGACACTTTACCCCACCAATGTAAATATTATTTTTCTCTCTTCCCTGTTCTGGTGACAGTAATATGTTCTTCAACTATTACAGGGACTTGGATATTTCAAGAAGTATTTTTACTTAATTACCTGATTCTGCTCATGAGGCTTCTTTTAAAAATCATATTAGTATTTTAAACTCTAAAAAAAGTAGGTGTAGAGGGAACATACTTCAACATAATGAAGGCCATGTATTACAAACCCACAGCTAGCATCATACGTGGTGAAAAATGGAGAGCTTTTCCTCTAAGATTGGGAATAAGACAAGGATGTCCACTCTCATCACTTTATTCAGCATAGTACTGGAAGTCCTGTCCACAGCAATTACACAAGAAAAAGAAGTAAAAGGCAACCAAATTGGTAAGGAAGAAGCAAAGCTTTCACTATTTGCAGATGGCATTTTACTTTCAATAAAAAACCATAAAGATTCCACCAAAAAAACGTGAAAACCAAAAACCAAAAATCAGAACCAATAAAATGAATTGAATAAAGTTGCAGGGTACAAAATTAATACACAGACATATGTTGCATTTCTTTTTTTTTTTTTTTAATTTTTTTTTTTTCAACGTTTATTTATTTTTTGGAGGACAGAGAGAGACAGAGCATGAATGGGGGAGGGGAAGAGAGAGAGGGAGACACAGAATCAGAAACAGGCTCCAGGCTCTGAGCCATCAGCCCAGAGCCCGACGCGGGGCTCGAACTCACGGACCGCGAGATCGTGACCTGGCTGAAGTCGGACGCTTAACCGACTGCGCCACCCAGGCGCCCCGACATATGTTGCATTTCTATACACTAATATGAATAAGCAGAAAGAGAAATTAAGAAAATAACTCCATATACAATTGCTCCAAAAATAATACAATACCTAGGAATAAACTTATCCAAAAAGTGAAAGACCTATATTCCAAAAACTATAAAACACTGATCAAATAAATTGACAATGACATAAATAAATGGAAAGGTATTTCATGCTCATGGATTAGTATTGGTAAAATGTGAATACTGCCCATAGCAATCTATAGATTTAAAGCAATCCCTATTAAAATATCAACAACATTTTTCATACTACTAGAACAAATAATCCTGAAAATTGTATGGAACCACGAAAGACCCTGAATAGCCAAAGCAACCTTGAGAAACGAGAACAAAGCTGTAGGTATCACAATCCTACTTTTCAAGATATACCACAAAGCTGTAGGAATCAAAACAGTATGGTACAGGCACAAAAATAGACACATATATCAGTGGAACACAACTGACAGCCCAGGAATAAACCCATGCTTTTCTAGCCAATTAATCTATAACAAAAGGAGGCAAGAATACAAAATGGGAAAGGATAGTCTCTTCAACAAATGCTGGTTGGAAAACTGGACAGCTACATGCACAAGAATGAAACTGGACCATGTTCTTAGACCATCCATAAAAATAAACTCAACATGGATTAAAGACCTAAATGTGAGGCCTAAAATCCTAAAACTCCCAAAAGAAAACATAGGCAGTAATTTTCTTGACATCTGCCACAAAAACATTTTTCTACATATATCTCCTCAGACAAGGGAAACAACAACAAAAATAAACTATTGGGGCCATACCAAAATAAAAAGCTTTTGCTCAGTGAAGGAAACCATCAACAAAATTAAAAGGCAACCCACTTAATGGGAGAAGATATTTTCAAATAATATATCCAATAAGGGGTATTATCCAAAACATATAAAGAATTTATATAACTGAACACCAAAACAAACAAACAAACAAACAATCCCATTATAAAATGGGCAGTGGACCTAAGTAGACATTTTTCCAAAGAAAACGTAAAGAGGGCCAACAAACACATGAAAAGATGCTCAACATCATTCATCATCAGGGAAATTCAAATCAAAAACAGAATGAGATATCCACTCACACCTGTCAGAGTGACTAAAACAAAAAACCCAAGAAACAACAAGCATTGGCAGGATGTGGAGAAAAAGGAACCCTTGTGCACTGTTCGTGGGAATGCAAACTGGTGCAGCCACTCTGGAAAACAGTATGGAGTTTCCTGAAAAAATTAAAAATAGAACTATGCTATGACTCAGTAATTGCACTACTAGGTATTTATCCGAAGAAAACAACAATGCTAATTCAAAAAGATGTATGCACCCCTCTGTTTATTTCAGCATTATTTACCATAGCCAAGTCGTGGAAGCAATCCAAATGTCCATCGATAGATGAATAGTCTAAGAAGTGGTATATATATATACAGAATATATGTGTATATATATATATATACAGAATATATGTATATATATGTATATGTATATATATATATACAGAATATATGTGTATATATATGTGTATATACACATATATATACAGAATATATGTGTATATATATGTGTATATACACATATATATACAGAATATATGTGTATATATATGTATATACACATATATATACAGAATATATATGTGTATATATATGTATATATGTATATATGTATATATATGTGTGTATATATATATGTACATATGTGTGTGTGTGTATATATATATATATATATATACAGAATGGAATATTACTCAGTCATAAAAAGAATGAGATCTTGCAACAACATGGATGGATCTAGAGGGTGTAATGCTAAGGAAATAAGTCAATCAGAGAAAAACAAATATCATTTAATTTCACTCATGTTTGGAACTTAAGAAACAAATGAACAGACATAGAATAAAAGAGACAAACAAATAAACAAAAGAACCAGACTGTTGAATATGGAGAAAAAAACTGATGGTTGCCAGAGGGACGATGGGTGGAGGGAATGGATGAAATAGGTAAAGGGGGTTAAGAATACACTTATCTTAGTGACCACTGAGCAATGAATAGTATTGTTGAATTATTATTTTGTACACCAAAAAGTAATATAACATAGTATGTTAATTATATTCCTTTTTTTAAAAAAGTTTATTTATTTATTTTGAGAGACAGACAGAGTGGGGAGGGGTAGAGAGAGAGGGAGAGAGAATCCCAAGCAGGCTCCATGCTGTCAGTGCAGGGCTAGATGAGGGGCTTGAACTCACAAACCATGAAATCATGACCTGAGCTGAAACCAAGAGTTCGATGCTTAACCGACTGAGCCACCCAGGGGCCCCATTAATATTTCAATTAAAAGAATCATATTAGTATTCTGACATGAGGAAATTTTTCACATTCTCCAACTTTACTAAGTACACTAAGTATCAGACAGTTCTGGTCTATTTTAATATAAACGTAGACTTTGGAATATGACTAGACAGGCTTCATTATGAGCTCTATCACTCAAAAGCTGTGTAGCTCTCATCACATTATGTTCTCTTTCTGAGTTTCAATTTTCTCATTTTAAAAATGGGAATTATAATATATACATTATAAGTGTGTAATAAAGATTATAATTTATATAACGTACTAGGTACTCATTGAATGATTATCATTGCTATTAATTTTGGATAGTTGGGAAAGAAAAGGAAACACATTGGAATTACATTCAAATTTCCTAAAACATAATGTCTCTTCAAATAATAGAGCTTGTGCTTTTCTTTGACATAAAATACAGGGGAATAGTACTGGGGCATTCCTAAAAGGCAGTCTATTTTCTGTTTGCTACAGGAATTGCTTTGGGAATCCTTTTAGGACAACTTGGGAAGGATATCAGCAGTGTCGAAAGATGTAAAGACTGAATTGGGCTTATAGTAAACACAATTTTCTTGAAATAAGGGACTCCCCCCATACCTCCTAACTATACTCTTTGCAAAAATAGGCCTTATGTGGAAGACAAAGGTATCCACAAAGTATTGGGAGGTGGAAATAGGGAAATGTACATTTGTATGGCATGTGTACATCTTCTCCCTACATATCTCTACATAGATGAATATAAAACTAAAACACTTTTTTTTTAATTTTAGAGAGAGAGAGAGAGCACATGAAGGGAGAGAGAGAGAATCTTAATCAGGCTCCACGCTCAGTGCAGAGCCGGACAAGCGGCTTGATCCCATGACCCTGGGATCATGACCTGAGCTGAAAAATCAAGAGTCAGATGTTCAGCCGACCAAGCCACCCAGGAGCCTCCACAACACTCTAAATAGAGATTTTCCTATTATGGACAGGAAATGATAAAAGCAGAAGGCTGAGGACCCAAAGCTGTCAGAAAAACCTAAGTCTCATTAGTCATTTAAGAAATAAATCATAAATTGATCACAGTAGAAAGACATTTGTTTCCAAGGGACTGCTCAGTACATATTTTGTGTATCTTTCCATTAGTGGGATCATCACTGATCAAAGAGTTCTTGTTAGTGCACTAGGTATAATCATGCAGTGTGTTTTTCATGGCCTTAAGCTGAACTTGTGGGCTCCACCAGAGGGCATTATTCACAAATGCTGCAGCAGGGGAAGCGCGCGCCCTCTCTCTTTCTCTCTCTCTACGCAAACACACACACATATGCACACCCATACATACTGTAAAATATATACTGTATATACTGTAAAAGCAGTCTGTAAAAATACTATAAATACATATATACTGTAAACATACATATGTACTATATATATACACACTATAAACACATACTGTATACACTGTTAAAATATACTTTAAAATACATATAATCTGTAAATATACATATATATTACATATGCTATATGTATATATATATAGAGAGAGAGAGAGAGAAAGAGAGAGAGAGAGAGTGAGAGAGATCTGAATCTGGAATTTCCAGCCTGTTTCAGTCTCAGATCTTTTTTCCTTTTGCAGGAGGCTAGATTCAGGTAGTTACAACATAATTCAAGCTAATATAACAGAATTCATAACATATTTCCTCTAAAAAGGGGGCAATAAGAAACACCAAATTTGATTTTCTAGACAGAGGTTAATGACTAAGTAGAATATTTTAAAATATTTACTACAAAAAGATTTTTTAATTACATTTTTAAGAATGCTTGGATAAGTTACTTCCTTTATGGATCTGAGCTGCTTTATTTAGTCCAGACTTGGGAAGAAAGAAAAAAAACACATTTTTTATGCCAACTTAATAGCATATCTCAGGCGGGGGAGAAGTGATTGTGTGAGAAGTCACCCACGGCTGGAAAAGGGTGCTTAATAATGAATTCCACACAGCATTAGAACAAAACAAAACACTGAATAATAATTAACTTTGCCTCTTAGGCAAGCATCTTAAAATATTTATGCTATACTTAAAAACAATATTCCTGATGTCAAACTTATTCAGGGGATATGGGGAAACTGACAGAGGAGCCCAACTCAGGATTGCTCATCTCCCTAGGGTCTCCTGATCTCAGAGCACGTGAGAACAAATATTCAACAGGGAGTGGGGGCAGGGCTCTCCACGGCCAAGTCAGGCTCAACTTCACCATGATTGGAAGAAAAAACTTCCAATCTCTCTCTCATCTTCCAACTCAAGATTTCAATAGTTAGTTTTAATGTTTCTGAGGACTATGGGTTTGAGTTTTTTTTTTTTTTTTTTTTGCTTTAACACATGTGTATGTGGCCCTCAGCCCTGAATCTGTCCCATTGCACAAGGGGACCGCAAACATTAGCTCACACTGGGTAAGATTTAACACATTGAGGGCAAGGTGATACTTTCCACAGTGACTTTTTTTCCTTTTTTTTTTTTAAATGTTGTTATTTATTTATTTTTGAAAGAGAGAGAATGAACACGAGTGAGGGAGGAACAGAAAGAGGGGGACAGAGGATCTGAAGCAGGCTCTGTGCTGACAGCAGACAGCCAGATGTGGGGCTCAAACTCACAAACCATGAGGTCGTGACCTGAACCAAAGACAAGACACTTAATTGACTGAGACACCTGGCGCCCCCCCCCCCCCCCCCCCCCCCCCCCCCCCCCCCCCCCCCCCCCCCCCCCCCCCCCCCCCCCCGTCAACAGTGACTTTTGATAATGTTGATGTTAGTGAGGAAGATGAAGAACAACACTATGCAAATAGCAAAAAAAAGACAAGAGAGAAAACAGAAAACAATTATTCACAGTTAGGGCAATAGGGCCACATATGTTGCAACTGAGGCCTTAGATCTCAATGGAAAAATAATTTCTGTCTCAGTGACATATCTGAGTGCATCTAGGTGTTGGGATTTTTTTCTTCCTTGGGAACAGACAAACTTTCACATTCTGCTTACAAGAGTTCTGAACAACTGCAGGGACAGCAGCTCTGAGCGTTCCTTTGAAGTATGTCAAAGGAAGCACTTCAGGCTCTACTAAAAGGGTGCTGCACCGTCATTAAAAGCCAATTAAAATTCAGGAACCAAAAGCATGTTTACACCAGGCTAGAACATTCTTTTTCATACATTAAAAGACCATCAAGCTATCTAAAATGATTTAGATAAATCATTTGACTAAAATTGTTTAGCCAAAAAGCTCCCCCCTTGTTTAGTCATCAATGAATAAATCGTGGGGCCAACGCTATTCTTTTAATCTTAGCATTTTTAGTGTTTTTTAAAATTAAAATTAAAGTTAATTTAAATAAAAAAAAATTTTTAGATGTTTATTTTTGAGAGAGAGAGAGGCAGAGTATAAGTAGGGGAGGGGCAGAGAGAGAGGGAGACACAGAATCTGAAGCAGGCTCCAGGCTCCGAGCCATCAGCCCAGAGCCCGACATGGGGCTCGAACTCATGAGGTACGAGATCATGACCTGAGCCGAAGTCAGACACCCAAACAACTGAACCACCCAGGTGCCCCTTTCCCATTTTTTTAAAGGGAAAACTTTACCTCTCCAATATCATATTTGGTGTAAGAAATGGACTGTTTAAGGGAACTATATTCATTTGGATTAAACATCTAACATATACTTAAAATAAAAACTTGTACTCGGCAGTCACCAACATTCAATGGACGCTGTTCCTAATTCTAAACTTCACCCCCATTTTCCCAGAGTCTATGGTTTTAATTGCCACTGACCTTCTCTAGCTTATGTTTCTGTACTTTTCAGTGGATTCTTGCAAATGATTTGTGGCGGCTGTGGCGATGCCCACTCCATGGAAACCTGCTGGTGGGGGAGCACAGCAGACCGACACCTTTAGCTGCCATTCCCGTGAGCACAGGGGCCACCATGCCAAGGCTGCTCCCGGCCAATGGCTGACCAGGGCAGGGGGACTAGAGCCAACCTGTGCCCACCTCATGTGACACTCCTCTGACGAACAAATTTTCCCTAGAGCCTCTCCTCGGCTTGTCCAAGATTTTCTCAGAACTCTCCGGTGGTCTAAGGCTCTCTTTTTTCTCAGTCCTTATCTTGTCATTCTTGACACTTCTCATCCTTCTGTCTCTGTCCGAAGGCTCTGCCTGCCTGCTTCTCCTGCCCACTGCTTTATCTTTCACGGGCACTATCCCAAATCCCTTGCACATCCAGTCCTGCCCAGGTGTTTACTTCTGGAAGGATCTAAACTGACATGAATGAAGAAATGTGAGGGCTTCCTGGTCCCCCCACAAAAGTGGCAGCCCACCAATTGCTGATGATCTCCTGAGTGGTGACTTTGGAAAAAGTCCCCAAGGAGAGGAATAGTCTCGATAGTGTAATGACTTAGAGCATTGGAAAAATACAGAGTGAATAATGCCTACAAAGACAGCAGAGTTGACTGATTACCACTAAATTGAATTGATGTCTTCTAGAGGGATAAGGAGAAATTGAGGGCAGTTAACAAATAGCTAGATTTAAGTGTGACAGCCGGAGGGCTTCTTTGGTAGTTTGCACAGAAGTTCTTTTTCCTTGCGAGGAAAGAGCAGATGTGGTCGAGGAGCCAGATTTCATGTTAGAATTGCAGAACTCCAGAGACATCTAAATGTTCAGTAAAGACAATACTGGTGCCCTGAGGTCAGGACATTAGTTGGAAAAAACTGGAACTCTGACAGAATTGGAACACCTGAGTGAATGCTGACCCAGGTGGCCTTAATGTTCTCTTCAACGTGACTAAACTTTAGAGAGACTTCTTCCCACCTTTAAGCTCCTGACCGACCTCTCTTTCCTCAGAGCATTTACTTTGGAAAATGTGTATTGTAATTTTTTTCTGACTCCTTGAGATATAAATCCTTTTAAAAGCCTCCTGCTTTTCAACTCAGAAAAATCTTTTTCTAGGACCAGAGGGACATCCCTTCCAAATATAATCATCAGGAAAGACAGTACACCATCTTCTAGTCCCTGGGAGGGGAGGATCCTAATTTTCATAGACCCCAAATAGTAAACACAGATGGCCTAATAACAGAGGAAAACATTTGCAAACTCAGTGTGCGAGATACATGCCATCCATCAACCTTCCCAACCCCCGTATCTTCTAGCATTTTTTCACTGGTTAATCTCAGAGCCTAAAAACCTTTCTGCCCTTTGTTTGGATGGAGTGGAACTCAGACTGACTTCTGTCCTCTCTCCTTTGTTTCAATAGCCTTGAATAAAATCTTCCTAACCCTGTTTAACATTGTCCTGTGCAAGTTTTGCTTTAACAACACCCTTGAAAATTGTAGTTCTTCAGATCCCTCTGACCCTGCCAAATTATACAGAGAAAGAGGCTGTCCTTCCTTAATGAGATCTAGCATTTCTTACGTGCACAAAGAGGCTTCAAGACAACAGGGGCCCCTCTCAAAAGTTACCCCTTCCCCCATCCTGGCTACAAAGCTGACAAGTACGATTAAATTCTAGCATCACTTAACTAGGGATATGATGGACTGGATAAGAGAGATTGCATTCTACACTGAAGAAACTACAAGAATGAGCTACCAGGTACAAACAGGAGCCGAGGGAGTTGAGATGTTGAGGGTGCTTGATCAAAAGGGCCAGAATTAAAAGCTAATGAGAACATTTCATTTACTTGGCAGCCTTTTCTTGGAATACTATATTTTACACCTGTAAAGGCAGGGTCCTGTGGGAACCAGCATTCAGCAAGGCCATCAGGAATGCATCGGTGGTGTTCAGTGGCACCAGCATTCATGAGAAGTTCAGTGGTAGCTCATCTAGGAATGACATGGCAGTTTGTAGGAGACACGCTCACAGAGCTTGTCTAATGATTAGTATTCATGAGGATGACTTGGCCTTGAACTAAGTGAAGCTAGGTGGCAGCACTTAAGTGCCAAGTGCAAGAGACCCACAAGAATAAAGTAGTAGTTGGTGGGGGGGGGGGTGTTTGGCCTTCAGGGAGGTATGAAGACTGTTAATGGAACATGACATCACCGGGAGCAAAATAGGCAGGTGGCCAATGAGTGTGCTACTTAGCATCTACAATCAGAAGCAGGCTAAAATGGAGGAGCAGGAAGGTGAAAGCTGTTGCCTCAATAAAAAGTGGCAATTCTTTGCCGAGTTATCAAACCTAAACCAATCTTGAGATCCAGAATCCACTGACTGAAGAGATGACCATATGCGTAGGAGGAACAGGTGTGCAACACCACAGCGAGTATACAATGTAATAATTCTCCAAATTATTTTTGGACTTATAGCTATTTTCTCATGTGACCATATACTAGGGAAAGGGAAATAAATATCCAGAGGTCTATTGGGTACAGAATCTGAGTTGACACTGATAGGTAGAGACTCAGCACATCATTGTAGTCCCCTAGTTAGAGAAGAGATTACAGAAGCCATGTAATAAATAAAATCTTGCTGAAGTCTGGCTTGGAGTGGATTCACTGTATCCACAAATACATCTGGTGGTCATTTCCTGGTCTCCAAATAAGTGAATTGTCATTTGGCAGTTTGAGCATTCTCCATACTGGGTCCTTGTCCGTCCTTCCTTCCTTCCTTCCTTCCTTCCTTCCTTTCCTTCCTTTCCTTCCTTCCTTGCCTTCCTTCTCCCTTCCTTCCTTCCTTACATTCCCTCCCTTCCCTTCCTTTCCTTCTTTCTCCCTTCCTCCCTTCCATTCCTTCTTCCCTCCCTTTCTTTCCACCCTTCCTCCTTCCCTCCCTTCCCTTCTCTTCCCTTCCATTTGCTTCCTTTTCTCTGAGAGAGAGAGAGAGAGAGAGAGAGAGAGAGAGAGAGAGAATGTGAGCAGAGGAGAGGGGCAGAGGGAGAGAGAGACAATCTTAAAAAAGGCTCCACACTCAGCACATAGCCCAACATAAGCCCAATCCCACAACTGTGGGATCATGACCTGAGCCAAAATCAAGAGTTGGACGTGCAACCAACTGAGCCACCCAGGCACCCCAGCCTTAACATATATCTGATTCACCATTCTGGTTCCTGAAGAAACTGAATGCATTTTGGAAAATGTAGACCACTATAAGCTCAGCCAAGTAGCAACTTTGGTCACAATTGCTACACTACAGGATGTATTGTTGCAAGAGCTGACCAGTAAGCCTTGAGCTACATGATATACAGACATGGGTTTTGCAAATGCATACTTTTTTTGGTAAGCTTATTTTGTTTATTTTGAGATATAGCAAGGGTTAACGGGGAGGGGACAGAGAGAGAGAGAGAGAGAATCCCAAGCAGACTCCACGCGGCCAGCACAGAGCCCAATGTGGGACTTGATCCCACCACCCTGGGATCATGACCTGAGCAGAAATCGAGGGTCAGATGCTCAACCGACTGAGCCACCCAGATGCCCATCAAATGCATACTTTTTAAAGTATGATCAGCAAAGATCAAGGAAAACTTATAATCATGTGTAATGGACAACAATATTCACTTCTTCTTCCTCAGGGCTATATTAACTCTTCCCCCCCTTTGTCCTAATTTATTCAAAAGAAATCTGGACCATCTGAACATTTCACAGATTATCACACTGATGACATTAAACTGATTTGGGTAGAACAACGACAAAACCAACAGGTGGTTAGTATGTTAGAGAACTTGCTAAGACGTATTTCAGGGAACTTCTAGTTTAGTCAAGTTTTTAGCGTCCAGTGGTCAGGGGCATTTGAGATATCCCCTGCAAGGTAAAAGATAAATTGATACATCTTCCAATCCCTATCATATAAAAGGAAGCACAACACCTGACAGAAATTTTAGAGTTCTGGCTGAAATACATTGTGCACATAGAAATGCTATTATAACGCTTAAGTACAATAATATGGAAGGCTTCCAGCTTTGAATGAATCGCAGAGCAAAAAGGTTTTCACAATTTGTCCAAGGTATGGTATAAGCAGACCTACCACTTGGGCCATGTAATCTGGCAGGCTTTATATTGTCAATGGTGAGAAAAGATGGAAGGTAAGTTTATGGCAAACCCCAGTGGGAAAATCATAATATGTGCTAGTGGGATTCTGGAAAAAAGCCACGCCATCTGCAATAGAGAATTATACTCCACTTGAGAATCACCTGCTGGCATAACACTTGGCCCTGGTACAGAAACTTGGCCATGGGGCATCAAGTGGCCAGGTGTCTGGAACTGCCCATAATGAGCTGAGTTCTCTTAGACCCACAATGACATAAGGTCAGAATGCTCAACAGCAGTCCATCATAAGTTAGAAATGGTACATGTGAGATCAAGTCTAAAGGACAACATAGGGCACAGGCCACCTGCATGAGCAGATGGCCCAAACCCCAGGTCACTTGCAATGATTTTACTAGGTGCTCCTTTGTGAGTAAAATCCCTATGAACAGCTGAAGAAAGAAGGAAAAACCCAAGCTTCATTATAGATGGACGGCTCAGTATAGGAGTACCTACTGAAGCTGGATGATAGTGGACAGCAGTGTTGATTGATAATAATAGAGACAATATCTTCCCAGTGGGTAAAGGTGCAAATGGAGAATGTGATCATCATTCTTTATAAAAAGGAAGTGACCTTAGGGGAGAACAGATATAGATTTCTGGATATTTGCTAATGGCCTAGTAGGCTGGTTGGGAGCATAAAAGGAAAAGACTGGAAGATCATAGATAAGAAAGTCTGGGATAGGGGCACCTGGGTGACTCAGTCTGTTAAGCATGTGACTTCAGCTCAGGTCATGATCTCATGGTTCGTGGGTTCAAGCCCCACATCGGGCTCTGTGCAGACAGCTCAGAGCCTGGATCCTGCTTCAGATTCTGTGTCTCCCTCTCTCTCTGCCCTCCCCTACTTATGGTCTCTTTCTCTCAAAAATAAATAAACATTAAAAAAATTAAAATTAAAAAAAGAAGGTCTGGGATAGCATGTGGAATGACGCGTTAGGAGTAGGCACTAAGTATAATTTTTGAATCATTTGTTAATGGCTAATAGAAAGCATCCACCAAAGAAAAGGCACTGAACAATGAAGTAGACAAAATGATAGGACCAGTTGACATGAGCCACTTTTGTCACTGGCCATTTCAGGTACATAAATGGAATGGCCATAGCCATAACACTGGTATTTCTTCATCTTAAACCAAGATTAGCTAATGTTTATGTTTACTGGTTTGTCTTTTAATTTTTCCCCATACCTTTCTATTGTGCTTAGAATCTAAAAGTGAAGAATCACAGCAATTATATAAATAAGTCATGAAGTTCAGAAGCAAATTACCAATGCCAGAATTATGTAGCAAGACAGAGTTCTACCAGAAGCACAGTAAATTCCACAGAAAGTGAGCCTTATTTTGTTGATTGCATATTTTTAGATATTGACTCAGACCGAATTTTTAAAATCTTGTTTTAAAACTTGGCTAATTATAGCAGCTTTTTTTGGGGGGGGGGTTGGGAAATTACATAAAATGGGTAGCAAATGAGTCAACAGAAAGTTTTTATTTAAGGAATGCAATGCTGTTGTCAATTTTCTTAGATCTGTAGGGAACTTTGTGGATTATGTGGTCCAAGCCTTTATTATGGGAAAAATAAGGCTTTGAGAAGGGAGATTGTGTTGTAGTGTAATTAATGGCAAAGGTGTGATTAGAATCCAGTTAATCTTACTGTCAAATGTTTTTCTACTAAGTAATAGAGTCTCTTGAACATAGAATCATGTTTGAAATTACTATGGTTATGCACATGAAATTCATATTCTTTAAAACAAGTGACTCCTTAATTTCATTGATCTTAATGATGGCCCTGAATAACTCTTGCATTGTCTTCTTTCAAAAGAAGAATTAAAAATGCAATTCAAGAAAATGTTGGTAATACTGAAAAGTGGGAAAAGTGATAGCAGGTTGAAAATTCCCAAATGACTAATTTGTCTCAGTCATTTCCTCACATATTTGCTAGTGAATATCTTTTGGAAAATGGTAATTCATCTATTTCACCCTTGTCACTCTTTCTTTGATTACCAGGTATCTTCCTGGGGTGAGGTTGTGGATTTTCCATCCTTAATTCTAAGATCTCATTTAAAATTTTTATATGCTTTTGGTCAGTGTGATTACAACATCTCATCTTTCTGGGTTCTTATTTCTATTTCAGATTCTCAACTTCACATTATTTCTGGGTCACTAGCTCATGAGCATTCCACAATGACTTTCCTTAAACTTCTTTCTTTTCTTTTTCAGAGTCCTTGTCAATACAAGCAGTTTCATCACTTGGATGATGATACTGAGATCACAAGGTAATAAAACCTTATCTGAGAATAATTCTCCCCTTCTCTTTGTATTTCACAAGTTCAGTACACTTGCTGTAAAATATTTTTATTACGTAAAACAAATTTTGTGCCATCGCGATCACTTACTACTATATTAACTGGCAAAAAATAATTAATGACAAGAAATGTTTTGTCAAAATTTGTAAGAAAGAAGGTAGCACTTGTCTGAGATTTCAATGGAATGGTAGGGAATCATTATGTAAGTCTCAGGAAGGGAATCTTATGTAAGTCTCAGAAAGTTTAAGCAACTTTTCACCTCTCCCGTTCTCTAGAATACCAAAACTCACGGAAGTCTTTTACTATTATACCAATGTCATTCTGGTCTCTCAACTCTCTTACCTCTTTTTTCTCTTTCCACACTGCATTTCCTCTCAGGCTATCCCTTCACTCTCAAACCTCCTCCTTCTCAAGTTCTAAGACGGGTGTAGTTCTCTGTTCTGTCAGTGTGTCTCCTGATTTTGATTCCACCTAGTTTCTGCCCTTTTTCTCTTCCAGAGAAAAGGAAAGTGTGTGGGCACCTGTATGTGCATGTGTGTGCATGTATGTGGGTATGTGTTGGAGAAAGGGGTATGATAGGAAGTAATCAGGTGACTAAGGTAGCCATAACAGTTCACCCAGCTTAGCCAAATGTTAGATGGGTTTTTTCCTGTCTCTTGGTCCCTCTTGTCCCTTTCTTAGTGCCTGCTTAAGTTTTATTTTTTACCAGCTTCATCAAGGTATAATTGATAGGAAAAGCCACATATTTAAAGGATGAGTTTGGACACATATTAACACCTGCAAAACCATCACCACAATCAAGGTAACACACATTCATCACATTCTAAAGTTTCCTCTTTAGTTTTAGTGGTAAGAATACTTAACATGAAATTTATCTACTTAAAATTTTTATGTACACAATACGGTATTGTCAACTACAGCCATTATATTGTACGGCCATCTCTAGAATTTGCTCATCTTGCATAACAGAAACTTGTATCCAATAGAATGGGAACTCCCCAGTGCTCATGGGGTAGTTAAATAGGAAGGATTTGCAATACAGTCCAAATGTGATAATCCAAGAAACTGAAAGATGAGTTTTTTTTGATGGCTTGCCTTTGAGGGGGAGAATGAAAGAGAAGATGGCATGAAAGATGTTGTCCAGTGTTTTGCCATGGCTCTGGCAATAGGAACCACTGAGAAGTTTCTATAGGAACACATTATGGTCAGATCTGTATTTCAGGTAAGTGACAGGTGGCTGTGTGGACATGAGGCAGTGAGGCCATGAAGAGGCTGCTGTGCAAATCCAAGTAAGAGTTGAAAATTCTGAGGGAGGTTTAAATGAATTAAGTATTCTGGGTAGCTATAATTCAAATTAATCTGCAAGTTCTAATTACTATTAAAAGGAAGTAATTCAATCGAATATGACTTTCTTTTAAATGTCTGCAGCAGTAAATTTGAGTAGCCCTTTTTAAGGCAAGAGTTGAAGTGTTCAAACCTCTAATCAATTGACAATATAGTTGAAATAATAATTTCACAGGAAGAACAGAAAATTAAAGTAAATTCTCCAGCTCAACAGAATAAAGCTGGCCCCACACCAGAAACTTTTCTTCATTGAAAGCAGAAATGTCTCTGAACATTTTGAGGTCAGTATGATCTTGATAAGGAATTACATAGGCAATGAAAGAAAATTGGTCAATTTTGCTAATAATCAGTATTGTCCCTGGTTCAGCTCTCTTGTTTCAAACTTTTAGGTGCAATTCTGTATACATTGAAGAAAATGGTAATCTCTTATTTTTTGGAAACATGTTGTGAAGTATAGAGACTCTTAAAATATGCCTAGAAATATTTCACTTGTGAAATTTCCCATTCATAAACAAAAGACAGAATCAGATATGGTCATTTCTGAATCATGACACTTATTTCATAGCAGTGTCATTATTCCCCCAAATCAAATTATGCCACTTTATGCAATCTGATTCTGATAATTATAAACCTGTCTTTTCAGCTCTTTTTTATCATTGCAAAATGCTTGGAGAATAGTTTCCCAGCATTTCTAGAATAAGCAAGACATTCATAACACTTTACCCATTTACAATATTCCCTTACTCTTAACTCTTATTCTCTTGGTTCAGCTGGTTAAATTCTATTCCCCTTGTAAGGCTTTACTCTTAGTTTTTCTTTCCTGTAATTTGCCTGATTTGCCCTTGAAGAATTAGTTATTTCATCTTCATATTTAATGTTTTATGTGTTTCTTTACCTCAGTCCATTGGTCTTTACTTCCCTCTTTGTCAATTACACGTTCTATGGTCCAGCAATTTAGAGTAACCATGTCCTGAACCCCGAATTTCCTTGCATATCTTTTGTCTAATCCATCTATTAAGACTGAATCTCATTAAAATTTACCATGTCTGTTCTCTTCTCTTACATATAAACACCGAGTCAAGGCTGGGGAAAGTCATGCGACAAGGCAGATTCATGTCACCGTGTGTTGTCACTAAGCTCAAAAGGGCCCCAGCATATACAGTATTAATTCTCTTTCTACTTGCTCTTCCCCTCCTCTGCAGGACTATTTAAACCTCCTTTATTCTCTTCAAACATCAAACCCCTATTCCCTTCCTCTTCACTGTAGGCAGATGACCTCATATCTTGTCTCAATGAGAAACTCATAGCCATCAGAAGGAAACTCTCTTCATGTCCTTGTATCAAACATATAGTCTGTCTACATTTGTACTAATAATCTCCTTTTTCTGTTGTTCACTAGGGAAGCAGTTTTTTACCTTGGTTACATACTGACAATATCTAGGCAGCTTTAAAAATCCCTTACGCTTGGCCCAAGAGGCAGGGAGGATGATTTAAATAGTCTGGTTTGGAATTTGGGTATCCGTGTTTTTTAAAGCTCTTTGGATGATTCTACTGCGGAGTCAGGGCTGGGAGCTGACTGTTGGGGAAATTTTCCTTTCTCCTCCTGAAGGGGGGTTGTTGCACAAGTATCTGGGTTCCATCTTCTCATATTGCACACTAAAATGTATTCATTGCCTCTTCTCTGTATATAGCCAGGCTGGAGAGAATCATTCCCTCTCAAGTATGTCCTTCCACATTGACTTCGCAATTTATTTACTCCTGTCTCATCTTAAAAATCAAACCAAACCAAACCAGCTGACCGACCAACCAACCAAACAAGAAACTTTAGATTTCTTCTTCCTACCTGTGATGGCTGGTTTTACGCATCGAATGTAGTGGCCGGTTATCCAAACACGACTTGAAGCACCCTATGATAGTATTTTGTAGAGGTGATTAGCATCTCCAGTCAGCTGACTTTAAGTCAAGAGCTTGTTCTCAGTATTCTGGGTGGGCATGCCTGATCTCATCAGCTGAAAGGCCTTAAAATCTTTTAAAAGCTTAGATTCCAAATGAAGGAGTACCACCTGTGGACTGCAGTGTCCACGTTCTGCCTGAGTTTCTAATCTGCCCTGATACAATCCAAATATCTAAAAAGAATTCAATACTTGTTGAGTCCATTTTTAAAAATTGGTTTCTGTCCCCATCATTCCACTGAAACAACCTACAGAAGTTATAATTGACCTTATGTTGCCAAACACATTGTTCGTTCTTTTTCCAAACGCTAAATTTTTAACTCTTTAATACTTAATTCTTGCTCTTTTGAAGTTGTGTTCTTTAAATGCTTATTTATTTTTGAGAAAGAAAAAAACACAAATGTAAATGGGGAAGGGGCAGAGAGAGAGAGAGGGCTCCAAGAAAGCTCTGCACTTTCAGAACAGAGCCCTAAGCAGAGCTTGATCTCATAAACCTGAGTTGAAATCAAGAGTTGACGCTTAACCGACAAGCCACCCAGGTGTCCCTGAAATTGATTTAAATTGTGAAAAAAAATACACAAAAGAGTGTGTGGTTTAAATAATAATTCTTTTGAAAGTATACGTAAAATCACCACACAGATTAAGAAATAGGACATTGCTAGTATCTTCAAAATCCCCTAAACACTATTCCCTAATGACACCTGCTTTATTCCTGCAGGAGGAAACCTATTCTTTCATGATAATCAATCCTTTAATTTTTTCATGGTTCTTAGAACCATGCTGTATTTTGGCGGGCATTTTACTTTTCCTCCGTGTATTTGTGAAATGCATTCATATCGATATGTATACTTCTGGCTTATTCATTTTTACTGTCTTGAATTATTCTGTTGCATTGCTGCACTACAAAATATCCATTTTATTATTGATGGATTTGGGGGTTGTTTAGAGTTTGGGGCTACCATGAATGATGCTGCTATAAATACACTTATAAGGATAATATTCAAAAGACTTAACGATGTTTATGGCAAGGTCACATACCAGTCACAAGTTGCCAAGACCATCTGAATGGAAGGTGGACACTGTACCAGTATGTATTGGCTAAATAACCATCTAGCGTACTTGAATACATGTGCTGACCAACATGTTCAAGAGGTTTTCTGATGGCTGTAGTTTTTCTGATGTCTGAGCGCCATCACTGAATTGTAGGGGATGGAAATCTTCAATATACAAGGAAATTTCTGGCTATTTTTAAAATGGTTGCACCAATTTATACTTATGTCATTTAACACTTAATGAGAATTCCATTCCAACATTTGGCTTCCTCAGACTAGATTTTTTTTTTTACTCATGTATGTGCATATTATATCATTGTAGTTTAAATGGAATTACCCTGGAAAATAATATTTCTTAACCATTTGGATTTCTTCTCATCTAAAGTATCTGTCGAAGTGTTTTTCTTATATTTCCATTATGTAGCTTTTCTTTTACGTCTGATTTGTGTTATATATTTTTCACACTAGTCTATTTTTTTTGCTCATTTATCTTATATATCAAATATCTTTTCTAATTTTTTGACTTTTTTAACAATCTCTTTATAGTGTGTGAGGAACAGAAGTCTTAATTTTTATGTAGTAGTATTTACCCAATTTTCCTTCTGGTTAGTGTACCTTGTTTAAGAAATCTTTTCCTCATCTAAGTTTATGAAGTTATTTTTCTAAATTATCCTCCATATGTTTTATAAATTTGCCTTTCATATTTAGGTCTTTAAAATTATATGGATTTTATTCTTAAAAACTGTGAGAGACAGGGTCCAATATCATTTATTTTTATTTTTTTAAGTGGCTACCCAATTGACTCCTGCTATTTTTTTTTTAATATGAAATTTATTGTCAAATTGGTTTCCATACAACCTAGGGCTCCTCCCAACAAGTGCCCTCCTCAATGCCCATCACCCACCCTCCCTGCCCTCCCACTCCCCATTAACCCTCAGTATAATTCTCAGTTTTTAAGAGTCTCTTACAGTTTGGCTCTCTCCCTCTCTCTTTTTTTTTCCTTCCCCTCCCCCATGGTCTTCTGTTAAGTTTCTCAGGATCCACATAAGAGGGAAAACATGTGGTATCTGTCTTTCTCTCTATGACTTATTTCACTTAGCATAACACTCTCCAGTTCCATCCACGTGGCTACAAAAGGCCATATTTCATTCTTTCTCATTGCCAAGTAGTATTCCATTGTGTATATAAACCACAGTTTCTTTTTTTTTTATTTTTAAAAAAAATTTTTTTTTCAATGTTTTTTATTTATTTTTGGGACAGAGAGAGACAGAGCATGAACGGGGGAGGGGCAGAGAGAGAGAGGGAGACACAGAATCAGAAACAGGCTCCAGGCTCTGAGCCATCAGCCCAGAGCCCGACGCGGGGCTCGAACTCACGGACTGCGAGATCGCGACCTGGCTGAAGTCGGACGCTTAACCGACTGCGCCACCCAGGAGCCCCTAAACCACAGTTTCTTTATCCATTCATCAGTTGATGGACATTTAGGCTCTTTCCATAATTTGGCTATTGTTGAGAGTGCTGCTATAAACATTGGGGTACAAGTGCCCCTATGCCTCAGCACTCCTGTATCCTTTGGGTAAATTCCTAGCAGTGTTATTGCAGGGTCATAGGGTAGATCTGTTTTTAATTTTTTGAGGAAACTCCACACTGTTTTCCAGAGCGGTTGCACCAGTTTGCATTCCCACTAACAGTGCAAGAGGGTTCCCATTTCTCCACATCCTCTCCAGAATCTATAGTCTCCTGATATGTTCATTTTAGCCACTCTGACTGCCATGACATGGTATCTGAGTGTGGTTTTGATTTGTATTTCCCTGATGAGGAGCGACGTTGAGCATCTTTTCATGTGCCTGTTGGCCATCTGGATGTCTTCTTTTTTTTTTTTTTTTTTTTTCAATGTTTATTTATTTTTGGGACAGAGAGAGACAGAGCATGAACGGAGGAGGGGCAGAGAGAGAGGGAGGCACAGAATCGGAAACAGGCTCCAGGCTCTGAGCCACCAGCCCAGAGCCTGACACGGGGCTCAAACTCACGGACCGCGAGATCCTGACCCAGCTGAAGTCGGACGCTTAACCGACTGCGCCACCCAGGCGCCCCTGGATGTCTTCTTTAGAGAAGTGTCTATTCATGTTTTCTGCCCATTTCTTCACTGGATTATTTGTTTTTCGGGTGTGGAGTTTTATGAGTTCTTTATAGATTTTGGATATAGCCCTTTGCCTGATATGTCATTTGCAAAGGGAAGGGGATTAAAAGCAAAAATGAACTATTGGGGCCTCACGAAGATAAAAATCTTCTGCACTGCAAAGGAAACAGTCAACTAAACTAAGAATCAACCAACAGAATGGGAAAAGATATTTGCAAATGACTCCTGCTATTTAATTGCAAATTCTTGGGGATTTGCAGATCTGCTTCATCTCCTCTGTTGTATATAAAGTATGCATTGTGTGTGAGTATGCTGGTCTCACCATTTCGTTCCATTGTTCAATTTACGTATCCTGTGTCAGCACTATATTCTTAATTTCTATATATATATATTTAAAATTAATGTTTATTTTTGAGAGAGACAGAGAGAGAGAAACAGAGTGCGAGCAGGGGAGGGGTAGAGAGAGAGGGAGACACAGAATCCCAAGCAGGCTCCAGGCTCAGACCTGTCAGCACACAGCCCAAGGTGGGGCTCGAACTCACAGACTGTGAGATCATGATGTGAGCTAAAGTCGGACACTTAACTGTCTGAGCCACCCAGGTGTCCCTTAATTTCTGTATCTTTATAATGTCTTAATATCTTTCTTGGCCCTGTGTTTCATCATAAATTTTATAATCAGTGTATCAAATTTCTCACACACTTAAGAAATGTAATTGCATTGAATCAATGGAATTGAGGTTTGGGAAGAATTTCAGATCACTACTATATTCAGTTTTTCAATCAATGAACATTGTATTTAGGTCTTATTTAACATCTTAATTTTTTTTAACATGTATTTATTGCTGATAGACAGAGAGAGACAGAACACAAGCAGGGGAGGAGCAGAGGAGGGAGACACAGAATCTGAAGCAGACCCAGGCTCTGAGCTGTCAGCACAAAGTCCGGTGCGGGGCTTGAATCCACGAACCATGAGATCATGACCTGAGCTGAAGTCGGATGCTTAACCAACTGAGCCACCCACGCGTCCTAGCTCTTATTTAATACCTTAATAAAATGTTATTATTTTTTTGGTAGAGGTCTTTGAACTCCTTCATTAATTTATTCCTAGGCATTTGATACTTTTGATGCTAGTAAAAATCATTTCTTGAAATTTTCATTTTCTGATGATTTCTTGTTCACATTCAGAGAAGAAATTTATTTCTGTACAGTTTTTAAAATTAGTAAACTTGACAAATTTTCATATATTTACAAATCGTTGATTGTTTTGGATTTTCTACACACAAAGATGTATAATCCACAAATAATTATAGTTCTTTTCTTCTTTCTCACTTCTTACTCCTTTACTTGTCTTTTTCTTCTCTAGCCTTGACACAGTGGCTAGAAACTCTCATAAAGGTATTGAAGAGAATGGTGATAAGAAGACATATTTGCTTTGTTTCTGGTCTCAAAGGAAAAGCCTTCTATCCATTTACCAGCAAGGTGTTGTTGTTGTTGTTGTTGTTGTTTGGTTGTTTGGTTTTATTTGGTAGATAACATTCAGCAGACTTAAAAAGTACTCTTCTATTTCAAGTGTGTTATAAAGTTTTTATTAGAAATGGATTTTGAATTTTATCAAATATGACCCAGCATCTTATGATTTTTGTAACTTAATATATTAATGTACAAGATTTCATTAATTCATTTTCCAGCATTGAAAAAAATCTTGTGTAACTGGGATAATTCAACTTGGTCATGATTCTTACCACTTTCATACATTTCTAGACATTTGGATCTTTGCGTATACATTATTTATCCTACCTGATAATGTTAACTTGGTCTTCTTTCTCCTCTGATTGTCACAGGTCTATTAATTTTATTGAACTTGTTTTCAAAGAATCAAATTGTTGGAAGGTCATTTTTTTATTGAGTAATCCATGGAAATATTTCTTAATTTTTACAAATAATAAAATTAAATTATTATATAAAAGATAAAATAAAAATAAAATTTTAATTTATTTGGAATTGTCATTTAAACCGAGGAGAGGATTTCAACATTTTTATTATCATAATTTGAGTATTTTTTTAAAGTTTATTTCTTTATTTTGATAGAGAGAGAGCGCGCACAAGCAGCAGTGGGGCAGAGGGAGAGGGAGAGAGAGAGAATCCCAAGCAGGGTCCACACTATGCAGAGCCTGATGAGGGGCTTGAACTCATGAACATGTGAAATCATGACCTGAGCTGAAATCAAGAGTCGTATGCTTAACAGACTGATCCACCCAGGTGCCCTGTAATTACTTTTTAATAGAAAACTATTTCAGCTCAATTTCCTATTAAAGCTTTAAACTGTAGATATAAGGACTTTTCAGCTTGTAAATGCCTAGATAATAAAGTCAAAAATTCAAACTCATTACTCATCATCTAATTACAACCTTTTAGAGATCTTATTATCTTCAAAAACTGTTCTAAGATACTTGTTTTACCTAAGAATGCTCTTTGAACAATTTTTTTCTTAATGTGTATTCATTTTTTGACAGACAGAGACAGCACGAGTCAGGGAGAGACAGAGACAGAGGGAGACAAAGAATGTGAAGCAGGCTCCAGGCTCTGAGATGTTAGCACACACCTGACGTGGGGATTGAACCTATGAACCATGAGATCATGACCTGACCTGAAGTCAGATGCTTAACCGACTGAGCTGCTCAGGCACCCCTTTCCTAAGAATACTCTTCAGAGTTTACCTTAAGTATATTAGATACTACACTGGATACTATATGTGATCTTAGTCAAAAGGCCAAGAAGTAATACCATATCAGATAAAACCTGATCAATCAGTGTCAATATATTCGTAAATTTAGTTATTTTATAGACATAAATAGGAAAATAAAAGTTCAAGTTAAATAAATCCCCTATGCTGTTTTAAGGTTAAGAAATGATATATAACTTTTTTGCCATAAAAAGAAACTTATCAAAGAATATAAAAAACACATAAGCTTACTCAAAGCTGTCCCCAAATCATTAAAAAAGGAAAATTTGAACATTGATAAGAATAACAGTTTCAATGAATTAAAACACATCAAATTTTGAATCACTAAATTTTACCCCTGAAATCAATATTATACTATATGTTAACTAACTAAAATTTAAATAAAAATTTGAAACAATAAAAGGTAAAAAAACAAAACAAAACATGTCAAATTTGTTTCAATCCTTGAGTTAGCAATGATAATAAAAATAAAAGCATAAACTTTGTGGTCATCTTTGGAGGATGATAGGGATTACTTTTTTTGAAAAAATGGTAAGCAGTTAAACAAAATTGTGCAATCTTCTCTGCCTTTACCCTAACTTTCCTATACAAACTATTCTACTCAGTAATCAAATATTGGTTGAGGGGAAATTTATCTTTTTAACAGTATTCCAAGAAGAAATGCTGATTGAAGTAGAATATCACCACTTTGTAAAATTTAATTAATGGGTCTCTTCTAGGCATTGAGCACCAGTGGCTGGAAATAGGACAAATATGAAAGACAGCCAAATACTATATACCTCTCAACAGAGGAATATAATGCCAACCTTTGAGTTTGAACATGAATCAGGTCAAATCTGTAGAGCAAAAGACCAAGTTACAGGCAATAAAGGACAGAAAAACTTGTTCACCACCCTGTGAGTATGCAATCAGCAAAAACCAGATTTGGTAGAAAGACCAGATTTCTTCAAAAAGTATGACGCCCTGAAAAAAAAAAAAAAGACGTGGGGCGGGGGAGACTACATAGATTAAAAGAGGCTTAGAAAACATTTAAAAAATAATATCACCCCCATTTTGTTTACTAGGCAGATGTCAATGATAAACCAGGAATTAATTATCATAAAAATAAGGCTGGTGATTACATTTAGAGTTTGGGAGGATTTAGTGACAGGGGAGTGTTACGTGGAGGACTTATGAGATGACTGGCAAAGTTTCATTTCTTGACCTGGGTGGTGGTTACAAAAGTATCCGATAGACAATAATTTATTAAGCTATATGTTTAATTCTGTTTTCTGTATCTGTGCTACGTTTAAAATTTATTTTTTAAACTCGGTGAGTGAATGTATTTATGATATAATTTTCAGAGGAAATGTTGTGAAAAGTTCTATTTCTGTAATAAAGCATCACTTTATCAAGTTGATAAACACAAGAAGTCAAAGGTGACATTTTCAATATTTATTGGTAAGGCTGAGGCAACAGCCTTTATACAGCACAATTTGCATAAGTTATCAAGATACATCTTGTATACAATCACAAAACCAAGACATATTTTTACATAGGGTAAAACTCAAGACAGATTTACAAGCATTTTTAATACAATTCTCGTATATTTCAATTCAATGTATACAACCTTTAGCCCAAGAATTTGTATTTGTTCATTAGATTTTCCAGAGAGATTTGGGTAGAACAGAAAAGAACACATTAGCAAATCACCAACATGGCATGCAACATGTAGTTAGAAACAAGACATATCTCCAAGTACTTTATTTTTTATTTTGAAATCAATTTTATTAGATTTTTATTCTTTCAGACAAGAATGTTTTCCATTAATATCAGATGTGTTTTTGTTAGGATATTAGCACACACATTAATCAGTAGTGGGAGCACCTGAGCACATCACCGACAAATATACAGACACAATCAAACGATAATCATATTCACATGCTGAATGCCAAATGAAATTATTATTTCAACTTTGTCTATTTTACCAAATGTATAGGTATGTACAGGGTAACGATTTAAGAAAATGCTCTCAATCTACATTTCAGATAAGGAATCATTGGATTAAATGATTTTGACTTAATGGGCTTCTTTAATAATAACAACAACATGGAACATACAGAAAACATCAATGTGTCATATTCAATGAGAATATCTGTTTCACTCATTCATTTTTTGTATTACATCAAAGGCAAGTAATTATTAAAGAGACGGCTCATGATTATTCATCGAGCTTTCCGTCACTTCCATCTCAAGCTCAACAAGAGGGCAACTCACTCTGTCACATGTAGAGTTATAAACATATATATATATAGCTGTAGTTGGCTGCTTTGGGAATATTAGACATTATAGCAATGAAAATAAGTTTTTAAAAATATCGTTAGTTATGATTTAAATAATAAAGTAAAAAAATACTATAAACATCTTTATGATATCTTAATGAAATGAAACATTGGTCAAATAATTTCTAATAAATTGGGCACAATATAGTATATAATTTTATTTCACTTCACAGGACCACCGACCTAGTGTCACTACCACTATTACCGCTATCATCACAACATTCCTATAGAAAGAATCGGTATCAGCTGGTTACCAGCTATAATATTCCCACAATATGACTATTTTAATGTGTGTGATCCACAAAACTAATCCCACTGATATGTTGAAAATATGCATTTATTAGTACGGTTAATTACAACATGGGCACATTAAGGAGCAAAGACCATCCCTGCTCCTTAATCTTGGAAACTGTTCTTTTCAACAGAAATGGTAAAGAAAGAGTTCAGAGTCACCAAAAGTCTTCTTAATCTTAAGTAAAAATAAGGGAAACACCAACTTCTTGCTCAAACTGTTATCTATGTCTGTAACGACCATCCTAGAAGTCCCCGTCTTTTGTAAAAATTCACTCTGTGCTTTTGCTTCTACAGCTAAAAGTTCCTTAGGACCCAATTTTAAACCAAGAAGCAACTCCAGTCTCTGACGATTTGATGAAATTGTGGGAAAAATTAAGATGCTTTTCAAAATATAGGTGTTGTACTTGGACTGATCACATATTATTTAGAAATTACAAACTTTGTCATCAGTCGGATAAAAAAAAAGCTGATTCCAAAAAAATAAAATAAAATAAAAAGTGGAAAATCATGTGCTGTGAGATATACAAAAAAGTAAAAAACACCAGGAGCCCTATTTGCAATTAAAAAAGAAATCGTTTTGTTGTAAGAAGGGTAATCAACATCATTCAGAAGAAATGCATTTGTTCAAGGATCAGTGTTGCATAGAATAATTCCAGCACAACTTAGGATTTTGGTCAGTGGCAAACTTGGCACACTTTGGCAGGATCTTATGCTCTCTGAAGGGGGATGCTGGTGCACAAAAAGCCATGTCATTAGCTCTCTTGATTGACCTGGCCCCGTCTGTCACTAGTTCCTCGGAACAAAGGGGCACCTGTAATGCAAAGACTCCTACTCTTTCAAGTCAAATAGCTACCAAGGGATGATCTTTGTTTTTGGTGGCACCTCATTTGTATTATTCTAAAATAAATTTGCAACTGGAATGAAGTAAAACTTACTGCTCCTACAACCTCCCCTGCATACCTCTGGGTGTGAGTGGCTGCAGAAGAGGACCTAGCGTGAGCTAGAGTGTCCTTTTAAGGGCAAAGAGCAGAACCTTTTTGTGTCAGAAAGAGATCTTCCTGAATCCTTCTCTTCCCCAATTATGAATGATGATTATAAGCTCCCTAAAGTGCTAACTTCTGCCGGCGATATCCATAGCAACCATCAGCAGATCTAGCTGTCTCTAAAAATAAAATCCTAGCAATATCGAATCTTCAGCAATCCCCTCCCCTGCGTGCTCGTTTTAAAGCAGTATCAATTGGTAAATGACACTGCGATATCAGGGAGGGGAGGGGAAAAAAATACAGGGAAGAAAAGTGACTGTTAGCTTTCTTAGACTGGGGAAGAGTGAATTTCTATTTCTTTATGAATATAATAAAGATAGCCTGGCATTTATTAGAAATTGTTTTCTTTTTAATGTTTTACATTAAATCAATTCCTCTCAAATTTCAAGTATGTTTTTCTTTAAAAAATGAGAAAATTCAACATCCGACCAGTATATTTGGGGATGATTTCTCTAAACCCGTGGAAATCCCACCTTTGAATAAAGAAGCAGCTTTTAAAACTCAGAACAGTCTGAGAACCAATTTATTTTGGGGTAGGATAAGGTTAGTAGGTTCATTTCATTTATAATAACTCGATTTGCAAATCATTTTGATTTAATTCTTCACCTTTTCGCAGGTTCAACACCAGGTTATATTTTAAAGAAAAAAAATAGTTTTGGAGCTAATATACTACTTTTATCCAAGTCAATGCTGACCATTGGTATGGAGGATGTTTTTGCATATAAAATTTGAGAAATAAAGAGCTGCATAACAATTATTCCTTGCTTATATCTATAAAATTGTATCTGGAAATGTGCTTTCTTTTTTCTCACAGTTCACTTGGTTTGATCATCCCCACATCCCATTAGGAAAGCTAAGAATATGTAATTATATTTATCCTACAAATAAGAAACCTGGGGAAAAGTGACTTGAAGGGACATGTGCAAGGTGACACAGTCAGTGGCAGGACCAAGACAGAAGCTGGGCTTTTAATCTCAACTCAGTGTATTTCCTGTTGGTTGATGGAGAAGAGGATGCTTCATTTTAATGACTTAGGCATTGGTTCTTTTATTCTGCATTATTAAAATAGCTCGTTATATTTTACTCTCAATATACTGTTGACTTTTCACATATTTTCCCAGTATTGACAAGCTTGATCACTGCGATATTGTCACTAAAGGAGGAAAATGGAACACTAGAGAGAACTTAAGTTTGGTGTCATTGTGCAATCAGTTAATGTGCTAAGGGAAAAAAAAAAGCATTATGGAAGAACAGGAAATGACTCCAATTAAAGAATTGGTGTCAGATTAATAGGATGTGTTTTCCAGAGGAAGAATTTATCCTCCTTCAATACATCACTCAAGAGAAAGGAAATACGTGGAATGACACATTTATTTGCACTTGCACAAAGAACAACTTATCATGCTTCCTAGAACATACCATTTTAGTCTATGTTCTTTGGTATGTTGAAAATGTAATGGTAAGTTATGGAGATTTTGATGTTTTCAACCAAGGTTCCAATATTTTTGTGGGGCAACATTCATTGTTAGCCAATCATGGCTTTATTTCTAAATAAACATAGGTCCATTTCTACTTAGTATTATCTTCACTCTACATTATTTCAAATTATACAAATGTGCTTTTACAACATGAATTCCAAAGTTGGTGTTGTTCACGCTTGTAACATTTAGACATAGAGAAAATCTAAAAGCCATCATTTCCCCATCTCCAGTACCTTTTCCTTATGAACACAACCACCTCCCTCTTAGTCTTGAACACATCCTGTAGTTGAGTCCTGTGTTGGAATCTAAACACAGTAAGTTGTCGGAGAAAATAAGATGAAGAAGAAAGATTTGTAGACGTCTGAAAATTGTGATTTGTTACGTCAGTTCTTTCCTTTCAACCAAGATTCTTTTGCATAAAGAATAAACTCTGCATTAGAAACCATATTAATAGTTGAGCATTTGCCTTTAGCTATAGGGCAACTCTGCTCAAAATCACCATTGATCTGCATTAGGTAACCAAGATAGCTCTCACTGTTTGTCTTGACAGCCACACGCAATCCTTTTTTTTTTTTTTTTTTGGTCCCTAAAACAGGAACTTCTTCATCTGAGTTTTTTACTGTGTTCCACAACAAAACATTTACAAGACTTTGTTTTTGCGTGCCGTTCCTCCTTTCACGTTTATCCCCCAAAACGTGAATAGAATAGTATCCAACTGTTGTCTTGATTTGAGATCATTTAGAACAGTTTCCATACCCTGAGCAGACACATTTCTTCAATGGGTTTGAGTAGGACTGACCAAAAGTTTGTGCCAGTTGACTATTCTTTTTCTCAGATCCACTTTGTCAAGCCAGATACAGGCTTCGCCAATCAAGGTCTTTTTCATAAACTTCCCTCCATTAGAGAAAAGTAAAATCTAGAAAAAAGAGCCAAAGTTATATATACTTGCATACATTTTTCAACCTTTTTAAAAGGACATTTGATCATCAAAGAAATAACACAGACAAGAAAGGGTAAGAGGAAGTAGCAGCTATACTTGTAAGATAACTAATCCTCAAGATATCCTCAAAAGATGTGCATAGTATTAATTAATTCACACCAGCATTTCCCAAAGGAAAAGCCACATCCAGGAGGATATGAGAATTTTAGATAAGACATGTATTAACAGCTCATTCTGACTAGGTTTATGCTTAATTGAATAGAAAATTTCTCAGAAGAACTTGCTAGGTACATTTTCTAGTAGTTTATGAAATATGCACCAACATACAAAATTGTTTGAGTGCTGAGCAAATGAATAAGAGCTCACAAGGCAGAGAAAATACAACAGTAATTTTATTTAGCATTTAATTTACTGGTGGTGTTACTACAGTGTGTACTTCTGAAGTGATTTCTTGTCATATGTAGACCTTATATTAGTTGAAATGCCATAGGATCTCACACTCAAGACAGTTTTTTTTTCTTCCAGAGATGAGTTGAAGAAAGGTAGAGAGCATCAGTGTTAACCATTAATCCTTGACAGTTCTCTCTTGCTTTCTTTTCAGAATCTCCTTTAGAGAATTCATCTTTATTCTTGGCTAAAACTTTACTTTTATGTTTCTGACTTCAAAATATACATTTATGATTATTTCTTCTGGGCCCTGGTTTTGGGATTGTATACGACATTGTATATCTTCACCTGCATCCTGTTTTCTTATTACATTTATCACATTTCAGACAAATGTGTAATCTTTCTCCCTCGTAGTCCTGTCTCTAACTACTTAATCTCTGTAGAAGACACATTTGCTCACACAGACTTCAGAGCATCTTTTGCTCTTTTAAAATTTCTTTCCACTGTAATACCTTTTAATACCCTCAATGCAGCTTTAACTTTGTAATGTTTCTTATATGTGTCTCTAGTGTGCCCTTCAGGGCCAGTACCACGGTCTTACTCTTCCCATATTTTTTTATCTCTTTCCTCCCACCTCGGTTTCCCTCTTTCGTTCCTTGTTCCTACATCTAATGAAGACATACTACGTACAAACACTGTATTATGTTGTAGAACAAAGAGCAATGAAAGCCAGGCCTTGCCCTAGAGGAGCAGAGAGTGGGAAAGCAGTGACCAGTAGGGATATAAATGATTATGCAGCACGGATTAGGATTGGTAACCTAGTAAGATTGGCAAAATACTGTGCGAATGAGGCATGATGAATTGCACGTAGGGTCATCAGTAGAGGGCAGAGTTCATCCTGAAAGACTTGGGAATAGTGAGATGGGTGGAGAGGGATGAAGAAGACAATATTGAAGGGAAGAAAAATATGAGCAAACCGTTGGAGGCTTAACCTGATTTGAAAAGATTGTGGTGTGGCTGGAGTATAGAGTGTGTTGTAAAGTATACAAAGAGATGAAATTAAACCAACACTCTTAGAGTTTGCGTGAGAGGACTATGGATGAGTCAGGATGCAGATGAATCACTGAAGGCTTTGATGTAACCTGCCAGCCAGTGTTTCTGTCTGTCTGTCTACCTACCTACCTGCCTATTCTTAATTCAAGTATACTTAACATTCATTATATTAGTTTCAGGTGTACAACATAAGGATTCAGCAATGCTATACGCTGCTCAGTGCTCATCACAGTAAGTACACTCTCAATTGCCTTCACTATTTCACTCACCCCCGGGGCCCTCTTACCCAGTGTTTTTAAAAGATGCCTCTGCCAGTAGCGCGATGAAGTGAATCAAGAGGGGAAGACATTGATGGCAAGGAGGCCAGCTACACTGCTAAGATGATCTGAGTAATAAAGATGAAAACTCAAAGAGGATTAGTGGCTGTGAGCATGGAAATAAATCTATATAAAATACACTGAGTAAGCAGAATAGAGAAGATTTGGTAGCTAACTGAATGGGTGAGTGAGCTGCAGACTTCTTAAAGGCCCCTGGAAAGAAACCTCTAAGACTGAATTAACTTGTAAAATGTCACACATGATATGATCGGTATACACATATTAAATAATTGAATGGAAAATAAATACTGTACACACAAAAAGAGTAACTGCATGGTATACAGTTACCTGAAGAGAATGCCCAGCAGGACTGAGGCTGAATCTAAAAGTTTCATTGAATGAAGGCTCTCTATCATGTCTGCAAACTCTCGTTTTTTTCTTGATCACTTTCTTCTGGGTAGAGATGTTCATCACATATATTTTTACATATAAATCTGAAAAGAAGAATTCAGCTTGTAAAATGTCCATTACTCCTACAATTTTCTATTGAAAGAATTATAATTGTACACTGGGAGTTATCCTATACTTTAAACAAAGCCAGCAGAACGTGCTCAATTTGTTTCAGACAACATAAAGTGATTAAAAGACACACCGATTTTCTTAGCAATTTGAATGTGTTTTCCCGTTGTATGATAAACACATTACTCTGTTTCTGTGTTGAGAAAAATTATCTAAAAATTAGTAGAATATCAACGTGTTCTATATAAGAGAGGTTAATCCTTATTTCACATTTTTTTTCAGATATACTCGGCATACAGCCCCAATTTTACTTTGAATTTTCCAGATTATTTAGGACATAGTCCTACAGAACTCCTAGATATTTTATATTTCTCATTATCATAAAATTAGATACCTGGTAAGTGATCAGGAGACTTAAATTTGTAGGTGATATTTCTGCATTGGAGAATCTCAACTATCAGTTGTTCACCATCTGTCTTCATTTCCTTCTTCAGTGCAATCTTGATTTCTCCCATTACCTGAGTTTTGACTGGAAAAAATTAAGAAAAATGGTAAGGAATAGGAAATGAAATCTATTCAATGTTTCATTCAATAATTCATGCATACATTCATTTACTGAGTGTTTATCAAGCGCTGAACACTTTATTGTATCCTGTGGATACACAGATGAATAAAACACAGTCCAAGCCCTTAAGGAGTGACAGATTTCATGGGGAGACCAATAAATTCCACACTTACAACAAAGTATGCTAAGTATGATGACAGGCTAGTAAAAAGGGAGGTATGGAGGAAATGCAAGTAGGTGTTACTCAGCTGTAGATTATTAGGCCAAAAGAGGAAAATGATGAGACTATAATAAGACACACATACATAAAATCAATAGAATCCAGGGGCACGTGGGTGGCTCATTCAGTTAAGGTTCTGACTTTAGGTTTTGGCTCAGGTCATGGTCACAACGTTTCATGGGTTCCGTGGGTTCAAGACCTGCATGGGGCTCTTGCTGACAGCTGGGAGTCTGCTTCAGATTCTCTCTCTCCCTTTCTCTCTATGCCCTTACCCTGCTCGTGTTGTCTCTCTCAAAATAAATAAATAACTTGAAAAATTTTTTTAAATAATAGAATTCTAATATAATTTATGGGACATAAATCATATGAAATACAAGAAGTTGTTTGCTAACAATTGCTCGTTACAAGGCTTTCTCAAGAACACTTGCTACCATAACTAAATGTCATTGTATGTTATTTATACTTTCTTCCTATTTGTTTTATGGAAGACATAGCTAAGAAGAATTCATGTAGTGACGACATTACACAAAGGAAAATACAATGCGTGGTTTAAATGAATCCAATGTATTTCTTTCAAGTGTTATCTGGGATCCTTGTATTACTGAAGAAGCCATTCATGATCACTCATGATTCTTTAATGATCCACCCTTTCCTCTGTCAATTCATACATTCATCTACTTATTTAGTCACTGACAAGTACTTTATTTCCCACGCTACCCTATGATAAACACTCTGTTAGGAAGAATGGAGCCAAACATGCATGCTTATTGGTTTTATGATTTTTTCCACCTGTTGGGAAGAAAGTGTTAATGGATTATTTTCATCAATAAGTACATAATTAGAAAAAAAAACCCAACAAGGTTATAAAATATGAGAGCATGATTCCAAGAGAGCCTGAGGAAGTACTGCTTGAGCTGAAACCAGGACAAGAAAGAATTAACCAGCTGAAATGGATTAAGAACATTCTACAGAGAAGGAACTGTGTGTTCACAAAAGGGAACATCATGGGACAGAGGAACTAAATAAATGTCCTTGTGGTTATGACATATTGTTAATTGGCGCCTTGCTAAGAATTTGGTTTTTATCTTTAGAACAATAGGAACCTGTTGAAGGTTTTTTAAGTTTGGATGTGGATCACTTGTTCTCAAACATCTTGGTTTCACACATCGTTATAGTCTTAAAAATAAAATGGGAGTTCCTTAGGGTGCCTGGGTAGCTCAGTCGGTTAAGCGTCCAACTGTGGCTCAGGTCATGGTCTCATTGCTTGCGAGTTCAAGCCGCATGTGGGGCCCTGTGCTGATGCTCAGAGACCAGAGCCTGCTTGAAATTCTGTGTCTCCCTCTCTCTCTGCCCCTCCCCCACTCACGCACTCACGCTCTCTTTCTCTCTCTCTCTCAAAAATAAAATAAAAACATTAAAAAAAATTTAAATGGGAGTTCCTCAAAGAACCATTGTATGTATTACAGCTATCAATATTTGAAATTTTAAATTTCTAATCAAAATGCAAAATTGGATATTTAAAAATATTTATTAATTCACTTAAAATGATAATATACTTACAATATTTTAATGGGAAATCACCATATTTCCCAAAATAAAAATACATAGTGAGGAATGCTGTTTCACATTTTTTTTCAAATTTCATTACTGTTTTGCTTAATAAAGGAAAGCTGGATTCCCATGCCTGTTTCTATATTACATCCAACTCAAAAAGTTGTTTTAGTTGAAATATAAGAAGAAAGTCCACTCTCATACAAATAGTTGGAAAAGGGAGGAATATTTTAATATCCTCTTTAGATAATGTTAATCTTTGATGCTACATTAAAACTTGACAAGTGGTAATTTCTTAAATAAGACAAGGGATAATTTCTGAAATCATATCAAGGAACTTTCTGAACTGTTACTTTAAAATACACCAGTCTATCTTGCATCTTGAATGGATCTTTTAACTATGCCTGATTTGATAACCTCATATTGTTCATTTTGGAAAACACCGGTTCACTGAGCTATGAAGGTCTTGTTGACACATTTCATAAAATATTTGAAGCACACATGTTAATATCATTACCAATATCATCAAGAAGTTCTTTGAAATTGAGAAACTTCCAAGTTCAGGAATGTAGATGCAAGTTTTCCAAAGTTCTATTTTTTATTTAAAAGCTGAATTTTATAATTGACGACTACTGTCACTTGTTTTTCTTAAAGTGACAAGCTCATTTTGTAAATTTTTCAGAATAAGTGGCATGTGTCTATGAGTTATTCTTTCTAGTAGAAATTACATTGCATATTTAAAAGGGCTAGTTGAGCTTGCAATGCAAAAAAAAAATGCACAGACTTCCTCAAGTCAATGGTCATAATTAGACATGCAGCACAAATGCTTTAGACATATTTCCCATGTGATCACACAGATTTAGAAAGACATGTACTTTCTAATACATAATTTTAGTATATTAAGTTATAATATTTTAGTATATTTAAAAATAATTTTGACCTCATGGATACACTTGAATAAAGTACAGAATACAGAACATAGTTGAGTCAACTTTGAGAGGAAATTAGAGTAACAAAAGCATTTGTGCAAAATTGTACAAATACTGGATTGTAGTCATTCAATCCTTTTGATTGAATTTTGTCATATTTTGGGGATATGCTGTTTTAATTTTTTTCTTTCCTGGATCAATTTTTTGATCAAGTTAATTTACATTTTTGTCCAGATGTATGCAGACATGTAGAAAAATATCTATGAATACCAATAACTAAGACGCAAAAATACAGAAAATCATCCTCTATACTGAAACATAAATCTTCTAGATATAGTTATATCATAATAACTTAGCAACCAATGACTATCGATACCTCAGAGTAGTTAGATGTTAGCTTTGCCCTCAAGAAACTCAAGAAAATAAGACTCAAGGCAGGGGTTTTATATACAGCTGGAATGTCTTTTGAGTGTCAAGCCTACAGTTTTAAGCATAAAAGAACTCAAGAATTCTACACAAAGATTGATTCTCTGAGAAATACAAGGGGGATGCGTTTTGTTAAACCAAAGAGAAAACTAGAGAAACTTCAGTGCGATCAATGACGGTATTTAATGTATTTAATTATGGGGCTAAGGATAAAGCAGGACTGAGGGCACAGGTGCGTGGAAGAACAGCATTTGTTATGTATTCCAAGAGTAATAAGAATACAACAAAAAATGGATGGATGGGGAAGGAGAAAACGCAGAAAATGAAATGAGACTATTGATTTTTGTATAGGCGATAGGTAGGTAACAAAGGGTGCAATTAAAAATTGACAAACCACATAGTAAGTGTTGAGGTAAGAAGAGCAAGAATTATAAATGGTGTATATAAAAAGAAAATCATTAAATATATGAATCCTTAATTACAGAAGAAATTTTTACAAATCAAAGACACCAAATGGAAGAAGAAATACAACAAATATACACAACAATTATAAAACAAAATGCAGAGTTGCAAACACATCTACCATATCAGTAAATACAAACAGGTTTAGTTAGCCTTTTTAATTTAATTTATTTTTTATTTATTCATTTTTTTTTATTTTAGAGAAAGAGAGAGTGCACGAGTGGGGGACAGGGACAGAGGGCAAAAGAAACAGAATCCCAAGCAGCCTTCACACCCAGCGTGGAGCCCAATGCTGGACTCAATCCTAGGACCCTGGGATCAGATCTGAGCTGAAATCAAGAGTCACACATTCAATCGATTGAGCCACCCAGGCGCCCCTAGCTACCCTATTTTTAAAATGACTTTCAGACTGGCTCATAAAGCAAAGCTTACCTTTATGTTAAAATGTAGTTTTGTTTCTAACAGTCAAAAATACATAAATTATAAGCATGTCAGGTATATGGAAACAATAAGAGAGTAGGGGCTGAACTCTTATTATCAGACAATAAGTTTTATAAAATGAAACTACAAACATTAATCACACACAAAAAGGCTTCAATTAAATAATTCCTGGGGGAACGGCAAAATATAATGAGAAAATACAAAAGTTCTGAAAAATAATGATAATGGAAATACCATAAGTATCAGAATCTAAGAAAGTTACAGTAATGATGAGAGGAAAATCAATAGTCTTAAATGCCTATATCATTTAAAGCATTTATAAAAAACACATGCATTAATATTCTTTCAAAAATCTTAATACAAGTGATTTAAACTTCCAACTCTAAAAGTTAGAAAAAGAACAAAGTGAAACAAAAGAAACTACAAAGAAGGAAAGAATAGAGATATACACTAAAATTAAAGAGGTAAAGAATAGAAAAATAGATAAAATTAATGAATCAGAATTCTGATACTCTGAATAGTATCAACAAAACAAAAAACAATAGTGAATTTACTCAGTGATGTGTGGTCTCTTAACATTCTTATTCAGAAATCACCTCTGGCCGCTTAACTATGACACTACTCTCCTCTCGGTGACTTGCTATAAACATTTACGGTCATGAATACACCCTAATACTATCAGATCATATTCTGTTTACACATTCATGACAGATAGAAACTGAAAACATCATCTAATATATTTCTTCGAACTTCCAAGCGAGCATCCAATTCTGGTTACTTAACCATTTTAAGGAAGCATAAATAAGCCCATTCAAATCATTCTGTTTTATATATTAAAAAAAAAAAAACTTCACAGGCAAGTAATTTTCAATATAAAAATGAGAAAATGGGACAGATCTTAGAAATTCTTTTCTTTAATATCTAGAGAAATTAGGTGAAAAAAAGCACAATTAGAAAAAGTGTTAACAAGTAGTAACTGAACAAGGAATAGGCTACAGTCTCCCGCTGGCAACCCCCAAAAAGTTCCGTGAAGGAATGGAAAGGGGGATTCTGGGAAAGCACAGTTTAGCAGGATTCCTGAGCACAAAAATCTTGTATCACAAAATCTTGCTGGGAAAAGAGTTGACAAAACCCTGAGTATTACCACCAAATCCCCATCACAGAGAAGAGGATGGACAACGAGAATAGGGAGCCCCAGAAAAGTCACACTAAACCTTTGAGAGTGGAAACCCTGGATCATCACTGAAAAGATCTGAGAGTTTCGGTGCGATCGGGAAAAATGGCCAAGGCTCCCCATTTCCGGGAGCTCCAAGATGAAGCAGGTGAAAGACCCAAAGCAGAGACTATCTTCCCCTGGAAATAAGACATATCTTGGCTTGCTACAGTGAATGCTGGCCAAAAAACATTTAATGAAATTTCAAAAGAGAGAGCAAAATCTCGCCAAGCAGGCCAGCAAATCTATATGTAAAACAGCTCTATTTCTTTCCTCCAAAGCCGTACAGAAGTGGAAAGAACACCGTCTCTCAAACCCACACCTGGAATGGAGGGGGGAAAAGAGGATTAAACCAAGGTAAGGAGGGATTCCAGGAAAACTCACTCCTACTACTCGAAGCCAATAAAAGCTGTGGACAGAACTGATCACACTAACAAGCGGGATGGAATAAAATAGGACAAATCTTCTGGGACAAATTCACTTTTATAGGTCATATTCCTCTTTTGCAGCCCTGAAAACCCCACGTGCTAAGAACGTGATATTTGTTCTTTCCCACCTTCTTCCATGGGGAAAAAAAGGGGGAATTAAGCTTGCTAATTACAGTTCTCAAATCATCACGTTGCCTGTTTCTTTCTTGGAAGGTTAAATTCACATGCTTCACAGTGTGGTACTTGTGAAGTTCTTGATAATTTTCTCCTGTTCGAAGGCTGTTCCAGCTTGCTCTTTAATGTTTCTATTAAAGGAAGAAAGGGACATGCCTGCTGAGATTGTGTTAATTGTGAGTCACCACTGTCAATCATGTCTGCCCTTTCCTAGGTTCAGAGTGCCTCTGTCACCTGGAGCAGACGGCGGATGGTGACAGAAACCTCTTAGTCCAGGTCTACTGTCTCCACAAGGGGGCAGCTCCAGATCTAACATCGATCCTGCTCTGGAGAAGATATTTATCCTGCAGTAGGATACATAACCACAATTTAAGAATAGAAAGAAGGGGGGGGGGGGGGGAAAGAATAGAAAGAAGAGGAAGGGATGAAGGGATGTTGAGAATTTCAAAAATGAGGTGACAAAGATGCCGATTATAGCACAAAAGTACAAATGTTCCCATTTTAAAACTATTAATGAATTAGAAACACCATGAATAAAATTTAATAAGACAGAAATCAGTATTATTGACATAGAGGGAAGAAAGGATGATATAGAAAGGAAAATGGAAGATAAAGAAGGCAGAGAACAATGATAGGTATGTCAAACTGAGAAATATGATCCAATATAACTGATTTTCCAGAAAAAGTAAGTTTAAGAGTTTAGAAAATAGCATCTATTTAAAATATGCAGGTATTTATCTGAAGTAACAGAAGGGTAAATCTGTGGATCAAAAGAACACCCTGTATTCCTGGAAATACTGATTACTTGATACATTGATATATCCCATTTAAACTACTTCAAGGATATAGAAAACATTTTCAAAGGAGACAAGGGAAAAAAGAAGTCCCCTGAAAGAGGACATTCGTGTATAAAAAAAATAAAAATAGGGGCGCCTGGGTGGCGCAGTCGGTTAAGCGTCCGACTTCAGCCAGGTCATGATCTCGCGGTCCGTGAGTTCGAGCCCCGCGTCAGGCTCTGGGCTGATGGCTCGGAGCCTGGAGCCTGTTTCCGATTCTGTGTCTCCCTCTCTCTCTGCCCCTCCCCCATTCATGCTCTGTCTCTCTCTGTCCCAAAAATAAATAAAAAGGTTGAAAAAAAAATTAAAAAAATAAATAAAAATAGCCTTGTGAAAATATTTAAAAGGCTGTGGCAGAAGATATGAGGATATAGTAATGGAGGAATAAAGAAAGAAAGAAAGAAAGAAAGAAGAAAGGAAAGGGAAGGAAAAGAGGGAGGAAGGAAGGAAGGAGGGGTGCCTGGGTGACTCAGTCGATTGAGCATCTGACTTCCATTCATGTCATGATCTCGTGGTTTGTGAGTTCAAGCCCTGCATGGGGTTCTGTTCTGACAGCTCAGAGACTGGAGCCTGCTTCCGATTCTGTGTGTGTCTCTCTCTGCTCCTCCCCCGTTTGTGCTCTCTCTCTCAAAAATAAATAAACACTTTATTATTTTTTATATGAAATTTATTGCCAAATTGGTTTCCATACAACACCCGGTGCTCATCCCAACAAATAAACACTTTAAAAAAATTAAAAAGAAAGGGAAAAAGAAAGGAAGGAAGAAGGAAAGAAGGGTGGGAGGGAGGGAGGAAGGAAGGAAGAGGGAGGAAGGCGGGAAGAAAAAAGGTTACAGATGAAATTGAGGAGGAAAAGTGGAAGTAAGTGGAGGAGTGCTAATTTCCTTTAGGCAGACTTAAAATTGAAAATTGAAATATAGTACTAAAAATCATAATTGCTGGGGCTCCGGGTTGGCTCAGTCAGTTAAGCACCTGACTCTTGCTTTTGATTCAGGTCATGATCTCACTGGCCATGAGGTCAAGCCTAATGTGAGGCTCTGAACTTGGCTGTGGAGCCTACTTAGGATTCTCTTTCTCCCTCTCCCTAGGCCTCTCTCCAGCTCGCGCTCTCCACACTCAAAATCATAATAGCTCAACCTTGTAATATTTTCAATTTTGTTTCTTAAACTTAGTGAGAGCATTTATAAATGAATATGGCTAAAATATTTATTGAAATTAGACAATTCCTTTGTTTTTACCATGATATATTCTCTTCATTAAATTAAAAAACACTATACTCATGGCCATGAATAATTTAATTGTTTTTAACAAAACTGTGTGCGTCCCTCTATCTCTTTAGCTAAAGTGCTCCAACTAAGTATAACTGTCAAATTGACTTATTTTTGTCTCCCACAGCTTTCTTTTTTCACACTCTCTGGTGCTTTATTCTCCATTAAAATATGCAGCGCTCTTCTCACTCCTTTCACTCAGAAAAAGTTTACATTTATACATATTTTATCTTTGAAAAACATGTGTGTGTCATATCTACATGCACATATTTATACACATGCTATTTGTACACCTCCGTCTGATTTATAGCTTAGAGAAGTGCACCTTAAGAAAACATTACCATTAACGGAACACGGTAATTATTTCACAAGAAATAAGGTTTGTATAATAATCTCCATTTTACAGGTGAGAAACTGGCGGCTTTGGTCTTTGAAGTAACTTGCTAAATGGCTAAATGGCCCAGGTAGAACTTTAATCTAGATCTTCTGATTTTAGGTCCAGAGCTCGCTCTCTCTCATGAAAACCTTATATTTTCTTATGAATATTATTTTTGCACTGATTGTGAAGAGCACTGAGTAATGTATAGAATTGTGGAATCATTGCACTGTGCACCTGAAACCAATATAACACTATGTTAATTATACCTCTAAAGAAACAAATGAATAAATAAAATAATATCCTTTCAAATAAAAATTAAAAAAATATTTAATTAAACATTTTTTTTAATGTTAGAAAGCTTAGAAGTTAGAAAGCAGGTTTCCCTGATACCCTGAGAGGAAACTATTTGGAAAACAGCAAGCAATTCTGGGTTGTTGATTTAGGGTTCTATTTGCCCATCTCACTGTTGGCATGATAGGCAGGTTTTTAGTCTCCACACTCAACATAGGGCTTAAACTCATGACTCTGAAATCAGGAATCACATGCTCTACCGACTGAGCCGGCCAGGGACCCCACACTCCGGTTGTTGAAACCTAGCTAGAAGTTACTGTCTGTATATACACATCACATCAATTATGCAGCTCATTTATATTAAACAACAAAATGGCAACCAATATTTCCTGAAATATTCATAATTGTATGAGATCCTATATGGGAATCACTTAAACTACAAAATAGTTTAAAAAGTGACCATGGATTGAGAAAATATTTTTCTAACATTATTCATATCTGAAATACTGAACTGCACATAGTGTAAGTTGAGGTTTACTCTTTCTCAGAATTCTAAGAAATCTATTGCAATCTGAGCAGATTTTGCCCATGAGAGACCATTTTAGGCAACTTTTCTTTAGAGGCATTGTTTAATTAACTGAAAGCGAATAAAACGAGGAAAAGGAAAGAAGGAAAAAATGTAAGGGGAAAGTTTGTGTAAAGAAAAAAGCATAGAGTGAATAAAATTCTCATCAACACTTAGGTTTCTTTGTGTCTGTAAATTTCCATTAGTAAATATTACTGGTACTGGCTAATGAAGTCTGAATTAGTGTTAAGTATGATGTATATTTAGCCCTGTCTATCACCTCATAATTTGTCACTTAGCTCCTATCACTCACTTCAAATCTAAGCAAAGTCTAATGTGGAATTAAGGGTGAAGTTTCAAAACCAGGAATTCTGGATGGCAGGCCAGTCATTAAACATCTAAGTTTATATTTCCTCATATAAGTGAAGGTATGTATTTCCTCATATATTCCCTCAAATAAGTGAAGGTATGTAATGAGATTATTTAGGGACTATTTATAATATCTCTTTCAGCTTTATAGGTTGTGGACATTTTCTGACACTATCTAAATATTGTTTAGTCCTGGCCCTCCACTAAACATCTTCTATTCTAAATAATTTTCTCTGTTTACTCAGGATTCCTAAAGCCAGTCATTACAGAAAGCCTCACTAATATCCTAATACCTGTTAAGAGGTAAAATAATCATGTATTTCCCCTCATGTAGAATTTGCATTTTCTTTTCTTTCAATTGTTTCTAGTCTATCAGTTTCAGATCTAAACAATGCTTTTTCTAATGCTAGCATAGTAAAGGCATATTGTTAGCACAATGCCAGAAATGGTAAGTATTCAATAAGCATTCATTCTTCTTATGTCTCAACATGAGATGCAATGCAAGATCAGTTCTAGAAGAAACTGACTGTTTACACCTAGCAAGCACATATGTACCGTTATGTCAGTTGCTCAATTTACTCGGAGTAAATAAACAAAACAAAACATCTCAAACTATTCATAGGAGTCAATAGTTTTAAAATAGAAATTTCTCAAAAAAGAGAGAGTCCTTCCACTTTGCTGAGCTTGTTACAGAGAGGAAGTAAGTTCACTCTACTTTGTTCTATTCACTTCTCTCTATAATTTCCAACCAGGTATATTAACCCTACCCTAGAGTCTATAATAATTTTACCTTCCATGCTGAAATGATATCTCTCTCTTCCAAAAGTTCAACGTGGCATCAATAATCTGACTGTAGCACTCAATAATTATCTATAACTGGCACTTCTTTTTTTCTTTATACCATGTCCTTGAGTAGCCGGGAAAGATCCCCAATCTTTTACCAGGTCTGGTAATCTTACTTTTATTGAGTGTGATTTCCTGGCATATCATTGTTTTCCACAGCCTGCATTCAAGTCATTGATACGTCTTCATTGTAATTCTCAGAAACATATCCTTTGAGCAAAGGTTCTTAACTCTTCCCTCGTTATATGTAGGATTAAATAGAAGGAGTGAACAACTATAGGCTTTGAAGGTTTATCCTGGTAATTTAATGTTTGAAAGGGGGAAGTAAAAATAGGACTAATTTATTTCATTTTATAATGTATTAAATTCTATTCCTATTACCTTCACTTTAAGATCTCATGAAATTGACTCCCAATAAATCAGCTTGCTCATACAATAAAAATGACATCATTCAGCTAGCTCCATTGCCTGACTACTTTTCTACCTCTGTATCTCACACACCACTGCAAATGCTTGGATCTAGCAGTTTCTACTAACACATACTATGATAAAGAATTAGAAAAAAGAATTAAAAAAAATAATGTTTATTTATTTTTGAGAGAATGATAGACAGAGAATGAGCATGGGAGGGGCAGAGAGAGACGGAGACACAGAATCTGAAGCAGGCTCCAGGCTCCGAGCTGTCAATACAGAGCTGGACTTGGGGCTCAAACTCACGAACTGTGAGATCATGACCTGAGCTGAAGTTGGACGCTTAACCTACTGAGCCACCCAGGAGCCCCAGAAAAGGAATTTCTGAGACAGGATTTATGAAACTCTTTGTGATCAGATATTAATAAATAATGCCTTTACAGTGAAATTCAATGGATTTGGTTTTCAAGAAAAAAAGATGAATCTTCATTCCAAATATATCTCAAGACATATAATTTTGTACTCATAGTTTAAGTGTATACTAATATGTAAACAAGATAATATTATAATATTATGAATGATGAATACCAGTTAAATAATGTAAACTTGTGTCATGTTATCTCATTTTTCCTCAAACATGTGAAAAAGAAATATTACTAACTTCGCTTTAAAGAAAGGAGATTGTAAATTTTAGGTTGACAAATTAGCCCAAAGTCACATAGCTAGATGTTTCTAGCAAGGAAACCCAAGATTATTGCCAAAGCTGTGATAATCCATCATGTGAAAGTGTTTGTGTGCCAAACTCATGTGCATGCTTGTGAGCATTCGTGCATTAGGGGAAGGGATTTTGGGATTGTGGGAGCTCAAGATTTATGGGGAAGTTGTACTGGAAAGACAAGGGACAGTCAAGAGAAGGTATAAATGCTTACCAATTTCCTTTCCAAAACCTTAATTTATGAACTAAATTTCTTGATTCATTACAGGTGGGGAGTTCAAACTTACTTGGGCGGTAACAATAATGTATCCAATTTATTGAATAACTCTTGTGTTCCAGGCAGTCTATGTATTACTCGACTGCCTTTTAGTGCAAAGACTGTGCCTTATTTGCCCTTGCCTTTTTAGTCCATAGAAAAGGCACCTAGTATGTATTTTATGCTTGATGAATGAATTTATAAAATATCTCTAATCTTCACGGCAAACCTATGAGGTAGGTATATTTTCCACGAAGATCTGAAGAAAGAGATTTATCAAGTCTGACTCAGAGCCCACGTTCTCAGAGCCCTCTAAACTAAGCTGAAGCCACCAAATTGAGATACTTCGGTTGTTTGGGTTTTTTTTTTCTCTCAGACCTATGGTTTCATCCAAAATAAATGCTTTTATGTCAGCTTTTGAATTTCATTCTCTGTTTACGTAGATAACCAAACCTCTATTATTCAAAGCTAGGCAGTGACATTCTAATACATTTTCATGTCTCAGGGCTTAGTGGGGGCTGAGGGAGGAGGCATTTTGTTATGTTTTCATTAATTTTTTTTTTCCCACGGGAGAAGAGTTCTGTAAGCGTTCATTAAGTCCTTTATTTGAAATAACCCAGATTCAAGGAGATATTTTATACAATACAGCAGGCATTCTGGCCTAATATGATTTAAGAGTTCTTTGAAAGTAGGACAAGCCTGCACATTCTGTGTTCCATTACATAAAGAAATCCTTTCTTTCTGAGACAAAGCCAGAAAGAACATAATTTTAGGAGGAAAAAATAGATTTTTTCTGATTGATCTCCTTCAATGTTTTTGGCATTTTTTTTGTCCTTTTGGTACATGTTTCTTAGCATTTGTTTCACTGTGACTGAAAATAACCAGCTCTTTTAAAAAGAGCTCTTTTTAAAAATTTTTAATTGAAAGCTTCCTATTATCTGGTATGAGACCAAAAAAAAAAAAAAAAAAAGAACTTATGTTATTAGAGAGGAAAAACTGAAAACTTAAATGGACACATTTAAAAATGTTTAGAGTTTTGAAATCACTCTATAAAAGCCTCAGGAAAACAAATCCCCAGAGGAGTGACGTAGGCGAGACGGTAGATGCAAGAAGAGGTTGGTGAAGTTCTCTCCCAGAGGAGAGTCAGGTTAAAGAACAGAAGCCTGGCTTCCTGAGTTCACAAGGCCTTGGCCAGACCTCCCATCTACATTGTAGACCAAAAAGATCAAGTTGTCTTGACCTTTGATTCCAGAGTAGGCAGGATGACCACACGGTGGGTCTATACATAGTCTCTGAATACAGGGAAACATTAGCATCATTGTATAATGAGTTTCGAAGATAAAACCAGATAAATGCATAATACTAGGGATGCCAGGAGCTCCTGTGAGGAAAAATAGTTTGTGTAAGAGTGGAACTACCCATTTACCCTAGAACAACTTCCAGCTTCTCTCACAGGGGTGGAAGGTGACGAGGCAGCCATGTAACCTCTGAATAAGCCTGCGAATAGCACCTGAGGTGTTAAATGAGGGTTAATGGATGATGGGAATCAAATGTTTAGGTTGGCCCACCAGGTTATTTATATCATCTCCCTGTTCCTAAATCAACTCTACCACCCTCAGCACACAGTAATCTTGATCGTCCTTTCAGTTTTAACTGACAGTTCAGGTTTTACTTTTGGTTTTTCATAGGATAGAGGAATATCCGATAAAAGCCTTCCTTGATCCTATTTTTTCCAGCTGTCGCTTCATCTCCTTTGTCCTTAACTGTCATGCCAGATAAAAGAACACTCTAGAATTCCACCTCAGCTATTTATTCTCAGCCCACTTTTGCTAGATATTCTTTTATGTCTCTCTCCTCTTCATTAGTCTTACCTTGCTTTGCCCTGAGAAAAAGAACCCTTGAACTACATCACCTGGATTTCATCACCTTACACTTCCACTGGGGTTATAGCAATGAGTCCCGGGCAGTGTGATGGCAGGAGGACAGAGGCTGAGCTATTAATTGCCCATGACCCATTGCCATTTGCTGGCTTGTTTTACAGAGGCTGGTGCCTGGCTTCAAAGGCTATAGCTTCTGCCTGGAATCTCTTGTACCATGGCTGTCGCTCTTGTTGGGTTGGGGCAACAGCCTCTCTCCTCACGCCTCTTTAGCCTCAGGAGTGGGAGTGGCTTTTTGTTGGGGCCAATCTTTTAATGTTTCACCTTTCCTTGGTGGTTCCCTTAACCTCCCCCACTTTGTATGTGGTCCTTTCATTAAATTCTTTAACTACTCCATTTGAATGTGTCAACTGCTTCCCCCTAGGACCTCATGACTCATCAATTATTACATATTTAGATCGTCATCCAGGGTTTTGTTGTTATTTATTTGTTGTTTTTATTTTCTTCTGTTCCTGAAACAGTCCTTTTGATTTGTGACGCCACTTTCTGTTCACATATATCCCTGGGTCTATCTCTATGCTTTGTATTCTATGCCACTGTCCCCTTCATCTTGGACAAATACCAAACTCTTTTTATCATCTGTCTTAATACCTTGCAGGGTAACTTCACTCTTGTGTCAGTCAGGATAGATTAGATTCTGTTGCAGTAACAAACACCACCAAAACTGAAAGTCACAACGCCTTAAGCTGATGGGACAGTCAGCAATCTCCCTCTTCACTGACTGTCATGTCTGTGAGAAAAGAGAACTTTCCAAGTCTCACACCAGAAATTAAATGCTCAGTCCAGAAACGCATCATGACCAACTACCACTCATTGGCGAGCACTCATCAAAGGACCCACTGTGTCACAAGGAAGCCAGTCTGAGAATCAGAAAAATGGAAGTAACCACCGAGTAACACTAATCGACACCAAAACTCTCTTTGCACCTGTTATTCAAAGTTGACATAGATGTTGGAGGTTCTCTGTTATTTCATATGTATGTTAGAATAAGTATACTGAGCTCCTTAAAAATGCTCAGCTGGTAATTTAATTGGAATTATATTAGATTTATATTTTGTTGTTTCACTAAGAAACATGGAATGATTCTACATTTATCCAGAGTTTTTTAATGCCCTTTAATAGAGTCTTAAAGTTGCTTTTATTTTTCTGTATATATCTTAGTTATTTTTATAAGTTAACTCCAAGATATTATGATATTATGAATGTTTTGATATTATGTTGTATATATATACTTATTGGTGATCTAGAGTAATTCTTATTTGTTCTAACATCCATTGATTCTGTGAGATTTTTCTACATATATATGTAATTGAAACTGATCACAAATAATGTTTTCAATTGTTGTACCTCTTTATTTTCTTTCCTTAAACATGAGCCAAGACCAATACTATGTTAATAACCAATACTATGTCAAATGTTAGTGGTGGTACTGGACATCCTTGAGTCTGAGCTTTAAATTATGCACCAAAATTTCTTGTATAAGTGAAATTATATGTCTATACACACACACACAGACACATATCTACATATAAATCTACATATAGATCTATACATCTATATACGATTTTCAAAATATATATATACATATATGTAATTTTACAAAAATTTAGTAAAGAACTTCCTTTCCTAATTTCCTAGGAGTTATAAAAAATAGGTGTATAATGTAACTCAAGTGATTTTTCATTATCTGCATAGTTTCATTTATTATAACGTTAATGAATATATAAAACTTATTTATCATTTGGTCATGAATATAGTTTTCCAATTCTACATTATTATAAACAAAGCTGAAATGAACACTTATATATAACTCTTTACACATGGATAAAAGAGTTTGGTTAAGATGTGGTAGAATATTTAGGATATAGTGGAAACATAGCTTTGAACAGTTTACAAATGTACAAATTTAGTTGTTATTGTCAAATTGGTCTCCAAATGTTTTTACTAACATTTCATGTACCACTCTTCCATCAGCAGCTTATCATTCACATTTCTACAAATTCTGGGTTTTCTTAATGAGTTTTAGAAAACCAATATGTGTGTATACACACACACACACACACACACACACACACACACACATACACATACTTACTGGATTCCAATCTACTCCCTTTATATTCATAGCAAATACCTGCTGTCTTCATATTGTTTTGCTTTCTTTATGGTGTCATTTTCTGAACAAGAGTTTATTTTAATTGTAATGTAGTCAAGTTCATTAGTCTTTTACACTATGGTTTTGGTTTTGTGTTTTAACAGTTCTATTGTATTTTGCCTTTAATTAGGAAGACAGTCACTATTTCCTTCTGAAAGTTTAAAAGTGTTACCTTTCATTTTAGATATTTAAACCATCCACAGTTACCTGTTAATGCCTTTTTACAGTATGAGGTAGTAGTAATTTTTTTTTTTCATGTTGGCAGTGAATTTTCTCCAAATTATTTATCTGCAACGCAATCTTTGTTGTCAATAAAGTTTCCGTATACACAAGGACATTTCCTGGGTCACCTGTTTGGTTTCATTGGTCTACTAGATTATACTTGTTCTACATCACAGCATTTCATGTACTATAATTTTATAAGTAATCTTTCTACTTTATCGTTTTTATTCAAAAATTTTTGGGCCCTTAGCTCTTTTATATGAATTTTAGAATCAGCTCTCAAAATTCCATAATAAGCTTTTGTTATTTAATTGAACTTTCTTGGTATTCACATGTTAACTTGGAACAAGTGCAATGTTTATGATATTAATTTTTCCATCATGCTCTCTATGCCTATTCATTTATGTCTTATGTAAACTTCAACGGTATTTTGGACTTTTCTCAAAAAGTGTTGTATTTTTGGGGCGCCTGGGTGGCGCAGTCGGTTAAGCGGCCGACTTCAGCCAGGTCACGATCTCACGGTCCGTGAGTTCGAGCCCCGCGTCGGGCTCTGGGCTGACGGCTCGGAGCCTGGAGCCTGTTTCCGATTCTGTGTCTCCCTCTCTCTCTGCCCCTCCCCCGTTCATGCTCTGTCTCTCTCTGTCCCAAAAATGAATAAACGTTGAAAAAAAAAATTAAAAAAAAAAAAAAAAAAAAGTGTTGTATTTTTTAGATTTATTTCCTGGAATCTTAGACTTTATGCTGCTACTGTGAAAAGCCTCTCTCTCTCTCTCTCTCTCTCTTTTTTTTTATCATGTTTTTGAAATGGTCATTACAGGTGACTTAAGGAGGCTATTGTCTCCCGCCTTGATTTTTCTGTCCGTTTCGTCTGACTCTGCCACCATTTCACCAACTTTATTGTGAATAATAATTTCATGATATATATCTTTCTCTTTTCTTCAACCTTTCTATGAGATTTTACTTTACTTTTCAACTTTTCTATGATATTTTTCTCTTTAAATAGCGTGTAGCTAGATATGTTTAATCTACTTGAATTAAAGTCATCTTTTATGAAGTGATTTAAATACAGCAATAAGAATTAAAGGTGATTTGTAATTCATTCTACTTTCTTTAATTTCTTTTTTTCTCACTTTTTTTTCCTATTCTGTTCCTTCTGAATCCTTAAGAATTGCTTTCAGCTATAAGAAACAGGAAAACTTACTTAGAATGATTAAACAAATGGGGATTTATTTTTCTAGTATAAAAGAAAACCAGATGGATATAGGTTTGCCATTACAGTAATGAGTTTAGGAATTTGGGTTCTTTACATATTCCTATTCTGTCATTTTTAGTATTCATATACATCATTTTTGCCTAAGAGTTGCAAGATGCATGCCGCATATTGAGGCATCACATCTACCTTTCAGACACAATAATAATAAGGGTCAGGGAGAAAGCAGTTTTACATCACAAGGTTCTTGCAAAGATTAAATAAGTCCAGCATATTTAAGCACTCAATAGGTTATTAACAGTTCTAACTTACTATAATGGAGGTTGTCCCTTAACATCTAATTTTTGTAAATCCTGAGTCATTCTGGACCCTGAGTCCACATAGTATAATGTACTGCATTTCTCTGGCAGGAATGTCACACTGATAGACACAGAGGGTGTGGTTTACAACTGAGTTAACAGTGCCTCCTGGAATTGGGCTGTGCACATCCTACATGTCTGTACATGGGCACTGACCTTAGGCTTCACTAGTGAATGAACCACTCAAGATGATTAATATTCTTAAAAAAAATTTTTTTAAATGTTTATTATTTATTTTTGAGAGAGAGATACAGAGTGCAAGCAGGGGAGGAGCAGAGAAGGAGGGAGACACAGAATCTGAAACAGGCTCTAGACTCTGAGCTGTCAGCACGGAACCCGATGCAGGGCTCGAACTCACGAATCACGAGATCATGACCTGAGCCAAAGTCAGATGCTTAACCGACTAAGCCACTAGGCACTCCAAGATGATTAATATTCTTGATAAATATAAAACACAATTACTATTAAAGTTAAAATTATTAAGTAGGAAATTTAGTAACCTATTTTAAAAGAACGGAAATTAGATTGTTTCTCTTATGGACTAGTTGCTACTGCTCTCCACGGCCTTTGAAAACCTGCTACCAAATTCCAGTGTTCCTGATCAATTAAAGTTAAGCCGCTTTCCAATAAAAAAAAAAGAAAAAGAAATATTGCCATTTGAAACACTGTGGATGGAACTAGAATGTATTATGCTAGCCAAAATAAGTCAGTCAGAGAAAGATAAGCATCATATGATTTCACTCATATGTGGAATTTAAGAAACAAAACATGCACATGGGAGAAGGGAAGGAAAAATAAGATAAAAACAGAGAGCGAAGGAAACCGTCAGAGACTCTTAAATATAGAGAAAAAACTGAGTGTTGATGGGGGTAGGGGAAATGGGTGATGGGCATTGAGGAGGGCATTTGTTGGAATGAACACTGGGTGTTGTATGTAAGTGATGAATCACTAAATTCTACTCCTCAAACCATTACTACACTCTATGGTAACTAACTAAGGATTTAAACAAAACAAAACAAAACAAGTTAAGCCTCTTTCCGGTCAAAAAGAGGTATCATCTCTCCAATTGTTTCAACAGCAAAATAAAAGTCTCCGTATATTCTCTCTGTAGTCAGTGCATAATATGCTGAATAAGTAGTCAATATGTTATCTTTCTTTTAAGCCCACATATTATCTGCATTTTGCTCAAATGATGCAGATAGTATCTGATACAAAAAATGCTTGGCATTATCATCCCCAAATTTAGTAAATCGGACTTTCTTTAGTTTCTTTTTTAAGGCAAGTTGAAATTATAGGAAATGGATAAATTATAATATTCAGATCAGCTGAGGCATAATGAGAATATACTGTTTGGAATTGCAAAGATTGGTATGTAACTTTAGCTCATAATGAAATAACCCTTGAAAATAGACTCAAATAAAAATATTTCAACATGAAATGGATTGACACAAATGAGTTTTCTGAAATAGAAGAGTAAATTATTTTTAAATAATCAGAATTCTAATAATAAACGAACATCAATAAATAGTTTAAAACTTAAAGAAAAAAGCTGTACTTTTGATAAGAAAGGCAATGACCTGATGGAGTGTTTTTTTAATTAAAACTTATCCAAATTAATTAGTAAATATTTTGCTTTTCAGATAAGGTGAAGACCATGCACCTAAACATTTTAATATATTCAATGAATCATCTTTGTTATGTTTTGATTTACTACTTTGTTTTAATATAAGAACTGCCATATGTAATTACACATGTAGTTATCACATGTAATTCATTCTCATTCCTCTTCCTACAAAAAAGCATCTTCTACACAATAATGTAATTTTAAAAATTTGTGTCGTTTAACCACAGGGCCTGGCTATGTCAGTTCTAGTACATCCAAGATTGTAAACTATTACAGTGGTATATGCTTAGCCAGAAGGAGCTAAGAAGAAAAGAGGGTAGACTGTTGAATTTCTGGAAATAGTCCCCACGTAACACTTGAAAATGGTAAGTCAAATGAAGTATCCATTAATACTTGATGAACTTTGACAACTTTCTTTTCACATTGATATGAGGACTATAGAATATCAAAACACAGTTCAGAAATTTATTATAGCCCTCTGTTCTGTTTTTCATTCCAAGTAAAATTCTTCTTCAGTGTCTGTATTAAAAGAAGTTACCATACTTATCATTATTATTCATATAATATATAGTCTGTATCTATTTTTAAAAACTCTACTGTTTACATTTCCCATTTCCTTTCATATTTGTTAGGGAATTTTCTAGCATCTATGCAATGAGTGTGTGTGTGTGGGGGGGTGTGGGGGGTAGTTTGTGTGTATGTTGCCATTGCCCTGTCTGTTCTATTTAGGTTCATAGATTTCAATATATATTTGAAAGTGACTTATATGTAAGTATACACAGAAACATTCTAATATAAACTCTCATATTTTATGTTTCCAGCATCCCTTATCTTCTTCCACCACTACCTTGGGAATGTCTGCCCCCACATGCATGTGTCTGCTAGGTTGAAAACCATCATCCTCCATTTTCTTTGCCACAGTGACTGTTCAAGAGATGGGAATCTGTCCCACACAGGAAATATCAGAGTCCCTCACCAGGATGTTAGGAGATAGATTCTCTCTTTCCTTGAAGTCAAGGTCTTATAGCTGGGTCCCAGGGCAGCCAGCAGCTCTGTTCCCAGCCTCATGGAACAGCCTGAGTACAAGGCTAACTTGCAGAGAAAATTGAGAAAGCAGTGAGAAACTAAAATGGGCTGAAGGCTGGCATTTCCTGAAGCTATTTCCACCTATAAATGTCTGAACTGCAGTAACCAGTAAACATTCTTTCTACAATTAGTGTTGTTTTTTGTCTCTTACTGATGAAAGATACTGCCTTACGAAGGTTTATTTGAATAAATCTCATGTTCAAAAATAGCATCCCGGATGTAATGGAAAAATTACTGTTAAAAATACTCAACATTGTCTTTAGACTTATTAAAAATAGATTAGGGGGGCGCCTGGGTGGTGCAGTCGGTTAAGCGTCCGACTTCAGCCAGGTCACGATCTCGCGGTCCGTGAGTTCGAGCCCCGCGTCGGGCTCTGGTCTGATGGCTCAGAGCCTGGAGCCTGTTTCCGATTCCGTGTCTCCCTCTCTCTCTGCCCCTCCCCCGTTCATGCTCTGTCTCTCTCTGTCCCAAAAATAAATAAACGTTGAAAAAAAATTTAAAAAAATTAAAAAAAATAAAAATAGATTAGGTAGGTGTAATGGAGCATAAACAATATATAGTAAACACATGTAATGACAGGTCAGCTTAAGAAAACATAAATTCAGATGAAGCCAATGATTAACCCTTCCCCCACTGCATCCTCCTCCTACACCCCTGACGTAATCAGGCTTCATTTGATGATTATGACCTTGCTTTTAAAAAAAACTATTACACTAGCATATGAATCTCCACTCAGTTTGCTTCATCTAAGCACTTCTTACCACACTGGACCCTAACCCTGGTCTGAGACAGCATCATCTCTTCCCTGGACAGCTGTAACAAGGATCTGTCCATTCTCCCTTCTTCAACCCTGCCTCTCTTCAGAATATTCTCAAAAGAGCAGACTGTTTCCCCCTTGGCTGGAAACCCGCCAGCAGTGTCCCACACCACGTTCAATAAAAGGCAAAGTTCCTAGAGTCTTCTGCTTCCGGGCTTCTGGCCCTCATCTCCTCACACTCTTCCTCACCACAGTGACCTTTTCCCTGATGGTGCGGGGCATGTCTCTCCGTAAAAACACTTTGTTCTGTAAGGAGCAGTCCTTCCCCAGGTGTCCATACAGCCCTCTCCATCATTTCCTTCAGTGTTCAAACCACCGTCACCTTCTCAAGAAATCCTCCCCAGGCAACACTATTTCCAACTTTTTTCTTTAACTGCAGGTTTGCAGAATCGAGTTGTTCACACTCCTCTGTTCACAGCACACAGCACTTAGTTTTCTGTCTCTGTGAGGATCCTTGCATATTTGGTATTTGATTTAGGTTTTATTTTTTCTTTTCATGCTACTAACTTTTTTTTTTTTTTCGTAGGCCTCACACCCAGCATGGAGCCAACACAGGACTTGAAATCATGACCCTGTGATCAAGACCTGAGCTGAGATAAAGACTCAGATGGTCAACTGACTGAGCCACCAAGGTGCTCCTCATGCGGCTAATTTCATCTCACCACCTCAAGTTGTCTATTTGCTATAATCCTTTCAGTCCAACTTCCATATATTCACTGACATGAATGTTTATAAGATGGCAGAGCTGTAAAATATCTAGAATTGTTTTGTATTTATTTTTTGCTGAAGTAATATGGTACTATAAATCTCTTACTATTAATTTCTTTCCCATTCAAAGTTATGTTTTTGAAATGTATTGATTTTATGATATGAGATCTAGGTCATTTTTTTCTGATAGGCTTGTAGTATTCCTTTACCCACATATAATGAGCTTTATTTATGTATTCTTCCAGTAATAGACACATATATTGCCTCCAAATTTTTACAAATTTGTATGTGGGGAGGCCCACATACACACACACACACGAAACCAAAAACAAAAAAACTGGAAAGTATCACTTTACTCATGGCTTTTAAACCTTTTCTTACTAAATAATTTATGGCTCATCAGTACTATTTTATATTTTATATTTGCCTTTAGCTTAAGAAAGCAATTATTCTTTATTGTCCTTCAAGAAAGAACGACTTCAATGACATAAGCTAAGAGTTTTTTCCATCTACCTCTCCATCTCTGAATCCCTTCAGTTCACGGGCTGGCAGAGGAGACAGAATTGAAAGTGGTCATTACCACACAGGGCGGTTGGTGCTCTGATAGGTGCACAGAAGGTACAAAGAGAATACTTCCTTAACAGAGCCAGGTGCACGGGGCCCCACAGATAGCTCCTTGAAGAAGGTAGCTGAGGAACTGGCCTGAAGCCATAAGGATAAAACCATTTGAAAGGGTGTGATCACCTTGAGTAAAGAGAACAGCAGGCACTCAAGAAGGGAGAGGAGGAACTGCAGAACATACATGGAAAACTACAAGCAATTCTCGTATAACCAGGATGTAAAATGGGAGAGAGGACACTTCAGGAGGAAAGTGGGGGGGGAGCAGAAAGAAGGACTTACTGTATTAAAACCCAGCGAGAGTTAAGCAGTTGAAAGAAGTCAATAGAAATGCTTTATGCTAGAATGACCAAGCCACAGCAGACAGTGGCTGTCGAAGCTGATCTTGAAGATGATGGTATTGTCGGTTAAACAAATGGGTCTCAAGGTGAGATGAGATGGAAACTTACAATTGGGCGGTTGTTGAGATGGGAAAGAGGGAAAAAAATCTAAGAAATATGTAAGAGATAAAATCTTCAAGGATTTGGCAATTGCCTACCTGTGGAAAGGAGACAGTGACTGGAAAAATATTGTAACTAAACCTGAGGCATAAGATATAGGAGAAGGAGTTTGCAGGTCAACTCAACTCAACTAAAATCTGATATATTTTGCCCTACCAATAAACTTAAACATAGACTTTTGAATTTTATCAAAACTTTGATGTTGAAATTAGCAAGGAATTATTCCTTCCTAATTATTATTTAAATTTTTTTAAAAATGTTTATTTTTGAGAGAGAGTGAGAGTCAGAGGGGCAGAGAGAGAGGGAGACACAGAATCCAAGTCAGGCTCCAGGCTCTGAACTGTCAGCACAGAACTCGACAGGGGGCTCAAACTCACAAACTGTGAGACCATGACCTGAGCCGAAGTCAGACGCTTAACCCACTGAGCCACCCAGGTGCCACAGCAAGGAATTTTTCTTAATAAATTAAAAGCTGTATTATTTTAAGTAATATAATATTGGATATTTCCATGTTATCATGTCTATTGTGATAACCATTCAACTTAGATTGAATCTTAGGTAATATTTTGGAAGGAAAAATAATCACTCATTAATTGATGAAGATACAATTTTCAAAAGTCATTTGAAAAGTCATTTTTTTCAGTAACACAATCATTCCATTCTCTTAATTTAAAATAAAATTACTTTCAGGAACGTTTTAGTGGAATATCTTATTTTGAATATACCTGAGCACTTTATTAAGGAAAAAAAAATCTATGAAGGAGAAAATGCTCAATTAAACTTAGTTTTATGAGAGCCTAACACATCAAATCAAATGCTACAAAGACCTTAATCTGAAATTGCGAATTCATATTTCTAACCTCACAAAAAACCCCACACATTCTGAAAACAGATCCCATTTCAGCTCTAAACATCCACAAACCAATGAGCAACAGCTCATATTAAATTTATCCAGATAACCACACTGCTGACTATAAAAAAAGCAGACGGTAAATTGGCTGAGAAATATCACAGCAGTCTTGAAATCCAACTAAACTGCACAACTTGACCTAAATTTTGACCCAGCCAATTCATCATTAACTAAAAGAAAATGAATTCAAACCATCAGACTATCCAAAGTAACAAACACTTGAAGAAAAAGCTCTCTGTCTTGAAAATAAATTGTTGACAAATGGTTCCAGTTTTTCTGGCCTCTTGGAGTAATTGAAATCACTTTAAACTACCTCTTCCACCAATTACAACAGTTAGAAGCCCAACAGATGCCCCTGCTTAACTCAATACAGAACCGCAGAATGGAAAATGGACTCACATAACTCGGTACTAAAGACAGCGTGCTGACTTAAGCTGTTCAACCAGTAATCCTGTTTCTTTGGTTAATGAAATATTACTGAATGAAAAAAAAAACATTTCAAAAGGTAAGAACACTAAGTCCGTTAATTTTAGAAGAGGGAGTATTTTGAAAAATTCCATTTCTCATGCTTCTGAAAAAAGCCCTTAGTGTTCCCAGAGAACTTTCTAAAATGTGTATGCCAACATTCATGCGTTTTCAAATATAGACTAGTAACTTCTTTTGACTAAACCTGCTTTTAATACCTTATGATAGCATCTGAACTTTTTATTTCTTTGTAACATACCAAAGACGGATAAAATAAAAAGTATTCAACTAATCCCCTCACTGTCTTCAGGATAGAGACTGGCAATTTTTATTAAAAAAAATCAAATCCCTCATCTGAACTTGTTTGCCAGTGATTTTCCCCCTTCGCTCAGAGAGCCCTACGCCTAGGCTCACACAGTGACCAGTATGGGAGGGGCTGATCCATCAGGCTTTCCAAATAAGAGATCAAGGAGAGGACACTGTACGTGTATAAAGACAAAGTTAGAGCAAACTTTAAGTGTTCAACCTCATTCAAACTCCATTTTACTCTTTTAATTCATCTTAAAAATGTTCTCTGACGCGCATACCATATGGCTTTTTAAAACACAATCTATTTCTTTCTTTAAAATTCTGTGAAGCACAGGTTTGCTTTTTATCATTTCCCCCCACTTTCCTTTATTTTATCACTTTTTACACTGAGCTCTGTTAACACTTTCAGTTTCTTCTTTTTAAATCATACTTGCTTTAACAACTGATCATTTAAAAAAGTGACCGTAATCACATTATTTCATTTCTAGAATGCTAGTGCCTAAAACTTCTCTGTTTGCATTTTTGTTCTGAATCATTTTTAGAATGAACACATTCCTTTTTTTTTAAAGGTTGTGTGTGTTTTTTTTTTTTAAGTTTATTTTGAGAAAGAGAGAGAGAGAGATGGGGCAGAGAAGGAAGGAGAGAAAATCCCAAGCAGGCTTTGTGCTGTCAGTGCAGAGCCCAATGCGGGGCTTGACCTCTCAAAGCCACAAGATCATGACCTGAGCTGAAGTTAGACACTTAACTGACTGAGGGGTCCCTAAAATGAATACATTCCTATTTGTCTTCTAGATATCTCTCAGAGCTGTCTATCCCCTTTTCTTCTACTGCTGTCTCTGCCTGCATTCTCGTCCTTATCATTTCTTACTCGGACTTCTGAGTTGCCTCCTACCTGGTCCCCTGACTACAGATGTGATCCCTTATAATACATCCTTCATAGCACCAAATCTGATCATGCAATTTTCCTTTTAAAAATCCATCCTTAGCTTCCAATTGCCTGTCTACAGGGTTGAGTTTAAATTCCTGCTGACAGTGTCTGATATTTCAAAAATTATCTGAACCATGATTACCTTTCAAGCCCTGTCTCCCTCCAGCATAAAACTCTGCTTCAGTCACACTGAAGTGCCCACAGGTTCACCAATAATACATAGTCTCTCACAATCCTAAGGCTTTGAACATGAAGCTTCCTCTTAATGGAAACCTCACCACCCCTCCTCCAGTTATACTTGTTATTGCTTTTATTTCAAGAACCATCTACCAAAGTACTCCCTGCCAGGAAGGCTTTCCTCAGCCAGTCTAAAGCAAAGTGCCTTAATATTCAATGTGCATTCACTTGTATTATAACTCTTATAATTGTCCATGAACATATCTGTCTTCCCCACGGCAATGGTTCTTTCTGGTAGAGATTCATAATTAATCATCTTCTGCAGATCCAGCTGGGCTTTGTGAAAAAAGAAGCACAACCAATACAAATGCAGAATTACTACAGTTTTAAGTAGATAGCTTTTAATTGAAGAAATGTCATCTCTGAGTTCAGTTTTAGAGTGATAAACTCCGTAAAAAGCTGTACATCGGCATACATGATTAATATCACTTTTAGAGATGTTTGCTCATGGCAGGTATATTCAAATGTCACCCCTATAATACTAGGCTTGATTTATACTTAAGTCTCTCTGAAACTTGGTTTCTCGATTCAAAAAATATTTATTAAGTGGGTGTTTTATGCAAGCCTCTGTGTTAGACAGTGGGAATCTCATCAATATTATAATACCTAGTTTACAGAGTTGTTATAAGAATTGGGGCCACCAAAATTTTAAAGATACCAGTCAAGTGCTTAGCAAACAAATGGAGTGTGGTTCTATGGTTGGTTCTTATTACTGAGGAGGATATGTTTGTTTTTTAAGATGGGTCATCAAATAGAATACATACACATCTATATAATATAGATATATACAGGTATAGAATACATATATATATATATATATTGTTGATACACATACGTAATATGTATACATATATATCAGCAATAATGTCAAAATAAAATGCATAAGATAAAGCTCTGCTACAGCTACTTAGTATTCCTTAACGCCAATGACAGTTTCTGGACATCAGAGGGTAATGTAAATTATAGAATTCACAATGGTGTGCTATTTTGTGAGCAAGTAAGCATCTGCTTTTGATAACAGTCTAAAACCACATCTGCTTCATGCAGGAAAATACTCAAGTGCAAAAGATGACTTGAATAGAGAGCAATTCTTTCTTAAAATAAAAGAATTAAACAGGTGAATGCTTTCTTCCCCCCTATGATTTTTATTGTTGCAAAGCAAATAGAATATACTGATTGTTTTAGAGACTAGCGGTCAAACGTTTAAAAAGAAGCCGTGTGCACTCTCCTCTGAGTATATTATCTTAGGTCTGCGTTACTTCCTTATCTGTAAAATTGGTTTCCTCAGGGAAAGTGTTATTCGGTTGAGTAAAGGCTTTTTTTGTGAAATGTGCTGGCCTTTTTTTTTTGGGGGGGGGGCGGAAGGTAGTTCTACCTTTTTGCTTAAATATAAAAGGGTTTTTTTCCCTACAAAAAATTACATAAATTTCCAAATGACTTTCTGGATAAAATAAATAAGAATGTCTTAATTGGAGAAAATGTCTAATAATCTAAATGGTAGAAAAACAAATTATCTTGAATGAATTCTAGCATTTTCCAGAATTCTGAAATTTTTGTTGCTGAACATTTATAAAATTCATTTCAACTCTTGGGTGACAGGGAAATAAATGGTAAAGCAACTTGATAGTTTGAATTCCACAGCCTTTCTTCCCCAGAGATTCTGTATTTTATTGTCATCAAAGTCAGGTTTCTTTAAAGTGAAAGAGCTTTCTCTATGTAACAGGATCAGAATATCTTTAATGAATGAGTATGTTAATGACAGCACTTAATTGCAGTAACTATTCCTAAAGAGTTTTAAGAAATGAATATTCATAATCACTTAGGGTAATAGGAGGAAGCTATTTGTGGCAAATAATGGCACTTATTTCTTGTACTTGTTAATACTATTTGATCACTAGCTTTATTTTTTATCCTCTCATATGTGGAAACGTTGAATCATTGTACGTTTTATGCCTTCTTTCTCCAAAATCAATTTTCACACGTCCCAATTCTTCATTTTCCCTAACCCTTGAAAAAAATCACCAAGAAAAACCTATTGTTGCCTATTTTCTGTTTCTTTGGTTCCTTGTATATATATTTCTTAAAATAATTTGGTATTGCCTTTATAACCTATTGATTTTTTGTTTTGGTAGATGAAGATTTAGCCTTCCTCATCCTTGCAACATACTTAGGTTACAATCTTGGTTATACTAATATTTGGCTTTTATATTAAGTTGACTAACATTGTTCATATCTGAGACCATTTGGGTATTCATGGGGTTCTTTACCTAATTCTTTTTGTTTTCCCTCAAATGATTATTTTTGTTTCACAATTTGCTTAGCTTTCTGTGTACTACCCTTAACTGTTTGTAAAATATCCAAGAGTACTAAAACCCCTCTCAAAACCATGTTTCACTTGGCCAGACACATCATGACTTCCGGCAATTTCTTTTTTCCCCTCCTGCACTCACACCCCACTCATCACCCACTTGCAGCTAGAATTCTTCAGGGTCTGATCAGATTTTCCCAGGTGCTCCCTGCACCTGCCACCTGGCTCCTGTCTAGATTCTTCTCATTTGCTCACTGAAGTTCCCACCTTTCTTTCCTCTACTCTTCCTGTCTCTTGGTGCCCAAGTTGTGTGTGTGTCAGCGTGTGACCAAGTGTGAGTTAGTCTCTGTTTTGGTGGAACATATCCTCAAGTAATGTCCAGATAGGTAGCATAAGTAGTAACATTTTTGAGACTCAGCCTTCCCCAAAATGATTTAACTCAACCCTTAGACTTGATGGATACTTTGTGAATAGAATTTTAGTCACAACCCCTGCCACTTGGAATTTCAAGGGCATTACCCATTTTTCTCTATACTTGTAAATGTTTATTTTGCTGGTGAGAAATTTTATGGATCCCTATCCTTCCTCTTTTGTATATAATGTTTTTAATTAATTAACTGTCTCCAGAAATATTTGAAATCCTCCTTGGTTTTCTGAACTAAGATGATGTTATGCCAGGTGTAGCTCTCTTCATTTTTGTCTTTGCAACATGGAAATTTATTTTCTTTGATTTGGGACAGAAACGTGCTATTTTTTGATTAATATTCCTCTCCATTCTTACTATTTCCTGTGGAATTACTATTAGTTAGAACTTGAACCTGGTGGCTTTATCATTTAATTTTTTTTTTATTTTAACAATTATAAGTTAACTGATAAATTCTCTACAGTGAAATGTCAGTTTCACTGAAATGCCATGTCATAATTTCTAAACATGTTTTTTTTCCTCTTTATTTGAGCAAAACATGGGAGACCTTTAAGGAGATATTTATTTAGGATAATGATCATTTGATGATCATATATTAACTTTTTTAGCCCATTCATAACTTGTTTGTTGCCTTTGCTTTTGGTTCTTGTAACATATAAGTTTTATTATTTTTTTGCAGACAAAAAATCTATTATTTATTTCATGGTTTGTGGGTTTCATTTAATGGCTAGAGAGCTACTCTGCAAATGCCACCAAGGTTATACAAATACTCTCCTAAATTTCTTAAATATTTTTATTATTTTTAACTTTATTTTATTAATCCAATTTAAAAATATTGGGTATATGTCATAATCTAGTAGATTAGTTTTCTTTTTTACAGAAGAAAATTATGACACAATTATATTCTCCTAAATAAAAATGTCCACTTCATTTAAAATTTATAATCATATTACCATATATACATTATGTTATTTCATTTGTGTACACATCTATTTTGTTAATACAATTCTATTTTGAGCACAGCAATTTTGTGGAAATTTTAAGTACCTGATAAAACAAGATTTAAAACTTTTTGGTAAGCTACATAGTGTCTATAATGTAATTGATATTGATATTAGTTCATTGGCCATAAGAATCAACATAGGTGAAAGTTTTCCTTTCCAATTATTATAGACTCATAAATTCAAAATAATTTTTCATGAAGTAGCACTATAACTATCAATATAAAGATAAAAATGTTAGAAATTACAATGGGCCAGAGTCAGGTGATATTAGATGATGTATCTCTAGGTTTTGATCCAGACTATTTCATAAGTTGCTATGTGACTCTCAGTGAATGGTTTCATTGCTGTGAATCTGTTTCCATAACTATAAACTTGGAATCATTATTTCATATCTGTGTCCTCTACTGTTTTGTTACAAATGAACCAGATAATGAAAAGGCATTTAGAACAAGGTAAACACTGTATGTCTATAACATATATACATCTATTTTACAAATTTTCTACACCTATGCTGAGAGAATACTCTTGGCTTATATTCATTCAGTATCTTTTGCTATATTTAATGTCCTTATCTTGATTTAAAGCCTGCTCTCTGATAAATAAATCAGAGCACTGACTCCCAATGCAAGCATTTCAGGGACTTCTAGGCAAAAAAAAAAAAAAAAAGACATTTTAAAAAATATTAAAAATTGTCATTAGAAATATTAATTTCTGAGAGCCTAAAATATTCTCGGCTTTAAGTTTGGTAACTGCCAGTTCTTTGAACTGTACTAAGGCTAAGAAATATCCATGGTTTCTTCCAGAAACTTATTTAACATTTAGTGGTCCGTCAATAACCTCCAGAGATGAATCTGGCTCAGCGTAAAGACCCAGAATGATTTTTATATTTCAAGAATAGACTTTTTAATAGACACCTTCAATTTTAAGTTCCTAGTGAATACCACAGTTCCAGAAATCAGTTTCACTGATTTTATACTCGGGCAGGTTGGGAAAATATGATCAGGTCTAGGGAAGCCATTCTCAAGAGGGGGGACACATTACTATACAAGAGATTACATCAGCATTATTTGGTGGGGGGTGGGGGGGGGAGAAGAACAGCTTGAAATACCCTAATACCTGTATTTGGAAACAAACTGGAAAATGTAGGACCCGAAAAACACCTTCAGGGTGCCTGGGTGGCTCAGCAGGTTAAGGGTCCAACTTGAGATCATCAGGTCATGATCTTGCGGTTCATGAATTCAAGCCCAGCATAAGGCTCTGTGCTGTCAGCTCCGATTCTGTCTCCCTTTCTCTGCCCCTCCCCTGCTCTTTCTCTGTCTCTCTCTCTCTGTGTCTCTCTCTGTCTCTCCCTCTCTCAAGAATAAACATAAAAAAATTAAAAAAAAAACAACCAATAGCACCTTTTCCACTGGAATGCCAAAGGCTGAAAAAGAAATCATTTTAGAGAACACGAGTTAAAAAAGCTTGGGGAAAATGAGGCGGGAAGTAATAACTTACACGACGCAGATGACAATCAGGACAATGATAATGAGCATTTTTTGACTATGAGGCAGCCACAGTGCATAGCACATCACACTCTATTTCCATTAAGCCCTGCAACACACTGACAAGGGAAGTACTGTTGCTGTTCTTACTTTTGTAGATTAGGAGCCAGAGACTTAGAGACTTTCAGTAAGTTGTCTGATTTCATGCATATAAAAATTAGCATGTCCAAACTGGCATATAAAAATATACCATGTTGATGAATAAGAAAATATTATGTACCGACATCAATTACCTCAACATTAGAGCTTCAATAAAACTTCAATTCAAAAACAGTCCGATTCAAAAACTGAAAATAAAATTAGGATAATTGAATAAGTGTGGTAGAGACAAATAGAAGATAGATATGTCAATAAAATATTCCAGAAAGCCCATTACCAGACATAAGCATACTTGAAAATTTTGAATATGATTGATGTATTTCATATGAAGTTGGAAAAGAAAGTTTTCTAGGAATGTTTCCAGGAAAATTGATTTATGTCATCACAGAGAATAAAAGAAATTGATTTAAATAATTAAATATTACATTTCACATCACAAAAGAGCTAGATCAAAATAGAAATCATTATGTACCTAATATCCTCTATTAGGTAAAGAATACCTAAGCAAATAAATTAAGGAACAAATTTGGTTTATTACAAAATTATTTATAAATTTGACTCTACATATGTCTGTATTTAAACTCAGCAGCAAGAGTCAGGGATTTAAATTCCCACTTTGAAAGCCCTGGACTCAATCCTTTGTTCACGTATTATGTTACTCATACCCATGGATTGAACAACCACCCTCATTTTTCCCAGTAAGTTCAATATCTTCACCTGCCATGCCTAAACCCTGATGAGGCAGCATTGTGTTTTGGTTAGGACCATGGCTTTTAGTGTCAGACATAACTGACCCTAAAGTCTCTTGACTTTGTTTGTGTCTTCACTTTGCCCCTAAAGTCACTAAAATCCTCTGGCTTTCAATTTCCCTGTGTATCACTTGCAGGGGAAGCGGGGGAAGCATAGTATATGTTGTTACCAAGATTTTTCTTTTCCTGGTGGATGGAGCTTAAGAGAGAAAGCATACCTCCCTGTTGCTAGTTCATGTTACTACGTTACGATTCTGAATCTAGATCCAAACTGAGACCTGCATTGAGACTGTATTCACAGTCCAACTACATAATATATATTGTTTCTACCTGGATTTCACATGTATACAGTTGACCCTTGATCAACATGGGTTTGAAGTTACCTGTGGATTTACATCTGCTTTTATGTGTAGGTTTCTTCTAAAAATACAGCACAGCACTGTAAATATTTTCCTCATGATTTTTATTTTCTTTGCTCTAGCTTACTTTAAGAATATAGTATATGCTACATATAGCATACAAGATACATGTTCATTGACTGTTTATGTTATCAGTAAGTCTTCTGGTCAGTAGTAGGCTATTAGTTGTTATATTTTGGGGGAGTAAAAGTCATACACAGATTTTCAACAGTGCAAGGTGCCCTCGCTCCTAACCCCTGCTCTGTTCAAGGGCCAACCATACTTTAAGCCCAAAAAAGTCCTAAGAGATTATTTGAATGTAAAAAGAGGTCTACCTTGTTCTTTCACAGGAAGATTCAATATTGTAAGTGTTGTGTCTAAGTTCCTCAGTAACATCAAATACTTCCCACTGTTCACAGAGCATGAACTTCCATATCCAACCTGACTTTGTACACATTTCCAGTTTCTGTGCTCTCCCTTTGTACCTTTTGCTCCAGCTTCACTGAACTGCTTTTCTCCCACATACCCCAGGTCCTTTCTTCCATTGGTGTCTTTCCTCATCTTGTTCCCTCAGCCTGGAATTTGCCTCTTCCACTGCCAACTATTTAGACCTCATCCATCTTACAAAGCAGTCACCACCGCTACCTTCTTGCACAGAATCATGCCCCCACCGCCCCACTGACTCCCAGAGATTTAGCAATGCTTTCCAAAGCCCAAAGCACATAATTTTGCTCTCAAATTTATGAATTTTTATCACAATTCTTCTCTGCATTACAATTACTAAAGGTAATAAAAATTTAACAGCAGCTATGGCAAAGTCTCCAACTACCGTGAATGCTTTGGCTCTACCCATTGGCTGAGTATGCTTGCTTACTGCCTGATTATGAGATGGGACCATCCTAGATCATAAGCCCCCTCAGATCAGCGTACCTATTGAATTGATCTCCGTAGCATCCAAATTTTAACGCAATACCTTGCACAAAACAGATATACTCACATGTGACACTGATCAATTCTAGGCATATGAAAAAACAAAGTGTACGTATTAGTAAAATTAGGGCAAGAAACTCACAAACAAGCAAACATGTTCAATCCACTGAAACCAATTTTATAATATAATGTGCCTACATTGGTCAATTTTTAAACACAATTTGTGTAGGGCAAATAATCAAATGATGCAAAATAATCCACTAATCACATTTCCCTTGATAACATCCTGACCTTCAAAATTGAGATAAAAACCAAATAACATCACATTTTCATAATGATTTTGACAAAACAGCTATAACAATAAACATATTGTCAATAAATTTTGTCCATTGTCATCTTCAATAAAACAGAACTTAAAAAAAGAAAACTTTTTATGTAAAATGAACTCCTTGAGTAAGAGATATAAACTTCTGGGTGCCTGGGTGGCTCAGTCAGTTAAGCATCTGACTTTAGATCTGGTCATGATCTCACGGTTCATGAGTTTGAGCCCCACGTCAGGCTCTGTGCTGACAGCTTGGAGCCTGGAGCCTGCTTCAGACTCTGGGTCTCCCTCTCTCTCTCTCTCTTTCTGTCCTTCCCCTGTTTTTGCTCTCTCTCTCTTTCTCAAAAGTAAATAAACATTAAAAAAAATAATTAAAAAAAGAGATATAAGCTTCTAGTTATAAAATAAATAAGTCACTGTGATGGAAAATACAGCATAGGAAATATAGTCAATAATATTGTAGTAACATTATTCGGTGACAGGTGGTGACTACATTTATCATGGTAAGCACTGAGTAATGGATAGAATTGTCAAATCATAATGTGGTACATTTGAAACTAATACAACACTGAAGGTCAACTATACTTCAATAATAGGATTAATTAATCAATTAACTCCTTGATAGAGCATTCTTGACATCACTAAAATGAACAGAATCTGAAAATTCCAAAATAAAAAAAAGGAGAAGTGGTATACAGAAGACAAAAAAAAATTCATATTTAATTTGAAATGTTCTCAGTTTAATTAAAAATAGAGCCTGAAGAAATGGGAAATGTTTAAGAGGTGAGATGAATTTTTCTTCAGGAACAAGGTAATACCTATTATTTGAATTGTGGGAACTCTATTAGGGGCTCCAGAAAAGGAAGGATTATGTCACATTCCATGCTGCAGCCCAGTCCTTATCCCAGGGCTGGTCACAACTAGTGTTCAATTATTTGCTAGGTGACATATTGGATTCCCTTCTAACATCTGTTATTATGCTCTAACTGAGGGCCTTCAGGGTGGTTTTATATTTTTCTCTTTGCAGGCTGACTCTTAAATACCCCAGTTGGTCAGGGAAAGAGAGAAAATGAAATGAGTATTTTACATTGAACACTTAGATATTCTAATCTACAAACCCTAAAGGAGATAGTTAGTTACCCATCATCTACTCCATTTCTTTTTCCTATTTAAAAAGAGAAAAATACTCTTAAAAATCTTAAAAAAAAAATTGTCAAAACAGGATAATGAGATTCAGGACTCCAATACTGAGGCTTAGATTTTTTTTCCTTTTTAAGTAGGCCCAGCGTGGGGCCCAATGAGGAGCTCGAACTCACTGCCCGGAGACCAAGACATGAGCTGAGATCAAGAGTCAGATGTTTAACCAACTGAGCCACCCAGGTGCCGCTGAGACCTAAATTTTTATTGGTTTAATTCAGGAAGTGATTTCTGTTCTACACTTTCTCACGGACTTTGCAAAACATGTTCATTTGTCTAAAAGGGACTCATATGAATCACTGGTAAAGCTATGTGTAAACTATAGATCTGTATAAAATAAACTTGAGATGCAAGCTAAAATGAGATTGTTGTGGTCATTACAGACTTTCGTTATTTTTTCATAAATTGTTATGCTTTTTTAACAACAACAACAAAAACCCACTTCCCGTAAGACATTGAGTTGAATCTTGTTCTCTTGCCTACTCCCCTGGCGCCTGCTTCCTTGGGTTAACATTATTGGTGATGTGCTTTCACAGAGTCAATTATTTGAAATATTTGTGACTAGAGTTTAGCGTATTTCTATAATGGTAGAGGTTTATTTGTTCTGTCCCATTGAAAATGGAAATTGAGTGATTAAATTAAAGCTTCTAAAGATACTTAAGAAAATAAATGATGTATGGGGATTGTTTTTTAAATACACACATCCAGGCAAATTAAACCTCATACAAAGTGTGATTCTAATGCCTGCTGCAAAAGCTTGCCAACACCTGGTTTAGGACAATAAATGCGTCAAGCTGGTCACTGTACGTGATGTATATGGATACCCACTAACAAACAGTAACACTATTACTTACGTAACACTTAATGAAAACAATGTAGGAAAGGGCTAGATCATCTATTAGGGGTATGGGAGAGTTTTGACGTAAATTGGGAAAACACTTGTCACTACAAATAGGAAGTCTAATTGATTTGAACTAAATCTGTAAGAGGAGTGGTCTTCTATAGCTCTTCCAAAAAGTGCTTGACATTTTGTCATTCTTGACGAATCCCACTCTTGCATGGAATCCAAATGGCTCTCTTTTATATTCACTTTTAATAAGAGCTACAATTTAAGGGATGGTAGTCATGTGCCAAACACAGTGTTTGTTTGTACTTTACATTGTGCGCTTTTTTAAATTGTGAAAGTTCAACCATTCCTTAGCAGAGACAGTCCACAAGAGGGTTACTATTTTCTACTACAACTTAGGTTGGAACCCCAGAACCTTTGCTTGATCTCCCATTCTGACCCACTGAGCATGAGATTATTCAGCATGAGATTAAAATTTATGAGTCACTGCTATAGGGAAGATGCAACATTACTGGAGAAAATGACTAAGTGGAAAAATAGATTTAAAAAAAATCAGAACCCAGAATAAATAGATCTACTCAATACATAGAACAAGGACATGACTAGCATTAGAAAATATTTCATATAATGTGCTCAACATAAAGTTTCAACCCCATTAAACATTACTTTTTGTATTGTGTACACTGTAATTCCAAAATAAGAAGAAAAATGTTACAAAAACAAACTGTTCAAGGGTGATTACTTAAAATTTCTGATATACTTTGGGGCGCCTGGGTGGCTCAGTCAGTTAAGCGTCTGACTTCGGCTCAGGTCATGATCTCACGGTTTGTGAGTTCGAGCCCCGCGTGGGGCTCTGTGCTGACAGCTCAGAGCCTGGAGCCTGCTTTGGATTCTGTGTCTCCCACTCTCTCTGCCCCTCCCTTGCTCATTCTCTGTCTCTCAAAAATAAATAAACATTAAAAAAATCTCTCATATACTTTTGATTTAAACTATGCATATCTTTGTAGATCAGTTTCCCTTAGAGTGGACCAAGGTGTGCATAAAACAAAGTGCTTGCATGAGTAATCTGAAACCCTCTGGGTGAGGTGGAACACTGCAAGATCTACAGTCTCAAGATAATCTTGCTAATCTGCAAAGAGACACTTTTTCTGGTGTCCTGGATTAGAATTAAAAGGAGGAAAAATCCAGTCAAGAAATTATTATGTCTAAAAACAAATTGAACTAAGTCTGCTTTGTTTGCTGGTTTGTTATCCTACAAATTGGCTGTTTTTGTTGACTGACAACAAAAGGAAGTGAAAGCAATCTTCTGATCACTCAAAACAAAATATGTACCATAAATTTACCTGGATGACAACACGGAGTTGACCTTATATCTCTATGGGGACAAAACAAAATCTTGTACGTTAAATTGGTATTTTCCTCTTAACTGCTTAGAATGATTAAGTTCTTGGAGAACTTAATAGTTTTCTCCCTAGTCCCTATCTGTGTATTCTTTTCAACTGAAAACTGTTTGTACAGGTTAAATACTTACTGTAGTTTTCTTCCCCGTATTGTTAGCAATATCACCTATCTCTTACAGAACTATTCATGCCAAACTTCATATAGATATGAAAATTATAAATTTACTTATTGGCAACATTTTGGAAAGTAAGTTGGTAAAAAATAACTTGTCCAAAATATTGTTACCAAAAGGGTACATGACTGTAAATGACTCACATTACATTATGTATTCTATCTTATCCCCTTCCTCAACCTCCTGCCCTCTGCTCCATAATCTGAGATTAACTACTGATTAGTCAGTTCACGAAAATATAAACATATTGACTCATAAGTTTAAGTAAAATACAAAGTAGCTTATGACTGATTCCCTCTTGTGTGACTGATAGGAAGAGGAAAGCAGTATTAGGACGAACACATTTTTATTCATTGACAGTTATGAACATTTATATGAAGATAATTTTAGTTTTGAACTTTAAAATTAAAAGAAAAGTGAAAGTAAGTAATTAAACTTTGAAAAAAAGTACGCATGAATTGCTTCTCTATTTACTTGAATACTAGAGTCATATGAAAATCAGTGGGCATCACTTTCACATATGATTATATTGTGTATTCATTTACTCAACAAACATTCTGAAAGCAACATTATAGGCAAAGGCTTTCTGCTAAGTGCTGGGACACCAGGATGACTAAATCATAGCTTAGGTCTAAATGTCATTCCACTTTATGGAGGAGACAGGCATAAGAATAGATAATTACAGATCAAAGATCAATGACAGCAAAAGATGCACATTATGGTGTAAACCAGGGCAGACTTTGTTAGTAGTAGAAGAGCATAGGAGGAGAAGGAGGCACGATCTGGAAGAGGGTGAATTAAGTTCAGGGTGTACGTAACTTGATGTGTCTGTGGAATCTCCAGGCAAAATACCGCCCGGGCCCTGCACGTCTGGGCTGTAAGGTGTATTCTCAGGTGCATTCTCTGCTCTCCTGTCAGGGCAGCTGTGCCCTAGGATGGTTCCCAGGCTCCCCTGCCCAGTTGGCCTCCATCTGTATTTGATCAGGCACTGACAGAGGTTGGAGAATGGGAGGAAGAAAGCATCTAGGATATTTCTCCCCATCCTTGTGTATCTCAGTATATATTTCTGGCATTTGCCATTTCTCTTCCTTGTCTCCTGCTGACTGCAATTCAGGCTTGCCTGGGTTTCCACTCTCACTAGCCTCTAGCTTGCAGGGACAGTAGCTTCCTTCAGCTACCTCCCTAGGTCGGCTACCTCACTGCTAACTGCTTGGTTTCTCAGGAAGACCGGGAGTATGTAATAACTGTCAGGCATCAATCTCCTCTATTTTAAATACTCAGCGTGGTTTCCCTTTTCTTGGTTGGACACAAATACCTGGCACACATGAACTACTGGAGTCTGAATTCCAGGGAGTCCAGAGGGTAAATGTGGGTCTAATCAACATATAGATGAGAGGTGATGAGTTTATGCAGAGAGAGGATGTGCAAAATGATGGGTAGATGGGGGTGGGACCCTGGGGAAAATGGCGGCCAGTAAAAGAAAAGCAGTCTGTGAATGAATCTAAAGAAAAACTTTTAGTAGAACCAGAAAAATGTGATATCCACTCATTCACGAGGAACCTCAGGCATCATTCGCACGCAGCATTTGCCCGATGAGGTTTCCGAAGACAGATCGGGTCACCGGTTAGGTAACAGGACCCTATTTGAAATCCAAATATGGGTTTCCTATCTCTTCATCTACTGTCATTGTGACACCGTGCCATTAATCATTCTTCTTCATAGCAGGTGATTCGGCATCATTTTCCCGGGTCCCCGTCCCTCGCTCTTTTCTTGTGTGCTATTTGCACCTCAGCTTCTTTTCATGTACAACCTGTATATAGTATTATTTGTCTTCACAGGTAATTTTAAGGATTAAATGAGATAACACATGGAAAGTACTTGGAATAGTATAAAATAATTAAGATAGTTAAAATTAGTGACAGGAGGTTCATTTGAAGAAGGAGAACAGTGCTGTCAGATCTTATCACAATATTATGAAAGATAAGCTAGTCTGTTCACCTTACAAAAACTGAATATGTGTTTGCAGAAGTTCAGGATTTTTTTTTTTGCATTTTGTTGTACATTTATCATTTGTTTAATAATACCAAATTTAATTTCAAATGAGGTTTTCACGTTAGAAGTAAGTTCAATCATTATTTTTTTCTCTAAAATGATTTTTAAACCCTTAGTTTCTTCTTAAGAATTTCCATTTTAGGGGCGCCTGGGTGGCTCAGTCGGTTAAGCGTCCGACTTCGGCTCAGGTCATGATCTCACGATCCGTGAGTTCAAGCCCTGCATCAGGCTCTGGAGCCTGCTTCGGGTTCTGTGTCTCCTCTCTCTGCCTCTCTACCTCTCATGCTCTCTCTGTCTCTCTCAAAAATAAATAAACATTTAAAAAATAATAAAAAAAAAAGAATTTCCATTTAAGTGAAGTCTCATGTTTTATTTTCTATTTGCATGGTATTTTAACAATTTTTTTTTTTCAAATTCAACAAGTGATTTGTTTTTCCTGAGAAGGTCATTGGAGTCTCTCTCCAGTCATCCTCACTCTTTTTTCTCTTTAAAACATTCAGGACCCAAAATTACTTAAAGGTTAAATATAAACAAAGAAGTTGGGAAATGGTTAAATGAAATCACAAAATAACTCTACTTTAATAGAGAACAGAGAAAATGAGGCTGTACCTACGTAGTGCTTTCACCATCACTACTTAGAAATTTACATTTCTATTCAGAGAAAACCAAAGTCAAATGCTTGCGGTGTAACATGTAGATTCTACGAGCATCCAATATTGAAAATTTGAACTTACCTTCAGCGTCTGTTAGTCCCACTCCTACCCCTGGCTGTTTTACAGGCTCTTGCCCATTCTGCCCCATCTTCCCTCTGTTTAAAAAGAAAGTAAAAAGTCATGATCTCCTAAGTGCAAACGAGAAGACCAAGTTCACAAAAATACAATGACATTATATATTCAGACCCGAGATAAATTACTCGAATGGCAAACATAAAGACAGCAAATTGCTCCGCATCGTGTTAACTTTAAAATAGGGGCTTGTTTATTATTCCTACTTAGTCTGAACATCATACCTCGAAATTCAGTGTCTCATGTGTTGACTCATTTATCAAAGATCAGACTGTCATGAAATTTTCAAATTTTGTTTTAGAATTGGGGGCTTGTGTTTTTTCCCCACTTCTAACTTAAGAAGTGAAAAGGGTTTTTATATCTTTACACTTAGTTATGATAACCTATACAGGCCCTTTGGCGAAGAGGGAAAATCTGAAATAAATAACTTACACAAATAATATTGTAATGACACAGATTTTTATTTCACTTAGTGACTTTCAGATCCTGCCTATGTTTTCAGCTGTGTGTAGCATATGGGCTTTTGAAGTCAGACCTCCTGGTCTCTGCTTCTGGCTTCACTATTTCATGCTAGTGTCATCTAAGGTGAATCTACTTAATCTAGTGAATCTATTTCTCCTTTTGGAATATAAAGATAGTAACACTAGATCGCTCCTGGGTATGAGAAAATCACATGGAAAATGCACATAAAGTCCTTAACACAGTGCCTGAAACATCGTAAAATTCAATAAATAGAAAATATTAATAAGCATCACATAATGGCTTTAGAATTCAGCCGGAGTCTACTACTCTTGGAGTTTCAGCTTCGAACTTTCTGGAAGGCCAAATCAATGAAGAATTCATGATATTTTGAGCACTCTGTGTTCAGAATATTGATAATGTAACAGCCAAAACGCTATAGGCTACTTTGTATTTCTTCAGTCATAGAAAAAGCTACATGGCGTAGAAAAGATTCTGGAATTGTCTTTATATGTACTTACGTAATATGTTCTAAAAAGAGGAAATAAAATCCCTTAAGTGTTAAAATGGGTATTTGAACAAAAGAATGCCTTGATACTATACTTGCTAGGCAATAATTCTAAAAGTAGTATTTAGTAACAACTACTTCTTACTTTCACACAAAAAAATATTTGGTTTGTTGAACATGCTGAAAATGTAATTGTATTCATTTCTTAAGAATCCAATTACATCTTACTTGAAAACTGCTCTAAAGATCCTCTAACCATTTTACAGAAAAGGTTCTGTCCATCACGAAAGAGGAATAGACATAAAATCAGAAATCATTTTATGTTGAAAGCCATCACATTCTTCCATTATGACAATTCTAGGTCAGAGGTTTAAACACAAATTTTTATCAAGTGTGAAGGACCAAATACCTGCAAAAATGTTAGAAATCATATATATACCTGTATAAAGATAGATAGATAGATAGACAGATAGATAGATATAGTCTGCATCTGAATATATACAAAAAAGTTTTGATTAGGCAATGCACAAAACTTTAATTTGTGTAATTGCTTTATTGGGACTCAATAAAAATAGACAATAACTGAAAAAAAAAATTGACTCTGCTCTAGTCCAGTCAGAGAGAAAAGCTTCATAAGTCAGTAGCAATCTCACCGTGAGCAGTCACTATGACTAGCGGAGGGAACCCAAAAAATTTGTTGCTGAGTCAAGCTCAAACGAAACGGAAAACCGTTTTATCTGACAGATGAGAGTACTGAAGAAATTACTGCCCTATATATGCCTAGGTTTAACAAAATAATGAAAGTATTTAGTAACAGTAATAAAAATAAAGTTTTGGTAATTTTTTATTTGACCTCGAGTACTAGCTTTTGAATTTTAATGGTGATATTCAACTGCAGTCTTTGTTTCTAATGAAAACTGATTTTAACATTAGGTCCATAGGTTTAAGGATTAGAGGCATTTCTAAGATTATACAGAAATTTGTGTGGCATTGCAAAGCTAACTGAAATACGAAGGAAATGTGACTGTGGGTCCCATTTGAATGAATGTAATGAACATATGTCTGTACATTCATACATAATGAATGTGATGACTGTGGGTTATGCAAGGGATGCAATTTTTTTGAATTCCCAGGAAATAATCTTCATCTCAGAACATGCTGACTACAATTTATAATTTATATTTGTTAATCACAAAATAGTTATTAAACTCTTTTTAAAATTTTATTTTTATTTAAGTTTATTTATTTATTTTGAGAGAGAGAGAGAGAGAGAGAGAGAGAGAGAAGAGAGAGAGAGAGAGAGAGGAGAGAGGAGAGAGTCCTAAGCAGGCTCCACACCATCAGCACGGAGCCTGATGCGAGGCTTGAACTCATGAACCCTGAGATCATAACCTGAGCCAAGAGTCAGAAGGTTAACTGACTGAACACCCAGGCACCCACAAATAGTTACGAAACTCTTATGTTAGCCTAAGCAATAATTGTGTTAGACACAGAAGAGTGTATAAAAGAAATACCAAATACAGCTTCTTACGTATATCCTGTAATGCTTTAGAAGAGAGAATTTTTCTTTGTGCTCGTATGGCAAAACAATAGTGTCCTAGGCAGTTTTTAAAGGCTCTGATTTATAAGAGAACAGGGAAATGGGAAAAACAAAACTGGAACGTGGCATATATGTAAAAACACATAATCTATTTCTACTTCAGATATTCAAATATTGAAGAAATAACGTGGTTTTTCTCTGGAAGTTATAACTTCATCAGCAGTGTTAAATTATTTTGAAATGTAAGGATAAATTGGAAGTATATTAAGTGATGTGTGGTTAAAAAATTACAAATTCATATGACATTCATAGCCTAGAGAGAGAAATGTAATGAATTTGCTGACATTTTCTTCCAACTGGATCATCAGAGGCAGAGAACTAATGAGATCAGACTCCTTTTAGAAATAATTTCCAGGGGCACCTGGGTGGCTCAGTTGGTTGAGCGTCCAACTTCAGCTCAGGTCATGATCTCACAGTTTGTGAGTTCGAGCCCCGCGTCAGGCCCTGTGCTGACAGCTGGGAGCCTGGATCCTGCTTCTGATTCTGTGTCTCCCTCTCTCTCTGCCCCTCCCCCGCTCATGCTCTGTCTCTCTCTCTCTCTCTCTCTCAAAAATGAATAAATGTTTAAAAAAAGTTAAAAAAAAGAAATAATTTCCAATAAAAAAAGAACTGATTAAACATAAATAACTATTGAATCCATAGCCTAAGTATAAAAAAAAGGCAAAAGATATGGACAAGTGATCCAATAAATTTAAAAAATTGAAGTTGGAAAAATATAACTTGCAAATCACAAAATAAACCCACTTCTTACTGTACGAACCCATGTCCCCATTATTTTGCTTTTGTAAGTTGAGCCAATATCTAAATATTAGAACTATTCTGGAGACTAAAAGGAAAGATTTATGAAAACCTTGACATTAAAACAAAGAGAAATCGAATTTCCGCTCCCAGAAATGGCCACGCTCAACGTGGAGAAAACGAAGGAGATCCTTTAACCAGGGTCCAGATCAGGGGTCTGCAAAGTCTGTAAAGGACCAGAGAGCAAATGATTTGAATGGTCTCTGTTGCAACTGTACTCAAGTCGGCCTCTACAGCGCAGAAGAAGTACCGGGCAACACATAAGCGAATGGGTGTGGCTTCCAATAAAACTTTATTTGTGGACGCTGAAAGTTCAATTCGTATAATTGTCATGTGTCACAAAGTGCTATTCTTCTTCTCCTTCTCCTTTTTTCTAAACATTTAAAAATGCAAAGTTTTAGTTCACAGGCCTTACAAAACCAAGTGGCAGGCTAGATTCACCGGGACCTAGATCCTGGAGATGTGTGACCCAAAGACGTTCTTGAGAACCCAGAAAACTAGTTGTCGGGGAGGAGAAGGAAAGGACTGAGGCTGAGATTTTGATATTGAAACAGATATAACCTACATACGTGTCTTAGATACTGCTAATCTTTGCCACCTCCATGACTAAACCCAGGGTAACGCGTTCTGAACACAACCTGTTTTCATTTTGCATTCAGTTTATGGTATCATCTTCTTGAGGCTTCACCTGTTACAAATGAACTTTAATCCAAGATTACCTACTGAAGACCTATGTATTGCTTGATATTTGTTCTAGAAAATAGGAAAACGCTTCAAAATCTTCCACTTTAACTGTGGTAAGATTTATCATTGAAAAGTCTATATGAGGAACCCAATAGTTTACCTATTTCAAACATGATATATGAGCTTTTAAAATATGTTTAAATCTGCTTTGGTTCAAAGTCAATTAATCTAAGTTTATCTCAAATACCACTAACGTTTGTGTTTGGTCATTGTATGATTAAAGCCTCAAGCCACTAGTAGGGCTGGACTTAATTTAGTTATTATTTTAGCAGGTTTTTTTGTTTTGTTTTTGTTTTTGTTTTTGTTTTTACTAAGTACAGATTGTACTTATTAAACAGTCCCGGAAGTGACCAGCATTCATCCTTGGAATTAACTAAATGAATCCAACCTTTCCTGAAGAGTCTCTTTTCTACGTAGGCACACACAGCTGAAGTGTTTCAGGGACAGTGACTCAGAACTGGATAATTATCTACTTATTTCCCGTTAAGTGTTAAGAAAAGCTTACTCATGATGCTGTTAACTTTGTAGTGGGGAAAAAAAAAAAGCAAGAAAGCATAAAACCCACTTACATCCTTGGAATAGGAAATAGATTAGTCTCCCCTGCAGTGCCGCTGCTTCCTTCACTGTCCACGCTGTACCCGCTGCCAAAGCTGCTGCCCGAGGAGCCGGTAGACACGGAGCTTTCTGCGGGGCGGTGATTGGTAGGCTTTGCTGCATGGTGTGGGAAGAGTCAACACCACAGTCAATCCATGAAACTCCCAGCGATCTCCAAATGCACAACTCTACGTTTTCTTCATTGACATGGATAACGACACAGCTCTAGCAAGAACTCCACACTTCTTCACCTGCCTTTCAATTTCTTTCCCTTAACCAATAACGTGCTGTGGTAACACTAAGTACTTGCATATTTTCATTGGAGATAAAGAAAAAAAAGCCCCTCAATGATGTCTCGACTTAAACCATCAGATGTTTCGAATGAGTTACATAGTAACTGTACCATGACTGTTATTATTGTTTCTACTTGTGGCTTATTTGTACAGTATTGCAATAATGACAAACAAATAAGAATTTTGACTATTTCATGGAGAAAGGAGTTTAGAAAGACTTGGGTTGATAGAAATAGCAGAGTAAGGGAAAATTGCTTATTTTCCAGATTAACCAATAATCTGTCTTTCTCCTGAGAAGTAAAGATGCAGAGTAGAACAGATGATTTCAAGAAGAGGTTGGAGAATTCTGTGCTTGTTTCTGTGTATCTCTAACAACTGTCTCTAGCGGGTTTGTAGATTTGAAGACCTTTGTTTTCCCTTCGGCATTTCTTCATTTATGATTGGGACTTGTTTCAAAAACTCCTTGAGTTTGATCTTGTGGATACAGGAATCCTTATTCCCACAGAAACATTCTAATTTTGTGTTGTATAATGCAGTGGGAGCTTAGTACCAAGACTGTTAGTGGAGTTCTAGGTTAGAGGAGATTTGGGGGGGGGGGGGAATTTTGATGCAAAAAAATAAATAAATAAACAGAAGAGAAGGCAAGTGGTTCCTCTTTTATGGAGAGAAGATTTTCTAGGCAAATTTTAAAAATTATTATGTCTCCTGCCACATGGTCAGAATATAAGAGCATGAGCTTTGATCATACGGACGGGATTTGGAATCCTAGCTCATTCTGGAGTAAACTTAAAAGGTCTCAGCTTTTGCATTGGATAATAATGGGTCAGTAATACATATCTCGACTCATAAGATTGTGACCATGAGGAGTGAAATGAAGCAGGACTTCGGTTACTTTCTCTCCCTCATCTTGTGATTTTATTTGCCATACCCCCAACCTCTTCCTCAGGGTTTTCCTATCAATTGCTGCTCCCTAGTGTCTTCGAGTATACCTAGTCCCTGACAATGACTTTGCCTTGATTCACATTCTAAGGTAGAAAAATACTTAGAGTCTCTTTCTTCCATAAATACATCCCCGTTCAATCAGGAGTTTCTTAAGCAGTTGGATAGATCCACACTACTGGGTGAATTGTGGATACTCATGTAATGATTCTCAGATACCTACATTTTTATTAAAGAGATGTATACAAACACAGTGACTCTCAATCTGGTGGGATTTTAGTCAAACCAATATATCCAAATGAAGTGAAAAATATAGACATTGTGAGGGAAACCTCTTGAGGACAGGAAATACACCATCAAGGTAACCAGGAACAAATCTTACAAAGGTTCTCCCCAATCGCCACCACTTCTTCCATTTTGGGACAACAGATTCTCTAAAGCCATCAGAAATTGTTATAATATATATTCCAGTGATAGCACTTTCTCAGAATAAGGAAATAAGGAAGAAATGCTTGTCAATAATATATCAGGCGTCTATAAATTGGGAATAGCTATTTAGAAAAAGTCTTGAATATTGTTAAATAGCCAGTCACCAATGAATTAATAGTACCCGATAGAAGTAGATTTGAGGAAACGGAATGATAGTTATAATGCTTGATATTTTCTTCAACTTATGTAGAAGAAACCCAGATGGTGTATTTAGTGTGAACTTAGAACTTTTTAAAAGGGTAACAAAAAATATAAAGGATATAGGACTATGAGATAAAATTATGAATTTTTGTAAAGTAAATTAAACTGTATAGTCAACCACATGATGAGTCAGATTAGTCAACTGGTTGTAAACAAAGGAAAGATGCCATACTTTTTGACTAGCATTACATAATCCAGTCGAGGCTATTATTAATATTTTTTAGTGTGATATTGAATGGAACACTTTAATTTCAACAACCGGAAAATCTCTATATACTATTTCCAAAACAACCCTTAATTAATATGCAGTAATTTTTAAATCCATTTATTTTTACTAGATTAAAACAATTTTCAACCAAGAGCAATCTCACAATGTACCAAAATAGCTATTATAGCAAGACTGTCTTATTTACATTTCAAAATATTCAATCTTTTCTTTGTGAGCTTTGATTTTACCTGATGCAATTTCTAGTTCTATTCCTCTTCTGGGAAATTTGAGATGTGTACAGAATGTGAAACAACAAAATAAGAAGAAAGGAACAAGGCTAGAAATAAATTTAAGGAAAGAGTTTTTCATCTTGTCTAGGTGAATAGAAATCTCATTTGGAAAGCCTGTGCAAGTGCTATAGATTTACATGCAAACAAATAATATTTTATAAGAAATATAAAAAGAAAGAAAACCAAATGTAGAGAACATATACATATATTGGAATAAGTCTAAGTCTACCGAACGTATTTGCAAAACACAATTATGCGTAAGTTTGAGTCTAAAAACATTTCGGGCAGTTAGACATTAGGTGAATAATTTAATGAAATCGAGATGTTTGGCATTACCTTAAAAACACACCTGGTGCTTTTATTCTTAACCTGGTAGGTAAGTGTAGGGTACAGAGAGTCTGACATTTGGTAGTTTCTAAAAATGAACTCAATGAAAAATGTAGAAGAGACCTCTGCTTTATACTGGGCTCTATCTACAGAGCATAAAATGCAGTCAACCATACAGAAATGCAGACATTTTGATCAACGGGTACTAAGAATCCAAGTATTTTAATAGTTCCTTATCAGATGCTTGAAACAGTGAGTATATTTACTAATTTCTTTCTCTCAAAACAGTCTCCAAATAAAAATATATCAATTCTGTTACACTGAGCTAAACCTGCATTACCTGAAACATTTTGATGAATAAAGTGCTTTTACGATTTAATATCAGAGGCTAGAGCTTCTGTGATTTCAAGAAATCTCATGATTTTAGTCACATTCTTTAGTTGGCCTCTCAAAGTCCTTTATCATCTGCTTCTTTCCAAATGTATCTCCCATCGTTCTCCTTTGTATGCTTTTCCTGGAAGCCCACTTAGACCACACACTCTGGCTCCCTTTGGTTTGGATTTTTTTTTTCCTCCTGAGCGGTTGCTGGGCCCTTTCTCTTTGTTATGCTTTTCTCTGCCCGTCACTTTCTCATACCTAAATTATACTTGTCAGTAAAGGCCCAGCTCAGATTGCACCTGCTCCGTGTATTTTCCTCATCTTCCCAACCAGAAGCGAACTCTTCTATATCCATACTCACAAAGCACAAGATCACAGGTCTGTTATTGGCAATTACCACTTTCTATCTTTGGCTGTATTTGTTACTTTCAGGATGTTGGAGGCCGAGCCTGTGTTTTCTCCATGGTAGCCTTCTTAAAAGCTTATGCTGGAACTATGCTGAGGCAACATTTAATGAAATAATAATGAAAAAATTAATAATTCTTTCCCTTAACTACATAACCATCTGAATGATTTAGTAGATATTTTACTTTTTATCCAGCTGTGTGCTCTATGCAAATCATAAATCTCTTACGAACTGCACCGCTTAATGTGGGAGGATTTTTTCCTTCATGTTTTGTCAAGGAAACTTTGGGCAATGCATTTTTTTTTTGTAGCTTTAGAAACAGAGATGCAAATTAATCTATCGTGCTGTATATAGAAAAACACAATCACTCAACTAGATGTTTTCCCAATCCTTCCAAAAGTGGCTTCATTGAAAGAAATATTTAATGATAAGATTCTAAACACGGGAGCACGAAGTTTGGTGAATTTCAAAGAAAGAGTTCATAACAGAACACGGCTATTTTATCAATGTATTTAGATTGGGAACCACCAGAGGGTGTTATCACAGACATTAGTACTTGTGCTGGCTCTACTAAATCTTGATGTACAGACAGCTGGAGAATTCTGGTTTCTATTTAAATATAAATATATTTTAAACCAATGCCATTTTTAAACAATATTTTAGAATATTAAAACAAATATGACATTCCATAGTTTTATGATCAAAATGAACAATTTGAAAACATTCTACCTTTGCTTTCTTCTTCTCTTTTAATCAGCGTGTCAGAGAGCATGGACCTATTATGCTTGACTATATTATGTGCCTGTGTCTTACACATGAGAAATGTTTATTTTACAGAGGAACTGAGATTTATTTAATAATAAAATGGATATCTGGAGCCTACATTTTTGTGTCTACTGTCTTTTTAAACTCCAAATTTCACTGTCAAGTACCAACAAGGAGAAAGAATATACCACATAAACAGATGATGGAATAAGCCCACTCCTGTGAGAAGGTTCCTGTACCCTAGAGGAATAAATCCTAGAGTTTTAAATCATTTCTGCTATTCAGTTATTGAGGGGGCATTTCAACTAAACATATTTTATCTTCTGTGAGGCAGTTCAATCTGTTTTAAATTATTTTTTGACCTCTTCATTTTCTTCAGATGCTAGATGGTTAGACATCATTTTGTTTTATTACTCCACTGTGGCTAACCTTAATTAAACCTGGTAGTGTTTTTTTGACTGCACATCTGTCTTCAATTAGTTTGCTCTGTTGGACACCCCCCCCCCCCTTCAACTATACCTAAAAATGCAGAACTATCACTGTACCTACCACACGATGGCAGCACTGTGCTCACAGTCCGTGGGTCAGAATTGTAGCCTTGACTTTATATAATTGTGGACCCAAGGAAATTAAAAAGCTGGTAAGGACTCTAGAGATAGTCCCCTCCAGAACCATCATTGCGCCTTTAGAAAACCTAAGCCCTGAAAAGATTGATTTGTTCCACGTCACACACTAATTAATGAGAGAAAGAGAGTAAAAACTAAAAAGGGCTAATCCACTTTTCTATCATATTCAATTGTCTCAGGCTGAGGTTGTGAGCTCCCTGCCTACCTCAGGGTCAGTGCTTGGGATGCAGTAGATGGCCTTGCTGCCTGTGATGTTCTGTCACTGGTTTTATGTCCTTGGTCCAACTCACAGTTATATCCAAATATTTTAGGAATCATTTCTAATGGTAGTCTAGAATTTCCCAAATTACTTGGTTGACACAGTATTAATATTATCTTCATAGATATAGTCTATAGGATGTGTGGAGTTAAGAGAACACAGTCAATAGTTATTTTGTTTTTTCCAGCAGTTTAATGACGGAACTGACGTATTTAGAGTGCATATAGTGCACTTTTGCTAGCTTTACCTTGGCGGGACATTACTTTGCTGACCTTTTCTACTTTCTCCCCACTGCCTATCTTTTGCTCTATTTCTCTATCTATTATTATTGCTGTTGTTTTTCTGATTGTTATTTTTACTAATGAGATTTTGCAGTTTTATCTCGTTCGTTGCTTTGCTTTGCATGCGAACCTGAAAAGGTCAGGTTTTAAGTTCCATTGTTACCAGCATTATTTGTTAGGTTTTCCCTTGAATTAGGTCCAGTCACATTTTTTATGTTCCCTCTGACAGATTAGGAGTATTAAGATGACATGTGGCATCGTACAAGGAGTTTAGAAATTTAATATTTTTAATGTTACCTCAGTATATTCATTATCTGATTTGGAAAAATTCTAAAGAACCCAGCCCCCACCCCAAATAGGATAGGTAGTTTCAATGCAGCTATTTGTAGGAGCTTCCACATACTTCCAAGTTACAAGTTCTTACAAACGAAAGGCTGAAAATGGATAACTCAGACTTCTATGGGTCATTTGTTTAAAATGACAGATTACTGATATATAACAAACCATGAAAAATGGAATGTTTTCCTTACAAAAATCACAGTCTGTCCCTTAAGATAGTCCATATTCATTTAGTATCTTCTTTCAGAGAGGAAGGAGATGCGATGCCTCTTAGCTATTAAGTCCCAGGAAAGATAGTAAAGCTTAGCCATGTTTGCCCTCTTCCTTCTCCACCCACATTGGCCTTATGACTGGATTTCCAAGACATATCAATATAATCAATTCAGTCTGTTTTTAGCTAATGCTATCACTAATTTGCAGGTGTTTTCCATACTTACTAATCATTCATTCTCTAGCATTAATAGGATTAATGATTACTTTTGGAAACAGAAGTATAGTAGGTAACTTCAATATAACAGTGTTTGGAAATGAGAGTAAAGCTCAGCTAATAATATCATACGATTTTTTTCTTACATAAATATATGTGATGGCTTAGTATGCTATAGCTTTTGTATTTTTGCTAGAATGTTGCCTTTTGAGTGCGTCTTCCTTTTATAAGGTTTTTGGCTCAGAACTATTTTTAGAAGAAATAAAATATTTAACTGTTTAATATTTAAATTAAATACATTAAATTCACATCAACTTTTTAATATTTAAAATAAGTACAATTCAAGTGAGGACCAAAATATCCTAGTAAATAATGGAAAAATGTTCAATCAAGATATCATAAATGAAAATTTTAAAAATTACTTGACCTGTAATAAATTTAGGCTATAATTCTAGCTGTGTCCATAGAGATGGAATCGACAAAGAAATTATTAAGTACCAAGTTTTGGTTTTGCGCTAAAATATGCTAACATAATTGTTATGTTTTTTATCTTTAAAAAATCATATTTGGAAAGGAGAATTATATTTGGGAAAGATTCAAGATCTGAATTAAGTTCTCAAGAGCAACTCTTAATTTTTCAATATCCATTTAATTCTGCTTTGAAATGCCAATATTCTCTCTCTCACAGTTGGCTTGCAAAACATGCAGGATTGTTTGAGTGGAAAGTAATTGAAAAATAATTAGTTTTGAAAATGTTCTTACATAATCCTCAAATTGATAACTTAGATCATGAATACTTAGATAACAAGAATATCATCTTTATATGGAATCCAAATAGTTTGATTTATATAAAACTTTTGCCTAAAGCAGTCTGATTTATATGACTAACGTTACAACAAACACTATTGTTTTGTATATCATTCAAATGTAGTCAATAAGCCATAGAATAAAGAGGAGTTTGGAGAATTATTTGATCAATGCGTATCTAGTCCTATGGGAACTAACCTCTCTAGTTAATTTCATTACCTTCTCTCTACCTTCTCCAAATAGATCATTTTCAAATACTTTCTTTCCTCCCTACAGTTAGCTATATCCCAGCAGACTGTAAAGATTATTAGTGAGAACGAGAGCCAGGACAAATAAAAATGTAATTAATTATAGTTCCAGATGTTTCTAAACACAAGGATGTTTGGTTGAATATAAACTTACGTCAATGACTATGCAATTTTTTCTTTTTCAATCTCATTTGAGCCAAACTCATGCTTTTTTCATTCTTCATAATTCTTCCCAGATATCTAATTGGTTATTCAATAAATATTACCAGGAATGGGGGATTCCCTGGGATAGTTATTTTCATCTGTTTTGTTCACTGTAGTATCACTAACACTTTGAAGAGGTTCTGGAACATAACACTCATTTAAAAAAGTATATGTGAGTGTGCATAAATGATGTAATATATATATATATATAATTCAGATAATATTTTCTAAAAATGATAAATATTTTCAGAATTCTTTTTTAACTTTAATTATTTAAAAACACATTAAATCCTTGAAAATTAAGAATCAAGAAATGGGTTAAGAGATAAAGAACTTAATTTTTTTCTCAAATTTGAATCAAATTTGAATCAAAATTGATCATCTTCAGTTTTTCTGACACCAACAAAATTAATTTGAACTATATAAGACCAGTAATATAGATGATACAAAAGAAGATAAAAGGAAACAATTTATAAACAATTGTTCCAATAAACTTTTTGTTTGAGATAAGGATGCAAATAAAATTTAATCTACCTGTGTAATACTCCCTCCGACTCTACCTTAGGTTAGCAACAGCTTGATTAGAGGCAACTTACCAGCAAATTTTGAAAGTAGGAAGTAACAAATATGGATATACATTCATAATTTAACCGAAATCAAGCTCAATAAAATAGTGTAAATATAAAATGAAAAATTGTCATATGTCAATCTTAATTATAAATTAACATAAGTGACAAAGGAAAGAAGGGATTCTGAAGTATAAGAGATATAAAGCATAGAAAATTCAGAGACAAATATGATAATTCTCTTTTAGAAGAAAACTCCAGTCACCCACTATCTTTGGCTCCTGGAAAAATTATGATTCTGCATAGGGATAGATGAGTGGCTCTTAAACGTTTTGATCCCAAGAGTGCTTTTACATTCTTAAAAAATATTTAAGTTCTCAAAGAACTTCATTTTATGTGAATTATATCTATCACTATTTATCATATTCAAAATAAAGAAAACTTTAAAAGAAACAGTAGACAGGCACATATTCTATTAGCCTTCAAAACCATGATGTCATCATACCTCATGCAAATGCAGGAAAACCCCACAGTTACATGAGAAAGAATGAGAGGGGAAAAGACAAATAACATCTAATATTCTTGTATTTGACCTTGTAACCCCCTGAAAGTGCCCCTAGGACACACATGGGGAAATCACTGGTCTAGATCTGCCATAAGAAACATGAAGTACAGACCATGAAAACGAGAAGAACCCAATTAGCATCAGCTATTTTTGACAGTCATCTTAAACCACTATGCACATGGCAATTATTCTACGGTAACTTTCATTTTTTATTTTATGCTTCTACTGAAAAATACCAAGCCTTTAGGAAAGTGAGCCTTTCCAAAGAAGATTTATTCTTTTTATCCTCTCTAGCTTTGGAACTTGTTCAATCCAGAACTTCACAACTGTACAGAGTAGGAATGAATTAAAAACTATAGCTATCAAAAAATGATGCTTGTCTGTTACATTTTTGCCTAAAAAGAAACCTTTATGGTATGCAGAAACCTACAATAAATAATGATATTTTGCAGGCATAAAATTATGCACATTCTTCCAAAAAACGTTTTCTCTACATGAAGACTTTAATTTTCTGGTACGTCGATAGTTGGATGAAGCCAAAAGAATGATTCAATAGCTATTTACTTTATGAAATGTCCTCCGTAGTGAGAATGCTCTACAACAAACTAAAAGTATGTAATAGATACATAGAGAAAAAAAAGTTTCAAATACATATATATATATATATATATATTTACCCACTTTTTATATCTCTTTGTATAGATTCCAAATTCATTTTATATAAAGAGTTGGATAAAATTATAATGTGACCTATAGAACTTCAAATAATGTGGTTTGAGTTTGAAATACGTTCATGAGGAAAAGTGGATTTTGTTCCTGTGCTCTTTCAAGAATAAATATAGCAGAGGGGCTCAGTCTGTTCAGCATCCAACTTTGGCTCAGGTCATAATCTCATGATTTGCGAGCTCAAGCCAGCATCAGGCTCTCTGCTGTCAGCACAGAGCTGGCTTTGGATCCTCTGTTCCCCTCTCTATTGGCCTCTACTCTGTCTTCTCTCTCTCTCTGAAATAAACATTAAAAAAAAAAAGAAAGAATAAATATGGCAGAAATTACAACCCAATGTTTTTCTTATGTTTTTTTAAAAAGGGTCCCGTGCTCCTGACTAAGTATTTTCTTCTTAAACATTTATGTTTTTGTTTGATTTGTAATATCAATATTTTGATGAGATACTGTTCAAGTTACTAATTTAATTAATTTTTATCCTTCAGTATCTTTACAGAAATCTTTGCCTTTCAGTATCTTAAAATACACCGAGGTATAAAGCTATGGTTATCTACATTAATCCTATTCACATATCTAAACGACTCAACACCCCAATCAAAATTCTGCATTTCTGATACAGTATGTTTTCATTTAAAATCAGTAAGTATTTCTTTTGGCTCCTCAAGGATTAATTGTATATTTACATATTCAACACAGCAATGAAATAAAAAGAAAAGAGGGTATTTCCAGAGCCTGGCTCAGTACACATTCCTTTCATCCTATCCCATTCACTAATTCCACCCCCCACTTCCCAATTATCTTGCACAATGGAGAATGGGTGAAAGATCATGGTTTTAGATAATGTAATACATGCGGATGAAAAGTGGAAAAAACCAAGTAATTCATGGATAGGTATCTGGATTTAGGCAAGACTGTCACGTAGCCAGATGGTGCTTTGGCATTCCTCTGCCTCTCCTTAGGTGGCATTTCCCGTGATTCCATGATCCCTCCTACCCAGGTGATAACACCCCCAGCCCCATGCTCATATTGTACCCTCTGTCCAAGGTCCCGCACTGTGTCCCCATCAGCCTTCTCATGCTTCATGCTTCTCATTTCTTTCCTCCATCAGCATTTACTTGCCTGTCTCATTTCCTCAGGGTCCTGCTCCCTGGTGGTAATTTGATAAATTAACTTTTTGAAAATAATTTCTTCAAGCCTAAGTAGTTTGCATTTAAAAAATTAAGTTTAACTTTGTTAAAGATGTGTCATAAGTAGCATTTGAGGGACTGTGGCATGTTACAATTAGATCATGTATTATTAGTCACATCCAATTATATAGGCCCAGAGCGACATCATTTGACTAAGGTGCAGCAGTACTGAAATTAAGTTTGATACCTAGATGGGCCATTTGGTCTTGGAATTCATGGCAGATGAAATGGACATATAAATCCCCAGTGTGAACCAGACATGTGGATGGCTCAGTGCAAACCCATAGCAATTACTGGAAAAGAACAAAAGTACCCAGTGATGGTAGATCAGCGGATTCATCTTTGTGAATAAATATCCATAACCAAGAGACCGTGTCTCATGGTCAGGGCTATACATTTACTCTCTGTGACTCTGCATGTATAGCAGAGAGATTTCTGGCAATAAATGTCAAATAACTACTGAAAGAGTAGAAAATGCATCATCAATCATTCTACGAAAATCTGGCATCTCTTAAATAAAACAAAACTTTAGAAGAGCATTTTGATCTTTACAGACAACAAGGAAAACCCTCACCCCCAGAGAAATAAGCACAGAACTTTGAAAGCTGAAATTATACAATTTGATCCCCTCAGATTTTGTTGGATGTTTGCTGTGTTCACATCATTACAGTTTCAATTTTGTTTCCATTGTAAACTACCCAAAGTTGTATTCCAGCTTTTTTACATGAACACATTGAAATGAGGAATGCAAATCTGTTTTTATTAACCTCTTACATACGTGAATGAAGACTTCACTTCCCAATGAACTCACTTTGATTTCTCTTCTGATTTCTCCTTGACTTCCTTTTGGACCCTGTCCTTCCCAGAAACAGAGAATGCTAAATTCTTTCTGACCAAAAGGAACCATCAACCTCCAGTCAGAAGAGAATGGGACACTGATTAGCTACCACCTTCTGTAACCAACAATCCCTTCTACTCCCAGTGCCCACCCAGCTTCCCAGCCCAGCCACCCCCTGCCACTTGCCCAAGAGAGCACCTCCCACAGAGTGATGGCTTAGTAAGAGTTCACCACGGCAACGTGCAGATATGAAACTCTTCTTTGACAGCTGCTGAAAGTGAGCCTGACTGAAAGCGGAGTTTCCAGCAGTGAGGTCTGTGGAAGTAGGTTTCAGGCTATTCTCCTATAACTCGGCCACACTTAGGAATGCTTAATCTTAATTCCCTTGCACAATTTACTCCATGGTTCATCTGCTCCCCTAACCTCTCCAACCCATTCCAGTGGCCCTTAACTCATTGCCTGGGGTGGAGGGACATTTCTCCTCAGCCTGTAGTACTGGTTCTAAAGTTACAACTCACCTAAAATCTTAGTAGCAAGCAAAAATAGCTCAGAAATTTCAAAATGCACTTAAAATGTGATATATTTGGGGTCAACTAAGTTCATGTTTAAGGTTTAAGGAATGCTTCCATTTGTTTTAGTTTGAGCATGGCTTAGAGAAAACTGTTTTCTAAAACTCTGCTCTTTGGTTGCTCCCACCTTCTGAAATGGCACAGCTTGTGTTCAGCCAAACCAACTGGCTTGGAAAAAAAAAAAAAAAAAACCAAACCTTTGCAGGGATTTCTAAACACAAAAGAGTTGTTTAGGCATCAGGATTATCTGGCGCAATCTGTCTAATCTTTCTCTTCAGGTTTCCCAGCGTGCACCTAAACCCTGGAGGGAGAAAGTTCTCTCTGGCTCACTCCATAATTCTTGCTTGACCCATATTTTATGCTACTCCAAGCAAAAATCTGCTGAGAGGCTCACAATATATATATACACACACACACACACACACACACACACACATTTGAACGGCTCTTTAGGGACGATTTTGTCACCCTTGATAGAAACGATTACAGATGTACACAGAGCCTTACAGACTCTGCTTACTGCCACACTGGGCTTATGCATGACAGGGTTTTATTTCCTTGTTTGTGGCAGCTTCACTCCTGGCCTTCAGAAAAGAGGGTCATGTAGGTACAGTAAGTCTAAATTGTACTCTGCCATCATTTCTAGCAAACTCTAATCATTTGTAAGAAGTGGAACAATAAATAACATATATGTAAATGACAATTGTTTTATTGAAAGAAGAGTTTGATTTCAAAGGAGACAGAGTATTAAAAAAGCAAAGGTTTAGGCCTCGTAGCAAAGGTCAGGTTGCCAATTCTAGGAATTTCTGGGTGTGTATTCTACCCGTGATCCTAGCCATCTCTCTGACTGCTCACTCAGAAGAAAGGGATAAGGTGATCTTCAGTGAAGACCTCATCTACTAGGTGTGATCAAATGAGAAGATGGCTGACAACATACTTGGTATAATGTGAAGAACTATTCAAATGAAGGGCAGGATTATCAGAAAGCAGATGGGACTATATGGACTCCATTGTGAGGTTTGAAATGGAAGGCTTTTATCTGAACACTTAAAATTAATAATACTTATGTATGCGGTTAGAGAATAGGAACCCGTTGGCTCTTTGTACGTTTACATCTCAGACCAGTTTTTCTAAGCTTTCAACTAATGGCACAGCATTTTATATAATTTGATCCTATAGCATGTTTACCACCAGTTGTTTGGCAAAATGCATGGCTGAATTATATTCTTGGTGCATTTACGGTAGCAGGGAAATAATTATGTTTCACAAAATAGACACTTTCTTTATCATCTGCTAATACAAAATTAAACAAGAAATGTTCACCACGGCATGTTATCTTGATTATTTCAGTACAGAATGACTTCAGTATTCAGTCACGGCACCTTAAATGTATATGAATATCTGTTACAGCATTATTCAAATAAAGGGAACTAAAAGCATTTTGCTATAGATTTTAACCATATCTAGAAAAAACTCAGACAAAATATTCTATAGCAATACTTATATCATGATCATTAAAAATAGAGTGTGAAATAAGGGAAGCATTTGACTACTGTGACCTTTATCATTATGGACTATCTGAAGTAAGAAAATGAGTAACATTAAGAAATCCACTGAACTTATCTGATGGAAGAAAAAGTCACAGGTGGGATTTTAAGTACTTTTGGAAAGTACTGGTAAGCTAAGTAGAAAAGGGTAACCGTGCAGAGGTGATAATTACCAGGCTAATTTAGAAAACATCACTATGTTTTATGCCACAGGTACTTTCCACTGTCCCAAAATATCTGATTCGTTGGAACAAGAACCTATTATAAATTTTGGTTTTCAGAGAATAAAGAGGAATGCAATAGGAAAGTATAAGGCTTGATTTTAATTTGGTGACAAGTAGAGAATCATAAAATCAAGTACTTTAGGGCTAGAAGGGACATAACGGAGCACTAGTATCCTATTAAAAAAAAACCTTCATTTTACCAATGTTTTTGAACTAAATTCAAAGACAATTTTATAGTCGCCCTCATTTGATTTTTGTCACTGGCAGTAGCACTCTTTCTTGGGAAAAACTGCTGGAATGCTGGGGTCAGGTTAGGGATGGATGCAAACTTGCTTTCCTTTCTGAACACAGCTTTCTGGAATCAAGTTTACATACACCCACCCACCCAGAGCGAGGGCTCATGGGATTTGTCTTCCTCCAAACAGAAACCTGGGAAGACCGCAGAGTAGATCAGATGTTCGAGCAAGACATAGCAGAAGTATCACTGAGCAGCCCAGCCCCTATCACTTACTTACATGTTTATGTACGCTTGGTGCTTATTTAGCAGTAATTTTCCATCTAGCTAATAATGTTTCAGACATAAAACTTTGTTCTGCTCCCCACATGGTCTATCATTAGAGATCTCACTAGCAATGGAACAAGAACTATAAATACTCTATTGCAAGGAATCAAATGAGAAAGCAAAAACTGACACACTCATTTTAAGCTGCATCATATAACAATGGCTCAGAACCCAGTAGTTTATGAATGAAATAAAGATACTTTATTTATTACACAGGCACTTGGATATTCACATGCCCAACACATCTGATACACTTAACAACTATGGAAACATGAGTGGAAAATCTCTGTTTGTAGGATCAAGAGAGAACTTTCACCATGTAAAGGTGAATTAGTGCATTAACAATTTTTCCCTTACTTTCCTCTAAGAATTTCCAAAATCCACTGAATGTTTAAAAAGTTACACTTGAAATAATATGCAACAGACACTGATCTACATTCCAACTGGTATGCTAGTTCGAATTTTGAGCAGTTTAAACTTTTATCACAATGCAACATATTTATAGTCATGCTTGAACAGATTAGGTTAGTAGCATGCATTCCATTCTGCAATATGAATATTGTTAATCTATTTCCCAACAGAAGTCAAAAGATGCCCAGTGCATAGAAAAATACAAATCACCGTAGTCAATATATCATGGGACTGATTTTGGGACTTACACAGCGACAAGGAAGTCCTGAAATGCCATGCCCACAAAAGCACATTAAAAAGGGGATAAACATATTTTATCAGACAATGTCTAAAAATTAAAAGAGGAAGGCTTTAAATTTGGGGGATGTTCTCGCTGTGTGCTTTGAATAGCGCCTTTCTGCTCACCTCCTTCTGGCTTGACTGGTCCATCAGACATCACCTTCCTGAGGGCTAGCTGGCTTTGGTCTTGGTTGCCATTGGCTGGTGGAGGCAGATTATCAGACTGAGTTCTTTGAATGGGGAGGATTCCTGCTATGCTGTGTCTGTGCTGCTTCCTGGCATGATTAGACTGACCGCTTTTATGTGCTGCTGTGGCAGTGTGGGTGAAATGGAAACCCAGAGTATGTATCCTCAGATGGAACCAGCTTAAATGTTACTCATGCAAACAGAAGTGATCTTTTGCTCTCTTTAAATAAGGTGGGTTTTCAAATGCCAAAATGACACCACATGCATAGCACTAAAGGGGTTAAAACTGGCTGTTTCTTTGGAAATGAAGACTTTGGGACGTGGGGATAACATCAGTCTATGTCCATTGTCTGGCTGATGTCTCTTGGAAGGAACAGTGCACCTCCATTTGTAAAATCTCTGTTCTTACTAAGTTTTGATATATCAGTTGACTACATTTTCATAAATTAAATGAAAATACAGCAGTTAAGATGGGTGGATTGTTATTCTTTAATTGATATCTTGACTGTCCTAGGATCCCCAATGGTTAGGAAAAAAGTAACCAATAAATTCACTGTTATCATACACAAAGTGTGATCCAACGAAATGGACCCCAGTGTGTTCCTTAAGGAGGTCACACTGCCTCATCACATATGTTTATACATATATTAATATTATGTAATTTTTTGGAAATATGAGACATGATTTTCTTCACAGATTTTTTTTTTTTTGTCAAACGATTAGCAAGTGTCCCACATGGAAAGCTACAATACTTCACGTGCATAATCCATTAAGGTATTTAAGCTTGAAGTGTCTTTTCCCCCTCCAGGTTCGAGAATTTGCCTGCTGGTGGTATTACTCTTCTGCCCCCAATTTTGGAATGTTTTCAGAGAATCTCACTTCCAATCTGCTCTAACTGCTCGGGTGTGTGCTTTTTGGTGTAATGCCTAGAAAACTGGCAGTCACGTGTGCTTATAATTCCTGTAGTCGAAAGGATATTTAAAGTGCACACACAAAGGACACACAACATTGCGTTGTCTGCAAACATCACGGACACAGCTACCAAGTACTATGAGCCAGGTTGGATGGATGGTGGAGACAAAGGGGAAACAGCCAGTTTTATTGCGGTCCACGTCAATAAAAAAAAAATTTTTTTAAATAAGAGAGAGAGCATATATATGTATCGGTACTGTCCTTACACAGACAAAGGGACAGAGAACGGAGTGAGCGGGGTGTGCCAAAACACAGAAAGCAGACAGGGAAGGACAGCAGGGAAGGAAGGCAACAGATGAACATTAAGCTGCCATGCTGAGGAATTTATTTGCGTCTTTTACTTGGTTGCAGGCGGAGCTGTTGCACTGCGGCTTCGGCAGCGGCTATGGCAGCCCCTGCATCTTCCAGGTGGGTCTGGGTGACGCTGGTTTTGCTCTGGCTGCGAGATGGTCCGTGAGAGCGGAGGTGACCTTCGGAGGAGGATTTCGAGCTACCAGGACTACTGTGGGATTTCTCAATGGTGGGAACCTGCATGTCTGGTTACAAAAGGGTGAAACAGGAGTTAACGTGGCTCCAGCATTCCTCCCATCGAGCCCGGCCTCACGTCATTTGCAACTGTCTAAGATTTATGTTAATGTCGCTGCCTGTTGGGCTTACTTATGCGACTGCTCCCTACTCGGCAATGTGATTAAACATTTGGGAAGCCGTGTGGGGGAGGCGAGTCAAGAGGATGATAATGTTGAGAAGAAGAGAGAACTGTGAGAAGAGGAAATACATCTGACTATCCTCACGTAAATGAATTATGGTAACTTATCCTTTTAGCAAGCAACTGCCGATTCAGGTAGGGACCAGGCAGGAGACGATAGGCTGACACTACCACAGAGGAGTTTTAAGTAAAAATGCGGTGAATTCCTGGACAAAGGGGCGTGAATCACTATAGGACACATCAAGTGTGGGGACTGTAGAATCATGTCTCGGGTGAGTTTAGAGAATGTGGACTATAGATCCCACATTGACTATGGCAGTCAGAGGGAGAGAAGTCTTTATGCTAATGATCTTCTAGACCGTTAATCAGGGCAGAGTTGTTCTGGAAGTGGAATCCATAAATGATCTATAAAGCTCAGTCATAAGTCATATCTGTAGCACGCATGGGAGTCTGTGGTTTATCAGATCAACTCAGTGTCCTACTGGACTTGGCCTCGTGGTTTTCCATCTCCTAGAACACATGCAATTGGGACCCATTCCTTTCTAATGTGCAAAGAACCACTTTTCAATGTGATGTACTTTCTGAGAAGAGAAGGGAGCAAGACTCAGGTCCAGTATAAAAAGTTATAGTTGATACTTGTACATAGTTCAATATATCTAGGGAAGATACTACATGGTTATCTCATACAGGTAGTAACTCGGTTTATGATGAAGATTAATGTGTCGTAGGATAATTGGCAATAAACCTCTCAAAGGAAAATCTCATTCAAATGGAAATTCTGTGTGTATTGCCCAAACCGATGTATAACATTATTATTTCAAAAAATAATAATCAGAGTTTTAAAAAAAATCATAGAATTAGCTTGAGGCCAACATTTAGGAAAGGTTTAAGTAAATTTCAACATACCAATTGTTGTGATGACATGGGGAAAATGTTCTTGATATGACAAGTAAAAATCAGGATGCAAAATTATGTATAGCTTACATATAAATAATATGTGAATAAGAAAATACCTATGAAAAAATAGGGGTTTAAACAATTAGAAGAAATCTGCATCAATGGTAATAATGAGTATGTCTCGTCAATGAACTGTTGAGGATTTTTATTTTTCTTTACGGAATAACCCAACACATTTTATAAAATCCTAGTATCATGGAATCTGAGAGCTGGAAATAACCCAACAGCTCATATAGCCCAAACTCCTCCATTATCCTGCTTCAAAACCAGAGTTAGGTGAAGATCGCCAAGTAGTAAACCTAATTATGGGCTGATCCGAGACTAACACCCTTTACTCCTGATTCCATATCAATCACTCTTTGCATGACATTATATTACATACTTTCCAACAGAATCCAACATTTCAAAATGAATTACATCTACAGGCATTCATATTCAGAAGTTACTAAGTGAACAAGGAGACAAAAGCTTTTTCTACTTGAAATGTCTCCTACCCTTGGATGGGTCAGGGAAGATACCATGGCTTCTGCTTTTGATGACAGATGGCTTTGGAGGCTGCTGGCTGCCCTGACTGGAATGAGACTTGCCATGATCGAGGCTTTCAGTCTGTTCTTTGAGAGAATACCATCTAGGAGTGTTATCGAGGTGAGATGTGCTAGATAAATCAATCAGTACCTGAAAAACAATGCAGGAAGTCAATGAGGTTGATATAATTCACTTATTACTCTCTTCTGTGACCTGAAATTTATTCATGGATATAAGATACAGTATGACGTTGAGGACGACCAGGCTGTCTTCCTCATGTTTCTTTACGCATGACATTGGGAACAATGCTCTGTGCATCATAGATGTCTAATAAACACTTGGTTAAATGGAACTGTATAAAATCTCAGACTATTAATTATTTTGGAGATGATGTAAAAAGGTAGACTTGCAATTCTTCATGAAAGAAAACTTTCTTTTGTGAAATGAACACATTCTAGTACTAAATTTGGATCTTTTGTTTTTCTAACTTGGATATCATTTTTAAAGATTGGTTTTAGTTATGAGAGGGACAAAATAAAAAAGAATGGGCAATTTGCAAATTACTAACTTATCCCCTGTATTTTAAAACATACTTTAGTTTATCTTTGAAATAGGGGTATGACTAACAACTTAACGGTGAGAAAGCACTGTGTCATGTTTTAACTGGCAGCATTTTTTGTCTTTATTTTTTTTTTAACATTTATTCATTTGTGAGAGACAGAGAGAGACAACGCAGAAGCGGGGGGAGGGGTAGAGAGAGAGGGAAACAGAAACCTAAGCAGGCTCCAGGCTCTGAGCTGTCAGCACAGAGCCAGATGTGGGACTTGAGTTGGACACGGGGCTCGAATCCATGAACTGTGAAATCATGACCTGAGCCCAAGTCGGACTCCTAAGCAAATGAACCACCCAGACTTCCCAGCATTTTTTTCTTTCTTAGTGATTCGTAAGTAATAGTGCATTTTAGAGTTGCTGGCATTTCAGATTTGATGAGACATAAAATAATGAGAACCAACACAATGGATATACGCTCTAAATTCATGTGAACAATCAATTTTAAAAACAACAATAAATCAGTTTTCTGAAATGGGACATTAAGTCAGATATAACAGTGCATCCTAGAACTGTCCGAAGGGCCAGACTATTCCCAGTGGCTGTACTAGCATGAGACTGCAGTTAAAGGTCAAATGGTCTAGTTTTGATGGGAAAGAGAAATACAGTCTAGGAACCAAACAAGGTCTCACATCACCTAGACTACATAACAGTTTTCTATGATTTCTGGGAAGGGACATCATATTGTCTAGGTGTTTTTTTTAAGAGATGGTTTATTTTTATTTTTTTAATGTAATTTATTGTCAAATTGGTTTCCATACAACACCCAGGGCTCATACCAACAGGTACCCTCCTCAATGCTCATCACCCACTTTCCCCTCTCCCTCACCCCCCATCAACCCTCAGTTTGTTCTCTGTATTCAAGAGTCTCTTATGGCTTATTTTTTAACATTAATTCACAACTTCTGTTTTAGCAAAGATCACTAAATAAAATATATATTTTTGGAAAAATGATAGATGAAAACAAAAACAAACCAAAAATGCAGAATCTGACCACTGTGCTAGAGTTCATTAATGAGGTTAGATTTCATGTGAATTTACATAAAATTCCTTTTTATTGTCTTCTCCTACTTCTAGTTTTGCCTTGTAAAATATTTTGAGAGTTTTCAAGGGATACTTCAAAGAAATAAGAATGTAAAATGTCACATAAAGTCAATGATACATTCAGTGAGGAATAGCGACTCAATAACCTGAAAATGCAATTTAAAAATCTAGCTCATTTTATAAAGTTTATCTCAAAATTTTAACATAATCATTTGGATTCACAGCATGATTATATGTCTCCTATGAAAACAATTACTAGTTCATCTTGCAAATTATTTATAAAGTACATCAAATGGTAAAGTGAAGACCATTTCTCAAGTTACTATTCATCAACTGAAAAGGATGAATCAGGAAATACATTCTATCCACTGAAGGGCTTTAACCAAAATGGTTATCTTATAAACTTAAGAAATACGCTTGCATCAAGCTCTAATTGGTGGTTCATAATGAAAGCGGATAAGGAAAAGGAAATCAGATGCTCACCTCACCAAGAAAGTCATTGGAAGAAAATCTATCATAATCCCAGACGGTCACCTCCAGTGTTTTCTTCTTGAGCTACAGTTTAAATCAAAATGTCATTAACCCCATCCCTCATCATAAATTTTCATCACACTCTATTATAGATTCATTTACTTTCACTTCCTTGAAGTGTATAAAAGGACTTCAAATTTATCTAAAAATGTGGGTTTATATTAAATAGTATGTGAAATACCAATGGTTTTACAGTCAAACCTAGTGTTTGCTCGTAAGAGACCTCAAAGTTTTACTCATTTCCTGTTATTCTAACACTCCCCTCAGATTCTAAAAATAAAAGCAGAATCCATAAATGCTCTTTAAATACATGGAATTCATAGGTTGCAAAACTGTCTAGGTAATTTAGATAAAATATTTGGATTAGAGTTTTTTGGTTTTAATAAATCATCGAAAGACGTAAGTAGCATTGCCTTATTTCTGCAGGTAAATTTAACTTCTTTTAAATTCAAGAACCCAGATTACAATTTATACCTAGCTTCAACTTCACAATCACATCAGAAATCTTCCAGAGAACAAATCCTAAACCTCCTTTATAATCTTGAGGCTAGTCATCTGTATGTCTTGGTCTGTACAGTTCAGCTTCACAATGTCAGACTTATGAGGCCTCAATTTAGAGAAGACAGAGAATTCCTAAAATGTTGTCTGGTACAATAATACATTTTTTTTTTAATTTTATTTACTTATTTTGAGAGAGAGAGAGAGAGAGCACACACAAGTGGGGGAAGGGCAGAGAGGACAGACAGAATCCCAAGCAGGCTCTGTGCTATTAGCACAGAGCCCAATGCTGGGCTCAAATGCACAAAAGTGAGTTTAATACCTGAGCCAAGGTCAAGAGTCAGATACTTAATTGACTATGCCACACAGACGCCTATCAATAATATATTTATATACACTAAAATCTTTTCTTTGAATTGTTTATGAAAGTCAAATATAGCCAAGTATTACTTTTGTAATATACATATCAAAGCATTATGGTGTCTAACATTACTGTATACAATGTATTACATCAATTATATCTCAATAACACTGGAAAAAAAAGAAAAGAGATTGGCCAAATTAAAAAAAAGATGTTTATTTATTCTCGAGACAGAGACAGAGTATGAATGGGGGAGGGCTAGAGAGAGAGGGAGACACAGAATCCGAAGAGGCCTCCAGGCTCTGAGCTATCAGCACAGAGCCTAATGCAGGGCTTGAACTCATGGACCATGAGATCATGACCTGAGCAGAAGTTGGACACTTAACCAACTGAGCAACCCATGTGCCCCTGAGATTGGCCAAATTTAAAAAAAAATGTACAGCCAGTTGGAAAAATAGTTTCCCTCAAAATATGACAAATATGGCCTAGTCTGTTGAACTATTTAAATTTTGAAATAATTGGTGGAAAATGTTCCACTGGTCTTATGTCTTTGCTTATTTTTTGGCTGTTTTGTCAAAATGCCCACGTTTACATTCATGGGATCTTTGAACTGTACCCATTTCCTTTCACTGGCTACCTTTCTCATATATATTTTACTTATTCCTTCTTGTCCGTGTGACAAAATTGATAGACTACAATCTTTTAATACTTTTGCCATTGCTATTCTTATATTAGCCTAAATCTGTCACAGAAAATAATCATTGCATACCTGTTCCATGGAGATACTTTTATAAATTACTGTTTGATTCCATTCAGGATTAAGACTTTTTTGAACATATTTAGTCCTCCTCTTGTACTCAGCACTGAATTAGAAGCCAAAAAAAAAAAAAACAGAAAAAAAAGTTACATTGATTATTCACCTTAACTGATGACTTCATAGTTAACAGGAAGGTCGTGCAGACATTTTAAGATGATACTTTGTGTTAAATCATTATGCAATCATCTCCTCATCTTACCATCTTAAGCCTTATTTTAAATTGAATAAAAAATGACAATTTAAGAACATGTTGGATGCCTTTGGTTTTATTTGCCCTGAAGTAGTTTTTTAAAGAAAAGCTTTAGGTGTTCCAGCTATACTGTAATTTAGGAAATCTTTCCCAAGAGATAATTACATGAACTATATGGTAACATCTATACTTGACATCAATCAGCTGATGGGAATGAACTATCATGGTTGCTATTAGCCAATGTTACCCCACAGAGAAGGCCTTTATCTAATCTTCACTGCTTTTTTCCTGAATTTTCTGCCTAGCCTTCGATCTCAGGTCCTAGATAACACTTCAGTGCTGATGGGCACCAGAGTCCTGAAAACCAACATACTTGTCTGGAGTTCTTTCATGTGCCTTGACTTTACGAGGTGGCTTTTCTAAAAGGACTGGATCCTCTCCCTGGGTTTGGTGGTGTGTGTTCCCAGCTATGGGCAGCCTAACTCTTGCTAGTTCCTGGTCTCATGCGCTCCACTTCCTGGAATGCCTCTTACTGTTTCACAGGCACAATCTACCCTATCCATTCTAGACAGAGCTGTTGAGAATCAAGCTCCAGTGCATCCCACCTTCAGAATGTCTTTCTTCTGTCTCTGGCTTTTTTCTCTTTCTTACCAGGATATGCAGGGGCAGTAATTCACAACATTGACTGCACACTGGGATTAGCTAGGAATCCAAGTTCTAAGGCTACAAAGAGGGCAACCGGCCATGCACCCATATCTCCTTGCCTGGCACCTCCGAAGAGTCCTCATCTAATAGGTCTGGGGTGACGCTTGACTATCAAAATTTTTAAAATCTTCTGGGTAAAACTAATGTGCATCCAAGGATGAGAACCACTGAACTCATGTTTCCCAGGACCTCCTATTTCAGCCATGGTGAACTGAATCAAAATTAAGGAATAAAGCATCGACCTTCTTTCTCTCTTCTAACCAACTCATCTGTACAAAAATAAAAGCTGGATTTGACAATGTTTTTATTCAAGATAAACTGCAAATAATTTTGGGGAAGTGTAAATGCAATGATTTGAAAATACAGGAATTGTCATGTATTATAGATAGTATAAATTGATACATACTTTTTACCTGAATTTAGATGGATTTTAGATGAAACTGGTGAAGTTTATGTACCCAAACCCCCAGCAAATTCTACTTTGACTTATTCCACTTCTATCTAGAGAAATTCTTCTGTGCACAGGGAATGTGTTCTCCTCACCTGTGCACAAGGAATGTGTTCAAGAACATTCACCGTAACATTATTTCTAACAGCATATTAATATGATATATACAATATATTCATTCAGTAAAATAGCAGCAGTTAAAATGAATAAAATACACCTCCATATATCAAGACAGATACATCTAGAAAAAAGTTAAGCAACAAATTTGCACAAGGATAACTAAAGTACGTTATTATGATTTAAAATTAAAATCATGTGAGCTAATACAGTAAACTACGTATACATGTATATATAATAAAAATATATTAATATCATAAGTCAGCTTGGGAATTATAGGTATCAAATTCTATTTAGTAGTTTTCTCAGGTGGACAGAGGAATGGTTTCAGAGGGTTTCAGAGGGTACATACAAAATGTTTTTTAATAAAAAAATTTGGAGCCTCTATAGCAGAATATTAAAATTTGATAGAACCGAATATCAAAAACAGAGGTATTTGTTATTGTCTATAATTTTCAGTTTGAAATCTTTTCCAATAAAACTTCAAAATAACTTTGGTAGGCTATGTGTCTTTATATCTTATGTTTTTGGTTTTTTAAAATGTTTTTATCTATTTTTGAGAGAGAGAGAGAGAGAGGGAAAGAGGGAAGAGAGTGAGAGCCAGCGGGTTACAGGCAGAGAGAGAGGAACAGAGAACCTGAAGCAATGTAGGGCTTGGACTCACGAACCATGAGATCATGACCTGAGCCCAAGTCAGATGCTTAACCGAATGAGCTACCCAGGAGCCTAAATTTTTTTTTTAATGATGTCATCAGAAGAATGAATGTGAGCACTTTCAAGATAATAACAAGCCTTGGTTGGTAGCTACTTTAGAATTCATGGCTATTTCTCTAGGCAGGTATACTTAGAAGAAAAACATATGGTAGTCTGACTTTTAAAAATTCTATTTGTTTTGGACTATTTGTTTGTTATCGAGGTAATGAGATCATGGGGAAACATTAAGGGTAAAATTCATAATACAGTAAATAGCAGCAAATTTTTTTTCAATGCTGAATAATTCAATGCATCATATTTTAAAAAGATGGGAATTAATGTCAAACATAAACTCCAGTACTTTCTTGAAAATTCCAGATATTGTCAATATATGTGAAAATGGTCTGTATTATTAAAATGTCTTGAAAAGGATTTATTAGCCATCATCTTTTCTGAATCTATGAATATGGATAATTGTTACCACAATTTTTCACGTTTTTTTCACATATACATTTTTTAAAAGTTCTTGGTTCGTGAGTGAAAAGCAATTTATAAGGTAAGCACATTAAAATAAAAACAGCTAACATTCATTAAATGCTTAGTTTTTCTCAGGCAGAGTTCTAAATGCTTTTTATGTATTAGCTCATTTAACCCTCGTGGTAATTCTGTGAGACAGGGTAGAAAAAAACTGAAGATCCATGGAATTAAGGGCTGTTGGGAAGGTGGCATAGTTATTAACTGGCAGGACTATGATCCAGACATAGGGAAACTGACTGGTTGCTCTTAAATGTAAGCTGTATGTACTTTTTTTGTGAACTTGATTAGGTTCACAAAATCTGAATAAGCCACCAGTTTCTTAATTTCAGGCTTTATCAGCTGCAGTGCCTTGTTTGTCTTCTTTACCAGAAAATCTAAAGTCCTTCCCTTCAATTTAGATATATAGATTTCCTGTATATGTAATATAAATTTTATACAATATGTGTGTATATAGACACATACAGAAAATTAGGCAAGTTTTAGAGGTGTTTAGGGAAATTCTGAATAGTATATCCCAGGAGAGTGTTGTGGAACCAGGGATAATTACCATAAATATTTCTTTTTGCCCAGACACACTCGGGAATAACCCAAACTGGCAGAATTTTATGTTATTAATGAATTTGATTCTTTAATTCTCTCCAGACTTGATGTGTCCATTTCCTTTAGGATTATTGTCGGTAAACACAACTGGCCTCCACTCTTCCTGGTTGAGCTGTGTAAATGATAATGAAATCCTTTGCAGTTTTTTTGTACTTGAATTTTATGACACAGAGATGGTCACACAAAGCCACTCCTTCAACGACACTTGTTTTTTAACTACCATGTACCTACCACCTGGAGCATGATCTGATCGGGCTGTGTAGCCATCTCACACAAGTGAAAACTCTCCACACCTTCTCCCATCTGTATCAGAATCTGGATTTACAAGCTGAAGATGGTCAAGCAGAGGGACTCTTAAACGTGAGCATAAATGAGGGTGAGGAAAAAGTGGGGCTCCTTTTCTGTTTCCTTCTTCGTCCAGAAAACACACTATATTCCCTCCTGGGAAGATGGCAATAATGATATTAAATGAGGACAATGAGCCCATATCTGATAATCAGAGAAGTTTTTTAACCAGGGAAAATAAAAAGTCAATTAATCAAGATGGGGCATGGGGCTAATAAAGAAAAGTTAACCTTCATCCCCTTGAAGTTTTGACTAATTTCTTTTCTCTTTCATTTTTTAATTTGACCGGTTATTTTCTCATGAGTAAATCTGCTTTTAAGACAGGCAGAAAAAGATATTTGAAATTCAATTATTCTTCCCTAAACTGACAGAAAAACAGTACTCTGAGTTTCTCTTTTTAATTTAAAAATATAGATGAGAAAGAAGAATGGGATATGATGGCTTCTTTCTATTTCACTCTCATAGAATTAAAATATTGAAGGTTTTTATTTCTTTTGTTTTATTTGGTTTTCCTTTATTGGAAATCATATACACACACACACACACATACACACACATACATGCATACATATATATACACACACACATACATGCATACATATATATACACACACACACATACATGCATATATATACACACACATACACACATAAAGACCACAGACATATATACACATACTTATATATAGAAACACACAACACACACATACATACACACATATACATATATATTTCTTTACTGAAAAAATACAGTAGGTCCAATAAAGAAACACACACACACACACACACACACACACACACACTATTTTTAATTACTCCTCTAAGGATTTTCCTTTAAATGAGAAAGAAGCTCATATCATATTCCATTTTATAAGCTCTATTGTTCTGTGCAGTAGTGTGTTTTTAGCACATCACTTCATTGCCCCCTGTGTGTGCTCCCTGAAGTCAGAGCTATGGTTGTTTGTCAACTCTCACCTCAGCTCCTAGCACAGTGGAACAGTCTGTGCTAAAGAAGTGTTTATTGGATGGATCCTTAAAACATGCTCCTACTTTTTCCTCTTAAAATCCACTGAAATGAAACAAGTTTTGGCCTTTGAATTGTAAATGCATACAACACCTGTTCCTGATTTACATAGGTCTTGGAGGAAACAGTCTGATATGCTAACAAGGAGGTTTAGAGAAAGTCTAGCCAGGAATGGAACTTCAAGGTATTATGATAGCTAATATCAGCTTCAATCATAGCAAAGTCTCGTAGTCTCATTAGTGGGAAAAGGTCTGCACTTTGTCAAACAGTGTAAAGAGAGAAAACCAGAATGGGATCCTTTGGATAAGCTCATTTCCATTTCCTAATTACCCAGGGACAACTTCTGAGTTCATGCACTCTTTGTGCTCTTTCCTGGTCTTTCTTTCACCTCATCTTGGTGCTGACGATTTGGGCTTCCAGAGCTTATGAGTATATTGATCCAAGGGTAGGAAGAGGAAATGAAAGGAGACCAGAAAATTGGACCAGTGAAATTCTTATCAGTTCACAGGACTTTTTTTTTTTAATTTTAAGAATGACAGATGTATTACATTTTATTATTGAAGAAAACGAAGTTCAAAGTTGTTTAGTTTCCTATACAGTGATGTTAAATAATTTGGTGTAATGCTGTAGCCCAAGCTTTCTGTATCTCCTTTTTTGTAGGGATAACTGACCACTGGCTACTTGATGTAGTCAATCATGAAATATGAATAATCCCACAACTTTTTTTTAATGTTTATTTACTTTTTCTTTTGAGAGAGAGAGAGAGAGAGCGCGCGCACACAAGCAGGGGAGGGGCAGAGGAATATAGGAATTATATATTCCTATATATATATATTCCTATATATATATTCCTATATATATATATTCCTATATATATATTCCTATATATATATATTCCTATATATATATTCCTATATATATATATTCCTATATATATATTCCTATATATATATATTCCTATATATATATTCCTATATATATATATTCCTATATATATATTCCTATATATATATATTCCTATATATATATTCCTATATATATATATTCCTATATATATATTCCTATATATATATATATACCTATATATATATTCCTATATATATATATATATATATATATTCCTATATATATATATGGGCCATATATATTCTTATATATATATAGGAATATAGGAATTATAGGAATATAGGAATTATATATTCCTATACATTCCTATATATATATTCCTATATATTCCTATATGTATATTCATATATATATATATATTCTTATATATACATGGGCCATATATATTCTTTTATATATATATATATATTCCTATATATATGTGTGTGTGTGTGTATGTATATATACTTCCTATATATAAATTATATATATTTGTATATAAACACATATCATAACAAATTTAGGCCAGTTTTAGAGTAGCTTAGGGAATTCTGAGTGGTATTACCCTAAGAGAGTGTAATTGTACATACTATTGGCAATAATATCAACTACCATTATTGAGTTTATTATGTGCTGGACATTATGCTTATCACTTTTGGTGGTTTACTCTGTTTCACAAAATGCCTGGGAGGGGTGCTATTATTATTTCTATTTAGCAGAAGAGGAAATCATTTTAGAGAAAGCTTACAACTTCTAAGAGGCAGGGCTAAAATTCAAACCCAAGTTCTTCAGGACTTCACTCACTGGCCCCTCAGCCAAAACTACAATATCAGTACCTTATCATTATAATTCCTTCTCACATCAACAGTTCTCAGAGATGATGAAAGTGACTTCTAAATGAAACATATAATGAGAAAGTGACTTCTAGATCTTTGAAATTGTGACCAGCACATCCTAGATGGTTTCAACCAGTATTCACATTTACAAAACACGCTCTCTTCTAAGTTAAATACAGACAATCATTGTCATTCTGACAACTACCCTCCACCCCTGTTTCTCTAGATAAATGATAGGAAGGTTCTGCATAAAGGGATTGATAATATCTGTTCTAAAATGACATTATCTCTTTCAATCAAACTAATTTTGCCCATCAGTCTGAGAGATCTGGATGGTATCCTGAGACAGCTAGCCGTAACAAGCAACCTTACAGAATATCAAATTTAGTGTTTGCCATGATTAAGTGGATGTAAGGAAACAAAAAAATTTCTGGCCACTAGAAAGGGTGTGGTGACTAATCCTATTCTTTACAATATTTAAATATCCAACTGCTATCAGGATCAAAATCAGAAACAACGTCTTTAGGGCCACAGCTTGCCAGAATTAGGAAATATGTTAAATGTTAATGTCACAGACAAAAACAAATCCTGTACCGTTAATATTTTGTGTGGGATTAAAATTCTCACCACCTTATTGCTACAGATGGTATAAGAGTCACCTCCCCAACTAAATAAATAACACACATAGTATATAATGTAACGAAATGTGCAAAAGAATGCTTCCAGTTATGCATCTAAAAGACACTCTTGGCTGACAATGTAATGATGTATCGAGTTATGAGCTCTCTTAGAAAACTGTTTCCTACTGTTGGCGAACAAAGAAGGATGCTCTTGTGTTGTTGTTAATGTGGGAGAGCAGGCAGGTTATGGCATCCTTTTGCACAGCAATACCTTGGTGGTGCAGAAGTTATAAAGACACGGAAATGTCTCAATATCAGGTCCAATTCATGGAAAAAGACTACAAAACTCTGGTCTTTAAGATGAGATTCCATGTCTAGTACTGGACATCCAGAAGATCAGTTAATTTCTTTTGAAAGATGACTCTAGATTTTGTTTTTGTTTGGAATAGAAGACTCAGGAGCGCTTAAGCCAGGGTTACCGCATGAGAAGCTAAATGTATTTTAGCGGACAAATTATATTTGAAAACTAGTTATATCTATATTGCAGGGTGATATTTCTTTATTCACATTTTTCCGTTTTTAACATTTTTTACTTTTCAATTTTCTACTGCACACATCTGCTAAGCCTATTTAGTAATGTAATCAGAGCGATTTTCTGGTAGCCTAATTCAATAGATACCAACATGTAAAAAGATACAAATGAACTACAGGTGAATGTATATTTTCAAGTGTGTACATATAAACTTTAGACATCACAGCACAGCATTGACACTGAAAATGAGCCAACTCTACCTTGCATTCTGGACAACCATGACTTGACTGCATTGATTCCAAGAGCAAAAGTGAAGGATATAACAGGCAAGTCGGAAAGACAGGAAGAAAAAAAGTTAGGAAGAGAAACAAAGAAGAAAATACGAGAATAATAACCAGAGGACCTATACCAGAACATATAAATAACATGAAGCAGAAACCAATCTCAGAGCTACAGTGAAAATAATACCTCCTAAATGTAAAAAATCCCAAGGCCTTGGATGCTGTAATAATTAGGAGTAATTTAATAAAAGGTTTACGAGTTGAATAGGGCAGCTGATTAGCTGCTTTTGGGGAGGAACCCACCCAGCAGGCTTGTTTTGTCTGACAAAATACTGGAGATGGCTTGAGATGGGGAGTTCACTCTGTATACTGGAATCCCCTGTTACTCCCCCCAGAATGACTGACATATTCATGTTACCTGTCTGCCCTTTCTGGTTACTCAAGTTTGCAATAGTCAATTGAAACATTGAATAATTGAAATAATTGAAATAATTGAAACATATCATGTAATAAATAAAAGACAGGCACTCTCATATAGCATAAAAGGTGACACTCTCCAGGATACTATTAGAGAAGATAGAAAGTAAAAGACACTACTTTATTTTCATTCATTCATTAGCAAATGCCAATTAAAAATACACCCTAGGCAGTGATTTCTTCTTGCCCCATAATATTGTCATTAAATAACACTGAAGGTCTAATGACCCAATCAAAGGCAGAATTAAATTATCAGTTTGTTGTTATGCTCACATGAAAAAAAGCAGCCAAATTACAGCTGTAACTAATTATGATATAAATGAACATAAAATAAAAACTCTCCTTTCCTCTGCTATATGGCTAGCTGGTGATCCTTATAAATAAATAAAATGCAATGATTTAAAAATAGAACCACAACACCAGCAATTCTAAGTTTCTAAATAAAATCAATGGGATAAAAGTAAAGGCTGCATGCATAATTAGATATAGTACCTAGAAATTTTCAAATTATTTTCTGAGTGTTATCTACATTTGATTTCCTAGCAAAACTATTCACTGGCTCCCTGCTCACCTTGGCTCTGTCAATGTCAACAAGAAAAAAATTAATCTCAAAAGAACTGGTGATCTGCCCGTGGTGATATAATTAGTCAACAACCAGCAGATTCAAAGGTAACGTATAACTCTAACTTGGGTCCTGTTCAAACAAACCAACTATAGTCATACAACATGTGTTGTATGATTTCAATGCTTTTAAATCAGTTGAGGTTTGTTTTATGGCCTGAAACGTAGTTTCTCTTGGAGAATGTTTCATGTGCACTTGAAAAGAAGATGTATTCTGCTATTGAAGGGAAGAATGTTCTATAAGTATCAATTAGGTCTTCAAACCAATTAGGAAAATATTACGAGGTAATTGGGGAAATTAGGAATTATTTAAACATTTTAAAATTACAATGGTTGTATGTAGTATTATGACTATTTCTTTACAGAAAAAAGTTGTAATAGTTGAGATCTACTTTAAAATAATCTGTATAGGGGACTGTATGAGACATGATTGGCTAGGAGATGATAATTGCTGAAACTAAGTAATGAGCATGGGATGGATAATTACATTATTCTTTCTACTCATGTGCAACAATACAAGTTTCCCAAATAAAAGGCAATATTCAAATGTTACTCAAGTTAAATGAAAAATGAAAAAAAAAAAAAAAAAAACCAGAGCCTTCAAATTACCAGCCTCGAATTCTTATCAACCTCCGACTGTTGATTATTTATGGTTCCAAGATGCAAATTTGGCTAATAGAAATTGTTCAGGTAAGGTATAATGATCTGTTGAGTCCAAATTACTGTTTTGAAACCAACCTTGAGTACTGATTTATATACCAGAACATAGCAATTTGCATTTATTATGTAAAAATTAAACATCTCTAAAGAGCACTTGCTTTATATGAACAGTTTATAAATCACATGAGATTCAGAGATATTTTTCATTTATTACCAAATATTTACCATACTTAGTAAATATTTATTTAATATTCAACATGTCAAATATGACTCTTATTTTATTTTATAGTTTTTAAAACACTGATTTGAAAATACACATATAAGTAAGGATACATTAAGTCACTTAATGAACATGTAATGTGTTACCTAATAATATCTTATAAAATAAAACAGTAACTTATGAGTCTTGAACGTTAGTTTAACAAATGCAATTGGGAAGATAAGCTAAGTCTCTAAATCTGCCACAAACAATTCTTTAAATGATTTCACAGTCCATCTGATGGGTTATAGTGGTTTCTAGATTCAAAATACTGATTGTTTCATCAAGACAGATTTTCTTATGATCAAGGCTCTCCTAGAACCTGTTAAGGCTTAATTACAAATTTTTATTTCCATCATATCTAATAGTTAGAAATAAATAAATATGACATGTGAATAAAACTAAGGAAGATATATTTAACTCTTTAAAATTAGAGACTAGAAACACCAACACTATTTTTGAATCCATGGGATGCAATACTTAGAAGACACTGTTTCTTCACTTACCCTCTCCCAGGAAGAAGGTACACTTTAACAAAGGGGTCCGAATAACCGTTGTTGTCTCGAGGGACAAGGTTTCTTGCTTGGAGAATATGGATTATGAGATTTCCAAGATCATAGTTGATTTGAAGCTTAAAGGGACATCAAAATAGTCCATGAAGATCATTTTGATGTTATTTTTAAAAAGCTACAATACGTTATTATTCAATAACTTACCAGCATTTCTTTTTATTTTCATGAGGAGCATCAACCCTCATTCCCATTTTGTTTGAAACTGAACAGACTAGTTTATGCCTAATTTAATTGAGAACTCCCAGGCACATGCTAATAACTAGTAAGTGTGCTGTTCATTCTTTCCATGGGTAAAGTTCTGGCCTGTCTAAAATTCATTTAGAAGAAAAATCATACAGTAAATGCTAGTGACATTTTTAAACCAAATTTATGTTCCTAGAAAAATAGTAAATGTTGTTAGCATTCATGAATACAGTGACTAGGACATTGAAAATAAATTAATTGATAAATTTATTACAAAATGTCTTCTGTATTTCACCAAATGCTTAGCAGTAGGTAGAATTGTTATTTAAAGATAGAGCTGTTAGTCTGAAATGTAAGAATATTTCAGAATGTGTAGATTTTATCTCTTCCTATATTACCCCATATAACCATAGCTTTTCTTTTTCTGTGCCTGCTTTTCTAATAGGGTCAGAGATTAAGATAATAAAATCTTGTTCTTTAATTTTTAAAGCTGCACAGGAAAGAAAAGGGGCTGCTTCCTAGATTAGTGAATGGCTGTTACACAAATGTCAGTGAATAGGAAAAGATGAACAATTCAAATAAATATTTGAGAAGCCCACATAATCCAAAATCGTGGAATTAACTAATTTTTCTCCTTCAAAATGTTAAGATTTTTATGGCATCATTTTGAATAAGCCTCAATTTTGCTTGATGCTGTTTTGGTTTATCAAATAATAGAAAGAAAGGGCTCTGCATTTCAGAAGAAAATGATCCATAAATAAAGATACTAACCGAATTTTTAATAATCACACGAAACAAGTATGCTAGGCTTAATGTTGAAAATGGGGTAATTTAGACAAGTCAAACTCTATTTAAAATTTGGTAATCAAATAATTCCTAACTGTAGCATAATTTTGGTCCAGTTGTATTTTGTGGCAGAAAAAGAATCTGCAATTGCTTCTCTCAACACAGCAAAAACTTAGACTTTGACCATCCTGAAAGCAATGTGCCATAAAAGAAAGTGCCATGAAGGAAGGGGAAAAAATGCAAAGTTCAGAACTGCAGTAACTGTGGACTCTAATGGAGTACTGAAATATGGAATTATTTGGCAGTCAATTTCACGGAGACTTAAAACAGCTTCCAAACTGTAAGAAGACATTCTCCCCCATTTACTCTTTTCTTCGCCAGCCTTAAAGTTCACTTTTATCTGATGAGGCACCAAAACCACTTCTTATTGAAATGAAAACCTACAGGCTACCCTAAAAAGGTGCTTTTCAAAATTTATGCTGCAGCGCCTTAGAAAAATCTTAGGGCTGCTCAGATGTTGCTTCTGAGACAGACTGAAATGTCCCCAGGAACCCTCCACCAGAGCCACTCCAATGCTGGTAGATTTGGGTGTCCGTGTAAGGTTCCATCTGCGAAAAGGTTTTGCTACAAGAAAATAAATAAATAAAACGGAAATCACGGTCACGAGAAAATATTGAAAAAGAAACGAAAAGAGCCTGCGAGTTAAGAAGGAATATTATTAAATTTCCACTAGAGAATTAAGGATTACTGCTCAAGAGAAAGGAAAATAAAAGAAGAACAGACAATAACAAGCCATAAAAGAAACACAGCAAATGCTGGTCCATGGGAAAGAGAGGAAAGAAAAAAAAAAAGGTAAGAGAGAACAAGCTATGAATCAGAAACTCAGAAAATCTAGCATTTTCTCTGCTGCTTGTGAAATAAGGAAAGATCAGGTTGGGTTTTCTGAAAAAAGGAAACAGTTGGGGTGCCTGGGTGGTTCAGTTGGTAAGCGTCCGACTTCAGTTCAGGTCATGTTCTTGGGGTTCGTGGGTTCGAGCCCCGCATCGGGCTCTGTGCTGACAGCTCAGAGCCTGGATCCTGCTTCATATTCTGTGTCTCCCTCTCTCTCTGCTCCTCCCCTACTCACACTCTGTCTCTCTCTCAAAAATAAATAAACATTAAAAAAAAAAGAAAAAGAAAAAGAAAAGAGGAAATAGCAAGACTGCAAGATGTGCAGCACAGAGGTGACCAGGCTCGTGCTGCTGGGTCTTGCCCAGCAAGGTGCCTGCATTCTGCACCTCTTTCCATGCCATTCTCACCCTCCACTTTTGCTTTCATCAGTGGGAGCCTAGATGATCGCTGCATTGATTTCTTTGTCTTTGTGTCCTCCCTTTATAAGCTTTCCTTACACAGGCCATTGATGTATGAAATCTTACTATATATCCCTTTTAATTAGTCTCCCTTATCCAACATATTTACCGATCGCCCTACTGCAGTGGCTACCAAGAACCCCCAGCTTGTGTGCAAGGTTCTTTTTAATTTGGTTTCAACTTATCTGTACAGGAGCATTTCATTGCAGCAAAGCTGATGTCTGCCTTTTATTATTTCTGCCAGCAGAACCTTTCCTTGAAGCATTGCTTCTTCCAGGAACACACTCCCCCTTTCTCTGGGCTGATCCACAAATTAGTTCAAGTCTGTTGTCCTCTGTGAAGTCTTTCATGAAAATCTCCTCTAGAATATGTTGGAGACGCAGCTAAGACTTACTGGGCTCTTCCCCTTGTCTGAAACTTACTATCTTCAAATATTCTTATTTTACATTGTGTCACTTTTTTCTACTTGATTTTTCTTATCTATCCAGGATTACTTTTTGGTATTATCTAAAGTACATTTTTTTTTAGCGTTTATTTATTTTTGGGACAGAGAGAGACAGAGCATGAATGGGGGAGGGGCAGAGAGAGAGGGAGACACAGAATTGGAAACAGGCTCCAGGCTCCGAGCCATCAGCCCAGAGCCTGACGCGGGGCTCGAACTCACGGACCGCGAGATCGTGACCTGGCTGAAGTCGGACGCCTAACCGACTGCGCCACCCAGGAGCCCCTAAAGTACATTTTTAAAAACATTTTTGACGATGACCCACAGTGAGAAATATGGGTTATGATACAATACACACACAGAAACACACACGTATAGAACTAAAAAAGATATTGATTTACACTATTTTTCTTCTGTTTTCCTAGTCAAAATCCCCTACGTTGATTTTACAGATTACAAATTGGTTATGACCCCTGGCATGAAAAACAGTACTGTAGGAAAATTGTTCAGCAATTATATAATAATTGTTGGTAGGAGGAAGAAAAGAGAATAGTATTGGACTCATGAAACTCTTAAAGAGGAACCTTCACATTTCCAGAACAATCTGTCCTGTTTGAAACACATTCAGCAAGTATAAACTGAGACATAAAACTTACTGATTCCGCTAAGGCATCATGCAGATTTCAAATTATAGAATTCCATACATATAATTAGATTTTATAAACTGTATATTGTACTAAGATATTGTTCTATAATATTGTATTCTTCCTGTATGTGTTACATGCACATATAAAACAGGAAAAGTTCTAACAGTGTTTGCGATTTCAATAGACCAGTGAGGGGAGAAGAAACAGTCGAAGAAGATGGTATAATGATGATTTTTTAAAAAAAGTCTCCTACCTGAATTTCCCCTGTAATTGGATGAGAGACAACCTTGGCTGCATCAGTAGGCTGCAATAATAAGAACATATATTAATGGATAAACCCTTCATAAAATTTACCATTTCAACTTCCTTGTGAAATTAATTTCTATTTGGTCGGAGCACACTGTCTGGAAAATGTATTTCATCCATTTGGCGGCTTCAGATTATGGTATCTACTTACACGTCACAACGTGTGTTTGATTTTACAGACACATAAATCTAGTTTTCATTTTGTTCAGCCTGTTTTGAAGTTATAATTTTATACCTGTAGGGCTGTATTTCCAATTACTCAATGAAATGAATACTTTGGCTTAAAGCACTCAATTTAAGTATTTTACAGGTTTTAGCGATCTTTCGCGAAACGACAAAGACACCGTTTCTAGACGGTGACCGCCTAGGAGCACAGACGTCACAGAAGCCTGTTCTTGCTGGCCTTCGATGGGTGGTAAACCCCACTCTGCTCCCTTCTGGAGTGAAGCACCCTGGCAATCACTTCTTAATATTTCACATTCCTTAATTACAGTTCTACCCTATTCCAAGCAAGTTCTCACTTCCTTAAGAAGTTCCTTATGTCAGTAAAGCCTTAAAACAGTTAGGAATGTGATGTGATAAACTGGTTCAGAATGTTAACAAAAATGACTGATTGCTGACTTGTTACATTTCAATGCAGAATTTGTACAAAAGGAGAGATGATGTTCTGGACTCCAGGTCTACAACAGAATTTCAGGCAACATGGCATCAACACATGGAGATACTTACTAAAACGGAGGCCAGCCTGCTACGCTCAAAGTAAAGCCCTGTCTGCCTACATGTACATAATATTGGCTTTTTTTAAATAATTAACCTGAAAAGGAAAGATCCATAATATTTAGGTGGATACGCTTGTTGTCACCTTTTCATTTTTATCTTGGAAATGAGAGCAATCCAAAGAAGACAGCTATACTCCAGGTCTTGTGTTATGAAATAACTAAGGAATGAAAATGTAATCTTTGGTAAAATTACAGAGTTGAGGTTAAATTTTCTAGGCCATGTATCCTTTATTTAGTTCAGCTCAAGAATGCCCATTCGTTAGGGGCGCCTGGGTGTCTAGGTCTATTAAGCATCTGAGTCTTGATTTCAGTTCAGGTCATGGTCTCAGAGTTCATGGGTTCGAGCCCTGCATCGGGCTCTGTGCTGATAGGGCAGAGTCTGCTTGGCATTCTCTGTCTTTCTCTCTCTCTGCCCCTCCTCCCACTCGTTCTCGCTCTCTATTTCCCTCTCTCAAAAATAAAACATTAAAAAATGTCCATTCATTAATGCTGAAACCATGTTCTGGCTGCAAAAGATAACCTACCAGTTAGTGACCAATTATATTTACTTAAAAATTATTTTACTGTTTAAATTTAAAGAAAAGCAAACTGAATCTAGAAAAAGAAGGACAAAGAAGTTTCTAGAACTATTTCTATCTTGATTAAAGACAGGGGTTTTCGTAAGATCAGTTTCCTTTGCATTCCAATGAAGAAAACTGGAGAATAACGGACATAAAAAGTAAAAACACAAGCCAATGGCACAAAAACAGACACATAGACCAATGGAATAGAATAGAAACCCCAGAACTAGACCCACAAACGTATGGCCAACTCATCTTTGACTAAGCAGGAAAGAACATCCAATGGAAAAAAGACAGCCTCTTTAACAAATGGTGCTGGGAGAACTGGACGGCAACATGCAGAAGGTTGAAACTAGACCACTTTCTCACACCATTCACAAAAATAAACTCAAAATGGATAAAGGACCTAAATGTGAGACAGGAAACCATCAAAACCTTAGAGGAGAAAGCAGGAAAAGACCTCTCTGACCTCAGCCGTAGCAATCTCTTACTCGACACATCCCCAAAGGCAAGGGAATTAAAAGCAAAAGTGAATTACTTGGACCTTATGAAGATAAAAAGCTTCTGCACAGCAAAGGAAACAACCAACAAAACTAAAAGGCAACCAACGGAATGGGAAAAGATATTTGCAAATGACATATCGGACAAAGGGCTAGTATCCAAAATCTATAAAGAGCTCACCAAACTCCACACCCGAAAAACAAATAACCCAGTGAAGAAATGGGCAGAAAACATGAATAGACACTTCTCTAAAGAAGACATCCGGATGGCCAACAGGCACATGAAAAGATGTTCAGCGTCGCTCCTTATCAGGGAAATACAAATCAAAACCACACTCAGGTATCACCTCACGCCAGTCAGAGTGGCCAAAATGAACAAATCAGGAGACTATAGATGCTGGAGAGGATGTGGAGAAACGGGAACCCTCTTGCACTGTTGGTGGGAATGCAAATTGGTGCAGCCACTCTGGAAAGCAGTGTGGAGGTTCCTCAGAAAATTAAAAATAGACCTACCCTATGACCCAGCAATAGCACTGCTAGGAATTTATCCAAGGGATACAGGAGTACTGATGCATAGGGCCACTTGTACCCCAATGTTCATAGCAGCACTCTCAACAATAGCCAAAGTGTGGAAAGAGCCTAAATGTCCATCAACTGATGAATGGATAAAGAAATTGTGGTTTATATACACAATGGAATATTACGTGGCAATGAGAAAAAATGAAATATGGCCTTTTGTAGCAACGTGGATGGAACTGGAGAGTGTGATGCTAAGTGAAATAAGCCATACAGAGAAAGACAGATACCATATGGTTTCACTCTTATGTGGATCTTGAGAAACTTAACAGGAACCCATGGGGGAAGGGAAGGAAAAAAAAAAGAGGTTAGAGTGGGAGAGAGCCAAAGCATAAGAGACTGTTAAAAACTGAGAACAAACTGAGGGTTGATGGGGGGTGGGAGGGAGGAGAGGGTGGGTGATGGGTATTGAGGAGGGCACTTTTTGGGATGAGCACTGGGTGTTGTATGGAAACCAATTTGTCAATAAATTTCATAAAAAAAAAATAAAGTAACTATTATGAAATGATAAAAAAAAAAAACACAAGCCAAAAAGCAAAACAAACAAACAAACAAAAAAACCCTCACAGAACACAAAGCTAAGTGATTACTCGTAACTTATTTTGATTTCTTTTTGACAGTTGTAGCTCATTTGACATGTAATCATGCAGTATCACTAAATTCAGGGTTGAGTAGAAACTTATGGACCATTTTTAATTGTTCTGGGGTGTGGCAGTAAAATCAAAAGGGTGTGGAGGGATATTTTAAATTATGGAAGGAAAGAGATCAGTATCTGTTGGATACGGAGCAAACTACCAGCTCCAGGTAGTGACATTTCCAGATGAGAGCTAGCTACTTTCCTTTAAAGGATGCCATATCTTTCTGAGGCTGTTTTTAATGATTACAGTGATAAAAAATGTTCTTCATGGAAATCAGTGATACAAGTGTGGAACAGGCAATCACTTTGGTAGTGTGCAGTCTGATTTCACGGTTTGAATAGTTGTACAATGTCCATGAGCTGTACAATACCCTAATGATGTGTAATGAAACAAATGCATTATTTTTATTTCATTTTATATATATTATTTTTTCCAATGGTTACTCAGATATTAGGACATAAATACGAATTAAGTATATAATAAATAAAACTGTTTTAGGTATATCTTTGGGCATAAGAGACCCGTGAAAAAAACTAGTGAGATGTTAAGGGCGCTCTGACCAGTAAGGTTTGGGAGATCAATGACCTATTTCATAAGAACATTTAAAACTAATGAGTACTTTATTTTATTCATTTATTTTAATTTTTTTTTAATGTTTACTTATTTTTGAGACAGAGAGAGACAGAGCATGAACGGGGGAGGGGCAGAGAGAGGGAGACACAGAATCGGAAGCAGGCTCCAGGATCTGAGCTGTCAGCACAGAGCCTGACATGGGGCTCAAACCCATCGTCCATGAGATCATGACCTGAGCTGAAGTCGGACGCTCAACCGACTGAGCCACCCAGGTGCCCCAAAACTAAGGAATACTTTAATTGAATCATTTATTTATAACATGACTTTCAAGAAAGCATTCAAACTTCAGAGATAAATTGAGGAAGGTTTGATTAAAATGTCAGACACAAAACAGCTTGAGGTGATAAAATAAAAATTTTGGAGATAAAAATTCATAGTGAAATAGCTTAAGCAAAATAACAATTTGATAAAGTTATATACATAGCTTACATAACAAACATATATTTAAATAATTTAGATGCATATTTTACCTACATTTACTCAGAAGAAACCATTTAGAGCATTATTACCAATTAATAATTACTTATGAATAATCATTTAGAATATTTACTAGACGGTGTTCTAAATATCTAAGTATATAATTATGCCAACTATATTTAAATATTTAGTCTTAATACATTTCTTACACTAATATTTTATAATTTAATACCTAGTCTCATACCTAATGAAAACACAAAAAAGTTAAAACTATAATTCTGTAAATATTCTGAGGAATATATGACAAGTGTCAGTGATGATTTAATTCACAATATTTACTTATTTATTTTATTATTGTTCTGTGCAAGCCCCTCCACTATGTGCTTAAAAAGCATAAAAAAAAAAAAAGAAATGGTTTTTGGTTCTTAAGGAACTTGCAGCCTAATTGGGAGGATAAAATAAGAAAACTAGTAGCTACAATCAAGATACAAAATGCATACATAAAGATATATACATAAAGTATGGGGCACTTCGGAGGGAGGAGAAAAGGAAGAATGGATATCTTCTGATTTTAAGGCAGGATTGGAATATGGATAGATTTCATGGATGAAGGCTTCCTGTTGCTCTTATTTCATTGGACACTGAGGAGCTATCCAAAAAAAAAAAAATGTCTGTGGAAAGTAGGAATGAGCTGGCAACTCTAATATACAGAGTATTTATTAGCAAGGCAATTGTAAAGACTGAACGTTATGCTTACTGTGATAATCTCCCAAGGAAAAGCCCTTTTAGACCGAGTAGGATAGGGTCCTAGGCACAGGTGAGGCTGTCAAGATTCTAGGTAGCAGGGATACATTTTAAACAGTTAGGTGACCCAATCAGGTCACTGTGCCACAGATCAGCTGGAGGGTAGTTTGAGAATGAAGAGAGAACGGTGAGTGGAGTTGCAAGTAATGAGTGCAATAATGTGGGAAAAAGAAATAATGCTTTGCTAAAGAAAAGAGGTGGGTTCAGAGAAGGCAGAAACTTACTAGAGACTTAATAGAAAATCAGAATTCTGAGGATTAAGATTCAGTGACTAATCAGACATTGTGAATGAAGAGAAAAGAAGAGAAAATGAAGGTCTCAAATTTTTACTTAATTTCCTGGGAGGATGGTGATGTCAGGTGCTGAAAAAAAAATTAGGATGAGAAACTTGTAGAACTATAATGTCCTTGGTGTGGAAATTTGCAAGCCGACTTTCTCATTTCTTGTGTCCTACCTGGAGATACTTGAGATAGGAATGAGAAATATCGGTCTGTAACTCAGAAGACAGGGAGCCTGCATGAGGTAATTCTTGAAAACTAACACATAACTGTATGTGATAAATTATAATTGTGTTAAAATTTGTATTGAAATTGAATCTAACCATTCTTGAAATTGTTCTTTGTGAAGCTTTGCTATATTTATTTTGGGACACACCATCCTGTGATGCAATGATTAAGATCATCCTACCTTTGTTGTTTCCTTTTGAATAAAAGGGATTTGGGGGGACATCTGCTGTGTTTTTATACTTGGTGAAACAAACTTTGTTTTCTGAAGTCCAGTCAGTTTACCCAAGCATAGCCTGTCCCTCCCAGGCATCTTACCAAGTAAAGAGAAATCTTCATCTATGTTTAAATAAAAGAAAACTTTGTCAAACATATTTTTAACCATAATAAGAATTTCTTCATTATGAATGAAATCTATGAGGGAAAAGTTACAAACTGTCTACATTTTCATCCACTTATCTAAGGTTCAAAACATTAATTCTATGGGTTTTTTTTAATTCACTAGTATCTTGGAAATTATAATGTTAGAAACATTTATTACAAATGAAGACTTGCAAAAAGGGAAAATTTATTAGTATGGAAATAGGGATACAATTCAAAATGGCAATTCTATATTACTGGTTTTCTTTATTTCTTATTGTCCTAAATTCTCTTTATCTCTGTGTCCTTTTTACCTTTTATTTAGATTATCAAACCCAATCTAATGTGTAACTTATTTCCAAAAAGATGCAAAGCTAATGTTTCATACACAAAGAGGCTCAAATTTATGCAACCACTATACAGAAAAAGAACCAGAAAATAGGGAGCATTAGACACACTTTTCAAGTTCCTCATAATAATAACTGCTAAAATATTTTAAGAAATATAAAAACACATCATCTTCATGAACATTTTGCTTGGTCATATATTCAGAAATGGCAATTTTTTGTGCCAAGAGATCATTAGGAAATGAAAAATCACAAGAGAACGATATCGTCTTTCCTTTGTCCTCGTCTGAATAAGGAGCTAGGAAATAAGTAACTTAGAGGTCATACTGAACAATTCTCACCTTGCTGCTGCCGTGTTTCTTTTTGCTCACTGAGGGTGACCCCGGTTGCCCAGGGCTGGGGACGGAACTGGATCCTGCTGATGTTGGACCTGAATGAACGTGAGATCCTTTCTCAACAACGGACGACAGAACCAGTGGTGACTGCTGTAATGAGACCTTCTGGAGCTCTGCTGCCAACTGCTTAGGATCAACCCCTGGGGATTTTGCTTTCTCCACTACAACAAAAAGAAATGGCTATGTATTTCTCAGGTTCATAGGCACTTAACACCATGGAACTTACTTGAGTTCTAGGTGACAAGGTAACATACATTCACAGATGTATGAAAATTTCTACAAGCCACGGTCTGTTCTTTAGTGCAGTAACCCAGACTCTTAGAATGCTAGCTGCAGCATAGAAAATTTTCAATAAATATTTGTTAAACGAAGAAACAAGTGATCATGCTACAATTAATGAAACAAGTGTTCATGTTACAGCTGATCAACATTTATAAGACTATAGTTGTTTGCTAATAGCGTTAAATCTATTTCATCATGTACTTATGAAATTAAATGTTGATTTTTTTTATTCACTATTAACAGCAATCAAAAGGTTCAAGAATAAGTGCCCCATAATCCTAGGCTAAAAGGAATCGAGTATTGTCTAAAAATAACCTAAAACTGCAAATAAATGGCTCCATGGATTCCTTTGAAGGGATGAATTTATTTTTAAAGAATTCAAAATGTGAACTCACATAGCCAGAATTCTGTATGAATTTCCTTAATGGGTCTAATACACAAATATGTGTTTCCCTAGAAGGCTAAACACGTAGCTGCAATGCTTTGGTTTTGTTTACAATTACATAAATAAACATTGATTAGCCTAGAAGTACATTTTTGCCTACACCGTATCTATGCTCACATCCTCATCTACAGCTACACCTGCCTCTACAACGATGTTTCCATTTACATCGACGCCTTTACCCACAGTTGAAAGCAGATTACTTTCACCTACCAGCTTTCGGTGGCTCATGAAGCTCCAGGTGCTGGGGATTTTCAGAGTCTGATAGCATATTGAGGTCCCTAAAAATTAAAACAAAGAAATTGAGAAAGAAGTTGAGGAAACCTGAGACAAAAGTCCCTCTTTTCCAACTACCCTGAGTTTTTTTTTCAGTAGGTAAATGAGAAGTGGTTAATGATATAAAGCAATTTCCAAGCATGCTCACCCTTCTAACCAAATATATACTTGCAATGCTGTTAAAAGTCAGCTGATAAAAATGATTATTTAAGGTGAAATCTTTATGGATTAAACATAAGCTCATTTTGAAATACTATACACACACAGGAAACCTAAATGGGTTTAGGCTTTCGTTTAAATGAAGCATGTTTCAATAAAAGCATGAAAGGGGACAGCTACTGACAATATCAGAAACAAAATCAGCTGAATTCTTACTATGCTTTAGATTTTGATTCTGAACACAAGAAATCTATAAAAACTTGTATTCACTTTGTGTTCTAATTACTGAAAATCTTGCTGACTGGCAAAGGTTCCACCTTAACAATTTTAAATTAAAAGAGCCATGAATAGCCAAAAAAATGGAAACAAAAAGATGGGGAAAAACTCACAGTCTTACACATATTTCTGCTTCCCCACTTTGCTGACCAATGATACTCTGCACTTCTTCATATGTTTTAGAAGTTAAAGGAATTCCATTCCATTCCAACACTTGCATCCCTAAAAAGACAAATTCAAGTATAAAAAAAAAAAAAAGTGTCGTATTTCTAGTCTGGGTCCACAGGGCAGAGAAGACACACAGGGCTCTGCATTTAAAAACCAACTCAGCACACCATTTCAGAGACCATCAGTTCAAAGTTCTTTGAACAGTAATACCACAACCGCATGTAGTTTGATTTCATCATTTACCCGAACACATTAGACCTGTGTAACATAACATGCAAAATGTTGCATCTGAAATCTATTAAACATTATCAAACACATGCATTATGTTCACACTGCTTTCAGAAAGAAAACATCATTGAATATATATTGCTCAGGCCAATCTTGTGTAGGAAAAAAAAAAATCACAAGCAGCAATATAATTTCTCCATGGGGAACAAGTATCTAGAAGAGTATAAACTTCCATATTCCATCATGGAATGGGTGGGAGAGGGGGGAAAAAGTGATTAGTAGTTTGTTTTGAGGCTCTCCTTGAGAAATTTGTACTGCTTCAAGTTTGCTCAGATAACACAGATTTCCGCGGGGTATGTTTTTCTTTTTCTTCACTGCATGTAAGGTGTTCCTGAGTACAATCGGCAGGCATGTTACAGACAAGCCGGCTTCATGGGTGGGGGAGGGGGAGGGGGGAGGAGGGGTGTGGCCTGTGTAGAAGCACAAGGCCCTGTGCTCAGAAGGGCCCACGCTTGGTTTAATGCTTCGCTGTTGTCATTTAGAAACTCTTAATAACGTTTCAACAAAGAGCTCTATGTTTTCTTTTTGCACTGGATCGCATCGATTATGTTGCTGGACTAATTACAGGGCATTTCGTGTTTCCTATCTAGAAAGATAATTTTCGCTTAAAAAAAGTAGTAACATCATACTTCAACATTTTAAATTCCGTGTCTTTCATCTATTTTATATGAGCTGTCAAAATAATCTAGGGGGGCATATTTGGCAAGAATCACCTGGCTCTACTACGTAGCTATGGGAAATGGATATAAATTAGATGAGACTATCCAAAGTCATAGTGCCCCCAAATTTGTGAATGCTACCAGCTTTACCTAAGAAAATATCGTCTGCCCTAACGAGGCTTTATTTAAATAAACAGAAATACTTGTTGAATAATTAGGTTTTCAATGAGCTTCACAGAGGTCTATGTGAAAGTCCCTACTGCTCACCAGTGCCTTCCGTGGAAAATTCCAAACAGAGCATAATTACGTCTTCAAAAGTTTTAATGATTCTGATATACATTGGAAAGCATATTGCCAGTTGTAAACAAGTAAGGGAAATACTTTTACTACAGTGAAACGGCAACATAAGTCCATAAAAACGCCCACAATAACACAACAAAAATGGCTTTTCTATAACTTACTCCAAAGAAGACTTTACCTTCAGACGGGCCTTAGGTTTTAATTCAATAATCCCAGGCTGTTGTACATATAAAATGAGAAAATTACATAAAAGACAATGATGATACCACTAAAGAAAAATTTAGCACAGCACAAGGAAGAGCACACTGAAAAACCCACTCTTCTAAAAGTCACGATAAAGAGTATATTTATGTAGAGACCATCTTGAATTGAAACAAATTATAGTGTTATAATTGCATTGTCACTTTTCGGCAAGAGAAGATTCTATGAAAAGAAGTAGCTGCATAATCTTCATGCCTCTTCTCTTGATTAATTTGCCCATTTTTCACCTCTCAAAACAAAGGGGCAAATTTACAAAGCATGATTATACAATGAAATTTAAAATGCTTCTAGTATTAAAACAGGAAAGCTAGTTAGGGTCATTAATACAATTGCTGAGAAAAATATACAGATAACTGGAAATCTGGCCTATAATATACACATGAGGTCATAAGCTACACGATCTGTTCTGTTCCCGTGGTATACCAGCTGAACTTCTTTTCTCTTCATTCAGTTTCCCACCAGAGCTGGCGCAGGACTGCGTTTCAAAAGATTTTGCCAGCACTTTAAGCTTTTTATTCTTGGTTCCAATGGTGAGCATCAGATGCTACAGGGAATGCCATCATTTAGTAATACCTTCCTTATCCAGTGCCTCTCCAACTCTCTAAAATCCTACAAGAACCATACTAAAATAACCACATGAATATAACCAATCACTCCTTATTAATTCATAACAAGGTTCTAATAGTTGTGAGAATTGAGTATGGTATGATTTCAAATACAATGTTCTGGAAAGTGTTAATTAAAGAATCCTACAAACTATTTTAAAATGCAGGCAAAAATTTGTTGAATATGACCAGGCTATAGGGAGGTTCACTAAAGTAGTATTTTATCACTTAATTGACTTGAATGGAAGCATAGCCAATCTTTAAAAAAAAATTACATTTTATTTATTTTTGATAGAGAGACGGAGCACAAGTGGGGGAGGGGCAGACACACACACACACACACACACACACACACACACACACAGAATCTGAAGCAGGCTCCAGGCTCTGAGCTGTCAGCACAGAGTCCCATGCAGGGCTCGAACTCACAAACCGCGAGATCATGACCTGAGCTGAAGTCGGACGCTCAGCCAACTGAGCCACCCAGGCGCCCCAAAGCATAGCCAACTTAAGATAACTTTTTATTGACTTTGTTTTAGAAATAATTCCTGGAAGACAGTGTACATATGAATGGTTATATCTATTATTTAGCATTATGAGCATTTATGTTTTCTTTATTTTAAATTATATCAACATGTATGTTAATGAACTGTTCAACTTTTAGACTGTCCAGGTGATGTTTCGATTATATCCCTAGAAAGTACCTATACTAATAACTCTTAACAGGAAAACTAAGGTAATTTGAATTTTTATTAAATGTGCAACAGTTCATGACAGAATTTGCTGCTCAAAATCTTACACTGAACATGTTATTAAAAACAAAAAAAGACAGGGCGCCTGGGTGGCGCAGTCGGTTGAGCGTCCGACTTCAGCCAGGTCACGATCTCGCGGTCCGTGAGTTCGAGCCCCGCGTCGGGCTCTGGGCTGATGGCTCAGAGCCTGGAGCCTGTTTCCGATTCTGTGTCTCCCTCTCTCTCTGCCCCTCCCCCGTTCATGCTCTGTCTCTCTCTGTCCCAAAAATAAATAAACGTTGAAAAAAAAAAATTAAAAAAAAAAAAACAAAAAAAACAAAAAAAGACAATACATTTAAAAAAAAATTAGAAATTAAAGAAAATCAATCAACATAAAACTTTCTCAACTATGTGTTTTTATAACTTCTGGGATTACCTAACTTTATATGCTCCTAAAACTATTATATACTATTCTTTGTAGTATAGGATTTCATGTATGTTATTTCTGTCCATATTTAACATTACATCACAAACATCTTATGGATTAAATTTATTGAGTTAACTGTTGAAATCTCAGAGGTATATCCAAATGTGTATCACACAAAACTTGATGACTTTTTTTCCCCCACAACTATTTTTTTCTAGCACTTAGCATGCAGCAGGCACTCCACAGTCACTTATGTGATGATTACCACCTTATAGCTAATATTTGATGTTGCCATAAAAATTCATAAAAATGATACTCTACTAGAAAGACAACAGAAATATCTTGGCAGTTAGTAAAATTAAGATAATTCACAGAGAAAGAATTCTATTTTGTATTTCAGTATATGAAATTTATTGTCAAATTGGTTTCCATACAACACCCAGTGCTCATCTCAACAGGTGCCCTCCTCAATACCCATCACCCATCCTCCCCTCTCTCCCACCACCCATCAACCCTCAGTTTGTTCTCAGTTTTTAAGAGTACAGAGAAAGAATTTTAAAAGTGTCATAAGTATATACAAAATAGACCCCAGACTCATCAGTGATTAGAAAGTACGAATTAAAGCAATGATGAGGTACTACTTAGCTCTCATCACATTGCAAAAAGTTTAAAAGCCAGAAAATGCCATGTGTTGACCAAGATGTAGGATTAGGGGACCCTGACTCCAAGGGAGATTATACTTGCTGGATGCTTGTTCAGCTTCACCCTCATTCTACATCAGATGAAAAGAAAACAACTGCTTGATTACAATGTACAAACATGTAATTATTTTAATGGGAATGGATAAGCGCATCCCTCTGGAGGGCAATGTGGCAGAACACCATTAAATTATACACATGTACACTCTGTGACCCAGAAATCTTCTTGTGTGTCTATTTGTAGGAGGGGTCAGTATCAGGAGAAATGGACAATGAGAGCATAGTAAATGCTCAAGATGGAAACCCTCGGCACAGGGTGCAGGAAAAAGGCCGTAACAGGCATTAACACCAAAAGTTGGATCCATCTTAAAGCCATTTGCCAAGTAAAAGCAAGTGAGAAACAGGATCTGGTCTATAGGGCAATGATGCTTTATTTACATTAAAATGACATTTGTACCAATTAACATTATATATTTTACAAAGATATCAGAAGTATCAGAAATTATAATAGTTGCTCGTGAACAGAAGAAGGGAATGGAAAAAGAAAATGAGATGAAAGAAAATGAATGAGTTAATAAATGAACAAACACAAAACCACACACACACTCATATACGGGACACTTACATGAACCAGTGAGGCTGGTGTGAGAATGGAATGAGAATTAATACCACTGGGGTAACAGAACAGAATAAAATAAAACCAAAACCTAATTTAAAACTACATGTATATGATAAATTAATCAAAATTGATTGCTTTGTACATTTTCTCCACTGATATTATTAACCATGACTATAGATTAATTTCTTAAATCTGAACATTTGCTCTCAAAAATCCTTTATAAACTAGCAACAGCAGCAAAAACTCAGCTGAAATGTTTGTTAGCCCTGGCTTTCTAAATGGTAAACAAATCCTGCAAGTTGAGCTCCCGGGGTCCTATTGTCCACATCAGCTATACTAATTATTCATTCATCTTCAAGTTAGGCAGTATTAATACACAGAAACAGAGATACAGAGAAATAAATAGATAGATGTATTTTATTCTTTTATAAAGTTACTTTTAAAATATTTTACAACTTATCCACTTTATACATTAACATGAAGAGAAAGAAAGAAAAAAGAAAGGTGGAAGAGAGGAAACTCAGGAAGGAAAAATAGAGTAGATGAAGGGTATCTTTAGTAAAGAGAAAAAAGGGAAAAAATAGTATTTGAATGGAGTTCTGCTTATTTACAGAACAAAGGACACTGTCTCCACTATGATAAGACATTAAAAACCCAGATGTATTTTCCTGTGAAAAGTCATGTACATGAATAAATCTGAAGGTTAAAAAGTATCCTCTTGAATAGCTAATCTCATAATAATGTTGCCATTTTTGTCATTGACAAAACTCTTGTAACACATAGTTTCATCAAAACTTAAAAGAGAGCCTCAGTACATAAAATGTATAAACATGGGGCTACTTTCATGGAAGCAATCTCTATCTGCCTGTTTTACCCCTCCTCACTCTCCAGTCCCCATTCTAGAAGTATCCTTAGATGCTTGTAGGGACCTTGTTTCTCTGGTCTACCTGAATGAGTTGAGTTTAAAATGACCTCGTGGCTTGAAGAAGGCTTTGGAACAATTTCCATTAACGAGGACATTGCTACATTAAAAGAAAGAGCTACATTAAAAGAAACATGATCTGAATTTTATTTTATTGAGAATGTAGTCTGAGTTTCTAAAAAAGACTACAATAAAATTTTGCATTTTTAAAAAGTCATAATTTAATAATGCTTTCAAATGCAACAAAGTGTGTGTGTTTGATACTTAGCATGAACAAATTAAAATCTTCCCATGTTTTAATATGTATTATTCTCAGAAACAATGTGTTTTGTAAACACATCAAAAATGTGTTTTGTAAACCAACATGTTGCTGGTAGTTGACCATTGATATCTTCTCTTCTCCATAATCAAATTTGGAAATCTCCAAACACAATAAGAAGGCTGTGACCTTCAGCAAACTGGTTAATTCGCCATATTGGCTTCCTTCAGGGAGATTATGTTGCTAGATCACTGTTTTAATTTACTCACACTCTATGAAGGGGAAAATACTTTGTGGCACAATGAAAAAGAAATGAACAACAACAACAACAAAACCCCTGCCTGTTTACACTTTATGAAAATGCAATTTTTGAGCTGGAGCTTCATATGAAGATTTTTCTTTTAAAGATTTTTTTTCTGTCAGCGCAGAACCCCACTCTGGTGCTGGATCTCACGAACCATAAGATCATGACCTGAGCTGAAACCAAAAGTTGGACACTTAACTGACTGAGCTGCCAAGGCACCCCTGTATGTGGAGATTTTAACAAACATTTTGGATCCTGAAATTTCCACATTGTTTTTCATTATTTGTCCTTATTTACAACTTTTCCCTCTATATACGTTAAGACTTTAAAGCACAGCAATCATGTCATCTAATTTTTCTCTTCTGCATTCCCCACATTTCCTCTCACTGCCCATTGTGGTTGTTCTCAGTTTCTTTAAAAATTTTTTTTAACATTTATTTATTTTTTGAGAGAGCATGAGCAGAGAAGGGGCAGAGAGAGAGAGGGAGTCACAGAATCTACAGCAGGCTCTAAGCTCTGAGCTGTCCGCACAGAGCCTGACATGGGGCTCGAACTCATGAGCCGTGAGATCATGACCTGAGCTGAAGTTGAACGCTTAATTGACTGAGCCACCCAGGCACCCAGTTCTGTTTCTTTAGGCTAGTGTTGGCTCCCTAGGGCCCCCATGGCATTACCCTATCTAGTTTGTCTTCTCTGGGCATTTGCTACCTTTGGTTCTGGATTGGTTAACTCAGGGGTTGGAACATTCAATCTGTAGTCTGAACCTAATTTTTGGTTTAAACCTACATGCCAAACAAAGTACCTAGAGCTAACACCATTCAAACTCAAGCTGTTTTCAATCTAAAATACTAAAAATTTAACTCTAATAAACTATACATTTTAAAAAATGTGATAGATCACAATTTCCTCTCTTCACAGTATAGAGATAATATAATTAAACTCATTAGAATATTTAATGTAAATTTTATAAATACGCATTCTTCCAAATTTTAGTAGTATTAAACATACATATATAGGAGGTTTGGGGTAACTTCTAATATTTTGCTTTAAACTATTGTAGATTTTATATTGCGTTAACAACAAGCCCAACATAAATGAAGCAGATTGGGAAGCAAAAGTAGATGCCATGATAATACTATTTATAGGAGTTTTTTGGCTAATGTTATATAGCTTAGCTATATTTTTCAATAGCTAATAATTAAAGAAGTTGAATTATCTTATTTAACTGTCTTATCTTATTTAACTGTCATTAATTTGGAGTATGGTCAAGCAATTTGTTTTCCATGTTTCTTCTGTCATTCACATTTTTTATGAATAACAAGCAATTAAAATAAGCAAAATATGGCTTGAACATATAAGTTCTTGAATGAAATTAATTTACAAAATAAAAAAATCCTCATAACAGTGTAAACAGAAGAAAACATCAAAGACTACAGTTAAACTGTCTGGGCTTACCCACTCTCGTTTTCTAGGATGAGTACCTCGAGTTATTTAAAATCCATGGCTTCTACAATCACAGATCTAAAGCAGATTTAGTGTCAATCATAAAAAAAAGAATAATTACGAAGTAAGTAAATTATCACATAATTTGCCATATTAATGGTCAACAATAAAAAGGTCACTGGAAAAGAATCACACAGGTAAAGTGTTGTAAGCAGGTCACAACTATTTTATAGACTCAATGTTATAAAGCAAGCAATATCCTTGTGGATGCGCTTGTTTTCGTCTCTTACAGAATACATTAGAACTCGGTGAAACATGAGGTGACGTGGCTTTTCTAATATTACAGTTAGTTGACGGTAGTGCAGAAGTATGACTTCCGTCTATCTCTTAGGTGAATGCTAGTATCAGCAATTAGAAGATCTCATTCGGTTTATGCCAACTAAACCTATCTCATAGCCCACCTAAATATAAATTGTGTTCAAATATGTAAAACCTAGCACAAAGAACACATATTATTTATAATGCCTTTTTCATTATAATAAAAAGATAATTTAAACATTGTTTTAATTATGTATATGACAATGTTACTTGAAGAGTTGGATGTGCAGAAAATGAAGACATTGTTGAACAAAGTTTTTGTAGAATATACCATTTATGGTGGATAAACAGTGTCAACTTGGAACGAACAAAAGGCTGACTGACTCATCTCTTTCCTCCACTCCACTCCCAGAAAATAAGCCAATATCACACTTAAAGGAGCACACCGATGAGAAATTATTCTGAACACTACCAGAAGGGAAAAGAAGGTGGGAAGGTTTCCCCAACGTCACTAATTATCAGGGAAATTCAAATCAAAACCACAATGTGGTATCATCTCATACCTGTTAGAATAGCCATTATTAAAGAAAGAAAAGAAAGGAAGAAAGAAAGAAAGAAGGAGAGAAAGAAAGAAAAGAAGGAAAAAAGAAAAAAAGTAAGTGTTGGTAAAGGGATGGAGAAATTAGAATCCTTGTACTCTGTTGGTTGGAAAACAAAATGGTGCAGGCATTATGAAAAACAGTATGATGTTTTCTAAAAATTAAAAATAGAATACTGCATGATCTAGCCATTCCCATTTCTTGGTATTTATTCAAAATAATTAATAACAGGATCTCAAAGAGATAATAGCACTCCCACACTCATTATAGTTGCATACACAACAGTCAAAATGTAGAAATAACCTAAATATCCATTGACATAAACGGCTAAAGAAAATAAGATTCATACATAGAGTAGAATACTATTCAGCCTTTAAAAAGGAAGAAATCCTATAGTATGACACACCATGGGTGAACCATGATGACATTATACTAAGAGAAATAAATAATCCAGTCACAGAAGGACAAATACTGCAGGATTCCATTTACATGAGAAATCTAGGGGCGCCTGGGTGGCGCAGTCGGTTAAGCGTCTGACTTCAGCCAGGTCACGATCTCGCGGTCCGTGAGTTCGAGCCCCGCGTCAGGCTCTGGGCTGATGGCTCAGAGCCTGGAGCCTGTTTCCGATTCTGTGTCTCCCTCTCTCTCTGCCCCTCCCCCGTTCATGCTCTGTCTCTCTCTGTCCCAAAAATAAATAAACGTCAAAAAAAAAAAATTAAAAAAAAAAAAAAAAGAAATCTAAAACAGTCAAACTCATAAAAGCGAAGAGTAGAATGGCGGTTGCCAGGGTTTAGGGGAGGGAGAAACGGGGTGTTTCTTGTATAAAATTTCAGTTATGGAAGACAAGTTTTAGATATCTGATAACCAATACTGTGCCTGTAGATAAAAATACTACAGTGTACAAGTGAAAATCTGTGAAGAGGGTAGATCTCATGTTAAGATTAATAATCACATTTTTTAAAAAAATGGTAAAAAAAAAAAAGAATGTTGGATGGGTAAAAGAAACGGGGATAGAAAGTCAGTTCTAAACAGGAGATGTCCCCAACAATTGTGGTTGGAGTTTGTAAAGGTATTATGCTTGCTCAAATTTTTCAGGGAAGATGGCATTACCTCAAAGAAAAAATTTTGTGTAATACCCTTAGCAAAGTCAACCTTGAATTCAGTGGCTCAACCTAGGAGAACTACTCTCAGGAAGACTTTGTAACAGTTAAAGGAGCCACTCACTGTCAACGAAGTGTGCTGGGTCAGATAACTGCTCTCTCCGTGATGCGGATCAATGTACAGGGGGCCAATCCCCCAGTGTTCTGAATATATAACATCCTCATTGGGATTTCTCCAGGGCTTGTGAGGCAGGGAATATCAAATAATGATAATAATAAGGGAAGACTGGAACTGATCACATTTGATTTACAGGAAAAAGTAATGTGCTTCTCGCACTCCAGTATGGCTTTGCAAATTCATGCCTTTTAAATAGAGTTAAGGTAAAGAGGAATATAATTAACCATGATTTGTGGTCTAATGTGAAGAAGGTTATCATCACAGGATTCTGTTTCAAATCACTCTAACCATCATTAAAATAATCTAGTATTGCAGTCCAAAATGTATTGGAAGGATTGGTACAGATGCCAGTTACTCCACGGCTACAATTTATGGTGTTTAGAAGTAGATGTATTATTTGAAACTGACTAAAACAGAATGTGGCTGAACAAGGTAGGAAAAGGGGATGGGTAGATTAGTAAATTTGAATGATCCCAGGAAAATCATGTAACATGTGGAGCTATCCGATGAAAGAAAGGTATGTGATGTCATCATCTCATTTAAAGTAGATTGAAATTCATAATATTATAAACTTTTCTTAATTTCCCAATTCATTCTGTTAAAACACCCAGGGTGGATGTTTTCTAGTGACTTTCTAATTCAGTGGTATTACAGATTAATACCATCAAACCTGAAAAATACCATAACCACTTAACAGTAACAGACTAATCCAAAATGCACTCATGATTATATAGATACACAGTTAATTGAATGGACATAGGAAGTTAGGCTAAATGATGCAGTTGTGCATGAGAAATACTTGCCTTTTAAAAAAAAAAATAACATTTATTTATTTTCAAGAGACAGAGCACAAGTGAGGGAGGGGCAGAGAGAGGAGGAGACCCAGAATCTGAAGCAGGCTCCAGGCTCTGAGCTGTCAGCACAGAGCCCAACATGGGGCTCGGGCTCACAAACCATAAGATGATGACCTGAGCTGAAGTCAGATGCTTAACTGTCTGAGCCACCCACGCACCCCAGAGAAGTGCTTGCCTTAATTGTTACTTGAAGTGTCTCTAGTGAACTATTAAGGATATTAACTTTAATTATGTTCTTAACCTTTTTTAATATTCATATATTCTGTACTTTCTTTTTCTGAATGTTATTTAAAGGTATCCCACTACTTATGCATTTTAACCTAAAATATCATCACTTTATTCTTGTTAAGTGTTTCCTAATAAATACAGGAACTATCTGGACCAGTGACAATATCATCCTCCTCCTCCTCATCTTCACTGAGAATACATATATATATATAAGGACAAAATAAATTCCATTTCAAATTATTATTTGACAGAATGCACAGAACAGTGCAGTGATCACTGCAGTGATCAGTGAATTGCAACTTCAAATCAGATAAAAAAAAATATCTCTGGAAAGGAAAATTCTAAAAAGAAATCTCTCAATCAAAATTTAAAAACAAAAGTAAATGCAAATATACTTATTCTATAGTATAAGAAAAAAGTATTTCTTTTGACAAAGAAGTAGGGAGTTTTTATTATAACCTAATTACTCATCGCTTGAAATATTGCAACATGGTCAACTGCTGTGCACAAAAAAGTTAACTAAGTTTTTGTATTTTGCTTATTTTTGAGCCAAAGATACTATATCATTATTATGAATGGTATAATCAAAATTAAAATGGTGTACTTTTAATGTATAAATTCTTTCATCATTTGAGAAGCCAAAGGATAGAAATAAAGAAGCCATTTCAAACAAAAAAGAATCAATAACCATCTTATCATCCATCCTGAGAGAATCTTAAAGAAATACAATGAATTAGGTGTTACTTCATAAGAAGTGCCAATATCCTAATTTTTATGTCTCAAAGAAAAATTAGCAAATAATTTACATTGGCTTGATGGGTGTTCAATAAATAACAGATGTCATTGGATGATAAAATTTCATTCCAAAAGTTCTCAATTACTTTTAATATGTAAAATGAAATCTCAATAGATATATAATTTTATATAACATATTACAATAATTGATTTTTCCACTGAAAAATGAGAATTGCCTAAGAAGACAACAGTTTAACAGCAGTATTTGCCAACTGATGTAAAACAAAACTCAACTATTTTCTCCCCAGCTAACATTCATGTAGAGAAACTAGTTCCCCTATTTCATACGCAAACATGATTACAACCATAAAAAACTAATGGCAATCTATCATATATGAATTACAAAGGACATTCATACATACACCAGATAATTATAAGAAGTCGTTTTTTTTTTTTAAAGTTTACTTATTTTGAGAGAGAGAGACAGCACAAGCAGGGGAGGGGCAGGGAGAGAGAGAGAGAGAGAGAGAGAGAGAGAGAGAGAGAGAGAGAATCCCAAGCAGGCTCCACAGTGTCTACACAGAGCAGACACGGCGCTTGATCTCATGAACCATGAGATCATGACCTGAGCTGAAATCAAGAGTCAGACACTTAACCGACTAAGCCATCCAGGTGGCCCTAAGAAGTCCTTTTGCTTAAAAGAAATAAAATTAGATCCATTTCACTTGTGTTAATAGCATCAATATGAGACTTTTTTTTTTTAACAGTTATTTTGCCCACCTCTTCTCATTTTATCTTCACAGCATTCCAGTAAAACAGGTAGGGTAAATGTAACTATCCTTACTTTTACAAATGTGAAACCTCAGCTTTAGAAATCGTATTTAGTGACAGTTTCAAAAGCCAGGTCTCCTGATTCGTCTTCTAAGTTCAGGAATACCTGCATCCCACATGATTCTTTGCTATTTAAGATACATAGAACCTAATAATGAAACCCTAAAAGTGTAAAATCAATAGAAGTAAATGTATTTAATTATGATAAAACTAATCACATCAAGTTGACAGATGTTTAGTGTGTATCACAGAGGGGAGGAGATTCTGGGTCACCAATGTCAATCACTTATGATTTCTGACGTGGTGTCTCCCAGGGAGGAGCAGGACCATCACGGAAAGTAGACAAAACTCTGGCTCCAGGATTAGAGAACTCCAGTGGGGCTGGTGGGTGGGGAGCTGAGAGATGTGAGTTAAGGATGGACCAGCATGAGTTCCCATAGGTTGGGGTATGTTACCACAGGCCTGGTAGGTCACAGTGAACTTGGACTCAAAGCGTTTGATAATGTAAGACATAAGAGGAAAGGCTTCAATAATAAAATGTGGAGAGGGTCTATGCCTTCCTTCCCCTGTGGCCCTCCCACTTTGGCAGGCTAGAGTCAGTCTCTTTCATGTTTTACTCTGTAGGACTGTTATGTAGGGATTTACGTTTTAAAAATATGGTGGAGTGACTTCTGGCTAACTAAATCTGAATGAACATATGAGGTTCACGTTAATGAACATATTGAGGTCATTTTCACTGAGCTGAAATTTAACACACATGTTGTATTGTGTGTGTGTGTATACAGATATATGCACAGTGTAATATAATAATTTATCATTATGTCCCAATTCCCACCTTGTTCTAACAGCCGCATCTCATACCTGGATTATTTCTTCAGTTTCCTAACTAAACTCCTTTTCTTTCCAAACTTCACCCCTTCAAATAATTCTAGTTACGGCACTCAGAGTGTTCCTATTTAAATGTCATTTAGGGTATTAAGGAGGGCACTCGAGTTGAGCATTGGGTGTTATATGTAAGTAATGAATCACTAAATTCTATTCCTGCAAACAGTATTACACTATATGTCAATTAACTAGAATTTAAATAAAAATTTGAGGAAAAAACAATAAATGATGTGAATAAAAATGTCATTCAGCTTGTGTGTCAGCCTAGTGGCTTCTCATCCCGCACAAGGAGAAGCTGAAGTCCTAGGGGCACTTCGGTAGCTCAGTCAGTTAAGCATCTGACTCTTGGTTTCACCTCAGGTTATGATCTCATGGTTTGTGATATCCCCGTGTTGTGAGCCCCGTGTTGGTTTGTGAACCCCATGTTGGGCTCTGTGTTGATAGCATGGAGCCTGCTTGGGATTCTCTCTCTCTCTCTCTCTCTCTCTCTCTCTCTCTCTCTCTTCCCCTGCTTGCATGCTCTTGTACTCTCTCTCTCTCTCTCAAAATAAATAAATAAACATAAAAAAAAAAAGCTGAAGTCCTTACAGTGGCCCACAAGATTCTATCTCCTTGACTACTTTGACCAAAACGTCCACCGTCCGCCCTCACATGCTCACTAGCTGCAGCTACACTGGCCTCCTTGCAATCTTACTGTTCCTGGCACACACCAGGTATGGTCTTGCTCTGGGCCTTTGCCCTTTTCATTTGTCTCCTGTAATGTCAGTAACTTCTGGCTCACTCTTTCCTCTCCTTGGGGACTTCACTCAGTTTCGGCCTGCTTGGTAAGGTCATTCGTGATCATCCCCTCTAAGTTTGCAACCCGATTGTCTGACAAGCTGGATCTATGCTCCTTACTATATTTCTTTCCTCAGCACATATTACCATTCAATATAGAGTACTTAAAAAAAAAAAACTTTGCTCTTTTCTGTCTCAGCTACTAAAATGTACAGTTCATGCTTTCCTCATTAATGTCCCCACAGGGTCATCAGAGATTGCTCTACGCAGCATGTACTAAAAAAAAAAAAAAAAATTATAGAAATAATTGGATCAATCATTGATCTCAGCAGACTCAAGGGCCATAATGACAGTGAGTAGAATCCGGGAAAGAGTAGAAAGTAAAAGAAAACAAAAGTAGCCTAAGAGAAAATAAGAGAAATCTTATTTTCTTCCAGTGCTCAGTGGAACTTAACTCTACATATGAAAAGGCTTTCATCTGAATTTGTGCTGACACAAAAGCCTGCAATCCCACAGAAGGTTCTTTCTGCTTCAGCACTCATTACTCTATTGGGAACACAGTAGAATACCCTAACTATGTTGAACTACTTTAAAAATTAACAAATGGAATAAATGAAAGACTGTAAAGATCTGTTTTAGTTCCTAAACAGTTCCTTGCCCTGGAGAGCTTATAATCTGCCCTTAGAAATTACCGCAAGGTTACCTGGGGTTCTTTGGGATGGGAAGAGCCATATCTGTAAGCTCCACTTAGTATTTTACTGGTTCTAATGATTGCAGAATCAACTACCATATTCTGAATTTCTAGCTTTCTCTTATTAAAATGAAAATAAAACATACAGTTCCTCCCCCCCCCCAAAAAAAGCCATTAAAGAAATATATTGTTTTTCCTTAAAGGTATTTTTTCCTAGTTCTTTGGATTTATTTTACATTTTTATTCATTGACACCCTGATCAAACGCTACCTTCACAGTGAGTACCTTCCATCCACTGCCTCTCTAGATGGTAGGCACTTTGAAAGCAGAGGAGCATCATATCACTTTGCATCATTCTAGGATAAACCCATAGAGAGTAGTCACTGAATACATGTGGCAACCCATTTGAATGCTTCATTATTGCTGGCATTCCTAAGAATATCACCACCACTCCTTCACAGCCTCTTCTCTCTGAACTCCCTGTTTATTACCTCCATCTAAATTTTAAGTATATTAAGAGTGCACCCCAACAGAGTCTTACAATTCTGCAGTATGCACCTCAATGTTCTTCCCGTTCAGAAACAGCACATGCAGGGATGAATTTAGGCTTTGCACGGCCTGAAGCTTATGCAATTTTAAGGAAAAATATAAGATTATGAATACAAAATTTGGCACAAATGAATTTTTATGAAAAGGACAAAAGAAACCACAACAAATGACAAATGCTGAAAAGGTGACAAAGGCAGCAAACATTACACATTCCTTAGAACTTCCTGGAGCTTTGGCGGGGGCTCATACAAGTGAGAGAGGAGCCCTGAGATGGTCCTTTCATTAAAGTGCCATAATTTATTCATTCTGATCTCATTTCTTTTCTCATCCCATGTAATCACCCTCACAGTCTTTTTTTTTTAAATAGAAAATGTTATTTACTCATAAGTTACTTTAAACAGTTATCAACTCACGGAAATTATGTTTCATCTCTATCCCCAAATACTTCCGAACTACTAACATTCTTATGAAACAAATCTCAGCAGTTCTATTATTTCATACACAAATATGTCAATATGTATTTCTAATAGATAAGGACTCCTTATTTTAAAAAGCAATCACATTATTTTATATATTACAACTGCTTCATATTCAAATACTCATTGTCCCATTTCCAAAAATATCTAAGAATTTTTTTAAGATCAGCTTTACCAAGATACAGCATACATGTAATAAAAACAGCCTATTTTATATGTACAGTGAAATGATAGCAAATATATACAACTGTATAAACCACAACCAGAATCAAGATAGAGAATACTTTCTTTGTGCCTTGAGTTCCCACTGACTCTTTCCCACTTTTCTCTTCTACTCAACCTCAGCTACAGGAAACTACCTGTCTGCTTTCTGTCATAATCAGTTATTGTTTTCTGTTTGGTTTTTGCTTTTAGCTTTAATAGTTCCTTGCTTTCAGTTATTTTAGCTTAATTTTCTCTTCTGTTTCTCGTGCCTGTGGATCCTTTTTTCCAAATATGAGTACTTAATACTATCAACATGCCTCTAAGCTCTACTTTAGTTGCAGCCCATAAATTTTGGTACATTGCTTTTTCATTTGCATTTTGTTCAAAATATTTTCTAATTTCCCTTTAATTTTTTTCTTTAGCCCATAATTCTAGTGTTTGAATTTTCATTTTATCTAACATGCTCAGCTTATCATGGCTCATGTACTGCTTCACCTCCACCTCCCAAACCTAAAATTGAACTATGTTTCATCCCAAGGTTCATCCTCTCCCCCACATCTCTTCAACAAGTAAAGTGTCTCTGAAGTATGCATTATAGAAAGGTCTAATGGAGGATCCCATACATTTAATGCTCAAGATCCGGTAAGATTTTGTGATTTGTCAAAAGTCCCACACAAAAGGAGTTGATGAGAAAGATTAGTCCAGACACTGAAAGCAAGACATCGGACACCACAGTTCTGGTCACTAACAAGATGTGTTTTCAGCAACTAATAGACTATGAAAGTTACATGAACAGATATTCATTGTATGTGCGCCCATAAATTTTAATCAGATGTGAGGTTTACTGATTAACATATTGTTGATAAGAAGAAAAAATGAGAAAACTTTTAAAAGATTAGCCAATGGTTTTACAGTTAGGAGGTAGTATGGGTATTTTGTTTTTTAAGTTTATTTATTTATTCAGAGGGACAGAGAGAGAGAGAGGGAGAGAGAGAAAGAGAGAGAGAGAGAAAGAGAGAATGAGAATCCCAACCAGGCTCTGCACTGGCAGCACAGAGCCTGATGTGGGGCTTGAACTCATGAACCAGGATGATCATGACCTGATGTGAAGATCAAGACAGACTGGTCACCCAGGCACCCCAGGAGATAATACATTTAAATGAAAAATGGCTTACTTACTTCAGGCATTAAGGTTTTTTGTTTTTGAAATTTATTCAAGCCTGATAACTAAAACTAAAATAACTTTCCATTATCGTAGAGGGCTCTAACAGTTCGATAGTCCCTTATAGGAAGTCTGAACTTTGTAAGATTAACAAAGCATATAAAAAATAAACATAAGTAACTGTCACTCACTGTTAACTCTGTGAGACAGGTCTTGCAATCTCTCAATTGTACAGACGAGATAAAAGGAAACTTAGAGAACATGAGTAACTGGACTAAAGTGATGAAGATGGCTTGGGTCAGAGTTTTGTGACCTAAGTTTGATGCTCTGTTAATTAGAAATATTCTGCATCCCTGCAGCTCCGAGATCAGAACTGACTATGGTCAATTATTTAAGTATGTCCACATATGGGGGACACAGAATTCAAGGTTAATATTGCAAATATTTTTCTTACCATCAAAGATCTCCAAAGTGAAAGTAAACATGATTATATTCACCACTCATGAAAAACACTGTATTTCTGGTACATTGTTCCTAAGTCTGACTATTATTATCTCAGTTTCCCTACTGAGAACATCAAGAAACTAAAAGTTAAACAACATATCCAGACAATACGTACAACAGCTAAACTTAAATACTGATCTGTCTGACTGTAAAAACACTCTCTGAATATATGGGATGTGCTAAAGCACTGGCTGACTGAAGGTCTGGCATGAATATTAAAGATGGTTCAATATCCTTGCTTCCAAAAAAACCGCTCCAATTCACACACCCACTAAATGTAGCCTGTTATGGCATATTGACCAGACTAATCCGAAATTTAAGAATAGAAACAATTGTTCATCAAGAAGCAGTGTCACTTGAGCTTATATAAATATTTCAAGGTATGCTACCTTTGTTAATAAAAGTAATCAAATTAGAATATGGATTATTAGTTACACTTAGCAAAAAATGTACAAGACAGGGCAATCATTTAGTTTTCTTGATATTTCTACCAGAAATATTATGACTCAAACATAATTTCCTCTGATTAATTTCAAAATAAATGGGTAAAAAAGAGAAATATATTTCTTTGTCCTGGCAACATAGCTAATCTTTAATATCTGACAAGGTAAGTATGATGTCACTGAACCCTGAAAATAATATATTACAACCTACCAGCCCAGGTACCTTATATTTTTCTTTCCATAAGATAGATTCCTAAATATTTGTTAGAAAATCTTTGTATTAACATGTGATCTTGCGTCACGTGTACCTGGCACACCAGCTTAAGGAATTTTGAGAAATCTCATGCTAATGACCAATCCGTACCTGGTATCCCCCTGGAACAAGAACAAGGAAGCTGACTCATCTGTGTGGTGTGTTTCTTGATCTCCAACCTTGATCACTGCCATGCCATCTGTAACATATGCCAAAAAAGCATAAGCAGAAATAAAGACTTTCTTGCCTAGGAACATTCTCCCTTAAGTTACACAGGAGTGTGTCTTCTAACAATACTACTGGAATATATCTTCTACCATAGACTTCTTCATAACAGGGATTTCCAGAGGCCAACTGCTAACAAAACCACCATTCCAGAAACAGCTAGCCTCACCTTCACTCCAATCACTGATTGTCAACCATTAATCCAACAGCATTTTCTTGCCAGAAACCCTGTCAATTCATCTCTACAAAGAGCTAGCTAGCTGGATCAATGTCACCTACAATTGAAACAACTAGAAACCAAGAATTTCCATGAATTAGAATTTATGCCAGAGGCATACTTCTCACAGAATGACGCGGATGAACAAAATTGAACTCATTCTTTACAGGTGCTATGGCCTGGGAGAAGCTAACTTTTCATACAACCCTTGCTCAATTTAAAAGCAAACAGCGGATATTATTGGTTTTAAACTTTTACTCTCCTATTCTAGGACCCTGCTATTCATTAAGAGTTTTATGAAGCTACATTAGGGTCTTAACATTATATTCTTATCTTGGCTCCAAACAGCTTTCCAAAAATCTTCCAAACAAATTTGATTTAATTATCAATAATAATAATAATAATAATAATAATAATATAGATACAAGTTATCTTTAAAACCAAATGACCGTGTTTGGTTCTTTGGCTAAAAGATGTTTACTTCTTATGGATTTCTTGTTCTCTTATGGAAATTGTTGAAATTTTAAAAGTATCATGCCAGTAATTTATTTCACAATTATGATATAGAATACCAAGAAAAAAAGAAGTGAGTTTAAGAAGTTCAATGATTAAATGAACCTCAGAAGCAATGATATGCACATAAAGGATTACATTTGGCCCATTATATTTCCTAAACAAAATTTTGTTTTATTTATACTTTTTACACTGCCTTTTCTGAGTATATAATACTATTTTAAGTTGAGTAAAATGATACAAAAGTTTTAATGTTTAACAATTATGTGTTTATTTTTTTTCTTTTTTTTTTTTTTACTGTCCTAACTTACTTTATTGTATTGATTCAGAGTACAATGATTAAATCTCTAGGCGGAACAAGGGTCCGGTATTGTGAATGCATTTACGACTCAAAGAGACATGACTCAATATAAAAAGATACATTTTTTTCTAAATCAATCTATTCCTTCAATACAATCACTATCAAATTTCAACAGAGATTTTTCCTGAAAATTGACAAGCAGAATCTGGAAAATATATGCAAGATCAAAGGTCAAGAATTGTCCCAAGAGTATTTGAAGAGTAGCAATATGGTATGTTCACCTGCCATGTGTCAGGACTAAAACAAAGAAGTCATAATTAAAACAAAATGTGACACTTATGTTGGGATAGACAATAGACCAGTAGACTAGAACAGAGGTCATAAAAGACCCATATATGTGTAAAAAAATCTATTTCTGACAAGTGGAGCATTAGAGATCAGTGAGAGTAACAACTGATCAGTAACAACTGATCAGTAACAACTGATTATCCATGCTGAAGAAGAAAAAACTTAAAGTTTCTACTCAGACCACAGACAGATTAAATTCTATTTCTGTAAGGACATTATATGAAAAGTAAGATTTTACAATTTTTAGAAGAAAATATAGAGCAATATTCTGAAAACTTCTGGACAACGACAATTTCCAAAACAATACAGAACACTTAGAAAACTTAAGAGAAACAAAATGATAAACTTGACCATATTAAAATTTCAACCTCTGTAAAAACGAACGGACACACTAAAAAGCATACCACATACTGGGAGAAGAAGATATCTATAGCCTACTTACTTGACAGAGGATTATATCCAGAATATATACAGTTTCCCTAAAATTCAATTTGAAATACACTAACTAATACAATTAAAGAATAAACAAAAGAACAGGCAAATCACAGATGAGAAAAACCCAAGATCCAACAAAATTAATAAAATATTATCGTATTCCACATTCCTGGAGGGAAGGTAAACAAAAGCAATGGATATCATCCCACATTACATTTGAAAAAGAAAATGTAGAGGAAGAGGACCAAAGATGTAGAGTAACAAAAGTAGTAACTGACTACGGACAAGTGTAAAAACAATATAACACTTTGGACAGCGATTTGGAAAAATCTACTATTGTTGAAAAAACCATACAGCATTCCTCCTACATTATTGAACACGATAGTCATTATAGCCTGAAATTTAACTTGTCCAAGAAACTCCTGTACATGTGCATAAGGAGACTACTTTAACAAATTAAATTATAGCATTGTTTGAAATACTAAAAAAAAAAACAAAAAAACAAACCCTCACAAATAACTTAAATAACCAGGGAATGTTTAAATTTAAAGTGCCATTGAAATGTACAATACTCGAATTCTGCCCTGTAGTTACAATAAACGAAATAGAGCCACATGTATCACTTCGGATAAATTGTATAAACTGGATGTGACTCAGAGAGGCTGCAAAAATACATTAAGATGTCATTTATATAAAATTTCATAAACAAGCAAACAAATTCTTCTTTGGTTTATGAATACATACATAAAACTGGGAAGAACAGCAAGTGAAAGAGTAACCTCAGATTAGGTGAAGTCGGGAGAAGGGAGGTGACTACAGGAGGCTTTAATTGATTTATATGTCTCCCTTCCCCGGAAAAATATGAAACAAATGTGGCAAAATAGTGATGTAAAAACGTATGGTGGGGACAGGGCTGTTTGTCATATTATTCTCTACAGTTTTGTGGTACACTCTGATATTTGCAACCAAAATGACAAGTCAGAGCCAGATAAGTGTTAAGTTGCATACATCAGGCCATAAAATGCTTCTAAACTCCCCCCAGCTCCATCCCCAGAAGGGAAGGTAAAAGAGAAGGTGTGGGATGATGAACTGGGTGTCTCAACAGACGGAGGAGGTGAAAACGTGAATAAAGCGGTGTCTCTCTTAGGTAATTTTCCTGATGGGGGAGGAGGCTCAGGCTGAGAAAACTCAGGTCCACTTTTAATGAATCAGTACCCATCAAACCCTGACTTCTTGTGGTTACTATGTAATGGAGACAGTCAACCAGTGAGTCGTTTTAGTCAAATTCACAAGGTTGAGAGCAAAACACCCTCACCATTTAAGTGCAAATAAATCAGACACAGATGTGTCAGGCAGCAAACAGTTCAACAGAACACTTGCTATATTTTAACTTCGAATTTAAAACTCGTTTGTTGTGTGCCCTTCTCCCTCTTTCAACCATGAAGCAAATGATGATTTGGGGCTAGAGTAGAACTGGCAGAGGAAAATTTTTTCCTCACACTGTGTCACAGCACAGAAGAATGGTGCTGCATTTTCCAGAGATGAGGGTTTTTCTTCTATATCAGTAACCACACGATACCCCACTCCAGAGATCTTAATTTAAATTCAAACCAAAGAAAAACTAAAACAAACAAAAACCCCAAAAAACACCTAGAGTAAATTTATGTTAATTTATGAGTAGTTAAGCTCAAAGTTGTAAGGACGTTGCCCAGAGGAAATGGTTTTTATTTTGTCATTTTTTTTTTCCTGAAAAGGTAATCAAAAGTTATATTACCAAATATGGATGCTGTCTTCAATGTACATGGTTCTTTACATAATATTGTTTGCTTCACAAAATCCTGTGAAGAGAAACTTCTTAATTACTGTATAACACCTGTAATCAAAAATTAATTCTTTAACACTAATTTCTATATATATTATTTGAAATCTTGTTTTATTTGACACTGTACTGGGCACCAAATATGAAGAAAAAACCCTCAGTGTTAAGGGTCATGATTTTAGATCCATGCACAACTGATATGTGCACAAATGGATGGGACACAGAAACTGACCCAGGTCTGTATCAGATTAAAAGAACAAAACAAAACAAAACAAAACAAAACAAAACAAAATCTTTGCTTGTCGTGAGATATGGATAATTGTATTACAGACTCCCCAGATTTGGAGATGGTTGGAACTTTGATCTGAAAACAATATGTAAAGAGTTATTCATTTAATTTTTTTTTTAATGTTTATTTTTGAGAGCGTGAGAGAGAAGGGCGGGGAGGGGCAGAGAGCGAGAGGGAGACACAGAATCTGAAGCAGGCTCTGGGCTGAGAGATGCAGGGCTCCAACTCACAAACTGTGAGATCATGAAGTGAGCTGAGGTTGGATGCCTAACCAAATGAGCCATCCAGGCACCCCTATAAAGAATTATTTTTAGAGAAAGTTTTATTTTTAAAGCATGTCACAAATTCAAAACTTCCTAAAACTGTAATCACACTGAGCAGGTTTCACTAGGTAATATAGAGAAAAGAAAATTTATCACAGAGGACGCATCTAGTTTTTTGAGGCCACTAGTTAAGATGCTGATTATATTGAACCTAGTATTGATACTGTACTATAAATACGGTTTATAATCGTTCCTTTAAAAATAAACATTTAAAATGGAAGTGGCAAGTTTTAAATACACAAACTCCATATATTCAAGTGTGTTTTTAGATGCTCAAATTAGTCCAAAGAGAAATAACAACATCAAAGGAGAAAATGATAGACAAAATTATACACCACTTAAAGTCCCAATATTGATGATCAATACAGAGCCCCAACAGTGTTGATCTAAAATTGTTTAAAATTTTAATCCTAAAGCAAATAGCGACAAATAGCAGTTCAGAAAATCAGATTTGTAGTTTAATTCCCCAGATGTTTTGTCTTTTTTTTTTTAACGGAAAACTGACTTTAAGCATTAAAATGAAGAATAATAGGTAGCCAAAGATCATTCTTTGTCCAATATCTGTTTAAGAATGCTTACTAATGTTGCCGAAAAATAAATTGTATGGTTTTGGAAGATTAGGATCCCTCAAATATCTGACCGTGCAAGTTCTTTCAGAAAATCACTACAGATTTTTCTAAAACTAAAAGATTGGCTCAGGAAATTTTGACTAATGCAACGTTCTCTAACTGCTTTTTTTAACTGCAGAGGATGGCACAAGCCTATATTATGAGTGTAGAAAAATGAATTTTTTGAGAATAGCCTAATGATTGGGCGATAGTAATTACTGCCAAGTATCAGCATTCTGAAACACAACTCTTTCCTACATTATGTAACAAGATAGACAACTAGTTCAGAAAGATTTTTCAAAAAACTCTGAATAAAAATCTCCTTTTAACAAATAACCAGCTCAGTGGACTCAGGCAGTAGTGAGGCCTTCTCCCCTCCATTTAATGTTAGTTACATAAGTCAGTACTTTCTGAACAGCATCAGAAAACCTACATGATTGGTAGTGTGTTTTAAATGCACAAATCCTGATGATAAAAAGCTAGAGGAAACCTGAAAATACTCTTGCTCTTCCAAAAGTCAACACAGTCAGAATCCATGCCTCTGAGTGCTGCAAGAGTATAAGTATGTAAGACCCTGATGAGACTGAAAAGCCTACCATAAGACAAATAACCAAACTTAGGAAAAACCGTAGGGTCAACCTCTTTTTTAACAATAGCGCCATTGTGTGGAGTGGGAAAAAAATGCAGTCTAAGAATTCTATGGTCAACCAACTGTCATTCACGTATGTTTTAAATCAAGCGTGAGGCAATTTTAAATCATAAAGGCTCAGGGTATATAGTTTTGTATTCAGAAATGCAGAAAGATACACCAGGAAGACATCAAATCAATTCCTAAGTCTACCTGGAATTCGTTCTACAGATGGAGAAGTACAATTAAATGCATACAAATACATATTTTATCTATCTATTCGTATACATTTTTTTCCTTAGAAAAGAAAAGAATTTCAAACTAGGGAGAATTAACTGTTGTTATTGCCTTCAATAAATAAAATTTTATGATGTCATAAAAAATTTTAAATATTAAAAATCCACAAGACTTCAGTGATCTACACTTGGTATTACTGTAGTTACATCTCACATCAGACATAAAAATCAGAGTTGTGTCTTAACCAACATACTGCTCTGAAACTGTATGATAATCTATTAGAGATTGAAGATGAGGGTTCTAAGAATGCCATGTATGAATAAAACACATAGTTACAGACAAAACAAAAATTATGTAAATATAAATACATATAGATATATATCCAGAAAATATATTGGTCAAACAATATTGTCCTTGTGTATTCCCATTTGGACTGATGACCTTCTAGTCAGTTCATCTTTGGACATGAAAGGACATATTTGGACATTAGGTTCACTTCAATTTTCTCTCTTGACTTAGTCTGTATTATATCTATTTTTTTTTAATTTAAGTGTATGAACTTAAAAATGGCCACATAGACTACCAAGTACAAAAAGTATCATTTCATCACAAAACACTTCATTTAAAACATCTTTCAAACCACCCTGATTTGTAGTATTTGTCAATTTCCATGGTGTAATTACAGACAAAAGTATGAAAATTTATCTGTATTCAGGCATCTTTGCATAACTATAAAACAAACAGTTGCTGCAATTTTTATTTTAGAATAAAAACAGCATACACCTTTCCTTCTGGAGTATGCTGTATAAAAGTGGCATATCACTTCCATCGTTAAAAATGGTGTCAATTAAAAAAAATGGTCTCAATTTCTATAGCTTAAGTAGACTGCAACATCAAAGAGTAGCATCAGGCATGATAAGATTATAGTCATAGAAACTTTGTACAGACTCAGTAGTTTGCTCATAATTATTATATCTTGATTGACACAGTTTTTACTTTCTTTTAGCTTTTTGGCTAATTCTCCTACCTTTCTCTGTTTTATGCAGCACATTGGAATATTTTTAAAAATATGCTTTCAGTGACATATTAGGTGATGACCTGGTAATCTGGCATTCTGAAAACCAACAAGCAGATAAACAAAACAAACAGGCCTAATTTATCACATTGATCTGTTTCCACTTTGTAAATCCTCCCACCAAGACCAGTTCAAGCCATCAATGTGATGTCACTAAATGTGAAGTTAGGAAGAGCGTATCTTAGAGATTTGGTACCAACTGGCTCCAGTAAGAATACTGTGATGAGTAAATAATACCTCAAGTTTGTGTTTATTCTAATAGTCTACCAAAATATCCATGGACATTTTTGGGAGGTTCCAATACATTGAAGAAAATAATAGTGAATCATTTTAGCATAATGAGAATTTTAAATAACAAACAACATTTTATAAAACTATGAAATGAGAAAAAAAACACTTTTCAAATAAGTATTTTATTTAGAATGAAATAAAATGATAGGCTGAGGCTGTTTTATGATAAAAAAATATCCATTATAAACAATATAACTGAAAGCTTATAAACCATATGTTAGAGTTTGGAAACAACCCAATCAACGAAAAAACAAGTGAAAATAATCACTCTGTGTTTTGAGAACCAAACATTTTATGACATGTGAAAGAAACTGATAAAATACATGTCTTATGGATCTTTAGATACATCTGTAAAGTTCTTTTTTTTAAATGTTTTTGATGTGATAAGGTGTATAGTACCCAAAAGTAGACAGTAACCTAGCACAGGAGTTGGTAAATTTTTTTCTGTTAAGAGCCATAGAGTATAAATTTTAGTTTTTGTAGACCATTTCATCTTGTCATGAATGCAGTACTGTTTGTAGTGGGAAAATGCCCATATCCAACATGTAAATTCATGATCCTGGTTGTGTTCCAACACTGTTTTATAGAAACAAACAGCAGATAGAGTTGGCCTGGGGGATGTTCATAGTTTGCTGACCCAACTTTAGGGTGTACTGAATCATGTGGTATTTTTACAGTTATGATTTCAATATAATTTTCTTAGTATTTATAAAAAAAATAATCTCAATAACCAAAGTGGTTTTAATAATATTGCCCAAGTCAGTAAGCGATATTGACTAATTTGTGTTTCTTAAGTAAGATATTCACAGAGCAAACCCAACTGCCAAAAGGACAATGCAATTGAAAATAAAGTGAATATAGTTGTGAACACATTTTCTTTTATATTACAACACCAAAATTTCATAATTAACCATAAGGAGAGAGGGTTACCTACGTGGTAAATAAAGAGAAGATCTGCATATTAAATTAAAATATGTTTAATATAAGTATGTTCATTTTAATCAACAATGAAATCCTTATTCTTACCTTCCATAAGTTTTCCTGTCTGTTCTGCACTTCCTCCAGGAAGAATTTTGGCAATATAGGCTCCAATTTCTCCATTGTGTCCAGGGATTTCTTTACCACCCACAATTCTAATTCCTAATCCATTACCTGTATTGAAAAAATAGCAAATTGTTAGTAACATTTTAAAGGAACAACAGTTATAGTGAGTCATAAGGTGCACATGACGTGAGCTCTGGTGCCCAGAAGCTATCTACAACATGAATATTGGGACTGGACACCAATAACAAAAGGATATTATTCTGAATTCAATAATAGATGATATGATATAGGACATTATGAGATTTTTGTAGGATCTACAATAAATCCCCTGATATTAAAAAATAATTTTTGGAATTCAATGATATCACCATGATATAATACAGGTATTTTTGTCCACTTTTGGGCAGACACTTTGTAAACACATTGTATAAAGATGTTCTCAGTATAAGAAACACCAGAGTGTATAATTCACTTATGAAATTGAGGAGTATTTCATGTAAAAGACAGTAATAGCTATCATAAATTGAGAAGACACAATTTAAACATACAAATGATTGCAACTGATAAGATGAAAATACAGTCATAATTTATGAATTACTATTCATTTTTTAGCCTTAACTCATCAACTAACATTGTGCATTATTAACATGACATTTTTCGTGTGGCAAAATAAAATTCTTGACTGATGAACAACTTAGTAAACTTTATTTCATAGAACAGATTTTTCTGTAACTAGCTACATGGACAAAAAGATGGAGAATGATTATTGTGTGAAAATTGAGTGTGATATAAATGAACTGTTGATGTTTTAAGTTTATATTTTCTTTATAATCAGCTAAAAATTAGCAAGCGTATATATACAGCACCAGAAATATTTTTATTACAAATGTCAAGGATATTTTAAAAGTACTAAAAGAAAGCAGAATTCTTCTTAAATCAAGACACAATTATTTCTTTAGATTAAAATTATTTCTATTCAGTGATTGAAGGCCCGTTTTCAACTCTTTCAAAAATCTCTAAATTTTAAAAGACAGTTTTCTTACAGATCCTGTTCCCTCCCCACTTTACTCTTCAAAAACAATCCCTGGAGTCAACGTCAACACAGTACAAACATTCAACAACCAAGTAACACGGGATTATGGAACGCTTCTGCCATTTATCCAGGTAGGGATATATTTTGGTAAAACATCATTTCCTGGTTATAAGGTAATTCCAAATGAATTTCCTCTCTCCTTTTCTTCCTCCCTTCCTTCCTTGTTTTTACCCTCTTTTCTCCCTCTCTTTCCCTCCTACTTGCCTCCCTCTTTCTACTTTTTTTTTTTTTACCAGGGTAAGTGTTCTGAAGATTGAGCCTCAAAATAAAAAGAAAAACAAAAAAAAAAAAAACAAAACAAAACAAAAACTAAGCAAATCAACTGTATGCATCTAACTTTCCTGCTGTTGTCAATGGGTCAGAGTTAAATAAGATACTAGCCTTCTCTGGCCTTACTTATGAAGCTTTTCTGTCACCAGTATCTTGGTCCATTGCTACCCCTGCGAATAGAGATTAATTTATGATACACATTGAATATAGCTGTGTGAGTACAGAACATCATCTAGTATAGGACTTGGTCTCAACTAAGGCTGCTTACCAACAGTTGAGTTCTTACTTAGACAGTAGTCTTAAAGAATTCACCAGGAGTGATTATATAATAAGACATTACATAGATACAAATAAAGGGCAACAAATGAAGAAGTTATTACCCATTCTTCATTCAATCGGTTTAGTCTATCTTTTAGTGTGCTAAGGATATTTTGGATATTACAAAATGAGGATTTTAAAATAGCTGGTCACGGAATTTATCTGTTAAAAGTAATAACAGTTTCTTAAAAGACTTGCTTTCACTTTTCATGATTGAATCCCTCAGAGCTGTAATTTACTACTTGTTAAACTTTTCATAAACACACACACAGATACTGAATTTCTAATGTGGTTGGTGTGTCTTTATCAATTTTGAGACATGTCAGTCTGAGATCCCAAAAGATGATTTAAGACATTTCCTTACCATATAGGCATATGTTCAAGATCACTCCATACATCAAAACTTATTATAATGCTACACTCAGAAGAGTACACTGTAGTAGGGTATAGTAGAGTGCTCAGGGCATTTGGTTTTACTTATTTGTTTTTAAGCTTAAAAAAAACAGAATGTAAACATAGCCCATGAAAAACAATTTCAGCACTATATCATATATGGCATAGCATATGTTTAGCATCTACACATGGGATTATTACACCTTGTAAAGGTATAGCTAAAAGAGTAGTTGTGGAACTCTGAAATCTATTCATTGGTATAAGTGACTATTTTTAAAGATTTGGTTATAGTTTCATTCTATAGATGGAAATGTCTTAAGAGTTAAGTACTTGCATCCCTACTACCATTTAACTTTTGGTGACTGAATACACCTAAAACCCTGTAGAAAAGGATCAGTGAAAGAAAATTATAATTATATCCATCTTAATAAAGTAGCACAACATGGGGCGCTTGGGTGGCTCAGTCGGTTGAGCGTCCGACTTTGGATCAGGTCATGATCTCACGGTTCATGAGTTCGAGCCCCGTGTCGGGCTCTGTGCTGACAGCTTGGAGCCTGGGGCCTGTTTGGGATTCTGTGTCTCCTTCTCTCTCTGCCCCTCCCCCCACTAGTGCTCTGTCTCTCAAAAATAAATAAAATATAAGGCTGATGCTAATTTAATAAAGTAGCACAACACAACATTTCTTTAATTGTGTAAAATACATCTTATACCACTGAATTCTAATACTTAAAACACTATACAAATACATGTTATAAGCCTCAGTATCTTTGGTAAAATGAAAGTAATGTATGGCCGTGACAATACTGTGGGAAATGAAATTTTATATATAAAGAAACCACTTAAAGCACATAGTAAATTTTCAAGAATTCCTGTTGCTTTGAAATTGCTTTGACATTGTTGTGGCTGCTGCTAGTTTTTCATGTATACAATAAAGTAGCATAGAAATATTAAAATTTGTGATAAAATAGAATGATAGAAAATAAAAGACTCAGAAAGTATAACTTTTTTTTTTGCTTATTTTATAGTAGTTACATGCTAGTGGGGACATAAGAAGTTTTCTTTATATGATTTGTAATAATTTAAATGTGGACATTTTAGCATTTCTATAGCTTCACTTTGATATTTTATGTAGTAAATGCAGATAAAATAAACAAAAATACTTCTATAAAAATAAAATACCCCAGCTCAAATCTAAATTACAGAATGCAATAGAAGACCTGGTAAACTCAAGAAGGAACATGAATTTTTAACTGAAATGCTTGTATTTAAATGGTCCTTGATAAGTGATGTTTATATATTACCAATGTTTTTCAACTTTGGACAAATTTTTATCAACACAAAATCCTTTTGCCTCCCTGCTTCTATTCTATCTCAAAACATTAACAAAATGCTTCCCTAGTTAGATGCCTTGAAAATACAAGGGTTTTGCTTGAGTGAAGAGCACGGCAGGGTAGAGAGACCGGTAGTTACCAAAGAGAACACAGAAGCTTTAAAAAGGATTGTCAGAAATTACAGTAATTTCACAACAAATAAGCAGAGATGTTACTGAGGGGGTCTTACAGAGAAATCTAACTTTCAAAAATCCTTTAAAGTATGTAGGGAATATTTATAAGAAAAGAGACATCCAACGATAAAGGTAGCAAGTCATTAAGAGAAAGTATTACCTTAATAACCTTAGGATTACAATTGAAATATACCAGTCTTTTCAAATCCCTATGTATGTTTTAATTATGTGGTAAATATACTACTAGGTAGTCACTTTTAATGTTCCAGTCCAAGATGACAACAGAAGAGGCTCCTGAACTCACCTCGTCCCATGGACACACCGAATCTACAGCTACACGTGGAGCAATTCCCTCTGAAAAAAATCCAGAAACTAGCTGATGACTCCTACATAATGGGTCCATGCGAAAAAAACAAAATAAAACAAAACAAAACAAAACCCACATCAAAACATGTTTTGGCATACCTTCAACTCCTGGGAGCCATCAAGAACAAAGAAGGCAGCTCGAACAATCGTTAAGATTTGAGAGACAACCAAGAGCACAGGCCAGGCTGAATCATAATGTTTACATTTCTTTAATGTTTATTTATTTTAGAGAAACAGAGACAAAGTGCGACTGGGGGAGGGGCAGAGAGATAGGAAGACACAGAATCTGAAGCAGGCTCCATGCTCTGAGCTGTCACCAGAGAGCACTGGGTGGGGGTGGGGGGCTCGAATCCACAAACCATGAGACCGTGAACTGAGCTGAAGTTGGACGCTTAACCGACTAAGCCACCCAGGCACCCCGAATCATAATGTTTAAATCCTACGTGAAACCGTTGCATCAAGACTAGAAGACGTGATTGTTTTATCTAATGCTTAGAAACCAACACACAGAGTCAAAAAAATTGAAGAAACAGAGAAATGTGTTCCAAAAAAGAGAACTAGATAAAATTTCAGAAAAGGACCTTAATGAAATGGAGGAAAGTTATTTATTTAAAAAGTTCAAAATAATGATGTTCAATGAAGTTAGGAGAACAATACATGAACAAAGTGAAAATTTCAACAAACAGAATATATAACAAAGTATCAAAGAGAAATCAGACAACTAAAGAATAAAATATATGAACGGCAAAATTCATAGAAGGGTTTACTATCAGACCAGAGAAGTAGAGAAAAGATGGGTTAACTTGAAAACAGGGCAGTAAAAGTCACCTGAGAGGAGCAATGAGAAAAAAGAATGAAAAAGAGTGAAAATAGATTAAAGGATTCATGAGATACCATCAAAATGAAAGTCAACCTATAGAATAGGAAAGACTATTTACAAATCACATTCCTGATAAGGGGTTAATATAAAAACATAAAAACTCATATATATAGAACTCATACAACTTAGCAGCAAATAAACAATCTGATTTAAAAATATGCAGAGAAACTAAATAGACATTTTTCCAAAAAGGTATACAAATGGCCAAAAGGTACTTGAAAGGGTGCTCAACATCATGAATCATCTGGGAAATGCAAATCAAAACCAAAATGAGATAATACCACACATCTGTCAGAATAGCTATCATCAAAAAAACAAGAGATAACAAGTGTTGACAAAGATGTGGAGAAAAGAGAACCCTGGTGTACTTGCTCAAGGGAATGTAAATTGGTGACAGTCACTATAGAAAACTGTATGGAGTTTCCCCAAATATTAAAAATAGAATTATCCTATGATCCAGTGATCCCAGTTCTAAGTATATATCGGAAGGATATGAAATGGGGTATCAAAGAGATATCTGTACTCCATGTTCATTATAGCACTATTCACAATAGCCAAGATACGAAAACAACTTAAGTGTTTAGTGACAGATGACTGGATAAAGAAGATGTGAGATACACACACCCCCCCCCCCCACACACACACGGAATATTATTCAGCCTTGAGAATAAAGAAAATCCTGCCATTTGGGACAATGGGGATAGACCCTGAGGACATTAAGCTCAGTGAAATAAACCAGACAAAGACAAATACCGCACAGTATCACATATATGTGTGAGAAAAAAATTCAAACTTATAGAAACAGAGAGTGGAAAAGTGGTTGCCAGGGGCTCTGAGATGGAAAAGTTCTGAAGATCTAATATAAAACAATGTGACTATGGTTTTAACACTATACTGTACAAGTGAAATTTACTAAGAGAGTAGAAGTTAAGTGTTTTTACACACCAAAATATAAATACCTGAGGTGATGGATGTCTTAACTAGATGGGGGGGGGGGATCTTTTCACAATATATACGTAAATCAAATCACCACAGTGTGCACTTTAAATATCTCACAAATTTATAAGTCCATGGTACATCAATAAAGTTGAAATAAAACACAAATAAAATAAGCTGTGTATAAAATAAAATGAGCACATTAAGGAAAAATCTTTATATTTGGATTTAAATTTAAAGTTTAAATCTAGTTTAACCTTTATCGGTTTATTAACATGTTACATTAAAAGTTCTGGTATTTTAAAGTATTAAAAAGAAAGTTATTATTTTCATTTTAAAATATTATATGAAAATATTATGGTATTACAATTATTAGACCATTATGTTTAGACAAAATTAAAATCCTTGGTTCATTTTGACAATACCACATACTACATCTAAGCAACAAGGAAAAGCAAAATCTTGTAAGTGAACACACTATCTTATTAATAGTAGTCTTTAAATCAATGGAGTTTATTATTCACAATAAAGTTATCACAGGATAATGATGTATTGCAATTTAGTCATGCCATTCATTGGGCTGAAGAAGAAGAAAGATTATCTATATAAATATTAGTGTTAATGAAGTACTAAGGATAATGGAAAAGTTTCCAAAGGATAGTTTAATCGACTCTAATTTTATAGTTTACACATTAATTATACTCCTGAGTGAGGCTCTGAAAGTTTATTTTTATATTCTTTCACCTACTAATTTCTGTTATAAATTATCTATGTAAATATTTAGGAAAATAAGCTAACATATTAAAAACACAGTAATTTCCCTTTTGTGTCTTACCAAATGCGACATTAATGAACTTATACTTGAGTCTAAAGACCTAAAGAATATTTCATTACTTCACCATTTTCCTTTATCTCTACTAATTTTTGTACTTTATGAGAAAAACATTCCTACAAATACAACACATATAAATTGCCTTAACAGCAATCCCTACTTGACTGTGTCCAGCAGCATCAAAATGGAAGCACCACATTAATACAAAATCTAATCTGACTCTAAACCTCAGTCTACAAATTATAAACTCAACTGTTCCCATTAGCTTTTTCTAACACAGCCAATTGTTGTATAGAATCCTTTTTTCTAGTTTTAAATATATATCCTTTACATATATGAAAGATTCAAAGAGAACATTCTTTGTTACATTTCCATCAACAAAAGTTCACATTTGTCTTTTCTAATGTAATGTGAGTTAATATTAAGATAAAAATGTTACACAAAGCAAGTATAAAAGGCTATTCATACTCACATCACAGTAGAGGAGATGGGCCCCCCCCCCATTGAATTGCCCCATGACTGAAATGGCCATTGTCATGGGAAATAACAAAGACACACACACACACACACACACACACACACACACACACACACAATGTTCCATATATATATACACACACGTACATATAAAATATTATATATATGCAAAAAAGTCACAAATAAATATCAAAAGATATCGACAGTCTGGCTTTGTTTAACATCTTTCAAATAAAAGATATTTTGTATACTGATTTTATTAAGGACACATAGGGTTTCCTCTTCCTGAAATACTTCAAAAATAATGTCCACCAAGAAAATTTCCCAGGACTGCCACACTACAAAAATCATGTTTTGTTCATTCAATAACACGTGGATTTTTTTCTTTATTTTAGCTTATATAAGGCAAATGCAAAATTATAATCATAAAGGTAAAATCTGAGGGGGTTTGCATGATACTTCTATAAAAGGAAATAAAAAAACTTAATTCATTTAGCAGTACTTCCAAAATGAAGTAATTATTTGATATGAAATTGGATGTTACAAATTAGAAGATTGGGTCAATTTATAGATATGGCCTTAATGCTTACTTGTTTAGATACTGATCTTAGGATGACAGCCTAGGACTGGGAGCGGGGTCATTTACTATGTATGTTAAAGAAAATTGTTGTATTGGGAGACACTCATGTAACCCTATCACTATTGGTGGAAATAAAATAGTTTAAACTCATAATACTGTAATGCTATGATGACCTTTCCAAAATAAGTGCCAGTTTTATTTAATAAAAGGTAAGTAGGAAGAAGAATACTATTGTAATTAAACACTTATGAATAAGTGTTCCTTCTGTACTTCTGGAGGTACTATAAGATTGTGGAAGACATATTCTTTTTTTTTTTTTTCAATATATGAAATTTATTGTCAAATTGGTTTCCATACAACACCCAGTGCTCATCCCAAAAGGGCCCTCCTCAATACCCATCACCCACTCTCCCCTCCCTCCCAACCCCCATCAACCCTCAGTTTGTTCTCAGTTTTTAACAGTCTCTTATGCTTTGGCTCTCTCCCACTCTAACCTCTTTTTTTTTTCTTCCCCTCCCCCATGGGTTTCTGTTAAGTTTCTCAAGATCCACATAAGAGTGAAACCATATGGTATCTGTCTTTCTCTGTACGGCTTATTTCACTTAGCATCACACTCTCCAGTTCCATCCACATTGCTACAAAAGGCCATATTTCATTCTTTCTCATTGCCACGTAGTATTCCATTGTGTATATAAACCACAATTTCTTTATCCATTCATCAGTTGATGGACATTTAGGCTCTTTCCATAATTTGGCTATTGTTGAGAGTGCTGCTATAAACATTGGGGTACAAGTGCCCCTATGCATCAGTACTCCTGTATCCCTTGGGTAAATTCCTAGCAGTGCTATTGCTGGGTCATAGGGTAGGTCTATTTTTAATTTTCTGAGGAACCTCCACACTGCTTTCCAGAGTGGCTACACCAATTTGCATTCCCACCAACAGTGCAAGAGGGTTCCCGTTTCTTGTGGAAGACATATTCTATCTTGACTCCCAATAAGTCACTTTGAATGTAGGAGGAACATGTGACTTGGTTCTAACCAGTAGGAGCTGACAAAGGTAATGTGATAGTCACTACCATGATTTTATTCCCTTAGCCCATTAAGACGACAGTTTTCTGCTGGCCCTGAAGAGGGCCCATGTGTGAGAGGGTAACAGAGGGAACCACAGGGCAAGATGCTCAAGAGTCTCTAGTTGCTGAGAGTGGCTTGGCTGACAGCCAGGGAGCAAAGGGGAGCCTAGCCCCATAATGGGAGTAACTGAATTGTGCCAATAACTGCGCTTGCTAGCTTGAAAGACTATCCCCAAGTTCCAGAACAGAATGCAGCCTTGCCAACACGTAGACTGCAGCATTCTGAGATCCTGACCAGAGATTCCAGTTAAGCTGTGCCTGGATTTCTTGACCCAAGAAAACTGTGAGATACTAAATGTGTGCTGTTTTAAGTCATTAAAGTTGTGGTAATTTGTTACATGTCAATAGAAAATACAAAGATAAAAGTGGTTTTCTGTGCACACAATATATATAGACATTATCCTGGTAGCAAAACTTGGGAGACATTTGTGCTTATAGTAGTTACCACAGTGACTGAGCAATAACAGAAGGTAGGAATGAAAGGGAAGATAGGGCAAAAAATCACCTTTTTTTCCCTGCATAAACAGAGGAAGAGCTCAGTTCTGCAAAGCTGAGATTCTGGTATAAAATGTGTAGTAAGCATACAGTATCTAGGCAACACTCAATATACAACTGAATGAATATTGAATGGATAAATACTAAAATACACATTTTTCTCCAGGTCAGTCTAATGCATCAATGATAAGAGTGTTAACAACAATATAATTGTATTCTATTCTATTCTTAGAAAATGCCTTAAAATTACATCATCCCAGTGGATCTTAAAATAAAAAGAAAAAAAACAAAGCCCCCTCTGTTTATACATGAGGAAAATGAGGCTTTGCCAGGCTGAATGCTCATGGCAACACCTGGTAATATGGCAAAGCTAGAAGGAAGCCCAAGTAAGTGACCAGCAACGCATCTCCTGCCTGGTTAGCACCTGGTTTAGAATCAGAAGGGATGGATTTGAGAGCAGCACACCCAACACCTCCTTACCCTGTTCAGTTGTAGAGAGGAGAGTGATGGGAAGGATTGCAATTAGGCTTTTAAGAGAAGAAACCATCAGGATAGAGGAAATGTGTTGGGAACCAACATTTCTCAGTCAAGACTAAGGAGAGGAAATGTTTTGGCTTAGGTGGCCACAGATCATAGCATACCATTTAATCTGTAGCTGGGATTGATTAAATTGATCACTTGATGTTTTGTTTCGTCTACGATAATTTTTATTTTTCTACTGATGCATAAAAGTTGATGCCATGCTTATATCTTTATCATATATCACAAAGATGAAATTGTTACTTTTTTAGCATTACAGTTTTAATCATGTTTGTATTTTCACATCTATATACAAATATGAACTGCATATACTGCTGTTAAATGAATAAGTAGTTGGATTAACACTCCTATCTTGCTATGCAACTCTAAAAAGAACAAAGTTCCTACAAGCCTGGTAGCATAATAATTGTTATAATTACTACTATTTGGGGGAAGAACTGAGAAACTGATTAGGTGAGAAAAGTTCTGAATTTGATGAGTCACTTTAGACATATAAATAAAATCTAGGTGTCCAGATTATTATTTCGCTATAGTCTAAACCTGTTCTCATCCAAATCAATTTGCTATTGGTGAAGAAAGTGTTCGAGGTAGTTCAACAGCTTCTATTTTCCAGTATCTATCAGGAGATACTTTCCATTAAAGAGTGAAATAATACAATTTGTTTGGTTATTTTCATTTCTCTATTTTAAACATTGTTACTACTACCTGGAAAGGACAAGGAATGTTACACGTTGCTAGGTGACCAGCTATGAATAGTCCAACATTCCAGTGAGATTGTGCTTTAAACAAAAAGAGAGCTGCTCTTATTTTCAGCCAATGTTCTACTACATCAGATATGTTGAACTTTTAACTATCAGATGTCTCAAAATATATGACTTTGAAGTGATGAATTCTGTTTGGTTTCTGTATGCCATGCCGATATTGTTTTATATTTAATACATTATTTGATTATTCTCAAACTCTTTAGTATCATCTTCAGAGATAGAGGCAAATAGAAACAACTAACATTTCAAGAATTTTGTCTGTGTGTCTTACACTTTTTTTACATTAAAAATTATTTCTGGGGTGCCTGGGTGGCTCAGTCAGTTAAGTGTCAGAATTGGTCTCAGGTCATGATCTCAAGATTCACAAGTTTGAGGCCCGCGTTAGGCTCTGTGCTGATAGCTCAGAGTCTGGAGCCTGCTTCAGGTTTTGTGTCTCCCTCTCTCCGCCCCTCTCCTGCTCATGCTCTGTCTCTGTCTGTCTCCCAAAAATAAATAAAAACATTTAAAAAGTAAAAAAAAAAAGAAAATATTTCCACAACTTTTTATGTTATGTACTAGCCATAACATTTCAGGACAACGAAGCTAAGATGAAGGAAATTTAGACACTTACCTAGGTTGTCCAGCATGTAAAGAACTTAAGATTGGAGCCTATTTTTTTCCCATGACTACTTCTACATCCTTGTTCTTTCTATATAGTTTTTCTCATTACTCTATTTGTCAAGAAGATATTCCAGGAGATCAGTATAAATCCTTATTCTTTTCAATGAATCTCATTTCTTATTGCCCAATTTTCCATGGCCAATTCATACATTTTGGATTTACAACCTTAAATTTCACATTAACATTACCATTTGTCCTCCTCTCCTGGAGGTTAAATATCTGGAAAGTCTTCACACTCACCTCATGGCATCAATCATTAATCCCTTTAAACTTAATCTTATTAAAGATGCATAGAAAAATGTGCTAACCTATCTCCAGTTAGAAGCAAAGTACTTCCTTAGCAGGAACAGAATTGCACAAGCAATATTTATCTTGATAGATATCAGGAGGAGTGATTATTTTCATGTGGAACTGGCCTTGAAAAGAAGCATTCCTTTGTTACTGGGAAAATGAATGCAAGCTTTCATTAAAATTTACCAGAGGGGGCGCCTGGGTGGCGCAGTCGGTTAAGTGTCCGACTTCAGCCAGGTTACGATCTTGCGGTCCGTGAGTTCGAGCCCCGCGTCAGGCTCTGGGCTGATGGCTCAGAGCCTGGAACCTGTTTCCGATTCTGTGTCTCCCTCTCTCTCTGCCCCTCCCCCGTTCATGCTCTGTCTCTCTCTGTCCCAAAAATAAATAAACGTTGAAAAAAAAAATTTAAAAAAAAAATAAATAAATAAAATAAAATTTACCAGAAAGAAATTGTGATTTTAGAAGAGATTCCACCTGATCTACATTTCACTTCTGTAAGTTTATACTCAGTTTATCCCTAAAAATAATTTGAGAGGCTTACAATGAGAAACTGTATCATATATAATTGCACTCTTAAAATGAGAAACTGTGTCATATATAACTATACTCTTAAAATGAGAATAAAAGTGAGGAAATTCTCCTGAATTGGAAAGGAGACATTTCTGTGTCAAGGCCCACCTTGTAGAATCTGTTCAAGTTCCAGCAGTTAGGATGGAACATACATGTTTTTGGATTGACAGTTACACTTTCTCTCATAACTCTCGTCTCTGTAATCCACTATTATTTGAAAAAAACATAAAATTAAGTTTAACTAGCTGTGTTGGCTTTTAAAGCTATTCTTAAACACTTCTGATCAGCTTTTTAAAATGTTAGGCCAAAAAATCTCTTCCAGTAAGTATTAACAAAGGGGAGGCGAGGAAGGAACTCTAAGGCAGGGATAGGGCAGAGTCCCTGATTTCTCATTACAATCAGTTGTCAATATTCTTGAGGAACAAAGCAAGGATGTCTGCTCTCACTATTCTGTTCAACACTGTACACAAAGTTTTAGCAAGTGCAATAAAGAAAAAAATTCAATTAACTATTCTAGTTGGGAAAGGAAGAAATAAAGCTGTCTTTATTTGCAGATGACATGAACTTGCATCCTCAGAAAATCTCAAGGATTCCACACAAGAAAACTAATAGAACTAAAAACAACATTAGTGAGATTATAAGATAAAAGGTCAATATACAAAAATAAATTGTATTTCTATAAAACTGCAATGAATAGTCCAAAATTGAAGTTAAGAAATAACACCATTTATAAGAGCAACAAAAACAATAAAATAATTGGGACATATTTAACAAAAGAAATGCTAGTCTTCTACACCAAAAACTATAAAACTTTACTGAAAAATATTAGAGAAGATCCAAGTAAATGAAGAAATATTACATGTTCATGGATGAAATGGCTCAATGAAATAGATAGCAGTTCTCTCCAAATTGATCTATAATTTCAGTGCAACCCCTATCATAATCCCAGCAGGCTGATACTAAAATATTATTAAAATTAAAAAGATCTACAATAGCCAAAACAATTTTGGAAAGGGGGACTTATATTACCAGAGTTCAAAACTTAATAAAACACAGTAATAAACAATAAAGTATACTAGTGGTGAAATAACAGTTAGTCACATGGTCAAAGAGAATAGAACTGAGTAACCAAAAATAAATCCTTGCATTAATGGTGATTGTTTTTGACAAAACGTGCCAAAGCTATTCAATGGGGGGATTTTCTTTAAGGTACTTACACAAATAGATATCCATTTATGCTTAAAAAAAAAAAAAAAGAACGTGGACTTCTGCCTCACACCATATACCAAAATCAACACAAAATAGGTCATAAAACTAAATGTATAATGCTTCTGGTATAAAAAAATAAGAGAAAAATCTTTGTGACCTTGGGATAGTTCTTAATACTCTATCAAGAGCTCAGCCTGGTCGGTACAGGAAAAAACATATTGATAAATTTAATTCCAATAAAATGGAATTCATAAAATATATAAAGAATTCATACAACTCAGTAAGAAGACAAACAACCCAAATGAGTACAGTATGTGAACAGACATTTCACCAAAGAAGAGACAGGCATTGTTTATAACCACCTGAAATATGCTCAATACCATAGGTCATTAGGAAATCGGAAGTCAAAACAAAGAGTTCTTATCCACACCCACCCCAAAAGGTAAACATTATCAAGTGTTGGCAATGACATGGAGAACGTGGAACCCTCAGCCGTTGCTGGCAAGAACATAGTATGGTATATTCATTTTGGAAAACGATTTGCCAGTTTCTTGAATAGTTAAAAAGAAACTTACCATAGAACCCAACAATTCCTCTTCTAGGAAACCATTAAAAAAATATCATATGGTTAAACTCAAACTTGTATGCAAATATTTGAAACTGGGAAAAATTCAATGGATAAAAAAAAAGGGAGAATATCCAAACAATGCAATGCTATTTAGCTATAGAAAGATCAAACGACTGATACATGTGATAAAATAGATAAACTGCAAAATGTTGGTAAGTGAAAGGAGCCAGACACCAAAACTGCATAGTATATGATTCAATTTATATGAAATGCCCAGAAAGGGCAAACTTAGATACTGAATGTAAATCTCCTGCCTGTGGCTGGAGCGTTGAAGGTGGATATTGCTAGCCGGCTCAAGGGAACTTTTTGTAATGACTGAAATGTCCTAACACAAGACTGTGGTGACGGTCACAACACTCCCTAAATACACTAAAAGTAATTGATTTGTACACTTGTGCATTTGTACACTTACAAATGTGTACACACTTACAATGTGTACACTTACATAAATTATGCCTTATTAAAGCTGTTTAAATAATAATAAAAAACCTATCCATATTTGGTATTGCTACCATCTCAGATCCAAGGAGACCTGTTACATTTGTCTCTTGTTTCTAAAAGCTCATAAAGATGGTAGACTAACGAAGAAGAGAAGATGAGCCACGATTTTCACTGAAGATAGTGCTGTCTTTTGAACCTAAACATATTTAGTGTTCTTCACTAGTACACTTGCTAATTAGTCTTTCTAGCCGTGCAGATGTAGCCAATCCATTATGGAACTATACATAAGCAAATTATCTTTTTTGAAATCAGAAGAATTTCTTTGGCTTGTTTGAAACAGCTGTGTTTCTAGAGCCATAAGATGGCTTTAAATAAAAAAGAGAGACTCATTTCTTTAGCGTTACATTTTCTCCGTTTTTTTCCTGATAATTTCTAAGAGAAGGGGAAATAACATTTGTTGAGTGTATAGTAAGTACAGGATTTTGTGCTGGGTTCATTTGAAATTATGTGAGACACATAGAGTTGGTCTTATTTTACAGATGAGCAAATTTATTCTCAAAATTTAAATAAGCAATAGAGTTGAACTCTAACTCAGGTCTTTCTTCTAAAATTCACTATCTATTCTCTTCATTTTGTTGCCTTGTGTTTGGCTGAATAAAGACTTTCAAAACCATTATACAGTTGTTGATCAGCACCTATATCTGTGAAGTTTACAGTTAATAAAGGATCTATTTTCTAAAAATTACAGATCATTTAATAGAAGATTGTATGCATGTATTTCTCTGTGCAAACATCACAAAAATATAAATAATGATGCATATATATACATGTGTGGACACACATATATGTATGTATAGGTATGAACGATAAAAGTTTTATAAATTCCATGACTTTGTCTCAGTTGTTCCTAAAATTCTATTGTAATAATTACTTGCATTTCAGATTTTACTACCAAATTATGAGAACATTTTAGATAATAGTCTGTGTTGTATTCATTCTATTACCCTTGCAATGAACACAATGTAAATCACACCAGGGGTGTTCTATCAGTAAATATTAACAAATAACTAAAAGTGTATCTAACATGAGATATAAAAACATTTGCAAAATATGTTTTATGTTGCATGAGTTTTTATAGGAAGAACAAAAACTTATTTATAATTTTTTAAAATCTATATAAATATCATTAGAGTAATGGTTCTCAAACATTTTGGTTTTAATGAGCCATTTATACTCTTTGATATTACTGAGGACCTCAAAGAGATTTTGGTCCTATAAATTCCAGCTCTATATATTTTCTGTATTATAAATTAAAAGTGAGAGTTTAAAACATTAATGAATATAAACTAATAAACTCATTCTATGTTAAAATAATGACATTTTTGGTAAAAAAATGACTGTATTTTAAAAATGGGACACTTAAGAGATGGGTGGTATTGCTTTACATTATTACAAATATGCCTAATATTGAGCTAACTGGAATACAGGTAAATTCTCATATTTGCTCTGTATACGGTCTGTTGTGATGCACACATCATGTAACCTCTAGAAAAAACTCTACTGCATATTCACAAGGAAATGAGAGTGCAAAGGCAAGTGTTTCTCAGAATTTACTATGAAAATAGTTTTGACTTTGTGGATTTCATGAAAGAATCTTGGGAACCATGAGAGTTTCCTGCTCATACTTTGGGAAACACATGGGAGAAACAATGAAAAAAAACAAAACAAAACAAAACAAAAAAACAAAAAAACAAAACAAAAAACCCCATACACTTTCTATTCTGGTCTCCTATTTTGAAATTATTTTTTATTACAAAAAATAAAGATATATTTTCTCTTTTTATGAGGTATACCTGTTTTGTATAATTCTTATAAAATATTTTAATGCTACTTCCAGTTAGAATGGTTTATTAAACTCTTATAGAAGATACACAGTACTTCTACTTTCAATGAGTTTCTATAATCAAGATGAAAATGCACTCATGGCCATTTGGCCCTCTGTTTGGGAGAACAGATACACTACTGTTCTCTTCACTCTTTTCTTGCTTACAACCTCATCTTATTTATAAAGGCATTTAAATTGTTAGTTTAGATAGCTTTTTCACCACTGATGAAGCTACTGGCCATTGCTCTTTTTCTCTAAATATGAAAAACAAACAGAAACTTAACATTTTTTTTTATTATGGAAAACTGCATGCACATAAAACAAATACTGGAGGCCAATAATAAAACCCAGGGTGGTCAGTCTTCTAGCTCCAACCATTACCAAACCACAGTCAATATTTTTTCATCTATTCCTTCATCATTCTCCATGCAACTAATTTTGAAAGAAATCCCAAATATTGTTTCTTCTGGAGACATTTTAGTATGTATCTCAAAAAAATATGCCCTTAACATTAACATAAAAATGGTACAACATAGCTAAAAAATGACAGTAAATCCTTAATATCACCAAAAGTTTAGTCAAGCAAAACAGGCTTTTTTGGTTGAGTGGCAAACAGCAAGCAGAGAGATTAGCCTCTCTGATTAGCACAAATGCTCTGCCTAAGGGCTTGCCTGCCACTGGCTTAGACCTTCTGGGCATTGTTTGCTAAAGAAGTCATTTCTCACTCCAGTTGTGCATATACCTGTACTTAAATCCCTTTGAGGTACTGAGGACTTAACTTAAAAACAACACGAGTTGTTTCAGAACATTTAATTTACTATGAGATCATTCTATCCAAGGACACATGGAAAATATATTCAGTAGTAATTAATGCAGGGAAATAGAATGGGGAAAATATTTTTACTTTTATATTAGGTAAATATCAAAAGGAAAAGGGGCATGCAGAGAGACGATACACTATACTACTAGCAAATGTATTCAAAACAATGATTCTTGCTTCTCATTTCGTAAAATCTACATACAGAGGAAACCGAATCTAGCTTTCAGACTAGAATATTTACGAGATATCAACCGTTATTACTTCTGTCTTTTTTATACTTAAAGCTTTTATTCCTAATTGTGGTAAAGGAAAGCAAATTAAAACAATGAGTTACAAAAGACAAATACTAAGGTTGAGGGAATGATTAATACAGCATAAAAGTAAGAATATGGCTAGAAAAAAGATACATTAATATAGAGTTTTGATGATTTAGTAAACCAGTTTGAAGATTTCTGTTGCTGGCAGTGGAAAAAATTTTGGCATTGCTGGGAAGCACTAAGTTGTTTTGCTTTATGAGCTGGAGGGAACTGAAATAGTCTGCAGAAGTAACTATTCCATAGAGTTATTCCACAGTAATTATTCCAATCCACAGAGCCCATGGATTTTAAAACTCACCCTTGGGACTTTCATCACTACTTAAAATACTGTGTGTATGCAGTGAAACTATGGAAGTTTAAATTATCTGTCTCTGATAGGAGAAAAATTACCAATCTTAAAAGGAAACAACATTAGATTCCTAATCGATTCATTCTCTATGAAAATAAAGAGAGTAAAGTTGCTCAAAGTAAAACCTGTTCCACATCCACATGCTCCATGGTCTAAAATGTGCAAGGAACAATAAGCAAGTGAACTGATAAAAAAAATACCTGTTTTTGTCCTTTGTTATATCAGTCCTTAAAGAGAAAAAAAAACCCTCCAGCACATATACCATGTTAGATATATCACCTATACATATACTTATATATATGTATATATGAACATCTATATTTATGAATATTTTCTGTTGATATACAGTGTCTATATACACAAAGAATATACTTGAGGGAGAATATAGGTACTGTTCATCTTTCAAAAAGTCATTAACTTTGACAGAATTTATATTTAGTCTCAAAGATTTAAACAAAAATTTTAAATTTGTAACATAAAACTTCCATCATCTTTCAGAAGCATCTAGGTCATGAAACACGAAAGCAAAACTACCACACCGGGGGAGATGAAGGAAGCATGACAACTAAAGGCAATTTGGAATCTGGATTGGATCTTGGACCATAAAAAAAGAAAAAAAAAAAGAATTAAGTGGGTCAGAAGGGAAACTCAAAAACTAGATAAGGCTTGTAGATATTTTAATAGCTTCATATTAATGTTAACTTTCTGGTTTCGATATCTTATTGTGATTAGGTAGATGTTAACATTAGGGAAACTAGGTAAAGGACAGACAGAAGAAGTGACTGTACTATTTTCTGGGGGGCCCAGGATTTTGTAGGAATCTAACATTATTTCAAAATAAAAATCTTTAGAAATGTGTCCTAAGCCTTGGTTTACATAAGAACACAAACAAGCAAACAAACAAAAACTCAGGAAATTGATAATGTTCAAAGTGACAAGGCAGAGGGGGATTTATTCCTTAGAAGAATCAGAGGCAGTTCCCTATTTCCTGTAAAAGAATGTTTTACAGTTCTAAAACCAGTCACCATTTTGCTCAATAGGGAAATAATCATGGAGTATTATAATGCCATGTATGTTTTGAAAATGCAATTAATGAAAAAAAAAATGACCTAAAGACGTACCAATCAGTAACGTGTCATATTAATGACTGTGCCGTTACAATCTTTTATGTTCAAGTGCATAGTCTGCTTAGTTTTGGAAATTCTCCCAAAACACAATCTTTGACATAAAAAGCAGTGTCTTCTAAAATTTGGGAAGCCATCTAAGCTGAAATCCAAATACATGTCCCAGTCTCACATTAAAATAAAAAAGTAGGTCATTTGATTTCCCTTACCTGAAACCGTGTGATCCTTAGAGTCTCTTGTTATTTTTATTCTTGCATGAGGAAAGATGTAGTGCACAGTCTTCCCGTTCATCTGTATAATCTAAGACATATATGTGATAAGGTGAAAAATCAATGTTTAAAGACAAAGTGTAATATACAGGATTAGACTTGTTTTTTAAGTGTGTTGGTTTAGTTAATAAAAGATTTCATTATCTGTTTCCCCTTGGCAAAATGAGATTTCTGAAACCAAACAAATTAGTGAATGCAAACTTGTGTCTTCTGTTTTATGGAACTTGGCTTCTAAATGAGATTTGTGAAATAATGAAAGATAAAAACAGTGAAATATTTGCTCATATCTGCCTTAATAGGATTTTATTAGGATGAAATCTTCTATCACCTTGGAAAAATGTGAATGAAATTACAAACAAAATTAAGTTTGCTAAAGAAGTTTAAGAAGTGCCTGAGTGGCTCAGTTAAGCTTCTGACTCTTGATCCATGGATCGATTCATGAGATGAGTCCCACGTGGGGCTCTGAACTGACAGCACGGAGCCTGCTTGGGATTCTCACTCTCCTCTCTCTCTCTGCACCAACCCCCAACCCTCTTCCCTGGCTGAGCACACACACGTACTCTCTCAAAATTAACAAATAAACATTAACAAAAAAAGAAGAAGTGTGTGAGAGTACTGAACCAAAATATTAAATAGAATTTAGAACTCAAGAGAGGTTGACTTTGTGAGGAAGGGTCTTTGAATACTCGAGTGGTTTTAATGTGTAAATCCAGATGTAAGAATGTTAGAATTCTATCGCTAGAATTTTACATATTAAAAGTAACATATGCATTGAAAACTGCAAGCTTAAATTATAGCCTTTTGCTTTTATTCTCTTTAGGAAAGAATAAGCTTAATCAGGTTTCTGATGAACAGAAAACATCCCCCAAACAACAGCAGAATCCTGTGGAGTCCAGGAATAGTATATGATTTCTTCAAAGTAAAACTGAAATGTTGTCTGCAAGATTATAAACCTATTATGGTAAGTATAATAAGTTAACCTAAGTAATGCATACTACCATAACTTTGTAAACTAATGAAAACCTTATTTATTGGGGGAACTGGGTGGCTCAGTCACTTAAGCAACAGTCCTTGATTTTGGCTCCGGTCATGATCTCATCGTTCCTGAGCGGGAGTTCCATGTAGGGTTCTGTGCTGACAGCAGGAACCTGCTTGGGACTCTCTCTCCTCTTTCTCTGTCCCTTCCCCTGCTCATGTGCTCACTCTCTCTCTCTTTCTCTAAGAATAAATTAAAAACATTTGAAAAAGAAAACCTCATTTATTTTCATGGAAAAAAGAGTCTATACATTTTCCTTTTTTCTTCCTGTCTTGTTTCCTCTGTGTCAGTCTCTGTCTACCTCGCTCTCCTTTCTTCTTCACTCTTAACTTCTCTCCTCTGCCTTTCTTACTCCCCCCACCTTTCATCTTTTCTCTTTCTACTTCTGTTCTTTCACTTCCCTCAATCCACATTTCAAGATCTTCATTTTTTTTTTACTAAAAATTAAACCATGTGCATTGAAAATTCTACAACTATTAGATATACATGAATCTTGGTTTGATACTGTAGATAAGCAAAACTGGTATTATTTCACTTTATTTTAAATTTCTTTAATTTCATGTTTTATTTAGCAACCATCTTAAAAAGTCACGTTTTCCACTTGGTCAAAAATAAAGTAGGAAGACACATTTTCACCTTTTGTTACTCTTTCCAAATCTCTAGACTAGGGAGAGTTGGATGTAATCTCAATGCATTTGTTTCACAGCTAGGAGACAATTAGGATTTTCCAAAATTTTCCCCAGAATTTTATCAGCTAACAATGATCACCTTCTAAATTATACCTATGATGATGTTAGTAGAGGGGATGTTAGCATCTTCATTTCTATAAAATGTTGCTTTCAGAACATCTCCTAACACCTCATATAGTTTCAGAGACTGTCTCTACAGCACCACAAACTCACTTAATAAATCAAAAACATAAAACTGCCATAATTATGATCAATGTGACCAAAAATGTGTAGAAAAGCAGTGGTATCTATCTCCCATGTATGAACTAGTTGAATCTTAGCTTTTCCCTAAGCACTGCAGGTGAGTGTTCAGAGTTCCCCAGGAGATGGAGTTTCAGGGGACATGTTGCTTCTGTCAAATAGGAGTAGGAGCAAGATGTGAAGCACTGCCCACACCTCTCCCCCAGAGTCTGGTCTCTGGCCTTGTCTTTTGGTGATTCTGCACTGAAAGAACTATCATCTTTATGCCTCCCAGCAAAAGGATAATTCTTCCTTCCTACACATATTCTCACAAATAACTGAGCCTTCAAACTTATGAAATGATAACACTTGCGTTAACATATCTGCTATTCACAGAGACATTCATCCTTTCCCTCTCTTAAGCACCATGCATGTGAGCTGCAGGGATGAGAGCATCCTTCTCGTGTTCCAAGGACTGTGCTAGGCCCTGTGGTGTATGGAATCGAGAGCCCCTGCTCTCTGGGAGCTCTCAGCCTGTGACATAATGCCTGCAAAACCATTGGGGCACAAGGGAAGAACACTTGCCCCAATTTGTGGGGAGGTGGTGGTGGTGTGAGAGAAGTCTTCTTGCAAGACAGGACATGGAGACCTAACTGATAAGTAGAGTTCGACAAGGAAGGAGAAGAGGAAGAGTACTCAGAGAGAGGGAACAAGACATCCAAAGGCCCCGAATGTAAGGGAGGGTGGCTTCTGCAGAAGAGTTTAATGTACCTCAATATTGCAGTTGCATGAGGATTGCAGAAGACACGTGTATTAGTGCAGAACGTGGAGGCAGCTGGCATTAGTCAGGAAGTGCTGACCTTTATACTCACCCTGTGAGGGCTATTAGCCCTATTTCGAGATGAGGTAAAGAAGGAAAATCCATATTTGTTTCCTTTCAAAGTGTGTATGTATATATATATGTGTGTGTGTGTGTGTGTGTATGTATATATATATATACACAAAGTATATATATTTATATATATATATATATTCAAAGTATATATATTTAAATATATATACAAAGTATATATATATATTCAAAGTATATGTATATTTAAATATATATTTAAATAATCATATGATTTTGAGTTTAATAAACATTCAGAAAAAGTTTTCTGGGTGTCTCTTGAATTTTTACATAAGATATTTTTAAAAAAGCAGAAAAATTCATTTTGCACTAGTCAGTCTGGGTTTATTACTTCGCCTCCAGAGCATTTTATGGGTATAGATTCTTGTGATGCAAACGTTGCCAAATACAAGCATTCAGCTTTATTAGTACCAAGAGCTCAATATTACCTTTTTATGATTACAGATGCAAACAAATGAATAAAATGAGAATGCCATTGGATTATTCTCTCTAGACCAAAATACAGTTATGGTGACTTAATGACAAAGAGTATTTGAAGATAAATATTAAAGCCAAAACACATTAATTTTGCACTTTATGCAAATGTAATCGAAGCATATGTTGTGTTCTATGTAACTTCTGTGGAGAAAAAACTATAAGGAAATCAAAGCAATTAGTGTCACACTATTTGTTACGTTGTTACATATTTGTTACTTGTTTGGAGGAGGTTGAAGAGTATAATCTGGAAAAGGCACAAAATGGTATCTGGGGGGCAGACATCTTTCCCTTCCTTGGTCTGTATATTGATTATATGGCTGTGCACTTTATAACTAGTTTATAATTCTGGATATTTGCGGTTTTGGTAACTACATATGTAGGTTTTCATTTGTATGTTAGACATCAAAATTAAAAAAATGCAATAAACTGGGGTGCCTTGGTGGCTAAATCAGTTAAGCATCCAACTCTTGATTTCGGCCAACGTCATGATCTCACAGTTCATGAGTTTGAGCCCCATGTCTGACTCTGTGCTGACGGTGCAGAGCCTGCTTGGGATTCTCTCTCCATTTCTCTCTGCCCCTACCCTGCCCATGCTCTCTCTCCCTCTTCTCTCTCTCTTTCAAAACAATGAAATAAATTTTTAAAAATGTAATAAATCTATAAATGTAAAAAAATAACTTTTAACACAAAAATACACATTACTTTATTACATTTACCTATAAATAATTCTAACAAAGACCCTCACATTTTATACTTTATAAAAAACAGTAAGAAATTCATGAAATGATTCTTAAATATACTCTCTCTGCTTAATTTTGGCATTATATGCGTTTATAAATATATTTTGTTTAAACAGGATGCATTATGTCCTCAATGCATTTAAATCATTAATAGGCAGATGTTAGTAACAGAAAATTAAAATTAAACAGTACTACTAGGGTTATTAATGTTTCATTTACATACAATAGAATTGAGGTGGACATAGATTACGTTAAAATGTATCCTCTAAGAATATTGGTTGAATAAATTAGTTGGCCAAGACTATTCGAAGCATTCATGGAAATAGTAGTGTCGGGAAATAATTATATAGAAGTTATTTTCTAGCTCTGTAGTTTATATATTTCATCTTATTAAGATTTCTTTAAAGGATTTGTGCTTTCAGTGATCTGATGTAGGTTTGCGGGAAATACTAAACTTCAAAGAAACAAATGAGACAGGGAAGATATAAAAAGTAAGTCATTATAAGAGAGAAACTCATAGTAAAATATATTCAAGAAGTTAGTTTCAGCTGACAGATTATTTTCATAACTGCAGATAAAAAGAGTTAAGTTTATACGTCATAAACATGTTCAGAATGAGTTTATTAATTTTTCTTGCTCTCCAACCTGTTCTATTTGGTGAGATTGAACTCCAGCTATATATACAATTTTAATAATAACAAGGTAAGCTAAGAAAAGTATACGTCAATTACCTGATACATTTTAATGAAGTAGAAAGAAATGGAAGTATATAGACATGTATATAGAGGTAAACACAATCCTAACACAAAACCTTTCTTAAAAATATTTATTTACATATTTATTTATTTACAGTAAGTGTGTTCCTTAATGCCCTTATCCTGTTTGACCCATCAACTCATCCATGGTTACCAGAGGAGAGGTGGGTGGGAGATGGATCTAAGCCAAATCTTATCAAAGATATCAGAAACAGTGAAAGAATATTTATAATACAGAAAGAAGAATCCCAAGATTTCTAGAAAATATATATAAAGCCAAGCAGAACAAAATTTGGAGATCCAGAAGTCCTTTTTAGCAGCGAGAAATTTATCCATGAAAACTGAAATTGCTCTGGAAGAAGTAAAATTTGAGTATAGATATTATCTTTTCAATAGTACGTATATGGGCAAGTCATCTTTTTTATACTTTAATGTAAGAAACATCGAAGTAAGGTACAGTAAGTTCATATGGTTTACCTTTGCCATTGAAAATAATTGTCTTCTATATCAAAGAATCACTAATCTGACAAGATGGTTTAGGAATTAATAATGTATATGAAATAAGTCAACTGGTTCTTCTGTGGGTATTTTAATGATTATGGGTACACAGTCTGAAAATATCTATCTCTTAAGGGAATCGATTTAAAACCATTGGGCTTAACACAGGAGTCTCCTTCAATTTATCCAAATGTTGATCTCCCAAGTGTCTCTCAAAATTCATACAAACATCACCTCATTGGTTCTAAAGTGAATATGGCCATGCATTTTGGTATCATATTTATCTAATTGTGAAATTTATCTCTAAGTTTAATTCCATCTATAAATAGATATTAATGAATATTATCTACTTTATGCGTTTTTCTGATGATAAAATACAAAGATAATATAAAACAAATATGTCCATATAATAGACTCTAAAATATAAATTCTCCTCTTTCCCAAGTGAAGCTTTCCCTGTCCCAGCTGACCTGGTTTGGTCCACTCCCTTAATTGCTATATTTCTTAACACCTGAACACACTGTTATTGGAAAGCACTGAAATTATCCACACCAATTTTACCCAATATTCCGTAAGTTCTTTAGGAGCTACATGTATTCTCCTTGTATACCAGTGTTGGGTAGGTTGTACAAACTTAATTATCTTTTGGAGGATTGAATCACTTAAATTGCCCAGTCATTGCTGCAAAGTCAATAGCCATGGGTGATTCAATAAGGTACTTAGTACTTTAAGTTACTGGAAAAACAATTTTTTTTATGAAGACTGACCGAAGTCCCACGCATTTTAGGATAAATGATACTGAGACCATTCTAGGATGATTGCTTGATTGATTGATGGAATATTTTTTTTTTTAATTGCAGTGGGGGATAAATCTAAAAGAGATTGCTCAATACAGCACTTACTTGCTCTTGATGTTGACTAAGTGGTCTAGAGTGGACCAATCTTTCTGGCAGTTTGCGATCCAGACCATGTCCATTTTCCAAACGAGACTCCCTGGGTTTGTCAAACCAATCTGTTTCTTCACGACGCAGATGATAGGCTTTGGAGACCAAGGAAATATCAAACATTGCAACCACAACTAATACAGATGATAGAGGACAGAAGATGCTCTGAAGTACCAACATGCTCCAGGCTTGTTAGCCATTCATGCATTTCAAATACAACTCCCAGTAGGATGAGAAAAATCATTTCCAACACTATGATAAAAATTTTGTACCATGGGGTAACTTAGAAAAAAAATAATGTACACACCTGTTCAAACTCTCAGAGGAAAATAAAATAAAATTTTAAATGAGGAGAAGAAATTTTGATAGTGACTGAATCAATGAACAAGTGAGTATGCCTCAGAAGTGATTTTATTCAAACTCAACCCTTTAGTTTCTACTTTCTCACCTCTCCCCCACTACCTCCACCTATCGCTAACATCTAAGGAAAATGTCTTCCTTCAGTACAAAAGATTCTGTCACTTTCCCACTATTGTATCAACCACTACTATGTGGCTTCTGGCTTTGAAAACCAAGTGAATGTTTTTGAAAACATGACATTTCTATGACATTCAATAAATAAATGAAACGTTTATTTCTAAGAGGATCCCAGACACTACTGTTAGGAACATGTGTGCCATACTCACCTGGTAGCCTACTATTGAAATATATTTACAATTTTTTATTAAAATTAAATAATTATTTTCCATGCAGTCACAGATTTAGGAATTCGACTGAAGAGCTGATTGACTGCTTTCTATATTTATAATGTGGCAAAACTTGACATCTTAAAATACTTTTTGAAATGCAACCACATTTAAGTACATAATAATTTTAAATTTTTCAGCCCATTCAGTTCTTGGTAATTCCACGGTCTTTTAAAGCTATTATTTGGTGCCCCCAAGTCCCATTTTACCTAATACATAGAATCTGACTTCATTTAAAGTTTTATTCTTTGCAAAAAGATCCCTAATTTGTAAAAGGGTATCTGGAAATACACTGTTGTTTCCTAAACGGCAGATGGAGCAGTCTTTCTCAAGTTCTCGCGCTGAAAGATTCGTTGATGGTGCTATAAACTTAGGCTTTCTATAAATTCTAGCATCTACAATGCTGTACTTTTGAGTTCTCCCAACTCCTCATAGTTTCCTTTTTCTGTCTACATCCTTGATTGTCCTCTCTTCAAAAACTTCTCAACACTTTTTTTTTCCCCCAATTTCCATTACATCTTTGCTGGTAGGATTGGCAACCCAATAGCATATATACCACTACTCACCTCCAGACCTCCTGTGATCGGGGTCCCGTGGTCACCTCCTGTGATTAACCATAGCATTTGCCCTCAATAAGTATGATGACTGATGATGTGTCATAATTTAGTCAGTCTTCAATTTGAGGAAATCCAATGTTACATACCTGGTATGTGGCTGTATATGTGCTTGTCTGATCTCTAATAGGAGGTTCTAAGCTGCTTGAGGATAAGGCTTTTTCTTTTTTCCCCTCTCTCAACACTAAAACAATGCCTTCTAAATGCCATAAAATACAACACGTGTTTGGGAGATGAATTAAATAGAAATATTAATCATCAACTAAAGAAAGAAGTTAAATGTCCTAATTATGATACAAACATTAAAAAATAAATATTAATTTGGCCCTTGAACGTCATTAACAGTTACACAAACTTTACTCACAAACTCCTTGATAATATTATGGTTTTTAATAGTTTTAATTTTACACTAAAAAACTAAACTTATGAAAAAATATTTAAAATGAGTCATTTGATAAGCAAATACCAAACAAAATTATAAGTTAACCATTGGTCTCTATACACTAAATTATCCCCAACCACAGTAATAGTTATCTTATCTTCTTACATATTCCTATATATTTCTCATGAAAAAAAATCTAGCTGGTTTTAATAAATGAGTATCTTAGATGATGTAGTATATGATTTCACTTGAATATATAACTTCATTAATTGTATTTGAGACACAATCCTTTAAATCATGTTTCCTTGACTATGTCTATGCCAATAAAGCAGAATCTCAACCTGATTCAAATTTTGTCAATTTATTTCTGATTACCTACTTTGGTTGTCTACAGTTCCTTACACTGACTCAATATGTAACTAAGTTGGGATATCTGTCATACTTTGCATAACAATTTATAGATCAATTTATAGATCAATCAAGTGCAACCAGAGAAATGAACCTACTTTTAAATTGTATTTTTTCTTCATAATTTATAGCTAATTGGACATAAATGCTAGTTGTTTCCAACTCCAATTGTCTGATCTTCCATGGTAGATCTGCACTTTAAAAATTAAATTTTATAAAAAGTAATTTCCAAATTAGTTTATATAATTTGCTACAGATTAATATCTCCTTGTTTTCAACTGATGATATTTTCTTGCAATCTTAAATGTAAACTAAAAGTAAGCTATTTGGGGGTCTAGCATTATTCACAGTCAACCGTTATATGAATAGTTCAAATATATTTGGTATCAAACATAGGTTTAAAAAAAACATTTTTAAAAGACACTATATTAATGCTTTATTATTTATTTTTGGCTTGGAGTATACTTTGAAAGAATGTTTTCATGAAAATATCTGTGTTGTAGAGATAAATATACTTGACTGCTTTGAGCTTAGCTTCCCTCCAAATCTGCTCCAAAGCAAAGGCAATTGTGCCCTGCACATAATCAACCACGCGCGCACGTCAAACTGTGGACTTCAAGCTAATGGCCTTACATATTAAGCAACGCAAATGATGCTTATCTAGATTTTATCTCAAGTGAGCTACTTCAAAATTAACCAAAGTCATATAAAACACATTTGAAAAAATATTCTTAGAGTCTATAACCTAGAGTTTAATTGAATTCAAGGAAAGCACACAACAATTTGAAATCAATTAAATTTGCTTTTGTCTACTCAATACTAAACAGCCTGTTAGAATGAATGTTAACACTTCTCAAAGTGATCTTCACATCATTGAATTACAGATATAGCATATGTTTGGTAAAAATTTATTTAAAAATCCCTGCTATTTCATTAGTTCACAAATGAGTTATGTAATTAAGAAAAATATTCTCTAATTTTTCCCTTACCCAAGGAATCCAAGATTTCAAAAGAAAAGCTGGTCATCACTTTACCAGAAGAAGAGTTAATATGTTCATGTGATTTAAAAAGCAAAGAAAATAACTAACATTTTAAAACATACAATTTTCAAAGATAATCACTATAACTCACACACATAATGTTACATATGTAATTCAATTTGTTATAGTTGTCCTTTATCTAATTCTGTATAAGCATGTTCTTTATGACTAACTTTCTTGTCTTATTTTTAAATACATTTTAGTTTAGTTGTGTAATTTCATTGACATTTAATTTTAATTATTTCTTTGATATCATCTTTATACATTTCATAATTTTGTATGCAGCATGATGTCTCATCATCTACTTTATGAAAATAATGTTTTTCATACAGCCCTTGATGACTATGAGTATATATCATCCAAACATATAAATGTGAAATAAAACATTTGGTTATTTTTATAGGGTTGTATGTAAACAAACACATTTTGGAATATCTAGATACACCTACATGTCTGGCACTATGTTGACAAAACTCCATGATGAATAAATGAACTTGTCAAATCCTGTCAAATATATGCTCAATGTACACACGCAGCCTTACGTGTTTAGTTATGCCGTAAACCTGTTGGAGTTTTTGTTTTATCTTGTTATTTTACCAATATGTTTACTGAAGAATCTTCATATTCTTCTGCACAATTGTTTTATATGCATATAATGTGTGTAAAATGTGGACTGTCAGAAAAGTAGCAAAAGAAACTGTTTCCACATAATATCATAACCTTGTTTAACTAGAGAGAGTCAAACAATTGACTAAACAAAAAATATACGAAGAGTGTGCTTTATTTAATTGAATAATTATCAATAAAAATGGTCAATCCAATAGCCTGTAGAGAAGAAAATAAGTCAGAAAGTAACTAGTCTGCTGGAATTTCACTAAGAGAAGTCTGTCCACTTTCAGATTCAGTCATTTAATCTTTTTAAATCTAGATTTGAATTTCTAAAATCATATCAGTGTCTAGATAACAGAAGTAAAAAGAAAATTCTTTTCATGAACACTTATTTTCCTGTGAGTCTTTGCTGAAAATGTCAGGTTTAAAAGATGAGATGTTCATGTTAGCTTAGTGCTCTACAGTCTTCAAAGGCATGAAATAATAATGCTTTTATTTGATGAGAAATGTCTTATTTTCAGGACTCAAATCATACCTACGTTCAAATGTAAACCATAGAGGAGGGAGAAAAAAGAACCGAAAGTCAAGAGTCCTCTTGGCATGGAAAGGACACTTTGTATTCCTGTAAGTCTCCTCCCTTGTCACAAAATTAGTGTACAAATATTTTATTCTAAATCTAAATAATGTTTCCTGCATACTGCTATGATTATTTATTGTTAATATCATATTTAGTGCTAAGTTTTCTAGTTATGTAATGCAAAATGCACAAACTTGTCAATTACGATATTCATAGTGAGAGAAATAAAATATGAATCTTTTATTTAAGGAGAATTATAAAATTTACATTATGTTAATATCAGGTCCTTAGCCAAAGAGTCTCAAAAAGAGAACATTCTCTGAATTAATAAACAATGATATCACAAAAATAACATAAGTACTTTTCTATTACAAAGTCTAGCAGAATAGTACTTAATAGCTCTAAATCTTAATACTTTCACAAACTGAAATAAACTGACCAGTATATTTAGAAATTCATTTTTTAAAAAATAAAAGAAACATACAATGAAAAACTTTCCAGCTATGGAATTAAGGGATGACCATATTTTATTGACACAATTAATAATGGTTTTGGAAAAGTGGACGCCAAACAAATCAAGCAAACAATCAAGAAACAACAGTAAAATAATAAACTAAAAGGAAATAAAGAAAAGCATGCTAGGAAATCTATACACAAGATCAAATTTCCATTTACAAGAAATAAAATTGAAGTAAACATGCAAAAGACGCACTAAAAAAGGTAGAATACATCCTTGGAGAAGGAAAATTAAACATGCAGAAAAATAAGAGTTTGAGTTTTGAGAGTAACAAGGTAGGTTGAGGCCCAATTTACCTTCACTGTCTGACATGGCATGTTGGAAGTCATCCATGATGAACGCTATGTCACGGTCATAGCCTCTAGTTCGTGATTCTTCTCTCATGTGTTGCTGAACTTCAGGCAATGAATGACTTGATCCAAACTGATCCCTAGTGTCTGCAGATATTGGTGGCAGGGGCCCAGCTGCAGCCCTGGCCATTCCCATTGGCTGGCCAACAGGACTGAGTGGACTTTCCTCTTCAGAATTCTGGGCCACAATTGGTATTCTTCCTCTACTCTGGCTAATTGGTAAACTGGTAGGCTTAGTTCGGCCAGAAGGTGAAGCATGACTAAAGGAAACATCTAGAGCTTCAGCCTCTTGAGCTTTCAGTCTTAGGGAGGAGCTGGAAGAATCTCTTTTAATTGATAAATCAAGCCCATAGACAGACGAAGGTCTGGAAGAAGGTCTGGACCTGCTGCCACTACTATATGGCTTATCTGCTTCATCCTGCAAAGCTGAACGTAGGGTATTTCCCAATGTGCCCAGTCCTGTTCCAAGGGATGAGCCCATAAACTTCTGTTGGTCTGTAATATTTTTTCTGAGTCCAAAAGTGATATCATCTTGAAGAAGCCTTGCTCTGGAAGAAATGCCGCCAATAGATGAGGTGCTAGAAGTCATATAGCTTGTATAGTCAGGTTCAAGGTCTCTACTTTCTTGAATGGGAGAAAATTTTGACATTTTGGGATCAATTAGTGATTTCTTATGCTTTGACTGCTTTTGATAAAGTATGGCTGCTGGTAGTTGTTTTGCTGCTTGTTTTTCAAGTGTGAGTCTACTGATGCTGTACTTTTCGGATTTTGGAAAATGTCTATAGCCAGTATCAGCATGGTAGTAATGGGAAAGACCAGCAAGGTGATCTAAGCTCTCTGCTCCTCTACGGAATTCTTGTTTAATCTGATGTTTCAGAAGCTTTAACTCATAAGGATCTTCCATGGGATCTTCCTCTGCTTTCACGTAACTATGCAATCTGGAGGAAGTCTGTAATGGTGCCAGGAAATCTGTCACTTCTTGAGACCTACGTGTTTCAGTGGATCGAAGGAGACGGTCTGTTTTTGACAGATCCTTTTCATGAAGGCTAAATGCAGTGCTTAATGCTGCTGTTCCTTTGGTAATTTCTCCAATGTCATCAATTAGGACATAATTTCGTGGAGTATGATGGTCAATATCTGCATAGAAAGAATCTGCAGATATGCTTGATATTGGACTGCTTGCCATACTACTTCTTTCCTCCAATCCTATTCTCAAGTCTAAGCTATTGTACTTACTCCCAAGGTGGGAAACAGCATACGTATTATCAGTAGAAACAGGTGCTATCATCAGGGGTTGGTTGCGAATTACCTCATAGTTTGAAGTTATCTTGGGCTCCAAATATAATGTAGTTTGCCTTGGCTTCTGCTGTATCACCATCATTTGTGATGGTAACTGGTAAGAAGGTTGTGGGGTTGGTGTAGGTTGAGCTTGAGGTGTGAAGGACATTGTTGCCACAGCTTGAAATGTTGGCTGAGTCTGATAAGGTGAAACTTGCTGATGGTACAAAGTCTGTTGCTGAAAATGGGACTGTTGGGTATATGGGGTGGGTGCTTGGGTAGGAAGAGCAGGGGAAGAATACTGGTACTGTGTATAAGGACTCGTAGGAGGAACCAGTTGAGATTCTGTTTGGGTTTGCGGTGGTATAAACTGACTAAATTCAGTTTGGGGAGCAGTTCTTGGTCGCTCTATGCCATGCTGACTTTCTATTCTGGTGGGTCGGGTGCTGCTCACCTCACTGTCAGACATATAATCCCGATCCTCAGCTACTCCCTGGAGGTAGGCACGCTCTCTCTTTTCCCTCTCCTTTAATAATGCCTCTTTCCTCCTGTTAATTCCCATTTCCAGGTACCGTAACTTGGCATCGATCTCCTTTTCTTCCTCATCAAGTTCTGCTTGTTTCTTTCTAAGCTTTGCAGATTCCCTCTCTACAAGATCAAGCTCTCTGTCTATATCCTGGAGAATCTTGGCCCGTGCCATTGTGTTGGTTCTGCAAATCCTTCTCCTGGAAACTGTGCCCATTGTGCTGTATGTTGCCTGAGTGCCTGTGGAGGTCTCCTCGGGAGGTGGGTTTGGCAGAGTTCTCTTAACTTTTTTCTGGGAGCCAGAAGGTGTCATGGTTTGAGAACCTTTTGTCTATAATTAAACAAAAATAGAACTTTATTATAAAGGGAAAAATATTTTAACAACTTTATAATTTACATTTTAGATTAAAATGATTTTGTGTATGTTTTAGCTATGACAGCATAAGACAACAATTTTATACATTATTTCAAGTATTAGTCACCAATACAATTAAATGAAAAACAGTTTTTCCTTTCTTGGTAAAGTAGTTAATTATTATTATAACTTCTGTGACATTAGCAGTGAGTTTTGAAATCAAGCATGGAACTCATTTCTAGGCAGACTTAGATTTTTGTTAGACTCTTGAGAGAATTCTAGAAACCCAATTTACATCCTATTAGTATACATAAAACTATTTGTTAAATGTATTCCCAGAGTATATGTGTTAGCTGTCTAAAATTTAAATTGCATTTGTTAAAGATGCACATTTACCACTGTTAAGTTCAATTATTTCTATCTTCTCATTACTACTTTACCCACCAAGAGTGGCTGTCCTTCCTATTCCAATCATGAAATGTTTTGAAAGGAAATCTTCAAATCTCCAATGTCCTTTTTTTCCCAAAAAGAGTAATCTGAACTAATTTTCTATTTAATATTTCAATATTTTCATGACCATCTGTGTCTTATATTTTCTTAAAATTTTATTATTCTTAAGTAATTTTAGCTTTTTTTTTTAATGTTTATTCATCTTTGAGAGACAGAGAGAGAGCATGAGCAGGGAAGGGGCAGAGAGAGGGAGACATAGAATCCAAAGTAGGCTCCAGGCTCTGAGCTGTCAGCACAGAGCCTGACGCGGGGCTTGAACTCACAAACTGTGAGATCATGACCTGAGCTGAAGTTGGACGCTCAACCAAGTGAGCCACCCAGGCGCCCCAGTAATTTTAGCTTCTTAATGTTTTTGCAACTTATACATGAAGCAAAGGAACTGACTGGTATTGTTGATGAACTGTTAGATATATTTGATTTCATTTGGTTTGTCATAAACTTGCATTATACAAAATCACTGGCCTTGAGACTCATACAATTTTAAAATATCAAAAGATGTGACACATCATTTCCAATAAACTGATGTAAACAAACATGATTTCCTAACACAGTGAAGAAGACAGAGACCTAGACAAAATGCCAAGACAGAGGGAACTCATCCCAAAAGAAAAAAAAAAAAAAAACAAAAAAACCAAGAAAAGTTCATGATTAGGGATCTAATAAAAACAGATATAAATAATACGCTTGATCCAGAATTTAAAGGAACAACCATAAGGATACTAGCTGGGCTTGAGAAAAGAATAGAAGACACCAGGGAGTCCCTTGCTGCAGAGGTAAAAGACCTAAAGGCTAGGCCAATATGAAAAGTAAAATAGCCAAGAATTGAAACCAAATGGTATAACAACCAGGATGAAAGAAATAGAGGAATGAATAAGTGATATAAGAGTCAAAATTATGGAAAATAATGAATCTGAAAAGAGGGAAAGAATAACATTAGATCACGAATATAGACTTAGAGAACTCAGTGACTCCATAAAGCATAATAACTCTTGTATCATAGGAGCCCCAGAAGAAGAAGAGAGGGAAGAAGGGGGTAGAAGGTTTAAGGAAATCACAGATGAAAACTTGCATAATCTGGGGAAGGAACCAGACATTCAAATCCAGGAGGCACAGAGAGCTCCCATCAAAATCAACAAAAGCAGGACAACACCAAGACATATAGTAGTTGAATGTGCCAAATATAGAGATAAAGAAAAATCCTAAAAGCAGCAAGATAAAAGAAGCCCTTAACTTATAAGAGAAGACAAATAAGGTTAACAGGAGATCTTTCCACAGAAACTTGGCAAACCAGAAGGCAGTGGCACGATATATTCAATGTGCTGAATTGGAAATATGTGCAGCCAAGAATACTCTATGTGGTAAGGCTGTCATACAGAATAGGAGGACAGATAAAGAGTTTTCCAGACAAACAAAAACTAAAGGAGTTTGTGATCATTAAACCAACCCTGCCAGAAATATTAAAGGGGACTCTGAGCAGGAAGGAAAGACCAAAAGTGACAAAGGCTAGAAAGGAAGAGAGTAAAATCTCCAGAAACAATACAAAACAAGTAATAAAATGGCACTGAATATTACATATCTATCAATAATCACTCTGAATGTAAAATGACTACATGCTCCAATCAAAAGACCACGGTGTCAGAATAGATTAAAAACAACAAACAAATAAACAAACAAACAACAACCATCTATAGGCTGCCTACAAGAGACTCATTTTAGATCTAAAGACATCTGCAACTGAAAGTGAGGGGATGGAGAGCCATTTATCATGCTAATGAATATCAAAAGAATCCCAGAGTAGCCATACTTCTATCAGACAAACTAGATTTTAAACCAAAGACTATAATAAGGGATGAAGAAGGGCACTATATCTATACAACAAGAGGATCTAACAATTGTAAATATTCACCTCCCAACCTGGAGCACCAAAATATATAAAACAATTAATAACAAACAAAAAGGAATTCATTAATAATAATACAACAATAATAGGGAATTTAGCACTCTGCTTAAACCAATGCACAGATCATCCAAGCAGAAAAATCAACAAGGGAAAAAAAAAAAAAGAAAAATCAACAAGGAAACAATGGCTTTCAATGACACACAGGATCAGATGGACTTCAGGGGCATATTCAGAATACTCCATCCTAAAGCAGCAGAATACACATTCTTTTTTTTTTTCTTTTCTTGAGAAAGAGAGAGAGAGAGCATTAGCAGGGCAGGAGCAGAGCGAGAGAGGGACACACAATCTGAAGCAGGCTCCAGGCTCTGAGCTGTCGGCACAGAGCTGGATGTGGGGCTCCAACTCACAAGCTGTGAAATCATGACCTGAGCCGAAGTCAGACACTTAACCGACTGAGCCATCCACGGGCCCCAGAATACAAATTCTTTTCAAGTACACATGGGACATTCTTCAGAATAGATCACATACTAGGTCACAAATCAGGCCTCAACAAGTACAAAAACAATAAGATCATGCAATGCATCAACCACAACGCTATGAAACTTGAAGTCAACCACGAGAAAAAAATTTGGAAAGACCACAAATAAATGTAGGTTAAGGAATATGCTACTAAAAAATGAATGGGTCAACCAGAAAGTTAAAAGAAGAAATTAAAAAAAAATAATTTAAAAAAATACATGGAGGGGTGCCTTGCAGTCTGTGAGTTCGAGCCCCATGTCAAGCTCTGTGCTGACAGCTCATAGCCTGCAGCCTGCTTCAGATTTTGTGTCTCCCTCTCTCTCTGCCCCTGCCACACTCACACTCTGTCTCTCTCTCTCAAAAATAAATAAACATTAAAACAATTTATAAAGAAAAAAGAAGCAAAGAAAAATATTAAATACCGAACTTAACTTTACACCTAAAGGAGCTAGAAAAAGAACAACAAATGAGGCCTAAATAAAGCCAGAAGAAGAAGGAAAATAATAAAGATTACAGCAGAAATGAATGAAAAACAAAGAAACAAACAAACAAAAAAAACTCCGTAGAACAGATCAATCAACCCAGGAGCTTGTTCTTTGAAAGAATTAATAACATTGATAAACCCTTAGTCAAACTTATTCAAAATGGAAAGAGAAAGGACCAAATAAAATCATAAATGAGAGTGGTAAGATTATAATCAACACCACAGAAATACAATTTTAAAAGAATATTATATAAAGTTACATGCCAACAAATTGGGCAATCTAGAAGAAATGGGTAAGTTCCTAGAAACGTATAAACTACCAATGGAAACAGGAAGAAATAGATAATTTGAACAGATCCATACGAGTAAAGAAATTGAATCAGTAATCAAAAATCACCAAATAAACAAAGTTCTGGGACCAGATGGCTTCCCAGGGTAATTCTACCAAACATTTAAATAAGAATTAGTACCTATTCTTCTCAAACTATTCCAAAAAGTAGAAATGGAAGGAACACTTCCAAACTCATTCTATGAGGTCATCATTACCTTCATTCTGAAACCAAAGAATGCATTAAAAAAGAGAATCAGCCAATATCGCTGATAAACATAGATGCAAAAATTCTCAACGAAATACTAGCAAACTGAATCCAACATTACACTAAAAGAATCATTCACCATGATCAAGTGGAACTTATTCCTGGGATGCAAGGGTGGTTCAATATTCACAAATTAATCAATAAGATACATTACATTAATAAAAGGAAGGATAAGAACCATATGATCCTCTCAAAAGATTCAGAAAAAGTATATGACAAAGTACAGCATCCTTTCTTGATAAAAAACCTCAATAAAGTAGGGATAAAGGGAACATACCTCAACATCTTAAAGGCCATATATAAAAGACCCACAGCTAATATCATCCTCGATAGGCAAAAATTGAGAATTTTCTATGATCAGGAACAAGACAAAGATGCTCACTTTCATCATTGTTATTTAACACAGTACTGGGATTCCTAGCCTGAGCAATCAATAACAAAAAGAAACAAAAGGGCATCCAAAATGGCAAGGAAGAAGTTAAACTTTCACTATTCACAGAAGACATAATACTCTATGTAGAAAACCCGAAAGCACCAAAAACCCAAAAGCACCAAACGCCTGCTAGAGCTGATACACAAATTCAGTAAAGTTGCAGGATACAAAATCAATGCACAGAAATCTGCTGCATTTCTATATACCAATAATGAAGCAGCAGAAAGAGAAATCAAAGAATCGATCCCTTTTATAACTGCACCAAAAATAAGATACCTAGGAATAAACCTAACCAAAGAGGTAAAAGATAGGCCCTCTGAAAACTATAGAATACTTATGAAAGAAATTGAGACACAAAGAAATTGAAAAACATTCCATGCTTATGGATTGGAAAAAAACAAATATTGTTAAAATGCTATACTACCCCAGGTGAATGTACATATTTACATATTTAATGCAATCCCTATCAAAATACCACCTGTATTTTTCAGAAAGGTAGAACAAACAACTCTAAAATTTGTATGGAAACACAAAAGACCTCTTGAATAGCCAAAGCCATCTTGAAAAAAGAAAAGCAAACTTGCAAGGCATTACAATTCCAGACTTCAAGTTATATTGCAAACTATAGTGATTAAGATGGTATGGTACTGGCACAAAAACAGACACAGAGATCAATGGAACAGCATAGAAATTCCATAAATGAAGCCATAACTATTTGATCAACTCATCTTCAACAAAGCAGGAAAGAATAGTCAATGGAAAAAAAGACAGTGTCTTCAATAAAGAGTGCTGGCAAAACTGGACAGCCACATAGAAAAGAATGAAACTAGACTACTTTCTTGCACCATACACAAAAATAAGTACAAAATGGATGAAAGACTTAAAGGTGAGACAGGAAATCATCAAAGTCCTAGAGGAGAAGACAGGTAGCAACATCTTTGCATCCACCGTAGCAAGTTCTTACTAGGTATGTCTCCAGGGGCAAGAGAAACAAAAGCAAAAATGAACTACTGTGACTTCATTAAGATAAAAACCTTCTGCATAGAGAAGAAAACAATCAACAAAAGTAAAAGGCAACCAATGGAATGGGAGAAGATATTTGCAAATAACACATGTGATAAAGGTTTAGTATCCAAAATCCATTAAAAATTATAAAATTCAACACCAAAAAGCAAATAGTCAAATAAAGGAATGGGCAGAAGTCATACACAGACATTTTTCCAAAGAAGACATCCAGATGGCTAATATACACACGGAAAGATGCTCAACATCACTCATCATAAGGGAAATACAAATCAAAACCACAATGAGATACCACCTCACCTGTCAGAATGGCTAACACGAACAACTCAGGAAACAACAGATGTTGATGAGGATGCAAAAAAGGGGAACCCTCTTACATTGTTGGTGGGAATGCAAACTGGTGCAGCCACTCTGGAGAACAGTATGGAGGTTCCTCAAAAACTAAAAATAGAACTACCCTACAATCCAGCAATTGTACTTTTACCCCATGGATACAAAAATACTGATTTGAAGGCACACATGCATCCTGATGTATATAGCAGCATTGTCAACAATAGTCAAAGCATGGAAAGAGCCCAATGTCCAGCAAATGATGAATGGACAATGAAGCTGCAATATATATATATATATATATATATATATATATATATATATATACACACACACACACATACATATATACACGTACATACATACACACACACACACACACACACACACATAATGCAGTATTACTCAGCCATGTAAAAAGAATGAAATCTTGCCATTTGCAACGACATGGATGGATGAAGCTAGAGTGTATTATGTTAAGCAAATAAGTCAAAGAGAGACAAATACCATATGGTTTCACTCATATGTAAAATTTAAGAAACTAAACAGATGGACATGTGATGGAGGGGGAAGCAAGAAACAAACCACGAAACAGAATCTTAACTATAGAGAACAAGCTGAAGGTTTCTGGATGGGAGGTTAGTGGGGGATAGGCTGAAAGGGTGATGGATATTAAGGAGGCTACTTGCTGTGATACGCAATAGGTGTTATATGTTAGTGATGATTCACTCAATTTTACTCTTGAAACTAATATAACACTGTATGTTAACTAAATGGAATTTAATAAAAACTTGAAACAAACAAAAAATAAACTGATGTAAACAAAGTTACCCAAACATTTAATAGCATATTCACAACTATATCTCAAGTCTTCTGGTTTCTAGCTGCCTATTCTTTATAAACTGCTTTTTTTCCCCATTTTCTTACTAATAATCCAAAGACCTTAATTCTCTCCTTATCCCAGTTATCAAATACTGAGAGCAGAAAAATAATAGGAAGTATATAAGAATTATATATCTAAATGATTAGTAAATGATTAGACCAATGAAAGATCCTATGCTTTCATTGTCCTTTTATCACTTCCAAATTCATTTCCTTGGTGTTTTTATCTGCTTTGTGTTATAATTGTTCTGCTCCCTTTATTTAAATTAATAGATGCCTACAACATGGAACAGATATTTTACATTTGTTTGTCTCATTTCATCTTCATAACAACCCTATGACTTAATTGTTAGTATTAAACAAATGAAAATAATTGAAAGTGAGAGAGAATAAATTATGGGCCAAATAGTTGCTTTTGGGGCTCCAATTCCCCATATTCTTTGAGATTGCTCTGTGATAAGGAACAAGCTACAATTTTAGAATCACTCCACCATATTTCACCAACTCACAACATTTCTTCATTGTGAATATACATCCAAATATTTTAACTTTCAGAAACATGGGGTGCTTAGTGGCTCAGTCGGCTGAACGTCCAACTTTGGATTAGGTCATGATCTCATGGCTCATGAGTTCAAGTTCCACAGTGGGCTTACTGCTGTCAGTGCAGAGCCTGCTTTGAACCCTCTGTCCCCCTCTCTCTCTGCTCCTCCTCTGCTTGCACTCTCTCTCTCTCAAAAATAAATAAAACATTTTTTAAAAAAGAAAGAAAAGAAATACTCATAAACCTTGGTCGCTATCATATGGCTTCTGATTACGAAATTGGTGCACATACTCTTGTTAAGGAAAGAAAGAAGAAATAAAAGGTTAATATAAGAATTTGAATTATTTTTAAAGTTTTGGAGTCAAGAACTGAATTCCTCACAATTCAGTGAGTAGAATGAGAGTATGTATGTAATCTTGGGAAAAATAAAACTTTGAAGAATCATATTAATTCTTATTATTCACCGTTCATACATGTAATTTTTTTCCTAATTTACCTTTAATAGTTTATAATTCTTACTTGAGAGAATAGGCTCTAGTCAAACTCATGTTCTTTTTCTTTTCTTTTTTTTTTTTAAATAATGTCATAGGCTAAAGAAGCATTCCAGGTTTTGGGGATTTCTAATTATCCTCCAGGGTTGCAAATATTTAATGATCCAGGACTTTTGCTTATTAATATTTCGTGAGCCATAGATGCGAGTCATGGAAGTGAGAGACAAAGCTGGTTGGAAGAAGGTGGATACTTATTAAGTTAGCCTAGCTGACCATTCAGTCCCCACAAATCTAAATAGCTTTGCTATTCTCTGCTTGGTAACAAAATAGTTTTAACTCTGACTAAAAATAGTCACAAGGTTGAAGACTTGTCAAGGTCTCAGCCATATTCCTCCCAAATCAAAGTATAACACAGTGATTGAAAGGTTAAGTCTCTCAGAGCAGTCACTCAGTTTCAATCCCCGCTTTATTGTTTTACTAGCTGTGAGGTCCTTAGCCGGTTGCTTAAACTCCCTGGACCTCAGTTTTCTTATATGTGAAAGGAGGTTACTTTTTATTCTTATATTATTAGTTCGTCTAAGGAATAAATGAGTTAAAACAAGTGTAGAGTCTAGATTAGTAATTATCCCTGAGGGCAGACAGAAATATAATAGAGAATTTGAAATGATGTCTGGGCAACTTATAATTAAAAAAACAAAAAAACAAAACTGTCTTTCAAGACCATAAATAACCTCTAAGCTGGTTATTTAATTCTAAACCAATCAATGTATTGTAAAATAAGAGTATAGAATCCCAAAACGGAGAATCAAAACAAAATGATAATTGCTTAGAAAAAAATCCAGAGATGTATAAAAGAAAAGTTATCATGATTAAAGATGATGTAGTTTGAGGCCATGATTAGAGATGATGACAAAAATCTGGAAAAGTCTTGGTATTTAATAAGATGTTCCTTGATGACTAGCTTGGCAAAAGTTGTTTTTAGATGGATCCGGTGCACTTCATCTAAAAAAAATATTGTACTGCATATATAAATTTAAAATATTTTAAAATAGCTGGTGCAAAGAGTGAAGCAAGGGAAAGGAACAGTAAGTCCTCACAACAGAATGGATGGAGGTTGAAAGGGGACTCGAAGAATAGCTAATTTCGATTGCAAGACCTAGGAGGTGACTGTGATAGCAAGCAAATAAACTCCAAGATAAGTTTTTCTGTCCAAAGTTATTTTAAACAACATTCTTCTCGGAGGAGTCCATTTGTAACATGCATCTTATATAGCAAAGGAAGGGAATTTCTATTGTTCTGAGGTGTCAGGGCTATTAATAAAAATAGCAATAGGTAAGGTATATGGACACACTATCCCAAAGACTTTAAATACATGCACACACATTATCTCCTTGAAAAAATAATCTAAGCTCAATCTAAAGGTGAGAATAGAAGGAAATCTATTTTTCCAAAGAGCTGAATGCACTAAAAATAGATGCTAGACCAAAATTGTTCACGGATTGCTATATATAGTAAATATGGCAAAAATTCAACCTATTAATTTATTTCAGGAGTTGCTAAGTGTCATTCTAAAATGCAATGTTCTAGATACTAAAGGCACAGAAATAAGAGGCATGAGGTAAAATAAACTTAATTAAACGTGATTCTCAAAGAACTTGTAAATCTGTAATGAACTTGTAAATGCTGTATGAAGAAACTACTTGTTTTTTGCTAAATAGCCCTTGGTGTCAATATCAGAGATATACTTCTAGACTACTGTACCACTAGAGAGACACAGTAGTGTATTTTTCATTTCATTAATAGAGAAAATTGAAAATCAGTGTTCATCGTGATAGTATCTTGGGTTTTCAAGCTTGTTCTTTAAGTTAGTAGGAAAGGTTCTTATGAAGGCCCTTTAGTTTCATTTTTTTATTTTTATTAAAAATTTTTTCATGTGTTTATTTTTGAGAGAGAGGGAGAGACAGAGCATGAGCAGGGGAGGGGCAGAGAGAGAGGGAGACACAGAATCTGAAGCAGGCTCCAGGCTCCAAGCTGTCAGCACAGACCCTGACATGGGGCTTGAACCCACAGACCGTGAGATCATGACCTGAGCCGAAATCAGACGCTCAATGGACTGAGCCACCCAGATGCCCGCCCTTTACTTTTAGATAATGTTGATGTGGATTCACTTCCAAACTGTATACTTCCACATAGATTTATGGATAAATAAGTTATTTTGATACAGATAAGCATAATTTTCTAGTGAAAGCCTAACTTCTTACAAGATCCTCTATTTAACAAGTCAGTAAGTAAAGAATTTTTACTACTTGAAGATAGACAAGAAAAATAAAAGCTAACAGAAGAGTAACTTGTGAAAGATAAAATGATAAATTCTATCACTCATGGAAAATACTTTAAAAACTGATAAAACATTTAAAATCCATTAGGCCTTGCAACAGGCCACAAGGCCTGGCACATACAAAATAAAGCTATCCCATTTCTTCAACTAGAGTACTGTAGAATAGTTTACCAACCATTTCCATGAATCAAAACTCTAAAGAGGCAGTATCATGACCGTTATGAGAGTATCAGTGAATTATTGAAAGTTTATAGACATGCTTAGCAAGGAGGACTTGAATCTCCACTGTCACGGGACAGAACTGACCATTTGTAAATGTAATTGGAATTCTCTTTAAAAAGTAGTTGTCTCCTTATTGTTGTAATAACCCATTAACAAGAAAGAAGGGAAAAACCCAACTACAAGACTGTATTAACGGGAGAGTAAAAACGAAGTAACAGAACATATTTAAAGTCAGACACTTACAAGTTATTTCTCAATCTAGTAGTACAAAACTGTTTTCCAATTATACTGTGAAAATGGCACTCAATATTTCATCAGACATCTTTAAGCCTCTCCTTAATGTACCTCTTGTCCCAGTTTGTGTTGTTTTCTTGCTGAAAGTCATTGCTCTTGGGCTGAGCAGCCATGCAGAAAACTAGTTTCTACCTCACTGGACAGAAGCATTAGAGATGTCACTCGGTGCAGCACTTATTGTCTTATATTTTCTGCAATGTCCCAAAGAGATTAATTTCTTTTCTTTTCTAAAATCCATCTAGAGTATTTTTCAAAGCCCTCTTAAGAAGTTTTTTAGGGTGGGCATGTTTTTGTATGTATGTTTGTATGTATATGTATTTGTTCTCTCTCCTTCTCTCCTTTCCTCCCTCTTTTTTTTTTTTTCTTTCCTAACATTAAACCAGATGGCTATATTCCAGGGAATGGAACAAAGTATATTTTGTTCCTATGGTCCTTTGATATAGTTCAGTATAGTGGCTGTAATATGTAGGGCTCTTTCTTTTTTTTTCAGACTAGCAACTGCTTTATTCAACCACCACATACTATATAAAGTTCAAGAGGAATAATTACATTTTGTCACAAATCTCCTCAGAGGAGTGTTTTACTTAGAGTGTTTTAGTGAAAATTTTATCTGAAACTTATTATAGTCAAATGACACATTTGGGACCACACGAAAGTTAGGACTGATTATATAATGCCTTTGGGGTATTTCAGCTATTATTTTCAATATTTATATCATACAGGTAGGTTTGAAGTAGATAAACCCTTCTCTTTTATAATGAAACTGGTATTCTTTTTATCAATTTGTTTATTATTACTCTATCACTAAGAGGTGTTCATTCTTTTCCAGAATACTCTGCCTATCTACCCAGCTTTTTACATTTTTAGGCTTTGCCTGTCTAGAGTTATACCATTTCTTAAAGGGACCATGAAAACAGTTCTCCAAGCTACCTCTGAGAGACAACATTCAGCGTGTGAATCCATTTTTCCCCTGCAAAGTCCTCTAATATTATCCAAATCATTTTGCCTGGATTTTGAGGATCTAGTAAAAACTCATCTACCCATCTTGTGTATTCCTTCTTCCCATCATAGTCTCCCAAACTGCACTGAAGCTTTATACATGATAATATCTCTTCAACACGGATTTATATTGCATCCTTTACACTAACATACCCTTCCAACATACTATATCATAAGTATCTTACATCTAGCTGCAAGTGTATACCATATTTGCAACTAGAATATACAAAGTCCAAAACATGTGAAAGCTATGGCTAAACACGATGCCATAGTTTGTGTGCTTTACACATTAAAACGGGGGGGGGGGGTGTGATCTAAATTTACTTTTCAACCCTAAACAACTGCTAAACCTCACAACTGAAATTTATATATGTATATATGTTTTCATGTATGGCTATATAAAAAGTATTCATATAAATGAGATGATTATTTCAGTTAGCATTATATTATTTCTTTATGGGTAAGCTGAGAAGGCCAGGGGAACTTTCTTTTTTTTTTTTTTTAAATGACAACATTTATCATTTAGAAGAGTATCATTGACAAGCATATACAGGTTTCCAATTTCTCTTTTAATCTATGTCACATAGTATTATGATTAGAAAGAAAACATTTGCTATATTTAAGTCAACATTTGAATAAAAGAACAATATCTTTGTTAACTAATTTATCTATTAAATGGATATATTCTTCTGGAAGTAGATACTGTTTTACTTATTTTTGGAAAGTGTTACCATATACAAAATTTATGATCTAGGAAAAGTATGTAAGAAACTCGTGAGAAAATGAAAAATAATAAAAGATAAATGAAATTAGTAAAAAATGATGTAATAAAGTTAATTGGCACATGTAACAAGAATTTTCTAGACACAGGCTTAGGAACAAAAGTGAGATGATTCTGAAATGGGGCAACCGAAAGATACAGGAAGCACAGGTGATAGAACCAAGATATAATTGGCTGTCCATAACATACTATACAGGTGCTATAAAGAGGCAGATATAGGCACATCTTTTGATTTGTCAGTTAAAAAGTCACTGGTGATACTGTGAAAACCAGTTCCTATGGTGATTACACTAGGTTAAAAATAAATGGTCCAAGGTAAAGCAGTGAGGGTGGATGGACTCGTCACAGCTTGGTGACCAAGAAGGACACAGGTAGTGGTTTGGGGGTGGGAGTTGTGAGGCACAGTTTTCTTTAGGGAGAAAAAATTTAACCAAGATATCATCTGAGGTTCAGGAGGAGGGGAGGGGAAATGATTAAAGACATACAAGAAAAAAGAGTAAATGGACAAAACATTTATATAAACAATATGCTTTAGGTAGGGACAACATCCTGTTTTAACAGTAAAAACTAAAACATTAAGACCTAAAATATATCAAAACTTACTATGTAGTGAGTATTAAGAGCTTTATATATAATTTTATTACATTTCAGTCACATCTTTCTTAGAAACTATATTAATTTCAAGTTTCAGGTATTTATAACTTTAAAGATATTATATAACTTGGCCAAACTTGCAGAGCTACGACTAATAAATGGCAGAGCTGAGACTTAACTCCATGTTGGCCTAATGTCAATGGTCAAGATTAAGTACAATGCAATTTATTTAAAATTCAGAATATTTTAGGGGCGCCTGGGTGGCGCAGTCGGTTAAGCGTCCGACTTCAGCCAGGTCACGATCTCGCGGTCCGTGGGTTCGAGCCCCGCGTCGGGCTCTGGGCTGATGGCTCAGAGCCTGGAGCCTGTTTCCGATTCTGTGTCTCCCTCTCTCTCTGCCCCTCCCCCATTCATGCTCTGTCTCTCTCTGTCCCAAAAATAAATAAACGTTGAAAAAAAATTAAAAAAAAATAAAATTCAGAATATTTTAAAATTAAAATAATCTACAATGCAGGTTTCTACATTAGCACATAAGATAAATAAGAAACATGTATTAAAATAATGCACTCATACCTGATACATCAATAAACAGTACATTTAAAGTTTGGAAGAAGCAAATCATTATGGAAATGAAAAGAAAGTAAGCAAACTATCAATCCAAAATTTATTTTCAATTTTCATGAAACTTAATACTCATCTGGTTTTTCAAACTATCAATCTTCATTCTCTAAACAGTGTATATATTTCCCAAATTTCTAGAAAATATGTTCAAGAAATTACTATTATTTTATGACATGAGCAGGAGACATTTTGGAGGAGTCTAACACTGAATGCATACTTTGTTTGGGATTGGCGACTTCTAGTTTTTGGTCCCCTGTCCATCTATCCAATAAATATTTTTACTAAGTCCATATTATGTGCCATGTTCTATGCTAGGCCATGACAACATAAAGATCCTGGTATCATTTCTGCCTTTAGGAAGCTTTTAGAGCTTAGAAAAATAATAGAGACATTTGACCACATGTTGTGATTTGATATGATAAATTTTATAATAAAGGCTTGTATGTGGTTCTTAGAGAGGGCAGAGGGAGGAGTTTGTATCTCATATAACTCTGTCTCTAGAGGCCTCTGAGGAGACAACTTGTGGAGTAGTTTTAAATGGTAAGAAGGAAACCGTAAGGTCTATAGAGGAGTAATCTCTTGGCAGCAGAACCCATGTGAAAGGTTTAAAATATGGTTGCATGTTATGTCCCAGGGCTTACAAAGTCTAGTGTATCGTGTTGAAACATGTATATGTGGAGGGAGAAAACAGTACCTGGAGGTGAAGCTACAGAGTGTTGTATCAGACCATGTAGGGCCTTGAATGTCATGTTAAGTTTATACTTCATTATATAGACAAGTACATTCTGTACTATGTACAGAAATGACACCATAATATGTATTTATTAGGAGGTAGCTTTGGCCAAATTTTACTACTACAAATAGTATAAAGAGCCTAAAGTCAAATGCATGAATTCTGGTTTCTGTGGTAGATAATTTCTTACCCACAAGACCATATCCTTGGTCTCAGACTTCCAGTCTACTTCGTTTCCCAAATATACTAAGATAACACCTATGTGAAACTATAGTTACTAGGTTATTTGCTCTTAGGTCATGATACTTCAAGTCTAAGGACACTCTACAAGTCTTATGGCTCTTTTTACAATCTTACTGATGGAGTTTCAACACAAAGGTGTTCGTAATATATTTATTATGCAAATTTTTGTTGTGTTTCCACGAGAGCCTTTCTCATGGGAAAGGGGAAGATGGCAAAAATCAAAACTGTATGGAGTAGAGTTAGGAGAGAAGAAAAACAGAAGGTGTGGTTACAGAGAAAGGGATAGACGTAGAAAAACTCAATGTCTGGAAGGGAAGAAAGAAGAACAGTTTGGGAGGTGACAGAGAAATTACTAAAAATAAGGTCAAGGCAAGAGCATTGGATACAGCAATTGAAAGAGTACTGTTTTTACCTACAAAATGGTATTTTGAAAAAAATCTCTGCTTTCTTTTTCTACTTGTTATATTTGTGTATATGCATGTATTTGTATATATTTATGTGACTGTTGTAACTAGCCATATTTTTTATATAAAAAATGTTTTTCACAGACAGCATATATTTTATAACATAAGGTTTGTATTTTAATGGACAGCCCATGCTAACATTATTGCTGTGTATCTCTCTTTCATAGAATTTAAAGGAATTTAAAGGCTTTGCCAGTTCTACATTATTTCTAACACTTACCTGTATCTTTCCTTACATTTTTACTTCCGAAGCCAAGTCTTTGCATTAGTCCAGGCCACCATTCATTCTGCTAATATCTGTTGAGCAGCTACTACTGTATTATTCAAGCATTGCTTTTGACCTTGGGAAAACAGTAATGAACATGAGCCATATGGCCCCTCTCACGTGAGAGAGAAATACAAACACTATATGTAAAATATTAATTATAAATGTGCTATGCCTCATGACATGTGGGCTATCAGAGAAGGTACTGCACATATACAGGCCCAGAGTCAGGTGAGAATGAGGGATATTCATTAAGCTAAACTGGTTTAGAGTACAGATGCAGGGGAGAGGATGTCGAGAGATGTGTCTAGAAAGGTGGGCAGGTCCCTGTGAGCCACCCTGATTGTTTCTAAATACAACATAACTTCAATGAAAAGCTTACTGCAGAGAAATAACCTGCCTGGTGAAGTGTACATATGAAAAGCTCTATTGGGCTGCAGTGCAGAATGAATACGATGAGAATGAAGATGAAACTAGGAAAACAACTTAAGAGCTGTTTCAGTGGTTAAAAAAAAAATGCACCTTTGATACCAGAGTGGTAGCAGAGTCGTCATGGGATACTAAGGGACATTAATAGTACATAGAATACAAAGAATTTTAGACTTTGTTCTTAGGGTTTCACTTTTATTAACTCATTTCAGCTTACAGTGATCTTAAAAGGTAGACACTATTATTATCGCCAGGTTATAAGTGAGGACATTTAGTCATAGTGAAGTTAATCAACTTCCCCCAGTTCACACCGCTGGAAGGTGGCAGACAGTATGCGAATTGAGGAAATGAAGAGTTTTGAGCAGTCTGGCTCCAGAATCATGCTCTAAATAAAGCATTTTAGATAATAGTTATGTATTTCTGCATAACGAATCCTTTCGAAATTTAGCGGCTTAGAAACACCACTTGTTACCAAACATATTCTGTAGGTCGTGGCTTAGCTGTTTTTCTGCTCAGGGTTTCCCATGGGATGCAATCAGGTTGCCAGGTGAGGCTCCGGTATGACTGGAGGGCCTGAGTATGGAAAAATCTACTTCCCACATCGGGGGGGGGGGGGGTGCTGGCATTTACTAGGATGCTGTTGGACTGGGGGTCTCCGTTCCTTCTCAGCCTCCCTTGCTCCTTTCCATGGTGGCTTCTGCGGAGAAGCTCACAACCTGGCAGCTTCTGCTTCATCAAAGCAAGCAAGCAGCTCATGCCAGAGACAGTGCGAGTGAGATGGGAGTAACAGTATTGTGTAACCACATCTTGGAAGTGATGTCCCATTTGCCCCCCATGTTCTGTTCATTAGAATCAAATTATTAAGTGCAGCCCATACTCATACAGAGGGGATTCCACAAAGGCATAAATACCAGAATATAGCAATGATTGTGAATCATTTGAGGAGCTGTCAGCAACATAACATAAATTGAACTTTAGGACGGACCGCACGTGAAAGATACGGAAGAGGGCAGAATCAAGGATACCGTGAAAGGACTTAACATGATTATACATTTGATGGCTGAAGGTTGTCATAAGCTTGTGCCTTCCCTGTGATGTAGAAAGTATATTTATCTACTATGATTATCTACTATCAGAAAGGAAGAGGAATATTTAAATCTTGCAGGTTTTGGCACTGGGAGGGTCTGACTGAGGTAGCAGGCTCTGACTTTTATTTCAATATTCCTGTATACATGTCTTCCTCTGGACGTGCTCAATAAGCCAAAATCAGAAAAGGAGGCATATATTTAGATTCATTCAGGACAAATTCCTTGCCGGGGTTGGGGAAGAGATTAGACAGATGGCAAGAGGGCTGCTTATGTGACAAGGCTTGGATTGAGAATGGCAGAGATAGGAGGGCTGATAAACAAAGGAGAAATTCCAGTGGAGTACAACAGAGGTAAATTTAGGTGAGCAAGCACCGAGATAGAGAGCTGACATGATAGTATACGTGTGATATCTAAGTTAGATAATTTTCAGCTAACTTCAGGTCAGAGAACAATTGTAGGAAAGTATAGACAATATGCCCGAAAAGTAATAAGCACTGGGGATGAGCTTTTAGAAGGTAAATACAGGGAGCCAGGTATTAGATCATCATCCTCACAGATTGGAAAATTACTCAGGATGTATCAGGACTTTTGATGGGGAGATATCAGTTTATTACACACAAATGGAACCCATAACAGTTATGCTTCCAGATAAAACAGGCTGGATTATACTGTTGATGCAAATGTATTCTTGGAGAGAAAAACAAACAGGTTCATTTTGTTTTCTTGCCTACTTTTTTTTTTTAAAATAAATTTTGGAGTAATTTGTCACACAGCAATAAATAACTAAGATGCTTAACTGACTTTTCTACATTGCTGAGCACCTGAATATATGCCTGTTTATCTTTCCAATGGTTCAGTCTCACATTCTTTAGACATCCACTCTGACAAGTTGTCCCCGGAGAGGATGTGTTACATGTACAAATTCTTCGCTGTTTGGTTTCACCTTGCCTTTTGGGGTTATGATCTAAAGCCCTGATTCACAAGCCAAGAATGACTCAGGACAGAGTTGGCAGGACGCTCTCTGGGTTATTCCTTCCATCTTCCTTTCTTCCTACCAGGTGAGACTGGACTGGTCTTTAACGTGCTTCAAGAAATAATGATAATTTATAGGTTGTTAAACACCAAGGGAAAAGGTGAAATCTTAGCAGCTTTACCTTTTTAAATGTATCCTGAGGGTTTCAATTTTCTAGAATGTTAGATTTTTCAGTGAAAATTATTTTAAGTGTTCCTCACACTGGGTACTTAGAGAAAGAACAAGCATTTAAGAAAATAGCTTTTTAAACCTTTCTATCACCTGAATGGTTTCCAGCCCTCACAGCCTCACCTTATATGCATGGGTAAATTAACAAATACAGGGCTTAGTGGCACTTATGAGAGGCCCAGGCTGTTTCTTTTCTTTCTTTTCTTTTCTTTTCTTTTTTTTTTCTTACATTCTGGATATATAAGAAATAACGAAAATATTCCCAATAACTTTACAAAACTGTGATATATTTTAAATGTTGACATTGAAGAATTATGCCTTTTAAATACACACAAAAATATATAATGATTTGTACTTGAAGATCACATGAGAAATCTAAATTCTGAGGTCTTATCTTGTCAAAATAAGGCCAAGGCCAAATGATCCTTGGCTTGATCTTTCGGTGATTCTTTATATACGAGTGAATTTTTTTCCCAGAAAAGTTTAAAATTGGGTCCATCTTAGGCACAAAGAAACTTTAATAGGTTGCTGGGAGGGGTGGGTTCTTCATTATTCAGAGAAATAAAGCTAATGATGGCATATCATGTGTTGTCATGTACTTGTCCAGTACCCCTCTGAAATCATTCCACATATTCACCTCACTGACCAATTAAGAGCATGACATTTCTTATAAAGTAGCTACTACTGTGAGTTGTCTTTGCATATGAAATATTAAAATGGTAATTTTACAAAGTACTCTCATTATATTCATGAGCAAAATTATTTAGGTCTTGCATAGAGATGACCAGATTTTATGATGGTTATTCAAAGGCACTGAAGCTCCTTGTGACATTCATAGGTAGCTAATGATTTTCATTCATAAATTTAATAACTGAAATTCCTTTAGTTGGGTTTGTTTTTCTTGAAAGATCTTAGGCAAATAATGCACTTTTAGCAAGGTAAATATTATAAACAAAACTCATGTTAGTATATAAACTAAATTAAGCTATGCATGGATCCATTCATATACTTATCCATTTCTACCTCAAATAATCTAATTATTTATCTATGTAGATTGGCAACCAAAATGCTGAGATAAATGTAACACAGATTTAATTTAATGGTAGTATAGTGATTCAGCCTGAAAATGTTCATTTTTACTTATTATAAAATAAAAGTCATATAATGATTGCTTTCTTAAACTTATGAAATACTTGACAAGTATGTGTTCTAATATTAAATTATAAGCTTTCAAAATTTCAGTTAGCTTTTCTATTCTACAGTATGATAGAGTCAAAGCTTCCAACAACTATGGAATATGTCTGGAAAAAAAAATATATGCTATGTTGCCTACAAACTCCAGATCTCTAGATTTATATCTACCTCTGTCTACCTGCTTCATTTTTCCCTAGGGGGGAAATATTAATAATTAATTTATAAAATATTTTTGTTAAGATCTATGGATTTCACTAACTAATCTAATCTAATAATGATTCATTGCGGGGGTGGTGGGGGGAGTAGGTAAGACCATAAAATGACCAGAAAGAGGCCTGGTATATTTAAAAAAATTAGACTCAGAAACTCAATTAATCATGACATGCAACTTACTTGTTCAGCATGACCTTAAACAAGTTAGTCTTCTTTTTCTCAGATTTTCACTGTCAGTTGAAGTTCAAATACCTATAACTCATTGGTTTGATATAAGATAAAACAAGCTTATTTGTTGCAAGTACTTAGCAGTTACTTGGATATGAAATACTCACTAAATGGTAGTTGCTAATATTATAATTCCTCTTATTTTAAAGATCAAATGTGGTTGTATAACTAAATGTTGTCTTCTAGAGAAAAAAATAGAAAAAAGAAAAGCTCCCCAACATATACGCCATGCTTGTTTTGAATGTTAAAGATTCGTACCTGCAAAAAAACAAGTTTAATGGAATTTACTTCTTCCCATGAAGCCAAAAATGAAATGGGTAAACTCTCAATTATTCTTATTATCCTTATACTAAAAATGAAATTTGATTTCAATTAAGACAGGGCAAATTGTAAACTAAAATCCTATGCTATGACTGGATTGACTTGATATCATAAAGTCAGCCATTAAGTTGGCAAGCTGACAGAATCAACTTTTTTCGGACTTTGGCATGTAACAAAAATCTTAATGCAAAGAGGGGAATGCTTATAGAAGAAAGAGACTGTTATCATTTAGTAATAAAGTACTGTGTTTTTTGCTTACTGTATACTCACAGCTCAAATTCCAGTTCACATACAATATCTAGATAGAAAATCAACTAGGATATAGGAGACTTGAAAAATCTTAAGCCTATCAGATCTACCTAATAGACACATATAGAACATTTCACCCAACAACATTAAAATACACACTTTCTCAAGTGTACTTGAAATATTCTCCAAATAGACCATATCTTAGACTGCAATCCTCTGCAGTGTTAAAGTTATAGAAATGATACAAAGTATTTATTCTGACCACAATGAAATGAAGATAGAAATCAATAAAGGAAAACTAAAAAAAAAAGTCACAAATATGTAAAAATTAACAATATACTTTTGAACAAGAAATGAAATCCAAAAGGAATGAGAGGAAATTAGAAAATATTTTAAGATGAATGAAAATAAAAACAAGATGCCAAAGCATGAGATCCAGTGAAAGCAATTCTTAAAGAAAAATTTATAGCTGCAATGCATACATTAAAAAGAAAAAAAAATCTCAAATCAATAATCTAACTTGACATCTAAGGAACTCTGAAAAGAACAAGCTAAATCTATAGCTGGAAAAAGAAAACTTAATAAAGTTTAGAGTAGAGATAGAGCATATGTAACAAAATAGAATCAACATCAAAAATGGGTTCTTTGTAAAGATCAGGAGAGTAGGCAAAATTTTAACTAGACTGACAAAGAGAAAAGAGAGGACCAAAAACCTAGAACTAAAGAAGAAGATGGCAGTGTAGGATGCTGGGCTCACCTCATCCTGCTGATCACTTAGATTCCACCCACACCTACCTAAATAACCCAGATAACACCAGAAGACTAGCAGAATGGACTCTCCAGAGCCAAGTGTAGATGAGAGGACCATGGAAGAGGGTAGGAAGGATGGAGAGGTCGTGAGTACTACACGGACTGGCAGGAGGGAGCCAGGATGGTGGTGGGGGAACCCGCCCCACAAGGCAGGGCCCCGAAATCTGGCTTGCAAAAGTGGAGGGGCCGGATGGAGTGTGTTCTGACAGCCATTAGGACTTAACATCTGGAATGTTAAAAGTCAACAGCTCTGCTCAGAGAGCAGGAGGGCGAGAGGACACAGAGGGAGAGTTGTTGAGCCCAGAAGACAGAGCTCACCTTGGCGGGGAACAAAGGCCCTGGAAAGCACCATCTCCCTCTCCCATTCCCCAGCAGAAATCCCAAAGGGAACCAGTTCTGTCATTGAACTTGCTTGCACCGCGCAAACACCCAGCGCTGTGCTTCTGTGGATTCATCCTTCCTGTGGGTCTGCCTCCCTCCCGGTTGCTGCAGGGTCCCTCCTGCAGGAGACCACTAACAGCAAAGTGAGCTGAGCCTGCCCCTCCTGCCCCTGTGCACCTTGCAGGTCCACCCCGACTAATATGCCAGATCCCATCAAAGCAGCACCACAAGCCTGGCAGTGTGCAAGTAGCCCAGACAGGGGCCACACCACTCCACAGTGAGTCCTGCCCCTGAGAGGGGGGAAGAGAAGGTACACACCAGTCTGACTGTGGCCCCAGTGGTGGGCTGGGGGCAGGCATCGGGTCTGACTGCGGCCCTGCCCACCAAAAAAGTTACTTCAGACAGCACAGGGGAAGTGCCCTGCAGTTCCGCGCCATCCCAGGGACTATCCAAAATGACAAAACGGAAGAATTCTCGTCAAAAGAAACTCCAGAAGTAGCAACAGCTAACAAATTGATCAAAAATGACTTCATATAATGGAAAAAGAATTTAGAATAATAGTCATAAAATTAATCACTGGGCTTGCAAAAAGTATAGAGGGCAGCAGAGAATCTATTGCTACAGAGATCAAGGGACTAAGAAATAGTAAGGAGGAGCTAAAAAATGCTATAAATGAGATGCAAAATAAAATGGAGGCAACCATAGCTCGGATTGGAGAGGCAGAGGAGAGAATACGTGAATTAGAAGATAAAATTATGAAAAAGAGGAAGCTGAGAAAAAGAGATAAAAAAATCCACGAGTATGAGGGGAGAATTAGAGAACTAAGTGATGCAACGAAATTGAAAAATATCCGTATAATAGGAATTCCAGAAGAGAAAGAGAGAGAGAAAGGAGCTGAAGGTGTACTTGAACAAATCATAGCGGCGTACTTCCCTGATCTGGGGAAGGTAAAAGGCAGTGAAACCCAAGAGGCACAGAGAACTCCCTTCAGACGTAACTTGAATAGATCTTCTGCATGACATATCATAGTGAACCTGGCAAAATACAAGGATAAAGAGAAAATTCTGAAAGCAGCTAGGGATAAACATGCTCTAACATATAAAGGGATACCCATAAGACTAGTGGAAGACCTATCTATTGAAACTGGGCAGGCCAGAAAGGAATGGCAGGAAATCTTCAATGTGATGAACAGAAAAAATATGCAGCCAAGAATCCTTTATCCAGCAAGTCTGTCATTCAGAATAGAAGGAGAGACAAAGGTCTTCCCAAACAAACAAAAACTGAAGGAATTCATCACCACTAAGCCAGACCTACAAGAGATCCAAGGGGGATTCTGTGAGTGAAATGTTGCAAGGACCACAAAGTACCAGAGATATCACTACAAGCATGAAACCTACAGACATCACAATGACTCTAAACCCATTTCTTTCGATAATAACACTGAATGTAAACGGACTAAATGTTCCAACCAAAAGACATAGGGTACCAAATGGATTAAAAAAACAAGACTCATCTATTTGCTGTCTACAAGAGACTCATTTTAGACCTGAGGACACCTTCAGATTGATAGTGAGGGATGGAGAACTATCTATCATGTTACTGGAAGTCAAAAGAAATCTGGAGTAGCCATACTTATATCAGACAAAAGACTTTAAATTAAAGGCTGTAACAAGAGATGAAGAAGGGCATTATATAATAATCACAGGGTCCATGCATCAGGAGGAGCTAACAATTATAAATGTCTATAGCCGAATATGGGAGCCCTCAAATATATAAAACAATCACAAACATAAGCAACCTTATTGATAAGAATGTGGTAATTGCAGGGGACTTTAATACTCCGCTTCCAACAACGGATAGATCATCCAGACAGACCGTCAATAAAGAAACAAGGGCCCTGAATGATACATTGGATCAGATGGACTTGATAGATATATTTAGAACTCTGCATCCCAAAGCAACAGAATATACTTTCTTCTCGAGTTCACATGGAACATTCTCCAAGATAGATCACTTACTGGGTCACAAAACAGCCCTTCATAAGTATAAAAGAAGTGAGATCATACCATGCACACTTTCAGACCACAATGCTATGAAGCTTGAAATCAACCACAGGAAAAAGTCTGGAAAACCTTCAAAAGCATGGAGGTTAAAGAACACCATACTAAAGAATGAATGAGTCAACCAGGCAAGTAGAGAAGAAATTAAAAAATATATGGAAACAAATGATTATGAAAATAAAACATTCCAAACACTTCGGGATGCAGCAAAGGCAGTCCTGAGAGGAAAATACATTGCAATCCAGGCCTATCTCAAGAAACAAGAAAAATTCCAAATACAAAATCTAACAGCACACCTAAAGGAAATAGAAGCAGAACTGCAAAGACACTCCAGACCCAGAAGAAGAGAAATATTAAAGATCAGAGCAGAAATAAACAATATAGAATCTAAAAAACCTGTAGAGCAGATCAATGAAACCAAGAGTTGGTTTTTTGAAAACATAAACAAAATTGGTAAACCTCTAGCCAGGCTTCTCAAAAAGAAAAAGGAGATGACCCAAATAGATAAAATCATGAATGAAAATGGAATTATTACAACCAATCCCTCAGAAATACAAGCAATTATCAGGGAGTACTATGAAAAATTGTATGCCAACAAACTGGACAACCTGGAAGAAATGGACAAATTCCTAAGCACCCGCACACTTCCAAAACTCAAACAGGAAGAAATAGAAAACTTGAACAGAGCCATAACCAGCAAAGAAATGGAATCAGTCATCAAAAATCTCCCAACAAATAAGATTCCAGGACCAGATGGCTTCCCAGGGGAATTCTACCAGACATTTAAAGCAGAGATAATACCTATCCTCCTCAAGCTGTTTCAAAAAACAGAAAGGGGAGGAAAACTTCCAGACTCATTCTATGAAGCCAGCATTACTTTGATTCCAAAATCAGACGGAGACCCAGCAAAAAAAGAGAACTACAGGCCAATATCCTTGATGAATATGAATGCAAAAATTCTCAATAAGATACTAGCAAATCAAATTCAACAGCATATAAGAATTATTCACCATGATCAAGTGGGATTCATTCCTGGGCTGCAGGTCTGGTTCAACATTCGCAAATCAACCAATGTGATACATCACATTAATAAAAGAAAAGATAAGAATCATATGATCCTGTCAATTGCAGAAAAAGCATTTGACAAAATTCAGCATCCTTTCTTAATAAAAATCCTTGAGAAAGTCGGGATAGAAGGAACATACTTAAACATCATAAAAGCCATTTATGAAAAGCCCACAGCTAATATCATACTCAATGGGGAATAACTGAGAGCTTTCCCCCTGAGATCAGGAACACGATAGGGATGTCCACTCTCACCACTGTTGTTTAACATAGTATTGGAAGTGCTAGCATCAGCAATCCGACAACAAAAGGAAATCAAAGGCATCCAAATTGGCAAAGATGAAGTCAATCTTTCACTTTTTGCAGATGACATGATATTATACTTGGAAAACCTGATAGACTTCACCAAAAGTCTACTGGAACTGATACATGAATTCAGTAAAGTCGCAGGATACAAAATCAATGTACAGAAATCAGTTGCATTCTTATACAGTAATAATGAAGCAACAGAAAGACAAATAAAGAAACTGATCCCATTCACAATTGCACCAAGAAGCATAAAATACCTAGGAATAAACCTAACCAAAGATGTAAACGATCTGTATGCTGAAAACTATAGAAAGCTTATGAAAGAAATTGAAGAAGATATAAAGAAATGGAAAAACATTCCGTGCTCATGGATTAGAAGAATAAATATTGTTAAAATGTCAATACTACCCAAAGCTATCTACACATTCAATACAATCCCAACCAAAATTGCACCAGTATTCTTCTCGAAGCTAGAACAAGCAATCCTAAAATTTGTATGGAACCACAAAAGACCCCAAATAGACAAAGTAATTTTGAAGAAGAAGACCAAAGTGGGAGGCATCACAATCCCAGACTTTAGCCTCAACTACAAAGCTGTAATCATCAAGACAGCATGGTATTGGCACCAAAACAGACACACAGACCAATGGAATAGAATAGAAACCCCAGAACTAGACCCACAAAAGTATGGCCAATTAATCTTTAACAAAGCAGGAAAGAATATCCAATGGAAAAAAGACAGTCTCTTTAACAAATGGTGCTGGGAGAACTGCACAGCAACATGCAGAAGGATGAAACTAGACCACTTTCTTACACCGTTCACAAAAACAAACTCAAAATGAATAAAGGACCTGAATGTGAGACAGGAAACCATCAAAACCCTAGAGGAGAAAGCAGGAAAAAACCTCTCTGACCTCAGCTGCAGCAATTTCTTACTTGACACATCCCCAAAGGCAAGGGAATTAAAAGCAAAACTGAACTATTGGGACCTCATGAAGATAAAAAGCTTCTGTACTGCAAAGGAAACAATCAAAAAAACTAAAAGGCAACCAACAGATTGGGAAAAGATATTTGCAAATGACATATCAGACAAAGGGCTAGTAACCAAAATCTTTAAAGAGCTCACCAAACTCCACACCCAAAATACAAAGAATCCAATGAAGAAATGGGCAGAAAACATGCATAGAAACTTCTCTAAAGAAGACATCCAGATGACCAACAGGCGCATAAAAAGATGCTCAACATCGCTCCTCATCAGGGAAATACAAATTGAAGCCACACTCAGATACCACCTCACACCAGTCAGAGTGGCTGAAATGAACAAATCAGGGTATTATAGATGCTGGTGAGGATGTGGAGAAATGGGAACACTCTTGCACTCTTGGTGGGAATGCAAACTGGTGCAGCCACTCTGGAAAACAGTGTGGAGGTTCCTCAAAATATTAAAAATAGATCTACATTATGACCCAGCAATAGCACTGCTAGGAATTTACCCAAGGGATACAGGAGTGCTGATGCATGGGGGCACTTGTACCCCAATATTTATAGTAGCACTGTCAACAATAGCCAAATTATGGAAAAAGCCTAAATGTCCATCAACTGATGAATGGATATAGAAATTGTGGTTTATATACACAAGGAATACTACTTGGCATGAGAAAGAATGAAATATGGCCTTTTGCAGCAACGTGGATGGAACTGGAGAATGTTATGCTAAGTGAAATAAGTCATACAGAGAAAAACAAATACCATATGTTTTCACTCTTATGTGGATCCTGAGAAACTTAATAGAAGACCATGGGGGAGGGGAATGAGAAAAAAAAAGAGGTTAGAGAGGGAGGGAGCCAAAACACAAGAGACTCTTCAAAACTGAGAACAAATGAGGGTTGGTGGGGGGTGGGAGGGAGGGAGAGGGAAGTGTGGGTGATGGGTATTGAGAAGGGCACCTGTTGGGATGAGCACTGCATGTTGTATGGAAACCAATTTGACAATAAGTTTCATATTAAAAAAAAAGAAAAATAGAGGAAACAAAAGCAGAAATGACAGTGGGGACTTACTAGCAAAGTTACAGAACTAAAAAAAATAAATAAATAAGAGAATACTGTGAACAATTACATGCCCACAAATTAAATAACCTAGGCAAAATCCAAATGGAGAAATTCTAGAAATATTAAAATTACTAAAACTGAATCAAGAAAAAAATGAAAACATCTGAAGAAATCTATAATAAGATCTATAAAAAGAGATTGAATCAGTAAACAAAAATCTCCCAGCCACAACAAAAAGAGCCCAGGGTCAGATGGTTTCAGTGGTTAATTCTATCACAAAGAATAATGAACTACAGTCGTCCTGAAATGCTTCCCAAAACACAAGAGTAAGCACTTCTTAATTTATTTTATGAAGTGAGTATTACCTTGATACCAACATAAGACAAAGATACCAAAGAAAAGAAAACTATAGGCCAATATCATATATGAAGATAGATGCAAAATTCTTCAACAAAGTACTACTAAACTAAGTCCAATACAATAGCATGTTAAGAGAATAACCTAGTAAGATTTATCCCAAGACTGCAGTGTGAGATAACATACTACAAGGTGAAAGTCAAAGTGATACAGCAAATCCAGAAACTGAAGGAAAGAAACAGTATGATCATTTCAATTGATACAGAAAAAAATTTTTTTGATAAAATCCATCACGCTTTCATGGTAAAGACACTCACAAAATTAGGAACTGAAGCGAACTTCATTAACATGATAAAGATAATTTATAAGAAAAACCACAGCTAACACCATACTTAATAATGAATGACTTCATGGAGAAAGACTGAATGCTTTTCAACGTTTATTTATTTTTGGGACAGAGAGAGACAGAGCATGAATGGGGGAGGGGCAGAGAGAGAGGGAGACACAGAATCGGAAACAGGCTCCAGGCTCTGAGCCACCAGCCCAGAGCCCGATGCGGGGCTCGAACTCACGGATCGCGAGATCGTGACCTGGCTGAAGTCGGACGCTTAACCGACTGCGCCACCCAGGCGCCCCAAGACTGAATGCTTTTAACCTGAGATCAGGAACAGGATAAGGAAGCCTAGCTTTAACATTGCTATTCTACTTTATATTGGAGGATCTAGCCAGAGAAGTTAGTCAAGACAAATAAATAAAAGGCAAACAAATTGGAAAGGAAGAAGTAAAACAATTCCATTTACAGATGGCATGATTCTATATATAGAAAATACCAAAGAATGCGCAAAGAAACTAAGAGCTAATAAGTAAATATAGCAAACTTGCAGGGCACAAGATAAATGGAAAAATGTCAGTGGTGGTTCTATATATATCAGCAAAGACCAATATGAAAAGGAAATCAACAAAGCAATTACATTGATACCAGCATTTAAAGAATACAGTACATAGGAATAATTTCACCAAAAAGGCAAGACTTATTAGTACACTGTTTACTATACTAAAAATTAAAAAAAATTTCTGAAAAACAAACAAAAAAAGATAGCTAAATAAATGGAAAGATATCCTATGTTCATGGATTGGAAGACTTATCATAAGGTTAGGATGACAATACTACCCAAAGTGATCAAAAGATTCACTGAAAACCCTATAAAAACCCCAGTGGCCTTCTTTTGCAGAAATAGAAAAGGTGATCATCAAGTTCATATGGAATTTCAAAGAGCCTCCATCAGCCAAAACTATATTTAAAGAGAAAAAACAAATTTGGAGGACCCACACTTTGTTATTTCAGAACAACTTGAAAGCTATAGTAATCAAAACAGTGTGGTACTGGCATAAGAACAAAAATAAATCAATAGTATGGAATTGAGAGTGTGGAAATAAACACATCTATGGTTAACTGATTTTTGACAAGGGTTCGAAAGCCATTAATAGGGAAAGAATAATCTCTTCAACAAATGGTGGTATATATCCATATGCAAAAGAATGGAAATGGACACCTACCTTATACCCTATTCAAAACTTAACTCAAAACTGAATGACTACCTAAATAAAAAAGCCAAAACCATAAAACTGTTAATAGAAAACATGGAAATAAATCTTTATGACCTTGGAATTGGCAATGATTGTTAGATATGACATCAAAAGCATGAGCAAAAACAGGAAAAATAGATAAATGAAACTTCACCAAAAATTTCAAACTTCTGTGCATCCAAGGTCATTATTAAGAAAATGAAAAAAAAAAACTATAGAATGTGGGAAAAACTTGCAAATCATACATGTGATAATAGTCTAGTATCCAGAATATATAAAAAAAAGACTTGTAACTCAACAACAAAAAGACAAAAAGCCTAATTAAAAAATGGGCAAAAAATTTGAACAGTCATTTCTCCATACAAGAAATACAAATGACTAAGTACATGAAAAGATGCTCAATATCATTGGTCATTAGCAAATTAAAATCATAGTGAGATACTAATTCATATCTACTAGGATGGAAATGATAATGATGATAAATGGATAATAATATTGGAAGGATAAAGAAATATTAGAACTTTCATAAAGTCCTGATGGGAATACAAAATGTTCTACCTACTGTGGAAAATAGTTTGATAATTCCTTATAAAGTTAAATATGGAATTACCATATGACCCAGCAATTCCACTCCTAGGAGTATAGCTAAAAGAACTGAAAACAGGTACTCAAACAAATATTCATGCATTAATGGTCAGTGCGGTACTGTTTTAATAGTCAAAATGTAGAACCCTAATATCCATAAACAGATTAATGAAAAAAACAAACTGTGGCATACATAATCCAGGATAATTTTGACATAAAATATTGACACATACTACAAACCAAATGACCCTGGAAAACATTATTTGAGGTGAAAGAAGTTAGAGACAAAAGGTTATTACATGATTCTGTGCAGAGCAGGTAAAACCATACAGATAGAAAACAAACTGGTGGTTGCCCAAGTTGAAGGGAAGAAGGAAGAGACAGTATGTGCTTAATAGACAAGGACAGGTAAGGAGGTTATGTTTGGTTTGATTACAAGTTCTTGGTACTGGATAGAGGTCCTGGTTGCACAATTTTGTGTATGCAAAATGCCACTAAATCATTCACTTTTAAATGGTTAATTTTATGTTATGTGAATTTCACCTCATTTAAAAAAAACAGGATATATTATTACTCCCCAAATTCTGAGAAATGAACAAAATCTAAACACGTTTTAAAACAGTTTTACCTCTGGGGAGCCTGGGTGGCTCAGTTGGTCTGACTCTTGATTTCGGTCCAGGTCATGATTTCATGTTTTTGTGAGATTGAGCCCCACATTGGGCTCTTCTCTAACCTCACAGAGGCTGCTTGGGATTCTCTCTGTCCCTTTTTCTCTGCCCCTTCCCTGCTCATGTGTGTGCTTGTCTCTCTCAAAATAAATGCTTATTTTTTTTTTTTACTTCTGGAATGTATATGTTTTTGTTAAAATTATGTTTTAAAGTTGTAGTTCATGGTAGTGACTATTAAAACCTAGCTATAATTTTCTGCATTTGCAAAAAACAAAAAAAACTATGCCTCATTTTATAATAAACTGAACTGGCCACATTTTTTTTTTACGCGTCTATATTATTTCTATAGTAGAAAATCAAAATCTTCAACCTTCTAAACTGCATCAACTCCCTGAACCACTCAAAATATTTTGTATAGTTAATTAGAATATGATAAAATGTACTTCTCACATGAGTAATTAGGCTCTGATATGCTTTTGGAAACTTTGTCTAATTTTGGCAATAGCACTCCATTGCATATTTGACATGCTCAATGCTAGGTGAGTGTGAAAAAATTCAGTTTTTCCTTATTTCCAATTTTTACAAATTTAAACCAGCCACACTGTTACTTAGGGACAAATAGACTCCATTGTTTGCAATTAACCAGTGGCACCCAAACTTTGCTTTCATGTTTCAGTGACAAAGTATTATACACACTGAAGGATACATTACAGTGTGGCCAGATAATTTATTGAAAACTTCAATTGTGTTTTGTTCTTCCTGCTGTAAGAGATCAGAATAATGAGAGGTATTCTACTGTCTTAATCATATGAACATAGGTCTGTGTCATATTCAAGATCTGAGAGCTTTGCGAGGGACCATTTGAGTTATAGGGTCCATCCAAACAAAGTTAACCCCTTTATCTGTACAGACACATTTAAATTCTAGTTGGACAGCAATGCCAATGATAAGGACTGTTAAGAACCATGGCCTTGGAAATCACATAAGGCCCTGATTTGCCAAGCTTGACATATAAACAGAAGAGAGGTTGTCTTTAAGGATCTATGGAGGCTTAGACCGTGACAAAACCATCAGTGAATAGTATATGTGATTAATTTGCTTTAAAGGATTAAAGAAAGATGACATTTTGATACTTCAGTGTTATAAAGTCACATGTTTACTACAAGAGTATAAAGATTAAAGTGAAACTAAAGATAATGGTTTCAGAAGTAAGACAATTATATTTCTAAATTCTGTATTTTCATTAGGAAGACACACTGCTGTGTAAGAATACAGTTATACTTCTTAACTAGTGTGTGGCTTCATTTAACATTACGTTTCCTTGACTATTTTCCTAGGAGAAAAGAAAATGCTTAAAGGTACTGATGACCTCCTTTTTCTCTTCCTTAAATCTTCCACTGTCGTCATTATTGCCAAGTTTAAAAATGCTCTTTCTGTAGTTACTGCTTGAAAAATGTATTACGGCAGCGAAACATATTCTGCTTATACACTCTTATGTAGGCAAAAAGAAGGCTTGATGGCCAGTAAGCATAAAGAGAAACAAAGAAGTAACTTAAAAGCATGGACATAACCTAAAGGCTATGAAAACTTGATAGTTTAAGAAAGTAACAGATCAGAACACTGGAAGATGAACACAGTTACCTCTCACTTTCTCAATTAATTTAAAAACTTTTTGATGTTTTATTTATTTATTTTTGAGAGACAGTGTGTGTGCAAGCAGAGGAGGGGTAGAGAGAGACAGAGACCGAGAATTTGAAGCAGGCTCCAGGCTCCAAGCCGCAGAGCCCTACACAGGGCTTGAACTCACAGACTGTGAGATCATGACCTCAGCCAAAGTCAGTCGCTTAAGAGATGAGCCACCCAGGCACCCCTCTCATTTAGCTTTTACCTGGTGCTTCTGAACTAGCACACTGGATGCTAGGACTCATGATCTACCACTGATTCCTTCTTCAAGGTAAAGCAACATTTACAGCTGTACCAGGCCACGCTGAGATAATGACAATATTCCCTCATCAGAAAATGTTACACGGGTTATGCAGACAGTCTGAAGTAGAATAATAAAGTTAATAAAACATTTCAAGGATTAACATGAAAAATTATCCTCAAACAGAAACACAATTTAAAAAATAAAAAAAGTTCCTCTCTTTCCTTTCAGCTGCCTTTTCTTTGTACGCTGGCATGCTGACTATGGTACTACGGCTGCCTGCGAATTATTCCATTTTGATAATAATTATTGATCCGCAAAGAGAGATTGTAGTGACCTCCAAGGCTTCTATAAAATATTTCCCAATTGGCAATCTTTCACCACTACAAAATTAACTTGATTTCACATGCTGTAAGGTGTAAATCTCTAATTATGCTACCTTCTGCGCATGGTGCACTGGAATTATGATTGCTTACTTATGTGCTACGTTTTCCAGAGCACTGAATCATTACCAATTTAGGGACGATTCAATAACTATCTATCAACAGTCACAGAAAACATAATGACCATTTTAATAGTGGTGGAGAGTGTCTACTAAATTATCTTGGGATAATAAAGATATTTTATGTTTAGACTCTTTAAAACTACAAAATCACAGAAATCTCTAGTGTTTCTTGTTTCTCTCTCATTGATTGATTACCCATCCTTGGGCTTACTACACAACCTTCCTTGGAACATGAGATTAAAATAGTTCAGCTGGTTTTTATCTATATATGTTTGCAACGATTTAAGTATGTATTTTTCATAAGCCCAAAGCATGTGACATTGCTCCCCACAAATTAAAGAACACATGTTCCTTGGACAGTACTTGACCATGGCCCTTATTCCACATAAACTGCTGGATCATTTGATTAGAAGACAACACTATAGATAAGTGACAAAAGAAGGCAGTTAATTTTTTTAAAAAATGGCAAGGATTATTTTATTCCGTCTTCTAGAAGATAAAGTTCCTGGGCTCATATAAATATGACAATATATTTATAAATATTTAGTAGACATTTTGAGAGGTTCACTTATCTTTCCAATTCTCAATTCTACACATTCAATTGCATGAAAATAAAGGTATACGTGGATGGGTGTTTAGATGATTTCCCCGATGGATAATTAATGAAACCCGAGCTTAGTGAGTGTTGTTCATTTGAGGGAGCATTTATAGGCATCACATCCTGCCATAAAGGGGAGAACTGAAAAACCACCAACAAAGATTTTTCGAAATATAACATTGCTTTTTCTGTTACAAACATTTCTGTTGCTTTAATACCTATGACACTCTGAAGAAATTTATGCACATTTATTCCCATCAAAAGTAAAATTCATATTGTGAAGTCAAGTCTTTCACAAAGTATTATGAAATTCTCCACAATTAGCACTAATTAGTACTTGAAGCAGAGATTTCATATCGAGGTTCAAAGAAGTAAATGACTAAGCCATACTAGCAGCTTCTATGCCTGGAGACAGCTCTGTGATTAGGGCGGAGCTTTATTAAACAAAATAAAACAAAACAAAAGCCAATGGGGACTCTGCTTGTTCCTGTCACCTAAAATATGGTCCAAACTACTAAGAGTAATTAACTCATGTAGCTAAAACAACTTAATACAGAACCCAAACAATTTTTGTATATGCATAATTTTTCTTAAACATAATTAATCATTCACTTGAGGAGAAAGGAGAAGTAACAAGTGTAATCACCTTCTATTAAAAACTTCTATTTCTACTAAATTTTTATTCCCTCAAGAGGGTTATTTACTGTTCTTCATAAAGCTAAGCTTTTACTTGCCATTTCACAAAAAATTTTCAACCAAAAAAATTCTGGAAAACTAGTTCTATAATATCCAGATTAATGATTTCTTATACTATTTTTAATTTCAATCCCTTGCAACTTATTCTTGAGGTAAAAATAAGATAGATTTAAAAATCCTTTTTTTGGGGAAGGGCAACCCTTCCCCTATGATCAGCAATTGTGCCAGTAGAAATTTATCCAAAGGATACAGGAGTGCTTATTTGAAGGGCCATGTGCACCCCAATGTTTATAGCACTGCTATCAAATTATGGAAAGATCCCAAATGTCCACCAAGTGATGAATGGATTAAGGAGATATGGTGTGTATGTATGTGTACACACACACACACACACACATACACACACACACAATGGAATACTACTTGGCAATGAAGAAGAATGAAATGTTGCCATTTGCAACAATGTGGATGGAACTAGACGGTATTATGCTAAGCGAAATAGGTTAGTCAGAGAAAGACAGAGATCATATGATTTCACTCATGTGGAATCTGAGAAACTTAACATATGATCATAGGGGAAGGGTAGGACAAATAAGATAAAAACAGAGAGGGAAACAAACCATAAGAGACTCTTACATACAGAGAACAAACTGAGGGTTGATGGGGGTAGGGAAAACGGGTGATAGCATTAAGGAGGGCACTTGTTGGGATGAGCACTGTGTATTGCATGTAAGTGGTGAGTCAATGGAATCTACTCCTGAAGCCAAGACTACACTGTATGTTAGCTAACTTGAGAATAAATAAAATAAAATAAGTTAATTAATTAAAATCCCTTTGTTGTTTATAGCTTCAGGCTACATAAGCTGAGGTAGTTCATTTAAAACTCCATTTACCTCAGCACATTTGTTCTAAAGTTCTCTCCTAATTCAAACTCTTCACATAATTCAAGACATAGAACAGTACCAAAGAGAAAACCCTACTAAATCTAGGACCTCATTTGATGCAAATGGAATTAATCTAGGCTGAGTGTGGGGGTGCAAAGAACGCTGAGCTGGATTTGAGATTCCTCATTTTAAACTGTGATATAAAAGAAACATATAGCCTGCAGAAAATAAGTGGTTTGGATCTTAACCAAGCAACTGCATATGAAAATATTTTATTAGTTCTATGAGACCACAAAAGCATTAGGTATTTTATGTGTGAATGTATATTGTATATATGCATGTATATGCCTACATGCCTATTATAAATGTATACAGTAGTCCTCCCTGATCCATGGGAGACATGTTCCAAGAACCTCAGTGGATTCCTAAATCATGGATAGTACTGAACCCTATATATTGTTTTTTTCCTATACTTACATATCTGTGATAAAGTTTAATTTATAAATTAGAATAAGAGATTAACTACAGTAATAAATTAGAACAATAAAAGTTACATGAATGTGGTCTCTTCTCCCTCTACCTCAAAATATCTCACTATATTTATTCTTCCTCTTCTTGTGATAATGCTAGATGGTAAAACGCCTACATGATGGGATGAAGTGAGGTGAATGTCAGGCATTGTGATTTTCCTCATTAAACTGGTACTGGCCATCTGACAATACCACAGAAGGGGGATTATCTACTTCCAGACTGTGGTTGACTACAGTAACTGAAGCGATGGAAAGCAAAACCACGGATATTTTGATGTTGCATATGATGATAAGAAAATGTCACACAAGTACTAAAGTCCATTGTGCTGCCTCTCAATACCTTATACCTCAAAGTATAAGTCGACTTTCCCAAATTTTGTAATATAATCATTTTAGTGGTTTCCTAATTTTTCTCAATAAGAGCCAATGCAGATTAGATAATCTTCAACTTTTTTTGTTTGTTTGTTTGTTTGTTTGTTTATTTGTTTTTGGGACAGAGAGAGACAGAGCATGAATGGGGGAGGGGCAGAGAGAGAGGGAGACACAGAATCGGAAACAGGCTCCAGGCTCCGAGCCATCAGCTCAGAGCCTGACGCGGGGCTCGAACTCATGGACCGCGAAATCGTGACCTGGCTGAAGTCGGACGCTTAACCGACTGCGCCACCCAGGCGCCCCTAGACAATCTTAAATAATTAGTAATTTTAAGAAATATATACAAATCTGCAAAGGTGCATGTGTGTATGTTAGGAGGGGATGTATTTGGGGGATTATACATGTAGCTTCATTGGACAGTTAGAAGTCACACAACTGTTCAAAAGAGAAAGTGTAGTGAATTGATAAGAAAATAATACTATGCCCCCAAATCAAATAATCCAGTGAAGAAATGGGCAAAAGACATAAAGAGACACTCTTCCAAAGAAGACATTCAGATTGCTAACAGACATGAAAAGATGCTCAACATCACCCATCTTCAGGGAAATACAAATCAAAACCACAATGAGATACCACCTCACACCTGTGAGAGAGGCTACAATGAACAACTCAGGAACAACAGATGTTGGCGAGGATGTGGAGAAAGAGGAGCATTTTGGCACTGCTGGTGGGAATGCAAACTGGTCCATTCACTCTGGACAACAGTATGAAGGTTCATTAAAAAATTAAAAATCAAACTACCCTATGACCCAGCAATTGCACTACCAGGTATTTGTCCAAAAGATACAAAAATGCTGATTCAAAGGGGCACATTCACCCCAATGTTTACAGCAGCATTATCAACAATAGCCAAATTATGGAAAGAGCCCAAATGTCCATCACCTGATGAATGGATAAAGATGTGGTGTGTGGATAGATAGATAGATAGATAGACAGACAGATAGTGGAATATTACTTGGCAATCAAAATGAGTGAAATCTTGCTGTTTGCAACAACATGGATGGAAGTAGAAGGTATTATGCTAAGCAAAATAAGTCAGAGAAAGATAAATATATTATTTCACTCATATGTCTAATTTAAGAAACAAAACAGATGAACACAGGGGAAGGGAAGGAAAAATAAAACAAAAACAGAGAGGGAGACAAAACATAAGAGAGTCTTAAATACAGAGAACAAACTGAGGGTTGATGGGGGGGGTGGGGGAGAGAGGAAAATGGGTGATGGGCATTGAGGAGGGCACTTGTTGGGATGAGTACTGGGGTTGTATGTAAGTGATGAACCATGGAATCTGCCCCCAAAACCAAGAGCACACTTTACACACTGTATGTTAGTCAGTTTGACAATAATTATATTTAAAAAATAATAAAATAAAAAGTTCTATAAAACTGTAAAAATAAATAAATAGATAGATAAATAAATAAATAAATAAAAATTCTAAAAAAAGAAAGAAACTAATACTATGGGGCACCTGGGTGGCTCAGTTGGTCAAATGTTTGACTCTTGATTTCGGCTCAGGTCATGGTCTCACCATCACGGAATTGAGCCCCCGAGCCTCCCGTGTAGGACTCCATGCTGATAGCGCATAGGGCTCCACGCTCTTGGGTGGAAGCCTGCTTAGGATTCTCTCTCTCCCTTATTCTCTGCACCTCTCCTGCTTGTGCTGTCTCTCTCAAAACAAACATAAAAAAACAAAACCAAAACCAAAACCTAATACTATGATAATACACTTAGGAAGCTAATTAATGTTAAATAATGTTCTATGTTTTTAAACTGCATCAGTAACAATCAATGCTCTATTAATTCATAGTCCCCGTGTGTTAAACTGTCATGTCCAAATAGTTAAGTGTTACATTTTTTAGCACAGGTCTCTCAGTGAACATTAGAATCATAAGTCTGTTTCTTTTAATTATGCTCATTTGCATATATTTAAATGCAGATGTCTGGTTAAGGATGATATGAATGATTTTTTCTCCTTCAGTCTAAAAAGTTGTGTTTTAAAATTAATCCTTACATATTGACTATAGCAATGTTAACAAATTAGAACTAAATTGATGAGATCAACTTAAAACCTTTCTGGTTTTCACTCAGTGTGTATATATACACATATATATATGTGTATATATGTATACATACATATATAAAATACAACATAATATGTATAACATATAATGTAATATATGTGTTTATATAATATTTACAATATATATGCATACATTAGTTTTTATTTTTAGAAACTAATAATTCTCATAAATTATTTTACTGCCATTTATTTTGAAAAACACTTTAAAATAGTATTTTCTATTTCAATTTTAAAGCACCTGTATTTTCAAATGCAGGATTTTAATCATAAAAAAGTATCCTGAAAAAATATATTAATAATAAATAGCTATAGAAAGAATAATTATGATTTACAAAGCTAGTCTTAAATATATGACTAATCTTTACTGACTTAAATAAATACCACCATTATAAAACAGGTAATTTCATCAAAATTTTAACAGACTGATTTATTTTGTTTTTCAAAAGAGTAATAAAAAGCAATCCCTAATAAATATTAATTTTCAAAACATAGTAGGCCATCCTAGTCATTATTTCTTAATTCTGCATGTTCTGACAGAAATAAAATTGATAGAAATAAAATTTTTCACTTTAGGTTATGGAAATTACTTTCAGAAATACATATTAAAGAGTTCCAAAAATCTTAAAAATAGCTATCAAAACATCAATCAATGAAGCAAAACATATTCTTGTTAAAATCAGCTCATGAATACCATCTGCTTTGCAATAGGATCCTGGTTTGAAGTCTAGGATAAAAGGATTTTAGGGGTGCCTGGGTGGCTCAGTTGGTTGAGTGTCTGACTCTTGATTTCAGCTGCATGATCTCACAGTCATGGGATCGAGTTCCGTATAGGGCTCTGTGCTGGTTGTGTAGAACCTGCGTGGCATTCTTTCTCTCCCTCTCTCTTTGCCCTTCCTTCCCTCTCTCTTTCTCTCTCTCAAAATAAATAAACTTTAAAAAAAATTTAATAAAGAGTTTGCTTTATTATTCAAAAAGCTCTGTATTTGTTCAATAAGTCTAAGAGTAGGAAACAACAGCTTTAATACTCTATGTATTTTTAAGGCATACAGAGGTGATAATATTTTAAATGTATCTTATTTTTAGTGCAAAAAGTGGTATATATCATCACTGACAAAACATGTAATACTTCTGCAATACATATCTTTTTTAAAATAGATAATTTAAAATGTTAATTTTTAAGATCAAGAAATCTTTGAGTGAATTAGATCCCTTCTAGCTGCAAACAAATCCTATGAATTCACAATGCTATTTCTCCCAGTGGATGTCACTTTCTTCCCTGATTTTGTAGAGGACATGCTATATTAATCTTCCATCCTGAAGTTATTGATCATCTGAGGTAATAATGTAAATCAGTCTCTTTGTATATAAGAAAGATAAAAGGCATGAGGAACACATTTTGGTGCTCTGGCTTATTTACCCAGAAAAGTAAATTTAAAATGGTTATAGAGCAGAGGAATCCACTTTCTAGAGAAGCAGCATTATATATTCCATGAAATAAGAAAGCCACATAATTACTAGGATATTTGACAATTATTTGTATCAACCCATAAAGTAAAGCTCTTTAATGACAGTTGGTAAATTTGTGCTGAAGAAATAGAGATATTGCTAAATGTCTACCTGAGAAAAGGAACTCAACACTACTGGATATCTACAGTTGCCAGACTTCGTGATGGGAAGGTAGTGAATGTCACTTCATTTAATCATTACAGATAGATATTTGATCATTCCACATCATTTTCCACCTTTTTTTAAAACTATTTAGCTTCCATTAAGCATTCTAATTGAAGAAGTATTCTACTAATAAAAGTGAGAAAATAATTGTGTACATAGAACCTTCCATTAGAAAGCATACTTCTTCCCTTGCTCTTTCTAAATTGTGATGAAAAGAAATAATTATCAAGTTGTGTCTAAGTAGTCAGCTTAACCCCTTGGAAGCAATAAATTTTGACTTTGTTTTTGTTATATCTCTTGAGAATTTTCCCAAGGAACAAATTGAAGGACTTAAGGAAAAAGGTAGTAATTTTCTTCCATCTATATTCAGAGTTAAAAATTTTCATTTGTAAAGGGAATTCAGCTACAAGGTAAAACTTTTTTGTTACATAGAAGTTACCAAAAAACAGATTTTGGCTTTGGAGCTATGACTTTGATATGAGAATGATAGGGTCTGGAAAATGGAAGAATGTCTTACAGACATTGGGGAACATTACATAACTCAATAAAATTATCTCAGATAACTCTCTGCTTCAGCTATGCACGCTGTACACATTATTTTGTGATTTTTATGTTAATTAGTGCTAATTTTAATAAATTGAATATACAGGACATTGTAGGGGTTAGCCTGAACTCAAAGTGCCATTGAAACACTAACTAGACACTAACGATGCTTCTGCCTTAGAACTTCTATGTCAAAGATGTGATCCAAGTTCCAAGATGGAAAAACCATATGTGAATTAAAGGATCTTATGCCACACACAGGTGGATTCCAAAAGGGTGGGAATAAAATGAAATTTAAATCTCCAGGAAGGAAGATTCATTCTTTTTCTTTTTCTTTTTCTTTCTTTCTTTCTTTCTTTCTTTCTTTCTTTCTTTCTTTCTTTCTTTCTTTCTATCTATCTATCTACCTACCTACCTACCTACCTACCTACCTACCTACCTATTGTGTATGAGGGGGAAAGGGGCAGAGGGAGAGAGAGAATTTAAGGAGGCTCCAAACTCAAAACAAAGCACACATGAAATGGGGCTCAATCCCACAACCCTAGGATCATGACCCAAATTGAAATCAAGAGTTGGATGCGCAGTCAACCTAAGACACACAGGTGCCTCAGGAAAATTTTACCCATAAGGAAGAATTCTGTAATAACTAAAGTGCTCCAAAAAGTTTCTGAGACAGTTACTAAGGAAAAAAAAAATGAGTATGGAAAGACGACCAAAAGTCAACCAACCAAGCAAAAACAGTCCACATTTGTCTGTGAACAAACAGAATGTACAGCATAGTGCTTCAATACATATTATGAGCTGAAATGTGTCTCTCCCCCCTCCCCTGACCACACATAAAAAAAGTATGTTGGTGTACTAATCCCTAACACCTCAGAATATGAAACTAGACACAGAGCCTTTACGGAGGTAATCAAATTAAAACTAAGTCACTGATGCGGAACCTAATCTAGAGGACTGGTGTCCTTATGAAGAAAGGAAATTTGGACAAAGAGATGGACAGAGAAGGAAGACAAGGTGAAAATACAGGGATACCGCTATCTACAAGACAAGGAATAACAGAGGCTAGCTAGGAGAAGCTGGGAGAGCGGCCTGGAAGAGCCCTTAGAAGGACCCAACCCTGTTAATACCTTGATTTTGGACTTTTAGCCTCTAGAACTGATACAATAAATTTCCCTTCTCTTAAGCCATCCAGTGTGTGGTACTTTGTTCTAAGAAACCTAGCAAACTAATACAGTTCAAGAAGAGCAAAATGATCCCAGTCAAGCATGAACTCTGCCCCTTGAGTCACCTTGTACCTTTAGAGCTTACCACAGTGTCTGAAAAAGTGCAAACAGTGAGTGACTGAGATAATGCGTGAATGAAAGCAAGAATACATTTAAAAATGAATAAACCTAACTGAGAGGGATTTAAATCAGAATTGTAGGTAGAGCAGAGGAAATGACAAGATATAAAGACCAAGCATGGTCCTGAATTAGTAAGAAAAATCAGATAATGGCGAGTTTTTTTAAGAGACTAATAGAAAACAAGAACTGTGAAGTTCAGAGGCTAATATTCTAATTCTGACCAGATCACTGGTTTATTAAGGAACAATGATAAAGGTACTAATCTACTCTGGGTTTTGTTCTTCATCTGTAAGGTAAATGGACTGCCTAATAGCTGAATACCATTCAACTTGTTCAGTGTGTCTGCCAGATGTGTTACCCAAAGATAAACAAAGTGGAAGTCACACTTTAAGTAAAGGGGCTATCATTGTATGTTATCAACAGGACTTGCTAGGATGGGTCTAGATTGTGGCAAGGAAAAAGTAAGTGACCAGAGTCTTTTAATACATGTCTTGTCCCATTGCTTTTATGCTTATACTTCTCCCTTTAATACATTTATTCAATAAATATTGAGTGTCTATTTTGTGCCAGGCATTGTTCTAGGCACTTGGGACTAGAGAGCTACAATCAATGCAAAACTCCTGTTCTTGCAGAGGTGAGGTTCTACGGGAGAAGAAAGATTATATTTGATTAAATAAACATTCTATTAATAAACATTATATAAAATTTAAATATATTCAAATGTATAATTATTTAAATAAAGTAAATATATCTTAAATATATATATTATATATATGTATAATTCAGAGGATGCATAATGGGAATTTATGGTGATATGAAGATTTATTTAGAGAATAAGGTAAGGAGAGACTCTCTATGGAAGTAAAACTTAAGCAGAAACCTGTAGACAGGCATGAGCCAGACAAAGATGGAGGAGAGGGAGATCCCAACACAGGTCCAGGATGGGGAGGAGATTGGCAAGGTCAGTGGTAGGAGCAGAGGAAGAGGAGGGGGCTAATGTGAGGAGTGACTGAGGAGGTTGTGAGACAGGCAGAGAAGAGATCATAAGGGCCCATGTACAGAAAATTTTAATATATTCCAAATTTGATGAGGATCTGCTGGAGAGTTTAAGCTGTGGACTGTGTGACACAATCTGTCATACATTTTAGAAAATGAACTTAGGTGCAGTTTAGAGAATTGGCTGTAAAGAAGGCAAGAGTGGAGGGAGTCCAGGGACTAGATAAGAGTGTAAAGGGTTAAAAAAAAAAAAAGATGCTGGTTTTGGTCTAATCACCTGATAGCCAATGGGAAGTAAATCCAAACTCTAACTCAGAAAATTAGAGTCCCTCTGACATGTTCCTTGCTACTTTTCCAGTTTCACTTACAGTTAAACTCTTCCTCTTCCTCTTTGCTTTATGTTTGGTAATCAGACTGAATGTTTACATATTGTGTTTCCTCTGTTTGGAAGGGCCTCCAGTTTTCTTCTCATGGTTCAACAGAGATTTCACCTTCACATTCCAGAACCTCCTCTGTGAAACATTTCCTGACACTTCCAGAAAAGGAGATCTTTCCACAGAACCTCATAGAGAATAGAACTTCTCTTTCATGCTATATTATATTATGCTATTTTATGCTGTGTTGTCTCAATGGCAACTGAAATGTGTGATTCATTTCAACTTTACTAGTCTGAGAAAATTAACAGTATGTAAATTAATGAGCTAAACTTCTTAACCCTATATCACTATGAATATCACTTAGAAGATTATTCTTTTCAGTACAACTGAAATCCATACTTACAATTAAGAAATTAATTTAGCTTTTAAACAGACTGAAAGCATATCTAGAAATGGGCAAAGAAACAAATTATGAAATTCACATAAGAGAATCAAAGTGTCTAAAGTGCCAAAAACATTGCCTGTATATAAAATGCTCTACTCTGTGCAGGAAATAAGGCAGTATCTTTCAGTTGGTATACAATTATTCCATATTAAAGCACTGAATTCAGCCAATTAGAAAAAGGAACCATTGAACTGTGTTTCAAGGCTCAATACATCTAGGAATTTCAGGCTCAGAAATTATTTAGTATTTCTACCCAACTTCTTTTACGATTAGATAGTTAATCAGTATCAGTACCTATAACACAACTCACATAACTCATTTTATCTTTCATTTCACATTTCCAAATCTGAAGTGAATACTCTGGGGAAAAAATACCGACAACTTCAATCTCTTCTCTAACTGAGTTCATATGAATTAAGGGTACTGGGCCATATATTAAGTTAATGATCAATACATCAACTGGAAAACCTTATACTTTCTAATGATGTAATCCTACAGTATTAAAGTACTGTCAAAAACCACATTTTCCAAGTTTTCCAAGAAACTAGTTAGGCGAATTTATATGCCACTGCTAGAAAAATAAATACCTACACAGAGAGCAGAATTGAGAATCACTTCTCACAATATATATAATTCTAGAAAGAAAGCCATACAAAAAATAATTCTCTGTAAATTGAACGAAATCTCAATGCATTAGTGGTTTCCTGACTTAACAGCTAATGACCTCTGTCCCCCCACATGAAGACATTTTTATTTTTAGGATACACTGTTTCAAAAAATACGTAATAACAAAATGCCACTATGAAACTAGAAAACAGACATGAATTTGTAATTGTTAAATATCCCTATCGAGATGTCTCTTTACCTATGAATAGAGTGACTGTCATGCTTAACGGCATATTTTTCAGTCCATGGCCAATGTTTAAGGCCGGTGGAAATGTAGCAATATCTCAGAAAAACCCATTTAGAAGCTTCGGGATTTGAAGACCTGAAGTTCAGAAACCAGTAAATTAATGGAACTTTTAATGTGAACATAAATCCTGTCTTAAATTGAACTATCGTATTTATCAACAGCCTTCTAAAGAGTTATATATTAAATTTTTAGAGTAGAATAAACTTTTAATAGCTGATGATTAACATCTGTTATTAGCTCAGCTAGAGAGATCTTTACAAATGTGTCCAACATATCTGTATATTTTTCCTTTGAAGCATACTCATATATTTTTAAATAATTATCACTATTATTTAAAAGAACATAATTTTTTTTTGTTTCTATAAGCCCTAGGACTAAGGCTTACCTGATGTTATATTAAGAAAGTTGTCAGAAAATAAATAAGCATGAATGAACTATGAAATCATATTACACTTTCATCTGCCAGTCCTAGAAAAGCTCACTTTTGAGCAGTCAATGTTCTAAGCCCTTTTATGAAACCATTCTGGCTGGAAGATGAAATTACTTTGATGATCCCCAAGGACCCTTCTACTAAAGAACTTCAGGTGTCACTGCATCTAAATTTAAGGGCATCCTTTGCCTTCCCTTTCTGTTTATGTTCAGTATTTATTCCATCATCCTTGAAAATACATATTAACTATATCCACTGAAATCACAGTCTACAACTGACGTTGGGAGACTTCAAGATTAGAAGAAAATTTTCAATCTCATTGGTCATAAAGTAATAAATTTCTTTCTCATTTTGCCTCACATAAGATGTCTTCTTTTTCTGGTATTTCTAAGTGGGTGGAGACTTTTCTGTTTTTCCCCAAATTTCTAATAAACTAGTCCTTACTAAACTTTAGTATTAGGTTCCTAAGTTACCAGGAGCCTCAACGCCTCCTCAAGTCTGCACACACATGGTTAACATCAACTCATCTACTGTCTTCTAACTGAAAAGAATCACTCTTACCGTGTAGCCCTCGGTATACTGAAAAGGAGCCCTGGAACTTTCATCTGCTGTTGGACTCAGAGGCTTGGGGTCAGACATGGACCGCTGCATCATCTTGGCTGTTTTAGGACTTGCCGGGGGCACTTTAGCCATATCTGGATGCAGTACTTTCTGCGGACTTATATCATCAGGGAGGGGTTTTTCATAAGGTACAAAGGCTGATTCTAAGGCTTTGCCTGGTGAAAGTGGTGAGATGGGTGAATAAAGGACTTTTGGAGATTTGGGTGGGGAAGGAGCCAGCTGTAATGTGGAATCTGCCCGAAGGTGAGATGAGTAACCAATCTCTAAAGGTGTTGGGCGTTTCTTGTCTTTGGGTGGAGATGTGGCACTCAGATATTGAGGACTCTGTGTGTCTGAATCTGCTTCTGTTTGACATCCTAAACTGCCCCCTTTGTAAGTCTTTTCAGGTGCTGAAATGTGTTTAATTATTTCTACCTTGGCATCCACGCGTGCCCGTACTGAAGGCGTTCTTATGGTTCCGACTGGTTCAGTCTGCACAGATATCTCTGCTACTGTTTGAACTGCTATGCTGGAGACTTTGGAAAGGGGTTTGGTCTTGTCAGCCTCTGCAGTGCTGTCACCATATTTCCCTACTCGAGCTTTCCTCCTTGCTCTAGCAGGCACATCCCATTCATCCTGATCTTCATCATCAGTTTGGACACTCGTATCAACACTCTTTTTGGTTCTCCTCCTCCTACTCACATAACTCCGATCTGCCACGTCCTCGTCGTCGGTTTGAACGCCACTGTCCACTATCTTTTTAAAGCAGCGCGGATCATCGGCCATATGTTCCCCGAGCTCATCATACTGTCCACGAACTTTAGCCGCAGCGCTTCTCTTTTTGGCTGGTTTCTCATCTTTCACAACCACATCTGTTAGAGGTATTTCTGAAACCGTACTCAGGATGCCAGGTGGGGCGATGTACTGAGTGACGCCATCAGACTGCACCGTGTACCATCCTTGGCTCTGTGGTATTTCAATTGCCACGACGGCCGAGGCCGTGGTGGTTGCATCCTCAGTTGCCCAAAACTGGCCGCCTTCTGGGGCAGCGTACTGACCTTCCAAAATTGCCTGCTCTGTCGTGGTTTGCGGAGAAGCAGTTCCAGAGGGGTCATAGTTATACTGGTAGATCTGGCGAATCTTCTGCTCTTCTAGCTGCTGGTGAAGCTGTTGCTGCAGCTGTTGGATCTGCTCCAGCTGTAACTGCTGCTGAGCTAATGTCTCCTGCCTCATCATAAACTGGGCTTGCCGCTCTTCTTCCTGCTGATACAGAAGGTGCTGCTTCATAGACTGCAGCTCCTCCAGCTTTTTTTGAACCATGATCTTTTCCTGTTCTCGGAACCTTTGAATCTCCTGACGTTCCCACTCTAATTCCTCAGCAAAACGTTGCTGCTTGATTTTCTCCAGTTCCAAGAGCTCACGCTCCAAGTCGAGCTGCTGCTGTTGTTTGCCTTCTTCGGGGACAATTAAAATAGCACTTTCGTCTCCCACCACTTCGGAAAACACGTCAGAGGCTGTGGTTAGAGTGGGAACGGAGTCTATTGTCTCAGCGGTAAGGGTTTCCACTGTAATAGTTTGCAAACTGGCATTGATATCGATACCGGTTGCCGCAATGTCTGTTTCAGACGCACCTGTTGTTAGGAAATATGATCTAGGCATTGGCTGGCTCTGGTGCAGGGCGGATAGCGAAGTCACCGTGTCAGCTGTGTGCACGCCAGACAAATCCCTCACCGTGGTGCTGAAAATGGAGCCAGGCTGTGTGGTGATAGCAAAAGTGGAGGGAATCGGAGTTGCTACTGAAGAATAGACAACACCATTGGATGACCTCAAAACACTCCCCACACCATACTGGGATCCCGGAGGTGGAGTCATTCTCGCTGTGGAATACTGTGGGGTACTAATCCCAACTTCTGAAATGACTTGTCGTGTTTCTGGATATGGACCTGTAGTCTTGCTTGAATAATCCATTACCTCACCTGAAATACAGGGTAGAGTTACAGTCCAGTTCCCAGAATAAATGATGCGTTTGGGGTTTGAGGGCCCTCTTGATCTTGACGAACATAATGAATGGGACTGCATGCAAATCCACAGGTTAATCTAATTGGATGCAGAATGAAAGCAATGTTGAACATGCAGGCACATGCAGGTGACTTTGGGCAGAACAAATTAAAAACTGAAGAAACAAAAGCGCACATGTACTCCGAAATATGCTGCCAAAACATCCAAAGAAAGAGAAAAAGTAACACAATTGGAAAAGGGACCACATTTTCATCCTGAAATGAGATGAGGGACACCATAATGACATTTCAAGGAAAGGTCTGCTGCCACATCATACTGACCTGCAGTAATTCTCCCTGAAGTTAGATCTACTGCTGTATCAGTTCCTCCAGAATAATCAAAAGCATTCTTACTTTTATAGAAAAAATGTCCAGCTTCTGCTAAATTCGTGTCAGACATGGAAGGTTTCATTCCCCCAATCCCTCTATAACCAGAAGGGCCTGACCGGTCATATTGATAGTGGTCATCCCTATAACCAAAACGATCCTCAGGAAGAGTAGTTGCGGGCTGCTGTGCTGTGCAGCTCCTTCCAAAAGGTAACTTGTAAACCATATCGCAGCATACAGCTCTTCTTCCTGCAGTCAGATCGACAGGCTTTTCATCATCTTCTACTATTTTGGTCACCACACCGGAAGTAGATTCATCCATCGTTACAACAGTTCTGTGAGACTTGGTTGTACTGAGATCTACTACTTCCCCATCAGCCATTCCCTGGCGTGTGACGCTATCCGTCCATCCATTTGTGACTCCGACAGGAGGTGCGGTAACAGGTTTTGTAACAGCCGATGTCACTGGGTGTGCTGATGTACCTAAAGATAAGTTTATTGGTGCATCCTCCCTAACTGCAGGAAAGGCCTGGCCACTCGGTATCCTGTACGGGGGAGGCTCAGCATGCTTCGATGTAGTAAGCTGGAGGGGTGCTGGTGTTGCATGTTCTATACCCACTAGGCTTTCTGGGCCCATGGTGTAACCTGAACTAGCTGCGCACGTGACAACAGTCACCGTCTCAGTGACCAGGGGCATCGGCGTTACTGCTGATGAAGTTGCACTGAGATTTATAATAGATGGTTGGACGGCGCTGATTTGTCTCCCATAGACTTCATGTGTGGTGGTCTGCCTTTTCATATCCATTGTGGAGGCAGAAAGATCCATACACTTTTCAGTTACTTTAACTTCTACTTTTGGTACTGTACGCAAATCAATGGCATCACCAACAAGCGGCAACTTTCCATTTTCCTTATGCTGACGCTTCTCTAAATGTAGGTTATCTAGAGCAAGAGGCTCTGGTGAAATCGATATAGAGACACTGCTGAGACCAACACTAGTGAGTGCACTTCTGGCTGCTGAAGCCTCAGCCTTGGAAACTTCAGTTGTGAAAAACTGTGTAACTGAGGTTGGGGCTGCTTGAAATGAAGATAACGTTGTGACAGGGACAGCAGAAAATGTCTCCAAAGCTCCTGACATGTACAAGCTCTGTTCTGAAGAACTTGGCATTCCTGCAGTTGTCATAGGAGGAACTACAGAAAACACTGGTTCGATGGAAATCAGGTCTTTGGGGGGTGATCCCAGGGGCCAACTGGTAACTGCTTGACTAGTTGAAGAATCGGTTGGAGTCCCAGGTTCAGATGGCAATGTGATAACCACGTAGGTTTCCATGAGGGATTTGGAAAATCTTGGTGAGGACTTGTTAGAGTGAGGGGATGCTGGGGAGGTAGGGGAAGGTAATTTATAATCTGCTGAAGTCACTAAATTTAATGTCATGTTTGAAGCTAAAGATAGACCTGTTGGCTTGGGGTGTGTATCTGTTGATTTTTGTGTAGTTACTGGAAGCTGAGGGACTGCTGGTTTAGGGGCAATCGGAGGTTTACTTGGCTCAGGTCTATGTGTAAAGACAAGTCCAGATGGGATGGAAGATGGCTTAGGAGGAACAGGAGGAGGTGCAGTGGTACATATTTTTGTTACAGGTAACCCATTACTTCTTGGAATAGCTGTAGCCTCTACTGTAGTAGCAGCATCAACTAGAGGTTTAGCTGTAGTGGTTACAGTCTCTGGAGCTGTAATTGTTAACTTTTTTGTAGGATGAATGATTGGCTTGGGTGAGGTTGGTGGAGGGAGAGGTGGAGGGGGGGGAGGAGGGGGAGGGGGAGGAGGGGGAGGGGGAGGGGGAGGGGGAGGAGGAGGCTGTGCTGATGTGTCCAAAGAAGAACTTCTAAAGAATGGACGCGTTTTAATTGGAAGAGAGGTAACAGAAGGACTGCCGGATGGCAATGGAGATGCGGGTTTTGTTTGATCAAAGACCTGTCCTGATATAAAGCACGTTGCTGAAACCCGCTCCCCTACTGGAAGAGCCACTGCAGAAGAAGGAGGTTGATCAAACACAGTTTCAGAAAAGCTCATCTTTGTTAGTTCAACCTCAGTCTTCTCCCTTTTATCTCTGTAAGCTTCCAGAACCTCGAGAATAATTCCATTCCCAGTGTCCTTCTTGGCTTTCTTCACTGTGTCTTTTGCAGATACAGGTAAGTCAGTGGAAACAGTGTCAGCAATCAGCCCCTCCGGTTTACTTCCTATAGATTCTAGAATAGGAGGCTCCACATCAGATAAGGAAATCACGATATGATCAGCACCAGTTCTTCCATCTGGTGTGGTGGCTCGATCTAAAGATACACTTATTTCTTCCGGATAGTCTATAATGCTGCCCGGAAAATATGTTGATGAAGAAATTCCCTCAGAATCTTCAAATTTAGTTACTACATCCACTGGTTCCATATAAACTGTGGTTATGCTATCCAAGGTAGTGACGGGTGAGGAGCTATCTGTGGTACAAACTGAAGAAACAGAAGACGTGAGAGAGGGTGTGTCAGAGGGTGGGACGGATGTAGCACTTTCTGAAGGCTCAGAGTAGGTCAAAATCAGTGATTCATGGGCAATTATCTCTTGGATTTCCCTTGTATAATCTGTTACATATTCATCCTCAATTTCTTCTGTTGAAAAATGTTGGGTTATTTTGACATCTGGGATAGAGAGTGTTGCACTGCTGGTCGAATCTGTAAGAGATGCTCCTGAGAGAACACTTGATGTCAAAGATGCATCGGGCACCCTGTCAAAGTCCACGGTAGACTCTATCATGTCATCTGTGATGGGGGCCTGGGTTGGACTGGATCCAGGTGTTAGCTGCATTTGCTGCCTCTTCATGAGTTCTTCATAGGCAGCATCAGCGTCTAATAATTTTTTTTCTTCACTGGTGGAAGTCACCATACTACCCAGATCCACTATTTCATGGCTTTCTGGGATGATAAAAGAGCTTGAAACAATGTCTTCTTGAGGCACAATAGAATGTAAGCTTTCTAACTCATAAAACTCTTTCTGGAGGTCTGTTATTTTTTGCATAGGATCTTCATAAATCTGTTCTGGGAGTCTTATTTTCTGCTCTTTCCCTCTCTGCTGCATAAATCCATTTTCGTCTTCTTGCCTTGTTAGCAGACTGCCATCTACCGAACCATTGTATGTGTCCTCTACTAAAGATTCATAAATATAATCCTCTATTAACATCCCGCCATACAAAGGCTCTTTTTCAAACATTTCATCTCGTTCAGGTACAGCTGGAAAAGGTTTATATTTGTGGGTTTTGTGCATCATTTCTTCATACATCTCCTCGGCACTTTTTAATGCCTTTTGGCCACCTTCTTTCTGCATAATAGACTGCTCATCTGTTGGTGAATATAAAGACACAGCTGTGGGCAATTTATAAACTTTTTGCACTTCTATTATCTTTTCTGGGCTTATTTCAAAGCCTTCTGGGTCTGACTCTATGCTAGGTGAGTATTCAGAACAAGAAGATCGATGCAGCTCCTCCATTTCCGCAGCCTGGCGTAATTCTTCTGTTGGAGATGCATCTTCAATGGGAGAGAGATTACTGGGTGGTGTCTTTGGTCTTTCCCTCCTTCTCTGAGCTCGAAGTTCATCTTTGTCTTTCTTTGATTTCTTACTAGAAGTCTTTCTTTGCTGCTGTTCCAATTCCCGCTGCTTTTCTTGCTCCTTTAATAATTCTTCCTCCTCTCTCAATTCTTCTTCCTCTGAAGAATCTTCAATAGTAGGTAAAAGAGGACCATGTGACCTGTGGCGAGCCTTACGTTGTTGTTTGCTCTCTCCTTTTTTGTGACTTGGGCTACTGTCACTGTCCTCATCAAGAGACGACACTGAGGTAGGGGATGTGCCAGGAGTGAAGCTGGAAGCATGAAGACTAGAAGACCCTTCCCCTCTTGACCTATCTTCTGGGGAGTCTGTCAAGCTCTCCATTTCCAATTCTGGCTCCTCATCAAAATACAAAGCCGTTTTTTTCTGTGATGAGTCTGCAGAGTATTTATCTGCTATTGTGCTGTTGAGTTCAATGGTTTTGAAGCGACGTAGCCCCCCTCCTCCAGCAACTACAAGTTCTTCACTCTCTTGACTTTTAGTTTCTCTGTACTTAAGCTCAGGACTCTCATCAAATGTCTCATCATCTTCATCATGCCACGAATGGCGTCTCCCTGCATCATCATCAAAGCTGGCACTGCTTTTCCGAGTTAGTCGCCTGTGTTTCCCGGCTGTTGCTTTCCCTTTTCCTTTCATGTCTTCCTTCTTCTGGCTCTCAATACTACTACTAATCTCTTTGAGCTGGCTCCTAATGAACTCATCATCTTCAGAAGCTGAAGCATCTTCGTCAGCACTCATTTCTATAATCTGTTTTCGAATAAAGTCCTCCTCTTCACCAGACCCTTGACTATCTTCCTGTTTATACTCATCACTGCTCGATGAACCAACACTGGTTCTCCGTTTTCTTTGTGGAACAGGTGAATTTTCACTTTCACTACTGTCTTCAACTGAATCATAAAGCTGTCTTCTTGTAGCTGTGTCATCAACAAACTCGGACTTTTCTTCGTGGTCCTTTCTGGAAGGAATGTCTTGTTGGCTATCTTTTTTTAAAGTGTCTTTTTCTTCTGGACTCTTTTTGAGCTCCTCTTCTGAAATTGTAGTTTCCACTGTTTCAGATAAACTCTGAGTTTTCTGTGGGTCCTTTGGCTGCTCAGAAGAAACCTCATGAGGTTGAGTTTTCTTTTCTGCCTTTTCTTCAACAAGTGTACTTGCCTGAGCTTCCAAAATGGAGAGGACCGTACTTTCTAACTTAGCCAAATCTGAGGGGCTGGAAGGACTGCTTTCTTGGGAAAAAGAGTCCTTTTTGAGTCCCTTGAGCAAATCTTTTTCATCACTTGGAATAAGACTTGGAATTTCACCAAGTGAACTTGATATCCCATCAGAAGAATATCCTGTGTCACTCAGACCTTGTGGGCTTTTTGGTTGCTGAGAACTTGAAGTGTCTGATTTGTCATCTTCCTTTTCCTAGCAGGGAGGAAAAGATACAGGAAAAACTTAACGTGATTAAACTAGTAACATGGCCTCTCTATTACTCCCAATTACTACTATGAACTGAGGAATAATTATAGGATTTCTTTTCAACTATAGGCCAGTGTTTTAAAAAAAAAAAAAAAAAAATCTCTGGGCCCAAAACAGTTAAAATAGTTGACACATACTGATTAAGGTTAGTTTTCAGTTAAACTAAGTTAAATTAAATGTCAATTCTCAATGACATTTGATTTTTTTCCATGAATACTCTTTATATTTCAATAGCATTTTCTTTCAAACACGTGATTATCTTTCTCAGCACATTTACTTTGGAAAAATGTTCTAAACTGTCAAAGAGAAAAATTAATTTTTCATTAATATAATCAATACCTTAGAATTCTGAGGACAGGCAAAGAAAGAAAAAAAAAAAAATCAGAGGATGGGCTTTGTACCAGACTACAAGTTTTAAGAGATGATGGAAAATTTACTTAACAGAAATATGTAGGTAATATGACTGTAATGTTATCCATCTCAACTATCAGAGGAGATTTATTTTTGAAATAGACTCCAATAAGGCACTACTTTTATTTATTTATTTTTTTATTTAAAAAAAAAATTTTTTTTTTTCAACGTTTATTTATTTTTGGGACAGAGAGAGACAGAGCATGAACGGGGGAGGGGCAGAGAGAGAGGGAAACACAGAATCGGAAACAGGCTCCAGGCTCTGAGCCATCAGCCCAGAGCCCTATGCGGGGCTCGAACTCCCGGACCGCGAGATCGTGACCTGGCTGAAGTCGGACGCTTAACTGACTGTGCCACCCAGGCGCCCCGTGGCACTACTTTTAAAAGACACTTTAGGGGCGCCTGGTTGGCCCAGTTGGTTGGGCGTCTAACTTCGGCTCAGGTCATGATCTCACAGTCTGTGGGTTCAAGCCCTGCATTAGGATCTGTACTGAGAGCTCAGAGCCTGGAGCCTGCTTCGGATTCTGTGCTTCCCTCTCTCTCTGCTCTCCTCCACCCCCAACTCGTGTTCTGTCTCTCTCTCAAAAATAAATAAACATCAAAAAATAATAAAAGATGTGTAAATAAAAAATAATTTAAAGATGTGAAGACACTATATTTACTTGGTATTGTTATTATAATTCTCTATCATTTGAAGTGAATGTTTAGAAACTATAAACTTTGAAAAAGTTAAGCAATAATTACTGACTCATGGCTTTACCTCAAGAGAAATATCCAGCTATTATTTTTATAGTGTTGCTAATCTCATTTATTTTCAGCATCACACCTCAAAGATATTTAATAAATATCACTTACAAATGTCTTCTGACTTTGCAAATACATTGGGCTTTTACCTTTACACCACGTCAAAGTCAGCTCCTTTCAACCAGTTCAATAATTAAATTTTCTAAATGGGATCGTGGGCTTTCCAAGGAGCTGGGACACTAAGCAGACAAATCACAGCCTCGACCTGCTGCTTTTCTTGGGCTGTGATGAGGCCATGCCAGTGATTTGGTTCCAGAATCAGAGTAGCCTTAAATGAAAATACTAAGCACAGAGGCTTTTTCTAGAAGTCGAAATTAAAATTACCTATGAGCAAAATGGAACTCAACTGATCCAGTGAGTTTTCATGCTTAGAGTGTTAAAATAACCCCCCCAGCCCTATGGAATGAAGAGGTCAGAAAACAAACCACAGGAGGACATGCTCTGTTTGACCCTGGCCTCTGAGGCCACCTCAATTCCACTAAGTCTGTGCCTTGAACTAACTATCTGAATATTTTCAGTGGGTTTATAAGCATGGGCTCCTCCCATGATCACACGTCACGTTGAACAACAAACAACAAACATGAAAGAAACTTTCTTCCTTCTTTCTCTCCTCTCCTTCCTTCTCTCCTCCTTCACCTCCTTGTCTTTCTGCTTCTTTTAGCTGTAGAGTTCTCAAATATAAAAGCTGTTGGTTTGATATTCATTTTCCACTCATGTTCCTCTCAATACCTATATTGTTACTATGTACAGTTAGAAACATATTTTGAATACATTATGTGGTAAAATTCTTTGGCCAAATTTACAACACGACGTAACTCAAATTCAAAAAGACTTAGGGGCTTAGTCAGTTAAGCATCTGACTCTTGATTTCGGCTCAGGTCATGATCTCACAGCTTGTGAGTTCGAGCCCCCACATCAGGCTCTGTGCTGACAGCAATGAACATGTTTGGGATTCTGTCTCACTCTCCCTCTCTCTCTGCTTCTCTCCTGCTCATTTTCTCTAATAATATTAGTAAACTTAAAAAAAAATCAAAAAGACAGTGACATATTATTCACAACTCTAGTGCAAAAAGCAGTAAGTACTCTTTGGTTTATCATGAATTAACTTTCCAGGTCATTTCAGATGTCTTCCCAGGAAAAAGTTACTTATCAACAATTCCAAGACTTTAGTTAGTAGTAGGGCTTATGAGCACCCAACTAATATTGGTTCCTTTATCTTAAGAGCTACACGTTAAAGAGCTCAGCACAGGTGAAGCAGACTTCTAATAAAATCTTTCTAGATGGTCCACGGGGAGGGATGTTTCTATCTCCTTATATCCTACACATTGATGAACACAATTTCTTTGAGTCCAATATGCTTCCTATGTCTTTCTCTATCTGCCTTCCCACTCTTCACTAAATCATAGTAAACACCATAACCAGAGAGGTGGGGTACCTAAGCTCCTTGTGGAAAAAGAAAAAAAAAGGTAAAAAAAAAAAGATCTTTCAGAATCAAATTGTGATAGTGACATTTATATTCTTTATTTTGCATGTGCATAGGTTATAAAACAACAATGTAATACAGTATCCATATATGGAGGAAACGTAACCATTGTTATATATAACAATTCTTTTGAGTATGATAAAAGAGAAATTACAGTTTTATACAAGGGATTCTGCAGATTCTACATTTTATAAAAATAAGATTAGGACCAGACTTATAATGTAACAAAGAGAATTAAGATACATTAGACAGGGGACTAACACACATAAATATCAAAATACCCATCCTGCAATCTCCTTATGTGGCCTATCTCCATGTCCTCAAGCTTTCTTTCTTTCCCTTAGTACCATGTTCTACCCATTTCTCCCTCCTGCTGCTCTCCCGGTCTCTTTCCTCCACATTCTGCAGAGGATTCAATCATTATTTACCTATGATGATGCTGTGATGATTTTCCCCTCTAAATGACTGTTACTCTCCATATTATCAGGTGGTAAAAGGCTGCAAAGATTTTGCTCTATATGCTTGCGGGTCTAAGATAAAACATTTGGAGTGTTTAATAAGAAAATCAAGTTAGGCGACCAAAGGGCATTGGTCTGAATTTTTCAGAAGAGACAGTTGCTCATGTATTTATTGTACCATGGTACAGTGAAAAAAGTCCTAATGTCAACTCTTCTCCTACTAACTCGCATACCAAAGTCTTCTGGTAGAGGCGAGTGATCTTCTTCACTACACGGTTAGCTGGTTAAATCTCAGATCACATACCAACCAGGCCCTTTGGCTCTTTAAGGCACCTACCCATTCATCTTTTCACTCACTGCTGCTAAAAACAGAAACAAAAAAAGAAAAGAAGTTTTACTTCATGTACAGAGAGGGGCACACTGAGGCACTCATCTGTCCAAGCAGTGATCACTTCTATGGCTATCTACTTTTCTCTGGGAGGTATGTGAGTGGGGGTACGAGTGAAATTCGTACTCACACAGGTTAACTGGGCTACACAGCTAATATACACTGCAAAACCCTTGCTTCCTGGATAATTTTTTTTTTTTTTTTAGACAAGGGAATAATGTGATCAAATCAGAAAGAGTAGATGGAACTAAGAAGAACATAAAACATGCTGTATAAGTTGGGTTTGGTTTTCTCTATTCCATCTTCAAATGGGTGTCTGAAGTACTGTTAACTTGAGAGGAATATGATCAAAGTATTTATGTGAGGGAGGCATAATTTGGCTTATTTTCTTCCAAGTTTTAAGTCCCTAGGACTAAAAGATTGGGAGTTTTCTCCTAATTGCTTCAAAAATGTGTCGTTACATACTTATTTTTGAGAAGAATATTATGTTACTTGTGATAATATATTCAAACTTAATAAATAGATCCAACAGTTCTTTCTAAATTTCGTATGTATTATATATAACACATATATGCATTTATGTGCATAAACATCACGGTGGTTTATTACTTATGCATTATTTTCTTCATTTGAATAATCAGAAGTTGAAATTAATTACCCATTTCATTTTTTACATGTAATACAATCTAGAATGACCTCTGAAATTAAATTAAGAAGAAAACTCCAGGCATCTACCTTTTATGTGAGAATTTTGTCATCTTAGATGGAGGCAGTGAGTGGGAACAAACATAATTTAAGCACACCTTTTTTTTTTTATAGCAATGTCATTTTTCAGTTCCCCCGAGGAACACATTTTCCATGCATTTTTCTAAGTACATTTAGCATTAGATTCCATTTCACTTACTTTTACTGTTATTATTATTGCACTTTTCCCATGTATAGAATTATGGTACTTGAGACTTGAGTGTTTCTAAGTCTGTGTATATGAAACAATTACTCAAAACTTTCAGAGGCTAAGATTCATATATTTGTTTACTTACTAACCCAAAACAGAGAGTGGAGAATTCCTTTTCCTTCCAATATTCCACTGCCATTTGTTGACCTGGAGACCAGTCAGAGACAGGCAGTGATGAACTAATCCCCAGGTGAAACTCTTCTGATGGTATCATATCTTGAAGCCTTCTCTAGTGATGGAGAAGGTACAAAGACACACCGTACTGCCAAACTTAGTTCTGCCCTTTCACAAATACTGAAATGGTCAGCCTTTCATACTGAAGGTAAATGGAAGTTTTTTGAACATTACTGTAGTTACCACCTGAATTCTTGGTTAAACTTAAGACTGGACAAAGAAAGGATACAATATTGCTTAATTTTCCCAAGCCATTTATTTCAATGGGCCAACGTAAGACAACAAATGAATGATCTTTAATCATTTATACAATGTTAGGGTCAAAATGGATTACCAGTCTGAATGTTCCAAAAATTCTGAACAAGACTAAGTCCATAAAATTCACTGGGACTGGACAGAAAAATCAAATAGTCTCACCTACAGGAAAATCCTTTTCACTACAGAAAACCTCATTGTTTTTCATCCTGATTATTCTATGATATACAATGACTTATATTTAACTTGAATATTAACCCCTTGGTCATTTTAACCAGAAAAAAAAAGTTTACGCTAACGGGCATTCAAATTTTGATTTTTATCTGGAGAACTATATAGTGTTTCAGTGTAATATATCAAATGCAGACAAGCAATATTGTTTAAGTATATAGATAAAAAAAGAGAACTCTGTAGTAATGTGAAATTTTAAAACATTAAACTAAAAAAAGTAAAGAAGGATGTATCTTTCAAATTATTTATTCTACTTGGGGATGCATTTTAATCCCTTTCGACAAACAAATTTTGTGAGAGAGGAATAAACAGAGACAAAAAGGTGTGGCCACAGAGAAATGTAAACAATATGCTGTGATAATATGAATGACACAAATGACAAGTGAATAACTAAAATAACATAAATATATAAGAAAGTAAACAACTACATAAAGTATTTAGGATAATAGTGGAAGCTGCTTAGAGAGAAGAATAATTATAATCATGTAAAGTCAGTACGGTACAAGTGTCACAGGAAAGAATTATGTGTAGTGTTCAAATGCCATGATTTTATAATCAGAACTGGACTACAATCTTAGCTTTGCTGAATTCCCAGCCATGTGATCCTGAGCACAGGAATTTAGTTTCTTTCAACTTAAAAAATATACAATATTTACCTCATTCATCGTTGTGTGGAAGAAATGATCAAGAAAATACTTAACACAGTGCCAAGAATATTGTAAGAGATAAAGTAAGAGTATTATTTTGATTTCAAACAAAAACAAATTTAAAACCAATCAACATAGGGCGTTGAGCAGCAGGAGCACCAGCCACAAGGGAGAAAAGTGGCCCAGAGATCCAAGTGGGAGGTTGTCAGTTGGGATGATGGAGGGGTGCGGCATTTATGCACAGAGAAGAACTGAGTACAGGTGAAGAGGGCAGAAAGGTCAAACTACCTTCAGGAATTACACAAGGGCGTATTTATTTGGCTGTTGTTCTACGTATCACTTGTGGGAATATCAGGCGTTGCTTACAAGTTATACTGGAGCCAAATTCCACAGGGCCGAGAAAGCCAAACTGAGTTATTTACACAGGAGTCCTGGCTGTGGGGTGCAGAAGCCTGGACAGGCCTGCAAAATCATCTAATGGCTACAAGAAGTACATGTGAAGATATATTTTTATACACTGATATAAAAATATTCTCCTAATATTTAGTAAGTGGATTGATGCTAATATTCTTTTACTCCTTATGTGAGTTGGTCATCTGTTTTGTGAAAAATCCTGGGAGAAAACTGAGAGTCACACTCTAAGGAGAAGTTATAGTGAGGTAGTCACTTTATTCAACCATCTTTAGACTGAGGCTTATTATTCAGTTAGGCAGATCTCTGGCTTTTATTTGCTACTAGCAATTACACCTGTTTTCTTAGAATAGGTAAGTGGTAGACAAAAGATTCTGGCAAAACAAAAAATCACGTCACAAAGATAATAATAATGTAAGAAAGACACAAATACTGACACGCTTCATATCATTACAAACTTTTCATCAGCAACATTACAAGAAAAAAGTAATGATGACCAAGTTAAATCAGATGGGACCCAGCCAAAAATGCCCGACATTATCAGGAAACCTATTTGACATCTGTATCGACATCTCTCATTGCTAACAGCAAATCTTACCTAAACACAACGTAAGCTTTAGCACAACAGCAAGTGATATTGTGGCACCAACACAGACCTCTAAAATTTTCTGAAAATAAATATTCCAGTACTTTACCAACTTTCAATAAATTACATAATAAACATTTAGAAGCTTTTCATTTTTCTTATTTCATAATAAAAGAAAAAAGAGCTACACATCATTTGGATAAAATTGGATTCAGTAATATGTACGAAATGATATGGTGACAAATTAAACTGTATTTCTTGTCAGCCAATATTGTTGGAAAGACTACAGAAATAACAGGAAGGTTTGAGAGAAATTTTTAGAACAAAGTAAGTAGCAAAACTTTTGGTAATAACAGAATTAAAGTGTAGATATTTCTAATATGTTCAGTTTATAATATTTACTATTTCTCCTTTAATAATAAAATACTTAAAGTACTACTGTAAGCCAAAAAGGAAAACTATGCCAAAGAAGTAAGCCTCACAATATTGAATGGTTTAAGGTATACATATTTATTTTTTTATGAAAAAACTGTATATTAGCTACTGAAGAGTGGCTTTTTATCTGATTGGAATTATTCTTTTAAAAAAGGGTAAGAATACAGAGATCGCAGTATACCTGTGAAATTCATTTACTACATCTGTTATAAGTAGGTCAGATCTGGACAGAAGACCTCTGGATTTTACAGATGTGACATATGTTTTGTATACTGATGAGACCTTTATATTTTGAAGAGTATATATTTTGTATATTTTGTACTGAGAGAATAACTCTAAAGTTATTTAAATCACAGAGGTTTACTGATTATATAATAGGAAATGAATTTAAAAAGTTGTAGAATATGAAGATGGATCTTTTTTGACAAAAATAGGATTATCCCAAGTTTGTTCAACTTTTTGGTGATGACAAGTGGTTATCAGTAATATACCACTTACTAGATGGTATAAAGTAAATGGAATGATGGAGGGGAAAAAAGTACATAGGAGAAAGTAAACTCTGGTTATCAGCAAAATGGTACTTATTAAGTACTTAGAAAAAACAAACACTAGCTGTTCTTGAAGAGAATTATGGTGTGAAAAGTCCTTTGAAAAGAGATATGTGGAAACCATGTGATTATGCTATATAAAATAACATATGTCATTTTTTTTAATTTTAATTTTTATTTTTAAAAAAATTTTTTTTCAACGTTTATTTATTTTTGGGACAGAGAGAGACAGAGCATGAATGGGGGAGGGGCAGAGAGAGAGGGAGACACAGAATCGGAAACAGGCTCCAGGCTCTGAGCCATCAGCCCAGAGCCCGGCGGGGCTCGAGCTCACGGATCGCAAGATCGTGACCTGGCTGAAGTCGGATGCTTAACCGACTGCGCCACCCAGGCACCCCTCATATGTCATTTTTAAAAGCTGTCGTATCTGCTCATTTAATACATTTTAAACAGAATATTTTCATCTGTTTCTAACCCTTCCAGGTGAAGAATCCCAGTGGATTTTAAAGCAATTCATTCGTGTGTGTGTGTGTGTGTGTGTGTGTGTGTGTATTTTAAATACCGTATTTTCTGACAGAACAAGAACAAATAACTATTGGTCTCATGGAAGATAAGCATTTACCTGTGGAATTTCCACAATTAAAAAATTATTTTCAGTTTCAAACTTAGAGAATAGGTAGCAAGATTTGGGAAGTACAAACTCTGATCCGCTTCTTCCAATTCTGACATATCTTTGTGGATTATCTTTCTTGTTATGGATAGTCATTAGAACCAAATATCAAAATAAGCTTAACTTAGAAGCTGAATTTAAGATAACCCTATCATAAAATTGCAGACCAAGATTTTCAAAAATACTGAAGCGCAATCCATGTTCTCTCTAAAGTACTATTATTAATCATATTTTATTGTGATCAAATGTAACTTTATTTAAATAATTATAATAAAAACAATTTTAGTCTATTTCATTTTATTTTATATTTTTGTGAATGTTTTATACTGTTTATAATATACTAATAAATCAGTGTACACATTTAATTTACAAATAAGTAACACACATTAAGGTTATAAAATAATATTAAAAGTAGTGATAAAAAGACACAACAAAAAGAAAGTGATAAAGGTGTAAAATAAAAAGTGCATTAACAAAATATCTGGATATTTCTCGTTTGGATTCTATTTAACAAGCAATGGAGAAGCATTAGCAATATCTGAGTGATAGAGTGAAATTACGTGCACCCTACAAAATAATTATCTGACAATTATATATGGAGGAAAGGAGAAAGAGAAGGCACAGTGACCAGTAATTAGATTACTCAAATCACTGATGAAAGGGCATGAAGGCCATAATTAAGAGTGTGCTCAGGAATAGGAACTAACAGACAGGAATGTGATGAATTGGATGCCGAGAGCAAAGGGCAGGCAGTAAGAAGAAGCCTCAGATCTCTCAGAAGGGTAGTGACCAGGAAGGTAGAGGCAGGTGAATGATGCTGCCATTACCAGAAACAGAAAGTCAGGAGCAGAAAAAGCCTCTGTAGAGTGTAGATAAAATTCCAACATATTGAGTTCCAGTTTACAGTGAGGCTTCGAAGTGGAACATCTACTGAGTATTTGAAACTGCAGATCTGATACTCAAAAGAGGGGAAGAAGGTGCACAGGTAGACTTAACAATTGTTCATGGGGCTCTCCTAAGAACAAAGAAGACATACCCAAAACAAAAATGAAGCAAAATACAAAGAAAACCTCCTCTTTCAGAAATGAGGAAAGAAAGTGATACAGGGAGTCAACGTAGAACTCATAAAGTATGATCAGAAAGACCAAAAGAGAACAAAAAGGGAAGGGTTATGAAAGCCAAGGGCCATTTTACAAAGGGAGAAATGGTAAAAGTCATCAGGTTGTGCAAAGTGGTAGGCTACAAGCAGTAATGGGTGGTGATGGTGATACTACATCCCGGCAGAGAATGAAGAATATACAGGTACCTGCTCTTTCTGACTCTGATAAACTCATTTATGTTATGAGGGGAGACCAATGATGAATTATCTGTGAGTGATGCATCATATTACAAGTGATGTATCATATTTTATATATATGATATATGTGATATATATGAGATGATGTATTTTATTTATCTGGTATATCATATATCAGAGATCGGTTACTAAACCAAGTGTTAAAACTGTAAATGACTAAAAAAGCAACTAAGAGTTGGGATGCACTACAGATTCTAATTAGAGCCCTAATATTAACTTTTAATATTAATAAATCATTTCATTTTCCTTCAAGTCATTGTTATCTGTGAATTAAAATTAATCAACCAAATATGATGTAAGACCTGGTGTAGCTCTCAAACAATCAGAATTCTTCGAAAAATAACACTGCTGCTTGGGCAGATAGTGGTTAAGATGGGTAGATACCCTTAAAAGTTTGCACTAAAGAAAAAAAATATATATATATTATTCCAGATTATGCCTGGATTATAAATAATCCTTCAATATTAAACAGAGTACATCATATAAAAATCACGTTAAATACTACAATTAACTTTTACAGAAAATGACTTTTGTCCTAAATTTTAGTCACACTTTTTTTTTTTTTTTGGCAACCACAATTATTTAGACCTTTCAATGGCTGATCATACCTTAAGAGGCTTTCAAGTGAAAAGGAACTTGTTGACTTTTGTTTAACCAAGTGACTAAGTAAATAGAAACTTAAGACACGTATTATTTTATGTTAAAGGTAGACACTGATTTTATGTTCATAGCGGAGAGAAGAAGAACCTTAAAGTTGTAAGAAACTATTTTTATTTTTATCTTTATACCTAAAGAATTTTGGTAAATTATTAGATATGCATAAAAGCTAGAAAAATCAATCTGCTATCTCTGCTTTATTTAAATTAGATTAAGCTGTCAGAATGCCAAATTTGTTCATTTCGACAACAATTGTTACACTTTTCTGAAAGTGCTTTTAACTGAAGGCTTTCACTTCCATAATTAGCAGTAAGCACTCTGTGTACTTTGGTAAAAATCTGTAAGTTTTATATACCTAACAGAGTGCAAAGATAGGAAAACAGAACTTACTGTTTTTTCTTTCCCAGGTTCCACCTGATCAGGCTTTGCTGGGCGTGCTGCCTGTGGCTGGTCTTTAATTTTTTGAGGCACCTCATCATCTTCCTTTGACAAACTTGGAGGTGGGCCAGAGGGTTTGTCTTCCATCTTGGTCTGTGGTAGCTTCTCTTGTACAACCTGTGGAGTCACTCTGCCTTCAGGCTTTTCCTCAGCAGTTGGTACTTGAGTCTTAGCTAAGTCTTGTTTCTGTTCCTCCTCCAGAGCTGTTTTTGTTCCTGGAGGTAACTTTTTGTCTTCAGTGGGTGGCTTTTTTTCTTCAAGAGGGGGCTTTTTTTCTTCTGGGAGTGGCTTTTTGTCTTCAGGGGCTGAAGTTTTCTCTAGTTTACTCTCTTGTTTGTGGTCTGTGGTCCCCTTCGAGACAATCTTTTCCACTGATGGTATCTCTTTCACTTTTTCTGGAATGATTTGTTCAGCTTCTGTTTTTACTTCTTGTTCCTTCTTTTTCACTTTTACTTGAGTAGGCATTGCTGTCTTCTGAGATGGTTGTTCTGGAGGGACAGGCATAGGAGAGGCTTTTGGTGCTGAAGGTGTAGGTGGCATTTTGCCCATATCTCCAAGCTGTCCTGATATTGCTCTCTGGGTTTGGCAATTTAAACAAAGCCATTCTTGAATCTGCAAATGAAACAGCAATGAATAGATTAACTATATTATAATGCACCACTTTGGTTGCATATACCAAGGTTAACATCTGGTGATTTCTAGTTGCTTTTCTGTACAGGGAGAAAGTAGACTGTTTTCCAAACCAATGAAATAGTGACTTCTAAGGAAGACTGCAAAAAGACTATTTATAATCTAAAAATATGAGGAATATTTTCCTCATATTATTTTCCATATTAGAGATTGGCAATTCATTCTCTTCACCATAAGAAAGAATATATATATTATATATTATATAATATATATATGATATATATAATATCATATAATATATAATATATGTTATATATATTACATATATAATATATATTACATATATATTTGTATGTAATATGTATGTAATTTGTATGTAATATATATTACATATATATTTGTAATATATATATTACATATATTATATATTATATATTATATATGTAATATATATTATATAATAAATATGTATATTATATAATATATATGTAATATATGTATATTATATACATATATACATATATATGTATATATATACATTATACAATATATATTATATTATATAATATATATTATATATATTATAATATATATTATATACATATATGTATATATGTAATATATGTATATTATATACATATGTAATATATATGTATATAATATGTATGTAATTTGTATGTAATATATATTACATATATATTTGTAATATATATTACATATATTATATATTATATATTATATATATGTAATATATATATATTATATATAATATATATATGGCACTAAAGATGGAGCCACGGAATGAATATATATATGTATATGTATATATATGTGTGTGTATGTATATATATATATATACATACACACACACATACATTTTTTTTTTGGTGAAAAATCTACATTTGTTCCAAACACCGTATTTTTGAGCTTGGTGGCTTTAAAATTAGTATTTCCATCATATGTTTACACAAAACTATTAGATTTTATGGTCATTTTCTTTTAACTACAATTAATCAAGAGCTCTTTTAGGATTTAATGTATAATCTCCTATCTCTTGACGTGGGTCAAATGTGCCTCTATCGACCAGAGTAAAACTTCACAAGGTACATGAAAGTTTTCAAGAGTCACCTGTACATAATTTTCTATCTGCTTTAGGACTAAAAAATAATTTCATTCTTAATAATATTCACATTTCTTATGCAACTGAGCAAAATGCAATCACTGGCTCAAGCGGTCTGATTATCTTATCCCCCAGGGTTTTTTGAATCGCTGAGTCAAACAGTTTGCTATGTTTCTGCTCCTCAGTGTAATCCATAGGCCACCTGCACCAATCAACTGAGATGGTCATAAGACATGCAAATTCCTAGGAATTGCTAAAATTGTTTTAACAGGATCCTGGACTGGGACAAAGATCTGCCTTTTCAATACACTGGTTAATTCTTGATTGATTCTTTTGCAAGCTGAATTCTGATAATCACTCTCTCTTAACACATACAAATGATGGCAAGGGAGGGGCGCCTGGGTGGCGCAGTCGGTTAAGCGTCTGACTTCAGCCAGGTCACGATCTCGCGGTCCGTGAGTTCGAGCCCCGCGTCAGGCTCTGGGCTGATGGCTCAGAGCCTGGAGCCTGTTTCAGATTCTGTGTCTCCCTCTCTCTCTGACCCTCCCCCGTTCATGCTCTGTCTCTCCCTGTCTCAAAAATAAATAAACGTTAAAAAAAAAAAAATTATGGCATGGGAGACTGATTATGTGAGACTAATAATATTGCAGAATTTCTGCCCTATTGATGTATGTTGCACTTTTTCTTACCTTATAGCTATTATAATGTAAGAAGTAAAGGCTATATATGTAGATTCTAATGGTTACATTTAATGAATACCTATTTTGTAAAGACTACAGTTGGAAGTCACACAAAGAGTACTGCATTCATATGCTGCACTGTTTTTTGAGAAGTTCAATTTCAAACTGCTTTTCATATTGGATCACTCTTTCTAGTTACATTACTTAAATTACTCAGAGACAAAAATCACTTACTGTTCTAGAATATTATCAGGGATCTAAGTTTTATTTCTTATTTCAGCTTCCAATTTTTTAGATATCTAAATAATGATGCTTAATAAAAATTAGTGCTTTGCAATCTGTAAGCTATTATAATTCTTATTTGCTTATCTAAAGAGTAAAGACAAAAGTCAGTTATTTACTTTTTATAAGATGCTGTCGATAAAACATCAGTATGCATTATCGGTTCATTTGCTTTTTGTGTGTATGATCATCCAATACCAATTCCCTTCTTAATTTCAGTTCTAAGCAGCTCTAGAGTGAACTGTGGCTTCTTTATATAATAACTTTATATAAAAGTCTTAAGAAAGAAACTGATTTGATCCCTTATGTCAAATACAAAAAGCTCCAGCCCTTGTGCTGAATAGTCCCTAGAGAAAGCAGTGCCATAATACCTACAGAAAATCAATCTTAATCCATGCTGTGGTTTTAAAAACCATTACTCAGTTGAGCCACAGTTTAGAATATTTTCATTCAGAACCTGACATTTTCTTTTTAAACAAAAGCAGACAAAAATAGCCGCATCACTGCTGTTTTGTCACATGGATTCTAAAAACCAAATGCAGGTGTGTGTTAAGCATTCCTATCAGGCCTTGTCCTAATGTAAATAAGTTAGGAAGTTTTTAATATAGCAGGGATACAGGTAACATTACATTGCAGATTTTTATCAACTATAATAGTGTGATTATTTTATGTGAGGTTTTGGAACAAATTGTTTTTACAAAGTTATCATCTCTTACTTTGATACTGCAATAGTATACAGCTCTTGTTAAAATGAAAATAAATGAAATAAAATAAAATGGAAATAAATGAAATTAAAATGAAAATAAAATGAGGGACACCTGGGTGGCTTAGTCGGTTAAGTGTCCGACTTCGGCTTAGGTCATGATCTTGTAGCTGGTTCGTGAGTTCGAGCCCCATGCCAGGCTCTGTGCTGATGGCTGGGAGCCTGGAACCTCCTTCAGATTGTCTCCCTCTTTCTCGGCCCCTCCCCCACTAGCGCTCTGTCTCTCTCTCGAAAGCAAATAAATGTTAAATTTTTTTTAAATAAAAAAAAAAGAAAATGTATTGAGAAAATAAATAACTATTTCAAGGTAGTATACTCATTTTCATATATTTGAAATTTAGGTAATGGGATAAAAGGTATAACCTATTTAATCTATAATGTCACATAAAATGCTTCATTTTTCCAATTTAAAATAATGTTTGATAAACTTAAACAGTGATAACCCACATGACCACTGTCTGAAAAGCAAAGAGAAGGCAATAATAGGGTCAGTCTAAAAAAAAAAAAACCATCTTATCCTGAGAGCCTGGCTGGCCAGTTCAAATTTGTGTTTTGCTTACACTTCCATCCATATTCAGTTAAACCTGATATTTTTATCCTTGGTGTCTCAATTGCATTACTGATTTGCATTTTAAATAAGATCATAAGGACAGGTCTAATTCTTTTGACTTTACATTTTGTCACCAAAGTTACTTTGGAAACTGATGTTACTATCATGTCAAATAACTACCACTTATGTATCTATTATGTATCTATTTATTCTATTTATATCTATTTATATGGAAAACAGAAAGCATATAATGCTTTTAACAGGATTGTCTAATGAATCTACATAGAATATAAGGAATTTGATAATTCATGAATCACAAAGGAGGATTTCTTCACCAATTAGAAAAGCTGAATTGGCAGCCTTATACATGTGTCTCTTTTCTCTGCAGCCCTAGAACCAAAATTAGAATGCCAGCAAGTTCTGCAAGCAGAGGACGTTATAATATCAGTAAGGAACTAAAAAGGGGGGAAACTATTGTAACACCAAAAACTGTATATTTCTTTAAACATGCAAATTTAAATTTTATTTATTAAAAGGGGATAAGAAAAAGCAGCAGTGAGGGTAAAATTGAAAGCAGACATGAGAAAAGCAAAACTGATCAATTTTAACAATGAGTAAAAATGAATTTTCAAAAAAGTTCATTTTGGACAGCATGGGTTATTGTCATTATCGTATCATCATTAAATACAAACACAGTTACTAGAAAAACTGGCTTCACAAATGATAATTTGGGAAATATTCTACAATCACATAAGATGTCAAAAACCATAGTTCACTTTTTTGGTTTTTTTTGCATTCTTTACCAAAAATAATCCCAAGGATTTTTGTTATCACTGTATTCAGAGATTTAATTAAGAAACATTACATGTCTAGGTCCAAAATAAAATGTCGTCTGCCCTCCTAGTTCCTCAACAGCCACACCATTAAATACTCATAATGCTTCTAGTCCAGTAGCAAACTGGAGATAAAATAAGCAAGATGCATAAATTATACAAGAATTCAGTGCAAAAAGTATCACTGCCATATATGACTTTTACCACCTGAAAGGATGTTACCACACATAGCATTAACTCCTTCTGTGAATTGCAAAAGATGGGATTATTCATATTTTGCCTTAAGCTTAAATATCAAAAGACTTACAGGTTTATCTTTAAATATTTGCTTATAAAGCAAATCAGAAAATGAATATATGTTATATATTATGTAATATATATTTATATATACTAAAGGCATTTATATCATTGAGTTTCTTGCATAGAAAATACAAGAAAATACATAGAAAAATACACAGAAAAATACAGATGCTTATGGAGACTTTTTTTTTTTTTAAACAGAAGTCATCATTATGGATCCTGTCAGATCATTTCCATTTGTTTTACTATGTTTTTAAAATACATTTTATTTTCAGTATTATGTAAGTATAATAGTATAAAACATAATAAAAGTTTTTAGCCATATTATTAAATGTATTCAATAAATTCAGAAGACTCTATACTATGAGACCAATCACCTTTTTATTCAGCGTTTCAACATTTATAACCAGGATAACAAATTCATATCCAAGTAGGGAAAATTCTGATAAGCAATTAGCGAATAAAAAACAACTCCATGTTGATCACAACATACTAGAATATATCCAATTGTCAGCTGGTACAATATTAATAAAATGCATTTATTTTAACATCAAATCATCAGGGCTTGTTCAAAACAACGCTCCACAAATCCATTAATCTTAAGAGGAAAGTAGGAAATGAAGGCAATAAAAACCCAGAAAAGGGATGCTGCTATGCTACTCAGCATTTTTCCATCAATAAGCAATTTGCTTTATGTAACATTTCAGCTGTAACTATAGCAACAATACCATTAAGGAAAATCTCAGAACTCCAGGCTGCCTATTTATTTTTCCAAGTATCATTTCTGAAGCATGATAATAAGACCTGCGGCAGGTTGAAAGTCGGCCTTAGACTTAAAATGGCAGAGCTGTGATGGCCGCAAACCATGCATCAGCACTGGTATTTGTACCTGGGAAATCTCAGCTGCGTCTTAACGTGAATTTTCACGAAAAGACCAATCCTACCAATTTGGAAGGTCAGATAGTTTCCATCGATGAAAGTATTTAAACAGAGATTAGGTGCCCCCTACTCAGAATTCTGTGAAGGAAAACCAAGTGATCACAGGAACTGATATTTAATATCTTTGAGTTTCCAGCCCACTATTAAGTTTTTGAGTCAACGATAAGAATTTTACATAGGTTTCTGTGTTTGTTTATTCAGAATGTTATTTTTTTGAGCTGAAAATTATGCTAATAATCTGGTTAGAAATCACTATTTACTCTGGGAGAGAACCAAAGCATAAGAGACTCTTAAAAACTGAGAACAAACTGAGGGCTGATGGGGGGTGGGCTCAGGTCATGACCTTGCAGTTTGCGAGTTTGAGCCCCACGTGGGCTCCTCTGCTGTCAGCACAGAGCCCTGCTTCAGATCCTCTGTCCCCCTCTCTCTCTGCCCCTTCCCTGCTTTTGCTCTCTTACTCTTTCTGAAAAATAAAGATTAAAAAATTAAAAAAAAGAGAATGTATTAGAACATAAATATTCATATTAAAACTAAGAAAAAAACTAATAGGCTAAATTTTAAATATTAATTTTCAATGAAATTCTGACTTTGAAGGGTAAGAATCAATAATGAAACCTAACAGAATATTGGGTGCTGTTAAGAACTTGTACTGGGGTTGTCCTGCCTGGGTTGAAATTTATCAGTGCTCATGTCCCTACTCACCTTTTCTTTTATCTGGATGTTTATTTCTATAAAACCCCACACTCCCATAATCCCACACAAACTCTCTATTTCACTCATTTGAAGCTCTTAGTGTAAGTTTCTATATAATGTAAACTACATTAACAGATATTTCCATAAATAGCAACATGCCAACTAAAATCATGTGTATTACACCAGGGAGTAAAATTATATTTAGATTATAATTGCATATTCTCATTTGACATTCTTTTTGTGTCCATTTTTCTTTGACTAAACCAGGATCATTTTTCTAGTCACTTTCTCATCATAATTCATGTATATTTTTCTAAACCAGGAAAGTGATCTGAGTGTTTGATGTTTTAAATAGCATTAAATAAATAATATATAAATACACACATGCATAATTAAAATACCTCTCTATTATATTAACACAGCTTTGACAGAACTTGAAGAAAATAGGGGGCTTAGTTTCCTTTTAGAAAGATATGTATATATTTACATTTATGCAAATATGTGTATTGATTTGCATGGATAAAAACAACACAGGGCGGGGCACCTGGGTACCAGGGTGGCAAAGTCGGTTGAGCATCCAGCTTTAGCTCAGGCAATGATCTCATAGCTCATGAGTTTGAGTCCTGTATTGGGCTCTGGGCTGACCGCTCAGAGCCCGGAGCCTGCTTTATTCTGTGTCTCATTCTCTCTCTGCCCCGCTCCTGCTTGCACTCTCTCTCTCTCAAAAATAAACAAACATTAAAAAAACTTAAAAACACACACACACACACACACACACAAGGCTCATCTCCCTATATTGCCTGCCTGTCTTCCTTCCTTCCTCCCTTCCTTCATATCCCTCCCTCCCTTTCCCTCTCTCTCTCCCTCCCTGTCTCTATCTTTGTATCTGTACAGAGGGAAGCAAGAAGAGTGAGCTCACTACGACTACTGCTTGATTAACAGATCTATCCGATTTGGGTTCAGTCACAGGGATTAGGGTAACTGATCTCCCAGTAGTGTATATAAAGGACAACTCCAAAGACACAGCTGTTTTCTCACTAGTAACCAAAGATGCAAACTTACGGGTAATCATACATAATTACTGTGTTGGCTTTAGCTAACTCAGCTCTAGCAAAAAAGGAAGGCTTAAAGAGAAGGCTTATCTTCGGATTCATGTCATTTCTATTTGTGATTAAGTGTTCTAGTGCACTACATTCTAGGCTGATAGTTATTTATATGTCTAGTATAAAAAAATAACCAACAGTTTAAAAAATATGCCATGTGTTTTATATGGTGACAAGTTCATTTTTTATAACCAGTTCTCATCCTTCTGCTTTTATAAACTTGTATTTTATTTTGTCCCTATTATAAGAGGTGTACGTTTATTTTGCATGTTAGTTATTACATCAAAGCCAAAAAAAACCACCTTTCAAGGCAAACTTAGTCAACAGTCAGCACTACAGTCCATGAGTAATTGAGTTTTATAACAAATTTTGAGGATTGTAACACACTTCATCACAGAGGAATTTTGTTAAGATTACACAGCTATATGCATTTGGAAGTTAGATTATTTAAAGCACACTGCAGTTGAATGAAATTTGTAGAACAGTTTACAGGATAAACAAAAGCCAGTCCCAACTTTTAAATTTAAGGATCACTGTGGATATAATATTCAAAGACAGCAGAATCCCACCAACTAGGGAGCTTGACACGTGTATGAAGGGGAGGGGTTGCACCAGACTGACGGGATGATGGAGAATGCAGGAAGGTGGCTGGGAAGATTGGGTAAGTGGTAAGCCCTTCCACAGTGCAGTAGAACGTGGTGCAGGACTGGAAACGCTTTTTGCAAGGAAGAATCAGTGTGTTGATTTTGCAAGGTATAAACCCGCCTAGGATAAACTCTATTTACAAAAATTATCTTTCCTAGTTTCCCATTATAATGCGGCGCTACAGACATTCTGTGTGAGATGGGGAGGGCAGCAGCAAAGCAGCAGCTATGAGTGCTTTTTACAAGCTCAGAAAGTTGGGACGGGGTCACCAGGGACTGTTGTAGCTCACACATGTCACTTACTGCTTGGCTTCGGACAGCAGGCAGGCATGCAGCTGCTCTATTTCCCTCTGGATTCTTCTTCAGCTTCTTCTTTAGCTTTCAGGATGAGACAGTGAGAATAGACAGGGGTTCTGGCCTGTCCTCATGGGTTCTAGCTTGTCCTTGTTCACCCCTTTTTATTTTATTAAAAAAAATTATTTTAATCTTTATTTTTGAGAGAACGAGCAAGTGAGCGGAGGAGGAACAGATAGAGAGGGAGACACAGAATCTGAAGCAGGCTCCAGGCTCCGAGCTGTCAGCACAGAATCCAGTGCAGGGCTCGAGCTCATGAACTGAGAGATCATGTCCTGAACTTAAGTGGGACTGAGCCACGCGAGCATCTCTCTGGGGAGACTGAGCCACACAAGCACTCCTCTGCTCACCTCGGTTTTAAATTCATCTTCCTTTCCTCTGCCTGCCCTTCATCTTTCAATCTCCCGTATGTATTTCAGCAATCACTTACCCAGCTCCCACAACTGTTTTAAGGTCAAATCCCTGAAACAAATCTCTTATCATACAGATTCTATGCTTCCTAATGGTTCTGTTTCTCTAAGTAAAGTCTAACTGATACAGTCAGGGTGAGTCAAGTGTTATTCAAGGGGCGATGATGTTTTCCATTTTTATCCAGTAATCTTTGTATGTGTGCAGAGTAATTTTAATAGTCTATTTCAGATCTTAAGTTGCATGGCAAAGTACACTTAACTGGAATTCCAAAGAAAGAGGGACTATCTTTGGTTCTATCAGTGTGACATGCATAAATGGGTTATCTGTAAAGTTTGGGTTTTTTTTTTTTAAAAGGTGAAATGTTAAAGACAATCATCAAAAATAATTTGTGACATACATATACAATAAGAAATTTTAAAAGGGTTGAACATCCATGTACTCTCTGTCTACTTAAGAAGTAGGACACTGACAGTATCATTAAAAACAACTTTTGCTATAATATCCTATTCAATATACTCTAAGAACAACCACTGTTTTAACTTTTGTGTTGTCAGATATTTGTTTTTTGTTATGGTTTTAATATGTGTGTACTTTTAATATATTATTTACTTCTGTATATTTTGGAACTATATATAGTATTGTGGTTTCCCCCTTTTTATTCTTTCCAGTAAACACTGCCTAGAGAAAAAATCATCTATGAAATACGGGTGGGATAGAAAGAATAAGTTTGCAATGAACCCCCGTGAACCACTGATTCAACTAAAGAAATGGAATACTATCATTACTTGAAACTTGTTTTAAACTCACTCCTTTATATCTTCCAACCAACAAACAAACCAACACAACTGATCTGTGCCAAATGCAGGTTGTGAATCATCAGTATACACTCCCTTCACTACTTCAGCTTTTAAGTAAAAATTGAGTAAAGGCCCTACAATGAGGCCAATTTTTAAAAAGTAGAATATGACTTTTATATACCCAAAATATAAAGAGTTCATAAAAATTTGAATGTTCTTTTTAGCTTTTTACTTCACATTTGATAACTAATCAATATCAAGAAATCTCAGTAAGATTTTCAAGCAGTGCTATTCAATTCATTCATGTAATATTTGTCACTTATTTGCTACGACATCCATCTTAATTGCTAAATATATAGTATTTGCTGTTAGAAGGGCAAATATAATTATATAAGAACCAAAAAATATAATAAATATATATTCATATACATTCATTTATGATTCATATAAGGAACATAATGATCTGTTCTAGAGTCTAGGCTGAAACCAGGAGGGAGAGGAAAAAAAAATTCAAGGAGTGCCTGGGTGGTTCATTTGGTTAAATGTCCGACTCTTGATTTCAGCTCAGGTCATGATCTCAAGGTCTGTGGTTTGAGCCCTGCATTAAGAATCTCTCTCTCCCCCTCCCCAACTTGCACACACACTCTCTCTCTTAAAATAAATAAATAAACTTAAAAAAAACAGGAAAAAATCTAATTTAAGTAAACATTCAAGAACATTCAGGACAACATTCAGGGCAGGACTACAGGCATCTGTTTTAAAGCCAGTTATTTCTTCAAGCTGTTCAAGTCTCATGTATTGAACCTGAACTCCATTTGTATTTAAAACTATATATTTATATACATAAATAAATGCATATATAATTTCTTTTTTACAGGACTACCTGTTAATGAAAAATTTTTGGACCATTTGAAACTATTACCAAACATTACCATGAATATTCTGATGCCCTTAAATATTTTTTAAGACTGTAGTTCTTTTTTTTTTTTTTTTTAACGTTTATTTATTTTTGAGACAGGGAGAGACAAAGCATGAACGCGGGAGGGTCAGAGAGAGAGGGAGACACAGAATCCGAAACAGGCTCCAGGCTCTAAGCTGTCAGACAGAGCCCGATGCGGGGCTCGAACTCACGGACCACGAGATCATGACCTGAGCCGAAGTCGGATGCTTAACTGACTGAGCCACCCAGGTGCCCCAAGACTGTAGTTCTTAATGATGATGCAATAACCAACTTTGTGGATGTACTACAATTTACTTAATGAGCCCACTATTAGAGAAATACTGCAAATACAACAATGCGAACAGAAGTCAGAATGCCAGTGCAAGGGAATAGGGAGTAATTAGTTTATTTAATTCCATAAATAACATACTATGCATTTGCTTCACTGTCTGGTACTCAAAAACAGGCCAATAATGTATATTACACATTCAGGACATTCAGAGCTCATTCTTTGGCTAAGCATTATATTGCTGGCAGCAAATTGGTAGATGTTGCCCTGGTAAGCCTGAAGAGTCATTAGTGATTCACAGAATTCAGGGAAGAATAGATATTTCAAGTAGGTTCCACTTCCACATGTGATGTTGTTTCTGGTTTTAGAGCCAGTGAAGAGACGGGATGTGGTGAAGAGGGACTGACACTGGAAGGTTGGATATTACAGAAAGTCAAAATGGCAAAATATAATTAAATATTAGGCAGCAAAAACATTACCATTATCCTGTTCATTTCTTCAATGAATTAACTAGTAATCTTAGAACTACACTCTAGCTTAATGGACACATAACAACAGAAAGAAAAGACCAGCCCACATAAACCAGATTTTGAATAAAGAGTGTAAGTTCAACTGATTTCCTGCCAAAAAACAAGAGAGATTTACTGGTGGAGCATAATAATCAGATTCCAGCAGCCTCCCAACTACCATCCACTAGAAAGTCCACTGGAGCTAATCCCAGAAGTCAATCCAGTCTGTACACCTTAATCACCTCAAGGAGCCCAAAACACCCCAGTCAACTCTTGTTATCACTCTCTCCATCCCCTCAAATCTGCGAGTGCTTCCTAGAGAGTGAGAATGTGACACCAGGGATGAGTCAGGGGTGAGCGGGGAGGAATGGAGAGAGAAAAGGAGAGGGTCTTGCCAGAAACACATGGAATGCTTACTTTTCGCACCTGCCCGTGGTGCTCTCGTGCTCAAGGTCGGCTCAGTATTTCCAGGAACGCATGGCGTCCTGAAGCGCTTTGAACACAGGAGAGGCAGAGGCAGAACTGCTACATGGGGGAGTCAGCTGGATTCTCACTGCCTGAAATGCTCAGCAGAGTCAAATCAATATTTCTGAGTCAGAAAGTGGTATGATTGCATCTGTCATCTGAGAAAGAATCTGATAAAGAAATGTATGCTTGAAAAAATCAACACTGCTTTCTGAGGCTTGAAGTGTGTACAGTGTGCTTGGCTGAAAAGTAGAACTAAAAGACAGAATTCCTCTTTTTAACAGTCAGCTAGATTTCCATTTAGCATGTAACTTCCCTAGGCTGCTTGCATTTGAAGAGGACAAGCTTACCCTGAAGGAATGACTGCGGACTGCACTGCGGACGTTAGAAGCTTGCAGAGGTGACACGGGCGACAACAGAAGAAACACAAAGAGGGAACTGACATCGCCAAGAAAAACTGTCTTAATTTACAGGGAATCTAAAGATTTAAAAATGCAGGAGGAACAGGTCCTGGGAGTGAATATACGTATCTCATTTGCTACTCATGACAATCCGAGGAGGCAATTTCTACAATCATGTTCACTGTACAGAAGAAACTGAAGCGTAAAAACTTAGAAGTCACAACACGATCAATATCTAAAGACAGTAAGTGGAAGATCTCAGAGATGAGGCCATAGCTCATGGATTTAGGTTTTAAAGAATATAAAGGACACTTAAGTCAGAGTTAGAGGTGGGATTTCCTAAAGGTGATGTGCAAAAGAAGATAACAGGGGCCCAGACTCTTTGAGAATAGCTCCATTTAGACAAGAGACACCAGCAAAGCATAGTAAACAGGATCATTCAAGAAAGGGAGAGGAAAACCAGCAGTGTTTAGTAAACTCACATGAAGAAAGATGAGAATTTCAGGGAAGCGAAAGGCAACACTGCCAAATAGTCCACGAGGTTAAACAGCATGTATCTCAAAAAGACTGGCAGATATGTCTCTATTTACAAATGAACAGAGCACTCTATTTATATATTGCATTCTTAATTTCTTGCTTTGTCCCTCTCATCTTTGCAATAACTGCTGTGAATTTTTCTCAAGTGGCCTGAAAACTGACTACAAGCCATTGTTTTACCTGTCATGAAATACATACTTATACCTAAAAACAGTGAGTTGTGATGTATATTACATGGTTTCTTCGTTATGTGACGAGTCTAAGCGTTTAAAAACATAAATGAGGGGCACCTGGGTGGCTCAGTCAGTTAAGTGTCCAACTCTTGATATCCGCTCAGGTCACGACCTCACAGTTTCTGAGATCGAGCCCAAAGTCAAGCTCTGCACTGACAGTGGGGAGCCTGCTTGGGATTCTCTCTCTCCCTCTCTCTCTCTGTCCCTCTCTTACTCTCATGCTGGCATGCATGTGCTCTCTCTCCCTCTCTCTCTCTAAAAATACATAAATAAACATTAACAAAAAACCATAAATGAAATGAAACCCTAGAATTAAATTCAAGTTCCATGTTAGAATATTGCTTTGGATAACATTAGATTTTGAAACACTTACACATGGGTCTAATTTTTTTTTTCCACATAGAGTATTAAATAATTAGACTTTATGTGAACTAGTTACTGTAGAATGAGGCCCAGTATGTTTCCCTTTCTTCTTTCCTAGTTTTTAAAATGGAAAATTGGTTAAGATGTAAGTGAACAGTAAGAGCTTTCTATATGCTTTGTACATTGATGCATATATAGAATGTATCATGAAAAATTTTATTCCTGGAGAAACTACTGGGATATCATACTCAAACAGTTCATTCAATTAGTGTATCATTCTACATATTCTCACTAGATACTGTACTGGGTGCCCTTTACTACTACATAAAAGCATAGTTGCTTATTATAGTGAGCCCAAGGTCTACAAGAAATTAAGAAACATAATCTCAGTATCCTTATAGTAAAAGTCAATGGAAAGCACTCTGCAAACACAATGAAGATGCAACTCATGTACAGCAGGGGACAGCAAAAGTCAAGTCCTTTTCAGAGGAAGTGACATCTGGGCTGAACCATGAAATAATGTTAGCCAGACAACATGCAAGCTTGGCTGAGGAGCAAGTTTAAGAGTGAATTTATTATGACTATATATAGAAAGGGAGTAATGACTGCAATACAGCAGATTCTCAATAAATGGGACTTTGCTTTCTTACATTTCCATAAATTATCTTATACCTGTACTATATGTGTCCCAGAATATTCCCTTTACTCTGTGTACCAGGCTCAAGAAATATTTTAAACTTAAGGTATTAATGCTTGATTTTTTTTTTAAAGGGAAGCAAAAATTAAATATACTATTTAGTTTAACTGGGACATGTGACACTTAGTATATATTCAGGACAGCTGAATCTGATTTGTGGCATACTTACCTGTCTGTGTGTCTGTCTGGATCCAGAGAAGAGCCCTGGGAGGATGTGTGGGGGTTCTGGCAGAGGGGGTGCATGGAAGTGTGGCAGCTGTGGGCCACAAAGGGCTCACTCCCTGTGCCTCATTCTATCTGATTCTGTGCTGTTCTAGTGTCGCTGGCCATTCTGGGTGATTACTACAGGCTTTTGTATCTTTAAAATTGTAATGGTGATTTCTGTGTTTGGCGTTAAATTTTTTGAACGTTTTTGGTTATGTGCTCATAGGGACTGCAGATACATGAAGAGAGAGGAAAAAAATAAGTTCATTCTCTGTAGACAGAAAAAATATTTTATAAACATAATTATATATTGTATAATTGTATACAACTATGTTGTATAGCTATATATATATATATATATGTATGTTATGTAATTATTACACTGGACTGGCTATCTAGTATTGAGACACATATTTATAAAAGTTATAGTATACAATGTAGAGCTTCCCATAAATAAGGACACCCATTTTACTCACATTTTAATATTACTGATATTCTGAAACAATCTATGCATTTAAAATATAATTTCAAAATATTTATTGGCTGCATGTTACAAGGTCAGGATCCACAATTAACCTCTATGCCTTCACTTTATAGTGATACATAACAGATGCTAAATAAAAATTATTAATGAAATAGTAAAATTTAAGATACAATTTTATTATCTAGGAGGATTTTAAAAGCTAATCTCTCTGTAGTTTAATTTTCTTCCAGCAAAATTAGAGTAATCATATTCATATCTATTCTATATTATTTCTTGATTCATTGTGGGGAACAGTAAGGTAAAAGTGACTTGATAATCTATAAAACAGTCTGTAGATTTACTTTTAGTACTATTTTTAAAACATGGTTTTAAATGGGGTTATCCATAGTTATTCTTTATTTACATCAGGCTTAGGGATCTTCTGACCTTTTAAAGATAATATTATTTGTTAATCTTAATGTATTTTATATACTCATTTTATGTAATCAAATTTTTTTAATGCTTGCTTTTTGAGAGAGAGAAACACAGCTTGAGTGGGGGAGGGGCAGAGAGAGAGAGAGAGAGAGAGAGAGAGAGATACAGAGAGACAGAGAGGGGGGGTGGGAATCTGAAGCAGGCTCCAGGCTCTGCACCATCAGCACAGAGCCAGACGCAGGACTTGAACCTATGAACTGTAAGATCATGACCTGAGCTGAAGTCAGGCACTCAACTGACTGAGCCACCCAGGTGCCCCTGTAATCAAGTTTTAAGGCAAAATTAAAACAACTGTTTTTTTTGAAAAAAAATGTTCTTTTGAGAGAGATAAGGCATAAGGCATATGTGCGAGCAGGGGAGGGCCAGAGAGAGAGGGGAGAGAGAATCCCAAACAGGCTCCACATGGTCAGCATAGAGCTTGACATGATGCTTGATTTCACCTACCCTGAGATCACGACCTGAGCCAAGATCACGAGCTGTACTCTTAAGTGACTGAGCCACCCACAAGCCCCTTAAAACTACTCTTTGAATTTTTGGTTTATTCTTCCTCTGTGTGTGTGTGTGTGTGTGTGTGTGTGTGTGTGTGTGTGAGATATAATTAGCAGGTGACCCAGTTTTTAAACCTATCTTTCTAATAAATAAAACCATAGGATTTAAAACAAAAGAAATCCTTATATATTCCTTCTCACATTATTGAATTAAATATATTTCATATCAGCAATATGCTAGCTCATGTTTAGCTTATTAGAATTATTTCACATTTTATTTGATTCTATTTGATTTCCTAGAAATTAGGAAAAAGAAATGTTACATATGTTAACATTTTGCTAAGTAATACATAATAAGACCTTACAATAAATAATACAGATCTGACTAAAAACTATATTTTGGTGCATTTCGCCCAAATTTTTAAGGGTATATATTTATATATGTATGTATTATATAATTATTTAAAACAACTAAAGTTAATGAAATGTGGCATGACATTGCAGGTATGAATAAGGTCTTGGCAAAAGAGAAAACTGAAGGAGCAATATTCTAATGACACAATCAATCCTTATTTCAGAAGAATCCTTTTCCAAATGCATTTGGGTGATGTGTTCTTTTAGGTTTGCATTTAGAGTCAAGGTAATCTCACCACACTAGTTGTAAAAAGCACTGGAGATGTTATCATCCTAGACCGAATAGAATACTTTAAAATGTGAATATATTTTGGCAGGCAATGTAAAAATAAAATCAGAAAAACTGACACCTTGAGATTAAGCCAATTTCATTTTCACTCGGTATTCTGTCAGGATTTGGGTATATGAAAGAATATTGCTTTTTGTTTTGATAATCTCTCAACATTTATAATCATTTATATAATTATGGCTATAACAAATATAAAAAATGTGATTTTGTGAAGAAATCAATCAATATGCTAACACTACATGATGCCACATCAAAGTCTGGTTTTCTAAGGTGAAAATTTCCTTTCTCTTTCTGAGGATTACTTAATTCTGCGGTGCCCTTTTCAAATATTAAGATTCCACAGAACTCTATTTGTTTTACTCCTTTAATTACTAGCTCTTATTAACAAGTGTTATCTTGAATTCGTACAAAATAGACTTTAATTCTCTCATGGTAATGTCAATTTCAAACATGGGATGTATGTTACAGAAGTACTAAAATAGGTGCACATGAAAAACAAAATAAATGAAAATAAAATCAGCATTGTGGCCAAGGGCCAAGCGAGGTACAGAGCTCTTGACGGTAAATCCAGAGACACCGTCATTACTGTAAAAACCTTGAAAACAAAAAGCGCATCCCTCACCATGCACCGAGGCCCCATCCTATTACTTTAAACCTGCTTTGTTGTTGTGGTACTGGTGGTGGTGGTTTGGCTTTGGCTTTGGTTTTCAAAGCTTGCTACCAAGGCTCCTGCTCACTTTGCTACACTTAGCCCTATTTTATTCTCTTAATTGAGCATAACACTCGGGCTCTGAATCCCTGGGAAAACTTTCAGTAAGATCTGTGCATGCCGCTTGATACTTTTTTTATATTTATTTTAATGTTTATTTATATTTGACAGAGACAGAGAAACAGAGAGCAGGTGGGGTAAGGGCAGAGACAGAGAGGGAGACACAGGCTCCAAAGCAGGCTCCAGGCTCTGAGCTGTCAGCACAGAGTCCGATGTGGGGCACAAACCCATGGACCAGGAGATCGTGACCTGAGCCAAAGTCCAACGCTTAACTGACTGAGCCACCCAGGTGCCCCAATTCTTGATACTTTTAAGGCCATTCTGGCATCCTAATTATTTGAACAGGTGTTATTTTAAATAATAAAATTTATTATATTTTAATCTCAAAACTATCCTTGAGTAGATAGTGTGTGTCAAATTAAATATTCTTAGAATGTTGTATAAAATCAAGTCTGAAGCTTAAAATAGTTTCTACTGATAAAGTTGAAAGGATATTACAGTAATTTACTATTTCCACCAAATCATTCCTAAAGCTGGAGTTTTTCCTTATGATAACTGACTAAAACTATTTAGTCAAACTAATGTGAGTATGAGACTAGAAATGGATCCTCACAGAAGCGGCAAGTGACCCAATATATAATCATATTTCCTAACATATCCTTAATAAAAGCTGGTGGGAGGGCGACAAAGTCCAATTCACGAAAAGCAATCAAAATGGCGAGGGGGTGTAAGAGGCAACATAATAGTGTCCAGGGAGATGGCTCTCTGATGCTCTGCTTCAGTCCTAGAGAACATTTAAGAAGATCAAGAAGAATGAGTAGAAAGGACATTTCTCAAGCAAACCTCCATGATAATTATTTTGGCCAAGTCTTTAGAAAAGCTTTATTCAACCTGAGGCTAGTTTGGGATTATACTATGACAAGCACCTGGGGTACAGTTATTCTGCACAGCCCATAGTAGTTGGGGAGCTGTGTATTTTAACATTAGTTAGCCAAACTGGGATTTTGACAGATATATGGCTATCATCTTATGAACACCGATTGGCTGAACAAGGGCGTATGAACAGGCAGAGCTGCGTCTCTTTGTGCTTGCTTTCTGCAGTGCCTATCATAAATGCATGAGGTCTTTTAAGTTACTATTTGATTAAAATTGTCAATGCATGTGGCAATAAACCAACATGAATAAGCTGCACATATTACTAATAACTAAAAATATTATACACAGAATAGGAAAAAAGTTAAAATGCCTTCATTTGAAAAATGCTAATGGAAGAGGGGTGCCTGAGTGGCTCAGGTGGATAAGCACCCGACTCTTAATATCAGCTCAGGTCATGATCTCGGTTCCTGAGACTGAGCCCTGCATCTCCCCGTTGAGTGTGGAGCCTGCTTGGGATTCTCTCCCTCTCCCTCTCTCTCTTCCCCTCCTCCCCTCTCTCTCACGTACCCTTTCTCTGTCTCTCAATCAAAATAAATAAATAAACTTTAAAAAATGATACCAGAAGATGGGGTACCTGGGTGGCTCAATCAGTTAAGTGTCGGACTTAGGTTCAGGTTATAACCTCACGGTCTATGGGTTTGAGTCCCATATCCGGCTCTGTGCTGACAGCTCAGAGCCTGGAGCCTGCTTCAGATTCTGTGTTTCCATCTCTCTCTGCCCCTCCCACACTCATGCTCTGTCGCTCTCCATCTCTCAAAAATGAATAAACATTAAAATTTTTTTTTAAATAAGAGAAGAAAATTGATACTTTTTAGTTATTAAAAGTATCTTATGATATGTCCAGCACAGTTTCTTAAAAATCAGTCTGCACTTCAACCATTTGCTTAAAAATTAGAGATAATAATACTTCTGTCAATTCTCATGCATACTTTGTACATCTTTTACGTCTGAATAAAGTCTATTAAAGTTAGAAAAGAGTGTTCATTTTAGGATACCTTTTAAAGAGAAATGGTATCCAATAAATGCTTACTCAATGCCTGAGTTCCCACATACATTTTTATCTCATGATTGCTAACACACTTTAATTCAGGGTAACTCATTTGGATAAGATTATATTCTTCTTATAATTACTTAATAAAGTCATGAATGAGGCTATGGCTATATTCAAGAAGGATGAAGAAAAAAAAATAAGAACGTCACTATAATTTTGAATCACTAGAATCAGAAAAAAAAAGATTATAGGTTGTTTTTGTTTTTAAACCTGTCATCAAATTCCATAACTCTCCAAGATTATTATATGCATCCTCGGCAGATGGCCTCATTCATATGTGATTTGTAACAGCTTTCTTCTCAAACAGATTTTTAAATATGCCCCAAAATAAATTATGAACATGCTCTCATATAATGAACAAGATAGGGCCTTTTTTTAAAGTCCAAATATGCTCATTCTAAAATAACATGCCAATTTTTTTTTCCCCTTAAAGATCATACTATATTTGAGTGAGGAAAGCTTCAATGACACACAGGAGAAAGATTCTCTTAACTGTTTCATATTTCAGTTATTCACTGAAGACAGATAACTCCTATTTTAATTTACCCCATTTTCATGCCTTACTATTAATCTTGAAAAGCAGATCTAACCTGAGTATTGCTCTTTAAACAAAGGCAAACACAAGCTGCTCACTTGAATAGAATGGCGTGGTGGCAAGGCACACAGGTAACACTCCTGGGAGATGGCTTTCTGAGGCTCTATTTCAGTCCTAGAGAACATTTAAGAGGAATGAAACGAATGGACATTCCTCAAGCAAACCTCCTTGACTTTTATTTTGGCCAAGCTTTTTAGAAAAGTTTTATTTGACCAGAGGCTAACTCAGGATGGTACTATGACAAGCACCTGGAATACAGTTATTCCGTGCAGCCCGTATTAGTTGGGGAGACATGTATTTTAATAGCATTTAGCCAAATGGGTTTGGACTGATATATTGATACTGTCTTGTGAATCCATTCAAATGAATTAAATATAAATAATTCAGAAACAAAATCTGAAATGCATTTAATTGAAAGTCCAATTTTCTTATATGTAAAATTGGGATGAGTTGGCGACTATCAAATTTAAAACCTGAATAAATTTAAACGTATAATTTAAAGAGATTAGTATGGGATAATTTCTATCAAATTCCTGCAGTATCATTTTTGCTCACCCAGAAATTTCATTATTTATATATGTGTATACAGAAAGGGAGTTTTTATTACTCACTGTAGGAAGTGATCACAATACATTTAGTTTGCGGCCCAGTTTAAAGTATCAATTGGGGTGCCTGGGTGGCTCAGTCGGTTGAGCGTCCGACTTCAGCTCAGGTCATGATCTCACACTCCATGAGTTTGAGCTCCTTGTTGGGCTCTGTGCTGACAGCTCAGAGCCTGAAGCCCGCTTCAGATTCTGTTTCTCTCCCTCTCTCTGCCCCTGCTCATGCTCTGTCTCTCTCTGTCTCAAAAATAAATAAAAACATTAAAAAAAATTGTTTTTAAAAAGTATCAATCAACTTCAACAGATAAAAATCTGAGGATACTAACATTTACATCAGGTTTATTTATTTATCTTGAGAGAGAGAGCGAGCGCAAGAGAGCACATGAGCAGGGGAGGGGAAGAGAGAGAAAGGGGGAGAGAGAGAAAATCCCAAGCAGGATCCACACTGTCAGGGGCTAGAACTCATGAACCCCGAGATCATGACCTGAACCAAAATCAAGAGTCAAATGCTTAACCCACTGAGCCACCCAGGCACCCCTGAGGATACCAACATTTTAACTGGGTTTTACAAACAGAATTATATAAAAGTGGCTAATATACAAATAAGACAAAGTAAAATCTTCATTTTTCTACATATGAGTTTTGCTGTTGGAAAAAGTCAACTTTTTCATCTTATTCATCTATGAAGTAGAGATAACAGCAACCAAATGAATGGAGAGTATATCTACAGATATATATAAAACACCATTTATTCACTTTTTTTCTTTGTCATTCAGAAACTTATATAACATTTAGGTTATCATGGTGTCTTATCTTACTACTCGTTTCTCCAGAGTCTGAAGGTTGTTTTCAATTATTAACAATTCTGACAGAAGAAGAATCAAGAAAAAGCATAAATGTTGGCTGATATTTTAAAGGTAAGAGAGAATAATCATTGAAAACATGGAAAATGGAAGAAAGATAAATAAAAACAATCAAACATAAACCTACAATCTATTACATTTTATTCTAATCTGTTTGCCTATTTTTTATACTAACCTATATTTTATTCCAATCTTCTTTTCTATTTTAATAGAGTTGACATCACACAATACTCATTTACTCTATCAATCATCTATGCAGGGGGAGTTATATATTCATTTGGTACATAAAAAATTTTTCCTACTACTTGCACTTAACCTTATTATATGTGTATACTCAGCACTATTCATTAATATATTTTCTTATATCATTGAAACAAGCAATATAGTATTCCACTGTGTGAATATAAATAAAATTATTTAGCCATTTTTCAATTTTTACATACTTAAAATGTTTCCAGTTTTCACCAAGGAAACTTTTAAATTGTGTCTGTAGGGCCATCACAAATCCATTTGTAACACTGTGTTGGATGAGTCAGGGTTTTCTTGTTATAGCATTGACTTCTCAAGGGGCTGAATTTCTAAATTACATACAGATCCTTCTAAATGAAAAAATAAAAACTAGGATTACTGCTAGCTTCTATCTGGTGAAGTAGATCTTTTTTTTTTCTTGTTTTTAGGGCAAAAAGCAATCCGATGAGGTACAGACTAAAAAAGAAAATGCTTGAGTTTCCTAATCAATTACCTCTAGTCAGGAAAGATTCTACCATTTTTTCTTAACTCTTTAAAGGCAGAAAAATAATATACTAAAATCAAATCTCTCTCAAAACACCTTACAGAACTTAAAATTATTATAATTCTACAATTTGCTTCTGAGCTTCTATCTCTTTAAATGTATACAATTTGTTTGTAGGATAATATAACATTCTCAATAAAAGAAAAAGCTAATAATTTTTAACTGTGGTACTTATTTTTTACAGAAGAGTTTGAATAAACAGAATTTAAATGTATTCAGCCTCTTAATCTCATCTTAAATCCATTAGTACCATAGTTGCTTAAGGTAAAATACTTATAAAATAATAAGATATATAGTCCCTGTAGACAGAACTATATTATTTTTGAAATATCTTTTTTTCTTGCGGAGTTTCCCCTTTCCCTTTCCTTTCATTTCCATCAGATGGTTGATACCTTATTGAGTGCCATAGGAAAGAATGAAGACATGGTTAAAAGAATTAGTTACTTGGTAGTCTCTTGATCTGTGTTTTCCCAAATCTCAACCCATTAAGGACATGGGACATATATATTGAGGACATAATGAGTGATGTGTTTGCAGCATTATATAGGGATAGTCCTCGGGTAGCAGAACATTAAAACTTATGAGCAAAACAAATTTTCTTTGTGACTATAAAAAAGATTTCTTAGGATCAGATGAAAGATTTGAAGGAAGTTTATCAACTGAGCAAGGAGATGGAGACAGAAGGGTCCTAAGTTATACTTTCTCAGAGTAGTTGTGGGAGTTAAGGGCAAGACCCAGAGGTGATGCAGTCACTGCACAGGTATATATACCAGTGGGTGTCTGGCAGAGTGTTATAGGCCAATGACATCAAATGGGCAGAAACATTTCTGTGACTTCTTTTCTAAAACTAACAGAACCATGGAAATAGGCAAAGCAATAGCTCACTAAAATGTGTGGACGAAGACCAAGGACAAGATGGTCTTTTCGATGTGTACCTTAGTATGAGCTACATAGGGGATTTCAAACTGACTCAAATTAAGTTATCACCAAGTTAAGGAATGGGGCTCAAAATAGAACTTGAGTTTGGTTACAAATAGATAATTGAGTGGAACTTGTTATTTGTACATCTGAGATGGGTGATTGTAATTCATAACTACTACAAAACAGAGAAGACTTTGCCCTTTATTATGTCTTTAGGAAAGACTATTTTGCATAATAATGCATGAACTGTTTGCATGATTGGTGTTATTATTGATTAAATATGCTATCTCCCCAGATGATATCTAAATGTGATTAGGCTTTCTGAGAAACATTGTTAAGCATTGATATAATTAATTATATCAAATAAACTGGGAAATTATTAGGAAAGCATATCATGGTATAATGGGCAAATAAAATCACCACCAAATTCACACATATCCATAATAATCAAGCAAATGATCAAATGAAGCCTGATGAGTTATTTCTAAGTTTTTCAAAACTGATAATAATTTATTTCTTGCTTACTAATTTTAGAATCGGTTAGTACTTCCTAGTAGGCCAGAAGTAATATTTACACGAATTCTGCAAAAAGTCATCTTTTATGTATGTTTCATTTAATGATTCAATAAACATTTATGGACAACACTATTCATAAAATAATAATTAGACGAACAATAATGTTCTAAAATCTCTTATATCCAGTGGGGCTAAAGTACGAATTAGGTGTGCACTTTTCTTTCAGGTAACTGTGTATCTCTGTATCTTTATATGTATCTCCATCGATCTTTCAATCTTTCTATCATCTATATGCATTGTTGCCGTACCATTGGAATGTTATATCTTTATATATTAATATGTATACATTTATAATATAAATTTTATATCTTCAGACTTATGATGTAATTTAAAAATGGGTTATATTGACAATAAGTTATATTAAAAAATAAAAATAATAAAATTACTTGCAAAAAAGATAAAAATGTGTCATAAAACACTGAAGATCCTAGCAACAATTTAAAATTTAGTATCAGGAATTAGCTATAATGGTTTATGTCTACCTGGTTAGCTCAAACTTTTTTATAATGTACATTATGGCCATATTATTCCTCTCTATTCTTATCCTCACAAAATTTTTGATAAAGCATAAAAAGTATACATTTATTATGTTAGAGATTTAAAACTATGATGATTTATTTTAAGAACCTGAATGGATGGTATCATGGTAGAAGTCATTTTCATTTGGATAAATTACTGACGAGCAATTTCTTCTAAGGTTTGGGGCTACCATTTCTTCTTACTGGCTGTCATCAACCTTACAAATTAAAGTCTTTGCTCATGGCTACAACAATGAGGTTACATTTTTAGATACAATTTTTATTGGGAATTTTTGAAGTGACATTTCTAAAACATATACTAGGATAGGGTACACATGCAAATTCTCAATACTGTAGGATCACATGGTGATTTTAAAATCTTTCTCTGTAGTACATTTTAGGCTTATTCAGAGAAAACACTATTCATTGTTAAAACAAACTATGAATGAGCTGTACTGCACCATTATTAGCTTGCCATGTCACAACTACTAGTCTACCTCCCAGAGGAAACAATTCAGAAAGCAAACGTAAAAATGTTAAGTTAGTTTGGCAGAACAATCTTTTCAGGACTCTGTCGTATATGTACTTAGTGATGTGTTAAACTATTTTCTGCCATTATTCTGTACCGTTCTGTCAACTGCATTTTACATGGACACCTACTAGTGGTTAAGAGACAGAGGACTGTCGAATTCAGGAACTCAGGCATCTTGTGCCCACATCACAAAACATTTTAAGAAAGATTGTGCGTCTTCATCTCAATAACAATCACTGCAATGTCTCTTTCTTTTTGATAACCAAAATGGTAATTACTACAGAAAGAGCTTTTTTCTTGTTCCATTTGCCTGAATGCTTAACATTGCTAGATTGATTAATCACCTAGGATGACCCCAGGCCATCAGAACTATGTGTCTTAATACATGTGACCTTCTTTCCATTGACACCTGCAAAGAAAGACAGGCTCTTCTTCCTTGTTTCTTTCCAAAAAGAAAGCCTTAGCCCTAGAGGGGAAGGAAGATAAATGGCTACTCTCCATGTGCCTGCTGCTCTCCACAATTAATGCCAAATAAAACAGTAATTAGCTGAGATGAGAAAGCAGTCAAGAGTCTTCAAAGAGTCTAACATAGTGCTTTGTAATAAAAAACAACAAAAACAAAACAAAACAAAACAACAAAAAAAAACACACCTTATGTACAAAGTATATTAAAGTCATCATTCCAGGGCATCATACCTGAATGCCTTACAACACTTTCATAAAAATCAATGCTTTACATTTTGTGAATTCAGAAAGAATGTATCTGTATGATTGTCCCTTTTTTAAAAGTATATTCACAGAGAAAGTGTTTTAGAAATGATTTGAAAATTTCAAAGTCTCATGAAGTAGGAAGAGAATTATCCAGTAATAACTGCATCTATATCACATGTGTTATGGCGTTGGAGGGGGGGATACTTAAATTATTACATACACTTAACCTTAATGATATATCTAGTAATCATGAAATGTGCTTAGTACTGACCCAATAATATACTCATACATGTAAATTCACTGCAGTCTGTATTTGATATTACTACCCAAGTTGAAATTCTAATGCATAATGTTTAAAATATGTATTTCTCCCCCTCCAATGAATTGAAACTTCAGATAATCAAATAGGTTTCATAGGACTGAATCTCAATAGATAATTGCTTGCAGTTGGTTAAATTTATTCTGATATCTTAGGAGGCACTTTTTTTTTTTAATATGAAATTTATTGTCAAATTGGTTTCTATACAACATCCAGTGCTCATCCCAACAGGTGCCCTCCTCAATACCCATCACCCACCCTCTCCTCCCTCCCACCCCCCATCAACCCTCAGTTTGTTCTCAGTTCTTAAGAGTTTTGGCTCCCTACCTAACTTTTTTTTTTCTCCCCTGCCCCCATGGTCTTCTGTTAAATTTCTCAGGATCCACAGAGGAGAGAAAACAAATGGTATCTGTCTTTTCTGTATGACTGATTTCACTTAGCATAACACTCTCCAGTTCCATACACATTGCTACAAAAGGCCAAATTTCATTCTTTCTCCTTGCCATGTAGTATTCCCTTGTGTATATAAACAACAATTTCTTTATCCATTCATCAGTTGATGGACATTTAGGCTCTTTCCATAATTTGGCTATAGGTGAAAGTGCTGCTATAAACATTGGGGTACAAGTGCCCCTATGCATCAGCACTCCTATATCCCTTGGGTAAATTCCTAGCAGTGCTATTGCTGGGTCATAAGGTAGATCTATTTTTAATATTTTGAGGAAACTCCACACTGTTTTCCAGAGCAGCTGCACCAGTTTGCATTCCCACCAACAGTGCAAGAGGGTTCCCATTTCTCCACATCCTCGCCAGCATCTACAGTCTCCTGATTTGTTCATTTTGGCCACTCTGACTGGCGTGAGGTGATACCTGAGTGTGGTTTTGATTTGTATTTCCCTGATGAGGACCGATGTTGAGGATCTTTTCATGTGTCTGTTGGCCATCCGGATGTCTTCTTTAGAGAAGTGTCTATTCATGTTTTCTGCCCATTTCTTCACTGGATTGTTTTTCGGGTGTGGAGTTTGGTGATCTCTTTATAGATTTTGGATACTAGCCCTTTGTCTGATATGTCATTTGCAAATATCTTTTACCAACCTGTTGGTTGCCTTTTAGTTTTGTTGATTGTTTCATTGGCAGTACAGAAGCTTATATCTTCATGAGGTCCCAATAGTTCATTTTTGCTTTTAATTCCCTTGCCTTTGGGGATGTGTCAAGTAAGAAATTGCTGCAGCTGAGGTCAGAGAGGTTTTTTCCTGCTTTCTCCTCTACGGTTTTCATGGTTTCCTGTCTCACATTCAAGTCCTTTATCCATTTTATTTTTGTGAATGGTGTAAGAAAGTGGTCTAGTTTAATTCTTCTGCATGTTGCTGTCCAGTTCTCCCAGCACCATTTGTTAAAGAGACTGTCTTTTTTCCATTGAATATTCTTTCCTGCTTTGTCAAAGATTAGTTGGCCATACGTTTGTGGGTCTAGTTCTGGGGTTTCTATTCTATTCCATTGGTCTGTGTGTCTGTTATTGTGCCAATACCATGCTGTCTTGATGATGACAGCTTTGTAATAGAGGCTAAAGTCTGGGATTGTGATGCCTCCTGCTTTGGTCTTCTTCTTCAAAATTACTTTGTCTATTTGGGGTCTTTTGTGGTTCCATACAGATTTTAGGATTACTTGTTCTAGCTTCGAGAAGAATACTGGTGCAATTTTGATTGGAATTGCATTGAATGTGTAGATAGCTTTGGGTAGTATTGACATTTTAACAATATTTATTCTTCTAATCCATGAGCATGGAATGTTTTTCCCTTTCTTTATATCTTCTTCAATTTCTTTCATAAGCTTTCTATAGTTTTCAGCATACAGATCGTTTACATCTTTGGTTAGGTTTATTCCTAGGTATTTTATGCTTCTTGGTGCAATTGTGAATGGGATCAGTTTCTTTATTTGTCTTTCTGTTGCTTCATTATTACTGTATAAGAATGAAACTGATTTCTGTACATTGATTTTGTATCTTGCGACTTTACTGAATTCATGTATCAGTTCTAGCAGACTTTTGGTGAAGTCTATCAAGTTTTCCAAGTGTAATATCACGTCATCTGCAAAAAGTGAAAGATTGACTTCATCTTTGCCAATTTGGATGCCTTTGATTTCCTTTTGTTGTCATATTGCTGATGCTAGCACTTCCAACACTATGTTAAACAACAGCGGTGAGAGTGGACATCCCTGTAGTGTTCCTGATCTCAGGGGGAAAGCTGTTTTTCCCCATTGAGGATATTAGCTGTGGGCTTTTCATAAATGGCTTTTATCATGCTTAAGTATGTTCCTTCTATCCCGACGTTCTCGAGGGTTTTTATTAAGAAAGGATGCTGAATTTTGTCAGATGCTTTTTCTGCATCGATTGACAGGATCATATGGTTCTTATCTTTTCTTTTATTAATGTGATGTATCACACTGATTGATTTGCAAATGTTGAACCAGTCCTGCAGTCCAGGAATGAATCCCACTTGATCATGGTGAATAATTATTCTTATATGCACTTGAATTTGATTTACTAGTATCTTATTGAGAATTTTTGCATCCATATTCATCAGGGGTATTGGCCTGTAGTTCTCTTTTTTTGCTGGGTCTCTGGTTTAGGAATCAAAGTAATGCTGGCTTTATAGAATGAGTCTGGAAGTTTTCCTCCCCTTTCTATTTTTTGAAACAGCTTGGGAAAGATAGGTATTATCTCTGCTTTAAATGTCTGGTAGAATTCCCCTGGGAAGCCATCTGGTCCTGGACTCTTATTTGTTGGGAGATTTTTGATGACTGATTCAATTTCTTCACTGGTTATGGCTCTGTTCAAGTTTTCTATTTCTTCCTGTTTGAGTTTTGGAAGCATGTGGGTGCTTAGGAATTTGTCCATTTCTTCCAGGTTGTCCAGTTTGTTGGCATACAATTTTTCATAGTATTCCCTGATAATTGCTTGTATTTCTGAGGTATTGGTTGTAATAATTCCATTTTCATTCATGATTTTATCTATTTGGGTCCTCTCCCTTTTTTTTTTTTTTTAACATTTTTTATTTATTTTTGAGACAGAGAGAGACAGAGCATGAACAGGGGAGGGGCAGAGAGAGAGGGAGACACAGAATTGGAAGCAGGCTCCAGGATCTGAGCCATCAGCCCAGAGCCCGACGCGGGACTCGAACTCACAGACTGTGAGATCGTGACCTGAGCTGAAGTCGGACGCTTAACCAACTGAGCCACCCAGGCGCCCCTCTCCCTTTTCTCTTTGAGAAGCCTGGCTACAGGTTTATCAATTTTTTTTTTTCAAAAAACCAACCCTTAGCTTCATTGATCTACTCTACTGTTTTTTTAGATTCTATATTATTTATTTCTGCTCTGAGCTTTATTGTTTCTCTTCTTCTGCTGGGTCTAGGGTGTCTTTGCTGTTCTGCTTCTATTTCCTTTAGATTTTGTATTTGGGATTTTTCTTGTTTCTTGAGATGGGCTTGGATTGAAATGTATTTTACTCTCAGGACTGCCTTTGCTGCATCCCAAAGCGTCTGGATTGTTGTATTTTCACTTTCATTTGTTTCCATATATTTTTTAATTTCTTCTCTAATTGCCTGGTTGACCCATTCATTCTTTAGTAGGGTGTTCTTTAACCTCCATGCTTTTGGAGGTTTTCCAGACTTTTTCCTGTGGTTGATTTCAAGCTTCATAGCATTGTGGTCTGAAAGTGTGCATGGTATTATCTCAATTATTTTATACTTATGAAGGGCTGTTTTGTGACCCATTATGTGATCTATCTTGGAGAAGGTTCCATGTGAACTCGAGAAGAAAGTATATTCTGTTGCTTTGGGATGCAGAGTTCTAAATATATCTGTCAAGTCCATCTGATCCAATGTATCATTCAGGGCCCTTGTTTCTTTATTCATCCTGTGTCTAGATGATCTATCCATTGTTGTAAGTGGAGTATTAAAGTCCCCTGCAATTACCACATTCTTATCAATAAGGTTGCTTATGTTTGTGATTGTTTTATATATTTGGGGGCTCCCATATTTGGCACACAGACATTTATAATTGTTAGCTCTTGCTGATGGATAGACCCTGTGATTATTATATAATGTCCTTCTTCATCTCTTGTTACAGCCTTTAATTTAAAGTTTAGTTTGGCTGATATAAGTAGGGCTACTCCAGCTTTCTTTTGACTTCTAGTAGCATGATAGATGGTTCTCCATCCTTTCACTTTCAATCTGAAGGTGTCCTCAGGTCTAAAATGAGTCTCTTAGGGGCGCCTGGGTGGCGCAGTCGGTTAAGCGTCCGACTTCAGCCAGGTCACGATCTCGCGGTCCGTGAGTTCGAGCCCCGCGTCGGGCTCTGGGCTGATGGCTCAGAGCCTGGAGCCTGTTTCCGATTCTGTGACTCCCTCTCTCTCTGCCCCTCCCCCGTTCATGCTCTGTCTCTCTCTGTCCCAAAAATAAATAAACGTTGAAAAAAAATTAAAAAAAAAATAAAATAAAATAAAATGAGTCTCTTATAGACAGCAAATAGATGGGTCTTGTTTGTTTATCGATTCTGATACCCTATGTCTTTTGGTTGGAGCATTTAGTCCATTTACATTCAGTGTTACTATCTAAAGATATGGGTTTAGAGTCATTGTGATGTCTGTAGGTTTCATGCTTGTAGTGATGTCTCTGGTACTTTGTGGTCCTTGCAATATTTCACTCACAGAATCCCCAGTAGGATCTCTTGTAGGGCTGGTTTAGTGGTGATGAACTCCTTCAGTTTTTGTTTGTTTGGGAAAACCTTTATCTCTCCTTCTTTTCTGAATGACAGACTTGCTGGATAAAGGATTCTTGGCTGCGTATTTTTTCTGTTCATCACATTGAAGATTTCCTGCCATTCCTTTCTGGCTTGCCAAGTTTCACTAGATACATCTGCCACTAGTCTTATTGGCCTCCCTTAATATGTTAGAGCATGTTTATCCCTAGCTGCTTTATGAATTTTCTCTTTACCCTTGTATTTTGCCAGTAACTATGATATGACGTGCAGAAGATCGATTCAAGTTACGTCTGAAGGGAGTTCTCTGTGCTTCTTGGATTTCAATCCCTTTTTCCTTCCCCAGATCAGGGAAGTTCTCTGCCATGATTTGTTCAAGTACACCTTCAGCTCCTTTCTCTCTCTCTTCCTCTTCTGGAATTCCTATTATACGGATATTGTTCCGTTTCATTACATCACTTAGTTCTCTAATTCTCCTCTCATACTCCTGAATTTTTTTTATCTCTCTTTTTCTCAGCTTCCTCTTTTTCCATAATTTTATCTTCTAATTAACCTATTCTCTCCTCTGACTTTTCAGTCTGAACTCTGGTCACCTCCATTTTATTTTGCACCTCATTTGTAGCATTTTTTAGCTCCTCATGACTGTTTCTTAGTCCCTTGATCTCTGTAGCAATAGATTCTCTGCTGTCCTCTGTACTTTTTTCAAGCCCAGTGATTAATTTTATGACTATTATTCTAAATTCTTGTTCTGTTATATTGCTTAAATCATTTTTGATCAATTCGTTAGCTGTTGCTACTTCCTGGAGTTTCTTTTGAGGAGAATTCTTCCATTTCATCATTTTGGATAGTCCCTGGAGTGGTGCGGAACAGCAGGGCTCTTCCCCTGTGCTGTCTGGAGTAACTTGTGTTGGTGGGCAGGACCACAGTCACACCTGATGTCTGCCCCCAGCCCACCACTGGGGCCACAGTCAGACTGGTGTGTGTACCTTCTCTTCCCCTCTCCCAGGGGCAGGACTCACTGTGGAGTGGCGTGGCCCGTCTGGGCTACTTGCACACTGCCAGGCTTGTGGTGCTGCTTCGGTGGGATCTGGCGTATTAGCCAGGGTGGATCCGCAAGGTGCACAGGGGCAGGAAGGGCAGGCTCAGCTCGCTTTGCTGTCGGTGGTCCCCTGCAGGAGGGGCCCTACAACGACTGGGAGGGAGGCAGACCTGTTGGAGGGATAGATCCACAGAAGTACAGCATTGGGTGTTTGCGTGGTGCAAGCAAGTTCAGTAATGGGAACTGGTTCCCTTTGGGTTCAGCTGGAAATGGGAGAGGGAGATGGTGCTGGCCAGCACCTTTGTTCACCGCCACGCTGAGATCTGTCTCCTGGGGCTCAACAACTCTCCCTCCCAGTGTCCTCTCGCCCTCCTGCTCTCTGAGAAGAGCTGTTGACTTATAACATTCCAGATGTTAAGTCCTGCTGGCTGTCAGAACACACTGTCCTGCCCCTCTGCTTTTGCAAGCCAGACTCTGGGGCTCTGCCTTGCCGGGCGGGCTGCCCCTCCACCGCCCCAGCTCCCTTCTGCCAGTCCGTGTAGCATGCACCCCCCTCTCCGCCCTTCCTACCCTGTTCCGTGGGCCTCTTGTCTATGCTTGGCTCCAGAGAGTCTGTTCTGCTAGTCTTCTGGTGGTTTTCTGGGTTATTTAGGCAGGTGTGGGTGGAATCTAAGTGATCAGCAGGACGAGGTGAGCCCAGCATCCTCCTATGCCACTATCTTCCCTAGTTCAGGAGCGCACTTGTTATCATGAGCACTGTGTGTTGTATATAAGTCATGAAATAAAGAATTCTACTCCTGACACCAATGCTGCACTGTGTGTTTATCAAATAGACTTTAAGTAAAATTCTGAAAAAAGAAACAAAACTTTCAAGTTGAAATAAAAAAATCTACATAAAGAGAAATAATAAAAGCAATGCATTTCTGTAGAATGTAAAAAAAAAAAAATAAGTGACAGATCTACCATTGTCTACCATAAAGATATTCTTAATTACAGAATAATTTACTGCTGAGTCTACTACCCAGTTACCAAGCTGAGGCTATAAGCTGAATTTCTTTGTTTCACAACACAGAGCAGATCAAGAATGAGGAATGACTGCAGTCTTTTATAAACCTCTGAATTTGAATTTGGGATCTGACAGATATCATAGTTTCATTTGGAGTGTTTTACCACTCTTTCTCTTTTTTCATAGGAAGAGCGGTGAAAATAATTCACTTAGCAGTAAAATGAGATTTTAAAAACTAACATCTTGTTGCGATCACAAAAATATTAAAAAGAAAAAAAAATAATTAAGACTTAGCAAAGCTAGTTGGTTGATGTAGTACTACCTTACTAACTTGGGAAGCTGACACTGAAAAGAAATCATTCAAATTACAGAAAAAGATTAAGTGCTGAAATTTTTAAATAAGAGGACATTCTGTCTTACACCATGACATAACTGAAACAACAACCTTAGATTCAATGTAAAACATAAACACAAAGTCTCAAAGTACAGAAAAAAATTTTTAAGTATCATTATTTAGTCACTGTGTGATTAATGTATGTAATTAATATGTGCTAAGTAATCAGACAGTAAACAGTTTCCACCTTCAGAAGGCTTACATTGGAGATGCCTGGGTGGCTCAGTCAGTGAAGCATCAACTCTTGATTTTGGCTCAGTTCATGATCTCACAGTTTTGGGGATGGAGCCCCACTTCAGGCCCTGCACTGAATGAGGAACTTGCTTAGGATTCTTTCTCTCCCTCTCTCTCTGCCTCTTCCACATGCACGTGCACATGTGCATATTCTCTCTCTCTCTCTCTGTCTCAAAGCAAATAAATAAACATAAAAAATAAAAGGAGGCTTACAGTATAGCAAGGGAGATAGATGGTAGAGAAATTTTGACAAAATTTATAATTAATTAAGATTGTGAATATTGTTAGCAAGAAGTCTCTGTGTTTTGAAAAGGGGTACACAACTCAGAATAAGGATAAGTCTTCCCTAAGGAAGTGATGTATGAGTTAAAAGCTAGATAATGAACAGAATAAGGTGGTTACACTGGGAAATAGGATTTGTGGATGGAAGTGATAATGTATGGCAGGATGAGGCCCCAGAGCACAGGACCTTATCAAATGTATAAAGGTTTTTAAACATAGTATCAAGAGCAGTTAAGAGGCCACCAAAGAGTGTTGAGCCAGAGAGTGACTTGATCAAACATCTTCTTTAAAAATATCACCCTCTGTGGGACATGAATTAGGAAAAGGCAAAAAAGGATGAGAGACCTCAGTGCAACAGTCCAGATGAGAAACAAAGGGTTTGGTTTTGGGAGCAGAAGAAGAGGTAAGAAAAGTGATCTATGGAAGTTAGAAAGTGTAACTGATATAACTTAATTTTTGAGCGAATGTGGGCAGCGAGAAAGGAAGTGTAAAGATTACTTCGTATTACTGGCTCAAATTTCTGAGTGGAGCACTGTGCCATCTACTAAGATACCAAAAACAGGCAGAAAAAGATATTTGGATATCCTATATTTTAAAGGCAGTCTTTAAGATATCAAGTGATGAGGCTGAAGTAACTGGATGTATGGATCTGAAGCTCAGAAAAGAGACAGTACAGAGATCTACATTTGGGAATTACAGTGAATATATGATATTTCAAGTTGTGGAAATTCATGGACTCCAAGGGAAAGTATGTAGAGTGAGAGAAGCCATGAAGAGCTATAGCCAAGCCCTGAAGCTCTATAACATTTGGAAGCTAGATTGAGGTCAAATGTCCAACACTGGAGACAGAAGGAGTGAGTAAAGGCATGGATGGGACATAGGAAAAATTACTGTCCCATAGAAACCAACAACAGAGAGCGAAGGGGGAGCAGTCCTTTGCTCTGGATGGCTTGATAGTGGAAATAAATTGGGTGTCCACTGTACTGAAATTCATTACAGATGTTAGCAGGAACTAATAGTTTTGGTAAATTCATACAAGAAAGGTCTGGATTGAAGTGTGTAATAGTGTGATTGGGATACGAGGAAATGCAACCATAAAACGTAAATAAGTTTTCAGAGAAGTTTGGTTGTGAAAGACTACGCAGATATAAATCAATTGCATGAAGTGAATATAATGTCAAGAGAGAAGCAATATAACACATTTTTTAAGGCCACAAAATCTGGCAACAGATGGCCTGGGTTTGGACACTAGCTCTGCGACTTACTAGCTCTTGGTCTTAGATAAGTTACTTAATCTTTCTGTGCCTCAACTCCTTCATCTTGAAATTGGTGACAATAATTATTTCATCACACCATGTGGGGAAAAAAAAAATGACATATACATAGCACTTAAAACCAGCACTTAGAATAACACTGTGCTTGTTATTATTTTGTTCAACATATAAAAATTCTCAATATGTTCCAACGTCAACTGGAAGAATCCAATATAAAAGATAAAAAGCGAAATAATTTATCATTATCTTTAGGGGGAGAGATCATGAATCATTCTAATCATCCTGTTTTTGCTTAAGAGTAAATTCTACTTTTTATGATAAGCATTTTAACACTTTTATAATAAGTACTAAATATTACTTTAGAGGAAAATACATAATGTCATGAAAACCATGCATACTACATTAAAAAAACAATAATGAAAACTAGTATTATTATGGCCAGGTTTTGTTGAAAATCATATATATATATATATGTATGTATATACACATATATGCATATATTTATACATATATATATTACTAAATCATACATATTAAATCATATATATATATACACTAAAAATATAATAAGTACTAAATATTACTTTAGAAGAAAATACATAATGTCATGAAAACCATGCATACTATGTTAAAAAAACAATAATGAAAAGTAGTATTATTATGGCCAGGTTTTGTTGAAAATCATGTATATATATAATACTAAATGATATATATTTAATCATATATATATATATATATATATATACACACACACACACTAAAAAATATTTACCAAAATATTGATAGTAGCTAGTTATGAGTGGTAGGGTTTAAAATATTTCGATTTTATTTCCTGTGCTCTAGTGCATTTTCTAAATTTTCTACAATTAACACTAATGTTATTTTTGTAAGTAGAAAATGCTGCTTAAAAAATTAAAGAGATTTTTCTCTGGAGTCTGGAAGCCTACAAATTAGGGCTTGCTCAGAACCCAAAGCTACTTACTTGATACTGAAGTCCTGAACCCATCAATCTTGGGCCACTGTGTGAGCACTAGCCTATCCCATCCAAATCCCTGAGGTTTAAGCAACAATCTTGTTAGCTACATACTGCTGTCCAAGCAATCTTCATAAAATGCAAATCTGGGCCTGGCATACCCCTACAGTAACTCTTCCTTGTGAATAAAACAGCCCATTCGTAAGCCCCACCAGACGCCTTCAGAAGTAGAAGATTTACTGAATACGCTTCTTACTTACGGCTTTTCGGATGATTTATCTGTCCAGAGGCCTTTCCTTTCCTTTCTTACTTAGCCAAGTTTGACCTATCCTTCAAAGCACTGCTGTGTCAGCTAGTGCTCCCAAAGCACACTAGAGTGATGCCATTCCATAATGATTTTGTCTTTAAGTAGAAAACTCTCAGCCACCTGGATGCAAGCAACATGCACATACACACAATTTCTACATACACGCATGTAGCTCAATAGGTTCGTGGAGGAGCAGAGTAAATGTGAAGCAAATGGGAATCGAGCAGACCTAAAGATTCTAAAGCCTCTGTGAAAATTTTCTAAGTTTTAAGCTTTCAAACTAACTGTTAAAGAATAGTCCAAGACTTTTTTTCATTTGTGTCTGAGAAAGAAACTAGAATGAATTCTAAATAAAAGGATTTAGACAGGAAAGACTAGACTTGAGAATACACATTGGAATCATAGACCAAACGTATTTGGGTCATCACTGCACTTCAATGGATAATTACACCTGAGGCTTCAATAAAAAGATTCATTTCACTAGGAACACTCAAGCCTAACTCGGGGAATAAGCCAGCTGATCTGACCATGGTGGAGGTAAACAGGATAGCAACCATCTCTTCGGAAAAGAGATTATAAGCTACCTCAGAAGAGTACAAGGTCAGGTTCTGTTGGATTCACTCCAGACTGAATACAAAGCCATTAGTTGGTGGCTCACCCACTAATATTGCACCATTTTCTCACTTGTACAAAGTTAATTACATCCATCACACTCTGTCATGTTCAGAAAAAAAAAATCTGGAAAAATATATCCTTTTGTCTTTTTATGACTGACATTCTTCAAGTTTTTAATGATTCTTTAACAAATCTGACTAAAACCCATACTAAACAATCACTAACAATAACTACAACTATTAAAGTTGTACTTTCATAGTAGTAGTACTATGAAATAGGAGTACTAACTACTATTATGAAAAGAAATTCTTCTTTCCCAACCCCAAAAAGTTTCTATAATTACTGTAAGTAGAATTGTGTAAAATTTTTTTTTCATGGTACAAGCATATAAAGCACAGACAAGTTAATAAAGATCACACTTATAAATCAGCCAGATGCCTTGCCTTCATATCCATCACTTGAGATTTCCCCTGATTTCTGGTGAAATTGGTCAAGAGACCTGGAAGGAAACTGTGGTTAGCAAATGAAGAACCAGTTTAAACTCATTCTAGTTTGTCACTTAGATTGTAAATACATGCAGAGGCTTGGATTTATGTAAGTATTTGTACATCTATTATATCTAAAAGGGAAGCTCCATAGGTAAATCACAATGTGATAAAAAGTAAACAATTATCACAGGACAAAACACAAAAATGAAATAGTGAATGGGGAAAGGAAGGGAATAAAAGACAATAAACTCAAGTTGGATAGATTCACACAGATTAAGCATAAAACATGTGCCTGATCTCTCTACAAGTGAAGACAGAGAAAACAGATTGGCTTCTTAAAGTAGCAGGGGGAAAATAACAATAAAAATTAGCTGACGTGTAGTGCATACTTACTATAATTACGCTTAGCATAAATACTTCGCATGCATTAAGTTATTCAATAATCACAAATACAGACAGTCCCAGACTTACAGTGGTTTGACTTATGCCTTTTTGACAACAATGGTGTGAAACTGATACACATTCAGTAGACAATGTATTTTGAATTTTGATCTTTCCTCAAGCTAGTGTAATGCAGTACAATCCTCTCCTGATTCTGGGCACTCACAGGGAGCTGCAACGCTGAGTCAGCTGTGTAACCGTGAGGTCAACAACCGATGTGCTCGCAATGACTCTACGCCCATACACTCATTCCCTTTTTCACTTTAAGTACAATGTTCAACAAATTCAACACATTACTATAAAATAGGCTTTGTGTTAGATGATTTGCCAAACTGTAGGCTCATGTGTTTTGAGCACATTTAAGGTAGGCTATGCTGAGCTATGATGTTCAGTACGTCAGGCATATTAAACGTATTTTTAACTTAGGATATTTCCAACTTACAATGGCTTTATCAGGACATAATCCCATAGTAAGTCAGGCCAGATCAGTAATTCCTTTTTGCATATGAGCTAATTAGTTTGAGTGAATTGCTCAAATGATCATCTTCTCAGTCCAGAAACCTGTATTAGAGTTCTCTAAAGAAACAATGTGAACCAACAGGATGTGTGTGTGTCATATGTATGTATGTATGTATGTGAGAGAAAGAGTGAGAAATGAGAATGAGAGAGAGAGAGAGAGGCAGGTTTATTTTAAAACACTGGCTCCAAAATGAACTTTTGGGACCTCATCAAGAAAAGAAGCTTCTGTACAGCAAAGGAAACAATCAGCAAAACTCAAAGGCATCCCACAAAATGAGAGAAGATATTTGCAAAAGACATAAGAGATAAAAGTTTAGTGTACAAAATCTATAAAGAACTTACCAAATTCAATATCAAAAAATAAATAATCCAGGGAAGAAATGGGGAGAAGACATAAATAGACACTTTTCCAAAGAAGACATCCAGACGGCTAACACACACATGAAAAGATGCTCAACATCACTCATCATCAGGGAAATACAAATCAAAACCATAATGAGACACCACCTCACACCTGTCATAATGGCTAACATGAACAATGCAGGCAACAACAGATGTTGGCAAAGATGCAGAGAAAGAGGAACCCTTCTGAACTGCTGGTGGGAATGCAAACTGGTGCAGTCACTCTGGAAAACAGTATGGAGGTTCCTCAAAAAATTAAAAATAGAACTACCCTACGACCCAGCAATTGTGCTACTGGGTATTTATCCAAAGGGCCCAAAAATGCTGATTCAAAGGGGCACATTCTCCCCAATGTTTATAGCAGCACTACCGACAATAGCCAGACTATGGAGGGGGCCCAAATGTCCAGCGATGGATGAATGGATAAAGAAGATGTGGTATAAACATACAATGAAATATTATTCGGCGATCAAAAAGAATGAAACCTTGCCATTTGCAACAACATGGATGGAACTAGAGTGTATTACACTAAGCGAAAACAGAGAAAAACAAGTATCATATGATTTCACTCATATGTGGAATTTAAGAAACAAAACAGATGAACATAGGGGAAGGGAAGGAAAAATAAGATAAAAATAGGGAGACAAAACATACGAGACTCTTAAATATAGAGAACAAACTGAGGGCTGCTGGCAAGAGATGGGCTAAATGGATGATGGGCATTAAGGAGGACACTTAACGGGATGAGCACCAGGTATTATATGTATGCGATGAATCACTAAATTCTATTCTTGAAATCATTATTACAATATGTTAACTAACTTGCATTTAAATTAAAAAACTGTTAAAAAATAAAGCAGCCTTGAATAAATATTAAAAAATAAAGGAGACTTGAAATCTACCGGGCAAAACAAATGTATCAAACAAATTAGTGTTTCATACAGAATATTTTTTAAAAATTTTAATGTTTATTTATTTTTGAGAAAGAGAGAGAGACAGAGTATGCATGGGGAAGGGGCAGAGAGAGAGGGAGACACAGAATCCGAAACAGACTCCAGGCTCCAAACTGTCAGCACAGAGCATGATGTGGGGCTTGAAATCACGAACTGCAAGATCACGACCTGAGCTGAAGACAGACGCTTACCAACTGAGTCACCAGGTGCCCCTCATACAGAATATTTTTAATAAAAGAATACTACTTTATTTTTAGAGTACATCCTTCCTATATTTTTGATGTTCACAATATCCATACCTTCTTAAAATAGCAGGAATAGCATTTGGTAGGCTTCCCGCACCTACCCCCGCCTTTGTCTTTTCTTTCTATGGCTTTAGATGACAAATTAAAATTTGACACACTTAACTTCAGACACATTATTTTCCCTCTAGTTTTAATATTGTGTGAATTTTAAAAGTCCAAAAATCATGGCCCTAAGGTATGTCAGTAGAGTTTTAGGTAAGAAGATTCTGAGATGTATGACTGAACAAAGAGAAATAATCGGAACCCAAAATATTCCTGCCATGGAAAAGAAGTAAATCCAATTATCTGAAGGAATATCTATGTATGTCAGTGTGAAAAGATATTCTCTAGCATACATAGAAAACCTTCGTGACTAATTCACACTATGTGTTTCATAACTGAATGCATTAGCAGGTGTGTCTGATTAAAAAAAATATATCAAGTCTGTGCTGAAGATTTTCCTTCACTCTCAGATTGAAAAACAATGTTGAGGACTCAATCAGACATCTATTACTAAGTTTCAAGCCTCCCCAAACTTCCTGGCTCAGAAAACAACCATTTGTATTTCTCACGATCCAGTGTGCTGGCGGGGTCCCCATATGTGGCTTCTGCTCAGTGTGGGGAGTAGATAGGGACAGGTGGAACAAAGCCTCATACATATGCCTGCCACGTGGTGCCAGCTTATGTCTGGGCCCTTCTCCCCATGTTAACTTGCATTCTGGCCTCCGCTGGCAGCCTCAAAGCTGCATTCCAATGAACACATGCTTACCAAGCCTCAGGTACAGCCTCATCATAGGGTGGGCTGCTGTGCATTTCACCAAAATAAGTCACTGGACTGAGTGAGTTCAAAGAGTCTGGGATTCTGAATGGTATGACTCCTGGAGACACGTCCCCACAGCATTCTACCATGGGGACCCTGTGCCCAGGTCCCGTATATTACCCCAAGTTTTCAGTACAACTGTCGTTGAAAACATTATGAACATACATATTTCCTAAGGTCTGTTTTCGTGGCAAAATGAGTCAGAGAGAAAGACAAATACCGTACAATTTCACTTCCATGTGGAACCTAAAAAATAAAACAAATGAACAAAGAAGCATAACACTTGATCTTAACTGTAGAAAATGCAGATGATGAGGATACCAATATCAAACAGGAATGTTGGTTGGCAAAGAGCTACAGCTTTAGAAATAATTTTGTCTACTGAATTATAAATGAGATCAGATTTATACTGGACTGCAAAGTTTAAGATGTATTAATGAGTTACTCACATGGACAGAAATTTAAAACCTTAAACCTATAGAATATACTACTTAAAACTAGATTTATGTCTTTTTTTTATTTAAATTTTTTTTTTATTAACGTTTATTTATTTTTGAGACAGAGAGAGACAGAGCATGAACAGGGGAGGGGCAGAGAGAGAGGGAGACACAGAATGTGAAAAGGGCTCCAGGCTCTGAGCTGTCAGCACAGAGCCCGACGCGGGGCTCAAACTCATGGACTGTGAGATCATGACCTGAGCCGAAGTTGGGCGCCCAACCGACTGAGCCACTCAGGCGCCCCGTAGATTTATGTCTTTTAAATATAATAATAAAGCTAAAAGTAGCAGCAAAAATAGCAGCAATTGAAGATGTGTCACCTAACCTGGTGAAGAGACATTTTTAAGGCTTACTTTCCAAATTTTTTTGAAAAAGATTTATTTTTATGGATTTGAGAATTACTGATATATTAGGTCAAAAAGTAGAGTAGAAACAAGTTAAAATATTTACAGTTCCTTTTCCTGCAAGCACTGCTTCATGAATTATGCTACAGGGCAAAACAATAATTAATTTCCTCATTGGACCCTGGAAACATAATAAGATATAATTGAAACATAGAACGCATTATTTTTATTCAGCTTCCTGAGTAGGCTCATCCTTTTCATTTCAATTATGTACTCCTAAGAAGAGTACCGTATAGTTGAATTTCAGAGTGTGGAGAAGGAGAAATTGGGTGAATCGCATTTTATAGATGGATGGATCTAGCAGAGTTATGAATAGTCCCATAATATTTGTAAAACCATAAGCACCCTCCTTTTATTTTTTTTTATATGTAATTTGTTGTCAAATTGGTTTCCATACAACGCCCAGTGCTCATCCCAACAGGTGCCCTCCTCAATGCCCATCATCCACCCTCCCCTTCCCCCCCATCAACCCTCAGTTTATTCTCAGTTTTTAAGAGTCTCTTATGGTTTGGCTCCCTCCCTCTCTTTTTTTTTTCCTTCCCCTCCCCCATGGTCTTCTATTAAGTTTCTCAGGATCCACCTAAGCGTGAAAACATACGGTATCTGTCTTTCTATGACTTATTTCACTTAGCATAACACTCTCCAGTTCCATCCACATTGCTACAAAAGGCCATATTTCATTCTTTCTCACCGCCAAGTAGTATTCCATTGTGTATGTAAACCACAAATTCTTTATCCATCATCAGTAGATGGACATTTAGGCTCTTTCCATAATTGGAAAGTGCTATTGTTGAAAGTGCTGCTATAAACATTGGGGTACAAGTGCCCCTATGCATCAGCACTCCTGTATCCCTTGGGTAATTCCTAGCAGTGCTATTGCTGGGTCATAGGGTAAATCTATTTTTAATATTTTGAGGAACCTCCACACTGTTTTCCAGAGCGGCTGCACCAGTTTGCATTCCCACCAACAGTGCAAGAGGGTTCCCGTTTCTCCACATCCTCGCCAGCATCTACAGTCTCCTGATTTGTTCATTTTGGCCACTCTGACTGGCGTGAGGTGATATCTGAGTGTGGTTTTGATTTGTATTTCCCTGATGAGGAGTGACGTTGAGCATCTTTTCATGTGTCTGTTGGCCATCTGGATGTCTTCTTTAAAGAAGTGTCTATTCATGTTTTCTGCCCATTTCTTCACTGGATTCTTTGTTTTTTTTGGATGTGGAGTTTGGTGAGTTCTTTACAGATTTTGGATACTAGCCCTTTGTCTGATATGTCATTTGCATATATCTTTTCCAGCACCCTCCTTTTCTTCCCCACTTGTTTTTATCACACAAAGTCTTTTTAAGTCTTCCTTCAACCCTCAGCTACTCATTAACGATCACCCATTGAAAACTGCCCTCTCCCTCATTCCTTGGCCCTCACAACCCCCTTATGCTCATCTGCTTTTTATATTTTCCTTCCCACTTGCCACATTGTAACATGTTATATTTTCCATAGTTATCAATCAATTTCTTTATTATCTGTCTACTACCCTGGATTGTAAACTTCACAAAGCCAGGGAATTGTTGTGTCTGATTTATTTGCAAATGTATCTATAAAGATCTTTGACCACTGTCTATCAAACAGTAGGGCTTCAACAAATATTTGTTGAAATAATTATGTTAATTCAAATGAGATAGGTGTCTCTTCCTTAGGAACTTAAGAATTGGGGAAGTGAAAAATAGTCAAGGAATATGAACAATAAGTTCTTGAAGGCAAAAAGTAAACATTATAAAATAAATATCAGTGAAAAATCACTGAAAATAATAAAGTAGGGTAATACATAGTGTTGGCAATGAGTTTCACTGAAAATTATAAAGTAGGGTAATACATAGTGTTGGCAATGGGTTAGGGAGACAAGTGAATATACTGCTGAAAGCTGTGTAAATTGGTACTCTAGTTCTAGGCTATTTTGTTAATGTAGAAGGCAATGTAAAATTGCAATTCTAAATAGGTAATCATCATCGAGGAATCGATATTTCAGCAAAAATTTGAACAGACTTTTTAGAGCAAAAACAAGGGGGAAAGAAAAGGAAGCTGTAAAATGTGCATAATATTTGATATAAAAATTAAATTTAGGGGCGCCTGGGTGGCTCAGTTGCTTGAGCGTCTGACTCTGGCTCAGGTCATGATCTCGCGGTCTGTGAGTTCAAGCCCCGCGTCGGGCTCTGGGCTGACAGCTCAGAGCCTGGAGCCTGCTTCATATTCTGGGTCTCCCTCTGTCTCTCTCTGCCCTCTCCCGCTCATGCTGTCTCTCTCTGTCTCTCAAAAATAAATAAACACTAAAAAAAAAAATTAAAATTAAATTTATAGGAACATGAACATAATGGGATAAATATTGAAAAATGGATGATATTAGCAATTTTTTAGCTGTGAGAAAAAGAAACAAATTTTTCAGAATAGGGGATTGCCTTGGGAAATCACATTTATAGAATGAAATTACTATGCAGTAGTTTCAAAATACACAAGGGTAAGATAACCTTTTATTATTAGTAGTGGAAAAAAAGAGGTAAGAAAATGTATGTATCTTAAAATACACATTATTGGGGAGGTCATTTATAAAGATAAGATATACACTCAAAATAAAAAGGCATAAAAGTAAAAGGATAAATACACACACACACACACACACACACACAGATACACACACACACACACCAAGCAAATATCAAACAAATGTCAGTGAAGCTACAGCAGTACAGATTTTAAAAACAATCTCATTGTATATAAAGTTGGACATTATATATTATAACACAAGAAAAATCTTGCTGTAAAGAAATAATTTTTAGTTTCCATGCAGCTAATAAGAGAGATGCAAAACATGTACAGCAAAACTTTAAAACACTGAGAAAATCCACACTCATGGAGTGGGAATTGCAACTAACTTCTCAGCTATTGACTGCTCAGGCTGACCAAAGAATTAGAAAAATTGAACAAATGTGATCTGGTGGTTATATAATATGCACCTATATTCAATAACCATAAAATTAATATTCTTTAAAAGCAGAATGGGTCCTTTATAATCCATCAAGATATAAGGCAAATACCAATAAATAGCAATAAACATCATGCAAATGATGTTATCTGACTATAATACAATAAAATTCAAAATTTATAAAACAGATTATATGGGTCTATAGATAAAAAAAAAACTACAACACATTTACACACATACACACACAGAGACACATTTCATAGATAATTTTTATATCAGTATAGATAGAAAATTTTTATGTGTGTGACTCATATCCAAAGAACATGTAATAAAATGCTAACATCTACCTAATTTCAGTGTTTTTTCTTGTAATATAGAATTGCTGTACTTTTACTACATGTTGCTTTTTTTTTTTTTTCTTATCGAGAGAGAGAGGGAAGGGAGAGAAATCAAGGAGATTTAATTATTTAAAAGGAGGTAAGGGACACTGGGTGGGTCAGTCAGTTAAATGATTGACTCTTGGTTTTGGCTCAGGTCATGATCTCACAGACCATGGGTTCAAGCCCCACATCAGGCTCCGGGCTGACAGTGCAGAGCTTGCTTGGGATTCTCTCTCCCATTCTCTCTACCCCTTCCCCACTTGCACACATGTGCTCTTTCTCTCTCTCTCAAAATAAATAAACTGAAAAAAAAGTTTTAAATCAATCAATCAATCAATCAATAGCACTAAGATATATGGCCTCAAAAATATATATATGCCATGATTAGTGTTCTACCTTAAAAAGTAATTTGTCACTGAAAGTATTCAGTAAGAACCTAGATGGCTGCTGATGCGTTATATAAAACAGGTTCCTGCATTTACTAAGTGGATTAACTAGCACCTTAAGTCATTTAAGATTTTTATATTTCAAAATTGAATTTGTGGGGAAAGGGCAGGCTATAGTTTCCTAAGATATTTATGTAAAGGCCAAGAAAAAAAATCATCTGTACCAATTTCTATATCCAGAAATACCCCACAGAGAAAAATCACTTTTATCCTAATTCATTTTAACTTATTTTAAAATAGCCATTTTAGGGGCACCTGGGTGGCTCAGTGGGTTAAGCATCTGACTCTTGATTTCGGCTCAGGTCACGATCTCATGGTTCTTGAGTTCAAGCCCTACATTTGGCACTGTGCTGATGGTACAGGACCTGCTTGGGGGTCTCTCTCCCTCTGCCCTTCATGCTCTCTCGCTCTCTCAAAAATAAATAAATAAACTTAAAATAAAATACCAATTTTAGTGGGTACTATAAAAGATATTTTAAAAGTTCTATATATAATAGGTTTACTGGTTCCTCCTTGCCTCCATGCTTAGCTCCCTAACTAGTAAGTAACCCATCAACCACAGACCTAGAATATTATATAATATCTGAACATTTTCAGAGATAAATAATTAATTCTACTGGCACCAAAGGAACTCATTGGCAAAATGTTTAATATAAAGATAGAAAATAATTATTTGAACAAATCATTTTGGTACTGTGAAATTAGCATCTGAGAATAATGACAGCCTGAAGTCAGTGTGTTTTCTCTGTAATTTGTGAGGTTACTTAGCCCATCTGTGCCAAAGATTTCCAATTTCTATTTAATTATGAATTCTATAAACTTTAGATGAATGGTTTAAGTGTAATGGAAAAGAGATAATAGCTTGCTTTTCAAAGAGCATTTTTCATTCTATGACCTGAAAGCACATAACAAAATCCTTTTCCAATTTCTATACTATGCTGCAAGATTAATTAATACAATATTCAATAATGTACAAAGAATAGAAAGCTTTTATCAAATTGCATGGCTTTTTAGTCTAAGCAACTACATGGCACTGAAATAACATAAATTCAGAACAAATACTTATTACTCAAGTAAAGATTTGATTAGATTAGAAAAGTTTATGTAGTAGTTCCTTTTTTCTAGAAAGAGAAAAAAATAGTGTTGGGTTGCATACCGGTAATATATGGATTACGTGAGCATAATATTTAAAAGCATTTCTAAATGTAGAAAGGTAACATCTTCAGGTTAGAATGTAACTTAAGAATCACGTACTAAATACTAAGAACTCAATTAAAAGTTTTTTTGAGTATGTTGATTTGTCACATGACAAATCCCAAACACCAATATATATTTATTTATTTATTTATTTGTTTGTTTGTTTGTTTGTTTGAAATTTCTAGGTTCTATTTCTCTGTGTTGAAAAAGTTACCTGGTCTCTTTGTGTCTTAGCCAGCTCTGTTTTACACTATGGATAATGTCTGTACCTACCCACCAGGTTGTTACCAGGTTCAAGTAGTAACCTTCAAACAATGCTTGCTTTGTCACTAGGTAGTCCTTTCTGCATGCTTTCAAATACTAGCGTTTCCTAGAATTCCATCCTGGAGCCATTTGAAGAGGCACATCTTTCCCTTCTGTTGACTAACAGCTTGAGTTTCAAATTCACACTTACAACTTCCTAAATGGCATCCCCAGTTGAATATTTTTCAGACATTTCAGTTCATCTTGCCCCTAAGTCATTATCTTAATCCCCATTCCCACAACAAAACTCTTCCCACTCCCATGTATCTCCAAATTCAAATGCAGTGAATAGCACCTAAATCCAATCCATCTGACTGACAATGTAGTGCTGGGAAAATGGAAACTATCCTTTACTTAGCGACAATATTATTTTGACCCCCAGACACAATTCTGCCTCCTGAATGTTGATTCACTCTTACCCCCAACAGCATTCTTCTGTAGCTCTCACTTCTAAACTACTGAAATTATCTCATCCCCTCACTTCTAGTTGATCTCCCATTAGCAGTTCAAACCACCTACCCTTCACATATCATCACAGTAACATTTCCAGAGCACTAACATTATGTCACTCCCTGCCCATGATACACGGATATCCTCCCTTTGTGTAAAGAGACTGTCTCCAAATATTCAGTCCAAGAAATCTTTCAAGAAATTGCCCTGCAATTTCTAGACTCATCCCTTACCACTTTCTCATCCCTAAGGGTCTAGACTCATCCTTTACCACTTTCTCAGTTCACACTCTGCTTTAGACCCACATGAATACTTACCACACCTCCAAACATATATTTCCTCTTTCCAACTTCAGTCCTATCTGCTTTTCTCTCTGGCTTAACTCCCACGGCATATGTATCTGGGAGTCTGAGCACACACATGATCTTCTGTGAAATGATCTCGGATTCTTCCCTTACTTTCACATAGTGAACTGTGATCCCTTTGACTTTTGTTAATACCTTGAGCATAATTCTAATATCGGTCTTCTAAAACTGTGATGTGTTGCTCTACTTTTCCGATCTCCTTCAGGAGATAATGAAGTATTTGCGCTAGGTCTGATTTTCCAACACTTATGGACAGTAGCTAGCACATTCTGGGCGCTGAAGAAATGTTAAATAAAGAAATGAAAAAAAAAAAAGTAAAGATTGCTATGTCCATATATTTAAATACTTTGAATAAGAATAAATCATATTTCATCTTTAAACCTACAACAGAATTTAAATATTTAAAATTTTCCAGTAATATCTCAGTTTCTATTTTTTTACTACATTCTAATGTTTTATGTTTAATTTTCAGTCATTAGTAACATCCTCCTAATAGCTTAATGTGCTTTATCACTTTTACGATCATCATTTTGTTGGATTTACCTTGTCTTCCCAAAACTACCATGTAAAATTTATCTAATTGAAAAATATTTTTAACTTATAAAAAGTAACTACATTCATATTTTATATCCATTGTGTACTAGCTAAATTTTACACATTATTTCCAAAAATCTGTAGCTATTATGATGTTTTACATCATCCTATATGATTGCTTTTTTATTTAAAGTTTTGTTGCTGTTGTCTGTTTCTTTAATCTGGCACTTGTTACATATTTGTTGGATACATGGAAAAATTCTACAGTGAAAAATTTATACATTTGTCTGAAAACAAAAACACCAGAATTGGAGAATATTTCAATTACTTACCAATCTATGTGATTTTATTTTGAATAACTTACTGACATAGATAGAGTCAAGACAAATAAATTCACAGAACTATGTAAAGGTCTGATTTTTGTGTATTAAAGCTGAAAAAACAAAGTTCAGGAGAATTTAAGAAATATCTTCTAAATTTAGTTTCAAACTAGTCTTACCTCTTAAATTTGATTTCCTAAAACCCTATGATGACTAATTTTCATCACACTCCAAATCTAAATAACCAAAAAATCAAGAGTGGGTGATATATACTTTAAAATCTCTAGATTAATTTCTCTATCCCTAGATTAGAGCTAACACTGAAGTAAATACACAATGATAATTCATCAGTGCACTCATTCAATCCACACTGAGCATTTCCTGACTGACAGACTCTGCAAGACACCCAGAATCATAGATGAGTATATCATAGTCACTATATTAAAAAAAAAAAATCACAATTAACAAATTGTGGTTCACTCAAAGGATTATAGGGGCCATGCAGAAAACACAACTAAAGCAAATCAGATAAGGTAAAACCACTAATTCAACATAAAGATACATTTTATGAGTATTTTTAGGGACATAACAGGAAATGGCAGGGGCTCTTGTGAACTGGAGAGTATGTGTCTTTCATATGGAGGCAAATCACTCCTGAGAGCCTACCACGTGTTACTCCCCTAAGAAAATAGGAACCCAGAGCTGCCTGATAACCCAATTTTCAAAGCAAAACTCAAATCCAGATTTTCATATGAAGTCCTTCAGGGTTCAATAGTCATAATCAACTATAAGCACACTAAAAGCAAAACAAAACCCTGTGGGGACCCGTATAGTACAGCTCAGCAAAACACCCATATCAACTAGTTCTGGCCTGCGGATCACCAGATCAAAATCTCTAGGTTGAACTCCAGTCTTAGATTGTAACATAAATCTATTTAGTTATAGGTATTTTTGTTCAGTGCCTCACCAAAATGAGTTTTATAACTTAGCAGGTCCTACTGGAGTTGAGGTAAGGCAAAGAAGGAAAGTCAACTTGCCCCCACTGCACCATCAGAGAGACAGGGATAGGTTTTAAATTAGCTATGAGTTCAATGCTTATTCCTCATCCATGCCTCCCTCCTCTTCCTACTATTTAACTTGCTAGTCAGTCTGCTTCATCCTTTATCTTGCGTTTGCATACACTTTCCAGATAGGAAATGTGAGTAAACATGGATATGCTATTTATAATGAGAATAAAAATTAGTCACCTCTGAAATAGTCTATGATGATAACAGTACATTTTCTGAAGGAGTCTGACAGAAGCTGAGAACTCAAACATAAATAATGTTTTATCTCCCAATCTGGCAAAATATATATAAATAAAGTATTTCTCAGTTTAAGAGCAAATTCTCCTTGGTATACCATTATGTATTATCATATGATGTCTCATGAAATCAATATGCCTTCTTATAGATTCTGATCCGGAGGCAAATTTCAGGAATGTTTCCTTTTCCTCCTTGATAACGTTCACTTAGTGCTCTGCCTCTTTACAACAAATCAATATGAAAAAAAAAAAATCTCCACCATCTAAAATACTATTATCTTTCATATACATATACTATATATGTGTGTTTCTTATATTGAAACATACATATAAGGGAGCACCTGGGTAGCTCAGTCAGTTAAGCATGTGACTCCTGATTTCAGCTGGGGTCATGATCTCAGGGTTTGTGGATTTGAGCCCCTGCGGGGTTCTGCACAGACAGGTTATAGCAGAGACCCTGCTTGGGATTTTCTCTCTCCCTCTCTCTCTGCCCCTCTCTCACTAGTGCTCGCCTGCATTGTCTCAAAATAAATAAACTTAAAAAAAGGTTTCTAAAAAAATATGCATACGATGGACTTAGAGAACTTTGGTAACATTTAAATCTTTGTTGCTTGAGTAATCACTTATATACTTAGACTATTCTGTTGCTTAATAGCCTCCAAATAGTTGTAAACTGCCAGAAGATAGGTAATTCAATTACAGTGGGCAAGATAACTGGCTTGACAAGAGGCAGAAAGAAAATGCAGCAAAAAAAGGGTCTTAAAAGATAATTTTCAAAATAAGAGGCACAAATATGATTATCATGAAGACATAAAATGAACATGTATCAAAGATTTTAATTAGCTTGTTAATTAATGAGGAAATTAACAGATGTTACAACTGATTCAAAAGAGAACTCAAAGTACCAAACCATATATTTATAGTCAGTTAACAATACTGAAATGAATTTTCAAATTGATGCATAACAGCTGATCATTACCTACAGTGAGAATTGCAATGCACAAGAAACAATTTTTGTTTCAATAGACAAGATTTTTTTTTCACATTATTAGAGGGTTTCAACAACTTCACTTCTACCTCTGAAAAGATGTAAAACAGACTAATGAATGGCAGGCAAAGGTGGAGATAACTCAGAAAGGTTAGCTGGTCCAAAATCCATTAACATTCAAAGTCCTTCATGATTTTTTCTTATGGTAATAAAAAGCATTTGCTCATTTCAGAATTAGGTGAAACATTAGACCCAGACATTCAAGAGTTAATATTGCCTTAAACACATTCTCATCTCAATAAGAGATCAGCTCTAGAAATTTCAGTTATATAACTTCAAATTCTTTATCTGTTTTAGTGAAACTCATGATCTCAGAAAGAATATGAAAGAAATGGAATGTGTAACCAGAAGACACAGAATCAATCTTCACTAATTAATCTTCACCAATTAATATAGGTATTTTATGCTTTCCAGTAGATACAGCAGAAGTAAATATATCACATATCTGAAATTCTGATTACAGTAGACAACAACATTGGCAAAGAGAAACTCAATGTGCTGGAGTTTAAAAACAACAACAACAAAAATCTCAGAATATTTGCTCTGAAAAGTTTCATCTGTGATCATGGACAGTTTAATTTTTAACCTCTATGTGCTCAAGGTACTTCACACAAAGTCGTGATCATAGTATCAGCTATGGCTCTCTCGTCATTGTTGTCAGGATAAAATTACCCATACATGCACACAAGCTGTGTACGGTATCTACAAAAGGTACATCTGTTCACTACCAGGTAAATGATCTTTCTAGATGCTTCCCAAAGCAGAAGCTGGAAGGTTGACACCAGAGATGGAGATGTCTATCTACACAAGGCACATCTCTGACCGAAAAGACTTCACAATATGGAGACCCTGATGTTTTGTCTGGATTTGAATCAATTCAAATTAAAAAAAAAAAAAAAAGTTTTTCAAATTCTCTACATAAGAAGGCAATGGATGGAAATTAAACTTCTTGAGACTACACTCTGAGTCTTACAATGGAAACAAAACTGTAAGGCATTTAATGTTTGGGGGCATATAAAGCTAATTACTACAGAATAATTGTAAAAAAACATATCAGATACTCATATTATGTTATTAAACACACAAAGTCTAGCTTTTGGATTTTGTGGTTGCTCTTGCGTCCATTTAGTACACCAATTCTTACGGAGGTCTTGTTACACCATCTCATACCACTTGCAACTGCAAAGCAAGAGAAACACAACCCATGATTTCACGGAGAACAACAAAACCTTTCTGGGTCCAGCTTTATGTTTGGCACAATGAACAAAGGCATTAGTATTAAGACATCCTTTCTCTTAAGAAACGTGCTATTTTCCTAGGAAGGCAACAGACACACACGAGACAGATAACAAAACAAATCAAAAAGTGAACAAAGGCCAGAATCAGTTACAGAAAGAGATCAAGCCACGCCCAAGAAAGGTCTTCATTTAAACATCTAGCCTTATCTGCCAAATCTGGCAGTAACACTTATCGGTTGCCAGGAATTTATAAGAATGATTAATTATGCATTTATATATGCACTAAATAAAGAACATGGGAAGATAAAAATAAGTTCCCCTCAAGAACGTGGAAATAAATAAGGGCCTGCTGAGGCTTAAGTATAAAATCAATACATATGGATCGATGAATATACTTCTGTGAAGTTCTCAGAGCAAAAATGCTTGAAAGTAACACACATATACAAAGAATGTGGGAGTCATAAAGGAGTGGAGGGGAATGGCTATGCAACACTGGAAGACAGAAAAGAGAGAACAGCAAAGGCACAAAATTACCAGTGCTCATCTAAGCACCAACCAGGGAGATTCTTGGTACAAAGACTGACTACTGGGTCTCCTGAGGCAAGACTGCACCATTTGTGAAGGTAGATGTACCAGGCTACCTCTTGCTAAATGCAATAGACAATTAAATTATGTAATTAACAACTTTGTCCTAATTTCCTGCCCAAAAGAACAAACTTGGGATTGCCATAGAGCTTCTCTGATGGCTTCCCAAGAGTGAGAGAAAAATGCCAGAAAAAGCATATGAGTGCCCTGCCCTTTTAAGCTGCATTTTTCACAGGAAGAGTAATTATAATAGGGAACATTTTCTGAGTAATTACTATGTGCCAGACACTGTTCTAAATGCTTTACCTGAATTAACTCTACATCATCATAACAACCCTATAAGCTATGCCCAGTTATTATCCTCATTTTGCAAATGAGGAAACTAAGGCACAGAAGAGTGATGTAATTACTAGAAATTACACAGTTCAAGGAAGCCACTGAGACAGGTTTCAGATCCAGGCAATCTGATTCCCAAGTCTTGGATCTTTCTTAAATACTATACTACACTGCTTCCCACAGTAACTTTTTTTTTTTAATTTTTTTTAATGTTTATTTATTATTGAGAGAGAGAGAGAGGCAGAGACAGAGCGCAAGCAGGGGAGGGGCAGAGAGAGAGGGAGACACAGAATCTGAAGCAGGCTCCAGGCTCCAGGCTCCAAGCTGTCAGCACAGAGCCTGGCGTGGGGCTTGAATTCACAAACTGTGAGATCATGACCTGAGCCAAAGTCAGACGCTTAACCCACTGAGCCACCCAGGTGCCCCTCCCACAGTAACTTATTAATTAACATACTATATTATGCAAAGTACTTCTTTATTAACTGACTTTACACTTTATACAAAAATATTTCTATGAGTTAGATGGGCATAAATCAGCGTCTCTAAATCCCCACCAGTTGGAGACCTTGTAAAGTTTCATTTCTGGGCTTTTCAACGCTAGTTCTAGATAAAGAAACAAATAAATAATCAAATAACCAAAAAAAACACATTTTTAGGTGGCCATTTTCCTCTTTGTGGACACTGATCTTGACATGAATTTTCTTTTTACTTTCCTATGCACAGATTCTCATCTATTTCTATAAAACATATATAAAACCTAACACTTTGTGTGTATGAAATAGGATAATAAATTTTCAAATTAATCAGATTTAGTATTAAAAATACCAATGGGTTCTATAAATAAAATAGTGCTTCCTGATATAACAAATAGTACAGGCAATAAATGCAACAAATTATCATTTAAAAAATTTTATTGTGAAAATCAGGCCAAATAAAAAATAATGTGTTACTCATAAATGCACCATTTTGAAGTACCTAAATGATGTGTAGTCATTATCTTTCCGTTTCCTTAGCAGTGAAATACATCACAGTCTTCTAGCACACATTATGAATTAGTCCTTTTTAAGTTTGTTTTTTTCTTCCCCACAACAAAATAGGCTTTTAGAAAAGGTACCAAATGATAACTCGCTTATTTTACCCTAAAGATGATGTGCTCTTTGCATAGCTAAGGCCAAGGTTAAGAAAACTTTCCTTTACACAATTGTTCTTCATAGGCTCTTTTTCATATTTCAAATGTCATACATCCTCATATCTATTTCCCTTAAAAAAAAAAAAGCAGAAACTTGGCAATATCCATGCACCAGCTCCCAATTTGTTTTTGTGAAAGTGCACAGCCTGGGTAGAGAAATCAAACATCGGGAGGCAGGTAATGTTCTTCCCACCAGCTCCCTGAGCTCCTCATGTAAAAAGGACATGGCACAAGGTTGGACACCTACTATCAGAGGCCCAACAACAGATGGACTGACAAAGAATTAGCACTGCTGCCAAGATCTGGAAATGTCAAAATAAAATAAAATAAAACACTTAAATTGAGGAAAATGGGGGAAAAATGTGTGAAAATGGGAACCTGAAATTAGAACCGATACTGAAGGAAGTAAGATTAAAAATGTGTATTCAGTTGCTGTTAGGAAGAACTCCATTCATGTGTGAATGTTTTAACCGAAAGAATAAAGAAGACTGTTTATTTTTTGATGGTAAAGTTTAAATGACTGTCTCTTCTGTTTACTTAGGAAGCCTATGCTAAGAACAAACAAAGAGGTCTGGCCCATTAAAGAATGTGTCCTTCGATCTTGGCTTCAGAGCAAGGTTATTGTTTGAACAAGTGGTAGAGTTGGGACAGGGCAGAGACGAGGATTAAAATGATGTTTAAGGGACACGTGGGTGGCCCAGTTGGTTAAGCAGCTGACTCTAGGGTTTGGCTCAGGTCATGATCTCGGGGTTTGGGAATGTCAGCTCCATGTTGGGCTCCATGCGGACAGCATGAAGCTTGCTTAGGATTCTCTCTCCCTCCCTCCCTCTTTGCCCCTCCCCTTTGTATGCACACGCCTGTGCTCTCTCTTTCTCACTCTAAATAAATAAACTTTAAAATAAAATGATGTTCAAGAAAGAGGTCTACAATGGAAGACATTTTATGTCAGGTTCACGAATGTTGGAATCATCCTTAAACAACAGAGAAATCACTGCCGTATTCTGAATAGAAAAGCATAATGTACGACACAAAGAAAGTAAATATTAAGACAATTACTCTGTTACATAGTGTAGACTGAAATGAGAAGTGCGGACGCTGGGTGCTGGCCTACCTGAAAAGTCTGCTAGATACTGTGAGGGTGACCCAAACTAAACATCAACTTTAATTTCTGGCTGTGACAAGGGTTCAACCAGCACTCCCAGGTCTGAAAGAAGAGCCCACAGCAATTCAAGTGCTTTATTTATTGGTTTGAACCACAAAGGAATGAGTAGTCCTCACTTAAAGATGACTAAAATTGGGTAAAGGGGGATACGGACTCTGTTTCTTAGTGAATAAACTTTGGCTCTATGAAAGTCTAAAAGAACAAGAAAGTCTGAAATCTTTTTGAAGACTCAGAAGAAAAGTACACCTCTCAAAATGATTTATTAAAGAATCAGAAAAAATAATTAAAAAATGATTTGGCAATTTTGCTACACTTAAAAAATGTTTTTTATGAAACAGAAGGAGAGGATCTGGAAATGAAACTACACCTTCTACAAGGCAATGGGAGAAGGATGAGAAAAGGAAGAATTGAAGTTAAACTGGTAATGCAGTCACAGAACAAACTATTTTGATGTTAGAAAAGAGGAACAGAGGGGCGCCTAGCTGGCTCAGTGGGGTAAGCGTCCGACTTCGGCTCAGGTCATGATCTCGCGGTCTGTGAGTTCGAGCCCCGCGTCGGGCTCTGTGCTGACAGCTCAGAGCCTGCAGCCTGCTTCCAATTGTGTGCCTCCCTCTATTTCTCTGCACTTCCTTCACTCACACTCTGTCTCTCTCTCTTTCAAAAATAAATAAACATTAAAAAAAGTTTTTAAAGAAAGAGCAGCAGAAACATTAACGATTTTGAGAACGTTACAAGAATGCAGCTGAATAGGACATTAAAAAAAGAAAAATGAAGATGAACAATGAAAAAGCATGAAATGAAAGAACTATAAATATTCTATAGACTGAAACCAGGATAAATGGAACAAGTGTAATAATCACAGGCACAGTTGGCAATATTTTTCCAAGCCAAAAAAGGACCAAATCATGAAAATGGGTTCACTGAACTCCAAGAAAAATCAATGCAAAGAGGTATACCTAGATTTCTTGTTTTCAAATTATTACTGTGGCACCCTGTTTTTGAGAAGATACTGAAATACATACTACATTTGCAGCCACAAAATCATATTACCCTTCGGTATCATTAAATACTAATCTTTAACGTATTTTCAGAGAAAAGAAACCTTAAATAACAAACTATAAATAACTAAGTTATAGCTCCTATATGATGAAAGAAATACAATAAACAATATATGAACACACATGGTATACCATTAACTATATAAGATTTCCATGGGGAAAATTACTTGACAACATACTTCAAATAAGAATTCTGCAATGGATAAAATGTATTATAAATGAATTGAATTTACTTTCTTTTTCTAATTTTTTTTTTAACGTTTTTTTTTTTATTTATTTTTGGGACAGAGAGAGACAGAGCATGAACGGGGGAGGGGCAGAGAGAGAGGGAGACACAGAATCAGAAACAGGCTCCAGGCTCCGAGCCATCAGCCCAGAGCCTGACGCGGGGCTTGAACTCACGGACCGCGAGATCGTGACCTGGCTGAAGTCGGACGCTCAACCGACTGCGCCACCCAGGCGCCCCTACTTTCTTTTTCTAAGAATCTTTCCAAATGAAACACCCCAAAGGGCATAAAAGTGTTTACAGCAGTATTATTTATTGAAGAAACTAAATTAGAAGCAACTTAAGGACTCCACAATAAGTGGTCATATACTGACATAAAATTTATGTATCAAAGTTTACAAAGTGCTTGAAGTGCCTGGGGGCTCAGTCATTTAAGTGTTCGACTTCAGCTCAGGTCATAATCTCACAGTTCCTGAGTTCAGCCCCTTGTTGGGCTCTGTGCTGACAGCTCGGAGCCTGGAGCCTGCTTCAGATTCTGTGTTTCCCTCTCTCTCTGCCCCTTCCCCACTCATACTCTGTCTCATTCTCTCAAAATTAAACAAACATTAAAAATATATTAAAAAACTTTTAAAAAAAGCAAAGTTTACAAAATGTTTTTAATACCACAGAAAATGTTTAGCACACAATTCTGTTAGGTGAAAAGACATATATACATTTGTAAACGTGTAGGAAGTAACAAATATGCACAGAGTGTCAGAATAAATGTGAAGAATAAAGAGAATAAGCAATGTTAAGATTAGTTTCTGATTCAGGGATATCAGTTATAATATACTGCCCAGTTTGGTTAAGTAATTTTATGTATTTTCTAAATTTTCCGTATTTTTTCTATTATAACCAGGAAAAATATAGCAATAAAATAATGTCAAATACGGCATTCTGTTGAAGGAGTCTGTGTATGTTAGTATACAAGCTGAAATATATATGACAGAAATACTTAGTTTTGAAATTAGCCTAATAAGGGATATATTTTAATGGATGAAAGAGGTGATGGGGATTAAGGAGTGCACTTGTAGTGATGAGCCTAAGGGTGATTTTTGGTAACTAGTACAACACTGTATGTTAACCAACTGGAATTAAAATAAAAACTTAAAAAATTAATTAAATGTTCTTAGCAAAAAAGAAAAAAAATCATTATAAACCCTATTTTAAGTAGGGACATACAAATCATCCTGTTAGGTACATACATATTAAATATTGATGTTTTTCTAAATAATGTTAATTTCCCTAAATTTCAGGGAGAAATTACACCATAGTGTGAGTTCGTAGTTATTATGTGCTCTATTACACTAACGTTTTTGACACTGAGTCTGGAAGTCTATACACAAGGATGTAATTGAGGTGCACTGACTGAAAAATTCCACGTCATCAAAGAATTTACATCAAAGAATACATTCTATATTCTAAAATACAAAATACTCTTTGTTTTCTGTTTTTTTTTTTAAGCTCATTACTTTTTGAGAGAGAGAGAGACAGAGCACAAGCTGGGGAGACGCAGAGAGAGAATGAGACAGAATCTGAAGCAGGCTAGCTCTCAGCTATCAGCACAGAGCCCGATGCAGGGCTTGAACCCATGAACAGTGAGATCATGACCTTAGCCAAAGTCGGTGCTCAACCGACTGAGCCACTCAGGTAGGTACCCCTATGATACAGAATACTCTTAAACATGACTTTCTTTATAAATTTTTTTAAGGATATATATTAGACGGAAACACATTTTTTCGAATTTGAGTTAGGCAGGAAAAAAAAAAAACATGTTTGGAAGGTAAAGTAAAGGAAGTAAGAATGAACACGGCATGCTGGCATATAAAAAGTTACACCACAGCTCCCTGTCTGCTGATGTTTCCAGCATCTGCTATGAAATACAGCTTCAATAAATATTCCTGAAATCAATGTATTTAGACGTGAATGAATGAATGGTGAGGGAATGAGTAAATGAATAAGAGTGTATAAATGTAAATTCTGTGAATTGTTAAAAAAAAAACAACTTAAAGCATTTTTAGTTCCCTCAACTTATGTTTTGCTTTCCTTGTAAATAGTGTAGTTATTTTAGCTCACATAGACCAAATGAATTTTAAACCTTATATAGGTGGAATAAGGCAAGAAGAGAAGCGGAAATAAATAATTACGTTCTTTGTTTCAATGTTAAACTGATATTCAGGCGAAACTATGTAAAAACCTGTATTTTATAATGTAATATATTGCATTTAACATACTGTAAATCAGTTGTCTTCCAGTCATGAATGTTTAACAAGAAGATGAGACTGTCAGAGAAATACGAAATAATTTAAAGTTATATATGGCATGTTCTGGGTTGGTACATTCTTAATAGGTGGATTTGTTTTGCCTGAAGAGCTCGTGCAAAGGGCAACTGATCCAGGTTAGTCTTTGAAGTCAAAAGAAAGAACAGTGAACGATGTAAAGTCTTGGTCAATTATAGGAAGACACAAAGGTATCATGCAGGAGAACCACTGTCTCATTTTTACTATATAAGTATCACTTTGACACACTATTCTTTATCTCTACGAAGCAGTGTGTTGCACTCTCATCGAGACCCAAATTACTATTCCTACTGAATATATCATGGCTAGAAAACATTTTAGATTCTGGGGCAAAGACTGAAGCATCTGCAAAAGAAACTGAAATACCAGAAACACGCAATACCTTAGTTCAAGAGATGGAGGGAGGAGGCACTTGAGAATGACCCTTAGTTACCAGTTAAAAATGCTTAGATGTGTGGCTTCCCCTAAAAGAGGAAGGAGAACCCAATAGTCTGGGTTTCAAGTCTTCTTTTTAGTTACATGAATTACAACTTTTAAACTAGATCACTTCAGCTAACATAGATAATGTATCCTATTTAATTATTCACTAACTGGGGGCTCCTGGCTGGCTCAGTGGGTTGAGCTTCCAGCACTTGACTTTGGCTCAGGTCATGATCTCACAGTTCATGGGTTCAAGCCCAGTGTTGGGCTCTGTGCTGGCAGTGCAGAGCCTGCTTGGGATTCTTTCTCTCCTCTCTCTGTCCCTCCCCTGCTTGTGCGTTCTCTCTCTCAATAAATAAAGCTTTAAAAAAATATTTTAATTATTCACTAACTGTAAAGCATAAGTAGAGCCCTTCACACAAAAAATTATTTTTTTAATTTTTCAATGTTTTTAATTAATTAATTTATTTATTTATTTATTGAGAAAGAGCACGAGTGGAGCAGGGGCAGAGAGAGAAGGATACACAGAATCAGAAGCAGGCTCCAAGCTCTGAGGTCAGTACAGAGCCTGATGTCACAGAATGCGAAATCATGACCTGAGCTGAAGTAGGCCACTTAACCGACTGAGCCACCCAGGCACCGCCCCCTCCACATCTTCCTTCACACAAAAACTATTAAATAAATGGCACACATCCAAAGAAAATCTTTAATTACTCAGATCCAGTGTTTTGATCTCTAAGTGCTTATGAGATTGATTTCTTTGAAAGAAGCATTAAAAAAAAATTCCATGCTTTATATGTTGTTGCATTTGATTGCATCCCATCTTTCAGGGAGGTGCAAAATTTGCTGACAGAGGATAACACTGAGTGATTTGTCCTAACTAATACCATGTTGACCCTTACATTTAGAAGAGCTAACTAACAGCCTGAAAACACTGGCTAGGGAGTCCTGTATCTAAACTGATTTTCCAATTTACTGGCAATGTGATCTTGGACACGTTTCTCAAAGTTTAAGGCCATCAGTTTCTTCATCTATATAATGGAGGTAAAAATGGTTACTTCTTAAATCTATAATGTGAAAGAAATGAGCAAACATACTGGAAGAACCAAACACACTAGTATAATACAATACGAATTCAGTATAGACCTCCTTCCTTCCTTCCTTCCTTCTTTCCTTCCTTTTGTGCCTTCCTTTTCTCTCTCTCCATTGCCTCCTCTCTCCCACATTCATTTCCTGACATACTTACCAGACTAGAGAACTAAAAACACATTTTGGTATATTCGGAGCAATACCAGCATGCTTTAAAACAAGGTAAGATAATATTACAGTTAAAAATAAAAGGCATCTAATTTTTAGGGTGCTTAATTTTAAGTGATTTTACATACATTATTTTATTTAATTTTCCTATAAAAAGAGAATATACAAAAAGCAAAATTGTAATCTTTATCACGAGATAAGAAAATTAAAATAAAATGTATTTAAGAATCTCTTAAAGACTGCAAGGACTTGTGGTATGTATTGTATAAATTGTTTAGATGGAACTGTAAGCATTCTAGCAAGATAAAATTATAGAAATTAAAATTTTAAATTTTATGTAAAAATAATTTGTCAATTGTATATGTGAATATTTAGCTCAAAAAGCAAAGTGTCTTCTGCGAAGGTAGCTGCCAAATGATGGCAACATTATAAAAGATTTTTAAAAAATACCAGGATCATTCCTTAGGACTAGCTAAGAGTAGCCACTGGAAACAGGATTATTTTCAGAATCACCACCAATATTTTTGAAAAATCTTCTCTTCTTTAAATATGAAGAAGATGTAGAACACACAAACAATATTTGTTGAATACGAAAGAAGTGTTTCATCCTTTATATATCATAAAATTCCATATTTTCTTTCAAAATAGTCATGCCCATCTCTTATACTCATAGAGTAGAAACTATTTCGGCTGTAAGTCTTTTTGAAGCCTGCACAAAAAAAAATCTTTAAATTGGAAAAAGTTATAGCATATTTCTTTGCCTCGTGTTAGAAACACACAATAATGGGGCATCTGGGTGGCTCAGTTGGTCAAGCGTCTGACTTCATCTCAGGTCATGATCTCAGGGTTCTTGAGTTCAGGCCCCACGTCAGGCTCACTGCTGTCAGCACAGAGCCTTCTTGGGATCCTCTGTCCCTTCGCCTTCTGCCACTTCCCTGCTCACATTCATCCTCTCTCTCTCTCACTCTGTCTCAAAAATAAATAAACACTAAAAACACAAACACACACACAATAACTCCTAAGTACCTCTGGTATGAATGAACCATCTGAAAGCCTGAATATATGGGGAAAAGGTACATCTTACTTGTTCCCCAAGATGTTTATGTACAAAAGCAGAAAAACAGAAAGCTAGCTTTAGTCTTTACTGCACCTTCAGACATATCACCTTATTTTTAATTGTTTGCCGTGAAGTCAGTATCACATGTAAAATGCACATACCAAATCTCTGAATCACACTTTACAAAAACTGTTACCACTAACTATTTGACCTGCAAAATTTACTGCCACAAAGCAAGTCAAATTTTAAACATGAATTATTGAAGGTCTATAGAAAGCTGATATTAGTATATAGTAAAATGAGTTATAATTTCCAGGTAATATTCATTCACTAGCTTTGTAGATTATAATGTAAAAATTATAGCTACATGAGCACAATGCAAAAATTTATTATTCTTAAAATGAGTTTGCTCCATTTATCCACACATCTCCCACCTGAAACCCTCTTCACATAGCCAAGTATATTGCATTCTGATTGGGAATGAGGGAGCCATAGAACAGGGCATATCTTTGAATTTGAAAGTAATAACTATGTAAAGCACTAAGTATTAGCCCCTAAGGGCTTTAAGCACAAAAGATTATACCCCTGAGCAGCAAGACAAATGATTCCATTTCAAGCAACAGTGTCTTCACTTGGAAAACAAAAAACAAAACAAAACAAAAAAACAAAACAAATATATTGTATCTGGGGCCATAATTAAGGGACACTTGATGCTGTTTGGGTCCAAGCTTTAATAGTTCAGTCAAAAACTAACTAAACGTGTCTTGTGCCAGAGTGGTGCAGGTAGGTAACCGTACTAAAAACTCTCTAACTTATTGATGCCATTGACAGTAGGGACAATGGTGCCTGGGAAATTTTACGGTGTCTCCACCTTGAAATTTCAAAGACCATTCCTAGAAACTTTTCTCTGGAAGGCATATCAAACTAAGGAGACAGAAATGCTACCTTGCTTTCTGAGTTGACTCATCTTAACCATTCTATCACTCATTGATCATTTACTACCCGCTGGCCACAGGCCAGTTACCACGTTAACTCCTAATGATACACACTCAGATAAGAAAAGGCTTGGTTCAGCTTTAAGAGCCTCACAATTGATGGACTGAGAATGACATTTAAAACTCTGATACAATTTGGTAAGTCCAACAGTTAGGATCTATACAGAGCTCTGCGTATATAGCAGAGACCTACAAATAATTATTCTTGTCTGAATATGAAAACAGCCCTACAGAGAATATCCCTTTGATCTGGGAGCTGAAAAACTACTGGGATTCATGAAAATGAAAGAAGATACGTCAGGTATATACAATGGCAAGAGCAAAGGCATGGACAAGTGAGAACCCTTACAATGTTCTCTGAGCGGACAGTTGTCTTCTAAAAACAACTGTAAACTGTTTCCGGTTGATATCCTTAGCTTCCATCTTGGGCCCTTTTGCCTCCGTGCAGCTCACGCTGCTGTGTAGGTGTAACAACAGAGACAACTATGTAGCATGGCTGGGATTAGAGCAAAGGAAGAGAGGGGCATGATTTGGAGCAAATTTAAAGGGATGTGGAAAGGCTCAGTAGCCATGTAATATTTTTAAAAATTAAAATTCATGTAAAAGGGGTGTCTGGGTGGCTCCATCAGCTAAACGTCCTACTCTTGATTTCAACTCAGGTCACGATTTCACTGGTTCAGGTTTGAACCCCGCATTGGGCTCTGCGCTGACAGCACGGAGCCTGCCTGGGATTCTGTCTCCTTCTCTCTCTGCCCCTCCCCCGTTTGCTCTCGCTTTCAAAATAAACAAAAATAAACTTTAGATAATTATTAAAATTAATGCAAAAAAAAAAACACCTGATGAATAAAATATGAAAGCAGTAAATACAGACAGGTGGTAGTTAATTTGCATTACTGAGCAATGGGAGGAGTCATTCCAATCAGTCCCCCCACCCCCACCCCTGTCTTCTCAGTCTACAAGGGTCCCCCTTCTGGTCCAGTTCAGGCCCTACAATGGCCTAATATTCAGTTTTTATTATAGACATTTTATTAATGTTTTCTACCTGCTTCAAAAAATTGGAAGATATTTTAACAAGCATATACTAAGGTACACATTTTTATTTTTCCTCAGGCCCCATATGACTCCAGAAGATCTGTCCTACACAAATCTATTCCTAGATCTGCTTTGGACTTGCTCTAGGATCTCGGAGGAGTCACTTAGCTCCTGTGAGATGCAATGTTCATATGTACTCATAAATTACGGGTAACAGCAACTGCTCTAACAACAGAGCTATTGTGAGGAAAATACTTTGAGAAGCCTTTACAAATTTAACTTACAGCTCTACTATATCAATTTAACAACCTCTGCTCAATTGCAATTCACAGACATGTCATATGCATGTTCCAAACATCTATTTCCTACTACACTATTAGAAAGAGGCAGGTGTAATGTCCCTTTAGTAGCCTAGGGCCATGAGCATTAAAATGCATGTTTTACTACCAGACTAAAAGTATCTAAAGGTCCTTGACTTAAGAGTCCATAGGCAGTCACATCAAAGATCTTGGGACTTTTTAATTTGAGGGTAAAAGCTAACATCTTAAATTGGGTACCAGGTATTCTCTCGTTAGCTCTAATATCCTGGATGTCACGTGGGCACAATTTCATATTGTCACTGATAAAATACCATATTACAAGTAGGAAGAAAATGGTAAAATTAAGATAGAATCTATGAACAAATGCAAAGGCATTCTGAGCCGTTTTCAGAATCAGCTCTTACGTGCACCTGTAATGTCTATTTTTTTTTTAAGAATCACAGTTACATAAAGAACAAAACTACACCAGGAAATGAGGCTTCAAGGTAAATTCTTTTTCCCTGTCTCTCCATCCCTCCTCCCCTCTCTTCCTCTGTCTCTCAATCATTAGCTCACTCACACAAATGCTGGCTCTTATTTCAGACCCACTAGAAAAAAGCAAATGACCTCAAACAAACACATAAGTGCTCTTAACTAAATTAAATAGGCTTAAGATTACATTTGGCATAATCTTTTATTTATTTATTTTTTTTTACCCTTTTAAGTTTATTTATTCTTGAGAGAGAGAGCGCGCACACATGAGCAGGGGAGGGGCAGAAAGGTAAAAGAGAAGACCAAGCAGGCTCCACGCATAAGCACACCGAGCCCGATTCGGGGCTCAAATTCACGAACTGTGAGAACATGGCCTGAGCCGAGATCAAGAGTCAGATGCTTAACAGGCTGCGTCACCCAGGCGTCCCAAGGCATAATCTTTTCAACAATTCCCTTTACATCACACACACCCTTTTCAGGGCTACCCTTGAACTTTCTTTGCTATACCTCCTTCTTTGCCTTTTCTTACTATATTTGATTAGCTGTTTTTTGTTTTTGTTTTTAATTCAGCTGCAGGCTTTATTATGTGGATGCTTGAATAGTATGGGGTTTTTATTTTGATTTTCCCTATCTACTAAAATTGTGGTCACAATCTTAAGGCACGTAGTAGAACTAAAAGCTTTAACTTCTTTGCCTACACCCCTTGCATACCTCTGTCTACCAATCATTCACTCTTAGTCTTCCTTTGGTCTGTCTTCTATTTTCACCCTACAGCTCTTAGTATCTTAAGAGTCTCCCTGAGTCCCCCAGTTGACAAATTCATCATCCTTTGAGTACTAGACATTTCACCATTACTCTTTCATGAAATTTTTCTTTCCTTCTCTTTCTAATTGCAAATGCACAAGGCTCCCTTGGCTCTCTTTTCATCCTAGTTAATCTTTCACTCTCTATTGGCCCCTCTTCTTTCTATTTTTAACACGAGTGTTCTCCAAGATTTTGTTCTCTTGTTACCCTTTTCCTATCTTGAGCTTATACCTTTCCTGAACTCCAAGATATGAATTTCCTTTTAATTTTTTTTAATTTAATGATTTTTACTTATTTTTGAGATAGACAGAGAGGCAGCAGGAGAGAAGCAGAGAGAGAAGGAGACAGAGAATCCCAAGCAGGCCCCAAACTGTCAGTGCAGAGCCTTATGTGGGACTTGAACTCACATGCCGTAAGATTATGACCAGGGCCGAAGCCAAGAGTTGGACAGTTAACTGAATGAGCCACCCAGCAGCCCCATGAATTTCCCTTTTGATTTGATGTAATTCCCTGCAGGCCTTCTAAACAACTTAGAAACACTGGCATCTAGTTTGACTACTCTTTTTCTTTGGGTCCCACATCCAATAATCTAGAGTCAAATCATAAAGTTTTAACGTTTGTAACTCCAAATGCCTGAGATGCCACTGAAAGAGAATGAAGCGTGGGGATAAAGTCAATTAGATTTGCTTAGGAATACCAGTCCAACTTCTCACTAGCAATATGACTTTAATCACATTACTTATTTATCCAAAGATTATAGTTACAACATCATCTAATAGGTTCCTGTAAAGATTAAAAAAGAAATAAAATGACATTTGGAAAGTTGGATACAGCAGAACATCACTACATACATGGTCCCGTTATTATTATGCCATTTCTCTATATGTAACCTGTTCCTTAAGTGTTACCTACATATTCCTATCTATGTACACAGATACCAGTTATTCAGTCTAGAATATCCTTCATCACACACTACTTAAACCCTACCATCAGTGAATGCCCATTTTATATATTCCTTCCGCGATGAAGGCTTTGCTGATAAACTCCCCTTGTGTACAAGAATAATCCTTCTTCCTTTGAACACAGACAATGCTTTGTACTTCTCTGTAGCCACTTTCTGTCCTTTATCTTTCAGTTGTTGTTTCCTCTATCAATGAGCTCTCTCTCTCCCTACCATATTTTTAAATCCCTCAAAATATCCCTGCTACAAGGCCTTTCCTCACCTAAACCATTACTGAGGTTCCTAATATCCCTTCTACCTTTATTTGAAGTCAAATTTAGTTTATCCTCAAATAAAATGGTAAGTCCTTTGGAGGAACAGTATCATATTTATCTATTTCTTGTCTTCAATGCATACTAATAGCCTCATCCAAGTTGCTCAATAAACCTTTGTTAAATAAGGTTAATGTGAATACCTATAGATTGAGAATGAGTCCAATACGGTTATGGAAAAAATAAAAACTATAGTCTCTACTACCTATTGTGACATTCCATGACAGACAATCAGAAAAGAAACCACATTGGGGTGCCTGGGTGGTTCAGTCTGTTAAGCGTCGGACTTCAGCTCAGGTTATGATCTCACAGCTAGTGGGTTCGAGCCCCACGTCAGACTCTGTGCTAACAGCTCGGAGCCTGGAACCTGCAGATTCTGTGTCTCCTTCTCTCTCTGCCCCTCCCCTACTCATGCTCTGTCTCTCTCGGTCTCTCTCAAGAATAAACATTAAAAATTTTTTTTTAAAAAGAAACCACATTAACAAAATAAAAAGGAATTAAATTTCTCCTATATTTTCCCTAGGAACCAAGATATTTTCTACAAAAGACTTCTGAGGAAAAAAAAAAGTCAGATACAACTTTCCCAAAATGATGCATGATTTTTTTTATTTTTTTTTTGATGCATGATTTTTTATAAGAAAATTATCACTCATTTCTTCATTCTTGCTTCTTTTTAGCCAAGTCTCTGACATATGAGATTTATCCATCTAATCCTTGCTATACTGTATAACAAGGATTTCTATACAATCCTATACTGTATTGAAATCATTGTGCAACACAGACCGTATTCGTGACTTAATTATATACATTTGCTCCTGTGCTTAGGTAGCATCCCTACTTTATTTTCTAGTTTTTATATCATAAGAATTTAAAGCCTCTTGTCCCAAACTGGCTGATTCCATTTGCATTACAGAAAAATGTGCTGAGTGCTATACCACATGTAACACACACACACACACACACACACACATACACACAAACACACACACACAAATCCTTGTCTTCTAATACCCTTGGTTACAGTTTTACTTTGAATAAGCAAATGTTTCATACATCTGAGGATAATAATGTTCCAAATGGTCTCTGTTGACCAGATATAATGAAAATATGTTTCGAATTAAGGCTGTATTTCTCTTCCTTCCTAATGTGTATATCTCTAGGTGTTATAATGTTCTTTCAGTTGCTCTGGCAACAGGTCTCTTTAATGTTCAGTTTTTGTTTTTTCTTTTTGCTATTATCTGCAGGGTTGTAATGCTCCAGGCTTCAGAAGTACTAGCCATATATCCTTAGCTTCAGGCCATGCTTTGTTCCTGTAAATCAATTCCAATAACCTGGCTTTTGCACTATTTCTTATGAAACATCCATCAAGAAAAATTATTTCAAAATTGGAAATAGGTAAAATCAATTATTGCATGTTCTTTTAGAGCAGTACTGGTATGCATCTTTGGTTCGCTTTCTATTGACTAGGCTCTTTTATAACTTGGTAGGGCTAGAGGTTATCTTGCAGAAAATTTGTATCAATTGAAACGATCCTTACCTGAGAGAAATGTAAATGATTCATGTCTATGATAATGTAACTAATGTTAGCCAGGAGAGATGCAATTGGTTTTAGTCTAATAAATAATGTAAGTCCAATTATTATAAAGTATTGCTCTGTAGGATATTCTCCATCTTTACATCTATTAGAAACATTTCAGCATTCATAACAGATTAAATAAACTCTGTCCTCCCAAATATCTTTGAACCCAGTTTTGACATTTTACTAGTTACTTTGTTAATTAATGAATTGAAAAATATTTAACATGTGTTTATTTTATATGACATGAGAGCCATGTTATGAACATTGTGGAAATTAAATTTAGGAATCCAAACTTATATCACAGTTTTAATACCATAAAAATCATAATGTGAATTAACATCTGTTCTACCCTTACTATGTGACAGGCTTACTCTGTGTGTTGTCTCTAATTCATTCTATTTCTCTATAAGGCTGTTACTCTGTAAGACTGTCACCATTATTATTACAGTGATTTAGAGATGAGAGAATTGAGACACAATGAGTGTAGTTTGTTGAAGTTTATACATCTCTATCTGAAGCCAGAATCACTTTATTTGATTCTGTATACTGCCTATAAGTAACTGTTTTTCTGAATTCATACCTTCCTACCAAATGGACTTTTTTTGGGGGGAGGGGGGTGGGACTGTTATCTTGTCTTGATTGCTTTCCTTCTAAGATTCACTGCCAAATGCTGTTAATATCCCACTGCCTCTTAAGCAATGCCTAATGTCTAATCTGGAAGGTGACCCTCAAACCTTATAAAACATCTCAGCACAATGGTTCTCAAATGTTAATAAGTATCAGAACTTGCTTGGTAAAATACTGATTTTTGTCCCATCTCCCAAGTTTCTGCTTCAGTAGGTGTGGGTGGGAAAAAAGAATTTGCAACTTTTAAAAAAATTCCCAATTGCTGATTTGGAGACCACTCTTTGAAAACCACTGTCCTAGTACATACAGATCTTCCTTGACCTGTAATGGAGTTACCTCTGGATAAACCCATCATATATTGAAAACATCTTAAGTCAAAAGCCACACTTAATACATGCATCCTACTGAACATTAGAGCTTAACCTCCTTTTAAAAAAAAATAAACATTTAAAAAATTTTGTTAACTTTATTTATTTTGAGAGAGAGTGGGGAAGGGGCAGAGAGACAGAGAATCCCAAGCAGGCTCCATGTTTTCAGCTCAGAGCCCAACTCAACCTCACGAACTGTGAGATCATGACCTGAGCTGATACCAAAGTCAGATGTTTAACCAACTGAGCCACCCAGATGCCCCAATAAACATTTTTTTTTAAAAGAATGCTTATATTAACCTACAGTTAGGAAAATCATCTCACACAAAACCTATTTCAAAATAAAGTATTTAATATCTCCTCTAACTTATGAATACTGTACTGAAAATGAAAACGAGAATGGTTGTATGGGTACAGGTGTCTATAAGTGTATCAGTTGTTTACTCTCCAGATTGTGTGGCTGACTGGAAGCTGCAGCTCAATGTCATTGCCTGACATCAACAGAAAGTATTGTGCCACATATTGCTAGCAAAGAAAAAGATCAAAATCCAACATTAAAATTTCTACTGAATGCGTATCACTTCTGCACCATGGCAAAATCAAAAAATCAAAAGTTGAGCCGTCAAACCTTTCTAAGTTGGGGACCCTTTCTACTGCTAACTCTCCTGCAGGTTAAATGCTAAATGACTTAGGTTAGACAATCATCTATTTCTTGATCATTACATTTTTTATTGCTCACCTGCTATCCGTGGATGAGTCTCACCTCTCCTCTTCATTCTTTTGTCCCCATAGAAACACTTGTCCTCACATGTGATGTTAAAACCATAGATGTAGATATTATGAAATGCACTGAGGTTGGGGGTGGGGGGGCAATGACATTAGGCACAAGGATTGATTTTCTTAAAGGCTCCAGGACACAGGCCCATTTGTCACACCTGCCTTAATCTGAATATAGGACAGTTAACATTTTGGGGGATGAAGGAGTAGGAAGTTCTCTGAGATATCAACTCTCCATTGTCACAATGGCTGCAAATTATTACCCTTGACACAGAATCTAATTACACTCTTCTGCTGACACTTCTGTTGTAATTGTTTCCATTCTCTCCCCTACTGCTTCCTAGCTCCAAGGCTGCTTCTTCATGGCCAAGTAACTTTATGGACACTGTGTCCTTTTTTCAAAGTTACTTCCTGGTGTGGCAATGATGATTTATGAGGTCAATGAACTATTGGTTAAACACTAATAAGAAAATGAAAGTAAACAGATCTGACATTCAACATTCTGATGTGTTTCCACTAGTGTTGAAAAAAGGGAGACAGAAAAATGCTTATTTTGAAAAAAAGCAAAAATATAAAAGTGAAGAAATGTTGCTTATTACTTATGGAAAAACTTTATTCATAACTTATTGAAAAATGTATTTCAACGGTTAAGTGAACCTGTGTATTCAAACCATACCAAGTTGCTTGGTTGCATTACACTTAATGTGTCATTCTTGACAGAAGCCTGGTGTGCAAATGTGTTTTTATTTTTTTATTCTTGTTTTAAAAATTTTTTTAATGTGTATTTATTTTTGAGAGAGAGAGTGAGAGACAGAGTGTGAGCAGGGGAGGGGCAGAGAGAGAGAGGGAGGCAGAATTTGAAGCAAGCTCCAGGCTGTGAGCTGTCAGCACAGAGTCAGATGAGGGGCTTGAACTCACAGACCACAAGATCTGACCTGAGCCTAAGTCGGATGCTTAACCGACTGAGTCAACCAGAAGCCCCACAAATATGCTTTTAAAAAGCAGCTTCTGCCATATCATTTTTTTAATTAGGAGATTTTTCAACTACTCAGCCTATTAGCACATCATAAGGCCAAAGTATATGATGTTATAAGTGCTAATATATTCAAATAGAAGCTAGTTTGGAAGTTTTTGTTTGTTTGTTTGTTTGTTTGTTTTTTACTGAAATAAGAGTTTCAACTATGTCTTGTAAGCTAGATAACTGGATTTAATGGACATGGCAAAGTGCACTCTGCTTGTTTCTGATGGCTAACAGGAAGGAATTAACAGTGGGATTGGTCAGGATTACACCAAAGGGAAAGCAAATAGCTACTTTTTAAGTCCTACCACCACTCATACCATTTATAAATAGGAGATCAATTGTGCCTTGTTTTATAGTCAAGAAAAATGAAATGGTACATCCTGGAGCCTCAGTTTCCTCTGGCTTTTCTCACGATATCCCTCCCCAAAATCATCCAGAAAAATCTAAAGTGGCAACTATTGAAATGATGCCTCATTGTTTATTCCCATTTAAAAACTCTATCACTTATAATTCACCAATTATAAGTCATTTTTAATCTACAAGTTACCTTATAAAAATGATACTTTTTATTGGGACCATTGAGGGATAAAGTGCATATTAATTACCATCAAATAATGTTGGTTCTCAACCATGTGGTAGAATGCGGTTTAAATTTCAAGTAAACATACTTGTAAGTGGAAGCATATAGGTGTCAGACAGGACTTTTTTTTTAAATAATAGCTTCACTGATATTCATATATCATAAACTCACCTATTTAAAGTATACAATTTAATGGTTTTCAGTATATCTGCAGATATGTACAAAGATCACCACTATGAATTTTAGAGTATTTTCATTACTTCAAAAAGAAATACCCTTTAGTTACCATTTCTGTTTTGTCTATTCCCTATCCTACCTAAGTCTAAGTGATCACTAATCTACTTTCTATCTTTTTAGATTTGATGATAGTAAATGTCACATACATGAAATCACACAGTATGTGGCCTTTTGTTACTAGTTTCATTCACTTAGCATGATGCATTAAAGCTTCATTCACATTTTAGCATGTATGAGTACTTTATTCATTTTTATGGCTGAATAAAATCCCATTGTATGGATACACACCTTTTGCTTAACTATTAATCCAGTGGTAGACATCTGGATTGTTTCCACCTTTGGCCATTGTACATAGCGCTGCTACAAACATTCATGAACAAATATATGTACGGACATATATACCTAAGAGGTACGGACATACCTCTTAGGTATATATGTAGGACTGGAAGTGCTAGGTCATATGGTGACTCTATGTTTAATCATTTGAATAACTGCCAGACTGTCTTCCAAATCTGATGCAACACTGTCTGCTTGCACTAGAAGTATATCAGGGATTGGTTCACCTTCTCCACATCCTCGATAACAGTTGTTATTTTCGAACTGATTTTGACCATCTCAGTAGTACCTTATTGTGGTTTTAACTGCATTTCCCTGAAAATTGATGATATCAAGCATGTGTTTATTGGACATTTGTACATTTTCTTTGGAGAAATGTCTATTTAGACCTTTTGCCCCCCCCCCCTTTTTAAGTGGGTTGTCTTACCATTGAGTTTTAAGAGTGTTTTATACATTCTGGATACAAGTCTCTCATCAGATATATGCTTTGCAAAGATTTTCTTCCATTCTGTGAATTGTCTTTTCACACGCTTGATAATGTGATTTGAATCCTAGAAGTTTTAAAAATGTTTATGAAGTACATTTTTTTTTTCTTCTGTTGCTTGTGCTTTTGGGGTCAGATCTATGAATCCATTGCCAAATCTGACTTACCCCTATGTTTTCTCTAAAGATTTTTACAGTTATTAGCTCTTACACTACATTTAGGTCTTTGACTCACTTTAAGCAAATTTTTCTTTATAGTTGTGAAGTGAGGGTCCAATTCCATTCCCTTTGAATGCGAATATCCAGTCGTCCCAGTAGCATTTGATGAAAAGATTATTTTTTCCCTACTGAATTGTCTTGGCACCCTTGTCAAATATGAGTTGACCAGAGACAGAGGGGTTTATTTCTGGAGGCTTTTTTTTTTAATGTTTATATATTTATTTTTGAGGGGGTAGGGAGAGAGAGAGAGAGAGAGCAACAGAGCGCAAGTGAGCATACAGGAGAGGGGCAGAGAGAGAAAATCCCAAGCAGGCTCCGTGCTCAGCACAGAGCCTGACACAGGGCTCGATCTCACGAATCAGCAGATCATGACCTGAACCAAAACCAAGAGTCAGACACTTAACCAACTGGGCCACCCAGGCACTCTTGGATTCTTAATTAAATACTACTGATCTATTTATGTATCATGTGAAGTACAACACTGTCTTGATTATTGTTAGTTTGCATGAAGTTTGAAATTAGGAAGTATGAATCCTTTAATATTTCTCTTCTTTTTCAAGGTTTGTCTATTTCAGGTGCCTTGCAATTCCCTATGAATCATATGATCATCTTATCCACTTTCACAAAAAAGCCAACAGGAATTCTGACAGGGAGTGCACTGAATATTGGAGAGTGTCACCACTGAGACAGGGAAACTAAAGGGACTTCATGACTGTTTTGCTGCCTCTATTCTTGCTAGGACCTACACATGCCTTATGGTACAGATAATACATGTCCTCCGTATAAAGGTCAAGGAGTTAATGATTTCTTTAGAGTTTTCCAACACAACAGATAACATCCAAGGAAGGAGCTGGTTGTTAGACCACTGACTGACTCACCAGAACTCCTAGCTCCAGGGCTAGTCACTTCCAGAAAAGTGACTTAGGGAGATACTTAAACACTCTGTTCCTGGATGCCTAAGGACACATGTGCACTGAACCACAATCCTCAACCCCAGACCCCAACTAAAGATAACACGCATTCTCCTCCTCTTTTTTGTCTCCCAGATACTCCATCTGTATCTGGCCTGTTGTCAATAAACTCTGCTCTTACTTCCTCTCAGCTCAGAGTTTGATTTCTACCCTGCATGAACCACGGGCCTTTTTGGCTGCTCCTGTGGGACTCCTTCTGGCTCCTCGATCCTCGGCTGCCTACATTACCATCTTAACAAAATTAAATATTAAATGGAATCAAATTTAATTTCATTCCATTAAATGAAATGTTCCATTTGTTTAAAACTTCTTTCATGTCTTTCAACACAGTCCTTTTAGTTTTTAAGTTTAAGTTTGGCATTTTTTTTTGGTTACATTTATTCCTAAGTGATGTGGAGAACAAAGGCAAAAGAAAAAAAAGAAAAAAAAACTTTCTTATAACTTGCAGCCTACTGACAAGTACTTGGGAAGGGCAGGGTAACCTTCTTCCAATAACTCAAATGCCTTGATGATAATACTTTGCTACAGGCAAAAGGCAAACTTAGCTTGACACCATCCTCCAGGATCCACTGAGTCTTCTTTAACATATAAAAACCCATCTGGAAACTTCCTTTATCTCTGTGTCCCCAAAAGATATATGTTAGCCATCATCCTCCAAGCATATGAGCCACTGATATACGTCTAAAGGGTCTCATGACTAAGGTTTTATTAGACAGAAGTAAATGATCCTAATCCTAACAACAACCAGCCTCTCAAGGTCTTGGAAACCTTGTTTCTAAATTCCTTAGAGACTTACACTATCCCTAACCCACTCCCAACTTGAAAGTTACGTTATCTATCATTCCTCACAAGCCCAGCTCAGCTCTTTCTGACCACGGGTCCTGTTCCTGTACTTAAAAAAAAAAAAAAAAAAAAGTCACCTTTTTGCATCGAGGACATCTCACGAGGTCTTTCTTGACCATTTGCTCCCAGACTCCAACATTTCACATCACTAAGTACTGTATTCTTTTTGATGTTACTATGAAAATACGATTGTTTGTCTTTCTTTTTCAGATTGTTCGTTGCAAGTGTACAGAAATACAATTGATTTTTATATATTGATCCTGCAACCCTATTAGTTCTAATAGCTTTTAGTGTCCTTGAGGATATTTTATATACAAGATCATGTTTTACATACAAGATGCTAGGTCATAATTTCCTGTTTCTTTGCATGTCTCATAATTTCGTTAGAAACTGTATCTTTTAGATAATGTAGTTTAGCACATCTGAGTAATGGTCTCCTTCTGGGGTTTATTATTATTTACTTGTGTAGGGACTGGCTGGATCATTTTCATGAAATCTGTTCTCCCGCTTGTCCCAACCTGCATTGTGAAGCTCTGATGTTGCTCTTCGGGGATCACTACAGTGAGAATACTGACAGTCACCCTGGGTGACTGATTTGGGCAGGGCTCTCCCAAATTGTCTCCTCCCCCTAGAACATAGCAAGCTGTTAAACTTCACTAACTGCCAGCTGACTCTTCCATTATTTTCAACTGGGACATCAATTGTTTTGCAGACTAATCTAATCAAGTTCAGGTTTCTTTCAAGGAAGAGTTCCCAAGGTCAGTGTTGCAAATGTGTTTTGACTTCAGGAAGTTTCCTCCCACCTGTCATTTCCCTCCTGCAGGCTCCCAGGTCTCCTAGGCTGCCTTTTCCCTGTGCCACAATCTGCAGCGAGGTGAGGAGGGCCCCAGTCTTCTCAGTGGTAACCCTGTCCCAGGAGTGGGGGCTGGTGATCAAAAAGGAGCCACCACCACTCAGACACACTGGCCTGGAACTTAATTTCAATAAAAGGTAGCTGGGGGCAGGATGAGAAATGTCCTTACAGACAGCCCTCTAACTGGAAGCCCCAGGCAGAGGGAACCCTGTGTGCTAGGCTGTACTGTCACCAGCAAGAGCCCAAGACCTGACCTTTACTGTCAATCTACATGTAACCCCGACCTGTGTCCCACATTTTCTTTAAAGCCTTCTTTCTAATATGTCTCTTAACTCAGGCAAAGACCCCATAGGGAGAACATCTGAGACGGAAACCACAACTACCCCTCAAGTAATAGCAACTGCCCTGATGAAGAGCTCCAGAGACACAGACCACCCAAGACCAGTTTGAGCTTAACCACCAACTCTCACCTGCACAGAGGGACCATGGAGTGACCGACAGTGACCTTATCTCATTATAATGCTAAATTCTCTGCCCAAGTTGAAGCACAAGCCTCATTAACATAACATAAATGTGCCTATAGGCATGTTTCCTTAGGGCTCCATGTGACACATTATGCCCAGTCTACAAAAGATGGCAAGGCTCCCCTATCTAAATATTCATCCTAACTCCAAATAAAAGGAACCCGTTCACCCTTGCTCAGGAGTCACAACTTCAGAAGTTATTTCCAGTGAGCTCCTCATTTGCTGCACATGGAGTTTCCTTTGCCTGACAACTCAACCTGGTGGTGTAGGTCCTATCTAGAACTCACCAAGGAGCGACCTCATGTCAGCTTGGCTAGAGTACCAGTACCCAGGAGAATTTCCATCTCTTTGGGTATGGAGAGGGGACGAAGGTGGAGGGTCTTGGTTCAAATACCACAGACTCTCTCAGCTCATATCATGATTAAGATTTCTAAAACAATGCTTCATTATTCGCTGAATGTCTGTAAGGCCATTTCCAGAAACTTTAAATGGTTGTTTTTCATAATTTTCACCAGTTGCACTGAGTTACAAACCCTCAGAACTCGATTTGCCAGAAGTGGAAGTCTAGGAGCTTTGTTTTTAATAAGCTTGAGTTCCACATCTTTTACCAACTGGAAGTTTTTTGGTTTTTGTTTTACCAGAATTGCAAGCAGTTGCATTATATGGGAGAAAATTATGTGCATACCGAGAGAGAAGTTACTTTCACCTTAGGCCATTAGGAAACGCTTAGCAGAGCCTAAAACATAGAGTAAGCATTTAACATTGTGTGTGTGTGCCTGTGTGTGTGTGTGTGTATGTGTGTGTGTGTACGCGTCTAGGTGTTGGATCAGGTGGCAGTAATAGAAATGAGACCTTGATAGCACACATGAAAAGATCTGTGATATACCAAAACCGAAGTAATTACAAAATGAATAATAACATGATTGTTTTCTTATTGATAATTTCCTTTTCAACAGTTTTTTAGCCTCTACAACATTAATAGTCTTCTTTCTCTTTAACAGATATAACTCACATCATTAGTTCTGTGGTTTTCTTTGCATTCTACTAACTTCCAGGAAGAAGAGGCAGAAATGCATACACAAGTAAACTACTAGACAATTTGGCAATTTATTGACACAGTAAATTCTTATTCCAAAATTGTATTCTTTCAGCGGTAATTATTAAACTTATCCCTGAAATATAATTTATTTCAATAATTTGATGTCCATGAAGAGAGCCAATCATTCATTATAAGCTATACTTTGCTTCCTTCTATGTTTCTAGCATGTATCTACAGACGCAGAAATCTACAATGCAGCGCCAATCACGTAATAAATGGAGTAGCATATTTATTTACCATGAATTCTCGTTTCTCCTGCATACTTACAACTCTTAACATTTACTTGGAAGGACAATTTTGAGTGGTTTTTGGACTGAGAATATCTTTTAACTAGGAAACTTAACTTCTCTGAAACGTCAGAGCTTTTAATGACAAATATGATGACAAACACAATGATTATTTTTTCCTTAAAAATTATAACTGATAATTTTATCACTGTTGCTTTGAAAAATGTATCAAAATCACAAGTATCATGATGTTCAGAAATATATCAAAACCACAAAAACCCTGATGTTCAAGGTACCTTAAAGGATAAAAGAAAAAAAAAAATAAAGCATCTTTCAAAAACACGAATGACCTAGGTGGGTATGAGGTCTGTATAAATTTTATGTCAAAAAAAAGGAAGACACAGAAATATCACATAATAAGTGTATATGTGAAGTAAGCCTGCAGTTTCTTGCTTCAAAGTAACTAAAAAAGTCCTGCTGTTTCACCTCCAGCCAATACTCCACAGGCTGTTAAAGGCTACACTTTAAAATGGCTTATATTATCAGAGCAGCAAAGTCTATATTTTAGTATGGTGTATTAAAAACTCTTCCATATTAATGCATCAGCTTAACTTCCAGTTATTTGTTTTAATAGGAAAAGAACACATGGCTAAAAAAATCCAAAAATCACAACTAAATGACCAACTTCTACAATTCAAATCTTAAAAAGAAAAAAAATCTACAAACAGCATCATTTTATTTCTACTCCCATTGCCCTAGAAAATCTTAACCTATAATACAAGTCATTCTAGAAGTATAAAACATAAAAATGGGGCAGCCAAAGGCATGAAGCTCCAATATAATATTTAATCAAGTGTCCATTCTATCATTCAAGAATGTTATGACAATATTAAATTCTACTTTCTGAAAACAGTTTCAACTTCAATTCTTACAATTACATTAAAAATTTTATTTTTTTTAATGTTTTATTTATTTTTGAGACAGGGAGAGACAGCATGAATGGGAGAGGGTCAGAGAAAGAGGGAGACACAGAATCTGAAACAGGCTCCAGGCTCTGAGCTGTCAGCACAGAGCCTGACACGGGGCTCGAACTAACCGACCGCGAGATCATGACCTGAGCCGAAGTCGGATGCTTAACCGACTGAGCCACCCCGGCGCCCCCCCAGTTTTTTTTAATGTTTGTTTATTTTTCAGAGAGAGAAAGAGACAGCGTGAACAGGGGAGGGCAGAGAGAGAGGGAGACACAGAATCCGAAGCAGGCTCCAGGCTTCAAGCTGTCAGTACACAGACTGATGTAGGGCTCAAACTCATGAGCCATGAGATCATGACCTAAGCCAAAGCTGGACACTTAATTGACTGAGCTACCCAGGCACCCCTTACAATTACATCTTCTAACAATACAAAAATACTACGGGTTTTGGTCTACGTTTATCATGACATACCACCAGATTGGATCAGGATGCATCTCCAAATAACAACATATGAGTACCAGTAAGGGCTTCCAAAAATGTGTTTGTTTAATAGAGACAGAAAAGACAAAAAAAAAAAAAAAAAGTTCCATCTTCTGCTGGAACTCAGATTTTTAATTATTAAAGTCAAATTCATTTTACAGCACGAACACTGCCACATTCTATGGTGCTACAGATGAATTTGAATTGGAAGCTTTATCAAAACATCTGTTTGTTCTTGAAGATGCACTAGCTTTCTTTTGAGAGGAATTTAGACAAGGTTAGTGACACTATTTCAAAAATTAATAGAGCATATGACTGCATTTATTTCAAATAGAAAGCATGAATACTAACTCCTGTATTTTCAAGCTTCTTTCTACTCTTGCATGCTGATAAAATACATCATGTGAATCACAGTATTCATTATTATTCTTGACAAAAATTGTTTGTATTAAAGTGTACAATGTGATGTTTCCATATATGTAGACATTGTGAAATTATTAATACAATCAAACTAACACAGCCATCACATCAAAAAATTGCTCTTCTTTTTTTCATGGTAAGGACACTGAGATCTACTCTTCTAGCAAATTTAAGTATACATTATTATTAACTATAGTCACCAAGCTATACATTAGGTCTCCAGAACTCACTAATCCTATTACTGAAAATTTGTACGGTTTGATCAATATCTGACATTTTCTCCCATCCCCTAGCCTGCGGTGACTACTACTCTACTTTTTATTACTATGAATTCACTTTTTCTTTTTTTTTAAGATTCCACATATAATCGGGATCATGCAATATTTGTCTTTCTGTGTCCAGCTTATTTCTCTTAACCACTGTGTCCTCTAGGCTCATCCATGTTGCTGCAAATAGCAAGATTTCCTTCTTTTTTAAGGTTGAACCCATTCTGTTTATATACACCACATTTTCTTTACCTATTCATCTATGTATGGATAAGGTTGTTTCCTTATCTTAGCTGCTGTGAATCATGTTGCAATGAACATGGGAGTGCAGATTATCTCTTGGAGATACTGATTTCATTTTCTTTGGACATGTACCATTTGCTAGATCAAATGGTAGTTCTATTTTATTTTTTTGAGGAACTTCCATATAGTTTTCCCAAATGACTGTACCAACTTACATTCCTACCAATAGTGTCCAAGGGTTCCCCTTTCTCCACATCCTCACCAATACTTGTTATCTTTTGATTTTTGATATTAGCATCCAAACAGGTGTGAGGTGTCTCTTTATAGTTCTGATTTTCATTTCCCTGGTCATTCATGATGATAATCATCTTTTCTTACACCTGTTGGTCATTGTATGTCTTCTTTGGATAAATGTCTATTCAGATCCTTTGCCCATTTTTTAATCGGGCTATTTGGTTTTTTGCTGTTGAACTGTGTAAGTTCCTTATGTGTTTTGGAAATTAACCCTTTCTCAGATAAATGACTTGCAAATCTTTTCTCCTATTCCATCCATTGCCTTTTCCCTTTGCTGATGCTTCCCTCTGCTGTGTTGCTGATGGTCCCCTTTACTGTACAGAAATGCTTTAGTTTGATGAAGTTCCACTTGTTTATTTTGCGTTTGTTCCCTGTGCTTTTGGTGTCAACTCCAAGGCTTTAGGCCTTATACTTAAGTCTTAAATCCATTTTGAGTTGACATTTATATATGGTTTAATATAAGGGTCCAATAACATTCTTTTGCATGTGGCAGTCCAGTTTTCCCAGCATCACTTATTGAGGAGACTACCCTTCTGCCACAGTATATTCCTGTCAAAAGTTAGTTGACCATATATGCATGGGTTTATTTCTAGGCTCTCTATTCTCTGTTCCATTCCTTTATGTGTCTGTTTTTATGCCAGTACTAATGTTTTTATTACTATAGCTATGTAATATACTTTGAAGTCAGGAACTGTGATGCTTCCATGTGCAGCTTGCTCAAGACTGCTATTTGGGGTCTTTTGCAGTTTCATACAAATTTTAGGACTGTTTCTTTCTATTTCTGTAAAAAATACCATTGGGATCTTGATAGAGATTGCATTGTACCTGTAGACTGCTTTGGGTAGAATGAACATGTTAACAACATTAGTACTTCTAATCCCTGAACACAAGACACCTTCCCATTTCTGTCTTCTTTCACTCACCAATGTTTTATAGTTTTTAAGCATACAGATCTTTCAACTCCTTGGTTTAATTTTTTCCTAAGTATTTTATTCATTTTGCTGTTACTGTGAGATTGTTTCCTTGATGTCTTTTTCAGATAGTTCACGGCTAGTGTACAGAAATGACTGACATGAGTCACATTTGTATCTCTGCTTTGATAAATATGTATTGGGTGTTTCTCCAAGCCTATAAATTCAAAATGACTACAACTTGAATAATTAAGTGATCTCTTAAAATAATATCCCAGGTCTTCCCTTCTCGAAAACTTAGGGAAGTATAAGTGAATTTTGCACTATTTATAAACTTGGGCTCTTGGCAGATGATCTAATCTATTCACTTCATAAACAAGGAAACTAAAAGAGGGTAAGGAAATGACTTGTTGAACAGATGACAGAGCACCCAAAGCAGAAATGATGACAGTAACTGCCTTTCTCTGCCATGCTCCATCCTTTCAAATTACTTCTTTCTTTAAAGCAGATAAACAGGATACTAGTGGCATTTAGGCCTGGATAATCTGTTGTACAGGGACTGTTCTGTGCACTGTAGAATGTTTAGCAGGATCCCTGACCTCAACCCACTAAATGCCAGTAGCATCCTTTTCCCAGTTATGACAACCAAAAGTGTCTCCAGAAACTATCAAATAACCTCTGGAGGACAAAAACCTCCCTCCAATAACAACCACTGCTTTAAAATTAATGATACTGAATGGGGCGCCTCAGTGGCTGAGTTGGTTAAGCATCAGAATCCCGATCTTGGCTCAGGTCATGATCACATGGTTTCTTGAGTTCGAGCCCTGTGTAGGGCTCTGCTCTGACAGTGCGTAAACTGCTTGGATTCTCCTTCTCTCTTTCTCAGCTCCTCCCCCACTCACACACACTCTTTCTCTCAAAATAAATATACATTAAAAATAAAAAAAATAAATTAATGATGTCGAAAATAATTTTTAAAAAGAAATTAATGATGCTGATGTTCTGGAAAAAGCCTTAAGACACTAAAAGTAGTCAAGAAATAAAAAAGAATATATGTGAATGTGATTTCCTTTGACCTTCAGCATATATAAACTCCTTGAATATAGAACTGTAACTGACTGAGTTTTGTTTCTTCCATGTGGGAGCATATTGGGACACAGAGTAAATAAAATGGTTTGAAATGAAGGTATTTCAAAATTGTTAAAGGGAAAAATGTGTTGGATATTTGATTATGTGTACCTTCTTGCATGCCAAAAAAGCATAAAAACTGCCAAGAGATTACATTTAAAAGTCATATGGCAATTTCTTACATAAGTGTGAAAGTGGTAAATTAACAGAGAACAGAAGTGGTGTTTGTTTCTCTTTGATGCATCATTTGAATTGCCCTCGATTTTCATTTACATCCCATAGACCAGGCTTTCTGCATCTATGGAGCCCCAAAAACTTCTGATGTGACTAGGGTGGACAAGACCGTCTGAGCAAAACCAGCTGCAAATGCTCGATGCGTACATATCCATTTTTAGTTAATGATTTTATTTTTAATTCCAGAATTGAAAGTGGAATCTTGCTTTCTTCACAGGAAGCACAGAAAATAGGCTTAAATAAACTCCATTATTGTTTTTTTTTCCACCTTTTATCTTTGTATCCTGAGTATCCCTAAAACATTCAAGTGGAAGAATTTTGAGTAAAATAATAAATTATTTCAAATTGAAGGGATTGTGGTAACTACGAACTCGAGATCTGAGTGGTTGAATAGCTAACACCTTCCATACAGCAGATGATCAGTAAAGCGTTAACTGGTTGTTTTGTGGAAATTAAACAAAAAATACTGAGCAAAACTAAATTACAACTGTGTGTTTTACCATCAAAATTATAAAAATCCCCAAGCTGTTTTTACATAGTACTGCATAAGCCTACTATACATAATACTTTGCTTAATATTGTATACTGGGGAAAAAAAGTTAGGATTAGTCTCTACAAAACAGGAGAAGTAAGTAACTCTTTTACTGATTGATAATTCAGAATGCTAAATTGCACATAACACATGTATAAAAAGAACAAGAAATGGTCACATGTATGTATTAATTCAAAGTCTAACAATCTTCACAATATTGTGTGAGGTATAATTTCTTGCCTACATATGATGGGAGTGCACTTGGTAGAAAGGACATTATTTGGCTTATTGGAAGTCAAAGTTGTGGAAGATGTTTCTTTTGTCATTTAACATGGCTTGTGCTAAAAACAACAATGATGCTACAAAAGCAATCTTCCTAACTACAATGGATAGCAAAAATATTTGGAAAAGCACTATATATTCCTATTATTCAATGTTTCTTATAAACTGATGGCAGCTTTAAAAATCTAACAGCAAAGCAGTCATTTAATATGATTATGAACTGATTATTGTGAAGCATGAGTATGCCTGATGCAATTCCATTTTAATGGCATCATTTAGCCCCCTGTTGAGCTAATATACCAGTACAACAGCTCTTAGGTGCTAAATTGTCACAGTGTCTCCTTTCTTCCCAAGTCCAACCTATATCCTTTTGTAGAGAAAAGATAAGTACTTGAGAAAAGGAAAAAAACAGAAACAAGGTTATGTTGTTAAATTAGGGATGGAGAGAAAAGTGAGATTGGTTTCTCCCAGGAATTACTTTTGCCTGAGCATTACTAATGTATAAAAGGTAATCTGCTCTTGAAAATTCTCTGTTAAAAACACTATACATTCTTTATGATCCAGCTAAAATGCCCACTTCTCCACAGAGATTTCTTTAAATTGTCCTCTGGAATATAAAATACAAATGACTGAGTTTTTTTCTCTTCAGAACTTTCTGTACCTACATTGGTCTTTCTTATGGCACTGAGCATGTTTTGGCTCATATTACAGCTATTTGCATTTAGAGCTTATCACCACTACTGGTTAGTAAGCTCATTTGGTATATCAATAATCCTATCTTTATATCATCCAAATTGTCTAATATAGAAATATTCAATCAATTATTATTGATTTATTTTTTTCTTTCTGCCTAACCTATAGGCAATGAATTTCCTAGAATTCTGGAAAGATAATGATCTCTGAGAGATACGTTAACTCAGTCATGGAACCTAGGGTTTATAGCAAGTGTCCAATATCCCAAAGAGGTAGACCTTTTCCAGGAGGAATACCACCAAGTGGGGATTCTAAGAACCAAAATATCATTATTATGACACTTAAATACTGGTGTGTCTTAGTTTTCCAGAGATGCCAAAACAACATACCATAGGCTAGCGGCTTAAACAACAGGAATTTATTTTATCACAATTATAGAGTCGAGAATTTCAAGATGAGTATGATGGTTGGTTTGGTTTCTTCTGAGGCTTCTTTCCTTTGCTTACAGAGGACTACCTTCTGCCCTCAGCTTGTATTGTTTCTGTCCTAAACCCTTTTCATAAAAACATCAGTTATTTGGGGTAAGTCCATCCTAATGACCACATCTTACCTCTTACTACAGAGACATTCTGGAGAACTGGGAGTTTGGATTTCAGTCTATAAATTTGAGGAGGGCCACAATTCAGACCATAAAATTGCCTATTTGAATTTCTAAATTTCTAACTGTACTTTTCCCTTAATATTTTCCCACATTAAACTCCTAGCATTAATACAGACATGTATCTCATGTTTCTTCTCTACTACATATATTTGCCATGTTGCTTTAGATTTCATAAATAGGTTCAAGAAATGCTAATTTCATAATAGGTTCAAGGGGCTCCTGGGTGGCTCAGCCGGTTAAGCATCTGACTTCAGCTCAGGTCATGATCTCACAGCTCATGGGTTCAAGCCCCACGTCCAGCTTTGTGCTGACAGCTCAGAGCCTGAGGCCTGCTTCAGATTCTGTTTCTCCCTCTCTCTGCCCCTCCCCTGGTCGCGCGCTCTCTCTCTCTCTCTCCTTCAAAAATAAACATTAAGAAACATTACAAAAAAAAAAAAAAGAAAAAAAAGAAAGAAATGCTAAGTTTAAAATAAGAAACACTATCTTCCTAGGATAATTATTCTAGTTCTCCAAAACTTTTTTCAGAAGGAGAGCCTGAAAGCTTTTCATAAATATTATTCACCTAAATGACTTTTTTAAATTCCTGCATTAGATTTTTCTGTGGTTTCAAATTTTAGTATTAAAGTTGTCTAGATGTGAAATATAAATCACAGAGCATGAATACTCATATGCATGTTTCTAAATTCTTATTTCATGATTATTAATTCTGGCTAAAAAATGATTCCTTATCTGAAAGGAAGAAAACTTTGTTTATATCCAAGGCCCAAAACATAAATGTGTGCTTATAATTCCATGACTGAGAAATCAATTTTTAAACATGAGAGCTGTGGCTACCTTTGGCATTTCTTACACTCTGTGCCTAAACATGTTTACAAATATGCAACAAGAGGACAGTTGGTTTTGGCTCGGAAGCAATTATTTTAAAAATAAGAAGAAAATCAATATGAGACAACAAAGCTGTCCAAGTAACATTGAAGAAATAGAAACAGCTAGTTATTTTTAAATGCTACAGCTAACCTGTACTTTCTCATCTCGGGAGTTACTAAAACTTCACTATGAATATAAAGCAAAAGCACAAACAGGATACGGCTCAAACTCTAGGTAACAAATACAGAAAAGCATGACAGGGAAGATTTCCTATTGCATAAATCACATTCGTTTACCTTCCTGCCAGATAACAGTGCCACCTCTTTGGAAGGAATGACAAGGAGTCATTTGCCTTTCTGTGATCATATTTTTGAACATCAAAGAGACTATGATCTGCTATGATCTACCTACAAATAAGTATATCTTTATAGGTACAGGTATAACATTTGGTAATATCAGAAAACATACATGATTAAATTTTCAAAAGAGCATATATACAGTTCTCACTTGAGGCCAGATATATCATTAGGAATTAAGATATTAAAAATGAGTTCCATCATCTCTTATATTATCCAGTGAATATTTGCTGATTTTGAAGATGCTGGGAATATTTTACATTACCACAGTCAATTTTACTTGCTTATTGAATTCAAAATCCATTTCCCTTGGTTTTCCTATTAACGACAACAGAGACCACTATAAAAGAATTCACTATATATAAACAACTGTAATCCTGCACTTTTTAGCACAAGTACTAGCAATTTCCATTCATTGATGGCTTACAATCTTCTCAGTGCTGTGTTAAATGCTTAAACACGATCCTATCTAATCCACAAATATCCTCTGAAGAAATAATTTCACTCTTTAAAAACATGAGAAAAAAATGAGAATTTAAATAATTTTCTCAAGTCCTATGTAACTGGCAGATCCATGTTGTGCACCCACACTTCTCTGACTTGCATCAACTACCCCAAAAGACACACAGACACAGACAAACACGTCGAAAAACATACCCCCAGAGAAGATAGGCAAGGAAGCAAATTAAGTAGTCTTAGATAATCACAGGAATGTAAGCAACAGATATTTCATGTGAGGAGCAGGCCCAATGTCTAAACTTATTCCAGAGGGTTTTCTCCCACCACTCCAACATGCACTGATGTCTTTCTTCTCTGAACTTTGAATAATCGAAACCACATATATTAAGACTTAATTGCATTAATGCCTTATTACTTTGATGTCTTACATACATCTGTCTTGACTCCTCACCTTTATCTAGAATCTAAATTTTAGATTATTACAGGATTTTAACATGGTTACAACATTTTATTTGTTCTATGTCCATAGCTCTCAAAAAAGCATGGTATATAGCTCCTCCTTTAATAAACATGTTGCTGGTGTACTTGAGGTGTTGTTCTATAGTGCAGAGAATACCTAGAAAGCCAAATCAATACAGAGGTCTGAGACTGGGTTACTCTTCTACCCAGAAAAAGAAGAGGAAACCACCCTTGAATCAGGTAATTTTTTAAGGATCTTCTCCATTGAAGCAAAACTGACTACTCTCTAGGGTAGATGGGGGTTTGGATCCACACCCCAGGGCAGCCAGAAACCAAACCACTCCTAGGGATATCAGGCAGTTAAAATATTTTTTTTTCCCCCTCCACCTCCCACCCATACTGGAGGCAATCTGGCAAGTTTATCTGATATTCTTTAAAAACAAAGCAGTATTTCCCAAAGAAGACACCTAAGCAACACAGTGGCAGAATCCCTTATAGGTATAATGGTGAGCTTGTGAAACATTCTGAGATTCTTACTGTCTCCTTTATTTATTACAGCTTTTACAGTCTCCAGGCTCTTTATTCTCACCCTACTCATGGTTTAAAGAGCACAGTGTTGCAAAATATCATACTCCTTTCTGCTTTTCCAAATGGCAGCTGAGAAAACCATTCTGAGGGGACTATGATCCACTTATTTGACTATTTAACAGGGCTTTAGCTATGTTTTAAAGATGACACATTTCTTACCTCTTACTTTTAAAAATGTGAGAAAGTTAACTATTCTGCATATGGAAGCTTTTAGAACAGGTGGCTAAGTCATGGTTGACTGTCCTCCCAAAGGACAATCATGCACCCTTTTTATTTTGATGAAGCTGACTTAGCCACCTGCTGTTGATTTCTCACTATCTTAATTTCTTTTGGAGTCATCAAGTTCACTTCTTAAGGAAAAGGAAGAAAATAAGAACCTTCCAGCTTGTTCTGTCACTAACATTTTGATGAAATCTGGCAGTGATGACATAAATATTGGAAGCTTTAATGTATAAAAGATAAATCTAATAACCTCACAGAACATGATACAAAGGCATGATAATATAAGGCAAGAAATCTTATATTTCATGAATATAATATGATAAGATTAACTGAAGTGTCCTCAGCTTAGTGCTAATAGATGGTACAAAAATTCTGGTCCCCATTCTCTCCTATTTTTCCTCCAATCCTAAGGTTATTTTTTTTTCATATAATCTTCCCCTTGATAACCCATATAAAGCTCTTTCCCAAAATCCAGGCCTTAGTCTGCTGTTCTTCTCAGACTATGACACAGAATTACAAAAATGAGTATTATGTAGTAATTGAGGGATTGAGTTCTGGAATGAGATAATCAGTATCTAAAACCTGGTTCCCAGAAATGTTATTTAACTTGACAGTACAACCTTAACTCAACGTAAATGATGATCAACACAAGAGAAAACTAATAGTTCATTTTTAAAGACTAAAAACACTTATTTATTTTTTAATTAAAAAAACTTTAATTTTTTAAATGTTTATTCATTTTTGAGAGACAGAGGTGGGGGGGAAACACAGGATCCGAAACAGGCTCCAGGCTCTGAGCTGTCAGCAAAGACCCCGACGTGGGGCTTGAACTCATTAACTGTGAGATCGTGACCTGAGCCAAAGTTGGACACTTAACCGACTGAGCCACACAGGTGCCCCTAAAGACTAAAGATATTTAAACGACTCACAATAATGCCTGTCAGAAAGAAAGGAAGGAAGGAAGGAAGGAAGGAAGGAAGGAAGGAAGGAAGGAAGGAAGGAAGGAAGAAAGAAAGAAAGAAAGAAAGAAAGAAAGAAAGAAAGAAAGAAAGAAAAGGAAAGAAAAGAAAAGAAACACTCACCAAATTAAGTCATTATTATTATTAATGATACTACTGATCTGTTTATTACTATCATTTCTTGGCTTTAAACACAGTTTACTTTCATTACTTGACCTTAACTCGTTTATACACTCCCAAATTAAAATTTCTCTTCTAGGATAATGCGAGGCAGTGATTTAAACTTACTCTCAATTTATCACCTCATACTTGTGAGAATAGCTAAAATTAACAACATAAGAAATATGTTGGCAAGGTGTTGGCGAGGATGTGGAAAAGAGGGGACCCTCTTGCACTGTTGGTGGGAATGCAAATTATTGTAGCCACTCTGGAAAACAGTATGGAGGCTCCTCCAAAAACTAAAAATAGAACTACCCTATGATACAGCAACTGCACTATTAGGTATTTACCCACAGGATAGAAAAACACAGATTTGAAGGGGTACATGCACCCCAATGTTTACAGCAGCATCATCAACAATAGCCAAACTATGGAGGGAGCCCAAATGTCCATTTACTGATGAATGAATAAAGAATGGATAAAGACATGATAAATAAATAAACACACACACACACACACACACACACACACACAATGGAATATTACTCAAATCTTGTCATTGGCAACAGTGTGAAAAGAGCTAGAATGTATTATGCCAAGGAAAGTAAGTCATCAGAGAAAGACATATATGATATGATTTCACTCATATGTGGAATTTAAGAAACAAAACAGATGAACACAGGGGAAGACGGGGGAAAGGAAGGGAAACAAACCACAAGAAACTCTTAATGATAAAGAACAAACTGAAGTTGATGGAGGGATGTGGGTGGGAGCTGGGCTAGATGAGAGATGGGTACTACAGAGGGCACTTGTGATGAGCACTGGTTGTTGTATATAAGTGGTGAATCACTGAATTCTACTCCTGAAACCAATACTGCGCTGTATGTTAACTAAAATTTAAATTAAAAAAAAAAAAAGAAAAAAAAAAAACCAACAACTCATTTAAAGAATGGACCAGAGACTGTAACAGACACCTCACTAAAGAAGATCTACAGATGGCAAGAAAGCATTTCAAAAGAAGCTCCACATCATATGTCATTAGGGAAATGCAAATTAAAGCAACAGTGAGATACCACTAGACATCTATTATAATAGGCAAAATTGAGAACGCTGACACCATCAATTTCTGGTAAAGATGTGGAAATCTCATTACTGAAGTCACCAGCTAGACCCCAAGACCTCACCTTTACTGCCCACCTGCTTGTACTGACCCACCCTTGTTCCATATTTTTCCTTAAGCTCTTTCCAGCTTATCTCTTAAGTCAGGCAAATGGAAAGCAAAGCCACCCTTCAAGTGACAATGACTGCCATGACAAGACCTCCAGCCAGCCCAGACCACCCAGCCAGTTTGAGCTTAACCCCTGACTCGCACCTGCGCAGGTGGATGACGGCGTGACCTTCGGAATGACTGACAACTACGTTTACCTCATTATAATACTAAAATCTTCCCGCAAGGAGGAGGACAAGCCTCATTTACATAACATACAGTTTGTATCTAGGAATCTTTCTGTAAGGTGCATGCACAGCCTTAGGCCCACCTCCATGCATGATGACAAGGCTTTTCTACCTACGTATTCATCCTAACCCTAAGTGAAAGGAACCCATCCACCCTTCCTTGAGGAGCCACAGCTTCAGACGCCACTCCATGTGATCTCCTTATGTGCTTCAAATGAAGTTTTCTTTGTGTGACTACTCAACCCGGTATGGTTTCTGACTCACCAAGGAATGAACTCATGTTGGTTCAGTTACAGTGATAGGAACACAAAATGATACAGACATTCTGAAAGCCAGTTTGGCAATTTATGACAAAACTAAATATATTTTTAACATACAAGCTGGCAACTGAGCTATTTGGTATTTACCCAATAATTTGAAGACTTTTGTGCACACAAACCCTGCACATGGACCTTTTATTCATAACTGCCAAAACTTGGAAGCAATCAAGATGTTATGTAGTAGGCAAATGTATAAATTATGGCACATACAGACAATGGAATATTATCCAGCACTAAAAAGAAATGAGCTATCAAGCTACGGAAAGACATGGAGGAAATTTTAATTCATATTTTTAATGTTTCGTTTATTTATTTATTTATATATATATGTATTTTTTTGAGAGAGAGACAGAGTGCGAGTGGGGGAAGGGGCAGAAAGAGAGGGAGATACAGAATCCGAAGCATGCTCCAGGCTCTGAGCTGTCAGCACAGAGCCTGACGCAGGGCTTGAACCCATGAACCACGAGAATAACTGACAGCTACGTTTGTACTGAGCTGAAGTCGGAAGCTTAACCAACTGAGCCACGCAGGCACCCCTTAAATTCATATTAGTGATCCTTAAATTTCATATTGTTGAAAGAAATCAATCTGCAAAGGCTACATAAGTGTATGATCCCAAATATATGACATTCTAGAAAAGACAAAAATACAGAGACAGTAAAAAGATCACTGGTCTCCAGTGGGTTGGGAGAAGGGAGGGATGAACAGGTGGAGCACAGAGAAATTTTAGGCAGTGCAACTATTCTGTATGATCTACAATGGGAGATACATGGCATATACAATATTAAGAGTGAACCCTAATGTAAACTATGGACTTTGGGTGATAATGATGTGTCAGTGTAGGCCCATGGATTTTAACAGATGTACCACATTGGTGCAGGATGGTGACACTGGGGAAGGCTTGCATGTGTGGGAACTCAATTTTGCAGTAAACACACAACTGTTCTTAAAAAATGTGTGTGTCTGTGTGTGTGTGTGTGTGTGTGTGTTGTGTGTGTATACTATAAAAAAAGAAAACAGCAGATTTAATTTGCTCATAATATGTCCTTCACTTATTAAGCCTATTAGTCATGGCCATAGCTACCAGTGTGTTGAAAAACAGGAGGAAAACAAATACTTATAAAGACTGGTAGGTACAGAGATCGATGTAGAAAGGAGGAAGAAACAGACTATTGTGTTTTCACAGTTAAAGGAAGCTAGGAAAGGGAACCCAGAAGTCTGATATTCAGTGGTGTGCATTATTTTACCTTTGTTGTATACTGATGCACAAGGCTCGCATGTCTCGGAGTATGTGTGTGTGCAGTTTCACCATGTGCCAGCATAATTTCAACTGGTTAGCGTCATTTCTAGATGGAAAGTTGTGTTTCAACAAAAGATGGTTCTACATTTGGGGCGCCTGGGTGGCTCAGTCAGTTGAGCATCTGACTCTTGATTTCACCTCAGGTCATCATCTCACAGTTCATGGGTTCGAACCCTCACAAGGCTCCACACTTACAGTGCTTGGAGTTTGGGAGTCTCTTTCTCTCCCTCTCTCTCTGCCCCTTCCCTGCTAGAAATCTCTTTCTCTCTCTCAAAATAAACAAACAAAAAAATAAAGAAAACTTTAAAAGAAATGATTCTACATTATATCTTTCTTTCTCCTTATAACTCTTTGTAATTTGTAGACTGAAGTACATGCACATATTTATATTACACTCTCAGGTATCAGTATTAAAACAGTAGGAAAAAAAACACAGTGTTCTCTTTTTAAAAATACTATTTTGTTGTGAAATGGCATTATATTTTATATATGAAATACCACTTTGAAAAGTAAAATGCAGTTATAAAATTAATAAGGAATATAGGTCAAACAAAAAGCAAAGCCAAACCTTGATTTTACAGATATGTTTCTCTACACAATTCATTTGAAATAATTGCTTAATTGTGTGAGATAACTCTCTAGAGACAGCTCTTTAAATGTGTCCCTATAAATGTAATTTCATACGCCTGAAGTAAAAAATAACAAATAATGCAAGGAAATTTGAAAAACAAACATACTCTCAACAAAATATTAGCTAATGAAATCCAACAAAGAATTAAAAGAAGTATACACCATGACCAAGTAGAGTTTATTCCAGGTATGCCAGACTTGCTCAATATTCAAAATCAAGGAATGTAATCCATCACATCAGCAAACAAAATAAGAGAAAAACATATGATTCTATGGATACAGAAAAATAATTTTATAAAATCTGAAACCCATTTATGATAAAAACTTTCAATAAACTATAAATAGAGGGGAACTTCCTCAACTTGATAAAGACACTTACCCAAAACTTACAACAAGTATCAACTGACTGGTGGAAAACTTGATGCTTTTCCACTAAGATTAGAAATAAGGCAAGAATGCCACCATTCAGCATTTCTATTCAATACTGTATTGGATGTCTTACCTAATACGATTAAGACAAGAAAAGGAAATAAAAGGTATACTAATTGGAGAGAAAGAAATAAAACTTTTTTTAATAGATGGTTTATGTAGAAAATTTCCAAAGAATCAATAAAAAAAATAAAAAACTCTTGGAACTAGGTGATTGTAACAAAATTACAGGATATAGGCTAATATACAAGAGCCAGTTGCTTCCCTGTATACCAGCAATGAACATTTAGAATTTGAAATTTAAAACGCAACACCATTTCTATTAACACTAAACAGATAAACACAAGATCTGTATGACAAAAATTGTAAAACTCTGATGAAAGAAATAAAAAAAAATCTAAATAAATATAAAGATAGTTCAAGTTCATGGATAGGGAGACTCATTGTCAACTTTTCCCAATTTGATTTATACGTTTAACACAATCTCAATCAACATCTTGCACATTAATTTTATGGATATCAACAAAACTGTTTCTAAAGTTTAATGAAAGGCAAATGACCAAGAATAGCCAAAAGACTACTGAAGGAGAAAAAAAAAGTCAGAGGATTGTCACTACACAACATTAACACTAACTATACAGCACAGTACTTGAGACAGTATCGTATCAGCAAAAGAATAGACAAAAAGGAGAAGGAGAAAGAAGAGCCCAGAAATAGACCCTAACCAACATTGTCAAATAATTTGACAAAGGAGCAAAGACAATTTAATGGAGAAAGGATAGCCTTTTCACCAACTAGTGCTAAAGGACCTGAACATCCACATACAAAACGATGAATGTAGATTTTGACTTTTCATCTTTTACAAAAACTAACTCAAAATGGATCAAAGACCTCAATGTAAAATGCAAAAGGGCAAAACCCCCAGAAAATAGCAGGAGGAAATCTAGGTGATCTTGGGTTTTGAGATGACTTTTTAGATACATCCAAAATAGGATCTATGAACGGAAAACAATGTATCAATATTGGCTCATTGATTGTAATAAATGTACCACACTAATGTGAAATATTAATTATAGGGAAAGTGAGGGCAGGAAGGAGGTGGGGAGAGAGAAGATATACAATATGATGACTTTCTATACTTTCTGATAATTTTTTTTTTAATCTAAAACTGCTCCAAATACAGCCTATCAGTTTACAAAGCAAAGCAACAAAACCCATAACGCTGACAACAACAAATGCTGGTGAGGATGTGAAAGCAATAGCACCTCATTGCTGTTGGGAATTCAGATGGTACAGTCACTTTGGAAGATAGTTTGGTGCTTTCTTACAAAATTAAACATACTCTTACTGTACAATGTAGGAATCACTCTCCTTGGTATTTATCCAAAAGAGCTGAAAACATATGCCCACACACAAAAACCTGCACATAGATGTTTATAGCAGCTTTATTCATAATTGCCATGACTTGAAAGTAACCAAGATGTCCTTTAGTAGAAGAATGGGAAAACTGTGGTGCATCCAGTCAAGGGGCTATTACTCAATTCTAAAGGAAAATGAGCTATCGAGCCAGTAAAAAATGTGGAGGAACCTTAAATGCATACAACTAAGTGAAAGAGGTCAATCTGAAAAGGCCACAACTGTATGATTCCAATTGTATGGCATTTGGGAAGAGGTAAAAACTATGGAGACAGTAAAGAGATCAATGGTTCCTGGGACTTGGGGGAGGGAAGGATAATAGGTGGAACAGAGAGGATTTTTAGGGCAGTAAAAATTCTCTGTGTGATACCATGATGACAGATGCATACCATTCATTGTACATTTGCTCAAACCCATAGAATGTCCAGCACCAATAGTGGGTAATTGTGAATGGGCCAATGTGGGCTCAACTGTAACAAATGTACCATTCTGGCAGGGGATGATGATAATGCTGGAGGCTGCGTATGTGTTGAAGCAGAGAGTATATGGGAAATCTCTGTACCTTCTCCTCAATTTTGTTATATACCTTGAACTACTTTATAAACTGAGCTATGTTTTAGAGTTTTCTGAACACACAGAGTAGTCTGGGAATTCATTCTAAATTCACCTAGTCATTTTGAGTTTTCAGTAACTCTGCTGTTTTCAATATGGATAAGTATTCTCTAAACTGTAGTAATATTATAACATTTCATTTCATTACATCTAAGACGGCATTTAAGATTACAACACTTTATATATCCAAAAAAAAAAGAAGTGTCAAATAAACAAACACTAAAACATTGTAAGATACATGTTTACTTCAGAAATACTAAGGGGCACCTGAGTGGCTCAGTCTGTTAAGTGTCCAGCTTGATCTCCACTCCCGTCATGATCTCCTGGTTCATGAGTTCAAGCCCTGGATAGGGCTCTACGCTGACAGCATGGAGCCTGCCTGGGACTCTGTCTCCCTCTCTCCCTCTCTGCCCTTCCCCCACTCGTTCTCTATCTCACTCTCAAAATAAATACAAATAAACTTTTAAAAAATGTCAAAACTTGAAAAACATACATTACACAACCTATGAAACACAGGAACATGTGAAGTGAGTGTGCATCTTCTGGGCCACTCATTATGTACCCCAAGAGGAAATAAAAACATTTAGTCATTGCATTGTAACAGTGGAGGCCTGCAGATATCAGAGAACCACACAATGATCTCAATTTTGGCTCTAAAATTTTCAATAGTAACTGCCAAGAGAGAGAAACATGATATTTTACGTAATTCAGAGGGTCTATAAAATATTCACAAATTCAAGTAAAACAAATTATTCTAGCTACTAAGACAAGAGAAAAATTTAATAATCCATTCTTAAGAGTCACTATGTAGAAAGGAATGCTGCAAAACCAAGTCCTAGAAATGCTCTTCTGTAATATTCAGCTCACCTCAGTAGTACACATCCAAGAAGCTCCTCGAGATAACAGCGTTTTCCTCCATGTTTTCCTTTTCAAGGATTGGCATAATATATGTGCAAATATATTTAAAACCTTCACAAATATTTTTCTTCAATACTATAGAGCATTTTTTGCAATATTTGGTTAATAAGTTAGATGGACATCATTTAAAAACAAACTAAAATAAAAAAGATACTCGTTTTATGTACGAATCAAGGAATCAATTCAAGCATTAAGCCAGATACACAGGAACCAAGTGGCTGAACAAAACCTGTCCCTTCAAGTCACATCAAGGTCATAATTTGCATAGTACCTCATCAGCAGAAAACCAAAGGTCAGTTGGCTCAGAGCTGAGTACAATTTTAATACGAACACATTGGCAAGGCAAGTGTGCACTCAGGTAAAAGCACTGCCAGTGAGGAAAAATTTCCACTCAGGAATTTAATTTTGTTGAATCGGTTAACCAATTTCATGGGTAGGTACATTAACTTAAATGGAATTTAAATGTTCCAAGTAGTGCACAGGAAAGTAAGTATATGTTTGCAAATCGAAGACTTCTTAATTATTTCTAGTACCACTTCTACAGTTATTTTAAAAATGCAGTATCTTGCATATATTTATTTGCAGGAAAAACAAAATCAGAACCATCCTAGTTGTAAACTCAATCCCCCCACACCTGAAAATCTGAAAGGTTTCGGTATTTACTGCACTGCCATCAGAACATCTCAACTATAGAAAAAGGGGATGTTTTTGCTAATAAAATCCTTGACTTTTTTAAAGCTATTTTCCCCTACTTCACAAATAATCCCCAAATCCTTTCAAACCCTAAAGGCCTACAAGGGGCCCTGGAACAAATGGGACACCTGCCTACCCATTGGGCAGTAAGGGAATGTGGACAAGAAAGTGCCTAGAGAGGAATTTTAGAAGGAGATCCATAATGGCCTGTGACATTCTGTCACAATTACTTATTGATTTTACTTGAAGAAACTCACTACAGGCTTTATGAAAAAAAAATAAAATAAAAACCGATGACCTTTTATTTGGGGGGGGAACTAAGGGAGATTTCTGAAGAATTTATTTTAACCTCAAAACATTAACATAAAATTATTTAGTTGATCTATTATCCCCAATACTGCATTTCCATTGTGCATGTGGACTTTTTATGACTGTCTCCTTCAGTTAGACACCGTTTGTGTTTGTTTTTGAAAAGCAGGCACTTGCAAAAGTTGACAAAGGCAATAATTTGTAGGGGCGAAGGGTAAAAATAAAAGCTGTCAGTAGGTATAAATGCTTTTACAAATTTGTGAATTGTCTAGAAACATGAACAGTATTGTCCAATATTTAAAAGAAATGTGTGATGGTTAAGTGCTTGCTAAAGTATTTTGTTTTAATCCCAGTTTTGATTTTACACAATCAGGATAAATTAATGGGCAAAATTCAAAGTAAACAAAATACTTCTTTCAAACTTAACTTAAGGGCAGTAATACAAATGCTACCATTCTTTTAGAAATCCAGTCACTGAAATGCTCTGGTTGTGTGAGAAGACCTCTGGCTTCTTTCTTGGAGGTGCCGCGATTTGCACAGGTACCACTATTTTAATACCCTAATTCACAGGCAGGGAATTCTGAGCCAGGGTGCAACCTAAATTTGTTTTCTTGATCTAGGCAACTCAGCAGTATTTGCCAAACTATGGTGTCTCTGAATCCCCTCAGAGAGATTCCTGGAAATACTCTGGAGTACTAGATACTAAAAATTGTATTAATCTTGCATTTCTTACTCTGAAATCTTTATGCATAATAAAATCTGAGAAACACAGCATTAAAACAAATAGGACGTGTGCTCCTAGAGAGGCTTACTCCACATTTTATCATGAAGAAAGGAACAGTTAGCTCTGCCTTGAAGGACAGAAAATGAAAAATAAGACTTCTCAAATCTTAGGATTTAAATTAAGTATTTTTAGAAAAAAAAAAGTATGTATTTTATATATAACTGCCCTCAAATACTAAGTAAATCAAATTAGCCAATAATTAGCTACTTAGAATGAGGATGATAAATGCACCTACCCTTACACAGCTGTTCAGCCCTGAGTGTGAGAAATAACCACCAAACTACTGTCATGTGGAGACTTAACCGGAAAAAGTACTGACCTCCCCACTCACATCTGTATGCCTATTCTGAGGCTATTCTCAATATCCTACAAAAGTCAGCTTAATCTCGAAAATTCTCAAGTCCAAGCTAACTGGAGATATACTTTAGAACTTTAGAGATTTTGATTGGGAGAAAAGCTAAGAGGACAGAAGTCCAGTCATTTCACTTCACAAAATGAAATCAACATAAGGATGAGGAAAAAGCACGGATTCTTTTTTATTTTTTTATTTTTTTGAGAGAGAGAAAACATGCAAGTGTGCTCACGAGAAATAAAGAGACAGAGAGAGAGGTGGGGGGGACTGGAAAAGAGAAAGAATCTTAAGCACTTTGCACACCCAGCACAGAGCCCAACACAGGGCTCAATCTCATGACTGTGTGACCTAGGTGCCCCTAGCCAGAACTCTTGATATTGAATTCATAACTTTTTACTACTGTCTAGATGACACAACCTCCTTACATTGTTGTCATAAGTTTCTTAAATAATACCATTGCCCTTTCAACAATTTTTCATCGCTTGTTTGAGCTACTAAGAATAATCTTTTTCATGTCTAATATTTTATATTCACCTGTGTTCCAAATTGTGTATCCCACAAACTGAATATAATAGAGATGTTATGTACACCAATGTCTTACCAGTGTTTGTATATCATTAAGCCATGTAACTACTTTTAAAATGCTCATTTCTTAATAAGTTTTATTTTAAATAAACTTTTCTCAGGACCTCATACCTACATAACTATTAATATGCTCCACTCAAAAGACAGAGATTTGGAATTTACTAAGGACTGTAATGGGAAGGAAGGCCAAATCTTATAGTCTGCATATTTTGTGCTTTTACATAATTAAACTCAAAGTATGATGTATAAATCTTCCAAGCACTAAAGACCTGGAATGTTTTACACCCACCTTTTGAAAATTATTTTTATGCTGAAAAGAATACAGATAGCATTATTCCAAATCTTTTGGATAAAATACAATTAGCTAGTATGATTTTATAAGATGAGAGACCAAAGGATCCTCAGGTCACCTGGGTGGCTCAGTTAAGCATCCGATTTCAGCTCAGGTCATCATATGGTTCGTGAATTCAAGCCCTGTATTGGGCTCTGGGCTGACAGTTCAGAGCCTGGAGCCTGCTTTGGATTCTGTGTCTCCCTCTCTCTCTGCCCTCCCCCACTCATGCATTGTCTCTGTCTCTCAAAAATAAACATCAAAAAAAAATGTATTTTTAAACACATCCTCAATATACTGCCATTTCCAAATAGGATAGGACAAAATCAAGTAGGGTCTTGTGCAGTGTAGGGGCTTTTGAAGCATTAAGTAGAAATTTTTTTCTCTGAAAAACAGAAGACGATTGGGACCTGGTAACAGCCTTCACATGTATTTAAGGCTCAGGCCTGTATCAAGTGGTTACAGAATTTAGAAACTCTGGGAGCAAGCTGTAAGAAACCAGGCTTCAGTTTATTATCTGGAAAAATATTCTCACATTCAGAGTTGTTTGAAATCACAACAGTCTGCCTCATATGTTCCACTGAGGATTTAGGCATCTCACAGGGAGGTGTTGGTTTCTGTATGTCATTTGCTGAAAGTAAACAAAACCACAAGGTCTGCATTGCAAACTCAAAGTGCAGCATACTCTGAACCACTGTCAGAGCACAAAGATCGGACAATTTCTCAAAATGTATTAAATCCTTCTGGAAGATAAAAAAACTTAGAATCTGAAGCACTTCCCTTACAGTCTGACATAAGCATAGCAGTAAACGATGGACAAAACTAAAACTCTGTTACTTCCTGTGCAGTTTATATTCTTGAGGGCAAGTGTAAAATTCATTAAACATGCCAATATGGATCGTGTATATTTATACTTGCTGATATTTACCAACACTTAATATGCATCAGGTACTGCTCCAAGAACATCACATGACTTCATCTAATTCTCACAACTACTCTATTATCATTTCCTATCTTATAAGTGAAGAAAATTAGAGATGGGGAAGGAGGAGTTATGCCCAAATTCTTACTGTCAGCAAGTGATGGAGTCAAAATTTGAACCCCGGCAATCTGATTCCAGGGCATGACCTCTTACCGACTGTCAATGTCACATCCATGTAGGCTAACAGGGGCTTACCCAGATATTATACAATGTGAATAATGAAATGTCAGCATTTATAAAAGAACCATTAGCAAACATGAGCAATGACGATACTCATTTAAGCAAAACTGCTATTCCTTCTTTAACAAATGGCAGCCTCTTCCTTGCCTTCAAAAGAAACACAGGGGCGCCTGGGTGCCTCAGTCAGACAAACATCCGACTCTTGATTTTGGCTCAGGTCATGCATGATCTCGTAGTTTGTGAGTTTGAGCCCCATGTCAGGCTCTGCACTGATAGTGCAGGGATTCTCTCTCTCTCCCTCTCTCTCTCTCTGCCCCTCCCTAGCTCGCACTCTCTTTCTCAAAATAAAATAAACTTAAAAAAAAAGGCAAACTATAAATAACCTCAGATTAGAAAGAACTAAAAATTACTTTTATTTTGTTATAATCACAATTATCCACAGTATGATACACCACTGCATCTTTAAAACTGAGAAAATGTGTGTATGCATTGTATATCTACATGATATATACACACACATAAATATAATTTAAAAATAAGAAAGAATCAACCAATAAAGGAATGGTTTAACATATATTGATTACTACAGAATTCCTGGCTTTCAAAAGTAGAAATGCATAGATCAGAGAAATAAAAACAATGAGAGAGTTTCTTTCTGGTATAAACAAAAGTAACCATCAATTGATTCTTTTAACAAAAGCAAAAAAATGAAAGTAGGCCTAAAATACCATCATGACACAAATATATCTAATCCATCTCCTATGCATTATTGATAAGCGATTTCCTAGAAGAGATGGATCTGTAACAAGTCGTGAGTCATGGGTTTCATTCAGCCTGGTGGTTAAGACGTGAAGAGCTATGCCATCTGAAAGGAGTATCAAGATGGAAATCTTGAAGACAAGTCAACGTAAGAGATAGCAATCAAGTTTCCCCAAAGAAATGGAAAGTAGAAAAGGCAGAAGAATGGTAAGAGATCCCGAAAGCATGCAATAACATAAGATGAATGAAGAAATGTTTAAGCCCTTTAGAAGTATGCTGAGTCTGACGCGGTACATGAAGGGAGGTTAAGAAGGTGATAGTACCGTGATTCTCCTGACCTTGGGATGATGTGAAAAGACACAAGTTCTAAGATCCCTTTTCTGTGGCTTAAGTCATCTTCACTATGGCAAGAAAAGTCATCTTCACTATGCATGGTCATCCAAGTGCGTCCACAATGCAAAGATGGCAGGTGACAAATGTTACTGTAACAACCCAAACCCAAATTTGATAGTTTGAGAGGCTTCACTGGTGACATGGCTGGACCTCACCCTCTTTTAAGCCACCCGCTCTGTGCAAACTTTTCTTGGCTCTATCCAGGCAGTATCCTACAAGCTCCCAGGGATAAAATCAGGAGGCTGTTCCTACTTGGCTCTGGCTGGTGCTGACGCTGCTGTTTGTGGCTGTGATCCAAGTAAATACCAGTGGCTCTGCCAAAAATGCCACCTGACCTACAGCTTATTACTACTCACTCTGTGCTGCGACTACCACGAGATAAGGGCTTGAAACCTGTCCCAGATGGCTGCTCACTGTGCTGCCCCTCTGCTTCCAGCCACTGCTCAGCCCATTTCACCACCCTACCCCCCACCACCCCATTCTCTCTTCTCTGATATCAGCAAGGAAACTTACCCATTCTTTTTTTTTATCTTTTTTAACGTCTATTTATTTTTGAGAGAGAGAGAGAGAGAGAGAGAGAGAGAGAGAGAGAGAGAGAAAGCAAGGGATGGCAAGAGAGAGAGACAGGGAGACACAGAATCCAAAGCAGACTCCAGGCTCTGAGCTGTCAGCACAGAGCCTGATGCGGGGCTCAAACTCATGACATGTGAGATCATGACCTGAGCCGAAGTCAGACACCCAACTGACTGAGCCATCTAGGTGCTCCTCACCCATTCTTTTAAGTTCAACTTTCTTAGGGGATACCTTTGAAGCATGAGGTGCAAATAGAGTTACACGTTTCCTCAAATTTTACTACGGCAACAGTTTTCCTTGGGTGCATAACAATTCCTGACAGCAAGAGGGTGGGCACAGGTTGGTACAGGACAGGTTCAAGAAGAGGGGACTGACTGAATACTCATTGGTCTTTTTAGTCATGGTTGTGAAGTCCAGCTCCATAATGATGTATCATTAAAAAGATTTTTTTTTCTTATGGGTAATTCAGTACTTCCTGATAATTTGCATTCCTCTACTGCTCTCAGCCACAAACTGCTGGTGCACAGTTTATTAGGTTTATCAGAAATGTCTAAACTTCAACTCTGGAAAGTCTGAATTTATTTCCCCAAAAATTTCCTGCCTCCATATAATTTACTGGGTAAAATGAGAATAGGCATACAGGCAGTGTTTTAGTTTCTACTGAAGTGTAAAAAATTTCCAGATATTTAATGGCTTAAAACAGTACCAATTTACCATCTCACAGCTTCTGGAGGTCAGAAGTCCAGAAATGGCATAACTGGCTTCTCTGCAAAGAATCCTCACAAGGTTGAAATCAAGATGTCGGCGGGGCTGCTCTCTCAGTTCCTTGCGGTTGAAGGACTGAGGTTCTAAGCTACTACTGGCCTCCAGGCATTCTCCATGTGGCCTTCTCCAAAACACTGGAGTTTGCCTCCTTAGGGCCAACTTGTGAGTACCATCTACTCCTGTTTCTTATTTCTTTTAAAGGCTTACCTTACTGAGTCAGGATAATCTCCATTTTGATTGTAACTCAAAGTCAAGCGATTAAGGACTTACTACATCAGCAAAATACCTTTTGGCCTATAACATAATATAGGGAGTGATAACCTTCCACCTAAGAGGAGAGGGTTAAACAAGGCATGTGCACTAGGGAGCAGGGATTTTCACGATCATCTTAAAATTCCTCCTATTATAAGGACACCTGGGTGGCTCAGTCAGTTAAGAGTCTGACTTTGGCTCAGGTCATGATCTCATGGTTCGTGAATTCGAGCTCCACATTGGGCTCTGTGCTGACAGCTAGGAGCCTTGAGCCTGCTTCAGATTCTGTGTCTCCCTCTCTGTCTGCCCACTCCCCCCGCCCCCGCCACTCATACAGTCTCTCCCTCTCTCTAAAAAATAAACAAACATTTAAAAAAAAAAGAAGAAACTGTTAAAAAAAATTCCTCCCATTATAAAAGACTGGTATTCTAATTATACATTCTAACCATACATGCCACTTTTAGTTCCTTTTGCAGAACAGGTACATTTATTTCCTTGCTGAAAATAAGATCCGTTCTGCTTTTGCAGTTAAGCTGTGAACTGTATTACCCCATATGCCCCATCAAATAGACACAGTCATAAGCCATTAGCTTTAAAGCTAAAAATAATCCTGAGTCAACTCAAGATTCACTCTCCAATCATTTGGGTTGACTTTGGCATTTAGGGTACTTTGAATACATACAAAATGATTTAAACCAATCCTACTGCTGAGAACTTGAGGCGGTTCTGGCATCAAGGTCATATATTTTAAACATTTTGGCATTTTTAATTTGACAGTGAAGAGAAGGCAGAGGCCTTTTCCATGACCTGACTCAGGTTATCAGAATCTATACAACACTTGGTACCTAAGAACCAACTGGCATAATGTTTATGATTTGCAAAGAAATGCTTCAAGAAGTTATGTCTCTGGATATGTCAAACACAGACTTGATTTCATGTGGTTCATCACAGGTTCTCTGAGATGACTGTCTGAATGAGACTTCTTATAAAATTACAAAAAAAAAATTGTATCTGCCATAAGATCTGGTTCCAAGTTTCTCACATAACAGATGCAATTACAGAATTGTGGAGAATTAAGACTCTTGCTAAAAAGTAATATTTGGGGAACATGAAAAAGGTTTCTGTCTGAATCTGTATCTCCTGAATTGCAATTCTAATTGCCCAAATATATGCCTACTTAAAAATTAATTAATTAATCAAAGGTAATATGTACTACATCACAGGTATAACAAAAACACTGTAAAATGTAATAAATAATATCTGTCTAGATACAAGGCAAATTGTATCCACACCCATATTAAAGGCACAGTGGACAACCATTTGAAACTGAACAAATATTCTGAGATGAAGTGAAGAAAATCAGATTATTTATTTACATTTCCTCCATTTCTTTCTTTTATTTTTTTAATCTTTTTTAAATGTTTATTTTTGAGATAGAGACAGAGTGCAAGCAGGGCAGGGGCAGAGAGAGAGGGAGACACAGAATCTGAAGCAGCCTCCAGGCTCTGAGCTGTCGGCACAGAGCCCAACGTGGGGCTCAAACCCACGAATGGTGAGATCATGACCTGAGTTGAAGTCGGACGCTTGACCGACAGCCACCCAGGCACCCATCCTCCATTTTCTTTCTTGAAAGGATCTCTAAGTTGGATATAAATAATATGTCACTGTAAATATAATCATTATTTAAATAAAAACAAGAGCACCCTCATTAACACCTGGTCAAGGGTAGAAACCCCACCTCTCCTGCTCATCAATAGCAGACATCCACTGAGTGACCCCTGCGTGTGAGGCATACATCAGATTCAATACCACACTACTCAGTGTCAAGTGTCTCAAATCCAATTTCCACTCCTCTGTGTTTCAACCAGTGCTACTATCATGTTTTCTGTTGTTCAAGCTGGAAACTTAACATTTTCCTTGACATCTCACATCACCCTGTTAACCCCTGTTGACAGGTTTAGTGTAATACCTACCATTGTAGGTAGGTATTACTTTCCATCGTGTTGGCACTCCTGTGAAGAACCACGTACCAAAACCCTGTACAATTGCATCAGCCTTCTAAAACAACTAGATGTTTCTGCCCCAAATTACTACCCTTTTCAAATTTTCACACACACAACTGCTATGTTATTATTCCCAAATTCCTAATAAAAGGTAATGGTTTTTCACATTGTATTTGAGTGCCATTGGGCAGATTTTCATCTGTCTAGTTTATGTGCATTTTGTAATTTAAACGTGGCAACAACCTGGCTGAACTCTTATTTAAATCTTCATTTTGCAGAGGAAGAAACATAAGAAATGCCAAGTAAGTTTTCTAAGGTACAGCCAAGTATCTGACTTCCAAAGCTACTTCTCATTATCATTACTGTATTGTTTCTCATGTAAATTAGCAACATGTACTAATGCCCGTTACCCATGAAGCTAAACCCAAATGCTTCAACCTACAGCTCAAATCTGCTCTTTTTAAAGTTCTGAAAATAAATGGATTACTCCCACTATTGTGCTCTTCCTGTCATTCAGAATGTCATTTTTTTCTCCATCTATTCAAATGTGATTTATCTTTCAGACTGATCTCAGGCTCTGCCCTTTCCATGAAGGATCTCAGGCCACCTAGGTTCTTGCAGTGTCTCCTTCTTTAGGCTTCTTGAACATCTATTTCATTTTCGTACTTAGAAAATGTCTTCTTATACTAGAGACATTTGACTTATTTGACTGTACTATGTGACATTTACTTTATTGAGACAATATAAATTATTTAGGGATAGAGTTTGACTTCTCCCTTTTGCCTTCACAGCACAGAGGATAACACCTTACATTAGTAAAGTGCTTTGCAGATGGTGGGCTCGCCTTCAGCGCAAGCTTATTAAGGACTCTCCATGGGCAAGCTCCTATAATGAGAATGGTAAGGTACACAGAGGTGAAATACATGCTCTGTGCAAGTGTTTCCTTGCTGTGAAACAATTTCTAGTCTAATTATGGGGTAAATGTGTATAATCTGTTGTATTTTTACATACACAATAATCACAGTAAGACAGACACTGGCAGGCACAAGACAGACTCAGGGAAGGCTCAGCAAAATTATATGTCTGGTGATCTACCATATCATGAGAAGGGAAAGAAGACATATGAGTAGAGAAGCATAGGAGACAGACTTCAGGAGGAGGAAACAGACTAGCCTGATAAAAATGTCACAGAGGAAATGAAATGGTGGAAATTAATAAAACAGTAGATGATGAATCAAAGGAGAAAGCACTCTGAATGGCAGGTTATGGATTTTGGATTCTCTTTGAGATGCAACATGGTTTTGAGGAGCAGCTAATGATGAACACTGCCCACGCCATAGAGAGCTGCTGCTAAGATTACAGAAGATACTGTTTGTATAACAACTAGCGTGGGGCCTGGAAAACACAAATGTTCACCAAGGATACTTGTTATTGTTCGCTGATGAGGGTACTGCTCGGGATAAATGTGCCACAGGATGGGGACAAAAGGAGAAAATGGAGGCAGACTTGCAGTTAACGTGTCCCAGAAAGGAGACAGGCTCCGAGGCCTCTGACACTCAATAAACATTTGTGAGTGCAATAAGAAAAGCACAAGTTAATTTGTTTTTCTTTGAATGTCATGGACATGCAAACTCCCTCAGAGAGATGTTATAAGGATGGGGAAAGGGTAAAAATAATTAATTCTAAACAGTTCTCCCTTCGAAAGTCACTTATTTCTTTTCCTAAAACGAACAAGAAACTCGTGCAGGGGGGTGATTCTTTGGGCAACATGTAATACCAACCCTGGCCCTTTCCAGCACCTCATCCTTCACTGGAATCACTGTGCGTAAATTACGTTGGGCTAATCATCTTTGCAAATGCTTGGTTCCAAGAAAGAAACTTAAGTGGAAACTAACCGCTTTAAGGCCATTTTGAGCCATTCGGTCTTCCAGTTTCTGGAGACAGACACTTGATCAAGTGCTTGAAAACAGGGTGACTACTCTTCCTTCCCCCTTACACGCCAATAGGCTCTCTTAGCCACAGCCATCTGACTATTCGCTCCTTTCATTTTTCTGCCTAATTTCTGTAAATCCATTTCTTCATAATTCTCTTGCTATACTTATTCCCCTTGTTACATTCCTGTTGCTTTTTAACTAAATAATTGAGTGAAAAGCTTTCTAAAAAATCCCAAAATTCTAAGAAAATTAAATATGCAGTCATGTGGAGTTACTTTTAAATGTTATTTCACTTGAAAGAGAACAAAGAACTAAGCCTAGCAAGGCCTAAATTCTTTTGCTGTGAAGAAGTTTGTTTCCATTTGGTTCGAAGGCTCTCAAGAGAGTTTTGTTTTGTTTTGTTTTTTTCTAATGCAGCTAAAAATAAGCAAAAATGGTGACTATTCCCCAGACTTTAACCTGTATCCTGAAGATTCCCAAGAGAGAACTAAACTCTCCTGTTCCATGAACTCTGATTTTCAAGTAAATTTTATTATTAAAATATATTTTAGATAAATATGAAGATAAAATGAACCATAAGTAAAGAATAGTTATTTCTATTATATAATGGAAAGAAATAAAAAGTGGGAAAGCTTTCATTTATATTTCCTGTGGCTCAGACAAATGAACAAATACGTGAAAATAAGAACAGGAGCAGTAACTGAATTTTCTTGAAAACGGGTCAGTCACGGTTACGATGAGATTTTGTCATCAGCAGTTATATCTACTAACGGTCAAAAGAAGTGAATTTAATCAGCTTCTTGTGACTGTTTTCCCATCATGGCTTCAGTGGACTATAATGGAGGATTCTGTTTCCTTAAATGTATCCTGCCTGCTGTCCTCATGTTTCCAGGAAAGAATTCATCAAGGAAATGTTGCTTGAGAACTTACATTTTCTTCTGAAGATTTCTGGCCCCTTTCCTAAATTACAGTTCTTGTGAATAAATACAATGTTTCTAGTTCTTACAGCTCCTCTTCTAGGAAAAGTTGCTGCTAACCCAATGGCTTCTAGGTGTACAGATCAAAACACAAATTTTCAAAACTTCTAAAACCTCCATGAGTCACTAACTACTAATGTTAACACTATCCTGATTTATTACATTTATACCAATGTTTGTATTAGTTGTACTACATTCTAGTGCTTATTCTTAGCTTTTTATGCTATATGTGTCATACCATTTTCTCCATTTTAAAGGTCATTTTGTTTCTCCAATTCCATAATAAATTTTAAATGGGGCATCTGGGTGGCTCAGTCGGTTAACCGTCTGACTTTGGATCAGGTTAGAGCCCAGCATCAGGCTCTGTGGAGACAGCTCAGAACCTGGAGCCTGCTTCGGATTCTGTGCCTCCCGCTTTCTCTGCCCTCCCCTACTCTCACTCTCTCTCTCAAAAATAAACAAACATTAAATAAATAAACAAAAATATTTTTAAAAATGCTTGCTCACCGAAGAATCCATTATATATACACATACAGACATGGAAGCATGTACAGGTCAAAATACAAGTTGAAGAAAAAGTCTCAGTACAAAAGACATGAGGCATTGGTCATCTCCATTTTCACATCCCATTTTAATTTACTTTTATTTGCAAAATAGTTACATTTAGCATTATTTTTTATTTTCCTTTGTTAGCATATAAACACCTGTAACTTTAAATATGTTAGGTTGCTAGTGTATTGAACTCAATTAACTCGGATTATGATTGATAAGTAACCACATGTACCTTCCTACATTTTCAGTTGTACAATATGCATTCTGTCAAGAAGGCTGAAACTCAGTTCTGGGGGACCTCTGATAAGGCAGAAAGAAAAACGGAGAGAGTCTGGATTTCTGAAATAAAATGTGGGTGGGATCACTGCTTTTCACACGTGAGGTAAATGAGTATTCTGTACCTCAGTTTTCTAATCTGTAAAAAGGTAACTGTAACTTCCCTGAGTAATTGTGAGGATTACCGAGTTTACCAGTAAAACTGACCGGCTTTCGTAGTCCAAGGGTTAGTTTCTCTTGGCCTCTTAGTCCAAATTTTAGATTCAAGGAACTCCATCTGAACTGTTTACCCATTTATCTCAATTCAGTTGGTTGCTTGAGACACTCCTACAAATAAATTTCAAAGCAGGGAATATGTTTTGTTTTGTTTTTTTTTTCCCTTCTCAGGAAGTTTTTGTTTTTGTTCATTTTTTTCTTGTCTGTGTCTGTAGGCACACCTTCCGAGTTAGCTCTTGTAATAAGGAGAAAGAATAGAATAGCAACAGGGTTTGTTCCTTCCTTTGTTGGTTGGTTTGTTTAAATCACTGAACCCCTGGTTGAAGCCAGAAGGCAGGCCCTCACTGCAGGACCTCACTCCATACCAGTCGAGTATTGTCATGTCAAATGGCCTGAGTATTGTCATGTCAAATGGCCTGACTCCCTCAGCACCACTCTGTCTAGCCACCAACCTGCTTTGCGTTATCAGTTATCAATGATCCATACCTTTCCTTGTTCGACATGTTTTGTTTTATGGTTTCTTTTGTAAGATGCATCACCTTTGTACCTTCCTTCTGTTCTGAGGCAACTCAGTAGGAAGTTGGTCTATCACATTTAGATGAACGATTTATATAACAAATCCCTCCTATGCATAGAAAGGTCAAAGAAACCAGTATGCAAGATTTATAAAAAACCTTCTGTGGTACACTTTACATACTTTGTGTGCATATCTGAAACCAAAGAGTACTTCCCTTCTATGTTCTAATTACTTTTTGTTTAACTAGGTTTGTTTAACTTTGTTTTTTTTTTTAAACAGGTAATATAATGAGAGACCATATTTTTTAGAGAGATTTATATAAAAACTGCTGACAATTCTCCTTGTAGCAGTACTGCATAACACGTAAGTCCAAAAGTTTATTTATTTTTTCAAGTTTTATTTATTTAAGTAATCTGTACACCACGGGGCTCAAACTCACAACCCCAAGATAAAGAGTCACATGCTCTTCCAACTGAGAAAGCCAGGGGCCCCAAGTCTAAAATTTTAGACTGAAGCTAAAGTTCAGCCAAATTTCCAGATGCAGAAAATGTTCTGACATCCAAGAATCGTAGATAACAATTCAGCAAGAAAGGAAATACATTCATGAGTATCTGCAGTGTCTCAAAATTATCGCAGTTGAGGGGAGGGGTTTGGGTGATGGGGATGAAGGAAGGCACTTGTAATGAGTATCAGGTGTTGTGTGTTGAATCACTATATTGTTACCTGAAACTAATGTTACAGTGGACGTTAACTCACTGGAATTTAAATAAAACTTTAAAAAAGAATTCTCACAGTTGGATCATAGTTAAAGGGTAAGTGGAGAAAAACACTATTATTTAGTGAATCTGTAATCTTTACAAATTACAAGTTTGAAATTTAATACACACTTTAAGTTTGTAAAATCAAGTTATGTATATTTACCTACACACACACACACACACACACACACACACATACATTTTAATCAGACAACATGAATTTGGATTCTCAAACTGCCACTTGTATTTATTCTACTTAAATTACTTAACTTCTGAGGTTTACTTTATCTAAAACAGGAAAAAGTAATTTCTACTCTACAAGACTGTTGTATGAATTAAGATAATGCAGGTAATGTACCTAATAAAGTGACTGACAAAGTAGGCTTTTAATGAATGTATGAATATATAAATATTCATCATTATCATTACTTTCATAATTCCTTACATATGCTCAGCTCTTCACCATGTGGCTATGATATCCAATAGCCCACACGTTTGAATATCTCACAAATTTATCAAAACTACATTTATATTGAAATTATAGTTAAACTAAGAGACATCACAAAATGGCATGGAGCAAATATTTTCCCACCTTGTGAGTCATGGCTCACTCCAATAAGAATTCAATAAGTATATTTCATGTGACAGACACCGTGCTGTGCTACATGTTAGGGAAAGAGTCATGACCATTTTCTACATTCAAGAACTCACTCTCTTGAAAGAGAGAAAGAGAGGCTTGTAAGGGAGACAGAAACAGAAACAAAAGCCTATCACAATGTTAAAAGAACAAAATCCCACATTGGAAGAAAAATACACTGAATGCCTTGCATTTAGCTGTCCCTCCACTCCACTACCAAGGAAGAACATTTTTAATACAAAGTAGCTGTCCTGCATTTTGCTAGTTTGAATTCAGTGAGATATATTCATTTTAAAATATCCAAGAAGCACACAGTAATACTAAAATACAACTACAAATGCTCACATTATAAGTGAAAGCTGAACTTGAGTTTTCTTTAATTATAGTCTTTAAAAATAACTTCAATAATAAAAATAATTGAAATAATAGTTATACAATGAAACTATATGTGGAGGTGATAAAGAGAACATCATGTGTAATTAAAACAAATTCCATTTAAGTATTTGTTTCTAAGCCTTCTACTATTAAATTGCAATAGCATTCTGGTGGCATGAGATGTAAAAAAATAATTTATATTAAATACAAATCAAACACATTATAATTCTGGATAAATTACCCTCTGTTTCTTGAAAATGTCTAGGTTAACACTTTATAGCTACAAGAAAACCATATGAAATTTTAAGACAATTATTTTTTAAAATGTTTACTTACTTATTTTGACAGAGATGCTCACTGATCTGAGCCACACCAGCAATTAAACCTAAAAGAGCTTTTTTTCCCACAGGCAAACTTGATGGAGCAATGCATTATCAATTTCTTTTTATTTACACACTTAATGGTATAGGCCAATGTGGGGAGATAGGACGAAGCATCAATAGATACTTGAAAATAATAAAACAACTAACAAAGGTGATGCTTCAGAAACAAAAAGAAACACCTATTTGGGGAAAGAAAATGTTTTTGATCAACGTAAGAAATATCTGAAATGCATACTTCTTCACAATTTGCCATCTGCCTTTTTCTTTTCTTTTTTCTCATAGGAAAGACAGGGGACATACATCACTAATAAAAGAATAATTCTTTCATATTTTATGTCCTTAACCATAACCAAATAGCCAGTGGGTTACTCTAACAAAGTGGTAAATCACAGAATACTACCTAAAGAAACGAAAAGAGAGACAAAAGTCTAAATGCTTCCTAATGGAAAGATAAAATCAAACCAATAAACAACTGAATAGACTTCATCTGAACCAGCTCATTAGAGGCTCTTAACAAAATAGTACAAATAAATAGCACAAAGTAGTATCAAGAACTTTTCTGGAATAAAGGTCAGAGGTTTTTGTTTGTTTGTTTGTTTTAATTTTTTAATGTTTATTTATTTTTGAGAGAGAGAGAAAGAGAGACAGAACACAAGTAGGGGAGGAGCAGATAGAGAAGGAGACACAGAATCGGAAGCAAGCTCTAGGCTCTGAGCTGTCAGCACAGAGCCCAATAGGGGACTCGAACTCATGGACTACAAGATCATGACCTGAGCCAAAACTAAGAGTCAAGGCTCAACCGACTGAGCCACCCAGGCATCCCTAAAGGTCAGAGTTCAACAGCTAAACTTTTTCTTTGTCAGTTATTAACCTGGTAGATTTATCAAGGAGACAATCAGGTGACAATGCAGTGGTCCTTTCTGAGCACTTGCATGACACTAGGTCATGCTTCAATTCTAGCAGGTCCCCACTGGTTGAGCTGGTCTTTTGTGCTACACTTTTCCCCAAAGAAGCCCAAGCTCTAAACTAATACATTCTACACATTATTTTTTTAATATAAAATGACTGCAGAAAAGACAATAAACAGCAAAATGTGGAGACTCTAAAACATGACAAATGCTACTCTGTCAAAAGTAAATTAGGGGTGCCTGGGTGGCTCAGTCAGTTATGCATTCAACTTCAGCTCAGGTCATGATCTCGTGGTCTGTGGGTTCCATACCCGCGTCAGGCTCTGTGCTGACAGATCAGAGCCTGCTTTGGATTCTGTGTCTCCCTTTCTCTAACCCTCCCCCACTCACACCTCTGTCTTTCTGTCTGTCTGTCTCTTTCTCAAAAGTAAATAAACATTAAAAAAAAAAAACATTTAAAAAAAAGGAAATTAAATGACCCAGTATCAACAGGATCCAAGTAGTGTTTTGCTTTAAAATAATCATTAGATTTTGGGGTGTCTGAGTGGCGCAATCGGTTGAGCGTCCGACTTCAGCTCAGGTCATGATCTCACAGTTCAAGGGTTCGAGCTCCGCATCAGGTTCTGTGCTAACAGCTCGGAGCCTGGAGCTTGCTTCGGATTCAGAGTCTCCCTCTCTCTCTGCCCCTCCCCCACTTGTGCTCTGTCTCTATCAAAAATAAATAAAATGTAAAAAAAAAAAATTAAAATAATCATTAGATTTTAATGCAGCTTTAAACCCTGCACATCAACAGAGTAAATCACCACAATATTCTCTCTGTAATGTCAAGTTAAAATCTGCCTACCAAAAAAAGGCTATTGGGAAATTATTCCAATATATGTGTGTATGTATATGTACATATAAACTTTTGATTGAATATAGATTTTTAACAATTATAAATGTTAACACAAAATAGCCCAATTTGTGTTCTCTAACTAAACACATGTAATACATCCAAGGGATTCTCCCTGATATGTTTTTTGTGGTTTGTTTTGTTTTGTTTTGTTCTATTATAGTTTTTTTGTTGTTGTTGGGGGGGGTTTGTTTGCTTTATTTTATGGTTTACAGGAAGATAAGAGTTAGCAAAGAAAGACTGGTTAAAAAAAGGATAATTAAACATTTTTTAATAGACGGGCGGCTGGGTGGCTCAGTTTGGTTGAGCGTTCCGACTTCGGCTCAGGTCATGATCTCACAGTTCGTGAGTTTGAGCCTCACATCGGGCTCTGTGCTGACAGCTTGGAGCCTGGAGCCTGCTTCAGGTTCTGTGTCTCCCTCTCTCTCTGCCCCTCCCATACTAACACTCTGTCTCTCTCTCAAAAATGAATAAACATTACCAAAAAAATGTTTTTAATAGAAAAACTTCTGTTTTACTCTCACATAATCTTGAATGTATCAACAACCATAATTTCATCATGAACATTACAATGCTGATAAGACCTGAATTGAAAATTGATGTCTAGTAATAATGGTTGGCCTTTATTTATATATTTATTTACTTGAGAAAAAGAGAAGGGGCACAAGTGAGCAAGAGGCAGAGGTGGGGGAGACAGAGAGAGTAGCGGGGCTCATCTGGGGCTCATGTTTTACCCAAATCAGGGCTTGAGCTCACCAAATGTGGGGCTCAAACTCAGGAACTGTGAGATCATGATCTGAGCTGAAGAGAGATACTTAATGACAATGGTTGAGCTTTAATGACTCTCTAGGACTACATTACTTCAGTGTGCCTGTCCAAATCATTTCTATTTTCTCAGGCTTTTATAAAACTCATAATTTTTGTAAGTCTCATATACAAGTTCATACTGAAGTATCTACAGATCATTATGTTCTTATAATTTATACCTGCCATGCAGTTGATTTATCCAATGAATCCTTCAACAGGAAAAAGTTTCAAGAAATTCACTTCTTAAAACCTTCATGTGAAATCTTTGTTTCCTATTCAATATTACTTTCCTCTGGCCAAAAATAAGTGAAAATGTGAATTGAAAAAAAAAAAACTAATATTTTTAAGCCTGTGTTCATCAGTGAATGATAATTGTCTGGGGGAGTGTGTGAACTCCTTATGGGTAACGAAATATCTGATAATCAGCTCTTGAATCTGATAGATAAAATCTAATCTACAAATAAATTTAACATAGTATACGTTTTCCATGGTTACTCTCAAGCTACTTTTGTGCACTGTTTCTATATCTAGAACATAACTTTAAAAGTACAGGATTACATGTGCATATGTGTGTGTGTGTTGAATACTAAGGATTTCAAAAATGCCTAATATTCTTCCTTTTAGACTAAAATATGATTATATTCTACATCTAGGAGGCCGCATTACAAATTTTAGTATGTAGAGTATAGCAAAGAAGTAGCATTAATTTTTACATTAAAGGGTCCTGCTGCCTCTTGATAATTGTTGTCACTTCACCTATGCTCTGCAACTCTGTATCTTATTTCTTTTCCAGCTTTTGTGACTAAAAATGGCAAATGGAAGAAGGGTCAAAGCCCAGTTCTCAGTCATACATCAAAGGATTCATGTAATCACCTCACACCTATCAGAATGGCTAAAACCAACAACACAAGAAGTAACAGGTGTTCACGAGGATGCGGACAAAGAGGAACCCTCTTGCGCTCTCGGTGGAAATGCAAACTGGTACAGCCACTCTGGAAAACAGTATGGAGGTTCTTCAAAAGGTTAAAAATAGAACTACCCTAGGATCTAGCAATTGTACTATTAGGTATTTACCCAAAGAATACAAAAATACTACTTCAAAGAAACACATGCACCACAGTGTTTATAGCAGCGTTATCTGCAATAGCAAATTATGGAAATAGCCCAAATGTTCATCAAATGATGAATGAAGAAAAAACGGTGTGTGTATATGTGTGTGTGTGTGTGTATTAATATATGATTTCACTCATAAGTGGAATTTGAAGAAACAAACAAGCAAAGGGAGAAAAAACAGAAAAACCAAGAAACAGACTCTTAACTATAGAGAACTGATGGTTTACCAGATGGGAGGTATGTGGGGTGATGGGGGAAAGAGGGGGTGGATATTAAGGACAGCACTTGTGATGAGCACAGGTGTTGTATGGAAGTGTTGGATCACTGTATTGTACCCTTGAAACTAATATTACACTCAATGTTCACTGACTGGAATTTAAATAAAAACTTAAAAATAATAGGATTCACTTCAAAGGGGCATAAGTTCATGAACACATCCTATCCCTTCCTCTTTGAATCAGCCACCTCTTTGCCTGTTCTCATACTCGATTCCTTGCTGTTGTTGTTGCTGTTGGACTTCCTAAGTGGTTTCACCAGCAAAAAAAAAAAAAAAAAAAAAAAAAAAAGAGAGAGAGAGAGAGAGAAAGAAAGGGAGAAAAATAAATAATAGTAATATTGTAGAGGCTGAAATTCGATTCTGTCAGACTTTTTGCCATGTTGTAAACATGAAAAAAAAATGGTAACTCTCACTCCAGATAAAAATGCTTAAGGAAAAGATGCATTATTTCAGCAAAAGGCAACCATTTCTTCAACCACATGAGGATAGTTATTTGGGAGTGCAAAAAGTTCTTCCTGTTGTGTTCTGATTTCAGTGGATTCCTGTTCACATGGAATCTAATCCACCTGTATTAATCTGCCCCCAAAATACATGAATGGCTTACAAGTCATGCATTTGAAGAAAAACAAACAAACAAAAACAAAAAACAAAAACCACGTGAACAAGATGACTTATCTGATGGAGACAGTAACAAAACGAAACTCATGAGATGCATGAGGGGCCAATGTTCGAGGTAGAACAGGTACATCTAAAAATATAGGAGCTGAGGTGCACCTGGGTGGCTCAGAAGGTTAGGCTTCTGACTCTTGATTTCAGCTCTGGTCATGAGCTCATGGCTGTGAGATTGAGACCTGAGTGGGGCTCCATGTTGGGTGCTGGGCATGGAGCCTGGCTGGGATTCTTTCTCTCTCCCCCTTTCTCTGCCCCTCCCCCACCCACATGTGCACTCTCTCTCTTTCAAAATACATCAACATTAAAAATAAATAAATAAAAATACAGGAGCTGAAAGGACTTAATAGGGTAGATCCAAATTATCCGAGCAAACTGGTAAGGGAGAACAGGGCAGAGACAGCAGTCAGAGGTCAAGATCGGAGATTGCATTTTAATGCAGTCCATGAAGAGCCATTTCCAGCACTCAGAGTAGAAGAAAAATTTCTGCCCTGCCCTCTGAGCTCTTGAGTCTCTCACATGCCTCCTAATAATGGCCACTAAAAGAAATTAATTTTTAATTTCTCAAATATAAACAGATTAATGGAAATTGAACCTATTGCTGTTATCCTATAATCAGCAAACATACATTATTAAAACATCAAAATGGTGACATTTAGCTAAGAGATTTGTTAGATACAAAAAGCACTCAAGCCTTACTTTCAAGGAGTTGTTTTCAAATAGAATTTTAGTTTGGTAGCTCTGAGCCAACTCTTATTTATTCCCAAAATAGCATAAGTCAACTTTTACTGCCCTATTTTTTGACAAAAATGTGAGGATGCACCCAAAGAGGAAAACTTTATGACATATGAAAGTAGACTTTTTTCTTGCCGTTTGTACAAAATTACCTTATCTGCCCAAATAGCTATGATTCAGAAGATGCTCCATATGTTACTAGCATTAATTGTTAATGCAAACCTATTTAGTAGAAATTGGCATTTAGTATAAATTGGCATTTATAAATTAGTACCAGCAAAGTAAAAGATAAAAGCTTCTATACAGCTCCTTTAAGGCAATAAATATTCTTAATACTATCCATAGGTAATACTTAGGAAAAGCAAGTTATTGAAAGATTCTCATTTTAATTCTCTGAGTCTAAGTCAAAGAGCAGAGGCAAATATACAAATATAAATCAAATTAGAGGCCAAATATTATTTTCAGTAACATGTGATATACTGTTGCTAATGGAGCCACCAAAATTAGGGGACACAATAAAAAGTTGATTTCTGTATTTCAATGCAGTAGCATCGTAGCAGCACCAGTAAGAGCTACAGCAAAATAGTAATCAAAATTGTTAACCACCCTACTAGTGCTTGCTTAAAACCAACATGAAAACTGTAGAATGGCTGGTAAAAATAAGTCAGATTTTTTTTTAGTCTTCTTTCTAAACCGGGTCAACTGAAATAAAAATAGGAGTGATGATGAATAATCAGCTCTCATCTCCCCTTCCTGCCATTCAGGGGTCAGAAATAACTCTGATGGAACCATTGATGAAGAAGGAGGAAAGAAAACCCAACAAAACAAACTCCATTTTCAGCACTTCTCCCCAATTTCCAGTTTTCATATTTTTCTAAATATGGTTTGGTTTGAAGATAAACAACTAAATGGTCTCTGGAGGCCTTATACTTGGAAATTAACTCTCAGAAACTTATGTTTCTACACATTTTTCATAGGTGCCTGAAGTTGTTTCTCAGTAGGTGTGTAACATCCTGCTTGGTACATTCTCAGGCTAAATAATATATGATTAAGAGAGAACTTAACAGTTTTTTTCTTACATTAAATGAATAAAGCAATGCTTAATTTTTTCTCAAGATACATTAATATAGAGATGAACTCAAAACTGTCCATTCTTTTTATATTTATATTTTTTTATTTATTTTTGAGAGAGAGAGAGAGCACGAGAGCAAGAGTGAATGGGGAGGGGAAGAGAGAGGGAGAGCGAGAATCCCAAGCAGCTCCCACACTGTCAGCACAGAGCTTAACCCATGGCACTAAATCTCACCAACCGCAAGATCATGACTTGAGCCAAAATCAAGCGCCTGCTGCTTAACCAAATGAACCACCCAGGTGCCACTACATCCTTTTTAAAATAAAGTGCTTTTTGATAGCCTCAGAAATATATTTGAATTTAAAGGTTTGTATTATTTTCATTACACTGGTTTCTGCTTTCAGGATTTAAAGGCATAATTAGACAAAAGGGGGAAAAGTGAAAAAGTTTCAACATTTTGCAAAATAAATACTCTTTTATTTGAACTAAAACCACTCACACACACAAATAAACTTTGAACTACATATTTAGGACCCACAAAAAATCAATGTTTTCAAAGTACTCCGACAAATATGGAATATATGAGTAGTGAGGGTGGAACTAATATACAGGTATTTCATACAGAAATTTAACAACTTATTTGGCAAAACAAAGATAAACTTTGTGATTGAATGGGCTTAGACAGTCCACACAGTAGACTTGAAAAGGCCTCAGCACCATGTCACCACGGAGCCACATCATGTGGATAAAAATGGAAAACAGCCAGACCTATATTAAAATATACAAAAGTGAAGAAAATACAAATATGGAAGAATTCTAAATCCAATGATACCTTAAACTTCACATACTCTGCAATTTTTGGTTAAATAAATCCAACTGTATATACTATATACAAAATATATAAATACTATACTTTATATACTGTCTACACTACACTTTAAAAAATACTTAGGTTAACTTAGATTTACAATTTTCCTGCGGTATTGTAACTTTCCTATTTTTCCTATATTTAAACTTTAAAAAAATATTTATTCATTTTTAACAGAGTGTAAGCAGATATGGAAGGGCAGAGAGAGGGAGAAACAGAATCTGAAGCAGACTCCAGGCTGTGGGCTGTCAGCACAGATCCTGACGCAGGGCTCGAACTCACAAGCTGTGAGATCATGACCTGAGCTGAAGTTGGACGCTTAACCGACTAAGCCACCCAGGTGCCCCATTTTTCCTATATTTTTAAGAATCATCAACAATGAAAAAATTTCTATATATAGGCAATCATTAGCTAAACTGTACAACAGAAAATAACACCATTCTCCGTAATAACTAAAGATCATTTTATTTTTAACTTATAATAACATTTATATTTTTATAGATGTTTCATATGTGTAACATGCATGAAAATTTGCTTTATATTAAAAAAAAGATAAGTAGATCAACCTAGGTAAGATGCCAAAGTAATAAAAAGTATTTCATCTTTCTTTTTCTTTTAATGTTTATTTATTTTGGAGAAAGAAAGAGACAGAGCATGAATTGGGGAGGGGCAGAGAGAGAGGAAGACATAGAATCTGAAGCAGGCTCCAGGCTCTGAGCTGTTAGCACGATGTGGGGCTTAAATTCACGAACTGCGAGATTGTGACCTGAGCCAAAGTTGGACGCTTAACCGACTGAGCCACCCAGGCGCCCCTAAAGTATTTCACTTTTCAAAATTTATTTACAGGTTAAAGTTAACTATAACAAAAACCCCACATATCTGGAACTTAGGAGAAAAAGGGTATTTGGAAAAATAAGACAAAAGAGTTCTGAAAACTTGGGAAAGAAAGAATAATATGGAGAGACTGGTTCTTTGAACTACAGAGTACATAAAACTACAGTATTCTAAAAGTGTTTTGAAGAATAATCAGGCTTGCCAAAATAGAACATCTAGAAACAATGTCAAAAAGTTTGATGCATTTTATGTATACTAAAGGATTTTCATAAATCACTGGGAAGAAATTACTAAGAATGAATAGTGACAGAATCAACTATTTGAAAATATCACTGTAAACTTCATTTTTACATCCTATCCACGACATAAATCTCAGATGATTAATGTGGTCAACCTCAAACATGTTACAAGTAACAAATGTTTACTGAGAAATATGTTTATCTTTTTAGAAGCAACTTAAATAATAAAATATTAAGTAACTACAATGTTAATTTTGTTAACAGATATTAGAAAATATCTGTATATTTTAAAAGCAACATAAAAAATCAAGTATGATCTCAACTTTGAATATGTATAAAAAGGGAGCAATTCAATAAAAATGTTAATTATCTGTGGATATAAAATACTAGCTTTTGGTGTTTGTTAAGGTCTCTTTTTATAGTGAGTAAAAAGAATATTATGCGGTTGTCTACATTGCATGGTATAGACAAAATTAATGTAGACACTCTGTTTTCCCTTGCTCTTTGTTAACCTTTACCACCCTGCTCTTCCTGATTATTCCCAACCTGACAGGGAAACATTCCATATTTTCATGGATAAATTATAATCACCTTTTTAACAGCCGGATCCCACCATTTTAAGCAGATGGAAAATTGGCCCATCTGTTTCCTATTAGTGAATAGGTTAAAGAAAATGTTAGAAAGAAAAAGTAAGTGCTCTAAGTCTACATGTAGAGAAGGCAGAAATTTCGTTCTATGCCATGATTTCAGACAGTGCTGGTGATGATCCTACACCCTCAAAAATAATTCCAGCGTTTGGAACAGGTTCTTTACATTGCACCATTAGTGAGGTATTTCTCTGATGCAAATGTTTCCCCTTTAAACAAAAAACATCTTAAGCAGTAGCTCAGACATTTAAATTTTATCAGTCCTTTGTAACAAGAGGTGAATATAACATTCAAAATTCTTCTTGGGAGCAAGTTATGAAGAGGAATAGGACACCGTTAACATCAGAACACCCTTTGTGTGGGGAAAAAGAAGTCAGAGCAGCCAAATCAGGGGGAAAGTTGAAGGCTGAAAGAAAAGGTAAGAATAAAGAAGTGGACCTCTTCCAAATGTTTATGTGAATTACGGATTACTGAACTGTCTTTCAGTTGCAGAAATTCATGCATGAAGAGGTTCTTAATTTTCAGTTGATACCAGGATCAATTTTATAAGCTTTGCTTTGGATACACTTATGAATTTGGGGATTTGAATTGGAGGTAATATCAAAGGATCCTAGAAGAAGACCAAAAATAGCTATAAATTAATATTTTGAAATAGCTTTTTTAAGGCCCCAGGGTAAAGAAGTCTTTGAAGCCTTGTAGCAAGATTGGAAAAGCTATCCAAACACAAATGAAATAATTAAAATGCACAACTTCCTTACATTACATTTACTTGTAATTGAGATCCCAACTTAAAAGCACCATGTCTCATTTTGCCTATATTATGGTTAAGACATGTTCGTAATTAATATTAAACAGTAATTAAAGGGTACATTCTGGAGATACCCAGAAATAAACTGTATTTCCTCAAAAGATGAGAGGCCTCATAAATGCTGTTATGTCATTAACTATATCAAGAAATAATTCTGTTAATTGCAACATAATCACTGAGTTCGAGTTACATTTGTTTTCGAGAATATCATTCACACATACACACTTTAAAAACAATTGAGATTTTAAAAGATTTACACACGTCTCCCTCTTGATCAATGTTGTACACACCAGTACATTTCCAATTAGCCCCAGGAAGAAGGTTTTGCCCAGTTTAAAACCTCAACTGTAATTTCACTTGGGTTGATAGCATGCAGAGATTTATCTATTCATCTATCAAAATCACACGAACAGTGGCAAAGCATACTAAAATGGGATTTGAGAGACCAAAGCAAACATTCCTCTTTGAATGTGATTCATTATAATTTCTTTACAATATACTTGCAAAACAAAATTGTATCTAAAATAATTTGGCCCAAGAGGGGAAAGGAATTCTTGCATGCTTATACTTGCTTCCAAGATCATAAAAACATACAGTAATAAGGATATACAGTGCACACACACCCCCAGTGAACTTTACATGAGCCAAGTTGCTATACTATTCACCTATTGTCCTGCAACAGGTCAAGAAATGTATGTCATTTTAGGAGAAAAGTGACATGTAGAAGGAAACCCATGTTTTGTAATTTTAGTTTATTTCTGGTCTAAGTAGTAGGTAACATTCATTGAAGGCTTACTTTGTGCCAAACATTGTGCTAAGATCATTAATTGATGTATGTCTCTATTTAGGAACGATTGTCAAGTTAATTTTACAGGTGAGGCCACTGAGGCACCTGGACTTTAAGTATGTGGTCCAAGATCACACACACAGTAAAAACTCATCAGGTTTCAACACCACAAAGTCTGCCATCACCGTGCTGCCTAGATGCTTACAACATGCCTCAAACTGGACTAAATGCTGTGAACGCTCAGTCTCCTTTATTTCTATCATCTTGTGTTCAGATTTCATAGTGCCAAGAGCACTAGTATTTTGTAAATACTTGGATGAATTGCTACTAATCAGTGTATCACTATTTTTCATTCTCTAATATTTGAAGAATTCAGTTTTCTAAAAAAAAAAAAAAAAAAAAAAGATTAAAGGGCGCCTGGATGGATGGCTCAGTCGGTTAAGCATCTCACTTCATCTCAGGTCATGATCTCAGAGTTCATGAGTTCGAGCCCTGCATCAGACTCCACCTGACAGAGCAGAGCCTGCTTGGAATTCTCTCTCTCTCCCTCTCTCTCTCTTCCCCTCCCCTGCTTGTGCTCTCTCTCTCAAAATAAATAAATAAACTAAAAAAAAAAAAAAAAAGGACTAAAAAAGAGCTTGTGTTCTCAAATGTAGAACTTTTCATAAAATGCTTTAATCCAAGTTTCTTTTCCATTATATGATATGGAAAGAATAAATAAATGGATAGTTCTATGGATTTTATCTGTACCACTGTGGCTCAGACAGAATTTCAATCAAATGGTATTAACACTATAATGAATTTTGACATCAGTGTAATTGTTAAATGTGACTTGATGGACAAATCATTTATATGGCAAACCAACATGACCTCAAAAATAACGGTATAATTATTTATATTTCATAAAATGACAGTTCCTAGCTGGACACCTGCAATTTCTCTACACAGTAAACATAGAGAGAAAATTCTTATTGACAATAGCAAGTTCAATAGTGTTAAGTGACTTCTGGTGGGGAAAAAAGCCATTTCCTAAAACAGAGACCTACATTAGTCCCTGATTGCTTTTGATTTAAATAATAAAGAATTCATTTTCTTATGATTACTCAAGAGAACAATGATCATTAATACAATATTAATCTGGTCTAGAAAAGGTATTTCAGAATATTTTTTTGATCCTGACACAACTTGGTCAAAAGGAAATATGACAATATTCATCAATAGATTTTCAAATACTCTGATCCAACCATTTTGCTTGTAGAAAGTTATACTTAGGAAATAAACAAAGATATTTACAGCTGTATGTCCAAGGATACTCACCAAAATCTTATTCATAATAGTAATAATTTGTCAAAGATAGAAATGCCTGGCGTATATATATATGTACATATACAGAAGAGGTTAAGTATGTATACTCACAAAATGAAATATGAAATAACAGTCAATATTATATTTCTAACAAATATTCAATAGACTAGGAAAACTGCATATATATAGCATTTACATATAAAAATAATTTATCTATAGGTTTTAAACATGGTTGGTTCTTGTCATTTCTCTTAATAACCCATACGTTTTTTCAAATATTCTACTTTTACTAAGAAGTTCTGAGAAAAATTAAATGTTATTAAATTTATGAGATCCAATAAACATGAAAAGAAATAGAATGAGATATGTCAAAAATTGATATCTTAAACTATATATTATTTCTGAATAACATACTTGGTTAATGTAACTCTAAGGTAATTCATGGCCGTGTAGAGTTAAAAAAAAATCTAAGGTCGGGGCGCCTGGGTGGCGCAGTCGGTTAAGCGTCCGACTTCAGCCAGGTCACGATCTCGCGGTCCGTGAGTTCGAGCCCCGCGTCGGGCTCTGGGCTGATGGCTCAGAGTCTGGAGCCTGTTTCCGATTCTGTGTCTCCCTCTCTCTCTGCCCCTCGCCCGTTCATGCTCTGTCTCTCTCTGTCCCAAAAATAAATAAACGTTGAAAAAAAAAAATTAAAAAAAAAAATCTAAGGTCATCAAAACTTCATAAGGAGATCTCCATAAGTTCTAGGACATTTTATTTTAATTGCATTATAAACTGCTGGACTGATTCAACATTTTATTCCAAATGCCTACTCTAAATAGCATACCAAAATATAATTCATAAAATGTTGCAGAATCAGATTACATTAAATAAAATATAATTCCATTAAACAGTTCCTTTTAAAAGTGCATAACTGGGGCGCCTGGGTGGCTCAGTCAGTTGAGCATCTCACTTTGGCTCAGGTCATGATCTCACAGTTCTGGGTTCAAACCCCACGTTGGGCTCTGTGTTGACAGCTCAGAGCCTGGAGCCTGCTTTGGATTCTGTGTCTCCCTCTCTCTCTGCCCTTCCCGTGCTCACGTTCTGTCTCTCTCTCTCTCTGTCTCAAAAATAAATAAAAACATTTAAAAATTTTTTTTTAAATAAATAAAACTGCATAATGAACAATCTCTAAGTTTTTCTATCATAGACCGCCTGTTCCCCAGGGAATCACCTCCTTCATTCACGAGTTTTGGTTTTGAAAAATTATGGGGCGCCTGGGTGGCTCAGTCGGTTAAGCAGCCGACTTCGGCTGGGGTCATGATCTCACAGTCCTTGAGTTCGAGCTTCACGTTGGGCTCTGTGCTGACAGCTCAGAGCCCGGAGCCTGCTTCGGATTCTGTGTCTCCCTCTCTCTCTGCCCCTCCCCCGTTCATGCTCTGTCTCTCTCTGTCTCAAAAATAAATAAACATTAAAAAAAAAGAGGGGCGCCTGGGTGGCGCAGTCAGTTAAGCGTCCGACTTCAACCAGGTCACGATCTCGCGGTCCGTGTGTTCGAGCCCCGCGTCAGGCTCTGGGCTGATGGCTCAGAGCCTGGAGCCTGTTTCCGATTCTGTGTCTCCCTCTCTCTCTGCCCCTCCCCCGTTCATGCTCTGTCTCTCTCTGTCCCAAAAAAAATAAATAAATGTTGAAAAAAATATATAAAAAAAAAAAAGAAAGAAAGAAAAATTATAGTGGTAAAATGACAATGTGCACTGCTTCATGAATCACAGAGTATGCCTGGCACTTTCCACGTACATCCTCAAAACTTCAGGAGTCCGGGAGATAAAATGCTGAGGAGAAACAGGAGGGTAAATAAAGGCACTTCCAACATCAGACAGGAAAACATGAAAGCCTGACAGCTAAGAAGACAACTGGTTTCATCTGGATCAGGGTGACTGAATATGAAAAGAAAGAAAACTGTACCAACAAGTTCCTCTTAAGGCCTCTGAAACCCCCGATAAAACGGTGGGAGAAATGATCCTGTTCCCTTTTCAACCCACTCCCTGTCCACTCCATGGTTTCCACTGTTGATGTTTCCAGATCTATGTCAGGAGACAAATACAGGTAAGGGCTGGTGGGTTAAGTCCAACAGTACGTTCCATATGCACCCATGCTACATGCCCCTCACTGACTCATTGTTTTCCTCCCATCTTGAATATGGACCGCATTGTGGCTCCTCCCTCTTTTTTAGGCTCAGCTTTCATTGGTCAGCACATCCGGTAGCTCCTGCCTCAAGAATACCTCTCAGGTCCTTTTCCTAATTTGCATCACAACTGACAGGGTCAGACTGGAGGTGTTCTTAGTTATCACAGGGAAAGTATGTGGCCTTCCTACCTTACCTCAATTTCTTCTTGGCTATTGTCCACAATGCTGACAAGATAATCTTTTGAAAAATCAAAAGTGATCATAAATATCCCTAGTGAAAATCCTTCTATATCACTCCAGTTTCTTCAGGATAATATCCAAAATCTTATTATGATTTATTAGCTCCTTCAGGAGAATTGTGTTACACACTAGGAGACCAAGTATTTGTGAGAAAAAGAGTCCAGTTCAGAACTGGGTAACTTGTATGAAATTCTACAACCCAAATCTGTAAAGAACCTTATTTCAGTATATATGTAAATTTTTATGTTTTATTTAAAGACTAGTATGATTTTTATTTTGCATCACATATTCAGGGTAGAGAGATTTAAAAGTGCTGAAGCTTTCTGAGTTGTCTGAATTCCACTCTGCCATATTTGAGGTGACTTTTTCTATCTCACCAGCTTTATCTCTCCACCTCCACACCCTGGCAACCCTTATCCAGTCTTTCTAAAATACTTTATATTCTAGAACATATTGGGATCTCTTATGCCTTTATGGATTCGTATTTCTTTTCACTTCAGTGAAATGGTGGTCTCCCATTTTATTAAGAGAATGGAGGCCTCTTCTTTAATTAACTCATTAAACCCATTTAGGCTGTCACCTCTCCAGAATGCTCCCTTGGCTCAGGCCTCAAACCACACAAGACTACAGACAATGCTCCATACTCATTTTCTGCCAGTCTTTGTTAACCTAGTATCTGTCAAACTTTCTATTCAATGCCTAACATATCTGCCCACTTACTTGAAAGAAAGATTTTATATGGTTCACTCCAAAACCCAATTCAATCACCAGGGGCAGGAGCAGGTAGAAAGGCAGGCAGGACAGGCATCAGTGCTAACAACCTGAGGCCAGTGAGGCAAAACATGGTGTGCCACAGCACCACAGCATGTCAGGAATCTCCCCTGCCTTGCCTCAAATCTGCTCTGCCTTCTGAATCACATACCCTATATTTGTCAAGACTACAGAGTAAGGAGACTTCAGTCTAAATTCAGTAATTCTTTCAGTTTCTGAAGATGCAGTAGTTTGTGTGCACGTAAAATTTACATAATTAACATAGAATTAACATAGAATGTAAAAACCCCCTCTCAAAACATAAATTTAATTTCCCTTAAACAATTCATCAATTAGGAAGCTACCAGCATGAATGCATTCCAGAAAGTTTTCAACCAACGATAAACATTTTGCATTCACACAAAATTTCATCAGCTTCAAATCAGGACGTCTGAATAATCTGTGTAAACTGGGCATCTAAACTCGGTGAGTCTTAGCTTTCTCAGTATTAAACGAATCTGCCTTTCATTAAAGTGCTTCCCCAGACCTAAAGTCTCATGATTCAGTAACACACCAAGTCGTGTGACGAATACAGAAAGAAGATACTCATTTCTAGAGGAATCAAGAGAACCGACAAATTTATTTTTTTAAGACTAAAATATCCTGAAAGCTAGTTTTTAGATTTTTTTAAAAATGTATTTATTTTTGAGAGAGAAAGAGAGAAAGAGAAGAGACACAGCATGAGTGGGGGAGGGGCAGAGAGAGGGAGAGAGAGAGAGAATCCCAAGCAGGCTCCACAATGTGAGTGCAGAGCCCGACGTGGGACTTGACCTCATGAACCATATCATGACGCGAGCCAAAATCAAGAGTCGTACGCTTAACTGACTGAGCCACCTAGGAGCCCCGGAAAGCTACTTTTAAAGTTAACACGTTTCTTGATACACTTAGACCTGGAACACTTATTTTTCACTGAAATTTCATTTTTTCCCCCAGATAAATAATGGTTGTCTTAACCCTGTGCTAAATGCAAAATACTATGTCCTCCTATCATGTTGCACTCTCATGCAGGAATATTAGGGAGGTTATAGACACTTAGATTTTAGTTTCTAAGAAATGAACTTATGTACAGAGTACGTTTTTGAACCAATCAGAGAAATAAATCTCTCTATATAATGTAAGTCCCTTATATAAATGTTTTGGTGAGCAATGAAATATGCTCATCCCAACAACTCATTTTTAGTTTCTTAGAAAATAATGATAACTATCCATTTTTTTTTAGCAGGGAACCTTGCTTCCCTGAAAAGAATTCAAATATATATGTACACAAATGTAGTCCTCACTACTAAATAATGATTTGTGGAACAAAGGGATTTTCAAAAGAAAATATTCATCTCCTTAATGCCAATCCACGTCTGAAAGTATAAAATAACTTGCCAACCAAATATCAGGATGGAAAACAACACTCATTTCAAAGTATATCAAAGGACGGATGAGACAAAAATAGCTACAGAAAATAGAATCATATTCTCTCTAGCCAACTGAAGAAAATAGACTCTTTTTCCCTAGTACTTTGCCACTTTTATGAGGGATTTGGAGGAATAAAACTCTGATTTCGAGAATTACTGAGTAAGAATGGTGTAATCTCACAAGTAAGGGCTGAAGTGATTGCAAGAGCTAAAACCTCTAATCAGCTGCCAATTTGGATGAGTTTTGCCAAACAGTCTCGGGAAGAAATTGCTCCAAAATTTCCTCTCTTCATTTTTTTCTCTCCCTACTTACTGGTACAGATTTTGTACATTTGGATTTACTTATAACAAATATTCAATTGATTTTGCATTTTGAAAAACAAGGCCAGAGCTTGAAAGAAAAAAAGTGTGCTTCAATTACATAAGAAGTCAAGTCATTCGATTGTACTACCATGTCCCGTAAAAACATTTTACTAGGAAGATATTAATCATGTGCCATATTAAAACAAATGCCTTTGGCTCAGTGAAGAACATGACTTTCAAGTGTATACTTCACCGATGGAAGTTTCTACATGCGGCAATCAAAAATCACTCCGGAGTTTTCACTCGAATTGAAAACAAGTAATGTGAAAATATCACTTCAAAATTTCTTTTATTATTGTTTGTTACAAATGTGCCTATTCCCCACCTGAATTTAATATGACTACTGAATATTACATTTGGATGGGGGAAAAAATGGTGCATTTGCTTTTTAAAATTTAACTTAGGAAACTCTGCAGCAATATGTGGAAAGCACTGTCAGGAATAACTTGGGATGCCCCAGAGTTGGCAGCTGTGCAGATGACATGATGTGTGAGTCACTGCGGGGGCCTCCTAAATAAAATGTCCCTCTTCACTATCTGCCATTAGAATCCTGAAAGATGTTCAGTCTTGGGAGATTCTCAAACTTGAACCCAACGGAAAATAAAAACACCTTAAGTCATTATCTCTAATTTCTATATGGCTCAAAGTTGATAGCCACTTGAGAGCAAAGAATCATGGGAATGGTAGGGGTGGGTTGGGGAGGGGAGGGAATGATGATAAGAAGCAGCCCAGAAAAAGAGGGGTGGGGTGGCATCAACATGGAATTTATCTATTTTATCACTTAGCCTGGGATCAGCTCACAAAGTTAATTCCCAAAATCACTAACACAATCCAATTCAACTCAGCTCACATTCTCAGGCTAAGGTTCTGGACACTCTGATAAAAATCCAATCAAATGTGGATATATTTCTATAATGTGACATTTCAAGAATATTGTATGAATGCAATCATGCAGTATGAAAACTTTTGGGGATTTTTTTTTTTTTAACTCGGCACAATTCTCTGGAGATTTATTCAGCATGTTATGTGTATCAACAGTTTCGGTTTTTGTTGTCCTCTTCCAAGTACTCCATGTATGGATGTAGCAAGATTTCTTTATCCACTGAAGGACATCTGCATTGTTTCTAGTTTGAGGCTACTATAAGAAAAAAGCTGCTATAAACATTTGTATACAGATATGTGTATGAACACACTCTTTGTCTAGAGTAAGGGCCCAGGAATGCAAATGTTGGGTTACACAGTAGTTTCGTGTTCAGTTTTTAAAGAAAATATCAAACATTTTCTCGGTGGCATAATTCTTTTTATGTTGCTGAATTCTCTTTGCTAATATATTTTAAAGGATTTTAATGTATACATTGATGAAATAGATTGGTCTGAAATTTTATTTCTTTGTACAGTCTTTCTTTTGGCATCATGATAATGCTAACTTCAAAAAGTGAATGGGGAATTACTCCCTCCTCTTCTATTTTCTGGAAAAGACTGTACAGAATTGGTGTTAATTCTCCTTCAAATTCTCTAGAAAAAACTATCTGAATTTGGAGATTTCCTTTTTTGGGAGTTTTAAAGTTACGAATTCAATTTCCTTAATAGTTATAGGGCTACTGAAAATTATCTATTTCATGTTGAATGAGTTACGGTTGTTTGTGGTTTCAGAGAAATTATTCTATTGCACTGAAGTTGTCAAATTTATGTGTACAAAGGTGTCTGTAGCATTCCTTTATTATCTTTTTGCTATCTGTGGGGTTCTGTAATGATATCCCATTTCATTACTTATATAGGCAACTTGTTGTCTTTTCTCTTCGTCTTGCTAGAAGTTTGTCAATTTTGTTAAACTTAACCAAAACAAAACAAAAAAGAGCTTTTGGTTTCATTTTCTCTATTATTTGGTTTTGAATTCCACTGATAGCTGCTCTTTATTATTTCTTTTGTTCTTGTTTTGTCTTTAGTTTGCTCTGTTTTTCTAAGTTCTTGAGATGAAAACTTAGGTTATCAATCTAAGACTTTTCCTCCTTTCTAATTAGTGCTATAAATTTCACTCTGTGTCGACTGAGGTGAGTCTCACAAAAGCTCATATGTTGTATTTTCACATTCACTCAGCACAACGATTTTATTTCCTTTGATGCTTCCACTTTGACCCATGCATTATTTAGATGTGTATTATTTAGTTTCAAAATGTTTAGAGATTTTTTTTAATCTTTTACTAATTGCTACTTTTTTCCATGGAGTTAGAGAACATACAGTATATGATATCAATTTTTCTAAATCTGTTGAGGTTTGTTTTATGACCCAGGATATACCAATGTCTTGAATATGCTTCCTTGCCACTTAAGAAAATGTGCATTCTTTTGTTGTTGAATGGGGTGTTTCAGAAATGTCTGCTAGATTCTGCTTATAAAATCCACAAATAAAATCTTGTTCTCCATAAACAAGGCATGCCCATTCATTAAATGCAGGAAGTCTACATCACTTTCATCACAGATACATTTGTTTTAAAAAAAATTAATGACACAGGGTGCCTGGGTGGCTCAGTCGGTTAAGCGTCCAACTTTGGCTCAGGTCATGTCTCAAGGTCCATGAGTTCGAGCCTCATGTTGGACTCCGTGCTCACAGCACAGAGCCTGGAGCCTGCTTCAGATTCTGTGTCTGCCCTTCTCTCTGCATCTCCCCTGCTCATGCTCTCTCTCTCTCTCTCTCTTTCTAACATAAAAAAAAAAAGATATTAAAAAAAAAAGGTGCATCCTTATAAAAAAAAAAATTAATGGCACTAAACACATCCTAAATTAAACTTCTTAACTCTGTCCTCTTATTCTGTATACATTATTAATATGTAAAAAAAAACAAAAAACAAAAAAAAAAAACAAAAAACCCTATGATTTACACTTGATAAGTTTTAGAATGCATTCCTCTACATTAACTAATGTGATCCTCGCACTACCCCTTCTGAAAAGTTTGCTGGATAAAAGTTAACATCTCCATTTTTGCTGATGATTAAACTAATATAATTAATGCAAAACCTACATTTTGAACCCAAGTTCACATTCTGCACTGCAGAAATTTCGTTGCTATCTGAGTTAACACAGCAGAGTGGCTGGACTTGAACCCTGGCTCTAACAATCACTAGCTGAATTGAATGACCTGTACTAGTTACCAGCCTCCTAACTCAGTTTCCTCGTCTTTAAATGGGAATAACAATGCTATGTACCTCAAAGGGTTGTGTAAGAACTAAAGAATTTCGTATATGTAAAGAGTTTAGAGGGAAGTGCCTGGAGCACAGCATACATGCCGTGTGTATCAGCTACGGTGACATGTCACCTGTAATGGAAAAAAAGGGGAGGACGTCCATAAAATTCATCATGTCAATATGCCCCAATGTGACTGCTGCTGTTATTACTTGGAAGGTAATAAAGTAAATCAGCAAAGTAAATAAAAGTAAATACACATAAAAAGATAAATGCAAGGGCCTGGCCATTTTTTTGGCATATGAAAAACACTTCTTTTTCATAGGTTTAAGTGCTTTTTCCTCTGGTTGTTCATTATTGTGCTTTACAGACTGCGACCCAGAATAATCTGCTGTTAGATGCAAAGTCTAAATAACACATTTCACTTTTTTATATTGCAACTGCCTTAAACTGGTTTAGAAAACAGAGCACTTGGTCTTGTAAAGAAAAATAAAATATGCTAAGACTTCAAAGAACAACAAAAATCCAAGAGCATGATCATCCTTCAAAAACTGGTCTGGCAAACTAGGACAAGTTGAACATCTTTGCTACACATACTATACTCTGTAAGACACGAGCAGGTTCTTCTTTGTTTAACACACAAAAATGATCTCTGAGGCTAGGAGCACTCAGAGAGTGTTTTATGAATATATTTCCCTCTAATCTCAGTATTTATATTAATGACAACGTGGATTAATGTTATTTGCTGATAAAATCATAATATGAAAAAGATAAAGAAAATATTAAAAAGAACTCTTCTAAATTGCCTCATATTTCCACACTGTTATTAGAGAAATAAATGAGAGCATTTGTCTAAGTAAATACAAATCAGGTTACGTTTATTCAGCAAAGGGAAGCATCTCTCACCGCACCTCAGAGAGAAGCCAAAAACACCATTCTAATGTCAGGGGTGTTATTGACATAATATTACCTGGAGTACTTACAGGATCGCAACTTCTCCTGTTTACTAATATGATGGTTAAGATAATCAGAATATCTTAATATTCATCCCAGAAAATAATTTATTTGATTAATAATTAATGGTAATTGATTTCTAATTTTTGGAATTATCATCTTTTTTGGTAAATACTGCAAAGTGAGCAGAGAAGGCACCTTCTCTCTTTCAGAAGTACCACATACAACCATATCTATTAGTGTGTTGTTAATAATCAAGAAAGTAACATAGAAGTTAATTCAGCAACTGCTACAGGTCTTGTGTTGGACACCAAAGGAGGGCAAAAATCTTGCCTTCAGAGTTTACAGTCTAGCTAAAGTGACAATTATATGTCCTCACAGTGAATTGTAAACTCTATGTATCTGTAGAACACCTGTGATTATTAGAATTTTGAATGTCAGGCATAAATGAAGTAAATGACTCAAAATAATTCTAGTTGTATCATTAACAGTCCAAATAATCACTCTTGCTGTACGCCTTAGCATATGTTCAGAAACCCATCTGCATCTCTTATACTCTTCTGTCCGTGATCATCTTTTAGCATTGACTTCCTGAGATTAGCTACCTTCCCTGACCAAGTTCTCTTTCATACTCAGGACGAAACAGTCTCTCATATTCCAGTAAATGTGCGATCTTCCTTCGTTCTGCTTTATCTCTTGGGTGATACAAATTATAGAAGACCAGCACAGAAAAAGGCCATCATGAGCTGTACTAGTCAGCAAGTATTCCAAAAAGAGGAGGAATTCAAATTGGTTCTTGAGGGATAAACTCAAAAAATAGGGCAGAAGAGATGGCATCAACAGGAGTTTGAACAAAGGCCTTGGGGTGGGAAAGCACAAGATGTATTTGGAAACCAATGAAATACACCTGGAAAGCTGGGGTGGTTAAATTTGATATGGTGAACAGTTCCTGCAACTTCTAAGCACATAAAGTAAATAAAAACTTAACAGATTTAAAATATGAGGCTAAGGAATTTGAAACCTCTTCTCTAGATAAAGCAAAGCCAGTGGAAGTTTACCAGCCGTGCTTTGCTCTGACGGCAACCTGATGACGGAGGGGTAGGAGGGAGAGGAGAAGTATCCAGAGCAAACAAGACAGTGAACGGAAGGGGAATGCACAAGAAAGGAGGCTGGAGGCTGGAAGGCTCCAAACAAGGATTGTGAAAGAGAAAAACCACCTGGATAAAGAAACAATATAAAAGAAGAGGCAAACAATATGGTGTCACTCACAGTATATAGAATTCTTTTGCACTTTGTTTTAATTAATATTTATTAATTTTCTAGCCTTACTGAGGTATAATGAACAAAAATGAGTACACTGAAGGTGTACAATGTTACAATTATACACAGAACCTAAAAAAGTCTAATAGAAGCAGAGTAGAATGGTGGCTACTCTCCTTCTTGATGTATAATCTGCTTGCAAATTTGCTAGGATTACAAATTTGCTAGGATACACTTCAGGCATGTGTTAATCTAAATTTGGATCTAGAAAATGATGCACTCTCCATAAACACTCTCTGTTATATATGTGTGTGTGTATATTATATATAAGTATATTATATTATATATTATATGTGTATATTATATTATACATATTTATATTATACATATATATTATATATGCATATTATATATACATACATATATATTATATACATGCATATTATATATATACATATATTATATATATACTTATCAGAACTTGTGCCAACAATAATGCTCAACTAAGGGATACAATTAGTGTAAAGGTTATATTATAAATGAGAACTTCACATATTTTATATATTGGAATTAGTCTAAAACAAAACAACACACAGATACATACAAATACACATAAATTTTACTCACCAAATTTTATGATTATGAATCCTCTTTGTACTAAAAATATAAAATGTCTGAATAAGTTTTATTTTACTAAAAATAAAAAAAATTCTATTTTAGTGAAAATATAAATGTCTGAATAGTAAAATATTTCACCACTTTTAAGAACACTAACAAATGGCATTTTAGGATTTATAGTTATTTGTTATGGCGCTTTATTAAAAAGAGTAACAACAGATCCTTCCAGTTCCTAAAATTAATGAATGTAATATCTATTTCTTGGTTAAATGTAACCATTATTTCTATACCACAAAAGTGGCAAATAGTATTGAACACTTTTTCACATATCCTATGAAAGAAAAACCTATGACAGGTTAGAACTCATGGAGAATAACTTCACAAAAAAAATTTACAACAAAATCAAAAGGAAAACAGAGAGAAGGTTAATTTGTATTAAAGTTCTATTAAGCATTTTACTTAGGAATGGATATAAAGCCCATTTTAGATGTACCTTCAATCTGTTAAGGGCCAGCAATAGGAAGAACGTGGCATCATAGGCTAAATAAATCTGCATCATCAGTGATTAACTTACCTCACAATTCTACTTAGCTGGATATGCATTGTTAATGAAAAAGAATCAAACAAAAGAAAGAACAAAGTTGGACTGAATAATATAATTAATAGAAAGTAAGTATTTTCACACAACAAACTGACTTAATTTTTCTAAAACTTACTTTTGGGGGCTTCATTCTTTGGGTGTAGCTTTAAAATAATTTATTGTCTTATCTGGGCAGGACTGAGGCAAAGACTCTCCTTAGCTATTGAGCCTAAGGCTAGAAAATTCTGGTGTATTCTTTCCCAATATAATGGGGGTGGGAGTGCTAGAGGTGGGTATGAAATGGAAAAACAGCTGTGGAACAATCTGACAAGTGGACCCTAAAAAGAAAGCATGTATGGTTACCAGAGTGCCTTCCAAAACCTTGGCCAGGAATGCTGTAAGTTTCACTTTTGCACTATAACTCCGCCTACCCTGGGATGCCCTTCACTTGCCTGTGACTTTTCAACTCTAGCTTTGAGCTTTATTTAGTTCATCACTTGTTAGAGCAAACTCTGCTGTAAGAATGGATGACAGATCCAATTTTATAGAAGCTTTTCATAAACACAAGAAAAAGAAACAGTTTCCAGTGTTCCATAGGGGTCAAAGGGAATCAGAGAGCGAGGTCCTTTCTCATTTTGATGTCTAAAGAGTAGGGCCACATGTGACTGGTACAGCTAATTAGAGGAACATGGGCTGTTCACTAAAAAAGTATCACAGTTTGAGCTCAATTAAAATAAAGGCAGAGTCTCCTTCATCTCCAACCAACTATACTCTTCAGATTTCCACTCTGAAGGAACAAGAAATACAATAACAGAAGATGACACTAGTTGATGGACTAGCTGATCTAAGTTCCTTCTGTTTCCATATTATGATTTACAATTACGATTACTCAGTAGCAACTGTGTTGGGGTTTCACTGTCCAACACTGGAAAATTGCCCTTAATTCTGCAGTGTTGAGTGTAAGTAGCTGCAAGTTTTTTTAGAAGGGGTGTCTAGATCATTCTAAGACATTCTTTTTTGACTGTACAACTAAAATCAACATGATTGTGTAAAAAAGTTCTCCTTCCAAAAAGGAGAGAAGACTTCAGCTTTTATTTTGATTAAATCCTCCAACTTTTTTGTGTGTGCTTTAATATCCTATACATCACACACTTACATTTCCTCTGACAAGGAGATTGGAGGATATTTGACCAGTGTTTCCAATAGTGGGCATCCAAAACACATTCCTGAAATTTGCCACAACTGAGCCCTGAAGGTGAGGGATGAAAACACAGGCGTTGTTTTCATGCACATTAACAGCACACCATCCAGGACACTACAGCAGTGGTTTACCAATTCCCTGGCTTATTCTAGCCCTTGGGGAAACACAGATTTCACTTCAGTTTATTTCAACAAGAACTGCATATCCATTCTTTAGAAAAGAAGTCTACTCTCTTCTATGCTCGAATAAAAACAAGAAAAGAATATCAACATTCTTACCCATACAGAGTTTATATTCTGGCAGGAGAGAGGCTATTGTATGACAGGATGTGAGGATGTCGTGAAGGAAGAATTTACAAGACAAAAATGTCACTCAGGTGTGGTTACAGACACAGAGAAGCTATGATAAAGCTATGTTTAGACAACGTGAGAGCCAGAAGTTACTTGAGAACTCCTTCTCTACTCTGTAAGACATGCATACAATATAGTTTCAATATTTACCACTGTTACCATTTATTTTAAGTAATATTTTTTTATAGAGTATCATGATTTTTGCTTGGTTGTGTGACCAAAAAAATAGAAATTAGAAAGAAGCTATGCTTTTCCTTTTTTGTGTGTATAACTGTTAATGTCTGAGGGAATTAACAGCCTCCTGAACATTGCTGAGAAAATCATAAATTTCCACTGAAAGTGTCATTCTTTTCTAAAATCGGTGATAAGCAAAGTTCCCTGTGGACCAAAACCCCATGTTTTTAACCAGAACCGTCAATTATTCTCCTGTTTCTGACCTCAATGACGTCTCTGTTCTAGACTTGAGAAAATTTTGCAATGGAAGGATATATAAAGGAAGAATAGAGCTTCTCAAGGGTACACGTTATAGAATTAGATAAAACATATAAGTTCCTGCAATAAATATGAAAGAGCCAATGTTGAAAATGTAACCAAGTCTTTGGTGCAGCCCAGATAGCATTATGAGGCTCAGAAGAGAAAAAAGTCGGCATCTGTACTTGGCCCACATGTTACTTCCTAAAAGGAACCTGGACATATTATATGTCTCATTTCTAGCATTAATCTAGGGGCATAATTTGTTACTATCCAAGACCATAAGTGTTATGTTTTCATACTGAAGGATTATAAATTTACCCTCCCATTTATAATGATATATATATCAGTCCCATATTTAGGGAGTCAATGTTCAAGAATGTGTTCTAGGTTTAGGAACAAATTTTCTTTGAAAAACTTTGGGGCGCCTGGGTGGCTCAGTCAGTTAGGCGTCCGACTTCAACTCAGGTCATGATCTCACGGTTCGTGAGTTCGAGCCCCGCGTCGGGCTCTGGGCTGATGGCTCGGAGCCTGGAGCCTTCCTCCGATTCTGTGTCTCCCTCTCTCTCTGACCCTCCCCCGTTCATGCTCTGTCTCTCTCTGTCTCAAAAATAAATAAATGTTAAAAAAAATTTTTTTTAAATAAATAAATAAAAACTTTGTCAGGTAAAATATGCCAAAGCTACATTTTATTTTGCTTTGCACATAAGAAATAAAGACTAGTTTTATTTAACAAATGTACATATCTATTAATGGCATGTTGACTTTTACATGGCATAGTCTACCTAAGATCTACACATGAAATTCACACAGGACTAAAATTTAACCTTAGGAATTAAAGTATATTAGAATATGGACTAAGTGGCTCTTTTTTTAGGTCTCAGAAAAAAAAAATACTACAATCACTTTGCCAGTGAACTTAGTAAACAAAACTACAAATAACACTTTTAATTCTTAATTCCAGCAGGGAGTAAAGTTAAAAAAAAAAAGAGGGATTATAATAAATAAATCTAATAAATAAATCTATTTAGCAGATAATACTTAATGTGTCTTTGGGTAATTAAGCTATCAGGCATGATGGTTGTAGATTCTAAAATGCCTTTAGGATCAGACTTACCAACCACTGGAATTATTTACATATTTTATGGCCATAAACAAATAAGACACAAATATTTATCTACATGACTGAACAAAGTCATAATATGTACAAACATTAATACTCCGAATGCCATCATGCACCCACTCAATACAAATTACCTTGGTGATTTGACTCAGAATCGAGGGCTGCATTTTATTTGAGTGGTCATTTTCCTCACTTTTATATATTTACCCTGCCACATCGCCACCCCACCCTCTCTCCACCATACACAAAAATAAATCAAAAGGTTAGGGAAATAAAAAAGATAGAAATTTCGGAAATGGAAAGATCTGGGTTTGAATTCTACCTCTCCCTTATTGTGATATCAAGCAAATTAATTAAAATGTCTGCCATACAGCTATTTCAATTGCAGGATTGAAACAGCAATATACGTCATGTATTTATATCATAATTTAAATTGTGCCTCCTAAAGAGATTGTCATAAAGTAAGTACACAATCAACAGGTACTGAATAATTTCCTCACTGAAAACTATATAAATTTGTTCCTTATAAAACTCAAGATATGTTATCTCTAGCTAAATTCTTAGTTTTGCTTTCATAAGTTAAGAAAGAATTCTTATTTTTCAACTCTCTTTTACAAGATTTAGTATAGTGTAAATTACATCCACTAACAAATCTTTCCTCAATTTAATTAATGGTTTATTTACTTGGATGATTATTCTCCTAAGAAATTCTACTGATATTAGTTAATCCACATAAAATGATAAATTGTTCATGAGTGTTATGTAATGTTAAACTGAAAAACCAACTTAAATTTCCTTTAGAACTCTCTGAATCACAAGACAGAATATATTTGTGTACAAATATAACTGTAAATGAAAACATAATTATCAACATAAACAAAGCCTAATAATTGACACACTGTTGATGGACATTCATTAATTAATGTATGTGGAAATGAAGCACAATTTAAATGGTATACATTTTACTTTTGGCAAAAGAAACTGTGACATTTTAATGCGGCAATGGCAGAAATCTGTTGCTTCTAAGAATAAATATTCTAAAATTAACTTTGCCAATCACGAGGCGATCCTGCTTCACACTCCAAAAAATTTTAAATTTGTTTATTTGGGGACAATCCTCCCCAGAGCTATCCTGAAGTCTAACATTTCTTAGTAGACAGCTACGTGCTTCACTGATGAAAGCCTAAACTCAAATAAACTCACCCTTTTTTCTGAGAAGATAATGTCATTAATTTTTGTGACTCCAAGCCAAAAGAACAATGTGATTTTAATCAAGCAAACAAATAGACATGAAACAATTAAAAGAACTACGCTTGGCACTTTCAGAACTGGAGGGGGAAGTTTTATGAGCGTTGAAAAATTATGAGGTGTGTTATAAATTTAAACTCAGCATAGTTCATTGTGATTAGAAAATCATGTAGAATGAATAATTATTTACTTTTGATTATGCATTGTACAGCAGTTTCTAGAATTCATCTAAGTGATGAGGATGGTGTTTCTTGAAGAAAAGATAAGACCTATTATTTGAACTAAACTTAAACATTTCTTAACCTGCATATCAAAAAAGGCATGTTTTATCTTCTCAGTTAAGCATGCTAAATGGCTTACAAATATAAACGCATGGCATTCATAAATCGAGAATGTCTATTAAAGTCTGCCTTTCCAAGGAATCTGAAACCTTTCTTATATGGAAATTTTTAAATGGTAATTAGGAATACTGGTTGGCTCTCCCAGGAAAAACAAGCCAACATGATCTTTCTAAGTCTATAAATATTTTTTGTTGTTTTAACTACTGTTTAAAAAGAAAATATTAATTTTGAGATGTACTAACTGTAATCTATTCGAATATATTTTGGTCATACTATTCATATGAGTTAAAATGAAAATAAATATACTTTAATGTCTATCTATAAGGTCAGTTTATCATCAAAATATATATTTTCAAAAGATGAGACATTAAAATTTGGGGAAGAAGAAAAAATGGAGCAAGAGAAAAATATACCAATGAACCAAAACAGAAGTTAAGAGAGAGACCTGGAAATGAGACCTGGAAACAGACTAAATGTTCATTATCTAGAGAATGTATAACTTGTATGTAAATGTAAATATAACTTATAATGTATAACTTATTTATAAAATATCCATACAATAAGCCAGCCATTAAGAGAGTTAAGATGAAGAGAGATACATGTATCCTCATTGATTAAAATTCAAAACAATAGTTTATATTGCTTATGCATATGTGTAGATGTAATAAAAATATAAAACCCTATTTAGGGTAAAAAAAAAATTTAAGGTGGTAGTTTTCTCTGAGAACTGAGGGAAAGTAATGGAATTAAAGAGGATCATGGGATGCTTTGCTTGGACCCATAGGAATATATGCCTAAAAGCAAATAAAACTGCATATTAAGATCTGACAAGATTGGATGAGTTATTCATTATATTATTCTCTTTGTACTTGAAATATGACCTGTTTGAAAATGGCTTCTAAAATAGTTGTTTTTTCTTTAATTTTTTTAACATCTCTTCATTTTTGGAAGACAGAGACAGAGAGCTAACAGGGGAGGGATAGAGAGAGAGGGAGACACAGAATCCAAAGCAGGCTCCAGGTTCTAAGCTGTCAGCACAGACCCAACATGGGGCTCGAACTCACAGGCCACAAGATCATGACCTGACCCGAAGTCGGCTGCTTAACCAACTGAGCCACCCAGGCACCCCTAAAATAGTTGGTTTTAAAAGCTATGTTAGAATTAATTTAAGCAAGCAATAGCAATGTGAACGATTATCTAAGTTGTATTAAGATGTCTGAGGAGTCCACAACATAAAAATTTTAAAAATCACAATTACAGCCAAAAAATAAGTTCTCAATGTACTTCCACCTGGGCACATGCAACAAATGATTTCATGGGCATTCCAGAAACTACCTGTGATGAAATAAAGCATTACAGTAATTCAGAACTACCACAAGGATGAGAGGGAGAGAAATAATCCTTTGCTCACTAGAAATGAAAGCAGATTTAGTTCAACTTCTGCTGCTCTAATGATGCTTCTTTTATATTCTATCACAAAACAAACATCAGGAAACATGTCCATTAAAATTAGGTGGTAATTCTAGAGTAAATGTCATTGTACACTAACGTACTTGTTTATGAAGGTTGTTTACAAATATGAATCCTCTATGACATGGAAGGTGTCATCTCATGACACTTTTTTTCTAGCTCTCTCTACTCAAGATAACAATTCAGCCCTCTCTACCTTTCAGAGCTTTTACATAAGCCATTCCTTCTGCCTGAATTGCCCTTCATGCTCCCACCCCATTCCCTTGATCCTTCTCACCCTAGTGATTTCAGCTAAAATGATCCAACCACAAAGAGATCTTCAGGAAACCACCCTGTGTTAGTACTATGTTAGAACATCATTTGGTTACTTAATTCCTCCTTTTCCCATAGACTGAACCTGGCAGAGCAAAAGGGTACTTGCCTATTTTATTAAATGAACTAGAGTCAAAAGCTGATGCAATGTCTGGCATATCATAAAGGTCCAAGAGAAATGGGCTGATTATACATGAAACTCGTATTTTTAACATACCTCACAAGTAATTACGAACCCCCAGGCAGCAGGAACTTCTACTGTAAAATATTAGTAATTTATTCCTGATGTTACTATATTTTTTCTTTATTATTATTACTTTTTAATTTTTTAAAGCTCTATGCCCAATGTGGGCCTTGAACACAACTCCAAGATCAAGAATCACAAACTCTACCAACTGAGTCGGCCAGGCACCCCACTACATTTTTTTTTTCCTAAGATTAATAGGACTAATAACTTAATGAGTAGGTAAAAGGCTTAGAATTGTACTCAAAATATAAGAAGCATTGATACAAAATTCTGACCAGAAAAAACTTCAGAGATTATCTACTTACTCCCTTATTCTAGTAGCCACCTATTTTTCTAAGGTTTTGGGGGGGGGGGGGGAAGCTATTTACACACAAATCATTATGTATGCCAGTATTCTTGAGACATAAAATTATGAGTCTGACAGCTGTCTTAAAATATCCATACTTAACACAAAAAAGCATAGGTTTTTTTAAATTAGAATCTCAACCATAAGCAAGTCAGTTTCTAATTACTCCAAACCATAATAAGCACTTCATTTCAATGTTCTTTGCTGCTTATCAAATTCTCAAGGAAAAAAATAATTCTGAATTTCACTGAAATTTCAAAATAATTTCAAAAAATTGTAATTATGCTGTCATATAAAAATCAAGAAAGGCTAAACACAAAATATTAACATCAACTGCAAAGAATCCTTCCTCGCCATCATTATTTATTATAAAGTCACAAAATAGTTTATTGTATTAAACTAAGACTTGCCAAAGAAAAATCTCATTCTCTCAAAATTAGGATATTTGCCTATCATTAGTAAAAATTAAATTATAACTTCAGGAATAACAATGCACTTAAACAATGATGGATGCCAGAGAGTCAGCTAAGGGACTGTGTCCTCTGAGACCAAATTATGATTTTTTTAAAGTTGTAACCATTTACTTCATTAAACGGCACCTTTAGAGGCTTTGACTTCAAAGCCTTCTGTTCAATCAAACACAAATTCTAAGGAAATATAGTAACAGTACAAGATTTCTGAAAAAGAGACATCATTTTTTTATTTCAATTTATCTGGAAGTATCTTAAGTTACTGTGCATTTTAGTAAAAGAAAGGAAGACATGTAATAATAATAATTAATGGTTGATCAAATTATTATTAAATAATAATAATTAATGGTTGATCAAATAGTCGCCATAGTAAATTCAAAAGTAAATTGGCCACATAAGTAAATTCAAAAGACTTATTAGGTCTTATGCCTGATTGCATTTTAAAGGGAAGTATCATCAATTTTTTGAGCAATTTTAATAACATACACATGTATTTCACTTTTACTTTGTTTTCTCTTACATAATTCTATGAACCATGTTCATCACAAGCTCCATCTAAAATTCTAGCTAATACAGCTTTCATCTATAGTCATAACACTGATAATGAGACACCCAAACAAAATCACATCATGGTTGAAAAAAATCCATCACCTCGCTAGAGAAGCTCCCTAACACTCAAAAGCAGTATTTTCAGAAGCAATCAAAAGAAGCTGATTTTAATTATCTCAAAAATACATTCATATTTTTTTTAAAAATTCAGAAATGGATATGCTAGTTTATAACATAATAGTGGAAATTCTTATAATTCTTAAATTGTTTATCATCTTTTAAATATCTTATTAAACTATACTCTCTCTCCCATATTACCATCAGGAAAAAAAAAAATGACACAACTGACGGTATAGGTCAAAACAGAGACCTAGACGAAGGCTTCTATGTGTTGGGCACTGTACTCAACCTTCTCAATAATACGAAGCCTTCTGAGAGTTATCCACTAAGTACCTGTCTGTTGAACGAATGAATAAAGAATGAACAAATGAATCATCAAGAAACAGAATTTAAGACTAGTCTTCAGTACCTCCTAATCATTTTCACCATAGTACAAATCTTAACAGTGCAAAACATCACTTTTGACAATTCTCAACACAACCAAAGTTTAAATTAAGCAACATATACGTAGTACCAAGACGTGATAGCTTCCATGGTATGAGGTCTAATACAGACAGGATCTAAGCCCTTATGTGTAAGGAATCCATGGCCCAGAACTACTTGAAAGCAAAATATCAGTTATGAAAAATGTACTGATTCTCATGGAGGGCACAAACTCCTCATCCTGATATTTTTATCCTGACATGTTTTCTTTTTATCAGAATACCCTCCATTTCCACAGCCTTAGCCATATGAACACATACACCCCAGACATAAAATCTAATTGCTATGGTCAGTGAAGCTTCAGAAAATAGAGATTTGGGTTCAATATCCCTCATAACAGCTATTTATATATCCTTAGTCAAATCACTTAACTTTTGTGTACCTCAGTTTCCCTATCTGCAAATCTCATAGGAGTATTTTGATTGTGAGATGAGAAACACAAATTTAAAAAAAAAGTGGTGAAATACCAAGAATCTTTGAGGCTTGTATTTCCCCAACAGCATGTTGAGGCACCCTCAAGAAGGGTGGGGTGCTCACAGGGCATTGCAACTATTTTAAATTTTCAAGAGAATCATAGCAATATTCACAGTGCACCACACAAAGTGGTTACTATTATGTGGTCTGGATCTAATTTCTTTTTTTTTTTTTTTAATTTTTTTTTTTTCAACATTTATTTATTTTTGGGACAGAGAGAGACAGAGCATGAACGGGGGAAGGGCAGAGAGAGAGGGAGGCACAGAATCGGAAACAGGCTCCAGGCTCTGAGCCTGGATCTAATTTCTTAATAAAAGAAACTGTTAGAAACTTTGTGTTGCCTACGAGTACTGTGAAAAAATTACTCATGGACCAGGAAAGTGTAGAATTCTCTATTTTCCACTAAAAAATGATTTCCTGTTACCTTCCTTCTCTGGTTTGACCAAGACCTACATACAATATTCGCTTCTTTGTCTTTGCTGAACTTGCACCTCAGAAATCAAGAAATACTTTCTTGCAAATTCAACTTTTATTTTATTTATTTTAGAGAGAGAGTCAAAGAGAGAGAGACAGCATGCAAGCAGCAGGGGCAGAGATAGAGAGAGAATCTTAAGCAGGCTCCATGCTCAGCACAGAGACTACAGAGCCTATACAGGGCTCGATTCCCAGACCATGGGATCATGACCAGAGCTGAAATCAAGAGCTGGATGCTCATCTGACTGAGCTATTCAGGCACGCCCAAAATTCAACTTTTAAAGCTGAATTAGTAGGGTCTTTTCTTACAAATAACAAAAACCTATTTCTGATAGTCAGAAAAAAGATTTGGGGGGAAAAATATAGTACACACAGAGAGCAAAATGGAGTCTCTCAGGTCAAGCAGGAGCCTGTGTTCAGCAATGACACAAGCAGTTAAAGGTACTGCACTAGGAGATATCGCCGGGACCAGCATCAGCTGACACCCCAGAACTGGTAACAGGCAGAACCAGAGGAGGTCTGCAGGGACCCAAGACAGATTAAATCCCTTTCAAAGGGGGAGGACTTTTGCAGCAAACTGCCAGACTCCTCAGACCTGACCCCTCTGTGTCTGACCACTTAAAAAAGACAACTGCGCCGAAATCTCTGCTTGACTCATTTCCGAACGCAAATGAGAGCCTTCACTGCTTGAACAAAATAAGCAGTAAGCGCAGAGAGCTGACCCGGCCTAGACAGAGGCCTTATCTCAACTGTGCACCCACAGACTGACTTGGTGTTTGGTTCGTTAACTTCCTGCACCCTTCTGTCATCTTGTTTGCTGGGCAGTTGGTCTTCTGTCCTGCTCTGTGTGCCAGGTAAGAAGCCAAGTTTAATCACATGGTGAAATGTCATTGAGTTGGGAATCCTGAATCTGCTTTATAATTGTGATTAACTTTGCCTTATGAGTGAATTAGACACTGTGGGAAGATACAACTCGTGTGTGTACCTTCATAGTGTGCTCATGACAGTATAGTTGTCAAAATCAGCGGGATCTGGAGGAACAGTCTGAAAACAGGAAACAAGAAGACTGGGCAGGAGGAGCCAGAGTCACAGTCAAAGGGAAGGTGCAGCCAGGTAAGAATGCTGGCTGGCATTGCTGCCTCCACAACCCCGCTCATTGCAGGGTTCATTCACACAATGAAGACACATGTGAATTCTACACTGCCACATCTTAGCATCCCTCAAGGTGCCAAGTCCTTTAAGAGAGTCTCGAAAGGGAATCTTAGCTTGTGTGGAGTCAAGAGAAGAAACATCTTCCCTTCTTATGCCTTCATAGTGAGAGGCAAACCTGTGTCTCCCACCAAAATTACCCAGTGAGGAGCACCCGGGTGTCTTAGTCGGTTAAGCTTCCGGCTTCGGCTCAGGTCATGATCTCATAGTTCCTGGATTCAAGCCCCGTGTCAAGCTCAGTGCTGACGGCTCAGAGCCTGGAGCCTGCTTTGGATTCTGTGTCTCCCTCTCTCTCCGCCCCTCCCAAGCTCACGTATACACTCTCTCTCTCTCTCTCAAAAATAAATAAACTTTAAAAAATAATTTTTTTTTTAATTACCCAGTGAGCATATCTTAGAAGAATGATCAGGATGGAAAATCAAAATGATACAGCAAATGTCCACCCCAAAAGTCTAACCCACCTTCAAGGACAGTTCACATTCCACTCTGACTCATTAAATACCTCATTTCCTTATTTTTGTGATACTTTTTTGTTGTTGTTGCATTTCTATTATAGTAGTTATTACTGTCTAACTTTTATGAATTATTTTACAGGTTTTCCTATTCTACTGCTAATATTATGATTTTTGTGAGGGCACATGCTCTGTTACTCCTTTTTTCTAAAATCTTCCAAAGCATTTATTAAGTTTAATTGAATTTTACATGAAACAGTAAAATACGCAAGTAGAAATGGAAAACATAGGTATATTTTATTCCATACCATATATATTATTATTCCATTTTAATAAACTGTAACAAATTTAACTACGCCAACATTTCCAGAAGTACATCTCAAATAACACACACAAATCCCTAGACATGAGTATGAAAATAAGTTTGAGAAAAGTGTAAGCATCCCTTTATTGGAGGTTCCTCATGTACATTAACCACATTGAAAATTCTGAGAACTCTCTACAGTAAGAACAATTTTTTTTAACTTTGTTTAACCAAGATGATCTAGTAAATCAAACATATGTGCTTATTAAGAGTGTGATTCATCACTTTTACCCGCTTTTTAGAATCACTTGAAAATAATGTTAGCATGAGGATTTTTACCACCCTCTGTCATACTTGAAGCACTGTGCAAACAAATTAGTAAATATATCTATAAATACTTGGAAGGCACGCATCAAACACAGACTCATTGCATTTTTAAAGAAAAAAAAAGAGCAGTCAATATATATGGTTATTTAAGCTCTCTTCATCTTTGTCAGAGTGACCTTTTTTATCTTTCTACTTATCTTCATAAAACTATGTAGCCAAGTGCTACCTTACGATGAAATCCTGTGCATAACTAAGGGAGGAAAGAAGAATCTCATATCAACATTTTATTTTTTTCAATCTCGGTATTTTCAGTTTCTCTTTCAGGATTTCAATCCCAGCCTTGGTGAATATTGACCGCTTATTTTACAGGTCAAATTGTTAGTCTTGACTTCCTTTGGAAATACCTTTCTTTTTTCAAAAAAATTCACTAACTTATTATATGATCATTAATATCTATTTTGTAACACTGAAAATGACTAAGTGCATTTTTTTTTTACCAAGAGCCACATCCCACTTGCTTTTTTTTTTTAAAGGAATAATATAAGCAATATTTAAAAGAAAGAAATTGACTACCTCTTAATTGCAAGGGGGTGTGGACCTTTGCCAGAATCACTAACAAAGCTGTATTATTAACAGCTAGGTACTTATACACCTATGATTTATTCTGTCAGTGACCAATGTAACAGGAAAAGAACACGTCTGAACGTCAGCACTGCCACGTCACTACTGTCATGCCTGGATGGATTTCATTTAGCCCCTGCTGGAGTTCAGTGTTGCGAAGAACAAAGTTTAATATTTAATCAAGACCAACATGAATCCATTTCACCTGAGTCTACCCTTCTGTCATTTATCATATACATAAAATGCAATACTGTTTGCTTTCTTTTGGCCTCAGCTGAGACATAATTATGGCTTAAATTGTAAGTTAATCCTGATGAAAATATCTACTAGAAAGTCAATACTTAGTCACCTTTAAAATCAATAATTTTGAGTTTTCATTTAGATTTTTAAAATATATTGAATTCATTAGAAAATGTATTCCTCAAAAGATAAACACTCAACACCAAACAAATTATCCATAAGTTACATATATTATATATCATATGTATAATTTGTACACACATATTATATACTGTAGCATTTTATATATAATTACACACACACACACATATATAAAGAATGAAATCCAAAGTTTCAAATTACAATAGTTTTCAGATATTCTTTGGCAACAGTAATTGCCATCAGTGAACGGTCATGGATAAATTAATATAATTTATACAAAGTAAAATAGTCTGTATGTACATTTCTGTGTACATATGTATAAGAGAGAAAATAAAATCTCCAAAAAATCATTGACTAAAAAAAGGAAGAAGCAAAAATCACAGTTAGTAGGGCAAGTGACTAATAAGTTCTCTGCTCTGATTTCTATATTAGATCCTAAGTCCACATTTACTTGATCGTTTTGCACACCACACAGGCCAACCATAATCCTAGCATTCAGCATCTAAGTAGGTATCTCCCTACCTAACTACTTATCTACATATCAGCCATTCTTCTATCATAATTAAGAGATTTACCAGAGAAACTAAAATATATTTGCAGGAAAAGTTTAATATAAGCTACCATTTATTTACAGCAATTTCCTATTGTGTGTGTTGCCAAAAATTAATGATTTATACCAAAATTTTATCTTTGAAAAATAATACTGCCCAAATTAGATGTAAAATATTTTCTGAAAACTTAATGGAAGTTCATAATTCTGAAACAAAATGAATTCCATCCTTAGTTCTTAATCATGAAAGAAAGGCAGAAAGGGATAAATGTTCAACATATTGCTCTTACTTTGTAAAATATATCATCCCTCACCATTTTTTTCTCCCTTGGGAAGGATTAATCAATATATATCACCATTGCATCAATCAACCCCTTTCATTAACTGTTATCTGAATCAAGGTTTGGTCTGCAAAACTTCTCTTCTCTGGTCTTTCCAGAATGCCCTTTTTAAAAGTTTCCCTTTTGGGGCGCCTGGGTGGCTCACTTGGTTGGGCAACCGACTTCGGCTCAGGTCATGATCTCACGGTCCGTGAGTTCGAGCCCCGCATCGGGCTCTGTGCTGACAGCTCAGAGCCTGGAACCTGTTTCAGATTCTGTGTCTCCCTCTTTCTCTGACCCTCCCCCGTTCATGCTCTGTCCCTCTCTGTCTCAAAAATAAATAAATGTAAAAAAATTTTTTTTTTAAATAAGAAAAAAATAAAAGTTTTCCTTTCTTTCCAACCACTCAGCATGCAATTTTTTGCCTCCTTCCCCTTCCCTCACAAAATGTGGCCTTTCCTGGCTCTCACGCCTCCATATTTGCTTTTCAACATTTTTTTTTCTTCCATATTATAATCTAATTTCATGACTTTGACACTTCTGATGGCATCCAAACGAAGAAGTCTGTCCCTGAAATATATCCTCTAAGATCTAGAATTGAGTAATCTAACTTCCCTCTGCATAGGAACATTCTAGTAATTGAACATTGCTCCAATTTCACTTGATTTTAAAATTGCTGTCCCCATATGTCAGAATGAAAAGCATGTAGTCATATTTATCTTTCTACTTCTACACATCCAATCAGTTGTTTAGCCCTGTCAAGTCCATTCCCTCCCCTGGAAGGAATCCTATACCCTAATCTCTAATATAATCTGGTTCATTTAATTAATTAATGATAAGATTACCCAAAAAAATAAGGTCAAGCATTTAACTGTAAATTCATAAAGGCCTCTCATTACTATCCCCGTAAAGAGAATAATGCACTAGTGTTGTTATGTGGAAGGCCTTAAATGAGAGATGACACCATAAAGATGACTTCTGGTACTGCTCTGACACACCCTTTTTCCTGTCATGGGATTTCAGCTAAGTTAATTTGACTTTATATCCATGGGTCAGTGGAATACCCGGGTGCATTTATGTATGCATGCCCTGTAACAAAATCAATTTAATACATGTGGCCTCCTTTACAAAATTCTCTCGCTTTAATAAATGTAGTAACTTAGCTGCTGGGGCAGGCAGAATTCCCAAATGCATCTCTCCTTCCCAAGATTTCTACCCTTTGGCATACATGCCTTACTTAATTGCCTCCCCTTCTGTGCAGGTGGAAACTGCATATATGATGGGGTATTTCTCTATGATCAGGTTACTAGTAAGTTGACTTCTGAGTAAATTAAAAGGGATGTTATCCAGTCAGGCTCAATCCAATCAGGTGAGCTTTTGGAAGAGCCTGGGACCTTTTTCAAGTCAGAGACTTAAAATGTGAGGTGGATTCCACGTAATGGAAATTCTGCTATTGATTTTCAAGACAGGGGATCCACAACACAAGGAATGCCAAAAGTTTCCAAGAACTCACAGTAGCCCCTGGCTGACAGTCAAGAAAACAGACCCCTCAGTACTACAACCACAAAGAACTGAATTATGACAAAATCCTGAATACATCTGGAAGGAGATTTTTCAGCAGAGTCCCGCAATGGGAACACAGCCCCAACCGCATCTTGACTTCTGTCTTGTTAGGACTCTGATCTGAAAACTGAGTCATTTCCTACCAGACTTTTGAGCTACAAAACTGTGAGCTAATAAATACATATTGTTTTAAACTGCTAAGTTTATGGCAACGTGCTACCTATCAATAGAAAACTAATACCCACTGTAGAAAAGAAAAATCAGTTTCTACTTCACAATTGAAATTTGGAGTAGTCAGTTTTAAAAAGGATTCTATATGTAGACTTTAAATGTTGCATAACTTTTATAAAAAAAAACAATAACATGATTTTTAAAGCTACAAATTATATGAGTGTTTATTTTTGTATAATTTAAATACTTTTCTATGCATCAAAAAGTATATTTATAATTTCCCTGAGTGTGACACAGCATTTTAATTACAAAATACATGTTTGTTTTTAAAGAACTAGGATAAATCGTTATAACAATGCTGGCTACTGGGCTTCATTTGGCAAAAAAGATCATGATGACGTAAAACCTTCATTTAATTCAAATTTTTTAGTAAAAATACAAAAATGTGAGCAACTTATTAAAATGTCAGAAAAGAGAACAAATCTCAGGCCATGGCTGACATGAATTAAGCCATTCAGAGTAAGCATTTCTCATGTCAACATATTCTTGTTGGTAATTACTTCTCAGCAATTTTCTAAGGCTTCTCAAGTATACTCATTTTAAGAAAATCCATGATAAAACTTCTCTCGATGGAAGTCTTTTCAAAATCTTAGAGATATTTTGCTTCATTTCATATGTAAAGAAAGCATTCATATTAATATGCCACAATCACAGAGAAAAGCTCATTAAGTAAAAATAGAATCACGGTTGATATCGCGTATAAAACCACAGCAATGCATGTGTCTTCATTTTAGTCAGGGCCCATTACTTTTTACCACATTATACAAAATAATCTGAAATAAACTTTCAAGCTTGGAGTAAAGGCCCACACTTGACATTTAACATTCAAACACATTTCATTAAGCAGCTTAGTTTTCCTTGGAAGTAAAATTTCACTTAGAAGAGAATCATTTTTCATCTTGTCTTAGCAAAAGGTATACCTCGATACCAAATGCCTTCTAGATCTGGGAAGGGTAGCTATCAAAACTATCACTTATTGAGCTTTATCTACTACTGTGAACTGTCCTTAAAGCTTACTCTGTATTCACTCTTCTAATTCTGACACCAGCCCCATGATCATGATCTCTTGATCACGCCCGTTTTATTCGGTGAAGAAAGCCAGCTGCTCTGGGGTAGCAGAGACAGCATCTTGACAACACTGCTATGCTGCCTCTCTATGGATCAGCAAACCCACTGTCTCTTTTCCGTGAAGTTTAGTGTCATTCATTTATGCCTCAGCTGTAATAGAAGATACAGTGTTCCTTATGGACCTAGTTTGGTGACAATTTATTTTGAAGTTTTTTGGTTTTTTTTAATGTTTATTTATTATTGAGAGACAGAGCATGAGCAGGGGAGGGGCTGAGAGAGGAGGAGACACAGAATCCGAAGCAGGCTCCAGGCTCTGAGCTCTCAGCACAGAGCCTGACGCGGGGCTCGAACTCACAAACTGTGAGATCATGACCTGAGCCAAAGTCGGACGCTTAACCGACCGAGCCACCCAGGCGCCCCATTTTGTTTTTAAAATTTTTTATAAGTTTTTAAATATATGTGATATTGTCTTCTTTCCAACTTTTGAGATGAAGTCTTGGAAAAGGTGAGGTAAGAAAGTCATTAAAAACATTTGCAGCTAACGAGATATGACGTGAGCATTCTGAATCAATATTCCAGTTTACCCTACTCAGATATGCATCTGTAATAACTATACAGGATTAATTCACTCACTCTACTAAGATTCTGTATGAGTAGAGAAGTGCCTGACACTCATGTAACTTGTATTCTAATGAAGGAGAGAGATAATGGTCAAAAAAGCATAATAAATTAATAAATTAACTATCATGTTACATGATAATAAATGCTATAAACAAAAGAAAAAAGAAATCAGGGTGAGAAAATTTTGCATTATGGAAAGCAGGTGGCAGATTATAGTAATAAATAGTGGTCCAGGTTAGCCTCATTGAGGTAATTTTTGAGCAAAACGATTAAAATTAGAAAGTTCTTAAGTTTCATGTAAAAAAAAAAAAGCTCACCGTCTTTCTAATCCTTCTAAGCTTTAAGAACATGGGTAAAGAGGGGCACCTGGGTGGCTCAGTCCATTAAGCATCCAACTCCTGATTTCAGCTCAGGTCATGATCTCCCAATTCGTGAGATCAAGCCTCATGTCAGGCTTTGCACTGAATGTGGAGCCTGCTTGAGATTCTCTTCCTCTCTATCTGCCCCTTCCCTGCTTGCGCGCTCGCTCTCTCTCTCTCTCTCTCTCTCTCTCTCTCTCTCAAAACAAACAAAAAAGAACACGGGAAAAGAAATACATATTACTATTTAAGACTTTTTTTGAAGGACCTTAAAAAGCCTTACAGCTAATACAGGACTTAGTAAGTTTCAAAGTATTTCTAACTACAATTTTAATGCCATTAACATGAAGCATGCACTTCCCTCTACATGCCACTTGTCTAAATTCTGTTTTTCCTTCAATGAACAAACATGTTTTGACTACCTACCATGAGCTGGCATTTTAATGGTACCGACAGCGCCCAGGGGTCACATTGTGGTGACATTACACAAATAAAGAGACAACTGCAACACTATGTAAGAAAGCCTGATTGAAGTGTTAGAACATGAACAGAAATGATGTTTGAGATGAATCTCAAAGAATTGATAGGAGATAAATAAATATGTGGGGAGAACTGAGGCACTAGAAAAGGTATGGTGAACCAAAAGTACACACTTTGATCATGCCACTGAATATGCTTTTACATGAAGAGAGATTACGGATTCAGTAGAACATGATAAACAAGGACACTGCACAAATAATCAGCAACTCTTTGGAGTCTAAATTTTAAGAAACTTAGTTTCCCAAGTAAAGTGTTCAGGGTCCACTGCTTTAACAGGGATGATACACAATGACTTGAACAAGGCTCTAACAGGATAAAAAACACAGAAGGGAACAAAGATACCTTTAGCAGGTAGAACCAATCATAATTAAAAGCCATAGCTTCTGGGAAGTGAAACAGAAACGGAAGCTTGGAATGGCTCTCAGGATCTGTCATGCCTTTCAGCAAGACAGGAAGCACGTCAGAAGAAACATAGGGACAAGATGATGACTCCCAATATGGGAAATGATGAATAGGCAGTATGTGCATGGTACATTTTAACAGAAATCTTCCCTAGATCGTGTAATGTATTGCTCTGCAGGCAAAAGAAAAAATTCTAGGAGATGATGAAGACACCAATTCAAAGGTATTTAATATTTCTAATACTATTTCTTGAGCAATATGTGCCTTCCAGAAACCAATTCTGCCAAATAAATGAAAAGACTGTGTGGTAAAACAAATTTTTTGTATACTAGGTAAAATAAAGTTCTATCTTCAAAGATCTCCCACAGTGCTAATATATGCAATTTATATCTCTAAAAGAGATTAAATGTGAAGCATTTGACAATTTTCTTGACCAGGGGACACGTTTTTAGTGTAGCATCTGATGAGACTACACTTCAATAAAATACACTGGAGAAAATGTCCTAGATCATTCTGACAAGGATCAGACTGTGTTGGGTCCTCAATTAGTATATATCTTTACACATTACAGTGCTATGAGAAAACTGACTCCAGGTGACTGAGAATTCTGATAAGCATGCAAAGTTTTTAAATAAAGGATGATTCTTTAAGAACCTAGGTGGCTCAGTCGGTTAAGCATCCGACTCCTGATATTGGCTCAGCTAATGATCTTGCAGTCGTGGGATTGAGCCCTTCCTTAGGATTCTCCACTGAGTGTGGAGCCTGCTTGGGATTCTCTCTCTTCCTCTCTTTCTGCCCTTCCCTTGCTTCGCCATGCACATCTTCCCTCTCTCTCTCTTTCTCTCTCTCTCTCTCAAAAATAAATAAATAAACTTCAAATAGAGGATGATTCTTTTTATAAAAGTCATGAAACATATTCAATCTCTTATTTGGCAGGTCTTAGCTGATACTATTCATTTCTATTTAAGTTTCTTTAAGTCTTTTAGTAATGGTTTTGTATACATAGATAATACTTACATAATTACTTCTGTATTAATGTTCTTTTTAAAGTGGAGAGTATTTATTTTTTGAGTAGTTACTCACATACTGCAGTATGTTGATGAATTAAACAAGAATGTCAGAATAAAAACGTGACATATAATAGATGTCAGAAGTCCACAGAGTTTCATGAAGGCTGAGTAAATAACAGAAGAAATTAGCAGGCAATCTCACAGTTTACTCAATGAAAAGTTACATTGTTTACTGAGTGCTTTAATTATCTTTCCTTTGGAAGTTTGATTTAGGTATTAAGGTTCTATTTTTAGCAGGTGCAAAAGAAAATTGCTGGTGATAGCACTTTGAGATGATAATAGTGACAATATGTGGTATGCTGAGAAAAATCTTCTACTTACAAAGTTATGCATTAGTGAAATAAACCGAAACCAGGTGAAAAAAAAAGTGGAGTAATTACTACTCTGACATGCCTAAAAGGTAATCAAAGTGAATACACAGCTAATTTCAGGATTTAAAAACAAGATGAACTTACAAACATCATTTACATACATTTATTAGCCATTAAAAGAGCTTTATTATAGTATTAACAAACTAAAAATGCTTTAAAAGAACATTCCTTCTTTCTGTGGTTTCCCAAATGGGTAAATTAAAATGACATGTCTTCTAAGTGTCCGCAAACACGTTTTCTTATAGCATTTTTTTAAGTTTATTTATTTTGAGAAAGAGAGAGAGAGCAAGACAGGGATGGACAGAGAGAAAGGAAGAGAGAGAATCCCAAGCAGGCTCCATGCTGCCAGCACAGAGCCTGAAGCGGGGCTCAATCTCATAAACCATGAGATCATGACCAGAGCTGAAATCAAGAGTCATATGCTTAACTGACTGAGCTACCCAGGCGCCCTTATAACATTTTTTTTTTAAAGGACATTCATTCAACGTTTATTTATTTTTGGGACAGAGAGAGACAGAGCATGAACGGGGGAGGGGCAGAGAGAGAGGGAGACACAGAATCGGAAACAGGCTCCAGGCTCTGAACCATCAGCCCAGAGCCTGATGCCGGGCTCGAACTCACGGACCGCGAGATCGTGACCTGGCTGAAGTCGGACGCTTAACCGACTGCGCCACCCAGGCGCCCCCCTTAAAACATTTTTAAAAAGAGAGAAACATAAAAGTATTCAAAGCCAAGGTTAGGCATTGCACACATGGATATCTGAGGTTATTTTTATTCCAGTGGCTAATTCAATGTGTAAGACACATTTCAATTTCTCCTGATTATATTTTTACTTGACACTACATATTTTAGAAACTGACAAGGCAGATGTGACTCACACTTCTATATGTTAATACACAACACTATGTATGTTTTCTCCCAAAATAGTATTTTGAGTCCTAATCCTTCCCAGGGAAATTTCTATTTTATATCTAAAAATATACATATATAAAAGTGTATACACACACCATACATATATATGTGTATATAGGTATATATGTAATTTCCAATATGAGAAAATATTATAGCAAAACGTATTGTTTCAATTATATAAATATCTATTATCACTTTTGTCTCCTAAAGAAAAACCTGCAATAAGTTTTATAAAATGACCATGTAAATTACATTGTTAGTAGTATAGAGTATCATATATAGAACATTATTTTGCCATCTAATTAGAAAGATTTCTAAAATTTAATACAAGAGTAATCTCAGTCATAAAACTGTATCGTGAAAATGCCATTGCATTTATTTTTAAATTATATTAACATTATGTCAAAACGTAGGATTATGTAACCCACATACAGTGGGGCAAGAAAATGTTAATACATACTAAATCATGGAGCATGCTTATTTGCATATAAGACTGAGTTGTCTGTTTTGTCCTCTTGCTCTGGTGCTCACAGTTTAGAAAAGGAGTTGTTAAAAGGAGCTGCATAAAACAGCCTAAATAAAGAGTATTTTAATTTAGTACTTAGCGATCACTATCTGGCCCCAATCTTAAGCATTTAATTTTAGTTCTCTGAGCCTAATTTTCTTAATCTAAGTAGGAAGTTTCAGAGGTAGTCTTCTTTAATGGAAGTTTCATGGAGTTGGATGAGAAGCAAGTTCAAGAGTAAGAGAGGTTTCCAAATGGGCAGCTTCCCTCTCGCAGTCAAGTGGCTGACTCCATATGTAACATCATTTTAAGAAAGAAGTCATAATATTTTAAGCTTAAAATCCATTGGATTGGGGCACCTGGATGGCTCAGTCAGTTAAGCGTCCGACTTGCGCTCAGGTCATGATCTCACGGTTTGCAAGCTCGAGCCCTGCATATGGCTCTGTGCTGACAGCTCACAACCTGGAGCCTGCTTCATATTCTGTGTCTTCCTCCCTCTCTGCCCCTCACCCACTCGTCCTCTCTCTGTCTCTCTCTCTCTCAAAAATAAATAAACATTAATTTTTTTTAATCCACTGGGTTATTAATACCTCTTGGGAAAGAGAATCCTCAGTCTCTCCTGCTCCTGGATGTCTTACAGTTTATGCCAACAATGCAAGGCTCTGGCTGCTCTTCACTTTGGCCATTTCTTAGGCTTGTGTGTATAGTGGGCAACCTAAAAGGATGAGGCAATGTCTCTCGGTAAGACAAGGAATAGGCTGGCTTACCATTTGCGATATAAGAGGTAGATTCAACAAGCTCAGTGTCCCTCACATGTGACTCAAACCCACTACATGTGCAGTTATCAGTGTAGGCCCATATCACATGATCCACATCAGAGTGGAGGGCAAGGTGAACTGATACAAATATGCTGACGTTCACACTGCCTGCTGTGGTGTGAGTAATAAAGTTCCCTGTCTTTGACCCAGGAGTGTCATATCAATGACTGGCATCTACAAAACAGTAACAAGTTAATTTATTAGCTTATAAATAAGGAAAAGTCAAATTCTGGGCGGGTATACACCCTATCACTAGACTTTTTGACTTCGATTTTCATTGATCCCTCATATTTTTAAATGTTAAAACTAGACTAATAAAAATAGTAAGGTACTAAAACTGCAGACTAGACATTTAACATTTAATAGTATAATTAAATTAAAGAATCTAGAAGAGTGAATTGTTTTAAGAAAATGTATTACAAGATAAAGGTAGCACTAAAAATCAGAGTAAAGAAACATATTTCAACATAAAAATAACCATATATGGAAAACTCACAGCTAACATCATACTCAGTAGTGAAAAGTTGAGAGCTTTTCCCCTAAGATCAGGAACAAGACAAGGATGTCCACTCTCACCGCTTTTATTCAACATAGTACTGGAAATCCTAGCCACAGCAATAAGACAACAAAAAGAAATAAAAGCCATCCAATTGGTAAAAAAGTAAAACTTCGACTATTTGCAGATGACATGACACTATGTATAGAAAATCCTAAAGACTCTATGAAAAAACTACTAGAACTAATAGATGAACTCAGGTCACAGATACAAAATCAATATACAGAAATCCATTGCATTTCTATACACTAACAATGAAATAGCAGAAATAAAAAATTAGAAAACAGCCCCATTTACAATTGCACCAAAAATAATAAAATACCTAGGAATAAATGTAACCAAGGAGGGGAAAGATCTATTCTCTGGAAACTGTAAAAACTGATGAAGAATAGAAAATAACACAAACTAAATGGAAAGATATTTCATGCTTATGGATTGGGAGACCAAATATTGCTAAAATGTCTATACTTCCCAAAGAAATTTAGAGAATTAATGCAACTTCTATCAAAATACCAAAAGTATTTCTCACAAAACCAGAACAAAAATCCCAATATTTGGGGATGCCTGGGTGGCTCAGTCAGTAAGCGTCTGACTTTAGTTCAGGTCATGATCTCACGGTTAGTGAGTTTGAGCCCCGCATCGGGCTCTGTGCTCCTTGGTAGCTCAGAGCCTGGAGCCTACTTTGGATTCTGTGTCTCCCTCTCTCTCTGCCCCATCCCCATTCATGCTCTGTCTCTCTCTGTCTTAAAAAATAAATAAAACATTAGGGGCGTCTGGGTGGCGCAGTCGGTTAAGCGTCCGACTTCAGCCAGGTCACGATCTCGCGGTCCGTGGGTTCGAGCCCCGCGTCGGGCTCTGGGCTGATGGCTCAGAGCCTGGAGCCTGTTTCCGATTCTGTGTCTCCCTCTCTCTCTGCCCCTCCCCCGTTCATGCTCTGTCTCTCTCTGTCCCAAAAATAAATAAACGTTGAAAAAAAAATTTTTTTTAATAAATAAATAAAACATTAAAAAAATTAATAAAAAAATCCTAATATTTGTATGAAACCACAAAAGACCCTGAATAACCAAAACAATCTTTTTTTTAAATTTTTTTTTCAACGTTTATTTATTTTGGGACAGAGAGAGACAGAGCATGAACGGGGGAGGGGCAGAGAGAGAGGGAGACACAGAATCGGAAACAGGCTCCAGGCTCTGAGCCATCAGCCCAGAGCCTGACGCGGGGCTCGAACTCACGGATGGCGAGATCGTGACCTGGCTGAAGTCGGACGCTTAACCGACTGCGCCACCCAGGTGCCCCATAACCAAAACAAACTTGAAAAAGAAAACAATTTGAAGTATCACAATCTGAGATTTCAAGATACACTACAAAGCTATAGTTATCAAACCAGTATGGTACTGGTGCACACACGTGCACGCGCGCACACACACACACACACATGCACACACACACACACACACAAGATACACAGATCAATGTAACAGAATCAAGAGCCCAGAAATAAACTCATGATTATACAGTCAACTAACCTTCAATAAAGGAGTCAAGAAGGCAAGAACATGCAATAGGAAAAATAAAGTGTTTGCAACAAATAGTGTTAGGAAAACTGGGCAGTTACATGCAAAAGAAAGAAACTGGACCACATTCTTCTACCATACATAAAAATAAACTCAAAATGGATTAAATACCTAAATGTGAGACCTGAAACCATACAAATTGCAGAAGAGAGCACAAGCATCAATTTCTCTGACATCAGCCATATCAACATTTTTCAAAATTTTTGCCTCTCCTGAGACAAGGGAAAAAAAGCAAAAATAAACTACTGGGACTACATCAAAATAAAAAGCTTATGTGAAGAGAAGGAAACCATCAACAAAACCAAAAGACAATCTACTAAATAGGAGAAGATATTTGCAAATGGCATATCCAATAAAGGGTTAGTATTCACAACATATAAAGTCAGCACTCAGAAAACAACTAATCCAGTTAAAAATTGGCAGAAGATATGAACAGACATTTATCCAGAGAAGATATACAGATGGTTAACAGACACATGAAAAGATGCTCAGCATCACTCAGCATCAGAGAAATGCAAATCAAAACCACAGTGAGATATCAGCTCACACCTATGAGAATGGCTAAAATCAAAAACACAAGAAACAAGAGTTGGTGAGGATGTGGAGAGAAGGAACCCTGGGCCACTGCTGATGAAAATGCAAACTGGTGCAGCCACTATGGAAAACAGTAAATAAAAGTCCTCAAAAACTTGAAAATAGAATTATCATAAGATCAAGTAATTCCACTACTGTGTATTTACCCAAAGAATACAGAAATACTGATTTGAAAAGATATATGCACCCCTATGGCTACTGCAGGATTATTAGCAACAGTTAAGATATGGAAGCAACACAAGTGTCCATCCATAGAAGAGTGGATAAAGATATGATATATACATAAAATGAAATATTACTCAACCATAAAAATAATAAGACCTTGCCAGTTTCAACAATATGAAAGCATCTAAGAGGATATACTGCTAAGTGAAATAAGTCAATCAGGGAAAGACAAATACCATATGATTTCACTCATGTGGAATTCAACAAAGAAAACAAAGAAAAAAGAGGAAAAAAACTAAACTCTTAAATATAGAGAAGAAACTTACGGTTAGCGGAGGGGAGGAGGATGAGAGGATGGGTAAAATAATAGATGAAGAGGATTAAGAATAAACTTGTTGTGATGAGCACTGTGTAATGTATAGAATTGTTGAATCACTATATTGTATGCCTGAAACTAATATAACACTGTATATTAATTATATGGGAATTATAATAAAAATAATTTAAAAAGAGAGTGAAAAGAATGAATTACTTAGTAAATAATGTGGCGGCAAACGGTCATGCATTGTGAATATGTAAAATTAAACCCTTCACCTCACAATACACCAAAAACTAATAATAATAATGACAGATAAATAAGTGACCTAAAGTGAAGAATAAAATTACATGTTTATAAGAAATGTGGAAGGCTATTTTTATAATATAAATGCAAAAAGGACTTCCTTAGCAAAATAATCATAATAAGAAATCAAAAAATACTTGGGAGCAAATGAAAATAAACCCATTTAAAAGCTTTGGGATGTAGCAAAAGCAGTTTTAAGAGGGCAGTTTATAACAACATAGGCCTATCTCAAGAAACAAAAATCTCAAATAAGCAACCTAAACTTTTGCTTGAAGGAACTTGAAAAAGAAGAATAAACAAAGCCCAAAGTTAGTAGAAAGAAGGAAATAATAATTATCAGAGCAGAAATAAATGGAAAAGAAAACAATAGAAAAAGATCAATGAGACTCAAAGCTGGTTTAGACTCATCAAGAAAAAAAGAGAGAGGATTCAAATAAATAAACAAAAAAAGACAGAGAAGCTACAACCAATTACACAGAAATTCAAATAATTTAATACAATAAAAAATTATATGCCAACAAATTGGACAACCTGAAAGAAATAGATAAATTTCTAGAAACACAGAATCTTCTGAGACTGATTCACAAAGATATTTAAGATCAATTACTGGTAACAAAATTCAATCAGTAACCAAACAAATCCCAACAAACTAAAGTCCAGAACCAGATGATTTCACAGGTCAATTCTAATGAACCTTTTAAAAAGAATTAATACCTTTCTTTCCAAACTGCCTAAAAAAAAAAAAAAAAAAAAAAAAGAGCAAGGAATGTTTCCAAATGCATTCTATGAGACAACATTACTTTGATACCAAAACTAGACAAAGACACTACAATAAAAGAAAATTACAGACCAATATCCCAGATGAGCATATATACAAAAACGTCAACAAGATATTACCAAACCAATTTCAACAACACATTAAATTAAAACGATTATTATAATGATCATAGGGATTCATTCCAAAGATGTTAGGATGGTTCAATATACACAAATTGATCAATGTGATTTACAAAATTAAGATTAAAAACCAAATGATTAGGGCGCCTAGGTGTCTCAGTCGGTTGGTCGTTCAACTCTTAACGTCTGCTCAGGTCATTATCTCAAAGTCATGGGATTGAGCCCTGCATCAGGCTCTGTGTTGAGTGTGGAGCGTGTTCAGGATTCTCTCTCTCCCATCTCTCTCTACGCCTCCCCCACTTGCATGCACGCGCGCGCCCTCTGTCTCTCTCTCTCAAAATAAATAAATAAGCATTTAAAAAAACACCACAATCATTTCAAGATTCAAGAAAAACATTTGACAAAATTAAACCCATTCTCAATAGAGTGGGTATAGAAGGAATACCTCAACGTAATAAAGGCTATATATACGACAAACCCTCTGCCAAATTCATACTCAGTGGTGAAAACTGAAAGCTTTTCCCCTAAGATCAGCAACAAGACAAGGATGTCCATTCTCATCACTTTTATCCAACATAGTACTGGAAGTCCTGGCCATAAAACCAGACAAAAAAATAAATAAATAAAAGCCTTCCAAACTGGTAAGAAAGAAAAAAGAAAACACTGTCCATACTTGCAGATGGCATACTATGTACAGAAAACCTTAAAGACTCCACCAAAAAACTATTATATCTAATACATGAATTCAGTAAAACTTCAGAATACAAAATCAATATACAGAAATCCACTGCATTTCTATACACGGATTGCTATCAAATAGCAAAAAACAGATGTGTAACAATCCCATTTACAACTGCATCAAAGAGAATAAAATACTTAGGAATAAATTTAACCAAAGAGGTGAAAGACCTGTACTCTTAAAACTTTAACACATTGATGAAATAAAGTGAAGGATACACAAATAGAAAGGTTAACCATGGTCATGGATTAGAGATTTAATATTGGGTTTTTTGGGGGTTTTTTTTAATTTTTTTTTTTAACATTTATTTATTTTTGAGACAGAGAGAGAGCGTGAACAGGGGAGGGTCAGAGAAAGAGGGAGACACAGAATCTGAAACAGGCTCCAGGCTATGAGCTGTCAGCACAGACCCCGACGCAGGGCTCAAACCCACGGACCGCGAGATCATGACCTGAGCCGATGTCAGATGCTTAACCGACTGAGCCACCCAGGCGCCCCAAGAATTAATAGTTAAAATGTACATGCTACTCAAAGCAATGTACAGATTCAATGCAGTCTCTATCATAATACCAACACTGTTTTTCAAACAAGTAGAACAAAAATATCCCAAAATTTGCATGGAACCACAAAAGACCCCAGATAGCCAAAGCAACCTTGATAAATAAGAACAAAGTTGGAGGTATCACAATTCCAGATTTCAAGACATACTAAAAGCTATCACAATCAAAACAGTATGGTATTGGCACAAAAACAGACACACATAGATCAATGGAACAAAGTCCAAAAATAAACCCACACATCTACAGTCAATTAATCTGTGACAAAGAGGCAAGAATATGCAATCAGGAAAAAACAGTCTCTTCAATAAATGGGACTAGGAAAACTGGACAGCTACATGCAAAAGAATAAAACTGAACCACTTTCTTATATCATACACAAAAATACACTCAAAATGGATTAAAGACTTAAATCATAAAGCTCCTAAAAGAAAACATAGGCAGTAATCTCTTAGACATCAACCTTAGCAGTATTTTTCTGGATCTGTCTCCTAAGGCATTAAAACAAAAGCAAAAATAAACTATTCCAACTACACCAAAATAAAAGGCTTTTGCACAGCAGAGGGAACTGTCAACAAGACAAAAAGACAACCCGAATAAAAGAAAATACTGGTAAATAATATAACCAATAAGAGATTAATATCCAAAATATGTAAAGAACAGATACAACAAAACTCCCTAAAAAACAAATAATCCAATTAAAAAATGAGCAGAGAACGTGAATAGACATTTTTCCAAAAGAAGACACAGAGATGGCCAATGGAACATGAAAAGATGCTCAACATCACTAATCATCAGGGAAACGCAAATCAAAACCACAATGATGTCACCTCACATCAGTCAGAATGGCTAGTATAAAAAGGCAAGTGTTGGCAAGGATGTGAAGAAAAGGGAACCATCCTGCACTGTTAGTAGGAATGTAAACTGGTGCAATTACTGTGGAAACAGGATAAAGGTTCCTCAAAACATTAAAAACAGAATTACCATAAATGATCCATTAATTCCGCTACTGGGTATTTGTCTTAAAAGTAAAGAAGCACTAATTTGTAAATACATACGCATCCTTATACGCAGCATTATTTACAATAGTTAAGACATGGAAGCAACCCAAGCGTACATCAATAGATGGATGGATAAAGGAGATATAGTACATATACAAAAGGGAATACCACTCAGCTATGAATCTTGCCATTCATGACAACAATGATGGACCTAGAGGGTATTATGCTAAGTGAAATAAGCCAGAAAAAGACAAATACCATATGATTTCATTTTTATGTGAAATCTAAATAACAAATGAGCAAACAAACAACAAAAAAGAAACAGACTTATAGAGAACTGATGGCTGCCAAAGGGGAAGGGGGGGGGATGGGTAAAATGCACAAAGGGGATTAAAGGGCACAGAGTTCCAATCGTAAAATAAGTAAGTCACAGGGATGAAAAGTGCAGCATAGGGAATCCATTCAATACTGTAATACACTTATTGTGGCAAGCATTTCATAACATATGTAATTGTTGAATGACTGTTATACATCTGAAACTAATGATATATTCTATGTCAATTACACAGCAATCAAAATTTTTAAAAAAGAAAAAAAGAAAAAGACATGTCTGAAAAGATACTAAGTCGTTAGTATGAAGTGCATGGGGGAGAGAAAGCTATTTCTCTTCAGGCACTTCAGTACTGTATGGATTGTTATATATATATATATATATATATATATATATATATATATATATGTATCTGTTATATATATATATATATGCACATATATACTACTCCTATAATTGAAATTATTGGAATTAAGTTTTAGAAGTAAAATAAACAGCAATTAAGAAAAGAAAAGGGAGAAAATAGCAGACCAGATGATGTAAATTCTAGTTATTTTGTATTGCTGGGTCTCCAGCAACTGACCCAAAAACTGATGAATTTTATTCAAAGCCACAGATTCAAAAGTTCTGAAGGAGGAAACATTGGTACCTGAGGGATCAGTAGAGAAGGTATCCTGACCTGAAGACTCGCATGGCCACACTGTGCTAGTCAGTAGGACTGATACTTCTTAATGATGGTTAGCAGCACCTGTGAACATTGATCCTTATGTCTCTTGATGAGAGAGCCCCAAGACCTCTTTGCTCAGTAATGAATGCAAAAAGAACTAGCTATCTTGTGTAATATGAGGAAAATTAGCTCTGGAAAAGACGATCAGAGATCAAGAAATCTAATAACATTGGTGTTTTTCTGGTAGAGAGAGAAAGATATATATCCTACACAGCGGTATATTGCCACGCATGAGCCTAGGCAACTACAAAGTTGTGTGATGAAAAGGCAGTAAAAGAAGCAATACTTAAGGAAGAAAAGCCTTATACAATAGTAATCACAAAATTATTGAGATGTTTTACATTTTTTCATACTGACTTCTTGAAATCCACTGTTTTTTCGCACTTAAAATAATCTTAGGTTAAGTTAGCCACAGTGCTCATTAGCCACATTTGTCCAGTGACAATCTTATCAGACAATGAATCTCGAGAGAAAGAGCAGAATATATGAGAAGCTGGTCAGAATATAAACTGATACAAATGCCTGGAGAACAAATTTAAGATATAGATAACCGAAGGTCCAACAATCCCACTCATGGGAATGTAGCAAAGGAGTCTACACCAAACTGTTGGGAGAAGCAAGGATTAACAACCACCTTAGATGTTCATAATGTTCACAGAGTAAAGTCTTTGCATTCCCTGGCAGGAATGTAATAGTATTTCTGGCAGCTGCAGCAAGTATGCTTTATGTCCTCACATTCACTATATATGAAGACAGGTACATCACTCAGTCTCTTTCACGTGTAAACAAATGGTGACCAGTTGGTGGACTTATCTGGAAAGCAAAATAATGCAATGATGCTGGCCTCTATGCTTCTGAACCTTTTCATCTGCCCATCCTTCTAAGTCCAACCATGTAACACATCCACCACTGTTCTGTGAGCTCCAAATGTGACCTTACTTTGATGCAAATATTAGCAAATTTGCTGATATTAAAGTCCCAGTCATCACCAACTGACACAACTTACAGGTAAGAGAGGACACACCAAGAGGCATTTGTTTTCGAGTTCCCTAGGTCACTCAAACATATTACAGGAGAGAGGGGCACGGGCTCAGCCTCTGGGGCTTGATAGCTGCCCCCCTCTGATAGTCATTTTCCTGATCTCTAAAATCACTGTAAAACCTACACAACAAGGCTGTTGTGAGGAAAAGGACTGTCTAATACCAGCCTGTAGCAAAAGGGGGAAAAAAAAGAAAAAAAAGAAAAAAAAAAACAGCAACAACGATAGCAGTTTACCTTTTCCCATAATGCCTGGACAATATTTTCTCTAGAAATCATCTATTTGCCTTTAATATTCAAACAAAATGGCAATAAAAGAAATATAAGTCAAAGGAACAATATGATAGCAATTTTAGACTTCCAGATTAACAAATATCATTTTAAATGTTTTTCTTCAAGTATGGAGAAGATTCAGTAAGAAAGGAATCACGTGACACCAGTGGTGGCAGTGTTAACTGCCTTATCGTCGCCAAAGAGAATCTGACACTGCAAGGTCCTTGTCCCCTCCTTCAGTAACATCAGTAGTGGTAAGCTTTCCTTGGGAAACAGTGAAAATACAATATATTTGCATCCAAAAATATTACTCATTTATAAGGAAAAAAATGAAACCTAAATCCCTAATATGAGAAGAATGTGTATCCATGTATCCAAAAAATTAAGTAATATTTAAATTAATATTGAAAGAACATATCCATGTATCCAAAAAAATTAAGTAATACTCATTTTAATAATATTTAAGAAGAGTTTAATCATGTGAATAAATGTTATATAATCACCTGTTAAGATTGGGATAGAGAACTATCATATAGAATAGAATATTAAGCATGTAAAAAGGCATAGAAAAAAGACTAATGGAGAAACTGCTTTTTGATTAAATTTGTTTAAACAAAAATCTATTTTAAATCCCTATTTGGATTTTCTGACTAAATATACACTTAATATAAAGGCAACATATCAAAAGTCTCCTAAGACTTAAGAACCAAAAATTTTGCTTCTACCCACAAACTTGTCAACTTTCTCATGTAAGCTAAAAAGGGCTAGCAGGCGTCCCTCTCTTCCAGGGATGTCAGAGGTATTCACAGGGAATGCAGATCTCCACTAGGTGATTATTTTAAAAATAATTATTGGTAGAAGAGTTTCCTACTTACTGATTTTTTATTATTCTTTCAGTCTTCAGTTTGGTGTGTATGTATGTACTTATGTGCTTTTGGGTGCTGAGAGATATGTGTGTGAGTGTGTGTGTGTATTTATAATTTTTAAAGAGTTAAGTAATCGTTTTTAAAGTAAAAGCAGGAAAAAAAAATTTAAAGTAAAACCAGGATATGTGTTTGCCAAACTAAGAAACACAGTGCACGCCCATTAAGCTTACCAATACGATTGTATTTGATAGACAATGCAGAAGCCACCTCGGCTAGAGAACAAAGATCTGAAGGGATCCCAGTTACACCAGTGGGTCTTAATTGGCTCAAAAGGCCCATTTGTTGCCTGGTGACAAATATATGCTAGCTATTCCTACATCATATAGGCCATGCATAATTACCTTACTAAGGAAGCAAAATTGCGACCCTAGAACTTCCTGAAACATGAGGAGACATGGTTTTAAGTTTTATTCCCGTAGTACAAAACTCCTTTTGAAAGGTATAGTAAAAACATTAAGATAAACACCCACTATGAGTAATTATGAGTCCTTTTTTGCATTTGAACTGAAGTAGAATTATTAAAATTCACTAGGTAAATGGATTTGTCAATTTAGGCTGTTTTTCTCAGGATGCTTCCAAATTCTCTAAGACTAGCTCTTCAGAAAGGCTTGCTGCTGCTTTTAAAATTAATAACATGTGTCCTGAGTTACCAGAAGTTAAAGCCTAGAAGCCTTTTTCCTTGCTATCAGAGGCTAATGGATTACAGTGTCATTTATACAAACTTGGCATCAAACAGTTAAACCTTGAAGCTTAGGCTGAAGCCTGGCTACACCCCAGGGCCCTCGGGCAGCCCTTGGCACAGCTCAGGTGTTGTGGGGGATGCTGTGCATGAGAAACAGGAAGGAACCTCAGAGACAGGTGTGTTTGAGGGCTGTGCGGGGGAGGGGGAAATACTCTCTGTAGCTCCATAACCCATATAACCAGCCCTTCTCACCACCAGAGGAACAGAACAGCAAAAGGGGAAGGCAGGGTGGTACCCACGGGAAAAGAGGTGCTGCCACACAGTGATTAGGTACAGCGGAAGCAGAGGCTTATAATATGAAGTTAAATGTGCTTTATTAGAAAAATACATGGAAACAGTTGAATCCTTACTTAGAAATACCATTTATTTGCATTGCAGGCATAAAATCTGAGTATTTTCTGAGCGTGCCCTCTAAAACTAGAATGAAAGAGCAGAAAATATTAGGTAACAAGAAATAAATATCAAGCAGAGGGGAGAAAGCACAGAAATACGGCAACAATCAGGGAGAAGATGCTTTCCTAATCGCTCCTAACTGAAGGCAATGAGCAGAGACTGGCAGTTAAGAACTCTGGGACAGCACCACGACTTAAGCCTATAAATCGTATCTACAATTTTCTGGAAATATATGTGCACGTACGCACACACACATGCAAGCACAATGTGCCTTCTTTTCAACTAACTCCTTCTGCCAATCCTCTGAAGTCCTTTGGGGTAATAGTAATAGGGATACTTGAACAGTGATTAACTCAACTAACATCATTCACTCCCTTGATACTGGGTCAGCCAATGGACGTTACCTAAAGACCAGAGGGCACTAAGGCCTTACACTAACTGAAAACTTCATACGGATTAGCACAGTTAAGCTAAGCTAGGAGCCCTAGCCAACTGCTTTTGTTGGCTGAGATTTTTTTTCTCCTCTGAAACATGAACTCCTCTGAAACATGTATATAGACACATTTGTACAAAGACACACACAAACACATACACACTCAAGTCCTCCCTCCACACTACAGTGTTTTGTTTTGTATTTTTTTTAGCGTGCCCAAAATACATTTTAAATGCAGACATTATGGGGCGCCTGGGTGGCGCAGTCGGTTAAGCGTCCGACTTCAGCCAGGTCACGATCTCGCGGTCCAGGAGTTCGAGCCCCGCGTCAGGCTCTGGGCTGATGGCTCAGAGCCTGGAGCCTGTTTCCGATTCTGTGTCTCCCTCTCTCTCTGCCCCTCCCCCGTTCATGCTCTGTCTCTCTCTGTCCCAAAAATAAATAAACGTTGAAAAAAAAAATTTTTTTTAAAAAAAAATAAAAAAAAATAAATGCAGACATTATGTTTTGTTTTTAGTGATGCAATTTGTTTTATAAGTATTAAACTGCACTGTGTTGACACCTTAAGACTCCTCATTAAAGGGTACAATTCTGTAAGTCTATGAAATACAAAATTTTCTGCTTCATGAATACACAACCAAAAACAACTCTTCTAAATATATGGAAGAAATTTAAGGTTTGCTTTTTGTTTTGCTTTTGCATTGAATCCAAAACACTGCAAGTAATAATTATAGTTGTTACCATTCAGGAAGTGCTGAGGGAAACCAAATTTTATCTGCCTTTTCAGTGGATCTTAGTTAACTTTATTCATCACAGATAAAGAAGATAAAAACGTGCTTAAATCTTTAGAAACAATACTTTCATATGGTGTTAATAATGTCAAAGCAACCTAAGTCTTTTAAAGGTAAAAGAATAAAAATTGTATATGGTTTATTCTTTTAAAAAACTTAACTTGAAAACAACACCAGAATTTCTAAAGCTTCTTTTGTGTAGTTGCTAAAATCTGTTCAATTTTTCCATTCCAATGAATCACAAAATCAAAGAGCACAGAAAAAAAATAATCCTTAAGTATTTTTGATGTGTGTAAGACAATGAACAATTACTTAAAATTCAATGTCTAAATATTTATTAACCATCTGACACAGCAGCAAGCGTTTAATCCCTGTTACCCAAGATCCAAATATTCATTCCAATAGCCCTAACACATTACTAACGCTTATAGATTCATTCTTCTCTGTTAGGTAGAAATTTGCCATCTGCTGTTAGGTCATTTACATTTGGAGAAAATGTCTCATCATCCCATAAAAAAAAATAAAAGTAAATAAAAACACAATTTCTTGACATCAGTTACTGAACCCCAGGTATCTTTTTTTTTTTTTTTTGCCACATTTCTTAAACAGTACTCTATTATATTTAAGCCAGATAACAGTCCCAAAGAGAATTATAAAAAGTCTAGACATAGTATGTTTGAATTTTCTAATAAGCAATATTAACTTACACTAAGTTCTTAAGAATTATGTAAAATGACAGACCTCATGTTGTTTTGGGATCTGCAAGGAACCAAAACTTTCTTTAAGGTAGGAGAGACAGAAGGGATTGGAGATAATGGGAATGGTAAATTAGAACCTTATTTGGCGTTAATGAGTGAAAACCGGATACGATTCCAAAGCTACAGGTCTTTAATTCATGAAGGAATGCGATACTTGTTATTTTAAATTGTCAACTTATTTCATCTTCTTACTTCTGGTGCATAATCCAGAAAAATACAAATTATATGAAACTTTAGTAATAAACTAAGCATGTAATAAGTAATTCAAACTTCTTCTATGACATCACTATTAATATACCTTCTTTACTAGAAATGTTTTTGTTTATTTTTTGGAGGTTTTTTTTTTTTGTCTAGAAATTTGGTTACCAAAATATTTCACAATAAACATGATAGAGTCACATCTGTAAATAATATATAAATTGCTTACCTCAGTCAAGTGTGGCATAGGGTTAAATCCACAGAGATTACACACTTGATTCTTGCATCCGGTGCAAGTATTGAAGTTAGGAGGATCCTTAGAACCTATGTTGAGTTCAGTCTTGCAGAGAGGACAGGCTGATTCTGGTTTGGGAGTTTTCTCCAATTTGGGGGGAAGGACAGCCTTTTGAGGCTCAGCTGTTAGAGGTTTGCTATCCTTAACAGGCAGAGGCTTCTTTTCTGTTTCTGTTCTTTTTACTGTTGGAACTGGTTCAGATTTGGGTTCTAATTTTTCAACTACTGGAGCTTTTGCTTCCTTTTTCACAGGTACAACCTTTGCAGGTGCCGGTGGTACCTGACCTGTGGATTTGGGTGGCCCCTGAGAAGGAGGTGGCTGTGAAGGAGGAGGGCCCTGTTTTGTTGGGGCTCCAAGAGCACTCTGAGATTGAGACCCAGGCTGGCCTGCTGTGGAGATTAAATTTGATGCCTGGCTGAAGATTGATGCTCCAAACCCAAAGAGTTTTCCAGTCACAGTTTCTTGAGGAGTCGTGGGCTGCGATTTAGGGGCATCGGTAATACTTCCCAGATTCAGACTGAAACGTCTCGACTGCTCCTGAGGCTTTGGGGGCTGCTGAGCTGTGGGGGCAGTTGGGCCAGTGGGAGGTCGTGGGCCTGCGGGTGGAGGTGACCCTTTTGGCATCGGCTTGGCATCTGGCTTAGGACTCATTTTGGTTTGTGCTTTCTTGGGCTCTTCTCTCTTCTGAACTGGATCAGCTTGTTTTTGACCTTTGCCCTCTGGGCTGGGCCCAGGATGTGAAATAATTTTCGAATCTGATGCAGGTCGGGGTATGACTTTAGAATCAAACGGGGTGACTTTTTCTCCCGTTGGTGGAAAACTCTGGGAGGGTTTGGCAGAGTCTGTTTTTAGAGGAGGGGTTATTATCTCTTGATCTTCCAACTGTACTTTGGGGCTTGGAATATCAGGTTGTGCTGCTACTGACGATGAAGATGCGACGTCTGTGGCTGGCTTTCCCGTCTTGGGCTGCTTTGGTTTATCATCAGCCACGGGGACCTCGGCCTGCTCAGAGGGAACCGAGGGCTCTTTGGGAGGGGCTGGCTTGGGCGAAGACTCCGCCGCCGCTGGAGGTTGCCTGGCGGCAAGTGGGGGAGAGCCGTGAATGGTCGGTTGTTTCACTAGAGGTGGGGGCCTCTTAGACTCAGGTGCCTTCGAGATCTCCTGCTTGGGTACAGTATCCTTCTTTGGAGAAGTGTGTTGTGGCTGTGGGGATGGTTTGCTCACAGCAGATGCAGGACCAACAGGGGCAATCTTCGGTTTAGGCTGAGGTGATGAGGGAACTGGAGCCAGGTCACCTCCGAGAGCTCTTTTCATCTGACAGTTTAAACAGAGCCACTCTTTTATCTAGAAATAATATAAAATAACGGTCAGTGAGAGAGTAGCAATGTGAAAACACAAAAACATTTTTAAAAATGCATGGTACCATTTGACGCTATGTCGCTCATCATTTGAAACATAAAATATAGATCAAATTAGTTTACTTAGTTTATATTAAAATATTAACATGTTGAGGCGCCTGGGTGGCTGAGTAGGTTAAGCATCCGACTTGGGCTCAGGTCATGATCTCACGGCTAGTGAGTTCAAGACCCACATGGGCTCTGTGCTGACAGCTCAGAGCCTAGAGCCTGCTTCGGATTCTGTGTCTCCTTCTCTCTCTGCTCTTCCCTGCTCATGCTCTCTCCCTCTCTCTCAAAGGTAAATAAACATTAAAAAAATTAATAAAATCAAATATAAAATGTTAATTATACTGAAATATAATTAATGAACCTCAGAGACTTAAACACCGTATATTTTAAGGAAAATAAAAAGTAAACATAAAAATATTTTTTTTCTAATATTAATTTTGTTGTTCTTTGCCTTTTATTCACTGAAAGCATGTTTACCACTAGAAACAGAAAACACTGTATCATAAAAAGAAGAGTTATAACATAATAGATTCCATAAATCAGTTACATTAGATATTTTCTCTATTGATGGCTCACGAACAGTTTTCAGTTATACAACCCAGAGTACGCTTGTCAAATTATTAACACATTGCTAATTTCTTAAATTAGCAGAGCATTACATTCCCCTCCAAGGCAACATAATCAAATGTGTGAAAACAAAAATTATTAACCACACTGGGTTAGAAAGAAAACATTCTCTGTTAATAAGGAAAAAATAATGGCATCCCTTCAAATTATCATAAATAATACCATGATTTTACAAAGGAAATATTTTTTCTTTAAAGTTTTATGAATATACTAGAAAGAGCAATGTAACTAAGCAATATATTGATTTAACCGCTGAGATACGTATACATGTGAAATATACATAACACACACACACACACACACACACACACACACACACAGCTTTAGGAGTAAGTTGATCTGCTCATTTCATGTCACATCAATTATGAAAAGGAGACGGTGAATTCAATACTTATTTCAGAATATAATTTAAAACTCCTATGTCTAACATTTACTTTTTTTTTTTTAAGAACAAGAGAGAGTGCACTAGTGGGGGAGAGGGGCAGAGGGAGAGAGAGAATCTTAAGCTAAGGGCTCCGTGCTCAGCACGAAGCCCAACATGGGGCTGGACCAAGAGTCGGCCGCCCAACTGAGCCAGCCAGGTGCCCCTTCACCTTTTTTTTTTAATTTCAAAATAATTTATGCTTATAATACAAAATTTTAAATATTTCCAAAATCATTTAGAATGTCAAATTCTATGTCATGTAATCTTTTCCACCCAAAGTAACCAGTGTTACCAGTTTGGCACTGAGGTTCTTTGTACAGAATTCTACATGGTTGAAAACTAAATATATGGAGCACTGATACCAGAAAAGTTTTCTATAGTACAAAAGTGTCAAGTGTTAGGCTGGCAAAAAACATACACTTTACCTGCAAAGAATTTTCTTTTGAAAATAAATGGAACTAACTTTTCCCAAACTCTTAATTTTTTTTAAATTATTTCATAGTTCATATTGTTAAGCATTTAAAAAAATTTTAATGTTTATTTATTTTTGAGAGAAAGAGAGACAGAGCATGGGTGGGGGAGGGGCAGAGAGAGAGAGGGAGACAAAGAATCCGAAGTAGGTTCCAGTCTCCATGCTGTTAGCATAGAGCCCGACGTGAGACTTGAACTCTTGAGCCCTGAGATTATTACCTGAGCCGAAGCTAGACACTTAATCAACTGAGCCACAGGCACCCCTATTAAGTTTTCTAATAAAAAAAAAAATATTTAATTCAAAAAATTTTTAAAAATTTTACTGAATTTTTTCTTAATTATTAAAAAGGCTTTAAAATAAAAAGCACACAGAAGTTATTTAAACTCATTCGCCAGTATGAAAGGACTTATATTGCAATCTCATGGTCAGGTAAACTTTTGTTTAGAGAAGATTAAAAAAGATTCTCAACTCTAACATCTTATTTCTGTTTAAAAGTGTGAATCATAAAGTAAAATTAAAATATTTGTTAAAAATAGGTAGAAAGTAACAGAAGTAAAGAGAACATAGACCAACTTGCAGCATGAATGAGAATTGGTTTTCTTTTGGTGTACAATATTTTAAAGCCTAAGTGTTAAACTTGTGAATTTTTTGTTTTTAAGGAATACAGAAAATAAATTGATGGAAATATTTACTAAAAACTTGTAAAAAAAAATAGGTAGAAAGTACTTGAGCGTTCATTACATTTGTTTTCAATATGGCAGTTGAATATCTACGTACTTTTATATTATCTTTGTGTTTCTGTATGTTTGAAGCATCTCACATAATAACTTTTTATACATATAAATATTTGAATCCCAAAAGAGAAACAATTGCTACTTAAAAGGTAAGCTAGAATGTTAGGAAAGTTTCATTCGATTTTACCCCCTTCTTGATGGACAGAAATTCCTCCATAAATATGCATCTACCTACTTGACCATCTCCCCTACTCTCAATGACACTTGTGCTGTTCTATTGTTTATTTTTTCTCATTTGTCTTTTTCCACAGCCTTCACTGACACCAAAACACCTTATAATCATGCAGTCAAACAAGATAAAAGAAACTATAATTAAAAGCATAATTTTTTACCTAGTCTCTCTCATTGATTTTTTTCTACAAAATATTATGAGATGTACATCCATAATAACCACCTTAAATCACAAACTCCTAGGGTTAGTGACTTGCATTATAGTTAAATTGCTCTTCTTCTTTTTGACAAGTGTTATGGCCAAAGTCGATGTAAAATTCATACACTTACTCGTTTTTAATTTTTTTAAGTAAGCTCTACTTTAGCCCAACATGGGGCTTAAACTCATAACTCTGAGATTGAGTCTCATGCTCTACTAACTGAGCCAGCCAGGACACCCCACCTATTAATTTCTTTATTCAAGTATTTATCGGGTAACTTCTACTTGGCCTATGGCACTGAATAAAAGAGAAAAAATCTCTAGTCTCCTGGAGGCTGGATTACAGAAGAAAAATCAGATAAGAAACAAGTTAACATGTAATATAACTTCAAGGTTATTACAGGTATATATTAAGTGTCATCAGATATAGTATCAGATACTATATCTGATGATACTGTAATGACTCCTTTTTTCCTTTCATCCTGCTAGGAAACTTCCTAGTTTCCTTCCACTCTCCCCCTTGAACACTTCCTTGGATTCATTTGGTTTTTTCAGCAAAATATTCAGTCTCTGTGCAATGTGAACGTTGGAGTTTCACACATAGCTAGCCAGTAGGCTCTCACTCCACCTTGAACCACTGCAAAATTAGTACACTACCATAGCATATCAAATGCATAATTTATATTAAAACTTGGAAACATTCTATATTGCCCTTATTCCAAAATCAAATGTGTCCTTCTAGTTTATGAATGCATATGACTCTTGTTTCCACATAAGGACACAAAGGAGAGTCAGGAAGAAAGGTAGAAAACCCAAGTCACCTCTTCTCTTTTTCTCTTAATACACCCTTTTTTTTTTTGAGAGATTCCACGGTCCCAACTTTTATTCTTTTAATGACCATATTTTCTTCACTTGGATAAACAACACATAAAAAACATTTTGACGCCTCCATGTTCCTCCTCGCCACTAGAATACAGGTTAAAATCATTGTAGAGATCACAGTATGAAAAGCTTTTTATCCTCTTAGGATTTTTTTTAGAAAGAGCCTCCTTTATATTTAATTCTACTGGCCAAATCCATTGAAAATAGAAATGATTTGCATCTCAGCGCTTAATCTAGTCCTGGAAACAGTGGCATTTCCAACTCCCTGATCAACTGAAAAACAAAAACAAAAGCAAACCTCCCATACACTGAGAAAATGAAAAAGTCCACAACCCGCCCCCCGCTGCCCCCCACCTCCAGCATCACAAACCACCTTTAACTTTTCTGTGGGCAGTGTCTTTCACGATGCACACAGAGAAATAACAGTGCCTTTGGCCTCTCAGTCCTTGGCATTATAAATCCCATAGTATTTGCACTGCATTCTCCATTATTCAAGTGTGTCTACGCTGCTTATGAAAGGTACTTTCCCATTCATCTTTGCACGTTTCCAAAGCCACTGTCCCTCACTTGGCCTTTGTGATTGCTCAGGTACTTTACACCCTCACAAAAACATAACCCAGGCAAAACGAACAACCACAGAAGGGGGTGACTCTAACTACTTCACCTCACACCTCGATGCCTCTCCCAAAACTGTGAAATAAAGTTAATCTTTTGCAAGAAATTCAAAGTATCTCATTTCCTTAATGTTATCATGCTAGCACTTATATCATCCTTCTATTTCCGAATCTTTATCCCCTAAAAAGATGGTAAGCAACGAATGGTAAGGACTTTCTATCTAGGAGTCTTTCTATCGACCCCCGGGGGTCTAACTAACCCTTTAAGCATGATAGATGTCCACCGTTTTTGAGCTGGTTTGAACGAAATAAGTTAACTGAGAACGTCTGTGCTCTTCAAGCTACAGCTTTCCTGTATTTACTCTGATAATTCCCACTGTTTACGCAGTTTGTATCACAGGCTGCGGCCTTCATTTTCTGGTTACATGCCAATCTCCCCAGAACCTGACTGGATACCTCTGCCCATGGACAATCTATTCCCATTTTGATTCAAACTGAAGGAGTCCCTCATAATCACCATACCTGCTAACCATACATATTTTCCCTGCCCAGAGGCAATTACTGTCTTGCTTCATTTCTAAAATTAAGCATTTGTCTCTAAGTCTGAGGAAAATTAACCTGAATTAATTGCTATCAGTGCCTCAGACACTTGCTGCCCGTTCCATTTGGTACCCATGCCTGTAATAGAGTTGGTTCTCCTATTTCTACATGATTGGGTCTTCAGTCCAATGTAGCCTTAAACAAGGATCTTAGAACACTTCAGTCCTTATGACTTCTTCCCCATGCCACAGAAGTCAGACAATATTCAAGGCCAAGGCTGGTTCACAGAAGAAACCCTCCACCAATATTTCATCAACAAGTTTCCAGGTCCCTTGCCACAACTAACACCTATTCCCTAACACTGCACTATACTCATCCACATCCACCTGATAAATGATGGGAAAAATGAAAGAGACAATACCAGGGAAGCCTACAACTATATTGATGTGTCCAAGAACTCTTATCTTCAATATATAAACATCAAAATGACTGAGTACAACTTTATTAAAAAAAACACATCCTGCTTCAGCTATTTGCAATTCTAGAGTTTACATAACAAAAGGAAAAAATAGTCATCTTTTGCTTTCCCCACCCAAAGCTTTACTTATAGAAAGTATACAAATGAATTCAAGGTCTGGAGACACAACTGTTTAATGAGCTACTCTAATTCAATTAGCTCTTTGGAACGGAATAAAAGAAAGGAATAAAGTTGTTCATTCACTCTTCTAATTTAATACGCTGCAGAAATGGGAAAGAGACTGGTTAGCCAGGATTTCTGCTCATTCTGAGGTCACTATGTATTCTAGCGTAGTCCTGCATATAATTAATATAGCACACCTCCTTGTTTAATCCAATCCCCTGGGTTCTACTTTGTTGAACCTTTGTTTTTTATCACAGCTGTGAAATACAGTAACACAACTTCATTATCTAAGGACTTTGATGAATAATCATAAATGTATTATTTAAATGTTTTAAGAGGTATCACTTAAGTTTGTGAACTACATATAGAGTTTCAATTAATGTTGCCACTTTCAAACAAAGTTAGAAAAACTTTTGATTAGTAAAATATTATATTCTGATTTTTTAAGAGTGTGTCTTCAGTAATAATTTAAAATAATTAACTCAATACATCTAAGCATCAAGGTGAGTTGGCAAATGTTCGTGTTCTAGAATTAAAGAATGCTCTTGTTCAAAACTGTTATTACTGTTATTAATCTATTTAGCTAAAAATTTCTCAAAAAAAAAAAAAATGTCTAGAAGCCCTAATGACTAACATCCAGTCTTCACTGCCCTCCAGACTGCAAATTTTAAACACAAAGTCTACATAAGATTTATAATGCAATCTCTGTTCAACATAGCATGCTACTGGAAATAATGGAACATCAAAAGAATAACATGATGTTGGGAATTTATATGTGTTGATGTGCACACCAATTCACATGAGCTGCAGAATAAATTTTCTTCAATCATGCTTTCATCCTGTCCCTATAAAACAAAACTTGCTGGGTTCCTACTTCTGGAAGCATAACAACTAAACTTTTCTGCAGACCAGGACATCTATATGTACCATTTACTGTCACGGCAGTATCCTCTTTCTGTCTTATGTTAGTCATGATGCACAGCCCAATGTGTATTCCTCCTCCACTTACCTGAATATTACCCATCTTTACAGGCCACAGTGGATTTCCTCCTTTACCACTTAACATTCCAAGGTCTACCCTTCTCAGCTCTCACTACCATAGTATGAACCACAGCACTTAGACTCCGATTTAATTTTCTTTTTTAATTTTTCAGTTTAAAATGTTTTTCCAATTATTCCTTCTTCTCTCCTCTCATCACATGGACTCAAATGGAGCAACCACTTCTCATGATTTAATTACTCTGAATTTTTTCCTATTTTTCATCAAATTCTCATCAAGTATTTACTGAGTATGTTATTTATATTTTATATTGTACTATTTGTATTGTTTTGAAGTCCATAAAAGACATAATTGCATAACCTACATTATATAATAATGCAATGTATCCTATTATAAAGAGGAAACCAAGCTATCACTTGAAAACATTCTGTTTTCTGCTATTCAAGGACTGCCCAAGCCACAGGACCTCCTCCACAGAGGCAGTTACTCACTGAGAGCAGTTTGGCTGCAGATGGCTCGCTGTAGCTGACATCTTTAGCTGTGCATATTAATGCACAATTTATTTTGGCTAAAAACAGGGCACTAGCATTCCTCAGAACTGTGATGACATGCTTAGCAACTTGGGCAACAGTTTAGTTTAAAATGGTCCATCCAGAAGTGGGAAGGATACTTTCTCTCTGAAAGTGTGCAGATTACAAATTTCTTCTGCATAATTCAGTAACCATTACCAAACCTCATGAAATATACACTAAACATAAAATGTTTTCCTTCTTAAAGCATAATAACGTTCAGCAAACACTAACAATAACATATGCAAATCCTAAAAAAAAAATCAGATCAATTAAAAAAAGCACAGTTTGGGGAACCTGGGTTGGTTAAGCATCAGACTTTGGCTCAGGTCATGATCCCACGGCTTGTGAGTTCAAGTCCCGCATGGGGCTCTCTGCTGTCAGCGCGAAGCTGGCTTTGGATTTTCTGTCTCCCTCTCTCTCTGCCCCTCCCCCACTCGTGCTCACTCTCTGTCTCTCTCACAAAAATAAACAAACATTAAAAAAAAAGCATAGTTTAATGTTTGTCAGTGCAGTCCAAAACAAGAAAACCACTTTCACCAAGCAAAACTTAAAAAATAATTACACTACACAGACATGAAAATATATTTGTACTCTATTACAGTCACACAGAGAGGAGAATCCCTAATCAGTCAAGTGAACTTACATACACTATGCATTAACATTTCTAAACGGTCTCTCATATGGCAAATTCCAACTTTTAGAACTTTAATGATTAACATATACCTTGAGCTATCACACAGTTTTGAAGCCTGTGATACAATAATTCCAATTAGGCTGTGTCTGCAAACAGCTTGTTGAATTGTCCTCTTATTTCATTTAAAAATGAAGATATAAATTCCATTAGTAAAAAGAACCAAAGGTCACATAAACATTGTGAACGCATTATACATGCTGAAAGCTATGTATCTTTTTTTTTGTTTATTGCTACATATCTTTTTTTTTTAAGTTTATTTATTTTTGACAGAGAGAGAGCGTGCACACTCACAAGCACGTGTGCAAGTGGGGGAGGGGCAGAGAGAAAGAGAGAACTTGGGGCTTGAACTAATGTGAGATCATGACCTGAGCAGAGGTCAAGAGTCAGGCACTTAACTGTGCCACCCAGGCACCCTTCAAAGCTACAGATCTTTAATTCAGTCAGGTGCTCACTGGAATTAAGATAATCATTTGTACATTGAGTTGGAAAGAAAAAAAAATACGTTTTCAAAAAATATACTAAATGCTTAAAGTATATTAAATTTTTGTAAAAAACAACAAAATTTCATGAGTATTTTAGCCTCTTTTAAGCTTTCTGTGAGTGGGAGCCACTTATAACTTGTATTTATTCAAATTTTATGTAGTTGTACGTATGCCCATTTTCAAGAATGTCTTTAAGGAAACTCTTATTTTATTTTGTCATATTCTATTGTATTTTTAACATTTATTTAAGTAATCTCTACATCCAAGGTAGGGCTCAAACTCACAACCCTGAGATCAAGAATCACACACTCCTCCGAATGAGCCTGCCAGATACCCCAGAAAATGTTATTTTAAAATTACACTTAATAACCTTTATATTATTTGCAATTTTTTGTAGACCCCATCCACATTTTTCATTACCATTTATTTCCTTCTGACCACTTTTTAAATCCTTCTTCTGTAACGTTTAAAAACATAAATTTATACATTAAAATTTTTCCGAACTTTTGTAACTACAGAATTCCCAATCACATATTCACATTATAATGCCTACCACTGACTTATTTTCTTTTGTTGAAGCAGAAATCTGGTCTTACGAGTTGTTCCATGAATTCTGAAAATTCTAACTTTGCTGAACAAATGATACAAATGTCATATCTCCATCAATTGTTTTACAACTGATTTTTAAAATCTGTGTTTTTGATTAAAGAAAAACATAGAAAAAGTGGTTAATTGTTTTATATTCAGGTGAGACTGGATCTTATCTATATAAACTTCATTATATTCTATTCTACAAACAAGTTTCCATCCTCACTTGCTAAATTATCACCCCTCCTTTTAGACTCTGAGTTCAATTCTTGACGCTGAAAAAAGTTATCAACTTCATCATCTATATTTTCAAAATCTAACAGAGTGGCTAGCAAAGAGTAGAGCTCACAGTTTTCTTAAATAACAAAAAGAACTCAGCAGTATAAAGCTCTGGTTTGAGCAACAGTGAGTAGGAAGGTATAAAACCACTGTTCTTGGACCTCAGTTTTGTTTACACTAAATTCCAAAAATAAACTGCCGCCAAGTAATTTTTTTTAACTTTAAGAATATGTAAAATTTACACACATGCACACATTCTTTCTTTAACCTACAAATTTAAGGAGTGGTCTATTTAAAGAGAACATGGTCTCTTATAAAAAATGATGCTGGGGCGCCTGGGTGGCGCAGTCGGTTAAGCGTCCGACTTCAGCCAGGTCACGATCTCGCGGTCCAGGAGTTCGAGCCCCGCGTCGGGCTCTGGGCTGATGGCTCAGAGCCTGGAGCCTGTTTCCGATTCTGTGTCTCCCTCTCTCTCTCTGCCCCTCCCCCGTTCATGCTCTGTCTCCCTCTGTCCCAAAAATAAAAAAAAAATTTAAAAAAATGATGCTAAATTTGGGCTCAGCAGATCTAAGTTCTTGTATGGGATTCACTACTAAGTAATTTTGTGACCGTATAAGTCACCTCAAGTCCCTAACTTCATTTTATCACTGACAAATGGAGTTAACAATGATGACACTATCCCTACTTACCTTTCAGAATTTTTATAAAGATTCACAATAATGACAATAATAAAAAAAAATGTTTATCTACTAGTTTCAATTTCAAAGCACTTCCACTTATATTGCCAAATGTGATTTTTTACTTTATGAATATTTTTAGACCTAAGAAAACTAAATATTAAAAAAAACAGAATGGCCTGATCAAACCATACATCAAGTAAGCAGCTGAGCTAGGGTTCATATGCACACTTTTCAAGTCTAAAATCCCATACTGCTTCCAGTTTTCCAAAGGGCCATCTGATGGTTAATTTATAAAGAAACACTGAAGATTTCAAATGACTTTACAATATGAGTTCTGATTGCTTTACTCTCTTTACTCACCTTTAAAATGTGAATACCACCTTATTAAAAGAGCATTAAATGACAAAAGTCATATAGAGATCCTAGTCCACAGTCTGAAATGCATAGTGTTCAAACTAAGATCTCTCCTTTCTGTGACCAAAGACCTATCTCCCTTTTTTACTAAAGGAAGAAAAAGGCAAGAAGCACTGTTTATGGGAAAGCTGTTGCTCCTTTATCAAAGGTAACTAGAACAACTTCAAAGTAAATTCAGAGGAATATCAGCAAAAATATGTACGTGTGAGGGGCAAAGCTAGGAGGACATCCCAGATGTTCTGATGCCTTACTGATGCACTTGATGTGGGCACTACTTTAAGGAAAATAATTATAAACTTCTACCAGACTATTTACATCTTTATCTTCAAGGTACTATCTTTGACATATTTGCAAGGAAGAGCTCATTTTAATCTAAGCTAATTAAGATATGGAAGGGGAGCAAGTGTTAGATATGTTTTCTCAAGGGATGTGAACAATGAGCAAGTTGACCCAGCACTTTATTAAGTTTACTGATCCAGTAAATGATTTGTGTAGGTGTGGGTATCTGCTTTCACAACAGAACATCTGTCCTTACCAAGTTATATATATCATCATACCAGGACAATAATATGTAACAACAGCCTTAGTAGACATTATAAAAGCCAAAAGCTGGATACGCAGAAAGTCACCTGAAACGTCTAGTCATTTAAGAGCTGAAAATGAAAAAAAACAAAAAAAGGCTTTGATGCTAATGACTAAACTTAATGGGTAGAGCATGAGAAATATTTGTTTTATACAGGGAACATCCAAGTCATGAGAAAGACGTTGCAAATTGAAGCATATCAAAAAATGAGAGCTAAATAAATATGGTGTCTGTAGACATATTTAAGTAATATAGAGCTTTAAATGACTAACTGGGTATTTCTATTCATTTAAATTCATTAGAAAACTATTTTAAAGGAAGAGAAATTCTGTTAAAATCAAGATATCCTTTACTTAAATCCTATTAATGATACCATATGGATTCTCAGAGAATAGCAAAAAAAAAAAAAAAAAAAAAAGTCCTTTGACTTCAGAATATAAGAACCTTGTATTTAGCATCAACAGCATCTATTTCCCTTCACTGGATTCACGTAAAAATGCTGTCAGTTACAGGCACCTGGGTGGCTCAGTTGGTGAAGCCTCCAACTCTTGATTTCAGCTCAAGTCATGATCTCACCATCATGAGATCAAACCCCATGTCAGGCTCTGTGCTGACCATGGAACCTGCTTAAGATTCTTTCTCCCTCTCCCTCTCTCTCTCTCTCTCTCTCAAAATAAAACAAATGAACAAACAACAACAACAACAACAACAAAACAGCGTCAGTTAAAGCATACACGGCTGTGACTAAGAATGTATTAAAAACTGACCAAATTTCCCATTACAGGCATAAGGCCCTTCAGGTCACCATTGTTATTTAGAACCCAAAATTCCTGGCACTTCATCTAGTAAAATGCTCATGCTGAAGATGTAAAAATCAAGAATCTAAATCCTTTATTCATTCTGACACATCATATAAATTGTTCCACCAATCATTTGATGAATGAGGGTTTTTTTAAGTGTTAATTGTAACATGAATTTACAAGGTTAAAAAAAAAAAGTACAAAAAAGGTATGACATTAAAGGTAAAACCTTCTCTCTCTACCACCAAGCCTAACTCTCCAGAATCAGTGTTAAGTTTTGCTTTGATTTTTTCTTGTGGTTGCCATTATAGTATCAAATAAGTTTTGATCTATAAATTTAAAATATTATGAATTTTTACCTTACTACAGAAGCTACAGTTCTTCAAGACAACCTTATATTACCACTACTTTAGGACTGTCTTAAGCAATCTCCAAGAAATTATGTTTAATGAACTATGTATTTTTAACACACAATAAAATAAGGCATAACTTTTTCAGTTTGATTTCTGTATCATGTAATATCATGTCACATTCTACCACCGTTTTGTAATCACATTTTCCATCCATTCTTTTTATTTTCCATTTTAATAAAAGAACTTCCTCTACTGATTATGATGTATGTATAGATAGGTACACATGTACATATAGACAGAGAGAGAGGTGATAACTTGCCTGCATTCTTTCATGTGTTAACACATTCTTAAGCGCCCTCACACTCTCTCCCGATATCTTGCCGAGGTACAGAATTCATCTTATCATCCTATCTAGAAACTTAAAGAAAGTGCTCCCTATCTACTGTCTTCTATGCTGATTATAAGGATTGTAGCTGTTTGATTTCTCATCTTTTTTTTGTAGATGATATCATTTTTCTCTGTGGAAGCCTTTCCAGTTTTCTCCTTATCTTTGGAAATCTGATATTTACCAGGATACACCTATCAGTCATTTTATCAATTCTGCATGGCCAGTGGGTAGGCCTTTATAATCTGAAGACTTCAATCTTTCTTTACCTCAGAGAAATTTCTTCTGGAGCTTATCTCCACCATCTTGATTCTTTCTTTCTGTAACTCCTATTAGAGTTCTTTGATACACTCTCCATGATTTTTAATATTTCTCTTAGGGCCCCAGATCCCCCAGAGTTATAAATAACCACCTCCCCAAAATGTCTACAACTCCATTGGCAGGCATCCAGAAACAGCCCCACATCGGAGATAAAATGCCCATTCTCCAGTCTCTATATTACTACAGGAAGTAGTAAAGAGGAAAATCTCAGAGTTCTATACCTTCCTAGGTGCATTCCCCACTCGTTCCTTCCTTAACCATTCCAAAATCCAAGCTTTCGCTACAACTATATACACAAATTAAACCTTTAGTCACTATTAAAAATACCAGATTCCCAAGTTCTCTATCAGTTTCAAGCCTCTAATCCTTCAATGGGAATGAGAGAACTCTCACCACCCAACGCCTCCCACCCATGGTCCAGGCTATAACCTTCTGCTACTTCATTTCTCTCAATAACATTTATCACCAGCTGTCACACTATGTATTTTATGTGTTTATCACTCTTAGTAGAATACACACTGCATGAGGAGAGAATTTCTGTGTACTGTGTTCACTCTTAGATGCCCAAAGTCTAAAACGGTGCCTGAAACACAGTAAGGGTTCGGTAAGTAGTTGCCTAATTTTTTAAATTGCTCTACAATCTGGAAAAATCTTAGGCCTTTTCCAGACCATCAAGTGGGCCCAATGAAATTTGAGCATGCTAATTATTTATGGAATATTCTCTTAAACAGTTCTTAAGAACAGTAAGAATTTTTATAAGTTGTTTATATGTCCCGAATGAATGCTCTCCTAGGAGGTCACGTGTTTTTTCTTTTGTTTTGTTTTTCACTGTTTCACCTGTGTCCTTCATGTGGTATCATTGCTAAAATGTCAAGTTAAGTCTCTTCAAGCCTGTCATTTACAGTGAATGTCTCCATTATTTACTAGGTAATCATCAGAGGCTTTTCTGTATTCATGGACAGTTCTGCCTCTCCATTCATCCTCTCCTTTAAAGGAGAGGATATGGGACAACAGAGGGTCAGTGTTCAAGTAAGGACAGCTTTACAGGACAGGAACAGATCAGAGTGGTTGACTCACAGTTGAGTAATGTTTTATTTGTTTTCGCCTTTAAATCATTCCATTGTGTGAGAATGGCATTATTTCTAATTCTCTTCCAAAGTCCCTAGTTTTCTCATGAGGGGCCATTAGGCAGCTCATCCCTTCATTTGGAGAATTCTTTGGCTTTGGCTCGAGGGAAAGTAAAATAAAGACTCTCCCTACCGTCTTCCCATTGGAGATTAGGAAAGAGTCCACTAGTCATATTTGTTCCTACTGCAATTCTTTAATTTGTTGTTCGATCACTACCCATAGCCCATCACTGCTTTCTGTATTTGTTCATTTCTAGCTTAGAGCTTAGAGAGCTTCCCTGAGGAAGCCACTTGTTTGATGGTTTCCTTGGTTCTTTTTCTGTCATCGTCTTCCCATTTTCTATCTTCTAGAAATTCAACATGCCAACTTATACTGCTGGTGGTCTTCCCTAACTTCTGGAAAGACCTTTTAAAAAGTGAGACCTTTGGAGATAGGAGGTGAACTTACGTGTGCCAGTCTTCCTTTTTAAGAGGAACTGTGTTATCGACTTTACTTAGAACTTGAGGTGAGAAGACCTCTGTGCTAAATCAGCAAGCAACTAAGAGGAGAATATCCCCTTTTCTAAACATTCTTCCAGCTACTCTACCATCAGGAAGCTCTTAACAGGTTTTCTTTCTCCACAGGCTCCAGCCTCCTGACATTTGGCAGAGCTCTACTCCTTCCCACTAGTTCTTAACACATTTTCCACATTTCCGCCCTTAGTTTCTCTCACCAGTAACAGAAGATGCAGCCATCCTATCCACCTCAAAGAGGTGTCCAGTTAAGTCATTTTGCCAACCTAAAGAACTTGCACCATTTTTTGTTTTGTTTTGCTTTAATAAATGGAGGGAATTTATATGCAGGTCTAGGTGTGTTTGTTTTGGGGATTTTTTTGTTTTGCTTTTGTTTTGTTTTTTAGCTCCTGAAATATGGCCATGTTTTTGTTCAATAAAATACCTGGTATCATCCAAGAGACTGATTAACCTATGGTCCATTATAATCAAAAATAAATATGACCAAAAAAAGCACCTTAACTAACATTTGGTTCATTATCAACATACTGAAAAATGGCAAGTCATTTCATACATTACAAAATTTGACAAGAGCCAGGAGAATTTTCAGACATGAGGGACAAGTCTTTAAATTTCTCCCTAAATCTTGCCGCAGGCTATGTATCAAAAGATATCTAGTATATGAACAATAAAAACAACGAGAAAAAGTGCTTTTGTTGTTATGTAGAAAGCAAATGTTCAGTTTCTGTGTCAGAAAGGAAGCCCAAAGAGAGAGCCTGCATTGTTGAGGTTTATTCCATTAATGGACTGGTAAGAAAAGATAGCTATAAACTCCTCTTGGCATCAAAAGTTTAGGCTTAGAGCCAGTACATTCTTAACATTTATTTGGAGCAGCACACATTCTGACAGTCACCAGAGTGGATGGTTTAAATACCATCCTCTTCACATAGATATTTGAGCTAAGGTGTGTGTGTGTGTGTGTGTGTGTGTATGACAGGAGTAGGAGAAAGCTCACAAGTCTAGTTAAGAAAGTCAAATCCCCTTCCCTAAAGCTTGCTGTCAGAGTGATGATACCTCTCCAGTCCTTCCTCCCCAGATCAGTATCCATTTAAGAGCCAGGATGTTCATAAGCACATATTGTCATAATTCTGATACATTGGTAATGAAAAATATCAGAGAAATCCTCCTAGTCTTTTCAAGAAGTGATACAAGAGAGCAGTATTCTATTTAATCCACAGACTACAAAAGTAATAATACTGAGTTACTTGCATACTCAAACTTGAAAACAGTAAATCAATGTAAATTAAAGAATTAAAGAACATCCCGCCTCTGTCCCTGTCCTGCATAGAAAAACTGTCTACTCAGTCTGAATATTTGAGGGCAATGTGACCCAGAGCACTACATCCTCTTCAGAAGATGCAGAAAAGTTCACTTCTTCATGGATCCATAGAACAGCTCAGAAATGGTGATTGTTTCCAAAATTTCATCTATCTTATTATCTTTTGAAATAGAAGCTCCCAGCCTCTCTCCAGAGGTCTAATTTCTCAACTCTGACCCCCTTGAATATTCAGGAGTGAGGAACTGCCCATTTGGTGGACAGGATTAGGAAAGATGCCTTCTTAAAAGAGTTCAGAATTAGTAGCTCAGTCGGTTAAGTGTCCGACTTCAGCTCAGGTTAATGATATCATGGTTCGTGGGTCTGAGCCCCATGTCGAGCTCTGTGCTGACAGCTAGGAGCCTAGAGCCTGCTTCGGATTCTGTGTCTCCCTCTTTCTCTGACTCTCTCTCTCTCTCTCTCTCTCTCAAAAATAAAAATAAACATTAAAAAAAATTAAGAGTTTAGAATTAGAACTCAGATGACATTTTTACTTATGGGGGAAAAATAAAGTTGAAAGAAATGTCAAGTTAAATCAAATAATCAGATGGCTCTTGATTGCTACCTCAGAACCCAACAACTTATGATATTGTATCCAAGTATAAAAAAAAAAAGGTGAGAGTACACTTTAAAAGTTAAATCTTATCCACATTGCATTATATTGTAACTCTAAAAGCACTTAACGCATTTAAAAATACTTTATCATACAAATGTTCAGATAATCCTAATAATCCAATGTGTTGGGTAGAGAATAGATTATTATATTCATTTTCAAATGGCATCCTTGCTACAGAAAGTTTAAATGATTTGCCCAAGTTCATCTCAACAATAATGGGAATGTGTTCCTTTAATGAGCTAGGGAGGTAGACCTGCCCTCATAGTCCCAACTCCTTTTATAAGTGTCTATATTCCTGCTATTCTTCACATTTCCAACTCAAATTCTTCTGTTTTCATAAAGATCATTATGATACCCAGACCTCACCCCACCCCCACGACTGATAGTGATGTTTTCTTCCTCTGACCTCATAGCACTTTATCTCTGCTTCTACCATAAGTAAATATATTGGGAATCAGGAGATTCGGTTTGAATTCTGCTTGGTTATTTACTGCCATGAAGATCCAAGTAGCCACAGTAACCACTTGAACACTAGTTTTCTCACTATTAGAAAAGAGAAAACTATAGTACAGATAATATATGCCCATGGAATTTTTTGGAAATTTAAGTTTGATTAAACCAGTAGGAAAGAACTATGTTAAATGTAAAGCCCAACACAAAGTTACTTTTCATATACATATTTTTCTTTCTTATATCCACTTTTATTTCCCCTATTTCCTGGAAGAAAGACTCCATATCCAGTGAATACTTGATTCCGTCACAGCACTCATTGGTGCTTCACAAGAAGCATTTGATACAAACTTCTAAAATGAATGAATGATCAAATGTATGACTACATTAATCAAGTAAGTTTCGTAAAGCAGCATGTTCATCACCACCTGCTAAACGTTGAAGGCCAAAATCTAACTTCAACTTCTCTCCAATCTCATTGTCTATTTTCCCCCACCACGTCAGCCAACCTAGATTTACCTCTGATTCCTTAAATACACCGTAAATTTTTCTGGCTCTAGGTCTTGGACCAGATCATCATCCCCTTTCACGTCCTTTATCTGTTGGAATAGTATCCATCCTTACAAACCTAGCTCAAATGCCATTTTCTCCATGAAGCTTTCCTTAATCTCACTCACTAGAAATGACGCTTCCTATTCCACAGTATTTGTTCATCTCTCATTGCTCTTATCATGTGACCACATAGTACGTTTCCTTATGTATTATGTAACCTAATACTCTGATTGTGTTATGATCAGCCTTATGTTTTAGTTATCTTTATATCCTGGCAAACCTATGTTAAAATGTCTTCCATATAACAGGTACTCAAATAATATACATGGCTTCAAAGTCCAACTGCATGTTTCTGCTTTATAAATTGGCAAATGACATTTTATGAAATGATCATCCATTGCTTTAAGTCATTATTACTGTACATTCCTATCAATGTCATATAGTACGAGCAGAAAGAAATCTTCATTAAAATTTTAAAAGCTACCAACATATAAACAAACTTCTTATAATCCAATTTCTGCTATAATTTGAAAGCAGCATGTTCTTATTAATTGCAATGTTATCATTAAAAATGACCTATCTGGGGGTGCCTGGGTGGCTCAGTCGGTTGGGTGTCCAACTTCGGTTCAGGTCATGATCTATGAGCCCCGCATTTGGCTTTGTGCTGACAGCTCAGAGCCTGGAGCCTGCTTTGGATTCGGTGTCTCATTCTCTCTGCCCCTCCCCCACTTGTGCTCTGTCTTTCTCTGCCTCTCAAAAATAAATAAATGTAAAAAAAATTTTTTTTAATGGCTTATCTGGAAAGTTGAGGTAGTCAATATGACTTTGGGATAAGAAGAGCAAATGATACTTTAGAAAAAAACCAGAAGTTGGCACATTTTTAATTTACATCATTTTTATCTCTCCTTGGCAGCAAACATCCCAACTAATCTAACAGCTACCAATGATCATCAATGCTGTTATTATTGTAACATAGACTTCATTTATAACAAGGGTACACAAGTTTTCTCTCTCGGGGATATTTAAATCACACAATCCTTCATCGCCTGCTGTCAGCTCCTTCCTGGGCTGTTCGCAGACATAATGTACACATAAGCCACTAACAGCTGTCCTCCAGACAAACTAAGTGATTTCTGCACCTTCTCATCGGGTGGGAGCCACCAGATTTCTTTTAAAAATGTATTCTTCTGGCCTCTCTGTTCTCACTTATCTCATTATGTCACCTTCCCTGTATTATTTCTTAACTCCAGAGAATTTCTGAGTGGTTTTTTGTTGTTGCTGTTTTGTGTTTTGTTTGTTTTGTGTTTGTTTGTTGCTGTTTGGGGCTTTTGTCCCTTCTCCTTGAATGTCCCCAAATCTCCACCTATCAAAATCTGATTTTATCCAGGGCCTTTAAGTGCTAGGTTAACATTAACTGAATTCTTGAGAATTATTTTTCTGTCCTCAATCAGAGTAAACAATGATGAACAATCATTTGTCACTACTGGCCCCTTTATGATTTGATAGTCAGGAAGGCATACCCAAAGACTTAAAAATATAAAATATGATCCTTCTGAGAATACACCCATCAATGTTGAACCTGCTCTTATGACTTCTTCATTTTACGAACTGACTTATGCTGTTATTAATGACTCTCAACTAATAAGTGAAACATTACTTCATAAGGTATATCAGAATCACTGGCAGGAAAAGGAGAGGTATAGTTTGGAAAAGTGTACTTAATTTTATATTAAAATTGTTTTTATGGGGCTCCTGGGTGGCTCAGTCAGTTAAATGTCTGACTTCAGCTCAGTTCATGATCTCACGGCTTGAGTTCAAGCCCCACATCAGGTTCTATGCTGACAGCTCAGAGCCTGGAGCCTGTTTCAGATTCTGTGTCTCCCTGTCTCTCTGTCCCTCCCCCACTCACGCTCTGTCCCTCTCTCAAAAATAAACATTAAAAAATGTTTAAAATTGTATTTATAATGGGAAAACATGGTCCACTTTTTTCGCAGCACAGAAATGATCCCAGTTAAGAGTACCATAATTTTGGAAGGCAGGAGTATGAATTTAAAAGTTAAAGTAATTATCACTGGATGGTAAGTAATAATAAATAGTGTGGATCTTACAGAGTGCAATGAGTATATGCTCGGCATCTTTGATTTCATTTCGACTTTATATGCCAAAGTTATCAGAAATTGTGGCAGCATTTTGGGCTTATTATTGGAGAAATGGCTTAAAACTTTTTTTTTTTTCCTAAATTTACAATTAGAGAAGAAAAAGAGAAAGGAAGGAAGGAGAGGGAGAAAGGAAGGACAAGAGAAAAATAATGCCATCCTATCATACCAGTGATAAACCAAACACCATTTGTGTAAGCAATGATAATGGTTTAAGAGCATGAACACAATAAATAAACACACTCACCTCGGTTAAATGAGGATTGGGATTAAAACCACACAGGCTACACACAGTGGTTTGACACTCAGTGCATGTGTTAAAATTGGCCTTTTCTGGAACATGCAACAGAAGTTCAGTGGTATTGCAAAGAGGACAGATGGTTTTAGGGAGGCCTTGTCCTGGAGTCTGGGCTGCAGATGGAGCAGTGGATGGCTGAGGAGGTTTCCCAGCTTCTGTTTGGCTTACTGGTTTTGTAGACGGCTGAGCTGAAGGCTTTGCCGGGCCTGGCTGTTGAGGTGGGGGCTTTGCTGGGCTGGGCTGCTGAGAAGGGGGCTTTGCCGGGCCTGGCTGTTGAGGTGGGGGCTTTGCCGGGCCGGGCTGCTGAGAAGGGGGCTTTGCTGGGCCAGGCTGCTGAGGAGGGGGCTTTACCGGGCCAGGCTGCTGAGGAGGGGGCTTTGCCGGGCCAGGTTGCTGAGGAGGGGGCTTTGCCAGGCCAGGCTGCTGAGGAGGGGGCTTTGCCGGGCCAGGCTGCTGAGGAGGGGGCTTTGCCGGGCCAGGCTGCTGAGGAGGGGGCTTTGCCGGGCCAGGTTGCTGAGGAGGGGGCTTTGCTGGGCCAGGCTGCTGAGGAGGGGGCTTTGCCGGGCCAGGTTGCTGAGGAGGGGGCTTTGCCGGGCCAGGTTGCTGAGGAGGGGGCTTTGCTGGGCCAGGCTGCTGAGGAGGGGGCTTTGCCGGGCCGGGCTGTTGAGGTGGGGGCTTTGCCGGGCCGGGCTGTTGAGCAGGAGTTTTTCCTGTCCCTGGCTGCTGACCCAGAGACTTTGTTGCCCCAACTTGCTGAGATGGAGTCTTTGCAGGCCCAGGTGGCTGAGCTGGAGACTGTGACCCAGGCTGGTGAGCTGGAGATTTTGGTGTCCCTGGCTGCTGGGCTGGGGGCTTTGCTGGCCCTGGCTGCTGAGATGGAAGTTTGTCTGACCCAGCCTGTTGAGTTTGAGGCTTCGCAGGCCCAACAGGCTGAGCTGGAGACTTTGGCCCAGGCTGCTGAGCAGTAGGCTTTGTTGTCCCTGGTGGCTGGGCTGGGGGCTTTGCTGTCCCCGGCTGTTGAGCTAGGGCCTTCGCTGGCCCTGTTTGCTGAGCTAAGGGCTTTGCAGGCCCAGGCTGTGCTGTAGCAAGTTTTTCAGGTCCAGGCTGCTGGGCTGGAGGTTTTCCAGGACCTCCCTGCTGAATAGGTGGTTTGGATGGGCTTTGCAAAGAGGGTTTAACTGATTCTCCCCTTAGTGTGTCTGACTGCTTTGTCTGAGGCCTGGTTGCATCTCTTTGAAGGGGCAATTGTGCCTGGTCTGTCTGAGGAGCCTGGGTAAGCCCCTCAATTGGCTTTCCTGTCCCTGAAGGTTGTAATTTAATCTTCTCTGGTTGCTGAGAAGATACTGATCTGGGAGAGCCATCCTGCTGCAGTGGGACCCTCGCAGGTCCTTGCTGCTTAGGAACTGGCTTAGGTGACTGTTGTGGTGGAGGTTTTGTGATTCCTTCGGGTTTTCCCTGTTCTTTCTGAGCCATTTTCTGTTTCTTGGCAGTTTCTTCCTGGGATGAATCAGTGTCTGATATCAAATCAAAAGGATTAAATTTATTTACAACCGAGGAGACAGCACTTAAAGGGTTAACCTCTGAGAGGAAGCCAGGCATCATACTAGACTTGTGCTCTTCCTTCAGATCAGTTCTGGACTTTGATTCTTTCAAGCTAATAGTGGAAGGACTCCTTCCAGGCAACTTCTGCTCTGACCTCAAAGTGTCTGTAGTTCTACTCTTACTGAGACCAGGCGGAGCTGAACGCCCTGGGTCCGGCGGTTTCCCTGATTGTTTTGGAGGATGACTACTATCCAACTCTTGTTTCCTAGAAGAGTGAAACAAAAAGAAGTAAAAATAATGGAAATTATCCCAACTCTAAATAATATGAAAAAGCTATTACTTTCTTACAGTCTCAAAATTACGCATGTATAAATATAATTAGAACACATTTTTGCAGTCTCCTGTACGTGACCAGAAAAGGTTTAATCCCTCTGTTACTTTCTTTACATGGGTAGAGATTTTCAAGAAGGTAAACAAAAAGAGAAAAAAACAAAAACAATACCGGCTACCGTAAGTCATGAAAACATAGGAAATCTAGCTAGACATTATTTATAATAGTTTACATTTACACTTAATAGAATCCAGCCATACTTAACACCTAATTATATTAAACTGATAAATCAAGGCAATGCCATGTTCTAGTACGTTCATGTTCAAAGAATGTTATTCTTCCAAATACTAGCAGCACCAAGAATTAAAACTAATCATTTTAAAATGTGGGAGTTTGTTCCAAAAAAAATTTTTTTGATGTTGTTTGTGTGTCTTACTTGATTACAAGAATTAAATTAGTCACATATGGCACGTGTGACATCTGGGAAATGTTTAGTAAAGGAAGTTATGTCAGGCATTTCCAGGGGCTGAGAAAGTTGATAGTCTATTCAATTTTACTCTATTCTGTCTACAAAGAAAATATCATTAAATATTATCCTTATTAAACTTCATAAAATGAAAAGTCCTACTTTGATTAATTAGAAATTTTTGAGAAATAATTCCCTATTTCTTGTAGAAGAAAAATATTATGTCATTTAATTATTATTCCAATAGCTAATACTTAATGAGATCTCTATGCAAAATAACAATTGATACTTAGAGAATCTCGAGATACAGCCTGCTATACAACTAGTAATAAGCTGGTTGTGACCCCATTTTTGAAGGTATTGTTACTTTTCTCAGAAGAAAATATATAATAATCTCTTAATGTTTTGTGTAACACTCTTGGCATTGTTAGGCTATTAGTAATATTATTCATTATTAACAGCTTTAAGAATGTAACTAATCTGCAAAATTTCTTTTAATTCATAGACAAATATACATGATGGATTTTTTTTAACAGTTTTGGAAACATGATCACTTTTAAATGACTATGGCTAAATAACTGTAAGTTTTTACTTTTAGCCAAAAATTAAATACATTAATTTTTTTAAATAAGCCATTCTTCACTGATAAAGTTGCAACTAAAAAGGAGATATTAGAATTGTTAACAAATAAAATTATAAGTACTGCATTTGATAATGTAGCTTTTTAATTTTGGAAAAGATTTATTTATTTTTAATTAAAAGAAAAAAGAGAAAGTTATTCAGTAGCACTTAAAATATGAGATAGTCACAATAAAGTTCTGTAAGTTTTGTTTTGTGAAAATTTACTTGCTAATGGGCCAGATTATAAATTTTTAATTTCAGATCATTTAGTACCTAATATGAATTAAGTTTTTGAAGTTCCCCAAAGGATACAGAAATTTGAGTTAGATCAAGTCATAAGGCATAACAGAAAGAAACACAGAAGCATTCCCTCTAGTTAGCAAAAAGTCCAAAGGAAATAATCTATACAAGCCAAGGTATGCAAGAAGTGATTTTCTGATAAAAGATAAATAAATAGAATTCTTAGTTTTGGCAATTCCCTCCAGGAAAAAAAAAAAAAAAGTTAGGAAATTTGAGATAACTGAAATGAGGAACTAAAATTATTACCCTAATTAATTCCAACAATTCTAAGATAGCTATCTTTTAAAAAGCTACGTATTTCCATTTTGGGAAAATGATTTTGAATGTTTCTTTACAGGCCGCAAAAGCCATAGTAAACGACCTAAGATGGATTATTTCCAGAAATTCCACTGTTTAGATCTTCACATTATTCTAGAAATGATCCACATTCAATTAATGAAATCTACCACTCCCATGAAAGGGCACAATCTTAGGAACTTCGTTAGAGAAGTCCCTGTCTTATGAGTAATTATTAGGCATTTTTTTGAATTGGTTCTCTTGTGGAGTCCTAGAGACCTACATTTAAACAGAGTACAAAAGAAATCTATTCTTAATTTAACGAAATCCTCTTGAAAATACTATTAAGCTTAATCATTGTTTGTGTTATTTCACAGAATCCAGCCTATGTACAAAACAAATAAAAAATGAACTTTGCGAATACCAAGTAGTTGTGTTATCAACACCAAAATTCAAAGCAAGCTGCTTCCAGCAGAAATTACAATTGTATGTACTTCCTACAAGTATAAGTTATATAGTCTAACAAAAGCCCTGAGAAAATAGTGACACAGATATGAAGATTGCCCTACAACTTAAACTAATTTCAGTTACTACAATGATGTGAGTTAATGTAAAACATAGAGATGTGGATGTGAGAAATAGAAGGACAATCATTAAAAGAGATATAAGCTTAATCCTGAACAAAAATATAAGGATGTCTTAGCTAACTATGGTCTTTCAGTGAAGTTTTGTTTGGTGTAACAGTTGCTCTGTCAAAAACAAACATGACGAAAATGCAATCTGTGCCTTGTAAACTAGACTGGGACCTCCTAGAGAGGGAATGTGTTTCACTCATCTTTGCATCACTAGAACTGAATCTGTTAACTAGAGAGCATGTTTGATGAGTGAATGAATGAACACATGGATGACAATGAATTGATGAATGTATCAGGTTTTTGTTTTATGCTAGATTAATGCTTCATCAATTCTTTTCAAAGTCTTCTGCAGTCCTTCCAAGGCATAAGTGCAAACATTCTATATGCATTTTAGAGCCTGGGCTTGGCTTGCCACTCTAGGAAGAAAAATGTTTGTTGAGTTGTCTACCAGTTGGAGAGATGCAAAGGAATACTAAAGAAAATAACAGATTCAGTCAGAACTCCTATGAAATATTCTGCTAATCAGAAGCACTTTTCAGTAAAGCCCTTCTCAAACCTGTAGTTGTAAATAGAATGAGTTGACCAAGTAATAAAATTGTCTTCCCCTGGGTCTTTAATAAATCAAAAATTCAGGAACATTTTGTTTGTAACCTGTAACTTCTAGCTTGTAACTACCCATGCTTTAAACAACCTCCTCTTTCATTACTACTGTCATCACCAGATTAGAATTTTTCTTTCATCATTTAGCAGAAAAAATATTTCAGCTACAAATGAGGTAAACAGTATTCAAGGATAAGAATATAAAAGCAGTTGGAATGCTAAAAAAAACTTTTTAATGGAACACATCAGGCAATGACACTTGACAGTGCTGAGTCACATAAAATTTTTGATATTAGAAATACAAGCAACTTCAGGAGTATCTATTCATTTTTATACTGTAGAGGATACTAGGGCTTAAAGTGGCTAATAGATTATCCAAGGCTATAAAACTAGCTAGTCACAGGGGCACCTGGGTGGCTCAGTGGGTTGAGCCTCTGACTTTTGATTTCCACTCAGATCACGATCCCAGTGTCCTGGGATTGAACCCTCCATCAGGCTCCGTGCTGAATGTGGAGCTGCTTAAGATTCTCTGTCTCTGTCTTTCTGTCTCTCTCCGTCTCTGTTTCTCTCTCTCCTTGTGCCCCTCCCCCGCTCACAAGCTCTCTTAAAAAAAAAAAAAAAACAAAACAGTTAGTCACAGATATCTAGTATCTGGACTCCTGGTGGGGGTGGGGAGGGGAGTGGGAGTTCCACTGACTTCCCCACATGTAAAAAAAAAATGTAGATACATCAGAATAACTCCTAACAGTGCATAATTCAATACACAACTTGTCTGAAGCCATCACTGCCAGTGCCATCCACTGCTGAGATTGATATTAGTACTCTTTACAGAGTTCCTTCAAATTAAAATTCAAACAAAAATATCCCTGTCAACTTTTAACCAATCCTCACAATGATTCTACAAGATAGGTAAAACAAGGGTCACTTGCCTTGTTTGAAGCAAGGAAACTGAGGCACAATGGCTGAAACACATATACAATTTGCCTTGAGTCAGTTAAAATGAATAGGATAAGAACTTAGGGTTTTGGGCTCTCAACCCTTATTTAAAAACAAAATACTTCCATGTCTAACTGACACACTTAACCCCTTCAAACCTTAAAAAATTGGATATGCTTTTTTATATATACTTAGAGTGCTTCTAAAAATCTGAATCTAAACCAAGTGTTTCTTTGGTTATCCCATGCGGGGATAATAAATTTCCAAAAATTATGCATCTTTTATAAACATCATTCAGTAAAATATAAGGTTTCAAAAATCAGCATACTGTTTATCTGTTTAGATGAAGCTGTCACCAATAAGTTTTGAGACCACAAATTACCTACTAATAATTCTACTCTAACAAAATTATCAATGGAGAATCTGATATAAGTACTGTATAAAACCAGTTTCATAGGCTGAAATAGTATTTTTCAGCCACCCTCTGAACCAAAGAAAAGTTAGGAATGCAGAAATGAAAGCTCAAACTTTTTCTTGATCTATGTAACCAGGATGCTAAACCTGTTGCATGTACATATTAGGAAAAACTATAGAAGAGCTGACATACATTTCTAAAAAGCTAATAGAAGTACTGTACCTCGTTATTATCCCATAAAAATATAATATATGAGCATTCAAAATTTTCCCAAGTTTTCATCAGTAGAGAAAAATGGTGCATATCATAAGCTGTTAATACTTAAGATAATGGATAGAAAAGGCTTTATACCAAAGAAACAACCCCATATATTACCAGTTAGAAAAACACATCTAATATAAAGGGTCAGGTTTTTACTAGTAGTCGTGGCTTCATTTCAAGAACACAGGATTTTTAGCTGATATATTGTAGAAATTTAAGATTTTATGTTAAAAATATTGCAGCTATCCATGACACTTCTCCTACGTTAAAAGTTATTTGATAAAATTATATGTATATACGTATATGACAGTTTCTAAGTTAAAATATTTTTATGAAATAGAGGATAAGAATCTACACCTACAATACCCAGATCTTTCAATATCTCAAATGAAAATTGTAGGTCTCCCTTCAGTTAACATAAAGCAGGAATGGTTTCAGGACAACGGACAGAGAACTGTTCGCTAAGGGAGGGTGTAAAGTTAAAGGGTTTGTTTACAATAATAAAGGCAGGGCAGGCACAATGATTATACCCTCTTAGGGCTCTAATTAGAAAACAACTAATTTATTAGATGAAGCAAAATGGAGAGCTAGAGAAGGAAATTAATACGGTAATATTACAGAATAGCTCTTAATTGCCTGTGCAAGTTGTCATTTATTTGGTTTGACTTGAAAACTATGTACTGGAAACTAATTTTAAGATAACACAAATTCACATGTTCTAAACTGTAAGATACTTTTGCATAAAAAGAGCAATAGTTTAAAAAATAGCATATGCTAATTCAGAAATACATGTACAGCACCTGCTCCGCTGCGACCGAACCATCTGTCTAATGCCATAATATATTTTAGGGTCCCTCATTGAATATAAAAGGTGTATTCATTCTATACCTTCTACCTAAACAGCTCCTGTTCTCCTCTGGGGGTGGGGTGGGAAGGAAGGACAAATCACCTCCCAGGGAATTAAAGGTATTGTTACAGAAATATTTCAGACATCATTCATAGAGAAAAAGACGCCGAAATGACTGGGGAGGTTTAAACAGAGACAGGTAAACACCCAGTTCTATCCATTTCCCAACACGTCCGTTTTGTATTAATGGAAGACTTCCAGATTAGTAAAACACTGGAGGGCGTCTCTCCACGCCATCCTAGGGGAAAAAGGTTCCAAAAGGCCAAAAATCACAACCTAAAATCACAGTTCCAGGAATGCAACCCTTGACTATCCCACTAGAAACTCTACAATGCATCATTTTTATTCTGCCCAGAGAAGGCTTATGATCTCTTTCTCGTCACCCCATTAGGGAAAATAAAATGAACGGAAACCACATATATGTACTGCCGTGCTGGCACATACGGGTTGGCACATATGTGCACGGGAAGCTGTACATATATGCCTGGACATATACATCATGCTGTGCGTGCCTGTGCATGGAAGACGGCTCCGCAGCGGCCGGGGGAACGCTTCCCTTGGGCAGCCCCTGCGCCCTTGACATGACAGCGGCGATCTGTCTCCTCTCCTCTTCGCTCAGCTGGCTCAGATCCGCCTCCATGCCGGCCGGGATCACGGTGTGCAAGGAGCTCCCCGCCCCGCCAGCCCCTCCTCCGGCTGCCGCCGCCGCCGCCGCCGCCGCCGCCAGCCCTTCCGGGAGCCCTTCCCCTTCCAAGCTCGCCTCGTTGCCCATGGCTCAGAGGGACTCGGGGCCGCTGCGCTCCCTCCTTGCGCTGCGTCCCCGTCGGGAAGCCCGCGGCCCGACGAGCAACCGGAGCCGGGGTCCGCCGTGGGGCGTGCAGGCGGCCGAGTCCCAGGGCTCGGGACCCGGCACCGCTGCCCGGAACGCCAGGCGGGTGTTAGTCCCGCTCGCAGGTGACGCCCGCAGCTGGTGCCTCCTCCATGTTGGACAACTCCCCGAAGCCGCCTCAGCGCCCCGAGTCGGGAGAAGCAGGTCTGAGCAGTGCCAGCCGGGCGCCGTCCGCCCCTCCCACCGGGCCCCGCCTCCTCGCCCGCGCCCTCGCAGTGCGCATGCCTGTCTCGGAACAGGTGATGGCCGCACCCGCGCCCATCCCGTTCTGCGTCGCTCTGTATCCTTCCACACTCTCAGCACCGATTTAAAGGAGCCCGGGGAGAGCGCAGCTGAAAACCGGGACAGCAGCCGGCGTTTCTTTCAGGCATATTTCAGGATGCCTCAACCTGAGTTTTAGCGGATTACAGTCAAGGGGTGGGGAGGGGCTGGAGGGGAGGTGTCAGTTTCCTTCTTTGATTCATGGGATCTGTAGTTTCAAAAAAAAAAAAAAAATTTTTTTTTTTATTTTTTTTTAAGGGAGCGTTTTTAAAGATTTTAGTAATGGATTCAGGTAACGAGATAAACAGGAGAAATCTCTGATGCCTTTGGGACAAATTCCCCCAAAGGAGCCGAAACTGGACCTTTTCACTTAAGACTTTTCCAGAATAATTACATTAAAACCTTAGGTACAGCAACCGCAAGGAGGTAAAGTTTTTGAATGCTTATCATTGGATCGTTCCCTAAAGGGACTACACAAAAGTAAGGGGTTACGGGAAATTATGGAGGAGATACTGTAGTAAGATTCAGATTGTAGAGTATTAAAATGTTCAAATCGTGTGAAATTTTGAAAACACGAATTCAGTCCTTTTTTGTACAAATGGACAAATAACCCAAAAAGTGGAATTAATCTGTGCAGACACACACAGATGGCTAGCAGCAGAGTTGTAACTAAAACCCATCCCCACTCACCCCAAACGCACAAACTCTTCTTGCTACATTTCCTCGAAAAGAATGTTTTCCTTCAACACCAAATCCACAACCCCAATTTTACTATCTACCTTTGCTAACAAAATGGACGTAATGTCTCAGTTGTTGAGATTAAAGAAAATCAAAGCTAACAACGGGAACGAATAAATAATAGAAATGAATAAGTTGCCCAGAGAGTTTCCAGGTGTTTACAGTAAGTGTTATGAAAGTTTTATATTTTGCATTCCACCTGTATCAAAACTAAAAAATGGTTCAGTTATAAAATTTGTGACACTTTTTTTTTCAAGTTTATTTGAGAGAGAGTGCTGGCACAGTGGGGAGGGGCAGAAAGAGAATCTTAAGCAGGCTCCACACCCAGCTGGGGGAGTGGGGTGGAGGGCAAGGTGTTCCATCTCATGAATCCTGAGATCCTGGCCTGATTCAAAATCAGGAGTTGGATGCTTAACCAAATGAGCTATGCAGACACCCCAACGTGTACTGCTTTTAAAAAAGTCCAGTCATCAGATGAAGTTTCACTGCTGGTTGGGTTCCCATAAAAACTTTGCATAAAGTTTAATTCTCTTACAACACATTGAGATGTGACTTCCAAAGTCAAAGCTACAAAGTCATGCTTTGTAAAGAGAATGCTTTCACCTCATACAAACCAATGACATGAGGCAACCTAACATTCTGAGGGGCACATTTGGAGACAATATGTTATCATCATATTTCTAAAAATGAGTTTGCTTCAAAAAAGAGATAATTGGCACATAATCCTGAATCTCTGACAAAATGAGTAACTGCTCCAATGCCCCGGCAGCCCCTAGGAATCAAACTCTAGTTTTGTGACAATAAAAATACATCCTATGTATTCACATCCACAAACGACAAAGTTAAAAAATTGCTAGGATGAGCACTCTTTTCAAAGTCTAGCCTCAGAATAATGATTAAACTAGAAAACAAATTGTTAATCCTATATTCTCTCTTATTATAGATGGAAAGGAACCTTTAAAGTAATAAGAAAGAAATAAGTGTTAATCAATATGCAAAGTAGTGTGGAGACTAAACAAGAAGTCATAATCTGTAAGATGGGAGTATTATAGCCCATTGCAAAAACATGTGCATTCACCTTCTCCTTCCCTCCTCTCCCAGGAGGAAACATCAGAAAACAGGGAAATGGGACATGTGGTAGAAAGAGTGAATGCACTGTGAAAACAAGTGGGAAACATTTTGGTTGTTGACTTTGTAAAATAATTTTGCCTTTAGGATCTTCATACCTGTGAGTTTCTAAAAATGTTTAATTTTTCAGTCTTCCATTCAGGCTTAACAGTTGCTTGTGCTTGGGAGGTGTTTCAGATCTAAAGAAAAACACTAGAGCAAAAGCCAGGTGCTTTGCTTGTGTGCGAATTCTCAGAATTCTGGGAGTACAAGGATGAGAAATCAAATGCTATAGATAACTTTATGGAGTTTGTTCTTGCTTACCCAGAAAAAATGTCACAGTTTCATTCTGCAAATTAACTAACGGTGCTATATTCAAAATCTTTGTGGTTCCCTGTTCATTATACTTACCGTAAATATTTATTTGAATTTGGATTGATTTAACAAGCTGATAGTTCAGCTCCAATTCACTCAGCCTGATAGGTAGGTCAAAAAAGTGATCAATTTATGAACACCTTCACTGCTATATACCATTATGTCTTTCTAAAATGGCTTCTCAACTCTAGAAAACCAGATCTTTTCCATTGTTTACTTCTTGCCTCCCTTCCCCAGGTAGATTGTATTTTAGTAGATTAGAACAAATCTAAATGTGATAATTAACAACTAAATATGACTAGATAATGAATGCTTGGCATGAAATTGCCCAGTCTACCCATGGTCCTCACAGATACCACTCAACCCAGGATAAAATCGAATAGACCACCTTGTATGTCACATGCGCAATACTTGAATGAGTTCAGGGTCTGCAAAAATTAAACTCAGAATAGTCTTCACCAATATAGAAAAATGTGTAGTCTCACTAGTCTTTAAAAACCTACAATTAAAAAATCCTTGTATAATTTAATTTATCCTTTTATTTAAAAATAATAGCATGTATTTATTAAACTCTATTTAGTAAGCAATTATCTTAATATGGGCGTATTTATTAAATGCCCATTGTATCTCTATTAAAACCATTATAATGGTGCTAGTAAGTGTTTTGTAAAATAGGCCCTTTCATAAGCTAAATTTGTGAGTATAAATAGATTCAACCTTTCTGGAAGATCATTTAGCAATCTCTATCAATAGCCTTAAAAAGAGTCATAATCTGTGATACACTTCTGGAAATCAGTTACCAAAGAGACTGAGTTACAAAAATGACTGTGGAAAAAAAATGTTCCCAGAGAATTATTTATAATAGCAATAAATAAAAAGGCATTACTGCCCTCATAAATAAGAACGGAAAAGTAAAACCTGTTACAACCAGATGTTTGTATTTTATGAAAATATTAATTTAAAATAATGCTTTTAATTTTTCTTAACGTTACTCATTTTTGAGAGACAGAGAGAGACAGAGCATTAGCAGGGAAGGGGCAGAGAGAGAGAGAGATACAGAATCTGAAGCAGGCTCCAGGCTCTGAGCTGTCAGCACAGAGCCCGATGCAGGGCTTGAACTCATGAACTGCGAGATCATGACCTGAGCCGAAGTTGGACGCTCAACCAACTGAGCCAACCAGGCGCCCCTAAAATAATGCTTCTAAAGAGTTCATTATAGGAAAAAATTCACAAAGCATACATAGGATAAGTTTTCATAGTTAAGTGATCACAATTGTGCAAAAAAAAAAAAATTAAACTACTAAAATGCATAGAAAATAAACCCAGGAAATAAATCAAATAAACCAACGAACAAAACCCATACAAGTAAAACCTAGGTTTATGAGAATAATTCATTCCAGAAACATGCTTGTAATTCAAAGCATATCAAAGCAAATTTCAAGAACCATTGGCTCAGTTGTGATCATGACACATTTGGCCTCATGTACTATTTGTATTACAAGAAATCACTAATTGTTCAAGTTAAAATGTATTAGCAATGTTTGTTCATCTTGAGAACACTCACAGAACAAGTTACTCACAATGCAAGGTTTTACTGTGTATTTAATAAGTAATCTTACTTTTTCTTCCTAATTTTCTATATTTTCCAAAATGAATTTGTCGATTTTTCTTTATGGTATAAGAGTCCCAATAATTGTGAGTAGTCATTTTTAAAAACCACAAAAACAATGAACTTGGGTTAAGCTAGGTAAGCAAAATTCTAACGTCATTTTGTAGCAAATGCCTATGAAGAAACTGGAAAAAAAAAAGTGCCACGGTATATAGGCTAATAGTGATTTCGTGTTATTTGATGAGTGGTAAAACTTAAAGTATTCTTATACTTTCTATATTTAAAAGACCATGCATTTTAGTGTATGCATGGATGTATATATTCATGTTTGTGTAAATATAGACAGTCTGACATTTTTATATAGGTACATACCTTTTTTTTAATGTTCCTTCTCTAGTGGAAGGTAAGAGAAGATTGTGTTAATTTAGTGGAGCAAGAACCTGCAGTGGTTTAAGGACCAACTTCATTTTTCACTGTGGTTCATCTGCCTCTCAGTTGCAGCTCTAAGCCATTTTTTTGTTAGCTTTTCTTTAAAATGAGATTTGCAGCTACAGTGGAGGAAATTCAAGTGAGATTATAGTTGATTATGAACTGGCTTCTCAATTTTGAGGAAAAAAAACACATGAGAAGTATTTTAGAACAAAGTTTGATAAATTTATTTTTGAATTGTGACATCTGGACTATCAGGCAGTTGTGGGGTTTTTTTTTGTTTGTTTCCCCTTTTATACATATTCTACAGCAAAATATAATTTAAAATAAAAGAAAAAGTTAATTGTACTTAAAATATGTTCCTATGGGTACAGGATGTATAAAATATTATGAATAGGGGCACCTGGATGGCTCAATGAGTTAAGCAGCTGACTCTAGATTTTGGCTCAGGTCATGATTTCGTGATGATGAGACGGAGCCCCTCACTGGTCTCTGCACTGGGCCTGGAGTCTGCTTAAGATTCTCCTTCTCACTCTGCCCATCCTGCATATGCTCGCTGATGCTCATGCTCTCTCTGTCTCTCTCTCTCAAAAATAAAATAGAGGCACCTGGGTGGCCAGTCACTTAAGCATCTGACTCTTGGTTTCAGCTCCAGTCCTGATCTCATGGTTCCTGAGTTCCAGCTCCACTTGAGATTCTCTCTCTCTCTCTGCCCCTCCCCTGCTCACTCTGTCTCTCAAAATAAATAAACCTCAATAAGTAAACAAATAAATAAATGAAATGAAATAAATTTAGTTACTATGCCACTTTACTACTTTTTAAGTTGAAAATTACCAACAAGTCATGATGTTATAACATAGATGATTCAGCATTATGTATTCACCTGTTTCATAAATAGACTTTAGAATTCAGAACCTACTCCCTACTCTGGAAAATGGAGACATGTATGCACGTCCTACTTACATGATGTTTTGGTTGACAATGTCTGACTTTAAATCCCAGCAGCTCTGCCATCTATTTGGGTTAGCGAGTCACTAGCTTTTTAGAATGTGGGGCTCCTCAACTGTAAAAATGGAGACAATAATATATACTACCTCTCTGGGCTCTTGTCATAGTTACATTAGAAAAAGATGTGAATGCACTTTTGAACCAAGAAACATAGCAGTACAGTTGTGGCAGATTGTTACAATACTTGTCCTAGATGAATCACACCTCCCTGTGTCCACTGCCCTTTAAAGTGGGACTGCCATGCTTCCCATCAAGAGATACTGTTTCCTCACACTTAGACTGGAGCTGAACCCCTATCTTATTTTTATCAAGAGAATGTAGTGGGAGAGGCATGTAACTTGCTAGGCTAGCCTTCCTATATAGCCCTCTTCATGCTCAGAGACCACCATAATCTAAAGAAGCTCAGGAGGTGAGACTCCATGAAGAGAGGAGCCCAGCTGTCCCAGTCTCCAGCGATCCCAGCTGAGGCCTTGATGAGTCCTGCTGGAGAACCCTCCCTGCCTCAGAGAGCATATCTGCTGGCTACAGTCACATCACTGAGCTAGGTGAGACCAGGAGAACTGCCCAATCAGCCGAGAGAATCAGGAAATAGAATAATAGTTATTATAGTAATTATTGTCTGATTTTAAGTCACTAATTTTTGGGGGTTTTAGTCATTTAACTGATATTCCAGTTTTTACACATTATGATTATGCATAATCTTTCAAAATTCCCTTTTCATTCTTTTGCTTCTAGTGACTATTTTCCCATTTACTGTCCAGATGGACTTGAGTTATTTGTTCAAAATTTCCAAATACCACCCTTCTAAACTATAAATGGGAAAGAGCCCAATTATGCTGAATACTTACGTACTTGTTTCGTGAAAGGCTCAAACAAGAAAATATATGGGAAGATCATTTTTCAACTATGTAATGCTATCCAAATATAAAGTTATATAAAAAGATGAAAAATTTATGCATGAGAATGTTTCTGAGAAAGACCAATGTATTTATTTGAGAAACTTCTGGGAGAGGAGGCATTCTTAAGGTCCTACTCAAGATGGTGGCTAGAGTAACAATTTACAGATCCTTGGGATTAGAGGTTCAAAAATATTTTTAAGATTTTTTTAAAAATATGATACAAAAAGTATACATTATATAACAGTGACTTTAATATCTATCTAGTAAAACCTGTTAATATTCACATTATCCTTCAAAGGAGTCAGAATCACATCAGCTAGAGGATACTCAGTTTTACCTAGCCTGGTGATGGACTGGAGCTCAGACATCTTGAGAAGTTAGGGCTTTATCTGAACTGCTCTGTATTTCAGAATAAAGAGAGCAACTTGAATTGGTTGAGTAGCATGGGTTCAAAGTCAAAAGTAGAGAAATGTATAAGGGATGAAAGGAACCTGATGCCGCTTACTTTGTGGAAAGGGGAATTAGAAATGTCCTCACTGCTACCCTCTAGTGGTGATGTGGCATAGGGGCCTTTGCAGGACTGACCTGTCCCTGAGGATTCTAGGTGGTTCCTGTAGATTGTGCAATGGAAAGCCCAGCTCCGTCTCCCTCATGCAAATTCCAGGAAAATTTACATTACTAAGGAATTTACGCATTATGGATTCTTTGAGGGAGGAGAGAGGTGAGGAGTGGCACAGAAAGAGAAGCAGAGATTTATATCCGACTTGATATACATTAAAAATATAGGCAAGGTACATACGATGTATATGCACGGGAGCTGGAAGACAAGGATTTTTAACATCTGTGGTTCAGTCATTATTATCATATGGGCTGAAGTGTAAAGTCTGTAATGGCTTTCAGAAAGTCCCATAATTTTCCCATATGCTAATTCCAAGCTCATGGGATAAATCTTTAGAAAGTTTTGCTCTTGTCTGTCTGCAAGCAAAGCAAGAACAGATGAATTTCAATAGGGATATCTCAAGTGTAATTGGAAAAATTCACAAGTTACTCTTTCAATAATAAGTCAAAACCCTGAGAGAATATTATGTTTATCTATAGATATTTTGAAAAGGATCAATAGTTGGCCATCATCTCAGACAAATTATATCAAAATCTTGATGGAAGGGCGTGGCATTTTTATTTTTAAAGCTCCCCAGATGATTGTATTATAGAGCTTGGGGTGAGAAGTACTACTTTGAAAGGATAGAAGATTTTAGTGTCAGCATTACAAGACTGAAGACAAGAAAGAGGCACTTGGGAATCCATGTAGACTTTTCTTTGAAGCTGAAGCCGAAGGCATCAACAACATAGTTGCCATCATCAGAAATTATTTTTTTAAGAAAAAAGCAAAGTCACAGATTTACTCTTCAAAAATGGTAGCCTATCTGCATTTGGACTATGGTATGCAATTCTGGTCACTGCATTTTGAAAAACGTGGAATAGATTTAGAGAAGCACAGCAAATCAAAGAAAAGAAGACATAAAATCACTCTAATCAAGAAGACTGAAGGGGTGAATCTAGAAGAATAAGAGCCTCCTACTGAAGAACGCGAATTCAGGACATGTTTACCCAAATGTGCTAAACTAAAACCAAGGGGATTTTAGGACACATGGAAAAGACATGATTAAGAAAAAAATAGTAACAGGATATAGTACATGTGTGGATGGATTTATATATATTAGAATGGATAATCCTAATTCTTCACTAACATCACTTTTCTCCTCTTTGGGACAAGTAGCACACAGTTGCCAGCTTCTCTTGCAGTTCTATGTGGCCCTGTGATCCAGCTCCACCCGATATAAGTATGCTACTTCCGGGACCAACCAAAGGAATTCTGGTATGTACACCTCTATGGGTGACAAAGATGGAGACTAGGGTTTATATGGATTGAAGATGGCAGAACCATTGGGTGGATTCCGTTGGGAGAGTTTCCTCAATGACCACGTATGGAATTCTGCCTTTCCACCTAAGACCACCTTCCCTGGGACAGTTTGTGAGTGAGGGAGGAGGAAACATATATATTACAGAGATACTTCTATACAGGAGAAAGTAACACCAATAAAATACATTCCCTCCTTATCCTTTCCACATCAGTGATCCCGATTCCACTTTTCTTTTGAAATAGCAAGACACAAGACAGGTAAATCTGGGTGCTTCAGTGACCCTTGAAAATGCCATGCTCACTTTTTCTCCAGTTTCCTTTTTTCCTCAATCTGGCAAGATTTTCCCCTCACCCCGGTCCATCTATGCATTTCCCCTGGCCAAACCCATTCACCATCAGAAGACCTTTTCCTATTGTGAAGCTGCTACTGTTCTCAATCATTATTTGAAAATCTTACTCGTTTGGCATTTTTTTTACATATAGTCTTCCTTTCTTTGGTGAACTGTTTCAGAACTGAGTTTTTCAAGTAATGCAACAATGTTTTTATTTCTCTTGCCATCCCATCAGTATCTAGTGCACAGAGTGAATGCCCAACCAACAGACATCAAATGCATTACTTAATGAGATGTCTTCAGGTTCAAAATGTGAATAATGCAAAACAGACATTAGGTTATTTTGTGGGGGACTTCTATAAATGAGAAATAAGGGAAGGCCTTCATTGAGGTGAAGGAATCCTATAATGATACAATTTTTAACTCATAAATATTATATATTTAATGTATCACCAAGGCACTCTGTTAAGTATCTTATATATGTTTTGATCTCCATTAATCCTTCTGAAAGTTTTATTATGTAACTATTGTTTTGTCCATTCTATAAGTGAAAATATAGAGATTCAGGAAAGTTATTTCAATTTCTTAAGGTCTTTTAGCCAGCAAATAACAAGAGAGAATTCAAACCTCACCCAACCTGAATCTTATACCGACTGCTTTCCTCACTTAAACTATCTTCCATTTCTAATTGTAAAAGATAGTTCCTGCTAAAGAGCGCATAGACTCATGGGGTGGTATATCCTATGGCCACTGTCAGAACTTGGATAATACACTTAGTATACTGGAAGTACATATACTTTCTTTAACAAGCTAACCCAAAAGTATAATAAGTGGAAAATGGCATTTGGTCCTTTGTCCAAGAAATATTCCAGGCAGCCAAAGAGAATAAAAATAAATAAGGATATTGAAAAAAATATAATGAAAGCACTTCTCATTATTCGGATTTTATAGTAGGATTTAATAATAAATTGTCTTTATCATTATCAATTTATCATGTTTTATTTGCAGTTAGGGCTAGATGCTTTGACTTCAAATCAGATGGCAAGAATTTTATGTTCACCATTTCAGGAGCCATTTGGGGAATGTTTAATTTTATTCCATCCAAGCTCTAGATTTGCCAGGTTAATTATTGATGAGTAAGCGGAGGATGGAAAGGATTTTATATAATCCTGCCTGAGGCTTCCCATGTCTTCCCCCATCCGACTTACAGCTCATGTAAAAAGATCAGTGTCTGCTCTTGGCAGATGGTCCATAACCTGCCTATAATAATAATACTTCATGTTTTTCATTTATTGCAGGGATCTCAAACTTTTGAAAACCAACAGCCATACAACACTGCAACAATCATCATAGGTCTGTTTTACAAATGGTTAACCTGTAGAAATGAATCAATGAGCCAGACTCCAGCATACTCTTGAGTCATTTACACCTGCCACCAGAGAAGTTTTATTTTTCACACATGTTATGCTCATCATCCATAAGACCAAAGACCTACCAACCACAAGTTCAGAATCTCAGCTCTGCAAAGAAAAAAGAGTAATTGTATCAATCTACTAAATGATACTCCAAAGTAGATAACCATGGTCTTTTATGGATTTCTTTGCCATTCTTGACAGGAAGTGGTAGCTATTTTTAATCATACAAACTTAAAGACTAAAACAGAAGCTATTAGATTTTCCAAGGAGGAAAGCCCCCTTCTGAAGCGAACAATACAGTTTCTTTCTTGTCATCTTATGGGTTTCATTCCATTCTCAAATGCATCCTGAGGAAAGATGAACTGACAGGCACCAGAAGCAAGGTCATACCTTTTAGATCACCAATTTGCTTTAGGGGACCTACAAGCCCATCTTGGAATCATCTCTCTTGCCCACCTGCGTGCCTGCCTTACCAGCCAGAGATGGTCTCCAGGCTGAGGCTTCCTTCATTCAGCAACCGTCCTTAGCACCCACTATGTGTGCATGCTAGAAATACAGTGATATACAAAGGAGACTCAGTTCCTGTTCGTGAAATGAGTGTATAGTGTAGTAGGGGGACACAGATATTTTAAAAGGTAATTACACATTTCTTACTATCAAAAATAGCAAGCTAGCTGATTTGGACAAGACTTCTTACCGAAAAGAACTAAGAAATTGGTCAAAATGCATTCAAAGGAATATTAGTGTGAATTAGAGCTGAAAATACAGTGAAGGAAGATGAGAACCTGCAAGCTGCTTCTGCACTGAGAGCATTTGCTGATTTGGAAAAAAATTCAACTCTCCTTCAAACAGCCTCAGTGATCAAGGAGGACGGAAATAAAAACCCAGAGTCTGCAAACAGTGAAGGGTCTGACATGAGATCCTCCCCAAATAATAAGCTGGAACACGAAAGGGCTACAGGGCAAGGGTGAACTGGAAAGGTATCACTTCTTTCTTCAAATTGCCTAAGTTCTGCAGAAAACAGTCTCAAATTTCATCTCTCCAATATTAAAGTGGCCTCCAGGTAAAAGGCAAAAGCCAAAGGAAGTCTTATCTGGAGGAAGATACTTTCACCGTAGACCTCTATAAATTTCTGTTCTTTCAGGGAAAGAGGAAGACATATGCTTAGATTTATGGTTGTTTCAGGGGAGCTGGTGAAATGTAGCTCAAGACTTTTGGAATAGTTCAGGAGAAGAATGGGAGAAGAAACTAAAGCGAGTGAAATAAAACAACACTGAGTAGTAAGAAGAGCCCAAGTGATCCTTGAGCCAGAGATTGTAACATTGTCTATGATCCTTCTGGGCAATGTATGCTTCCTGGACCTTCGTCATGAGCACCATCTGAGAGATTATGGGAAATAGACTTTCAAGCCTGACCCCAGACCTACGGAATCGGAATCTGCATTTTAACAAAATCCCTAGGTGATTCGTATGCACATTAAAGTTTGAAATAATGAATGGGAATAATGAAACCTGATCTAGATCAGTGAGAATGGGAAAAGAGAATGACTGTTAGATATGTAGCTGCTGCCCATTACGATGTTAGAGGCCATGGGTTGGCTAACAGACTCTGTAGTTTCTAACTTAAGCACCAGAAAGATGATGCTTCAACAGGCTTTCAAACCCCATGGCATGCACAAAGCCATTAGGAAGGTAAATGGTATTACACAATTTTTTTTGTCCCACTTGTTGCTTTGGCTTAGAGAAAATGGACAGTTAGAGTTTCCATGTGATTAGAGTGGAAGTGTAATTGGAATTCAGTATCTTGAGTCTGGAACCACTAATTGTTCTGCTGAGCATAATATTGGACAAAGTATTTTCCAAGTGTGATGAGCAAAACTAAATCCAAAAAAAAAAAAATCAACTTTCCAGGAGATGGTTGGAGTCAGCCAGCCTCTGCTCCACTATAACCATGTGGGATAAAAAAAAAGGCATGATGAAAAATGCGGATATGTCAGAGGATGTGCAACAGGACTTGCCGGAGCAATACAGCACAGACGATCTTGCAACCTATGCGGAGATGGAGTTTGACAAGAAGTACATCCCATTCTGGCAGTGCACCATGAGGAGAACTGGAGAGAGTAAGTGATACACGAAACCAAACACTGTATCTGCTTCTACCTGGGACAAGTGGTCATTCACCTGTTCAAACCTAGTAAAATGCTTGGACTGTGTCATGTTTGTTGTGATCAATCTAAAATAAGGACTGCAGCCTAAATTCCAAATACCAGAGAATGAAATCATCATCCTTGCTAAGAAAACACTTTGACCTCTGGACCTTTATTATGTTGCTTTGTAGAGGGCATTCTCTGTACTAGTTTGTTTTTTTTTCCCCCTCTCTCTCTTTCCTTTTTTTTTTTTCATACTAGTTTGTTATAGTTATAAAACAATTAGCAAAATAAGTAAACAAACAAAAAATCCACCCCCCCAAAAAAAAAAAACCAAAGAAACACTAATCTGAAAGATATATGCACGCCTGTGTTTATTGCATCATTATTTACAATAGCCAAGATATGGAAGCAAGCCAAGTGTCCATTAATAGATGAACGGATAAAGAAGATGTAACACACACACACACACACACACACACACACACACACACACACACTGGAATATTTCTCAGCCATAAAAAATGAGATCTTGCCATTTGCGACAACATGAATGGACCTAGAGGGTATTATGCTAAGTGAGATAAGGGAAGACAAATACCATAGGATTTTGCTTATATGTAGAATTAAAAAAAAAAAATAAATGAGCAAAGAAAGAAACAAACAAAAACAATTTGGACTATTAAGTACAGAGAACAAACTGATGGGTGCCCTGGAGAAGGTGGGGAAGGAGATGGGTAAAATAGAGGCAATTAACAAGTACAAGCTTCCAGTTATAAATTAAAAAATTAAGCAAAGAGATGAAAAGTACAGGATAGGGAATCTAATTAATTTTTAAAAATTAGCCATATTTTAAAAATTAGAGGCGTTCCTGGGTAGCTCAGTCTATTTAGTTTCCAACTCTTGATTTTGGCTCAGGTCATGATCTCATGGTTCGGTTGGTGGGTTCAAGCCCCACTTGGGGCTCTGCACTGACAGTGCTCCTCCAGTAGTGACTAACATTACAAGCCAGTTACTGGACGCTAAATGTAGCCCATATTCACATAGTAATCTATACGTGCTATTCTTTTTTTAGTTGGAAGATTTTCTATTAAAAAATTTTAGATGTCATGCTTCCTTGGAAAATTGAAACTGACCGCCCTGAGCCCATTCGTGCTAGGCAACAGTTGACTGGAGTAGCAGCTTTCTCCATTAGGTCTGCTCCCACCTGACTTCTTAGTTTACGTTCCCTGCCTCCTGTAGACATTTTGTGTTTGACCACGCCACAGTCTCCATTTCTCCACTAGAGGAGACACTATCTTTCTACCAATTAGAGATAACTAATGAGGGCTTATAAAATTCGTAACTGATTGTAGACCTATCAACAGAACTACATTTTTATTTTTTTTTATTTTTTTTTCAACGTTTATTTATTTTTGGGACAGAGAGAGACAGAGCATGAATGGGGGAGGGGCAGAGAGAGAGGGAGACACAGAATCAGAAACAGGCTCCAGGCTCCGAGCCATCAGCCCCGAGCCTGACGCGGGGCTCGAGCTCACACACCGCGAGATCGTGACCTGGCTGAAGTCAGACGCTTAACCGACTGCGCCACCCAGGCGCCCCGAGAACTACATTTTTAAAAGATGGACAGTGAGATGTGCAGTATGTTAGAGATTTCACCCACATTTTCTTCTTTGCATCTCCACTGATTCCTTTGAGCTCATTGGTTTGTGTGCCTGAATAATAAGTAGTGACAGGCTGAAGTTTTTCTGTATCTTTGTCAGAGTTGCAATTAATAATCATGTAAGTAGAATAATAGTGATGACAATATGGGGGGGTGTAAAAAACCTTCTTTAGTCATTACCTCCCAAAATAATTTCTAATAAACGTCATACGTGAACTCATTTATTTCTAAAAATCTGTTTGAGGTCAAGAATTAACATTGGCTTTTTTCTTTTTTTTTTTTTTTAATGATCCCTTGTCTGGAGTTTCTAAGTTCTCCAGAACTTACTACCCACTTTTAGAAGTAGCAATATTTTAAAACCCCTTATAGATAATGTGAAAGATTAACATGCCATAGATCTGACCATAAATTCAATAACAAAATAAAATTCTATTTAACCTTTAGGGCCTGCAATCTATTTTTTAACTTTTCAGAAAAAAATCTGGCCCAAGCCAGAAATATGGGCCACTTGAGACACCTTCCTTTCCTGAAGATTGTTAAATTATACACTGTACGATTTCTAGCACAAATAGCCTTTCCTAACTTATGTTCCCCTTGATCCTTAAATGAACTTTTTTCCATTCTAAGATGTGTCTTATATTACCTCTTAATAGATGCTTAGGCATCGCCAGGTCTTGTGTTCTCACCCCTGTCCCAGTCTGTCCAAATCCTACCCAGGCTTCATGGGCCTTCTCAAATGCATAGCATTCATGAAATCATCCCTGCTTATTCTATTACTTTCTATACATTTGGTATATGTCATGCACCAGATTGAAATAGTATTCCTCTTGTTTTTTTTTTTTTTTAACATTTATTTATTTTTGAGAGAGAGAGAGAAAGACAGAGCGAAAGCACAGGAGTGGCAGAGAGAGAGGGAGACACAGAAGCCGAAGCAGGCTCCAGGATCTGAGCTGTCAGCACAGAGCCTGACATGGGGCTCCAAGTCACAGACCATGAGATCATGACCTGAGCCAAAGTTGGACCCTTAGCTTAAATGACTGTGCCACCCAGGCACCCCGCCTCTTGTTAAGTTTTAACCCCTTTGGCAATGTGTTGCATCCTGTGTGGACTGTCCCCTATATATTTTTTTTCCACAACATTGCTTTCTATAAGAAAGACTCTATAAATACCCACTGAGAGCCCAGTTCTGAGATTTAGCTTAAAGCAAAGATCCTATATCATCAATTTTCTCTCCATAAAGAATCTTTCCCATCAGCACACAAACATATTTCCATTCCTAGAATTTTTTTTTAATAAATTCTCTTGACCTTATTTCTCTCTCTAGCTATAACCCATTTCTGTGTTCCCCTCTATAGCTGAACTGATGATCTCCCCCAGTGTTTTTGAATCTAATAGTTATATCAAATTTAGCACATTCAAAATCAATACTTATTTCTACCCTGACCCAAAACACTACTCATGTTGTGTGCCACAATTCGTTTAACAGTAACTTTACCCCTCCAGTTGGTAAAGTCAGACTTCTTTGGATCATTTTTGACTCTTACCTTTCTCTTGTACCTAATGCCAATCCAGTGGCATATTCTAGTGTCTTCAACTTCAAAATTGATCTGGAATCCAAACACCTCTCACTTCCCACACTGAGTATGATTACTCACGCATCTCCTGCTTGGATTATTGTCATTGCCTTCTCTCTGTTCTGGTACTTTCCACCCTTGCCTCACTTTGTTTGCTACACAGGAAGTGACCAGAATGCTGCTATCAGATCATGTCACTTGTCTGCCTCATAGTCATCCAGTGACTTCCCAACTTAATTAAAGAAAAAGGCAAAGATTTGCCAGGGCCTAGAAAGCCCTACATGATATTATACCAACCCTTTTTACCTCCTAGTACTCTTCCCTTTATTCATATCCTTCCAGCCACATTGGCCAACTTGTTTTTCAAACATACCAGCCATACTTAAGCTTCACGTCCTTTATACTCACCATTCCCTCTTCCTGGTACATTCTGCCTTCCTCTGTCCACAGAGCTTTAAATATTTGCTCTCTAGTCCTTTGTCCTAAGGTCATCTTTTCCTTGAGATCTTACACAGTCTCTTAAAAATGGCAATCTGTGTGGCACCTGGGTGGCTCAGTCATTTCAATGTCCAACTGGTGATTTCTGCTTAGGCCATGATCTCACAGTCATGAAATCAAGCCCCACGTTGGGCTCAGTGCAGAGTGTGGAGGCTGCTTGGGATTCCCTCTCTCTCTGCCCTTCCCCCACTCATTCTACCCCTTTTCTCTCCCTGAAAATAAGTAAACTTTAACAAAATTTTAAAAATAAAATAAAATTTTTTACGCACCTCACCACTCCTTATTATCCTCCATTACTTAATTTTCCCCGTATCACTTATTCATATCTGACTATGCTGCATACTGCTTATTTATTTTGTCATCCCAAAAAGAATGTGTACTGCATCAGAGCAAATGGAGGCTCTTTGCTGTTTGCTGATTTATTCCTAAAGTCCAGAACAGTGACTGGCACGTAGAAGTTATTTAGTAAATATTTTATGAATGTGGGGACAGTTGAGTGAATGGATAAAAGATTAACATTATCTATTGCAAAACTAAATTAAAGTTGAAATACAGTTTTAATACATTCCTTCTGATAAATTCAGAGGGAAATCCCCATGTTATCTTTGGATAGTACAAACCATGTTTTTGGACTCAGGTGCCACATCCACATTGACATTAACTTTTTATAATGTTTTCTTAACCCCTCACTGTTGCCTTGAGCTTTACTCTCACCTCTCTGATAGACAAAGCATAATAACATTTCTTAGGTATTATACATTCAATGTACCCGAAATCTCATTGTATCCCCTCAAACCTACTCATTGTGTTTTATGCTGTCTCAGAAAATGACAACAGCTCTTGCCCAAACCATATACGTTGCAGTTTTCCTAAAATCCTCCTTCATCAGGTCTAAGCACGTCTCAGCACACCAATGATAAGCAATGCAGGGATTGCTTATCTTCCCAAGAAATTATGGTGAGATAACTTTTGAGAAAGAAATTTGTTTTGCTTTGTTTTCTGTTTTCCTCTGCTTATCGATACTAAGCAGTAGAGTAGACCCATAAGTACTTTCTTGCCCCAGGAATTTTTTCAACCTTCCAAGTAGAAGCTGAATACGTCCTAGGGACAGAAGAAGTGAAAGAGTATGGGAGAAAGAGACACAAAACTAAGACATTAAAACACATCATTAGTTGTACAAGGTACTTGGTGCTCCCAGGGAGGCTCTGTCTTAGGCACAAGAGCATTCAGACCTTCCAAAGAGCCACATTCCTCAGTGAAGACTTGGGAACTATAAAGTCCCCAGACTCAAAGGAAGGCTGTAGGCAGGCTAGGACAATGTCACTCAATGACACCGAGAGGACCAATGACCAGTGGCCTCCCTTCTTGCTGCAGATCTTGAATGTTAGCAACCACATGGAGCTCTGAATCCCAACAATGACTGAGATTGAACGTCCCACCAGCAAAACAGAGGCTCTATCAGCGTTAGATTCATACAAAGGAAATAAATACCGATGGTATTTTAGCGTTTATAGATTGAAATTTGTGTTACTTGATCATTTGTGCCCTCTCTCTCTCTCTCTCTCCCACCTTAAGGACTTCTCTGAACAATCAAAGAATTAAAAAAAAAAAAAGAGGTGTGAAAATCCAACAGCTGCAACCTGTACCCACGAGAGAACACAGTCTCCCTTTTCATCTCTCATTTCTCTTTTACCAAATAAAATTCAAGCAGCAGAGTTGTCCACTGACACAAAACAGAGTCTGCACAAAACAGTTCAACTCATTTAGGGTCACAATATGCTCAAGTACCTAAAATCTCAGAAAGGCATGAAGGAGAAAGACAAGGAGCTGGCATTGTTGCACAGGCGACTGGTCAGGGGACGGAATGATGAGCTTGAGCAATGAGTCTTGATTTAAGCACATTAATGCATGCATTTTGCCTAAGAGGCATTTTTAACACGGCCTAAATCAGAAAATTGTAACTACTTTTATTACTCAGAATTATGAGAAGCAAATATTCTCTACCCTTACCCCTCCCTGCCTCTCCGCTCTGTGGATAAAGTGGAAAAAGCAGACATTGTAGAGAACGGACAAGCTGGGAGTTCGGGAATAACAACCACACAAACAATATTTAATCAAGATCCCAATGGTTACCATACACACTTATCTCTAAAGCACTCTCAGTCTTTCTCAGCAAGGTACACATTGTTTGAGAAGGTCTTTTTATATTAAATAATCTACTTTTCAAATTTTCTGATTTCTTTCTCAAAATGGAATGGTTCTACTCATTTTAAGTTATAAACAGAGTTACATGTTTATTAATAGTATTTAGATTTTTTTTAAATCTTAAACTTTGAAAAGCAGACATATCTTCCTTTTTTAGGCTTCCTGATGGTGCTGACTTTGCATGACTAGGGACAAATATAGGACCACGGATGGAGTAGGATGGTAAAAGGGGTTATTTGTGTCTTGTCAAGAGTGCTGGTCAGTTATTTTGCAGACTCTTCTAATTTTAATTTGACATTTTCTCATGATTAGATTTGGGCTATAGTTTTTTTTGGCAATAACAGACAGAACGATGTGCCTTTCTTAATGTCCTTTCGTATTGAGATTCAGACTGTATAGAACATTCCCAACAAATGTCGTCTCATTTTAGTGGCTAAAAGACTTTTCTTGGTTTTCTTGCTTCACTAGGCTGTGTCTCACTTTCTTCCTCTGTGAAATTTAGATACCAGTTACGTCTTCCTCATACAGCTGTTGTGATGATTAGAGAAGGTTATATTTATAAAATATGTAAGAGTATACAGCACATGGTAAACTTCCAATAAATAGCAGCCATAATTAATATTCACTAATAAAATACAAATAGTTAACATGTATTATGAATTTCCTGTGCTTTCATTATTTGATGTATTTACAATTTTTTTTAATGTTTATTTATTTTTGAGAGAGAGAGAGAGAGAGAGAGACAGAGCATGAGTGGGGGAGGGGCAGAGAGCGAAGAATCCGAAGCAGGCTCTAGGCTCTGAGCCATCAGCACAGAGGCTGACACAAGGCTCGAACTCATTATTTAATGCATTTAAACCACTGAATGACTCCATCAAATAGAAATACGCTATTAGATGGGAACCTGGGTGACTCAGTCAACTTTGGCTCAGGTCATGATCTCGTAGTTCAGAGTTCAAGCCCCACATCCAGCTCACTGCTGTCAGCACAGAGCCTGCTTCGGGTCCTCTGTTCCCCTCTCTCTTCCCCTCCTCCCACTTTCGGTCTCTCAAAAATAAATAAAACATTAAAAAAAAAATTGACCAGTAGAGTACTATAGTAATGATGCAGTCAAGGTCTACCAATGGATGCTCACATTGGTGGGTGAAGTTTGAGAACAGGGTATATGCTCACTATATGATCAATATATCTCTCTCAAGATATTTATTAATTACAAAGCAGAAAGCAAGTAATTTTACAATGGAGAAGCCCAACAGATACTACTGTAATTAAATGATCAGTTACCATCACATATCAATATCATGTACTGCCTGAGATAAGATGCAGGGAGAGGAATAATTATCTGTGGCCCTCCATGCAAAAGATATAACCTTGGGGTGCCTAGGTGGCTCAGCTGGTTAAGCGTCTGTCAGGTCATGGTCTCACAGTTTGAGAAACTGAGCACTACATCAGCCTCTGCATTGATAGTGTGGAGTCTACTTGGGATTCTCTTTCTCCCTCTCTCTCAGCCCCTCCCTAACTTCGATGCTTTCTATCTCTTTCTCTCTCTCTCTCTGTCTCTCAAAACAAACTTTAAAAAAAAGATGCATTTGATTTCAAAAGAAATAACCTCAATCTAACTCTGAGGTTACAACAGATACAACCAAATTGACTGAAATTCTGCAAAATATCTGGCTAATGCTCTTCAAAAGGTCGTAAAAGATGAGAAAAGACTGAATAATTGTTAGAGACTGGAAGAAATGAAGGAAACATTAAAACTAACAGTAGTGTGGGAACCCAGATGGATGATAGACCAAAAAATGGGCAATCATAGAAAAACTGGTGAAATTGGTGTAAAAAGCATAGTTTAATTTATAGTATTGTACCAATGTTAATTTCTTAGTTTTGATAAATGCAATCATTATGTAAGGTGTAAACATTAGAAGAAGTTGAGTAAAGAGCATACGAGAATTCTCTAAAACCCTGTAGCTTGTCTGTAAGATTAAAATTACTTCAAAATAAAAATGATTTTAAAAATCCAGTGGGTACTACCGTTTACAGATAAGAAAATGAAGTAAAGTATGTTAGTGTCACATAGCTAGGAAGTCTAAGAAATGAAATTCAATCCAGTCTTTTGGACTACACAGTGTATACCTTTACACTAGTTTGTATTGCCCCCAGTAAAGTAGATACACACAAATACATAATGATAATTTGGGAAGTTTTAAAACCCACCCAGGAGCTAACCCAATGGTAAAAAATATGTTTTTTATACTTCCTTATTTTTAAAATTTTGTTAATGTTTACTTATTTCTGAGACATGAGTGGGGGAGGGGTAGAGAGAGAAGGAGGCACAGAATCCAAAGCAGGCTCCAGGCTCTGAGCTGTCAGCACAGAGCCCGACGTGGGGCTCGAACTTACCGCGAGATCATGACCTGAGCTGAAGTCAGAGGCTCAACAGACTGAGCCACCCAGGTGCCCCCATACTTCATTATTTTTTCTCATTATATTAGTAATGCATGTTAGTGTAAGAGATGTTGGTTCAAGGACACCTGCCTATGTAAATTTATACTAAGGATCTCTACTGTCTACTCCTTTTTTGTTTTTCCTCTTAACACTTATCACACACACACACACACACACACACACACTTTTATTAATTTTGTTTCTCTACATCTCTATGTCTTAGAATATGAGCTCAATGAAGGCAAGGATTTTTGTCTATTTTATCCCCAGTTCCCAGAATATAGTGATTAATTTCCTAAATGAGTAAATGAATGAAGAAGAGTCTCCACCCTCATGGAGGTGCAAGGATTCAAATTTTATCTTTTTATTTTATTTTTTCATGTTTCAAGTTTTTATTTAAATTCTAGTGGCTTAACATATAGTAAGGATTCCAATTTTAAGTGGAATGCTCAGGGAAGATGACATTTATTTCTGAATGAGGCAAGGGAGCAAGCAAGCAGTGCATATAATTGGAGAAAGAGAGTCTGGTCCAGGGGAAACAGATTTAAAAATTCTGCATCAGCAGGCTGCCTTGCTTGTTCCAGAGCGACGAGGAGGCCAATGCAGTTAGGGCACACAGAGCAAGTGGGAGAATGCAGTGAGAAGTGCAGTGATAATGACCGTGGGGGTCACAGACACACAGGAGCTGGTGGGTCGTCTGCACTTTCCTCTGGGTGATATAGGCATCCAGTGAAGAGTTAGGAGCAAAGGAGTAACATTAATTGATTTCAATTTGTACAAGATCACTCTGGCTGCTGTGTATAGATTCCCTGTGAGCAAAAATGGAAGCAGGGAGACCAATAGGAAACTACTCCAAAGGTCTAGGCAAAATATTAAAGTGGCATAGACTAGACTCTTCTGGAAGCTAAAGAGTTAAAAAGTGGTGCCTGTGGCATCTATATACAGTCTCTGGCGTATAGTCAGGGTTCAACAGTCTTGCCTGCAACATTGTCCCGGATAAAAACTCTGACTTTCAAGCAGGTCTAGAACCTCTCGTACCACTGCCTCTATCCTAGACTATGTCTTCTGCTAATCTTTCCATGAGCCATCACATCTCTTTTCCTAGAACTTTAATTCAGAGAAAGCATCCTCATGGTTTTAATTTCCTTTCCACACATGCATCTAAATCCCCTGCATATGCTAAGGACTCAACCCATTCCCTACTTTTCCCAGGGAATCATGCCTTTCACCACCCTTAAAGCAATTTTATTCCCATCTCCAGAAACCCTACCCAAAGAAACACCCTTTCCTGGTTTACTCTGGTTTGGTGTTTCAACCCTCTGAAATTTCTCATGTGTCTATCATGCTGGCTATGGAAGGTATAAAAGAAGAATATCCATACTAGAAGGGAGAAAATTTATTTTTTAGTAGGAAACTTTTTTTCGACCAAATCCTACATGTTCTCCCTCTATTCCACCTGCCAACATACCTGCAAGACTGTTCCATACATATTATCCCTTGATATAGTAGCTCTATTTTAATAACCCATAACCTATAGACTGTCAATTATGGATCCAAATAATCATTCTTGTTCTGTAGGTGAATAAACAGGAGTATGCAGTCCCACTGGGGACAAAGGAATTGGGTGCAGAGCCATAGCTCATAGAAGAGAGCGCCAACAGTGTAGGTCAAGTTAGAAATGGGCACCTCAGAGGTAGAGACAGCAGTAAAGTACATAGTGAAAGTCCTTCCCTCGCGGGGCTTACATTCTTAGAGGTGAGAACTGTTATTCACAAGTAAATATGTGATTAACAAGAAACGTATAGATCTTGTCAAATGCAAGGAAGTAAACAAACAGGAAAGTGAGATAGAGTAACTAGAGGATCCAGCAATACTGGATCTATAATGTGAGAAGATGTCCCTGAGGAGGTGACAGGCTGAGGCCCAAAGGTTGACCATGTGAGGACTGCAGGGAAGATTATTCGAGGCAGAAAAAATACCGAAGGGAATGATCAAAAATAAGTTTGATTGGTTTAAGGAACAGAAAAACAGGCAAGCTCTATAACTAGAAAGGAAGTCCTGAGAAGGAGTGTACGGGATCAAGAAGTGAAAAGTAGAAAGAAGAGAGATTATTCAGGACCTTTTAAGCCAAGGAAAAGAATTTGGATTTTATTCCAAGAGCAAAGGGAATCCATAGAGGTTATTAATTATAAGAGTAACATAGTCTGATTTATGGGTTTAAATGATCATTCTGGAAGCTGTGTGGAGAATACTTTTAAAAGTATCAAGAGCAGAATTGTGTTGTTTTTTTTTTTTTCATTTTTTCATCCTCAATTCCTTATGGTGTATTAACAGGAGAAGGAGTTACAGTTACTTTGAAGGGGGAAAAACAAAACTCTCATAATTAGGAGCTAATAGGTAAGTAAGCAAAGATAGAAGGCTGGAATGAGCCATATGGTAATATATTTGAATTTGTGTTTAGCTTAACATAGGTACAGATATATACAAACAGAATTATCTATACGTATGTATTTACATAGATAGAATACACATATAAATCATTGCTTTGTCAGAATAAAGAGCTTAAAAGCAGCAACATTCTAGTGCAACAACACAGCCGGCACCCAGTTCTTAGTTTCTTAAACCGTTCTTCAATAAAAAGAACCAGGGATCCTTGGAAAAATGCCTGATTCCAGAGAGGAGACAGAACATAAAAGATGAGCCTACAGCACCTTGTAGTGTCAGAAAGAAAACAATACATAAAAAAAAAAAGAAAAGAAAGAGAAGAAAAGAAAATCTAGAATGAAGGGTATGACAAAAAGAGATAGGAACCAACTGAAAAAGCTTCCAATGGCCATTGGGGGGACAATTTGTAAAACAAAATAACTCAAGTAACATTGGATTATAACCCAACGTATAAAATAGTTACCCATGAGTCCATGCTGATTGTATAATTGAATGAAAAATTGAATAAATAAACGGGAATGAGGAGACAAATGTCCCATGCAAAAGAATTCCAAACAATTAGGGTGGATATTCTCTTTTAAGGAAGTGGGACATAACTCTACTCCTTATGTTTAGTAACTTCCCTCCAAAGAATACAGCTATGGAAAGGAAGTGAAAGGAATAACAGTAGAGAAATCGGAAAAACAGCACCTCAGCTACACATTCAAGGTCAACATTAACAATGATAAATAATGTTGATCGTACGTACATTTGATATGATACAATGAAAACGCACTCCATCTCTGTGATCTTCCTCCCGCATAACCTCAGTCTAATCATGAGAAAAATATTGGGCAATTCCCCACTTGAGAAACATTGCCAACAAAATACCAACCATTACTCCTCAACACTCTCAAGGTCATCAAGAACAAGGAAAATCTGAGAAAATGTGACAGCCAAGAGGAGCCTAAGGACGCATATTGAATAAATGTAATGTGGGCTTCAGTTAATAATAATGTATCAATATTAATTCATTAATTTTGAGAAATGTACCATACTAATATAAGGGTAATAAGACAGGAAATTGAATATGAGGTATATGGGAACTCTTTGTTCTACTTTCTAAACTTTGTACTACTTTCTAACTATAAATCTAAAACTCTTCTAAAATAAAAAGTTTCTTTAATAAAAAAACAATGACGCTAGCACAATATACTATCTACCGGGTGTATGGTTTTGCCAACCAGACACAATCTGTCTTTAAGGAACCTCATTGAGGTTAGGTCAGCCTTACAGGGAGCAAGGACTGAAGTTAATGACTCCACCAGCTGAAAGGCTTGGCTGGAGGAGCTGACGCTGGCTCCTACCTTTAAGGCCCGCTCTGTACTCTGATTTGTGGTTTCACATCAGGAAGTGAATGGAAGCAGCTCTGGGCTCAACAAATCCTGTTGTGATTTTGCTCACTGCATTTCTACCACCTACAACGGTGCCTGGTACAGAGCAAACACCCAGTAAGGACACCATGGTGAATCTATGCATAGGAAAATAACAGCCCAATCGTTACGCATATATACTTCAGAATCACGTATCTGGATTTGGTTCTACATTTTCTTTTTTTTAAGTTTATTTATTTATTTTGAGAGAGAGAGCACAAGCGGGGGGCGGGGGGGTGGGAGGGCAGACGGAGGGGGAGAGAAGATTCCAAGCAAGCTCTGTGGTGTCAGCGAAGAGCCGGATGGGGGAGCTCAATCTCGCAAATGTTGAGATCATGACCTGAGCTGAAATCAAGAGTTGGACACTTAACCAACTGAACCACCTAGACTGGTTCCACATTTTCTGCCTAGGAACTATATCATTGTTTGCCAAGTATCTCATCCTCCTTGGCTTCAAGCAACATAACGCATCTCTTTGACTCAGTTTTTTAATGTGTTAAATAAATAGACACAGTTTTAATGATTAATCTAGTTATTATGAAAACTCAGCAAAATAATCCATGTAAAGCAATCAGTATAGTGTCTGGAGCATATGAAGTCATGAAAAAATATCAGAACCATAAAAATTCAATCAAGAGAGAAAAGAATTGTCCTATGATTTGTAGCCTCTCTTCTACTGTCGTCTCCTGGTATTAAAACAGACATATTCAGTGTGGAAACAATACAACAGTCCCAGATTAGTGTCCAGAGTGCCATTTACCTGATGGGAAAGCACTGTGAAAGCTTGTCCCTCCAACTCCACGGGATTCCAAAATGGGAGCCCACTGAGCAAAGAGATGGACAAGCATCTAGACTGTGCAGCTCTAGGTAGAGAGCAGAGAGGGTAAGGGAAGGACATGGTGAAGGAAGATCTCTCTCCCTTTAGACCCTGGGGTTTATAATTTGAGACCTCAGAACTGTAGGTTTCTGGGGAAGTGGAAATGGTGCTATAGATCAGAGATGCTGTTTGGGAATTCCCACTTTCTTCTCCTTCTCCTTTTTCTTCTTTAATTTTTAAAAGTTTATTTATTTTGAGAGAGCCAGTGTGAGTGGGGAGGGGCAGAGCGAGAGGGAGAAAGAAAATCCCAAGCAGGCTCCATTCTGTCAACACAGAGCATGATGCCGGGCTCTAACTCACGAAATTATGAGATCAAGACCTGAACCAAAACCCAGAGTAGGACACTTAACCGACTGAGCCACCCAGGGGCCCCAGGAATTCCCACTTTCTGTAGTGGATTTGGCAACAATAATCTGGACTGTGCCACGGTAAGGAGAAACAAAGGATATTTCTCTGGGTCTGTGTGTGCTGAGAGTCTTGCTTAAAGACCACTTACAGCACAAACCACTCTCACTTTCCCAGCTTTTGGCTTCCCTGGTGGAAATACACGGCTCAAATTTCAAAACACAGTAGAAAGTCAAAGTCCCTTGTAGGGGCATGAAACTGGGATTCAGGACATCAGTAATCTTATTACTTAATATAAACCGATCAATAATTCAGGGATTTTAATTTTGACAGGAAATGTAGCCTGCCTTTTATAAAGTCTATGTAGGAGTAACTCTATCAACATATTCTGCTTTGCAGAGATTTACCTGGAACAAAATGTTTGCTGAATTATCTTTCTAGAAAATTGCTGCATTTCCAACTCATTGTACAGGGCATACTTTCAAACTAATGGCTGTGAGAGTTGGACCCATCACTGAGAAATTACTCACCACCTTTGGGAAATTATTGTCAAGGGAACAAAGAATAGTTTTCTAGGTGAGTTAAGAAGTTCTCATGTCCAGAAAATTAACCTTTTGAGAAATTTAGAACTTCTATCACTTCTTAAACTTGGAAATCCCTTCAGAATTTAAGTATTAAAGAAAAGCTGATAAAATGTTACACCGACTCTCCCCATCCGTTTTGCTTTTCATTCTTGCATTATAAGAAGGCATTTTAACTCTATTTTAATGTAAACTCACAGTCAGTTCTACAAGACAACAGGAAAGGTGTGCCCATATGGATATAATTTGAGGGACAGTACCCAAAACATGTCCCTTTTGTAGCTGGACTTTTTGCCTCACATTTCACCTTCTGGAATCATTTTAATGCAACTGTCTTTTTTGTGTGTGAATTGCTACTAATAAGATATCTAAATCCTGACTGAGCTGGAGAAGTGGGCTTATACCTCAGTGGTTATTAATTTATCTATTAACCAATTGATAAGAGTAAAACCCAGGTGCAGGCAAGAAGGGAAGAAAGACACAGGAGCAGAAGGAAGAACACGTGAGAGAAACCTGGAGAAGGAGAAGTGCGTGCCCAGGATTTACACAGATGATGGAAAGCCAGGGAGCAGTAGAAATAAACTGGAACCCTGGAGAGACAAGTAAAGTAAAGTCAGCATGCTGATTCCAATAATACTACAGGATATTTCCCTCCCACTTCCTTTAGAGCACGTGAATTGTCGTGGTCTTAAAAATCGAGTTTTAGGAAACTGGCACTAAAGTAACATAGCTTCTCATTCTATTTACATGGCATTCCAAGTGCATTTTACCTTCTTTTTGCTCAGCTACTAGGCAACATGCCTAAAGTATCCTTGAAAAGATCTTTAGCAAAACAGGTGACACCATTTTGGAGGTTGAATTCTCTATACTTAAAAGTAAAGGGTAAAATATAACCTTGTTTATTTCTGAAGTATTAATAAATAAAATATAAAAAATAAATAACATGACTTAACTTTTATGATGAAAACTTTTCTGAAAGTTAGGTTAATCAAATTAGGGCTTCAATTAAAATGTTGTCGTTTTAGTGATTTTCCATTGAACTTTTGGTGACTGATTGAACAATCAAGAAAGATTCCTAATGATTTGAACACCTATTAGTAAAAATTTCACGTGAGGAATACATTGTCTCCCATTTGTCACAAACATGTGACAATATACGAGAAGTTTTGCTAGAATTTTTGAGGGCATCTATATGAGTAAATGCACTTCTTACATTTAGAGTATGAAGAATTCATCAGTACAACTAAAAAAGCCTTTTGTGATGTCAACAGTATTTTCCTGGACCTAAGATTTAGTTACTAAGTCTCTTAACACTACATGTGTGGGATTACTAATCTTGCCTTTTTAAAGGCTTTCTATTTAGACAGGATATTTTAACAAGCAAAAAGAATGTCATACTATCATTTCCTGTGGTTTCACACATTCAGAACGTCTTTATCTTCCGTAGAGACTATTTTGTAAAACAGGATTAGATGAATAATGCCTCTTTTCATGGTGTACATTCAGTATAAGCAGGTAAAATGGTGATACATTGATCTCACCTAACTCTTTACTAAGGTCTATATTCTCCTTGAAACGCATGAATCCATTAACTTGCTCTTGATACTATATAAGGATCATGAAATAAGCAATCCTTTAATGTGTTTATTTTATTCAAATAAAAGTCTTTAGAATACAATACTTTATAAAATGAAATTAGAATACATGATTACTCTTCCAGTTATTAAGGAAACCTACTTTATAAATAGGTAATCTCAATTAATTATAAAATTCACACATATCACAATGAATGCAAAATAGAGAATAATTAACTTTTTAAATGCACTATTTTCTAAAAGCATATACTTAAACACGGCTACGTAATTGAGGCGCCTGGGTGGCGCAGTCGGTTAAGCGTCCAACTTCAGCCAGGTCACGATCTCGCGGTCCGTGAGTTTGAGCCCGGCGTCAGGCTCTGGGCTGATGGCTCAGAGCCTGGAGCCTGTTTCTGATTCTGTGTCTCCCTCTCTCTCTGCCCCCCCCCACCCCGTTCATGCTCTGTCTCTCTCTGTCCCCAAAAAAATAAATAAACGTTGAAAAAAAAATTTAAAAAAAATAAAATAAAATAAACACGGCTACGTAAGAAATATTACTTTTTTACTTAAGTATAAATAGAAACGTTAAATCAAAGACAGAATGAACAAAGATGTTATATTAAAAAAACCTGTTTATTTGTAAGTAGATTGTAGCAGATATGAGGTATTTTTTTTTTAGTGTTTATTTATTTTTGAAAGAGACACAGAGTGTGAGTGGGGAAGGAGCAGAGAGAGGGAGACACAGAATCTGAAGAAAGCTCCTGGCTCTGAGCTGTCAGCAAAGAGCCTGATGCGGGGCTCCAACTCAGGAAGAGCAAGATCATGACCTGAGCCAAAGACAGATGCTTCACTGACTGAACCACCCACGTGCCCATGAAGTATACTTTTTTAAACTATATTTTGTAATATCAGTTTTAGAAGCTTGATTTCCTAATTGTCCCCAGTCACATCTAAAACCAGTTGGAATGCGGTCTAGATGAAGTGACCACATTTTACCTTGTGGATTTGGGTAAGTGCTATGCAATTTAGGTCTTGTCTTCCTTATCCAGAGTTTAGGGGATTTTTTTCAATATTTTTATGTCATATATGTATTTACAAATAGAAAAGGCAATCACTGAAAGAAATAAAAATAAAAGGAGAGGGGGAAATAGTCTTATGTGGCTATCAGGCCCTATGTCCTTCTCATGAAACTGTGATGCATTCTGCACTCAGAAAACCACTCCTCAAATTTCTGGGGACACATTATCCTGCTGGAAATCATGGCACACTGAGGTAAAAGGCTGGCATGGGGCAGTTTGGAAGAGCAACAGAGAAGCGATATTACCTGATGCTTTAAGGCAAAGGTTCAAAACTCAGCGCTCCTCTGTGACCTGTGCAATTTGCTGAGTAGTAATAACTCACCTCCCCAGGAGGCTTACAATGGGCCACACACTGTTCTAAGCACTATGACGGTTAAGCTTCGCGACAGGCTTATTACATGGACTTGGAAATTGCGGTTACTTTGCTTCTCCGTGCCCACTTTAGTGGATTTGGTGGGATTTTCTCTCCGGGGCAGAGAGAGAGAGACACAGAATCTGAAGCAGGCTCCAGGCTCTGAGCTGTCAGCACAGAGCCCGATGCAATGCTCGAATCAAACTCACCGACCGCGGGATCATGACCTGAGCCGAAATCGGATGCTCGATCGATTGAGCCACCCAGGCGCCCTACAATATGATACGTTTTTATATGGGTAAGTGGATGTCAAAAGCCTGTCACGTAATAAGTTATGCTAAGTGTTGACAATTGCTAAATTGGCGGCAGAGTAGCTACACTGTCTAGAATCATAACATTGAGTTTTAGAGATGGTCTTGTTTTCATTAAATTTAGATTTTGAAATCAGATAAATCAGACCCAATGTTGAAAGGGAAGATATTTTCCAGGACCATCAACTATGTTAATTAAATAAAGTGATTTTGAAATATCACCTCCATTTTATAGTACATAGAATTTTAACTTCTGTAAAAGATTTAAAGAATATTTAGTATGCAAGAAACGATTTGAAAAACAGTTATCCAAGTCGGCAAATTCAGGAATCAGTTTTAGGTGTTGATTGGCACTGATGATAATGTTCTAAGCACAGAATTTACTTGGACGACAGCTTGCTAGGGCTCCACTGGTGTTGAACCCATAGCTTCTCAACTCATATATCATGTTTGTTGTCATAGACATGTCAGGTATCACAGGCCACCACACTAGCAGACAGCTTGACGACAGGCAGAGGACGGGTGGTCTGGGAAGTCACAGACTTATGCCACAACCACAGCATGCTTGCCTTGGGGTAAGTCACTAACCCCTGCTAAGCTTCTGCATCATCAGCTATGAAGTGTTTTCTTCAAAAATTGATGTTTTTACGCCACTTGGTAGAGCATGCAACTCTTATATCTCAGGGTCGTGAGTTCATACTCCATGTAGGCTGTGGAATCTACTTCAAATGAAAGAAAGATGTTGCCAACACCTTGCTATGCCAGGAACTGTGCCAGGAAGCCTTGATTTGTGTTCTTAATGTGTGTAGAGAAATTTGTAATTGCAAGTGCTGAGTAGCTTATACTATTTCGGTGGACGTCTATTGTGAGAGGAGGTTGGGAGAGAAACCACATTATGTCTACAAAATGGTGATTACATGGCACATATTATGTTTTTAAAAAATAGATGATGGTGGGTTGCCCAAGGTCCAGAATTTAGTCCATCTGAATCGAATAATCTCCTAGATCTCTTACTAAAATATTGGCGTCAGTGTTTCAGTGTGTGCGCTTTAGAGATTTCTTCCCCGGGTTTCCTCATTACTTTTACAAGTAATTCTTTCTTTTGGGGGAAGACTGCTCTACTCGTTTTAGGTTTCCTTCTTTTTATTTTTTAGGTTTATTTATTTATTTTGAGAGAGAGAGGGAGAGCAAACGTGCACACAAGCAGGGGAAGTGCAGAGAAAGAGAGAAAGAGAGAAAGAGAGAGAGGGAGAGAGAGAATCCCAAGATGCCAGTGCAGGGCCCCAAGCAGGGTTTGATCTCATGAACCATGAGACCATGACCTGAGCTGAAGTTAAGAGTCAGATGCTAAATGGACTGAGCCACCCAGGCACTTTTAGGTTTTCTTTATATATGTGTAAGCTCCATAGAGAGCAGTCATGCCTAAACACTGATTAAAAAAAAAAAAAGTGCATTGTATTAGCTAAAGAGAAAATATAGCTTTTTATAAGTTTTACAAATTGGCATGCCTTTTAAAAGCTGCTTTGAAAAGTGACGTGAGACTGTCATAGCTTAAATTGCTTATAAGATCTAGATACGCTACATATTATTTCCTCCAAGTTGATTAAAATAATTACTTGTTAAGCTAATAGTATTTCATCCATTGCTTTCTACTACTTTGTCGCTTTTTAGTAAGAATTTTGGAGGTAAGGGGCACCTGAGTGCCTCAGTCGGTTAAGTGTCCAACTTCGACTCACGCCATGATCTCACGGTTCATGAGTTTGAGCCCCACATCAGGATCTGTGCTGACAGCTCAGAGCCTGGAGCCTGTTTCGGGTTCCATGTCCTCCTTTCTTTCTCTGCCCCTACCATGCTTGCACGTTCTCTCTTTCTCTCTCAAAAAATAAACATTAAAAAAAAAAGAAAAATAATTTTGGGAGTAATTCATGACAAGAAAACCAACGAGGCAGAGACTTTGTAAAGAAAATCTAAATAAAAGAATTTGACATTAAAAAAAAATGTGTGCACTTGAAAATTTTTCATGCTTTCTAGATTGTTTCCCTAATGTTAGCAGTTCCCCCTACATTTGTGTTACTGTGCTGCTGAATGGCGGGAGAAGATATTAACTGAGTTAGGGCATCCTGCCAGTCTTTAATAAACAGAAGCATATCCTAGATGAACATAGACATTTGCTTTTAATTTATGGATCTATAAGAATTTCAAGTAAAATAAAGAGCTTGATTGTCAACAAACCAAAACAAATAGACTAAATTTTAAAGACACGGTATCTCACGTAACTAGATTACTGATGTAGTCTCAGGTGTGTTTATCTACTAACACAGAACATTCACATGTCTTGAATAATTTACTGTTAAATCTTTCATCTGCTAAACCAACCATAAAATTGCTGCTTTTTTGCTATCAAATGGCAACACTGATTTATAGTGACATATGGGTTCAACTGGGGAGATAAATACTCCTAGGAATAAATATACTTTGGCCTGCACTGGCAAAACCAAACTTTGAATTAAAGATGAAACAAAAAATATTTTTACTTTGACCATATGTGCTTTCTATTCTGTACCCTTTTTTTAGCTAGTAAAAGGGTCCCATACATAACAGGGTTTCAAACTTTTCTAGGAAAATTTTTCTTGGGGGGAAAGGACAAGTAAAGATGCACACACACTCAGATTTCAGACGTATAGTTTTAACTTACAATTTGGGGTAACATTTGTAAAAAACAACTTATGCAATTTTGGTAGATACTCCAAATCAGGGATGGTTTCCTAAACATGTCACCTGCAAAGTCACGGAAGCCTCTGTGTTTAGAAGGACACTGTTCTTGGTTTAGTCCTCTGCTGTCACCATCTTGAAATTCTTATAACATTTGAACAAGGGGCCTCACATTTTCATTTTGTGCTGGGCCTTGCACATTATGTAGCCAGTGGTGTTCAGATGTTTATTATATCTGTGAGTGTCATATTGCCTGTGTTGGCAAAAGAAATATAATTTAAACATTGTGAATAAACCACCTATTGGGTGGTGTGCCAGCCCCTTTACTGGCAGAACTGCTGACTCGTGATTGGGCTCTAGAAACCATATTGCTGCTTTTAGACACTGACCAAAGCTGACTGCTGTCCTCCTTCAACTCCCTTGGGGGGACTCTCAGCTCCTCCTGGGATTACATGTGATATCCCTGTATCTATCCAAATAATTCTCTTTTAGTTTAATCAAGCCCATGCAGATTTTAAACTCAACCAAACGCTATTTAAATTTTTTTTTTTCAACGTTTATTTATTTTGGGGACAGAGAGAGACAGAGCATGAACGGGCGAGGGGCAGAGAGAGAGGGAGACACAGAATTGGAAACAGGCTCCAGGCTCTGAGCCATCAGCCCAGAGCCCGACGCGGGGCTCGAACTCACGGACCGCGAGATCGTGACCTGGCTGAAGTCGGACGCTTAACCGACTGCGCCACCCAGGCGCCCCTACCAAACGCTATTTAACCAATATATACATCATAAATAGGAATTTGATTAAAACAACTCAAAGTAGCTCATTAAACGTGATACAATGTGGCATTAAGAATGAGAGGAGCTATGAATATGGTAAGAAAAGACACAATGTGACATTTTTTTAAACAATTTGAGAGACAGTATGTAAGGCAATGTCTCCTTTTTGTCATATTTTTAAAAATACATTTAAGTTTGAATAGTCTTTGGAAGGTATATACTCAAACTGTTAACAGAGATGATTAGAGGAAGTGGAGATATATTTATGTATATACTTATATATACAGGTTGGCTATAGAATTTCTAATTCTTTTTTTTTTTAAGTTTATTTATTTTGAGAGAGAGAGAGAGAGAGAGAAAGAGAGAATTCCAAGCAGGCTCTGCACTGTCATGTGGAGCTTTAACTCACCAACCGTGAGATCACAACTTGAGCTGAAATCAAGAGTGAGACACTTAACTGACTAAGACACACAGTCACCCCTCAGATTTCGATTTCTAGGAGGAAAATCCCTGCTTTATTTAAACAGTTTCACCAAAAATTCTTCTTTTTAATTAGAGAAAATTTAAGAATAGAAATTCCTAAAAAAAAAAAAAAAGTCTACATTCATGTGGTTTTGCTTGTTGAGGAAATCCATCTACATTTTGAAGAATATTTGGTCACTTTATAAATGAGTATTTAAAATTGTGGATCTAGGAGAGTTATTAGGTGAACTGTTGCAATCATCTATACAAGTATCTAACAATTTCATATTTATCAAAATTAATTCCTATTTTTGAGATTGAGAAACATACAGACTCTGTAAGGTTTAAATATAGTTCACAGCCAAGAAAAGCCAGTTAGGTAAATCCCTACAGTAATTAAACATAACACTGTAGTTTTGCCTCAAAAAAGTCAGTTTGGTGAACTAGTGAGAAAGATACTGTATTTTAATTCACATTATGAAACACATGGATGATCTATTGGGAACTGTTAGATGACAGAACCAACTCCCTGTTGTGATCTCTTCCTGGCCTTACGTGAAACTTGTTTCTAAGAGTTTTGTAAAAGTGCTTAACTAGGGAGTAAGATAAAGATAGAATTCTGTCTTGGAGATAGAGTTGGAGAAATTATTTTGTTAATCCCCAAAAGGGGAGTCCAAATATAATGATGATCTGACAGGTAAGATCAATGAACACTGCCATTCTAAATGATCTCCTGTTCATAAATTTTATTTACCTGAGAAATTACGTTAGTGGCAAATGTAACTGCCCAATATCGGCATGCATGTTTTCTAACGCTGTGGACACTCTGATTAGTTTGTCCACGCAACAGGAAACTGTCAAAATGTTTAGAGTATTCGTGTCATTATTAGCTGGCCTTCCTTGTCACACGTTTTCCAGAAATTCCATATGCAATTGAAAATCATCATTTTTCAACATTTGCCAAAATCAGGTCTTTAAGAGTTGGCATTAGTAGAGAGTAAGTGCTTTTGATTCATGCTCCAGTTAAACAGGCTCAGAAATAATATGATCATGTGTTGTTTCAAAAAGAAATGACCTATCAGATGTTCTCCATGATCCCCTTTGTTTGGTGACTACCCTTAAGATAATATCATAAAATTGAATAATCAATAAAGTTTTTCAGATTTTTATGAAAATGGAAAATTAAAATGAATCCCAAAAGCATTGATTTTTATTTCTCTTATCAAACCTTATATATTTGAGGAAATTGGCAGCCCCACAAGGATTTTGCACACCCCTATGCACGTACCATACACATCACCATAAAATGTAAATGAAGTAATTATAAAAATATTTATTCATACATTTAAACTTGACTCTTATTTCCAAACCTAAAGATCTATCTTCATTTGTGACTCTCTTGATAAGCCTTGCTATGAGCAGAATGTACCTCTGCCTCTAAAATTTGTATGTTGAGGTCCTAACCCCCAGTATCTGGGAATGTGAATGTATTTGCATATAGGACCCTTGAAAAAATAATTAAGGCAAAATGCAGTCATACAGGTGGGCCCTAATCCAATATGACTGGTGTCAGTATAAGAAGAGGAGATTAGGATCCAGACACGTGCAGAGTAAAGTCCACATGAAAAAATGAGATGACCATCTCTAACCCAAGGAGAGAGGCCCTTAGAAGAAACCAAATATGTTAACAACTTCATCTCAGCCTTCTTGCTTCTAGAATTATGAGGAAATAAATTTCTGCTGTTTAAATAATCCAGTCTTTCGTACTTTGCTAGGGTAGTTCTTGCAAATTAATACAAGGCTCAGCCATGCTGCTCAAAAATGCAATACTTTGAGATGCCAGTTGCACTCAGAAGCACAAGGAGATTCTTCAAACAAGACAGAATAAAAGCGAAATAAATGTAATTAATTCAAGTGACTACAATTTTCTTCTCCCATGACAAGACTTCAGCATAGTCATCGAACCAGCACATCACCTCAATTATGTATTTACTATGACAAATGTTTCCTTCAAAGAGCGATAATGAAGGCCAGCTACCAAGGTCTCAATATTAAAAATTAAAAGTGAGGCCTTAAGTACTTTAAAGTTAAAACAATTTGAGTGGGAAATACTTCGGAAATATTAGCTATTGAATTGAATATGACATATTTGCTGATATTTCGGAATACTGATGAATGAATGGACTCTGCTGAAGCCTTGTCATGGTAGAAATAATGATAGAACTGTAAGAATTATGGGCTATGTGTCTGTTGGCTATCATAGTTATGAAGACCTCAGACATAAGGAACTCGATGTGTGAACATGGATTTCTCAAAAAATTTCTACCGTTTGTCAAGAAGGAGATAGAGATACCCTCTGTGGTTGTGTTCTTCTAAAATATGCATAGCAAGATGACATGATATTATACATGGAAAACCCGACAGACTCCACCAAAAGTCTGCTAGAACTGTTACATGAATTTAGCAAAGTTGCAGGATACAAAATCAATGTATAGAAATCAGTTGCATTCTTATACACTAATAATGAAGCAACAGAAAGACAAATAAAGAAACTGATCCCATTCACAATTGCACCAAGAAGCATAAAATACCTAGGAATAAATCTAACCAAAGATGTAAAAGATCTGTATGCTGAAATCTATAGAAAGCTTATGAAGGAAATTGAAGAAGATATAAAGAAATGGAAAAACATTCCGTGCTCATGGATTGGAAGAATAAATATTGTTAAATGTCAATACTACCCAAAGCTATCTACACATTCAATGCAATCCCAATCAAAATTGCACCAGCATTCTTCTCGAAACTAGAACAAGCAATCCTAAAATTCATATGGAACCACAAAAGGCCCCGAATAGCCAAAGGAATTTTGAAGAAGAAGACCAAAGCAGGAGGCATCACAATCCCAGACTTTAGCCTCTACTACAAAGCTGTCATCATCAAGACAGCATGGTATTGGCACAAAAACAGACACACAGACCAATGGAATAGAATAGAAACCCCAGAACTAGACCCACAAACGTATGGCCAACTTATCCTTGACAAAGCAGGAAAGAACATCCAATGGAAAAAAGACAGTCTCTTTAACAAATGGTGCTGGGAGAACTGGACAGCAATATGCAGAAGATTGAAACTAGACCACTTTCTCACACCATTCACAAAAATAAACTCAAAATGGATAAAGGACCTGAATGTGAGACAGGAAACCATCAAAACCCTAGAGGAGAAAGCAGGAAAAGACCTCTCTGACCTCAGCCGTAGCAATCTCTTACTCGACACATCCCCAAAGGCAAGGGAATTAAAAGCAAAAATGAACTACTGGGACCTTATGAAGATAAAAAGCTTCTGCACAGCAAAGGAAACAACCAACAAAACTAAAAGGCAACCAACGGAATGGGAAAAGATATTTGCAAATGACATATTGGACAAAGGGCTAGTATCCAAAATCTATAAAGAGCTCACCAAACTCCACACCCGAAAAACAAATAACCCAGTGAAGAAATGGGCAGAAAAGATGAATAGACACTTCTCTAAAGAAGACATCCAGATGGCCAACAGGCACATGAAAAGATGCTCAACGTCACTCCTCATCAGGGAAATACAAATCAAAACCCACTCAGATACCACCTCATGCCAGTCAGAGTGGCTAAAATGAACAAATCAGGAGACTGTAGATGCTGGCGAGGATGTGGAGAAACAGGAACCCTCTTGCACTGTTGGTGGGAATGCAAATTGGTGCAGCCACTCTGGAAAACAGTGTGGAGGTTCCTCAAAAAATTAAAAATAGATCTACTCTATGACCCAGCAGTAGCACTGCTAGGAATTCACCCAAGGGATACAGGAGTGCTGAAGCATAGGGGCACATATACCCCCATGTTTATAGCGGCACTTTCAACAATAGCCAAATTATGGAAAGAGCTAAATGTCCATCAACTGATGAATGGATAAAGAAATTGTGGTTTATATACACAATGGAGTACTACGTGGCAATGAGAAAGAATGAAATAGGGCCCTTTGTAGCAACATGGATGGAACTGGAGAGTGTGATGCTCAGTGAAATAAGCCATACAGAGAAAGACAGATACCATATGGTTTCACTCTTATGTGGATCCTGAGAAACTTAACAGAAACCCATGGGGGAGGGGAAGGAAAAAAAAAAAAAAAAGGAGGTGAGAGTGGGAGAGAGCCAAAGCATAAGAGACTCTTAAAAACTGAGAACAAACTGGGGGTTGATGGGGGTGGGAGGGAGGGGAGGGTGGGTATTGAGGGTATGGGTATTGAGGAGGGCACCTTTTGGGATGAGCACTGGGTGCTGTATGGAAACCAATTTGACAATAAATTTTATATAGTAAATAAATAAATAAATACATACATACATACATACATACATACATACAGTAAAATAAAATAAAATAAAATAAAATAAAATAAAATAAAATAAAATAAAATAAAATAAAATAAAATAAAATAAAATAAAATATACATAGCATAGGGGCACCTAAATGGCTCAGGTGGTTGAACGACCAACTCTTGATTTTGGCTCAGGTCATGATCCCAGGGTCCTGAGATCAAGCCCCTCACTGGGTTCTGTGCTGAGTGTGGAACCTGCTTAAGTTTCTTTCTTTCTCTACTTCTGGCCCTCTCCCTCCATAGCAGTCTTTTTCTCTCTCTAAAGAAGTTAATAAAATATGTACAGCACAAAGTTTTGAATCATGTGCCCAGTAATGATCATATCTCAATTCTCATCTACTATTATTTTGTCTAACAATTAAAATACTCTGCAGACATGCAATTTTTGTTTGTTTCATGTGTTCAAGCACTTTCTCTCAAATCTCAGAGGTAACCTCTCAGACAGCCAATAGTTTTTGATTCTTTCTCCATGGTTAAAAACCAAATCACCCCAAGTTATTTAAATAGGTATTTTAACTTTCATGGGCTTCTCTGCTAAGGTCTATCAAGATTTTTCATTGCCTCTGGTGGAGAAATCTCATGTAATAAATCCTGTTATAATGCATTCTTTCTTTTACATAAAATTGAAGCCTCCATAACAATCTGCAGCTATACTGCCAAATAGACATTCTTTTATGGTTCTTCATAAAGTTTACTTTGTCAGATATATAGCCCATTACAATCTTCTATCAAATTATATCTTGTGGTTACTAAGTTAGAGAATTCGGACGTAATAGAGGTAAAATAATTATTTCAACTTTATGGCTGAGGTGTTAAATAGCTTCTCGGTAATTATGTAGGTTAAGGGAACTCAACTACAATCCCATTTGCTTCCACAGGTGTGTGGCAATACATTTGCATGTTAGGAACAAGCGTTTTTGTCTAGGTATTGGAAGCAAGGTTTGAAAATGGTTGATCACTTTTTTCTAATGACCTTAAAGTAGCTAACAAATCACCACAGGTAAATGAGACAGAAGGCTTAAAGTGTCATTTCCATTGAATCTCTCTTTTTGGCTGTGTAATACATCACAAAATAAACCAGCGTCGGGCCAAAAGAGGAAGATGTAAATAAATAGCCAAATAAATACAAACACAAACAAACATTTCTTATTCACTGGTGCAACCACAAAGTAAGAACAAGAAAAGAAGAAATGGCACAATTGAGAAGAAGATGTGTGGCTATGGAGTTGCACCACTTGGAACTCTGAAGAGAAACTGCTACAAGGAGCCCAGCTGGCCTGCGGCCTCCAGAGGCCACACCTGCACATTGCACTGCTCAAGCCACCAAGGCCACCTCCTGCTGGACAGCTCCTGGTCACTGACTGAAACCACTGACTGGTCACGGGACTCCTCTAATGGGCCACCTGTACTCAAGGGCTGTCTGCAACCTGACCATGAGCTTCTCAGAACTGCATTGCAGGCTGTAGCTCCTCCTACCTAATCCATCTTCCTTCCCTTTACCCTTTCAAGGACGTCCAGTGTCAGGCATCAGGGGCACCTCTATCTGAAGGCTCTCCATACCTTCCTCTGTTCTATCCCCTCTTTATCCTTTACATGCATCCCCCCCCCCCACTTAAGTCATTTGCATGTCCCCTCCCAAAATAGTATGTGCTTCTCAGAGGACACAAGTGGACACAGAAAGTAAGCTCGATGAAAGAAAAAGAAATTGTTTTTTCATTAAGAAAAAAAATTATCTTAACTATTTTAGCTCTTGCCACCTAAAGATGATGAAGATATATAAAATGAAGAGACGGTTGACTTTAGTAGAATAAATTAAAGAGCAAACATTTTTTTGATGTTTCTTCCTTTTAACCTTCCCTCCTCCCATCCGTCCCTTCAGTCTGCTAAATTAAAAGTGAAACTGGGACAGAAACTGTTTTTCAAAAAATTTGATTCTCTCCATGTAGATGTAAAAACTTGGGAACAATTTTTTTGTAGTGTTCTTTGAAGTGTCACTCATGGTGGCAATTTTGGTAGACACACAACCCACCAAAAAAAGATTGCTACTACCAAGACCAATCTAATGAGACCCATTACTGTTGGGTAATAACTAACATGCATGCATCTTTGGGAAGATTCCACTGATGGCTTTCTATTGGCATAAAGTACAGGAAAACACTAAGTTCATCCAGGTAGTATGTAATTATTAATCAGTGCTCTGTATACATATTCTTCATATAGGTAAGACCAAATTTTAGGTCTCACATGCTAGATGAAGTGCATTACTGAAACACACTCTTCCATTTGCACATATGCTACTTTATATTTTAATTAATATTTAAAGATAACATATATTATTAATGATTAGAATGTTATTCTATAAGCTATAGCATTATTTGAGTATTGATCTAGAGGTAAAGAAAGTTCCACTACCTACCTATCTCACTTTTCTGAGTGACTTATGGACTACGACAGAGCACAACAATGATAAAATAAAGAATTACATCTAAGAACACAAATATGGACTACAGAAGGCGAGTACTGATTAGTCTAGTTGTAACTGTCCTCTCTTCTTCACAAAAGGAAAAAAAATAAGAAGAAGAGTCATGAATTAAGCCATAAAAATAAGAATACTCAGTAAGACTTGGAGATTGTTTTTAGTTTGGCTTTGCTTTGGTTTACTTTAATACAAAAAGATGTGAAAAATGTAAACAACCAATATTCTATGTGTTGACTTTGATTTCAGTGTCAAAATTACTATGATTCCTATCAATATTTCCATTCTAATCGCCAGCTAGTCTCCAACAATGATTCGGGTGTGGCTGGACCATTTGCTATTCCCCAAAGCCACTTTTTCTTTTCTGCATCTATGCTTTGCACATATCAGGTCTTTTACCTGAACACCTGGAATACTGGGTGTCCAAAGCAACTCAACTTGCTGTCAGCACCAATGAAAGAGATCATGCCTCGTAGTTAGCATTAAATCTTTGGTTTCAGAAACTCGTGCCCTCCGAAAGTCACAGCTCTTTAAATATAATTGTGATTTCCTTTAATAACCCCTATCTCTTTTCTAACCACTGCTAAACTATCAAGACTTGGACCTCTTGGCACACAGTAGTGTTTGCTTGAACAAATCTTTCAGAGGTGGCCTACACATGGTATAATGTAAGAATCCTTAGACTTCTAGAAAATATATTTATTTTCCCTCATAGTTTAATGATAATGGACCTGGATCATAATTCTAGGTTCCTTTTTTCCCGTTTTTAGGACTTGGAAAGTATACTTCATCTTCTTGTATTCATTATTAAAGATGAACTGTCTGCAGTTCACCTATTTTTTTAAATCCCTTTATACAAGAAAAGTTGTAGACGATTTTATCTTGAGAGCTAAGGTACTTTTCCTGGGTCTGTATAAGTGCTACTCTTTTCTCAGTTTTGTTGCTTGATGCACAAAGCTCCTTACAATATGAAGAAGTATGCTTTTCTTCATGTGAAGGAAAGTTTCTTTTCGTATTTCTTTGATCTTTCTCCTGCCTTTTAATCTACTTCCATATGTATCTCTCTTCAGGAAGGCCTGGGGCAAGTTTGTGACTCTATCTTTCAGATTATTTTTTTGGTTTATAGTCATTTAATTCTAATAATTAGGCTTTTCATTGATTTTTTAACTTTTCAATCTATGTTTAATTTCTCCCAAACTTTTTGTTATTCTCTGGATGTTCCTTTTTTTAGAAGCCTGATCTTGTTTTTCAGAAGCAGCATCCTCTATAATCCCTCTGAGGACACTCATCACAATTTTTTTTTCTTTTGTTCCCTAAATTAGCTGTTCTCTTCCGTGTCATTTGTTCTGATTGTCTATATTAGGTCTTCTGTTTCATGCTGTGAATTTTCCTAAATTGTGCTGATCCTCGGTTTCCTACACATACTATTAGACAGCCAGCAAAGGTTTCCTCTACAATTGTATAGCCTACCTCTCACACACCATCATTTTCAGTGGCAGGACTGATAACACTCAGATGTGTCACTCCCAGATTTTGCTTTCTCAGCAGCACAAAACCTCCCAAATTTTCTTTGGCCATGTTCTAGGATGGGGCTCACCAGTCCCTGAATGACTGTCTCTAAGTTCAGGGCTGATTAACAGCTTTGCACATGGTTTCTTTCTTTCTCATGCTACATGTGGAAAGCTTTTAACTACTGATTAAACTCCCACTATGTTCTTCCCTTTCCTCATCGTGTAGGCTGAGGAATGTAAACACTCCATAATTTTCCTCCCATTCTTTTCTCTATTTCTCCCCAAGGCCTTGCTGACCCTCTCTCCTGAATTCTTTGCCTTCCTACATTCTGTTTCTACTAACTCACTTGACTCCCTTTCCCTTAAGAACGTTAGCCTGCACCCAGGATCTCTCATCTACTCACCCACCAATCTCATAACTTGCTACATTTGCCTTTTTGTTGCTCACTGTGAGGACAGCTCAAGTATCTGCCAGTGACCAAAGGTGAGAGAGGAGACCTATCTTGTTAAGTACAGTTAAAGAGTACCCTGGTCTAGACAGAGAATCCGTTTTCCTAAATTTGGGCCTCATACCTACATGCTTATTTCTTTAACTAGAGAGGAACACACACACTCGTCACTCTTCTATCCCTCAAACAACCTTTGTTCCATGTCTCTAACCACCACTTTTCTTAGGTTGTGGCCATTACCACCATCTTCTTTTGTGTTTTCGAAGTCTTTGGACCTCAGATCTATCATGGTAGTCACCCACAATTTTCTGCTGCTGTGTAAAGGAGGCAGCAGAATTGTGAAGGAGAGGATGAAAAAATTAAGAAAAGGAGGGAGGTCTTTTTGATTCTGGGTAACAGAGATGATGGTTTGCAAATATTAAAACAATGACTTTGTTTTGCCCTTCAAACATGTTTTTTGCAGTCTTGCAAATGGAAGCTATAATCAGATAGTTTATTATCTAGAAAGGAACAGACAGGTTTTGCCTAGAACAAGGAGGTCATCGGTCAGCGTGGAGTCCTGAGGCAGACTCCTCAGATCTTTAGTTTGGCAATGGCCATCAATGCTAAAAATACAGAGAAACAAGTCTCATTCCTCCCTTTTAATTTTATTTTCAAGCATGGAGAATTCAGGTTATGGTTTTTCTTCAAAACTGTTGAAACTTACTTACATGGTGGCTCATCCAGTATGTCTGTTTTCTAGTATACTAGCAAGATATGACACAAAGTAAATAATAAACTAAAATCTAACTTCTTGCCTCTTAAGGGACTCTCGGAAGAAGAAGACTAATTGAGGGAAAACAAGGAATTAGAGACTGGATTTCCAAGTTAAGATCAAATATACCAGAAGAACACCTCGACACATCTAATTAAAGTGTTTCTTTGGGAGAAAGGGCAGGGGTCTGGAGACCAACGCCCACCCCCAGACATTTCAACTTTAGTAACAGTACCATGCCCAATATAGCATGGTAGAAACGGTAAAAAGAAAGTTTAAAAAAAGGTAAATATAATTACAGCAAGACTATGCTTTTGGTCTTTGGTGAGGTATACAAGGAGACCAGAAGTTCCATCATGTCCATGTAGGGGAAGAGGGAAACTCTGTGAGGGCCAGTGGATGAGTACAGGCCTGTCTGGATTCTGAACAAAGATGGAAATTTATTCAAAGACATTGGAGAAGGAGGCAATATTTATTAGTATATTTATTCAAAGTATTTATTGAAAAGCTACTATGTGCTTGGTAAACATATTGGAAATAGGATGAGAAAAAAAATTTTAAATCCCCATTCTCATAGAGTTTTTATTCTTCTGAAATTATTGGATCACAGTAAACTCACAAAGATTGGACCAAACATATCTTCCCTGAGCAGTACGAGCATTTTTTGTTTTTTTCCGGTGTAAGTTCTTTGTTCGTCTCCTGGTCTTCTTAGCACCTTTGTATATTTTTTGTAGAGCACAAGAGAAATTCAGGGTCCGATATATGTGAGCCAACACAAATACCAGATTGTCAAATCCAACTGATACAAAAGCCAGATATCTTACCCAGTGTCAAGCTTTACTAATAATGTCAACAATACAAGCAATCAGGACCAGATGAAGAAGGGAAAGGTCTGGATACACCAGGTCCCCATTCCTTCCTTTACACATCAGTCTTGCTTGGTGACCCAGAATAATGCATGAGGTCTTTAAAAAGATGCAAGGGGCTACCACATACAATAAGGAATATTGTATGTATGTATAACATCTCCATCTTATACCCAGATAGTTGTATAGCTTACATGACATTGCTTGGAGTCATAGTTCATAAATCCATAGATTCTAGATTTGTTTACCATGAGCAGTCCTAAAGCAGGGAAATCCTGCTAAAATAATTCACTAGGTAAAATTCTACTCTACATATTGGCTTATTTTCTAGGAAGTAAGTTATTAGCATATTCACAGAAGATTAAAACAGGTGCCTGCTTCCTTTCTTTCCAGTAGCATCCTTGTCTGCCCGGCATCCTAAAGGACAGAAAGGCATTTCAGGCCAAATATTTAAATCCACACAAGCTTTGAGGAACCAAAACTACTGTCTGAGGCCCAACAAGTTTCTTACTTTCCTCTGCCATTTTCATGTCCCTACTGACAGGGCATTTTGCCGTGGCTGAACTGAAGGATAGATATTTCCTAAGAACCTACAGCTTTCTGACACTATGAGCCACCATTTAAATCTGGATACTTCTACAGCACCCAGATGAGGCATAATAACTCTGGCATCTGACATCCTTGTTCTTTCTCACTCTTCCTTTTTATTCCCAATAATCTACCAGAACTTAAGGGACTGATTTTTCTCTCCCCTTCTTCATCCTTGATGTAAAATTTGATGCTCTGGTATGTTCTCAATACATTAAAGTAGAACGAAAGGGGTTTATTAATTTTGTTTAAATTCACAACAAAACATAGTTTTCATGTCTTCTTAAGAGTCAAGAAAGTCAGTCCTGTGGTGAAGTTAATATAAGGCTTATTTGTTCTGTTTGTATCAGGAAATTTGGGATGAGATGGCTACTGAGGCTGGCTCAGCAGTTCAACCATGTAAGGGCCAGTGTCTCTAGTCTCTTTGTCCTCTTTTCTTTCCGCTGATGCCTCAGCTCCAGACAGTTCATGTGTGCTTAGGGTAAAATGAAGGCTAGAATGCGAAGTGCCTATCCCACTTTGCCAATCATTAACAAACAAGCAAACAAACAAACAAACATCTCAAGACACACAGCAGGATGCTGTTTCTATCTCAAAGACCTGAAATATATTCTATGGTAAAGACAGACCAGATAAAGGCATATTTTGTCTGGAATAAGAAATAACATTGCTGTGAATAAAATTATATTTTGGTTAGTAAAGAAGAAGGAGGAAATTTATACATGGTTTAAAATTAACACTGTCTGCCACAGACCTGAATGTTTGTTTCCAGCACATCATGCATGCACACATATGCACACATATTAACATAATCTCTCATTGTAAGTGGGTTACAGCCCTTCCATTTAAAAATCCTAGACTTATTTATATACCATTATACTGCTTTATATAAGATAACTCACATAAGTTATCCCTCTGAATGAATTTTTCTCTCATAAATTGTACATAATCTTATGTCTCATAAATAATTTTTGCAAGTTGAATTCTCCAGGAAGCAGACTCTGAGAAAGAACTGAGCACACAGAATGTTTATTAGGGATGTCTGGGATCAGCCTCTGTAGAAGAGATGAGAAGGAAGTGGGACTGAGCAGCTGCAGCCTAAGCTGACCCCCTCAGTAGGGGGTGATTCAGAGAATGGTCCTCCAAAGTTTTCCTGAGTTCAACGGAGGTGACTAGTCCTTTGTACCCCATGTCCATAATTCATTGGTTGTAAGCCATGTGACCTTGGGCAAGGAGGCTCTCCAGCTAAGACAATCCTAGAGGGACTGACAGTTGAAGGGTACCTACGGACACCCACAGTAGCAAGGGCAACACTTCTTACATGGTTTCTCTGAAGAGAAACCTGAGTCTGCATTACCAGTTAATAAGAAAATTATTTGCCACAAATAAAGATATCCAACTGTAATATGCTGGGCATTGTTGCTTGACATTTTATTATGAACTTACTACTTCATTCAAACCATAGATTCATAGCCTTAAACCTTTACAAATATATAGAGTTCTGGCTGCAAAAATATGCAATTATATGCAGTAATAATTAATTACATGGCTAAGAGTTAAATAGCTAATTAGAGTTGAGATGTATTCCTTGTAAAAAAACATCATAGATAGACTATATATCTATCTATACATCACTGTGAGACACTTATCATCTATTCCATAGAGAAAGAAACTGGAGTTAAGTTACTTTCCCAAATAACGTTTTAATATAGAAAAGATTCCTCTTTAGGATTAAAATATCTTTTGCAATTTATGAGACTTATAAGGGCTGGAATGCTGTAGAATGAAGTAATATATATGAAAAAAGCCTTATTAACTGCCAAATTCTACACATTCATTGTTTTTATTATTCCAGGAGTGTTACGTGAAAAAACTTTATTGACTATTTAATCTACTGCATTAGGAAACCCATTTTAAAAAGGCCTTGAATCCTTGTGATTATTTATAATTTTGTGATCATTGCACTGAAGAACTAACACAGGCTCAACTGGTCAGATTCTGAACTCATGCATTTTCCTTTGTCCATATCCTGTTTTAAGGAGGCTTCCTAGGGGCGCCTGGGTGGCTTAGCCGGTTAAGCGTCCGACTTTGGCTCAGGTCATGATCTCACGGTCCGTGAGTTCGAGCCCCGTGTCAGGCTCTGTGCTGACAGCTCAGAGCCTGGAGCCTGCTTCCGATTCTGTGTCTTCCTCTCTCTCTGCCCCTCCCCTGTTCATGCTCTCTCTCTGTCTCAAAAATAAATAAAACGTTAAAAAAAAATTAAAAAAAAAAAGAGGCTTCCTATATGTCACCAAGAAGCTGACAGCTTAAAACATAAGAAGTGAAAAATTATGTCATTGTGTTACCATTTAAAACACAAAGGTGAAAAATTATTTCCATGATACTATTAAAGGGTCATGGTAGCAAAAGAGATGTTGTGTACCAGTATTTCTTTTTAAATTAAGGGTAAAAAACAGAGCTAGAGAATAAAAATGTGCCCTGGTACACCTATCAGGAGACAGTGCTTTTATTCTACTAAAAGGGTCTTAGTTTTTAACCAGATAAGTTCCAAGGATGGAGAAAAACAATGCATTCGGCTGTATTATTCTGATGACAACATAGACAAACCCTTTGGTTTTAGTCTGTTTTCATCATGTACTTTCTATTCTCTTAAACTTTAATTTTTCATTGATAATTATGCTCCACAGGAAGAGAATGCCCTATACAGACATGGAGTCTGGTATTTGAGTTAGGTATAAAATTGGAAATGATGAGAGAACAGTCTATAGAAATCTTTCCATCAAGAGTGATCTTATTGATGCATCATAAGAAGTTGATGGGACAGGTCACCGTAAGGTAACTAAACCTCAAGGGATGAAATTCAGACCTCATCTGACAACAGGAAATGGCTATTTTTCAACTTATGCTTACAGGAGTGCCTGGGTGGCTCAGCTGGTTAAGCGTCCAGTTCAGCTCAGGTCATGATCTCGCGGTTTGTGACTTCGAGCCTCAAGTTGGGCTCTGTGCTGACAGCTCAGAGCCTGGAGCCTGCTTTGGATTCTGTGTCTCCCTCTCTGTCTGCCCCTCCCCAGCTCATACTCTGTCTGTCTCTCTGTGTCTTCCTCAAAAATAAATAAACATTAAGAGAATTAAATAAATAAACTTAGGCTTACATTTCATTTACTTTGTGACTTTCTCATTCAAGTTTTCAAAACATATTAGACACATAATTATAACAGTACAGTTAAACTTTAGATTGTAAGTAACTTCATTCTGCAAGTGTTCTGCAAGATGAGCAAACATTTCTAATAGACTTTTACTTAATAAACAAGCAATGTTGGGGCGCCTGGGTGGCGCAATCGGTTAAGCGTCCGACTTCAGCCAGGTCACGATCTCTCGGTCCGGGAGTTCGAGCCCCGCGTCAGGCTCTGGGCTGATGGCTCGGAGCCTGGAGCCTGTTTCCGGTTCTGTGTCTCCCTCTCTCTCTGCCCCTCCCCCGTTCATGCTCTGTCTCTCTCTGTCCCAAAAATAAATAAACGTTGAAAAAAAAAATTAAAAAAAAAAATAAAAAATAAAAAAAAAAAACAAGCAATGTCTTGCAATAAGAGTAGTACATGACACTGAATGTCACATGATCACAACTGAACCAATGGTTCTTGTCTCTCTCTCTCTCTCCTTCTCTTGCTGTGGGGTTGTGGGTGATCATCAATGCAATAGATGCATTTCCACAAAATCCTCAAAAGGAGGCAAAAGCAAGTGTCATTGGATAGGTACCTTGTTAAAGTTGCACAAAAACAAAGATTCCATTGAGCCAATAGACAGCAGTGATTCTGTCAGTCATCATGAAAGTCATCCTACACAATAACCCTCTTCTCTCTTGTCTCCCTCATACCAGCCATCAAGTTTTTCAAAGGAGAATGCAGGTTAATTTGTTTATATTCCTTATATTTTGTATTTCTTTATTTTGTATTATATTACAATATTGTAATCACTTTTGTGTAAGTATCCTTGGGTTGTGGAATGAATCATCTGAGTTTCCATTAGTTCTTATGGGGAAATTTGCTTTGATATACAAGTGCTTTGGATTACAGCATATTTCCCGAACAGATTCTGCTCCCAAACCAAGATTTTACTGTATATCCTTTATTAACAAAAGTTTCTATGTGAAAACATGTAAACTAGATAAATTTAAAGGGATTTATTTGCATCATGAAAATTCTCAGCACAGTACAAAACTATTAACCAAGTTTTACCAAAATTTATATTTGAAATACATCTATTGTATTAAAAGCACACTTGATGTATTCTGTAATTTATAGAGACAGTTTTTCTTTCTTATGATTAGAACTCTCGAAGCTTACAAAAGAGATTTTAATTTATGACGGTCTATGTAATTGCTCAAAGTACACTGCACATGTAGACCAGAGAGCTAGGGATTTTAATAGGACATGCTTTCCCAGAACATAGATGCTATATAGGTAGATTTATTAATATATTCAAGTAGTTGAAATATTCCTAAACACACACATTTAAAAATGATTCCCCAGGGACACCTGGGTGGCCCAGTCAGTTAAACATCTGACTTCGGCTCAGGTCATGATCTCACAGTTTATGGGTTCAAGTCCCACATCAGGCTCCCTGCTGCCAGTGCAGAGACTGCTTCAGATCCTCTGTCCTCCTCTCTCTCTCTCTCTCTCAACAATAAACATAAAAAAATACAAAAAATAAAAAAATAAATAAAAAGGACCTCCCCCCAAATAATTGCTATGCCATTGAAATATGTGGAGAATTTAAAAATTCATTACAATAGGCAGTTTGTATGCCCTAAACTCTGAAGCTATGACTGTACCTACGGAAAAGATGAATACCGTATCTTTAATTAGGTGTTTATATTTTCCATGTTATTATTTATTTGAGAGAGAGAGAGAGAGCATGTGTGCAAGGTGGAAGAGGGAGAGGCAGAAAGAGAGGGAGAGAGAGAGTCTTAAGTAAGCCCTGCTCCTTGCACTCGGGGCTCCATCTCATGACCCTGAGATCATGACCTGAGCAGAAATCAAGAGTCCATTGCTTAACAACTGAGCCACCCAGGTGCCCCTATACTTTCTATGTAGTCTTAAAATACTATCAGTAATTTAAAGAATAATTCTGTTCTATTATACTTAGTAATGACCAAGAAATTAGGTTAGAATGAATTATATATCCTTTTGTGGTATCTTCTATATAGGGCAATCTGCTAAGTTATGATTCACTGACACTATTGGAAAACTGATAGATGGAAAGAAGAGCTTTTCTTTACAAAACAGATAAGCTTCTTTGTTGATATTATAATTGTAATACTTACTACTATTATTATATTGAGTCACAGCATATGTACTAATATTCTTTTACTATGTTTTTAGAGGACTCAATATTTGCATGTATCATTGAATGCTTAATTCTTGTAGATAGCTCTATATACCTAGAAAAGCAAAGTCATGTTTCATTATCTGAGTTGAGTATTATAAACCTTTCTTTTTATAAGTTTTTAGAAAACTTTTTATTGAAGTATAGTTGATAAAACTCTCTTGCTTTTAATGAAATCTTCATTGATTTTATTTGATAGTTTGATTATGAGCAAAGGTCAAAATGGCCATTATTCTACTTTGGGAAAGAACAATCAATGAGATAGTTGGGGGATAAAAAGAAAACAGTCAAAATTCTCCACTTAATGTTTACAAATTACAGATAAGACCTAAAAAAAAAGAAACCACACATAAAAACAGACACGCACAGACCCACACACAAAAACATTTGAGTGTTTAAGATGCATTCCTGTCATTAAGAAAAAATAAATCTAAGCTATTGCTTTTGAGGAGGTCAGCATGGATGGCGGTAAAAGCAGCGCAGAAAACTTCTGAAGCCATATGTGCTGCAATCATTCTGTAGGCTGATACCAAGAAGCCCCCTTCTGTACCACATTCCAGTATCAAGAAGGCAGTAGTGCCAGAGGATCTCTCATAACCTACATCTAAAAACCAATAGGGGCGCCTGGGTGGCGCAGTCGGTTAAGCGTCCGACTTCAGCCAGGTCACGATCTCGCGGTCCGGGAGTTCGAGCCCCGCGTCGGGCTCTGGGCTGATGGCTCAGAGCCTGGAGCCTGTTTCTGATTCTGTGTCTCCCTCTCTCTCTGCCCCTCCCCCGTTCATGCTCTGTCTCTCTCTGTCCCAAAAATAAAAAAAAAAATTAAAAAAAAAGTGCAAATTGTCTTTAAAAACTGATAATGAGGAAAATCCCGATTTCCCCCTTGCAAAGGGCATAATGCTAACTTTTAAATGAAGGGAAAGCTCTCGATGTTTTCACCCCCTTTTTTTTTTTTTTTAATTTAAGGAAGCTTAACTAAGCTATGTTTGATGACTCGTGTTTCTCAAGAAGAAATGAATTAGGGCATAAATAAATAATAAATGTAGATTGCATGACTGGAAAGCTCCATTTCCATTATTATCTCTGAGAAAGAAATTGCTTCATATTTACGTTATTACACAACCTCTAGTTGTAGAAATCTTTCCATCTCGTGATTTTAAAGTACTGTTTAGAAATGACACTTGAGCCTGCAATGACAGTAAATGATCTATTGTGGATGTTTATAGAGGGTACCTGGTAGATTACATTAAAGAAAGTGAGAGACAGAAAGAGGTTTACCAAAGATCTGGTCATTCTAAGAGGCATAAGCTCACACATCCAAGTGATGTGTATCACTTCTTAAAAAATACTTTTAATGATCCTTTTAAAGGCCATACATTAAGTAGTATGTTCTGCAGGAACAAATATATACCTACAGGAAAAATCTTAAAACCCAAACCCAAACTACCCAAAAGTTACGTGAATGAGTAACTGGGTTAGTATCAAGTTTCTAAAGGTAGCATTATATGCGGATTTTCACAAGTGATGAATCTAAACAATTTAGGAAGTCAGAAGAAAAGGCAACAGGTTCGTAAAAATTGGTAGCTGAGTCCCAGAGTGGCTCTAGTCGTTACAAAGGTAGCAAGGTCAATGTTATGTGTCAAGACTTTAAATGAAATGGTTTCATTAAATGTGAGGATTACAAGTAATGCTTTTGAAAATACATCACAGGTGGGATTACAAATGTATTTGTGACGTGAAAAAACATTATTATCTCGATTCATGAGAATTTATATCACAACAATTTTTGGAATGTTATACTTAGAAAAATGTGGAACTAATTTCTATTTGGTGTCACCTAATAAGTAAACATTTATAGCATTTAAAATTAAGTGAACAAAATTAATGGGCTGTTTTTAAAGTCTTCTTAACTTTAAATTTCTCTTGATGGAATACAGCACTATAATACACAGCCTTTTTCTGTGTGAAAAAAAGTCATGTAGAAATTTTAAATTACCTTTTAAAGGTTATATAATTTAGGCAAATTACTTCATTCTTGAGTGAGAGAATTAAATTGTGTAATAAAGAGTACTTAGCTTAAGGGGATCTTATTAAAAACAACAGTATTTTTAAGGATAGAGGAAGGGCAATAAATTTGGTCATCATAATAGAACTTGTATCTTTGAGCTGACATTTAAAACCCTGGATAGAAATCCTTTTTTTGATACTTATTAGTCATAACCTCTAGATGGACTTCTACGAAAGGTATGTGAAAGGTAAGATACGTGCAATTTTTTTCGAGTACTAATTATAAATGAGGTATCACATAACTCCACTATCATTAATTTTTAAAAATCAGATCATTCAGAACATGGTTCACAAACTGCTGAATCATATGCTATCACTTTTAAACTCATTCTTAGAAAATAGACTGTCAGCGCAGAGCAGTTCTGGGAATGAGATGATAGAACACTGAGCTGGCGGAAATTCTGAATTTTTTGACAAATAATTTTTGGCCCAAAAATTATTTTGATATTGCACTCTTCAATGAGGGTTTAGATTCATATGCCTGAAGATATTTCATAGAGTATAAGGTATTTTGATTATCACTAAGAAGATGGTGGCTGACATTATCTTACGATGTGATATGTGAGGAGAATTAAAAAACACTACCTCTTTTAGAATAGGGGCTTCCTAACAATGTAGATTCCTGGGCCCTATCTCGGACCACAAAGGGAAGATACATAATTTTAAGACCTCCTGGGTTTATCCTTATGTATTCTGAGATATGAATTCCATCAAGCCAAAGAATGACATAAGGAGCTAATTTAGATAGAGGTCTTTAGTAACAGCAAAGAGCATGCTTATCTCTGTGGAGAGGAGTATGAAAGAAGCCATTGTAAAGCAAGAAATCTATATAAATGCCTGGTGCCTGGGTGGCTTAGTCAGCTAAGCGTTCCACTCTGGCTCAGGTCATGATCTCACGGCTTGTGGACTGTTTCTGCCTCAGGCTCTGTGCTGACAGCTCAGAACCTGAAGCCTGCTTTGGATGCTGTCTCTGTCTCTCCCTGCTAAAGCGCTGTCTCTGTCTCTGTCTCTCGCTCTCTCATTCAAATAGAAATCAATATATAAAAAAAGCAATCTATATAAATATGGCATTTTCCAGTTTATTTTGGAGTAGTTTGAAAATGAAAGATGTGTTCTAGAATCCTGTAAGATAATGGTGGCCACACACATTTCGAATACTGCAAAAACTCTCACAAAGACAGTATAGATTAGGATAGCAAATAAAATCAGCCTCGCTCACACCTCTAGCACAAATAGAAGTCGTAAGAGTCTACACACACCAATCCACCTGTACTTGAGAAGCTGAACACAAAAGACCATCAGGAAAGGAAAGATGGTACCAGAGTCCATCCATACAAAGTAGAGAGTGGGGAGGTGTTTGGGCAGAAGAAAGGCAAGTTTAGCTGGCTCTAGTAGCAGTAGGACAGAGGCAACATTAGTTAGGGTTCACTCCCTGAAGGAAACTGTCAACTCATAGTAAAACTTAGTGAAATCATTTGCAAGTCATGACAGATGCTAGCCTTGGAGAGTGAGGAAGGACCTAACGGGAAGGGTCTTGGGAAATGTGCAGAGATAAATACCATATGTTTTCACTCATACGTGGTCTTGAGAAGTTTAACAGAAGACCATGGGGGAAGGGTAGCGGGGGGAAAAAAAGTTACAAACAAAGAGGGAGGGAGGCAAACCACAAAAGACTCTTAAATACAGAGAACAAACTGAAGGTAGATGGGGGGGTTGGAGGGGGCAGAGGGGAAAATGGGTGATGGGCATTGAGGAGGGCACTTGTTGGGATGAGCACTGGGTTTATATGTAAGCCAATTTGATAATAAATTATATTCATAAAAAAAGAATACTCATTAAGGAAATACAAATTAAAGGGGCGCCTGGGTGGCTCAGTCGGTTGGGCGGCCGACTTCAGCTCAGGTCATGATCTCACGGTCCGTGAGTTCGAGCCCCGCGTGGGGCTCTGGGCTGATGGCTCAGAGCCTGGAGCCTGCTTCCGATTCTGTGTCTCCCTCTCTCTCTGCCCCTCCCCCATTCATGCTCTGTCTCTCTCTGTCTCAAAAATAAATAAACGTTAAAAAAAAAAAAAAGGAAATACAAATTAAAGCCACAGTATGATACTGCCAAGCATTGAATAGAATAACTGAAATAGAAACCAAGCAGAAATATTTATGTGAATGTTCATAAAGTAGTTTATAATTGGGAGCACCTGGGTGGCTCAGTCGGTTAAGCGTCTGACTTTGGCTCAGGTCTCAATCTCACAGTTCCTGAGTTCGAGCCCTGCATCAGGCTCTGTGCTGACAGCTGGAAGCCCGGAGCCAGCTTCGGACACTGTGTCACCCTCTCTCTCTGCCTCTCCCCTGCTCATGCCCTGTTTCTCACTCTCAAAAATAAATAAACATTTAAAAATTAAATTAGTTTATAATTGTAAAAAATATTTTTAAAAAGTTAGCTATTCTTCAGGAGGAGAGTAGAAAACCACTTTATGCATTCAGTAGATTATTAAAAGGCAATTAAAAAGACTGAACTATTCTACATGTAGCAACACGTGCATATGATATTCACTGGTAGTGATGGGGAACCAGTTGCACAATTATATGTACAACCTGAAGTCACAGATTTATTTTATGATTACACTCAATCGAGTACAAAAATACATTTTAGAACAAAAACCACTTAGGTATGAGGAGAAGGAAATTGATGGGAGAAGGGACTTTAGCTGCATCTATCTAATTCCTGTAAAAGGAAAGAAAGAAATGTAAAGAAAACAAACAAAAAAATTAATATCTGCTTCATTTTAGAGGTCAGCGTACCAATACACTATTTACATTGGTTTAGGTTCTTATCTGTGTATTTGGGTTTTTCACAATATTTAATGGTAAAACCAAGGAGTAATATTGACAGAAAGAGAGTAAAATGGACTGTCTGCTTTAAGAAATACTTAAAATCTATCTTTTAGGAAAGAAATAACGTATTGCTGAAAGAAAGTAAATCACGGTGAAACTATGGTTTATTATGAGGAAACACATACACTAAATAAGCACCCAAGAGAAATGGACATTTTAAGGAACCAAAGTTCTGGTGAGAAAGAAATACTAGCTGGGAAGGAACTGTATGCGCTAGATAAGACAGATCCCACTAAGAGACAAACCACAAAATATTACACCAACATCTGTCATATGAACACGATGATTGAAAAAAGTCAGATTCTTGAAGCTATTCCAGAAATTCATATGAAGTCAAAATCCCGTGTGATCATTTTGAAATTTTACTATTTTAAAGTTTAAAAACTAAATGACATTCTAAAAGAAAAGTTGATAGCCCCTTGTAGTCCTGCATTATAACTGCAAAATGCACTATTTCCATGTGTTATGTGAAAATAATGCATACATTATGTACATGTGCAGTGGTTCTGTAGTTCTGTAATAACCTATTTTATATTTAATATATGAAATATGCTGATTATATATTATATCCTATTATAATGTATTTACATTCTTCAATAACCCATTTTTCTTGAGATATTGTCCCAATGAAATTTATCTGTGAAAAGAGCTGACATATTTGGTTCTTAACATTGGCTGCCTGTTTGAATTTCCCGTGGAGTTATTTATTTCTTTATATCAAAAACCTGTCTTGGGGGCGCCTGAGTGCCTAGTTGGTTAAGTGTCTGACTTTGGCTTCAGGTCATGATCTCACGGTTCGTGGGTTTGAGCCCCGCGTTGGGCTCTGTGCTGACAGCTCAGACCCTGGAGCCTGCTTTGGATTCTGTGTCTCCCTCTCTCTGCCCCTCCCCTGCTTACACTCTGTCTCTCACTCTATCTCAAAACAAACAAATAAATAAATAAACATTTTAAAAAATCTTTTTTTAATTTAATTGTAATTGAATTAAGAGAATGAACAATCTACCTTAGGAGGTGGTATTAATTTATTATTACTTTTTTTTATAAAATCAATGCAACCTTCTTGGCAGAGATCATGTATGTTAATATAGTGATGCTGAATTTGTTTTTTTATTTAAAAATAATGCAATTTCTATTACCTCATACTGGGAACCTAGATAATCTTTTCTTTTTTTCTTTTTTTCCTGGGGTGAGCACTTATAGCATCTACTGGAGCACCACAGGTTACATAGAACCAATGTCTCCACCTACTTATTTTGTCTTTCTTCCGAGGCACTAACCAAAATTATGCTCAAGGAAGCTTCTTACCATTGTTTTTGTTCTAAAAAATGCACATAAAACTTACTACCTTAACCATTAAGATTAAAAAGAAGGAAGTTTTCCATTTGGGTTATATTTCTTATATTATCCATGCACAGTTTTAGGACACAATTGTACAAAGATTCTTTTACCAAGAAGCAGTGCTTTCTAGCTAGCAGCATGAGGTTATCCCAGACAGAGGCAGCCACTTTCAACTATTTGCTGTTTGTTTGTTTTTTTATCTTATCATTACTATTATTCAGTGAGATACTAAGTCTCCTTGTTTTTTATTTTTTCAATTTCAAGCATCTTGTATTTACTTTTCACAATTGAAAATGAACATTTAAATCATTTTTCTAACTTCTCCCACACCCACTCCACGCTCACAACCCCCTGCAGATGACCAATACATGCACCCACTGCAAATATACATCCAATGCATCCATCGTCCCAATAGGATAGGATTATAGCATAATTTTGCCCGGACCAGTATTTACCATTCATATTATGACAAAAAAACGCTTTTCTTTGGTAAGTTACCATTTCCTTCCAATTATTTTCTTTGTTTTTCATTTGTTTGTTTAGTTGTGTTTTGTGGTTGTTGTTTTTAGTTTGGGTCTGTAATGCATGTTAGCTAATTCTCTAGTGTTTAGTGTCCTTTACCTACTCATAATAGAATCGGACTTCAGATTGCTGATCGGAAGCTTTGTATGTATGGACAAATTTGTCAAATATGGCTTCATTATAGAGTGATATGACCGGATTCTTTGGTGGGGATACCAACAATATCGGTATCTCTAAATGTATTCTGCTAGACTTCCTGGAGAATAGTTTGCATGTTTCTTGCTCTGCTCAGAGAGTATAAACCTAGTTTCCAAGGCTCTAGGATCCAAAATATGTACCGAATTGGGGGATTCATCCCCAGAAAAAAGCGGTTCAACCTCACTAAACATCAGGGAAAACCAAATTAAAATTACCATGTGACATAACCATATGTATCAGATAATAACACATATTGGTGAAGATGAGGAACAAATGAAACCCTCATATAGTGCTGATGGGAGCAGCATGAGAAAGAATGGTTTAGCTGGATCTACTCAAGTAGATCATACGCATACCCTTTGGTCCAGCAATCCCATCCCTCAGTATATACCCAACACAAATGTGTATACATGCTCATACATATTTCAATTCAGATTAAATACAGATTAAACTTTACAATTCAATGCTGACCAAAAGAAACTAGAATCAGAAAAATATATATAATCATTCCACTTACGGAAAATAGCCAAAACTAATCTGTGCTGTTAGAAGTCAGGATAATGGCTTCTCTCAAGAGAGGGATAGGAACTGGATGAGAGCACAAGGTGGAGCTCCTGTGGGGAGCTAGTAATGTTCCAAATTTTGATTGGGTTTTTCCTTGCTGTTTATTTTCCAATGACAAAAGAAGTGCTCATACTCCCAGGCAAAGATGGATTATTCCATAGCCGTGGCTATGTGTAGCTACCAGAACTGGCTTTCAACTTGTTCAGTTGATCAGAAAAACTCCTGTCAGTGAATGTGCTTTTACAGTAAGTCACAGCTTCTCGATTCTGAAAGTCAGTTCATCAGAGAAGCATTCTCTGCAATAAGCATGCCTCTGACTGACAACTAATCGATAAAAAAAAACTCTTGCCTGGGTGAATACTGCAGATAATGTTAATTCACTTAACCTCTACCAAGTGTCAATACCAGAATTCTATAATTTTCCCAAAAACTGTATATAAGATGACTCTTCTTCATAAAATAAGCAATACAGTCAACAACTTTTTTTATTTTAGAAACTGAGAGGTGGTCTTGTCACCTTTTGATTATTGATTGTGAACATTTATGCTACTGCATACTTCATGTGCTGTTCTGTATATAGAGATATTACATTAAAATATGTATTTTTTAATTCCACAGGACAGCTACTTCTGATCAAGACAAAGGGATGGGGACCATATTTACTTTATTGCCTTAAGTGACAAAAAAGCAGACGAAGTAGGTAAACCACTGGGTTTTAAGACACTAGACATTAGTCAACGAAGGACAGATAATCCGAGAGGAGGGAAAAAAGCTGGCAGGTAGGACTGCCCTGGCTGACTGCCCTGACAGAGTTCCCAGGCTGGCAAAGGAAAACTCAGGTGATGCCTGATGGGCTCTTTGGTTTAAGGAGACAGAGCTAAGAATTTCCACTTTTTAAAGGCATCCAGAAAATTCTGATGTCTATGATCTGGGAACCAAAGTTGCAGCCGTCCCATAAGCAACCAGGGTGCATTCAAGCTTTACCTAGTAACATGTAAACTGATTATGGTTTGTTCTTCTGGGCAAGTCACTTCAATTTCTCTTATTTAAAACTTGGAATCATAGCAACTGTATCATGAGGTTACTTACAAATAAGTGAATGAATAGATGTAAAACTCACAGAATATAGCCTGGCTAATAAAATTTTTGCTGGCGAAATTCTTACTGTCAGTAATCCATAAACAGGTAGCAATCAGGGAATGACATAGCTTTCATGCCTGAATAGAAACCAGGGTTATTAAAAAAATTTTTTTAACGTTTATTTATTTATTTATTTATTTTAACATTTTTATTTATTTTTGAGACAGAGTGAGACAGAGCATGAACGGGGGAGGGTCAGAGAGAGGGAGACACAGAATCTGAAACAGGCTCCAGGCTCTGAGCCGTCAGCACAGAGCCTGACGCGGGGCTCGAACTCACGGACCGAGAGATCATGACCTGAGCCAAAGTCGGCCGCTCAACCGACTGAGCCACCCAGGTGCCCCGAAACCAGGGTTATTAGATTGCTGTCTAGGCTCCTCACAATCTACTGTGAGCAACTTTTAGATTTTCTGATGGACATCAGATGATATAGATGTATAATTGGAATGTTTCCACTCTAGTGAAGATGTGACATAGTAACTTGCTAAATAAACTCAGATTTACTCCCCAAATTCTCCAGTGTAAATCTTTTCTTGGATGACATGTAAAGCAATATTTTGTTAATTTTATTTCCTTAAGGTTGAAGATATTGTCAATAGTCTGACTTTATTTATTTATTTAAGTGTATTTATTTTTGAGAGAGAGAGTGTGTGCACATGAGTGGGGGAGAGGCAAAGAGAGCGAGGAGAGAGAACCACAAGCAGGCTCTGCACTGTCTGCACAGAGCCCGCAGCAGGGCTCAAACGCACAAACCATGAGATCATGACCTGAGCTGAAATGAAGAGACAGAAGACACTTCACCAACTGAACCAGCCAGGCATTTCTCAATATTCTGACCCTCAATATTCTCTATTTACAAGACAAATAACTTGCCACTGTTAGGAAGAAAACCTTTTTTTTTTTTTTAATTTTTATTTAAATTCCAGTGAAAAAAATCTTTACAAAAAAATCACAATAGATCTTGTTCCTTGTCTGCTCTCTTTTACAGTGATAAAAGGACTAAGCACAATTGTGTACCAATAACTTAGCTGCCTTACACACCCATATTGACATGTGCTTCTGTCTAGAAACCTTGGAACCTTTTGAACTTGCTTCTGAAAACTGCCTGGACAGAATTAATTCATTGGCAGAGAAAAACCAAATGTTACACTTGTTTGGGCATCTAAGTGAATTACAAAGGTTTTGCTCGCTACTTTAATACCATTTCAAACTGGGCATCGGTTGAATACTTTAGACACATGCAATCTTTACTATGAGATGTGTCAGGAATCATGGCAGAGTACCTATTACTCTAAAGAATAGAACCAAATATGGAGCCAAGATAGCCTTTAATGTTTATCTCTCCCCAGGAGACAGCCAGATGGCTGTATAATACTTTCACTAGGCACTGCTGCTGAATATCAACTGTTTAGATTTCCAGTTTGGGTTGAATATTAATCCCTTGCCTCAAAATAAAAAATTCTCTGTATAATTATACTCATAAAATAATCCTCAGCTCTACTTATGACTAAAGGGTACCTAGAGACTCTCTTGACGTTATTTTTGCCAAGGTCAAGGAATTCTGAAGAGAATAATACAACAGTCACAGGAAAATTTAAATATGTATATACATACAGACAGATAAAATTATATTTTAAACTAACATATTCTAAATGTAAACTTTGCTTTGCTGGAGATATTTTCATGCACTGGAGTACAACCCAGTTTAATTGTGTTTTGCTGATTTAATAATAAATTAAGTTAATGAAAAAGTCCTCAAGATCATATAAAATCCCAGAAGTACTCATCTGAAACCAAAGTAAATCTATTGAAAGAAAATGCTGGTGCTTTGCTTCAATACAGAAATTTCTCTAAATGCATTTGTATTCGGGGGTCTCAGAAGAAAACAAAGTAAAGTCAATGAGAGTAGGGGATGGTTAAGAAAAGCAAAGCCAAGACTTCAAAACAGTGAGTAATTATTTTATTGATGCTGATTAGATAGCGGTCCCTCTGTATCATGGACGAACAGGTTTATTTCCATTTATTTTCCAATTACCTCCTCTTTTAACCATTTACTCACATCTGCCTCAACTACTCTTAGGACTTTCTGTCACATAGTCACCAATGGCCTCTCTATTACTAAATCAAGTATCTTCAGTTTGTAATTTTTTTCTCAGCATTGCCTGTGCTGTATGCAATCTACTTCTCTAGAAGGTGTCTCCTTTGGAATGCATAGCCCTATACTCTCTTGACAAATACTATTTTGTTATTCCTTCTATTTCACTGCAAATTCTTTGCCACTTTCTAGATCCCTTTCTCCACCTACATACACCAGACACTTCTGCCTCACAATTTCCTTAATTCTAGCAGTGCTTAGTAGAGAAAATTCTCATCTGCCACTCTAATTATATTCCCAACATTTCCAATACTGTATATTCAAATCTATTCCTATTTGCCCCTATTGGGGGGGGGGGGAAGGTTTCCGTTAAATTTTCCTTGGTCATCCTCCTTGAAAGTACTTACTAATTTTGACTCATTATTCTCATTCTCCTTAATACTTATTTAATCACAAGACCCTGTCAAGTTTTATAAAAAATATACACCTCTCAGATCTATTCTATGCTCTCCATGCCCGCTGGAATAATCTGACTCTGGATAATTTGCTAGAACCTAAGTGTTAAGTGTCTTTCTAGCTAGATTTCTAATGTCAGTCTCCCTTGCAACCACACTTTGTTAGGAAAACAATTCTCTGTGAATATTTGCACATTTCTGCATGATCTGGGCTCTCTGAGCAGAGTACTGACATCCTGAGTGAAAGGAGGTTGAATGGTAAACAAGTTTTGGAAATTGAAGGCCATGAATTCCTCTAGAAAGACTTAAAGACCTATCTCCCCAAACCGTTTCCTTACATTCTAAAGATAACAAAACCCAGAGATGCCTTTTTTTCCTCTTCCTCAAAGAACGTTGCTTGCTTCTAGGGAGATGGTACCCTGCCCCTCTCTGGAGAGGCTTTGTTTATAATATGGCATTACAGAATAAAAGTCTCTTCCTCCTTCTCTTCCTCTCCCCCACCTCTCTCTCTGCCTTCTTATAAAGTGCCAAGCCTCAGAATTTGGGGATTCCTTCCTTGAAGTGCCAACCACACTGTATGCACAAGGGACATCAAATCCTCACTGCACTTTGCATGGAGCAGTGGGGTGGGTGTGGCACTGCTAAGATTCTGAGAGTCAATAGCCCATCTTCTGATCAATAGATCTCAGGCTTCCTGATATAACTGATTAAACTTACACTCTTGAACACCACAAAATGAATGCTGTTTAAACACTAATTGTAGCCAATTATTTCACTGCACAAAATTTTGAGGATAAACATAAATTACTTTTTTTTTTTTTTAACTACTAGGCTCTGAAAATCCTCATTGTTAACCAACATGATCATATACTACGGTTAAAATTCTCTGTTTCACAAATTAATCACATTTATTACTGCTTCCAAAAAATATTGAACTTTTTCTTTAATAAGTGGTACTGTAATAATAAGAAAAGTTTTATGGGGAAAAAAAAAGATAAAATTCGATCTATAACTCATATGATAGGCCAGGATAAAGGGATGAGAATGAAACATACATAATGAAACCATAAATCTATTAAAAGAAAATATGGGTGACTTTCTATACAACGTTGGAATTGGCAAAACTTAGCCAACTGTGACACAAAATACAGAAGCATTAAATTAAAAACAAAACAAAAAAGGATGCAAAGACACTTAAACAAAATAAAAAGAAAAATCAAAAACTGCATATAAATTTGGTAACTTATATCAGAAAGGCCTAATATCCTTAATATATAAATAAGCTTCTGAAAATAAAGAAAAATAAATACACAAACTTACAGGACAAAATTAGAGAAATGAACAGGAAAAACAAATGAAACCCCTCTTAATATAAAATGATACCCAATCTCCATTTTCTGAAGAAATCCAATCATCTTTCGTATTGTTGTTCCCTGTAATTAACGTTGAAATATGGTCAGTCCTCATACTCTTTTTTCTCAAGTAGAAGAATCAACACCTTTCAGATAAAATGAGGTTAAAAAAGAAAAAAGAAAAAGAACACTGTTCTAAGAGGGTAGATTTCACATTAAGTGTTCTTACCACAATAAAATTTAAAAGAAAAGAACATGGTTCTAACTTAAGAGTTTCAGAGTTACTGTTCTCTTGTTTTTTGTGTTTAAAAAAAAAAAATGTTTACTTATTTTTGAGACAGACAGAGACAGAATGCGAGTGGGTTAGCCACAGAGAGAGAGGGAGACACAGAATCCGAAGCAGGCTTCAGGCTCCGAGCTGTCAGCACAGAGCCCGTCGCGGGGCTCAAACTCACGAGCTATGAGATCATGACCTGATCCGAAGTCGGTTGCTCAACTGACTGAGCCATCCAGGCACCCTCTTGTTTTTTGTGTTTAGTAATGGGTCTGTAATCCTTGTGTTCATGTTTAGGTCACTGCTTAAGATTGTTTTCTCAGTGACAAGCTGAAGGGGGACAAGGCTCTACTTTCTCAGGTGACAGTAAGCATGGGGGTCCATGTACTGTTCATTTACTGTGTTCATCATGATTGTCCTGTCAACAGGTAGTGGACTTGTTATTTGCTAAAAACAATGATTTTACTCTTTAATTTTACAATTTTCATTTGATGTTTTTATAGTTTTCATTTCTCTGTTGAAATTTCCTAAGACCGAGTTTTTTACTAATTATTTTACATATTTTTCTTTCATTCTTTTAATAAATTCTAATAGCTACTTTGAACTATTTGCTAAGTCAAACAGCTGTGCCATCTTTGATTTCTTTTTTTTTTTTTTTTTTTTTGTTGGGGGGGGAGAACGTAAGTTGCGGAGAGGCGCAGAGGGGAGAGAGAGAGACAAACAGAGAATCTCAAGCAGGCTCCAAGCTCAGTGCAGAGTCTGATGTAGGCTTTGATCCCACGAGCCAAAATCAAGCGTTGATGCCCCAATGACTGAGCCACCCAGATGCCCCAGATTTGATTTTTATTGGCTATTTCTGAGTTCCTTTATATGTCTACTGATTACTGACTGAAAATTCTGACCACTGTGGATAATACATGGTATAGATTGTGATTCAGTGTTAGCAGGAATTTCACTCACAGTGGGTCACTTTGAACTTGAAAAGGCTTGGTTTTATGACTTTCTGAAACTGAATCTGAAAAGTCCCAGGTATTTCCCAAGTCCCTCTAACTTGTTGGGTCAATCTTCAAACTCTGTCTCTCTTATAGATTTTATGAAGGCATTTATTTTTTTATTTATTTGTTTGTTTTAAGGCTTCATTGTGGTAGATCTAATGTAGGCATAGGCCTTCGGTTCCTTCAGGAACAACTCCATTAAAATCCAATGTCTAGGCCTTTAAGAATGAGCACATTCTCTCAATGTGTACACTGTATTCCTTACCTTTTTCTCTCTGGTTTAATACCCTCTTATCATTGCTTGCTTCCTATTATATTCTTTATTTTTCCTCTTCATCATGCTCTTAAAATTAGCCTTTTAATACTTTATCCAACATTTTTCAATGTTCTATACCAGATATTTACCTCCAAACATCTAGTCTATTCTAGTTCCAGAGAAGACCTTGCAATATAATCTTAGCTTCCTAAAAACAGTAGTTCTTACCAATGGATAGATAAGAACTTCACGCAGATGAAGAGCTTTGACAGCACAATGGGCATGCGGAAGAGATAGAGTTAGAAGATTTAAGTGCAACTGGAGTTGAGCAACTTTGAATTAAACAAGTAGACAGAAGTGACACAAAGCAAAACCCCAACTGTATGAGGGCAGAGAGAACTGGAGTCAGGCTGGAATATTGTACCTATGTGAGCAACTACATACAAAAGGACCAGATGTTGTAGTAAAACCAAGAGGAGAGGGAGCCACAAACAGGAATCGTTGTGGCTAAGTATATGAAAATATTTATAATATATATTCTTAATAAAACCAGAAAGACAATCTTGAGTTTCATTCCCTTCAACCATTTTCTTTTGGCATATTTTCCAGAATTATCTTTTCAACAGTAATCTCCTTTCAAAGAGTTGGAATATACCATTCCATATATCCCTACAATTTACAAGTGGTTATAACCTTTTTTGATCTTCATCTTTCCTGATCTGAAGAAAGTTATTTAAACTCTCTGAACTTTGCTTTTCTCTTCTATGAAATAGAAATAATAATAACTTCCTTGGAGGACTATCATGAGAATAAATGAGAACTTATATAAAAAATTTACCACAGTCTAGCATTAAAAAAAAAAACAACAAAACTGTAATAGTGTTTGTCTATATGACAAGGGAGAAGCAGAACTATTGATTTTCTCTGCATGTATATGATGGGCTCTTCTCTAAATCCATGCTAGTCAATTAGGAGCTTCTCTGTGAACCATTACAATTCTGATTACCAATTTCCATTATGTTAGAGTTTCTCCACCAAGCAATTCTCTCATATAAGCTGTTCTACAACTCAACTCAATTTTGATACGATCTATGTGGAGATCCCATAGGTTAAGTGTTCAGCCCTACAAGACTGCTCCTCTTACCCTCCATTTTCAATCACAGATTGAGGTTGTCACCCGTGCTTCTGACCTACTGGTTATATGACCTACCCCCAACTTGGGTTTGATCAAGTTGCTAAAGCAGCTCACAGAAGTCAGAGAAAAATTTTACATACTACATTACTGGTTTGTTATAAAAGGTTATATTTCAGGAACAGTCAGATGGAAGGGATACATAGGGCAAAGCAAGGTATAGGGATAGGCCATGGAGCTTCCATGCCTTCTCTGAGTGTGTCACTCCCCCCAGACTCCACACATTCACCAACCTGAAATCGTTCCAAACCCTATCCTTTTGGGGTTTTATGGAAGCTTTGTTAGATAGGAATGATTAATTAAGTCATTGGCCACAGGTGATTAAACTCAATCTCCTACCTTTTTCCCCTGCTCTGGGGTGGATGGGTAAGTACATGGGACTGAAAATTCTAACCCTCTCATCTCAAGGTTGGTTTCCTGGCAATCAGCTCCCATTAACAGGTAACCTAGGTGCATTCCAAAAGTCACCTCATTATCATAACAAAAGACAACTTTATCATTCTCATCACTTAGGAAATTCCAAAGGATTTAGGAGCTCTATGCCAGAAGCACACAAAGAATAAATAAACATTTCTTATTATAAATCACTTTATCACAACCATCCTTTGAAAGGGTACAGCAAATTAAGGATCCAGGTAAGCCCAAACATTCCCCTGTATTCAGAAGTGTTTAAAGCCAGAGACAAGCCTTTTGTTCTAAAGTTTTCAGAAGCCATTTTATTTTTTTATTTTTTTTTTAAGTTTGTGTATTTTGAGGTCGGAGAGGGGCAGAGAGAGGGGGAGAGAGAAAATCTCAGTCAGGCTCCAGACTGTCAGTACAGAGCCCAAAGTGGGGCTCAATCTCACAAACCCATGAGATCATGACCTGATCCAAAATCAAGAACCGGGTCTTAACCCACTGAACTATCCAGGCACCCCTCAAAAGCCATTTTAAAAGGTTCATCAGGGACGTGCTTTTAACAGTCTACAAAGTGACTTGATTGTCTCAATGTATTACTCCAATGTTCATGCCTTTTTTCCCTTCTGTTATCAACTTCCCCTACTTCACTCTTTTAGTTATAATTAATCACACATGAGTCCATTTATCAAATGGTCCTGTTTCTCAAGCTCTTTCAGTTGGAGCTCCATTTGCCTGTACGAAAATTAATGAAAGGAAATCTCACTTAGAATGGAGTTGGGAGGCCAGCAGAGGGAGCTTCCATGCCCAACACTAGGTGTCAATTGCAGAACCCAACAGGAAGAGAGGGACCTTGCAAGTAGATACTACTTCATTGTCACAACAGAAGGAAAGAAGATTTTTTTCCCTCCCCTGGCAAATAGCGCCACCAATAAGAGACAGTCACAGCTCGGCCAATGAGAAGCCACTATTTTTTGAACTTTCTATTTACTCCAACAGACTTTTAGTTTTAACAGTCTCTCTCAACTCCACCCTTCTCTTTATAAAAAAGCATTCCTCAGGGCACCTCGGTGGCTCAGTCAGTTAAGCCTGACTTTGGCCCAGGTCATGATCTCACAGTTCCTGACTTTGAGCCCTGCATCGGGCTCTGTGCTGATGGCTCAGAGCCTGGAGCCTGCTTCAGATTCTGTGTCTCCCTCTCTCTCTGCCCCTCCTCCACTCATGCTCTGTCTCTCTCTCCTTCAAAAATAAACGTTAAAAAAAAAAAAAAAAAAAAAGCATTCCTCTCCTTTGCTCTCCAAACTTACTTATGGTTTTGCCACAGCTTCCTTGCTCTGGCTTGCAATTCTCTACTATTATGAATAAACCTGATAGAGTAGGCAGTTAGCTAGATATGAGCAGGAAACAAATGCTTTCAGATTGACAAAACGGCAGAGGCCAAGTTCCAAACAGCTAGGGCAGACCCCAGAGATATGCATGTGTTCTTCTCTATGACCACTGCCCTACAGTAACGTACAGCTTCATTCTAAAACATATACATTGTGGTTTTAAACCGCCCTGCTCCCGCAGAAAATGGCTGCCATGACAGTTCTGACAAAGACCGTATAGGGCCAAAAACTCCCTCTTCCAACTAGTAGGAGGAATCCCTTAGATGATTGGCTGCAAGCTTAGGCAGAAATCACCCTAGCTATGACCCATAATCTCTCCAAACATAAAAAGGAAAGACAAGTCTGAGCCCTGGTGCAGCTGCCATCTCTGCGTCTGCCAGCTCTCCCACCTGGGTGGTGTACTTCCGCTTACACTACAATTAAATCCTTGCTTCCTTAAGAGCCTGACTCTGAATTCTTTCTTGCCCAAACTCAAAAACCAAGGCCACAGAATGGAACTCACCATTGACAAACTCATTTCTGCTAGTAAAATAACTAGCAATTTTATTTTTAAGGTTAATAGCTTGGGGTAAAGCTCAACTGAAAAATTTTCTAACTTACCTCTGCTTTTTGAATTGTGCTGAAAGAAATAACCATGCACCTGAATTTTTAGCCCATTTACTATCAATTTCAAGTTCTGATAGCCCCTTAGGTACAAGTTCCACCATTTCCAGATTACATTGGAAAGTTTTACTATCAGTAACTGAGTCCAAAACCTTTGTTAGGCAACTATGCAGCATCAATGGATCATTTTAATCTTCTTTACATATTCATCATTTTTATTTCTAAATAATGATTTAGTCATATTTTTAGTTAACGATGATTTCGGTGGTCTTTCAATGAATCCCACTTAAAAAAAAAAAAAGTTTATTTTTGAGAGGGAAAGAGTGAGTGCAAGTGCATGAGCAGGGGAAGGGCAGAAAGCAAGAGGGAGCAAGAGGATCCCAAGCAGGCTCCACACTCAGTGCAGAGCCTGACTCAGGGTTCCATCCCATGAACCATGAGATCATAACCTGAGTCAAAATCAAAAGCTGGACCCCTAACTGACTGAGCCACTCAGGTGTGCCCAGTGAATCCCATTTTTGAAATCAAATGTGCTAATGAGACAGTACTCAATTGCTAAAGAAGACTTCACATGACAATGCTTACAAATCTATAAGTTTACTTTTTTAATTGACAGATTATAAGGACAGCAGAATACAGCAGCATTATTAAAATAAGAATATGCATCACAGTCAACAGCTGTCTGACAGCAATGAATCTAGAGAGGCCAAGGTCCAAACTAAAAGTGTGAGATCCAGCTGCTTTCCTTTGCAAAGATTTTTCTGGATGCACTTTCTCTCTTAGAACAGGAATCACTGGTGTGTATAGAGAGTAGCTCAGAACCAGGAAGCCCATAGGGAGCCTCAGCCAGGGTTTCTTATCTCCTGCTGGTCCTGTAGGCACAGATTATTGTATGACCAGCTTCAATGACACAGCCTTCAAGGTGTCTCACTGAGACCAGCTGCCAAGTAACCAATCTCACTGTTATCAATAAATAATACTATCAAGCTGACATAAATGTCTCTAAGACCCTCAGACCCATGATCGTAAAGCAAAATTGTTAATCAGTATGGCTTATGCTTTGACCAGGTATCAGTGCCTGGTGCATTCTCATTTCAGCAAAACATCTGAGGCTAATTTTAATCCCGCTAAGATAAACCATCGCAGCCCAACCGTCATACTCAGGGCTTCTAATATCTCGATCTAACAGTCATTAACTCTAAGCTATTACATTATCCTGCATTCTTGGCATAAGAGTTATAGTGAGAAACTCAACTGACAACAAGCTATATTCCATACTAATAATTTAGATATTTGTACATACAAATTTTTTTAAATGTTCTCTTTACCCTAAGACACCCATTTCTTATTGTGTGGGTGTTTGTCATGTCAGTCATTGTAAAACTACAGAGACTCTTTCCATTTGCACTTTATCATCAATAAAGCATGGCCTATTCTGTTCTAAACTTGCAGGGTGCTGTACTTTTGGGAGTCCCATTTTCTGTCCTTTAGATCTATAGTTGTTTGGCATTTGCTCTCTCTCTCCACTTCTTTGCCTGAAATATTTACTATAAAACCCTGATGACACATACAAACTTATAAAATTTACTAAAAAAAGATCTACTTTCCTGAATATTTCTATTTCTAATGCTTCCCCCATAACAAGGAATATAGTTTCTTCAATCCTTATGTTTTTTGTCTCCAACAAATGTGAAGCCTGCCTATTCATTATCAGGTAGATTTAAAAAGCATTTTAAACATTTTAAAAACTGAATGACACAGATAATTTTCAGCACACGGTCTCATTAAAAAAAAGAAAAAAAAAATTAAGAGTTAATTTCAGCTTACTCTTCCATGAATTTATCTCTGTTCTGATCTGTATTATTTACCTATCCCTGACCTAGTACTGTTGGCAACTAAACCAGGAAATCTAATCATCCAGACTTGAGTTATGTCAATGCTTCTGTATTTGCCACACTCAAACTATAGGAGATGGTTATCTACTATTGGGAAAGACATATTAAAAAAAAAAAAAAAAGGATGGAAAAGACCATGCTGGGCAGCAAAAAGCAGTTACTATGGCTCTCTATATAATATCGTGAAATTGTAGTAGAAAGGATGTAGGAGTAGCAAATGAGACATGTTCACAGCAGGAAGCTGCTCAAATAAGGTTGTTTTTTTTTTTTTTTAATCCCCTAAGTACTAGGATGAAGCAGTAATTTTCTAGATTTGACTTAATCTACCTCTGAATTCATTTCCAAAGGAATAATGTCATTTAATCTTATTACTCAAGAAATCAAAAATTCTAAAATAAAAATTCAACTTCTTCGTTAAACTGAAAGAATGGCACCAGTCATGCCCTGAATCACAGATACTGTGTCCTACTCAGCCATCTTTAATTCCTTACTAAGGAAAGGATTCTGGGGTGGGGATGGGAGGGTGGAGGCGATGCAGGAAGAAAATGGAATGTCTTAGTTCGTTATCCAAAAATACACTTTCATTTACCTGTACCAACTTTTCTCACTACTCGTTGAAGCAGCTGACATGAATTTAAACATGTTAAAGCTATTAAATAACATGGTCTATAATGAGTCTTGTTTAAAAAGGTGAGTACTTATATTGTCATGAGGGCGTCAAACAAAGAGAGAAAGCAAGAAAACAGTGTAAGTTTTATAGCAAGATTTATAATCTATTGGTACCTTGCATAGAGATATGTATTTTATGATAGCTTTACTAATATTAGAGCTCTACTCATAGTTTTACAATGCTGACTTCACAATATAGGATAAGTTTGATTTGCGTCCAAATTATTATTTCCAATTTATCCCTGGCTAGTCATGAGACTAAAAACTGCCTACAAAATATCACTCATTGATAGGTTGCTTTTCCATTTTTTATGAAGTATTTATGTTGAGGGAACGTGAGAAAGACTTGGTGGTTTATGCTGCTTCAAATCCTTTGGCCTCTTAAGGAAAACACATATTTTACAGTAAACTTTTTAAAATAAACATAATGAAAATCTATTCATTATTCATTTAAGAATGCAAACTACTGAAGTTCATATTCACTTCCAATGGCCAACATGTGTAGGAAACCCACTATGTAAGTTTATGTATGATTTTAAGGTTTATGTACACTTACATATGTAAATATAAACATGAGAAATATATACACAGACATAAGACAATTTGTATGTATAGTCTCACCAAATTCTTATGTATGACTAATAAAGACTATTTCTTGCATAATATTCTTCAATATTTTATATTATAAACTTTACACAATATTTAATATTACATTTTAAAGACAGAGAACACAGATAACATGCTCAATATGTAGACTTTTGGCAAGAAAGTGAATTGCAGCTAAATATTATATAATATGTTGTTTTTGTCTCACGATTGCCTGTCATCCCTGCATTCATTAGAAACATTCTCTGAAGGAAACTGAGGAGCCAGAAACTCAAATAAGGTAGAATAAGAAAAGCTACTGTATAAAACTCAGTAAACACATTTAGGCATTTTTGACCCTTATCGTATGTTAACCTTGTAAATACGAATTTGCCATTATAAAATACATTATAACAATTTTAAAATAATTTAGAATTTTATTAATTTAAAAAACTCTTCCAGTTCATTCACATTCAAATGAATCATTATCATTATCGGAAAATATTTACTAAAATGTATAATCTACAAAAAGGTTAAAAAAATTTTTTTTGTATACAAACACAGAAAAAAATTCCATTCCTTATTGATTTTCTTCACTTTCTGTCCTTGTGCTTTTACTTGTTTTGCCCTTCCGGTTCGAAGAACCTAACTTGTCTGTTATGGGGTGGGCTGTGTCCCCCCCCCCCCCCAATTCATATGCTGAAGTTCCAACTTTAGTACCTCAGAATGTAACCATATTAGGAGATAAGGTCTTTAAAGAGTTAATTAAAATGAAGCCATATGGTGGCATCCTAATCAAATAAGACTGATGAGGGAGCATAAGGCAAGGGGGTGCCAAGCACAAGTACATCCAGCCCCACCCCCACCCCAAGTGGGGTATGTGTGACATTCCTCAGGCACTCTTGGCTGCCCAAGAACAGAAGTAAGTACAAAACAAATGTTTAAACTGATAGCGTCTCCATCAGTCTACAAATATCTTAGTAATACTACGAGAAAAGGGCAATCTTATAAATAGCCTAATCTCCAGGAACTCCCAACTGTCTCAAGGATAATGCTTTGCTAGAGGGAAAAACAACCTTACCCTGATAATAGCTAGGCCTCCAGTAATCTTTAAGTCTTCCTTAGCATGTGGAAATCCCTTTAAGAAATTTCCTCTTGACTTCACCTCCCCCAACTCCATACTGTATAAGCAGTCACTCTTCCTAACCCCAGTGCAGCTCTTTCTGCTCAAGGGTTCTGTCCCCATGCTTTAATAACAATCACCTTTTTGCACCAAAGACATCTTCAAGAATTCTTGGTCATCAGCTCTGAAACCCACCATCATTCCAAAATCTCATCACTAACGTTCTTAGAAGAATAGGAGATCCTAGTTATGTGCACACTCAGAGGAAACCCCATCTGAAGACACAGCCAGAAGGCCTTCTGTAAGCCAAGGACAGTGAACTCAAGATAAAATAAAAGCTGCTGACACCTTGATCTTGTCCTTCTAGCCTCCAGGACTGAGAAAATAAATTCATTGTTGAAGTGATCCATTGTATACTATTTTGTCATGGTTTCCCTAGCAAACTAATATACAAGCTTTCCCCCATCTCAGCATGTCCAACCTCTATCTGCTACAGTAAGCAATTAGACAGACTTGAGCAGATGGGGAATCACCAGGGACCTCCCACTACTCACCCACAGATGTCAGGTCTGCCTAACACCAATCCCTTTTTCAGTTCAGCACAATTTACTAAGTGGAAGGTACAGGCCACTGGGACTACCCCACCTTTGGAGCATGCACACTTAAGGAAAACCTTGTTAGCTAGTGACCCCAAGACTATTATACTATCAATATACTATCATTTGCACTGTGATTTGGGCTCTGTGGGTTTCACTTAGGCACTCTTGGAAAGATGGCAGACACAAATACATTGAAAAGGTTTAAGGGGAGGAAACCAGGGCGGATCCAGAGGGTGGTGTGATAATGACAAAGATGGGAAGGAGGAGACGAAATTGAACCCCCATAAAAAATGCAAACTCAGCAGTTGCTACCCACCATAGGGTCAGCTGGCTCCCACGTCTCTGAAGTGTACTTTTGCTTTGTTAAGTAAAACGTTTGCTGCTTTAACTTTCCATCAAATGTCTCAGTTGAATTCTTTCCTGACAGAAGAACCGAGGAATTTTATAATCTACTATCCATTAACATAGCCAGAAAGAGCCTGTTGACAGGCTACCTGTTCCTCCATCTTCTTTCTTCCCTTCCTCCCATATTTCCTGAGAATAGTAACTCCAACTTCTTTTCACTTTAATTTCTGCTGATAAACATGTATCTTTGAAAACAGGTCTATTTAGCAATCCATCAAAATGCTTCAAACTTTCTTGATCCATCACATCATGCCAAATGAGCAAATGGAGATATGTGCAGGTAGTATGATAGGAGAAGATAGGATTCAGTAGGCAGAGAAGGAAAGATAGGACCTGAGGACCCTGGGTGGGGAAAAACACCTATTTTGAACAATGCTGGGAGGGTTGACCACAGCAAGCCCCTCAGGCATAAGGTTCCTCTTAAGAATGTAACAGTCCTCACCTACTCCTCCTCAGGTTTCCCTTGGGAATTTGACAAAAGACAGAAGTATGGCCATAGACCACCCCCTCTTACAATGCAAACATGCCAATCAGGAATGGACAACCAAGCACCTAGGGGTATCAAGCTAATAAAGGTAGGACCTGAGAAGGAAAGAGAGGGAAGGGATGGGGGAGGGGTGACCATAACCTTATAAAACAAGGACCTTTGCCTACTGTCAGTGGGCTTTCACTTTCTTTTCTTTTTATTAATTTTTTTCATGTTTATTTATTTTTTGAGAGAGAGACAGAGTGTGAGTGGGGGAGGGTAGAGAGAGGGGGACACAGAATCCGAAGCAGGCTCCAGGCTCTGAGCTGTCAGCACAGAGCCTGAAGAATGCTCGAACTCACCAGCCGTGAGACCATGACGTGAGTCCAAGTTGAACGTTTAACCAAATGAGCCACCCAAGTGCCCTGGGTATTCACTTTTGAATGCCCCTTCTCTGTAAAGAGAGCTTTCCTACTACTCTTACTTTCTAATCTTATACTCTAATAAACATTTGCCTGCTGCTTATTCTGTGTCCACCTCTTCATTCCTCGAAGTGGACAACAAATCCCAGGTATTGTGGTGTTACAGCAAATGCTCGGCGCTCAGGGAGAGACAAGCCACACGCACTTGGTGAATCAGAAAAGACTGTTTACTATGCACTGGTGCCAGCCCGGCAGAGTTACCTCCAAAGGCTGAGCCCCAAATCCTGGCATCAGCCTCCTTTTGTGGCTGGGATGGTAGGCGGTTCAGAGACAAAACAAAAAGGGGAGGGGGCACTTATCAGCGATGCTACCCTGGCAGTTGGTGGATGCAGGAGGCAACCAAGATTACGGAAACCGAAAGTATGCGAGGGGAGTATCCAGCCTCAGGCAACTGGCTGGCCCCTTTTATCTAGTTTTTACTAGCTTTCTTCTCATTGGTAAAGAATCCTGCAAAGGTAGCATGAGTGGACAGCGGAGTCAAAGGAAGAGTTTTTGGAAATAAAAGACATGATTGACAGAGGTCAAAGAGATAAGGCATAGTTGTAGTTTCTGCTGAATGACTTCAATGTTAGTAGGTCACATGAGTATTTGCTATCAGTAGAAGGGAAGGATGGGAACTTGAGCAAGTTTTGAAGACACACTCCTTAAACAAAGTAGCAGATAATTCAAAGTACTGTTGAGCACAAATGAAGACAAACAGATTTTGTTAGTGTGTGAGCCAGACTAATGGCGTCTTGGACAAGTCCGCCATGAAGCCCTTTCTGTGAAATGAAAGTTCTTAAGCACAACCCCCACTCCACATTCTTTCCTTTTGTTTAATCATGCTCTTAAGTACAACCCTTGGGGCTTAATGTCCTTGATCTGCCTTGGAGATAGGACTATGACACAGACCTATTTTTTTAACCACTCTCCCCTTGGGTGACCCCTAGCATGTACACCCAGCCTCTAGGGCTATAAAAGCAGGTCTTCAGGGAGGTGGCGTTGGTGAGATCTACTCATCTTGCAACCATCCAACACATGCCTCTGTCTGTAAGAACCCATAGGGAAACCATTTCTGGCCAAGCTGGATTGGTAGGCGTGGTTCTTTGGTCCTAAAGCTCCTTTGGCTTTTGGAGGTCATTTTGCATACACCTGCATTTCAGAGGACAGTGAGTCATGTTTGAAAGTACATGGTACTGAGAGGAATAATCAAATAACATTCCTTAATCACTTCCTATAATAAATTTATAAAATTAGCCATTTGTTTTCATAGAAAACATTAACACCTCTCTCCGGAGAAAAGACAAAACTGTGGTCAGTTTGAAGGATTATGGCAAACCAGATATTCAGAACCTGAAATCCTGGCTTCAGGAAAAGCCCTCCAATGTATTTCTTGCAACCGTGGGCTTGAGCAGCTTAAAGAGGCCCAGGTGCTCACTTAGGAGAGAAAGGAAAAAGGCACACAGTTCTTGGGAGGGAATACAAGGATGGAACACAACTTTTTGAAGAACTGTCTCCATTGTAGGTTACATAAAAAAAAATATGATCTCAACTTGGAATTTCACTTGATCCCAGCAGCTTCAGAATCTGAGCAGTAAATAATTTAAATAACAAGACAGGCGAAAAGTCAGAAGGGATTTAAACCTCATCAGTATTGAGGCTTAATTCTATAATTATCTCTTGCCCTTTCTGGGGTAGGAAGTGATTGGCTTTAGGGAAATAAAGCAAGTAGCAGAAGTCTAAGCAGGCTGCAGCACTCCACCCACAAAAAGGATTTGAATGGCAGCCCCACCCCCATCAGCCAAGGTCAGTCTCATTGTCATAACAAACAAATGAGGTCCAATAAGATGTGACATGAGTCAAAAGTCACAGAATACTGCAAGGCATGTGCTTACAAAAATTATTTTTTTATTTTAAAACTGCTGTCCTCATTTACACATGCTTCTTTGAGTGGGAAAAAGAAATGGAATTAGGTAGTGGTTCTCAAAGCAGGATTTAAAAACCCTCAAGGCTCCCAAGTTCTCTCAGGATTCTGCAACTTTCTTTTCTAAATTCCTATCCAAGTGACGCTGGGTTAGATTTATTATACCACAAATATGTGACAAATCCTGACACACTGCACGCAGAAGCATATATTAGCATTCAACTATCTCTTAAAAATTTGGCTTTCAAGAGGCTTGCACACATGTAAACAAGGGCATTCTCCTATTTTTGTTTTTGTTATGTTATGGAAAACATAGGTCTTTTGCCAAAATATGCCATTGAGGTTAACATATAATAATTGTATGATTTTAATGTAAATTAGTAAATAGATTTTTTTAATTCTAGACATTAATTTCCGCTATGATAGATATCAATAGATACAATTTACATAAACAAGAATCCTTTGAAATCCTTGATAGTTTTTAAAAGTGTAAAGACCAAAATGTTTGAGAAACTCCAAGCTATTTCTCTGTGAATCACACATGTCCTCAGTCTGTATTATCCATGTGGAAATGTTAATCTGGGTTTGCCCATGAGAGCCTACTATGCATGTGAACATTATCCATCACAAACATCATGACACTTTTCTATACTGGTGGGCTCTAATGAGAAAACTACAAGAAGTCTGCCCCTGCCAAACCCTTAAAGAAAACAATTTCATTTTAGTTCATATCTTTGTGTTATTTGGGCATACTTATCATCCAAAAAGGAATAAAAATTCTTCTGGGAGAAGATATAATGACTTACTTTAATAGCCATATTGCTTCCCTCGTCTTTTTTCCCACTGAGAATAATGCTTGATATAGAAGAAACCACCAAGAATTATTTGTTAATTAAAAAAAAAAATCAACACCATATTGTGAAAGTACAATAGAAGCTATTTAGAGAATATAAACTTGGTAGCCAGAGAAAAAGAACCAAAGCTCAAAGGTTATATAATTATAAAAAGATTAAGGGGGATATCTGTTTATCTATCCATCTAGATAGATGGATAGATAGATATGTGTGTGTGTGTGTATGTGTGTGTATACATATATATGTATATATATCCTACTCTATGTGTATATATATCTTTAAATAGATAGATACCTCCTAGTAGTGAGAAAGACATGAGTAATGGGAAAATTGACAACTGAAAATATTTAGTTGCTGAGATACAGAAATAATGTTAACCCACATCTTTGTTTTCACCAATGAACAGCATTATATATCCTTTAGAACATACAGAACCCATCAAGTAACCACTGGTTATATGTAGTATCAGATTTAAATTTTCGTTTAGAGTAGTGGGATATACATTAGCAAATGCATTACTTTCCAATGTTTTATAGATTTTTTTCAAAAAAACTTCAACTTGGTGTTAAGGTTTTTCATCACAATATTATATTCACTAATGTCACAGGAGAAAAGCAGAGACCAAAAGACACTGTCAAAAAGTCTAACTCTGTTATATCCATCCATCCATCCATCCCTCCCTCCCTCCCTCCCTCCCTTCCTCCCCAGGAAAATCTAGCCTTTATCTTGACCTCTACTTCTTCATTAATAAATTGGCCACTGTTAATCTTCAGACATAAACGTACAGCCCCACTGGCCTTTTATTTTGAAGCTTACAAATGGTTTCTCAAAAAAATTTAGACAGCTTTCAATAAATCAAAACAAGATTACAGACGTGAAACTACACTATTAGCAGCTTTTCAAAAACAAAGTTCTGAAGCAAAGCAGACCATGAATGCCTCAAGAAAGAGCACTTCCCTGGTGTGTTTATGGAACATATGCCATGGAAAACTTCATTGGCAGCCTTCTTATGAGGGAAATAAATTGGCTAAAAAATTCCTCTGAGGAGTAATTATTTTCTATCATCTCTGATTCAAACTGACTCTTTGAAGTGAAAGTCTTAGGAAGATATTTTTCTTTCTTTTTAAATTTTTTAAATATTTATTTATTTTTAAGACACAGAGAGAGAGACAGAGTGCAAGGGGCGGGGGGAGGGGCAGAGAGAGGGGGGAGACACAGAATCCAAAGGAGGCTCCAGGCATTGAGCTGTCAGCACAGAGGCTGATGTGGGGCTTGAACTCATGAACCGCGAGATCATGACCTGAGCTGAAGTTAGATGCTTAACGGACTGAGCCACACAGGAGCCCAGAAGATATTTCCTTTATTACCTTTGTTCTCTGACTCTAATATGTGAATCTGTAATTGTGTGGTAATTAGGTGAATTCTTCGTGATTAAAAAAAGCTACAAGTTGTTCTCACATGTGTCTAAGTATCCCTTCCCACATATACATACAACACCTTGTAGCCTCTGGCACAAATTTCCTCTTGGCCTGTAATCATAATAACCACCATCTATACAACCATATACTACCCAAGTTAAATATTAACATCAGCAACAGTTTATATAGAACTGACCTGTCTGTGTATATCAATTCTCAAAATAAGAATCAAACATTCCTGTATCTGTAAAGGTTTATTGTCAACAATAATTTCATGTGTTTTTAAGATTGCTAAATCTAAAAACTGTTCATTTAATTTTGGTTCACAATTCATTAGTAATTAAATGGAACAATTTCAAAGACTGTAATGAAGAAATCTATCAATATGGCAATAAGTGACTTTGTCATGATGTTTACGTATGCTTCAAGTACTTTCTAAGTGTATCTATAGAGGCAAAATGCTACTTATCTGTCATCAGTCTATCTGTTGAAAACAGATTCAAATACTTTTTTCTTTTACTGCCAGAGGATTTATCAGGAAAGGAAGTTTAAGGTACAACATTGTGATATTAAATTGTATTTCATCTTCACTGCTTTAAACATCTTGAAGAAATGTTATTTTGTTTCATTGTATTTTTGTATTTTTCTCCCTCCAAGAAATTAACCAGATTTTTTGTGGAGTGGAAAATAGAAGCTTGTGAAGACAGCCTTCTTGTAAGAGCTTAAACTCATGATATGCATTAAAAGCTTCTAGCTGTCAAAAAAGTTTAAAGTCACTGGAAGTTTAGATAGGTCACTGGTGCTCAAAATGTGTCTGAGCATCCCTGGAGGTCCCTGAGACTCTTGTAGAAGTCCACGAGGTCAGAATAATTTCTTATTTCTAACTACATGACAGGTGATATTATTATGTTGACAGCTAATACAATGTGTGCTCCCATATTCTTATACTCTAATATTTTCTCTTTTAGTTTCTAATAGGATAAATATCAATGGGATAGGACCCACACAAACAAAGGCTTTTGGGATCCTCAATAATTTCTAGAAAAATCAAGAGAAAAAAAATTTCATAAATGGAATCTGGAAGGGAAGGGATAAAAGCAGAGAGTGACTTTTGGGGATGGAGATGGGTCAGGGTGAGAGTATGTAAATAAATTTTCCACAGTTGGGAAGTAGCAGAGATCAGCTGGATCCAATCCCTAGCCAGGTATGGGTGACAGCAGGATCTCAGAAGGCTGAATACTAAGCCCTAAATGACTCTGTCTCTGCCAAGATTTAGCCAGCGTGCTTGGGAAGGTTATAGTTGAATGGCCTGCCCTCATGCAAATAGGTAAGCTTGTGTCTCTAGACTACCAAGGACAAAAATTCTCAATTATATACCAAAGTAAAGAAAGTTTTTCACTCTTTTTTAAGAAAGTTGTGTAGTCATTTGTTTGTCCAGGAACTCCATTTACCTTTAGGAAAACTTCTCTGGTTTGTGTAGTCTTGGCATGAGGAAGGTTCCAAGTGCCTGGATCCTCTTTATAGAGGTCAGATTTCCCCTCTCCTCATACCTTTGGTATAACCAGGAGGTAGGCATGAGACTCAGGCCTGTCAACCACACGGTCTGTCCTGGGACTGTAAATCCCGATTCAGTTATCACAGGATAGAAAGATGCTGGCAGTAGCAGCCATGATAGATGTCCTCGGGAGCTGTGCTTTCTGCCTCTTCCCTCCTAGGACTCTCTGGATCCCTGTCCATCTTGACTCTGCTGTGCTAGCCCCGTTCCAATAACCTTTCAATAAATCCCTCTTTGTTTAAGTTGGTCAAAAATCTCCCCAGGACATTACACATCTAAGGAGATAACAGACCACCCCCACTAGAATATACACACAAACACAAACCCCCACAACACTGAGACTGATTATCTCTAAGGCTCGTAGAGATGAGGACACAGACCTACACTAAATTTAATTTTAAAAATAATGAAGAAAATGTCATGATCCATTAAACTGAAAAAACAAAACAAAACAAAACAAAACCAGGAAAGGTCCACTAATTTTTAGTAATTTGATGTTGACTGTCAACAACTAGCCACCGACATCAAGTTACACCTTCTGGATTAATTTTCATCTATTTGACAATCCTTATGTGATGTGAACATAAAGATGATGGAGTCTAACACCGTGATATGTAACAGGATCCTCGGAAAAGGAAATCTTGAACAACCACAAAAAGGTGCCATTTAAAATTTGAAATTTGGCATATTTTTTTCTTCCCCTCTCTTCGGAGTGGAGAGAGCAAAGTACCTGAAAAGAGATTTTAAGCGGCACCTATTATGTGAATGCCATACCAAGAGCAAGAACTTATTTTTGGTTTATGTTTTGACACAACCGCCCTTCCGGATATCCTTTGGTATGTTTAGCGGATTTTAGATACATAACAATGGCCAAGTGTCAAGTGGCAGCCCCATATAGTGATTCGGAGGACAAGCTTGAGGGTCACACTGCTGGTAAATGCAGATGCCAGCACGTGCCTGCTCAATGTATGTCACTTTGGGCAGTTTTCTCAACTCTTCAACCCTCAGGTTTTAAATCTGTAGTATGGGGATATAAAGCACCTACCCGACAGGGTTACCGTGAAGATTCAAAGAAAATATACATAGCTAAACAAATTTTAGCTATGGGGGGTTGAGAAAGCTTGGAAAGGACCTTTTTAAGACCCCTAAGTATTCCCTTTGCAATTCAACAATTACTAGGGCCTGTTGATTATTTTGTAATGGGCCTACCTGAAGAATACTGACAGGGAAAGGGAACCAAGATCTCCAAATACAAACTTGCAGACAAAAGAGGAGTCCATCAGGTGATGCAAATGGAAGAATCACATATTTAAAGGGAGACTTCAAGAACCATTAGATTACAAGACACATTTTTTTTTTCTTTTATTCCAGAGCTGAATGATGTTAGCTGAAAAGAATCTGACTGAATACTTATCAGAACCAGGACAAATTATTCAATAAGAAAGCTGACTGAGCAGGAAATTGGTTTTGCATTGAGGTTGGTAACATGCTCGTGAAATTTAGTAAAGACTAAATAAACATGATTTCGTTGCTAAGATGAAGCCATTCTGTTCAAAAAGAATTTTCTGTTGTTTTTATGTGGAGAATGAATTTGAATGTTTCGTGAAAAAGTAATTTCAAAAGAACAAAAGGGAGAGAAAAATGTCCTTGCTGTTGGATAAGGAGTGAATTTTGAAAGTAAAAGCAGGACAAGATAATAGCCTCTAAATTAAAGAAAAACATGTAGATTTTGAAGGCTGGAGTTAAATAATTCTCAAATCCAGTGACTTCTTAAACTAAAGTAAAAGTAGTGTAAAATGTATGCTTTACTATTAAATAATCAAAATAATATTTAGTGATTTAAAGACTAACATAAGTTAATGTTATGTTCACAAATTTTTATCTTTGAACTGCCTTAATAATGGTCTTTGAAAACGAATGAAGACTCCAAATATGCCACTACGAAATGATAGTATGCATTTTAATGTCTTTGGATTTCAATAGAATTTGATAAAATGTAAGAAGGCATTCTAAGGTTTTCAATATTTTTCAATTTGCTTCCAGGAATAAAATTAATGCGCTGATAAATTCAGTACTGAAAGCAATCTTTGTGGAATTCTACTTCCAGACATCATCTAAACAGAACATCTTTTAGCCAGAACAATCAAAAGTATACAGATCTTCCTTGACTTATAATGGGGTCATGTTCCAGTAATCCCACTGTCACTTGAAAATATAAATTGAAAGTGCATTTAATACACCAAGCCTACCCAATATCATAACTTACCCTAGCCAATCTTAAACATGCTCGCAACACTTGCATTAGTCGTCAGTTGGGCAAAATTACCTAAGACGTAGCCTATGTCAGAATACCCTGTTGAGCATCTCCTGTCATTTATTTACTACTATATACTCAGAGTGAACAACAAAACGGTTGTAAGTGCATCATTTGTTTACCCTGGAGATTGTGTGGCTGACTGGGAGCTGTGGCTTGCTGCCACTGCCCAGCATCACAAAAGTACTGTACACATACTGCCAGCCTGGGAAAATATCCAAATTCAAACTTCAAAGTTCTATTTCTATTGGACGTGTGTTCCTTCTGCACCATCGCAGAGATGAAAACTCAAAGTCGAACCACCATAAATTGAAGACCAACTGTATATATACACAACAAAAAAATCAGGTACTTATAAAAAGCACCAAAGGGCAATAAGCACAAAGAGATCAAAAAGAACTAAATTTCAATGACAGTTGCTAAATTGCCTCTGGGCTAGCAGTGATCAGTAGCCATTGTTTGCCCAGTCTGGGTCCAGGTGAGTGGAGGGTTGGATCTGCCACAGGCAGAGGAACTCTGCTGGATTGAAGAGCATCTAGGGGATTTGTTAACAACTGTGGGGCCAATGTAAATAGTTGGCATGAATAAGAGCCCTAGGTGAAGAGCTAGATCTCTTCCAATTCTGCTCTACCGGATGTTTACTGAGTTTGTAGCAGTGTAGGTACCACCAAAGAATTTAGTGTGTTGGCTAGAAAGAAAAGAATTTCCGGTTTCTCCAGTTCTTCAATGTACTGCGGGGGGGGGGGGGGGGGGGGGGGAGTGGTCTCTAATAGACGCAAAGGACAGATAGCCCTTAATAGCTTTTGAAACAGGAAGTAAAAACAAACCACAGCTGTAACACAACTCTAGTTCAGGTTAATTCATGATTGGACTGAGTCAAAAATGTTTACCCACTTATACTAGTCTCCTACAAGAGGGAAGAACACGCCACCTCTGGGTGAAAACACATTGTACTTGGGGTGCTTGGCTGGCTCAGCTGGTTGAGTGTCTGACTCTTGATTGCGGCTCAGGTTGTGATCCCAGGGTAGGGAGATGAAGCCCCATGTTGGGCTCCATGCTGAACTGAAAAAGTCCTGCTTGAGACTTTTTCTCCCTCTCTCTCCTCTACCCTCTGCCCCTCTGCTCCTTTCCCATTCATGTTCTCTCAAATAAATAAATAAATAAATAAATAAACGAACAAACATTTAAAAGGGCAAATTTCTTTAGAAAAAAATGAAATACTATGTACTTTAGTCTTTATGGATTTTTAAAAACAAGATCCAGAAAATGATAAAATGTTATTGAAAGGGCGGGCCTACGCCAGCCGACTCCATCTTGTTCTGTGTCCTTCACCTAGACCACGCCTCCTCCCTTTGAGTGACCTCCCGCTCACCCATTCAAGCTTCCTGATCAAAACACGCCACTTCCCCAGTCAATCGGCTGCCCCTAGACCCCTATAAAACCTTTGTGCTTTTGAAACTCGCTCTCTTTCCCTGATATCTCACCGCTGCGTCGGTGCAGGTAGGGGATTGAGCTCGAGCTAGCTCGAATAAAGGCTCTTTGCTTTTGCATCGGACTCGGCTCCCTAGTGGTCTTCGGGGATCACGAATTCTGGGCATAACAGTTATAAGATAGAAGCAGCCAGAAAGACTAATAATAAAAAGGACAAGGGGGGAAAAATTAGCCCAGTTTCAGAAAGAGTCCAGAATTTGGAATTAAGAGATAAAATTTTTTAATGAATTATTTTAAAGGAATTATAGCAAAAATTAGATAAAATAAGTGTCAAGGAGGAAAAATTCAAAAGAATTGTGGTCTCAAAAAATAATCATTGCATACAAGAGCATAAAAAATATAGCATTGTAAAAATAAGAATTAGAGATACATTAGACCCAACACAGTAAGAAAAAAAAAAAAAAATCGGAGTATTCAAAGAGGAAAAGGAATTACTTGAACCTAACCATAAAGAGAAAGTAATAGTGATCATAATGGCAACGTAGTAGTAGTAAGAGTGAAACAAGCATGAGAGATGTGTGGAAGAATATATAATAATTCTACCATGCTGGTAATTGGAATTTCAGGAAATGAGACAGAAGGAATTCTTAAAGAATGAATGACTGAATTTCTCAATATTGACGAAATATGATCCCACAGAGTTAAGAAGCTAAGGAAATCTCATTTAGAATGAATACAAAGAAAACTACCTCTAGGAAAGTCAGTCCAACTGGGGGAAAGCAAAGGCAAAAGGAAAATCTAAACAAAGTCAAAGAAAGACATATTACATTAGGAAGGCAAGGCTACGAATGAAATCTAATAATTCATCCGAAACAATGGAAGCCAACGGAGAAGGAAATGACATAATTAAGGTAGTGAAAGAAAAATCCTAAAATTCTATATGCAGAGATCAGATACTTCAAAAATGAAAAAGAAATAAAGATATTTTCAAACAAATAATAGATCAGGAAAATGTCGCAGTAGCAAAGTCAACAGAAGCAAACTCAGCAGCAAAGTCAGTCTACAAAAACTAAGAAATAATGTTCTTCAGGCTAAAGGGACTTCATTTCAGATTCAAGCATGGCTCTAAGAAGGAAAGAAAAACAATATAAATGGAAATATGGTTGTAAGTACAAAAGACTATTTTTTCAAAACGTGTAAGAATTATTGACTTTTGAAAGGAAAAACAAATACCATGTATTATGGGTTTAAAATATATGCAAAAGTAAACTATATGACAATAATAACATGAAGGATGGGTAGGAAATAAAAATGTAATAAAGATGCATATTGTTATCTCTAGGGTCATTACTAAAATAGTAAGTACAAATACACAGAAGCTAATGAAGCACATAAAATGAAATAATAAAAATACCTGATATGTCAAAAAGGAGTAACAAAGCAACAAAGAACAGTTGGACACATAACAAGACAAATAGCAAGACGATATACTTGAACCTCATTGCATTAACAGTTACTTTAAAAGTTCATGAGCTAAAGACTACAATAAAAAGACAGCTTGTTAATCTATCAGACAAAAACAAGAAACACTTATATGCTGATTATAAAAGCACGCGTTACGTATGAGCAAAGAGTTTAAAATACAAGCATGGAAAAACTTCTACTTCAAACAGTAAAAATAATAAAGTGGTATGATTTCATTAACATTGGAAACTTCAGGCTTCAAAACAAGGAATATAACCAAAGTTAAAGAGGAACAGTTAATAATGATGTAAGGACAAGGCTACCAGGAAGGTTTAGCAATCCTAAGTGGCAAATACCTGATATAGCTTTCAGAATAATTGAAGCAAGAATTTACCAGGCTGAAAGAGGAATTAGACAAACCCACAAGTATAGTTATAGTCAAACTGGAGAAAGTCAAGCTGGAGATTTTAACACACTTTATTCAGTAACTGATAGTGGAATCAGACAAAATCACTAAGGATTTAAGAGATGTAAAAAACACTATTAATCAAATTGATCTGAATAACATTTATGTAACATTATATCCCCAAATACAGAATTTGCTTTCAAATACACAAGAAACATTCATTAAAGTAGAGTATATAGTGACCATAAAGCAAGTTTCAGTAATTTTTATTTTATTTTATTTTTATTTTTTTATAACCTTTATTTATTATTAACAGAGTGTAAAGAGGGGAGGGGCAGAGAGAGAGGGAGACACAGAATCTGAAACAGGCTCCAGGCTCTGAGCTGTCAGCACAGAGCCTGATGTGGGGCTTGAACTCACAAACCACAAGATCATGACCTGAGCCGAAGTCAGACGCTTAACCGACTGAGCCACCCAGGCACCCCACAAGTTTCAATAATTTTTAAAAGAAATCATAGGGAATATTGTTTCTCATCACAATGGCAAAAAGTGGAACTCAACACCAATAAAATCTCAAATGTTTGTAAATTAAGCAATATGCTTATCAGTAGCACATGGGTCTAGGAACAAATTACAATAAAGGTAAGAAAATACTTTGGACAATAAGGAAAATACAATATTATCAAAATTTGTGGATGCCCCTAAAGCAATAGAGTGGTAAATTTGTAGCTCTCCTAAAATTTATGGCTTTAAATTAATGTATCAGAGAGGAAAAACATTTAAAATCAATGAACTAAGCTTCCAAGAAAGAAACTAGAAGAATAGGGCACCTGGGTGACTCAGTTGGTTAAATGTCCAGCTCTTGATCTCAGCTCAGGTCATGGTCTCACAGTTGGTGGGATCAAGCCCCACATCAGGATCTGCATTGACAGTGCAGAGCCTGCTCAAGATCCTCTCTCTCCCTCTCTCTTTGTCCGTACCCTGCTTGTGCTCACTCACTCTCTCTCTCAAAATGGAGACATAAATTTAAAAAAAAGAAAAGAAAAGAAAGAAACTAGCATATTAGTCCAAAGAAAAAAAAGGAATAAAATAATGAAGATAGCAGAAATCAAAAAAATCCACAGTAAATGTACACTAGAGAAAAGCAAGAGTCAATACAGATATGCAGAACACATATAAAAATACTGGGAAATTTTGTGTTTGTTTGTTGTTGTGGGTTCCAGTTATGTTAGGAAATTGCTATACAGTCACTAGGTGACCACTAGGTGACCACCAATTTCATGAAAAGACTTCAGTGGCCACATACAAGAGATAGAGACTTTATAAAATTAATTTTCAGTCACTCTGTCAACAAACAACAAATATAACACAAAGCAACAAAACCTCTGAGGAGAGAGCAGAGTTTGATTTCAAGAGTTGTCATATTATAATATTCAAAATGTCCAGTTTTCAACAAAACATCATGAAACATGTAAATTAACAGTTCTTTTGCATGACTAATCCATAGGGAAAAAGCCAATAAATAGAAACTGGCACAAAGACCTTTAATTAACTATTTTAAATATGGTCGAACAGCTAAAGGAAATCACAGACACAGACTTAAAGGAAACCACGAGAACAATGTCTCACCAAATAAAGAATACTAATCAAGATATAGAAATTTTAAAAATAGACCCAGGTAGAAATTTTGGAATTGCAAAGTCCAATAACTGAAATGAAAACTTCACTACAAGGGCTCAATGGCAGTTTTGAGCAGGCAGAAGAATAAATGACTTGAAGATGAGACAAGTGAAATCATCTTGTCTGAGGAAGAGGAAAAAACAATGAAAAAAAAATTACCAGAGCCTAAAATCCCTTGGGACACCAATATATGCACAAGAGGATCCCAGAAGAAGGGGATAAAAAGTGACAGGAAGAATATTTGAAGGAATAATGGCTGAACTCTCATAATTGTATAAATAATATTAACATACACATCCAAGAAGCTCAATACACTCCAAGTAGAATAAAATCAAAGAGCTTGGCACTGTGGTGTCTCGTCAGCACACTGTTGAATGTCAAATACAAGAATCTTGAAAGCAGCTCGAGAAAAACAACTCATCTGTGTAAGGGATCCTTAATAAGACCAGCAATTGATTTCTCATCAGAAACCATGGAGACCAGAAGGCAGTGGGATGACACAATGTAAGTACTTAAAGAAAAAATAATTGTCAATCAAGAATTTATGTCTGGCAAAACCATCCTTCAAAAATAAAGGAGAAACTTAAGACATCCGCAGATAAATAAAAACTTGAAGAGTTCATCTCTAGTAGAGCTGAGCTGCAAGACATGCTCAAGGTTGTCCTTCCGATTGAAATGACACACCTTGAATCTACACAAAGAAATAAAAACACAGATAAAGATAACTGCATAGGTAAATATAAAAGTCAGTATAATTGTAGTTTTGGTTCTAACGCCTCTTTTTTCCTATATGATTAAAAAGAAAATTGCACAAAATAATTATAAATCAACATCAATGGGCACAGAGTATATAAAGATGCAATTTGTGATAAGGCGTACATAAAGAAGCCAGGGTCAGGGTTACATAGGAGCAAAATTTCATACACTATTAAAACTAAGTTGCCATGAATTCAAACTAAATTTTTATAAATCCAGAGGTTAATTGTAATCCTCAGGGTAACCACTAAAAATATAACTCAATACTATACAGAAAAGAACTCTGGGAATTAAAATGGTACAGAAAAAAATATCTGTTCAACACAAAATAAGGCAGAAATGGAAGGACTGAGAGGAAAAAAATATGTATATAAGACATACAGAAAACAAATAGCAGATACTCCTAGCTAGCTCAGTCAGAGAGCCCACAACTCTTGATCTCAAAGTCTTGAGTTCAAGCCCCACGTCAGACATGGAGCTTACGCGGAAACAAAGCAAAACAAAACAAAAAACAAATCAGGGTTTTAATAAACATAAAAAAAAATTAAAACAAAAAAGGGGAGCACTGGGTGGCTCAGTTGGTTAAGTATCCGACTTCAGTTCAGGTCATGACCTCATGGTTCGTCAGTTCAAGCCCCACATTGGTCTCTGTGCTGATAGCTCAGAACCTGGAGCCTACTTCAGATTCTGTGTCTCCCTCCCTCTCTGCCTCTCCCCTGCTTGCTGTCTCCCTCAAAAATAATAAACATTAAAAATAATGTTTAAAAAAGAAAGAACAGAAATAGCAAAACTGCATCTTTCCTTATGAGTAATTATATTAAATATAAAATACTGCACTCTCCAATTAAAAGCATGATTGGCAGAAGTGATTTTTTTAATTAATTTATTTATATGCTATTTTAAAAGAGACTCACTTTAAATACAAAGACACCATTAAGCTGACAGTCAAAGAATGGGAATATATATATATATATATATATATATATATATATACATACATATATATATATATATATATACACATATATATACCAAAGGAGAGCTTGAGTAGTTATGCTAATACCAAACAAAATAGACTTTAAGACAAAAAGTATAGTTATATGTCAATTATATCTCAATAAAGATGGAAAAAAACTGTGAAAAGAAACAAAGGTCAATTAAAATAATACAGGAATATATAATATGTAGTCAAACTGAAGAAAGTTGGAGATTTTAATGCACCATCAAGAATATATAATAATTATAAGCATACAGTCATCTTACAATGGAGCACCAAAATATATGAAACAAAAACTAACAGAATTAAAGGAATAGACCATTGAACAACATTTGGGGACTTCACTATTCCACTTTTAATAATGGAATAATGGATAGAACAGCTAGACAGAAAATCTGTCAAGGAGATACAAGACTTTAGCAACCCTATAAAGCAACGAGATCAAAAGACCTGTAAAGAACAATGGCAGAATGCATACTCTTCTCAAGTGCACATGGAATATTCTCCAGGACAGACCACAGAGTCTCAATAAATTTTAAAAAGATTGAAACCACACAAATTATCTTCTCCTACCACAGAGGAATGAGATTAGAGGTCAATAAGCGAACGAAATCTGGAAGATTCATAAACATGGAAATTAATACCATCAACCAAAGGATCAAAGAAGAAATCCAAAGGATATGAGAACATACTTTGAGATGAATAAAAATGAAAACACAGCATACCGAACCTTGTGAGATTCAGCAAAAACTTCTCACCACTTCTGATGTGGTCAGAGGAAATTTATAGCATTAAATGCCTACATTAAAAAATAAGAAAGATCTCCCACCCAAAACATAACCTTGCACCTAAAAAGGGTAGAACAAAAGAGCAAGCCCAACTTCAAGTGTAAGGAAGGAAATATTAACATTAGAGGGGAAATGAAAAGTCTTGCAGCTTTGCCCCTACTAGCAGTGGCCCAACAGCAAAATCATTAGGAGCACTTTTCCCATAACTAATTTTCAAGTATGCTCCCAGCCCTCAGATTTTCATCTATAATACTAAGTCCATAATAAAACAGTATAATGCAATATCTATATAATGTAAGGTAATATAAAGGTAAATATAATAGGATACTAAAAAGAAAAGAAAACACAACTCTCAAGGATAGTTGACTCTCAAAACCAGAAAAACAGCAGGTTAGGTTAGATTGGCCTTTTGTTACAACAAAGCAAAAAAGCCTTTGATATTACCTGGACCCGTGAGAGGATTAAGGATAACTTAAAGTGACCACTAGCCAAACCATGATTATGCAAGTTTAAAAAAATAAACAGAAATTTGGGGCGTCTGGAGGTTCAGTTGGTTAAGTGTCCAACTCTTGATCTTGGCTCAGGTCAGGATCTCACAGTTCGTGAGTTTGAGCCCCAAGTGGGGCTCTGTGCTGACAGTGAGGAACCTGCTTAGAATACTGCTCACTCTCTCTGCCCCTCCCCTCCCTCTCAAAATAAATACATAAACTTAAAAAAGAAAAAGAAAAACACAAGGAGCTTCTATTGGAAAAAAAAAAAAGGGAATTTTGTGAAGGGGCAACAAATAGCACTGTTCTTCCCCTTTAAGAAAAGAAAAAAAAAAAAGGCACAAAGACCAATCTTCTAGAACTCAAATGATCAATTTTATTGTTAACAATGAATCCAATCAGAATAATGAATCCAGTGTGGCACTGGATACACGTGCGCTGATTCTCTCCTTAAATGAGGCTAAACACACAGACCACGCTGGTTCGGGATAGAGCCTACCCTGTACGTCTATATAAGGCATCCTGCCTACTCACTGGCTCAGAAACTGAGAGCAGCTCGGAAAAGGGTGAAGGAACTACAATTGGTTCTTCTCCATATTCATTACTGAATCAGAACCTGCTTTTCTAACTCATCTGCACATGAAACTTTGAGAAGCACTTTAAAATACAGTTTCTACTGATCTCCATCTGAGACTTTCTTTTCTCAAACCTGGCACTATTCACATTTTGGGTCCTAGGGTTCTTTGGGGGAGCTGTCCTGTGTACGATGTTTTGCAGCCTCTACTTACTAAATAGCAATGTCCCCCACCCCCAGTTATGACAAACAAAAATTGACAAATGTCTCCTATAAGGTAAAATGCCTCCTGCCGAAAAAACACCGCTTCAGAAGTTTTTATTAATTGTATCGAAATACTGATACGAGACAAACTTTTGTTTCCAAAGATAATGACAGACCAGGCCAAAACAGAATGACTTGGCAATGGCATAAAACAAAATCTTGGCAGTGATAAAATTTAAAAGGTAAGTGATTCTTAATGAAAAAAGACTTGTTTAAAAATTTTTAAAAAACTAAAAAAAAAATCAACTATAATTTTAAATAGTCACCCACTTTAAGAATTCAGAAAAAAATAATCAAGTGCTATAGTCAACTGAGTGTAACTGGTTGATAACCCAGATACTGAATCCCAGCCATGGTTTCTTTTTGGGTAAACTTATTTCAAATTTGAAAGCCTAACTAAATAGGTGATGTTTTAAATCTAAAAATGGGTAAATGGCTCAGTTGGTTAAGTGTCCATCTTCGGCTCAAGTCATGAACTTGTGGTCCATGAGTTCGAGCCCCGTGTCAGGCTCTGTGCTGACAGCTCAGAGCCTGGAGCCTGCTTGGGATTGTGTGTCCCCCTCTCTCTGCCCCTTTCCTGCTCACCACCTCTCTGTCTCTCCCTCCCACTCCCCTCCCTCTCCCCCTCTCTAAGATAAGTAAAAACATTGGAAAAAAATTAAAATAAATAAATAAGTTAACTAATTAATTAATTAAAAGGGGCAAAAAGTTGCAATAATAAAACAAAATTAAAATGTTAGTGTTGATATTTTAAAAGGGTTTTTCCATGTGAATACAATAATACATTTTTAATAATTATATTTGTAAATATTTTGTCTGTTTAAATATGTGAAGAGTTCAAAAGAAGTGATGAAGCTGAATTTGCCATCAGTTTAAATATTTTAAGAAATTTAATTAAGTTTTCATCAGCACTAAATATTTCTTTTTTTTTCAAAAGTTTATTTTTGACAGAGAGAGAGAGAGAGAGAGAGAGAGAGAGAGAGAGAGAGAGAGACAGAGCATGAGTGGGGAGGGGCAGAGAGAGAGAGGGAGTCACAGAATCCAGAGCAGGCTCTAAGCTCTGAGCTGTCAGCACAGAGCCCGACGCGGGGCTCGAACTCACAGACCGTGAGATCATGACCTGAGCTGAAGTCGGATGCTCAACTGACACCCCAGGACCCCCAGCGCTAAATATTTCAAAAATGGCTTTTTAAGTTTTATTTATTGGATATGTAGGTTTACTATTAGTGTTAAAGAATGTGCCCACAGTTCTATTCCTTTTCCCATGCCAGAAGCCTTGGGTAAGTAAGACTATCAACATTTCAGAATGCCCAGGAGAGTTTCAAGGATGCATTGTACCCCTTTTGTTAAGGAAATTTAGCCCATCATTTCTCAGCTATACTTTTAATTTTTGCCTACAAAACCTCATATCAACAAATCATAATTCTAAAATATCCTGTTGCACTTCCTGCCCACCCTGGGTTCTGATGACCTGGCCCAAGGTTGTTCTACACATTCTTCCGTGACTGTAACAGAAACACCCCCCCTCCACCCCTGGCCCATTATTCAAAGAACATCTTTCTAACAAGCTAATACCTTTTCATTTTTTAATATTGATTCATTTTTCATAAGACAGAGAGGCAAATCAAAAAGGAATACTAAACTTACCTGAATTCTGAAATACATAGAAAATTTCATGAAACACTGATTTTATACCTTTAAACAACATAGATTCCATATTAGGAAAATAAGACAATATGTGTACTTGGCTTAAAGCTTTCTAACAGGCTTAAAGTAAAATGAAAAGATATTCTCTTTTCTATCACAGTACTTTTGTGCATTTCCCCAGAGAAAGTCACGGTGTTAAATTTATTATATATTCTCTTAGAAATACTTGGTATGTATTTAAAAGCGTGTAGATATATCTTTTCTCTGAATACAAATGGGAGAACACTTTACTTAGAATTTTTCTCTTTATATTTTTCATTTAATCATAAATGTTGGGGATATTTTCATATCAGCACATGTAAATCTATTATACTCTTTTTAATTGTTGTAATGTATTCCAATGTATTCCAAAGGATGAACATATTATACTTCATTTAGTGTCCTATTGATGACTCTATGATTAATAATTCCTTATTATTACAATCAAAGCTGCAATTTCTATCCTATGGAGTCTTTATGTACAATGCACAAATATTTTTCTGCAACATCCTTAGTATCATTTTGGTAATGTTATTTTCAGAGGAAGAGAGAGAGAGCATGAGCGGGGGAAGGGCAGAGGGAGAGAGAGAATCCCAAGCATGCTGTCTGTGCTGTTAGCACAGAGCCCTACACGGGGCTTGAACCCACAAACCGTGAGATCATGACCTGAGCTGAAACCAAGAGTTGGACACTTAACGAGTGAGCCATCCAGGTGCACCACATGCTCAGCATTATTTTGTATAATTATATATTTCATCTTTTGCCAATTCACTACTCAAAATAGCTCATAGATGATTCAATTTGCTTCTCTTTATGAGTGATAATGAATAATTTTTCATATTGTTGACATCTATTTTTTAACTCTATGTTCATGCTTTCTGTTCATTTTCTATTGGCTTTGTGAACATGCATGGTTCAAAACATTTAAAGAGGCCTTCCTATTTCACTGTGATGCTCCCTGCAACATGCAAGATACTACAGAACTGGCCATGTACTCGGGCCCTCAGAGACAGGTCGGAAAGCAGTGGTTAGGGGCTCAGATTCTTCCCCAAGTCACTGCTAAAGTTAATCAGATAACAACTCAGGTGAAATGAAGTAACTTTCCTCCTGCATTGTTTACAGATATAAGAGGAAGTCTTGAGACATACTAAGGAAAAATACTGCTGAATTTGAAATGGTGATCAAGGATATTTGCCACAAATAAACTTAACATTTTGTATTAAAGGTAGCATGGGATCATGACTGCCATCTATTGTGTCAGCACCAATCTATGAGGCTTGGGATTAAGCACATGCTACAAACTGCCCATTGGAGAAAGGCATGGCCTAAGGTATCCAGCCACATATCAAGAACATTTTTGTCATCATGGTGATTTCTGAAGATATTCATGACTAATTATGACCCTTCAGGGAGTCTATAAAAAACAAGCACATTTTGGAGAATCATTGTAGGATCTTGAGGAGATCAATAGATAACCACCAATAGAAGAACATTATTACAAGATGCTTTGTTAACAAGAGACCATTAGGTCCATTAGGTAATCCAACGCATTTTCAAAGATCTAAAGTATGTTGTTAGAGCAGATTTTCTATATGTCTTCAATATTTAGACTGACCAAAATATTGGGGAAACTGAGTTTTAAAAATAGTCATATTTTTTAAGTCCCCTTTCCATCAGGGACAATCTCATACAATGTTCTATAACCCACCACATCAACTCTGTTACTGCCTTGATAATGACGACTTCTGGGAGAACAGTCTATAGTCATCCTATGAAGATCTATGAAGACCCAACTTCTAGACTGGGTCTTTCTTACTGTTTCTTCAGTAAAAGCCACAACATTTATTTATAAAAGTAACATACTAAGCAAGAGTTATTAAATATAAAAAAGAATTAATAAGGATACTTCTAAGAATGGCACAATACATTTAAAAACATTCTTCTTCATGTAAAAAAAACACTTATGGTTTGATTACTGTGTACCAGGCCCTGCTTTATGTACTAGGATCCAGCAAAGAACAAAATGGAGAAACAACCCTACCTCACGGAATTTCCACTCAGTAAAGCTAAGAGAATAATAAAGTACCATGGAAAAGAGAAACCTGAGTAAAAAGAAATATTCAGTAGGTGACAGTACAAAAAAATAACCATTTCCTCCAGCATCTTGTTCTAGAGCTTTGTAAGGTAGGAATCAATCTTCAGAACAAAGCCACAAAGCAATTCAAGATTTTTAGGCATCTAAAAAAGAAGACCACATTGTGTTAAATACGCTATAGTTGGCAAAATCAGGCTACTATTTTTAGTCTGACTTTCTTCCCCACAGTTAATACATCTCTACATCGTCACCACCTATAGACCTACATGATCCTTTGTATGGTATATTTTAACATAAAATGAAAAAATTGAATTCCGTAAAATGTCCCTTAATTGCCTAGTTCCCCTGTCATTCAATATGGGGCAACCAGTGCTACTGGTTTCTTATTCTTCTAGAGGCCATTACGCATACTCCTGTAAATAAATTATCGTCCTCATTTTTCAAAACCCACATAAGATACCCAGTTTGGGGACTTTTTAGATTTATTTTTTTTAATTTTTTTTGAATGTTTATTTATTTTTGATAGAGAGAGAGACAGAGCATGAGCGGTGGAGGGGCAGAGAGAGAAGGAGACACGGAATCCGAAACAGGCTCCAGGCTCCGAGCTGTCAGCACAGAGCCAGACTCAGGGCTCCAACTCACAAACCGCAAGATCATGACCTGAGCCAAAGTCGGACGCGCAACCGACCAAGTCACCCAGGTGCCCCTGGACTTTTTAGATTTAAATAAAATTAAATTTATTTAACTAAATATTGTGGACCTCTTTCCATATCAGTATAGAAAGAGGTCCTTTAATTTTTATAACTATACAAGATTTCATTAAATGAATGCACCATTTTTTAAAAATCTTTTTCTGATATTGATAGCCAACTACTGACATCATTATAAGAAAAGATACTGGAACATTGTTAGTGGTGTTTTTGTTATAATTACTTAACATATTCTATTACATTTGCCTCCATCATTTTTAAATCTGGCAGGAACAAAATATGCCCTACAAATGTTACTACTAAGTTTGAACATATCAATGTTTTTTTTTAATGTTTTTTTTTTTTTTTTTGAGAGAGACAGAGACAGAATGCGAGTGGGTTGGGACAGAGAGAGAGAGAGACACAGAATCTGAAACAGGCTCCAGGTTCTGAGCTGTCAGCACAGAGCCCGATGCGGGGCTCAAACTCACAAGCTGTGAGATCATGACCTGAGCTGAAGTCAGACACTCAACCGACTGAGCCACCCAGGTGCCCCCATATCAATGTTATTTAAGGAAATATGTGTAGATTTGTTTCTTGCACCTAATCTTGTTTTTTATAAAAATAACTATGTTGTAACTACTCTTTAAAATAGTACAGAAAAGAGTAAGAGTCAATCCACCTAGGAAATAATTGGAAAACAAAGAAAAATACTGGCAGGAGAGAAAATAGGACTATGTTAAAATAGGCCACATTGAATGTTAGGGGCTAGAGACAGGAAGATCTATAATAATATTTGTAATGTAAAAAATCACAAATGGGATGGCTGCTCTACAACAGAAATCCTCTCTTGAAATACATATTTTGGGGCACCTGGGAGGCTCAGTCGGTTAAGAATCCAACTTCAGCTCAGGTCGTAATCCCATGGTTGGTGAGATGGAGCCCCGCATCAGGCTCTGTGCTGACAGCTCAGAGCCTGGAGCCTGCTTCAGATTCTGTGTCTCCCTCTCTCTGTCCCTCCCCTGCTTGTGCACTCTCTCTTTCTCTTTTAAAAATAAATGAACTTAAAAAGAAAAGAAAAATATATTGCCCCACATTTACCTGATGGTGTGACAGCTATGGAGTTGGAGGTAAGATGGACTCTTCACCTTTGACTCTGGGAACACAGTGTAGCTCTCACCCAAATATTTGTTCTGGTTCCCCAGGCCAAGCGATCAGTACAGAACTTGACACTTTGGCCAGGAATACCATACCCTGAACATGTATCTCCATCCAAACAACTGCCAAGGTGCCACCGTGAGAGAAGCCTCCTGTTGTTGAAGACGGCACACAGAGGTGCACATCCCACGAGACTCACAGTGAACAGGCACTAGTGCCTTGTTCAAACCATGCCTGCGTACCACATTTCTGCTGGAACTTTTAGGTATATGAGCTGAAAATTCCCCCTTAGTATTTCAGTAAGTTTGGCTTGTGTTTTATATTTCTTTCAGCTGGAAGTATCCACGTTGATATCAATAAAGGGGAGGAGAAACCCAGGGGAGTGGTAAGCAGAGGAGCTGGAGGTTAAACTTGGTGCACTCTTTCCATTTATTTAGAAATTCTCGTGAATTTTTCTATAGGATTATCCTGAAAAAGGGAAGGTACACAAAATTCTCGTTGTGTATCAGATTTCTAAATCTATATAGCTGTATCTATTACTGTATCTATATCTTTTCATATATCACCAGCCTCCCTTCCTAGTTTTCTCTCATTGCTGGTACTTTTATGCCTTCAGTTCTTTATCTTATGTGTCTTTTTTTTTTTAAATCTTATTTCACTTCTATGTCTGTATTATGATGAAAATACTGCTATAATCTTTAACTTATGCCCTGTCAGATTATCTTATCTTCCTATAAAGTTTGACCACTTTCTAATCTCAAAACATTATTTAAAAGTATGCAGTTAATGAACCCATTCTATAGCTATTAACTTATTCAGGGATACTGTGGATGGTATCAGAAAAAAAATATCACCAAATAGTAACATTTGAGTCTGTATTTCAATCTTCGGCTACTCAGTGAGAATCTACAACGTGAATCATGAAATAGCCACTTAATAATACAACTCAAATTCTGCTGAGCATATAGAATATTGGATATTTGAGCCAAGTGCCCAGGATGATTTTCAAAGTTTTCTAGCTGTGTGACATTGTACCAAAAGAGAGATGAATTTTTGATAGGCCAGAGCCACTAAGAAACAGCCCCATGATTTGAAACTAGGTACCACTGCCATAGGTTATTGGGAGTTAGGAAAAACAAGTTGCTTTCTAACTAGCTCGGCCCTCAGACCCTTATAAATAAATAACAATATTATGCATTTCACCAAGAGGTAAACAGACGGTATTTGAAGAATGCAGGCAAAAAAGTGTTGGTTTTACTGTACAGTATTTATTACCAAGAAGGTATATTCTTCTACATTTGTCAGCAAGTATATATGGAAGGTGTTATGCTTTTATTATAATGACCTTCTATGACAAGGAGAAGGACAAACATGTATCACAGTTAGCCTGGTACTGTTCCCTGCATACAGGTACTGTTCTGTTATCCATGCCGTTAATTATTAATAGTGCCCTTTCACTTTTCAACATTCCCTGGTTTGGAAGGTAAGTTTTATGGTCACCCTAGTTATGGGGGTTAGTAATCATGTATAAACATAAGGAATTCTAACTAGGAGAAAGATGAATGCACTCTCACATGCACATTATCTCTCTCTCTCTCTCTCTCTCTCTCTCTCTCTCTATATATATATATATATATACACACACACATATATAATCACCCCTTTGCTAGCAAAGGTAGCTATTTGCTATTTGATACTATTTGCTATCAAAGTAGCTACTATTACTTAACCCTCTCACAGGCTATCACAACTTCTGCAAATTGATTATGAAATTAGAAGTTTTATTGGCAATTGAAAGACTTCATCTCTCCATTTTCCCTCCAGAAAAAGTATTTCTTAATTCTTATTCTTTCGTACAAAGTACAAATTTTTGGACTTAAAATAGCCAACTAGTTCATGATCAGGGCAAGAGTATGAGCAGAGCAAATGCTGAAATCAGGATCCGAAAAAGTTGGGCAGACGGGGGAGGAAGGGAGGAAACGAGGTTGGGAGAGTTGAATGACATCAGCATGTAATCCAGGGAACTTTATTATTTTACCAAGAAGCTCTTCTATTGTGATGAATAATGAAATGATGAACATCCAGGAGATAACCCCAGGAGAAAAGACATTTTCCAAAATGTATTTATTTACTCAACTAATACTTATGCTCACTCATCAAGTGCCCAGCTCTTACCCTGTTTTAATCAGTTTTATCCTGCTTTATTAAACTTAATAAGCAGCAAGTGGGCTTTTCCCTTTAGGGTCCTGAGTCAGATGCTGTCCTAAGCATCCCCAAATGTCTACCCTGAAGCCCTCCATAAGAACTCCCAGTGCCACCTGTCAAGTGAAGTTGGATGGTGTGAAGGCACCTCCCATGGAAATCGTCTTGCAGATCTGCGTGTTTATGTGCAGCTAGGAACAGCCACTTACACAAATTGAAATTTTATGAGTAACACATTGTACCCCAAGCCATGAATTTCATGCAATTTACAGCTTTGGATTTGAAGCTGAAGGTTTTACAATCTCTTTTATTTGTTAAACATATTTCTCCCGTTAATCTGCATCATAGAGAACATCCTCCTAAGTAGTGCTGCTGCTTTAGCCTTCCTTTTTATTTCCCCTCATTTGCTCGGATCTATAAACAAAAGTAGGATAGAGAACAGGCAAAAGGCTGTGCTGCTGGGATGGCTGGGTGACTCTGCAACGCCAGACTAAAAGGACGTTGCTAGGAAGCTGTCGCTGCTCTCACCATAAATTAACCCTCGTCACAGCCAATCAGATGAACAGCCTCGTATGGGATGACTAGGGGATTTTGAGCTCTTTACATGATTTGCTTACGATCACTTTCCTCGTTTCAGTTCCTTCAATTTGATGAAAATGCATGCATTTCTGTTAGCATCTTATCTTGTCATGGACTTCCACAGCCTACTGCTAAGAGACATGCACAGAGTCATAGAAGGGGTGATTTCAGGAAGGGTACAAATTCATGCCACTTTTCCTCATTTCTAGTTCTCTCTTAGAGTGGGATTTTCTTAGAATCCAAGACTGAGGGTTGTTTCTTTCTTTCTTTCTCTTTCTCCTTTCTCTTTGTCCTTCTTTCTTTCTTTCTCTTTCTCTTTCTTTCTTTCCTTTTCTTGCTTTCTTTTCTTTCATTCTTCCCTTCTTTTCTTTCCTCTTTTCTCATCTTTCTGGGTCTTTCACCCAGGAAAGGTGTTTCTACTTGAGTCAAAATTCTATTTAAGCCCTGGTGCTGCTACCAACACGAACTTGGTGAGTCATGTGAGTGGCTCTCTCCTACTTCCCTCTTCTTAGCGATGGAGATAATGATAATTCCTGTACATGCTCCCCCAACAGCTCATTCTCAGAGATAGCTAAGCTATCATAGAAAAAAAAGGGATATTGGAAAATATGTAGTACTACAAAAATGGAAGATACTATGATAAAGTTTGTGGTGTTCTGTTTTAGTTTTTGCCCTCCAAGCTATTATTATACTGCTCCATGGAACTTTCTGCAGTGATCAGAGGAGCACTTGAAAATGTGGTGGGAGTCAGGAGTGAATGCTTTAATTTTACTTAATTTACATTTGTGTTTTTTTTTTTAATGTTTATTTATTAATTTTGAGAGAGACAGAGAGAGCTTCGTGGGGCAGGGGGGCGGGGCAGAGGGAGATAGGGAGAGAGAGAATTCCAAGCAGGTTCCGTGTTGTCAGTGAAGAGCCTGTCATGGGGCTTGAACCCAGGAACTGTGAGATCATGACCTGAACCAAAATCAAAAGCCAGATATTCAACCCCGACTGAGCCACCCAGGCACCCCTTAATTTACATTTAAATGGACACAACCAGCTAGAGGCTAACATATCTGCACAGCTCCAGACCATTAAATGGTTTTATTAGTTATTACTTCTAAGACTGTTTTTAAACCCTTGGAAATAATCAACTACTAACCTGATAATGCAGGTTATTCCAGAGGAGACAAAAATTAATGACAACTAAATTTCTAGCCTTCTCTGGCTATCTTAAAAATAAGTATTGTTTTAAAAATATCTGAGATTAAGAAAGAAACTTATTAATGACCATATTGTTAATAACTATATGTTACAGCTATATTGTTACTAAACTTCTCTTTATACTTGACAGTATGAGAATACATATACTCCATTGGTATAGGGCATTCTATCAGATTTGATGATTTTTTTGTGGAACAGTTCATTAAGGAATCAGAAAACTTAGTACAAAGCCTTGACTAAGATACTTTTCTTCATCCATTTACTCTTTTCCTCAAACCCCTCCAGTGACTTCCTTTAAGCAATAGAATAAAATCCCAAGTCTTCAGCATAAATTTCAAAATCTACCTCGTTGCCTATGTTTTCATCTTCCATCACCCCCTACCTCACAATAAGCAATTCATCTACCTCTCTACTTTGTCTACAGATACTTATTGAGAATATACTATGTACAAGGCACTTTATTAGGCGGTAAAGGTACACCAATGAAAATACTGTGTCTTCCTCTTATGATGATTACATTTGATGAGGAGGTATCAATAAAATTACATAATCTCACGCATAATATTAAATTGGGGTTTTATGAAGCAAAGTTAAAAGGTGTAATTGGTGATGCCATTTGGGGCACTGGTTTGGTTTGTGAAGGTCCCCAGAAAGCCCTCTCTGTGTAACTGACAGTCAATCCTAAGGTTGGCATCATTTACTCAGGTGGAACATTCTAGAATTGGGAAATATGGCCTACCTCCTCCACATGGTAAGACCCTATTTGTATAATCCATCTAACTTACATATTGCCACTTCAGAAAAACAAAGTCAGAACCCACCATCACAACTAACCTTTCTCTGTCACAGAATATATCACAGCCTGACACATTATAATTGCTGGCATTTATGCCAATTTCTCCTCTAGACCTTGAATACCTCCAGAGAAATACTCTTCATACTTATATTCTCTAATATTTATTCTTTGGGATTCTTTCTAAGAGATACAAGAGTGAATAACAAATCCCCATTGCTTTTAGAGTTTAAATTAGAAAGGGGAGGGAGATACTGAAATAAATCTGTTATTCTCTTTGATCCATGCTATAGTAGAGACCAGCCAAAATGAAACTGAATAATGAATAACAGCCTTTTGTGGTAGAGACAGAAAATTAAGAGGCGTGAATCCAAATAAATATTTTGTATATTGTGATAAAATTTAGTCTGTGATGATTTTAAAGAGAACTACTCGAGTAAAGGTTGGTAAAAAGCAGCCCCAAAATACTAAGACAGCAGCAATGAAAAATAATAATAGGAGTGGGATCAATTACCCTGTGAATATAAATCCACTGTCAATAGGATTGTGTCCATCAAAGAGCTGCTGCTAACTAAATTTATTCCATGGGCAGTCACTAACTTGAGCATTTCTCTTCTTCTATAAAATTCAGAACTTGGATAAATTTTAGTAGCGTTTTCTAAAGTGTCTTCCAGACAACTTTCCGAAATGTTTATACTAAAAAGTAATTTTTGGAAGCTCTGGGTTAAATGAAGCTCTCTAAGTTTCTTTAGAATAGAACCTTCAAGAATCTATCATAAACTAATGTATAAGGTGGCTCACTAGAGGGCCCATTATATGCCTTTCTCAAATCTACTTGAAACATGAAGCCTATGCATCATTTATGTAGTTACATTTTTTGATAAAAGACATAAAAAATAGGGTGCTATGAAATAGAATAATTTACTATAGATTAGGTGGTCTGGGAATACCTCTGTGAGATCAGAAGTGTGACACGAGAGATGAAAAGAAATCATGCAAAGAAAGGCATTTCAGAAAGAGAACCAGTATGTACAGATGCCCGGATAGCGAAAACTAACTTGGTTTACTTATTTTAGGTGCTGAAAGGCCATAGTGGATTGAACATATGAAGTGAGAGAGAGGGTCAAAAAAAGCAAATTGGCAGAGGTAGACGAGGGGCACTCTAAGACAGTCCTACTATGCTTATGGTTAATCGATGGACAGACAAGCTTGAGAAAACCTTGATAAGAAAAAGGTCAGCTGAATTAAACAATGTGTTTAATGACATGATTGATTTTTTCAGTAAGTACATTATGTCATGGCAAATCCATAAAACAGTTCATAATCTGGTACTATGAGTAACTCCAGCAGCCTGGACTTAATTCTGAGTGCAATGGAAAGCCACTGAAAACTAAGTGGAAAAGTAAATATTCATTCTGCAAAAATTCACTGCAAATGTGCTAAAGACCCGAGATGGATATTTCTGCCCATTGCTTACCTTGGCACATCTAAAATGTAATGATACTTGATTCTAATGCCAAGTCTGACTTTATACTTAGGTCCAAAGAGGAAGGAAATGGGGAAGAAGAGATTCTCTTTTTGGCAGTTTTAATTCCCCCCATACAGTTTTTTAAAAAATATTTACACATGCTCAAAATCTTCACTTTAAGACTCCTATTTTCTCATCCCTCCTTTTCATTTTTGTTCTGATTCTATTCTATCCAAAAGCGGAGTGAAAAGAAGACGTGTATAGGCAGAATCTATTCTATCTATCCTTTCTCTTATCTATTCTGCATTAATATTATTCTGAAGAATGAATTTTAATTCTATTTTTTGACACATATTTGAGGCTGGAAAATTGTTTTTCCTTTTGTCTACCCATTCTATATTACTTTCCAGTACCCTGGAAGCAAAGTAAAGAGCTATGCCGCTGCTCTTTCTTGAATGCTGTAAATTTCTTGAAGAAAAAGAGCCCATTTAGAACTGTGTACAGCGCCATCTTGTGACAAAGGAAGTAATTTTTTTTTTTTTTTTTTTTTTTAGTGAATAGAGCATCTGCACATTACAATCTGCTGCTTTGCAAAATACACACAAAAATTTAGAGGTTTTATAAAGCCAGCAGGCAATGAGGAATGGATATGGGGATCGTGAAGTTTTCACACTAATTTTTTCCATGAAAATTTGAGGTCAGAAATTAAAAATAATGACTCTTAACATCATTCAATTTGAAAAATCTTCTCCAGAAAGTTATATCCTGCGAACTAAAAAACACTAAAAAAATATGCTAGGTCAATGCCAAGGTGCACTAGAGGTTACATGATGGGCTTACATATTTATCATCTCCCCAGGGTAAAAGTTTCTAGATACTGAATTAAAATTCTCCTCTGCTGGATTAAGTGCTGGTGACAAACATTTCCAAAAGACCCCCTCCAGCAGCAAGCCAAGAAATTACACTCTTGATCTTTCAGAATATAATTCATAGTTAGTACACCATTACTCTGGACTAAACACACAATCGTTTATGGAATAAAGGCGTTTCCTGAATATGTGAGTTTGAACAGAGTTCTGATTCAATTGTTATCATGGGCCTTACTCCACTTAGCACTTTTGTCTAGAAAACACATTCTAGAAGTTTGAATTCTACAGAAGAGAAATATTTTCTTTTCAAATAGTGGGAAACAGTTTTTTGCTAAATATTATTGAATGTAAGCATTATGTGAAACATGATCTTCCCGGTTTAGCCATTTGAGTCAAAAAAGTTCTCAAACGTTGTTGTAAGAATCCAGCCTGTCTTGGCCTCCTGGATGGAATAGGATGGCACTCTGTACTTAGTAATTCTTGAGTATGTCTATGAGTAGACTCAATGAAGGAGAGACAGTGGTTTATTAAAAAAATGTTGACCATGAAAGCAGAGAACAGAGCATATCTTTTTCCCCTTTCTAATGAAGTAGAAAAAATCCTTGATTAAATAAATTCAACTTATGGCATTCTAATATACAGTTAAATGTTTTAATTTTGTAGATATATTTTTACAAAAATAATACTTTACTAGTCTAAAACTCTGAAGGAGACACCAGAAGGAACTACAGGAAACAGGAATAAAATAGATTTTTAAAAGGGAATTTAGATCTTAACATCAAGATAATGACGTAAATTAATGTTGACCTACCACAACCGTTCCCATAAGTTGCTTGGGCCCTGATTACTTTTTCTAGACTCAGAAAAAGTGATATATGCATTAAAAAGTTCCTTAATTTCTACTCTTACTCTATTTGTGGAATGGAATTTTTCTATACAAATAAATGTGGGTTCTGCTATAGGAATTGAACAAAAGAGCTCATTTTTCTAAAGAACTGCTTACTTATGAAGTCTTTTGATAATTCAGACATCTGGACAGCTGTGTTTAATCTCCACTTAGTTTAACTACTTGCATTCAAAGTTGCCATAAAAAATCAAAATGTAAAGCATGGATACTCAATTTCATCTTTAAACAATTTAATATTTTAATGAATCAGCTAATTTGGACACAAGTATGAGACCTAGGCTCAATTCTCAGGATTGCTCCAGGCACTACTATCGTTTCTGGGGAATAAAAAACATTAAGATGGCATCCATAATTTTAACCAGGCCACTAAATCTACTGCTAAAGCACCTTCAAAGGAGAAGAGAAATATCAAACCAATGGGAAAAAAAACCTATGTAAGTTCGGTACGGAAAAATCATTTTGTACTAACATTTCCACAAAATGTAATTTTAAAAGAACAGCAAACCATGGACCACCCACCCCCCATCCCCCAAAATATCTTTGCTTAAAAGCAACCATCAGGAGAGAGCTTGCTTTCCTGCCTCTACTCACCCCCACGTGAGGGTTTAACAAGAAGTTGGTAGTATGTGACCTGAAAGAGGGTACTCACCAGAACAGGACCGTGTTCTCTGACTTCTAGGTTCCAGCACTGTGAAAAATCAATGTATTTTGTTTATAAGCTGCTCAGTCTACAGTAATTTGTTACAGCAGTCTGCATGGACTAAAACAATACCCAACCGTGTTTACTAAAAAACAAACCAAACAAACACGCCCTAACATTAATTTCAGCGAAAGTTGTAAACACTCTAAATGAATTCAGAAGACACTGTTGTTGGAATTAAAAGCCAAGATAAACTCTTAGTGTTTCCCCTAAACTTAGCATGCTTTCTCTTACCTGCATGATAAGATCTTCTCCGAGATCTTTCCTCTGGAAGGAACACGTCCCAAAGCCCCTCATTTCCTTCACCTGGTCAGTTTTACATCGTTTGAGACATCAGCATAAACAACACTTAGTCCAGATGACTTCTCTGAACCACTCCAAATGAAAAGAAAAAAGAAAAAAAGAAAAGGTTTGGCATTCGTCTTATGTAGAGCCTTAGTGTACTCGCGTCCTCAAAATACGTTAACACATGTGTATCTCGTTACAAAAGGCAAGGGCTCTGCCTTTTTAAATCTTTACGACCAGCACCTCCCATCTTGTGTAAGTGCTAAAGTGGTCAACCTTACCCAATCTAAGGCCCCATCCGAAAGATGCCAAAAGCAGAAACAGGTTGAAGCTGCTTCATCCCTAATGAAAGGCTTATCTAGGTAATGATTGGTTCAGCTGTTCATCAACTCAATTCAGCTGTTATGCCAGACTAAGGTTGGAATGGGAATTGTTATGTAATAGTTTCATTCATTCATTCATATTTTCACGGATACTTACTGAGTTCGGGCACTGTGCTAACTGCAGGGTATACAATAGTAAACAAAACAGACATAGTCCCTCTTCTTAGAATAAGTGTGCGAGCCATATTCCTATTATGTATTCACTTGACCGGAGTCTCACAAAATCCAGATAAATATAGGAAAGGGGAACAGACTAGGAAAGTTCAGAAATCCAGATAAATGTAGGAAAGAGGAACAGAACTAGGAAAGTTCAGAAAGCAAGCTGTCATATTTTTAATTTTTTTTTTAAGTTTATTTACTTATTTTGAGATAGAGATACTGTGAGCGGGGGAGGGGCAGAGAGAAAGGGACAGAAAATCCCAAGCAGGCTCTGCATTGCCAGCACAGAGCTCGGACGCAGGGCTCAAACTTACAAAACCGTGAAATCATGACCTGAACTGAAATTGAGAGTTGGATGCTTAACCGACTGAGCCACCCAGACACCCCATCAAACTGTCATGTTTTCAACACTATGTGCATGCTTGACAAGGGGGAGTAGTGGAGTGTTTGAAAAGCTACCTTGAACCAAGCCTCTTTCTAAAAATTTAGGAAAACTAAGAAAAGAAAGTATGAGTATCTAACCTATCTTGAGAAAAACCTAACAATTGTCTTATTTCTCTATTTGAACTCAAAGTAAATGATAGATGAGCAAAGGAGTCCCTTTATAGAGGTTTCCCAGCTAATAACTTAAAAAGAAATAATAGGATTTAAATAGCATCACTTTGCTACGTCTTAATGGATGTAGGCCCTGAGCATCAATGTCTACTCTCATGAAAAGAGAGACAATCAGTGTTCCTGATGAAAAAAATATAACATCTGTAGTCTTGTCAAAAGGATAGAATCTGGGTCGAATCAAGACTTCAGATACAGCTGCCAATTATCAAGAAGTACAGGGGCCTCGTCAACATCTTGACGCATATGATGAGTCTCCAATCTGTTAGAATCTAGTCTGTGAGAAGTTCGAAGATCAACTGGCCCAGTTTATCCCCAGATAAATTGTAAGGAAATGAAGGGATGAAGAGAGAAATTAATATGAAAGGAGAATGAAAAGGCATATCAAACTTTCAACATGGACAACACTAAACTGTAATGTTCAGGGTGGCCTAGAGAGTGACAAAGTGTAAAAGAAAACAAAGAAGTGATTTTTTTAATGTTTATTTATTTTTGAGACAGATAGAAACAGATCATGAGTGGGGGAGGGGCAGAAAGAGAGGGAGACACAGAATCTGAAGCAGACTCCAGGCTCTGAGATGTCAGCACACAGCCCTACACGGGGCTTGAACCCGCAAACTGTGAGATCGTGACCAAAGCTTAAGTTGGACGTTTAACCAACTGAGCCACCCAGGCGCCCCAGGAAGTAATTACTGTAAAAAGGCTAGTGGTTTCGTTGGGGAGAGCAAGTACTTGTGATTGAGTTAGGCCACAAGGGCAGACTTGCTGGCAAAATTTAATTTCTTGACCTGGTTGATAATTACAAGGATGTTTGCTTTATAATAATTCATTAACTTTATACATTTACTTATGTACTTGAAAGGAAGACACTTTTAATATGCTATTATATGTTAAGATGAAAGGGGAGAATGAGAAAATGAGAGAAGCATTAATTGTATTGTGTTAGGATTGTGAATTACTGCCTGGTTAGAAAAAGCCTCTGGAACACTTACATCTTTTATGAAAACATAGTTTAACTTAAACATTCTCTACTACTGTGAAGGTTTTAAAAAAGATTCTGTTTTTTTTTTTTAATTCTATTATATTCTATTTTACATATTCTATTCTATATCTATGGTCTTGGTTAACTGATTAGTACCGTGAAAAAGAGTAAATCTGTTAAGGTTACACAGTTTTTGTTCTGTGTATTGTTTGCTGTGTGAAGCAGCAACAATGGAGAAGACGAAAATTCAATTCAGACTACTGACCAGGCAATATACATCTTTCCATGGTGATCTGAAATAAATAAATTGAATATAGGTTGGATCAATTTAAGATTCTTTCCATTTCAAATGCCATATTTCTAATTAAAGGTGGCTCAAACAATGCAAGTTTAATATGTGACATAATAAGAAATCCAGAGCAGATGGTTCTAGAGCTAATTCAGTGATGTCAGCTCCTTGGCCTGGCGTCTCTCAACATTCATTCAATGTCCATAAAATGAGTACTAAAGCACCAAGCACCATAATTTACACAAAACATTTGAGTGAGAAAGAGATTCTCCTTCTGTATGTCTTTATATCACATTAACTCTCCAGAAGAATTCTCAATATCCCTGATCCAAATCAGGCTGAAAGTAGAGAAAATTAATCTCTGGCATTGTTAGCCTTTAGTAAGGTAGGGTTTGGGGCGGGGAGTTTCTCTACCAGGGAGGAATTAAAGTGACTGAAAATAACATTTGCTAGTCAACTACTAGAATCTGGAGTAATAGTTCTTTGTCTAAAATACATAACTTCCATAATCAAACCCTATGGATTGATATACAATTTTCTACATGCTGTAAAAATATAAGAAACAAGATTTAAACTAGTCTAAATATGCAGTGTGATGAGTCCCTTTGTCTACACCAGTCATTTCTCAAACTTCACACACATAAAAACACACGGGACACTTGTTAAATGTTCCAGTCTGAAAGATCCTAGGGTATCTTTACTCTCTATATAGAATTGAACTAAAAAAAAAAGAATTGAACTCAAAGACAAGAACCAGATGGTTGTTTGTCCTGAGCCCATACTCTGAAAAACATTCTACATTAGTGACTATTAATAATCTCAAAATAATTAATCATAATGTTCTTAACCAGTGTCTCAAGGTGCTGAAAACCTCCAGAACCATGCTTATTCCAACCCCATAGCATCATTAGATGGTCTCTGAGGTTGTCTTCCCTTGCTGTTAGACTTTGCCATAATTAACCTGGCTCACCACAGACACTCGGTCATCATTATTCAGCCAAATCTCTGAAGTTGGACATAGGTCCCTGAATGCTTCTGGCCTAATGCCCTCCTGCTATAAACAAAAATTGGCCAGTGCCTCACCCTCTCACTAGTTTTAATTAATTAAAAGCTCCCAAGTTATCAGGAAGTCATACGCTCAGCATGCTCCTGTGACAGCACAACTTATCAGATTACCCTCTTCCTTAGGAAAGCTAATACCCCATATTGCTAAATTATTTCCTGTCTTTGTTTCACATGCCAAGGTTTTACATTTCTCCCCACCCTGCCTGATTGAGGATGCCTTAAAGCTCTCAAATCTTGTTCTGTAGTAGCATAATCCATGACACATAGTGTCTTTTGATATTAAAAGAAATCACAATTTTCTTATAATGACCAAATGAAATCACATCATTGATATAACAAAAGGATACCATAATAAGTGCAATCAATTTCCAGTAGCACACTGGTTTTACCATTGTGGCCTCTGGCACTGGCTCCATCTCAATGTCAGCTGTTTTTCCCCTTTATGTCTTTCACCCCGAAGAATGCTCATAGGCTGCATATACTATGCATCCATTATTCAACCAGTTGTAAATGCAAATAGAAATTTTTAAAAAGTCAATACTTTACTGCCCCACACTCCCATCAAAGAGACAAACGCCCAGAAAGAAAATGTGGTTTAATGATGTAAATCCATAAAGAAGAAGTTTTTTCATTCGTTTGTTTTTAGCTTTTATTTTTAAGTAATCTCTATACCCAACATGGGACTCAAACTCACAACCCAAAGATCGAGAGTCACACGCTGTACCAACTGAGCCAGCTGCATGCCCCAGGGAGGAATCTTACGCCTTCTAAGGATCTATGATTCTACAACACCCTATGCTGATACCTACAGTAGCATTTCCAGAACTATATGCTTTTTGGTTCTCAAGGCTGATAATGGGTGCTACTTTGTGTGAGGGCACCAACTGTCATCTTTCACCTTTGTAATTCAACATGTAGCACAGTACCTGTGCCCAACATATATACTCAGCAGATCATTCTCTTTCCTCCTACCTTTTCTTCCACAATGCAAAAAAAAAATATATAGAATATATTATAAATATTACTGACTCACCTCTTTTGAGCTCTACTCTGACTCATACGATGAATTTGATATCACTTTACAGAAATGATCCAATATTAAGAAGACAAAAAATTCAATTTTTGTCTGATTGATTTTATTTGTTGCTGATTCGTGCAATTTGATCTAGTCTTCGCACACCAGTTCCCTAAAGTTAACTCAATCATAACTCCCCAAATGCCAAATTCAGGTGAACTTTTAGTTTTTAAGAGTCTTGAATGTATCACCACAAGATTTTCTACATATTATATTTATAATTAACTTTAATATTCTCATCTGGCTGATGACCAAGAAACGGCAGTCTTGCTCAGCCACGAGAATACTATTCTCTGTCAGTTTTTCAAGTTCTCTTCCAGTGTTTCCTAGACCACTCACAGAAGGTTCAACAGTGAAAAGAAAGGTTAAGTTGTCAAATGTGTGAAATAAATTTTGGCTACACAAAAACTAGACAGTTAAAAACCTGCAGGACTTCATAGTTGAAAACGTGTGGACGTACATGTTCAAACTCTAACGTGGTCGGAGTGTATGGGTGTGTAGGGATAATATCATTTGAGCACGAGCTGCATTTTGTATGATTTTACTTCAAAAAATTATTTTCAGCTGTTCTGGAAAAAAAAATTGGAAAATTCCCTTTGCCATTGAAACATGGTCTGGAAAACACAACATTCCCAAGTCTGCGGCGTGAGGAGCTTCTCAGCTGCGAGCGCAGGTGGGCACACTGCAATGATGGTTGGAAATTTGCTGTTACTATCCTGGAGCAGCAGGATGATGGTCAAGGTGGGAGCTGGTTCACAGCAGGAAAGATGGGATCTTCTGATCCAGGCAACCACAGAAATGAGAGATGTGGAGAGCCAGGATGCATGTAGAATTACTCAGGAGGGCAGAGGCTAAAAAAGGAACTGTCTGTGCCCCGAATGTAGGGAATTCCAAAGACGTGGAGTTCTGTGACTTTGAGAAAACCAGTTTTAACATGAGGCCATATAGTATGTATGCAGCCAGGATACTATTTTTCCAAAGTAAAGGTCTAAAAGAAACAATTCTTCGTCTTGTAGATAACTGCTAAGGGCGAAAGGCATAGGAAAGCAATTGTCAACTGAAATACTTCCAAATGTGGATTTTTTACCTGCCCTCTTCTGGATGCTCATAATTTGTCTTTGAGATTCCTCTATTAGAGTTTCTCAAAGTACAATTGCAAAACCACCTGCAACAGAATGAGTTTTTTTTTTTTTCAACGTTTTATTTATTTTTGGGACAGAGAGAGACAGAGCATGAACAGGGGAGGGGCAGAGAGAGAGGGAGACACAGAATCGGAAACAGGCTCCAGGCTCTGAGCCATCAGCCCAGAGCCTGACGCGGGGCTCGAACTCACGGACCGCGAGATTGTGACCTGGCTGAAGTCGGACGCTTAACCGACTGCGCCACCCAGGCGCCCCTAGAATGACAGATCTTGAATCCCTTAAGGTTGCTCAGTGCCATGTACCGATTCATAATGAAGTGTGTGTGTCTATGGTGGGCTTCGGGAGCAATGGATGGGCCAGGAAGAGTGTTGAAGTTTGATAGACCTAATAGTCTGGGAAATGGTTATGAAAATGGTAATTTTCTTGAGGCTGGGGAGCGTGGCCATCAGATAGAGGGTCAGAGAGAAGGTGGAGGAATGAGTACCAGTGACTGACATGACTTATGTTCATGGGTGCCTGATGGCTATGCTTCACTACATAATTCCCTCTGGAAAATCAACCCTTTATGGAGATCCTATGTTCAGGAACTACTATGAAAAGTAAACTACACAGAGGGAAACATAATGTAAAATGTACGTTTAAATTTAAATAAAAAGTTAGTATTTTTAGAAGTGTGGTATCCTTTGAGAGCCCAAATATCTCGTGGCTCGGGATTTTGGATTATTTATCACCATCATTCACTCTCAAACTGATATATAACTGTAACTGAACAAGCTGTAATCACCAGGTTAAGCAATTTGAATAAACTAGCAGTTAACCTAATTTCTTAAAATTTCTTATCTTCGGTGCACGTTAGTCTTGGAACTTCTCTCTTCAGAAACATAAATAAAATTTAACCGGAGACAGTATATAGTGAAGGCTTTCTACTCTATTAAAATTTGCCTCCAATGTTAAGCTTATCTGTTAAAGAGAATGTTGAGAGGAGGTATGATTTTTGACACTTCTTTGATTTCACAAAACATGGTAATATTTTTTTGTTCTAAAGTTAAAATTTTAGGGGCGCCTGGGTGGCGCAGTCGGTTAAGCGTCCGACTTCAGCCAGGTCACGATCTCGCGGTCCATGAGTTCGAGCCCCGCGTCGGGCTCTGGGCTGATGGCTCAGAGCCTGGAGCCTGTTTCCGATTCTGTGTCTCCCTCTCTCTCTGCCCCTCCCCCGTTCATGCTCTGTCTCTCTCTGTCCCAAAAATAAATAAACGTTGAAAAAATAAATAAATAAAAATAAAGTTAAAATTTTAATTAGGAGATAAAAAAGATTTTTTTACTGTCTAATTATATTGCTCATTATATTTACTCCTCAGAAGATTCCTAAAATGGGGGGGGGGGGTGGGGAAGGAAACATAGACTTTAAACACAATTACATAAACAGCAAGGACTTATTTACCAATATGTGTTATGTCCATGCTTTTCTTTTCTTTCTTTATTCCTTCCTTTCTTTCTTTTTATACAAAATTTTATATAAGTATTATTTCCAAATGGATCAAGAATAGCAAGGAATAAAATGGAAGAGTGAAAATGTTTCTTATTGCCTATTACTCAGTTCCCTTTCCTAGAGGAAACAACAAATATATATAAATCTTTCCAGAGACACTTTTATATGTTCTTATTAATTTATTATTTTCTAAAATATATGTAAACATAAATACAGATGCATATTGTATATATATATATTTTTTTTTCTTCTTTACTACACAAATGGTTATATATATCTTAGGTGTCATTTTAAAATCAACTCATTCCTCTACCAAATTTAAGCAAAGTTTTATTGTAGAAACAAGCATACATTATAAAGTTTATAAGTACAAGTAACATGTAGAGAAATTTTGAGTCATGAAACCAATTTCATTGATTTTCCCATGTTTCTTAGATTGTGTAACCCCTCTTCCTAACTTACTCTGATTCATTGACAATTTTTAGTAGGAGCGCTCAGATTTATGAAAACTTCTTTGTGTGAGCTTAAAAATGAAATTCTGCCTAATATTCTCATTTAAAAAAAATTTTTAATGTTTATTTATTTTTGAGAGAGACAGAGACAGAATGCGAGTGGGTTGGGACAGAGAGAGAGGGAGACACAGAATCTGAAACAGGCTCCAGGCTCTGAGCTGTCAGCACAGAGCCCAATGTGGGGCTCGAACTCACGAGCTGCGAGATCATGAACTGAGCTGAAGTCAAACAGACGCTCAACCAACTGAGCCACCCAGGCATCCCCATAATATTCTCATTTTATTTCCATATCAAATTTATCTTTTCTTTGCATCCTGTTGATCAGCCTTTTCTTGGAGCTATTAACTTAGGAATTTCAGTTGACCTGAGTCATTTTATAGTTGAAAGACTAAAACCATTTGTGTTAGTAAATCAGGCCCAAGATATTCTTAGGTATCACACAAGGAAATTAAGATTTCTACCAGGCTGAAAAACTAAACTTCTTCTCTTCCTCTTTAATACACAGTAAATGATCCAACAAATATTGGTGAAAGTAAATTTACAGTCTTTTTTAAAAAGAATCAGTTGAATTTTCAAATTGCATAAGGAATATTGATCTAAAAAAAGACATGAGACTGCTTTATTAAAAAAAAAATACTGGCTCCTACTCAGGTATCATTGTAACTCATCATATCTACTTGTATCTGTTTCTTATTTCTCATATAACAAAGGGTGTTTTGCTAGCTCAGCAGAAATTTCTCCTATTCCCTTCACCAAATCTATAAACCTACTTGAGACTATCTTCTATTACAACTGGAATAGTGTTCAGGTTCCTGTCAAATGTGAATCTCTCCAGACATCTCTGCATTCCTTTTAACTCTTCACTGCCTTGCTCTCTGCTTTGTCTTAAATCATCAGACTCTTCCTCGCCATTGGATTAGCTAATCAACATATTCCCATTTTTTAAAAGTGTGTACAGAACGCATCTCTGCTCCCACCCCCCAAATACCACATCCCAATCCAGCAATTACTCAGTTTTTCTTCTGCCTAGAGGAAAACATGGTACTTGACCTTCTTTGAATCTGGTTTCATTTCCTTCTAAGAACAACCCCCCCCCCCACCCCCGTCCCGACCCAGAATACCTATTTTCTTTCTGTTCTTGAGTTCACCCAGACTTTATCTCCTATAGCACGTTGCCCTCTCCTTAGAATGTTCTTTCTTCAGCTGTTTCCAAAGTTTCATCTTTAGAACATTTTCTCAGAGATCATCCTTCCTTGATCACATTATGCAAATAAGTTGTACCTCCTTCTCCAGCTCTCTGCTGACAAATATTCTTTTTTTTTTTTTTTAAATATGTTTATCTATTTTTGAGAGGGAGAGAGAGAGCACTCACAAGCAGGGAAGGAGCAAAGAGAAGAAGACACAGAATCCAAAGCAAGCTCCAGGCTCTGAGCTGCCAGCACAGAGCCTGACCCGTGGCTCCAACTCACAGACCGCGAGATCGTGACCCAAGTCAAAGTTAGACGTTTAACCGGCAGAGCCACCCAGGCGCCCCTAAATATTCTTACCTTGCCATTAACACTGCCTCCAACTCTCAAATGCATGTATTTCCTTCCTTATTCATGTTGTCTTTCCTTCTAGAATATAAACTACATGAGGGTTAGTTCCATCACCTACCTAGTATCTAGGAGATAACAGTCACCTGCAATAAACAATGGATAAATGAATAGATTGCTGGAGGTTCACTGGAGAAATTGATATAGATATGGTTTCTATCTTGTCTGGTCTCATGGACTGAACTTGAGCTTTTGTGGCTAAAGGAGAGAAATCCAGATTTTCATGTCAGTCTTCGGAAGCAATCTGGTAAGATATGATTAGAAGCTAGGACAAAAAAATATATGAGAATCTCAAACTATAAACAAAAAACAAAAAACCTGTTTTAAGGTCCAGGAGACAGAAGCATAGTTATGACTGAGGAAGAAAAAGCTTGACACTTCAGGTCTAGAGAGCATCCGAAATCAGTCACAGACAGGCAGTAGTTACTGGTTATTATCCAGTGGCTTTATAGCCGGAGAAGTGTATAAGTGAGAAAGGGAAAACTGGGGTGGATATAGCAGAGTGATCACAGTTGATAGACTGATTCTGCACATATATGCAAACCCCCTTAAACAACTCTTAAAAACAATGGGCTGACACTTTGAGTGGAAATAATTTCTAACAGTGAGATTAGTATGGGTGAAATTTGCCATAATTTATTCATATATATTTATACATTTATAAATATATTTATTTATAAATATATTTATTTATGATTTATTCATATATACAGATATATACTAGACTTTTACTTTTACTTTTACTAGATATATATATATATACACACACATACATGTATACATATACACATACATATGTATATATGTATATGTGTGTGCATATGTGTGTGTATGCGTGTATATATATATATATATATAACTACCTAAAAGTAAAAGTCTAGTAGAAGTCTAGGACATCTGGGACATCTGGAGTCCACTGGTTAGGACCACAAGTGAGGATCAATTTTCATCTTGGAGCATCATAACCATTTCTTCACCATTTTTTAGTGTATTTTGTGCTATCAGTTTCCTTGATCAACGTGTCGCTGTTTTAGTACTACTTTATCAGGAAAGGCTGTGTCTAAGGTTATCAACCAGGCCAAGGAACAGGTGAAAGCAGAATTGCTTGAACTGCAGAATGTGTTACATGTGGGCCCCGATGAAAACTGTAAGGAAGCTCACCCTTCTCCCCATAGATCATGTCCTTTCCTTTCCATGGAATCTATGTATAGCCTCCCAAATCTAATTTTGTAATATTTCCAGTATGTCAAGAGTGATTTGAATTCAGTTAGAATTTTAATATGATCTAAATAAATAGCATAACAAAGGCAGTTTTTCTGGGAACAAAGAAGAGCCTGACAGTGACAACACAGTTAGAAGACAGATATGTAGAAATCTAATTTTCATATTCTTCTTGAAGTTGGAATAATTATAGTTTGAAGTGTTTAACTTCTGTGATATTTATTAGGGTTAGAGTACATGGAACAAAGCAAACATCATGTACTCACAATGCATAATTATGGCCAAAAAATGATCTTTCTTAGGCAGTGCATAGAATAAAATTAATTCATACCCAGAAAAAAAATCCGTATTGACAATTCAAGCGCAGTTCATCCATCTCAATAATGATGTAGAGAAAAGAATGACCATCTTCTTTAACTAGAAAACAAACGTAAATTATGAAGAATGCTCACAGGTTTGGTTTTAAATTGCAGTGGATTTACAAAGATCTGCTCTAATCTAGGACTAACCAGTCCTTCGCTTAGAAAAAATGTAAACCATAGGATTCTCAGAGGAAGAATGCTTTGATGTTTTTAATAAGATTGTCTGAAAAACTATAAAGAAGAAGGAAAGGAGATATATTATCAGCCACAGTGAGTAGAGAAGAAAATGAGTGGGCCTCCTACCTCTCCTTATTAAAAATTTTGCTTAGTCAAGTTTTTTACTGTTTTCCACAGTATGGTGGACAAGATCTCTTGAAAAAATCTGAAAATAAAAGGATAAAACACCAAGAGACTCAAAGGAAATGTCAGTGTACTCACAAAGGGAGTAATAGTATACAGTATTTATTACACTGGCTGGCGGGCTTGGGAGTATTTATTTTACTACATGCTTTATTTCAGATAAACATGCTTATGTGTATCCGGGTACATTTTTCTTGCATTTTTGTTTGTAACAACAATTATTTCATAATAATAGAGAAAAAACTGGAATGCAAATTTCATTTACATATTATAATCATAACTGTTTATAAACAACAATAAGAATCTTACTCATAGAAAAAACTACAAAAAACAATACCAAAATAGCAATGGTAATTGACTTGCATTTGTGGGAATACAGATGATTGTTTTTCCTCCCTTTAAACATTGTAGTTTCGAATTTTCTCTGGTGAATATCTTTTCATACAATTGTTTCCTTATTTCATAAATATAAATACAAATAATAAAAACTTGCATCTGGATAAAAATGGAGATGAAAGGGGCACCTGGGTGGCTCAGTCAGTTGAGCTTTTGATTTCAGCTCAGGTCATGATCTCATGGTTTGGCTCGTGGGTTTGAACCCTGCATTGGGCTCCACGCAGACAGTGAGGAGCCCGCTTGGAGTTCTCTCTCCCTCCCTCTCTGCCCCTTCCCCACTTGCTTTCAACAAATAAATAAATTACCTAATTAGTCTTTAAAAAATGGAGATGAAAACTATGTTTACACAAAGACCTTCACATACTTGTTCATATGCTTTATTTGTAATAGCTAAACACTGGAAACAGCCCCCATGTCCTTAATGGGTAAATGATTAAGTCAATTGCGTTAGACAGTGGAATACTCCTCCACAATAAAAAGAAACAAACTGTTGATATGTGCAACAGTCTGGATTCATCTCAAGGTCATTATGGTAAGGGAAAAAGCCAGTCTCAAAATGTTATAGACTCTATGACTGTATATGACTGTATATGACTGTATATGACTGTATATAGACTGTATGGTTTTATTTATATAACATAATCAAAATATGGAGAACATATGACTGGTTGCTGGGATTAGGGATGGTAGTGAAATGGAAAGTGAGGGAGACTGGACTATATAAAAGGGCAGCATGAGGAAGCTCTTTGTCGTAATAGAATAGTGGCATTAGCCATATGAATCTACACATGGAATAGCATCATATAGAACAATTCCCACACATTTTACCAGCATCAATTTCCCGAGTTTGATGTACTATAGTTACATACAATGTAAAAATTGGGGGAAAGGAGGAAGGGAACAAGAGACCACTTTATAACATCTTTGCCATTTCCTATGAATCTACAATTATTTCAAGATAAAAAAGTTTCTAATTTTCTAAAATGAGTATTTTTTATAGGGAATAAAGTTTTGTCTATTTTGTTATTTTATTTTTTAATTAAAAAAAATTTTTTTTAGATTTCTTTATTTTTGAGACACAGAGAGAGACAGAGCACAAGTGGGGGAGGGGCAGAGAGAATGAGACTCTGAATCTGAAGCAGGCTCCAGGCTCTGAGCTGTCAGCACAAAGCCCAAGGCGGGGCTCAAACCCACGAACTGTGAGATCATGACCTGAGCCGAAGTTGGACGCTCAACCGACTGAGCCACCCAGGTGCTCCTATTCTTTTATTTTTTTTAAGCTCATTTATTTATTTTGAGAGAGAGAGAGAGAGAGAGAGCGAGCAGGGGAGGAGGAGAAAGAGAGTGAGAGAGAATCCCAAGCAGACTCCTCAATGCCAGCATGGCATGGACCGTGAGATCACAACCTGAGCCAAAACCAGGAGTCAGATGTTTAACTGACTGAGCCACCCAGGCACCCCTAATTTGTTATTTTAAAAGAGAAAGCACGTAGACACCTTTTACAGACATTATCTTGCTTCCTTCCTTACTACTCTGGCTGTGATGCAGTACAAGTGAAATAAAAGTTAACTTAGAAATCCATCATGGTATTATAAAATTGAAATATAATACCATGGTCAAGACTAAAATTGTGTTGGAACTTTAAGTGAAAACAAAATAAACTTGCTTCTGGGACGACACAGAGCTAAATGTGAGTTACGCTGGTAAATACAGGGATGCAGGAAACTTACAATATGGTGAGTAGACAGAAAATGAAAGGCAAAATTGAAATTAACTACATACCTGACAGTACCAATCCCCTCTATGAAGGAAACAGGAAACTAACACAATCAACAACAGCAGAGTCCTAATTTATGAGGGTTGGTCAGACAGAGAAGGCCTCTCTGGGGAGATATTTAAGCTGAGGTTGAAGTAGGTGTCCACACTTGAATTAAGAGGCTCTCTAGGACATTAAAAAGAATTCTGACTTTGTAAGATGTGGCTTTGCTATAAGCAGGAGCACAAGAATATTTGACACCTGTTTCTACAGGACATTGCTCTATACCCCCTCAACTGGAAGACTTCCTGGCTCCCAGAAGGCACGTGAAGTGTGTTACATCAATTCCTCAGGATGAATTCCATTTGTAGGACATCATGGCCAAGTCCTGTGCAGATGGAAAAGGTAATGAGTATGAACAACAACAATAAAGTATTTAAAATAGGACCTATATTTCACCTCAAAATACTGAAATCCAAATTCAAAAACATTTGAAATAATGTCCTCACAGAATTGTTTTATGACTTTACTTCAATTCTTTACCCCATCTTGGCTTTATTATTCTTCTTTAAACAGAATTCTATTCCTTTATCTTTGGGTCTTGCACTTCAAATATTCCCTTGTAAAGAAAGCTGTAATACCTACAAATGGTGTGCCACTTTTAGTGGATTTCAGTCTGCCTGATTCAAAGAATTTTTTTAATGCTTTTGTATTAAATGTGCTATATATGTTAAGTAATGTTAAGTAAATAATATTATTTAACACTGAAAACATAGTCCAATAATATTAGTAAAATTAATTTTGTGCTATATATGCTGTGAGAAAGTTACATGCTAGGTTGGATGGGTACCTTCGTACGCCCCCCTCCCCGCCAGTCACTCTTTGTGGCCACTTCTGAGTCATCTGGTCCAAGTTCCAGAATCTAGAGTGATGATAAATCACTGGGGTTCAAAAATGCTCACTCAGCTTCTGGCTTCAATTAAAGTGAGGAGGATTTTCAGGCTCAGCTTTAAGGCCAACATTTAAAAATAATGGGTCCTTGCTCTCACTGTTGCTGGTGGATATTTTTCTCAGTTTTACAGCAATTCTCAGTGAATGCGGGCCTATTGTGTAACTCTATTTAACAGGTAGAAGTGCATAAAGCAGATTAAAATTCAATAAACCTCAAGGAAGTTGTGTATCTACCTAGAGTAATAGCCTGACCTATATTCATAATAGAATTACAAGCCTTGTTACCTCTGAGGGCTTATCTCATGGAGGTATTCACATGTTCTGGAGTTTCATTTCACAAGGTAGTGAGCCTGCCCCACATCACCACCATTCCTTCTGTCTCCCCCGTTGTCAACTACAGCGGGAAATGCGAATAAAAATGTCAGAATGGGAAAACTCAACGTGCTTAGAAAAAGTGGTGGGTTAGGGGGCTTTGTCTCAGTTTTGAAGTCTTCAATCTGTTGTGGCCAAAAGTATTTCTGTATGCCTGAATTTTTATAGATCAGGGTGATTTTCATTAGGTAATAAAGCTGTAGCAGTGCTAACCCTCTGGATCGTTCTGAAAGCACAAGCACTTTGGGGAAATTCCTAATAAAACATAAAAGCCAAAACAAACTGGAAACTCCAGGAAAAAAAAATTGAAAAAAGATAAAGAACAATTAAATGGTCCTCTTCCTCAGATACAGTATTTAAGCCACACAGCAATGACCGTTTTCTACATTCGTTTAGTGTACTTACTAAAGCCTTGCTTGCCAATTGCACATCTCTGTGTCAGGCAGAAGCACAAAGGAAAGAGGAGGAGGGGATGAATATTGGCAGTATTCTCCCTAGTGTAACAGATTATAAGTTCTAAAATTAACCATTTCTGTCAAATATGAATCCATGCATTTCCAAATAACACCATGCATTCCCATCGTTAGCTCCACAAATAATTGAGGATATAGTGATTTTGCAATTTCAGTTTAAAATCAGCATTTTTCTACAGGTTTCTGTTTTAGCAGTAATTTTTATAACAAAAATAAATCGAAGAAAAAAAAGGGGGGGATTACTTTTTCTTTATTTCAGTAAATGACTTACAGGCTACTGAGTGGATCAGCGCGAGTAAAATATCCATCTGTCTTTCTTAAGCATTTCACAGAGTACACTTCTAAAAGTTAAACAAATTTTTTTTAAATGTATTTATTTTGAGAGAGACAGCATGTAAGCAGGGTAGGGGCAGAGGGAGAAGGGAGAGAGAGAGAATCCCAAGCAGGCTGTCAGCACAGAACCCTATGTGGGGCTCAAACCCATGAACCGTGAGATCATGACTTGAGCCAAAATCAAGAGTCAGATGCATAACTGACTGAGCCACCCACGTGCCCCTAAAAAAGTTTTTCTTTCAATTCAAGTGTAGTTGATACACAATGTTACATTAGTTTCAAGTGTAAAACATAGTGATTGGACTAGTCTGTGTTATGTTGTGTTCTCCACAAGTATAGCTACCGTCTGTCACCATACAAGGCAATTACAACACTTTGACTAAATTCCACATATTGTGCCTTCCATCCCCATGACTTACACATTCCATAACTGGAAACCTGTGTCTCCCACTCCCCTTCACTCATTTCGCCCATCCCCCCACCCTCCTTCCTTCTGGCAACCCTGTTGCTCTCTGCATTTATGGGTCTAACAAAGGACACTTTTAAAGACAAACTACTGATCTATTAAAGTCACCCAAGTACAGATAAAATGTTCTCTTTCCTAACTTTCCTGTTTTATAGCCAGTTGATAACTGGTTATGGTCAATTAGTACAAATACACGGAGAGATGAAAAGTGTGTGTGTATGTGTGTGTGTGTGCAATTCTCTTTTATAGCTTTTTATGTTCTTTGAGATAAAGGACAATCTAAAACCTACTGACTAAAGATCATAGGAAACACATCTGCTTAAAAAACAGAAAGAGATGCTGATTTACTGCCAGCCTGAGAAACACATAGCTTAGGAAATAGACGTTATAATGTCTCTTACAGGTTTTGGACTTGATCTAGATTCTTCTAAGGAGGGATAAGGACTAATTTTGGATTGCATGCTATCCTCAATTGGGAGCAATTCAGCAATTCAATATTTAATTTATGTTTATAAGGTGGAGAAATAAAGAGGAACTGGGGCTACCTCTTTGGTAAAAAGACAGTAATTACTCAGAAAAAAAGGTGGTTAGTTATTCTGTACTTAGGAGGCGGCCTTGGGTACATTCTTTTAAACACATTATGATCTGTTGTCCTTGCCCCTGTCCTTTCAGAATCATTGTTGATATTCTCTTAGGTATATTATAATCTCAACAATTACAATGTTACAGAACAACTCATTTTTATCACAGGACTTGTGACTCATGGAGAATATGGACAAGGGTATAACAAGAAAAATACTAACAATTGCAGGTTATATAACTGACTTTGGAAAACAGGAACCAAGTAAAATGTTTCTTAATGTGAAAATAAGCCCTCTACATGCATTGCTTGCACCAAACTATGCAAAACATTAAAATATCTTTTTTCTAATTCCATTTGCTGATCCAAAGAAAATCACTTTTGAAGACTCACTGTTCCATTTTAGAAAATTAAGATGATGAATACACTGACTCATACATCACAGGATTAATGAATCAAAGATATAAAGAATACATTAATTACACATATATATATATACACACATACATACTTAATGAAATAATAGCAATAATCACATATATGTTATTTTAGGTATTTTACATATATGAATTCACTTAATATATATATATATGTATTATATATATATATATATTTATTATATATATATTTTTTCTTTTTTTCCCAGTGAAAGACTAAGTAACTTGCAAGATCACACATCTAAGTGACAGACATGCTATTCAGACCAAAATTGTCTGTCTCAAGAGTCTGCTTATAGAGGTTACAGATAAATGAAGTTCACCTTTCAAAGAGTCTTAAAAGCACTTGTGTCTAGCGTCCAGGGCTTCTGTCTTGGTGATTCATTTCTATTGATGGATATGGCGCTGAAGTCATAAAGTCTGCCTTAGTTTTTGGAGCACAGAAAAATCTCCAACTATTTGCTCAGATTCCTCTACAACAAAACTTACTTAAGTCTATGAATCAAATAATGGTCTATTAATAGTCATAGAGTCAGAAAATTTGTTGTAGTTCTTCTGGAACTTGCAGATAAAGTATATGAGTGAAATAGTAGACTTCTTTTTTTTTAAAGTTATTTATGTATTTTGAGAGAGAGAGCATAAGCAGGGGAAGGGCAGAACGAGAGGGAGAGAAAGAGAATCCCAAGCAGTCTCTTTGCTACTAGCGCAGAGCCCAATGCGGGGCTCAAACTCATGAACCGTGAGATCATGACCTAAGCCAAAACTAAGAGTTGATGCTTAACTGACTGAGCTACTCAGGTGCCCTTTCTTTCTTTCTCTCTTTCTTTCTTTTTTTTTTTTTTTTCTTCAAATACCTTCTGTCCACAATCTTTTTCAGAAATTATTTTTTTTATTAAATTTTAGAGAGAGAGCACTTGCAAGTGTGAAAGTGGGGGAGAGGCAGAGGTAGGGAGAGAGAGAGAGAGAGAGAGAGAGAGAGAGAGAGAGACTTAAGCAGCCTCCAGGCTCAGCACGGAGCTAAGCCAATTCAGGACGAGATCCCATGACTCTGGGATCATGACCTAAGCTGAAACCAAGAGTCAGATGCTCAATCGAGTGAACCACTTAGGCACACTGCCACAATCTTTTTTATTCAGCCAATTCTATTTCATACTTTGAATAGAATTTCATAGATCTTTTTTCTTATAATTATATTTTCTTAAAAAAGATTCAAATTCGAAATAATATGATACTGCATTATGACCATAATAGGTATTTAATCATTCTTTTATCAACACAAAGTAACTGAATACATTTTTTCAACAATAAAGAAAATTAGGATAATAGGGTACTACTCCATAACGAATGCTTGCTGAGCACCTGGTAAGTGTCGCAGAACGTGGTCCAGATTCAGTAGATTTAGGTACACGCAAACCTTACCTTATTACACACTGGGTTTGGGGAAAGGAAAAAAAAAACTATATGAATATGAAATAAAATTTGACATAAATATAAAATAAAAAATAATATATACTGAAATGATAAAGATCTGATCACTTACGATAAAATATATTTTTTTGAGTATGTCTCCATCAGTGAGGCTGTCCCTTTGCTGGCTGTAATGTGAGGATCCATTGGCCTCTAAAGTAAGACATGGGGAACAAAATGGTTTTCCTAGTGTATCTGACACCGAAAGGAGCAGATGATTTTTAGATAACCCCCCTTTATGACAAAATTATGTTCAGCAGCAATCATTAGAAATTAATAAAATAATGGCTAGAAAAAAAGACAGTAAAGAATTTCTTTTATTGAAATATATGTGTGTATATAAAATCATGCCCTAATAAGACAAATAAACAAATAAATAGTATCAGTACCATGGAAAATAAAGTACTAGATAAATACTTCTTAATTACCTGAATGTATTTTTTACAAGATGGGGAAGACTTATACCTATATACTGCTTTGTTGTCATTATGAACAATAATAGTATGGTTTAATAATGAATAAGAATAACAATTTTTGAAGAGTTAGATTTTAATTTCAAAGATATTATTTAAATTTAATAAAATATCTTATTATTGAACTAGAATTTCCAGTTACCAAACAAAAGTATTACACCTTGAATTCTGGGCTCCGTTTCATTGTTTTAACTATACATAAAAACAAAACAAAACAAAACTCCAAGTGGTCACATAGAATGACAGAATGGAAGTGACTTAAGTTCTTTTCTTTATTAAAAAAAAAATTTTTAGCATTTATTTATTTTTGAGAGGTAGAGAGAACAGAGGAAGGACAGAGAGAGAGGGAGAGAGAATCTGAAGCAGGCTCTAACACGGGGCTCAAACTCACAAACTGTGAGATCATGACCTGAGTCTAAGTCAGACACTTAACCACCTGAGCCACCCAGGTGCCCCTCCATTCTTCATCTTTACAATGACTCCACTGTTACTACTTGTTTTTGAGAGAGAAAGGGAGATAGAGTACAAACAGGGCTAAGGGCAGAAAAGAGAGAGAGAGAGAATCTTTTTTTTTTTTTTTAATATTTATTTATTTTAAGAAAGAGAGAGACAGAGAAAGGAAATCTCAAGCCAGCTCCTTGCTGTCAGCTCAGAGCCCCATGCAGTGCTCAATCCCATGAACTATGAAACCATGACCTGAGTGAAAACCAACCTACTGAGTCATGACTGAGCCACCCAGGCACCCTGTCACTGTTTTGAATCTAATGTTTAAATGTAGAACTATATAATGTCCACTGGGGGTGGAGACAGAAATCTCAACCAAATCTAACTTAAGTAATTCTAAACCGTGAAAAGCTTATTTTCCAAATCAACCCATGTAGCTGAGTCCATATATATACATATGTGTGTGTGTGTGTGTGTGTGTGTATAAAACTGGGAGTTCTCCAAATTAGCTGCCCTATAAAATATAATGTTTTTAAAAGACAGATAATAAATTGTACTAATTTGGAGTTTGTATTTATATTATTAAAACCACCATCATTTAGAGCATAGGCCAACAAAAGCTTTTATCAGAGAGGAATGATTTAATCATTGCTTCAGAATTTATCAAATTTTTTTCAAATTGCTGATGCATTGTGACAATAAAAATCAGACTGACTTTTACTTGGTTTTCTCACTGATTTTATGTTACAATACATACCCTCTTGCTTGTACACAGGCAGACTCAACTTTTAGCCTTTGGTAAGCCACTGGAGAGAAGTAGGATAAGAAAGAAGATATAACAAAAGGAAATAATTTTGATTAGTCTATTCTGATGGACTGAAATCACAGAGCAAAATGAATGCTGTTCACTCTAATTGAATCTGAAAGAAATCTGAATTTTAAAATTAATTCAAATTAGTTTACATTTGAGATAAATTAAAATTCTAAATTGAAATTAGAAAGCATCTGAATCAAGGATTTAAATTAAATACAATTTAAAATCTAACAATTTGATTTCAATTATTTTAATTTAAATTAAATTAAAATTCAGAAGCATCTGAAATGAAACAGAATTAGCCATAACACTCACCTCAAATATGAAATGCTGAAATTTTGATTTCCGATAAATCTGAATCAAGCTCTACTGACTTGGTAACATTTTGCAGAATGGTTTGACACAAGAAAACAGCCCAAAATTGAGTAACAAAAGTAAAGATGCTTGGCAGGAATTATAATATGCCATATGATGAATGTCTCAAATCAGATTTGCATTAGCTTCACATATGAAATTGTAGGATTGTAGATGAGGATCATAAAATGATATAAACTGAATATATTTCTTCTGAAGTGATAAAAATCTGATCACTTAGAAAAAAAATGTTTTTCTGAATGTCTCCATCAGTGGGTGTCCCCCTGCTGGCTGTGAAGTGAAGATCCACAGGCCTCTAAATGCTCCTGGTGCAGTTCCCTAGGCCCATACTATCTGCCTCACCATTAGACATTTCTTGAGAGAGGAGTTTGGCAAGGACGTTGCAATCAGAACCTATCGCTTACGCCTTTTTAAGAGATCATCAAGAAAACTCCATTTATCAGTCACTATCCAAAAGCCAAGCCTCCCAGGCCTCAGCCTCTCAGCTTTTCCCTCTGAGGCCTCCATGTGTGTAACCTGGAATCTGACTCAAGCCCCACACAGCTTTAATTTCTCAAAATTAATGTATTCTCTCTAAATTTATGGTCAGAAGTAAAGTTCCCAAATGACCAACCTCTTCCCTGATCCCGAGCACCTTCTTGCTCTGAGAGACTCCCAACCCATGGGGCTAGACACATTTGGAGGATTGTGTGCCCCAATGACTACAGACCTCTCCCGGCATAGAGTGGACAGGGCTCAGCGATGTTAAATGATCCTGATGCTTCAAGTCCTGCGGAAGATTCGTCTCACCTGATGTGCCGAAGGTCCATATTGAGGAACACTGTGCGACTTGCAGTCAGTAAAGACCCTGTCTCCCCAGCATCCCTCTCATCTCATGTTGTCTTATTACTGCTTTGTTTGTTCATACCCAGAACCACTGGAGAATTTTGTTTCATTCTGTTCTTCATTGCCAATCCCTGGTGATTATTCCTCACTCCTACCTTTAATTTTTTTTTTCTAAAGAAAGAATATATATATTATGTATATATGAAGAGAGAGAAAGAGTACCTATTCTATGCCATTAATCTCTTTATTTCTTTGCTCCAATATATTTTTATTACACAGATGAGCAATATTCACTAATCTTTCATTCACACTTTCTTTTCTAGAACAATTTCAGAATCAGATATTTTATGGATTATGGTAGTTTAAGTCATTTTTCATAGGACCTAAATATTTCTAGATTCAAATAATGACCAATTTTTCTTTTCAAAAACATAGCTTGTTTTTTCTTCTTGACTGATGGAATTGACTTTAATCTTTATAATAATGTTAAACTGTAGCCAATATAGCAACTTCCTGGTCTTGCTCTGGACTTTAAAAGTAATTATTCTAATTGGTGTTAATTGATGGTGCCTTTACAGACAATTCTTTTTTTCTTTCTTTTTTTTTTTTTTTTAAATCAGTATTAGGACAATATCTGTTTCCTTTAACTTGTTTAAAGGCTTGTATAAGAAATGAATGCTGGGGTGCTGGAAGCCCAGCTACCCAGCCTGAGTGGCAAAGCCCGGGCCATGGACAGATTGGTGACTGCAGGGCGGCCCACCCAAGTGAAGCTTCTTGCACTCCCGCTTTTAGGTAATTTGGCCTTAAAAGTACCGGGAATTGCCCTCGGCAGGCCCCCTGGGAAGACAACCATTAGGGAAGAAAATAAGGTTCTGCAAGAAATTGTGCGGCCTTACGTGTAGCCCTTGCCATTCCCCATGGAGACTCCTCTACTTGCAGGAAGGACAGCCTCGTGCAGTTGCCAGCAAAGGCGGCCAACGAAGGAGAGACATAGGGATCCGAAAGCCCCACTCCGGTAACTAAGGAGTGTATCTATGGACACAGGTCACTCTGACCCCTGGGCTCACGTGGCCCCCAAGAGGCATTCCAGATGATAACTGAACTTAGTCGGTTAAAGTACAGAAAGTTCATTGGTTCCTAGGTGCATAGTCTCTCTGAGAATGTATAAGGCGTGGGTTTCTAAGGCCCTCTTGGCCCCCTTCCTGGCACCTCCGACTCAGGTGAACACTTTTGTTCTTCAAAACCACGAATGGTTCAGGGAAACAACTAAGAGGTCATGTCCCTGTAACTGTTGCACTTGAGATCTTGAGAGATAAATGAACTTTTGTGAAAACAACAAAGCAAATACTTTATAAATTATAGATAAACATAGATACATAATAAAAACAATAAAAAAAATAAATCAATAAGCAAAGGGCAAGAGGGAACGATGACAAAACAATCATATTATTCCTTATTGGGTGATTATACAAAAGAACAATTTTAGACTTAGGTAATGTTAGAAAAACACAGATGACGTATGTTACAAGGAAATCACTAGCAAATATAATTCCACGTTTACTGCAACAGATCGGCCAGTTCAACACACTGCTGTTGTCTGTGTCCATTTTTATTTTTGTTTTGTTTTATTTTCACTTTTTTGCCGATGCCGTTCATCCTTCGGGAACCCCTGGACCTGCTGGAGCTGGACTCAAGCACTGGGGGGCCTGGGTACTTCATTCAGTCAGGTAAACGTCAAACTTCAGCTCAGGTCATAATGTCACTGTTTGTAAGTTCGAGCCCCGAATTGGGCTCTGTGCTGATGGCTCGGAGCCTGGAGCCTGCTTCGGATTCTGTGTCTCCCTCTCTCTCTCTGCCCCTCCCCCACTTGTGTGCACATGCATATTCTCTCTCTCTCAAAAAATACATAAACATCAAAAAAAAAAAATGAACGCTCTAGTTGACCAATTCAAACTGGTCATTCCTGAACTGAATATCCAACCCCTAGATCTAAGACATTAAAAATAAATTCCATCAATTCACACTTTCTTTATCTATCCTCCTGCCTTTCTTAGAGGCAGCTAGGCAGCTAACTACTATCCTAATTTCTATGTTTATCATTTTCTTGCCTAAACATGTGCGTGTGTTCACAGTCTGCACAGTTTACAACCTGAACTATGATTTTTTTTATATTAAAAGTGTTTTAAATTTTATAAAAAGTCTCTAAGCAGAATGTAATCTTCTGTGGGCCACTCACTTCTTGTGCTCTAGTGCAGTCTAACCAGGCTGTTATAGGTATTGGTAGTTACGCGTTTCTTACATTGTGTATTACTTCACAGTGTAAATATACCATTTTCTCCTGTTTTTCCAGCATATGGTAGGTTCCAGTTTTCTGCTACTATTAACAGTAGTGCTGTGCACATTTCTGTTTACATCTCCTGACACAAATGTGCAAGGGTTTCTCTTGAGAATGCACCCAGAAGGGAATGACTAGGTCTTAGGTTAGGTCCCCTTTACAAGGCAAAAGCAAATTGTCTTCCCATGTACACTTTGACCTGTCTTATTTATTTATTTATTTATTTATTTATTTTAAATGTTTATTTCTGAGAGAGAGACAGAGACAGAGACAGAGCGTGAGCAGGGGAGGGGTAGAGAGAGAGAGAGAGAGAGGGAGACACAGGTCTCCACAAAGCCCAGCTCAGGGCTCAAACTCATGGACTGTGAGACCACGACCTGAGCCGAAGTCAGACACTTGACCGACTGAGCCACCCAGGCACCCCTCCCTGAAATACTCTTTCAGCCCACATCATCTGTCACAGTATCATAATTTTATGATTTGCCAAATGAGTGTAAAATGGTATTTAATTTCATGCCTTTTATTATTTGATCATTTACTTTGTTTCTTCCACTAGAATATAATCTCCATAAAGTCTGGGACTCTGTATTTCTTACTGTTTTATCCTCAGAGCTAATCATCGTGTTTGGTACACACATATTCTCAATGAATGGTTAAATTAATTAATATGAAATTAGGCATAACTGATTAGAAACACAATTTTTGGTATCCACTTGGTATTGAAATATAAAAAATAAACAGAGAAGTAAATTCCTAAAAATAAGTATTATAATAAAAGTCTACTTTTTCATCTTAATGTTGACATTTATACATTTATCAGAACTCTTACAAAATAATCTTTTTAGTTCCTGATCTATAAGTTTTGATGCAGTTAACACAGAATGAAATATTGCCATATCAATTTTAGTGAGATTTGAGTACAGATTCTCTGAAGCAGTGATTCTCCAAGTATAGCTGAAGAAATGTGAGAGCCTCTCATAAAATTTAGAAGGTTCAAAGATCTCTTTTCTAACTACATATCTATGTGAGGCCAGATTGTTTTCAGATTGCAACAGATTGAGTGCCAAAGCAGATATAAGAATTTGTGTTCTATAAGCCAGATATTAAGAAGATTTGCAAAAAATATAAAAGGATGTCACTCTTCTCACTCTTACTTACTTTAGAAAATATAATTATTTCCATAAAAACATATTTTGTTAAACTTTAACGAGTTTATTATTTTTATTATTATTATTTTTAATTTTAATGTTTATTTATTTTTGAGAGAGAGAGAGATAGAGAGTGTGAGCAGGGGAGGGCAGAGAGAGGGAAACACCGAGTCTGAAACAGGCTCTGGGCTCTGAGCTGTCAGCACAGAGCCCGATACAGGGCTCAAACTCACGAACTGAACGTGAGATCATGACTTGAGCCGAAGTCAAACACTTAACCCAGTGACCCACCTAGGCGTCCCGAGTTTATTTTTAAATGAATGTTTTTTAAAAAATGAATGCTCAATTTGACCAATTTAGCCATCTTTAAGATGATAATTTTTTTTCTCTCCATTAGTGTATTACTTTTGGTAAGTTATATTAACAGAATTTCTAGTGTTTCAATCCTTATTCACTAAGATATTATCTTGATAGGATTCTGGGATAAAGTCTAACTGGCCATTGTTTTATTTTTGTCATAGCCTGCTGGATTTGATTTACTGGTATCTTACTTAGATGTGAGCAGCTTAATTTCTGTTGATGATCTCTTCTCACCCAGGCAGCCGGGTGGATGAAATATAAAGGAAAGGAGTCAAGGAACATGGAGAACCTACTCACCCTTTTTGACATCCACTCCTGTGCTACTATCCTTGAGGAGAGGAGAGCTGCCGGCTCCCTGGTATGTGAGATCTGTCAGCAATTTTCTCTGACTCAGAATTCCTTTTCCTAAGTTACTGACCTGAAAGATTGGGATGGGAGAGCTCAAGTGTGATAAGCAGGACTTTCCGAGGTGGGGCAGGAGTTTGTTCTAGCTTCTAACCCTTTCTGTTCTCACAGTGCTGAACACAGACCATAGGCACAGAGTTGAGCATTCTTTGCATGAGGGTCACTATCCCTTAGGTACAAGCTTAGTGCCCATGGGCTCTGAGTTAAGAATGTTTTCTCTCAGGGGCCCCTGGGTGGCTCAGTTAAGTGTCCGACTTTGGCTCAGGTCATGATCTTACGGTTCATGGGTTAGAGCCTCGCATCAGTCTGCACTGACAGCTCCGAGCCTGGAGTCTGCTTCTGATTCTGTGTCTCCCCCTTTCTCTGCCCCTCCCCTGCTCTCGCTCTGTCTCCGTCTCTCAAAAATAAATAAATGTAAGAAAATAAAAATTAAAAAAAAAAAGAATGTTTTCTCTCCACTCCACCTAGGCATCTGGGTAAAGAATTTGTGTCCTGGAAACTATTCACTGATTAAAAACAAAAAAACAAAAAAACCTTTATTAAGAAAAGAAAATAATTGAGTTGTCAGGAGGTGGGGGATGGAGTGTTACTGTAAAAGGTAGCTGGAATTTGAGGAGTTACTTTAAGAGGCAAGCAACAATCCCCTTAGGAAGAGAACTCTGGGTTTTTGTTGTTTTTTTAAATTGTTCCTAATGTTTATTCATTTTTGAGAGAGAGAGAGAGCACGAGAGAGGGAGAGGCAGAGAGAGAGGGAGACACAGAATCTGAAGCAGGCTCCAGGCTCTGACCTGTCATCACAGAGCCTGACGCAGGGCTTGAACTCACAAATGGAGAGATCAATGACCTGAGCTGAAGCTGGATGCTTAACCAACTGAATCACCTAGGTGTCCAGAGAATTCTGTTGTTTTTTATGTGAGGTCAGTCCTCCTTGGGGACAGCTGACAGAAAAAAAATTCTAGACACAGAATAGTTAAATTGCTCTGTACAATAACATAACTAGGATGTTAAACTGATAGACTGAGAGACAAAGGATTTCATGGGAACTAGTCTAGTGAGGGAGCTTCTCTTGAAAAGAGGGGATTCTGAATAAGTTGGCAATCTTAGGAGTCCCAAGGGAAGGTCCGAGTGTCAGGGAGAATGACAGAGATGACAGATGATACATTTCTTGTTTGGGTCACAAAATGACTTTGAACAGTTAGATTAAATGTGAGTTCTAAGCTGTTTTCAGGTCTGGGCTCTTATTACCCAAACAAAAAGGCCAAGAATGTGCTTAGAGTAGTCTTCAAAGAAATGTATTCAAAGAACATAATTTTAAGGAACATTTGCTATTTTCAAGATCTTCAAGTATAGATTATCTCTGGAAAAATAAACAAGAAAAAGAAAATGGGGGTTACCTCTGGGAAATAGGATTGTAGTTGTCTGGGAAATGGGATGGGAAGAATTGCTCTTTATATTATGTCCTTGCTCATCTTTAAATTGTACCCATATGCTTTTACTGTCAGTTCAAAACCGAAATAATTTAAAATAAAAATCCAAATAAATAATCATACCGTGAAATCGGTGCTTTGTAGGACTGCACTTACTTATTTACTTTCTTCCCCCTATTTTAAAATGCCAGATTTTAAAATCAAAACATTTTCAGTGTTTTGAACACTGAATTATCTTCAATCCCTCAGAAAAAGAGGCCGTTGCACAAAACAACTTTGTGTTAATGGTGCTTGGGGGAATTACGGAGAAGGGGTAATAGACATAGGGCAACAGGTTAAAGAATAGGATAAGAAAATCACAAAACCAGAAATGGGAATGTACAATCGAGGGGAAAAGCACGAATTTGGAGTAAGGGATAACCAGGGAAATAAAAAGTCCCTCAGGAAAACTCAAAAATCTCAGGAAATTTGAAGGATTTTCATCGCTCGCTGGAAGTGAAGCTTGAGTCCGTTTATTATGTTATCAAAAATGATTCCATGAGGCTGAATGACTTGGAGACGTTCAGGTTTCCTTTCTCTTTCAGTTACTTTAAACTCCTGCTTTACTTTCTTCTGAATGTACACCATTTTGCTGATGCCTCTAATTTCTGGCTACCAGACTTACCAATAAATGATAATAAGGATGTTCAACTAGGACAGAGCACAAGGGGAATTTTACACATTTGGCTTACACATTACTTTTTTTTTTTTTTTTTCAACGTTTATTTATTTTTGGGACAGAGAGAGACAGAGCATGAACGGGGGAGGGGCAGAGAGAGAGGGAGACACAGAATCGGAAACAGGCTCCAGGCTCTGAGCCATCAGCCCAGAGCCCCACGCGGGGCTCGAACTCACGGACCGTGAGATTGTGACCTGGCTGAAGTCGGACGCTTAACCGACTGCACCACCCAGGCGCCCCTACACGTTACATTTTTAATGTTGCTGTTATATGTTATCTGTAACCCCGCGTAGCACATTTAACACAATTTAGCTTTGTCTTTGGTTTAACAATGAACTCCCATTGTTAGCTTCTGTTCACTACTTGGTCTACTAACTGGACCATGTCTTTTCATTGGAATTTCCAGTAGTAAGATCACTCCAACTGGATACTTGTGTGGAATTATGTTCCTACAGACATAGAAAATTATTTAATCTTCTCACATATATTCTCTTGTGTATCATTAGTCTCTGGAAGTCACTTGGGATCTTGGGTCATTTGGGTCATATGGGATCTTGGGTCATTTGGGTCATATGGGATCTTGCTGCCAGTTTACCTCAAAGGGTTGCTGCGAAGACCAAATGGAATAATGAATGCAACGCATTTAAATCAATGCCTGGCATAGAATAAGTGCTCCAGAAGTTACCTGTTGTTATACGTTTCTCCATTACCTATGGGGAAATTTTTAAGGCAGATTACAAATTTATCAGATAATTTGTTATCAGCAGCAAAACACTGCTAGCTGATCTCTTTATGGCTGAAATCTGCTAATATGACTACAACTGGCTCATTGAAGAGTCACATATACCCAAGTATTGTCATCTAGACTCTTGTTACCCCCTAAACCAGCACATCGGTGACACTGGGGGAATTGGTTAGAAATGCAGCATCTCAGACCCCCAGAACTACTGAGTCAGAATCTCCCCATTAAAAAAAATCCCCAGGTGATTCACACATACATTGAAGTCTGAGAATCACTGCTCTCGAGATTTTATTTGCCACCTTTACCTTTAACGTTTTACCTTGATATTGAAGTGGGTTAACTAATTTTCCTGTAAGTACAGATGTGTTTTGTGTGGGGCTTCATCCATTAAGTCACACATTCCTTACGACTTGCTCTCTTCCTTCAGAAACTCTACTATGTATCCAGCAAGTGGAAGGTTCATTGCCTTCATGCTCAGAATTAGATCTGTGTTATATAGATTTTGTATTTTAGACAATTACAAGGCTGTGGAATTATTTGTAAATTTAGGAAGTTTGAAAAACCTCTGCTGTACTATTTATCTGGGAATAAATTTAAGCCAGCGTAATCCTGATAAATATTTAGTATGAAGCTCTTTGAATATTTATTTATTTGTTAAATTTTTTTAATGTTCACTTATTTTTGAGAGACAGAGCATGAGTGGGAGAGGGGCAGAGAGAGAGGAAGACAGAATCTGAAGCAGGCTCCAGGCTCTGAGCTATCGGCACAGAGCCCGATGTGGGGCTCGAACCCCCACACTGTGAGATCATGACCTGAAGTTGGATGCTTAACCAACAGAGCCCACCAGGCTCTTCTCTTCGTTATTTTCTTCATAACTCACGCAATAACAATAACTTAGAAGTCAGTTGTTATGAGAAACATGATTCTGTATTTTATGTTTTGTTTTTGTGTTTTTTGTTTTTTGGTTTTTTTTTACTTAGGAAAAAACAATCTTCATATATTACACAGTAATTCTCTTATTTCATATTATGATGCCTTGGGTGATAGAGGAAAATAATATAAATATCTTTTGTAGTGTATCATAAAAAAGGATGACAAAAAATCCATTAAACTTTTTTTTCATTCTTTTATACAAATGGATAAACCAGCATTCTTTCCATTGTCCTCAGCACTTATGCTGGTAAAAACACAGCACACAAAATGATGGTGTTGGATGAGCTGGTTTCTAAAGTGCTTTGCAAGTGTGTAAAATGGTGAAAGTTCTACGTATTTTCACTAACAATGTTTCACAAAATCAAATCCTACGGGTGACAAATATTAAATTATCAGTCTCCTTTTCTGAAATTAAGATAAAATAAAAGAATGCCAAATACCATTCTTTCTATCATTTTTTTTCCTTCACATACACTTAAGTCCGTACTATTAAAATCCAATACATGCCACGCTAATCTTTAACCTCCCGCACATGGTCTAGACAACACAACTACACTTCGAAGCACATGAAAGCTTCTCTGAGCTTTTGCTCACACATGTGCTCCATCTGGATGATTCCCCACTCCCACACCTACCTCACCGCAAATGTCAATTAGAATAGTACTTCTCGGTCCTATTCAAATGTTTGCCTTCTCTCTGTTGCAGTGTGTAATCATAAGCGTTCTGAAAATGAAAAGGTGTCAGAGGTACAAATCGACAAAAGGGATCTAAGTCTCATATAATACTTGCAGAAGGCTGCTACTCCAGGGAACAAAAGGCTGCCCTCGCTGTTATGATAGCAGATTCTGTATCACATCTGCTGTATGTGCTCGACACAGCTCTCCCAACAGGTGCTCACGTCGCTATTCACTTTCCCCATGTGATGAGTGCCGATTAAATCGATAAGTCAGTGCCGGGAGAGAGAGATGTCTTACTTTCTCGGGATGAACAACGCTGTCAGCATGACTGTGAGTTTTAAGTGAAGTGCAAAATTATGTTTAAATACTTGTCAGAAAAGGGACCTGCTATAAATATAACATGCGGTCACAATTTGTCAGGGCCAAGCATGTGGGGCCCTTGGAGACAGAGGGTGCATGTTTGCTTTACACTAACAATAACACCAATCAAAGGCAGCTTGTAAGACTTGTAAATCAAGTGAAGGTTACTGAGCAGGTGTGCAGGGAAGAGGCAATGTTGAGGAAAATTCTTGGAAGCCACTGCTGAGAGATACAGAGGTATTTAAAAGGATTCCAAGAGGGACATCTTACTAATGTGTACAGTGTACATTCTCAGGGGTCTGGGTTGACTACAGGTGACAGATTACTGAGCCGTGCAAATCTTTTTTAAGTGAAAAATAGACTTTTTAAGAGTCAGAATTTGCTATGACTCTCTCTCTTTCTGCGTGTGTGTGTGTGTGTGTGTGTGTGTGTGTGATGTAGCAGAGCTTTATGTCAATACCTCCTCCCCTGTAGTTCTGTTTGATTATCCACTACTGGCAAAGCCAAACTACATGTGATTCCATCTAGACGCATGCTGGGGACAGTCTCACCTACAAATGTCCACCAAAACTGGCTTAGATGGGTTTCCTTTAATAGTGAGGTTTCCTAGAACCCTGCTTATTATATTACCTTGTCTCCTTCTCATTCGTTTCCTTGAGAAACATCCTTAAAATTCTTAGAATCTAGGTCTTTCAGGTTCTTCCCTATCATCAGGTCTTGCCTTTGTTTTGAACCCTTCAGCAGCAGCCAGTGTCTATAACATAGGGATCTTTGCCACCTGGCCCCGGCTGACTTTTTCATTCTCAGCTCTATTTTTACACACGTGCATGTTGTATTCTAGCCACACTTAATTACTAAAGAAACTTGAAAGTATATAAACTTCCACTTTTCAATTACTTCTGCATAACTTCTTCGTCAGATAGTCCTAGTACACTTGCCACGATCAAGTTATTATTCCAATCTCACTTCCATAGATTTTCCAGAAAGGATCAACGTAAGTGGCACATCATATATGTAGCAACTGTGTACATATGCATGTATATACTGTGCACATTGCAATGATGACTACTGGTCTACCCCTAGGATGGAGTTCTTGTCCCTGGATGCTATAGTGTATCTCATTTATTTTACAAAGTCCTTTCCAAAGTGCCCGGCACATAGCAAATGCTCTCTGAAAATATGTCTATAAATAGCTATTTCTCAAATTCTTCTAGTTTGTTAAGCTAAACATACATATCTGCATTTTTTGAATCCATTATTAAAATGGTTATTAATAATGCATGTGGCACTCTCCACATTACTGATGTTGGATTAGAACGCTAGAAAGAGAAAGCTAACTCACACCTGGAGAAGCAGACAGCTGAAGCACAGGAACATTAAATACCATTTTTAGCTTCAGGCACCTCCAGATGCTTATAGGCCTCACTCAAATTTCAAGCCCAACTTCCCCTGATAAGACAGAAAAGAGGGGCGATAGGGAATGCATTTCACAGTAAACAGGCAGAGGGAGAAAAAAATGGATTTTTGTGACAATCGCTTGAAGCTCAAACCACCTTCCCCACAACATATGTTCTATCTTGGAGACGGGGCACAGAGATTCCATCATAAAACGACAGAGCCTGGAGGCAAAGGGAGTCCTTCCGCCCTGCTCTCTACGCGAGGGAGCTGAGACCCACAGCATTTGGTGCTTTCTGCCACAGAATGGCCACTGCGGTTAAAGAATAAAGGAAATATTGGTCCATAGAGGCTAAAGGTCATGCTGACTCATTTCCCCCTGCTGGCGGGATTTGGGGAGGACCCAACCTCCAGCGTGGACTGGGCTGGCCGAGCGTGTTGCTGTGGTTCAAGTGAACAGTGGTGGCAACAGCCTCGTCACAGCTACGGGGAGTCCTGTAGGTTCACAAGTTTTCCTAACAAATTAGACTTCGTGATTTTGGTGTGGAAAAGGCTGTAAAGAGGACAGAGGGAAATAAAACATCATGCACTATTATTCGAACCCTTAGTTTTCAAATGCCCAAATCCACATGGAAAAAAAAAAAAGAAAATCTTAGGGGTTCAAAATCTTTTTAGTTAATGATGGACCAAAATCTGTATTTAAAAAGACTGTCTTGATAGTTTATAGACAGATTATAAATCAGGTTAAATTATATTATAAATGGATGGTCTAAGAAATTAATTGGTCTTGTGAAAAGCCATCCTCTTTCCTTAGAAAAAACACGTTTTGTGCACAAAATAAAAATCCTTTTACAGCCATCATAGCATGGGGAGAGCCCTTGAGAGTGGATGGGTGGAAACCATTATGTAAAGATAACTTTCTTCCCTGGAGCCCCCAAACCAGTTAAATTGAACTTGGCACACGTTGAGCGTGGAAGCCCTGAAAATGCTCCACTCAGATCTCCTGGGGAAGGGAACGTATTTGACCAGTGGCCCCTGCTCTCATCTGAGTTTTCTTGTCTGTGTTCCTTAGCATCTCACTTCCAATGGGCTGTTCTCAGCCAGTGACTAAGGAATGCCCATTCCTGTAGAATTTCTTTGATGGGTAATTTTGACTCAAGACTTCCACATTCACCTGGGTGACACTTTCTTGGAACTACTTGCAGTCTGAGACTCTGCATATCCAGCTCCCCTCCTTACTCTTTTCTTCACAGAAGTAGGGGTTCTCCTCACCTTTTCTGACTTCCCTTTTCCTTCATAGGTATTTTCCCAAATAATCTCTTATAGATCTAATTCCTCTAATTCTTTTGGCTCCCTCTTAGAGGACCTGAACTGAGTCATCAAGTGACTTTATCCCCACCTGAGATTTTCTGTATAAACAACATTTCTTCCAGGGTAGAAAAATATATACATTCTTTAGTCCTTGGACTTTAAACATACATAGAGAGTTCTTTTTTTTTAATGTTTATTTATTTTTGAGAGAGAGACAGAGTGCAAGCAGGGGAGGAACAGAGAGAGGAAGACACAGAATTGGAAGCAGACTCCAGGCTTTGAGCTGTCAGCACAGAGCCCGGCACGGGGTTTGAACTCACCAACTGCGAGATCATGACCTGAGCCAAAGTTGGACACTCAACTGACTGAACCACCCAGGTGCCCCTAGAGACACAAACAAGATTAAATCCCTATATAATGGGTTCCATGGTGGTTCCCCCCAAAAAGATACCTTACCCTCCAGAAACTGTGACTATGACCTTATTTGGAAAAAGTTTTTTTCAGATGTAATTACATTAAGGTTTCAAGATGAGATCAGACTTGATTATCTGGCTGGACCCTAAATTCAATTCCTTATAGGGGATAGAAGAAAAGACACACACACAGAAGCGAGGGCCATGGGAAGATGGAGACAGAGAATGGAGTTATGTAGCCAAAAGTCAAGGAATATGGGATCCACCAGAAGCTGGGAGACTCAAGGAAAGCTTCTCCCCCACAGCCTTCAGAGTGAGCTCAAGACCGCTGACACCTTGATTTAGACTTCTGGCCTGGAGAAACTGTGACAGAATAAATTTCTGTTATTTTAAGCCACCAAGTTCAAGTTTGTGATAATTTTTTTACATTACCCTAGCAACTGATACACCCTGCCAAGTGAGAACAGGGAGATGAACAGCTTTTCATCTCCTCTGAGTACTGAAGAGGTAGCTAGGACTAAAGTAAGACAGAGTATAAACTTCATAGCAAAACCCACAATAACATTAAAACGAAAGGAAAATTACAAACAAATATTACTAATAAACATGCTGAAAAATCTGCAACAAAATGTAACCAAAGTGAGTCTGGAATATACCAACCCACTATACATCAGAAAGAATACAAGTTTACTGTGATGATCACTTTGTAATATATACAAATACTGAATCATTATGTTGTGCATCTAAAACTAAAATAATGTTATGTGGCAATCATTTCCAAAAAAAAGAACAAAATATTTGGTTCAACATTCAAAAATGAGTAAGGATAACTTGTCATACTAACAAATTAAAGAGGAAATGCTGTATGATCAGCTCAATAGATGAAGAAGAACATGTGACTCAAATAAAAGGAGAAACATGCCATGTTCATGGATATAAAGAGTCAATATTATTAAGATATCAGTTCTCCCCAGTTTGGCCTATAGATTCAACAAAATATCAGTCAATATCCTAGTAGTTTATATGGAGGATTTGACCATGGAATTCTAAAATTTATATGGAAATGCCAAGGACTTTGCAAAAATAATTTTGAAAAGATCATTATACTCATGCTGCCTGGTTTTACTTATCCTCTCTGATTGTGATCCTCACTGTACAACTACAGTTACCAAAATGTTGTATAAATGTCATGAAGATAAAGAGATCTGTGAAACAGAAAACAGGCAGACCATGACTAGACCCAAATATATGTATGTTTAATTGTTGTTTAGCAAAAGCACCAAAGTAAATTAATGAGCAAGAGATCATCTTTTCAACAATAGTGTTGGAACTGGATGTTTGTAGAGATTAAAATGAACATGAACTCTTACCTCACACATGTGCAAAAACTAATTCAGGATGGATCATAGACCTAAATGTAAAAACTAACACGATAAAACCTCTGGAATAAAATGGAGGGGAACATCTTTGTAAAGATGGAGGAGACAAACATTCCTCTTACAGGACCCAAAAAGCTAACAATAAAAGAAAAAGATGAGAAATGGGCCTTATTAAAATTAATAACTTTGGCCCTTCAAATGGTATTATTGAAAAATGAAAAATCAAGACATGGACTAGAAGAGATTATTTGCCAGAAACATATTTGAAAAAAGACTTGTATGGGGCGCCTGGATGGCTCAGTCGGTTAAGCGTCTGACTACAGCTCAGGTCATGATTTCGCAGTCCGTGAGTTCGAGCCCCGCGTCGGGCTCTGTGCTGACCGCTCAGAGCCTGGAGCCTGTTTCGGATTCTGTGTCTCCCTCTCTCTCTGCCCCTCCCCCATTCATGCTCTGTCACTCTCAGTCTCAAAAATAAATAAACGTAAAAAAAAAATTAAAAAAAGAAAAAGAAAAAAGACTTGTATTCACAATATATTAATGGAAAAACACTCCTGTAACTCAATAGCAAGTCAAACAAGGTAATAAATATAAACAGATATGTGGAAAGACACCTTATTGAGAAATATATACCAATGCTCAATATATACCAATATATACCAATTCACAATGCTCAAGTGCATGAAAACTTCTCAGAACCCTTAAATATGAGGAAAATGCAATTTATACCATAAAATGCCATTATATATCAAAATTTTTAAAGGTTTACAAAATTTCAAGTGTTGGCAGGCTATTAAGTAGGTGGAATTTTCATACTTTGCTCATGAGAGTGTAAAATAATACTACCACTTTGGAAAAGCAGGTTCTAAAATGTGAAACACATAACAACTCTGTGACCCAATAATTCCACACCTGGGATTTTCTCCCAAACAAATCCAAACCCAGGTCCACAAAAAACTTGTACAAGAATGTTTTCCTGAAAACTACCCAAACTGGAAAGAACTCAAATGTCCATCAAAAGATAAATGAATAAATAAATCTTGGTATATTCTTGAAAATGGATCACTATTTGGCTACAAAAAGGGGTGAACTACTGATAAATATAACAATGTGGATAAATCTTAAAACGTTTTTTAGTGAAAGAAATCAAATACCATAGAGTATTCCACTTATTAGAAGTTCCAGAACACGTTAAATCAATTGTAATGACTTAGGTCATTTATTGCTATAATTAGAGGGAAGATGGGGGAGAAATGATTAGAAAGGACATTAGGCAACTTTCGGGAGTTATTTATTCTTTTTTTTTTTTTTTTTTTTTAGAGAAAGAGAGCACGTGTGTATGGTGCACATGGGGGAGGGGCAGAGGGAGAGAGAGAACCTTAGCGCAGGGCTTGATGTCACCACTGTTAGATCCTGACCGGAGCTAAAATCAAGAGTCAGATGCTCAACTGACTGAGCGATCCAGACACCCCTATTCTTTCTTGATTTGGGTTACAAACCATGTATAATTTATCAATGTTTCCTATATGAGACACTTAAAATCTGTGTATATAATGGGATAGACTTTTATCTCATTAAAAAGAAAAAAAATAGAAATTAATGCTAAAATTAAAGAGAAATCAAGGTAGGATACATTTTTAAATAGGTATATTTAAAAAAAAGATATACTTAACATGAAATCATAGGGACTCATAAAGGGTGGACTACAATTTTGCCTCTTAAGTTTTCTAGCTGTGAATGATAAATATTGAGCTAAAACCCTTATGAAACACTTTAAGAAGGTAGCAATGAACCACATTTGAAATGGGAACATAGTTTGGGAGAGCAGGGATATATATTTTTTTTAATTTGTTTATTTATTTTGACAGAGAGAGGAGAGAGAGAGCGAGCCTGCAGGCAGAGATTTTGATGTATCAGTTAGTAGAGTGTATTTTCATATCCAGGACCTCTAGTCTCTCTTTCTGAGTACAAAAGAAAAAAAAATCAGGGGACTGATTAATCAAGCATTCAAAAGATTCAAAGAGGCAGAGTAAAGCTGACTTATTAATGTCACCCTTCACCCTTACTCCCCTTGGTGACTACCATCACCTTTTCTTAGTTAATTGGCCTCAATTGATCATCTATAAAAAGAAATTTAATTAAACTGAAGACCAACTTTTTTTGTTTTTTGAGAAAATACTGCTTACCCACTAATATCACGACCAACAAGACAAATACATAGCATGGTCATATGTGCATCCAATTCCGGTGGGGTTACCAGAAAACCACCGAGAAGGGGCATGTGAATGAGGATTAGATGGTGTCCTCTGTCATAGACCATAAGGCTTTCAGGTTTAACATCTACTGATAGGTAGTGATCTACTTTTTATAGTCTCTTAGACTAGATATTTAAACGGAGTGCTGCTTTCAAAATTTGTAAATTGGTTTTCTCTTCATTAAACACTAAGATGATACATGGAGGAAAGAAGGAAACCTAGCAGTGTATTTAATACCCTTTATTTGTGTCATTATTCCTTCCACATTTATTTACTATATTTGAGGTAAAAATGATAGTTGCAGACTGCACAAACCAGCAATAACTCCATTATAACGAAATCAAACATTTTCATGTCTGTAACCTTTGCCAGCTATTTCCCTTAATTCTACCTTGCAGGAATATAAAAAGCTCTTCAGTAGCCATAAAAATAATTTAACAGCTTTGAGTATCAGTAGCAACAAAAAACAACAGCAAAAATTTTGTGGTGAGTTAATGAAAGCCTACTCTCTGCATCTCAACCAAAAATATATCTTTAAGCATAAAAAAAGCAACATTTACTCATTTCTCAGATAGAGAAACAAAAAGCAAATAATCCTAAAAGAGAGGAATTAATCATAAATTTATTCACTCATGCAGGTCATCTTTGCAACCTGGGAGTTTCAACTTCTCATGTACGTATGTGTGTGTGTGTATAGTATTTTATCATTCACAAGGAAGGGGCAGGAAGAGAAGGAGAGAGAATCCCAACTGGGCTCCGTGCTGTCAGTGCAGAGCCCAATTCAGGGCTGGAACTCATGAACCCTGAGATCATGACCTGAGCCGAAATCAAGAGTTGGACACTTAATCGACTGAGCCACCCAAGCGTCCCATCCTTATGTCTTTTGAAAGAAATACTGTCAAGTTATTTCTCTCAAATTTAGACTATCTAATTCTGGGTGTAGAGATTCTTTTTAATGTTTATTTATTTTTGAGACAGAGAGAGACAGAGCATGAGCGGGGAAGGGGCAGAGAGAGAGGGAGACGCAGAATCTGAAACAGGCTCCAGGCTCTGAGCTGCCAGCACAGCGCCCGATGCAGGGCTCGAACTCACGAACTGGGAGATCATGACCTGAGCCGAAGTCGGACGCTTAACCGACTGAGCCACCCAGGCGCCCCTAGAGATTCTTGAACTTTAAAGAACATAAAATAGGCAAGGGTGTAGAAGTAGGCAATGGCATGATGGTCTCCAGAGAAGGTGAGGAGAAGGTGATATGGGGGATCTGTAGTTCAAGGTGTCAAGTTACAGTTGTACAAGGTACATTCCAAAGATCAGCTGTACAATTAACTGCAGTCCCTACAGCTAGCAGTAAGTTATGGCATACTTAAAATTTTATTTGTGAAGAGGGAGACCTCATGAGTGCCATTACCGCAAACAAACAAAGGGACACAGGAAAATCTGGGAAGTGAGGGATAGGTTTATTACCTGGATTGTGGTACAATAACATGTGTATACATATGTCCAAACTCACTGTATGCAATTTTTTTCTATATCGACTACACCTCAAAAAAGCTGGAAAAAAAAAATGTCTCTTATTGGCTAAGCAATTAAGTCAACTAAGAGACTTCCTAAAGTTTCAATATCTTACCAAGACTACTTAACTAATGAGCTGTGAAGAGCCATTTGAAGACAGGTAGTTTTCAACATTCTAACAAGGTATCTTCATTCTAACAAATCAAAGACACACCTGACGTGTCCTTAGAACATGTAGATTTCTTCCTCTTTCCCTCACCAATCTTGCATTTAGATACACTTTTCTCTGTTCTGGGGCTACTCTCTTTCAAGCTAAAAATTTATACAAAAGACTTTGCTATGGTGTTCCAAGTTATCTTCTCAGAGACTTTCAAAATGGGACCATCTTGGCCACTAACTTCAAAATAAAGTACTGGAAACCCAAACTGTGTCTGGTAGATTATGAACAGAGCTACAATTAGTTCCGGAACATAAAAACAGCAGCCAGAGGAAGAAAGATTTTATAATAAAGCACATCCAAGTAAACTATATTAAATTCAATTATGGGCCTGGAGCTAAGCTCTTAGAAAGGAGCAACTAAAAAACAAAACAAAACAAGCAAACAAACGTTAAATAGAATTAATTCCCACACGTGAGACTATGCCACAAAAATCTGGCATTTTGCATCATTTTTTATGCTTTGGTTCCTTCTTCACTTTTTACAAATCATTCAGATGGTATATGGATCTGCAACAGGTTTTTCTCCCGACCATAGACTCATCGTTTTATTCTATTTGTTTCTCTTCTGGGGATTAATAGTGTTATCATCTTCCCACTTAGTTCAGTGAGAAACTTCAGTCATGTTTGATTTTCGCTGTCCTTCATGATGAAATTCAATCAGCCACTAAACCCTGGGATTCTGTATTGGGTCCACGATTACAATCTCATTCTAGGTCCTAATCATATCTGCCCTGCATTATAGCTTGGCCTCCTATTGCCCATCTTTCTTCACTCTGACCAAACCAGTGATGTGTTATTACTGAACACACTGATCCTGCTGTCTTTCTATGACAAAATGGAGTATATTCTTCTAGGTGTTATGTTTAAGACCTTTCTAAGTTCTTGTGTCTTACAAACAACCTTTCTTGTTTCCCTCCCGTTACTTCTGCACGTGCCTCCTATGCTCTGGACACAATGCCTTTCATTGCTGCTGAATCCTGCTGGGCTTTAATAAAAAATCCCACACCTCCATTTCTGCACTTACTACATTATGCATTTGTTTATACCCCTGTATTTCCCATGAGAACATGGATCCTTCAAATTTAGAGACCTGTTTTGATCATATTTTGATTATCCAGTTAGTTCAATGCCTTGATACAATTTGTTCAAAGTACATAAGACCAAAATTTTTGATTTGGTGCTGCAAATACCAGGCCTTCATTATCCTGTTTTATAACAAGCTTATCATTGACTATTTCCTTTTTTCCTTTCATAACACTCTGTTTCACTGTGATTGACGTAAGGAAGTACAGCAAGGAGGAGGTAGTCAGTAAAAAACTAGCTGTGGGTGATGCTTTGGAGACAGGGTATTCTTGGATAAAAACTGTAGAATTTGACTGTGAGCTCTGGAGTTAAGCTCCCCAACTTTGAGCCCCAGCTCTAAATGTGACATTATGTGACTTGAGCAAGTTATTTGGACAATCAATACCTCACTTTGTTCTTTAATTGGGGACCATACAACACATAGGAAATATTTCTTTTTAAAAACATTTTTTTTAACTGTTTATTGATTTTTGAGAGAGAGAGAGAGTGGGCGGGGAAGGGGCAGAGAGAGAGGGAGACACAGAATCTGAAGCAGGATCCAGTCTCTGAGGCCGATGCAGGGCTTGAACTCATGAGCTGTGAGATCATGACCTGAGCCATCCAGGCATCCCCTGAAATACTTCTTAAGCACCAGGTCCTATTCTAAGTATTGTGGGTGGAGTGGTGAAGAAAACAAATTCTATGCCCGTCAGGATTTTATTTTCCAGCAATTATCTCAAAGATTTGTGGGAGAATTACATGATCTAATGGATGTTAAGCACTTAATAGAGTGCTAGGCGCATTGAAAATGCCAACACAGTAAATATTATCTATCATTATTACTACTACTATTAATTACTGGCATCCTTATTATTTAATTGACAGGCATGGATACCACAAAGCGAAGGCATCATTCATTTCCTCCATTCTAATCTTCACAACCCCTATTTCTAGGTGTAATCATGTCCCTGTTTCTGCAGGTGGCTCAGCCTCCTCTCTCTCTCCTAAAACCTAGGTTTAGTTAGCACCAATGGTAAGCTTGTGACAGAGACAGGGGAATTACTCAGAGTAAGTTTCCTTGATGCTGGTTGCATGCATCTGCCTTGTCTGCTTTGCTTCCTCAATGCTTCTGTAAACCTCTTGGTTCCTATCTGCAAAGCCTTTTGGTCTAGTGGATTGCCTGGTCGTTCACTTTTATGTGTCCTCATTCTCATGCACCTGCTCACCTGGTATCATTCTCACAGCTGGCCCTGGCCTCCATGATCTATGGCACCTGAGCTCTGTCACTGCCTCCATCTACAGTTTGATTACTTGTGAATTTGGCTCACTGAATTACAACCCAGTTGGTGACTCCTAGCCAGCCGAATTAAGCCACCTCCTGGGTCTCGTGACTCCCCATGTTCAACCCTACACTCTTGTCACTTTAAAACCAACGTGAGGGTTTACTAACTGCTGTGCATGTAACAATACAAGTAATCATTATAGCATCCCCTTGAGGTAATTTGTCAAAGCGTTTTCATTATGAAGCAACAGAGTTGGGATTTGAGTCTATTCCGTCTGACTCTAGAGGCTGTGTTCTCAGAGACCAGGAAATACCACTTTTCATCTGACCTGAGGGTGATGGCCCAGAATTTCACAGCCTAGCTCTTACAAATAGCTCAAGTGGGTTTCTTTCTGTCGATTCCACGTGCAAAAATTATATGAGGTCGATATTTGTTGTTTTAAGCCATCCAATATCCTTTTCTACCTCCTGCTGCATGGGCAGCCTTGGAAGGAAAGCCAATGAAGGCAGAATGCTCAGCCCAACTTCTCAGGAGCTTCTTAAACAAGGAACCCGTCTCTTAAATCATCATTTATTTAGTTATTATTTTTTTTTCCTTCATTGATAAAAACTAAGGTATGCCCAGCTGACCTATGTTCCCCTAATCAAATTCTCTCTCAGAACTTTGAAATTTGAGAAATTTGAAATTTAAATGACCCAAATGGAGAGGAAAACAAAAACAAAAGCTGTATTCATTGTTCATGTATTTATTCATTCCAGCAGTGGTGCCTGAAGACGATCCAGAGGTCCTCACTATGGAGACCCTGTCCTTCCAGGTGCAAGTTTCCTTTCCTTTCAGTTTCCTGCATTTCAGTTCTCTCCTCAGTCCTGAATGCCTTCATATCCTTCTAAGTAATTCTCTTTTTTACTTATATTACAGTGTTGGTTTCTGTTGCTTTTCAGCTGTTATGTATAATAGATAATGAATAATTAGCAATCCTAGGATGGCAATTTTTCAGGAAGAAGTATTTTTCATTAGCTAATAACTTTGTCCTCCCTTACTTGATTTGCTGTCATTGGCTTCTTCAAAGACAATGTGAATATTTTGAAAGATTAATTTAGGTGAAAATATGATGCCAGATGAGAAGAAAATCAATGTGGAAAAAATACACAGTATTTTATCAGCTGCTATTTCACACATGGGAAGGGAAGGAAGAATGGGAGAGGAGGCTTGAATGAGGCAGAGAAGAAAGGGAGAAAGGAGGAGAAAAAGGAATAGAGAGAGGAGAGAGAAGGAAGGAGAGGAGGACAGAGAGGAAGAAAGATAAAGAAAGAAAGGAAAAGAAGGGGGGGGAAGAAGGAAAGAAGGGAAAAAAGAAAGAAGCTCCATGGTTATTTGCAAATAACAATCCTTTTTCACGCAGTCCCAGACAGGAAATTCAGAACTCAGCTAAGATAGCATGTCACAGACTTAGATCTATATATGTGTTGAAGAGTGGGTGTTAAAGTGGATTTCTTTTCTGAAATGTGAACTCCAAATTCCACACTTGGAAGCAAATAAGGAACCTTCTGTCTGTGATTAGAAAATCCGTCTCCACAAAATAGAAATGGTAAAGCCTCAACACTCAGACCAGCCTTCTCGCAGCCTTTCTCAAAACTCCTGTGAACACTCGGACATTCATTATTCAAGTTAAAGGCTGAGTGGCCATTATCACTGAATGGGACTCTTATGTTCTCTGTATATGATGTGGGAGAGAAATTAGACCATACAGATAGGAGCCAATTTCCGTGTGCCAGGTACTGCATTGGATGGTTTGCATAGATTTTCCCATTTCCACAATCCTAGCTGGTGGGTGGTTCAGTCTTCCTTTTAGACATACAGAAACAGAGGTCAGGGTGGGATAAAATAATTTTCCATAGTTCACCTACCTAGTGAGTCACCAAGATAATATATGTGTATGTATCCATGTGTTATGTTTCTAATTTGATGAATCATTTGGATATCTTAAAAGTTAACTATAATTGTCACTGGAATGGATCATATTCATAAATATTACGCACAATATTTAAGGATAAGTAAAAAAGAATTCCCACTATGATGGACCATGTCTAGGGAGTTGTTCTGATTGAATTGTTATAAAGCTCTCACTTTTGTTGTACTTATTTACTTCACCTGAGTCTTAAAATCTTGATTAAGTAAACAGATGCCTGTGGTCAGGAATCTAATCTGCCTTCCTTTGATTCAGCGATCCTAAGTCTCTCTTTCCCACTTATCTCTCCACTATCGTATTTCACAGCTAAAATCCTTACGTTCAACCCTAGGAAATAGTAATTTGTATTGGTCATCCCTTGCTGTATAATAAATTAGCACAAAATGCAGTAGTTTAAAGTAACTTACATTTCCTGGTTCAGGAGTAGTTGCTCTGAGTGAGGTATCCAGTGCAGCTGACCTTGGTCCTCTGACTCAGGGTCTCTCGCCAGAGGCAGCCATGCTATCGTCCGAGGCGACAGGCGTCTCAAGGTTCAGCTGGGACAGGATCCGCTCCCAGGCTCACACACCAGTGATTGGTGAGACTCAGCTCCCTATGGGATGGTGCACTGACTGTTGGCTTGAGGCTGCCTTTGGTTCCTTAGTGTTTGGGACTCTCCAAAGGGTAGCCCACATCTGGCAGCTGGTTTCATCAGCGTATGCAAAGGAGAGACCAAGAGAGAGAGAGTACCACCACCATTTTTATAACCCACTCTTGAAACTGACATCACTTTTACTGTGTTCTCTTTTTTAGAAGCAAGCCACTAGAGGAGGGGATTTCCCGAAGGTGTGAATTCTAGGAGGCAGGGAGCATTGAAAGCCATTTTAGAAGCAGCCCATGACACTAGGACAGAAATAACCAGCCTCTCCCCCGCTTAGTAAAAGGCTCACTTGCTACCGGTGCAAATACAGCAGGCGTGTCTCAGCCTTTGGAGCATCACACAGGCCTCCACCTCCATTACTTATAAGATGGGACGCTCAGAGATTCACTCGAGCGCTCTTTTAAATAGCTTTGAAGAGAAGGCAGTAAGAGTGAGTTAGCACTAGTTAGTACTTCTCTGTGAACTCTTTTGTCTTATATTTTTGATCTCTTAAAGGCCCCCTCAAGTAAAAGGAGTATTTGGTTCCTAAACCATTTTCCTCACTTAGACACAGGCTTAGAAATGAAAGACCTGGCCATAATGAAGCAAGTTAAACCTCCGAGTAACAAACACAAGTTTAGGCCAAAATTACTTAGAAGTTAAGTCATAATAACAGGCGAAAAGAACTTTCTTTTACCAGTAAATGAGAGCTTAAATCATTAGAGAATGACTACATAACTTAAGGATGTAAGTGACAGAAATATATGCACAGTGGATGTTCATCTTTTTGTAATTCCTGGAGATGATGTAGATAGAGCACGTTATTCATGACTGTGCCCCCACTGTCAGTGATCTGCACACTTCTACCCCCATGCTGGGCATGTAGCAAATTCCTGTTAAGTGGATGGGTGAGTATTTTATATATTACCCTGCAGTAAGAGTTATGATTTTAATATTTACACAGTCAACTAACCAAAAGCAAAATAATTATTTGCATTATCCTTGCATTCAAACTAGCTCTGCTTTTATAAATTCCCCAGAATAACATAAAAGTAAGTCTAGGTGCTAAGTAGTATCTTATTACACTGTGGAACATAAACCAGCACATAAATATATTTCTTATGGAAACAGAGAGTTTATGTGTTTAGAGAGGTACATTCAGGGACCTGTAGTCTGAAGCTCCTATCACAGAAATTCAAATCAGGTTTTAAATGTAACATACAGTTCCCATTAAGTTACATTTGTGAATGTAATTTTCATTTGATAGTTTATGAGTGTCCTGACTTGGGGAGACTTGAGCTGAACCATAGATATTGTTGCTTTTGTAGGTCATAAGTGATCAAATACAATCAATTTCACGAAGTAGTCTAAAATGAGCGAGCAAGAGAATAACACGGAAAAGTAAAGGGAAAATTCTTCAGAATACCAAAAAGAATGAGAGGAATCCTTCTGCCTCATATTCAGTGAGTGTACTCACATTTGTGTGCAAAACACTAATCTCAGGGATATACAAATATGACGCAGAAAACCTTGAGAAACTGAATTCAACAGAGAACATAACAATTACTGACCAACAGCTATACTGTGAGGCTCAGTGTGGCCTCACAGTGGTTAGTTTCATGAAGAAAGCACAACCAAATTTGTACAGTTCAGAGGAGAGAGAAATCACAATGAGCTAGGAGCCACATGTGCAACCAAAGAATCTTGTTATCCCACAGAAATCTACAGGACCATAAATTGTGCTAATCTCAGTATCATAATAAACTAAAGACTTCAACCCATTCTTATCTAGACCGGTAGCTGGCATCCCTTCAGTATAAGGAGAGTGTTCAATACTGAGAATCCTTCTCCACTAAGAGACTTTAAGAGATTTCTCATTCTGCCACTTGTCTTTATCTAGGGGCCGGATGTTGGTGAATTTCACAGAGCTGAGTCACAGGCTCTCTTTGCAAAGCAACTCCTCCTCTTATCTGACAGTCACGAGGCCCTCCCTCTGGAACCAGTCTCTGGTTCATGCCCTTTCTATTATGATAACTGAGAAAATAAGCAGCTCATTACAGACGCTACTCACTTGAAAAATTCACAGCCAGACCCACTGATTAAATCACAGCCAAGGGAGGCTGCACTGGTTCCTGTGCTCAGGTCATTCCAGGTTTTCTTCATACTTCAAATTCAAATGATCTCTAAATGGGAAAAAAAAAAAGTGATATATTTAGAAGAGGTGTAGGGAATAGCTATTTAAAAACTTTAAAAGAGCACATTTTCAAAGGGAAGGGAAATGATCCTAAAACGGGATTTGGCATGATTTGTATTAAGAAACATCAACCTGGTTTATAACTAATGAAATGATATAGGTTAGGCTCGGGTATTTTTAGAAAGTGCCTATAATTTTGATCTGAGAAACATCTATCAAACTTTGGTTATAGTTCGCATGTATTTCCTTCTTATCATTGCGTTTCCAGGGTTAGGAATAGTAGCAGTCCTGACGAAAATTGCATATTGCTCTGCTATATAAAGTCGCCTGTTCGCAGATGGAGAATTAATGCCCATGCTATCCTGAGAGGCAAGGGTAAGTTGTACACAGCTCCTCATAGGAGCCACAAAATGTTGAGGCAGTATAGTGGCTATGTTAAGCCCAGGGCTGTGGAGTCAGTCTTACTGGGACTGAACATCAGTTCTACCACTGACTGTGACCTTGGGCAAGTCCCTGAAACTTGCCAGACAAGGGTCCTCATCTGTGAAATGGGTGGTCAAGAGTCTTTCCTCTTAGGGTTGCTGGAAACATGAGAGAAGAGAATGCTTGTGTAGGGCCTTGCCCATTTTAAGTGAGAGCCTTTCACAATGAACTTCTGATAACACTCTTCTCACCGCCTTCTTTGCTGGGAAGAAGGCCTCATCTAGTAAAACCCCTAGGAAAAATTAATTACTTTGTACCCACTTTTCTGACATTTTCTAAGTGACAACTTCCAGTTTACCTGGGCAAATAGTTATAGTAGAAGATTCTGGTCTTCTCTCTCTTTTAGGCATTTTATGAACATTAACAATGCTTTAATTTAAATACCGAAGGGAAGGGCTAAGAACTACTCTGGTGGAAACATAAAAGAGGTATTTTGTGTAGAGCTGAACAGCAAATCAAAAAATGACTATCTGCTTGCCCTGCTGCTGAAGGTCACACTGAAAGGCAATATTACTGTGCCAAAGCCAATTAGTTTTCTAAAAGATACCGTCGATCAAGCTCAGTGAGAAGGAGGAAGACATGTCTCTGCTGGATGTATTTATGTGAATATGCTATTGGCCAGAGAAAGAACTGTGAGACTTATCCTGGCATCAGTGCTCCTTTGGGCTTGAACACTCTTCATGATAGTCTTTACTTGGTCATTGGTAGAATTTTTGGCATAGCAACCCTGGCTTTCCTTTCAAAATTTACTCCAAAGTCCTCAAAAGCTCTTTACTGATAAAGATGTAACTTTGTGTAAATAAGGAATGCCAAACAGAGACATGGATGTGATATAAGTTTATTGCCTTCTTCCATAAAAGTGCAAAGGTCCGAGACTGATGGTGTATCCTTACCATTCTCAACACGAATACCATCTTGGGGTCCAAGGCAGCAGATCCAATGTTTGCTAATTTCTGCCAGCACAAAAAGGAAGGACAAAGGACAGACAACTTCCTTTGTAAGGGATTTTCCCCACCAATTACCTACAATGCATTTGGCCGGAGTGTGGTGACTAGCTGTAAGGGAGTCTAGGTTGGTGGTTAGATGTCCAGTTGTATGTGAAAAGACTCTGTAGTTGCCAGAAGAAATACAATGTAAATTGGGAGTGATCGGCAATCTGTAGCACAGTCTCCTTCCCTAATCAAAGGCAACACTTTAGTTCCTAATGCATCCATGCCTGCTTTGCTAAATAGGCTCTCCATGAGCCATTCTGGCTACAGAGGTCACAACCGGCATCTTGAAGTTTCTTGAATTCATTTTGCCCTTTGCATTTTTTTGCTATTGGCTTTTCTTTTTCCTATTTTATTTGTCTCTCAATAGCCTATCTATCTTTCCTTTGAGACCTGAGAAGAATTATGTCTAGGTGTGAAATAATCCATAACCTTAACATAACGGAAACAGTATAGAGGAGAAGCAAGCCAAATGGAGATCTTCTTATTAAGGCAAAGGTTTTGTTTACCACAGTGAAGGAGGGCATACAGTTCTACCAGTTACACAAAGCTCAGGATCATCTGTCCTAGTAGGACATATATTAGGAGAGGTCAACATTGTGGCTGTTGGCCGATTAAGAAATAAGGCAGCGTGTCTGGTAACATCATAAGATTTGTTCTTAAATGATGAACCATGATAGACTATTAGGGACAAAGGGTCTAGTGCTGGGATAAAAGAGGATATCAGTACCTACAATATATTAGGCAGTTACAGCAAATGGCTGAAGCATGAGGCATGATAAGTTATCAGAAATTAGGATATGGGAAGTTAATGAGAAACTCAGGGATTTGGGCTAGATACCCAGGAAATTATAAAGCAAAGACATAACCTTCAAGGTGTAAGGCGCCAGAAGGACTGAAAATTTTCTACTGCATCTTCCTTATGTCTTTGCTGCTTCTCTCATCCCCTCTTGGCCATGATCTCATCTCCTATATCTTTCTCTCCATTCCAATGGTTACTAATCCACAAGAGTATTCCCTTCCTCTTCTGAGAACCATTTTGCCTGACTATTTCTGATAGCAGTGGATTTCAGCTGATACCTTCTGCTAAAGCACTATAAATTTCCACTCGTTTTCTGGGACAGAACACTCCTTCTGAGCCTTTTAAACTCAGAGTTTGAAATAACTTAAGACATGGGGTTTTGAATGATTCTTCTACATTGATTATACAGATAACTAGGACTTAACCATAGCTCAGAGAATTTTTGTTACTACTGCAAGAAGAGATTGAGAGAGGAACGTGGTTTTAAAGTGAGAGAAACAGAGATAGAGAGAGACAAAGAGACAGAGAGAAACATCTGTTACATACAGGGGAGTCCCTGTAAGATTATCAGCAGATTTTTCAGCAAAAGTCTTTCAAGCCAAAACGGACTGGCATGATATATTTAAAGTGCTGAAAGAAAAGCAAACAAAAAAAAGCTTCCAACCAGGATACTCTACCCAGCAAAGTTATCATTCAGATTTAAAGGGGAGATACAGAGTTTTCCAGACAAGCAAAAGCTAAGGAGCTCAGACAACTAAAATGGCCTCAAAAGGAAAAAAAAAAAAAAAAAAAAAAACCTTACAAGAAATGTTAAAGAAACTTTTTTTTTTTAAGCTGAAAAGAAAGGGCACTAATTGGAAAACATATGGAAGAATCAATCTCACTGGAGAGGTGAATATACAGTAAAGGTAGTAGAATAGTCACCTATAAATCTAGTATGAAGGTTAAAAGATAAAAGTTGTAAAAGTAATTATGATTATAATAATTGATACACAAATAAAATTTGACATCAAAAATATAAAACTGAGTGGGTACCTTGGTGGTTTGGTCAGTTGATCGTCTGACTTTGGCTCAGGTCATGATCTCACAGTTCATGAGTTCAAGCCCCATGTCAACTCCCCTGCTTGCTCTCTCTCTCTCTCTCTCTCTCTCTCTCTCAAATATAAACAAATATTTAAAAACTGGGGCTAAATATAAACTGGCTAAATAAAAAGTTGGGCTAAAATTGTCAAGCTTTAGAATAGGATCAAATGTAAATTGCTATCAACTTAAAATAGACTGTTATTAAGTTGTTATATATAAGAAAAAAACCTATAGTCAATACACCAAAGAGAAAAAGAATTTAAGTATACCACTAAAGAAAAAATCAATCCACACAGGAAAAGAATAAGAGAAGAAGAAAGAAACAGAGAGGAACCACAAAACAGCCAGTAAACGATTAATAAAATGTCAATAAGTACATACCAATGAATAATTACATAGAATGTAAAAAGACTAAATGCTCCAATCAAGAGACACAGAGTAACTGAATAGGTAAAAACAACAACAACAACAACAAGGAGGATGCATCTGTATGCTGCCTACAAGAGACTCACTTTAGCTATAAGAACACACACAAACTGAAAGGGAAGGTATATAAAAAGATATTCCCAGCAAATGGAAGTCAAAAGATAGCAGGAGTAGCTTATACTTGTATCAAACAAAATAGACTTTGAAACAAAGAATGTAATAAGAGACAAATATGGGTGTTGCATAGTGATAAAGAGGTCAAACCAACAAGAGGATATACCATTTGTAAATATCCATGCACCCAACATAGGAGGACCTAAATATATAAAGCAAATATTAACACCCCTAAAGGGAGAAATAGACATCAGTACAATACTAGTAGGTAATTTTAATACCCTACTTACATTAAAGGATAGGTCATCCAACCAGAATATCAATAAGGAAACATAGGCTTTAAATGACACATTAGAAAAAATGGATGTAATAAATACATACAGAACATTCCATCCAAAAGCAACAGAATACACATTTTACTCAAATACACATGGAATATTTTCTAGGATAGATTATATATTTGGCCACAAAACAGATCCTAAAAAATTTAAGAGGATTGAAACTCGTTTCTGACCACAATGGTTTGAAACCACAATGGTATGTAATTAGAAAAGAATTACCTGGTGGCACCTGGGTGGCTCAATCAGTTGGGTGTTCAACTTCCACTCAGGTCATGATCTCATGGTTTGTGAGTTCTGGGCCTGCATCAGGCCCTCTGCTGTCAATGCAGAGCCCACTTCCGATCCTCTGTCTCTCCTCTCCCTCTCTCCCTGCCCCTCACCCGCTCTCTCCCTCTCTTGCTCTCAAAAATAAAAATAAACATAAAAAAAAAGAATTACATGAATAAAATAGAAAAATTCACAAATATGTGGAGAGTAAGCAACATGTTACTGAAAAACGAACAACCTTGTGGTCCTTGTGGTCACGGAAGATATCAAAAGAGAAATTTCAAAAATACCTTGTGACAAATTAAAATGGAAATATAATATACCAAAATTGGCGGGACACAGCAAAAGGAGTCCTTTTTATTTTTTTTAATTTTTTTTAATGTTTACTTATTTTTGAGAGAGACAGAGACAGAGTATGAGCGGGGGTGGGGCAGAGAGAGAGGGAGACACAGAATCCAAACCAGGCTCTGAGGTGCCAGCACAGAGCCTGATGCAGGGCTTGAATTTGCAGACCATGAGATCGTGACCTGAGCCAAGTCAGTTGCTCAACCAACTGAGCCACCCAGGGTCTCAGCAATAAAAGCAGTTCTAAGAGGAAAGTTCATAGTCATAAATACCTTCCTCAAGAAACAAAATCTCATATAAACAACCTAACTTTATACACCATCGAACTAAAAGAAAAGAAGAAATGAAGACCAAAGTTAACAGAAGAAAGGAAACAAAGATTAGAGCAGAAATGAAATGGGGACTAAAAAGGAAAAGGAAATAGGAAAGATCAAAGAAACTAAGAGTTGGTTCTTTGAAAAGATTAACGATAATGAGAGGCCTTTAACTAGACTCACTGAGTTATGGCTCCAAGGCAGACAAGGCAGATAGATCTGAGTTCTGTAGTTTGATGACAAGTTTTAAAACAAACCATAATGAAAAGAGAGGACATATGTAATTCCTTTGGCTCCTACGGCAGCCAAGAAAGGACACTACTCAGGATTCCCATAAGAAAGGGCCAGCTGAAAGTTGTGTAGTCAGCTGATGGTCTTTAGCTGATGCTCTCTCCCAGGGCAACTTGATGGGTGGGTGTGGTAGGGATACTTAGGTCTGGTCATTTCTTCCCAACGCTGAACTCACCCACCTTTGCATCTGCTTTCCAGAAGACTTGAACTGATGCAGCTCCAACTGAATTTTTCCAGAGCCAGATATGGAGGGACATCTTAAAAAACTTCTTCCATAGTGTAGGGAAAATATTCCTATCTTTTACAACATCTTAGCATACAGCATCGATGATAAAGAAAGAGGATGTTACTTACAGTAAGAAGAAGAAAAGCTCACCTTTTCTGGTCTGGAAGATTGTGGACAGGAGTGAGACGTAGGAAAGCCTAAGTGTAAGAAATGTATATGAACGTTCTGCTAAGAGAAGCACTCTGCCATAGAACTTAAGTGTTCCTGCATTTTCTTGCTAGGTATGGCAAAAATGCAAAGACTTGACTGCATTTACCTGGGCCATTTCTCAGTGTTGTACTGGTAGGAAACAACCTTAAGGGATGATATAATGTTTCCTTCCAGAACAAAGACGAGGCGTAATGTAAAAGCAGCAGATTTCCCAAGATCAATGTTCTTCAGCATTGAATCAAACTCATTATAGGCTCAGTGATCACCTGGGCCACTTTTTATCACCTCCGTGGAAATTGGGGTCAAAGGTAACCAGTGCCAACATCATACTCGTGCTGCTTGCTGTGTTAAAATAAAGTCCTTTGTCTCTGACCCAGAGACCTTGTGTCTTCTACCAGCATCTATGAAACAATAACAGGCTACCCTGTTAACTTCAAAGTAGGGTACAATCTCAGGCCTTGACACGTTCTCTCTCCCAGTTTTGAATCTCTAAGCCATAGAAAAATGGGTGACAAGAAGAGGTCCCTGGAGGTAGAAGAACCCATATCCCACCTGGAAGAGTTAGAGCAGACTGCTTTATAGATGATCCATATGCGGACTTGGAACTAGGTCTCACCAAAGAAACCTTGTGGCACAGTGGTAGATTAGGTTGACAGAGTCCTGGACATTAACTTACAAAGTATACCTGAGTTTCCCTGAGTTGAATGGAATTCTAGAATTTCTTGTGCTCCTTGTGAAAAGAAATTAAAGATAGTCAAGGGTGCTGGCCAGTTAGCTTATGGGAAGAGGAATAGTGATAGTGCAGATGGACCATCTGGGCTAAGCATTTCATGGGTGGCATAGCCAGATGCCAGTGAAACTAAACACCAGAGATTTGGGAGGTGAGGCTGAAATATCAAGGCCTTGAGACAAAATAAATTTTTTTAATGGCATTTTAATTCAACTTACGACCCTAGGTGCCTTAGGACTCTAGGACTTAATTTAGCTTAAGACTCTAGGACACTCTAGTGCCCTCTAGAGGACACTCTAAGGCATGGCTTGGATGTGAAGACACATTAACAGTAACACAAGATCACAGAGGTTTCCCTTCCTACAACCCTGGGAACCCTCTTCCTGAGAGAACTTGGGGGAGACAGCACTTAGCCACTTAAAACACTGTTAGTGTCCGAAGAGAATTGTGGACTGCCTGAAAGGACCGTCAAACTCACTTCATCATACCTAATTGAAATCAGAAGGGCTAAAGTGCTTTTCCTGCTATCTGGATTTTGAGAGCTTGTGGCAAAGAACCAAGTGATGATAAAGACAGTAAAGGAACAGGGTCTCCTGGGTGGCTTGGTTATGTGTCCGACTTCAGCTCAGGTCCTGATACCATGGTTTGTGAGTTTGAGCCTCGTGTTGGGCTGTGTGCTGACAGCTCAGAGCCTGGAGCCTGCTTGGGATTCTGTGTCTCCCTCGCTCTCTGCCCCTCCCCCTGCTAGCTCTCTCTCTCTCTCTCTCTCTGTCTCTCAAAAATAAATAAACATTTAAAAAGTCCTTTAAAAAGACAGTAAAGAACCATAGTTCCTCTGCTGAGTTGCAAAGGGAGTGGCTTTTGTGGCTCCATTTTATAACATGCCAACAGATGAGAGTAGAAGGTAAAAAATTTAAAACGCTAGGTGTACTTGGTCAGTTTTCTCAGTTGGTGTATAGTGTAGAATGTGTAAGAGATAATGCAGTTGCCTTGAAAAGCCTATTAAGGAGTTTTAGCTCTATTCTGTGCAAAGAGTAGGGTCTTTGGAGGGGATTTTTATGAGGGTAATCAGAGCTTGTTTGGAGGTTCTAGCAGGGGAGCACAGCTACTCGTATACCCTTGACAGAAGAACGCTCCTCCTCTATCGGGGAAGGTCGTCCTCTTCCACCGAGCGCGCAGCTTCCAGAGGGACGCACATGCAGCGGTGAGGGAGGAAGGGGACACCCGCCTAGCCAGCCAGATCAGCCAAATCAACGCTGGCGATCAATTGGGTGACATGTTGTAGCCAGATCACCCTCACATCCTAGGAGGGTAATAAGAGAATCCGTGATGTAATTTGCAGAAGTTCCTTCAATTAAAAAAATATGCATCCATTACTGGGTTCTACTCCTAAAGCCAAGACTAGACTGTATGTTAGTGAACTTGAATATACATAAAAAGAAAAAAAAATAATAATAAAAGGAAAAAATAAAAAAAGACGTATATGTATACATATATATGTGTATATATATATATACACATATATATGTGTGTATATATATGTATATATGCCTCCAGACACATAAGTATAAAGAATTGGAAGAAGAATGACACGAGGCAGTAGACTGGTATTAAAAGGCTGAATTGAGGCAGTCCCTTGATGCAGAGAAAATTTTTACTTAACACAGAGAGAACCTTGCCCTGTAGCAAATACAGCATCTACCACATCCCTCAAACGTGATAGATGAACTGATGTATGTAGCAAATGAAATAGTGATCTCCTCAGGAAAGTGCTTCAGTATTTCATATATGGATTTTCTGAAATCATTTTGTAGTATTTTTTCTGCTATGGCGAGCTATATCATAAAATGTGGTAAAAATGAATTCAGTTTTAAAGTCTCCCGTTTAGAAATGCTTTGACTGCTGGTCTACATATAGATGTGACAAACCGGAATAAATAAATTTACAGAGTTCCAGTGTGTGTCCTTTTTAAATAGAATTAATTAGTTGAAGAAATGAGACATTCTCACATTTAAAAATAAACTCCAAGCTAATTTTCAGATTGTTACCAAGAATATATCTGCAATCTCACTCTTGATAGAGTAAAAATGATACAGTAAATACTCATTTATGCACAAATTTTAGGGATTAGTTTATTTTTGACATATTGTTCTACTTATTGTAATAGTCTGGTTAATAAAAAAACAACAAGATACTCACATAAGCATTTCATATTTAAGAAGATGGCATTCCAAAAAAAAAATATATATATATATATTAGCACTAAGATTATTCTGCATGTACTTAAATCTTTGAGGATTTAGATGGCGTTTTATGATGACGTCACATAGAAAACTGTGCTCAAACGGACAGGCTGCATTGCTTTGCAAACTAATTTGGCGACTCAAAAAAGTACTCTAAGGAAATCGTGTTGTAAACTGCTATTAGATTATTTTGAGAATCCGTAAGAATCTTTGCAACCAGTGTGTCCCAGAAATACTTCACCCGTGTTAGCCAGCCTGCGTTCTGCTCCCTGAGAGTTAAGTATCCCCAGTGAGGAAAGGAAGAGACAGAAGGCACTGGCGTCTGAGAACTCAAGAAGTGGACAATAGAAGCGAGCAACTGACCGGAAGTGTTCACCAGGAACGGCATTAGAAGAAGCTTTTTAAAACTAACTCTTGTTCTGAATAAACGGCAAAAAACTATAGGGAAAATGGCATAAAAAGTCATTTTATTGCTTATTTGCCTTTTTCTTATGCCTGAGGACACATTCTTCTTTGTTATTCTAAGTCTCTCAACCAAGGGCTGAACTTTCCCCTTAAAGTATTCCTTTCTAAAAACCCTAATAGCTTTTTCCCTCCCCTGGTTTCCTTCTTCCACCTCCACCCCATCAAAAATGTCATTTGAACAGTTCAGGTGACCCCAAATGGCTTTTAGGTGGTTGACGAATTGATACTGCTTATGTGAATTCTAGCCCACTTAATTCTACAAGAGTTAGTAGCGTTTTAAAGAAGGTTACTTGATAAATCAAAGACATCTTTATTATATTAAAAAATTTTTTTTAAGTTTATTTATCCATTTTGAGAGAGAGAGAGAGGAGGGGCTGAGAGAGAGGGGGAAAGAGAATCCCAAGCAGTCTCTGTGCTGTCAGAGCGAAGTCTGACAGGACTCGAACTCATGAACTTGGAGATCATGACCTGAGCTGAAATCTAGAGTTGGATGTGGAACCGACTAAGCCACCTAGGCACTGCTACTTGACAGAATTTTTAAGATGAGACTGAAAGACTTTCTTCATATGTGCAAATGTTGCACATGCGAAATTATACCATTAAGTCTGGTAGGTCATCTTGATTCAGCTAAACTAAGATTTCTACAGTTGATTTTATTCATCAAAAGTTTCCATGGCAATTCCATGGGGGGAATAATTTTTTCAACAAATGGTTGAAATGGTTGGGAATAGATGAGTAGCCATATGTAAAGAAATAAATCCTGGCACATACTTCACAGCATACACAAAACTAATTTCAAATGGGTATACATCCAAATGTAAAAGCTAAGGCTATAAAAGTTCTTGAAGAAAAAAAAATTGAAAAAAATCTTAGTAATCTTATGTTTGACAAGAATTTCTTAAATTCAACACAAAAAACTGAAATGTCAAAAATTGGACTTAGTAAAAATGCTGCTAAGACATTGTTACCAAAATAAATGGAAACATGAAGACAGAGAAATATTTACAAAATCTGTATCTAACAAAGACTCTGTATCTAAAATATATAAAGAGCTCCTGCAACTTAATAATGAGAAGATATACAGCCAAATAAAAATGGGCAAAATATTTGAGCAATCATATCCCCCCAAAAGACATATAACAAGCACACGAAAAGATGCTCAACATTGTCAGTCATTGGGCTAATGTAAATGAAAAACCAAGATGAGATACTAGTGCACACCTAGTATTTATGACCAAAATTGAAAAGACTGAACATACCAAGTGCTAGAATGGGTATGGAAGAAATGGAACTCTCATACGCTGCTCATGGAAAGGTAAAATTGTACAATTACTTTGGAAAACAATTTAACAGTTTCTTCAAAAATTAAATATACACCAACTACACAAGCTGGAAACTCCATTCCGAGGTTTCTACCCAGGAAAAATAAATGGCTACATCTATCAAAGACTCGTGCATGAGTGTTCAAAGCAATTTTATTTGTAATAGGTGAAAAGAAAAAAAAAAGTCCATCACAGATTTATATACCCATCACAATGGTAATAAAAAGGAAGAAATTACTGAGACGTTCAACAACTGGGCAGAATCTGAAAATAATTATGTTTAGTGGAAGAAACTAGACACACAGAGAATATACTGTATTTTTCCACTTGCATACAGTTTAGAAAACACAAACTACTCTACAGTATCATAAACAGATGAGGGGTTCCCCAGGCATGGGGAGGGGCGAGGAGAAAGAAAGAAATTAACAAGGGGAATGAGGATATTTTGGGGCATAATAGATATATTCAGTATCTTGATTGTAGTAGTTTCACAGATGTACATATATATGAAAACTCAGAAAATTGCACATTTTAAATATGTACAGTTTATTTTACATCAACTTTGTGTCAATAAAGCTTTAAAAATAACAGTTTAAAGATAAAGTATTTTGGCCTCCATACTAAAGAGTTTGATTTTTCTCTGTAAGTACTTGAACATAGTCTTTGGATCCCTTTTTATAGGATCAAACAATGTTATAAATGGTAAGTATTCCAAATTCATCTGGTCCAATCACTTCATTTTACATATTTGGTAGCCAAAATATATTTTACATATTTGGAAGCAGAGAAACTAAATGGGTTTTCTAAGTTATCTGTCAACATGACAACTAGAATTGCATTCTGCTGGCTTCAGCTAGGATACCTTTCACACATTTCTGGAGTTTTTTGCTGTACTGTCCATGAGACCAAATTTCCTAATATGAACAGTGACAAAACTGACAAGGAACAGACATTCCAAGAAAGCTCCAAAAGTGTCTCTGCTTCTGCCATCTGTTCCTTAAGAATTGCATGATGAGAAAAAAAAAAAAATGTGCTGTCCTTTTATGTCTTATAAAATGTAAATCCTGAATACTCCTTTTGGTATCAATATTTTGCCCTTTTGCTTCAATTATGTAAAATGACTTTTTTTTTTGGTAAAATGACTCTTTATCCACAGTTAACATATTTTCAGAAAGCTTGCCCAAATACGACTTTCTCATAAACTATTGTGGCAAAAATTAAAATGTGTAGACTTTACCAACAAAATAATAGATTTTTTTTACATTGCCTGAATATAATGTTTTGCCAAAATTTGGATTTTTAAGCAGAGTGTTAAATCTCTGAATTATCAGTTCAGGAGGATGGATGAGTTCCTTGCCTATACCACACCAGTGTTACTAATTTTAATTTAAACTTTTCAATTTACTTGTTGCCTCAACAGATGATGTCTGTAGCAGATGATGCCTTTTTCTACTCAATCTCTCTCTCTCCCACTGTCTTTTTTTTTTTTTTTTTTTTTCTGATAGCTATGTTCGTCTCCTAGTGTAGGGTTAGAAACTACCTTTCCTGGATTCCCTGATGTAGGTGCTGACATGATCCTGATGTGCAAGTCTTCTGGAGGCTTTGGTTTGGTTGGGATGGACAGATAATCTTTCCTTGAGCACTGTCCTTAGCACATTTTGTGGAAAAAAAAAAAATACCTAGACCATCTGCTCGAGGACAAAGTCAATGCCCAGGATAGCAGAAGGAAAGATAAAAATTACCCGAGCCATTTAGGAATCCAGGGGGTGGGATGGAGAGCCCAGAGGGCAAAATGTAAACTCAGAGAGGGCAAAGGCAAGAGTCATAGCATATTCCTAGGCCTTGAAACCTAATATGGAGATTTCAAACCTAATCCTGCTACTTAAACCTAATCCTGCTATTAAACTACTTTGGATGGTGACTCCATTTTACCTACTCGTTTTCCCTGTTAGAACCAGAATATCTAGAAACTATTAACCTATGTCTGTCCCATCATTGTACGTTGGAATCAGAAAACAAATTCCTTTAGTTTCAAAGAGCCACACAGAGAAAAAAATTGTGCCCTAGTGGGTATTTGATAGATTATACCAAGAGCCTCATCTGCACCTGATGTAGAAGACAGATGATGAGATTCGGGATTTTTCAGCTGATGCCATAACAGAATGAGAACTTTGGGGACCTTAAGATGGGATAAACATAATTTGCATTTGCGAAGAATGTAAATTTTGGGAGGCCAGGGTATGGATTGCGATGCTCCAAATATGGCCACATCCTAATCCCCAGAACCTGAAAATATGTTGCGTTGCATGGCAAAAGGGACTTTGCTGTTGTATTTAAGGTAATAAATCTTTAAAGAGAGAGATTAGTCTGGATTATCTGGGTGGGTCCAGTCTCATCACACAAACATGAAAAGCTGAGAAGTTTCTCCAGTTGGAGGCACAGAAATGTTGTGGAGAAAGTCAGAGATGCCAAGCCTGAGAAGGACTCGACTGTCCATTGTTGACATTCAATGTGGAGGGCAGGGGGCAGGGATCTCAGTCCTAGAACCACAAGAACCAGAATTTTCCCAATTACCTGGATTCTTTCCCAAAGCCCAGGCAGCTGGTGCATTGACATTGGTCTGCTGAGATCTTAAGCAGAGAATCCAGCTAAGACATGTCCCTTGACTTTGGACTTACAAAATTCACAACATGATAAACTTGAGTTGTTTTGTGCTGCTTAAAACAAACAAATGTGTAAAATAAGAAACTCTTTAACGATTCTTTCAAATTAGATCAAATTCATGGAATAATCTCCAAGAGATCATTTCACTTGTCACTAATTTTTTTTTTTTTTGGTTGATAATTGAGTTCATAATTTTGTATTCTCCTTCCCCAGAAACCTAATTCTGATCCACAGAGAAGAAATCAGCTACAGTTTGGAAACACCTACAATTTGCAAACTGATATAAGCCAGCAGTCATCTTTGCTGAGAGGCCACCTTTCCCACATATCACTGTTTATTTAACTTGAGGTATTTTCAGATGTTTTGGAAATGTATCTATTGGCTTATTTTGCATGTTTCTGTGTATGCTTAACCTCTGCACCTTTCTTTCCTTTCCTTCAAGTATTAGTCTGCTAAGGCTGCTATAAGAAAATACCATAGGGGCACCTGGGTGGCTCAGTCAGTTGAGCGTCTGACTTTGGCTCAGGTCATGGTTCCAAAGTTGGAGCCCTGCACTGGGCTCTGTGCTGACAGCTTAGAGCCTGGAGCCTGCTTTGGATTCTGTGACTCCCCCTCTCTCTGTGTGTCTCTCCCCTCATCTCTCTCTCAAAAATAAACAAACATTAAAAAAATATATTTATTTATTTTGAAAGAGACAGAGTGTGGGCAGAGGAAGAGCAGAGATATAGGGAGACAGAGAATCCCAAGCAGGCTCTGTGAGGTCCGGGCACAGAGCCCCGACACAGGGCTCCAACTCATAAAACCCTGAGATCATGACCTGAGCCGAAATCAAGAGGTGGAAGCTTAAGCAACTGAGCCACTCCGGCACCCCGAATGCATTTGAAAAGCTAAGCTCTTATAAGGTTTCAAGCTGCATCAAGTGAAAAATAGGATTTGGAATTTTTTTCAATAACAGCTGTAGACACATTCTAAGAACAAATACAACTCAATTTTTCTTTATTGATCTAACTCAATGGCATTATTAACACTTCTACGCTTTAGGAAACACCTGGTCCAGTGCCTGGCATATAGTTTTTGAATATAAAAAATGGGTGCATGTTTTGGTTCCCTTGAATAACAGGCAAGAAAGTACTATGACCATAACCGTTTCTCTACTTTCCCTGGACCGATGACTGTTTATCGAAACAGCAGTTTCCTTGGGTTCCTCAAATACTACAGAAGTAGGCCCTGTATTATAAATGAGTGCGAGCTTGAAACAAGTATAAACCGTTACCATTAATGGCGTCCTATCATAAAGCTGCCAGAAACACTGTCTGGAAGCTGCCGCCAGATTCTTGCTTTAAAGCTTTGTAACTAATTACTGACCAAAACAACAATTTTCCTTAAAAAGAGAACTCCCAAAGAGAGTTTCATTTAACACCAAATCTCATTTAAATGACCTCTCCAAGGTCTAATAAAAATAGCAGAGAAAATGGCAATTTACATACATTAAGGTAAATGTTGTGGCCTGCAAAAATTGTCAATATGCTACTTGTTACCATTTCAAAAGCATTCATTCCCCATATCTCTTATCTGGATGATGCAGCTTCGAAAGGAATTTCAGGCTGCTGGTTCTAGAAACAAGATGTGGCAGAAAGAGACCCACACGCTTCAACGTAATGAGACCAATGGACTTTTTCCTTCTTAAGAAAGTTGACTGACATTTTCAAGGAAAGAGAAGTGAATTCTTTTCTAACTTCTTAAAGAAAACGAACACTAGTCTAGCATTGAATGTTTACATTTAGGCTTGACACGTTAGGAAACTTGAGTTTAACGGGCAAAAACTTAGGAAACATTCCTCAGACAGCACTTAAGGGTTCAGTAAATATTTATTTCTTTAGCATCTAAGTTGAGCTAAATACAAATTGTACATAATAGTACAGGCAAATGATGCAGTGCATAGCGGCAAATCCATAGGATAGTCAAAGGGACACACTGTCCATGGTCTTTGCACCTTACCACTAGATGATAATAAGTCTCATGGCTTATAATCAGTGAAAGAAATAAGAAAGCACATGCTGTTATGGGCCCAGGCAAATAAAAGGAAGCCATATAGGCCAGAACACCCCAATACAGTACTCTAGCTATAAGCCACTTAAACACAAACAGAACACATTCAATTATAATGAGAGCCAAAATATAACGCTACCTTCCCGAGAAAAAATAAACATACCAGCTTAAATAACACACTCCAATCAAAACAGCGTTCGTGGAAAATCTATTATTTATACCTGATTCAAATGCAACAGGTGTTGGCCTGAAAACTGAGCACTGCTTTCGAAAAAGCAACTTGATGTGATGATACTCTGCTGTAAGAGCAAGAACATGGACTCCTTATTGTCATCATAACTGCAAGCACTTTCTCCCGGGATCTCAAGTTTCCACACGAGGCTAAGCAGTTCTCTTAATGTCCCTGTCAGGCTAAAGACAACTCACTTTTAAGGTCAACAGCTGTTGTGTTTGTTTCATGCTTAACACCAACAGGCAGAACTATGTATCATAGTTTACAAATTGTACAAATGCTCATAATCGCTACGAAGATTTACAAAGCCCTACACCCTATTGCAAATATTAAACACTCAATAAAAACATCCTAACTGTTCAGCTAATTTGGGGAAACACAAAAACTCCAAAATATATACAGAATTGCCGCTTACTAAACAGGCAAAGACTTTCTGCTCCCTTTTATGTAGATTTCTTATTCGCGTTTATTTCTAGTTTAATCCCTGTTTCTCCAAGTTAATAGCTTTGCATTGAAATTTTCAGTGATAAACACATAGGAAAAAAATTAGCAATGTAGAATGTTAGACATGGAAGAGACCTCACAGATCACGAAGTGAACCCTCTTGGAGTTGTAATCCTACTTGCTAACAAATCTTCATCTCTGTATAGCTGACATAGAACTGAACGAGGAGGTGTGCACAGCTTGACCTCAAGGCTCATCCTATACACCGGGCCTCTCCGCTTACAGAGAATGTCCTAGCATTGGTCTGAAAAAGCAGGAGACCGATCCTGCATGGAGGTGCCTCTTTGAACCTAGGATGGGCAGTTACGATTCTTTCTCAGCTTAATGTTTGTTCCTAGAGGGCATGATTTCTCTTCACCAGGTCTCTGTCTGGGGAAAATACGGTGAGTCAGGGCCGACTCTTAATTCCCCCAAGTCTTGTAGGTAGCTAAGTACATGCCCTTCCTGAGTTCAAGAAAAAGAGGATAAAGCTGATCAACACATTAGTGATTTTCTAAACCTGGACATTTCTCAAAGGAGACCCTGAATTTGAATTCTGACGCCAGACCGAATAAAAGACTGGGAAGGCGTTCTGTGGTAGGTTTCAGATTCTCAAGGACAGCCACATAGGTTGTTGGTTTGTCTTTTGAGAGGGCAATACAGCTTTATCTTAAAGTACATCGTGATGTGTTCCTGTGGTGCAATGCATCTGCACACGTTTGGGGGAAGAAATGGGGAGACAGTAAGAAAAGGGAAAAAAGTATGTATGTATGGAAATTTAGTGCTCTTACTCAATTGTGGACTTGAGTCGTCAACATTTTCTTATCAAGATGCTCTTAAATTAGCATTTTAAAAAGCTCCCTCTCCTTAATGGTCATCTCATATTCCTTGAACAGCTTCAAAGTATATTTAATTCTTAAGACTTATTATCAAAGTTATTTTCCTCAGTCTTATCTCTTCAGTTATGAAATATTTTAGCTCATAAAGGACATTACTGTTATCCTTGTTAACAACTGCTTATATGCGCTATTGGGATTAAAATGTCAACTACGTAGGTGCTATATGCCTTACTTAAAAAAAAAAAAAAACCTGAAGAGAAAATCCTGCTTTCCTTTTTCCTGTATTAATGGAAGAATATTTTCAATAAATCGTGCTTTACTGACTTATCTGTTCACTTCGAGTATTTCAGACATAAACTTTGCTAAGGACCCCTGTGATCTGTGGTTAGGGTTCTACTTCTCCACACTGGGTGGGATTTTATTGAAATACACGCTGTTTCCAGTTAATACTGGTGGGCGGCAATGACCTCCGGTGGATTCTTGAGGAAACAGCAACTGGGTTTTTCAGAGAACGTTCTTTTTCAAAATATTTCTATCCTTCAGAACTTTTGGAGCTTCATGGCTTAACAAACGAACTTCTTAGACTTTCTTAAAACACTTTTGTATTTGTTAATTTTCAAATGAAAGTATAAGCTATTCCAAGTTCTCCACACCTTAACTTTCTTAATTATATACTCTGTAAGCTAGCTTTGAAAGTTGAAATGAATATCTAAATATTTAAATAAACATTCGTAATTGTTTTCACGTGTAATTCACTTGTTTTTAATTTTTATTTAAATGAAAAATCTCAACAAAACTTCCTATATTAGAAAGGTAATCACTACATTAAAAGGGGAAGGACGGACTTCAAGAAATAAGCATTCTCAAAAACTTTGGGTACTATTTATAAAAGTAAACGTGCTCTGGATATCTCGGTAGTTAAGTGACCCCGTGAAACAATTTTGTTATTTGTTAACATAAAATAGCGAGGAAAATTAGATATCTGAGCACAAATTGCTTTAATATTTTAAAGACAATAAACATGTTTCTGGAATGTCCTTTATATTTGAGGGAAGATTATTTAGAAGGCATAAAATTTAAGTTTTAATAGAGCTTCAGGGCTATAATATCTTCATTTTTGGCCTGTGAGGTAATAAATTATTCATAAACACATTATTTCCATCTTAAAGCATGACATAAGCAGTGAGACATTTTTAAGTTTTTTTTTTCTTCTGAAAATGGACAGGATGTATTAACAGAAACTGCTTTCAAATCTTTACTAGACAATCTGTAAAAAGAGAAAAAAGAGAATACACTTTTTCTACCACAAGAGGGTAGCAAAAACTTTTTCAGTTAGATTTCTAACTGTAACTTCATCTGTTTTTGGCATATTTTGCTATCTTTCTGAGAAGTTATCTTAATGTCATTCTTTCTGCACTGGAGTGAAATTCAAAGGATGTGTTTTCATCATGAAATGTAACTGTAGAGAATGTGGCTTATTGAATATTTTATGAAGGGCATGAGCCTCAAGGTGACCATAATTTTTCTTTCATGGTTTACAATAATTTCAACACACCTGGCTTCATAAAACTCATGGTTTAGATACTAACACAAGTTTTGTTTTGTTTTTTTTTCCCACTAATAAAATTCTTAAAAAGTACAGACAGTTCATGTGAGAATGATAAAGTATTTGGTATTCTTTACCTTTTACATCGTAGTGGAAAGGTAGAATTCAGAAAGATTAAAATATATATTTAATTTTCACATGATTATTAACATCTCTAATTTTTCAATATTCCAATAACCGTAAGTCTTCCAAGAGAAAATAATAATTGCCATGGAAAAGCAGCCAGGTACTCAAAACTACAGACAAGGTCACTTTTTGATAAATATTGTTTAGCAAAGTTAGTTAACTTTATGTGATTTTTAACCAGTCAAATGAGTACGTATAATAATTTATCATAATACCTTCACAGTCATTTCTGTATTACAGAAATCTGTTAAGCGATACGAAGCTGGATGGTTTCTCATTTTGTTCGTTTTCGGTTCCAAACATAAATTCTTCAGAAGCCAGGAGACGGTGTCACGGTGTCAGGAATCCAGCGTGTGCCTGGGCAGGCGATAGTGCTCAGCTTTGGGACGAAGCTTCTTCTCCTGTGGGTTGGCGTACTTCCACTTGGAAGGTGACATTTTAAGCTTTTTCCTCTTCTTATCTGTGCACCAGACCTTTTCACAGTATTCTTCCACTCTCTGGAAGTTGCTATAACCAATCAGCTGTAAGAATTCCTTGTACCATGGTTTTGCCCCCTGTGGGATGATACTCTGGGCAGGACAAGGCATCTTGGGAGGCCCATCCTCTTCCAAGTCTTTGTGAAACATCTCCTCTACTCTCTCCTCTTCTACTACCTCCAGAGTAATTTTGCGGACGGTATGGACAAAACCATGCTCTACTGTCTGGCAAAAATAGGTCCCGGCATCCATTTTTCGTACCCTAAGGAAGAGTAAGCCGAGGTCCATCTTGACCACTCTGTCATCTGTCTTCACCTGCAAGAACAAGAAAATCAATGGCACTGGAGTATTATCTAGGAGAGAACACCAGCCTATAACCCTTTTACTATCATCAGATTTTTAATTTTTGTTATTACATGATGAAATCCTGAGAGTCATACATACATATGAGAGAGAGCAAGAGAGTGAGAGTGACTGAGAGAGGGGGAATGACTAATTAAATCAGGTGTGTGTGTTGAACTTACTTGAGATCACTTCATATAATGACTTTGACGTCATTTCACATCAATATTATTAAGAGGCGAGTGAAAGAGCTTTCTCCCTAATGATTTCAATTAATCATTAGAAAAAAATATCTACTTCAGTACAGCACTCAGAGTTAGACTAAAATGAAGATCTATCAAATTTATTTTTTTTCTTAGTAGACAGCACAAATGCCATTTCTCCCATCAGTAGATCAAGGGTTCTTCCCTGATCATAAAGACCTGGGTCTTCCCCAGATCATAAAGACCAACATTTCCATAAGGATCTCTCTTAAGAGAGGTGAGAAACCTTCACTCTCTTTCTTTACCAAAAAAAAAAAAAAAAAAATCATCCATTAAATGAGCATGCTTATATTTCTACAAGGCTTTCTATTTAACAGAGACTTAAAATCAAGCCAGAAACATCCATATTCTTCTCGGAAGAATTTCACACCCTAATAATTTTAAGTTTGCATATAACTTCAGGACTCAAATACCTTATGTTTGTGAAATAATAGGTTATGCACATTATTTCTATAAATTATTACAATTCAAGGTAAGAAGAGCCCAATAAAGCTTTTGATAAACAGCTCATATCTTATTACTGATAGTTGTACTAGTGAGTATATGATTTCACATTAGACAAATCTAAATTGAAATTTTGGCACTAACTGTGTGATCTGGGGCATTTATGTATATTCTCTTAGTTTTCTTTGTAAAAATGCAGATAATCCAAATGTCACTTGAATGTTGTGACGTTTCCATAAAATAATGTATAAGTGAGAACACTTTGTACAGGGCTATCAACACCGACCTCTACCTTTCCTGTATACATTCTTCTAGCTAAAAACAAACTGGTTTTTGTTTTCAGATGACCCCAGATCATGCCATGATGGTATCAAGGTGACTCACACCTTACTGGCTGACTTCTCCCTTGAGAATACAAAACAAAAGCGATATTCTCCTTTGCCAGTATAAAAGGGGCATACGGACAACCAGAACCACTTTGGCAGCAAAGACCATTAAGACAAGCACACTTTTGCCCCAGTGGCAGGTATTGGCAAGACCTGCTGGGCTCACCTTTCCTGAACCTTAATCAGTTCCGGCACGTCCAAAGTTGCAATGTAATTACTCATGTGGACTCATTTATAGAATCTGTGAATAATGTGACAAAATGGCATTAGCAGTGTAGTAAGAGATGCATCTCAAATAGGAATGTTAAAGACAAATTATGAGACACTCAGAGGGTGTTTTTTTTCTTCAGCCACGTAGGTAAATAAATTACTCAGCAGCTTTAGAGTGACACAGTTGGGTGAAGGGGCTCCATATATCCTTGATATAGGCTTCATTTAACTTGATAGGACTATGTCCAAGTAGGCAAAACGTTAGCTCCACTAACTCAGGAAGTTCTCCCGTGAGGGATCAGGAAGAGCTGTCATGCCATAAAACACACTACATACGTCACTACATAAAACAGTTGCTTACTTGGTGACAGGTTTTGCTGAGAAAGTATCCTTGGCAACTGCCACAGCCAATACCTCTTAAATGACTTGGAGTCACTGCTCACATTTACCCCTACTTAATCCATAAATTCACCACCATGCCTTGGATGCTTCTGACTCTGAAACACAACCTCCATTGTTTTTAAACTTATGGCTGCATTTGACATAGAGGGACCCGCCTTCTTAAACTTTTTTCTGTGTGGTACCTGCCATTTTACTATCTTGGCTCTCCTCTTGGTTCTTTCTTGGTCTCTTGGTGTAGATTTCTCATTCTCTCTGAGGCACAATCCTCTACCCTTCCCTGATCTCATGTTTTATTTGCATTCATTTGGTAAGTCTTCTGTTTCCTCATTTCAACCAGCTTCCCTAAGACCGATCTCACACACAGATTATCCACTGTTTTGTATTTCCTGTTAATTACAAAACACTGACCGAAACTTACACCATCCTTCATTATTTACAATCCAGTGTCTCTCCACACAAACTGCACCTCCCCATTTACTAACTTCCCTATTCCTGACAATTACATTATTCTTCTTCTAGTTCCTCTGTCCTCATGTGTTGTCATACTTCTTACTCATTATTATGCCTTCATAGCCAACACATCACAAATTCCTATCAACATCTCTTCTGTGGTGATGGTGGGAAACATTCATTCCATTTCACCATTTTCCCACGTTAGACTTTCCCATGTTAGGCTCTTCTATTTTGTGACTGATTCGTTGACTTTATCTCATGGTAGATTGCTCCCAAATCTTCCTGCTTTCTGTGTCTGCTGCTATGCGCAGCTTGATTCTGTTTCGGGACCTATGCTGTTGTACCTGCCTGTAGGGACTTCCCCACTGCTGGTTCCTTATTGGAAAAGACTGAATGAAAATGTCATCTCTTCAAACAGGCCTCCCTCACAGCACTGTAAGAGTGTACTCCTTCCCTTATTACCACCATGTCATCTGTCAACCTTTCTACAAGTGGGCATGCAAAATTACCTGCAAAAAAGAACAAGTCCTTCAAGTAAGTTTCTTTTGACTAATACCTTTCCCCTTTATTTCAACAAATGTGTATTATTTTACTCTGTTTCAAATTTCATTTCCTTTTATCATGCTCCTTATTCAGATTCTATTGCTTGCCCAAGCAAGTGAAAATTGTTCAGTTAACCAGATCTTGCTTTTTCTTTTTTTAGAGAGAGAGAGAGAGCAAGCAAGAGAAAGAGAAAGCAGGGCAGAGGTGCACAGGGAGAGAGAATCTTAAAGAGGCTCCATGCTTAGTGTGGAACCTGACACGGGGCTCGATCCCATGACCCTGGGATCATGACATGAGCCGAAATCATGCGTTTGACACTCAACTGACTGAGCCACCAGATGCTCCCAAATCCCGCCTTTCTAAATCCGTATTCCAAAACAGCTTACTGCAGTGTTTCTCATAGGTTTGGTGGAATAGATACGTTTCTGGTGATCAATCAGTTTTATACAAAGACTTCGACTATTGTGTTTAGTTTTCATGATAATGTAAATTAATAAACTGTATTTGGGATCGTGGGGAAGATCAACTTCATTGTTAGTATTGGTGTTTATCATAGATTCTGAACTATTTTCAAAGCTTTAACAGTTTCCAGCTGCTGAGAACAAAGATGAATGTAGTATGTTAATGGTACGTTCCAGCCAGATGAAAACCAAACAACATCCCGATGTAGTAACGTACATAAAAAGTTTTGAAGTCACTTGTATCAAGTGTTAGGGGGATTGAGTCATCACACAGCAAAAAGTGCTCCAGGCAGATGTTTTATACACTCATGGACACACACACATATATAGTTGTCTGTGTCCCATGTTATGTTCATGGAGATGCCTTATTTCAGTGAAAAAAAAAATAACACATTAGATAAAGATTAAAAAATGCAAGTATTTATATCTTATTCGTGAATTTATTTTGTTTCTACATTTGAATAAAAGTTACAAGCAAAAATATGCACTCGTTTTATTCTTGTGCATATTTAATAAACATTTTAATATAAATTCTGCCAGCAGCACAGGACGTTTTACATTCAATGGCACAAGGTGGGAACAACCTGTAGATACACCAGAGTCAAATCTTCCTCTTTGTAACTCCTGTACTCATTTCCTTGTAGTGCCCCTTTATCGCTTCCATGTCTTATTCTAGTCTTACCCTTGCTTTCTGATAGCGAACTCCCTTATACTGTCTACCAATCCACTTTTTAAAATTTCTTTCCAAGTTTACATTTTCATTTCTTAATGAATATTTTCTTTTCAGCCAGATAGGTCTCATTTCTTTTTGTAAGTCACTAAGCATTCACATGTGTAGCACACAAGCTGGTATTTGCTCCTCTTCAAATAATTTTGTGATGCAAGTTTTTTCCCTTTAACCATATGACAAGTTTCATAAGAACAAAGGTCTATCTCTTAATTATTCTAAATAGTCCATAATGAGTAGTGTGCTCAGAATACAGAGAAATGACAACATACTGATTAGTCCAGAGTGTGCAAGAATGCAAGACAATGGGATACCCCAGTAACGATATATCCAGAAGTTATTCACTTGTGGATTTACTCCAGAAGTAAATCCAATAAGGATTTAGACGGAAGGAAGCAAAGATGATTTGAGGAGCAGTTAGTAACTATTGAAAGGGCTATGCTTTGCAGATATAAATAGGAAAACCACTTGTAGGACACTGTTTTCACCTGAAAGGAATCTGCATACCAACACCCTCACTGAATACGATCCTTTATCTTCTCCCTACTCTATATCCTGTGCGAATGCAAATATGAAAACAGGAAAGTCATCTATCCTAGTTTCTGGCATATACCAACCAGTTTATGAAAGTGTTCTAAAATAAAACAAAAAGCAGAAATGAAGATAAATACAAATCCTTGACCACTGGATTAGGAGTGCTTATTTTTTCAAGCATGTATTTCTTTCAAAATCAGAAACCCAACTTGAGAAACACCACACTGTGTATATATAAAGTCCACACTGGTTCAAAGATGTGGAGGCATGACAATTACAATGGGAGCTGTCCTACATCATTTATTTGCACATTGGAGATAGTTCCTGTCTCAGAATGTAGGTCTCCCCTCTTGGTTATGGTGTTAGAAATTGAGAAATAAAAGACATTTCAATTCTGAAATCTGGACGGCTGTATGCTATATGGACGTTAAATCGCCTTGAAAGTTAAATGTATCTTCCATAGCCTATGGATACCCAAAAATAAAAAAATGACTTAGAAATTTGTATTTGAAGTCCTTCCATGATTTAATCTTTCCACTTGAGTCCACATGGGCACCTTCGACAGCAAATCTTGATTACACAATTGTTTTCATCAGCTGTGCTTTCTCTATGTCTGAAGACCTGATTTCCTTGTTCAAGAAGATGATACATAATACATCCCTTTATCAAATATTCCTACAGGCAATCTACAAAAATAAAGCATTTCTTACTCAAAGTGGTTTTAATATTCTGAGTTATAAAGATTGATTCAGTATGTTTCGTAATGTCTAACAAAAAAAAAAGGTAATTGAACAAAGAACTCTGCACATCTGGTAGCTGGTCAGGAAGAAGGAGTGATTTCCATGTGTATCAACCATATGGTTCTACACTTTTCATAGGAAAAGAACAGACACAGGCCTTGAATTGGTTTCTTTCAGAATATATTTAACAATGAAATTAGTTTTAGTCAAGAAATAAAGGCCAACAATTTATATAATTGTTTGCTTATCCGGCCTACCTTCAATACAAAAAAAATATTGGTTGACTTACAAAAAATATGTCATAATACAGCATAAAAATTAAGCAAAACTTCTTTTATAAAAACACTTTCTAAATCTGCCTTATGATAGAGAGTATTACCCAACAGAAACAGAGTGAATTACTTGATGGCACATTTAGGGAAACCTATCACACTATATAAAGAAATAAAGTTGTAGGTATATACTTCAGATTAAAGACCCAAATGTGGAAAACCTGTTTCTTTTAAGTTTATTCATTTATTTATTTAAAGAGAGAGCTTGAGTGAGAGAGAGAGAGAGAGAGAGAGAACGCATGCATACGTGTGAGTGGGGAAGGGGCAGAGAGAGGAGGCGAGAGAATCCCCATCAGGCTCCGTGCGGTCATGAACCATGAGATCATGACCTGAGCCAAAATCAAGAGCCAGACTCTTAACCACCCAGGTGCCTCAATTAAAACGCATTTCTAATACAAAAAGATGCCGAGAGGTCATAAATATGAACTCAAAACCATACTGCAAAAACAATGTTACACTGAAAAACATCAACTATATCTATATCAGAGAAAAGCTTGAACATTTATATTCAAGAACTAATTAATGTACAGAAGATTCAAAGGACTCTAACGAGAAAAATAGGGAAAAAATATATAAACAGGCAAATCAGAGAAAAAACAACCCAAATGTTTAATAAGTATGCAAGTTAATGTTCAATCTTACTAGTAATTTTAGAAATACGAATTTAAATAACACAGCACCTTATCCCAATAAGAGAGGCACAAGTTAGAAAATACCAAAATTGGTGAGAGTGTGGGAAAATGAGAATCCACATAAACTGCTTTGATGGTACAGATGATGCCAAAATTCTGGAAAGCAAGCTGACAAAACTGTAGAAATGAAGGCTGTCAGAAGGCAAGAATGCAGAGATTTGCACTCACATCTGTAGGAGGTTATGTGAAGAGATGATCCTTAAAGATGTCATAGTGGGAATTAATTGGTCCACTCTTAGGGGTGTTGATCAACTAAGAGCAATGAATGAATGCTGTGGGATATGGGATATTGAGTTGCAGTCAGAAACAATGAAATAAAGACGCACACGGCAACAGTGATCAACTATAAAAACACAGTGTTGAGTTATAAAGAGAAACAGAGTAAGATCTCTAACTCAATAGCTTTATTTTTACAGTTCACGAATACTCAAAATGCTATATTCTTGTTCAATATAGTACAAATGATGTAGTACTGGACTTAATCCAATCATTACAATGCATGCATATGGCAAAGCAAAGATGAAAGTGGAGAAGGGTGGTCCAGGAAAAATTAAGTCAAACAAGAAAGGAGATCTGTGTGAACCCATTACGACAATGTGCTATGAACTAAATAATATGACTATAGTGATTATCTTGGTTTGGCAACCAATAAACCAGGTCTATAAGATCTGTTCAAGCTATGGTATACTGTTCAAGCTATAGAAATCATATGATTTCAGAAATAATGCTAAAAAAATAAACAGCAGTGTAAGGGTAATGTTTTATTAAAAATTTCCAAAGATAAGAATAATCAGGACAATCTAGATGAAGGGAAAATAGGAGAGGATCAAAGAAAGATAATGTTTGGACACATAAATGCTTATCATAAGGCACTAAACAACTACCATATTTGGAGTAGAAAGTCAACACTAAATTACCTAGTGACCAAAGCAAAGGGGAGAGTATGATAAATTCTAAGACCTGAATGTCTCTAAAGTATATTTTTGAAGTTATTCTTTATCATAGGGAATATAGTCAATGATATTGCAATAGCCTTGTATAGGGACAGATGGCAGCAAGCATAGCACAGCCTATACAGAAGCTGAATCACTATGCTGTACATCTGAAGATAATGCGACATTGTGTGTCAACTATACTCAAATAAAAAATTATTAAAAAGTAAAGGTACTCCTTATGTCAAGTACACCTTTCTCTGGCAATGAGGTCTGAGAAAAAAATCTCTTCTGTGTTTTCATAAAATGAGATATAGGTGTCCAAACAGCAGCACGACAGTAAACACAGTAAATGCAAGTACAGTTCAGTATAAGCTATTCTTTGGGACTAACACGATGTGGTACGGATACACAGTTCTATGTTCTTGTATCTTCATGCAGATGTACCCTTTTTATTATCTAGAAGACTATGTGAACTATAACTTTCACTGGAACAAAAGAAATTAAAAAGAGAATTCCTATGTTTGCTCTTTTTGAAGGTCTACCATGTGCTTGACACCGGCCTTGCTGCATTACCATGTTAGTGTAATCAGAAGCCTCGAGTCAGAGTAATCTTAGTGGGATAAAACATAGATCTGCATTTGATTCCAAAGATATGGGAATTTTAGTTTTCAAAGATGTTAAGTATTCTCTTGGAAAATTAACCAGAGAGGGTTCTATCTAAACCACTAGATCAACTTCCATCCTTAAGACCACAAACTTGCTCTATGTTTTCCTTTTACAGGAACTGTGTCTTTACCACTGTGAAGGAAAAAATGAAACTAATGGGCTCTACTAATTATTTCAGAACTAAAATATGGAGCAAATGACATAAAAATATGCTTGTCAAGGCTGAAAATGTAAATTATGAGTATCTACTTGTAAAGAATTGTTAGCTTAGAAAAGATGAACCGAGTTTTTTTTAAAGACTGAAATGGAAACACCAAAAAGGCTAAGCAGATGTTTCAAATGAGGCAGGGTTCATGCACTTTATGTTATGACAACAAGAAAAACAAATAATATTCATGTAGAACAAACCTCATGCTTTCAGTACATGTATATAAAGACAAAATCGCAAACTTATGGCTGTCATTGATCCCCTAGGCTTCCTGTCATGGGTTACCATTGGGAAGGTCAAGAAAATATGGGTCATCTAGCAAACGAGATAGAATAAGGATGAAATTTCACATCATATCTCTTTCAGTTTTGATGACATAATAAATGTGCAACATCAAGAGATGTAACTTGTATACTCCATTTTTCTTTGTTCTGTTTTTACAAGAGAAGCTGTCTCCACAATGTGCTGAATCATCAATAAAATTATGTTTTACTTAAAGCTGTACAAATTCTGTGTGGATGCAGTGAACTCTGGAAGGGACTGCTGGCGGATAAGGTAACCATGCCTCTTAGATTTCTCAGCAGTAATTAGATGACTCTGATGAATTTATCCTACTCAGTAGGTGGTCTGAAAGCAGAGTTCAAAGTGACAACTTGTGCCATCCAGTTAACAAACAGAATTGAGAGAGTGGGGTGAAACTGAAGTCTTGGGGTTTTGATGTCAACTTACATTCTCTCTTGGATTTTTTATAATAAACATGAACATGCGCATCTGTGCATTATTTAAGCAATCTGCACAATACATATAATCAGCTATTTTAAAGTGAGAGACTTTATTTTTAAGACACATAAGCACACACAAAAAACATTTTCCCTTAAATAAAGAATCTACAATGGAAAGATCAATGAGGATTAAGGGGAAAATGAAACTTCCATGCTTACCAAAGAATAGATTGTGATGCTGATCCTATGGGCCAGCAACTTTCTCACGTGCCTTTTATCACTTTGGAGAATATTTTATATGTTTTGGGATTGCCCTCCCCCAGTTTCTTCACTTGGAATTTACATACATTTATTCAATTTCTTCGTGGAACTCTACCTTGTTTACAGTGTCTTTGGGACACATTGGTTTTATCAATAAAGGTCTAATGAACAAAGTCTGAAACAACACACTCCAAGAAACTATTCATATTGTTTGGTTTTAATGAAAACTCATTCCAATGACATTATAGTTGCGCAGCACAAAATGGTGGCTTAGTTATTCGTGAAAATATTTTTTTTCTCCAAAATACAGAGATATTTTTCAGAATAATACTTATTTAATAAAGCTTCACTCTACCTCAAATCAGAGGCCAAAAAACTTCCTGTAAAGAGCTATATAGTAAAGGTTTTTGGGGTTTGTAGGTCATATGGTCTCTGTTATAAGTACTCAACTTTGTGGTTATAGGATGGAAACATCCACAGATTCTAGGTAAACACATGGGTGTGGCAGTTTTCAAATAACATTTTATTTACATAAGAGGTGGGAGACCAGATCTGGTCTCCAGACTGTAGTTTGCCAAACTTCTGCTTTAAATCGTCGTCAGGTTCAAAGACATACTCTGTCTTCAGGTTAAGATCATATACTCCAAACTTACAACATTCAAAGTGAGTAATGTATTAAGGTAAAAAGTTATTTACTTATGTTACGAATAGCTTGAACAAATTAAGGTTTTCTTTATCATGATTACTGAGAAGTACACATACTGAATAAACATTTAAAACTAAGCAATAAATACATAAGTAAATTTTCCCTCATTTACTTAGTTTTAAAATGTAGTGTTTGTGCATTCTAGAGAAAGAGAAATGTACAGAGAAATACTTCAATTGTCCAACCAGTGTCGTAACAAGTATGAATTCCTTTCCTTTGGAATGTTACTCATGATGAATTTTTGCATTTTGGGAGCTTATAAATTCAAGTATATGGAACTGAGAATTCATAAACTAGCGTGTATTATTTCCAGTGCTTTAGTTATGTTTATAACAGTTTTGTCCTCTGAAATTACAAAAATATAATTTATATATCCTTACACATATAAAGAAGATTTTAACTGATATTCCAAACTTAAATAATTATGGAATGAATTTGGAACAGCTAAACTTGGATTTTGTGGACGAAATTATCTTCCTTATCCACATACATAAAATCTTTATTTTCTTTTTTTCCCCCTTCAGAAAATGAGTGGTTTTTCTCTTCCTTCTTGAAACTCACAAACTCACAACAAAATTAGAATTTGTCTTCTAATTTTTCCTGGGATGTGGGTTTTTGCCTTGCTTCTAGGCTTTGCTCAAAATCACTTCTTATTTAGTCATTCTCCAAGGTAACCTACACAGTTGGAGGTACCATGACATTGTGACTAAGGGTCTAGAACTGAAAATAGAGTATCTGGTCTGAAACTCAAACTCATTTCACAGGCTATGTAATACTGTGAAAGTAACTCAATCTCTTTGTGCTTCAGTTTCTTCATCTATTAATTGGGGACAACAATACCAGGTATTTCATAAGACTCTTGTGAGGATTAAAAGTATTAAAATATGTAAAATTCACAGAACAGTGCCAGGAACACCGTAAGTGATATTGAAGAATGACTGCTGCTATATTATTCTTACTTTTATTACCTCCATGAATTTAATTACTACCTCTTTGCTGATGTCTCTCACATATCTCTTACCATTCCAAATCTTTCCTTTGAATTCTATATTCCTGAACATACATACACCACAGGAAAGCTCTACCTAAATGCTTTATCGAAGACCTCGGTTCAACATGGCCAAAAATGAATTCAACATCTTCTAAACTTTCTATTCCTCCCTGTGTTCTTTAAATCATTGTTATTGCACCATCTACTACCAAAACATCCAAAGAACATGTCAATCATTATGACTGCTTCTCTTGTATCTCACAAATTAAATGCACAGCGTGTTCTCTTATAAAAATGAAAACCTTTTTTTTTTTTTTTTTCCATTCCTACTACCATTGTTCAGTTCTGGTCAAAAGTCTTCCATGTGACTACTGAAATACCTTCTTAAACAGTCTTCGTGACACCCACTTATCCTCAAAGCTTACAAACAAGATTCAAGAGTAATGTGTCTAAAAGGTTGTCTAAGGTGTTCTCATTGGCTTATAAATAAAGTGAAATGGTTCCTTGATCTGTGTACTCATTTGTGTATCCTCATTTCCAGCCACAGATCTACACATACCACATTGTTTCTCATCCCCATCACATATGCTCATCCTATTCTCTCTGGTAGTTAACTTCTACTCATCCATTAAGACCTAGCTCACATGTCACCTCTGCCTTGAATATTTTCCTGATTGTCTATCATGCAACCTCCATAGCCAACCTGTTGGTTGACAGTTTTTCTTTTCTCGTAGTTTCTTTTTTTTTAATGTTTATTTTATGATTTTGAGAGAGAGCGAGCGAGCGAGCAAGCAGGGGAGGAGCAGAGAGCAAGAGGGAGACACAGACTCTGAAACAGGCTCCAGGCTCTGGGCTATCAGCACAGAGCCCGATGTGGGTCTTGAAGTCACAAACTGTGAGATCATGACCTGAGCCAAAGTCAGACACTTAACCGACAGCCACCCAGGTACCCCATCTTTTCTCATATTCCAACATAACTTTTATTATATTTATTATAAATACAATATATTCAACAATATAATTATCAGTTTACATTCTTGTATTCACTTTAAGACTATAGGCTTCTAAAGGGCTAAGGCCTTTATTCATTACCAATAAGGTATCCTCTGTGTATTTTTTATTTAAAATTGTTTTTCAATGTTTTATTTTATTCAATTGTTTTTAACATCTATTTATTTTTGAGAGCCAGAGAGAGACAAAGCATGACTGGGGAGGGTCAGAGAGAGAGGGAGACACAGAATCTGAAGCAGGCTCCAGGCTCTGAGCTGTCAGCACAGAGCCTGATGTTGGGCTCGAACCCACAAACTGTGAGATCACAACCTGAGCTGAAGTTGGACACTCAACCGACTAAGCCACCCAGGCACCCTTTCTCTGAGTATTTATTGAGCTCAAAACACTAATTGCAGACACTTTAAACAGCGAGGAGACCAGAAAGTTGAAAAAGTATTCATTCCACCTGAGAAGTTACATAGCCTTCAGGATTCTGAATAATAACAGAGGGCATGTGGAAAATCCCATTGCTATTATGTGTATGAGGCAGCCACATGTACATTATTTGACCTTGAATATAAAGGCACACTGAAAGTTAATGCTGCATCACATAAAATTATATATATTATAAAATATATTATATATTATATATTATATTATATTATATAATAATATATTATAATATATTATATTATATATTATATATTATATATTATATATTATATATAACATATATTATAAAAATATATTTATATTTAATATATTTTTATATTTATATATTTTGTTATATATTTTTATAAAATAAAACTTTTATAAATTTTTAATATATTTTATATTTTATGAATATATTTTATATATTTTATATTTACATTTTATATTTATATTTAACAAGTTATATTTATAATATATATTATAAAATATATATTTACATATATGTGTGTGTGTGTGTGTATATATATATATATATATATCTCAAGCAGTATCAAGCAGTATAAGGGTCGTTTTTCAGGTGTCATATTCTAGAATATCTGCTATATAAGGGTTTCCATGTGCTCCATGTCCCAGGGCATCTGAAACTGTATTTAGCCTTCCAATTTCAGAAGGTTGTGTGATTTAGTAGAAAGAACACAGACAGCTGGATTTGAGATGACTTTACTAGCAGTCAGTAACCAGGAAAGTTATTAAACATTCTGTGTTTCAATTGTGTCACATGTAAATCATGTCAAATAAAATGGTACAATCTATAAAATGCACATAGCAAATCGCTCGGTACTTAGACAATGATTAAATGTGAAGCATCTCAGCTATGGAGTCAGGAATATCTGAGTCCAAACCTTGGGTCTGTCACAGATTTTGTTTATGGCCTATACCTCTCTCACATTCCACATTTTTAAGATCAGGTTGATTACTTCTAATGTGCATTTGTGAGATATAAAAACAAAAGGTAAGTCACCTACCCACTATTGCAGCTCCTGTGTTCAGTAGATGCACACAGAAGGGACTTACCTATAAAGCCTCTTCTATTAAATCTTTTCCCTCAGGATATTATAGTAACTGATGCACATCTTAACTGACTAGGTCATTGAGTCTAGGGAAAATACTTCCTTATGAAGTACCTACACAACAGGCTTTCAATAAACATTTATGGAATTCATAAAATGTACAGAGATTGTGTTTCTTGCATGGAATTTAAGAAAGCAGGAGACCATAAAGTGCATCTTTGAGAAAACAGCAGTAATCCAGTCTGGAGCTAGGTAACTGAATTTCTAGATACTTTCTAGAAATTCAGCTATGTAGCATTTCAAAAACTTCATTTGAGCAAAATTTTTATCTACCTCAATATGTGGTTTCCACATAACTTGAGAGGGCTGAGTCTGAATTTGCAGACAGAAGTTCCAGACTCAAAAATTTTGGTTCCAGAAAAGGAACACACACACACACACACACACACACACACACACACACACACACAGTTTTTTACAATCCAAATTTTTTACAAAGCTTATGGTCTGACTGCAAAGCAATGACTTATGGATTGTAGTGTCTGTGATGGATCTTGATGGCTACTGTCAGGTGTAGTCTAAAAGCACTTCCATATGAGGAAAGAAATGGAGTGGACAAACTTAAATATATTATACAATGGTCAAGATTTGATAATAAAATAACTATCTGTCCATAGTAACTACCATCTATACATAAATGGTCTTTAAAAAAATTCTAAAAGCTTCAAAAACAGACTCTAAAATTTAGGACTTTTAAAAAACCCTCAGAGGACACACAAAGTTATTCTGTTTTGTGTATTAAGCATACACATCCATCTTTTTAAGAAGGTAGCAATTTTGTGCTTTGTTCTAGATTGTGAATAAATCAATATATATTGCTATGTATACAGAAACCAAGTATTATATTATTATTACACCTAATGCAGAGTAAATTCAAAATTTCAAATATCACTAAATACATCAGTCATGGAAATTTGAAAAACAGGGACTAAAATTTGGGGAAAGGAGAAGCAGATTATATTAACAATATGAGAAAGAAGCTTATAATTGAACATTGATGGATGCAGCATGTCAAAATGATTTGGAAAGGATTTCCAAATGAGGCAGATTATGGTGAGTTCCAAATTAGAAACAGAACATACTAAGGGAAGAAAACCACTGATGAAAGAATTACTTCTCTGTCTCCTGAAGCCATTCAACCAGAGGAGCTATAGAATATTCCCAGGTCCTCTCCTGCCAAGTGAGTTATGATGGAATTTAAAAATCAAGTTCACATCAGATTTGTGGAATGGAAAATATTTTAGTACCAAATCAACAATGTATTTTAGAGCAATAGGCTGTAACATTTTTGGACAGATGTTTATTCTTATGACGTCATGAAAATTTAGGGGAATTTTCCTGTCTCTGAATGCCTTACTATATTATCTCTAAAAGCCTTTGTTGAGTGCCTTCCTCTGTAATAACTATCCCAGGAAACTGGGATTTATAAATTTAATCATCTTCCAGGATGTATTATATAATTTTGGACCAAAAACATGTAATACTTTTAGTTTCACAGTAGACTAGAAAAAAAAAAAAGGCATCAAAAGTCAATGTGCTGTACATTTGGAATCTATAGTTGATGACTTCATTGATTCACTTTCTATCTACTATGCACGTATTAACTTCTCCCTGGGTCCAAAGATAGGTGTCTAACATTTATTTCCCTAATTCAATTTGCAACCTTCTTTTCACTATGGAACATTTTGCTAGAATTCACCAATATCTATTTCCTTTTAACCAAATTTCATTCTATTTTCATAGTTCCACTTTTGTGAAAATTGAGTTCAAAGCCCACATTAGCATCAACAATGCTTTATCTGCCTTCACTAATTGCTTCATGCCCTTGACTGTGCCAATATACAAGCAGATTTCTAGACTTGCATAAAAAGATTAGCCAGTAACTGCCTCTACAGTATTCCTTATGTGTAATTTAAATGCTAGGGTGCTGAGGAGGCTCAGTTGATTGGGCATCTGACTCTTGATTTCGGATCAAGATCTCACGGTTCATGAGTTCGAGCCCCATATCAGGCTCTGTGCTGACAGTGAGGGGCCTGCTTGGAATTCTCTCTCTTCCTCTCTCTCTGCCCCTCCCCCATTCATGAGCATGCATGTTCTCTCAAAATAAACAAACTTAAAAAAAAACAAACAGATTTTAAACGCTTCCTATTCTTACATCTACAAAAGCAGCCCAACTGATTCCTCTCTTAGATCATAATAAAAATATAATCTCTATTAGTCAATCCACCTAAAAGGACAAACAGATGCGTTTCTTTTATTTCCAGTGGGCAATAATGGGACCCCTATGTTGAATTTTCATATGTGATTCAATTGCTTTATCAAACAAATGTTGCTGGTGTTGTTTTAATTCTATTATCCATATGTCTAAGATATACATGTTAACGGTGTTTGAATTTGTTATTTTTCTAGAACATTACCTTGGGTGATACAATTTAAGACTATCATTTTGACTTGATACTAAAACCATGAAACTATGAGTACCTCCTGAATAAAAATCCAATTTTCAGAATCCAAGTTTATTTTATACACACACACACACACACACACACACACACATATACACACATATATACATATATGTAATTTATTTACATGTGTAGGCACTTTATATTTGATATATATACATATGTATATATATATTTACATGCTACTTATATACATATGAAAAATTTAAATATACACATAGGTTTTTATAGCATTTATAAATTGTATATACATAGAAATCAATGTATTTAAAAATTTTTATATGTATATAAATCACACATAATAAATAAATCCATTCTTTAAATAACATGTATAGCATAATAGACTAATTCATTTTTAAATACCAATAAATCATCATCTATTTACTATCACACACCATATGCAAGACAGCATGGTGTGAATATGCAGCTATGAATTACCTCCTCTTTTCTTGTGTCACGTCCTTTCTGCACGAACCAGATAACTTTGGCTTGCAACGATCGTGGGGTACATTCCAGCAAAGTACTGTTGTTCTCTATGCCATAGGCCAGTCGCTCTTCAGTCTTATCCAAAGCATCCCCTACAATATAAATGTTAATATTAACCTTAAGACTTAAATTTTACCAGTAATATGTTTAAAAGATTATTTATATTTCTGCAGCAAAGTAAGTATCTTTCATTACTTACTGCTAATTTCTATGCACAGTCACTTAAAGTAGTTATTTAGAGACAATGGCATACCAAAATCTAGGCTTTAAAAAGGTAGTGCAGGGTATGGAGAGGACCAGAAGGAAGTAACTGGGAGTGTGGGTCCAAAGGACAGGCAGTCAGTCAGAAAGTACGTCACTGTTAAATGCATGGACAATCAGTGACAATATCCACTGATAACGCAGGCAAGAGAAGAGGAGCACCAAACATTCATGTAAGACATAGGATAAACAAAATTGATGGCAACAAACAAAAATAGAAGGCAGAAATCGAGGTGATACAGCATTACATAATCACAAGCTTGAGTGAGATTTTGTCAAGGGATTGCACTTTATCTAGATATTGGGTTCCTGCATTAAGAAAACAGTACAAAACTGAACTACAGACTTCATGACCCACAGCTTCTTGATTATAATCTGTATCTTGGCCCAGAGAGGCTCTCACTGGACTTGAACTCTAATGTGCATATGGGCAAGTACACTTAACTGCAGTGGGGAATAAAACCAAGTGGACGTATTCACTGGTGTTTTAACCAGTATCAAATTTATTAACCACAACCTGGGATTTTTTCCCTTATGCCTGAGTCCTCCTCACTTTCAAAACTGACCCCTAAGTCTTCCTAGATGAAGATCCTACCTTCCTCCAGCCAATGTTCTCAGAGGCTTACATTCTGAACCAAACCCTCAGTCAGCCTTGGGTCTAGCGAACTGAGGCTGTGTAACCCCTGCACTGTGCATAAGCACTGCTGGTCTCCCAGTCATGATTCTTCATCTCTCTGTCACCTCCTGGTAAAACTGGTGATGCAAATCGCAGCCTGTTCCAACCACCAACACGGTGTGAGGAGTCAAGAGCGTAGTTTTCTCTGTTGTCTGACTTCCTTACATTTGCTGGAGTTGCAATTTCCTCTCATCCTTTACTCATCAGACCACCTATTACCTTTCCTCAGAAACTCACATTTGCACCATCAGCCTGAGCTCTAGGCTTCCTTACTCTAGTGGAAGAGTTAAAGCTTTTCATTTTGTTTTATCCCAAAGCTTAGTGGTGACTTGATATAAGTTGGATCACTCTTGAAAAGATTATTGTAGGTTATGTAACATGGTAAAGATATTCCCAGGGTTGAGATGGAGACAGAGGTCCCACAAATCGCTGTGGCAGAATCTTTTCTAAGATTCCCCTATGGTGAGGTCCAACAGCAAGGTTTCGTGGTGGTATACAGAACTTACTTTCCTAACTAAAAGTTCTATGGCCACATGTAGTTAAAAATTTTGTTTTAAAATTCCACTATGTGGAAGAAAAAAAGAATACTTGCAGTAACATTGTTCTAGTACATATCAATCACAAAGAAAGTAAAGACTCTTTAAAAGAGTTCCCAGTGTCTCTTCACTGTACACCCTGAGTAACCCATAGCAATTGATTTTCTATGGATTACCGACAAACTGCTGTCCAAAGCATTGCTGAGCTGCGTTGCCATGCCGAACATCTTGTCTGCGGAACCGCCTGGAAGAAAGTAAATGTGCTGAGGAGATGTTCAGATTTCAATTTTCCAGACTTGAAAATACAGCCAACCACATAAAAGATTCAAGTAGTATTCTGCTACTGAAAAAAATTGATCAGTCATACAAAACAAGGGTAAAATTCAAGTTTCATAGTTTCCCATATTTTCATTGAATGTTATTCAATGGATAAGATCTACATTCAACTTCTCTTTAAGTGTCCATGTAAGTTTGAATTCTGGATCCTGAAACAATTATTTTTTTTTAAAGTTCGTTTTTTTTTTTTTTTTTTTTTTTTTTTCAGAAAGAGAGAGCAGGGGAGAGGCAGAGAGAGAGAGAGGGAAAGAGAGAATCCCAAGCAGGCTCCATTGCTGTCAGCACAGAACCTGATGCAGGGTTCAAACTCATGAACCGTGAGATCATGACCTGAGCTGGAAACAAGAGTCAGATGCTTAACCAATTGAGCTTAACCCCCTCCAACAATAATTAAAGAAAGCTCTCTTTACGTTTTGTTAAAAATCTAGTGCAACAAGAATTCTTCGGTTTCAAATGGGTGTTTTGGGTGGTAGGGAAGGTATGCCAAAAAGACAATGGGATTTGAGGCAGACTATTTGAATAAAAAAATCATAAAACTCCTTCATATAATGGAAATGCATACAAAAAAGGTAAGGGTATTTGAACCCAAATATTTTGTTCTATTCTTATCATAATCACATAGCAAAAATATACTTAATAAAAAGAGATACACTAATAATATATTCAACTTACTCTTTTATTCAGATATTGTGTGTAGAGATTATCTGCCTCTATTCAATGTGATTGTGTTATACATATTTAATAGGCTGTCTTTCAAAACTGCCTATTAGATTTAGGATCACTTCTGGTGTATTGTCATATTTTATAGATTGCTTATATATATAATAAAAAAATAACAACATTCTTTATCCCTGGGGAAAAAGTTTATAATACAGATCTTGTTTTAAATTTGCAAGCACCTTTCTGAGGGATTAAACAATAGAAATTATTATTAGTACTGAAATTCTAAACTCAAAATTCTCAGTATATTAATTTAGATTAGAGATAAAAATAGAAGTATTACATAAAGGCAGAAAATACCACTTGCTTTTCTAAATCATGGCATTTCTTCAAGATTGAGGGAAAAACAGAAGGCAAAGCAGAAGTTTCACCACAGAGGGAGATGGTGAGGCTTCCAAAGTGACAATGAGATGCTTTAACCATATGCAATGATGAAATTTGAAAAAGGAACCAGATTCAAATCCCAATGCCATCACTCACGTGTTGTTTGATCTTATACATATCTTGTCTGTTTCTTGGTTCTTTCTGTCCCCTTTGTAAAATGAAATTTATCTAAATGACATCTAAAATCTAGTCCAGTCTCATTTTTTTTTTTTTTTCATTCTAGGCTCTCCTCACTGCTCCAAATGATGATAATGGAACATCATTTCAAGAGATGGAGTGCTTTCTCACATATAAGTTCAGATCTTAGTTAACTTAAATAATAATAATACTTAAAAAAAATGGTTTAGGGGCACCTGAGTAGCTCAGTTGGTTAAGCGTCCAACTTTTGATTTTGGCTCAGGTCATGATCTCACAGTTTGTGGGATCTAGGTTTGAACCCTGCTGGGCTCTGCGCTAACAACGGGAAGCCTGCTTGGGATTCTTTCTCCCTCCTCCTCCTGCTCCTCCCCTATGAGCACGTGCATGTGCTCTCTCTTTCTCTCACAATAAATAAACATTTAGAAAACAAAACAGAAAAACAATGGTTTAAGTATTTCCTTATATTATAAGCTAAAGCAGATGAATATTTCCAATCAATTTTTAGAATTAGGACCTGTGTGCAAAAGCATGCTGTTTTAAAATCGAGATTGTAGATTAGAAGAATTTATCTTAAAAACATGGTATTTTATAAAGATTAAAACTGCCGTATGAATCATTCTATTGATTTAAATTGAAAAAACAACTTGACAAAAAAGGAGCTAAAATTAAAAGTTTTACGCTTCTTTATCGTGTTACACTAGCATGTACACAGCTATGTATAACTGAGAGCAGATCTGGGTAAGAATTATACCACTGTTGTTGATCTGTCACTCCATTCAGTATTGTTTTGGTCCTGGGAATGTAAAGTCTACTGAGTATTAAAGAATAATGGAGCAGGGGTAAATCTGTGAAATGGGAAATAGTTTCTACTTTGAAGAAATGTTGTATCAGGTTTATTACACAAATGATGTGAGAGTGAGGGGAGATGGAATCGGATAGTTCTAGATAAGAGATGTGGATAAGAAGCATGCAAAAATTTTGTTTAAATTCACTGAAAAAGAATGCATTTTAAAAAAAGGTATCACATCCCCCAACAAGGTTTAAGTTCATTTTATGCTATCTTAATATAACTGTCTTTTATTTCAGGGTTTTAAAAAGACTGTAAGTGTTCAGGACTTTTAGAAAGGTTAATCAAAGTGGCCTTTTAGTCTCAAAGTCGCATATTTTTCTTATATCTCTTGCCACTTAGAAACTTTTTAAGAGAACACCGGAAATAGACAAAATGCGAGAGCAAGGGGAAGTAAAAGATTTAGCTCTATAACTTATAGTGTATTTTGGAAGACTATTTTAAACAAGTGGTTTGGATTGTGAATTAATGTTTTTTCTCTGTTGACTCATTTTCACTCTGTGAACAGAAAAGTATTTATTTTAATGACTAGTTTTCGATTTCTGCTGCTCGTCAGGTCTGAAGCAAAAACGACCTGCTATAAAAGCAAACTATTTTCCCTTAGTGTGCTGGAGCCTATCCAAAATGTTCTCCTCCAGGGGTGGATGATGGTTCAAAAGAATCTGACACCATGGAAAGATCTCCATTACATGTCACTGAACTGAACTAATTCATTTATGAGCACAGCTCCTGACTCAAACATTGTGCTCCTTCCTAAGATTTTGCCCCTTCATTTAACTTGTACTAAATAACTTTTTGTCCACCCTTTATAAATATATTATCAAGCTTGTGGATATCTACTCTAATAAGATGCACCATGTATCAAGAAATATTTAGCTTTGGAAACTGCTCAGTTAGAATTCATCACCCCTACTGCATGTTATTACAATAACAAAATACAATACTTGTAATTCATAAGTATTTGATTCAAGTCTTGCAAACATTGTTATTGTTGCTAATAACAATAAAATAATTAATTGTATTATTTTTGGTGAAATGACCTTTCCACCCTTCAAACCAGCTACTTTACTCCTAACCTATGGAAATACATGGTTTTCCCTGACCATTCTATGCTTTTTATATAAATTCCCTTTAACTAGACTCATATTTCTAACTACAAGACTGAGCTCAAAGGTTGAGTTATTTTGAAAATCAAATACTATATAATGGATATTGCACTTAGTTCAGTACCTTATACGTGGTAAGTGCTCAGTAGTGACCTGCTATCATTCTTATTTCCAATTCCATTCTCCACTTTAGGTTCTGATCCTGCAGCCAAGGAGTACTGACCTCTTGTTCATACTCCTCGCACATGGTACAGTAGTTAGCATAATGGGTGAATAAATCATTGAACAGTATTTTTACATAGTAACATGGCTATATTCCTTAACAAGAGTTTTTAAATATTAATAAGCATTTGTACAAGATCCATTAATTTGCTCACTGTTTTTTTTTTAACTTTTACTTTTTTTTTTTTTAATTTTTTTTTCAACGTTTATTTATTTTTAAGACAGAGAGAGACAGCATGAACGGGGGAGGGGCAGAGAGAGAGGGAGACATAGAATCGGAAGCAGGCTCCAGGCTCCGAGCCATCAGCCCAGAGCCTGACGCGGGGCTCGAACTCACGGACCGCGAGACCGTGACCTGGCTGAAGTTGGACGCTTAACTGACTGCGCCACCCAGGCGCCCCAACTTTTACCTATTTTTGAGAGACAGAGAGAGAGCATGAATGAGGGAGGAACAGAGAGAGGGGAGACACAGAATCTGAAACAGGCTCCAGACTCTGAGCTGTCAGCACAGAGCCTGAGATGGGGCTCGAACCCACGACCATGAGATCATGACCTGAGCTGAAGTCAGACGCTTAACCAACTAAGCCACCCAGGTGCTCCTTGCTCAGTTCTTTAAAATGGTTGGTAAGTTTAGTTTACAAATGTCCCCTCAAAGTTTCTTTTCACTATCTGTTTATTACGTACTTTCATTAAGTATATAATGATTTCATTAAGTATATAATATATAACATTGGAGTGAATGTTAATGTAACCAATGTCAAGTTAACAAAACTTCTGAATTAGTGGCTACATTTATTAAAAATGAGATTCTACTATATATGTGAACTTATAAAAATAACAACTATATTAAGGTGGGTTAGATTTTTATAAAGGTTTGAAGTAACCCACAGTGGAAGAATCAAAATTACTGAAATTAATAAAAATTAATTTTCAGTAAGGAAACTATACACAGTCCTATGTTTTTGCTTTATATTGTCTTCTGTCACTTGACTAGGAGAAAAAAAAATTGCTTGTTCTATAATAAATAAAAATATCTTCCTTTATTTTGTCCCCCAAAGAATGAACAATTTCATACGGCTCAAGTGAGGGAAGATCTCCAACCTTCAAAATACTTTCTGGACTTCAAGATTTCCTGTTCAAAGTATACCGGGATTTACCTTCTCTTACAAGTGGCAATGACCTCGCTGAATTGTAGACATTAGATTTTGGAAGTCTTTAAGTACCTTTCATTTGTGTTGACTTAAATCACACATTTCATTAATTATACAGGTCATGCATTTGCCTAGGAGTTAAAATATTCACTTTCAAAATGAAATAAATGAAGACCAGCTGGTTTAGAGGACACAGGGCGAATGCAGGATGTATTTTAGAATTTATTTATTTATTTTTCTTTTAAGTCTTTGAATCCCTCATGTGTGGTGCCTTTCCATTTCCACATTTTAAGTTTATCCAAACTGGTTTCATGTCTTGCAGGAAAACCGTCAGTAGGGAGAAGAGTCGATTCAAACATGAGTAAAGAAAAAGGACTCAGCAGCACGCTCCACTCCAATCTCTACACAGTAATTGACAGGAGTTATTTTCAGGGAAAATTCAACTTTCAAAGCTTATATTATGAACAAAACATTACTATGACGGATTTTTTAAACAAAAATAACATGGGTATTTTCATGGAACGTGTGCAGAAAGAAAAATATTTTAAGAAATATTATGGGTTTTCTAAACAAGGTAAATATCCCCTCGAGGACTCTCTCACCTTTTTGCATGAGTGCCCGTTGGGTAATACCGGGAACAGGATATGCCATCCCAGGCACAGTATGGGTCTCGAGCCAGGCAGCAATCAGCACAAGCACTTCCATACATGTCACACTGATGGAATCTCACTTGGGCCACGGCAGAAGCAGATCCGATATACAGCTGTTGCTAGAGACATCAAAGAACAGAGAGGCCACTAGTAGAAACGGGACAGAACTCTCAGTGATCTTCACCTCTGTGAATATTCATTTAAATTACTGCAGTTACTGAGGATGGATAATGGAACATCGATACTTCCATTTTTTCTAAGATGGGAAATACTCCTATAGACCTGGAAGCTCGAGCAACAAAACTGCTTAACTGAGCTTGACAAAATCTTAGGAAGCTGACTTTTCTTTTGTTATCTAAATAGAAAGACTCATCAATTAATGCTGTAGGCCTTTTTAAAAGACCTGGGGGAACGTCCAATAACAGACTGGATAAGTAAATGCTCTTTTGTTGTTGCATCTTTTTTTAAAAAATTTTTCTTAATGTTTTTTTAAATTTATTTTTGAGAGAGAGACAGAGAGAGAGAGAGAGAGAGAGAGAGAGAGAGAGAGAGAGAGAGAGAATGAGTGTGGGAGGGGCAGAGAGAGACAGTGCGACACAGAATCTGAACCAGGCTCCAGTCTCTGAGCTGTCAGCAGAGAGCCTGATGTGGGGCTCCAACTCACAAACTGCGAGATCATGACCTGAGCCAAAGGCAGATGCTCAACCGACTGAGCCACCAGGCATCCCTGTTGTTTCATATTTTAAACTGAGATGTAATTAACAAATAACATTATATTAGTTTCAGTGTATACATAATGATTCCATATTTGCATATTGGGAAATGATCAACATAATAAGTCTGGTTAACACTCTTCAACACGCAGGGAGAGTTGTTCTTGTGTGGTGAAAACTTTTCAAATAAGTATTAGGGTATTATTTAGTATAATCACCATGGCATACATTACATCCCCAGGTCTTCCTTTGTAACTGGAAGTTTGTACCTTAGGATCACCTGCACATTTTGCTCACTTCCCATCCCCTGCCTCTGGGAGCTGCCAAACTGTCCTATTCATGAATTCGTTTTCTGTTGTTGCTTTGTGTGTTTTAATTCCACATATCAGTAAGTTTGTATGGTTTTTGTATTTCTTCGACTTATTTCACTTAGCATAATGCCCTCAAGGTCCATTCACATTGTCACAAATGGAAGGATTTCCTTCTTTTTTGTGGCTGAATAATGTTCCAATATTCCACATATATACATCATTTTCTCTATCCATTCATCCATTGATGGCACTTAAGGTTGTTTCCATGTCTTGGCCATGGTAAATAATACTGCAATAAACATGGGTGCAGATGGCTTCCAGACTGAGTACTTTGTTTCCTTTGGATAAATACCCAGAAATGACACTGCTTAATCATATGCTGGTTCTATTTTTAATAAATTGAGGAAACTCTGCACTGTTTTCCATATTGGCTGTAGCAATCTACACTCCAACCAATAGTGTACATTAACACTAAACATTTAAAAGAGTAACGAAGATACATACAGAGAGAATGACATGGAATCAACTGTAAGATCTGTTGTGAAGTAAATACAAGTAGCAGAGCAATGAACGTTGCATGTTCTTGTTCGCCTAAACATAAATGGTTATTTATAAATAAATTTGAGGGAATATATGTACCAACTACTTCTGGAAAAAGTTTCACCAGTAACTGGTTCTAGTAAAGCGGAGAGGCGTTTGTGTTTCACTGCACATTCTTCTGTGTTACCATCATTACCGTTATTTTTTCCCTTAAAAATGTTAACAAAAAAATTACAGAATAACATCCTATCATGATTATAGAGGTAAATCTACTCTCATGTACTTTCCTCCAATAAGAGAAAATAAAGAAACCTACTACATGTAAACCACTATGTATTTTTACTAGAATACAACTGTAACTTGTTTATGTATAAACACATGTACTTATGCTCTTCATTCTTGCCTTTACTCACATATAGAACACAAACACATAACACACAACTTACTCTCTTTGAAGAAATCTCCATAGAAATAATAGGAACTGGATCCTGCAAGACATTTTTTAAAGTTCTTATTAAAGAAACATAGGAATATACCTTAATATGGTCGCAATCATCTGAACTCCTATTAGGTATGTGAGTGGTTCTATGCTAGTCCATAGCTTTCATTTTAGCAAATCAATAGGAAAACATAATTACATTAAAATATAGCTTTCTTTAAAAAAAAATCTTTTTAATGGAGTAGAACAGATATGTAAGATGAAAAAAGTAGTGGCTAATCTAAGTAGCTTACCATTTGTTTCTGAAATGTAATTTTTGTATTTGGGTTTGAATATTACTCTTGTTTGGGAAACCCAAATATCTCTAAATAAAATAATAAAGGCACAGCATTCTTTCTTACAATTTGAACCAGTAGAAGTGAAACAGTTATGTCTTTCAATTGGTGTTATTATTAGGAAACCATGTGATCTTTAATTGTTTTAATCCAAGTCTAATCAGAATACTTTTCTGTTGGGAGTTATTGTGGTCAAACACTATGAACCCAGGATGCTCTGAGAAAGATGAATAACTTCATTGCCTTAGAAATGCACCAGAGGAAAGAAAATCTATCACAACGTTGTTTTTTTTGTTTTGTTTTGTTTTTTTAATTTTTTTTTCAACGTTTATTTATTTTTGGGACAGAGAGAGACAGAGCATGAACGGGGGAGGGGCAGAGAGAGAGGGAGACACAGAATCGGAAACAGGCTCCAGGCTCTGAGCCATCAGCCCAGAGCCCGACGCGGGGCTCGAACTCACGGACCGCGAGACCGTGACCTGGCTGAAGTCGGATGCTTAACCGACTGCGCCACCCAGGCGCCCCTATCACAACGTTTTGAGAGCCTGTGTGTTATTTTAGGGTTGGTGATTAAAACTAGAGGGTCTCTAATGAGTACCACAACTCAGAAGGATTCTGCAAGCAGACAAGCAAGAGGCAGGTGAGATCTACACGATGGATGATTATTCTTCAAAGAATTATTTTTTGAAAGAGAAAATTTGATCCCGTGTCAATATTTTTTTCAATATTTTAAACTATAGAACACTTTATTCATGCATACATGCACTTATTTATTCATTCAAGTGATAATTTTTTTTTTAGTGTTGATATAAACAAGATACTGTGGGGGAAGGCTCCTAATATAGTAGCTATGGTCACTATTGTGAAATGAAATCTTACATAGAAATCCAATATGCAAGATAGACAAAAACATAGCTGCTCTGGTTGAGATAGGAACATGGTCAGCTTTGGGTGCAGCTATGGGGAATCTAATCTCCAGACAGCTAAGGTGAAATGAACTGTTTTTTATCAATAAAAATATTTTCATACATATTCATAACATACACATACAGTCAATCTTAATAATTTACAGACTGTTTTTTTTTTTTTTTGCAAATTTTCTGAATTGCTTAAATTTATTTGTAATCCCTTCATTAATACTTATGGTGTCCTGTGGTCATTCATGGACATGTGCAGGCACACAGAAGCAATACATTTTAGTTGCCTTATAAGTATGACCCCAACACAGGTCAATCATTGCAACACTCTGCCTTCTTGTTTCAGCTTTTGTATTGTAAACAAGTGTCCTTTCGATGGTCTATTTCATGCTTTGTGTTGGCAATTTTGATGTTTAAAACAGCCTTTAAGCAAAGTGTTGAAGCACTGTATAGTGTTTCTAAGCTTCAAAAGGCTGTGATGTGCATTGTGGGAAAATACATGTGTTAAATAAGATTTGTTCAGGCATGAGTTATAGTGCTGTGGAACAAAGTTCAATGTTAGTTAATAAACTATATGTGAAATAAGGTGTCTTTAAATAAAAACACAAAAAGAACAATGCTGTATATTGATCAGTTGACAAAACTGTTGTGACTAGAGGCCCACAGGAACGTAACCTTCTATTTCCCATAGGAGCATCAGTCAGTATTCACTAATTTAGTGTTCATGGTGATTCTAAAGACCATAACTGCCTTAAATATTGAGACTTGAGTCTGTGTGTGTGTGTGTGTGTGTGTGTGTGTGTGTGTATGCATGCATACAATTGCTTTTGTCATGTCTAATCCTTCCATTATCATTTTGCAGTTTTCTCTTTTTTAGTAAATTCTTTGTGTAATTGCTATGTTATAATAAAAGGCGATATGCTTATCATATCCCAACGTGCACAATATGAAACCTACTGCTTTGTCTGTGTTGACAGTACATTTGTAAAATGAGACTCTGCGATAATGATTCTGGAATTCGTATGTGGTATGTGTTATTTCTTTAAGTCACAGTTCATGCTAGCGAGGTTAATATTAGCATTTTCATTTGAATAGTCTACAATAATCAAACAGATGCATCAGGATTTTAAACCATTTCTCACTTCAGATTCACTCTGAATTCACAACATACCTGTTAGAAGAAAAAAAAAAAGTGAGCCAGCATCTTTAATATTTGCAACTCACTGGCAATTGTTAATACATAAATGTTGGCTATTTCATTTCATTTTATTTTTTTACTAAAAATACCTTGAATATCTGAAGTTCTTCTAGAATTACTTCTTCCATTGATTCTGTTTCTTGGTTATAAATCGTGATTACTTTCAGCACAATTCCATTATCTGTAAGAAAGCAAAAGAAGAGATAAACCAGAAGCTTATCACAATCTGGTTTTCAAAAAATTAAAAACCATGCAGCACCTATGAATTTGAATAAGATTTGAGATCTAGATGTATGAAAATTTTACTCATTGTTAGTTAAAACAATATGACCACTCATACATTCATATCTTAAAATGGCAAAAAAAAAAAAAAATAAAAAGGGCAAAAAATAACTGTATGTCTGGCTAAGAAATAAGACCAAATAATATGTAATTATTTTTCAAATAATGTGATTCAGAAACTCAATTAAAGACTGAGAAATCAAAATATATTAATATATATACAATTATATCTGGTACTATATTACATATATATACACTTTTAATAAGAAAAATGTCAGTATATACTACTGAGAGAACAGCATAAGTCCTCCCGTACTAATCATTTAACTTCTGTAATTATCAATAGTTTTATAAATTTAAATTCATAATTTAAAATTTCACCTAATTTTTATTATACTTGATATTCTGAGCTTGTTCTTTCCAATAAAAATTTTAATAAGACACTAATTTGCTTGTAAGAATAATGTGGTGTAGTGCTAAAAATAGCTCAGGAAAAATAAGCACTTTGAAGGTGCTGGTCTAAGAATTTCTATGGTATGTAAGCAGTTTGTTTAAAAATTACCAAATCATGAGGGTGGGTTAATAAAATTTGATTAAAATAAAATGAGTAAAAATTACCTATATAATACATGAAAAGGAATCCAAACTATAATTTTTAAGCCAAGAATACATAGCACCTTAAAATTATTATATCAAGCAAAACACAAAGATGAAACTCAAATTATTAATTTGCAACTAGTGACTTGCAATAAAGACCCTTCCTATATACAGTATTTTATACACACCCACACAATATTAAAGCACAGGGAAAAATCATTATCATTTGTGAGATTTTCCAATGTACTCACCACACATTCATCAAGTATCTTCTTTTGTGTTGAAAAGCTGTGGCTCAATATGATGGTATCCTTGAGTTAAAAATCATTTACATGATAGCATAAATATTTATCTGATATTTCTGGAATTCTCTCAAATAGCTTTGGTCAATCTAACAAGAAAGTATTTCTAAAAACAGTCTTGGACTGATATACTGTTTATGACCGGTACTTTTCCAGGTCATAAATATGTTAAAAATAACATACCTTTTGCCATGATTAATTTTTATCAAATATTTTTCTTACTTATGACTCTTGAAAAGAAAAAGCTCTATTAATGTCACTATGAGTGAATTCATGGCCAAGTAATTTGAAGTCTATTAAAGAAACGTGACACTTTGTTAATCTTGAATCTGCAGTGCAGAGAATCATGAACATTAACCTCCTAAAATAAGGATAAAATACAGCCTACACCAGAGATCAATTTCTGCAAATCAGATGAAGGTTTCCTTACTGAAATCTTTGCTTTTTAAAAAAGTGTGAGTGGAGAAGCCCAAGCACCAATATTAGTATCATATTCTGGTTCCTGATCTAAGTATATGCAATGTCTCTGTAGAATTATGTCTGTGATTAAAGTTACGTATGGTAGGATGCTTACTCTTCTAAATACCAACTGCTATAGCAATGATTATAATGTATATTAAAAAAAAACGAAACGATAATTTAAAAGATTTTTTAAATGTCTATAGATTTTTAAAGTACTTGACAGAATTTTTATCTATTATCCAGATGCCAAAAGGTCCAAAGATTTCAAATTCTCTACCACAAGCTATATGTATGGAATTGAAGTTATATATTTATTTGAAAATGTCCCTTTTCAGCATATTTCTTTGTTTTATTAATGCAGGATATTATAGCTTTGCTCTAAAAGTTTGCCTCCATTATGGGTAACAAATGCCCCATTTTTGTACAAATGGATGATTCTGATGGGGCCTGATAAGCAGTGTTGTGATTATAGACTCGGGTGAAGTTACTGTCCCAAGCTGTTTAACAAATCTTGAGACCTTACTTAACAGCCAAAGGCGGGAAGGGATCTGGGGACTGAGTGCAGAACCATCCTTGCTATGGCAGCCTACTTCTTCTAGGAGTTCTGTCTGGAACCAATGCTGTTTATGGAAATCAATTAATCCTAATCCATTTATTCAAGGATATTGACTGTGTATCAGGAATTATGGGCTGTAGCCGCCTCAAATCCTCTCTTCCACTGCAGAGAAAAAGCAGTGTGCAGGGGCACTTGGGTGGCTCAGTTGGTTAAGTGTCTGACCTCGGCTGAGGTCATGATCTTGTGGTGTGTGAGTCTGAGCCCCATGTTGGGCTCTGTGCTGACAGCTCAGAGCCTGGAGCCTGCTTTAGATTCTGTGTCTTTCTCTTTCTCTCAAAAATAAATAAAAACATTTAAAAAAAGCAGTGTAAAAATGGGCTAATGGATTAATAGATTTGTTGATAGGTTTTAAAAATATTAATAATGTTAATGATTTTAAGATTCAGTACATGCGTCTCAGTACTTTGTAATCTCTTTACCTGTCCCAATAAACAAGACATCATATTGGCCATCCTCAGCTTCCACTCGATCCACTGCTATTTGTTTCAGGTTATATCTTCCATCTGTTTTTACCAGGATTGGTTTTTTATGGGCAGGTTTTATGGGCTGGTACATAAGTGGATGGCTTCTTGCAAATCGGATGGCTTCATCAGGATAGTCTTTGGTGGTTCCGTACCTCCCACCATTAACTTTGCTGGCACACTGCAATACAAGTGGATAATATTTTTGTCTTACGCATAAAGAGCAAATTTGCAATCAATTATGAAAACAATCAGAAAACTGGATGTGTTCAATGAATTAACTGCAGTTAGAAATACTTAGTAACCACATATCCTTCATTAGAGAAATAAAATCTGCATTAACAATTGCAAATAAAGACTGAACCATCCCAAACATGCAGCACTAGAAAAATACAGAAAGCAGTGATATCTTGGGAAAGTGAAGTATATTTAATACTGTACAATTTGAAGGTGGTAAAAATGAATATCATCATAAATACTGTTATTATTTCCCATTTTCTGAAATTTTTTAATTTTTTCACATTGTAATTTAAGTTTTGAAGATAAACCATGTTTATAACAGAGCAAAAGCCTCTTTGTTGTGCTAAATCCTCCTCCCGAATTAAGGATCACAACTGCACAAAATAGTTTTCCCATTATTGAGACTAAGATAATATGATTGGTGATGGTTTCAGCAGACTCACTGACTATACAATCTTGGTGCTGTAACAAAGAAAACTATTTAAATTCTGTCAGTGTATCGCTTCTCGGCCTTTTGGCTAAGATCAAGTGTAAATTCTGTCAGTGTTAATTAAGAAAAAAAAACCCTCTCCATTCTACTGTAATCTGCATGAATTTATATTATTTCTGTATGGATTCAACACAATAAATTGAGAAAGTGAGAAATATTTGCAAAAACATGCTTAAATTCTTAATTTATTGACTCTAAAAATAAATGTTCAACAGCACCTAAGTAACTTCTTGGAATACCTTTAAGTGTGTTGATTCATGCTTGTTATTAAGCACTCCCTTATTTCGTATATTTCCCTCCAGAATCAGCAGCAATTGCAATGATTATGTTGATAAAGAATTTTCCACTTTAGAGTATAAATACAGTAGTGTAGTAATCAGATTCTGCAAAGAGGGCATTTTTAATGGTCTGTTTTAAAATTCAGGTCATATTTCTTAATTTGGCCTGAATTTTTCACTGGAGTGTACTTACATGATACATAATTGGAAACATTCTGGACCAGCCTGGAAGCAGTTCAGTAACCAGTCACTTCCTCCAAATCTCCTTTAATACCATGTGGTTTCAAGAAGCATTTCCAGCAAAGCCACAGGAGTGGGTTTTCTCCATTTAAATTGTAATTTCAATCAATAGAGTGAAATAAAGTATACTTTATGTCTTACTGGAAGTAATAATTTTAAGCTAGTGAGAATGATTGAAATGGTAAAGCTTTACACTTGTTAATGGAGGTAAGGTTTGTTTCCACTTTGAATTTTGGCTCTGCAAAAATGGTTTCTACTTGACTTGCAAGTACTTGTGGAATGAGCACAGCGATGGGTTTTCACCAGCTGCTCAAGAAAAAGTGTAGACTTTTGACTTGTATGACAAGTTAAATGTTTGTTCTCCGTGGTCTGTGAGCACATACAATGAGCTGACATTTTTCCAACATAGTTTTGCACAGGACACATGACACAAATTCATCATCATTGTCATTGGCATCATCGTTTTTAGATACACATGTAAGTAAAAGCACAAAAGCTTGGCTAATCAGGGAGAATGTCAGCAGCATGAGTTCACAGGTGAGTGGTGAAACTTCTGGAACTCTAGGAGCACTTTTGTATTGGCATTTTCCTTCTAAGAGCCAGGAAGGATGCTGAATGAGATGCTAAGTATACTGGTAAGGTAGAGAAAAAGCTTAATTCAGTGATGCTAAAGTGAGAAGAAAGGAGAAAGTGTGGCTGGGGGAACGTGGAGGCTGACTCAAATATTAGGATGTGAATACATGGTAACTTTCTCACGCTTGGAAATTCTATGTGGCACCAGTTCCTCTGAAGAAATGGAGGAATAGGATACTCTCTTTACTGGATGTTTCTGTGTTCACCAGTTATCTCAAAAATAAATTTTCTTTTGGGGATACTTAGCCAAAATATCAATGACAATCTATAATTTATCAGGCTGCTTAGATGTTCTCACTGTAGATTTTTTTTTCCATTAAATAAAAAGCGTACAACCAGATACAAGAATCGGTATTTCTTTACCATGCAAGTAATGAAGCACATTTTTAGATGTAGAATTTCTTAATTGTTTAATGCAAGTTTTGTAAAGCATCTGAAACACTGAATAAAATATTACTAAAAGAGCCTTTAAAACCTAAGAATACTTTGTTCAATGTCTAAACTTACAGAACCAGGTCTTGGGTAAGGGACTTTTCCTTCATAGAGTGACCAGTGGTATTCAGGTCCTTCCTTATGTGCATATGGTCCATTAAAGGCTGCCCGGATGCTAGACATATGATAGACACATATTGCATGCCCCCTAAATATGTTACTGGAAAAAAAAAGATAATTACTATACTGGAGCTGACTAGCAGTCATCTAATCAAATCCTTCAGACTACAGAAATAAGGATAAAGTCTTTTGGATAAAACAGTTGCAACATCTTAAGTATAGGATATTCTACAAATATGAACTACTGCAATATTTCAAGTACTGGAACTCTAAAACTTACCGTTTCTTTACCTTATTACAAGAAACTGAAAATGGCACTGTTAGACTAAAAAAAGTGACACTTGTCACCTCACTTTATTTCTAAATCTTACATTGTGTCTTTATATTTTTTATTAAGGAAAATATCGCCTGAATATTTAAAAAGATTCATTCCCAAGTTGAATTACTCATTTTGGAGAGAGCATGAGCAGGGGAGGGGCAGAGGGAGAGGGAGAGAGAGAATCCCAAGTAGGCTCCGTGCTGTCAGCACAGAGCCCCATGCAGGGCTCCATCTCAGGAACCATGAGATCATGACCTGAGCCAAAATCAAAAGTCAGATGCTTACGTGACTGAACCACCCAGGTGCCCCTGAATTATTCATTTTAAGCTTTATCTCCTTGTATGCTGTTTCATATTCTGAGTAGACAGTGCTCACCTAATCACTACGCTGTTAGTATTGCTAATTCCGTTCAAATTTTATTTGATTTCTCAATGTATATGATTAAATAACAAGTTAAAGTCTCATGAAACTTTGGGACTTTGTTCCATTCTTCATGTTAGGTCATACAGGCATTAATAAGCTTGCTGTATGTTCCCTTCTCCAGTGACTTCCAGGTCACTGAAACTGCACTAGAGTGGAAAGATGACTGGATTACACTAGATTAATTTGGGGAAAATGACTTAAATTGTATAAAACTCAGAATCTTTACCTCCAGAACTATCAGCAATTAGAATCATTTTTTTAAATAAAACGTTCTACTTATAAAGGATAAAGACACCAGTTGACTACAATGAGTTTTACTGGGGACATTTGTGATAAATTTCTGCAAAAAGGACATTTTTAAATAATTTGTTTTAAAAATCTGGCCATATTTCTTAATTTGGTATTATCTGAACAAATTCAAACATTTCCCCAGCCTCCTCACTGTGAGAAGCAAAATAATTAATGTTTGTGAAAGTGCTTTCAACACAAAGTTTCAACAACACATAGTTCTTTATAAACGTAAAAGTTCCTATACTCTGAGACACCTGTAGAGCAGCAGTTATGTTACTGTCTTAGGACATCAATTCACACATTTTATAACACACCTTGAAGCAATTGGAAATGCCTCCAATAGTGAGAAAACCAGAGATAGTCTCCCAACTAAAGTGGCAATAAACCTTTGATCACTATGCTACAAATATCAACCTTTAAGTCAGGTAACAGCTGGGACACCTTTTCCTCAGATTTATGTAAAAAATGAACAGTCAAAATTGAAATTATGGGAAAAAATAATGTGTTGTCTTTGAAATCTAGACAGTTCCATTATGCTATCATTTAGGAAAGTACTGTACAAAGTGATCATACTAACCTGTGGAAAAACTATTCTGGTTATCCCATAGCTTTTATTTATTATAAAACCATGGGATTAGAATGCAACGTGTAAATTCCTTACAGGCATGAAAGCGAAGATGAAGTTAAAAAAAAAAGTGAGGACTGTGAACTGTGACAACTTCCAATCTACATTCACTAATTTTCTTTGCATCAAGGAAGAACTGATAGCAAAATTGTTTCCATATTTCTCTGCTGAAGAGAAGGTCTCCTTACAATTGCACAATATTTATCAAAAGAACTTTATTATTTTTTTTTCAAAGTGACCATAAGAAATCACCTGCTGAAAAAAACAAACAACTTTGTGGAGAAATCGAGAACAAACAAGGTAAAAATTACAACATAGCTGAAGACCAGTGCAGTGCAAAAGAGGAAGTGAGTTCTGGCATTCTATCCTTGTCTAGAGAATTGAGGGATATTCTTTACTTCTCATTTAGAATTGAGGGATATTCTTTACTTCTCATTCCAGTCATTCAGCTCCAGTCTCTCCTATCTGGAAAGACACACTCAAGAAATTATATGTGTAAACTGTCAACCAAAACTGATGCTAGTAATATTTTTTCATTCATGTACTGCCACACATGAAGTAGTATTTCATTTTTCCCAACACTCCTCAATGGACATAAAATAAAACATGTTAAAGAGAAAAGTAATAGATTCTAGGCCCTAAACTTAAACATCTTATTTAAATTTAAAACATGGAAAGCAAATCATAAATACATGTTCTCTGTGAATCCACATAGGACTGGGACAGCCTGAGTAAGAGAGTGAGCATAAGAGAGAGTGCTCTATTTAAGAGCTCTTGATTAAGGAATCAAGGAGTATTTCTTATAGATGGCAACTGACAAGTACTGGTGAACTGATATAAACCAGTGTTGGAAGACAGTCATTTAAAGCAAGAGAGGTGGGTAAATAAAATCATAGTGATGGGACCCATGGATTCTGTCAAGGTATAATCTAAAAAGCATAACATCAGACAGCCAGAGGAAAAACTTCCAAAACTGAGTAACAGTTGACAAAGACATTTGAAAACCTGACTCGGAAAACTATATGACAATTAAAGTAATTATTCTACCCTCTATAACCCAAAACTCGGATCTTATAAACTATATGAGAAGAAAATCATTCTATTGTAGGTCAGAGAGGGAGGAAATTAGGATACTGAGCACAGAAGGATGCTGGGGTGCTTCAAACAGACACGCAGATCTGAATTGAGATCATGGCTTTAAAAATGAAAGAAAACTTGCAAACATGAGAGCAAAGAGAAATTGGTGACATAAAAAAGAGACAATGACAATGACAATGGGTCAACAGTATTTCCAACTTACAGACGGCATGAAAGGGTAAGGCATATTTTGTTTCATAATGTTTTTATTGACCGTATGCATTTCTCACCTGGTAGTGTTAAAGAGTCCAAATATCACTGGGTTCTTAGGATCTCTGGTATGTAGCAAGAAAATATCCTCTGAAAATTAAAGTCCATTACATTAGTATTTGTAGTCCTCTTTGCATGTAAAGAAAATATATGGACATAAAGTAGCTAAGAATCCATTACAGATATAAGATATCAATGTCTTTCCATACACGGTCATACGACCCTGACCAAATCACAAAAAAGCGAAATACTTGGCTATTCAGGATGACTCTGAGCTGGGCCTTACGGAAGGAACGAGGTGCTGACTGTAAGCTACACAGAGGGATCTCCTGTTCCTGCAACTCCTTTGACCCCACCATGTGGACCTGGCCAAAATGAGAAGAACGGAAACTTGCACACTGCAGGAAGCAAGTCTCCATAAGTTAGATAGTGAGGGTTTATCGAGGGGAACAAACATCAAAGGGTAACATTTAATTCTTTCAATTCAGTAAGATTTACCTAATTCATCAAAATATGTGTCAATTCCATTCATTCCTGGTACTGAGCAAACGAGTCTTGCTTTGAGGAATGTGCTCCACTTATTGACCAGTATTCTCTGTCCTCCTACATCATTCTGTGACAAACAAAATCATGCAAATGAGTACCAAAACAACTTTTTAACAACAAATTTTGCAATATTAAACAGGCAGATGGCAAGAGTTGTAGCTTTTTTATTTAATCTGGAAATTGGAGCCTAATACTCAAATAATACCACAGATGCATTTCCCCATAAACATTCTTTGAGATTTCCACCTTCCGCCTGGTTAGTATACTTTTACTCTGTCCATTAAATATACTTTCCAGGTGTTAAAGAATGCTAATAGACTGGTGTTTCTTATATAAAGCACTGGTAACGGTAACCTTCAATATTATTTTATTGATAAATACGGTATCATAATACGGTAACCTTCAATATTATTTTATTGATAAATAATCTGCTTATCTCAGAAAAAGCACGATTATTTTTTTCTTTTAGAAAAATCTTGAATTACATACACATACATATGCACACACCATACCTATATGTTTGCACACATATATACACACAAATGTACATCCATGGCTATACATATGTATTTATAACTTTCTTCTTCAATTTATTCTGAAATATCAAAGTAACTTAACAGCTGTAATATTATTAGCAATCTGTCAATATATATTGCTCCTTCAGTTGATTTTGAATGTCTCCCAACAGCCTATCTGTTGGTTAAGCGTCCAACTCTTGATTTCAGCTCAGGTCATGATCTCATGGTTTATGGGACTGAGCCCCACATCAGGCTCTGTGATGACAGTGCAGAACTTGCTTGGGATTCTCTCTCTCTCTCTTTCTCTCTCTCTCTCTCTCTCTCCCCCCCCCTCAAAAATAAATGAATGTAAAAAAAAAATATCAAACCTTCAGGAGATGTGAAGTATAATTATTAGACAGCAAATACTGATTTTAGGCAGCCTACAGAATACTAGAAAGTATTTTATAGTAGAAAGCCTACTGGGACACCTAGGTGGCTCAGTCCATTAAACGTCTATCTCTGGATTTTGGCTCAAGTCATTATCTTGCAGTTTGTGAGTTCAAGTCCCGTGTCAAGCTCTGTGCTAACAGCGCAGAGCCTGCTTGGATTTCTCTCTCTCCCTCTCTCTGTGGCCCTCCCCTGCTCACGCTGTCTCTCTCTTGCTCTATCAAGTAAATCAACTTACAAAACTTAAAAAGAAACTTAAAAAATAAAGAAAAAAAAACGAACAAATGACCAAGGCCTGACCATAAATTGTGAGCTAAGCACACGGATGAGAGAGAAAGGCAGTCCTCACCACACAGAGTCTCCCCACTCTGGTGTAAATTGCATGGGCACTGTTTTCTGCCTCTAGGGCCTTCTCGGTAAAAAAGAAATACACTTTGTTGTCATCTCGGTCTTCATTGTCAGGAATCATATATGAACCTACAAATTTTGGTTCTACAGGTATAAAAAGGTAGAAGAAAAGTAAAACAGCTATTACAAGAAAATGACAAGGTTATTCTAATATATTACATATCACACAAACACTTCAGCGTAACTTTCAACATTTCATGAAGAAATAATTTCCTTTAAATGTTGTATGCACACTAAAATCATGTAGATATCTCCATTCTCTTTGCAAACTAACATTTTGTTTGGAACTATTAGAGGCAATTTTAATAGGAAAATAAGAGTCACGAAAGGAAAAATCAGTTTGAAACAGCATACCTTAAAATTCATTCAAAGAACAGATTAGGGGCATGAGGGTGATCATCTGCATAAATTTCCTCCCAAATATATAAAAAGTCAACATAAATACCTAATAGAGATGTTTTAATAGAGAAGTTTATCAGTTTTTTAAGTTCATAGATTATCTATCAGGGTAGCTCACGGAAGACCATTTTAAGGTAGCAAATGTATTTTAAGTCTTTCTGTTTGTAGTCTAAGGGATCTGAGTGAACCCCCTTGACTGATACGGTATGTCAAATATTTTAATGGTAACATGCTGCCAGTAATGACTAAAGGTTAATAAAAAGGCTAAAGATAACAAAAACACTCACTATTAAATGAGACTTTAATCTCTGGATAGGTCAGGGTGCCCAAATATAAACATTATTCCTTATAAAGAATTCTATCAATGAATGGCTACTGATTTTCCTAGGGTTTAATTTGTCTCTAAACACAATGTGATCCTATTAAAACAAGTAAAACAATGGAATCAATTCATCCAAAATTATACCAACTGACAAGAGAAAACAAAGCTACTTACTAGATGAAAGGATTTTTTTGCTTTTCATGTATTTAGTTGCTTTTCTCCATTTAAATTCTGATTTCTACGTATTGTTATGGGGGTAACATGGTTTTATAATAATGTCAATCCATTTTGATATAAAATGTTATATGTATATTGCAGATTTTCAAGAACACTACTAATAAAAAATGCTGAAATTTGTAAAACACTATCAATGGCATTTGTATTATTACTATTATCAAAACATGGCAAGTTTCTCATGAGTTCTAGACTTGTTTTCAGTTCTGATTTACATACTCTTTTCTCCTCAACCCCACCTTTTAACAGGCGCTCGTCGTCATGCTCGGTGCGAATATGAGCCAATCGACCCATGCTCCGGAAGATCGCAGCATCTCTGCCCCAGTAGTCACTGTAGAGGCCAGCAAACAATTCACTACCTACAGGGAAATGTCAGTTAAAAAGAAGTCAGTATTTGTTTCTGGATCTGACGACCATATATAAGCCACAATTACAGTAAACATATCCAGGTTTACTGCACATACAACCTATGGAATTAATATAAGAGCATGGATGGTATATTCATATTGCCAGGCTTGGAATCCTGATTCGACCACTTACTAGCTGTGTGAAATTGGGCTAGGTGCTTAACCTACCTGTGTCTCAGTTTCCTCACATACAAATAGGAATAGCACTCAAAAGTATTATAAAGAGTAAAGCACTTCAAAGAATAGCTGACATATACTAAGACTATATGAGTATTTGATAAGTAATGTGATTCATCTTATTTTATTAAACTTCTTTTAGCCTTCATATGAAGGTGTTATTATTATTATTGGTACTACATGCAAGTCAGCTCACTCGAATCCTTGGAACAAGAAATTGCTTCCATTAACATAATTTTATTTTTCAAATTTTTTTTAATGTTTACTTATTTGTGAGAGACAGAGTGTGAGCAGGAGAGGGACAGAGATAGGGGGAGACGCAGAATCCAAAGCAGGCTCCAGGCTCAGAGCTGTCAGCACAGAGTCTACCCGGGGCTCAAACTCCTGAACTGTGAGATCATGACCTGAGCTGAAGTTGGACACCTAATTGACTGAGCCACCCAGGTGCCCCTCTGTTAACATGATTTTAGTGTAGGAACCACAAAGTCTGACAAAGTCACGTATAATATGATTAGTTATCATTTAATTTTAAGTTTGTGGCTTAGATAGGAATGGCATAAAGGATTTATAACTTAATCAGTCAGAATGAATGAAGTTGGCTCTAACATGCGGTGGAGGTCCCAGACTAAAATCAGACCAAGGAACCACAAATGTATGGTTCCTTGAAATGACAACGTGTCCTTGGTTTCAAGAAATGACAATGTGTCCTTGCAGACAGCCAGAAAGAAAGACATTAAAATAGCTTATGAGAAGGGAATAAAAATAACAAATAGAAAAATAACATAAAGATACAGGGAACTGAGGAAGACCAGCACGTATCAGGGACTTGGAGTTCTCTTTTGTCAAAGGGACAACAAAAGATAATCAGTGTGCCCATGAGTGATGCCAGAAGGATTGTCCCAGGCCTATGCCTGGCAAATAGCTCTGAAAAGAAGCAAATGAGAGTAGCAGAGAGAAGCAGTAACCTCAATTTAGGGTGGTAAAATTCTTATAAAGAATATCATATAACTCTGGTAAGGTTTAAAAATATATAACTGATGACTATACTGAACTCAACATACTAATGTTTTTCTGTTAAATAAGGAATGTGTACAGATATGTGTACACATGGTATTTAAAGTGCTTTACATGTAAGAGAATTGAAATGAATTGTATTTTTATTTAATGAATTTAATTGAATATTTAATTTTAGAATTAGAATTATTAAACTTACAGGTATAAAGATTTAACCAAGTATATAAACAGAATTTAAGAGAACTTGATATCATGTTTATACATTTTATTAATTCAATTTAAAAAATTATTTCAGCATTGATAAAGGGCTTTTTCTAAGTTAAGGCCTTTAAAAGTCTGAAAAATCTTGAGTAGACTATCTTTGTATGGTTGAAAATTTGAAAGAGCAATCAAATATGTTGTAAATAGGACACTTTACAAAGGAGTTTATTTTCAACTTCAGTTAACTGAATTTTTAAAAAGTGAAAATAATTGCTTTTGTTTTACCAGATTTAAAAAATAGAATAAGGAGATACAAGTTGAATTTGAAGGCTTGAGAAAAATAAGTTTTCAGGTATGTTATAATTATAAATTAATTTTCATTTATACAGAGGCAAGGACATAGTTTTTTGTTGTTTTTGTTGTTGTTGGTTCACAAAATCCACTATGAATACTTAAATAAATATAGGAAATACATAAATAAAATCCAGGTTTCCCACAAAGGAATTCACCTTTAAACTATACATAAATATAAAAAGAAAGAAGAGAGACAGAGGCAAATGTGGGAGAATATTAATAATTAATGAATCAAGGTAAATGGTATAAAGATGTAAATTTTATTCCTCTTTCTTCTTTGTATTTGAAATTTTTCAAGATAACAAGTTTAAAGAATGCTGTATTTACTGAGTTCATCTCATATACTCAAATGTATACTAAGTGAGAGGTGTGATAGAGAAGATAATAGAAACTGAAAAAACAAAGATGCTTTATATCTGGACTTAAAATATAATTGGATAGAGGAAAGTATTATCAGAACTCTTATTTAAACATAGTCTTTGGTAACAGGGGAAAAAAACGACACAATTTATATCAAAGTCAGTTAGTGTTATATTCAGCCAAAAGTTATACCTTATGTAGAGAAGGCACATTTTGAGATAAAATGGTATCAATAGTTAGGAATAGGAACCACAGATGGGATGCATTCTGCACTACTTGAGCATGGATAAAATGTTAAATTCATTAAAAGGCCTTGGGGAACATTATGGCCTAAATGAATGAGTTGATGCATAAAAGGGTTAACTGACTACTGAACCACCAGAGTGAGGATTTTTCTGAAATATTTTTGTTGTTAATTATTAAACTTCATGATATTACCCATATAAAATATAAAGTCCATTTTATATAGTTATTCTAAGCAAAACTTATTTTCCTAATATGGGCTTGGCTGAATGCTTTATGCATAATGGGTACAAAAAATAGAATTCTTAAAAATCATGATCGTTTTCTATTCCTTAAGCTTTTAATATTTGATTTAACTTAGTTTCTCAAGCTATTTCTAGAACTCTGATATTTGAAAACGCTACTATTATATGAATATAATCCTATTATTTCACATCAATTTCATTGCACTCACCCAGTCTGAAACACTGTGTCAAAGTTTTACTTGTTTTAATCAGTTTTACCAACTTAACAAACACGTACCCCTTGGAGCCACTAGATGGCAACCTTAGGATAGCAAATACTACTATATCCAAGGCAGGTTATCTGCACAACGGAAAAGATGATAGATTACCAATTTTACCCAATTTCCCTTTTTGTATTCAGATAAAAGAAAACAGTTTGTGAGCAATTCAAATAACACAATATGAACTGTATGACTTGAACTTCAAAGAAACCAGACAGGTGCTAAAAAACTATGCTGTGTAAAACTGAACCAAATGTGTTTCTGTTGGAAATGTTAGGTTTTCCTCAGAAGGGAAAGATTCTCCTTTCATAGCTTATTATCATTGTAAAGAACAAAATAAATCCAGAGCAATAGATAGTAATTATGCTTGATAAAATACTTTCCAAAGGAAAACACTTTAATGATAAACCATAAAGTAGAATAAGGCTTTAGGCACAAATATTACCTAATAGTAATTAAAAGAGCCAAAATATTCAGCATCATTATCATTGATACTGTTTACAACAAATATGTAAACTACATATCACAATATTTTAATCGACAACTTTACTTTAAAATTATAACAATTTGACATAATTAAGATAAATTTGTGAATCAATAGTTTGGTATTTTACAGAGTGCAAAAAATTTCTGGATAAATCATATTTTCATGGATTAAAAAGAAACATGTCTATAGAGACATGATATTCAATAAACACATTAACTTAGCCAGAAATTTAACTAGTATCTTATCTCTTGTTATATACTGAATATAAATAACCAACTTGATTTTTATGCCATACATTACTTTTCATTTGTTATAGCACTGACTTATATTGGAAACTGATGTTATGTTAATTTTAGATGGTCATGTGTGGTTATAATTAGACAATAGAACATCTGCAGGGTATTTTGACAGGTGAATGAAACTTATTATTGTCATGCTCAATGTACTCTCTTTGTACAGATACAACAATAGTTCTGTCTGCACTGGAAATCTGTCATACTAAGTCTCCAGCTCGAAATCTGCTGTTTGGCTGTGGCCAAACTGTTCAATAGCTCATGGTCTTGGTTACCTGTAAAATCAGAGACCAACATGTAATTTCTTGAGCCTGCCAAGCTTTTATGTTCTCTCTGCCTGGGAATGTTTTGCCTGGAACTCTGCATCTCCTTTCCTGTTTTACCTCCCATACCCAGCGACTGCCCATTCCCTCCATGAAGCCTTCCTTGGCTAAACTTTTGTTAGTTGAGTGATTTCTAGTACCACCACAGCCCTGGTGCCTATTTCTATCATACTGCTCATCCTACTATATTTTAACTGCTTATATGTTTGGCACTATGTCTCACTAGAATGTAGGCTTCTTGATATGTCTTGTATATTCTCTTGCACAGCATCTGAAATACAGGAAATGCTCAATCAGCATTTGTTGAATCAGTGAAGAGCATAATGAATTAATAAGTGAGCATATTTAAAAATTATTTTAGGTGTTTAAATTAAGCTATGAAAATACAATAAGAACACTGAGGACAAGATCCTGATTTCTCACAAATCTTCAGGAAAAAAAAATGATTAGGCATTTATATGAAAAACAGAGTTCCTTGAATTTCTGTTCCTTAAAAAGCTATATTTAATCATTTTAATTCATGAACACAGGACTCTATTTTCTTCCAGTATTTGTCCCTTATAGTTTCAGCCCCCAAAACTGTGTCTACACTAAATTGCTTATATGAAAGAAAATAAGACAATCATTTGACACTTTGCAGGATACAAAGTAAATCCAGTGTAAATAATTCCAAGTTACAATGCATCATTCAAATAGTTTTCTACCTAATTCCTTTTTTTACAATACAAACTCTAATTGAAGTTTCAGTTAAACATATTGCATTGCCTTAGTATTTTATGAAAGTTATCAACAGTTTTGCTCATGGGCTGTATACTTACTAATTGATTCAAGATTTTATTCACCATGTTTGAAATACAGATTTTAATTATTCGGTAAGAAAAAATACAGTTTATCTTCTTAAGATTTACTCAAGCATTTCTCCTGTTTATGCTGGAAATGTCTACACATCGAAATAATGTAAAGTATATTTTATATTTGCCTTATGGATAGCACATGGCTGAAGACTGATTTAACTGCCTCATTTTATAACTGAATTCTATAATTCTTTTAGGAAATCATTCTGATATCAGATGCATCATTTTGCAGAATGACTAAAACAGGCATCACGGCAAACAGAAACCAAATGCACTTGAGGGGAGAGGAAGGATACGAATGATCCGTATGTTCCAACATCCACAACCCAGGTCCCACTCACTCTCTGCTTAGGATGCTAAAAGAAATCAGGCAGAAAGTATCCCCCTATTAGTTACAGTTGTTTGGACTTTTTTTTTCTTCTATCCTTATGATTTTTTTGTTTGTTTTGAGGAATCCATAAACAAAATATTCAAAGAGCCCCTTAGAAACTCGTAGTTACAGCCAGAAGCAACAGGAAGCAAGTGGATAATTGGCATTTTGCCAAATGTGAGAGAGCAACAGACTTGGATAAGAAATTATAGAAATTCTTGAGGTGCCTGGGTGGCTCAGTTTGTTGAGCGTCCAGCTTCGGCTTAGGTCACAATCTCATGGTTTGTGAGTTCGAGCCTCGCATTGGGCTCTGTGCTGACAGCTCAGAGCCTGGAGCCTGGTTCAGATTCTGTGTCTCCCTCTCTCTCTGCTCCTCTCCTGCTCATGCTCTGTCTCTGTCTCTCTCTCTCAAAAAAATAAATAAACATTTTAAAAAATTAAAAAAAAAATTATATTCTTTAGGGACAGACGCTATATAAATGGAATGCCTTCAAGAAATAAGCCAATACACTTCACTTGCTATGTTTATAAAGGATGCAATTTTAAAGACATACATTTTACCTTCATTTAGATAGTTTCATTTATTTTTCTAATATTTATGAAGTCATATTTTGTGCCAGAACCATTCATTCATAACTCTGTCCTGAATACAATTAATTTAAAAGGAACATTTATTTAAAAAAAATTTTCATGCTATTAAGAGCTTGAAATAATCACTTAAATTTCCCCATGCATATATTCCAACCTCCTTTCATTCAATCAGCACTGACCTCCAATTCACAGAATATACAATGAGGAAATATATTCACAAAGATCTCATTATTATGAATAAAAGTGCAGGAAGAAAATTTCAGTGGCTATAAACTTTTAAAATTTATTTGCTGAAAAAGGTAATATAGGACCAAAAAAAAAAAAGCATAGAAAGAAAATTTCAGTGAGTAAAATATCTTATTCATGGTTATTTGTTGAAATAAAATTTAGTCTTTAATTTCAGAAATATTCTAAAAATATCCTAACAACAAAGCGAACACTTTGAAAGCAAAGAAAAAGTACACGACAAATTAGAATGATACCCTCCAAATGCTAGTAACATGCATGTTAGCATACTTTAGTCACATCAGGTATGGTAAATATTAAATGGCACCTGGGACTAGTGATACAAATCTGAATCAGAATGAAATGTTAAAAAAAAGGCAACAGAACTGAGAGGGCAAAATATAAGGAAAATCCTGCAGTTGCTGAAGGTGTTATCAACTTAGTAAGAGTACTGCAATATTACACCCAACACAGGTTATGAAAAAGAGTCAGCCAATATTTTCCTTCTGGGCCAAAATGATATATGACATAAAGAAAAGATTTCTTGCATTTTTTGGGTTATTTATTTTGAGAGAGAGACAAAGAGAGCAGGGGAGGGGCAGAGAGAGAGGGAGAGAGAGAGATTCCCAAGCAGGCTCCACACTGTGAGAGCAGAGCTTGATGTGGGGATTGAACCCGCGAAATGTGAGATCATGACCTGAGCTGAAGTCAAAAGTCCGAATGAGCCACCCAGGTGCCCCAAGAACCTTGACTTTTTATTTGGTAGCAAGGTAAGTACTAAGTATCTTTGGATGAAAGGTAGAGGAAAGTAATGTAGCAATTTATTTTACTAAATAATTCATTGTTTCAATAAAGTGTTTTTTTTTAATTTTTTTTTTCAACGTTTATTTATTTTTGGGACAGAGAGAGACAGAGCATGAACGGGGGAGGGGCAGAGAGAGAGGGAGACACAGAATCGGAAACAGGCTCCAGGCTCTGAGCCATCAGCCCAGAGCCTGACGCGGGGCTCGAACTCCCGGACCGCGAGATCGTGACCTGGCTGAAGTCGGACGCTTAACCGACTGCGCCACCCAGGCGCCCCAATAAAGCGTTTTTAAAATCAGGGTGTGATGTCTTATATTCTTCACACAGTTACTTAAGACCATTTAAAATACAATATTACTAATCACAGTGGGGGAGGGGGTGGGAAATGTGGCTAAACATGTAGAAATTTTGCACCTGCAATATGAATTTATATGCTACCAAGATAACATATTAATACCAAGTGGCATTTGAAGAGCAACCTAATTAATATAAGATTTGATATCAAATGATTTCTAAACATAGAGAACATAGCTTGCTTTACTCCTAAAAACCTGTTTCACGTGGAGTCACTGCACGATACAGCATTTCATTTCTACATCAGATTATAAAACATGGTCATCAACTTATCTTTTACCTAGCAAATACTCTTTCTTTAGTTTTTCCATAAGATTTTACTTTATGTGATCTTCAGCTAACTGAATTTAAGTGACTGAAACGAAAACTGTATATAAAGTTGAGAAATTAAAGACGCTCTTTGATTTGCCAGCACATTTATTTTTTTCCCTTTGGGGGCCTTGTTAGTTTTATGAGTATTGTTGCAAATTTGAATTCCTTATCACGACAGCACATCTTAAGGTGAGCAGGCACTAAACAGGTAGCGCGACCTATAATTAACAAGGAAACGAAGAAGTATCATGGCCTAAAGATGGTCATCATTTTGCCGAAGTCTTGTCCTAACCCATCAACAGAGAACACGTGTGGCCATAAAATACATTAACGCATTCTTTCCCTGTCAGTAAGTTACATCAAGCTTGCCAAACTCCAACTCAGGTAGCTCCATTTTTCCAGCCCAAATTCTTGCTGTGTTTTCAATTGGGTGAATTACTTCTACTTCCTCTCTTTTAGAGTTGCTGGCTCACACAGGTTATCAGGTTTCTATCTCAGTGGCTGCTTCATATCTACAATGAGTGAGTGATCTTTCAGAGGTACTTGGGGATGAAAGCTAGTGGATAAATGTCAAGAATTATATTTTTATTTCTTCTCTTTGGAGGGATTATTCCTCTAACTTTCGTGTTTGGTTTGGAGGGCTGTTAGGATTTGATTTCTCTTCTGAATAAGCGAAACAGCCACCCAGATGGCAAGCACTTCACATTTCGGCACAGTGTAATTTGATTTGGAAGTTCAATGAAACTCACTTGGAAATGTCCCTCCAGTAATATTTCCCCTCTTAAAAAATTCAGTTTTAAGTTCCTGGTTTCATGCATAAATAAGCTCCAGGGAGGCTTAGTGGTGAGTGGCAGGGTGACTGAATAAAGTGTTTCAACCTTTTAAATGAAATGTTAAAAATAAATGGAGTTCTAACCTTGGGATTTCTCTACAGATGTAGTGTTCACTCTGTAATTTTCAACTTTCAATATCATTTATAACATTCTTATGAATATTTCAAAATTTGTTTTTGGTTTGTTTGTTGAAGGATATTGACTCTATTCAGTGAATATTTATAGAAGTCCCATTCTGTGCAAGATGTACAGAAAATGGAATAAGAAAATCTATTCCAAACATATTCCAATTTTCAATCTATGAACTTGCCCCCCCACAAAGCACTGAAAGCATTAGAAACAAAAACTGTTTAACAAATACATGTATTTTAATTCATACGCTGCCATTTCTAACATTTATGGATCTGGCATTCATCAAAAGTATCACCCCCCCAAATTTTGATTCCAACTAAAGTTTAAACTTACTTAGCAATCTTATTTTCATATTTAAATTCTCCTTTCCTCATATCTTGTTCATACACACACACACACACACACACACACACACACACACACATACACACAAATAGGTTAGCAGAGGAACACAGCTACCTTAAAATACTATTTTTCTTCAAAATTTTATATTCTTTAAGAATATTACATATCTTTGTTCAACCTTCTGAAGAACTTCACTACTATGTGAAATATCATCTCAGAACTGCACTGTATTTATTTTTAAAAAATCTGCATACACCTGGACCTGTTAAGTTCAAACCTATGTTGTTCAAGGGTCAACTGTATGTATCAACAAAGCTCTGCTTGCTTGGACTTAAGTACCGTGACTGGGCTAGGGAAGCACAGAGAGTGGGATTGGGATCCAAGGCCCATCAAAATCAACTGTCTGGAATAAGTTCAGGGACTATAAAGTTCTTAGAACACACAGGAATATCTTTATTAACACAAAATCAGTGATATGGTATTCTGATTATTTCTCAGTGGGGAGTTTTAAGTGTTAACCCTTTAGTTTGAATCTGATGTCCCTACATGTTATTTTACACTTTCCCATTTTCTGCAAACAGGATGACCTAATAACAGCATACAACTCTAAGCAGCGCACGTGTAATAATAGAAATTTGTACGTCTGTGCCATACCTATAACAGAACCTCACAACACTGTGGGGAAAAAAAAACAGATTTCTAATGGCACCCAGTTAAATGTCAGGGATAGCTCTCTTCAATTTTACACTCGGAAACTCCTCCATTGTATCTTCACAGTGCTGGAGTACTTTGACAAGTGGGCTATTTAAAAATTTTTTTAATGTTTATTTTTGAGACAGAGAGAGAGAGACAGCATGAGTGGGGGAGGGCAGAGAGAGAGGGAGACAAAGAATCTGACACAGGCTCCAGGCTTTGAACTGTCAGCACAGAGCCCAACACGGGGCTCTAACCCACAAACCATGAGATCATGACCTGAGCTGAAGCCGGACGCTTAACTGACTGAGCCACCCAGGCAACCAACAAGTGTGCCATTTTTAAACCCCAAGAATATAAGAGAAAAAGAAAAAGAAGAAAGAGACAAAGATAAAAAGAAAGAAAGAAAAATTTCACTGTCTCTTAAGTGAGGTATTCAGGTACCTCATCTAATTAAATGGAATCAAATGGAAATCTACATCAGACATGCCAGCTTTTTCTATTATTTCAATATGGACATTTAGTACAAAGTTTAAACTGGTCAACCTCTGTAGTTTATATTCTAGATTAACAGGAGTTTAGATAAATAACATTAATTCTCAATTGAGATGACTTTCTACTGATACAGAGAAAGACACCAAGAAGAGAATCTAAGCTCCCCGGAAACCAGAGAGTAAAATATAAGTAACTAACCTATGTTAAAACAGTTCAGTTTCTCTAGCTGGCGATGTTTTTATAAAGTGTTACTATAACTGCATTTTTTGCACGATAAATGGCACACTGCAAGGTGTTTTATATCAGGTCCTAAGTAGAAATTTGTGTTTTCAGAATGAGACAGGCATACTTTATAGCAGCTGCACTTATTTTAGAGTTAAATTGGCTCAATTTAGCATGGTTTGAAATTTAACATTCTCGTGCTTAGAACCAATAAATAAATATGACAAGACAACACATATTAAGAAATGCTAAAAGAATCGGACTGACGTTTCAAAATCAATATGATGACCAACTGATTGTGGCGACAATAATTACCGATTAAGGTAGAGATGAAGGATGAGCTGGGATCAAAAGGGCACCTGCCCCTTCCTCTTTCTGACCTGTGTGGTTCCAGATGAAACAGGGGATCCTAGAAAGAAAACCAGACAAGCCGTTATGTATTTGCCAACTTTAATAAGAATCTAACTGCTCAGAGAAAACATAAACATCTTGACCTTGTACAGAACTGCTATCGGAAACAGGGCACCAGAGAGTAACATCAAGTTATTTAGGAGCAAACTCGGTTTTGTAAATAAATAGATGGGTTTTCAGGCCCACATGGATTCTCTCCCTCCTTCCTAGTAGGTATACAGGTGATGAAATGAAAGAAGTTATTAGCAGTTTTTATCACTTGAGCGAAGAGTATTAATTACTTTGAGATGTGTCAGTTAAATACTCCAAAGAAATGAAAACTTGCAGAAGAAAGGTTACTAAAAGGGACGTTCAGCGATAAATACAGAAATGGTCTTTTATTCCAGAAAGGCCACTATTGATTTTTTTTGAAGCGTCCGTAAAAGAAAAAGATGAAATTTTCTATCAATTTTGATTATTTCCATTTTAATTCTTCATCACATATTCTTTGTATAGACACTTAACTTTAATAATTTAGAGAATGATGGCTGCATAAATAATTACTGGAATATAGACGCATAAATAAATGTCACATTACGAGCAATATGTCAGACTCATGTCACGTAAATGAAACTGGAAAATAAGTATTTCTGTGAAGAACCACTACTACATTGGTTCCTACTGCAAACCCATAACCACAGAATATTCTCTGAATATTCTCGGAATTCAAAACTCTCAGCACATTTTTGTAATTATTATTAAGTGTGCTATAAGTGTTTTGGGTAAAAAAAAAGTACTTTGGAAAAGTGACAATAGGAATCAATATGTAAAATTTTGTAGGAAAAAAAAGCCCACTACTTTGCAATAGAATATTGTTGATACTGCCCATCGGTATCTATGAATAGCCCTGTGCATCTGTAAACTATGAACCTAAAAACAATCCTAATGTCCTGAATAACCTTTGAGAATTGCCAGCACTTTTTTCAAGCTTGATTTTGACTTTCTTAGGCACACTCCTTACTCCATGTTACCTGTTCTGTCCTTCTCTTGAATTGTTATTTGACACATTTTTCTTACTGTCTCTGATTTTCTAATATCACCATTCTGATCCTGTTGTTCTAAAACCTTTCCAGTAAACGCAGAGTTCACCTGACTTCTATAACCTTCCAGTCTTATCCTTGGAATTGACCTGTGGGAATTGACAGCCTATAGAGCAAATGTACGCTCCTGACCCAGAGGTGGCTAAAAGCCATAAAAAAAATTTTTAAGTCCAATTTTTTTCCCTACTCCTACATTTTACACAAATTAGCAGAGAGCAAGAATACCAATAAATAATTGGAGACATTTTTGTTTTTGCTCCTCAGAGGTGAGCAATTTGCAACGACATGAGAAAAAAAAGTTTGTTAAAATGAGACCGAATTCTTGGTCCTCCCACCTAACAGCTGTGCTGAACAGTTTTCATCTATTTGCAAAACTGACCCGCAGCACTATATGAAGGAGAAAGAGATCAAGTGTGTGAATGTAATACTCGTCTGACCTTTAGTCACACTGCCACTTTGTGGATTATTTGAGAAAAGTAGGTAGGACATACATTTTACATTTTTTCTAACACAGTCAAAAGTCCCAATATTTGGTTATAGAAAACCAGTAAAGAGACTGAAGTGCTTTCTTAAATCAAGACTTTCTATAACTTCAAAATTCTGAAACTCAACTTTTTATCACTAATGACAGGTAAAGGTGATTTACCTAATGGATAAAATTAGATAACTTCAGCACTAAAATTGAAGAGAAAAACAAATATGTTGCTTATTTATTCAAGTCAGCACAATATATTAAGTTTAAACTGTCAAGTAGATGAAACATAGAAAATGCAAACGAAGAATTCTAAGATTGAGAGAATCTCAAACTTCAAAGAAGGGTAGTCAGGTGATGGGGATGAAGTCACAGTTTCTTAGAGAGATCACAGGTTTCTTAAGTATAAATCATGACTAGGTTCCTGAAGCTGTTGCTGACTGCTGAATTTCAGCACATGTCTGAGGTATCAATTACCTGGCATATCAGTGTTTTCAGCTTTGAAGAGTAGACTGAATTGACAGAAACCTACATTCAAAAAGATGCCTACCACCCTAACATTTGGCAAACAACTAAGTGGAACCCAGGCTCATGTGGAATTTTTCATTCGATGTGAGTCTGTAAAAGGACATACTCTTTTACATAACCTCAAATTTAAACCTGAGAACAAATGAGTGCCGGACACTCAAATATTTGTATGCCTTATGTCCAAACTTGGATGTACCTTGACAGATCGCTTCCTCTTTTATGCAGAAGATTTCAAATATGTATCTCATTTTATGATTAATGGCTAAGACTATCTCAACGTATAGTCATTGTAAAATAAGTCAAATTAAAACTTTTTTGCCTGCTTTTACATCACTATTAAAAATGCATATTTTTGAATAGTTTAAGGGACAGACGTATCATTTTAATTTAAAAAATGCATGTACTCTTTAGTTTCTAATTGTTTAGCCCACTAGTGAATAAAAAGGAAAAAAAAACGATATACTCCTGGAAGACTTTTGCTTTAGACAAACACCATTATCTTTATGTAGAGAGAGAAGGAAGGTCCAAATCTTTAGAGGACATAGTCATTTCTTCCATACATAGCACTTGGTTAACAATACTCCAAGAGTCAAATAATGTAAAACTAAAAGACAAGGACAAATTGGATTGTAGAGCACGATACTTCTTAAATTTTAAAACTACTGAAATGTGCATTTTGAAGACTATAATATTTGTAACAAGCGAATGAAGAGTTGTTTTGAACACTTGAAGGTTCTGTAACTGCTCTCACAGTGTGGGTACCTGCCATTCTGAACTACTGGCAGGTTTCTGAATATCTCTTTCCCAGGTTCCTCAATGTGTTCTGGGTAATAATGCCCATATAATATTAAAAATTCAGCAGAGACTTTATGACCCCTGGGAATCCTGATCTGATCTCTTTGCCTGCTGTCGAATCTCTTCCTTTTCCTTTTTGTGTCCCTGCAAGCATCATATGAATCCCTCTTTTATACCATGTATTTTTCTGTATTATAATTGTCTATGTGTTTAACTCTCCTTCCTACTGGTTTGCAGGGTTTTCTTGAGGAAATTGCTCATGTGATGTTAATCTCCAATCCTCTGTATCAAATAAATGAACAACTGTTCATGATGTTTGAAAAAATACCACTTTTCTAGAAACATTTTTTTGCCCATGCTTATTTTCTTTTATATCTAAAAGAACTCACAGAACTGCTGTATATAGGTATATTGATTCAAAACTAGATAATATGTACAAGTTATTATGTTGTCCTATGTTGTATATGGTTTCTGAGGGCTACTCATATAGAAACATCATGGTCCTATTTTTTCACCGTATTTTGATTGCTATTGGTTTAGTAAAACTATTACATTATTCAAAAAACTAAAGAAAAGATATATTCTTTATTTCCCCAGCTACTATTTAATGAAGATAACACACTTACATATATACCCTTATGATTTATGATGAATTCTTGCCAGTACTAATGTATTAAGGGTTAGGATAAATATAACATAATTGAATATTCCACTGCATTTATTAAAAGTAAAATCAAATACTTAAGAATAATGGTATTTGTTTTATTCCCAATGACCCTATTATTATTTTTTATAATGTTGGTTTATTTTTGAGAAAGAGAGAGAGAACGAGCATGAGTAAAGCAGGGACAGGGTGGAGGGGAGACAGAGGATCAAAAGTGGGCTCTGTGCTGACAGCAGAGAGCCCAATGTGGGCTTTGAATTCAAGAAATGTGAGATCGTGACCTGAGCTGAACTGAGACCCTTAACCTACTGAGCCACTCAGGCACCCTCTCCACCATGACCTTATTAATGACAATATGTAATTTGAAGTAATAGGGAGGTGTGACATGAAGGTATAATCATTTTTTAGTTAAGGCTTCCCTGTCCCACATGACTGATTTATTTTTATTTTTTACTGAATGTCTTTTGATACTGCGGTGTGTGGTCATGAAACTGCAACACTGAGCTGGGAGTAAAGACTGAGTTCTGAATTCTTATCAAATAACTGACTTGACAGTAGTTTTTAATAATTTACCTGATATTTTGTTTCATGCTTTTAGAGCGGAGGCTTTCTTTACCTTGTTAAGCCACATGTGACAGAACGACACATTGGTTCAATTCATCTTAGTTCCTCAGGACTCAATATATTATTTTCGCAATTTCATACAACAGAGATGTTGAAATTGCTGAGAAGAGGTAAAAAGAAAAAAATTATCCTAGACTGGATAATGCTGATGTTGTAACACAATGCAGGCGAATTCCAAACTTCTATAGCTTTGTTCTGCACAGATCAAGCTGACTTCAAATTAAGTAGTTCCTCCCATTATCTTGAGAGTTCACTATAATCTTAAATGCAGTGTTTAATTTAGTGCACAATCCAATAAAATACTAAAAAGTGAGTAATATCATTTTCTTCCATGAAGTGGAATTCAGCAACCAAACCAACCAGAAAACTTGAGGCACGGTGACACTGTCAATGACCCCAAAGCAACTGCACTTATGGTTCAAGGAATACGTAACGTTGGTGTTTAACCTTATTGAGAATGTTGGCCAGTGCTTCCACTGGCTTTCCATTATCTGTGTTTTAACAGCTGGAATTTCTATGTGAGTAATGTGGCTTAAATTTACAAGACATCACTAGCATTAGAAGTGTGAGCTACACGTTTTGTTTCAGTGTGGCAGGAAGTTTTTCAATGGGTTCTCTTGTGCTCGAGAGGAAGCAGGGCCTATAGTTTGCAAATGCGTGAGCAGATGCACATGCTATTCAAATAACATTTAAAGAATAAACGGTAAGTCTTTCCAGGACAGTTTTTCCCTTTAGGCCTTGAGGGGAGCGCTCAGGATCCAGCAAGCCTGCTGTAAGCTATTTTCAATATGTGAGTTACTGCACATATCACGTGTTAAATGTCATGCCCATTAAATGAAATGATTTTCCCATTAATAAGTCAGCTTGATGAACTATTTGTGCCCTTAGTGTCAATAGTATATTCTGAAAGATGTCAGAGAAAAAAAGAACATTATAAATACTCTAAAACAAATCAAATAATTTCCTATTTTATTAACTATTTCTAATGGTTAGAGAAAAAGCAGTAAAATACACAAGGCACATATACATGTACTCATCAACAATGAAAAATAAAAGATGCAGTTTTGATATGTAAATGTCTAGAATAACCATATCATGTACTTTAATTCTTTACATAATAGCTATCTAATAATCTGCATCAAATTAACTTTAAATATGACTACATAGTTTTTTCCTTTCTTCTGCCAATCAATAAAAACATGTATTAAAGTATATTGGAAACATTTCCCAAAGGCTCAATAAACTAGCAGAAAAAATATGAAAAGGGACTGAAATTTTAAGTAAATGTTTTGACACCAAGGCTAACAGCTTTGCATTTTAATTTTTTTTTTTTTACATTTTTATCTCTAAAAAAATAATGTCATATTTGTATAGTACTTTAAAATTTAGGAACCATTTTTGCCTACATTATTTTGTTTCACCCTCAAAATAAGTCTATGAAGTATAAAAGCGTCAATAATATTGTTCACAAATATTATTTTCCTTTTATAGATGAGAAATCAGAGGCAGGGTGGTGCTTTGCAAATCTAGAAGAGTATCTTCTAACTTCTAGTGCCATATTCATTCTACAATATTATCTACCCTACCTACCAATGGAGATGGAGAAGGCATTACAGATGTGCTGCGGGCATGGCTGAGTGTCTGTTACGAGGTAATTCATGCATAATCAAGGTTTGAATATGTATATGAAGAATTATTTAAAGAAAAAAATACCGTAATGTAGTTATTAAATTACATATTTAAATGTTTTGTTTCCTTTAACATTATTGGAATAGCTTGCAAATGCGACCAAACATTTTTAAAAGGCATATAATACATCTAAGGTAAAATTCTAACTCACTTTTCTTATGCTGAATTTGTAAATAAACATTTGTTTAACCTGTATTTTTAAGAAAAATAATCTTTCCCCCCCCTTCTGTGTTTCCTTTAATTGTTACTTCATGATTCCATTCTCCTCACCCTCATCTTATTCCAACAGTCTCTTAAATTCCACACTATTAGCACAGTCTACCAGAAATGTATGCCTGGTGGAGTAAGAGTACTAGAAATAAATACTCTTCCAACTTTGATTATGTTGTCCTGAAGCCTACTTTTATTAGAAAACAGCGTCAACCTCTTCTTTATCACCCTCTCCAATACAACCATGTTTCTCTCTTAGGTACCTCCTCGCTGTTATAAAGTCTCATCTCCAGAACGGCAGTTCAGGATCTTCACAGGTTGATTTTAGGTTTTTTTCTCCCTCCAGAAACCGCCCCCCTCCAATCAAAACTCTAGCATCACAAGCTAACTGACTTTCTTTAAAGTTGTAGGTATGATAATATCCACAGCTCTTCTATTACATTTTCCCTTGGGGAAAAAAGGAATTCAATTCTTCCTTTTCTCTACAACACAAAAACCCTGTGTAATGAGGAAATACTGTTGAAAGATGCCTTCTTGCTGATATTCTCCAAGACTTCTCTATGCAAACCTTCTTCCACAGACTGTGCTACATATCTCTTGTAACATTATTTCCAATGTATTGTGATTATGCATACAAATGGGTAATTCAACCAACATTTAAGAAGCCTATGACAGCTCAAGCATTCAGTCAATATTCAATTTAGGAAACATGATGCATGCTACTCCTTTTAAACCCTATAAAATTAAGCAAAGCATCCTCTCTAATTGTAAATTTAACAAACAGAAACGCTAAAATGAACAGGTGACTACCACTAACATATTAGTTAATTTTTTATTAATATGTTAAATATAGTTCAATAACTAATAACTATATTTTAATACTTGAATCATATTAGGCAAATACACCACTTCAATGGCAGAAATAAAGTCTCTAATGTTATCTTTTAAACTACTAGGAAAAAGAAGAAGGAAGAGAATGAAAATAGGAATAGGAATAAGAAGTCAAATAAGAGTCAAAAAATGTTTTTCCAAAGAGAGCTAATCTAACATGGAGATAAAAAAGCCTCTGATTTGATCTATGGCTCAAGTCCCATAACCCCATTCAACCTCAATTTCAACACTTGTGAAAAAGAAGAAATAATATTTCCATGCTGCTGTCTCCTATGACTGTTGTGAGAATCAGAGGAAGGAATTTAATATAAAAGAAACTAAAAGCATCAGAAAATCTGAATGTGAAATAACTATATATGGGAAGAAAACTGAGCCCTTACTATATCCAAGGGTTTGCAACCAGATTTCATATCAAACCTGATGGTGCATAATGCTGATTTCATTCAGTATTATTTTATTTTTGTTTTCTGATGTTTTGCAGTTAACTTTAAAACCTTATTCTACCTTATGAGAAGCCATAAGTGTAAGAATGCACATTAATATGGATAGTATTTCAAAGCACTGTGGATAAATGATGGATTATTCGATAAATGGTGTTTGGACAACTGGAGTGCCATATGGAAAAAAATAAAGTTTGATTACTACCTCATGTCCTATAGCCCTATAGCCAAATTCCAGATTGATCAACAATTTAAACATAGGAAATAGGATTATACAAAGGAATAGAAAAAGACATAAAAATTTGGTATGTATCCTTCAGTGTGGTGTGGGAAAGGCCTTTTAAAACAAGACACAAAATCCAGGAGGCATAAAAGAAAGATGGATAAATAATGTAACTTAAAGATTTTGGGGAAAAAAATCTTAAAATGGGAAAACCATAAACATTATTTCACTCAAATAAAAAAGGGTTTCTTCTTTCCTTATTATATAATGAACTCATACATATCAATAAAGACCACAAAATAAATTAAAAAAAAATAGTCTGGTGCCATAAATGTACAAAGTGGCCTTAGAATATCTTTTTATTCTACAAAGCGAAGAAGCTAAGAAAACTATTAGAGTTATATCACAAGGCTTAGAAGAGGGATGTCGACTTGAAGAGGTATCTACTGGACAAAGATGAAACAATTTATTTATCAATAAGGAGAATAAAAGCAATAGACTGAAATAAACCTAAGAAAATAAAGATCTGGATGCTGACTATTTGCTGGACATATAAGGCCACATTAGGAAATGTCCTATTACAATTAAATATCTAGTTCTGAGCTTAAGAAATTTGGTATTTTAATTACGTGAAAAATAAGCAGAGCCAGTCTTGTAATAAGGACATTACTGGTTGTAATTTGTTTCATTTACCTCAAGATCATCTGTGTTTGCTTTTGGAAAAAGTCAACTTTAATGTGATAGAAAATCTATTACAGTATTTCTAGCCAATCCTTGCCTGGACCACCCAGTCAATCTGCTCCTAAATTTACCACTCATACTGAAACTGAAGCACCATTCTGTAATAAACTACTAAGTCACTCACTTGGAATCTCTTTACATCAACAAATTATACAATGTTCAAAGCAGGTCTACATATAAAAAGACTGAAGGAAATAGAGTTTTGCGGTAATGGGCATCATGACCTACTAGATTTCTTAATCTCAGCTGCTTAATAAAATGCCAAGAATTCTAGGGAATGTGAGTACAATCAGCTATCTTTTAAGCAAGTAAGGACTTCTATCCTGTGTAGATATTTTAGGGCAAATTTAGTAGGAAAAAAATCGTGGTAGTAAATATTTGTTCAGCATAAACAGGGTTTAACTTCTGATACTCTCTATACACTGTATAAAATAATTGCTATACCATAAATGAGCAATTATAGTCTGTTTCTTAGAATACATGGTACATATATGATAATTTTTATATGTTTATATAATAATCTACATATTTGACAATATAAGAATTTATATATTTTAACATGTAAAATATTAAGAGATATTAGTATTAAAATACTCCTTATTATAAACAACATTAATATTAATATCAACATGCAACAGAGAATGCTAGAAAAAATCATGAAGAAAACTTCATGTATACCTTAAAAAATTTAACTGAAGGATGGAGGTAATTATTTAGACATTTACACATAAAAAGAAAAGATCCATCTTAACTCCAGTTAGCTTTAAGATCTGGATTTCTTTTCGACACTATTTTTCCTGTCCACCTCTGGATTTGACTACTCTCACTGTTATTCTGACCACACACAATGAAGCAAAAAGCAAGATTCTTTTTTGAGGACAAAGATGCTTTTTATAAAACTATGAATATCTACTTTTCATGGGAAGGAAGTCATAGTCCCTTTTTAGCATACAGACAGCCTTTGGAGCAAGTCCTGATTTCTGAATCCCTGTTCCCTTTCCCTTGGACACATTTGAAAACTCCTCAATCTTATGAGTGTTCCTACTGCTGACTGAGTCATACATGATCACAAAGGATCACAGTCCTGTGTGGAGAAGAAAGAAAAGAATTGCTGGTAAAAGAAAAAATAAATTCACCATCTGCACAGTAAGAGCAGGACAGCTGCAAGGGAAGGGACACTTTCTTTAACAGCTGATTTGTCACTCAGTCCTGGCTGGACCCATACAGCTCTTGGAGTTAATGGTGTCATCAAAGGCAGTTTTGGAAAATAGAGTGAATGGGTAAAGTCTTCCATGGTTAGGAGAGTCTAGGTTAAGGGATTCCTGGCTTTCTCTTGGGGAAAGAGGAAGTCTACATATGAGGAATTGATTCTCTACTGTAGAAATCTTATACAGTTAGAGAAGAGTATTCCAAAATCATTTTCAAAGGTGATAATATTAAAACCCTTTCTGATTTGATGATTCCTGGGCCACGGCTTACTTTGCCATATACTTGAAGTGGGAAGGCCTGTTCCATGACCTTGAGAGTGAGGGTGTATGTTCCACCCTTCTTCTGGCATCTCATCCCTCCCTTTATCAAACCACTAACATCAGCTTATTACACAAACATAAAAGGGATGTGAGCATATTCTTAACATGTTTCTTGTTTTGAATGATTTCTTTGGAGGTCCATGCCTGTAGATACAGATGAGACAGAGATATAATACAATTAAAAGAGACAACAAGCATGTTTCACTAAGATCACATCATCAGTGATAACGGAATGGAGAATAAACACGGTACCTAACATACGCTAAGATATCTTTTCAATGTATATTTCATTCAATGCGCACTTCACAACTCTGCAAAGCACTGTGCAAGGTGCTACAAAAGTAATAAAAGTTCACTTCTGCAGAGCACTTAAAATACAAAACACTTTCACCTAACTATTCTCCTGTATTGCTTATTACAAATCTCTAACATAGGTATTTAAACGTATAGTGATTCTCCAAAAAACATCACAGGACAGGAGCTACATCTTTCAGGCTGTGTAGAGGGGGAATATAATTACTATAATGAGTGCTTCAGTGTGAAAAGTCCTAGAACAAGGTACTAACTATGATGAGAACAAGAACTTGGAACCTAATTTTAGTACTGGAGGTAGAGTGGTCTAGGCTGAGGGAAGGAGGGGTGATACCCTGAAATGTTTTTCTCAGCAAAACAAAAAACAAAACAAAAAAACTAAAGTTAGTGAAGATTTCTATTAGGAACTCTCTACATGTCAGTTATTGTTTTAAGAACATAGCTTATTTGTGTATTTCATTGTTACTGCAACCTAATGAGACATATATATTAAGTTTTATTTTCATTATTTATTTTGAGAGAGAGAGAGAGAGAGAGAGAGCGAGCGAGCATACGTGAGCTCAGGTACATGAGTTGGGGAGGGGTAGGGAGAGAGAAGGAGAGGGAGAATCCCACGCAAGAATCCATGCACTCTCACTATGGAGCTTGATATGGGGCTTGATCTCATGATCGCTGAGATTATGGCCTGAGCCAAAATCAAGAGTCAGACACTTAACAGACTGAGCCATCCAAGTGCCCATAATAACACTGCTTATTTGTTTATTCCACAGTTACTACAACCTGATAAGATAGATATCTGTATCCTATTTTATAAATAAAGTTCCTGAGGCTCAGAGATATAAAGAAACTTACCCAGATTTATATAGCTATTAACAGGAAGATCTAATTCCCAACCTTCCTAATCATTCTGCTAAAGGAAGATATTCTGGAAAGAGAAACAAAACAAAACAAAACAAAAAACACTTCATGATGAAGGGGTGGGTAAGAAAGGAGTAAGGAGTCCTGATTGATGGTAACCAAACTTGTACAGGGAAAGTTTAATGAGCAAAGGAGAGAAGATAGAGTGTAGGTGAGAGACACAATGAAGAACACGGGCTGTCTGAGATAAGGCACTCAGACCTCCTTCACTCGATGTGCAATGGTAAATCATGAATGTTCTGAAAAGACTTATTGTTTAGTGAAGTTAATTTGACAGCAGAGATAAAGCCAGAGTGAAGAGCCAGTGAGACTGTAAGGAAACTCGTGGGAGCGGTTAGGGATAATAATAGTTCTGGCAGAAGGAACAGAAAGAGGAATGAATTGGAAAGGTACTTTAAAGATACAGCTATAAAAAAGCATTGCTCCTAATTCAACTTGGGGGAAAGCTAGGCTGACAACAAAACACTGAGGTTTTAAGCTTGAGTGAAAAAGAAAAGAGTAATATCTTACTCTTTTCAATTACTCTTTTCATAGTAGAAGAGAATGAAATAATTGATTTTTAAGGAAACATGGTAAATTTCATACTAGGAATGTGTCTGATTTACTGATTTTGATACTTTAAAAAATGTTTATTTATTTTGAGATTTTGAGAGAGAGAGAACATGAGCAAGGGAGGAGCAGAGAGAGAGAGGGAGAGGGAGAGAGAAACTTAAGCAGGTTCCACGCTTAGTGCAGAGCCTGGCACGGGGCTCTATTTCATGACCCTGGGATCATGACCTAGCTGAAATCAAGAGTCAGACGCCCAACTGACTGAGCCACACAGGTGCCCCAGATTTGGAAACTTTAAATGACAGGAAGTCATTTATAAGATATCAGATATAAAATATCAAAAGCTATGTGAGAGCTGGGAATTCAAATTTGTGAACGAACATGTGATGGCAATGACTGACACCAACCATTGAAGAGCGTAAAGGAATGAGATGCTCTGGCTGGTGGTGACCATGAGAGTTGGTGATCCCTGGCATTCACTATTTGTCCAGCACTATTCTAGGTGCTTTACTTACATTACTCCAATCCTCATGATGACTCTATACATGGAATACTATTATAAGCTCATTTTATGGAGGAGGACACTGAAGGACACTGACATCGCCTCGAATTAGCCAAAAGGAGACTGGGATTTTAAGCCTACAGGTCTAGAATATAAACACATACACACACATTGAACCAGTATTACCAGTTTGGGTTGAGCACTTCCATAGAGAACATAAGAGGTGAGAGAGCCACAACCCAAATCAGGGGTGGTGGTTTCCTCTGGAGAAGGGAATGAGACTGAAGAGATGTTGAAAAATTGCTCTCAATTTGACTCAGTTCTTTAATTTCCTTAAAAGGAGTGGGCAGTGACTTGTAGGACTATAAAGGACTGAAACAATATCATTAATATTAAATCAATTTGTAATTATGGAGGAAAATATAGAATATTAATAAACTAAGGCTGAAAATAATGATTCTTCATAATCCTAACTAGAGAACCAATGCTGAAGCTGTGTTCTATTTGTGTCCAGTCTTTATAGCATCTTTGATATCTTATTTCCTAGAGCTCACGTTTGGCTGAGTTTACCTGGAGGTCAGACAAAAACTACATTCTATCTCCATTCCTTTAATAAATACTTTTCTATCTCCAGTTCTACAGTATTTTAGGTTCATAACTTTTCTTTAAGCCCCGCGGTTCATGGATTCTTATGTACACATCACTGGAGTGAAAAGGTGTCTACCAGCCTGGTAGGGCTTGAAACGAGGTGAGCGATTTCTCCATTTAAGTATCTCAGTGTCCTCTTGACTCCTGTTACTTCTGTCCTCTCACATATTTAACTGGGGTATAAATGTTGTATTATCTGATCAGTGATTCGGCCACCTGAGAGGAAGGGAATGCGAGTCCTGCGGGAAGTCTGGAAAGGGAGACAACCTGGGTGCAAGGTTCAATGACTTGTGTTTCTCCCTTCCTGCGTTTCCTACGGCTGTTAGCCTGCAGGCCAGTTGTGTGTGTTTGTGTTTTTGTTCTGTGTTATAGGCTTTCTGTATACAGCTTTATGTTTAGGCCAGTCTCTACTTCATGTAAGCAATGTGTTTCACCTAGCCCCTCTCCAGATGTTCCTAGCAAGGTCTGGAGAGTTTGCCCGAAAATCTCTCTGCTTCCCATAAGGAAGCACTGCTCTGTCAAGTAGTACTACTTGACCCTTAGTGCCTTCCTCCAATCTGGTTCTGCATCATAGCTAATAAAATGTCCTTGGACTTTCTAGCATATGGTAGCACTCACTCCTCCTTAGGAGCATATGCTGATGCACGTTTTCTCCTTTGGTAAAATCCTTTCAGTAATTTCAATAGAAAATCAGCAAATAAGTGGTTCCTAAGTGGTAGAAAAAGTAGGCCATTTTTTGTATCAGTCTGGATCCAATCAATGACAAAAAAAAAAAAAGATACAGTGAGTTAAACAGGAGATGTTTAATGTAAACAATGATTAAGTGATGACAAGAGAGCAAGTATGATGAAAGGAAGGCTAAGGAAGGAAAAACCTGGGAGGAGGCTCTCACACCTCACTAGAGAAGGTGTGGTTTCATGCCACTGGAGGGTGGAGTAGCTTGCACTATTGCCAGGGCTGACTGTCAGTGTCCCCAGGCAAGAGCAACAACTCCCAGGCACACAGAGGAAGTCCTGCGTGCAAAGGCCGTTAGGGGAACCTGGAGTTGGAGAGGCCTCCCTCTGCAGAACCTAGCATGCTGGTGTGGTGTGAACTGGGTGGCTCCCCAGATGGCCATCCCCATGGGCCCACAGTGTGTAAATGGTGGGGAAAGGGAGCAGGAGAAGCAGCAATCTGCATGTGCTCTTGGGCTCCCATGCTGCCTCTGCTGGAATTGAGAACTGAAGCCAGGTACTGTAAGAGATGGTGTATCCAGTGGACAGTTCACACTTAGAAAATCACCTGGTCTGGGGAGGGGAATAAAAAGAGCACTCTTTAGAAACCTGGTGAAGAAGCCATACCAGAACAAAGAGGACAGCCTCCACCTTCTGGAATGTCTCTCAGTGCCATCTACTGACAATGTTTAGTAACTGCCAGCTTAAAGAAAACTAATTAGGGACTAATTACACCAGCATACTCCCTTCTCCTTTTTAATACAATACACCCTGATCATGGGTGTGATATCACATCACCTTTGCTATATTCGATTGGGTAGAAGCAAGTTACAAGTCCCCCTCACTCAAGAGGAGGGGATTAGATAAGGCATGACTCCCTAGGCTTATCTTAGAATTTGACCTACCATAAGCTGCATTATTCATAATCACCCCAAACTGGAAAGGACCTCATTGCCGCTCACTATGTAAATGGATAAACAAACCATGATACATCCATGCTATGGAATATGCCTCAGTAATGTAAAGGAACAAATTACTGATATACACACTACTGGATACAATCTCAAATGCTTTACGCTAAGTGACAGAAGCCAATCTCAAAGTCTGACGACTGTATGATTCCACTTAAATCACATTCTCAAAATTATCAAACTATTGGGACAGATTACAGGTCAGTGGCTGCCAAGGGCTCAAGAGGGGCCAAAGAGTTCACCTCTAATCCTGTCAGTGGGGGTGATTTCTAGAATCTATGCATGTGTTCAAAATTCATAAGACAAATTTAGAATAGATGTGTCAAACAAAAGTGTGATTATACTGGATATAAAATTGACTCTTAATAATACTTTAAAAGAAACAAACAAAAAAAGCATGTATATTTTGTTGTTTGCACCAGAAAGAAGAGTTCCTGTTCCATGTTTTTAGTGAATGGTTTCAATGACTACTGCCAGGATTACGTTGGACCCTAAAGGAATAGAGATAGAAATGACAGTCTCTTCCCTAGACACACTCCGGCATTCATAGAGAAATCATTATTTATAATTAGGTTTGTCTTAAGTACAATGGAAATCCAAAGGAGAAGTAATTAACTTCACCAGGTGGAGGTCGAGATAAATATCACGGAGAAGGTGATGTATAAACTTAGACTTGCAAGAGGATTTATGATTTTCAAAGGAGAGAAAAAAGATAAAAGTTGTTCAAGTAAAGAGATCAGCATGAACAAAGCCAGGAGCCAAGGGACTGAATGCACATGATGTTGTGATTGCTTCCTTGGTCTTTTAGGATAAGGTGAGTCTTAAAGGTGGTGTAGGATCCATCTCCTCCCTCATCAGGGAGATTCTCCATCCTTTTCAAACTGAATTTTCAGAGTTTTAGTATTAAAACAACTCTTTCCTCGCAATGTCTCTAGGACATTATTTCATGGGCATCTAGCAGGCATAGGAAATGCAGATTTAGAGTTCTGGACAGAGGTCAAGCTTGGGAAGTAATAATGAGAGCCAACAATAGATAATATAGCCATGTGAATTCATCAGGATGTCAAGGAAAGCCTGAAATATAGAAAAACACATACCAAGGACAGAGCTCCTACAGTCACCCGCATTTAAAGGACTAGGAAGCTAGAATATTCAGAATTTCACAACTATGAAAAAAATTATGGTCCTCAAAACTACAAGAGGAAAGCTTTTATACAGAAATTACAAATGTTCTAGAATGCAATAGAGAAGAAGCATAAAACAAGGTATTAAACAGATACTTATTTGACATCCAGAAGGTCATAAGTAACTAACAGAATCAGTTTTTAAAAAGTGATAAATGTAGCCTGGATTGAAGAACCAATGGAATTTGAGAAAGTAGAGATGGTAAATCCAGACTATAGGCAGTTTTTTTCCCCACATATGATCTCAGAAAACCCATACAATCTGTCAAGCAAGGTATTACAAGAGAGACTTATATTTACAGGTAAAGAAACCAAAGTTCAAACATGTTAAGTAGTGACCCAAAGTCATACAGGTAGTGAGGTGCAGAACCTAGATTTGAAATTTCATCTGTCTAGTCCAAAGTCAATATTCTTCTCGTGCTATCATTTTACCTCCATCTCACCTCCAGAACTGTAGAGACTGCACAATTAAGGACTAACAATGACTGACTAGATGTACATGGGCTCATTTAAATAACAATGGTGATAACCAACATCCTCCAATTGTCTCTAATGATATTCAGAAGTTTCGGAGTCCCAGTGGAGAAAACAAAAGGTTCAAAAGAACCAGGATTAATAAAGAACAAAGAAACAAAGAACAAAGTCATTTGTGGTCGTGTTTTGTCACTTCAGTGAGGTCTACAGTGTTATCAAGAAGGTAGTAAAACCTGGAGATAAAGGATGAGAGAAAATGGAAAATGTCTACAGAAAGCAGATACAAGTCAAGAGTGTGGGAGAGCAGTGAGGAGCACAAATTCACACAGACGATGCCTGCTCACATACAATTATTACTACCATCACTGAACTCTTTATATGACACTTCATAGTTCACAAAATGCCTTCATGCAGTATGTCATGAAGGGAAGCAGCACAGCCTAATGGCAAAAACTTGATTTTAGACCATGAAACCCAAGTTTGGCCACTTAACTGGGTCGCGTTAAGAAGCAACTTTACCCTCTTTTTACTTTCCTCATTTGTTATTTGAGAGCAATAACTCCACCCTTGTGAGAAGTTATGAGTATCAAAGCAAATGAACTAAAACATCTGTCACAAGCATGTAGTCAATACATGATGATTACATTTATTAAGATTCTTAGTGGGATAATTTGATTCTCACAATAAGACTGTGAGCTGCACAGTGTTATTTCACTGATATGCAAATTTTAGATAACAAGATACCTTCTTATCTCATCTTACAAATGAGAAAATGAGGAATTAGAGAAGAAAGCAAACTTTCTTGAGGATGTGGTATTAGGATGAAACTGTACCTTGTCAGTGTTGCTCCAGAATTTAATTCAGGAAATAAAACTGAATCTACGTGTTGATCAATCAATCTACAGAGATGACCATAATCTGACAAATGTTTCAGGCATGAGAATATTGATGGACACATAAAAGCATATTTAACATTTTAATACTGGTTGAGTCTGTTACTTTTTTCTTCATTCTCGTGTTGGAAAACGATGGTGGTAAGCAACACGTCAAGAATCCTGTATTCCTATTGAACTCCACTTTTTCTTACCTTTCTCTGCCTACCTGTTTCATCTATACCAACAAGTCTTCAAGAAAATATATCCACAACATTAAAGAATTTTGAAAGTTAACACAATAAGGGGTGCCTGGGTAGCTCTCGGTTAAATGTCTGACTCTTGATTTCGTCTCAGGTCATGATCTCACAGTTTGTGGGATTGAGCCCTGCATTGGACTCTGTGCTGACAGTGCAGAACCTGCTCAGGATTCTCTCTCTCCCTCTTTCTCTGCCCCTCCTCTGCTCATGCATGTGCATTTTCTCTCTCTCTCTCTCTCTCTCTCTCTCTCTCTCCCTCTCTCTCAAAAATAAAGATGAAAAAAAGTTAACACAATAAATGAGTAAAATTAGAGTTTACTTACTTTAAATGTATCTCCCTTTGAGAATTAAAACCTGACAAAATTCAGTTTGCCAGACTGGAATAAGCAAGTCATTTTAATTAAGCCAATATTTTAATGAGACTACCAAATTTAACTCTATGTACATCTGTTCTATATCATGTTCATGAATTAGCAATATAGAAAGTGATTGAATTTGTAACTAATTTAACTTGACTACACTAATAAAATTCAAGTTGGTTGTAAGGAGCCAACATATCACTTAATCACCTAATGTTACTCAAACGTCTTAGTGAAAACATTCTTGAAAACAAGAAAAACCCACCACGTTAGCATGTTTTCCTCCTTACAGTTACTAAATTTTGATGAATATCAAATGTATCTTTAGAGTGAGATTATTTTATTAATATCCTAAGGTATACATTTTCAAAATTTCTTCAGATACTTTTAGGAGAATATTTAAAAACTGAATCCATTTCACATCACTGCCAACCTAGAGCTACTACAAAACATCTACCATTATTCAGTAGTCCACACAGAAGCATGGAAAGAGATCATCCGTCACGGTATGAGAAATGTGAAAAGTGATAAACTACGATAACATTAAGTTTTTGGCATGAGGTACAAAAGTCCATATCTAGAAAGTCTCTTTTTCTGTGTAAAAGACTTAGATTGTGGACATGGTTCATTATGTTGTTAATGTCCCCTATATAAATAATTATGTCATAATTATATCTCAAAGCTCAAATATGGAAAATGTGATATAAAGTAGCTACTTTCTGTTGAGTACTTACTTCACTATTGGCTGTATTTTTTATTTATATGTGACTTTTATTATAATTTTATACTTTAAATGTTTTTATGTTTAATTTTTAATGTATTTATTTAATTCTCACTACTGATGCTGAAGACAGTATAATTGATAAGCCTGTAAAATATCTAGTTAAGTTACAGGGAAAAAATGAGAACTCAGGTATTCTTGATTCCAAAGCTCATGCCATTAATCTCTAGACTGTTCCTTGTCATGAGAACTATGTAACTCTTTTTTCAAAGTCTTGTCTTGATTGAAAAAAAAGTCAGTATCATAATAAGGAAACAGAAGTTTTACCTCCCTCTCTGTTCCTTCTTTCTCATCTCTTTATATATAATCTAACTGTTATCTTTCACCAATTCCCCCCAATTTTGTTTCTAACCCTTATTTTAAACTTTCTATCAGTTTTGAAAAGCAAAGGAGTTATACTAGAAATCATCTATCAACAGTAGATAATTATTTTCCCCAAAACTGACTGGGATGCTTGATATTTGTTCCCTCACAAAATCCCCCAACAAACCTATGTGGCAAATGTCAAACACATCTTCAATGGACAATCAGAAACTTCAAGAGTGACTCAAAAATTCTAAGCCTCAATAAAAAGAAAAATGTTCAACTTTATTAGTCATCAGGAAAACAAAAACTGAAACCACTATGTGATACCACTACATACCCACCAAAATGGCTACAAAAGAGACATACAAAGCTAAGTACTGTCCGTGGAGTGTGGAGTAATTGAAACACTCTCATCGCTGTAGGGCATTCCAGTACAATGACTGGAAACCAGTTTGGTAGTATTTCCTCAAGTGAGGCAAATGCATCCTCCACAATACATGAATTCCACTCTCAGAAAATACTAAGCAAAAACATATGCATATGTTTACCAAAAGGCATGCACAAGACTGATCAGAGTAGCACAGTAACAGCACAAAGCTATAAACAACTCAAACAGTCATTAAAAGGAGAATGGGTAAATAAATGGAGGTAAATGGAGGTATATCTATACAAAGAAATACTACCCAGCCATGAGAACACATGAACTACAACTACACGTGACACAGATTATCTTACAGCTTTTTAAGCGAAAAAAAAAAAAAAAAATCTGGACACAACAAATACATGCTATGTGATTCTATCTACATAAAATTCTAAAATCGCCAACACTAATCTGTGGTGACAGAAGTCAGAATAGTGGTTATTTGCAGGGAATATATATTCACTGGAAAAGTACACAGCAGAGATTTTGGGGAGCTGGTGATGTTTTATTTCTTGACCTGGATACTGGTTAGGCAGATAGGTTCAATTTGTAAAAACAAATCATGGGTACATTTTGTTTTTCGATCTATACACTTTTCTGTATGCATTTTGTAAGTTAACAAAAAAAAGTATACCTAAAGAATGTCTCTGCTGTGTATATCACGCTGGCTAATTTATATTCTTAGGACCAGAAAAGTAAAAACATATACCTGTTATTATCATGTCATCATCAAACCTTTTCAAGAGTGGACAAAATCTACATAATTAAAAGAAAAACAATGTGTTGGGGAGGGTACTCAAAAATTCTAACTTATAAAAACTTCCACTAATTTCTCAAATTGGAATTCATAGTACCTTAAACAAAGTTTTACATCAAAGTAGAAATGTAACAAAACCCATTCATTCATTAATTCACACTCATTCATTGACTCCAAAGTTATTTCAGTGACTACTAGATTCGAGTACTTGAGGATCTGGGGGAAATTCATAATTATTCTGGTGCTTGGGGAACAAAGGCAAATGCCTGTCAGCACCAGGTGGAGATGACAAACCAGAAAAGAGCCTGGGTGTAAGTGAGAGGGATGGGGACCGTGAAACACTGTTAATAACATGCCCCTATGTAAAGAGTCCAGCAGCAACTACTCAGCACCAACAGATTCTTTTCATGTCACTTCAATGGAAATCACAATGTACAATGTGAAACCAACCAGTTTTCAAATGTAGGCTCTTGAAAAGAGAACAAACAAGAAACACTGTGACAAAGCACATCTGTGAGCCCAATCCAGCATATGGCTGCCAGTTTGTAACATCTGATTAAACTCCAGAGACATGAATGCTTAACTGGTCGACAGCCGTGAGGGGCTCATTTGCACGTTAGGTGCCCAACCCCTCAAGCATCATGCTCATTCTCTGCTTCACTGTAGGCTTAGGATTGACAGTTTAAAAATAAAATGCTTCATTACATACATTATGATTCGTTCTCACAATGAAATACTATGCAGCCATTTAAATGAATGAGACAGAATTACTGTGTCCTAACATATAATGCATTTCCATGAAATATTTTTGAGTTAAAACCAATGAAATCAGGACTTCAAGTGGAGTTTCACATTTTTTATTTTTATACAGACACGCACCCATGTTTAGAAAAAACTAAACATCAAACTCTAATCAGAGGAGTGCCACGGAAGAGGTGGGCAGAAGTTTGGGTGGCAACAATTTCACTTTTTATTTTATTTTCATTTCACTTTTTATTATTTCATATTATCTTTTGACTTCTTCCATGTATTCATGTTTTAGGTGAACAAAAGCCCTAGAGCAGAACTCCCAGTTCCCTGTGGATATGGCCTGCTACTTCTTTCATCAGTTCCAGTTCAGAACCAGTATCAGCCCTGCCTGATCCGGCCTCCAGGGGAAGTTGCTCTGCAACATGGCATCACCCAGTTTTTCTCGGTACCTTCCTCCTGCTCACAATACACAGAGCTGGAGAGAGGGGCTTCTTGTTAACTGCCTCACACTCAGTACGCAAAAGGGAGTCGTTAAGTCAAGTGTGTCAAACGGTTTCTATACGAAACCAAGAGGTTTCATATAGTCATTCTCAGACAAAGAATCCTGTTTTCCTGCTCACCAGATCACGTAACCTGCTTTCACTGTTAAAAGTGACAGAAGAGACGACCTGAAGGAACAGTTCCTCTGTGGAGACATTTTAAAATAACCTTAGGGGTTTTAAAAACCACAAAAATAACAGACTGTGAGCTCCTGATTGAAAGCACCATACTCCCTTTTGATTTCCAGCAAAGAAGGCAGAAGAAACAATGCAGACAATGACTGAGGACCCAGTTGACAAACCATATAATTTCTTTTAAAATATCGGGTCTATTTAAATCTTCTAATGCTAATTTCTAAATCATAAGTCTTGATACAATGTAATATAAAATGTAAAAGAGCCTTGTTTACCTTTTCACAACATTTTTGTCTTCTTTTTTAAAAGAACTATCAACATATTCTCTTTGGTTGCTACTGCGTTAGTATAAATAACTTCTCCTTCCACATTTAATTTTCAATATCCATTTTAATACATATTTCCATTCTCCTTGCTTAAAAATTAAAAAAAAGTATTATTGTAAGGTAATGTCTATTTTCATTGCCCATAATTTCAATGACATTTTCAGTCAAAAATACATAAACAACACCTGGTCTACAGAATGAAAAATATATAGAGTGAGGCCAAAACGAAACCTAAACCTGATTTCATAGGGTGATACGTATTGCCTTTTAATCACTTATTTTAAGGAGGATATAAAAAATTGTCATGATTTTTAAATCAGTAAGACATTTCTATACCCTTTCACATAAATGGATCAGGAAATTACAACCAGGGTTGCCCTATAAAACATGTGACCAATAAGATGGACATTTGTGTTAACTGAAGGCTAGTTTAATTTATTAAAATTATCTGAAAGTATGCATGTTCCCAAATACTTGAAGCAACTCTTCATATATCTATTCAATTCAAATGGGTAATGCACACCCTTGACTGTTACAAAATTATTTTAAAATTATTACCCTTACATTTTTTCACCTACTGTTATGATCATTGCAGTTAAACAAGTGGAAATAAACAGAGGCCTAACAGAAGCCCAGTGAAAGAACAAATTTAAAAATCTTTGTAATATTGTGGGTTTAGAAGCTGGGTGTGGCAAGAATGGGTATTAAACAAAATAATTTGTGAAATAAAAATATACAGATCTCTTTGTGAAAAGCACAAGGAATATTAAATGCATGGGTATACTGATCACAGCTGTGTAAAACAAAACACTAATATCAGTTACACAACTCTAATGGGTAACATTTTTAAGCCACAAGAAGCTGTTACTGGTTTTGTTGGCTATCCAATGGAATTTTACTCTGTACTTTAAACAGGAAAATTTAACTGACCAAGAAACCAATATTAATTAAGTACCTGTTAAAAACCATACTTCATTAAAAAATCCACATATTCATAACATGTATTTTGATCTCTTTTGAATATTTAAAAATTATTGCTTGAAATTATAGTTTTAGTATTTACTGAAAATACAGAGTTCAAACTCTAAAAGGCCAATATGTAAAACATATGGCTCCAAAAGGCAAGAGTCCTGTTGTGTCTAAATTGTAACCTCTTACTGGCATATTATAAAATGTTTAACTACAGAATTAAAAATTTCCAGTCTATGAAATATAAACATGGGCTAATTGTTAGGATCATTACTTGAATACAGTTTCTGACACACTTTCAAAGAGATTTATACTAGATCGAAGGATATGTATAACTCTTATGATTGTGAAGCTGATAATATCCCAACTTAAATAGCTGAGCTGCATTAGAGGAAATGTGTCAAAACCATACACTGAAAATCAAAAAGTGCATTATTGATTGTATTTGGAGCCAAGCATAGTTGCATGACTAATTTAGTCTGCATACTTAAAAAGTGATATAAATAGGCTTAAAATAAAAATACACTGAGAAAATATACCCTACATTAATGAAATATGACAGCAATGTATATTCAAATGTTCATGCCTGCAAGAATAAACCTATTTTCCCATGTTTGGGAAGACAAATTTTGGAGATGGCCCACATATTCATCCCTTAATCCTATGGTTCTTGCAAAAAGGAATGCAGACTTCTTTTAAGAGGAGAGCCACAAAGTTTAGAAACAAATGACTCATTTCTCACCCTTTATCCTATGCCTTTGCTTTGTTTCCCCCCAGAAAGAGCCTGTGAAAACATCTGTGCTAATACAACCTTTCTTTCATATGTAAGACATGGTAGGCAGAGTGTGAAGGGCACCCAAGATTCCAAGCCCTGCACAAAGATGTCCTGGCTAATCCTGCCCCTTCAGTGTGGCCAGAAAGCACAAATATGGTGGCAACCACTCTCTACTCTATAGCACTTTCTATGGTTATGGATGGTACAGCAATTCTCATGACTAGATTATATTGTATCACCCCCTCTTGGTAAACTAAACAGGAATATTGTCCTGCTGGCCTTGAAGAAGTATGCTGCTATGTTGTGATAGGGCCACATGGCAAGGAACTGCAGGTAGAATTCTGTGAGTTGAGAGCTGCCCCTGAGGGACAGACACCAAGAAAATGGACAATTGAGTCCCACAGCTCAGCAAGAACTAAATTCTGTCAACAATCACAAGAACCTAGAATATGACCTTGCACTCCAGAAAGATACGTGAAGTCTTGAAGACACCTCCAGCAGTGAGGCCAGCTGAGTAGCACCCTGGACTCCTGTCCCACAGAAAATGTGAGATAATAAATGTATGTTATTTTAAGCTGCCCAATTTTTGATTTTTTTTTTTTTTGCATCATAGAAAACTAATACAAATAGTAACATGCTAATATGATTTGCTAAAGTCTTTGTGTTCTAAGAGAAACTTAGGTTGTGCAGTAACAAAAACACTTTTAATTTTGCGGCAGTTCAAGGCCTTTTCCAGTTCTCTAGAAATACATGTTTGTTTGTTTTTTTTTTTTTTTTTTCAACGTTTATTTATTTTGGGGACAGAGAGAGAGCATGAACAGGGGAGGGGCAGAGAGAGAGGGAGACACAGAATCGGAAACAGGCTCCAGGCTCCGAGCCATCAGCCCAGAGCCTGACGCGGGGCTCGAACTCACGGACCGCGAGATCGTGACCTGGCTGAAGTCGGACGCTTAACCGACTGCGCCACCCAGGCGCCCCTAGAAATACATGTTTTATACCTGAACTGCTGGGTTTCTTTTTATCTGAACCTCTACATTTCAACACCTAACTTCCACTTTCTTTGGGAGGTGTGTAAAATTAGAAGTAAACACAAATGCATAGTATTTCATGTAGTACTCTATATTTGTAGAGCAGTGTGCTATTTAAAAGGTCCTATGAGTTTCTGCAAGGATACCAGCAGAGGCATATATTCTACCCTCTATAAATTCTCCCAGAAAAAACAGATGGATCAACTAGGGATGCAAAACCAAAAGCTCATTGACAACACTTAGAGCAAAACTGGCTGCTGAGACATCTCCATGAGTAACCAAGTACATGCTGGCGTGGATGAAGCACCATGAGCTATAAACCTCACAGGGTATTCATATATTTCAGGAAGAAGCAGACAGAAGCAACCAGGTTTTGATACACCACAGAAAAAAAGAGCTCTCCAATTTCCAAGGGCTCACAGGGAGTGTAGCATTGCTTTAGAACATCAGTTGAACCTGGTGGGAATTTTTGTGGATTTGATCTCTGAGTGACTGCAAGAAGTCTGTGGGAAAAATGAAGCTCTGTGAACCCTCAGAATTCACCAGTGCACCCCCCCCTTCCAAGAAGAAACTGCTGAAAGTAGAATATCATTTGTCCAAGAAAAAGATAAATAAGGCCAAATAAAAAGCAATATCCTGATAAAAGATGAAAAGATGATAGCCCCGAGATGTGTATACATAGCTCTCCATACTTCTTTTAACACTTCAATGAACAAAACAGAATGGTGAGTTCTAGAACATGAAGGTACTAGAAATCTATTCTGACCCACACTTCCCTTTTAAAAACTTAGGAAGACTAATTCTATATAAAAATGGGCAACAGAGAAAGATCCAGCTAAATCTAGTACAATGTTCTTATAAGAAACAAGAATAAGGAACAGAGTAATATTTACCACAAACCATTAAGGTCTGTCAAAAAAAAAATGCACAAAACAGATAAGAACCCAACCATAACTTAGTATTTCAATGGAATTTAGAATTAAGAAGAAGAAATAAACATAATCACCAATAAAAATTAGAAAAACTAAAAAATGAGGTGACAGTATTAAGGGTTTTGAAATTAAAAAAAAAACAATTTTAAGAATGAATACTAAACTAGAAGGAGCATATGAGCAAAAAATATCCCCAAAGTTTATGATATATGAGGGGGGAAAAAGGTGAAAATAAAAACAAAAAAATAAATCACTGAATCTAGGAAAATGATCTAGCCATTCATTTATTTTATATCCTGTATACTCCTTGTATTTATATTACACTTCAGTAAAAAAAAAAAAAAAAGAAAAGAAAAGAAAAGAAAATAGAGCACTGTGAAAAAGATAAAAGTGCTTCAAGAGAAAGTTGGCCTTAATCTTTAATGCCAGAAGACTATGATCTGCATCCACATTTTAATGAAACTCCTCTCATAAAAGCCTCCAAAGACTTTCTAGGTCCAATGACAGTTTGACTCTTCAAAACTTTTAACCTCGACGATCACTCCTTTATTTCTGCGCTGTCTCACTCTCTGATTTCCCTTCTAAACTTCTTGGTCACTCATTTTTAATCTCTTTGTGGGTTTCTCTTCCTCCACAAGCCTTTCAAGAATTGGTATTTCCAGGCTCCATATTTGGCTATTTTCCCCTTTTACTCAAATTCTCTTCCTAGGCAATGATATCATGCCTAAAGATCTCAGCTTTCACACACACACACATACACACACGCACACATCCACACACATGCTACTGATTCTCAAATCCGTATTTCTACCTTAGGTCTCTCTCTCCTGATATCCGTTTAAATCAAACTGCTGATGAGATCTATTAAATAGCTCACTGTTCCCCTCAGAAAACTTACTTCCCACCTGGCTCACCTTATCTGCAAGAAGTGGCCATTTCCTCTTACTGGATAACTGCTTTTTCTCTATCTGCTATCCTAAGAAAAAACTTCTTTCAACACTCCTATACTTCTTGTAGCTTTCCCTTATTTTTTTTTTTCATTAAGGAAATACAAGGAATCTACTTCTGGATTAAATAGGCAATATTACTATCTTTACTTTGTCACTATTCAGTCACTTAATCTCCTACATTCTAATTATTCATCCCTTTAGCAAACTGCCCTCTCTGTAGAATTGATGATGCTATCATTTTATAATAATTTTTATTATATTTATAATATACATAAATATATATTATTTTACTTATAATAAAATAAATTATATTATATATAATATAATTTAATTATATAATTTAATCATATGTATAATATAATTTTATTATATTATGTATAATTTACAATAATTTTCCCCCTTTCAAGTGTGATTATAAATTCTTTACTACCTGATTTGCCTTATACTACTCTGTCTGCTCAGTCTCTGTTTACACTGATACTCCCTAGACATTCACTGTCACCTATATCATAGAATTTTCCAAGTACTTGGATAAGGTGAGAGGGAGAGAAGGAGTAAGATGGAAGGGTGGAGGGAGGGAGGGAGGGAGGAAGAGAAAGAGAAAGAGAGAGGAGACACATTATGGAACAATTAACTACCTAGGCTTCAATAATTCAACTTATTCTGGTAACACCCTCTCCTAGTACACAGATCAATGTTTCAAATATCTGTACACAGAAATGAAAAAGTTACAACCGAGAAATACTGAGCATTTTTAAATGTTTTCACAAAACCTACTCTGCTTTCTTAGCTCCCTCTTGTTTTTCTTCTGAATCATCAAGAAATAAATTTGGAATGGTTTTTTAATTCCCTTTAATCAGCAACATCCAATAAAATGTTGTTATATAACCTCTCGACCACTAAACAGCTTCTCACATTGGTTCCACACTTCCTTTCCTTTGCTATTGTGACCATACTGTTAAATATCTTCATGATATTACAGACTCTCATAATAGCCTTCTTTAATTTCTGTCTTTCATCTCTCTCTGCTTGAATCAATTCTAAATATTACTAGTGTCATGTCATTCAATCTGCTCAATTCTTTTATGTTCTCTATGCTGTCTTTAGAAGTAACAACAAAATGCCACTGCCTGGCATTAAAATCCTGTGCCAATTTGCTCCCAGTTGTTATCTCCTGACATTCCACAACCTATTCTACTAATGTCTGCAAACCTATCTCATATGTGTGGGCCTCTGTGTTTTTTAAACAAAGTATTTTCCGGAGTGCCTGGGTGGCATAGTCAGCTGGGCAGCCGACTTTGGCTCAGGCCATGATCTCACGGTCCATTACTCTGTGAGTTCGAGCCCTGTGTCAGGCTCTGTGCTGACAGCTCAGAGCTGGGAGCCTGCCTTGAGTTCTGTGTCTCCCTCTCTCTCTGCACCTCCTCCACTCGCACTCTGTCTCTCTCTCAAAAATAAACATTAAAAAAAATATTTTCCTTGCCTATAATAATTTGTAATTTCTCATTCTCTCATACAAAATGTTATCAAGCCTCCAAATGGAGTTTGAGGAATCAATCTCTCACTATTCTTATTATCATATCCCACAAGCTCCTCTTATGCAATGTACAGAATTTTTCAAAATGTGTTTTCATTCATATTGTTACTTAAAAATTACACAAGAAAAAATGTTCAATACCATGCCTATGTAGGTGACTTATAGATCCATCTCTGCTAATGACAATCAGCTAGTCTGGACTCTCACACAGATAATAATGACAAACTAGTCATTTTTTTTTTTTTTAATGATCTTAAGAAAACGGAGATAGTTAAGAGCAAAGACAACAAAGTTTTTCACTCAAGGAAATCCCCTAATCTATATGGTGAGGAATGGCCAGAACTCGAGCAGAAAGCTCCAGACTTAATAGCCTGGAGAGTAAAAAAAAAAAAAAAAAAAAAGAAAAGAAAAAAGAAATTGAAAGTACCAGGTCAGCAGAAATGCAAGAGGAAATATCCAAAAACTGAGGGAGGAGGCGCCCTGAAATCCATGTCTACATTCTTTCCCAAAATCTTGGCGGACACCTGACTACACGTGCAAGCAGAGCATAAAAGGCACCGTCTGGAAAGTTGAAAGAGATTTTTGGCTGCCATCCATCACAAGAGATTTGTGAGTTTGAGTCCAGACAAGTAAGCTGCCTACTAGAATAAAAATCAACTCTCTTTAAAAGATAATCAAACCCACAATCTTGAAAACATATGATGTATAATGTCTGGTACACAATAAAAATTACTAGACATGCAGAGAAACAAGAAAATATGACCTACAGGTAAGAGAAAAAAATCAATCAATGCAAACTTACCTTAAGTTGACCCAGATGTTAAAATTAGCACAGAGGGATTTTAAAACAGCTGTTAAAAATATGTTCAAGAGCTTAAAGAAAAAGATAGTCATGATGAATAAAAATATGGGGAAATGCTCGTTAAAGAAATGAAATATAAACAAAATGAAAGTTTTAGAACTGCAAAGTACAATATCTGTATTGACCATTGACGGGGTTAGCTTAACAGCCCACTGGAGATGTCAGGAGAAAGGATTAGTAAACTTGAAAATAAATCAAGAGAATGTATCCAATTTGCAAAGCAGAGAAAACAAAAACAATAAAAATGGGCAGAATCTCAGTTATTTGTGGCACGATGTCCCCCCGCCCCCCACGAAACCCTGAAGAAGAGGAGGGCATAAAGCAGTAATATTATTTGGAATTATAAGGGCCAAAAATGTGTGAAATTAGATGCGAAACATAAGCTTTTGTGTTAAAAAATGTCAGTATTTCAAGAAATGTAAACACCAATCTCCCACCACCACCACACACAAATAGGGACACTATGGAGAAACTGGTGAAAACCAAACAGGAAGAGAAAATCCTCAAATACAAAGCAACTGCAAACAGGGTAGTATCAGTATGAATGAAACCGGAATTTACATCAGAAAAAGATCAGAAGACATTTGAAGCATTTTGAAATGCTAAAAACAAAACAAAACAAAACAAAACAAAACAAAACAAAACAAACCAACCCTGTGAACCCAAAATTCTATATCCAGGGAAAATTTCCTTCATAAATAAAAATGAAATCAAGGCATTTTCAGATAATGAAAACTGAGAGGATCTGTTGCCAATAGATCTGCACCACAAAATGTATATATTCTGGCTTTATATATATGCATACATGACTGCCAGTATACTTTTTTTAATGTTTATTTATTTTTGAGGGAGGGAGAGAGAGAGAGACAGAGACAGAGAGACAGAGCGAGAGAGCGAGAGAGAGAATGAGCAAGGGAGGGGCAGAGAGAGAAGGAGATAAAAGATCCAAAGCAAGCTCTACTCTGAAAGTCAGCGCTTAACATTGAGCCACCCAGGTGCCTCTGTCTGTATACTTTGTATACATGTAAATATTCTGACTCTGCACAGGGCAGATTTGCCTTATACATCTCCGATTAAAGTTCTTCCAATAGATCAGCTGTCTTTTCTCTTTAAAATAATTCAGTGAATACACTTGATGTGTTTGTGTATGCTACTTAGCTTTAATATACAAGGAGAGGTGGTTACCATTTAAAATAGACTAATCAAAAATCCCGCCTATAAGGACACTTACCAGCTGAAGTATCTCAAATCAGAGGCTCTCTCAAAAGGCAGCTAAAGTAAGCACTTCAGATATTGCTAATTATACGTGCACCTGAGTGTTAACTAGTATAAGGAATATCAGAAGTAATTTTTCACTAGTGAAATGAATGTTATTCTTTATATGTGGTGACTGAAAATATTTTAGGGTCACTGCAGCCCTTTCATAAATACAGTATGAGAATCAAGAGACTATAGACTATCTACATGTACGTTTTATCTGCATCCTGTCTTCATGTAGGATTCTGCCTTCTGACCTAAAAAAAGGGAGCAGATTCTGATGTCAGAATAGCGTTTAATATATTTCAGACTGAAAGTGTGATGTAAGGTGCTTGAAAATATGCCTTATAAATAAGTGAGAGTTGAGAGTTCATCTGACCTGTCAAAACAGGTTATTTGACTGATCTTCAAGCCAACTTGTTGGTCAGTATTATATGCGTGACAGAACTCATCTAAGATTTGTTTTCTTTCACCTAGTAGTGGGTCTGGGGCATACAGCTCTCACTCTTTAATACTTAGCTTCAGTTTGTAATCTCCCTCACTGCTCCCAACTCTACCTCCCTCACTTCACCTGCCTAAAAATAAGAGTAATTACAAAATCAACGTCTTTGCATACCCTTTATAAAATACTATATGTAGTAACTTTGTTTATATAAATTTATTTTTACATATATTCATGGTTGCATTTAGTTTGGCAGTTTACATTAATAAAATTTACATAAGAACACAACAGAGAACGAACAGTTTGATATGAAGTAATATTTTTAAGTGCACAATTAAGTAAATGAATTTGTTCAGGGAATGAATACGTAAAGAATTTATTGATTCACAGATTTTACAGTTGATGAGGATTTTAAAGGTCCAGAGAGATCCTTTCTCTGACTTAGGAAAATTTTACCAGTACATCACAAATGCTTTTCTCTTTCACCAAAGAAAATGCCACAAACTTTTTTTTTCTTTTATTTTTCATTCATTCATTCATTCATTCATTCATCCATTCAATCATTTATTTTTTAGAACATGAGCAGGGAAGAGGCAGAGAGGGAGAGAGAGAGACAATCCCAAGCAGGGTTCTATGCTCTCAGCGTAGAGCCTGACGCAGGGCTTTCTCAGGAACCATTAGATCATGACCTGAGCCAAACCCACTCGGGTGCTTGACTGACTAAGCCACCCAGGCACCCCACCCACTACTTCTCTTTTAAAATACAGTTATTTTAAGCATGACTTTTATTGATATGAGTGAACTTATCTTACCTCCAAATGGTATCCAACCCTGATGAAGGCACAAAGTGGGTCAAAAGCTCCAGTACCACAGGTCAGAAGATGTGTCCTATTATAGTGATGCAAAACTCGAACGTAATTTGCACATTCACTCTATAGCAGGGAAAAAAAAAAAAAGGAAGATACTGGTTAATATAAAAAAAAAAGTTTAGCCCTTTTTAATTTTTGTATTTCCTACCATACAAATCTCATGTTTAAGTCTCCCATGGCTAGTGGGGGCATGTGGGACAGATGACAGAGGGCAAGGAACAGTGGAAGAACAGACTGAGGTGACCAAAGCACACTGCAGTTAGCCACGCTGTGTGAATTACACTTATGATGGGATTCTGTCACTTTTCAGGTATTCTAGAAATGTATTCAATATAAAGATTTGCATGGCAATATGTTCCACTAGGTAATTAAGTTATTCCCAATGCTGTAATTTTTTTAAAGTACATGTAAACAGTGAGTAAGTACAAAGTCAGAAAACCAACAATTAGAGAAAGCTTCATTACTCTCAAGGAAACATGTACAGACTTTAAGGCATTACTGAGTTTTTTAATGGTTAGGGAAAATAAGTCATATATTCATATTCATACATTCACATACAGCACTTTCATAGAGAACTTTCAAAGAAATATATAAAAAGCTAACCAAGAGAAATACTTATTTTATACCTATTACTTTAAGACTGCTGTCCAGGAATCAGCAAAAAAATTTTTATAATGGACCAGGGAATAAATATATTTAGTTGAATGGTCTCTGTTCCAACTACTTACCTCTGTAGATAAGGCATGAAGGCATCCAGAGATAATACAAAAATGATTGTGTGCAACTGGCTTCCAATGAAACGTGATTTACAAAAATAGAAACTTTATTTACAAAAAAGATTACAAAAATAAAAAACTTTAAAACTTTATTTATAAATATATTTGGCCAAGAAGCTCTAGTTTGCCTATACTTGGATCCAAATCTAAGTTTTTTGAGGACAGAGTATTTATTTTACACACCTTTTATTCCCTGCTTCATCAAATACAGTACCAAATATATTGTATATGCTTAAGAAATTTTACTACATAAATCACTAGGTGAGTTTTATGACCAATAGGCTGAATGAAAAGAAGTCTAAAACTGCTCAAACCAACTTGTCTAAGTTAATTACAGCAAACACCTTCTTGGTAAATTAGGTACTGCTATTTCATTCAAAATTTTTTTTAATGTTTATTTGTGTTTGAGAGAGAGAGAGAGCAAGCGAGCAGGGGAGGGACAGAGAGAGAGAGGGGGAGACACAGAATCGGAAGCAGTCTCCAGGCTCTGAGCTGGCAGCACAGAGCCTGACGCGGGGCTCGAACCCACGAACCATGAGATCATGACCTGAGCTGAAGTTGGATGCTCAACCGACTGAGCCACCCAGGCGCCCTGGATACTGTTATTTCATTTAAAATAAGTTACAAAATAATATTTTAATGCTAAATATTACTCTAATATCAATACATGCAATAGTCAGGAAATGTAATGTTTTATAAGGACAGTTTGTCCTTATAAAGTCTCTCATATAACAGTATCGAATGAAAAAGTCACCAGAACTATCTTACCATAAATGATTCATATTATGGCATTCCCTTGGTAAGAATGAGGAACGTACTACTACCTTGATTATTCACAGCATGTAGATATATTTTCTTCAATTTCCAACTCATAGCATTTTATTATGAGAGTGACCCATATCACTGGAAAAATCTAATCATTCAGACATGGAGAAAATATTCTATCACTAGAAGCACCTGCTTTTCATGTCATCAGACGTTGTCACACCTTGAATGAAATGAACAACATTTGGCTCTGCTGGGCTGACAATGGCATAGCCTAAGAGTGTGTTCAATTGGTCTGCATCATGCTACGAACTAAGGCAGCAAGAATGTCTTGACTCACTCCTTGGCTGTGACCCAGTTGCTACAGAGACTCAGGAGTTGGTATAACGTGTGTTAGCCTTTTACATGTTTTTGTTTTTGTTTTCTCTCACTATAAAAAGAGGGAAAAAAAGGATAAGTTAACTTTCGAAAGGAGATGTGCATGCCTTCTTCCAAACACGTGTACTGTGTCATCAGCAGCTACTCCAGGCACAGGGAAGTCCCTTCGTACATGTTTTAGTGTGCTCAGAACTGGGTCGGGGCCACTGCTCCTGCACAAGCTCACACGCTGCAGGGAAGTTATGGAGAGATGGAATGTTAATTCTTCCAGTAAGAGAGACCCTAAGCACATCGTGGAAGAGGTAAAGCATGCATACTGCCTTTGCCTTCTCCTTTCTTTTCACTTTCTCTCCTTTTGTTTCTTTAGTAGGTTCTAATGGACTCATCAAAGCAAAATGAAATCTCACAAAGAATGTGCTTCGCTTTCCCTTGAATTAAAAACTGACCCGAAATTATTTTTTCCACAAATATGTAGGAAATAAGCATTAGTATAAGAAATCCATAAATCTGAGTGGATAAAAATATAATAAAACAAAAACCAAGACCTGCTTTACTCGCTTTACTCTAACCCTTCATTGAAATTAACTTGTAAATGACTATGTCTAAATGTATATGTATATGTATATATGGGTACATGTACATATATTTTTTTCTTCCTGAATCAACTGCATATATGCCTTTTGGAAGCAAATAAAAGGTTAGGGAGTCAGTCCCTTGTGACTGACCAGGGATATAATTGATGATGTGTTTAATTTACAATGAGTAATACTTACTGCGTCTTTTCCTTTCATTATGCATTCTTCTATTTTTAGTGCTGTGCTAGGCCAGTGTATCTGAAATAAAAGACAATGCACTATTATGCAAATGCATACAAAAATAAACCACACTGAAAAACCATTTCATTTTTTCTGGAATTTCAATATGTGTTCATTTTTTTCTATTTCCTCAGAAGATAAATTAAGACTTTATATTCTTTACATCATTATTCGTATAATGAAGGCACTTTCATTTGAGCTTTTATTACAGGCTAAAACTTAGTTAAAAAAAAAAGTCTTTCTTAAGGTTCCTTCAAGTCTCAGCCTTTCAGAAGCCACCCACAATTCAAGCAGCCCTGCTTTGTACTTAACCTGCCCTGAATTCTGCAGTCCAGTCTCTCCCCTGAACCTGACTGTCTGCTCCTCCTGGTCAGGCACCACCTTGAGTTCCCTTTGCATTTTTACCACTGAGCCCAGAGCTTGGCATATGGGGACTTGGTAGTGTTTGCTAAGTGACGGGATGAAAGGATGCATGACTCCTACATCCTGGATGGACACCCACACTGCCTCCAAACCTCTAGCACAACAAACATGGCACATCTTTGTACATGTCCCTCTGAGATCTATAAAAGTGCATCATTGCTATCATATGGTACCAATGGAGCAGGATTGGTATACATGACTCAGAAGTAGAAATACTGGGTCTTAGGCAAACACAAATTTAATCTGTTAACATAGCACCACACTGTTTTCCAGAATGGCAACATGTTCATACTCCACCAGCAATATCCCCGTATCCTCACTGACACCTGCATTACCAGCTTTCTAATTTTTGTACTAAACACCTCAAATTCAGTATTTAATTTAATCCTTACTACAACTTTATCAAAGATATGGTATTACTTCAGGACCTCCTTTTTTAAAACAAAAATTTTTTTTATGTTTATTTACGTTTTGAGAGAGAGAGAGAGAGAGACAGAGAGAGAGAGAGAGAGAGAGAGACACTGGGTGCAAGCCAAGGAGAGACAAAGAGGAAGGAGACACAGAATCCAAAGCAGGCTCCGGGCTCTGAGCTGTCAGCACTGAGGCCTGATGATGGGCTCAAACATACGGACTGCGAAATCATGACCTGAGCCAAAGTCAGAGGCTCAACTGACTGAACCACCCAGGTGCCTGAGGGACCTCCTTTTAAAAACAAAAAATGTGTGTTTCTCTGTCTAGCTCCACGACACATTAGATCTATGGATTGGAACTCAAATGTGATCCATATAAGTGTAACAAGTGGTAAGTTTATCCCCACATCTGCTCGATCAATCACCCACCCCCTCCCAGACTGAAAAAGCTCAACTGAGCCCTTTTGTGTCTCTCAGAATTCTGGGGAGCATCATCTCATGGTAATGTGTCATCTTCATGGTTTCTGCTGACCAAGTGATAGTAAATTCTGTTTTGGGAGATGCTGGCTCTCATGAGAATACTCTAATTTTTTCTTGATTGCCTTCAAAGGTTTTCTCCTTAGATCCACAAGTACTGGGGTACAGGACTGCTAAGAAGTTCTACTTTTTCTACTTCCATGGCACTTTGAGCTAGGCTACATCAGTATTTCTTTGGTTCTCTTCTGTTTTAGGCAATCACTTTCTGTTCTCAAGTTAACATTCTGGTGAAGGAATAGAAACTTTCCAGTAGAGTAGCCTGGAGCTCTTAAGGTATTAATATTTCTACACATAACTTTTTCCTCCTCAGGGTGCTCACGAGTCCCCAGAGGAAGGGTTCAGGGATATCTTTCTACAACTCAGGGTCAATGTTTCCTGTCATTAGAGTATAGTTTAGGCCTGGGCCAGTCAGCCAGACTCTTTTCCTATCTATGGCAATTTGTCCCTTTAAGGTCCCTATTATCTCTCCCTGATTTCTCCCCTCCCTCCACCTACCACCATCCCATTCTGTACTCTGCTAGCCTAAGAAAAAACTCTGGTTATCAAACTCAATATTAGATGTTGCTGATTGGAGGTATTTTTTTTATTTTGTGAGCACACTGTTTAATTATTTTTTAATTAGTCGCCGTTTACAAATGAGAACTTCTGCATAAAAATCAAAACTTTCTGATTTGCTTCAGATTTTTCTTTTACCTAATTGACCCCTGCAGTCATTTGAGTTTTTGAAAACTGATTTTCTATATACATATATATGTGTGTGTGTATATAACTGATTACATGTAACTGATTATAAAACATTATATATATATATATATATATATTTGAATCCCAAATATGGTCAAGATTTAATTTTTTTTAAAGCTATCTCCCATAAAAGTAATAGGTTAGGCATGTAGAAGAGGCTTATCACATACTATGTAGCCAAATCCAATCTGATACATGAATAATATTGGGAATTTATAAAAGTAGGGTCAATGGCATTTTATTCTGACGCTTTTTACATAGCTACATGTATTATCATAAAAACAAGTATTCTATGGCTTGAACTACAGGTGTAACATCTTACTTTGATATTCTTATTAGTGTAACAGGTCCGACCAGGTTTCTTACTAACAGTACTCAACATCAGGTGTTCTTTTGCTTTCCTAATGCAGTATATAAACTTTAAAAAAATCATGTATGTATATTTGTTTTGCAACAGAGCAAAATGACAAAGGAAAAAAGTAGGAGTGTGAAAGAAAACCAACTAAAAAGCCAAAGGCACAACACATAAAATCCTAGAATCGATGTGTATGATGGAAGCGGTGGATCCCGCAGTGAATCACACATGAATCAGGAAGACATCACATAAACACATCAATGTCAGGTTCAGATGCACGCTTGCATCAGCTTCAACAGAGTCACTAATACCATTACAGTGTAAACCTCCTAGAAGTGAAGTTGAATAAAAATTTTAGTGATCCATTATTTTGCAAAACATTTTTGCACCTGGGGTGAGATTTTTTTCATATGATTTCTAAGACCCATTTTCACTTGAGATTCAATTTAGTTTTGGAATTAAGACTTTACTGTAGATGTGTAAACTATTCAAAAGGATATGCTAGAACATGTGCGTATATATATACACAAATATGTGGAATGTATACATAGCATATATTATATATACTGTATATTATATATACACAAGTATAAATACAAATTTATTTTAGGATCATCTATCATTGGAAATATTTTCATGACTAATTCAGTTATCAGCATCAATAAATCAGAAAATACATTTATAATGCTTTATATTCTTTTTTTTTTTTTCAACGTTTATTTATTTTTGGGACAGAGAGAGACAGAGCATGAACGGGTGAGGGGCAGAGAGAGAGGGAGACACAGAATCGGAAACAGGCTCCAGGCTCCGAGCCATCAGCCCAGAGCCTGATGCGGGGCTCGAACTCACAGACCGCGAGATCGTGACCTGGCTGAAGTCGGACGCTTAACCGACTGCGCCACCCAGGCGCCCCAATAATGCTTTATATTCTTAACACACTTAGGACAAGCAGGACGATTCTTAAAATATTAGCATCACTTCGTATCGCTTTTTCATTATGTAAAATGACTTCTTTGCACTGTATTTACACAATTTCAAAGTATGAGATAACCAATTCTTTAGAAAAATATACCAAATTCAGCTTTTCAGTGTTGAAATAGTATCCAGAACAGTAAAACAACCTCAATGTATTACATCCTATATTCCCCTAAATGACTGCTTCATAATGATTATTTATTTCTAGGACTACTTAAATACACTGTTTAGGAAGCAATTTCCTACAAAATTTCTACTCACCTTTTGACACCTTTTGTTCTACATTATCTGCTCAAACAGGCTTAAAGATTGGGATACAACCTCCCTCCAGGGCAAATGAAAGACTAGTTTCCTAGTCTTCCTGACCAAGATAATAAAGATAATGTCTCCCTCTGGACAAAGGCTGAATACATTTGCTAACAGACACCTTAAGAGAGTTCATATTTCCTAAGCTTGAGGTTCATCGGGCATAACACATACTCCCTGTGTGTAGCATCTACCCGGGATGCTATGCACTACCCGCTGTGGGACTTAATGGGGACAAAGAAAATTACTGGAAACATGACGGCCATGCTGTATGCTATGCTGTGGCTAACAGAGTTCTTTGTCTCTGACCCATGAATCTCCTAACTTCTGGCAGCATCTAGGAAACAGTGACAGGTTAACTTGTCTCACAAGTAAGGTAAAATCTCAGACCCTTTACAGTTTTGACACCAACAAAAGATACTGTATTTTGTGATAGTGAATACAATAAATGGCTTGTCTAAGGATGGTCAGAATATGTACTGTTTTTAGCAACAAATGTAATAATGTCAATTGCTCTAAGAACGAAACCTTTCCTGATATCTTTTTATATGATATCTCTCCCTCCTTTGATCCTCTATAGTGTTCTTCTTACTTTCTCTACCTAAGATTATAATTGATTTATGTATGTAAGTTTAGCTCCCATATTAAACTGTAAGTTAGAGAGAACAAGGCATTATCTTATTTCAGTATTCTTACCAACGCACAATCCCAACTAGGCACAATGCCTTCAATGCAGTCACTGCTTATTCAAGGTCTACTGATGGACTTGTATCAATTTATCACATTCTTTGTAAAATCCATTCACTAAAAGAGTTAGTTTACAGTAAAATTTGAGAGATAAGCTTGAATAACATAAAACTGCTGTAACCAGTGGCAAAGGAATGAGACAATTTTCAGTTTAATCAGGAAGAAATTCTATAGGATGTTAACAAAATCTAGGCTTTGAAAGACTTGTAGGATTTCTGAGAGAAATCACTCCGAGAGGATGGAAGGGAGAGATGCAGAAGACTGAATTATGAACACTTCCTAAAATAAAGTGAAATATGGAGAACTCTCCAAAGGAACAATGTAATTATAGATTTACTCAAGTTTGTTGTTCTTTTGGTTTGTTTGTTTGTTTTAATTCAATAGGCTTAGGATGGCACTCGAATGTTCATTCATGTGACAAAAGATGACAGATCAAGGCCTCACTGAAAATGGAGTTATTTTAAAGCCATCATGTACAAATATCCTGTCAGGATAGTAAGGGAAATGACTGTCTTCATTTACTGTAGAAGTCTGGATGGCCTTTGGTTCTGCTCCAGAATTTAGCATCAACAAAAACCCATACAATTAATCTGTTTTCCTGCAGAAAACATTTTTTAAAGGCAGTTAAACTACAGGGTATAATGCTATTTCCAACTTTTCTGTTCCAAAAAGAGGCATAAAAAGCAAAAGGTTAAATATACATCATTTCGTCACAATACTCCTATAATACAATTTAATTGTTCCAATACACATTAATGGACTATTTACTATTCTTGCATATCTCAAAGGAGAAAATAATAAAGTAAAAATTAAATTACAAGGCTATTTTTTCTGGACTCCCTATTGAGTCTCGTAATTATGCTACGATTAAGGATTTAACAGCTTACTGTTACAAGACGTTATGGCACTCAGAGATTTAGGAAAGCAAAAACAAATGCACAAAGAGGGAATAATTTAACTGTCTAAAAAAAGACTTCCATTTTTATTTAAATAAATAAATAAATAAGAAATAAAGTGATCCAGTAAATCTCTCTTCATGGGATATATTTAAATGGCTAAGTCACTATTATGATTTCATCTAATATTATTTTTCTAAATTTTATTATTCTAAAAAAAAATTTTATTTATATTTTGTCTTTCTACATTTTACATCTATGCACAGTACCAGTGTCCATCGATGCATATTTTAACTATTTGTCCTAATAAATAGCATGAAAAGAAAATAGATATAACACATTAAAAAAGTCCTAATGGTTTATAAATGATACTCTTTAACCTATTACTGTTCTCAGTGTTTATGCTTCTGTACTTAATTATAACGACTGTCATTATTCAAGTAGTTTATATGCCAGAATTATAATCTTTTGAACTATAAACAAGATTTGTATTTGAAATGTTTATACTCCAAAGCATTTGAACTAGAACAATATTATTAGTACAGGAACATTATTGGCCTGCTTCATGCCCTTTTTAATGGATGAAATTTACTCAAATGCTATCATTAATGTGAAATACCATCTGCCATTTATATGCAAATTATTTTTAATGCCTGTTCCACCCAGTAAAAAAATTAAATTCTAAAATACAAGAAATTCCTTTACTTTTGATGCGGTAAAGTCGAATAAATGGGAAAAGTATAAATACTTTGAAAAACCAAGTGTCTAAAAGAGTTCTCTGTACAGATATTCCAATTAACTAGTGTAATGTTAGCTAAGAATAATAGTGGTGAGAATAATTTTAGAAAAAAACCCTTAAATTTAGAAAATTAGAGAACAACTGCTGATGAATGTTTGTTAAATTTAAATACTAATATGGGATAGTCTATGAAGTCCCATAAAATATAGCTTACATAAATATATCTATTTTTGATTTCTTTGGGAAATGGAAAAAAAGAAAAGAAAATGTTGTACCTCAAACCAGTATTGCAATCTTCCAGAGAAAAGTTTTTCTTTGTTTTTCAGGAAATTTCAGTAATCCTCAAATGAGCAGATTGCATGGGTCTATAAAGACTAAATACAGTCAAGCTAATCACTTACCATGGCTGAATACTGGAGTTGGCTTGGCTCTCAATCTCCGCCATAAGTAAACAGGTAGAGTAGAGTTCTTTCTTACACTTATCAGTGTTTTTTTCTCCACTCCACTCCTGTCACCAACAACTAACTATTCCACTAGTTCTTCACCATTTCGAAGGTAAAATACAGTCATGCTAAGGAAGAACCAAGGGAAAACAAACACCACGTAACAAAAGGCAGGGCTCATGGTATACTGAAGACTGGTTTGGGGGACATGAAGTTCACACCAAAGCAGTAATTTGCTTCTCAGTGGTGTGTAACAGTGGGAAGAGCATAGGCTTCTCGGACAGACACTTGGTTTTAAATTCTAACTACGACTTACTGGCTTAATGGCTTTATTTTCCTCTTCCTTCCATTCATCCAACATACTAATGCTCAAGTGATCACACATACTATAATAGCAGTTATGTTATGCACATCTTTAGAGCATCTCTCACTGGCTCATACATTGAGTAGATTAGGTTTCAACAGCACAGTGGTCAATATTCTCCATGATCTTATCTCAACCACATTTCCATCTTTAACTCTCACTCCATACCCTGTTCCCACCCACATCCCCCCACTTCACCTGTGTTAGCCATGGTTATTAGTTATTATTTTAAACTATTCTAAAATTTCTGTTCTTTCCTCACTCTGTTCCCACTACCAATCTGTACAGATTAAAATTCCAAGTATCATTAAAAGTCCAATTTAAATTATATCCACTCCAGGAACCCCTACCTCCCAGATTTCGTATACTTTCTTAGCATTTTATTTAGACACTTATTATAGTTTCATTTAAACTGTGCTATATATGACAAATGTATGTGTATGTATCTTCTCCATTATATTACAAATATCTTATGGTAGGGATGGTTCTATTCATTTCTTCATTTTTCATATCCCTATGTGTCTTTCTAAAATGTAGTTGAGGGGTGTCTGGGTGGCTCAGTTGCTTGGGTGTTCAACTCTTGATTTTGGTGCAGGTCATAATCTTGTGGTTCATGGGATCAAGCTCTGCATTAGTCTCTACACTGACAGCACAGAGCCTGCTTGGGATTCTCTCTCCCTCTCTCTCTGCCCCTCCCCCACTTGTGCTCTCTCACTCTCTTTCAACATAAATACACAGACATTAAAAAAAATTAGAATATAGTTGAATGGCCCTAAAATCACGTAGGACTCTTTCACCTTACTTAGAAATGGTAGCACATTAGAATCATGTTCTGATTCTATGTCTAGTTTACAAAATAAATTTTTCTCATGGAACATAGAAAACAGTATAAAAGTATTTTATTTTTATTATTTTTTAAATGTATATTTATTTTTGAGAGAGAGACACACACAGAGTGCAAGGGGGTAGGGGCAGAGAAAGAGGGAAACACAGTAGCAAATATTTAGATGGCACTTAGTATGTTCTAGGCACTGCTTAGGCATTTAATAACTCAATGAATTGTCTCAGAAAAGCTGTGAGATAAGTATTATGATTACCCCTCTGTCACGGATGTGGAATAAGTTGCCCTAGCTCACTCATCTTATAAGTGGCAGACTGGATATGGGAGCCCACAGCAGTGTGAGTATGTACTCTGTGTTCTTGCTACCACATTCTAGTACTTCTCAAAAAGTGTAGTAATATCTGTGAGGGGCCCCTGGCTGGCATCCGACTTCAGCTCAGGTCATGATCTCACGGTTTGTGGGTTTGAGCCCCACACTGGGTTCCATGCTGACAGCTCAGAGTCTGGAGCTTGGAGCCTGGTTGGGATTTGCATTCTCCCCTCGCACTCTGCCCCTCCCCCATTAACACTCTGTCTCTCAAAAATAAACGTTAAAAAAATCTTTTAAAAAATCTGTGAGTTAAAACAGTTAAAATGAAATAAAAAGGAAAATTAATATGTTGGCTATTTTTGCTAACTTTCAAAAAAATATTAACTGTTGGTTAGCTAAACCTTATTCTAGAAATAAAATACTGATCAGAAAAAATGAGGACAAACTTTCAACCAGTAAAGAAACACAAGAAAATATACCAGACCTAACACTTCTTTAATGGTAAATTTAAATAAATGTGATAAACACAAATAAGGAAATAAATTTTTCTCATGGAACATAGAAAGCAGTATAAAAGTATTTTATTTTTATTATTTTTTTAAATGTATATTTATTTTCGAGAGAGAGACACACACAGAGTGCAAGGGGGTAGGGGCAGAGAAAGAGGGAAACACAGAATCCAAAGTAGGCTCCAGGCTCTGAGCTGTCAGCACAGAGCCCGATGCGGGGCTTGAACCCACAAACTGCGTGATCATGACCTGAGCAGAATCGGATGCTTAACTGACTGAGTCACCCAGGCACCGCTAAAATATTTTCAATAATTCTTAGATGCTATATGAAAAAATTTACCTTGTGTAATATCAAGACGTATTTTTATTTTGATTATTACTAGTTTTAGGTTACTAATGAATTTTATCATCACTCATCATTTTGAAATGATATACATTATTAAAATGTTTTAAAGTCACATGAAAAGTTTTTTTTTAAACCTATTTTAAAGGATTGAATTACTACATAATTGTGTAAATACAGGGTTGATTCTTAAATGCTAAGAAGATACCAGCATAATTGTAGCTATTTGTTTTTTTTTTTTTCCTTTCTTGATATATTTGCTAACTTTCAAAAAAAGGTTTTTTTGAAGCATATTTTTGATATATCTAACATATTGAGAGGTTTTTTTTCAAATTGTTTAACTCTAAAAAAACCTTAACTCATTAATTTTGCATGTATCTATATAAATCTTCTTAGATTTAAGTCCAATTATATCACTGATTAAAGTTCAAAAAACTATGCGTTATGGAAAAGTAAAATTTAATTCTTTTGAGTGTCAAGTTGCTCACCAGAGAATTTAATAATAACACAATAAACTATAATTCTCCCTGGTGGCCACATCTCGACTTCTCAAGAGGTACAAACAAATTGAAGGTGGAACATGTGAGAAGAATCATACACATTTCTTTCCAAATGATCTACATTGGAAGTGCTTCCTCAATACAAAACTATAATTTTAAAACTAAGTATTAAATAAAAGAAAATTTAATGACGAATGTTTTAACAGATGAAGAACAAAAGCCAATTTAAACATGAATAGCCCTGGATTCCCATGGTTCGAATCCTATCCCAAGTTAGACACTGTGTTATTTCATCATAAATTGATTTTAAAAGATCCAGGTTGCATCTACAGGAAATCACGTGAAAAGCATCTGCCAGGATGTTATGTCTTCCCCCTTCCACATTTTCTATTCATACTAATGTCCTGGTATTGTCACAATGTAATCAGAACATCTCAAGATGCTTTAATTTTTCACTCATATAATGGTTTCCTCTAATTCATTCAAAACTTTTTATACCAAAGGATTTCAGAAAAAGATAAAAGGCAAAAATAATAATTTCATGGGAAGTTCTTGATGAAATCAGTTTCACCTAAGAAGTCTCACATTATCTGTAGATTTTATAGACCTTTGAAGAGAGCAATTGGCAGAAGCCACCCTTTTATGGCAGGTGTGAGGTTCTCATTAAATAAAATACAACATGAGATAAAACAAATGGAATTATAAAATTGAAATTTTCACAGGGAAGAGTATGATTTAACACGAGGAGTGACTTTTTTCAGTGTGAGTCATAGGGCTTTTATGAATGTAATACAAATACAACAGAGCAGAATTTCATTGCAAAAGACTATTATTACAAAGTCTGGGAAATGCTATGAATGAAAGAAATCATAAAGCAAAACCAGTAACTAAAAAGACTATTAAAAACAGTAAGTCTATTAAATAGTAAGTTCTTATCTATTTCAAAACTGCATAGAAAAAATCATTCTTACGTGCATATATACCCATAAAAATTCTGATTATTATATATAAAAAATTATTTATTTGCATCACATATAGGACCACTATTTCCTAGTGCTTACAGGAGCACATAATCCTTCAGCATTTCACAATCCTGGATGCACATACAATCACCTGAGAGAATTTTTAAAATCCTCACTTCAGCCAAGGGGGAGATGCATCACAGCATACATATTATTTACAAAGTCCTCAGGCATTATTAATGTGCAGCTGAAGTAAAAACTACTGTCACACTGTAAAACAGGATGCAACTTTGTTTGCCAGTGGGGAAGTGGGTAGGTGGTTGGTGGGGTTGGGGGTGGAGGCAGAAGGCAGACAAAATTAACCTTAAAGAAAGTAGAGAATAATTAGTTTTTTTTATGTGGTTCTGGCAACAAGTACAGTGGGATTTGCAAGAAGGCAGACAATGAAGAAAACGTATTTACTGGGTGATGTCAGGATTAACAAGAGATACATTTTTCATTCTTTTACTGTCTACATTCTTTGAGTTCCTGTAACTTCAAACCAGAATATAACATAATACTCACTCTAAAGAAGCTATCTTATAAAGTACACTGGCAAGTAAACAGTCAATTTTAATCAAATGTAAGAATCAAAATCAGACCAAGGTTTAAGAAAGGGAGAATCTTCAAATCTAGTTTAGAAATGAAAGGAAATAGTTTTTTTAAAAAGTGGATGTGTTGAAGGTTAGTCTGGGGAAGGAGAGTGTGTAAGGACAAGGAGTTATTAAAGGACAAAGAGAGGTGCTCAACATCAATAATCATCAAACCACAATAAGGTATCACTTCGGAACCATTAAAATGGCTATTAAAAAATAAAATGGCTATTAAAAAATAAAAAATTCCTCAAAAATTAAAACTAGAATGACCAAATGATCCAGCAATTCCACTTTTAGGTATATATCCAAAGGAAATAAAAAGAGAATCTCAAAGAGATATCTGCATTCCCATGTGGCCTTATTCACAGTAGCCAAGAAATGAAACCAAGTTAAGTGTCTGTCAAAGGGCGAATGGATTAATAAGATGTGGTGTCCATATACACAATGGAATATTATTCAGTCATGAGATAAAAGGAAATCCTGTCATTTACAACAACATGGATAGACCATAAGAGCGTTATGCTAAGTGAGATAAGTCAAAGACAAAATACTATGTGTCACTTAAATGTAGCGTCTCCAACAGTCAGACTCATAGTAACAGAGAGTAGACCAGTGGTTGCCAGAAATGGGGAGTGGGGGGGTGGTGGTGGGCAGGGATGGACATGGGAAGATGTTAATCCAATTTCCAGTTATAAGATGAATATAAGATGAGTAAGTTCTGAGGACCTAATGTACATGGTGTTGATAGTGATGAATACTGTATTATACACTTAAAAGTTGCTAACAGAGTAAATCATAAATGTTCTCACTACAAAACAGAAATGGTAACCATGTGACATGATGGAGGTGTTACCTAACGCTGTGGTGGTAAATCATTTTGCAACATATAAATTTATCACATCAACATGTTATTTAAACTTACATAATGTTATATGCCATTATAACAATAAAATTGGAAAAAGTGAAAACAGAAGTGATGAGTTAGCAATGTGTTGGTGTGGACAAGTGGAGATTACACTAAAAAGGTAGGTAAGAGTAGATCATAAGAACCTATAACTGCTAAACTGAGAACCTGATGTTTATTTTTACTTAAAATTTTTAATGTTTTATAAGATAAAAGTTACGGAGCAAGAGCTGTTAACTATGGCCTGAGAAATCAGGAAATGCATAGGCTTCAAAGAGAAAAAAAACACATCATTATGTATTTGCATAATCTCCAGTGGAAATTTGACATTTCTATCATACAAATGCAGGAAATAAATCAAAGGAGTATTAATATGGAGCTTAATAACCAAGAGAAATAACAGATATTTAATATTACTTTAGAATTGTTATAAGTAGCTCATATTATTAATATTCATCAGTAATTTGGAATTACAGTACTGAAAAGACCAGCTGCTAGGTATTATTATTGTTGTTGTTATTATGTTTTAAAGTTAATATTTACTTTTATTTATTTTTATTTTTTATTTTTTATTTTTAAAAAAAAATTTTTAATGTTTATTTATTTTGGGGACAGAGAGAGACAGAGCATGAACGGGGGAGGGGCAGAGAGAGAGGGAGACACAGAATCGGAAGCAGGCTCCAGGCTCTGAGCCATCAGCCCAGAGCCCGATGCAGGGCTCGAACTCACAGACCGTGAGATCATGACCTGAGCTGAAGTCGGACGCTTAATCGACTGAGCCACCCAGGCGCCCCTATTTATTTTTATTTTTTCTTTTTAAGAGAGAGACAGAGCGAGAGCAGGAGAGGGGAGGGGGACAGAGGGAGAAGGAGGAGAATCCTAAGCTGTCTTCAAGTTCAGTGCAGAACCCAATGTGGGGCTTGAACTCACGACCCTGGGATCACGAACTGAGCCAAAATCGAGAGGTGGATGCTCAACCAACTGAGCCACCCAGGAGCCCCTCTAAGTCTTTTTTTTTTTTTTTTAACGTTTATTTATTTTTGAGACAGAGAGAGAGCATGAACGGGGGAGAGGTCAGAGAGAGAGGGAGACAGAGAATCTGAAACGGGCTTCAGGCTCTGAACTGTCAGCACAGAGCCCGACACGGGGCTCGAACTCACAGACCGTGAGATCATGACCTGAGCCGAAGTCGGACACTTAACCAACTGAGCCGCCCAGGTGCCCCTAGGTCTTTTTATTTAATATACAATTACGAAACTACATGTTTTCGTACTATAAAATGTTATTTTTTTTTTATTTTATTTTAAAGTTTATTTATTTTTGACAGAGAGAGAAAGTGTGAGCTAGGGAGGGGCAGACAGAGAGGGAGACACAGAATTTAAAGCGGGCTCCAGGCTCCGAGCCATCAGCACAGAGACTGACGTGGGGCTCGAACTCACAGACCATGAGATCATGACCTGGGCCGAAGTCGGATGCTTAACAGAATGAGCCACCCAGGTGCCCCCAAAATGTTATTCTTGTAGTGTGGTAGCTGTATTTCAATATATTCATGATTTGATAACTCTTTTCAATATTTTATTTTGTAATCCTACATAATGATTTAATGCATTTAAGGGTCCACAGACTTCCCCAGACTGCCAAATGGATCAATGGCACAAAAAAGGTTGAGAACCCCTATACAAAACTATTATTTGTTGCTGATGTTATACAAAGAGAGGAAATGATATTGTAGAAAAGACAGAAAATAACCAATTCTTAAGAAAAGTCAACAGGGTGCACTATAGAGCGCAGGAAGAAAGAATGGCACTTCATGAAAGGAAAAAGAGCACCTACCCCCCCCCCCCCCCCGTAACAAGGAGGGAGGTATAAAAGTCACACAGAAGCAGCAGACTTGGTGATGGGACAGAGAGGATCCACATGTTTGATGGTTAGTAAAAATGAAGGTTAGTAATCTTCCTGAAGAGATCATCAGGGCTAATCCATTGGAACATAACCCTAGATAGTGGCTGCAGGCCCTATGGGAAGTACTGACGCCCCCCAACCCCAACCCAAGTGATCAACAATCAAGAGCTGGACTCATATCCCCACAAAATGCTCTGTGCAGCTCCCAATCTGACTCCACCCTTCCAAACCTTTCAAACACTTCAATTAAATCATCTCAAATGCCTGGTGTGTCTAGCAAAATCCACTGTAACTTCCACCTCTTTTTCCAGTGTCCTTTTACCTCCTTGCTTTAATTACACCCAGCATGTCCCCTGAAACTACTGTTTCTCAACCAGCCCTTTCTATTGGTAATGGCTTTTTCATTGTAAACCCACATGTTAAGGAAGATGATTTAATTGACCTTTCTTGTCTGTTAACTAATTAATCTTCACTCTCTCTAAATTCATCTACCCAACAGAAATTTAAAACTAAAGAGTGGGGGCACTTGAGTGGCTCAGTCAGTTAAGCATCTGACTCTGTCTCGGGTCATATTTCATAGATCGTGAGTTCGAGCCCCGCAATGGGCTCTGTACTGACAATGTGGAGCCTGCTTGGGATTCCCTATCTCTCTGCTCCTCCCCTGCTCGCTCTCTCTCTCTCTCTCCTCAAAATAAATTAATTAATTAAGAAAATAAAACAAAATAATAAATGTAAAACCCTTGCTATTTTGAAGCTCATGGGATCACAACAATACTTGCTATCTTTCCTTGTAGTCGTCCACCATCATTTTTTGTCACATGCTCATTAGTTGAAAGATTTTTTTTCACCTAGATTACTGTTTTTCTCTTCATAAGGATAAATCATTAGCTATTACCCATGCCAACTGGTGCCCTATCCTCTGATCATTCAATGATCTGGCCCTTGGAATCAACCTCAGCCATACACTCTGATGTTACTTCTCTAGCCCTCCATAGCCCAATATGGGAGCCATTAGTCACACCTGGCTATTGAGCCTTGGAATATGGCTACAAGCCAGGTGGCTTATCAAGTATCACTTCCCTGGAAAATCTTTCCCTGACCACCCTATCTAATGTAGCAACCTTGTAACTGTTGTCTCCCTAACTCTCTTTATTTTTCTTCACAGCACTTATCACTATCTGATACTACAGTATGGTATTCTCTTTTTCCTTTTTTTTAATGCTTATTTATTTTTGAGAGAGAGAGAGAGAGAGAGAGAGAGAGAGAGAGAGAGAGAGAGAGAAAAGGAGGAAGGGGCAGACAGACAGGGAGATACAGAATCCCAAGCAGGCTCCAGGCTCTGAGCTGTCAGCACACAGTCACATGTGGGGCTCCAACTCATGAACTGCGAGATAATGACCTGAGCCAAAGTCAGATGCCCAACCAACTGAGCCACCCAGGCATCCCATTCTTTATTTTCTTTAATATAATCTTTTATAATATATACATCCTGCTTCTGAAATAAAAATTGGGTTATGAAAATTATCATGAAAAAATAAAATCAAAAATAAATAAAAATGCTACTGTAGTTGCAAAGACAGTGAGGTATAAGGTGGGGGTAAACAAATGAATCAAGGGAAGACTAATGAAAAATACGTGGATGAAACAGACCAGTGGAAGGTCTGCAGAGTTTGTGGATCACTAGGAACTCAGACACTGCTAGAGGGAAGAGGCCTTTGTAAAACCACTTTCTACTTTGGAAAAATATTAGGCATTATCTTGTGCAGGTGAACATCAACAGTAATTAACCTATAACCAGCCATTTCACTCCAAAATATACGCCCTGGGGATATTCCTGCAGGAATGTATATTAGGAGATGTTTACAACAGTGATCACAGAAACATCAGTAAAACAAAATACTGGGTACCACCCAACTATCCTTTGACAGGTAATGAGTAAATTGTGCTATATTCATATGATGTAATACATTACATACAAGTCCAAGTGAATAACAAGAGCTTGTAACATAGTATCTAATGTGTGCCAAACATAGCTCTTGGTCCTTTACTTCCATTAACTCATTTTCATCCTCAGAGAAGACTAACACTTTTCCTTTTCCAAATGAGGAAACAGAGGCATAACAGGGTAAAGGAATTTACCAAATGTTATAAATGCAGAGCCAGGATATGAACCTAGAAATCTAATTTGTGTTCCTAATTCACTATTCTATTTCTACAACAAATGGACTACATCAACAAATATGATAACTGAATCTAAGAAATAATACTGAATAAAACAAAAACAAAATAATCCCACAAGACTGTAATATACTATTGTGTATCATTTTTACATAGCTCAAAATTAGTAACTCTAAACAGTATACTATACAGGAAAAAATTATGATAAAATGTTTTAAAATAAAAATAAAAACAAAAACAGCCATAAAATACAGGGTAGTAATTGCCTCTATGTAGCAGAGGCATGTGGAGGGAAAGATGGAGGAAGGTAAAGTGGCCTCTACAATGGGACTGGAGATAACTCTCATTCTTGACTTGGGTGGTGGGTTTACAGGTGTTAGCTTCAATATTATGCTTTATAACATGTTTATATTATTCCTATGTTTTAAGTATAAAATATTGCATTTCAAAAGACATTAAAAGCTAAGAAATAAATACAAAGTGACAAAATAGAGAAAATGGGCTTTGGATATCCTCAAGGTGCTTGATCTCATGGGAAGAAGGAGGGATTTCATGCTACATGGATACATATTTAAGGGTAGTTTTGTTTTTGTTTTTGTTTTTGTTTTTTTCATGGTGGAGTCTGGATCCTGCTTATAGAATGATGGGCTAGACTTAGTGGTTTGACCCTCAGCAATTTTGCCTCTGAAGGGGGATCTGGTAATGTCTGGAGACTTTTAGATTGTCATGACTATGGGGAGAGTTCTATTGGCATCTTGGAGGGAGGCCAGGGAGAGCTAAATAGTCTACAATCCACAGGATGCCCTCTTCCCCAACTTAAACTTGTTTATAGTATCAATAGTACTGAGGTTGAGAAACCCACAGATATATAAAGCAAAACAGAAAAGATTAAAAATATAGTACCAGGTAAATAATCGAGGGAGCAAGGTCCAGAAAAGATGAGAGGAAAGCTCGGCCCAGAGACTGACACACTACACCTTCAGAGCCTGGAAAGTACTGAAGCACCTTCATTCTCAAGTCCACTTCATTCAACAGAGGGTGCATGACATAGACCTAGCTCTAATTCTGCTGTTACTGAAAACAAACACTCAAGTACTAACTGAAGTTTCACCGCTAATCATTCTGTGGAAACAGACGGGGAAGGTACAATGTAACAATTGCAGCAGGGGTGAAGTTACCTCAGAGCTAATGAAACTTAAGCCTCAGGACTCCTTGCTGGTACTTGGCCCTTGTGGGACCCAGGGAAGGACCTTAGCAACTTTGAAACTTATGTTTGAATAAGTCTATTTCCTGAAGAGGTCTACTAAACCATATACACTTCAGGCCCCACAAAATGAGGCTTTACCCTTGAATGTAAGAAAGTTATTGAATTTAATAATTTGTGTAGCTACTTTCCTTGACATCCTTGTGAGATGGCACCCTGAAGCTTCAATAGCCACGTACTAGTCTGTTTAGTTCCCTAAGACACAGTTTATAAAATCCTACCACTCTCCTGCCTAAGGGTACAGTTAGGCCAAAACAATAAAGGAGAATAAGTGCATGATTCAATTTCCTCTGCTCTAAAAGGGGGATCACATTAATGTGGCAAGCTGATACCTCTTGATCTTAGTTCTAAGTAGGAAACAACAGCTGCGGAAAACCATTAGGAGATTCTATGTACATAGCAATCATTTAGAAAGCCTGCTTAAATATGGATTCCAGGGACCATCTCCATGAGGGTTACATGATCCTGACCCAAGGATAACAATTTAAGAACCAGTTCCATAATGCAAAGATTCTTAATCTTCTGGGGTTAAGATCCCTTGAAGGATCTTTCCATATTTACATACTTAAAATGTTAATACAGGGGTTATATTAGTTTATGATGGCTGTGGTATAACAAAACACCATGGATTGGGTGGCTGAAACAACAGAAATTTGTTTTATCTTAGTTCTAGAGGCTGGAAGTCCAAGATCAAGATGTTGGCAAGACTGGTTCCTTCAGAGGCCATTCTTCTTGGCCTATAGACACCTGCCTTCATGCTGTGACTCACATGGTATTTCCTTTCTAGGCATGCACCCCTAATGTTTCTTTGTGTGACCAAATTTCCTCATTTTATAAGGATAAAAATCATATTGCATCAGGGTCCATCCTAATGGCCTCATGTTAATTTAACCACATCTTTAAGACCTTATTTCCAAATACAGTCATATTTGAGGTACTGGGGGTTAGGGCTTAAATATATGAATTTTAGGGGACATTCAATCCACAACAGAGATTGTTCTCTGGATCCCATACTTAGGATCCCTAGCTTAGATATTCCTTCACAGGAAATCAGAGCACGTAGATGATCTGAGAGAAAAAGAAGAGGGCCATATGGTGAACACCACAGTTAGTGGGGGAAAGACATCCAAGCAGAGAGAGAGAGAAAAACCACTGAATTTGACTGGAAAGAGGAGGTCATAGATAGTCTTAGAAACATTTGCATGTGTGTGTGTGTGTGTGTGTGTGTAATATAAATACTATACATATGTTACATATATAAAGAGATAGCATTTCTTTTAAGAACTACTGAGAAAATAAAATTAAAGATGATAGTAAAAAGCAAAGAGTATGTGCTTCCACTCCCTCGTACAACTACTAAAATGACAGTAAAGGACACAGTCCAAAAAGGACAAACAGAACTTGAGTAGAGAAGCCAAAGAAATGTCAGCAACATTTTGGAAGTTCTACGACATATGGAAAAGTGTTGACTGGCTTTGCACACTAGAAAAGCTGAAATCTAAATGCTTGCAAGGTGAAGGGAGCCAATAAGCAAGCTGATTCATGAAAAAGAACTTTAGAAATGCTCAGGAATTCAAAGTCTACGGTCTCTCTGAGAATAGGAATGGTGGGTGTGGGTGAAATCAGGAGAAATGGTCCAAAGTTTGTACAATAAATAGGCCAGAAAACCAAGGGAAAGAGAATCAAGAGGAAAATAAAAAGAAGGAAAAACATTTAACAAATAATGAACATTTTCCAGAGCTGAAGGCCATGAGACCTCCTGTAGAAGGCCCAATGTGGATGAAAAAGATCAACTCTAAGAGAAATTTGAGAAAAATTTGAAACACAGAGGTGCTTGGGGTCAAAATTCAGGGTTAGGTTGCAGGAAACATGTTACATACAAAACTTAGAAATTAAAAAGGCATCAACTTCTCAGAAGCTATACTGAAAATCTGAAAACGATGGAATGATATCCTCAAACTTCTAAAGCCAATGATTTTCATTGGAGAATTTTATACTCACCTATCAATTGTATGTGAAGTTTGAATAATATTATTTTGAAACATAAAAAACTCAACATTTTACTTTGACTCCTTATTCAAGAAGTTACCAGAAGGCACACTTCCCCAAAAGGTCGTAATAAACTCAGAAAGAAGACTCTACAAATAAGAGGGAGAGTGGATGCTCCAGGATAATGGTGAAGTTAAACCCTGGGATGCTAAAAGAACCAGAAAGGATACGTCTAATTTAAAAACTGGTGGGGGGTGGGGCGCCTCGGTGGCTCAGTCGGTTAAGCGCCCAACTTAAGCGCTCAGGTCATGATCTCACAGTTCGGGGGTTCGAGCCCCGCATCGGGCTCTGTGCTGACAGCTCAGAGCCTGGAGCCTGTTTCAGATGCTGTGTCTCCCTCTCTCTCTGCCCCTCCCCTGCTCATGCTCTATCTCTCTGTCTCAAAACTAAATAAACATTGAAATAAAAAAAAAACTGGTGGGGGGATGGGCTAAACAGGTGATGGGCATTAAGGAGGGCGCTTGCTGCGATGAGCACTGGGTGTTATATATAAGCAATGAATCACTAAATTCTACTCCTGAAATTTAAAAAAAAATCTTGAAACTAATGAAAACTGAGAGACGGAGAACAAGTCTGGTAGAGAGTTTGGTGTTTGGTGAAAAATTAGTGAAAGTAATATAAAACTCTAAGCGAATAGAAAAGAAAGGGTGGGGATAATATTTAATCTCGGGATAAAAAAGAAGTGGGATCGATTTTCCTAATTATACTAATCTAAATGGTTATTACTTACTCAAAATTGTGCTATAGCTAAATGAGGGGACAGATAACTAGGGGATGTTGGTATAGTGCAGAGACATTTTAGCTACAGTACTGGAAGAAAAGAACACTAAAGCCTTCATCTTTCTTAAGAGAAAGTGAACAGATACTGTCTAAAATCAATGGTGTCAAGTAAGAACAGTATTAGAAATGTTATTTAGAAAATGGAGGTTAAGAATGAGAAGAAACAACAAAAGAGTTTGAAATAATTTTCTCTAGGGTTTAGGAACTGGCAGAGATGAAGGGATGCTGTTTTTCATCATAAATTCTTTTAAGTGACTTTAAAAACTACGGACATTGATCATTTTGACAAACATAAAAGTAAATGTGTATTATAAGGAAAATGTATTATGTAATATTTTTATGCCAAAAAATACTATTGTCTAAATATTTCTGCATGTTTTAAGATTGATTTGGGTCAGAAAAAAAAATTCAGCTCAACTCAACTCTGTATAAACACAGACTCAAAGTGCTGTCTTTCTCATCACAGTTAACCTTTGCTTGAAAGGCTGAAGGCTTGAAATGCTGGGCACTTGCCTATCTTAATACACTTCAATCCACCGAGTTTAAGGAGCATCCACCTGAATCAATGATATTACCAACAGAACATCAAGGGTTAGCTATATCAAGTTCACACAGCCATTCGTTAGGCTAGGGTTTTTGTAGTATAAATCCTAGATGGATTGTTGGTAAAAGCATGTTCGAACCAAATTCAGATCTCAGGACAGTGGGTGTGGTGACAAGGACCATTATGCAAAGACTAATGTCAAACACACTAATCCAAAGTCTTCTGGGAATACAGGATCAGTGATGTGCTAGAAAAGTTCATTCTTGATAATTTATAAATTTCTCTCAAAATGATTTCATTTTCAATGAATACTTTATTTCTTTCAAAAAGTAATCACTTAGAATATTAAAATGGCTGACAATCAAAAAACTAATTCAAGTAACACCATGCAATAAGTTATCTCCCTCACCCCTTTCTCTCCCTCCTGATACAGTCTGATGTTTCCATACCTCTCGATAGCCATTGCTGATTTGTTCCAAACTGAGAGAATATACAAGATCCTTGCCTCCCACAAAGAGTCTCTCTTGATATTCATCCAGAAGCATTGCGTGGAGATCAAGAAACCCAAAAGGACTATGAAAAATTGATGTTCGATTTAGATCCAAGAGTTCTGAAAGGCAAAAGAAAATGTTCACTCAACAAGTCACAATACCAATACCTTTGTAACACTTTTATCACGGCTCTATTGTCATGCCTATTGGAACTATATAGTTAACATTCATTTTATGACAAATGTAAAGCCTTTAGAATTTATTAATCAAAGGATTAAAAATATGCAGTGCTTCACAATACCATATTGAACACTTGAAAGTTGCTAAGAGAATAGATCTTGAGAGTTCTTATCACAAGAAAAAAATTTGACGTGATGTTATGGATGTTAACTAAACTTGCTGCAGTAGTGTATCCATAATATGTATGTATATCAAATCACGTTGTGCACTTCAAATTTATACAATGCTACATATTAATATTTTCTTGATAAAACTAGAAAAACTAAAAAAAAAAATTGTTCAACCAGTAAAAAAAAGTGTAACTGGGAATAAATTTTAATGTGCACAAAGTAAAATCTTTTATAATTTTGTGACTCTAAAATAAGGTAAATAGTTTATGTTTGTACATAAAGAATTATCTTTCACAATCTTTATGTAAAGTGCTATGTGGAAGAATCATTCTATTATGACTTTTATACTTTTCTATGTGTAACAAAAATTCTAAATATACAAAAAATATTCTTTTTTTTTCACAAAAAAATCTTCTAAAAGTGTTTCCATTTAATTCCAGATGAACACCAACTCACAAAAAAATATATCTATTGAAACTAGTTTTAAAAGTCACATCCATAATCAATTAATTACTACTGACCTTTATTTTACTGATAGAGAAACTTAGGTGCCCAGAAATTAAATGACTGCCCTATACCCCTATACATACATTATTGCAACAAGAGATCACTCAAATTATATATATACACATACCATGAGGATTAAAGTACAACCGATGCGTATGTCATCACAGAAAGTCCTGTAGACTGAGAATCTGAAGAGCCACATTCAAGTCTTTGCTTTGCCATTAACTGCCTGAGTCACCTTGAACAATCACTTAGCCTCTTTATTGACTGATGGTGAGCCTGGCTTCTTCACATGTTAATCACCCTTCTATATTCAAAATTATTAATTCTTTGACTAAACTGCATTTCTAGAGTGGAGGTCATAAAAATACTGTAAAAAAAAACAACAAACCCAACACCCAGATATTTTAGAGAGTCTTTGAAAGTGCAGTATAAAACCTGTATTTTTGGAAGTTTAACAAATGGAAGGAGTATAATTAATAAGTGTAAATATCACATGTGCCATACTTAAGCTTACTTAAAGGGAAGTAGTTAAAATATTCATTTATGACTTTTCATATATTTTAATTATTATAGGGTCTAAGAATACTTTTTTTTTAAGTTGTAAGGAATTTTGGATCTTATTTTGATTTATTTATATTGCCTCGGAGAAATTGCTGCCAAGATACATTTGGATACATTAAATTGAGTATCACACACATGATTTAGGCAAAAAGTCAAGAAATTTCATCACTTATGAAGACACTTCTAGAATAATTCCTCAAGTCACATTAAGTTTTTGAGTTTAGAAGACCCAAAGAATAGACTATCATTTTCTTTAAACATTTTCACAAAATGAGAGAAGTGTCCTGAGTTGCTTCTTCAATTCTCCACTTTGACCATCACCATACAACAGAATAGTGCCAAGGACTGATTCCTAAGATGTTCAAGCATGTCAGTAGATACATTATTTCAGAATCATGATACTGACCAAAACGTATCAATGCGACAATTTATATTTTTCTTATCAATTTCCACAGGCATATATCCTTACTGTGATCCTCAATTTTTGCTAAGACACAAACTGCCCTTCTTAGCTGTCTGTGATTCTCTGACAATCTTGACTTTAAGTCAGAAAAGGTCACAAGTATCCATTATGAGTAAATATTTGTGTTTTAAACGTGTATCTACATATATCTGGAATAATGGACACAGAGGCATTCTACAATAGAAACATTTTTTTTAAGGCTATAGATATTTTATGCTCTAAGATTAACTCTACTTTTCTACTCATTTGATTATTTAACATGCCTCTTCCCAAAAGGATCTGAGATGACTTATACATTCAACTGAGCCAACAAATTTAATGCTAGAGGTATCAAGATGAAGGGGGAAAATAAAGAAAATAAGACTGGAATTAATTTTATTAACTGAAAGTTTTTAATTTAATATCCCTATACATTGTTAAAGAAAATAACAAAATGGAACCCAGACTTCCTAAACTTCAAAGTAAAAGCCACCATAAAACAATAGAAAAACTGTATCAGGTGCTTAGGAATGTTGCTTGGTGTGATGGTTAATCTTATGTATCAGCTTGAGTGGATCAGGACTGCCCAAATACTTGGCTAAATGTTACTTCTGGGTATATCTGTTAAGGTGTTTCTGGATGAGATTAGCATTAATTGATGGACTAACTAAAGCAATATGGGAGGACATCATCCAATGTGTTGAGGGTATCAGAAGAATAAAAGGTAGAGGAAGGAAGAACCCACTCTTTGTTTGTTTGTTTGTTTGTTTTGTTTTTCTACCTGTCTGATTGAGCCAGAATATCAGTTCTCTCCTGCCTCAGACTGAGACTTACATCATCAACTCCCCTGGTGCTTAGGTCTTCAGACTCCAACTAAACCATTATCTTTCCTGTCTCTCTACCTTGCTGACAGAAGCCTGTGTGACTTCTCAGCTTCTGTAATTGCATAAGCCAGTTTCTCATTACATATAAATCAATCAACCCCTCTCTCTCTCTCTCTCTCTCTCTCTCTCTCTCTCTCTCTCTCTCATTGGTTCTGTTTCTTTGGGGGAACCCTGGCTAATATACCTGGTACTAAGGACTAAGAGAAACTTCTCCTGAGGTCCTCTAAATGAATGTGGTGGGAAACACTATGATGAACACCCAACATCACTGAAGAAAATAAGGTATCAAGAGCCATACCTGTGTTTATAATTACATGCTTTGATGCAAGTCAACTGAATTCATATCAAAGTGCAATCTACCAAAAGTGACTTTATGGCCATGATAGCCATGTTAGTAAGGATGTCAATGATTTCAATTAACAGAGATTAATTAAATCAGGCCAACACAGATTCAAGGACAGAAAGTTAAGCCTCATAGTACTGGAAAACCAACAGTAGCACAAGGAATTTGCTTCTTGAGAAATGGTATATCTTTGCTTCTTGCTTTTCTTAATGCCACTTCTTCACTGAATTGATTCTAAGGGGTTTATTCATTAGTTTGTTCATGCTAAATAGGTATGCATTAGCCCCCAAATGTATAACCATCCAGCACTCACCCCACCCCAGCATGACAATAATTTTTGCATCTTTCAATTCAAGTTCCCAAGGAAAAGAATGTAATTGGCTTAGCCAGTGTTCACAATTCATAAATTTTTGGCTTCCTATAGACTGGCTGCTTTGGTATGATCAATTAACCATCCATGGTTAAATGTAGAAGACATGTGCGAAATAGTGTGTTCCCTATAATTATGGGGGGTCAGGACCATCACCATAGCTAAGCCTATCTAGTCTGTCTTTATTCATGAATAAATGTATAGTAACAAATTCATTACAAGCTATATTTCCTGCAGACTGAATAAGTTGAGCCGCAGTTTATATATGTTTGATATAATCTTACTAAATTTTGAAGAACATCTTCAAATATGAACATCTGGGTCTTCATTATCTAATCTGAATCCATCCTTCCTAATAACTGAATTGTTAAAATTCTTCACTCAATTGGAGAATAAACCTCACGGTCTGCACAGAAAATACTACCTCCATTTTTGTTCTCTTTTGGGATAGGGAAACATTCATCTATCTAATCCAAATGAAACTTTTAGGAATTAAAGTATGATTTATAAAAAGAGCACTGTAAAAATTTTTTAAAATTAATAAAAGCAAAGCAGTACACTTGGATAAATTATGCAATTCAAAAATTAAAAAAAAACAGAAAAATATTTATTAAGGAAAAAGTTAGGGAAATGTATTTATCAGAGCATAGATATAAAAAACTTATTGGGGCGCCTGGGTGGCTCAGTTGGTTAAGCGTCCAACTCCTGGTTTTGGCTCAGTTCATTATCTCACAGTTCATGAGTTCAAGCCCCGCATCAGGCTCCAAACCGTCAGTGAGGAGCCTGCTTGAAATTCTCTCTCTCTTTCTCTCTCTGTGTCCCTCTGCCACTCTCTCTCTCTCAAAATAAATAAACTTTAAAAATTTTTAAAAACAAATTATTGACCTTTCAGCATGTTGAAAAAAATTTTAAATAAAGGAAAACATCTATTGTCAACTTTTTGTAAACAGACATGTCATAATGAGAGACTGACAAAAACAAATTCATACAAAAAAGAATTTACCTTCATTAAATACACAAAGAGAAGATGGCGGCTTAGGAGGACGCTAGGCTCACCGCACGTCCTGCTGATCACTTAGATTCCATCTACACCTGCCTAAATAACCCAGAAAACCGCCAGAGGATTAGCAGAACAGAGTCGCCGGAGCCAAACGCAGACGAGAGGCCCACGGAAGAGGGTAGGAAGGGCGGCGAGGCGGTGCGCGCTCCACGGACTGGCGGGAGGGAGCCGGGGCGGAGGGGCGGCTCGCCGGCCAAGCAGAGCCCCCGAGTCGGGCTTGCAAAAGCGGAGGGGCCGGGCGGACTGTGTTCCGACAGCAAGCGCGACTTAGCGTCTGGGAGGTCAGAAATTAACAGCTCTGCTCGGAAAGCGGGAAGGCTGGAGGACAAAGGGAGGGAGAGCTGCTGAGCCCCCTGACAACAGAGCTCAGTTTGGTGGGGAACAAAGGCGCTCGCCAGCGCCATTTCCCCCGCCCATCCCCCAGCCGAAATCCCAAAGGGAACCGGTTCCTGCCAGGGAACTTGCTCGCTCCGCGCAAACACCCAACTCTGAGCTTCTGCGGAGCCAAACCTCCGGCAGCGGATCTGACTCCCTCCCGCTGCCACAGGGCCCCTCCTGAAGTGGATCACCTAAGGAGAAGCGATCTAAGCCTGCCCCTCCTGCCCCAGAGCACCTTGCCTACCCACCCCAGCTAATACGCCAGATCCCCAGCATCACAAGCCTGGCAGGGTGCAAGTAGCCCAGACGAGCCACACCACCCCACAGTGAATCCCGCCCCTAGGAGAGGGGAAGAGAAGGCACACACCAGTCTGACTGTGGCCCCAGCGGTGGGCTGGGGGCAGACATCAGGTCTGACTGCGGCCCCGCCCACCAACTCCAGGTATACACCACAGCACAGGGGAAGTGCCCTGCAGGTCCTCACCACGCCAGGGACTATCCAAAATGACCAAGCGGAAGAACTCCCCTCAGAAGAATCTCCAGGAAATAACAACAGCTAATGAGCTGATCAAAAAGGATTTAAATAATATAACAGAAAGTGAATTTAGAATAATAGTCATAAAATTAATCGCTGGGCTTGAAAACAGTATACAGGACAGCAGAGAATCTCTTGCTACAGAGATCAAGGGACTAAGGAACAGTCACGAGGAGCTGAAAAACGCTTTAAACGAAATGCATAACAAAATGGAAACCACCACAGCTCGGCTTGAAGAGGCAGAGGAGAGAATAGGTGAACTAGAAGATAAAGTTATGGAAAAAGAGGAAGCTGAGAAAAAGAGAGATAAAAAAATCCAGGAGTATGAGGGGAAAATTAGAGAATTAAGTGATACACTAAAAAGAAATAATATACGCATAATTGGTATCCCAGAGGAGGAAGAGAGAGGGAAAGGTGCTGAAGGGGTACTTGAAGAAATCATAGCTGAGAACTTCCCTGAACTGGGGAAGGAAAAAGGCATTGAAATCCAAGAGGCACAGAGAACTCCCTTCAGACGTAACTTGAATCGATCTTCTGCACGACATATCATAGTGAAACTGGCAAAATACAAGGATAAAGAGAAAATTCTGAAAGCAGCAAGGGGTAAACGTGCCCTCACATATAAAGGGAGACCTATAAGACTCGTGACTGATCTCTCTTTTGAAACTTGGCAGGCCAGAAAGAATTGGCAAGAGATTTTCAGGGTGCTAGACAGAAAAAATATGCAGCCAAGAATCCTTTATCCAGCAAGTCTGTCATTTAGAATAGAAGGAGAGATAAAGGTCTTCCCAAACAAACAAAAACTGAAGGAATTTGTCACCACTAAACCAGCCCTACAAGAGATCCTAAGGGGGACCCTGTGAGACAAAGTCCCAGAGACATCACTATAAGCATAAAACATACAGACATCACAATGACTCTAAACCCGTATCTTTCTATAATAACACTGAATGTAAATGGATTAAATGCGCCAACCAAAAGACATAGGGTATCAGAATGGATAAAAAAACAAGACCCATCTATTTGCTGTCTACAAGAGACTCATTTTAGACCTGAGGACACCTTTAGATTGAGAGTGAGGGGATGGAGAACTATTTATCATGCGACTGGAAGCCAAAAGAAAGCTGGAGTAGCCATACTTATATCAGACAAACTAGACTTTAAATTAAAGGCTGTAACAAGAGATGAAGAAGGACATTATATAATAGTTACAGGGTCTATCCATCAGGAAGAGCTAACAATTATCAATGTCTATGCACCGAATACCGGAGCCCCCAAATATATAAAACAATTACTCATAAACATAAGCAACCTTATTGATAAGAATGTGGTAATTGCAGGGGACTTTAATACACCACTTACAGAAATGGATAGATCAACTAGACACACGGTCAATAAAGAAACAAGGGCCCTGAATGAGACATTGGATGAGATGGACTTGACAGATATATTTAGAACTCTGCATCCCAAAGCAACAGAATATACTTTCTTCTCGAGTGCACATGGAACATTCTCCAAGATAGATCATATACTGGGTCACAAAACAGCCCTTCATAAGTTTACAAGAATTGAAATTATACCATGCTTACTTTCAGACCACAATGCCATGAAGCTTGAAATCAACCACAGGAAAAAGTCTGGAAAACCTCCAAAAGCATGGAGGTTAAAGAACACCCTACTAACGAATGAGTGGGTCAACCAGGCAATTAGAGAAGAAATTAAAAAATATATGGAAACAAACGAAAATGAAAATACAACAATCCAAACACTTTGGGACGCAGCAAAGGCAGTCCTGAGAGGAAAATACATTGCAATCCAGGCCTATCTCAAGAAACAAGAAAAATCCCAAATACAAAATCTCACAGCACACCTAAAGGAACTAGAAGCAGAACAGCAAAGGCAGCCTAAGCCCAGCAGAAGAAGAGAAATAATAAAGATCAGAGCAGAAATAAACAATATAGAAACTAAAAAAACTGTAGAGCAGATCAATGAAACCAAGAGTTGGTTTTTTGAAAAAATAAACAAAATTGACAAACCTCTAGCCAGGCTTCTCAAAAAGAAAAGGGAGATGACCCAAATAGATAAAATCATGAATGAAAATGGAATGATTACAACCAATCCCTCAGAGATACAAACAATTATCAGGGAATACTATGAAAACTTATATGCCAACAAATTGGACAACCTGGAAGAAATGGACGAATTCCTGAACACCCACACGCTTCCAAAACTCAATCAGGAGGAAATAGAAAGCTTGAACAGACCCATAACCAGCGAAGAAATTGAATCGGTTATCAAAAATCTCCCAACAAATAAGAGTCCAGGACCAGATGGCTTCCCAGGGGAGTTCTACCAGACGTTTAAAGCAGAGATAATACCTATCCTTCTCAAGCTATTCCAAGAAATAGAAAGGGAAGGAAAACTTCCAGACTCATTCTATGAAGCCAGTATTACTTTGATTCCTAAACCAGACAGAGACCCAGTAAAAAAAGAGAACTACAGGCCAATATCCCTGATGAATATGGATGCAAAAATTCTCAATAAGATACTAGCAAATCGAATTCAACGGCATATAAAAAGAATTATTCACCATGATCAAGTGGGATTCATTCCTGGGATGCAGGGCTGGTTCAACATTCGCAAATCAATCAGCGTGATACATCACATTAACAAAAAAAGAGAGAAGAACCATATGATCCTGTCAATCGATGCAGAAAAGGCCTTCGACAAAATCCAGCACCCTTTCTTAATAAAAACCCTTGAGAAAGTCGGGATAGAAGGAACATACTTAAACATCATAAAAGCCATTTATGAAAAGCCCACAGCTAACATCATCCTCAACGGGGAAAAACTGAAAGCTTTTTCCCTGAGATCAGGAACACGACAAGGATGCCCACTCTCACCGCTGCTGTTTAACATAGTGCTGGAAGTTCTAGCATCAGCAATCAGACAACAAAAGGAAATCAAAGGCATCAAAATTGGCAAAGATGAAGTCAAGCTTTCGCTTTTTGCAGATGACATGATATTATACATGGAAAATCCGATAGACTCCACCAAAAGTCTGCTAGAACTGATCCAGGAATTCAGCAAAGTTGCAGGCTACAAAATCAATGTACAGAAATCAGTTGCATTCTTATACACTAACAATGAAGCAACAGAAAGACAAATAAAGAAACTGATCCCATTCACAATTGCACCAAGAAGCATAAAATACCTAGGAATAAATCTAACCAAAGATGTAAAGGATCTGTATGCTGAAAACTATAGAAAGCTTCTGAAGGAAATTGAAGAAGATTTAAAGAAATGGAAAGACATTCCCTGCTCATGGATTGGAAAAATAAATATTGTCAAAATGTCAATACTACCCAAAGCTATCTACACATTCAATGCAATCCCAATCAAAATTGCACCAGCATTCTTCTCGAAACTAGAACAAGCAATCCTAAAATTCATATGGAACCACAAAAGGCCCCGAATAGCCAAAGGAATTTTGAAGAAGAAGACCAAAGCAGGAGGCATCACAATCCCAGACTTTAGCCTCTACTACAAAGCTGTCATCATCAAGACAGCATGGTATTGGCACCAAAACAGACACATAGACCAATGGAATAGAATAGAAACCCCAGAACTAGACCCACAAACGTATGGCCAACTCATCTTTGACAAAGCAGGAAAGAACATCCAATGGAAAAAAGACAGCCTCTTTAACAAATGGTGCTGGGAGAACTGGACAGCAACATGCAGAAGGTTGAAACTAGACCACTTTCTCACACCATTCACAAAAATAAACTCAAAATGGATAAAGGACCTAAATGTGAGACAGGAAACCATCAAAACCTTAGAGGAGAAAGCAGGAAAAGACCTCTCTGACCTCAGCCGTAGCAATCTCTTCCTCGACACATCCCCAAAGGCAAGGGAATTAAAAGCAAAAGTGAATTCCTGGGACCTTATGAAGATAAAAAGCTTCTGCACAGCAAAGGAAACAACCAACAAAACTAAAAGGCAACCAACGGAATGGGAAAAGATATTCGCAAATGACATATCGGACAAAGGGCTAGTATCCAAAATCTATAAAGAGCTCACCAAACTCCACACCCGAAAAACAAATAACCCAGTGAAGAAATGGGCAGAAAACATGAATAGACACTTCTCTAAAGAAGACATCCGGATGGCCAACAAGCACATGAAAAGATGTTCAGCGTCGCTCCTTATCAGGGAAATACAAATCAAAACCACACTCAGGTATCACCTCACGCCAGTCAGAGTGGCCAAAATGAACAAATCAGGAGACTATAGATGCTGGAGAGGATGTGGAGAAACGGGAACCCTCTTGCACTGTTGGTGGGAATGCAAATTGGTGCAGCCGCTCTGGAAAGCAGTGTGGAGGTTCCTCAGAAAATTAAAAATAGACCTACCCTATGACCCAGTAGTAGCACTGCTAGGAATTTATCCAAGGGATACAGGAGCACTGATGCATAGGGCCACTTGTACCCCAATGTTCATAGCAGCACTCTCAACAATAGCCAAATTATGGAAAGAGCCTAAATGTCCATCAACTGATGAATGGATAAAGAAATTGTGGTTTATATACACAATGGAATATTACATGGCAATGAGAAAAAATGAAATATGGCCTTTTGTAGCAACGTGGATGGAACTGGAGAGTGTGATGCTAAGTGAAATAAGCCATACAGAGAAAGACAGATACCATATGGTCTCACTCTTATGTGGATCCTGAGAAACTTACCAGGAACCCATGGGGGAGGGGAAGGAAAAAAAAAAAAAAGAGGTTAGAATGGGAGAGAGCCAAAGCATAAGAGACTGTTAAAAACTGAGAACAAACTGAGGGTTGATGGGGGGTGGGAGGGAGGAGAGGGTGGGTGATGGGTATTGAGGAGGGCACCTTTTGGGATGAGCACTGGGTGTTGTATGGAAACCAATTTGTCAATAAATTTCAGAAAAAAAAATAAAAAAAAAAAATAAAAAAGTAACTAAAAAAAAAAAAATACACAAAGAAATAAATGTGAAAATATCATTTTAAATGGTATTCTAAAAAATTACAATAAGCAGTAAAAATGAGGCTCACAGTATTACTATTAGGACTCTCTTGGAGGCCAGTGTAACATTTCTATGATTTCCAAACTTTTCCCAGTGAACATGTATCACTTTATTAAAAACACAACTACATCCTTAAAAAAAGGGAAACAAAAGGGAAAGGGATTTTCTCTTGTGTTCTGATAGTGTTCCTTTCAGCCCCGACTCTCAAGGTAGTAATGACAGTTAATATTCATTGAGTAGTTATATGTCACATATTGTGTAGGGACTTGGCATTTACTGTCTCATTTAATCATGTGGCACTTCCATAAAGGAGGACCTACAACTACTCCCATTTTCTAGATGTTGACAGAGATCTGAAGAGATCTGGTGCACAGCTAGGGTTATATGGTCATTGTTGGTACCAAAATTTGTACAAGAGAAGTTGAATGAAGACCTTTGCCTTGAAAAATACATGTGAACTAGTTGTGTCTATCACCACTATGAACTCACACAGCTTAGTCATCTCCCGTCCTGGTACCCGAAGACAAAGGTCAAAAAGACTGACTTATTAAAAGCTCGTTCCTTACTAACACCAATTCCAGAACCCATGATATATAAAACTCTTCAAGAAACAACTGAGAAAAATCTAGTCATTAAGGAATTATAATATGTCTGAAATATAATGCATTTTTACAGAGCCTGATACAAATAGATAAAATGGAAGGTTTTCCCAACACTGAAGAGTTGGTATTAATACAAAATAATTCAACAGTGGCAACATCAACATGAAAATTCATATCAATTTTAGTTTTAATTTCCTTTAATATATGTTTTATAAACTCAAATAACTACAGAATTTTCCATGTTGCCTTGACTTGTAAATTTGTGACATTTTTGGCATCAGTCATCTTTTTTGAAAAAAGGATAATGTTTTTAATTTACCACAGAGTTTCAAAATGTATTGAAGTTTTAAGGTATGTATTAGCGAAAGAAATTCAGGCAAGAAGCTTCCCTCCCTCAGAACTTTTTCCTCTTTTTAGTTTTCAAGCCAGCACTTTGTCATATTAATGATTTTAGCTCCAAATTATAGTCTGTGGACTTGTCATATTTACCAAGCAATGGCTAACTTCTTTATCCATCTGCACTGCTTCAAGCTGCCTAGATGAAAGAATTAGAAAACATACAGGAAGAGGGGGGACAAAAGAAACTCTAATCTCAGGTAATCTCCAGACAACACAGTGCAAATAATGGACAGTGCTGACTCGGTTAAAAGGAGAGAGCTCATCTTGAGTTCTTCCTACTCTAAAAATAACATGAATTACTTGGGGGAGGGACTGGACAAAGAAACAAGACTAAACTGAGATGCACCAACTCAGAGTTCATCCGGAAATTTTCTCAAGAGGCAACTAATTATTACTGCTAAGCTGCATGCTAATTATCAGCTGTCAATGAAGATATACACAACGGATTTAGTCACTTCCTCTCACGGTCTTTCTTTTTTAACCTGTAAGGGAAATAGTTTTAAAAATCATTGACATCAGTATGTTACAGAAACGGTTCTCTACACTCTGTCAAAATATATTTAAATTCCACACACCCATGTGTAGTAAGAAGGGGGAGGAGGGAGGACACATTTTTCAGTTCTCAAACAAAAACAGATTCCCAAGGGAGGAGTGTTTTCTTCCTTTACTGTCACCTGCAAAGTAGCAACTTCCTGAGACCCAGAAATTTAAACTTGTCATTATTGTCTGAATCAATTATTTTATTCATTGCATGTCTTAAAGTTAATTTAACAATACTGAATTCCATACATAGTAAGCACTGCTAACGAAAATGAAATACAGAAATGAAATAACTATTAGAAATTTTCTTAAACTTCTTAATGGTCCCCAAAGGAAAAGGTTTCTTACAAAATGATGATTTTGACAGTTCCAATCAGTGATAGCTAATGGCTGGTAAGAATGTTGAAACAAAGTGGTAAAGAAATAACCAATTAACTTTTTTAAAAACTTTTTTGAAGTTTATTTATTTTTGAGAGAGACAGGCAGAGAGAGAAACCCAAGCAGACTCCACACTGTCAATGAAGAGCCCAATGGGGAGTTTGAGATCACAAACCATGAAATCGTGACCTGAGCCTAAATCAAGAGTCAGACACTTAACCGACTAAGCCACCCAGGTGCCCCTAGCTGGTTTTTGTTGTTGTTGTTGTTGTTTTTTAAGTGTAAACAAGGGATAGCTCAGTGGTTTGCTAATTCCTCTTTCTAGCAATGGAGCGGCTGGCCTTCATGCATTCTCTGAACTTTTAGATTCTATCTTACAAGGCAAAGGTTCACTACAGGCACTGTGGTGTCCCACGTTTTTAACTATTAACCACTTCCAACAAAAGCAAAAAGAGCTCAAATGCACATATAAATAGCCAGACATTAAAGAGATTTTTATTTCCTTGGTGAAGGAAAACAAAATAGTGTCAGAATTATAAGATTCCTTGTCTTCCTATCTTTTGTAAATTATTTAGTATTAAACATGCTGTTCTAGATTATTGGTGTCAGAACTCTACAAACACAAGGTCACAAAAGGGCAAGGTTACAAAGAATCATTGTCCATGAGCTATACATGTATTTGTATGCATGTATTTACTTATTTTCACTGAAGTTTATTTATTTATTTTGAGAGAGGGAGAGAGAAAGAGAGAGAGAATGCAAGCAGGGCAGGGGCAGAAAGAAGAGACAGAATCTCAAGTAGGCTTAGCACTGATAATGCGGAGCCCCATGTGGGGCTCGAACCCACTAACCATGAGATTGTGACCTGAGCCGAAACCAGGAGTTAGACACTTAACCCAGTGAGCCACCAGGCGCCCCTCCATGTATTTAAATTATTGAACAAAATCATAAAATACAAAGTGCTACTCTCTAAAAGTGAGTAACTAAACAATTTATTTTTGATTGCCTCCTGAATGTTTAATTATGATTACATTTCATGGGAGGCCAAAAGAGCAAGTTCTTGGTGAATTAATTTCCTAAACTGAACCTGTGTGCCAGGGGTACTCTGGACTAGGACCCTAGTAGGTCATTCATTCCACATTCTTTTAAGGATGTTGTAAACTAGGGCATGCTATTCTTTTTTTTTTTTTAATTTTTTTTTTCAACGTTTATTTATTTTTGGGACAGAGAGAGACAGAGCATGAACGGGGGAGGGGCAGAGAGAGAGGGAGACACAGAATCGGAAGCAGGCTCCAGGCTCTGAGCCATCAGCCCAGAGCCTGACGCGGGGCTCGAACTCACGGACCGCAAGATCGTGACCTGGCTGAAGTCGGACGCTTAACCGACTGCGCCACCCAGGCGCCCCTAGGGCATGCTATTCTAAGTGTAACAGGAGGGCCATCAAAGGTTTGAAGAGCAATTATATGATCAGATTTACTTAAAAAATACAAATGGCTTTTAATGTGCATAATGAGCAGAAGGGCGCACAAGTTAGATGAAAGGAGTTTTTTGTTTGTTTGTTTGTTTGTTTTAATCAGCAAGTGAGGAAATGGTAGTAGGAAAGCAAATTACCTTGTAAATGCAGAGACCTGAACAACTATGTGGAAGAAACCTGGGCATCAAATTTTATACAATAAGGTAAAGTATTTTTCAAATGTGTATTTATTTTGAGAGAGAGAAAGAGAAAGCGTGAACAGGGAAGGGGCAGAGAAGGAGAGAGAATCATAAGGAGACTCCACACTGTGAGCGCAGAGCCCAATACAGGGCTTGGTCTCACAAAGTGTGAGATCACGACCTGAGGCGAAATCAAGAGTTGCACAGTCAACCAACTGAGCCATCCAGGCACCCCAAAAAGAATTTTTTTTAATATTTAAGTTATTTAGGACTAGGATAACACCATCACTCAATTTGTTGAAAAATTCACTACATATGGACCTCTAGGCACTATCTGGGGGATTTCAGAGAGATATTAAAGATCAACCTAATTCTGTAAAAATAACACAAGTCAGATTTTGGTATCCCTCATTCTATTTCTCTAAAATAATTTTAGATGTGAGGTTTTCCAAGGTTACGTACTTGATATAATTGGGCCCTTTTATTTTATTTTATTCTATTCTATTTTATTTTTAAGGAAATGCACTTTATAGTTCAAAACCAAAAAGAATGCAGAAGGTTATGATGATAAACTCCCTCCTATCTGGACTTCCTCTTCCTCTGCAGTTCTCAGTCCTTTAACCTCAATGGCTTAACCATGTCTAGTTTCTTGGATATTCTTCCAGAGTTTCTAATACATATACAACAAATAAGGTAGACAGGTCTTTAATACCTTCCCAACTTTGTGCACAAAAAAAAATCATAATATAAACTCTGTTCTTTACTTTTTGTTCACTTAATACACCTTGGAAATTTTTCTGTTCAAAACTTAGAGAGGTTATAGTTGCATGGTATTCTATTTTAGGAATCACCTATTGGCATACATTTGAACTCTTTCAAATTTTTGCTATCGCCTTGACAATATTGTATTATTAAAGTTCAGGATTTTTGCTGATCTGATTGGGGAATTATTATGGGCAAAATAAGGCATCTTTTCACATAGAATACTGTGTCTTTATTTTTATCATTTTTCTCTTTAAGTCCATCCATAGCCTATTCTTCCACAAGATTAAAGGTGCTTTGTCAACATCTGAATTTAAGAACTTTTCAAACTTAAAGTTTTATGTGACATGAAGTTATGGTTAGGAGATGGAGGTTAAACCCTTAAACACACGTGTGCTTCAGCCACATTAGAAATATATTTTTAATGTGTTATGTTTTTGCTTTAGTAAATAGAGTTAATTTTTGACTGGGGTAATTAACCAGTTTGCCAATAACAGTACACACACACACAATGTTATGAATCAGAAGTGGCCAGAGAAAATGCTCAGTCTCCCAGAGGCTGAATTTGCATGTGAACAAACTCCTACACACAAATGTTCAGCTGGGCAGTTATGTACAGACAGGCAATGAGTGGCCTTGCCCACAGTGGAAGTGCTTTAGTCACCATGGTGACAATGGTTTTACAACCAGAGGCCTTGGTGAAATGCCTCCTTTCCTAGGACACTGCTAATGATCCAGACTTTTGGGTCCTCTCATTCATCCTCCCTGCCTTCGGGGCCATGTTTTCCATCTGGCCTCTTCAGATTCCAATTCCCTTAGACTTCTCTGGACTTTTCCTACAGCTCCATTTCTGAAGCTCCCTACTGAATCCATTTTGATTCTCTGGGTTTTAACAATTATTTTTAATCATCCATGATTTTCCAAATCTACTACCCTTCCTTAGACAGATTAACTAGGAGTTCTATTAAGAGCAACAATCTAGTATTTTCTTAGTAACTTAATCACGCCAATGAAATACAGGAAATCTGCTCAATATATAATTTCCCAAGGCCAATGCTGTGAAGGTCAATTTTTATTTATGGCCAAGCTTTTACTGAACAGTAACCAATGAGAAAGGCTCTTTCATATGGAGGAAAAAATGATTCACCCAAAACTGACCTTTAAGCCCTACTCTTAACTCTATAGAGATTTTGGGACACTTGTTTATAAGAAATTCAGAATTCCAAGTAACAAATATTTTAGAAAATATGTGAAATATTCAGTCAAAGCAGAAGCTAAGAAAGCCAAGAATATATGTGAAATACTGTAATGTTTTCTGTATGGTTAGTCACTGAAAATTTATGTTTGGGGTGGGATACATTTCTACAAGTCCTACAAAATGCTCTTGGTTTTCTAAGTGTACTACAGGTCTGATCACCATGAGAACACTTTCTTCGAAAATATTTTCATACAGTCTATGATACTGTCTCCAGCAACAAAGCTTTGATTTCATTCATTCATTCATGTGTTACTTATTTTTTAATGTTAGACATATATAAATGCATTCATTCACAGTAATATTTTAAAAGACAGTTTTTCTGGATTATGCCATTTCACTATGGCTCGGCTCTTGTTTAATATTTAAAACTTACAGCATAATAAAATACAATTGCTCTATAAATTTACATCACATTCTGTCAGAATTAGATTTAAAATAAATGAACAATAGCACTGTGTAATTAATTCCCTCTAACATATATTTAACAATCTTGGCTTCTGAGGCTCAGTCTATATCTGCATCAAAAAAATACATTTTGTAAGATGTTTTCTGAATTTTGGAAGTTGGCTAATACATACACAGTTGTAATTAGCTTAACTAGCTATTAAACTATGAATATATTTCAATATTAACTCAGAAATGTTTTATGTTATAAAATTAATGTGTTTTCTATAATCTGTATGTTTAATTGAATTTAAGTCCTGCTAAGAAGGTAAAAAGGTCTATTTTTTCATGTTGTATTTGATCATTTTAGTGTTAGAGTAATATAACTGATTAATACATAGCATAATTTTTTTCTTTTTTCAGTTTTACTGGGATATAACATTATATTACTTTAAGGTATACAAAATAATGATTTGGTGTACATGTATATTAAGAAGTGATTACCACAGTAAATTAATAGCAATCACTTCACATAATTACAATTTTTTTGTGGTAAGAACTTTTATAATCTACTCTTTTAGCAATTTTCAAATACACAATACATTATTGTTAACTACAGTCACCATGCTGTACATTACATCCTTAGGGTTTATTTATTTTATAACTGGAAGACTGTGCCTTTTGAACATCTTCATCCATTTCCATTACCAAACATTTTTCTATTTTTGTTGAAATTATGTATCTTACTCTAACAACAATTTTTATTGACCTTTGGCCTATCACATAAAATATTTTATCTAATAAATAACCATCACATAACAAAAAACAAACAAATTAAAATCTGAATCGTGTTTTTTACCTGATCATATACTGGTTCAAATATTTGATATCTGAAGTTCTTGAAAGAAACATGACTCTATTTTTAGATCCTATATTGACCCCCAAATCCATACTTGTTTAGCTGGTGTCCACTTGCTATTTTCTCTTAGAGTCTTAACAGTCTTCTCTGACTTAGCAAATGAAGAATAAACTCTTGATTTCCACCTATAAACAAACTCCTCTTCCAGTCTTCCACTCTCAGTAAATGGCACTTTGAGTCTTGTGAAGTACTTGTGATTTGTCCTGATTCTTGTGTCTCTGAATACCACATCATGTATCCTCAATATTTCTACTTCCACTCCATGGAAGAACCTCCTATTTTCTACCCTCCTATGCTTCTACCCTCCCTTAGGTCCCCTCCTACTGTTTACCTTGAAGTAGCCAGTGACTCTCCCAAAATATTAACTTGAATCATGAAGTTCCTTCCTCTGAATGAAACCTGGCAACTGTTTCCCAATATCCTTAGATTAAAATCTTAGTTCAAAGTCTGTCACAACCTTATCTGTCAGGCATACAACTCAGGCCAGATGTGGCTCCCACTTCTCCTTTGCTCAGGGAGCTCCAGGACACAGGCTTTAGAGTTTTTCCCTGACTCTCCCCTCTGCCTGATGTGTGCCTCCTGTCTTCTGTGTAGTTAGCTGGTTCCTCACTCTGTGAAGTCTCCCCCATCTGAGGAGTTTCAAGTTCCCATCCAGGCACTTGGTGTGGCATCACTGTCTTGCAACATAATCCTACACTGTGTAAATGTTACTTGGTTTTGTTTTCTGTTTGTATTTTTCCTTACTTGTGTATCTTTTTCCTTTTCTGACAAGAAACAAGTTGCACCAGAAGAGAGACTTTTTCCATCACGGTCACTATGATGACCCCAGAGCCTAGTCCAGGGCTAGCCACTTGTTTAGTAGGCACTGGATAAAGATGTGTGAGACAAACAGAATCTCTCTGAATCTCAACTTTTCATGTATGAAATGGTGATAACGATAACTAATTAGTAGGGTTGCTGTAAGAATCATATAATTCATAACAGATGGTCAATATATACGGATTTCTTTCTCCTTTCTTTGATGTTGATAAATTATTGGGCATTGAATGAAAATTTCCCCTGAAGAAATAGGACTTTCTTAATTATATTCTGTCAAGTGGACATAGTTGCTCTCTAGGCTTCTTGTATAGGCTTAGAGTGAAATAGGAAATTTTGCAAGTACATGATTACTATGATCAGTGTAAAACAGCTAGTCTGTATTTTAAGTTAAAACCTTGCTTTGCTCCCAATAGTACTTTGGAATAATTTTCTATTCCTCCTTTTAGTCTACATTTACCTCAGCTGGCAAGAGAAAATTTATGTGTTTTTTTTTAATCTGCTTCCTTTCTTCATCATTTATATGCTCAATCTATATTATACAAAACTATCTCTACCCTTGAAATTTAAAGTTTAAGTACCAAAAGAGCAGGTAAATAAATATTCTTTCATCACTTTTGCTATTACTATCAAAACTTGAATTTCTAGGAGTTTTCCAGCATTTAATTAGGTAGTTGTTTTTATTAAGAAGAGAGTTGTCAATTTCTAGACAGGTGCATGTTTGACTTCGTGTTAAAACATCACAGCGAAACAGCCTGCGCATTCTCATTTCCTGACCTCTAATAAAGAGCTTCAGTCTCATCTTTAGAAATAACAGAACTTTCTCTAAAGCCATATAATTTAATACTATAAAACATTCTTTCTAAAAAAAATGACTTCCAGACATACCATCTGACCATCTAACACACTGAACACTCGCACCTTTAAAAATATGTGGTTTGCAGACTCGTATCACCATCAAGTAATGACTACTGTGTATCTCTATTAACATCACATTTCCTCATGGCTTCAATTCTTACAGAATAATAACTGAATTTCAAATCCAAGCAGAATTAAAAGCAATTATATCATCTTTTGGTATCCCATTAATTAAATGGAAATTGAATCTACTCATTCACATTATAAGACAAAGAAAATAACACCAATAATACCGTTGGTAGATATACATCTGGATACAGAAATGAGGCTATGTGTTATCTGCCATCATTTGATAGGTTTGGGAAAGCTACACAACCACTAAAAGCTCATTTGCTCTTAAATTACATGCCTCAATTACTGTAGCTGCTGCCATGTGAACCGGATGCCTCTTAATAGGTAATAGGCCCCCTGGGTAGATGAGTTCTCTTCAGATGTGGCCGAGGAACGTGAAGAGAGGAGACAAACCATTGCTATGTGTACAATTCACTGATGACTTTCTTTCACAAAAACCTGCCTTAGTGACTAAGCTGCTAACAAATTCTTCTTCTGTTTTCCTTTTCTGGCAATCCTCAACAAGCATTGATTCAGTTCCCATAAACCCCTGTTGTTTATAACCTGTCACAAGGCAAACAGTACCTTAAAAGACCACCTGTGTTTTCTCTGAAAACTAGGAAGGGAAGAGAACACACATTCACAGAAAGGCTCTTGTGTGGCAGGTCCTGCATGAAATATCCAATGTATATAACTTCATTTGCCCTTCATAGCACTCCAACAATGGATGCATAATGTTCCTCCTTTTACAGATCAAGAAACAGAAGCTCACAGAAAAACTTAAAACCTCCTAGGGTCATACACCAGTTGAATGTCAATACCTCTGGATTGCTTAGTTTGTTATTTGACCATAAGAGAAGAATTTGCGTAATTACATAGTTTCTTCATAAACAGATTAGTCACAGGTTTTCAGTATGGTAAATCTCTCAGGAATATGTTACAGGTTTTTTCCATATGTCATGTGTGTATCAAGTCATATTTACCCATAGTAAATGGCCATGGACACCTTTGGAGCGGCATTTCTTTTCAACCTGTACCTCAGCCCTTTCTCATAACGTGCCTCATGCATCCTAAAAGCTACTGCACGGCAGTCTGTTTACCCTGCACGATCCAATCAAAACAGAAGAAAATGGGATGCAGAGGACCAGACAATGCAGATATCAGAAATAAATGAAATAAAAACCTATAACCTACTGACTTCAAATAAGAGGAGAAAGTGTTCTTAAAAGCAAAAATCTAAAAAAATAAGCACAGGTATCTGTGATTGGTTCCCAACTCTGCCACTGAATATACCACTTACAGGAGATTTAAATTCCCCATTTGCAGGATGAGAAGAATAGATGAAATCATCACTGAAGTTTGTTCACAAATCCTATCACATCATGAACTAGATCATCTCCAGTTAGGGAAAATATAGATCAGAAGCGTCCAAAAGATCCTCTCTAGAATTTTTAGATTTGTTAGTTTTTACCAACTATGAGAACTGCAGAATTCTAGTTATGTTAATTAGTATTAACATAAAGATAAGAATTAGTGCTAAAGGTGCCATTTTATATCAGCCAAGTTATTGTGTCATAAAGTATACCACTATCAGTATAAAAAGCAACAGTTTTATTGCTAGTGATCAGCCTTCCTGTAATTTTTGATAGGCTTTACATATTAAGGGAAGAATATAAATAAAATATTCTCTAACCTCATCATGGTATAACATATGTATTTAAAAAATGAGAAAATATGTGTAGGTCATGCTACATTAGAACTAGAGACCTGACAATACTTTTATAAATTGTAAGACAATCCCCTAAACCAAAACCTTAGTACTCAGGAAACAACTTGGCAAATGTGAATACCCTTCCACATGCCAAGAACAAGAGAATGCATGATAAGTAAGAAAAACCATGGAAAACCTGGAAGACATTTTTATAGGCAAATTAAAATGTTTTGTAGAACTCACTAGAGAAACTTCAAAGTATAAAATTAGCTATAGACAAGCAATTTATTAGTAGAGCAAGTTGAAAGATTGAAACCTAAATTTTGCCATGAAATTCAAGATCAGGTCCTTATTCCATAGTTTATGATGGGACTGTCAATCATCTCCTTTGAGATTCAACTGAATTTATGAAAATATCATTCCTGCCAGCTGGAGGCAAGAGTAAAATGCAGCTAAAAAGAGTAACATGTAGCTACCCTGTCCCCAGCCCCCGACTTTATCAGAACAGATGCCTGTACCCAGGTAACTGGCCATCCATCATCAAGTCAAATATGATTTTACATGTACTTGGATCCTTCTGGCAAGGTCACTGCCCCTATCGGAGAAAAAAATCCCATATAAAATTGGGAACAGGAGGTCAATTTTCTTTTCCTGCTATGACCAAGAAGAGATAGCCTCTGTCACTGGAAAGAGGCAAATGCATTAACCTTCATGACTAGCAGACAACTTTCATAGTGATAATGCAATTTTTTAGAATGCTTGTGGTTGGTAACTGCTAGGATTTATCACCTTCAGAGCTGTGTGTGTGTTTGAGAGAGAGAGAAAGAGAGAGAGAGAGAGAGAGAGAGAGAGAGAGAGAGAAAGAGAGAGAGAAGACATTTAAAGAATGTTAATGTACTGGGGGTGGCAAGCAGGTAGCATAAAAGTTTTCACTTCAACATTTCCACTCACTTTGCAGCAGGTGAAAAAACAAGAAAAATGGTACCTAATAACAAGAAACAATCATTTGGGCTATAGTTCATATTGCTAAAAATAATGCAAATTAACAGACATGATTCTGAGGTATTTAAAGCTATCAAGTCCCAGCCTGCTTTTGTAGAACTTCTCAATGCCAGACCCCCTACAGCCTCCTGATGTCCTATATGAGGAATAAAAACATATATTACTGTACCTAACTTATTACACACTTTTAAATTTGCTAAAATGTTTAGAGGAACAACATTCAAGAACATGGAAAAATGAACGAAATGACTGGTGACATAATTTTCTTTGGCAAAGGCAAGATTACTAACAGAGGCTATAATTCCTACAAAGTCAATTACTTTATTAAAAATTCTATAGTCACCTCATTCATGTCTTTAATGGTCACTGATAAAGCACAGTATATATGACATCTTATAAGGTATTTATGATAAATTATCTAGAATAAATTAAAATTTTGGAAGGCAAGTAATTTGGGTAAATAAAGTTTTTTTAGTGTATCAGTGGCAAATTACTGTGGTCAAAATAAATGACTTTTAACATAACTGACTACCCTACTTCTGTGACCAATAAGACACCATATTTGAGGGGGAAAAAAGACACCATATTGGGAACCAAAAAGACAAAAATTATTATTTTTTTTGATTAGGTAATGGTGAGTCCTCTGAACTTACTATGAACAGAAGCTTAATGTTTTCCAGAGGGACTAACCTAATAAGCAAGACTGCCTCTGTGGTATAATTTAAAGACAGGTAATGTAGAGAGGCCTCTGAGTCCAATTATTTAATCCCCCTCCTGGTTTCTCCAGTTATTAACATTTTACAACTTTGATATTTCTGGCTTTCAAAAGACCCTATTAAAATTTTGGGACCTCTGGGAGGGATTATACCTTAAATCTTTATCAACTAATAACTTGGCCTTGTCTGAATACTTGAACTGGGTCTCCTGCAAATATAGCATTTGATGAGCCTAGAGGAGGGGTGTTTGTCAAGGGGAAAAAAAGGATAATATTAAGTTAGGAATGTGTGGGGGCTTTGGGGGCACGTGGAGGTTGACACCAATACAGTGTTCATGATGTTGCCCGAACAGGCCAGGTTTCAGGTCCTGGCACACAGCTTTGCTATGTTGCCAAAATAGGGAGTCTAGAGCCAACTAAATTGTTCACTTTTGGCCTTGTTTTCTGGAGGCAATCAGACACTCTCCATGACACATGAGGGTATGTCTGAACGATGTCACAAAAGTTGATGTAATCTGGCCAAGAATTTACTTTGGCACCCATCAACCTGACAGAAAAAAAACATTTTCATGGTAAATTCAGGGCTCAGTAAGGGAGATTTTCTTCATGCCAATTTGAATCTGTTTTTTCCTAGAACTTTGGTTGCATGTTGAAATCTCCTGGAAGCTCTAAAAAAGGCTGAAACCTGTTTCCCTCGCCAAGACATGTGGGTATATTTGGTCTGCAACTAGTATTTGTTTTTAAATATCCCCAGGTAATTTTAATATGACAGAAAAACAGAGAACCTCTGCTGTAGAATGATTCTGGTGAAGCTCAGCTATTAGACAAGATTCAACAACTATATGCACATGATCACAGGTGTGCAACTTATGGATCAGTTACAAAGAATTGCCAGAATACCAAATTTACCAAAATGTTCCAGTAATCATCCAATCCTGAGTGAACAAAAGCAGGAAAATCAACTGATCACTGCTTGACATTACAGACAGACCAACAAGAGATGAGAAAAAAATCTTAGTTGACAATTCTATAGACATGATGTGGCTGCTCCAAGGTGTTTATGAACGTATTCCACAATGTGATTAATCAACACTTAGTAGAACGTCCTTCATCTGCCCCAGAAGACACCTCTGAGGTGATGAATCTGTTTGGTACAATGTTCAAGAAGCTAATTATATTTAAGATATCACACATCTTGCATGATGGCTAACTCTTGAATATTTGAACTGTTAATAAAGTTTATTTTTAAAAGATGGCGCTTCAGCATTCTGATTAATGGCAAAAGAATAAACTCAAAACGAAATGTCTGTGTTGAGTTCTGAGAGTTTGATTTTGAGCAGCTTTCAACACTCCAGATTTCTTAATAAATTCTGTTTCCTGTCATCTGCAGGTTTTTAAGGAATTGAGGTAAAAAAAAAAAAAAAGCTGGTTAGTCTAAAAAATGGTAGGCCACATCTAACTCATACACTGCAAAACTGTGGTGGAACAATGTACACAGTGCTTACCGATATTGGAAGTGAATCGTTTCTTTGGGTCAGGCTTAAATGTGTTTATTAAATAGAGAAATAAAACAGACATTTTAGGACACCAACAAACAGAGACTTGTCAAAGGGTTCTAATGTCAAGAATACGAAAACAACGTTCATGATTATTCCGAATGATTGCACTCCTTTGCTCGATAAATGAGCATCCTGTAAAGGTCTGAGCAGATCTAGTCCCTACCTACCAGCAGCTGGAATGCTTCTAAGCGGGAAAGAATTTGGACAAATGAGATCTCCATTCATCCAATGAGGTTAGAGTCAAGGGGAACGTCCCTCTCTCTTCTCTAATAGCAACAATTAAAATAGCAAGAAATCATTGTATGTTCTAGTTGCTGCAGTATATGAAAAGTATTTTCTGAGAAAAGAGCATACAATGTCATTGTTGCCTCTGTACAGGAGAGAAAGATCACAATTTGCTGATGTTATTTGTTTATCCCCTCAAAAATAGAAAAAAAAATTGATTAGAAGGTGAACAGTACAAACTGTTTAGGCCCATAAAGGTAAACTCCAGAAATATCCTAGGGCTGACATTTTCATTCATTTGATTCCCATGGTTAATTTAACTGAAGCGGTCATCCAAGTGGCTGCTCTCCCAAGTCTGTCCTGGTACTTACTGTTCCTTTAAAATTGTGTGCTTGAGGAAAGCAAACACCCTTGCCAGACAAAAAAAAAAAAAAAAAAAAAAAAGAAAGAAAGAAAAAGAAAAAGAAGAAGAGTCTTTGCAGAGGGAGATACCATTAGCAGATAGGCTGGCAAGTCCAAAGAAACTGTGTACACTGTTAAATTACTTATAGCAGAAACTTTTGTTCTGTTTTCATTTCTAGGGCCTCCCAAATCACAGAACTCTTGAAATACAAGCTGTGGATCAGCTGTATTCATTTTATTGTGTCCATAGACATTGGATAAAACAAGGTAGAGGGATGGGCATTATATGTTATTCTGATGTTCTGTGACTCCCAAAAGAAGGAAACAGGGGGGGAATTTAATTAATTGTATTTTAGAGACAGTTGTAGTTAATATTAATTTTGAGCTTAACAAATAGAAACACAATATATGCCAGATTTCCTTATAAGTGCAAACTATTTTGCAATTACAAAAACTAGTCTTAAGAAATAGTATCTGAAATTAGTAATTTATCATCTGAGGTCTGAAACTACAAGGGAGTGTGCTGAAAAGGAACCGGAGCCATAACAAAAGCAATTATGTGAAATTAGGTAAATAAGTGTGTTATAAATATCCTAGCATGTGCTGCCTCTGTACTTTGAATATGACAACATAAATTGTACCTGCTTTTTAATTTTGGCTTAACACAGAAATAAAAATAGTAGGATATATTAATACTACAATTTTAAAAACTTTATTTAATAATCTATAAAACCAAAAATGCTCTGAAAATCAAAGCTTCGCCACGAATGCAACGCATTTTTCTCAGTGCCTCACTAAAGCCAGAATACAGGCTAAACTTACTTGTATTCTTCAAAATGCATTTATACTTTTAAAATATCAAAGGAAGGGTACACATCAATTATAAAAGTCTCTGTCTGCGTATTTGTTTTAATGAACTGCCATTCATATTTGGTTGTTCTGGTTCTTTGTTTTTGGAGTTGTTAAGCCCCATGCTCACTCATTTCCAATTAGCTTGGTGTGTCCTCCCCGGTAATAGGTGGCTACTACATCACAGCTTTCTAGTTTTCAGACTCAATTAAAAAAGTGATAGTGAGTCTTGGCTCAAAATCAAGGCTGTGACCCCTGCACCCATCACATCTCCTTTAATCTCCAACAGTGCTGTTCCCTGACAAATTCCCTGGACAGCATAATTACCCCTTCCCATAACACTTCCAAATGCTCAGCTCAAAGTTCCCAGGGGAATCAGCACAGAGGTGCCATGAAACCTTTTAGATTAGAAGCAAAAAGTACACATTTTTCTCAAAACAAATTATTACAATGATTGTCTAGTGTTGATCGCATAAATGTTAAAATTTTATAAATCTAATTACACCATTGATAGTTAAGGTTAACTTGCTACAAAGTGGAAAGTCTATGAGACCATATTTAGGTTATCTTTTACCATTAAAAGAAAGGTACTTGTGGGTCTCCTTTAAAAAATGCACCTATGTATATATATCTTCATATTATAAGAGAAACCATTTGGCTGGGTGACTTCAGCACGTACATTTAGGAAAACAGTAACAACACTGTGTTCTTAGAACTCAGAAAACTAGGTTTTCAAGTGTCATTAACCAATTATATATGTTTCAAATAAATGCCACACTATTTGATCAAGCTGTCAAAATCTCTTTAACGTTTTTGGTATAAATGTACCAAAGGTACAAATTCAAGATCTAACAAGCTTCCAGTAGATCTCTATAATTTGTTTTTCCTAAAGACTTTTTTTGTTTTCTTAAAAATGACAGAAAATAAAAACTTTATTTATTCTCCAATATGACTGCATGCTAAACTTGACATTAAATATACATTTTATAAACTTTACTGGCTGATGGAATACCATGGTTAATGCGCAATCTAGGGTCTATTTCTCTCTTTAATTGGAAACTACTCAGCAGCATAGTGTAACATTCCTATTCTTAATCTAAGGAGGAAGAGAGACTAATGAAGTCAAGTTAGATTTTCACTGTCATTATTAACTAGACATTCGGTAACAAATTCTGAATAAATAGAAATAGGCTGCTTTCACCTGCATTTGTCAAGATAGTTTTTAAAAGAATCAGGAGACTTAGTAAGAGGGACAGGGAATAGGGGAATACCTGCATCCTAATTAGGTAATTATTAGTATCATATTTACTTAGATGCTTCACCTGCCTACAGGCATACTCTTCTTTCCTATAGGTGTATATACGTGGTAAGTAATAAAATGAAAAAATTATTTTTCCCACGCATGATTCTCTCCTCCCCCTTGAAACAGCAACCACCTTCAGCAGCAGAAGCTTGACTAATTGAAGTGTGCTTTGTCCTTGCCAGGGCAAATAAGAGATTAAATTTAAACAAAGCAGGGGCCTTGGTCAGATGGGAGATGGGGAAACAATCAGTCCACCGGGGGCGTCCCCCACCCAAGGCCTCATCTCCTTTTCCTTCTAGCCACTCCAGGCAGGGGGCAGAGGCCTCCTGGCAACCTCCTGCCCTGCAGGTGTTTTACTTTGTGCAGAGCTTTTGAAACTCAAGAAAGGACTTTTTTATGAAAAGTAGAAATGTCTTCAATTCCTATTAAATGTTGTTACAAAGTACTTGGAGTCTTAAGCATGAATTGTTCTTTTATATTAAAGGTGATCTGATTTCTCAGCACAAATTATCAAGAAAACTAGCAGAAAATGACACTGATTTCTTTAACGTACTGTTTCCTTGTCAAGAAAGCACTGCTTGGAAGAGGGGAGAGTGTGAGATATTCCTCATGTGCATCACCTTCCCATCACAAAATACTGAAAAAGTCCAAGATGTACCTGTACTATGACTGTTTGTCCATCTCCTTAATCCTCAGAGTGTACTATGGAAATAATTATTACCAGGGATCTTTGATGAGAGACTGCTCACCTAGAAATGGTAGGACTTACAGAATGTAAGTAAAAATTGGATTTTATCTTTTTCACAAATACTGAGGTGTTTTTTTTTTTTAACATTTATTTATTTTTGAGACAGAGAGAGCATGAACAGGGGAGGGTCAGAGAAAGAGGGAGACACAGAATCTGAAACAGGCTCCAGGCTCTGAGCTGTCAGCACAGAGCCCGACGCGGGGCTCGAACCCACAGACCGTGAGATCATGACCTGAGCAGAAGTCGGACGCTTAACCAACTGAGCCACCCAGGCACCCCCACAAATACTGAGATTTTACATGAAACAACAAGCTGTCATTATGTTGATGTTTTTATATAACATATCACAATCAACTATCAATTTTCTTCCCTGGAAAGTTAGTTTTACTCACTAATTAAGTATTCTTAGGCACAATACTGATTGCCATGTATAGTAAAGTATAAAATAGTCATGAAGTCATGGCTTCACAGGTACCCTCCTCTAAATGAAATGTTTTTTCTATTCTTTTTTTAATTTAAATATTTGAGGGGGGGAGACAGAGAGAGAGAGAGAGATAGAGAGAGAGAGAGAGAGAGAGAGAGAGAGGCAGAAAGAGCGGGAGAGAGAGAATCCCAACCAGACTCAGTGCTGTCAGCACAGAGCCCTACATGGGACTTGATCCCATGAACCACAAGATCATGACCTCAGCCTAAGTCAAGAGTTGGAGCCAACTGAGCCTCCCAGACACCCCTATTTTCTATTTTAAAGAGGAAATGTTTTCTTTCCAAATAGCCATTTAGACAGTTACATTAATTTTTAAGCATTGTTTGACAGATATACAAAAATCATGTAAAGATATTTTGGTCTACTTTTTTCAACACTGATTTTACTTACAAAAAAAATTCATGGTAAGGCTTATTTAAGGAAAAAATATACAGTAAAACTGTGATTTGCAAGCATAATTCATTATGGAAACATGCTTGTAATCCAAAGCACTTGTATAACAAAGCGAATTTCAAGAACCATTAGCTCAGTTTGATCTGTGACTTTCGGCATCACACATTACTCATGTTGCAAGACATTGCTTCTTTATCAAGTTAAAATTTATTAGAAATGTTTGCTCATCTTGAGGAGCACTCGCAGAACAAGTTATTCACAATCCAAGGTTTTACCATAATTCCATTATAAATAAAGATAATGCAAATCTGAAATCTTTTAGAATGCAAACAATACTCAGAAAATCTTAACGTGAAAGGGCACCTGGGTGGCTCAGTCAGTTAAGTGTCTGACTTCAGCTCGGGTCATGATCTTGCAGTTTGTGTGTTCGAGCCCTGCGCTGGACTCTTTACTGACAGCTCAGAGCCTGGAGATTGCTTTGGAGTCTGTGTCTGCCTCTCTCTCTGTCCCTCCCCTACTTGTGCTCTGTCTCTCTCTGTCCCTCAAAAATAAATAAAATCATCAAAAAAAATTTTTTTTAATATATAAAAAATAAAATCTTAACATGAAAATTATTTTCTATTACTTGATTCTGACACTGCTAAGAGATAATACTTGCTTGGATACCTAAATAGAATAAGTCAGCATTATGTCAACTCAATAATTACAAATAAATGTATATAAATGCTTATAACAGAATACATTTATAATCATCATTAAAGCCAATGTATTCTGATGTTTTCACAGCACCTAATTTTAATAGTTAACATGAGTGGACACAACATGGTGTGTTTTAGTAGTAGGGAATTAAGAGTTTCTTCACCTGCTACGTTGTTTTGAACTGTACCAGACATGCTTCAGAGAGTTTGGTTCTTAACAGTGCCTTCCAGTGAAACTACAGTAATAAATTTTAGTGAAAGTAAGGATGAACAATCAATCAAAGACATCATATATGCCTGTCAGGAGTATATATAGCATATAGTATATATAAAGAGAAGTTGCTACTATGAGAATCCTATATCCATTCAATACAATGTTTTGCTTCTTGAAATACAATTTTAAACTCAATGTACTCTTGTGACCATCAAAATGAAAGAACCGCCACACATCTTTAGAGTTCCTGTGGCACATCGACCCTATTCCTTTCAGGGTCTACAAGCACATGCATTGAAGTTACACATCTGCCTTGACAAGGAAAGACTTCAGCCATGGCCTTGATGCTCCAAATCATGTGTTTTTGCAGCTGCCTTATGCTAGACAGAGCATGAAAGACTGCTCCATGGCCTTTCCACACTCTATTCTGTAAATAACAAGCTGGCTTTGTAGAGGCAGAGGAAGAGTAAGCGATGAAGCACTGATACTTGCAGAGCTCATTCTAAATACATGGACAACTTCGCAAGTTTTATTTATCCAAAAGTTTAGGGAAAGAAAAACTATTCCTATTTTGGAATTTAATTGCATTTATATTACTGGAAATGCTGCTTTTGCTAAACTCCAAGCTCACATAGGGAAAAACATATTAAATAATCATTAAGAATTTGCAATGCACTGTCTACTAGCTTCCTCATTATCACCCACTCTCTTCTAAGGAGAGAGATTATTTTTCCTGAATATCTATTCCATTACCATATCATGAAGAATGTCATGAGGATTAGGGAGAAAAACAGCAGAAGCCTGAAGAAGCAAAATTACCATTAAACACATGAGAGGAAAAAGGAAAGTAGGGGATGAGGAAAAGAGAACATGTAAGCAAAAATACCTTTTGTTCAGGTGCTAGCAAGATACTCCATATACTTAACATGTAATGGAAAATGAGATTTTTTAGCTTCCAACCACTACTGGGATCTGAAGCAAGAGCCATTTGAAAGAGAAGGGACAAAGGTAAAATTTTAGGGGTATCTGAGGTAAATAAGGACGTGTTTATACAGGCATAGTAAATGAGGACCATGATGAAGAAGAGTGGTTTGGGGATCCTGAGTGAGAAAAGTAATTAGTAGAGTTAATTCCATTGGGAGCTTGAAAATCCCAAAGCCACTGTTTGCCTTAGAAGTACATAAATGTGTGAGGGGTGTAAGAAGTGGACAGAAAGAATCTACAGAAGGAATAGAAATGTGAACAAGTGTGCGAAATGGCCTTGGTTTTTCTCATGAAAGGAAAAAAAAAATAGGACATCTTTTGAGGTGGAGATGGAGTTGTAATTGGTACATAAGAATTATAGTCTCAATTTGAAGGTATTTATGGGAACACGCACAGAATGGACCAGATACGTGAGGAAAATTGTCTGGAGAACACTACAAGGATTCGGCTGAAGTTGAACGTGCATTAACAAGTTTGTGTTTTGCCAAATATGTTCATTTGTCCACAAATAAGAGACAGCAGATGAGTGGAACACTTAATAAACCATAGGTAAAGAAAGGAAAAGGTACAAGAAAATCTACAATGATGGTAATGCCAGTGGGTGAAACTGGAGTCTGGAAAAAGTTAAGAGAACATATAACTAGGAAAGAGGCTCACAGACTGGAAAAGCTGTGTAAAAATCAACTCTGGTTTCACCCTGAGTTTAAGCCTAAGCTTCTCTCAAGTATATCATTCTCACTCCCACATGTGCCAGACACAATCTGCACATCCACCCCACAGAGATATTTCTTCATTGCCATTTTATCGAAGAAAAAAACAAGGCACAGAGAGGTTAAATAACTTGCTTAAGATCACAAATCTTGAGGTTCAGAACTAAGACATGAGGTAGGTTGCTTGGTCTGTCCAATCCTCCTAGGCACCGCATTTGCCTCTCTCTCCCCAAACTTGCCACATAGTAGGTGCTCAATAAACATGTGAAGGATGAACAAACATATAAGGTATAGTTGAAGAAGGCTTATAATAAAAGCAATCCTGGTATTCATTTGTCATTGGCACTGCTAAGATATGATCTTTCTTCAGGCAATTTTCTGATCTCTCATGGTAGAATAAGACCCAAACTGTTCTGATCTGGACAGCCTGCATTCATTTAAATATTTACTGAGTGCCATTCACAATTCTCCTTTCAAGTTCTGCCTAGGAGGGTAGAGTTAGTGAATTACATTCATTAGGGGACTGGGGAATCTCAGGAACGGGCTAGCCAGACAGCTGCTGCCGTCTCAGTTACCCAGCCCCTTCGACAACAAAAGGACCTTGGAGAGAAGGGTTTGGCAACAGCATCAATGTTAGCTTTCTCCCTTATCCTCTTTTTTATCAACACCTCCCACCCCTACCATCCCTACAGCTCTACCAGTGGGGAATGGGGCTAACAGCGAATGTGGGCTCAGTGGAAGGAAGGCTGGTGAGGAGCAATGAGAACATGCTCAACACCAGCCATGGGGGGCCAAAGCCTCCTAAGGAATGAAATCCACCTCTCTCATCAGCACCAGAATGTTAACCTCTCTTTCATTTAAGAAAAACATGCAAATATAGCACTTCCAATTCAAATACTGTTTGGAGGACAGACAGGATGGAAGTTACCATTTAAAGACATAGCCACTCTGAGAGAATTTTTAGCCAAACTCAGCCTTGCTGATCACAGCAAATTGGCAAGTTCAAATTCTTTGTAACTGGCCTGTTATAAACACCCGCCCCAGAGAATAAGGTGGAACGCTGCCAGGTCTTGCTGGCCGACTCCCAAGAGCAACCTGCCTTTGCTCTGTTTGGGGCTCTTTGAGTACGGGACATTAGGTTGTAGGGTGAGTAAGATGTCAGCCACATGGCTAACTCCCACTTCTGCAGTCTGCCTGTAAATAGAATATTTTCATTGCAGTTAATAGATGCTTTGGTCCTGTTCTGGGAAGCACCTGGACTTTTTAAGATTTTTTTAAGATCCTGCATAGAGATGCACAAAATGCCAGTGGAAATTTTATAGGGACTTATGTAGCAGTTCATGCCAAGGCACATTTTGTTTTCAAATCACAGTCCCTCCCCGTAGTGTCTTAGAGACCAGCCTCTGCCAGGATGTGGGTTCTGACTTTCTCAACAGAAAAAAAAAAAAAAAAAAACCTTTACCAAGACAAATAGGCAACATTTAGGTCTAGCTGGAGAGGTCTGAGAGCAAATTTAGGCACCAATGTATTCCAATCTTGTACAATCTATAACAATGAATATATGAAAATTACTTAGTCGCTAAGCAACTGAATTATTTCTCATCAGTTAGGAAAAAGATGGTGCTAAGAGTAAAACGATTCTTTCTGGAATTTTGCTTTAAGTTGTATCTTTCCCTTAAGAAAATAAAACGTGTCTAAAATGAGTACAGATATGCAGCATTGTATTAGTCTAGCTGTTACAACAAAATACCACAGACTGGGTAGCTTACACAACAGAAACTTCTTTCTCACAGTTCTGGAGGATGGGAGTACAAAATCAAAGTGTTAGAGAATTCGGTTCCTGATGATGACAGCTCTCTTTCTGGCTTGCAGATGGCTACCTTCCTGATCCATATTCAAGTGATAGAGAACAGAATAAAGGAGCCCTTGGGTATGTCTTGTAAGGACACCGATGACCTTTATGATCTCATTTAACCTTAATTACTTTCTTACTCCACATACAATGACATTAAGGGTTAGGGTTTCAACATACAAATTTTGGGGGGACAGAATTCGGTCTATGGCAGATATCTTAACCAAAACTTAATCATTTGTTATCTAATTAATGCCACGAAGTCACTCAGAGAAGAGATTAAGAATTCACCAGATGCATTCTATGAAGGTGTTCTAAAGATGTTTATACAGGAGCACTACACAGAAATGTCATACAAATGTATCAGACAGGAGCATTATGGTTAATTTGTGAGAAATTAGAAATCAGCTTTCTCTTAAATTCTACCTTAAGCAAAAACTTTAGCCAAAGATAATTTTTAGTGCCTCATCTAGAACCCCTCAAATAATTTTGTTTTCCATTTTTTGTTTCTTTTTGTGTGCTTCTTTAAGTCGGTGGGTTTTTATTTCTAACATCCTGTATTCGCAGCTGCTTTTAGATCACTGCCCTCAGCTACTGGAACTCTTCTGCCAAGAAGTGCCTGCCAATTTATTTATTCAGCCATCCACTGACCAATTATGTGACAGTTGCAACAATATAAAAACCTTTGTTTCAGTCAGGGCACCTCAAGGGGTTAATTTGCAACCTAAAGTCCCCCTATGAGATCAAGTTCAAGCTATTCTTGTCTTTCCCCTAATTCTTTGTCTTGAGCCCCACTCCAGGACCCTTACAAACTTCCCCTGGGAGCACTACTTAAATAAATCATTTGCACACCAATACTCTTTTTTATTTTTAAATATTTTTGAGAGAGAGAGAGAGAGCATACCCACTTGAGAGCTGCGGAGGGGCAGAGAGAGAGGGAGACAGAGAATCTGAAGCAGGCTCTCCACTGAGAGCTGAGGGCCTGATGCAGGGCTCAAACTCACCAGCTGTGAGATCATGACCGGATCCAAAGTCAGATACTTAACTGAATAAGCCAGCCAGGTGCCCCTCACACCAATACACATCTTAGGATCTTCCATGGAATGCAATGTAAGACAGCACTTGAGATAACATCTATGACATTATCAAGAGATACGATGGCATAGAGGAGATATGTTAAGCATTACTGTCTTTTAATATAACATCCTTCTAGTGGTCTTTCTGTTACTAATTCAAATTTAATCTGTCATTCGTTGGTTCACTGTCTCATCTAGAACTTTTATCCCCTTATGCCGTGTCCACCTCCTTGAGACAATTAGCTTCACCTGATTTCTCACCTTTTTCCTAACACTCCTGTTATCCTTAATGAACCACAGAGACAAGTTTCAAGATTGACAGAAATACAGTCAGGAAGGCAAAGAAAAACAAAAATCATGTTCAGTCAACAACTCAAGCGACTTGAATGGCACAGGGTAACAAAAAAACACTAGCATAGAGAGTAGGTGAATCCAAGGAAACACACAGGAGGTTGGCAGACGGCAGTGGCAAAAGAGCTAGTGGGATGTGCCAGAGGAAATGAGCCTCAACGATACCTGTTCAGTGCTGCACACACTATGCACTCAGTTAGTGGTGGTTCTGTCTTTTCTTTATAATTCATGGTATTAGGTACTAAGAAGGCTAACTGCCATCTAATTAACCTCAACTTTTCGTGAGTTAGAAACTCAACAGTTTCGGCTTGTGATTTTCACAGAGAAGAGTGAGTCCAAGAGAAAAAGAGCTTTTGGTTAAGTCAAGAAGGAGAGAGATTATTCAGGAAAGATGCTAGAAAGTGGAGGTGGGATGGAATCAGAGGGTAGTGTTTAATCCATATCAATAGACAAATTTTACTCCAAGTGCTTCCACCTCACCAATCCATGTAAGTTTCATTTAAGAAAATAATCAAACATCTCTGCCCCGTCAAATTTACTAACTTTCCTGTTATTATCTTTTTTCTCTCTCAGTGGCATTTTCCCTCGTAGCCATTCTGCCATCTTGAACTCCATCTGTCCCTGGTTTTCCCGATACTTCCTGTTTGTTTTTTTCTCACTCTGGACCATCACTCTGTCTCCTTAATCTTAAGAAGGATTCCTCAGCTTTTCTTAACCATGGATATTATTCAGACATTTGCCAGTGTATAAATTTTTTTCTGGTGTTCCTACATTACATCTATGATTTCATATGAATTTTACCAAATTATAAGGAATATTGATGTGTTTTTCTTTTTTAAGACTAAATACGCCATTATTAGGGCAAGATCATGCCTTGTCTTTGCAATTCCATCACCTGAGACCTAGATGATAACTAATAACTGACTTTTAAATGAATAAAAAACAGACAATAAAAAAATTTTACACTCTTCTTTGGGAAAACACTTTAAAATCTCATTTAAAAATTCCATAAAAGAGGAAACTTATATTTGCCTAATCTGGAGTGAACTCTGAAACCATTTATTTCTGTATTAACTAAAACTAAGACTTCATAAACTATAACTGTCTAAGCAGAAATTACATTTTTTACTTGTACTTGGTCAAGTGTGCGTTATAAAACTTGCAAGGATAGCTCTCCCCTCCCCTCAACAGAGAAGTCATATCGGTAGAGAAATTTACAACATCCTGAATGCATTAGTATTCTATGCATCTACCTGAAGTACCTTAGTGGACACGAGGTTCTCAAATCTTCTGCATCAGAATAAAATCAAAGGGCCAAACCATCTCTAGGAAACCTGGACCCAATGTTCTCAAGCAAAGACACTTCTGATATCTCTTTGAGTACTTCATCAAAAGAAAAAGAAATTCCAAGTTGTTTCATTACTCACTAAGTTAGCACTTCCGGGAATGCAGAGAACACAATCTGGGCAGGGGCCAGGCCACATTCCTAGAAGCAGGTGGTGTGTTTTATCAATTTATTCAGTCACTGTACATAGCACAGAACTGTGGGTTCTTGAGCTAATACTGTCACTTTTTAAAAGCTTGTCTTTGCACAAAGTGATACATAATAGGAATATGCTTTCTCTCTTCCTGGTCTTCTTCTTAATCATCAGATTTAATATTCTATGGGGTTTTTTTTCCCCTTAGTTTTCTATATGTGTATCACAAATTCAACCCCAAGCTCTGCAGCAGTTGTCTAAATACCTTCTCGAAACTCCAGATGCATTTGGCAGTCCGTCAGCGTCACTGCCCTGGGGAACTCTCTCGGAGCCTCGGCCCAGCAGCAGAGTGGACTGGCTGCACTGTTGGGGCACACTCTCATTATAAAATGATCCATCACTTTTATCCTAGTGATTCATTTTGCTCTTTCCTCACCTGAATCCCTTCGTCCTGGATCTCTCTATTGTTTTGCTCTCTTGTTTTGGCAGACACACCCTCCGACAGTTTCCTAATACTGCATCAAGGTTAACTGAGGACTTGCATGTCTGAAATGTATTCATTCAGCCCCCTAGGTTAATTGATATTTTGGCTAGAGAATTCTACATTGGAAATCATTTCTCTTTGAAATATGAAAGCATTTTTCTGTTGCCTCCTGGCTTTTAGAACTCAATCTATGAACAAAGCATTCTAATCCCTGTAAAGTGCATAACTTACTTATCTTCTCTGGAACTTCACAGAGCCTCCTACTATTCTCCATGTTCTAAAATGTTATAACCTGCTTTGGTATGAATTTGTTTTCATCCATTGTAATGGACTCTCTCAATCTGGAAATAAATTTAAGTACTAAGAAATTTTCTTCAATGACTTTATTGATGACTTCTCTCACATATTCCCTATTTTCTCTATATTCAACGCTTTATTTTTTGAACTTCTGAGTTGGTCCCAAATTTTCTTATTTTATCTTTTTTATATCCTTTTTTTTTCTCTACTTCTGGGATATTAGCACAAATTTAACTTCCAAAACTTCTCTTGTGATTTTTATTCCTCTTAAATTCATGGAGCTGTTTTATTTTCTGCTTTTTTTAAAAAACAGCACCTAGTTGGAGGTGCCTGGCTAGCTTAGTCAGTAGAGCATAAAACTCTTGATCCTGGAGTCGTGGGTTCAAGTTCCACATTGGGTGCAGAGCTTACTTAAAAAAAATGCACCCGATCTTGTTTCATGGATGTAAAAATTATTATGAAGATCTTTTCTTTCTTCAACCATAGTTTTTTCTCTCTTCAGGTTCTTTTATTTTACTGGTCTCTACTTTTTATTTTATAAGCTTTCCTCAGCTGCCTAGTGCTGTCGCATTGAATGCTCATATTTAAGACAGAGTTTAAGAATGGAAGCTCTAAGACATGAGTAGGCTTTGCCACTTGAGACCTTTGCTCTAGAGAGGGTTGGAAGACTCTTTGAGGAAGTCAGGCATCAGTTGTTTCTTAGATTGGTCATATTCCTCTATGAATATTTTAACTGTGTCCTCAGAGGGAAGCCAGCATTTTAAGGCCATAAGAGAAAAGGACAGGCAGTTTTCAATCAGTAATGTGATGGAGCTGATATGAACCTGATCACAAGAAATGAGTGTGTACATATTTTTCCAGTTTTCAATTCAGGGACATCAAGTTAAAAGCTTGAAAATGGGGTTAGTGGTGCTATCTACACCAGGGAAATCAGCTACAAAACAAGGTAGAGAACTAGCTGTTAAACATACATGTGCACACTGCTGGTGTCAACATTTGTTATGTACGTATGTATTTATCCTTCTGCAGTTTCAAGTTTTTATTTAAATTCCAGTGGTTCAACATTCAGTGTATTTTACGTTTCAGGCGTAGACTTTAGTGATTCATCACTTTATATACAACACCCGGTGCTCATCACAACTGCCCTCCTTAATACCCATCACCCATTCAACCTATCTCCACGCCCCCTCACTTACAGCAACACTCAGATTGTTTTCTATGGTTAAAAGTCTGTTTTATAGTTTGTCTCTTTTTTCCCCTCTATGTTCATTTGTTTTGCAAGAGTGAAATCCTATGGTATTTGTCTTTCTCTGACTTACTTCGCTTAGCATAAAAGGCTCTAGACTTTTGTGGGTATACATCTGTATATAGATCACACATGTATCACACACACACACACACACATACCCCTCACAACTTCTTTATCCAACTTCTTTATCACACATATATATCACAACTTTTTTAACCCATTCATCAATTGATAGACATTTGGGCTCTTTCCCATAATTCGGCTGTTGTCGATAGTGCTGCTATAAACATTGGGGTGCATGTGGCCCTTCGAATCAGTTGTTTTTTATCCTTTGGGTAAATACCTAATAGTGCAATTGCTGGGTCATAGGGTAGTTCTATTTTTAACTTTTTGGAGCACCTCCATACTGTTTTCCAGAATGGCTACAGGAGTTTGCATTCCCACCAACAGTGTTAGAGGGTTCCCCTTTCTCTGCATCCTCACTAAAACCTGTTGTTTCTTGTGTTGTTGATTTTAGTCATTCTGATGGATGTGAGGTGGTACGTCATTGTAGTTTTGATTTCAATTTCCCTGACGATGAGTGACGCTGACCACCTTTTCATGTGTTGTTAGCCATCCAGATGTCTTCTCTGGAGAAATGTCTGTTCATGTCTTCTGCCCATTTTTTAAACTGGATTGTTTCTGGGCTGTGGAACTTGGTAAGTTCTTTATAAATTTTGGATACTAACCCTCTGTCAGAATGAGAGTCAATATTTGTCATTTAGTCTTTCACCTGGTTCCACTATTTGCAGTCTAGTTCTTCCAGTGCAGAGATGATCTGTTTTACCAGTCCAAAGGAAAAACCTCCCATCTTTGCAGAGATGTGCGAGAAGTAGTAGCATAGTCTTGCTGGATGAGGTAGATGGTCTAGGGGTTATGAACAGTCTATTATTAAACAGATTTTCAATCAAAGTTCTGAATCCAACCTTCACCCTCACTTCCATAGGTATGCGATGTTTCTAATTCCTGAGGCTTTGGGGGGATTCTAAGGAACAGTCAGGTTGTTTCTTGATTTGTGACCCTTTGGGCTTAGGATTTGGCTCTCTTGGTTTTGCTAAGTCAATTACACTCACTCATGTGCTATCCATTTCCCAAAAATAAGTTGCTATTTTCGGTCCCTTTCTTTTTGTGTAGTGATTTGTACATTTAAAGTCCCTTTACCGTCATTTTTAGAAGGACTGGGGAGAAAATGATTATGTAAATAAATGTACATATATGAAGCATTATCTTCATCCAACTTTTTAATTAATTATTCATATTGAAAGTATGGTAGGAGTGCCTGGATAGCTCAGTTGGTTAAGCATCCGACTTTGGCTTAGAACATGATCTCATGGTTCATCAGTTTGAGCCCTGTATCAGGCTCCGTGCCGACAGCTCAGAGCCTGGAGCCTGCTTCAGATTCTGTATCTCCCTCTCTCTGCCCCCTGCCCACTCACACTCTGTCTTGCTCTCTCAAAAATAAATAAGCATTATTATTTTTTTTTTTTAATATGGCAGAATCCTGTGTTACCTCATGATATGGCTTCCAGCTCTGGCCACTTCCATACCCACATTGTGACTCCCAAAAAGATGTGCCTAAGTCTCAACCATTAGTACCTGTGAATGTGACCTTGTGAGAAACTGAGGTTTTGTAAATGTAATCAAGGTAAGGTGAGGTCGTACTGGTAGGCTCTCATCCAATGACTAGTGTCCTTCTAGGGGATACATTTCTGTTGTTTAAAGCCACTCCATGTGTGGTACTTTGTTAAGGCAGCTCTAGAGAATTAATATAACCCCCAACAATCCACTTCCAAGGTCTGGGTTTTGCGCTTTCTTTGGAGTCGGGTGGGCCAAGAGGGAAAAAGGAAGGCTAAGCAGTCAGCATTCACGTAACTCTTTCATCACTAAGCCCTGATCCTGTGGAATACGTGATGTTTAGGTTCTTGCTCTGCCTACATATTCCCAACTCCCTTTGGTATTCAACCAGCAATGTTGTAATGGCATTATAGTACAAAGGCCTCAGATATATAGGTTCAGATGTATTTGTACTTCAACACTGAAAAGCAACAAGTGACAGAGACAGAATAGCAACATTTTGGTTTAAATATTTCACTTCCCAAATTTAGAAAGTTCAATTTTAGTTGGTAGCAAGACCAGTAATTTCAATGATTTCCTGAACTAAGACAGTATTTTCATTGTAAGTTTCTCTGAAAATCAGATATATTATGAATTACAGAGCCCTTTTAATGAGTTCCTATTTTTTCTTACTTTTGGTCATTAGTGAAGGATGCAAAGCATATCATTCGCAGCAATTATTATAAAAACATCTGCACAGTGAGTACATCTAGAACCTACTGTTTCTACTACAGAAATTGAGTGAAAAAAGATATGAGTGGTTAAAAATAGAATATAAATGAAAGAAAGTTGGCAGACACAATTCATAACCCCTGCTTATGCATATTATGATAATGAATCTCTAATTTATATTTATTACTGCGCTTATATAATTACATGCTTACAGTTTTGGTTATAATTTTTGCATAATTCCCTTTCTGGTGAAACATAAGTAATTGTCATCTCGGTTAGCATAAGGAAGGTTTAGAGTATAAACAAAGTATAAATAGTCTCCAAATAGTATTAGTGGTAAAAAATTAATCTTTAACAAGGGACCTATTAAGCATTTTTAACTTGGGGAATTAAAAAATTAAAATCTTGAAGAAATAATAGAAAGCTAAATATTAAAAATCCCAATTACAACATCCAATATTGTCATCTCTCTCTTTTGAAGTTAGAAGAGCAATGAAATATGATCCAGAACTGAATAGCAGCTTTGTTGGAACTGACAATATGGTTTGTTTAAAACTAGTTGAAATGCACGACAGATTGCCAGGAGGATGGCTGAAGTAATAAAGTGCTAACTAAAAACTTAGAAGATATGCTCATTAAGAGTACAAAGTGTGGCACAAATAAAAACAATACGGTCAAACTTCCTTCATAATCACTTCAACTCACTATTCATTTTTATATTAAATACTCCGTTATCCATAGAGGCAAAAAAAGACTGAATGAATAAAATCCAAGATCTCATTCAAGAAGCTACTATCTAACCTTTATTCATTTTAACACTTTCACTTACTAACTCCGTTTGTGAAGTATGACCTGTAAAATAAAGTATTAACATGGCTACATTCTCAAGTTCTTCAAAAAAAATCTTTAGAACAAATACATTTTCACAAAGTATTACAAGAATAAAAAGATAGAATAAAATTTACATGACACTGTAGTGATTTGTTTCTTTTTTATCTTCAGAAAGACTTTGAGAATTTTTTTTGATGAAATATACTGTAAAAGGCTTAAATATGTGAAAAATACACTTAAGTGGACAAGTAAATACTTTTTAGATGATGAGAGTGCTGTATCTTTAGAAAAATCTTCCAGACAAGGTCTGAGATTAGAAGACCATTCAAGTTGCCTGCTCTACCCTCTAAGGATTATCTTTCAGGTAGAGTATTTTAAATCGTTCATGTAGTGATCCTTGGAATGTAGCATAAGTGTTTTAAATAGTAACTAAAGAATGTTATGACTGCTTACAGAAGCAGCTCTTGAAATAACTAGAAAAATTATATTCTTGCTCAAAGAGGAAAAAGGCCATTTCTCTTCTTCCACATGGCATTGTAACTTGGCATATTCTTTACAGACAGCACCATGCCCTGAAACTACACCAGTAATTGCATCCATGTATCTGCCTTTGTTTTCCTGTGATTTTACTTTCTTGCTAAGGGGGATGGATTCAGAAAGACATTAACCAAGGTATAGAACAGTTAATAGCTGTCTTTGTATACTCCAGATAATTGGTGGAAAATTGAGCTATCTCCATCAAAAGCCAGCAAATATGTCTTATAAAAACATGAGTAGATGGTAAAGAGATTCAATTTCTCATGAAGAAACTAGACCTTGCCTTCAAAAAAAAAAAATTCACAAACATTTTGTAAATGCAGGCAGTCTCTGCATACAAACGTTTTTTAATCCTTGAATAGCTATGGTTAGGTAGGTGGTTGCTCAGGTGATCAGACCATCCACTAGTGACTCTAGCTAGGAGAGATAGGATTTCCTATTACTTGAAAGGGTGTTGGTAAAAGGTTAAGCAGCAACACAGAAACCCCGCCAACGTGTGCGGAATCCATGGAACAGAAACCTAGGCAGAAATACTTAAGCAGAAATCAAATATTAATATTTTCTCAGTGACAGAGACCCAACTCTCATCATACCAAGCATTTTTTAAAAAGCATTCGTCTGACTGATAAGTATATGAACATATTTCATAGAGTCAAAGAATTTGAGCTTCAGGGATTGAAATCAGGGTCTTGACACTAGTAATCTCTCCTCCCTTCACCACTTACTCACTTTATTTATTTGTTTGTTTGTTTGTTTGTTTGTTTGGATTATATTTTCCTCCCTCCGTCTGTAGTCAGGTTCACTCAGTAGGTAAAAAACCGCTTCCAGCAGGCCCAGGGCTTCAGTGTATCTGGACAGACCTCTTGCAACCCAGGGAAAACTACCCTTCTAGCACTACTTCAGAGAATTAAGGGTTGTTATTTTGATTATCCTGACATGCATCTCATGCCCAACCTTTGAACCTAATTTTGTGTTCAGGGATATAGAATAGTGTCAACGACCACTATGCCAAGAATAGGTGAGTGATTTCTGATATTTTGATTGCCGGCCTCCCTAAAGCTACATGGATTCAGGAGTAGATCCCTAAAGAAAAGGAATTACTCTTAGCCAAAAAGGGAAATGAGACAAGAACTACCACAGGCCAGCACGCTCAGACTATGCAATTAGATAAAGAGGATGGGCAAAGTGGACAGTCAGTTTGAGATTATCTAGGCTCTCTTTGGATTATTAGCAACCAGCAATATGACAAAGGTAAATTTCACCTCTGGTTGGTGTAATAAATATCTTCAAATATCTTTTTCTCTCATGTTTGTATGACATTTATTTACTCATCTAAAATTTACTTTCCAATTTAGAACAGATACTAAGTATGAAAATGCATTCTTTTAAGGTGCCAAGATATTTTACTTAATATTTGACTCCATCTTTTATTGTAAAAATTATGGGGGAAATACTTGTTTATTTTCTCTTTGATCAATTCGAACCATCTTAAGACATAAGACAGACACCTATGAAAATAATTTCAATATAAATATTTGCATTCCATTGTTGCATGTGGCCACCCTCAGGAGATGGGACATTTGGCTTTTGGCTCTGAAACCAACACATGGTAAGTGTGACTTTTTAAAAATTAGCATGTGTTGCTGATTGTTATTTCTCCTGGGTAAAAACATGTACAAATTAAGGAAATATACAGTTTCAATGCAATTTCCGCAATTTCAATGCAAATTTTAAGACATTTAAAAAAACAAACCAGGGATTTGTTTTAGAATTCGAGGTTTCTTTGTATCATCACACGTTTATTTTTCTTACTATATTCTTTGCCTTTTTTTTTAATTTAAAGACATAAACTGAAGCTAGGAAGCTGTATTCACATTCTAAAGAATAGGATTTAAAGAAGAGTGACAGACGGGCAAATGTAGGAAACCCATATTCAAGTATCTTTTATCTCCAGAACTGAGTATTTTCAAAGTATCTCTCTCATTTTCAAGGAGTCTGACACACCGTATGGCTCAATGTCATCAGGCATGAGCTTCAAGAAGGCAGAGACACCAAGTCGGCCTCATTCTACTTTTAGAGACAGGCACTGAGTAGAGTGGCACATAACAAGAATTCAGTAAACAGCTTCTCCAAGTGTGAAATGCATGAATGGACTGCATAATAACCTATAGCAAGATGTAACCTTTTCTTTATGAACAGAAAGAAGTTTGCTATGATGGAAACTATCTAACCAGGAATCTAGACACCTGGGATCTACGCCGTCTACACTTATAATCTCTGACTTATTCTCAATACTATTCTCAATAGTAATAAAAAGGGGATGGATGACTGTGCATGATTCTGAACTCCTTTACAGTTTTTACATATAATCTAAGTGAGATTATTACCCATTTCAAAAAAAGAAAAGAAATGTAAATGCAGTCTTGCTTTGCCTGTTTGTGTTAACTCATTAATAAGCACCACACGACCTGTAAGGTAAGGGATGCTCACCAGCGCTTCTGTTCTGTATTTTTAATACAGATGAATTAATTTTCACATGGTTTTCTCCTTCACTCCCTGCAAACCTCTAGGATTTCCCAATCCCCAAAAGAAGTATCTTAACTACACTATTCTAGAGTAACTTCCTTCTGTACCTTTCCCTCTTTTTCCTCCTCCCCCTTGACAGGACATTACCTGAATTTCCTTAGGTAACATATGGACTCCTAGAGTTTACAATCTAAAAGAAAACCTTTTAGAAAACCTTTTTCCTAAAAACCTAAAAGAAAACCTAAAAGAACACCTTTTTCACCTCCCTTTATGTGTAAGTCACACGTGGAAATTAAAAAACAAGCAAGATCCTTTATCTGAGACAAAACAGGGTGGTGAGGGGTTTCAAGACCCTCTTTTGCCTAATCAGGATTTTTCCACCCTAGAACAAACTACCTTCATCCAAAACTTCCTTCCCTTTTCATATTCTGCTTAACTGAGATTTGAATAACTAGAAAGGAAGAGGAAGAGTAGTGTACTATTGGAAGTGTGGTCAGTAAGATGGCCTGGGCACCGCGGATGGGGAAGGTCCTCTACTGCCTGCCTCCCCAGCTGTGTTGCAGGCCACTGTCCCAAAGAAGAGCTCACTCTCCTTGCTAATATCCACCACTGCATTTCTGCAAGGGCTTCTTGCCGCTGGAGTTCTCGTCTTCACCCAAAGTGCTTTCAACAATCCAAGTATCATTCCATGTAACCTATTTCAAAGGAAGTCAGCCTAGCTCTCATGTTAAGCCTATGCAGATTCTAGGTCATTTACCGCAGCTTTCCAAGTTTTTACACCATGCCCGCAGGTAGCGAATAGCTTTCACTTCACAGCCAGTACACGCATCGATGTAAAATATGCCATCTGAAAACAAAGTGCCACAAAGCTGTACGTACTCGGGGCACCTGGGTGGCTCCGTCGGCTGAACATGGGACTTTGGCTCAGGTCATGATCTCACCGTTCATGAGTTCGAGCTCCACATCGGGCTCGCTGTTGTTAGCACAGAACTTGCTTGGGGTCCTCTGCCAACACCCGCCCCCCCCCCCCGCCATTGCTCACTCTCTAACAAAAATAATAAATCGACTTTTGTAAAAATAAATAAATAAATAAAATAAAATGAAATAAAAATGGAAAAATAACAGTACATACTTTTACTACATGCATACATGTAATATATACACACTGATATTTTTCTGATTTTTTTTTTAATCCCCGATCTAAAAATAAATAAATGAAACACTGGCTGGCCCAATTAAATCACCATCTTTTTAGGGTGAGGAGCAGGGGTCAAGTTTTTTTTTTTATGGCGTTCGCCAGGTGATTCCCATGTGTAACTTTGGGACTCTTTTCAGATGGTTCTTTTCGATTTTGGAGCAATTCCGTCTTATCACTTGTAAAGAAGTTTTTATGTTTTCACTTAGTTATATTTCTTCTTCTTCTTTTTTTTTTTTTTTTCTTTTTTGTAATGGTACTTCCCCAAAGTTTTAAAACTTCCTGGACTAGTAACCGAAGCAAGCATGTATTAGAAAAGAAAACCAAACGAAAACTGGCCTTTTCCAGCTGCGGAGCCGCAGGGAGAAGAGCTGTTGTCTGTGCCGGCAGCCACACGTCCCGAGGGCCTTGTTCCTCTGCGCAGGTCATCAGACACCTCGCAGCCACCGCCACCGCCCAACGCAAAAGCCACAAGGGCCTCATCAAAACAAACGCGTGACCCCTAACCTAGCCGCCCTCGCTCCAGTAGAACCTACTGCTTCTGCGTGAGGAGCTGCACATGCGTGGAAGGCCACATCTGCGTGAAGGAGGAGGTCACGTGACCCGGATCTCCTCAATTGCCGGAGCTCTCAGAAGCCGTAGTCACCCATTATTAGAAACACGTGGATGAGGCTTCTGAGAAAGATTATCAAAGACATGCTCATCCAGCATGACCAGACCCTGCTGGTAGCTGATGCCTGTTGCCGCTAATCCAGAAAATTCGGAGGCCCTGGTGCCCTTGCTTGCTACCAGAAATCGTACAAATAAACCCATTATGAGGATCAGAGTTCACCTTTATAATAAACAGGGGTTGTGGAACTTAAGGTTATGCAAATAAATAAAAGATTAGCTGTGGCCTATAAATTGATTGCATATTCTATTAAACAGTCACAACTCCCAGTTTGTAAATCCATTGATTTAGAACTGGAGTCATCAAACTATGGCCCATGGGCCAAATGCAGTCTGCCACCTGTTTTTGTAAATGAAATGGTACTGGCACACAACCACACCGCTTTTTTGTGCATCATCTATGACTGCTTTCCTACCAGTGGGGTGGCAGAGTTGAGTAGCTGTGACAGAGATTATATGACCCACAGCGTCTAACCTGTTTCTTATCTGGCCTTAGAGAAAGTTGGCCTATCCCCCTTATTAAAGTAAGTATTTTGTCTTAGGGGGATAGAATTAGGATAAAATCAAAGAGGTTAGAAAATGAATTAGAATCCAAAATTTGAAAGGTCTTGTACTCAAAGCTAGGTATTGGATTTTATCTCAGGGGCAATAATGAACCATCCCCAGGTAGGAGTAAAACTCTTTTCTGATCAACAGTCTCCAGCTGGGTTCTAGACCATGAATATAAAGCACAATAGGTAGGGATGAAATTATATCTGGTTCCTTGGGTATATCTTCTGCCATAGAAAATGTTACCTATGAATCCCCTATGCACAGCTATGTGCCTTGCTTTGAATGTGAAACTCTTGAATTTTAACTCCCTTCCTATTTTTAGATAAAGGTTTCTATCTGGGTCTCATAACTGAGTTTCATAACTTTAGACTATATTTAGTGAGCATTAAAGGTAGATTTCCCTTATTCTCTCAGGAGCAGCGGTGTTGGGGATCAACTATGCATCCTGCCTGAAGCTATTGTGGTTTTGATAGGACATAAAATAAGCAGCAAGCCCATTAAATTAAAGGTGGTAAAAAAAACAATAAAAAAAAAACAACTCCTTTTTTTTTTTTCAAGCAGGTTATGCTTAATTAATTCATTAAGCTGACATGGTAAACATTTACACTATTCATCTATCTATGAAATATATTTGCTTTTCAGTTATCACAGCAACCATAGAGCTCTTAAGAGCAACTTAGATTCTAGTCACACTTGGTTCAAAGGTAGCATTAAAGACCTGTCATTGAACTTGAGAATCACTACTAAAGCCACATTGTTCTGGTGTTATAATCTAAAGCTGACTTTATGTATCTTTTCATATTCTAAAAGGTATGGTAAGAAAATATGCAGGAGGCAAAAGGTCTCAATTAATTACTGTGTGTTTTCTTTGCCAGGTGGGTTTTATTAACAAAGGTTAGAAAAATAGATCTTCACAACATGCAATAGAGTAGATAAATATATTTAACTTACAAATAAAGGTCCTATAAATGGTTTATGAAAAGATTTCTAAAGGAAAACAAAATTCCAAACCTAAATTATGATTAAATCCGCATTATACATAAAGAAAATGACGGTGGTTTCCAAAGAGAATGGTTATGTGTCAAAGAGAGATGTGAAGAATGCAGAAAGATTAATAAAACCAAGCAGGATCTCATTAATCAAACATCCTCAAGTGGAATGAATTATTTGATTTGAATTTGCTTCTATATACACCAACGATAGAATCTGCTTTTTTTGTGAAGCAGCCAAAATGTCAGCTTGATAAATGGGGTAAGTTTTTCAAAAGTACCTACACTGTAGTTTCTTAATATGTTGATGAATGTAATAGTAAAACTAAGATAAATTGTTTGATAAAAAAAAAAATCTAAATAAAGTTTTGACCACTGACTAAAAAGATTTGATTTTTTTTTTTTAATGACTAGACCAAATAAAACCTTTAAATTGCTGTTTAAAGGATTGAACATACCAGGAAACAACCACATCAAATGATTTCAGTTGGCCTGGAGAACATCGTAGATCAACTAAGACAAATATCTGTTACTAATATCATAGTTAGGGTTTTGAATAATTGATAACAATTTATAAAAATGGAGTAATTGCCTATATATTTCTAGTGTGATATGTACATGCTTGAGGATATTAGTTGTTTCTTTTTTCTCCTGAATCACATGAAAAATGCGGTAAAAAATGTATGCCCAAGTCTACCTAAAATAAAACAAGGAAGCAAAGAAGCAAAACAATCTTGCCTATAAAACAGCCCACTTGGGTTTTTTTTTTCAATAGACCGATATATTTTGATAGTTTTGAAAAACACTGCAAACTTTACAATAACAATTTGACACTATTGCTAAGTGAATATAACTATCCAAAACAAAATAACAACAGTAAGACACTATTCCTTGTCTTGTTAATAACATCCCCAGTGACAGTGACCTCACTGATAATCTAGGAAAGGAACAACTTTTGTGACTAATTTTATTATAGATTTTCTGTGAAAATATTCAGTATTTAGTTTCTATTTTATTCAATGGACATTGCTATGGGCCAAATTTTGTACCCCCAAATTCATATGTTGAACCCCTAACCCCCAATGTGTATTTGGAGATAGGGCTCTTGGGAGGTTATTAAGGTTTTTTTTTTTTTCATAGTTGAATATTTTTATTAATAAGACAAAACAATCAAAGCATAAACGAGGAAAATATCTCACAGAATTGACCAAGATGAAGGATTGATTCATTTAGAATGTCAAAATGCTATAATTTGATCTCCTTTCTTTATGATTCTCTATTTCATTTTTGTTAATTATTTTCCAAAATGTACTTGCCTCAAAATATGGTTTCTATGGAATGATGTATTTTATCCTTGAAGGTATGGTAGGAGTTTTGAAAAATATCAGAGATTTCCATAACAGTGATGTAAACAGGGTAAAATGCGTCCTTTATCTTTTTTTATTCTATCGTGTCCCGGTTGTACAGCTCTCCAAGGCCCAGACAATGGCTTTCCTGAATTGTATCTATTTTTCTTTCATGCAGTCATTTAATAGGTATGTACTTGGTTGTGACTAGCACCGTGCTAAGAGCTGAAGATAAATTCCTCTTGTGGAATTTATAGTGCAAAGCCTGCGAAAATGTGTCCATTAAATATCTCAGGTGTATGAAATGCCAAGCCGCCCTGCGTCCTCTGCTGAAAAAGTAGGGGGGGGGGGTCTCATGAGAACAAATAAAGGAGGTCCAGAATCAATCGAGGGAGTGTCTGTCATCCATGGCATAGGGGTGGGACCTAATCCAATAGGATTGGTGGCCTTGTAAGAGGAAGAGAGCAAGATCTTCCTTCCCATCCTCTTGCCATCTAAAGACTCAGCAGGAAAGCAGCCAACTAAAAGCCAGGAAGATAATGCTCCCTAGAAACTAAATCTTGATCTTGGACTCCCCAGCCTCCAGAACTGTGAAAAATAAACAAATTTCTGTTGCTTAATCAATTCTCTCTGTGGTATCTTGTTATAGCAGCTCAGGAGTAAACACACAAGTTCACACTTTATTTTATTTTATTTTTTTTAGTTTTTAAATTTTTTTTTTTTTATTCTTGGGGCAGAGAGAGACAGAGCATGAGCAGGAGAGGGGCAGAGAGAGAGGGAGACACAGAATCCGAAAGCAGGCTGGAGGCTCTGAGCTGACAGCAGAGTCCAATGTGGGGCTTGAACTCAGGAACCATGAGACCATGACCTGAGCCAAAGTTGGATGCTTAACCGACTGAGCCACCCAGGTGCCCCACACACTCACACTTTAAATAGTCAAGTACTTCTTCAATGTTTCTTATGAAAAATAGCCATGCCTCCACATTGCAGCTCTCCCCATGCTCCAATTCCCAATCACCAGAGCAGTGGTTCTTGACTAGGGAAAACCAACCTTCCCTCCACTGTCAACCCCCATACTGGGCCATTTGGCAATGTTTTGAGACATTTTGGTTATCACTAATGGAAGAAAGGAGAGAGAGTTGCTATTGACATCTGGTGGGTAGAAACCATGATACTCTTTTTTTTTTTTAATTTTTTAATGTTTATTTAGTTTTGAGAGAGAGAGATATGGAGTGCAAATGGGGAGGGGCAAAGAGAGAGGGAGACACAGAAGGTGAAACAGGCTCCAGGCTCTGAGCTGTCAGCACAGAGCCTGACGTGGGGCTCCAACCCACGGACCAAGATCATAACCTGAGCGAAGTCGGACACTGAACCGAATCACCCAGATGCCGCAAGGCCATGGCACACTTCTGCAATGTGCTCTGCACAACAGTGATCTGACCCCAAATGTCAGTAATGCCCACTTTGAGGAACATTGACTTATAGGCACTTTTTTTTTTAAGATTTTATTTTTAAGTAATCTCTACACACAACATAAGGTTCAAACTCAATCTCGAGATCAAGAGTCTCATGCTTCGCTGACTGAGCCTGCTAAGCGTCCCAATCTAGGCAATCTCTTTTAAGCTATAACTTTTTAATGTTTGTCTTCAAATCTGTAAATAAGATGGTTGTTTTCCTGTTTCCTAATTTTCCTTTTAAAAATAGCATAATCATTAAGGGACAATTCACATACACAACTGTATATGTATATACATATGTATACTAAGGTATAATTAAATGGTTTTTAGTATATTCACAGAAAAGTACAACTATCACCATGGTCAATTTTCGAACATATTCATCACCTCAGAAAGAAACCCCTTACACTTTAGCTATCACTCTCTACCACTGCCCCTTCCTTGGTTGCCCCTCTGTCCAAGCCCTAAGCAACTACAAATCTACTATCTGGCTCTATCAATTTCCCAATTCTTATTTTTAAGTTTATTTATTTTAAGAGAGAGAGAGAGAGAGAGAGAGAGAGAGAGAGAGAATCCTATGCAGGCTCTGCACCATCAGCACAGAGCCCAACGCAGGGCTCAAACTCATGAACCCCAAGATCACGACCTGAGCCAAAGTCAGACGCTTAACAGAGGAAGCTCAATTTCCCAGTTCTCACGAATGGAATCGTGTAATATGTGGACTCCTGTGACTGGCTTTTTTGACCTAGCATGTTTTCAAGGTTTATCCAGGCAGCAACATGTTTCAATACTTCATTCCATTGTACAAATACGCCACATTTTGTTTATCCAATTCTTCCAGTGATGGACATTTGGGATGTTTTCAGTTTTTGGCTATTATGGACAACGCTGCTATAAACATTTGTGTACAAGTTTCTGTGCGGACATATGCCTCCATTTCTCTTGGTTATATACCTAGAAGTACTGGGTCATATGGTAATTCTATGTTGAATCATTTGAGGAACTGTCAGCTGTTTTCCAGAGAACCTGCACCATTTTGCATTCCCACCAGTGTAGGTGAGAGTTCTGATTTCTCCACATCTTGGCCAGCACTTATCTTTTTGATTCTGGCCATCCGAGTGGGAGTGAAGTATTATCTTATTGTAGTTTTAATTTGCATTTCCCTGATGACTAATGATGTTGCGCATCTATTCAAGTTCTTACTGGCCATTTGTGTATCTTTCTCGGAGAAATGCCTATTAAGATATCTGTCTCTCGTCCTATCACAGCAATCCCCTTCAAGAACCTGTACACATAATGGAAGAGAATACAAACTGTACTCTTGTTAAATCAATGTTTTGTTGTTACATTATTAGATTATAACTATGTAAACATTTATGACAGCTGAATCATCTAGTATATTGTAATGTCATAACTGACCCCATCCCCCAGAATCATTAGCTTCTTGTTTTCTTCTCTGTACTTCTCAATACCACATCTCAGAACTCTTACTAAGTTGTTACTAATCTCAGATCAATACATTAAAATCAATTTTGTCTTCTTGAATAAATCTCTCCTGGAGCCATCTGAAATACTATCTGGGAAACTCTGTTCACAATCACCTAGGATTTCCCTTCACTCTCTTATGTTGAAAACTGGTTTCTTGGGTCTCCTGACTTTGACTTCCTTGGCTTTCTCTCTTGCACTGGAAGAATGCAATCTCAGGACCTTCCTGAGCAAGTGTACATGGGAAACAAAACTGTTGAGAGTTTACTTCATTCTACCCTTCTATTTATTTGATAATTTGGCTGGGAAGAGACTTCAGGGTTGGAAATTATTTTGCCTCGGAGCCTGGAAGAAATGGGTTACTGCCTTCTAGTTTAGTCCTGTTATTGCGTAGTTCTGTGCCATTCTGACACTTGTCCTTTGTATGAAACTATTCTTTTTTTCTGAAAGTGTTTGGGATCTTCTCTTGGTCCTGGTACTGTAAAATTTAATAATTTAGTTTGAAACTTTTCATCCTTTTCCCTAGTCTTTCAATTCTAGAAAATATTATTTATTTTATTAATTTTTTCCTCTTCTTTGTTTTTTGTCTCCATCTGTTTGTCTTTTTGTTCTTTCACTGGAATTTACTTCACCCTATGTCCAACTCATCTAGTGATTTTTTTTTTCTACATCACGTGTTTAACATAGACAACTCTTTTTCCTCTGATTTTTTTTTTTTTAAGTTGTTTCATGACTGCCGTGAATCCTCTTATCTCTGAGGATATCAGCGAGTTTGTTGGTTTGTTTATTTATTTATCTTCAAGTTTTAAAATTCTAGTTAGTTAACATATGTGGTAAAATTGGGTTCAGGTGTAGAATTCAGTGATTAATCGCTTACATATAACACCCAGTGCTAAATATTTATTTATTTATCCATCCATTTGTTGGTTTGGTGTCCTTGCTTCCATATAACCTCTGTTTTCTCTAAATTGCTTTTAATATGAAAATCTGGATTCTTCAATTTGAAATTTTTAAGTTTATTTATATATTTTGAGAGAGAGAGAGAGAGCGTGCACACCTGTCTATGAGTGAGGGGACCAATACGAGAGGGAGAGAGAGAATTCCAAGCAGGCTCCACACTGTCAGCACAGAGCTGGACTCAGGGCTGGAACCCATGAACTGTGAGAACATGACCTGAGCCAAATTCAAGAGTCGCATGCTTAACCGGCTGAGCCACCCAGGCACCCCCGAATTCTTTATTAAAGTCTTTCCTCAAATACTTGGTGAGACTTACAACTGTCTTTTCATATGTGAGACTGGGACACTAAAAGTTGACTAGAAATTCTAACTGGGAGCGGCTTCTCAACGATGGCCCTGCAGGGTGGTTTTGTTTGGCAGCTTTCTAAGAAAGTATAGCATCTTTCCTTTGGGCTGCTCTCACTCATTGCAGGACTTCTAATCTTTTTGTTAGGTCTAACCTAGTGCCAGCCTCTGCGAGTGCAGAGCGAAAGTGAGCTGGAATTTCAACCTGCTCTAGTAACATTTCTGTTCATCTCCAGATTTTTTAGAAGTTACCCTTCCTTTCAACTGTGCCTGATATGCCACAGTCAGAAAGTCTGTGTGTTATCCTCTACAAATAATACACTTTAACTGTTCTTATGATATAGAAAGTGGCAGACATCTAGTTGCAAAGAAGGGCAAGGAGTCTGCCGTTTACTTCTTAAACAGTCATTCGACCAATCTTCCTGTATTAAATATATGTGTTTGTGTTTTTGTATAATAGATAATTTGATAGAATGTTGTAGTGTTTCAATAGTTGAATGGGCAAAATAAAATCCACAGAGAAAAATCTGACCTTTTGAAATAACATATAATAACTCACCCTAGAAAGGAGACAGAAGATACAGGATTTTTGTTCCTGTCACAGATTGTGTCCATAACTTTTCATTATAGTTATTTGATCTTATAATCAACTTAAATGCCTGTCTCTCTCACTTGACTGTAAATTCCTAAAGAGCAAGGTTTAGGTGGTAATTTATGTTTTCATATGTATTTCTGCCTCTACGCCACTATAACTGATCTATGGTGGATGTTCAAAAACTTTTGACCAAGTTACTAAATTATAAATTCATATTATAACCAGATAAATAATGGAGAAATTTAAACAATAGCCTTTTTGTGCTTTATAAGTCCAAAAATGAGCGATGCTTTATGTATGTACAAACAATAAAAAAGTTAACCAGTCCTGAGGCTTCGGGAAGGTTATTTCCCATGTTAATATGGGTCACAGTGTTTCCCAATTGTATCTACTTGTAGGACTGGTAGAAGAGACTATATACAAATTATTTTTGCATAGTCTGTGCTTGATAAGCAGTAGTTATTATTATTGATGGTCTTGCACTGATAAAACACATGGATGGAGTGACATTGGGTGTGTGGAAACTGAGACAAATAGATGTAAAGTGATCTGGACAAGTCAACCAAAAAGAAAAAAAAAAAATTTCGTCTTATATGCCGTAGTTAATTCCCATGGATACTCCAACATACTGACCTTATTATTCCAAAAGCAATGATAAGATAAAGTTAAATGGGTTTTTCTTTGTGTCTTAGGAAAGATAAAAAGTCAAATCTATTAGTAGCTACAAGTACTAAAATACTTTGTGATTCTAAGGAGGCTGTGTATGTGTCTGGACTAATGTAAACTCAAGTTTGTATTTTGGGTCACTCAGTTTGATAGAGTTCCAACTCCTATCAACCTCTTAACAAGCTCCTTTGTAAAGAGAAGTTTGTGATTTAATGGCTCTAGAAATTTAAGGTGATAGATATGTAAAAATGCTTGTGGGGAATCAACAAGCCAAGACCTTCTATTGTAACTTAATAGTAAAATGAATTCCAGGGCACCTGGGTGGCTTAGTTGGTTGGGCGTCAGACTTCGGCTCAGGTCATGATGTTGCGGTTTGTGAGTTTGAATCCCGCATCGGGCTCTGTGCTGACAGCTCGGAGCCTGGAGCCTGCTTTGGATTCTGTGTGTGTGTGTCTCTCTCTCTGCCCCTCCCCTGCTTGTGCTCTGTCTCTCAAAAATGAATAAATGTAAAAAAAAAAAATTTTTTTTAAATAGTAAAATGAACTCCTTTTGGCAAAAGACGACAGAAATGGGAAGAGGTGGGGGAAATTGGTTAAGTAAGGCTCTTTCCCTAAGCATGTGAATAACTTTTTTTCCCTGGACTTGTCCTTTATGCCTATAAAATGGTGCACTAAACAATGTTGACTTCAGAATTGTAAATAACGCCCCCATTTTTGCTTGGCTATCATAGAAATAAAAACACAAGCTGAAACTTCAGGATCAGGATATTTATACCACTCTTGTTTCAAACTTTTTGATCAGTTTCAACTTTCAACTTTAATTAGGTCAATAATTCTTTAGTCATTATATTTTCCATTTAGCCTTCCTTCTTAAAAATCTTTAAATCGTTGCTTTCTCTTTCCTCTTTCATTGAGTAGGTTCCTTTCAGAATAAAGACATTAATAAAAACAATCCTATAAAGTACCAATTAAATTATTTCCTAAGGCTTCATAAGACATTTTGGAAATAGGCACTGCATAATTGGCTTATAGAAGACATTAACACTTTAAGGGCCTTTAATGGCAGGCAGCTGGTTTAAGTATGTTTAAATGGACTCTACAAATACCTTATATTGTTTCCTTCCTTACCTCACCATTTATTTAAAACCCTAATTACAGATAACTGAGAACTATAGTGCTTAAACAAATCCAGTGTGTGTCCTATCAAATAATATTGTTCAGAAATGGTGTTACTTCTTCATTCGAGCACTGACATATATAAATAATAATCAGTTTTAAACCCCACAGTGATGACTATTTACTGGTATGATGTCTAAGATACTACAGAGGTGCATTTGGGAGGCATGAGAGCTTCCTCGATGAGAGAACGCATTCTGCTGTACTGAGTTCACAATTCACAGTTAACATAATAAGTGCCAGATACCAAGCTCCTACATGTGTACTTTGTGCTAAGTGCTTTATGTGCATTACCTTATTTAACCATGACAACAATTCAATATGGCATATACTAATTATTTTTCTCCATTTTACTCACGGGAACACTGAGACTTAAGATTTACTGCCTATACACAGGTAGAGCTGATGTTCTAAGACGAGGGCCTCTGAATCTAAGCCCTGAAGATGGTTTTCTTCAACTAAGCCAGTAGGGTCTCATGCTGTGGTTTCATACATGTACCACATGGCTACCAAGTGGTTTCATGGCTCCTTAGAGTAGTTATGTATTTTTCAATCCATGATTCAATAGTTTCCTTGACTTGGACCAAAGATGTTAACTGATCAAATCAAAAGCTTTACTTGTTTTCTAATTACGTGCAAAATTAGTCTACTAGGTAAAATCATTTTCAAACTTAAACTGGTGCTAGCTAATAATACTACCAGTTGAAAAAATTTAATGAGCTTGTATCATAAATACACTAATAGGAAACTCACGATCCACTGACTTTGCTAAATCCAACAACTTACTATGACTTGCTGCGCCAGAAATGAATATTTGAAGATGTGCTTTTATTACACATCATCTACCCAATTTAATGTTTGGAAATGGGATCCCCGACTGAGTAAAGTCTACAGGGGGCATGATCCAAATAGAATTACATCCATTTGCTAAAATGGCAAATGTTCATTTTTCTTAAAACTTTTGAAGTCAGGATAACCCCCTTGGGGCTATGGCTTCACCCAGTTTCCAGTCCTATCCAATTTGGGTCCATCCCCCCAGGCTGCAGAGATGTGTATCAGGCCCTCCATAATGACAGAAGTCTCCCTCCAACCTCCAAATGCCCATTGATTTTTCTTGAAAGCTTTTCAAGCCTCTATTAAACCTGTAGTTTTATTTCCAGCATGATACCCCTTCTTTGGCAAAAAATTTTTGTTCAACCCTTCTGGGTCAAAACAGTTCAAGAAAAGCGGAAGCAAAAAATGGTAGAAAGAGGGACCATAGTGGAGAAAATAAACACACGGGCCAACAAGAGTCAAAGTGGGGCCAGTATAGAACAGTGCTGACTTCTAGGTATTAAGGACTTATGACACGGTTCCCTCCCTTCCCTTTAGTGCAGATAGGCTAGGAGAAAACTATGTTAAAAAACCATTTTCTAGTAATACACCAGATATATACATATAAGTATTTCTAAGATGGCCAGTGTTATATGTATCAACTTTGGACATTGGATGATACAGAACTACATGCTTATATTTTATGTTTTACGTTTTCATTTTAGAAACAAAAGTTCCAATGTCAGCCAATGGAATTAACTGTATTAGTACTTTATACTATTCCACAAAAGCACCAATATTTACGGGTGTCTGTCACCTGAACAATACAGGCTTACTGGATAATTTGATAACTTAGGTATATGAATACTAGGTATTTGATGGAATATGTTAAAGATGCATTGCTGTATGTGCATGTTGGGAGGGTGGAAGGAAGGAGAATGTAGTGACAGCAGAACTAGTGTAGGGTTAGTAGCAGAGTAGGGTGTGGGAAGAGGCAGGGAGGGTGTCTCGTAAAGAGACAGGTGTCCGTTTCTTGGCGGGAAGAGAGTAAGAACTGGCAAGATGAAGACCAAAACAAAAAAGACCAACGATTCCTGAGACAATTTTACTCACAACAAGTCTCAAACATGCATTTATGTTTTCTCCATTTGCTCATTTAGATTTCACTTTTGTGTCAATATCCAATATGTTACTTTGTATCAATATCGTTGTGTACTTTGAAATCACTCTTCATCGGTGTCCCTCAAGCTTTTCAATGCTGCTCTCTGAGGCCAGAGAAAGATCTCATTATCCTGTATAGTGTCACATTCTGATGAAGAATAAACCAGTGATAAATTAATACAGTGCACATTCAAGTTATATGGGGTGTATCTCCTTAGCAACAAAGATGTGGCAGGTATGTGTTCAAAACACAAAACATATTAGTTAAGGTAAATGTTACTGAATCCTAAGTCAAAATTCTATTAATGGAGATATTTATATCACTCAAAGTTGTTTGAACAAAAAGTGCATGACAAAATAAATTGAAAATGAAATTAGGGAAGCATAATGTCTGATTATGAAACAACAATGGCAGCAATTGAAAACTACAAGCAACCCAAAATGAGGCTGAGAGCTGTCCTACCTAAAATTTTAACCACCTGCCCATGTGAGTATACCCTAAGAGTTTGTAAAAAAAGTATCAAATGTTAATTGGAGTCAAATGTTCTTCTTAGAATACTGAATTAGAGTCCTGAGTATATTCTAATAGATATTATAATTTTATTCATGAATAAATAATGCATACAAATATAGTTTTATTGTGAATAAATTTGTAATATTTATGACTTTTATTTATTTTATTCATGAATAATTTATATAGTTTACTTTTTGTAAACTTCAACAAGTCATATTTTAAGTTATTTTTAATGTTTCTTTATTTATTTTGAGAGACAGAGAGAGGAAAAGAGAGCATGTGTGTATGAGTGGGGGAGGGGCTGAGAGAGAGAGCAAGAGAGAGAATTCCAAGCAGGCTCAGCGCTGTCAGCACGGAGCCTAACGTGGGGCTCCATTTCATGAAATGTGACATCATGACCTGAGCTGGAATCAAGAGTTGGACCCTGAAACGAATGAGTCACCCAGGTATCCCATATTTGAGGTTTTTTATTTGATTTATTTTTTAAATATTTCTTTTTGAGAGAGAGAGACAGAGAGAGCACAAGCAGAGGAGGGGAGGAGAGAGAGGGAGACACAGAATCCGAAGCAGGCTCCAGGCTCTGAGCTGTCAGCACAGTCGGATGCTTAACTGACTGAGCTACCCCGGTGCCCCAGAGGTTATTTTAATTAACATTTAAACAAAGTCAAAAATCACAGTACATTATGTACCCACAGGTACCACATAAGGTTTGAGATGCTAAGACCAGTTCATCATCACCTGATCTATAACCTTCCCTGGTTTTCTTCATTTGCAAAATTGTTGCTAAAATTTTAGCAAAAAGCCTAGACTTCATGCAAAAATATCATCAATCCAATTTTTGTATGAATGTGACTTCTCATCAAAATAGAATCGCCTATTCTGTTATTTTCACAGCCTAACTAAGGAAGGTGACTCATGGTAGTTTGGTTTGACTGGTCTACTGTGGTCAGACACACTTTGCTACAACCACCCCCAAAATGAAGAATGTATGGTATTATTATACTCTTATCAAATTATGTTTAAAGATTTATGTTTAACCTTAGAAAACTGGCTACTTGCCAAAATCTCTTGGTTGTTGCTAGAGGTGGTTATTAGGTTTGTCTAACACAGACGCAGGCCAAGGCAAATTTTCTTCCACCCACAAAGTTTCAGAGGGGTATATCCTGCCTTTTAGTTGCCAGATGAGGCAAACTGCCAGACTCCAGTAGGCTTACTCAGGCAGACGTATGAAAAACTTCGCCCACTCTGATGCTAGAGTAATCATCAATCTTTCAACAGAAAATAAAACACGTAAGAAGGAGGAATTGGTAGCATTTCCCAGTCTGGACGAGGCTGCCAGATCCACATGGGTGAACTCTCCTCCCCTCGGTAGAATATCTTCTTCCATTTCTGGCTCCAGTGAGTCCAAGATGGGCTCACAAACCAGAACTTTAGTTTCCTTTACTTCCTGTCTTTGTTCCAGGATTAATCTTTCTCTACTCCTCCTTTAACATATCATGTCTATTCCCCAGGCTTTTCCTTTCTCCATTTTCTTACCTATGTTTAAGAGCTTTTGGAGGAATGGAGAACTAGGATGGACTTGATACGTTCTCACACCCACACTGATGCTGTAAATCTGCAGGTAATTACAGACACTTAATTAATTTAAGTTTGCTACACCTTAGAGCCCTACTTTAAGTTCTTCATTGCTTGCTAGAAACAACTCAATGTATAAAGGTTTGTGATTTTCTCCTTTCCAAGATTTTGTTTTTATTTTTATTTTTTAGAAATTATGAGTATTACAGTACTCTATTTAGGCACACAAAATCTCATTATTTATCTAACTAAAATTATATATGACTACACTTTCAATAAAAAGGATGGAGGAGCTTCAGTTTAATGCACTACTGAGACTCCTTTCCTCTCTACAGAGTCTTGAGAGGATCCTTTCGGTCTTTCATATCCAGACATATTATTTAGTGGGCATATTCTCTGGTCTTTGATCCACACTTATCGCTTCTAAAATAATTGTGGTTCCAGGCTGCAGAGTTCCTTAATAGGCTGTCCTTCCTTCTGGTGTTTCTGAAACTTGGGCATTAAAAATTCTTACTGAGGCTGAGAATCCTACTGCCTAGAACACTAAGCACTCTCTCTCTAAGTTAACCACACAGCCTGTTTCTCTTACAACTGATCACCTCCCCAGAGACAGAAAAATGAGGCAAGTATGTGTCCCCACTATTCCTAGGATGCCCTAACTCCCTGGACTTTCTAAGCTAAGGACTCTTCTCACTCATAAATTCAACCCCTACCTCTCCCAGTCTAGACATTAACCCTCAGTATTTTAGGTTTGGGAAAACACAAGCCAGGAAGAGGGCTGACCTTTGTCTGGTAACTTCTTTAATTCATAAGACAAAGGAATATAAAAGTGTGGCTACCTTCTGGGAATTTAGAAATATAAAAATAGAACAAAACAGAAACTGTATCTCATTTTAAGCTGTATTTATTTTCTCACCAAATAATGGAAATTGTCAATAATGGAATTTACATTCTACCACATAAAGAATCAATTTTCCAGGCATGTGGAAGCATTGTAATCAATATCCACACCCCACCAACGTGTCTTTTGTAAACTTCTTTCATTTATGATGTATTTTATCATGCTATCTTATTTAATCACTCAACGAACCAGTACTACCCTCATTATCTCTAAATATTCAGGTATTGTGGTTACATAGTCTACAGGATACAGCTAAGTATAAGACTATCAGATGTACCTGAGTTAGAATCCTGATTCTACCACTTATTAGTCTGATAATCAAATCAAATTATTCTTTTCCAATTTTTGACATTTGTCACTATTTACTTTCCTTGACACACAGTCTAATACAACCTCTTTAATGATGTATTTTTACATTTTTCCCTGTTTGATTTTTATCCCATTTCTATCAGTAAAAATTAATGCACATTGTGCTTTAACTATTTCATCAATTCCCACTGAATCATAATTTCCCTGTTTGTATATCTAATCTATCTTATCTATCTTATCTTTCTTTAATCCCATATCCATAGAACATTTCCACCAATATCATTATCAAACATAAAACAATATTTAAAAATGAGTTAATCCACTTTTTTCCCCATCTTCTGCTAGATCCCAGACAAACGTCTTATAAGTTCTAAGTTTCCCTTTAGTGTCAACAAAGCGAATGTTTTCTCATTTTCCTAGAATATTATCTCATGAGGTCAAATTCAATTCTCTTCCCCCGTTTTGTTCTCTGCCTTCCTTGCTTTACCAATTTCACCTCAGCAATGAATGGTAAATAATCAAATTTAGTAGGAGTTTTCATATTCAAAATCAATAAGTCTTTTTAGTTTAATCCAAACGAACTCAATCATCCACACTATTAATATTGACATGTCTGGACACCCTCCCCCTATTCTGCAGAGATTTACTCTAGCCCATTATCTTTGTAAAGCAAAGACCACAGTTTTATTTACACTATTTGAGGTTACACTTGAGTCAACCCATAGAAAATATGTTAAAGAAATATCCAGAGCCAAGAAAATCAACTGTCTGCATTTATCGAATCCCCCTTCAAAGTTAAACAAATATGGTATTGAACATGAAGGTCACTGATCACTTAGAGAAGGGGCAACACACACATTCACAGTTGTATAAGATAGATGATACTTTGGTTGATCACTGCCTTGAAGGACTGATCAAATTGTTAATATCTTCAAATGGTAATTCTATTCAATTCCCATAGGCTAACTTCTGAATCCCTGTGCATATGTGATATATATAATGTACACAAGCACGATCAGGCAACACTTCACTTTAGCATTTTATATTTATCCTTTCAAAATAGGGGGAAGTAGAGCGCTTTCTTCTCCTTTTGTTGATTCTTTATAAGTTGGGGCAAATCTTTTCCAAAAAGTAAATATAGTAACATATTCTAAGGGTGAACAAGAAGTTACTATTGGACATTCCATTCATTCCGTTCATTTATTCAGGAAACATATGATCTTTTAAGTGATTTTTTGGTTTGTTTTGTATTATAGAATAGCCACCAGCTTCAGTACCTCACACTCTCTATTATTACATTCTGAGAGATTCTAATGAGAAAATACTTAAAAGGGCAAAAATAGGGGCGCCTGGGTGGCGCAGTTGGTTAAGTGTCCGACTTCAGCCAGGTCACGATCTCGCGGTCTGTGAGTTCGAGCCCCGCGTCAGGCTCTGGGCTGATGGCTCAGAGCCTGGAGCCTGTTTCCGATTCTGTGTCTCCCTCTCTCTCTGCCCCTCCCCTGTTCATGCTCTGTCTCTCTCTGTCACAAAAATAAATAAACGTTGAAAAAAAAATTTAAAAAAAAAGGGCAAAAATAAAATATCTCAAAATATAATTCCTTTACTTAACATTCCTTTATCATCTACCATCAGAGATTCATTTTTTAATCAGGTAGTTTGGAGGAGTTGACTAGGAGAAACTCCAACTATTTCTTAGGATCAATAATCCTCAACATTCCACAAAAGAACTGGAAAATATATACAAAGACAAATCGACAACAACAAAAAAATGTAAACAGCCCAACAGAAAACCAGAGTAAAAGATGATTGGACTTTCACCAAAGAGGAAATAAAAGCATCAATACATAAGAAAAGTTTTCAGCCTTATTACTGATAAAATTATAACAATTCAGAGGTTCAATGAGTCTTCATTTTAGACTCACCATATCGGAAAAAATAAAGATATAAGATAATGCTACTGTTGATGAATATGTGAATCAAAAGGAATGTTCTGGAACCAGCAAAGACCCTGAATAGCCAAAGTAATGTTTTGAAAAGCAAAGCAAAGTGAGACGCATCACAATTTCGTCTGTATTACAAAGCTGTAATCATCAAGATAATATGGTACTGGCACAAAAACAGACACAAAAACAATGGTACAGAATAGAGAACTCAGAAATGGACCCACACCTGTATGGTCAACTAATCTTCAACAAAGTTGGAAAGAATATCCAATAGAAAAAAAAAAAAAACAACAGTCTCTTCAAATGGTGTTGGGAAAACTGGACACTGACATGCAGAAAAATGAAACTGGACAGCTTTCTTAAACCATGCACAAAAATAAATGCAAAATGGATGAAAGATCTAAATGTGAGATGTAAAACCCATCAAAATCCTAGAGGAGAACCCAGGTGGCAACCTCTTTGACCTTGATTGTAGCAACTTCTTACTAGACACAGCTCTAGAGGCAAGGGAAACAAAAGCAAAAATGAACTCTTGGGACTTTTTTTGTTTTTGTTTTTTATCAAGATAAAAAGCTTCTGCACAGCAAAGGAAACAATCAACAAAACTAAAAGGCAACTGACAGAATGGGAGAAGATGTTTGCAAATGACATATTGGATAAAGGGCTGGTATCAGAAATCTCTAAAGAACTTATCAAACTCAACACCCAAAACACAAAAATCCAATGAAGAAATGAGCAGAAGACATGAACAGACATTTCTCCAAAGAAGACATACAAATGGCTAACAGACACATGAAAAAATGTTCACCCTCACTCATCATCAGGGAAATACAAATCAAAACCACAATGAGATACCACTTCACACCTGTCAGAAGGGCTAAAATTTAAAAACTCAGGAAACAACAGATGTCAAGGATGTGGAAAAAGGGGAACTCTCTTATACTGTTTGTGGGAATACAAACTGGTGCAGCCAGTCTGGAAAACAGTATGGAGGTTCCTCAAAAAGTTAAAAATAGAACTAACCTATGAACCAGCAATTACACTACTTGGTATTTATCCAAAGGATACAAAAATACTGATTCAAAGGGGCACATGTACCCCAATGTTTACAGCAGCACCTTCGACAATAGCCAAGTTATAGAAAGAGCCGAAATGTCTATCAACTGATGGATGGATAAAGAAGATGTGGTAAATATTTATACAATGGAATATTATTCGACCGTCAAAAAAGAATGAAATTTTACCATTAGCAATGATGCGGATAGAACTAGAGTATATTACACTAGGTGAAATAAGTCAGAGAAAGAAAAATACCATATGATTTCACTCATATGTGGAATTTAAGAAACAAAACAGATGAACTTAGGGGAAAGGAAGGAAAAATAAAATAAGATAAAACAAAGTGGGAGGCATAAGAGACTCTTAACCATAGAGAACAAACTGAGGGTTGCTGGAGGGGAGGCAAGTGGAGGGATGGGCTAAATGGGTGATGGGAATTAAGAAGGGCACTTGTTGTGATGAACACAGGGTATTCTATGTAAGTGATTAATCGCTAAATTCTATTCCTGCAACCAATACTACACTATATGTAAACTAACTTGAATTTAAATAAAAATTTGGAAGAAATTTAAAAAAAAAGTTTGTGGCTAAGTGTGTTCCTTTATCCTTTTTTTCCCCCCAGTCACTTAAATAGGTTTGAAAGAACAAACTACCTGATAAAAGTCACAGCATCTTTTCCCCACTATAGAGATAAATGTATGTGTTTTATCAGCTAAAATGATCTATAACTGAATTATATCTATCTTCTTTGCTATTTACTACCCATTTCTCTCACCAGAGGCAGATAGGTTCCCCATATAAGAAGCTGAGGTTCTCCATATAAGAATACTGAGCTCACAACAGTACAGTCATGAGTTGCCCAGGTTGCAGTGCAAATCCATGAAAGAATCAGCTCATATGACTTTTACAGATGCGAAGACCCCTAGAGATACCTAGCCTTACCCGTTTTACACATGAGGAGACTGGATCTCCTTCTTGCATTCTTATGATGCGTTCTCATTTTTTTTTTCTGGGATATACTAACTTCTCCTACCATGTGTTAGCAAATTCTATTTGATTTTCATTACTAAATTTATGTAACAATTATATTTATGATTCTTCAATTATACGTATTTGAATTAAAATGAATCTTACATAATTTTCACTGGGCAAGTAGTTTTTGTTAATCTATAATTAAGACATAAAATCAAAACAATCACTACTATACATTTTAATAGAAGTATTAATAGTTTATATTAATATAGCTCAATCAATTAGCAAAGCACATTAAAATAGGATTGTATTATAATAAACGTTCTTATTATGGGAAAACAATGTAATTTAATTTATTATTATTTTTTTTAACGTTAGGGGAACCTGGATGGCTCAGTCAGTTAAAGGTCCAACTTCAGCTCAGGTCATGAAGTCTCAGTTTGTGAGTTCGAGCCCCACATTGGGCACTGTGCTGACAGCCCAGAGCCTGGAGCCTGCTTTGCATTCTGTGTCTCTCTCTCTGCCCCTCCCCCATTCACACTCTGTCTTTCTTGCCAGCCAGGGAGGGTCGGAGAGAGAGGTAGACAATCCGACGCAGGATCCAGGCTCTGAGCTGTCAGCACACAGCCAGACATGGGGTTCAAACTCACGAACCATGAGATTATGACCTCAGCCAAAGTCGGACGCTAAACAGACTGAGCCACCCAGACGCCCCTAAGAAAATGATTTAAAATAAATACTAATTCACTATATAATTTCAATGTTCATTATTACTTCCAATTCAAAAATATTAAACAGTGTTCAATAATTATCATGAATGTCAATTATTAAAGAACTCCCAAGGGATACAATTATTTTAAACAAACATTAGCTAATATTTGACAGATTATTCAAGAAAGTTATTTCACAAGTTTCTATAAATTAAAATAAGTTAAGTTCTATACTTTATCTCAGTAAGATGCTAACAGTTGTACAATGGGAAAAATATATTCCTATTTCCTCCGATTCTTCTGAAAAATAAATTACTATGGCTGGTCGCTGGCTGTCTCTTTAGAATAAAGTTTAGCTGATTAAATGTACACTCTTCTATTCTCTGTCTTCCTCAATTAAAAACTATTCTGGAAGGAAGCTGTGAGGCAAACTCTAGCTTAATTCTAGGGAACAAAGCATTATCACTTCATTCAAAATGTATAAAGTAGTATTCAAAAATAATTAGTTTATTTTTACATCTACATAAAGTTGTTAAACTCAGTAAGATGGCTTTTCTATACCAACATCATTTAGAGGGATAACCTTTTTTTTTTCTGTGAACCCAAGTTATAGGAAAAATTGAGGTTCTTGTCCAAATAAGCCCTCCATTTAAGTAGTTAAGTAAGATATATTTCTATTAACTTTCATAATATTTGTAATTTAACAATCTGGGAAGGTAGATGTATTGTAAACAATGTTAATAAATGGTGGGGAGGGGGGGAGCCTTGAGGTAAATTTAGCCATTGAAAAAGAAAAAGACCAACATTTGAAGATATTATCAGTGATGGTTAATTCTGTGTGTCAGCTTGACTGGGCCATGGGATGGGTAGACATTTGGTCAAACATTATCCTGCCTCTGTCTATGAGGGTATTTCTGGATGAGATTAACATTTGAATCGGTAGACCTAGTAAAGCAGATTGTTCTCCTTAATGAGAGTGGGCCTCATCCAATCAATTAAAAACCAGAATAGAACAAAGATGCTGAGTAAGAGAGACTCCACCGATCTCACGAGTTGAGCTGAGATATGATCTGACTCTACGTATGTTTTTTGCCTTTGGACTTGAACTGAAAAATTGGCGCTTCTTGAGTCTCAAGCCTACTGATTTTCAGACTGAAATTATATCATCTCTCTCCTGGGTCTCCAGCTTGCCAACTGCAGATCTTGAGACTTCTCAGCCTCCATAATTACATGAGCCAATTCCTTATAATAACTCTCTGTCTCTCCCTCTATCCATCCAATTGGATCTGTTTCTCTGGAGAACCCTAACCAATATATCACCAAAGGTGCCCTCTTATACCATAAGTAATAACTCAGGTAGTAAAGTTGAAAAAATACCAGCCTTGATTTTTCAAAACAACATATTTTCCACATTGTTTTAATTTATAGGACTAGCACCAAGATTTTACTGAATAACTTTTTTGTGGTCTTCTGTGCTACTGGTATATGGTTTCAAAAGACACATATAGGACTATTTAAAGAGCATTTCTTTAGCAGTTTCCCTTTAAAATATAAAATGTGGCATTTGGGGAGGGAAAGATAGTTATAAAAATATACATTTATCCACTTTTCCAAAATTGCAGTTGTCAAATTATAAAGCAGGAAAACAATAATAGAACCACACTAATATTAGAAGAGATGTATTCCAGATGGGTTTCTTAAATTATGACTATATTTCAGAACTGAACTCACAATTTTAATACATTTTAAATAAAATTATAGTTGAGAATCAATGCTATCATGATAAGCCACAATAAAATGAAGTAATAATCCTTCTATTTTAGCATTCTACAAATGGAAGATTAAAACTCTTACCTTTAGTATTATTGCTAATGACTAATAATGTGTCATGTCTACCTTATTTTGGCTTACAGGTTTCAAATAAAGTGTAAATTTAGCCAGCTACATGGTTAGTTGATGATTGAAGCCCATTTTGGTTTAATAATCACAAGTAAGCATCAATAATTATTGCCGTTCTTTGTATCAATTTTGATGTAGCAAAACAGTATTAGACTTGGAACCAGAGAACCTTGGAACAAGAGAACCAAATCTTCACTGGAACAGTTGATGGCTATGATACTACAGAAAGGTCATACTTTTGAGTCTTAGTTTCCTCTTCTATATGATGATTCTTCTCTCTGATGGTATTTGATAGAATTATAAGACAAACTGTATATATTTTACATATTTATACATATACATTTATAATATATATAAATACATATACATATATTCAATTTACATATACACCTATATGCATACATATATTTGGATATAAAAGACTCTAGTATTGTGTCAAGATAAAAAGCAATCATTAATGGAAACTCAGTCTTAATGCTTTAGTTAATCCATATTTGCTTTAACATTATAAAAATTGTTACTTTTAGAAAATAGCATTTTCAAAGTAGGAAAAACTGTGGTGTCCTGCTTAGCTCACCTAATTGTCTTTCATGTAAAAAAAAATGATAATAATAAAAATGAATTTTGTCCGTAGAAATGCAATTTCATTTTGAGAGTTGGTATGCAATTGATTATTGCCTTAAGGAGAGATGCTTTGCATGTAATCCTAAATTCATGTCAAAGTTCCTTATTGTCCATAGATGCATGGTTCTTGGAATTTCCTTTTGAACTAGTAAGATAATATCTTATTAGATCTCTCTTAAAAAATGAGTTGAATTAATCTTTGATACATATTGATTTAATACTTACATGAGAGAGAATATAAGTTAAAAAAATGTTCTTTAAAACTGCTCTGCATTTTAAAGAAATTATATTATCTATATACCAATGAAATTTGCACTGTAGAAAATAATTTTTCAGAAGTCTATTTTGAGCATAAAATTTTGTTCCCATTATATCTTTTTAACTCTCACATTTGATCTTTTCTGAAGTGTGTAATAGAGTGTCAAACATGGACTGGGGTAAACTAATATTGTCAATTGCATAATACTGCTTCCAAAGCATAGTTTTCTAAAAATGATGTAAAGACACATGATAAACTATGATTTAATTTACTAGAAATTACTAATCTAAAAATCCTAAAGAAAGTATTATATATTATATATGATATGGAAATTTTCATGTCTTTTAATTGTATCCATTAATTGTTCTAAGGAAGTAGAAATATTCTCATAGAAGTAACAAAACCAACAATGAATGTGTATTTGCCAAACTGTACAAAATGGACAGTGTGAAAACACAGGATAAATTGAGAGTTAACCATACTTTTTCAACATGACAGGTGTGAGAACTCACCTTGATCTTCAAAATAACAATCCATTTTAAATGGGTTTTAATATTCCACAAATTAAACGAGAAGGTTTACTCACAGGAAACATCATTCATTCCTTTATTGTTCCTTTATGATAAAAACATTGTTTTCTGATTCCCTTGGGATTTTGACTGCCTACCTCTCTGTTGAGCTTCTAAAATAATTTCACAGTAGAATTTTCAGGTTTTTGCAAACGCTTCAATTTTCTCTTTCCTGTTTTTCAACCTTGCCTGCCTCCTAATCCCTGATCATATTCTTCCCTCTGGCAGGCAACTTCCTTCTTAACACCCTGTCCCTCAAGGAATCAATTGACGCTTTGAATTAAGCTGCTTTTTTTAAGCATATGCCCTTTGCGAGAGCACCCTATTACAATCTCATGAGCTCTCACAATAACGAGATGATAGCGTTTTCAATTCACTCTGGAAATTGTGTGTCAATCTTACCTGCAGGTGCATAATGACAAACTGATTTTAAAAGTTCAGCTATTCGCTTGGGGAAAGTATCCCATCAGTACACTAACAAATGATATTTTGAGATATCCTACTGCTTGTGTGCATAGCATCACTGAGTTTATAGTAAAAAAAATTTAAAAATGGATATTTTAGCTTAGATAAGTGGAGAAGCATACTAATTAGAATCTAAGGATTGAATTTTCCACCAGGTTTCAGCCAAAAAACCCCTCTTGAGAGAAAACTATAGACAAAGTCCCCACTAAGGTCACTATTAACATGGAGCCCTGGTGGGGAGGGGGCATGTGGTCCATGACTTCTATCAGACTCCTACGTGCACATTAGGAAAATGCAGTGCCACAGGATAACCAAGCATATGATGCATAATTCATCAGTCTGATATTCAGCATTTTAGTTAGAATTGAATATGCACATTTGAAATGAAAGCCTTTCAGAGGAAATAGTTGAAAAAGAACATTTTCAAAAGAATAATCTAAAACCACAGAGTTTTCTTAACCTTAAAGTTGAAAACAATCTTCGAGGATGATTTCTGGTTACATTTGGTATCATTTTTGCTGATTTTTTTTTTGGTTGAACATTTTAAATTGAAAAGGGCCTGCTTTTTCCAAACATGGACTCTAAACTGCATTTCTACAATGTGTGAGATGATTGTGTAAACATATTTGCCCACAGGGCTCTGGCTTCTGCCCAGAACCATTCTGAATCCCAGGTACGCAGCCAGGGCGGCAGGTAGTAGTAGGCAGAGTGGACTTTCTAAAATCTCCTTTTCCTGTCAAATGTATAAAATGACCACTACAGCAGGAGCAGTATCTTAGAAAGGCATATTCTATCCAAACTATTCCTTGAGACTGGCAGACATTGACTGTTAAAATGGGATACCTTACTCCAGAGGACCCTTCTTATAGAACACAGCTTGTCTGTAGCAAAGGGCATTTGGTTTCAGGTGACAAAAGGGCCTTCTTCAACTTTTAGGAAAGCCTATTATTTGCAACTGACTGCATGGAAATATGTCCTTAGGTTCTACTGTGGGGTTTTGGTAGCATGAAGCAAAGACATAACCCATCTCTCTCCAAAAAATAGAGGGGAAAGTTATTCGATAGATCCTGGAAAATCTTAGAATAATCCCAGAAGAGGAAGTAATGTAGAGCTAATTTCACGGACACAGGAAAGTCATCTGAAACAGAGGAGCTGCTCTCAAGGATGGTATTACACATCTTCTGAGCTCTCCTCTCTACCTACTGACTTGCTTGTTTACTCGTGGTTTCCACTTCCTTGTGATTTTGGTGGAATCAGTTCCCTTCAGAGCTCCAGTGTTCACTGCGGACAGGCATCCTTCTATGCCTCAGTTCAGATTCCTGAGAATCAGAATCTGGTCCTTAGACAGCTTGTGAATTGAGTAAACTTGCAATCAGGGACAGTGTTACAGATACAGTGATGAACAAGACAAAGTCCTTCATGTGAACCGCATGTAACTTACAGTGTTATGATTATCACTTGTAATGGGACATAGTCTTTTAAAGGTCATAGGACTGTGGAAAGGACAACTTTTCCATGAATGGGCTATAGACAAACAAGCAATGAAATAAATCCCTAGTAGAAGTTGCCCGCAGCTATTTCTCTTGCCATTGGTTTACCTCTGCCACTACTGTTTTTGCTTGTATTGTTGTGTTGACTTTTTTACTCAAAACCTCTTACTCATAACCAGGTACACTCAACGCCAGTATGGTTTCCAGACCAGCAGCTGCAGTAGCAGCTAGGAATTTATTAAAAATGCAAATTTTAGGGTCCTAGCCCAGACCCACCTAATTAAAAAACTCAAGAGTGGGGCCCAGCACTCTGGGTTTTAACAATGTTCTGATGTGTGCCAAAATTGAGAACCAGTGCTTCACGCTTTCAATCCAAATATGTCAACCTACTCTTATTTTACCTATTTTTCCTCAATACTGGAGCCAGGTGAAAACATGCATACATAACTGTATGATTCTCCTATCCCCATTTAGCCTTCCTTTCTCTAAGTTAAACAAAACCTTTTCACATTATTCTTCCTCTTGCCCACAGGAGTCAAAGCTGTTAATCAACTCCTATTTGGTATCTGTCTGGAATACTGCCTAAAATTCAACTCACCGAAAAAGAAATATAATCAATCAATTTTAAATTTAAGATGACAACAATTCAACCACACTGACTAGGTCTCCATTCATTTTTCAACCAGTTCAACCTATCATGTATGAAAACACTGGCAAATAGGAGCTGTCAAACTTCCTAAAATTCTATATGGAAGCCAATTTTAGAAATATAATAAAATACAGAATTAAAATATTATCTCTTAGTGGGTAGTAAGCTCACTTTCTCTAAAAAGTCACTGCATTATATAGCCTTTCAAAACATATTTTGCAAATAAAGCCATTGTAAAAAAATGAACCATAATTTGGGAAAGCTATATTGCAAGGAATTAAAGAAAAAGAGCTTTAAGTATTACACACACACACACACACACACACACACACACACACAATTAAATTACATTCCTGGAATGCCAAGTCCTGGTCTTTCAGGGTCAATGTTCTCCACACACATTCTTACTAATATGTTTTAAAGAGTTTTCAATCAATATATCACTTTCACCTTTGCTAAAATATTCTTACTAAATTCTATTGTTCTTCAGGCACTATTGTTGTTTAACAATTATTAATCATTTTTCCATAATCTTTCCTCCAATGAACTGTCAGTTCTATGAGGGGAGAAAATTGCCTTTGTAATGGCTAGAACTTCAGCACTTGACTCAGTCCCTGGTTCATTTTTGCTGTTCAATATATGTTTGCAGGGATGATGTAATAGAAAGATGGCAGTTATGTGGTTGGCAAAAAAGAATAAAAATATTTTAAAAAGAGAAAATAATGATTAGCTTAGAAATTGTTATGAGCTGAAAATGTTTCCTGGGAATAGACAGCAAATGCAATGAAGATTTCATGTGTTCTGTGATTTATCAATTTTTATATGGGTATCCAGGATATATATTTGATGTCTAAATTTTAATATTATAAGAGCTTTTCTGCTCCACTTTAAAGAAACTAGGACTACAGACTATCTAAACAGAAAAAAAAAGGCTGTCCATGTTTTTCTCTCTTTACAGAGGTGGAAATTTTATGACCTTTAGAATTCTTGCATTTTACCATACTGACAATAAAAAAGGATCCCCTCTGCCACCATAAGGCAGCTTCTTCATACCAATTGCCTCTTCTGAAGAGTCCTTCTCAGAGGTTTTTAAATCTTACCATTGTTCAGTTTTTTAAATGCATTTTAAAGTGATTTATATACTTCCTTTAATGTTTTCACTCTTTTGTGCTAAAAACACCTAACTCATTTAGCTTCTCTCATAGGCTATATTTGCAACCTTACTCAATGATCGAATCTTCTTTGAACTTCTCTTGTATTCCTCAAATTCTATTTCACGTGTGTAATTACAATTTCAGCGTACTCCATACATATTAACTCTTGGCTTCATCCTCTTACACAAGTTCTAATATGACCTAATGTGGTATCAGCTTTTTCTTACTTCAAGAGCAGCCTGTAGGTCCAAGGCAATCTTACTCCATTATACCTTAATGGCTGCCCCCAGTCTAGGCCAGTAGTGTTGACTATTTGTCCCAACATACTTACCTTTTCTAAATTCTAACATGTGTTGAAGAACTACTTCTTTCCCTTGCCTATTCTGTCTACACCATTTTATACATTATCTTTGTTATCTGGAATATTGACACCTATATATGTGTAATCATTGCCTAAAAATTTTCTTACAGAAATCTTATTTCTCCATCCAAGAAACAATTAGAGAAAAAATGTGGCACAGTAACTTTGAACTCTTCTAATTTTGGACTTAGTAGCTATTTGATATTGGACAAGTTAATTTCTCCCTATCAACCTCACTGTAAAGGAATGTGGGCAATATTGTCACAACTATGGAGGACATATCCTGAGCACATAAATAGTCAATGTATACTAGTTATTTTATTTGTAGAATTGTTTAAAAATTATAGAGACTTCAAAATTGGTTTCTAAAGGACACTTATATTGAAGAAAGTCATCAATTTTTATTCAGTCTTTGAGCATCTTTTTTTTAAATTTTTTTTAACATTTATTTATTTTTAAGACAGAGAGAGACAGAGCATGAACAGGGGAGGGTCAAAGAGAGGGAGACACAGAATCTGAAACAGGCTCCAGGCTCTGAGCTGTCAGCACAGAGCCCGACGCGGGGCTTGAACTCACGGACCATGAGATCATGACCTGAGCCGAAGTCGGCCGCTTAACTGACTGAGCCACCCAGGTGCCCCTGAGCATCGTTTTTTAAACTAACCTAAAAGTAATCAAATTTACACTATCATATTTAATAAAAATAAAATTCATACCACGTGTGTCAGTGTAGGGACATATACACAAATGTTTAGTTTGTCTTAAGATAAAATTTTTCATAGGAAAAACTGATATTTTCTGGCAAAAGTTGACATTCTGGGAATGGAAGGGAATATCTAGTTTGTTATGATCATTATTCTGAAATTGGTCAGTTTTAAAAATAACAGGAGGATAGAGACATTTTGATTTACACATAAATAATGACCATATGCTTATAATTTTCTATGATCATTGCAATTAAAGATAACCTTCAAAATTAGCGAGTTAAGTTACTTAATATCAATTATTTTAGCTTCCTTACCTTACCTTTTTAAGGTAAGTAATTCATCATACAGAAATGTATATTTTCATTTTAACCTTTTTAATTTTGGAGATAAAAAAGCTGTTTTACTGTATATCAGATACTCCACTCTTAGGTTCTTATTTATCTTATATAATACTGTTTTCTTTATCATTTTATAGAATGTAATAATTTTAAAAGTAACTATAAGCAGTCTTGTTACTATCTCCTGGAAGCCTGTTTAAAACAAACAAAAAAAAAGGAATTTTAAAGTTTTGAGTAAGGCTTTAAATGGATTAAGACTGTAAATTTTAGAGTTATAAGCTCTCTTTCCCTTGATCAATGCTCAATGTTTTATATGTAAATACTAGGACTGCAGCTTAATCTTCAAATATTAACCTTGACTTCTCCTCCCAGTTCTTTACTAAATAGAAACGCAAACCAAATCCTCAGGGACTTTGTGCAGAATTTTTATTGCTCAGGTCTCCCTTTGCCTGAAGGACATCTCAAGTTTGTTCCCATGACTATTTACAGTTTAAAAACAAATGGAAATAGCTCTGTTTTTTCTAGTAAAAAACCTTTAGTAGAAGTGGGAAATAAAATTAATTTTTAATTTGATGCTTATTTATGTTTGAGAGAGAGAGAGGGACAGAGTATGAGTGGGGGAGGGACAGAGAGGAGACATAGAATCTGAAGCAGGCTCCAGTCTTTGAGCTGTTCACACAGAGCCCAACGCGGGGCTCGAACTCACAGACCGGCAGATCATGACCAGAGCCGAAGTCGGATGCTCAACCAACAGAGCCACCCAGGCACCCCTAATATTAATTTTTAAAGAGCAAAAAGAAAATGGAAAGGCACGGAGTCATGGAAGAGAAGACTTTGTCATGGAAAAGTGATTCCAAAACCTTAACACGTACATTGACAAAGAGGCCATATTCTTAGTATGAGAGAAGAAAAAGAAAGAACCAGAAGGTTTTTTTTTTCTTTTTAAAGAGAGAGAGATGAGAGTGAATCAGATTGCTAGCAATAATAACTCCCTTCCCTGTGTCAGCATCTTTGGGTAATCCTCACCCACATAATCTATGTTAAACTATGTGATTCTCTGGCCAATGAGATGAGAGCAAACGTTATACAAGTGGGACTTTAACAGTGTTCACCTACGGAGCTTTTTTCTCTCTTGCTATACTTGTAACCTGTAGACCACTAAGTGAGCAAGCCTGTACTAACCTGCTGGAGAATGACGGCTCATGTGAGAAGTGAAGAGCCTTAGCCAATATCCACTAGCTGTCCCTCTGCCAACAGCCAGACATTCTGGAGACCATTCTAAACCATTCAGTAGCCAGCCAACCTGGCAGCTGACCAGACACACCAGCGAGCCTAGCGGAGACCAGCCAACCGATCACAGACCAGAAGCACTGCCCATTCCAACCACAGAATCATGAACTAAAGAAACTGGTGTGTTTTAAACCAGTTTGGAGGTTGTTTGATACACAGCAAAAGCTAACTGATATAAGGAACAATAAATAGAAGTGGGAGCAGTAGATTTTCCTGAGGAGTAAAATAAACTCTCCGTGGGGTGGTTCATTTTAGTTGTTGGCTTTTAAACAGGTTATTATGTCACTTCCCTTTGAAATGTGCATTTGTTTGATAAGTCTGATTCATCATAATATGGGGTGCCTGAGTGGCTCAGTCCGTTAAGCGTCCAACTCTTGGTTTCAGCTCGGGTCATGAGCTCATAGTCTGTGACTTCGAGCTCCACGTCGAGCTCTGCACTGACAGCATGAGCCTGCTTGGGATTCTCTGTCTGCCTCTCTCTCTCTCAAAATAAATAATAAACATTTAAAAATAAGTCTGATTCATCATAATTTAAGGGTTTTTTTTGCTGAAAAAGTGAAAAATAACAGCATACTACTATTTCCCTATTTCTAGATGGAGAAGAGTGGCAGGAGACATGGAATATATTAAAATTGTTCTTTGGATAGACAGAGGCAGATCACAGTATCATCACCTGATTCCAAGACAGAATCAAACCAAAGATCGGATCTGGGTTATATTCCAAGGACTATGATATCTTTAACACAATATCATTTAGAGACAAGTAAAAAGCGCTAATTTGTTAATAGTAAGACTTGATAATACAAATATTATTGATTAATTTCATTAACACATACTATTGGATGCGAGTTTTATTTGGTTCCACCATAAATTCAACCGGTATTTATGAAAAGTTACTTTCAATGTGTCTGACATTCTACTCATATTTATGCTTTCTACTCTTTTTGAGATTTAAGAAAGCAAACTTTCATGCAAAAGGGTTTGGTTTCTTTTATTTTTTATGCCAGCCCTTGGGCTTATAATTATCTGGAACAGCTGCAACGCAGTCTGCTCTCGGTGATAATTAAATGTTATTGTAAGCTGTGGGTCATTTTTTTCTGAACATCAAAGATCTACCAAAGATACACCATCTCCTTTCTTTGATTTTTCTAATCTTTGAATAATTGAAAGAGGAAAAATTGTCTAACATTTTTTCCTTGCATTTGGGGGGAAAAGTGCCAATTTACAAATCTTTAATAGGACAAGACTACATGTTATGACCTTCACAGTATAATTTCATCAAACCCACAAACAACTAGATAGATTCATCTATTTACAACACCATGAAGAAAGTTTTATTCACATAGTTAAGCATGTGGGGTTAAATATTTATTTAGTTGTATAGCTTCAAGCCTTGAACAGTGCACTCATTTATATTAGTTTACAAAGAAAGGAAAAGTTCAAGTGAATGGTGTCACATTATCAAAGAATTATCAAAGAATAACACATTATCAAAGAATATGTACTGGAATATATATTGGAATATAAATCTATTGGAGAGATATGTATAAAAGTAAATTTCATTGTAAGAATATTATATAAATTTTAATGAACTAAAAGTATGTTTCTCATAACAATCATCTTATTAAAATAATTTAAATTTTCATTTGCATATGCTAATGTATTGGTCATTCATTTTTCAATTTACCTGAGTACTCTTTAGAAGCTTATCTATCTACTGAATTATGATGGTTAATATTTTCCAACTTTTATTGGAAAATTTCGGATATATGCAAATGTTAGGTAAATAGTATATAAACTGTAAGGAACGATGGGAAATGTAAAGTTTAAAATTCAAGCCCAGCTGAAAATTGGTGTTCTGTTTCGAAAGAGGGAAAGGAAAATGCCACAGCTTAGACAACCATAAAATGGCTAATGCTTACCAAGGAGTTTCTAATGAATGCTCTTTTTCTGTAAGTAAATTTGCTATACAAATGTGTGTTTTTTAGTATCCCACATGAATGTGTAAAATGTCTTATACTGAAAGAACATGACAAAACTGTAGTTCGCGATCTTCATTGTAGCTAAAATTCCAAACAATTTTCATGATAGTTATGTTTGTTTTATATGGTTTCAAAATCTATAAGATGGATTTAATATTCTCTCACTTATGTGATACATTTTATACTCACTTCAATTAAATGTATTATCCATTTAATAACTATTCAAAGCACCAAAGAGTTAGGCCTAAACTTAAAAATAGTTATATTAAAATTTATGTATAAATGGGTAGATATCACATAATGATGGATATATATGGATAGGAGTTTAGATAGGTAGAGAAAGAGAGAGAAAGAGAGAGAAATACATTGATTGGATAGCACTACTTAGTCTCTAACAAGAGAGTTGGGACATATTTTATGTAAAACTCATGAAATCCAAAAGCGAAAGAATAAATTAGTGGACACGGGAAGAATATACAGCTTCTTTTGTCCCATGGGACCAAAACTTGGCACAAAGTGTTAAAAAGTAAATTGCATCCTAGCCCTTTGTTGCATAGTTTGTATTTTCCATACTCATTACTATTTTACCTTAAGTTAGAATTTGAACAATAGGATGTTAGTAACTTTCCAAGATTCAAAATGTTACTCTAATAATTTAGGGGATAATGCAGTATCTAAGACACACTCCAGTAGTTAAAGAAATCAGAGAGGTTTTGCAAGCAGCCACTTGATTAGTACTGTTATTTATTTTACAGATAGTATTGCATTTATTTTACACTTTAAGGTAATATATGGATATGTAATGCTTTGCCTCAATAAGTCTCTAAGAATGCAAACTAGACAAAACTGAAACACATTTTGAAAAGTGTTTTAAGATATCCACTCATTTTAATTCTAGATGGAACGTGATAGATGGCAGAGGGTTTAGAGCAAAGAATAGAGGAATATTGGCTCTACAAGAGAGAATGTAGGATAATTTGTTTAGATTATAAAAAGGTCAAAATAAATATATCTCAATTCAGAGGCTTGGAAATAATGTAATGTTTTGCTATTCCATCATCTTTGTTATAAGTGGAATAATCTTTCAGCATTTATATTTTAACAAATCATAAGGGAATAGCAAAAATGTCGTCCTATAAAATTTTATCTCAATTTTGACACTGTTCTTTTTTATTTTGAAATAAACTAACCTGAAATACATTAATTTGAGGAATCTGTGTAATCTAAGTGCTGCCAGATTTTGAAAAATATCTAAGTATTAACTTGTAATATTGGCACATGTAAGAAAAGGGATGTCTCATCATTTCTACATTTCTAAGGTTTTTGTGAAAGAACAGTTTGCATCCAGTTATGATTGTGACAACTTTCTCATAAGAAAATACTGCAATAAAACAACAACAAGCATTTCACATATTCCCCAAGAACATTTCTTTGGTTTCACATATTCCCCAAGAAACTTAATTTGGTTTCGTGGCTATATGGTTTAACATTGCTCTGTCAATTACCTTTTCTACTGTTGTAGCCATTAAAAGATAGAACCCAGAACTTGGACTATTAAAAGGCATCATCCACTACAGAAAAATGTTTTAAGCATTCCTTGCAATTCATAAAACAAATGAAAGGTTAATTATTAAAATGAAGATAGAGGGGCGCCTGGGTGGCGCAGTCGGTTAGGCGTCCGACTTCAGCCAGGTCACGATCTCGCGGCCCGTGAGTTCGAGCCCCGCGTCAGGCTCTGGGCTGATGGCTCAGAGCCTGGAGCCTGTTTCCGATTCTGTGTCTCCCTCTCTCTCTGCCCCTCCCCCGTTCATGCTCTGTCTCTCTCTGTCCCAAAAATAAATAAATGTTGAAAAAAAAATTAAAATAAAATAAAATAAAATAAAATAAAATAAAATAAAATAAAGATAGAGAATATTTCTTTTCTTCCACGACTATTCCAAAGCAAATTCCCTCTTACAGTAGAATCACTTGTAACTAAGAAGAGAACACCTAGAAATGTAGGACTCACTATAATAAAAAGCAGATGACTTCAGAATAAAAATGCATTATGCCTAAATTTGATTAAATGTAGACATAACAAAAGACAGCTTATTCAAATATCGGCCCTTTAGACCTGTAGAGCTTTGTTAAGTCCTTGGATAATAAAAGACACAGAAGTTATGGAATCAGTTAGTACCAATATTTGAATTAATCAGAATGTGTAGAAATTCAATTAATGACTACTCATATTGTAGTATTGAAGAGTTAAGTTTGGTCACATTTTATTGAGACAGATAGATTCTAAAAGATATAATACAACTTTTCCCATTATAAAATTTAAGTATTACGGATATACACTGAATTTAAGTTTTGTTAGACTTTTCATAGTTGAACGACATATTTAATTATCCTTAACTTTACTAGGACAGAGATTAAAAAAACAACTAATAGGGGAGCCTGGGTAGCTCAGACGGTTGAGAGTCCAACTTTGGCTCAGGTCACTATCTAATGGTTCATGAGTTTGAGCCCCGCGTCGGGCTCTGTGCTGACAGCTCGGAGCCTGGAGCCTGCTTCAGATTCTGTGTCTCCCTCTCTCTCTGCTCCTTCCCTGCTCACATGCTGTCTCTCTCTCAAAAATAAAGATTAAAAAAAAAACAACTAATAGCTGTTGGTTATTTATTATGCATAAACTGTATATTGTGTAACAAATTATATAAATGCAATCCACTTGTATGGTTTCATTGCTTTAGTGTGGTAACCTCGGTTTGAATAAGCAAAACAATACTGAATATTCTTTTTAACTATTACAACCAATTTTTAAATTCAAATTTAAAAATTGAAATTAAAAAATCTTTAAAAAAACTTTTTAAAATCAATTTATCATTTGTAACATACACAAAGAAATCGAATTTAGAGTTGTGTAGCTGTCTAATATATTTTGAGTTGGATTAGAGTAAATCAAATTATGACTAAAACTGGCCCACTACATTGGCAGGTATTTCTACATAACACTCTAACAATACAACCATTAGTATATGCTAAGAAAAATGGTAAAAAGAAAACATGTTAATAGGAATACTGGTTCAATGCAAAATGTTTTGTATAATTTTCTAGTCAATAAATACAATGTAGATTTGAATAAAAACTCTAGGAACAAGTTTGTCAACTTCCACAATTAATTATTTTCCTTTCTTAAATTCGTATTTACCATAGTCAATTTAAGATTGTCTAGTTAGAAAAGGAGCTGACACTAGTCCATAAACCTAGCTTGTTAAATTTGATTTTGAAAGATTAGCAGGGAATGAACTCACTGAAGAGTAAGTCATTCTTAGAAATATGATGAAGATTCTTGCTTTTACCAAGTTTAGTTAAATAAAGCACACTCCACTCTGTGCTTAAACAACCAGTCAATTCAGTTTTATGAATCAATTGCATTAAAAAAAAAATACATGCATTGGGTGCCTGGGTGACTCAGTCAGTTAAGGATCTGACTCTTGATTTTGGCTCAGCTCATGATCTCATGGTTCCTGGGAACCATGTTGGGGCTTTGTGCTGACAGCATGGAGCCTGCTAGGAATTTTCTCTCCCTTTCTCTCTCTGCCCCTCCCCCACTCACATGTGTCTGAGCTCTCACTCTCTCTCTCTCTCTCTCTCTCTGATATAACTTTAAAAAAATGCACAACAGGGGCGCCTGGGTGGCGCAGGCGGTTAAGCGTCCGACTTCAGCCAGGTCACGATCTTGCGGTCCGTGAGTTCGAGCCCCGCGTCAGGCTCTGGGCTGATGGCTCAGAGCCTGGAACCTGTTTCCGATTCTGTGTCTCCCTCTCTCTCTGCCCCTCCCCCGTTCATGCTCTGTCTCTCTCTGTCCCAAAAATAAATAAACGTTGAAAAAAAAATTTTTTTTTAAAAATGCACAACAATCTAGACTTTAGTAAGAGGATGAACTTCATATCATCTTAAATGTCTACAACATTCTTGCTAAAACTCACAGGAATAATCACAAATAGACAAAATATACTAATCTATTTCTTGTTTTAAAATAGGAAATTTCTTGACTGCTCAAGAAATTCTACAATTTATTGATGCTTTACACTCATCATTTCTACTACAAACTAAGTAATGTGGTCAAAAGTAAATTCAGCCTTACCACCACCTTCATTTTAGTTAAAATCACTGACTCGAATGATTTCCTTTCATGCTTCCTTTCAATCAACTCCTTCATTTTCATTTTCTCATGAAATCCTATATATTCTCTCCATCTACTATCATGTGTATCCCTTTCTCTTTACCTTCACTGGCCCTTACTCCATTTAGACTTTGATCATTTCTTTATTGTAGCTTACTAATTGAATAATTTTCCACTTATCTGGAGTGCACTTCCCCACCTCTCCATATACCTAATTCCCACTCTTCCATCAAACATACTTCATGAATTATCCCTAGGAGGCCTTCTTTAACTTGGCAATCTGATAAATTTCATTTCTGTGCTTCCTTACATGAAAGTGTAGACAATATACAATATACTTCCATTTTCCATCGGTTGAATGAAGTTCAAAAGTGAAATCTCTGGGAGCAATCAGTGGTGAGAACAAAGTTGTACAGAAGCACAGACCAGGTAAATAATGATCACGATTTATCAATAATAGACTAATTTCTATTTGGGCAGCCAGATGCTGGCGAGATGGGATTGCCATCTCATCACTTGCTTGAGAGACATTATTTTGAGATCAATATTCTCCTTTACGTTAACAATGAAATAAATATGTCTACTCTACAATACATATAATAATATAGATAATAGGGGGCACCTGGGTGGTTCAGTCAGTTAAGCGTCCGACTTTAGCTCAGGTCATGATCTCATGGTCAGTGAGTTTGTGCCCTGCATCAGGCTCTGTGCTGACAGCTCAGAGCCTGGAGCCTGCTTCAGATCCTGTGTCTCCCTCTCTCTCTGCCCCTCTCCTGTTTGTGCTCTCTCTCTCTCTCTCTCTCTCAAAAATAAATGAATTAAAAAAAATATAGATAATATATTCCACATTTATGGAGTACAAGAATTGGTACTAGGTAATTGAGATATATATATATATCTATATATCTAGATATAGATATAGATATAGATATAGATATAGATATAGATATAGATATATGCCAAGTGTTGACTGCATATATAAACTATTTTTTAAAAGTAGAGTGTACTCTTCATATACTCCAGACACAGACCATCTTTTAAGTAAACTCTGAACAGTGACAGATAATTTTTAAGTTCTCAAAGTCCCTTCACTGGTCCCTCTTCCTACACTCTTGCCACACTCCAATCCATGCTCCATGGAACAACAAAAGCAATCTTCCCAAAAGGAACTCAGTTACATCATTTCCCTACTTAAGCCCTGAGGTGTTTTCCCAGGACACCCAGGGTATATCTTCACTCCTTGCCTTGCCTTGGGCAAGAGTCTTCATCCTCTGGCCCCTGCCTGTTTCACCGTGTGTGATATTCCCACACTAATCATTGTTTCCAGTTCTCTGAAGATGCTAAGCATTCTCTGGTCTCTGGTGCTTCGCACCAGCTGTTCCCTGAGTCTGCAACGCTCTTCCACTGCTCTTCTCATGGGTAAATCTTTCTCTATGCTTACACTTCAACAGCAATGCCCCATTCACAGAGAGGCCTCCCCTGACCACCTTACCTAAACTAGGATCCCTTCCATTGTTCTCTAATAGAGCCTCTCACTGCTTTCATAGCACTCACTAAAGATAGCGATCAGTTTATGTATTTGCCTTCTCTTTTCTTTTCTGTTTATCTCTTTCACTAGCATATACATGGTGACAGGGAGACTTATCTTTTTTTTTTTTTAAACCATTATATCTTGAATATTTAACACAATTCTCTGGCAATCCATAAATGCTGAAGAAGTGAATGACTGAATGCCAATTAAGACGGTGTTGATTTGGAAGGTAAGTATTAAAGTAATGAGATAGAATGTCACAGAAGCCATTTATAATCAGCCTTATTGTATTAGGGTACTAAGACAGCATAAATTGATAAACGGCTGGGTAAATCAGCTCCTTCCGAACACGCTTAACAATTTATAGCTATTTCTCTTCACTATATGTGTCTTCTAGTCTGTATCTCAGCTTATTTGTGTTCATACAGTTTCTATTTTATTAAATAACAAATTCCAAGAGGACTTTAAAAACATTGTTTATTTTTATTTTGGGCAACTCATTGAGCTATCCTTATTAAGCCGTGAGCAGTGAGGATATAAGCCAATCAAGAACTCCACCACTGACTAAACTATGTGAAGTCTGGAAAGATATTTAACTTCTGTAGGTCCTAAGTTCCTCATCTGTGCCACCTACTTTGTAGAATTTTGGTACTATCAAAAGAAATAGCATATTCAATGCCATATACCTAACAAATGATTAATAATGGTAACTATAATAGGTTCAATGGTAGCCTGTCGACATCCCAGAACATGTGGATATAATCTTATTAGGAAATAAGGCTTCCTTATTTGGAAAAGAGTCTTTTGTGGATATAATTAAGGATCTCAAAATGAAATCATTTTGGTGGACATTGAATCCAATGACAAGTATCCTCATATAAGTAACACAAGGACGGAAGAGAAGGAAGCCATGTTAAAATGGAGGTAAAGATTGGGGTCACTTAAGTTCAACTTACGTATATTACAAAAAGCTAAAATATCACTGTACATGTATATGCAAGTAGAGATACATACATATCCCCATGTATCATCTTCATCTTATCAAGTCATTTTTATTTTCTATGAAACAATGGCATTGGGCCAGAGTAGAAGTTGTGAATCTGATATTAGGGGATCTTGTGGGGTACCTCAGGAGTCGTGAACCCCTGCCAATCAAGCAAATGTTGCAGTTACAGTCAAACATATCTTTGTCCTAAGTAGAACATGTATAGTTTTCATCAGAACTCAAATGGGTTTGGGACCATCAAAAGAGTAATAATCTCAAATTTGGAGAATCTTGAAGATCCTTTCTAGCTGTTACATCGATATAATGTTTCAGTTTTATATCACTTTAAAGCAGCCAAAGAGGTTTGGCAGGCTATTTTAATCAGTAAGAACCTATCTTTGAAGACCAAGAACAAGCCAAAGAAGAGACTATAATAGAGGCTGTTTTAAGTAAACTTATCTTCTTCCAAACATTATAATAAAACTCTACAGGTTTCCGTTTCCTCATGTGCAGTCTGTCATTACCCACCATTCTCCAGCAAGGAAATAATCTCTTATAGTCAACAATATAAATACAGACTCCAAGTTTCCTTGAGCTCTGAAATTGCTATATTCAAGTTAAAGGGTCATAGTACCCTTTAAAAGACAGAGAAGAGAAAGTAAATGAAACATACAGAGTTTCCTTATTTCTTCCTGTGCAGGAAACTTCAAGGTCATTCTGACTGGACAGGCATATTTCTGCATTTTGTACATGGAAGGTTATGAAATAAAGGTTAGTGTGAACAAGTATCTGAGAAGTGGATACTATGAAGTTCTTAAAGTTCACTGTTTTTCTTTTATTCCTCTCTGAAGTTTACCAAACAGAAACTGAAGAATTTTCTACAGAATATCATCACATGAAAAAATTTCAGAAGTATAAACATAAAAAATCTTATGTCAAGCAATTTCTTGTAAAGAAATTACGTGTCCCACTTCTTTCAAGTTAACAGAATTCCAAATCAGTTGAAGCTTGCAAGGAATATATTATGGATTATGAGACAATGTCTCTTGATAATTAAAGCAAACTTAGTTTTCAATTCATTCACTATGTATTTATATAAAGAATATGGAGACTACAAATGAAATATTAGATTATAACAAGGTGTGGTAGATCTGGCATAACAGCTCCTTTTATATGGTATAGGCAGAATAAGTGTCCCTTTATTATTTGAAAAGCACAGAAGTAATTAGGTGGGTAAAAGTCTTCCAGGTAAAAGTCATCAAATTGGTTTTAAAAGTTATGCTTTTGAAGAGTGATCGATTTCCCCTAAAACTGAACTTTTATGTGGCTTTGAAAAATAGCCTGGATGAACCGCTGGGTGAGACAATGGTAAACATTGGTTAAGAGTGCAAGCTCTTTCACCAGATTTCCTGCATTCTAGGTTGTTTCCACCACTTAAGAGTTGGGTGACCTTGGCAATTGTTTAACTTATGCACATCTGTTTTCTTTTCTCTAAAATGCAGGTAATAATAGTAATTAACTTAGAGTTGTTTGAGAATCAAATGAGTTAATACTATAAATTCACGGAATAAGTAAGTGTCCAGTGTTAGCTATAATTTTATTTAAAGTTTTATTTTAAAAAAGCTTTTTTTTAAATTAATGAATACTTTCATGAGTTTAAGGCTCATAGGTTATTCTATATGTCAATATCACAGTACTGTAGTTGTTAATAGGCATGTTGATCATTCATTCTTGTATTTAACTTTCATATATTTGGTGTATGCAATTAAAAAATACACAGCATATACTACTAATTCCATTTTGCATTTAATAATTCTTAAAGGAGTTAATCGGAGTGAGACCAGAAATGCAGTCATGTGTCTGTTATCTATTGGGTTAAAATGTTAGTATTTAATTGTGTCTGTAGAAAACAGTTAATGCTTTATCATTTAATGACAGCTGTTTCCCATTAGTACATTCCAATACAGTTTTTATCTCTCTTCAGTTGCATCTATCTTGCACCTTAAGATCTAAAAGACCTAAAAGATTCACCTTTTGGGGCCCTTGGGTGGCTCAGTCCGTTAAGCATCCAACTCTTGGTTTTGGTTCTGGTCATGATCTCACGGTCTTGTGACATGGTAAGTGAGTTCAAGACCCACGTCAGGCTCCGTGTCAGAGCTGACAGTGTGGAGCCTGCTAGGGATTCTCTCTCTCTCCCTCTCTCTTTGCCTGTCCCTTGCTTGCATTCCCTCTCTCAAAATAAATAAATAAAATTTAAAAGACTCACCTTTTTTGCAATTCAGTTTTCATCATATGTCCTATTTCTTTCATGTTGAAATATTTTGAGAAATCATTACTCTCAACTGACATTCCTCAGCCTTGTATTTATTTTAGGTCTTCTTGAACAACTATGTAATGTATTTGTATTTCTCTTTCCAATACTTCTTTTTTTAAGATTTTATTTTTTAAGTAACCTTTACACCCAACACAGGACTCAAACCCACAACCCCTGAGATCAAGAGTCACCTGCTCCGTGGACTGAGCCAGCCCCACTTCCAATACTTTGTATCTCTATCCTTACTATTTCGTTCATTCCAGTTGTTTCCTTCAACTTTCTACACATAACAGTACACTTTATATGGCTTGCTAAATGTTTTTTTTTGTCACACTAAATCTATTATTTTAAATGTTTATTTTTGAGAGAGACAGAGAGAGAGAGCAGGGAAGGGTCAGAGAAAGAGGAAGACAGAGGATCTGAAGCAGGCTCCACAGTGATAGTAGAAAGCCCGATGTGGGGGCTGAACCCACAAACCATGAGATCATGACCTGAGCCAAAGTCAGACAGCCAAACAACTGAATGCATGTATACTAAATCCATGTTTTCAAATTATTCTTTAATCATTTTAATTTTATAATTGAAAATCGTAACAAGTTTACTACAATATTTACTAAGGTGTTTTTCTTTTTTTTAAGGGCAAAAGGAGATGCCATTCATAATGTAAGCAAAAACCCCTCCTTGTTTCATTCACACAGAAACTGCCCACAAAAATCTGTTTTTTCTCCCAATGTCCAAAAACTTTTCTCCTTTCCTTCCTTTACAAATATATTACTTTTCTCTTCCAGAAATAAAGCTGTCCTTTCCAATTCAATCTATCATTTCTGGCATCTACTTTTTTCCTACCCATTACCCTGATTAAGCTTAGCCAGGAGCCAAGCTGGCAGACTCCGAATTTTTTTTAGCAGGCAAGAAGGTAAAGAACTGTGGATATACATATGCTACTTCTTTTTTTTGGGGGGGGGGGGGCGGGCGCTGCAGAGTTCTAAAATGTGTTTTCAGATATTAATCATAGGGAATTAAAAAGAGTTCATTATAATTCTCAGTAGATTTGTTGAGTTCAGTCCTCTGCAAAAGGAATACAGAGCACTTAAATACATTTTATATATATAAATAATATGATTATTTTGCCATTAAAATGCTTCTAAAATTTGCCACTAAAATGCTAATTCATCCAAGCAAAGTATCTGTACATATGTCCGGTATTTGCTGTCATTCTGCCATAGTCACTTAGAGTTTCAGGATGCAATTTTATTTTAATACCGATCACAACCTATAGTCCATAATATCTATTGGGTGTTTGTTGTGTTTTCCCCCCTCAATCAGAAATACTGCTTTATCACAACTATATATTCAGTTCAGAAATCCCCTTTTATACCATCCTTAATGCAGTAAAATTTATCCTCACATCACCAACATAAATGGGAAGCTGTCAACTGTTCACCACACAACGTATTGTTTGACCTTTGGGTATGTTTCTTATGTTTTCTAGATATGTTTTCTTCACATGTAAATGAACATGGTGATTCTAAGTCAACCTCTCACAGATATACTGCTTTTTTTTTTTTTAAATAACCTCTGTGCCCAATGTGGGGCTTGAGCTCACGACCCTGAAATCAAGCGTCCCATACCCTACCAACTAAGCCAGCCAGACACCCCAAGAATCTCAGATATACTGTTGATTGAAAATCAAATTCCCCAATGTTCTATTTTTATATGGTATGAGTTCATTTATGTAGAAGCTAAAAACCATACATACATATATAAAAACATGCCTATATGGTCATGTAAATATATATTATGTACACAAATATATATGTACACAAAAAATAAATAGAACATTTATAAATACATGAGCTTATACAGAAAAATGTTTAAAAGTATACTGCAAAGCTTTTAAAGATAATGATTATATAAAAGGAGTGGAAATAAATATGGGTTGTAAAATTTGCATCTGTGTTACATTTTTTTAACTCAAACACGTATTTGAGAATTTCTTATGTAATAAAAATATTTAAATGCTGCTGTAAGCAGTAGCTTCTCTATTTCTATAACCTTTTATACTTCAGCTATCAGTAGATTAATTTGATTTTCATCTATATGATTTAATTAGATTTGATTGGTATAAAACTGATAATATACTAATAGTTCTTTCGTAGCTTTTTTTTAATGTTAAAAGTCTCTCAGTTATAATGCTGTGTACAATGTATTCTCATATGTTCAAAGAAGCTGAAGAGTTGTTTATTTATTTATTTATTTTTTTTTTTTAAATTTTTTTTTTTCAACGTTGATTTATTTTTGGGACAGAGAGAGACAGAGCATGAACGGGGGAGGGGCAGAGAGAGAGGGAGACACAGAATCGGAAACAGGCTCCAGGCTCTGAGCCATCAGCCCAGAGCCCGACGCGGGGCTCGAACTCACGGACCGTGAGATCGTGACCTGGCCGAAGTCGGACGCCTAACCGACTGCACCACCCAGGCGCCCCTGAAGAGTTGTTTATTTAAAGAATAAAAAGAATCATGAAAACCTCTGTCGATGAATGCAGGCGCAGATGCACATTTAAAAGCGGTGAGGTATTTCTCTGGGTAAGGAGAGAAAGGGTATGGCCAGCTAATGTGAAGAGTCTCTAGTAATTAAGTTGAATAGTAAATCAATGTCACCTATTTGAACTACCAGCCAGTGAAGCAGATGACAAAAGTCACACATTATTATAGACGCATTTGCTAATAGCTCTAAGCTTAAAAGTGTTAGACCTTTTTTCCTCTATCTTAATGGTCTTTAAATGTCCTAATCTTGTTTCTGAATGTTCTAAATTATAGTCCGTATTTGCCTTAGAGCACATTAGCATTTAAAGTAAACAAAGGTCATAATAATAATAATAATAATAAAAACAGTGAAATATGTCATTTTAGCCACAGCTCCACTAGTGTAATCTCTGGAAATCTTGTCCACAAATCCCTATGGCTACTTTCTAAAGCTCCTGGGGGATTTTTCAGTTTCAGCATCTTGCACCTCACTTCCCAGCAGACACTGACAAGCCCATGTCTCTGTGGTGACATCCTCTGGACTTCCAAAGGTCACTTCCCATCTTTAATGGTTCACTCCCTGTTCACTATCATGTTCAATTCCATTATCAAGTTAGAATCAAATATATTCTCAGCTCTCAGTGAGTTGAGTTATGGTTTCAAAGTGCCATAACATACTTCATTGACTCAGTCAACTATCATTTTCTTAAATTGATTGTAATTTTACTCAGTCTTTATTCTGATGAGGCCGGAAGGTAACCTGATTAACAAGATTTTCTATTACTCTCAACACTATTCTTATCCTCTGACTTTTAAAAAATAACCATTCCTTATTAGGTTGATACTCTTCTCTTGTTTCTTCAGAGCAAGTTTCTTTCCCGTCCAAGATCACTATTTATCTAGATTTGCCTATTACATACATCTAGATTTTTTCTTTGAGAGAGAGACAAAGAAAGAGAGACAGAATCTTAGGCAGGCTCCATGCCCTGTGTGGAGCTCAACCTGGGGCTTGATTCCACGACCCTGGGATCATGACCTGAGCTGAAATCAAGAGTCCGATGCTCAACCAACTGAGCCACCCAGGTGCCCCTATACATCTAGATTATAACTTACGATGAGATTCAACAGTGCTTTCGTTCCTGAAAGATTTAAAGATTTGAGTTGCGTAAGTTTAAAGGTTGAGTTTCATAAAGTGGCTGGGCTTTCATGGAGGCTGCTTAGCTCTCACACAACTGAAATCTAACTAGTCCTCTTCAAAAGACATCTAGACAGTGCTGTGCAATAGAAGTACAATACAAGCCACAAATGTGAGTCACATAGGTATCTTTTAGGAGATATGGTTTTAGAAATATAACTAAGAATACGATGAAAATAAGTTTAATGGTTTTATTAGCCTACTATATTCAAAATGTAATTTGAATATATAATCAATATAAAACGTATTGAGATATTTTATAGTTATTGAAACTGAGTATGTATTTTACACTTAGAGCACATCTCATTTTGGACTAGTAATGCTTCAAGTGCTCAATAACTACATGTGGCTAGTGGCTATTTCATTGGAAGCTAGAGATCTGGATAGTTCTGAAATGCCAGGTTTCAAAGTGCCATAACAGTTTAAACTTGGTCTAACAACATGTTTCACATTAATACCTTCCTTAAATACCAAACTTTGGTATATGTCCAATGATGGGATCCTCACAGCTTGAAAATGGTTTCCTCAGATCAATACATAATAGTATGCTACCTGGATGCATATACTCCATTCTGCCTTTTCAAAATTACAGAAAAAAATATTTCCTTTAATACAATCATTTTTGTAATTTACTGCCTAAGCTAGGAAGCCCTATTTTCTGGTTTTCAGTTAAAGGATTGTGCTCGCTTCAGCAGCACATATACTAAAGGATTAACAATATATCCTCACTATAAAAAATCTAACACCATAGAAACATAAATTAAAAAGTAAGTGGTCTCTTCTCATATTCCCTATTTCATTCCATAGAGTTACTTGAGGTTTACTGTGTATCATTCTAGACATCTTTCTGTATCAAAGGGAATTTTAAAACGAGGTATTAAATACCCAAATTTGTTTCTAACATTTTATATAGATTTTCTTCCCCTAAAGGAGGACGAATCACTCATTAGCAAGGTTTAGTGCACAAACATGTTTGGTGACTACTGGAAGTGTTATGTTGCCTAACAACAACGAAGAAAAGCATTGCACTGTTTCTTGCTGTCTGAGCCCCTATTTTGTCTGAGGGCTCACTGTCACCTTTACCATGTGTTCAGAGAAGCGCTAAAAAGTGGGATATTGACCAGTGTTAAGTCCATTAGGTAATTCCCTTCTCCTAGCCAATGACTGACTTTGCCAAAGGTGTGTGATGTAATTTGGTCCAAGGAACAAGGAAGGGAATTTCTTGTTCATGAAAACATGAAGGTGCGTGAAGAGGAACAGTCGTCTTTTTTCTCCTGGACCTTACTGCCTACCTGTCATGCCTGTGATGACAGGAGCTGTGCAGGGGCTCTGAAGGGAATCACCGTAAGGGCAGAAGTGAAAATATCAAGAAGCAGCAGATGAAATGATAAACAAGATCCTTGATATCAATGAAGAACTGGTGTCTTCCTGGGATGGGACAGAATAACCTTCTTAATGCCAACCAGTGTCAGTTGTGTTTTCCGTTACATACAACTTAAAGCATCTGAATTTATGCAAACATCAAAACATGTTTATAGACTTTAGTCAAAATGAGATAGAATCTGTTTTCGTTAGTGAAATGAGAATTTAAGCCACCAGCTCTTGATGAGGAAGTTATTCACTTTGTTAATTTATTTCCATATGGCATCCACACATTATAACTTTATCTTAGATTTACTTGCAAAGAGTAATCCTCCAAAGAATAGATAAATAAATGTTTAGTTTTACTGCCAGGAGAAATAAAATTGACACAATTTAGATAAGCAAAATGTAAACACACCATCAGAGCTGCTTATTTTAGAAATTTTTTATATGTGTGAAAATCTTTATTGGATTATAAGATATCATGGGACATACTGTCAGTAGCAAGCTATAATTGTTATTTTACAGTGTGGTGGTTTTCTTCTTACAGAGGAAGAGGTAATTACTACAGTCTGCAGATCATTTAAGGAGTGTGTCTCGTGTTCCATACATCTTGAAGGAGGGGCTAAATATAAACGTATGCATTATATTTGTGAATCCATACACATTTATCACATATAACATTAACAAAAATAGTTTTAGCGACCATTTCGTAAAGCTGAAATCAAATATCCCTTCAACATTTCTTTTTTTTTTTTTTCAACGTTTATTTATTTTTGGGACAGAGAGAGACAGAGCATGAACGGGGGAGGGGCAGAGAGAGAGGGAGACACAGAATCGGAAACAGGCTCCAGGCTCTGAGCCATCAGCCCAGAGCCTGACACGGGGCTCGAACTCACGGACCGCGAGATTGTGACCTGGCTGAAGTCGGACGCTTAACCGACTGCGCCACCCAGGCGCCCCAGCATTTCTATTTAATGTACAGGTTTTAAACACAGAAATAAAGCAAATAGTTCGGGTAGATTTTTAAAAATATTTATTTATTAATTTTGAGAGAAAGGGTGAGTGCAAGCGGAGCGGGGGAGGGACAAAGAGAGAGGGAGAGAGAGAATCCCAAGCAGGCTCGGCACTGTCTTGAACTCACAAACCATGAGATCATGACCTGAGCCAAAATCAAAAGTCAGACACTTAATCGACTGAGCCACCCAGACTCCCCAATTTGGGTAGATTCAATGGGATGGGATCAAACCATACAAGGAATCAAACAGTGGCAACTTAACATCGTTTGAACTAAAATAAACAGCTAAAACTTTTTCAGAAAATACAAAAACCTGGTATTGTTTTGTATTTCAAAGTTGGTTTTCTTTTTATAATGAGCACCCAAGTGCAGAATGCTTAACTCACTTAAAGAATCCAGAACTAGAGTTCTCCTTGATGTAACAACTATAATATTGCAAATGGGACAAGGATCAAATGAAGATTTTATTTTTGTTGATGTACATCAATTCACCCTATGTAATTCTAAATCTAACATTTTTGAACCACTTATAACGTTAAATCCATCTTGCAAATTCAGTCATACAAAAAAAAAATGCAACCACAACACTGCTTTGTAAGTGTAATGCTCTGTTCTAATAGTGAGAATAAAACTATTTATAAGTACTTGTATGTTAATATACCCTGGTACTCATACGTTAGTGAGTATTTTTAACAGTTTATAGAAAACATAATGAAAAAAAATCTTTGCCGTAAACCTTAAAAATACTGTATATGGTAATACTTCTATTTTTAAAATATTGTATACATGCAAAAGGATGGAATTGGAACTTACAAATTTTTCTACAGCTCTGAGGATCACTATTCGATATCAGACTTATGCTTTGTGCTAAGTGTAGAGCGAAGCTAAATAAAATGAATAAATATATACTTAGGGTTAGGCTAATGGATATGTTGGGGGTAATATTTTGCTTGCTATATTTACAAACCATTAATTATTTCTAGGATTTAAAGTTCAATTGAATCTATCTTGTATTTTTTTATTTGTTTTAATTTTTAATGTTTATTTATTTTTGAGAGACAGAAAGAGACAGAGCATGAGTGGGGGAGGGGCAGAGAGATGGGGAAACACAGAATCCAAAGTAGGCTCCAGGCTCTGAGCTGTTAGCACAGAACCTGATGCAGGGTTCGAACTCACGAGCCATGAGATCATGACACGAGCCGAGTCAGACACTTAACCGACTGAGCCACCCAGGCACCCCAGGGGCTATCTTGTATTTTTAGCATTTTCTCTGGTTCATATAATTTTAAAATAACAGATCCAGATTTACATCTTTTTTCGATCTACCCCACCCTCCCACCACCAATGGCCATTATCCAGATTAAGCCCAAAGGCTTGGAGCTTTCCTAACATCACAGTAATATTTAGAAGTAAAATTATCAATACCTAACGATTGAATATACAGGGACATAGTGAAAGTGGAGAGGAAAGTAATAGGTTCAATTTGTTCTCCAGGAGGATATATAAAGTAGTAGGCAATTGATATGCAGTTTTCAGAGTCAGGAAAGCATCTCAACAGAAGGTGCTAAACTTGGGTGTTACCACCATAGAGGTGCTAGTTAAAATAAAGGGAGTGGGTCAAACAACTGAAGAAAACCCGGTCAGAGAGTGCAATGAACTGAATGTTATGTCTCTTCCAAATTTATATATTGGAAACCTAATACCCCAGGTAATGGTCTTGGGAGGGGGGGTGGTCTTTGGGAAGTACTTAGGTCATAACGGTGGAGTCCTTGTGAAAAGGATTCACACTCTTATAATTGTGACTCCAGAGAACTTTCCTGCCCTCTCTAAGCCATGTAAAGATACAACAAGAATTCAGCAGTCTGCAACACCAAAGAGGGTCCTCACCAGAATCTGGTCAAACTGGCACCATGATCTCAGACTTCCAGCCTCCAGAACTGTGGGAAATAAATTTCTATTGTTTATAAGCACCCTGTCTATGGTACTTTGATACAGTAGCCCAAACTAAGACAAGGAGGGAAGAGAAACAGGAGAGAAAGGTGTCTTGAAGGATGAGAGAAGCAAGGATATTTTAAAAGGAGGACATGAATAAAGTCAATTAGGTTGACACCCAAGAAGGGTTCACTGAAGTAGACTGCTAAGGTAGTGTGTGGCCAAATTACGGACAGCCTTGTTTAAAAAACCTTAATTACTGGATAGCCACCAAATATTTTGAAGCAGGGAGTGACAAGATCATGAAATCAAATCCATGTGGTAATATTTATCTCTGAAAGCTGTGTGAGAGTATGTCTATTTTTGTGTGTTGGGGGAGGGGAAGCTGATGGGACAGGGAGAGAATTTGGGGCCAGGTAGAAAATAGATCCTCTGGGGGCGCCTGGGTGGCTTGGTCGGTTGAGTGTCCGACTTTGGCTCAGGTCATGATCTCACGGTCCGTGAGTTCGAGCCCCGCATTGGGCTCTGGGCTGACAGCTCAGAGCCTGGAGCCTGTTTCCGATTCTGTGTCTCCCTCTCTCTCTGCCCCTCCCCTGTTCATGCTCTGTCTCTCTCTGTCTCAAAAATAAATAAACGTTTCAAAAAAAATTTTTTAAATAATAAAAAAAAAAAAGAAAATAGATCCTCTGTTGTAACAAGATGGCCATTGTGGAAATAGAAAGGAAAGCAAAGATCTAAAAAACACTTAGGTATAAAATCAAGAGCTGGGGCGCCTGGGTGGATCAGTCGGTTAAGCGTCCGACTTCGGCTCAGGTCATGATCTCACGGTCTGTGAGTTCGAGCCCCGCATCAGGCTCTTTGCTGACAGCTCAGAGCCTGGAGCCTGTTTCAGATTCTGTGTCTCCCTCTCTCTCTGCCCCTCCCCTGTTCATGCTCTGTCTCTCTCTGTCTCAAAAATAAATAAACGTTAAAAAAAAAATTTAAAAAAATAAATAAAATCAAGAGCACTTAGAAACTCCACGTGGAGGCTAAAAAGCAGCTAGGAGGAACTGGAGACGGCAATGGGAGTTGAACACGAAGCTCACCAGGGGGCTCTCAGCTCCCAAGGGCTCTCGACTCTAAGCAGACATGCGTGGAGGAGGACAGGTTCAGGATGTCGTCGAATGGATTCCCTCTTGAACAGACTGAGCAGTCAAGGTTTATCAACATTGAGAGAGCCATCAAGCAATGAGATACCTGGGTCTAGAGATAAAAAAGAGCTCAGATCTACAGATGTGGATCCAATTGATCCTCAGTGTAAGGGCATTTTATCCCCATATTTTTTAATGTATTTAAATACATTAAAGAAATATGTAAGAAAATGTGCACTGCATACACTCGTTTCCACTGATGGCATTTGCAAAAGTATAGTTACGTGTAAATAGGTAATAATTTGTAAAACTGTAACTGAAAGCTAAAAAGTGGAAAATACTTGATTTCACATTTGTTAAAAGTTACGCGTATGTCTGGAGGTCCACAAACCCGTTGTGTCCTGTCTTTACAATACACTCACTACTGTCACTGTGGCTGAGGTTTTTCCATAGAGTGAACAGGGCCAACACAGAGAACTTTGCCAGCTTACTCCAATTAAAGATTGTTTCTCTCTAGAGAGCAGGGAATATTTTTACCTTCTCCGTCAGAAGACACTCTTTTGTTTTGCTTCTCACATAACATTTTGTGTGTAAGAAGGTGAGGAGCTTCTGTGAGAACAATTTAAATTTGTTCAGCCAGCAGGAAGCTTACGTAATGCTTTGTTCCTTAATGAGGGCACCTGAATCTTCAAATAAAATTACCCATTTTTCCAGGTGCAGGTGATCAAATTAGGGATGGGAAATTCGCCAAACGTACGTAAACAAAGGAACCATTTCCAAGATGCTGACTGAAACAAGTGGAAACGGATCAGACTAAGCAGTGATGGAATGTAAAGGACTAATAAGTGAACCTACTGGCTCTCACCAGATTGCTGAAATAATTATAGCACGGCTATAGAGAGGACGGGTGCAGACTTTCCCAGTTTTTCTAGAAGGGTGTAAATTGCACATATTCTTTCTATTGTTTCCATATTAGAATATTGACGTATTAGTACCAAATCAAGCATACAACTTTTACTTTGAAAAATTCATTATATCAGACAGTTTCTTTCCTTCCTAATAATCATTTCTCCTTCCTAAGAACTTGAGTTTTGTTCACCTACTTAAACAGCTCCAAGCAGCTCCACACCCCATCCTCAGCTCCAGGGCAGGCAGAGTAGGTGAAATCCCCCGGCCAGTGACTGCTTTTAGAAACCAGGCCCACGACAAATGGTCTGAATGATTTCCTTTGCACCTGCCGTTGGATTAGTAATGAGCATCCAATCCAATTTATTCCAGTTAGGTCTTTGGAGGATGAAGTTTCCTGGGAACTTCTAGGAAAGCAGTCCTTTAGTTACTTTTTTAAGAAAGTCACTGCAATTGGCAGACCTCTTGCTCTGGACACCAGCTCTCAGCCTTGAACTGCTGCAGCTCTCTCGTTACCAGGGTAAGGATTAAGTGGCTTGTGAAGGAAAACTAAAGAGAATCTAAATTAAAAGCCAGAGTCCTGATTGAACATCTTGATCCAGCACCCTTTTATTTCATGATTTGTCCAGTTAAATAAGCAACTGTTTAAGACAATTAACTTGGTTTCTCTGTTACTTGCAACCAAAAGCTTTCAAATAGCAGTGTGCTTAAATAACAGTGCTTTCACAATTCCAAGACATATAAAATGGTTGCTGTTTTCCTTATGAGTCTTAGATTTCCTTTTACTTGATTTTGTGCATTTACTTGATTTTTGTGCATTCACAGAAGAGTTGTGAAAACAGCACAGAGTTTTTATTCATCACACTTTTCACTCGCTTTCCCTAATGTTAAAAACGGACTGTGGTACAATTATCAAAACTAAGAAATTAACATCGGTACAATGCTATTAACTAAATTATAGACTTCCTTCAGATTTCACCAGTTTTCCCACTAATGCTATTTTTTTTGTCTCAGGATCCAATTCAGGATCCCAGATTGCAAGTACTTGTCACTTCCTCTTGGTCTCTCTCTTCTATTCTGTGGTATTTGTTCATTCATTCCTGGTCTTCCATGACCCTGACACATTTAAAATTACTAGTCAGTTGTTTTGCACGATGTCATTAGATTTGGGTTTGTCTGATGTTTTCCCCCAAAAAGATTGAAGTTATGTGTTATTAGGAAGGACACCACAGAGGCGTATCACATCTACACGCATCACACAGAGGGTCATGATCCAGTTAAGTCTGGCGCTGTTTACCCTGATCCCTTGGTTAAGATGGTTGCCACGTTTCTCCACTGTGAAGTTACTATGTTTTTTTTTTCTTTGTAATTAATGTACTTTAGGAAGGGATATTTTGTGACTATGCAAATATCCTGTTTCTCCTTAAACTTCTGTCCACTAATCTCAGCATCTATCATTGTGTCTTGTCCACAGCAGTTATCACTATTGTGTTCTAATGATTTTCTATTGCCTTCATTTCTTCTGCATTTTTAAATTAGAATCCTCTATAAGGGACAGTTGTCCCTTCTCCCATTTACTTACTTAACAAGTTATTTATGTTAGTATGGACTCGTAGATATGTCTGTTGTTCTTTTGGTTACAATACACTACGTCATAATTCATTTGTTATTCAAACTGTTCCAGCATTGACCATTGTGAGCTCTTTCAGGTTGGCTTCTGTGTCCTTTTAATATTCAACCGTTCTTTTCTTTTCCTTCTATCCTTCCTTCCTTCTCTCCTCTCCTCTCCTCTCCTCTTCCTTTTCTTTATAACTCACGCATGATCCTGGTTCTAACCACTTCTAACCACTTCTAACCACTTCTCCAAGGAACCCTGGTTCCTTTTAATGGAGAATGCCGTGTGCTGGATATGCTCATTGCTGCCTGAGTGTCACCGGTTCCAGGTTCTCTCGGTGGATAAAGACAAGAGATATATGTGTGTATATTAACAGATGCATGTGCACTATTGTAGTTTAACTGTATAATAAATATATAACTAAATAAACATGGAAGAGTTTACTTCCATATCTATTTGTATATATATCTTAACAACCCATGAGAATAGTCTGTTAATCTTTCCTTTCCAGACTGCTACCTTCATCTGCTTTTCTACTCTCTGGGAAGAAGATGTTGTTCACCAGCTCTAGGTACCATTTCCCATTCTTATTTGCTGTTCTACCTGACATGGGATCTTGTGCCATGGGTGTCCCCATATCCTTCCCATGCCTTTCCTGTGCCCTCTGATCTCTTGATGGCATCTGGGGCATTTCTATATTTATAGGAACTTTTGTGAATCTTTTGGCTGCTCCCTAAAATTTTCCTAGGTACAGAGAAACAATATTAATAATATTAATATTAACTATTAATTGTTGGGGTCAAATAATCTAATTGAAAATGAGAACTTCTTAAGTCAGGGATTTAGAAAGCTCTCTTACCTGACAGTTCCATTAAAGGTCCTTTGATTTACATCAATTACTGCTTGCCCATTTAAACCTTAAAACGATGACCATGCTAGTCTCAATAAATCTGCAGAATGATGGCTAGACCAACAGGACAGGTGATTGCCTAACACTTCTATAAAGAACACTGATACTCAGCCTATAGAGCCACCAGTGCAATCACCTATGGATAGCACCTACATACTTTATACTCCTGGCAAGGCACAGACCTATAGAAGTATCTCTTCTGACACAAACACTGTGATTCACGAAGTCTAGGCAGACTAGACAAGCACCAGAAAAACAAACCAAAACACTTGAAATCATGATCTAGGCCTACCAAAACCTTGGTCATAGAAGTATCTGGTCACTGTAAGCCTCGGGCCTTATTAAAAAACAAAAAACAAAAAACCCTTGATATTATTTTTTTTTAATATGAAATTTAGTGTCAAATTCTTTCCATACAACCCCCAGTGCTCATCCCAACAGGTGCCCTCCTCAATACCCATCACCCACCCTTCCCTCCGCCCCACCCCCATCAACCCTTGATATTATTTCATGGTAGGTATTTTTGCTAACTGAAATGTGTCACTGCCAAAAAGAGTATTTAGTGATTTTCATTGTCTTAGCACTCAGTTCTTTGTGTTTATCCATTTTACTATCTTGTCTGCTTGCTCTACACATGTTCCTGTATGGTAGCTTTCACTCATTAGCTATGGTTTCTGTGAGCTGTCCTACCTATTAGAAAGTGTCCTATGAACATGTTCATTACATCGTCATAATTTAGCAAGCTGTCTAATTCTCTTACCCATTTCCAATCAGTAAGTGATGCTACATTTCACTGTACCATGTTCAACAATTTTGTCCAAACATAGCTTAAATGTGTATAAGACAATAACACACATCTGTACTTTTTCTTGGTGATTATTGCGGTAAATAGTATGAATTCATGAAATATTCACTCTGTAGATAATATAGGGTCAAGTTGCTGCCAACTCAATTCTAATGCCCCACCTCTCTGGTGTTCTGATAGAATGAATAGACCATACTTTGATATAACAAAAGAACTTAATTATCCTAATGGAAAAAATATTTATGTGTGTGTGTATATGTACATGTACATATAGTTACAGAGGAATACAAGAGACAAGGAATTAGATATAATAAAGATTTTAAAAATGGTCAGGTACATTTTGGTATTGCATTCCTGGAAATTGAGAGGAAGATAAATTTTTGGAAGGCATTGAAACCAACTTTGTACTGTTATTATGCTCATATTAATGTATCACTTGTGGTTCCAAAAGGCTCTCACATATACTATATTATCTCACAAATATGGAGATTAATGGCAGTTGGCTCCAAAGAAACTGAGAACGCCAGAGCAGAGGTGAGTTAGACCCACCTGTGGCAGCAGGATGAATCACCCAGGTCCCAGGTGGTACAAGGACTGTGACAGAACTTAAATGCAGTAAGATCTTGGATCCAGCCATTTTTTTCAGTATCTTTCTGTGTACTTCAAGTTTTCACAATATCAAATGTAATTGTTTTAGAAAGCCTTTCAAAGGCTATAAGAATGACACCCATGATAAATGCGGTCATTATATTCTATTGGTCAACTTTAGTAAATGAGTTAGTGAGGCAACACGCTGAAATAATTAAATAATATATATTGAATACTAGTGGCTTTTATAAATTGATCTTGGGTTTTATTTACCCATTCTTTTTTTGCCCTTATAGATAACCAAGTCAGTGTTTATATATAAAAATCAATGGTGAGTCGATGCTATTATACAGGCCAGAGTCTCCCTTTGGGAATACGCTGCATTGATAATGCTTGCAGTTTGCTGTTGTGTGCATTTGCAGAGCTCAAGCTGGGAGAATTCCAATCTTCTCTTAAAGGGACCGAATCCTCATACTCAACAAGGCTCCTAAGACTTAGCCATAATATAAATTACCTCCAGAAAACCTGTTGTGACACTCTTGGTGCTCCTGGAGCATCTCTACATGTCTTTATCAGCATTTATCCCATTACATGCTACACACTTAACTCCATATCTGTTTTCTCCTTGGGACAAAATCTATCTGGTATGCATTTTTATATCTCTAAGACTCCCTATGTCTAAAAGACTATATGTCTAAATATGTGGCACTTGGTATAATTAAATAAGCGAATAAGCAGTAAACATTAGGACATTTTTCTTTATAAACACAGACACTAGGACATTTTTTTGTAGAAAAAGCAGTTCTAAGTGAAATCAACTTAAATATTTGTATTTATCATTTATCACCCCTTAGAAAATTAATGTCAAATATGAAAGTTATAAGAACTCTAGTTTTTAAAAGGAAAAAATAAAATTAGATAAAGCTCTATGGTTTTGAAAGCCTTAGTGAAGCATTAAGGACACATTTTAATTAAATACAGAATGATGTCATTGTAAGCCACAAGTGTCTAATATTTTCCAGTTCTAGCCCTTTCGAAAATAGTAAATCTAGAGGAAACATTAAGTTACACATAACACAATGTCCCTTTCATTAAAAAGCTATGGGATTATTTTTTTCCCTTCTAGAGGGTAAAGTATTTTGTGGTTAAGCAAAAGTACAAAACTTCCTATGTGAATATGAGACACAGGAGAGAAGCAATTTAATCATTTTAATCTAATGGGTGCCAAAATCGTTCATTTATACTGCGAGCTTACATTCAATAACCCACTTTTCCTCCAGGGCTGATTTATAGCTATTAAATACTTTCATAGTTGGTCCTTAATGACTGTAAAATTAAGTTGGCTTTTGTTAACATAAACATGAACAGTTTTACCCAAGATGAACACAATAGAAATAAGTATTATATATATATGTGTGTATCTATCTATCTATACACACATATATACATAATAAGTATACATATATATATATATACATATATATATGTAAGTATCAATCTGTATATCTACCTATCTATAAATCTATCTATCTATCTATCTATCTAGGTACTTACTACCTAATGGCTATATATTAGACCAATTCCCACATTTAGGAAACCATTCAATACCATTAAAAACCATTAGAACTGCAGAATGAGATAAGTAGAATAAACAAAAGTAGATGTCTATAGTGTCCCAGTCCTGTTGTACAGCCAGCATTGCATGAGGTCTTGCTACAGTGTTGGTGTATTTATGCATGGGGTGTGTGTGCGTGTGTGTGTGTGTACCTGTTTCTAAATAATAAATAATATAATTGTTCTTGAAAGACCTTTTTGGAATTTTAAATGTAGACCCCATGTATATGTAAAGAATGGAAAGCTTTTTAAAATATGGGCATTCTCCACACAATAAACACATTTTAAAATTAATGGATTTGTAAAAAACTTAATTTTGAGGTAACAATCATTTGTCCATCAATCATATTACATAATATATTAATTTAAAAGCTTCCAAAATACAGCTCCCAATCCATGTTCCCTGTCTCAACCTTCCATCAAACATTCCCTACAAACTAAACAGACTATTTCTTGTGGCTATACCATGTGTATCTTCATCTGGGCCTTTGTTCATTAAAATCCTTCCCTTTGCTCCCATCTCTGGGAAATGCCCTTCCTTCATTTTCATCTCTGTCAACATTAAAACTTTGCATCACATTCCACCCCATAAATGGATGGATTACATTAGAAATTAAGGATCTAGAAATTACCAAGACCAAGAAATATTCACTATTGCAAGCATGGAAGAATCTCAAGCAATATAAAGATGAAACAAATAAAAAGAGTACTTTTTACGCCAAACAGAGTCAGAACCTTAGAGAAATATAAAAACTAGAAATGCATGGAAAAAGAGATTGTAAAAAGATTAAAGGATAGATTCCAATGGCAGCACTAAATAGGAATGGACTAGATTCTAGAAAGTTGTGGTAGGCTCTAGAAAGTTGTGGTAGGTGGAATAATGGACTCCCCAAAGATGTTCACACCCTAATTCCTGGAACTTGTGAATATGGTACCTTATATGGCAAAAGAGGATACAGCAATGCAAAGAAGTTCAGGATTATGAGCTGAAGAGATGATCCTGGATTATCTGGGTGGATCCAATGCAATCACAAGGGTCCTCCTAAGAAGGAGGTAGGAGGGTCAGAGTGAGAGAAAAAAAAAAATACAAGATGAGGAGAGCAGGGGTTGGGAGGGGGAAAGGAAGGGGCCCCTCCAAATTATAAAAGGTAAGGAAATGGATTCCTCCTAAGGTATCTAGAAGGAAGAAGGCACCCTCCAACATATTTAAGTCATCTGCCCTCTTGAAATGTTAAGATAATAAATTTGTGTAGTTTAAAGAAACTATGTTTATAATCATTTATTATAGTATCAGTAGGAAACCAATACAAAAGTCAACACAATTCAATGAAAGCTATTTGGGCTTTAAATGCACAATCTGTTCTGAAATCCCATTTTGCCATTTATTTCCTATGTGAACCTGGGTAAACTACTTACCCTCTTTGATTTATCCTCACACTAGGGAATGCACACAAGATCCCTTTTTCTTCTCCTGTCTATATTCCAAGTAAACCTGACTCTCCAGCTAAAGGTTTTTGGATCAGTTTGGGATAGTTAGGAAAGTCTCCCCCCCCCCCCCCCCCGAGAATTTGGACTTGGTCTTGAGAGATAGTCGTTAACGTCAGCTGGTCTCCTGAAATTGTTGCATGACCACCTTTCTCTTGTCCTGTGTACCCATAGAGAAAATCAAGCTAGAGATATAGATAAAACCAAACGTAAAAAACTGAGATCTTCCTTCCTGCGCTCCTAATATATTTTTAGATCTTGATTTTTCTTTCTTGAAGCCTGTTTACATATGGTGCTCTGGTTCATGAACTGTCCCTTATCTTCTAAAGAAATCTGCTCTGTTTGTTTAATCTCATACATGTTATTTTCTTTTACTAGAAAAAAAAATATCTGACATAAAATATACCTTGAAGTGGAGATGTAAGGACAAATGATAATGTAACTAATGTTTTAGCATAATTTTTGACATATACTAAGAGTTCAGAAGACGGTGACTATGCTTATTTCTATACTACCATTACTGCTGGCACCACTACGAGAAGGAAGGGGAGGTGGAAGAGGGCGAGAAGGAGAGAGAAGAGGGAGAAAGAAGGAGGATGTTTTTTTATGAACTCTCTACTATTGAGTAGAGAGGATTCCAATATGCTCCCGGTTACATTGGGAATGGGGTGGGTGGGAATTTTGTCTCTTTAATTCTGTTTCAGGGTAGGAGCAATGCAGTGTTTGTTTCCATCCCTGCCTGATCATGAGGCGACACAACGAAGCCAATAACACCAATAAGGTAAAGTAGAGAACGTGAGAAAAACAACAATATTATGTGAAGTTTTGAGGTAGTCACACATCACGAGTCACTGTTACCATATTAATTACCACTGCCTTCATACAACCTTTCTTGATATTTTATCAAAAGATCCTTTTTCAGGATACCTGGGTGGCTCAGAGTCAGTTAAGTCTCCCAGCGTTGGTTTGGGCTCAGGTCCTGATCTGTGGTTTTGTGGGCTTGCGCCCTTTGTTGGGCTCTGTGCTGGCAATGCAAAGCCTGCTTGGGATTCTCTCTCTTCCTCTCTCTCTGCCCCTCCCTGACTTGTGCTATCCCTGTGTCTCTCAAAATAAATAAATCAAAATTTAAAAATGATAAAAAGTAAAATAAATAAAAATGTTTTTCACATAGGCAATGTTCAATTAATTCCGATAAGCATGGCCCTCTCCATAGCCCCTCCCCCTCCCAAAAATGATGTGCCCTCATGTTCCTTTCAGAGGTCGAAGGCACCTGACACCTAGGAGTATGCTTTTTTTTTCTAGATGAGTCCTTAAATTTGACAGATTCTAATCTTATGACATAATTGAAAGGGTGCCAGGACTAATATCTTTTTGTGTGTGCATCCAGGAGCCAACTAAAGCATCTGAAGCAAAGAAAAATGCTTTTAACTCTATCAACTTTAACCCTCAAATGTAAAACTATTAAAATTGTCCCAACTTACCATACACTTTAAGTGCTCTTAAAAATTGGTTTCATTTTTCCTGCTCTGATTCCTCCCACCTTTTGTCTGTAATGTCCGTCTGCTGCTCTATTTTGCCCATGCTATTCATATTTGTTTAACACGTATGACTATTCCTGTTGTATTATAATTCCCTCAATAGCTGAAAGTACACTTGATCCCTTAGAGCACAAACCTTGTATATAGTAGGTCTTCAATAGATATTTGCTAAGAGAAATTGAAATGTAGCCCACCAAAATTGTGTAATTTTATATTGCTTTATGCGTAGGCCCAAGAAAAAGTAGTTATATAACACTTCTTCAATAAGCTTTTAACCCAACGCTGTATTTCTCCAAGAAATACTATTAACCCACTGCTCAAAGCCCTCTACTTCTGGGAATAATAAAGAATTTAGAAGTGGTAGGAATGTATACATCATTAGCTCCTACCCCTAAAACATCCCCAACATTCATGTGTTAATATGAGGGCTATTTCAGTTCTTGCTGTGTTAAGGAGGTGAAACATAAAAGAGAAAAGGGAGTAAAAACATGAAATATTGTGGCTGATCCTCTCTTGCTTTAAGTGCGAACCGGGATATCTCTAAGTTACTACCGGAGAGAAGGAGTGGAGTTTTATACTCTTATGACTTACATTCTAACACGATTTCAGTAACTTAGAACTACTCAATATAGAAAAATGGAGTATCATTTCAGAATAAAACTAAATGCGGCCGAGGCATTTTATTAAGGAGATCAGAAGCTACTCTACCACTAACATTGGTTTAAAGGTAGTGGTTTAACAAATTAATTCTAATGCCAGCAGTGAGGTGGGTACAATTCTATTTAAAGTGTCAAGAAAAAGACCAAAAGCTTAAAGATTTTCTCACAAAGCAAATGTCTTCTCATCTTTTAAGCCACATTCTTCTTCTATTTTTTTTTTTTTTTCTGCCTGCTATAGACCTTTGCATTCTTTTAAAAAGATATGTATAAAATCCTATTCATTTACTCTTTGGAGCTGCCTATGCGACACAACATACTTATAACAAGTATTTATATAAACACTTGCATACGCCTTTATTTAGATTTGGCCACTCCTTTTGCACATGAAAGTATTTTTTAAAGGCTGTAAGAAGGAAATTAAGGCGCTAAGAAACTGAATAGGAGGTTAAATACGCATAGAGTTTATCTCTTCTTTTAATGTTTATTTATTTATTTTTACGAGAGACAAAGTGTGAGCCGGGGAGGGGCAGAGAGAGGGAGACACAAAATCCGAAGCAGGCTCCCCAGGCTCCCAGCTGTCAGCACAGAGCCTGACACTGGGCTTGAACCCACAAACCATGAGATCATGACCTGAGCCAAAGTCGGACACTTAACCAACTGAGCTGCCCAGGTGCCTGGTGTGTAGAGTTTATCTTGCCAGATCATCCTCTGTCAGAAATGTCTTCAGATCAGAGAGTTGAGATTCATATCCCTAATTGAATGGTTCACATAATGGGCCTGAGGATAACCACATTTCTGGAAAGCAAAACCTGTTCCAACAACTCATAAAGAGCTTCTTCGATGGAATAAAGTGTATTAGTGCATTTGCAAAGCAAACAGATGAAAAGAGGACAGGAATTTCATCCTTCCCCCCAAAAAAGTGAAGCGGAATTAGTTTAATAAGGAATAAGTGTATATAAAGGCAACTCCTCTCTTCGGATGCTTTGTTCCATTTAAGTCCTATGTGTATACTCTGAATCAAGCTATCTACAGTTTATGAAAAACTGCCTGGCTGTTAGGGCTTTTAGACCAAATTCGAGCAGAAGTGATACAATTTTTTGGATTTGGTTTTAAACCTAAGTGGTTTTCTCTTTAGATATGCATAGAAATCTGTTATTATATGAACCCTTAAATTTGTAAGGAGATACAATTTTGAAATGAAAAACATCTGAAACAAATAATAAAATTTTGACATCTGAAGTATTCTATCAAACATTTTGAGACCCAGAGTTCTAATTACCCTTTGGAGAACAGGAATAATGTATCTGGCTGGCATTCAGCAGCCTCAGGTAACTATTCAAAATGGTCAGTGGTTTTTCCTGTCAGTGTGATCTACAAAAGACCAGCAGGTTGATGATTTGGTAGCCTTAATATATTAGCAGTTCATCCATTTGCTGGGCAATCTCGTGAGATTTTTTAAAAAATCAGGTTAGATATTACTGTTTTAAGCAAATACACACATTTTTTCTATTTGCATATTATATTGTGACCAATATTAGATTACAGAATAAGATCTAGTGAAGTGAAACTTCCAAGAAATATTTGAAGTTGAAGCTAAAAATAGTATAATTTCACAATGTTTGTGTTGCATTTAGGCTACTTACTCAGGATATGATATAGACTCCCATTCCTAAAATGTTACATCCACAGGAATATTATGTCAAGCTGTACCAACAACACTTTCTGATTAGTGCAACTAGAAATAGTTCAGAAAGACTAAACTTCTAAATGAGCACTCAAAAGTGTTATTCCAACCACTGAGATGATGCTGAGATTAGCTCCCACTGAGCTAATTTGCCTTTCCTTTTGAAACCACCAGGATGAAATGCCCTAAGGCAGTAGTCACATAACTTTAGAAAAGGACAGATTCCAACAGTCAGCTTTTGAATCCACGTGACAACAAATAACATGTTCAACTCTTTTTTTCAACTTAACTGACTTTGAATGTATGAAAATCACTGGCTATTTTGCGATTGGGTTATCAGCCTGATTCTCAAGAAATAAACTATAAATGTTGTCAATATCTTCTGTACACAAGAAATACATTCTTTCCCCTTATAATTTCACTACTGTGGTATCTTGGAGAGAACTTGCCTTACATATATATTAACCTTAAGGGAAACAGGCTGCCATATTGATTAGTCAGACAATTACAGGGTTTCACCCTCAGTTTTATCTATCTTGAAAAAACTCCCGTTTTCAAATATTTTTAATATTTCATAAAAATATGAACTGGTTTGTGAGTGTAATTTTCACTTATTCTATTTTTAAAAAGCTACAGAATAAAAAATCAGAACGTCGTTAAGTGTGACTGATGCAGTACTCCACTCCAGTTGGAGAATCAATAGGACCTTTCCTGAAGAAGTGATATTGGAGCTGAAATCCAAAGGATGAGTAAGGTTTGGGAGAGGGGAAGCAGGAGGACAAGGGAGTGAATGTGTAAAGTCACGTGTAGAGGCAGAGAGGCAAGGAGGGTGGGCTAGTCCTGGGAAAGGCTGGCGTACTGGGAAAAATGGTTGGAAGATGGGCACAGACCGCTTCATGAAAAGGAGCCTTAGAAACCATTTTCATTATTTATACCCTAAGAACAATTAGAAGCCATTGAGGAGTTTTAATTAGAGTGTGGTATCACCACATTGGAATTTTTAAAAGATTATTTTAGCTTTACCCAAGAGAATAAAAAGGAAAGAAGAATGGATATTCAGTGAACGCTTAAGGGATGATTGCATTTGTTCAGGTCCTGCTATTTGTTTTCAAGGTGCCTCATATTACTATATTATGTTTAATACAAACCAATGTAGCACTAAAAGGAATATTTAAAAAGAAGGAAATACTGATCTGTAATCTCATTATCCTTACAAAACTACTTTCATTTTACATGAGTTTCAAAAATTTTTGTCCAGAGCATGCACATTTTCTCCCATTGTAATCATAGTACATACATAAGTTTGTGTTTTTCTTTTTTCATACTTTTTCATAAACACTCCCTCTGTTCTCTGAATATATTATATTCCATCAACATGGTAAGTCACAGTTGGTACAACCAGGCTTTCACTGTGAGTCTGAAAGCATTGTAATATGAAGCCTGTGGAAACCACGGGTTTGTCTTATGGGAACCCATGAGCTATTTGACATACATATTTTAATTTTTTTTTAATTTTCATTTATTTTTGTGAGAGACAGAGAGACAGAGTATTGGCCGGGGAGGGACAGAGATAGAGGGAGACACAGAATTTGAAGCAGACTCCAGGCTCTGAGCTGTCAACACAGAATCTGATGCAGGGTGTGAACTCACGGACTGTGTGAAATCATGACCTGAGCCGAAGTCGATCAATTAACTGACTGTTCCCCTCCCTGAGTTGTTTCAATTTCTATACAACATTCAGAATGCACATGCAAAGTTTTGTATTTTTCCAGAGAATCCACAGTATTCTTCAGGTTTCAAATGGCATGTAATCCAAAATGAGCACATTTAAGCTGTCATAGTTGGTAAAATCCCAACTCTCATTGTTTGAGAGAGCTAAGTGAAAGAAAAGCAGACTGTGGTAAATTTGTAGCATAAAGTTTCATTCATTTTAAGGATTCAAAGGTTGACTATCAAGAATTAAAAGAAAAGTCATTTGACAAAGTACTAAGTATTGAGAAAGAGAGAGAAATATCTGGCAAATAACTATGTGTTGAGAAGGGTAATTTAAACATTATGCCCTACATCATTTATTGTTACACATACATTGTATCTCTCTTTAAAATTTTTTTGAATAATACTTTAACCACTGCTGTATATTTGATCACATAGCATAACCATGCAAGTTCAAAAAGGCTCCATCAATAATACAAAAAAAATATATGTTGAGATCATGTTAGTCTCCTACTTAAATAATGTGCTATATTTTTTTCTAATTTTCCAGTGTATTTTAAATATTGCAATAATAAAATTAAATACTGCACATTGATTATGGACAGTACATTTTTAAAAATTCAAAGAGACTCCCCTTTAACTGGATAGAAAATATAACTATATGCTACAATGAACTATAGAAAGAAATCAAAATAGTTATAGAACATAGTAAAACTTGAGGGGCTCCTGGATGGCTCAATTGGTTAAGCATCTGACTCTTCATTTCAGCTCACGTCATGATCTCACAGTTCCTGAGTTCAGGCCCTGTGTCAGGCTCTACTCTGATAGTGCACAGCCTGCTTGGGATCCTCTCTCTCCCTCTCTCTGCCTCTCCCCAGCACAGACCCACACCTGCACTCTCTCATAGATAGATAGCTAGATAGATAAATAAATAAATAATCTAAGAAACTAGAAATTATCAAGAGAGAAATTCCAAGGTCTCCCACCCACCATCAGTTTTGTTGACCACCTGTGTCAGTCCTCCTATACTCAGTCGTCCCTGTGCATTTCTGTGGCAGCCCGGCCTCTGCTCTGCTTCAGTCAATCCTAGAGGACTTCAGTCCCACTTTTGCATCATCAATTGTCTCTTCTCGCCAGATCATTTCATCACCAGGCAATCATAGTGTGGATCATCCACTGATAACCATCATTCTGCTTCACCTCGGCCTCCATCCAGCGGTCCACATAATTTCTCTGCATTGCCGCAGTTGCCTCTCCTGCAACCTTCCCCATGGAAGTGGTTACTATACTGTTCCAGTTGTTCAGGACAAAACCCTTGGAATCATCCTTGGCTTCTCTGTACCCTTATAACCTGATACCATCTATCAGCAAATTATATAGCTCTACCTTTAATATTCATAATATCTTTCCTTTCTGCCTCCATCAATACCACGCTCACCCATGCTACCAAATTCTCTTACCTGAACTATCAAAATAGCCTCTGAATTGGTTTTTCTGTTTCAAACTTAAAATCTATCATTGCTTAACCAGCAGTTGGTGTGACCTCTTCAACGTGAAAGTCAGACCAAACCACTTTTAATTCATAACTCCCCAATGGTTTCCCATTCATACAGCCAAAATCCACTCTTTAGTATGGCAGACAAGGCCAACAGATCAGTTCTCCACGGTACCTCACTGATTTCATCTCTCACTATTTCTCTTGCTCCTTTCACTGTTAGAATGGACAGATGATGCTTCAGCTTCAATGCTTCTGTATTTGTCAATATCTCTGTCCATAATGTTTCTTCCCAGGTTCCCATATTCCTTTAGGTCTCTAATATCACCTGATCAGAGACACTCTCTCTGGCCACCCTCTGTAAAAAGGAACCCCTACTATATTCTATCCTTAACCTGTTTCATCTGCTTTATTTAGTTATATTCAGATTATTACTCACTGCTAACGGATACACACACACACACACACACACACACACACACACGCATTTTCCCCAGAGCTAAAGCACAGTGATGACACAATTCCTTTCTTCATGTGTTTTCTCATGTTTTCAGTAAATACTTATAATTTCAAGGTCTTACTATGACAGGCACTGTGATCTAAAGTTTAAATATAATATTCAAATGAATGCAGAAAGTAATCCTCAGCAGGAGATGGGTATATTTTACAAACGGAGAAGTGAATCTTAGCCAGCAAAATACCCAAGGTCACGCAGCCCAAATATGACTGTGTTTTCAACTGATGAGAAAAATAAGCAACCAAGGTAACTGCCCAGTCCCCAGTGCCTTCCTAATGCTGAGAGTATATTTTGATAATTGTATGTGTGCAGTGTAAGCCTACCTTGCCTAATTTTACCTCTGGACTCAGAGTGTTCCACTGTCACTAGGGATGAGGAAAAACACATAAATGTCTATTTCTGGGAAGAACAAGCCCTTTGGAAGCCATGTTATTAGAGTTTATATAGTAAAGCTTCAACAAGATAGGTCCAACTTACAACATAAGTATTATAAAAGTTAATATTTCGTGTAGAAAAATACAATGAAGACTAATCTACGTACCATTGGGAAAGACAGTTTGATATCCTAAGCGGAAAGAGTCTTTCAAAACTATACCCATAACTCAGCCTGTTCTATCAGAAAGAACAGACAGACACTGGTTTGAATCCAGTTTTGTCACTTAACAGCTACATGGATTTACGTGGACAAGGCATTTAAATAATTGAGCCTCTTTTAGCTTATGCATGAAATATGAATAATAATATAAAAATAATTGAAAGATGGTGCATCTACATCATCAAGCACATAGTAGATACTTAAAAACAGTAACTTGGGGCACCTGGGTGGCTCAGGCGGTTGAGCGCCCAACTTTGACTGGGGTCATGATCTCAAGGCTCGTGAGTTCGAGCCCCGTGTTGGGCTCTGTGCTAACAGCTCAGATCCTGGAGCCTGTTTCAGATTCTGTGTCTCCCTCTCTCTCTGACCCTCCCCCGTTCATGCTCTGTCTCTCTCTGTCTCAAAAATAAACGTTAAAAAAAAATTTAAAAAAAAAAACCAGTAACTTTTATTCACATTGGAAGAAGCACCCTAACGTCATAACTATCCTACAACCTGAAAGTAAAGGAAACTGCCTTTTAGTGTCTCAATAAATCCATTTAACCTATCCTGCCCCTCTCACCATCCTCCCATCAATAGGTAAATAACAAACAGAATTAAATCTAAGAGACACAGAAATAAAAAACATGGGAAGGAATTATCAATTCTCCTTTGTGAATCAGGCTGTATGACTGTTTAAAGTAAGCCTCACAATATCATGCTGTTTTTAACAGAGAGCTGTAAACCACAAAACAATATGAAATGACTACTGTTTTCAGAAAATACTCTGTCTTTACTGATTTCATCTAAAATTGAACTAACAAGGAGCTCTATTTATCATTTACATAGAAAAACAGGCTTACTCTGAGCACAAGAAGTCAGGCCTAAGAATATCTCATGTTAATATAATTAACAAAGCTGTTGAATTAAGATTATTGGGGTTTTTTTTCTGCATTTGATATTCTTTTGTATTTTACAATCCACATTTCCATTTTTGTCATAATTAAAAAAATTTTTTAAATACGAAGATGGTAAACTAATGTGAAAAATTAAGGATAAACTCAAGAATGGTAATCTCAAGGGTGGTACAAACAAAATTTAAAAGGCAGTTCTTTCCAGACAACATTTTTTTCACATATCTCTTAGTTCCCACTATAACTACACATTTCATCTTAATTTCTTACTCCTTCCCACTAGAGAATAAGCAATGTAATTTTCTTCATAATCATTTACTGAAAAAAGTACACCCAAAATGACTTCTAAAGATGAAATATCTTTTAAAGCATTTAACATAAAAAATAAAATTCACATATAAAAGCAGACAGAGAAGAATTCTAGAAATCTTCTTGAATCTCTCAGTGAAGAACCAAATATGTGGGGTAGGAGAATGGAAAGGAGGATTACTTTCTTCACCTTTGCGTCTTTCTTGTTATTACTAAGAGTTGCTCTGTTGGCACGGATAATCCCAAATGATTATTCAAAAGCTGTACCTGTCGCAAGTCAATGCATTCTATACTTTGCCTTGTAAAGATGGGAGGCTAAAGAGGGTCAGATTACAATGACACAGGTAAGCCGAGCTCCTCACATTGCGCCAAGGAGCTAAAAATTTGGGAGATCAACAGCCACCAGATCTTACTTCCAATTCAGCACTGTGGACAGCCAGCCAGAAGCAGTTTTCCCGTTCAAATACAACAGCTGCTGTGTTTCTTCCTTGTAAGGAAAGAATTTCACCACATTTAGTGTCGAGAAAGTTGGCCTGGCACAATCAGTTATGCGGAGTGACACCTGAAGGTAATTTATGTGCGTGTGGAGAAAATAGTTTGCTTAGTCATGTCTGGGAGCAAAAATGTTTTCTTCACAAATAAATGTGTTGCCAATTGTCAGTCAAGAAAGGGCAGGCTGTTCCCCAATTAAAAAAAAAAAAAAAAAAAAAACAATGCTGGAAATCTCAAACTCAGTTTACACATCCAAGGCAAGTTTTCAAGTGGGACCCGGCTTAGCAAATAAGTCTGAGACCCAGGTAACAGAGGCCCCATCTTGGCAAGTGCATTTGTGACTGCTGAGGCAAGCAAAGGAAATGTGATAAATCACACTCTCGGTCACAGATTGCAGTTTCTGCACAGCACTGGCAATTGTCAATTCTGACCTCATTTAATTGGCCAGAGCGAGTCACAAAGCCATGCTAATTTCCAAGGGGAGGGAGGGATGGATGTGCAATTCTATCTTGTACCTGATGAAGAATTAAAAGATTAATAAACAGTTCAAATAGGACTTCACAATAATTTAAAGGCTTAAATAGCTTCCTACCTATTGTTCTTCAAGAATAGAACTAATTGAATATATGTAGGCATATATGTATTGAACCGATCAGTGAACAGAACAAAGCACTATATTCCCTGAAGAGAAAAGCGAATAAGATACAGATCCTGCTGTGACGTATTTAGACACTACCATCACTGCCACTTTCACCCTAGCTAATAATAGCAGCTAATTTTAATTGAGCACTTTCTCTGTGCCCAGCACTTTTGGAAGAGTTTCTGTGGCACCTGTCTACTTTTTATCTACTGAAATTACCATCACTGTTATCCTTAGTTTGAGATGTGATTCCTCTAAACTGTTCTAAAATGTTTGTACACTTTATGTTGTACATAGCATTCAATTCGCATCAGATTGTTTTTATACACCCTACTTAACAGATAGTGTGGCACTGAGGGACCTGGAGACAGAATAAAATAACGATGATAAGAAAAATGTAGCAAAAATTTAAGAGCTTGGATTATGGTCCAGAGGTTACAAAAAAAAAAAAAAAAAAAAAAAGGGCTCAGATGGGTTGTACCACAGTGTAGGCAACCATGGATGAATGGAGGGGCTTCTAGAAGCTGGCAGGGTGAGAGTATTTGTATCTTTAAGAAAAGGCAATTTATAGGTTAAAACTACATAACACTTCTAAGGTCATAAGAAGACTAACACTAATAATACCATACTTTATAGATCTCCATCATTGTTTTTACCACTAGAAGAGAGAGGTTTACACACATACACCCACACCTTCCCACTAGAAGGCAGATTATAGTAACTATAAAGCAATTTTACTGTTTTAAGTGAACCATACAACACTAGACAGAATGGTCTTAAATGGAAGATGCATGGGTGAGCTACCATAGATATAATAAAGAATGTGTTTTCAGTAAGCTTTCTGAACACTAAGCTTTGCTAAATACTAAGAGCTGTTGTGCAATCTCTCTCCTGAAAGCTTTGTTTATTAAATGGAATTTTTTCATCAGGAAAGGTTTTAAACAATCCTGCCTAGCTAGAGTAAAATGGCTTAGGTTGATTAAGAAAGGAAAAGAAAAACACGTCTTAAGTACTTGTGTTGTGGCAGGTTCCATCTATGCCCTTGAAGAGATTAGACCATGAGTGAATGAGATAACCTATCAGGGTCCCTTCCAAATCTGTTTTTGTGATTTCAATAATGACATTCAGTTGGGGGTAAATAGCTGCTGTGAATTACATGTGAGTCTATTGTCTTAATCTTTTGACAAGTGTAGTATACAGACTGCAAATAAAGAAAATAGTATTTTGAACAATGGCATCATGATAAGCAAAAGAGAAATGTCTGGATTATTAGAAAGCATGATCTAGGTAGTTAGGGAAATTATCGGTCATGTTATGACGACTTTTACAAAAAACAGATCTTTTCTTTTGCATTTTTCTACTTTTTTTGGTCCAAGTACATTCTAGAGCAAATAGAATTTCATTGTCTCTCTCATTTTGGAGATAACTAGTTCTGAGATGGGCTATTTTGCAGAATAGGAAAAGGAATTACATTTGAATGTTTACTTTTACAAAAATCATAATTTGCCATACTTTAGTAACTTTTAATAAAAAGAACATACCTAGCAAACTGGCCCCAATATACTTACTCAATGTCATTTCCAGCTCTTTTGTTGAAAGTTTGGCTTTCTCCTAAATTTCACTACAACCTCCATCAGTCTTGCCTTTTTGCATCAGCCTGCAAAGCCCATGTTTTTGTTCTCCCTTTAATGAACTCCTACCCATCCTTCAAGTCCCACATAAGATCCCACATCTGCCAGGAAACATTCTTCAAATATTCCAATTCATACTCTTTCTTCATTTAACAATTAAGTGGGTTAAAATTCTAAAATATATGTTAAGAATTATTATTTTATTTTGTTAATTTTAGTTAGTTAACATATAGCATAATATTGGTTTCAGGAGTAGGATTTAGTAATTCATCACTTACATATAAGGAATTCTTACTTTAAATAGCATAGACAAAGTCTAAAAAAATCTTAGCGTCATTTTTAGTAGTTTTGTGGGCAACTATTTCCTTTCCAGCATTAACTTTTATTTTTAATGTTTTATGTTCCTATACAATCCTCATTTTGCAGTAGTATTTTTATATAATCCTCCTTAAGAGAATGACCAATTTCCATTTTCACATATGAGGGCTAATAAATGCCTTACAAAGGTTAAGTATAAAGGAATGAAAGTAACCCCACCAAATATTTTTCCATAACTGTGTCACAGAGTATAAAGAAATTCCACTTCCTTTACTAGAATTTATAATTTGGATACATTGGTAACTAAGTGATTTTATGAAGGGGGAAATTGTAAATCACTGTTTGATGGGCTTTTTAAAAGGCTGTTTCATATACTAGATGTTACCAAAGATGCTGATCTGGAATTTATACAAAGCGGGGTAGTGCTTAAAAAGTATTCTTTCACAACACTGAAGAAATAATATCAACCTAAAAATGATGAATTTTATGGGTAACATATTTACGAATAATTTTGGAATTATCTGTGAACAGGCTATTTATGGCTCTCCTAAGTTAAAGAAAGATTCTTTTGTGCCACTGAAATGTAGCTTTTCCCATGTGTTTCTTGTACAGAATGAACACCCAGAAAAGACCAGTTGGCCATAGCACAACACATTCATCCATATATTTACTGATTTCCTACTCTTTGCTAGGTATGAAGATATATAGTTGTGATATAGTATTCAGTAAAATACAATCTCTATTCCCAACTAGTTTATCCTATAGAGCTTAATATACAAATAGACAATGTAAATCACTTATGAACTATGTATGGAGTGCTCCGGAGGCTAATGGAAGACTGGCAAAGGCATATCATGCCTAAATCGAGTCCTAAAAATGAGCAGTCGTTAAGAGTAAGCAGACGAGGAAGGGACATTGGAGACAAAGGAGAAAGCCATTCGTGGAAGCAGAAGCAATGTACAAAGACTTGGAGGCAAGAAAAGGCTTGACAGGTGTCCAGAATGACATGGAGTTCAGAATCACTGGAGATCGAAACTCAAAAAAGATCTATCACAGGAAAGAAAAGTTAACAGGGCTCAATCACGAAAAGCCTAGTGTACCACGTCAAGAAGGGTGCATTCTCTCTTAAAAGCCATGTATATTCTTCCATTAAAGATTTATCTGGGGGAATGAATGAGTAAGATTTGCATTTTTAATGATCACTCTGCTTATAGTATGACAAGTAGATTGGATTGACAGTAACATATTAGGAGGCTATTGTAATAAAGCAGATGGACCATAAATACATTAGTGGGACCAGAAAGATATAAATTGATTTAAGAAACAATGACTATGTAGTGTTCTTTGGACTTGGTGACCACCTGACTCAATACTATTCTCAGACTCATTCTTCCTCTACATTCAAAATTCCAAAAACGTGTGAGTAGCTCATAAACTAGTAATATAGGAAAAGGACATGCGATGAAGTTAATCCTATAACAAGAACAGAACAGACACCACAAATAAGTTTGATTACAAAATAGATTTTTAAAAATTTCATTTTAATGACATATACTTTTTAACATATAAAATCTCCAGTGAAATAATTTTTCTAGAGCTTACTATTGACTTACAAGGAGTTAATGAAAAAATTATTCTGAAAAATCATATGCCTCTTTTTTTTTTTTTTAATTGCAGTACTTTCTACAAATACCCAGAGAGACTGGCAAATCTACAAAATGACAGCAAATTAAAGTTACAAAATTAAGCAATCACAGCTATGGTGGTATTTTAATTCTGCCATTCTGCCGTGGTGACCATTCCAGATTCTTTTTAAATAAAAATTGTTAAGACATTTAAAAAGTCTCCTATTTTAGCTGTGAAGAAAGGTTGTACTTTATTTCTCCGTATTAAAAAATTTCAGGTTAACCTTTCCCTTACTATAGTTATATAAATTACTTAACAATGTTTATGAAGAAAACCAGCAATAACATCTATTAGTCGGCATCTTCCCTGAAAGCCAAAAGCATAGTAGTTTATATATGCTATAACTTAAAAATTGTCTTAAATGTGGGGTACCTGGATGGCTCAGTCGCTTGAGCTTCTGACTTCGGCTGAGGTCATGATCTCACAGTTCATGGGTTCAGGCCCCGCGTCGGGCTCTGTGCTGACAGCTCAGAGCCTGGACCCTGCTTCGGATTCTGTGTCTCCTTTCTCTGCCCCTCCCCTGCTCACACTCTGTCTCTGTCCCTCAAAAGTGAATGAACGTTAAAAAAAAATTGTCTTAAATGTGTGTTAAACTTCTTCCAAACACTGACATTGTAGAGAAATCCACACAATGTGTATTTTAAATTTTTAAAAATACTTTAAAAGAAATTTCTATACTGAATATAAGTGTTATCATTTCTAACTAGCTAAATTTCCTACAGATAATAAATGTGGAAACTGAGGTTAAGAAAAATTAAACACAAGTGAAAACGGTCTTTGAATGTGGGCACGTCTCACTCCAGAGCTCATGTCCTTCTCCAGGACACCACATGCTGTTATTGTGCTTATGATTCACATTCGACATTAGAGAGAGTGGGAGAGAGTTTTCCTTAACGTCGACGAACAAACCACGCATGCGAAATAAAGGAAAGCATTGGCTTAGAGCCTATGTGAAAAACCTGACAGCAATCTCACCGTAAACCCACAGGTTGGCCTATGTGCCAAATGAGCTACTGTCACTCAGGTGGCTTTAATAAATAAAAGTCGCCAGTTAGCGTAACCACTATTCTGTGAAGGGAGAGGCGTCTGTTGAGTATTGATTGTGGTGCTCCGTTTTGAGGGGGACATTAACAAAGAGGAGGATGGTCGGAACCCTGACAGTACAGTCAGGATAACCATGGCACGAGAAATGTTCACCCCACACCACAAAAGTGCATGATAACTCTCTTTAAACATTTGGAGGTCGGCCATGACCTAGAATCTTACGGCAGGAGAGGAAAGAACTACAACAAAAAGTGAAAAATACAGGGGTTCCTGGGTGGCTCAGTTGGTTAAGCGTCTGACTCCTGATTTCGGCCCAGGTCATGATCTCATAGTTGTGAGTTCCAGCCCTGCATCAGGCTCCTGGTGACACCGGCTTGGGATTCTCTCTCTCCACCCCTCCCCTGCTCATGCACTCTCTAACTAAAAAAAAAGTGGAAAATGCAGTAATATAGATTTGGATTGGGTATGCAAATGCTTTCTCCTCATTAGAATATTCAAAAGTGGAATGGACTTGTGCCTGGCTGGCTCAGTTGGATCTCGTGAGTTTGAGCCCCATGTTGGATGTAGAGATTACTTAAAATAAAAATAAAAATTAAAAAAAAAATGGAATGGACTTCCTTACCAGCTAGCGAATTCCCTTTCCATGAAAATGTACAAATTCAAAATAACAAACTCATCTGACTACCTGTCTGGATGCCACGGCAGAGAAAATACTCTGATGTGGGTAAAATTCCACAAGTATTTTTAAACTCCAGTCTTCTTCTAATCATTTATTTTTATTTTGGTTGGAATAGGTATATGAAATTCTATGCATGTCACATGGGTCTTAACTGCATAAGCGTAATTATTGATTTTTCATATTCCACCAGTAAATTCTCCCTCCTCTCCTCCCTTTCTCCTCATCTTCTCTCCATTTTCTGTCTCCTCTCTCTTGCTCCACTCTTGCTTTCCAGGGCTCTCTACTGTTCTTTCCCTCTCCCTCTCTCCCTCTACTTTCCATCAAACACTTAGCATTGACTAGGCATCGGGCACTATTCTAAATGAATTCCAATGGTCCTTCATTTAATCCTTATTGCAATCAGTGACATAGGTGCTATTTATTTTCCATCGATTTGAGTCAGAGAAGGGCTATGTGTCCGGTATCACATTAATAAATTTGTTTCTGTTACATTTGTTTTCCAAACGGTGTTTCAGAGTGGAAAAAATAACAGTGTGCATTTCAACCAATCTGTCTGGAGCAGCCGGGTCTCAGAGTCACAGCCAGATGAAGGCAACGTTTTGGAAAAACATCGTTTACCTATTTTTTTTTAATTGCCGCAGCAGGAAAGATTATAAAATTAAATGAAATAATAAAGTTAGGAATGGACCCACCCCAAATTATTTAGATGCCAAAGTAAGCCAATCCCAGCTGTTATTCCTTACCCTGGCTGCCATCCTCAGCAAGAGCAGTATGGGGGAGTGTGGGCAACCGGCTGCAGCAGCAGCTGGGTCTATTTGTTAGGAGGAAAAAAATAGTCAGTGAAGACAAAGGGAAATTTCAGGGGCTAGCAGTATGAATGGAAACTTGGAGCCTGGCTGGGGGAACCTTAGAAGTGAAACGCCATGCTGGAGGCAACAACATTGCAATATTCCACAAGCATTTACAGGCACAGCACTGCCTCCAGCAAGCGCCTTGGCTGGCAAGAGTTTTATTCCACAACAGCAAAACTTCCCAATGATACATTGTGGGTAAATGTCCTCCTATTACAGCATTTTGGACACTGGAAAACAAAGCAACATCAAGATCTGTTCCAACGAGGCAGTGGGTATTTATGAGCAGACTAATAGGACAAATGGCATTCTAATCTAAACAAAATCTATTCCTAATTATGTTCATTTATATAGGCATGCAAATGCCTAGTGAGCGTAAGTATATATTCCAAAACGCAACTGCCTACAACAAAATCCTAGTATTCTATTTATTTGACCTCCCTTGAGACCAATATGCTAAAAGGCATCTAATGTGTTTCTGAGTGATTACTGCCTTATTTGTGCGTAGACTTTCTCATTGTTATTAATTTCCTAATCTTTCATTTCTATTCTTGTCTAATTTTATTGATTTTAAGCCTTAGAGACTTCTCTTTTCTTTTCCCCCTCCAGATATGAAAATTTTTTTCTACAATCTTAAAATACATCAGACTTCAGTTTGGGCATACATATTTTGGAGCAAGTAAAAAACATTTGGCAAAAAAATCTGTCAAAAGCAGTGCCCAGTACATAACTTTTATCTTATTTCTGAGAAATATAATGACAAAGATATAATTATATTCTTTTAATTATAAGCATAATTAACTTAACTGTAATATTTTTCTTCTTGCTACGGTTATCTAAATATTACAAGGGAATTCTGCTTTGGGAAATTACTAGAAAATCAAAGCATATTAATGTGTTGAAGTTTAAACATTAACTTCTCATAATTGTAACAATGTAGTAACAAAATTGATTTTTTGGGTGGCTTGTAATACCATTCCAGTGTTTTATAGTCCTAGCTTCTTTCTTCTTTCTTCATTCTAGACAGATTAAAAAGAACTATTAACTTGTCCCTTATGAACAAGAAGATGCAATTATATGGATAATTGAGTACACCAACTAAAATGATAACATTTGACTTTGGAAAAAGGTTTTTTTTTTCTATTTAAATTTTAAACACGGGTGGGATGGCTATTCTAAGAATACACCATATGGTTAACTCAAGTTTAAGCAGACCCTTAAATTTTCAGCAAGCTCAATATTCTAGTACTCTTTCCAAGCAATTGTAAAGTTATCTGTCACATAATCACTCATCTGACCGGAAATATGTGTAGCATTTATGCATCATGATAATGTTGAACTTGAAGTTTCTTTTTCCCTTCCTTTTTTTTGTTTCTGTTTTTGCTTTTGATAAGGAAAAATAGCTATATCAGTTTCATCAATAATGACAGAGCTATTTCAAAAGGAATCGCTTTTATTTTCTGTATTTTACACATTTTACTTTAAAAGTATATTACTTTTACCTTGCTCAAAGTGATCAAAATGATCCTATTTTCTATATATTTATTTGACAACTTGACTTTGGTTTCTAAAAATAAGATAATCAGGTGCTTCCTGTTTCCATATGTATTTACTCCTTATAGTAGAAAGGGACAGTGACAAAATGTGTGCTTTCTCCTGAATTAACTTCACTTTTAACCTTTCTGTTTATGTCCATTAATTTCTGCTTTCACATTAGATGTATTATATTGGAGTAATTAGTATGGTGTTAAAAAAAAAACAACTCAAGTATACAATGATTTCAAAACATATTGTCAATTTTTGTAAGATAAAATCTTAAGGCAAATTTTTCACTGGTTCTTTCTCAATTAACTTGGGCTGGGAAATAAATTGAAGATAACTTGCATAAGCTAATTTAATTATAAAACTTGTACAGAGTGCTTATTCTTCTCACTACATTATTGCCTATAGCCATGCTTTTAGAGCAATAAATGCACAAAACAAAAGCAACATAGTCAAAATATTCATAAATCTTCCTTTCCACAGAGATGAACTGATAAAAACAAAAAACTATTCTTGCTTTTGTTCATTTAGAATATTCTTTGGAAACAAAGGTGTTGAATAAGTTACTACCCTTTTATAGTCTTGCCTTTTTCTGCTTTGTGGCTGATTTCTTTGTCTCTCTTCATAGTTCATCACTCTAGAAATGAATCCGCTGCTACACTGGACACTGGAGATTATGACTGAAGCAAACGGAAAGGTGCTTGAAATGTGACATCTATCATGTAATGGCCCAGATGAATTCAAACCACCTCTGCCAAAGCCTTAAACTGTACCTTCCAATAATATACAGATATTTCCTGAATAATTTAAAAGCAGTTCTGGATTTCTCTTCAAAGCTTTCGTAACAGAAGACCTGAAGCCAAAGTGGGACCTAACATTTTGGAGCAGGGATAGAAGAGAATTATTCTCATCGTTTTTCCTGACTTCTCGAATGCTCCTCCTGCGAGGCCTATCATCTCATTTTGTGCCACCTGTATTAGGAACCTATTTAGATGTGGCATCCAGCTGAAGAATTCAGATTGGTAACATTAAAGTGAATAAATCTAACACTTACATTCATACATTAAATGCAACAGACATAATAAATTTATCAAGTACATAAACCACATTAGCTTCTAAGGATCCAAACAATAAAACAATAAACCTGCCTTCAAAAATTTCAAAATTTACCTGTAAATTTGTATTAATCATATTACTCAAACAAGAAAAGTGAGAATGACTTAAAGTCATATTGAAATGGGGGCGATTTGATTGACCATGAACACAGAGCATTTGTCATACTATTGTGTGTAGGAAAGCTATGAACACAGTGGGATTCAGTTACTTAGATATCCAAGGGCAGCCGTGTTTGTAGGAGGACACAGGGCATTACATGCAGTAGGACGGCAGTCGGAGGGAGGCAGGAATGGTGGCAAGATGGGATTGGACCTGGATGATTTGCTCCACGCTTCTTGCCTAGACTTCTCATCCCCAAGACTGTGCTCTGGTTCTTCTTTCCAACTCCATGCTTCCACAGGCTCTTTGTGTTAACTTCAAGTATAGAAAAAAATCCTGCTTTATCACGACTTGTCTCTTCTTACAACTAGACCTTACGGCTTCACAGGAATACTGCTTGAGTAGAGGTGCTGTGTGTGTGTGTGTGTGTGTGTGTGTGTGTGTGTGTGTTTAATAAACTTGTTACTTTAGAATAGTTTTAGATTTACAGGAAAGTTGTAAAGATAGTGAAGGGAGTCCTCATAAAGCTACACCCAATTTCCCTATTATTAACACCTTACATTAGTATGGTACTTGGTCACAGTTGATAAGCCAATATGGATCCATTATTATTAACTAAAATAAGTTTTACTTTTAATGTTTCCAGGATCCCATCCAGGAAATGCATCGCACTTACAAAACTGTGTTTTTTTAATTATTCTTTTTATTTTTAATTATTTTAATGTTATTTTTGAGAGAGAGAGACAGACAGATAGAGCCAGGGAGGGGCAGAGAGAGAAGGAGACGCACAATCCAGAGCAGACTTCAGGCTGTGAGCTGTCAGCACAGAGCCCGACACAGGGCTTGAACTCCTGGGATTATGACCTGAGCCGAAGTCAGACACTTAACTGAGCCACCCAGGCGCCCTGTGTGTTTTTTATTCTTAAATCCCTAGCATGATGATCAGTCTCTAAAGATGGAAGAAGCTCACCAACTAGTCATGGAATAAGTGAATGGCTGAATAAACAAATATTTCTTAAGAAGATACAGAAGCTTCTGAGTCCCTGAAGGAAAAGATCAGGATGTATAACAACAACAACAACAACAACAACAACAAAAAAAAAAAAAAAAAAAAAAGAAGTAGACCTAATTTCATTAGTCCGAGAAAATATTTCACTGAGAGACGAAGGAGTTCTGGAATCTTATAAACTGCTTTTCCATAATCCACCAATATTCGAGGTTTTCTCATCTGAACTCAGTGATAGCATGACGTGTCCTAATTTACACCATCAATAATCATTAAAAACAGATTTCATTTACATGTTAAATTATTACCCATATGTCATCTAGTAAAAAAAAATAATAGGTAGAAAATGGTATAGTATATAATAGACACTCAGGTATTTAAGTATATTTATTAGGATCAAGGGTGTGATTTGGAAATTTGAATAAACAACACCCCGAACGTAGGCAATGGACCTAAAGGGGAAAAAATGAAAAAGGTAACATAAAAGTGAGGCTCCCCTGGAGCATCATCCCAAACACTTAGCCCAGCGTTTCTCATGCTCCAGTGTGCATGAAGTCACCTGCAGGACTTAAAACACAGCTTCCTAAGCGCCAGAATCACTGATGAAGAAGCTCCCAGGAGAGCTGGTGCTGCCAGTCTCTGACACTTTTCATAGCACCCCAGTGTCTATCTCCTCCGGATCCTAGCTTGGAAGAGGAACAGAAGAAAATCCCAAGCAGCTTCATCTCCTCTGCAATGAAATTCAACTAAGCCTTCTGTCACGCAAATTTTTTAGCAGTAGCTCTATCCCTTCAAAAAAATTAAAGAAGCCTTTATGATTTTGTCATTTTGACCGTAACATGGAAGCCAACGACAATAATAAAAAGTTTTGTTTTGTTTTTATCCCCTAGATGGTCAACACCCAGCCTGTAATTACTGGCTTTAGGAATGATCTGGTAAGTCATTTTATTCTATTCACAAGAGTCCTATCAAAAATATTTTTAAAAATTAAAAAAATTAAATGTTCCTTGCCCTCAAAAATCATAAAATGTTTAAAGACAATTCAATAGACAATATTTTAAGGCACAACAACAAAATGTATGTTTCCATGATACATGTACGTATTCTACAATATTGTACGAGATAGATAGTGTTCATCAGTCCCTTTATACTTGTGAGGAAGCTAACCCTTCGAAGTTCAATGATTTAGCAAGAATAACACAGTGTCAAATAGGATATACGTACTAAACATTCAGACTCAGGATTTTAAAATCGTGAGTCCTTACTTATTCTTTCCACCAGAACATAATGTTTCCTAATAGGAATTTTTAAAGTATTTTGGAGAAGTTCTACACACTGGGAGGTCTAGTAAGGGAAGGAAAAGAGTCCTAGAATTTTAGAATTGGAAAGGATCTCAGGAATCACATGATGCATAATAAACTTTTGGAGTCGGGTTTAGGAAAAAAGCCATCAGGAGGCATGAATAGCTATGTGCAATGCTGTCAGCACATTTCCTCTTTGATTTTAGTTCTATAGCGCATCTTGAGCTTTGAATTTAAAGCCCTCTTCATTTCCCATCATTTCCGGGAAGGGAATTGGTCAGAGGGGAAAAGGTCAGCGTCCCTAGCTGCCCTCTACTTTCTGCCTCTTTTATTCCCATTTTCTTTGCTGCTTTGCTGCTTTGCTTCTGGTTCTGGAATTAGTTTGGCTACCTAAACCCACCACTGAGACTTATTCTTAGGGACGCTGCTCCTCTTGCTCTATCTTGTGAATAAAACCCTCTTTTTATTCTGGTTCCAATGAATTAAAACTTAAAACTCAGAGAAAATGAACTGAAATGGCCTAGAAAAAGATGGGCTTAACATGAAGAATATCCTAACTTACACTTAACCCAAGCCTAGCCAAGGTGTAGAGGCGGGGCATGGTCCCTCCTTCCAGGTACCCTAATTCCCTCCTGCTCCAGTCCCCACAGCCTTGACATAACTGGCAGCATGAGCTGTCCATTAGAAACACAGGTGAGACTCAGGGAGCCTGGGTCGCTCTGTCGGCTAAGCGTCCGACTTCGGCTCAGGTCATGATATCAAGGTCTGTGAGTTCGAGCCCCGCGTCCGGCTCTGTGCCGACAGCTCAGAGCCTGGAGCCTGCTTCAGATTCTGTGACTTCCTCTCTCTCTGCCCCTCCCCCACTCACACTCTGTCTCTGTCTCTCTAAAAAATAAATAAAAAACGTTAAGAAGAAAAAAAAAAGAAACACAGGCGAGACAAAGAGGGTGAGTCGTCCAGGTGGCTAGTAAGTAACTTATTTCCTAAGTCATGAATTTCACCAACTTTTGAATGCCTAATGAGTATAATTAAACTTTGTTGTTTAATTCAAAGGTCCTGTCTTCTGTTGATTAAATTAGAGAATAAAAATGAAACAAATATTGAAGATAAACTGAGGACCAATAAATATACACCATTCACCAGAAATATGTTTTCATTCTACTTTTGGGCTAAGATGAGGGTGAAATAAAAATATCTACCTGGAACAAAAGCAGAGGAGGAGGAAAAAAGGGAGAGAGGGGTGGTGATAGCAACACAGGGGGGTAATCAAAGAATGAAGTGGTAAGAGAAAAAAGGGGAGGTGTCTGGTGATCACCCAGGAAAGACAAATGCAGCAAAAAGTAGAGTAAAGAAGAAGACGTGGGAGAAGTGGGAGGAAGAAGAGGATGAGGAAGAAGAGGAGGAAAAGGAGAAGGAGAAGCAGAAGCAGAAACAGAAGCAGGAGCTGCTGCTTGGTTATAAATGAGCAAATATGGTTAACATGTCTGGAGGCCCTGGTTGCTTCACTACAATGCAGCCCCGAGAGGCCTGAGGGTGACTGGGGAGAGAAAGCCCTAGCCTTGCTCCTAATGCATGCCTCACCGAAGGAGCCATAAACAGTTCTTCAGGATTCCTTTGTTTCCTTGGCGTTCCTCATGCCAACCTCCATCAGACTCTCCTTTACAAAACACGACTCTAAATCGTTTTGTTTCATTTATATACCCACTCAATGCTCACTATTGAACACCTACTAAGAGGTCAGGAGCGGTGCCCCAGCCCAGTTATCTTACCTGTTTGTCCAAGGGAAGATAGAATGGAAAGCTTTCTTTCACTTTCAAAGCAAACAATACATGCTAGGCTGTTAGCTGCTTATAAGACCCTGTTTTGTTTAACTTTTGACTGTGTGGTTCAGTCCTGATAATATTAGTTCTATGTGCTTTACAAAGCTGGGTCTACAATAACCTTTGTTAGTAACTTTTGTTTATGCTGTGGCTTTGGTCTGCTATCTCCAAGGTACCAATCAGAAAAGTTGCAACTTTCCTTTTCCTTGAAGTTCCAACTTCCTAATGAAGGATAAATTAATTCCTTATCCTATCAAAAAATAAATACATCTACAGTGACTTACAAACACGAGAGACCCCAAAATCCCTTGTTCCTTCTAGTCATCTACTCCTATAAGAGCTGGATTTCATGAAATAAAATCTTGGCTTGCAAGTAAAAAACTCTAGTGATTAAGGATCCTCCCTTATTTTAAGTTATAAGTTAATAATTAACTCATGATTGCTTTTAGAATTAAAAAAAAAAAAAAAAAGGAACCAGGGTAGGCTAATTCTCACTGAACCTCTGATTCATTGTATAACCTCTGAAAAGCTTCCTACAGTAAAGTATTTGTTGCGCTAATTTGCATGATCTCATGTAATTCTTTCAGGATATTGCAAGTTACACATTACCCCATTTTACAGATGAGGAAATTCATAGTCAGAAAAGAAAGTAACTTGGGATCATACAGCCAGAAGCAAGATTCATATTAGGTATGCCTCCTTCAAAGTCTACAGAGATTTTAGGCCACTGAAGATACAATGTGAGACAGTTTTGCAATACCTGGGCTTAAACCACTCTTCTGTGTGTACTGTGCCAAGGCCATAAGCTGAGTCCTCAAACAGAGAGCAACAATGGCTGAGAGTTTACTTACCAGAAACAGAAGCAGAAATACATTTCTAAGCCCCAGATATCAAGCAAATCATGGATTTCTCCTTTTCATTTCCACACTAGCTGTGGAGGCAAGGTTACCAGGGCAATGGGGCCATTTGGTGGGCATGCCATGAACCAGGCATTAGAACTAAAGAAGGCTGAAAATTTCTTGAGTAATCAGTTGCCTTGGCCAACCCTAGGGCCATATGAAGTCAAGTTATTAGTTCTTCAGACTTTCTGTTCTTGAAATCAGCACATTCTTTGACAGAAAGTGTTCTCTCAATATCAGAGACTAAAACACTTTGTTCAAATGCGGTATTCACATATCTTTTCATTCATAGTCTAGAAAATCCAACCTATAAAATACCCAGTCTTGTCACTGTCATCCATATCATGAGTACAAAGAATAATGCTTGCTTAAGTCCAAGAAATAACTCATGACATTGATAGTTTCTCTTATGCTTCAAATGTTATTTAAAACCATGCTGTGAAAAAAATCATTATTAAAATAACCATAATCCTTTGTATAATTTATATAATATTCTTCAGTGTCAGATGTTGGGCTGAAGACTATTACCAACATTTAGCCCTGCGTATTGAAACTAAGAAAATAATCTAAATCTTCACTGTGCACTTTTTGGAAAGTGTTTTAATGGTATAATTTTACTTTTGTTTTGTTTTAAATTCTCCGAGACTGAACTTAGAAGACCACTTTAACACTGCAGTGGCTATGTATAAAGGGGCATGCATGCATGCAAAGTGCCATTTCTGGATTCCTGCAGACTAAATTCCTCTACTAAGCCACAGAAGAGTTTTACACACAAAGATAAAGGAGTAAATCTTTGCGCGCTCTCCCACTAAGAACTCCCAATGATGATTCCAATAGATATCTTTGATGAAATAAAACTGACTCTGCAGATTGCTAACAATAATAATTTTCACCAGCAATGACCAACTTGATGTTTGGTTCTTTATTGTGTTGTCATAATAGAACTGAGGCCATCAAGTTGATCTCATCCCAGAGAGACCCTCCCTATGAAATAGTCTGAGGCTACAGGACAACTCTGACATAGACAGCAAAGTGACAATATGGCAACAGATTTTTGAAAGAATATTCCATTGGGACCACATGCCCACTGCATATATTTAAGAGTCAAGAACAAGTATCAGTTCTATATTACGTATAGGACACTCTCTTTATAAAGACTTGAGAAACGATTTTACTCAACTATGTTATTTTTCAGTCCAAAATTGGCCCAGTTCATTTACAAATTCCATTTACTGCTCATGCTAACTCTGACCTCCCTTCGCCCTATCTCTATATTAAAGCACAACGGCTTTACCAATGTAACACCCAATATCCAGGTAAGAAGTAAATAATTCATATTCATTCAGGGACTTCAATATATCCATATGCATTTCTGTGATATGTGAGCAGTATCTGTCTATCATAATATCAAAACTACAAAGGATAGCACCATCTAAAATCCTTACACAGACTTCACCTACAGAAAATATATTCTGGGTAAACCAAACTCAACAAAACATACTGTCATTCCTTTCATCCTACCCAGTACTTTTAATTTCACATAAACTATTTCTTAATAAATCTACCACTTAATTCTCACCGACTCTCCCTGCGGGAGAACTGGCACGAGGTTTGTATTTACTCCTGGGTCCTATTTAGCAACTTTCTTCATGAATCATGCCTTATGACCACTTTTTATTTATTAACCACACAGGGATATGTGACTAATGTCACTATTGATAATACTTTGTTACTGGCTGAAAAACCAAAGCTATGAGCTGGGTCAGGAAAAACTGGCTCAGCCACTGCCTCTTTTTTGTATTTGCTCTGGATATGAAATGAATACAGCCTCCAGGATGATCATTTAAAACATTTCATTTTTGTTATGCTCTTCTACAATTCTATCTCAATTTTCTTTCACATAAGCTAGAAAAAGAAACAGAAAGGTGTGGTGTGAGGTGAATATGTGTAATGAATAGATATACTACATACACACCAATAGCAAAACTATTGGCCATGAATCTTGTAAAAATGCACGGATGCGACCATCTTCTAAATTATTATAACTAGAGATCAAAGGTATGGAAGACGGGATTTGGAGTGAATGCAACCTATCATGGTAAACCATGTATTTTATGCTAATTAAGACCAACTTCTTCTTTCTTCTGTGTTAACATCATCCTAGCATTTATTGATATCCAAACTCAGGCCATTCCCCAAGATTTTTCTCCTTAGGACATGTTTCCATCTAACCTTCTTCGTTTATATCAGTCTTCACAAAACATTGATAAAATAATTTTTAGGTTATAAGGTACTTTCACGGTTTCGTCGTTCCATTTGATTCTCTCAAAAACCCAGTAAGATATACAGCGAAGGCACCATTACCATCCCTATTTTCAAATTAAGGAGACTGAGGCACAGACAGTTACCATTAGTATAAGTGGAAGGAGAGACCTCTGACTCTGCATCTGAAGCTATGACAACTCTGTATTTAATTGGTTATAATATCGAAATACAGATAGACTAACACTCTTTATCCCACTTTTTTATATGGATAGATATATATTCAATGCTCAAATCTACATTTATAACATCAACATCTGCTAAGAACGATCTTCGGCCATATTTATGCCTTCACTTCTGTATCTCCTCACCAAACATCCTCTGATTACACAGCCATTCTCCTTGGCCTCTGTGACTGTGTCACTCTTTATTGGGTCTTTGAATACCTACCCCATCTGCCAAGCTCCCTTGACTGAATTTCTGGGGTTTTCCATGTACGTTGGGATTTCTTCTTTGACGTGGGGCTTTGCTCATTTGTTTTTTCTTGTTTGAGCTCCATGAGCAAGAAGGTTATTTTTGCCTTCCCTGTAACCTCATTAATGCAGGATGGTGAGAGATAAGGAGAGAACAGACATCGACAGAGGGCAGAGGCTGCATCTAGCAGGATTCTTCTCCCTTTATTTTCTTTCCTTCACTTCTGTCATGAGAATCAGAGCTATTTTTCAAGGAAATCCTTGGGTAGAATATTATAAACTTGCAATAATCACACCAATATTATCCTCTTTAGAGTACTGGCTATAAAGTTGGCCATAATTTTTAACTATTCATAAACACTTAAACACTTGCCTGGTACCGTTAATCTCAACTCAAATCTTGACTGAAAAGTCTTACAAAGGAGAACAGCAACTTGCTATAATTTTATTTGTTAACACAATTTATCTTACACCTGTAGAACACATTAAAGATACAGGCATTGCCTCAACAAGAGTAAATGTGTCATCACTTAATCCACTAAGCCTGCTTCTCAGTTAGGGAGAAATTCAATATTTTCCCACTGCAGGTGGAGCGCAGTGGGAAATCAGCAAGAAGATGCTCTATATCTGATACCAATTTTCTACCTTGTCTCACTCCCTCTCTGCCTTTTCCCCCTTTTAGCTCTAATGATCTCTCCTCCTCTTAAACACTGTTTAAGGACATGCCACATCCAAAGATAGAGAAGGATAGAGGAAAAGGGAAAGTCATTGGCATTTTATGTAATTCAGCTCAAACTTTTTATATGATGCTGCAACTTCTACCTCTTTTTGGGGAAGAGACATTAGACTTGTGGTCTCAGGTGCCATCTTGCTAACGAAGGAGGTAAGAAAAATATTTGTCTTTCTCCCATAGAACATAAACCACCGCTATGAAATGAATCCCTGGAATAATCCAGTAGGTCACCTCTAGAGAGCCCTCGAGATTTATCTGCTGGGGGTCAGGCGGCAGTTCAGAGGTGTTACAGTATTTGTATACAGCACTGTTTATATTTTGAAGGACCATGTACTCACTTACAGTATCAATCCACTAATTGATCCATTAGTAAAATTGTACCATTTCTGGTATCATTTAAGGTAGCAAAAGATTATACTCTGAAATACCCCACCCTTAGTTTTTGGATACCTCTAAGACGTCCACTGAATTTCAGAGTGTAAAGAGTGTAAAGGCTGTTTAGAGTGTGAAGAGTAGATGGGGCTAAATATTCCTGCTCCAGCAGTCCTTCCCTTGCACTGAGTCACCTGCAGTGCCTACATTTGCTGCTTCTGGTTGGATCTCCGTGGTGACCTCTCAGCTGATTTTGCTGGCTAACATGCACAAGTGAGAACAGTCTATTTTCAGGTGACTGTATATCGTCTTTGTAGAAAAGCACAACATTGTGCATTTCAGCTAGTGCCATCACATCAAAAGGTTAAGAAAAACCAAAGGGAAATTTTGTGGTACTTTTCGGTCTAGAGTCCACATAGATAGAAGTTCTACTCCCACATCATCTAACACAACCCAAAAAATCCATTCCAGATTCCTCTGATTAAGAGAGGTAGTGGGGTGGGGGGGGAAAAAGATGTAGTCAAGGTGAGTCTGAAAACAATAATATGCATAGCATTTAGTTGCATTAGAGAGTTTGGGTATGCTTTGACCAGATTACAAACTCTCTAATGAAATATTAATATGATATAGCTTCAAAAATATACTGATAGTGAACTACTGAAAACAAGTACCTAATAATGAGGTATAAAAGGTTGATACCAGGTGTAGTTAGAAGAGTGGCTCACCAAAACTGGCAGCTTATCCACTTGGCTACACAAGAAAAACAACCCATTTATTACATTCTTCTCCTGACATCCTTCTTTGTCCATAATTCATCACATCAAATTTTTTACATTTTGATACATTCGATCAAGCTTCTTAGAAATATGCATTTTGATACACACCATGATACATCTTCCCAATTCAAATAATTTGTGCTAATGTTAGGTACTGTATTTTAAATCCTTTACAGATACACTGTCCATGTGTCTCTTAAACTCATGTTATCTACCGGGGAGTACAGTAGGAAAACTATTTAAAAGAAGAAAGTATTCATAGCTTGTTAACTAGTCTAAAAATGAGAAATTTCTATGGTCCAAATCAGCGGATGACTGTCCAATAAAAATAAACAAACAAACAAAAAAGGTCAATCATGACATCTAAATTTGAGGCTTCCCTTTGTGTTTCTCCCTCTGGTAAAGATTACACCTATACTTTAAAAATACAGGTTTCTGTAACCGGGACAATTTAAAATCTTACACAATGGAAAAGTGGTTCTTATGTAATTGTTGTTACTACAACTGTTATCTGTCTTAGTGACTAATGACAGATAATAAATACTTCGTTGCAGAAAATTTTTTCCAAATTACATTTGGGTCAGTAGTCACTTTCTCAATGTGTGGGTTTTGTTTGCTGTTTGTTTGTTTGTTTGTTTGTTTACAGAAGAATCACCAAATCTATTCATGACTGGCTTTTACTGGTCCTGATGCAAAAGCTATCTTTTGATCATTTATTTATGACCAAATGCTGCTTTACAAGACATAGCTCAGAATAAAATATTTAAGCACTTTCTCCTAGATCTTCAGTTAAGCAATATGAATTTACACAAAAAGAATCAATGCTAGTGAATAGTATCCTGATACTTGAATCGATATAAATCAGTTTACAAGGATTGCTAATAAACGCTGAACATTTTTTTTTTGCCAGACATAAAAGAAATTCTAATAATCAGTTCAACTAAAAAGCTAATTTATATCAGTCGTTGGTCATTTTAATTACACGGTGATGACTTTGTCATCATGGGCAAGAAATCATTTTGCTTCTCAGGAATTTCATTTTCCCCTCCTCCTCTCATCCCCATTGTGGACAACACCAAACCTATACTGCACCTCTCTCTGAAGCCCTTCTCCAACATCCGTGTTTCCCATCATGCATAAATTGGTATTCAAATACCTACTGCTAACTTGGATTCAGCCCCTCCAGGCTATTTACAACCTGCTTCCTGTCCTCTTCTGTTGTGTCTGCTAGTGAGTGAACTTCTCATTAATAAAACCCAATATTTACAAGACAAAAATAACATCTCCAAGTTGGCATGCAATTTTGCACTATTCTCAGATGCGGTATGACATGCTAATCAGAGGCACTTAGAGTCTTAGGTCAGTTTGGCAATAATGTTTTTCAGCTGCATTTTAAGGGTCTGTGAAGACCAAAGATCTAGGTTAAAGGGCTTTAATTTTTTTCTCTCTCTTTTTAACAAAAGGATCTAAAAAGGTGACCTACCTTTATGTGACAGACGTAGGCGGGGGTGAGGGGTATCTGCCGTGTGCCCTCCCGTCCAAAGCTCCAGTAAGTAACCCCACAGGAGCCAGGTGACCAGGTTCGCGGCCGATGCCATGCTGCCTGCTCACCGGGCAAGCCCTCCGATCCGCACTTGAAGGCGGGTCTGAGTTTTACTTAGGACTCCCCTCCAGGGGCAGCGCGTGAGAGGCTTTGTCACAAATCGAACGCGTTGTCATCAGAAAGCACGGTCCCAAAGTGCCATTTGCCAGGCTGTATTTGGCTATGTAAGACCTTTCTTCCCCGAGGACAGTTGTTTATAAGCCGGGAGCAGGAGGACATTCCAAGGAGTGAGTCTTTCGAGCCATGTCCTGTCCAGAGCTCTCTTCAGTAACTGTGCGGGTGGACTCGGGAGGAAACTGTGGGGTTTTTTTTTTTAGTCACTTCTGCAAGCGGTTCATTGAGAAAAAAAAAAAAAAAAAAAAAAGCCCTGAGCACACGCACTGCCTTCCCCCCGTGGAGCTCTTCTCTTCTGGCTCCTTGAAGCCTCTCCGAAGTCAGCCTCTTGCACTGACTTGCCAAACAGCTAGTTTTAATTCACCTTTCACCTTGCTAATTAAAAACAAGAAGTGCCATTCCCTCCAGGAGTTGCAGGATCCACCCAGCAGGGATGCGTTCTGTCAGCGAGCTGTGTTTACAGGGAAAGTTCAGGCAGGGTTGAGCTGTTTCTAGGAAGTGTTTCTGATCCACGTGCCCCGCTCCCACCCGCCCTCCCAGTATTACTGGCCCCACGTCACTCAGCGCAGGAGACAAGTCCGCGCTTTGATGGGGAGCGGGGATCAGGAGGGAGAACGGGATATAATAGGCTGATTATTGAAGTACATACAACAGAAGAGGATGGAGCCTCAGGAAGGGCTTTTAAATGCTCGCTCACCAAGATTAACCCTTGAACACACGCAGATTCAGTTTAAATAATGGATGTGTCACCATCCAGCACCCACATTGATTTTTCTTCAGTTTCTGCTGAAATTGTATTTTTTTCACATTTATGGCTTTTTTAAATTGATTACATCTTACTAATGTATTTTCAACTCTCGTATGTTTCTTATATGTTTCAAGAGCCTGGAAAACATGTCATCTGTGATTGTTTCATCTGTTAATGTGTTACTACTAACAAATTATTTTACCTAGGCGAATTCTTCAAACCTATTAAAAGCAAAACCTTTTTTCTTAAAGCAAACCATAAATTTCAGCCCAAGTTTAAGAATACATTTTGAAGTAATTTTCTCCTAGATATGGTAACTATGGAAAAGTTGAGGTTTTCTATAGGACACATCCCAGTAAAGCAGGTATTAGAAAGCACAGGATGTGAAACACGTTAGGATTCCACTGCTATGCACTTTCCGAGTTTATTTTCCAAGAACTATGTTTGTGTAAATAAGCTTAACACAATAGGTCAACTTTACAATCTACTTTCAATCAATCTCAAAAACTAAACCAAACACTCTGCAGCGGTTGGCATGGAAATGAATGTTCCTATTTGAAGATACCAATAAACTTGAATAGGTATTTCATTTGATACTTGAGAGTTAAATGGTAAACAAACGATTTCAGCTATGATAACTTTTCTTAATTCTGTTTTTAAATGGTACTGTTAAGGGCACTTCTTGAGAATTATGTTCTTAAAATCATGTAATTATAACAAATAGATAACGCAGGTTACCCTGATACTTTGCGATACAGGCAAATGTAGAACCAGGCGTTATCTACCCATTTTCCTAAGCATGACATGTACTATTACAAGCAGAGTATATTTAGTAAAATGTAAATGTCACTGGATATTATAAATAATTAGATTTCCAAGGGCTACAAAAGATAACAAACTCTAAACATTATTTAACAGTAGAGCAACATGAAGTATTTAGAGACTTTTAACCTGGGGTGGTCTCTGTAGGCACACGCATATTTTAAAAGCCAGTCTGATGAGCCACAGACCTAAAGGTAACTCTAAGGGTGATATAATGTACCTCTGGAATCCTCTTTTACTCTCTTCCAGAATTGAAGTAACTAGGAAGTAAATAGCAGCTTTTATATGTGTTATCTAATGGTGGGATTCCAGGAAAAGTAAAAGTAGTGTGTATAACTTTTATCATAAATACATGGTTAGTCTTATACAACTGATTTTCCACACAAGATTGTGCAGTGCCTGTTCTAACTCTATGATGGAGCTGAGGCAAGGTAAGGCATTATAACAATTTCATTAGGGTATGAAATTCATATCATTAATGTCCTTGAGACAATAAATGTTATGAATGTAAATTTCATAAGTACCAGCTACATGCAAAGATTCATCTTCAGTGTTACCATCCTTCAGATTACATTAGGGTATTTTGAAGTACATGCCAGAATAACGAACTCCTGTGGATTTCTCAAAATGTGCTCTGGTTTATCCTTCGGTTATCAATGAATGCCATTGCTTATTCCCTTTAACTCCTCTGTGTGTCCTTCTACCTTTCTTTCTAGTCTATAATCTAAAGATGATGCCAAAATTTGGGGCGCCTGGGTGGCGCAGTCGGTTAAGCGTCCGACTTCAGCCAGGTCACGATCTCGCGGTCCGGGAGTTCGAGCCCCGTGTCAGGCTCTGGGCTGATGGCTCAGAGCCTGGAGCCTGTTTCCGATTCTGTGTCTCCCTCTCTCTCTGCCCCTCCCCCGTTCATGCTCTGTCTCTCTCTGTCCCAAAAATAAATAAACATTGAAAAAAAAAATAAAGATGATGCCAAAATTTAAAAAAAGACTATTAAAAATACTAAACATCCAGAACTAACCATTGCCTCGGCTGCTCCCATGTGGTTTTATCAATGGAATGAAGAGTCTTTGAGAACAAATCCATCATTTGCCTCATAAAATAAAACAGGAAGAACCCTCCGGGGCAGAGTAACCTTATTATTTATCATCCAAATGAGAAATGTTTTAAGGGTAAAAGAGTCTTCTGTTAATAATTACATATGGGGGCGCCTGGGTGGCTTGGTCGGTTGGGCGTCCGACTTCGGCTCAGGTCATGATCTCACAGTCCATGAGTTCGAGCCCCGCGTCGGGCTCTGGGCTGACAGCTCAGAGCCTGGAGCCTGTTTCAGATTCTGTGTCTCCCTGTCTCTCTGCTCCTCCCCTGTTCATGCTCTGTCTCTCTCTGTCTCAAAAATAAATAAACATTAAAAATAATCACATATGAGCCCAGACCATTATATTCAAATCAGGACATCATGGTAAGTCAGCCTTCATGGGAGAGATTTCTAGGTACCCCTGGGAAACACGGAAATAGAAAAAAAAATTAAAATACGAAACTGATTTGCCACCAATGTTGAGTGAATAGCTTCAGTGAGCTGAAGAGCTCTGGGACTAGCAACAGTATCTGCTGGTATTATTGTATTCGATGAGAAGAGCTAGGCTGCCGGTTTGAAGAGCCTTAGACAACATGGAAGACCAGGTAAGAAGGGAAATGGCAATTCTGCAGGTATTGCCTGCCAGGCCAAATGTCTCATTCCAAAACCTTAACCCTTTGTTGCTAGGGTCACACAATGAGATAGTGAGGAAGAAAGGGGGTGGGGGGGGGATTGAGTACTCACCAGGAGTTCCATAGTGGATTCTCTCACTGGTTCTCCACTTAATAGTCAAAGACCAACTGGCCTCTGAAATAAGCTTTCCCAGTCTGTGGTCCCAGACAATCTGTGGCTGAATCACACAGGGTATGTGAGAAAAGAACACATTCCTACATCCCACTTGATATTCCCAGTTTGTCTAAAGTTGTACCTACTAAAATTTGAGTTTTACAGTGATTCCTCTTAGGTCAGTGCTATTAAAACATTAGACATCTGTTTGCTACTTTCACCATTTTTATCCTAAGAGCATAGTATTTGCAGATCTTATATGAACATGAACTAAACATAGGTTATGTTACTCTACTTGGTTTGTTACTGTTGCATAACATAGCCTCTCCTAACTAAATGCACACTTTACCTACTGTGCTTTGGGAAACATCCTCTTGGGTGAACACAGAGCATCAATAAGTCACTGATACTGCATTCTTTCCTATCTGTCACTAAGACTTACTTCAGAACTTACTTATGTATAGCCAGTAAGAGATGTGCATACTGAGGACTAAGATACAAAGTGAGTCCCATGTCACTTTTAGAATAAAGTGGGATATGCCCTGAGCTTCTCCCGTTGAACTCTGTACACATAAATGATGCCATAAACAGTATTTATAGGCGAACAAATAGCACATCTCAAGAACATTATGATTAAAATCATTAATACATCAACATATCACAATAGAGAGGATGATGAGTCTTTTAGGAACTAAAGATAAACTTTCCTGATGGTGGTCAGGGCACTTGAGGTTTCCTAATCCTCCTACTCTGGCTAACGCTGCTATCTGGAGCGTCTCAAATGTCCCACCAATGTGACCTGCTGCTGCTGAAGCTGCCGCCATCACAATTACTGGGTTTTACAGGCCAAGATCCCTAATATATTCACTGGTTAGTCAGTCAAGATACCCTATGTCACACACTCTGTGAGAGTTCCAGAAGTCTGGATTGACTGTTTCCCACATTCAGTGATTCAAGAAGATTGGAAAAAATTGATAAGTACATTATCTTGTACATCGTCAAGAGTAGTCCAAAGAATGACATCCCATCAATGAGTCCCATCCAGGATCCATTCCAGTCGCTTGCCTGCAAGAGGTTTGGTTGATGCCATTTCTTACATCGTCATTTAGATAGCTAACAATTCAATACACTGGGTTTTTATCTTTCTATGTTGATCAGCTATTCAAAAAAAACCCTCAAAATTTGAACAAAATTATATTTTATAAAATTTTGAATTCTTTGTTTCTGACTTACACTAGGTTTATTCTAATTTTGTTTTAGGTCTTTGATAGTGAAGAAAAGCAGGATAAGCATTGTGAGTTGAGTATCAGCTTTTAAGTGATTTTAATCAAAGAGTAGCAATGTTCCTCGTGCCCTCTTTATGACAAAATAAAATTGTGTTTGCCATTAACTCTGAAATCCTTTATTTTTTTATTTTCATTTTTATTTATTTTGAGAAAGAGAGAGAGCATGAGTGGGGGAGGGACAAAGAGAGAGGAAGAGAGGGAGAATCCCAAGCAAGCTCTGTGATCGGTCAGTGAGCAGACCCCGACTCGGGGCTCAAACTCACGAACCCTGAGACCATGACCTGCACAAAACGAAGAGTTATATGCTTAACTAACTGAGCCACCCAGGTGTCCTGAAAACCCTTTAATGTGTTGGTCCTGAGAGGTTTTCGTATATTCTTCCTTATGAGTTACAGAGAATTCTTTAAAAAGGTCGAGCTCCAATCAGGTGCTTTAAAAAAATGTAACAGAAACTTCTCGAATATATCATAATTTATTGGTTTATGTCTGTTGTAACATACATTGGCGAGTAACTGGTGGCACCAATGAGGAATTGTTAGTAATATGTGACTGGTATCTGCACCATCTAGCACAGTACTTCAAACTGATTCCATTAATGGAATAAAATTAGCAATATAATTTAATAGTGTTAATTTGTTGCGGTCTATGTATGCTAGGCACCTTGTAAGGCACATTCATATATAATCGAATTTAATCCAGACAACAGCCCCATGCCATAGAAACCATCTTTACTGTCGTTTACTCGTAAGAATCTGGGATACAGATGTCAAGTAATTTGCCTGAAGTGAAAGATGGTAAGTGACAGACCCACCACTTCAAACCCAGACTCTAGGACCTGTGCTCCAACCATTATATTTGTCTTCTTGGAAAATATTATTTAGATAAGACTGCATAGTGACTCTTCCAAATCATTACACTAAAAGGAACTTACCTTTAATAAGTTGATAATGACCTAGGTAGACTATTAGAGGATAAAGTCAAGGCAGTTGGTGCTTCAGTTGACACCAGCCTCTGTGACCGAACTCACCGGATGAAACTCTCCCCCTGAGGTTGTCACAGATGGCACAGCGCACTCTGTTCCTTCTGCTTCCAGTGTCCAGCTGCACAAATGTACTCAGTTTTTAGTTGTCTAGATCTAACTCTTGTAGGCTGTTAGCTTTGTCTTCTTACCTTGGTAATTAGGCACACCCTGGAGCTAAATAATATAGCGGGCAGAATTATTGAAGACTAAATCTGCAAGGGAACTAAGCAAATAGCTTTTATTCCTAATAATATTCTTTATTCTATATTGAAAATATAATAATTGTGTAATAAATAGGTATTTTAAAAAAATTGTCAGGTAATAATAGTTATTCTTATTTCTGGAAATATGTATGCATGTATGTGCACACACACATATTTTTAGTTACAATTCCAGGAGAACGACATTTCCAACAAAGTATTTAAGGGTAATAAATCACTTACAAATAGTTACTGATGTTTATATGATTTCGTCCAAAAGAGTCCAACATTTTCAAACGACATTACCACTAATGTACCTAAAACAAAGGCAACGCTTTATACTCAGTCCTGTTAAGAAATGGACTCAGCATGAAACCAATAAGTGTCATAAACTACAGTAGAGAAGTTAACCCTCCACTGGCATCTGTAATCTCATTCTAGAATTTAAGACCATTTTATATTTTTAAGACCATTTATTTGTCTTCCAGGCAAGAAGTGATCTATTTTTTTCAAGGTCAGTTCCTGGATTATTTACTTTTTTTAAAAAAGGAGGGAAGGAAAGAAAGAAGGGAAGAAAGTGATAATAACAGTAATTCAATGGAATTGAATTGATAATTCAGTATAATTTTAAAACATATTTTCTTAGTTTCAATTCTTAAGTCCTCTTTCGTTTTCTCTGTGCTCTGCATTGTTTTTTTAACTACCACTGCTAAAGCCAGATCCAAACCAGTTGGCATGAAGTAATTTACTCAATAAATATTTAAATGGGTGAAATAAATGATAAAAGGCATGTTATATGGCTTAATATGGAGACCCAAAATCAGTTTCTTTCTGTTAATTATTTGAATAATTTCTTTAATTGTCCACTTTCTCTTGACTGAATGACTGATACATAAGCGTGAGTGAAGAAAACAGTTGGGTCCCATTATGAAAGAAGAAGAGGAAGGAATTAGATAAAGCCAGTGCAATTATGCCTTAGTCAGCTGGCAAGAACCTGAACAAAAAGGCCAAATGTTTTATAATATTTTATAGTATCTTCAATTGTCATACAGTTGGCAAGTGGATAAAAAACTTTATGCCATCAACTCAATGTATATACCTGTTTCACATTAAAATAAATGGAAACAAAACACTAACTTTAAAGTTGTGAAGAATCTGACAGAAAATCAAAATATTCAAAATAAATCAGATTTTGGCTATGAAAGTGACTTTTAGAGTTCAAAGGAATCACAATGACGAAAGAAAAAACCTGGCAGAAATCCTACAAAATCTCTTTTCCAAGGATCTCCTTTCCTTAACACCATTCCAAGTAGCCATCTACGGAAGAGAGAAAACAATACATAGATAAAAAGAAAAAGTGATGTTGAGCCCATTCGTGAGATCCCCGAAGATGAAACAAGAATCTCTAAACTTATCATTTCATGTCATTTTTATTTAGCTTCACTATAATTTCCACAAGTGACTTGGCAAAATTATTATTGTGCACAAGCCAGCTTTTACATAAGGCAAAATTTCAGGTATAGCGCCTTTTTATTTGAATCAGTTGTTTCATTACTGTGATTAGTTTTGATGGGCAGTAGGAGTGGTTATTTTGCATTACCAGGTAGTTTGGGCCGAGATCTCCCAGGACATAACACCAGCACCATGTGGAGGCCAAGACTGGTACTACATGTTTTCATTTGTAAATGAAACTACTTTACAAACCTGCTCCTGCTCGCAATTGGTTCCCTCTAACAAAATAAAAGAATGTGCTTTATCCAGTGATAATGTGACACTTTATATTCTGAGCATAGCCACTTTCCATGACTGATAAAAATGGGTCTTGCCAGTTAAGGGAAAATAATCTAAGTTTTCTTGGAGAACATTTAAGAAATATTAAGACTTCTGTTCAGAAAATATTTACGAAAAGGCTTTGAATTTTGAAGAGATGACCATAAATGTGTCAGAAAAAAGGTAATAAATAGGAAAATATGTCTTGTGAAGACATATCGGTTAGAATTTAGCAAACTCAGTAGAAAATTTCATAGTTTGTAGAACTCTAAATTTAATCATTCCTATTTTACGACTATGGTGCCTCATACCTAAAGCATCTCTAACATTACAATTACTATGGGATAATATTATAATTGCATATAACTATCTTTTCTTTATATACTCTCATGTGTGTAATAGGTAATAAATTATGCAAAAATATGAACAGGAAAATATCAATGGCTCTACACTCCAACCTCACTCTGCTTGCTGACCAAAACAAGCAAACCCTCCTTCCCCCAGAGATCTAAACAGAAAGAATATTTCAAGCTAGGATTTCACTTTGTATTAGATAAGACTAAGAAATTAGCATTTTTCCAAGGATAAATTAGAGTATGTGCATAGAGCTATGCCTAAAATCAATTACAGGGGAATTTTAATAAGTTGCCTAATGACAATGGATCACTTACCATTATAAGGAAAAGTATAAAAGTGGAATTTTAATAAAAACTGTACACTTTGAATAAAATTTTATTTATTTTACTTTCTTAATGTTTATTTTTGAGAGAAAGAGGGGCAGAGAGAGAGAGGGACAGAAGATCCAAAGCGGGCACTCCGCTGACAGCAGCAAGCCCAACAAGGGGCTCAAACTCACGAACTGCGAGATGACAACCTGAGCTGAAGTCAGATGCTTAACCAATTGAGCCACCCAGGCATCCTTGAATGAAATTTTAATAGCTAAACATTAAAGCTAATTGGTGCAACGTATTCTTACAGTAAGTCTGATAAACTGTATCTTGGACTAAAATAAAAGAAACAACAATGTGTGTTAAAAATAAAGGTGAAAATTGAATTAGAGATTCACTGAGTGATGTAAGTTTTCAAATCAAAAGTCCGCCTTACCAATTATTTTCAATGAAGTAATTTTTACAGCATTAAGAACATGACATACCAACTATTTCTTTCTGATTACCTGATTAGGGTGCCTGGGTGCCTCAGTTGGTTGTGTCCAACTTCGGCTCAGGTCATGATCTCGTGGTTCATGAGTTGTGAGCCCAGCATTGGGCTCTGTGCTGACAGCTCAGAGCCTGAAACCTGCTTTGGATTCTGTGTCTCCTTCTCTCTCTGCCCCTCCCTCGCTCGTGCTCAGTCTCTCTCTCTTTCTCTCTCTCTCAAAAATAAAAACATTAAAAAATTTTTTTTAAATTATGCGAATTTGCTTCAATTCCCAGAATATTGTTTTTAACTACAGCAATATTAGTATCTGTATGAGAATAATGCAAATATAATTTCCCTAGTTTTGATAAGCAATCAAGTAAACTAAATGTTTTTCCTAGAATTTTCTGTTATTTCTATTATTCAGTTCATAATTCCTTGCATCAATTTAATTATTTTCTATAGGACCAAATAATTTCTCTCTATTGCATAATCCCCAACCTCATAAAAAATGTAGTAACATTTCCCACCATAAAAATAAATCTGCCCCTACCCTTACATATCCTCCAGCTGGAGATCCATTGCTGAGTTTGAAGTTACAGTTAAATTCTGTCAAAATAGTATCTATACTTTGTCTTTATTTGTTCACCTCTCATTTTCTCTTGAATGTATCCTATGAGTTTGAATTAGGTTTTGTTGCAGGCAGCAGAAAAAAACCCAAATGACAGTGGTTTAAATATGACAAATCTGACTTCTCTTTTAAACACGGTCCAGGGGTATGTCTAGGGCTGGTGTTTCAGAACAATGAACATGATCTTATTGTTTATCGATCCTCAATAGGTGGTCTCCATCTTAGAGTTTAAGATCTGGAACTCACACCTCTTTGCAGCCAAAACTAAGTAGGAATTAATGAAGGACATGCCCTTTGCATTTAAGGATACTTCCTGGAAACCCTTATATTCCTGACCTCTAAATTTTTAAGTCCTATAGGATTTAGACCTACTACCTCATTTCTTCTGTACCTATATTCACCTTGTGTGGTGCATTTGCCACATGTGGATTTGGCTAAGCTGAACTACCTCTCCCAGAATTCCCTTTTTGTCTATTTCCAGTTAGGCTGGGCCATGCAGGAAACTCTTAGGAAATTTGCAGGGTGGAAAAAACAAACAAAAAAAACCCAAAACAACAACAAAAAACAACTAACCAACCAAATAAAAAAACCAGCAATCATTTTGTAACACACATATTGTCTTTTATTTGCAACTACTCCACCTTCCCAAGAAACTCCTTCAGGTTTTCTGTCTCCAAGGTCAAGGGTGTATCTTTATCACCATAACTAAGAGGCTTGGCTTCTTCCAGACACCCACATCAGAAGCAACAAGTGTGGACACTGAGTTCAGCCCATCTTCGCTGGATTCAAGTTCTTATTTGGTTCCAGCTTGTTATTTGCCTCTACTTCTCTTCTGCCTGCCCACTGTACTTCAAATTCTAGCCTCAGCTATGAAGACACCAGCCTTACAAAGACCTATTAACAAGCTTCGGCAAACATGTAGGGTTAAATCCCTGTAACAAATCCATACATACCTCCTAAAAGGTCCTACTTCTTCCACTGAACACTTACTGGTACATCCTCTAGTAATCTCATCCAAGACCATGGCTTTTCACAAAATCTGTTCACTGAGGATGCTAAATTCACATAAAAACAGAAACAAAAACAAAACAAAAACCCTGAACCCCTTCAGTACACTCAAATAGATGTGTATATCTAATTACCTTCTAGATATTTCCACTTGGATGTTTAATAAACATGCTCAAAGCAGAATTTTTGGTTTCTGACTTGCTCTTTGCCCCTTCAGTCTGCAAACCTACTACCCCCATCTCAGTAATTGGAAAGGTCTAGGTATCCTCCCACCAACGTTTTTCCAATCCATATCAACAAGAATAAGGAATCTCTGTGAGGTTCTTCGGGGTCTGGCCCCTGCTACATCTTCTACCTTATCTATCATTCCTCTCTCTCACCCCCCTGCAATCACACTGACTTTTTATTTGACAGTTCTCAGCCTGGCTAAGCACACTCCATCTCATAGCCTTTGTACTTGCAATTTCCTCTGTGTATAAAGCTTTTCCCTCAAAAATCCAAGTCATTTACCATACTAACTCTACATTTGTATTACAAGCCAAAAAGTTAAAAGTTGTAATTACTAAGAAATAAATGCTAAGCATAATTATAATATATAATGTTAAACAACTAATTTCTTATATTTCAACCGTCTATAAATATCTAGCGTGATATGACAGAAGAATTTTTTTTAGACCAGTATTTAGGGTAAAAAGGCATATTTTGAACCCTGCTTTAATCCTGTGTGGCTGGCTGCCCTTATTACTTTTTACTGAGCATTATTTTCTAGGATCTGTAATAGAGACAAAATGAATAAGTGTTTTGAAACCGATATAATTATATTTAAAGCTTTAACACAAAAAAATGCTATAATTTTCGATATTGTTTTCGTATTAACATTAGCACCTTAAAATATTTAAATAAGTTCCATTTCAATTTTGGGGGTATGAAAAGATCTGCATAAAGGTCTATAAATATGTTTTTTTTTAATTATTGCTAGCATTTGAACAATGGGTTAAAATATTTTTTTTTTATTAAGAACTATCTCTTATTAGGTACTTCTGGAAAAAACATTACAAAAAGGATGATTGATTTTTCAAGATTTAAATAACTTGGCTCTTGTGTCATTTCTAATGTTCTATATATTCAGAGGCACTACTGTAGATATGGAATGCCTTCTGTGTACTGTTGAAGAGATGTAGGTATGAGGCAACCCAATACCTCTCCATTCCCATTAATGAAATGAATGACCTTTGCAGAAAGACAATCTAGTCTCTCAGAATAAAAAGGAGCTCAAATCCTACAATCAATATTGGAATAGTCGTCTTTAACACATTTTCAACAAGGTCAGAATCTAAAGGAGTATAAAATGCTTTTGAAAACTATGCTGAATAATTAAATCTTCAGAGCAAAATATTGTATAAAATCTGCACCAGAGAGTAATTTGAGGGATTTGTTTCTTTATAAAAAATAAAGGAGATTTGTTATTTAAAAAATTTTTTAAAAATGTTTATTTAGGGGCGCCTGGGTGGCGCAGTCGGTTAAACGTCCGACTTCAGCCAGGTCACGATCTCGCGGTCTGTGTTCGAGCCCCGTGTCAGGCTCTGGGCTGATGGCTCAGAGCCTGGAACCTGCTTCCGATTCTGTGTCTCCCTCTCTCTCTGCCCCTCCCCCGTTCATGCTCTCTCTCTCTCTCTGTCCCAAAAATAAATTTAAAAAAATGTTGAAAAAAAAATGTTTATTTAATTTTGAAAGAGATAGGGGCAGAGGGTAAGTAGGGGAGGGGCAGAGAGAGGGAGACACAGATCCAAAGCAGGCTCCAGGCTCTGAGTTGTCAGCACACAGCCCGACGTGGGTCTGGAACTCACAAACCATGAGATCATGACCTGAGTCAAAGTCAGACACTTAACTGAGCCACCCAGGCACCCACGGAGATTTTTAAAAAAATATATATTACTTACACTTTGGGAAAATGGAATATTTGTTTTTGATAATATGTATATTCTTAGATTATCTGGCATTATATAAGCCATTATGTATACACCATATTATATATACCATTAGAAGCCTGGGCATAAAAACTCATCTCAATGTATTCATGTCAATTTACTCATTACTGAAGAGTGAAAGAACAAATGAATGAAATATACCGTATACTTTAAAATTGGGTAAAGTGTCTTTTTTTTAATTTTTTTAACATTTATTTATTTTGAAGGGGAGGGCAGAGAGAGGAATACAGAGGATTGGGAACAAGCTCCTCACTGTGAGCACAGAACCCCATGCGGGGCTCGAACTCACAAACAAACCGTGAGATCATGACCTGAGCTGAAATCAAGAGTCGGCCACTTAACCAACTGAGCCACCCAGGCCCAGGCACATCATAGGGAAAGTTTTATTATTCGCAGAAATAGATGATTAGACACAAAGACTTTTGGGGGCAATGGATATCACTATTTTGATTTATAGTGATGGTTTCATGACTATATGTGTCCATGTGTCAAAACTTATCAAACTGGACATATTAAATATGTGTATTTTATTGCCTGTCAATTATACCTTAATATAACAGTTTAACCATTGATAATTAAAACATTTGTATAAATTTTTGACTTATAATTTTTTTAGAATATACTCATTGAAGATAACCCTAATAATACAGAAGAAATTTTGAAAAGACAAACATCTTAAATCATCATGCTGTATTCTGGATATAAAGTGAAACGGTCATTTAAAACTATTTTTGCCACGAACATGCACTCCTCATATAAAGAATATTTTGTCCAAAAATAAACTTTTGTACCTTTCAGCACTGAGTGACCAAGACCTTGCTGTGTTGAGAACAGAGCTTTAAAGTTCACCTCTGCCTCCCTACAACAGGACAATGAGGGTTTCCCACCGCTCTGGTCTACAGTCTCAGAGTACATCATGTTCAATACCCATCCTTCTCAAAGGCAAGTACTCACTCACCTTTGAAAGAACTCTGTAATTTTGGAGCTTATTCTTTTTTTGAACTAACCACTCTCTGCCTGCCACCTCCTAATACCTCCAATCTTTCAACAATGACTATGACACCTAGCTCATGCATCCTAAATGATTTCAGTATTTAAATAATAGACTTGTCCAAAAACACTTTAAATCCCTTGACCTTCTAATCACCAATGATTAGCCTCTCTCTAGGTTTCAATCTCATGGTTACAATCTGGACATTTGTACTATAAAATTGCTCTGTTTCCAAAAGCATTAATTCTATAACCATCCCCTGGACAAAACTCTGCCACAATTTTAGTTTCTCAGTCCTTTGATTTCTAATCCTTCTAATCCTGCATTTTCTATCTCAGGAACCAGACAGCAAGTATTTCAGGTTTTGTATGCACAGGCTCTTTGTCACAACCACTCAACCCTGCCATTGTAAGTGCAAAATCAGCCACGGACAATATGTAAACAAATGGGTAATGGCAGTGTTCACAACAAAAAGCTTTTTTTATAGACACTGCAGCTTGAGTTTCTTACAATTTTTATATGTCTTAAAATATTACACACCTTTGATATCTTTTCAACTATTTAAAAATGGAAACATTTTTTAGCTGCAGGCTGTACAAAGACAGGAGATCTACATCCCCTGCTATCTATCTCAAGAGGACTTTTAGATTACACCTCTTTTTTATTCTTCAGCCATTTGGCAAAACCCCAACTTTAGGTTAACCCGATTACCTGTTTTCTCCATGACTAAACTCAAAGTAGCTAGGCACTACTACAGAAAGTTATGGCAGGGAGGAAAGATGTTACATTGAAGATGCAAACACTGGGGACCTGGGTGACTCAGTCAGTTAAGCGTCCAACTCTTGATATCAGTGCAGGTCATGATCTCACGGTTTGTGAGTTCGAGCGTCCTGTAGGGCTCTGCACTGACCGTGTGGGGTCTGCTTGGGATTCTCTGTATCCCTCTCTCTCTGCCCCTCCCCTGCTCTCTCGCTCTCTCTCTTTCAAAGTATATAAACAAAAAAAGATGCAAACACTAACTCAGCTGGACTTTTCATACTCCCTGGCGATCTCAGCAAGTTTTACTAGTAAACTCATGGTTCCACTCTTCTCAGCACTTTTTTGGAAAGAATTTCTTCTCAAATGTGTAATCCATCCCACCCTCCTCCAATCTCCCTCAGTCATAGCAGATATCTGGATGACTATTTCATAGAAAAAACTAGAAACTTGCCTCATATACTTTATCTTTCTTCTGTCTGGTTAAATTACATGTAGTGTCCTTCACCTGCCATTAGCATCTCCAACTGTACATTGGACTCTCTTTCCTTCAGCCTTTTATGAGCTTTACCTGTCAATCATTTCTCTTTCTCTTTCAATTGCTCTGAAAGTAAATGTTTAAATATCCTCAATTCTCTCCATCTTAAAACAGCAACAACAACAACAACAACCATCTTCCTTCTAAAACCACATCCCCAGTACTATCTCCACATTATCCTCTTTCCTATGGTAACACTTTTCTTTAATCCCCTTTAATCTTTTTTATTCTTCATCTTTCTTTTCAATTTGCCTATAGTCAGGCCACCCCTCCTACCATATCACCAAAATAGGTGAGTAATGTTCTCCATGTCACTAAATCCCTACTCCTTTTGCAGTTCTCATTTAATAAATAAATAAATAAATAAATAAATAAATAAATAAGAAAGAACAAAAATGAAGAAACCAAGAACATATAACTCTTACATCAAGATTCAACATGTTCTATAACCATTTCCTTCTGTCCATTTAAAGACCTACTTTTTGGGGGTGCCTGGGTGGCTCAGTTGGTTAGGCCTTTGACTCTGGCTTTCAGCTCAGGCCATGATCTAATGGTTTGTGGGGTTGAGTCCCGCATAGGGCTCTGGGCCAACAGCACAGAGTCTGCTTGGGGTTCTCTCTCTCTCCCACTCTCTCTCTTTGCCCCTCCCCATCTCAAAATAAATACATAAACTTAAAAAAGAGACTGACTTCTTTTCAACTGCCTACTTTACAAACATTTAATTCTCAATAAAAGAATGCTTTGAGCATATATTTAAAAAAATCATTATCAATATTCTTTTCACAACAACCTTAGAAATAATGATACATTAACCATTTTTTTTCCAGATAAGTATATTATCTATTGCTGAGGAATAATATCACAAACTCAAGGTTCGAGAACACATTTGTTATCTCATAGTTTCTGTGGGAGGAGTCAGGCATGGCTTACCTGTTTTCTCCACTTAAATTCTGCCAAGGTTGCCATTCTAGTTTCTGTCAGAGCTGAGGTCTCATCCTAGACTAAGGGAAGGATTGACTTCCAAATTAACTCAGGTTGTTGGTAGAATTCAGCTTCTTTTGACATTGGAATAAGGGCTTCAGTCTCTTACAGGTTGTCCCTGAAGGCTGTCCTCAAGTCCTATAAATTGTCATCATGTGGGATTCTTCAACATCATCACTAGCATCCTCAAAGTGAGTGAAGGAGAAAGACACTCCAACAAAATGGCCAGTACAATCTCATATAAGATAGTCACACAATCAATACGTATAGACATGTACGTCCCTTCACCTTCGCCACACTCTATTGCCATATTCCACAGTAACATCACGTATAAGATAGAAATGCACCCTGAGTCAAGAGAGGCACATTGTACTTAAAGGGAAATTATAAATGTCCATTTCAAATTATGTGAGTTATCTCTTATTTGACATTCATCCTATTCTTCAAGCAGCTGTTTTGCAATAATTTATCATTTGAGAGGCACTTTCCATTTTAAAGGGCTTCCAATCAGTTATCAGTAATCTTTTGGAAAAAAGAGGTATAATAAAAAGGTAATTTTAAGATCTATACATGCAAAAAAATAGTTTGGTCATATTCACTTTGGCTATTTTTATAATTTTTTTGAGACTGCCTCTATTCAAGACTGTCTGTATTTCAGGGAGGGTGGTTTGCTGTTGTCTTCTGTTAGCAGACTCCAATCAAGTTGTGACCAAAGTTACATCTGACATAACAATGTACTGTTTTCATAAATACAATGACACTTTGAGGCCAGTTTTTTATAAAAGTATTCATAATTGTACCTTAAGCATGATTGTAGAGTGTCAGCTTACCCAGTGTTTACATAAGGCAATTCTCACAGAATACCAAGAATAGCTTTACGTTAAGTAGCAAACGGTATTACACATATGTATGCACACAAACACGCTCTCTCAATAAATTTGGGAAATTTAAAACAAGCTTTGGAGAAATGCTTATGCCTAGTTAGATGAAAACAAATGTTTACAATTTGTTAATCCTATAAAAAATTACATTTTTGGAATTTAAAAATTTTAAATGATTACATTTTAACTAAGATTCCATTCTGATCTTTTTCATCTCTATATTGGAAGACAATAAGTTACTTTTCTAATAATAAGAAATGTTGGTGTGATATGTTTTTACTCCTAACAATAAGTAGGGGACAGTCGCAAATTGTAGATAGTACGATTTTCCTGCAAGAGGCCAACACAACTACAGAATTCATTTCAGTGTTTTTGTATTTGACATACGATCTTTGTTATAACATGGCTATAAAGTTTTTTGTTATTTTCAAGCAGGAGGAACCATCGTATTCACTTTATCTATCTATCTATCATCTATCCATCCATCCATCCATCCATCCATCCATCCATCCATCCATGTAGGCAATGTACAACGAGTATATTAACCACAGTTCAGGAACTCCTCGTCATCTTAAATTATAATTACAGCAGTTTTGAACATGCTCTCTTTTGTCTAGGTATGTAGAACCTCCATTTCTTTTTCAGGAATGTATCCAGAAGAATTAACACTTTTCAAACATCTTATGGCTATTTTTTAAAAAATACTTTTCTAAATTATCATTAAGTTTACGATGCAAAATACACCCAGGTGTCTCCCCTTCGTATGTAAAAGTACCCGCCCTCTCCCTTGAGGTGCTTCTTCAGATGATGCCCTTAGTCATCTTCTGAAATCTATAATTAGGTATGCCTGCAGCCACTCTTTTTTTAGGTTTAACGTGTTAAACTGAGTAATCATTACTCATTCTCTGAACTTTCACTTATCCTTTCTTTTTTTTCCCCACTGTTCTGTCAAGGTAACGAGGTCTAATAAAATGTGACACAGCTTTATGTTAGAATTTTACGTAGATGTTTAAAATCCTGTTTTTGGAAGCCCGTTTAATAACACGTACCAACAAATAACACAAAGGAAAGTTTATGAAATAACACTGGGTGAGAAAATTAGAATGTAACATTGTATATAAAGTAATATTTGTACATGTGCAAAAATATCCTGCTAAATAGAGTTTAACAGTGTCTCTCTCTGAAAGAAATCATCTCCATAATTTTAAATTTCTCCTTTTCAATTTTCAATATATTCTACTAGTATGTCTTACATCATAATAAAGGACATTTCCTTCTCTTTTCATGATGGTCTTATTTTATTGTCTTCTATTATTGTCTTCACTGTGATTTCCAGGTGTTTGAGACCAGATCCATTCTGTTAGCAATTCTACATTTCACTTCTGAAATCTTCTATTACTCCTGCATTAAAACACACACAGACACACACACACACACACACACACACACACCTTATAGAAGATTACTGTGCTGTAGAATAGAGGTCATGAAATTATAGCCCACAGGCTAACGCAGCCTGTGATTTTTAAAATAGTTTAAAATAGCTCTAGAGAATTATTGTAAGTATCGGCCATACACCATAGGAGTAGCTCTAAGCCTCTCTTTCTCAGTATTGATAGAGGGACAAAGTGGACCATTGTGCTGGAAGAGCATTTCCAGGGAAGAACTAAGGGGTTACAAGCTCTGTGGTGTGGAGTGCTCTCTGTTTGGATTCTCCTCTCTTTCTAAATTGCTTCCTTTTCCCTTAGGCTGGTATGGGGAGGATGAGTTTGCGATTACTTCTTCTTGGGAGGTCCCTTTGTCCTTTTAGGTTTAACAAAACCAGAGAAAGGTTGCCTGGGGTGGCCGCTTTACAGCAGCTCTTCTATAAACCTTAGGGAGAAAAATTCTTTAACTCAGGTCAATATTCCTCACCTCCTAACAGGGAAGGAGGCTCTAAGGAACAAAATTAGGAAGAAGGCCACTAGGACTAATTCCAGTCTAGACCTTGACTAAAAAGATAGTGAAATTCCCAGCATATTTTGGTATTACAGCCCTGGTAATAAATGCAAATAAATAAACAAACAAACAAACTGAAACTTCCATTTACACTGCAGTTGTATTCCTAGAAAATCTAGTATATTTAAAAACATGCCCCCGATACTTTTGTCTTTACTTATAAACAACAGTGGGATTCTAGGTTCCGATAATTATAAATAGGCATTTCAATTCTATGAATGTGAAGTAGCTATTTCAAAGTTATGAGAAATTCGTCTTTGTGCCAAATGGTTCTTGTATTGCAGTATGGCTATCACCCTTGGCTGTCAGCTGCCAAATGCTGGTAGTGTCCCTCAATCACTGTGAAAATCATTGTCCGTGTCCCCTGGTGGTACAAAATTTAAGAACCTACGCTATAGAGCAAAGAAACAGTAATAGTAATAGCAGCAACAAAACACGTTTCCAGGGTACATCACCTTAATTCCTCTAGCAATGAGTTCATCTCTATGCATCTTTCACAGAAAACTTCAAAGCACAAGAACGTAAATTCCTGTACATCCAAGAGCCTCCAGATGGCTTTTGGCGCGATGGTGGCAGACAGCGACCCCGCACTCCCTCAGACTATTCTGGAAATATCCGAAGCCGCAGAAGCCGACAAGGAGATGTCACAGGAGCCGAAAAGCCCTGAGCGAACCCCACTTTCAGAGGAAACACTAAGCCCAGGCCGAACGCCTCGAAACCGAAGGAAGAAATGAGCAGATGAAAACAGAAAACTTGAAGCTGCTGGCACCTCTGTGAGCGCGGCGCTGTGCTCTGCAGACAAGCACAACACGGCCCCTGCTTACTGCAAGAGGGCCCGTGAGCTGGATCCTGACATCAGTCGTGCAAGAAAGTCGAAGACAGCGAAGGAGGCTGAGACAGGTGCCGAACCCCCGGGAGGTGTCGGCAGCTTGGATTTCGCAGCGTGCTACGCAACCCGAGCTCAATGAGCAAGGCGTCAAACCTCATGAGCAATCTCCACGTTCAACAGTTGGTGTCCGAGATGGCTTCCGGTGGCCCTAACCCCTCGCAGACTCGCAGAAGGACCTGGCCAGTCTCATCCAGACCAGCCAGCAGTTACTTCCCTCACTGGATGAAGCAGCAGGATCCGGAGCTGAAAGAATAGCGCCAAAGACGGGTACACAGTGGTGCCCTATGCCTGTCACAACTGGCAGGAATGACTGCCACCTATTCCAGCTCCGTCGCGCCCTACCCCAGCTGGAGGCCTTCCTGCCTCTTGTGGTTTTCTCCCATTGGACTCCCAAAGAGAGAAAAAGGAAAATAAATTGGACCTGGATGTCAAGAAAGAAAGAAAGGAAAAGAAAGGAAGGAAGAGAAAGAAAGAAAGAAAGAAAGAAAGAAAGAAAGAAAGAAAGAAAGAAAGAAAGAAAGAAAGAAAGAAAGAAAGAAAGAAAGAAAGAAAGAAAGAAAGAATTTAAATGTATAAATCATTTGACTATCCTTAACATGGGCCTAACTGCACGTTCGATTCCTTTCAGGCATTTTTCTTAGTTCTCAATCTTCTTTGCCTACCTCATTATCAGCTTGGTTTACAGCCGAGGTTCTTCATTCATTCCTTTAACATCTACCAAGCACAAGTCAGCGCCTAGCACAGTGATTAGCATTTTCTTAATCTGGTGTAGCCTTTAAATCAGAACAGGATTATCTAATTATGTTATCTATGAGAGTGAAATTGAAACTTTTTTTCCTTTAATAAGTATGTACTAATTTTGTAAATTTATCAATATTGTGTTACTGTATACAATATTTCTACTAATTCTTTGCAAGTTATAAATTTCATGCATCTAAAGTTCTTATACATACAGAGAAAAACCATTCACCTACTATTGGTATCTGGTCTTATTCCTTTACATTTTAAGTAGGTTTCTCTTTGAAGATCTGGTTTAAATTTCAGTTCAACGGGAGACACCTGAATGAGTAGCATAAGAAACTGATTATGATGCTTTCCTTTATAGAATATTGTATTTTCTGGGAAATAAGCCAGAATCTGATCTAACTCATCTCTAGCACTTTTAACTTTAAATACTTTACCACATACTACCTTGCAAAGTCTTCTGCAAACAGTAATAAACTGTCTTTCCAAAATAAATTTATTTCCATGTATTTACTAACAATCTTAAACAACTCGTTAGACGAGTTTTAGCTCCTTTTCCCCCTAAAGTCGTAAATTGTAACCAATGACTTTTGAAGTTGCCATTCTTATAATGTTTAATATTTTTCCTCTTTTCTTTTCCTCCATGTTAAAATGTGCTGTTAAATCAAAAGAGTCCATTGCAAGAGTGGTTTCTAAATGAAGAGTTGGAGTAACTTTTTCCTTTTTATAATTTAGGATTGGGCTCCCAGGTTGGTGCACAGTCTAACAATAGGGCGGAATTTATTTTTTGCCTTCTAAAGCAGAAGTCACTTCAATAGTTTTAAAAGCACTGCAAATGACTGCCTTTGACAACCTGGAGGCCAAGGAAGGTCTCTCAGCTCTGAAAATGGAAACAGCTGGACTAGTTATGTGGTAGTGATTCAGCCTGAGCCACAGGCCCACACCCAGGTGGAAAGGGCAAACCCTGGGGGCTTTAGGGATCCCTAGAGCCTGGAACGTCCTATAGGACTTGTCCTTGTATCTGGATTGACGGGAGTTTCAGAGACTATTTCTTGTTCTTTTTCATTTTTCTTATGGTTCCCCCTATCTTTTCATCATTACGTATAGGATTCTTTATTTACATTTCTGATAAGTACTGGTGAGTATGAGTCATTGCAGAATTAAGGTATGCCTAGTATATATACACCTGACATGAGGCAACTCCAGAGAAAACACTAACAACCCCATAGCTTCCTTTAGTCTGAAGTCTGGAGGAGTCCAAATATTTCTGGAATTCCCAGAGGCAATAGCGCTTCAAGTCTAACACAATAGCAAACAGATTTAATGAGATACAGCATACAGGATATAGAGTAGTACTTAACCTGCCCACTTAACCCATTTTAATAAAAGCATTGGATAACAGTGACCAGTATTTATTCCGGGCAGGAACTCTGCAAAAACACTGATCTCCATTAATATATTCCAACTACTCTGTGAAGTGGATATTGATATTATCTCTGTGGTCATGCAGCTGGTAATAAGTGAAGCCAAAAAGGAGACACAAGATTCCAGAGCCTAAACCCTTTACTAAATTATGATGGTTAAAAACTATTTTTTTCTGAATAAATAACTTAAATTTTAAGAAGAAGCATAATCACTATAGAAGAGTAATCATCTACGTTACAGGCGTATGTTAAGCAAAACCTACATTTAAGCACTGTTCTAGTTACCAAAAAAATCAACAGTGAATAAAATGGACAAATGACCTAAAGGAGCTTTCCGAGAGGAAAAAGATAATCAATAGAATAAATAAATAAACAGATTGCATTGTGGTAGACAGTAAATGCAATAGAGGGAAAAAAATTTAAAAAGGACAGTAGGTTATGGAGATGTTAAAATGTAAATCCTGTGGTCACTAGTGATCTCCAGAGAAGGTGATAATTAAAGATAATTAAAGACCTGAAGGAGGCGAAGAAACAAGCCCTTCTCCATCCTCAGTTCAATCCAATCTCCACGGCAAATAGCATTCTAGCCCAAAAGGACGGAGTTCAAAGGCCCTGAGGCACTGGGGAACATTGCTAGGACGATCTGGGAACAGCAAGGAAGGAGACCGGGACCAGGAGGAGGTTGGCTCTGGTGGAGCATGGGAGCACACAGAAGGGGAGATGGGACCTGAGAGATAATGAGGCAAGGAAGGGAAAGCTACTCCAAGAATAAGAAGAGAAGCTATAGTGTGTGAAGCAGGAGAGGGACATAATCCACATTATGTTTTTAAAAGGATTACTCTGGCTTTTGTATAGAGAATTGACTAGGGGCATGAGATGGAGGAGTGATCAACTAGAAATTGCTGTTAGGAGATCCCAGGAATAAGACGAAATTGTCTTGGCCCAGAGAAACAGTATTGAAGGTGTGGGGAAATGATTTGCATTCTGGACATATTTTGTAGGTGGAACTGACATGATTTGCTTATTAACTGAATATGGTATTGTAAGTAAATAAGCTGCGTCAGACTTGAACATCTGGAAGAGTTGAGATTTATCAGCCAAGATATAGAAAGTGGTGGATATTGCAGGGTTAGGTGTATTTCTAAGCAAATATGATGAAGAAAGACAATCAAGTTGAAAGAACAGGCAGAATGGCCAGGATGATTGACCACAGGATATGATTAGGCTAAGGAAGATAAAACAAAGGTGGGCTGGGAGGGACAGTGTGGAGATGACAGGGTCAAGGACTGGAGACCCTTCCGAGGCTGTAGGGTGTGGCATCCATATTGGAGACTAATGTATTCATTCAACATAAACTATGACTCGCTCGAGTCGAAAATTGGTTAGAACATGCCCTAGTCAGAGTCCCAACTGGAGGCCAGTTCCTCGGACTCCCATATATTCTATTCTCATATTAGCCTAAATTCCTTGGAATGATTTAGGACTGAATGGTTTTCCAAATATCTAAAAATTAAAGTTTCTAACAATTAACACTTGAGTGCTTGTAAGATAAGATTTGGCTATTTGAGGTGTACTTGAGAATTCCTGGACTAAAATAGATTGTCCCACGTTAGCAGTCAAAGCACGTATTACAGAACAGAAGTTAATGCCTGATAAAAGAATTAAAAATGAAATAAAATGTGTTAGTATAGAGACTTAAAGTCTCATTATTAATTCCTCTCACTACTTTTGAAATGGATGGAACACACCTTCAAATTTTAAAATCTTAATGTTAATCTAATTATTGGCAAACTCTTATGAAACCATTTTACAAATTCCTAAACCATAGATTATGATAAAAGTTACATTTTCTTAATGAATTTTATTAAAATAGAAGGATATCATTGGTTACATTTTTGGTCATACAAATAATTATATTATGTTTAAGAAAATGGGGCATTGCTGATGCACATAAAAACTCTGTATGATAGATTACCCACATTTTGAGATTTTCCATGATTGCTTGGAAAGTTGAGAAAATACATGGTCCTGCCATCCTCCAGGAAAATGACTTCATTTTCTGTAAACATCTGCTTGTTCCATTCCCAAGCTCTTTAAAAAATATAAGTAGGCTTTCATTACAAAAAGTGTGGGTGACCCCAAAACGTTTTTTTTTTACAATGTTAATTAATCATAAAACAACTTGTATGACCAGGAGGCATTTTTTAAAATCTTCATTTATTTTTGAGAGAGAGACAGAGAGACAGAGAGAGAGAGAGAGAGAGAGAGAGAACGGAGGAGGGGCAGAGAGAGAGACACACACACACAGAATTCGAAGCAGACTCCAGGCTCCAAGCTGTCAGCACAGAGCCCAAAGGGAGGCTCAAACTCAACAAACGGTGAGATCTTGACCTGAGCAGAAGTCAGACGCTTAACTGAGTCACCCAGGCGCCCGACCAGGAGGCATTTAAAGACAATCACTGATATTTATTATTGGCTAATATTTTACTCCTTTATTATTCTTTTACTTCCCAAATTATTTCATTTCTCATTACCCTACCACGTTAACAATGATGGAAGCATGCTTGGATAATAGTATGTATTCTCTATGTTGTGGCCATCCATCTGATTACATAGTTTCTAGAAATATTTCTCTATAAAATTAGAGGTTACTCATAAATTAGTTGTAGTACTTTAATTTTTTTTACTAAGATGTGGAAGAATTTAAATCTTTTTTTTATTATTATAAAGAAAAACACAGCATTTTGTGTTAACAAAAGTAATGTCATATTGGGGGAATGAGGGAGTTGGATTGCCACCTCTAGATATATTCACATTTGAAATGCCTTTCCAAATATGACCTTCCAACCCATTGGAATATTTGCCATTATGTCGTTTCTGTGTTCAAAAACCTGCACCTTAAAACCTATATGTTACTTTTGAGGTTTAATATACTGATTCAGAAGTTATTTGACATTGTCATCATCTAATCAAAATGAGCAAAGTCATGGAGAGAATAAGCATTGATCAAGTATGCCTGCTGAACAATATGGGAAGGAAAAGATCTTGAGGAAAGGGATTGGCCTAAGGGAGACAGGTCCAGGTTAGGTGACAAAGGGACAAAGGGACAACGTCCTGGCACTTTGTCTCTATTAGTTGGTCTCTATCCACTTATTAGTGGTCTCTATCCACTTTAACAATTATCCATGCACTGACACTTGGTAGTATGCTTTTGATGAAAATGCAGCAGATATCCTTTTCATTATGTAATTAAGATTTTGTTTTTGATTTTTGATTTTTTGAGAAAAGCTGAATCATTATATAAAAGCTACAACTGGAAAAATGTAAGTAGAGATCCAATGATTTGTATTTCTGGGACAACATAAATGCTTTTTTTTCTTTAAGGAAAAAAAATACTTTTCTTAGCAGGAAGAACAACATACAGGTTTAATTTTATGAATCAGGAATGCAGTGTAAAGGCCAAGAAACTTGATATTAAGTATCAAAATGTTATTTCAGAGTTGTTATTATATTATCTTCAAAAACAAAGTGATTTAAGATGGGCAAGAAAATACATATTTTAAATGGGAGGATTTCCTTGTGCCTAAATAAGATATTGGGAACATATAATATATTTATCTGTATTATTGTATTATTTTCCAAAACTATTATACTGCCATTCTTTAGAAGACATCCTAACTTAATAAGTGAAAAATTTATATCTGGATTTCAAACAAATGCACTATATCTCTGTTAGGGTCAACTGTTCAAGCAAAGACTTATTTATTGCGTACAGGCAAACTTGCATAGTTACACAGACACATTTACTATGTACATCAACTCTTAATAATAACAGTAATAATGATGACAGACTACCAAATGTTCTAAGCAGTTTCCACGTGTTTACACATTACACAAACGTTGAGATAGATTACATTATTATACTCACTTTACAGATAAGAAATATAAGACAGAGAGATCCCAAATAATTTGCTGAAGATTGCATCATGAGTGAGAAGCTAAACTGGTGTTCACGTGCAACATGGATACACTGGGAAGGTGACAACACGGTCAGAGCCTCAGAGAGTCCATTTTCAAAAAGTCTCAAAATTACTGACTGTCTTTTCCTACTAGCTTCAGAGGAATGGAGTAGTCACAGTGAGATCTCAGTAGGCATGAACTGAAAGTGAAGGCATTTATTTTAATGAGGAAGTAGTAAATGGTCAATTTTATTGATTGCTAAGCCTATCAATCCCTGCTGGGAAAGAAGTGGGCAATGCATCAAAAGTTGCCAAAAGGAAGTATGACCTTTCTTGAACTTAAAAGACAAGTAGGAGCTTTCTAAAAGATGAAAGGCTGGGGGCAGGGACGAGGAAATGGGACGAGCAAAGAAGGCAGGCAAGGGGTTCAGAGTCAAAGGGGATGTGGGGAGGGATGGGTCCAGGGATCTAGGAAAAGGTAAGATTAGGGAAGCCTCGGACGAACTGCCAAAAAGCTTTAACTTTATCCATTATGTAATAGGAGGCTTTTCATGAGTTGAAGCAGAGATACAACATGTTTGTATTTACGTTTTGTATCAATTTTTTAAAATTTTTTTAATGTTTATTTATTTTTGAGACAGAGAGAGCATGAACTGGGGAGAGGCAGAGAGAGAGGGAGACACAGAATCTGAAGCAGGCTCCAAGCTCTGAGCTATCGGCACAGAACCAGACGTGGGGCTTGAACTCAGACTATGAGATCATGACCTGAGCTGAGTTGGACACTCAACCGACTGAGCCACCCAGGCGCCCCTAAATTTTTTTAATCTTTATTTATTTCTGAGAGAGAGAAATAGAGCATGAGCAGAGTAGGGGCAGAGGGAGAGGGAGACACAGAATCCGAAGCAGGCTCCAGGTTCTGAGCTGTCAGCACAGAGCCCGAAGCTGGGCTCAAACTCACAAAGGGTGAGATCATGACCTGAGCCAAAGTTGGATGCTTAACTGACTGAGCCACTCAACCACCCCTATTTACGTTTTATATAAATCACTTTGACAGCTTTGAGGAGGATGTACTTGAGAGGGGAAATTTAGTACTAGAAATGTTGCTGCAATGATCCAGGGAAAAGAATATATGATTTTAAGGAGAGTGGCTAGAGTGATTGGGAAAAGGAAGCGTGTGTATAAACATGTAAGAGGTAAAATGAGCAGGTATTGTCATTATTTGGAGATTACTAAACAAGGAGGAGTCATCTCCTGGTTTTCTTGCCTTGGTGGCGGGCTGCTTGTTGTAGCCAAAACATAAGATAGAAAACACAACAGTAAATACAAAATGTTGCATTAAATTCTGGACAAGTTGAATATGAAGTTCCTATAGAAGATACCATGGGGACATAAGGCAGAAAATGGGAAGAAAGGTCAGGAAGTTATGGTCTAACAGGTGTCATTTGGCAGTAACCAGACTATGGATTCCAGTTAAAACCTCAGATTGGAGCTGTGAGAATGGATGTGAATATTCGGCAAGAGAACATTCAAGAACAGAAGTTGGCTGAGGAAAAAACTCAAGAGAACAGTAACATTTAACTGTCTGACGGTGGGAAAAAGCAACCAGAAGGAATCAAGAAACTATAAACTAAAGGTAAAGCACGCAAGATCCAAGGGAGGAGAGAGAATTTCAAGAAGGGAGTCCTGTCTCCCTTTAAATACAAACTGTAAGTACAACTAGACCCTTTGGTTTGGCAATCAGGGGAGTCATTGGTTTGCTTCCTGGCGCAGTCACTCTCAGTGGACACAGAGCCAGATCATGGCTGCTGTGACGAGGGAGTAAAGAGCTGAGCCTCCCATGAACTCCAGATTTCCCCTAATGAGTCTCACCTTGATCTTGCTCTGTTGTAGAAGGCTCTCTGGTTTCTGCGCTGGGAGGCTCATGACCCCTCTCCTCTCACTGTTCTTCTTCTTCTTCTTCTTCTTTTTAATGTTTATTTATTTTTGAGAGAGAGGCACTGTGTGAGCAGGGGAGGGGCAGAGACAGAGAATCTGAAGTGGGATCTGCATTGATATCAGAGAGCCCCGATGTGGGGCTCGAACTTACAAACTGTGAGATCATATTCTCAACAGTTTCACAGCCAAAGCTCTTGAACTTAATATGCAAACTAATTTCTTTCCCTTTCTTTCTTTCTTTCTTTCTTTCTTTCTTTCTTTCTTTCTTTCTTTCTTTCTTTCTTTCTCTTTTTCCTTCTCTCTCCCTCTCTCCTTCTGTCCCTCCCTTCTTCCTCCCTTCCTCCTCTCCTCCCTTACTCTCTTTCGCTTTCTTTCTAGAGAGGACATGAGAGAAAGAGCCTGCTGAGAGTCTGCTGAGCACAGAGCCTGATGTAAGGCTTGATCCCACGACCCTGGAGCCAAACTCCAGAGTCAGACCCTCAACCAACTGAGCCACCCAGAGGCACTTGTAAACTAACTTTAGGTTGTATATGTAATATGGTGATTCCTTATCACTTTGAAGTAAACTACAACATTCTCAGGAGTAGCATTTAATAGAACGTTATGGGGGCACCTGGGTGGCTCACTCAGTTAAGCACCAGACTTCGGCTCAGGTCATGATCTCATGGTTAGTGGGTTCGGGCCCCGTGACGGGCTCAGTGCTGACAGCTCAGAGCCTGGAGCCTGCTTTGGATTCTGTGTCTCCCGCTCTCTCTGCCCCTTCTTCACTCTCTCTCTCTCTCTCTCTCTCTGAAAAATAAACATTAAAAAAACATTAAACACAAAGAAAGTTATGTATAGAACCACCCTCTGTAATTTCCACCACTAGGAAAGAAAAATATTAGTGTATGTTCTTAATTGTTAGTTTGGTTGTTAATATGCAATATATATATATATATATATATATATATATATGTGTGTGTGTATATATATATGTATATATATATACATATATATATACACACACACACATATATATATATATACACATACACACACGGAGATTACAAAATAATCTCCACATTTATTTATGATAGGCAGGCTTGTGACTTTGTTTCTACTCCTTTAAAATGATGATTATGTCAGGTTCTACAATTTTTATTATCTTAGAAATATCAAGTCTGTGCAGTTCCCATTACTTCACTCAATAATTGTACAACTTTATTTTATAATCTGAGGATGTGATTATTATTTACACACTGACTAACACCTAAAACACAGAAACCAAAATCTTTCAAACATGATTAATCTTTATGGTTCCTATTAGGAAAACATCCATCTTTAAACTCAGCCTTCTTGGGTCCTTAAACCAGCAGTGGAGACTGAGAGAAGGCCCAAGAGTATGCAAGTCTTGGAACTTGTTAGTTAGTAAGAACTATGCATTATGTATCATTAATTTCCTCTTTAAGGCTCTCAAGAACATACAGCTCCTATCATCATTTTTAATAATTTGCAAACCCAAGACAAGTACATATATCTTCAAGGAAAAGGGAAAAATATAACACCAAGGTGGTTATTTTAGCCCAGATTTCTTTAAAAACATTTTTTTTAATGTTTATTCATTTTGAGAGGGGAAGGTGCAGAGAGAGAAGAAGACACAGAATCTGAAGCAGGCTCTAGGTTCTGAGCTATCAGCACAGAGCCCAATGCTGTGGGCTTGAACCCACAAACTGGGAGATCATGACCTGAGCCAAAGTCAGACACCTAACCAAATGAGCCGCCCAGGTGCCCCTAACCCAGATTTCGTCATAGTGGGTAGAAGATTTAGAAACTATACATAATTATTTCACAGCTATTTTATACTTTTACAAACATCTTTGGGTCATCGTTAAGAACAGGGGCCTACTTACTTACACTATCCATCTCTGTGTGCCCAAACCCTATTCTGTTAATGTAAAATTATTTAATATTACAATAACATAAGTCATTGAACTAAAGAAACATATTTCTTCAAAAAAGATTTCTATTTTTTTTTCATAGAAAGTGGAATGTTGTGATGTACTCATCTGTGCATTTTTTTTTAAATTTTTTTTTCAACGTTTTTATTTATTTTTGGGACAGAGAGAGACAGAGCATGAACGGGGGAGGGGCAGAGAGAGAGGGAGACACAGAATCGGAAACAGGCTCCAGGCTCTGAGCCATCAGCCCAGAGCCCGACGCGGGGCTCGAACTCACGGACTGCGAGATCGTGACCTGGCTGACGTCGGACGCTTAACCGAATGTGCCACCCAGGCGCCCCTCATCTGTGCATTTTAAATAGGTTTGGTGGGAATATTTCCCTGTTTGTATACCTTCTCAAGGAAAAATTAAATTGACCTTAGCTACCAGGTTATTTACAATTCTATCTGTTTCCATCATAGTGTGTGTCAGGGGCTGTATTTATCAAATCTCAAGGAATTCTTTAAGAGTTACAGGAAATCACATTTTTTTTTTTTTTTTGGCACAATACTGACTCTTTTGCTATTTGCTGGATTTCAAGTTTCTGGAAGTTGGACACAACTGAAATAATGAGAAATGGGGTGGAGAGTAATGGTTTGCTTAAGTAACTGTGAGAGATAAGGTCACAAAGTACCCAGAGTTTCCATCTGATTCACAGAAGGGAAGGAAGCTGGGAGGAGCAGGTGTGGAGGTGGGATCCTGGGGTGGAATCCTGGTGGAGGTTTCTGGACTGATAAGGTCCAGGACTGTGGGAACCTTCTCCCTGGTTTCAGCAGCTGTGCTCTGTAAAGAAGGCTTGACAAGCTCCCTCCTTGGGAGGAATGGATGGAATGTGGATGCTCCACTTTACCTTGGGCTCTGAAACCACAGGGAGCTCTAGACCATTCTGAAGCCACAGCCAGCAGAAGGCATTCAGGCTCCGGAGTGAGGGTCCAGGGTTTCCCCATAAATCAAAGACTGCCCTATTGCAACCTCAGTGATCACATGATCTTGGCATTATTTCAACGTAGTTTTAAAAATAAAACCAAATAAACGACAAATTAAGGAGTAGGGGAGGAGGTAAACGAACGCACTATCTAAAAGCCTATTACAGTTTTGGCCAGATCTTTGACTCAGAACATGGTGTTGCACAAAATTGTGGTGTAATCTTAAATGCCATAAACAGTTAAGCATGTGTAACGTCTACCTAATTGTTTGGAATGAAGAAAACAAACAAAAGCATTACAGAAACACAGGATTGGCACACACAGGGTACTTGACAATAATATGCTGCGTAACTTGGGAGGTAATTTTACCTCCCTGGGTTTCAGTTTCTTTAGCTAAAAAATAAAGAATTTGGACTAGGTATTTAAAATCCTATTATCTCAAGTTTTTGATTTTTTTTTTAAATTATAACTGTTGGTCTCTTTTAAATATTATAAGCATCGTATGATTTACAAGTAGTCATTTTATATTGGCTTTTATTTACCAAGTATAAAGTCATGTATGCTCAATGAAAAAAACAAAAACAAAAACAAAACAAAACAAAAAACAGAGAACTATTGAAAACTTAAGAAAGCCTATAAACTCATTATCCTGAGAAATCTACAATAAACTTGTTTGTGTTAGTAAGTACAAACTTCATATATATAAATGGTATAGATATATAGCAAGTTAGGATTATACTACTTATGCTGTTTCATTATCCACTTTTTATCTTAAAATACAGTGTGTATATTTTTAATGGCTGTATTTATTAGCTTTCCTTATTTTTAACGGCTGTGAATTTTACTGCAGGTATACTGGGTGTATTTGTATCGTCATTTAAGAAATCATCTTGATGCTGATCAGCTTTATATATTAACAATTTCAACAACATATTCTGTTGAACATTTAAATTGCTTCTTTCTACTATTGTTTACAATGTTTCAGTAGACATATCTGTACACTTCTCTGAATATTCCCCAAAGATAAATTCCAGGAAGTAGAATTGTTAGATCAGAGGCAATGTGAGTGAATGTTTTAATCTGACAGATATTTTTTAATCAAAAATACTGTAAACATTTTGTTAAATGTATAAAAATCATGATTCATCCTAATTTCAGCAAACATTTTATTGAACTTTCATTGAGTGATATTTATTCTATGAATATTGCCTTTAACAGTGCTGAGATTAAATACATTTGCAAGAATATATTCTGAAAGTAACAATGTTTCCCACTCTATAGATGGGTTTTGAGAATGAAGTAAGTGCTAAAACCTAAATGGTAATTCCTGGGCCCTGGGCTTGCTTCTCACAGGACAATTAGCCGGGAGGCAGGCACTGAGCAGGCCCCATACTCTGGAAACAGGCAGGGTGATAGTGAAGGGTCATGGGTTACTGTCCTTCTGAGCCCATATGAATTTGGTTCTCCCTCTTTTTCACATGGTGTGAGTGAATGACCCTACTCTAAAAGCTATATGGGGCGCTTGGGTGGCTCAGTCTGTTAAGCATCTGACTCTTGGTATTGGCTCAGGTCATGATCTCACGGTTCGTGAGTTCAAAACCACACTGGGCTCTGAGCTGGCAGCACAGAGCCTGCTTGGGATCCTGTCTCTCCCTCTCTCTCTCTGCCCCTTCCCTGCTCATTCACTCTCTGTCTCTCTCAAAATAGATAAATAAACTTAAAAAAAAAAAAAAGCTATAGAATCAATCTAATTATTTTACAATTTTAACTGGCATCAACTTGAAAATGTCTACTTAGCTACAAATGAGTACAAACTACTACAGTTGATCCTTGACACTCGGTGAGTCAGGGTGCCTACCCACCTTGCAGTCAAAAATCTGCGTATAACTTTTGACTACTAGAAACTTAACTACTAAGAGCCTACTGTTGACTGTTACTGATCACGTAAACAGTCATTTAACACATATTTTGTATATGTATCGTATGATGGATTATATACTATATTCTTTACCATATACTCTATTGACTGGAAAAAAAATCCATATGGAAGTGGGCCCACACAGTTCAAACCGATGTTGTTCAAGAGTCAACCACATTTTAAAGTGACCTCATATGAGACACCATGCTTTGTGCCTTAAATGCATTTCCATTCATCCACAAGAAGAAAGAAAACGCGACATAGCAACTTAGGTTCTATGATGCCTATGTAAAGATGAAGAAAATGAAGGGTACGATGAAGGCACCCACGGTAAAAAAGCTAGCAAATCGAGGACAAAAATCAGGTCTGAGGGAGTTCTGTTCATTTGTACACTAGTTCTCTTAAATCACTGCGCGTTAGCAAGTTTACAGAGCATGGTAAATTCATCACAATACAAAGATCAGGGAAGCTCCCCACTGCATAGAGCATGAGTGAAGATGGTTACATTCTCATACTTCTCCTAATACTTGTCCATCCTCAAAACAGAAGGTTTGGGGTGAATTCTGTTCCTTACCTTTTCTCCTACAAAACCTGGGATGGGGGAGTTGCTCTAACTTGCTACTTTTTTCTCCCATTCCAGCTCACTGGTTTCTTAAATAAAGTAATACTTTGTATCCCACTCATTTATTCTCATAAGTGGGAGGGTCGGTTTGTTTGTTTGTGTTAATAATTGTTTAACAGATGAGCCGTTTCCCCTAAGAGCCCAAAGCATATATCAGGATTACGGACGATCGGTAAGATACAGTTTTGTTTTTTGTTTTTTCTTAAATTTGATGGGAGATTTAAGGGATTGCTAAATAAGTATCCTGGGCTTTTTGAAAGTCTGCATTACACCATTTTATTTTCAGGAAAGACCTACATTAGTACCTGTTTTCATTATCTGAAAGAAATGTGAAGAGGATTTGCAGTTTTACGAAAAAAGAAGAAAAGCAAAAATAGTGTTGTGTTTGTTTTGCGGCCACATTGGAGAGGTAGCTCGCTCCCCAAACAGTGAGAGTGGCGCCGCCAAGCGCCTTTCTCGGGAACTACAGTCAGCATCTCAGCGTCAAGCTACTATGGCTGTGAACAGGGTTTGTGAGCGTTTGAACTTTATTTCTATATATTCTGTGCATCCATTAGCAAGATGTGTCCTGAGGTATCAGAAAAGCCTAAGAGAGGTTATTTGTGGGGTCTAGGAATACTAAAAGAAATCCTATTTAAATTAAAGGTAATAGCTTCTTTGCTCTATGCCATTTCAGCTTACAAAAGATTTCATAGAAGCCCTCTACTTTTGGATAGCGAGGGAAACCTGTACTTTTGTTTTATAAAAGATGCACATATATTAAATTTCTTCTATCATGTAAATCTTAACATTTTATAGAGCCAGTATATTCTCTCTGAGACACATAGGTTATTTTTCCCTCTTTAAATAGTTGAAAGAAATGGAATCACAGAAGTATATTACGTGACCTCCCCAAGGTTATTTAGCAGACCAACTGCAGAAATGCAGAGTTTAGTTAAAACCAGCTAAAAGTAAAACAAGGGAGTACTTTTCAAATATAAAACTATAGAGGCTTTAGGATAATCAGCAGAGTAGACTAAAACTACTTGGTATATGCTAAACAATCAAAGAGGTTGTTTTATTTTTAATCAAAGGCAGATATTCTAAAAGCATGTAGAGTTTTTAATCAGAAAATATCCTCAGATAAATAAGATTCACACAGGGATTAAATCTATTCAGTCCGGTTCAAAGTTATAGAGCAAGCATAATAGAGAAAGGCTTTTAGAAATCTACTTGAGTAAGCCATTTTGATCTTTTTATCTTGATTGCTCTTTATCTCCTGATAGTTTACTTCTCAGCTTTAGTGTTGAGTTAAAAAAAAAAAAAAAAAAAAAAAAAGTTGGTCAGCCTTTACTTTGTGCTTGCCTGCTTATTGTATTAAGGATTCTATGTCTATAATATTCATTCCAAAGTGGATTGTGCATACTCTTTGTTTAAATGGTTAGTTCCAGAAATATTTAAGAAGCTTTCTCTACCTAAAATAAACATTTTGAAGAACCATTCAGGAGTGTGAGAGATGATGAGTGGAATGTTTTATGTTACGCGTAACTGTGGCTCAAAGGATGAAATCTTTGCTATGTTGTAAAAATAGTCTCAATTCCTCTTCATTAAAGCAAATAATTTGGTTGCCTGAAAGTCTAAGTTACCCATATCATCCAAACAGAAATCCAAGGACTGAAATATGTGTGGCATTTGTTATTTGAATTCCTCCACCTTTCCATGCTACAGTGCTAACTAGATGGTAAATTGTGAAATGCAATCAAATGCAAAGCTTACAATAAAATCAGGTCATCAGCTGAAATATTTACAAGTTCATATGATATTAACAAAATCTTACTGAAATTTTTATGACATTTATTTAGTGTAGAAGAAAAATCAATCTTACTATGAATACCTAACTCATGGAATGGATTCTTCTGTAAGAACCTGATCCCTTAATATGATACCTTAATATTGGAAGTATTTGAGAAAAGAAAAAAAGAAATAAATAGAAATATGCTTTATATTAAAATACTTGAGATCAAGAATGAATTAATCTAAATCATGCTTAAAAAAAGAAAACACCTCTCTCTCTCTCTCTCTCTCTCTCTCTCAGTTGATATAATTGCCTTAAATAAGTACTAATTCATTTCAGAGCAATCTAGCCTAAAACTCAAATTTTCTTTACTCTTACTCTGTGGCATTTTTACTATGGAATTTTGGAAACATAACTAACTTATTGAAAGCCTGTAAATGGACTTTCTCAAGAAAACTGGTAAATTCTATGCCTCTAGAGATATCCAAATTTCTATAATATATATTTACATGTGTGTATATAGTGTGTTCTAAAGAGAACTCAGTTGTACATTTAGTTTATTTATGAATACTTCCAGAGTTCATGATTGGATTTGGTAACTTTAGGGTCCATTTAATCTAAAAGAAAATCTGCTTAGAAAAAAAAAAAAGAAAGAAAAAGTCCATAGTATGTAGAATGGATATGGCACTGACATTAAATAAAATTGTAAATATGGGGGAGCCTAGGTGGCTTAGTTGGTTAATACCCGACTTCGGCTCAGGTCATGATCTCAGGATTCATGGGTTCAAGCCCCACAACAGGCTTTCTGCTCTCAGAGCCCTCTGCAGTCAGCACGGAGCCTGCTTTGGATTCTCTGTCTCCCTCTCTCTCTGCCCCTCCCCTCTTGTGCATGCTCTTTCTCTCAAATAAGTAAGCATTAAAAACTTTTTAAAGTTCGGGTGCCTGGGTGGCTTAGTCAGTTGAGCGGCTGACTTTGCTCAGGTCATGATCTCGCGGTCCGTGAGTTTGAGCCCCGCGTCGGGCTCCGTGCTGACAGCTCAGAGCCTGGAGCCTGTTGCAGATTCTGTGTCTCCCTCTCTCTGACCCTCCCCCGTTCATGCTCTGTCTCTCTCTGTCTCAAAAATAAATAAACATTAAAAAAAAAGTGTTTAAAAAAACTTTTTAAAATTATAAATATGTAGTTAGGATCATAACACATTAAATTGAAAATCAATGTTATGCTTTATTAAAGTCAGGTAAAAGGAGGTTGTGCTTTACATTACTATTATTTACTAAAGCAACAACCTTTAACATATTCTTTTCCAAAGGAAATAAAGACAAATATCTGATTACTATGAAAAAGTAACTGTAGGTAGTATAAAAAGAATAATTCTATTATACTACAAAAATTCCTAAACTCATTAACTGTAAGCTAAAATTACATATGGCAAAAAATCACATAGCTGGCAATAACAGCATAATTTCCAACTACCGCATAAAATTACCAATTTCCAGGGAGCTGCAAAATTTCACACCATCACAGGTTATACATTTTTTTCAAGTGAGCATAATGATTTGGGTACTTATTGTCACACTTCTGACAGCATTAAGGTAGAAATGTATACGAAATTCTTAAAGCCCAGATTCTTGACTCAGAAAATAAATGTAAATAAAAATTACTCCTCAAATTATCTTCATGTCAAAGAAAGATAAATTATGTATCAGGTCTGATTTTTTTCTTAGGAGATCAAATCGTTTCTTGAAAATTTATATTATCCTGATTATAGAAAGAAAGTCAATTTAATTCTCTCATGAGTTTAGTAATATAGTCATCAAACATTTTTAGACATCTATTAATTGTAATCCTCTACAGAAATGAATGCTACTAAGCATCACAAGGTATGGGACTCAGTCTCAGTTCTGCCACTAAGTTACTGTGCTGTTTTTTTTTCCTACTTCACTGACCTCATTTGTGAAAACCATGGTTCAGAGTAAATAATCTCTGAAGTCCCTACCATCTTTTAACCTCTCAATGTGTAACTGAGATGTGGTTCCTGCTCTCAGAGAGTTTACAGTGTTTTAGGAGAGAATAGTAGAGAATGTTACAAGAGTTGTAATTGTAAGGGAGGAAAAATAATTTTTCTGCTACCCTTCCTGGTTCTTGGCTGAGACACCCCAGCCCTGCAGTAAAAAGACAGATTAACCAGAGAAAAATAAACAAGTTAAATAGCATGTATCCCTCCTGCATATGGAGACACCCAGGAAAATTGAGTAACTCCCTGAGATGGCCAAAGTCACCACTTTAAAGACCTTTTCCACCTAAAGACAAAAGAGAAATGTTGGGGGTCAGGGGAGGCCAGTTATAGGACACTGCTAGAAAAAGCACAGTAAACAAACGTAAGGTTGTTGTGCAGATTTAAGACTGTACCTTCTCCACTGATAAGAGTTTCTACAGATTTAGTCATTTTCCTCTTCCTGGTACAGAGAGGAAGACAAGGGCACAAATGATGTTTCTTTTATAAATGTAAGTGTCTGTTACAAAAGGGTAACCTACTTACTTTTCAGAGCTTCTCCTGTGTCCTGTTTCCTAAAAATAGGCAGCCTAAAATAATTTTATGTCAAAGAGGAACATTCTGGGGTGGCACATTCTGCTCCCCTTCAAAATAGACCAAAAACGTTCAGACGATGGTGGCAGGGAGGTCAGTAGGTATAAAGGAAGTCCTCCTAGAGGAGGTAGCCTTTGAAATTGAATATGAAAATTAATAGAGAATAATTTTTCAAATAAAAGTGGGGGGATAAATTATTTTAGATGAAATGAAAGCAGTGAGAGAAGGCGTGGAATTTGGAAAGCTTATAGAACTTTCCGGTTCATGACACTTAGTATCTCAGTATTTTTTTCACATTGACAAAAACAAAAACACAAAAGCAAAAACAAAAAAACTTGACAGTGTGAAAATAAAGGAAACCTCATTTAAAATGGAGTCGGGGGGGCTCCTGGGTGGCTCAGTTGGTTAAGCGTCCGACTTTGGCTCAAGTTGTGATCTCACAGTTTGTGAATTCCAGCCCCGTGTTGGGCTCTGTGCTGATGGCTCAGAGGCTGGAGCCTGCTTCGGATTCTGTGTCTCCTTTTCTCTCTGCCCCTCCCCCACTTGTGCTCTGTCTCTCTCTGTCTCTCAAAAATAAATAAATGTAAATAAATAAAATAAAATAAAATAAAATAAAATAAAATAAAATAAAATAAAATGGAGTCAGAAATCCCTGAAGGGCAAGGTCTGATGAACCACTCAATGCAGCCTGCACAACCAGCAGAAAGAAAGAAGGTAAGAATCACCTTGAAAATGGAAGACATTTTTCACACAGGAATTTCATTCCCTGCTTTTAAGAAAAAGAAGGAAGATCCTTCCCTGGCCCAGCAACAACACACCAAGCACCGCTCACAGTCAATGAGAAACCATCACAACCTCAAACCCTTGTTCCTCTCCAATAAACTTTTGTTCAAAACAACCCTCCCGAATTTCCTCTTTTCCTGTATAAAAGAAGACCCTCTCCTTTGTTATTCATGTTTGCCTAGTGTTCACTCAGAGTTTGCTTGCCCCAAATTGCAATTCCTCTGCCATTTGGTAGTAAAATAACTGGCTATTTTGTTTTTAATACTGACAACAGATACATTTATTAAGTAGTTTAAATCCAAACAAATTATAGTAGTAGTTCATATGTACGGTATGCAACAAATACCAATGTATTTTCCTTGCATATTTAAAAGACCTGACAGTGCCTCTAAGCGTTTATTGCTGTGCCTCATGGTTCAAAGTTTGGGAACCAAGATTATAGTATATTTGGTTATAGTGTATTCCAGAAATGGCAAAGAAGTTTTCTTACATTGTGAGCTACATGCAAGACTAAAATTTTAATAAAAGCAGAGCTTACATCGTCCAGCCTGTCTATGGGCTAGCATGGGAATGTGGGAATAAATCCAGAAATAAGAGGAAATAAAAAATTTTTGGATATCTAATTCAAAATCCTAAACAAAGATGAAGAGATTCAGTTCATTACATAGAGCTTCTGTACTCCCCATCCCCTCTTTTTTCTGTTAATCTTTCATGGTAAATCTTCCCCACTCTCTCTGAACTCCAGTCTGCCTCCAACACTCTCCACATTCTGAACTGCAGAAAATCCTGGAATTGGTTGGCAAAGCCATAGAAGAGAGAAGAGGTATAGCAGAATAATTGTAAATAAAAATTATAGTCTTTTACTGCAGAAGTGGATAAAATAGGATTATTGTGTACATGTTAATAAATTTTGTCTCAGTCACACAGCCCCCATCTCATGAGTTCCATTTTTAATGACCCCATCTGGACATTCTATATATGGTCTAATCCCATCCCTTTTTCCATACTTAATGGGGTGCTTCTGGAGGTTCTTACTTGCTCTAAAATATTTCCTTATTACAAATCTAATTGCAGAGGAATGTGGGAGGAAGGGGAGCAGAATTTAACACCCCAAAATATGACTCTTTGGTATAAGGATTATTTTAGGTTCACTGTTTCTTTCTTAAATTAAAAAATATATATATATTTGAGAGAGAGAGAGAGAGCATGCATGTAAGTGGGGGGAGGGGGCACAGGGACGAAGAGAGAGAGAGGGGGCAGGGGGAGAAAGAGAATCCAAAACAAGCTCCACAGTCAGTGTGGAGCCTGAGATGGGGCTCAATTCCATGGCTGTGAGATCATGACCTGAGCAAAAATCAAGAGTCAGAGGATCAACCAACCGAGCCATCCAGGTGCACCTTAGGCTTGTTATTATTATTTTTTTAAAGTTTATTTATTTATTTTGAGGGAGGGTGGGGGGGGCATGGAGGAGGAGAAGAGAGAGATGAAGAGAGATTTCCAAGCAGACTCTGTCCTATGAGTGGCGAGCCTGACTTGGGCCTCAAACTCATGACCCATGAGAACAACCTGAGCTGAAACCAAGACTCAGCCACTTAACCAACTGGGGCTGCCCTAGAACCCCTAGGCTCATTATTTTTACAAAACCATAGACAGGAGAAGCTCTGAAAATCCTGAAATACCAATTAAGAAGAGTAAAAGTTACCCTTTTGCTAAAGACATTTACATTTATAAGGGAAATTTCCATTTCTAAGAGTGTCTCCCACACTGTATACAGAAGAGGAGGATGATCAAATCTGTAGAAACTCTTATCAATGCAGAAGGCACAGTCTTAATTCTACATAAGAACCATACCCGTATTTATTGTGCTTTTCCTAGTAATCTCCTTTAACTGGCCTTTGCCTACTCCCAATGCCTTTCTTCTATCTTTAGCTAGAGATGGTATTTAAGATCATGGCTTGGACCATTTTAGGGAGTTACTTAATTGTGTATACAGGAATATACATGTTATTAAACTTGTTTGTTTTTCTCTGGTTAATCTGTGTTTTACTATGGCTGGTGGGTGGGGGGGTGGATCTCAGCCAAGAACCTAGAAGGGTAGAGGTAAAATTATTCTTCTTCCCTCTAGGGGCATTCTGAAAGACATATTCCTCAATGTTAGAGTTCAAAAGCATTTTCTCTACTGTCTATCTTCTTAGCTGAGTGAGAAGAATTGTGTATATTCTGAGTTCTTTTCCTCATAAGGGTAGATTTCCATAAGATACTCCTTGAGGTCACAAGTAAGGAAATGCTAAGTCCTCTTAAAGTTTTCAGCTATCTAGGGAAACACATTGGATTTGGCCAACACTAGCAATTGATTTTTAAGGACCAGAACACAAGAGCACAATGGTTAAGAGGAGCCCATTACCCCTCTTTGTCACACTGGAACCAAATGAGTGAGAAAAGCCTCTTACTTTAGCTCTTGATTTGCTTGGGAAGGGTGGGAAAAGGGAGGAGGGGAGTTCTCTTGAACGGTAAGGGAAAATATACTTAATCCTAGTCACCAGGACTTTTCTTGTTGGACTATAATTGAAACATATATTGTCACTTTCAACTACCCAAACTATCAGTGAGGTGAACCTCAGCTCCAATATTTACCTTGTTCGTGGAGCAGCATCATGATAGTCATTCTCTATTCTTTTGTCCTTTTTAACTTCAACAATGGCAGGAATTCAGAGTTCACTGAGGGTATATAGTAATGCCAAGGCTGACACTAAGTGACTCATGAACTAGTCTGGTTCAGTTATTTTTATTAGCTAAACCATGCTTCTTTATCTCTGGGAGGGAAATATACTGCTGTAGAGGTCATTTTTCATTTTTTATCACAGATATGTCAATTACATGGTTATTATTTAAACATAATAACTTCATCTCCTGACCAATTGTCATATGCTTTTGGTAGGGCAGTGAAACACTCCTCCAAAAAAAGGATTATCTTACTGGAGTTACAGCAGATTTTCTCACATGCCTAGTCTCTGTAACTCTCTTACAAAAACCTATTCATTGTCTCCTCACCCTATAAAAGCGACCTCTGGCCCACCAGTGGTAAGAATCTCCCACTATTTTTCTAGTACAATTCTTCAAAATTTGAATCACGAAAGATCCCAAAAGCCAATGGCAAAGATGAACCCCCCAGAAGGCAATGGGAAGTTTAAAAACAGGGAGTTCAAATTCTTTTTAGGTGTGAAGGTGAGGAAGGAGAATGGGAATGTTCTGTAACTCACAATGGGAAGTAAAGCTCATATGCTACTCAGGCTGGTGGCTGGAAGGAAGACCTTGGATACTAGGCCCAAGAGCTTTCTGCAAATAATAACACATTAATTATCATTACTCTTTTTGAGTTTGAGAAAACAAATGAATCAGATGGAGATTTGCTTCAGGATGAAATGTCGAAGATGGAACAAAACATTTGTCAGGCTTGAGTTAAAGTCAACAACTAGGCTAATAACACACGGCCAGGCCTAGAGTGATAAAGGCTTGAACTTGGCTGGTGGCAGTGAGAATTAAAACAAAGGGGGAAAATCAAAATAATAAAAGTCTGTACAGAGATAAACTCAAGAGAACATGGTGACTTGGATATAGCAACTGGAAAGTCGGAGAAAGGAGTTAATTCAGTTTTAAGATTTTATGTATCCGTGGCCAACAATATATATCTTACTAAAATATAGAGGGGAATCTGGAAGATAGACTAGTCCTCGCCTGAAGACATTGCTTCCCCTAATGCTCACAAGTACTACTCATATTGCTGGGCCCTTATTGATTGATCCTAATTGATCTTTATTGTCACTTCCAGACCATATCACCTCCCCCCTTCCTACAGTCCTCAGTTTTGAATCTCAGGTCAGCACACCGTGTCACCTACGTCTTCTCCTTGTTACGGAGAAGAAATTTATGAAGATGTTATCTTTTGGTTTACCAGGGCTCTCTCTAACATTCCTCATGCCATAATTCCAGATGACTTTCATAGATTTAATGGTATTTAACACTGATACAAAGTTTATTACTACATGCCAGGCAATGTTTTATGTGCTCTACGTATATTAACTCATTTAAATCTTAACAACAATCCCATAAAGTAGATAACTACAATCATCACCTCGATTATACAGACAGGAAACTGAGGCACAGGAAAATTAAGTAAATTATACAGGTAGAAGTCTAGTTGATTTGAGTTCTGGCATTAAAGCTCTGAAGCTCATGCTCTTTTTTACTCTGATGTATTAGCGGGTAGATGATTTGTCAGATCTTGACCTTCTCTCCTCCAACAATCTACTTTTGACCCAACTACAGCTGTTCACTACTCTGGTCACAACTTAGACACTCTCCATAATTTTAAATATCCTTAATTTCATTTTCAAATATTTCACTCCAATTGTCACCTCCCAACATGCTAGCTCCAAATTAGAACCAAATAAAACAATTCTTTGACCCTGCTCTGACATAGCATTCATTAATCCTACCAGCTTTTTATTATTCCTTACTCCATCATGCCTTACTTTTCTCATTTTACAACTTAAGATTTAGACTCAATCCTTAATCCCTCTTTCGCATGCATACTCAATTCTTTTGACCCTTATATTTGTTCAGCCAAACTATAGTTCTGGTTTAATTCAACCCTCAATCTAAACATCTAAGTTTATTTTATTTATTTTGAGGGATAGAGAGAGCACAGGCAGGGTTGAAGCAGAGAGAGAGGGAAGGAGACAGAATCCCAAGCAGGCTCTGCACTGTCAGCGCAGAGCCCAATGCAGGGCTCGAACATGCAAACCGTGAGATCGTGACCTGAGCTGAAATCGAGAGTAGTATGCTTAACCTACTGAGCCACTCAGGTGCTCCAACCGCTAATCTAATCCTAGCCAACATCCACATGGTTGGAACAAGGCTAAGAAAAGAACATACAACCAGACTCCCAGTTTTCATGTTAAACTCATGCCAAGAACCTGAATGTTATTTGACGGCCATGTTATATCTTCCCAGAACATTTGCTCTGCTAGCCTCCCAAACCAGTGGCTTGCAAAGTTTGGTCCGCAGTCTCCTATAAATCCCCATGATCCTTTCAGGGGGCGTCTGTGAAATCAAAGCTATTTTCATAATAGCACTTACATGTCATTTGCCTATTTCACTGTGTTGACATTAGCTCCAAAGGTGCAAAAGCAACAGAGGGTAAAATTTGTTGGTGTCTTAGCACAGTCAAGGTACTGGCACAGACCTACAGTAGAAGCCACAAGCTAGCACTTGAGGTTAAAAAAATGTCAGTTGCATTTAAGAATGTCCTAGAGGAAGCAGTAAAAATATTAATATCAAATTTCAACCCCTCCATGTATGTCTTTTTAATGACACATAAGGAATTTCTGCTGCCTACTAATGTACAAAAGTTGCTTCTAGAAAAACTACTTGTGCTTTTTTTCTTGAAATACCATTTTTATTTGAAAGAAAAACTGACAGACAGATTATTGCAATGCCTAACTGGGTATCTGGCAGACAGTTTCCTACAAATGAAGAAAGTGAGTCATTTCAAGGAAAACAACTAACCCAATTTGTTGCCAGTGATCAATTTTGAGCTTTCAAATGAAAATTTTGATTATGGACACTTTGTGTTTGCCACTTTGTGCTTTCTAATACTTAAGTATTATTGTTGTTTTTTAATTAAACGAGCATGATATAAATGAAAATATTTAAAAATATTGTATAATAAAATATGTGAACATGTGGAATATTTACATAACTCAGTGAGCCAATATTTTCCAAATGACCAAAACATGATGCTATAAAATCATGCATGAATAAAAAACCCAAACAAAGCTCAAGACAGACCAATGAATTTCACTGCAACAGTGCAGAATGTTTATTGATATGGCTTATTGCAGCTAACCTTTAAAAGACTGCAGTTCATTGAGCTATATAGTGACAAAGCTATATACAGTTTGTTGTGGTAGAGTGACAAAGAAGATCTATTATCATCTAAAAAGTGATTTCTCCCTTTCCCAATCACATATCTGTGGGAGGCCAAACAAATACAACTGCTTATGACCCCTTCATCTCTGTGACATACAGAGCAAAACATACAGTTCAGCAAATCGTACTCTACCATTGTTTTTTGCAGGGAGTTCTCTCCCCCCTCCCCAATCTATTTTATGTTCCCAGTGGGTTGTTTGTTTGTTTGTTTGTTTGTTTGTTTGTTTTTTAAAGTTTGTACTTGCTGGTGCAGATGTCTCTTCTCCCTTTACATAGCCATAGTCTCCCTGCTTTCTCTTCTTAGTCTCAACAGAGGGACTAGAGTGATCTTGTAAAATACACAAATCAGATTATGTCATGCTTCCACTTTAATCTTTCAGTGTTTCCCAACTCATTTGTTCTAAAAGTTCTAGTCTTTAGCATGACTTAGATGTCACAAACACAGAGTCTGATTCCCTGTTAACTTTCTGACTTCTGATTTCCCCTTTGTTCGCCAGACAGCCGGTGCACTGACGTCCTTATTTATTTATTTATTTATTTATTTATTTATTTATTAACACATTAGGCAGGCTTCAGGATTTTGCATTTGCTCGACCCTCTGCCTTCAGTGCTCCTCCTCCATATTTCCACATGGCTGCTTATCTCACACTTTCAGGACTTTACTCAGATACAACCTCAGCAAGGAAGGACATGACTACCCCTTCTGAAATTGTAACTCCATCTATCCTATTGTTTACTATTCTCATTCACAGATCTATTTCTTTTCTATAACATTTACTAACATCTAGTGTACTATAGAGCCTCTATTTTTACTTTCTATTATAACTTTCACTATTCTAGGATGCAAACCCTGTGAAGGTAGAGATTTTTCATCATTTTGTACACTGCTCTAACCCATTACCTAGAACAGAGCCTGGCAAGGAATGGGACTCAATAACTTTGTATTAATTGGATGAACTGAGTAAATGAGTGTCTATAGTATAAAGGCACTGTGCCAGACTCTAGAGACCAAAGGATGAACAAGACATAAGTTCTAACTAAAGAGTTTAAACAGAGTGAGGAAAGAGAGCGTATGGAGCATGTAGTAGGGAAATAATCAGATAATATTGGTTTCCTCCATGTAACTTTATTTGTTGGTGTTTCCCTTTAACACTTCAAATGGTTAACGCCCTCCTAAATAAAATCCAGTTCAACATCATATTGGGTTTTTTTGTTTTGTTTTCATTTTTGTTTTTTGTTTTGTTTTAGGGGGCAGTGAATTTTAAGCAGGCTCCACGCTCAGTGTGGAACCCAGTATGGGTTCAATCCCATGACCCTGGGATCATGACCTGAGCCGAAATCAAGAACTGGACACTCAACCATCTAAGCCACCCAAGTGTTCCTCAGAATAACGCTTTTATGGTAAAGAACTCCATAACTATATTACCAAGAACACTTTAATCATGTCTGATATATAGAATCATGTTGCTATAGAGAATATAGAAATTATTTTCAATAGAGTTATTTAAAGGGGAGTGAACTGACATTAGCATTATTTCAAGTAGACCTATAATGATATAAAGCAGCTATTTGAGGCAGAAAATGAAGAACAAAACCTTCAGTATCCACCAGCCTGGCCCAAATCAATGAAATGTTCCTATTTGGAAACATAACTTGGTTGACACATTTAATCTTTCTAACACATTACTCAAAATTATGTGTGAATTATATATGTAAAGCATAAATGATTTGGCTTAAGAATTTAAAATGCCATCCTCCTTTTTTTAAATGCAAAATGCTAACTGTGGGAACTAAACTAGTTATAATGGCATAGTACATGCTAAAGTGAGGCTGCCTTATATATAATAAGGGTCTGGGGGAACTATGTCTGCATGTCATAGTGAAAAAAAATCATGTATTTTACTAAACTCTTCTGTATGATAATAAAAGAGATTGCTAAATACCGAAATGCATACGGATCAATCCAGGCAAATAGATGCTAGAGAAAGTGTCAGAGGAACAAAATAAACTGGCATATTTTCATTCTTGGCTAAATGTCTGCAGAGAATGATAAACAAATTGTAAGAAAGTTATTAGTGATTTAGGGGCACCTGGGTGGCTCAGTTGTTTGAGCATCTCACTGTTAATTTCTGCCAAGGTCATGATCCCAGGGTCATGGGATTGAGCCCCACATAGGGAGCCACGCTGAGCATGGAGCCTGCTTAAGATTCTCTCTCTCTCTCTCTCTCTCTCTCTCTCTCTCTCTCTTTCTCTCTTTCACTCTGTCCCTCCCCGACTCTCACACGCTCTCTCTCTCTCAAATAAAAAAATAATAATAATAAAAAAGAAAGCTATTAGTGACTTTTTATTTCCTTTCATTCACATTACCTAATTCAGGATGGGAAAATTCTTATAACTTTTATATTTTTAATCCTTGTTTTACTTCAATATTTTAATTGGACTGTTTCTTTATCAGTTCTCACTTCTGAATCCTTTTAAATTTAAATTTCTAATATATGTAAGTGAGTTAAGTATTAAGTTTATTATTTGGTTTGGCCTTTGGAAAAACCATTCTGAGTCTTAAATTTAGATGTGTTTGACGTGTTTTGGTTTACATTTCTAATCAAGAAGGTTGAAGTTCTGCTATTCATAATCTTTTACTTCTTTCCAATTACAAAAATATCTCCTGTGACAGAACTATTCCAGGAAAAAAAAAAAGAGAAGAAAGTATCTCCTATTCCATGAAATAGTTTGATTTTTAGGGAAGGGATAGAAATGAGAATTACCAGGGGGACCGGACATCTCTTCCAATTGACAATTCCCATCGTGCCCATTGATATTTGGAGGTTGCTGTATTGTTATTATGAATGGAGTGATTTTGACAGATTTTCTCTCATAAGAATATATGTTTGATAGTTACATATGACTTCAGTGCTATAGTAAATAAATATTGTAATATAAAAAGCACACATTTATATTCAAATAAATCGACTACTGCCCAAATCTCACAGTTTGGTGTCCTTGTACATGCCAGCAGCTCTGATAGGACCTCTACTCCTACTTCCCTCACACCCTGTCTATCCCTTGTTTTTATTTTTTTTTTCCCATTGAAGCCACAAGGGTGGCTTTGTTAGTAAAGTACTGGAGTCCCTTACAGAATGTAGGGCTGCTAGGCCTGGAAGCAAGAATGAGAAAGTCTTCAGTAAGCCAGTCGTACTTCCTCTTTATTTCTTATCTCTGCTTCTCTCTGGGTCTTTTATCGACCTTCCCAGCCTGGCTTTTTTGGCTTCCACATATAGATAACGGACTACAGCAGACCTGAATTTACATCCCTCGGTTCAAGTTACACCCTTATAGACTGATGAAGTCCAAATTCCTAATTCCTAGGAGAGAACATCTGGAGCAGTTTGGGTCAGGGGGTTATTTATGGTCTAGTCAATTGTGGCCAGCAGAGAGGATCTAATAATAACAATATGCCTGTCAAGGGCAAATCCCTGGTGGAAGGTGTGGTGAAGGGAAGGGCAATTCTCAGAATATATGGTAACCTTTTACTTGGCTAACATCCTATGAAACCATCAAGGCCTAATTTTGGTGTCATCTTTTCTGGTTAAATCTTTCCATCCTTATCACTATTCCCATATCTGGGGATAAATTCCCAGAATTTAGTGCCACTAATCCAGCACCCATCTTGTCTCCTTCACCCACTGTACAGATACTTTGCCTTTCGAATTTATTATGTCTAATCCTGTTTTGTATGGTTCTATGGCAAGCCCTTTGGAAATGTTTGTTGAATAAATATACCAATGAATGAAAAAAGATTCATACCTGACCAGCAGTTATTTCCTTGTTTCCCCAGTACCCACAGCAGGCTTTCCTAACAACAACAAAATAAATGACTTGGAAATATATAGATTGTAAGATTTTTAAAAACAGTGGAATCTATCCTCTTTCTTTAAAAAAAAATATTGAGATACAACTCATATACGATACAATCTGCCCACTTACAGTGTACTGTTCAATGTGCAGAGCTGTGTCAGTTACCACAAATTTAGAACACTGTCATCAGTCCCTGAAGAAACCCTCTCCTCACCAGCAGTAACTCTCCATTTGCCTTCCTTCTCTCAGCCCTACATAATCACCAATCTACTTTCAGCCTCTACTGACTTGTTTATTTTTGAACTTTCCTACAAGCGGAATCATACCTCACATAATCTTTTGTGACCGCTTTTCATGTTATGCAATGTTTTCAAAGTTCATCCATGTCTGTATCATGTATCAGAAATTCATTCCTTTTAATGACTTAACACTTTACTATTATATGGATATACCATCTTTTATTTATCCATGCATCATTTGATGGACCTTTGGGTAGTCTCCACCTTCGGCTATTGTGAATAATGCTGTTATGAATGTCCTTGTGTTTTATTTCTCTTTGGTACTGACATAGCTAGAGGTGGAATTGCTGGATCATATGGAAACTTCATGCTTAACATTTTGAAAACTACCAGCCTGCCTAAAGGCTACCCCAGTTTATGAAAAGAGCTGAAGAGACATACGTCCAAAGAAGGAAGATAAATCTCCAATAAGCACATGAAAAATACTCAGTGTCATCCTTAGAGAAATACAAATAAAAACCACAATGAAATATCCCTTCATGTGCACTAGGGTGGTAGCATAATATTCAGTCTATACTGTACCATGCTTTTTAGTTTTTACACACACACATACAAATATTTATTTTCAAGTGTGGAGAACACACTTGCTATACTTACATTTTGTAACAGTAACTGCAAGCAAGATAGCAGATTTGACTACATTAAAAATTATATATGACGGGAAAAGGTGCAGACATTTTAGAAATCAACAAAACATTTGTGGCAAATATGTTTTGCTTTTATCATTTAATAATTTATCTTGAGAATTATTCTTTATTATTTCTGCTCTATTCTTTGTAATGGCTATAGGATATTCTCTTTTAAGGGCGCCCCATAAAATAGTTCACTGGAATTTCAATACCATTTTATGACTCGTTTAGTTGGTCCAGATGTTCTACAAATATTTTAAGATGGTTTCTATACATTCATCTTCTATTCAGTCCTGTCGAGATATTTTGTTTTTTTACCTTGCATTTTTTTAATTAAATTAGTTATTATCTGAAAGCACTAGTATTCAATAATGCAAACACAAAATGTTAATTGAGGTATTACCACAGGTTGTTTCTACTTTGGCTCAATGAGAACAGACTGACATATCCCTTACAATAGTAGGGGGAAAAAAACTTTTTTCTTTGATTTTCCAAAACCAAAGAATATAGGTCACTTTTTTGGGGGAGGGGGAGATTTTTAAAAAAGTTCCTGAAAATAATAAGTTCACATATATAATTTAGAGGTTTGGACTCTGTGTGTGTGCGTGTTTGAAAATTTGTTCTTTTTCATTTATTTAGAAATGCATTCACTTATTTATTTAGGAAATACATATTCTAACTCAAGTTATTGATTTATGAAACACCTTCCCAGTCACCTATGGACTCATCGACTCATTAGGTGGATCTGACTGGACAGGCAACATTTTTGACTTAATCAGTATCTAGGACTCATAGTCTATCTTCATGACCATAGAGATTTGCGCTTTTAAAAGGTTAAGATATACCGACCGTTTGCTTGTTTCTATATCCTTCTATAAACTCAACACACAAGAACAATTGGCCATCTATCACAAACAGAACACTATAGACATTACTCAAAGAGATTACTTAAGAGGGAGAACTGGAGAAGATGGTGGGTAGAATCCTAAGAAACAATGAATGACTATGAATGATTGTATTTATGAAAAGCTGTGTAAGAGATTGAAAAGCACAGGAAACTCAGAGAGGATTGTTTCAAGCAATTCCATCTGGCCCAGTCTCCAGGTCATTGGAAATCACTGCCTTTCCCCCTAAATACCTGCCACATTGCCTCTCACATGCCTAATCCTTCCGGTCAATACGCACCTCTCCACATTCTTTCCAGTCCCCCAGTAATGTAAAATCAACCCATCTTGAGTTTCATTACCTCTGTGCACTGCTGGGAGACTGGATAATTAATGTTTTCAAGAAATTTGAACTACTGGGTTAACGATATGCCAGATAATACTTTTATTGTAACAACTGCACACTCTCAAAGGAGCATTAGTGTCAGAATTCAGGTCCCTCAGCAGGATCCCTTGGCAGGGGGGCATATCTTGACCTCTTTCAAATTGGACTGAGTGATAAGTTACTTTGCCATAGTCTGCTCAAATTTTACATAATCTCTAGCTGTCTTCACATTGAAGATCTTTCTCATAAATTTATGTTGAGTTAAGGTCTCTGCTAATACAAAGATGTTACAATCTGACATTTATAGTTTGCAGATTTCCCCATGTTTACTATCTCAGTGCAGTGATTCGTAGTTGCAAATCCCTTTTTTATTCTTTAAATGGGATCTCAAATACATGAAAGAGCTTTTTAATTTACGGTTAGGGCAGAAGAATTGTTGCATTCTTCAGACGAGGCCATGTTGCCTTGACGTTTACATTATTTTTTCATTTCTTAACGCTAAAATATAATTATATCAATGTTATAGTTCATGTATCTCATATCAAATGACTAATTTCTCTTGTAGATTTTCTGTTTTAAGAAAAAATTAAAAATTATTCATCATTAAGATGAGATTATCAAGTATAATTCTAAGATATGACCAGGGAATTATTCAGTCTTCTCTTAATCTGATTATCTCTTCAGAGTCCTCCCAAATTACTTGCAGGTTCTGGCAAATTTTGTCACTTTATATATATTTCCTGTTTCAGAGATTTCTTCTTGAAAATTATATTTAATCTCAAATAGCTTTAATCTCAAATAAGCAGCATAAAAATAGACTGTGAATCTCGTAGAATATATTCATCTAATAGGCAGTGGTGAAACATTCTCATGAGCTAATGTAAATATTTTGTCTCTTTAGAGCTACCCCTCAAGCTGAAGTTGGAGACGGATAAGGCTGTTTCATGAAATTTTGTCTTGGCTTTTAGTCAAATCTGATTGACTTTTTCCCTAACATCATATTTTCCCACTAATTTCCATAGCCTTGAAAATTCACTGGTCAAAGTATAAATATATTACAACAAGTATTTTGGTACTACACAGATAGTTTCAGAATGCTACAAAGATGTTAATATAAATTTCTAAGAGTAGAGTGGAAAGTAAATCTCTCTCTCTCACTCCCTTTCTGAATTTGTCTTTAGAATGGTTACAATGATTTTTTCTATGAGAAATTGAGTACATACTTTTTTTTTATTTTCACAACAATCCTATTTATCACTAAATCACAGATATTTTTATTATAGTTAAAATTTCTTAGTATTTTAAATGACATAATAATGTACTTTGTGATATAAGCAAAATAATACACTAAAAGAATGCATGTATGTGTCATTTGTAAATATATTCTCCCATTCCATCTGATGCCTTTTAGTTTTGCTGATGGCTTCCTTCACTGTGCAGAAGATTTTATCTTGATGAAGTCCCAAAAGTTCATTTTTGGTTTTGTTTCCCTGGCCTCTGGAGACATGTCAAGTAAGAAGTTACTGTGACTGAGGTCAAAGAGGTTGTTGCTGGTTTTCTCCTCTAGGATTTTGATGGCTTCCTGTCTTACATTTAGGTATTTCATCCATTTTGAGTTTATTTTTGTGTATGGTGTAAGAAAGTGGTCCAGGCTCATTCTTCTGCATGTTGCTGTCCAGTTTTCCCAACACCGCTTGCTGAAAAGACCGTCTTTATTCCACTGGATATTCTTTCCTGTTTTGTCAAAGATTAGTTGGTGATACCTTTGAGGGTCCATTTCTGGGTTCTCTGTTCTGTTCCATTGATCTATGTGCCTGTTTTTGTGCCAGTACCTTACTGTCTTGATGATTACAGCTTTGTAATACAGCTTAAAGTCCAGAGTTGTGATGTGTCCAGATAGAGGGTTGGTATCCAAAATCTATAAAGACTTCTCAAAATCAACATCCAAAAAAACAAATATTCCAGTGAAGAATTGGGCAAAATAAGGGATAGACATTTTTCCAAAGAAGACATCTAGATGGCTAATAGGCACATGAAAAATGCTCAACATCACTCATTATCAGGGAAATACAAATCAAACCTATAATGAGATACCACCTCACACCTGTCAGAATGGCTAAAACGAACAACTCAGGCAACAACAGATGTTGGTGAAGATGCAGAGAAAGAGGAACCCTTTTGCACTGCTGGTAGGAATGCAAACTGGTGCAGCCACACTGGAAATCAGTATGGAGGTTCCTCAAAAAAATAAAAAAATAGAACTACCCTATGACCCAGCAATTGCGCTAGTAGATATTTATCCAAAGGATAAAGGATATAGGAGTGCTGTTTCAAAGGAGCACGTGCATCCCAATGTTTAGAGCACCACTATCAACAATAGCCAATGTATGGAAAGAACCCAAGTGTCCACTGATGGATGAATGCATAAAGAATATGTAATATATATATATAATACATTATATATTATACAATATATATAATGTATAATTATAATGATGTATAAGGTAATAATGTATATATAATATATAATATATACATTATATATATTGTATAATATATAATGTATATGTTATATACATATATATTATATACATATACATATATACATATACATATATATACATATATACATGTATACATATACATATATACATGTATACATGTATACATATACATATATACATATATGTATGTGTATACATGTATACATGTATATATATATTATATACAAATACATACATACATATACATATATATACATATATACATATATACATATACATATATACATATACATATATACATGTATACTAGTATACATATACATATATACATATATACATGTATACATATACATATATACATATACATATATATGTACATACATATATATACATATATATATACATTATATATATTGTATAATATATAATGTATAATATATATTATATATTATATATTATACAATATATATAATGTATAATTATGATGATGTATAATGTAATAATGTATATATGATATTTATAATGTATAATATATATACATTATATATTATACAATATATATACATTATATATTGTATATATATTATACATTATATATTATACAATATATATAATGTATAATTATAATGATGTATAATGTAATAATGTATATATAATATTTGTAATGTATAATATATATACATTATATATTATACAATATATATACATTATATATATTGTATAATATATTATACAATATATATACATTATATATTGTATAATATATTATACATTATATATTATACAATATATAATGTATATATATTACACATATATATGTATATATATTATATACTATAAGAAGATGTATATATATATATATATATACATAAAATGGAGTATTACTCAGTGATCGAAAAGAATGAAATCTTGTCATTTGCAACAACGTGGATGGAACTAGAGTGTATTACGCTAAGCAAAATAAGTCAGTCAGAGAAAGACAAATATCATATGATTCCACTCATATGTGGAATTTAAGATACAAAACAGATGAACATATGGGAAGGGAAGCACAAATAAGATAAAAACAGAGAGGGAGACAAACCATAAGAGACCCCTAAATACAGAGAACAAATTGAGGGTTGCTGGCAGGGTGTTGGGTGGGGGATGGGCTAAAGGGGCCAGGGGCATTAAGTAAGACACTTGCTGGGATGAGCACTGGGTGTTATAAGTAAGGGATGAATCAGTAAATTCTAATCCTGAAATCATTATTACACCATGTGTTAACTGACTTGGATTTAAATTTAAAACAAAAAAAGAATGCATGTATGTGCAATGAACATCCCTCCCACATCCCCATCTCCTCTCACACCCAGGTGTAACGCATGTGGAAAACCCACTGTGACAGTCTTCCAACACCTTTCTCCTTATTGACTAAATGTAGGTAGGCATAAATACATATCTAGACAGGTATTTTATTACCTGGGTTTTAAAACTAATACATAATTATACTACATATTTTACTCTGCACTTGCTTAGTTTTAATTAACAATATGTCATGGATATTCCTACAGTTCCATATAAGCATCTACTATATTACATAAAGGCTCAAGGAACTCAGAAGGATAAGGGGCAAAGACTATGAACAGAAAATACAAAGAAAAAAAACAAGTGAATATCTGAAGTGCTGATTAACATGAAAAATTTCAAACTTGCTGGTAATAAGGGAAATGAGAAAATATCGGCAAATTAAGTTAGGACGCTTGTCACAGATGAAGATGTAGAAAAAAAGAGTAAAGAGTTACATTCCTTTAAAGATGATGTGGCGATATCCATTGAATAAATCTACTTGCAAAATAATCTATTAGTTATCTACCTATCAATCTACCTATCATCTATCTATCATCTATTCATCTTTTTTTTTTTTTTTTACCTTTTAACCCAGAAATCCTACTCATTGCCTAACTTCTATACGGAATAGAATAGTCTATTTTATGGAATAGTCCATAAAAATGAAAGCACTAGTATTCAAAAGATAGGCACAAGATATTCGTGGGAGGTGTTACCATAGGTCATAGGAGTCATGTTGGTTGAGAGGGATGGAGAAGGGAAAAGATACAGTCAACTGACAGAAAAATAAAAGACTACTACAAAGAGGAAATGTGTTATGATCCTATTTATGTCAGGTTATTTTATATGTACATGTTCATCTTCATTAGTACCCTAGGACAAAAGTTAAGTTCCATATCAACCTGTTATTTCATATTATCCAGGATAACACTATCTTAGATATTTTGGTAAAATGTCATATTTTAACTATTTGAAAACAATTACAGTAAAAATGATTCCCTGACTGTGTCTCTTTGCACATAACACCAGGTACGCAAGTTTTCCAAGGTTCACAATCGGTGTATTTCCAGAGTATTTTCATTTGAGGTAATGAGGCCTATCTTTTAGAGCTATTAAATGAGGAATTGAAATAAGTCCATAGTTTACAGGCATATCTAGTGTTATTGCACTTTGCACATACTATGTTTTTTATATATTGAAAGTTCGCAGTAACCCCGTGTAGAGCAAGTCTATCTGCACCTTTCTCCAACAGCATTTGCTTTCTTTGTGTCTCTGTGTCACATTTGGGTATTTCTCACAATATGTCAAAATTTTTCATTTTTATTATATTTGTTATGGTGATCTGGGATCAGTGATCTTTGATGTTATTACTGTGATTGTTTGAGGGCGCCATGAACCGTACCCATATGATGGCGTACCTAATCAATAAACATTGTGTATATTCTGACTACTCCACCGACTGGCCATTCCCCCATCTCTCTCGCTCGCCTTGGGCCTCCCTCTTCCCTGAGATACAACAATATTGAAATTAGGCCAGTTAACAACCTTAAATGGCCTCTGAGTATTCAAGCGAAAGGAAGAGTCGCATGTCCCTCACTGTAAATCAAAAGCTAGAAATGATTAAGCTCAACGAGGAAGCCATGTCAAAAAACACAGGCTAAAAGCTAGGCCTCTTGCACCAGACAGTGAACTGCTTTGTGAATGCAAACGTAAGGTTCTTGAAAGAAATTCAAAGTGCACCTCTGGTGAACACACAAATAATAAGAAAGTGAAACAGACTTAGTGCTGATATAGAGGCAATTTTAGTGGTATGGGAAGATCAAACCAGCCACCACATTCCCTTAGGCCAAAGCCTAATCCAGAGGAAGTCTCTAACTCTCTGGAACTCTATGAAGGCTGAGGGAGGTAAGGAAGCCATGGAGCAAAAGTTTGAAGCTGGCAGAGGTTCATGAGGTTTAAGGAAAGAAGTCGTCTCCACAACATAAAAGTGTACGGGGAAGCAGCATGTGTTAATGTAGAAGCTGCGGCAAAGTCACCCAGGAGATCTAGCTAAGATCATTAATGAAGGTGGCTATGCTAAACAAGAGGTTTTTAATGTAGAAGAAACGATCTTCTATTGGAAGCAGATGCCATCTAGTTCTTTCCTAGCTGGAGAGAAGTCACTTGTTTTCAAAACTTCAAAGGACAGGTTCACTTTCTTTTTTTTTAGGAGCTAACATAGATGGTGACTTTAAGTTAAAGGCAACGCTCATTTAGCATTCAAAAAATCCTAGAGCCCTTAAGAATTAGGTGAAATCTATTTTGCCTGTGCTCTATAAATGGGAAAGCAAAGCCCAGGTGACAGCACATCTTTTACAACATAGTTTATCTATTTGAAGCTCACTGTTGGGATCTACTGCTAAGAAAAAAAGATTCCTTTCAAAATGTTACTTCTCATGCATGTGAAGCATGCATGTCACCCAAAAGCTCTGATGAGATGTACAAGATTAATGTTTTCATGCCTGCTAACACAACAACCATTTTGAAGCCCATGGATCAAGGAGTCATTTTGACATTCGAGTAGTATCATTGAAGAAATACATTTCATAAGGTTATAGCTACCATAGGTAGTGGTTCCTCTGATGGACCCAGGCAAAATCCATTGAAAACCTTCTGGAATGGATTTACCATTCTAGATGCCATTAAGAACACATGTGATTCATGGGGAAGATGTCAAAATATCAACATAAACAGGAGTTTGGAAGAAGGTGATTCCCATCCATACAGATGACTTGAGGGATTCAAGACTTCAGTGGAGGAAGTAACTTCAGATGGGGTAGAAATAGCAAGAGAACTAGAATTAGAAGTGGAGCCTGAAGATGGGACTGAATTGTTGCAACCTCATGATAAAACCTGAGCAGATGATGAGTTGCTTCTGTGAATGAGGAAAGGAAGTAGTTTCTTGAGATGGAATCTATTCCTGGTGAAGATACCTTGAAGAATGTTGAAATGACAACAAAGGAGTTAGAAGATTACAGACATTTAGCGGATAAAGTAACAGCAGGATTTGTCAATTAATATGGCAAACCTCATTGTTGCCTTATTTTAAGAAATTGCCACAGTCACCCCAACTTTTAGCCACCACAACCCTGATCAGTCAGAAGCCATCAACATCAAGGCAAGAGCCTCCACCAGCAAAACAGATTATGACTCCCTGAAAAGTCAGATGATGAATAGCATTTTTTAGCAAGAGTATTTTTTAAGGTATGTACATTGCTTTTTTAGACACAATGCTATTACAGACTTAATAAACTATAGTATAATGTAAACATAACTTTTATATTCACTGGGAAACCAAAAAATCATTTAACTCGCTTAATTGCGGTATTCACTATATTGTGGTGGTCTGGAACTGAAACTTTGGTATCTCTGAGATATGCCTTACATTGTGTTGTTGCATACCATAAGTAACAAACACATTTTCTCCATATTTCTACCCTGTCCATTTCCAGAAACCTCTGGTCCCTTAAGATTTCTTCCATTCTTTTTCTAATGTCCTTGTGGGGCATTTTATGCATCCACATTTAGTGTTGGCCTTTTAGCCTGGGTGGCTCAGTCAGTTAAGTGTCCAACTTTGGATCAGGTCATGATCTCACTGCTCCTGAGTTCAAGCCCCGCAATGGGCTCTATGCTGACAGCTCAGAGCCTGGAACCTGCTTCAGATTCTGTCTCCACCTCTCTGCTAAATCAATAAATCAATAAATCAATAAATAAAGTTGGCCTTTTATAGGGCACCTGGGTGGCTCAGTCGGCTCAGGTCATGACCTCACGGTTCATGGGTTCAAGCCCCACATCAGGCTTGCCGCCTTCAGCGTGTCAGTGCAGAGTCTAGTTCAAATCCTCTGTCCCCCTCTGTCTGACCCCTGCACTCTCCCAAAACTAAGTATCAAAAAAAATGGATAAACACTCAAGAAAATTTTAAAGTTGGCCTTTATCAACTGTGCCACGAACACCCACTCATTGCGGATGAGGGGCTAGTGTTTGTGCTTGTGGTTACCACTGCATTTCCAGCCTCCCACTGCTTTGGATTCAGCTGCCTAACCGCCACGCCTCTGCTATCATTTCAGATTGGGTGTGAATTAAGAGACAAGTTACCCAAGAGAGGCTGAGGAAACACGCTGTTGTGTTCGCTCTAATAATGCTGTGCTGTGATACACGTATGCCAAAGCCACACTGCGTTATTCATCACATCAGGATGCTAATACTCTCACTGCCTTTATGTTAAGCTTTGTAAGAGTGGAAACATTTTTCCCTTTCTAGGTTTTTTGGGTAGTCTGATGATTGAATTTACATAAAACAAGATTCACAGAAAACAAACCAATTTCTTACATACAGGGCCTCATACAAATATGAAACCCAAAGAGCAGCCGTGTAACTGAGGCTTATATAACATCCTGAGCTAAAGAAAGGGTTGGGGATCTGGGGATCTAAATGGGAAGAAGGCCATCCATGGGAAGGCAGAGGAGAAGTTTGGAAAACAAAGGTTGCCCTGTTAAGCAGATAAGTTTTTCAGGTAAAAAGGTATCTCTGGTAATGGCTCCTTTCCCGGTATGGATCCCTTTCCAAAGTAAACTTAGGCAGTTAAGGGGGAAGGAAAGAACTTTCTCTGAATCTCCTGGGTTTTGATTGCCTTTAGCTCAAAATAATTTTTTTAAGTTTATTTATTTATTTTGAGAGAGAGAGAGAGAGAGAGAGAGAGAGAGAGGCAGGGAGGGGCAGAGGGAGAGACAGAATCCCAAGCAGGCTCTGCACCCTCAGCACAGAGCCCAACATGGGGCTTGAACTCACAAACTGTGAGATCATGACCTGAGCTGAAAGCAAGAGTCAGAAGTTTGACTGAGCCATGCAGGCGCCCCTCAGCTCAAAATAATTCTTACGCTAAAGAAATATTGTGCAGTAGCAAAATCTGCTCCCTTTCGGTTTCCAGATATCTCACATTGATTTTTATTTGAAAATAATTCTTGACACTTTTATTTGTACCTCTGCCCTTAAGATGCATAGGCAAATCTATAAGGGGCTTGAAATAAGACCCAAATTCTCGTGAATATTAGTGTGGTTTATTTACAATTTCCGTTGTTTCCTGGGATGAAGACTCCCTCACCCAAAGGCTCTATCTCTGGTAAAAGTTAAAGTCACGAAGCCAACTTGCATAGTTAAGTTTATACCCCAACTAATAGGAAAAGGTAGCAATGTTTCTCTAGAAGAAGCTGCCACCTGTAAAATACACTAAGCTACACAGGAGGGTTTATAGCTCTAAACAGAGACATTCTTATTACCTTGGAGTAACTCTGGGATTTATTGCCATCGTGATTGCCTAATATTTTGCAAAAAGTAGATCCTGATTAAATTGTTCTAAGTTATATGTGCATTTTAATAGATGTTTTCACTGATGTCATAAATTTTAATATGATTTGGCTTTATTTCTAGGGCAAGAAAATAGTTAATTTCCGACTGAAATGAGTTTTTAAATTGGTTATTACTGAACGTTAAGTGAAATATTAAACTTTTTCTGAATATCTTATAATTTACAAATTTTGATATGGGAGTTGGAAATGGGTCATTTAAGAAACAAATGATATACAGATTAGGTTACAGAACATCTTGAGGTAATACAAGTCTTTCACTTTTCCTATCAGGATTTTTAAAAATTCTGTTTTTCAGCCTTTTGGTTTATAGCATTACAGATACTTTCAATGAAATTAGAGCCTTGTAATTCTACACAGGGTGCAGTTTTTCACAGCACAATAAATATAAAACTGTACCTGTATCTTGGGTCTTCTTGTAGCTCCTTGGGAGGAATAATTGTCCAAACAAAAACTTTTAACTGCTTCAAGTTATTGAACTGTTTAGATTACTTTCTTTTTGTAGAAGTAATAAAACTAATCGCGAAACTAAGCCAGTGAAACTTGTCACATACTCAGAGTTACAAATAATTTTGTTTAAGGCTGATGTAAAGCTAAGCATTTGTTACCATGAAAAGCGTATTTGTTGAACAGCCAATAAAGTTCAAAGACCTGGAGTTTTGCAGCCGGGCACTTTCTCGATGGAGAGAGGTGTTTACTGCAAACTGCCTTCTCTTTTGCCAATTAGCACCTGCCCATGATTTGGTCAGAAGACCCCTGCCAAGCAAAGTGTTTGCAGAGAATTTCTCTTTCACTGATAAAATGGAAAAGGTTATATAAATTTTGTATTGTGTTTTTATTGAAAATGATCCAGGGTAGCATTTTTAGTAATAACATTTACTATGGAATACATAATGGTTAAAAAGAAAGGAATTTCTCTAACTTTTTCCATTCATTTTTTAAAAATACTGATAAACTAAAAGGTCAGTGAGCACTTAGAAACACTTGTGATTTTTTTTACACGAATTTTTATGAATGCATTGATTTTCTATGTTGGTATCCGTAAAAATGTTAGAGCAGTGTGTTAAAGTGTACCTAATTATCATATTAAAGTCAAGCAATTCATTTTCCAAGTGACGGGGAAGCAGTTGTTTACTTACATGAGTCTTTTAAAATATTACAGTTGATCTCTAACAAAATAAATTTTTCTTTCATTACATTGTGACTCTTTTGAGGGGCGAGTGCTTCGACAGGATCATAATATAATAGGCAATGTGTAAAATTCTATAGTTAGAGAAGGGTAATGGTATATGACAGTGAATCAAAAATCATTATCATGGAATAATAGATTTTAGTGCATATAACCATACTTGTACCAATTTTGAATTATGGAGTAATAGAAACTGCTTAATAGTGAGTTATTATATAACTGGTTTCCACTCCTTTGCAACTACTTTGCACTTGGTTTCAGTTCCCACTACTTATTTAAGGGGTGGTTAGATTTTAACTGGAAGAGAGTGGCATTTCAGTGACTTTCCGAAAAAAGATATATAAATCTACCAGATGAAATCAATAAGTTTTGGAAATTTCTGACATTGCAGTAGTCCAAAGCAATGATTTTCCAAAAGGACTAAATTGAAAATTCAATGCATCTTCTTTCAAAAGCACTTTTTAAGTTTACCAATTACACTGGTATGTTTCAGTGAAACCTATTGTCATGAACATAACTTTTTGACAGCATATCAAATATCCCATAATATACAGAACATTTTGCATATTAAATATTTAATATGTCACATTATAAAGGGAGTTTTTATTTAACTGTTATTCTATTAACAAGATATTTGCCCAATAATATTACTTTATAGCTTCACTTTTTTTACTTTGATTTGGACTTTTAGGTATGTTACTGCTTGTCTAACAATTCTGCAAAAATTTGAGTGATGATACTGGAAAATTACTGATATCATCATGAAGAGTTTTGCATAGAAGAAACCAAAAGTAAGTTAACAGGGCCCTGAATGTAACATTAATTGCTATAATTTTTTTCCAGATTTTCCTCCCAGCAAGAACAGGCATTCCACAGAAAACTGATCTGGCATATTTTAGAGTAAGGCTGGGGAGAGAAGTATGTTAAAATTTTGAATCATGTTTCTCTAGAATTTGTAGGTTTATATCCATGTAACTTGAAGCCTACCCATATATTCAACATTTGGTATCTTTTTGATAGTATACGTAATAACTTTGTATTTCCATTTTTAGAGTTATCAAATAAAAATTTCTATTTTCTGCTCTTATTACCCCGCTAAGAGTTAATTTGTTCAACATTTATTTTTATGTATTATTTACCATGTTAAGCATAAAGAAATAAAAATAAACCACAAGTTCTACTGCCAAATGATCACATACATGTTTAGTAAGGAAAATAAATGTTAAACAGTTGATTATACAAAATCTATACGGCCATTCAAACAGAGATATGTACAAAGCGGGGTCCCTAAGTGAGAGAGAATCAACAAAGCCATAGCTATGAGAAATAACAAGGAGGAGAAACACAATTTGTTATGAAAGGTCAGATATAAAAAAATGTTTAGATAATTTTTTTGAGATGTAATTCACACACCCTATAACTTACCCATTTAAATTATCAAACTGAATGGTTTTCAGTATATAGACAGAGTTTATGAACATCACCTGAATCTAATTTTGTAACACTGAAAGATGTATTTATTGAAAGACATTACAACACATATTACAAATATTTGAAGTTCAAATAATTTGCAATTTAGAAGAAATATTGAAACACATTTTGGGCTGATTGCCTAAAAACTGTTATGAATTACTTGGCATATTTCAAAAACAGTTGCAAATGACACATAACTTGAAATTCATTCTCCCTTGAATTAATGCTGACTACTAGATGGATGGACTTAGAAGAAATAGTTTTCCAACCTTAGTAACATTCAATGTCCCTTTTGATAAGAATGGAATAGAGCAAGGTAAGAATAATTCAAATATAATACATTTCATTCAGGCCTACATTTTGTGTGTTCACTTTTAGAAGAAATGAATTATTTATTATGAGATATACAAAACAATACTAACTTCACTTGAGAACTAAGAGCATGGCTTACTACTTAATGATCAGGGTTACCTATTGATTCATTAAAATATTCACAACATACTCATATTCAAATTCAAAATTCCGGAGTTTCAGGCTGTTCTGACTCAATGTAGATGTTTCCATGTTTAAATAAGTGGTAACTTTATATTTCACTGGCCTAAAACACAAGTTTCATACACACATATACACACAATATTCCATGGATTTATTTTGATTAACCAGGACCCATTTGATGTAAAAAGTAAGTAATTTAAGTGCACTGTAGATACATTTTACTTCTATAGTCCAATGCAAACTTGGAGCATTATACCTAGGTTACTTTAAACCCAACACGTTAACATAAATCTTTTATGATCTCCCCCCTCCTTTTTGTTTGAGAAGTGAAGCAGAGGATACAAGTCTGGAGGAAGACAGAAACTGAACTGTGCTTTAGTTAAAAGTGGTACATTGGCAAAATTCAAAACTAATGTGGATTTGATAATGAAAATTTGAAATGTGAAGTTTTTGAGATTTGAATTCTTTTAGTGTTTCATTCTCATACATCGCACGCCATTCAAATCACATTTTCTTGAATGAGAAAATTCAGATATAACTTGTACAGGTGTCCAGTGACTCATCTAATGATTCATAAAAATTCCAATGCTGGACTCTCAAAATGATTTTATAAGGCTTTTGTTGTCGAACACCTGGCTTTTCAGAAAGAATGGATTAACTAAAAAAGTATGTAGTGTTAATAAATGTGTTGATCTAATGCACTTTACTCGAAAATTTATATTTAGAATATGAAAAAGAAACCCAAACATTTATATATAGTTGATGCTTGAACAACACGGATTTGAACTGTACAGGTCTACCTATATGGGTTTTTTTTTTTAAACAAATATATTGGAAAGTATTTTGGAGGTTTGCAACAATTCAGAACAACTTGCAGTTGCAATAGCCTAACGTATTGAAAACATTAAGAAAAACTTAGGTATGTCATTAGTGCATAAAATACATGTAGATGTGAGTCTATTTTGTCATTGACATAAAGTATGTACAAATTTATTATAAAATGGTAAGATTTATCAAAACTTTCACACACAAACACTCGTAGACCATACACAGTGCCATGTGCAGTGGAGAGAAATATAAACAAATGTGACGATGCACTATTAAATCATAACTGCATAAATTAATTGTAGTACATACTGTACTACTATAATAATTTGGTAGCCCCCTCCTATTGCTATTACGGTGAGCTGAAGTGCTTTTTGATTATCTGCTTAAAACGCAGTGTGATGCTAATGATCTTTGTGTGAGTAGTCTCTCCAGTAAATTGCACATCGCGGTAAAAAGTGATCTTTCCTGGTTCTTGCAGATTTTTCTTTGTGTTTAGTGCAATACCCTAAACTTTGAGTAACACAATAGGACCCATATGAAAGGCCACTAATGATGCTTGGGAGTGCTCTAAAGAAGTAGAAAAAAGTCATGACATTACTAGAAAAAGCTGAATTGGTTGAGATGTACTGTAGACTGACATCGGCAGCTGTAGTTGTCTGCCATTTTAATTTCAAGTTAACGATTCCAGCATAAAGACCGTTGTAAAAAAAGAAAAAGAAATTCATGAAGCCATAGTTGCAACTATCCTACCAGAGGCAAAAACCTTGAACTTTTTGCAAAATTCCTTTTTTATCTCATATTGAAAATGCAGCTTTTATGTGGGTGGCTGGTTGCTATAAGAAAGATATATGCACAAGACTCTAATAAGATTCAAGACGTCATTTATGATAACTCAAAACAAACGCAAGGTAAAAGATCTAAAGCTAGAGAATTTAATGCCAGAAAAGGATGGTTTGATAATTTTAGACAGAAATTTGGCTTAAAAAATGTCAAGATAAAAGGAGAAGCATCTTCTGTCAAACAAGAGGCAATTTTATTAAGAAAATAATTGAAAAGAAAGGCTATCTTCCTGAACAGATTTTTAATGGAGATGAAAATACCCTATTCTGGAAAAAAAAAGCCACAGAGGACATTTGTTAGTAGGGAATGGAAATGAGCACCAGAATTTAAGACAGGCAAGGCTAGACTAACTCTACTGTTTTGTGCAAATGCAGTCCAGTTTATGATCACGACTACCCTTAACTTTAAAGCCACTCACCCCTGAGCCTTCAAAGGGATAAGATGAATACCACCTGCTAGTTTTTTGGTTGTATGACAACAATGCCTAGATAACAAAAGCCCTTTTTCTGGATTGGTTCCATCAATGTTTTTTTGTCCCTGATGTCAGGAAGTACTTTGTCAGTATGGCACTGCCTTTTAAACATCTTTTGATATTGGACAGCATCCCTGGCCACCCAACATCCCATGAGCTCAACATCAAGGGTGTCAAAGTGGTCTACTTGCACCCAAACATAATGTCTGTAATTCAGCCATTAGATCACGGGGTCTTAAGGTTCTTTAAGGTTCATTACACATGGTACTGTATGGGAAGGATTGTCAACATTATGGAAGAAAACCCCGACAGATAGAACATCATGAAAATCTGGAAGGATTACATCATTGAAGATGCCATCATTGCTGTAGAAAAATCCATGAAAGCCATCAAGCCCAAAATAATAAATTCCCGCTGGAGAAAACTATATCCAGATGTTGTGCATGACTTCACAGGATTTATGACAAAGCCAGTCAAAGAAATCATGAAAGAGATTGTAGATACGGCAAAAAAAAAAAAAAAAAAAAAAGGAAAAGGGATGAAGAATTTCAGTCTATGACTCATGGAGAAATTCAAGAGCTCACAGACACTACACCAAAAAATTAACAGAAGACGATTTGTTGGAGATGTGTGACCTCACACGGTGCCAGATGATGAGGAAGATGACACAGAAGAAACAGTGTAAGAAAACAAATTGACATTACACACCAGCAGAAAGAGTTCCAGTTGGTCAAGACTACTTTCGATTTCTTTTATGACATGGACCCTTTTATATTGGCACTGATAGTGAAGCAGATGGTAGAAGGATTGGTACCATATAGAAGCATTTTCAGGGAAGTGAAAAAGCAAAAAGACAGAAGTTACGTCTTTCTGTGAAGTTACACCCATTGTGCCTGCCTCTCCCCATCTCTTCCATCTCCTCCACCTCTTCTGCCTCTGCCACCTTGAGACAGCAAGACCAACGCCCCCTACCTCCTCCCTCTCAGCTACTAAATGTAAGGATGATGAGGATAAAGACCTTTATTATAATCCACTTCTACTTAAGGAAGAGTAAATAACCATCATGGCGTACGGTAAAATGTATCTGTTGTGTGTGTATATGAGTGTCTTTCTGTGAATATCTAATAACTGTACAGCAAGAACTGTTTGAGACGTTTTTGTGTCATCGCCATTATTGTCGCCTAAGTGTTCGCCATGTAGAACATCGTGCACAAGACTTGGATGGAAGTGGATAGCCTATCCTTACATAGGCACGAGGTAAGTGATATTTCATTAAAAATTAACAATGGGTTCATTTTCTTACTGTTTTATAACTTTGCATTCAAAAACTTACATTACCATATGTATTAGATTCATTCATTAGTACGCAGGCTAGGCTACTGTGAAGTAATCATTGTCAATTATACTAGGCTACCATAAAGCAATCCTATTACAGCTTCTTCATTACCAATGCATGAATCATTATACCTGTAAATAAATATGAATTTCTTTTTCACATTATCTTTTCATTTTTGATGTCTCGTGTTCTTAATATATACAACATCGACAGTGTTTTGTGTCATATAAGACACTATTAATGTAGGGACCAATACACAAATGATTCCTCTTGTAAGCAGATGACATAAGTTGATGATATTGGTAAGTATAGTATAGTGTTATAAATGTATTTTTCTTTTTTATGATTTTAACATCATTTTCTTTTCTCTAGTTTACCTTATTGTAAGGGCCCAGTATATAAGAAGGGGTCAACTGTCTTTGAAAATTATACTTTAGGAAATTATTATAATTATGTTATTATTAAATTCATAAGGAAGAACCACAATAAATTCCTGGAATTTCTTTACTATGATATATATCAAACAATGGCTTTTAATTATGACTATAATAAAAATCACAGATAGATAAAGGACTAAAGCAATAGGATTATAAAGAATATAAATCTTACAAGGGATCCTAGAACTTACATACCAGGGCTTGGAGCCCATGCACAACTCTTTGTCAACTATTCATTCCACCCTCATTTGAGTACCTTTAGTTTTGGGAAAATATATGGCCCTGAACTGGTCTAAATTTTCTTATTTTGATTAGAAACATTCTCCAGTTTATCTATGATGCTTTAAAAATATGCTGCTAAGAACAAAACTAACTACTCCACATTCCCTCCATTACCATGAATTTGTCATAAATATCCACTATTATTAGAACAATTTTTCTTGCAAAGTACCACCAGAGAAAGGAAAATAGTTACTCTTGATCTTAATTCCCAACAACCGTGAAAATTTCAATGAGTGTTTTTTTCAAAACACAACATAATGCCTACTAAAGGTGTTATTTAATGTGATCTTAATTTATAGAATAACTACTTTCTGTTAGTGGTCATGTTTATTAGAAAACAATAATGGATGCTGCTTATTTGTGATTTCATAAACATTACTGTTTAGGAGAAGATCAATGTGGGATTTGATGTTAAGACAGGAGTCAACTTATAAAAAAAATACTGTGTTTAGTACGGTTGATCCTCATAAGATGGTATTATGACTAAGTGAAATTTGGCACGATGGTTCTCTGCTTTTAATGGTAATGTATACGTGAGGTTGAAATATGTTATCCTTCTTTCAAAGCAGTGAAAAATTGGAGCAGAAAATTTTTTAATTTCCTAAAGAGGAACATCGTTTTAGGTTTATTGAACTTTTTACACAGATCTCTTTCCAATAAGTTTTGCTGCTTCGGAAATCACAACACATCATGAAAGCAAATTCTTTAGCATGGAACAAATCTGGACTAATGAGAAATCCTTTCTCTATGGCCAAATCACAGTAGAACCTCTCTGTAAAACACAAATTGGCAGTAAGCACCGCAGAAGAAGGCATTTGTGGAAAAGTTTTACAGGATAGAGGAAAGTATTCTCAAAGAAGCAACACTCTCTTCATTTGTTTAATGATTCTTAAGGCAGCAATTTACTTTATCTTATTTCTGTTTAATATAGTTTCTTATCGGCAGCAAAAAGTGGGGGTTTCAGACTGTACATGATTCACCGGTGAGTATTTCTCCTTCATTAACAAGGTGGTGTTTTGAATGGATTATTATGTTTATCCAAAAAAATTATCTCAACTCATCAACTCACATTAACTATGAAGACTTCTTTGCCTTCTCCCTTCCACCAAGTGGAGAGAATTTGAAAGCTGTTAAAATGGAAAGGAATTAGGCATTTGGTAAAGTATCAGTTTTATATAAAACATGTAATTCTCCTGGCATGCATGTCTGAGAAACCAGCCCAGACCAGAAGAACTGCACAGCTCAGGCAATCCAAAATACCCAACTGCAGAATCATGAGTTAAATAAAAGGTTGTTGTTTTAAACTACTAATTGGTAGAGTGGTTTGGTACTCAATAAAAGCTAATTGCTACAAGATTTAACCTTACCTGGCTGATTTCAGACTCTGAAAGCCCAAATATGCATCTGATCAGCTCAGTTCATGGAAACAAGTAAAAGCTCTTAAAATATCTTCAATTATACAAATAAGAAACAAATGAGAGAAAATATATAACATCAAAAGAATAGTGATACAGCATCTGGATTTTTGGTTTACAACTCATTGGAGTTAGAAATAAGGGTTGACTATTTATAAAACTAAAGGAGTATGACAGTGAATCTGTATAGAAACAGAACTAAGCCAAGTCTTATTTTTACATTGCATCTAATTTAGGAAAATAGAACTATAATCATGGAAACCAGCAGTCATTAAAAAAGGTTAGAAACATTGTAAAGCAATAACCCAATGGAGAAAGAATAAGTTAGAATGGAACAGAAGAGAATAAGTTAATGGAAATTATAATGAGGGAACGTACACAATTTTCTTAAGGAAGAACTTTGACAGTTAATAAAGACAAACTTGTTTTTAGTAAGAAAAAGAATAGCGCATATTCTTGCATTCTGCATTCTGATTTCAAGTAGTACCGCTGTTCTAATAATGTGTCCCAGAAATGGAGAAATAGCATTCCCAAAAGCAGAGCAATTATTAATAGTAATACCATAAAGAAAACTATAATTTTTCCACTGTTGGAAAATAATATGTCAGCATCTACCTCCAATATGTTTTCAATATTACATTGAATTTATTTGAGGCTATATGGCAATACTGTTAAGCACCAAGAGAAAACAGTCTGAATATTTCATGTTCACATACATTGTGAATGCTAATTTTATCATATACTATCTATTCGCATGCTGTGTAACAATCTCAAACAGTGGCTTGAAAGAATAACAACGATTTATTTAGTTTGCAAGTCTGGGTTCAGGTAGGGAGTTCTGGCCTAAGGTCTGTTACCAGATTGCAGTCAGCGAGTGAGGGGGGTCATCTCAAGGGTTCTTCATGCACTTATCTGTTACCTGATCTGGGAAGATGCAAAGAGCTGGACTTCTGTGGGCATCTCTCTCCCTGCCTTGATGGGACCTGCCTATGTTGTCTTTCCATATGGTGGAACCCAGAATAAGCTACCTGACCTTTTTTAACCAGCTTCAGAAGTCAAGGCATTACCATGTCACTTGTGTTACATTCTATTGGTCAAGGCAGTTATAAAGCTGTACAGTTTTGAGGGGAGGGAACTGAAGCCCCACTTCATGATGGAAGGACTGTCAAAGAATTTGGGGGAAATGTTTTCAAACCACTATACATTTATATTTGTGTTTACCTTTATAAATACTTTTCCTTTCTGTCTCCAATATGCACACCACGGGTACACTCTAGGAACAGCCCATCTGGTTGTGTAGATCAAAGGTGAATAGGTTCATTTAAATTTGTTGCTTTAATTGTATACAAAAGTTTTTGGTTTTGTTCTCCTGTGACGACTTTCAAAAGTTACTTAACACAGGGGTGCCTGGGTGACTCAGTGGGTTAAGCGAGCATCTGACTCTTGATTTCAGCTCAGGTTGTGATCTCACAGGTAGGGCTCTGTGTTGACAGCATGGAGCCTGCTTGGGATTCTGTCTCCCTCCTTCTTTGCCTCTCCCACATCTCAAAATAAATAAATATATAAACTTAAAAAAATGTTACTTAACACACCTTCGTAGAATGGCTCCTTGGATATATATGTCTACATTTTCAGCAACATTTGTACAAATAATTTTCTGCTTTTGTCTACCAACTGTGTAAAATCTAAGGAAAGCTACCTAGAAAAAGTTTAAGATGGAATATTTCCTCTTATAAATGTAAGGACGACTATAAGAGGCAAAGGAAAATTAACAGGTTCTGTCTTAGTAAAAAAGCCAGACATGCAATATGTGTCATTCACAGGACAAAATCCATACCTTTGTATTGAATAAAGTTTGTCCGGTATGAAAATAAAAATGCAGCTATTGCCTTAAGTACAGGATTATGTTGACTAATTAGATCACCAATTTCAAAGCTTTTTGAAGTGCTGTTTTAATGTTTTGGTATATTTATGTAGTCGCTGACATAACTAAAATTTTGGAGATCCCAAGTAAATATTTTAGAAAATGAGCATTTTTCTTTGGTTAATTGCCATCCCCGTGTTTCTTAATATAACGGCTATAAATGCAAAGGCTACAAATTATTAATAACCAGAATGAGGGAGGAAAAAGGTGGATGAGGACATTTTTTACACTTTCCCCATCCAGTCTACAACAATGTGAGCAATTAATTATCAATATGTGAGTAAGGTATTTTTAATGAGAAAAAGAGCCTGTAAATTTAAAGAATTGAGCTAAGAAATGACCTAGTACAAATGGAATATTTAGGCTGCTGAGGAAGAGGAAGTCACACCACACCTGTGAATGAAGCCCTTGAACAGTGAAGTCCTGGGAACTTGAGTTTACTCTACTTGGAGCTTCCTGAGAGAACATTACTTACCTAGCTTTTGGGCCAGGAGCTTCTGGGTGAAAACAGAAAACTAAAACTAAACTGTTCCATGTCTAGCAATGTTTTTCACTCTCTGTGTTTCTGCAGAGAGCATCTTCTTTATTACCAACCTGTGTTCTTTATAAGTAGTATACATGGCGAGCATCACTGGGGTTTCATGTGGGGTTTTTTTTGTCTTGCTTTTAATCTTTATAAGGGACAGATTTATAGTGCCCCATTTCTTTGATGGAAAGATCTGTGCTAACTTCAAGATTTCCTGTTTTGTAGGTAATAGAAAGTGATGATCTATGTGGTGTTATCATCCCTTACCTAACCTTCTTCCAAATTCTGCCCAGCATTCAATTCAACTTTTCCTACAAAAGGAAATCCTAGAGAAAGTCCACCTTGATGAGGTAACTTGTGGTAAAAATATCTAAAGCAAAGAATATTCATGCTTAGGCAAGCCCTGATAAAATTTCCTTATAATATTCCTGCTCATGTCAGAGAGGCCCAATATGGAAAGAGACTAGAGACTCTTTCAATACACACATGCGTGTGCACACACACACACACATGCACACACACACACATATGCATACACATAAAGGCCTGAAGGACTGTTGACTTGCCTGGCTTCCTCACTTTGCACCTCAGTCTTGCAAACAACTACTACTATGCCTCAGCAACTTGCTGACCTGCATACACACACAGGAAAGCCAACACAAATACCCAACTACAATATCCCCTTAGTAAAACGCAGGCTGGTGGGGGTAACCTTTATTGATAAGCACCAAGACCCGAACAGATGAAGACATATAGGCCATATTCTTGATGGGATATTCAGTGTAATAAATATATAAATTCTCTGAATATTGATCTATGAAAATATGGAATTCCTATCAAAACCTAATGATATTTTTTAGAGAAATTAATGTCATTCTTAAATCCATGTGAAATATTAAAGGTCCAAATTTAACTAAGCTGTATTTAATAAAAGGAATAATTGTAGAAGACACCATCCCAGATAGCAAGTTTATTATAGTATTATAATAATCAAAAGCCATAGATCAATGAAAAAGAATAGAAAATTCGAAATAGAACCAGGATGAAGAAAAATTGCATGTGGCAAAGATGGCTTCCCAAATCAGCAGAGAAGCATGGATCGGTGTTTCACTCTCATATGAAAAAAAATTTAGATCATTACCTCAAACTATCCATTTAAATATGTGAAAGTAAAATTATATCAAATGCAGAGCTTTATAATTTTCAGACAAAATATGGAAAAAAATGTTTTATGATAATAAGTTAGGGGAGAATTTCTTAAAGAATATTCACAAATAAAAAAAGAATATTCACAATACAAACCACTAGAAAATGCATTAAATGTGTAAAAACAACCTTGTTAATGTAATATTTGATTTCTTGAACTTGATGGTGGATAGTTGGGTGTGTTCACTTTAAGATAATTTATTTATACTTAAGATTTGCACATTTTTTTCTGTACATATAGCTAGTTAAAAAGTTTAAAAATACATGTAACAAAATATACTTTTTAAAAAATTCAAAGGAAAGCCATACCTCTCAAGAAACTATTCAATACATGCAATTAAAAACCTAATGGGGGGGATAAAAGTCGTATCCAGTAACTATGAAAAATAAAAAAAAATTACCTCTGGCAAATTACTGAATAGCCAATAAATCTATGAAAAGATACTCATCTTCTATAATAATTGGGATAATACAAAATAGCAAAATAATATTATTTCACATTCATCATATCGGGGCAAAATTTGAGTTGTTTACTATTAGTTATTAGTGAGAATAAGGAAAAATATAAAGACATAAAACTGCTATTAAGAGCAACAACCATATGGCTCAGTCAGTTCAGTGTCTGACTTTGGCTTGGGTCATGATCTCACAGTTCATGGGTTTGAACCCCGCATTGGGCCCCAGGCTGACAGCTAGGAACCTGGAGCCTGCTTTGGATTCTGTGTCTCCGTCTCTCTCTGCCCCCACCCCCCTGCTTGCGCTCTGTCTCTCTCTCTCTCTCTCTCTCTCCAAAAATAAATAAACATTTAAAAAAACTAAAAAACAACAACAACAACAACAACAAAAAATGAACAACAACCATAGAGGATTTAGCACTGTGTTGCTGGACTGTTGGAATGAAGAATTTCTGTTTGAATAAGTCTCAGAGGAGCTCAATAATGTACATTTCTAACAAGTTCCTTGATATTGATACTGCTGATTTGGCATCACACTCAGAATCACTGGTGTAGGATATAGGTGACATTGCTAAGAGCCTTTTCAAGAATAAGTTTAAGAGAGAATATATGAGTATTGCTTTGTAATTTAATAAGCACTTTTTTTTAAAAGTAATCTCCATGTCCAAAGTGGGGCTTGAACTCACGAGCCTGAGATCAAGAGCCGCACGCTCCACCAACTGAGCCAGCCAGGCTCCCCTGAACACTTTTTTTTTATGGTACCACTGTCAAAAACTAACTTAAATGAGAGTAAAAATCTATGTAGCCATTGCCTTAAATATTGTATATTTTGAATATTAGAAACAGAATTCACTTATTAAACAGTACTGATACCTACAAATTATAATAATTGCTTACTTTTTTTAATTAAAAAAATTTTAATGTTTACTATTTGTGAGAGAGACAGAGAGACAGAGAGACAGAGAGTGAGTGGGGAAGGAACGTGGGTGGGGGGGCACAGAATCTGAAGCAGGCTCCAGGCTCTGAGCTGTCAGCACAGAGCCCAATGTGAGACTTGAATCCACAAACTGTGAGATCATGACCTGAGCCGAAGTCGGATGCTTAACTGACAGAGCCACACACACAGGCACTGCTTACTTCTTGACTTGAAATATGACTAAACTAGATTTTATGCATTTAATGTCCTGATAGTTTATCCAAAAGGCGTTTTGAAATACAGGGTAGCATATATGTATATACTAATATATGCATACATTTATACACACATACACATAAATATTTAGAAATATGTATTGGCCTTCATTGGTATCTGACATTTAGGAAACGAACAGCAAATGGATATTTGATAAGCAATTTAAACAAGTCCTTTAAATTAAGATCCAAATTTCAATAGCACATCAGTTTCAAGTACTAAAAGTATTTCAGGATTACTTGCATTTAACTTGATAACTCTCTGGGCTATCTGTGTCTTTGGGAATTAAATATGAATTAGAATTGCTCTATGGCTTTGCACTAAAATCCATTAAGGGAAATGTAGCCCAGAGAGATTCTGTTACATCTGACATTGCTTAATGTGCTTATAGTATTAAAAGGATACTCTACAACTAAAGAATAATAATGTTATAAAGAAGTCACTTATGTGGATTTTTCTTTTCTTGATATTATTTTCATGCCTAAAACTCTTTCTAATGAGGTTATACATGTATTGATTCATTTTAATTGGAAGAGTTTTAATTGGGACTTCAAAGTAAATTTTTAAAGTGATTTTTAATTTAACCTTTTTTTTTTCCCTCTAAAATTTTAGGTTAATTAATTACTGTCACTTTCTGGCTGTCCTTCACATTTATATCTTTTTAGTGTATCAGGGAGGCAGTAATGGACTACAGACTATGAATTTGGAACTATGGCTACATTTGGCAACACATCAAAATTACCTGTGAGAACTTTAAAAAAACAAACATATTTCCAGGTCACATACCTATTTCCTAACAGTTCTTATTCACTACGTCTAAGGAAGGACTCAAAGTGTGATTTGTATTCCAACGTTGCCTGGAATTGATCTGGCTGCAGAGGAACCATGGAGAGTGTAGGGGACCTTCGGGAACATGACAAATGTTTCACGGAGGCCCTCACCTACACCAAGCGCTCACCTCATCATTTCCAATTGCTGAGGCCATGTAAAATTCTCAGTTTTCCTGACTCTGGGCCACAATAAATGCCCGGCCACTTCAGCACAAGAAATGCCTGAGAAGCAAGTCGGGCCTGAAAATCCATAACCTGAAGGAAAACACCATCTACCTTCAAAAAAAGTAATCTTGCTTCTCTATGTTCCTGCTGTTACTCTTGCAGTAAAAGAGCTAAATACGCCTCCTCCTTTGCCAACAGCAATACACCTGCATGAGTTTTCGTTATCAAAGCCTTGTACTTCTCATGCTTGTAATCTCTTGACAGTTTCACAACCACCATTACCTCTTCATGTTTCTTCGGACACAGCTAATACCGTGCTCCCCACATGAACTCTAGCTGCTTTACCAGTGTGGGCTTTTCAGGACACAAATGCAGAAAGATGTAAGACTGATCATGTAGTTCAATGAATGGACTCTTCACTGACTTCTTTTCTTAAACAAGTAAGTCCAGAGCAAGCCAAATGTACAATTACATTTGTTTGGGGCTTTTCTAATGCCCTGTGCACATCTCAGTTCCTTGTATTGTGTCACGGTTTTAAAATGATCTGTGGGTTGTGTTTGTATTCTACGCTAGACAAAGACTCCTTAAAAGTCTGCTATCATTGTTATGTCATCCTTGTATTATGTCACCATTTTTAAATGACCTGGGTATTGTGTCTGTACTCTATGCTATACAAAGACTCCTTAAAAGTATGTCATCAGCATTAGGAACAACATCAGTGGTTGTAGCATCATAAGATTATAAGGCAACATTTGTTGACTGCTGATTGTTATTTTATTTATTAAAAATGTACATAGCACACATTACAGGCACTTTACAAATAGTCTGTCATTTCAGTCCTCAAAAGAGTCCTTCCTATGAGATAGATAGCATGCTGCTTTATGTAGGCCCAGTTATTTCTCTCAGCAACTAAGTTGAATATAGGTTCATATTCTTCCCATTTTGCAGATGTAGAAAAGGAAGCCTGTATTACTGATTTTAAAATACCTTCGCTTCTGACCTGTGCTAATTTTATATCCATATAAATGCTGGAGATCCCAACATAAATGAGTAACTGAGCTTCATTGGTCCTCGCACTGTACTAGACGCTGACGATAAATATAAAGTCAAGATGTTTGTTGGGAGAATATTTAGTGTGTTAGGGGTGAAGTAATGACGTGGACTGTTGAGCAACAATTTGGCAGGTCTACACCAGTGCTACCCTTTACTCTGCCTTGAAAATAATTCTGTCCCTCTTTTAACCATGACGTTGCCCTTTGATCTAGGGAGGAAGCCTGAGGGAGGAAGGGTGGAATTTAGAACCTTCCGTGGCTGTGTTTAGGTAAACAAACATGAGAAAGATACACCACCAACCAAGAAAACAGCCCCAGAGAAATACGTACTCTAAGGAATATTTGATCTGTTTTGGATTGATTAATATGTTTGTTCTGCCTCCACAGATCTGAGATATGACAAAGCCCAGAGCTCTTCATCTGTTCACCCCCAACGGTGTTGCTATTGTTCTCTGATGTCGCTGATATTTCTAAGTGAGTTTTAGGCGGATTACTTGTCTTCATACTTTGAGATCTTACTGTTAAGTTCTGAGGGCCTTTGTCCAAAGCTTAAAAATAAATTAACAAATAACGATTCTGCAATAACCGTGCTAGAAATGAGGAACTATCGTAAGGAAACAGTAAGATAACCTTTGTTCTTGAACTGTTTGCTCTCTTTCTCTCCCCCATCCCCCTTTTTAAATTGTTCCCCACTGTTTTTAGAACATTAGACTATTTTTTCTAAAGCAGGATTATAGAACAACATTGTAGCCATTCTCATGTGGCATTTTCCACTCAACTTTCAAGATAAATGATGGAAATAACCATATGCCTGTATATTAATGCAGTATTCTACAGTTTAGTAGAGTATAAAAGTAAATAGCTAAACTTCCCTTTAGTAACTGTATTTTCAGTATCCTTTCCTATGGGCACAATTTTAAAAGTGACTACTCATTCTCTCTACTATCCATAACACCCATGAGCAGAGCACTAGGACATGTAAACTATAGGAATCACTCGTCCCCAGCTTCCAGTGTTTTATTCATAACTTCTTGAGTCATTTTATTCAATTTAAGCTCTACAGTCAAGGGATCAGGAGAAAAAAAACGGAAAAAAACGAAGTTATTCAGATTGCCAAGGACTATGGAAATATACATTTAGTAATGATTTTCAAGCACACAGAGATGGTGATCCCTATCTGCCTTGAGGCTGAAAAACAGAGGAGCCTTATGCCACAGATTAAGAAGACTGTGTTATATATATATTATTATTAGCATATAATATATAACTGACATTACATATTATATATGGTTATAGGAGGTCAGAGTGAAAAAGACATAAAATCATCTGGTACAATCTATACTCTTTCAGACAGGAGAAAACTCAAGCCCATTGTAGGAGCCCCTGTGTGGAAGGTTGTATCATAGGTGGTGGGCTGGAGCCTGTGGCTTTTGTTCCAAGGTCTCCACTTCTGAAGGCAGCTAGATATGGGACTAGATTTCCAGAAGATGATGGACTTGCCTTCTCAGAGTGACAAGATTTCATGAAAACTCTAAAGGATAAGCTATCGTTTCATTTTTTGCACTAATCACTACAGAGAACTTTAAATTATTTTCACATGATGCAAGTAAAGAAAAAGAGATAACATGTTTTCTATTTATTATTTTTCTCTGTGGTTGTGAAAACTTGTTTGGATGAGTCCAGTAAATATACCCTGAGCACAGTGTCAGATGCTGTGCTTGGGAGAATTGAGTGGGCTTTCCCAAAGAAACTACAGCTTGGTGCAATGATTTCCCAAAACTGATATGCGGATGGGTGCATGCTTATTTATGAAACAGTTTTAAGCAGTCTGGGAAGACAATGTTGCAAATGTTTATAAATCCAAATTCACCTTTCTTTCTTTCTTTCTTTCTTTTTTAAATATCATCATTCCTACCTGTTTGGTGCTAAAGTACCTTTCATTTCATTTATGAAATGATACTTTGATTTGGTATTAGGATTTTTAATTATCTAATTTGTTAAAGAATACAATAGTTCTCCATGAAATTAAATAATCTGATATAGGGACGCCTGGGTGGATCAGTCAGTTAAGTGTCCAACTTTGGCTCAGGTCATGATCTCGTGGTCCATAAATTCGAGCCCCGGGAATTCGAGCCCCGTGTTGAGCTCAGTGCTGACAGCTCAGAGCCCAGAGCCTCCTTCAGATTCTGTGTCTCCCTCTCTCTCTGCCCCTCCCCCATCCACGCGCTCTCTCCCTCTCTCTCTCAAAAATAAATACACAGAAAAAAAGTCTTATCTAGTGACATTAATTGGCAATTTTTCTACTGAAAAATATGCAGTGATAAACGTACAGGAATCGTGGAAGAGCCCAGGAACACTGTATTAGCATCAGATTTAGCCACATTTTATAGCAAACAACATACTATTATATAAAATATATGTCTTACATAAAAAAGTCTAGAATTAGGCAGTACAGGGCTAAGGATGACTTCTTAGCTCCTTCCAGCTCACTGCTCTATTTCCTTAGAGTATGGTTCAAAAGAGCTGTTGGACGCTATCCAGTTCATTCAAAGGGACAGAGAGGAAAAAAAAAACAACAAAAACAAACAAGCAGACTTTTAAACTTTTTGCCATAAACTTACAGAAGAGACTTCTCCCAGAACTCCCTCCCGGGGCACGTGGGTCGTTCAGCTGGTCAAGCGGCCAATTCTTGATTTTGGTTCAGGTTGTGATCCTTTCGTTGTGGGACTGAGAGCCACGTCAGGCTCTGCACTGAGCATGGAGCCTACCTGAGATTCTCTCTCTCCCTCTGCCCCTCTCCCACTCATGCATGTGTGCTCGCACATTCTTTCTCTCTCAAAATGAATAAACTTGCAAAAAAAGTCCCCCTCCAAAGATTTCTTATAAAACTTAACAGAAGACCATGGGGGAGGGAAAGAGAAAAAAAAAGTTAGAAGAGAGCCAAAGCATAAGAGACTCTTAAAAACTGAGAACAACCTGAGGGTTGATGGGGTGTGCGAGGGAGGGGAGGGTGGGTGATGGGCATTGAGGAGGGCACCTGTTGGGATGAGCACCGGGTGTTGTATGGAAACCAGTGTGACGATAAATTTCATATTAAAAAAAAAGATTTCGTATCTCTCAAGGGCCAAACTAGGTCATACGCTGACTGATGGATACAAGAGAGTTTGGGGAACTGGCCATTTTAACATGGGCCCCGAGTAAGACTGGGGTCTGCTGAATTGCAGCAAAAAGCAGTTAAGAGGGTCTTTTCAGTTATTCAGTGTTTAAGTACAGTAGTGTGAACAGAGAAAGGAGAAAGAAAGGATTGGGGGATGACAGCAGTTAGCAAAGAACACATACGTTATTATTTTCAAAAACTATGAAGTAACTTCTTTTTCTTCAGGAATGATTTTCTTTGTGTTTTTCCAGAAAAAAAAATCTGATTTTTCCAAGTAAGGACACTTGATATTCTACACACAGAAGGAGCTTAGAAATGCAGTTCTATGTGCTCTTGACTGAAGTAAATGTTAGCTTTGGTAGAATTAATAGGTTCTTCTTCCTGCTGATGCCTCTTAAAAACAAATAAACTGTTAGAATGACATCAGTTAATGGTAACTTGTCCAAAGATTATTCTATTTTTGCATATACTTAAGCAGAGTTCAATCTTTGCCTTTGTAATTAAAGAGCAAAGTTTTAGTAAACCCCTTTATTGTTAATAATTAAATTTGGTATTTTAGTTAAAAAGAATGAACTCTCCTTCTTTTATTAAGTATGTAGTATATAGAGATCTATTAGAATTATTTTATCTCACCAACGTATGTTCTATTTTGAAGTAATACTTTAAACTTGAAATTTCATTAATTTCCTTCCATTTTTGTTTTGCTTTGTTTTGTTTTTGTTTTATTTTAAAAAAAATGTTTATTCATTTTTTTTGAGAGAGAAAGAGAGAATGTGCATGAGAGGGAGAGGGGCAGAAAAAGAGAGAAAGAGAGAAAGAGAGAACCTTAAGTAGGGTCCATGTTCAGTGCAGAGCCCAATCTGGGGCTAGATCTCACAACCCTGAGATCATAACCATGCCATCATGACCTGAGCCCAAATCAACAGTCAGATGCTTAACCAACTGAGCCACCCAGGTGTCCCTGTTTAATTGTTTTTAAATCACAATCCCATATAATCAATGTCAGGTTATCTAAACTCATTCTTGTGGGATCTCCATATCAAAGTGGCTTAATATAGATGTTTATGTTCCATTATAGCAATAACTGTAAATATTGTATTTCGTTCCAATTCAAGGTAAGTGTGTATAAGATCAGTATCATCACTGTATGGTGTGTGTGTGTGTGTGTGTGTGTGTGTGTGTGTGTGTGTGTGTGAGTCAGGGATGGACTTCCCCACTTATTTTTTGATTCATAGTCCCAGTATAGTAAATTGACAATACTGTGTGGTAAGCCTCCAAAATCCAACTGTGATCTCATTTGGTGAGCCATCCAAATTACTCAAAAGGACAAAAACAACAGAAAAGAATGAGTCATTTTATTTAAAGTAAACTCTGCCTTTCTGTTTTTAGAAAGTGGTACACCTTGCCTTTCCTGCTTAGAAAACAACTTGGAGCTTGTAATTCAGATTTGTGTTCTGGTTTTCCTATTCAACCTAAAATTTCAGAAATTAATGTCACATGGAAAAATCCATCTTACAGTAAAGTTACAGGCAGTGCATTAATCATGCAGTGAATAAAATGAGTTTCTTCCTAGGGTATTTGGGGTAGAAGAAAAAAGATCAAAATATAAAGTTTATGACAAGTGCCCTGTATAATTAAATATTCTCTTTAAGGATGAGGTTTCTATAATTGTGATATCTGGCAAAATGTTTGCCTTTGAAAATGTAGGCTTTTTACAAATTTTTTTAAATTTTATTTTAGAGAGAGAGAGAGCAAGCGGGGGAGAGAAAGAGCGAGCGGGGGAGGGGGGAGAGTGAGAGAAAATCCACGCTCAGTGTGGGGCTTGATGATGTCGGGCTCAATCCCAAGACCCTGGGATCATCACCTGAGCTGAAATCAAGAGTTGGACGTTCAACCGACTGAGCCACCCAGGCGCCCCCAAAACGTGGGCTTTTTGAATCACAGTTTACAACAAAAGAAAAAACAATTTTGACTAGGTAATATACTCCCAGGGTTCCAAAACAAAAACAAAAACAAAAACAAAAACAAAAACAAAAACAGACTTCTAGACATTATCCACTCCACTCCTACCCTTAAGTGCTCTTAATTAATTTCTTAGGTAAAATTCTGAAGTCTTCTGCCTTCCTGAGTTTTTTTAAGCATACATGAAGAACCATAAACATATATCTTATCTCTCTTTTTTATACAAAATGTAGTCTGCATATTGCTTTAAACACTGATTTTGTTGTTGTTAAGGGACAACATATCTTGGAGTTTTTCAGTATTAGTGTATTTGTGGGCTTTTTAAAAAAAATTGAGGTATAATGAGAAAATGGTTGCTAAAGTAAATACTTTGCTTTAAAAAAGTCAGCGTTAATTTTTAGCAACTTCTTAAAATTTTTTTTATAATTTATTTACTCAATTCGTGTAGCTTCCTAACTATATAATGGCAAGGTTTTGTGTGTATTAGATCAGTGGGTAGGGGCACCTGAGTGGCTCAGTCAGTTAAGCATCCGACTTTGGCTCAGATCATGATCTCATGGTCCATGAGTTCAAGCCCCACGTCGGGCTCTGTGCTGACAGCTCAGAGCCTGGAACTTGTGTCAGATTCTGTTTCTCCCTCTCTCTGACCCTCCTCCGTTCATGCTGTCTCTCCCTGTCTCAAAAACAAATAAACATTAAAAAAAAAAAGATCAGTGGGCATATTGTTCTAATTTATATACTATGCATGATTTTTATATACACCTACCTGATCATCTTATGAATTCTTATGAAAACAGTACACATTGTAGAAGTCATTCTATTAAAATAAGACTATTAGTTTCTCTTAGAATACCAGAAAATTCTGTTTCCAACAAAAAATCCCTATTATTTACTCATCAATGCTTAAATATTGACTAGCTTTTATTGGCTACAAAATGCCATTCCAAAATTTGTTAATCAACATTGATTAACTCCTTTTAAGGAGCTCAATTTTATTTCAAGATAAAATTCTAGTAATACTTAGATAATGACTTCTATAGGTTATTATCTCTTAAGTGCAAATGAAAAAGAGAGTGGGGTGGGGGAGGGAGGGAGGAAGAAAAAGTTGTAAGTATAATCAGCACACACTTCCCCCACCTTTGTATGCTTTCTACTCCCATATTACAGCCTCGATTTTCCAGCAGACGCTTATAACCACCACACTGAAACCAAGTTTTCATGTGTATAATTAAGTCCTGCCTTCTTTAAATGACTCTTGTTTTGTGGGACTTGACCTGGTCAATGGGGTTAGGCCTTCATTCCAGAAGTAAATCTATTTTCCAAAACCATCCAGCAGTCTGGCCAAGTCATGGAAGTCACCTTGCTCTTTTTGAGGAAAACAAAACAAAAGAAACCCCAAAACCTGACAAATAAGAACAACCCAATATAGGCTGCCCTCCTAAAGCAATTAGTGGGAGGAACTAGAGGACTTATGTTCAGGGGAGGAAATCCTGAACACCGTCATCTAATATTGAATATGAAAGTAAAGTGAAGACTTTGACAAAAAGTCTCTATCTACTCTTGAATTCAGTTTTCACAAAGATGTAATGAAAATTGTGAACAGAACATTTCATTTCATTGTGCTACATAAATAATCGGCATATGTAATTCATATCTATTTAAAATATGTTTTGTTCTTTGCTATGAGCTAATTGCAATCTCCTACTATAGACCAATATATTGTTCATGTGTTCCTTGTACATTTTTACTTATTACCACCTATTGTTGCTAAAACTAGAAGTAAACTAGCATTGCAGATCCCCAATTCCTATTCAACTTCCTACGTAGGAACTTTCTTTGATATCTTTCCTAGATGTCCTTAAAAATTAGCACATTATTGGAAAAGATTTTATAATTTTTACTTCTTTTAAACTTACGTTAAATGTTTTGTTCACTCAACACTCTTTTTGAGATATGTTTGAGGTTGTCGAGTATTTTGTTGCTTACTTTTATTATAGTATTGTATTGCATAGTACGCATCTCTTATATTTTACTTTTCCATTTCCCCAGCGATGCCTCCTAGGTACTTCTGACAACCACAAACATTGCCAGAATGAACTTCTTATAAAGTGCCCATGTGAAACCATGTGAGACTTTCGCTATCATTTTGAGAAGAGTACATTGGCTCCTCCTGTGTTTACCATGTATATTCCAGAATTGCAATGCACTAATGACTGCTACTTATGTTTCATTCCTCCATCTTTGTGATACCAACACTTGGTATAGCTGTCCTCGTTCCATCAGGCATATTGTCAGGGTTGGGGGATGGTCTTTCATGTGTCTGAATCCAGAAGAGACCCATCTGAACCTGAGGTTGAGACTATCAGCACCCAGAGATACTAGACTTGGACCATGGTGCCTATAATCTTATGAGATTTCTCAACAGAGTATAGTTTTCTGGTGCAAGAGAGGGTGAGCCAAATGACCTGAAGGGCAAACCATGGTTACCATTAATACTGCTCATGAAGTATTTCTGGCTCTCTGCCTTTTGGGTAAATGATAGTGTGGGACAATGTGATAGAGGTGACATCTGTCAATTCTAATCCAAACATTGAAATTTTGATGTAAGACCTCCTCTGAAACATTCTTCTTATCTATCACACTGACCAGCAATATTACAGATGATATTTTTCTGTCAGTCTGTGCTCAGACATGAAGACAATGCCTAGAAAACTCTCTGCAAGATCCATGATGGACATGTGATGTAAGAATAAATCTGTGTTGGTTTAAGAAACTCATATTTGGAGAACGTTTGTTAGCAGAGGATGATCTAGTCGATAACTGACAGAGGCATATATACTGAAAGAGTAGGAGCCTTGGATCATTGGGTATCCACACATAATTTTGCTAAATACTTCCAAGTGTCCTTCATAAATCCTTGCTAACACTTGGTATTATCACTTCTCTAAAAAGTTTGCCCTTCTTTAATGTGTAGGGCATAATGATTTTCTGCATTTTCTATTAGCTGATTCCTAAATACTTAAAAGCTTTGCATTGTCATTGTGAATGTACCTTTGCTATTATTATACTATCATGTATGTTGTTGCTATTATAGAAGTTATGAATTTTTTTTTAATTTTTTTTTCAACGTTTATTTATTTTTGGGACAGAGAGAGACAGAGCATGAACGGGGGAGGGGCAGAGAGAGAGGGAGACACAGAATTGGAACCAGGCTCCAGGCTCTGAGCCATCAGCCCAGAGCCTGATGCAGGGAAGTTATGAATTTTTATAAGTTGGTCTGGTACTGGTCATAATTTCTGGATATGCTTATTAATTATTTACGGTAAGGTATTTCTGTGTATGTGAATATACAATAATAATGACAGTATTATCCCTCCCTTCCAATCCATAAACCTGCCATTCTCTTGTCTTGTAATATTAATGAGAAATTCTAGTATCATACTAAGTGCTAACATAGTTGTTCAATTCCTCAATATAATGAGAATGACTCTAAAGTTTCATTTAATGCAATGTTTTGTAGAAGTTAAGGCAGTTGCCTTATATTCAAATCCTCCTAATGTTTTTTAACATAAATAGGAATTGAAGCTTACCAACTGTTCTTTGTCCTTCATTTAGTCTATTAACGTGATAGATTATGTCGAAGCTTTAAAAAATAGTGTTAAAAATATTTTTGTTTACGGGAAAACCTATACTTGGATATAATGCATTGTTTTAACCTATTATTGGATTCAGCCATTAGATGTTTTATTTAGGATTTCCATACTCATATTCACAAATAAAAATATTTTAAATCTTAAAAAAGTCTTTTTATGGTGTAATCAGAATCAAATTAGATGCATAAAAGGTGCTAATGAACTTCCTTTTAACTTTCTATTTTTATTAATATCATGAACATGCTATTATTAACATTATTATGTTAACATCTTTATTATCTTTATTATTAGATTATCTTTCCATTAAGTGTTTGGTACTATTCAACTATAAAACTATTTAGAGGGCTTGGGAGGCTTTTTAGATAGATCTTTGATTTAAATTTCAATTTCTTTAAAGGATATAATTCTACTCAGTTTTCCTATTTTTTTGGTGCCAATACTGGCATTTTATATTTCCTAAGATTTTGTCTTTGCCATCTAGATGATTGAACTTATAAGTTTATATTGCTTTTATATTCTTTGAGCATTTTAATCTCCACTATTTAAAGTAATACACATGACCATTATAAAGTTTGTAGCTTTGATCATTATTGCCATATGTTTATATATTTTATATATATATATTTTTTAATTTTTTTTTCAACGTTTATTTATTTCTTGGGGGGGGGACAGAGAGAGACAGAGCATGAACGGGGGAGGGGCAGAGAGAGAGGGAGACAGAGAATCGGAAACAGGCTCCAGGCTCTGAGCCATCAGCCCAGAGCCCGACGCGGGGCTCGAACTCCCGGACCGCGAGATGGTGACCTGGCTGAAGTCGGATGCTTAACCGACTGCGCCACCCAGGCGCCCCAATATATTTTATATTTTTTAAAGACTTTTGTAATCTTGTGTGTTCTCCTTATTTCATATTTTTGCTCTCTTTCTTTCTTTTTTTTTTTTTTTTACCATTTCCTGCTTTCTTCTTCTGTGACTCTATTCTGTTACTTCCTCCCAACCCCAGCTTCTTGATTTGAATGCATAAGAGGTTTAATGTGTTTATTTTGAATTTTCTGTTTTCTCATATAATTTTATAAAATTAAAAATTTTACTTTGAGTATCAATTTAGTGTGTTTCACAGATGGGGTATAGTGTTTTCTTGGCCATTGTTTAATGAGTATTTTGAAATTTATAATTTCCTTTTTATAGCTTCTTCTTTAAGTAAAAGTTAAATTTCTTGGAAGTACTTTATTTCTACACGGAACCTTAAAAACAACATTTTTACTTATTTAACAAATACTTTTTGAGTATTTATTATGTTGTAATACTGGAATACTTGCTGCACAAAGCAAACAAATAAACCCCAGTCTTTGTGACACATCCACATGGGGAAGACAGAGAAGGAAAATAAATATCACAATTAAGTAAATAAGTGTGTTATGAGGTGAGGAGTACTATGGAGAAATATAGAGTTCAGGAAGAGAGATTGAAAATCAAAGATGGGGAACTTGCCGTTTTAGGGAAAGTAGTAAAAGTTTAGCTTCATTGAGGAAATAAGATCTGAGTGGATTCAGTTTCAAGGGGTGAAACAGAAAGGAGGCTAGTGGGATGGGAGGGCAGTGAGGAATAGAGAGAGCCTCTTTTACTCTGATGGTAGTTGAAATCAACTGACAAGATGAAATAAGGGAAGTACTGAGGGGGGCATGGCTTTAGGAAAACTATGAAGGTTCAAGATAGTTACTGCGGGCAATGGAAGAAGGAGCTAATTCCTGTTGTATGTCAACACAAGGTCAAGGACTCACCTTGTGTCGGAGTCCATGGACTTCTACAAAATCACTCCACATATGTGCTGTTTTCTCCAAACATTCAGTAGCTCAAAAAGCCTACAATTGGATGGATCTAAAATTGGAAATTTTCCAGATGTCTGAGGCTAAGGGATGAAGCAGCAATGGTGTTAAGAGTTGGCAAGAGATTGAGTGAGGTGTTCTAATTTAGTTTCACAGAGACAAGGAGTCTTGTGTAGGGAAGCAGGGACTTAGATAATGAAGAGTACCCCCCACCCTCTGCCAAGAAATCAAAATATGATGCAAATACATGCATGTAGGCACACACATGGCTTTTTCCTGCTAGAGTAGGCCTTTTTGCCTATACTTGTGATGGAGGAGGACTGTAGAGCAAGGGTGACATAGCAAATACGTTGCTTAAAAGGAATAAAGTCTCTCTTCTCCAGGGAAGAGAGGCTGACCATTTTCTTATTAATGAATGGTATTCCTGATCTTCAAGGGAGGGCAAACAGTTCTTTTTGGTTGTTGTTAAGAATAGGATCTAATATAGCTTTTCTAATGAATCATCCAATCTCATTTTAGAGCAGAATCAGAAGGAGCCCTTAACTCTTCATAACCTAAGTAAGTAGAGAGAGAGAAATCAGAAAAGTTACAGGTTAAGGTGAGGAAAAGAAGAAACGATACTGGATCTTAGATGAAGGACTACTGAGCCTCTTTCCTGAGAGTAGCGTTGTTGGTGGAGGGAGAGACTAAACCCCAGGAACTGTGTTGGATCAGAAGACTGACCTCAGGTGTGCTGACAGGTCTCAGGTGTTTATCATGTAAGCGGGAATATTGGCCTATCTCTGATTTGCCTGCCTGCTTAAATGTCCAGTCATCATAGGAGTGTTTCAACATCTTGTTTTCACTTTGAGATTTCACATGCCACGTTGTAACCACAATAGAGCACCGACCTGAAATCTTTCAGGACACTAATTCTCTCTACAAGATGATTAGATACTATTAATTTCCACTCCTGTATAGTATGTTGATTGAAAAGATCACATAAAAATCATTTAAGGATTGTATTCAGATTTTAGAACAGCAGAATAAAACATCTTAAAGTTTAAAATGATAAAGCAACTAACTCGGGGGAATATTAATTATTAACTTTTCTATCTAATGCGAAGAAATGTACCTCTCTTCAAATGTGCATGCAGGATTCTTTTGCTATATCGTACTAAAATGTACTAAGTATTAGACTGTGGGAAATGTATGTACAGTCTTAATTTAAAGGCATTAGACACAACTGTCTCAGAAAAAAAATTAATATACACATTTTCTTATATAATTTACTAGTAATTGAACTACAGATAAGTTAGTTATTTATAGCTGTTACAGGTATTAATTCCACTTCTAATTCAATGGATATTATATTTAAGTTCAACAAACAGACTCATAACTTGAGGAGTATTCTTAGAGCTTATGATACAAATCAGGCATACACTCCAACCCTTTGGTGAATTCATTAGTCCATATTCACAATTTATTAATGTTATGATATTCAAAGTAGCGTATTAGAGGTATGGTTTTTCACCCTTGCAAGGAGAATATAATAGTTCTTTAATGAAGTCTGTATTTCTTTCACAAAGTCTATTTGTGTGTGTGTCTCTAGAATCATCCAAGACAACTTACATCTTATTCTCTTAGGTGTTCAAAAGGACCTCTTAATGAGTTGTGCTCCTTTGGTAAATGATCCATGATTTCTAGTTTATCTGTTTAATTGGAACTTTCTACATTGTGATGGCTCATGCATGCAAATGATTCAATCTAGAATTAGATGACAAAAGATCACTATTTATTTAAGCCAGGTTTTATTTTCATTTCATTTATTTTCCTTAAAGTTTTGATAGGGCACTATTTTATGTTTTAGGGCTTATTTATGACACTGTTTGTTTAATTAGCAGAAGACGGTTTCTCACATAGTTCATTTCACTGTTAGTCACCTATATTTAGGAATGATTTGTATATAAACAAATGTTCTGAAATACAGTGGTGATGATGATTCAGAGTCTCATGCCAGTTATTGATGACAGTTACTAGCGTTATAATTTCAAGTATTTTTATTTTATACTGTTACTGAAGAATATTGCAGAATGCACCCAATTTGTTTTGTCAAATTAGCAACAAATGTAATCTTTGATCAGATATAATGTAAACAAAGACATCAAATGAACTCTAAAAGAAACCCAAATTCCTATTATTAAGATACAGCTGTCATCAAATGATTTTTGAATTTCTTTCCCTAGCCATGCTATAATTGGGATGAAAACTAATTGATATAATTTTAACGTGCCCCAATTCTACAACACTAATTTCCCATTAAATGTACTAACCACTCAGAAATCTAGGCAATTAATTCTGCCTACTTTAAGATGGAGTTTCAGACTTTTTATTCTTGCAAAGTCTGATGTAGTATTTAGAATATAATGTGTGTTAAAAATGTAATCGTAAAAGCATTTGTGAATTCCTCAGCTTTTAACTGGCAAAATATTTAAAGTAATACAAGATTGCATATCCGGCCTCTGTGTCCAAAATCACTTTTAGAGTTTAATTTATAAATGGGATGCTCAGCCTGCTCCTGGATGTTGATTTAAGTGAAGATCTTTCTACCCTCTAAGGGACATGTAAAAAAATACCTTTGATGTGCTAGTCTCAAGCACAAAATACTATTGTACAGAGTCAGCGTACTGATTACTTTCTTATTTGATGCTTATCACATGTGCTTTGAGAAAATGTCTTATTAAAATGTTCCGCTTACTTACAATCTTGTGAAAAGCTCAGTCGGTTGGGCACTGACTTGTGTTCAGGTCATGATCTCACAGCTTGTTGGTTCGAGACCCACATTGAACTCTGTGCTGACAGCTCAGAGCCTGGGACCTGCTTCAGATTCTGTGTCTCCCTTTCCCTCCCCTGCTTGTGCTCTCTCTCTCTCAACAATAAATAAACATTTAAAAAAGAAAAAAAAAGAATCCATCCCATGCCTCTCTCCTAGCTTCTGGCAGTTGCCAATATTGCTTGACTGGTGGCTGTGTCACTCCAGTTCCTAGATCTATGTTCTTATCACCAGCTCTTTATTTCTGTGTATCCCTTTGTGTCTTTTATAAGGACCCTTTCATTGGCTTTAGGGTGCACCCAAATCCAGTATGATCTCATCTTGATCCTTAATTTAAGAATATCAGCAAAGACCCTATTTCCAAATCATATCACATTCTGAGGTTCTGAGTAGACATGAATTTGCAGGGGGGCGGGGGAGAGACCCTCTTCAAACTACTACAGGTATGGAAAAATACTAACACTAGTAAACGTGAATAGAAAATCACAACACCCGTTTCTAGGTATTAAGACTACCTAAAAATTTGGAATCATTACTATGGAACAGGCATTACTTCAGGTATTAAAACTTTTTTAATACTCAGGAAAACTCTATGAAGAAAATGCTGATGATACCATCCCCAATTTACAGATGAAGAACCTGAAGCAAAGAGAGGTTGAGTATCCCCAATTTACAGATGAAGAACCTGAAGCAAAGAGAGGTTGATAAATGACAGGGCTATGGTTACGTCCAAATATTCTAAGACAGAGATTACACTCTTAATCACCATATATTACCAAGCCTCCTTGGTTAAAATGAGAGGGAAAAAATGGGGAAAAAAAAGCAAATAAACCAACAATTTTGAAGGACTAATATGCCCAGGTGCATGTGTTAGGTGGTTTAACCTTAATAAACCTTACTCTGCTAAGTTTTATCGTTATCCTCCATTTTCTTGGTAAAAGAATGACAGTTAAGAGACAGGAAATTGTCCAAGCTTCTGTAGCTGCTTTCAAAGCTCACTATTTTTCTTGTATGTTGCCTTTCATGTTCTAGGGGTAATGGATTTCAACAACCTTCTTAGTATGTATAGTATAGTATAGTAAATAGTATATATATTCCTACATGAATTCATTTCCAAATCCTGAAAGTAATGTGTTGTGCAATTATGAAAGTAATAGACTTCATTTCTTCTCAATTCATAAATGTTTAACTATATTTCTCAAATGTGTTTATCATGAAATATTTTACAGAAAATATTATGGTTGTAATAGCAATACTCATAAGTGAGAAACAATAGCTAATATTTTATAAATAGTGAATAAATAGAAAATTAATAGAATAAATGGGTTTGGAAAAAATATATAAATAAAATTTGAATACATTACTGTATATACCATATATAGACACCCACATATGTATGTTTATATATGTATAATATTCCTAAGGCATTAACATATATATGCCTAAATTATAAATTTTTAAAGTAATTTAAAATGATTTAATTTTGCAGCAGTATAAAAGCGAATACACTTTTGGGCCAATTTTTAGTTACATTTCCAAAAACTTAAAATAGGAATAAGTGCTCACTGATATTTCCAGATTGAGTATTTTAGAAACCAAATGGAAATCGTGAAAAGTAATTTTCTGACCTTTATAATGACATTTTTTTTCAGGCAACACTAGCAAATAAATATTCAGCAATATTTTTCTTTTAAATTGTCTTATAAACAAAATTTTATAAATAAAAGCCCTATTTTTTAGATCACTCTGACAGTTTTTTGTCCTCCATATATTTATATCCAATTGGCATTTTTACCATATAGCATATTATCTTATCTTTGCATTCTTGGCATTGAAATGCTTGCATACATTTTGTGGAGAACAGTATGTTAATAGAAGCCATCAATTAATTTGAAAAAAAAAAATAGCCATTAATTTTGGTTGGTAAATTCCTAAAGAATCATGCCAATCACTATAAAAAAGAATAAATGAAAATAATTCTATGGGAGTTGAAAGAAATCAAAGTCAAATTGCATATTTATAGTATCTACATTAATTTCAACATTTGTTAAAGACAGCAAGTTATGTCATATTCACCCAAACAAAAAATATACTTTATCATATATTTGCTTTGGGAGTCCAGCGAAATGCTAACGGTACATTCAATATCATGGTCACTTACAGAAATAATAAAACCACTTACTGGCTTCAGGAGAAATTTCTACATACACAAGAGGTTGTTCACTAAGAAGAGTTAATATAATTATAAGTCTTCCTTGTCATGTGTCACTTAAACCTGTCATTCACCATCTCTGAAGTATTGCATTAGCAACCTTTCCCAATAGGGTCTATCAGCAAATATGTAGTGGGGAATAGACATGGAAAATTTTCTCAGTTACATCAAATGATCATTTATGAGTTAATTCAGTAAATATTTACCAAGCACTGACTCGTGATAGCTATTTTTGCTGCGCAATAGAGACTCATTGTTTAGGGGGTTAAAAAACACAGGCTATGCTTCTCAGTGGGCACATGCTCACACAAGGTTGAAAACATGTGGGAGTGATACTCAAAACTTTTGTGTTGAATAAGGAGAGCACAAACAAAAAGTCAGATTAATAATTCATGAATATGCCAACGATACTACTTTGGCATTTGACTAGACACATTCCAGCCACGCAGGGTTGTTTTGTGGGAAACGTTTTTATTTTTCCCCCCTTAGAGAAAGGCAGAATGAGTATGTGCACATCAAGGCACAGGTACTGAATACAGCGTTTTCCTTTCCTTAGTGAACACGATTAGTGATGATTATAGAAGGAACAGATGTCCTTCCAATGAATATTTAAATATAGATGTGCATCCTTATACCAGGCTTTAATCCAAATGTATTTATGATAACCTAAAAAGGAAAATCAGAGGTGGGATGAGTAAGTATATGACACTTTCAATACCTATTCAAGAGGGGAAAGGGGACAAGTAAAGTGTTCAACTCTAAAAGGCAAGTAAATGTTGCTTTTGGTTGCCAAATTTGTGATATATTAATATTGATACTGTTTTTGTTCATGTATTTTTCAGGAAGGATTATATGTTTTTAATTAATTATGGATGTTAAAATAAATCAATAATTTAGGGGACATTGTTTGCTTTCCATTATTTCATCTCCATGGCCTTGTTCACTCTTCTGCTGTCTGCAAACATACAATTTACAAACACACACACAGAAACACGCAAACATGCACATGCACGCACATAGAGCTTTGTGGGTTTTTTTAAGTTTATTTATTTTGAGAGAGAGGCAAACATGCAAGGGAGGTGCAGAAAGAGAGGGAGAGAGAGAATCCTAAGCATGCTCTGTGATGTCAGTGAGGAGCCTGACATAGGGCTCCATTCCACAAACCATAAAACCATGACCTGAGCCAAAATCAAGAGTTGGACGCTTAACCAACTGAGCAAGCCACACATAGAGTTTTGAATACTCTCCATGACATCCCCCCTTATTTCAAATTCATATCAGTACTTTAAAGACAGGTCAAATCCTTAATCCATCCTGCTATCTTCCCCATTATCATCTCATGCCTGAATTTCCATAACAATTATTTTCTGTATAAACTATTTAGTTTAAAGGTGGGGTTATATGTACTGTGCAGTGATGACCATGGTGGACCCTTCAGATTTAGACTGCTTGGGCTCAAAGCTTAGTCTTATTTTGCAACCTTGAGCAAATGAATTAAATCGTGGTATCTTGGAAGAACTAGATGAGGTAAGTATACAGACCAATGCCTAGAACATTCAGACATTTTCTATTTTTATCTAATGATTTCATACAATGATTTTAAAAAATCAATAGTGCTAAAAGATATAAAACAACACCAGAACAAAACTAGTTCTCCCTCGCCCTCTTTCCAACTCACCCACCTCATTCCTCTCCCCAGATGCAATCACTTGACCATATATATAATATTGTGATCAATGGCACAGATTTGGGAGATCTGGCCAATACTACAATGAAGTATTTGCCCACAGAACAATTCAGGGATCACACATTAATGGCAAACTTAGTCACAAAATACAGGCACTATACAAGGATAAGTAATATATTGTAATTAAGTGAAATACGTAATACATATATGAAAAATACAATCAAGGTAATCAATAGACAAGGTTAAAAGTATTTATTCTACCATAGTACTTTAAGATTGTTTCTTTCTCTTTCATTCTCTTAAAAAATGTTTTAATTTTTAAATCTGATTAGAATTTTTATTGTGTGAATGTTGAATTCTAGATATTTGAAATTTCTGGGTTTTCTTTTCTCCCTACCTCATGTGCTATGACAACAAAGGAATAAAAGGATATTCCAAGACTGACTCAGGTTGGGTTCTCTTTATGGCAGACTCTGAAATGAAGTTTAGTCGCTTGAAAGCTTATCAGGGAATTTCTTTGTGATCAATTATGTTGGAAGGAAGAAGGGTGAGGGAAGGAGTTGAACTGAAGGGAGGGAGATGTACATCTATCCATGTGCCATGGCTCATCCCACAAAGAGCTCTGGAGCTAACACATAAGAGTTGTTTCAAGTTGCGTCAAGACTGCGAGTTTATTATATCCCTACATCTAGGCTGAATGGTGTATCTCCAGATCAATCAGTCATTGGATATAGGCAGCTAGCTATGCAGAGTATAACCATGGGCAAATTGGTCTACTGCAGCTGAGGCAATCCTGAAGGTGCTGTCAGCTGAATGTAGTCCACTGATAGCACTCCCTGAAGCTTTGACAAGAAGTTTTTCTTTGAAAAGGGATATAAGTGGGCCATCTCTTTGCCATCATAGTGGCTTCTGTAATCTTTGAAATAACTGTGTTGGTTCAAGAACAATTTACAGACAATGAAAAATACCTTGACAAGTTATAATGAATAACAAGAAATGCTGAGTGACAGGTGATAAATTAATAAAATTTATTTCATTGAAATGGGCTTATTTTTGAAGGCCATTGTTTGATTAGGAAAAAGTATTTGAAAATTAGCATATCTGGTCTACCTAACAATTAGAAAAAAATACACTATAGAAGCCTAGTTACTTGACATTTTAAATAAGTTTAGGAAATTTGTAGGGTAAAAAATGATACTGTGTGTTTGTCTTCACTTTCAGGAAAGAATTTTAATTCTAGTTTTTGTAAATAATTACTCAATATTGATGGTTCAATGATTCTTCCACAGGCTACCAAAGGCTATTGTGGAGTTCTGACTCTTCTGTTTTCCAAGGGATATCAGAAGATTTATGGCTTCAACTCACTGAATCAACTGCATTTTTTGGTTCAGTGAATTGGAGACTATCCATCCTATGGTTTTAGAGCTAGCAATTTAGAACTAAGGAGTATGAAATAAAGTTTGCAGGATGGTGGCCCACAAGTGAAACCTGGCCTGCTGACAAGGATTGTCTGTCCTACTTTGTATTCATATATATTATGAATTAGTTGCTATAGACTGAATTAGTTGCTATTCTCTGCCCCATTTTGGGGAATTAGACTTCCCATCCTCCTGGCCATTAGTTTTGGCCATTTGACTGTTTTGGCATGTGGAAGTTTATTGACTAATTTTAGCTTTAAGAACTACGGAATGACTAAGCACCTTCCTTCCACCCTCCACACCAACTCAGCCATTCTGGCATGAATATGATCTGTAGCGGACATGAGGCACAGCTGGGGCCAACCTGGGGTTCCATTTAGAATGGACAGGAAGTAAATTTTGTTGCCGTAAGCCATTGGGATCCTAAAATTGTTCATTACTACAGTATAATCTTGCCTACATTTAAAGATTTGTCAATCAGTATATTTATATCATAAAAACCTGTTTTGAAAATTTAATCAGAAAATCAACAGTTTCAGTACTGAATCGTGGCAGCTTCTTTAGGTAAATAGCGCATGACCCAGTTTATCAAGGTGCCCACATGATTTTTGTCTAGAGATCTGTCCCCTGTAGAAATTATGTTTACAACTCCACCCTGAGACCTTCCCTGTCAACCCAAGCATCTTATGGACCATGTGAATTGAAGCTGTTTGTGAATATTGTCAGAGTAACAAGGGAGCCATTAGATTGAGGAGTTTCATGCCTTGGTGAGCCATGTAAGTGAACTGAAATCTGAGCTAGAGTCAATTCCTGCAAATACCTCAAGGTGAAGAAGAACAGCCAATTACAAATAGCCAACCAGACTTTCCCAAACAATGCAAGTGTTTAAGCAATAGCCAATCAAATAATTTCCTTGCTTTGCTTCCATGTCGTCCCTAGGCATAAACACCTTGCCTTTAGCTCCTGTTCATAGTGTTCCTAACAACCTCCTATTTGACACTGCTGAATTAAAATCAATGTGTGCTCAAATAAACTCTTAAAAGTTGTAATATGCCTCAATTTATCCTTTGAAAATATATACAAACACATGCATACACACACATTCACACTCATCATGTTACTAGAAACTTTTGAAGTATTTTCATTAATGTCAGAAATAAAATAATATGCCCACTACCAGTAATATGTAACATACTATTAGAAATATGAGGCAATTCACAAATTCACAAAGGGGAGCAAAGTTAGGAATATTGGAAAGGATGAGAAAAGATTGTTAAGCTTTACAAAAATGCAACTCTACCAATTAATACCAAAAGATTTAAATAATTATCAAAACTAATATGAGATGACTATTATTACGTCTTATAAGAAGATATTCCATAAGTCACAGTTTCTAGTATATTCACAAGACACAGTAATACAATATAATGGAAAAAATAACCTTACAATAGGAAAAACTATACAGTTGCTTGGGGAAAAAAACACTAAAAGAAAATGTTCAGGACCTTTTTGTTAAATGCTGGAAAATATCACTGAGGATATTTCAATAACAGATGAGATATGCTATATTTTTTAATGGTGAAGTTTAGCACTGTAAAAGTAGAAATCATCATTGATTAAGTTATATATTAGCATAACTGTAATCAAAAATCCAAATATTAGGGAGCATGGTAAGATGATTCTAATATTCTACCAGGCAATAAAAATGCAAGAGCAGCAAGGAAAATTGTGCAGGGATATAAAATGACATTACAATGTGTCAAAAAATAAAATAATCAAAATTAGTGTGGTAACATCTTTAAAGACAGAGAAAGCAATGAAACATCAACAAAAAGAGACTCCTAAAAATGAGAATTTAGTATATATTGCAGATGAGAATTTTTTTTTTAAATGGGTGAAATTTGGGGCATGTGGGTGGCTCAGTGGGTTAAGCATCCTACTTTGGCTCAGGTCATGATCCCACGGTTCATGGGTTCGAGCCCCGCATCAGTCTCTGTGCTGACAGCTCAGAGCCTGGAGTCTGCTTCAGATTCTGTGTGTCCCTTCTCTCTCTGCCCCTCCTACACTTGCACTCTGTCTCTCTCTCTTTCAAAAATAAATAGACATTAAAAAAAATTTTTAAGGGGTGAAATGACTATATATAGTATGATTTTATAAGCATGTTGTTACCTGAGGAAGAAACTGCAAAGGTTTTACTCAATTGCATAAAAATGTGAAAAATGTAAAATCATCAAAACTCTATGACAAAAATGTCATACACACAATTAAAAGTAAAGAGAATTAAAAAAAAAGTAAAGAGCATTATTATAAATCAATGAAAAAATGTATACTCCAAAGAAAAAAGGGACAGAAAACATGAATTTTTGTAGCAGTCAAGAATCTTTCAGTATTGATAAAAAAAAAAAAAAAAAGGACAAACCAGCTTGACTATAAAAGGATATATCTGGGGTGCCTGGGTGGCTCAGCCCCTTAAGCGTCCAACTTCAGCTGGGGTCATGATCTCTCAGTTTGTGAGTTCGAGCCCTGTGTCAGGTTCTATGCCCACAATTCAGAGCCTGAAGCTGCTTCGGATTCTGTGTCTCCCCTCTCTCTCTGCCCCTCCCCTTCTCACACTTTATCTCTCTCTCTCTCAAAAATACATAAACATTAATTAAAAAAAGGATGTATTCATTCACTGAGCTGGAAAACCGAGGCACACAGGCACCCCGTTTTAATTTTCATTCTGAGTATTTCACATTTTGATCACTGATATTTAAAGTTCATTTTGAAGAATGAGTATTTACCCCCAATTATATTTAGATTTTTTTTCCAAAAACATGTTCTAAAAGAACCTTGATTTTCTTAGACTCAAAAATGTTCATGTCATTAGTTGATTACTCTCAATATACTTTGAGAAAGTCCACATCATCAATATTTAAAAGATATATACTAAAATAAGTGTATTGTTAGTGGGTTTCTACATTCTGAAAAGGAGAGCATCTGGGTAATAAAACATGTTCTAGTTTATAAATTTATGAGGTGATATCAAAAATATAATTCATGTTCTGGATTTGGCCCATGAAATAGTTTAACCACATATATTTTAATGAAACACATTTATTATGTAATGTAGTCCATATATATTATTTGGTTACCTGCATAGGAAGCCCAAATCACCAAATAGTTTTTCAGTATATGAAAAGGTAAATATAAATTACATTAAAAGCTGTTGTGGAAATAATAAAACTCATAAGCTCATCAAATTATATAAATACTACTGTTACAGCTCATTTTGCGTTAAAAAAAATTGACAATTAAATACAAATGACAGTGTAACCACAAGGTAATCAATTAAATGAGACAAATAAAAAACTGAAAAACTGGGGCATCTGGGTGGGTCAGTCAGTTAGGTGTCATTCTTGGTTTCAGCTCAGTTCATGACCTCATGGTTCCTGGGATCAAGCCCCCCATCAGGCTCTAGATGGACAGTACAAGGCCTGCTTGGGGTTCTCTCCTTCTCTCTCTGCCCCTACCCTGTTCATGCTCTCTCTGTCTCTCAAAATAAATATACATTTAAAAAATAAAGTAAAATAAATTACAAATCTGAGATCCACAATTTTCTTTAAGTTGTCTGTCAAATATTTCCTTCTATTCATCTTTCTATGAAAATGAATGACTAAGAATCCTGTGACATAAATTTTTCCTGAACCAGAAAAAAATTTCCTTTCATTTCTAGGAGTTTGAGGCATTTTCACATCAATTTTAGGCTAAAGTGAAATAAACCACTAAAAAAAAATCAATTTCTCTAGCCTTTGTTTTGGAGATCAGGTTATCATTAACCTGGAACAAAAAGTAGTTTTGAGATTTTTTTTCTCTTCTGCACAATTACTGAAATGACAGTCTTTAGACTGAGGTGTGATTGTAGGGCATACTATTACTTTTTGAACAGCCAGGAGGAAATAGTTAGGTTGAGTTATTTTTCTAGACATGACTTCTAAGTAGCAGTCTGGTTGATCTGGTTAATGACCCAGACATTACCGTGAATGTTTCCAAACACTACCACCCATGCAGAGCAAATATGCTGCTCCAAATATTGCTCTCCATGTTTGAAAGCCCACATTCCATTCATTGTTCATTATACCCTTACACAGTGATGTCATTATTTCATTGCCAACTGAAACCATTTCCTTATTAGCCAAATAGTTTCTTTCTCAACAAACAAGCAACAACAACAAAAGAATGGAAGAAACGATTAAAACTAGCATATAATCTAGTTTTGAATGAGACACTGGGGTGATATCTAACTGCAGACTTTCAATTCAAGTCTACAAAATAGTTTGAGAAATACAAAATATTTTTGCTTTATGCAAAAATTTATAGTCACTAATGAAGGTACAATAAGTCATCTAGTATTTGTAGCATTTGTCGAACGCTTATAATTCCCTGGTATTTTGTTAAGCATTTTATTAAAAAGTGTGTCAATACATAAGTATAACACACACAACATAATCTCTGAATTTAGGTACTAACGTGAAATTGGCTTCCCAGCCAACTGAATCTTAGCAAAGTTAATAAATCTCCCAAATTCAAAGTTAGTACATGTTTGGGTTATGATTTATACTTGGGTCTGCCTGTCTCCAGAGCCACCATTTTTACCCACTATATTATACTTCTCTTTGATAATAACAATATTCTGTGTTCCTCATATATCCAGTGCTATGGAAGAATAGGGGAATCCTTAATATTTTCTGAAGCAAGGTCAAATTATATATTTAAAAAAGAAAATACTCTTCGTTGTATCATTCATACACCAATTGTTTCATAACAGCAGTGACATTGAAATAGAATCTTAGAAATTGAATGTATGGGAAACAAGTCAGAGCATTTCAAATAAACGTGTATCATGCAGAAAGATGCAGGACTGTTTGGTGAAGAGCAGTCACTGAAGGTAGAAAATTAATTGTGTTTTGCAGTGAGCCATTGCTGCTCACGGTTTTTGCTTGCTTTGACTTTAAGAACTTCAGCAATTAATGGGGTAGAAGTATTCACCAAATTTCTTCAATGCAATTAGACAACGATAGAATAAGTGTGCCTAAACGACAAACACGTTTATTGAGGAAAGAGACATCATGAACTCTTCCTGTTAGAACAAGGTGGAAATTTGTAGATGTGAACACACTGGAATTTTTCCACTCAGGAAAGAGGGAAAAGGTCATTCCAAGTAGTGGAAACATGAGCAAAGGTTTAATGGTTTGGAGTAACATTTTGAATTGTGAGAATACTTGAAATGTTTGTTGTGTGTTTAGACTATCCTGGGAAGCACAGGATGATGAGAGATAAGGGTTGTCAGGTAGAGAGAATTTTAAGCTAAGGATCCTGGAAATAACATCAAATTTTTGTCTTGGGAAGTGTGGCAATGTGGAATTGTGAAGTAGAAGAGTTGTGGGGCAGAGATACAAATTAACGGATGGTTAATACAGCCTACAGATTTGAGACAGTGAATCCTAGCATTAAGGAAGTGGGATTGGAAATAAGAGATGCAAAGCTGAGCTGGGAAACATGGACAGGAGTGGGTCATAGGGAGCGGTAGGCACAATCTAGGATGAGGCAAAGGACCAGGTACACAGGAACAGAGTAATCATCTAAGGTCCACTTGAGAGGACATGCCCGTAGCTGGCACTAGGGAGTCTAATCAGGGCTGTGGTAGCACGAGTGAGCACTCTGTCTCCCTCATGCCAGAGCCCCCACCATTGCTCTTCCCTCAGGTGTTGAGAGAGCGCGTCCCATCACCTGTACCCAGCATGTTACCTGGAGACTATTCAGCATACATGACTCCAGTTACATTTCCCAGTATTTTGCTCAGTCCTCCTAAACTCACCCTCATTTAGACAATCCTTCTCTAATTTCCTGACAGTCATAAGCCCCAGAGAATCAGAAAGCGGATCGTGGAACCCCAAGCATATGAAAAGAAAAGCCTATCTTCAACCTCCCCACTCAAGTATTTCTGAATAAGTCAGTTTGTTATTTCTTCAGAGCCAAGGAGATATAAAAGCATTCACTCTTGTATTGAACTCAAAGAGAAATGGATTGGTAAAAAGGGAGGAAGGTGTAATAACTCTTCCTACCTTGTATAGTTTTAATAAAAATTAAATGATATATATGAAAACAGAGATACTTTAAGTTCCAGACTGGTAGTTGGTTTATGAATTATGCTGCATTATAGCATGACTTTCTGGGAGCCTTTAGCATAGTGCCTTATGTTGTAGATTCACAGTCTGTATTTGTTGACTAAGGAAACCCTTACAAGCTTTTAGTGGCAAAATATCCTAGAAGGTAAATAAATTAGGAGAAATGTGAAGGAAAATTTTGACTTCAGCTGTCACTATGAATACTAAGTCATATTATAAAATGTTCAAGGCAAGTCTCTTTGACATTGCCAAGGAAATAAATACAGCATTAGCATAAAATAATTTCTTGTTTATGTAGAATGACACCTCATTATAAAATCCAGTTCTAAGTTAGAAAGTGACCTTGTTTTGAGTTTCTAAGAGGCATCACTTGCTGGCAAAGCAGGAATTTATAAATGAGTTTATCTCCTTTAAATGCATTAATGACAAGGAGACAGAAATTAATTTTTATAGTTTAATCCAAAACATTTAAAAAATTAATCAGAAGTCAGTTTTCAATTTTCAGCAATTGTAAGACAGAAATTGACACGGGCTTATAACTTCAAGCCCAGTGTCTTCTATAAAATTAGGGATGTGGTTTTATTTTGAATGCAGATTGGACCACCAAGAGTTTTACACTAACAATTAGTCTACATTAAAAACACATTTTAGTTGCACCTGGGAGGAGAAGATGATATAACTATTTTTCTCTCTCATAGTGAGGACCTCTCAGACTGTAATAAACATATCTAAAAAAACTACCATGAATGAAGTATAAGAACATAATAAAATATCGTACAGAAGCCTTATGCTAAATACGTTTTCAGGTGTAAAAGGCAACAATAATGAATAAAGAGGTAATAAAAATATAAGATAGGAAAATATATGATAAAAGGAATTTCTAAGTACGTCCTTCAACCAAAATCTATTTGTGTCAATTAACTGGCTACATAGATTGGCCTATATGAGTGACATTTCTATTGGTACTTTTTTACTTGGTATATTTATTATGTAAGATGGGGTCAATATGTGCTATAAACTATGCCAGAAAATGGCAATATAAAGATAAATTAGACTTTTTCAAAGGGAGTACCTATAAAGATAGGCATAAGGAAATATTTATAACAAAATAACAGAAATATGTAATATCTGCTATGAGAGAATGGAAAAAAAACTAAGCAAGCACATCTCCTTGTCACCTTACTCCCACCCCGTCCCTGAAGAGGACTGGAAAACCACACACAAGAAGGCTTGGGAAATGAACAGGAAATTTATAAGCAGAGAAATAAGAATAAGGAGTGATTCAAAGACACTAGAAAAATATTAAGGACAATAAAAGGCAGCTTGAATCTTTGCATTCTATATTAATAATCTCAAGATGACACCACGGTCAGTGAACATTTGTGGAATATTTATAGACAAGCAACAAGATCACACCTGTGACGTTACTCTGATCTGTGTGGAGAAAGTTTTAGAATAAAGAGAGAGTGTAGACTGAATGGAAATAGTGGCAGGGGAGGAAATCGACCAGTTATCTATTTCATAGAATACTGTTGTCCTAACACACACCTTCAATGATGTTTTCCCCCTGGGGCCCTTCCTAGTAGTGGGGATCTGGAGATAGAGGATGCTTCCATATTGTGCTACCACTATCTTGAATGCACAATCTTGGATCACAGCCAAAAGGTAAGAGAGAGAGCTACCTAATATTCCCAGAAGAGACCTTAACAGCCAGGTGGAAGTGGTTTTCATCATTTTCTCCCACTTTCCATTAGATAGAACTGTTCATGTGATCCCAAGTTAACTGCAAAGGCTTTCAAATATAATCTTTCTGTGTGCCAAGGAAAAGGAAACAGGTTTGATGAATATCTAACCATTTTCTAATACAGTCTACCCTTTGATCATTAAATATCATTTTGACTTACCCTTTATTACATATAATATACTCATTTCCTCCCCAAAGAGGAAAAATCGAAGTTCTTTGCAGAGACTGCATCAAGTTCAATGTACTATACATTTTGGTAAGGTGCAGTCCTCTCTGACAGTTGAGCTATGATTTCTTTTATAATAGCAACCTATCAACTAAATGAATAAGATCTTTAACTACCTCCCCCCACCAACCCCCTGAAGACTATGCCCAATGATAGAACATAGAAAGAATAAAATTTCCCATTCAAAAATGGAAAGAAAAGAAGACATACAGTGGACACTGTCTCATTACAATTCTGAAATCTCACTGGGAAGACTTTTGAAGGTCCATTACCTTGATCATGGGGTTGGAGAGAGGATGTTACCTTGATTACACACTAATTCATCCCCCTAGAAGGAAATGTGTTTTGTTTTGTTTTTCTCTTTTCTCTATGGCTCTTGATTTACTCATCTGGATACTCCTTTTAGTACAACATTCTCCAGGACTACATCTGAAGTGAGTGTTAGAGAGAATACCTTCACTGGGGCTGTAATGCCTCCAAAGTCTCACCCATCCTGGTGGAAAATTGGGAGCTCAAGGTTTTACTATTTCTATTCATTTTTGTTTGTTTGTTTTAAGTCTGAAACAGTCAAAGGCTTTCATTCAAATCTGTGATTTCTTTCAATAAAATTGTATTAAACCAATAGACTGCTGATTTGTTTTACTCCTGACTTGTACAGTTGTTCCCTTATCTGTGGGTGTGCGAGCCAGACTAACACCATCTTGGATATATCCTCCCTCCATGATGACCACTCTGTAACCTGAAGTCTTCTTGAATACAGTTCCCCACCCTCACACACACATTCTTTCTTTTTGTCTAATCACTCCCTTAAGTACATCGTTGGGACATAATGTCTTTGATCTGCTCTAGAGATATGACTATGGCACACAACTATTCTCAAATATTTCCTCCCAGGGCATCTACAAGCACTGTCTTCTCAGCCTCTAGTACTATAAAAGCAGGCCTTACCCATAGGAATATTTGTGGACAACTACTCATCCTGTGGCCACCCAAGATATGCTTCTGTCTGTGAGTCCCTTTAACAAACTATTTCCTGTCAGGCTGGACTTGACAGCCTTTTTGCTCTGTCTTACGGCTCCTTCAACCTCTGGAGGTCATTGTGCAGATACTTGCCTTTCACAGAACACTGCGGGGGGGATATATTTTAAGACCCCCAATGGATGCCTGAAACTACAGATAGTACCAAACCCTATATATACACTATGTTTTTTCCTATACCTACATACCTATGGTAAAGTTTAATGTATAAATTAGGCACAGTAAGAGGTTAACAATAATAATAGTAAAAAGAACAAGTATAACAATCTACTGTATAAAAGTTATGTAAATGTGGTCTTTCTCATTCTCTCTCAAATATCCTATTGTACTGTATTTACCCTTCTTGTGTTGGTAGGAGATGATAAAATGCCTGCAGGAAGAGACGTACTGAGGTGACTGATGCAGGCTTTGCGACACAGTATTAGGCTGCTATTGATCTCCTGACAATAGGTCGGAAGGAGGAACATCCATTTTTTGAATGAGGTTGACCCCAGGTAACTGAAATCTCAGAAAGCACAACTACAGCCAAGGGGGGCCTACTGTACCAGTAATCACAACACCAAATTTCTTTCCCAGCTGTAATTCTTAAATATCTTTATTTCACTGCTTTTTACTGACTTGTTTCTTTCTTAATAGTGACCACCTATCTAGGACAATGGGTGGGAAGATTATACATATACTTACGGATTTTAGCTTTGATTTATTCACCTAAGGCACCTTAGTAGATCTTTGCTGTTCAAACCTTTTAAAATACTGTCACCAACTGCTTGGAGTCTGTAAGCAGTTAATTTTCTTTTTCAACTTTCCAAAGGCACAGAATTTCAGGACTCTATTCTCTTTGATTTTTGCTTGCAAAATGGCCAAATTATTCCCAAGTTCCTCTCTTGAAAACATACTAATTCTTTTATTTTTTTTCTCAGCTATATCCCCTACATTTTCTAGTTGAATAGACTCAGAGTGTGTCTTTCAAGTTATGACATGCATCAGTTTTACCAAATGTTTGCCTCTTCACAATATGGATCATCATATTTCTAATTTTTTTTTCATTTAAAAAAACTGTTTTAATGTTTATTCATTTTTGAGAGAGAGAAAGAGAGAGAGACAGAGCATGAGTGGGGGAGGGGCAGAGAAAGAGAGACACAGAACAGGAAGCAGGCTCCAGGCTCTGAGCTGTCAGCCCAGAGCCTGCCGCGGAGCTCAAACTAACAAACCATGAGATCACGACCTGAGCTAAAGTTGGAGGGTCAACCAACAGAGCCACCCAGGCACCCCTTTTCTAAATTTAAAAAAAAAATTTTTTTTTAACATTTATTTATTTTTGAGACAGAGAGACAGAGCATGAACGGGGGAGGGGCAGAGAGAGAGGGAGACACAGAATCGGAAGCAGGCTCCAGGCTCCCAGCCATCAGCCCAGAGCCTGATGCAGGGCTCGAACTCACGGACTGCGAGTTTGTGACCTGAGCCGAAGTCAGACGCTCAACCGACTGAGCCACCCAGGCACCCCCCCTTTTCTAAATTTCAATGTCAGTTTTCTTGCTGTCCATCCCCTGATCTCCAAACCTAAACCACATATTTTAGGTCTTTATTATGGAGTTGTGTTCACATAATACCAATTTATGAATTAGGGTAGAGTAAGGTATGCTCTGGTTAAAATTAAAGCATGAAATCTTAGTAGCTTCGTAACAACAAAGGATTTATTTCTTCCTTTTGTCACAGTTCAATGTTCATTGGGATTGATTCTCTTTGGCAGTTTACCTTCAAGCAAGTACCCAGGGATTCAGTCTCTTTTCATCTTGTGACGCAGATAATTTAAATTCATGATCCCTAAAGAACATCCAAAAGAGGTCCTGGAAATAGCTCAGGAAGTACATATATTATTTCCACCCACTACCATTGGCCAGAAGTAATAGACCTGGACTCAACCCAGACACAAGAATATGAAGTCATACTGTGTTTTCAGGAAGAATAACTTGATGAGCATCTAGACAGTATGTGCAACATATCTCCTACTGTTATTTTTTCAAAAATTATAGAAAGGACCAAAGTATGTAGTCTGGAAAATGCTTATTAAAAATAATTTAAAAGACAAGATATCTTTCCCCCTAATACATCGTCATTAAAATAATGTCATTCTGTTCCATTTTCCTTAAAATGAAACTTCTTTCTTATTTTTCCCAGTGACATCAATTGTCATTTCTTTCTACTTTTCTCTTTCAGAATATCACTTGGCCTTATTGTTTAATTCATTCACTTTCATTTGGCAAAAGAGGATTCCACTTTTCTCCCATCTGTAAAACTTCACAGTTTACCAGTGGGAAGCTTCCTAAGGAGAAAACACACTTGTCTAACAGTTGATTCGTTAACCTCCTTGGTCTTTTTTCTTCATAACAGGGAACACATGATTTTATGATAGCAGTAATCACTGGTCCTATCTGCCAAAGCCAAAGAAATGCTGGGCCATATTCAGGCCCCAGGATTTTGTGGAATATGAGAGGACTACCCTTTGGGGATGGTTGTTGGGTTTATCTCATCCACACTAAACTTTGATAACTGGGAAACACCAGGGGGAGGAGTTGCCAAATCAATCATAATTAAGATTTTGAGACCTGAATCCCTGCCATTCCATAAGATAACAACAGTGACTGTAAAGAGTGTGATTTTTCAAAATTGCAAGTCTATAAATAACTTTTAGTGCAAGGCCTTAGCGATGTTCACAGAAATGGAGGCATCATGGGGCACCTGGGTGGCTCAGTCAATTAAGCATCTGACTTTGGCTCAGGTCACGATCTCAGGGTTGGTGAGTTCGAGCCCCGTCTCAGGCTCTGTGCTGACGGCTCAGAGCCTGGAGCCTGCTTCGGACTCTGTCTCCCTCTCTCTCTGCCCCTCCACCACTTATGGTATGTCTCTCTCAAAAATAAATGAAGGTTAAAAAAATTAAGAAAAAAAAAGAAATGGTGCATCATTCTGGCTTTAAATCTGCTCAGCTTTTCTGGTTTCTACTGTATATCCTAACCACCTTTCAAAGTTCTAGAATTGGCTCCTGGACTCAAGTCCCATGCATTTTTGCATTCTGAAGTTCTCAATTTTCTGGTAATGATTACACTAGCAGTCCCAAATCTTGCTCACTTGCAAGATGGTAGATACCCCAGGACCAGGTCTCCACCAGTGACAAAGGGCAGAGAATCTGAATTTAGGCCAATGGCGGTTGTATTGAGCTCTTCTCTTGGCCCCAAATTACTCTGGTTTTATAAAGAAGTGAATTTCTGGAGATTGGTTTAAAAAATAATTTAGTTCGATTTTACAAGGGCATTTTTAGATGCCTTCAGTCTAATAGACTCACAGTTTTGAAGTGCTTTGGTATAATCTGTTCTGAAACATTACATTTTCACCTTAGCGACTTCAATTTATATGTTATCAATGCAATTTCTCTTTGGCTTTCTATTGTTGTTCCAAGAGTCATGATGACTTCTTACTATTTGTTAATGGCATTTACATTTTTCCAACATTTTCTCCCCCAACAGTTTGGAAATCATAGAAGTGTACTTTCATCTGAGGTCTAAAATTATGATTTTAATCTTAGGACCCCTAAAACCCAGAAAATGGTTCCCAAAATATAACAGTTATAAACCAAAAAAGCACTGAGATTGAATTTTTAATTTGACAAAGAAACATTCTAACAAATAATTTCATGTTTTTTAAAGTTTATTTATTTATCTTGAGAGAGAGCATGCGTGTGTGTCCACGCACATGTGTGAATGGGGGAGGGGCAGAGAGAAGGAGAGAGAGAATCCCAAGCATGTTCAGCACTGTCATTGTGGAGCCCAACATGGGGCTCGAACTCATGAACCACAAGATCATGACCTGAACCAAAATCAAGAGTCAGACACTTAACCAACTAAGCCATCCAGGCGCCCCTAAATAATTTCAAATAATACAATTCTTTACCAATTTTAAAAATAAATAAAGGAATAAAGGAAAAGGCCATACTAACCTGGGTCTAACAGAACACACTGATTTTTTGGATGCATGATTAGATGTCCATCAAAGATGAAAAGTCTCAGGGTTTTTATTTTTCTATTTCAAAGTAGGTTTTATTTTTTTTAATGTTTCTACTTCTAACTTTTATAACTCAACTCGTGACATATTCATTACATCATTTTATAGTGTAAGTAACTGAGAAGTGTATTCTGAGACTATGAAAACTTTTAAACCAAGTTTTATTGTAATAGAGATCATAATTTACTTAATGCTCTACAATTTCTCAGAATGATCTGCATTCTTTTATACTAGCCAAGTGAAGAGTAATTTTGCAAATTCAATTGCATGTATCAATGTGTCTGCTAAGAATGGATTGAAAAGTATAGTAAGAAATCCCTTCCCTTTTAATACCTACTTTGCCAGATTAAAAACAATAGTGCTGGAATAGCACCTTAGTTACATACTTGGGAAGCTTTGGCGTCCATGAATTGAATGACCGATATCAACAGCACTGGGGTAAACAAGACCTTCTTCCGTAGAAATGAACTTAACACTGGCTTCTTTTTATTACTATTAAATCAAAAGATTTAATCAAGTGAATTTATTCACTTTGAATAAAGTGGTTTTTAATGGTCACATCTGCTGCATATTTAGAAGAATACTGATGTCGAAAGTAGCATATTTCCTAGAGAAATACCTTTCACTGGGCAAGTGGAGGCATGGCCCAAAAGTCAATGTTAATATTATTCTTTCAAGTGTTTTTAACGTATATAAACATGACCTTTTATTGACTCATTTAAGACTCTTAGTGGAAATCTTACAGTTCATGCTACAATAACTGATCTTTAGGGATTCAAGTGGGCAATTTCTCAACTAAATAAAGGGATTGCTTTTCTAATCTGCTCTTGTAATATTTAGTTAACTTGTTCAAAACCAAGCACAGGGAGACATTATTTCTTGTTTCCTTTTTCTTAGGAGTCATATGGGACCATCGATGAGCTCCTGAGCAGCACCATTATAAACTGGATTTTAGAAATGCATTATAAGTTTTGTGCACATCTCGGAAATGTGAAGCAGAGAAACGCTTTCTTAATATTCCAGTTGGCAGAGCAAATTTTTCAAGACTGTGAGAAGGAACATATTTCCCCCATTATTTTAAGTTTATAATTTAAAAAAGCTAGGCTTCCTCTGTTCAACCAAGGAAGCATAAAATACTCAATTTGAGAACAAAACTATTACAGATATTCTTGATGCGTATCTAAGAGACACATTCTTGAGATTTCAGGTGTACTGAATATGAATATTTCTAACAAATATCTGGAAATATATCATCACTGTCACTGAAGATCCAGTATCAAATTAGACATGTGAGTTGGGTGAGAGGTTACAAAGTTTTGGATTATACAGCTACAGTATAACCCAATGCAGGGCTTCATGAAGACTTTCTAACACCTGTTAAAAGGCACATACAATAAAATAAAGTTCCCTCTGGTAAACTCCACACAGATGGTGACTGAGATGAAACAATAACATAGTAAGGGCACATGTTTATAAACAACTTGATTCCTGAGACAGGGATAGTTCACTCAGGGTAACTCTGGCAAATCTGTAAGGTGACTATGAGTGTATTATCTCTCAGTAGTACAGGCTCAGGAAACCTACCTCTCATGGAGTTTTCTCTGGAAGTCTCTACACAGTCACTTAAGTGGAGATCCTAGAAATAATTCAATGGGGAAAAAAGTCCATGGACTGGACAATTTTCTTAAAGTGATTTTTTTTGGTAAATAATCAGGATATATTACAGTTATGCAAGGTGTTCAAAACATGTGGACAGAGCAAAGATTCTATGATAATATACAGATTGACAAATATTAAATGAATGCACTTTAATCCCCATGCAAAACCTGCTCTTGCAAATTTCCACCCTTTTTCCAACTCTGATGTTTGCCTCCCCAGGGCAAGGGCTGATGGGCACTTGACCTTTCTGATTTACAAAAAGCCTTTAAGCCAGACTTCTGTCTTCAGAGAGGATTTTCTAAATCCTTTTCTTTTTTTTTAGCATTTCAAGAACCAAGCCTAAGGGTTCAGCTGAAAACATTCTTCCATATTATAGAAAAGAAACAATGGAGTCTAAGGCTTTCTGTTCTAGGTTAGAAAATGGTCATGGGGATTGGGAAGAAAACAGAACACAGAGATAGGGCCTTCCATCTACAGTGTTCAGAGCTCAATATTCAGAGACTCAACGTCCACACCTATGCAGACAAATTTTCTTCTCTGGGGTTTCATGAGCATGTACCCAAGATTAAGCCTCACTATTATGTGTGCCTTGATTTATGGGAAAATGGAGAGGGACTTGAATGGCCTAACGGCATCTTCCCCTCACCACTCTGCTCCTGTGGATAAAGTCCTGCAGCCAAACAATTGGTTCATCACAAGGACCTGGTGCATGTCCTACTAATTATCTCTGACTATTGGGCTTCAGTTTCCAAATCAGCTCCTGGCATTATTCAAACAAGCCAATCCTGGAATATGCAGAGTACTTCAGTCTCCTGATAAGGCAAAGCCTGCTTCCCGGAGGTTCCCGTGCAGCCCCCATGTGGCCCTGGGTGATAGGTGGTATTCTCTTTTCCCAAACTATGAGGATATGGGATTAATAAACTATTGTCAATTGCATCTGCCCAGAATTCAGCCACCCCCATAACCCTAGGAAGAGAATCCCTCCTTCCTCAACAGGATAAGGAGCTGGCAATTAAAACAGGGAGGCTTATTATTCCTATACCAGGCTCTCCCAATGCTTCCAAAACTATTTGTTATACATGCATATCTGATCATATTTCTCCCCAGCTTAAAACACTGGGATGGTTGCTTGCTGACTGATGCCTTTCAGATGGGTTCTTAGCAAAGCTTACAATGTCTTCCATTTCCTGCTTCCATCTCTCTCTTTACTTATTTCACGATATCATTTTGCTTCCTCTCTTTCCTTCAGCCACTCTGAGTTGTTTGTTTAATTTGTTGAGCAGACTATTTATCTCCCCTTCCAAGCCTTTGGCTACAACCTTCCCTCTGCTTCCCCAACATGAGTAAATTAAAATGTACTTCTCATTCAGAAATCAGATTAATTATTAATGGCTTAGGAAAGTCTTACTCTGAAGCATCAAACTGCTCTGTTAAGTATTACCAAAACTTCTAAACATTCTTTGTAAGGCATTTATCACATTTGATGTTGTTTGTTTGAGGGACATTGTTCTCCTCTCCAGTCTCCAATTGTAAGAGCACAAAACCCAGGGCAGAGACTATGTCTGTCTTGTTCACTGTTACATGGTCAATGTTTTGTCTACAGTAAGTTTTTAATATTTAATATGCATTGAATGGTAACTGCAAGAATGTAAGATAAGCTCTAACTAGGAGGGAAATGAAATAACTCAGGCTGTAAATTTAAGAGCTTAGAGAAATAACCATCATGGACTATTTGATGACCAATGCAAAAAAACACTAGGAAGCTGGCATCACAGGATTCAGAGCCGGGGCCAGACTGAAAAGTACTTCTCTACCCGTCTTGGCAAACCCAAATAGTTTTACCTAATACTTTTTCTGCAATCTCAGTTTCTTTTGTCTTCTTGGTATTTTCATTGGGAACATACGTTTTGTAGGAGGAAAGGATGCCAGATACACCCATTAACACGTCTCTGTGGTTTTCTTTACCTTCAAGCTCTCCCCTTTCCACTTTCCATTTGCTTCCCCCTCCAGCCATGTGAAGCCATACAGTTAAGTATCTCTGTAGCCTCTGTTTACGTAGTCACTCAGTCTTTATTGCAAACTTCCTCTTTTGGGGGGGGGATGCCAATTATAGGTTATCATGTATAAGTTATTATTTGTTAACCACTTGAAATGCAATTGGCTAAAATATATGTATTCACACTGAAAAGCAGAGATTTAAAAACTTCAACCCCTCCTCCCCACTGCCTTTGGTGACTTTTTAATGTACTCTTTTATCAGTTTTAGAGTAGCATTGCTATATAAGATAACTAATAACATACTTTGGTTGTTTATCAAGATTTTGAGCATTATAATTTACATGTGTAGTTCTTTTGTTTTCACATACATTGAAAATCAACTCTTCATAAACATTGGGAGGGATAAATAGGGCAAGAACTTTATAGAAATATTTTCACAATCCAGGCTATATAACTTTCCAAACTGCACATGTTAGTGAAAAGGTGTTTGTATTTCTAATTTTGATATAGAGGAAAAACCCTGAAAGTGCAATACAAACCCACACATACACAAACACACCACAGCATAAAACACACAAAAACACCAAGGCTCTCCTGCTTATTAAATAGATACTAATTCTCTATCTTATACCAAATTCCCAAATTGAGATCAATATTATATATCCAAATCTTGCTAAAGAATCTTATGCTTAATGGAAATCTGGAGTGATACTCATATTTTTGCATGTATTATGAGGGAATTTAACTGATATCATCTGTTTTTTCATCAAGAACTGCCAAAATTATCTTTTTTCTTTGAGTAAAGTGAAAAACGATTAGAACTCTCATGCTATAACCACGCAAGACTCTTTTTTTTGTGCATGTTGTGTTTATCCCTTAGGATTCATAAGTTTCTACAAACTGTGTCCCTCATGCATAAATGCTTTTTGAAAGGAAGGGGCATTTTTAAAATCCGTAGAGTATCTACATGCATTCCATGCTGAACAATCACTGTTAGTATAGCTTGTGTGTGTGTGTGTGTGTGTGTGTGTGTGTGTGTATTAAAGCACAAGAACACTTAAAAAAGTGTTAGCTTTTAAGATAATTACTGTATGTGGAGCCATTTCCATCTAGGGTTGAAAGTGTGAAACAATCACCATTGTCTTTTTAACTTGTTAATAACACATTATTCAGAAAATAAAGAACACAATGTATCATACATACCACAATAATAGATCCAAGTTCCAATTCTTCTTTATAGCCCTTTAAAGACCTTGCCAAACCTTTTTATCAGTTGAAATGACAACAAGACATTGTATTTTTAAATTATTTGAAAAAAAGAATGAGAACAAAATGGAAGTAAAGAGGGAAAAGGAACACATTCAACTGAGGAGTCAAAAATTTTTTTTCTTTTTGGACACAAAGGTCTTTTAATTGGGAACTTTGCATATAAAGACTTTTTTTTTTAATCATAAGTGTACTCTTTGATCTCCATCCCGTTTCCCCCATCCTCCCACCCACCTCCCCTCTGTTAACTATCAGTTTGTCCTCTGTAGTTAAGAGTCTGTTTCTTGATTTGTCCCTCTCACTCTGTTTCTTGAAATCCACATATGAGTGAGGTACCTGTCTTTCTCTGGCTGAGTTATTTTGCTTACCATTACACAGTGTTGCAAATGGCAAAATTTCATTCTTTTTTATGGCTGAATAATATTCCATTATATATAAACACACACACATAGTAAAATCTTGAATTGTGAGTAACTTGTTCTGTGAGTGTTCCACAAGATGAGCAAATATTTCTAATAAATTTTAACCTGATAAATGAACAATGCCTTGTAATATGAGTAGTACATGATGCAGAATGTCACATGATCACAACTGAGCCAATGGTTTTCTCTCTCTCTCTCTCTCTCTCTCTCTCTCTCTCTCGCATGATTGTGGGTGATCATCAATGCAATGGCACATTTCTGTGAAGTCCCCCAAAGGGGGCAAAAGCAAGTGTCATTGGATAGGTTCCTCATTAAAGTTGCATGAAAAGAAAAAGATTCCATTGAACCAATAGATAGCAGTGATTCTGTTAGTGATAGTGAAGGTCATCCTATACAATAGCCCTCTCTAATCTCCCACACATCAGCCATGAAGGTTTTCTAAGGTAAGTGCAGGTTAATTTATTTTTCTTTATATTTGGTATTTTTTTTATTATTTTATATTATATTATAGTATTGTAATCATTTGTCTATGAATGTTTTGGGGTTGTGGAACAAATCATCTGAGTTTCCATTATTTCTTATGGGGAAGTTTGCTTTGATAAACAAATGCTTTGGAATACTAGCACTAGCATGTTTCCAGAACGAATTATGCTCACAAACCAAGGTTTTATTGCATATATTATATATGGGTGTGTATATATATATATACACATACACACCACATCTTCTTCATCCATTCATCTATCTATGGACATATGCATATATTATATATGGGTGTGTATATATATATATCCATTCATCTATCTATGGACATATGCATATATTATATATGGGTGTGTATATATATATATACACATACACACCACATCTTCTTTATCCATTCATCTATCTATGGACATTTGGCCTGCAAAAAACTCATTAATGAAAGAGGAGAAATAACAACCAATACCACAGAAATACAAATAATTATACAGTATATTATGAAAACCTATATGCCAACAAATTGAACAGCTCAGAAGAAATGGATAGATTCCTAGACACATATAACCTATGAAAAATAAAGCAGGAAGGAACACAAAATTTGAACCAGGAATGAAATTGAATCAGTAATCAAAAAATTGCCAAGAAACAAAAGTCCAGGACCAGACTGCTTCACAGGTGAATTTTACTGAACGTTTAAAGAAAAGCTAATACCCATTCCTCTCAAGCTATTCCAAAAAAAAATACAAGAAGAAAAACTTCCAAATTCATTCTATGAGGCTAATATCACCTGATACCCAAACCAGATAAGGACACCACACAAAAAAGAGAACTATAGGCCAATATCTCTCATGAATACAGATTCAAAACTCTTCAAGAGAATATTAGCAAACTGAATCCAACGATATATTTAAAAAAAAAATCATACACCACAAACAAGTGGGATTTATTCCCAGGGTTGAAGGGTGGTTTAATATTCACAAAACAATCACTATGATAGATAACAAAAATAAGAAACAAGATGAGAACCATATGATCATTGCAATAGATGCAGAAAAGCATTTGAGAAAGTACAAAATGCATTCATGAAAAAAGCCCTCTGAAAAGTAGGTCTAGAGGGAACATATCTCAACATAGTAGAGGCTTTCTATCAAAAAAACTCCCAGCCAATATCATACTCAATGGCAAAAAACAGAGAGCTTTTCCCCTAAGGTCAGGAACAAGGCAAGGATGTCCATTCTCACCACTTATATTCACATAGTACTAGAAGTCCTAGCCATAGCAATTAGATGATATAAAGAAACAAAAGGCATCCAAATTGGTAAGGAAGAAGTAAAACTTGCTATTTGCAGATGATACGATACTACATACAGAAAATCCTAAAGATTTCAGCAAAAAACTACTAGAACTGATAAATGAATTCACTAAAGTTGCAGGATACAAAAATCAATGTACAGAAATCTTTTGCATTCCTATATACTAATAATTAAGTAGCATAAAGTGAAATTAATAAAACAATCCCATTTACAGTTGCATCAAAAACAATAAAATTTCTAGGAATAAACTTGAATAAAGAGGTGAAAGATCTGTATTCTGAAAAGCATAAAATACCAATGAAAGAAATTCAAGACAATGCAAAGAATGGAAAGGCATTCCATGTTTATGGCTTGAAAGAAAAAAATGTTCTTAAAAATGTCTCTACTACCCAAAGCAATGTACAGATTTAATGCAATCCCTATCAAAATAACAGCATTTTTCAAAGACCTAGAATAAATACTCCTAAAATTCATAGGGAACCACAAAAGACCTCAAATATCCAAAGTAATCTTGTAAAAGAAGAGCAAAACAAAAATAAAACAAAAATCACAATTCCAGAGTTCAAACTATATCACAAAGTAGTAGAAATTAAAACAGTATGGTACTGGTATAAAAACAGATCAATGGAGTAGAGTCGAAAAATCCAGAAATGAACTCACAATTACATAATCAATTAATCTTTGACAAGGGAGGAATGAATATAAAATGGGAAAAAGACAGTCTCTTGAACAAATGGTGTTGGGAAAACTGGACAGCCACATGCAAAGGAATGACACCAGACACTTTATTTCACCATACACAAAAATAAGTTCAAAATGAATTAAAGACCTAAATGTGAGACCCGAAACCATAGATATACTAGAAGAGAACACAGGTAGTAATCTCTCTGACATTGGCTGTAGCAACATTTTTCTAGATATGTCTCCCGAGGCAAGGAAAATAAAAGCAAAAATAAGATATTGGGACTACCTCAAAATGAAAAACTTCTGCAGAGAGAAGGAAACAATCAACCAAACTAAAAGGCAACCTACGGAATGGGAGAATAAATTTGCAAATGACAGATCCAATAAAGAGTTAGTATTCAAAATATAGAGAGAATTAATAAAGCCAATATCCAAAAAGCAAATAATCCAATTAAAAATGGGTAGAAGACATGAACAGCCATTTTTCCAAAGAAGGCATTTAGATGGCCAACATCACTCATCACTAGGGAAATGCAAATCAGAACTACAATGAGATATCACTTCATACCTGTCAGAATGACTAAAATCAAATACACAAGAAACAACAGGGGTTGGTGAGGATGTGGAGATAAAGGAACCTTCTTGCACTTTGGGTGGGAATACAGCAAACTGGTACAGCCACTGTGGAAAAGAGCATGGAAGTTCCTCAAAAAATTAAAAATAGAACTACCCTATGATCTAGGAATCTCACTTCTGGGTATTTACCCCCCAAATTAAAAAAAAACACTCATTCAAAGGCACCCCTTTGTTTATCGTGGCATTATTTACTATAGCCAAATTATGAAGAGTCAAATTCAAAATGAACGGAAATGTACTTATACTCAGAGCTCTTGCCCTGACTTTGGTAGTTCTGTTATGACCTTTGTCCAGTTATTCCTAGTATGTAGTTATTTTAGTACCTGTCTGAATCTTTTTAGCAAGCAGGGTGTTTATTATAGTCACATTTATATTTCTATATTATATAATACTGTCCTCAGCACACAGAAGCTTCTCTGTAATTATTTGTATTGAACTTGGTGTATGGATGTTCCAAGTTTGAGGTTGTGGAATTCCTAATTTTCTGGAACTTCTCGTATTGTGAAATAGAAAGAGACTCTCCCATTTGTCCCTTTATTTAAGGGAATAATCAGCTCTTATTGCCAAAAGAGAATACCTGCTCCACAAAGTGGTAATCTGGGGTTAACTTAAAAATGGGAACCAAATATTTTTGAGGATTTTACCTTATTTTTAACAAAGAGACATAAGTAAAAGGCTGTTCACTAGCATACTGCCTAGACAGTATATATGGTACAATGTCCTCTTTGGATGATTAATATTAAAATATATTATGAACTATGTCATTTTATAAATTGAAATGACAGGTTATTCAGACTCTTGAAATTATTTTATGTGGTGCATTTTAATATTATTAGAAAAAATAGAGTTTTAATGAAGACTACACATTTGTATTTAAAGAGCTTTCATTTATTGCTAAAAGTTTAACTTATCCATTTTATACATGTTTTTAACTTGTTATAAAAATTTTTAAACTTTTTTTTAAATCTGAAAGCTCACACTGTTATCATTTACAGGAAATCAGTTTTTAGCCTTTAAATTTTATATCTAGTGCTTTTAAAAAATAAATTATTCTTACTACTACTCCTAAGTTCTAATTTTTACCAAATACAATATATTTAATTGTCTTCAAATTGAGCCATTAAGTACATCAAGATGTCAATGGATGAAACCATTAGATTTTAGCATACTAAATCAGTGGCATATTTAGTTGTGACAACAAATATTTGTAATATTATTGCTAAGGCATAAAGAATGTCATGAGAGCCCTCCTTCAAAGTAGGCAAGAATGATTCATGACTCTCATAGGAAAATGCTCCTGAAAATAGTAATTCACTTCTGGAAAGGAAAAAAAAGTTTTTTTTTCCTGTGTTTTTTTCATTTCTTTCTTTTTCCCTTTTTAAGAAGTAGTTATAAAATAGTAAGCTTAAGAGAACAAGCTAATTCAGGGGGAAAAACACACACATTTAGGCTGAAATATTTTAAATTGCCATTGAAAGTTTTCTAATTTACATTCTTTCTCCTTATTTGGTGACCCTCAGATTTAACTTTTAGAGCAAGATCTTGCAACGATGGAAAAGTAGTAATAGGAAATTACTACTAAAATCCTTTAAAAGTTACCAGAATTTATCTCTTTTTATAAGTAGCAATATTGTTTGATCCTCACATAGCATTTTCTGTTGGTTCTATGGAGTGCTTTCTTTTTTTCTTCTTCCTTTCTATCCTGTCTCCCTCTCTTTCTCTTTCTCCTATGTAACTAAGCAATCTAACATATGACAATTTCCACGCCACCTGTCTGGCGGCCTGTGGCGACACCGGCCCGGGAGGCTGCAGTTGTCCCCACCAACCGTGCAGAAACTGTGGGGACTCCACTTAGAGCTGTCAGGGCCACATTCCATCACTCTTGAAAACACCAGAGATTTATTCTACCATCTTGTGCCATAAGATGCATTCAGAGAGTTAAGTGAAACAAACAAACAAAAGTTTGAAGTGTGTTTTTTTTCCCCTTTTATTTCACTTATGTGTAGCCATCAATCAAGAATACACCAGGAAGACTGGACCAGACGAAATTCTGAGCAGCAGATACGATTCTACCCACACCAGTCCATGCCTGTGGCTTTTTGTTGGGGGGGTGTGGGCAGAAGCTTCTTTCCTGTACTTCATGGGAAGTCCCACATTCCTTTATGCAAACTGAATCCCAGTGGACCCGAAGATAATCCTTTTGAGGAAGGCTGTGGTCTCAGACACCTGTGATGGTTAGTTTTGTCTGCCAAGCTGAGACCCCCCGCCTGCTACAAGTAATTGACCCTCCGTAGCTGCAGGAACAGGGTGTTTGAATCTGATGTGAATTACCAGAGATTGAACGAGAGTCAGCCTCAATTTTGATTCAATTTGCCTACCACTGTCTCCTTACAAGATGATATCCTCATCTTACCTCTAGCTCATATTTCAGCAAATACACAAACAGAACAAACCTTCAGAAAGAGAAAATGCAAGATAGCTTCATACAGCTTCACATGGAAACATGTTGGTCCTAGGAATTGCTAACTAGCACAGGCATCTTTCACATTGTATTGGAAGCAGAAAACGTCAGATCTGTACAAGTAAATGCAAAGATTACTAGATCAATAAAAATCCAGGTGATGGGAGCCCACAAATTGTGAACTGAGAATGCGTGTGTAGCTGCTTGGGAGTGTGTGGGGAGTGGAGGGGTGTGGGTGGCAGGGAATAACTGAGGAGATTTTACAGTTGGTTTTAAATGCCCCAGTAGGAAACAAGTGGCCATTCCATTCAAACCAAAAAAAAAAAAAAAGAGTGAAAGGAACAATGAAAAAATCCATACTGAAGACAACTATTTGCTTTACATTCATCTAGCTGAGTATTCTGAATTTTCACTATTTCCTCAATGGGAAAGCATTGAAAGATTACAAGAGAATGACTATATGCTTTTTTTCTATTTTGCCTTACCTATCCCTCTCCATGCAAATACTACCAATGCTACTCCATAAGCAAATTTATACTAATATATATACACATATAATCTTTACTATTTGTAAGTCCTGATTAGAGAACACCTGTTCATATATTTTTTACCTATTGATAGGCTTTAATCATGATTCTTATGCATTTAGTAGCCTGAACAGGTAAATAGGACCATTTCCATGTTCTACATTAAATTACTACACTGGGGCACCTGGATGGCTCAGTTGGTTAAATGGCTGACTCTTGATTCCAGCTCACATCAGACTCTCACAGTTCATGGGTTTGAGCCCAGGGTAGGGATCTGTGTTGACTGTGCAGAGCCTGCTTGGGATTCTCTATCTCTCCCTCTCTCTCTCTGCCCCTCTCCCACTCATGGGTGCGTGCTCCGGCATGCTCCCACTCTCTCTCAAAAAAAAAAAACAAAAACCTAAAAACAGTACTACACTAAACAAGATTCATTTTATTCATATATACTCAAATGGTGTATGATTTTTTTTCTTTTAATGGTGCCAAGTTACTAGATGGTATAGGATACTTATGAAAATAAAGCGTACGTCACACTTATGGTAATAAGTGTTACCTCTATTACAAAAAAAACCCCAAAAAACAAACAAACAAAACAAATGTTATTTATAATTCCCTACCCACTACTGTAGAATGCTAGATACTGGTTCAGAGAAGATCTTCTGTCTGCTAAGAGGAAACAAATTCAGTATCTATGCTAAATATATTTTCCTGTGTATCAGATTAAGGGTGAGAGGATTCAAGTTTGAAGAAGCTGAAACAGAAGTTGTTCTGTGTGAGAAAGGGAGTGATACACAGAGGTGATCAGTGAGGGATGCGATTCTGGACCCCGAAGGCTAGTGCCAGGAGTCTGGGGAGGACGGAGGGCAAAAGATTGGTGGAGGCATTCAGAGAATGGCTGCAAGTGAAGAACCCAGAAAGAGAGGTAAAAGGAGATGTTTGAAGGCCATGAAATAACACGCATGTGTGTACATGACTGGACGATGTGCATGGTGGACATTTTTCTGTCAAGTCAGATACACTGAGAATAACAGTAGCTGATGCTTATGCAGCACTAAGATTTCACATACATTTAGCCATTTTAGACATTAGTCATTAATCACATTAAGCCTATGAAACGAGTAAATGATTTTCATTCTACAAATGACAAAACTGAGGACTAAGAGGTGAAATGATTTGTCCAATGTCACTCAACAAGTAAGTTGCACAGCCAGATCCCAACCCAGGCTCTGAAATGGGTGGTTCTGACCTCAATGGCATAATGCGTAAAAGAAGAAAACTGCTCTGGCCTGCTATGAGGTTGGCACATGATGGAATTAGAGGCCGTTCTCCTCGCCCAAGCATATCTTGGCCCTAAGCACGTAATAATACAGTGGAAAGATTTATAGATGAGCTCTTGTGTTTTACTTAAGAAGTTTCATTCTGTGCCAAATGGCTTGATGTAACCTTAAAAACAATCAGAGCATTGTTTCTTCTTAACATCTCTAAACTTGCTTTTGGTTTCATTATGCTGTCTTTGAAAAACTCATGGGATTTCTACAACATGCATGTTTCTAGGCAGACACAATTTTTAGAGACAATTATCTTTAAAGTAAAGTTAGTGACTGGTCTTTCTTATTGTGTTCCTTTTTGTTATTTAATAAGTTCAAAGTCGATCATAAATGTATTAGGAACTAACCGCTTTTATTACAGAATAGTTGCTACAATTCTTATTTATAATCTGTGGCTTTATTAACTTTAATACTCATGATAGGTAGAAATCTGAGTTTTTTTCTTTTATTGAACCATAATTAACTCACTGAGTTTAGCCCATAAATGTATGCTGACATATACTTTCTTACATTTCCTGGAGGTAATAAAAATTATTTTTTTTCAGATCCCTGTAATCATCTCTCTCACAAATAAATGTCAAGGACTTTAAGGTTAAGCTCACAGATACTTATGCTGGAAGAGTGCTCTCTTAAAAAATTAAAAGTCCACTGTAGGATTTTCTAAGTTGATATGAAATCCTAAGGGTTGAGATTCCTGCAACTCTTTTTTGTAGGGTTTTGTTTCTTTTTATCACGCTTTCTTCAACTCCCCCTTTTTCTATTAACTACCTGGCTAAATGTGATCTGATTCATAAATGTGAACTTATTCATTATAATTCTCTTGGGAGAGAGACTCTTTCAGGACCAGTCTGAGGGTCAGTGTCAATCAATACTGACCTGCACAAGAGATGGAAATCAGGGGGAACATCATTTTACAAGAAGCTGACCTCTGAATGGAGCCTATGTAGTCAGAGGCAGATGTTGTGAGTAAATCACTGGGATGTCTACCCTCAGCCACCTGAGTATTTTTCAGTTCCCACGGAATAGCCATAAATTAGTAGGAGTGCTGAAAAGTCTGTCGACAATGTCGCATGCCTGGAGTGACCAGGCTTTCATCTTTTCTTAGATAAACAGAGTAAGGATCAATCTTAATATGATTAATAGGTTAAAGGGACCACTTTATTTCTTAACTTGGAAGATAAATGGAGACTACCTTTATTAAAACTTTATAACCAAAAGCTCCTATGTCCCATAACAATTTGTTAAGTATCCATCGCTTTATTCAAAGTAGTAGTTAAATAACTAAGATCTCAAGAATGAAATATTTCTTTAAAAGTTGAACTAATTGCTCAAAGGAAATACATGTGATTTAGACAACAATAAATATCCACAAAATTGAAGCTCTACTTATAAATAAAATGACAGACCAACTTACTGATGTCATCTAATTCCTATTCAACACTCTAAGGGTTTCCAGACTTTAGGTGCATTTCCATTATTTCATAAGAAAAAAAAATGGCATTCCTCCCACCTTCTTCTGACTATGAGGAAGTTATTTTCAACTTTTATAGTTCAAAACACACCTGTGCTGCTACCCATATAAATAAATTTAATATATTGCAGTTGTAAAATACCGCTGATGGTTGGAATGTGGTTCCCAAGAGATTACCTAAATGCTAAGTTTCAGAATTTGTTTACCAGAAGTTGTTGCTGCTGCTTCAACCCCACTGTACGTGTCCTCTTCCCACAGCCCCTAAGACTTGTTCTACTGGGATTAGCCTCAAAGGCCCAATAACGACTTTAAATTATAGGCCCAGGAGCAGAAAACTGTTTCAGCCATCAAATTCACTTAATATTGGCCTTGCTTCTGTTCAACGTTATGCTGCTCTCGAAGGCTGCCCTCCCACTGAGCAATTCCCCCAGAGCCAAAAAGAAATGTTTGCTCTTAGGTTAACAAAATTCTATATAATTTTGTCATTCTAGTTTCTGCGCTGTGATTTGCTTGGCAATGACCTTCCTTTCAACTCCCCATAGCACTTTACATGTGTCTCTCTTACAGTACTTTTCTTATTTCACCTTGTACTGTAGTTACATTTTTACTTATTTTATTGAATAATTAAGTGTTATAATCATAGAAGGAGAGCAGTATCCTTCTATCTTTCTCTATACCAATTCCATAACATGAATTAAATATTTGTGACTATCAATTAGCTTTTGCTTTGGTGGTGAGCCCAATTTTAGGGATTTAAGTTTTGGTAATTCTTTTTTTTTTTGAGGGGATATTCTAAATAGATAGTTTTTCTTTCTTTTTTTTTTCTTACTGCATATAATTATCTGATTCTCGGATTTTGAGTCTAACATTTTGAAAAAACAGCATGATTCAAATCCATCCCAAGGTTTATACTCTATTACATTCTGTTCCTAAACACAGTGGTGTTCTCATATCACATTGTTCCTATTTTAAGGTTGTTCTAATGTTCATCCCAACAGTTTTGCAATAACCATGGTTATGTGTCACTGCACAAAGCAAGGAAAATACTGTAGGCTCAAGAGGGCAGCAGAATCCTGACGCCTCACAGATCAGGAATGAGTAGCTCCTCAGTCATGAAAGAGAAGAACAGGTGCAGAATTAGCCCCAGAGAGAGAGGCATCTTGGTCTTACAGAAAGTGTAGAGAGTTCTTGGGGTCTAATTTGTCTTCCACTTACTAAATAAAGTACAGCACGATTAAACATGCCCTCTTTATCATCTACAAAAATGCAGACAGTAATACATACCTCACAAAGTTGCTGTGAAGGATTAAATCAGGAAACATTCATTCAACCCATTTACTAAGTTTCTACCATATGGCATTCTCTGGTCAGAACACGTCTGGACCACTGTGATAAGCTATGGGTTAAATCTGGAGCCAACGGGCACAGGTCCAGAGGGGATAGTGGAGGAAGGTAACCATTATAGAGGTGGTATAAATTAGACAACTGGAAATGTTAATCTTATTAAACTAAATTACTTAAAGAGGATGCAATAGCTATCATTTAGCTAGCTTCCAATTATGGTTGAGATGTGCTCATCCTGAAAAATAACTTTATAATAGTGGGGATTTCCAAATAAAGCTTTAGGAGTAGGACTGGATACCTATCTATTGTCAATAGAGCAGAAAGAGGATGCTGAAAGATGAGTTCTAAAATGTCCCACAAGTAAGATTTCCTGTGATAGTACTTTCCTACTCTGCAGTGCTTTCTAACACTGAACTCCCAATTCTCCAGACCACAACTGAGTATCTAACAATTCAATTCAATTCTGACACTAACTACCCGGACTTAGTGCAGAGCCCAAGGTTAAGGGCTCAGTCCCACACAACTGCCTCCACGTCACACAAAGGAAGCAAGTCCAGGGCCTCTTGTACTACTTCTTTCTTTCTTTCTTTCTTTCTTTCTTTCTTTCTTTCTTTCTTTCTTTCTTTCTTTCTTTCTTTCTTTCTTTTTAAATTACTTTTTAATGTTTATTTTTATTTTTGAGATAGAGAGAGAGAGAGAGAGAGAGAGAGCAAGCAGGGGAGGGGCAGAGACAGAGGGAGACACAGAATCCGAAGCAGGCTCCAGGCTCTGAGCTGTCAGCACAGAGATTGACATGTGTGTGAATCATGTGTGATTCATCTGTGATCATGACCTGAGCCAAAGTTGGATGCCCAACCAACTGAGCCACCCTGGCACCCCAAGGGCTCCTGTACATCTGATCAACTAGCTATAAATTGACACTTCCATGACCCCTCATCAGGATCAATAATTTGCTAGACAGGCCACAAAACCCGGGAAGTCACTTTGTAATAACTTAGGAAGAGCCAAGTGGAGGGGATGCGTAGAACTTCCATGCTCTCTGTCAGCACCTCTATGTGTTCACCAACCCAGAAGCTTGCCAAGTCCTTTTGTTGAGGGATTTTAATGGATGTTTCCTCATGTAGGCATGATTGATTATTAACTCAGTCTTCAGCCCTCTTCCCTTCCCAGAAGTTGGGAGAATGGGGCTGAAAGTTCCAGGCTTCTAATCCAAGTTGTATCTTTATGAAGATTAGTCCCCATCCTGAAGCAGTCTAGGGGCCTGCCAAGAGCCATCCCATTAGAATAAAACATGTTTCTATCACTCAGGAAATTTCATGGTATTAAGGAGCTCTGTGTCAGGAAGTGCCATATTTGGGCATACACATCCGCGTGTGCGCACACACACACAATACACACACATACATACATACATACTGTTATATAGTATACGTGTTCTTAGAACAGGCCTAATGTTACAAGTGTAACTGACTCTCACTCTGAATTATAGAAATAAGAATGCTTATTTGGACAGATCAGCAAAAAGGCAAAGAGCCAGGAAATTCTTGACCATATCTACAAAGTCAAATGTGGATGACTGCATTTTTTTAAATGACTCCAACAGTGTTTTTCATCTCATCTGATCTTCTTAAAGCTCTGATACTCCTTGGGGCGCCTGGGTGGCTCAGTCGGTTAAGCAGCCAGCTTCGGCTCAGGTCATGATCTCGCGGTCCGTGAGTTCGAGCCCCGTGTCGGGCTCTGTGCTGACAGCTCAGAGCCAGGAGCCTGTTTTGGATTCTGTGTCTCCCTCTCTCTGACCCTCCTCCATTCATGCTCTGTGTCTCTCTGTCTCAAAAATAAATAAACGTTAAAAAAAAAAAAAGCTATGACACTCCTTCCTTGAAGAGGTGGGTCCATGTTCCCATCTTTTAAACTGGTGGGAGTTTTATGATTGTTGTAACCAATAGTTATTGGCAGTGATACTATGTGACTTTTGAGGGTAGGTCATAAAAAGAATCCAGCTTCTATCTGATAGGCTCTTTTTTGTATGCTTACTGTTGACAAGCTAGCCACCACACTGTAAGGAAGCTCAAACTAGCTATTGTGGGGAGATCAAAATAGAGAGGACCTGAGGCTCTCAGTCGACAGCTAGCATCTACAGATTTGCAGATAATTCTAGTTCCTAGACTCCAGGATTTCCATTTTAGGTTTTACACATTTCTCAGTATAGATAATTCATCCCTTTTGTGCCTTGTCTGAATCCTGGATCCAAAAAAGTCAGTGGGTATAATAAATGGCTATTCGAAACCACTAAGTTTTGGAACAATTTGTTATGTAACCATATGTATTAGGGGTCTCAAGAGAAACATACCAATAGAACTAAGATATATAGATGATAGATAGATAGATAGATAGATAGATAGATAGATAGATAGACAGATGATAGAGGTAGAGATATGAGCAGATTTACTGCAGGAATTAACTCACGTGCTTATGGAGGCTAAAAAGTCCCACAATCTACCATATGCAAGCTAGAGACATGCTAGTGATTAAATTCAGTCTAAGTCTGAAGACCTAACTGATGATTTCTAATTTCCTTGAGCAATTAGAAGTATGGAAAGGCTACTAATAAGATGAGGAAGACACAGGAGAAACGGGTTTTTGAAGAAAAATATTAAGAGTTTATTTCTATACAAATTCAGGATACTAATTAGACATTCAAATGGGGAGTTGAACAGACAGTTGGATGTAAGAATTTGGGATCATGGGAAAGGTCTAAGGTGAAGATAAAATTTGAGACCTCAGAATATGTAGATGGCATTTAAAACTATGAGGCTTTTTGAGACCAGAAAAAATAAATAAATACAGAGAATTCAAGATTCACGGACTGAGGCTTGAGGCATTCCAAGCTCTAAAGAGGAACAGGAACAGTGAAACTGAAAGATGAAACAACACAGTTTGTCACAAGGGATTTGAAGAAATTGGTTCAAGCAAAAGGAGTAATCAAGTTTGTAATCAAACAAAACAAAAGAAACACTGCTTCTCTGATAGGAGAAGTAAACTGAAATGGGTCATAGGATTTACTAACATAGAATTTGTTGGTGACTTCCACAAAACCAGCTTGGTTCTGTCGTGGGGGCTCCAAACAAATGGGCATGTGTTATTGAGAGAACATAATAAGTGATATTAGAGACAGTGACTCTAGAAGATCTGCCCTGAAAGAGGGATATAAAATTAGTCTGTGGTCGGTGGTTAAACCAGGATAAACAGAAAGATTTGTTTGCTTTTTGAGAAGGGGGAAATAATAGCTTGTCTGTATATTGAAATATTTATGATGATCTAGTAGATTCAGCATAAAGGGAAATATTGAACATGCTGCAAATAGAGAACTGTATAGCCATGTCCTTGTAGATGGAAGGAAAAAGGTTTAGTGTACAATGAAGGGACTTTGTCCTCAGGTAGGGACATAGACATTTCATCTATGGTGATGGTAGAAAGTCAGAATATAAGGAAACAAATATAGAAAGGGGGTAAATTTAGGGGTAAAAATCTATGGAACTTATCTCCTGACAGTTCAACTATCTTACTGACAGAAGCAAGATAAATCAGTTGAAAATGGAAATGGAAAGGAAGCATAACAAGTTATAATAATAAGTGGATGGTGTAATGAAGTTTTAAAAAAAAAGTAGAATTACCAGGCAGGAAAAGGGCCCTCTCCAGGTTAATGGTCACAAATTTAAAGTAAGATGATTCAGCACTGATTGTGTGTTTTTCTACAGCCATATTCACCTGTGTGGGTATAGGCATGGAGAAAGAAAAGAGTTACATTTCCAGGCTTGTGATTGATTGATTGATTGATTCATTCATTCATTCATTGTACCAAATAAGGATGGTAGAACATCAGATGTGAGGGAGTTAGGATTTTTGCAAGAGAAGGATTAAAATGAGTGTCATAGAATATAAGATGGATTAGAACATTAGAAATGTATGAAGGATCCTGAGGGAAACCAAAATGGTAGTAGTATCATGAGTTGAAGATTTCATTATTTTTCCAGTCAGGATTTTAGGAGAGAAATGGAAAGAGGTGGTGGTCAGAAACTGGAAATGCTTGGACTTAAAACTACAGAAAGGTTACAGCTACTGGTAGTAACAGGTCTAGTTTATGACAACTGAAGTAAGTGGCTGGGGTTGAATGAAGGAAGGTAACTGGGAAAGAAGATATGCAAGGGGCTCATAAACCAGAGAAATGAGCAGCATAATCTCTATTAATACTGAACTCACTAGGAAATGTAACAGGAGTCATATTGGTCAACATTTTCCAGAGAAATGGAACCAAGAGGATATATATGGAGAGAGAGACAGAAAGAGATTTATCATAGGCTATTGGCTGATGGGATCGTGGAAGGAAAGAAGTCCCAGAATTTTCTCTTTGCAAGCTGGTGACTCAGGAAAGCTGGTGGTATAGTTCCAGTCCAAACTACAATGCCTGAGAACCAGAAGAACTAAGAGTATAAATACCAGTCTGAGCCCAAAAGCCTGAGAAACAGGAGCACTGATGTCCATGGGTCGGAGAAGATGGATGTCTTCAGATGCTAATATCTTCCTGAAATACCCTTATAGACCCATCCAGAAATAATGTTTTACCAAGTATCTGGGCATCCCTTAGTTCAGCAAATTTGACACAGAGAACGAACCATCACAGATGATAAGCCAGGAGTTAAAATCTTCAAAGAATTAGGGATGTAGCCAAGAGATCATTTGTTTCTAATCTTCCAGAGAACAGGTCTGAGTGTTTTTATGTGAAAGGAAGGTGTGTGTGTGTGTGTGTGTGTGTGTGTGTGCGCACGCATGTGTGTGTGTGTGGCGGGGGAGAAGGTGGGAGGTAGGGTTCAGCATGTAAGAGATAAAAGGAGAAAAAAGTGAAGAGACTACAGATTTAGTGCTGTGTGATGGAAAGGCCAGAGAGGAACTAGGTTGGCAATGGGTTGGCCAATAGGGATTTTGAGGAACATAAATGTCTTATTTGTACTGTAATGTGGCTTGTTGTCTATTGAACCCTACAGCCTGTCTCTTACGCCCAGCTCCACAGTAAAATCTACCAGACTCACACATGCTCTGTGTATACAGTAAAAGTTTGGAATGCAAGTAACTTGTTCTACAAGTGTTCTGCAAGAAGAGCAAACATTTCTAATAAATTTTAACTTGAACAATGATGTCTTGCAATATTAGTATGTGATGCCAAATGTCACATGATCACAACTAAGCCAAAGGTTCTTCTCTCTCTCTCTCTCTCTCTCTCTCTCTCAATCTGTGTCTCGCTCTCATTGTGGGATTGTGGGCAATCGTCTCTCATGCTCAAATGCTCCGTCTCAGGCCACGGTGTTTGGCAGAAGTCAGTGATTTTTCAGAACATTGGAAGGTGCCCCAACTGACAGTAATCTATTATTTGTCCTTTCAAAGCACCTATAGACAGTCCTTTGCTTCTCCATACAAGAATAAGCTTAGGAATGTTTTGCTTCATTCTAGGTCAGACTGCCTGCAGATATAGACCTTTTCCTCTGCTGTCTTATTGCCAGTTACAGTAAATACAGTATATGACAAGAGTTTATTAATACTATATTGTAGTCAACTTCTATGCAAGCATATACAATGGCCCCCATGCAGAAAAAGATTCCATGGAGCCAATAGATAGCAGTGATTGTGTTAGTGATAGTGAAAGTTGTCCTACATGATAACCCTCCTCTCTCTTGTCCCCTTGCCACCAGCCATGAAGGTTTGCAAAGGTAAGCACAAGTTAATTTATTTTTCTTTATATTTTGTATTTTATTGTTTGGTATTATGTTACAGTATTGTAATCATTTTTATATGAATATTTTGGGGTTGTGGAACGATTCGTCTGAGTTTCCATTATTTCTTATGGGGAAATTCGCTTTGATATACAAATGCTTGGGATTATAAGCACGGTTGTGGAACAAATTATGCTCCCAAACCAAAATTTTACTGTATATAGTTTTAACGTTAATATTACTTTGTAAACTTATAAAGTGGCTCTGTTCTGCATTTTGGTTGATAGAAGCTTGAAAAGAGACTAACAGAGAGAAGAAATTAAAATGTGGAGAAGACCAAGAGAATATCAATTCAGAACAAATTTGAGGAGTATTTGGAGATCCCTATATTGGGAATTTGGAGGACTCTGAGTGTATGGTGTTTTAGCCAAGTTCCTTATCAGGAGACTGGGAGCAGATACGTCCAGCTATCTTTTGGTCTATATCTTTTATCTACCCATGTTGCAGTTTACCTTCAGCAGTGTTTCTTAACTTTTTTTTTTTTTAAGAATCAGTTCCCTAAGGAACCTTTGTACACAATTTTTTTCCTAAATGTGCCTCCCACCTTCATCCCATAAAATTGTAACAACACAAATATATTGAATATCTGTTTATGTACTGTGGTCTTTGGAGGTCCACAAACCACTTGTAGTGTCTATTTTTTTTTCATTGTCCCCAAGAACCAATTTTTACCCCCTTGGGGGTGATATCAGCCTTATTGAGCTTCTATGTTCTAGAGATACACAGTTCCATATGCTGAATTTCTTAATCTAGTTTCTTCTTTTTACTGTAATCGTGTTCTCCTGCTCAAGGCAAACTTACTGCTTTCTAGAAAGATTTCTTTAGGAAAAATAATTTGTCATGTATCCCTATTACAAAATCTATCCTGCCATGTGTTTTTTCTTCATAACTATCTCCAATGAGGATTTCCCAGTAGATTTTCCGAAGCAATTTAATTCCTTATTAGTGTGGTTGATTCATGAACACTTAAGCAAGTTTCCACTTTCCTTAGGGGCCCAGGGACATGTTAAATGGTTTTGTATCATCATAGTCTAATCCTAAGTAATAAAATATGATCCAGGAACAGCTGGTTAAATGACTTGGCCCCCCAGTACACATTTCAATTTTTCTAGGGCCATAAATCTTCAATCATTTGTAGCAAACATTCTCTCCATTCACACCAGATGTGGATAGAAGAATAGGAGGAGGATGAAGGAAGGTAAGGAAAATAATTGTATATTAGCCTCATTCAAAACTTGAATTTCCAAATTCTATGTAAATGTATCTTACCTAAATTCCTTTGGTGTCACAGTTAGGATAAGAATTTCCACCTAGTGTATTTTTTATTTTAACAAATATAGTGAGATTATTTCACCTCGTCTTACATATTTCTAAGTTTTTGTCACATATATAACATATATTACCGTGATCTTGGACTTGCCAGTCTTCAGAACTGCAAGAAAAAGATTTTCCCTTATGTAAGCCAACCAATCTGTTGTATTTTATTATGGCAACTCTAGTGTGCATGCACACCCACACACACATGCATATATGTTGTATATATTGTGTAACAATTGTGTATCCTATGATATATATATAACATGTATATATATATTTATGTATAAAAACACTATATATAAATTTTATATATTCTATAATAAGTGTATATTGTATAACAGTATATGTAATACGCCACATAACTAGACTAGTCAACTTGGGCTGTCATAACCAAATACCACATACTAAATGGCTTAAACTACAGAAATTTATTTTCTCACCGTTCTGGAGGCTAAAAGTCCAAGTCCAAGATCAAGGTACTGGCACGTTTGGTTTCTCCAGAGGCCTGATGAGGGCCATCTGAACAGTGTGTCTGGCCTTTCATTTTGGGCACACATCCCAGATGTAGCTCTCTCTTCTTATAAGGATAACAGTCACACTGTGTTAGGGACATACCCTTATGATCTCATTTAGCTTTAATTGCTGCTTTAAAAGTCCTATCTCCGAATACAGTTACATCAGGGGTTAGGACTTTAAAATATGAATTTTAAGGAGGACACAATTCAGTCTAAGCCATTTTAAAATTAATTAATTAATAAAAAAGAATAGCAAGTACAGTTACTATGAGTTCGGCTACAGATGTATCATATTTAGTGACTCTAAAAATGGTAAAATAATAACTTTATATACAAGAGTCATAGTATCATTTTGTATCTAGAATGTACATCAAATACACATTAGAATATATCTTATATTAGGACTATTAGAAAAATGCAGTGGTACATACTTACTAGTTGTCACATAATTATTCTTTCTACGATGAAGGATGGTTTTTCCTAAGGTGAGCAGGAAATCAGGAATGTAAGAGAAAATCAAGAATTTGTGATACAAGTTGAGCAGTTTTGCATCTTCCCTCTTACTCCACTGTTGACCTCCTGGTCAGAGACATTGCTGAAGAGAAGTATACAGCTTTTGTGGATATTGGCAGGAGAATTGAGTTTTAGGAAGTACTTGTATCACCTATTACCTATTTTAGCACTTGAACTTTCCTTTTGAAAATCAGTATACCCAAAGTGAATAATTTACTTCTGTTTCTCCTGCCTAAAACAGTAAGTACTTAAACAAAATATCTGCATGACAGCAATATAGAGTGTTAAACCAATCCAGATGTTTAGATCTTTTTACATTTGATTTGACTTAAAATAAAACTTAGGTAGCATAAACCCGGCCTTAAGTATAGCTCTACATTCCATCACATACTGCTCTCCCAACTTACTTTTTTTTTAATTTAAACTTTTCCTTTTAAATTTATTTATTTTGAGAGGGAGAGGGAGAGAGAGAGAGAGAGAGAGAGAGAGAGAGAGCGAGCGCACACGTGCACAAGCAGGAGAGGGGTGGAGAGAACAAGAGTGAGAGAAACAGAGAGAGAAGAGGAATCCTAAGCATCGACAGTGCAGAGCCCAATGTGGGGCTTGAACTCATGAACCATAAGATCATGACCTGAGCCAAAACCAAGCAGTCGGATGCTCAACCAACTGAGCTACCCACGGGCCCCCTCATCCCCCATGTACTTCTTACAGAATGGTATCATACTACATACTTTTAACAGTATTTTTTTTCCTATCTAAATAACATCTTGTAGCTACTGGCTTTTGGGCCAATATCTAAAGGTCTAAATAATTAATATAATTAATTATATCAATTATAATATGGATGTTCAATTATTTGTTCAGTTTTTCAAATAGCAGTCACTATTGTTTCCAGTTTTTGTCACTCCAAATAATGATGCAATGAATATTAGTGTAATATATTCTTATTTACTGCTTCGTTAATTTCAGAAGGGCAAAGTCTTAGAGGTGAGACAGCATGTTAAAGTATATGCATATTTTACATTTTCTTAGAGCTGCCAAATGCCCTTCGACAAACATGTCAGCAAACTTTATACCAGTAGCTTTTAAGATTATCAGTCTCTTCTACCAACATTTGATATTATTGTTTTATTTTATATTTTTAATGTAACTTTAAAAAAATTTATTGTGAAACATATCATACATAAAATATATGATAAAAGTACATTTTAAAGGCTAATAATAAGGTGAACATCATGTTCACCAAAACAAAGCAATAGAGCATTGTCATGGACTTAATCTCCTGTGTTTCCCCTCCTCTCTGTCTCTAACAGATGAGAACTTTACTTTAAATTTTTAGTTAATCATTCTTGTTTTATTTTTTTTTTTAATGGTTGTTTTGGTTGGTGTTCTCTAGAAAAACACAAATAATAGAGCATACATAAATACAGAAAAAGGTTTATTATAAAGCATTGGCTCATGTGATTATGGATGATGGCAAGCTCCCTAATCTGAAGGGTGTTTCCAAGTTGCTGACCCAGGAAAGTCAATGGTATAGTTCAAAGGTAGGAAAAAAGCTAAAGTCCCAGCTCATAGGTCATCAGACGGGAAGAATTCCCTCTTGAGGATGGTCAGCCTTTTTGTTCTATTTAGGTCTTCATCTGATCTGATGAGCTCTTCCCATATTAAGGAGGACAATCTGTTGTATGCATTGTTACCTCATTTTTTTCCATCTTTATTGAGATACAATGGACATAAATCATTGTGTAAGTTTAAGGCATACAACATATTAATTTGACACACTTATATATTGCAAAATGATTACCACCATAGTGTTAGCTAATACCTCCATCATGTCACTTAATTATCATTTCTTTTTCCATGGTGAGAACATCTAAGATATACTCTTTCAGCAACTTTCAAGTATGCAATAGAGTCCTGTAAACTATAGTTACTGCACTATATGTTAGATCCCCAGAACTCATTTGTCTTATAATTGGAATTTGTGTCTTTTGACCAACACCACCCAATTTGGCCGGCCCTCTTGCCCATTCTACACTCTGTATATATGATTTCAGCTTTCTTAGATTTCACATATAAGTGATATTATAAAGTATTTGTTTTTCTCTGACTTATTTCATTTAGCATAATGCCCTCAAGGTCATCCATGTTGTCATAAATGGCAGAAATTCCTTCTTTCTCTGGGCTGCATAATATTCCATTATCTATCTATCTATCTATCTATCTATCTCTATGTATCTATATATGTATATGGAATATTATATATCTATATATCTATACCTATAAAGATATATAGGTATATATGTATCTCACATCTTCTTTACCCATTCATCTGTGGGCAGACACTTAGGTTGTTTCCTTATGTTGACTACTGTGAATAATGCTGCAACAATCAATTGTCCGTATAATGGGTAAAACAGCATCTGGTCATATTGGCATTTTCATGTCCAAGTTGCATATTATTTCATGGACTTATTATCCCTTTTATTTTCATCTTCTCCTAAAATCATTAGTTATAAACCTATTTTCCCTTTGAAATAAATGTAGCATTTTATTATGTGGGAAATGCATAAATATATACATATTGCGATATGTTTATTATATACAGATTTAGATACGTTTACGTCCTTCACTTTATTCTACCAATTTATTTGTGGTGCTGTAGATATGTATGTACACATGTCTGTCCAACATTGCTTAATTACTATCTCTATAGCAAGTTTTAATGTTTATGGTTTAATGCCTTATAATAAAATAGGTTTCCACTACCAAAATGAAGTGAAAAAAGTAATTATCTAACTGCATTATTTATTAAAGATGTGCTCATTTTCTATGTAATGAATTAGACATTCTAGATCTTCAATGGTAGTGATATATTCAGGATAAATGGGGAACTTCTTTCCTTCAACATGTAATAAGATGGCATTGTGCAAACTACTACAATTAGTTTTGCAAATATAGGCTTATACAACGCAACTTGAAATAGGTTCATTTAGGCTTAAAAAATCCTTCTGTCATGACACAGTACAAATTTCTATTTTAAAATTGAGCTAAATTTGTGTAATACAAATATGTGCATGGCAAAATAAACTTTGAAAACCCAAGATCCATTTCAGCACGACACAAAAAGGAACTCTTTTCCTTTTCTAGAACAAGCAGCTGTCATGTTAGAGGCACCTTGTTTTGGTGGGAAATTTGATGATGGCTTAAAAAACCTTGAAGTTTCCAAAGCAATTTAAATATGATCTTTAATGACTTCGGAGTGGATTAGCCCTTGACCTTTCTGTTCCCATGGTATTTTTCCCATCTAGCTTTGACATATGTAACAGAAAATTGTGCTCTTCAGATCACTTTGAAACTTCCAATTATGTCAAGAGGCTTAACTTGATTTTTGATTGAGTTATAATGGCAAGCACTGATCTCTGGAGGGGGTAACAAATGCAAATCAGTGCTGTTTGGGATCCTATGTTATTAGCTGTCATTTTGCTAATACTAAAAGGAGATATTTAAAAATAATCAAGTTGTGATAGGATTTATGTGTACATCATTTTGAAAAAAAAATTTCCAAAAATGTCTAAATTAGATTATTTTATATGACTGCTACTCCTGTAATATCACTTCTCATCATGGTCCATTTACTTTTCAAATCCATACAAAACGTCTGAAAAGTAGAATACCATAACATCCAGAGATAAAAAAATTTCATACAACTTAGTTTGAGAAAAAATAATTATAAAATTAAAAAGAATTCCAAAATGAGTAACAGGAAAAATCATATTAAACTTGAGTGACTAACAAATGAAGCTCTTATAAATCAGTTTCAAATGCAAATAAAAAGAAAGGAAGCAAATGTAGAAAGTAAGCTGAGACAAGGAAGAAGAAATATTGAAAATCTCCAGATGGTAAATAGAAACAACAAAATGATCACTAAAGTACTCTGTGCTTTAAAGAGGATATTAGCTTTACGTGAATAATGCTGAAGGGGGGAAAGAAACATATTTTGTAATTGAATTATTTATGTAGGAATACATAGAGAGTATAGACTATGAAAAATGGATAATTAATATTTTGAAAGTGGAATTTGAAGATATTGATGATGAAAAGAAATTTTCATTTGTTTATAACTCTTAAATGCAATTTTAATGTTTATTTTTGAGAGAAAGAGAGACAAATTGAGAGCAGGGGAGGTGCACAGAGAGAGGGAGGCACAGAATCCGAAGCAGGCTCCAGGCTCTGAGCTGTCAACACAGAGCCTGAGTGAGATCATGACCTGAGCCAAAGTCGGATGCTTAACTGACTGAGCCACCCAGGTGCTCCTTAAAGGCAATTTTAAAGGAAGCACAAGTCAGAAGGAAGATTTGTTGTCTTTCCTGTGAATGAGGAAATTAGATTTTAAAAATCTGCTTTTCACTAAGTTAAGTCATGATATTATTTTGATTTTAATTCTTGTGTCCTAGTAACATAGGCCTTATATCACTTACAGGATATACAATGAAGGTGTTAGATTAATGCATGAGAATTTCTTCTAGTTAAATTTATGTTTGTTTAATTTCTATATAAATTCTTCTATTCAAAGATACAAAGTGACATGGATTGAATTCTATCCTGCAAAAATTCATACCCTGAAGTCCTAACACTAGCACCTCACTTAGTACTTGACCTTATTTGGAAATAGGGTTTTTGCAGATGTAATTATTTACGCTAAAGTGAGGTATATTGGAGTAGGGTGGGTCCCTATTCCAGTATGACTGGTGTGCTTATAAAAGTATACCCTGTGGAGAGACAACTATACACAGGGAGAATGTCAGGGGAGGATGAAAGCAGATGTTACGATGATGTTTCTAAAAGCCAAGTAACACCAAAGATGACCAGCAAACCACCAAAAGCTAGAGAGAGAGAGGCTTGGAACGTACTCTTTCTCACAGCCTTCCAAAGGAACCAACCCAGTTGACAGCTTGATCCTGGACTTCTAGCCTCCAAAACTGCGAGACAATACATTTCTCTTGTTTAAGCTATTCTATTTGTGGTACTTATTTGCAGCCGCCCTAGCAACAAATACAATAAGCATCCATTAATCCTTCTATTTTTTCTATGATGCAGTTAAAACCAATGAAATAGAGATAAATAAAGACTATACTGGGGGTACCTGAGTAACTCAGTCAGTTAAGTGTCTGACTTTTGATTTCAGCTCAGGTCACGATCTCACTGTTTGATTCCTGAGATCCAACCCTGCCCTCAGCGTGGAACCCACTTGGGATTCTCTCCCTATCTCTCTGCCCCTCCCCCCTCCTCAAAATAAACATTTTAAAAACATTTAAAAAAGCTAGTAAGCTTGTAACAAAGAAAGCATGAGTTATAGTGCCAGCATCAGATAAAAAGGCAAGCACAATTTAAGCAATTCAAGTGAATCCTTACCAAGAGATTTACAAACAAAAGGAAAATTAGCTAACTGCTTATAATAACTAAGAGCAAATGTTGTGATCACAATTCCTTTGTCCCCGGGCTAATAATTAAAATTTAAATGATTCAATAACAAATATGTACCATTTCTTATTCTACTAATATATAGTTTTTCTGTACATTCATTATCTATCATCTATCTATCTATCATCTATTGTCTATCTATCCATCTCTCTAAACTTAGATACATCATTCATTTATGTAGCTGTCCATAATAAATTCTGCTAAAAATTAGTGCATTGAATATGTCAGAGATATATTACTCTAGTTTAAGAGTTTAGGCCTACAAATAACTCAAGCACTTTAGATGCAGGGTCTTTCACCCTGTTCCTTCTTTCTGCTGTACCTCATTACTGGAAGTGCTTTTAAGTAAGAGGAAAATAGAGGAGACTAATGACATCATGACCTATTAAAATTTCAATGAAAGCCACTATAATTTACCTCACGTAAACCATTCACAAAATTGACTGACATACTCTACAAAGTCCATTTATTCATTGAGATCTACAATATGCAGATTTATCTAGGATACTAAGCTGTTCATTAAAATACATGAACATTCCTGCTTACCCACAGAAGTGTATTCTAATTAAGAGTCAGGTGTTTGTTCCCTAAGCCAGTTTATTCAAATTTTAATTAGAGATTTCAGTCATTATTCTATAAACCAATGAAATATGAGTCCAAAAAGAAAAAAAATAAAAGATGTGTTGTCCACTAATAGAATGCTTTGGGGCGCCTAGGTGGCTTTTCCGGTTAAGTGTCAGACTTCAGCTCAGGTCATGATCTCACAGTTCGTGAGTTCAAGCCCTGCATCAGGCTCTCGGCTGTCAGTGCAGAGCTCATTTCAGATCCTCTGTCCCCCTCTTTCTGCCCCTCTCTCACTTGCATGTGTGCTCTCTCTCTCCCTCTCAAAATAAACAATAAAAAACATTAAATAGGGGTGCCTGGGTGGCTCAGTCAGTTGAGCGTCAGACTTCTGATTTTGGCTAAGGTCATGATCTCATGGTTTGTGAGTTTGAGCCCAGGGGCAGACTGCTCACAGTACTCTCACTGCCAAGCCTGCTTGGGATCTTCTCTCTCTGCCCTTCCCCTGCTTGCACATGCATTCTGCCTCTCTTTTCCTCTCTCATTCTCTCTCTCAAAATAAATAAATAAACTTTAAAAAAACACATTAAATTAAAAAAAAAAGAACGCTTTGGAAAATCTTGGTAAGGACAAGCCAAGCAAAAAAGTGCTGTCAAACTTAGTCTGGTTGAAACAGCTATTAAAAATTGGAAGAAAAACTTCTAGAATTACTGTTCACTCAGAGAGCTTTGTAAGTATCTTTAAGTTCTTTTTAACATGTTTCAAAGTGAAAATCATAGCTCATCATAGGCATGCTGTATGCAAAATGCCATGATAAACCTCAGTTAATGGACCCTTACACAAGGAAGAGGTCAGACTCTCCATCACAGAAGTGGAAAGTTCACACATATGTTAATACTTTGCATTAAAACAAGACGTATAGGGGCGCCTGGGTGGCGCAGTCGGTTAAGCATCCGACTTCAGCCAGGTCACGATCTCGCGGTTCATGAGTTCGAGCCCCGCGTCGGGCTCTGGGCTGATGGCTCAGAGCCTGGAGCCTGTTTCCGATTCTGTGTCTCCCTCTCTCTCTGCCCCTCCCCCGTTCATGCTCTGTCTCTCTCTGTCCCCAAAATAAATAAACGTTGAAAAAAAAATTTATAAAACAAGACGTATAAATTTTATATGAATTTGTCTAAAAATTCCCGACCTAAAGAAAATATTTTAATTAACCAACTAGCCTACTAATTCTGATCTATTCAGCTGGGAGGACGTCAAAAATTTGGTCTTCACTCTAAAATGATCTGCACTGACAGAAAAGTGGGTAAGGTCAAATGGCTGAGACTCTGGATCTTGCTGCAAAGGTTGAGATAAAAAATATGGCAATAAACATGAGTATAGGAATAAGAGGGAGGGAATCATGCAAAAGAAAATCCCTGCATTATTTCTTATTGACTAAAACTATCCACTTAAAGTTAAAGGTTAGGGCATAATTAAGCTGTTACAAAGTAAAATTAATCATATTTGACAGGGACCAAAACGGAGAGACTTCTGAGATGAAATACAGAACAACAGTATGGTTCTGAATAAGGACAGGATCTGGTTCAGACCTCACACTCAACCATTCTGCCATGCTGCCTCGTTAACAAATTTCATTAGGAAGATGACACAATATTTATATCAGCAAAGAGGTTGCATAGGTATTCATAAAATGTTTGTTTGTTTTATGTCCTATCCACTGTGTTGTGTCAATTCTTTGCTTTCCTTTCGGGGGCTACAAAAGGAATGAATTAGAGTACTCCATTCTTAATAAGGAAGGGAGAGAGGATCAAAAAAGAATCAAGATCTTCTGAAAAAGAGCTACACTTTGATTTGAAACCTTTTGAGAAAAGAATTAAAAAAAAACACATTCCCCAAACACCCTTAATTTTAAACAGAGCTGGATTTTAAAGACCTTATTGGATTTTGCTAGGTATGCTTGGATATCAAAGAATAGATCTAAACATTTACCTCAAGTTTTCTAGAGTAGAGGAGACAGAAATACAAGTCTGGAGAGATGAAGGTTGATGCAATTTAAGTTCATTTAGTTTACATTTTTACATCATTAATAATACCAGAAAAATGGGATTTCTCCTATAGGACACATAATGCAATTTAGGATTTTCACAGATCAGCTAATATTCTGGAATATTAAACTTGTATCTTGTTGAAACATGACCTATCCTTGAAGCTTCCTAGATACTCAGGAAGATATGTTACTATATAACAAATAAGTATGTCATTGAAAATTACTATAATTATATTTTTAACAATACATTTTCAAAATTTCCCAGAATAAGGACAAAGGACCATACAAATAGGATAAGAATATTGTGGCATAATTATACCTAAATAGGAATAGGCTATACTACATTGACCTTGAAACTTTGATTCCATCAGGCATATGAATTGAAGGCAAAGCTCCATTTATGTGGCAATAATTTTTACTTTTTAAGAGAGATTGTGTTGGATTTATATTGGTTGCTCAGTGAGGAAGCTAACCAATGATGGTGTTACAGTAATCCAGGGGAGAGAAAATGGTGATCTGGAACTGAGTTTGTTTGGATATTAGATATACTTTGAAAGATTTCTTAAGTAATTACCTGTGGAATATGAGACAAATAGAATCAAGAAAACTATGATTTTTGAGTAACCAGATGTATAAAGATGTATATTAGATATATTAGATATACTTTGAAAGATTTTTTAAGTAATTACTTGTGGAATATGAGACAAATAGAATCAAGAAAACTATGATTTTTGAGTAACCAGATGTATGAAGATGTATAAAGAAATATAATGTATTTGGTTTGGACATGATCTTTAACAATGAAATTAAATATCCAAATAAAGATGTCAAATAGACACCTGAATATATAAATCTGGAGTGAGAGCGAGAGAGAGAGAGGTGGTTGGGAATATATATTAGAAAATTATTGGCATAAATATTTGCTAATATCACCAAAGGAATGAATATACATTGAAAAGAAAAGAGGATCGAGACTGAGACTACACACCCCAACATTAAGAGGTTCAGAATGAGAAGGGGAAGTGACAAGTTCAGGGAGATAGAAAAGAAAATCCAGAGGGTTGTGCAGCTAGCCAAATGAAGAAAGTGTTTAAAAAGGAGACACTGAGACACTGTATCAACTACTTTTCATAGGTCAAGTATGAGGAGTAGTAAGAATTGACTATTGAACTGTGTAAAATGGAGGTCTTTGGTGATTTTGACTAGTTTCCGTGAACTGGTGAGGGCAAAGCCCTCACTGGAGTGCATTTAACAGAGAATGGGAGGAAGTAACTGGACTACTCTCTGTAAGACCAAAGAAATTGAGTGGTAAGTGGTCAAAAAAGTGGAATCATAAGAAGATCTTTTATTTTGTTTTGTTTTGGTCTTATATGGTAGCAATCATAGTAAATTTGAATGGTGATGGAAAGTATCGAGTAGGTTCGAAAGCATGGATGATTTAGGAAATTCTGGATTGCTGCTCTTAAGCAGATAAGAGGCGATGAGACCTAAGGTACACATGGAAGGATTAGCTTTAGAAAGGAGCAAGAGTAATTAATTTATGGTCATATACACTAATCTCAACATCTTTGATTTCTGAAGTACAAATTAATGCAAATCCATTGGCTCCTTACAGGCTTCTTCTGTGCATATTTGAGTTTCTTTTCTGGTAGGTTGAGGATTTTCACTTCATGATTTGTTTTTCACCTTACAAATTTTTGTTTATATCTTTTATCTCTCATCATCACTCCATTCAATTTTCCTTTTCCTCATCATTTTTTTAATTTACTACCATTTTTTGAGATTTACAGAGAGATTAGACATATAAAACATTCATATCAGTGGATCTTTTTATTTACCCTTTTGGACTGCCATTAGATTGTTTTCATTTTAAATGATAGAAGGTAAAAGATTTCATATTCCATTTTTTAAAGGTTGTGATATTTTAGGCACTGCATGGATAGATATTTTCAATTTTAATACTTATAATAGTCATTACCTTATTTTAGTGGATATTAATCTTTACTACTTATGGCAAGTGACACTGGTTTCCATTTACCATTGTGATGCACAATTTATTTTCTAAATAAATTTATTAGAGTCAAATAGTGAGTTGATTTAAAATTTTAAAATTAACTATGTAATAGTATATGAGGCATGCTAATATGGCAAAACTCATAAAGGTAGACTGCAAATGATGCTAGTTTCAGAGACTCATGTATGTGCTGGTTAATTTTATGTGTCAACTTGACTGGGCAAAGGGATGCCCAGGTAGCTGGTAAAACATTATTTCTGGGTATATCTGTGAGGGTATTTCTGGGAGAGTTTAACATTGAATCAGTAGACCTGAGGAGACTAAAGGAGAACTGCCCTCACCAATGTGGGAAGTTATCATCCAATCTGTTGAGGGTCCCAAAAGAACAAAAAGATGGAGGAAGCATTAACTCACTCTTCCTAAACTGGATGGCCACTGTCTCCGGTCCTCAGACGTCAGAGCCCCTGGCTTTTGGATTTGTTATGAATTACACCACTAGCTTTCCTGGTTGTCCAGCTTGCAGAGAGCAGATAATTGGACTTTTTGGCCCCCAAAGCCTCATAAACCAATTCCTATAATAAACATCTCTCCCTCTCTCTCTCCTTCTCCTGCTCTCCACCACCCCCTCCCCGCCCCATCACTCCCTCTCCCTTTCTTTCTTCCCCTCTCTCATTATATATATACTTTTGCTTAGGGTTCACTGGCAATGCTGACTAAAACAAGCTCACTTAGGCTACAAAGAATGTCCCTTCTCTGAAAGTAGTAACTATTCCACAGACATAACTCTGTTCCCTAGATACGAATAATAAGGTATATACAAAATGAAAGACACTAGCATTTGCTTCTCATATTTATAGCATGATCATCTATCCACATGCTACAATATAGAGTGGTGAAAACTGATGTTAGCTATTAAGAAATAATCACCAAGCTACAAACACCTTGATGTAAATAAGATTATCAATCTTTTTCAATATGATTATCAACTAAAGGGCGCATGCTAAAAAATCCAACAGACTACTGGACATTTTCCAGTAGTAGACTACTGGACATTTTCCATGGAGGGATGTGCAACAGATCCACAGGAATATTCAGAACAGATGAGCTGGAAGGAATGTAGAAGGACTTTGTGGTAGCAGCAAGGATTGGAAGTAGGAAAAGGCTGATGAACAGGGAGTAAATGTGACAAGAACAATTGAAAAAGGCATGAACAATCTTGGTTTAGTTCACCGTTTGTGCCAAGACCCGTATTGCCAGTAAATAATAATGATAAGTCATAAATCTTTCAAATATGGCTCCTGTGTGCTATTTTCTAGTCTAATTCTCTTGCATAGGTGAATGAAAATGGCAATCAGTAGATGTTATTTGTGCTGGTTTAGCAACTCTGTGTAGCTCTGAGAATTTTTTTTTAAGATACACATATTTCTTCATCTGAAAATCTTTCGTTTAATGCAAGTATTTAAAGGATTCTTTTCAATCAATTGTATGACTTCCTTGTAGACTCCCCTGTAATATTTCACTACTTGCTTGGCAGTGAATGAATTACCCAACTGCCTTTAAACCCAATTGATAACATAACTTAACCAATACAAATTGTAATGGCTTGAAGACATAAATTATTTAAGTAAAAGTAACAAAATCAAAGAGCTACAACAAATACTCATCAGGGAAAATGGATGCCTGCAATTAAAGATGAGCTTTCTATCTCCATCATCTAAATTAATTACAATGCCTAAAATTTATGGAAGATACTTCTCTGGCCCTTAGAAACACCTTCTTTAGTTATCATGTATCACTTAGATTATATAGCACACCAAAATTACCTTATACATTTAAATATTTATAACAAATAACCTCCCAAATTAAAATGCTGTCTTTTCAATTCAAATGTACCAGCCTTGCAATGCTATCATTGAGATGTTAACTGATTAAATATTCATACTTAGTATTAAACATTTATTGTACAAAATTTGAAAAGTATTAGGTGAACAGAATGCTGCAGTTTGTTTTCCATTGAAACATTTGATCAAACAACATTTGAACAAAGCAAATGTTAGATTTAAAACATGGCTGTGAAGTCATGTATCTTTACTCCCAAATGGCTTATTCAACACTCGTGTTTCTCTTCAGATCATACAAATCTTTTGCCTTTCAGAAAATGGCTTATTTATTACCGCTTTTCTCTGCTCAGTTCCCAGATTTTTTCCCTGTATTTCTTGACAACTTGTATTATCTCAAAACTGTAAATTCAGTAGCAAAAGCTGTAATTTTAAAATTATAAAATTAATATAAATTATAATAAAACAATATATAAAGTACTTATGTTTTAGCTGGACTAGAAAAGGGTGGTTTGTGTCTTTATTTTTTTTGTTTTTGTTTTTGGGGTTTTTTGTTTGTTTGTTGTTTTTTAATTTTACTCCTCAAAGTCTGGTTTGAGCCAGATGATGCTGAGGATGTGAAAGAATACACAAAGTCTATGATTAAAGTGTGAAAATGTTTTTGCTATTTCATTATTGTAGGATATAGTTCCAGCATTTCCACTTCAATGATAAAGCTAAAAGGGACTGAAAAACACTAAATGCTTAAAGAAACATATTTGGATTCCAAGATCAATATTTACTATTCTGAAAGACCTAATTTTCTTGCATTAGAAAAGTATTAAGAGTGATTTAAGCTGCGATATTATTTTGAGAATTGCTCAATTTTATCATCAAGGGTCAAAGGAGAACATATCTAAGGTGTCTTTCTCTCTTATTCTGTTTTAAAGCCACTCTAATCAAGCTTTCATCACCAGCATGACATGGAAACTTCTCTTATAAAGGATACCAATGACTTTCATGTCATTAAATCCAATTGTCAATTCCCAATCCTCATGTTTGGCCTTTGGTCATAATTAATATTTAGTCTTCCTACAGTAGATTAAAAATGAACATGGATATTTTTATACTTCTCTCAGCTAGAGTTGAGGTCTATGCTCCTTCCCTCTCCTATATGGTGCAGGTCACACTGTCCCATTTTCTGGACTCAGCCCTTAAGGCATAGGCAGCTTCAATCTTTTGCCTAAAAGAACATATTCCTGAGGTGCCTGGGTGGCTCAGTTGGTTAAGAGTCCAACTTAGGCTCAGGTCATGATCATGCGGTTCATGAGTTCAAGTTCCACATTGGGCTCTGTGCTGACAGCTCAGAGCTTGAAGCCTGTTCTGGATTGTATTTCTTCCTCTCTCTTTGCCCCTCCCCTGCTCATGCTCTCTCTCTCTCTCTCTCTCTCTCTCTCTCTCTCTCTCTCTCTCTCTCTTTCTCTTCCTCTCTCTCTCTCTCTCTCTTTCTCTCTTTCTCTCTTTCAAAAATAAATGAACATTGAAAAAATTTAAAAGAACACATTCCATCCATCACATCATCATGAAGTAGGTCTGACTATACTGAGACGGTCATGGTGTAAATGCCATTTGTAGGTGCTCTGATAGACCATCCCAGCTGAACTCAGCCTTCAAGACATCCCTGGGAAGAAGCTACAATGTGACGGGAAAATGTACTGGACCCTTCAGATCAGCTCTCCACCGACTGATACCACTGGGGACCTTAGGTAATACTATGAAGAGCAAAATAATCAGCCACGAGAGCCCAGCCCAAATTCCTGACCCACAAACTGTGATTTAGAATAAAATAGCTGCTGTTTTAACTAGCTAAGTATCAAAGTGGCTTCTTTTTATTATAATTTATCGATTTTTCTTCCAAGACAGAAACACTTTCCTGGTTTTCCTCTCACCTCATGACAGCTTATTCTTTTTTTATTGGTCATTCCTTGGCTGGTTCATTCACTCTTCATTGTTTGTGTCCCTGACTTAGTCCTTGGCCTCCTTCCTTTTCTATTTGTATTTCACCTTTTTTGATAATCTAATAGAGTCTCATAGCTTTAAGTCAACCATGTATTAATGAGCCCAAAATGAGATGACATGAGATATAAGACTCATATCTGGGGCACCTGGGTGGCTCAGCTGGTTGAAAGTCTGACTCATGATTTCTGCTCAGGTCCTGATCCCAGGCTTGTGGGACTGAGCTTCGTGTCAGGCTCCACACTTAGACGATTCTCTCCTTCTGCCCCTCTCTCCCTCTCATGTTCTCTCTCTTTCTCTGTCCCCTCCTCCCCCCAAAAAGACTCTTATCTAACTGCCTGCTTGAACTTCCACCTACATTTTCTACAGACAAATCAAATGAAACACGTCAACTAAACACTACTTCCCCCTGACCTCCTGACTGTATCTCTCAGTGACCATAGGAAAACCATATAACTTATCTTTCCAACTAGGGACTTTCAAAGTAAAAGATGGAGTATACTGGATTACAGGCATAAGTTGAGATATATAACTGGGATATAGCATCACCCTAGAAATCCATCTTTCAATGCTAAGATTAAAAGAAACACACACACACATACACACAAAACCTTGTAGTCACCTATGTCTGATCCCTTTCTTTCCCTTTATAATCACCACCTAATCCTTCTCCAACTATCTATTCTCTTCTTGGTGCAAAAGGTCTCCCAATTTCCTTCAGAGTCAAAACAAAAGTTCTTAACAAGTTGTAATGAGTTGTGATGGTTCCCAGCCCATCCCTACTATGTTACCTATACTGTCCTCCTTGTCTTAGAATCTTTGTAGTGTTTCTTCTTTTGTGTAGCATATCTTTTAGACAGCACCTTGGTTTGCTCTTTCAACTTCCTTCTTGCTTTTCCACTGTCACTTTCTCAATCATCTTTTTAAAATTGTATGTGGTCCCCCGACATCCTTCCTGGCATTTCTGATCACCTTTTAACATGCTATATAATTTACTCATGTTAGTTTTATTGTATATATTCAGTTACCCATTGATAAATACAAGCTCTATATGTTCACCAACACATCTCAAGTGCTTAATGTAATGTTTCACATAGAATAGATGCAAAATACTTATAAATAAGAGAATAAAATGTATAGTATTTACAGACTGTAGAAAAGGCTATAGGAAATGCATTGATCAAATCTAAGTGTAGTGATAAAGAACATTTAAATTGTGTTATGATTCTTTCATTTTTGAGTCCATATTGGGTGTTTTTGTCATGTAGGTAATGTTTTGATATGTGTAAATGTTATTTACATTTTAAGCAACATTTGTATTTTCTTTCAGATAGCTATTTTATGTTTGTTTTTGTCACGTACTTGTTCTCTGTGCCTGAAATTATTAGTAATGCTTAGGAGAAGTGAGAGATATATGCAATCTGTCACATTATGCTTCCAGCTAACAATTTTGTCAGCTCTGTGATTTGCAGTCCTGTATATGTTTTGATTTGTATAAATCACACATTAAACCATTTTGCCTTTACCATGTGATACAAAAATGTAAAAATAGTTGTTTCAAATATGTTATTTTTAAAAACATAAAATGATTATATCTTAAAAACAAAACCATATCTCTCATTTTGATGTGAGTGTGAATAAGTATTGTCCCGATTTCACCCAACCTCATGAGGCTGTGATATGCTCTTATCAGAGCAACTGCTATCACTTACTAACAGATTGACTACCATGTAAACTGATTAATTTCTTAGTCATCATTTTAAATATAATCTTTTCCGAAGATATTTTTTGGCTCTGATTAAAATGTGCTTGAGTCAGGTGAAAGGAGTCAGGTAAATGTGAAATGAGTCAGTCACACATTTATTGTGTGGAAGGAAAACTGGTTATTGGTTTTATAAAAGAGGTTTATGAAGGCTTCATAATTGCTTCCTTTTAATCCTTTTTTTAGGGGCGCCTGGGTGGCGCAGTCGGTTAAGCGTCCGACTTCAGCCAGGTCACGATCTCACGGTCCGTGAGTTCGAGCCCCGCGTCGGGCTCTGGGCTGATGGCTCAGAGCCTGGAGCCTGTTTCCGATTCTGTGTCTCCCTCTCTCTCTGCCCCTCCCCCGTTCATGCTCTGTCTCTCTCTGTCCCAAAAATAAATAAACATTGAAAAAAAAAATTTTTTTTTTAAATCCTTTTTTTATTTAAAAATAATATTCATAAAAAGCTTTAGTAAGTTGTGGTTTTAATAGATTAGTGAGGAAGTTGTTAAAATATTAAATATTAAGAATGAAAAAATAATGCGTTTATTTCACTTTTTATGTGTATATTTTTTCTTGTTATGCTACAATTGGTTATTTATTGTACATATTTTGTTAAAAAATAAAGCAACTCATTATTCTTATTTTACAACATGGGTGGCCAACTATGATCCTTTAATTTAGGTTAATTTTATATTTTGTGACTCTGATAGTAGTTTTTTAAAAAACTATTAGTCATTTTATGTCTTTTTATAAAAACCAGGCTATGTTTATCCACTAAGTGAAAAGACTCACTATACTTACTATCATCTGAATCCTGACTTGGATATAAGTCAGGATTCATTAAGAGTGAACCAAGGATATACCCATAATAGTAAAACAACAACCAAAAATCCTCCCAAGTAACATAATATATAATAAACATACACAAGCATTATTAATAGAATCTAAAATATGTGATACTGTAAATTCCATATTATCTTTGGTTATTTACTTCTTTGTGTCATAATTCCTATTTTTTTAAGTATAATTAACATACAGTGTTAGAGTGGTTGCAAGTATACAATATGATTCCATTCTATATGTTATTTAGTGTTTGTATTTAAGAGTCTATTTTTTGTTTGTCTTTTTTACTCTGTCCATTTGTTTTGTTTCTTAAATTCTACATATGAGTGAAATCATATGGTTTTCGTCTTTGATATATTTCACTTAGCGTTACACCCTCTAGGTCCATCCATACTGTTGCAAATGGCAAGATCTCATTATTTTTTATGGCAGAGTCATATTTCATTATATGTATTATGTACATAAAATATATACACTAAATACACACACACACACACACACACACACACACATTTTCTTTACCCATTCATCTATGGGTAGACATTTGAATTGTTTCCATACCTTGGCTACTGTAAATAATGCTGCAGTAAATGTACAGGTACATACAGGAATCAGTGTTTTCATTTTCTTTGGGTAAACATCCAGTAGTGGAATTACTGAATTATATGGAAATTTTATTCTTAGTTTTTTGAGGAAGCTCCATACTATTTTCCACAGTGGCTGCACCAATTTGCATTCCAATTAACACAGCACAAGAGTTCCTTTATCTCCATATCATTGCCAACACCTGTTATTTCTCATCTTTTTTTTTTTTTTTTAGCCATTTTGGCAGCTGTAAGGTAATATCTCATTGAGGGTTTTACTTGCATTTCCTTCATGATTACTGATGTTGAGTACCTTTTCATGTGTTTGTTGGCCAGCAGTATGTCTTCTTTGGAAATACATCTATTCAGGTCCCCTGCCCATTTTTAAATCAGATCATTTGGTTTTTGTTTTTGTTTGCTTTTTTCTTTTGACACTGAATTGCATAAGTTCTTTATATTTTGGATATTAACCCCTTATTGGCTATATCATTTGCAAATATCTACTCTCACTTAGTAGTATGCTTTGTTTCTTTCAATGTGCAAAAAAGCTTTTTATTCTGGTGTAGTCCAATACTTTATTTTTGCTTGTGTTTCCTTTCTCTGAGGAGACATATCCAGAAAAATGTTTCTATGACCAATCTCAAGGAAATCACTGCCTACGTTTTCTTTAGGAGTTTATGGTTTCAGATCTTAATTTATGTCTTTTTAAAAAATGTTCATTTATTTATTTTGAGAGAGAGAGAGCACAGGGGAGGGGCAGAAAGAGAATCCCAGCAGGCTCTGAGCTGTCAGCGCAGAGCCCAACACAGGGCTCAGTTTCACGAACCAGGAGATCACAACTTGAACAGAAATCAAGAGTTGGACACTTAACTGACTGAGTCACCAGGTTTTCATTCTTTTGACCCCTACTTTCATTCTTTTACATGTAGCTGTCTGTGGCTTTGATAGTCATTTGTGCCTAACTTTAACAAATAGAATGGTATTTCTGACTTACTCATGTTTCTCCAATTAAACTGTAAATTCCCAAATATACAGCCATTGAATAAATTTAAAAAGGAAATACATTGGCCTATCTACTATAGGTGCTCACAAGTATTAGATAAATTATATGTAGTATTTTTCTAATGCGTGTGTTAATGAATCATGAAAATAAATTTGCCAAAATGCCAAAACCTAGTATTAGATACATTATATGTAGTATTTCTCTAATGGGTGTGTTCTGAATCATGAAAATACACTTGCCAAAATGCCAAAACTTAAAAGAAAGCACATACATACACATTAATATATTTATAGTCACAAATTTGTCAAGATATGCTGAATGACAGAAGTCTTACACAAAGAACACACGAACTGTATGATTCTAATTATGTATAATTCTATAATAGGCAAAAGGAGTCTATGGTAAAGAAAAAGTCAGAACAGTGATTAACTACTAAAGGCTGGGAGTGAAGACTGAGTGGCAAGGAGCAAGAGGGAACTTTTGGATGAATGGCAATGTTTAATAGCTATTTGTATACACACTCCTATGCATTTGTCAAAATTTATAGGATTGTATGGTTAATATTTGTGCATTTAATTGTGTATAAATTTTACATGAAAAGGAAATGTAAACAAATATTGAAAATTTTAATGATACATGCTAAAATGTTTATGATTGTTTTCAACTTATATAAATGTTTATAAATTTTCATAATAAAAAATTCCTCAAATTTGTATATTAGCTTTTCAAATTCTCTTTTTAAATTTAGTTATTTTGAGAGAGAGAGTGAGCATGAGCAGGGAGTGGCAGGGAGAGAGGGAGAGAGAATCCTAAGCAGGCTCCACAATGTCAACATAGTCAACACAGGGTTCAAACTCAGGAACTGTGAGAAAATGACCTGAGCCGAAATCAAGGGTTGGATGCTGAACTGACTGAGCCACTCAGATCCCCTCAAATTCTGTTCTTAAAGATTTTTTTGGTGAAAATAAACTTTTCTTCTTTTACATATGTGCATAATCATGAGATATCAATATTATCAAAGGCTTGATAAAATTCTATGCAGAACAGAATCTAATTATATAATTTCAGGTTAGTTACATTTTACATTAAGCTTTCTTGATCTCTATTTGTTAAGAAAATTTATTTGGGTCCTCAAATAGAATAAAAGCAAATTATAATTTTTTTGCCATGAATTAGTACATAAGAAAAAGAAATCTATTTCCTGTTAAAAAACGGTATTTTTAGCTTCTCTATCAAAGAAAACTACTGTTGTATACATTCCTAAAATTATAATATCCTGACAAAGTGTTTTATATAATCAATGATTCTCATGGCTTAGAAATAGAATTCTCTTGCATCTCAGATAAATATTGGCATAACATTTATGTAAATAGAAAATACTAAGTATAAATTGGTTCTGATGGGTCTCACTTGATGCACTAGCCTCTAATCAGAAAGAATGTAGTGTACTAAGTTAATCACTTTTTTACTGACATATTAAAAACTCATAGGAAGCATAAAATGATGTATAAGTAACTAATTATTTGCCTTCAGAGTGAAAGGCACATCAATGTCAGGAAACAAATGGGTGGGCCCAGAAGAATGACGAGACAGTTAATTTTAAGTGTCAACTTGGCTAGACTATGCTGCCCTCTTGTCTGCTCAAATACCAGTGTAAATGTTGTAAAGGTTCTTTTTACATGTTATTAACATTTAAATTAGTAGACATTGAGTGAAGTAGATTATATTCCATAACATGGTGGGCTTCATCCACTCAGTTGAAGGCTTTAAGAAAAAATATTGAAACCCTGAAAAGAAAGAAATTCTGTCTCTAGACTACCTTTACACTTAAGACTGCAGCATCAACTCTTATTGGAATTTTGAACTTCTAGTTTCTACAATCATAAGAGTTCCTGAAGTACATCTCTTTCCAATATATATATATATATGGATATATATATATCCATCCTATTGATTCTATTTCTCTGGAGAACTCTAGTACAAATTATTAGAGTTATAAAGATCTAAAGAAAATCTTTAGAAGATCTAAAGAAAATGTGGCATAGGTAGCAGGCAATAAACTTTCTCAATCTCTACTTTTTTCACAAACCTTAACTATCTCTGTAATGATTCAAATGTGTAAATACTCACCATAGGAAAAGGCTCTCAAAAATGTATATTTAATGGAAGAAGTAATACAGACTAGTCTTTCAAAACTTCCCCTGAAATGGAAATGTGCTCACTGATCACAGGGAGTTTAAAAGGAATACTTTTCACATGCAACATTGAGTGTGTCGGCAATGTAAAAAAAAGAAGACTCTTAGTTATTTTGGACTGCTATAACCATAAACAGGGTGGCTTAAAATAGTGCCAACCAGAATGGTCAGGTACTGGTGAGAACACTGTTCTGGGGTGTAGACTGGCTACTTCTTGTTTCCTCACCTGGTGAAGAGTAGAGAGAGAAAGCAAGCTCTCTGTGACCCTTATATGGGCACTAATTCCATTTATGAGGGCTTCACCCTCATTTTCTCATCTATCCCTAATTACTTCCCAAAGACCTCACCTCCTCCTACCATAATACTGGGAAGCAGGATCTCAACATGAATTGTGGGGACTTAAATATTTAGTCCATAACACAGATTCAACGGTAATAAGATGAGAAGCTTTAAGAAAGCATTGGATCTTTTTGTAGGTACATAAACTTCCCTCCCTATGGGATTTACATGAAAATTCTATTTCAGGGTGTTTACATGGGTAAGGATGGTTAGATTTAAGTAAAAGTTTCAATAAATCAAAATAATATGAGACTTACTGTCAAACCCTGCCTCATCCAATATCCAAATTTGTTCCATACAAAGTTCCACAAATTTTATCTCCTAAATATTTCTTGAATACTTTCCCTCATCACTTTTTCTATCATCACATCTCTGCTTTCAAATCCCATCATTCTTCACTTTGGTTATTTCAATAGTCATTCTTTTTCTGCCTTTATTCCAGGCTTATGTCGAGCTTCACAGAGCAGTGTTGTTTCCTTCTCATTATTCTGATCTTGGCCTCTTTTCTTTCCTCAAAAGTATTCAATTTCTTTTTCCTAAGAAGTAGACATTTTTAGGATGTAATTTCCAATTGAATGAGAACATAATTTTACCAAATGTATTTGAAGGGGCAGCCTGGCACAGAACCGAAGCCCGTGGGCTCCAGAATAAGAAATGTATCTCACTGCTGACTCTTTCACTTCATTGCTGATCTGAATGAACTGTCCCACTAAGTTCCAGTTTCCGCAACTCTGAAATACAAATAACTAAGGTGCCTACTTCATGCTACTGAGAGGAAGACAAAAGGTAATGAGATAATGAATAAAAGATGCTGGTTTGCTACAGTTCCTGACACAAATAAGCACTCAATAAATGCCAGTTATTGTTATTTGATTGAGAATATAAAGGTTTGTTCTTACCTTATTTTAATTTTTAAAATTTTAGTTTGACCAACTTAAATTGATGCTATAAGAAAATACTTCTTTAAGCAGGACATTCACCTTAACTAATTTACTAAAATGTAACATATTCATTTTTGCAAATGTTTGATCATTGCTCTGTGTTCTTCCAATACTTGTTTTCTTCTAGTTCTTTCTTTGTATCATATTTAGATAAACATATCTCTAAAAAATTTTCCCTAGAAATTGATTTTTAAATGGCTTTATCTCACTTCTAAAATTCTTACTAGTAACAGTAAAACTTAAAAAGTGAAAATATGTAGTGAACAACTCTACCCTACTTCTAGTTGAATTATCCAGCAAAATACCAGGTAGTTTCATTTCATTGTGATAACTTAATAATCATAAAATATGCCTTCAGACTTCTGGTTATTGTTATATTTATTGAGTATGAACTTGTAAGTAGTTGTTTGAGTATACCATTTATATTTATAAAAGGTGATCTGGGGCATTTTTCTCATGTGAAGTTCATCTGGCTGTACAATATGTATATAGTTATATGGTTAAAAAGAGCTCTAAAGAACAATTTTGAAAGCAATAATGACAAAATTTCCTTCTGCTTTATTTATTCAGTGACATCAAAATTAAATGTAACACCAGGTATTATTTTTGGTTAAGAAAAAGAGTTATGTTAAAAATAGGGGTGGTGACTCAAAATGGTAGTATAAGAAGATCCTGAACTCACTTTCCTTCATGGACACACCAAATCAATAGCTATACATAAAACAATTCTGTTGGAAATATTCCTGAAAACGAGCTGAACAAATCTTCTCCAACAAAGGAGAAAAATGACACACCAAAACAGGTAGAAAAGGTAGTGATGCCTTCTCACAAAAAAACTCACCCCTGGCACAACAAATTATAACAACTCACAAATAAGATATGCGGAGCATATCTCCGAGGAGTTAGAAACTTGAGCCCCACAACAGGCACCCCAGCTCTTGGGACCTGTACTAGAGAAATAAGCCCCCCAAACATCTAACCAATGGAACTTATTTTCAGGAGAAACAAAGGGATATAAAAAACCCTGAGAATTACCCTTTGAGTTCTCATGCACAGACTTATCTACTCTAGGGCATAATACAGAAAGAGCAGGTTGAAAAGTGCCTACACAATATGTGAAAAAGATTCACTGGTTAATCTTAAAGCATTTGCTGGAGGGGGAGGGGTCTGTTGGAACTATCTAAGGACAGAGGCACTGGCAAGCACCAATTTTGTACTCTTCTCCTATCTTGCTAGCACTGCTTGCCCAGACCTGTTGCTTTCCTGTGGCTCCACCCTGATGCACCTGGTGAACCCGTGATGAAGCAGGCCTCCCCTGTCTCCCCTGATATGCTAAACCCAATGGGAAGGTGCACTCCAGCCTTGTGTTCCCATGGCCCTGTCCCACTAAATTTAGTTGGCATGCATGCTCCACACAGGGGATGTCCTTTGAATGCCTGGCTCTGGTGACCAGGGACGCTTTCATTTCTTTGCCACATACGACCAATTGGAAACAACCGAAGAGACTGTTCTTGGCAGGCTACCACCCCAGGGCACTGCACACACTGAACGGAATAACACACACTCCACATTCTTGGGACCATTCCTTCAAGAGTGGGAATGAGTCCTTTCACCTAATATATAAAAACAGTCAAGTGAAATGAGGAAATAGAGGAATGTGTTCAAAAAAAAAGAACAAGATAAACACTCCTCTCAAAAAAAAAAACTTAATGAAATGGAGGGAAGCAATTTGCTTGATAAAAAGTTCAAATTAATGGCCATTAAATATGCTCACTGATTTCAGGAGAAGAATGGGTAAACATAGTAAGAACTTCAACAAAAGATGTAAACTGTAAGAAAGTACCAAACGGAAGTCACAAAGTTGAAGAATACAATAACTGAACTGAAAAATACACTAAAAGGATTCAAAGGCAGACCAGATGAAGTGGAAGAATGGATCAGTGACCTGGAAGACAGGGTACTGGAATTCACCCAAACAGAGCAAGAGAAAGAAAAGAGAGAGAGAGAAAAAAAAAAAAGAAAAGAAAAGTGAATATAGCTTAAGTGAATTATGGAACAATATCAAGCAGAACAGCATTTGCATAATAGGGGTCCCAGAAGGAGAAGAGAAAGAGAAAGGTACAGAAAGAAATTATTTGAAGAAATAATTGCTGAAAAGTTCTCTAACCTGGGAAAGGAAATAGACATCCAGATACAGGAAGCCTAGAGATTATTAAAAGAGATGAACTTAAAGAGAATCATACCAAAGCACATTATAATTAAAAATTGAAAAGTTAGAGATAAAGAGAGAATCTTAAAAGTAGCAAGAAATGACATATCTGATAAAGGATTGGTATCTAAAATCTATAAAGAACTTATCAACTCAACACCCAGAAAACAAATAATCCAGTGAAGAAATGGGCAGAAGACATGGACACACACTTTTCCAAAGAAGACATCCAGATGGCCAACTGACACATGAAAGATGCTCAACATCACTCATTATCAGGGAAATATGAATCAAAACCACAATGAGATACGCCCTCACACCTGTCAGAGTAGCTAAAATGAACAACACAGAAAACAACAGATGTTGGTGAGGATGCAGAGAAATGGGAATCCTCTTACAATGTTGGTGGGAATGCAAACTAGTGTGGAGGTTCCTCAAAATGTTAAAAACAGAACTACCCTATGATCCAGCAACTGCACTACTAGGTATTTACCCAAAGGTTACAAAAATATAGATTTGAAGGGGTACATGCACCTCAATGTTTACAGCAGCATTATCAACAAGAGCCAAACTAAATGAAAGAATCCAAGTATCCATTGACCAGTGAATGGAGATATATATATATATATATATATATATATATATATATATATGGAATATTACTCAGCCATCAAAAAGAATGAAATCTTGCCATTTGCATCTGCAATGATGTGCATGGGGCTAGAGTATATCATATTAAGTGAAATAAATCAGTCAGAGAAAGACAAATACCATATGATTTCACTCATATGTGGAATAAAAAAAACAGATGAACATATGAGAAGGGGAAAAAAGAAGAGAGACAGAAGCAAAGGATAAGAGATTCTTAATGATAAAGAACAAACAGGGTTGATGCAGGGGAGAAGGTGGGAGCTGGATATTAAGGAGGGCACTTGTGATGAGCACTGGGTGTTAATATAAATAACTAAATGTAATATAACTTAAATATAATATAAATATAATAAAATAACTAAATTAGACTCCTGAAACCAATGTTATACTGTATGTTAACTGACTATAATTTAAATAAAAACCTGGAGAAAGAGAGAGAGAAAGAGAGAGAAAGAAAGAAAGAAAGAAAGAAAGAAAGAAAGAAAGAAAGAAAGAAAGAAAGAAAGAAAAAAAAACAGCAAGAGATACACAGCTTGTTATGTACAGGGGAACAAACCCCTGTAATACTGAAAGCAGATTTTTCCACATAAACTGCAAGCCAGATGGGAGCGGCATGATATATTCAAAATGCTAAAAGCCAAACAAAAACAAACAAACAAAAAACTTCTAACCAAATTACCCAGCAAAGTTATTCAGAATTGAAGCAGAGATAAAGACTTCTCCAGATAAGCAAAAACTAAAGGAATTCACCACCACTGAAACATTTATGTAAGAAAATAAAGAAACTTTTTTTTAATGTTTATTTATTTATTGAGAGAGATAGGGAGACAGAGAGAGAGAGGGAGAGAGAGAATCCCAAGCAGACTCTATGTGGTCAGCGCAGAGCCTGATGTGAGGCTTGAACTCACGAACTGTGAGATCATGACCTGAGCCAAAATCAAGAGTCAGAGGCTTAAGTGACTGAGCCGCCAGACTCCCCACTAAAGAAACATCTTAAGCAGATAAGTAAAGGTACTAATTAGTAATGAGAAAGCACATGAAAGTGAAGAAATCACTGATAAATACACAGTAAAGGTCATGGACTAATCACTTACAAAGTTAACAGGAAGGTTAAAGACAAAAGTGGTAAAAGTAAGTCTAACTACAAGAATTAGTTAAGGGATACACAAAATAAAAATGTGAAATGTGGTGTGAAAAATTAAATGTGGGAAGAAAGGAGTAAAAATGTAGAGTTGTAGAATGTGTTCAAACTTAACTTGCTACTAACTTGAAATAGGCTGGTATATATACAGCCTGATATACATAAAGCTAATGGTAAACACAAAACAAAAACCTATAGTAGATACACAAAAGAAAATGAAACTAGAATCTAAACATAAAGCTAAAGGAAGTCATCAAATCACAAAGAAAGAGAGCAAGAGAAGAAGAAAAAAAGAGAAAAGAACTACAAAACAGCAAGAAACAATTAACAAAATGGCAATAAGTACATACCTATCTATAATTACTTCAAACATAAATGGAGTATTTTCTCCAATGAAAAGACACAGAGTGACTGAATGAATAAAACAAGATCCTCTATATGCTGTATATAAGAGATTCACTTCAGATTTCAGACATAAGCAAATGCACAGAATGAAAGTGAAGGGATGAAAAAAGATATTTCATGCAAACAGAAACAAAAATAAAAATGGTGGGGTAGCTATACTTATAGAAAAAACTGACTTTAAAACAAAGACTGGAATAAAAGACAAAAATGCACATTACATAATGATAAAGCGTTCAAGCCAGCAAGAAGAGAAGCCTTTGTAAATATTGATGTACCTAACATAGGAGAATCTAATTATATAAAGCAAATATTAACAGACCTAAATGGAGAAACTGACAGCAATACATTAATACTAGGAGACTTTAATACCTCTCTTGGGTCGATGGATAGATAATCCAGACAGAAAATCAGTAACGAAACATCACCCTTAAAGGACACGTTAGAGTAGATGGACTTAATAAAGACATACAGAACATTCCATCTAAAAGCAGAAGAATACACATTTTTCTCAAGTGCACATGGAACATTCTCCAGGATAGATCATATATTAGGAGACAAAACAAGTCTCAATAAATTTAAGATTAAAATCATATCAAGCATCGTTCAGACCACAGTCGTAGAAAACTAGAAGTCAATCACAAAAAATAAAACTGAAAAAGTCAGAAATATGTTAAGATTAAACAACATGCTATTCAACAACCGAAGGGTCAATGAAGAAATCAAAAGAGAAATAAAAATATAAAATATTGTATGAAAATATAATATCCCAAACTCTACAGGGTGCAGCAAAAGCAGTTCCAAGAGAGAAGCTCATAGGAATACAGGCCTACCTCAAAAAACAAAAAAATATGGAGCACCTGGGTGGCTCAGTTGGTTGAGCATTTGACTCCTGATTTTGGCTCAGGTCATGACCTCATGGTTCATGACTTCAAGTCCCTCATCAGGCTCTGCACTGACAGAGAGGAGCCTGCTTAGGATTCTCTGTCTTTCTCTTTCTCCTCTCCCACGCATGCCAGCACACAGACACACACACACACACACACACACACACACACACACACACTCTCTCTCTCTCTCTCTCTCTCTCTCTCTCTCTTTCTCTCTCAAAATAAATAGTTTTAAAACAATCTTTAAAAAAAAAACAAGAAAAATTTCAAATAAACAACCTAACTTTACACCTAAAGGAGCTAGTAAAAGAGGAACAAGTGAAGCCCAAAGTTGGTAGAAGAAAGGAAATAATAAAAATCAGAGCATAAATAAATAATATAGATTCTAAAAAGACAGTAAAGATCAGTGAAGCTAAGAGCTTGTTCTTTCAAAAGGTAAACAAAATTGATAAAACTTTGGCTATACTCAGTAAGAAAATACAGAGGGCACAGATACATAAAATCAGAAAGGAAAGGGGGGAAGTCACCACAGATAGCTAAAGAAATACAAAGGACCATAAGAAACTACTATGAATAATGATACACCGCAAACTGGACAACCTAGAAGAAGTGGATACATTTTTAGAAAGATATACAATTTTCTAAGATTGAATCATGGAAAAGTAAAAACCTGATGAGACCCATTTCTAGCAAGGAAATTGAGTCAGTAATTAAAAATCTCTAACAAACAAAAGTCCAGGGCCAGACAGCTTCACCTGGGAATTCTACAAAACAAAGAAAATTTAACAGCTATTCTTTTCAAAAGCTTTCAAAAAATTGAAAAGGAGAGAATTCTGCTTCCAAACTCATTCTACAAGCCAAGTATTACCCCTTATATCAAAACCAGACAAAAACAGCACAATAAAAGAAAATTATAGGCCAATATCCCTGATAAACATAGATGTAAAAATCCTCAACAAGAATTTAGTAATGCATTAAAAAGATCATACACCATGATCAAGTGGCATAATTTCCAGTGGTGCAAGGACGATTCAACCCCTGACAAACAAGGGCCATGTTATACCACATTAATAAAATGAAAGATAAAAATCAAATGATCATCTCAATAGAGGCAGAAAAAGCATTTGACAAAATTCACTACCCATTTGTGATAAAACATCTCAATAAAGTGGGTTTAGAGGAAATGAGCTTCAACATAATAAAAGCCATACATGACAAGCCCATACCTAATATCATAAGTGATGTCAAAAAACTGAAAATTTCTCCTCCATGATAAGGAACAAGACAAGGATGCCCACTCTCACCATTTTCATTTAACATAGTATTGGAAGTCCAAACTGGAGCAAATAGGCAGGGAAAAATAAATAAATAAAGTCATTCATATTGGAAAAAAAAAGTAAAACTGATACTCTTTGTAGACAACAAGATTTTATACACAGAATAGCCTTTCAAAGACTCCACCAAAAAACCCTTTTAGAATTAATAGATAAATTGAGTAAAGCTGTAGGCTACAAAATCAATATATTACAATGTGTTGCATTTTTACACATTAACAATGAACTATGAGAAAGAGACAACTGCAGCAAAAATAATAAAATACCTAGGAATAAACTAAAGCAAAGAGGTGAAAGACCTGTACCTGTACTGAAAACTATAAGACACTAATAGAAGAAATTGAAGACACAGAAAAGAAAAGCTATTCCTTGCTTATGGGTTGGAAGAATTAATATTGTTGAAATGTCCAATATTACCCAAAGCAATATATGGATTCAATGTAATCACTATAAAGCTCACAATAGTATTTTTCACAGAATTAGACCAAACAGTTATAAAATTTATAGAGAACCTCAGAAGATCCTGAAAAGCCAAGGAAATTTTAAGAAAAAAGAACAAAGCTGGAGGCATCATGCTCCTTGTTTTCAAACTACATGACGAAGCTCTATTAATAATACAATGTAGTACTGGAAAACACACACACACACACACACACACACACACACACACACACACATCAATGGATCAGGAAAAAGAGCACAGAAATAACCCACATATATATGGTCAATTAATTTATGACAAAAGAGGGGATAATATACAATGGAAAAAGAGCAATCTCTTCAATAAATGGTGATGGGAAAAATGGACAGGCACATACAAAGGAATAAAAATGGACCACTCTGTTACACCATATACAAAAGTTAACTCAAAGTGGGTTAAAGACTTGAATATAAGACCAGAAACCACAAAATTCCTAGTAGAAAACACAGGCAGTGAGTTCCTCAACATTACCCTTGGAGATATTTTTTTGGCTTTCACTCCAAAAGCAATGGTAACAAAAGCAAAAATAAACAAATGGGACTACATCAAAATAAAGAACTTCTGAACAGCAAAAGAAATAATCAACGAAACAAAAAAGTGACCTACTGAATGGGAGAAGATATTTGCAAATCATATATCCAGTAAGGGGTTAATATCCAAAACATATAAAGAACCCCTACAACTCAATGATAAACAATCTGATTCACAAATGAGCAGAAGAGGTGAATAGATATTTTTCCAAAGAAAACAAACTGATGGGCAACAGGTACACAAAAGACGTTCATCACTAATCATCAGAAAAATGCAAACCAGAACTACAGTGAGATATCATCTCATACCTGCCAGAATAGCTATTACCACACAGATAAGAAATAACAAGTATTGACAAAGGTATGGAGAAAAAGGAACTCTTACACTGTTGGTAGGAATGTAAATTGGCACAGTCACTATGGAAAATAGAATGCAGGTTTCTCAAAAGACTAAAAATAGAATTCTCATATGATCCAACAATTCCACTTGTGGGTATTTATGTGAAGAAAATGGAATCATTAATTTGGAAAGATATATGTACCCCTATGTTCACCTCAACATTATTCACAATAGCCAAGATTGGAAACAACCAAAGTGTTCACTGATTGATGAATGCATAAAGAAGATGTGGTATGCACACACACACACACACACACACACACACACAATGGAGTACTACTCAGGCATAAAAAAATATCCTGCCATTTGTGACAAATGGATGGACCTTGTGGGTATTATGCTAAGTGAAATAAGTCAGAGAAAAACAAATACTGTATGATTTAAATTATATGTGAAATCTAAAAACAAAACAAATAAAACAAAACAAGACCCATAGGTACAGAAAACAGACTGGTGGTTGCCAGAGGGGAGGGGCCTGGGGGTTAGGTAAAATGGGAGAAGGGTGTCAAGAGGTACAAACTCCAGTCATGTAATAAATGAGTCATGGGGATGTAATGTACATTATGGTGACCATAGTTAATAATGTTGTATTGTGTATTATGTAATTTAGCATGATGAAAGAGAAATAAGACTTATTGTGATCATTTTTCAGTGTATACAAATGTCAAGTCACTATGTTATACACCTGAAACTAATATATATGTCAAGCAGACATCAGTAAAAGAAAAAAAAAAAAGGGTTAAAATCTGTATAATTAAGTCTGGGACACTTTCATTTGGCAGGTGAAAATGCATGTATATTTTGAATTTTGCTACTTGGTTTTAATATCTTTTTAATTTGATAATGGTGTGAAAAACAGTGTATTTGATGAAGTTTTAATAAAGTGATATATGCCTTATTCTATAATTAAGAATTTGGATTTTATAATTTGTATATTTAAGAAAATTATATTTTCAAGTGTCTTCAAGTATGGTTGTTAAAAGCAATGTGTGACTAATTTTTTAAGCTATACAATATTTTCAGTTGTATATAAAGAAAATCAATTCTAATTCATGAGCAAACTTTAATTTCTAACTATTTATAATAAAATACATTTTAACATATTATAAAGGTAATATAGTTCTATAATTCATGCAAATGAAGTTGTTAATACATCTGATCTACATCTGATCTCTCAATTATCCCAGGTAATTTCATCTAGTTACCAATTTTGACCTTATATAAGCTTTTCAACTGTAAATTTACTGGATGACTTATTCTATTACTTGGCTGTCAGTATGGTCTTTCAGAAGTAATGATTCTGTGTCTCTAGAGTACCTAAATTTCAACAAGTTAATTATATACACCCCAGGAGAATAGATTCCACAATTTGATGAGGAATATCTTTCACTTGGGAAAAATATCAATGAGCAGCGTATATACCAATGTTAGTCCAGAACCAGATGGTAAGAGGATTTTTTGTTAAATTTTATATTTAGAATAGAGAAGGACCTCTCCCTCTATTTCACAGTGATCTGTCAAAGCTCACAGCAGCCAACCTATTTCCAATGTTTATTATATTTATACAACACCAGATGTTTTACTAGAAGAAAGATCATTTGGTTGATTAATCATTTTTATTTCCTTGAAGAATAGGAACACTCCACCTCTGCATATAAATCTTTATTGTGGAAAACTGCCAAGCTTATGAGTAATGAATTTCTATGCCATGAAAATCTGTGAACTTAAAAAAAATATTCAAATATATTCTTTAGTTTTCCATAGTGATGAAGTTATGAATAACTATTGTTATTTTAAAAGATATTTAATTCTTTTGCAATGTTTTACAGAACACCATAAAATGATATATTTTAAATTCATTTTCTTAATGATAAATACTCAGACACTGAGGTGGCTTCTTTTGATGATCACCAACATATTTTCAAACAGTTAGGAATGCAGAAGGGTGAGTGGATTAAAAACATAGGATTTGGAGTCAGACCAATCTGGCTTCCTTGTTACTTTGTAACCTCAGGCAAATTTCTTAATATCTCAGAGCCTAATCTTCCTTATTTGTAATAAAAAGGCATAGCTCATCATAATATTTGCATCATAATATTTGAACAAGATATGTCAAAAGCCAGACACAGAAAATTAACTCATTAAAATTGAGTTTCTTCTCCCTATCATTTGATTAGAAAGAAAAGGGGAGGGGTAGTAATAGAAAAACAGATCTCTGAGATTAAACATTTTTAGATTATTTTATCATCCAGCAATACTCCAAACTGGGCCTTTTTTTCCCCTCTCATACACTCAAATTTTAATTGTGTGCTCTTCCTGGAACAAGAAAATTGCATTCACTTTGAACAATGCATTTGTTCAAAACCAATTCAAACAAGTGCTTAAGCTAATTATTTTGCATCCAGGCTCAGACCTCCAGGGTATGACTGGCATCCCTCATTATGCAGTTTGTGTTTATAGTTCTCCCTTTCTAGAAACCACAACCTCACCAAACTTGGATGTGGGGTTCGTATTCACTACATTCAATACATTGATTGGTGTATTCTCTGCAATTTCTATAACACTTATCATACAAAATGGGAAGAAGAGCTCATATCTACCATTATCAATTAGCATTTATATCCGTGGTGTTTGGGAAATAAAAGTACCATTGAGCACTGGGATTCTATTACATACAAAATTCCTTTGTTTATACTGTTCTGATTTGTGTTGTTGAGCAATTTTAACAATACCTTTTTAAGTTAAAATACGGCTTCACAAAGGCCCAACTGCAGGCTCACTGCTCCATAAATCAGAAGCTTAACTATGTACAATTCTGATAGTCACAAAAGCATGCAGACTACTAGTAATCCCACCTCTACATCGAGTGGAGGTTGAAACCAGTCCTTTGTCCTAAATAATGAAATGCCTAGAGTAAATCCTTCATTTACTTGATCACTTGCTTTCGAGCCAAGTGAAAGAAAAGCCCTACTATGGTAGGGTCCCCTCCCTAAGGGAAAAACAAACAAACAAACAAAACAAAACAAAACAAAAAACCTCAAGGCAACCTGGTTACACTCACGTGACAACATCCCTCACAACCTTGTAACAGGAGATCACTTAATCAGACTACATGTTTGTGTGTTACCATATATGAGAGACAAAAAAGTAAAAATGTATAAAAAACTATGCCACGTGGTGTTCGGGGCTCAGTTCTTTGAGTATGAACCCCAATGAGCAGTGCCAGCAGGAAATAAAGTTGCTTCCTGGAAAGAAAAGCTTCAGTGTCAAGACTCTGTGGGAGAATCCCGCTACACTACAACATATTGGAGCTTTTGTTTGTCCAGTTGATAGGAGTGTTGACATGATATCTAGCAAAATACAAAATGCCCTCACAAGTTGGACGTGGCTTTAAAAAAAGAAACTTTAAAATAGGGGCACCTGGATGGCTCAGTCTGTTAAGCATCCAACTTCTGCTCAGGTCATGATCTCACAATTCGTAAGTTCAAGCCCTGCATTGGCTCTGTGCTGACAGCTCAGAGCCTGGAGCCTGCTTCCAATTCTGTGTCTCCTTCCCTCTCTGCCCCTCCCCTGCTCACACTCTGTCTCTGTCTCTCTCTAGTTTCTCTCTCAAAAATAAATAAGAATATTAAAAAGTCCTTAAAATAAATCATTGGGTGATAATGCAAAATTAGATAATGCAAAAATTAGAATAAGAACATGTCCAATATTGGCTTATAGAAAGGCTATTATGAAATAATTGCAACAATTCGATATTTTTGTTCTTATTTTCACTTCACAATAGCAAAATAAAGAAGCTTATGTAACTACAAACTTTTCTAAAGAGCTGAATTTCTTATTTAATATTATATAACTCAAAAGTGAAGGAAATTATTATTTATTGAATACCAATAATGGCAGATACTGTGATAAGCATTTTAACATATTACTTCAGCATACACGTTGGATTCCCAAATATGAAGATAACTTTTTCTACTTGAGCATTCTCAGTACTTTTTTGAGGATGCACCAAAAACTATCCAGCCTCCCACACAGTCTCCAATAACCTTGCCCCCTGGAATGCATACCCTATGTAATACCATTTCACATTGAACCAGAGTTGGTCTCATGATCAGTATGCTATGGAGAAGTAATGGTATGTCACTTCATAGTTTAGGTTATAAAAGATTATGGTTTCTATCTTGGACATTCTCTCTCTTGCTCTCTTTTTCTTGCTCTCTCTTATATCACTTGCTCTGGGAGAAGCCACTTTCTACATAATGAGCTGCCCTATGGAGAGGTCCATTGGCAAGGAACTGAGGAAGGTCTGTAGACAACAGCTAGAAACTGAGACCGTTGGTCCAACAGCCCATAAAAACCAGGCTTTCCCACACCCATGTGAATGAGCTTGGATGCTGATTCTTCAGCTACTGGTGAGCCTTGAGATGATTGTGCCACTCAAGATGCTAGGAAGCTTGACTGCCACCTCTTGAGGGACTCTGAGGTATGCATTAACATAGTTCCTTGTTTTTATCTTTCCAAGAAATAAAGTGAAAATGTATCATTCATTTCCTCAAAGAACAGCTTTGTATCTCTCAATCTGTCTCTCCTTTTGTTTAACAAAATTGGATGTGAGATGATTCGGGATTTACTTCCTTGGGCAATCACCTTATTTAATGTTCCTTCTTCCTCATCTTAAAAATGGGACTTATCATGATTGCCATTTACTGAGTACCAACTATTTATTAACCACTTACCATCTCCTTTATCCACAAAACAATCCTGTTGGATAGCTATTATTATTCCACTTTTCAATGAAAGATCTGAGGTTTGGTGATTATTCATGGTATGTGGTTAGTAAATTGAGATTTAAACTCATTCAAGTCTAGCTCCAAATTTCTGTTACAACTTTCTTTGTTATGCATTTTATTACTGAGATTCCAGGAGTTTGATTAAGCAAACTTATATATCAAACCAAATCTCACCTTTTTCAAAAACAGAATGTATACCCTCCAGAAGAGCAGAGTGCATAATCGGAAAAGCAGATGTCAGATTTCTCAGGGTTCGAATCCAAAGCTGACTACGGTCAAAAAACATCCTGTGCTTTTTCACAATTACAAAATTTATACAAATCTAACACCTTTTTTCCCCCCTAATAATTTCTAAATGTGGGAAGAGGTTTAAATATTTTCTTCCTTCAGCTTGAAAAAATGTCTTTTCCATCCACATTATTCCTTCACTTTGCTTTTCTGATGTAGGACAGCTTAGCAGAAAGATAATATGGCCGAGTCAGTCAAATGGGGCTTTGAATGCACAAATCTGTTCCACTTTCTCGGATTTCAATGTCCTTATCTACAAAGTGGAATAAGTGGCATTCAGGATTGTTTTAAGGATTAAACAGGGAATAAACAAACGGTGTATAAAATGATAAATATTACTGATCCATAATTCTGAGATTCAAAATACTTTGAAAATAATAGACTTTCTGCAATTCACATAGTGACAATATATAACCTGAATTGATATTAAGACTACTCATAGGGGGAATAATATATTTTTCACTGCAGGCATTCTGAGGAGTTTCATTATGAATTGTAGTTCTAGATTGTAGAGAAAATATGACATAACATATGGCAAATACACCATTTAACATTTTCAAATCTGCAAATCCTGAATTCTCCCCCCCCCCGAAAAAAAAACATCTGGCCCCAAAGTCTTAGAGTATATGGCAATATTATTAAAAATATTAAATATAGTTAAATTCTAGATTAAAACTTCTATGTAAAAAAAGAAACTGTTATAGGTAGTGATACTATTCATTAAGTTTTGTACTGAATTCTTAAGATTTATATGAACACACTTCTGACTTGAAGTGATAACGTTATTTTTGTAAGTGGCAATTGGTAAAATTAATATGACCTTTTCAAAGCTGAAGAAATTAAATTATAGAAAGATATATTTAATTTAAGGAAAATTAAGTTAAAAATTAAGATCACAGTTGGGATTAAGAATCCTTAATTTACTTCCTTTGTGTTTAGCTCCTTGATTAGGTATCTCACATTTTCAGCTCAAGTACTTTTGTAAATGAGCAATTTTGCAAAGGGATCTCATTTTCTCAACAAGAAATTAGCAGCTCATCTTTTCTTTTTTGCCTTTTTAACTTCAAATTAAGGCATATAAACTAAAACTGTGGAGGGGGATGTCTATACATGAACCTTCTATTTGCCATTGGTTTATACAAATTTGCTCTAATAGTTCAAAAATGCATCATAAGAATACATACGACATCTAACAAAATACACATATGCAAATCTACATAACTGCTTGTTAGTCTAGTGTTTTGTTGTTGTTGCTGTTGCTGTTGTTTTGAAAATATTTATTTATTTTGAGAGAGACTGTGTGAGCAGGGGAGGGGCAGAGAGAAAGAAAGAAAGAGAGAGAGAGAGAGAGAGAGAGAGAGAGGATCTCAAGCAGGCTCCACACTGTCAGAGCAGAGTCCTACATGGGACTTGATCTCACGAACCACGAGATAAAGACGTAAGCTGTAATGAAGAGTCAGATGCTTAACTGCCTGAGCCACACAGGTGCCTCAGTCATCTAGTGGTTTTGAAATAAAATTCATGGCCAAAGTAGAAATTACTATGTAACCACAACTATGGAATCTTTACTGTTTAAATTACCTAGCATGTTTTCAATACTTGAACATTATAATTTAGCCACATAATGAGGTCATGTTTTGCTTAGCAAATCCTGATTTCAATTTTTTAGGAATCTTGTCCACTCACTTCTCCCTCTTAATATACAAAAAAAAAAATCTGAACTACTTGCTATTTCGTTGTTGTTTTAATGTTATTTTTGAGAGAGAGCAAGCGTGCACACACACATGCAAGCAGGGGAGGGGCAGAAAGAGGGAAAGAAAGAATCCGAAGCGGGCTTCTCACTGTCAGTGAGGAGCCTGATGAGAAGACTGAACTCGGGAACCATGAGATCATGATCTGAGCTGTAATCAAGAGTCGGATGCTTAACCAAATGAGCCCCATGGGGCATTCGTGAACTACTCACTATTTTAACTTAGTTTGACTCCATACTGAAATCCATCAGTGGTACACAAAAGTTTTGCAGCTTTTCCTTATGTTAGAAGATTGACCTTTCCTAACACATGATTGCTTTAGAGTAAAAGGAGAATGAAAGGGCTGTGTTTTCTAATAGTAGAGACAACAGTAAAAAGGAATCATAACCTCGTATTTACATACTCTCCCATTATCAGACTTCTTATCTTTGTGTAGAGTATACTATACGCAGTTTCACATATTTTATAACATCAATCAGCCAAAGATATATTAAAATATCAAATATAAAGGGGATTTGGATTATTTTATGTTTTAGAGCCCTTACTCTATTTGTGAGTCCTTGGCCTTACCTAACGAAGATCTGTTTAGTCTTGTTTATCCCTTAAGGTTTGCCATTCTTTTTAAAAAAAAATTTGGGGGGCGCCTGGGTGGCTCAATCGTTTGAGCGACCGACTTCGGCTCAGGTCATGATCTCATGGTTTGTGAGTTCAAGCCCCGCGTGGGGCTCTGTGCTGCCAGCTCAGAGCCTGGAGCCTGCTTCGGATTCTGGGTCTCCCTCTCTCTCTCTGCCCCTCCCCCACTTGTGCTCTGTCTCTCTCTGCCTCAGAAATAAATAAACATTAAAAAATTTTTTTTTTAATTTTTTTAACGTTTACTCATTTTTTGAGAGACAGAGAGAAACAGAGCATGAGCGGGGGAAGGGGAAGAGAGAGAGGGAGACACAGAACCTGAAGCAGGCTCCAGTCTCCGAGCTGTCAGCACGGAGCCTGACGCAGGGCTCAGCTCACGAACTGCAAGATCATGACCTAAGCCGAAGTTGGACGCTCAACCAACTGAGCCACCCAAGTGCCCCAAGGTTTGCCATTCTTTACTGGAGATATTAGCACAGATATTAACAGATATCAAAGATATTAACACATCTATGAAAATTATGTGTATGGGTATTGACTCCTGATTAACTGATGAAACCAATTCACCTGTAAAGTTAAATTTAAAATCTCGTGTCAAATCTTTATGCTTACTAACAAAAGCCAACGTAACAAAAGTTGTTTTATTCTTCACTAACTTTATAAGCCATAACTACAAAAGTGTTGATTTTTAAGCTGTTATTTCCCAGCCATTTTCTTTGCAGATTCCTAAGGACTATATGCATGTCCAAAGTGGAGATTGAAAACAGTTGTCTCATCTCATGGAGGCCTTTGGGTCATATATCTTTAGGGCCATGCTGGTGTGACCAACTCTGTTTGGTCAATGTCACTGAAATCCTTTATCTTAAAAAGGTAACACAGGATAGTGCCCATTGCAGAAATCTGGACTCTAGATAAAAAGAAACCAAAGAATTCCCTACCTTTTGTTCTACCAATTACTGTACTTAAAGTGAATGGCTATTTTATTAGTAATCTTATACATTATTATCTTTAACCACTGACATTTGAGCCTGCCTCAGATGGAAAGTCTTATTAAATAAGATTATAAACAGAACTATATATTTGCTATAGCAACTTTAAAGTTTTCAGGTGAACTGATAAGTGCTATATTCTTACAAGTTTTTTAAAATTTGAATTAATCTATGTAAAGGTTTTCTTTATGCTTTAGGAATTTTGAGTTAAAATACATCCATTTTCTTGGGTGACAACTTATCATAAAAGGATATTCATTGATGATTCTTTTCAGAATGGAAAGATATTATGTCTGACATCTTGGTGGTTTTTTTTCCTTCCTATTGTTCTGGGATGTCATTAAATTATAAATACTAATTGAAAAACAGATGTTTCATTATTACAAGTTAAATGAACAGGTGTCTTTCAACAGTAAAATAAAAGTCTTTAGTGTCCTTACAGATATGATTCTTACTGGTTTTTTTTAATGCATAATGGGGATTTTTATCTTCATATCTCAGTTTAAATTCAACTTAAATACACAATACTTTTAAAAGTTGGAAAGTCTTAACTATCTATTTTAGAGTTTTTACACTTAAATTACTTAATCCTTTTCACAAAGAACTGACATGTCATTTCTTGAAAGAATATTGCCTGGGAGATAATTACTTGAATTAGATATTTATACTCCTGGTTTCTTGGCATTCAATGGAATATTTGGCTGGAATTATTCTGAGGTTTTAGAAAAAAGGTACACAGGAAATAAATTTAAAATATAATGCTTCCATTCAGATAGAGCAGAACATGGCAAGCCTCTACTTTTGGAGATGAACAAAAGGATTTAGGGAACCAGAACCCTATCTAGGAAAAATAGACACACATTTAGGAAAAGATCATCTTGGAAGGTTTCCCCTGTTTCGTGTCAAAAAGTAACGCTCTTCATCTAATTACAGGAATGGAAAAGAACAAAGAGAGACAGTGCTACACATCCAGAACACTGTAGCAAAATAAGCATGCACACACACACACACACACACACACACACACACACACACACACACAATTCCTGTCCCTTCGAAAAGCACTGAAATAATTTGGGACATAATTTACTAATTGCAGCCAGTTAATATTACTGGTGACATACTGATTGGCAGAAGGCACAGTTACAAGGTGTTCAGTGATGTGTACTCCCACTGAGCTAATTAGTGCACCTCCAAGCTTTAGCTATGGGCCCCCTTATCAACAGAAGACTGTATCCAGGCCTCTGTCCCCTTTGATGTCCCAGGGCTCAAACATCAGAGTGCAAAGCCGAGCAGGTAGCTTTAAGACTGGACAGAGTTGGCAATACCTGTTACACATTTCCCACACCCTCTTCCATTAAATATAATAGTTTCAGAAACTCCCAGTGTTAGAATGACATTTGGTAACAGACCGTCAGTGCTGTCATTTGGGCATTAAAATAATCGAATGATTTTTCTACTTTAATTAGCTTGCTTTTCCTACTCTAATATCAACTGAAATTTGGAATTTAAGAAAAATGATGATGATGAGCCATATTAGCATCCGTCTGTTTTTCTCCTTGGTGAAGGGAGCTGTTGGAAGCAGTTTCGCTATTCCAAATATAGCGTAACATATAATGTATAAAAAGTATTCACGTGTCATCTAAAATAATTATAATTATTCTGGTGATGCTGTGAGATAAGAGCTTTTGTGTGTTAGGTGACGCACTGGGTGATTTCACTTGGGAGTCTAAATACACTCTTTTAAAAATGCAGATTTGTGCACTGGTGTTTCTTAGAAGGACGAAATGTATGAGTAGGTAAGACAGAGATGTGTCCACTGAAGTCATTTTAAAATTAAACATACTTTGATTTGAATTCCAGCTCTTCCACTCATTGAGCAAACAATTTAATCTGACTCAATTTCCTTCTCTGTAAAATGGGAATAATACATCAGAAGTTCTTTTGAGGATTATATTAGGAACTATATACTGCTTAACCCAGTAGCTACCACATAATGAGTACTCAACACAGCTTTTATTATGTATTTTTTAAAACAGTATATTTTTAGGTATTTTCTACACCCAATGTGGGGCTTGAATTTACAATCCCAAGATCAAATGTCACATGCTCTACTGACTGAGCTAGCCAGGCACCCTTCAATTGAGCTTTTAAAGCGGTAATATTAATGTGATATTACATATAGGCTCAATAAATAATTCACTCACAATTAATTATACTTAATACAATTATAAAACAAAATAATATATTTTATTAGTCAATGTTTTATAATGGATGGTATATAACATTCTTCTAAAATATATTAGCTATAACATATACTTTATAGTACATCATAATATACTATTAACATACTATAATCACAAAATAAAAATTATATAAAGTATATTTCATATTATATTAAAATTGGATTATTAAAATTTAATAGTATATCCCCTATTATTATTGAAATTAAATAAATAAGGGAAGAATGGAAAATAATGTCATTTATTTGATTTTTTTTCTCAATAAAGTATATAAGCTTGTTACATACCAAACGTTTCATTAGTACTTGAGTGAAATGTCAATTGCATAACTGCTAATCTCTGACCTTCATGAAACTACAGGGGAATTAGAATATCTAAATTATAAAGGAACAAAATAACTCATCTTTTGGAACATCCCATTCTTTCTTCAACCTGAAAGTCTCTTAAGCCCCAAAAGAGAATCAGTCTTCAATGGACTCTGTGAGCACAGACCAAAATGTAGAATCACAGCTTGCTCTGAGAATTCTAACGATAATTGTGAATTTAGCTACTCAGGAGAACTGGGACACGAAAATACAACCACAGTATGAACAAATATTGCTTGAAGTGGCTTCCGTGAAGTCAGGAATTTCCCTCTTATAAGTTATTCTTGGGGCGCCTGCGTGGCTCAGTCAGTTGGGCATCCAACTCTTGATTTCAGCTCAGGTCATGATCTCACGGTAGTAAGATTAAGCCTTGCATCGGGCTCTGGGCTGGGCATGGAGTCTACTTGGGATTCTCTCTCCTTTTCCCTCTGCCCCTCCCCAACTTGCACTTGCTCTTGCTCTTAAAAACAAAAGCAAAAACAAAAACAAAAACAAAAACCAGTAGAAAGTTATTCTCTCCATTTACATGAACTTTCCGAAAGAGAACTTTGTATTCTGAGTTTATTGGTTTCTTTGACTTTCTTCTGAACTCGCAAACTACACTTAAATTGCTTCCAAAGAGTCTAATATTAAGCAGTCTGAAATAAGATGCTTTGGCATTAATACACCAAAGTTCTTGTTGATCTGACTTGGCACTGTCCTGGGTTTGTGGTAGCTCATTAGGTGACATCACCACAGATCTCGGCATTTTGGCACAATCATTTGACCTATACTGAGAACACTTATATTAGACAAAGAAAAAATGGAATACTTTATCCAGAATTTTCTTTTAGTAAACTATGTAATTTCTTTGTAGATTTTACTATAAAGATAACTTTCTTAGAAGTCTTTTTTAAAAAAGAAGAAAGAGTGATCAAATATGTATCTAATGTTTTGGTCTGTTATCTGGTTAACAACTCTTCTACGCTGCTACTTGGTATCTAAGACATAGTTTATTATATGATTACAGTTTCTTACCCACAGGAAAATAATAAAATATTAAAAGCCTAGTCCCAGAACACTATCCTATTCGGCAGGTACAAGTACCCTCCAAATTCAGGGTCGGTCTGCGAACTGTATACAGGTAGTTGAAACCACGTGGCTAGCTGAGATCTCTTGATGGATTAGGCTTGGAAATACAAAATTTGATTCAGGAAAGGGTAGTATGAAATCACTGAAGATGAAGAATCTCTGCATATGAGAGTCATTTCTGGGAGAAATTCCCTTGGATGCTCAGCTCAGCTCTGATCTGGTCAGGAATAAGCCTCTGGCACTTTAGCCAGTCCACTGTGTCGTGCCACTCTCAGCCAAAGGGAAGTTGATCAGCATAAGGAATCAATAAAGAAGTCACACCTGGGTGGCTCAGTCGATTGGGCATCCGACTTCAGCTCAGGTCGTGATCTCACAATTCCTAAGTTCAAGCCCTGAATCAGGATTTGTGCTGACAGCTCAGGGCTTGGAGCCTGCTTCGGATTCTGTGTCTCCCTCTGCCTCTGCCCCACCCCCACTAACACTCTGTCTTTCTCTCTCTCAAAAATGAATAAATGTTAAAAAAAAAAAGAATCAATAAAGAAGATAAATGAACCTCATAATCCCCCAAAAAGATGTAATAAGAGTAATGTCAACCATTGTATGTGCCAAGAGCTGTCCTAAACAGTCCATGATTTTTGTCATTCGATAAGAAAAAGTTTCTCTAATTTGGTTACTGTTAAAATTTATAATCCATAGGCTCTGTCTTATAAAAGTCCCAATCTCCCTCTATCCTCAAATTCCTCAAAAGTGTGAGTTGCTCATCAAAGAATAAAACTCTTCAAAGTAATGGCAGCAGTAATATGAGTATAACACAACAATACAAATTATCAGTGTAAGGTTAAAAGGCACTAAATGGTTAAATCTCTGTTTCTGTGCGTGCACGTGCACATGTGTGTTTCAAGTTTATTTATTTTGAGAGAGAGAGCGCGAGCAGGGGAGGGGCGGGGAGAGAATGAGAGAGAGAGAGAGAGAGAGAGAGAGAGAGAGAGGGAGGGAGAGGGAGAATCCCAAGCAGACTCTGCATTGTCAGTGCAGAGCCTGACTCAGGCTTGATCTCACAAACTGTGAGATCACGACTTGACCTGAGATAAAGAGTCATATGCTCAACCCAGTGAGCCACCTAGGCACCCCATGTGTGTGTTTTGAATGTTGCGTGTTTGCGAAGTGTTAAAAGTTAAGTGTATATACACCTTGTCTATAAAAATAATAAATTGTCTAATACAAGTATACAGAAATTTAGAGACGCAGTATATGCTGCATATGGAAAATCCCCAAATATATAGGAAATAAGCTATCTTACTATTGCAGAGAAATGCTTTGAGATGAAGATAATGTTTTTCTTTTACTGCTAGGGAATAAAGAGCTCAATAAACCAAATCCTACAAGAGACAAAATATACAAAAGCTTAACACACGAAAGGATAGACTTAGCTCATGTTTTTTTTTTCTTTTAAAAATAACTCACCTTACTTATGATTTTAAAGAGATCATTAATTTGTAGTTCTCCTTTATTTTATTTTTTGAATGTTTGCTTATTTTTTCTAGAGACAGTGAGCAGGGTGGGTGCAGAGACAGGAAGGGACAGAGGATCTGAAGCTGGCTCTTTGCTGACAGCACAGAACCTAATTCAGGGCTCAAACTCACCAACCAGGAGATCATGACTTGAACTGAAGTCAGACACTCAACTGACTGAGTCACCCAGGTGCCCCTTAGCTCTCTTTTAATAATAGGATTCAATTGTCATAAAATAAAACTAAGGTAAAATATACTGTAACTTTAAAAATTCTAGGGGTGCCTGGGTGGCTCAGTCGGTTAAGCGGCCGACTTCGGCTCAGGTCATGATCTCACGGTCCATGAGTTCGAGCCCTGCGTCGGGCTCTGTGCTGACAGCTCAGAGCCTGGAGCCTGCTTCGGATTCTGTGTCTCCCTCTCTCTCTGATCCTCTGCTGTTCATGCTCTGTCTCTCTCTGTCTCAAAAATAAGTAAAACATTAAAAAAAATTTAAAAATTCTAACACATTCATGAAAATACTAAAAGGTGAGAATCTTCTTGTATTTTAGGTCATGCGGAAATGTTGCTCACCCAGAATCTTTACTTTCTGTTCTTGAATGTGATATGATGCTGAGTTTGCCAATACAAACATTTAGATCAGTTAGGAAGTTGTATTCTTAAATGGAAAAGGGGGAATGGCATCATAACTTAAAAATATTATGTCTATGGGGCGCCTGGGTGGCGCAGTCAGTTAAGCGTCCGACCAGCCAGGTCACGATCTCGCGGTCCGTGAGTTCGAGACCCGCGTCAGGCTCTGGGCTGATGGCTCGGAGCCTGGAGCCTGTTTCCGATTCTGTGTCTCCCTCTGCCTCTGCCCCTCCCCCGTTCATGTTCTGTCTCTCTCTGTCCCAAAAATAAATAAACGTTAAAAAAAAAATATTATGTCTAAGGCCATTTTATTTTGACCTACTATTACAAAATAGTTTGTTACTGTCCCACATAAGCTTTCTTATAGAGAACAATTCAGGTGATCAGACAACATGAAGATTTTAGGCTGAACGGCAATCTAAATTAAAAAATAAATACTATCACAACAAAACTCTCTCTTCAGAGTTTGACTATCACAAGCACCGATTACCCATACAATAAACAAGGGCACACAGACACATTATGCAGAAACTTCCAAATAGGAAGGCAAAAAGTAGATAACCAAAGGAAACCATTCTAATTTTCATAATGGAGTTCTACAACAATAATGAACTAAAGCAAAGAATAAGCTAAGTATGTATCAAGAAATATCCACAACAAAAATGCACTTAAGGAGAATATAATTGATAGATCTAAGACTTAGAACAAACAAAACAGCCAGTCATCTAACTATAAAAATCAATAATAAAGTATATTTTATTTTATGATGTTCATTAATTTTATTGCAATTGTATTTATCACACTACACGATATGACTATGTTATACACTTTGCTTCATTTTTCTTGCTTCTTCAATTAAATGTTTAAGTGCTATGTCACAAAAATCATTTGTATATGCCCATATACACTCCACATCAATTTAATTTTAGCTGTACATGCCACTACCAAATGTGTTTGTTGAGTGCAACATGGACATAATAGTTCATCAGCCTACACATTATGAAAGAAATTCAACAAGCATATTGCCCTGATAAAGAAGCAAAATAATCTATCATTTGTTTGGGTAACCAGAGGAGTTTCATATGAACTAGTCAGACAACGTAAATAACTCGAGATGTTTATATAACAACTGGTTAGAATGTTTATTTGTAAATAAATACCACGGCTAGAAATAGCTGCTTGAATAACAGATAATGATATCTGTTCTGTATGTTGATATTCATATTAAATGTGCTATAGCAATAAAATTTTGCCTAACTTGTAGCAGCATCAGACTGTGATGGTAATAAACAGCAGTAAAGTTTATTTCCAAAACTCTTTGAAGTGTGAGCATGGTTCATGATGCTTTTGAGAGTTGTTAACTGCTATCACTCATTGTGATAACCTGACAGATGGAAAAATAAAAGGCACAAAGGGGTATAATAACTCCCGACATCGTATTAGAGTCACTGAATAGAGAAAGATATCAGGGCTTGAAAGATTGTTTGCCAGTGTATACAAATCTCACATTTCCTTTGACAAATTTCTCCTAGAAACTACTCTCATTTTTTTTCAAGTGACATCTGTAAGATTTTTATTTATATTCGTAACTATTCTTCACTATCAAATATTTCAGTCTGCCTAGAAGGTTGAATATTTCGGGTTCTCTTTAACTTTCTAACACTATACCTTTTAACTTGAAAGCAGAGACAATGTCTTTGTTGTTCACCTGTAGATCTCCATTGAGTAGGACGGTGTCCAAGGTACTACATTCAACCAGCAGTTATGGAATTCCTGTATGTTAGTCCCGGTTACTGACTTTATAGTATGCTACTTTCCAATTATAGTACCACTTTTTGCAGTAATAATTCCTATCTACATGGTTGTTAAATTGTTTATAGCTTGAATCCATTAGGACAGCCCCTGTTTTAAGTGCTGGCACTCTCCAAGTCTTCTTCCTCTCTGATTCAGTAACTACTTTAGATGTTAAATACTTGACAAAACATAGGAATAAAAATTAAGGAAATGAAATACTTCCTTCGAAGCAATTAATATTTCTAATGTTTTCTTAGTTTAACACTTTAATAAAAAGGAGTTTAAGTCCTCTTTGTACTATGTTATCATTTTATTCTGTTTTCGGGATTCTTTAAAGATTGTCTATAAATTACCATTAATCCAAATGTGTTCATAGCAAAATGTAAATCTATCATCTGGTATTGATAAGGACTTGGTAAAATTAATGTTGCATTGTCTCATGGCCTGACAAAGGAACACCACTCCTGCCTGGAGACATTTAAATGTACCCTGAGAAAGAGTCTATGCAGTGTTTCCATGTTATCATCACAAATACCTACCAGTGTTTATAGTTATCAGCACTACTAAAATAGCCAGGAGGGCTAATTAGCTCAATTGGAAAATGTGACTTCAGTGAGGTCGATACCCTCCCTTGGAAATGGAATTTAAGCCACCAATACACCTCAGGGTGAGGTTCAAAAATGCACTGAGCATTTTCCAGGCCACACCTGTAAATTGTTTGTATGGTATATTTTCTTTTGGTGAAGTCTTGCCTGAAGTGCTTCTTAAGTGCTTCCCCTTAAGTAGGATTCTGCCTTAGCGACTAGCAAAGACAACCTCAAATAAGAAAGGCAGTTTAATGTACAGTCTAAAAGAATGGATTCTAACATCAGAGTAGCTGGGTTTAAATCTGCCTCAACTTCCCTGTATGTCACCGTGCATGCATGATACATTACCTAACAGGCACATGTCTGTTTCCTCATCTGTAAAACAGACATAGGGTACTTAAATCTCAGAACTACTGTAATGAGTAAATGAATAAATACGTGTGAAGGTATCAGCTGGGTACATACTAAGTGCTCTGTGAAAATTAGTCTTTGATTATTAATATATTAATGCTTGATGATTCCAATGTACAAAATACATTCAGAGCTGATCCTTCCAACCCTCTGGCCTCTGTTTGCTGGATTCTTCTCCAACAGTTTTGTCCTCTAACCTATTTCAGCCATTCAGTCTCATACTGCACTGCCCAATATGGTAGATATATGTGACTATATTTAAATTTATTACATTAAATTTTCATTTTTCAGTTTCACGATCTACATTTCAAGTGCTCAATAGCCACATGTGGTTAGTGACCATTATATACACAGCCCAGAAATAGAGCATTTCTATCATCACAGAAAATTTTATTGGATACTATTGCTATAGACCTTGCATTGAATAACTTTAATCTTTTCCAAACCTTAGTATCATGCATTCTACTCTTTTATCAATACCTCTTATCTTTCCAGACCACTCCATATTTTACTATGATTTCAACCATATTTTTAACTTACCAGTTATTCTAATTTAGCAATTCAAAAGATTTTTAGTCTTAGGAACACTTTACAGTCTTAAAAATTACTGAAGATGCCAAAAAGCTATCATTATGTGGGTGATATTTATTGTTTGGTGTTTTTTTTGGTTGCTGTTGTTGCATTATAAATTAAAATGAAAAACTACAAAATAATTTAAAAGTTTATTAAAATAGCAATAAAAAACTGATCACACATAAACATAAATACCCATTTTAGTAACAATTCCCGCATTTGGGAAATGACTACATTTTTCAAACAAAAAATGGAGAAAAGTGGACTGTTTGTTTGCATTTTGAAAATCTCTCATGTCTAGCTAAAAGAAGGCAGATGGATTCTCATATCTGTTTCTGTATTAAATCTGTTTGGTATCACACATAATGAGTTCTGCAAAACTCCACTGTAGATTCATGAGAGAATGAAAGTGAAAAAGGCAAGTAACCTCTTACTAGTGTTATGAAAATAGTTTGGATTTCTGGCAAGAATGTCAGAGAATCTTCAGAAATGCCCAGACCACACACAGAGAACCAGTGCTCTAGATGCTACCATCTTATCATTTGTTGTTCCTCACTCCATGCTTTACACAGCTTAAATAACTCCCTTGTCTGTGAGATTAATTTCCTTGCCTATACGTCTCTATCATACCAGTTTGGCAAAGCCACAACCATGTTAAATGCTTTTCTGCCCTATTTCACACCTGTATCTGCACAAATGAAAGCTGGGGTAAACTCACACAATCCTGTGGACTTATCTTACTTTGTATCTTGGACCTCAAAAGGACTCTCGGTATTGCCAAGCAATGCCGCTATGTATCATAAACTCTTAGTGCTTATAGTCCACTTTCTTCTTTAACCCCTAATCCCCCAAATCTCTTCCCTTATGCCCACTCTCAGTGATCTACCTTACTGAAGAAAGCAAGCATTCAGAAGAGAAATTCCACAAATTTCTACCACCTCATGTACACCCTCTAGCATCTATTTGTTCATGTATGATCTCTGTTACTATCCACTGCTAATGGAAGAGTGCCCCATTCCAACAATTCAATTCTCTTTTCCCTTTATGTCACCAGTATTCCTTCCCTGTTGGATCATTCCCTTCACCATACAAACAAGCTGTTTCCTGAGTGAAAAAGTTCTTTCTCTTGACTCCATTTACTCTGCTAGCTACCATCTGATTTGTAGCAAAAATCTTCAAAAAGTCACCTATAAACCCTGTTTCTAAACTCCCTCTCCAATACATTCCTAAACACCCTCTAATCAAGCTTTCACTCTTATTTTCCTCAGAAATTGCTCTGTCAGTTGCATCTAGGTTGCTAAATCCAATGCTTAATTTCCAATTCTCATCATAGATGACTTATCAAAGTACTCGACAAAATTGATTACTTTTGCCCCTTTGGTACATACCCTTCACTTGGCTTCTAGGACATCGCTCTCCTACCTACACCCTTTCCTCAGGTTCTTACCTGACATTTCTTTTTGGTGTGTCTCAGTTTATCTTCTCTTCTCTGTCTACACTTGCAGTTTCAGTCATCTCATCCGGGCTTTACTATCCTCTGTATGCTGTTAACTTCCAAATTAAAAATTTCAAACAAACCTCCCTCTTGAATACCTGACTTGTATAGCCAAATGCCCACTTCTTCTCACTCCCTGCCCCCAATTTCTCCACCTAGAGGTCAAATAGATATCCTTAGTTTAACATGCACAAATATAATTACTAATCTCCGTGCACAGTCTTTCTCATCTCAGTTGTTAGAAAATCCATCCATCCATCCAATCCATCATAAAATTCTGTTGGCTCTGCTAAAATGTGGCTAGTGAAACTGAGGAACTGAATTTTAAACTAAATTTTAAGTTAAATTTAACAGTCGCCTATGCCTAGTGGTCACCCTATTAGATACAGCACAGGTCTAGATTAATGACTCAAACAATAAAAACTGTACAACCACTGGTAAAAAGAAGCTGAGAATAAAAGTAAATATATGCAAAAGAAAGTAAGATAGAAAAGAAGAAAGAATATAAACCAGGCAGGACAAAAAGAAGGCAAACAGGATCTATAAGTTTTAGGTTCAGTTACATATTACAAGTGCCTAAAGTAGTACGTACCACAGAGTAATGCTAAGTAAATAGTGAATGGATGTTAGCACTAATGATTTTACATGTTATGCATCCAATGAGTAAACCAAAGGACAGATTAATATTTTGTGGGTTTTTCTTTCATTTCGTGATTTCTCTTTTATTTCTAATATTTCCAAATTCCAACAATTAATGTTTGTGTCGCAACTCAGAAAAATACCATCATCTTTAGCTCTTGTCCATAAAATGTTAGTTTTAAATGGCTTAAGGTCCCACATAAGTGGTTTCTTAACATACAGTCCTTTGCATAGAAATTAAAATGCTGCCGATCAAGTTTTTTGCTGCTGACTTTTAAGGATTGGAATTATCTATAATCAGACACAGAATATAATCTCAAAAGTTAGAGAAAGACTAAGTTTCTTCATATTCTGTTTGGAAGACTTTAGACTCTGGATAGATTATAGATAAAAATTTTTTCTCCAATAACAATATTTTTGTCAATCGGACTTCTACTTCCTATAGTTTTGTCAATAAACTTGTTTCTACTAATTAGAAGGACCGATATTTCCTAAAGTTTGCCATGGGTTGAACATGATGAAGTTTACTTTATTTTAAGGGGTTCATGCAAAGAAAAAAAAATATATCAAAAAGTACATGTGTTACCTTTAAAACTTTACATTGTCTGACCATCTAAAAGAATAATAAATACTTAAGGAAGATTCTGTTATTTCATTCATTGATAAAATAAAGTTAGAGAAACACTTTTTCTTTGTGCGGTAGCATTAAAAACAAACTTATATAGTTACATTTACAAATGTCAGGACTATTGGGTGGCAAAACGTGTGTTTTTTACCAAGATAAAAATTCTTCAATAATGATCCATAATAATCCATTCTATAAAGTAATATATTTTAGTTATTATAGTGTAGTTCTTCTTCCTTATCACTTTACATCAAGTTTAGTCTCCCCCTACATTCCCTGCTTAAATTTGAGTATTTTTTTTTTTTAATTTTTTTCTACGTTTATTTATTTTTGGGACAGAGAGAGACAGAGCATGAACGGGGGAGGGGCAGAGAGAGAGGGAGACACAGAATCGGAAACAGGCTCCAGGCTCTGAGCCATCAGCCAGAGCCTGATGCGGGGCTCGAACTCACGGACCTCGAGATCATGACCTGGCTGAAGTCGGACGCTTAACCGACTGCGCCACCCAGGCGCCCCAAATTTGAGTATTTTAAATTCAGCATTGCCAAACCATAAGACTCTCAAATACAGAAAACAAACTGAGGGTTGCTAGAGGGTATAGGGTGGGGATAATGGGCTAAATGGGTGATGGGCCTTAAGGAAGGCACTTGGGGTGAGCACTGGGTGTTATTTGTAAGTGATGAGTCACTTACTCCTGAAACTATTATTACACTATATGTTAACTAAATTGTATTTAATTAAAATTAAAAAAATTAAGGGGCATCTGGGTGGCTGAGTTAAGTGTCTGACTTTGTCTGAGATCATGATCTCATGGTCCATGGGTTCAAGCCCCACATCAGGCTCTGTAGTAACAGCTCACAGCCTGGAGCCTGCTTTAGATTCTGTCTGTCTCTCTCTCTGCCCCTCTCCCGCTCACACTCTGTCTCTCTCTCTCTCTCTCAAAAAAAAAAAAAAAACTTAAAAATAAATTAAAAATAAATAATTAAATAATAAAATTACTAGACCCCCCAAAATAATTAAAATAAATAATAAAGTAAATAAATAATAAAAATTAAATAAAATTTAGCATTGTCTTGGTAATAATCTTAAATATAATTTTAAAATTCAGCAAATTCTTGGAAAAATTCAGTCTATATTTTCATTTTGTATTATCCTTAGTCAGACTTTCCCTCTTGGTCTCTGGAAGAATGAGCATTTTGCCTTTTACATTAATGATTAGACACAAAAACATAATCTCCTAAATGTCTGTCTTTCTATCTATCTACTTACCTATCTCCTGCAAAATGCACTTACCAAAGTTAAAAAAAATCAATCCACATCTACTCTTTAACTATATTCAATATCATATCCATAACAATGGAAATAAAATGTGGATTATTCTCCATTGCAATATAAACAGAAACCACTTTTCTTAACATAAATATATTTAAAATATTTTAAAAGTCTCAACGTGGGATATAAATTTTACTTTTAAGAGTTTATTTTTAAGTAATCTCTATACCTGCTCGAGAGTCCACCCAAAGATCAAGAGTTGCACACTCCATTGACTGAGCCAGCCAGGTGCCTCAAATTATCCTGAATAAAATAAAGTTAACTGATATAGAGATCAAACCATATTTTACTTTACAACATGCTTTATCATATCTCCCATGAGACAGACAGTAATGTATTCTCTCTTTCTCCTTGCTCCTTTATGCCTTTTTAAAAATTACTTTTAAAGTTCTGATATGTTCAGGCTCACAGGTAAATTTCACCTTTTCATTCCTATCATGTTTAATTTTGAAAGTTTTTTGATGCTAGTCTATAACCCACAATAAATTACTTAACTATGTCTCTAGAATAAAATTGTAACAAAAATAATAGATCCTTTAATCATAATTAGTATTAATTTCTCTAATTTAAATTGATATGATGGTGTTGCTAGGCTGACATAACATTTACAAAGCTAAGAGCTCTTTCGTGCCTTGGAGTATTATCTATGCAAGTATAACACAGCTCACACCCATATGTATTCATCTACTCATTCTTGGAAAATATAGTCACTTTGGCCCTGTTTAGATTTATTTGCCTAAGATTTTAAATAAATTGAAGAGCCTGTCGATAAATCTATTGATTATAGAAACAATAAACATGGTGTTGCAATAGGTTTTAATTTTTAAAAATGTGCTTATACACAAAATGAGGAGACAGAGGAATGAAACCCAAATGAAAGAACAGAACAAAACTACAGCAAAAGGGCTAAATAAATGGAGATAATGAATATTCCTGATAGTGAATTTAAAGTAATAGTCTTAAAGATACTCACTGGACTTAAGAGTGGAGGGTATCATTGAGACTCCCAACAAACAGATATAAAATATAAAAAAAAAAAACAATCAAAGATGAAGAACTCAATAAATGAAATAAAAAATACATTAGAAGAAGTTAATAGTAGATTAGAGGAGACAGAAGAACAGATCAGTGAGCTGGAAGACAAAGTGATAGAAAGCAACCAAGCTGAACAGCAAAAAGAAAAAAGAATAAAAAAAAATGAGAATAGGTTAAGAGAACTCAGTGACATCATCAAGTGTAATAACATTCACATTATAGGGCTCTCAGAAGGAGAACAGAGAGAGAAAGAGGCAGAAATTTATTTGAAAAAAACTTCCCTGAGGAGGAAACATATGTTCAGATCAAGGAGGAACAGAGAGCACTCCCAACAAATGCAACAAAGGAGGTACACAAGACACACAATAATTAAGGTAAAAAGTAGTAATAAAGAGAATTTTTAAAGCGGCAAGAGACAAGAAAACAGTTACATACAAGGGAAACCCCATAAGGGTATAAGCTGATTTTTCAGTAGAAACTTTGGAGGCCAGAAGAGAATGGCGTGATAAATTCGAAGTACTACAAGGAAAATAACCTACAACCAAGAATACTCTCTTAAGAGTATCATTCAGAAAAGAAGGGTAGATAAAGACTTTCTGAGACAAAGTTAAAAGAATTCATCACCATTAAACCATCCCAACAAGAAATGTTAAAGGAAGTTCTTTGAGTGGAAAGAAAAGGCCATAATAAGGAGTAAGAAAATTATGAAAGGAAAAAATTTCACAGGTAAATACAAACATAATGAAAGCAGTACATCAATCACTTATAAAACCAATATGGAAGTTAAAGCACAAAAGCAATAAAATCAATTATATCTATAAAAATAGTCAGTATATTTACAGAATAAAAGAATGTGAACTATGACATCACATACATAAAACATGGGATGGGAAATAAAACTTTAGTGCTTTTAGAATGGGTTCAAACTTAAGTGATTATCAAGTTAATATAGATTGCTATATGCAGAAGATGTTATACATGAACCTAATGGTCACCAAAAATCAAACACTTGTAAGAGATACACAAAAAAATAAAGAGAAAGGAATCCAAGCATGTCACTAAAGAAAGCCATCAAACCACAAAGGTAGAGAGTTAGAGAAGAATTATTTAAAAATAAAAAAAACACTCTTAAATACAGAGAACAAACTTGTGGTTGCCAGAGGGGAGGTTGGGTGGGGGATGGGTGAAATAGATGAAGGGGATTAAAAGTACACTTATGATGAACACTGAAAAATGTACAGAATTGCTGAACTGTTATACTGTACCCCTGAAACTAATATAACAGATGTTAATTATACTTCCATAAAAAATAAATAATAAAACAAAAAGCAAAACAATAAAATGCTTATCTAAACAGGAATTTACTAAATATATCCTTATAATTTTTATAAAATACTCGAATCTCAAAAAAAATGAGCTAAGAGAGGGGCGCCTGGGTGGCGCAGTCGGTTAAGCGTCTGATTTCAGCCAGGTCACGATCTCGCGGTCCGTGAGTTCCAGCCCCGCGTCAGGCTCTGGGCTGATGGCTCAGAGCCTGGAGCCTGTTTCCGATTCTGTGTCTCCCTCTCTCTCTGCCCCTCCCCCGTTCATGCTCTGTCTCTCTCTGTCCCCAAAATAAATAAACGTTGAAAAAAAAAAAAATGAGCTAAGAGAACTTAGACACAAACGACATGATATCTTCTTACCAAAGTAGATCAAAGCAAATGGGAATAAGGCTAAGAGTGTGGTTAGAGTACGTGTGGAATTTCACAGTTAGTTCTGGATACTACTTTTCAAATTGTGTTCACATGCTATAATGCATTAGAAGACAGTAACAGAAAGGGGTGCCTGGGTGGCTCCGTTGGCTAAGCATCTGACTCTTGATATCCGCTCAAGTCATGATCTCACACTTCAGGAATTCAAACCCCACATCAGGCTCTGTGCTGACAGTGAGGAGCCTGCTTGGGATTCTCTGTCTCCCTCTCTCTCTGCCCCTCCCCTGCTCATACTTTCTCTCTCACTCTCTCTCTCTAAAATAAATAAATTAAAAGTTTAAAAAAAAAAAAAGACCGTGACAGGGAAAATGAGGTAACTCCAAATCAAAATAATTTATGGATTGATTGACTGATTGATTGATTGATCTTCCCTGTTTCATCCCACAACTGTTTTCAGGTAGCTTATATAAATATATATAAGAGATTGAAATTTAGTAGAATAAAATGTCAAGAGCAAGTAGAGTATTAAAGGAGCTAATGGTTATAGAGAAATGCAACTTTTAATGACTGTGTGGGTTGTTGTGGATACATGGTCTTTACAATTCTAGAGTTTCCTGGCATCCATTTAGAAAATTTGGTTATTAATCTGAGTCATATCCTAAAAGACAAAAAAAAAAAAACAGTACATGCAAATTACTTAGGCTCTTCATGGCAGTAGTCCTGAGAACAATGACTCATATGGCTCTTCATGTGGCAAATATGGAGTAGTAATGAAAACAACGTCCTCAAAAACACCTCTCCAAAAAATAGAGTAACAGGTTCCATATGCCACCTACATTGTCGCACAGTGAAAGCCCAGGACAAATAGTGTGAAAAGAATTCCTCCAATGATCCAAGATCATATTATATAGCACAGAATTTTCTGCACTTTAACTTGATTCAGAGGTAAAACCTATCAAATCATGGATTACTTGAGACCAAGCCACTGGGCATGTTCAGGACATTTTGGCAGCAGGGAAAGTGGGGGCAGTTACTGTGTGAGCTGTACCGCACAGTGGTTAACTGGACAAGCCTGGGGCCAGGCAGCCTGCATTTAATTCCATCTATGCCACTTACTGACTGTGTAACTTGACCAAATAATGGAACTTCTCTGTTTTTGTTGGCTTCTTTTAAAAATAGAGATGATGTGGGCACTTAGGTGGCTCGGTCGGTTAAGCATCTGACTTCAGCTCAGGTCACAATCTCACAGCTTCTGGGTTCGAGCCCCAGGCTCTGTGCTGACAGCCTAGAGCCTGGAGCCTGCTTTGGATTCTGTGTCTCCCTCTCTCTCTGACTCTCCCTGGCTCACACTCTGTTTCTCTCTCTCAAAAATAAACATTAAAAAAATAAAAATAAAAATAGAGATGATCTTGATATTTCTACTTCATACAACTGTTATAAGGAAACAATGGGTAAATATAAGTCCTGTGAAAAGGGGGTTGACACCTGTCAAATGCTAAACAAATATTAACTATTACTTTATCTTCACACATGGGGAGGGCTAATATGCAAGGAGGATTTAGGTTTGTACTGTTTGACTCCAAGAATGGAATTAGAATAAATACAATCATCAGTATTCAAGGACACCAGTTTGCAGATTTACCTACTTATCACAATTTATTTATATATCACCCCACATTAATACTAGGGGTGTGCCTTTGCAGTCATTTGCAGACTTCAAATGTGAGTAGCCCAATGTGCATTTTCCCCACTGGGGTGGAAATAGGCCACGCTCTGTCTTTTTCGGTTCACATTCTTTAAACAAGTATCCTTTTCATGGTCTAGTTATTTCCACTCCCCCACCCCTGCATTTTTGTGCTTTTTGTTGGTAGTTTAGCTGTTTAAAGTGGCCCCCAGACATAATTCGGAAGTCCTATCTGGTGTTCTTTTTTTTTTTTTTTTTTTTAATTTTTTTTTTCAACGTTTATTTATTTTTGGGACAGAGAGAGACAGAGCATGAACGGGGGAGGGGCAGAGAGAGAGGGAGACACAGAATCGGAAACAGGCTCCAGGCTCTGAGCCATCAGCCCAGAGCCCGACGCGGGGCTCGAACTCACGGACCGCGAGATCGTGACCTGGCTGAAGTCGGACGCTTAACCGACTGCGCCACCCAGGTACCCCCTATCTGGTGTTCTTAATGCAAGAAGTTGTTGTTGTTGTTGTTGTTGTTTTTCTTTGGCTAGAGGACTTTAACGTGCCTTTGGGAAGAAGGGGAAAAAAAGGAAAAAAAAGGAGGTGGCAAGAGTCTGTAGTCTAACCTGCTGTAACAGTTAGTGTGTCCTTAGTTGTGATGCTGAAACATACACTGAATGCCACTTACCCTTGATCATACAGAGAGGAAGCAAATGACATTCACATTTCAGACATGAATCTAATAGCTGTGTGAAATATTAAGACAATAGAGAAAATACATTTCTTTGGGAATCAGATTATATTTCAGAATTCTGCATCTTTTTTTTTTCATTTTAGTTTGGACAAAATTATTACCGATTTGTTTTTTGTTTCATTTTTAGTGCTTAACTGATTTTTCAAATGTTGCACTTATAACTGTGTCAGGACAAGATGAGTTTGCCTGATTTTATACACAATGTTTCTGATGTGCCAAGCTCTAAACTGACGAGATTTTAACCCTTGAGTTTGTATTTTACTTACTAAACCTGTTGTATTTGGTGTGGTCTTATTAACACTTCTTTGTATACCTAACACTTGCCCTGTTGAGAAGGAAGAATTGCCTGAACATGCACACTCAGTTATGTGCCTATTTCCAGGTCTACTGCTTATATGATGTGTACTGACACGCCCACAGATGAGGAGGGAGGGTAGCTCAGTCTATTTTAATGACATTTTCTACACTCCCGTCAGGTGGCTTTTGCAGAAAACGCTTAAGTATTTTTATAACTCACAGTTCTTGTGCAGTTGCAAGATTGCTTCACACTGGCCAGCAAGGCCTTCTGCTGGAACGAAATGTTATAAAAGGAGTACTTTACGGTCAGGGTAAGAGAGACACCTTTTGCCTCGGTATGCGAGGAGGACATTTCCCTATAAATCAGAGGAAGTATAGGCTTCTTATTTTCAGCTATTTCTCAAATTTCATTGATTCATTGATTCATTCATTGATTCATTCATTCTGCTGGTTTGTAAACATAAATATTACAGATACTCTGGTGGAACACAGATCAGCTCAGCTCTAAATCAAGTTCAACTACTTTTTAATGATGGTAAAAGAATACTCCAGTGTCTTGGCAAAATGTCCTGGAGTAGTGATATACTAATATACATATAATGTATTTACGAAAGCCCATACTTCAGTTAACTTAGCTCACATTGTCTTTGTTTTAATTCCTAGCACACTGAAGAGCCTCCTATTAGCCTAGCTCTTTTCTAATCTATAGTATTCTCCTGGAAGAGCTAGCCAGGGTAGAGATGACCTGGGAATAACTACTGTTTTATAAAGTCTATTTTTCCCATTAGGTATGTAAACTGTAGTTTAATCCTCCAGCTTTTAGCATACCTGGGCCAAGGGAAGTAAGACACTGCAAGGTCATCCACCCACAAAAGAGGAGACAAGAGTCTGTGATAAGATGAACTGGAATGACACGTGGTACCCAATTTAGCACAGACTCTCACCACTGGAGTAAAATGGTTCAAAGTTCAAATTTAGGCCTTGAATGCTTTGTTGTAGTTCTGAACAAAAGTTTCTCCTGATCACTATTATATTTTTTCCTAGAAAGTCTAAAGTTGAGAGAAGAAAATGTACTGATTCTTTTATTCCTATATTGAGATGCAGGATGTTTTAGGGTTGAATGCTACTTAGCTTGGATTTAATATTTTGATAAATAAATTCCTTGATTAGTCAACTGATTATAAGCCTCTGTTATCTAGAGGAGGTAAAACCGCAAAGCAACTAGCATGTTCTATGAACCTGCCATCCCCCCACATTTTATAAATATTGGTATGTTTTACTGATAATTGATTGCTGCAAAGAATGGATGCTGTAAAATGCTTCCATACTAAACAGAGTTCCTTAAGAAAGAGAAAATATGTATAGTCACAGAAGCTAGGAAACTGATAATAAAGTGTATCTTTTGATCTAGAACATTCCCAGTCCCTTACATTCACCTGTGTGAACTTCCTCGCTCCATTTAACTGCTTCACCTTCAGATTCCACCACTATTCTGAATTTTGGGCTAATCATTTCTTTCCTTTTTGTTTGTTGAAATGATCTTATCACTCTATTTATGTAGGGACAACCTGCATATTGTTAGATTTTGTTTACTTTTGAGATCAAGAAAAAGGTTATCTGACTGCTAGTATTCATATCTTTTGTCAAGTGTTGTTAATATTACTCTATGTTGTTCCATATAGTTATATTTCATTTATTTCCATTTAATAATTTCAAAAATGTCTGCATAATATTCCATTGTTTATATACCACAGTTTGCTTATAAATTGCCTTTTCCAAGAACATGTGAGTTGTTTTAACTATTATAAATAGCATCTAAGTAACTGTATCCTGGCACATCTGTAAAAGAGTAAAATACTGGAAAATACACATGTTCATTTTTACAAGGCCATGCCCAATTATCCTTCAAAGTGTTTTACAATAAACATACTTACCAGCTGTGTAAAACAGTTCTATTGACTCACATGCACGCCAGCACTTGGCATCATCAGCTATAATTTTTGCCAATCTACTGGGTATAAATGGAAATGGTGGCTAATTGCAGTCTGAATTTATACATTTATAATCATTATCAAAAGTAAGCAATTTTCCTACATTGAAGGTCCTTGTTGTTTCCTCCTCAGTGAAATGCTTGTTCATGATTTTTTTAATAGCCTTTATTTTTTAGAGCATATTTAGGTTCACGGCAAAATTGAGAATACACCAAGATTTTCCATGTACTCTTTGCCTCTGTACAACGTCCCCCAGTATCAACATTCTGCCTATTCATGAATTTTGTACCCCTGTCTAGTGATTGGTATGAATTCTTTAAGGACAGTCATCCATTTGCTAGTCTGGCTTGCCATTACACAGTTTTAGGGTGCCTTTTGAGAAATGGAAATTCTTTTTATTTTATTTTATTTTATTTTATTTTATTATTTATTTTTATTAATATGAAATATATTGTCAAATTGGTTTCCATACAACACCCAGTGCTCATCCCAACAGGTGCCTTACTCAATACCAATCACCCCCTCCCTCTCACCCCCCATCAACCCTCAGATTGTTCTCAGTTTTTAAGAATCTTTTATGGTTTGGCTCCCTCCCTCTCTAACTTTTTTTTTTCTTTCCCCTCCCCCATGGTCTTAAATTTCTCAGGATCCACATAAGAGTGGAAACATATGGTAACTGTCTTTCTCTGTATGACTTATTTCACTTAGCATCACACTCTCCAGTACCATCCATGTTGCTACAAAAGGCCATATTTCATTCTTTCTCATTGCCATGTAGTACTCCATTATGTATATAAACCACAATTTCTTTATCCATTCATCAGTTGATGGACATTTAGGCTCTTTCCATAATTTGGCTATTGTTGAAAGTGCTGCTATAAACATTGGGGTACAAGTGCCCCTATGCATCAGCACTTCTGTATCCCTTGGGTAAATTTCTAGAAATGCTAATGCTGGGTCATAGGGTAGATCTATTTTTAATTTTTGAGGAGCCTCCACACTGTTTTCCAGAGTGGGTGCACCAGTTTGCATTCCCACCAAGAGTGCAAGAGGGTTCCCATTTCTCTACATCCTCGCCAGCATCTATAGTCTCCTGATTTGTTCATTTTAGCCACTCTGACTAGCGCGAGGTGATATCTGAGTGTGGTTTTGATTTGTATTTCCCTGATGAGGAGCGACATTGAGCATCTTTTCATGTGCCTGTTGGTCATCCGGATGTCTTCTTTAGAGAAGTGTCTATTCATGTTTTCTGCCCATTTCTTCACTGCATTATTTGTTTTTTGGGTGTGGAGTTTGGTGAGCTCTTTATAGATTTTGGATACTAGCCCTTTGTCGGATATGTCATTTGCAAATATCTTTTCCCAATCCATTGGTTGCCTTTTAGTTTTGTTGATTGTTTCCTTTGTAGTGACAAAGCTTTTTATCTTCATGAGGCTCCAATAGTTCATTTTTGCTTTTAATTCCCTTGGAGAATTAATCTGCCTTTGGAGATGTGTCAAGTAAGAAATTGCTGCAGCTGAGGTCAGAGAGGTTTTTTTCCTGCTTCTCCACTAGGGTTTTGATGGTTTCCTGTCTCACATTCAGGTCCTTTATCCATTTTGAGTTTATTTTTGTGAATGGTGTAATAAAGTGGTCTAGTTTCATTCTTCTGCATGTTGCTGTCCAATTCTCCCAGCACCATTTGTTAAAGAGACTGTCTTTTTTCCATTGGATATTCTTTCCTGCTTTGTCAAAGATTAGTTGGCCATACTTTTATGGGTCCAATTCTGGAGTCTCTATCCTATTCCATTGGTCTATGTGCCTGTTTTTGTGCCAATACCATGCTTGATGATGACAGCTTTGTAGTAGAGGCTAAAGTCTGGGATTCTGATGCCTCCCGCTTTGGTCGTTTTCTTCAAAATTACTTTGGTTATTCGGAGTCTTTTGTGGTTCCATATAAATTTTAGGATTGCTTGTTTTAGCTATGAGAAGAATGCTGGTGCAATTTTGATTGGGATTGCATTGAATGTGTAGATAGCTTTGGGTAGTATTGACATTTTAACAATATTTATTCTTCCAATCCATGAGCACATAATGTTTTTCCATTTCTTTATATCTTCTTCAATTTCCTTCATAAGCTTTCTATAGTTTTCAGCATACAGATCTTTTACATCTTTGGTTAGGTTTATCCCTAGGTATTTTATGATTCTTGGTGCAATTGTGAATGGGATCAGTTTCTTTATTTGTCTTTCTGTTGCTTCATTATTAGTGTATAAGAATGCAACTGATTTCTGTACATTGATTTTGTATCCTGCGACTTTGCTGAATTCATTTATCAGTTCTAGTAGACTTTTGGTGGAGTCTATCGGATTTTCCATGTATAGTATCATGTCATCTGCAAAAAGCGAAAGCTTGACTTCATCTTTGCCAATTTTGATGCCTTTGATTTCCTTTTGTTGTCTGATTGCTGATGCTAGAACTTCCAACACTATGTTAAACAACAGTGGTGAGAGTGGACATCTCTGTCGTGTTCCTGATTTCAGGGGGAAAGCTCTCAGTTTTTCCCCATTGAGGATTGTATTAACTGTGGGCTTTTCATACATGGCTTTTATGATGTTTAAGTATGTTCCTTCTATCCCGACTTTCTTGAGGGTTTTTATTAAGAAAGATGCTGAATTTTGTTAAATGCTTTTTCTGCATCAATTGACAGGATCATATGGTTCTTTTCTTTTGTTAATGTGATGTATCACATTGATTGATTTGTGAATGTTGAAGCAGTCCTGCAGCCCAGGATCATGGTGAATAATTGATCATGGTGAATAATTCTTTTTATATGCTGTTGAATTCGATTTGCTAGTATCTTATTGAGAATTTTTGCAACCATATTCATCAGGGATATTGGCTTGTAGTTCTTTTTTTTTTTTTTTTTTTTTTTTTTCTGGGTCTCTCTTTGGTTAAGGAATCAAAGTAATGCTGGCTTCATAGGATGAGTCTGGAAGTTTTCCTTCCCTTTCTATTTTTTGGAACAGCTTGAGAAGGATAGGTATTATCTCTGCTTTAAATGTCTGGTAGAATTCCCCTGGGAAGCCATCTGGTCCTGGACTCTTATTTGTTGGGAGATTTTTGATAACTGATACAGTTTCTTTGCTGGTTATGGATCTGTTCAAGTTTTCCAGCTCTTCCTGTTTGAGTTTTGGAAGTGTGTGGGTGCTTAGGAATTTGTCCAGTTTTTCCAGGTTGTCCAGTTTGTTCGCATATTATTTTTCATAGTATTCCCTGAGAGCTGCTTGTATTTGTGAGCGATTGGTTGTAATAATTCCATTTTCATTCATGAGTTTCTCTTTGGGTCCTCTCCCTTTTTTTTTTTTTTTTTTGAGAAGCCTGGCTAGAGTTATCATATTTGTTTATTTTTTCAAAAAAAAAAACTCTTGGTTTCATTGATCTACTCTACAGTTTTTTTAGATTCTATATTGTATATTTCTGCTCTGATCTTTATTATTTCTCTTCTTCTGCTGGGTTTGGGGTGTCTTTGCTGTTCTGCTTCTATTTCCCTTAGGTGTGCTGTTAGATTTTGTATTTGGGATTTTTCTTGTTTCTTGAGATAGGCCTGGATTGCAATGTATTTTCCTCTCAGGATTGCCTTCCCTGCATCCCAAAGCGTTTGGATTGTTGTATTTTCATATTCATTTAGTAGGGTGTTCTTTAACCTTCATGCTTTTGGAGGTTTTCCAGACTTTTTCCTGTGGTTGATTTCAAGCTTCATAGCATTGTGGTCTGAAAGTGTGCATGGTATGATCTCAATTCTTTTATACTTATGAAGGGCTGTTTTGTGACCCAGTATGTGATCTATCTTGGAGAATGTTCCATGTGCACTTGAGAAGAAAATATATTCTGTTGCTTGGGATGCAAAGTTCTAAATATATCTGTCGAGTCCATCTGATCCAATGTATCATTCAGGGCCCTTGTTTCTTTATTCATCCTGTGTCTAGATGATCTATTCATTGTTGTAAGTGGAGTATTAAAGTCCCCTGCAATTACCACATTCTTATCAATAAGGTTGCTTATGTTTGTGATTGTTTTATATATTTGAGGGGTCCTGTATTCGGCACATAGACATTTATAATTGTTAGCTCTTCCTGATTTATAGACCCTGTGATTATTATGTAATGCCCTTCTTCATCTCTTGTTACAGCCTTTAATTTAAAGTCTAGTTTGTCTGATATAAGTATGGCTACTCCAGCTTTCTTTTGACTTCCAGTAACATGACAGATAGTTCTCCATCCACTCACTTTCAATCTGAAGGTGTCCTCAGGTCTAAAATAAGTCTCTTGTAGACAGCAAATAGATGGGTCTTGTTTTTTTAATTCATTCTGATACCCTATGCCTTTTGGTTGGCGCATTTAGTCCATTTACATTCAGTGTTATTATAGAAAGATATGGGTTTAGAGTCATTGTGATGTCTGTAGGTTTCATGCTTGTACTGATGTCTCTGGTACTTTCTGGTGCTTGCAACATTTCACTCACAGAATTCCCCCTAGGATCTCTTGTAGGGCTGGTTTAGTGGTGATGAATTCCTTCAGTTTTTGTTTGGGAAGACCTTTATCTCTCCTTTTATTCTGAATGACAGACTTGCTGGATAAAGGATTCTCAGCTGCATATTTTTTCTGTTCATCACATTGAAGATTTCCTGCCATTCCTTTCTGGCCTGCCAAGTTTCAGTAGATAGGTCTGCCACTAGTTTTATAGGTCTCCCTTTATAAGTTAAAGCCTGTTTATCCCTAGCTGCTTTCAGAATTTTCTCTTTATCCTTGTATTTTGCCAGTTTCACTATGATATGTTGTGCAGAAGATCGATTCAAGTTACGTCTGAAGGGAGTTCTCTGTGCCTCTTAGATTTCAATGCCTTTTTCCTTCCCCAGATCAGGGAAGTTCTCAGCTATGATTTGTTCAAGTACATCGTCAGCCCCCTTCTCTCTTCCTCTTCTGGAATTCCTATTATACGGATATTGTTCCATTTGATAGCATCACTTAGTTCTCTAATTCTCCCCTCATACTCCTGGATTTTTTTCTATTTTTCTCAGCTTCCTCTTTTTCCATAATTTTATCTTCTAATTCACCTATTCTCTCCTCTGCCTCTTCAATCCGTGCTATGGCCACCTCCATTTTATTTTGCCTCTCCTTTATAGCATTTTTTGCTCTTTATTACTATTTCCTAGTCCCTTGATTTCTGTAGCAAACGATTCTCTGCTGTCCTCCATGCTTTTTTCAAGCCCAGTGATTAGTTTTATGACTACTATTCTAAATTCTTGTTCCATTATATTGCTTAAATCATTTTTGATCAATTCGTTAGCTGTCGCTACTTCCTGGAGTTTCTTTTGAGGAGAGGTCTTTCGTTTCATCATTTTGTGTAGTCCCTAGGATGACTCCAAACCTTAGTCCCTGTGCTGTCTGGAGTAACTAGTGTTGGTGGGTGGGGCCGCATTCAGACCCGATGTCTGTCCCCAGCCCACCCCTGGGGCCATAGTCAGACTGGTGTGTACCTTCTCTTCCTCCCCCCCAGGGGCAGGACTCACTGTGGAGTGTGTGGCCCCTGTCTGGGCTACTTGCACACTGCCAGGCTTGTGGTGCTGCTTTGACGGGATCTGGCGTATTAGCCGGGGTGGATCCACAAGGTGCACAGGGGCGGGAAGGGCAGGATCAGCTCACTTTGCTGTCGGTGGTCCCCTGCAGGAGTGGCCCTGCAGCGACTGGGAGGGAGGCAGACCCCTTGGAGGGATGGATCCACAGAAGCAGTGTTGGGTGTTTGGGCGGTGCAAGCAAGTTCGGTGAGGTGGGAACTGGTTCCCTTTGGGATTTTGGCTGGGGGATGGGAGAGGGAGATGGTGATTTCCAGGTTCTTTGTTCCGAGCTGAGCTCTGTCCCCTGGGGCTCAACAACTCTCCCTCCCTGTGTCCTCTCACCTTCCCTGCTCTTTGAGAGTCGAGCTGTTGACTTTTAACATTCCAGATATTAAGTTCCCTTGGCTGTCAGAACTCACGCAGTCTGGCCCCTCCCCTTTTGCAAGCCAGACTCCGGGGCTTTGCCTTGCCAGGCGGGCTGCCCCTCCACTGACCGGCTCCCTCCCACCAGTCTGTGTAGTGCACACTGCCTCTCCACCCTTCCCACCCTCTTCCTCTTCTTGTCTATGCTTGGCTCTGGAGAGTCCATTCTACTAGTCTTCTGGCAGTTTTATGGGTTATTTACGCAGATGTGGGTGGAATCTAAGTGATCAGCAGGACATGGAGAGCCCATCCTCCTCCTATGCCGCCATCTGCTCCCCAAGAAATGAAAATTCTTAATTTAAATGGATATTTCACCCATATTTTCTTTTTTGGTTATTATTTTTCTGTTTTGTTTGCAGAACCTTATTCTAGCCCAAACCCTGAAAATATCTTCCTATAGGTTCTTATAAACATTTTTTGCCTTTTATATGTGAGGTTTTAATCCACCTGAATGAATTATTATAGACAACAATAACAGTGTAGCATAATTATTATTATTATAAACTTAATATAAAGTTCTATTGTAACGCTGTTTGACAGCAATAACATAGTCCAGGTTTGATCTGTATCCTAACTCCTCCCACCCAAAATAGAAGGGCTTTAATAGACTATAATTCTGATCATTCCTTCCTCAACATTCTATCGTGTCCATTATTTGAGTTATGTTCTAGTTTTAAACTCTAATAAATCAGGCATTATTGTTTTATATAGTTAATGTTTATATATAATGTTTCATTAGGCATTACACTTTTATATACATAATTAATATAATTTTTATATCAACATTATATATATATATGTAATGTTTTATATAGATAATGTTTCATTGATTTACACACAGGCTTTTTAATTTCTTTGTTTTCCATTCTTGCATCTCAAAGCACCCTTTTATAATTATTTTCCTTTTTCTGGAAGATCATATAGGATATTGTAGGTCATTCCAAAGTATTTGTTCTCACTCAGTGAAATGGGGAGCTCTTTGTGGTTGCCAGGAGAGAAATGCATGATCTGACCTATGTTTAATAGGATCGTGCTGGCTGCTCAGTCATAACAGGGGTGCAGACAGAGCTAAGTGGGCAATCGGGTAGGAGGCTACTGCATCATCCATGAGGGAGATGATGGGGGATTAAATAAGGGCAGTAAGAGCTGAGGTAAGAAGGAGTGGACTTATTTGAAGGTGAAAGCTATAGTATTAAAATATAATTATGCTACTTTTCTCAAACACCTTTACCTAATAAGATATAAAAAATAATGCTTGAAATTTGAGAAAAATGTAATATTCAAGAAACACATAATAGGCTTTCTTTTGACAGAAACTAAGTAGTCAAAGTGACAGAAATCTTTTCTCTTTTGTCTCAGCCGCTGGAAACAGCAATAATTGCATCATACCATATGCCCAACCTAGTATGTTGGCTTTCCAGTAATACTTGTTTCATTTAAACATATTGTCCAATTTTGTGTTATGCTTAATCACAACATCTCCCTTGAATCGTTTGGCCATGTCTCATTTGTTACACAGGTTTGCATGCTCTGTGTCCTGAATATTTTATATTTTAAGGTGCGACTCCTATTTTCACCAAGACTTAGGGTTTCATCAGTAACTTTAGTTACTGGGGGAAACCATCAGCTTTCTTGAATAGGGACAGAGACAACAAGTGTGTTTCTGGAATTAATGTGTAAAAATCCAGTTCTGGAAAATAGGGAGTTTCCAGAGGCAGGTGATCGGAAGAGTACATGGAAAGAACAAAGAAAAGCCTAAGACTAGATCAGCAGGAAGGAGAACAACGTTATGACCCAAGTTAAGGTATTTAAACAAAGACATTCCAGTTCTTAAGCTAAGAGAGATGAAAAAAAATACTCCACTTCTGCTGCACATGAGAATGTGCTGGGAGACATGTGACTGTGTTCACAAGGGAAGATTGAATTAAAAGAAGAAATTGGAATACAGCATTAACTTTTCCACTCGTTGTCTAGGATTCTTGATGGTTGGGTTATTTTCATTAATACTAAGGTAGCACATTGTGAACTTTGTGAGCTCAGTTTTCAAATGGGGGGATCTCACACCTTCAAAATGAATGTGATACTGGAGAAGCCTCAGTCACTTCCTGATTAAAAACTAGATAAAACCATTTGCCAAGATTGTGTGGGATGGATAACCAGCCAGCAATTCATAAATAGCTGCTGAGTGAGGACCCATAATGGCACAAACAGTGTCCTGGGGTAAAAACCACAGGCTTAATCAAGAACAAATGAACACAAGTGTAAGGTGAATCTGGTAGTTAATACCAGAAAAAGCAGTAGTAGGATCTGAAAAGATAAATGCCACATCATAAATGGGGTTTATAGTGAGAATCAAGCAATCAAAAGAAGGAAGATTTGGAAACATAAACATGTTCACAGAAATATTAAAAATAAGGGCCCACATTACTGAACCAAGTGGATACAATGGAAAGAATGAGGGTCTGTACATACAAGGCCCACATCAACTTCTGCCTAACAGATAAATAGTGTGCTTTGGCTGCCTTTTATCCTTAATTTAAGACATTTGAAACGCTGGCCTTCAAAATTCTAAGACTTTTGGCCTTTCCAAGAGGTTATCTTAAAAGTGGTACATTTCCAGACGCCTGCCTGGCTCAGTCAGTAGTACACGAGTCTTGATCTCGGGATCATGAGTTCAAGCCCCATGCTGGGCCTAGAGCTAACTTTTTAAAAAGTGGCAAATTCCCTATACATAATAAGTACTCAATAAATGTCTATTTAATTCAACTGAATTGCATGTTATAACAAAATGTCGGATAGATATTATAGGTCAATGGATGATTGACAGGAAGGAAGGGGAAAAAAGTGAGAAAAGAAGGAAGAAAAGAAGGAATTAAGAAAGTTTTATTTTCAAAGTCATATTATTCAAAAAAACTTTTGATCTTTCTTCTACATTTGAGGAAGAAGGCTTTTGTGGAAGAGTAGATAGAAGAATCACATGTTAAGAATTATTTGCAAACTCCAACTAGAATGCATTTGTAGAATGAAGGGTCACTGGGGTGCCTGGGTAGCTCAGTTGGCTAAGCGACCGACTCTTGATTTCGGCTCAGATCATGATCTCAGGGATTGTGAGATCAAGCCCCACACAGGGCTCTGTACTGACAATCTGTCCCTCCCCCTGCTCTCTCTTGCTCTCAAAAATAAATAAACATAAAAAAAAAATGGTTAGGGTATAGCAGAGGCAGTGGAACCTAAACACAAGAGAGGTAAGGGCATATCTCATGAGACATTGTAGACTATACTTTTTTTTCTCCCCCTCCCCCCCCCCCCCAAGAAAGCAGTCTTAACTCCTAATAGCTTTGGTGCTCTTTCCCTCTGGTGCTCCTACAGGTTGTGAGATATCATGCTCTGGTGACTTGTCTACGATTACACGTAATGGCTTTTTAAAGGCCTTTTTCTACTTCCAGGAAATGGGAATGGCCTGACAATGAATATTCCATGACTACTAATGAGTTCCTTCCCTCTTAGTACTGAAAGAAAATTACTCGGAAAAGGAAATGCACTTATCCTAAGCAATTTTGTCATAAAATGATACTCATTTGAACTACTTACTCATACAAAGATGCATGTACCACTCAAATGCATTAGGTAGGGCTAGTGATGGAAAAGACCTAAAAATAATTATAATCATTAGCAATATTATCGAATCTTTGTGACACAAACACCATAATTAGATGTGTCTCTGCACAAATTCACTGACAAAATTTTTAGTCAAGTAGTTTCACTGGTGTGTAAATAAAAGACATTTCTTTCTGGTTCTTCCATGCACTAATACAAGCTTTAAAAATCATTCAGAAATTTAGAGCTCAAGGACAGTGAATATCATACTTTCCTGATGTTTCTAGTTGGAGTAGATGAGTGATATTTTAAAAAAGGACAACACCTGTTGAAATTGAGGAACCTATTGTTCCTGTTGGTTAAAGGAAACAAAGCTTTATTCTATTGAGGTTTCTCTGCCAGACACTACTGCTTTGTATATGGAAGTGAAAAAACATCCCATGAAGATCCACTCCTTAGAGATTTCTGAAGGTATTTCAGAATGAATGAAAACTTTCGTTAAGTGTCCATGAATACAAATAATGTTTTAAATTAAAAACAGGGAATAGGGCACCTGGGTGGCTCAGTTGGTAGGGTGTCCAACTTCTGCTCAGGTCATGATCTTGCAGTCTGAGTTTCAGCCCTGGGTCAGGTTCTTTGCTGACATCTCAGATTCTGCTTCAGATTCTGTGTCTCCCTCTCTCTCTGCCCTCCCCTACTCATGCTTTTTCTCTCCGTCTCTCTCTCAAAAATAAATAAACATTATTATTATTTTTTAAATACAGGGGTATCTGGGTGGCTCAGTCAGTTAAGTGTCTGACTTTGGCTCAGGTCATGATCTCAGGGTTCTTGAGTTAGAGTCCCACGTCAGGCTGTGCTGACAGCTCAGAGCCTGGAACCTGCTCCGGATTTTGTGTGTGTCCTTCTCTCTCTTCCTCTCCCCTACTCCATTCTGTCTCTCAAAAATAAACATTACTTTTTTTTACATATATTAAATACATTTGGGAAAGTTCTATGTTGATTCTTATTTTTAAAATACAGATAAAATAAAATAAAATAAAATAAAATAAAATAAAATAAAATACAGATTAAATTGAAAGCAAAGGCAATACATCACAATGCAGTAATACACTGAAGAATAATTAGTTATTTCTTAGCTGTGGTATGCTTTTAAAATGACAGGGAGGGTTTGGGATAAAATCAAGTAGAATGGAGAAAATGAATCTATGATGTCCTTCAGATAAAGGAAAAATTATGGAAATATGACCAATTATTCTTTATTCTTACTAAGAACAGGACAAGGAGGAATGTTACATTCCAGTGGGGGCAGTGGCGTGGGGGATAATTGAAACAGAATGGGAAGAATCTAGGGCAACTAAGCTTAACTGTTTCCTCCACTGGGACTTGTCTCCATAAATGAAGGTTGAACTGTTCAGGCAAGTCAACTAAAATGACAGCAAAGATGTGCAGCCTGGAGCTCTTGTCAAGCAGAACAGATATGACACTGTGCTCATCATGAAACATGAACAAAGAACTTAATAAAATGGTGAGTAGCTGACAATGAGGCTGGGGGCTTACTTGTTTTGTATATTATTGAAATACATTCCTCTGGAATTATATACCTTTCCATACAAATCTTTTTGTGAGGTTTATCATGAGGTGACCATTGTGGGGTCCAGAAAATGGAAACAAAACCAGAGAAAGCAAAGAGTAACCGTGAGTGTGTCAGGTGTAAGATCAATGAAATTACTAAAAATCTTACCAAATGTTCTTTAGAGGGAAGTGAAACCACATAAGAAAATCTGGGTTGGAGTAAGAGCCTTAATGTAAAAAAAAAAAGTTGTACTATATTATATGAAACAGGAAATTATGTAATATATATATTTATATATATATATAGTGTGTATTTTTGTGTGTAGATGTGTACATTTATGTATATACATATATGTGTATGTTTTAGTGAATCCCCATTGGTGAGCACTAGGTACATAGGACAGAAGGAACAAATTTATTGTCACGGACCTTTATATGATATAAAGCAGGAAGAAGTGAGACTCTACCCCACACCCCAACAAATGCATACTCCTCCAAGAGCCATGGTAAAGGAAAATCACTATCTAAACACAGGGCTCATGGCTGAGACACTTTTTGCTTGGCAGGACAGAAAAGTAGAAGGAAAAACTGGAGGTGGGGGAAATAAACGGGAGTATGACAGGAGGGGTGTGTGAAGAAAGAAGTGTGGGCAGAAGGAAAGAATGATCACAAGATGGGTATCATTTGCTTTAGGGAATAAAACTTGTATCAAGCAAGATATGCTCAAGGTGGGTTTTGAGGAAGTTCTGGCTATAATATGTAATGATAACTCCCTCCCCAAACCCCATATGCCCAGGAATCATTCAGAGAAATCTCCATCACTCATTAATCCTTTTGGTGTTAAACCTGTGGTATTTTTTCCTCAGTCACAGCCACGGCTTGTTGAAAAGATCACTCTTTGTTGCTCTCACTTTGCCCTCTCTCCCTGTCAGCAGTTCTTTCATCCTTGGGTGCCCCCTTGAAACAACACACAATTTAAGTGTCCTTACAGCACAGGGAATCAACCAAATTTGTACACTACTCCATTCCTCCTGAAGACACAATAAAGATTTCACACTAATCAATATATCGTTTTGCTTATACTTGGATATTTATCATTATAAACAACAAATAAAGTATTTTAAATGTCCCACATACAATTTGATGTTTAATAAAGAATTTACTTGTGGGGCGCCTGGGTGGCTCAGTTGGTTAAGTGTCCAACTCTTGATTTCAGCTCAGGTCACGATCTCATGGTTTCTGAGTTTGAGCCCCATGTCAGGCTCTGCACTGGCATGGAGCCTGCTTGGGATTCTCTCTCTCCCTCTCTCTCTCTGCTCCTCCCCTGCTTGCACGTTCTCTTTTTCTCAAAAATAAATCAATAAACATTAAAAAAAATAAGGAATTCAATTATTTAATTAAATTCTATGTTAAATATTGCATGTTAATTCTGGAAATGAAACACTGAATATTTGTGAAACTGCATAATTTCTGAGATGCCATTTCTTTGGCAAATAAAGCAGCTACAATTTAATCTAGATTTTACAAGGTTTTAAAAAGTTACCTCAAACTTCATAAATAGTAAGTATGATGGTAAATGTATATAAGAAGTATGATTTAGCCATAGATGTAATTACAAAATAAAGAAGTAACTACTCTTTATTGCTCATAAATTTTAAAAATTACATATTTTTGATACTAGTTTACATAGAATTTCCCACATTCAGAACCAACCTATTGATTTCATTGAAATGAATATTAACTGTGCAGAAAATTAGAACTAGAAAAATGATTCATAGTTCAGTAAATTAATCATTTTAACCAGATTTTTGTTTGGGTATTAGATTAGAACAGATTTAGTCAATTCTAACAGAAACCTTCACTTATATCCCCCTTTGTAAAGTATACAATTAATTTATGTTACATACAAATACCTTAACAACTTATCAGTTGGTTATATGACCTAATTTAGAGAAAAAAAATTAAATTGTTTGAATTATTTCAGACTACAGAATTTAAAGTCTAAAAATGAATGTTGCCTGGAAGATAAGCATATTGAGTTTATAAGACAGTAGGAATTCTACAGGGGTTCCGTACAATCATAGGTGACTTGGATTTTTACAAGTCAAGTGCTGGTTACTGGATAGTTTAGGAGAGACCGATACTGTGTCTGTTCTGCATGATCACTATGTTTAGGGGTCCAAATAACAAAGAGGTGTTGACATCTGAAATAGGTAAAATCAACAAAGATGTAAAAGACCCTAAAACTCAGTGTTATCATTGTTCATTGAGAAGCTATTTTCTTGAATTCCACATTCATTCAGCAAATTATATTAGCATTTGTTATGCAAAGAAAGTGTATTTGATTGTATGATTAAAGCCATATGTTCTTAAACCACACAAGTAAGGAACTCTGTTGCTCAAGCACGGCAACACACACCTATAGAAAATGACAATGTTCCCTTCCTTCGGCTCTCTTCTTCCCTTATGCCCCTCGACACTTCCACTTTTCATCTGTAAGAAGCACTTACAAGCTTAACTGGAAGTTGCTTTGTTTCTAATATTTGATCCATTTTCTGATAAACTTTATGAATCAGAATGCTTCCAAGCCGCAAATAAGACAACCCAACTAAAAGTTGCTGAAAACATTGACATATCCTCTTCACAGAACACAAGATCTGAATGCCAAGTCATTTTTAGCTTGTCCCCTATGGTCTAAGATGGCATCACAGTCAAAAACATCATATGGAAGTGGAGAATATTCTTCTTCTGTGTGTTCCTTTCTACTAGAAAGGAAAAAAAAAACCCAAATACCAGACATCTTCTCAGGTTCTGTCTGTACTAGGCCCATGTCCTCACTACGAGTTGCTAAGAAAACAAGTAGCTGATATGTTCAGCTATTGGAGTGGGAGACCAGCTTTGGCAGGAAAAAAAGAAATAGGTGGGGATAATGCTGCAGAATTAGTAGACAACTCACACCTCTACTGGCTATGTCCAACACTGTGTATATTCTGAGAGCCAGTATATGTAGAGTAAAATAAATACATACAATCAATGGATTTCTCTATGTGAAATCAAATTTTATTATTGTATATAACAGGTTTTCCATTGGTATAACCATTTTCACGCATCAAAAAAGATAAACATATTGAGTTGTATTTGATGCATACTGAAGTCACAGAAGCATAGGCTTCATGGAAAATTCTTGTACAACACAAAAGAAACACCAGTTTAGATGAGTTTAATATTATATGAATGTTATTTCATGGATATTTTGTATCATTGAGCAATTCTGTTTGATGTTACTCTTGCAATTTACATAATTACTTCCCCCTGCTTTCAAATTAACTGAGTCAATTTGTTAATATTTTATATCAAGACATAGCTTTTTCTAAAGATCAATATTGAATCTAAAGATTAATATATCCTACAGGTAATATAATAAATGTCACATGTATCAATAGATTATTAGTGCAGTCAACTTTTATTGAATATGTTTTTATGTGTCAGGTACTATAAGCACTTTGTATTTCTTAACTCTTACAACAATGGTCTGGAACAGGAAATATTATTATCTCTACTTCACAGCTGAAGAAATAAGACACAGGGAGAGATTTTATATCTCACAAGTACACTGCAAGCAAATGAAGGAACTGGGACTTGAACTCATGCAGGCCTGGTTCTAGATTCCAAGCTTTTAACCACTACAAAATTCTATACCAATTTGAGAGTACTTTTCTGATTTCTGGTAACTTTCCAGCAGGCATTTCTTATCCTAGGACAGGCCCAGCTGTGCATTTTTCCTTTGGGTTTCAAGAGATATCCCTGTGAACTTACGGTCAATAGTTACTTGCTATCAAAAATGCTCCGATAAAGATGGTAAGAAAGACTGTACCAAAGTCTGCTTGTATCCTTTGCTGTGCCCTTTTTAAACCTTAGTGCAATAAATAGGTATTCATACTGAGTTGGGGGTTTCCTCCAGGAAGAATATATTTAACTCAGAACTAGAGAGAACAAATAACTCTTCCATTTCCAGAAACCAGCATAGAGTCAATCAAGAGTGATGCCTTCTGGGAAACAATATAAATCAACTGAGATTTCTTTTCTCAAAACTTCATGTTGTTTAGTTGCTGAGAACTGTGAGAGACCCATAGGGTTTGACAACAAAACACTGCCACTGCTGTTTAGAATAGAAGCTTTGTGCAAGGGTCTAAATTGGACATGTCAGTCCTTTTTCAATGAGAGATCAGAATCTGGGTAAAGTTTCAAACCTTAGAGATCAGTCAGGTTTTGGCCCTGGCAACAAGTTTGTTTGATGTGCTTGAAAAAAGAACTGTAATTGTTTGCCTATACTTTTCTCAGAAAAAAAAAAGACAAAGTTGATGGATGCCAGTTATCTCTGGGCTCCTACAAGACAGATTCGGGGAACCCAATGCATTCATGATTGTAACTATGGACTCATTATATTTAAATGCCTAATCCTGGGTATAGTATCGCTTTTAGATAAATGATAGAGGAGAAATGGGAACCTGGTTGTATTCAGATTGACAATGTAAAGCATAAATATGATTTCTCAATTTAATTGATAGCGGGTTGCACCTATAGCTATAGTAAAAAATTCCATCTGATAACTACAAAAACTTAGAGATTATATTTTGAATTAAGGCATTAAATGCCAAGCAGAGAAGTTCTAAAGAATTAATAAAGTAGCTATAAAAATGCCTCCCATAGAAGGCACTATGGCATCACAACTTAGAATACATTTGTGAACAGGATTCCTAATGAGAGAAAAAGTAGAGTCAATAGGAACAGTCCTAGAAACCTGCATCAGTAACGCAGAGGAAAACAGTGACTGGGAAATATGGCCAAACATGAACATAATAAATGCAGATGACCACATTTACATTGGAGCCTGCCAGAACGTGGTTCCTGCCATTTTAGAAACTTCTTCATATTTTCTGTCTCCCATCTCAATTTGGAGGACATAAAGTTATTTGAGTCGAAAAAGAATACAACTGATTCTCCATTTCTTTCCAAGATTCAGTGCTCCATGAAGATGCCTCTTGAAAACAGAGTTCCCAGCAATTATCACCATCCATCATTGGAAATGTTTACTAATAGCATAACACAACAGCCAGGACTTAATAAACGTGTCCTCACTTGGTCGGATTAGCAGCAACAGTTACAAAGTCTCTTCAAACTGTAGCTTGACAAGCTACACAATCATCATTGAAAAATAAATTTCACATAAGATTTTATTTCTTTCCCAGATGTGAGAGAGAGTAAGAGCTCTAAACTCCCCCATCATATCTTTCTCTCTCAGACTTCGACTTGGCCAAGTCTATAGTTCCTCAGTCACATACACAGTCTTGAAAAGTACTTTGATGCATTTTGTAAATTATCCTGTAAATACTTTATTATTAATTTTCTTTTGTGGGGTGAATAAATTAACTCATCTCACAATGTCTGTGAATTACTGTAAGCTCTCAGAGAGCAGAGACTGGGTCTAACTTAGTAGCATTTTATAGCACACTGTCGTGTATGGTCAGAAGATTACTAGCAAATTCTGGGTGACATTTAGGATTTGTATCATGGTTTATAAAGCTTTTTTTTTATTCTAATCTAGTGATTAAGCATTTTTATCCTTCACAGTTTTTAATTTTTAAGCTCATTATAGACATGACCACCCAATGTAGAGTCTAATGAAAACTGAGAATTTATTTTTTGTGTCTATTTTTCCTTAATTTTTAAGTGCATGTAAAATTTAAAGGAAAGGCAAGCCACATGGTTTCATTCATTTGTATTTAACTCATGAAATATTCCTTTCCAGGGCTCTTTGAAGTTCAAGGAGATTTTTAATAGCCCATTTAAGCCTTTTTATCTCTGAACTAGGATTGCATTTTGCCAAGAATAAACAAAGACAAACGCCTAAAGGTTAGGGTTCAGCTAGAAATTTCAAACCCTCATATTTTCCTCCATGTATTTAAAAATTCAAAGCAAAACTTTTCTTTAGGACCAACTGGACAATGAGCAATTGGAGTGTCCTCTTTCCTAGATGCTATTCCCTTACATCTGTAGGTGTGATTTTCTTTTTATCAACAGTATTTTATAGGTGATATTGCTTCACAATATACTACTGGAAATATAAGAAAGCTGTTTTGTTTTGGATACTCCATTAACTGAAGAGAATATATAATTTTATTTAGTACATAGTTTAAAACTATTATTTCTACAGGGCACCAGGGTGGCTCAGTCGGTTGAGCATCACACTCTTGATTTTGGCTCAGGTCCTGACCTTACAGTTTCTTGAGGCCAAGCCTTGCAGTGGGCAGTGCACTGACTGAGCTGAACCTGCATGGGATTCTCCATCTCTCTCTGCCCCTCCCCAGTTTGTGCTCTCTCCGTCTCTCTCAAAATAAATAAATAAACATTAAAAAATACTATTATTGTTATACTGTAAATGTGTTATTTCCATAAATAGGTGCTAAGGATAAAGAGAAAACAATCCACATCAGCAGGGAAGATGGTCAATAAACAAAACAGTAAAGATCTAACAGAGGTAAAGCACCTTGTGCAGGACATGTTAAATTCAAAGATCCTTGACTAATTGCAAAGTATTAATCAAGATTTGCTGTAAGATATTCATTCAACTTTCCTTGGCTCTTGCTTAATCTATCACTTATATTTCCATCCTTATACCTCACCAAGTTATCATTTTTCTATCTATATTAGTCCAAAAAAGATTAATGGCAGCACCAAACTTTGCATGAGTGTGGCTCTTCATTAGTAGAAATAACACCACATGTTTATACGCATTGGTGGATAGGAGGAGTTATGGCCTCCATGTGTCAAAATGTCAGTGGTATGAATGGCTACCTCAGCCATACAGTATGAAGTCTTATTGGAAATAAAATGATCTAGTTAAGTTGCATTGTCTTATTGATGTACACGGTCATGACAAGTAATTAAATGATAAAAACATACTCAAAGTAAGTGCATCTGATACAAAAAAGAAATGAGAAATGAATTGGAAAAATCATTACTTTGTAAGTAATAGTAGGTTTGCAACATTCCATAATAACCACACAATTATGTAATGGATGGAAAATATCAATCACCTGTATATACCATATCTAAAATTGAGTCAGCAATAAATTTTTATTCTTATCAATACAGTATCTCTGAGGCTTATAAGGAAATTTAGCATAATTAAACTATGAGTATTGTTGAGAAATGTAAGTAGATATGGAAGAACTCTTCTGTGACATGTTATAATCTGCATTTTTTTTAATGATTTAGAGACACTATACAAACATCGAAATTCTGTAACTTTTGGAATGATACTATAGCAGCACTGCCTCTAGTTTTTCTCCCTTATAAGAGTATCAAAAATGGTGTGTTCTCAAATATAAGACTGATTTTCCAACATGTAAAATACTTTCACACATAAAATATAAATTATTATATAATTCCATATATATGTTCATTTCTATTATCAGATAAATGGTAAATTATAATGCAATGTATATTGGGCTCTGCTACTAAGAAAAAACAGTTGAAAAATCCTTGAGTGTATAAGCTCTCTTTCCTTCCTGATTATAAAATATAATATCCATATTTTTATTCATTATTTTATCTTTATTTTCCTCTTCAATATTTTCAGTTTTTTATAGTTTACTTTGCAGGATATCTTTTTCTCTAGTATAACATACCAAGTCCTGGCTCTCCCAGAGAAAGCAGGTGTGCACATACTTTAGGAAGTACAGTCTTTTATAGGCTTAACCACGTGACCAAAGTGGTTCTGTCAGGTGCAGAACAGTCATCTTTTTTTTTTCTTTCTTATTTTTTCATCTTTATGTTTTATTGTACTTGCATGAAGAGACTTGGAGTAAAGCAAACATGCTGTTGTCTGTGTACCTATATTTGAACTCTTCTGTTAAGAAAAGAAAATGTGGCCACACTTTCTCAACTACTAACTTCCTAGCAATTTCATGACACAGAATAAATTTTGAACTCAGAGTCCCCAAAGTGGACCGATTTTCTGTTCTAAATGAAAAAATGTGATTCATCTCAAGATACATAGGTATATAAAAGTGATATCAAAATGATTTCTCATCTCAGTTTATGTGAGCCATTAACATCAGAGAGTGTACATTCCAAAGGCAGACAACTATGCAAAAATGTCAAATATAGGGGGCTAAAAACCTGTCAGACAACTCTGGAACCTGTACTCCTCTCTAGAGCATCAAAGCTTCAGGAGTTGAAGAGTAAAGGAGGGGCATTAAAAAGGATTCAAGAAAATTGTTGGTATGTTCTGAGCACCAACAATCTCTTCATCTCACTACAAGACTTGTGACAATGGCTTCAGTGAAACCACTTAGAGATTTTTGTATGTATTCAATAAAGTTAGGAATATACAGGTGGACTCGTGTCTGAGATCTGACTGAGAAATTTAAAGAGATGCAGAGTTATTAAATGCTACTGCATCAGCTGCAACATGCCTGATGAAGGTCCCGGATCACTTTGCCAAAGCGGGTTTAGTGTAGCATGGGGGAAAAATCCTAATAGAATTATGTTAAGATGTATCTGTTAAAATAGATTGGCACGGAAGTATAGACTGTGAGTATAGACAAATTCTGGGATGAGATACTCTGTACAGGGTGCAGAAAAATGGGGCAGGGCAGATGGGCTGGTGAAAAATGGCCTTTTAGTTTGTAAGGAGTGTTTTATAGGAATAATCCAGTATGAAAAAATGACTTAGGAGAGAGAGCACATATGTGATTGTAGGAACAAAGTCTTTGGTATGCTAAAAGAGATGGGATACAGTGCATAAGAAGAGTGAATGACTTTTGATAGATTCAGGGAGAATCCATCCTTTGTAGGAGGAAGGAAAATAAAACTTTAGGAACAAGTCCAAAATGCTGATGTCAGCTATAAGACTTAAGATTATTTTGAACTTATCTCCAGCCTTATGTATTTCTTTGTTTTCTCTGCAAAAATGCTGACTTCTTTTATTTGCTTCTACAGTCCCTCATTGTTTTGTCATCACAAAGTCTGCACACGCATTCCCTCTACCTGGACATGTGTGCTCCACGTAGGCAATGACTGTGACGTCCTTCCTTCTTCCTTTCTCTCCTTTACTTTTTTTTTTTTAACCGGAACATTTATTGTGCAATTCATCAACTAATCATCGAAATCCTTAAGATGAACTGGATGCTGCAACAAGGTTCTCTTGCGTTTAGGTGTTGTTCCTTCATGAAATCCACGCCTGAATCTGCGGTATACAATTTTCAGGTGCCTCATTTGACCAGTCGAGCAGCATTTTGTCTTTTAGCCTTGGCACTCCGGTTATATTTTCTCTCCAGTTGGCAGTATAGTCACATTTGCCACAGGTGGACTTATGCAGGTGGTATGCCTTAGAGCCACGGCAGTGGCACAATGTGTGACTCTCACTTCTCTGCTTTCCAAGTGATGATGCCCCCTTCGCCAACTAGTTTCTATGGATGAGACCAAGTTATGCCTTTCTTATGACAATGCTGCATCCTATAGTGGTTGACATATATTCTATACTTAATGAATTTGCTGACTGATCAACCTGTTGCATGGTGAGTCTAAGGGAAATTCAACCCTTAGTTTATCTTTAATCAAGTCTCTAAATCTATAAAGCTCTTCAAAATACACATTTAATACAAGGAGAGCAATTACACTGGTGTTCATTAACACAAAATTTAAGGTGAGTGAGCAACCACTTAGGGGCAGAGAAAGGCAGGCACAAAACAGAGGATAAATAAACTCAATGAGAGAAGAGGTACCAATAAAGATCTGAGTCATTGGCTCATGTTTGGCACAAAACTGGCTTAATGGAAGAAATAAAGTCACCCTGCTCTCTAAGGAAAAAATACAAATTTCCCCACACTCTGTTTTCAATTGAGGCAAAATAACACTGGTCTTTTCTTTTTTGTTAACCTGATCATGCTTCAGACTTATGCTCAATTTAGAGAACTTGATTACTCTTAAATATGGTTTGGCAATAACATTTTCCATCTTGCTCCCATTAACTGAGTATCTGCTTTATATTATTTTCCAAATTTGTTTTTAGAAGTTGAATGCCAACCAATTTCCAATGTAAATATTAATTTTTTGTTTTCCTTCTGTATTTCTGACATAGCTACCTTTTTCAAATTGTTCCTGAAGAATCATTAAGTGTTCAATCCATATTTTTTGCGTATGTTATTTTTTGAGAACTTACAACATAACAGGCATTTCTTTTCTGGTGTAGACAAGGACACAGGGCATTTACTTCCTGCATAGTGACACAAATAGATATATAACTAATTATTATAAAATACAGTGGAGGGTGATCAGAACTACTGGAAGACTATAAGTGGTGTACCTTTCGAGCACAGTTAAAAGAATAATAAATTGTCTCCAACGAACTGAATAGCGCCATAGAGAACTTCTGGTGGGGCCTGTGCTCAACACGGTATTCAAGTAGAAAGAAAGGCATGAGTACCAGCACCGAGGTACAAAACTGTGCTTGGATAAGTGACTTCTCTGGTGTGACAGCAACACAGTGCATATAAACGAGGAAGATTAAGAACACGAAGCAGGAAAAAGAAGCTAGAGTCAAAGTGCACGAGACACTGAATGGCTTTCTAAAATTTAAAATTTTACTCTGTATGTGATAGAGTGTAATCCAAATTTGGATTTTGAAATAAGACTAATTTGCAAAAATGGGTTGAAAATTTGGGAGCGAAAGAGCCCAGTTAGATAGCCACGGTCAAGGAAAGAGACATAGAAAGATCTGAACTTGGGAGAATAGAAACACATTCGTTGCTGAGCTCCTACTAGGCACCTGGCAATGAGGGAGATGCTTTTAAGAACTATAGAAGGTTTGAATTAAAACTTGCAACACTCTTCTGACTTAAGTACTTCTAATGAGAGAAATAATAAAAAGAGCAATATTGACCTGCTCATTATGTAAGTGCTCTTCATTTAATTCGTTTAATCCTCCCAGCAATTCAAATAGAGGCCCAGAAAGGTTAAATAACTTGCAAAGTGACATGGTTTCTAAGTGGCAGAACCAGGATGCAAACTCAAAGAGCACAGTTCCAAGACTCTTTCTTTTAAATCTTTGCTGCCTGATAAAGAGAAAGTCAATATACTAGGCCTAAGACTGTACGATATTATGGGTTGGCAGTGAACATGCTGGAATCACTGAGGATAATGTAGGATAGGGAGTGGAGACAGAAATTGCAAATGAGATACAGAGTTCCTTTAAACTGATTTTTATTCTTGCTATTTTGTTATAAATTTGAAAAATAAAACTATTTAATAAGTTTTAGCTTTATAATTTATCTTTCTACTATCCAGCATAGTGTAATGGTTAGGAGTATGAACTCAAGAGACTTGAATGCCTAGGTTGAGTTCTGTCTTTGCCAGTTACCAGCTGTGTGACCTTCAGGAAATTATTAACTGCTCTGTGCCTGTTTCATGTCTGTAAAATAGGGATATCAAAGATTGTCCATCTCAGTGTGCAAAAGATTCAATGAGTTAATATTAATAAAGCACTTATAACAGTGCTTTGATTACACTATAATTAGCACTACAAGTGTTTTTCTAAATAAAATTAAAATACCAACTAAAATCTCAACTATAGCATTCACTACCATTAAATAAAATTTTCATTTAGTGCAAGAGAATAAAAATTCTCTATATGTATTGACTTCATTAATATATAATCTCAGGGGAGGGGGGTTATATCTTAGTTAAAAACAAAAAAAACAAAAAAACAAAAAAGGAAAATCCAAACAGATAATTTCTGTTTTTTGATTCTGTACTGACTTTTTCTCTTCCTGGGAGGACCTAGGAATATCTTACTGGTGCCTAAGAAGTTTAACAAAAGTAAACCTTGTATACAAATACGTAATATGCTAAACATTAACAGGGATCTGATGAATTTCTCCAAATATCCTTCAGAGAATAAGCCTGAATTATTCATTGCTACTGGATTGAACTTTGACATTTTATGATACATAAGTAAGCACATTATTTTTTCTTCAACTATTAACTGCACAGAGTCATATTTTGCTTTGCTAAAAATGAAAAATTGAATAATTTTCATCTTAAGAAATTCTTAAGCATATCCCAATCTCAGCATGTTTGGGGAAATAACCATATACATAAAATAACCTGACAGAATTTGAGTGGAATTTTTGTTCCAGAATGTTTATCCTTAGACTTTGATTCAAACCAATAGGCATCATAATCTCTAAGGTTTTTAGAGTGAAACAATCAGGTTTTGTGGTGAATTCTTGCCTGTTTAAGAGGTATATTTTTAGAATCTATTGTCAAATTTAGGACAAATGCAGTAGATCAAGGGTGAAACAATCGTTGTGTGGAGAATGATGGTGTAAGTCAAAAAAGCAAAGTCCTCATTCTTTTCAAATTATTTAGAATGGTCCTAGATATTATAGATTTATTTTTTTTCCCTCCTCAATGCATTTCCCTTGCAAAAAGAAGCTGGCTTTGAATTGGTAAGTAATTCAGAAAAGAAAACCTTGGATGAGTTCAATGAAGTGCTAACGTAGCTTACCTGTGGCCCTGAAAGGATGAAAAAAGGGGTATTAAAAAATCAGCTGAGACCACTGACAAGGTGCCTATGCTTATGCTACAAAGAACTGCTTATCTACCCAGTTGATTATTTTCTCCCATAAGTTTCCAGTAACATGAGTCCATCCAGCACTTTCCAATTTTCTCTCCTAGCATAAAAAAATAATCTACTTGAGCTCACCTACAGGTTAATAAATATTCCTACCAGTTTTCTTTAGTAAACAGATAGGCAGAAATCTGATGATAGTTTCAACATCCAAAAGATGAGATAGCACTCTCACGTGCAATCACCTTTTAAACCAAGTCTCAGTGTGTGTCATTGCATCATCCACCATTTGATTGAAATGTATATATTTGCAGTGAAGTCACTAGTTTTTTCTAAACAAAGTTTTGCTAGAAATATTCATTTTTGAAACACATTTGTTTAAAATATTCTACTGTGAGAAATGCAGCATCTTCCAAGGGATAGATTCTGAACTTGTCCTGCCCAGTCTAGTTTTAAAAGTTGCAGCCTTCGGTTAAGCTGATACTGGTGTATGCTGATTTTTAGTCTTTAAACAATAGAGGCTATTGGTCATCTTGAGTTAAAGATTAAAAGATTTTATTTTCACTGATAGGGAATGCTTGAGGGCTATAATTAACATATAGGTAGACATGAGAGGAGAAAATATTAAATACAAAGAATTATAATCTCCAATCTTTAGCCTTCAAAGTTGGATGGATCCCAAAGAAGATCCCTGACTAGTAAGGTAGATCACTGAATGGATATTTTGCTGCAAACAGCAAAAGCTTAGAGAGTCAAATTATCCCATGTGAAAAAGAAATAGGGAAACTAGGGATGTAGATAGAAACCCCAGAGGATGTTCTTAGCCAAGAAGGGCTAAGTCTGCAACCAGAATAAGAGGATACAAAAGATGTACCAAGGGCTTTTAAAGAATCAGATGTTGGGCAAAAAGAGAGTTTTAAAAGGGTTTTTAAGTTTGTTTGTTTTTTTTCTATATGTCCTCTAACCCTCTCCTCCATTCTCTTGCATATTCAGAAAAATCTTGACTCCCTGTAATAATGTTATTTTAAAATTTTATTTTGTTACAAGGGTGTAATGTTTTTTCTCCTCTTATTGACTAAGTTATTATTTATAGACAATAAAACTAATTTTAAGTGTTGGGGAAGTGGTGGTGAATAAATGCTTTACACTTCTTTGCTTCCACCTGGGATGAGTCCAAAGAGCCACATTGGCTCTGGAGCTCCCCATGGATCAACCCAAGCACTGTGACTGAATTGCAGTTCAACTTTTTTTCCCTGCCCAATCCCGCTTCCTTTATAGCCATGCAGGTGTGGCCCAGTGTGTGCTCTCAATAAACTTCCCGTACAGAAATCTCTACTGCATTTTGTTCCCAGGAATCCTGGCCTGAGGAGTTGGCATTAGCAAAGGCTCTAGGGAGCCGACTCTAAAGTGAGAATTAGAGGCTTGCCTCACCTGCCAGCCAGATAATAATGAAGATCCCATCTCTGATGGTGAACAGAACACCGGTAGCCCTTGATATTCTCTAGTAAGGTGAGTGTGAAACCCTCTGGTGGTAAACGGGCATGGATGCCTGCAGGAGGAATGTAATGGATATCCCAAGCATTTGGAAGATGCAGCAGAAAGTAGTATTTTTAAGAATGATGGAATTAGATGGTTGTTGTTAGGAGCTATCAGATGCACTAGGGGAAGAAATGGAAGGCTGAAGGTGAATAATCACCAACTTAAGATGAAAGATGAAAGTCAGAGAGTTGTTTCTTTGGCTGCCTATAAAGAGATCCCCATCACCTACAACTAAAGGGCAGGAAAAAAAGGAAGATCAGGCCCAGAACTTAATCATAAGGCCAGAAACCTCTAGAGAGGTTTGCCTTCTCAACTCTGGCAAGCTTGCTCCACCACGATTAGGCACTGGTAGGTAAATAATGGAGTCTTGAGATCTAAGATAGGGACATCTTAGTTTATGACTTTGAAATCTCTAAAACTTCAGATCTCCCTGAGCTCTCTGAACCTACAGGAAGCATCTCAGTCTCTTGCTTAAATGTTAGTATGCCCTCTTGACCCTTGCTTGTAGGACATGCAGAGGTCTCTGCCTTGAAAGACATGATGCTCTGCCCTATAGAATGCACCCTTATTTCCCTACCTGGCCACTGGACCCACAGTTTGAGTCAAATATCAGCATAACCCAGTTGAGGCAATGTTGGGCTTGCTAAAGAAGGAAAAGGAACACACTCCAAAGAAGCTTTGGCATCTAGGCAACATATACCAGAGAAAGAGGAGAGAACATTTTGGGTGGGGGATTAAGGAGACAGGCATAAAGTCGGATAACAAAGAGTTCTCCCATAATAGGAGACTGAATATTTTGGCAGAGACCTCATGACACAGTGTTAATAAGCTACCAGGATGGTCTTGGATGTCGGGAGAAAGTGATCACCTAAGCTACATGCTGGAGGAAGAGCTAAGTCTTAGTTTTCTCAGGCTACACAGACTGCTGGAACAAAAGAAATTTATTTCTCACAGTTCTGGAAGCTGGAAAGTCTAAAATTAAGGTGCGTACAGATTCATTTCTTGGTGAGGACCCTCTTCCTGGCTTGTGGACAGCTATCTTCTTGCCTTACCCTCACATGGCCCCAAATCCTAATAACATCACATTGAGAGTTAAAGGCATCAACATATGAATTTGGGGGGGGGGCATGCATTCAATTCATAACAGTAACCAAATGCTCAAATGGGGTGGAGGGAATGCTGTAACTTCTATTACTAGGAAAGGCTGAAAAACCCACAAACCAACTATGTTCAGTGGGAGTGCCCAAAGGACATTCCATTTATCAAAGCAAAAAGGAACATGTTAGTGAGAGTTAGCAGGTGTCACTGAGAAGCTCTGTGGCGGTTGTCCACCATTGGCTAGGATCATTGTAGAAAACACTGATTTGGAACAGAGGTCCCTGAAAGGAATAAGGATCGTGAGGTAATAGAGTCCAGCTGGTAGACCTTAACCATCAGAACTCAGGTGGGAACAATTACCATAATGCATAGCAAGGTCTGAGGAGCAGCCTGTGATCCTGACCCATAGAGAACTATTGAAAAAATAGAACACAATGTTCTGAAACACACAAAAAAGTGTAGAAGCCAATAGGAATGTTGCTTAATATATACAATAAAAAAAGTTGGAAGATGGACAATGAAGAGGTTAACCACAGCCTCCCCAGTAAAATGTCACATTCTCAGATCCAGTTTCCAGACATGATCAAACTCTATGACTGAAATCCACTGACTGAAGAAGAGGCATGGAGTCCCCATGAGGAAGGATTCTACAACATGAACAGAGGTGTAGATGTTAGTGATACCCCCAGTGCTTTTCTAAAGAATCTCATGACTGTCTGCCTGTCAACTATGTGTTGGGAGAGAAGAATAGGGATTTTAGCTCTAGAATAAAGGGACTGAATCAAATACCAATAATCCAGGTCTCCAAATGTCATCACGGTGCCTCTGTTAAACAGGAGTAATTGGACTTGGTAATAAATTAAGTCCTGGCCAACGTCTAGCTCACATTGTGCCTACTAGGTCCACAGACTCACTAAGTATTTTTTCCTCCTGTCCTCCACCCCCACCATGTCCCTGAGGTTCTGGACAAATAGAGTTAAGGGTGGTCTTTTGAAAGGGCAACTACAGGTCAGCTTAGACAAGATACCCTGTGCCATTCTCCATGAGGACACGGTACATACCCCACACCAGTGAAAACTATTCTGTTCCCAAATGGTAGGATGCATGGGTAATGGAACCAAAGGATAGTGGCACTGTCACTCCCAGTGAGACAGTTGGGGAATATGTGCTTCTCATTCCCTAAAATTTCATCTCTGTGGGCCTAGGCCAATTGGAGATGATTTTGCCTTTCCTCCTGGGAGGAATGAGGGGCAGTTGACAATGTCTACAGACATTTTTAGTTGTCACAACTGGAAGACACTACTGGTAAGTAGTTATTAGAGGCCAGGGATGCTGCTAAACCTCCTGCAATGTACCAAAAGTTTCTTAAAACAAAGAATAATCTGGCTCAAAATGTCAGTGGAGGCAAGGTTGAGGAACTCTGATCTGCACATCCTGGTTCCCAAAGAAGAAATTGCTCCCACCATGGGAGAGAGTTAGAGTTCCACTGAACTTCAAGCTATGGTTGCCACACAATCACATCAGGATCCCATGCCCAAAGTACAACATGCAAAGGAAAAAATGTCGTCTGGTGTAACTGACCCTGATCAGCTGGAAAAGTCTACTGTTCTGTCTCAGGACAAAGAGGTCTATGTTTGGTCTAGGTTTATCTTTGATCTCTTGGTGGTATCTTTGGTACTACCCTGACCAATTTTGATGACAAATGAAAAAATGCAGTAGCCATGGCCTGATAAGGACGTGGTGACCAGGGCCTTAGAGGTCTGGATCACTTCACCAGGTATGCCACACGGAACAGCAGAGGTGCCATCCATTGGCATGGGGAATCTAAAGGAAGGAGATGATGAGTTTCTAAATCAGCTGGAGCAGCAGGGAATTGAATCTCTTCCACTAACCTTCAACTTTTAAGCTTCCCCAGAAGATGAGACAAACCAGAATCCTGAGAAAGTTGTTTCCAGACAGCTTGAAATTACCAGAAGTATTAAATGGATCTGAGAGGAGAGTAGTGACCCTTTGATGTGCTATCCATAAAGATACCATAAAGGTATCTAATCTCCCAACTGATAGCACATCAGCTACTGAGGTCTCAACGCTGCATCCACCCCAGAACTGTCTTTTCACATTAATGTAGGGATGGGTATACGACACCTGGAATGCTTACCTCCTTAGCAGACTGCTCTCAGGGTAAACTATGGTGCAGCTGAGGTCGTTTTCAACTGCTTTGCAATTCAACTTCTCTGCTTGATCCCGCTTTCCTTACATCTTAGAAATGGTATTCCAAAGGGCACTCCTTAGTAAACCTCTGCTGAAAATTTCCAACTCAGTCCATCTGTATGTACACAATCTAAAATCTAAGTCAGAACTAATGACATGATTCTGCAAATTAGGATGAGGAAACATTGCCCTGAAAATGTACATGAAGGAGGTACATCTAGAAATAATGTACTAGATGAAATGAAAGAGTTTTAAAATCATTTTCATTGTCAATAAAAGAAAACAGAGACTCAACATCACATGTCACAATACACTGGACAAAGGATGACTGAAATAAAAAAATGAAAATAGTAACAGCAAAATCAGCACTACCATTCACAGTATAAATTCAAATACTTCATACTTACTTGGTGATAGCAATAAAGTCAAAAGCGTTGGAAGAAAACAAAGGTAAAAGAAGAGATAAAAGTTGTATGAGACAAGGTTAAAGACTCATGGACAAAATATGGACGCTGAACTCCAAAAAAGAGAAACCATAAGTTAAAAAATATATATTTCTGAAAAACTGGGATTAGAGGTTAACGAAAGAAGTTTCAAAAGAGGAGAAAATGTGACCCCAGAGATGAAAAGCATGTCACAGGAGGTCCAAGTAAATTAACTTAGAAAACCTTAGAGAATAAAGGAGGACCTAGTTCAAGGTGAAGCTGAATAAGCACATGAAAGCTGCAATCTATGTGGTCCTAGGAGTTAACTTTTTTGAAGTTTGAGAACAATGGAAGCTACCAGGGTTTATGAGGAAGGGACAGATATGAGCAGATTTTCCTTTAGGAAGATCTGTCTGGCTTTACAGTTACAGTGTGATCTGACCTTTTTTCTTTTTAGATTTTATGGAGGAAAATTTTAAACATGTACAAAAATAAGTACAATAGAATAATGAGACCTCACATATCCTTCATTCAGCTTCATTAGTTATCAATGCATGGCCAATCTTGTCTCCCTTCTACTTTTACTGCTCAAACTCCCATATTATTTTTAGGTAAGTTCCACCCAACATTTGCAAAGATGAAGTAAAAGATACATTTCTATAGGTTCTTGTTAAAATGAAATTCATAACATTTCTTTAATTGTTTCACTACACAATGATAGCCTTAAAAGAATTATGTTTAAATATTTCATCTGTTAGGGGCGCCTGGGTGGCTCAGTTGGTGAAGTGTCCGACTTCGGGTCAGGTCATGATCTTGCAGTTCATGAGTTCCATCCCCGAGTCCAGCTCGATATGGACAGCTCAGAGCCTGGAGCCTGCTTAGGATTCTGGGACTCCCTCTCCACGTCCCTCCCCCGCACGCGCTCTCTCTCCCTCTCTCAAAACTAAATAAACATTAAATAAAATTGAAATATTTATCTGTTAGATTTTAAGGAAGTATAAAATTTGAAAATGATGCATAAAGGTGTTCCTATGGTATGGATATTCTAGGATACTTGAAAAATATCATCACTTAAAATGTCAACATTAGGGATACCAATAAGCAAACTGGAGGCCTGTCATATGATAGACTATTAAAAGTTTCCCTTTACATTAAGCAACATTGGGCACGGTGGGATCAGCTGCCCTGGGAACACTGCCTCAGACCCGAGCCTGCTCTCAAACACTCTGAGAACAAAGCAATGCTTAGGGAGTGATAACGTGGTTTTCAGTCTTCAGGCCTCACAGCTGCCATGCATCAGAAACCTTGCCCTGAGGGGACAGGTGAGAGAAAGGTGTTTCCTAATGGAGCACTGAAATTCCAAGCAGGCTTCTACTTTAAAAACCTAATCTTGAGGAGTGCTGAATTTGATGAACTTCCTCCAAGATTTAAGAGTCACGAGATGAATTCATTTGAAATCAGACACTGACTTACCCTGTTGAGTTCTTCATATTGTGTCTCCGAGTTTGTGGTTTTTATAACTTTGCTTTTCATTGGAATTCATAGAGAAATTAAAAAATAATCATATTTCTGTGGCGATTCCAATTTCGTCCAGTTTAGCAAGTGAGGTACAGAGCCTAAGAATCTACATTTTAAGCCGTTTCCCTAGTTCTTTTGTATTCAAGGAGTGGTCCTTGGACAAACAGCCTGTTATCACTGGGCACCTTTGGTAACCGAGAATCTCAGGTTCCACCCTGAACTTTCTGAATGAGAATCTGCATTTTGGTAAAATCCCCAGGTATTTTGTACACACATTAAAACTGACAGGTGCTGATCTATGGAGTCCACTAGATACCCAAGTTTGTTCACCAGATGATGGAAGTTCAAGGAATGATGGGCAATAAGACAACACTTTCTGTTATGATTTGGTTACATGTGCCTCCAACGTATTTGGTCTGTTAACCGATACATAATTAACCCATTTGGTCTGATAACCCATGCATAATTAAATTTTGGGAATTGTTTATCAATAAAAAAGAAGTCTTAGCCCTAGAATGAACCCATGTCTTAACCACAGAAGCAGCAACTATTGTGTGAAGTTCTTCTCTATAGGATATTTATCACCATGTATAGTATGGAACGCATCAAGATTTCCACAGAACCACTCAAGTGAACTGAAGTGGAGAAGCTCAGTCAGAGAACTGACAAAACCTACCAGGACATAACTCAAAGCAACATGTCTTAGCTTTGCTGTATCTGGCAGTAGTAGCAGCAACAAAATAAAACTAGTCACAGGCTCTTTATTCCACGCAAATGTAAAAAAGATCAAGAAGCCAAGAGCAACAGACTTTGAATTTTCAGCAATAAACCCTTGTATGGTCTATTCATGTTTATACACTGTTAAAAGGACTATTTGTCATGCATCCCAAAAACAATAGCAATACAATAAGCCCCATTGTTTATTACCAAAAAAAACCCACAAAGAACAAAAACACACAATAAAAACCAAGAAGCGATACAGAGAGTGTGATGGAATCAACTTTTTGACATTAAAAGAGGAACAAAGTATTCTAAGAGGCGCAAAATACTGTAACTGCATGATGAAATCCTGGCATCTTTTGAAAGAATAGTGAGCACACTCAGTCTAGATCTGATTGTAATATCATAGCATTTGACAAATCACAGCTGGGACCCTACTAGAAGGATGACGAGAGAGGCTGAGAATCAAACTGCTTAAAGGTTTTGGTGGTACCATGAAAGGATTTGAAGATGCATGTCAGTTGATCTGGAAGTAAATCTTAATCTTTTCATATACGAGGCCATGTTTTTATGTCCACATCTCTTAATTACTGATGTCACATAATTTATTCATGCAGAGGTGATTTAATGTTGGTTTGGTGTCTACCCCACACTAAGGAATATGTATTCCCTAAAGGCAGAGGCCATCAGCAGTCCATTCCCTTGCTGTTTTAGGAGACCAAATTCACTTTAAGCTGGTGAATAAGATGCTTTCCTCTGTGTGGCTGGGTTTATAGCAGTTACTGAGAGAGACCGGAGAGACTAGAAGGACAGATAGAGGTACAGCAGGGCTGGTCGGGGGATCGTGAGTGCCATCCCCAGTGTGCATCACCTATTTTCACACATCTATTAATCATGAGCAAGAAGAGGCTTTCGATAAGTCAGTCCTGCAGGAAACATGTTTGCTCGATGACAAATGGAACATCAACATCTAATAGTAGAATGAGAGTTATAATACCAAAAGTTTCATGTTATTTAAAGACAAAGTCTGGGGCACCTGGGTGTCTGACTCTTGGTTTCAGCTCAGGTCATGATCTCTTGGTTTGTGAGTTTGAGCCCCGTGACAGGCTCCACGCTGACAGTGCAGAGCCTGCTTGGGATTCTCTCACTCTTCCTCTCTCTCTCTGCCCCTCCTCTACTCACACTCTCTCTTTCAAAAGAAATAAACTGTAGGGGCGCCTGGGTGGCTGAGTCGGTTAAGCGCCCGACTTCAGCTCAGGTCATGATCTCACAGTCTGTGAGTTCAAGCCCCGCATGGGGTTCTGTGCTGACAGCTCAGAGCCCAGAGCCTGCTTCGGATTCTGTGTCTCCCTCTCTCTCTCTGCCCCTCCCCTGCTCATGCTCTGTCTCTATCTCAAAAATAAATAAAAACATTTAAAAAAATTAAAAAAAGAAATAGACTGTAAAAAAAAGATAAAGTTTAACTTGTGACAAGTTTGCTGTTTCTTTTTAATAGGAAAATAAATTAGAGCAGTACACACGATCATGGATTTAATGCAGTTTTCAGTCAGAAACTAATGCTGGATTTATTATTATTAGTTATTATTATTATTACAGTATTAATAATAGCTTCAGGTAGATTACTGTCTGCAGTGCTATCAGACATGATGTGTTATGATACCAAATTGCCACAGCTTATAGAAGAGCTTGGATGTATTTAGTAAAACAAAGTCCCCCAAATACAGTTCTTGTCAGCTAATCCTGCTTCACATAATAACTGCACCATATAAAGAGAAATACACACACACAGGGACATGCATGCATACAAATATGCATGCATACATATGTTCTGGAGTATATATTTGCCCAAGAAAATACCCAGGAGGACAAAAGTCAAACGTGAAGCTACCACAGTGGTTTTCCAATCTGGATGCACATCCAAATCACCCAGGGAGCTTTAAAAATTACTGATGCCTGGCCCCACTGCCATCCTAGAGAGCTGATTTCGTTGGTCTAGAGTACAATCTAGGCTTTGGGATTTTTTTTCAAAGCTTCCCAGGGATTGAAAAATACACCTAAAACTTAGCAGCTATGGAGCTAATATCACAAAGTGTTTTGATTTTTCTTCCTTTGAGCAAATACAGCTGCCAGCCTTCTGTTTCTCAGAAATTATATCCCTTTTTTCATGAAAGCTTTTTCCCCTTTAGGATTGATTTGAGTGGATAAGGGGGGATGAAAATCACCATACAATGCAGGTGCATGAGTGATAGTGACTCTGTCCAGGTCATCACTGCACCCACAGTATCTCCAGATGCCTATACATATTAGCCACTTAATAAATATTTAATGAATGAATCAATGTTGCTGTTACAGTTACTTTGGCTAAAATCTCGTCTCCCAAGATTCTCTATTTTTCACTGATTCTCCGCTTTCTATTCTTACTGTGTCTCTTGCTATGTGTCCCAGGCTCTGTCATTGTAACTGGAAAAGAGATTTTTGATGTGAGTATCTTCCTGCAAATTTTCTCCCACATCACTGGGATAAGGTCCTAATGCAGAGGACTGGACCTTGTTCCATGGCTCCCTGTGTGAGAATGAAACAAATGGTCCAGAGGAGTCAATTTCAGTCCTCTAGTTTTGTATTTATATTTATATGGTAGTGGAAATTGCATTTGGCAGTAATGTCTCTTCAACAGGGAGAGTGCCTGGTTTTCAGTTTTTAAATCCCTATGAGAGACTGAAGAAAGTTGCCTGTGAAAATGTCACTGCATTATGCCATGTGAATGATTCAGATAGAGCTGCCAAATTGCTAAGAGCCTAAGCAGTCGCTACTAACCAACGTCTTGGCTATGAGGTCACCAAACCCTTCTGAATTCCACAATACTCAGATCCAGAGTCACCAGCATTTAAAAACAGACAATAACAATTAACAAACTGTCTTTGTATGTTGAGGCTAATCATTAAGATTCAAAGTCCTAGTATATGATTTAATGACATATATGACTTTTTGAAAAAGAGCCCATATCCTTAATGTTTTAAACACCTAATGACGTAAAATCATGTTTTATCATTGCAGTGATTCTGATAGTCTATTTTAACCATTATGTGCATTGCATAAGTCAGATCATAATCTCAAATGGCTCCAACCTTTCATTGGTGTATCATAATCAGAATATAATTTACAATGCTTTATGTGTCTTGCAAGATCCTATAATCAGACACCTGACCACCTCGGCCACACTTCTCCTTGCTCAGATACTGTTAACTCTATCGGGTCCTCATAGAGGGCACAACACTCATTGTGCCAACCAAGATCTGTTCTTAAGATTTTTGTCCTTGTTGCTTACACTCCTAGAAGTCTGTTCTCTTGAATAGCCAAATTGTTTACTTCATTTAAGTCTCTTCTCAAATGTAACCTCATCATAGAGTCCTTCTCTACCCATGTGTGTAAATTAGTACCCATATCTGTTACTCTCTACCCCTACTTACCCTTTTCTTTGTTTATTTATAAACAACTTGATATCTGACATATTCACTATCAACTCTCACTCCAACACATATGCACGCACACTCACAAAAATGTCAACTCTAATTTTTTTTTTCCACTGTGGAATCCTGTGTACTTATAAAATTACTTACTGCGTGTACTCAATAAATATTGGTTAAATGCACGCGCAAAATGACAGATCACTAGAGATGATTTTTTAAGATGTGAAGTTGAGGAGCTGTTGGTATCCATGTTTCTTGACATTCGAAATTCATTAGATTTACAGTTTAAGAACTTGACAATTAGATCAATGAATATACAGCAGGCAGACTGAATGTCAAGTTGGTTTCCAGATAGTTTTTTATCCAGGTGATAAATCATTTTTGATGTAAATGCAATGAACTTATTTGGAAAAATCTACATACAGATGCATAAATAAGTGACTTTCATCTCTAGTGTTTGTAGTATCTGATTTAGAATTATGGTTTAAGGTCATAAAATATGGGAATTTTCAATTGCATTCAGTATTTTACTTGCATTATCAGAATGTGTCACAAGTTAAAATACAGAGTGAGATATTTATTTCAGAAAAATCATGTTATGTCCTGAGGAAATTCATGCTGTAAAATTTTAGCAAGAGTTAATGAATGGTGATCATTTCATAACATATATAAAGATTGAATCACTACGGTGTATATCCAAAACTAATACAATATTCTATGTCAACTATCATTCAATACTAAAAATAAAAAGTAAATGAATGAAAGACTTGAAGAATTGGGGGATAGAAAGAGATTTCAGATAAATGCCTTTCAGGTAGGTTAAAATCTGTTTGTGGATGTAATACATGCATAGGCACAAGATATTACAATTCAAGGTAGAAAGTGACAAGTCAATGGTAGAGAAAGCAAGTTAAACTTTGAGCAGAGAAGACATTCTGCAGTCATAAAAAACTTTATGGAGGAGTTAGGGTAGTGTCTACACTAGCAATGAAATATCAACACTGTTCTAAATTACCCAAAATGAATGCTGAGAAATTAACAGCATGATAACTGCCCAAAGCTAAAATAGTTAGAAAAAAAAGAATGAATAATATGAATAAAGCTTTCTAACCCAGCCAGGATCATATGTAAACCTCCAGGTGATTAATTGACTACCACAAAAGACAATAATTCCTATTTACTCTAGACATAAAAAGTTACTGCTCACACAGCTTCTTCCCTTTTGAAGGGGAACACATTCCTTTAATGTTTTAAATGCCTGCTGAGTTGACTATAACTCACAGGTATCAACCATGTTTCCCTTTCTAATGAACCTGGAAAAGTGATGACATATCAGAATAATGTGAACAAACTGCCCTTTTAATGCTTACAATAGTGAATGGCCCTGAGTAAATTTGCATTCTGGATCAAACTGAAAAGAAAACTATTTAAAAATTGCTTGGGTCAGTGACAGGACTCGAACTTCAGATTCCATCCTTGTTATTCAAAGAATCTGAAAGTCTGTTAGTCTCAGGCTGTGTTACGTTGCTATCGTTTTATTAAAACCCCTAATGATTATATTAATAGGACAGTTTTCTTTAGGCAATGATTTAATATCTATATACACACCCCAATCTATCTGATGCACTATTTCTACACGATTTTGTTGTTTTCACCTAATTTAGAAGTATTTCTTTCCTTGTGCCAACTCCAACCCTTCAGCTCCAATCACTGCCTCACACATGCACCTGTACATCACAGCAACAGATGAGCAAATACAAGTGTTTTATTTTCTTTATAAAGGGAATTAGCATGAGGTTAAGTCTCAGGTACTCATTACCAGAGGGACAATTATGTTAGACACTCAACGTAACGCTTCTCATGGAAATGGGAAAAAACATGAAATTGTTAGAAGTGGTCTATGTGTACTTCCCTTCAAGCTGCAAAAAGTATTTGTCTACAATAAACTCCAAATCAATGATTTTTACCTTAAAGCCATGTAATCGTATTCTCTTGTCTTCCGCTTACTGTCTCACACAAAACTTTGTAACAATCCTGATATTCCAAGCCACAGAAAATTAGAGACAATAAACAACAATCAAGAGAAGGTAAAAGTCTACCAAAGAAACATTAAATCAAATGGAAAAATTCTCAATTAAAAGAGAAAGGGGGGGTTCTGGTTCAAGATTGGCGAAGTAGGAATATCTTTTCCCACAGACATGCTGAGTCTACAGCTATGTATGAAACAGTGGGAAAAAAAACAAAAACAAACAAAAAAACAAAGCAAAAACATAAAACAAAAAACAAAACAAAACAAAACAAAAAACCAAAACAACTAAAGGCCAGCTGAGCATAGACTACAAATTGAGCAAAGAAGAAAAAAATCACAACAAACACATCCACTGAGTAGGAAAGGCTGGGACATAATCTTGCCATAAACCCAGCCTCTGGTGACCCACAATCAGGAGGGATCTCAGAACTCAGAGCTTCTCCTTGAGTGAAGTGTTTGAACCCCACAACGGGAGCCCACAATTTTAAGACCGGCGTGTGACACACGATCTCCCCAAATACCTAGCTTTGAAAACCAACTTCAAGAGTCCCCCAAGGTTGTGAGGAGCTGAGAAACACCTCTCAAAAAGCTCACACCTGTGGACTTACCTGGACCGGGGCCCAGCGCAGAGGCAGCTGATTGTGAGGGAAGGAGACTCTTTTGCTTATATTATATTGTTGGCCTGATGGGCATAATTAAACACTCACATCCAGGAACCCGCACAGCCAGGCGGGGATATAGCCTGGTAAACCACAGTCTCCTGGAAGGGAGCGCTTACCTGCTCTGGTGCCGCCTGGGGGGATACCTCTTGATGGCTTCGCTCTGAAGGCCTGGGGAGCTTGTGTCTGGGGTCCCATTGCACTGAAACAATTGGAGAAAAAGTTCTGATAGGCTACAGCCCCCTGGGGCATTGCACCACAGCTGACTGAAATACTCCTCAGTCTTTCCGTGAAAGAGGCCTATTTGCTTATCCAGAGGCCTCGGCCTGAGGGCCAGGCTTCTGGCTCAGTATCCATCTAGAAGCTGCTTTGAGGGAACAGAGGCTGGTGGATGACATCTTTGTTCTCTCCCTTTGCCTAGCTCCAGGTTGCCTGTGGCTCCTAAAGACGAGTTTAAACCTTGCCTGGTGCCCCAAGTTTTGTGGCTGCTGCTAGGGACACTTCTACTGTGGCTTGGCTGTAGGGGTAACATTTCAAGTGCAAACTTGGCAATGGTTGCCAGGGCACAGCAGATGGAGCCCTTGATCAATTATTCTCCCAGCTGTTGGAGGTCTGGGAAGTACATTCTCATGGCGGCCACATGGGTGCACTTCAGACCATGTTGTTGTTCTGATACCAGTGAAGAAAGAGGGGGAAGGGGAAAGGATCAGGTGGTAACAGCCTCAAACTACCGTGCAACTCTGAGAAACTCCCACTAACCTGATTGAGACATTCTGAGGAAAGATCACCTGATGGAGGAACGAAATGACCCTCATGAGGCACAAATGACACAGTTCTTGTCCTCCCACTGTTCTTAGTCATTGAAAGTAGCCCAGGAAGAAAGCAGCTTTGGCATAAACACCATATCAGATTCTAAAGGTGCAGCACCTGGGGGCCATCAGCTACTTACATTCTTTGGAAAAAGTTCTCTCGAAGAAAATCTGAGTGGTGCACTTTCATGGTTGCCTCAAAATTTCATGGGCAAAAATCATGTGAAAATAATGTGTCTAGCAAATCTTTGATTTTACAAATTACACAATATAATAACGAAATGAAATGACTTTGCAAGGTCACATCGTTAGTTGTGTCACAGTCAAGGCTAAAACCAAAATGCGTTTATCCTCTACACAGGATTATTCAGTTCCATGACGTAGCAAATTACGTTTCTTTCTTTACTCCCACCACTAAAGTCTCCAAATGATTACAGGATGGAGAAAAATCCAAATATGACAATATGACTTGCATCCTAACTTAATCTTTCTTTCCTTTCTTTATAAATTTTGAAACTGTTAAATTCTCAGGACCTTAAGATCAATACGTGAAGATATTTTTTTTTCCACTAATTTATTTTGATCTGAAAATGAACAGATAAAGCCAGAGGTGGAATTAACTTTTCTGACCTGGTCTGAATAGTGAGTGATTATACAGGATAGCCCAACTCGTCTATCAAGAGAGCATCAAAAGAAGCCACTTACTTCTTTGGATGCACTTCTTTTCATATATTTGAAGATGCTTCTGTTGACAAGATTACTTGTTATCTGTTAACAAAAGAGAGTAATAAAAATCACTCATGTATAGGCCATTAACCAGTACATAATCTTCAGGCCCCACTTATGGAATGTGAAATCGCGATTTTGTGAAAATACTTTGCAGCATTTTATTATTTTTTCTTTTTAACATGGAAGACAACTAACTACAAAGAATGTTGAACCTTGCATAAAGAAAATTCGAGAATACAATTAAAAAAGGTGGATGTGGGTGCTGTTATTTCTGATATTAGGTGTTCTTAAGAAGTTATAAAACTAGGCTCTTTGTCCATATTTTCATCTTTTCCCTCTATTTGTTCAGTTGCTAACAGTGTGAATGCTGTTTATGAAATTGGCTTTATAATGTGTATTCTAGGGTAGTGTTTATAACTTATCACCAAAACATGAAATATCCTACCTCTTCTATGAAGTCTTTTATGACTGCATGGTCAGTCATGTCTTCTCCTTATTGCTTTCAGAAGAAAACAAGTCAGCATTGTAAACTAAAACTGAGTATCTATTATTAGGGCACGTGGGTGGCTCAGTCGGTTAGGTGTCCGACTTTGGCTCAGGTCATGATCTCATGGTTTGTGAGTTCAAGCCCCACATAGGGCTCTCTGCTGTCAGCACAGAGCCTGCTTGGGATCTTCTGTCTCCCTCTCTCTCTGCTCCTCCCCAGCTCCTGTGTGTGTGTGTGTGTGCACTCTCTTTCAAAACTAAATAAACTTTTTTTTTTAATTTTTTTCAACGTTTTTTATTTATTTTGGGACAGAGAGAGACAGAGCATGAACGGGGGAGGGACAGAGAGAGAGGGAGACACAGAATCGGAAACAGGCTCCAGGCTCCGAGCCCTCAGCCCAGAGCCCGACGCAGGGCTTGAACTCACGGACCGCGAGATCGTGACCTGGCTGAAGTCGGACGCTTAACCGACTGCGCCACCCAGGCACCCCGTATAATCTATATCATTAGACAGTAAGTATTAATTAAATTATTGGGACCTGTGCTACATATAATGGTTTTACTGAAGAAATTTAAGACTTTCTTTGGATTTACTAAGGGCTTTATCACCAGAATCTCAGATGTAAAGTGGGCCTGGAGACTATCTAATCCAACTTCTTCCCTGTGCATCCTGCTAGAAAATAGCCAATAAATTAGCAATGACTTGAGTCAGGAACAACTCTAACTGTTAGAGAGTGTCTTCCTTGTATAGGCTATGCTCATCTCCTCTGATGCCTCTTGTCCCCATGCCCTAGCCACCCATGCTACTGTGGCTTTAAATTCTGGATTTCATTAAAGAGCCTTGTCTAAAGGAAGCACATTTGGGACAGTAGGTAGAAGTTTTTATTTCCTTGACTGCTTTAAAAAACAAGTTTCTTGATGAGCATCAAAGGACAGGAAGAAATTTAGCATCTTCAAATCCTGTGGACTCCAGAATTAAATCTCTGGGGAAATTATGGGAGAAAGGATAGAAAGGGATGAGTTTTAAAAAGAATAGAATCTGATAATTAGATTTAATTGGGTCACCTCCTTACTATCATAATAATCTCATCTCTCACTTAGTGTTATTACACATAGCAGGTGAAATCATGAGAACACTTTTGTAGTGAACAAACTGAAAGTAAAAAAAAGTGATAAATTTTAAAGAAAGTAAAAGATCATTGTAGCCAGTTTGAAAATTACTTTATATTTTTGCATATATGCATCCTAGCTTCCATTATGTAAAAATTAGAATTATATAGATCCTTGATAAATGTGAATGGGATTTTGCAATTCTAAGCAGAAGATAAAACTAAAACTGTGATTTACCCTTTTAAATATGAATGTTTAAATTATTTTAAATAAGAGTCATGTCCAAGTTCTACAGAAATTAAATTTACACTAGCATACAGGTAATCTAAGATTCACTGTCAGCCATGGTCTAATAATATCCCTTTAAAATTTGACCATTTAAAATTCTATGAAGTTGAATATATGTGGTTCCAATTACATAGAAACCTATGGTGAAGTTAGAAACATCATCTGCAGATGTCTTTATGCACAAAGGGACAATACAGTAATTTACCAAGGGTATGCTATACATGCAGTTCTAGATTTTTATTTTTTTATTGTATTACCTTTTGGTAATGGTATTTTAAACCAGTTTTTGTGATTTTATTATTATTTAGCACTTAAACTTAATTAACTCTTAAAATTCATTAAGGTCCACAACAAAAGGGAAAGATGTTCTTCCAGAGGTATTATGATTGTATATAAGTTTCTCAAATCTCACCAGAACAGCAAAAAAAAAAAGAATAAATGCTCAGATGAAGCAAAAATTATTGCCTATATTATTATTCTAGCTTTCTACTCCATATATGCTAGGTTATTCCATTAAAATAGTATAATTTGTGCAAAATAAAGTAAAAAGCTTATTAGGCTGGAGACTGAAAATTTCTAATACATTCAGTCCTATAGTTGTGTATAACATTTCCTATTTTTATTTTGCTAGATTTCTCCTTCATTTGTTTTGGAAGTAATATCCAGATTTATTTTAGGAATCTGGCTTCCTCATTCATGTGGCTTTAACAGGGTTCCCAATTACCGAACTCTGTTCTGAATTTTAAGAGTGAGAATTTAATTCAGGCTTGGCCAATAAAGTACCTTATCCTTCAAGTACATTATTGGCAGAGATCTGATAAAATCTTGAGCTTTTATATGCAAACACTGGGAAAGAGAAAATATTTCTCTTCTCTAGGATAGCTGCCTGGACTGAAGTAAGCTTGGATTTGTCAGAGGTCATGACTCCCAGGTAAGTTCCAAGTAAGTTCATCTGGAGAAGCAAGATCAAGAGGCCAACTTACAAGAAGAAGTCCAGGAGAGAGAGAGAGAGAGAGAGAGAGAGACCAACGAGTACCTGAGGACACTGCCTAAGAATGAGATTCCTTGATAAAAGCACCAATAAATCCCCTTTGTCTTGATTTCTCTATTTAGCAACTACAGAATCCTCACAAATACAAAGTGCAATAAAGTAATAGCCTGCAAAAGAGGAACAAAGAACAGTAACTTATTCTACAGAAAAATATATATGGTAAGATTACAATGAATAAAACAGTGAAATGTAAAACTTTGTTCAAGAATCCACAAGTTAAACCAATGAGAAAATACTGTGTGGGAAGGATGTGTGTGTGTGTGTGTGTGTGTGTGTGTGTGTGTTTGTGTATGTGTCAGGTGCATGAGACTGGGAGAGAGAAGGAGAGAGAGGGAGAGAGAGAGGGAGAGGTGAGTGGGAATTGATACATACCAACAGACAATCAGTTGAATATTCACCAAATAGAGCTAAAGTGTCTGTCCACTTGGGGGATAAATCAAGCTCCACACTCCACAATATACTGTGTGCGTGTGTGTGTGTGTGTGTGTGTCTGTGTGTGTGTGTGTGTGTGGTGTAGTTACATGTCATATGTACTCACATGCTAAAATTTCAGGCTAAAAAGTTACAATAAAAAGTGAAAATGGATAAAATATATAGGTGAATGTTTAATGGCTGTAGAGATGGCAAGGACATATTATTCTAAAAAGCAATGGAATTTTTTTAAAAAGCCAAAGCATTTCTACACACAAATATTGGAATATCCTATAAATCAGAAATCTGAAATCAAAAATAATAAATGCTGGGGCACTGGGGTGGCTTAGGTGGTTAAGCGTCCCAACCCTTGATTTTGGCTTAGGTCATGATCTCGCTGTTTGAGAGTTCAAGCCCCATGTCGGAATCCGTTTGACAGTGCGGAGCTTGCTTGGGATTCTCTCTTTCCATCTCTTTCTTCTTCTCCTGCATTCTCTCCCTCTCTCTCAAAAGTAAATAAACTTTAAAACAACAACATGAACAATAATGATAAATGTTACGAAGCAAGAGATAAGACAATTAACTAAAGAAACACAAATCACCAATAACTGTACATGAATGTTCAGTATCACCAATACTCAAAGAATGCCAATAAAATTACAAAAAAATTAAAGATAGAAATAGATATCATGATGAGAGTATGGCAAGTTGGGAATTGTAATACATTTCTAGTAGAAATTTAATCTGATGCATCTTTTCTGGAAGAAAATCTGCCTGTTTCAGTAAAACTTCTTAGCCTTCATGGTCTTTTAATGACCTTTATAGGAAGCCTCTCAAAGCAGACTTTTCAGTTGTGTTTCTGCATATTTAAAAAAATAAAGCACGGTAACAATATTAATTCTAAGATAGTCATTCAATTATGGTACATTCACAGAAAGGAAGATATGGAAGCTAATTAATTTTTAAAGCATAGATAAATGTAATAGGCAAAATAAAGAAAACACAGGACAGGGAAGAGAACGATATGTTATTACTTTTATTTCATATTACAAAGAAAAAAAAAGAAAGGAAAAGGGGGAAAAAAGGAGTCAGAGAAGGAAGGGAGGGTGGGAGGGCTTTCCGGAAGAAAAAAAATGAAAAATCACCAATTTTGGATATGTGAGATCATTATAAGAGATTCACTATACAGTTAGAACGCCTTGGAAAAATTTCCTCAGGAAAGTTATACTAATTTTATTATAACCTTTTTTTAAATATCAGGGATATAAATATAACTTCTGATTTGTCTAAGGATCTGTAGCATACTCAAGTATTCTCAGGCATTATTGGGAAAGTAGATTTTAAAACGTTTATAATCATTATTTTCATTTCAATTTCAGTTTTCCTTACATAAAAATGTCATTGAAATTAGGACTTTAAAATGGTGACTAACAGCGGTTGTGAGTTGCCTGGTTATGTTAGAGTCTATTTATAAAAGAGAAAAGGATGAAAGAAAGTTCTCCAACCCAAACCACCAAGAAGGCAAGTTTTCAAGGCTTTCAAGAAATAGTGAAGAGGAACAAATGTCTGAACAATTTAGTCATATTCTTCCATACTTTAAAATGAATTCATTTAATGTCCATTACATTTCCAGAGAGTATGGTTTGGCAAAAAAATAAGAAAGGGGCTTTCTTGCCTTCCAGATTTCTTGGATGTGAGTAGAAGCTACAAGCAGCTTTCTTGCTGCTGTTTTCACAGGATACTTTTCCTTCCTAAATATATAGTTTTTTTCTCCCAACCTTTATATTGTGAAACAGCTTGAATTAAACCAATATGAACATCCAGATGAAATTTAAAATCACAAAACAAGTTATCTGCTAAAAGTATTTAAAATCTTTTTGCTGAGCACAAAATAAAGCCTGGCAAATTAAAGACAAATTCAACAAACTGTATTGTACTAGGCAGCCTTGAAGATAGCCCTTAATGATCCAGATCTCCTGGTATTCACAGCTTTGTGTAATACTTTCCCCTTGAGTAACTTGCTTCCAACCAATAAACTATGGTGATGTTGAGAGGAGGATATGGCTTCTGTGATTAGGTTACTTACAAAAGGTTGTGACCTCCATCTTGATAGATGACTGTTGCTTTTGTGGCTTGCATACTATAACGATGCAAGTTGCTGTGTTGGAGAAATGAGGACAGAATCCAGCCAGTGGACACGGAGGAAAGGAGGTCCTCAGTCCAGCACCCTGAGAGGACTTGAATGTTCCTGGCATCCACAGAGGAGCCTAAAAATTGTGGCTTCAGATAAGACAGCATACTCTGAGTCCTTGATGTCAGTCTTGTGATAAACAATGAAATAGAGGACCCAGCTGAACCATCTCCATATTACTGACCCACAGAAATTGTGAAATAATGTGTGTTGTTTTAGTCTGCTAATTTGGGGGGTGTTTTGTTAAGCAATAATAAATAATACACAAAATTCAACTTCATCATGATGAGTTTAAATACACAATTAGTGTAGTTAATACATTTATAGGGTTACCAAAGATGACAAGTTCCAGAAATACTGAATTCAATTGCTTCTATATACTTTATAAACACAGATTCTTTATTTTGTAAAAGTAAATTTTTTTAGCTTCATCTGTTACTGGTGAATTTGAAGAGGTAGAGAAAAGAAATTAAAGTTGAGTTTGAAGTTAGATTAGAAGTATTTCCTCTAGAATAAACATACTGCACTGTACATTTCTAATGGAAATACTGTATTTGTCTAACCATAGTTAAGATGATAACCAAAATGCCCCACGGCCATACATAACACCCTCATGCATAGAGTACATTGATTGATTGATTGATTCATTCATTCATTCATTCATTTTTCCCATAAATATTTATTAAGTAAATTTTTTTATCAGAAATTCGTATAGATACATGAATCACAGTGGTAAGCAATATGCATTATTCTACTTCCCCCCAATTACAACCATTGAGGTTGACGGTCATTGCCAAAGTTGAACACTGGTTCCTGAAGTTGACATTCACTTCCATGCCACTGACGATTTGGACTGTGAGATTTGGTACTTAATGGTCTAGATTTTTACTTCTTAATAAAACTGAAGTTAGACATTCTTACATAATCCCTTTTTCACATTGTTTTTTTAAAATAATATCTATCATGAAAGATTTAGAAGTTAAGATAAATCATTCTTTAATTGCGGGGAACATATATGCACATTTTTTATCACAGTAAGTTATACATAAAAATGTTGTGTTTTTTCATGCAAAGTAAAATTCAAATATGTTATCAAGTGTAAATAATCAGAGAAAGACTATAAGGTTTGCATGTTTAAGTAAAGTCTAGACTGTGAATTTTGAGTGAGTTCTAGAATTAATTTTGTGGATAAAACACAAAGTTTAGTCTTTTTCTAGATTTCCTCTAGATAATAATCATTCCAAGTTTTCTGACTATTGTCAATACTTATAGAAACTCCTTCTTTCTCCATTTAGTACATGGAATAAATATACATATGCAAAAAGACAGATTTTGCATTTAGCCATCACTTTTTGGTAGGTATCCGGGCTACTAGAGGTAATATAAATTAATCTAACCCCTATTTTTCTATATCATGCTACACGTAGGTGAGTTTCTTCAATATATCAACCTTATCCAATCCCCACAAGGAAATTTTCCGAAGAAAGTATGTTTTTTTTATTATTGATTCTAACATCACACTCTTGGTTTCATTATGCAATTATTGGTAGGGCCATTTGGTAAGGCACACTTATGCAGACATCAAATTCTTCCATTTGTTTCTTAAAGGGAATGTTGTTCTACATGCAAAACATTCCAAGGGTAAAACATTGTTTCTTTTTTACACAGGAGGTAATATTTTATTATAATTCCATGCAAACTGAGGAATTTTATATCAAATTCTTCATTTGCCTTAAAAATGGCTCACTAATAAATATACCCGAGGTAGTACTATATAACTCTTAAGTCTCCGTTTTAAAGCTTTCCTCAATTAATATTGTTTCAGTAAGGAATCATTTCAACATGTGCTATGTTCACAACTGGTGGTTCGGAGAGTGTTTTGTGGTATTACTGTGATTCACTGACAGAGCATGTGGTAATTTCAGAGAGCCTTTCCTCAATATTACTAACTCAATAGAAACTATTTCAGGGTAGGAAGGAGACAACAAGCCAGACCTAGACTACTGAACTCTATGGTTCCCTTGAGAGTGCATTGCTTTTAAAATTTGAATATGGCTTTGAAAAATGAGATCATGGGTGATCATTTCTAACAACACAGTTAAAACCAAATATGTTGGACATGATTTCCCATGTAAACATACAGGCTCTCTCTCCCTTTTCTAAAATTTCTTGTTTAAAATTTCTTGTTGCTTCCTTTTTATTATCTCCAGAATCTGTATCACTATTGCTGCTGTTATTACTATTTCTACCAACAGCTAATATTTATTGGATGTTTGTGCATTCTAAATCTTGTATGTACTAAGTCTTTGATTTCTTAGAACAATCCCACCAAGGTAGTACAATTATTATCACCCCCATTTTCCATTTAAGGAAACAGGGATAAATAACTTATTCCATGTGACACACATCAGCTAAATATTGGAGCTAAGATTTAGTGAAGCTAGTCATGCTGTTAATAAATAACCACTACTTTATCCGAGGAAGCACTAAAAGCACCTAAACCTTCAGGTGAGTTTCAGGAGTAGTGATTCAGGAGTTTCACATTGTGGTTGTTGCCAAACATACCAACACTTTCAGAGTGATCACTTGCCTCTTTTTACAATGTACATGCATCATACAGTTTCTCTTCTGGTAAAATGTCTGTAATTTCTTGATTATTGCTTCTCAATTGTGTTAACCTTTATGAGCACAAGGAGCATTTAATACAATAATTCATTCCAAGGCTAAGCATTTTATAAGGCTTATACAACCAAATGTATATGTATGAATACACTTCAATTTGGCATAGACAAGTACTCTACTAAATAAGTGTGTGTTAAGGCAAAAGAAAGATTTAAGTATGTGGCCAGCTCCCATATATCTTATTCAAATATGACAAATTAGTAATGAGTGCCATTGTCTTCGTCATGACTATTAGTTTTGGCGACTCGTGTTTCTGTAGCTAGAGCCGACCATGCCATCTGCTGTACAGAATGGTTTGCTGCCATCAACAGTGAGACAACAAATTCAGGAACCCAGAAACCCACAGTCTCTGAATTCAATGGATTTTACTCCTTAGATTTACTTGATGAGACTGGAAATCATAAAAGGATATTAAGAACTTCTTTCAGATAAAGAATGGAGGGTTACAGCCGTCCTTAACAATAAAACTACAGGCAACTACCTGTTGCCATGATCTTAGGCATTAATTCCCCTTCTCCTTCTTCCCTCGTCCCTACCTCACACGGATCAAACGCCTCTATGGTATCATCTCAAAACCATGCCCACTGCTGAAGCACTGCAAGTATTTGCTCAGGGTGTCTTTCAGAAACACACCAAATGAAATGCTAAAAACAGTAGGAGTAAACTGAACAAAAAGAACATTTGGTCTTTCTAAGAGGAAAATCACAAAGGTAACTAAGCGCTAAGGAAAACTCTTGTAAGCAGGTTGAGGAAACACAAATACAAATACTTAGTGACACTGTCATTAGTATGTGTAAAAAATAAAACATTAAGGAATATTAAAAGCATATTCAACAAAATTACATGAACAGCCTCAGCTTGGATTCAAATCCATGTGTCTCCCCTAGCTACCCTCCTCAAAGCTGAATTTCACTCTGTTGTTCACATGGAGGTAATTGTGGTGCTCATCTCGGAGGATCATTGTGGGGGTTAAACTAGAGAGTACACATAAAACAAAAAGGACAATTCTTAACACATAGTAAAGACTCACATGTTTGGCAATGAAAAAGCTATCTACCAGAAAGGAATACGATGGGTTGGAATGACAGCTCCACCAAGTTCTGTCTGACACAGTTCTCCACCATTGTAGGGTCTAATTCATTAGCTACAATTTAGTCCCGTAGCCACACCAAGCTTCAAGGAAAGCTGTGCTTTGTGATCAAGGTTTTGTTAGAAAAAGAAGAGAGGAACATATATTGGGATATAAAACTATTAGTCTCTGACTTAAAAGTGTTGCTATTTCAGTCTAAATTTGAACTGAGCCTGTTGCTCATTCATAATGACATACTGAATATTCACCTGTATTTGGGCTCTTGATAATGACCAACTGCTGTACCATGAAATATACTCCTAAACTTTGCAACTCCTAATTCGTCTCTTCTACATAAATTACATATATAGCATGATTCAATTTTTTTATCATGTAGACACAGTGTGTGTGTATGCACTAAAGTTACCCATATAAATGTAACAAGTATTTACAACAGTCTATTCGGATATGCAAGGGATATCACTTTGTACATTCTAAATTTCCCATATTCTCTATATTGTGGTGTTAAAACAGAGTTCATTTATTAGAGTGAATGGTTTCTATAATGCACGACGAAACCTGAAATTTGTCGCTCTGAACTGTGGGGTTTATTTTAAACCACACACATTTAAGAAAAATACACATTAATCCTAATGAATAAATCAAATGCAGATGCCTATAGCTAGATGGTGAAATAGTTTGATTGCTAAGAATGGAGGGCTTTTTTCTTGTTATTTGTTTTATACATTGTTGCACATATCAGTGGCTTGCAAAGTGTACTTTTTGGTATCCTATGTTCACTTACCTACCACAAGGTCATGAAGTTGTTCTATGTTTCTTGCAAAAAAATTACTTTTTATAAAAAATAAATGTATTTTTATAAAAAAAATACTTTTATTTACATTTTTAACTTTCACATTTGGAACATGGTATGAGGTAGAGATCCAAGGGTCTTTTTATTTTTTTTTATAGGTATCCGATTGTTTTAGGACCACTTATGGAAAAGACCATCCTTTCCCCTCTAAACTACAATAGTGCTGTTGTCATACATGAAGAGCCTCGTCTGGACTAGTGCCCAACTATCTTTATTATTGTAGCTTCAGTATAAGTACGAAATCTCGTTATGTATGCTTTTCAAATTTGCTTTTCTTTTTAAAATTTTCTATTGCCTAGTCTAAGTCACTTGTATTTCCACATGGTTTTTAGAGGTTTCTGTACTACCACAAAAAGAAAGCATTCTGAAATATAAATCATTATTGCATTGAAGCTATCGATCAATTTGGGAGAAGAACACTGAGTTTCCCAATCCATGAGCAAGAAAATCTCATTCTTTAGTTAGGCCTTTTAAAAGAGTTTTAGCAAAAACCTAACACATTTCTCTGAGAAAAGATCTAACACACTTGATCTTAATAAGATTGTAAATGGTACTTAATAATTGTTTCCAGTTGTTTGTTCCTAGTACATAGAAACATTGATGATGCACTGAATGACTTTTCTAAATTCATTTATTAACACTTTTATACATTCTTTTAAATTTCTAGACATACTTATATCACCTGTGATAAATATAATGTTACTTCTTTCTGTCTAGTGTATTTATAAGCTTAATTACCTTCTCTTGTACTGCACTCACTAGGATCTTCCATACAAAATTGAAAAGTGATGAGAGTGGATAGCCTTATCTTTTCTCTAACCTTAAAGATAAAGCATTACATATTTTGCCTTTTAGTATGATAGCTGTAGACTTTTTGGTAGATAATCCTTTATGACATCAAGGGAGATCACTCCAATTCCTAGTTTTTTTTTAGAATGTCTATCATAAATGGTTGCTGAACTTAATCAAATGCAGTTAGTGACTCTCGAGATGGTTATATGGTACTTGTCCCTTATTTAATGTGATAAATTACATTGGTTGCCTGGGGAACAATAATTAATTTCAAATTCCTGGAATAACTCCAACTTGGACATGGTGATATAGATATAGATATAGATATAGATATAGATATAAATATAGAGATAATATATATATAGATATAGATATAATAATAGAGATAATATAGATATAGATATAGATATAGATATACAGATGATATAGATATAGATATGTGTGTGTGGTGTGTATTTATATACATACATATATATGACACTGATATAATTATGAATATTTTGTTCATAGTTTTTATATCTAGGTATATGAGACATGTAATAATTTTCCATTCTTGTAATGCTCATAGCATATATTCATATGATGATTACGCTGGTTTCAACAAAAGACTTAAGAAGTATTTCTTCCTTTTCTATTCTCTAGAATAATTTGTATAAATGTTGTATCATTTATTCCTTTAATATTTGGAGAAATATATCATAAAGACAATCTTTAAATGCAATTTTCTTTTTGGGGATGTTTTCAAGTATGATTTCAATTTCTTTCATTTTCTAGATTGCAATTTTTATATTTAATCCTCAAGTCTAACTAAGGTAAAGAACAAGAGTATACAGTGAGTGTTGACAAGTGAAACTCAGGTAAATATAAGAACTCAGAACATGTAGAAGGGTATCACTTCATACAGAAGTTCAAGTTACTGATGTTAGAAAATATGGAAGGTTGATAAAGGGGATATCATGTCCCGTTTGTAATAAACAGGAATTATATGTATAATTTTAAAACCTATATTATTGTTAAGAAACAGAAAACTTTATGAAATGTCAATGGATTTCAGAAGTTTGAAGAAATTGTTGATTTATTCTATCAGATTATTTTTCTATCTAAATACAATTATCTGAATTCACTTGTACTCAAAAGTGTCAGTTATCTAGCTCCTTTCACCCCAAACATAAACAACCTACAACCTTTAGGAAGGCTGAATGAATTTCTTTACGTTTGGTTTTAATTATGTCCTCTGATCGGCTCATCCATGTTTAAACAGCAAGAATTTCTCTTTTGAGGGGCACCTGGGTTGCTCAGTTGGTTAAGCGTCCGTCTTCAGCTGTTAGTGAGATTGAGCCTCACATCAGGCTCTGCACACTGACAGCATGGAGCCTGTTTGGGATTCTCTCTGTGCCCCTGCCCAGCTCATGCTTATGCTCTCTCTCAAAATAAGTAAATAAACATTAAAAAAATTCTCTTTTTAAACAATTCTAACTTGATATAAGGAATTTTTACTTGATATAAGGAATATTTACCACAAGTATACTTTATTTTTCTTTCAAAGTACTAATGCCTTTCTAATTTGAACTGACCTCAGAGAGGGAAAAAAGCATATGCATTCTCTGTTTGAGTCCATAATTTTTACCAGAGTCATCCATGAAATAGTTCCTCATGCCACTGCACAAAATGATACATTTATATTAAATTACACAGTTTCCTTGTAGTTGGTGATATTATTTTAACTATGACTTTCCTAAAGCAAAGTGAGAAAGCAAACAGTAAAAAAAAATAGAGTATTTATATTGGTATCACTTTCCTAAATATATAATTAGCCCTTAGGAAAGTTATTTTTTTCACTTTGAGAATTGCTTCACATAGAAAATAGATTCTAAAATGTCTACGCTTGAGTTACTCATTTTTTCAACAATTTTTATTAAGCACCTACTATATATTATCACTGAGTTTAGTAGTGATGAGGTGAGGATTGGTAAATGTCTAAGGAATTACTCTCTCATGCTAACGTAACAATTTACACAATATGATTTAACATGCAATTCATCAGTTTCTAGAAAGAGTTTTAAATTATGTACTTGACAAGCCAACCCATAAGAAGCCATAGGAGAATAATGTGTTAAAAATTACTTTTGCCTGATAGAATTTCTATGACATAATTGAAACATAATTATTTCATTAAGCATTTGATTAAATCATTAGGCAGACTTGTTTTTAATCTAATGTTCATCAGTAGTGTATTTCACAGATAAGTTTTAATAAAGATAAATTCATCATCAGTTAAGCAAATAACATATTGCACTTAAATTAGAACTCTTAATTTTTGGAAAACGTTAATAATCCTTATTAGCTTTTAAAACATCGTTTAAAAGTTTAATATGTTTTTTTGTACTTCAAAATCAGTATTCTGTCCTCTAAATTGGAAGCTATTTTATAGTAGGGATCTATCTTATTTCCTTTGAAACTCTGGCACCAGGCCAGAGGTTAGACACTTCAATAAATGTTAGTTGAATGAATCAAAAAATTTAATATAATTTCTTTTCTTTGTGGAACTGAATAACAAAAGTATCATTATTTTTGTGATGTCACCAATTTAACCCTAATGGTGAAAAAAACCCCATGTTCATGGAATATATTTATTTTTTTTAACGTTTATTTATTATTGAAAGACAGAGAGAGACAGAGTGTGAGCAGGGGAGGGGTAGAGGGAGAGGGAGAGGGAGGCACAGAATCCGAAGCAGGCCCCAGGCTCTCAGCTGTCAGCACAGAGCCCAACGTGGGGCTCAAACTCACGAACCACGGGATCATGACAGAGCCCAACGTGGGGCTCAAACTCACGAACCACGGGATCATGACATGAGCCGAAGTTGGGAAGTTGGACGCTTAACCAACTGAGCCACCCAGGCGCTGCAGAATATATTTTAAATAAACCAAATAACTTGGATACATTTGCACTGAATTTCAATGTAACTTTTTCCTATTGTGAAACCTGGAATTTCTCAATTCCTTCATCTTCTCCTTTCTGGTTATTCTTTTGATCAGAAGCTGAGGTTCCTTCCTGTTTTAGCTACTGAACAAGGGGGCCTGGTTTAGGAAATATCTCATTGGAGTTAGCTCCAGGAAGCCAATTCTCTTCTGTTTGTCCAGTCATAAAACAAACAAGAAACAAAAACAAAAAACAAACAGTTTCACATAAAGCCAGACTTTACCATTTCTCACATGCCCTTCATTCATTCGAAACCAAGTTAATATCTTCAAATAAGAAAGTGGGAATGGGTATACTACTCTTATTTTGTTCCAGTCAAGGTCATTTTAATTTCAAGGATTCATGAGTCACTTAAACAAAGATCATGTAAGGAAATGTTGTGAAATAAACCCAGACTCAGAGACTTTGAGAAATGAACATAAGGAGAGTCTGCTCTCACAGAACCTGGAAAGCTGGAAGTAACTGAACTTTATCTCTGTCTCTCAGAGCTTACACGTCTCCTGTTTCTGCCTCTCTGCTTATGTGCTATCTACTTGCCCATTTTGGTCAGTAAAATGGCTTCCTCTGCTTACTTGTTACCCTTAAATAACTCAAAGCTTGTAGCTTTAACTGCAAAATATGTCATTTGGCTAGCATCCAACGTTGGTTGACTATAATCTATGTTCTTGAAGTTCTTAAAGGAAAACATCTGATTGGTTCAGTTCACCATATGAATCCCTCCTCTACCTATGGGTTGTGTGCCTATCCCAATGCAAGCAGCAATGTTCAGGGCTCTGGACTCATGTCACACCAGGGCAGCCAATTCCAGAAAGTCTGCATGGGGTAAATGCTCTGTAACAGGCCCTGAGTGAGGCAGGCATGTGCACTAACATGACTGGTACAACACTGCCATCAATTTAAAGAGAGCATTTGCCCTTGTTCACTGCATAATGGAATACGAGTCTATTTTCTTTCTTTTCTGGTTTTCTTTTATTGCTCTCCTTTTGGAAGCTTTTCAGGTTAGGCTAATTTAGTGCAACATTTAAATGGTTTTAAAATTGCCATCTTTGTTTCTATTGCTTGCCTAGACCACTTATTTTTCCTTAACTCATCTTTTTCTCCACTTGAAAATATCAATAACCTACATAATGGTAACTTAAAAGTAGTTAAAAAAATTATAAAGCATAATTTTAAATGTATTATTTCTAAAGACTTAGTTTATACCTTCTCTGTGCTCTCATCCCCCATGTGGTGATATGGTGATACAGATGGAGGCGCAGAGCATACTAGGCAATAACGCAGGCTCAGGAGTTAGCTCAGTTAGTTTCTCAGTCTAGCTCCACCTCATCTGAGCATTAAGGTCTTGGGTCATGTGCTTAGTTCACGCAAATTTCTTATCACATATAGGTTGCTGTATATATTAGGCATAATAGGTGCTTAGTAAAGATCAACTATTACTATTATTACTATAGTACAATTACCATGATAGCTATCATTAAAACTACTATTACTACGACTCAATTATCTTGAAAGTATATTAGTTCCTTGGAGTTTGAAAATTAATTAAACATATTCAATCACATTTTTTGGCTTTTCTACAAAGAAGAATATATAACATCTAACATGAGCCTCATCAATAAACTTCTGTCACCTTTACTGAATATTGGTCCATTGGAAAAATTCTATCTGCTAAATCAAGATTCATCCAAAACCTTTGCTCTGTTTATCCTATGAAATGTGTCACTCGCAGGGCTACGTCACTGCATTTACCATCTACATCTTTGCTCCTAACGTTCTATTCTCATCTTGATTGGCAGTTCAGAACACATCTAGGTTTTTAAGGGATGGGATTAAATTATCTAGCATTTACTTTTTTATAAATTTATTTTCAATTAAATTATATTATTTTCAACTATCTTACATAAGAAGAATAAGAAATAATTGAATATATGACACTCCATTTAAATGAAAATTGTATGTTTTTATCAGTTAAATATTTTACTGTAGTCAGGGAAATGAAGCTTTTTGATGAGCCGATTTTCAGTATGAATTTTGCTATCATAGATCCGCATGTATCATAGGTTCTACATTTCTGCGTGTACCTAACATATTCTTAGGTGGAAAGAAAATACAGATGAAGGGAGGACACTGGACAATATTTAAAAAGAAAGCACACCTCATTTTCTTTATAAAACCTTAGCTGTCTATTTTACAAAAACAGTATACATGAGTAAAATATGTGTCAAATATGCATATAAATTATGAATGCAGAACAATCTTTTCCATTGGGATAATTCACATCATGGCAACCCTTGATTTCCCTCAAATCTTGGTTTTATATAAATGTTTATATCACAAGTACAAATCAAGAGGAAGGTCTTTTTGGATTAGTGTTGAATTTGAGGATACATGACAGCTAAATTGCTGGAAAAAAACACTCTTTGGTGCCTCCAATCTTATTTCCAAGAAGGGCATTCTTCATGCCTGTTCACTAAACTCTTTCCAGGAAGGGCTCTTTAAGCATGGCAGCTGGTTTGGAGCCATCATGACATTTAAATTCTTTAGCTAGTCATCCTTGGGAGGAGGATCATGAAACAGATGTACGGGAAACCTTATATTTACAAGTGATGATAGTAACTCAAGTAGAGATAATAGAGATGAGACTTCTCTTTCACTTTTGTAAAAGCCTAATCTTATTAAGTGAAACATCATATTTTGCTCTACATAGATAAAATAAAATCAAATCAACTATAAATATTTGAAACCAAACAGATGGTTTCTAAACTCCAGCTAAATTATCTTGTCATATGAGGATTTTGTTTGTTTTTTGGTTTTTGGTTGTTTTTTGTTTTTGTTGTTTTGTTTGTTTTGTTTTGTTTTTATTGGCCTCTTTTTTGGCTTCTCCAGTCAATGATAAATTGCATTCTGATAAACAGTAGTAGGTTTATAGAATGCTGTTCCAAGGTCACTGAATTAAGTGTTTTTGACCAAAACTCCCCCCTCAAAATCCAGTTGTGTTGTTTTTGTTGCTGTTTCTAATTTCATAGTAGAAATAATGTGTTTTTTTTGTAGCAAGTGAGTTATTTTAGGAACTAATTAATTGTCTTGATGTCTCTAGGTTACTGTACATTTTATACTTCTGGAAGGAGTGTGATCTTTAGAATTTAAAGAGAGTAATAGTTACATCTATTATACTTTATGAAAGTAGAATTCAACAAAATGCAATGAATCTGCATTTACATTGCACTCAACTTATTTACAAAGAGAAGAACATTATATTTGTATTTGCAAACATACTGCCATACCCAATAGCTAGCACATTTCAGACACTAATCTTTCAGTAGGTAAGTGCTAGAGCCTATGCTGTCACTTAAAGTGTAACTCAGAGGACAAGAAACAGAGCTAAAAGAAAGGGGTAGATGGGGTATTTCCAGAGAGGAGGAATCAAGTTATTAATTGGCTAATTCATTCAGTGTGCCTTTGCAAAACATCCTGCTCAATCCTATTGGATACTGAAGTGACAAAGGCAAGTAAAATGATGTACCTTCCTTTAAGTCATTTGAATGATAGGAGAGAGACTACTCATTTGCATGATTGGTATAAAGGAGTCTATAGAGATGAGTTATGAGGAACATTTTGAGTAATGAGCTATGCCAAAAATTGGCAGCCTCAGAGTCCCATGTTGTTGTTACGGTATGAGCTTCTCTGAAACCTCATCTCAGGAGCAAGGTTAAAAAGAATGCCAGATGGTGGGGTGACTTTTAAATTCCATCCCTGGGTCAAAGTTGATGACCAGATGTAATGGATCTGGAATAAGGAGTCTAAACCAGATGGAAAAGGATTTTTTTTACTGTTTATTTATTTATTTTGAGATGAGTATGTGAATGTGCGGGCTGGAGGCACAGAGAAAGGGAGAGAGGGAGAATCCCAAGCAGGTTCTGGGGCTGTCAGCACAGAGTCCAATGCAGGACTAGATCTCACATCCCTAAGATCATGAGCTAAGCCGAAATCCAGAGTTGGCCACTTAACCAACTGAGCCATCCAGGTGCCCTGGAAAGGGACTTTTAAACACACACATACAAACATATTTTTATTCTACATATTACAGGAAGGCTACAGTCCTGTTTTATCTTTAATAAGTTACTATTTTGTGTCTATTTTCCAAATAGAGAATTTATAAGTTAAAGGTATTAACAGTGAGAGAGCTACCAGTTGTAGACTTATGTTGACAAAAAATATGGAACTCCATTTGTTTTTAAAACATTATATTAGCGGGATTATTAATCAAGTAGTAATAATAGTAACTCTTAATGTGTCAATATCAGTGACCTTGATTCAAAATCCTTATTATAGTATAAAAACATTCATACGGTTTTTCTTCCAAGTCCCCACCCCCTTTTGAGACACTTAGTCCTTGAATTGCTCTCAGTCTCCTATGTAGATTTCCCTTCCTTAGGTCTTACTTATTTTTCTCCCATTTCCTGTACAGTCTTCCAAATCAAAACCCTCTGTGATATCTATTGCTCTGAAGCACGTGGTCTGGATATCTGAATAGCCCTCTGGAAATAAAATAATGAGATACTGAATCATTGAATCATTGAAAATACAAATACTTTTAATTCATTACCAGGATAATAAAAAAAGAAATTTTGGGGATGAATAAGAATAAGAAATAAAAACAACAACAATAAAAACATTGAGGCAAAATGAAAATAAAAACCAAAATGAATAAATGTTAAAATTAGAATTTACATTATCAGATCTGCAATAAAAGAATTTCTACCAGATATACGTAAGGAAGAGGAAAAGAGACATAACACACAGAAAGGAATAATGAGCAAAGAAATAAGTAAATATGTGAGTAAATTGCAATATGTGTTCTCTCTATATAGTAAAATATACAGGCTAACTGTATATTTAACAAAAACATAAGTAAAATTTTATATAATAATGGCATATAAATCAGGAAAGAGGAGATCAGAATTTATATGTTCTAAGTGCCTTGTATCATTTGGGAGGGGATTGAGAAACAGAATAATTTTATAAATTGTTAATTATATCTAATAAAATTTCAAAATACTTCTATCCAGTGGGGAAAAATTAAAAGGAAAAGGCAATCTTCATGTCAAAAAAGTAAAATATAAGAAAAACAGAAACAGAAAAGTGACACATTAAAAGTATAAAATAAAAATGGTAGAAATGAGTCCAAATGTGTCAGCTATCACAATAGATGTGATAGGCCAAGTTTGTCAGAAGGCAGGTTGTCCAATAAGAGAATGAAATAAAATCCACTGAAGTGTTTACTACTTGTATAAGAATAATATGGGAGTGCAGAAACGTCTTCACTGGCAAAACTAGGAAGTGGTTAGTCAACATTCTGAGGACAAGTGTCCACAAGTCAATGCCATGAAAATAATAGTGAAGATGGAGTGGAAGAGATCAGTATGAATGAGTAAAATCAGTGTGTGTATGCACTGTGAAACAAAAAACCAAATTCAATAACTATATCTTGTTCCAATACTGATTTAGATAAGCCAATTATAGATAAGCCAATTCTAAAAAGGCATATTTTAGTCAATAAGGGGAAATCTGAACAGGAGAATAGTGATGAAGTCAGTTTGAATTGGACAAGGTAAATTTGGAGGCCTGTTACCAACGGTTCAGGGCTTGGTTCAGAAATGAAGATTACACATGTAGGGTGCCAGTCCTGCAAAATCACGGTCTGTATCTTCAGCGATAACCCAAGAAGTCAACTATTTCACGTAAACGGTGTGTACCTCTGGAACATTTTGTACATTTCTTCGGCTATGCTGGTTTGCCATATCTCAATGAGATTATAAGCAGGTTATATATTTTTTTCTAAACTATATTATGAGCCTCCCTATAGTAGGAGCTCTAAAGCTACACCTGACAACTTTTATTGACCTTGAATACCAATAATTCATTTAAATTATGAAGGTTTAATTCTATATGGGTTCTCAATTGATATCATAAAGTTAATTCTACTAATATGAAAATGAGAGAGTATTATATAATTTACTGCTACATAAAAATTGAGTATCCCAATGTGTTTCCTCCAGGATAGACCTATGCTAATGTCACACAGAATGGCTTGATTTTTCTTTTTTTTTTTTTTCTTTTTTTTTTTCAACGTTTATTTATTTTTGGGGCAGAGAGAGACAGAGAATGAACGGGCGAGGGGCAGAGAGAGAGGGAGACACAGAATCGGAAACAGGCTCCAGGCTCCGAGCCATCAGCCCAGAGCCGGACGCGGGGCTCGAACTCACGGACCGCGAGATCGTGACCTGGCTGAAGTCGGACGCTTAACCGACTGCGCCACCCAGGCGCCCCTGGCTTGATTTTTCTAAGTGAACACTCCACCATTCACACATTGAGTCCTGAAGTGCTCCCTCCTTACCCACAGATTAAGTCAACAAGGTTCACAACATCTTTCCTCCCCAGTCCTTGTTCAGGGTGTATTTCTAGGCTGCATTCCAGGAGTTAACCTACTCACCCTAAGTGTCACTAAACCTTGAATTTGGTCCCTGACTTTTCCTTGGGTTTAACATTTAACATTTTGAGAACTCATTTATGTCTCTGCCTAAGGCTACAACTTCATCTTACCCCTTGCCTTTGCTTCACTCCTGTCATGCAAAGCTCCATCCCAGTTAGAGCCACTGTAAAGCTCAGGTCTAAGGGGAGGGCCCAAATGTCCAGTTGTCCAAGAGAAGAGTATGCATTCATTTCAAAAGAATGGGATTCTAAGCCTATTCCTTATTATGATAAGTCCTTCTGGCCATGTAATCATCACGCTTATATATCATGTCCAGACAGTCAAATATGTGCAATTGGGATTCAACAGCACTGATGTTGACCTGCAAGGGAAAATACAAATGAATACTAAGTGTGGAAGGTATGCTTGGCTGTTTGCTAATATCTTGCTTCTGTGTCTTTTTTCATAATGCATCCTATGTCTGCAAGCTTTCTGTGAGCGTCTGGACTGTGAAAGTGACACCTACATTCGTGTTCCAACAGTACCTTCTGTTATGACTCTCCTACATTTTTGACATTATCGTTGTTTTGTCTGTCACTGAACTAGATAGAAGCCTCTTATTCCCCTTTCTTTTCTCAGTGTCTATCATGGGATCAACACATAATGTGTGTTCATTGAATATATATCACAAATATAAATACTAAATTGCTGAATAAATTATAAATAATATTTTATAGTCTGGATCCGTATCATTATGTAATACAGTTTTCTTTTTTACTTGTGCTGTGTTGACCCGGTTTTGAGTCCCTGACTAGAGTTCAATAAGTTCCTTTTCTTGAGAAGCTAATTAAGTACATACCCGACTACTTCCCTTGGTGAGCCCTCCCACTCTAAGCCCCTATGAATCAGCCCTAATCATCCCAGCTCCAGGAAGACACAACTGAGACAGCCCCTGCGCCTTAGAGCCCGCCCAAGGATTCAGTTTAACCAATCTGCAAGGAACTTGAAAAACCTTGCTGTTCCCACCCTGCTTGCCGTACAAAAACTGCCTTTTAGAGTTCCAGCTTGCTGTTGCTCTTTCCCTGGGGGCAACTCCCTTTCAGCCTTGCCTGGCAGCCTTCTCTAGTTTGGCGCTGTAAGTAACAAATGGTCCTGCTTTTCATCTAGCTGGATGTTAGGGTGTTATGTTCTACCATCAAAAGAGTCTTCAAATCTTATGCAACGCATGACAACCCCTACCTAAAGCTCTGTGCATCAAATAAAACTAATTTAACATTTGTATTCAGGACTCAAAATAAGGGTTCCTTGGAATTTGGGAACAAAAAAATATTTGTAATCAAAAACCTTGAAATAACTGTCCTGGTGTGGACAAAGAAAATGTTGCCAGCCATCATTTGTAACTAACTTTTAAACTCCTAAAAAAGAAGCAATTATGCCTTCTTCCCCACCTATGTGACTCATATAAATCTAGGTGCATAAGTGGAACTTAAAGACAATTGTCAACTGACTGTGTTCAGGATTTACAGTAGTTCCCCTTATCCACAGTTTCAGTTACCCATTCAACCATGATCTGGAAACAGATGCTTCTCAATAGGAGCCTAACACAAGACCGACACCATTCACCTCACTTCATCTCATCACGTAAGCTTTTCACATCATCTCACATCATTACAAGGAGAGGAAGAGTAAGTATTGTACAATAAGATATTTGAGAGAGACACACACACACATTCACATAACTTTTATTAGAGTTTATTGTTATAAGTGTTCTATTTTATCGTTGTCATTAATCTCTTATTGTGTTTAATTTATAAATTAAACATGATCATAAGTATGTACTTATAAGAAAAAATACTATATATACATACACTATAAAAATACTATATATATACTATAAAATGCTATATATATACTATAAAAATACCATATATATACTATAAAATACTATATATGTACTATAAAAATACTATATATAATAAAAATACTATATATATACTATAAAATACTATATATACTATAAAATACTATATACTATATAAAATACTATATATATACTACAAAAATACTATATATGTACTATATAAAAATACTATATATACATACTATATAAAAATACTATATATATATATATATATATATATATATATATATATATATACAGGGCTTATTACTATCCATAGATTCAGATATCCATTAGGGGGCTTGGGACATATCTCCTATGGAAAAGGGAGATTACTGTATTATAGATCTTTTAAAAAAAATTTTAATGTTTATTTTTGAGAGAGAGAGAGACAGAGAGACAGAATGTGAGCAGGGGAAGGGCAGAGAGAGAGGGGGACACAGAATCCGAAGCAGGCTCCAGGGTCTGAGCTGTCAGCACAGAGCCCTATGCAGAGCTCGAACCCACGAAACGCGAGATCATGACCAGAGCCGAAGTTGGACGCTTAACAGCTAAGCCACCCAGGCGCCCCTCAGATTGGCCTTTCTCAGGAAATAATTCTCAGTGTTTCATTTTTTCTGTGTGAACAATTTGGTGCAAGCTAATTATATTAATTTAAGGTGGACTTAAGACACCAAATAAGTAAAATAGATCAATTAGCATCAAATATAATTGCATTAGAATACGACATAAATAGTATGTTATTTTAAACAAAGCTAGCTGCAGCTAGTGTTCCTTTTTGCAATTTCCAGCATCTGCTGAATTTACTCTATAGGTTGTATTGTCCTCACATTTTGGCAGAAACATAAGAGAGAACATATTTTCCTTACTGCCCCTCACACCCTTTGATTGGAAGGTTCCACTACTTTATTTGGACATTTTCCATTATACCTCTTATAGTATCCATATGCTAGCTTTTTATGCCTATTAATGTTTTCTTTACTCTGGGCACCCTTCCAAACATACTACTTTGAAATATGGAACTCCTTATTCAGTTATATAGCCAATATCTAAAAACCTCAACTAAGAAAAGATTTCCACCAGAATTTTCGAAGGTGCTGTTAAGATCAATCAAGGCAGCCACTCAATGAGTGTGGAAAAGACTCTTATAACAGCTCAGGAAACCACCTCATAAAGCCTCCACCAAGGGGAACATATCAGAAGACAGAGACTACAAACCACCATAAGGGGAAACCAGCCAAACTCAGCAGCAACAGATGGAGAAGAAAGCACTTATTGACTAACTTCCTTGTGATGCTGTATTTATGTTTCTACTTATTGGGTGCAGATTATATTTTCCTTACAACAGTAAATGGTATTGATTTAATACATGTGACAGCTCTACACCACTGAAATGGAGGCATGGAATACAAATTTAAACCTCTTTTTCTAAGATACCAAAGACAACCCCTGGACTATTCAGACACTTTTGCTCAAGAAAGGCTCATGGCTAAGAGGAACTTGTATATTGTCTTTTGAAAAAAGTATAGACATGAAGCAAAAATACAGCTTGGACGGCAATAAGCAATGCTGCTTCTTTTCCAGATGTCTGCCTAATTTCCTTGCCAGAAATTTCAAAGGTTTGTATAAAATTTTTCTTAAAAAATGCTTACCAATACTCTGAAAGAAAAAAGCAAGGCACATAATGACTTCATCATCTCAGAGTGAATCATAATGAACAAGATACTACACCATTACTGAGAAAATACGAGTCCGGGGAAACCAGAGATCCAGGGCTCTCTGGCCATTGGCAAAACCATGCTGGCTAACATGAGCACAAGCTTTTGATACCATTGTGAATATGCTCTGTTGTGATGATGACATTCCATGTCTAGCATTCAAGAGGTAAACATTTTAAAGTAACTAGTTATGCCACTTGAAAATCAAATCCCAGCAATACTGGCTCCAAGCCAAGGAGTTACTCCCAGATGCATAAGAAAGTGGTTGCAGCATATAATTAGGTTAATGCTGGACTAGACCCTCTTTTGATGAGTTGGCAACTCCCATGACTGCTTTGCTGTAAGTGGGCTGGTGCCTGAGAGGGAAATATACCTATGGGACTTAACAGGAGACAAGCACCAGAAAGCAATCTAAGGGCTGGGATTTCAACAAACCTTTCAAATAATGGAATCATAGAACAGAAAGGTCGTCTGTTCGGTTCCTGACACTACACGCGTTTTAAGTCTGAAAGATAAATTCTGGTCTACTTTTTCATTTAGAATTCCACAAAGGAGACTCCATCTTCCTTCGGGAAGGCTTTAAGGTCTAATATATCAAAAACTTCTTCCATATGACTCTTCAAAATCTCTTTGTTGTAGTTAAGTTCCAGTAAATTTCTTTCTCATATATCCTTTTGTATACATGTGTGATTCCTTTGTATTAATGCTTATAATGTCTGTACTTTTTTTCATTAGAGCCACTTTTTACGCTCTGAAATGTTCACTTTTTGGTGGTTCAAAATTGATCATAATTCCATCAATTCCTAATTCTGATAACATAGGAAGTATTACACTCTGGTTCTTGGATTTCCTGCTAAAGTTCTTGTCTTTTTCAATAAAAAGCATATTCTGGCTTATTTGACACTTCGGCTAATTGAAAGTATCATGAGGGGAACTAAATACACATGTTACTCAATAGTAAAGGGTTAGGTTACTTAAAATCAAATATGGCTAGAAGTGTGAATTATAAAAAAAAATCAACATATAGAATGAGTTTCTGGTATTCAAGAAGAAATGCTGATTTTTATGTAAAATAATACAACATTATTATTCAATTATTAAACAGAAATGTATTTCCTAAAGACTTAATTTTTCATTGAAAACTATAAATTTTTCAAAAATTTTAACTGCTATAATATGCCTGAGTTATACACTAATACTAAAATATGAAATATGAAGTTACTTTCAGGTGCCTGAATGGCTCAGTGGTTTAAGAGTCTGACTCTTGATCTTGGCTCAGGTCATGATGTCACAGTTTGTGAGTTCGAGCCCTGCATCCTGCTCTGTGCTGATGGCGACCAGCCTGCTTGGGATTCTGTCTCTCCTCCTGTCTGCCCCTGTCTCTCCTCCTCTCTGCCCCTCCCCTGCTTGTTCTCTCTCTCTCTCTCTCTCTCAAAATAAAAATAAATAAACTTAAAAAATATGCAGTTACTTTGAAACAGCACATTTAATAATCTCCTTAAGATTTTTTGTGCACTGTGGTATATAATTCAGGGAAATGTTTTTCAACAGCATGTTTTCCAGAAGGAATTTTAAACCAAGGAGTCATACGTGAGAAAATCTCAAGACTATATTGACTTGTAATGTTTAAAATGGTTGGCAGACTATAGCAATCATTTTGACCAGCTTTTTATTTAAAACGCTAGCCTTCACAGACAGAAAATTATGAGGAACTGTCCTCTTGAATCATCCTGTAACTTTATTATTCTGAACTTTTGATGAGAAAAACAAAATGTGCTATAGGTGCATACTTTTCTCTTGTACTTTCTTTGTTTCTTCAAACATTGTGTTCTTTATCATGTCAGTATCAAAACTGATTTATCAAAGATTAAATGTATATGACCTTGGGTTTTTTTCATCCTACTGAATATTTATGTTTATGTTGACACTATGTTTTTAATTTATCATTATGAGAAGAATAACCAAATAGGTTTAGCGTTTTTTCTTGAAATCACACGACCTAAATTACATGAAATAACTAAAAATTAAATACTATCATTAAAGAATTAAACCCTGCTTGTTAATGTTAAAATGTTAAAATACACACAATTCTATAAAGATTAAAACTATTATACAACTCTTATAATTACATTACAAAACTATCATACAATTACTTTTTACAATTTTGTCTTTTATATTGTCATGAAAATGTATTACCTTAAAAAGGATAGAATATTGTTCCTAAAATGACCTAGTTAATGCATTAGGTCTTATAATATTTCTTATTTTTTTTAAGTTTATTTATTTATTATTGAGAGAGAGTGAGCAAGCCAGGGAGGGGCAGAGAGAGGGGGGAGAGAGAGAATACCAAGTAGGCTCTTTTCAAAGAAAGAGGGGCTCGAATTCAAATGGTGAGATGATGACCTAAGCCAAAATCAAGAGTTGGACACTTAACCAACTGAGTCACCCAGGGGTCCTTGGCCTTTTAATATTTCTAGGATTTCTTATCTATTAAAAACTTACTATTTTGGTTTATATATGTCAATATCTTTCACAATCATGATTAATTATTGTAGCATTTCACTCTTGACAAAAATAATGAATGCTTATGTGTGTGTGTTCAGAAAAATATTGGTATCCTGAAAAGATATTCTCAAATTCTAGCTACATTTTAATAGGCCAATCAGGGGGCACCTGGGTGGCTCAGTTCATTAAATGTTTGACTCCTGATCTCAGTTCAGATCTTCATCTCTGGGTTGGGAGTTCAAGCCTTGTGTTGGGCTCCACACCTAGAGGGGAGCCTTTTTTTTTTTTTTTAAGTGAAAACACACACACACACACACACACACACACACACACACAAATAGGCCAATCAGAGGCTACATGTTTGGTCTGTACCAGATTTCATTTGTTTAATACAGTGGTCTAAGCCCTTCCTTCCTTCCTTCCTTCCTTCCTTCCTTCCTTCCTTTCCTTTTCTTTCTTTCTTTTCTCATTCTTCTCTTTCCTTTTCTTATTTTCTTCTCTTTCCTTTTCTTTCTCTTTCTTTCTTCTTTCCTTTCTCCCATTCCTTTCCTTCCTTTTCTTTCCTTCCTTTTCTTTTCTTCCTTCCTTCCTTCTTTCCTTCCTTCCTTTCTTCCTTCCTCCCTTCCATATCTCTCCTGCCTCCCTCCCTCCATTCTTTCCTTCTTTCCTTCTCTACATCCCTGTCCCAGAAGAGAGGAAAGAAGAGTTAAAAATTCTCAAGCAATTCTAAGATTTGAGCCAGTTTTCAGACCCAGAATACCTTGAATGAATGGGAGACTAGGTCCTCTTGAATAAGGATTTGGCTATACTGCCAAAAAATATATGTTGTTATTTTTCACTCATTCTTCCAAGAAGGGAGCTTTGGAATTTTCAAGAGTGACTGGCATTGGTGAAAAGGAAATAATCAAATTTGGGGGGGATTTCTGGACACTGGCTCTGAACTAACACTAATTTGAGGAAACCCAAAATGTCACAGTATTCCACAAATAAATAGGAGTAGGGGCTTATGGATGTCAGGTGATCAGTGGAGTTTTAGCTCAGGTCTGTCTCAAAGTAGTTTCAGTGGGTCTGCAAACCCATCTTCTGGTCATTTCTCCAGTTCTGGAATGCATCATTAGAAAAGGCATACTCAGCAACTAGCAGAATCCCTATATTGGTTTCCTGACCTGGAGAACCAATATGGAGTAAGGGCTATTATAATAGGAAAGGCAAAGTGGAAGCCACTAGAATTGTCCTACCTATGAAAATTGTAAACTAAAAGCCATATCACATTCATGGAGGGATTGCACAATTTAGGGTCATCATCATGGGCTTGGTGGGTGCAAGGATTGTGATTTCTACCACATCCCCGTTCAACTCACCTAGTTGGCCAATGAAGAAAACAGATCTTGGAGAATGACAGTAGATTATCAAAAGCTTAACCACATGTTGACTTCTAATGCAGTTCTGTACCAAACATTACCATTGCTTGAGCAAATTAACACATCCTCTGGTGTCTGCTATGTAGCCATGATTGAACAAATGCTTTTTTTTTCTCAGTATCTGCTGGTATAGACCACTATAACAGTTTGCTTTCAGCTGACTAGGCTAGCAAAACACCTTCATGTCCTACTTCAGGGGTGTATCAACTCTCCAGCTCTTGTTTATAATTTAGTTCGCAGGGGATCTTGATTGCCTCTCCCTTCCACAAGATGTCACACTAATTACATAGATGTTATATTGATTGGACTTAGCAAGAAGTAGCAACTACTCTGGACTTATTGGCTGAACATTTGCATGTCAAAGAGTGGGAAATAAATTAAAATTTCATTGACTTCTACCTAAGTGAAATTCCTAAGGTTCAGTGGTATAGGGCATATCAAGATATCCCTCGTAAAATAAAGGGTAAATTATTATAACTGGCTTCTCCTATAAACAAAAAAGAGGCACAATGCCTAGTGGGCCTCTTTGCATTTGGGGTAACATATTACTCAGTTATATGTGCTACTCTGGCTCATTGACTGAGTAACCCAAAAGCTGCTAGTTTGGAGTAGAGCAGAGTACAAGACAAGGCTCTGCAGCAGGTCCAGGCTGTTGTGCAAGCTGATGTGCCATTTGGACCAGATCCAGTGATACTTGAAGTGTTAGTGGCAGACAGAGATAATGTTTGGAATCCTTAACAGGGCCCATAGATGAATAATAGCATAGATCCTCCAGATTTTGGAACAATGCCCTGCCATTCCTGGGGATAACTAATCTTTTCAGAAACAACTTTTGGCTTCCTATTGAGTTTTAGAAGAGATCAGGTTGCCATGTAGCCTGAGCTGCCCATCATAAACTGGGTGTTGTCTGATCCACCAAGTGACAAAGTTGGGTGTGCACAGCAGCAACACTCCATCATCAAATGGAGGTGACATGTATGAGACTGGTCTCAAGCACGTCATGATGGCGCAACTAAGTTACATGATAAAGCAGTTTAAGTGCCCATGGTTCCCACTCTTGTTATATTATTTTTCTCTCCCGGCCTGCATCCATGGCATCATGGAGAGTCTCCCACAATCATTTGACTGAGGAAGAAAAGCCTCAGTCCTACTTTGTGTAGGACTACTTTGTGTATCGTTCTATGAAATATATAGACATCTCCCAAGAGTGGACATTTGTAGCACTACAGTCCCTTCTGAGACATCCTTGAAGGACAACAATGAAGGGAAATTCATCCAGTGAGTAGAACTTTAAACAGTGTACTTGGTTATTTTTTTTTATTAGATGGAGAAAGGGCCAGATGTGTGATTTTATACCAATTCAGGGACTATGGCCAATGATTTGCCTGAATGGTCAGGGACTTGGAAAATTGGTGATAAGGAAGTCCAGGAAAAAAGGCCTATGGACAGATTCTCTGAATAGACAGAAAATGTATAGATATTTGAGTCTCACGTGAGTATGATTTTAATAATAAAGTGGATATGATGTCCCATTTTGTTGCTATGATCCTCTTTCCCCAGGCACTCCTGTCACTTCCCAATGGATTCATGAACAAAGTGATCATGGTAGCAATGACAGAGGTTATGCATGGATCCAATAACATGGGCTTCTATTCACTGAGTCCAATCTGGCTATAGTCACTGCTAAGTGTGCAGTCTTCCAGCAACAGAGGCCAATACTGAGCCCCTCTAGCACCATACTGCAGGGTCATCAGACTGCTATTTGGTGATAAGTTGGTAACATTTGACTGCTAATCATCATTTCTTATTAGAAAAGACACTTCTTTGGATATAGATTTGACATGCTTGCATGCAATGCTTCTAAAACTACCACCCATGGGCTTACAGAATTCCTTATCCACTGTTACAGTATTTCCACACAGTGTTGCTTCTGACCAAGGAACACACTTCACAACAACAAAGTGCATCAGAGGATCCATCTCATGGGATCCATTGATCATGTTCCCCATCATCCTGCTCTAAATCAGCTACCAATATATTGTACCGTTTTTCCCATAGCCACGATCCACGGGTCCAAAATTCAAGGGGTAGAAATGGAGGCGACACCACCCATCATTACATCTGACGTTTCAGTAGCAAAAAAAAAATTGTTTTATTTCTGAAATCTTTTTTTAAAGTTTATTTATTTACTTTGAGAAAGAGGGAGAGAGCAATCTGGGGAGGGCAAGAGAGGGTGAGAGAGAGAGAACACGAACTAGGCTCCACCCTACCAGTGTGGAGCCCAATGTGGGGCTTGAACTCATGAACCGTGAGATCATGACCCAAGCTGAAATCTAGAGTCTGACATGAAACAGACTGAGCCACACAGACGCCCCTCTGTTTCTGAAATCTTATGTTCTGCTGTTGTAGCAGACTTAGAACCAAAGGAAGGAATGCTTCCACTAGGAGAGGCAACAATGATTCTACTGGACTGGAAGTTAAGACTGCCTCCCAGTCCCTAGACTCCTCATGCCTCTGAAACTACAGGCAAAGAAGAGAGTTAGTGTACTTATTGAGGTTATTGATTCTAAGGGGAAATTGGACCGCTGCTCCACAGTGGCAATAAAGAAGACCATGGCTGATACACAGATCCCTTAGGTGTTTCTTAGCAGTACCATGCTCATTAAAATCCATGCACAGCTACAAGTATCCAATTCATGAAGGACTACTAATGGCTCTGAATCTTCAGGGATGAAGGTTTGGATCACCTTATGAGGCAAAGAAACATAACCAGTTTAGGTGTTTGCTTGGAGTAAAGAGAATAAAGAATGGGTAGTGAAAGAATGTAGTTATAAATACCAGCTACAACTATGTGATTAGTTGCAGCAATGAGTTGTAAATGTTCTGAGTATTTATTCCTGATTGTGTTGTGAATGTTTGCATATATATTATATATATTTGGAGACCCCTGACTCATACAAAAGTATAGACAAGAAAGATGATAACAAAAAGTTATGAGAGTTAGGACACACACAAAATAATAAATGAAAAAAAAAGAAAGATGAAATTAATCATTTGAAACCCCTTCAATGAGTACAATGAGCCAAATGAGTCAATCATCTGAAACCCCTTCAATGAGCATTCAAAAAGGTGAATGAAGCAGCATCTTCATACTGATAAAGACACTGACTGACAAATATCATCATCTTTATGTAGATTCTTATGCTGATAAAAACCTTAATCAAAACTACATAATTAAATAGGGCTTTTTATTATTATGATCCAATTAATGATTTTAGAGAATCATTTAAAACATAGAATTCACAAAAATATCACATCTCACACAAAATACTTTGAAATGACATTTTAAAATTATCACACTTTTATGAGATCTTAGTCTTACTGAAAACCAAAGGTTGCCTATTTGTTTTCTGTAAACAACTCTTTACAAAAAGACTGTGTGTGTGTGTGTGTGTGTGTGTGTGTGACTTATACCAAAACATTCGATTGTGAAGCCTCTGTTGATCTCATGTTTGCTTCATTAGCATGTAACTTAAATAAAAATGCAGTGTACCAACTACCTGAAGAAAAGGCAAGAAAGAACATTCAACTTTATTTTATTTATTTTTTATTGACACTTTATCTTTTCAGAGCAGTTTTTGATGCACAGCAAAACTGAGGGAACCAGACAGAACTCTCCCATATACCTCCTCGCTCCACACAAGTAAAACCTCCCCCATTATCAACATTCCCCATCAAAGTGGTACATTTGTTATAGCTGATGAGTCTACATAGACATATGACAATCACCCCAAATCCATAGTTCACATTAGGGTTCATCTGATGTTGTATATTCTATGGTTTAGACAAATATATAATGACATGTATCCATTATTATGGTATCATACAGAATATTTTCACTGACCTAAAAATCCTCTGTGCCCTGCTTATTCATAACCTCTTCTCCCCCCACCACCAACCCTGACAACCACGGTTCTTTTTACTGCCTCCATGGTTTTGCCTTTTTCAGAATGTCATGCAGTTGGAATCATGCCATATATAGCCTTTTTAAATTGGCTTCTTTCAACTTAGGAATATGTATTTATCATTCCTCCATGTCTTTCCATGGCTTGGTAGTTCACTTCTTATCATGAATAATATTCCATTGTCTGGATGCACCACAATTTGTTTATTTATCCGTCACCTTCTGAAGGACATCTTGGTTGCTTCCAAGTTTTGGGAAGTGTGAATAAAGCTGCTATAAACATTCATGAGTAGGGCTTCGTGTGAATATAAGTTTTTAATTCCTTTCGATAAATACCAAGGAACATGACTGCTGGACTTACAGTATACGAGACCTAACTCCAGGTAAATATTGTGGGGGCTTCCCTATGACTGGGCCCCTCTGGAGATTTTTAACTCTCAGACTTGTCCACACTTGAGTCTCCAGCAATCCATCACTTACAGTTCAGGTTTTCCTACCACAGAGCTGGTTTCTACTTCACTGGTTTCCACTTGTGAGTCTCTGCTCCAGGAAAAAACAGTTCCCCGTATTTGCCTGTTTTTCTCTCTCCTCTTGGAAGCAGCATTTTGCCCTGTGTCCTCCCCTCTTCTGGATGCAAGAAGAGTTGTTGATGTTTTAATCTATTCAGATTGTTACTTTCTGTTAGGATGGAGTGGCAACTTCCAAGCTCCTTACAAGCAGAAGAGAACTTCAACTTTATTTTGAAATATAGACAAAGAGAGTTTTAGTTACACATTTTTGGGCAAAATCTGTTTGCCTTCAGCATTCAAGGTGAAAAGTAACGTTCTTCAAAAAAACGTAAACTGCATATGAAATATTAAATTAATCGCTAAAATAATCCGTTTTGCATCAGCATTTGAAAAACCTAAAAATGAAAAAAAATGCCTAACCTTAAACATTTCACTTTAACATCTGCTTTTGTTGCATCCCATAGGTTTTGGAATACTGTGTTTTCTTTTTCTTTTGTTTGGAGACATATTTTGATTTGCCGTTTGATTTCTTGTTTAGCCCAGTGCTTTTACAGTAGTATGTTGTTTAATATTTACATATTAAATATTCAATATTTACATTGTAGGTTTCTCCAGCTTTATTGTTGATCTTCAGTTTTGTACCACTGCGGTTGGAAAATATACTTGGTATGTTTTCAGTCTTCTTAAGTTTGTAATATTTGTTACGTCCCTTTTTATGTGATTTAACCAGGGGATTCTTCTCTTCTGTATGTACTGGAAGAAAATGTGCATTCTATTTTTCTTGGATGGAATGTTTTACATATATCTTTTAGAACAATGTATTCTGAAGTATGCTTCCAGTAAAAAATGTTCTTGTTGAAAAACAAATAACTTTAACCTGAGGGTACTTGTTTAATGTTTATTTATTTTTTGAGAGAGAGACAAAGACAGAGCATGAGTGGGGGAAGGGCAGAGAGAGAGGGAGATACAGAATCTGGAGCAGGCTGCTCCAAGTTGTCAGCACAGAGTTGTTCCAAGTTGTCAGCACAGAGCTGGACACAAGGCTCAAGCCCAGGAACCAAGAGATTATGACCTAGGCAGAAGTCAGATGCTTAACCAGTTGAGCCACACAGGCACCCCTGATGGTACTTGTTTAAAAAAAGCATATCAGAGTGGAGGTGAATGGGGGGATGGGTGAAACGGGTGAAGGGGATTAAGAGTACACTTATCATGATGAGCACTGACTAATACAGAATTGTTGGATCACCATATTGAACACCTGAAACTAATATAACACTATGTCAACTATATTGAAATTAAAATTAAAAATCTTTATAAAAAGGGGGGAGAATTAACTAAAAACATATTCTCATATGAGAAAAATACAAATTCTTAGGATTAATTTAAATTATGAGATCGTGTGCATAAGATAATGACCTAAATAAATAAACGAGAAATTTGTTACTCATAGCTGTAAATTTTATGTCATTTGATAAATGTCAACCATTGTCAATTACTGTGCCTTACTATTATGAAGGAAAACCCCCCAAGTTATTTTTTTGACTGTTTGATCACTGGAAAATCAGTAATTGTAATATACCTTTGAATAACATTCATAGGCTGCTATATGACAATGTAACTTTTAAGAGCTGCAAGCATTCCATAAAAACATGAGTAAATATATCGATTATGTGCCATGGGCACCTCCTAACCTTGATGTCATTTAAAAAAAAAAGCTACTGCCATGGTTCCAGAAATACTGCTTTTGTATTTTGCTACAATTACCAGTTTTCTCTTTGGTTTATCTTAAATATAGTTGACAACTTGGGTTTTTCTCTAAAGAGAAAGTCTGCTCCTTATTATAAACTTGTGAATATATTTTTGAAGCTTGAAAGTAAAACCAGAACATGAGCAAAATGTGAAAATGTATTTAAAAGTTGATAAAGGTTAAGTGTGCTATTTTGATTACAATTTGGAATGCTTAGCAAAACAAAAGAGAAATGACAGATTCTTGACTTAGGCATATTTGAAGGTATCTTCTTTTATCAGTTTAAAATGTATTTATTAAAAATGAGAGAAAATTCAAATAAAAATGAAAGCCAGTAGCAGTCATGCTTATAATCTAGAAGTGAATTGTGACAAATATTTTTAGATCAATATTAAAAGTAGCAATTGAAAAGGAAGAGTGTAAATAGTTGATAGGTCTTTGATTAGATGATGATCAGTTACTGAAGAGAAATGAATCATATGAATTCATTTGAGAAACTGATAATAAAAATAATGTAAAACTTATAGTGTGCTACTATAATCAGAGTATGGAATATTTAAGAAACAACCATATGACTTACAAGATTATGCCTTATATAGGAAGAAACTTGATAGATGTTTTCCCAATTTGACAGTGATCATAAAAACTTACATAACATTAACTAACAACAAGTTGTGAGATTGAAATATTTCTAACAGAAGTATTTTTCTATTATCTTTATAATAAATGCTATTAAAATTATTGTTCTTTAAACTTTTTTTAATGTTTTATTTATTTTTGTGAGAGAGAGAGACAGAGAATGAGTGGGGGAAGGGCAGAGAGGGAGACACAGAATCTGAAACAGGCTCCAGGCTCTGAGCTGTCAGCACAAAGCCTGACGTGGACCTTGAACTCGGGAACAATGAGATCGTGACCTAGGCTGACATTGGACGCATAACCAGCTAAGCCACTCAGGTGCCCTTAAAAACTATTGTTACATTAAGAGGCAATCAAAGTATACGCAACCAAAAATGTAAGAAAAAAAAGTGTTATTAAAAGACTGTCAGACCACTAAGTCTTGCACAACATAAGTTCCTAGACACTCTTGGTAAAGTGGATTTAGATAATAGAGTTGCTTTAGATTACTCATTGGCTAAACAAAGAAGAGTCTGTGCCATGGCAAATACCTCTTACTCTACCATGACGGATGTGTCTGGTATTAAAGCAAACATAAGAAATTTACAAATAAGCCACTGGGCTAAAATACATTAATGCTCCTTCAGGTACATCCTTTGATTTATTTGATACCAACTGGCTTGGTTCATGGGAGCCTTGGCTAAAGAGTATACTTCGATCTCTCAGTCTTATCACCCTAATGGTCATAGCTGTAGTCTCTGGGTGCACTATTTTCTCTCAAAGGTCTTTGGGGAATTCTATTGTGAGTAAACAGGAATTTACTATAAACGATACTCCTAGTTTATATTTAGCCTTTGCACAAGATGGATTCCATGTCATCTTTTCCTTCATTAAAAAAGAAAATGATCCTTTTTAAACCTTACTTTTTAAAATATTTTGTCTCTATGTTCAATATTTAGTTGTTCTCATATGGAACTTGTGTTTATTTATAAAGGAATATTTTTCTAATTTATCGATATAAGCAGGAATCCTTTTCTGCTTTTCATGATGTTACCTCTGTGTAATATTAAAATACGCAAAATCTTTTTAACCAAAGATTCTAGAATAATGTTGGTTTTCTTCAGTCAGTGTTTTCCAATCTGTTCAGCAATGTTACTGGGATACTGATTAGAATATTTATTAAATCAGTAAACACATGCCTCATAGGACCCTTTAAAACTGATTTTATCCTACCATAGGCAAAGAGCATTACTTTTACATTTCCTATGCCATAAAATGTATTTACACAACACTAATCTATATAATTGCACATATTATATAAAAAAATATATGCTTTCTCTACCTAGGTACTAAAAAAGTTTACTTCCAAATGTTTCACTACTAGTCTTTTATGAACATTTGTTGACTATATATTTTTTATAGAGAAAGATACAGGAATAGTTATCTTCTGTAGTAGTTTCCTGTTGACACAACAACAAATTACCAAAAATTTGGTGAAATCTTTAAAATTGCATCCACATATTATCTTTCAGTTTCAATGGTTTGAAAGTCCAGGGAACGTGTGGCTCAGCTGGTTCTTTGTACTGGGTTTCACAAGGCAATATCAACGGTTGGAAGACTGTGTTCCTTCATGGAAGGTTAAGTAATGAATGCACTTCCAAACTCACTCAGGTTTGGCAGATTCTGTTCCACTGGCGATGTTTTACTTTTCGTCAAAATTCCATAATGTCTGACATTAGAAAATGGCTGGATTCTCCTACCTGCTTGTGAAAAACTCTACTATACACTTATGAACTAACTAGCAAGAAAAGGCAAATAACACATTGAAATTATTATTAATATACTTTTGATCTTATGGAGCCCCTGAATGGGGCTCCGGGTTCCCTAAGAGTCTGAAGAAAATACTTTGAAAAGCATTATTCTAGAGGACCAATAGAAAAAAAAAGATTATTTAATAGAGTGACAAGTAAGGAGGAGGATCATACAAAGTGTACATTTTTAACTAAGTAACCAGATTATCATGTTATGGAGGGCATCATTCTCAACATAAAATGGTCCTTCCCAATTCTGGGCAAGAGAAGAAAGGACAATAATAAACTGAAGCATGTATTTTAATTTATGTTAGAGTAAACCTAGTGAATTCTAATTTCGTAACAAGTATTTGTGTGTGGAAATGTATCGAGGTCTTATTTCCTTGATTTTTACCAACCTATTCTTAGGTGTCTGACCTGTAGTTTGGAGATGGTGATGATCTTAGGCTTTCAAACTTGTTTAAAACTACTCTCTCTGACTAAAATTCATTATGGCAGGAGTCAGATTTTCCATTAGTGGCTGGTGTAAGCTGCCACCTACCTTCTATTTGAAGTAAGTTGTCCATGATTTTCTTTGATGAAGCTTAAGAACATTTCTTTGCAAAAACAGAGGAAAATTATTGAGCGTCTGGACATGATATTTTTAGTGGATGTGTCCTTCAAATAATTTTCTTCATGATTACTGATAAACTGTTCTCTGCCTTCAGCTCAATTAGTTAAAGTTCTGTTAGAGTATTTAGTTCCTAAATATGATTACCTAAATCCTAAGCAAGGGAAAAGGAATAAAGAATACAATGCCTATATACATTTCATTTCAATGTTTTTCCACTCAGATCACTAGTGTTTCACAATTTATTTTATTTTTACCTATAATAGAGTGTCTTGTGAATTTTTTATTTACCTAACCTCAGAATTCTGTGCTTTCCTGAATGCTTTATAAACTAGAAAATTAGGAATTGCCTAGCATCTTTTGTGAATTATTAAAAAAAATTGTTGCTCTCATTCAGAGCAGATGGGAAAAGAGCAACTCATTAGGAAATGTGCACAGAAATAGCACATGATGTTGGACAAAATATGTTCCAGAAAGTAAAGACAATCAATTACTCTTTTGATGTTACATTTAACTCTTTCTCCATTCATTTTCATTGATTCGTCAGTCATTTACTTATTTTTAATAGCTCTTATATACTAACAGCTCCAGGTCAGGCACTAGTCTGGGCACTGAGATTATATCTGTGAGGAGACATACCATTAGGTCTTGCTAACTTTACCCTGAAGAGAGAATTCCAAGCTGGTTGTGTGCAACTTAAATCTAGTCTAAAGACATTCTAAAACAGAGTATTTTATTTTTATTACCTTTTTGAAAGCTTTTTTAAGAGCAGTTTTAGTTTTAGTTTTATAGCAATATTGAGAGAAAGGTAGAGATTTCCCCTGCCACAGAACATGCATGGCCTCCACCATTATTACATTTCCCACCACAGTGACACATTTGTTACAGATGATGAATCTACACTGACACATCATTGTACCCAAAGTCCATAGTTTACATTACCATTAAATCTTAAAGTGGTACATTCTATGGGTTTGGACAACTGTATAATTTCATATATCCACTCTTATAGTATCATAGGGAGTAGTTTCACTACTCTAAAGATCCTCTGTGCTCTGCCTATTCATCCCTCCCCCTCTCCCCACCCTAATCCCTGGTGAGCACTGTTCTTTTTACTGTCTTTTCCAGAATATCATACAGTCGGAATCACATAGTATGTAGTCTTTTCAGATTGGCTTCTTTACTTACTAACATACACTGAGACTTCTTCCATGTCCTTTCAGGGCTTGATTGCTCATTTCTATTTAGCACTGAATAATACTTCATTGTTTAAATATACCATAGTTTATTTATTTATTCACCTACTGAGAGACATCTTGGTTGCTCCAAGTTTTAGCAGTGATGAATAAAGTTACTATCAACATCTATGTACAGGCTTTTGTGTGGACACAAGTCTTCAACTCCTTTAAATAAATATCAAGTAACACGACTGCTGAATTGTATGGTATGAGTATCTTAAAAAACCACCAAACTGTCTTCCAAAGTGGTTGTGCCATTTTACACTCCCACCAACAGTGAGTAAGAGTTCCTGCTATTCCACATCCATGCCATCATTTGGTGTTGTCAATATTCCAGATTTTAGCCATTTTAATAGGAGTGTAGTGATTTTTCATTATACTTTGAATTTGCATTTTCCTGATGATACATGATGTAGAGCATCTTTTGATATTTATATGCATATGAATATCTCCTTTGCTGAGGTGTCTGTTAAGGTCTTTGGCATATTATTTCATTAGGTTTCTGTTTTCTGATTGTTGACATTTAAGAGTTCTTTGTATATTTTGGAGAACAGTCCTCTATCAGATAGATGTCTTTTGCAAATACATTCTTCCAGTAGGTGGCTTGTCTTTTTATTCTCTTGACATTGTCTTTCAAAAAGCAGAAGTCTTTAATTTTAAGGAATTCTAGCTTACCAATTTTTCTTTCAAGGATTGTACTTTTGCCATTGTATCAAAAGTCATCATGAAGCCCAAAGTCAAGCAGATATTCTCTTACAGTTTTGCATTTTACATTTAGGTCTGTGATCCATTTTAAGTTACTTTTTGTGAAGGGTGTAAGGTTTATATCCAGACAGATTTTTTCTTTCTTTTCTTTCTTTTGTTTTTAAATGTGAATTCCATTTGTGTCAGAACCATTTGTCAAAAATACTTACCTTTGCTCCATTATACTGCATTTGCTTCTTTGTCAAAGATAAGCTGATTATATTTAGATAGGACTACTTTGGGGTCTCACTCAATTCCATTGATCCATTTGTCTATTTTTTTCACCAAAACCACACAGTCTTGATTACTATAACTTCATAGTAATCTTGAAGTAGGGTAGTTTCAGTCTTACAACTTCATTCTTCTTCAAACTTATGTTGGCTGTTCTGGGTCTTTTGCCTCTCCATATAAAATTTAGAATCAGTTTGTTGGTATTCAAAAAAGTTGCTTGCTAGGATTTTGGATTTTGATTGGGAATGCATTGAATCTATAGATCGAATAGGTCAAAGAAAGAACTAACATCTTGACAATACTGAGAATTCACTACGCAGGGTTTTTTTGTTTGTTTGTTTTGAATAAGTATTTGTCGATGGGCATACACATTTCCTTTCACTTAAAGTGTCTTCTCTGGGGTCACCTGGGTGGTTCAGTTGGTTAAGTCTCCAACTCTTGATTTCAGCTCAGGTCATGATCTCACAGTTCGTGAGTTTGAGCCCCACATCGGACTCTGTACTGACAACATGGAGCCTGCTTGGGATTCTCTCTCTCTCTCTCTCTCTCTCTCTCTCTCTGCCTCTCTTATAAATAAATAAATAAATAAATAAATAAATAAATAAATAAAGTGTGTTCTCTGGATCAGCAGCATTGGCATCACCCAGGAGCTTGTTAGAAATGCATAATCTCCTACCCCACAACAGATCTATTGAATTAGAATCTGAATTTCAAAAAATTCCCCCAAATCATTTGTATGTTAAATTTGAGAAGCACTAGGTTAGGTCAGCATGAGTTTATGACCCTTTTGTCACTGGCCCAGACATGTATCTGACCCCCAATTCACACAGTACTTTAGTTGGTGAAGTAAATACATTATAGAAAGGTGTCTTTAGCTGTTTGCATTGTACGGGGGCAGGTGTGCAAACAAAAAATGCAAAGGGAAAGACACAAATTTTGTGGGGGCATTGTCTAGGGAGACACAAATTCTTCGGTGAGAGAAACAGTTGGAAAAGATTTCATAGATGTGGCATTTGAGCTAGAACTATAAGAATAGAAAGAAGCATGAAAGCATTTCCTGGGCAAGGGCAGAGAAACATGAAAGATCATGGAGTATTTGGAGAATACCAATCATTATAATAAAAGTGGGTCTTAGCCTGAACAGCAGGCTGAATAGGATGAAGTAGCCAGAAATAAAAGTGAGAGATACAGCTTAGGATCCTATCAATGTATGCTAGGCTAACAAGAAAGTTATAGGAAAAGTTTGTAAACAGACCAGTGGCATCATATTGGAACTCTGAATCAAATGAATAGAAGGAGGAATGTTAACTTTGTGAATAATTAATATTATGCAGTGTATAAAGCAATATACTGAATACTTTGACAACACTGAAAACTCTTTTACATAGAGAAGATACACAGCAAGGTTTAGAGCTTAGTTTAGATTATACGATGTGTTAGTTTACAGCTTCAACTCCCCAGTTGCCAACTCCCTGTTGCCAAGCATGAAATATTAGGGAGGACCTAGGACTGTCCACATCCAGTTTCAATACTATAACATAATTGATCATTTCACTTCACGTTCCCTTCTTCTTGAGAAAGCCACACTCCTATTTAGATGCAGTATTTAAAATACTATCCCATTTTGGCTTGACCTTACTTGTGGAATTCTCAAATTCAGAGTCAGTACTCTGCATTACGCTATGTGTGTAAAGTCTACTAATAATAGAAATATGATATGACAGAGGGATGATGCATTGATCTTATTAGATAATATTCCCAAGAATCAGTTATATAGTCATTTAGGAAGGTTTTCAGGGTTTATGATATTCTGGGAATACATACATTTTTAAAAACTCAAAACTTAGGGCACCTGGGTGGCTCAGTCATTTGAGCGTCCGACTTTGGCTCAGTTCATGATTTCATGGTTCGTGAGTTCGCACCCCATACCGGGCTTGAGGCTGTCAGCCAGTCACAGCAAAGCCTGCTTTGGATCCTCTGTCCTCCTCTGCTTGCCCCTCCTCCACTTGTGCCCTTCCCGCCCCCAAAAATATTCCAAGTGCGCATCTATTGGAGGCCTGACACTGAGTTAGTCCTTTTTACATAAATCGTTTTTATGAACCTTAAGATTCTACTGCACAAAGCAAAACTACAGTGAGGCATCACATTATACCTGTCAGAATGGCAAAAGTAAAAAAGATAAGAAATAACAGTGTTGATGAGGACATAAAGAAAAGGGAATCTTCATGCACTGCTGGTATGAACGTAAATTGGTTCAGACACTGTGAAAAACAGTATGAAGGTCCATCAAAAAGGTAAAAATAGAATATCATATGACTTAATAATTTCACTATTGTATATTTACACCCTCTCCCCAAGAAGAACACTATTTTAAAAAGATATGTGCACTCCTATGTTTATTGCAGCATTATTTACAATAGCCAAGATATGGAAACAATATGTGTCCAAGGATGGATGAATGGAAGATATGGTATGGACACACACACACACACACACACACACAGACACACACACGCAAAGGAATATTATGCAGTCATAAAAAAGGATGAGACTGTGTCACTTGTGACAACATGGATGGACCTAGAGGGTATTACGCTAAAGGAAATATGTCTGACTGAGAAAGACAAATATTGTATGATTTCACTCATACGTTGAATCTAAGACCAAAACAAACAAATGAATACACAAACAAAAAGCAGAATCAGACCTATAGTATTAACACAGAAACTGATGGTTGCCAGAGGGGTGGGAAATAAAGGGATGGGCAAAATGAGTAAACAGGAGTAGAAGATACAGGCTTCCAATTATGGAATGAATAAACCATGAGGATAAAAGGCACAGCACAGGGAAACGTAGTCAATGAGATTGGAATGGCACTGTGTGTTGACAGACAGTAGCTACACGTGTGGGGAACATGGCATAATTATTGAGGAGTTGAGTCACTATGTTGTACCCCTGCAACTAGTGTAACATTGTGTGTCGACTATATTCCAATAAAAGTTTGGAAGGAAAAAAAGACTTTGCTGTAAAGAAGATTTTGTCAAATCCATTTTCATGTTTCAGGAAAACAAGACTCAAAGATATCTCGTTTCTGCTCAAAAAAAATAAAGTTCACGGCTGATATGTCTGAAATGTTATGACAATGATGTATAGCTAACCTCCAGTCCTATTTCTCTCTCCCACTGGAAATAATATCGAACTCCATTGCTTAGACTCTATTGCAGTAAGGGGTGGCATATGAATGGCTTCTCATCGCTGAATGCCAGTGGAAATGACACACAGAACCTCTAAAGGCAGCTTGTAAATTCTGGAATCTCCATTCATATTTCCCTTCCACTAGGTGATTTTTGACTCCCAAGCTGACTTTAGAAGGCATTAGTTGAAGGTGATAACACCTTCCCTAACCTGCAACCTTATAGGACTTGCATGGAAATACACTCTCTCACCCCTTTCTTGGTCAGCAACATCAGATTGGATTTTATAGCAACAAAAGTAAACAAACACACTTTCATAATAGAAAGTCGCTGAGATTCCAAGAGTTCTGTCTTATGTCAACAATCATCACCCTGCCTTGAACTGCTCATAAGAAGGCCTGAACCGTGGAGGTGTGGTTGGGAGACTGAAGTTGTCAGGGAACAATCTGTGAGCAACATGTTGGGTCTAATGCTGGAGCAAAATTTGAAAGAGGCCAATGAACATCAATGATGAAGGCAACGAGATCTTGTAGGATCCTGAAATTGGTTTTCCTTTTGCCCAGGGCTCATCTAATTGATAGGGTTATGAGGATTTACACAAGTTATTGTATCTTTATACCAATAAGATTATGTTCTTAGAGTGAGAAGAAGGTTCTGAATTACTACAAATTAGTGAATCCCTCCTACTGGTAATATAATGAGTTTCTGTGTACTTTGTTATTTTGCAAAACGTGCAAAATCGCTCTATGAAATTTTAGATGCTGTGTATGTGAATTAGTATTCCAAGACGTCTCAAGACAGTTGATTCAGCTCTGAATCCTCTGCCAGATTTAAGATTCTAGTTTCATACACTCATGTGCCTAAAATGTTTAAAGCAAAGCAACAGCAAAATGAAAGAAAGCAACCATCTTTAGTCTACAAAATATAAATGAGGAGATTGAAGTTTCCTTGAAAGAAAGATGTGAGTAACATTCAATAATAAAGCAAGATCCCCTTTGCCTGTTCTCATTCTCAGAATCCTGTTTGTTCCCCCTCACCTTCTTCACTACATATATGCTCTTGTATTAAGTTTAAGGCTTCAAAAAACCCTGCTTATTTTAATAATATTTACCACTAGAGGGCATTTTCCTCCCATCTTAAACTCTTCGTCCCTGTCTTTTTTTTTTTTTTTTTAAACTGGAGGTACTGAGTATACTTTATTAACTTGCAAAGATAAAATATTTCAGATCAATAAATTAACTCAAATTATTAAGAACATATATTCTTTATGGCACATAGTTTAAGCATCCAGATTCTATAGTTAAACTAGCTGGAATTTAAAACATTGATCCAACAAACTGTTTTCCAGTTTAGATTATGTATCAATATATCAATACACTCACATACATACATATATAGGGCTTTGTAAACCATTTAAATGATATAAAATAAACATAGTGGCCACAAACCATGCCTCTTATTGTATTTTAGTTATCTAAATGTGTATTTGAAAAGATTTGTTAAAAGAAAGGTGATTTTTAGTTAGGTTAAAAAATGAAGTCTTTTTCCATCGAAGAGGACAAAGTAAATGGTCACAGCAAAGCTGTCTCATGGCTTGAGTTGCTGTTTACATTCTCCTGGAAGCCCACTCCACGGTGGAGTCACCCTGCAAGATGTTCACGAGGGAACACCATTGTGTTCGTCACCCGTGGAAGGTAAGGTGAGGAAGCAGGATTGGGCAAAGACTCAATTCAAATCCTTCACAGGATGGCAGAAGTCAGTCCTGTCCGATGCTCTGGAGCTAAGAATGGTCCATTAGATTTGTCCAGAGTTAGGCTGAAATGGCCCGTCTTTGTATTCCTTATCCACCAATTGTTGGATGTGGACCATGGAGGGGACTAGAGCAGTTAAAGAGTCAGTATGTGCAGCTGAGGAATTCCTAAAGAGGTTAAAGGTCAAATACAGGCTAAGTCCTTCTGGGAAGGGAGATCTGGGAAGTGCTTGGCTATGTCTATCACAGCTTAGTTCTATGGAAAATTTATACGAACTTCTGATTAAGTGGGGGCTCTGGAATCGGTAAGTGTAGCCGGGAACAAAAATGCATTTTGTAGACCAAGTAGTATTTTTTCAATGTAGTGATTAAAAAAAATAGTAATAACATATCAGTGTTTAGCGCATACTGTTAAAATTACAGGTCAGAAATTGAGAGAAAAATGTGAAGTTCCTTTGCATACGTGAGTGGTGTTTTACTTGGAACAAAGAATTTATTTAAGTAATTCAACATGAGGAACGCCTGGGTGGCTCAGTTGGTTAGGCGTCTGACTTCGGCTCAGGTCGTGATCTCATGGGTTTGTGTGTTCGAGCCTATGAGCCCACGTTGGGGCTTGGGATTCTCTCTCTCCTTCCATCTCTGCCCCTCCCCCGCTTGCACTCTCTTTCTCAAAATAAGTAAACTTAAAAAAAACGAAAAAAATTCAACATTAATAAAGCTATTACACTTGCTCTAATTGAAAATATTGATATTAATGTCCTTGAGTAGAGAAAATTATGTTTGACTTGCCAAGAATTTCCAGATTATTGAATAGATAACTTACCAGAAGGCATTTACAAGAACATATAAATAACAAGTTAGGAAAAGAAAACTTAACTGTAAAATTAGAACTTTTCTGTCAAAAGACATCTCTTTGTCCTTTTTCCCCCTTAAACACACTTTACTTTTTAGAGTGCATTTTTCCTTTATTTTATGAAATTGAGAGTGGAATGAAATACTGAGAAATAAATGATATTTTCAACAATTTCTGTAAGTCAGCTTCAAATAACTGAATTCTCTTTGTTGACTTTGTTCACCAGGAAAGCCTTCTGTACGTTTGTGATCTCAGCTACCAGAAGATGGCACTCTTGTTCCTCAGCAGTGAACCTGGAGGCTTTGAAGCTGTCAGGAGTATCAGTCACCTATCTCTCCATGAAAGAAATATAATAAAGAAGGCGCCTTCACCCTGTTTATCTGAACCGATTGAGATTCTTTATGTGCAGGTGCAACTAATCCTTTCAAGATGTAATGAAGCTCAATAAATCCTCCTTCTGCAATACCTTCACTAGTCTTTGGAACTGATTTTGCTTTTTGTGAGAGGCCAAGTGCAGAATGGCTTCGCACAATGCCGTGTGTTTAAGCAATAAGGAGACTGCCCCATTGTCTTGTGTCAAGCTGCCTGGGATGCAATTTCCTTTTTCCTGTTCTCAAAATTAGCTGATGAGAGCAAGTTCCCCAGGTGAGCATAAGTTCTCCAGGTTTCTTTTTTTTTCCCCCTGAAAAGTAGGTGACCAAAGAATCATGCCTTCACTAGCTGTTATTCTCAACTTTATGTCCTAGCAAATTCACATGGTCACAATATATGATCCTATATCTCCATCACTGCTTCTTATTAGTAGAACAAAGTACTTCCCTCCTATTCATTTTCCTTTTAGTGATTTGTAAATAATGAAGTTATACATTGGAAATGTTCAGAATTATCATAAACATTAAGATCACTAGCATGCAAATGTATATATATGTGTATGTATATGTATACTTACATTTTATATATATGCCTCTGTGTGTGTGTGTGTGTGTGTGTGTGTAATTAATTTCTTTGTTTACTTATGTAATACACAACACCTTGCCTTTTGGACTTGATAGCCAGTAACCATCGTTTCAAGCTAGCATTTTTTTTTGTCATTTTGTAAGAAATTTCAAATAAGGTGTGGTTAATAAGAAATACTACTGCTATTTAGCTATGTGCTTCTGTGAGAAGTTGTGTAGATAACAAACAGGACTTTTCTGAGTTATTCATAGCTTGGGAGAATTACAGTAATATCGACGGATAAGCTATGGGTCTCACCCCTTCACTCTCGGTTTTGAAAACCAGTAGCTGGCAATGAGAGTGAATAAAAAGCCAATGCAGAGGAGGCCTGCTACTCAGGACAATTATTTCGTGCTGATATTGCCTTCTTTCTGTATTCTTCAGCTTTTCCACTGCCGTTTCATTGGTACTAAAACACGCTACTGTGACCCAGCTGAGTGAGACGTCGGAATGACATGGTGTTCCTACCCCAAGTTTTCCCCTCTGTGACCATATGCCAGTTGTTGAAGGACTAAGCAAACAAAATACATTTCTCCAAAAAAACAAACAGGTCTTTTAAAATCCTCAGTCAGATTGAGTCCATTTCCAGCTTCTTTTAAGATCTTTCAACATTTTCAAGTTGCGTATAAAATTAAAATCCACATAAATCCTTATGTCACATGCATTTTGATTTTCTCTTTAATAGGTCTCCTACCCTTCTACCCACAGCCCATTGAACTCCAGGGGCACCAGCCTAACTTTGTTTCCTGGAATACAGCATGCTTGTTACAGCCTTAGTATCTTTACTGCAGCCATTTCTTCTATCTGAGCATTCTTAGTGCTCATTTTTTGTTTTGTTTTGTGGCTAGCTCTTTATTTTCATTCAGATCCCAGAATCAATGTCATTCATTGACTTTCTATCATTTCATTCTCTTTTTAATTCTTCATCACTGCTGTATTAGTTTCCTAGGACCACCATTTTAAACAAATTATCGCAAACTAGATATTCTGTTCTGGAGACCAGAAGTCCGAAGCCAAGCTGCTACAGGGGCTATGTTTTCTACAGATGTTCCGGTGGGAGCCTCCTGCCTTTCGTCTTCTAGCGTCTAGTGCCTTCTCACATTCTTTGTCTTGTGGAAGCACCACTCAATCTTGGCCTCTTTCCATCTTCATAGAGAGACTTTGTGTCTCTGTGTATCTCCTCCTCTTCTTATAGGGATGATAGTCATTTGATTCAGGGCCACTGCAATCCAGTATGACCTCTGCAAAAGTCCAATCTAAACAAGTTCTCATTTCTGAGGTTCTGGTTAGACATGGATTTGGAGGGACATTGTTAAACCCACTGTACTCACTATTTGATATTTTTCTTGATTATGTATTGATTTCTTTATTGTTCTCTTCATCCCATCCACCAGTAGAATGCCAGCTCCCTGACACAAGAAACATTGTCTATCTATCTATATATACAATGGGAATTTACTAAATTTTTAACAAGTAAATGAAGAAGCGATGATTGCAATCTTTGTAGCTGAGGCTCTCAAACACACGCCATTTGAGGCATATCACTAATTCCTCTTGTTCTGATTCCAGGCAAAATGAAAATCTCCCTCTGCATGCTTTCTCTGTCATTCACAGTTTCTGATTGTAAATTAATAAGTTGTCCATCTGCTTTCCATATTGTATTTTGCAGTCTGGAGTCAGTATCCCCAAGTATATCGGTTCTTGAAATGTGGCAGATCACGTTTCTGAGTATGTAAGGACCAGACATTGGAACTTGCTGAATACAAGAAGGGAATTCTATTTTATGTGGCCTTTGTTTGGTTAATTTTTAGGATATCCCTGGAGATCCTCTAACACAACACAGCCTGTCTTTATTCAAACCTCTCTCTCTCCCAATAAAAGTCAGTGGTAATAGAGGAAAACTGGCAGAAGATAAAGATAATATCGGAAATTCTATAAAAACCTTTGAATATCAAAATAGGCACCAAAGATGCAATCCTTCCTTTGGCTGTATGAGAGTATATAGGTGTTTTAAATTCCTATCACAGAAGATTTCATGTTTAGCTGCACATTAATAACACGTGGGAGCTTTTAAAAATTCTGGTCCCCAGGTAGGACCCTGGACCAAATACATGATAATATCTGACACTCAAATACTGAGGTCTCAACATTCTTTGAAGAGATTCCAGTGCAACAGTGGTTGAGAATCACTGCTCTCTTTGATCTGGTTTCTTTGATTGCTGTTTCTCTTTCATGGGGGTGATTCTCCAAAGATGCCCTGTGGTCTATCAAAGAGTTCTTATCTGTAGTTCAGCTTCTCTTTCAGGTGTTTAGCTCTTTTAGATTCTGAAGTCTATCTGAGGGCAGAATGCTCAAACTACAACTGGCCTTTCTACTACTCACAGTTTTCAATGATTCTGGCAGAGAGGCAAGACTAACCTCAGAAAGAAATGTTTCTGCTCTTCTGTTCTGGACTTTCTGCCTCCCCACCCCCACCTCCCGCTGCTTTTCTCCAGCATTGCCAGCCACATAGAACATCATCTTTTTTTCCAACCCCGGAAGACAAACACCAATACTATAACTTGTCTTGGTGAACAGAGATGTGTCATGTGGGATGGGGCAGAGGGGTGGCAAATGGGCTTATTAGGCTAGCAGATAGACTATTCCTTTTGTGGGACCTCAATTAATCCTACTAATGTTACTTTAGCTCCCTCTCACTCCAGGAACCCCTCATGGGATTTCTCAGGCTTCAGTCCTAACATGTTTTAAAAACCCTACTCCGCCAAAGTTTGATAAGCTGACATTCTTCTACTTGATCAAAGTTTGTCTCTTTGCAGTCTATCAGAAATAGCTGATCTTGGGGTACCTGGGTGGCTCAGTCAGCTATGTGTCCAACTCCTAGTTTGGCTCAGGTCATGATCTCACGTTTCGTGAGTTCAAGCCCTGTATCCAACTCTGTGCTGACGTTGTGCTGTCTGCTTGGGATTCTCTCTCTCTCTCTCTCTCTCTCTCTGCCCCTCCGCTACTCTATTTCTCTCAAAATAAAAAAAAATAACTTGGGGCACCTGGGTGGCTCAGTCAGTTGAGCATCTCATTCTAGATTTCAGCTCCAGTCATGATCTCACAGTTTGTGAGTTTGAGCACCACATTGGGCTCTACACTGACAGCATGGAGCCTGCTTAGGATTCTCTATATTTCTCTCTCTCCCTCTCTCTCTGTCCCTCTCCCATGCTCTCTCACTCCATCAAAAATAAACGAACATTTAAAAAAAATAACTGACCTTCTGGAACTTTGCTTCCCATTTCTGCACATGCTCTTCATTTATTCAATTAAAAAAAAATATGTGTGTGTGTGTGTGTGTGTGTGTGTGTGTGTGTGTGTGTTTGCAGTTCTAGGGTATAATGTTAGGGAAGAAAAATATAACTGTGTTCAATATGCCTTTCTGTCCAATGCTATAGTATAATATCAAGTTATTTACACTTGCTACTATGCCATATATATACAAACACATACATACACACACATTTTTCATTCATACTCAAAGATGGCGCTATTGATTCTAATATACTTGTTAAGAAAATTTAACATGTGTCTGGTAGTACTTTAACTTTAAATAAATCAATTAAACATGTGTTGAGTACTTACTACTATGTGTCTAGAACCAAACTAGGAGCTACAGATATAAAGATAAATAGGACACGCTTGTTTTCCTCTCAAAAAGCTCACCATCTGGTTAAGATGCCAGTCTGATAAAAATATAGAGTATATCTCTGTATAGATATATAATATAACGAGTACTAGAATAGGAGCATATTTGGGAAGTTTGTCTGAGGATAAGCAAAGATAAAATAAATAAAATGACCTATGCCTTTGAAGGATCAAGATTTTATATCTGTCATTGTTTTTTTGGTTTGCACTCATTGTCAGTTTTCCTTGGTGTTCTTCACTGGAGATCAGGGCCTGTCTTACTGGGAGGACAGTGGTGCTTTGGTTAAGGTTTCACAGTTTGAGTCACGTGGCTTCCTATGGTCATGGCTTTCTGAGCACACAACCCTTTCTGTTGGTTTTTAATTTTTTATACAACCTGACATTGACTCTGCCTCTTTGTCTTTTGAGCTGTATGAAATCGTTCCTTCAAATATGTCACTGTATCTTAACCAAGTGTCAGACTGAACTACTTGTTGCCATTGTTTTGCTGGAGACAAATCTAGGTGGCAGGTGCATTTCCTCAACACCTTTATTGTATTATTTTCTGCCTGGGGTCACAATATTTGATTTTAGAAATCATCTTGTTACTGCTTTTCTTCATATACACCTGGCCCAAAATGGCTTGAATAGAGTCCCAATTATATAGAACTAGAATGGGTTTTCCTCAGCCAGATCTTAGAGGCTCATACTTGCGTTTTCTCATGTGTGGCATAGACATTTCATGCTTCTGTTTTTTAAGAAGAGAAATACATGTTAAAAGATGATTAAAATTTAATTATATGGAAGTATTAAGTTGCAGTTTCCTTTTTTACCTATTAGAGAATTTGGGATTTTTTTTTTTAATTTTTTTTCAACATTTATTTATTTTTGGGACAGAGAGAGACAGAGCATGAACGGGGAGGGGCAGAGAGAGAGGGAGACACAGAATCGGAAACAGGCTCCAGGCTCTGAGCCATCAGCCCAGAGCCCGACGCGGGGCTCGAATTCACGGGCCGCGAGATCATGACCTGGCTGAAGTCGGACGTTTAACCGACTGCGCCACCCAGGCGCCCCAGAGAATTTGGGATATTAACTAGCTGGTAGCTTTCAGAAAAGTGGAAATCATTCTGTATAAAATTGTTTTAGGTTGATATGTTTTCCTGACATTTCACATATCTTTATAAAAGTTTTATTTGATATTCTACAATACTTCTGAGATTATTTTCTGCATATTTTTGCATAAATATCTAATATAACTCTCTTTTCCTATTATCTCACTGCATTTAATTTGTTATAAATGTGATCAAGGTAATAAAACTATTTAATTAATATAAGGTAGTAATAAAAATTGAGAGGTGGTTGAAATAGTGTGAATTGAAATATTTATCCAGATAGTTTATTCCAGATTGAGCCTTTGCCCCAGTATACCAGAGAGTATATTTTTCATTATATAGCTAACTGAAATGTATACCTGGTTAATTATCAGAGTTGGTTTAGTTAGCAATGAATAAGAAGCACAGAATCTTTAAAGGAAACAAGTGTTAAATGTTTTGGAGAAAAAAAATTCACCATATTTAAAACAGAATTTTGTTATATCCTAATGGGAAAGTCTTTTTTTTTTAAGTTTGATTTTACTTTTAAAATATTAGGTGCTCTAATAATATATAATTAAGATTAATAGTCTTCTCATTTCAAAAGTAGAGGAATTAAAGTTCTTTTATAAATGTACCTCTCATTTGAAACCACAGTCATTTGGAGAATTTATATAATATCAGCTTTCTCAATTAACGAAGAATTTGGGAAATCAATTCAAATAAGAAAATATAAATATCCAACTCTACTGGGTTTTCAGAGTTAAGAGATAGTGGCAGAAAAGAGTTGCTGTTAAGAAAACATTCCTGAGTAAGTAGATTGTCCACATTTTCCCATGTTAAGCTATCCCATTTATTCATTGGATTTTATATGACTTCCTTTCCCCTATCCAACCAGGTTTTATTCTCTAATAGCTCATAAGGAAAGTTAGAAAAAAAAGCATACTTTTTCATACTATGTATTCTAACAAGTAAGACCTTAAAGGCTAAAGAAATAAACGTTGGGTGCTGGTTTAATTAATCAGTATTTGCAAGTATACTTATTCACCTGTTTATTTTGGTTCTCCAATAGTTTATTTGGTTCTCCTCTACAGTGAAGGATTTTAATTTTGTGATTTATGACACCTACTATCTTTTAATAAAACAGGCGAATTTAGTAAATGAACTAAATCCATGTATGGAATCTACACATGTCAAACACTTTGACTCCATGTAATTACAACTTCAAATAGCATTAGTTAAGTTCTACCAACTGACACTGATTGAAACTATCACAGATTTACAATGCGTCATTTTCCCCCCTGGAGGTTCTTAATTCAGAGAAGGACACATGTTGAGATTCAAACTGAATGGGGCCAGTTCTCCATTAAATGGTTTCCACTTGATTCTGTGGTCATGGAACAAAATTTGTGAGTGAAAGCTCTCACATGGTTGGACAACAGGAATCAATTTAAACAGAAGGATGTGAAGGGTCGGTTAGCTGAGAATTTATATTATGATAGCATATGGTAGAGTTTGTCCCATATTAAAGGATTTCTGTGTGATATTTCAGTTTTAAGTAAACACACATTAGAGGTGCTCAAAAGTTGCTGAATTAATGACTTAAGGTGTATATTGTAATCAAAGCTTAATTGTTAATGATAATAGAAGGGAAGGGATATAGTACAAGAGTGGAGCTATCAAGTAACGTAACTACCAGTTTTCATATGTGTAATGCATTTTATTCCCCCACTTGGTACATCTGCCATTCCCAGTACTTTCACCACCTTAGTTTGTATATTAAAGCCACATGGAAGAGACTAATTTTCATCCACAGCTGGTGAAGTGCCTGGTTAGCCATTATGGCCTTCATACCAGTACTGACCCATGTTCTATTTTATGAAGTTATCACTGTCTCTTGTCAGGCTGATCCAAAGCATTAGCTGAAATCGCTCTTGCTCCTCTGTATATCTTTGTTTTAAGTTATAAATTGTCTTGTACCATCCTTGAAGATGAAGAATGAGTAACAAGTTTTTATTTCATTCTTCACGTGCACTTAGGGCCACCCAATCCCACTTAGCTGTATCTAACCACTCACTTCTTGCCTTCAATTTCCATAACATTTACAATGTGTAACACGTAATTTTGTGCTGACATAAATGAGCATTTTTCATCATTTACTATAGGCAAGGCACTGTGACTTACATATGAAGTACATAACATTTGTAAATCTTTATAAAAACCCACTAGACACCTCCTGTTATTTTCAGTTATCAAAGATGACAAGTAGTTTGCTAGTAAATAGCAAAGCCAGGCTTTATCTTTCATTCAGCAAATAGTTAATAAACACTATGTACAAAACACTGCTTGGTACTAAAGAAAATTGTGGGCTACTAGATACTAGTTATGTACTTATTTAATGTTTTATTGTCTGTTTCACACATTGAAATGGAAAAGCGCTTACTGTAGGAATTGTGTCTTCTTTTTTTTATCCACTAAATATTCAGCAGCTAGAACCATGCTTGGTTTGATGAGTAGTGCCCATCAAACATTTACTGAATGAACGAATGAGTGAATGAAACATGGTCTCTTGGAGTGATGATATATGGATCAGAGGTACAGAAAGAGATATCATCTGCAGAAAGAATTCCTTGTCCAGCAATACAAGCCCAATCTAAAAAGGGGAACTAATAATTACTTCACAATCTCCTTTTATGCTCATTATATAATTTCACCACAGTTTTTTTTTTAAATATTAGATTAAATTAAAATTCCTTCAAAATTTTCCAAAATGCTAGAGGCGGAGAACAAAAATCAAACAACGAAAGGGTTTCACAACTCCCTAACAGTTGGGAATTACTGTAGGATGATCTGTAAAAAGATTTTACTTCATGTAAAGAAATCACACAGGAGTGGGTCTCCAGGGAAGAAGGCAGGTGCAGGTTGGCTAAAATTATGGAGTTTTTGTTACTCATGTGGATTCATGTAATGTTACATTCTTCAAGATAATGACACATTGAGATGTCTTTGATTTGAAAAATAAAATGTCAAAAACAAAAGTTGCCAAGAAATTCAGACTGAGACATTTTATGATGTGAAAATAGCCTTTGCAAAATCCCTGGATACTCATATCCTGAGAGGTCTTTACTTGCAAAGTTGACAGACTGTTGATGCTTTCCACCAGTACAAACCCATTCTCAAGATTGAACTCTTCCTGAAATACAGTTTTAAAAGCTGAACACATGTAGCTAAATATAAATTGTGCATAGCATCAGTTATGTGAAGGATGTGAGTAATCTAAACTGCTAGGATCTTTCCACATAAAAACAAAACAAGTATTAAGGAGGGATTAATAGGTATGAAATCATAAAAGTTACTAGTAGGCACACTGAAAAACAGAAAGTTACCAAGCTGAAATGTTTATGCCTGATATTTCAAAAATATTTACACAAAGCATTCTATATGAGTGAATTTGTATAAATATTTCAGTTACCATGGAGAAATATTTATGTTAACTTACACATTATAGAGACAGTGATAATTGATATGAAAAGCACCCTATAATCAATGCCTTCCACTACTTGTCCATTTTTTTGTGTAATGGGGCTAAGAATACTGAATCTCCCTGAGAGAAGGGAGTTTTTCCAGAATTACTTCTGAGATTCTTTCTAGACAATGTGATCTATCAATTGCTATAGTACGTACACCTCATGTTCTCTGAAAATGTTCATCACTTTCTATCACATGTTTCAGTTTCAACTCCTATCTCTACTTAAAGGTTTTAATCTCCTAGAAGTCAGATTTAACCTCTTGTGTGCAGAACAAAGTAAGGACTTAATAAATAATTTCTGAATGAATTAATGAGATGTATCGATCTCTACTGGTCTTCCTGAACCTAGGGTCAATTCCACAACACGTGTTTCATTGTTAATTTTTACATATTCTAAGATAGATGATTGTCTGTCATAATGCATTTGTTTCTGATTGATAAAGCCTAAGTTAACAAAGAGTATGATGATGGTATGAATGCGTTATAGTATATAGGATGATTTTTTTTAAGTGGGTTCAGATTGTAACCATAGTACAAGAGCCTAAGTATCCACAATTGTAGGCAGAGATGAAAAGGTTTCTCAGGGAGAGAGTGAAGGTAAAATGAGGTTCATAGGCAGGCATAAGAGGCAGTAATCTGGATGATACAATTTGAGGCAGACACTTTCAGCCTCCCAGATACTTCTCATTTAATATTTGATGATACTATCACTTAGATTTTTAAAATTCTCTCAGTTATAGCAATTATTTTCTTTATGTTCATATGTACAAACTGGGAGGTCATTAGAGACACATTTTTTAATCTTTTTGGAACAGTCCTATAATATTTGTAGTAGATCCTAAGGGACTTACTTGGTTTACTTTCTTTCCTTTGGCATGCATGGGACGAGTTTGAAGAAAGACTCGGAGGCCTATTTTCATCTCCTCCTTTAAAAAATGCACTCTAAGAAGTAAATGAGAATAATGCATTGAATACTCTCACATTAGACAGAAGAAAGACTCCGGCACAAACCTTCCCCTTGTCTGAAGTCTGTCAGGGTTTATATTAACTCTTAAAAGGGATTAAGGGAATCTAAAAAAGCAGTGTAGACATATTGCTTCTGTTGTTCAATTATAATGGGACATGCCAGGAACTAGACTGTGTCAGGAATAGAAAGGTAGGGGCACTGGAGGAATTGGGAGGGCACCAACAGTGGTACCAGGGACACTGTGATTTCCTAGAGCACATATCTAGTGTTGGGGATGTAAGTGTCGGCAGAGATGGACTCAAAAGAGTACACACAACAGTGTCACAGTCAGCTTGAGATGGGTACAGGTCTGTAGTCATAGAGGCTTGGAGTTGGGTTGGATGTAGAAGAGCAGCAGGACCTGAAAATTGGTTGCAGCAGGGTCTCTGGACAGAACTTGGAGGGCCAGGCTTTCCAGGAAGAATCGACAACCGTGAGGTGCCATATTGCATTTTATTTTTCCAAATGAGTTGCCTGTGACTTTTGTGACAAAGGTAGAGTTATTGGGTTTCTTCCCACTGGACTGTATATTCCTAGTGAAAGAAGGGCTATATTCCATTCTATTGGCAAACGATGTATGAAATGCAAAGATGAGGAAGGTGGGTAGGTGCTTGAGACGTAAAGACTGTAGATTCTCCACAAGTAATTTTAGCTTTGAATTTAAGGTTTCTAAATGGTAGCTGCTTTCAAATTTGAATAAATGGAGAGAGGGCTCTCATGTTTGAATTAGTTAAAAGGCACACACACACATACACACACACACACAAGCACATGCACACGGCTCTTTAAGAACACAGATAAAACAAACCAAGATTTGAAAACCTGTATTTCCAGCTAAATAAGAAGCTTCCTGAACCAATCCCCTCATTTTTGAGATTAAGCCCAACAAAAATTCTCTTCCTTCTAGCATCAGTGTAACTCTCCTTTTGAAAATTCAGACTTCCTAAGGGAAGGAAGGAAAAGTTGGTTACCCTTCCACTTTCTTTCCTACTTCTCTCCCTACTTCCACTTTCTGGTATGTCCTCTGACCTCTCAAGCACACACAGCTGTTTTGCTTTGCCCTGGAGAGACATCCTTCCTCTCTGAAAGTGGTCAGAGTTCTCCTGCCCCTGTCCTCTGCCCTTGTCCTACATGGTCCTCTCTTCAGCTGCAGAATGGAAAGTGTCATTCTTCCACCATGATGAACAATTTTCTTTTTTTTTTTCAAGATGAACAATTTTCTAACACTTCTGACGACTTAAAGCCTTGGCCATTTTACATAACGAATATAAGTTATAAGCCACTGGCCACTACTCTGGGGGTCAGCACAGGAACTGATCAGGAAAGGAATATGGATTCTCCAGTGTACCCGGTCACCAAAATAGCTCTCAAAGGCTAACTGGTCCTTAAAGAAACTGTCACAAATATACGTCAAGACAACACATTGGTACTGGAGACCCAAGAATGGAGTGGATTACCTACTATCAATAGAGTTTGGGATTTTTAATATCTCTAGCATTGGGTTTGGGTTAATGACATAGCTGTTAATGCTATATGAGATTTTATCCTAGGGTTGCCCTTTTACGTTAAAAATATAAAAATATAACTTGATATTAAGTCATATGAAGAAACTGATACTCAATGGTACAAAAGTAATTATTTCGTGACTCAAGGACAGTAAACTAGCACCTCTTTGGTAGTGACTCTACTCTGTCCTTACAACTTCTCAATTAGTGTAGTCTGTCTGCTAAGGAAACATTCTCGTACCTCAAACTGCCCCAGACTCTCATTCCCAGTGCTCCCAATTTATCCTTTTTCCCCAAGAAAAATTTAGGAGTCTGTGTTACACATTAGCAAATCAGCAGTATTTTAAAATGATTTACAGAGAGCTTAAGAGAAAACTCACTTTTCAAATTCCATGGCTGGAAACTCCCTTGAGCTTTAATTTAAAGTCCTCACTTCCTGAAATCTCATTGACAGAAAACATCCAGTACTTCAGTTATAAATGTTTTTTTTGGAAGTGACTTTTAATAGGCCCACATTTTGCTGCTAATCAATCAACTATTTGCATAGAGACAATAGCATAGACACTTTTTCTTTTCTCAAGGACACATATTCTGGTTGATAACAACGTACAGATCTGTGACAATGGTGAGTCTAACAAGAAGTTCATGTGCTGCTTCACACAGATAGTATCTGTTGCTTTGACATGCAACAGTGAGCGCAACATAAATAACTCCTCTACAGTCATACTTGAATTTGCCAGGAAAGATTCTTGGGGTGAATTTAACATTATAAAAACATTTGTATTGTACAACTAATGGTAGACACTGGTAATTTTTGCTGGCAGTGAACTGGTAAAGCTGCTGAAACCTTTGTAAATATCATCTGGTACTTAAACAATGCACACATGGATTTTATTTATGATGCTTTTCAATAACCTTGAACTTAGGGATCAGTTGGTTGTAGTGTAAAAAGCAGTAGTAGACCACCCAGGATGAAGTAAAAAATAAATCTTAGAAATATATGGCACGTACACATGAATGCATTGTTAATGGTGGTCGTGCTTTTAAGCGTTGGCTCTACACATTATTAGGATTTAATGGCACCGAAATATTGCAAGGAAATAGCATTTGATGACTGTTTTTGCTAAATTGCAGGTTTAATTTAAAAAAGTCTTTCTGTTGGTAATCTGAGTTGTTCTACTTATACGACATATTTAAATGACCACATTCTCTTCATAGAATTGAAATACTATAAAATTACTGGAAAACAAATGGCTGAGAAACTCAAGCAGTCAATCTCATACTCCTGCCACACTTCAGGAAGCCTACTATTGGAATATTCCAGGAAAATTAGTATTTTCGTTGTCCTAGGAAACTTAGAGGAAACGGGATGATGATGATAATACCTAAAAAGTATACTCTGTCATTGCACTGCACTCCCTCTATTAAGAATGTTTTTTTAAAAACTAGATAAAACTACTTATACAGTTGATATTTTCCATATTCTTTTTTATCCAAGAACAAACACAGGAAGCACCACTTTTTAAAATCTGAATAATAGAAGGTATCTTCTAAGTGAAATTCTCCCTCCTTCAATCCAGCCAGTATCACTTTGGGTAAGTTACTTAAAACTCTACTCTCTTCTTTTTTTTTTTTTAATTTTTTTTCCAACGTTTTTTATTTATTTTTGGGACAGAGAGAGACAGAGCATGAACGGGGGGGAGGGGCAGAGAGAGAGGGAGACACAGAATCGGAAACAGGCTCCAGGCTCTGAGCCATCAGCCCAGAGCCTGACGCAGGGCTCGAACTCCCGGACCGCGAGATGGTGACCTGGCTGAAGTCGGACGCTTAACCGACTGCGCCACCCAGGCGCCCCTAAAACTCTACTTTCAATCAAATATGTAATAGTTGGTCTTCATCAATGGGCTAAGTAATTTTTATCTGATATTCCAGGGCCCACGTGTCTTAGTGTCTCATCTCCACCCCTTGTGCCAACAGACCCTGGAAATAAGTAAGCCTTCTTAGGATTTGGACAGGAGAAAGCCTATGGGGGTGAGTGAAGTCTTGAGAAATTAGCTATGAAATACAGTAAGGCTGATCTAAAGTTGTGCCCTTAATGAAAATGAGATGCAATTCTATAGGAATGAGTCACTTAGAGCACTGCTGTGCAGACATTAATGTAGGCCCGAATCATCTGGAGACTGTTCCAATTCCATAAGTCTGTGATAGGTCCTAGGGATCTGTAGTTCTGTTAAGCTCCCAGGTGCTGCTGCTGTCAGCAGTCTATACTTCAACCACATGTTTTGAGTAGCATGGACTTAGTGCACGGTTGACCAAAATAGAGAAGACAAACAGAGATCAATAGCACACAAAGTTGGGATCTCCAGAAGCATAAAAAGAGGAAGAAGACAGGAACACAAGCATTTGCACTGTTAAGAAAAGATGATCACTGTGTTCTTTTACGCCTTGCCTTCCTTTGAAGATCAAAGCACTTTCTTCCCTTGCCCATCCCAGCCACTATTGTCTCTTTCTTCATATTCTCATAGCATTTGAGGTTCTTCTGCTCCTGTGTTCTCAAAATGTCTAATTTTTAAGCACTCTCTTCCAATCCCTTAATATTATGTTCAATATGTTATGTCATCAGGTGGCCAATAAATGAAAGTTGTGTACAAGTTGAGTTGTGTTGTATTCGGTGAAAGATATTTAAACATAGCAGGACTGATCAGGAGCACTGAGAAATCTAGAGCCTAGAAGACACCCAGAGAGCTGACTTAGACTTAAGCCATAAAAGAAAGTCCAGTTCAATTTTCTCTGAAAGTTCTTCTCAGGGCTCCCATGAATACGTATACTGCCCATTGGCTTTGACCTTCCTGCTCTTTTCAGTTTATGGACAGTATAAAATACTTTTGCATAGTTCTTATTCTTTTTCTTCCTTCCAGCTTGTCTGATATTTACAGTAGTCTTTCCTGGGGACCCAGCCCAAATGGTCTCTTAAAATTCCTATGAACAGAATAATTCAACTTCAAAGCTGCATTGTTATTTCATCTCTTTATGCTGCTTTTTATCAATTTCCAAGATAGTTAAAGCTGAAAGACAATACTTCAAACAAAAAGCAATTATTTAAGAAGAATTACCAAATAATTGAAGCCAATCAGTGTTCACACTTTTGGAACTTTTATTCTTTCCTACTAGACCTTGAAGCCCGTCAGATTCTGCTGAGACCTTCATATTAGTGAACATCTGGATCATGTCATAGTTTGGTCTAATTTTTGCCTAACAGTTTCTTGGTGGATTTGCCTCCCACAACACATATGGTTTATTTCTTATGTTTATCCTTAGCTTGGCAGGGTTTTGAGGTGGCATGTCTCTTTTCATCTCTACTTTTTAAAGGGAGTGATTTTGCATAAATTATTATCTTTCTAGGTGTGAATTATGGTAGTGCTCTTTTTCATGTGTTCTTTACAGACTATGAATACATTCCTGTTCTTACAGTTTCTTCCTCTAAGTTATATCTTATTTCAAGAAATGCACTGTCTTTCTACACTATTTTTAATTTTGATCCTATTTTGGAAAGTTCTTCATCAACACTTGCAATTGCTTAGACTATGTCTTGAGATTTTGCATATATAGAAGCACACTTAATGTAATATACTTTGTTTATTTGAGACTATATAAAAAGAAATATTTTGTTTTCTAGAAGACTGTTTATGAAATAACATAGAAATGTCTCATTTTCTTTTTTTACATTTTTTAATGTTTATTTATTTTAAGAGAGAGAGACAGAGTGCAAGTGGGGCAGGGGCAGAGAGAGAGAGGGAGACATAGAATCTGAAGCAGGCTCTAGGCTCTGAGCTGCCAGCACAGAGCCTGACACAGGGCTTGAACTCACAAGCTGTGAGATCATGACCTAAGCTGAAATCGGATGCTTAACTGACTGAGCCACCCAGGTGCCCAGAAATGTCTTATTTTCAAGCTTGGAAAAGCTAACTTTGAAAACTGTATCACACACACACACATACACACACACACACACACACGATTGTACAGAACAGTTGGCTAATTCACCTTTAGGATATATCCTGTGGGGTGTTGATGGCAAATAGTAGTTCTAAAAAAGTAGAAAGTAAAAGTTGACCTAGTTGGAAATTAAGATAAATGTGTTGACATCTTAATTTAATGACGTTTTATGAGAGGATAAAATTCAAGCACATAAGTTCTTTATCTTTAATTGGGAGTCCCTTAGCATTTCTTTTGAGACTTTTTAGGGGAAAAGCCAAGTAGAAAAGTCCTCAAGTTAATGATGTGACTGAGGGAAATTACTGTTATGGTTACAATTGTTACTGTAGAATGTAAAAAGGGAGGAATTATAGATATAAGAAACCAAGACAACAAGTGGAGGGATAAATGTCTTGAGAGGGTGGCAGTACATATACTCAAGAGCATTTTTTAAACATGAAAGAACATCTTTTTTCTCATTATCAAGACAGAACTGAATAAAAGTGAATATATATATCAGTAGTGTTGTATATCAATGTTAATTATTACCCCACCTCTATGAAAAAGTTTTCTATCATCTCTCCTACACAGATGAAAGAACCAAGGTAGTATCTATTCTACAGATGGGACTGAAGCCCGGTGGTTAGGGGCATAAGCTCACCAAGTAAAGGAATAGAAATGACAGGTTTGCTTGTCTCTAAGGCCATTGATTATTTATTTTGCCTTGTGAAAGAGGTGTTCTCTGCCTCTGAATCAACCCATATTCCATTTGCTCCTTCATCTTCTGAGACTTAAATCATATTTATAATAACGACTTATCCTTATTCCTTGAAACTGTGTTCTATTTTCTTTTATCTGTCCAGAGCTGATGTCACTTACCCTTGAACTTTTATTTCTATGTGCCATTAAAATCTCCCTGGTCTCGGGTTGATGACTGAAGATGAATTGGAGAAATAGGTCAATTAACTGTGGAATCAAGGTGCTAGCTGGGTCACAGGAGAGGCCATTTAATTTTGCAAGATGGACCGTTAACTGGAAGGAGAGATGTGCCAGATACTGTAGAAGGTGGAAGAGAATTGTGGAAATTATTTGTAACAGTAATTAATTTTAAATTATATCATCTTGATATATGCACCAAGTAAAAACATAATTTAGAAGATTATATATATTTAAGTTGAATACATATATACATGGGATGATTATAATTACTACTGTTGAAAACTGAGAATCTATATAGGATTTCTTCTGGCACTTATTGACATAGGTATTGATAAATGTTATATACCAAGAAGTAGCAAGTCAATGAAAAAGTATTTATAAAGTTGATCTAGGTATATATTTTTATTAAAATGCCCCAAATTTTTAAAGTTTGTTTGTGGGATATTATCCTTGACATGTTAAATTATTGTGTAAGGGTACTGTTTCTCACAAAAGTATTTAAAATCGTTATTTAAAAATTGAAGTATTTGCTAACAAATATTTTTCATTTATAAAAGCAGACTTTATAAATGCCTATGCGATTCCAAAATTATTTTTTTCTTCTTTTGGTCACATAGTTAAATATGTGAAGAAAGCTCATCTTGTATCAATTAGAATATTCTCCTTTTTTTGCCTCATTTCAAATATTTAAGAAAGATGCATGAAGAAATCAGTATTTTTTCTTTGAAGTCTTTTTGTTAGAGAAAGTGAATTACAGACATCTATTCCATTGTTTTATAACTGAACATTTGACCAACTTTTCATTGGTACTTTCATTTTCCCTGTTTATATCTTACATTACCAAGTACCCAAGTCAATACATTTTTTTCTTGGATGTACCTTGTTTTTGGATGATCTAAACTAATGCTTATTGTAGGGGCAATTCATTAAAAGTTTAAGAGATTATTTTCACTATGTGATTCAATAAATCATAAAAAGGTGATAAAAAGGTTCTGTTCCAATTGGATCAAATAACAAGATTGTAATCAGGGGTTTACAGTTGGCTGAGAGTTAGATCTAAGACAAGCCACTCGTGATTCTTCTCTCCTACAAAGTTGGGATAATAAAGTTGCCCTACTTCATATAAGGAGAATTGAATGAGAACACAACAATACCTTGAACGTTATACAGTGATATAAAAAATGTAATATTACTATCACTAAGCAGTAAGTAGCTTTAGTAAGGCTTTATAATGCTCTATACTTCTGCTTACATTCATTTCATTAAATATTACAATATTAAATTATAAAACAATTCAATATTTTATAGTTTGTACTTAGATTTAATATGTACTGCTACAAATCAGTTAACTTCATGAAAATGTATAAACATTTCCTTTACACAAGTTCAAGAATGTTACTTCTTAGTAATGAATACAGAGCTACCTGATGTGACATAATTTTAACAAATTTTGTCTGGTGACAAAGGGGAGCTTAGGAAGAAACCAGTATGGAAACAATTACAAATTATATTCCATTCTCCAATGAGGGGAGTAGGGTATGTTACATTTTGAATAATTAGAGATTTTGTAATCTAGGGAATTTGTTGTTGTTTGTTTTGTAAATTCTAGAGAGGCTAACAATAACATAAAAGAGAAACCTTAATCAATCATGGCACGTATCTCAAGTAAGTGACTAGACTATTATCTTGGTCAAAATATAATAATCTTGGATATTTACTCAAACTCTTCTGAATAAATATTATTTTATAACTTTAAGAATTCAATATACTCTTTGACAGTACACTTTTTCATATGGATGCCAGTTTTTATTTCTGATACTGTATTAATATTCACTAAGTAATAATTTAACCTATTTCCTCGGCCAAATAAAATACAACTAATTTCAATAACCAGCCATTAGGGTCAAAAGTAACGTAAAAAGAAAATGAGCAATATTTCTGAAATTGGTAGATGACAATATGCACATTTGAAACGTAAGATTTTTTTTTTTACCACTTTTAGCCAGTGTATAAATTCAAGTAAAATTTATGGAATGGTACAGAGAGACCCATATTAATTTGTTGAAATTTATCAGCAATTTAAAAACACTGAAAGAAAAAAAAATATTTCAGGACTAATGAAAGTGTCATTCTTTTACTGAAATTCAAGGATGGAAACCTCCTAAAAATTGAGGTGTAATAAAAAATACCCTAAAATGGAAATGATGCTTGATTTTAGACACACAACTTAGTCTAAAACAGTGCAAGCCTTTCTGGAATTAGTCATCAACAAAATGATTGAAACATTAAGAACCGAGATACACAAATGACAGGGACTTTTTTTTTTTTTTAATGTATTTACTTGAGGCCTAATGCTTTAGTGAGATTTACAGAGAAGATGAAGTTGAGACTTCAAATTACCCAAATTGGAAGGACTTAAAAACATTTATGAAAACTTGTGCTTAGGTACTGTATAAAATACAGTGTGTCTGTAAGTATAATGTTTAGATTAAGAGAAATAAAATACCTTCTTGTGTTATGTGAGAAAAGACTTGACAGTTTAATATAATGGTGGTGTTCCGTTGACAATTTCAAGAGGCAGCTAAGCCTCCTCATTTTCTTGACTTTTTCTTTTTTGTTTTCTGTTTTATTATTATTATTGTTGTTGTTGTTATTATTATTATTTTTACACAGGAGTCTCTGCCTGTCAACTACGTGCACTAACCTCACCTGTATCATTGTTTATCCCTGAAGCCCTCCATCTAGGGTATCCATTGAATAAACGAAGGCTTCATATTTTAATGCCATCTTTGATGATGTCTTGTTTGTGGGCCACCTTGTTAATTAGCAATGTTGGAACCTGCGTCCGAGTGGACTAACGCTAGATAAGTTGGGCGATGCTGAAAGCAGGTGACGTATAAGGGAAGATTTCATTTGAACTGTGTTAGACCAGCATGAGGAAGCTGTCTTCTCCCAGCCACTCACGTGTGGCATTCCGAATTCTGCAAAAGCAAGATTGGTTGAACTAGAAAGGAGATTATGGCATAAAGATTAGTTCAAAAATACTGTGGGAATACTGCCCATTGCTATGACTCCAGCTAAGTAAAGACAAAAGAGGTCAACATGAAGAGGGAAGATAGGGAGGGTGAACAAAATGGGGAGGGGGTAGAGAGAAGCGGAGTGAATGACACCATGTGCCAGTGATGAGAATGTAGGGTGCAAACAGAGGGCAATAAACCAAAATCAGGGAAAAAATAAACAAACCCAACAATTTCTTGGTAGTGGGATATTTTATTTTTGCTTATGAACTCTATAATTTATTTGGAATACCTGTTCCCATAATAAAAGCATTTATTTTCACACCTCTCTTTCATTCTTTTTTCTGCTCTTCTTTTACTTTATCTGGGCACATTTCTCATGTATGTCAATTCCCAGACTGCATGTCACTTATCTATCTTCTGAAGCTCTCCGTGCTCTCTTGAAATTCATCCCTTCCCCTGTGATCTCACAGCACTTTTATCCTCTGTTTGCATTTGGCACTCATCACATTGTGACCTGGTTCTTTCCAACAGTGATTTATTGAGCTTCTTCCCCATGCCAGCCATCATGATAGGAACTGGGGGTAGAGATAAATTAGATACAGACCCTGTGCTCAAGTAGCTTACAGTCTAGAAAGGGATGGGGGTGTAAACAAAGAAACTACACCTTTGTGATAACTGTGGCAACAAAAAGTATAGACAAGGCACAGATTTAGTGCAGAGAAGGTGGTTCATTTCATCTAGAGATGGAAGGATCAAGAAAGACTTGCCAAATAGCATCAATGAGTATGTGTGGTAAGGTGTAAAATATCCTCATCGCCTACCAGTGCCTAGTACATAGTAGGCAGAAAAGATCTACCAACATAAGTTAATTGCACAGGTAGGAGTCTGGGTCTAAAGTTCAAAGGGTCTAGAAGCCTAATTTCTTTATATTCGAAATCATCTTTTTGTTTGGTTGGGTTCCATTTGGTGCCTCTCCTTTTGCTTGTGTGTGCTTGCATGTTTGAAATTAAAACCAAGCTGTTTTCTTTGGGCTGGCTGACTGTGAAAATGGCCATACCATTCCTGTGGCTTCAAAGATTCATCATAGGTCCTCTTAGTATATTAACTTTATTTTTTTATGTTTGTTTCTTTTTGAGAAAGAGAGAGAGAGAGAGACATAGTGCAAGTGGGGCGGGGGCAGGGGCAGAGAGAGAGGGAGAAGCAGACTACGAGGCAGGCTCCAGGCTCTGAGCTGTCCTTACAGAGCCCGATGCAGGGCTCAAACTCATGAACCGCAGAATCATGATCTGATCTGAAGTCAGACCTTTAAACCGACTGAGCCACGCAGACGCCCCAGTATATTAACTTTAAAAAAGTATGTGTCTTTAATTAACTAGTGCAAGAAAATTGTTAGAAAGCAGATAAACTAATAGGCTTTTGCAGACTTTGTGAAAAACAATGTTTTCCTTTTTATGGAAACACGTATTTTGCAAACATTAACAATGAATTTGGATAATTATTACAGCTTTAAAATAAAAAGCATGGATGCCTTTGGCATTAGGCCAGTTTATATCTAACACATGATAACACAATAAGATGATGTTGAATCTTGTTTGTTAAGTTTGTCTTTGAAGACACCACAATGGATAATTTCCATTAAAGTTTGAATGCAAATTGTGTTTTAAAAATGAACTCATAAAACAAAGCTTTTAAAATGTTATACTAATCACTTCATATTGATGAAATGCTTGCTTATGACCTTAAGGATAGGCAATTTCAGTAACAACTGTTGGCCATCCTTGTCGATCCTGAATGAAACCAAACTGAGCATGATAATGACACATTATAGAATTTCATCCCTATATTTCCTCTTTTAGGCATGACATAAAAAATAACAATATTTAACTTAAAGGGCATAAAAATGAACATCATCACCATAAATATAGAACTCAGTTTACAGATGACTAGAACGGAGAAATCTGCTAGCTGATTATGTAGCAACCTGACTCTGGTTCTCAGCATTTTCTAAACTTATGTTCCTTGACACCATATGCTACAGGGAACAGTAAAGACATCTGAATTCAAATATTTTGAAGAAATGTGTATTTAGCAACTGAATACATGCTAAAAGGAATAATTTACAGCAGCAGTTTCATTACATTTTTCTCTCCAGTTTTCTAGTTCCCATCTGAAATGCAGTGATAAATACAGATATGGAACATATTTACTACCTGGCAAAAAACATGCTTATTGAATGGGCACACACCCTTTGTCCTTAAATAGCACATAAACCACCTTGTCACCTGTGTGGGGAAATCTTGCATTTTAGGGTGATATTGAACACACTGAAATGGAGTCCCTATAAAAAGTTGAAGTTTACTGTCCTTCCTCTTCTTTTCAAAATTATTTACATCTCTTCTGCCTAATGTGTAGGTAGCAAAAATATTAAACACATACCATTGAAAATCACTAAATAATACATAAAGTAGCATTAAGTGTGCATTTACATGCATTTACATTATACATTTGATTTCAACTGGGCCATCATTTCTCTGCTGCGATGTACCTTTTTCCAATCTTAAGAGTGCTGTCATAACTTGCTTATGTTCACATGAGTGTCTTAACAAAGTTTCAACTCTGATGATACATGCATATGCCAAAGTCTATTAAAATTAAATTAAGTGGGACGTTGATTATTTTTCGTGCAAACTGTCCCCTCTTAATACACACTGGCAGATTATGACTGTAATAAGAGCTATCCACCTGCAAGTTACATCAATAATTTTCTTCGAAAACTTAGACCTGATAGTTTATAAAGACATGCAAGTAGATTTCCTTGTTTTGTTTCTTTTCTTTGAAGTCTAGACTTACTTTCTCTGGGTATTTCATAATGCTTAACAAAATGCGTTCGGATATTGGAAGGCATCCCCTCCATCCCTTCAAGTCCATTATTTTTGAGGACTACTATGAAATAAGATACTTCTGTTATTGCAAATCTGTTTCAGTTGAAAATTTAGAAGGAAATGCAACACCAAATTTTAGCACAGTTAAGATACTCCATGAAAATAGAAAAAAAATACCTATTTTTGGAGCCCTCTTTGTTCTTTGATTTGTATTTCAAACGTTGCTTTTTCTCTACAGAAATATGTCCTTCAAATAATTTAAAATTCAAATACCATTTAAGGATGTACTTCTGTAAGTAACACCGGATTAATCAATGGAGCCTAAAATTGAATGTAGAATATTTTTAGACTTTCATTTGAAATAGGCATTAACAAATTGTTTATTCAGACAACTAAATTGAAACATGAGCTCCCATCTGTGAAATATTTCAGCTGAGAATTTTTTAAAAAAAATTCACTGTAGTCTGAGGTGAGAAATTAATGCTGAGTTAATTAGAATCCCAAGACAGCTAGAGTTAGAATTTCAATGCCGCTTTCATTAATTAGCAAGAAGATGTTTCCTTTGCAGTTTTGTGCATGATGAAGAATCTAGGGAGGGATTCCTGGAAAGGTGAGTGCAGTGCAAAAGAAACTATCATAATGCGGAAGGCCTTATAAACCTTGAAGTCAGTGATTCTCAAGGAATCATGTTCGGACAAGGGACAAGGCAAGTCCTTTATTGAACATCTTTTACCTTATTTTATAAGTTGTTGGAGGAAACAAAAAGCTTTACATGACTTAAGTGTGAGTTGTGTCCCAGAAAACAGTTTGTATAAAAGTCACTCCCATCAACATGAAATGAATCAAGATGATCTGTTTTAAAACAGATCACTGCTTTAAACAAGGTGAGGTAAGAGACAGCTGATACAGATGTAAACAGAGTTGGAAAATTTGCTTTTAAGATGTTGTTCTGAATATTACTGATCTCTTTCAAGAAAATTAAGTGACACAAATGTAATTCCTAAAGGAATAGTGAGAGTTTTTTATGTTTCAAATATCATGCAGGTTTTCAAGCACAAAATTAAGAGATTTTCTGTTAATGCTATATTAAAACAATGCTTATTATTTTCATGAAATACGCAGTTCCTTTTCTCCTTATTGAACCATTAGGTGCAACACAATGCATTGAACAAATCAAAATTGTTTCTCCTTTTTCTTCTGGTTAAATGTTCTGTTTTTTCTAAGAACATTATGCAAGTTAAAATTAATTTTGATCATGCTTAAAGAAGGGGGGTGTTATCTGTTTGAATTCCTCAGAGAAATAAAGCATAATTTATGTCCAGGTTTTAGGAATCAACTGTTAATGATGTTTATGTGTTTCTTGAACAATATTGGCTATCCCTCTTGCAGAACTAAAAACACAATGTCAGGGGGAAAAAAGCAGCACACAATTGGAATTTGTAAAACAAAAACTATAGAGCACAATAACTATAAGACAAAAACCTACTCTAGCTTAGAAAAGAGCTAATTTTTACTGCATATTTGTCATGGTACATTTAAATTATAGTTTTAATAAAATACATCTTTAGATCAAAGCTGAAAGAAGACATCAGTAGTAGATCAGTGTATTCCATTTTTCCTCTGGATGATGGATGGTTTATGTTTTTTTATATTTCCACAGACCATTTCATTCAGTCTCATTTTACTCCTCCAGTACATATAAACACAAGTGCTGGTAGACAAAAAATATCCTTGAATCCAACTATATTTTGGAATATTCATCAGCTTCATAAATCCATGCAGTTTATTTTAGACTTTTAGTTCAATAAAATGGCTTTGCTGATGCAGTTTTTCTTCTTTAGATGGCAATATGGCAAATGACATTTTTATTTCTCAGGCAAAGAAGAAAGGGAAACCTGTACAATGAAATCTCATAGGAAATATTAAGTCTGCTAAAGTGAACCTCTGCGTTCACCTGACCTCTATTAGGTGTTGGTATTAGGAGGAAAGCCTGTTAGGAAAGTTACTCATGGACTTAATTTATAATTGGTAGAACTCAGTTGCATTTCCCACCATTGTAAACATCCACATAATGCCATGAAAAAAGTTCATGTATATTGCATTTTTTCCAGTTATTGTCTAGGCAAGTTTCTACTTGTTTGAGGTTTCTAGAGGTAATGCAGCTCAGACACTCCTGGGTGCCCTCTCAAATTCGTGGGTCCGCCTGTTTCTACCTTTCTTGTTTTCCTGCAAGTGCTTCCATTTGTTATTGTTCCCCTGGGCATGTCCTGGCCTTTGCCGACGTTGTTTTCGGTCCCTTTTCCACACTTGTTCACAGAACTCATCCATTGTGTTCAGATTGGGGTGGTTGATGAGCTGCATGAAGTCTCTGTACCAGACCTTCTGGCTAGGTGTCATGCTGTTGGACATTTCTTTGGTCTTAGAGCCATCTGCATCATCATCTTTATGAAGAAGCTCTTCCAAATGCTCTGTGTCGATGACTTCCAGGGTCACTTTCAGAAGAGTTTGCATGAAACCATGTTCCACAGCATGGCAGAGGTAATTGCCTGAATCCTTCCGCTGTAGGCTACGCAGTAGAAGGCCTTGTTCTGTCCTGATGATGTGATCATCCACTCTGATCTGGCAGAAGAAAACGGTAGTAAAAATATACATATTTAAAAGAAACAGAAGTTCTAACATGCTGTCTCAGTAAAAACTTAGATTATGTGTTGAGGCACATTTTAAAGTTGATAAAATTTCTAGCTGAAGAGAGATGATACCATTTCCCCATCAGAAAAAGAGTTAGAAATTTCTGTAAATTGTTTTTAAGATACAATGGAAAATATTGGTTATCTACTATCTTAATAGAAGTTTTCATTATAATAATTTAAGATATTCAAGATAATGAAAGGACACAGATATACTTTATTTTATAAACTTGAAAGAAGGTATATAAATATAGGAGAAAGTTAACATTAAATCTTGGAAATACAGAACCATGATATTAGAAAACAGGACAGCATTAGAATGAACTCAGAAGATTTGAAAAAATTTAAGAATCAGCAGTTGAGCAAGAAGAAAAATGCATAGGAGTACATGCTTAATAATTATTTATTCAGTTTTCTAAGTCTTAGGTGTGTCATAAATATAAAGATATGCTCTTGAATGTACCTAACCTTACTTTTATTTTGACTACGGTTTACAACAGACATCTCGGAAAGGCCTAAGCTGATAGTGTATAAAATTGTATAAAATCAACTTCGACGTTTGTAGGGTATGATTACATATTCAACGATGCTTCAAATGTCAAAAAAGGGAGGGTTTTATATTCAGATTATGTTTGTAAAATTATCTGCACAGAATACATTCACAAATACCTACACAGTCCGATTAGTTACCCTTATTTAATATTTTTTAAAAGCTTAAAAGGCTCAGAGTATGGAGATTTTCTCTGTACGATTCTTTAATTTCACACAGGAATAAATCAATCCGTTGATGAGGAAGATCTCTCTGATGCTTCATGTATAGTTCATACTTCATGTATAGTTCATACTCTTTATCCTAAAACTCCTAGCCCCGTTCCAAAACCTCTCCTCCTCATTTGAGAAGAAAGTCAGTAGAGAAAATAAAACATGTTTGGATAACAGAATTAATTGAACAAAAGTTAAAATTAGTAGAGGATTTCTTTCTTTCTTTCTTTCTTTCTTTCTTTCTTTCTTTCTTTCTTTCTTTCTTTTTTTTTTTTTGGTACAAAAATATAGATAACATACTTTCTTTGTAGATAACTACAAGGAAAAAGAAGACTCTCAAATATATCTCCAAATGGATTCTGGGACAAATTCTTATCAGCTCACCTTTGTTTCTCCGGTTCCTAGCACAAAGCCTGTCATATGATCAGCCTTCAGTGAATGCTTGTTTAATGAATGGACTATTGATGGGTTAAGAAAAGGATAAAGATTCACAGTATTTTTTTCACCCTCAAGTCAACCATGTTGGGGTCACTTAACAGTATATGTTAGATAGAAATAATCCAGTCAATTTCATTCCTATACCTCTTCTTTTCGCTCTTCATTTCTCCTCTGGAATTGCCAATAGACCAGAGCTCGCTGTGATTTTGGACTGCATTCCAGGAACGTGCTACTATTTTCTACTCCATAGATGATTCTTTCTTCAAGGCTGTGGCCATGGTGATTATCTGGCCAGTGATGAGGAAATGAAATGAGGAAATGTTAGAGAAGTAAACTCAACCTTCCAAAGTATTTATTTGGAAATTCAGAAGATAAATTTGTTGCCAAGTTGGAAGTCTTTTCCAAATTGATTTAGGAGGCAGAAATGTCATGGACGTAAGGTTTCAGAACCCAAGTGGCTGCTTAAACAGACTCATTATTTTGGTATAGCTTATACAAAGCACATGCAGAGATTTGCCTACCAGAAAGTAGCATTACGTTAACAAAACCAGTCATGTGTGCAGTATAACTATACATCTTTATATGCCATGGTAATACTTTCCAAGAAATTATTTTAACTATAAAACTCTATGCTCTGACTAATGGGGCCAGTTCATAGTGTACTATTTTCTAGCAGAAGTTATTTGACTGAGATTTTGGAAACAAGAATCTGTTGCTGAGAAATTATTTTGCCTCTTTGTGTTTGTTTTTCATCTGTAAAATTAACTTCACCAGCCATTGATATTTACCTAGTATTTTACAGAAGGTAGAGTTCAGGAAGTTTATACTCCCTACCACTAACCCTTAAGTAATCAACATGGTTTTTCTGAAGATCAATGGGTGTGAAATGTTTGGGATGGCTCAGAAGAAAGATGCACAATTATAAAGCAATGTGGTTTCAATTGTCCTTATTTTAAAATGATACATCTTTTATTATTTTCAAGAATTAGGCTAAAGAATATGGCAAGAGTATATAATAAAATGTAGCAGTAAGAAAACCTGTTTCCTGACTAAGTTTCTATTATTTTACCCTTTATGTAACCTCCTTCAATGTGGTAAATGAAACACAGTTAAGATCAAAAGTGGGACACAGGGAGTCTAGGTAAAACTCATTTAGAGAGAGAAAAAAAAACCCTCCTTATTATCTTATATAATCCTGTTTCCATTATGACATCCTGTACAATCTGGAACTCATTAAATTAATACAGAAAATAATAAATATATTTTCACATGCATGGAGGGTTGACAGCATAGACAGATGAAAAATTTTTGCTCTTTACTTCAAACTCAACTAGGTTTTTAATTAAAAAAAATGTTTCCCCCTTTTTCTGGCATCACTTTGTTCTAATTAACTGAGTACTTTGGTCTGTCACAGACAATATGATTTGCTCTCACTAGGTTTAGAGCTTTCCAAAATCCTGCTTCCACCCGATCCCTGTACACAGCTTGTGTCCTCCACCCCCTATTCTCACCCTGCCACAGTTGACATTCTACCTCCGTTTGCTCTCTCCAGGGAGGTCAATATTAGCGCTTGCTTTTCTATCACTCTGAATTGTGAAATGAGGCTCTTCTAAACTTGGGAAGTATCTGTCCCTTCTTATTTAACAGATCAATACCCTGGAAAAAGGAAATGAAAAGGAACAACAATATTTAACTGATTCTAAGTCACAGTATTTTTTATATTGGAGCTATATCTTTGTATGTCAATATCTATATGGAATCTGGTCGTGTTTTTATTCCCCCCCTCGGAATTATTAGTACATTGTTGAATGAATAGATATGTCACATGTTGCTATGCTAATCTGCAGGGTATGTGCTTCCCTGGACAGAGGTGAATTGAATCTCTCTGCCTAACAGGGGCTGGACAATCTCCTGTGATACCATATTTAGAAAACCTTGTCACAGAGGTCAATACAGTTTATAATGGACACATTTTTTTTTTCCTGATAACTGCCATGCAGTTTAACCTTTGATTTAGAAATCCTTTTATTTGGAATATTACTCAGCCTTTAAAAAAAGAAGGTCTGCAATCAGTAACAACATGGATGAACCTTAGGGAATGCTAAGTGAAATAAGCTAGTCACAGAAGAACAAGTACTATGTGATGATCCCACCTATACCAAAGATCTAAAAGAGTCAAACTCCTAAAAGCAGATGGTAGAGTGGTGGGGGCCAGGGGCCAGGGCCAAAGGGAAATGGGTAGGTGTCAATCAATGGGTATAAAGTTTCAGTTATGCAAGAGGAGTACGATCTTGAGATCTGCTGTACAACAGTGTGCCTATAGTGAAAAATATTGTACTGCGCACTTAAAAACTTCAAAGGGTGGGTCGCATGTTTAGCATTCTTACTCCAATAAAATAAAATTTAAAAAGCCTTAATTAAAAAAAATCCATTTAGGCAGAGACTTTTTATTTAATCTCTACATATTAATGAATCATAAAATATATGCCAGCTTGATAACAGTAAAAAGTCCACTGTATTGGGGTGCACAGGTGGCTCAGTCAATTAAGCATCCTACTCTTGGTTTTGGGACAGGTCATGATCTCACAGTCCGTGGGTTCAAACTCCTTGTCGGGCTGTGAGCTGGCTGCATGGAGTCTACGTGGCATTTTCTCTCCCGCTCTCTCTGTCTCTCTCTCTTTGAACCTCCCCCACTCATGCTGTCTCTGTTTATCTCAAAATAAATAAAGTTGATTTTTTTTAATCCACTAAATTTAGAAACAAACAACATAGTGATCCACTAGTATCTCTTGCCTTACCCAGGCCCACTTTACTTGTAGAACTTTATGAAATAACTGACTTGTCTCTCACCTAATCTAAGTTACCATCAAGAGCTGTAGAAGTCTTATGGTGTACATAAGTTCTTGCTTACAAACATAAAACTCCATTTAAATCTTTAACACATTAGTTGACACACAGTTAAGAGAATGTAACTTGTATAATAAGAAATGAGAGCTTACTATAAATGTAACATCAATTAGGTATATTTTCAAAAATTCACAAAGTTGTCTTCTTCCCAATTAACTTAATCATTCTATCTGTTCCATACAGAGTTAACATTTCTTCTAATCTTGAGAAACCTACTCAGTTTTTAGTTTCTCTTCAAGGTCTTCTCTGGTGACAGCAAATGTTTCCCAATGAATAAAAATGAAATGGAATGGAATGGAATGAAATGAAATGAAATGAAATGAAATGAAATGAAATGTTCTCTTAAGAGTATATGTTTCCTTCTATTGAAAAAAAAATTTCATTTCACCTGCTACTTACATATAGTAGCATCTAATATAAGATGACATTTGATTTAATCAAGAACTTATACCAAGTTGTTCTGAGTTTAACATAGCAGTAGTTCCTGGTCTTCTCTTCAAGAAACACGGCACTTTTCCATCTGAATAACTGACAGACCACAACTGGTAAATCTGATTCACTGACTAGGTATCTTTAGTTTGCCCTGATAACCACTTGTGCCAATACCTGTAGGACTCATTCCTCCTTTAAATTGGCCTTTCTTTCTTTCCTTTGCCCAAATAAAAAAGCAGAAGGAAGTATTCTAGTTAGTAAGCACTGAGGTTACAAGTTCTGCCACATTAACCACCCATCATCGTCAGTATGCAGAGGTACCACCATGTTTCTTTGGGTTGACATTCTCGTAGGTTTTGTTAGGTTCTGCTGCCATTAGGAACAGTTGGAAAAACTCAATTTCCACTGAGTACAGTTGTTTCTATTAATTCCTCTGCAGCAGAATATTTCTATCATCAGCAGCTTTGAACTTAGGGACAGAACTTTTAGCTAAAGTGGCCTCAGGGGGTTCCTGGGTGGCTCAGTCAGCTGACGAGCTCTTGATTTTGGTACAGGTGACGAGCTCATGATCTCACTGTTTGTGGGATCAAGTCCCACATGGGGCTCTGCACTGACAACACGGAGACTGCTTAGGCTTGCTTTCTCGCTTTCTTCCTCCTCACCCACCCCATGAATAAACTTAAAATAAATAAATAAATAAATAAATAAATAAATAAATAAATAAATAAAGTGGTCATAGGCAAGCATTCATATATTTGGGTGCTCAGATAAAACAACCTGTAAACATCTTTTTCTGTTCATTTCCTCACACCTGATACCTTATAAACAGATACCCAAGAAGTATTTCAAAATGATTAGAAGGCACCCAATAACTGTCCATTCCCTTTCCTGATCCTTCTACCCCAACTGCTTGAGTCAATGTTGTACAACATAGAAAACATTAGAATTCCAATAATAATGTGATTCTCTCTTTCCTTTCTCCTTCCCTCTGCCCCTAATCTCTCTATGTTTCTGTCTCTTTCTATTAAAAAATATAAACAGGAACAGTATTTTGATTCTTGTTTTTAGCAGATCTGCAACGATTTTCTTAGGATGTCAAGTATACTATCATTTTGGCTTTATTAAAGTAAAGAGCTCTGCACTGAAATGGTAGCATAGTACAGCTGTACTCTTAAGTATTTTTCATAGCATATACTATTGACCTTAAAATTCCCCAATACAAATCAAAAGCTCAGCTGAGAAAACATTGTGGATTAAAGATTTCCTTAAGGATACGAAATCTTGCATATTCAGGGTTAAGCATCATCTGAAATCTCCCTCTGCATGAAACTAGTTGATCTGAGAGCAGTTTACATGGAACACATATAATAATATAATTGATTTTATTGAATTGTGTTGGGTGAGGTCCTTCTGACCTATGTTGAGGAAGCCCATAAGCAATACTCTATGGATTTGTTCACTGTGCTTAGGTCACAATGTTGTCCAGTATGGTGTCCACTGCCTTGCACTATTTTTTTGAGGTTCATCTTGGGAGAAATTTTTTTTTCTGGTGTTAATTTTCAGGAATTATTGAGATTCTCTTGAAAAAGTGATTTTTTTTAAAGTAGGCTCCACACCTAACATGGTGCTTGAATGCACAACCCTGAAATCAAGAGTCACATGCTCTAGTGACTTAGCCAGCCAGGCACCCCCCAAAACTGATTTTTTTCTTCAGAGAATTAACTTTGTGACTCATCTGTTGATTACATTTCTCCCTCACCACTGAAAAAATGTGTTAGACAAATTTGTTTTATCCTTACAATGTCATGGTAAATATGTTCTTCCTTCATGCCTGGTTTTGTTGTCAGTATACATGGTTTGTCCGTGTGACGTTATTGCCATCTTTATCTATCTTTGTTTTCAATAAAAAAATGACAAATTGTCTGAAATATATTAGGTCATCTAACAATTTTGGACAATGTGAAATTTTTATAACCCTTCTTAGTACCTTTTTTGTTGTTTACATGTATCTACATAAAATTAATCGTGTAACGCCTGGACACAGAAATAGTCTTAAATATGTGAGCTTCATTATTGTTACTGCTATTCTTGTGATAGTTTCAACTGTTAATTCAAAACTTAAATTCCTTTATTGAGAATCCATAGTCAGCAAATTATGAACTGCTTCCCAACATCAATCCTACTTCCTGACCACCATCAAAAAAAGTATTCTCTCTTCTAGACTTCCTAAAATCTTTTTACATATATTTTCAGGGCACAAGTAGTCTTATTTGTTATGATTATTTATTAATCTTTTTTGTTGTGATTATGTATTAATCTAGTTGTCTTCTTTCATACCATATGTTTTATAATCCTGGCACTAGGCAGTCATAAACCCTTAGCTAATGTTTGTGAGAGGAAAATCCAGATAACTATTTAGTCTACATTTAAAAGCTGAAACCTCATGTAACTTTGATATCCTTATATCAAGGGGATATCATAATTACATAAAAGAAATGATTAAGGGACACCTGGGTGACTCAATTGGTTAGGCTTCCAGCTTCAGCTCAGGTCATGATCTAATGGTTTGTGGGTTCCAGCCCTGTGGCGAGCTCTGTGCTAACAGTGCCGAGCCTGCTTGGGATGCTCTCTCACTCTCCCTCTCTGCCCTTCCCCCGCTCTGCCCCCCTACTTTCTCTCTCAAAATAAATAAATACATAAATACATAAAAACTGAAAAAAATAGAAGTGATAAAAGTTTAATCAGTTAAGAAGGGCACAGGGTTTATAACCCTGAGTTTGACAGAATATGCTACTGGGTCATGGCAAATGAAAACATTTTAAATCTTCTCAATTTTGTTACATTTTATAATGTTAACAAGAGTTGATTTGAGATCTGGTAGGAGAAGATGACCATGAATGAAGTATACTCCAAAATAAACAATTCCCAATATGCAATAAGAAGAAGAGAAAGAGATCTGAGAAATCCTATGAATATATGCTTGCACCTCAAGGGGCAGCTATAAGTCTAAAGGATGTCTGTGCTGATAGGAATCCTATGGATCTCCAGAAAGAAAGCAATCTCATTTAATCTATTTTAAAATACAATTTGCCCTTAGAAAGCAACTGTTTTGAACATAAACTTTTGTCATGAAAATTACCAGTAGACAAGAGGGTAGAGCTAGTTGTTGAATTGGCATAATGAATTCTCATGAGTTGAACTGAATAGTTAGAGCAAAATAATTGAGAGCCACAAACATTAAAATTATTTTAAAAGCATCACGAAGTGTTTGAATAACACAATGTTACAATATGTCGCATTTGTTAATGACAAGAAATAATGTTTTTAAGGAAGCAATCTTCAATTAATCATTTCCTCCTTTAGTAGGATAATTTATGGAAATGAAATGAGGCTAATAAACCAGAAAGAATGGGAGGAAAGAAAGAAGTTAAATAAATTGCTTCCTTTTGTAACAACAAAAAGTCATGATATCCATCATTTGGCCAGAAATATCACATTGCTAAAGGCCTTATTTAGTATTTGATTCTCTTCCAATATAGCAGAAACAGAAGGCATCGCATTTCAGCTTTCCATTTATTTCACTCTCCATTTTAACCCCATAAATGTCTCCCAGGATTGAAATGTTAATAATGTAAGAATCTTAGAAAATCTGATGTCATGTAGAAAAGAAAGAGATGAGTGGGGTAGTAAACCATATATTTATCAGCTAATTAATCTCTGTTATCATTTTTGATGTTCTCCCCCTTAAGGTTATTTAAAAGTTGAATTTCATAGATAATGAATATAAAAGTAAAAGTTAATTTAGGGGAGGGGTAATGGTTACAAGTTATTTTAAATATTTAACAAATAGTGTTAGTAGGTGAACTATATAAAAAGAGACCTAACTCTAGTTGTTTTCATCACATTTCATCACATCGTTTTCATCACAATTTTAATATTTTACATCATAATTTTTTTCTCAATAATATTCAGTGGTAAAGGCCAAACGAAGGAAGAAAGGAAATACTGACTACAAGCTCTCAATGTCTTAAGAAACTGCAAATTCACATTTCTTAACTAAAAACATCATTTCTTAGATTTTCCTTAGTGGATTCTAGAGGATTTTCTCCAGAAATATGAAAGGTAATTCATCAATAGAAAAGAATCTAAATTTACTTCAAATGGAGGAATAATCTCTCCTTAAGTAGCAATAGCTAAAAAGGCATTTTATGAGTGAATCACTAAGCCTTGGGAAGACATAAAATACCTAAATAAAACAAAAAAAAATCATTCATCCCTAACATTCATGTATATTTTCACACCTATTAAGACGCCTAACAATGGATTTAATAATTTCAATTTCATATGGGGTACCTGGGAAGCTCAAGTGGTTAAGTGTCCGACTTGGGCTCAGGTCAGGATTTCACAGTTTGTGGGTTTAAGTCCTGCATCAGGGTCTGTGCTCACAGCTAGGGGCCTGGAGCCTGCTTCTGATCCCGTGTCTCCCTCTCTCGCTGCCCCTCCCCCACTTGTGCTCTGTCTCTCTGCCTCTCAAAAATGAATAAATGTTAATTTTTTTTAATTAAAAAAATCTCATGTATTATAGTAAAATGGAAACAAATTCTACAGTATATACTAAGCTACAGAATAGGGGTCCTGTTTATCGATGTAATGCTTACCACAATATTTCTCTAATGATTTGTATGATGCTTATACAAACTAGTTACCAACTAGTTGAATGTGTGTTTGCATGCATGCACCTACAAATACATGCATATGTATGTATGTATGTATTAAAATCATGTGCTTAATGCATTTGTCAAAAGTACAAAAAAGACCCAAATCACGAAACCTTAGAGAAAATTTAAACTTACAGTTTATCAACTTGTTAAAATATTAGATTTTAAACTACTTTGTTTTATTTCTTAAAATAAGATCTGCGTCTGGTGCTAGGAAATAACTACCAACCAGAATATAGGATTTAAAAGTTTACAATTCAGGTAGTTTTGTATCTTTCTTGAAACCACAGATTCCTGTGGATGTGTCTTTAAAATGTTCTTTTGGTATATAGATAGGTAGAGGGATAAACAAATAAATAGCTATGACCAGGGTATTTTCATGTTACTGTTCATAGGTGATTATCACATTATAGGTGGTCACTGGTATTTTAATTTTTATAGGTTTATTAACTTAAAATATGAAAGTGAAACTGATGTTATGAAAGTAACAATGAAGCCATTTGAATAGCTGTATTTAACACTATTCTTGGTATCTTTGTGTGTGGGAAGCTACAATACTTCTCAGTACAAGGCAGACTGAAATTCAATTACATACAAAGCAACACCAATATGAAGATATCTACTACAATATTTATTTAGTTTATGTTGAACATCTGATATGTTTCATTTTCATGATTTTATGGCAAATGTTTTACCAAGAAAGCACATATAATCTATATGCCAGAGAAAAATTACCATAGGACTTTTTACATTTAAATATCAGGAAACATGGACTTCAATATTTACTTTACTTCTTCCCAAGAGATATGATAGGAGATGATGGAAAACACCCATTTACTGAAGCAGAAACCTTCCATAAACAATAATGAATATACCATCTTGTATTTTAATATGTTTCCCTTATTTTTGGACTTTAAAAAATACAGCATGCCTTAAAAACTTCACATTTACAATGGTTAAATTATGGGTGCACAAGTCGGGTGATCTCTCAATGCCATATTTGAAAACTTTAATAAGGAACAATAATAGCGCAAAGTATCTCAAACCTCTTCTTATTCAGGTGCGTGTGTTTGTGCGTGCATTGTACACATGTACTATGAATAACTGGATTTGCACAATCATAGAGAATAACACTGCAATAATGTCATTCTAGAATGCATACTTGGTATATTTTAATATCTCTGATAATAGAATATGTCTTACAGTTGTTCTTGACCGGAGTTGAAGCTGCTTTCTTCTAGAAAGAGTTTATTTTTACTTTTTGCCAGACACATGCAACTCTCCTAACCTGACACCTCTTTAAATTAAAGTCTTGTCTGAGGTTTTTCTTCCACACTGCTGGTGGGACTCAGAAAGTAAACCTTCATGAGTACCGTAGTGGGGTTCAAGAAGTGGTTTTGCCCCTTTTCCACTACCCGTGATTATAGCTGAAACAGGCAAAGGTCCTTGCGTCTTCTGCATGGGAGTTTATTTCTCTTTCACTAATACTGAAACACTGCCAACTGGCTTGATGCTGGCAACACTATCACATTCTCCATTTTGGGCAGTTTTTCTTTCTTAGCAGTCCTCAAAAAATGGTGCCTCAACATTCACTGACATCGTAGACTTGATATAATTTGGTAATTCATTAAAGTTTTTTTTTGTTTGTTTTTTGTTTTGTTTAGGGCTGACGTCATACTCATCTATCAAATTCTGAGGCCTCTCTTGGGCCTAAATGCTCAGATTCAGTTGGACTTACTATGTGTATAAAAGAAGCTACAACACAGACCAGATTAGCTTTGGTACAAAACACTAAATTTACAGCATTGTGGACCATAAAGATGACACTGCCAAAGGTATTTTATGAAATTTTAGAACAATGCTGATGCCAACCAAGACACAAGCTGACTTGAACCAGTTGCAAATATAATGAAGAAGACTGAATTCTGTGGATGTTTTACCACGGGAAGCTAGAAGGGAAATGCACATATGTAGAACAGCCAAGAGAACTATCACAAAGTGAAATTCAACAGTGGCACTGGACTAAAGTTAGGGCGTAAAGTATTTCAAAGATTCAAAAATCTAAGATGATGTTAATTTTTAATTTTTAAAAATGTTACTTATGGTTTGTTCCTTTCTGGCCATGTAGATCACAGTATGGCTTATTCTTGTTTAGTAAAGAAGGTAGAATGGTAAATTGACTCAGCCACTCATGCTCTTGGATGGCAAAGTCAGGCAAGCTCCAATTTTGTGCACAAGTTATCTTAGGGAAGGGGGCATACTGGTAACAACCTGAAGTTTTTTCTTCAGCATTCTGTACGAGGTATGAGTGAGAAGGCAAGAAGATCTGCCAGCACATATACATTTAGGGTTTTATACTAAAAGTTCCCTAGATGAACAGCCACCAGCGATGGAATAGAGTATGCTAGGTTAAGGGGAAATGGAGCTGGATTTTTCTATGTTACACCTAGGCCAGCTCACCACTGGTGCTGACTTTACACAAGAGAGAGCAAAGAGCTAAGTGAGTGTTAAAGGTTTCATTGAGAGTGAAGTTTCTTCCACCTTAATGCTGAGTTATTTTATATAGTTTCTCTATTAAAACCTCAGGATATGTAAAATATAGAGTGTTACAGAATGTTTACCATTACAGCTGGAACTGATTGTTCTGAAGTGTGTAATTTGGCTTCAAGTTGCTTAGCAGCTTTCCGGGAAAACATCTCGTATCTTTATACATTTCCATATGAGCATATATATTTTATTCAATGTGAGATGTGACACTAGCAAGACAATATACATGATTTAATAGGGCTGGGCTATGGGTTTTTCCCCATTTTACTTTCAAATATTGACATCACCTATTCTAAGATAATGCACTGGTTCCGAATGGCCAGACTCAGCTTGGCCATGTAAGAATGCCTGACTTAGTCTTCAAACATTTGAAATTTACTGTAATCTATGGTGTATAATTTTTATGTTTGGTTAATGAGAAATACTAGCAGACAAGAAATAAAGAGGCCTTCAAAAAGGGAATGTTTTGTTTCTGCAGGGCTGCTTGAGCTTCTTGGACTATTTTACCATATATCACAAACATCTACATAGCATTGCTTTTACACACACCCACACACACACCCACAAACACACCCACTCACCAACCCACCCACACCCCCCCCACACACACACCCAGTGACACTGAACCACAGCAATTCCGTTTCTTCCCTATGGTACCTATTTTGAATGAAGTATCAAAAGAAAAAATGATTCACATTAACTTTACTTTCTATAGCTAAGCAATTCTATATTCCCAATTTTTATAAGCTCATCACTCTCTCTATATATACATATATATATATATATATATATATATATATATGTATATATATACACATACATAAGCTCGTGACTCCAACATATATGTTATTTTGAAGAAATATCAATTGGGTCTATGAAGGAATTAGATTATTAAACAAGTGGATTTATCAGTAATTCTCCAGCAAACTTCAAAACATAACATATTATCCTACATGTAGTAGTGTATAATGATTATTTATTAATTGACTGGTTGATAATGGTTTCTTAAGAGAGGTCTATTTTTAAATATGATGGTGTTAACATTAACGTATGTTAATAGCAATGTATTGTTAAATCATATTAATGATAAATAATAGATGCTATTTAGTTAAAATCTCCACTGAAAACCAAAAACAGTAAGGTAAGTAGCTTTGCTATAGCTTCAAATATTTAGTTTATTCATTCAACAAAAGTTTATTAAACATCTACAATATTCATGATATTGCATTTTGTTATAACCCCAGAAATATGAGTGAGCAAAATAACAAAGTCCATATTGATGTGGAGATTAAAGTCTGATTAGAAATAAGCTCTAGTTACATCGTCTTGTTTCCTTTACTTGTAGTTATCATTAGCTTTTCCATATCTAAGCAAAAAGATTCTTTAATGTAATGCATACTTTATAATACCTCATTGCTTAAATGGTGATGATTATAATACAATATTTTTACATGAAATAGATTAATGGAAAACTAGTGAATGTTTTGTTGCCCAACTGAAAAATGCTGTTTGAAAAATTTAAGAAGAGTATGTCAATAATGTACTCTAGCTGTATAAAGACATATAAAAAATCACATTTTGTCCAATGTAGTGGTGTCTTTTTTTTCTTTATAATGAGAAAAATAACAGATAGTAATGCCCTTGGCAAGAAATTGTGCAAGCAAAATGGACCTTAAATATAGGCTCATTTTGTGGCTACCTGTCTCCTGGTATTGGCATCCCCACAAAACCCTGTGAGCATTCCCGAATAAGATACAAGCACATACAGGGTACACAAAAGGGGGATCTGACTTTCAGAAGGTAGCTAGGTCTTAGAATGCCTGCTGGGGTTATTTGTGCAGTGTGTTTTCTTTCTTAACATTCATGAAACATGAATCTTGTATACACAGAATTAGTGGATCAAATCTAAGTTAATTGATAAAAATATGAGACCTTCCTTTAAGATTAATGTAAAAAGGCACCAAAAATGTGAATAGGGTAATTATATTCAATTCCATGCAAAATATTTACTTTTTACATTTCGGCTATTTTTAACTATTTTTGCTAGTAGTGATGTTATTGATAAATTTTCCCAGCAGAGGGAAGCACAGCCTCATTATTGTTTTTGTAAAGGGTTGAAGTGGGGGGAGTGAGATATACTACAATTTTGTTGCATTTTAAAGGAAGTTTGGTTCATATCCCAGCATTAAATAAGCTACTTAACATTAAATAGGACTTGACATCTTTTAGGAAGCATAAAATGAAACAATCCAAAATCCCCAGTTCAAAGAAATATCCTACTGGTAAATGAGTGGGAAGGTAGCTGAATTACCTTCTACTCAGCTAGGGTACCCAGTAACAATATAGTGGGTCTATGTCATCACCATATTAATGAATGATTTCCATGGCTTATTTTAAGACTGTACTTTCTTCTTCAATATACTTAAATGAATATTTCTGTTGCCTATTGCTCTCGTGTTGCTATTATTATCAAAGCATGTACTTAACTTGGCTTCTTTTTGTTAATATGAGAAAATTGATATTTAAGTCTTGTAAGGGTCTCAAACTTGAATCTGTCATAACTGCAATAATAAAATATAATTCACTACTTAGCATTCTTTAGAATTTTCTTTCTTCTAGATTTCCTTTCTCTTCAGTTGCATTTCCTTAAGTATGCTGGCACAGGTGTGTGCCCTGCATGCCCACGTGTGGGTATGCACTATTGCTTACAATTTTAGCCTAAAGTTAGCAGGTTGAAAAATGAAAGTGTTGTAACTTACCATGGTGTTGTAAGTCTGAACAATGAGTCAATGGGTCTCCATTTCTTATATCTTGTCGTCTTGTGCGTCTAAAACAATTACATTTAAAAGGTATTATGGCATCCTCATTCCTTCTTGGGAATTTGTCACAGGGATTAAGAAGAATAAAAAATCAAAGAACTTCCGGAGCTTAATGGAAGAGACAAATCTACATCTGACTAAAGAATTTTTTAAAAGCAGCTCATTACACCTGTGGGAGCATGTCTCCAGGTGATCAAAATGTGAAACAGTACACAAATGTACTAACAAAGGAGTGAAGTCTTTCAAAGTAATAACAGAAGATTCATGGTTTTGTGCTACTGTGTGTCAGTCAATAAGATACTAACATCTGGAAACTCTAAAATTCTTAGCACCTTAAATTCTGAGGAAAAAGCACAAAATATAGAATAGTAACCCATTTCTTCAATAACCTGGATTAAACTTCTTGTTTCTAATCACTAGAGAGTAAGCCTAAAAATTCAAATTTCCATGATTATGTTCTTTCTCTTAATACTTACACATAATTCCTTAAATAGACTTTTGTTAAATTTGAAAGCATCAACTCTACGAATTCTACTTTTAAGTTAGTTTTTAACTTTCCTTTTTGGTCGCTGTATCGATCATTTTTTTATAAAACATTTCTTTTATGATCATAGGGCTATGATTTCAAGCCAATTTACCCGTGAAATGAATAAAAGGAGGAGTGCAATAACAAATATTGTGGAGGAAGGTGAGAGAGAAGATGGCCTCCCTCTAAAATAAAAGCCAAATTTGTTATATAAGTAAATTTCTCCTAAATACTGCTGCTCAGATCACATTAGTTGCTACACATTCTGGGGGTCCTCTTTATCGTTTGCTAGTGGTTGATGACTGTGAAAAAGGAGGTTGTCTCCAGCCATCATGGTGCAAGCAGTATGTGTAGTTTGGGAAAGAGGCTAAACATGGAGATGGGCTACGCATAGCAGAATGAGAAAGACTGGGGACACTTGCTCAACTGTTTTCTGTGTCGATTTTAATGATTATTGTCCTGTTGCAAAGTTAGTTACCATCACTGAAGAGAGTTCTCACAAAGGCCAATGAGAACTGCAAACATGGAAATTGTTACTGTATTCATAAATTTAGAAGACTAAAGTATTTATAGATTTCTATTTGTAGAATTGGTGAGACTATCAAACAGATGTTGCACATTTCAAAATTGAGCCAACAAGGGAACTTGTGAAACACGAACCACAAAGCATTTGGAAAGGCATTTTTTACTGCCATTTAAGCTTTTGAAAAATGCCATCACAAAGAATATATAAATTGTAAGGCCTCTAAACATCCTTTTCAAAGACACATGAAATTGGATTAAGTAAAATCTTCAAGGCACAACAAAAAACGTGTTAATGATAATTCCTTCAATCTGGATTTGTAGGTATGCAGTAAACATATTTCAAATATATAATAATATACAGATTTGTAACTTATTATAGATGTAGTTTTCTTATTTTTCTTCTTTCTTATTAAAAAAGCTTAAAATTTGAATGAATTATTACTAAATTAGGTAATGTTATATACACTTCCACATGGAAAGGAAATGACACTAATTTTTAACTGAAATCTGAATTTTTATGTTTTTCAACACTAAAAGCACTAGATCTTACTGATTTTAAGAACCATAAAAGTTCAACCTTAAGCAATTTAATTTTAGTGCTATAAAAACTGCAAATTGCTACTTATTAAACTATCGATGGTTTCTTCATTCTATAACACATTACCTCCACACTACACGTTTGTTTTAGATTTAAACTTCTAACAAAATCAGTTGGTATATGAAAGAATACAAACACGTTCTCTTAATTCTGAATGCTGAAGGCTTGAGAAAATTCTATTTATTAAATGGAATAAGCTAATACGATATTTACATATAATATTAACAACTTTTAATCTATATGGACTGATTATAGGATAGACTTAAGTTATAGATGATTTAATACTAAAGCCAATGTTATCTGAAGTATGTAATCAAAACATTTAAGTAGGGGCACCTGGGTGGCTCAGTCAGTTAAATGTCCAACTCTTGATTTTAGCTCACGTCATGATGTCACGGTTTGCGAGTTCAAGCCCTGGGATGGTCTCCACTCTGACAGCGTGGAGCCTGTCTGGGATTCTGTCTCTGCCTCTCCCCTGTTTTCACTCTCTCTCTCTCTCAAAATAAATCAATAAATTAAAAAAAAAGATTTAAGTAGGCAGTAGGCATTAGGGCTATTCCTTTCCCCTAAAATTTTTTCAAAACACTATAAATGATGCATATGTTGAAGAACACAGCTGACTAGCAGTGAAAAAAATCCACATCACAGCTTCTTGTAAAACATTAACTATAGCAAAAAAATAAAATAAAATAAAATAAAACAAATTGTATTGCTCCTAAAATGCAGTGGCTTGATAACTCTGATTTCTATTTTATGTTTCAATAGGTTGATGTACATACTGCTAAGCTTTGGGCTTATATTAGCAAGATATGGTATACGACTCTCACCTTTCATTGCTTGTTTCTTAAATACTGGTAAATAATTAACAGAGAAAGGGATCCCTATGTGAGTAGTAGAGAATATGTTGAGATAAATATTTTGTCAAATTAAGGAAGTGTTCTTATTTTTTCAAACAGAAGTAAACTAACTTTGCGTACAACGTTTAGGATGTGTCTAAGAGTTCCCTGAAGGTTAATAGTACTCCTGTAATAGTACTCCTACATCACATACCCTTAATGTCCCAGACAACAACTTACAGCTATTTTTTTTCTAGGCATATTGTTTTAGGTAACTTCTAGGCATATCTTAGCAACTTCGAATTAAGCAAAAATAATGCTTTTAAGTATTAAGAGCGTGTTTAAAATATTTGTGTAATACATACACAAATATTAATAAATAGCCATTTTATTATATGGTTTTATATTTCAACAAATACAAATACAAGATGATACTAGGATAATACAGTGGCCTTTAAATTTGGGGGGAGTCAAATAAATATACATTTGGGGCTAAAGAAAGATATAATTTGATGCTAATTAATCATTATACAAAAATGTGTTATCTTTAAAACTAGGAAAATTTTTTGACTTTAAAGTTGAGTCCCTGTGTACTAGGAGGCTAAAAGTAAATAATTTTTGTTGCAAATTTTCCATTCATCCAAACAGAAACTGCCTTATTAAAATCTAAAACCAGGATAGAATGTTGCTAGATAGAAAAAGAAGAGCATTTTTGGAGCAGAGCATTTTGGCCAAAAGGCACAAGGTCCAGTGTAGATTCTGATTGACTTCCTCTGTGGTTTTGGCCCTCCCTTTTCCGCCTGTATAAAATGAAGTTGCAAAACTTTCTAATTTCCAAGTGTCAACATTCAAGGACAGTATTGTAATGTTTTAGATTTCCCTCAGTAATTTATTAAAACCATACGTTCCCTTATATTTAGAACCCAGATATAATTATACACATTCTTCTGACTGTTTTAACTATGTAAGGGGAAGAAACCCCAAAACTCCTCTAATTCATCAGAATTATGTGACACTCTTCATTCATCAGAAAAATGTGATGTACTTATACGCAGAAAGCTGTTAAAAATGGAATCAGGTAAGAAAAGTGTATTTATCTCTAATACTTCTCCTACCTCTTTGCAGTGGGAAAATAGCGAGAGCATGAAGAGCCATCCCAGGCACAGTAAGGGTCTCGGGCAAGGCAGCACTCCGCGCACGCTTTCCCATAAATATCGCATCGGTGTAGAGGGAGCTGGGCAACCCCCGTGGTGGAACCAATATAGAGTTGTTGCTGTGGAGAGAGTTTACTGTGATGACAAAACGATCCTGTTTTTTAAAATCTTTTTTCTTAAAAAAAAAAAAAAAAGTTTACCCATATACATCAAGAAGACATTTTTACTAGTGGGTTTAAAAAAAAAATCCCATTATTGGCAATTTTGTCATTATTGGCCTGGCAGATAATATGACCATTTTAAAAAGATCAAGATCAAAATCTCCATACTTGACTCAAACAGGTGTATTTTAAAGTATAAAACCAAGGGAAGACAGTAATGGTTATATATCAATTATATTTCAATAAAAATAAAAATTTAAATAAGACACTGAATACTATAAGTTTCAAACGTCCAGGGTTTTGTCCTTAGAAAGTTTGTTTTTACTTTTACTGTTTCTAATTTTGATTAATCAGTATATCTACAATGCCATGTATTCTGGTTGGTGTTGATCCAGGGATCATTTGACTCTTCTGACTCTTGGGTGCTGCTATTACATTGCTTGTGATGTAGTCTGCCCTTCTATAAGAAGGGGCATGGCAAGGTTTTTGTGCTTGCATTTGTGAGAATTTTCATTGGTCAGCTGTCTTGCCCTTGCACAATCTCCAGGACGATTACTTTAAACAAAACCACTAAATTGCTTCTCATTGGAAAGATCATCAAATGGGCAATATCAAGTGCACTCTGGCTGGTGCAGTGAACTTCAACAGAAAGCTCAGGGGCTGCGGCAAAAGTGCCATACTGGGCATCAAGGTGGCTGGATTCTAGATCTTGCTTATAATAATTCTCTGGGTAATCCTGAGCCATTCCTCTCATTTTTCTAAGACTTAACTTCCTTATTCACAAAATTGGCATATTTAACTAGATCTTTAAAGTATACGTCCAGATCAGACATTCTACAATGTCATTGTGCTCAGTGAATTTACAATTACCAAATGAAGTAAAATACACAGAAAAACTTTCTGGTAGCAACTAATTCAGGATTTCAGCACAATTTTTAAAGTGCCTTTAACAAAGTTTACCCAATGTAGCATTTAAAAAATGTTGCAAATGTATGTACATACAAAATAAAATACAAATAAGATTGTTTTGTGATTTCTCCACATTTTACTGTAATCAGTATTATAGCTCGCTTTTATTGCACTAAAGGACTGAATGATTATCGTAAGCCTTAAATAAAAGTTGTATAAATACTGATTCATGTAACAGTACACATGGAAAAGACCTCAAAAGTGTATTTTAATTTCCCCACTACATAAAGGAAAAAAGATGTTATAGAAAAGCTGGTCTCTGAAACATGGTGAGCTCTTTTAATATTACACATTTCCTGGAGCGCCTGGGTGGCTCAGTCGGTTGAGTGACTGACTTCGGCTCAGGTCATGATTTCACAGTTTGTGAGTTCGAGCCCCATGTCAGTCTCTGTGCTGACAGTTGGGACCCTGGAGCCTGCTTCAGATTCTGTGTCTCTCTCTCTCTCTGCTCCTCCCCCACTCATGCTCTGTCTCTGTTTCAGAAATAAACATTACAAAATTTTTTAAATATTACAAATTTCCTGATAGCAATGGATATAATTAAAATTGCATTTACAAAGGACATTCAAAGATGAACCACACATATAAATAAACATAAACTGAATGAAGATTGATATATCTACTAGAATCTATGAAGTGACTAGGGTTATAAAAAGTGCTTACATAGAAAATAATTCTGTGCTTAAAGCTAACCAACTAACTTATATCTTAACAAAAGATAGGGGAGTAAGAGGGAGAATGTAATACAATAAAAACTAAACCATTATTAAAACCGTTATGCTGATGCATATTACTTCTTCCCTTCCAGTAGTGAAGACAATTTGTATCAATATTCTAGTACAGGATAGCATATAGAATACAGTATATACTGTGGATGCTCAACTTTTTTTTTTTAATGTTTGTTTTATTTCTGACAGAAAGAGAGACAGAGCATGAGCAAGGGAGGGGCAGAGACAGAGGGAGACACATGTCTGAAGCAGGCTCCAGGCTCTGAGCTGTCAGCACAGAGCTGGACGCAGGGCTCAAACCCACAGATGGGATGAGATCATGACCTGAGCCAAAGTAGAATGCTCAACCGACTGAGCCACCCAGGTGTCCCTGGATGCTCAACTTCTTATTATATTCATCTTTTATTATTGCACTGAAAGATCCTACAAACCATGGCTAATTAAGAAGCAGTAGTTGAAGTCCTTGGGAGGAAAAGATGAAGTATTGTTAAGTTTTTTGTTAAGAAAATTAGATTGATTTGTACTTCTCTTAAAGCATCTACAGAGACAGCATGTGACAACAGTTGACCATGATTTGAAAAATATGAACAAAGAACTTAACTAACGGAAGGAACTTCTTTTCCCTTCCTGTCCTTTATATCTCTCTTCCAAAATCATTGAAAAACAAAACAAAACAAAAAACCAAACAGACTTAGATTGTATTGAAGGCAAGCAATCTCAAATCAATTAAAAAAATTAATAAACCTGTAACATTTCAGCAATTAAATTAGTTAAAATGGAGCAGCAATATCCACAAGCATGATTGGCACTGGTGAATGTGGACTTGCTGACCCCTGTACTGTGGTCGGAACTATTTAAAAAGCTACTGATTAAGTTGGGCATATCAAATCAAAAGGTCTCTATGTTTGGTCAATAGCTCTTAAGGAGCATAAGCAAATTCATACTTGCAAAATTTTAAGATTATGACATTTGATTTGGAAAGGAGTTATTATGTAAATAACAGTATCTAAATCTGTCATATCCCTTTAGGAGAAAACCAGAGAAAGAACACATGGGAAGAAGAGAAAACCAAAAATGACTGTAATGAAAACTTCAAGTGTGGTAAAATGCCCAAAATTAAATACAACTTGAGTCTCATTTTCATTTTACAAGTATTCTGCTGTACTATTAAAGAACTGCAAAATTAATCACGCTATCTAAGCGAAATATAGAGGAGGCCTGCAGGCCCCAGTGAGCATAATCCAGTCACTAGCAAGTACCCTGATGTGCTTTTTCTGCCCAATTTAACATCACCACAGGCTTCCTCACTGTCCTCCTTAACAAGTTTCGGGTCATAAGCAGGCGATGAATCTATTTATCCAGAAAATTGGTTGCAACACTGCTTGCCCCTCTTGAAACTACTGGCTCACTTTTAAAGTTTCTGTGAGCATGAGTAAAACTGATTCACATCTGAATGCAATCAAGCTTCCAATAATCGAAGCTTCCAATAATCGAGTAGGAATACTCTTCTTGTATCATGGTATTTTAAACACAGTATTTTTGGTGTTTTAGGAGTGTGTGTGTGTGTGTGTGTGTGTGTGTGTGTGTGTGAGAAATGTGTTGCATTTAATAGGCAATTCTTAAAGTACTTAAAAAATACTTAAATAAAAAGAAATATTTTATAAAATTATAGGCAGTGTAATTAAGATCAGCTATGAAGCCAAGTAGAGAACAAATAAATAATTGAAAAAATCATTAAATTAAGAATATCCCAATCTAGCTTCCATTCTGGAAATCCCCGGATTTCCTTGCCAACATTTGACAGTTTTGAGATTGCAAGAACAGGTGAACACATACTTGTGAAGTGTAAGATAACAGTATCAGGTCAATAATATCTGCACTCTGAGTTTCTCTAAATATCTCAGAGATTATCAATCTATTTTGATATGTAAGTGTGGAAAGGATATACGCTGAGTTTTAATGGCACAGTATTTTAGTGTCTTGTAAAAGGGATAATGCACAGTCAGAGATAAAACATGTAAATGATTCAGGACTAAGATTAGCTGAATGATTCTCATATTTAACAATTTTGTATACAGGTTTTCAGAACAGCCAGTGAAGGACTTCCTACTCCATTCTAGCTTTTTCTGCTAGGTTATTTAATAATTAATTTCAACCCAGTATCCAAGTCTTTTTTGTTTTTCTGTTTGTGTGTGTATGTGTGTGTTTTGTTTGTTTTTGTTTTTTTGAAGTTACCAATGATACACTGAATAGAAAGGCTATGCGACATCTATGGGGGAAAGATAATTTATTAGAAGTTAAAATTATATTTGTTTTTGTACATATAATTTAGCATTAGAAGTCATTTGTGTTTCTTAAGTGTCTTGCCAAAGCATTCATTCAATGTGAATGCAAAGACTATTAACATGCTACCCTTAACTTCTGAATTCATGGAGTTTAATAACATCATTTGGCAGTGACTGTTTTGGTGTTTTCCTTTTATATGTAGCCAAACTAAATGTTTTTTCTAGCACACAATACTGCTGAAAAAATAAAATGAACTTTTGAGTTAAGATCCTGCAAACATATACAGTCCAGTGCATCAACTTATTAGTTTGTAAAATGTATTTGTTTATACATGCAGATTAAATTAAATTATAAACTTATTTATAGCCTGAAATATCCACCAATGCCATTTTTAAGGATATTAAAATAATTATTAAGCAAACTATATTATAATCCCCCAAAAGTAAATGCTATAAATGAAAATTTGCAACAAATAATGATCTAAAGAAATATATTTATAGGAATGTGAGAAGGGTCAAAATCATGGGACAATGAAAATTATCTTTCATTTTCATTCTACTAGCTTATTGTAAGCTTTCTTTCTTTTCTCTTTTTTGCAACTATTGTTAATAAATCTGTAAAATGTGCTGAATCATAAATGTTTATCTATTTGAAACACAAAAATAACAAAATATAGAATATTGACTGTAATACGTAACAATAGTACCTGCTTAGTGGAAAGCTCCATTGCTGAAATAGTAGTTGGCTCCTGAAGAAGAGAAAGAAAATGTGAACTGCTTGGTCAGTTGGAAAAGTCATTTATTAATATTAATTAACACAGAACACCAACATTAGCTCTCAGAGAGTTCACTCCAGTGCCTACAAGAAGCAATATAATTGGGAAATAAGATACATGAAGGAAACGGCAAAGATGAACATTAAATGTGTGGAGCAGACAACATGGGCATGTTACTGTCCTCCAGTCTAAGATTATCAGTAACATACTCGTAGTTGATCCAGTTGGGTTACTGCTCACTGCAGTAAGGGAAACTACAGGACTGCCCAGCAAGAGAGTATTAGAAAGGACGCCTATGTCTTGGGCACTTGTTAGTTGATTTGAGGGACAACTCAAGGAAGTGGGGTTTGCTCTGCATGGGATGCTGCAGAGAGCACAGGTAACAGTATGATTAGGTCTCTTTGTACATCTTATTTAGGAGGAAGGAAAAACAGAATGAAGCTAGAGCAGTACTTAATGAAGAAGTAGCAATTACTCATATAAGCAGGATAGGGGGATATTTGATCATTTTTTGTGGTTTGGGAAATGGTTATACTCTGATCTATTTTCAGACGTGATTACAGAATAGTCTTGCTTTTTTCTTGATTCATCACGGTTTCAGAGTAGCCCTGTAGGATGCTGGTGTTCTGTGAGAATGTATATGCTCACATGGAGAACACTGGCCTGTGAGTGCCAGGTCACTGTTATATATACAAGCTGATACATGCTGGTGTTCTGTGAGAATGTATATGCTCACATGGAGAACACTGGCCTGTGAGTGCCAGGCCAGCTCCTAATAACACCACTGACAAGCTGATAGTATTAGGCATTTCCAGCTGTCCACGACTGTGAGAGCTCAGGTAGAATAAGATTATTTTATTATTATCAAAATGACTGCTTATTTTAAAAAAAAACTTTTTTTTAACATTTATTTTTTCAAACTGACTGCTTATTGTATGAAGGCCTACACTGTACATTTTTGTCAGAGCACAAGATCTCTTCAATTTCTATCAACAGGCTAATCTAGAAAAATGATAACTAGGGAAGTATTGACCACCAATATATTTGTTAAGTGTCCTACTGAAGCCTATCATGAACACAGATAATTGCTATAAAAAATAACTTTCTTTGGTTAACTTAGACCACCAACAACCTATTCACCTGAACGTAATTGCTTATATTCTCTCTGATTTACTTTCATTGAACTGTACTCCAACGTATCTTTCATCAATGACAAACTAAACACTAAGAACGCTATTGCTTAGGGGTTTCAGAGGTGGCTGATGAGAAAGAAAAAAGAGGCACAGGTGGGAGAATAATCTTAAAAGGCCTCACTAGGTAGGACCCTGAACAAAGTGTAAAGAGTTGGATTCTGATGCCAAACTGCATACGCAAACCTGGCCTAAAGTTTGATGGCAGGGGATGTATGTAACCTCTTTGTAATTCAGTTTTCGCCTCTGAAAAATGAGTATGAGGGTATCTTCCTTGTAGGATTGAAGAAAAGGTTAAATGAGTTAATAAATGTAAAGTACTTTACAAATGTGCTTGGCGCACAGTGTTTATTCAAATTTCTCCCTCATTCCTTCTGTCTCTCTTTTATACACACACACAGGCACACACACGCTGCTCATATTCTTTATTTGCTTTGGTTTTTTCCCTTGTGCTTATCACAATCTGGAAATATATATATACATACAACATTTATGTGTATATAAATATATGTATATAACATATACACGATATAAATATAACATTTATCTTGTGTCTTATGAATTTCCTGTCACACCTGAAAGTAGTGTTGAGGTAAATTCTTATCTGTAGGTAGGGGGTAGGAGTGAGGAGTTAAGGTTTAAGAAGAAGGAGAAAAAGTCAAAAAAAGATGTGTTATGGAAGTCACCACTGAGAGAAAATCTGAGGACAATAGACAATTACTCTCAAAATTGTCCACTGAGATTTATACCAAGAAAACAACGGATTCATTCCATTACTCATTAGATGCCCACGGGGGTGTTAAATCTCCCATACTTCCAGTTGTGACTCCTGTCCTTTTGCCTGGTGTCAGAGAAGTCCTGGGGCACACAGTGAGGCTGTGTTGGAGGTAGGGATAGCAGGATAGAAGGAGGGACAGGGGAGGCATCTCTTATTTCTTTTTCTAGTTTGTCTCCACAACTCACCCCTCACTACCCCCTGCCCCTCACTGGAATTTAGGACAGGGGTTTTGGTTGTTTCATTCACTGCCACATTCCTAGCACCTGGGATTGTTTCTGGTATTTGTAGGTTCTCAATAAAATCTGTTAAATGAATGAATTAATGAGTTAGTGAATGAATAAATGAATTAATGCTCTACTAAATTCTCCAGTTCCTTTCTATCTCTTCCACTTTCCCCAGTACATTCTGTTCCTTCCACTTAATTTGTCTGAAATAAAGACAGGCATCTTTTAAAAAGGTCTTTCCTTAATCTTTTAAGTTAAGCTGAAAAATCTTTCAAAATATGTATTGTGTTGTTCATGTCCCATTCAGTGTTACTGATTTCTCAGCACACTGAGGCTATCCCCTCCCCTGGGGAGGTGGCCTATGATTCTTAGAAGCAGAAATCACTAATGAGCTGTATTAGTGAATGAACACTTTCAGTCTATATTATTATTACTGGACTTTTTTTGTTTGACATGGCACTATTGACCGCTCATTTCTTTTTGACTGCTTCCTCTATTAAATTTCATTATGCCTTGGAACTCTCTCTCTCTCTTTTTTTTTTTTTTTTAAGAGCGAGAGAGCATGAGCAAAGTGGCAGCAAAGTGGGAAGACGGGCAGAGGGAACGGAGGGAAAGAGAGAGAATCTTAAGCAGATTCCAGGCTCAGCTCAGAGCTGGATGGATGTGGGGCTTGATCCCACAAACCTGGGATCATGACCTGAGATGAAATGCAGAGTTGACACCCAACCCACTGAGCCACCCAGGAGCCCAATGCGTTACAGCTCCACTATTTATTCTTAGCCTTTTTCACAGTCTTCTCATCCTTCAGCCATTCCTCATCTGTTTGCCTTCCTTTGCCTGCTCCTTTCCACTCTCCTTTGGATGCTACATTCTTTTCCTGGTAGCTCATCCACTCTTGTGGTTTTAATTACCCCCTCTATGCTACAGAATTGCAGATTTTCACTTCAAACTCAGATATCTAAACTGATCACAGGATATTCCTACCAAATTTAAGACAACTTGCCAGAGACACAAATGAAACAAATGACTTAGGATGTAAATTAACAATTTAGAGATTTCCCATTATTTCCCATTTCCATAGCATAAATTAGTGAAATTAAAAATAAGACCTTTCTATAGGATTATCAGTCAGAAAGACAGCTATGATGTCTTGGCATACCCACCAATTTTTTCTCTGTGGAGATATCTTTAAAATTTGGTACCATCAAGTCACAAAAATCAAGGGGACAATTCATCACAGATTTTCAGCTTTAAAAGACAAAATTGCCTACTGTATTTAGGTCTGTATAGTATTGGAATCAATGAACCCAAACAGACAATTTGAAGGAGTTAGGAAAATTTTCCACAGCAACTTCTTCCATTCCAACAGTTTCACATGATAAATAGTTATGTACTTATGTAAGCAGCTAACTTCACGTAGACTTTCATGAAATAAATTTTACAGCCAAAGTGCAAGGAAAGTGCTTTTGGGATAGAGAATTAATGCTAGTATAATTGAAGTGAAAGTTAGCTATGTCTAGTTTCTTGTAAAAACCTAAGTGCAACTATGTAATGGTGAACCTGATTAATATTTAGGCATTTCATGATCACTGACAAAAAAAAAATTAAACATCTATAAGTAGATGAAAATAAATTATTTGATACACAAATTGTAAAACAAAACAAACCCTAATACACAACCAAACTCTATTGTACCATATTATGATTTCAAAATTCTTAAATTAAGATCCTAGGATCTCTTAATTAAAATAATTTTATTTATTTTTTAGGCCAGGAAATTAATAACAGTTTGGAATAGAATGTGCTATTTGCTGTACGCTGTTGAATTTTAATAGACAATATATTAAGATGACATCCATTTAAATAAGCTATATTTCTTTTTCTGAGAAAGAGCTGGTGGTGAATATGACTTCCATTTAAAACAGATGTAGCTTCATAAGCATTTTTTCATGAAACTGGTTTCGATTGCAAAGTTAATTAGTGTTCAAGTAAAAATGAAATTAAAAACTTAGCATCTTTTCAAGATTTTCTATGACTCTAATTTACTCTATTTTATTTTTTTTATTTTTTATTTTGCAGATATTTTAATCCAGTCCTTATTAAACTTTCTCACTTGCAGAGCTTTTCAACCTGCTGATCCCAGGAGAATCTGACATGACTCCTTGGATGCTAAAGCATGCGGACGCTCCTTCAGAATGAGTTAATAGACTAGGTTTTGGAAAGCATCAATTATGTTTTACATTTGAATGAAAATTAAACTCTTTCATTTGTTAGCTCAGCTGTTCATGGAACATTGCATAAATTGAGTTTAAAATGCATGCGTTATCAGTGTAACTACCTTGCAATCCTTTGCAGTCAATAGGACTATAAATAAAACCCGTGGTGCTAAATGCACTGCCTCTTGATGTAACACTCCTGTGTCAAAAAGTAAAACCTTCCTTGCAGGAAAGAAGATCCCATACTGAGTAAAGTGAAAATCAGCAAATGTCTAGGTTTACAACTTTTGAATATTTTTAATTAAGTTATAGACGTGAGCTTTTTCAAGAATTTTATTTTATTTTTTTTTAAATTTTTTTTTTAACATTTTATTTATTTTTGAGACAGGGAGAGACAGAGCATGAACGGGGGAGGGGCAGAGAGAGAGGGAGACACAGACTGAAACAGGCTCCAGGCTCTGAGCTGTCAGCACAGAGCCTGTCACGGGGCTTGAACCCACGAAGTGTGACATCATTGCCTGAGCTGAAGTCGGACGCTTAACCGACTGAGCCACCCAGGCGCCCCTTTCAAGAATTTTAAAGAGATTTTCATTTGTATAATTAGTTAACAATAGCTATTGTTAATACCTTACTAGTAATATTAATTTACTAGTAAAATTAATTTTTAAAAAACTTTAAAAATTTGAGATTGAGGCTTGCTTGACTTTAATCAAGTTGTTCAGAATCACATAGTAAATATGGTCCAAATACACATTTATGATTCCAAGTAATATTTGGAATTAAGTTTGCATCTTAGTACTTCTATACCATTTTGAATATGTAACGGCAATTTAAAATCATTTCTCGAGTCTTATACCAATGCCAATTTTATTTCACCTCTTATTACCTATTAAAATTTTATTCCAAAATGGAAATTTTTATTACTGAGGGATATTTTTCTTTCTATACTTTGATTGGGATTTTATTTCACCCAGAATAAAAAAAAAAGTATCTTGGATATCAATGAAACCACTGAAATGTTCTGTGATTAGCCAGGGTGTTTTCCTAAAACCAATCTCAAGATGGCAAAGGATACAGTACTGGCTTTAATTCAGGCTTTTATATGAAGTTTGGTTATTCAGCATAGCAAGGACACATAATGAATATGGTCTCCTAGGGATGATATTTTGGTAAAATTAACTTGTTGGTTGACATTAAAATCCAAGAGTATCAGATACTAACATGAGTCTAAATTTGTTCCTCGTCTATTTACTTTGCCAAATACTGTTATGCTCAGCTTAACACTTTTTAATTTTATTTTATATTAAATGGAATGACATGTAAGGCTTAAATAGAAATATAGAAACTGTAACATATCTCTGCTTGTTTCACTGTATTTAGCAATTGCCTTACTGTGTTGTGTTTTTTTTCCTCCCACTACAAAATTAAACAAAGTTTGACAGTGAAATATTCCAATTGCTAGACCATAATATATGTATGAACTCTGCCTGATAGAATAGAATGTTAAAAGTAAACATTTCTCTAAACTCTGCCCAAATATGTTTTGTCTACTTGAGTGCCAAAGAAATAATAATGACAATAATGCATAGCATAGAATATGGGAGAGAACTGGGACATTTATCTATGGAAGGAGATGTGTCCCAGGTTGCAATCTTTTTACAAAATCGTAAACTCACAAAAAAATCACTTCCATACCAGCATAATATTACCTACTTATATCTGTTACAGAATGATTAGTAACCTTTCTGATGATATCTTAAAAACCACAAAAATGTCACTCAGTAGTGATCATAGGTTTAATTCAGTTACATATTTCCCTGGAAACTGCAAGATATTAAAATCTAATAGATATTAAATATTTGTGAGTGTAAGATTGTTGGCTTTCAACCTTTTAAGATTTTGTTACATCATTTAACAGATTAGCTTACATGAACACCTTTTTAAACTAGAATTTTAGTAACGTACTAAAGAACATAGCTGAGATGTGAAATGCAGACTTAAAATCCTAGAGGCACAGGTAATAAAATATACAACAACTAAAGGGAAACTCACAAAGGAACCATGGCAAATACAAAAGTAAGAGTTTCTGGAATTAATAAAGATATTTTTAAGCTAACATAGTATTTCAGTATCTCCTATAACTTCATTTGTGATATAAATTTCTAAATATAGAGAGTTGGTAAAATTTTTTTCTTTCCGCTAGAGATTCTATGGGATATAATCAATGGGATAACTTGCTGCTATTTCCGGTCTGTTTTCCACATATTCTGGCACCTCACTTTAAGTATGGGCTCCCTGAGGAATACCACAAATCTTTAATTTCTCATAGTTCATTTTCTCACCCATACTGATTAATAGAGTATTACTCAGTGATCAAAAAGAATGAAATTTTGTCATTTGCAACAACATGGATAGAACTAGAGGGTATTATGCTAAGCACAATAAGTCGGTCAGAGAAAGATAAGTATCGTATGATTTCATTTACATGTGGAATTTAAGCACCAAGACAGAGGAACATAGGGGAAGGGAAGGAAAAATAAGATAAAAACAGCGAGGGAGGCAAACCATAAGAGACTCTTAAATACAGAGAACAAACTCAGGGTTGCTGGTGGGGTGTCGGGGGGGATGGGCTAAATGGGTGATGGGCTTTAAGGAGGACACTTGTTGGGGTGAGCACTGGGTGTTATATGTAAGTGATGAGTCATTCAATTCTACTCTTGAAACCATTATTACACTATATGTTAACTAACTTGGATTTTAATAAAAAAATACTGATTCCTTCATTCATTTAATAGATACTGGTCGAAAACATATTTTAGGCTCCAGAGACACAACAATTGTGTGCTATTGAACACAAGACAGCACGCTGCTTATTCACCTCTTAGTGCTTGTAATTTGGTAAACATAGATGGACTCTATATTGTTAATACAGTCCATTTGGATAAATGTATTTTTGAATTCATAGGCTAGTGTATCAATGTATAAATACTGAAACTGAAACAGGAACAAGTTTGTGATTAGTGAACAAGAGTGATTAGTTATTACTCTATAATAGACATGAAATAAGGCCAAAATATATGATTTTAAAAGTCAGAATAGGATTGTGATGATATTTATTATTTTCAAGACTTAACCCAAAAATTAATAGAAAAGTCTACTGGAAATGTGGCTTACTTTCAATGTAAAACAATAAGCATGAATAATACTCTAAAACAATAAACATGTATTAATAAAATTTTGAGCATGGTACCTGGCACTACCCTGGATGCTTTATGTAAGGGTCTCTAATTCTTCTAGCTTCCTTGTTTTATTTTGTTTTTTGACAAAGAGAGAGGGCACAAGTGAGTGAGGGGGGGCAGAGAGAAAGAGAGAGAGAGAGAGAGAGAGAATCCCACAAGGGACAGAGAGAGAGAGAAGTGGGCTCACCCAAAGCGGGCATGAGCTCACCTGAAAGAGGGCATGACCTCACCCGAAGCGGGGCTCATGTGCAGATGAAGCGAGGCTCGAGCTCACCCTATGCAGGTCTCAAACTTACAAACTGTGACATCATGACCTGAGCCAAAATCAGATTCCTAGCTTCCTTGTGAAGTAGGTATTAAATCAGCCATTTCACTGATGGGGAAGCTCAAAGAGACCATACACGTGTTTCCAAAAAATGCTATGTAGATGTGACTGAAGAGCCTAAAGTCCTTCCACCAGAACACTGTTTTGTTATTATAGGATACCTATGTCTTGATTCACCAGTGATTTGTTTCAATGCTAATCATAATTTTAATTATGTGAATATATATTAAGAACTTGCCATATTCTACTTTCTCTTCAAAATGTTACTGAATAGTGAGCAAGAGCCCTACCGGGTTAAACAAAATGGTCTAGAAATATGGGGCTACGAAAAGTCTTAGGAAGTCTTTGCTCACAATTAAAATATTTAAGACAAGTGACAAATTTAAAGTATCTGGAACACCTGGAGACTAAATGAGATAATTTTAAGTTGTGAGACTAGATCCAATGTTTTCTCATTTTTTGTCATCTAATTCCACTTTATTTTGCCATTATAAATGTCTCAATGTTTGCATTATTCTTTTATAAAAAATTGAAATAACACTTCTTATAGGCATCTATTTCCCTGTCAAAATTCATAAATAATTCATATCAAGGTGTGCTTAGATTTACACTCTCCCCTATTAGCACGTTATCTAAAAGAAACAACAGGCATTATGGTGTATGTTATATTACTTCAGTTCTCTGTTCTCACTTCAACCCATATTCTGCTGCCTCTACCCCCAGTCCTATATAAATTTACCCGGGCCGTCCATGATCCTGGACAAAGGAACAAGTATCTATACATTCCTTAAGTGCGTAGACTAGGAACCCGTAACAAATTTGTCACCGGTGATCTAAACACCTCAAACTTTTTGTGCTAACAAATTATTTCTTTAAGAAAATATGATAAAACAATTCATGAATAAGCAAAAAAAAATGACTGCAATGTCTTCATTCCCCTATCATTCTGAGTGTATTTTTCTCTTAATACACTCATGGAAGTTACCTATCATTCCAGTTATATCCTAAAGCATGAAAGAGGAGATTGGGGGGTGGGGGGCAGGGAGCAACATGAGTTTATTCAGTGAGGTAACCTACATAAATAGTGTAAAATGTAAATCACATATTTTATTATTGAGAAAACAAAATATGAGCCAAGAATATATTTCTTTACATTTTTAGATTTAATTAGCATTGAAAGTTTCAAGGTTTATTTTGACTAGTGTCTGGCTTTCTAATTGACAAGCTAATTAGAAGGGTATGCTAGACTACTTGTCCATACCAAGTTCAGTGCGCAGCTGTCCTGGGGAAAGACATACAAGTGAACTTGTTGACACTTGAAATTAAGCAGCACTCACCCGAAAAACTGTCATTTCTTCCAGCAGAACTTCTTCTAAATCATGCCAAGTCTCCTTAGGAATTGAAACTACTTTAAGAACGGTCCCAACATCTTTGAAAGAAAGTGGAGGAGGAGAACACAGTTTAAATAGATCTGAACAAAGGTTAATGTTCATGAATGGAAATAGTATTTGACCAGAAAGTACATTTTGACCTCAGTCTTTCCTTTTTTTTTTTTTTTTTTGTTACAGCACTGGTAAAATATATATTCAAATGCATTACATGCAACTAGATAAAGTGTGAACATAGCTGTGCAATGAAAATAGCTGAATTTTCAGAAATATATGAAGCTTTGAAGATGGTTTTATCCTGAAATTACAAAATTAAATGTATATATATATGTGTGTGTGTGTATATATATATATATATATACACACACACACATATATATATACATATATATACACACATATATATACACACATACACACATACTAATCACTAGGTTGAATTATATTTTTTTTAATTTTTAATCTCTATTGTCAGGTGTCTCAGGAAAAAAAAAACTAAAAAAAAATAATGCCAGTTGATATAGCAAGTTTTTCCACTTTTGTTGTGAAATCTGGGACTACCTGTGAAGATTTAATATAGATGCAAAATGCAAGGAATGTTGTCCAGCAACAGAAGTAGTGAAGCCTCAGAACCTGCTGCTCATTCCCCAGGCACCTGGAAGCCTGTAGTACTTATAGGCCCCTAAAGACAGCTCAATGACCATTAAGTGATGAATGACAATAACTTGATTTCACAAAATAAACACCTTGGATTACTTGTTCTGGTAGTTGCTCAATATTGATTAATCAACTTTGGTTAACAAACTGGTCTGATTAATGTCTTGAATAATCAGTTTTAGAGTATTAAAGAAATTTAAATTCCAGAGCATATATCATAAAAACTATTAAACTGAATACATTGTATAGAGATTTAAAGGATTGTTTATTCTAATTTTCATTGTGAAAAGACAAGTTGTTTCAAGGAAAAGAGCTGTCGCTTTTACCCTAAATTGTGTTTAGAAGATATTATTTTTCCGGTATGGACTCTTCAACATTCCAGTTCTGATCAGCTGATCAATTATTTTTAGCTTCAACTGGCTCATTTTAATCAAGTTCAACTGACTCATTATTTGAAAAGAAGAATCATACCAGTAAAGAATAAGCCACACCAGAAAAATCATTTACTGTATTCAGTGAATAACCATTGATAGCCATTTTCGGGGCATCAATATGATGTGCTATGTGAGATAAGAAAAGTTGCCAGTGAGGCAAAAAAAAGAAGAAGAAATAAAGAAAAATTGCTGTGTATCCCTTGTAAAGTGAAAAAAGTGCCCTCTGTTAAGAGGTTACTTTTATGTTTATAGGACTTTAGACTACTCATAACACCAAAGATTAAAGGTAAATTAGGTTAATCTACTCAGTGCCTCTGATGGGTTTCCAGTATCCAAACATAACTTTATCTGTGTTCCAGATCTAGTTTTACTGAGTAGTATTTCAAACAATTTCACACAAATTGAATCAGATTACTCAACTAGGATCAATACACTGTGATGTGCAACCCAGTTAAAAGATAAAATTACTATAATCAATTTACTTTGTTGACAGATGACCCTGGTCTGTACTGACCAATAGCCATCCGCATCTTCAGACATTCAATATTCTCATGAAATTGGTCCCTTTAAAGATAGCCTGTGTCCAAAAGGAATTAAAAACTCATGATTGGATTTCTTTGGTCAAATAGCCAGAAGCAAGCTTTTGCTTCATTGACAGTGAGTGAGGGACTTCTCAACATGTTTAGGCCAGAGGTGAAAAAAAAAGGTAAGTGTGACATTATTGAATAAACTTAATTACTCTGTAGATAGATCTGATTATACTTTGACATTAAATGGTAAACTAATATTTACTGAAGACAAATCCTACCAACTTACAGTTTCTAAAGATTTATATAACCAGAAGTTGATACTTGGAATTCACTGCCTTTTATCAAACTTGGAGTCTCTTTGGGATTCTACAATTTGGTAAATGTTCTCACTCATAAAAGTAGACTGCACTCTATTGCTCAGAACCTGACACTGTTACACCTGAAAATATAAGTATTTCACAATTTCATTATAAGACTTTAAGTCTTTAAGGCACTTACCACACAGTTGCCATTCCCCTGTAGTTAATTAATTTTTTTTTCTGTTTCTCACCAAGGGAATATACATGCTATTATACAAGGTTTCAGTGGAGCAGTCACTCTGCTTCCCACTGATTTATGTCAGTTAACAATGCTAATGGAGACTAGGAATTTATTGCCTTGGAATCTGACCCTAAATAGCAAGTTTCAGGTTTGTAACTGGTGCTTTCAAAATAGTATTAATAAAGAGAGTAGGGGGAAAATATGTCATAATACAATGGGATTCATTCTGAAAATATATATGCAAAAAGTTTGTTTCTAATCATGGAGTTAGTAAAAATGTATTGTTAAATTTCTGTAGAAATGAACCTAAAATTTATCTGATGATTCTTATGGTCCATTTTGTTCTTCAACTGATGAAATTTTTATTTTGTTTTGTTTTCTCCCATTGTATGGCAAAAACACTAAACAAATTTGATTGCCAAAATTTATTTTGTACAAGATTTCCATCCTATACTTTTTTTTCTAATGTTTGTTTATTTTTGAGACAGAGAGAGAGCATGAATGGGGGAGGGTCAGAGAGAGAGACACACACACAAAATCCGAAGCAGGCTCCAGGCTCTGATCTGTCAGCACAGAGCCCGACGCAGGGCTCGAACTCACGGACCGTGAGATCATGACCTGAGCCGAAGTCAGACGCTTAATGGACTGAGCCACCCAGGCGTCCCATGATAATTTTAAAGTTAGGTAATTTTGCATCAATATAGCCCAGAAACATTATCGAATGTCTTGGGAGTTTTATGCATGGTTTGAAAATACATCATTGTTCTAAAAAGTCAATGGACAGAAAAGAGTTATGATTCACTTCTAGACATTGTTTACCTAATCATTAGCCTTACTTGATTGCATTAATCAACTTTTGATTGAAAAGGAGATTTTGTTTAAATTAATATACCTCAAATTATTACTTTTTAATAATGCATTGCCATGGTGGATGTTCAGGTTTTTTAGTCATTTATTAGAGATTAACTCTATCTTGACAGCAACTCTAAAAACTTCCCTCAGTTCCTAGTTTACTCAGTAAGTTAACGGTCTACAAGGAAATTCGGGGCTAAAATTAAAAACATTTACCTGTTCCAATAAACATAACATCATACTGGCCATCTTCTGCATCCACTCGATCTACCACAATTTGTGTAAACTGATAATTGACATCTGTTTTGATCATTATTGGGCGGTTATTAATAGGAAACACTGGATTGTACATAGCTGGATGACTTCTTGCAAATGTTATAACATCATCAGGAAGGTCTTTTGTAGAGTCAAATCCACCAAATGTTTTACTGGGACACTATTAAGATAAAGAGAAGAATAGCTTTTGATTAAAATATAGTGAATATAATTACAAATTATATAATAATTTGTAACCTCAATAGTCATAAACTAAATCTAACCTGTCATTATTTCTTTAAAATTAAGTAACTGATAAACTAAAAAACAATATTACTTAAATTAATAGATGTAATATAGAGTATTTTTTTCCTAAACGTAATTTAAGTCTCAATGGGATTTAGTTGTGTCACCATTTTTTACCTAAAACTACAAATGCATCTAATGAATTCAGTGTATGGGAGTCTGATGCTCTTTTAGTGGCAACTAATATATTCTACTGATAGGATAAAGTATTTGGAATAAGAAATGGAATATGTTACAACTAAATCCAATTAATAATCAGATTAGAGAATCTCAGAAAAATTTTCTTGGATAAATTTTCCCCCCAGGGCATCATGCTAAAATGCAAAGGCTCTTGTTAAGCTAAGAGACAACATAAACTATTCTTTTCTTCTGTAAGTTTATTTATTTTGAGAAAGAGAGAGGGGGAGCACATGCGTGCGTTGGGGAGGAGCAGAGAGAAAGGGAGAGAGAGAATCCCAAACAGGCTTCACACTGTCAGCACAGAGCCCAAGGCGGGACTCAAACCCATGAGTCGTGAGATCATGACCTGAGCTGAAATCAAGAGTTTGACGCTTAACCGACTGACCCACCCAGTCACCCCTCTAACATAACCCTGAAAAAGCAACACAAAAAGTACCAACAGTACTCTCTCATTAAAAATTAATTATAGGGGTAAGGAAAGGTGTTATTCAAAGCGTTTGATAATCTGGGGGTGCCTGGGTGGCTCAGACGGTTAAGTGTCCAACTCTTGGTTTCGGCTCCAATCGTGCTTTCATGTTTCTTGAGTTCGAGCCCCACACTGGGCTCTGTGCTGACAGTGTGGAGCCTGCTTGGGTTCCTCCCTCTTGTCCTTTCTCTCTGCCTCCCATGTTCATGCTCAATCTCTCACAAATAAATAAATAAACTTAAAAACGAAAAGTGTTTAATGATCTGCATGGCAATGAAACTGACCAATTCAAGTGGACAAGTTGAACAGATGATGGCTACAGAGAGTCAGAAATGAAGCACTGTGGTACACTGGCATAATATCGCCTCTGAATTATAAACACGCCATATAAGGCAATAAAACAAAAATGAGAAAATTCAGATTCCACTGTGTCTCTTTTCACTGCATTTAATTATGTGATAAAAGCGTTCAAAGTAAAACATCTCCAGCCTCTTGCTTTTTGTCTTATGCCTAAGTAATTTTTGTCATTTAATGTAAAAGCTTGGGAGCTGAACTATAATTAATAGAAGTTCTTGATCTTATAAGAGGCTTAGGAGAAATCAATGGTCTTTGCCATTACCTTGATACAGATCATAAATAATTCATGAGAAATGAAATAAATAAATTTGCTATGAAACGGGAAGAGCATCTATCTTGGAATATATATGCATGTATATATATGTGTGTGTGTATATACAGACACACACAATTATACACTAATACAACAAAGGATTTAAAGGATTACTTTTTAAGTAAATTATAAAGCTACTTATTTAACATAATATGTTTCACTTAGTATGTTTTTCTCCAGTAGTGTTGACAAAATGGCTATTCTCAGCCGCCACTTGATAGAATTAATGAACTCATTCAAATGAATTTTAGTCATGGAGTTAGGTGTTTTGCCCTTCTGCTGGCCACTCCCTGATTCCTAGATTAGGCAATGCTTTCTGCTTCTGTCTTTAACAGTTGGTGCATACTGCTGACTTTTTATGCCATGTTTTAACAATTCTGAATAATGAGTGAGAACACCAGCTCTTGAACCAAACTGCCTCAACTGAGTCCTGCTTCCTCTCTTTGCCTCAGAGTCCTCATCTGTGAAATGGGAGCAATAGCTGTGCTACTGAATACAATATATAAATATAAATTTCTTAGAACAGGGTCTGGCACACAATAATTTCCAATGGCTATCCTTAATTGCAAATATACTGAGTACAAATTCAGATCAAAACCTTTGTATCTCCAAATGGCAGTACACCATCTAGCATGTTGAAGGAACTGCACCAAAGCTGTCGAAGTGAAACCTAGAGGCAGGTCCTACTTAGAATACACTGGCCTTAACGAGCCATAGGGTTAGAAAACTCATCACCAACAAAGTAGAAGCAGTCTGCCATTAAGAGATGGAGTAAATATCTTGCGCTTTTTCATAAAACCCATTTTACTTCATATAATCAATATTTCGTCTTATTGGTTCATTCTTCTGGAAGCCTACACAGGTTTTGTATCCACAAGAACCACCGGCTAGAATTAATATTTATAAAATGCAAAATTTTCAATTTTCCCATAAAGAGCTTCATAAGAGAAAAGTAAGATTAAAATCCCCATATTGAATAAAATGTATAAAACATAACTTACTTGAATTTAACAGAATAAACCAAACTGAAGTAAAATTACAGCAATGGCTAAACTTCAAACCCAAGTTTTTGCATCCCGGGAAATTATTTCCTTAAAGATTCTTAGGATTAGAGCAGTTGCACTTGGGTGCAGGTATTGTACAACCTCTGCCATCACTGCTAACTTCACTCGCTTCCTACCATATATTTTTTTTCGCCCTACTTTAAATTGCAGATTCAAAGCTGGTTTTATTTTGAGTTCTCTCCAATTTTTTTTCAAGCCTGAATGTGCCCCAGGGTTGCTGGAGGGAAAAAGGAGCGGTCAGCGAGAGTAGACAGTGTCTGTTAAAATATCTAGGCCCTGTTCTATGAGATTTTCCTGCATATCTCCCTTACCTACTAGAGGGGTGTGTCCCATTCCCATGGGAAAATAGTATTGATTTAAAACTTTTCGTCCTCCTATTTAATGGGCAATCCTTGAAGCCTTCATTCTAGCTAGGGAGAACAAGTTCAGATGGATCCTAATTGTTTCAATTCTCTATGAAAGGCACTTTTGGAAAAGAAAACAAATAAGTCTACCCATTTAGTTTCTATTTCTCAAAAATTATGGTTATTAATAACTGGTAAGCACTGAGCTTAACCACTAATGTCTCTAAAGAACATGCTTTTAAATGCAGAATTCCACGATATCATAGAAAATCCCTGCTTTGTTTTGTTTATAGTCAAGGTACCTTTGTTTTACATTATCTATAGTTAACACCTGCTTGTAGCAGCTTTTTATAAACCTTCAGGAGAAACGTATTCATCTGGTATTTTAAAAACCTAGACCACTTACAGTTCCTGGTCGTGGGTAGGGGACTCTTCCTTGGTAAGGCACCCACTGATAGTTGGGACCATCCCTGTGAGCGTATGGACCAAGGAACACCCTTCTCACATCACTCATGCTATACATGCACACAGCTGACCCCTTGAAGATGTTACTAAAAAAGAGAGACAGGAAAAAAAAAGATTTTCATCTTCATACAGTGGAAAGACAACTGTTCTTAAGTTGTTCCAGGTTATTAATGTTATTAGATGTCAATTATCAAAACTTGAACATAAATTCAACCTCAAATAGTGCTTGTGATATTTTTTAGTCATGTGTATATATTTTGGCAATACACAAGAGAACATATTATGATTGCTCAAAATAGAAGCATAGCTGAAACCATCATTAATACTCATAGTATATATATTTATATCACATATACACAACATATGATATGAAGTACACACATTAATATACATAAACTTCAGTGGGAAAACATCTACGTGATCTTCTAAAAAGCAATATTTAATTTTGATATCAATAGAAATAAAAACATAAACTTTGGTACTATGTTAAGCCTCCATCATGAATACTGAAACCAGAGAACTTTTAAGCAAGCAAAAATGTTTAAGAAGTCATTTTAGGAGCTGAAACTGGTGCAGAAAATGAATAGTTAATGTCAAATGATATGTCACATTATATTATTTTTAACTCCCAAATGACCAAAAGCATTAGAGCAAGTAACTGAGTGTGATTTGTGTGAAGGCATTTAAAATAATCTCTTCCTAACTCAGAAAATTGTTTTAAGTTAGTAGCTGTTACATCCTACTCAAAGTGGAATATTATAGCAATTATCCCCATCATTTTGCTTGACAAAAATCAGGTACTTGAAATAAACTGGAAGTTTGCCATGAGCTGCCACAATTTTCCATTTTATTGTACTTATATAAATACGGCTTGAGAGATGAATTTATACAAAGATATAAAACAGTCATGCACACTTAAAATATGGAATGCTTATCTTTTAACCAATCTTTCACCATAGAAAATTACATATACAACATATCAAATGAAAAACATGTGTTTATAAGAGTCTATTACTGGAACCTGCTCCACATAGACAATGTCTGGTAGAATGCAAGCTTCGTGAGGGAAGAAAGAGGCTCAGTTGCTTTTCTGTAACATCAGTTGCATATTTCATGGTACCTAACACATAATAAGTCTCAGTAAATATTTACAGAATTTAATAATGGTATTTTCATAATAGAAGAAAAAGTAGTCTCCATCCTAATCTTACTGATTCGGAAACTCTGGAGGCGGGGCATGGTGGTTCACATGGACGCTCAGATGGATGTCTGAGAACCACTGCCCTAAGTAATGAGGAAGTCAGAAGAAATGGATTAATGTCTGTTTAATTTTAACAACTCCAGGTAATATAAATTTTATACCGAATGTGATAGTCAAGAGATAATTGCTGCTTGATTGACAGCAAGTGTCTTGGGAAGATGGGGAATGGAGGGTGAGGAGAAGAGGAAGGAGGACACAAAGAGGGGAGGGAGAGAATGAAGGAGGAAGAAGGAAAAGAGAAAGGAAAGAGTGTTGCCACTGTAGTTTTTATAGCACTACAAAGTCTGATCAAAGCTCAGATTTCAGCTTTTCAGAATATTCTACATTTCATTTAAATTTTAAGTCAGAGCTATACTGAGGCTATGATACATTTTTCATCATTCAATTTACAGTGATGACATTTCTGCTAAAATTTATTTTTAACTATTTACGTCATAACATCAGCCACCCAAGAATCTACAACAGCTCAAAGGTTAAGCCAAGCCAATGTTCTTTCAAAAATGTATTTTCCAAATTATGGATTCCTGAAAAGCACCTAAAGGACATGAAGTTTCTTTGATAGTAAGATAGTAAAAAGTTGTTTACCTGGACGTTGTAAACACTCCATAGACAATTGGATTTTTAGGATCTTTAGAACTCATAAGGAATACATCCTCTGTTTGAAAACAAAATTAGGAAAAGTTGCATTTTGGTGGTTATGACAAATTCTGAACAAATATTCTCTATCCAGTATCATGAGTTACTTACGCAATTCATCAAAATGAGTGTCAATGCCATTTGGACCTGGCACTGAGCAAATGAGTCGAGCTTTCAGGAATGTTGTCCACTTATTCACCAGACTTCTGTGACCCCCGAAGTCATTCTGAAAGGAGAGAACATTGATTTTAGGAAATGTGCATGTGAATGATAATTTCAAATATTTCTCTTGAAACAGAGAAACAATTTCCTCATTTTTCAAAATGCAAGTAATTATACCACAGATACAAGTAACTATGCTTTTTTTTTATTGTTGGTCAAATCTATTCACTCAAACTTCATTCACAGAATGACTTACAACATACAAAGAACACACTGGCACATAATAGGCACTTAATGAATATTTATTGAAGGAAGAATAAATGCACAGCTTATAACACATACTGAAAATAGATCCTAGAGAAAAGCAAACCAGCATCAAATATTTTATAAGCTTAAACAGTTGAAACAATTTCAATTTTATAAACAGTATACTGAAAAAAATATTTGCACCAGCCTTAATAAAGAAAAATCATTCTAGAGAAAACATTTTGAAAACGTACCTCCTCACTGAAAATGAAACTAAATTTTAACTTAAGCAATAAGTTCTGTTATGATCGTATGTATTTGCTGGTAATTTAGGCTCTTTTAAAATAATATTTAGGTGTATGTGTTTGAAGGAACATCCGTGTTCCTTCAAACACATAACAATGATTTATATTTTGTTGATATAATTCTACATGCTATAAAGATTTTTCTAAACCTGTAAGTAGTGCTTTTAAATATGATTTATATTTTTTGGAGAACAGATTCTCACATATTTCACATATTTTTGTATGTTTCCAGATTGTGAAAACCTTTAATTTTCCAGTAACTTAATATACTAGCAATAAATAATTACATCATGATTGAGGTAGAAAAGATGCTAACCAATCCCCCCAGGAGAGATTTTCAAAAATTTCATATCTTCTTTGAAAAAGACAATTCCATTGAAGATAATTACTGGATCTAGCTTTGTGATTTTTCTTGAGATGAAAGGTGCTTGAATACATAATAGCAGTTAGCTTGATTCATACTGCATATACACTGCACTATATACAGTGTAGTGGGAAAGAATGGTACTGTTATCATATCTTTACACTGATACTAATTAATCCACAAACATTTATTGGGTAATTTTTAATCTATGTATCTGACACTATAATGCAATATCATATCCAGTTTTGTGTTACACTGTAAATGAATTACCTCAAAGTTCAGATGCTCAAAACTATATGTATGTGTTCATATATATGTACATAGGATGTTATAATTAATTTATAAAATCAAGCTTTAATGATTTTCTCTTTTATATCAATAATTTAGCTATCCCAACAACAAATATCCATTCACTCTTACATATTTTAGGAAACTGTTGTGTGAAAATACAAAAAAAAATGTGTTCTCCCAGGTAACATGAAAAAAACTGTATTTCTTGGGGCACCTGGGTGGCTCAGTCAGTTAAGCATCTGACTTCTGCTCCAGTCATGATCTCTTGGTTCACGAGTTCAAGCCCTGTGTCAGGCTATGTGCTGACAGCTCAAAGCCTGGAGCCTGTTTGAGATTCTGTGTCTTCTTCTATCTTTCTGCCCCTCCCCCACTTGAGCTCTGTCTTTCTCTCTCTCTCAAAGATAAATATTTTAAAAAAATGTATTTCTTTAAAATTTCAAAGGAAGATCATTTAATGTAAACGTGAAATAATGTGTCACAATTTCTACCCGCATGTTTACCTACGAAGAGCTACCAATAAACAAGTATGTTTTCAAATCATTCTTTACCATTTAAATATTTATAATGATCAGTCAAGATTTTTAGCCATAGTTTTCATTATACTTGCATATAGGTGAAGAAGAAAAAGAAAACCGTCATTGGACAATAATATCCTCCTCAATTGTTTTTTTCTTTACCTCACCTTGCATATCTGACCTATTCTAGCATGAGTGGCTTTTCCGGTGTGTTCTCCATCAATCGCATTTTCGCGGAAGAAAAAATATACTTTGTCATCTTCAGGGTTGTCACTTTCTGGGATGAGGTGGGCACTAATGAACCTTGGATCTGAGAGACAAATTACAGCACATATATTAATTCACAGTTAGATAGATAATACCATTCATTACAGTCCACTTTCACTTTCTCCTCACTTGCACTTGATATATTTCAAGAACTAATCTTTCCTTAGTTCACAGTTTTCAGAATATGTGAACTGTTCTTTATGTATTTTAAAGTAAGTTACAAATCACCTTATACCTCAAAACAATTCTTTATTTTTCTCTCTTTTTTTTTTTTTTTTTTTTTTTTAATTTTTTTTTTTTTTTTTTCAACGTTTATTTATTTTTGGGACAGAGAGAGACAGAGCATGAACGGGGGAGGGGCAGAGAGAGAGGGAGACACAGAATCGGAAACAGGCTCCAGGCTCTGAGCCATCAGCCCAGAGCCTGACGCGGGGCTCGAACTCACGGACCGCGAGATCGTGACCTGGCTGAAGTCGGACGCTTAACCGACTGCGCCACCCAGGCGCCCCTATTTTTCTCTTTTTTTGGAAAGCTAGGAGTAGGTGCAGAAATCCTCAGTGTGACCACATAGTGCAAATGCATTACAGGATATTAAAATACTTTGCAAACTGGAAATGCTTTCAAATATTGCTTATTGCCATCATCACTATCATTCTTCCTTCCAAGCATAAGATAGTTTTAAGTCAAAGTACCAAATGGTCTGTTCTAGTTTCCAGCAAAGACTGGATGGGAGGGGAGAAATGAGATCCAGATTCAACAACAACAAAACAGCAAATCCTCTCATGTTCTTATCCATGTCAGTAAATAACAACATTATTTACTGGGTACTCAAGTCACCTCGGTATTCTGGAGCCACCCTTGAGTCATCTCTTTCTCTCCAGCCCACATTCTATCAGCACATCCATCACCTTTTCTTACCACATCCTCCACGACCGGCCTCTCCCAGATCACCATGACCAGCGATGAATTGCTAACAGTCTCCCTGTTTCTACCTTACCACCACCAGTTGTGTTCTGTTTCTCCACACTAGTCGGAGTGATCCTATGGCAGGTCACTTCCCTCTCTAACCCCTCATCCATCTTTCCAAATTATTCACAATAAAATATAAAATCTTTCCCGTGACCAGATACTATTTATGATCTGGTCCCTGCTACCTCACAAGCCTTTTCTTCTACCTACTCTCCTGACCTAACTTACTCCTAGCCCGCCATACCATCCCCATAGTAGCCCCTTCCTGGTTTTCAAACAAGTACTCTCATTCCTGCCTCAGATCTTCCTTTCTGTGTACTTTCTCACCTCATATATTATAATGAATGACTGGATTCTTACTTTTACTCAGGTCTTTGTTCAAATATTGCATTATCAGAAAGATCTTTGTTGACTACCCTATTTAAAGCACTTGAAATCCTTTTAGTTCTTAATTTTCATGTGTTATTTTTCTTCCTAACATTATTAAACACCTCTGATCTCTCAGTCTTTCTCTGTTTCTAATATTCATTTGTTTATTGTCTGTTTCTCTCCCCACCCCAAAGGAATATGAGTTCCCAGGACCTGGCATGTTTTGTTTGGTGCTGTGATCCTAAAGGTTAAAACACAGTTGACATTCAATGAGTATTTGTGCAAGAAGGGAAAGAGAGAAGAAAGAAAAAACAAAAAGAGAGAGAGACTGCCTAGATTATGCAGAATGTATATTAGCAATGATTAGAACCTCATTTAAAAAAAATAATTTTTGTAAATACCTGGGTTGACGCAGTTGTGACTCATACAGACATATAAAAGTATGTAGTAGCTTCATTGATTTTAAGATGTAATATACTAAGAAGCTGAGTTTATCTTACTGAAAGCATTTAGGACATTGCAGGTATTTAAATTCTCACAATAAGCTACCTTTACTCCCATGACATATCATGTTATCAAGTCAGCAATGAAATACGTGCACATAGATCAGTACCAAACCTGAGATATCAGGGAAGAGGTCAGAACCCTGAAACTAGCTTTATCCATGTTATTTAGTCCTAATCTTTATACCTGTGCATAATCACCATTATCATGTGTTCTATGCTTGTAACCTTCTTTTAACATTTGCTCTCAGACCATGCACAACTCAGGGCTACACTCCACTATCCTTCTCAGGCAAATTATACAGACTCTGTCAGTAATGTTAAAAGTGCAATTCATTACCTATTCATATTTCAAGTCCAGTGTGCCAGTGGAATAAGAGTAGGGAAATAACTTTTAAAAGTTGGACTCACTCAGTACCAGAGCTTTATAAGATACATAAAATAATACATTACTTTCCTATAATTGTTACAAAGCTGGTTTTTCTTCATCAATTTCTACCTGTTCATATACATAGATATGTTTGTATATTTCTGTTTGCGTCTCATGAGTATCAGTGAGCAGAATAAATAATGTGACATGGTAGGAATTGGTATGTTACAAATCAAACAATTACTATCCCAATGATGAATTCCTGGAACTGCAGTGTTCCTGGATATGCAGTGTTGTAAGCGTGTTTGTGTGTGCACACACAGTTATATATAGTTTCTGTGTACACACAAACCTACATGTCAATGTCAAACCTACATGTCAAACCTACATGTATGTTACAAATCAAACAATTACTATCCCAATGATGAATTCCTGGAATTGCAGATTCCTGGAAATGCAGTGTTGTAAGCGTGTTTGTGTGTGCACACACAGTTATAATATATATAGTTTGTGTGTGCACACAAACCTACATGTCTAAGAATTCAGTTCAGTCACTTGCAATTTTTGTGACTTTTTGGTAAGTCTCAGATCTCAGATGACTAATTTTCACACTGGGTTTATTTCAAATTGGATTCTATTCACCTTTTCCATCATAAATAGTTCATATAAAAACAAATATTTTCAACTTGAATAATGCATTGAAACAACTTAGCAAAATGTTAGTAAATGCATTATATTATTATCATTAAGACAGTGAAGGGAAGCCTCAATCACATACTAAATTTGGAGATCTCATTATAACCCAGCTACAGAATTAGAATAAAAAAAAACACACATTCTTTTGCTTTAAAACTAGAGCAATGGAGGAGAAGTTGGTCTAATATTACCTTCCCAATTAGAGTAATTGTTCACAGAAACACTTGCATAACTTAAAGAATTTCAGGTAATTAAATCTAGCTACTGTATTTGCTCACAAATACATGTAAGACATGACGTAGAAAACAAAATGAGTAATATTATGTCTCTTGTTCTCAGAAAGCTATAATTAGGCAAAAGTCACGTTAGAAGCACAAAAATGACAATAAAGCAAACAGTATTTTACATGTACAGATATTCTCTTAGCTTGGTGTTTGGGCATGACAGAAGGCTCTATCAAGCACGTGTTTCCCTCTCTAAAATATGTCAAGAAAATTATCATTTTATCAATGTGGACTCTAGTGGGAAATCATTCAAACAAGTTATCATGCACATTGTTGAAAGAGCCTTCGATCCTAGTCTCTCTTTCAATATCTGGTATTACAGCATGGAGGACTTTGTAGGTGAGTAACAGTCTGACACAGCTTCAGAAACAGACAAAAAATAAACTACGCATGGAAAAAAAAAGTACACATTTATTAAACTAAAAAGGAATATCAAAGAAAAACAATGTCAGTCAAATGTAACTTGTCTTTAAGACATTTAGGATACAATCAACTTGGAAAAACATTCTTTCCTATCTCAAAATAAAATAGGTCTCTAGTTAAACTCTTTCAAAAAATTAAAAGGAGTTCTACTTCTTCTACTATTTTAAATTTAGCAAATCTTGTCTGCGGTCAAAACCTTTTCTCACTATGCATTTTCTACTTCTTCAATCCTTCAAATGTTGCTTTCCCCTTCCTTACTACATTTGGTCCTCTTACTCCTCCTCTTCTTTTCTCAATCTATTCCTCTCTTCCCTGGTGAATTCTCCTCTTCTTCCAAACCAAACATTCTAATCAATCATTCTAATTGTCTGCCCTGCTACCCTACAACCTCTTGGCCTCCCGAACCTCCATTGCACCTGCCTTATATAATCCCAGAACTTTTTTTCCTATGCCCCTGTATCTAAGCAAGGATGATGAAAACTATATAATTTAGTAAATGGATGTGCTACTTGTTAACTCAGGCTATGTATCCTAAAAAAGAATCACTGTTGTTACAGATTTATTAACAGAAACTCTTTAAAATCATTCTGATTGTCTTCAAATCAACTAACGTAGCATCTCATTTTATTCTTCAAAGATGGAATTATTTGCTATACTGATACAACCAAAACCATTTAAAGAGAAGGTCCTCCTTTTTCTCCTCTCAATTTTTCTTTTCTTTCTGTGGAAAAATGATCTCTCTTTATTTGTAAGTCTAAAGCCTCTATTTGCTCTCAATCCAATAATCTACAAAATATTTCTCCAGTAAAAATCTCTATTCTTCATGCAATCACTCACCATCTATCTATATTTCATTCATCATATTTTTCCTAGACATGTACTCTGTGCTCTAGATGGTGGAAAACAAGGGGATGTTATGATGAAATGTATTCTGTCTGTGAGGGAATACCAACAATTAAACAGAACAATTACTACACCACACAAAAAAAGGACAAGAGTAAGAGTCTGGAAAAAAATGCAGTTGGAAATAGAAGAGAAAATTCAGTTTTCCTTAAAGAAATTAGGGAAAGCTTTTCTCAGAAGATATGACCTATAACTCAAGGCCTAAAGAATAACCAGGAATGTCCCAGGTGGAAGTAACACGTGCAAGTTAAGAGAAATGACAATACTATGCACTCGGAGAGTAGTCAATGAAGAGACGGGTGGTCAAAGATGATGACAAGAAAGTTAAGCAGAGGCCAGAATAAGAAGGAAGTGTTGTCCAGGAGCATATTGTCCTAATGGCGATGAGGGAAACCAATGAAGTATTTTAAACCTAGTAATGACATTATCAGATTACTACGTTAAGATCACTATGATTGCTACAGGAAAAAAAAAATTATAATGAGGCAAGAATGAAGGCAGGAAGACCACTCTAGAGGCTAGTGAGAAGGGTTGGTGATTTGGACCAGTATGATAGAGAAGGTGGCATATGCAAGGATTATGTGAAAACAGAACTGCTGGATTATGTTCACTGATGAGATGTTGAAGGTAGGGAGTAGTAAGAAAAATCATGGAAATACTAAGGAAATGTCTGATTTAAATATTGGTTGGATAGGAATCATTTACTGAAATAGGAACACTTGAGGAAAGATAGATATGGAAGTCGGGGGAGGAAGATAAGCTCAGTTTCCTGCAGCTTTACAGTGAGATGCCTGGGAATTTGTCCCACAGGTCAGGGAATACAGAAGCTCAGGAAAGAAATGGGGACTAGAGCTGAAGTTATTTGAGATTGACAGCAGGGTATAGAGTACGAAGAGAAAAGAAGACAGAATCTAATACAAGGAGAAAAGTGATGAAAAACAGGAAGAAATCCAGCAACTGGGGAGTTGCAAAAATGAAGAAAAGAAGTCAATTCTTCTTTGGGTTCTCAATCTTTCCCTTATAATGACTCCGTGTCAAATATTTATTTTTTAAATATTTATTTTTTATTTTTTTTTATTTTTAAATTTTTTTTTTCAACGTTTATTTATTTTTGGGACAGCGAGAGACAGAGCATGAACGGGGGAGGGGCAGAGAGAGAGGGAGACACAGAATCCGAAACAGGCTCCAGGCTCTGAGCCATCAGCCCAGAGCCTGACGCGGGGCTCGAACTCACGGACCGCGAGATCGTGACCTGGCTGAAGTCGGAGGCTTAACCGACTGCGCCACCCAGGTGCCCCTATTTTTAAAATATTTTTATTCTACCAAAGAAAACAAAAAGAATTCCATTTACACTCTATACTCTAGAATCCACTGTTTCTTGCACCCATTTAGCCATAGGACTTTTTGAAAGAGTGGGAGGGGACTCAGACTCAGACTCAGACTCCCTGCCCTATTTACCAGTTGCTTTCCAACTCCATTACTAGGTAGCTTTTGGTGTTTCACCTTTGAGAGTGTAATCAACAGAAACCATCAAATCTACACACAGATTTTGATGCTCACGCTTTTTCGGTTGTCTGCTTGTCTGCTGCCATTGGCACAATAAAATCTTCATGTCCTTCATATAATTTTCATTGTTTCTCTGGCATGTGCCTTCTGTGACTCTGAACCTGAATTGTTAAGTATAGAGCCTTCACTATTTCCTTTACCACTTTCTTTTCCTACATCTGTAAATATAGATGCTTCCTAAATTATTTTCTTTTTGAGCACCTTTTATTCCCCCCACTCCTATAAATGAAGGCATCTCCTAACATTTCTTCTACTATTTCAATATTCTAAATTTTGTTATATTTTTAGAATTTCTTTCTTTTGGAATTGATTCACTTTTAGACCCTCAGGTATCTCCAAACTACATCACCTTTATTTTCCTCCTAGATCCAACCTTGCATTTCAAACTTTGGGCTCAAATTTTCTACCTAAGTGTCTCATTGCAGTTTTAATTCATCATGACTAGCAAGGAACTCATCCACTTTTCTTTTAAAACTGCTTCTGCTCCTATCTTTCCGCTTTGGCTAATGCCAATATCCACACCTACGTATAAAATGGTATTTTACCTTAAACTGCTTCCATTTCCTGCAGGACTGCCATCATTTCACTTCTTTCCCTGTTTTCTAGTCTTAATGTTGCTTGTACAATTCATGTTTTGCTTGTTTTTTTTTTCTTTTTTACTTTAGAGTTATATTTTCAAGTCATCTAATTAGTCTTCTGTATATATATTATCTATTTCTTCCAAGCTATCCATACAGTGCTACGGAAAGAAGCACTAATGCATTTATACCATATAATTTCCAGACCAGATTTCAGGTGTCATAAGATATGATAAAGTAGCATAAACTAAGATTGGCATGCAGAAAGGACAGGAAGGCTGATGTTACTCTGAGCCAGTAACAACTCTAAAAGTAGATACTGCATTCGTCAACACATATAGTTGAGATGAGCTATAGTTTTGACTCAAAGCTCTCTAGCACTAGAGGAAAATGGGAAGTGTTGTCAGTTACACTATTTACAGTGTCCCTAATACCAAAAATAAATTAAGAGCAGTAAGTGTCGTCCACAAACTTTGACTTACATTTCCGGCAGAACTGACCACTGTTCCTCTTCTTTAATCCCTTAGTAAATCAAGAAAACACCCCATCTACTATCTTCAAACACATTTAGTTCACATAACACGAAAGAAAGTTTGCTTTTATCGCTTTTGTGACATTTAATCCTTTTCCTATTATCTTCATTTTCCTATTTGTTATGACAGGCATTTGTCCTGTATCTCTCCCTCTCTTGCCTTCAGCTTCTACATATAACAAAGTATTTCCCTAAGCATATTTTGAATCTGTCTCACTGCAACTACGCAAATGTAGACCCTTATCTCTTCTCTCTTGGCAGCCACATTCAATCTGTTTTCCCTGCCTCTGGCCTCACCTTTTCCAAACCATCTTGTACTGTCTATCGCCTTTTTAACACACAAACCATTCCCTGGCACCTAGTGCATATTTCTCAATTAGAATCCAGAAAACTCTACTTTTAATCACTTGTTTTCTTTTCCCTCTCTTCTGGTAAGCTGATTTCCCTATTTTTTCCCAATTATTTCTTCTGGGCTAAGCACAATTTCTGAAACAGAGCATGGTTCCTAAATGAGTGAATAGATTAATAAATGAATGAATTTCCTAAACTAAAATATGTAAGTTTGTGGGTTTCTTTTTTTTTTTTTTAGAATAAAGAGTCACATTTTCCTGCTTTTTGGCAGTTCATTAGAGTTATTGGGATGAACAGAACTCATCATAGCCCTAACAGTGTTTACGTTCCCAGTTAAAAAAATGCTTAGACATGCTCCTTTAAATTGCAACTATTTCTAAGAGTTATTACAAAATAATAGGTTCTCAAAATGTTCTCCTGAAATTTCATGAATATTATTTTAATATGGAAAACTTTTCTGCTTTTGATCACATCCTTTTGTGCTAGATAATTAATACAGTAAAATTAATGATCTGTTTATAATTTTTCAAAATTAGATTCTATCAATACGATTAAAATAACAGAAAACATGTCTCTCTACTTTATGAAGCTAAAAACAATGCATATGTTGGAGGTCAGAGATTACCACTGTCCTGAAAAACTACAAGCAATTCAATAACTTGCCTTGTCATCAGAAACTCCCCGTGGAAAACCTTTACCCAAATTCATTCATATTGACCTATTTTATTAGGTCTCCTGGAGAACCAAAGAAAGATCATGGTTTTCACAAAGGAAGGCTTTCTACTTCCAGTTACTACCATCAAATGAGAAGCAGAAATGAAAAACTGAAACCCACTAGTTACTTTTGCTCCTCCAACTTGTGTTCTGTAACCCATTAAAGTAGAGAATGTCTATTTCCAGTCTCCAGATATAAGTTCCTGATTTCAATGTGGCCAAGTCCATTGAACTAATAGACACACATATACAGATCTTTTACTAATGTCAACAGTTACAATGTCCCTAGATACCTTTCCACATTGCAATGTTCTCTACTCTGCAAAGTTCACAAAATCCCAACTGACCATGATCTAACAAAATCTTTGAGCTTGTACTATTGAAAATATTTCATACAATATGAAGCAGGAAATGGATGTGGATGTATACTAAAAGCTGAACATCAAAAGAAAGTGGCAAGATCCATTTAAGCAGGATCAAAGTGCGTTAGTCTTGCCAGCACAGAACTGCAATGTAAACACTATGAAAGGTAAATACACTTGGAAAGGATTCTCTCATCTGGATGGTTTAAATGGTATGCCTCTGGGAAAGAAACTTTGTCTTTACAGGTACTGTGGTACTTTTGCAATGCCCTGTGCACATGGTAGAAGCTGAACAAATAATCATATTTAATAATCTTGGGCCAATGCTATCATGTGAAGCATGGCATCTTTAGTCATGATAACAGCAATAAACACTGAGTAAATACACCTCTTTTCTTCCCCCCTTTATCTCCTTTACCACCCCCTTGACATTCTTCCACACCTCATCCCACAGATGGCATTTCTTGCAAAATTCACGTTTGGGCACCACCTGCCACTTGTAACAGTATCACTCTGTCGAAATATTTTTAGCAGCTGCAAATTAAACTGTCCTTCAGGTGCAATCTCACACTTAATGAAAATGACACCTTGGCACAGGACACCCAGCTGCCTTTATGATTCATTTGGCAGCCTGAGCTTATTTAAATAATGAACACATTTTGCCGGTCTCAGCATTAGGATCCATCTAAATCTCTAGTACAGAAACATTTTGACCAGCCTTTGGCTGGACCTATCCTCTCTACCAATAAGCTCTCAAGGAATGAGAACATACAACTAAAATTGTAGAAATACATGTTTTTTGAAAAGGAATTAAATTAACAGGATGATAAATTAAGATTCTGGGTTTTCTATAAATCTAAAAGTTATAACATATCGGCTTTTTAGGACATAAATTTTACGTAGTTCATTTGGACAGAGGACGGAATGAAAGACTACAAGCTTTCACACCATGAAACAGTCAGTCCTCTTGTAAAGCATGATAGAAAGTTCCAGAGCAGAACAGGAGCATAAACCACTGGAGGCAAACAACCCATATTACTGCTCTCTCTCTCTCTCTCTCTGAATCTACTGTGACACCATCTATGAGAGGAAAAGGAAGTCTTAAAAATTTATATATCTCACAAAATGTACATACACAGTCTTATTTTCTTCATGCTTGGAAGATAGTTCCACTGACATTCTGACTATTAATGAAGGAAAATCCTGGCTAATTACCAACATAAGAAGAAACAAAATCTCCCTTTACTGCACATATAAAAATTATTCTGTGATAGGGGTGAAAAAAGAAAACTGGGTAGATGCCTGACTTCTCCCACTCACTAGATTTGTAATTTCAAAATATTAATTAATGTCAACTAGCCTCAGTTTCCTTATCTGTTAAAAAGCACCAATCTCTGAGGTGCTACCGACATACCTACCTACATTAGCATATCATAGGCCTTGAAAACTGGTAGCTGTTATTGTTTTATAACACCATTTATAAAACTTTGTGAAATATCCTATAAAAATATATGTTTAAAAGGTAATGGTGGGGCGCCTGCGTGGCTCAGTCAGCCAAGCATCCAACTTCAGCTCAGGTCACGTTCAAGCCCCGCGTCGGGCTCTGTGCTGATGGCTCAGAGCCTGGAGTCTGCTTCGGATTCTGTGTCTCCTTCTCTCTGTCCCTCCCCTGCTTGTGCTCTGTCTCAAAAGTAAATAAACATTAAAAAAAATAAAAAATGAAAAGCTAATGGTAGCATAAACTTAGAGTGCTAATGAAAGCAAGTTCAATCAGAAGTCAGCTGATAAACAACCTATAAACCTGTTAAAGACCCCTGAGAAGAACAAAGACAAACTGGAAATTATGTAAACTTTAAAACCGTATTTTTACAATTTAAAAAATATTTCCAATGTCATAGCCTCAGGCTTCAAAATACTTACAAGCTAACTAGCAGGGCAATTGGTGATAGGGGAAAATCATCACCAGATGATAGCCAACACACCCGGGTGGCAGTCACAGTGACTGGTTTCTTCCCATCTCAGCTTTGCTGCAACATAAAGGGGAAAAACAGCCCCAAAGAATCAAAAGACTGTGAATGGGAACTTCCAGCACATTGGGAATGCAGGGAATGCGGCCTCAGGTCATCTCACATTCTTCGCTAACAACCTAAACAGAATGGATGTATCATTTTGGCCGTGGAAGAGAAAAACCTCTAGCTGCCAAGGAATAGGCCTGGAAAAACTTTGATGCTTAGCTGGCTGGGAAACTATGAACAACCCTGGGGAGAGTCTACCCCGAAGGTTCAAGAGGAGTCACGTGAAAATGGAGAGAAGGGCTGATGAGGAGGGAAGATGAGCGCGGGTGAGGGAAAATATGAATACTAATCACTGTGCCTTTTCTTGTGCTTTTAATGTATTATTCTGAGCCACACCCATCCCAGAAAGAAACCCTGACATTAAGACCCAGCAACTGCCCAAAGTGCATACTAGTAACTGGGAAAGCCAGGGCAGGAACAAGAACTGAGTTCTTCCTACTGCATCATGTGGCCACAAATATTTACACCTATGTATTTTGTAGTGTGTGTCTAGGTTGAATATGCCTATACACTACTTATTTTGTTTACTATTTTAATAAAGAGATCAGCATTTAACTGATCAAAACACACACACACACACACACACACACACACACACACACACACAGAAAACTCGTGGAAAAGCATCCTGTTCTTTACCACTGTAAAAGAAGGCTAGTTAAAACTAAATGGTCATAACCAAACAAACTACACAATTTTTTTTTAACTGAAACCAAATTAATGAAAAGGAAGTAGAATTTGGAATACTTAGACTTAGAAGAAACCCACAAGGGAACACAATCATCACTGTGGAGTGTGGTGCCTCTACTCTGTGTATCAATAACCAAGTTAATTACTTTACAGTTTCCCTTATTCAGTCCTGCAAAGAGAAAATATTTTTCCTTTCATCTTTTCAGCTTCATCTCCTGTGTTTACTATGGTGGCATTTCTTTGCTTTTTTTTTCTTTTTTTTCTTTTTAATTTTAGGGAGGAGGGAGGGAGGGAGAATGGGTAGAGGGGCAGAGGGAGAAAGAATCTTAAGCAGACTCCACGCTTAGTACAGAGACTGGCACGGGGCTTAATCCCACACTGATGGGATCATGACCCGAGCTGAAATCAAGAATCAGTCATTCAACCGACTGAGCCACCACGGCGCCCCATAAATTGGCATTTCTGATCAGTTCTATCCCCAATCCATTTTTGAGTATATATTTTCCCTTACTTCTTTTGTCCTAATTCAAGCTCTCTCATCTCTCCCCTAAAGTATTGCTCTGTCTTCTTAAAAGATCCTCCTGCTTCAAATCATTCTTCACAATCAACAGTTCAGCTGCTCAATTTTATTGATGGTTTTCCATTAGCTAAACAATTAAATTCAGAATCCTTTAAAAGGCATTCAAGGTCTTTGCTACCTATCCCCCATATATAATTCTAGGCTCCCCACCCCCATCCCAATGCATTTCCCCTTGTACCTTTCTCTCTCACTACTCTGGATTTCCAGAACTTACATTCTTTTTTTTTTTTTTTTTTTTTTTTTTTTTTTTTTTTTTTTTTACTTTTGAGAGAGAAAGAGAGAGAGAGAGCATAAGCAGGGGAGGGGCAGAAAGGGGGGAGGGCACCTGGGTGGCTCAGTCGATGCGTGTCTGACTTCAGCTCAGGCCATGATCCCATGGTTTGTGAGTTTGATCCCCACATTGGGCTCTGTGCTGACAGCTCAGAGCCTGGAGTCTACTTCGGAATCTCTGCCTCCTTTTCTCTCTTTGCCCCTCCCCCACTTGTGCTCTTTCTCTCTCTCTCTCTCAAAAATAAATCAATAAACTTAAAAAAAAAAAAAGGAAAAGACAGAGGGACAGAGAGAATCCCAAGCTGTCAGCACAGAGCCTGACATGGGGCTCAAACCCATGAACCTGGACATCACAACCTGAGCAAAAATCAAGAGTCAGACACTTAACCTACTGAGCCACCCAGGCACCCCAATCCAGAACTTTCATTATTAAATGACTTCACCTATGTGAGTTCTCTATGATGAATTATGCTAATTTTTCAAGACTTTTTTCAAATACCTTCTAAAGGTACTTTAATGTTTCAGGGGGATATTTGTCTTCTGGGTTTCCATAATTTTTTGTTTAAATTTCAGTTAGAGTAGTTACACCATCCCACCTGCTCTGGGTCACTCCTCAGAGTGATACACCATGTTTCTCCAATAAGTTCTTTTTAGACAGGATTTTGTCATTCATCTTCAAATCCCCTCATAGGGTAGTCTATTACACTTTAAGATAGTTGATAACTTGAATTCAACTGAACACTATTCTATTTCTATAACTGTTTTACAGTTTGTAAACTGCCTTCAAGTGGAAGATGGCTGTGAAACTGCAGAGCAGTCAAAGGGGTGTCACAGTATTCAACTTAGCTCTCCTACTTACTAACTATATGACTGTAAGCAAATTCTTTGGCATATCTGTGTCTCAAGTTCTCATCATAAGGAAAGAATACAGAGATGTTACAAAGACCAATGACCTCACAGAGTTAAGACACACATAGGTAGAACAAAATGCTATTGTGGACTATGAACTATCCTTATTGTTATCTCAAGGTTGGTTGCCTTTGCTTCACTGGTTAGCCATGTGCTGTTCCCCAGGAAGCATATCACTGAAGTCAACAAAGAACAAGTAGCTTTTTTAATATTTTTTAATGTTTGTTTATTTTTGACAGAGAGAGAGAGAGACACAGACAGACAGAGCACCAGCAGGGGAGGGGCAGAGAGAGAGGGAGACACAGAATCCGTAGCAGGCTCCAAGCTCTGAGCTGTGAGGACAGAGCCTGACGCGGGGCTCAATCCCACGAGCTGTGAGATCATGACCTGAAGTCAGACGCTCAACCGACTGAGCCACCCAGGTGTCCCAGAACAAGTAGCTTAAAAAAAAAAAAATGGAAGCTGCAGGGCAGAAACAAGGAGTAAATCAAGAGTTCCCTTTTTTCACATTATAGCCATAATGAAAGAGAAGATCAAAATGAGTCAAAAACTAAAAAGAGCAGCAGTAACATTCTTGTCTAAATTGACGTAAAGACATATGGTTTAAGAGATTCAAAAGGAAGCTTTACTCTCAATGCTGGGATTTGAAGAGCTACACTTGAAACTACACAAAGTTTGGTGTGCTATGGTATTTACAGGTATCAGTGTACTCTGTGTCACAAATCAGTTTATACCATGAAGTATACTCACCATCTCTGCAATAGTTAAATGATGACTGGTTTTAATTACATTAAGTATAAGTAAGGATAAATGGCTGTGTATAACCATTATGGGAACATTAAACATGATTTTGGCTGTCAAATGAAATAATATAAAAAGGTAAAAAAAATAAATATTCAAAAATATACCACTCAATGGTTATTGTCGCTTATCCTTTCCCATAATTTTTTTGGTTATCTTAATCGATTTGACTCCCCAAATCACAGATATTCTTTTGTGCCTGAGCAACATTTTTTTAGCTGACTTTTGATCAACCTTATATAGCATTGCATACTTAGCTCTTCAAAATAACTCACTCTCTCCAACATTTCCACATTTGGTCCTCCTAGAAACTAACCTTCCTCAATGCTACCTTATTTGTTAGAGTCACTCAACACAGAAGCTTGGGATCAGTCTTGACTTCTCCTACATTGACATTTATCAGTCATCAAATTTTATTTCCATCTCTCTTTCAAATTTCTTTAATATCTATCTTTATCCTTCATGTCTTCATTGACATCTTTAATTTATTTGCACCCTTTAAATAGTTTTTTTTTTGAGTTTCTTGTTATTAGTCTTTCTTTCCTATAATTGTTTCTTTCACATAATGCCAAGAATGCCTTCACCAATATTCAACTTGTTTACACCAATCCACTGGTTAACATCCTCATTTATACAGTTTTTGGTGGGAATGTAAAATGATCTGTAAAATGGCTACGTACCATTTAGCCATTTCATCGCATTCCTAGTTATTTAACTGAGAGAAATGAAAGCATATGTTCACAACAAAATTTGAACAAGAATGTTTACAGCAGCTGCATTAAGTCCAAGTGTCTACCACTAGGAAAACAAATAACACAATGTGGTACATCCATACAATTAAATACTACTCAGAAACAAAAAAGAACAAATTACTGATACATGTAGCGATGTGAATGGATTTCAAAAACATTACAATAAAAGAATGCATATTGTATACTTTCATTTATAGGAGTTTATATTCTACTTTTTTCTGGGCTGTGCTGTGGAAAATTCACAACGTTAGTACCTCTTGGGGAAAAGGTATGGGACTCACTGGAAAAGTACATCAGAAAACCTTCTGGAGTGTTCCATACTTTGATAGGCCTTTGAGTTACAGACATTTATCATTTCTCAAATTGTCATTGAATAGTATACTTAAGATTATAAATTTGTGTGTATATTTATACATTGTGTGTAAATTTATCATGTATATCTTATAATTATTTCTCAATCTGGTGAATTTCTCAAATTATAGGAACATAGTGCTGAGTATAAAGTAGGTTTAAAAAGTGATTAATATGAATCTAAATTTCCTTATGGATAAATATCCATTCATAATGGATATATCACAAGTCCATATGACTATTTTCTTATTATTTAACCAAAATATGGTCTATGTTTCCACCCTCCTATTTTGTAAGTATGTGGTCTTTTTATTGATTGGTTATAAAATAAGTAATTGTTTAATATTTCAATGTGGGATTAATATAATCATGCACCTTACTCACTATATATTATAGTTACTTTGTCCTATTATTTACAAATACACTATATACAATGATTTAGCAGTTTGTGTTTTATCATGGTAAATATGGATTCGAAATATTTTGATGACTCTAAGATATAATCTAGTTATTTACCGCAACCATAATGTTTTTAGGTATTTCTATAATTTTTGACTACTTAGTCCCTTTTAACTGCAGGAAGATACAATATTTAGAGATGCTTTCTTCTATCAGATCCTAAGTAAATACATTCATACTATGAATATACTCATCTATCATCATAAAATGTCCTTTGAACATTTACATTTATTATGTTTTTGAATTATGTTAACTATAAACTATCATATGATTAGATCACTTGTTATTTGAGAAGATCAGATGGAATTTCATGAAGGAAATAATCTTCAGAAATTTTTTTTATTACCTCATAATGGCTATACACACACATATACACACACACAAACACACACACAATACATGTTCTTGCATATACACTGTACATGTTCCTGCAGGTAAATAGTCGGATATTAATTTTCACTACATTTAAAGACAGCAGACTTAATACAGATTTTTTCCTAATACATTTCTATAAAAATGAAAAGGTTTGGAAAAAAGACAATTATCCTTAAATATTTTTTCATTACAGGAGATATCAGCATGAAGTGAAATGAAATGGAATATGCATTATATAAACTCTGCTGTCTAAAAACAAAAAATATGTTATCAAAGAAGTCCATGTTCATAAAGTAATTACAATATTTTGCATACACTACAAATTAAAAATAAGCTTTGAACTCTGTTGAGAAAAACCAAGGCAGCAAACTTTCATTTTTCTACATCCAAAGAAAATATAACTTTCTATTTAGAGAAGTCATTGCTCCACGATAACAAGTAATTTATATGATCTTACTTAATAATGACTTCACACTAAAACTCTCTCTTAAAGAGAAAATTGGGAGCTGTTCAGGAAACGGTATTCCTGACTCACCTCATTCTAAATTAGAACACGTTTCTCTTCTCTTTGCCAGAAAGTTCATCAAATTTTTCAGACAGTGTGCTTACTCTGCTTTATTAAATGAGATGAGACAAGTGCATTTATGTGTGTATGATTTATTTTTTTAAAGTTTCAGTGCTTAAGCAAGAAACTAAAAAATATCACCACACCAAAGTGATATAGTACAGGCATTATTTAAATCTCTCTGAGAAAGAGAGAATAAATACATAACAGCATCTCCTTTCAACTCCTTCTCCAATCCAGTCATATCTCACTCACTGGTAACATTAAAATAAGATAAACCATATACATTTAAGATGCATTTTATAGAAATAAATAACATCTTTTGAAAAACAATTCTAGACAGGATGAGAACACAGTCTCAGCCTATGAAAAAAATATTTGCGGAAGATATATCTCATAAAGGACTGCTACCCAGAATACATAAAACACTCTTAATGCTAAGCAAACCAACAACTCAATTTAAACTCCACATCATGTCACTAGGAAAGTATAAATTAAAACAACAAGATACCAGTATATCCCTATTAGAATGTCCAAAATCCAGAATGCTGACAACACCAAATTCTGGCAAGGATATGAAGCAACAGAACTCTCATTCCTCAGTGGTAGGAATTCCAAATGGTACAGCCACCTTGGAAGATACTTTGGTATTTTTTACTTCATTTTTTTTTTTTATAAAACCAAACATACTATTACCATATGGCCTAGCAATCTTGCTCTTTCATATTTACTCAAAGGAGCTGAAAAGTTACATCTACACTGAAGCCTCCATACAGATGTTTATAGCAGCTTTATTCAAAATTGCCATACTCGGTAGCCACCAAGATATACTTCAGTAGATGAGTGGATAAATAAACTGTGTTGCCTTCAGACAATGTACTATTATTCAAAGTTGTAGAGAAATAAGCTGTGAAACTATTTCAAGACATTTGAAGACAACTATTTCGCGTATCAGTAAGCCAAAGAAGCAAACCTGAAATGCTTACATGGTATATGATTCCAACTACTTGACATGTTGGAAAGGACAAACATAGGAGGACAGTAAGATCAGTGGCTGCCAGGAGGTAAGGAGTAGGGAGGACACACAGGTTGAGGACAGAGGATTTTCACATCAGTGAAACTGCTCTGTAGGATACTACAAGGATGGATGCGTGTCATTATATATTTCTCCAAATGCAGATAGTGTACAACACCAAGAGTGAACCCTAATGTAAACTGTGGGCTTTGGGTGATAATGATGTGTCAGTGTAGGCTTACCAAGTGTAACAAATGTACCACTCTGGTAGGGGGATGTAGGCAACAAGGGAGGCTATGCATGTATGGGAGTAGGATTGTATGGAAATCTCTGTACCTCCCACTCAATTTTGCTGGGAACCTAACTAAAACTGCTCCGAAAAATAAAATCTATTATAAAAAATTATTATGATAACATATCATCTAAATTCACAGTGTTTCTGTGCACTAAGAACTTTAACTGGGGTCCAACTCTTTCTTATTTATTATGTTCTTTATTAATTTAAAGCAATTTTTTTAATGTTGATTTATTTTTGAAAGAGAGAGACAGAGCATGAGCAGGGGAGGGGCAGAGAGAGAGGGAGACACAGAATCCGAAACAGGCTTCAGGCTCCGAGATGTCAGCACAGAGCCCAACACAGGGCCCGAACTCATGAATCACAAGATCATGACCTGAGCCAAAGTCCAATGCCCAACCGACTGAGCCACCCAGGCACCCCTCTTATTTATTATGTTAAGAACATTTTCTTTTATTCCTACCTTTTACTCCTACCAATGTATTTTAATTAATCAGAAAACATCATTTGATTTACCTTATTTTTCAACATTAAACAAGATAAGGCATATATTTTATTATTAAAATATTAAGGTGGGGGCACCTGGGTGGGTCACTTGCCTAAGTGTCCAACTCCTGATTTCGGCTCAGGTCATGATCTCACAGTCACGGGATTGAGTCCCGGGTCAGGATCCACACTGACAGCATGAAGTCTGCTTGAGATTCTCTCTCCCTGACCCTTCCGGCTTGTTCTCTCTTTTCAAAATAAATAAATAAACTTCAAAAAAAATTAAGGTAATGAATTAAGAGAGGTTCCTATTAATAAATCATCCTGGTAATACTAGAATACTAGAATAAATGGAAGAATTGATTTCTTCCATTTATTTGGGATATTTGGATACTCATAAATGTATTTATTCCTAGTTCTCCTTTTTGTCCAATATTGCTATTAGCAATACTATAGGCACCATATGACTTAAATGCCTTGAATATCTTTGTCTACATTCTGAGAGATCTTAAAGGTTTCATACTTTTCCACCCACATACTTTATACGTGATTCAAAAGACATATTGAAATTTAGGTCCGAAACAAATACACAAAACCACTAAGCAATATAAAAAAAACCCACAAATATATAATACCAATTTAATTTTTTCTAGTAAATTATCTTAAATATGAGTATACTCAAATTCTGCCTTTTTCCCCTGAAAAGTACCTCAAAAGCTACAGATGATAAAACTGGAATTTGTGAATTCTAGTAATATTTCATTCAGAAAAAAGCCAATTTTCATATAATCATAAAATTTACTTTGTCAAAAAGTTTCTCAGTGTGTGATCTCACAAAAACATTTTTTTACTCTTTGAAATAAAAAATCCATTTTATCAGTGAAATGTAAAAATGTCTTTTGATAACTGCCCTTTTCTTGGGACATGGTAATAATTCAAGCTCTCATTCAAGGATTGCATTGACAAGGGACTTTTCCTGGGAGTTGCCTCTGATTAGACCCATGGGGTCTAGGGGAAAAAAAAATTCTATAAGAATGTGGCCTGATTCTTAAAATAAAATAATGATTTAGGGACCAGGGAAGATTTAGGTCAATTTTTATTTGACACAGACCTTGGCAACTTTTTAATAACATGAATATTATTATAGATAGAAAGTAATTATCCTGATTCCAACACTAGCAGACCTTCACATTTCTATCATCCTCTGGTCAGAAAGTGTTCTCAAAAATGCCAGAAATTCAGGGTCTCTTCAAAGAAGAAAAACATGTTCAAGTGTGATATAATTAGCAGTTTCTATGGCTTTTGTTCTTAAGAGACAATAATAGTTTTGATTCTTGAAAATGTCTAATTATATGGGAAAGGAAATTCAAGGCAGAAAAGAAGATAATTTATAGCATAATTTCAAAGTAATTAGAATTGGGAGAGAACAATTCTTACTTCACACCCTGTTTAATCTGCAAGATCTTATCCCTTAAGAAATAACAATTCAAATTTTACATTAGCTATTATTTTTTTGTACTTTCCTAATCACACTCTACTGAAAACAAACAAATATTGTTATTTTAACAAAACAACTTCCCTTATTTTTAGTTTTACTTTTGCTTTTAGGATTGCATGTATGTGAACTAGAACAGTGAGAGAGTTGTTAGTTATATTTACGTGAAATTTAGAAAGTTGTTTTTTAATCAGAAACGTTCTAGATGTTTAAAATAATATATTTTATGATAAAATCATACATCATATAATAATATCACAACCCTATAATTTAAAATTTAAGATTATAATACAAAATTTAAAGTTGTAATTTTTAAAATATGTAATTTTTGGTTTTACATTTGGGTTTTATTCTGTTTCTTTGTATAAAAATCTACCTAGTGTGGTTTTTTTTTTTTTTTAATCAGCTGGATGCTTTTGACAAAAAGATATTTAGAAGAAAATTGCAGATCATGTATTTTAAATTCGATGTTGCTATTTTGCATCAAATTTATTATTTAAAATATTGTCAGTACTAGCCTAGCTGTAGTGAAAGACAGTTAATTTATAATAATGTGCTTTGAAAACTTTTTTTTAAGTGCTTGAAGCTTCTTTGAACCCCAGAAGTCACTGCCTGCACCACAGGTTTTTTTTTTGTAATTCTTAACCTTTAGCAAGAATGTAGTGGTGGGAGATTTTATGGGCTATCATAAATGTGCTAGTAATTGTATTAATTTGACACTGTCTCAGCAGAATGGATTCAATCAAGCAGGGTAAGGTAGGTTCTACGAGCTTGACACAGAGGTCTTATCAATGACCATTGCTTGAAATTCCAACCAAGCTGTTCACGGGACACACCTGGCTAGTGCTTATATCTCCCCAGCTTAAATGGAAGCAAAAGCCACTAATTTAAAAAGGCTGATTAGAAGAATTGGAGAGTTTGGATTAGACCACATCAGGAGCAGTAATTTAACGTAACTAATGAACACGCACACATTCACTCACACACACACACACACACACACACACACACACACACACATTCTTGTGTGCTATAAATTTCAGCTGAGACGTAAGATAATCTACTCAGGGAGACTGGCACAAAACTATTATGTCTCTATGTCTCTTTAACAATCAAAGATATAATATATTTTGTAACATATTTCAGTCTAGTCCTCAAATTTTAATGTAGGATCTCAAGAGAGTGCAGATTCTGGTTTAGTAGGTCTGGGTAGCCTCTGAGATTTTACATTTCTAACAAGTTCCCAGAGATGCACATGCTGTTCATCCAAAGGCCAAACTCTTAGCAGGAAAAGTTTATACCAACTAAGTTTTCAGTTATTTAAACTATGCATACACAGCACAATTCATTCTGTGAACCATTACAGGATAAAATCCTTTAACTCTGGCAAATCTTTGTTGTTGTTGTTGTTGTTGTTGTTGTTGTTGTTGTTTTTAAACAAATGTACCTGTATTTTCCAAGTCTCTATCTAACTTGATAAACATTTCCTATGTGTGAAATCTTTAGCAAAGTACAGAAATACACAAATCTAAAAAATGGTAAATACTATAATGAATATGTTAGAGAACAAAACTGAAGAGTTTGGAAGACATGGGTTTACTCTGTTTTCACTCAACAACAGGTAGCGACTATCCTCTTGTAAGTTGCTCAAATGTTATTACTGCAGTTTTCTATTTTACAGTGGTTTTGCGAGGATGAAGTGGTCTTACAGGAAGCACTCTGAACAGTATAAAATCCTATACGAGTACAGGATTTCAATTGTTCATGATAATTTCAATTATTTCCTTAGGTAAGGACATCAATTTTCCAAATCATTGCTTTAATTATTATTAAACCTTCCAATATTCAGTATAATAACAATGTCACAGCATTTACAGTACGGTGGATCCAATTTAAAATGACTTCTGATGTTTAAATCAATTTTCAATATTTGTTCAGTGCAGGCAGTCCACTGAAACCGTTATCTTGTTTTTCTTTGTCAACTCTGTCCAACTGTCTCTGCTTTAAGAATGATTACGTATTTTGGGGCGCCTGGGTGGCGCAGTCGGTTAAGCGTCCGACTTCAGCCAGGTCACGATCTCGCGGTCTGTGAGTTCGAGCCCCGCATCGGGCTCTGGGCTGATGGCTCGGAGCCTGGAGCCTGTTTCCAATTCTGTGTCTCCCTCTCTCTCTGCCCCTCCCCCGTTCATGCTCTGTCTCTCTCTGTCCCAAAAATAAAATAAACGTTGAAAAAAAAAACATTAAAAAAAAAAAGAATGATTACGTATTTTGAATGCTAATATAAAGTTGTTTCCAGAGATACCTAATCAAGACTATTAAAGGTATTTTCTAAACCAATTTGATACTCCCAACCTAGTTTTTAAAAGTACAGGGTTGGGGCGCCTGGGTGGCGCAGTTGGTTGAGCGTCCGACTTCAGCCAGGTCACAATCTCGCGGTCCGTGAGTTCAAGCCCCACATCAGGCTCTGGGCTGATGGCTCAGAGCCTGGAGCCTGTTTCCAATTCTGTGTCTCCCTCTCTCTCTGCCCCTCCCCCGTTCAAGCTCTGTGTCTCTCTGTTCCAAAAATAAATAAACGTTGAAAAAAAAAATAAAAAATAAAAGTACAGGGTTTGTTATTTGATTTTAATAACACTAAGAAATGGTTTCAATGTCTTTAATATGGATTAAATTTAAGTTAGTTCTACTTTCTAGTAGGTCTACTATTTCCACATTCTACATTTCTACATGAAATAACTATTAAAATATACATAGAACCACACTCAGCATGGAGCCTGATGCTGGCTTGATCCCATGACCCTGGGATCACGACCTGAGCCCAAATCAAGAGTCAGACGCTTGACCCACTGAGCCACCCAGGCACACCCCTATTTTTAACCTTTTGAGGAACCTCCATACTGTTTTCCAGAGAAGCTGCACCAGTTTGCATTCCCATTAGCAGTGCAAGAGGGTTCCCGTTTCTCCACATCCTCACCAATACCTATTGTTTTTTGTGTTGTTGATTTTAGCCATTCTGACAGGTGTAGATGATATCTCATTGTAGTCTTGATTTGTATTTCCCAAATGATCAGTGACGTTGAGCATCTTTTCATGTATCTTTGGGCCATCTGGATGTCTTTATAATTAGGAATATGACATTATGAATTTCTATTAGCACTCAAAATACATAATCATTCTTAATGAAGAAACAACTTCACAAGAAATAGTTCACAAGAAAAAAAAACCAGTAATAGTGTTAATGGACTGTCTGCATTATATATGTCATTATAATAACAGGTTATAAAAACCTATGTTGTACTATCTACAGCTTTTCTGATTCCAACAGATTTGCATTTTTTTCCCTTAAAACTTAAAAGGGTTTCCGATTTCTCATTTTTTTTAACTCTCTCACACACACATTCTCTAAGAAAAGACTGTAGATGTAGAGACAAAAGATAGTCTCCTTCATAATTGTTCCACCTTGCTGTCATTTCATAGTAAAAGCCTCAGTCAGTGGTTCTGATACTGAATCAAAGTGTGAAAATCAACTGAATAAAAAAATTTCATGTTTCATTAAAAGAAAAATAGAGAGTATGTCCTCCGCTTAAACAATGGTTTTACGATATTAGGACATCTTGTAAATACATGCATATGATCCTGTAGATATGCTACAACTTTTAGGGTTTTCATTTATAAAAAGTTCTGTAAGTATTAGCCTGAGGGCAGGGATTGCTCTTACTCAGCTATTTCTTATAATAGTTCTTGGTACCCAGAGAGTGCTTAATGCGTGTAGAAAATGGAAGTTGCCCAGAGAAATATGTTGGTAGCTAGCAATTCACTGTAATCTAGGAGGACTTACAATAGAACTGCAGGGGAAAAGGAGAGAATGGCATTCTATGTTAGTAACTGGGGTGAGTGATAAACTTAAGTTATGTACAGAGAAAGAGAAATATTGTTGAATGAGATGAAAAAGGGCTAGACTTGGGGAAACTAAACATACTCTTTAAAAAACAAAATAAATACACTGAGAAACAGCAATTAAATCAGTTTAATCTCTGCCTAAACATGATCTATTTTTAATTTCCCATTAAAATGTAGCTATTTTAACCCTATCATATCATATTACATAGATCTTAATTGTTTTGCTAACAATCATATATTAATATATAAAATGGTAATCTGAGTATTTTCACGAATATATGTTCCGATAACATTACGTACTTCTTTAAACTGTAAAAAAATTCCTTAATATGGATCACATCTAATTTACCCCAAAAACTTCAGGGTTAGACCTTGGTTAGATAGAAGACTTTATGGTGTCATTTGGAGATTTTTATTTTGGTGTGTGCATTACAAAATTTATTATGATAGACGTGTTTATTATGGTTGAGGGATGAAAACACAATCTAATTAGGAAGTTATTATTTACCATAGGAATTACTCTTTTCTTTTCTCCCTTTATTCCCCCTTCCGTTTTAGCTTTCTTTGCAGACTCTAACCAATGGACAGATCTCTGTTTAAAAAATGTATTTTTCTTCTTTATTATGAACTGTTTTCTTACCCAAGAAAACATGCAATAGTTCTAAGTAAGCAATTATAACAGCAATTGCTGGCTCAGCTTCCTCAGTTATATTAAAGTATATTAGAGGGGCGCCTGGATGGCTCAGTGGGTTAAGCCTCCAACATCGGCTCAGGTCATGATCTCACAGTTCGTGAGTTCGAGCCCTGCATGGAGCTCTGTGCTGACAGCTTAGAGCCTGGAGCCTGCTTCGAATTCTGTGCCTCCCTCTCTGCTCCTCCCCGGCTCATGTTCTGTCTCTCTCTCTCTCTCTCCTTCAAAAATAAATAAAACCATTTAAAAAAAAGTATGTTAGAGGAAGTTTTACTTTGCTATTATCCCTGAAACATTCTATACTAAAATACTAGTAACATCTATTGATAACCATGATCCTTGTGAGAATGAAGAGTTTGGGAATTTGTGAGTGGATTAAGGCAGTATTGCTAAGTGGGGCTACAGTACATTTTTACAAAATCAAAATGGCAAAATTAATCAAAATGATAATAATTTTAGTAAAGATTCTACAAATCTTCATGACATGGCTACATTCTTCTTACATTCTACAGTCTCTGGTGTATCACTACGAAATGACTGCTGCATTGCACAACAAAAAGTTGGACCTGTTAACTGTTTGCCATTGTTTTTCTACATCATGCTACCATGTTCCTAGCTCCAGCCAGTCTTTTCAATTGCTTTCTACAAGTTGCTCTCATTCAGGAATTAGAAATGAAGAAGGAAGCAAGTAAAAATAGTTTCAGCTTGGAAAAAACATGGAAAATAAGTTCACAGTTTAAGATTCATTAGCACACAATTATCTCAAGGTCTTTCAAAGGCAATTTCACTAGAATTTGGGCACTGATTGGCTGATCAGAGTTATAACTATAAAGGGATGTGATTTTTCTCCCTGTTTTTATTTATAGGAAATCGATAGCAATAACATCACAGGAAGGGCAGTCATCAGTTTTCTTATGGCAAGCGGCATTATCCCACTACTTTAATAATTTCTCTTCAATCAAAATATTTAATATGACTACTATAAACACAAGAAGGCAATTGATCAAAGGTATCCTACGCCTTGTTGGTTCCACTGAACCCTACAAGCCCAAATTCTCTAATGTGAATTGTTAGTATAACTAGATTTCTTTCCCTTTAATTCACCCCAAAATGTAATGTTTTATGGTAATCCATGTGTCGTTATTCTTTCCTGCCTTCAGAACTCATTATTTTCATTTGACTTACAAGATTGCTTTCTCATCTTGCAAAACATTGGTATAATTTTTTCATTTATTCTTGAATGTGTTTAGAAAACGTATTTTATAAAACAGCCATTCTAGGATACTAAGCAATTTAAGTGGCAGTCAGCCCTTTGATATCAGCCTTGGCATTGACTAGCTTTTACAGTCACTAGGCATATTAAAGTTCACTAAATTATAAGTGGGTCATAAGACAACGTATAAACTGAAAACACAATTCTGTACTGGCTAGAACTTAAATTCCATTGTATGCTAACAGAAAAAGCAGTGTGGATGCCAAAGGGACAGTTCTATCTGCTGTCACCTATTTCCATACATATTCATGTTAGGATTTTATAAATGTATAAATGGGTTAGCTCTCTTTGATACTGAAACCCTGGCATCTTATTTATTAGCAATTAAATGAGCAAAAGAGATTATTTGGACTTACAGGAATTTAGACACATTCATAAACATATTGAAGAGACACATTTTTGATGGGTCTCTTATGCTCTCAGCTTATATTAAATCCAAAACCAGTTTTAATTTAGTAAATCATCAAGCAAATTACTAAAAACTACACTTCTAATAAATAAACATTTACATTATACTTACATCAATATATAAATTAGTATTACTAATGAATTGCAATTAGTTTTAAACTATGTATCTTTATTTATTTTAATTTTATTTAATTAACTTGTTTATTTATTTATTTTTTTACTGTTTATTTATTTTTGAGAGAGAGAGAGAGAGAGCACGCAAGCGGGGCAGGGGCAGAGAAAGGGGGGGTGGAAGATCCAAAGTGCGCTCTGCGCTGACAGCAGTAAAGCCCGATGTGGGGCTTGAACTCTTGAACTGCGAAATGATGACCTGAGCCCAAGTCAGGTGCTCAACTGCCTGAGACACCCAGGTGCCCCTGCATGTTTATTTTTGAATCAAAATTTATACAGTACCACATGTAGAGTGGTATACAGTTAAAAGTGCATAACTTATGTGATGATCCAAAGTGCTACAGGAAATTGAAAGATTGGGGGCGCCTGGGTGGCTCAGCTGGTTGAGCATCCAACTTCTGCTCAAGTCACGATCTCATGGTTCGTGGGTTCGAGCCCCGCATTGGGCTCTGTGCTGACAGCTCGGAGCCTGGAGCCTGTTTCAAATTCTGTGTCTCCCTCTCTCTCTCTGCCCCTCCCCCACTCGTGCTCTGTCTCCCTCTGTTTCAAAACTAAACACACATTTTTAAAAACTTAAAAAAAAAAAAGGAAACTGAAAGATTGATTAGAGCAGAGTGTGGGAGGTAGAGACGGGAGCAAGGTGAAGGAGCTTTGATTTTCACTTGCCTCATTTCTTAAATCATAGAGTGACATAAACAATTCTAACCCGAAAATGGTCTCTTAAAGGGTAAAAAACATACTTAAATCTTCTTACTAATATTATTGGGAAAACATTTTAAAGACCCTCTTCCTAGATAACATTTTGTAATTTATATTTAGTTGATATGTGAAATACAGAACATTTTAATGACTCTTCGTCATATGTAAGCAACTTAGTGTGATGAAGCTTAAAAACTGCTTTTTTTTTCATGGAAGCAAAGGAGTGGTAGATGTAATTTCATCAAAATGTACAGACATCACTAGGTAAGAAATCGTGCACGTACAGACTCCGGCTAAGGAAAGGGCATATGTCATCCTCACTTTACCTCATCAGCTCATTCTCGTCTTTCAGCCACTTTCACTGCTTTCCTAGAAAAATACTGGCTGCTCAGTTAAGTGAGATTGTGCATTCTACTACATTATTAGTGATGTGGCATATTTAGGTATTTTATGGTTCCATTCCTTAAAATTCTCGCATAACATTATAAAGCCAGCTAACATCAACTAAACTGTTTTGTTTTGGTAAGAGCCATCACTTTTGCAAATGCTTTATATGAATTCACTCATACATAATCCTCATAACTACCTGACAAGGGAGGAAATATCATTATTTACATTAGAAAAAGGGGACATGAAGCACAGAAATCTTTTTATCTGCCATCTACAGTTGCTCAGCTCTTGACCAACTCAAGGAGTCAGGCTCCACAGACTCTGCCCTTTTAACCACTATCCCAAAGGTCACCAATGATGTTCACACGTGAAAAAAAAAAAAAAAAAAAAAACAAAGCTGAGCTGTGATAGAGCAGGATAAACGATTTTCCTAGCATTCTCAAAAGCAATCAATGTCTTCTTAATTAATTCTGGAAAAATTGTTAATAAAGAATTAACCTAATGATTTCTTTCCATAAATGACGAATATTGCACTTACTAGAGCTAAATTAACACTTGGAAAAACTTGGTTCATCATTTCATTACTTCTTCTGCTAATTTCGTTAAGCTTAATTTGATTAAAATGTTATTTGCTATTTTAATACTAAAGCTAAATTTTATTTATTCTTGATGTACTAAATGCTCCATGACAATAATCAACTAAAACAAAATAACCTGAGAACAGATTAAAAAAAGGCAAACATCACCTTCAGACAGGTTCACTGTATTAATCTGCTAAATGTGCATTATGTGCTATGTTGGGAGCCTGTAAGCAAATGACAGCAGAAGCAACCAAAGCTGTCATGAACATTTACTGTATTATCAGATACTATTCTTATTAACCTACATGGACTGTCTCATTCATTCTCGGTACAACGGTATAGTAATATTAACCATGTTTTACAAATCGTAACTGAGTGATGAAAATAAGTAAATTGCCTCCTATGTCATACAGGTAGCAGATGGAGTACCTGGGATACAAACACAGTCAGTTTAACTCCAGAGCCTGCAAAGCAGATTGTTCAAGAATTTCTTACTCGGTATTTCCCAGAGTGTAAGGCAAAGTGGTAGTTCCCATGATAAATACAAGTGAGTACCTATGTGCTCTTGAGATTCAAAGCTGAAAAGATTAAAATCAATCAGTAGAGTGGTATGGTTAAATGAAAAAGAGAGTAAATCTGAGGACAACCAACTATTCGATTAGAGTATGCTAGTGTTTAACACTGGAGAAGTCATTTAGGATCAGAAGATAAAGGACTTGACAGGCAGCAAAATCTGGATTCAATTCACTTGTAAATTGAGAGATATAAATGATTTTTGAACAGGAAACTATTGTGATACCCGTAGAGCTGTTATTAGGGAGCCATCTGACAATGGTATCTAACAAGGAAGAGTATATATGGCTTAATTTTGTTAGGTAATCTAACAAAATTAAGTGTAAACAATAATTTATTGAGTGAAACAATTTTTAATCATCAAAAACTACATGCAGATTTTTTTTTGTCCTAAGTTTAAGGATTTCCATTCTTGGCATGTTTATGTGATTTGGTATTTGTAAAAATAAACAGCACACCTATTCTCATGAGTCAACATTTCTCCTTAATTCAGGATTCATTTTATTGGGCATGTGAAGATGACACCTCACGAGACCGAGTATATAAATGAGCAAACACTTCACCTACATGAAAAGACAGTTACTTTATAACATTTTACTGTTTTGATATTTTTTGAGACATTATAAATTAAAACCTTCCAGTCCGAAAGCTCCTGAAATCTACCACTATGGAAGTATTTGTGTCAAGCAGACATCTAATAATATGGCAACTTACTCTTCCCACTAAGAGTGATTAGAAGGTAACAAGTGTTTTGTGTTTTTTTTTTCCCCAAAACTATCCATGCCATTAAAATTCAATGGCATCACTTGCTGTCATTCGGCTTTATCTGGCTAAAATCCTTTAATTCGCTAGCCCCTGCTGTTGGGGAGCTCTAGGCTCATCACACTTAACCTCTGCCTAGGCTTCTCAGAAAAGAATTTGTTTCAGTCCATTCATAGTTTCAATAGTTGAGCAAGCCACACGCAACTGCACACTGGTCTTTTACCCTGAGCACACTAATCTGATTGTTTTTCCACTCTACAAACTCTGGGTCAACAATCAAGCTGCCGCCAGAAACTAATTAATTTGCAAACAGGCTTCTGTTTTCACAGAGGGAAAGCTTTTGAGAGCCATGTCAGAGAGGCCGGTCACACCATGGTTACACGCATTGTCATGGCATCCACTTCTTTGGGTAAATCTCTTGCTTGATGTCACTGCACACATGAACCCAGATTACCCAGTCAGCAGTAAATCCCTATTGAGGCCCACTGAGCTCTGAATGTAGTGAGGCTAGAAGAGGAAATTGGTATAGACAGGCTCTGTATTCATTAAACTGATGGTAAGACTAGAGAGAATAATGTTAAAAACCAAGAAGGAAAAAGGGGGCGGCTTCAATTTAAAGAATTTTCCAGGATATTGTCTCATTTTTCTACATTTCCATCGATTTTAATTTCAAAAGTGGGATTCCCTTAAATAAATGTAATGATATTTTGAAATGTTACTTTTCTACTCTCATAATTCACTGACAAATTTTGAAATAAGTGGTTCAAAGTGTGTGTCTAATACGCCATACTGGAGAGTTGTACCAGTTAAAAGTGATTATGTTCTTTACACAAAATGTGAAATAGAAAATAGGTCCTCAGAAAGGGAGACCAAGTAAAATTATATTTTGGTAACTTTTTGCTCTTTATGAAAAGAGAAATCATATTTAGTGAGTTTCTTAAATTTATCATCATTTGCACAGTAGAACAATTTCATGCTGTGTATGTATTTTTTAAAAAGATTATACTTCTGGGGGGGAATGCATTATTTATCAGGCTTAACATTTTTCTAGGTAATAGATTCAGGAGACAAAACCTCAGGTGACCACTATGTTGTGTTTAGGTACAGACTGTTTTTAAATATTATGTACCTTTGCTTCAGCATAATTTCAGCAGAAATAATAAAAAATACTATAATTTTTATTTGTGACTCTTTACATTGATACCTCAGAATGTTTAATGAATAAGAATATAATTCGTGGGAGATGTAATTCAAAAGTTAAAAAAAGACCGTATCCCTGTTGCTTTTTTATAGGCTATGAAAACAAAGAGGACATTTGTGGTTGCTGTTGTTGTTTTAACTGAACGGTCACTCAACTTCTATGATACTCATCTGTCCATATAACCATTAAATAAGGCATCCAGAGGGCTTTTTCCTCCAAGGTCAGCAAAATAATACTGACTTATGTAAGCCAGGAAATAATTCAGAATGGCATCGTTAAGAAGTCCGACATTATACAGAGCCAGATAATTCATTTTATTATTAAAAAAAAATCCAATTGGATACTCTGACAGTTTATGCCTTTGAAGATGGCAGAATTAAAACAGAGCATGGAAAGAGTTGTACAAGCGATTTGAGATTAGGTATCTGGTACTATGTAATATTAATTTGTGCTCTCATGGTTTATTTGCGGTCACAGTTCTTGGTTCTATTTTCAGAAAAACGTCTAGTGGAGAAACTTGAATGTTCAGAGAACATGGAAACTCCTAGTGCACAACCGCAGAGGACAGCCACCCCGGTAGTGGTGGCACAAGTGAAAGGAGGTGGAACGATGACCTGCACACCGTTTCAATCACAGAAAAGAGCAAGGGGGCTGGTCTAGCCACGGGCACGATCCTGTGAAGAAATTCCACTACAAGAAAACAGGTCTTCCTGACATGAGTGGGAAGGCCTCACACTCCGGGCACTGTAAATAGGCCAGTTTGTGCTCACCGGGCCTTCGCTCTCTCAGGGAGGCATGTGGTTTCGTATATTAAACCTGACTTGGACTGCCCTTTCACCCTGACTCAAATATAATCACTCACAGAATGGGTCTGAGGAAGCTTTCTAAGCGTGCTCCAGCCAATGGAAGTGAAGTACAGGATACTGAGAAAAATCACATTTATTAAGTGCTTACTATATGTCGATTGTTTGCCTAGAACTTTTTTACACATTATCACGTTGCCAGTTTTTCACTACTGTAAGAGGTAATCCCATTAAAAGTAAAGGCAAGGTGAAGCTTACTGTAAAGACTGTAGTCTTTCCCCCATTTCATATTACGTCCCACCATCAGTCCTAGACATAAACAATACTGGAAACAATGTCCATCAAAAAGAAAAATACGAGTGGGTTAGAGACTATCTGCTCTAATGAATGGTTAACACATATAAGTAGGTAGCAGTATTTACATACCGAATGGTTAAGAAATCATGACTGCAACAGCACCATAGACTTAGTTTTCTGACTATGAATATATAGAGAATTTTCACACTCTTAGTAAGTTGAAATTGGAAGTGAAGTTTAAATGAAGTTAAAATGACATAAGATGGGGAGAATTTATAATGTACAAGAAACAAAACGGTGAATTTGGGCACATCGTGTCAAACTCAAACCAGTACATGTTTTGAAATCACAAGTTGTTCTAATACCTAGTAACCTTAAACTAGGGGCTAATTAAAAAAATCATATTTAAAGCACAGTTATGTAAAAATCAACAGATTCCTCCTCTTATGTTTCTTCATCAAAAATTGTTACTCATTCCGGGGCACCTGAGTGGCTCAGTCAGTTAAGCGTCTGGCTTTGGCTCAGGTCACCGTCTCACGGTTCGTGAGTTCGAGCCCGACGTCAGGCTCTGTGCTGACAGCTCCGAACCTGGAGCTTGCTTCAGATTCTGTGTCTCCTCTGTCTGCCCCTCGGCCGCTTGCACTCTATCTCTTACATGGTCTCAAATATAAACATTAATAAAAATTTTTTTAAATAAACAAAATTGTTACTCATTCCTAATTTTTCCTATTAAAAGGAAACTAAATTTAAACCTTGATTGATACTATAAAAAAAGGTAAATTTTAGTTGTTATCAAAATACTGGAATTCTATTTAAAAAATATCAAGATATTTTAAGATCTAATTCTAGGCAACCATTTTCGTTTATTATTTGACTTCAGCAGGAATAAAAATTAAAAGTCACCTAAAATAGGGCAACTGGTGCATCCGAAATAACTGAATAGGTCTGAATTGATTTGAGAAAAGAAAAGTAAATCTTTTTCTTTGAGTAAAAGAAAAACAAAATTAATTTTAATAGGCCCAAAGACATTCCAAAAAGTACCTTGCTAGTATTTTTTACTTCTGTCAGCACAAATGATTGTGTAGTCTATGCTGATGCCTTAGACTCATTTATTTTATGCATGAATATGTAAACATTATGTTTCCAATTTTATTCTGGAATGGCATTTAATTTCATGAGGCCTGTGATTCACACAATCCCTTGGTTCTATCTCAAATGTGTCCGTACCCTCCATCTTGCAGCAGTTCTGGTTTCTGCACCCTGTCAAATGTAACCTTTGTGCTAATTTGGTAAAATCAGTTCTCACGTTTAGTGCTGAGAGACTGATAACCGAATTCTCAAATGAACTACACATTTGCAAGATGAAGTACAGAGCTGTGGACAATGACTGCTTTCCCACAGTGTAAATTCTTCAGACTCAGCTGTCAACATGTAAGTGTGCAACACAAAAGCAGCTTTAACTTGATGACTTTTTTCCTCCAAGGCCATAAAAATGAAATGGATACTATAGTCTCCCTTATGTTATTCCATCTTCTTGGATTTTCTTTCGCATTGACAGTGAAAGCCTGTATGCCCTTTAGAGTTCTTAGTAGATCAAAGTCTCCTTGCTGAACAAAAAAACAAACATTTTTCCCTCCTACGTAACTATTTCGGTTTGAGAACAGAGCAGATAGCAATGTTGAAAGAGGTTTTTTTCCCACCATTTTGCCTCCATACAAAGACCAGGCTTAATAATTGACAGTGGATATTTCAAAATTACTCCTGAGATTTTTAGAGTTTGGTTCTTTTATAGTTTTATACAGATAGTATTATGGTGATTTCAGCATCTTTTCCTTTCCTTGGTGAGGCCGCTAATTTCTCATAAGGTCACCCACTATTCCTCCTATGACCCCCCCCCCCAGAATGGATATTTGACTATATGTCCAAACCCTTTTGAACACCACAGTGTCTGCGCTCAATTATGAATGATTTGAGGCATCATCTGCATTGAAGAGAACAAACAACGGGGAAGTGCTGTCAAACTTACTAAAAACTTGAGAGAGCAGGGAACAAGGGAAACTAAGAGAAGTGACTCTTTAAAGAGAAAGGGCTACTTAACAATAAGAAATGCTGCAAGAGATATTGTCCATATGGAGAGACTGATTTAAATAAAGTGTATAGAAAGTTACCAGTTATCACCAACTGCTTTTGGAGAAGCAATTTCATGGACTCAAACTCAGGTTTAAAGTTGGCTAAAGGCAGCATAAACTTCCCTAAATGGACTTAGATGCATAGGGACTTCATATCACACCATGATTAAAGGAAGGGTTTGGAAAGAACAGACAAACAAGTCTTCCATTGAGGGGAGAAAATCACGGAAGGAGAGATAAAGACCGCAAAAGAAATGTACATTGGGTAAAACTATGAAAACAATATCAATACAATTAAGTGGAAAGGCAGCGTGGTCAAACATGGAAGAGGCACACCACTCATTAATACATAAAAAAAATAATAGGATGATCAGAAATGTTGTTGCAGGAGGGCAGAGATGCTGAGCTAATGGGAGGTGTGTTTTATGTTTTCAGTAGTCACTTTAAAATAAGAGACATTTCAGGACAAAGATTATTATACACAACTCACGGTCTCTGGAAGTTTCAATGAAGCTCAACAGCAGAACTGTGATCTTTCTCTAACAAACCAATGAAAGAGAGAGGTGATGAAAGGAATTTTGGGTTCCAGGAAGGGCAGGAAAAACAAGTGTGGTAGAAGTTTGAAGAATGAGAATATTCAAGCATCTTAATGAGAACTTAGACGGTAACCCATGAGCTCCATTCTTGTTAATGAGGCAAAATAAAACGAGGAAAATTGTATTTATTTATTTTAGGCATATAAATTTCTTACATTTTCTCCTACACTAAATTTATTTACATACTAAAAAGAGAAAGAGAGTAAAAAAAAGTATCTACTTGATCAAGTTGAAGCCAGTGCCTGAAGTTCAGGAAACTGGGTTCTTGTTACAAATCTTCTACTACTAGATTAGATAGAATCTTAGATAAAATATTAGTCTTAATTTCTTCACCTATAAAAACTGAGAGAGAATTTAAGGAAGATGAAAAGAGAATAAAATGAAATAATATAAAGTCCTGGGGTGCCTGGATGGTTAAGTTGGTTGGGTGGCTGACTTCAGCTCAGGTCACGATCTTGCAGTCTGTGAGTTCAAGCCCCGCATCGGGCTCCATGCTGACAGCTTGGAGCCTGGAGCCTGCTTCAAATTCTGTGTCTCCCTCTCTCTCTGCCCCTTCCCCATTTGTACTCTGTCTCTCTCTTTCAAAAATGAATAAATATTACAAAAAAATTTTTACAAACAATAAAGTCCTTTGAAATTTTGAAAATATTAATGGAATACTACTTGGCAATGAGAAAGAATGAAATATGGCCTTTTGTAGCAACGTGGATGGAACTGGAGAGTGTTATGCTAAGTGAAATAAGTCATACAGAAAAAGACAGATACCATATGTTTTCATTCCTATGTGGATCCTGAGAAATTTAACAGAAGACCATGGGGGAGGGGAAGGGAAAAAAAAAGAAAGAGGGAAGGAGGCAAACCATAAAAGATTCTTAAAAACTGAGAATAAACTGACGGTTGATGGCAGGGAGGGAGGGAAAAGTGGGTGATGGGCATTGACGAGGGCACCTGTTGGGACAAGCACTGGGTGTTGTATGGAAACCAATTTGACAAGAAATTTCATATTAAAAAAAAAGAAAATATTTTCAACATAATGTTATTAGAATTACAATTTTTTTTAAATGTTCAGTAACGTATGATGCTCTCAGGGCACTATGAGAGACGTGGAGAAAAAATGTACTACACGTTGACATCTGTCGTGTTGTCCATGTAAGACTGGTAAGCCCTCTTATCTTTTTCCATTGCCTCCCTTCCGCAGCTCCAACCCAGATCTATTTCTTTCCACAGTTAACTGCTGAGAAACCTCAGTTTTGGCATGAAGCAAATATTTTCCTCAATTTTTAATCTCATCTTGCTCTGTTTTCCCTATTTTCTCACACCCACAGTCATGAAGTCACTAGCTCGAGTTTAAGCGCATACTAAATCTCAAGTCACACTGTTGGTACCATACAGGGAAAGTTCTCCACTGACTACGCCAGTTAAACGTGTTACGTAACATGCTTGTGCTCTTGCACACACCACCTACCGTTGAGCCACCTGGAATCATGCTGCTCTGTTCTGATTGGGTGATGGTGCCCGAGAGTTCTGAAGATCGCAAAATCTCGTCCCATAAAATCAGCTGCGGTCCCGGAGTATAATTCTCCATCTACGTTGTGACAGAATAAAACCACATACATATACTTTAATTCAATTAAGGAAAGAAAAACAAAATGAATCAAAAGAAGGAAAGTCTCAAGTTATGACCCCGCTAGAAAGAACACAGATATGCTATCTGCATCATTATGCAATTACTCATTTTTATTCTATGTCTTTGTTGAAGAGTATTTTATTATGAGATCACTCACTGATTAAGCATCTACTCCGTAAGTCCTGACTTCAAATAACTGAGTAAAATATGGTTCAGTAGACATTACTAAGACCTAACATTTATTCTTTTCTACTATGATGCAAGACAAAGTGCAAAATACAGAGGTGTAAAGCTACTGCTGTTCTAATATCCTTATTTATTAGGGTAGGATATCACTGTAAAATCTTCTATGGCTTTTAATTTAATGGAAATTAAATTGTCAATGTATTTCCTTTTCAGTGGTACCTGAGTTAGTAAGATTTTACAATACTTTAGAAAGAACTAGTATTTTCCTCAACAATAATTTTTTCTTGCTTTTATTTTTGAATGTATCAGGTGGGAGAAGGGTTCTTAGTAAAAGTTATCACATAGTCTAAAAATATGTCCATCACGTAGTTTCATATATTAAAGAAATGTATCTGAAGAGGAGGAAATTTTGATAAATATAGGTCATAATCTCCATAGTTCAAGATTCTACTATGTTTTTTACTCATTTTTACTGAAATTAAATCAACTCTAGGTCAGAGTTTAATAAATGAGGAATCATAATCACAAGATTAAAAAAAAGGAAAAGAAAAAAGGGAGGAGAAAAAGAAGTTAATATTTACTGAACACCATTCGGTGTTTGCTGGGGAGTCATGCACTGGCTGGACACTTTCCAATTATCTCATTTAGTTCTGTCAACCACCGTGTGATGTAAATGGTATCCCTACTTAACAGTTCAAGAAACCCAAGGTTGCTCAACTGATGACTAGGATAGTAAGGGTAAAAGTTCAAACTCAGGCTTGTTTAATCTCAAGCCTCTTACACTAAACCATACCAGCTTTTAATAAACTGAAGGTTGTATAAAAATTATATTTTCTTTCCTTTAAACAGAAAATACCTCATATTATTTCATCTAGGAAACACAGTATTGCCTACTTACTTATAATGAATTATCAGCAAAATGAAACAAAAAATATGAAATCATCTTTAAATAAAATTACCAGTAAATTTAATACTATCTTGCTGATCATTTGGATAAGTTAATGTTTCTGAATTCAGTGCCTTGAAAATTAATCAGAAAATAAAATAGGCATAGATAAATTATAACTTAAACATTTGTATAACACTATTATTTCCAAAGATTTTCATATTTATAATGAATTTCATATGTATATTGAATATATGAATCAGATTTCTCATGTGATATTCTTTGTTCACACCCTCAATTCTCACTTCCACATGAAGGTTTTATAATGAAAACAGGCATTCTCAGTGGTCCAACTCAAATCAGTTCCTTTGGTACAGCTTGTGGTTCTCTGAAGTGTCTCGATGCACCAACCTTTGGATGACGTCCAAGGCAGTGGAGAAGAGTGACGCAGAGAGAATCAGTGCATAACCCCAGGTTATAACTTGAAATATTACTAAATGACACCTTATCTTATGCACTTTTAGGATAGTGATCATTTACTTTGGGTTGTTGTGAATCAAGACAAATAAAAAATGATGATGTGACAATATATTAATGAATGGTACTCATATAACATTCTAAGCTGTCATAATATGGTATCTTTGGGATTTAAAGGCATCTTGTATTCTCTTCACTTAATTAAAATATCAAGTTCAAATCTGACCTCTTCTCCCCATAATAGTTGCAATAATATTTTATCTGCCCACAAGGTAAAAAATAAAGCTTTTTTTTCTTTCTTGTTTGTTTATTTATCTTTACTTATTTATTTTGAGAGAGAGAGAGAGAGAGAAAGAGAGAGAGAGAGAGAGAGATAGAGAGAGAGAGCGTGCACAGGGGAGGGAGAGAGGGACAAGGAGATGCCCAAGCAGGCTCCATGCTGTCAGCACAGAGCCCGAAATGGGGCTCGATCCCATAAACTGTGCGATCATGACCTGAGCCAAAATCAAGAGTTGGATGCTTAACTGACTGAGTCACCCATGTGCCCCCCAAACAAACCTTCTCAAGCAAACATTCTATGAATGAGCTACCTATGAGTTTCAAAGGTAAATGTTTATTGTCTCCTTAACTTTTACTTATATTTAATCACTATAATACTTTTATTAAGGTTACTTTTTTATCTTTTTACAAATAATTAATAGATGTAACAGATTTTTAAACTTCAGGTAAATTATTTTTCTTGAGATGTGTGAAGAAGGTGGTACTAATTAAAAATGTGTTGTAATAGCAGCCTAAAATGTTCATGTTAATTTCAAATATTTTCATGTTGTAACAGCTCTAATAGGATGCCTTGTGTCTTTACCTTGAAAAATCAAAAGTATTAAATTATTCATTGAACCTCACTGCCCTCTCAAACATGTGTTAGGTGATAAAAATCAGGAAAGGTGAAAAGAGAATCACCAAAAGTGAAAACTGAACAATTTCATATCAGAGTGTAGTCAGACAGAACATGTCCAATAGCAGGTTTAATCAGAAATGGAAGAGTAAAGAATGTCATTAATTATTCTTTTCTGGGGGGTATGCCTGGGTGGTTCAGGTCATGATCTCATGGCTCATTAGTTCGAGCCCTGCATCGGGCTCTGTGCTGACAGCTCAGAGCCTGGAGCCTGCTTCGGATTCTGTGTCTCCCTCTCTCTCTTCCCTTCCCCCATTCACATTCTCTCTCTCTCTCTCTCTCTCTCTCTCTCTCTCTCTCTCTCTCTCTCAAAAATAATATATTAACATTAAAAAAAAATTTAATATATTTTTATGTCTCTTTGACTTATTTTATTACATAATTGGAAATTAGGAGATTTAAACCCTTTCCCTCAATCTTTTTTTTTTTTTGCTTGTTCAGTGTGACTAAAATCCATAATTATGGTTGCTATTATGTGTAAACTCTATTCACAGGAGAGCTGAAATAACAAAAACACCACCAAAAGAAAGTGTTACTTAGATATATAGAGGTATTTGCTTCTCTTACTAATATATGTACTTGTTTTATAACTTACACTTTTTATCCACTCCCACATAAGGAAAGCAAAAATCAATACAAATGAAGGCAAAGGCAGAAAGACTGATTTTGTTTCCTTTTTTGACAATAGATAAGTAGGCCATTTAGAGAAAGCAGAGAATTCTTCAGCAGGAGAGTTACTGATCAATTTAGTACTAAAAACAGAATTAAAGAACGGACTCAGAAACCAAAGGAAGTTTGCAGTTTAGGCACCAGTTGCCTCCAGTCATAGGAAATTCCCTCCCACCTGAATATTATTTTTAGCAAGAGTCATCTGTGAGCTGTAGGGCACCAGACGATTAAGAGGCCGTGAAGGATACATTCTCATATTACCAATGTTCAATATCAGTAACTTTTTAAAGTAATATATATTTTAATAATTTTAATAAATATTTTAATATTTTAATAAATTTAATAATTTTTTTTTTATTTTTAGAGAGAGAGAGAGAGAGAGAGTGCATGAGTGGGGAAGAGGGACAGAGGGAAAGAGAGAGAGAGAAAATTCTACGGACCCCAATGCAGGGCTCGATCCTATGACCCTGGGATAACGACCTGAGCCAGTATCAAGAGTCAGATGCTTAACCAACTCAACAACCCAGGCACCACAATATCAGTAACTGTTTTTTATACCAGGCCTTAAATCAGAATTTCTGCTTAGATGTCAACTCTTAGCAGGGATGAATGCTCCACAGAAATTGTATCACACATTTATTAAGCTGGCCCAAATGTACAGGTGTTAAAATACTCTACTCTTGCATTTTTATAAGCAAATAAATAATAATCAACTTAGAATATATACTATTTAATAATCTTGTGTATTTCCACTATGGATTAAAGACCTAGTACCTTTTGTGGCTATATAAAATGATCTAATGAAAACTGAGTATAAGAAATTTACTATACCTCAGTTGGCTTATTTTTGAACAAGCATGTTTAACAAAAAAAAGTCACCTCGCCAACTTCCTTTGCAGTTTCTAGGTCATTAATGAAGTTATCAAATTGTATGTTGATTCTTGGGCATAGTGCTAATTTTCCAGTTTTCTGACCCTTAATATAAGTCTTCTTGAAAATCTGAAGTAGTAGATAGGTAAATGTTATCCTACAATGATTCAAATAGCATTATGGTTAGGATACATATTTTTTCCGTATATACTAAGCTACTAGTGAAATAAAACATGAAATTTATCCAATTTTATTAAATTGCTGGTACAACAGTGTACTCAATGAGTTGTTATATATATCAAAGTGGTTGTAGATACTCTAATAGTTTTTAGTCTCTACAAAAAACACCCTATAGCAAGTCTGATGTCTCAAAAAGAACACATCAGACTAAGAAAAACTAGTGCTGACAGATGTAACTAAGAACCTAAAAACTGTCAACTATGAAAGTTGCTAGTTGAGTATACTGCCATTCTTCCTTAACTGTAAGCCTTCTAAACTGTCTCTAAGGAAAGCATTCTTTACTGAGATGAACAAAAAGTTGAGTGAACTGCATTTCCACCATGGCAGAGTTACCTGAGAAGCATGTGTTGAAAACAAAAGTTCATATGTACTCTGGACTTTATGTTCACAGCTCAATATGAAGTAAAAATGTGGCTTAGATCAGTTAATGTATTGGATTACAATTCCTAAGAAGGGTGTGGTGAGAAGTAGAAGGTAGAAAAAAAAACATTTCCTGATGAAACTGCAGCATTACTAACGCAGGTGTAATGTGGGACATGGATGTTGAACAAAAATCAAACAAACCTAAAGACAAGCCATTATGTTGTTAACACCTTAAGTAAATTCCACTCACAGAACAGCACAGTAATTAGAAACAGAGGAAAAATAAATTTATGTGTCTCTCTCTATTACATGGATACACACACACAGACACAGATACACACACACACGCACACACACACACACAGTGCATGGATGTAATCCATTTCTTCAGAGTAAAAAGGTGTGGGAATAATTTTACATTTTTACATTTACTGAACATCTTCTCTGTATGAATAAGTATAATGTGCTGGCTTTGTTACTTATATCGTACTTTTAAAACTAACATTTTTAAGTAGTTAATATGTGCATATGGCACAAAATGAAAAATATAAAATTTATAAGGTATCAAATCTGTCTCTCAGACTCTCAGACTCCTTTACAGCAACCACTATTACTTTTTTTTTTCTTGGTTTCCACTTCTACATATATTCCAGAAATATGTAGGCATTCAAATGTGATATGCTATTATATTGTCTTATTTAGTTCTCACAACTAGCGGAATTAGAATGTCCATGCCATTTTACATATAAAGAAATTGAGGCTCAGAGAGGTTCAAATAATATTTTCAATTACAGTTAATTAACTTAGGGAGTACCTCTTTGATCTAATACCAAGTGAGAGCATATTCTAATGTCAAATTACATTCTTTCCTGGGGCAAGGCAGAATTCTAGCTTGGGGAAACAGATCATAACTAAAAGTCCTAGACCCTTGCCATAGATTTCAATAATATGATTTAGTGATGGATTATTTCTAAATTATTAGGACTATAATGCCTGGAGAAGACTTCAATAAGGAAATAAAACTGCTTTTCAAATTGACTATTGCTTTTATGTCATGAAAACGTGAGATGACACTTAATTAGTGAGGAAAATACAAGATTTTATTCTTGCAGCCACACCTGGCATTTCTTCTGAGCAGGGGAGAAACTGCTATTCTTAATAAAAAATAAATAAGGTCATTAAAATATTTACAGGTAGATGAAATAAAAAATACTTAAAAATAAATACTGGAACTATTTCATATTGACAAAATGATTTTTATTAAAGGAGATTTGAAAAATTAACTTTACTAAGGTCATTTAAAAACTTAGGACCTGTTACAGGATTTGGAGACTTAATTTAGTAGCTATGCATGGCTAAGGAAAGAATCCATATGTTTTGTGGTCATCGGCTTAAAAACCATTTTGAAAAGAAGTTATACTAAACCTTGACAAATTTCATGAACTAATTTTTTAAGCTGTCATCTGGCTTTAAAGCTTATTATTGGTTGAAACTGCTTACTAGGGGGACTAGTGACATAAAAAGTATCTGCTGTCAGGATTCAGCTAACCAGTTTATAGGTGGTTTGAGCCAAACATGAAACTTTATTTCCTAGTATTGGGAACAGAAACAGCCCGGGACAACCTTGAAAATTTCTCTTATGTGCTGAAATAAGGAGAATATATTCAGTCTTTCGGGCAGACAGGCTTTCCCAACAGGCAATCTCTGACACACAATGTACTACCTGTATATTTCAGAGACAGTTCTTACTGTTATACGTAAAAGTTTGGGAAAATATTCATGTTGAAAAAACTCCATTAAATCATCAAGCACTCTTTTTAAAAAATCACAAGAGAAAATGCCAAAAAAACCCACCAAGGGGAATTAAGTGTACTATGAGAAGAAGAATTTATAGTACAGTTATAAGGAAAGCAAGTAACAAAGTCACAGCTCTTGAATGAAAATGATGTTCCAGAGATTTTGAGGGATTTTCATTTTTCTGTACCTTGCTATTCAGCTGATTCAGAAATTAATTTATGTGGGCTTGAATAGTTTTCCTTGTCAATAAGCACTAAATACCTCTAAATGTTACTCAACTATTTGACCATATCAGAGAGGTGAGGTCTGGATTTCCATTTGAAAGCTGCTTCTTTTTTAGCCACACATCCTTTCCTTGATTCATGAAACTTCCATCATTCTCTTTTCCTTTTCACAACCCTAAACAGCTTTTTCAAAGAAATTCTAATATAAAACCAAAACTATGGAGTTTCATATTCTTTGTGGACTTGTGTGGTTGCATACCATATGAACTATGTAATACTTACTTGTCATCATCCTTTCTCGATGGAATATTAAAATAAATAATCAAGCAAATCCCCACTGAGAAACATACCACAAATTAAAGCTGCTTTAGGCACGAGTTAACATACTGCTTTTTGAACAATATCTATCTTTTTTTCTTCAGTATGCAATTTAAATAAGTACAGGCTGCAAGTTTGCGCAAGGTAGAACTCCTCCCCTTTGTTTAAGACAACTTTCAAATTTCTGTGTGTGCACTTAAGGAAGTTATCTACATGTAATCACTAGGCCAGCTGTGAAGAGGAAAATTATAAGTGTGCTACGTTTGCTGCATTCCTCCAGGTCTTAAACTTTTGTTAAAATGCTTCATGAATGTATCAAATGGACTGCAATTGTCTACATTTGAAAAGCAATAGAGGAGATAATTCATGTTGAACTGTTCTCACTCTTAATAGAAAAGAGATCAGAGATCAGCGGAACATACTAGTAAACACTAGAGAATAGTGGTAAAAATAGATCTCCATAGTTAATGCTGTAGTCAATATGACTAGAGTTTATTTTGTTAAGTAGAAAAAAAAGTTATTTTTTAGAAGCAAAAGACTGGCAAAATTGAACCTTATGACATATCAAATAATAACCTAAATTTACTTTTTAAAAATCTAGATTTATTATGCAAAATTCAATTAGAAATGTTATGCTTGATAAGTTTCACTACCATTTTTGTTATGTTATGAAATAATTACCTCCTACATTTTCTAGAAAAGGAAACAAAAAAAGGAAAGAAAATGAAAGTTATATAATTTCTACATGATCATATAGAAAAATGTATTCAGGGGGCGCCTGGGTGGCGCAGTCGGTTAAGTGTCCGACTTCAGCCAGGTCACGATCTCGCGGTCCGTGAGTTCGAGCCCCGCATCGGGCTCTGGGCTGATGGCTCGGAGCCTGGAGCCTGTTTCCGATTCTGTGTCTCCCTCTCTCTCTGCCCCTCCCCCGTTCATGCTCTGTCTCTCTCTGTCCCAAAAATAAATAAACGTTGAAAAAAAAAAATTTAAAAAAAAAAAAAAAAAAGAGAAAAATGTATTCAGGAACAGACTAATGACTCAGAATCTTTTGTGTTTTTGTTTGTTAGCACGCCTAAAAGTCCAAAAAAAGAAAAAGAGAAAAAAAGAAAAATTGTTTAATGATGTATCACCTTTTTTTCACGTGTTTATTTAGTGGTAGTCTAAAGGTGATTAAAAGTATGTGGAAAGAATTCTTTATTTTTCAACACAGACTAAAGTTTTCTCCCTCTTTAGCTTACTCCAATCTTTCTATCTCCATCCTTTGAAGTATGACTAAGGATTCCCCACCCATCTGCACTGCTGAAGGAAAAGAAGAAAGAAGACAACCAGAAAATGATGGTTAGAGGCAAGTGTAGAGGAAATACATTAAATGTTTTGTTAGATTAAAAAAATGGCGTAAAGCAAAAAACAAAAAAAAGATGAATAGTGAAGTCCTTCCTTCATTTATTCGACGTGACACAATAGGTTCTCTGAGAATTGTATGACCATTAAAACTGTACTGATTAAGTTATCCAAATGTTGAGAGTGTGACAAATCTTGTAATTACAATGAACAAAGATAGACAATCTCATTCTTTCCTTCTGACTTGTCAAAATTCTCCCTTGAAACTCCTCTCTTATAAAAAGAAAACCAAAACGACTTACTCACAGATAAGAATTTTAAAGTCTTAGTGGAAATGTATGGTGACAGCGCAGGCAATTTTAAGGACACGTATTAAACCATTTTGATTAAAAAGAATCACAGACCAAACAGTACAATAATCAAAGCAGCATTTAGTATTTTTTTCTTCATTTTCAAAATATTTTAAAATATCTCAACTGGCATCCTCCTAAAATAGTTTGTGATTAGTAATGGAAAATGTTGGTATATAAAAAGGAACAATCTGGTTATTATCTATAGAAAATTCACTGTTTAACTGTTGACCACGCACCTATTAAAAGAGATGCCGTCAGCAGTTTAGGGTCATATGGACTCTTCCCACGGCCATTTTCAAAATGGGAGTCCTCCAGCTTAAAAATGTTATCCTGTAGAAAAGAGAAAGAAGGGGTGAATTTATTTAAAACAAGAACTATGTTAACATACCTGTTAATCAGAGAGAGGTTGAGCATTTGTGTCTACCATCAAGAAGTATTATTTGTGTAAACTTTAGAGATGGCAAAATAATTTAAGTGGATTAAAACCAACTATTAGTGGCCAAGCATTTACTTGCTCAGTGATTATTAGTACCAATTAGCATGTTTCAGGTAATAATGTACAAATGAATTCTAAAGAATGAGACCAGTCGTGATAAGAATAGAGTGATCATTTTTATCACATAGGTATGCCAACCATGACCCTAATGGCTCTTGAAGGAAAGAATTTTAAATTTAAATGATTCTTTTTCTTCCTTCACATAGAGGAAAATATAGCAATTCACTACATCAGATATCTAGAATAAGACAGATTATCTTACTTTTCTGTATGTACTTTCCAGAAGGAAATGCTAATTAGCCATAGCAGTCACTTGACCCACTCCATCGTTCCCTCAACTTTTCTGTTTATGTTTCTCGAGCATTTTTAAATTACTCACACTAGAAGGTGGAAGATACCTGAAACTATCTTTCTCAATTTCTGTAAGTGTGAAATATCACACTGTATGTTATGGAAGGTGTTGCCTGAAGGTAGTGTCATCAGAACAATAGCACAGAGGTGACATATGTTTATCACAGGAAAATCTGCTCAGCTGAGGCTCAGGTACCCAGAAACTGGAACATTTGACTACATACAGAAATAATCACAAGTACCACGGTAGAAAATATCCAGAAAGCACTGCAACAAAAGCCTTAAGGAAGTAAGTAACTCATGACTGAGACCCCATCTCAGCTACAAGTGTCTAGCTACTGAAATGTCTATGTGACCATGGAGTAAACCGGGGAGAGGGGTCATTTCTAAACCCTCTTTTTAGAACCAAATGCTCTGGGAATTAATTAGGTCAGAATATACATGCTTTTGCCAGTAGCACATTAACTTGTCCACACGCTGAAATAAAATAGCTTTTTTGGCAATTTCTCTACAATTCACATAAAGTATTTTCTATCTCCTTAGAATAATAAAGGGTATTCATTTTATGGCCAATAAAGATCACTTTATTTAACATTTAATATTTCTGATGGAGCTAATGGCAGGGTTTCAAATCATGACTCTTAAAATTCATTTGAGTTAGAAAAGAAGAGAGAAAAAGGAAGCCAACCAACAGTGTTTTCCATCTTTATTACTGTGAGTGAGAATTACTGATTTTAGCCTTTTTTGCAGTGATTCTGTATTTGGTAATCAGCTATTCCCTAGTTATGATGGTTGTTTAGCTGAGTTCTGAAATACACAGAGCACAAAAATTTATGGGGTTTCTCAGAATTGTGCTAAGGTGCAGTGGGAAGGGCAGTGAGTCAGAAGTCAGGCCCACCTGGCTCAATGATTAGCTCTGTTATTGTTTTGTCACCTATTAATGTCTCTGAGCCCTAGGTCTCTAAAAGTCAATGGCAATAGGATATGTAACCTCACGTTTAAGGATTGAAGAACTGAAACAAAGCATTTTTGAGGCAGCAAAATAAAAAAAAACACACAAATTATTTTTACTTTAATACTGTTCATATAACCACTATAACCAAAGATTATTCAAATTTAGCACATATCATTATCATTATTATAAACTTTCCTAGTATAATTTGAAAGAAATATTACTTTAAGACAGTTATGTGAGTTAGAAAATTATAAACCTATTTACAGATACAAATTTATCATAGGCACATATGAAAATTATAATATGAAACTTGACATACGCCAAGAAAAAGTAAGAAGAATCTCTTGAGTATTACTTAGATTATTTTGATAAAAATTAGGTAATAAACCAAAATTTTCTCAGGAAAAGATACACACTCTGTTGCCACAAATCACAGAAAATGTTATTAAAATTTGTATGATTATTTCTCACAATAAGGAAGCAGTAAGGAGAAGTGATGGTGTGGCTGAAAATACTGTTATAAATATTATTATAAATTTCTTGTCCTCATAAGACATTTTATGACACTGACAAAGATAGAGGAGCCATCCATCAAAGTAGGAGTCCCTGAATGTCTGGGATCATGTGTCCAAGTTAATAAGACAATGCCAAGGTAGATAAGAAGTACTTCCAACCTCATGTTTAATATTTGATTTACAAGGTAAAGGATTAAACTTCATAGAAGAGAGTTTAAGCATGTCAGTTATGGTTCGAGAGAAGATGAAAAATTACCTTTTGCCACGGTGTCCGATAATGTGCTCAAAGCTGGCCTTCTCCTTTCCCCTTTTTCCTTTAAATGTAACTCTTACCCAAATTTCTGGGTATCCATCATGTAATTCTATATTCTTACACAGCTTTACTAAAGAGTAAAACATTGAATTTCCTTTCCAGCCTACAGACAAGGGAGCCTGGAATAAGTATAATTCAATTTCTGAATAGGAAGGTAAAAGACTTTTCTTACACACAACTGTTTATAGTGTAAAATTCATACCCATTACATATAATAATGGGGTGCAAAGGTATTGGTATCAGACAGAACCAAGTATTATCCCGGATCTTTCTTTTATTAATTCTGGGCCTCAGGCAACTCCTACACCCTTCTGAAATTCCAATTAGTATGCACTCAAAAAATATTCATTAACTTAATTTTTCCATTGTCTATAGTTGCCACAATAAAAACATTCTTTCCTATATTGATTGATATCTCTTGCGCCACATTGGGAATGCATGCCTATATTTTCACTCGTAGAAATTAGGATAGCTATTGAAAATATATGTAAATGCCTTGGACTCCCAAGATGCACTGAAAATCTTTCTTATGTACAACTAGATCACAGTCTAGTTCAAAAGCTTACCTGAAAAAAATATCATGAATTATAGTATGTATAACATTTCTCAACTAAAATACACTATCCTTTTAATATGTCTGATGTGATTCATAAGAAACAACTATAATGCTGTTTTTTGTCTTGTAAGCAAGACCTATTAGATGTGTGAAGATAATAACCCGTTGTAAAAGAAAGAAAGAGAGAGAGAGAGAGAGAGAGAGAGAGAGAGAGAGAGAGAGAGAGAGAGAGAGAAAGAAAGAAAGAAAGAAAGAAAGAAAGAAAGAAAGAAAGAAAAATAAAAAGGCTCTGTGTGTTAATATAACTGAAGAATAACACCCTATGTTGTCATATGTAACATATCACATAGACAACCGTCTGGCTGGGCTTAGAAGGGCTTTTGAAATCTGATTGCTATTCAATGATTTTCTGTTTTAAAAGTATTATATAGATCACACATGTAAGTAATAAGACCAGAAATCCTAAGACCAAGGTATACAATTAAACTTCATAGCTTCTATGTCTTATTTGGGCTGAGGTGATTTTCATTTTTAGAAATCCATGAACAAAAATCTAGCTGCATGGATTCTAATTGCTTTAGCAGATACTATGAGCATATCATATAAGTTATTGGGCTATATTTTATTACATGATTGCATCAGTTTTCAGCAACTATTTTTAGCTTTCAAGACCACTCATTCCCCTTTGTCTTTTGGATTTCCTGAATGTTATTAGACTGTGGTGAGGTAAGGCATTAGAGGAAATAATAACTGTGCTAATGTCTAATCCAAAGTCTTATAAATTATAAACCATTGGTGACATCATGGCAATAAATTTCCGAAATCTCAATCTTCCCCAAGTAATAAATTTGGGGCACAAAGTTGTAATTTTAGTTGTTTTATTTAATGATTAAAACATAAATGATGTTTGTAAAAAAGAAAAAAAAGGAAAAGAAAATCCTACATATGTGTGACAGAATGACCATTTTGGGTGGGAAACTAAATAAAATTAAGTCAAACCAATACTTGGAAAGTATTTAAAAACATATACTATTCTATTTTCTTTCAAATTGCTCTTTCTCCTCTCTTGCTCCTTGTAAAGGACACCTTGTTTGCCAGTTATACTGAATTATCAAAATTTCCCTGGTCACACTATTCTTTTTCTTATCCCTGCCTGAGACCTCTTTCTTCTCTACTCACTTACTCTCAGCCCTCAACCCCAGGGTGAACTTCCTTTCCTTTAAGAGTAAATTAAAAAGTCTCTTCCTAGGAGAAGTCTTCAGAGATTCTTGCAGATATAATTTATTAGCTTCCTTTGTGCATATCCTAATTAACAATACTACGCAGGCAATGACTATATTGGCTTCAGCAAAGACGGGATGTAATAGGATCTCACAGGAAATATTGTGGCATGGTGTATTTTGCCCAAAGGAGATGCTTTTGTGGATCAAATTCATCTGGAATTTACTTTTCCTAAAAAGGTGACTAGATCTATGTTGTGCAATATTATAGCCATAAGCCACATGCGGCTGTTTAATTAATTAAAATTAAAAAGTCAATTCCTCAGTTATACTAGCTACATTTCAAGTGCTGAATAGTCACATGAGGTCTGTGAATACAGTACTGAATAGATGCAAACATTTCCACTGTCAGAGAAGTTCTATTGGACAAGGTAGCTCTGGATCCAGAATTCCATTCCCTTAAAAATCCATGAAATCTACAAGGAGGAATCATACTGGAAAGACAGTATAGTTTTTGCTAACCAGGGTCATACTAAGTAACATTTAATGGCAGTAGAGATGAATATCGGTCCTGAATATTCTTGTGTGTCATTCTTCCATTTGAATCGCTTTTGTCTAATCTATGCAGTTACACATTTTACCCATTATTTGAAGTTTAGGTCATGATACACAATCCATTAAATGTTTATTGATTTTACACAGCAGAAAAAATATTTTCTCCCTGAAACTTGCATAGCAATCTATTCATACCCTCTCAGTGTCATTTGTTACTTTCAGCGTTGATATTCCATGGTGCACATGTTTTTTTTTTCCTATTAAATTGTTTTGAGTAGAGGAAAAGATATCATTTGCCAAATACTAAAATAGAACTTTGCACTGAGTTAAAGCTCAGTGAAAAAATGAGTGAATAAATGAGTAACTGACTTGAGTTAATGAGGCTCTGTAGAAAGATTATATCCCAGGGATAGAAAGGACATAAGCCCTGGCTCTAGGGGCTGATAATTTAAGGATATGACCAGACAAACACAAATGTGTGGTAGAGGAAGACTACAAAATTCAAATATTAAGGCAAGTTTCAAAGTGAGTTTTAGGGGAAATATGATACAAGTTAACTTTTTCATGTTATGTTACTGTTAATATATTATTGACACTTATACACTTCCAATATGAGTTTACTCTTACTATAAATGATAAAAATAAAACCTAGTGACAAAGAGTATAACCTTAGAGTCCTTTTTGTTTTTACATCCCTATTCCTCTTTAATTTTCATTGGGCCTTATTAATAAATATTACCCCTCTTAATAGAGAAATCTTCATCGAGGGTAAAATGACCAGAATGTTCCTCTGCAAAACTTTAAAAAAATTTTTTAAACATTTATTCATTTTTGAAAGACAGAGACAGAGTGCAAGCCAGAAAGGGATAGAGAGAAAGGGAGACAGAACTTGAAGCAGGCTCCAGGCTCTGAGCTGTCAGCACAGAGCCTAACATCGGCTGGAACTCACCAGCTGTGAGATCATGACCTGAGCTGAAGTCGGACACTTAACCAAATGAGCCACCCAGGCGCCCCCTACTCTGAAAAACTTTAAAAACCTTTTCGCCAATGTTCTATTTCTCCTGTGTATCCTATCATTCTGGTATAACCTCACCATTTTGTACTCAACAGAAATTACTTCAAGTAATCTCTTAGATATATGCAAGGGGAATAAATAGCATATGAGAGGAGTTGTGTGCACTTGCTAAATGTAATTTTCTATTTATAAAAATACATAATTTCTTACTGGCATATTCATCTTTGGATCTATTTTGGAAACTTCCTAATTTATATAAATTTTATGAAACACTAATATAAATAACAATTAATATGCTAAATACATATTGAGCTGTGACTAAGAATTATGTTTGAAATGTGAAAGTAAAATGTCTATTTAATTCAATGGGGCATACGAGAAATTACAACAAAAATTATATAGCAATAGCATATTATACACACACACACACACACACACACACTATTACAATGCTTATAAAGCTATTTGGTGGCTATTTCACTTAACAATAAACATAGCAAATGTTAATGGTGCCCTAGTATTTCAAGTATATTATTTCGGTTTAATCTTCGAATAAGCCAATTATTATTATACCAGCTTTATAGCTGAGAAGCTGAGACATTTTACATATAATAATCAAAACCACAAAGATAATAAGTGACCAAATAAGAATTTGATAACAGAACTCCTTCAAATCCATGTTTTTAACCACTACATTAAAAATGGATTTACCATATATATTATTTGAGACATACCCGAAAATAGTAGCAAGTGGAAACCACAGGAGTTCAAAATGGAGCTAATTTTCTGAAGAAAGGCTTTACTTGATTTCATCCTTAAAAGATGTATTTTGGGGAGAGGTGAGTGTATCTGTGAACATGCATGTGTGTGTATATGTGTGCATTAGCTGTGGGTGCAGAGGGTCAGAGGAGCTCATAGAGGGAGGGCAGACGAAACAGATTATTCTATCTAGGGGAAACAGCATGAATAAAATTCCCTCAAAAATAAGTTCCTATTAGATAAATAACAAAGCCGAGTTTAGACAATGAGGAACATATACATACATTAAGAGATAAGGCTGAAAAATACATTTGGAGTCCAACTGTGGAAAGTTTTCTGTGCCAAAATAAGCACATTAGTGTGTATTCAGAAGGTGTCAGTGACACAGCGATAATTTTAGCTGGAGAACAATAGCATCAAAGAGGTGTAATATTATGATGAATCTGACAGTGATGTGCAGGATGATTTAGAGACATACGTGCCTGGTGGCAGGAAAAGAACCACCGCCATAGTCTGGGGAGAGGAGAATTAGGTCTTGTTACACATTGCAGCAATCTAAAGGAATTTTGTATGCTGTAGGTTGTGTCTTGGTCAAGTGGTTTGGTCTAGCTCCTATGTAGCTCAATGTTTGTTTTTGTTTTTTGTTTTTTTTTTTAACTTGTTACATCAGAATCATCTTTACCCAAGAAAACTGAAGCTAAGCATATACATGTTTTATAAGTAGTCTTTAGGGTTTATTGACTTTATGTAAAGAGTTTCCAAATTAGTTATTCTATAAAGACTTTTCTGTTTCTAACATGGTGTGATTCTTTATCCTATCTCTCTGAACTTGGACATTAGCTTCTAGTTCTTTGTCCCCTCTCTCCTTGAGCATAAGGCAGAGCATTATCTAGATTTTTAAAACCCATTTCCTTTGCATTCTCTATACACTGTTACTTAGAATTCATTTATTTTTATGAATTCAGCTTCTGAACTTCAATCTCAATCCTTCTGCTATTCTAATAATTCAAACTTAGTTTCCTGGCCTGTTTGAATCACCTTATTCTCCATAGTTATTTCAAAGTTGAGAACTTTTATTTTTTTTTTAATGTTTTTTTTTAAATTTTTTTTCAACGTTTATTTATTTTTGGGACAGAGAGAGACAGAGCATGAACGGGGGAGAGGCAGAGAGAGAGGGAGACACAGAATTGGAAACAGGCTCCAGGCTCCGAGCCATCAGCCCAGAGCCTGACGCGGGGCTCGAACTCACGGACCGCGAGATCGTGACCTGGCTGAAGTCAGACGCTTAACCGACTGCGCCACCCAGGCGCCCCCAAAGCTGAGAACTTTTAAAAGTCCTTGGCTCTTCAAGAAAATATAAGACCAATTACAAATAATAAACTTCATAAAAACTAGTCTGTCAGAAAGTTATTGGATTTAAACATTGTAGGAAGATACAAAAGAAATGTAACTGTGGTCTCTGTTACTGTATGCTATATAAATAAAGCAAACATAATGTGCTGCACCGATTATAATGTATGAATCTGCCTTATATTTAACTATGACTTTAGCCATTTCATATCATATTAGAATTTTATCTTTCTCTGCAATAAAAGAAACAAAACATCGCTGCAATTACATGACTGCCAATTATAAATAAAAAACCCAGACAAACCTCAGTGAAAGACTGAAAGAGAGATTAAAAAAAGGATTAATACCTGTAAGGATTTTTAGGTCTGAATATACTAACAATACCTTCTTTTCATGTTGATAGTTTCGAGTAGTTTTAGATATATAATAACTATACTATTTGGTTTTAAATCCAAAATGTAGTACTTTGACGCTAAAATACCATTATTATGCTTATTCAATAATTGCCAATATGTTTTTAAATACAAATGCCTTGGAAAGGGAATTTTCCTAAGTACAGCTACAAAACCAGCTATATAACTGTTGTAACAAAAATGAATTTTATCTATTAAAAATAAAAATGTGCCAGTTATATAAAATATAGTCTAGTTTAATATTCATGATCTATGATCACTCACTAGATACATTCAGGCAGACTTTATTGAATATAATTTCTGTTTCCAATAAGTTCCTAGGATCCAAAATAGAGGAAGGATAACATCATCAGGGTAGACAACATTCTCATTAAGTTCATCTGCAGGTTAAACCTAAGCAGGGATCGTTGGCCCCTGGCCTCACTGATTTTAATGTCTATCATTTGTCCAAGCACTGTTTTAGTATGGCAGAAATCAATCTTACCTCTGAAATTGGTCTCCAGAGGTTCTATGGCTTTTCAGTGGTCCAGAATATACCTGTTGTTTGTAGTTTGGTAGATGTGACACAATATTACTGTTCATGGATTATGAAATACAGATTTTATGACTCATTGTGCTAATTACTGATTATTTTGGAAGTGCCAATATTTGTATCTATGAAATGGGAAATAATCCACAGATTTACCTCAAGGATTAAATGAAATATATTGTATATTAGTATAGAGAAGCATATTTAAACCATATAGATATCTAGTTAATTATTATTCTGATGATTATAAATAGACAACAAATGCTACATCTTTGCTATGACAGCATGTCGATAACCCATTTTCAATGATAATAATAGCTAATACCTGTTAAGCAACTCTTGGCAAACACAGTCTCCTAAGTGCTTTGTAGGTATTACATTTCAACCTCACTATACCCCTTAAAACACATAGTGTGATTATCCTAGTTTTGTAGATTAAGTAACAAAGACACAAAATGACTTGTCTAAGGTCACACACATAGCTAGTAGGTAACACAGCCAGGTAACCAATTTCTAAAATCAGTAATAACTGGAGAAATTAAAAAAACCTATTTTTTTTGTGCTTGCTTTGCACAACCATGTTATTTCATCAAACATAAATGCTGAATACACATCAAACATAAAATTCTGTTATAATATTATCTCTTAACTGCATCTTACTTCATGAATACACATCACACATTAAAACATTTGTTATAATATCTCTTAACTCAATTTTGCATTCCCTGTAGTTCAGGCATATGTTAGGCCTTGAATGAATCTTAACTAAATTGATCATGACAGATAACACTATATTTAATATAGTTCTTGCATTATACTATTAATATAGCAAAAACAAGTAAAATCAATTAACATAGTTCTAACCTTGTTTGAAGAAAAAATACATGAAACTACTTTGTTTCCAAGTCTGTGAAAAATTAGTCTGTGAAAAATTATTCATTGTCTTCCTAGTAACAATATACAGTCCTTACAGCTGGATTAAATAGGATTTGCCCTCTAAATTTAAGGAACCTGAATTTATCTGGGTTCCTCAAACAAACAGTGACATAATTCATCTGCTTTTTGTCATCATTAAAATTAATGGTATAAACCAAGGAAAACGGAAAGCATATGTGTTCATACTTCACATAGATTATGCTTTTAATAGGAGCTTAATTTGAGTTTATGCAGATATCACATACCTGTCATAATTATTCAGCTATGAATGCCTGTTAACTCCCAAGGTATATAACAATGAAAGGAAAAATTCTATATTAGCTAGAATGAAAAATTACAGAACATGAACAATTTAGTCTACAGTGTTTTGCCCTAGTGAGACATGGTAAAGTTAAGTTCAACCACAGAGCAAATCAATGGCTCACCAAAAATAAAATAGTGGAACAATTCACTTGATTGTTCTTTCCATGTGCTTTTTAAGTCTTCTATGTTGAAAGCACAGTTACTTTTTCACTAGCCATCTTATCATTTCATAAAGCATCAGAGATTTTTTTTATCCTAAACTGTGAAACTACAGCGCTTTTTGCTAGTTCTTTTTATAAATGTGTTTATCACATCCATGATTAGACACCACTGGGAATTTTTATCAACTTAAATGTAGATATGTCAATAGAAATAAGCATATGTACTGTAGGAAGTATTAAAATCTACTCATATGGATTCTTTACATTTCAAGATTTTTTAATAGATACTATCTGGGAAATGATGAGGCCAATAGAATTAACATTTTATTTATACCAAGGTATGCTTAAGTGAAGCCTGGTCACTCAAGTACTATCATAATCATCTGTAAATATATGATTTTCTTTTAGCAAATTAGAAAATATTGAAATACTAATTGTTTTGGCAGAGGTATTGTAGGAGAGAATCCTATAAATTCTTTGTGAGAATATAAATTTTAGAGAATTATTTGGGAAATATTTTAGTTTTGGAAATAGATACAAATGGAAAAAAAGGAAAAAAAATTAAAACAAGATAGAATTCACCATGAAATTTAGAATACTGAAAAAAAAATAAATACCAATAACAAGAGGGTGATAAATTATGTCATATCTACATAATTGATTATAATGCAGGCATAGAATATATACATCTATTAAATATTTTATTTACATATTAAATATGTTATTAATACCTATTAACATATTGCCAAAGCACTAATGTCACAACTGTGTTAAGATGCATGAAAAAAAATGGAAGGAAATTCATTATGATATTAAGTCTCTAGCTTACATTATTTGGGTATTTTTTTCTGTTTGTATCATTTTGATTTCTCTTAATATTTTATACAATAATCATGCAGCTCATACATTAAAAAACAACAGGGTCTCTATATCCTACTATCTAAGTAAATCTTCAAATTGGCAGTGCATGGACTGAATCTGACCTGGCGACATGCTTTATTTGTTGGGCTCAGATTTTGAAATCTTGAAACTGAATATCTTTTCATGAGACTTAGGACTTTTCATGGGGTAACCCATTTCCACTGTTCCCCACTGTTTTGAGTTTCTTTCTCCATCTTTTTATGTCACCTGCATGATCACCATAGGCATTTGAGTTTGCAACCCCTATAAAGCATTGTAGCTTAACTTAATCACCAACAAATACACTGCATTTATATCTAATAGTCTCCATTTTTTAGATTTACTTCATATAACAAAGTCCTCACAAGGAATGTGGTCATGCTCATATATCTCATGTTAGAAGTACTATAAGGTTTAGCAATTAATCATGGTTAAACACAGAAGTTAATGGGGACTTCAAAGGGATTCGAAACTCTAATTGTCATAGTATCATAAATCTCCATAGCTTTTTGCTCATTCTTTCCATATAATTAAGTTGATCTATATACATACTGTTAACAATATCTATTTTATTAAAAAATGGGTGGTTCCAAATATGTACATCTAAATTAATTACTCAGAATCTTTAAGAGTTGAGCTTTAAATGTGTATAGTTAACTATTGAAAAATACAGGCAAAGCAGTCCTTATGGAAGTACCCAGATGTTGACTGGCTTCTTTTGCTTTCAAATTAATGACCATGGAGACATTCTATATCATACAGTGAGTTGACTTTTGGGTCATTATTTCTAATCTATTACAGTAAAAACATGAATTATTTATAAATGAATCTCACTGGAATTAGTTTCTGGCTATAAAGCAAGATTTCTTTGTTATCAAATAAACATTTATAAATAAATAATCTAGGATAAATCAAGTATTTTTATTTGGTTTATTAAGTAGAATGTCTGATGCTGAAAATTAAACTGTACATCTAAAATTACCATTCACGTGGTTTGGAAATTTATAGAATTTTTTTTTTTTTTAATTTTTTTTTTCAACGTTTATTTATTTTTGGGACAGAGAGAGACAAAGCATGAACGGGGGAGGGGCAGAGAGAGAGGGAGACACAGAATCGGAAGCAGGCTCCAGGCTCTGAGCCATCAGCCCAGAGCCCGACGCGGGGCTCGAACTCACAGACCGCGAGATCGTGACCTGGCTGAAGTCGGACGCTTAACCGACTGCGCCACCCAGGTGCCCCGGAAATTTATAGAATTTTAAGAGACATTTTCGATTAGAGAAAACAGTGAAACTTTATTATAGATTATTTTAATAGTAGTTGAAAGCTCAATTAGTATCTTTCTCAGCTTATTCATGGCCATTTACTCTTCTTAAAAATATACTTTAATCCCTGTCTTTAAGAAATTTAAAGTTTTAGATGTAGGGAGAATGTTACATAAAAATTGAGTGTAGTAAAAATTACTGTGAGTAATAACATATATTCTACCTACTTTGTGTTATACAAATTCAAAGTGAAGAGATAGTTTAAATGAGTTGAATCAAGAATGCACATGATGTATTTGTGGTACACTTAAAAGAATGCTTCAACTTGAACAATAGACAATGTAGGAATAAAAGAGAAGAAAAATTTAGCAAAATTATGTTCTGTCTAGGCACTGTTAAGTAAAAAAAAAAAAAAAAAGAAAAAACTGTCAATATTTGCCCAAGTCTATGTTTGATCAGTGTTGATGGGTAATACACATAATTACAATCAGAAAGCCCATAAATAAAAATTATGCTAATGGAAAAGCTGGAAGAAAATATGCAAATATTTAAAAAGTTATGTTGGAGTACTGATTATGTCTATGTATGCATTATAGTTATGAGTATGCATATACACATGTACGTATACACACATATGCATGTATTCTATATGTTTGACCTAATATGTTACATATAAACATATAAACAACTTGAACATAACATAACTTAATATTATATATTTTAAAATCTTAAGTATGATAGTGGATTTACAAGTATTTTAACATACACATACGAACAGACTATAATGTATAAAGTTTAAGAAAACAGACTCTTTTCAAAAATTATATTGACTAAACATTCCCTATTTTCTTCTGCCCTTTTCCTTCTTTTTTTTTTCTTTTTGTCTCAAACAAGATTGAGGATAGCTTGCCTCATGGTGGAAGAAGAAAAAAATACTTGAAGACTCTACCTTTGGGGTAGCTTTTTGGTTTGGCTTGTAGTTTTGCTTTAATTCTGTTCCCTTTACTACTATGTTACATCAGCTTCCTTATCCATGCTACTGGTGTGTGCTAGCACAAACGAGGAAGAAGTACACGTTCTGGAAAGGGTAGAATATATTATATATGTTTCATTCATTTTCAAATAGTGAATTATTTCTTTGAGCGGCATTCTAGCTGCAAAGCTAAATAACAGTGAAAAGAGACAGGAAGTGGGAAGTGCAAGAGTCCAAGACGATAACAAAAGAATGGGAATAATAATAAAAAGGCAGTGAGTATATTGTGGAGTAGTAATTCCTGAGGAATTTAGGTAATTTCTAATGTTGTTATCGTTACTGATGAATCCTATAACGCTAAATAAAGCAAAGACTATTTACAAAAGAAATATGTCTTCTTTTAGTCATTTAATTTATGATCTTGGATAAAAATGGTATTCTTTAATTTAAGAGGAAAAGGTAATATGACATTACCTTGAAAAAATTTAGGCCTGATGTCCTTTTCAAAGGATGGCCAAAGAAAACCTAAAAGCATCTTGAACATAGAAAATCTAGGCAAGTATTTATAATGCTCAGTTTTTGAGCTCAAGGAATCCCTGTATGAATCAGTTACTAATTCTAACTCACAAAAAATTCAAGCCATCTAAAATCTGCACTAGGATAGAAAAACTAAATTTTGATTTTGTGGCATTATTAAAACACTGCAGGGGTCATACTGTGAGAGGAGTATTCTGTATCTACAAAGTACACAGTTAAATCTTACCCAAATTTTACAGAATCATTTAGACAACATATAATGCCAATTACTAGTATTATTCATTACTGTGCCATCATAGTTATAATAAAAAATTCAGTTTTCATGATCAAAATTTAATATTAGAATTGAACAGGTGGATATTTATCTTCAAAGAAATACAAAAAAAAAAACATTTTAAAGCACAGATTATCAGAATGTAAAGGAGGCCCAAATTTGATTGAAAACTGATCACTTATATTATTTTGGCAAATAAACCAATTTCTGATACATAATATTTTCTATCTTTAAATTTATATTAAAGGGCATTAAATTATGAGTAACTTACAAGAAATTATTTACAATATATATTTACTAATATAATTAAATACAAATACAATTAACTAAAGAATAATGTGAAATCATCTTTAAAAATGTGAATTTTTTAAATTGCATATAATAAATGTAAATAAAACCAACACAATAACTGATTCAAATAAAGGATAACCATGGCTTCCAGGAAGTTTAGATTTATTAATATTACCATTTCACAGAGTCCATCAAAATCTATAAAAACAGTAAAATTCAGAGAGGATAAGTAACTATTCGGTATCTCAGCTTTAGAATCTTTTCCAGCAAAAAATCCTGCCTCCTTCCACAGTAACCTTTGTGGATTATGGTTACAACATTTATTCCTAAATGCACAGTTAATTCGGTAAAGGCATTATTCTATAAACAATGTAAGCTACATCTCAAGTACCATTATAACTATGTTTAGTTTTGCTGACCTGCTTCAAGTCCAGATTTCTGCTTGGCTGAACATCAGTGATCATACAAGCGGTGACTGTGTGGTAGCTTTGGAAGCACCAACCATTTCAGTGAAATTGCAGCTGTTGTATGTTCAATATCTTGGTTTTTTGAGTCCAGTTTAATTTTATAAAAGCACTTACAGTTTTGTTATAGTTCTCTATTTCTTTATCTCTTTCAAGTCTCTAAGTGTTATTTATTTATTTATTTATTTATTTATTTATTTATTTATTTATTTTCATAATAATACTTTAAAAAACCTGATTGTGAAAACCAGAAAAATGACTACCTGACTACTGCTTCCAGATAGACTTTGAAATGACTGCTCATTTTGAATAAATGACCAAGGAGTTATCAGCTGAAATGATACATGTATACACTTGATTTGAAAGCAATTTTAAATTAAGATAATAAAATGACAGAGCAGGAAAATCAGGTCTAACTAATGAGCTGTAGTTCTGTACGTGTTGCTTTATAAATTTTCACGCAGAAGCATTTGAAAACCAGATCAATCAGCTCTATGGATAGCTGGTTTTAGGGAGTTGAGAACAAACGTATAAAGATGACATGACATGATCCGGTCATTCCAATTTTCCATAAATCATAAAATAATGCCCAAACCCATTTTGTTTAGAATGCCTCAAAACTACTTTCAAATAGTAAGGACTGGGGGGCAAAATTCATTTAGATTATTAAATGGTTAGCAATAAAAACACTGCTTCTCTATGTGGTATTATAAAAAGTCCTCCCAAAAGAGGCATAATACTTTCTTTGGTGAGCTACTTAATGCTGTGGTCTTTACAAATTAAAAAAAAAAAAAAATCAGGAATTCAAGCTTAGTCTCCTATACTTTAAATTTATGCTCCCAGATATGGTATGTATTAGAAATCTACCTCTCTTTACTTGGAAACACATAATTTTGCTAAAGTCAAGGTAGTACACATAAGGAAAAATGAAAAATCAAGCAGCTCTCCAGTTGATTAACAAAAAGCTATAATATCCATTTACCTCAAATATCCTTTTTATTTATTTTGAGATAGAGAAAGACAGCACAGGTGGGAGAGGGAGGGAGGGAGAGGGGGAGAGAGAGAGTGAGAGAGAGAGAGAGAGAGAGAGAGAGAGAGAGAGAGAGAGGGAGAGAGAGAATATCCCAAGCCGGCTCCATACTGTCAGAGCCTGATGCAGAGCTCGAACTCACTAACTGCAAGATGATGACCTGCGTCGAAATCAAGAGTCGGATGCTTAACTGACTGAGCTACCCAGGCAGCCTTACCTCAAATATCCTAATGTTTAAATCCAAATTTCTGAACATGAACAAAATAAGGCAGGGATCTGTTCTCAACAGTAAGTGAATGACTTTTGTCTTTATGATATTCTGTCCAATATTCTGCAAAGCTACCTGTAAGCTGTTACTCACAACCATCAAACACTGTCAAAGATAATTCCATCAGGAAAAGTAAAGTTACAGTATGATGAAACCTGAAAATTCCTATGTAATGTGATACCTAAGAATGTGGGTTTCTCAAGGCATATTAAGAATAGAGGATAAGGATATGCTTATATTAGTAGGGGAGGATGCGACATTTGGAATGAGATAATTTTTGGCTAACTGAATCAATGGACTGTATTTGAAGTTTAGGAGGAGCAAAGGGAGGATGAGAGGGGGTGTTGTAGGAAATGAGAACATGGATGTAGGAGGAGATCATATTACATGGAGCTTTGAACCTGACCATAAAATCTTAGATGCTGTTCTGAGGGGAAAGAGTAACTGGTGGGCTGGGGTGAGGACATTGAGCAAACACAGATGGAGATTAAAAATGGTCGCAAAATCAAGAAAGGAGAAAATACGGTGGGAAGGAAGTTGAGGGATATCCTGAATTATGTGGTAAAGTTTTGACGTTTTGTAATTCTGAAATCTTCCTACAGATAAAGTTAAGGAATATTTAACAAAGGACAATTATGAAACATGGAACATATTTGTTGAACTATTCATTTCATCTTAAGCACCCTGCTCTATTACTAATTTTCTTACATCTTTTTACCCTATGAAAATGAATGAAATTATCATTCTCCTCCAGTATTTTGTATCCCCTCACCCCTTGCAGTCTGGAAAACAAATGGGACAAAATGGAAAATAACGCGTATGAATGGGTTACCAGGAAGGCATGGCTGGTCATTAGAAGGTTTGACAAGTCCAGTGTTTTGGAATAGAGAAGTGTAACTAAACCTCAAATGTATGGTTAACCTAGACTGCTTGTCTTCTACATAATTTTTGCTTTTGTCTGGCAGTTGTAAGCACTTGAATTTCCAAAGACAGGTGCCAGGCAAGATCAGGGAAGAGGACAGAGCAATGCTGTCTTTCCTGTTTTCCTACCCCTACGGCTAAATTCCCCATAGGTGACCTGTGTGATCACTTCACAGGACCAGAGGGTCAGCAGCAATGGCATAAAGGCTGCAGCTGTTGCTGTGGTGCTAGGGCCACACTCTTCTCTTTTCCAGCCCTCTCTCTGGTCCTAGCATTAATCACAGCAGCACCAGCTGAGAAGAGAAGAAGATGCTAGGTCTTGTGCTGGGCACTTCTGCAGTCTGTGGAATTTGAACACCTGGGTTTGAGTCCAGGCTCTCCTGCTTCAGAGTTGTGTGACTCTGACTTTCACCTCCCTAAGGCTGTTTTCTCCTATGTGACAGTAACATAGAAACTGTGCTATTATTTTTATTGTCATTTTCATATTGTATTTATATTCCTCACAACCATGCTATGTGGTAGATATCATTTTATTCACTTGAAGGTCAAGGACATTGCTTATGCTCCAAGGGGTACAAATGATAATTAACAGAACTGGAATTTACAGTAATTATATCCATGGCCAAGGTATTACAGTGGAAGATAGTAGGTTTAGCTGTTCAAGCTGTTGTTACATGAAATGTTATGATTTTAAAAATCCACAGCACAAAAGATGTGGTTTGTGTACTGAGAAAATACTCTGGAAACAAGGAACCATTACTTCTAATCATGCCCTACCACAGGCTGTCTTAACTTGTTTCTTCATATGCTCAAAATGATTACCAGGGCCCTGTGCAGCAAATGACAGACCTGAGAAACAAAGATAAGTCTTGGGTTTTTTTCAAAGGATTAATTGGGAAATATATTTTAAACACATCAAGATAAATTTAGCCAGTTGCATAACTCTCTTTTCCTGCTGACCTACACTCCCTTGAATTGGATTCCTTTCACAGCCAAATTTCACATATAACTTGTTTTATTATCCCTTTTCCTCAATTATTTCTTCTACATAAACACTTTTCCTGAATTCCATTTCCCACTCTTCCACTGGAAGGGTCATATTAGAAGACATCAATGACTTTCTTGTTCTAACTCCCCTGGAGTTAGAACAAAGCTTTTTTCAATTTTTTTTTCATTTTATTATTTTTTTTAATCTTTGCGGCCTATCTGGTGTTCCTTGGTATTTTCATTGAACATGGAGATCCTGAGTGCCTATTTCAAGGTATGATTTTTTGTTTTGACTTGATTCTGTGTTTGTGCTACCCCTATCTGTTTCCTGGTCTTTCATTACTTCTCCCCAGATTTCACCACAAGTGCCTTTGCTAAGGCTAAGAAGCTAAGGCTTTCTTATATCTCATTTCACCTTAATTATTACTCAAAACTTCTAAGTCATGACCTCCTTGTCTACACTTCTTTCTTCCTTCAGCTCAGTACTTGCCTCAGTGACACACTGCTTGGATGACTCTTCCAAACCCTAACCTCGACACAGTGGAAACCAAGCACTGCACTTTCTTTAACACCACGATCTTATGATCAAGTCAATTCTAAATGATGCTTCAAATCTTATGAATGAACTCAACGGGATTTGTCACACATGTTCAAAGCCCAGAACATACCCTTGGCTTATTAGTCTCATTTATTCTTTATTATCTGTCAGTTAGTAAACCTTTTTTAACCTTCTACCAAAGAACCTCTTCTATATTTTTTTTCTTCTGCCTTCGTTGTTTAAGTACTGGCTGTGATTACATCAATACCAGACTTCTGCTTAGCTTCCAAGAAGACTCCTTTGATGCTCTATACTGTTTTACCAGTCACTTCAGCATATACTTCACTAGCTGTTTAAAATTCTGTAAAAGCTGCTTTCATTATATTAACTTTCAACGCAACAATCCTCAGTAGCTTTATATATATATATATATATACACACACACATATATATGTATATATGTATGTATATGTGTATATATATATATATATACATATATATATATATAAAATAGAACTTTCTCTCAAGATTCCTCATAATTTGGCCTAATGCTAATGCGCAACCTCATTGTTATTCTACTTTCTAATTTATGCAAAATGGTCTATTGAGCATATTCTCTTCACTATCCAATGAAAATAGTAACTTTGGCATTAATTTCATGTCTTTGTTTTTCTTTGTTTTTTTTTTCTTTAGTGAAAATATTTACTTCGTTCCATTGATTTATCAAAACGCTTTCAGATCATTATCAGAATTTACTTTCAAGTAGCTTAATATAATTACTGTATTAAGACGTTAGTAGTTATAGAGATCTGAGTTCAAATTGTGACTCTGGGATTCCCTAGGTGTGTGATTTTGCATTGGTTATTTAACCTAATTCCAAGTTTTCTCATCTGGGATACACACACACACAAACAAAGAAAACAATCTGCCTATTTAGACTACTGTAGCAATGAAATAAGATAACTACTTGGCATAGTGTTTGAAAATGTAGTCATTAATTTTTACAATATTCTTAGTGATCCTACCTCATGCTAGGGGTGGAAGCTGCAGAACTGAGTAAGATACAGACACTATCAGTCCTCTGTCACTTACAGTTTTGTAGGGAAGACAGACATTAAACAAATACATATACAATGTTCATGTAATTTTCATGTATATTGCTGAAGAATACAATTGTACAAGAAAAATGATGGTGATTTAGCTTGAGTGGGTAGTGCGAATGAGGTGGACAGACAAGGCTTTCCAGAGAGGACATCTAAGTGGAGTTCTGAAGTATAAACAGAAGTTATACAGAAAAGTGTTCAGAAATAACTCAAAAATAGCTTATTGTTGTCACTGTATTGTTAACTGCTTTTACTACTATCTTCTTGAAACCTTTCCCAAACAGTTCATTCCCACTGATTTCTGTTCTCTGAAAACCTATGGCATTATTACATTATTTGACTGTCGTTGGACTTTATGTTTTTGCATCATGTTTCACTTATATTACTCTGTGTTTCTCCCATTTGTGGAAATGATCCTATACTTGTCTTGACCTGCTTTGGAACCAGCTTAAATACTCTTAGGAAAACTGGATATTCCAAAATTGAGACTTCTGTGGTACTTTCTACATAACTATGATAACTGACCATTGCTTTATGTCAAGTATGATTTTTTTTTCTCCAAAAAATGCCCATGTAGGGTTTGAGAGCAGAAAACAGGTCAAATTTATCTTTCAAATATAAATCCATAATGTTGATATCATAAAGTGAACACAAAAACAAGTATTTGTTGAAAATATGTTTGCTGACTTTGGCAGATTTGTGTCTCTAAGTAATTTCTACATTACTCAAGGTAAGACTCCTTAGTTCAGTTTTATTTACCACTAACATGATATAGCACAAATGATACTCTGTGTGTACTATATGTTGACTGATCACAGAGACACATTTCATATTTTAAAGATAATATAATATTTTATTATTCTTTGACTATACAATTTGACATATTTTTAAAAATGGTATGAGATGCATGATCCTATTTATTTTTCTCAACTTCCTGTCCAACAAGATGAAAACAACTTTAATATGAAACAGTAGTTTGCGAATTCAAAAATAAATAAGACATAATCATCCCTTTGTTAGTGAGAAGTCTCTGAATGTTGTTCTGAGTGCTCTTTCATGGTATATTTTTCTGAATTTGAAACAATGGAACAGGGGTTTTAAAGTTATCTGCTTAACTCTTTTGAGCTTATACTAAGAGTTACAATTGTCATTGAAGTAATAGTTCTCCTAAGACCCAATGATGAGTCAATTTAGAGCTATTAGGGAAAAAAGGCCATTTGGTGAAAAATTATATGTAAACACTCATCTCAAGCACTACTTTGCAGCATATTTGGAGAATAGTGTTAAACACTTCCCCTTAAATAGGAACAAAATGTCAAGATCTCAGTACAGCTCAGTTGGGTGCTCCTCTTGTGGAAGAAAATGTGTTACATATACTGCTATTGGTATAACTGGTACAAATTTTGCCATTTTAAAGTAAATAAATCTTCATGGATAGTAAATTCTTCAATAAGAGTATTTTTAACTTTTTAGGTACAAATCTACAAAAACTTGTCAACTATTAATATTGGAACAAATACCATACTGCAAATATTGTTTCAGAGATAAAAAGAACATGTTAAAAAGTTACTGATTTTAGTTCAAGTGCAGTTATGAAGACAGGCATTTAACAGTCTGTTTCCTTCAGTTACTTGACTGAAATGATGTGTATTTAAATCACGTATGGTGATGCTATAATTTCAAATTACCAAAACATCTAATGAAAACATAGCCATGCTTTCAAAGTAATTATTGGCATTTTTTTAGGGTAAATTCACTGCAAGGCTCATTTTAGAAATGACATGCTTCTTTTATAATTATGCAGCTCTAAAGATGGTATGTATATAATATATATATTTATATATAAATTATATATATTTCATATATATGTAAAACTATCATATATATATTTATATAGAGAAACAATTAATGGTTTAAGTATACTGTATATTGCTTTAAGCAGCTACATTTATTACCTAGAAAGGAAGCCTTTCGTGCTCTGAAACTCAGTTTTAAAAGTTATGAAATACATAATTCAAAAATGATTTTTAAATTTAAAATATCTAACATGTAGACACTAAATACGTAAGACAGTTAAAACATTCGAAGGACAATATATTTGAAAATCTCAATATTATTATTATATTATAAAAGATGTGAAGTTAGGTCTGTCCTATTATAGAAAATAAACTAAAGAAACTGTGTTTGTGAATATTTGAAAGATTTGAAGTTTGATTCCATACTATCTGAATAATAAAATAATACAAATATTATAAAAGATCCTTTTTATTTTTTAAGTTCCAATGGAGGTGTATGTGCCTATAGTTCTTGCTAAGAACTTTGTAAATAAAACTATGGAAGTTCAGAGTATCGCAGGGAAAAATCAACACGCGTGTTTAATAAAAATCTAGGAATTTGACAGAGTGCTAATGGCTGCTGTATCATGAGATGTCCTCCTTTTCATTTCTGAAAATATATTATTTAATGTTTGCTCCTTAAACAACAGGCAGGTAACACAATGTCTGTAGATAATATGCCTAAATACGTGCACGAAGAGCTTACCACACAGCAACAGCATCTTTTCTCTGCAAGGAGAAAAGATTCAACCCAAATGCAATGAAAAGGAAGCATATGACAGAATTGAACCAACAAATGTAAAATGGCATTTACATTTTTTGGAAGCAAGGAAAATGAAGCAAAGTGGGACAAAATGATGATTAACTGTTTTTTTTTCTATTAAAAACAAGAATATTTAAAATTGGTACTTTTAAAGTCATAATAACTATGATGACACTGGTGGTTATTCATTTACTCAAATTAACAAATATTATTAAGTGTCCAACGCGTCAGAAGGCTTGCGGTAGAAAACTGTGTAGACTGATAAAAAGAATATACTCTTACACAAAAGTGTAGGTTTCACATCTCATAAGAGAAAATCTCCAAACTAAAAGCATTTACATTATCATCCAGAGCACTAGAATCAGAATGAGAAGTACTTGGCATCACAATTCAGCATCTATTCAGCAGAGTGTTTTACTAGGTTAAACATATTTGATCACAATATCTCTCTGTGGTAAAGTGATAGAATTAAATCCTTTTCTAGCTAACATTGTGGTTAATACAAAATGGTTTTTAAACACCAGGTGAGACTGAAGGAAAACTGCTTTACTTTGACTCCATGTTTCAGGCAATATTTATACTTTCCTCACAATGAATAGCTAGAAATTTATTAACTTATTAATTAGTCATAAGTAAAGAGCTAACTTCAGTCATTTTCAGTCAAAAACATGCAGTGATTTTGATTATGATGCTCTTTTCCTAACCTGCCAACCATTACAGAAAATGAGATGCTTTATCTAGAATCAAAATCAGTATGTTATGAACAAAATTAAATGCCATATTACAATGTCTTTTTTTTTTCAATCACAGACATGAAGGTTGTATTTTTACACAACTCTGTATATTCTGCCAAATTCCAAAGTCTGAATTCTAGTTAATCCATGGTCTACTCTCTGAGAGTATTACTGAATTAATGTTTTATGCATGCCAAATTCATGGTGTTCACAGAGAGGGGGGGAAAAAGGCATTTAAGGAGAGCTGAGGGAAACCTGCTCCCTGTCAAACTGCTCAACCCCTGAAATACCTGATTGTTAAGCAAGCTGTGTCATCTCCTGCCAATTAAATCCTGATGGGGGAAGATGAAAGGCAATTCTTTTACCAAAATAAAATTTGCCTTTATCCTCAGAGAGCTTTAATTCGAAACTCAAACAATGGCGCATAGTTTTCTTGTAATGCTACCTTCAGTTATTATCTTTTGAATGTTAGTGTGTACATATTTCTGCCTTTGCCTTCTACTTGTCTCCTTGCCCTCTCGCCTTAAAACTCCCACTTTCTTACACTGTCAGGAAAAAAAGCTGCTGTTGAACATCACATTGCTTATTATATTTATTGCTTCCTGTGTGTTAGTCTCCAGGAGTGAAAAGTAGACTTTAACACGGACATCATGTTACAAGTGAGAGCACCCAAAGAATTTCTGTCATACTCAGAGTACTGAAGAACATAGAATTTCTATTCTATTTTGAACAAAGGGCCCAAAATATACATTAATATGGTAGTTGTTGCTGTTATTATTATTGTGCAATAAATTCCATTGTTAGCCCTACCTGTTATATCAAAGTGGATTTTGAGGTATATTTATTCCTTCCTTCCTTCTTTTCTTCCTGCCTTGTTTCCCTTTTTGACTCCTCCTTCCTTCCTTCTTTTCATCTTTCCTTTAAGTTTGGACATGTATATTCTCCAACTACTTCTTTCCTGACTTGCTGCATAAAGGCTCTAACGGCCAAATAAGTTTCAATTGCAGATCTGTGTAAATGTTACTGTGAAAATTTTATTTACTCTGTTCTCTATTAAGGCCTTATGCCTTAATAGGCATAAAACAATTATACCAACAAAAAATCAAAAGTGTAAAATTTCAGCATAGTTGTATGTTAATGACTATGGGTTATTCCTGACATAAAGGTGGCAATATATGTCAAATGTATATAATGACTCATATTGAAATATGGAGTTCCCAAGATTTTTTTTTTTAAGAGACTATTTGGTGCTATTCAAAGGTTCAAACTAGCTGAGGATTTGTATTTCTCATTCTAATATGTATGCTGTGACTTTTTATCCAGGAAAAATATGAGAAAAATTAACCCTTAAAAGACAAAGAAATGATCCCTAACAGTTCAGAGTTTATGATGTGAATCCTACCTGCAATATATATATCCTATTTCAAACAAATTTCCTAATCCCTTTTACAGAACTTATCACAAGTTGCTTGTGCTGCTATGAGAGTATATATTAGTCTAACTATAATACAAGAGAAATGAGGGAAACTAAGGAAGTAATGCATCGGTTGATATCAGGAAGATCAGACGGATTTATTCAAGTAAGTATCAGGGGAAAGATCCATCCAGGAAATAGAAAAAAAAAAAATAAAAACAAAGACTCAAAGGAAGAGAGACTGGGAATGTAAAAGAACTGAAAGAAGAAAAAAAAACTCCAGAGTTTCAGGAGAGGATAAGGGAAGAGTACCCAAAAAAGGATGCAGAGGTTGGAAGGACTAAGACCAAAAAGCAGATTTCCCTAACTGCTAGGATTAAAAGAAAGCAAGAGAATGTCCTTAAACCAAGATAATAGGCCACCAACTGCTTTCTAAGAAGCGTGCTCTGGCTTCAGTGTAGAAACCTGACCGGACAGGCCAACTGGTAGAAGAGAAGAGGCAGCGAGGGAAGAGTCTTACTTTATCAAATGGAACCATACGTCAATGGTGACTTTTACATCTCTGGTCTACAGTCTGGCAGAAAAGTCGACCTAGTCTATTACATACGGCATAATCTGTAAGAGGCAGTTATCTTTTTGTATTTCCTAAATCCTTTCTCATTACATTTAAGATCACGGTTTCTTGCCATTTTTTTTTTTTATGCTCTTGATCCACTTTCTCTGACCTCAAATATGGCTTGCTTCTATGAACTTAAATTATGTACATTTTCAATAGTTTCTATTTTGTTACTATATTTTAAGAATTTATGTCCAATTAAGGCTAAGGTTCTTTTTTTTTTTTTTCCAACGTTTATTTATTTATTTGGGACAGAGAGAGACAGAGCATGAACGGGGGAGGGGCAGAGAGAGAGGGAGACACAGAATCCGAAACAGGCTCCAGGCTCTATGCCATCAGCCCAGAGCCTGACGCGGGGCTCGAACTCACGGACCGCGAGATCGTGACCTGGCTGAAGTCAGACGCTTAACCGACTGCGCCACCCAGGCGCCCCAAGGCTAAGGTTCTAATGTCATTATTTATCCACTTGTATTCCAGAATATTCTTATGCATATATGAGAAAATATCACATATGTGCATGACATCCACCAGACAGAAGACTGGGAACAGCTGTTGTAACAGCCAGAATCCCTGAAAATACCAAATAACAGGACAGTGGAATCTATACTTATAACAGCATAATATGATACCAATTCTAACAAGAAAAACCACCAGGAACAACACCCTTTGGGATACAAAAATTCATAAACCTGAAAAGTCCCACAACCTCATAAAACACTGACAAAATGCCTTTGCTGTGGATATTTGCAATGATAGTTGAATGACAATGCCCAGGCAAATTTCACCTGTATATAAAATTGATCTGTTTTAAAACAATCACTTTTCCCACAACAGACATTTATTTCCTTAAGTTAAATGGAAAATAAACTAAAGCCTATATTTATAAATACATGTTCAGGCAGTCTAAGTTGACTTATATTCCTCATACTACACTTTCACAATTTTGTCTAAGACACTGCCATCACTATGGATATAAATATACACATACATACAATATATATTATATATAGGTTTATGTACAAACGTTATATAGATATACAACATTACACATATATTTCCTATTGATAACAACTGTAGAAAAAAACAATATATATAGAGAACTCACAATAGGAATTATCCTTGTTTTAAATATAAATCAAACTGCATTTACTTTAATACTTTTTTCTAAATCTGACTTATCTCTTTGGGCCTATTGAGGTCTGTGACCATAAATAATTTTGTTTCTGAATTTTTCTTTTCTCATGTTTTATGTCAACACTCAACTAGTCTCCACCCTGTTCATTAAACTTTTTTTTTTTTTTCTAACAGATGTTGCTTTTTCCCTTTTTCTCTTTCATGTTATCCAGGAAAGATCAAAGCGTTTAGTCATTCTTGTCCACTGTATGCAGAGGTGTGTGGGTGAAATTTTGCATGATTCTTGTGCTCTGGTTGCTTTCCTAATGTTTTCAATTATTTCCTTTGATAATATTTGATATGTGTTGACTGCTTCAACTAACAGAAATCATCTTAAATCTAGCTACTTTTTGAGAATAAAGGGCAATAGCGTAAAGTACTGAAACAATGTTCAAATTTTATCTGTTTTAAAAGGCAAATGACTCATTTTCAATAAAGAAATAGTACTTTTGTGAAAGAAACCATACAATTCTTCTCTGAAATTACTTGCTAATGTTTATAATCAGACCATGAGCCCCTAGAGAAAGTAAAAGGTAACTGTATTTTTAAAAATAAATATCTAAGGTTATTCAATTTATTTTAATTTTGGAAACAAAAACTTGATACAAAGCTTGGAATCCATGGAAAATTTTTTCATGGCTTTTTTTTTTTTTTTTTTTACATGTTTGGCAATGAAAGTGAAGACAACATAGTAAACTAGAAAAGAATCTGAATTAGCTGTCAGGAGAACTGAGTTTAAGTTCAGCTTTTGCCGCTAAGTAGCCATCATATTTTAGAAGCAATCTGAGCTTCAATTTCCTATATTAAATATGAAGGATAGAAATTAGATAAGCTACATGCTAATGGTAAGCTTTGGTATTTCATAAACATGTATTTTTGAATAAGAATTTCATGGAAATGTGGTCACAGTTTAACTCGATATAATTTTTTTTCATAAAATTTTTTTAAGTGAGACATCAGATAGTGCTCAGCTCTGTGTTCAGCATAGTACTAGCCTGAAGTAGTTACGTAGACATCAAATTTTCCAACTTAATTTCTGGTACTAAAATCTTCCGAGATCATATCTTTTTCTCAGCAGCATAGTTGAAATATACTTCTTATTTCTGTCTTAGGAAATTAGTAAAGTTTTGGACTTGTTAAGTGCAAAGTAGAAAAGTAAATGTGACTAATTTTTTTTTTATTCATGCATTCATACAGCAAACACTTCATTTCATTTTTTTTTATCTGAAGTTGATTTTAATCAAGACATTGGAAACTACTGATTGCCTCTGATGTACTTTATAAACAAGGGTATGTCAGTTCACTTCTAGTTTTCTAGATGTTCGCATTGTAAAAATGGTTATATTTTGCTTACCATTTACATCATCTTTTCCTATTCATCTGTCAGGTGAGTTATTACACCTCATTCTAGGGGAAAAAAAGATTTTTACTTACGTCTAAGAGACTATGGAATTTTAGCATGAATTTTAAAAAATTCCATAATGCTGTTGGCAAAAATTTGATGTAGTGTCAAGGTATTAGCTAGAATTGCTATCTAGCATAAGATAATACAAAGAAAAGGTATTCCTTATGGCAAATCTTACATTTGCCTCCAAGATTTAGGCCAGCAAAGGGCAAGAAATGTGGGGCACTAAATATTCATCCTTTCCAGGTTAAGTAATTTAAATATGAGGTAAGACAGCTATTAAATGCCAACAAAATGTAAATCAAAAGAAAAAAAAGTTTGCCAGGACAGAAGCACTTAAAAGGAGCTTGAACCCTGGCATGTATACAGAACCCCATTTGCAACATTAGAAAGATTCAGACTTTTAGCCTCTGTGTAAAGCTTTGTGATCATCACAAGTGAGGTAACTTGCGGAAATAGAAGCTAGTCCTGTATTTAATCACTAACCTATTTTCTTAAGTGAATATGCATAATGCATTCAAGGTAACTTTTTTTTATCACGTGAGAAATCTTGAGGTGTGAAAATTTTGAGGAGACCAATTTAATGTCATTTCGGTGGCAGCAAAAGTCACACAATGAATCAGTGACAGACCTGTGAATTGATTTTAGATCCCATTAGACTCCCTTTTTAACCACTCAGCAATTCTTGAGATTGCTTTCAGTGACCAAAGATGCAAAATTGAATTAAAATGTCAGACTGGAAAATAAAAATAAAATAAAAATGGAAAGTAGTCATTCTATACAGTTTGATTTCTGACAATTTGAAACTATATTGCCTGCATGTAAATGTACAAATCTCAAAACTGTGCACAGACCCTGATACCAAATTTTCTATCACTTATAAAGGAATATATTTAAATTACTAAAGTGTAAGGGCGAAATATGCAAAGACCGAAGCAATTGTGTTAAATAAAATTTCAAGGCTTATGCTGGCCAAGTTTTTAGACAGTGATTAAAGGATGTCCTCTCATGTAAATTTACATTTCTCTAAATGCATTTGTTTTGGCCAGAATTTCTAAAGACTCTTAAGTACAAAATTAAATTTGAGTAAAAAAGATAGTTTTTTCAAATATATTAATATTCAATATCTTCATAGGCATAAGTAGATTGAAAAGAGCCATTTATATTAAGAAACAGAATAGTAACTGCCAATTTTCTGTTTTTTGATAATTTTCCATATAAATTACATATTTTTGGTTTATTAGAGAATCTAGAATTTTATATAGATCAGCATCGAGATTTCTCTATATTGAGACAGTATATAATCAAAATATTAAGAAAAAGAGGACATGTTTCACTGCTAACTTTAAATGAGAGAAAACCAATTTTTATTTTTTTATATTTTAAGTATTCTATTTAAAATATATTGCTATTAATGCTACAGATTCTGCATTTCCCTTTGGGATGAAAAAGAACTACAATTCTCCTTGATTATAAAACATACTACCACTCTCCTGTGTGTTTGAGTAGAAGCACAAGCAGGTATGCTTTGTTTATCTTGGCTCAATATTAAGATTACACAGAGACAGAATTAGTAGAATCAGAAAGTATGTTTCTGTGAGGTATCCTAGCACTTCTTTTACCGAAACATGACTCCCTGATTATTACCATATCTTTTAAAAGATTCCATGAATTTAACACTGCCATGAAATTTCACCAAGATGACAGGCACTGTCACATTTTTAAAACAAAGAACTTAATGTTTCTTTCAAGAGGCTTCCAATAATGCAAGCTGTAATTCATTTCACTTGCAATTCATTGTTTTGAGAGGTTTTAGACCTGAGTATTAATGAACACACAGTATATGTTGTTGAATAGCAGGCTTTCTTTCTTTTTTAAGACTTAATAATATTCCATTTTATTTATCTACCACATTTTATTTATCCATCCATCCTTTTTTTTTTTTTAATTTTTTTTTCAACGTTTATTTATTTTTCGGACCGAGAGAGACAGAGCATGAACGGGGGAGGGGCAGAGAGAGAGGGAGACACAGAATCGGAAACAGGCTCCAGGCTCCAAGCCATCAGCCCAGAGCCTGACGCGGGGCTCGAACTCACGGACCGCAAGATCGTGACCTGGCTGAAGTCGGACGCTTAACCGACTGCGCCACCCAGGCGCCCCTTATCCATCCATCTGTTGATGGATATTTGGGTTGTTTCTATATCTTAGCTACTGCAAATAATACTGGAATGAATCTGAAGGGTATTATGCTAAATAAAATTGGCCATCACAGAAGGACAAATGCTCTATGATTCCACTTAAAGGAGGAACCTAAAATAGCCAAAGCCTCAGAAATAGAGAGTAGAATGGTGGTTGTCAGGGACTGTGGGTAGGGGACATGGGGATTTGCTGCTCAACAAGTATAAAGTTTCAGTTATGCAAAATGACTAAATTCTAGAGGTCGTCTGTACAGCGTTACGCCTATAGTTAATAATAATGAACCATGCACTTAAAAGGTATTAAGACAGTAGATCTTGTGTTAATTATTCTTACCACAATTTAAAAAAAACCATTAAAGAAAACATGATGTATAGCATCATTCCAATAAAGTATAAGTGGTACAATATCAGACATAAGATTTACGTTACCAAAAAGCAATATGCTAGGATGGTTATGGCAACAGACTAACTAGTTGTGTGATAGAAGTATGATGAACCGCGCTAAAATTCAGTTTCCCAAACTAAAAAATGGAGACAACACTTTCATCACGGAGTTGTGAAAATAAACTGCTATAAAATACTGATAAAGCCATCAAGTATCCCAACGACAGGCATTAATATTAATAAACATAATGAAAAAATCATGGGGAATAGCTGTAGCAGGAGAGAAACTGAACAGAATAACAAAGGATAAATCAGATGTATCATTTTAATAAAAATTTCACAGAATAAGTTATAACGTAAAAATGTAATTAAAAATAAAGCTCAGATTTTTCAATAAAATCACTGTTTCTAAGTACTGTATATTTTATTTCTTTCTATTTAGTTGTTTTTTGTTTGTTTTTTATTTTTATTTTTTAAACAATGTGTCTGAATTGCTTTCACATATGCATTACACAAAATAGCATTCTTTGGATTTACAAGCTTGGAGAAATCATGCTTTTGTGAGATACACTATGGGTGAGAAATTCACATAACTTTGCATATGATAGCTTAATGTTTTATGCACAACATAAATTCAGCTTATTTGTAGACTTAGAAGTGAAAATTGAGTGTGCATGAACCACAATATGCTACAAAACGTGTTTCTCTAATTATCCCAAAGGAATTGGGAAAGCATTTTTTATTGGAGAATTTAAACAGTGTCCTCTTCTCAACTGTATTTCACCTAGTAGCTTAGGAGATTTGGATATTATTTTTATTTTTACTTTCCTGTAAGGATTTTAAATATATTTAATATCTTTCACTCAATATTAGTTTAGGCTCTCATCATGTCACCATTCAAATGTTTGCCACACTCCCAAAATGGACACAGCTATATGTCCATTCATCACTCCGTACCCCCTCCCAATTACATTTATGGCAAAAATGTGTTTACATGAAAATATGTTTTAAAGCCAATCATGGGGCGCCTGGGTGGCGCAGTCGGTTGAGCGTCCGACTTCAGCCAGGTCACGATCTCGCGGTCTGTGAGTTTGAGCCCCGCGTCGGGCTCTGGGCTGATGGCTCAGAGCCTGGAGCCTGTTTCCGACTATGTGTCTCCCTCTCTCTCTGCCCCTCCCCCATTCATGCTCTGTCTCTCTCTGTCCCAAAAATAAATAAACATTGAAAAAAAAATTAAAAAAAAAAATAAAGCCAATCATAGCGATAATAGTAGTCTCTTCAAAAAATTTATATTGCTCTTGACTGGCTTCCCCAAATTCAAGTTGATCCTAATTTTCCAGCCTTCTTTTTTGAAATCACTATACTCTCTGCACACTGGGATATTTGCCATTTCCTCATTTATGACTCTGTCCTTTTATTCTGCCCTTCTAGTCTCGACTATCTTTCACAACTATCAATACTTCACTCATTTTTCTAAATCCAACTGAAATGTGAATGCCTTTGTTCACTTCATGAATTCCCCTTATTTACAGTCATCACCTGTTCAAACTAGGCAATGAATCTGAAGTATTGTTGAGTATTTTCAAAATATAAAATAAATACAACACAAGAATCCTTAACTTAGTCCTCTAAATTAGAATGAATGACTTCATCACTCCTCTTCCACTACATGCTGTTAGTAACTTCCTTTGAAAGGAGCATGTTGTGGTCTCAGACACAAACCACTGAACAGGATGCTTGCCTCAGGTACATTTACAAAATAGCCATGAAAACCTTACCTTTCTCAAGCGTACAATGAGAATATAAGGGTACCTAGCTCATGAGATTTTGTGAAGAATGAATGAGGTAACAAATTCAAAGCACTTATTCCTCAATAAGTGTTAGTTGTTGGGAATATAACTGTTATTATTACTGATGTTTCACCTATGTTTAAGTTAGAGATTCACATGTATGTTAGCTCTTTGGGGCAGACATTTTTATTTATATTCCTCACTATTATTATGAGGGCGTGGCTTAGGAAAAATGTTTCCTATATTTTTAGTAAAGTCAGTTTTATCTCTATTGAATTAGTCATCTGAATACAAATTGCTTCCAAGGTCATTTGGGCATTGATTGTAGCAAGTGAGCAGAAATGTAGCTACAAATCTAAAGAACTTAAGATATAAATGTTATGCTTCTATTATGCCTAGTATCTACTCAAATCTATTTAATAAATAAAACTTCTATTGCAAAAGTACTGGTTTTCTCATTATGTCTTTCCTTTTCACCTCAGTGCTGTTCTCATCACCTCACGCTGATTCTCATCACCAGCCTTTGTTATTTCTACTTCCCCAGCTCTCATCCTGTCCAAATTAACCACATGTGTTAAGTCTGGAGCAGCTGAGCGCCATGAGGAGCCCATGACCAGGGGACATCACACTAGGGCAAGGAGAGCATCCTCAGATGTGAACACAGACAAGAGGGGACACTATCTGCTTAAAAACTACCACAAGGTATCTTCTTACTGTACTGTCAGGTTTACCTTCTATCATATATTTCCTAAAAGTAAGTAAATTTGTGGAATTATATGTTCTTCATGATTAAAATTAAGTACCAACAAAACTAGGGAACAAAATTAAAATTTGCAATAGTAATGCAAAGTGATAATGATACCCCTGTGTATTCTAAAAAGTAAATACCTTCTTACAATATGAACATGGTTCTAGTGTCCAGAAGCTACAGTCTTTGGGTCTGGTAGACCAACCCTCCTCTGTGCTCTGGAGTGACTGCACTTTCTAACCACTTTTCTCTCTTTCAACCACAGCAAAACCTTCCTTCACACAGTCCACTCTGACCTTACTTTGGCTTATTCTTGGCAGGAATACATCATTTGCATATCAAGTCAACCTTTGTTTCTTTCTCATTAGCCCAAGAAAATTAAAGGAGTATTCTTGACACTCACATGATCATAATCCCCAAGCAAAGAAACAAATATCTTAAATGATTATGAGGTAGTTATCCAAATAATTTAGTATGCAATTATATTATTTTTTCAGATTATCATCAAAGTGAACCATATGCAACAAATCTGCAAGATAACTTGCTGATACCTATTTGAAACACTGCAAGAGAAGGCAAATATATTCTGATCTGTGGAAATTCAGTCTAAGCCTACTCTGCTATTTTCCTTAAGGCAACAGGGTTTAGTACTACTCTTCATGTTTACTGTAAAATGTAATATTGGTAACAAATTAAAAGTTTTTATGGGTACATATTTTTTCTTAAAATAGATCATATGAGGAATGAGTGCAGAGGAATCAATCAAAAAGACATAGATAGGAGAAAGAGCAATTTGGGTAGTCTATACCTCCAGTGACTGGCTAGATCGAATAAATGGAAGGTCTTCGATCCATACTAGCTCTTGAGGGTTCAGGAGAAGAAAAAATATTTTGATTAACATGCTGTATATGAGTCAGTCCTTATACCTATGTTGATTATGAATGAAGATGTGATTCAAAAACTGAGTACATTAAAGACTTTTAAGAAGTAATTGACGGGGCACCTGGGTGGCGCAGTCGGTTAAGCGTCCGACATCAGCCAGGTCACGATCTCGCGGTCCGTGAGTTCGAGCCCCGCGTCAGGCTCTGGGCTGATGGCTCGGAGCCTGGAGCCTGCTTCAGATTCTGTGTCTCCCTCTCTCTCTGACCCTCCCCGTTCATGCTCTGTCTCTGTCTCAAAAATAAATAAACATTAAAAAAAAAAAATTTAAAAAAAAAGAAGTAATTGACAATGACGTCATTGAACCAATATGGATGGCCTTTAGAAAACTATTTAATTTGGTCCAAATTATTTTTCTTGCAGTAGGTAAACCAGATATGATAAAACATGAGACTAAATACCCTAAGAATTGAATGCTAACATTTCCATTTTTATCTGACATTGTTCTTAGGAATAAAACACAGTGAAATACTTTGAGGAAAAAAATCTTTTTTTCAAATGAACCAAATATGTGGTAGAAGGTAAAATATTAATGTCATTACTATGGTGTTTTCATATCACATATTTAGAGCAAACAAGTCAAAAAACAAAACGGTGATTTGTAACATTTTAAACAGGATGAGGGGGATTTCTGGTTCTCTCTCACTTTTTTTTTTTAATCATTTGTGAACTTTTTTCTTTTCTAACCTTGTTTGTAATCATGACTTAGGTCCCCCTACTACCTCATTTAACTACTAGTTCTATTAATTTTGAGAAACTGTCTTATTGATAATATTTAGAAATTAGAATGTTAATAGCTCATGAAAAATATATTGCTGAGCTGTTAAGTTTACTCAGAATTTATGAACTATGATTCTGTTCCTCAAATACAAATATAAGAGTGTTTTAAAATTTAAGTTCCAAGAGGGCACCTGGGTGGCCTAGTTGGTTAAGTGTCTGACTTCAGCTTAGGTCATGATCTCATGGCAAGTGAGTTCTAGCCCTACATCAGGCTCTGTGCTGACAGCTCAGAGCCAGGAGCCTGCCTCAGATTCTGGGTCTCCCTCTCTCTCTGTGCCTCTCCAGCTCCCACTCTGTCTTTCTCTCTCTCTCAAAAATAAACATTAAAAAAATTATTAAATAAAAAAAGAATAAATTTAATTTGCAATATAAATGGTGGTACTATTTATTCAGCATGGTAACTTATAAAGGTCCACCTTCCAACATGATTCAAGTATTGAAATATTAGGAGAGACCTAGAAATCATAATGGACTTGCTCTAACAACATGTTACTCAGTCAGTGGTGCAAATGAGGAACACACTGCCTCTGGTGGAAATAATGAGTAGCCAAGAAGAAATCTCCAAGGTATCCTGACTTTTCCCACCTAAGTTAGTCCACTAAAAAGTAAATTCAGACTCCACTGTATAATCTAAGAAAGACAGAAAGAGTTACCCAAAAGTAACTCCTCACTGTTTTACCAAGACATCTAAATTTCTCAGCTTTAGTACATTTCCTCCTAGAAATAAACCTGTGCTCTACTGGGATAAACAGCATCATGCATTGAGAGAGAGAACACAATAAGAAGAGGTTAGATAGATGTATAAATTAGTCACCAGAGCACTAACTACCACTTAAATAGCATTTTGGCCTTGAAGACTCTTACTAAGAGCATTTGATTCAAAGTTTTGCATAAAAGCAAAGTCTTATTCTTCATGGAAGGGAAGAACCAGACAAAACATTTTATTTTATATCTAGATATATGGGTTGTCATTACAGAAATGACCTTGGAGATAGCCATTAAGCTTCACTGCATTTCTTAATGTCCCCTTGGTTCAATCATAAATTGAGATCATGACATTATGAGAGTATTTATAGAGTTAATATTTTCCAGCTCTCATCTGGGTCCATCTTTCTTCAGATTTCCTGCCCGGTATATAGAAAAGGCCCATTTGGAATTTGAGAAAGCATCCAGAGACTTTTTTGAAAAGCTATACTCGTCCGAAACTCATACATTTTTGTTATTAGCAGATGTAAATTTGAAGGGGAAATACCATATACTAAGAGCCATTTGGGAATATTCTGTCTTGTAAGGATGACTTACACTTTTCGTTTGAATGGCATGGATACTGAGAGTTTAAACTCAAAACTCATCTGTACTCTAGCTCTGAATCACTCTTTCTGTGAACTGTGCATTTTTATGATAAACACACACATGTGCATAAAGTATGTGACCTCATTGGCAGTTATCTGCAGTGTCAAAAACCACTGGCAGATACCCAAGAATTGATTGACATATATCTTATAGAACTGGAGTTAATTAGTAGGTCTATCAATTCCCAACTGTACTACAGGAAACAGAAAATCTGTTTAATACAGTAATCAATGACATTCTGTGTGTGGTCAGAAGACATTCACTATAGGGCAAGAGTAGATTTTGGAATACAGTATTCAGGAGTGTAAATATTGCTATTAAAATGCTAGGAGTGTAAAATAAGGCCTATTTTTCTAACTGGAAGACTAAGCAAGGGTTTTCTCTTTTTTTTCCCTCAAACTATTTATCATTACTTAAAGCAACTGCTAATTTCCTCCTGCAAGATCTGAGGCTGTTAAATCACAAAGGGAGTCTTGATTTGCTTCCAAAGTGATGTCTTTACTTCTGTGACATCAGTTATCTGAAAAGCTAAGTCCACTGTATCATTTCCTAACAGTGAGTTTCAACAATTTGGGGAACTCAGTGTAAGATAATGAGTTATTTTAAAGAAAGAACACAGCAAAGAAAAAAACTGAATGTTAAAATGTCCACAAAGGCCACAATAAAAGCGAAAAGCAAAATGTTTCTTTCTTTTTTTTTTTTTGTATGATGAAATAATCTTCATTATGTAAAGGCAGAACAGAGGTTTAAAGAGGATACTAGTTCATTATTTTATGTAGTATGGGACAGGTAATAGCAAAGCATTCATTCTATTTATAAACTAAAATATAAGACAACGATATGTCCTGGTTCTATATGAAAAGCCATCCTTGCAAACAAAAGTTACTAAATTCAAACTTCACGAGAGCTAATCCAACAATTGTAGCCTCAGTTCTGATCACTGTACCTTCTTCTTCCAATCTTTCCATCATTGTTATTCTTTTCCTAAGGGCATGAAGCACACATTGTCTCTTCAACTTCACAAACGGCATAACTGTCTAAATTCAAGGGTAGGATTTTAAGTACCAGTATAGATCAACTTAAAGCAGATTCTCTCTTAAGGCAGTTTAAGCATTTGAAAATTAAATCTTATACTGTCTAGACAAGCTATCTTGATAATATCTTTTCCAGAATTTCCTAGATTGTCTGTCTAGACCGCCCCAAATTCCCCCAGATGACTGCATAATCATCTTTCCTCTGACCACTTAAAAGACTCTGGAACAATATTTCCCAATATATTTGCCATGTAAATCAAGGTCATTGAGCTTCTGAAGGAGGACCTCTCTCCAAAGCTCTGAGATTCAGAATCTCAGGAAAATACCTGCATCCCAATATTCTACCTCAAAGGAGATTAGAAGGGAAGCTTTATTTATTTCGGTGGTGGAAATGGCTTCCTCCACTTTCCTGGATAAGTGGCTTGGCTCCAGAACCTGTCCCTTTCATTTCCCCTGCCCACCCATAAGAGAACAATGAATAGTTAATGAGTTATAAAGGAAATATGTTGTGAACTCTCCTAAATAGCAATTTCAAGGAAAAAAATCAGTATTTTTGGGAAAATGATACAAACATGGGAACAATAAATGGTATTTTAATTTAAATGGCCATCAAGATCATCTAAGTTTAAAATTTTTAAATGGAAGAATTTAAGATAAAGTGCAGAATCACCTAGTAACAATGGGAGCTCAGTGCGGTAATTTACAGTATCTGATCAAGTGAGGTACAAGATGACAATTACTTACACGAAAGACGGTAACAGCGAGATGCAGATTTTTATTTTAAAAATGATAACATTCTTTCAGTACCTACTACCCATTGGACAATGTTAAACCCTCACAACAGCCATACATAAAACAGACACACAAAGAAAATAAGTAGCTTATTCCGGATCAAGCATCTAGTACCAAGTGAGGTCAGACAAAAGTCCTCCACTCTAGGACACGGGACACTTGTTTAACAATGATGGGATTAGAACTCATTGAGTTTCTATAACAAAAAAAGTCAGTGGGTCATGCCCTTACTAGGAGGGTTGGAAGGCAGTTGGAGATAACAAGTCAACCTCTCATTTACAATATATGGACACTGAGGATAACAGGGGTTTTGTTCAGTTTTGTTTTACATAGTATGAGACAGAGTCTGAGATGTTAAATAATTTTTCCAGGGCTCCAAAGCTAGTGAGTTGTAGAACAAGATCAGAAGCCAGATGTGACTTCACAGCCCATGTCTTTTCTATTAATCTGTGCTAGGAGCTCAGCTCTCCTGATTCCATTGCTCTGTCTGGACAGCATGATCCCTGACAGACCGAAAAAGTGTAATACGATGTGGAAGGAGTTCTCTAGAGCTTTCTCCAGAGTACAGAATAGTGGGGCAATTACCCCAGGCCTAACTGATGGGGTGCCTGACTACAGGAACAGATGAGAAGAAAGCAAAGAGGGAGAGATTTCTCCAGGAGGTGCTGGAAGTCAAGCATACAAAGTCTCCTAGATCGCGTGCAAGGAATTATTCCTAATTTCATCAATACGAAACAAGTAATTTAAGTAGAACGGCCTTTCCTTAAAGTTAGTTTTTACTTAAAACTCTTGGGTACGTCAGCAAGTATACTATACGTGCTTGTACGGGAAAGAAGGAGGAAGGATGGACCGGGGGGGAACCGGCTGATGAGGAGCAAATACTTACACTGGTGAGGCCTTGGGAAAGTGTTTTCATCTTTCCAGGATCATCAGTTAAGTAATAATAATTGTGTTTGGTCTAGAAACCACATAGTCTCTAAGGTGTCTACAAAGATGTTATAGCACAGACTGTTTTGATTTCTAAACCTTTGGGTTGAAAGAACGTTTTTGTATCACTTTAGGACACCTTAAGAAAAGTTAGGGAGAGAATCTATAGCTACAGAGAAGTGGCTCACGTGTGAATTATATTTTATCTTCAGGATTTCAAAAATATTGGAGAAATAAATCCTTTATTTGTTGAGTATCTCTGAATTCCAATTTGGAAGAAAATTCTGTCACAAATGATGCTCTCACCATTTGTTCTTTTTGGCATTTAGTGCCAAAAAATTATAAAAGGGCTTATAGTTGAAGGCTTACTGGTAAGCCCAATTCATGGAACCACTTTCAATATCCGTAACTTTTCCTTTCAGTATTTCCCTAATCTCTAGTGTTACTTAAACTTACCTAACTTTAATTACCTAACTAAAACATCTCTTATATTAAACCAATTAAAGAAACATTTCTTTTTCTTTTCCATACTGCCAACATTATAGCTCAAAATAGAGAAAGAAAGCTTAGTTGAGTAAGAACACAAATGTGAATAATTTAGGTCAAACATGAGATCAGACCATTGTGCACATGTATGGCATCCTTCCTTAATCCCTAGGCAGAAGAAAACAACTGGGGTGGCAGACACTTCTGGCGGAGGATGGAAATGGAGGGGAAAGCTGGCAATATACAAATGAAGGAGAAAACAGTACACATTCAGCCTGCTGACATCTGCTGCACATGCAAAATGGATTGGACTCTGTAATCCAGGGCGAAAGCAAATGCTTTCTTCCTTCCTTCCTCCTGTTCCATAGTTATCGTTGAGTGATGGTCTCATTCTTTTTGCATTCACAGATTAAAATTAATAACAGCATTTGAATTTGAAGTAGATCCCACTGAATAGCAAACCAGAAGCTAAATGAGCTGAAGAAATTAGTAATGAAGCATTTGAATAGGAAGGGGTCATGGACAAATACCAGTTTTTAAAAGCCAGCTTTAGTTTACCTCAGGATGATGTCCAATTTCAATGTAGGTGCAAATTGGATGAAAAGCCCCCGTTCCACAGGCGTACAAGTGAGTCTGATTATAAGCCTTAAGCACCTTGATGAAATTAGCACATTCTTTCTGTAAAACAAAAGGAAAACCAGTGAGTTCTAGCAGTCAGCATGGCTGAGGTATCCTCTAGGGTGCTAGGCATGCTTGAACAGATTTCTTTTCTTTTGTGTCTTTTTCACAACATTTTTAGGGCTTATTATCCTATTATTTGTTCATATTATCTAATGAAATAAACTATAAAAGCTCTTATCATTTGGGGGGTAATAAAAGATTGTCTTCCATGACAGTTCATTAAAACTATTTGTAATTTATTTATATAAAAGTGGAATAAAGGTATAGATAATTGTTAATCACAAGTGACTTTTCTAGAGATGAGGGGAACAGGAAATGATATGATTAATTAAAGATTACTTAAAGCACACACTGATGAAATTTCTTTGCAAAAATAAGCTTTAAGTTTAGAATAAAACAAAAATAAAAGATAATAAAGCTTTTTATTAAACATGAATTTTAAACATTAGTAGTAGCCAATAATGATGGGTGCCTGCCTTTAAACTTCAGTTTTGCTCATTAGTAACCTCTATAGAGTCTAAGAAAGTAAAGCTGCCTCCTCTCCAAAACATCATTTCAGCCTCAAAAACAATGCAGAGTATATTTCTACTAAATAGGGAAGATTAGTTAGAGTACTGAATGTCTGTAGGTGGAAAGATCTTTTATGGAGTGGCTATAATTAACAAATATTTTCAGGAGGTTCATGGACATCCTGAACCCATGAACCCATACATGCATTCCCTGCGCAATGAGCCACAAATCCCACAGGTAAGAATGTTTAGTTCTTAGGAGATATTCTAGTCATATCTTATTATTTATAGTTTAGATATACTTGCCATTGTATCTTCTGAAATAAAAGATCACTTGAAAAATAAAATGGAGAAAGGGGCACCTGGGTGGCTCAGTCAGTTGAGCATCCGACTTCAGCTCAGGTCATGATCTCACAAACAGTTCGTTGGTTCCCGCTACACATCAGGCTCTGTGCTGACAGCTCAGAGCCTGGAGCCTGCTTCAGATTCTGTGTCTCCCTCTTTCTCTGCCCTTCTCCTGCTCATGCTCTGTGTCTGTCTCTCTCTCTCTCTCTCTCTCAAAAATAAATGAACATTAAAAAAAATTTAATAACAAATAAAATGGACAGAGCCATTTCTATCCTTTCTATATATTCTACCTGCAGGTGCTGTGAAAGAAACTGTTTTTCTATAAACAAATAGGAATCTCAGACTTTGTCCCTGTTGATGAAAGATTTGGGAGAAAAATCAGATAATCAGAATATAAACTGATAATTTTATTACCCAAAAAATCCAGAGCAGAAAAGACTTAGTTTTTGCAAAATATTTCATTATTTTTTTAATGTTTATTTATTTATTTGAGAGCATGTGTGCACACACAAATGGGGGAGGGGCAGAGAGAGAGGGAGAGGGAGAATACCCAGCAGGCTCCACACTGTCACCGCAGAGCCCAGTGCAGGGCTTATCTCAGGAACCAAGAAATCATGACCTGAGCCAAAATCAAGAGCTGGGCCCTTACCTGACTGAGCCAGCCAGGCACCTCACAAAATTATTTTTAAATAGGTGAATCTATATCAATATTAAAAAGAAAAAAACAAAAAGAAAAGAAAACCCAAACTGTCAAAATAGTTTCAAATAAAATGTTATGGTCTGTTAACCATATAAGGAATCTTAAAAATTACATACATATAAGGAGAAAGTATGAGTTCATCATGGAATACATAATATCCACTTTGAAAGTAGCCAAATGAATATTCATATGCTAAATAATAAAAACTTCATCGAAAACTATTTTATGATTGATCATAGATTATCCTAAGTTTGTGTTTTACCTATAAACATTTGGAAATAAGAACCAAATACGTAACTAGAAATGCAGATAAAGATGAAAAGCAGACTCTAATGTGAGCAAGGCTGGCAAATATAATAGAAGATAGTGTTGATCCCAGCACCTCAAAGCATGGAACACTTCCAAATTCACTCTGTGTAACATGTGACTTTTCAAGTGAAAGCTCAGAATGCATTTGGACTTATATGGTCAGTTGGCGTTTATAACTGAGGTGTTACAATGATGTAAGTAAATTTCCACATGATGTTTGTATTCTGTGTTTGCAGCTGATAATTTTGGTCTTAATTGTATTGCCCCCATAATAAGGAGCAGACAACCAAACTTAAGCAGAATAATTGTTATTTAAATTCAAATAACTGCTTTCCATTACCACTGATTTTTCTGGGATGAAACCTAAGGGTGTCCTGTTAATATACTGCCCCAAAGATGAATGAGACCTATTTAAGGTAAAATATGTAACTTTCAAGTTATGACTCCTCATACTTTCTTAACATATGCTGAGTAGTTTAGGGAAGTAACTAAAATAAACATCTAATTTCTCCCACTGTTTTGCCACTTAAATCCTGACTCTGTCTGGTAAAGCAGTACAGCATATAAAATTAAGCTCTCAAATCAATTAATTTTAGAAGTTGCAATGAAGAAAAATTTCCTAACTTAAAGAGTATATGGATCTTACCCACATTTAATGGTACATCTTAGACAAAACAGATAGAGCCTAACTTCCAAGACTCTCAGCAACAAACTGCCCATTCTGCAACAGTTTCTCTCCTCCCAAGAGGCTAGGGCATGAATGTCTAGGCAGGGGAAAGAGGTTGTGCAGAGGGAAACATCTGATAAACTCATTTACAAATGAGGCCATTCATAAGTCTTACCCAAAGGATTTATTTGTACTTTAAAGAATATTCAGTCATTTGCAAAGAAGGCATTTTCAGGAAAATGTTTCACAGCACCCCATTTTTGAAACATGTAGGTGGCCACATACTCTTCTTTTACATAAAGACAGCCATCCCTAATTGTGGACTCAGTATTACAGCATTCATGATTATAAATAACCAGTTCCGGCACCGTATGTTGAAACCAAGTAAATGGCTATGTATATATTGGTAAGCAAACGAATATTCTAATAAATAATAGTGGCAGAACCAGATGGACATCTTGTTCATTTTAGAAAAGAACAGGCTTCCAGTTTGCCTGCCATGCCTTAAAAGACACACATGCAATTCTGAATACAAATCCAAATTCTCTAATCCCATTAGTAACACCTAAGTGCATCCTAGAAATCTGAGAAGAGACCCTAGTTCTCTGGGACAACAATAAAAGGAAACATTTTATGAGCATGGATACTTGTAAAGACAAATGGAGACTCCTGCCATCTCTGTAACTGTTTTCAGTCCTAAAATCAATAGGCTGGTGAGTTTATATCTTTTATAGACTGGGTAATTGATTAGCAATAATTAGTGGTTGAAAAACTCAGGGTTCTTAAAACTACAGAAGTGAGCCACACTGAATATCATAATTTTAGTTTGTTGTCTATTAACTATCAAAGAAGTATTACTATAGTACGACAGCTAGCCCTCTACAGAGCTGCTGGAAAAAAATCAGTCACAAGACTATAGCTGTGAAACCTGGCAAAGGGTTCTACTGAGAATGCTGATAACAGACTCTATCTGTGCTACAAAGGGACTAGACCCACCCAATTGGCCTAAGGCCTGGAATGATCCCCTTCATTTCCCCAGTGAACTCTCCTAGTTGGCAGCAGGCTGTAATGTTGCCATGCCCCAGGGCTAGCTCAGCATTATTTTGAAAGGAAGGTTGATGCAAATAGAATGGAGAGAAATTTCTTAGGTTTACAGAATAGGTTAAGACATTTGAAATGAAACAAAGACAGTGAATGAAGTACTTTCAAAATTGGCTAAAAATAGCTGCATGGAAGCAGTGAATTAAAAGTACTGGACAGAGAAGAACCAAAAATTTGAAGAAGACATTGTTAGCAAGGATTGTTCTTTAAACAGAAAACCTACATAAAAGAGTATCAATTCTGTCATTCATTTGCCTTCACTCTCTAGCTTGTTGCTGCCAAGGTTTTTTTTGTTTTTGTTTTTGTTTTTTGAATGTTCCAAAACAGGATACTCATTTTATTTGGAAGCAGCCTGGACATTCCTCTAAAAAAGAAGGAAGCGTGGCAGAAAAAGGAAACACACTTCACACATTTCTGGTCTAGGGAGACAGAAGAAGAGTGATTCTGACCTTTTTTTGAACCGTGACGATTCTTAAAACTTCGAATGTAATGTACTTTTTGGCATTAAACTACTGCACTGCTTTGCTCAGCACCGGCGGATTTACAACGTAATAAAGAAAATGTAATCAGTTCAAAATGAATTCATTTTTCAAACCTTGATCCTTTTTGGAATTTAAGTTGATATACACAGACAAGTTTAGCAACAAGTTGCCTTCCCAAGAGTCAGGTAACCATACTGACCTCTTATTTTACTGAAATGTACTCCAGACCAACAGCATTATGAATTGTTAACTTTCCTAGAAGTAAAAGTAAGGGCAATAATAAACCAGTAAACCCCAAGGCTGCACCTGAAGAACAATGATTCATCATCCTAGTGACAAACCGTTCACACTTATTTTTTCAATGTTTCTAGTGCTTTCAGATTAAATTGAAAGAGGAATTAAACAAAAGAGATATTAGCCTGGAAAAATAAATTAGAAAGAAAATGTCTACCCCCAGAAAAAAGATATAGGAGCCAAATGCACTGTGATTCAAAAACAAACATTACAAATATGTAGCACTGATTAGACTATGTTACGCAGACTTTTCCCGGACGGTTACAAAAATAAAGTCCATCCATCTGTCAAAACAACTGCTCCATGCATGAAAATTAAAACAGAATTGAGGTGTTTTTAACTAACTTCCGATAATTATACTTTCTACAAAAGAATGTAATTTACCTCCAATTCCAATTACCTCCTTGCATGTTCTTAAATTATGGATGGAGCAGTGAAATGTTACTCTAAATAAGAGAAAAAAGGAGAGAAGGCTGTGAAGATGAACAATTTCTATTCAAATATATTCAGTTCATGATTAAATCTAACAACTTGTTCTGGTTCAAATAAAAATCCGCCCAAAATGAATGGGTATAGTGTAGTATTGCCTCAGGTCAGCGAACATTCATTTAGAAGAAAAAGTCTCTATGTAGTTTATGTAGAAATATTTTAATGTTTAATCTACCATCTGGGAAAGCAAAGGAATCCTTTTCCTATCATGATGGGTGGATACATTTCTGCATGAAAATCCATTAATAAGCTTAATTCCTGAAGTTAATCTGTTGACTTTCTTTTTCTCTGGTCAATTTATTTGGCAAGCTGGCTGAATACTAGAATCTTCGTGCCAAAGCAGTAATCCGTGAGATTGTTCCTGTCACTCACTTCATCCCTCTATGTAAGCTGTTTCATACTTATCTAGCAATAATATTTTCTCTTTTTTTTTCTTTTAACACTATGCTATTACAGCTGTGACCTAATCATCCATAATCATGTCTTTCTAATACCTCGGCATTCATTAAAGGATGTTATATATCTCTTCTTCAAAGAGGCATAGGTAATAAAACTAAGACTTAACTGTGTTCTAATTATAATATTAACCATCTAATGTTGAATTTGTGACCTGGAACTGCTAAACATGCACCTTGTGATATGGTGAGTAGGCTGTTCTATCCATTTTGGGAGACATTTTCACCTTCATTATCAAGAAAAATGATGGACTAATAAAACCAACTGACCTGTTCACCTCAAAGCTTTGTTTTGTTGTGTTTTGATTTCAGAAATTTTTTCAAAACAATGATTCAACTAGGACAACAAAATTGGTGTCATTTCATGGCTAGTTATTTAAGAATGTAAGCCTATTCACATTAACTGACCTATAACATCTTTAAACCTGTAACAGATGAAAATTAAATTTTAAAGTGGCTCGAGTTATGTGACAGACTAAATGAAGACTCCTACACAAAGCTACCAAATCATTTTATGTAAATACTCATTTCTGTTAAGATGCCCCATTTGACTGACTTTTCACCTCAGGATTGACTGCTGTGAAGCTCTAGAAGTTACTTATGGACCAGAGAAACTGATAATATCTACAGTTTAGCTTATATTTTCTTTCATATTGTGCTATCAATCTAATTATCACATTTGTATCATTCACTTGAGTTGTTTGATTGTAGGTGGTCCATAAAAAAATAAACCTTCTTTATCTTATATTCAAATGAAAGCATACAATTATAAAGTATTATGTGAAACCAACTTAAAAATTTTCCTGCCAAGCCAGAAGAACTATTTAAGTAGTCAAAAATCCCTACTCTGATTTCAACCATACTATGTGGTTTCCAATTTTATGCAACATGTTGAATACTTGGTGCTCATGCCTTACAGCAACTAAGTCCATGATTTACACCAAGTAGGTAGAGTTACAATCTAAAAAGGCTTCCTGTGGCACCAGGTTGGCTCTGTTGGTTAAGCTTCTGGCTTTGGCTCAGGTCATGATCTCGCAGTTCACAAGTTCGAGCCCTGCATCGCATCGGGCTCTGTGCTGACAGCTCAGAGCCTAGAGCCTGCTTCGGATTCTGTGTCTCCCACTCTCTCTGCCCTTTGCCCACTCATGCTCTGTCTCTCTCCCTCTCTTTCTCAAAAATAAAAAATTTTAAAGAGGCTTACTGTGGATAGAATTAGTTGGCATATTTATTCCTAACATATATGCTTTCTCATAACAGAATCTAATACTCAAATAAGGGAGAAAAACTGCATCTTTAATTATGTATGATATATAGCCATGAGGAAGGAGAAATAAAAATGAAATCCACATTTTAAAGGAATGCTTGATTTCATTCACATATACCTCTCTTTTACCTTCTACCTTGTCTAACATGAAAAGTGAAAACATTTTTGGTTGGAGTCTTAATATCAAAAGTATTAAATGCTGTTAATTAATTAATAATATAAAATGTTCTCTTAATATATTTTCTAATATATGGAGACTCCTTAGCCATTTATAATACTACATACATACTATATAATCTGTATATACTATAATGTACATACACACATATACAGATATATGTGTGCATATATATTACATACATTAATTTTAGAAATAATTTCTGAATACAATGAAAATTTGGACCTTTAGAATTTTAAATTTTGATTATATGAATATTTAATAAAGATGTCAGTTTTTTAAAATAGATATTCAAGCTTGAAAAGGTATTCTCAGAGAATTTAAGGAAAACATATAGGGGCATCTGGCTGGCTCAGTGAGAAGAGTATGTGACTCTTGATCTTGGGGTCATAAGCTTGAGCCCCATGTTGGGCACAGACAACATTTAAAAAAATAAATAAATTTAAAAAAACATACAGAGCAAAAGTAATGAATTAATAATAACAAAACAGAAATGGCATGGGGGTTTTAACATGATATTTTAAAAGTCAGTCAGACATGGGTTAGAATTATTCAGGCAACATTTTTCATTTGTTGTGTGGCTATCAGAAAGTTACTTAGGATCTCTGAGTCACAGTCTCCTCAACTAAAAATTAGAATAGTGATATAGTAAAGTACTTACCATAATAACTTAGTACTTACTAAATAATCAGCTGGTTATAGTATTCTTTTTTTAAAAAAAAAAATTTAATGTTTATTTTTGAGAGAAAGAGAAAAACAGTGTGAGTGGAGGAGGGGCAGAGAGAGAGGGAGGGTGACAAAGAATCCAAAGCAGGCTCCAGGCTCCTAGCTGTTAGCACCAGACACAGGGCTTGAACCCATGAGTGGTGAGATCATGATCTGAGCCAAAGTCAGACGCTTAATTGACTGAGCCACCCAGGTGCCCCTAACTTATTCTTAATATAGGGAATCATCTGTTTATTTGATTTGAATATTTCCACCTATGCTCACCTCTCACGCCATTCACTGTAGTGTGCAATACCTTGGGCAAGAACTCCATTATGAACTGTTCCTTCCTTTTAAGGACAGATAAGGGAGTTTAAGCCCATACTTGATGATAAGGAGAGGTGGATTTAGTAAAATTGGTATTGAATATTAAAAATATGTGCCCATTTTTTGTTACAAAGGGAAATTACATGTTGTTCATTAGAATTTTCATAAAATTCCAGTCTTCCACGAGTGGAGGACTATAAGTTATAGTCACTCTTTTCATCAAAGTGGTAGATGGCATGAATTACTGTCAGTCAAACAGCAAATGCAGCAATTATTAAAAAGTTGTGGCAGAATTGTACTACGTCACTTGAGATAAGCTGGAACTACAGTGTAGAATTCCCTTTTCCATAAACTGGTTAAGATTGGCCATAAAGTATTTTGCATGAGATGTGCAAGGCAGAAGTTGAACTGCAACCATAAAAGTCCCAAAGTTGTTCTGATCTGCTGGCCACCATGTTAGCATTGGGCCTGCCCCTCCTGCACCCTCTACCAGATCTTATTTGCTAGCTTCTATAAGACCTGGTCCTGGTACTTGTGCAGCTCCATAGCAAAAAGCATCAGCTTCTTCTGTAGGTCACCCAAGTCATCAAAGTTGGAAGTGGTGAAAGAGACACCAACTCTAGTTTGTCCTTGTGGGTCACAGTTTATCCTTGCGAGTTTCAGTTGGTCTTGCTCTTCCCCACTAAATGTCAGCTTTTCTTCCCTAGTGCCAATCCTGGTGACCCACAACAATGTCAGGACCATTACCTGACTCAGAGGCAATAGATTCCAGAAATCCATGGATTTCTCCACCATCTTCCACAACTGTATAAGGTCAAGTCCCTATTACAAAATCCTTTTTAACATCGCTCATACAAGTTCTGGCCTCTGATCAAACCCTAACGTATAAAAGGCTATATATATAACTTACTACCATAAAACAGCTCATTGTGATACATTATAAGGGGAACATGGATCTGATCCATTTAAAAAGAAAAACACAACTTATTGGTTGATCATTCTGTTTCCAAATGCAAATGGTTATTCTTTTTAAAACGCATATTAAGACTTAGAATCAATAAGTTATACTAATTTTGGTATCTCTTTAAACACAATACCAAAAAAATATTTTGATTCACACACATGTACACACGTACATATATACACACAGGCAGTCTATATTTAATATGTTGTATAGCATATAGGATAGAGAGTATAATATATTTAGTGTGCTTAGCACTCAATTTGAATGTGATTATGACAATCTCCAAGAGTGTTCTGTTCTAAATGCATAAAAGCTAAAAACAAAGTTTAAGATTCTCAGTTTCCTGAAATAGTGTCAATTTTTTAGATACTATAATTTTGCATCCTGTTTTCCTTACCACCCTTAAAAATGTGGTAAAGAAAACTATATAAAAATTAAATGATATAAAAAGAACTTTAGGAAAGTTTTGTGATGTTCGATAGACATAATGGCAATTTTTATTGCAACATGAACGAATCAAAGAAAAACAGTCAAAAGTTGACCATAACCTATTTGCCTTGAGACAGAACATATCCAAGAAAAATATTTCCAGAGTTCATGTTAGATCTATGACACGATGGTCAGCATACGCATTGAAAATGAACAGAAATCTAAACCTTAAGATTAAGTGCATAGAGAAACAATGCCAAAGATGACCATGAGAAGCTACGTGTCAGTATGACCTGGAACACCTGCTAACTATGTAGTTAGAAAACCCCAGAGGAACTGTCCAAATCATTCTAATAAACCTTAGAAAGCATAAAATGCTAACTACACTCTAAAAGTATGTATACTGATACCTGCATGAAATACAGTGTCCAATCAAATCTAGATAACAGTTTGTCAACCAATGCCAAATATATGAATTTCACTTCAACCACTGAGGGAGGGATCCAATTTAAAAAATATAATCTAAAATCTGTAAACTCTCTTCAAGTTTTACATACTGTTCCTATTTTAAGTGCTAGCCTTACTTTGTAAGTACATTTAAAATTTAATCCCGAACTCAAAAGATTACCAGAAAAACAAACCAAGAAACAAACCCTAAGTTTATATATATGAGACTCGGTCCATAGCAATTCAAACACAATAATTACTGTCTTATTTTGCCATATTATAAAACACATTAATTCAAAATATGAATAAAATCTAGTTTCTAAAATATCTTTAATGCCAAAGCTTCATTTTTGATGCATCTTCTACCTAAGATACAAAACTGATTCTTCCAGTTGCTTTGAAAGGAAATGTGTATCTTTTTTTAAGCCTATTTATTTATTTTGGGAGAGAAAATGTGTGTGCATGTGCACACAAGCAAGGGAGGAAGAGAGAGAGAGAGGGTAAGAAAGTTCCAAGCAGGCTCCATGCTGTCAGTACAGAGCCTGACAAGGGCTCAAACCCATGAACCATGAGATCACGACCTGAGCCGGTATCAAGGCGCTTAACCAACTGAGCTACCCAGGTGCACCAGGAAAATATGTATCCTATAACCAAATACGAGTTACAAAAATTAGTTAATAAAAGCAGTGCATTTAGAGCAGGGGGTATATACACTAAGCTCCCATTAAGTGTTAGTTTAGTCCACTTGTGTGGATATTTTTTTTCTTTTTTATTGAAGCATAGAAGACACACAATGTTACATTAGTTTCAGGTATGTAACATAGTAATTCCAGAATTCTATATGTTATACTAAGCTCACCTCAAGTGATCATTATTATTATTATTACTTCTGAATGCTAAATTTAAACTGTAATCACTTTGCTCAGTTTACCTGATATTGACCCCCAAGCAGAAGAACACACACATATGTGCATGTGCATAAAAATCTATGTTCATTTCTGTGGCTTTTATAAGACAAGATTTTCACTGTCTTTCACGAAAAATGAGTGGTCTGGGGATGCCTGGGTGCCTCAGTCGGTCGAGCACCTGACTTTGGCTCAGGTCATGATCTCGCTGTCCGTGAGTTCGAGCCCCACGTCGGGCTCTGTGCTGACAGCTCAGAGCCTGGAGACTGTTTCAGATACTGTGTCTCCCTCTCTCTCTGCCCCTCCTCCACTCACGCTCTGTCTCTCTCTCTCTCTCCGCAAAAATACATAAACTTAAAAAAAATGAACACAGTGAACATAATCTTTCATCATCTAAAATGCCTGCAGAAAATTATAACCAATATTGTCAAGAATTGTAAAGGGTCTATGATTTTTTTCTAACTTAGAAGATAACAAGTTATTCAAATACAGTTTCATTCATACTGGCAGAATATACGTGGCTCTTGAATCAGAGACAAAGGACATGATTACCCACAAAAATATTAGTCATTGTACCAGCATTCTCATGCTGGTTCCCCAAGCTCCAATTCCTAGTGCACAGTATGAAGAGGATCTGGTGACAACCTGTACGTGCAGTGAGTTGCATTACAGCAGAGAAGCCTTGGGTTAAGGGAACCTGAATATTTTATTATAGTCACAAGCATGCTTGCCATTATATATTGAGGGAGATGTTAGTTTATTGTACTGGATGGTAAGCATACCTGCCCTGTGCCCTGAGGGAGACACTACCTCCAACTGCCCAAGGCTTGCAAACCAGCCTTTTGTTTAAGAGGGAGACACTATGTTCCAAGTCTCTTCCCTATACAAATATCCTTCAAATATCCTTTAAATTCTGTAAAATGGCAGTTAGGGCCTCTATTCATCAGATATGCAGAATTATATGAAAGACCCATGAAAAAATATCTCCCAATGATTATACATCAAGGTTTTGAGATTTAATGAAGCCTTATGATTTCTGTAGAATTAGGAGGTAATTCAACCATCCATTTAAAAAAAAATAAAATGCCTTGAATTCCTTAGAAGAAAATTTTTTAAAAATTAAAGTTGATGCCAACTTTGACCTTTAAAAAAAGGTCATATGTATCCTTAAAAAATGAAATTCACTCTGGAAAAGCAAATGAATTTCAATGACTAATGTGCATTTTGGACTGTACTGAAACTTAAGATTCATGTGTGGCTTCAAATTCTCCATTGCATTCACTTGGCAAAAAATAGTGTTGCTAAAGCCCTGTAATTTGAGCCATGATAAATTTGATAGACATGTTATAATACATCATAGCATTAAAAATGAATAACAACTAAGGACAAAAATATAAAAATAAATCCCTCAAGAATTGCAAAAATGTCCCAAAATTCAGGTGCATGACAATACGCTTTGAAATGTTTCCAACAATAGCGATGTTATGAGAATCTGCTTTTTTTTGTTCATCTCAGATGGTTGAAATTTTGATTTCCAATGATGTTCAAAATATTTCTAACAGTCATACGGTTGCCATTTGGTTTTATTGAAACTTAGTGCAAAGAGAGATGGTTTAGTAGGATAAACAAAGAAGATACAGAGAGCTATTGATTCGAAACAGATTCTTTTACCAGCTTAGCATGTATTCAGTTTTCATTTGCAAAACAGGGTCAAGGAAGTTAATCCCTCAATAGAAATGTTATTGTGAATAACAAAGTGGATTTTAAGCACCAGGAAAAATATCAAAAATGAAAGTAAAGGTGAATAATAGCAGTCAGAATAGAGATATCTGGATTGCATTTATCTTCTTATTCAGGGACTCTGTCCAATAATATTCTATGTATTTTTTTTTTCAAATTACAACTCTCAAGTTACAACAATGGAAAAGTTCATGAGCATTTCACTCCCCTAATATAGAAATGCCCCAACAACATAAAAGTGTAGATAGAGCCTGCTACACTAAGAAAGCATATTAGGAATATAGCCGGTATATTCACTTCCACAAAAGGAAAACAAAAATAAATTTAGAGTAATGTTGTTGTCAGAAATGTCATTACCAGCAGTCTAAGACCCATTCATATTCTCTTTCTCCCTTGATCTACATATATATGTAGAAAGAAAGGAAATATAAATGTCTCTCAGGATGCAGATTCCTTCTTTACCACAAAGTCCATCTTTGTGGATAGCTGGCTTGAATTCCAGCTGCTGATTTAACATATGTGTTTGATACAAAACTGAACCATGAGAAACGATGGTGTGTATCTTTTCAGCTGCCTGGCAGGATGGGAAAGGGTTCAATTTTCTGTATGATGCTACACTCAGTGAACTATGTAGGTTCAGGAACTATGGATGTACAGGAACTATGAATGTTCAATCTAGTGGCATATCCTGACTACCCAGGTGGCTGTGTTGTCTTAACCATCTTAACCAGAATTAAGAATGACCCACTTTCAAGGTATATATATATCTGAAATATATATTATATATCATAACATGATATATAATATGCATCAGTCAGTGTCTTTGCCTTACTTTTCCTATCGTACTCTTACATCTAAATCCACTACTGAGAAGACAGCACTTCCTCCAGGAAGGTTTGTTTAAAGGAGCTTTATTTCTAGAGGACTTCTTAAGAAAACACTAAAACCAGAGGGAAACAGTAAACTCAGATCCTAGAAACCATGGAGAGCATTCAAGCAGGTCATTAGTTTACTTTTCTATAAATGTTCAGGTCAGTTCCTATTTTGGTTACAATTCTATCTTGGAGTCCCAATGGCTGCAAAAACTACTAAGCCTCATTCCTGTGGCTTTCAGCATCACAAGAATTCTTTGAAAGGAATTATTGTCCATATGTCACAGCTGACTATTATTTACTCAAGATACAGTGCAGAATTTCTATCAAACCATCCATGTCACTTCAAAAATCAGGTACTGGATGTAAATTCTTAAAAACTCTTTACTCTTAGTATTTCTTGCTAAGTGATTAAGAAATTATTGGTAAAAATACCAAAGCTATTTTTTTATGTTTATCAGGGAAAAATGTTAAAAATCCAGGAAGCCTACTAATTGCTATTTTTCTAAAATCATGTATTAGGGAAGAAATGGAAAAATGCATTTATATATTAAAGTTCAAAAATAATGAATAAATGGCACATATTTTATTTAAATGAAATATATATGTAAATTAAGTTACATAAATGAGGTTATCTGAAAAGAAATTTTAATAAAATGCATTTGAAATGCACAAAATATATTTTGAATAATAGCTCAATGAAAAAGCATTATTAAAGGAATAAGATGGGTTACCAGAAAAATAGTAAGAAATCTATTTTTCTATTGAATATATTGTTGTTGACAACTAGAGGAAAAATACATTTTTAACCAAAATATATGAAAACTGTTACATTTTTATTTTATCAAATAAGTGCTAAGAAAGAGAAAACAAAATATGCTGGAATTGAACTGCTATAATTTAACAGAAGATAAAGGAATAACCAAAACACAAACACTTTATCATGTTACATTAATTAGTTGACTTTGAAAAAAGATTAGTATGGGTAATATTACCATATCACTAAACCTTCAAAAATTTAAATATCTCGATGCACACATAATTACCTATCTCTACCATAATTTATGGAGTATGACTTATAAGTCTTCAGAATGTTTATTACAAAGTGCTATGAAATGATCACGTGCAATTAATACCTTGTATCCAACTTAGCAAACTCTATATGTCTTAGTTCCTTTCAATTTAGTTCTATGAAAACCACAGCATTTTCAATAAGCCTGGAAAATAAAATAAAGTTGCCTTTCTTAGAGAGGAAACCTCTGAGGTCATAATTAGGGTTACCCTTATTGGCACTATGCAGATCACGACTTTATTGCACCTGCTGAACTAACTGCATCTGTGTTAACACCAGAATCCCTTGGTGTTTAGTACTTATACCAAAGTGGGAGGGGAGGGAAGGAAGAAGAGGAGGGAAGGGCAGATGAGAGGAGAGCCATAAAAGATAAGGGAAATACAGTGAGGTGAATTTTGGAAACCACAAACACTAAAGATTATGTGCTATCTTAGTAAATGAGTAAGCTGATTCAATCACTATATCAAATACACTCAGTACTTGCCTATAGTGCTTATTATAAATGCTTATTATAAAATCCAGATAATTTGCCAGATAAGTATCATAGTATCTTCAATTTCAAAATTGAATTGAATTCAGAATAGTGCAACACTACAGTGATCATGATCTTTAAAGAGGATCAAATTAATTTCATGAATGATGTTTTTGCTAAGAAATTGCCTAAGCAACTCTATTACATGTACCACAAACACTAATAATAGTTAATATAAATTTTGTACAATGCATTATACCCTATGCAATAATTTCACTTGTGATTGAGTCTTACAGGAATGCTGTGAGCTGGTTGTTATTACGTCCACACCCTTGATGCGACCAGAATAGGTAAAGTATTTATTAGTCCTTTACTGTTTCTGTGTGTTAACAGGCAAATTCAAATCCATATATGCCACAGGACACCAAAAACTTCATCAGAAGCACAGACATTCTGATCTCAACTTCTAGCATAGTACTCAAAATGTTCTAAAATTATGGATGAAAAGGCTTTGAATGAATATTCTGAATCACTGTATTTTCTGATCAAGAAAATGGAAGTAGTGATATCCACCTCATAAAGTTGTCATTAAAATTACATTTACAAAATAGCATTTAAATCATCATAGTACTTGACACAGGAAAGATTCTCAATAATTATACGTATTCATGTCTTCACTTGTTAAACTTCAACAGAAATGGAAAGAGTCTGTTTTTAAAAGTCACAGGTGCATACTGGTAAAATCTCTACTTCTATCCATCCTTAGTTAATATCACTTTGAAATCTTTCAAAATAATCTGTTAACATTAAGCATGGCATTTTAACATTAATAATTTTTTGTGTATTCAGTTATGGGTTTTTTGCCTTAGACTTACGAAGTATTTTCTTCTTTTAAATAATTTTCACAAAAACTCTTAAACTTGTTTCTCCCAATTGTAAAATATGTAATGTCTCATTTAATGGATAAAATAATAAAGCACTCCAGAAATCAGAATACTTGCATAAGTACAGTCAATGAGTCATTGGGGGTTTCAACATAACATTCCTGACTTCTCTGGACTCCTATACCATTGTTTTTTCCTCTTTACTCCTTTCCAACAGTCCTAACATAAGTATCAACTTGGGACAGTTTAATATTTGACAGAACACACTTTTTTTTTTAATGTTCATTTATTTTTGAGAAAGAGAGACAGAGCATGAGCAGGGGAGGGGCAGAGAGAGAGGGAGACACAGAATGTGAAGCAGATTCCAGGCTCTGAGCTGTCAGCAAAGAGACCGACGTGGGGCTCAAATTCACAAATGATGAGATCATAACCTGAGCCAAAGTCAGGCATTTAACCTACTGAGCCACCCAGGCGTCCCTTGACAGAACGTTTTTGTGGTCCACTTTTACATAGCCAAAAAAAATGTTTACTATGAAGGTGCAATGTAACTTATCATCACTATATTTAAAGTGAAATTTTCAAGGATGAAATTTGCCATGTTTGCTAATATGTAATTAATCAAAGCCTGTGCTTTGTCCTCTTTTATCTATCTTCCTTCACCAGTAGCCAACACTGTTACCAGATTGAGATATTCTTTCCCCACGAATTCAGACTCCACCTCTACATCATTCTAAACATATGCGTCATCTTGTGGGCAGCTGCTACCAATCAATCAGGTTGTCTCCTGAAAATATCTACATATCTATCCATCTACAAATATATATACACATACACACACACACACACACACACATACACACACACACACACACACACACACAAGCAGGTTAATGTGTGTCTTTAAGCACCTAAGATAAATTTCTTTTAAATGCCAATATGTATACAAAATACATAGGATTTTTCTTGTGTTTTTAGACATCCAAAAATAAGACACAAAATAAAATACATTATATCTGTTTTTTTTTTAATTCAAAAAAATTTAATGGTTTATTTTTTAGAGAGAGACAGAGTGTGAGCAGGGGAGGGGCAAAGAGAGAGGGAGACACAGAATCTGAGCTGTCAGCACACAGCCTGACGCGGGGCTCGAACTCATAAACAGTGAGATCATGACCTGAGCCGAAGTAGCACACTTAACCAACAGAGCCACCCAGGAACCCCTAAATTATATATGTTTTAAATCCTGAAATTCATTTTACTTTATTGATTTAAATGACTATAACTGCCTTTTATGATCTGTGCAAATACTTGGCTATACCTCAAAACAGTGACCCACTTAATTTTACTAACAAAGTTTGCCTCAGAAAAAAATGAATGTACCTTTTGATAAAGGTAAAACCATTGTTGGATTGCTTACCATTCTTCTTTTGTTCAATGCCTATTACCTAGTCAAGACAATGCCTATTACCTAGTTATTACTCAATCCATATTTAAGAAATCAGAGGAAGGATGGATGGATGGATGGATGGAAGGAAGGAAGGAAGGAAGGTGAAAGGAAAGGAAAACAGAAAAAGAACAGAATGCAAAGAAGGAAGAAGGGATAATTTAATCATGACTCTGAGGCAGAAAAATTTCATATCACCCAAAAGGAATTCAAGAAGAATTAACATATGAAAACAAATTTGTACAAAGAAGTTGACTTGCTGAATATAAGTATATATGCTACAAAATTGCATTTTGTTAATTATCTTTTGTATACATGTAAATCTTTAGGCATGTTTTACCTTTACCCACTTCTTTATATAAAAATACCACTATCCAAAATTAAATACTTTTTTGTTTCTAAAAAGTGATTAGGTTCACAAGTATAGTGTTTACTTAATACAACACTAAACAAAAATGATGACAGAATAATAAATTATGTAATTACTAAGATAATTTAGTTGATTGATACTTACCAGGATATCTTTTCCAGCCCATTTGCATTCATCCCTTCTGGTAAAAGATACTGGCCATACAATCTAAGGGCAGAGAAAAAACATAATTTTACGCCAATTAAGTTCTCTAAGTGATCCAACATTATAGTCTGTTAGACTAAGGTGGGGCAACTTAAAGAAAGTTCCACAAAGCATTATGTGGTAGGACGGTTTCAGCTTAAACTCTGCAGTAGCATCTATTAATTGGTATGAATGTAAATCCTTCAATCTCTGCCTACCCATTAGACTTTGCTGTTTATGAAAGTTGAGCAACACAGAATTTATGTAGTCAGTAGATTTAAGCAGCGTGCAGAGAAGAGAACTGTCAGGTTGGGAGAGGAAGATCATTTTGAGAAGATGTGAAAATCTCGTGAAGGGAGATAGAAATAAACATAAAAAAGTGTCTAACATTTTTCTAAAAGAATCTGTCTTTATTATAAAATAGTCATATTGAATTTAAACATGAGGTGCTCTGGGTCCTTTTCCCTAATTCAAATTTCACCATGACACTCTAGAATGAGCAATTGATAGGGTTAAGAAAACCTCATTTTAGAAAGGAATTTTTTTTTTTTTTTTTTTTTTTGGTGGGGGGAAGCACAGTAAGTAGGTAAGAGTAGCATTATATACTTTCTGGAGATAAAGAAGGAAATGAATTTCCAAATAGCTCTAAAAACTTTGCCACTGTGGGAAAAACTTAAACTAATTGAAAAACAATTGTTTTCATCCCTAATATCTCCCCTTCATTCTTTGACAACATTTATGCTAAATTCCAAAGGTTTCTATACTGTATAATTACAATGACAGTGGTAAGCAGGCCAAGATATTATTGGTGGTTTAGGGCATGGTGGATGTATTTTTCTTTATAATATTAATACAAACATCCTCATCTAAATTTTAATATAAAATTGTTCAGTTCCTCAGGGCAATTCGAATGAGTCCTATCTGTATTGGGGCAACACAATTGAATTTTTTTCTTTAATTCATCTTTCTCATCTGGTAACAGTTAATTTCAGGAAAAAAAAATGTCATATGTAAAAAAAAAAAAATCCAGACATGGTGCAGTCACTCATTCATGTCTGTGTTAGTCTCAAAATGACTGATCATCTTTTTTGGGATCCTCAAGATAATTCAGTATAAATGGTTATAAACAAGCCTCAAGATAATTCAGTATAAATGGTTATAAACAAGCCTCAAGATAATTCAGTATAAACGGTCATAAACAAGCCCCTAGATAATTCAGTATGAATGGTCATAAACTTGTGCAAGGGCTATGATATTCAATCTAGGGAATCAAAAAACAAAATATAACACATTCATAAGCAAGAATTTAGGACATATCGAAATAACCTATGATGGCATAACAAATGCATTTCAGCTCTGTGTCACAATTATAAAAGCCCTAAAAATTTTTGGTTATACATTCATTTTTACCATCTAAAGCTTTTAATTTATGTATTCTTTTTCATGTGCTTTTCTTTTCATGTTTATCTGTATATGTAAATTAGAACTGTCATTTGATTTGTTCCACAAGGATCTTACAAAGTAATCTCATAATAAAAAAAAAATCTAAGCACAATAAATGCACGTCCTTAAAATTCACATTACCCTGACTTCTGAATTACTAGAGCGGGTGCTGGGTAGTCTGTTCCATACATTCCACAGCTCTGTCTTCACTGTGGCTATGGAAAGCCCAAGCGATCTATTCTTATTTAAAGTTTATACCAGTAGATAAAATATAAATTTCATTTAAAACACGACAATAATATAGAGAATAGGGCTAAGATTTACTAACTTTCACATTAAGCTTGCCAGTTACATTTCACAAAACTCACAGATTATTAAAACATGATTTTTAACTGAAAAAGGCAAGTCATTTTCTCATACTTTCCTAGCTCTTGACTGCTGGTGGTGAGATAGCATGGGTCTCATTTTGTCATTTTTCTCTTATGTCAAATGTTGATAAAAAATAATGTTGATAACATTTATGCTCAATTCTCTCATACTTAGAGTGTGTACTCTCAACTTTCTAGAGTTCCCAGAGTTAAATAAATAAGTATAGCTTAAAAATCTGGCATGAATAAAATAAATTTTGGTATATAATATGCTATTCTGGAAAGCAACTTGTGGGCATAACTATAAGTCAGTGAAATAAATATATATATTTACTTTATATAAAAAATATAAACAGGGGCGCCTGGGTGGCGCAGTCAGTTAAGCGTCCGACTTCAGCTCAGGTCACGATCTCTCAGTCCATGAGTTCGAGCCCCGTGTCGGGCTCTGGGCTGATGGCTCAGAGCCTGAAGCCTGCTTCCGATTCTGTGTCTCCCTCTCTCTCTGCCCCTCCCCCGTTCATGCTCTGTCTCTCTCTGTCTCAAAAGTAAATAAACGTGAAAAAAAAATTAAAAAAAAATATAAACATATTTAATTGTCATTTCCAACAGTATCCTCTTCCATAAAGAAAAATTCCTGACTATTTGGTTATATTTGTTTACCTGTAGATATTTTTGTCTTCTTTGTTCAAAAAGTCTCAATTAACAATGCCTAAATTTCTTATGCTCATATTCAAAGTGTTTCATGATGTGTATTACACTTTCCTTTCTTCATGCGTCTATAGTTCTATTCATGACAGCCCCTCTCACTCATAATTTTATAAATAAGCATTTGTGCCTTAAAGAAACAGCATGCTTTTATGAAGGTCTAGAATCTTTTCATGGTTCTTCCAAATCTGAGGATGTGTTATCTCTAATAAGGATTGGCCTAATATATACCTTTATGCTCATAATCTTATCTTTAATATTATGTTGTAAGTCCCTCAAGAATTATTTATGATATCCTATAGTGATCTTTATAAAGTTTTTTACAAGAGTAGATGCTTCAGAAAATGCTAAATAACATCATACAGAGATTATAAAGAACATTAATAGACAAATGCATGTGAATTCTTAAGTAAACTAGATTTACTCCTATGGACAGTGTGGTATAATTAAATAATATGTTTGGAATGAATGTTTTAGACTTAGAAATATGTCTCCCATTAGAATAATGATTTTAAATGCAAGAGCAGGAGCTATAACAACACTATGAAACTGGGCAAGTCATCTAACTTGAATTAATTCATTACTTCAGTATCTATTTATTGTAAGTCTAGTTGGTAGAAGATACTGTGATTATATCAAGGGCATACAAATGGCTCTGGGATTTTCCTCATCTATAAAACAGCAGGTTGTCTCATACAATAATTAAGCCTTTTCAATTTTAGAACAAACTGAGTATATAAACTAAGAATCTTTATTATTTCATTATTCAGAGAAAAATGCCAAATACATTAAATACATATTCTGAGGTGTGATGTTACTCATATATTGTTTATGGATAAAAAATATATGTATATATATTTATGTTATATATATGAGTTTTACAAAATGATAAAACTATTATGAACACTGAAAACTTGAACTTATATAATTTCCTACTATTAAAATACCAAATATTTCTTAAACTTAGATTTTTCACTCATTATATAAAAAGGATGACTTATTTTCACTAAACAAAACAAAGCTGCTTATTTTATGACCTTTAGAAAAGACTCCAAGGTAAATATTTTTGTTATTTCAGAAAAACAAACGGATAACTAGTTTTCTTAGACAACAGTTAACCTTAGGAATACTGCATTCATCTGAGAAGTCTTAGAAATCAAATAGATTGAAAAAATCAGAAAAAGAAATATCAAAGGTGACATTTAAATGCCGTATATTAATCTCTAAGTATATCGCTGCTGTTTTGTATGATATACATAATGAATCAAATCTTTATGTACAGTCAGAATTTCAGAGTTTGGGTAGTAGGAAAGTAAAAGTCTTAGGTCCAGTGGTATACTCTATTAGAGATATGAATTAGCTTTGAATTTAATCTTCATTTGATCTTCAAAGCAATATTCTCCAACCAGGACAAAAGCTTTTAATACAATTCATTACTTTTCAGAACTTATTGTCCAATGTGTTAAAGTTTATCAGAAGTTTAGGAAACACCACTCTCTAAAGTCCTATAAGAAGCAAAATTAACATACATAAAAACTGATGTATATGTACTCTAAAAAAATATGTTATACTAGTACTCCTACAAAAGCCGCTACATAAAAGATTTTTGTTCCTCAGAGAATTATGACTGGAAATACTGACTATGAAAAAATAATTGACTTTGAGTGCAGCATATGGACTCAGTAGCATAATTTGCACTGATTTTTCAATCCATGTTTATTTTCCAAACTGTATAGCTTATTAATTAAAGAAGCCAAAAACATGGTAAAGAGTAAGGACAAAACTGATAGACTGCAAGTGTCTAAATGACCACATTTGTAAAGATCTGACACTGAAAACTGATCTTCTAGATGAGGGTTTGGCAAACTTTTTGTTTGAAAGGCCAGATAGTAAATATTTTAGGCTCTGTGAGCCAGATGATCTCTATCACAACTATTCAATTCTGCCATTGTTGAATGAAAGCAAACATAGACAATATGTAAATGTATGAGTGTCTGTGTTCCAATAACCATTATTTACAAAAACAGGTGACACACCAGATTAGGCATGTGTAAAATGATTGATGAACTCTGCATTTGCTGACAATATAGCGATATATACATACACATACATATACACACACACGGTAAATGACATCAATTATGTTATAAATATAATGGTTCAGATGTTTAGTTTTACACAGGAAAAATGATATAACTATGGAAGGATAAGCTTAAGTCAGTATTTCTTAAAATGATCATTTAGCATACTAGGGTTTTGTCCTTGATGATTTTTATGGTTTACTGCATCCATTGATTTGTGATAATCAAATCAATGCATTATTTTTATTTGCATCTGAAAAAATAAAATTATTAATTTAAACAGTTTTTTTTTTCAGTTGTAACACTATCAAATAGCTAGAGAATTCACTGTTAAATAGCTTGAGATGTTTTAAAGAAACTACAGTGTATACATTAGAATAAAGATACCTTTTGAAAATCCTTGATATTAACCAGGTTGAATGAAAATATGTGATCCTTCGCTCCAACATACAGCCTACTCCGTTCCTCATCCAAAAGGAAGGTATGATAACTGGAGCTGTTGGCCAAGCCATTGAAAGTGATCACATTGTTGGATTCCAACATTTCTGCAAGGTAACAAAGCAAGACATTGGGTGTTAATGTGAGGTCCTACATGAGCATGGACTATTGGTACATGGCAACCTACGGCCTGCTGTAGCTACAAATCAGTGGTTGTTCTTAATGGTACTAAGAAATATACAGGAGCCATTTTTGTTTGTTTGTTTACATTTCATGGAAATGGAAGTCACATTCATTAGCTTGCTGATTTCATACTCAATACCATATACTTCTTCAGAAGAAAGGAACAGAAATACCTCCTCTGCACAACTGATCCAATGAAATCTCTGTGCATGTAATGATAAAATGAAATGCTCAGTATTGTATATAAAATGTATTTAATTTTACAAAGGTTTTTTTAAATGGTTTCATTTGTTCCAAATCATTATCTAAAAGGAAAAGCGAAGCAGGCCAACAGAGCAGAGGCAGTATGAGGGAAACACTGTTGAACCTCCTAGGTTGTTTGAGGCTTCTTTTTACTAAGGAATTTTTACATGTCTTTTTGACCATTAAATCATTAACTCCACCATCTAAATCTTTTGTAGTATTTTGTGACTGACATATATACAGAAGCCAAGTTATGCTTTCATAGAAACATAAGTTATATGAATTTTACTATCTGACTTCAATTTTTCAGTTTATTATCATTCTTCTATTTGCTTTTGCTAAGGGGCAAATCCTGACTTTTAGACCTATACCTAAGTGAAGAAATATTTTCAAATAAAAACATTAATTGTAAGTCCACCTTTGCATTACAAAGGCAACTGTTGATAATCAACAAAGAGGGGTTTTTTTTTTGTTTTTTTTTACATATCAGCCTCAGTCAAAATTATGTACATATACCACCACAACCCCCTCCCAGGGGATGGAAACGTTGAAGATTGTCCAAAATTGTGTGCTGAATCGATGATTCAGATTTGTCCAGGGCACACATAGTTGAACCCTTTCATCAACACCCACAAAATGCAGAATGTGTTTTCCAAGGAGAGAAAGCAGCAATATAGACCCTTCCTCTATCCCAGTCCTGTCCCCCATACATTAGCTTTACGGTAAGTTTCCTTGCTGTATCTATTTCTCCTACCACCTTCTCCATATAACCAAAAATATTATTTCAGTGGGGGATAAAGTTCAAACTCCTTAATTTAGCATTAAAGACCATCTGAGTTTACACCCCAACCCAGTACTCCTCCCTCATGTCCTCTATCCTGCAGGCAAAGGTATCTGCAGTTGTCCACTTTTTAGCCTTTGCTGCCGTTGTTCTTGACATCTACAACTATATACCACCTTGACAAGGGTATCCATTCTTTTTTTTTAATGTTTATCTATTTTTGATAGAGCACAAGCAGGGGAGGGGCAGAGAGAGAGGGAGACACAGCGAAGCAGACACCACTCTCTGAGCCGTCAGCGCAGAGGCCAACATGGGGCTTGAACCCACAATCTGTGAGATCATGACTTGAGCCGAAAGCAGACACTTAACCAACTGAGTCACCCAGGCACCACAAAGAGCATCCATCCGTAAGAGCTAGTTCAAGTGCAAGCCCCAAGAAATTCTTATAATTTCTTTGTAAATCACTCCTATAACTTGTATCACACTGTCAATCATTCATGTAAATGACTTATCTACCAGAATTAACATCCCCTCAAGTCAGGAAATCTATAATTAATAGCTCACTACCCACAACTCACATGGTTTCTTTTCCACATTACCAGGTCATTAAATATTAAATCAAATGTATATTTTTTCTATGGATTTATCTATCCATCCATCTACCACACAAAATTATAAGAATTGTTAAAATTATTAAAATGTGATTTTCTAATTAATTCATGAAAAAACAGTATAATACTGGGCTAGCCTTTTCCCACCCTCCACACCCATTAAAAAAAAAATAAAGGAAGAAAGGAAAGAAAAGGAAGGCAGGAAGGGAGGAAGGAAGGAGGGAGGGAAGGAAGGAATCAATTTGAGAATTTCATTCACATGAGTGACGTCTAAAATAAATGAGAGCTATTAGTTTCCAGAGAGAAAAAAACCATAATTCACTACATGGTATCTGAATTTAAATGTCATCCTGTCACCACTTTCCGAATTATTGCAAATACTCAATGCTACAGAGAATGAATATAAGACTGAAATTTCCGGCATCCTGAGCTGTGTGAGGACGGCTACTGTAAAAGGCAAGGGTACATTACTGGACATGTTCAATGACTGACTTAATGGTTGTTCAAAGAGATAATAATTATCAAATAGAGAACGTGCCCTTCAGTATTCCTTCCAATTATAAAATCTATAATAATCCCCCCCCCCAATACAAGAGAAACAAAACTACAGGGAGCTAGACAAACTGAAAAGTCAGGTAAGTCTAAGCCAAGACAATTACATAAATATTAACCAATAGGAGGGTCCTTCAAGAGACACAAAGGTGAATTTTAATTGGAAACACACAGAACTATATAAGGGAGGTCTAAGCATCAAGTGGAAAAAGTTATGGGAAGACAACTACTATACCTAGAGAACGCAGAGTCATCCAGTTACAGGTAAGAACACAAGTATCATCATAGTACTTACTAGCTGTGCAAACTAGGATGAATTCCTTATGCTACCCGGACCTCAGATTTTGGAAGATGGGGTTAATAATATATCTTCTAAGAGCTATTGTGAAGGTGAAATTAGGTAATTCATGTTAAATACTTAGAACAATAATTTGCATAGTAAAGAACACAATCACCTATGTGTATAAGTAGAGGTGAAATAGTAGTATGTTCAATCTTTTTGACCAGAAGTAGGAAATTAAGGTCCAGATGTAGCAGACTGAAAAAAAATATTTTTCTACCTATCTTACCAAATATGCTAACTCATTAGCATTATCATTTTGTAAAGGGATAAAGAAAACCAATATACTTTCGATTTACATTAGTATGAAATATAAAGGTCCTTTTAAAAACAGTGAAGTATGTTTTTGGTTTGCCAATTTCTATAACCTAAATTTTAAATAATAAATGTAGTGCCTATCTATATTATATTCCAAATAATGAAAATATTCACCCAATTAAAAAATACATTACAGGTTGAATTTTGTAAATTCGTTCAGGGAGAATCATTGGTTACCCAGTACAGACAACTTAGAGAAAAGTCTTTAGTGGTTTATGTATGACATCACTACGGAAACAAACTACACTTTAAAAATATGTTAGTGCTAGATCATTTCATTAAACAAAGAGACAATATTTTCCTGGAGTATGGGTTAGCAGCTGTGTTTTCCATCACTTTCAAATATACTTGATTTTGCCTAATCATTCCTTTTTGCTCCAATTTCTTTAGATGTTCCTCTCTATCGAGGACTTTTTATATTTCATTACAACCAAGAAAAGAGTCTTTTTGAGACTCTCATGACACTGAGTCACAGCAAATTCTAGATTGCTTAGATTATCTCAACACTTTCCAGGGAAAAAAATGCCTAGGTTAAAATCAGAGACGTTTTCTCTAAATCTAGATAGATCTCATATTCTTTAATATTCTGTTTTCCTTTTTTAAATTTGTTATTTTTTTCCTATATGTAGATACATTCAGCTATACCTGATATTAAATAACTTCAACTTTGACTCTACTCCTTCAGAATTTTAGGACTTTCTTTTCAGCTTCTATTTTATAATTCTTAGTGTGACATAAATTAGAATTGGAACTAAAATAAGTATTCAGAAATGTGAAATGTTTAATATTCCACTACCTTTTCACATCTTGCCTATGTTCACTCCAGGAAAATAGCAACAAACATTAGAGAACAATCTAAATTTCTACAGAATCAATTTGACTATAATGAATCTGGTAGACCAAAGCATGTAAAGACACTAATTCTTTCTGGTGTAATTCAGCTTTTTCCAGGTTGAGACATTGCTTCAACCTCTACACGTTGTGGCAACCATAAAGAGAAGTCAATGTACAATTGTAACCAAAAGTGCCATTTCAAACAAGCACTCTTTAATGAACTTTTTATTCTGAAATACGAAAGGTGGTTAAATAAGCATTCTATTTATTTCAGCTTCCAAAAATGATTTAGCGTCTACAATTTGTTTAATGACAAAATGGAAGTTACACCAATCAAAGAGTAAATAGTTTTTGCTCAATAGTGCTAACTATTATCACCATTATAAGATAATGGAGATGGTAAGCATTAAGTGTATATAGATGTTCTGGATGGGAATCATTTCATACGATTTCAAGCAGCAGAGTGTTCAATTACATAGATTATATTCTCTTGTGATATAATTCCAAAAAACAGTCTTATGAAATTCAGGACACATATATATAAAGTCCATATATCTATTTTTAATGTAATAACATGAGCAAAAGAAGAAATGAAACTGTATTTGATGTATTTTAATTAGAGGATCCCACCAACTAATTATGGGAGAAGAACCATGATCTTTTCTAACACATCTTTATTTCTTTGAAAGTTTATTTATTTTTGAGAGAGAGCACACAAGTGACTGGGGAGGGGCAGAGAGAGGGAGGCAGGTAATCCTAGGCAGGCTTGGGGCTGTCAGTGCAGAGCCCAACACAGGGCTCCATCTCACAAACTGTGAGATCATGACCTGAAGCCAAGAGTCAGTCAGTCAACTTACTGAGCCACACACAGGCAGCCCTCATGTCAATTCTAATTTTCATTCTACTTATTTATTTATAAATTTTGAGATCTGCCTTTTTTCCTGAATTCATCATAATCTATGTAGCTTTATTTGAATAAAGAAAAAAAGACATTGTTAGTAATTATTATCAGTAGATTAAGATACTGAAAAATTATTTTACGAGCTGATGTTCTTCTCATGTTTATTTTAATGTATGAAACGAAAAAAAAATGATGGGAAAATTTATATCAAAATCATACATGACTACTGACCTCTACATAATAAAGCTGGATAGTTCCTGTGGTGTTCTGATTATCGTTAGGACAAAAACAGATTTCTACAGATTACTGTATTGCAATAACCAGGTCAGATTCTCAAAAGGCAATGAAATGAATACAAATTTCTAGAATGTAAGACCGCCCAGAACTAGACATTTTTATAATAGGATGAAGAACCGTCTGACCTTCAAAATCAAACAATAGCCACTCTGTTCTTTATATTTCTGACTTTCATTATTGTTTCTCATTCTCTTGCTCTTCCTTCATCTTTTTCTCTCTTCTTTCCTTACCCCTTCCTCTAAGTTTTATAGCATGAAAGGTAATAGGATGCCATCAGTTACTGGATTCAAATTAATTGCCTGTATTCATTCATGGCTTTAGCCTCATGTCCCTTTTCTATGACTTGAACTTTGTCCTTTCACAGAACAAAGATCCCATTTAAAGTAGTCAAAGGCTGGATCTATAGGAAGCCAAATATTTTGACTAAATGATGACTATATCCAGATATTTGTAAATACTGGAAGGTTCACTGAGGTCCAAAGTTTTAGATGCTGTATTTCAGTGCTTCCTAGATGATTTTTTAAATTTCAAAAACTAAATTATTTCTAAAGCAAAATAGGAGCTAAAATAAAAGTTGGCAACTTTTTGTTGCATTATAAAAATAACAGAAACAAGTACTATTGACAGTCATATCATTTCATACAAAAAAGAGGCATTTTATTTAGTAAAAAGAGCAAGAAGCAGCACACAAAAAGGATAATCCTTGGATACGGATAAATTTATATTGTAGAAAAATTCACCTTATTTTTACTACTTTATTTCACCAAGGACTTATTTTTAAAGACTATTACACAGAAGGGAAGTACCTTTCCACAGACATGTTTGGCAACTGCTTCTCTAAGATAAATTGTGTGAATGGTGAACTCTACTCACAGCATTTCTAGCCAGTGTATTTTGTCATTACATAGATACAGCTAATGTTAGTGGGTATCTACATGCTTTTATTTATTTGGCGATGCTGAATATATGCTCTCAGTTCACAAACTTTGGTATGTATTGTTCAAATATACTTAGAAAAATCTATCTTCTAATTTCATTACTAGTAAATACTTGAAATGTGCATCCAATTTTTACATCCTGGTCCGATGGTAACTTTTACATTAACTAATTTCTCCAGTCTATGCCAGACGCCACAACACTCTGTAAAACACAATCCCCCCACCTCTGCCTAGAACATTTCTCCAAGTTCTTCCAACTTATTTATTTATATTTGCCAAGGGTCTGATCTCTCACGTCTCCTAACACATTGAATTTATGGCAGGACGCTCCCTTCTCTTCTCAGGTGCTTCTTATTTGTAGTTGACTTGGAGAGACTCCCTAATCAAAGTACAAGGTGCCCACATTTGAGTTTTAGACAAGCAAAGGTCCGTTACCAGCGCAAACCCAGTTTCTAAGCTTCTAGATGCCACACAATGAACTATATTGTCAGTGAGAGACAATGTATTTTTCCTCAAATATGCTTGTAAAACTCAAGAGCAGGCCTATCTGTGATATTAATCTGTTTTTCACTTTTTACAATGTGAAACATATGTATGGAGAGTTACTTCCTACAGACTAATCTAATTCAACAAGCACATACCCAGTCTTTACTGTGTATAATACACAGGCATTGGCTAAGAAGTATGTGGAATATAAAGAGTAATAAAATCTTGATGGAAAGACAAATGCCCTCAAAGAAGCAAAAACTAAATGAACAGCATGAAGAATAATAAGAGCTAAGAAAGTTAACAGGAGGGAGAAATTAATGCCTCATGGAAAAGTGGATACTCATTGGAGAAAGAGCTTGGCGATTAATCCTGGCCTTAAAAAAATGTGTAATGTATGACTTTGACCAGCAGGATGAGGTGTGGCAGAGCATTCCATGCACAGGACATGATAATGATCAGGAGACAGAAATAAGGTAAAATATAAGGTACAGTTTTAATTGCCTACTATTGCCAAAAACTGCTAAATGACTTATAGGTATATTCATTAAAAGTTTCATAACAAGATTATGAGGTGACAGTTCTCAGTCTCATTTTTTTCTCAGACAGATATTGGAAATATCCTAGGTCACAGAGACTATGTGGTAGAAAGTCAAGATATCCACTCCCATCTGACACCTGGGGCCGGTTCTTTTGGTCTATTCTATCTCTAAGAAGGTAGAATCTTTGAGAATGCTAAGAACACATTATTGAGAAAAAAAATGTAAGAAGTTCGGTTATTTGTTACTATTACATAACTCACCTTAGTTGGGAGTCTCTTAAATCTTTATCTTATTTTCTCTGTACTTCATCTTTTTTTACACAGTAATAACTCCATGGGTAATCTTTTCTACAGGTATTTCTCGGTCACTAGCAGGATTTTGACATGTCTTAAATGTCTATCTTCCAAGACAGATTTCCCTCTGAAGACCAAAGAAGGGCTTACCAAATACTTCTATGTAGATATTGTACAAACATGTCAGAGTTTGCAGGACTTGAACAGAACTCACTCCCTTTTCTTCATTCCATTACTGACATCATCACCTTTCTGTATGTTTAAAACTAGATGCAGGTATCACTCAATCATGTAACCCAGAGCCTCTTCATCATCCATCGGTCCAATCCATCACTCCACTTTGTTAAACGCTACAATAATTTCTTGTGTATTTTCCTTTGCTTACATCCTCATTGTCAGTGTCATAATTCATTTCCTCATAATTTCTTCCTTTGATTCTTATAATTATATTCTAACAGAACTTCCTCCGTAGGTTTACACTAACAAACCATACTAGTGCTACCTCCAGAATAATTTTCTACAAAACAAGCTGAGAAAAGGGCACTTTTACTCTATCACTTTCCTTTGAATCTCACATGGAAAAAAAGAAAAGAATAAGAAAACAGAGAAGAATATCGGTCTTAAATGAAGAGAGGAAGTAACCCCAAAGAAATATCAAACCACAAATTACTAAGAAATCATGTCCAATATAGCAAAAGCATGAAATGTTTCGAGACGGAATGCTGAAATCTGGCACATACCTTCATATACTCCAGGTAGGATCGAATTAGTAATCAAAAGGTTAACAAATCATAAAAGTTGTTTCCTCAAAAGCTTAATTACAGAAACAAACTCTAGGAATCCATATGGCTATTATAGGAAAATGTCCATAAAAAGTGAAATTACACCTAAAGTACAAAGGTGGCATTACTACCACCACCACCACCACCACCATCATCACAAGTAACACTTGAATGCAAGGTACTGTTCTAACCACATACATACAGAGGGTTATTATATATAAAGTGATCACAGTGCTATATGAGTCTAATTATCTGTAGAAGAAAGGCTAACCATCTACTTAATTAATTATTGAATTTGAGATCTAAAAAAACCTTTAGACTATAAAGTCTGATTACTTTCATTTACAAAAAAGCATAAATGACTTTACAATGAATAGTTGCAGAGGCCAGGTTTATATTAAATTCTCCTGGCTCTTAGTTTAATGTTCTTTCTAAATAAGTCTCTAGAAAACTCAAGATGTTAATTTTCTCCTAATTTTTTTCTGCCTGATCTTTGATAAGTTTTTGTACAAGTATCTGCTCAAAAAATAAAAGCTGCTAACAATTTAGAGGGAAAATAAAACCTAATATAAGATACTAATTTTTACTTCTTCTTGGAAAAAAATGAATTTAAATATCATTATTACATAAAGCAACTAAATGTTTTAATGTGACTAAAAGTGATTAATACCACCCTGTATTACAATTGATCACTTATTTCTGTGCAAGATGATTAGTCAGTAAAAGTCTCCAATTAAAGTATAGATCTTTCTTTTATAATAATTCACACTGGTTTAATTTAGTGCATTGAGTGATAGGCTAGTAATCCAGAGATCGAAACTCTGTTTTTGATTCTGTCTTTATGTCTTAATTATTTATGAGGCTCCTCTACAGGCAGGTTTCTATTACCAGTAAATGTTCATTAAATGCCTACGAGGAGCAAGAATTGTATTATCAATAGCAAAGTTAAAGAAAACAAACAAGAAGCCTATCTAAAGAATACACCTGAAAGTCTGATTTGTCAGGCAGTTCTGGTCAATCATTTACACATACCATAGCATATATTTCAGTGTGTTCTTGAAATAGCTGTCATATTCCAAATGGCTATAAGAAAGCAAATGTTTTCTAATATTTATACACTATATACTTTAATTTTCCAGTAACAAAACTGTGGACAATATTCACATATGGAGAATTAAATAGCTATAAACCACTTATTACATGTTATCTTTTATATATACCCACTGTAAGAATTTTTTAAAAACTGCTTAAGAATTTCTCTGAATTTTTCTAATGTTGAGAAAATGAGCTTTTACTTAAGAAAGAAAATGAGTATTTCATCCGTATTTTTCCATCATTTCCACTCCATGATATGCTTATGGGAGGAAAGAAACCTTCCTTATTCACTGACAAGAACTGATACATTGAAGTGAACATATTTACTTTAGTGTTCCAGAGAACATATTTACTTTAGTGTTCATGAGTGTCCCTTTTTGACTGAGGTAAGAATCTATTTCTTAGAGTTGGAAGAGAGAGAAGGTCACAAGAAAGTCCAGGAGATCATATGGACACTCTCAAGGATCAATCCAGTAACCAAATCAGAGGAGCATGTCTGTGTGGATGGGGATAGGAATTACCTAAAACTTAGATTCTGTGGACAAAAGATATTTACTACATGTTTATCAAATGAATGAGTAGATGAATTTCTGATTAGGTGGATAAAATGAACGTGTTTATGAGTGTACAACAGGGTATGTGGGTTAGATTACCCATATCTTATCCTGCTCCCCTTATTCCTCTAGTCTTTTCATTCTCTAAATTGCATGGTGTCTGGGTGTCACAAACAAACGCAATTCGAGTTTGTCAGTTAAAGTAGAAGTTGGTTCACCTGAGAGCTTATTTTATTGTCTTTTGAGGGGGATATGGGGAATAGGGAGAGCATTCATATGGCATAGCTAGGCATGTCCCACTGCTTTAGCTAGAATAGATACATTTTGATTATGAAGGCTTCTGGCTTGCCCATAAAAGGATTCTGTTTGAATCAGATTTCCTGCAGAGGGGTGGAAGAGAGATGGAAGAGGAGGGTGTTTGTTGAAAATCAATGAACTCAAAAGATCTCTAGATGAAACCACACAGTATGTTCTGAGTCTATTCTGATCTTAGTGACAATAATAATCCTATAATGATGACACATTATGTTTCCCCTAATAATGTGTTCAATTTTGGAGTGGGCACATTTCAGAAATTATTAATCAAAAGAAGTCAGATGCTTTAATGAAGTAGGTTCATAAGATTTCACTGACATTCTATAATTTTTCTATATACATAAATAAAAGGGGGGATTGATTATTACATAGATAATTTGGACAAATTAAGTTTTCCTATATTCTACACTGCCCAAATATTTTCTTTTTTTTACAAAAATTATCTCACGGTATTAGTTCTAAAATTTACTTTGTACAGAAATAAATAATAATTTAAAAATTTTATCTTGGGGCGCCTGGGTGGCGCAGTCAGTTAAGCGTCCGACTTCAGCCAGGTCACGATCTCGCGGTCCGTGAGTTCGAGCCCCACGTCGGGCTCTGGGCTGATGGCTCAGAGCCTGGAGCCTGTTTCCAATTCTGTGTCTCCCTCTCTCTCTGCCCTTCCCCGTTCATGCTCTGTCTCTCTCTGTCCCAAAAATAAATAAACGTTGAAAAAAAATTAAAAAAAAATTTTTATCTTATATAGAAAATGAGACAAGTTAAAATTGTTCAATTTTATTGTCTATACACATTCTGCTGTAAGTGTATTCTAAGACTGGGACATATTTTGGAATATTTGGAGATTACAATTAAAGATAATGTGAGCCAGGATTGATTTAAGAGCCCTGAGGACAATTCAGTGATTCCCTAGAATGAAACTAAGAATGCAGCATGTTTATTGAAAATCCTTGCTTTCCCAGGGCTCATTAAAATCAAGCATATCTCTGGGCTGAACAGGAGGACAACATTCAACATTCCCGGGACCAATGCAGGGCACACAGACATTTATCCCCCCAAGAACAAAAGTCTAATTCAGAACCCGATTTATCTCTTTTAGAATGGGCAAAAAAAAGCAGCATAAGTCAATTTCTTATTAAACTTGCTTCTACACTTCATCAAAAACATTACCATTTCCCTTTCATAAAACAACAAAAACCAAACCAAAACACTAATAAAAATTTTAAAATGAATGATAAATAACAAACGTTGTTTAAAGTGACATATGATCTCCTTTTAATCCCTGCCTTAACACACATTCAAAATGAGACTCCTCCATTAGTTTGAATACAGAGAATAATGGGAAAATTTGCCTCAAGACAGAGGGAGAGAAAGTGTTATTAGTGCTATTAAGTTCTAATGAAACCCTCACAGCAGTTCTATGAGCATGAAAGAGTCATATAACATTATCTAAGGTCCCCAATTTCTGAATTCTTACCTTTTCCTGTTACTTGTTTCTTTTGCATGTAAATAGTTAAAAGATTATCTCTGCCAATCATTTCTTTATAATATTACTATTACTAAGTTTTGGATTAAATAATTGAGAATTATTTTCTATCTTTAAAATTAGAATATTTCTTCAAATACAGGTATTTATTTTTTTAATTTCTCTTCAAATCAATAAATTGTTATAAAAATAGGAACCTATGTACTCCCACCTCAGAAAACTTGCTTTAGAAGCTAAGGTCTTGTTTTTTGCTGTGTTCCAAAGTGGCAAAACATTTTTCATAACATTTCCAAGATTTTAAATATTTCTTTTAATTTTTTATTTCCTTGTAAGGCAATTATCTAAAACAGGCATTTGTTTCTTGTTAGGCTAAATGCCACTCCTGGTAAGACTCAAAAAGTGGTAAAAACCAGAATTATAGAATCAAGGAAAAAATTTCTAGTTTTCTCAATTATAACTGTTGTTTTATCATTTCTAAGTACTCAAAGGGAAGAAATTCTACTTTAAAAACTCAAGAAAGTAGTTTAAAAGTTCATAGCTGAGTTTGTTTGATGAACTTAATGACTTCCACCTCATTTAGGAAATCAGAATCTAAAAAATGTTACACTCAACTCTCTTGATAGGCTCTGGAGTTTATCAGCCCTGCTTTGCCACTTCATTAGCTGTCAAGAACCAGTAAGTGATATTGCTATGAAAGTCTTGATTCAGGTAGTTGAGAATGCTCTTATTGCAAAAGTACCAATTATCAACAGAAGCAAAATCAAAAGACGGTCTATCAGGAAAGACACATCATCCACATACATACAGTTGGTTATCATCTTTGTAGACATCAAAGAAAAGGAGAGCTTTTGAACTATCAGTAGTTGATTTGTAACATTCAGAAAAAATACACACATTGATTTAATATACACTGCAGCAGAGTTATCACTGACCTTGGAACTCTTACCTTATAATCATGTGAGGGCAACAAAATAGGAATACAAATGCATATTTTCTTACCGAAGGATAAATGCATAAAAGATAAAAATATGCACTTTTTAATTTCTATGCTTAAATGGATGCTTATACTTGGTCTTACACTATTTTTGTGGCCAATCTTTTACTAAATATATTTGTGTTTTGTTAAGTAAGCAATTCCACAATGAGCTTTCCCTTTAATGCACATATACTATTTGGGGTTCAAAATACTACCTTAGTGAAATTTAATTTTAATTATAGAGAATTTTATTTCCTCCCTACCTTCTACAGTTGATAAACTGGAAAAGCATAAACAATCTTGAATATTCCAAACAAAAGTTAGAACATATTTTCTGTGGCATTTACATGCCATTAGTTATACATCAAGAACTGTTGAAGCTATCTCTTTGCCCAATGAAAGCAAACATACATATTAATGAATGAAGGATCCTATACTGGTGTGTTCCATAAAACACTAATTTCCTCTGATGCTCCATGGAATAAAGTATTCCATGAGAAGCTGGAATGTGGGAGAATACTGCATATATTATATTATACTTCAAATTAAGACCTTAAAAGACTTTTGGAGGTCTACCTGTGGGTAAATTTACATAAGGAAACTACTAAACCTGTTTCCCAACCTTGTATGATATATTTTTTTTAATGTAAAAGCACTCCTACTTTCAAGAAATATTCAGGGAGATACTACCATATTAACAGAAGACTCTGATTACTAAAAATGCTACTTATTGATAAATACTAGGATATTAAACAGAGAAAACAGTTTGGTTGGAATTATTTTTAAATGATAGACACTTTCCAGGCTAATTGTTCTGAAAAGTGAATGCAGACCAATTCCTTTCTTTGTGCTGTCATCTTGCCTTCAATTCCTGTATATTTTTGGAGGTTAACAGTATTGTAATAATAACATCCCATGTTTTTGGTAGACTCCTTAATCTGACTTTAACTTATTTTTAATATAAGGTAAACAGAAACAAAAAAGGTTAGGAAATTGGTGTAACAAATATTTAATATCTAATTCAGCTAATGATTATTAGGCATTGTCTGAAAAAAAAAATAGGACAGTTTCCTAGAATTGCAATCATATGTCTAGAAATGAAAAGTAAAACAAAAGTCACTTTATGTTTTGTATGAGTTTCAAAAGAGTGCTTGGTTTTTGTTTTTTTCTCTTTTTGGTTTTTTTTAAAAAAAAATTTTTTTTTCAACGTTTATTTATTTTTGGGACAGAGAGAGACAGAGCATGAACGGGGGAGGGGCAGAGAGAGAGGGAGACACAGAATCGGAAACAGGCTCCAGGCTCTGAGCCATCAGCCCAGAGCCTGACGCGGGGCTCGAACTCGCCGACCGCGAGATCGTGACCTGGCTGAAGCTGGTCGCTTAACCAACTGCGCCACCCAGGCGCCCCATTAAAATGTATCTGTATCTGTACAGTTTTGACCAAGACTTTCTTGTAAAATGGCATATAGTTTAACTATTGTATATACTGTAACATATATCAGATATATGCACATAGCTATATCATTACTCTGATATATATATACAGGCCTGAGGACTGACAGGTGTCCGTCTGTCCTGGTGAGAGTGGGGGGCCTTCCAAGAGCTGGCCCAGCGAAGGAGGGCACCCGGTCCTGTGTGTTGAGCCTGGCTGGGGCTTTATGGCAGTTGACAACACTGTAGCACAGTCCTGTGTGCTGGCCATCAGCTTGTGTCCCTGTCACATGATGTTTTGCTAAGCAAGCAGAACCAGTCTTGACTAAGCATTCAGATGGGAGAGGACAACTTCTTAGCACACTTGCGGCCATTCCTCCCTCCTGCACCCTTGGCTGACGTGGCTAATTAATCACTGCATTCAGAATCCTCCCGCCAGCCAAGCTGGCAGGCCCTTCTCAAGGATGAGGAGCCTTGCTGCCAGCCTAGTGGGGAAAGTAAGCCTTGTGAACAATGATCAGAAAGACAGGCCCCAATACTAAGAGAACACCTAGGTCTCAAAGTCAAGCAGTGGCCCAGTGAGGCCTAGAACTCACATCTAGGGCGCTATTCACTGCCCCGCTCTTGGTACCGCCCCTTTCACACCTGCACCAAATTCTGGAACTCCTCTACTCCCTAATCATGCATCTGGGAGTGCTGGCTGGCTACCTTGAAATACTCCTTAAACAACAGCGTTGTCCCTGGCACGGGAAGGAGTTGGTGTAGAAAAACCTCCAGCAAAGCCTGCTCAGGGAGCAGCTTCCAAATCCCAAGCGGCTTTTTGAGCACCTGCTGTATGTCCCAAGCTGGTTTATCTACAGCTGGGCCTACGGGCAACCTGATTCCCTCTGCTGTGCAATAGCTTTCTTGTTCCTGTGACTCCTGAGTCCACCAGGCCAGCTCCCAGAACGGCGGGTGCAGGGAAACCGGGCACGAGCACCCGCACCCCTCCCCCCACGGGCCCCGGGCGGGGAGCATGAATTACCTACCCGCGCGTACAGCCTGCCTCTCTCTGGCGCTGTAGGAAACATCCATTACGGAGCTAATACTGGGGGATGGGCGGTATTTTGGGTTTTAAAAAGTATCCCTTTTTAAAATGATAAATAATATACCCTTGTAAACATATTAAAATAATATGACAGACCAGCATTTAACGGAAGCGCTGGAGGGCAGGGCGAGCCAGGCGAGACTAAGCGGACTCACAAAAGTCTCCGGGAACAACTCCGCCAGGGAGTCGGAAAATTCTGCCCAGAAAAAGCCAGATCTCGCGAGATCTCTGCAATTCTACGCGGGCTGACAGGGGCAAAAAAAAAAAAAACCTGAATGTTTACTTTTTTTTAAGTGAACATAACGGTCGGAAATGTTTAGTCGCCTAAGGAAAAGGCCTCAAAGTACATAAGTAAAAATCGATGGAACTACACAGAGAGGCAAATCTACCGTTATATTCAGAGATCTCAACAATCGTCTTCAAATAATTGGCAGACCACCCTTCCAAGTATATATGTATATAGTAAAGGTACAGAAAGGATACAGATTATCAACGTTCTTGACTTCGTTGACATTTGTAAAATACCTGCAATAAACAAGAATACAATATACAGCCATTTCAAGTAAACATGAAACGCAGATAGCTCATATTCTAGGCCAGAAAGTAAGTCTCAATAAATGTAAATAATTCAAGTCATAAAGTATGTACTCCGACTGCAATGTATTTTTTTTTCCGTTATTGATTTATGTCAAGGAAAATTATATTTTCATGCTGAAATAGCATGTCTGAAATGCTTGAGTCCAAATGTCCACCTCTCTTTGAGACTTGTGGAATCCTTAAAAATGACAGTAGCTAGTTTAATTCCATTTGTGTGCAAGACATTACATTTTACTAAAGCAGCTGTTTTTCATGGACTATGTCCAGGTTTCTCCTCAGGATATAAACTAGTGACCTCATACTTCCAACTCAAGACCTATCTATCAACACTCTTTCCCATGCAAGATTTTCATTATGCAGGATTCCTCCTATGGTTGGATCAGCATATCCAGGACTACATAAAATAGTGTCTCTTTTAATTAGACTCAAATGTGCTCAAGTCCCATTAGGTTTTCATAGATTTTTTTTAAGTTACTCCAAAGTTTCTGGGAGAATTTGAATGTATTTTAGCTTTCATCAACTCTATACCTTCCTAGTCTATAGCTTCTATATTTTAAGAAGTTGATGTGCTTTGGGCAGGTGTGCCTCGTTCTTTCCAAATAACTTGACAAAAACACTTGACCTCAAATAGGCCATCTTTTCCACTTGGGGAATTTCTCTTGGGTAGATGAGAAATTGTGTCAACTTGTATCAAATATGCCCTTAAGAAGTTACCAAATGCAGTTCTCAGCTTTAACACTTCCTTCTTCTGTATGCTCATTAGCTTATTTTAATTATGTAGGGGAGAATGAAAATGATTGAAGTCAAAATGTTTTAAATATATTTCTACTCTAAAATACCCAAGAAAAGTTTTAAAAGTGTGCATTCTATTTGATGATGAGATCTGAGATTTAAAGTTATATTGGTAACATTTGCCTTACATTTAAACAGCAAAATATAATTACTTTCAAATATATCCAGTTTAACTGTAGGGTTAAGGAAGATTCTGAAAGCTCAGTTTTTGTTCTGCATATCATATTAAATCTACATCTGATTTATGATGGAGCTACTGGCAAGAGTCTATGACTTTTTTTTGCCTCTGTAACTCTACATGTAAAATACCTGCTCCTAAATATTTCTTAGGCTAACTTAAAAAGAAAAAGAATGATGTAACGTCTAAATATCTTTAACGTCTTTTCTTTCTGAAGATGTTATAATGATTCCAACTTTTTAAGGCTTCTAGACAATTTCTTTCCAACTGGAATTTTATAAATTACAACAAGACCTTTTATTGTGGGGTTTTTTTTTTTCACTTTTTTCATATCATCCTCTGGAATCAATGGTTACCAGTATTTATAGGATACATCAGGGGGAAAAGAAAAGAAATAATGGGGTTTATACTTCTTTACGTGACCAAAGTATCATGACTCTTGAATTATTTGGATTCAATTTAATTTTAAAGTCTCCATCTGTAAGCCTTATAGCAGAAAAGTGCTCTTTCCAAACGTTCTCTCCTACAGGTAATCACAAACGCCGTAAAGTGTGACCTTTAAATGCTATTGTTAAAAAAATAATAAAAATACAAGAAATGCTATTGTTAGAGCTATGATAGCATCCTTGGGTCATTCTATGCCTTAAAAGTATTTACAAAATAATTTCTTAAAAAAACACTATTTAGATCAATGTTGCATAACTGAGCGAGCCACAGGAAAGGATAGTTTTATTACTTCACTTAGTATTTATTGCCTGAATTGTCTGTGAAGGGATTATTTGTAAAATACACATTCCAATTCTACGTATGTGGCATGTTTCTGTGGGAAAGTTTGTGTGCATGTAAGTCTGTATACAGTGAAGATACACATGTCAAAAAGACATGAAATGTATGTGGGAATATTATGTTTTTCACCAGCTGTGTGTTACAGCCATAGGATTTCTTCCTTATATATTTATTTGAATGAAAGTCATAGTCCTCCATCCTGACCCATAAAATGTTAATCCTTTCAAGAACGTCTCAATTTCTTTTGTTAAAGGACTCTGTATAACAATATCAAGACCAAATCCTTACTTGGAGCTAACCTTTTCACCTAAAGGTGGATAACCAGACTTGAAATGTTCAATCTGTATGCCAGCACTGACTTAAAGTACACGTATAGAATCCTTTGTTTAAATTCTCCCCAAATTAGCAATCAGCATTGTAATTTTCAAGCTTGGTATATACTGAGTAAGTGAGTGAATGTTCTAGCAATTTTAACATTATCTGGAATATTTGCATAGGCAAAAATGCACTCTTTTGAATGGCATGAGAAGGGCTGCTAATCAAAATTCCTTTGAGTATGAAAATCTATTTTTCCTCCACACTGGTATTGCTACTTCTCCAAAATCCTTATAATGAAATTTTATAATTTGTATGTTTACTTTCAAAAATGAAGGTAAAACCAATAGCTATTAACTTTTCTCCATACTGGAAAATGTCTACATCCCATGAAATATCATACTTTATCATTGAAAGATGAATAACATCTGTAGGGATCTCAAAAGGTTTTGAGTTCAGAACCTGTTGAATGCTAAGTTGAGACTTTGTGTACAAAGTTTGCTGATGACCACACACTGACTAATACCCAGCAAGGTTAAGGGGACTCTGTAGAGTGGATCTGCTAGCAAAAAGTCAAAAGGTACATTTTGCATGCTGACTTACTTTAATGGAGTTTGTGCGTGTGTGTGTGTGTGTGTGTGTGTGTAAAAGTAGCATTAGCCGTCTTTTCTGAAGAACCAGAGCACATAGTTAGTTCAAGCAAGTTTAATATTCTGCCTGAGGGAATCTTTGAGACTTTAACTATAGGAAAATTGAGAGAAAAGTGCACAGTTGTTGCAATTACCCAAATATAGTAAGTCACAGTCAATGCTACCCTTAAAGTTCATCTCAAACTCACAGACACCTTTCAATTGCTACCACTAACAATCCAGTTCAAGACACTATCCTCTTACTTGGACTCATGCAACATAACTAAATAAATTCAACTACACCATTTGATGCCCTGGACACAGAATAATCAGGGGGATCTTCTTAAAATATTACCATATGATGGAACTCCTCTTCTTGAGTCCAGATGATAGGGCCAGTATCTTATTAATTCTCATCATCTTCAGCCTACTTAGATCTATAGTTCTGTTATGTCTAAGGTCACTCAAAAATTTTATGGTCTAATTCTTAAAGCTGGCCTCTGTAAGAGTTTGTAATTTCATAAGCAAGCCTCATTTGACTTGCTGGATCTGGTAAGCAATGATTTTTTGCACTATTAACTCAAAATATTTTGCTTTTTTAATTTTTTCCCCAAAGGACAGGAAGTTTTGCCCAATTTCCCCTTTTTACAAAAACTCACTGAAACAATCTGCCACTGAGCATAGTGAATAGCCACTTGAAATTGTTTACCGAGGTTTTAAAGGTCCAAGAGTCAGAGAATTCTAACTGATCTTTTAGTGCTTGATACAGTTGTGGTGATGTTAAAGAATTGTTTCTACACCCATGGAAGTACCCAGTCCTTTCAAAATTGCTAAACCTTACAAGGACAACAACAACAACAAATGATAATAATAATAAATAACAAATAAAAAACAAAGAACTCACCTCTTTCAGACTACTTTTTTCATTTTATGGTAATTTAAAAGAAATAGGGTGGGGTTTTTTTTTGAGGGGGAGAAGCACTCATCTTTACAAATGTATTTTTCCCTAGGAAATATTACACATAAATCCTATTAAATAGTGAAACATTTTGGATGCACAACTCCTACATAAAGCTCTATCAGTCTCTCCTTGCTGTATTTCCAAGGGAGCTGACATAGTAATTGTGGGGGAAATAAAATTAGAACACCACCTCCTCACACCGGTTAGAGAAAAGCATTCAACATTAAGGCAATTTGCAGTTGGAGAAGTGTGTTACTTAGTGATACTATAATTCAATGACAGAATAAACTGTCAAAAAATACAGTTAGGCTTTTTTAGCTCTTGATGCACTCTAAGCATTAATGGTTCTAGTAACGTGAGGACTGAAAATACCCAGGTTTAACCACTAGCTTCAGGTAATTACTTATATACAAGCTGGGTGTGGACAACTGTGTTCCAATGGGCTCAGTATTTTGAGTTTCATATTTTGGACATTTTGCTGTTAGAAAGCCAGAAAAGAAACATTGAAACGGAGGGAACAAAAGTCCCACAGTAGAAAGCATCAATTTTCACACTAGAAGGAATAAAAAGAGGAATAAAGATCCTAAGTTGATTCTCAAGATATGACTGATTCTTGACCTATATTTATTTCTGAAATAATTTATGGCTTTTGAAACCACAAAAGATAGGTGCGAGATCTTAATAAAATCTGAGGTACTGTAACCTTACAGTAAAAGTATATTCTTAAGGATTATAGTGATGCCACATTTATTCCCGCTAACAAAACTGCACCAAATATTGGTATTGAAGTATTTTTACCGTAGACCATTTTGTGGAGTAAAAGAAAAATGAGTATTTATTTAGTTCTACCTTACACCAGGTGCCCTCACACCTTTTATATATGTTATCCTTATAAGGACTTTATGAGGTAGGTAGAGTTATTCCAATTTACAGATCGGAGGAACAGCAGTCAAAGAGGTAAAGAAACATGAGTAGGACCTCAGAGCTAGCAAGTGTCAAAGCTATCTGAGCTTAAAGTCAGCACAGGCCCCATTCTGCTTGCTCCAACAGAACTATTCACCAGAATTGAGACAAAGGGTTGTCCTTTGGCATGAGTAGAAGAGAATGCTTTTTATAGATGTACTTTCAAAATCAATTCAGAGATTAACATGTGAACACACAACATTTACACTACAAACACTGCCTATAACACAAATCACCCCAAGCACACTCATGGGACACCAGGAGTTCTGGCTCCTCTACGTTAGGAAAACCAATGTGAGAAGGTTTTTACTCTGCTAAACTATAAAAGTAGCTGGCAAGTGCAGGAAATAGGTGGTTTGAAGCGATGAATGAAATGATTTCATTGTATACTGTGTATTTTTTTTTCTGCTTTGGAGGGCGTAGAAATATCTTGGTTTATGGGGAGAACGGCTAGATCTCTATGCTTTGACTTTGGAACTAGTACAGAAAAACTGGAGGACAAGTGTGCTCATTCATATGTAAAATACTTTTGCATATTGACTTCAGATCAAAAGCAAATAGATATTTAAAATTCCGACAAACCAGTTGTCAGGGGAGAGGATATGAATGTATTCTGTTTCTTAAATATCCGGGAAGAATTAATATTTAAATTTACTTGATGCTGTTGATACTTCATTTTTGAGCACACTGATAGAAGCTTATCATTAAAAATAGCAACAATATATTCAAAAACGGCTTGGCTCTGTAGTAATTTTCATCCTGACCCCAATTCCATCTGGAGAGTGTAGCCTGCTTAAGTATACAGTATTTAACATAGGGTCTTATTGGATTTACTCAGAATAAAATATTTATATTTTGAGTTTCAGGTTACTGAAAGAGCAAGAATATTCAGCTTCATGTAATTCCTACTAAATACTATACACATAATATTTTAGTGACTTTTGTCTATGTTATGGTGCAGAAGCTCCTGTGTATACAAAGTTTGCTCTAAAATGTCATTTATTAAGTCCATTTTTTCTAGTAAAAAGAGTCAACATAGAAACAATTAGATGCTTACTATACATGAGTGACCAGTAGAGTTAATTTCACATGTACACATTAGTACAGTTCTCCAAATGTAGATGTGGGGAGGAAAATAAAGCTGAGTACCCAGCTGGAGCCAAATAGGAGATCCAGACTTGGCTCAATTTCAGGAACTGGGGACTCCTCATTTGTTTTAGGAACTGAGAAGAGGGGGACAAGAAAGAAATATCTTAACAAATTCAGGGATAAAAATTGGGGGATAGCAAGTTGTCATTCTCTTTGTCTTTTGGCCAAAATTACAGGTAGAAGCTTTACTCCATCCATAGCAGACTGTTAGACTGGGAGGGAACCATTACTTGCAATTCACCAACAAACAACCAAAGCGCTTGGTACACCTCAAGATCTTAGAGGTAATGCCCTGCTGAAGACTTCCAGAAAAGGTCTCACTACTTGGTGGCTTAGCAAAGCTGTGGCTGTGTTACCTAGTGCTCTAAGGCCCAAGGAGAATGGAGGTGTAGAGCTAAGTAATAGCATCATTTGGTTGATAGCTCCTGCTAGCTGAATTAGATTTGCTATTGAAAACGCAATGAGACAGCCTCTGGGAACTCCCATAAATACTTAGGAAGATAGTTGCTACGCGGAGTCTGAGACGTTGCATTAGGACTTGTATACCAAAGAAAATACAAGTATACCAAGAAAAATACAAGTGATTCATTCATGTAATTGCTGGTAATTCCTTTAGGAACTCAAGTTCCAAGTACTCTGCAAGGACCATTAAAATTTATTTTCTAGGTAAGAAAAGAAGGAATATTAGTGACAAAGTAACTCGTCAAAGACCACACAAGTTATTGGAGCTGTATTTTAATCCCAAATTGTTGATTCCAAAATCCAAGCTTTTTTCCAGGATTCATATGCTTTGTACATAATTATCTTCATCCTATAAATTATACTTACTTACAGGAATAAAGTTAAAGTTTCAAGTTTTATATGTACGTGTGTGTGTTCTATATGTTATATATATATATATGTAATATATACATATTATATATATGTATTTATTTATGTTATATATATGTTACTTATATTTGTTATATATGTATACCTTTTTTGTAAGGCTCCGTTAAAGAACCAATACAGGGAGTAGATGGTGAGAGCAAATATATAACAAAGCCCCAAAAATCTAACTGTCCTTATTCTATATAAGTGAGTATTTGGGGAAATTTTTTCAGAAATGGCAAAGTTAAAATGATAAACAGTGGTGACACCAACTTCAGTTTAATAATGTTGAACATTCGAGTATCAAAGATGCTCGAATTTGAAGAAAATATTTTCATATTTTCATATTTTCATAAAGACGGGAAAACAGCATCATCCCTCAATTAACGTATTATTTTAGATGTAATTTTAAATAAGCAATTCATTAAATTGATAATATAAATAGATATTTTTCTACATCCTAAATGTTATGAATTCATGTTGGTCGATGTTTGGGAGAAATCTTATTTGTAAATTATTGATCACTTTCTAAAGAATCATCTTTTTCTGGGGGCCTATATTTATGCTTTTGAGGGAATTACATTTCTATAGGAAAAATGACAATTAATTTCATATAGTACTATTTGAATAGAGATGTAAATCATAAAACCAAAGGTAAATACTTGTAAAAGATACTTGAATGAAGTTTAGGAACCATTTCTTGTAATTCTGTTTATGCCCTAACTCACTGATAAATTCATTGCCATGATTTATTCCGAATTATTAGTAAAATAGAAAGATTTTTTTGTGACAAAATTCCTGGAATAAATCTGATAATTTTACCTCCAGAACTTCTTATACAATTATGAAAATTAGGATTGTATTTAGATAACACTCTTATGGATGAATAAACATTTCTCTTTTGTGTTTGGGCTTCTACCTATACCTAAGAAAGGATGCTCTTGTCGATTTGCTGATAACAAATCTAAATTACTTTTGCGGTATTTGTTTATTCAGAAAATGGTTATTGACTGTGCACTATATGATAAGCATTGTTCTCTGCATTGGGGAGAATGCATATAAATCCTGGAAAAAAGCTTGGATTTTGGAATCAGTAGTTTAGGATTAAAATGCAGCTCTAACAACTTGTGTGGTCTTTGAAAAGTTACTTTATCACTAATGAAATAGAGAATACCTGATAACTATGACTGCTTCAACCTATGTCATTTTTATCTTAGACCAAACACTTTTATATCAGCACAGCTGGTCCTAGTAATAACCCTAAGAGGTATATTCTATTATTACTATTCCTAATTTATGGTGAGAAAATTTATTAAGAAACCTATACATGGTAAATAGCTCAAGAACATAATATGGGCAGCTTGGCTTAACAATCTTTGCTCATGGTTATTATGCAGCACTTCCCTTCATGCTTTGAAACAATAAATCCAGTAAACAGCTCTTAATATTTAAAACATTTCTTATGCCCATGATATTAGGCCCAGGTGGACACAGAATCTTCATTTTAATATATGTTCAACACATAATTGTATCAAGTCTCTGATTTAGGCTTTACTTATTTATTTAAGACTATATAGTAAACATGAGCATATGTGATACTGGATTGTATAAAATATGGAAAGTAAAAAGGGGTAAGACAAGATACATAAGTAACAGCAAAGTTGAGTTAATCATGGGCAATGTATTGTGTGATCTTTTTCCTCTCTATTTTGTTTATTGCTGCTTCCCCAATGCAGAGAACAATGCTTATCACATAGTGCATACTCAATAACTATTTGCCGAATAAACAAATACTGCAACAGTAATTTAGAGTTTCTGGATTGTGGCTGTGACTGGCAGAGCAGAATGATGGGATAATCAAAGACAGGCAGAGTTAAAAATGTAAGACATCTTCTAAGATGTGGTAGGAAGATGAAGGGAAATTACTGACTGGGGGAAAAAAAATAGAAGGGGAGGAAACCTCTTCAGGATTCTGCCCCAACAAGGACATATATGGTCCTCAAGATACCTATGGGCCATGTGGCCAGGGTCTCCAGGTGGCAGCTGACTATGGATTGAAGCCATCAAAACTCTGAGTGTGCACCACATCCATGACATCCCTCTGAATAAAAGACAGTAGTTTGCTTCCATGCTTTATATCATGCAACCACAATTCAATGGATGAGAGATGTCTGCCTGAGCCAAAGTCTACGCTCTGTATGTCTCTGACATGGTCTGGCATAATAACTCTTTCCAGTAGAAATATTTTGTTGTTGAATCCTAACTGAAAAGATTAAATTTACTCTCACAGGGATTTTTAATTCCAGAGACATGGAGAATTGAATATGGCAAGCAACCAGACACAGAGGGAAGGTTGTAAGAAGAACCCAAGACAATAAAAGTCATTAAAAGGCAGAAACATTAAAAGGTGGAGAGTAGAATACATACAATTTGTAGGCGGTGTTAATAGAATAAGACAGGGAGAAATGATAATCTTCTGGCACAAATTTTTCTACATCATTTAGATGCCGAATGTTTGAGAATTCCCAGTGTCTCCATTTCCTAGTTCAAGCTTCACCTCACTCCAAGAGATTAAAAGAAAAGTTACTATAATATCCATTTCTAAATGCACACGCAAGAAACAAACCAAATAGAACTATCAATACTGAGACTATTTGTTGAAATGGCTTCCTTTTGAAAAACATTTCAACAATGATTGTAATTTTGAAGCAGAAAATGAAATAGAAAAGTGGGCCGCAAGCTAAATCAACAAATGATTGCTATAAATTACTAGAAAAAATAGGTGACAGGGTCCAGCTGTTTTTGTTTGACCATATTTACTGTCTTAATACCCATAGATGATACAGCCATATCTCATTCAATAAGTGAAATACTACCTAATAGAAATAAAGGCAACATGGTTTAAAGTCAAGGATAATTCTATGTAAGCTTAAAAAAAATTCTGGAATTCTATGTTCCAGGCTGATGTTTAATTAGAAAACATTGCTTCTGAAAAAGAAAAGGAAAGATAAACAAAGAAGTAGTAAGTCAAAATAATGTGTCTCCTGGATTGTTTTTCCTTACATTCAAATGACTCTTACAAAAATTCAAACTAAATTAATGTGCATATCCCCTCTCTTTTGACTAATTTAGTGCATGGTGTATTTACAAACTCACTTGTTCTGTTTGCAGCCCCCATGCTGGCACAGAGATCTATGTTCTATTGCTTTGATTTCTAACGCTTAAAACAGCAAAGCTTTTGTGGTGTCAGCTGCTTTCATTAATAAAGACAATGACAATATTACAAATACACCAAAGATTAAAAGGAAGAAACTTTCTACAAATGTATCTGGCAGAAGAAATAAATGTATGCTTCAAAGAAGAGCATCACATTTTTCCAAACTTGGAAGAAAATGAATGATGGCTATCTAATTATGGAAATGATGTCAATTTATATCATTTCATATACAAGTTAGATGGTTAATAAAATAGAATCTTATTTCATAATTTGGTGGAGCCGATGCTAACATAATACCTACAAGTTCACAACACATGAGTCTTTCTGCCATTTGAGTTAATCTTTTAATATACATTTTCACGATTACTTCATTATCTAACTTTATCAGATAATGATTTAAACTTATTTTCTATTTGGTTATAATATATAACTTTATTTTCCTGAGGGTTCAAGCTTGTATCGAACTATGTACTACCTGAACAGTGATCTCAAACCTGACAAGCTTTAAAAAAAGTTGATGCTAATATAATTAATCCTGAGTAGAAAACAGGTGTCACTATTTTATTTTTTCCTCCATCTCACCAGCTGATTTTAATATATACTCAGTGTTGAGAACTCTACATTGTCCCCCAATTCATTAAGTATTATGATAAAAATAATGTCTATTATAAATTGTAAGGAACATTCCTAATATATAAAAACACTTCTCAGTGCAGAGAAGAAAATAGGGGCATTAAGTTTCTTCATCACTTACGTTATCTGTAAAAACGACGGAGCATTGTAAAATATTCAAACAACTTTATGTGGATGCAAGCCCTGGGCCCTATCTCTGCCACAAATCCTCAAGAATAAAAACAATGAATTATCTAGGGCCTCAATTTTATAATGAATAAAATTAGTGAGTGGGCCTACAGGACCTGTAATATCACTGGTTGATCATTTTAAAATTTGGGCATCATAGGGGCACCTGGGTGCCTCAGTTAAGCATCCAACTCTTGATTTCGGCTCTGGTCATGATCTCACGGTTCGTGGGCTTGAGACCTGCATTGGACTCCGCGCGGACAGTGTGGGACTTGTTTAGGATTCCCTCTCTCTCCCTCTCTCAGCCCCTCTCCCACTTGTTCTCTATCTCTCCAACACAAATAAATATGAAAAGCATTTTTAAGTTTGGGCATTAGAGATAATCATTATATTTATGTATCTACATAAATGCTCTTTATTATAAACCTTGCTTACTGAATAAAAAGTAAGTGGTAGTGAAGAATTTTAAAATTAATTTTAATGAGTTTATTGTTTTCTTTAAATAGAAATTATTATAATTGTATTCTTTAGATATTAGAACTAAAATTCATAAATAAAAAGATACTTTTTTTTCAGATTTTTCTTCTTTGCTCTAAAAAAAACAAAATTCTGCCTTTTTACTGTTAGGTCACAATGAACAGCCTATAATTAATCAGTCACAGAAAAAATGACACTTTCTTGGGTAGAATATAAAATAATGTGATCACAGAGTGCAATGTTGTTATTAATGCATGTAATAAAGATGAAATCGATTTTAAAAATAGGATGCTCTTTGTTAAAACTGACCATAACTGGTAACAATTCCTTTGTATGAATCTTCAAAGCTTTTTAGTAGAGAAGATATCACTTGTCTTATTAAAGAGCTTCATAGTTAACAGATATTAAGACCTAAAGGTGTTTATCTTTCAGGCTATTTTTATTTAAAAATGAAACGCCTTCTCGTAATGAGAGTTCCAGCCAGAAAAGTAAACAACTGTTTTAAAAAGAAAAAATGAAAAGAAAGAAAATGACAAATATAAGTGTCAGCAAGCACACTGCAATTTCAGTCTTCAAGTTGCAAAGATGAATGAGACATCAGGTGCAAACAGCTTTGTTAGCGTAGCCCTGACATAAGTTATGGAAGGCGAACACGTCTTGGTACTCTAAGTTACAATGACTCACTCCCTTGTGATGATAAAGCATGTTTTATATGCGTTGTTTTACATTTTGCCCATCCTCCCAATTATAAAAGCCGAACATTTCATTTAAAAAATGAAAGTGACATTCTGTAACATAGGAAGTACACAAAATTAAAGTGCAACTACTATTATTTCTTAAGGTGCCTAACACTGCAGTGAATTTTTAAATGGAAGTTACAGGGTTTTGCAGTGGGGATTTTTATGCTAATAAGGCTGCACAATAGCAAACACTGTGACAATTTTGGGTTATAAGAAAATGCCATTACACTTTTTTTTTTTTGCCATTTGCTGTGTTTATACTTGTGACAGTCATATGAGATACATTTGATATGTGTGCAAAAAACTTTATACGGAGTTTTCAAGTGGAACAGAGCAACTGAAAATTATTCTAAGATTTTGTGAATATTGTGATAGACTTGTCTTTAGAACATACATATATGTAAAATCTCTGATAATATTTTCAGACTTCCTTGCATTTAAAAATTTAATTATTGAATCTCCTTGGATGTGTACAATCGATTCTCATGAAAAGCTCTTGATGCATAAAGAGATTTCCAAGCTGAAAACAGACAGTGTGTGGCTTAATGTTTGCCAAGTGTTGCCATCTTAAAATCTTGACTGTTGAAACAATAACATTTTGGCTGCTTTTATAACACTCATTTAATGTTTACAGTTTAGTAAATGCATTTTTACCAACAGAGGGCTTACCTAATTAAACTGGACCAGTGTAAGAACTAGGTCAATGTATTGTGAACAAAATAATCCCAATATGGTTGGGTTACAGAACAGCTCAATTTTGCTCATTGAGTTCTATCGATTTTTGGCAGAGAGGAAAGAAAGTAAGAACAGATGGTAGGAGAAAGAAATTGAGCTGTCGGGTGATGGAATACACTATCACACTGAATTATAAAGAATGGTGCTCCAATCTCCTGAATACTTATTTCAATTAGGGTACAAAATCAACACATACCACTTATTCTGAAACAACACAAATTTTTCAACAAAAATGAGCAGAGAGTTCAGTTTCACGTTGTGACCATCCAGTATTAACATAAGACATTGCATGAAAGGGAAAGGTTGTTTTTTGCTGTTGGTTTAGTGAAACATAAACTGTATTTCTCGTTTGGGTTGGAGACTAGAAAGAGTTTGGCACTTACTCCTTGACAATGTGAGTGTTCAGACCTGAGGGTTTTATACTACCTTGAAGCTTTAAGTTTTAAGCTTTTACTTTAAGCTTTTATATATATATAAGCTGAATGTAAATATATAAATTAACACTTTTGCCCTGACAAAGAGGAGAGTGTTCTACATTCAAAGAGGCAAAAATGACTAGAAAACTTCATTCTTCTCAAAAGATTAACAGATCTATCAATCTACCATAATACGGCAAATTAATTTCATGTTGATATTGGCATTTCTTTCAAATGCCTTTTATTCTTTTATAATGTATGTCTAGATAAGTAACATCTTGACCAGCAAAATAGTAGTTACATGTAAGATTTGTAACAAATAAAATGGAACAAAAATAAGTAAAACTATTAATGATGAAGACAGAATTCTTATAGTTTAAATGAACTATTATGATACAAAAAAATATCCTATTAAGAGAGGACAAAATTATATTAATGCTAAATATTTTAAAAGATTTTTTTACTAAACATTATATTATATTCTGCTTATATGGGAACATAATCATCTTGAGTTTTTTGCATTTGCTATACTATGAGGATAACAATGTAAGCCGTATTAGGGTGCTTCAAACAGTCAAAGAGACAAAGAGCAGCTGTTACCTTATAAGTTCAGTCATAGAGGAAGGAAGCTCGAGGATCAAAAGCAAGATTTTGCTACGCTTTTAAATTTCAAATCTCAAATATACTCTTTTTAAGTTTTGTATCAGGGGCACCTGGGTGGGTTGGTTAAGCATTGGATTTTGGCTCAGTTCGTGATCTCACAGTTCATGGGTTTGAGTGTCAGGCTCTGTGCTGATTGATAGCTCAGAGCCTGGAGCCTGCTTCACATTCTCCCTCTCTCTCAACCTCTCCATTGCTCTGTGTCTCCTTCTCTCTCTCTTGGCCCCTCCCCTGCTCACACTCTGTGTGTGTGTGTGTGTGTGTGTGTGTGTCTCAAAAATAAACATTTAAAAAATTTAACTTTTGCATCAAAATGTGTCTGTATTTTATGAGTTAACCAACAAACATATTAATTTTGTACATTTCCATACCGTCAGTTATTGGGATCAAATTGACTTTGGACCTCTACAAGGCAAAAATAAATAGCTTGGACAGGGTCATACAGCAAATATCTTTGGCATTGCAGACCAAGAAGCAACACTGAGGATGCTGTGTAGGTACTTCTGGAACAAGAGAGAACAACACGTTTCCACCAATTTTTCATCGATAAAAACTCCAAACTCGATTTATGGAATTGAACTTTGAACTTTATATAATTTTCACATTACAAATATAATCTTGTTTTGACTTTGCTTCCAACCATTTAAATATACAAACTCTTCCTACAAGATACACAGAAACCAGCAGCTGGCTGGATTTAGCCCACAGATGGTAATTTCCTGACCTCGGATTCAACCTATCGTTTTATTTGTGTTTTGGAAAATATCTAAATTAGAGAAAGAAACATAAGTTTATTTACCTGAAACAGTATGTCTCTTAACCTGAGATACACGTTTCTGATGTGTGTACCTAGAAGGCTTTGAGGAAAATATTAATTTAATGACTAAATTCTGAATTCTGATCCCTATCACAAAGGAAAGAATAAGGCTTTGTTTTTCCCAACACTATTTATGGCTATAGTTCAGCGACAAAGTATGGTGACAATTATTCTTTGAAGTATAGTTATTATTTAATATCTTAGTTATAATTCACATCCTGAGTTTCGCTCTGTTTCATGCATTTGTACTATTTTTGTCATATAATCTTTTAAGGTATCAATGCTAACTACAAAAAAAGTAAGAGTCTTCCATTGAACCATCTGAATTATTTTTTTTAATCTTTTTTAAACGTTTATTTATTTTTTGAGACAGAGAGAGACAGAGCATGAATGGGGGAGGGGCAGAGATAGAGGGAGACACAGAATCCGAAGCAGGCTCCAGGCTCTGAGCCATCAGCCCAGAGCCCGACGTGGGACTCGAACTCACGGGACCGCAAGATCGTGACCTGAGCTGAAGTCGGACACTTAACGACTGACCCACCCAGGCGCCCCCCATCTGAATTATTTTTAAAAACACTTATAAAAATGCTATTTATTTGCCAGGAAGATGGGATCAAATACATTTAATACAAGGGAGAAACCGAGAATGGACAAGTTCTCTACTAAGCTGCATAGATGATGGTACCATACACTGAATGGTAGAGGTCAAGAGAAGTCTGAGAGGAGAAGCTGATGAACTCAGGCTGACATGAATTCAAGTTACATATGAATTGAAATTGGTACATCCAATGGGAGAGACCTGGCCTGCAAAGAAAAACATGAATCTAAAATTCACAAGCAGAAATATAAACAGTAAATCAAATCCTAGGGTCTAGAAATACGAGATAATGCACAGTTTGTGACTATCAAGGCAAGTGCTTTACTGTTTATAATTGAGTATTCCAATTGTTCATCTGGGTACTTCTCAAAACATGTTTTAAGTGAATGAGCTGAATTAAAAACTAAAATATAACCTGTGATGTCCATAGTTGCCAAATTGTTCTTATCCCTGAACAGAATAACTCATCACTTACTGTAAAACTAGAGCAGCCACATTATCTAAACACAGTTTTTCTCTTTCTTCTTGAAAGATTGATGAGCCTCTTAACATTTCATAAAGACTGCCCATTTCATTTATGCTGAGAAGTAATGCCTCCAATAAAGCATCTGCAATAGAATGTGACAATCGGCTCTAGTCTCTGATTTCATTCATTTGTCAAAAAGTTTGCCAGAACTTAGAAACCTTTATATGAACCAGGACCAATTTGCCACTGATGCTGGGGTAGTATTTGGATGTTAGGAAGGGATTTATGGTTTAGAGAGTAAATCCTGTGGAACACAGAGGTTTTGCATTATTTCAGCCTCAACCAGCCATATTATAGAAGTTTCACTTGAGTGTTGCATAAAATTTTCTTCAAGTCTATAATAATGGTTTGTATGCTAAAATATCTTAAGCATCAACTAAAAAACAGGCTAAAATAGTTTGCTTTTGCAAAATTACTTTGATACATTAGTTTTTTTTTACTTCAGTAAACTTAATTATGTAATGGCATATGATTAGCTATGCATTGCTGGGAAACCACACATAATGATTCACTTCAAAAAAACAGTGAAAGATTTTATGAAAAGCTGTACCATTTTCTAAATAAAAATATAGAATAAATAAAAATCTAAAATTAGAATTAACGCTATAATCCTAATTGTTCATTTTCTTATGTGGCCCATCTACTTAAACAGAATTTTTTTCCCCAAAGATTTTAGATATTACTATGGGTCTTGAGTTAGGAAAAGATCAACAATTTGTGTTTCACTTCTTGGAAACGCAATAGGCTCTGAATTTTTGCATCTCAAACCCCATTGTAAGACTTACATCAGGAATTTTAGAACTCTGGGATTTTGTAATTAATTTTTAAAGCCATCTTTTTCTCCTGTAATGAGTGTGTAGAATTGCACAGTTGCAGCCTTTAAACAGTGATTTCTTCCAATCACTTGGAATTGGATCTTTTTCAATGGAGAGGAGTGATTACAAGTGACGATTTCACTTGTATGAGGTATCTAAAATACATAAGCTCGTAGAATCAAGCGTGTGGAATGGTGGTTACTGGGGGCGAGGGGTGGGGGTAGGGAATTCGGAGCTTACTAATCATCAGGCATAATGTTTCAGTTAAGCAAGATGAATAAGCTGTAGACATCTAATGTACAACAATGCATCTATAGCCAATAGTAATGTATTGTACATTTAAAAATCAAGAGGATAGATATCATGTTAAGTGTTCTTACAATTAAAAAATCATAAATGTTTAGTGTTAAGCAGACATGAAAATTCTAAAACCTCTTTTTCCTTACAACTTGTTCGACTTGTTCTACTTTGGCCTTTAGCTTCTTCATCCATAAAAGGATGGGAAATGTCTACTGCCTAGAATGGTCGTAATGATTACGCGAGACAGCGTACACAGAAATCTTAGCACTATTTCTATTCACATTATTGTCTATCATCCCCATTATTAACTGTAACAGAAATATGGGAGTTTTTTCGTGTAACTTTAAAAACAATTGTTTTACTGCTAACCTTATTCAAACATCAGCATGCATCAACATCGGGGAATATCAACCATTCTCATAAAAAGGAAATAGCAAGCTAGCACCTCCCTGTTTAACCTATGTCAGATGATTATCCCGAGTGACCTCTTTCCCTGGCTTTTGAGTCTTGAGGGCTCACCACTCAGAGGAGGTATATAGGCAAGGTTAGTAATCAGCATTCGGTGTTATTTGGGATGCTGGATCTAGGGTTGAAAACAGGAATTTTCTAGAGAACAAATTCTATTCCCTTCCTTTGGGGCCATCTGGATGACTTAAGGACAGAGCAGAAAATAAAGAGATAAATGATTTGGGTTATTTAAATGATACCAGCAAATGTTTTGATTGGAAATCTACAGCAGTCTTTTTACTTTTCTTCTTTCTATTACTATTGTTTTGAATGAACCTATCAGATAAACATTTTATCAGGTGGATGCATGTACTATTGAAAGCTTGATATATGAATCTTACATGTCTGGAAGTAGGCAAAGGAACAGACTCTATGTGAACCTTGCTTGCCCCACTAAAGAATGCTCTGAAGTTTTATAGGAGTTTTTATTTATGGTCACAGTGATTCACCAACACTAACAAGCATTAAATTTTCACAGCACTCCTATCACTTTATTTGGCATGGGAAATGGTAAATCTGTGACAGCCTAAATATGGGATTCTGATTAAAACTCCCAGTATTTTTTTTCCTAAGGATAATTCTTTCTATTTAGTTGCTCCATTTTAATATATGCAATATCTTATTTCCTGTAATTTATAAATTATTTAGGATGCAGTTCTTAAATTTCAGCAGATACAAATCTTACTACAAAGTGCAGATTTAGAGGTTATTCTGTGGTATGTTGTAAATTGCTGAAGCAATTTAAATAAAGGTCCCAATTAGTGTGACTGGTAAGAACTTTGAAAAAAGGAGCAGCCAAGTCAAAAAATTATTATCCAGACTGGCATAGAGATCAGAGGGGTGTAAATATGTTTTCTATTGGGATTTCTACCACAAATGGTTCTCTCTTCCTGTATTTAATGGAAACCATGCCATGAGTTTGATGTATACCTATCAAAAAGAAAAAAAAAAACAATTCTATTATCTTCTAAGATGTATAAGGTTATTTATTTATGAAAGATGGCATGGCAAACCGCTAGGGTGCCAGATTCATGCCCGTAAGAGTCTGGAACAGTGGCTTAAAAATGAGCACATTTCCCCAAGGACAATAGTAGAAAAATCAGGATTTGTAAACCAACTGAAGAGCTGATCTTCCTATGCTTAATTTCTAAAACTCAAGAGTAGTGTTTCAGAATGTTAAAGTATTTCTTTATGTGTTTAACAGAATTTTCAAATCTTACAGAGAGCATTCTAGTGTGCCACAATCACTCCCATTTCCTAGCCACTCTGACAACTTTAATTTGTGAACTGAAAGTGATGCCTGATTGACTTTAGTAAAGAATTCAGACAATTCAGTCTGGAACCATCTTTCCAAGTACATCACATCAATTTTAGAGTATGTAACGCTCAATTACAATGGTGAAGATAAGTAACTCGGGAATTTTTTTTTTTTAAATGACACCATCTAAGCCTTCTTTCACTGTTGCATAATAATGTCTAGGCTTGAGGCATAACATTGGACCACTTCAGGGGTGCTATCAAGTTTCTTGAAAATATTCTTGGCATAGTTTTCTATGATTAGGAATACCCAGGGAAGAAGTTAGGAAAATGCTACTTCAAAAAGTTTAAAGGACATGATAAAGCATGTTCATTCAAATAAAGCTTATTGTTCTGTATGAGTCATTCAAGAAAAAAGAGTTAAAAGAATATAGCTATAATCCAGTGGAATGCCTTTAGAATTGTGATATAAGATGAGAGAACTATAGGGCATACAAAACAGGGACTTTATTGTATGTAGCTGTTATGCTTCACAAAGCATATTTTGACCCATGATGTATCAGAAGGCAGGTTATAATAAACAACCTACATATAGATTACCTGTGTTTGGGTATCCTTGAGAGACCATGTATTTTTACTTCTAAATGACGATGATATCATATTGTAGGCCTTTCCTTATAGGATCTGCCCATAATTGCCACATAAGGTAAAAATCTCTTTCCGTTCTTTTCCTGAGCTAAAATGAACTACATATTGGTAGGTACAATTTCAATTTAATAACAAGTGAAATATAATGAGATTATGGAAACATGTCATTACTTGGCAATAACAATTTTTATGCACTCCATGCATGATTTCTATTATGTTCACTTTTTATAAAGGGCATTCAGAAAATACCCCCATTTAGTTACTATTGTTATACAACTCAGTATCATTTTTAAGCTTAAATATTTTATAAGTTTGAGTTGTTTCCTATCTCAAATGAATGAGAGATATAATAAAAAGTGTGAACCAGTATATTTTAACGTTGTTACTCTCCCCCAATCCTGCCTTACAGCATTTGTATCCTCTGCTAGATTCTAATTTTCTGAACTGATTCACTCCTATACCTTTAATTGTCTTGAAAAACTTTTTGGTAGATCATATCAACAACTCTATTGTTAGCTATACCTACTGGAATATCTAGTGATCTTGGCTCTTTTAATTGTCTCTCGCTTTATACATCTTGGCCTAATCACTGCTTATCAACTTTCTCAGAAGAGAGGGAGAATACTAGAAAGTCAAACACAATAATTACTATATCTACACCACCAAGTGGAGCCACCTTGACTGAAATGATTTATTCAACCTCATGGGTAACACAACAGAGGGAAAGGCAGTCAAACAAACTTGTCTTTTTTCCTCAAAATATAGCTTATGTACTTACTTAATTGATCCCACCATTATCTCAACTCTTGACTTATCTCACTTGTACCCTTCCTTCAATCCTCATTTCTTATCTTATTCCTTTGTGAAGAATACCTCTTTTCTTTCCATTACACTAATTACCTAGTCTAAACTTTTACCACTTGGTAAACTTTTACCACTGATACCTAAGTGTGAGCCATTCTTATATTTTCTATTAATGTCTAATACTTACTAGACATTCACCATGCCAACCACTTTGCTTAGTGTTCCAGATGTATCATGCAAGATACATTTTTTTTTTTAAATTTTAGAGAGGGAGAGAGAGTGTGAGTGAGGGAGAGGGGCAGAAGGAGAGGGAGAAAATCTTCAGGAGTCTCCATGCCCAGTGCAAAGCCTGATGCGGGGCTCGATTCCACGATGCTGCTGGAATCATGACCTGAGCTGATATCAAGAATTGGAAGCTCAACTGACTGAGCCACCCTGGTGCTGCGCCCTCCCCCCCACCACCACAGTACATTTTAGAATGGTAACTTCCAAGCCTCTGGTAATCTTCACAACCATCTAAAGGGGCAGATTTTTTACTATCTCCATCTTACAAATAATCACTGAGTTTTAGTGAGGTATGTTTCCAAGATCACAAACAATATGTCAAATGTGAGCTCAAATCTGATTTTTAAAACCATGCTCTTAAGTACAATGGTCTACTGATTCCTCTTGCCAATTTAATTGTCCATAGTCATTCAGTTAGTACCTGAACATATCTTATATGATTTTCTCAAATGTTTTTTCTCACATAAAGATTCTTCTCATCCCTTGCATCTCTGTGATATTTTAAATTTCTGAATTCTTCTTTGTTGGGATACACTCTTTGCACACTTGCCCCATATGTGTTTTGACATACTTGCTTACCTTCTTCACTAAATACGAGAGCTCCTTGGGGGCAGTATGCATACCATCTTTATGTGTACATATCCCATAAATTACAGTGTATATCATTGCGCATTATGTTAGTAGTTATTATAGTAAGGATCAAATAGTATAGAGAGTCATTGATCACTGACAGATTTTCTGGATTGGCTCTCATTGCCTCATGATCTGCCATTCCTTTCCATATAAGATTAATTAATTACTTTTGCTGTTTCATAAATAAGCTTTACACATTAATGTCTCATGTCTCCAGACTGTGTTTCTACTAGAAAGGCCTTCTCTGTTCTTCCTTGCAAAATTTCACATACTCTTATCATCCAGTTTAATTCTTACTCCTTGTAAAATATAGCTTCCTCATTCTCAATAGCATACCATAGCATAATTAACAAACCATTGTGCCCTCTAAACGTCATAGCATTTGTTTTATATCTAAATGATGGACCAAGCTCCCTTATCATTGGGTAGTATAATTTCTCAAACACTGTGTTGTGATGTACTTAAGAGAGTAATCCTACGTGTTTTTCTATTCTTAGTAACCATTACAGTGGTTAATGTATAGTTACCCTTTTTAACTGTCTGTTCATCTGAAGTGAATTTAAAAGTTTTAAAAGAATAATTCCTGGATGAGAAAGAGAATAATATTTAAAGAAGCAGGAACATAATAATATGGAAGTGTTTACCAAGAGAAATCAGAGTTGTAGTTGAACCCTGACCCAAACCACAGCAACAACAACACACACACACACACACACACACACATAATGGAAAGATTTTTTCCCAATGCTTTTCACATTCAACACACTTAGGGCTTCTCTGCTTAGTTTCCCCATTTGGGGTCATTCTTTCTCTCCTAAGACTCCCCTACTATTGCTGTATGCAATTAATTCCAAATGGCAACTGGCATTTGTGTAGCACCATGTAGAATTAATTCTATTTGTGAAATTTTTATTAAAAAGAAAATAGCCCAATGGCATGCTATACCCTAATTAGCCTGGATTGATAAGGGAGGGTAAGATCTTTCTGCACAGGGATTGTCTTTATCTCTGCCCTAGTTTCTCATAGGGCTTGGCCCAGAACATGACAATCGAATGAAGGATAGCATGTTGAGCCAAGGTGGGGAGACTTTCTTTGTTCTGAAGATGGCTGTATTTTACTCAGATACTTAGTGTAATGATGTAATGATTTGCTTCTTGGTGTCCTCAAGTAAATATCTTAAAATGAGTGGAATTTTGTTTGTTTATTTCTTTGTTTAATTATGAACAAATTGGGAGTATAAAAGAGGTGATTTCAGTCTAACAAAATATGATGCTGTACTTTTTTTTCTATTACAAAGATAAGAAGATGCTTCAGTATGGTTTGTTTCATATTGCCTCATTTTCTTTCCCACCACCAGTTTGTGTGTGTGCGTATGTGTATCTAGTAACATGACTTTGAGTTTGTGTTGTTTTAATATGTGGCTTTATAGACAGCAAATGATAGAAAGATTTTAAAAGAGGCACAGCACTATCATATTGAGACTAAGAGTCTTGTTTTTAATTTACAGAAAAGTAAATATTTATTTTATTATATCTATTTCTTTGTCAAAGACATTTGATTCAGGTTTAATGTTCAAAATATATGAAATGTTTTGAAGCACGTATATATGTATATACATAGACATATATATGTATAAAGAATAATTACAGGCAAAGACCAAATCGGTATCACACTCATTGAATAAAATGGGGGAGACATTTATTTTAATAAACAATAACTATAGTCAACTGTAATGGACTCATGGCAACTACAGTTAATAAACCCATGTTGTACATCTGAAAGTTGCTGAGAGTAGATCTTAAAAGTTCTCCTCACAAGAAAAAAAGGTTCTGTACTTATGCACGGTGGCAAATGCTTACTAGACTTATTGGTGATCATCTTGCAATCTATACTGAATCATTATTTTGTACACCTAAAACTAATATAATGTTGTAGGTGGATTACACCTCAATAAAAAAGTAAAAAATGAATAAATGAAATGCAAGCCTTGGCAAAAGTTTCTCAGAGACAGACTGACATAATCATGTCTTACTACAGCTACTTACATACTAACAATTACTTAAGGTAAAAAATATTTGCCTTTGAATACTGTGTTCCTAGAAATAATGTAACAGCACAAAGTAGTGCTGTATTTTACATTTACCATACTTTACTAAAAGAACACTGGCAGTTTTAAGAATTCATCACGGATTATTTTTACATTTAAGTTACTATTAAAAGGCAAGCTACTCTTTGTGATGTGGTTATAATTTATAACCACAGACAGTCTAAGTTTTTAAGCTAAGACTATACCTCACCTTCACATATCATTTACATATACTGATTGCTTCCACATGTCTGGCATAAGGTAAAATAGTTTATGAGCATTGTAATATGGCTAAAGCCACAATGAAATAAAATTCATCTTTGTCTAGAGTACCACAGAAATTTATTCATGCTGGTGTATAAAGTGTTTTCCAAAGGAATTCTGCCTTCCAGAAAAATCCTTTAAAAGCTGACTATGGTGAGTGTCACCTCCCTTCTTAAGGACGTCTAGCTTTCCTAGTCTGGCTTCCAAGTGTCTTCTGTTAGACAAAAGCTCCTTTAAGTTACCTTCGACATGTTCTTCATTCTATTTACTAGCTTCAGACTGCAAGTTTATTTTCTTGATGACCAAATATCCTCTTTCCTGCAAATGGGTTATTTGCAATCACAGGTGGTTCATAGAACTGGTCAGAAAGCCCCAGACTTTATATCTACAGTGTTTCATTCAGACTCAGGGACATATTAAATACAAATATTGTGTTAATTCCTATGTGAATTCAATACTCTTTAAGTTGTCGTGAAGAATGTTGTGTCTTCATGGACTAAGTCATAACAAAATCATATTCAAGGCAACCATTACACTTAAGAGGATATGCTGTAAGTACAGGAGCAAATAAAACTAGTCATTTCCTGGTTATTTTTACTGAATATTAAATGACTGACTTTGGTTCATGCTGAAAACACAAATTGGAACTTATAGTCTGTGAGATGCAGGCAACCCTTTCCTCAAGAAACAGGTGCTTCCTGGGGTGCCTGGGTGGCTCAGTCGGTTGAGCATCCGACTTCAGCTCAGGTCATGATCTCACAGTTTGTGAGTTCGAGCCCCGCGTCGGGCTCTGTGCTGACAGCTCCGAGCCTGGAGACTGCTTCGGATTCTGTCTCTCTCTCCTTCTCTCTCTCTGCCCCTAACCCACTCACATTCTGTCTCTGTCTCTCTCAAAAATAAAAATTGAAAGAAAGAAAGAAAGAAACAGGTGTTACCTTTCTCAGGCTGGCTCAGCAAGTATTCATGGCCAAGGACCTAAAAATCGGGCCTGCCTTCATCCCTACCTTGCTTTATGGATATATTCATACAGATTCCATTGAAATTACACTTAAAACTTCGTCAAGCAGGTTCAAATCAAGACGTTCAGCTTACCTATGCAGGACTGAAAGGTCTGTTAGGTATTTGTTCATCAATTGTTTACTTTCAACACCAGCTTTTTACCAAGCCTCCTCATAGGTTCACTGACTAGCTGATATTGACAAACTTCATGTTTTTTTTAGCATTCCCACTATCATTTTATGAGTCTTTGAAATAAGTGCACTACAAATATAACAAGTGTGATTTTCTTTGTATTATTATTATTAATCTAATTCACAAAGTAAGTAACAGAGAATATGTGCATTCATACCCACACCAAATAAACAAAACAGGGATCTAGGACCTTCTATGTACCAAGCAGTGATTGGGCTTCTTACAATGTATTGTTATTATCCGGTAAGACCTACCAGCTACCATGAAGTAGCTATCCTCCCACATTGGAGAAGAGCACCTGAGGCTAGTAAAGTTAATAACACATCCACATCCTAACACACAGACACAAAATGCCAAAGTCAATTCAATGCTTTCTTTACTAGCTAAGATTCCTCTTGTCCTTGTGAAATTTTTGTTCTAGCAGCTAAATTAGAAAAAGACACTAATTTTCAATAGGCCAACAAGCAAAGGACTGAACACTATAAGCACAGCAAGACTTCCTATTCAATAAACTAAATAAAGATTGTATATAGTATTGGATATATTTATTTTGCACATTCCAAGAATGGAATGTAGGAATTCATTTTGCATATTCCAAGAATGTGTCATTTTATTCTTTTGAAAATATGAAAAAGCAATAAATCTGGCTGTTTGGTGGAGGGGGCACACTAGAGACATTTACCTATTATCTCTATCTTTAGTTTCTCTAAGTAAACTGAGTTGTATGAAAAAGATGGTATAATACGTACAATAGAGAAACCATTTGGGAGAATGAAGTCCATAGTTCATAGTCACATCTGGTACAACTCAGTATTAGAGACTGAGATCTGTACTAAAGAAACAAATCACTATAGCATCACTAATTTCACTTCCTTATATGGCATCTGCTTAAAATAGTCTAAACATATTCTTTCAAAACGAATGTGCTAATGTTTATAAAGCTGTGGACAGAAGTACTGTCACAGAGTAGACAGTTTTCTCTAATTTGACAGCTAAAGAGCAATGCCAATGAGACAAGTATTAATCTTATTTCTGATGATACATTAGACAAAACAGACACTGACTCTATTCTACCTTGCTAAGTGATTTGAGGCATGCAAGAAAAACTTTTTTCTAGTCACTTGGTCCCACCTTGCTATTATGCTAGAAATCTTTCTCAAGACGCTGTCTGGATTAGGAGGTTGAATGATGGAGATAGGATGTGTGTTCTGCTAGTATGTGCCAAGGGAACCTTAATTCTGTTCTGAATAGGCACCTTGGGAAGCAAAAGAAGGCTGAGAGCCTATTGAACACGAAGAACACACAGTGAAAGTAGGAAACTCCATGGCTCTGGGCCAGTGTGTAAGAGCCTAACAGGGAATTGGAGTCTTAGGAGTAGTTGCTTTGTTTGAGTATCGCTTCCAATTCTATCTAGTTAGAATCAAGTGCAAAGGACTGAATCCCTGCACACCAGCCCAGGAGAAAAGAAAAAACCTACTAAAGAAGGAAGATCCCACATAATGCAGTAACTTGAAAACAAAAAAGGTTACACTTGACATCTTGCTGTTGGCCAAATAGTGACATTGTGACAGACTAAGATATGTGTCTGATACCTCATCAGAAGTCCTAAAGGTGTGTCCTGCCATAAATCTAAGAACATTTAAAGGAATTAATATGTAATTGAATATTTTAGATGGACAGCTATGCCCTAAATATGCTAGATTGTTGGATTTTAATAAATAGCTGCAGTTTTTCTTAGGTATAACTTGCATTTTTCTGGATGTGTGAAATCGGATTGCTCTATGTAGCTAAAGAAGAGCTACGCGTCTCCATCTGGAGTCTCTGTAACCCAAGAGAACAGGGCTGAACTGTGAGGCCCAATCTGAACTACAGCCTATAACCTGTTTCAAAATTTTCTACCACTTATCCTGATTTAAACTGCTTCTGCAGCCATCGATGATTTTTCTCCCAGAGATTTCACTTCCCAGAATGGACTGTGTTTTGTACTCAGATCTGTTTTATATAAGGTCTCATCTCTGCTCCTTAGGGCTCTCACGGGGAGTGATTATCTGCCACCTCCTCACTTATTCCTTCAACCACTTCTTCAATTTAATGAGGCACTATCATATGTAAGACTCTACTTGACTGAGAATAGAAAATGGATAGGTGCACCTGGCTCGCTCAGTAGGTAGAATTTGCAACTCCTGCTCTCGGGGATGTTAAGTTTGAGCCCCTTGTTGGGTGTAAAGATTATTTAAAAAAATAAAGTCTTAAAAAATAATAAAATGGATAAGGAACAGCATAATATTAAAAAAAAAACCTAACAATGTGGGTCTTCTCCCCTTCCGAGTCATACGTTTCTTTAGGATAGATGCCGCATGATGTTTTATACTCCTCTGTCTTTTCAAAAGCCTTATCAAAGGAGATACTCAAGTCAATGTTGGAGAGAACAGCATCAGTAAACCACTAAGGCTGGGCAGATGTGGATCCAGGAAGGAAAGCTCACAAGTGTGACATGGAAAGGGAGGTACTGGGTGAGGGTGTGGTTGGGGCTGCAAGGTGAAGAGAGTTTCACTTTCTAGTTACTACCAATTGTTGTATCATACTCCTAGTTGCAGAAATTTAAAAACTTACTGTTCTTGAATTCTCCAGATTCTCCCATACGTACACAAGCATTTACTGAATCTAACGTTTCTATACATATGTCTCATCTTCAGCCTTCCTCTCTCATTTCCATTATCATGACCCTTATTCAGGGATTAATTTCTTCATATCTTAACAACTCCAAGACCTCCAATTAGTTCCCTCTATGCCCTAGACTCCTTTAAGTTAATCATTCTTTTAGGTCAAGCTAAGGAGTTTGGACTTTAATCAGTAAAACTTTAAAATGAAGGAAAGGCATAATTAGATTTGGATTTCACAAAGAATTGTAGCCACTAATGAAGCAAAAAAAGAGACCGTAATTAAAGATGGCTGTTGCCATAGCAGGGCAAGTAATGATACGGATCTCAGCCTGGAAGAGAGAACAGGACAGATTTGAGTGACTCAAGAGATAGAATCCACAGGACATGTAGGTAGATATGGGGTGGGTCAGCGAGGGAAGAGGCAAAGACTCTACTGGGACTCTACTGGCCTGGACCACTGGGACAAAAAGATAATATCCTCCACAACTGGAAATAAGGAGGACAAATATGCTTGCAGAGAGGTCAGTGGGCACAGTTTTGAACAAAACTGGAGTTCTGTGTGAGAGACCAAGTGTAGATATTCTGTAGCCTTTCACATGTGGAAGAGACAAATAAAAAAGACCCCAGCTGGCTCAGCGACTCCCCAGAATTTGTAATGTCTGGGAAGTAGTCAGGGGTATGGGTAGATGGGGAAGAGATCCCTGGGTGACACTGGCACAAAATTTCAGGTTGTATGAGCTTTCTGCTTCTGAGTCATCACTTGGGCAACATGTCCACATCTCAAGGGTCAAGGAGGCTACTTTGTCCTTTAATCACGGTATTTTATGTGTGTAAAGATGACCCAACTGAACTAAAATTATGGGAACCACACTCTCTGTACTAGGCACAATGTCTAGTTGAGATCATCAGGTATATGCAGGTAGAACGGGGAAATTTAAAGTGGCAAGATGACCTAATTAAGAAATTGCCATTTTGTTTGTTTTTCTGTAGATCTGGCTGATAAAAATGCAGTTCTACACTTCTTTTTGAGAGAGACATAAGGGCTTTTAATTTCTGAGGATTTTGTTTTCAAAGGAGGGTCTTGAATTAGATTTATTTGGATAGGACAAGAAGGTACAAGATGAAGACTATTTCTAGGTCAAAGAGGGTGGAGGATGGGGGAGAAGGGTGGCCAGTATCAGTATAATATATATATATATATATATATTATTAAAATGTCAAGTCTGGAAAGATGGAGGGCTCTTGTATTGAGGGGGGTCAGGGGAATCTGTGTCCTGCTCACACCCTTCACTCTGGAGGTGGAAGGACTTGAGAGCGGAAACACTGTGTGCATTCCAGTGGAAGCAAGACACTAAACACTATGTCCTGGAGCCAACATGCTGAGAAGGCTCAATGGAAGGGCCGCTGAAAGAGGCAGATTAGCAACTTGCTAGAGTAGTGATACCTTAGGGAGAACAGAGAACTCCTCCAGACGACAACATTGTACTGTAGAAGATGCTCTGGGAAGGTCAAACATTAAAGGACTGAAGATGACAGCCAATCCTGAAGGGCCCAAGACCTGACCTCAAGCAAAGGGTGATATCCTCTCCCTACTATTTCTCAGCATTCCACTTTCCACAATTACCAATTAAACGTGAGATGATTTGGAAAAATAATGACTGGAATGTAACTTTTCTTATATTTGCTATAAGCACATTGATTTATGTAGTCCTTCATCTCCATATAATTCTGCAAGTATGATTACACTGCCCTTTTTTGAGAGGGGGGGCAGGAGGGGCAGAGGGACAGGGAGAGAATCTTTGAGCATGGAGCCCAATGCAGAGCTCAGTCTCACAACTGTGAGATCATGACCTGAGCCAAAATCAAGAGTTGGATACTTAACTGACTGAGCCACCCACTCATCCCTAAACTAATTCTAAAGGATTATCACAGTAGAGCAGAGTTTATTCTCTTGAAACTTCAAATTTGAATATAAAAATTAAAATTTCTAACACATCTGATGAAGAGTCACAAGTCCTTGTCTCCTTTGGAATTGACCTCAGGTATAAACAACTTTGTTCTGGCTTTCCCCAAATATATTCCTTAAGGGCTGGGATTAGACCTTAATTAGTTTTTTAATGTCACTTAATAGCTATGATTTGGCACTCTTGGTAGTTGTCCACCTGTCCTTTCCTGTTAATACTTCTACTTTGTCACAAGACTAAAATATTTTATAAGAGTTTAACATCAAGCACTGTAAACGAATTTATATTCTAAACATCAATGCCATATTTATATTCTAAGCATCAAGTCCACCTCTAAGTGGACTAAGAAAATTAGTGGAGTCAAATATAAGAGGAAACAAGAAAGCCTGCTCAATAATAATCTTAGCAAGTTGTCCGATAGCAAAGCCAGCATTCTCTCAAAAGTATGGACAATAGAATACAGTCAAATTTAAATTTTTAAGTGGTTGTGCTTTCAGCTTTGTTTGGTAGAACTGATTTGTTCTACAAAGAGCTCAGATACAATAAGACTGATGATGAGATCTTTTATCTTTAGCCATTATGTGGTTTTAGAGTAGCCTCACTTACTTTCTTTTCTGGCTATGTGTAATGCGACACAGTTATGAGAAATATCAGGGTGTTCCTCCAAAGGAATGACACAAGTCTTCAACCTGGTTCCTAGGATCTTATAAGATGTGTGTATTATTATTATCCATTCTTCATGTCTTACTCGCAGGCGAGTTAAGTTGACCAGAAACTTTGTGATTCAGTCCTGAAATATGCTTGGTTCAGAGAAGATACTGTCTGTGGAGGCAACAATGTTGACATACGCTTAGTGCTTTTATTTTATTTTACTATTTTATTTTATTTTATTTTATTTTATTTTATTTTACTGAGAGTGAGTATAAGTATGGAGGGACAGAGAGAAAGAGAGAGAGAGGAAGAAGAGAACCCGAAGCAGGCTCTACGCTCAGTGAGGAGCCCCACACATGGGGCTCTATCTCACGACCCTGGGACCATGACCTGAGGCGAAATCAAGAGTTGGATGCTCACCTGACAACCAGCCACCCAGGCAACCCTCTTGGTGCATTTCTAAGTCCCTCAACTGATATCCTCCTTCCCTAGTGTCCAGCACTAAGCTTACTTTCTCTACATTACAATGCACGGTTCACTTATAATGAATTGATAATTACACCTGTGCATTCTTTTTGTACTCATTAATAAACAGGCATATTGCTTTTAAAAACCAGTGTTTCAAAGGGAGCACAGAATCGCTCAACAAGTGACTGTGCCAGCTGTTGAGCGTCTAAGGATGAAAAAGAAGAGATCTGGCCTTGAGGACCTCACAGTCTGGCACAACAGAGAGGATCCACTTAAGTAATTTTACAGACTAGAGAAGCCATTCAACATATTCAACAGCACTAAGCCCCATTCACTTTGCTGATCAAGACTCAAGCGGGTGAAGCTATGTTTTATCAAAAGACACATTTACGATTTCGACAACAAAATACGTTACTGTGAGATTTGGTCAACACTGTTTCTCCCACGTCATATCTTTCCAAGCAAAGGAAACCTGGAAATGCAGGTTTAATGACTCGTTTAGGAGCCGACAAGATTCCCTAAAGTTGTGGTCTCTTTAAGTTTTACCCTAAGCTTCTAGAAAATACTAAGATTGAATTATTCTTCCTATTTATCAACAGAATTTTATTTTTGCTTATCTTCATTCCCTAATTTAAGTGTAAATTGTATATTTTCTTATCCTGGGTTTGACAGAGTCCAGCTTTGTTACTGTTTGGAAATAGTGTGTGAATTCCCTATTTATACTGATGTTTATGTCTTGGCAATAGAAGAAGATAGTAACTGGAGACATTCAGACTTACTTGTGTCAGATAAAATTTATTGATTCTTCCATATGTTTAATTATGATAATAATTTAAAACAACCTACAAATCACAAGGAGTCACTTTTAAAAATATTCCGAATGTGATTTATTCAACTTTATTTTACCGCCTCAATTAGCTACTCTCCAATTATGAACGATGGCAGTAATGTGCCAGAGGAAGTCTGCATCATTTCCGTTACAAACTTTTTATGATTCAGACTGAAAAAATATATATGGATGCATCTATATGAATGTATATAAAATACTTGATATGCATGGAGACACATGAAGCTATCCTTTCCTCATTCTGATTGTTTGGTACTTCTGTGTAGCACAGGCCATCTTCATATGTTAAGTCGTAAGTTAAAAATATATATACTTACTTATAACCATTTACTTTTCAAGGGTCAAAATACACCCATAAATGCATGCAAAGAGCACCTCAAAATCTTTAGCAAAACGCATTTCAACTAACGCTTCTGTTTTGTGCATGTTACATCTCCTGACTCTAATGCCAGTTTTTCCAAGCTTGGCCTCCACACATCACTCTGTGTATATTTATCCTAGCAGCCTGCCCATTTCCAAACTAATGAAAGAGCTGTCACAAATTGCTAGTGCCACCTATTAGTGGAAGCACAGAACTGCAAATCATGATAATTCCTTTAAATAGCACCTTAGAAGTCATGAGGGGTAAAATCCATCCCAAGACTCACACTTGTTCTAATTTATGTTTACAGCTGCTGGTCTTTTTAAAATAAGCTATCACTGCATGCACTAAACTTAGATACTGTCACGAGTTCTAGAGATTTTACCTACAATTTTGTACTGATACATCATTTTATCAGAGATTGTTTTCATAAAGGTTTGATAAGTGCAATGTCTTAATCAATTAATATGTAACTCTCCATGATATAATATCATGACTTTGTAAATGAATGCTGTTACATAATGATTGATTAAAAATGTATTTGAGTACTGGTTTCTCTGGATGGTTTTAGGACAATGGAAATATAAATTCTATTTAGCATAGTCCTGACTTTAGATTTAAAATATTCCAAGCATGTGAAGGTACGATATTTTGACCTTTGACTAGTGACATGTAGGTGTGCCACTGACGTTTAAATGAGAAAAATTAGGATAAGAAGTTAAACCACACAATTTCTTACTGTTGATAACACTGTAAGTTATTTAAAGTACATATCTCAACTACAATTAGATATTCACACTAAACATAAGTAGATTATGCTCTGCAAGCAACAGTTTTATTTCCTTACTAGGAACATATGAGATCATATTAATTAATTTTAATTCAATTTATTCTTGAAAGATCTTTCATTTGCATGGATGTTTGAATGTAAATTTAAATATAACTGGCCAAAAATTCCAGCATATTTGTTAATTAAGTTGTTTGATTTATAGATGAATGAAAAGTAAGAAAACAAGGAAATTCGTTATGACAGATTTATACATCTATTTGGTTGCCTAAATATCCTGGCAATTGACATCACTGTCTGCAGTGGAGTCTTGTAAATAATGTATATGAAGAGAAATAACAACATAAAAAAGTTAGAATTGGAAACATTATCTCTTCAGTATTCAACTTTATTTGAGCTAATAATGATTGAATATTATTATCAAAATTTGGTGGGCTAGAATTTTACATGGCATGGTTTTGGGGGTCTCAGTTATTTTTTCTGCTAGCTGAGCTCTACACTGTATAACTTATTACTTCCAAGGCCAATCTGGTTGGCAGCTTTAAACAGAGAACCCCTGAACTGGAGACTTTCACTAGCCCTCATGTGATCTGACCAGCACTGGATCACAAGATGTGTGACTGAGCATCTTGTTTTATTTTATTTTTCATTATTTTGCCAGAATACATTTTTTCGAGTAGGTGAATAAAAATTTCTAGTTTTCAGCAGGCTGAAATTGAAGATTCCTGAATCAAAATATGATTTTTAAAGTGAATAGAAATTTGAGCAGAAAAGGCCATGTTAAATAAGAATCAGCAAGTCAGAGACCTGATGTTAAATATGCAGTGACTATAGGAGAAAAGATACTGCAAAGAATTTATAACTTCTTTGCACCGTGTGTGTGTGTGTGTGGGGGGGGGTGTAAGAATATATATCTTAAACATATAATATATAAATATATAATATTATATAATACATATACTATATGTATACTTATATATAATACATAAATATACTATATATATATATATATACACTTCTCTACCTTTCATAGATACTTATCTTTTAGCTGCGAGGAAATTATCAGTATAAGACATATTACATCCTATACCAACATGTGAGTACTTGACATATCCATGGGGACTTTTCATGCCCATTCTAAAATAAATAAATAAATACATAACATAAAATACGAATGTCATTGTATAGCAGTAACAATTTTATTATAGGTTGCCAAGATCACTTTTCTCAGCTATAAGATACTAACGTAAAGTTTTGTCATTCATAGATATACATATATTTATACGTATACACATACGTATATATATATATAGATGTGTATCTGTACTCTGGTAAAAGTGAAGAAAAATCTCTGAAAAGTCAACAAGTTTAATTAGTAAATCATCATTCATATTAACTAAATCTGAAGCGATCATAGTGCATTGAGCAATGGCAAATAAAAAGTCTTTTGCAAATTGTATTTCATAAAGTTTTAATTAAATATTACTTCCAATATCAGAAAGATGTGTGTGAGGATTTTGATTTACCTGATAATCTCATTGTTGCAATAATTAAACTACTCTGGGGGCAAAACTCTTTACAAAGTATGAAAAGAAAGTCTTTCAAACATTTATTTAAGTGCTATTTACTAAGTCCTCCCTATGAAAGTAAAGTTAAAGGCATTGATTTAACCTTTGGATTCACATGATAACCATCACATTCAGACTTGCATGTGCTTTTCATTTTTACTAAAACTGGAGCACACAATGTCCTGGAAATGCTCATTACATTGAGTGATGGAACATTTGTCATTTGTTTAAAACCCCAAACCTAACTTATTTCCTCGTCATTTCCATAGGTTTTTCTGAAGTCTTCATTGTACCACACGTTCCAAAAGGAAGATTATATGATAGTCTGGTATTTCATGAGAAAAGTGAAATTTGACTAGTTTTGTAGGAGAAATAAACAGTTCCACATCAATTTGAAAAAGAAGCATTTCAACATTTAGCTATATTACATACATTTCAGGAAAGCAAAAGTATCTCTGAGTGAATGTTTCTTGAGGATAATTTGTATGTGACTGCTGAGATTTACAGAGTTCTCACATTTGCTTCCCCCACAAGGATTCTAAATCAGATTGGTTCAGAGGAAAAGCCAGCATACCCCATTTTTCTAATATTATCACTTCTCCAGATGGTCCTGAACACATCCATTCAATCCCTTTTTCCTAGAAAGTAAAGAGGTACCTTATTAGATATATATATATGTGCATCCACTACCAAGGCTGCCTTCTTGCTTTTCTTTTTCTTTCTCATTTAACACATCAAATCTCTTTCATTTCCTACTAGGCAAGATGACAAGTAGGAAGTGAGCACAGTGATTGCCTGAAACTTTGTCTTGGCAACCTGAGCAATGAGAGAGTTAATGGTGGATCTTTGAAAACAAGTGACCATGGGAAATTAGGGTTGGCAGGGATTTAACTCTTCATGAATCATGCTGGAATATTTTTAAGGGCAAAGCAGTGGATGTTTTAACTGTGTTTGACATCTAATTAAGGAGGAAAAACAAGGAGCTAAAAAAAAAATCTCTATTATAGTTTAGAAACAAAGTACTGACAATTGGCTACTAGGCATTTGCTTTGGCAAAACAAGTGTACATGTAGGGACAAAAAGGTAATGACAGACCAATAAAATGACAGAAGAAAAATTGCTTGGGCCATTCCTTTTATTCTTCTTCTCGTTGTTCATTTCACAGTTTATATTACCAAATTGCCAAGCCCTAGGCATATCAATAGAATTGTTATGTAGGTGTAGAGCAGTTTTTTTGATGAAAAGAAAAGCAGAATAATTCTAATGGATGCCATGATAAAAAGAGTTTATAAAGACTGTGTCAAATAGATTCATACTGTCAATATATACAACTTACTTCATCAGACAAGTTTAAAGCCTGCACACATATCAAAGGACTATTCTAATTAAATGCTATCTGTTTGTATATAGAAAGAATAGGTACCTGTTCTATAATGGAGAGTAATCAATCACCATGGAAATAAAATTCTTGCAAAATATATGTAATTCCCAATCTTTATTTATTTTACAACTTATTTAGCATTTAGACCAGTATCTCCAAATATAGTAGATTTTTAAAGTGTGTTTCATGTTTCATTTGTTACTCTACAATTATAGCATACAGCCATTCACATCTTCAAGAAGTAAAGTTGCATGCGAAACTGACTCATAGGCACATAAACTTGGATAAAATCAGCCACCAATCTAAGAATTATTTGATGTCATCCTCCCAAAGAATGAAAACAGAAAGCAAAAACTGAGGAAAATACACATGCCATAATACCATATTCTATAAAAACAATTTAAAGACAGTTGCTAGAGATGTAATAGAGATTTAATTAAATCTTTAATGGCTATATGATAATGTTTTAAAATCTTGCACGATACGTACAATTGCAATTCTGTTTGCTAATGTTTTAAATCCATTCACATTTTAGTAACTAAGAAATTGTTATGCCAAAAATAAATGTATCTTTCAATCCAATGTATTTTACCTAGCAAGTATTAATTCCAAATAAACACATTTAATAGGTGTTGAATTTTCTAATCCAAAGTGTGAAAATTACATCTCTCTTTCCTATTTGTGATCCTCATTCACACTAGAGCATTCAGAAAGAGATGTTCCCCATCATGTGAAAATTAAAGAATATGTTTCTGGCATAAGAACAATGTGCAGCAGACAGACATCTCTACAGATAGATTCAATGATTTTCTTTCACATTATAGGCTAAAAACAGAGTATAATTGAAGCTTCCTACTGCCCCACCCCCAATTCCCGAAATCTGAGAATCATAAGAAAGCAACACCTTAGGGAGTAAAAGTACTTGAGTTAAAACATTTTAATCACCAACTCCATTTTACTAATACCTCAGTTATAGAAACATTCTTTTTCATTAAAAGTTTTTCAAAAATACTCTTTTCAACCATGTTAGCATTATTTTATACAACTATCTACAAAATCTATCTAAACAAATGGAGAACAAATATTTCCTTAAAATCCTCATTAAAAGCCAGGCATATGCATTAAGCTGTAACCAAATAAAGTACTAGCAATCATGTACTGAAGCTTTTTTTCTTTCTTAAATTTAAACTCTTTTTGAAAGTAAGTTCACACAACTAGCTGTACAACCAGAAAGTAATGTTCCTTCAGTTCTCACTGAAGTACATATGGAATTAAATAACATTATATTTCAAAGGCTTTCGCTTTACACCAATTAGCCAAATACACAGTCTTTGGTACAATCATAACACACTGTGGAAAAACTAGTCTGTTCCCTCCAGTTTATATTCTCTTGGCAAACCATGATCTACTGCTTATGTTAAGCATCTGATTGTCAGATTTGAACAAACTGAATATTCATGATGACGATTAACCATTTAGTGCCTCAAACTAAGAAAACACAATTTATCACAACAATTGCTATAGGTGAGGCGTTCTACAAAGAGACTATTTTTGCCACGGCGCTTTTTAAAGATATTTTAATAGAAGTAGAGTCAGAAAAATTAACAGCACATATGATCACACACACAGATCAGCATTTACCCAGGCATTCAGCTCTTCTCTGCAAATGTGATTAAATGTTCTTTGTTTGCATTTAAATTGTCATATATCAAACAGGAGACATGCTTTTATAAAAAAGTGTTTAAATCATCTCAGAAAGACACACAGGATCACATAGGTTTCCCAGGTTAAACTAAAGGTTTCATGGTTTGGCTTGGGAGGGAGTTCAAGGAATGAAAAGGCAGAGGTGGTGGGGTGGGGGGGGGCAGGGACATTACAGAGCTAGCCGGAAAAGAAGAAAAATAAAGATTTACCTTTGTAGGATAATTTCAGTCTTGGCACATTGTTCTTCCCATTTTGATAGTTTGCTGTGGCTGTGAGTAATACTCCCCAGAAAAGACAGACAATCCTAGCGAACCAGCCCATGCTGCAGACGCTGGAGGTGCCTGTGCTGCTCTGCCTTCCCTCCTGTATTGTGCGGCCAGAGAAGTTCAAACAATCTGGAAACTGGAGGTAACAGGTGATTTAGGTCAGTTTCATTCATAAATGCAGACAATCAAGACCTCACGGCAACACTAACACCTCTTCTTCTGTAACAGTCACTGGAGCACAGAAACTTCAAACCCTCCAAAAAAAAAAAAAAAAAATCGAGCCAGGCACCGGATAATGAGGCACAACTGTTGTGTAGAAAGAAAAAAAAAAAATGAACAAGGGCTGCTGCAGTGGTGCTTAAGAAGCAGTTCCTTTTATCTAGGCTCTTCTGATAGCCAGTGGCGGACTCTAATCCTGCTCTCTGCTTCATTCGGCTCCGGGGAAGCAGAATGAAAGGGAAACAGAGAAAGAGAGAGAGAGAAAGAGAGAGAGAGAGAAAGAGGAGCCCTGAGCAGCGCGGACTTTTCCTGTACACATGTAGGGAGAGATGACACAAGATCCCACAGACAGGTTTTCCCAACACTCACTAGACTGGCTGACAATGGGAGAACAGGCGAGCTCAACCCACTCCCCTTCCCTCCTGTCACACAACACATGCAAAAAACATCTCCTAGAGATTAGAGCTGGGAGCAGAACCCTCCAGCGTGCCTGTGAAAGGCATGTAGCTATAAATTTACTTCCCAAGGCACGCGTTGTTTTATAGCCATTTTTAGGTGCAATTTTGATTAAAAAAATCTGAATTCTGCTACCTACATAATTTATAACTCATTATATAATTCCTTTGAACTTGTGCATTATATGTGTATGTATGCGTGTGTGTGTATATATATTTACATATATACACACACACGCATACATACACATATGCATATGTACATATATGTATATCTTTTCACCATTATAACTTTAACCACTGAAGCTTTTAAAGCCTTGTTAGAGATCATTCCCTCTCCCCAACAAACCCCCTTGGCTCAACTACCCCCTTCCCCCGACCCGCAGCAATTTCACTGAAGAAATTCCTAGTAAAGCCCATTTCAGCAATCAGTTCAAGACAAATATAGGTCCACTGAGAATTATAAATTACAACTCAAAAGGATACTCAGAATTTAAAAACATCTATGGTTTTCCAGCTTCTGGAATGCTCTGGCTAACATTGTTAATGCATCACACATCTCATTAATTAAAACCACTTCCCTAGTTTTGGTTTAAAGGGCAGAGGAAGATGACAAAGTTCACAAAAGTCCCTGCTGAGTGTCAAGGACCAACATAAAGAGGATATCTCTGTGTCTTCATGAGCTGGTGAAGGGTTACTAAACGTTCTGTGCACACGAATGCATATGTTTAGGCAGCCACACAGACACAACCAGTTCTTTCCTAAATAGACATTTTGTCTGAGGTGTTTCAATTTCCTCTTCTATTTTTCTTTCAATTTTCCCCAAAGCTGATATCCTTATAGGATATTGGGGGTTGGTGTATATAAAAGTTAGTAGGACTGAACTTTCCCTTCTCTACTCAACTCTCTCTGCTCTACCCGTGTCCCCCCCCCCACCCCCTACAACACTCACAATTGAAATACAGAATAGAGAACCTACTTCAAGTATGGAAATTTTTCCACTGAAAGAAGAGGGTCAGTCTCACAATTACAAACATAAACACTTAAAGTGGCTTAGTATTCTTGCGAAAAATGATCCAAGCATTGCCGCTACAGCTTTCATGACTTAATGTCTACAGGCCAATAGGGGAAAAGCATCTCTCTCTTTCCCTCTTTCCTTCTGTCTGTCTCTCTGCCTCAACAACTATGTGTGTGTTCGTGGTGGGCGGAGTAGGGGTGGGTGGGTGGCTGGGTGGAGGAGCAGGAAGAGGATGAAGAGGATTTAAAGGAGGGAGAATGGGGGAAGGGGTGGATGGATTCTCTCTACTTCACTAGATTGATTCATCAAACAGACCTTATTGTATTTGTCAGTTTCCTCAAGCCTATTGATCAGTCAGTATTGTTAAGAAAATAAAATCTAAAAATAATGTTGATTTTACTGATTCCCGCACTTGTTATCCTGAGCACTTTTCACGCCCTAGGCAATGGATTAAGGCTACAAACGACGAGAGGCTTGTCTGTCTTCCATGGATTACTCTCTATAGACATTTATTCTACAGAGGAATTCATGTTACTTTGGGATTATTTAGAAGATTGGATCAATGAATTATCCTTTTGAAATATCACATATAATTAGTCTAAATACTTTAAATAGTTGTGCCATTTTCATTAATATATTTTAAATGTCTTTAAATATTTATTTTTCCTCTAGCTCTTGTTACCTAGAGTAGGGGAACAAGTTTATATTTGTCAAAACTAAACAGGATAAGCAAATTTAGAAATGTATCCATTTCACTTTCGTAATGTCTAATTCTGAAACATTTTGATGTGTTCCAGGAAAAATGAAAGGTTGTAGGTAAAATTCAGATAAAAGAGGATCAGAATTGACTCCATGGGGAAGAAAGACATTCAATCTGGATTTTGAACCACAAAATCAGGACAGAGTTATTTAATTTTGTAAAACAAGTAATTTAAATTAATGTTGAAGTCTGGAATTTGGTAGCACAGATACCCATGTTTAGATACACACACATAATTTTAAAAAACACTTTCTTACCCTCTAAATTTTGTATGATCTTTGTGTGTCTTCAAATGTTTGAAAGCTTAATAAATTCACATTTACATTTGCTTATCTCTAGATTTTTTAAATTTAAAATGTGTGAACACAGTAAATTCTGTGGGTAAGCATAACTGTGCTAGACTGACTATAAAAGAATAGAAAAGTGTAGCCATGCATAGATATTTTAACTGTAATTTTGTAAACAAGAAAAGAGAAAGAAACTACATGCCTGAAAAATACAAAAGCATTTGGAGTTTTCTATTTCTACCTCTTTCAAAGTCTTTGACTTAAGTCAGGGTGAAAGTTGTTTTCAACTTTTTTCTTTTACTCCCAAACACGTGAAGGATAATCAAAGTTAAATGTATTTCTCAGATGACGTAGAAAGAAGGTAAAGGGTCGACCTAGATGGGTGTTTTTCAGAAATTTTCAAAATCTGACCGTACGTATGAAACATAGATTTTGATTCACCCCACACCCCCAAAGAACATGACTCCCTACTCTTACATTCAGTGGCCTAAGCCCTGCATGATTAAGCCTGCTGCATTTGTCTCCGTGGCCATTGATGTTAGTTCATCACTTACTACTCTTTAAAAGTCAGAAATATTACACTGATCTTTTAACATCAAATTTTGTTTAAAGCTTAAGTGAAAAACCTTATTTTGCTATTTTCTCAAAGTTGTCTTTATGATGATTTTCTAACCTGCAATCTATATCATGCACCATAATTCACTTCACTTGCAACTGAATCTCTACTACCTTTTTAAATTTCAAGTGTTCAGAAGTGATGAACTCCTACTACAGAGTCAGATTTGAGCAGGGGCTTAATATGATGATCATGCTCTTGTATAGATTTGTCAAATCAATCAGTAGTTTTTTAACCCCACTCCATATTGAGATGGATCACAAAGACTTTCCAGGAAGAGCGATAGGTTCATGGGTGGTGTGCTTGATTTTCTAGAGAAACAATACTTCCAACTTTACAACAGGCTGGTTAAGTTTTGTTTTTCACTAAAGACCTGTATAGTCATAGAAGATCCAAATGAAAGCATTTCTCCATTGAAAAAAATATTTTTGATCTTGTCACGTATTAGATAAAACCAATGCAGTATTTTTTAAATGCCCACTCTCTGTATTTTATTTATGATGAAATAAATTGGAATAACAACAAACATTGTAATTCAAGGGCAGAAATGATTGTCCTTATTTGTGAGATGGCATTCCAGTACTTCCCCAGGTTATAGATACCCTGGGTCTTTTTGTGAGTGGTAGGTGAAAACTCTTCCTGTATTTGTGCATAAAAGAAGAGAAGGAGAAATATAATTCTGATGTATTTAAAAATTTAGTGGATTAAATGTACTTGAAGTTATGGTACACTCTAGTAAACACACTTGCCTCTCCCTGTAATCCCACTCTACCCCTGTTTTATTGTGGTGTGATAGAGTACTGCCCCCAAGTTGGCACTAATGACAAAATAGAAGACCTCTTTAAGAGAAATAACTGAGTTAAGAATTTTAGAATGAGTTGGTTAACCAGTTCCCCAAAGAAACAACACCAAGAAGGAGACCAATACTAAAAACAAATTTTCAGTACTCTTACCAAGGTGTTATTCAACTGAGTCATGTAAAAAAAAAATGATACTAGTTTCCATCTAACATCTGCTATTTCTCATTTTTTTTTCTTCAAGGGATGCTTCTTCGCTATATGAGAAAGGCCTGTGATCAACAGAATTATAGCAAATGTCAGAGTCGAACATTTGTCCTTGCTCTGACATCTCATGTTGGAAATTCATTTTTAATGAGGGTTTTTCTGGTACAGGGAATTTGAAACCTTTTCTTTTTCTAAAAAAGAATTGTGTGGGTGAAAACATTCTTTAGAAGATCAGAAGACATCTTATTAATTGGGCAAACTAGATAGCTGATGCATTATTTGTTCTAGCCAAAAATGATAGTTCTTTAGAACTACTGCAGTAGTCACTGGGAGCTGGGGGTGGCAGGTTGAAAGCAATATTTAAGAAATCAAGTTAAACTTTTCATAATCTGACCCTTGTGAACGCTCTTAGTATAAGCAAAATGTGAAAGGAGGAGTTGAGTGGAGGAATTGGTAAAAGGCAAAGGGAATCCACTCTCTAGGGAAGCATTAACTCTTCCCTTGCTTTCTAGCCCCCTTTCCCCCTCCCACCCGCCATGAATGGAGATTTCAGGAAAATAAGCTCATCCCTCTTCTGGAATGATTTTGTAACAATTTGAGGGGAAAAAAAAATCAGTTTTGTGTTTTCTCTTGTGACATCAATGGTCATGATACTTGGAGGTAAATAGGGACTCAAAACAAAAAACTCCTTGTTTTTCAAATGAATTGAAGCGATAAATGTTAGATCAATGCAGGAGACCAGAAACCGGCCAGTCACGTTATTTGTGGCTGCAGATTTCAGGAAAAGTTCAGGCAATGAAGGGTATCAGAAATTACAGAGGAAATTCTTTAATGGTAAGGTGAGGTGGTGGTTTCCCTTTCTTGGAGAATCTGATTTTGTGCGGCTGGCAGGTGAGTTTTATTGGGTTATCAAGTTTGAGTGGGGGATGGAAAAGAGTGTCAAAAAAAGGGATGCATAAAATTTCATTTATGGTTATCATCAGAGTTGCCAAAAGTGGCTAAACTCCAGTTATTAGGAACAGGAAGTATCATTTTTCCAATCCCTTTCCTTTTGATTTCTTAAATCCATCATGTTTGTCAACATTTTAAAATATTTTAAACAGGGGAGTTTTCCTTTTCCATCTATTTGAGAAGCTTGTCATCACTTACAGCTTCTTTATCAGATTATCTGAGAGGCAAATGCAGTGTCCCTGAATATTAACGTATTGAAATAACAAAACAATGACAATATCAAAATACCTGCTTTTTTTTCTTTCTTTCTTTCCTTTTTTTTTTTTTTAAAGTGAGAGTGTCTCCACCTCAACTCAAATGAAACAAGAAAGTTTTCAAGTGAGACAAAAATCCCATTGTTAATACTGATCAGTACAGGCTAGGCAGTGAGGAGGAAAAAATGAGGCATCCATGGAATACAAATGAAATGAGCAGGTTGGCTGTTGAGTGTTTCAGAACATGAAGTTATTAGTTATTTGCTTTCAGTAAAGGCATATCACACACCTTCCCGCCAAATAAATAAATAAGCAGATCTATATTCAATAAACAAGATGAAGAAACTAGGCCATAGCGTTTCAAAGATTACTTTACATCTGACTCAGACAAAGCTGATGCATATGGTCTCCCTTTGTTACCCACTGAAAAGACTGTTTCACCTCAGATGTTAAGTTTCCTAAAATCTCTCTATTCTAGGAACAGGCCTTTTCCTTCAAAAAAAAATGTTTTTAAAGAGTTTGTAACTGATAACAATAGAGAACAGAAATGTTGTAACCTGGAATTAAAGTTCTTTAAAAGGGTTTATTATAATGGCAAACCCAACTGTTTGGCGGATGGTGACTCAAAATCTACAGCACATGCTGGTTTTTCAAGGGTACAGATTTGTCTAAATTGCAAAAGTTAAGAAAAGAAGACTTCGATGATTTTCTTCCCTATTCTGCATTATTTCCAGAGTTAAATGCCATTTGTCCAGTCTATGCACCCCCATTTTCTCTTTTGTGGCATGGGGGTGGGGTTAGGATGATATGCCAGGTTTCATTTCACTGTGTTGGCTATAGGAGCAGCTGTCACCTTAAGGAAGAGATTAGGAAATTTCTTGTTTATTAGCTAACGATTTATTATTATTATTATTATTAATACATGATTTATGAAGAAAATTCAAATCTCCCCCCATTTTTCCTCAGGGCACATCCATACGATATATCTCACATAAACCAATCAACATAGATTCATTTTCTCATGCCTGCTATATCAATGAGAAGAGAAACAGCATCCAATATGCCCAGCCTTGACTCTTCTTAAATTACAGATCCAAGTTGAAAATGGTTTGACTGGAGGACTTAAATGACAATGTGATTATTCCCTTACTTGTTTTTCAAAAGTGCTTTCTTTGAAGCACTTTAAAGACCCCTAAACATCTAACAGAGTCAATTTTATACAACTCCTTTTGAAGCATAAAAATAATGTCCACTGTATAAAATTGTGTTCTCACACAGTTTTTAACTATTATCTCAACTAAAGCTTTAGCAACTCACTGTAATAATGTGCTGATTATACAGAAGAAAAAAACACTGACTTTTCGAACTTAATAATCAAGTGAGTGTATTTCTCATTATGTCACGTTGTAGAGATGGCATTTGATTTTTCTTTTTTTGATAGAATCAGTCTGGTGATCTCATTTTGACATATTAAATAATTACTACAGATTTAATTATGTTGTGAAACCTACTTCAATTCTGGTAAGCCAAAATAAAAATGCTTCGAGACATAAGAAAACTGAATTTGTGTGAATCAGTGTAAACGTCTCTATTTCTCTATTTCTCAGGCCGTCAGCCTGAGTTGATGCGTGACTGCCCCTGTGTAACCTGGCCAACTAACTCCGCCCCGGAAATGCGATCTGAAATACACTCCTCCTCCACACTCAACTCCAGTCACCTTTGAAAACATTTTACTTACCGTATTTCTTGCACTCTTTTATTTTGTATCTATCCATCCATTCACCAAAATTTTGAGAAACACACAGGCGTCCATCCTTGTGACTTAAAAACAAATTACAAGCTTTTTGAGACTAGTGATATATGTTCCAAGGAACTGACGACAATTTTTCTTTTATTTTTTTGGTAACTTTCTACCACCAAGCTTAAAAACTGTCTGCAAAGCTTTCTGTACCTTTTTGGCGTAGAGTGTTTTTATTTATTTATTTATTTATTTATTTATTTATTATTTAAAATGCAGTTCTACTGCTATTTTCTTTTTGTCAAATCCTGTATCTGGTTTTAGTCCTTGTACACTATCTTCCTTGTTATTGTGGAAGACTCTGGCTGATGACAGACTGTCTACATATTTTGTTGGATTACTTATGATTATAGGCTATTGTATTCCCTAAAGTTAATCTGCCTATATCAGGATTTTGCATTTGGGACTCAGGATATAAGATTGCTTAAAAAGAAGAAACAAAGGAAAGGCCTTGCATGATTTTTCACAATGTTTTATGAGTATTCTGGGAGCTCTCTCTCCTACGAATGTGTGGTGTGTACGTATATCTATTATAGCTCTTCCTGTCTTATATTCTAATAAGTTTCTTCAGTACACTCTCATCTCAAAAAGAACAGAAACTTTAAACTTATATTTTCAGTGCTCAGCATAACATTTGGCACAAAGTGTAACCTATTTATTAATGGATTAATTCATTAATTAAAACGCCAGGGGAAATATATTCTAGATAGTTAAAATATCGTGGCCCAGAAATCTCACAACTTTAATAGTTGGGTAGAAATAACTTATTTGACTAGTTTTCCATGCTTTGATATTAAGAATGTATCAGAGTGTAGACAGTAGCATTACAGAGAGTTCTAATTTGCTCATTTAAAATGCTGCTAATGTAACTAATATTGCATTATATGTTAACTAACTGAAATTTAAATAAACATTTGAAAGAAAAAATAAAAATAAAATGCTGCTAAAGTAATATTATAGTTCATGAAATAGAGTATCTTTGGCTTTTCTTTCAAAGCGTAGAAAATATCAGTTTTCTTGTTATTATTACTATTATTTTTATACAAGTATGTGTTTCTTTTCAGATTAAAGACCTCTCTTCAGATTCCCTGAGCCTGCAAGCCATTACAGTATGTTGCTAATTGAAATGAGCATTCTAATAGGGTTTCCAAATGTATAGTGTTTCCAAATGGCAGGCAGTAAGTACTCATTTTTTTTTTAATTAAGAATGGTGATTATAAAACTCTCAGAAAGTCACTACAGTTGTGAAAATGTGTGTATTACACAAGACACGATAGGTGGGTTTAAAGCCCAAGACCACAGTTGGTAGCAATAAAATTGAAATTTTAGTTTCTTTGTCTGGAAGTGAAGTTGATCATCCCCCCCTTCCCAATGCCTGTTAGGATCGAATCAGATATCACATCTGGCTTTGCCCCAGATAAGAACATCCAGGAAGCCAGGGTTCCTAGGCCAAGTTTCTGCATCGGCATCCCACGGAGTCAGACTCTGCACTCACAAGAGTTTGGCCAAACGTCTGGGCGTCAGAATTGAAAATGGGGAGCAGCCCGACCACCAGGTCAATATTGTTGAGAAAAATACCAGGGATTCTAAAATGCCATCTTGAAGAAAGAAAAGACAACCCCTTGAGAATCTCTGCAGCAGACACTACAAATGTCAGATGATAAAGAAGAAAGGAGGATCTAGGCTGCTATTAATTTTATGGGTTGAAAAGTTGTCCTTTAAGAATCATAGGTTAGATTTTAAATTCACCAAATTTACATATCAAGAGCCCAGGTTAGATGGGAGGGAAAAAGATATCTAAATGACAATAGGAAGCACAGAAAAGATGCTAGGAAGAAACCTTGACTTAGAGTAACAGGCATGAGGTTGCCTTTCCTAATCAGCCCTGCAACTGTGGGCAGCTGCAGACTGAAGGAGAACAGCATTTCACTTCTTAACAAGTTGCTGCTACCTCACTTGGCCAGATGCTTATTTGAGATCCTGCACCTTTCACAGTTTGCACAACACAGAAAGAATTGTATCTTTTATAGTAAATTGAGCCTTAAATTTAAAAAAAAGGACCCGTTACCAGCAATAATCCTCAATATGCAAGTGGGTTTTAATAACCTAAGTTGCAAGCTTCAAGCATTAGGGAGTAACGCTTATGTTTCAGAGCAAATTATTTTCCCAGATAAGTGTCATACTTAACTTTGGGAAGCAGAGAAGTTTAGGTCAACAGGTGAAACACCTGTATAACTATTATGGGAATATCTCCTGCTACTATTTATATTTTAAGTCATTATGTCTCATAGGTCAACAGTGGGTCTTTGGTATTTTAACTGTTCAAGAGTTTCTTTCACACTGTTTTTGGAACACAAGGGAATCTTGATTGGCTGGTAAATAAATTAATTTTCCACTCTAATGGAATGTTCTACTATAATAGTTTCAACAGGAACATTTCCCCTTTACCTTTATTATCACTGTTAAAATACATTGACAAAGACATGACAATGATTCATATTACACAGCTATCTTTGAATGGTTTCTCAAATCTACAAATGGATACCCACCACATATCATTTAGATTCAGAGATAAATTATGGGCATCTTAATTTACAAAATAAGTACATTTTCATATTTAGTTTTTCACAATAATTGCCAGAAGTTAAAACATAACGAAATATAAAAATTTAATCATCACAATCTGAATAGAATTACATTTTCTATTTTTGCATAAGTTTCAATCCAAGGCAAACCTTTCTAGATGTATTTAGTCATCAGCAGTGGGATAGGTTAAGCAGATTTTAAAGACAGAATCATGTTTTATAAACCTATGCTGAAATCTAAAAGTCCATCCTGTGGTGCTCCCTCAAAAATACTGTGTTTCAAATGTTTTAAGCAACATTTTCAAATGTGAATTCAATAAATGTGGAAAGCCGCTTAGTCTCCCGCTAAATTGAGTCTATCAGAAAGTGGTTCAAATGTCACTAATTATTTTATAGGAATAATCATGTTGTAGCTTTAAACAAACTTAAGCTTTAGTCTACTTTAAGACTGGAGTGCCAGGATGAAAATAAAGACCCTTCTGCTGAAATAGACTGGATTGAGTTACATTTAACAAGATCCAGGATGTGGCACTTGAGCTATCTAACAGCGGCGGGCTGTTTGCCACCCCAGCAGCTAGATCACGTTTCCTTTGCCTCAGACAATTTCAGAATAATTTCATAAAAATTACATGATTGACACGATAGCTTTCTTCCCATTCTGATTCACTGAAACGTGTATATCTCCACAATGCATTTCTGCTTCAAAAGTATTAGAAAAGGAAAATAAGCCAGCAATTTTGCATTGTGAATTTTAAAAACTTACTTTATTGTGCAAACTAAGATGACTTCTTATTTAATCTTTGGTTTTCCTCGATTGCTATTGTTCTTCTGTTTTTGTTTTTGTTTTGTATTCACCAAATGGGCTTTGCGATACTTTCTACAGTCCTTTCTCTCCACCGTGAAAATGAGTGACTGAATACTGTAAAAAATGGGTAAGATGTCTTTTTCCATGTATACTATTAGAGTAAACATAGTATTATAGTAAGTACTCCCTTCCTTAGTTTATTCTATCTGTAATTTGGTTAGTGCCCTCTTTACAGCGAATTCTTTTACAAAGTCTTGCAAAATAATTTAACTGTAGTCACCACAACATCCATTGCGCCACATTCATTATAAACTAAATCTTTAGATGCACGTGTTGTGTTTGGGGGCATATTTATATGTATTATTCTGTCGGTAAAGTTACATGTATCACATATATCATGAATATATTTGTCTTTAATACCACTTTAATTACAGGACATTTCAATGGCGAGGCTCATCTAGATCGTTTCCTGTTAAGTTCTTAGTGCAATTCCTTTCACACAATGGGTCCTCCATAAATGTAAGTGAATGACTTCCTGACTATTGTCATGGAGATGCAGGATGGGGTTGGTAGCAGAGACAAAGCTGGCTGTCAAAACCGTTATTTTCAGATGAACAGCAAAAATAGGCATTGAAAGAAATCTGAAGGTCTTCAGAACAACTCTGCCCATTCTGTAAAAAAGGATCCAAAGAATTTCATGTACTCCTGAGCCCACAAAGATTGACTTAAAAACAAATCCCAGAATTAAGGAAAAAAAAAAACTGGTCAATGACCATTTGCTTATTTAAAAAAGAAAAAAAAAAAAGCAAAAGTTACTATGTTTCAAAACTATATTTAACTGAAGAAATTACTGTGTTCTCATTTGGGATATACAGAAAAGTATTTTGTAGGAAGGTGATGAAATATCCTTAAATAATAGAATTTCATTAGGTTTAGGTTTGACAGAAATGGCTTTCGTTTTGCCCAGTTCTCTGACCTATAAGCTAAATATCAGGTGTTATAACATTTAAGAGGTAAGTCTTCTTCCTGTGTAAGGAGGTGTGGGAAAAATGTGTCACCCTTTTCCCAGGAGGGTGGTGGGGCTGTTGGTGAGGGAGGGAGATTTCCCTTCAAATGCTCTACGATGAAGGAATGTTGCTACGAGAGAGTAAGACTGTGTAAGCAACAAGGACTTGAAAACAGTGAGATAGTGTGGGGTTTGAATGAAGGGAATATCTTTTCTCTGCAGATTACAAAACATTTTAGTCTTATGTATTTTTTATATGTATGCATGTATAGATGTACCTCTGTATATATGTATCTACATATATACATATAGATTCATGTGTACATGGACACAGATACGTGTGTGTGTGTGTGTGTGTGTGTGTGTATACACACACGGAATGTAATTCAGTGAACATTTACTGAACTTCTGTGCCAGGCACTGTGCAAAGACTGTAGGAATTCAAACCAAATGAACACAGTTCCTACCACAAAGATCTGCAGTTGAGTTGAAACAGCAGTGTTAAGGCTAGCCTTATAGAAATATACACCAACATTCTCCTAGATGCCATTTAATCATAAACTTTAAAACATAGGTAAAAGATAGTTACTCTTGCTATTTAAAAGTATTTAGCTAGGCTGAGGTAGTTTTCAAAGGTAAGTAATAAAATATTTTTCTTCTTTCTTGAATAATACAAACTCATGTGTGATTTCTGGCATCTTAAAACAAGGGGAACAGTTGGCTTTGACCCACTTCCTTATTCGGAAGAATTACTCTCAGATTTCAGCCTTGGAAAAAGTGATAAAGGCTATTTTCAGAAATCAGACTCTTAGGATACAGAAAACTGTAGGTTTCTGATAAGTGCATTGTAAATGGATCTAAAGGTAAATACTATCCCCTGAGTCTCATTGCAAGAAATGGATACTGTATACATTCAACTCTCTAAAAATAATGTTCAACATCTAAATAGTATGTTGTTTTACAAAAGATGGGCTAGTGACCTACATACCTTGATTAAATTTTAAATATCAAGAAAATTATTTTCTTTGTTACTAATATTTGCACTTTAAATTTCTTTCTCTTCTGAGTGTTTTATTTCATGTTTCCTGGAAATGAAATGCCACATTTTAGACTCCATTTTGTTACATATAGCTGGGGAAAAAAATCTGTAATACAATGGTGAAGCAGAGATGAACGTTCTGTGACAACTCATTAATTCTATTAATTTCAGAGATAAGCCTTTCACGTTCCTCACTGGTCCAAGTAAGAGTGAAAACAACAAAAATATTCCAATATTTAGGGGCACCTAGGTAGCTCATTCGGTTAAGCGACAACTTGGGCTCAGGTCATGATCTTACCATCAGTGAATTTGAGCCCTGGGTGGGGCTCTGTGAGCCTGGAGCCTGCTTCGGATTCTGGGTCTCCCTCTCTCTCTCTGCCTCTTCCCTGCTTCTGCTCTCTCTCTCAAAAATAAATAAAGAAACATTAAGAAAAAAAGATTCCATTATTTAACCACTCCACATATAAGGTGTATATGTTGGAAGCATGGGGTCGGTGCAGGCTCAGGTATGATCCAAATACATGGACTATATTTCTAAATAGCAACTAAGGAGGCGGGCAGTACATTGGTGAGAGAAACTCAACATGAGTCCTATATCCAGCTTGGGCACTAACCAGTAATGTGTTATTAGATAATGAATTTCTTGGGGTTTCAATACCCTTCTCCATATATGAGTTAGCTGGACTAGAAATACTCCATCTTTGGTTCCCTCTAATGGTTCCCTTTGGTTCCTTGCCTAAAATACTACGTTCTAAGGGTATTTCCAAACCATCGTATAAAATTTATCAGTTCAAATACTAACAACATTTAATTATTTTAGTTAGAAGTAAGGATTTAATGATTCATATTGCTCCATTTAAAACTGTGATTTCATTTGGGGATTAGAATGTAAAATCTATTATATACTACTGTTGTTAAAATATTTGAAATATTTATAATAGCCCCAATATCAAAATATTAATTTATTAAATAAAACATGTTTATAATATACCCCCCATACTAGTCTCTGAAGTAGAAATTTGGGGTGAAGGTCAATTACATGGTGCTGATGTTAAATATAGTTAGCATGATGCAGAAAAATTTGGCTTAAGTTAAAGTTTCGAGAGAGTGTTTATTATTCCTACCATTTTGGGGGGGAGAAAGTTAAATTTCATCCTCTGCAAGGGTTAATAGAGACCAAAATACACATGTTCAATTTACCTTCCTCTCATTTGGTTACACTGAGATATGCATTTGATATGAAGGAACAACAACACTATTGATGATCATTTTTATTCACCGTGGTTCAATTCACATTTATCAACCATTTCCGGATCCTGAACTCGTTGCTACGGGAAAGACAAAAATTGTGATTTCTGCCCTCAAAGAGGTCTCATTCTAGTAAAGGAAAATGACAGGAAAAGAAAATACACGCTAATTGTTCATATAGCACAGATGACAGGCATTTAGCCCAACTGGGATTTTCCAGAGGCTTTCTCTGGGAGATGGTGCCTGAGCTGGGACTTAAATGATGAGTGAGAGCAGGTGAAGAAAGATGAGGAGGTCGTGCCAGGGCTTCCACTAAAGTACAAAGTCACATAATAGGAGAGAGCATGTGTGAGTGCAGGAAATGGGAGCAATTTTGCCATTAACCGGGTGTAAATTGCAAAGAGGAGAGGAAGGAGACATCAGCAGGCGCCAAATCAAAGGTGTCCATATAGTCATGCTTACAATTCTAATAAAGGTGATGAAAAGACATAGAAGGACTTTAAAGAGGAGAAAGTCATAGATGGATTTGCTGGTTAGATGAATGAGTGACGTTGCAGTATGAGGATGCAATTACTAGCAACAAGCAGTAGGGTAGAAAGGCCAGGTAGTTTCTATTTTAAGAGTCTAGACCAGAGGTGACAAGGCCCCAAATCCTGGTAGTAGATTATGAATAGAAGAGAGAAGTCAGTCAGGTAAATATAACGGAGGCATTCTAGTCCTGGGGGAAGGTTTGATAAAGAGAAGAATGGAGACGTGGGTTTCATGGCATTCTCTATGCTGTTATTACAATATTATAAATAATACACCTATCACAATAGTTGCCATGACCATGGCATAGATGGACAGAGCCATTAACTGTGCATACAAAAAGAGAAGAGGAACAGATATGCCTGAGGAAAGACAAGGGAGCTCAACAGGGAACTTGTCGGTTTTAAGATTGTTTTAGGTACACACACGTAGTGGGGTAAATTAGTATAAAACTCAAATGTGAGACACAAGATAGGAATATATGTGGAAGTCGGAATCAAGGTAGAGAGAAAAAGGAGTCTGAGGACAAAACTTGCATAGCAGTAAGGAACAGGCAAAAAAGGGGAACCCCAAATAGGAGGATGAGACAAAGAACCAGGGAAGGACATCCAGGTATAAACCTTTAAGAAGGTCCACTAGATGTGGCAGAAGGATGCGGAAAGTGGGTAATGAAAGTCGTATGTGAAGTGGTGGGATGAAAATCGGCCCTACCCCGTGCAAGAACCGAGCTGATGGTAGGAACAGAATCCAAAGTGCAGCGGGTTTGGGGAAGACCAAGTACAAGAGAAATAATTAACTAGCAATAGCTGACTTGGGCTAACCAGCTCTCTCCCTTTCTCAAAGATGAAATGAGATTTAAAAATTCTTTACCATCCTAGAATTTTGAATTCACAACAAAAATTGAAACATCTACTATGAGGAGGAAAACAATTTAGAACACACAATTTTCATTTACCGTCATCACATTAGGGGCATTAAATCTCTTTTCTTCAGAAATGATGGAATTTATTTCTGCATTTTTTCCCCCAAGTGCAAAAACAGGCTTCAAAGGCAGATTTCTCCTAGAAATTGACTCACTGGTCCACCATGTAATATTATGCCTATAGCTTTTAGGTAGGCAGATAAAACAAATGATCTTATAAACAATGCTCTTCCAGCATCTGCAAAGCCACTATTCATTATACTAGTCAACATCTCAAATAATAATACACGTGATAAATACCTCCCAGAATTCAGTGCCAGAAAAAGATTTTGCCTAATAAGGAAGTGATACACCTTTTTTTTTTTTTTTTTTTTGGTCAGTAGAAACATATTTCCCTTTAACCTTTGCTGTTGGGAAGTTTAACATGACATTTAAAGCTTACAGGAAGAAATTAGCTTTTTCTACTTTCTAGTTTCTAGTTTCTAGAGAGTACCTTTGCCTTTCTTTTTTGCATATTCTCATTCTGTACTATCATCAACATGCATGTATGTCCATGGGTAAATGTTTGCGAAAGTCCTCTTTAAATGCTTTTAAATTAAAAGTGCAATTGACTATGTACATAGTAGGAATAAAGTATGTGGTCAGCATTTTATTTCACTTTTTCTTCACATACTCATAAATTTGGTGTGGTATTATTTTAGCCAAAGATATATTCTCTATGAGTTTTTCTGTTATTAATTATTATTTCCTTTTTCCCCATGCACTTAATTCTAAGGAAAGAGATATAATGAAATTTAATTCTGGTTGGAAAAGCATTATTATTATGCTTAACTTTATTTTTTCATTATATAATCCTGAGCCTGCTACAATTAATACAAATATCAGTGGTGATTTTCTTACAGGACATTTAGCTGCACTTAGAACCACTTGAGATTATGTAACCTAATTCGAACTGATTTTATGGCATTCTCTTCTCATATTCCAATAGCATACTTTTTGTGTGTGCTGTCCTTATGCCTGCTTTTCCCTATACAGAATATCCTAAGAATAGTGTTAAGAGGGGCAGGTGCAATTAAAAAAATACAAATTATATCCAAAGTTATGGAAAGCTTACGGTTTGAGTACAGGCATGAGAATTGTAGGGGGAGGGGGTTGATTTAACAACTAGCAAAACCTGCTTCTTTTTGTAAGAAATCCTAAGACATTCTAGTGATTAAATCCCTTCCCACCATTCACAGCCCATCTCAAATGTCATCTTGTTTTTGAACCCTTCTCTAAAACTTTACACAGTTGTGTGTGCCCATTTCTGGATTTCTGACACTCTCTGCTCTTAGTGATCATCGTGGAATCTCAAAAGCTATTATGATTTATGTAAGGGTCCTCTTCTTTCCTTTCTTTTAGGGAAAAATTATACCTACTGTGCCTTATAAACTAAGCAGGAAGCATACGGTAGGTACTCAACAAAGCCTTTTTTTGAAAGCTGAAACGTATGAATGAAGGATGGGATGAGTCAGACATTTTGGCGAAAACTGCAGAATAATCGGGATAATGAGGAATCACTCTGATTTTAAATATTTCACTTTCTGGATATTCAGGGTACTTATGAAATTGGTGCTAATAATTTTTACTGATGGCAGGTGACAGGAGTAAGGATTCCAGCAGGAACTTTGAAAAGTTGGGAAATGAAATGGAGTCTTAGGAAGCCAACATTAAATTAACACAGTGCTCTGGAGTCGTGATGCAAAATCCCCTATAAATATCACATAATTCCCAGAACACAAGAAGATTGAACTGAATTTTCCTGAATGTATTAGCATGAGCAGAAAAATGTGCAAATCACCAGGAGCTAGAACACCCACGGAGGCACGACGAAGAAAGATCCAAAGCCCACTTGTGGCAGTGCACAGGACGTAAATCTCCCCTGCAGTCTAATCTTCTGAAAAGGGAAGGTGTTCCCAAAACATAAAAATCATGAAAATAGATGCATTAGGCTATGCCCCGAACACGATGCCCTTCAAGGTTGAAGTATGCTACTATCTGTTCCTCTTTTGGCTCCTAGCATTCTATTTATAAGGAATGTGACTGTCATGAAAATATGAACAATACATGTTTTGTGACAGTTAAGCTTTTTTAATAATATTTTTAATATTTATTTTTTAAAGAGAGAGACACACAGAGCAGAGAGAGAGGGAGACACAGAATCTAAAGCAGGCTCCAGGCTCCCAGCTGTCAGCACAGAGCCCGATTCAGGGCTCCAACCCACGAACTTTGAGATCATGACCTGAGCCGAGAACTTTGAGATCATGACCTGAGCCGAGAACTGTGAGATCATGACCTGAGCCGAGTCGGCGCTTAACCGACTGAGCCACCCAGGAGCCCCAGTGACAGTTAAGTATCTTATTGTACTTTAGTAATAAATATTCTGCTTTATTCCACAGTAAAACAAGCATCAATTTTTGACTGCCGGCAAAAAGGGAGAGACTAAACTAGACATACTTGCTTATGATAACTTGAATCCTCTGTGAGACAAAAGTTTCTCCCATTTTGCTGATGAGCCCTGGGCAAATTAAATAATTTGCTATGTGGCAAAGAACTCACATTGCACTTTATGTAGCTACACTTCAACTGGACTTTATATTGGTATATCTAGTCAGATAACAAAATAGTGACATTAGATATACAAAAGACTTAAAAAAAATGCAACGGCATTGTGAAACTGGACAAACTTGCTACCAGGACTGACGTTCCTTCAAATACATTTATTAAAATGATAGAATCTTACACTCACAAAACTGGAATGGTAATGAGAGAATATTTTGCTCCAGCATTATGCACACAAGGGAACTGCTGAGTTATACAGAATGCAGCTTCGCATTTCATAGGAGTTCCTCTAAGCTCTGCATCCTTGAACGTCGATAACCAAAAGCCAAGAGTTGCTCTTTCACCGGATAGTTCACTGCTTCTCTCAGCTTCTTCAGGGATCCATTGCCAGGTTACGTTCTCATTGAGGTAACATTTGTCCTGAGCACCCTATTTATTTATTTATTTATTTATTTATTTATTTTAATTAATTAATTAATTAATTAATCTATTTAAAGTTCATTTATTTTTTTTGAAAGAGAGAAAGAGCATGAGCAGGGGAGGGGCAGAGAGAGCAGGAGACAGAGAATTCCAAACCAAGGCTCCATGCTGTCAGCACTGGGGCCTGCTTTGGATTCTGTGTCTCCTTCTCTCTCTGCCGCTCCCCTGCTCATGCTCTGTCCCTGTCTCTTAAAAAACGAAATAAAATGTTTAAAAAAATTAATATATACCAAAAAGATCTGTAGCCCTTATTTCTGTTCCTTAACTCTGATCTATGTAAATTTACAGCCCTTAGTTCCGTCTGATAAATTATACTTCTATAGATTCTGTCTGTCTGTCCCCTTGAGACAGCATTCCCCATGACCAGTCTGTTTTGTTCTCTATCCTCAGCACCTGAGATAGTATGTGGTACACGGTAGGCACAACTAAATATGTCCTGAATGAATACATTCTTAACACATCCAGGAGTATAGCTGTGGAAAACAAATGATTTATTTTTCATTCATTCTGAAACAAATATGCTTTTCTATGCCATATAGAAAACATGCAGTCCTTTACAAAAGGGCTGAGAGAAGACTGTAGTGCCAGTTGTTAAAATACGTGATTACTGCTACCTTAAACCTGCAGATGAAGTACCCAATACTAATACACGTTCCGCCAACAAGTACTGATGACGATCTTTTATTCTTTATTTAAAAGAGACTCCTCTGGTAGTAGAAAACAATCTTCCTTTCAGATTTTCTTATAAGATAAAAAAGGAGTTTGGGAAAGTAGCTGTGTGTACTCAGATACTAAGAATCTATGGTAAATATATTTTTAAAATATTTTTTCCAAACCTGGACCCTTCTCAAGTTTAAATCACACTGACTTTTTTGGTCCGATTCAAACAGCACAACAGAAGGCTAAATTCAAGTTATGCCACTGAGAATAAGAAAGAAATTGTGTAACAGTCATTGCCTCTGAGTCATGTTAGGCAGAATGACAAATGGACGATAATATACATAATGACATGGCAGTCTGTGGCTTTGCGCAGAGGTCCATAAATATTTTGCACATGCTTGGAATACATGGACGTCCAGTTGACAGGCTCTCCAAGAAAACTCTAAAATTAGATACCACATCTAATTTGGTATCAGGAATTTAATAAAAAGGGATGTCCTCAGTGGCTTTTCGGTCATCACACAAGTGGTCCTCATTGTGTTTTGTTTAGCATTGTCTTGCAAGCCATTTTTAGAAAAACAGAATACAAAGAAATGAACATTAAGGCAGTGATTCTCTCTCCCCCCATACTGCAATCAGTTTGAATAGCAGCGGATATGCGACTCACGTTAATTGTGCCAAAACAGCAGCAGCATGAATGCTAAATTATTCACCATGTTCACAAACTGTCAAATGGGGCAAATAGCCAACTATTCAAAATAATTGCAAAAAGATTGGCACAGCTGTAATGTGTTTTCGGTGTCTATTCCATATTCTCCTGAAACCAATATTCAATTCAATAAAACGAATGCCTCTATTTGATACACGAGAATTTAGATCTCATTCATAAGTATTTCAAGCAAAAATTAATTAACTCATTTGTACTATAATTTCCTCCTCTCTAATGATTTAAAAATACCAAAATATTTCCAGATTAGGAGAAATTAGCAATAAAAACTGAATTCTCCAATATATGTTGTTGATGCATTGAGATGTGCTTTGTCTCCTATCATTAAAAGGGAACAAAGTTATTATTTCTAAATTGCAGGCCTGTCAATTTTTATGGTAATGAACATTCTTGTAAAAATTCAAGTGTGTTAAAAATTCAGCTTCCATTCTAAATTTTATAAATATTGCTTGCTAGCTGTACCATGTGCTATGGTGTTTAAACGGGATACGTTTTAAAAAGAAGAGAGAGAGAGGGAGAAGACGAAGAGGGAGGCAGAGAAAGGGAGGGTGGAGGGAATAAGGAAGAAGTCAAACAACCCAAGGTTTAAAAATCTCTTTTTAAAAATATCTTCCTCTCCTGCCCCGACCCAGCCACCCCAAGAGCTTAGATTCATCCTTTATCCTTTTTAGGAACTCATTCCTCTTGCAAGAAAGAATAAAGATATGAATAAATTCACACCCAGCTTTGCAATTTTGAATGGAGCTTCCAACTTCCATATCTACCAAAAAACCAGTTCCTCCTATAGAAATGACTTCAGGGGCGCCTGGGTGGCTCAGTTGGTTGAGCGTCCCACTTCACCTCAAGTCATGATCTCACGGTTCGTGGGTTCCGGCCCCGTATCGGGCTCTGTGCTGACAGCTCAAAGCCTGGAGCCTGCTTCGGATTCTCTGTCTCCCTCTCTCTCTGCCTCTCCCCTGTTCGTGCTCTGTCTCTCTCGCTCTTGAAAATGAAATAAAAATGTAAAAAACTGACTTTGAAATATTTCCCATTAATATGTGCTGTACAAATAACTTAAAATTAAAAACAATAACGATATTTTAAAAGGTATTTTCATAAAGGACTTTTGAAATTTCCTGAGGATTTTACAAAGAACCCTGTAGTGGTTAATACTAAAGGAATATTTAAATGATGATAAATACATTTTTTTAATTTAAAATTTTTTAAATGTTTATTTATTTTTGACCCAGAGAGAGACAGCATGAGCAGGGGAGGAACAGAGAGATAGGAGGACACAGAATCTGAAGCAGGCTCCAGGCTCTGAGCTGTCAGCACAGAGCCCGACACAGGGCTCAAACTCAGACTGCCAGATCGTGACCTGAGCCAAAGTCGCTCAACAGACTGAGCCACCTAGACGCCCCTATGAAAATGAATATGTTATTTAATGATGATGGAAATGAAGTAAATATGATTTTGATATAGTAAATTTTCTTGCTGGAAAGATCTCAAAAAGGAATTTAAATTTAGTCTTAGAGAAATGTGAATGATGAAAAATACAATGCTTTTCTATAAAGTGATATGATACAATTTTGGTTTTATCTATAAAACAGGAAAATGATGTTTATATGCATATTTATGCTAATCCCAAATCTGAACTATTTATATATTTTTAATTGAAATTATTTCCTCCATTTATGTATGCTGCCATTATTGTTGTTGTTAAGGATATTTGTGCCATGCTATAATCATAAGCACACATTTTAGAAGAGCAATATGTCAGATTTCTGCTTTCATTCTAGAGTGTTAATAAATTGAGATAAAAGTGGGTCATCATTAAAATCAGTTCAGATAGGTGTCTGAAATATATATATATATATATATATATATATATAATATATACATATTTGTGAAGTTGTGAAATACAACAAAGCTTTTTTTTCCTGCATCTGATTAGGCAAAAAAACACATTTTTCTCACACAATGTTAATTAAGTGAGATATATATATATATATATATATATATATATATATATGTTTTTATTTATTTATTTTGAGAGAGAGAGGGAGGGGCAGAGAGAGGGAGAGAGAGAACACCAAGCAGGCTCCACACTAGTAGGGTAGAGTCTGATGTGGAGCTCAATCTCACAAACTGTGATATCATGACCTGAGCCAAAATCAAGAGTCAGACGCTTAACAGACTGGGCCACCCAGGCATCCCAGGGACCTTTATATTTATATAAAAATGTCCAGGTGTCATTTTAAGTACAATTTAATATGATTTTTATTTGGAAATACTTTTTCCTTAAATGTTGCCTTTTTATGACAGACTTTTAGATAAACTATGTATTTCATTCAGGACACCATCCGGAAAAAAATATTTTCAGAAAGTCAACTGAAGTCTGGTTCCTCACAATTTGCTACTTTTTCCTATGGGAAGATCATAATTCACTACCCATTGAAATTTGGCTTAGTTCTGTGATTTGTTTTGGCCAATGAAGAATGAGCAAAACTGCTGCAACGTCTGAAGAGAAGCTGTGCCTCTGGTTCCACCACCTTCCCCCAACCATGTCTCAGATGAAGTTACTCCTTCAAGTTGCAATCCCAGTGAAGAAGACTTGGAACAGAGAGACACAGTATGAAGAGGTATGAAGTGAACAAGAAAGAAATCTTTTGAGATTTTGCATTTTTTATCACAGCATCATTCGTAAGCCTAAAATGACTGATATACTATTACTGGCCCATCTTAGCCTACATGTGGACCATTTTATAGTTCTTTTTTTTTTTTTTTTAGTTAGGGCACTTAACTCTAAGTTTATTTCTTTATTTGGAGAGAGAGAGAGAAAGTGCGAGCAGGGGAGGGGCAGAGAGAGAGAGAGAGGGAGAGAGAGAATCCCAAGCAGACTCCATGCTGTCAGCTTAGAGTCCGACATAGGGATCCATCCCAGGAACTGTGAGATCATGATCTGAGTGGAAATTAAGAGTTGATCGCTTAACTGACTGAGCTACCCAGGTGCCCCCCATTGTATAGTTCTTAAGTAAAACCTATTTTTAAATAATTTTTACCCAAAACCCACATAATCTGGAACATACCTAGATGTGCATTTGAAGAAATGAGTAGAAAATTAAAGCAAAAGAGTTGTGTCCCAACAACTAAGTTGTGTCGACTATTTCAATCTAGAGAGCTTAGTAAAGACAATTAGAATTCTTACACCTGGCAAAATCCATGACAGGATATATGATCATGGCTTCTGCATTCAGATAGGTTCAGGGTCATTAGCAAGTAATCACTAGTTCTCTTGTTTTCACATACAAGATGATGTATACCAGAGATAAAATAGTCTAGGAAAAACTGCTTAGCTTCAAGGAGAAAGTCATTGAACAATTTGAGACAATACTTTTTAGCTTCTAGATATTTTTAGAAGTATCAAATTGAGTAGTAAAAACTCCAGAACTGCTAATTATTTTGTGGCCTCCACGAAGTCACTGAATTTGAGTTTACACTGTTTGGTTGGCCATGATTAAATAACGGAAATGGATTTAATTTCTTAATTTAATGTAATTAAAAAAAACACATAAGGCAAAAAATAAATAAATGAGGCATTGATGATATTTGGAGATTTAAACAGTGCATAGTAATATAATTGTAACATTTCCTATGACTTATGCCTGTAATTTTTCCTAACTTAAGGTAACTTATAGGAAACAACTCTAGGTGGTGAAGTAATATTATACTTTTAAATTAACCTCCCTATCATATTACTCTGTGCTCACCTATCTTCAATTATGTTTATATCATGGCTTCGTGTCTTCGGATCCCAACAACAAATTGGTGACGCATGCAAGATAATATATTTTGAATAGGGTTTACTTACAAAGGAACTATTTGTAAAAATATTGGTATAGAGGATGCAGAAAGCACTCAATGTTCTGCTCAAAGATGCTGAATGTACATAATTCTTTCCCCGTGGGTTCTAATAATGGCTCCACATCACTAAAAGAAGGCTGATAAACCAGTGAGGGTGATACCTGATTAAGATTATCCTCAATGAAAAGTAAAAGCACTTTCGGTAAATATATTAAGATATTTTTTGTTGCCTCTAAGAATTCTATATTTGCACCTCACTTCCTAATAAAATTAATTGATTATGTAGGGCCTAGCAAGGGAATAGGAAGTAAAGATATCTAGCAGAAAGTCCTGAAAACTAGTCCTCGGTACAGTACAGAGTATGAACTTTCCTGAATGGATGTTGAAACGTATAGAGATTCTATGAAAGTTCTCAGCATGACAACCATAGTTCTCCCAAAAGTACTTGTGGAACTAGCCATGGCCCTTCCTCAGGAAGTTTCACGTATATCAGTACCATTAGGCTCTGCCATGATGACATGAGTCTCTATAGTATTATTTACTATACAATCCAGTCATCCCTGTCAAAATTCAAGATAACAAGATTTATATTTTAAACAACCTAAGTTGTCATTGATTCTGATATTTAGGTTCCATACTCTTCAATGATAAGATGATCAAACAGAAATTAAACAGAGATATGTAAAGGGAGTTTGATTTTAAGTTTTATACCTGAGACACTAGCCACAGCCTCTAAACTATCAGTATCACATAACATTTCTACCATCTTACACTTATAGATAAAGTAGAAGAGCATATCACCAATGACAAATTCTTAGGTACAAACCAGGTCACCAAGGCTTTTCTTACACACAACACAATAAAATATAGAGGACTGGACACATATGACTAGATCCAAGCAAGACAATCCATCAGTTGTAATATAATGAGCAGATAAGATAGGATGGCAGAACAAAAACAAAAACAATTTAAAATCTCATATTGCCTGTAGCGATTTGGCACAACGGAGATGCTTGGAAATGACAGCTGCTGACAAAGCAATCTATAAGGAATTAGTTTTTATTTTTGTTTCAAAACTTAATATTAACTGTGAGCATAGGATAGATTTTCCCAAAGAAAATATGTACACAAATTTCACATAGTCATCAGTTATTTTTTACAAATGCATTATATTTAGTTTCAGTATAGAAAGGTTTATTGGTTCTAAATTAATATTTTTCGGCCTTAGTCATTTATCCATTAAATCATTCTTTAAGCACCTAATACCTACCATGTGTGACACCTGTGGTAGGGCTGTGGTTCTCACAACTGGCTGTGCATTGGCGTGTCTGGGGAAGCTGTTCAACATACGAATATATACAAGTCACTCACTCCACACTTTCTGATCCAGGGTCCAGAGGTGTGAGGCATAATCATCCTTTTTTCCCCAATAAATTTCTCAGGTGGCTCTTATGCCAGAGACACACATTAAATTAGTTGAAAATGGTTCTGAATATAACGTCTTATCCTAACAGAATCTTGACACACCTTGCAACAAATATTTCATAGTAGACTCCCTCAGCCTGACAACCTAGGAAGCAGGTGCAGACTAATTAGAGATTTGCACCTTCATTGAAAGGTGGAAAACTGAGGATGGGGAAGAGGAGAAGGAATACAGACAGTAAGAAAACTGCCATGATCACAGCAAGCTTCACTGAATGTTTTCAGAAGTGGGATAGGAAGGAAAACCAAGAGTATTAACACTGATTTGTCACCTTTCTATGTTTAGAAATATGTGTGTCTGGGTGTGTACATGTCCGACGTGGTCCATAAACTGTCCTTTTGTGATTAATACAGAGGTTAACCCTGATGGAGCTCAAATCTTACCAATTAGGTTTCCAAATATCATGACTCCTATTTTAGAGGAAAGTGAACTTAGTTGATGGTATTACGTAGAATTGCATCACCGACACGATAAAATTTAAGTTACTTGGATTTCAAAATTCAACACAAAATACAGTGTGCTTCGATACGCAAGGGTTAGCCAGTAGAATGGGGACTTTAAAAAGCACAGTACATGGGCGCTGACGGGGAATACTTTATATCTATGTGAAAAGCTAAGGCTTCAACATATGAAACCAATATGGGGAATAAAGATAATAAAATTAACATGACATCTAGAGAATTTCAGATATCATGAACTTTGGGAAAGATAAGATGATATCATAGTTTAGAAATAAAATAGAAATCTTAGCTTAACTGAACCCAGTTGCTGGGTTCACCAGTAAGAAACCTTGAGACTTGTATTACATACTCCTATTGAAATAAATATCCAGGTATATATAAGGTTAATTACAGAATGAAGTCTTGCCAAAAATGAGAACCAACATGTGAATAAAAGTGCATGGCCAAGCAATATCTTAAAAGGCTTCTATAGATACATGTCAAAAATTAAAAGGGGGGTAATAGAATAGTTTACCACAACTAAATTTTTCAAATGTTAAACATAAACAAAATACATTATAATTTTCTCTTGCATTTCCCCCATCTTTAACCCAATCATTCATTTGAAGACAAATTTCACTTTTGTTCTTCATGTTCTATTCAACATTAATTTGAAGGTGACTAATTTAGACTAAGGGATGGACCTATGTGGTAGGTGATTCCCCTAAATCAGTTATTCATGTTTTTTTTTTTTTCTAGCTGGAGGTTTAACTCAAAAGACATGAGTTCTATATACAATCAAAGATTGCTACTTTGTAAATTACAGAAAAATTAAGAAAAAAAATTCAAGTATTGCCAAACTAATTGTGTGTTCTGTCTGACACAAAGGAATTTTAGGTGTTTTTTACAACTCCTCAAATTCTCCAGATTTAATTATTTATAAGAAATTATATGGTAAATATCCTAGAGAGTAAAAGGTCACTTAATCTTTTTCTCTATTTAGGTTTTAAAAAACAAACAACATCATGATGAATGAGCATTGACACAAAGCTAAAACATTCCCATGAAAATATATGTTATGAACCATACACAATCCATTAAATAAGACAGAGTCCATTCCATTCTAGTTTTTTTTTTTAGCCTGTGTGAGTACTGAGAAAGGGAGAAAGAGAAAGAGATTTAGGACACCTTGAGCACTCTTTCAAGTACCACTAATGAAATAAATAATATTTGTTGTCACATCACTCACTGGGAGGTGGATGTGACTTCATGCTTATTCATTTGTCACTCTCCAATTGAATGATGCCTCCCTTAGTACACAAACCTTTTCCCAACAGCTGGTAACTACTCAAGTAGAAGTTAATTGAGTCATTGGTTTCCCCTTGAATCTGTGAATGTTTGGGGATTATGAGCCATCAATACTGCATGTAATAAGGTAATAGTCCAATTCCTATTATGAAAATAAGTTGAGCCTGCTTTATATTCTACTCAGGTATATGTACTGAAGTATAAGTCATTAGAAGGAAGAAAACTGGAGAGGAAAAGAATCAGGAAGTATAGAATGAGAACAAAATTCCTGTAGGACAGATAGGAAATATTTAAAAGTAGTACTTATTGTGCCTAAAAATTCTAATTTATTTTCCTGATTTAATCAACAACTCGTACATCTTGTCATTCTCAGTTTCAGACTGAATATAATTCTAGAAAAGCATCATGCATACTCTGAAGAGATATGAACTATGATCAGGAGATCTGGTTGTGGTCACAGCTCTGTACAATTAAGAACAGCACGTAATTAAACATTTTAGCATATCTCACACATTATGCTTCATCTTGATATGCCACAGAGTTTTCTTCTGGGAAACAAGAATAACACATCAGAGTTGTGGTAAGAAATTAAAAATTCTTTTTTTTTAATGTTTATTTTTGAGAGAGAGAGAGAGAGACTGAGGTGGGGGTGGGGGGTGGCAGAGAGGGAGACAGAGGATTCCAAGCAGGCTCCGTGCTGACAGGAGGGAGCCAGATGTGGGGCTCAAACTCATGACCCATGAGATCATGACCTAAGCCGAAGTCAGACGCTTATCGGACTGCGTCACCCAGGAGCCTCAAGAAATGAAAAATTCTTAAACAAACTTATCTATTTGGAAACGCAAGTTTATTCTTTTTGAGCCCCGTAAGTCAGTAACGAAGCAGATTCTAGAGGTCTGTTCTACCATTAGTGGAATATCCCCTTTACAATCAGCAAAGAATGAATACAGAAGAGGTGCCAGGGCTTCCATTAGGAGAAGTGAGGCCCTGTTTATAAACCAGAGAGACCAGTTTCAATGACTCAGCTCATGCAAATACTCAGTGCCTTTGCCTGCACCAATCATGTGTTTCACCATTGAAACAGAATTCTGAGGGTTGGTATGAACTCCCTGAGTCCTCTCACGAAAGGGAGCACAGAGACACTCAAGCCCTGTGTGTTATACTCTTCAGAGAAACACGTGAGAAATCTGCCTATCAGGACATGGGCATAAGAGTCCAGAATTCTAGGCCAATGGATAGAAGAGAGTGGGAAGAATAAGATAACTTACTGTCTTCTTTATAAGCAGCCGCATGAAGATTAATGAGCTAATTTCTGAGAAGCACTTAAACAGTCGTGGATGCCAAGTTTAAACATTATTATTTATTAGTTGGCTATGTGGTAAATTTCCCCTGAGAGCATGACTGAAAGCCATACAGAAATGTATCTTCTTATTCAATTTCAATATACATACTGTGTATAAGGTAGATTTTAATTGCGCGAGAGCATTTAGAAAGATAGTAAATCACCATGAAGTGAGTCTAAGGGTGAAATGATAGTTCTCCAAATATGTGAGAGTGTTCAGTATTCAAGGGGTGGCAAATCAGAAATTAACTATTAAATGAGACAGTCTGTTGTCTCTATCCCTAGAGAACAGGATTTAGGACAGGGAACATAAATTCAGAATGGTGCTGTTGGGAACAGGAAAGGTGTCAGAAATCACACATTTTGCCATGGACTTCCCTATAAGAAAGTCTTTAAAGGAAATGTCTTTAAATGTACAAGCTGAGCCCATAAAGCTTTACAAAAAAACAGGGGCTGGGAGGACCCAGACTTACAAATCTTCTATAGAATTTTCAAAGCACGTCAAAAATTTGTGTGTAATAAAGTTACAGGGCATATCTCACAAGGATAAGTGTTTGTGCAGTAAAAACCACATCAATAACTTTTTCAGGGGAACTTGTTGCCTACCAGAGTAACCCAGATTTTTTGAAATATTATTATTATTTAAAATAAGTATAAGTTTTAAAATGCCACCCAATCTGGCAAAGATTTACAGCCAGTATCATGGTGGTAATATCATATTCCAATTAGAAAGTAAAGAGCAAAACATTTGAAATAATTCTGCATAGTATTTCATAGCTCTATTCTATAATAGACAACTGATTCCCACTCCACCAAAACCAATATTTCAGCTAAAAGAAAGCAAGATGATTTTGGCATAAGGTTCAGAAAAACATCCAGTACAAATTCTCATTCTATTCCTAATAACTGTGGCATTTGGGAAATGAAGATTTAGAGCCAGGTTTTAATACCTATAATTATAGAGATGCCATTAAAAATCCTCTTTGCATTAAATATGCCTCCCAGATTCAACTCTTGGTATTTGTCTAATGCTTGAGTTTTATTCTTCATAGGACAGAAAGGCAATGGAAATGAGAGAAGCTCTCCTGTACAAGGTTAATTCATGGATGATAAATGAGTGCTTTAAAATGAACTGCATAGGTTACAATTTGGACAAGTTTTGGCAGAAAACCAGTTTTCTCTGTTTAGTTGGGGGACATATAGAAGATTTGACAGAACAGGCAAATAGACAAGTGGTTACTCTATGAAGTCCTTCTCAAGCGAGTTGGAAGAGTTCATTAGAATATTTTCAAATGTAAAGCAGGCAAGAGTTGTGATCCTAACTTGGATACAACAAGCATTTTTTGGTATCTTCTTTCTTGAGGCAACAGCAAAACGTAAGAAATATATGTATTCTTAAATAAGTGTGTCTGTGGGAAAGTTGAAACAATAAAATGAATGTAAATGAAATAGCCGACTGGGAAAGTCATTCAATCCATCTTCTCAATTTATGTGATTGAACTCTGTTAAATCAAAGCCACTTTATTATTAGATTAATCTTACTCTTGAAAACAGGACTCCTATAGTCATGAATGTTTTTCCAATAACTCTTGAGTAAGCATCCTCATATGCATTCTATTTAAAAGTATTAGTCCTGATGCCTAGGGGAGTGGATTATTTCTTTACTGACTAGGACCACCTGTGTGATATGAAATGCATGGAATCAAAAAAACCCTGCTTAGGCAAAGTAATTCCACTACCAGACTGTAGGAATTTGCTCTTCTGCCCAGCTTATCATTGAGTAATTTCCTCTTTCTTAGCTACTGGAGGCTGACAGGTGATGTGTATGTGTTTGCGTGTGGGGGTGGGGTGGGGTAGGTGAAAGCTTGCACGAGATTGGTATGAAAAGCGAACAATGAAACAGAGAAAAACTCAATTAAAACATAAAAATGCCACTATAATTGTAATGCATTGGTTAGAACTGCTCTACTTGGGGGCATCAGGTGGCTCGGTCCATTAAGCATCTGACTTCAGCTTTGGTCATGATCTTGCGGTTTGTGAGGTAGAGCCCTGCATTGGGCTTGCTGCTGTCAGTGCAGGGCCTTCTTCAGATCCTATGTACCCCTCTCTCTCTGCCCTCCCCGGCTTGCTCTCTCAAAAATAAATGAACATTTAAAAAAAAAAAAGAAGTGCTCTACTTGTATGGAAAGCAAGATACAGCTGGCATTGGTGGAATGCAGATACATGGCAGCATAGACATACCCTAAAACAAGGTGATGGAGAAGCCAGGGTACAATGGGTTAGTATGAGTTAGGTAAGCAAAGAGTATGGAGGTCTGAGTCATGTGGTTTGGGAACTGTGAAATACAGTGAACGTCTCACTAAAGAGAAAACAGAAATAATTTTAACCAATGCTAGACTGATATTTGGGGACCTTAGAAAGGCTGCAAGGATACCCCATTGACCTGATATTCTTTCCTTATTTATTTAGCATTAATCAAGGTTAATAAGAAAGTTTCTTTTAACAAAATGCTACCATCGGGTGTGCCTGGGAGGCTCAGTAGGTTGAGCATCTGACCTCGGCTCGGGTCATGATCTCATGGTTTGTGGGTTTGAGCCCCGCGTCAGGTTCTGTGCCACCAGCTCAGAACCTGGAGCATGTTTCGGACTCTGTGTCTCCCTCTCTCTCTGCCCCTTCCTCACTTGTGCTCTGTCTCTCTCTGTCCCAAAAAGTAAATAAACATTAAAAAAAATTTTTTTTAAATAAAATGCTACCATCATTGTTCATGTTAAAAATAAACTATCTATGTGCTAGATATTTTCTATTTGCCCCTCTGAATCCTCTATCTTATCCTCTAGTTTTTTTGTGTGTGCCCAGGGACTTTAACAGTCCAGGTACAAACTCAGCTTTTGTATCTTCCGGTTCTTATTTGGGATTTGCCAACAGAGATTGTCAGCATGAGAACAGAATGAATGAAGAAAGGGTTAGAGAGGAAGGTCCCATGTTTATTTCCCTTGCTTTCTCCTTCAAGGATTTCATGAGCTGGCCACATGTTTACTATCTCTTTTTCCATGTTCTACAAACACTTTCTCCTCTCCCACCCTTAGTCCTTTGGTTGGTAATACCATGTTCTGTACACGCACTATCTTTTGTGATTTCCCTATACCACCCCACCACACCTTTGTAAGTTGTCCCTTTATTAAGCTTTTCTCAAGTTACTCATTTTGAGCATGCCGCTGTGCCTTCCAGACTCTGACTCTTACAATATACTACATGTATTCTATGTAACTTACTTTTGTACTCAGCATTGTCTTTCATGAAAATAACTTTTTTGGGGGGTTGTTTTTAATCAGCAGCATAGGGACTCATACTAAAACATGGCTAGGTGAAACATGGAGATTGTTATAAATTTGCTTTAAAATTGTGTATTAAATTTGGCCAAAAAAGTTTTATATTTCTCAAGTTTCCTTGGGAGCGGTAGCATTTTCTTTTTCTCTCTCTTTGTTGTAGAGTTCATTTATTTATTTTAAGAGAGGCAGAAAGAGAGAGAGAGAGAGAGAGAGAGAGAGAAAGAGCAGGGGAGGGTCAGAGAGAGAAAGAGTAAGAGAGAATCCCAAGCAGGGTCTGCATGGACAGTGCATGGACAGTGCAGAGTCCAACATGAGGCTCAAACTCACAAACTGTGAGATCATGACCTGAGCCGAAATCAAGAGTAGGATGCTTAACTGACTGAGCCACCCAGGCACTCTGTAAGCAGTAGCATTTTCAGTGGATAACAAAGCCAAATAATTCAGATATTTCTTGGTCGTGGAAATTGTAAAGGATTTTTTAAATATTACTCATTACAAGTTGAACTCATTAAAGTACTCCCCATGAATAGTTCTCCTTTTGTACAATGAGTTAGTGAAATTGCAGTTACTAGAATCACATAATCATACTATTTTCTTCTTCCAGTTTCTTTATCAATCCAATTTAATCTTGGTTTGCTGATTAAATACAGTATGTCAATCAGCAGAATTTGGTTTCCCAGATGAATTTTCTTTAAAATATTTCTCACTTTCTGCTGACTATCATAATGGAGACTTGTGGCTTCTATAATTTTTTGATGTTTTCAAGTTCTACATTTCTAGGATTGTATCAATGATAGTACTTCATTAAAGGTTTCCCATACCATGGAGACAAAATAATAAAATTTTACCTTGCGTTTCGCAATATAAAACTCTTGGTCTCTGGCCCCTAAAGTATACCCATAAAATGAATTCACACCACCTGTGTATTATACATACACACACACACACACACACACACACACATCATCATCATCATCATCATCTTTTCTTTAACCCTGACACTCTTAATCAATTGGAATTCCTACGTGAAATTTCCCCTCCTTTGTTTTCCACCTTAGAGCTCTCATTGAACCCTTATTTCAGAGGTGTGTGACCTGCCCTCCACTCCCCCATCATCTGCTGACTAAATCACCTCTTCGTATCCTCACTTCTCACCAAAGTTCTATCTCTGGGTCTCTTCTCTTTTCAGGGTGACCATTTTTTAAAAAATAATATTTCACCTCATTATCATAGCTTCAACTATTATGTATATTCTTTTATTTTCCAAATAAGTATCTCTGACCCATAACTCTCTTCTAAGCTGCAAAATTCATATTTCTATCTGCTTTGGAGAAACATTCACACAGATATCCTCTATGGAACTAAACTTCAACAGGGGCAAATATAAATTTATTATTGTCTCAAATAAAGCACTTCTCTTTCATTTATACTTTTCTCCACTACACATAATAATCTTGAAATGCCCAAGTCAATCGTATCCCTTCACTTGTCTTAGCTCTTGCCTCTCCCAGTATTTTTACCTAATCAGTCACCATTTTTTTTCTGGTTTTACTGTCTAACCGTGTCTTGTCTGGTTCTGCTCCTATCCCTACTGTCATTGGCTTGGTTTGGTGTCTCAACTTCTCTTAATTACATTTTTACAGTAACCTCAAAGTTACTGTAATCATGATTACACTAATTTAAAAGCCAACTATTAATATTATTATCTTACATAAAGTCTTTCATTGCTTTCTCTATTCCTACTGTTTTATAGAAGACTTTTAATAATCTGGCTCTTGTCAGTATTTCTAATTTTATCTTCCGATGTCTCTGCAGCAGCCTGTTGCAGTTATTCCAATGTACTCACAATTTATCCATAATCTTAGCAAATCTCAGTGAAGTATATATGCATAATCAAATCATTGTGGCCAGACTGTTTTGCTGCTCTAACTGGAAAGCCCTAACTGTACTTTAAAAATCTCTTCACTTGGGGTGCCTGGGTGGCTCACTCGGTTAAGTGTCCGACTCATGATTTCAGCTCAGGTCATGAACTCTTGGTTCATGAGTTTGAGCCCCACATTGGGCTCTGCACTATCCATGAAGAGCCTGCCTGGGAGTTACTCTCCTTCTCTCTCTGCCCCTCCCCTACTCGAGTTCTATCTCTCTGTCAAATAAATAAATAAAAATTAAAAAATACATTATCTTCACCTGATACTTCTTCCCTTCCTGAGTCTCAAAGACAGTGAATCACACCAACCTGGGTGCATCCGCATATATTTACTGGCATCTATCTTACTGTACTGGAATGGTTCATTTTTCACATATTATTCCCCCAAAATATCCTTTTGCCTTGGCTACAGGAAATATGTCTTAGTTACCTTAGTACCTCAATTCTAAGCACAGTGCCTGCATCATAGTAAATAGCTAATAACTATGTGTCTACCTATTGAGTATGAATACAGGAAAGAGAAGGAAGGGGATGGCAACCTCGTAAGAGTACATAGCACAGACAAGGAATAAGAATCCAGGAGATCACATAGACAGGGACTGTGAGTTGCCATCAAATGGAGGATAAGCAAAAAGAAGAGAAACTCTTAGATGAGAACTTTTCTGGGAGTAGAAATAAGGTGGTAATAGCATCCTAAAACTCTAAAATAGGATGAGATTGTATATTCACCATTTAATTTTTTAAAAAATGTTTTGAAATTTATTTATTGAGAGAGAGAGCGAGCAAGCACATAAGCGGGGGAAGGGGCACAGAGGAGAAAGAGAGTCCCAAGCAGGCTCTGTACCATCAATGCAGAGCCTGACGGAGGGCTCCAACTCAGGAACTGTGAGATCATGACCTGAGCTGAGATGAAGAGTTACTTAACTGACTGTGCCACCCTGACACCCCTTCCCCATTTAATTTTTAAGGAGATCCTTATTTTACTATTTAAATGCTAATTAAAATGGCATACTAGATATCTGTAGGAAAGCTTCCAATGTGGCACAGCTACGCAAAACAAAAACAAAAACAAAAACAAAAACAAAAAACCCCAAAAAACAAAAAAGCAAACAAACAAAAAACACCAGACAAACAAAAACAAAAACAAAAACAAAAAAACCTGTCGTGGGAAAAATGACAAACTTTTGAGGCCAGAAAGGACTGGAAAGTTAGAGTCCTGTGAAATGCATTAGCACCCTAGGGATATCAGCCTATCCTTGCTAAGCAGAAACATATATTTTAAATGGGCTGGGTGTAGGGGACAAGAGATAAAGCCAAGGCTAAGGTGGGTAGGAAAATACTCCCCTACAGTGGGTATAATGAAATTCTTCACCTTGGTTTTTAGCCTTGGTTCTTAGTAGAGAAGAAAAACAGTAACAGTGGGAGGGAGACAGACAGAAGAGTGTTGAAAACAAAAGGATGTAAAGATATACATATATATATACACATATATATACATATATATATGTGCATGTGTGTGTATAATAAGAGGATCATTAAGTTAAATACTAAACTAAAAGAAAGCTGATATGCTTTTATTAATATCTGACAAAAAATCAAAAGCATCACTTAAATAAAGAGGTTCACCAAATATGAGAAAATATTCAGTTCAATAGAGAGAATATTTTAAAATTCACCTGCAACTACCATAGTTTCAAAATATGGATAGCAAAATATCCCATTTTCCAGTGAGAAATGTAAAAGTCCATGTCCAGAGGAACAGATTTGAACACATCTCTCAGTGACCTACTGTTCATTCAGACACACAAACCCACCAGTCAGGAAGGGTACAGAAGATGGGAACAACAAAAGTAGCAGCTTGTGCCCAACAACCATCCCCTGTTAAGTATGGGCAATGCTAGCCCTTTCTTAACTGGACTTCTCTGATGTATTATTTTCTTCATTTTAATCCCAGCATCTAAGACAACACTGTATTCAATCTCCCAGAGCTTGTCTGAGACAAGTTTTCCTTCCAGTTTCTTTCTTTTAAATTTCTCACAAAACTCACTTGTTTGTATTTTCATTCATTTTCTTGAAATGCCTCCAAGTTTTGTTTAAATGCAAAAGAATGCTTTCTGCAAACACAGACATTTAATCGTCTTTGCTGTTCTAGGTGCTTTCCCGTCTCAGCACCACCTCAGATTATTTCCAGGAGTCTGAGCCAAGGGTCAACTCTTTCCTTAGAACTGCTTCTGTGGCTTTTGATTTTATCAAGTCCCTTCTCAGTTTGTACTGAGTAGCCAAGAATTAATTAAATGAAGAAAATTGTTTTAGACAGGAAAATGACAAGTGATTCAGATGGAACTGCTTTTGGAGATATTCTACTCTTTTTTCAAGTGATTTCAGTAACTTCGTGGAAATTCCATATCCTGTTTGCTGACGTATAGACTTGGTCTGACCAAAAGATAAAACTCAGGTTAACATGGGATTTCTAAAACATACAATATTTTTTTTCAGTTTAATCTATTCTCTTTCAGGTTAATACATTTAATGGTCAAGAATAGAACTTTTCTTGCAAACACGTACTCTCTTGGGTAAAAATTAGGTTGCTGGTGAATACTGCAGCCAAGCAGAAATGCTTTTAAACATGTTTTAAACCTCAAATCTATGTCTGTGATGGGTATGACATTTTTGCTACTTATTTGAAACCTCTTTTTTTTCCCCTTCATTAAAAAAAAAACCTCAAGGAAGATAGTATTTATTTCATCAAGTTTGTTGTGGGGGTGAACTGTGTATAGACTACCTAATACAGGTTATTCTGTGTGGTAAAATTTCAAAGACAAATTCACAAGTATGAAATTATTGCACATACCAAAAATGAAAACTTTTTTGTCAATGAATGTGATTTAAATTAATGGGGAAATACGCATCTAAATGATAAGGAAACAGTGAGCCCAAAACATCTACAAACCTTGAGAAGACTTCAAGCCCACAGTGATATACTCAGTAATATCATAATGCTGTCTCATCCTCTAAACCCTGGTCATAAGTAGATTCTTCTTTCTATTTTCTTTTAGAATCACTTATACTGAATCAAGAAGTTACATATTTTACAAATATGCTGTATTTAAAAATCTGCTGTATTTTCCACATGACCTGATATTTTGTCTGGCAAATTCTGCCATGCAAAGACACAATAGTGCAATTAATGAAGTTCAGAGCCTTGGTAGGAACTCTGCATTTAGTGTCTGTTCAATAAGACATATTTAATTCATAATACATTTTAAATATTATGGGTATCATGTGAATCTGTTAGATGCTCTGTACTAAAATTAAACAACTATCTCATTTTTATAAAGTATTACAGACCCATAGTTATTAGTCTTCCTTGTTCATTTGTTTATTTTAATGGTGACCTCATAGCCATAACGCAGCACAGTAAATCAATAAAAAGCCAGACAAAAGTAAATACATTGATTTGGGGGGGAGGGTTGTTGCGGTGGCAATCAGACCACAGTGTTTTCATTCTCTGGACATTTCCAAATCGTATCTGCTTCTGCCCACATTCTAGATCACTTAGAAAACTAAAAAAATAAAAATAAATACAAAAAAATCCTACTACCTCTTTTTTTTTCTAAAATACTGTCTCCATTTCCTCACTCTAACCAAAACCTGACCTAAATTTCATAATTCTCCCTATCCTGAGATCCTACCCCCACTCATACTCATGAATGAAGAAAGAGATGCCAGTGTTTTCTTTACTCCTTTCTGTACTGAAACCATTGCCGTGTTATTTACCAATAAGCATCCCACTTTTGATGCGCATGCCATTCAACTGTGATGTTTTCTTTCCATTTGTCTTTATGTCTCCAACTTCATTGGCTCTTTTCTTTTCTCTGTTGACTAAGGCTACTTGGATCACAACATTCTTTGAAAACCCTTCTCTAGTCGGGTTCTTGATATTCAAATTAATATGCCTTTAAGCATCCCCTCCTAGGACCTACACCTTTTCAATTCCAAAGACCTCCATTTTTATCATACACAGGCATTTCCTTATGCAAACATCTCCTATTCTTATGAGCTGTGTCCCCTCCAGCTCCCCTCTGCTCTCACCGCATTCCTACCCCTTTTAGATTGGATAGCTGGCAGTTTCATCATTATTTCACATACCTATAATGTACTTCTTACTCTGACGTTCTGCCTGCCATGCGTGCCATTTCACTTTTCAAATCTAGGATAATCTTTTGCATTTTTGTTCTTTATTTTTAAAATTTTATTTATCTTTGAGAGAGTTAAGAGAGAAAGAGAAGCAGAGAAAGACAGAATCCAAAAGCAGGCTCTGTGGCCATCAGCATGGAGCCTGACGTGGGGCTTGAACTCACAGAAGTCAAGAGGTGAACACTCAACCGACTGAGCCACCCAGGCACCCCGAGTTTTGCATTTTTGTTCTTAAGTGCTAAGCACTTAAGAAAAGGGCAAGTAACCAGGGTAATTGTATCTATTAGGAGCAAATGCTAATTAATATCAGTTAATATCCTAATGTTGTTTTGCTCTCCTTTTAGTCTATACTTGGGGTAAGGAAAATTTTTTATTCAATTTGCCTAGATTGCAACTTGATGGAAACATTTTGGAGGGGCATTTGGTAATATATATGAAAGTGATTTAAAAATTATATTCATAAAACATTATTAGCATTTATCCAAAGACAATTATCAGATGAGTGAACAAATATATATATTTTATTTGCATATAATGAATTTAATAAATTATTTTATATAACTATAGTAGAATACATGCAGCCATGAAATTCATTTATATTAATTAATATAGCAAGATCTTTACAATATTACTGAGTGAAATGGAATATTATGAACTGGAATATTACATGCAATTACATATATGTGAGTATATGGCTAATACTGTATGCAATCATACATATGTGTGTCTTGTGTTGAATGTAGGAAAATGTTTGCTAAATAATTAATGATTCATTTGTTGAAATTTTGCATGATTTTGATACTTTTTTATCTTTATGAATTTCCTTCTTTATGCTTTACAGTATTACTTAAAATTCCTGCATGAATATATATTATTGTAATAAGAAAAATAACACAATTAAACTACAATTTGAGAAAAATAGATGTAACTTTTAATTCCTCATTTCCCTTTTGTTTCTAAACAAAATGGAATTTTATTTGCTGACTCCAACTATTCTACTACAAGGGTTCTTGTAAAGCTCAATTACCGATGAATCATCAAACCCACCAATGCTTTATTCTTGGACAGCTCTCAGGGGAGTCTGACAAGGCTGAGTATGTTGCCCTTTTATAAGCATCCGACTTCGGCTCAGGTCATGATCTCCTGGTTCATGAGTATAAGCCCCAAGTTGGGCTCTGTGCCCACAGCTCAGAGCCTAGAGTCTGCCCAGGATTCTGCGTCTCTCTCCCTGCCCCTCCCCCACTCACACACTCTCTCTTTCTCTCTCTTTCTTTTTCTCTCAAAGATAAAAAACAATAAAATTTTTTTTTGAAAAGAAGAGTTGAACGCTTAACCGACTGAGCAACCCAGGCTCAGTATGCTCAATCCCAAATACACTGCCTTTATTAACAGCATGGCCACTTTTTCCTTCTTTTCTTCTTTCTTTCTTTTTTTTTTAAATTTTTTTTTTAACGTTTATTTATTTTTGAAACAGAGAGAGACAGAGAATGAACGGGGGAGGGGCAGAGAGAGAGGGAGACACAGAATCAGAAGCAGGCTCCAGGCTCTGAGCCATCAGCCCAGAGCCCGACGCAGGGCTCAAACTCACGGACGGCGAGATCGTGACCTGAGCTGAAGTCGAACGCTCAACCAACTGAGCCACGCAGGTGCCCCTCTTCTTTTTTTTTTTTTTTAAGATTTTATTTTTATGTAATCTCTACACCTAACATGTAATCTCTACACCTGTGAGTTCAGGGCTTGAACTCACAACCCTGAGATCAAGAGGTCACATGCTCTTCCTACTGAGCCAGCTGGGTTCAGATATCTATGAGTATTTGTTTGCTTGTTTGTTTGTTTTGCAGCATGGCTACTTTAAACCTCAGCGGATATCACTGCATCTATAGACTCTTTTACCAGCTTATTTTATGTGTTCCCTAAGTAAAACATTTTCTAGTGCCCATGTTCAAAGCGCATTTCTTTCAGCGTACATACTCTTCGCTAATCTACTTTCCTCCCACAACAAATATCATCCTTATTCAAATGATTATCCCAAATTGATGATTCTCAAATTGGTGATTCTCAAATTATTACCTAAATATCATAGTTACACACCTAACAGCCTGCTGTTCACTCCGTAAAATAAGGTTGAAGTTATCTCCAACTCCTCAGGGGTAGATGAGAACTCATTAATTTCCCTTCCAAAATTTTATTCTTCCATGCCTTTGATTTTAAATGTATTACACCTTCTCCTTTGCTTGGATTTAAAACTCCAGACTTGAACTTCCTTTCCCTGGTGCCTCATAGCCAGTCACCGTATCGGATTGATTACATGCCTATCACATATTTGTTAATGGGTGAATGAAGTAAGGTTTTAGATGAGGTGCTATTTCCTTTGCACTCCCAGTTATACTGGCCCATTTTGGACATTAATCACTTCTCTCCTAGATATCCAAAATAGCCTCCAAGAGAGATTGCTAATTCTCTTTTCCTTTAGTCATACAGACATCAGTGTTAAGTTGCTAACATTCTGATTACGATGGTCTCCCTTTGGAAGAGAGAAAGGATATTACCATTATATTAGTTTGACATTCCAGGCCCTTCCTCCAGGATATCATTTCAAACTTCCCTTGAAACTTCACTTCTCATTCACAGTTACATCCATCTTTCCAATACTCTATTAGCCATAAATGAATAGCCACATTCTAAAATGCCTGTATTTTTTGTTGTTGTTGTTTGTTCGGGTTTTTTTTCCTCTAAAATTAATTTAACTAAGACAAGGAGTTTGGCATTCACCTAGAACACAGGTGGTTATTAGTTTTGCACTATTCCCTGGATTGTCATGCTGTGAAGTCTATGCCTTTAGTCACTATGGTGTGTTACAGCTAAACTGCAAGGAGACCCACATACAATCAATTTATAGGAACATGCTTCAAGAATGCTTTTTTAAAAAGTTCTTTGACAATGCACAGGAGAGTGGGAATCACTGTTAACTGAAGAGCTATCAGAAAACGCATCCATAAAAAGAAGACAGTAGTCACGGGTCTCTAGATGGACAAATAGCAAGATTGTATGGGGAGTACTGAGGAAGCCAGATTTTCTGGAGCATGGGTTATTTTTCAGGTATAGTAGATGAGAATCCCTCAGAGGGATGTTGACTGCATTTTCAATTGAACTTCAGTTAGGACAGTGGTTAACCTATAGTATCCACAGTAAAGGTCTAAACCATTGGTGACAGATAACAGTGTGAACTAGACCTCTTGAAGAAATGAGAAGGAAATGAACCACCAGATATCCGTTTCTCTGAAAGCCGATTATAGAGAAAAGGGATACCATTTTACGGACAACTACATTATCTAAATTATTTTAATTATTACTCATAAGTATTAAGTGATCAATTTATATGCTGTTTATATGACTATGGTGTGGTTAAAGAAAATGAAATACTGACTAAAAAAAAATACAGGCCAAATTGGGGTCTTGTGTCAAAATTTGCGTATTTGAATGTGTTTCAACTAACTTTAAAAATACCCCTCTGGATTAAGGAGACCTGGAAGCTCTCTGCCTTCTGGCAACCAAAGTTCCAACAAATTCTAATAAAAAGAATGTATCAGAGACAAAACTGATTTTCAAGCCAAGTATTATGAGTTTTAAAACTGGCCTACTACTTGCTAATTGTGTGACCCATAAGGCAAGAAATGAGGGCTGCAGCTTTCTATCACCTGTAAATGGCGATATGATAAAAGACAAGTCAATTATTATCATTCCATCTTGGTTTTCTCATCAGTTTAACAGGTATAAACTGAATAACTCAACTCTGGGGAAGAATAAGCATCATTTTCCTCTTTAGTGACATTACACTGGAGAAACTTAACAAATGTAAAACAAATTATTCTTGGTTAAAAATACCCTATTGGATTAGATAATAGCAGTAAGTGTACTTTCTATTTTGGCTTATAAATCAGCAGTTATTGATATACATCAGTGTATCGGTTTCTAGATATATAGATCTATATCTTTCTATGTACCATTTATCTATTTGCCGACCTATAAATGTACATCAGTACTTGTTAATATTCCAATTAATCTTAACATCTTGTGATTTTTAGACTGGTTGGCTCTGTAATAATTCCTCCATTTGTTAAATTGTCAATTTCAGCATACTATTTGAAGCAAACAACTGTGGAACCAAATACATATTACTAACCACTTCAATCTTAAATATTTTTATCCCTCTCTCCATTTAATTTATATTATGTATTTTAATCAGCTGCCTCAAATCCTTTGGCTTAAAGAAAAAGGGGAATTGTAGCTTATGAATAGATTACTTGTAAACACTCATACATAATATTAAATAATTTACTTAATTTTTTATGAGTAAAAATAGAGATGTGAAGTTTTTCTGTTGGTTCTGTTTTCCAAAAGAATGTTAAATATTTCCCTCCATATATAAACTTATTTGGAAAAGTGCGTTTATGAACATCTTAACTCTTTAACTGTATCTGTGAAAACTACAGTGATTTAAAGCCATGTTTCAAATCCAAAAACTTTAAGAATATAGACCAAGAAAACTACATTATAATGGTAACACTAAAATAAGACTTTTCATTTTAAAGATAGTTTAAATTTGAGAGTGGTCTGCAAGATTCCACGATTGTGCAACTATGCATATTTTCTTTAGGTAAAACAACAACAAAATATTAATGGCTTATAAGGCATCTACTTTATCAATAATTTAACTCTCAGAAAATTCATTTCAAATTAAGAAACTTAAGATATTTATCTTGAAAAACGGAGTAAAGGTTCTTTTTATTTTTTTTATTTAAAAAAAATTTTTTTTCAACATTTATTTATTTTTGGGACAGAGAGAGACAGAGCATGAACGGGGCAGGGGCAGAGAGGGAGGGAGACACAGAATCGGAAACAGGCTCCAGGCTCTGAGCCATCAGCCCAGAGCCTGACCGGGGCTCGAACTCACGGACCGCGAGATCGTGACCTGGCTGAAGTCGGACGCTTAACCGACTGCGCCACCCAGGCGCCCCAATGATACACTTTTTAAGTAACCCATTTTGTGTGGCCATTTGTGTACTCATTTTACACTCAAATATCAAAGAAAAATGAAAGACATGGGTAATAAATTATATTTTAAAAATATTAGCATTGTTGTTTGATGAAATAAGTTTCGAGAATCTTGTTTAATGAATTCATGTTGTTAAAGCATCTGGTTATCTTTCTGACCAAAAATGCAATACCAATTATATTTTATAGGTAGCAATTTCTTTTTATAGTTTAAGAATTGGATCATAAAAGAAAATAAATGTGGTTAGAATTTTTTTTTTATGTATTTTGGGAAATATAATGCAAACTGAGGTACTAAATCTGAGGAGTCAGAATTAAAGACAATGTCACATTACTGACTTCAATCATCTTTGGAGGCCATCTTTCGATAAAGTTGCTTCTATGCATGATAGAGGTTCTCACATAATCACTACTTCTATCATTGGGAGTCGAGGTAAAGATAATTCTGAATAAAAAAAAGGGGGGCTCTAAAAAATGTACCATCTCCAAGTAAATACTTTTTTAAAATTTTTAAAAATTTATTTATTTTTTTTTAAACTTTTTTTTTTCAACGTTTATTTATTTTTGGGACAGAGAGAGACAGAGCATGAACGGGCGAGGGGCAGAGAGAGAGGGAGACACAGATTCGGAAACAGGCTCCAGGCTCTGAGCCATCTGCCCAGAGCCTGACCGGGGCTCGAACTCACGGACCACGAGATCGTGACCTGGCTGAAGTCGGACGCTTAACCGACTGCGCCATCCAGGCGCCCCAAAAATTTATTTATTTTTTAAAGAGAGACAGAGTGAGCAGGGGAGGGGCAGAGAGGGAGGGACAGAGAGAGACTCCTAAGCAGGCTCTGCACTGTCAGCACAGAGCCCAATGCAGGGCTTGAACTCAGCTGTGAGATTATGAGCTGAGCTGAAACAAAGAGCTGGATGCTTAACCGACTGAGCCACCCAGACACCCCTTCAAGTAAATGTTAAGGTTTGAAACAATATGGGTAGAAAAGTTAATTTTCTATAACTTACAAGAGAGAAGCAGAAGGAAATTAGATACACACTCAGAAGGTAGAAGGTCCTGTGAAGATGGAAACAGAGAGATTTGACAATGCTACACCATTGCCTTTGAAGAAGGCCATGGGCCAAAGAAGATAGCTCCAAAATTGGAAGAGGAAAGGAATGGATCCTCTCCAAGAGCCTCTAGAAGGACATTTGCCCTTTGATCTCGATTTTGACCCAGTGATACAGATGTGGTACTTCTGGCTTCCAGAAGTGTGACAGAATAAATTGTTATTATTTTAAGATACCAAGTCTGGGGTAATTAATGGATTACTCCAATCCTAGGAAACTAATAGGACTTTCAAAAAAGTCAAAAAGTCAGTCAGAGAAAGACAGATATCATATGTTTTCACTTATGTGTGGAACTTGAAAAACTTAACAGAAGACCATGGAGGAAAGGAAGGGAAAAATAATAGCTACAAACAGAGAGAGAGGGAGGAAAACCATAAGAGACTCTTAAATACAGAGAACAAACTGAGAGTTGGTGGTGGGTGGCGAAGAGGGGAAAATGGGTGATGGGCATGAGGAGGGCACTTGTTGGGATGAACACTGGGTGTTGTATGTAAGCAATGAATCACAGGAATCCACCCCAAAATCCAGGAGCACACTGTAAGCACTGTATGTCAGCCAACTTGACAGTAAATTATATCAAATAAATAAATAAATAAAATAAAATAAAATAAAAATAATGTTTACAGTTGATAAAAAAATGCAATGGAAAATGGCAAAAAAACACAAGCAAACAAAACACTTGACTACATAAAATCTTAAACTTATCTATGCCAAACATAAAATACAAACTAGTAACATTATTTCATTCCAAATATAACACATGATTGATAATTCCAATATATATGTATAAAAAATCAAATTACTAAACCCTGATTATAACAAGTCCATTTCTAAAATAAGCAGTTCAGGGAACCATATAATACACACATATATTTAATGTTCAACCTAAAAAGCAATCAAGTAAATGCAAATAAAAGTGAACTAATATTTTCTTGACCCTGAATGACAAAAATCCCAAACCCTATTTTTTTTCTCACTTTAGAGGAGGGTGTCAAAACTTAAGTGCTAATCTCATCTCGGAAGAGAAATTATACCTTCCTAGAAAACAGCTTGATGTGTATATATGTGTAAGTGCTATAAGTGTGTTTTATACTTGATCCTGTAATTTGACTTCTTTTTTTAATTTTTTTAATGTTTATTTATTTTGCAAGAAAGAGAGAGAGAGAGAGAGAGCAGGGAAGGGGCAAAGAGAGAGGGAGACACAGAATCCAAAGCAGGCTTAGGCTCTGAGTTGTCAGCACAGAGCCTGATACGGGGCTCAAACTCGTGAACTGGGAGATCATGCCCTGAGCCAAAGTTGGATGCTCAACCGCCTGAGCCACCCAGGCACTGCTGTAATTTAAGTTTTAAAAATTAGTCTTAAGGAAGTCATCAAAATGATTTACACAAGGTTTTTTAATCACAGTGCTATTTTCAGCAGAAAATGATTAAAAACAATAAAAATATCTACTGATAGAAGAACAGCTCTAAAATTATTGCAGAATGACCCAATGCAATATGATATGATTATAAATCATGGTTTTAAATATAATTAATGATATCAGAAATTCTGTGGGTGGAAAATTTGGTAAATATGAATGCTTAAGAAACCTAAAATGTCAAACTGCACACTGTTTGAAAAAAACTTGTAGAAGGTAAAATAAACAAGGGGTGCCTGGGCGCCTTAGTTGTTGAGTGCCGACTTCAGCTCGGGTCATGATCTCACAGTTTGTGAGATCGAGCCCTGCATCAGGCTCTGTGCTGACAGCTTGGAACCTGGAACCTGTTTAGGATTCTGGATCTCCCTCTCTCTCTCTCTTTGCTCCTTCCCCATCTGCCCTCTCTCTCTCTCTCTCTCTGAAAAATAAAATAAACATTAAAAATTTTTTAAAAAGTAAAATGAACCAAAATTTATGAGAATGTATCTTAAAAAAAAGTAAGCCTAAAAAGACTTATTCCCAAATTTTTAAAGTAAGTAATTCTGAGTAACAGCTATGCAGTTGAATTAGCTTTCTTATTTTTAATCTCTGGTGGTTCCACAGAGAAGTATTTTAGCTTTTAAAAAAAAATTTAGTTATCTTAACTACAGAATAAAATATACATAACATGCACTCAGATGTCACTATCAAGATTAAACCAACATTGACATCTTGACATATTTGTTTCTGAGCTATCATTTCAAATTTTAGAAAAGTGGGAAAAAATAATAATATAAAAAAGTAGCAATCCTTTGTCTCTCTTTCTGATTCCAGAATTTATGGGTATCTCAAGGTTGGTATGTAACATTTGCAATTGGGAAAGAAGTTATCCAACTATAAACAAAGTAAGTGTCAAAAACAAGAATTTTTTGCTTAAGAAGATCTAAGTCAATAAAGAATGCTATAAATTACTAATCTATAACAAACATTTTTACTAGCCAGTTAACAGAGGCATAGGACAAGGGAAATACCTGCAAGACATCAAATAAATGGCTGTTTTGCCTCAAAAATTCTTTGGGGGTTGCCTGGGTGGCTCAGTTTGTTAGGCATCCAACTTGGGCTCAGGTCATGGTCTCATGGTTTGTGGGTTCAAGCTCCGCGTCGGGCTCTGTGCTGACAGCTCAGAGCCTGAAACCTGCTTTGGATTCTGTGTCCCCCCCCCTTCTCTTTGCCCCTCCCCTGCTCATGCTCTGTCTCTCTCTGTCTCAAAAATAAATAAAACATTAAAAAAAATTTTTTTTTAATTCTTTGAATAAACTCGATGAGCTACCAAATTGAGGACCCCAGCATCAACCAACTCCACTACTACCACGAGGGAGCTGTCTAGAGGAAAATATGGCTGCTCAGAAAGTGTGAATCTTAGAAGAACTTAAAAACGCCAGATACTGATCCACTCAGTGTTTAGAAGTCAAGTATGTGTTGAGTTTCAATTATTTCTTCACAATCCTTTAGGCCCAATTTAACTTCTGTATGACATCTACACAAATTGGCTAAGTCAGCATTTTGTATCTAGAAAAAGAGATTCATTAAACTACTATATTCTTTGTGTTGGATAGTATAAAGTAGGCATTCTCTTCTCACGGTCCTGTAAGCAAATAAATAACCATACATTCTATCCACGTTATCACCTGAAAGTGGAAACTGGAATTTGTAGCCCCATTTCCAGTGAAAGCATACATAACTAGCACTGAATAAATACAATTAATCCTAGTTTTCTCCTGTCCAGTTAAAAAAAATTCTAATACTTTGTTTTCTCTTCAAATAATTGCTAGCCTATTCTTCAAGAGAGTGGTTAGTAATTTCCGAGGGAAAATTATTGATATGGAATTCAAAACTACTTCACATTGTTGACCACACCATGCTGGCAAATTAAGTATCTGTATCCCTCATGTTTCTGGGTTGCATGCTCCAGCGAGCAAATACTTCACAACAACAAAAGGGATCCATGAGATGTGTCACCTTTTGCTGGCAGATTGTGGCATGTGGTTAAACAACCATTTTACCATAAACTGAGTACTCATGTGTCTTTTCTTCAGAGTCAGCAGATACACATTTAGGTTCCTCTAGAATTTGTCTCTCCATATTCTGCTTGAAGATAAAAACTGTATTCTTTAGCCCAGTTATCTGTGAAGTTAACATTTTTTCAGACACATGTTTCAATAAACAGCATGTCAAGGAAGTTCATAAGGCTAAAAGGTTTTCTTGAAGTATACTACCTAAAAAAAAACCCACTGTTTGATGTCTTTCTTTTTTTTTTTTTTAAATTACACAGTGTATGCTGGGACAATCTCTACCTAGAAGACACTAAAAAAGGGTTCCTTAAGACCTTTAATAGTCCAGTGTCCCCCTATGAGGGACTGTAGGGCTTCAAAGAATAAAAAAAGAACTGCTCCTTAGAGTTTCTTCCCTCGTGACATGATCCGGGTCAGAGCAAGGCCACCTTTGGCTGGACATCTGTGATCCAAGTTCTAACCTCATGTGGAATAGGAAACCCGGGTGTGTCTATACTTGGCAAGTGATGTGTGATATTTTATGCCACTCAGTTTTTCCCTTCCCTGTTTCAGAGGAATAAAGTGCTTCTCTCTATCTGGTTGGATGTCAGTCCTCTGTTTCCTCAAGGGAGCCCCGTCCCCTTCAGCTACTGGATCTGCAGCTTGTGCAGTATCTAGAGGATCTCTGAAGGGCCATTCTTCACATCTACCCTTCCACTTTTATTAACCCCTTCAGCTGAAACTCTTTCAGATTAATTTAAGGTAGGGGAGTAATTGTTCTTAGACTAGCAATTAAGACCAAGCTGGAAAAGGAATTTAGTAAGAACACTTACATTGGTCACAGTCCAATTTTTTTTAACTTCTTTTTGCCAACATATGCAGATACAATCAACACATCTAGGTCTCCCATTCTTCATTGTCGTGAGTTAAGATATTTTTGCAGACACACAAGATTCAGTGAATAATATGTTAACTATTGCTTATAGTGCTAAAAACTTATTCTTTAACAATACCATCAAACAACATTTAAAATTTTTTTAACATTTATTTTTGAGAGACAGAGCGAGACAGCGAGACAGAGCATGAGTGGGGGAAAGGGCACAGAGGGGCGGAGGGGAGACACAGAATCTGAAGCAGCCTCCAGGCTCTGAACTGTCAGCACAGAGCCCGATGTGGGGCTTGAACTCACGGACTGTGAGATAATGACTTGAGTCAAAGCTGGACGTCCAATCGACTGGGACACCCAGGCCCCCCCCAAAATATAATTTTTTAAATTAGAGATAACACCAAATACTCCATGATACTTGAAGAGAAGTGATACTTAAGAGGTCTGATGTAGTGTAATGCATTAAATCAGCAGTGAACTAGAGTCTGGCTCCAACTCTTACTAATATGTGGTTTTGTGCAAATCATGTAATTTTTTTTTTTCATTTGTCAACTGCCCCTCTACCTTAAAAAGTTATGTTTGAAGTCAGGTGAGATAATGAATGTGAAGATGTTTTGTAGAAAATAAAAATAAGGTAGATTATACTTGCATAATATTCTAAGGGCAAATAGCAACATCCACATCTCTTGCCTCTATGAACAGTTTTCTTTCTAAACGACCAATTTCAAACAAATAAAAGTAATGTTAATATCCCATTTCAATACAGCTGATTTTTTTTTTCCTGCCTAATTGAAAATTAGACTTCAAAAGACCTTAGACATCCTGTTGTGAAGAGGGAAATCTTATTATCAGTTCCTGGTTGGAGATATATATATATATCTCCCTATCTACACATATATGTATATATATGTATGTATGTGTGTATGTATGTATATATATGTATATGTGTATGGATATATATATACACACACATATATATACACACACATATATGTATATATACACACATATATATATCCACATATATATCTGATATATATATATATTCTTCTGGTATTACTTTTAGTGAAAGAAAATAGTGTGAAAAACATAATTAAGCACAAAGGGCATGTCTTATGTATCACTTAAGTCTACAAAAATTTACATTTTGATTGTATTAATATTTTTTTTGGACTCTGGATTGAAAACAAACAAAAATAAAGTAACATTATTTAACTGTTTAATTGCTTCCATTTTGTCTGGGAAATTTAACCTCAATTTAACCTTTGTGGCTACCGTGCAGGTCAAAATCAAATGACTTTGACAATCGCAGGCCCAGAATAATAAACTCTTTAGGGCCTTTAAGCCTCTTTACCTTTAACAGGGGAAACTGAGCAGTCTTCAATTTGTTTGTGTTCGTTGATTGATAATGAGCAGTTTCTCTGTCTACATCTGTGTGGGACTCTGTGAGTCTGCTTTAGCCTGCTGGGAGTTGAGAGGAGGAGTAGACAATCACAGAGGGTTTCAAACATTTTCTAAAGATGACATTTGGGAGGCAAATATTTTGGCCACAGGCCAATGTGATTTTTTTAACTCTAAAACAAGCTTGGCACTTCCCATTTTCATTTTAATCTGTTTTCACAATTCAATATAAGTTGACAGTTCACGATTTTCTAAGTAATGGAAACTTTCTCCAAATGGCTACCTGCAACAATAGGTTTTTAAAAAAGTAAGTAATAAAGGAAAAACTTCAGCGTTATAGTACTTTATTCTGATTTCATCACTTCCTACAAAATTTATTAGGAATCAACTCTGAATTGTCAATTAGGGAATATTTGATTCTTACTTATGTTTCTGTTCAATTTGACAAAATACACCCATGTCCAGAATGGAGATAATCCCCTGAAGAGTTAAATATTTCTTGTTAAATGTATATGAGATTGTAGTTATAACTTCATAGAGCTTACACTTTCTATAGGGTTTTCCTTATAAGAATTTCACAATATAAATAAAGTTCAAATATGATCATGGCTTTTAAGCCACTTATACAACAAGGGCAATGTTGGTCAAATTGCAACATATTATACGTTTAATAACACTCTTCCTTCCTTTATACTATGCAACTGGCTATCTTGAATTCTAGCAATGTCATGGTGCCTCGGGTTTTCAGGAGCATTGGTTAAAATGAAAACGATCATTTCCTGATCCAAGGTGCTATGTTTTGGTAAGTCATCAGGAGAGCAGCTGGGTTGGAATTTCTGACTGAGAAACAGCAGGTTAGAAGCCAGGAGGACTGATTTACATGATCCAAAGCCAAGAGTCTGCTTCCAAGTGGACAGGAGGACTTGAAGCTGATACACATGGTCAGAAGAACTGACTCCAGGATAAGCATTGTGCTCTCATTTATCCTAAAGTGAGGACATCTATGCCTAAGTGAAGACAGGGAGACTGTTTTTGAGCCAGAAGGCTGACTCAAGAAAACTATATTTCTTTGTATCTTGAAAGGCTATCCATGGAGCAGAGGCCCCGCAGAAACCATGCTACACATCGAGTGACCGCCCCAGTGCTCTTTACACAAAACTTATTATTACATGACTCATCTAGCCTCACCACATACTGAGCTCCCTCGAGCAGCAAAAGCAGTTTGTTTTATCCTGAGACCAACTAGTATGAACCCTGGGGTGACTGAATCTACAGAATTTACAAGGATTAGGAGCTCTCCTCTGATTAACCTGGAACAAGAGAACCTAGACTTTCTTGTCTTGCTCTGAGCTGCTACTTAGACAATGAAGGTTAATATAGTCAAGAATGTGATTCAAGGCCCACACAATAAAATAAATCAATTGCAGAGAGTATACCATGTATTTATTCCTGGTACTGAGACGGAGAAATTAATTCTTAGGGTCCTGAGAAATTTGATGCCACGAATTCTTATAAAATAATATGGCTTTTAAAAATAATATGCTATAATTCAAGAGTAATTCTTTTAGGAGTCACAGTGATATACAACTGTTTGAATATTCAAATCAATCCAAGAATAAACTCTTCTTGAGTGCCTGTTAGAGTGGATGAAAAGCAAAAGCTCCATCCCTGAATGTCATTGCTCTTTGGAGACATTTTGGTATGTATTGAGCAGGAGTAAGATCGACATTAGAACACTTGACTGTTACCTGGTAGATGATGATTCTTTGGTGCTGCTAAAATAGAGTATCACATAATTTAATAGTCAGCCATGGGGAGTTAGGACTGGTAATCAGTTATGAAAGATAAAAGATGGGAGAACCATTCACACACGAATAGGAAAATACTGCCCTCTATATGAAGGCAAACACAGAATTATCATGGGAGGAATGAGGGCATTTTTCTCCCAGATGTAAAATTGAGTCTGTGGTAGCATATACAACAAAATGGCCTTCACACATAAGACTCATTGTTGAAAAGTCTCATCATAAGTGATGAACCCTCAGAAAACTATTGCTTACCTATGATATTTCCTTTTCTTAAGAATATTTATCTTTTGGGGCACCTGGGTGGCTCAGTTGGTTAAGCAACTGACTTTCGCTTAGGTCATGATCTCACAGCTTGTGGGTTTGAGCCCCACGTCAGGCTCTGTACTGACAGCTCAGAGCCTGGAGCCTGCTTTGGATTCTGTATTTCCCCCTCTCTCTGCTCCTCCCCTGCTAGGACTCTCTCTCTATTTCAAAAGTAAGTAAACATTAAAAAATTAAAAAAAAAAGAATATCTTTTATGAAAACAAATTTCCCATACATATAAATTAGTAAAACAAATTTGCACCTATAGAGTAATTCAGGATGATATAGAAACACTAAAACTCTCTGTTATACAATGAAGAATCAAGTTATATTGGAAGATTATTTTACTCTCCTACCCATGTAGACAAATTGCATCATATAAATGCACCAATTTATTTTAAAATACTGAAAGTATGAATTTAAATAAAGTTGAATGAGCTTGGCTCTGAAAGCTTTAGTAAATATTTCCTTCATGCTTAAGTAATAGATGCTTTCTACAAAGGCTAATAATTTTCTAAATGCAAGGTCTGGTAAAGAGTATTATATGACTCTTAATATCATTAATTAAACTATGCAGTAAATATTTACTGAACATCTACTATGTGGGATTTGGAGACTCAAAAGTAGCAAGATAAATCTAGCTCCAGCCCTCACAGAATTTCTAGTTTAGCAGAGAGAAAGTTCAAAAAAGCCCAAATCTATGATAAGCGTTGCAAAATGTCTCGTAGATTAAGTGACCTAGATATATCACTTACTGCAACTTTGATGAGGTCAGTTTTGTAGAGACAAAAAGTATGCAAAGTAAGTATAGGTATACAATCTATGTATTATATATGTGTGTATGTATATTACACATTATAGTTAGATATAGATATATAATGCATGTATTGCACACATAGGTATCATACGTGTTTTATATAAACCCGCATATATAGATATCTACATACAGGAACATATTTAGTTGTGAAAGGAAGAAGAGAGTGGTAACTAGTGGGAAGTGTGGAGCAGAAGGAAGCTTTAGATGGAAGACCAATTGTAAAATCATGGTAAGACTTGTCTGGTATAGAATTAAGGGTCAAGGCTAAAGGACTGAAGGGATAGAAGGTAGAATGAGAGCTCCAAGAAGGAAACAGAGAATGAGGTCCAGGTCACAAGTAGAAAGAGGAGAAAGAACCCATTTGCTGCTGTGCCGAGAGGGAATAAAAAAAAAATTACAAGTGATGAGATTCTTACATTTACCCATCAAGTGGCAGAAAGTTGGGTAGTTCTGATTTGATGGCTATCACTTTCTCCACTGCAGTAAGTAGTTAAATGATCTCTGAGAGGCAGGGATGAGGAAAGGGAAAGGCTGCCAGTAAGAAAGGTAGATACGTTGATATGACTGCTGGGGAGAAGTGGAGAAAGACTTGATGAGGGAAATGAAGAACCACAGGGCAGAATCAGGGCTGACTGGGTGCTGGTCATCTCGAGAGTGTACTGTTGCCATCTTACACTGATTGTTTTGTGGTTTTCTCCAGCAGTTCTGGTGGAAGCGTGGAGATGACAGGAGGTTCAAACGTTCCAAGACTGGGTTTTGGCAGAAAGATGCAGGGGAGTTCAATTGGCCTGGAGAAATGAGGTGTTATCCTGATAGTGGATTGTAAGCTAAACAAGGAAGATTGTAAAGAAATGAAAAAAAATATGGCTGTGTCTCAACTATTGAGAAAATAGAACCATAAGGTTATTCAGATGTGTGAATGAGACAAAGAACTGAACTGCTCAACTGGGAATCGCTGAAGGAGAGTGCCCAAAGGAAGGAGGCTGTGATAGATTTAGTTGTCTCAATCTTTTATTCCAAGCCCCTCATGGTGATGACAAGGCCCATATGTGGCTATCGGACTTAGTCACTGAGGTCGAGACAAATGCAGATGAGCCCAAGGAACTGAGAGGGCAGGTTGTCAGCTGAGCAAAAACAAAGACATTGAATTTGCATAAGATAGCAGTAGGATTTGGATGGGGAAAAAAACAACTTGAGTCGGGTGCTAAAATTTTCAGTAAATAACAGGAAATGATTTAAAAGTCATTGAAACTAACTAGGAAAAAGAATGAAGGGAGATGGAACTGAATGCATGTCCTAAAATGATAAGGACTTGCTCCTACGAGTTAAGGTACGCTGGCTTAGGGACTTTCCTAAAGCAGAGGACAAGGACCCTTAATATTCCAATGAGATTTTTTTTTTTTTTAAATTTTTTTTCAACGTTTATTTATTTTTGGGACAGAGAGAGACAGAGCATGAACGGGGGAGGGGCAGAGAGAGAGGGAGACACAGAATCGGAAACAGGCTCCAGGCTCTGAGCCATCAGCCCAGAGCCTGACGCGGGGCTCGAACTCCCGGACCGTGAGATCGTGACCTGGCTGAAGTCGGACGCTTAACCGACTGCGCCACCCAGGCGCCCCCCCAATGAGATTTTTAAACAGTATGTATTTCATGAAAATCCTTACTTTTTTCTAGATACCTTTTCTTTAAACATTTTGTAATAATTCTATTTTAGTTTAACAATTGTAAAGTGTACCTATTTTAAGTGCCAGTCGACAAATCATTATAAAATGGACATAACAAGTAATCATTACCCGATCAAGATATAAAAGATTACCAGTACCCCAGCAGCTTGCCTTGTGCTGTCTGCCAGACATTACCCACCCATCTAGAGAGGTAAAAATTACTAAATCTGGCTTTTATCATCATGTGTTAGTTTTGCCTATTTTTGCATGCCACCATGACTACGTGTTTGACCTACACACATGCACCAAAAGACATTGATAAAAGGTTCATGACAGCGTTATTTCTAATGGCCTTCTTCACATTTTAATGAAGTAAAATTTGACAAGTACTTCTTCTATGAAGCATGTGTGTCTTGCTGAGTGCTATTTTTGTCTGCCAGAGATAAAGTCAAGGTGAAAAGTAGATAGAATTAAGATGAGGCTCCAAAGCTTTCACTTGAAAGTAGATCATCATGGAAAGTAGACCTAGGAATTTTAAGGACCTAGAGTGAGCAGGCCATGGCTCAAAGGTGAATAATAATATAGCAAATAGAAATAACAATTAATATTTCTGAATATTTATCATAATATAGCCATTCCTTTAAATCTGCATATATACTACCTCCACCACCTTCACAACCAGTCTTTAAGGCTACTATTCTTTTACTTCCACACTATACCTGACTAAACTGAGGCATAAAGAAGAGAGATTTTGGGGGTGTGTCTGGGCATCTCAGTTGGTTATGTGTCTGACTCTTGGTTTTGGCTCAGGTCATGATCCCATGGTTCATGAGTTTGAGCCCCAAATAGGGCTCTGTGCTGACAGCATGGAGCCTGCTTGGGATTCTCTCTCCTGCTCTCTCTCAGCCCTTCCCCTGCTCACTCTCTCTCTCTCAAAATAAATAAATAAACTTTTTTTTAAAAAGTGAGATTTTGGAAAGCTTAGTCCTGTGTCCACCTAAGGTTTCCATGGCTACCTTCATTCAAAGGCAATACTCATTCATGGCCAGGTTCCACTTCAACGGTGAACCTTGACCCTCTCAAAAGATTGTGGAATTTTAGCCAGAAATGCACAGAAACACGTCTGCTACATCACAAGAACCCTGTTGAAACTTGAAACCTAAAGAAGTATTCAAATTTACAGTCTTTGGTGAATAACTCTGGTGTCTATTCTGTCCCTTCTCTCTGGTGTAACCTAGAAAACTTCAGATATCCCATGAAGAAAGATCTCCCTTATGTCCTTGTTGTATTATTTCCGTTGATTGTAAAACTCCCATAATTTTATTCTGAGGTCGCAGTCATCATCAGTCTTATAATGAGAACCGACAATAATGCATAGAGTTTGTACCAAATAACTTCCAGAAATAAAACCAGAAACATTCTGCAACGTTCTGATGTCTTCTGATCCTTTAAACAATTGTCAACTGGTAAAATAGGCAAGACTTCTAAAACTGACGTTCTTCTTGCTGTGATGGCAGATGAAACAATCTTGCTTCTATCACTCTTTATTCAGCTGTACTGAGTATGTAGAGATTTAGAATCCTTTCCCAAAGCACAGGAATAAAGTACAACATGCATTTAGCATATGGAGCTCTGAGAACATGGTGTGGGTGACAGAGGTGACAATGGTGATGTGATGTCACCAGCAGCACGTCCCAACTTAATTCTTTGTATGGTTGGTTGGTTTTGCACATTTGCAGTCCCTTTTTTTCTTAAGTACATGCAAAGTGTAGAGAAAAATCTATGAATGTGACTCTCTTCCTTTTACAAGAAATGACATGTTAAGGTAGCTTGAAGAATGTTGTTTTACCATATTTAGAACTCTATAAATGGTACGTGAATTTATGAAATGAAGGCAGTAAATGTTGCTACTTTATATGTCTTGTAATACTAAAAACTATCTTCTTACCTGAAAGTAATGATTTATCTTTAACTTGTCTATTTTTACTGATGAAATATATTCTTAAAACCCCATTAAAATTCTTTATAATCGATCACTGCTCTGAGACCTAAGGATCCTTTTGCACATTTTTTAACCTCTGATTTTTCAATCATGATTTTATCTAAAAGATTTTTTTTTTAAGGGCAAATAAGGAAAACAAAAGCCTGGTGAATATAAGCATCTGTTTGAAGTATTCTGACTAGCTACAGAAATAAAAATGATGTGTTACAGTGAGTTTGCTGGACAAAGGGAGCCTACCACCCACTCTAGAATAGCAATGAAGGGGTTACTGTTTATCATATTGTACAATGGAATGGAAAATGCACACTGGCTCTCAAGTTCAAAGGGCTTGAGGGAACTTTGGTAACTTTATCCCCTTTAGTCACAAACTGTGAGATGGCATATGGTTAACATCCTTTTTTGGTGTTATTTTTAAACTTGTTTATGAGACATAAATAAAAAGTATTCTGAACCCTATAATGACTTTTTTCCCTGGATAAAAGCTCAGTTGTGCTGGGCCAGGCAGGACCTCTCCCAGTTTGACTATTTGACAACTTTTCTCATTGCTGGTGAAGAAGTAGATGCTGGAAAAAAAATGAAATCTAATGGTAATAGATTATATTTTTGCTTTTCTTTTTTCCCCTCTGAGTTTTCCCATGGCATAGGTATTCCAGACCTAGACGGCTCAGATAGTTGAAAGGGGGATTTAGAAAACTGTCAAAAATCATTTGGGGAAAGACAGTGTCTCCAGGATTTTCCATGAATCAAATGGTGACAAGGGAATATCATTTTCTAACTTAATTTCTGACTCCATAGCAAGCAAGGGTTTGGTCCTTCTAAATCACACAACATTTTTTAAAGGAAAAATAAGCCAAAGGAAGTAATAAATGTCAAACACTCATCAAAAACAGGCTGGGCACTTTAATTTTTTTTATTTTATTTTAGTCTCTACTGGAGTTCTTTGAACTTGTAACAAGTAACCCATCTGCAGTTCAAATCTACTGTAAAGCTAGTTTACCATGCTACCTGTTTTAAAACTTACATATTTCCCCCAGGACATTAGGGAACTGGGGCCATAATGCATTCTGAAACATAGACTTCTATTACCTTTAATTTTCCTTGGTATATAATTAGGATTTCATACAATGTAATCAGGTAACATTTAAAGTATTAAGATGCATAAATACAGGCATTGGCATAATGCTCAGGTCCCTTGTTTTGGAACAAGAATGTGTACCTGCTCTGTAACAGTAATCCTAAACAATGCCTGCTGTGATTTTCCCTAATCTGATTCATCAGTGCTGCGTGCATTGGCTCTCCATAAATGAAACTGAAAAGCAACAAAGACCCAGAACAAAATTTTATAAAAGACACTAATTTTTGCTAGTGGTTAAGTGGAGCAAAAATTGGTGTGTTTATATTCATAAAAGTAAAGAAAATGGTTTAAACAGGATGAATGTCATGACCCAAATAACTTAATAAACCAATGAAAGAAAAACATGTGGATAAAAATCAGATAAAATACAATAAAGATTTCTGGTCCGATTTTAAATGTATTAATAGAATGGCATTTCAGTTCTCACGTTTGTACCTTTTCTGTGATAACTCCAAAGCAAGTGCAGATATTCAGGATTTATCTGATAGGAGAGAGAACAACCTCTCCCTTTAAGCTCTGAGGTCAAGTCTTTTGTCTTCAAAGACAAATCTTTCTCTACCCTTCTTCTGCCAGCACTTTCTTACACAGCATCAGATGGTGACTGGTTCCCCCTCTTTCAGCTTCTAGATTCACATCCAGCACTTCATTTACTTAGGTTGTTCCTTCTTGGGGGTCAGTGGGCGCATGAGAACTTCAGGTTCTCAAACTAGTGTTCTGATTTCCAAAAACTTCTATTTCCACAGGTCAGAGGCTGCCCTTGCTTAGTTGTGACTATTTTATCAAACTCACCTCACTTCCTGTGGACAACGGGTATTCATAGATGGGTGTTTTGTAAAGTGATGTTTCTGCTGAACTCCTGAGGAATTCTTCCCCACCATGTAAAAGTTGAAGGGAAAGAGAAACTGTGACATACTAATCCAAAGAAAGATTTATATACTGTATTTTGAGAAGATAATTCTACCCTTTTCAATACCGTTCTCTCAACCTTGTGGAAAAAAAAAAACAATCTGAGACAATCACTCTTAGTTTCTGCATGATTTTCCATATATTCAGACTGGTAGAAAGAAGTCTCTCCTATGTTTCATTTATTTTGCCATCTGATATTGGAATTCTAATATTTTAAATATTTCTGGTGACAATGAATATTTGCTTCGTGTGCTTTTCACAGAGTCCTAGAAACAGTCTGTCAATATTTATTTATTAATCAGTGCTACTTTACCACTGTAAGAGACAATGAATAAATGATGTAACCAAAATTACAACCTAGTATTCCTCACTTCTAGTCATAAATTCCAACCACAAAACCTCACTCTTCTTTTTAAGGTATTGCTGTAGGAAACTAGTCTTATTCTAAAAGCAAAACTCCAGGGATTATCTAAACCAGAAGGGATGATTTTTTTTTCTTTTCTGAGCTGTGGCTTTGCCATCTGTTATATTTCCCTTGTTGCACAAAACTGGTTTCTGTGACCAAGAAACTAAAGTTTTGGCAAAGAAAAGGAATAACTTAGGATGATTTTGTATTTTAGAGACCAGGATGTTTGAACAACTTCAATACTGAGATACCTGTATGTTACTCACTTTCATATGAATTAGTTTTCCCAAGCACACTAAAATAAAGCATCTATACATTCAAAAGCCACATTGTATTCTTAACCAATCAATGATGATTAACAACTTTTTCACTCAGTTTATACTACAGATGAGAGGTTATGTAGAATACTGCCTTTGCATAGATCCTGTGTAAATGTGTAGTTTTTAAATGGAGTTTGTTTCTTATGGCCTCAATTTGGCTATCATCTTTAGGACAAATTGCCACCAAAGATATGAGAACAATTCTCCAAATTTTCTACACCACCCCATCATTCTGGAAACAGAAACTGGTTCCGTAAAGCTGTGCAAGACTGACCTCTCAAAAGTATGTAAGATATATATATATACATTTGTACATGCGTGCGTTGGTGCGAGGGGTGGGAAAGATCTGCTGAGGGGATTGGGGAAAGTGTGATGTGGATATGCTACTGAAAAAAAAAAGAAGAGCATAAAAATAATCACGTATTATTTAATTTTTCTGCAATAAACCCTAGGTATTTATTTTAGAAAAGAAAACAGGAATATTTACAGTGCTGGGAAAGAAGTGCTATCTTTCCCTGGTCAAATGTTGCTCAGGAGGAGATATAGATGTCATAAAGGAGGACGTTTAGTTAGGAGAAGGCATTAAAGTAAGGTGTAAGTGAAGAAGTGGGAGATGAGCCCAGTCAAAAGGAAGCGGAGCACTTGGAAGTATAACAAACCATAAAAGCACGGCAAGGCACCCCGCTATTTCTGGGGTGAGGAAGGGGTCTAGAGCAAAGCCCACTGAGGATACAACACATAGCAAGAGTTCTTGATGCTCTACGTGATCATCTGCCTAAATTCTTTTCAGACATTTCCTATACTTCATTACACCTACAACAGATAGAATGGCGACTAACATTTAGTTGGTAGTCAATAAATACATATTTGGTGAACAAATGAATGGATAAATGAATAGAATGCAATATGAGAATGACTGAAACTTTTAAGCCTTGCATAGTTTTTTTTTTTTAATCTTTTACGTTTTGTTTTATATTTGAGAGAGAGAGAGAGAGAGAGAGAGAGCAAGCATGAGCAGGGGATGGGGGAGGGGTGGGGTGTGTGCACAGAGATGCGGAGACAGGATCTGAAGCAGGCACCAGGCTCTGAGCTGTCAGCAGAGAGCTCACTCAAAGTCGCTAGCAGTGAGATCATGACCTGAGTTGAAGCTGGACGCTTAACCAACTGAGCCACCCAGGTGCCCGTAGCCTAGCGTACCTTTAAGAGTTTCATGGATAAACAAGATAAATAAAATATAACTTTCTCAATAATAATAGTAACCCAATATTATTTATAATTATAATCCTCACATTCATTAAAGTCAATAATGTTATCTTCTTTTGACAGAGAAGATCTTCTTTTAACAGATATGCAAGATCCTTTGAACCAAGAGCATCTATGAAAGCAAAGTTATGTATGTTTGACCCTCCTTGGAGAATTTTGTACACTTTCACTAGAGTAATTTTAATGCTACTAAATTGAATGCTACTTGATCACATTATTGTTTTATGTCAATTGAGAAATCATATCAAGTATAGCTTTAACATAATTACACTTTTCAGGATTACTATATTTTCAATATATAATCATACTACTGTATATATTCAGTGAAACATATGCAACTTTTAAAATGATGGTAGTGTGGATTTTTTTTTTCATTAAATTAGTTTTCATTACAGGAAGAGCTAGGGAAATCTATATCCATATCCATAACTATAGCTGTATCTATAAATTTAACTATCTATATGGGTGATAAGACAACTTTTTTACAAATACAATCAGGAGAAACATTTCAACCTAAATCAATTTTTAATTCACCAATCCTGGGTAGATGGCAAACATCTAAATAATTTTTTTCTACTCATGTTCCATCAGCACTACAGGTCAGATGACTATTTCACAAAGTACAGACTAAGAGCTTATAGAAACTGCTGGGGCTTATTCAGATTCAAACTTACAGGCAAAATAGACATTTCATAGATGATCTGTGGAAAGGATAAAATGCAGTTTATTTGTGGAGAAAACTGAAGGAGTTGCCTTTAAGAAGCTTTAATATTGGGTATAAATAGTATATTTATAGGTCTTTTAAAATTTGGCATAATTAGGGCCACCTGGGTGGCTTAGTCGGTTAAGCATCTGACTTTGGCTCAGGTCATGATCTCATGGCTCATGAGCCGGAGCCCCACCTGGGGCTCTGCGCTGACAGCTCAGAGCCTGTAGCCTGCTTCGGATTCTTTGTCTCCCTCTCTCTCTGCCCCTCCCCGACTTGCACTCTGTCTCTCTTTCTCTCAAAAATAAACATTAAAAATGTTTTTTTTTAATTTTGCATAGTTAAAAATAAATAATGGCAATCACATACTTTAGCAAATGGAACTTTTTCATTTACGTACAGTATCTTCCCTTTTTATTAGCTGTTGTATATTTTTTCACTGACTCAATTGCTTTAGGATATCCCCCAATTCTAAAATATATTTCATTATACGGATATGTGATAGACTCTGTATTCTTATGTAATCTTGTGGACCTCAACCGTGTACATGCAGGCAGGAGAATTCACAGTCTGGCTGTCCCAATCACTCCCACTTGGTAATATGGTAGGTAGCACAGAACACAAGGTCAGGAGTGCTTGCCTCAGAACTACAACAAATCAGTCTTGTAGGGCCTATGATTTTAATGTTGGCAATAGGACATGCAGTGTCTTTTTCTTAGCCGGACTTTGCATTTCCTTTATTGGAACGTCTTATATTATATGTCCCTGTGTGTCTATGAAATGCGTTCAATAAAAGTATCTAACACATAGCTTGTAAGCTTAAATTAGTTTATATGTTTAAAGCATTTATAACATCTGGCACATTGTCAATGCTGTATAAGCATTTGCTATTAATGCTTGCTCTTTACACACACACACACACACACACACACACACACTGCCTTTAATACTTATCTCTACAAATGATGGTCAAACTCATTATTTCCTGCATCAGGTTTTACAGTATTTGAAAGCAGGATATTTATCCTACATCCTTCCAGTACTCATTAAAAAGAGAGTGCATATTAGATACATATGATAGTCATAATAATGACTCTTGCCCTAAAAGGAAAAATGCATCCCAATATAAATTGTTCCAACCATTAGCGAACTTCTTCTTTAGAGTGTTAGTGCTGACATTTGAAAATGGAAATAAAAATCTATTCTGGCATACCTGAAACTGTCAAAAGTAAAACATAGCATGAGTTAATTTCCCTTTCAGTTAAAGTTGTAAACAAATTATAAATGAGTCAGCATCACAAAATGAGTCTTTCCACAAAAGATAGACATGGATGATGGATTCTCCACTACTGTTTATGACATTATGTTATTCTTCCTTTTTCTTGTATTAATTCAGTCTGTATTTTTATTTTAACCAGATAATGAATATTTTACATCTTCATTAGTCTGTATTCCTGCCAATACAAATTTATAAATATCTTCTCAGCTCTTCACAAAGATGAAACATTTTATACAATATAACATGATGATTCCAGAATGTGTTATGAGAGAATGTAAATATTTGAGAAAAAATAAATAGTAACCTGAAGCAAACTACTTGGGGGGCCTACAACAATGTAGATAACTTTTTACCCTGTTCTTTTTAATTCTCCTGAATACTCAGGCATTGTGCTTCTGGCTAAGGATAGCAGTAGAAGAGCCAAAATTCTATAAGAAAAATTACTCCTGTGGTTTTGTTCTGGCTCCTGTAACAGCAATAAATTCAGGGATACCAGATATATTAAGATAACGTATTTTCATTAGGTTTCTACCCCAATTGTGGATCCATGTGGTTCAGATAAAATGCATTCATGTACACAGATCTGAGATGCTCCTCATAACCATGCAGGATTCTAGTACCCCAGAGCACTATTCATCATGAGAATGAGCCACAATCATGCCTAAAAAACCAAAATCCAGTTTTTAATTTGGAGGGGAGAGGGTTTGGGAGCTCCCCTTTAGACTGCTTGAGGCTGCCTTGGGCCAGGGCACACTCAGTCTTCTGGATCAATGTCTTGATCTTCAGTGGAAATTTAGATACCAAGTCACTGTCTCTGGTAAGTTGTCCTGGGTCATACTATGTTAATGTTGGCTAGTTTGCTTCTAGATTCTTATGAGTTGAAATTGTCCAATCATCTGTCTCAATTTTCATGTGGCCTCTATTTTGAGTTCCTACCCTAGTCATCAGCCTACTTGCCCATTTTCGTAGCAACTGAAGGTTCTGCTGATGCCTGAACCCATTTCCAAGCCCAGAGAACTCTATGTTGTAGTTCAAGATTTCTACTTGAGTTTTGTCTTGAAGTTTTCAAAAGTTATTTATTTATTTATTTATTTATTTATTTATTTATTTATTTATACATGTATTTATTTATTAATTTTTAAAAAGTATTTATTTTAAAGTAGGCTCCACACCCAATGTGGGGTTTGAACTCACAAGCCTGAGAGCAAGAGTCACATTTTCTACCCACTGAGGCAGCCAGGTGCCCCTGAAATTTTCAAAACTTTAGGGCTTAAAAAATTAAAGAACTACCCCAGGTGTCAAGGCTAGCAAACAACAAAGCTAAGTTTATAATCACATCTAATAATTTTTATTTGTTTCCGAAGGTCCTGTACGTATTCTCTGAGCTACTGCTTTTACTCTAGCTTATGGATTCTTGTACTGTGAATACAAGAGAAAGATCTCTGAACCAAATCTCAGAATTCTAACTATGTTCTGTTCTTTTCTTTGGGTATTCAGAGGGCTATACTATTTTGTTAATAAATACTTTGAATGAACCAGAACTAAATAGTTATGTTCCACCATGTCACCACACCTGCCCAACTATCTGAAAACCTCCCTTCACATAGCTCTGTCTGCACTACTCAGCGTACCATAGTAGACTAAGCCAGTGACAATCTCATCCCTGCCATCTCTCTGATTTCCTCTCTGCCCCAAACTCCAGCCATTTTGCTTCCTTGTGAGCAAGCAATCTTGCCTGGATGAAGCTCAGGGTACATTTTAATGCTCAGGAGATATAACTGGCTATATACAGGCTATATATAAACAATAAAAATATTGCTAGAAAATTATTAGGATCTCAGCAGGAATGCTTGTTCTTGAATGTTAGAACAGGAATTATAACATAATTTGGTAAGAAATGAGGGCCCACTGAACATTTTTGAATTGGTCAAAGTCATGTTTTTAGAAAACTTTCTAGTAGTACTGCAGTAACAGGGAAAGCAAGAGACCATTTCGGCATTACACAGTGTAGGTGAAAATGTATATGAGAAAGTGACTTTAAAATTAACTTTGGTGTGAGCTTGTAACTATGGAATATGAAATCATTATCCTTTGGCAAATTTGGGGAATTCACATTTTTGAGTTAAGAAGAAAGAAATGAAAAAAAAATGACTTATGAGTCACGGAGTGAGAAAGAGGTACTACCTAAAATTGGAATGATATGGGAAGCCAAATACAACTCAGAAAAATTAAAAACATAATTGAAAAGAAACTTGAAGGGCCAACTGGCACACAAATGGAAGGAAATTGCTTTAGCTGGTGAGTGAGAAAATAGGAATGATGAATTAGCTGAAGTTTGGTCACCACAGGACTTGCTAGAATGGTTCAGAAAGGATGTGAATATTCTATATAAGAGCTTATTGAGAATATTTACAACCTTAAATATAAGCATTACCTAATCACTGATGTGTCTATCAAATCACAGTTGCAGGTTGTTTATCATACACATAGAAATAACAAAGATTATAAGTGAAATATAGTCAAATCTATGAAAGTCATTTCATACTCCTTAATTTAATTTTCAGTATATTGGTTAAAAATGCCTGTCAAGTGAATTTCACCAATTTTGGCAAAGGTATGATGGCAAGTTTTTAAAATACTTACACATTATTGCATATAATATTTTAAAATATCTTTTCACACTCTGTAGTCTTTATTCAACTTTCCTACATATGCGCACACGCACACACAACTGTGAGAGTATCAACTTCTTAAGGGTAAGGATCACTATACAGATTTTTAAAATTCTCAGGACCTAGTATTTTATCTAACACTGAGTAAATTTGTCAGAAGATGGCAATAAACAATCCTGTACCTATGCCAAAAAATTGTATATATTATTATTTTAATTTTTAATGTTTATTTATTTTTGAGAGAGAGAGAGCGTGAGCGAGCGCGAGTGGGTGTGGTGCAGAGAGAGAGGGAGACACAAAATCTGAAGCAGGCTCCAGGCTCCGAGCTATCAGCACAGAGCCTGATGTGGGGCTGGAACCCATGGACCGCGAGATCATGACCTGAGCCGAAGTCGGATGCTTTAACCATCTAAGCTATCCAGATGCCCCTTGTATATATTATTTTAAGCAATAGTTCCTGAGTCTTTAAAAATGGAATTTTCTTCTAGGTCTTTCCACATAGGTAGACCTATGTTTAAAAACACATGTACTGTTATTTGTTATTCCTAATAAAAATAAAGACATTATAATGTCACCATTAACAAGATGATCTTTAGCTTCAGGACTAGGTCTGTACAAAACAGCATGGAAGTAAAAGCTAAAATAAAAGTGACTCAGTGGTCATTTAAATGTCTAAAATATTTAATAAAATCACCAAATATTCCTTAACACACAGTCAATTACACGAAGACTAATTAACCAAATTAAATCAGTCTTGTTTTTTAGTCACAGCTATGAAATGCCAAGTTGTAATTTTAGGACAGAAAACCCTTTTCCACTTTTAAATCATATTAAGTGCTTGTTTATATGTCTCACAGTTAACAGCCTGATTGGTGTATTAATTTCTATTTTTTGTTTATAACCTGTTTGATTCTTTTACAGCAATAAATAAGCAAACTGTATGTAAATTGAACGAGGCCAACACCTTAAAAATGGAAATGGTGGCTCTGTAACTCTATTCCTCTGTTTCTGTTTTCCAAATATTTTTGAAGGGAATAATCAAATTAATTAGCTGTAAAAACTTTTATTCCTGCAACTCAGCAGAGAACCACTGCTTTTACACACTCCTTCCATATTAACATCCAGTGTATTCTGGAGAAGCTGTATGTCATTGTACTTTAGTCCTCTGGATATGGCATCAGTTCCTGATGGCCGTGATGATTTATCGTTAAGGTGGAAGTACCAAAATACCATACTATCTGAGTGAAACACAGTCCTTCCCCAGGAGTACATATATATATATATATATATATATATATATATACACACACACACACACACACACATAAATACATATGCATATACATATATGTAAATATGTATACATATATAAGTACATAAACGCATATGCACACATATTAATACAACATATAATACATTTTAATATGTATATGGCACATACTCTATGTAATATATGTAAAGAAAAGACTCAGCACATGTACACATATACATATATAGCATGCATGTGTACGTGTACGTGTATTGTGACATTTGCCCTCTCATCTCCAGTTTGAAAAGGAATGGTCCTGTGACACAAGGTCTGCAGTAAGTAAATGAAGCACGGAAAGGTTTCAGGTACAAATGAGAGAGGAAGCTCAGTGGAATAACTGAGTACCTGCTTCAGTAAAATTTGAAAGCAAGGGGCGCCTGGGTGGCTCAGTCGGTTGAGTGGCCGACTTCGGCTCAGGTCATGATCTCGCAGTCCGTGAGTTCGAGCCCCGCGTCGGGCTCTGTGCTGACAGCTCAGAGCCTGGAGCCTGTTTTGGATTCTGTGTCTCCCTCTCTCTGACCCTCCCCTGTTCATGCTCTGTCTCTCTCTGTCTCAAAAATAAATACGCATTAAAAAAAATTAAAAAATTTGAAAGCAAACCTTTATCCTTGCCCTGCCCAGTATTTTACCTTTTTCCTTAGGCTAACTTGAGTTCAGTTTATGCAATTTTCATCCAAAGGGTTTCCTTGACTTTCTCAGCTAGACAGGCACGCACTATCAGAGTTGTGAACAATTTACAGCCCTCTATTACTCTACTTTTTCTTTCTGCTCAAGACAGAATGTCAGAATAGAAGCAAAAGGGTTATTATTATAGGCTTAACCTAAATGTGTTCTGATTTACTTTAAAGAAAATCATTTGCAAAGTTTGCTCCTTTAACAAATATCAAATTACTTGAAATTCACCTCCAACTAATTACGACCCATCAGTGTATCCACACTACTCCCGAGAATTGCAGTGCCACCTCAAGGAAAACGAATGGTTCTAATTTGCTACTCACACATATGGCTGATCATTGAGCGACCTCAGAGTGACTCCTCCTGTGAATGAAATGAACCTTTCTGCACAACTAGTAGAAGGCTTTTCTTACTCTCACTGTTCTTTGCTCCTTCCCTTCCCTTCCCTTCCCTTCCCTTCCCTTCCCTTCCCTTCCTTTCCCTTCCCTTCCCTTCCCTTCCCTTCCCTTCCCTTCCCTTCCCTTCCCTTCCTTTCCTTTCCTTTCCTTTCCCTTTCCCTTTCTTTCCCTTCCCTTCCCTTCCCTTCCCTTCCCTTCCCTTCCCTTCCCTTCCCTCCCTTTCCCTTCCCCTTCCTCTTCCTCTTCCTCTTCCCCTTCCCTCTCCTCTCCTCCCCTCCCCTTTCCTCCCTCCTCCTCCCCTTCCCTTCTCTTTCCTCCCCTCCACACCCATTCTCTCTCTCTTTGGAAATTCTCCCTCCTTCTGGCATCCTGGATCAATAAATAGCCTAAAATTGTCAACTGGCAAAAAAAAAAAAATATATATATATATATATATATACACACACACACACACACAAACACACAAATATACATACATACATATATATACATATATATACACACATACATATGTCTATACACACACACACACACACACACACACACATGCCAGATTATTTAGCAATCTTTATTATCCCATAGAACTAGAACCACTCTGTTCCTAGTATATCTGATTTGGTTTAATTGTTGGAGTTAAAATACTAATTATTTGATACATAACTTTAAAAATGTATGTTAATAAAAACCTAAGAAGTGAAATATAGATTTGAAGTAGTTTATCATGGACACGATATTCATGTCATTAGTTCATATAAACCCTGATCAAAACTGGGCCAGATAGAAACATCTGTACTGATGGAGATGGGAATTATGTGAGGTTGGCCTTTTAGCATCAAAGAGATTTTACAGCTTCTAGGGACCTAGGAGATAATATAGTCAAACTCTCCAATTTTAAGGATAATTGAATTTAAATCAAGAGAGGTTAAGGGAATTACATTAAAAAAAAACAGCTAATTGATGGCAGAGCACAGATTAAAATCGGGGTCACCTATCTTGCAAGTCAAACATTTGCCTCAGTAACATGTTCCATGTTAGCCTAAAATAAAGGTAATGAAATAAACATTATATTATTATTATTATTTACTATGATTATTTAAGTTTGCATAAGCAACTATCCATGTAGTATATTACTTCCTTTCAAAAAAGTTGGTCGTTTGATATTTCATTGCGGTTTGACTCTGTGGCAGAAATTACTTTTGGCTAAAATACTGACGTTAGTGTCTTTAGAAATATGCACGATTCTGTGCATATTCCACAGAATATATGAACAGATTATAGTAATTATTTTATAATAGAAAGTAACTTTTTGAAAGAAGCTTCATTTAACTGCTGAAAATAAGGATAAAGCATTTTCTTTACGATGAATTCACATTGGTTCAAGGCAAAAAATATTTTTCTCTCCTACAAAACTTGTTGAGCAAGCATAGCTTAAAGCGGGGACATTTAGATGGAGAATATGATTTGGTATCCCCCTGAGGTAAGATCAATTTTCAAAGGATTAAGCTTGGAAATCTTCTCAAATGATTTACCTGCTTGTCTGGTCGGTCACAACAGTTGAGGTGGCACTGAGCCTTGTTTTCCTTTTCAACCTGGGTGGGCTTAATTCTGTGAACCAGGTACAGAAAATTTTGTGAATTATTTTCCATTCAAAATCTGCTCTTGGCAGGATGGAAAATAAAGACTGAAACACCTGTGTACCAAATACAAACAGCTGTGTGCCTTACAGACCCTCTGCGAGGTATACCACATCCAGACCTTTATTTGACCTGCTTTAAGAGTGGAAGCAAGGGGAGAGTGAACTAAGGGAAGATGACAAAACTGAGAACTAAATCCCGCACCCCCCCCCCCTCCAGTTAGTCCCAGCAAGTTTGAAGGGCTCTGTTCTTTAGGATCTAGTTTGCTATTCATTGGCTCAGGTCACAATCCTTTTGAAAACTTTTAAATTTAAATTTTTATTTTTTTATTCTTATGTACCTCCATCTTTTATTGATTTGATTTGCTTTCCTGATTGGTAAATCTCAGGGACACATGAGGATTGCGGTTTTTGTTTGTTTGTTTGTTTGGCTTTTTTTTTTTTGAGAAGAAAGGAATAAAAGGAAAACAGCTACAAATTTTAAAGTTTTTAAACAATTAATTAAAAAGAAGCACAATTTAGTCCCACCTGGGTGGCTCATTTGGTTAAGCGTATAACTCGATTTTGGCTCAGGTCATGATCTCACGGTTCATGGGATTGAGCTCCAAGTCAAGCTCTGCACTGACAGCATGGAGCTTGCTTGGGATTCTCTCTCTCTCAATCTCTCTCTCTCTCTCTCTCTCTCTCTCTTTCTCTTTCTCTCTCTGCTCCTCCCCCACTCGCGTGCACTCTCTCTCTCAAAATAAACAAATATTAAAACATTTTTAAAACATAAGCACAATCTATAGACAGAAATTGTGTGTCACGAGCTCTAGCAACACACCCATTTCTACAAAATGGAACTTTCAGGTAGGTTAGTTCTCTTAATCCCTGAGGTAGGCTGCTTCACTTGGTGAATAGGCTGCTTTTGTCATATTACTAGGACCGAATTTCTCTGATTCTATCACTCACACTTCTGAGGCAATTTGCTATAATGGGATAAACTGAAGAATCATTAAGACATAATCTTTTGTAAGACACACATACGGACTACATGTTGTAGACAATACCATCTTTCTTCCTAATCTCATTCTGGTTTCTTCTCTCCTTTTTCTCTTTCTCTCTCTGTTTACTTTTTAGTTACCTCCTCTGAAGTGCAGTGATTTCAAAGACACAGATGCACACCCATTTGAAGCCACTAAAATAATGGACCCACAAAGCAAAAGTGGTTCAGCAGTTTCAACCCTGGTCAGAATTAAAACTTGTGGATGATCACATTCAGTAAAGAAACATTAATGTGAATAAAGGAAAAAGCAGATCGTCCACCTCCTAAAGGCATTTTATCCGGTTTTTGAGTATTATTAGAAACTCATTTTGCCAAATGACCAGGTAATTCTGGTACTTGGGCAAATACTTCCAACATAATCATAAACAAACTTACACAAGCCACTGACTGTCCTTTATTTTACAAACATGACCCTCACCTTTAACCTTAATCATGGAAGATACAGGAGGGCCTGGTGGAGTGGGCTTAAAACTGTCAACACTCTTCAAAGGTTATGTCACACTGAAATCCAGCCAGAAAGATCATCCTCAGAAATTCAGGAACATACACCACCAAAGATGCAAATATTATGATTATAATAACATGCTTCTCATAGTGCAACCTTTGTCCTCGATGTGAGGTAATAATATGTTATACCTCAGTACTCCCTTTAATTACTAAATGTGATTACTTTGTTTGTCATTGTCTTTCTCACCAATTTATAACCTTCTTTAAGGCAGGTACTAAGTCTGTCCTGTTGAAAGATAAACCCAGAGTTCTCGGCACCTTGGCTGTCACAACGTGGATAATTGATGGAATTTATGGATAAAATAACTAAAACAAAACAAAATTTAATTAGCTTGGTGAAGCGATAGCATAGTTTATGTCGATAGGGCCATTGCAACTGTCACACAAAAAACCAACAGCCAAAGAAAAATTAGAACTTATGAAAAGAAACAAGACATAGGCATGATAATTTCACACGCACCTGTTGTTGATTTTATGGAATCCAAAATATTTTGGGGGGAGACAATTAAAGACATAATTCTTTTAGATGTTTGTCACTTTACTAGTTTGTTAACCCAACTATTTGTAATCACTTATTATTATCACATATAATGGGCTCTTTGTATCCATCATTATCAGTAATTAATACTAGAGTCACCTGAGAAATAAAAGTAATGGATTAACTATATTTATTATTCAATTCAAATAGGTTAAGTGACTTTGGCTAAAATCACTTGGTTTGAGGAAGTAGGCAAGACAATAAAATCGTATTGGTAATAACATCTTGGGACATTTTTAAATATCATTTTCCTTCACCAATACTACTTATTGGCTTTATTTTATTCTTCAAGCTGTATCACTCATATTGATTGTAAATGAGACTAGATTACAAAGTCCAGTGCTGAAAGATATTTTCCCACACTTCCACCAAGTTAACCATAGTACAGGCAGGTCAGATTACACCATTATCTCTGAGCATCTGGAAAACTTATACTATTTGGTCCCTAGGCACCAACAAGAAATTCTTTAGGGAATTTTCTGTTTTTCTAGCTCAGCTTTTTTTTTTCACCTTAAGAAATAAATAATAATCCTGAGCTGAGATGTAAATGCAGTTATTTTCCAACAGTATATTATATCATCCAAATGGCAACAATGTTGGTTTTCAACACTATACTTCTGAGGGTATGTCTATCTATTTCATAAATATTCACTATGGCTAAAATTCATATATATATGTAGATATATATGCATATATAGAGAGAAAGATAGATAGATAGATAGATAGATAGATAGATAGATATGTATCTATATCCATGTATCCATCCTAGCCTTGATAAAATCACAGGTTTCATATCTGAGAATATCACAATATTATTTGTCAGGTTCTTTGTTAACCAGGCTTTTGCCAATGCATTGATATAGGAATGAAAACAACACTGCTATTTTAGACAGAGGACGGCTCAATTAACTGAGCAAGGGAAATTGGAATTCAACTAAAATTAAAGAAAATGCTTTTCTAATACTACCTAATATGTATCTTTTCTTTAAACTTAGGTATTCATATCAAGGCCAACAGCATCCTAAAAATAGTGGTATGCCAGCAATATTCCTCCATCCTGGTAATTTCCAAATATTTTCTGTGGTATACCAGTTTCCTAGAATGCTAATCAGATGTTACTCACAGTAAAGTTTCTGAAATTTAATCTGCTTCAGTAATGATGAAATAAAGAAAGTTAAGCAACCAATTTGGCTACTGCAAGAAGTTCTAAGACCATTAAGTATGTGAATGTGCAGTGTGAATTTTAGGACAGTAGTAAAGTGTGAAGGTTTTCTTCCATTTACTTGAAAGTGGTATCTTTTCTACCCAGCATATTGGAAAAATGAGTATTCCAAAGAACACACTTTGAGAAAACTTGCCCCATAATTATGTGAAAAATACCAAGATCTGGTGCTAAGGGAGCAATTGCATAGGACTGGACTTCCCTAAGTAGAAAAGACACACCTGCAATTTAAAGTTTCGATGGCATTCCCTGCCAAACGCCTGCTATATTTGATAGGCAATGTGTCCTGCCTCACACCTTTTTCTCTGCCATGGAGAGTCATGTGTGACAGAGAAGCTTCCGTTTCTTTGGTTTCCACATATGAGGGGCATTCAATTGCTGGTTCAGTTGACCCCTCCCAAGTGCCTTACCTGTCACATTATGGGTCACACCCATTTCATCACTCATTCCCCAAAGTCTGTTAATCCTAGTTCTCTTTCATTTAAGTAAAAAGTAACAGTATATATGTATACATGAAATGGAAAAGTACAACTGTATAAGTTTTATTTCCTTAATACAGACGCTTAGAACTCAAAAAGGATTTCAGAGATTCTATGAACATCTCTTAATTTAGAGGGGGGGGCCCATTTTTAACCATTTCAATGTTAATTTTTCGCCTTAATTTTAATTTTTCGGCTTACAACCTAAGTATTTCCATTTCCAGAGTACCTTTAACTTCTCCCAGGTGAACGGAAGTGGATGATCTACTTTACAGTTGGTAAATTTGCCTTCAAGGCTTTACAGGACACTCTTACTCAGCTCGGTTAAGTGGCTTCCTCTCGTTGATTCTGCTTTTCCTTCGGTCAGTAAACAACGTGCTGTGCAGGAAAGGCCTCAGAAATTCCTAACAATTATTTCCCCCTCTTCCCACAATTAGGGAGCAGAGAGAGGAGAGAGAGGAGAGAAAAATACACAGTTCTGCTTAGACTGTCACTTTGCATCAGTCTGAGAGGGAACACATATTCCTGGCCTGAAAGGGGCTGCCGGGAATAATTAAGCACGGGGCTAAGAGTGAACCTGGGAAACATTCCAGTTTTTCACAAGTCAGGTCTTCACTGTGCAATCTCTAACATAACAAAAAAAACCTTTTTTACAAGAATATATGGTCATTCATTTTAAAATCATGTACATGTACTGTACTTATACATTACATATACTATAAAACACCCAAAAGACAAATGTTAAGTTCACGTGATAAACAGGGTGACCAAATGATTTCTTTTCCAAACAGTGTCTCTTTTTAGAAGAAAAGGGCCTGCTATCAATAATTATGTTGAGACAACTGTTGCAAATTGGAACTCCCCAAGGCAAAGCTGAATGGAGGAAATGTCTAACAAGGAAGATTAAATTAAAAATATTTCAAATGTCTTACTAATCATACAGGCTTTATACTATTATCAGGTAATATCTCAAAGCACAATATACACTAGGGGCTAAATTCACCATTAACTATAAGAATATTAATCTATATTTCAAGTAGATATTTTGATCTTACAGGTTTCACCTTACTGTTTAGTAAGTCTGATTATATCATCATCATTTTTCTTTTGCTTATAATTGAGACTAAAGAAGATTTTCTGTAAGAATTAAAATGGTTATCTCTGCTACTTTTTATTTTGCTTTGTGTTCTTGTATTTGCAAAAAAAATATTTTATAGTCTCCACTTTGTTAGTTTAATTATTGCTAGGAAACATAATAAATAATAAAATCCATAAACCTACCTACCAGGGACATTTACTGTATGTTTGTTCCCCTTTGTGGAACTTTAATTCTTACCTCAAGGTACCAGATATTAATAACATGAGACAATCTGACATTTGGACAAAATAAAAATGCCAGTATGAACATAATTTAACATATATGTAAAGTTTTATTTACTTTATAGGGGTTTTTTGTTTATTTATTTATTTTTGAGACACAGAGAGACAGAGAGAGAGAGAGAGAGAGAGTGAGAGGGAGAGGGAACACCTGAGCAGGCATAAGTGGGGGGAGGGAGAGAGAAAGGAAGAGAGAATCCCAAGCAGGCTCCACACTGTCAGTGCAGAGCCCAATGCAGTGATCAGTCTCATGACGGTGAGATCATGACCTGAGCTGAAATCATGAGTCAGATGCTTAACTGACCGAGCCATCCAGGTGCTCCTACTTTGTAGTTTTAGGAGAAAACTACTATGAATAACAGTTCCAATCTTTCTGAATTCCAATAGCATGTACCTTCTGTACTGCTTGGGATGCACATACCTACATTAAAGCTGGTAATCTAGAACAGTGCTTCATCAACTGTCATGTGCATACAAGTATCTGAAGTTCTTGGGAAAATACAGATTTTGATTTAGTTAATCTGGACTGTGGCCGAGGATTCTATATTTCTACCAACTTCCCAAGTGTTGCTGGTCTAAGGACCACACTTTAAGTAGCAAGACCCCTAGACCTAGACTCTGTTTAATACAGTATCCACTAGGCACATGTGACTATTGAGCATTTGAAATGGAGCTAATCTAAGTTGAGAATGACTATGTAATTCTGAAATGTAAAATAAATACCAGATTTCAAAGGCAGTATAAAAAAGAATGTAAAATAATTAACAGTGTTTTTAATGTTTATTTATTTTCTGAGAGAGAGAGAGAGAGAGAGAGAGAGAGAGAGAGAGAACAGAGTGTGAGTCAGAGAGAGGCAGGGAGAGAGGGAGACACAGAATTTCAAGCAGGCTCCAGGCTCTGACCTGTCAGCATACAGCCCGACATGGGGCTGGAACTCACAAACCATGAGATCATGACCTGAGCTGAAGTCAGATGCTTAACCAACTGAGCCACCCAGGTGCCCAAGTTCATTAATAATTTTAACACTGATGATAAGAAATAACAATTTTGGCCCTAATTGTGTATCAGTGGGTTTTTTAAAAATTTTTTTAATGTTTATTTATTTTTGAGACAGAGAGTGACAGAGCATGAACGGGGGAGGGGCAGAGAGAGAGGGAGACACAGAATCCGAAGCAGGCTCCAGGCTCTGCGTTGTCCTCAAATAGCCCGACGTGGGGCTCGAACCCACGAACCAAGAGACCATGACCTGAGCTGAAGTCGGACGCTCAACTGACTGAGCCACCCAGACGCCCCATGTATCAGTGGTTTTTAATGTAGAGTATACATATATTCATGATTTTTAATATGAACACTAGAAAATTTTAAATTATTTGTGTAGTTCACATCATATTTCCATTGGATACTGTAGCTCAAGAGCACAAAACTAAGTCCTGATCATGTAAAGTAATAATGAAAACCTTCAAAGCTTCATTAATATTTCCAGATTTGTCTTTTGCCACTCCCCATTCCATGCCCAAAGTCTCAGCTATATGATGTGATTTAGCATTCACTCACAACCTCTTCTTTCATTTACTTGTTTATTCAGTATTGGATGTCTGCAGTGAACCGGGCAACACTAGTAAGTAATGAGAGAAAATAATAGATATGGCCTGGCTTCACTGAACATATTATCTCTAACTTTTCTTATTTCAAAGAATAAAATTCCCCTAATCTCTTACATCACTCTCTCTCTCTCTTTTTAAAAAATTTTTTTTTAACATTTATTTATTTTTGAGACAGAGAGAGAGAATGAGAGAGAGCACATGAACAGGGGAGGGTCAGAGGAAGAGGGAGACATAGAATCTGAAATAGGCTCCAGGCTCTGAGCTGTCAGCACTGAGCCTGACACGGGGCTCGAACCCACAGACCACGAGATCATGACCCGAGCCGAAGTTGTACGCCTAACTGACTGAGCCACCCAGGCGCCCTGACTCTCTCTCTCTCTCTCTCTTTATTTTTTGAAAGTACTTGCTGGCTCATTAAAGCTATATTTCTATAGTGTTTTCCATGTATTTCACATAAAGCATTCCCTAATGTTATGTTTAATATATACTGTATTAACTGTATGTTTTTCCAAATACAGATTATTAATTGTTTGATGGTATGATTTAATAATCTTATTTTCCGTTGAAAGCACAATTTCCAGTATACAATAGGTAATTAGGAAACAAATTTTTGAGTGGATTCATTATTTCACAAGTAAGATGGTAAACATCAGTCACTTCCACAATCTAATGTAATTTAATTTTTTTAGATTTATTTATTTTTGATAGAGACAGACCACAAGTGGGGGAGGCGCAGAGAGAGAAGGAGGCACAGAATCAGAAGCAGACTCCAGGCTCTGAGCTGTCAGCCCAGAGCCCGACAGGGGGTGGGGGGGGACGTGCTCGAACTCACAAACTGCGAGATCATGACCTGAGCCGAAGTCAGATGCTTAACCGACTGAGCCACCCAGGTGCCCCAATCTAATTTTAAAAATCAATGATTATTTTAATTTCACTGCCGTTTGGCATGGTTCACTCTAGCCCTCCTTCTGTTATAAATATCTTATGTAGCAATGTACTGTCAAGCTCAGCAGATTTAAAATCAATTCAGCAAAATTTGAGCCGTACTTGATGATCGTATTAGACTTTCAGCCATTAATTTAATCTTCTTGAAAACTGATCTTCTCGTTAGTGACATGGTTTTTAATTACTACTGCATGTTTTTGTTGAAAAGATTGAAAGATTCAAATCATGAAATAGTGCCCAGTTTGTAGTAATGCTTCAATAAATATGAAATCTAACTGGTTAAGTCTTAGTCATTTTATTTCCTTTTTAGTAACTAAATGTAAAATAATGTTTGGTAGGCGAAGCCTTAGACTGCCTTCACGTTGTGGGTAAAATGTATAGATTTACCTTCACATAAGCATGCTGCTTTGTCAGGTAGTATCATTGCCTTCTACCTCAATTATTTCATGTGTAAAATGAGGGGATTGGAAAAATTACGTCTTTCTACAGTTAAAAGTCAATGAATGTTTGGAGATGATGATCAAGTCTTGAAAGAAATTAGCAAAACAAAACTCTTTAATTATTTTATTTCTTTTTTTTCCTTCCCCTTTTCTCATTTCAGTCCAAAAGTCATTGCACAGCCACAACTAATAATAGACTAAAATCGAATCTATTCTATAGATCTTACGGACAGAGAGAGACAAAGCATGAATGGGGGAGGGGCAGAGAGAGAGGGAGACACAGAATCGGAAACAGGCTCCAGGCTCTGAGCCATCAGCCCAGAGCCTGACGCGGGGCTCGAACTCACGGACCGCGAGATCGTGACCTGGCTGAAGTCGGACGCTTAACCGACTGCGCCACCCAGGCGCCCCAGCAAAAAGCTTTCAGTAAATTAGGAAGAGTGGGGAACTTCTTCAATGTAATAAAGAATTTGTAGAAAAAAATTACAGTGAACATCATACTTAGTGGTGAGAAATTCAAAGTTTTACCTATATAGCAAATCCAAAAAAATCAACAAGAAAACTCCTGGAACTAAAAAGTTATAGCAAAGTTGCAGGATACAAGATTAAGAAACAAAAGTCAATCTTTTTCCTTTATACCAATGAGCAAGTGGAATTTCAAATTAAACACAATATCATTTAGCACCAAGTGAAATGAAATACTTAGATATAAATCTAATGAAGTTCGTACAATATCTGAGAAAAACTACAAAACTCTGATGAATGAAATCAAAGAAGAACTAAATAAGTGAAGAGATATTCTATATTCATGGAGAGGTAGACTCAATATTGTCAGGATGTCAGTGGATCTACAAATTCAATGGAATCCCAATCAAAATCCCAGCAACTTATTTTGCAGATATAAAACTGATTCTAAAGTTTATATAGGGAGGCAAAAGACCCAGAAAAGCTAACACAATATTGAAGGAGAAGAACTAAGATGGAGGCCTGACACTACCTGATTTTAAGTCTTACTATAAAACTATAGTAACCAAGGGGCTCCTGGGTGACTCAGTTGGTTAAGTGTTCAACTCTTGACTTTGGCTCAGGTCATGATCTCACAGTTCATGAGATCGAGGTCCTTGTTTGGCTCTGTGCTGACAGAACAGAGCCTGCTTGGGATTCTTCCTATCACTCTCTCTTTCTCTCTGCTCCTCCCCAGCTTGCGCTCTCTCTCTCTCAAAGTAAACAAAAATAAACTTGAAAAAAAAGCTACAATAATCAAGACAGTGTGATATTGGTAAAATAATAGACAAACAGATGGATGAAATAGAACAGATAGCCCTCCTTACATATGGTCCACTGACTTTTGACAAAGGACGCAAAGCAATACAATGAAGAAAAGATTATCTTTTCAATAAGCGGGGCTGGATCAACCTGACTTCCACATGCACAAAGATGAATTCAGACCAGAATTTACCTGCTTTACAAAAATTAACTGAAAATGGGTCAGAGCCTTAAGTGTAAAAGGCAATGTATAATCCCCTAGAAAATAACACAGGAGCAAACCTAGATGACCTTGGGTATGGCGATTACTTTTTAGACAAAACACCAAAGGTATGATCTTGGTGACTCAGTTATGAACTTTGTAACTTATGTTCCACTATGGTGGGGGATGCTGATAATGGGAGAGGCTTTCAATGTATGTGGGGGGTGGGAGGTACATGAGAGATCTCTGTACCTTCCCTTCAGTTTCACTGTGAATCTAAAACTTTCCCGAAAAAACAAATTCTTAAAATATTTGACTCTATCAGTATGAAGTCATGTAATACAGAGACATAAATCTAGTTATAGTATGGATCTAAAGCTGTGTATGTGCATGCATGTGTGTGAATATATCTATTTCTTAGTTCTTTCTGTCCACATAGAGGGACTATGAGTAGCAAAACTCCAATAACAGGAATTACACCTATCACTCAGATCTTGATTTCTACAGGGAAAGGAACCAGGGCTCCTTGAAGAAAGAGCTAATTTCTGGGCTGCAGCAGAGAAAGTCCTAGAACATTGTGTTGTTCCATTAAGTAACAAAATACTTAAAGAGTGATTTGGACATGTCAAAATGATAAAGGATCTAGCTAAAAGAACTCTCACTGGCCAATTCCAGACAATTATAGAAATTATAATAATGCACTGAATAAAATTGAATCCATTAGTTCACACTGATATAAACAAATGAATAAATGAATTGGGAGAAGATAACTAATCTTTTGTACAGTAGAATGTCAAGTAATAGATTCATTGGTATAAATAAAATTAGGAAATAGTCATCAATTATCAAAGTAACAATATAGGCAAGAAATAACAATGGTTTCTAAAATTAACAAGCAAAGTGGGATAAGAAAAAGAATATTCATTTAGTCTCAAAGTATCTTTCTGCAAAATACTATTGACCACAAAGAACAAAAGAAATGTAACTTTTTAAAAATATTTCTTTAAAGTTTTTATTTATTTTTGAGACAGAGAGAGACAGAGCATGAGCAGGGGAGGGGAACAGAGAGAGGGAGACACAGAATCTGAAGCAAGCTCCAGGCTCTGAGCTGTCAGCACAGAGCCTGACACAGGGCTTGAACTCACAGACTGTGAGATCATGATCTGAGCTGAAGTCAGATGCTTAACTGACTGAGCCACCCAGGTGCCCCAAGAAATGTAACTTTGTAGTGGAGAAACCTGGCAGAGACCACCCTAATCAAGTATTTACCTATAATGGGACATGTCAATAGCATATACTAAGTGATAAGATGAAAAAAGGGAGGCATCATGCCTGTGGATTCCCATCCAAAATACATAACTTAGGGATTGTCTTGAATAAACACTGGACAATCTTGCATTAAGGGACATTCTACAAAATGAATGCCTTGCATATCTTCAAAAATGTCAAGGTTGTGAACGTAAAGGAAAGACTGAGGAACTGCTCGCATTGGAGGAGTTAAGAGTGATGTGACCACTGAGTGCAAGGGATCATGCTGGACAGACTCGGGTGTGATAAGTGCCTTCACTATTGGCAAAAGTGAATAGTGGGTGAAGGGCACATGGCTATTCTTTGTAATATTTTTGCCATTTTTGGTAAGTTTGCATTTATTTTCAAATAAAAGTAATTTTAATAAAAAGAGGGAAAGCAGGGGCACCTGGGTGGCTCATTCAGTTAGGTGTCTGACTCTTGGTTTTGATTTTGGCCCAGTTATGAGCTCACGGTTCTGGGATTAAGCCCTGTGTTGGGCTCCTCATGGAGCATACAGCTGGTTGGGATTCTCTCTCTCTCTCTCTCTCTCTCTCTCTCTCTCTCTCTGACACACACACACACACACACACACACACACACACACACTAAACTTAAAAAAAAGATGAAAGCAAAACAAAGCAAAGTGGGTTTTTTGGACACAGTAAATGTTAATAAACATTTTTTGCACATAGTCAAATGTATCAGAATTTGAAGCCAGTGTGCTCACAGTGAATGTGTGATACTGACCTGCTGCATAACACTCTTAATGCTCATATTTTTCTCTTTCTTGTGCTGACGAGTAACCTTAAATTTATGTAGCTTATTCCTAATAAAGATCATGTCAGTATTGTCTGACCTTCTAATCTATGTAGATAATCTTTGCTACATATATTCAAGAACATTGTGTGTATAGTCCATCAGCACAAATCACACTGTCTTGAGCTCAGATACAAGCTCCTTGGGGGAAGGAAGCTTATTGTAAAAGATCACTATATCACTGCAATGAATATTGGAGATAAAGTTAGAGTACGTCCAGATTATGAGCTATGTATTTTTATCAATGTAAAAGTAACACTTGTCCTACTTGATCTTTTTCATTAAAATGTCTATACAGAAATACTAAAATTGTACTCATTTTCTTCTCATTTTAATGACCAGGTAGAGTTTCACCCATTATTTGGCTTCTAATTTTTCTGTTAAAATTTACAAATTTCCATAATATCATGTTTTAGGCATTTCCTCTTTCAAGCAGCCTATCACTGAGTTTAGTTTTTTTTTTTACCCCAAATAAGAGAATGTATCTTTAAGATGGATTTTTCCCATTTTAAAACTATAACTGATATACTTCTTTCTCCTTTTCTTTAACCCGATGACTCCTTGACATCCCTTTTATTCCTGTATGTGGATTATGTTGAATTTGATCTTAAATTCATTGCAATGTAAGAAAACACGTTATGTTTAAAATTTGCCAGTGAATGTTCCTAAATGTTTCAAAAGCACTTTTTAACCACTGTCATTGTCTCTAATTGTTTAAAGTTTTGTTTCTTGGATAATTCAATTCTTATACAAGGACTATATTCTATTTCCCTCCTGACTTCTCCATTAATATAAGATTCCGACTGGAAGGGTGAGATGGGTATAATAATCATCCATAGAAGTCTGTGGTGCTAAATGGGAAGGCTAGCCCTTGGGTGACCACATAGAGAAAATGGGGAAGTCTGGAGACAATGCTAAGCATGGTGCATTGCTACTCCCGGAGAGTCACAGGGCAGTTGTGTGGAAGTCAGTTAAGATCTGGAGTTAGTGTGTGACTAACTAATTGGGCATCACACATGAGCTATTCTTGGGTAGGACTGGACAAGAACAGCCTATTCCTTGCTCCAAGAAAACAGGGGAAGACAATTTAGTTCATGAACAAAAGCCTGGGTTTCTCACATTAAAAAGACATTTTTATCCACTTGTTCCAACTTGAAATTATTATCAATTTGCCATAGACTTTATTATTAAACAATATAATGTAGGTTTTAAAAGAACAGACTTAGTTGCCACATTTAGTAGGTTTGAATCCCAAGTCTAGTTGACTAGCTATAAAACCTTCAGTACTTTACATAACTTCCGACCTCAATTTCTTCAGATGAAAATGAGGATAATTTATGGATCACAATAAAATATTTTCAAAGATAAACTGAGTCACTACATATGACTATGTTTGACTGACATAATAAGAACTAAAAAATGTTCACTGTTGTTATTACAGTTCTCTTTGATATTATTGTGACATTTTCTTTTGTATCTCCATGGATTATTAAAAGAACAGAGAGGTTGCCATTAGGCTGCTCCCCAGGAGACATATTAAGGTGTAATTTCTTGACTATTCATTTCTTTTATTTTTTTTTTTAGTTTTTTTTTTTTATTTTGAGGGAGGAAGGGGGAAGAGAGAGAGAGAGAGAGAGAGAGAGAGAGAGAGAGAGAGAGAATGAGCAGGGAATAGGCAGAGAGAGAGGAAGAGAAAGAATACCAAGCAGGCTCTGTGCTGTCAGCACAGAGCCCAATGCAAGACTTGATCTCTTGAATCATGAGATCATGACCTGAGCCGAAATCAAGAGTTGGACACTTAACCAACTGAGCCACCCAGGTGCTGCTTAACCATCCATTTCAAATGATCTCTTCCATAACGTTCAAAATCATCTGGGTTCTTGACTGCCCCAACTCTGCATTACCAAAGGTGACAAGTATCAACACCCCCATACATATCTACTCATAATCTTTTTCTGGAATAAATTCACCATTTTCACTTGGCTTCAAAGTAAATTCACATTTTAAAACCACTGCTGGACTCTTCAAAGCTGGTTTACAATCCTCTAATTTACCCTTCATCTTCTAGAAGACTCCTTGTTGCACTTCTTTCTGTGGCTGTAGTAAAGCAATTCCACTCTCCTTAAAATTGCCACATTATTTCTCAAACCTCAAGAAAAGCTCACTTCCCCAAAATTTTTAAGCAAACTCTTTTTATGTTAGTGATTACATTGATATTATTTATCATAATCATCTCTATGATCTTTCTTCTCATCCTCATAATTTCTTGACATCTCATGCTATCTCTATTGACTTTTCTTCATGTATTAATAAGCACAATTAAGACTTTCTAATTCTAAAATATCTTCTGTCATCTTCCCTCCTTAAATCTGGAAATCTCTTCTCTCATCATTTTGTGCTGTCTTCTTTACTCATGAGATAACAGTGACCGAGGGTTTCCTAAAGGAAAAATATTTGTCTTTTATATAGTAGCAGTTCGTGTTCTCTCTCTTTTGAAAAATAAAGTATTATAATCAAATAAATTTTGGAAAAAAGTGAATAACATTATGTAAACCAAATAGTAAAATTATATAACTTATTCAAAAGTTTAATATGGATTGCTAACCTTCAAAAATTATGTGTGTGTGCACATGCGCATGAGTTTGTATGTGTTTGAGACTGTACAGGTCATGGATTGTATTGGGTAGTTTGGATTCCAAACCTACTTGAACACTGAAATATTTATACTCAGAATATCCAAGACAATACCATTCTAGAATCAGTATGACAATGAACACATGCTGACCTTTGACATAATATATGCAAACATAGATACCTGCATGTGTTAAACTGTATGTTGGCATTTCAAATGAGTATCAGGTTGAATCTGGTCAGTACTACATTCATCTTTCTCATTAATTTTTCTGTTGTAACTATTAACTTTTAAAATCATATATCATCTTTCCAGGGTTAAAATTCCAGGAAATTCTCAAAATAATTCCTAATTTCTTTCTAGTGCTCCAATTTACTAAGCAAAAGATAAAGAGGGCCCAAAGAAAGGTGATATCAATAAAAATATAATTACAGGCAAAAGATAACATTTTAAAGAATGTAGAAAATTCGTCAACTGATCGTATGTGGCAGAAAACTAGTGCTATTACAGTTTTGGAGAGAAAATGCATGCTAAAGTACATACAAAATATGTTTGTGAAACTGCGATGATTCACATCACTTCTGAAAATGAGCATCATTTTCCTTTCTAAAACCCAAATAGTTACATTATATAAAGAAATCAGATAATTGATTTATAGTAAAGTCTAAATTGAAGTGAAATTTCAGCACCTACTTCTCTTGTAAAGTAAATGCTATGTCTATCTGTCTTTGAGTGTTTGCTTTAACTCCTGACTGGCTAGTAGGAACAGCAAAGGGACCACGCATAAACACATATTTAACCCGATTCTCCTGATTGCTAAAGACTGACTTCTCTTACCATTCCCTAAGTACCACATTTTCCTTTTTTCCCAAGTATTAGGATTCAGGAACAATCTGAAAAGTAGGCTTTTAAATACTGAACACAGACAAAAAAAATCAGATACAGCCCTAAATGTATCCTAGTTGACAATATCAGCAATTAAGATCATTGGACTTGACATACAAAATTTTGGGGTGAGAGCAGACAAGGCGAGGTAGATGGTCATCCTTATGATGGTAAAATGCTTCATTTCCTCACACTCATCAAAACTTAAAAACACTCTTGGCCTTCAACTTGATTGTCCTATTTTGTAGAGTATTAAGCAATTCAAACGGAATGCTGTTTAATCCCCTTTAATTATTGTGTCCTATGAAGGGAATGACTTTTTCAAAGTTATAAATAACAAAGGTCATGAGGTAAGAGAATGTGCTTATTGTTTAATCTCATTATCAAAACTTTTTCCAATTGTCTAGATGATGTTTCTTTTCTGATTGATGGAACTATCAAGTTTCTGGGAATAAAAGCCAAACAAACATATATAAAAGTTTTCTTTAGGCACTCACATTCAAGTCCTATTTAACACAGCGGGGTCACCAAACATCCAGTAAAGTTTTGCCAATGTTTGTGTTTTCTTGAAATTAGATGAAAATCAAAGCCATGTGACACCAACAGGAAAAACAGCAGGTCTCAATGTGTGCTTGGTGGGGCATATTCCGCTATTCTCTCGTACTCTTTTTAGTTTTGACAACGTAACCAAAACTTCATTATGTGTGTGGTTGTGGTGTTCTAAAATGTTTTTCCCATTTTATTTATACTGTTCATCTACACTTCCCAGGTGGTTTCAGAGAAGAAAATCAAACTTCCTTTACTGTTTAAAGAGCAAAGACAAAATAGCAGGTGTGAAAAACTATGGGAAGACCTTAAAGAAAAGGCATCAATAATTCTGACTTTATGCTCTACTAAGGGCTTTTCCAGGAACTGAGGGCAATACAAGTATAACACAGGTATATAAGAGAAAAAAAAATATGTGTATACACACACACACACCAACATTCACACCCACGGTTGAATTCCTAAAATATGCAGTTATGGCAAAAAGAAGTAATAAATGCAATTCATTTAACAGGAAAGTTACTCTATTTCTTTTCAACTAAATATTAAGATGTAAAGGCTGGTGATGCCAACAAAAATAAACCACTAATAGAAATGTTAGCATAAAAATATTTTTTCTCATGATTTTATTGAATATTTTATTATTATTATTATTATTATTATTATTATTTTTCTTTTAACTGACAATATGGTCCTCACAAAAGAAGTTGCATACAAAAGAATGTTTTTCTTTGGGAACAGACAACTTCTTGGAAGAGAGAAAAGATAGCTGTTCACATTAGCAAAAGCATAGCCCTCAATAAATATGCATACATTATAATGATTTGAATGCTGTTGAAGTTTTGGAATGTTAAATTTAGTTAAAAACATTTAATTCACTTCCTCCCCCCCACCCACCTCAGCTAAAAAGATGAAGAATGGTGGATTTTTTACTCGAAGGGAGGAAGGAGGAAATAAATATGAGGCACGTCAATGTAGCAGGGGTGGCTTTGGTTTGACATGCATCCCAAACAACTCTTTCATTCACATCTTGAAGCCTCATTGAATTCAGTGCCAGACAGAGAAGGAATGTAAAACAGATAGAAAGTGGTGCAGATAAAGAATGGAGCAGGCTTAACATTCCATCTTGATATACAATACCTTCTGTTTAAAAAAAGTATTCAAGAATTGCTGAGTTTAATCTAAAATAATAGACCCTGATTAAACAATAAATAACAAGTATGAGTTCCTAGGAAAGAAAAAAAGACAACAGTATTCAAAGCACTCCAATTCACCACTGTTAGTTTGATAGGATCCTTATTATTAGATAATGATAACTAACATTTCTCGAAAAAAAAACCTGTTAATAATTTATTTCATTTATCCTTAGAATAGCTCTGTGATACAGGAACTATTGTTTCTTCCCATTGTATAGAAATAGTCCTTAGAGAATTTGAGCAATTTTATCAAAATAAAAGGCAGAATTCAAGGAAATTGCCAGAATTCAGAGAGAGGCAACGTTTGAAATCCTCTTCCACCCTCCCCTGCCCCAGAACCCACATTCTTTAATGCTGTGCTCCACTGTCTTAGGATCCTGTTTTGTATACAACTTTTTAAATTTTTTTTTATTATTTTTTTAATGCTTGTTTTTGAGAGAAAGTGTGCAAGTGGCAGGGGCACAGAGAGAGGGAGACACAGAATCCAAAGCAGGCTCCAGGCTCTGAGTTGTCAGCCCAGAGTCCTATGGACGCTTGAACCCATGATCCATGAGATCATGACCTGAGCTGAAGTCAGCCGCTTAACCAACTGAGCTACCCAGGAGCCCCAGTATACAACTTTTTAAATGCAAGGAACTACATTTGCACCATTTCAGAATGCACTAATAATGTATTTCCAAGGATATTAGTATATGATGCCATTCATACAATCAGTAATATATATCCAATGTCTAAACAAATATATGACATTTTGTATGTATATATATAAGGTTTTTAGAAAATATATTTATTTTCTATAACACAGTCATTCACAGAGCAAAGAAGTTCCTTAAGTGCTTAACTCAGTACATACTGCAATTAATGGGATAATTCAGCTTAAAAAATGAGTGGCCTTGATTACATACCAGGTACCATCCTAGGTGCTACTCCATCTCAGTTCTCACGATTCATTATTTTTTAATCTTTCAGTGAAAAGAAAAACTCAGTAAAGTTTTTACTACTCTATTTATTTATTTATTTATGTATTTATTTTTTCAACGTTTATTTATTTTTGGGACAGAGAGAGACAGAGCATGAACGGGGGAGGGGCAGAGAGAGAGGGAGACACAGAATCGGAAACAGGCTCCAGGCTCCGAGCCATCAGCCCAGAGCCCGACGCGGGGCTCGAACTCACGGACCGCGAGATCGTGACCTGGCTGAAGTCGGACGCTTAACCGACTGTGCCACCCAGGCGCCCCAACTCTACTTTAGTATACATAACTACACTTTCCATGGTCTCTTAATATTTCATTCCAAATCATCTAGAGCCCTAGAATCATAATGTCCTTAAAGCTTAAAAAATCATCTATTTTGGTTTCCCAATATACCATTATATCTCTTTTCCTTAACTGTTCTCTTATCATTCTAAAATTCATTCTACCAAAGAGATCACTGCAAAAGTGCTCCTCTTCCATCAGGCCTGAGTTCTTAATGCCCTTCACTGCTTTTTCCCAGACTATCTGGTTTCTGAAAATCCATCACCTACTCTATATGCTGTTGTTATTGACGACATAGGGAAGCTGTGTGGTGTCATTTTAGATGGGCTTCGTTTCTGCTGTTTTTCTGCTAGGCTTTACTTACCTGTGTTCTATATTTTACCTTGCATCTGAGTAAAAACCAAAAAAGTTATGTTTCCACCCCAAAGTGGAAGCATGGAAGTTCAAAGTTCATCATTCTCTGCGTTTTGTCCTAGGACCCCAAACCCCTGACAACATTTAAGAAGAGCCAGATTCCAAATATGTTCTAGGATATTGGTTTCAAACAAACCCCTGCTGATTCGGGCATCAATACCCCTACCTTCCGTGGCTTATAAAATAACATCTACTGGGGCGCCTGGGTGGCTCAGTCGGTTGGGCGTCCAACTTCGGCTCAGGTCATGATCTCACCGTCCACGAGTTGGAGTCCCATGTTGGGCTCTGTGCTGACAGCTCGGAGCCTGGAGCCTGCTTCAGATTCTGTTTCTCCCTCTCTTTCTCTGTCCCTCCCCCGTTCATGCTCTGTCTCTGTCTCAAAATAAATAAACATTTAAAAAAACTAAAAGAAATAAATAAATAACATCTACCACTCACCTACCACTCACCTTTGATTGGACCCTACCCTGGATTCCTGAAGGAAGATGTATACTGGACCCTTTTCCAATATAAACCCTGAATCCCAAGAGATGGTGAGACTCATTTTCCTTTCCTTTGTGAGTTTCCCAGAAACTCCATCTGCTACACTCTGTCACTCATGCTATTCAATAAACTTTGCTTTCACGTTCTCTGGCTAGCTTTTGATTTCTGCCCTGCTTCAAATTTCTTGGCTGGTGCTGTGGGACCCCCCTCTGGGTCCTTGGACCTGGCATGTCTGTATTACTAAGGTCATTTTTTTAGGAACAGTCCATTTGATTCAAATGTGAATTTTTTCTTTTTCATTTTTCGATAATTTCAAAACAGCCTATTTTTGAGAAGGCTTTCTGATTAGAAGATTATGAGAAACTGTCATCCCAGTTACCTTTCCAACAGAAGCTTTTGTCAAATAATGCAAATCTTAACCTTACTTAATTTTTACAATTTCTTCAGTTTGTTTATTTTAGTCCTCATTTATGCATCCATATACCTTTAAAAGCAGGCCCAACACAATTGTTTTTCAGATTTATGGTTATGCATATTAAGTGGAAGCAAGTTTAGAAAAACTTGCACCTTCAGTATTCTGTCCAATGTGACATTGTGTAAACTCCTAGACTGAGTACTTCAGATGTTCTTCTTTTGGAACAGATTTGCCATAATACCTGCAGTCAGCTTGTGCCTTTCGGTTTGTTATGCATGGAGAGTTCTTATAAGACGGTGACGGTGAGGATTGAACTTGATTATTTCGATTAATCTTATTACTCATGACAATACACGGAAATGATAATGATGATCAATGTGGGGTTTAGAAAAATTGGAATGGAAGAAAAACTTCCCTTCCATATTCCAGTATCTTCTTTGAGAATCATCACTTCCTCCATACAAAAACACAATGTAAAGTTTTAGTTTCCTATACTTCAGGCAACAGATGCTTCCATCTTTATCATTTTTAAAATTTACTGTCAAAATTTGTATTTTGATATACATTAGAGTGTATATGTCAAATGTATATGTAATGCATTATAAATTAATACATAATAGTATATATTAATATGCATATAGAATAATAAAATAATATTAATATACAAGCTCAAGTAACCTCAGAGAAGAGTTATCCTTTGTAATAACTTCAAGAGAGCTCACTCTATTGTTGGAGGTTTCTATAAGCTAAAAAGTTATTCTTTATCTTTCTTTAGATTGTTTCTAAGGAACATAGAGCCTTCTGATTACTCTCTGGTGGATTCACTCAGCCAACTTAGTCTTCCTTTATATGATAGCCTCGAATTGCCTCTTTTTCCCAATTCTCTCAGTGACTTTTTTTTTCCAAAAGGCATGACAAGTCCCCTCACCATGGAAACAGTTCTCTTCTGAATTAAGTCCTTTTTAAAAACGTAATTATTCATATGAAGACTGAACATAATTCTCTGCAAGTATTAAATGGAACTTATACATGAACTAAACTTCTTCAAGGTAATAGGCTTCCTCCACTAGTAATATTTCATTTGGAGATTAACACTCAACTGCAGTCCTTTCTTGAAAGGATATTGCATGAGCAAATTGAAGAATAATTTAGAAAAAGAAGCCCCTTACTTTGCCCCTAAAATCTTAAACAGTTTGTTTTTCTAATCATTTTATTGTATTCTTTTTCTCCAGAATAGATCAAGCAGCTGACTGAAATGCAATGCTGCTGATAAATTTGTTATTAACTATAAACACATCATCTGTCTTAGATAAAAACAAAAGACTTCAAAGGTTTTAGACCAGATACCAGGTACTGTTCAGACTAGTGCCAAAGAATTAATCATAAATTATTCTTGATAAATTCCTTTCCTTGTGTTGCATTACCCTGGAGTATTGTTCCTACCACCACATTACATACCGTGTATTTAAAAAAAACACACAATAAATATTTTCAGATAAATAAAATTATTTACATATTAAATATTATTTGTTTAAAGTATAAAGTGTTATTTATTTGTTTATACTATGCAGATTTGCAATTCGAATTATTTTACCTTCCCTTAATAATATACTTATTGCTCCTATACATAATATTTGCAAACAACCAGAGAGGATAAGAATCTAAGGATTATTGGCAGAGTCCCTAAAATTCAAATTTTGTTGTAAATTCATTTGACTGAATTTCTTTTCATTCTTCTTTGCCAACTAATTTGCATGGCCTATGACAAAAGCTAAAAGACGTAAACAAATAGTTAACGCTAGCTCGCACATTTTAAGGTGAAATACTTAATCTTTAAAACATCGAACATGTCCAACTTAGAATTTGTATAACCATATCCTTTCAAGCTATGAAGGCAGGTAGCCTTATGCTATAAAATTTTAAATGTAAGAATGTGCCATCCAGACATATAATAGAGGATCGTTTCCTTCTCATAAGTTGTTTAGTCTTTATTTGTTACTGGGCTGGCATTAGTGACTTGTGACACTGGTCATTCCTTCCTTTGAAAAGTGCAAAGCTTCTTAGAGAGAAAAGCCTCTCGTCCATTCTAATTCCCTAAAGAGTTTAGTCCTGGGCAAAATAATCGTGTGGAGCACCTGTGGTGTGAGTGCTAAAGAAATATCAGGCAGAATCCAGCCACAGCTGTGCTGTAATCACTGAAGTGTGCCCAGTGCATAATGGCACATTAGGTAGGCATTGATCTCTGCCAGTTTATGAGGTCTCTTACAGAATTAGGCAGACTTTTTCACTAAAACCCATGGAGCAGAAATTGCTACTTCTAAGCTAATCCATTTTCAAATTACTATCCAATTGTGACTGATGACCTCACTACAAATCCGCTTATCTACCTCTAACCACTCAACGAGCAAAGGAAAATCAATCGTTATTTCCCTTTATTTTAAACTCATTGCAAAAAACTCTTCTTGCCATTCTTAGTCACCTTTCGTGCCACTGCAGCTGTGAAGATAAGCATGATAAATGTTAAATGCTGCCTAATTGTCAGTGCTTATTTGGAAGGTAAAATGGGAAAGGAAAATATGCTTGGTATGATACATAGCTTAAAATATGATTTAAAAATTGCTGCAATAAATTATGGCTAATTTCATGAATTTATTTAAGATAATTTAGTCAGATTGTGACATACTGATGCCTTATTAAAAAAAATCCATCACTACAACATGCAACTATTTCTTATTGAAAACCCTGGGTCTAGTTTACTCACCGAGTAGATAAAATTTCAAACATTTATGAGAAGACCTGCTATTCTGAAAATGAAAGCAATGCTCAATAGTTTACTTAATTGAAGGCATTATAATGTAAAAATATGTAGGAGGCAGAAAACACACAAATTAGAATCAACCAAATCTATTCCTAATTTCTCGTCAGCAAACTTTATCACAGAAGGTAACATTAGTGACTTTATGATCCACAAAATGCGATAGTTACAAGAACGTGTAAATGAAAAACAGTACAAAAGTGATAATGACTTGTATCTCTTTATATTAGAAAACTAGAATTAGCCATAACATTCAAAGTCCTTTAGACGTATTTTGAAAGTCAGTGTTTAGTGTATATTTTGTGTTATTTATACTGTGAAAAATATCCTGCCTAGTTCTCTGAAAGTATTTCATGTGGACCAACCAGTAGAGCCCTAATTGGTGACTACATTAATGTATGTACGGGAATGTTGATTTACATATTTCTTGAAGCAAATTATATACAAGTAGTAATTTGAAAACAGTTCTAGCGAAATTGTGGAACTGTCTGTTTACGAATGCTTTGGACAAAGCAGTCGTTACAAAAATCTTAGCCTTGGCAGGGTGATGGATGAGGCAGAGAAATAATTATTTCCATGTCTATAATTAAAGCACATATTTTTGAATGTTTCCATCTCAAACATAATCAGAATTCAAACATCTGGACCAGTCACTGCTGTGAAGCCTCATCCTAGCCGTATTATCCGTAGTGTCGCATGCCATGGGTTGACATGATTCAGAGCTAAGTTAGCAGCACTTGGGCTTCTTCAAAGAATATCTTCTCAAAGGGGCTGGAGCTGCTTTCTCACAGTTGCATGTTGATTTAGGTAAGCATGTCAGGGCTCCGTTCTGAACATCGATCAATGGTGTTTCTTATATTTGGCATATGGACCAGGGTAAGTCATTTGTAAAATAAGAAAGTACTACCTATTCCAATCTACCAACTAATAGGAGAGATAAAATATAGTAAATTAATTCACAAATTAAGGGAAAAAGAAAACTAACAATTCTATTTTGGCTTAAAATACCTTTTTTTAAAGTATATTTATTTATTATGAGAGAGAAAGAAAGAGTGTGAGTGGGCGAGGGGCAAAGAGAGTGGGAGAAAGAGAATATGAAGCAAGCTCTGCACTGTCATCACAGAACCCATCGCGGGGGCTCAATACCACAAACTGTTAGGTCATGATCTGAGCTGACATCCAGGCTTAACCGAATAAGCCATTAGGCGCCTATGGCTTAAAATATCTTAATTTCAAGAGTAAGTAATATTATCAGTTTTACTTGTATAAATGCATGAGGAAAAGCTACAGGTCTACAACCTACAAACAACCAATAACCCAAAAAACATTTCAAGTGCATTCATCTCATTATTTTCCAGAATATCTCTATTTTTATGATAATTAATATTTGTAAAACAAAATGGATGTGTGTTCACTTCAACTAGTAGAAATATAAGAAGCTATGTAAGGGGAAAAATTAAAATCGAATTCCTTGTATTAACTCTCTTCCTCATGCCCCAGGTTTCTGAGGTCAAGAGTAGCTTCTTCCATATCTGTATTCACATTGACGAAAACATATATACCTAAATATCATACACACTGAGTTTTATGCTATGTTTTTAAAACAAAACAAAACAAAACAAACACTATCACAATATAAGCATTGCCTCGCAAAACAAAGTGTCTTTTCATGAAACAAACATTATGAATAGCCTCCAGCCAAATGCAAAGATCTAACCCATGCTGTTAAATGTGTAATATTTAATAGTAAGGATTAGAGCCACATTATGTTTCCCCAATGGTGAACATTTAGATACTCCTGGAAGGGTTTTTACTCTTGTCCTTTTTAATTTGTCTTATTTTTTTAGTTAGTTGTTATTTTATTAAAATACAGTTGACCCTTAAACAACACAGATTTGAAGTATGTGGGCCCACTCATACACAAATTTTATTTCAATAAATATAGGATGACAAATGTATTTTCTTCTCCTTATGATTTTCTTAACATTTTCCTTTCTCTGGTCTATTTTACTGTAAAAGTACATTATACAATATATAAAACATACAAAATATTTGTTAACTGACTATGTTATTGGCTTGTAGGTTAACAGTAGGCTATTAAAAGTTATTTTGGAGAGAGTCAAAAATTATATGTGAATATTTAACTTCTGCATTGTTCAAAGGTCAACTGTATATGTGTGTATCTTTTAGTAGATATTTTTTGATTAGTTTTCATAAACTCATGGCCATTTGGATTCCCTCCAGCAATGAGTGTGTGTTCCTGGCACCCTAGCAAACATTGATTAGGTTTCCTCTTTTTGATTTTCACCAACCTGATGGAAGAAAACTGTTATCTCATTACTGATGTGGTTGGCAGTTCCCTAATAGTAAGCTTCGCCATCCTTTCATATGTTTGCTCTCTGTTATAGCTTGGTCTGTTGTAATTTCCTACTTATGTGTTTTGGCCAGTTTTATATTAGGTTATTTGTCTATATTTATCACCATAATTAAATAAATTAAATTCCTATATTCTTCTCGTGGGAATTATGGGAAGGCTAAGTGAAGACTGAGAAGTGGGCCCTATGCCATCTTAGCACTTACCATACTTTATTGAACATTTTACTATATTGCTCCCATGATGACATTCCTGTGATTGCAGGGCATTTATTTTTATTCCTTTTTTCCAATAATTTATCATAATACCTGGAATACTCTAAATATTCAGGAAATGAATGTCAAACCGGTAAAATAGTGACAAAAGTACAACTTCAATTAAACTGGATACTTTAGGGAAGGAATCGCATCTTTTATTCATGTGTTTCTAACACAAAGCTGTTTAGAGAATTCCTCTGAATTAATTGGCTGCACAATCTGTTTTTTCCTAGCTTTTGTGAGATATAATTGACATATGACATTGTGTAAGTTTAAGGTGTATACCGTGATGGTTTGATACGTGTGTGTATTACTAAACGATTACCACAATAAGGTGAGTTAACACATCTATCACCATATATAATTAACATTTGTGTGTGTGTGTGTGTGTGTGTGTGTGTGTGTGTGTGTGTGTGTTGAACATTTGAGATCTACTTTCTTAGCAACTTTTAAGTATAGAATACAGTACTGTTAACTCTGGTCACCCTGCTATACATTAGATCCCTAGAACTTATTTATCTTATAACTAGAACTTCATATTCTTTAACCAAAATCTCCCCATTTCCCCACCCTCAAGGTCATTCTACTGTGTTTCAGCTTTTTTTGATTCCACATATAAGTGAGATCATACAGTACTTGTCTTTCCCTGACTTATCTCACTTTTGGTTGCTCACTCTTGTAACCCTTTTCCCTACCTTCACAATTCCTCCCTGGGGCTAAGAACACTTCATCTTCAAAGTTTACGTCTGTGAGTGAAGAATGCTAGAGGCCCTTCTCTTCTCACTGCTGCCTGTAGGACCTATGTATAATATACATTTTGTGATGTTAAGTTTTCTTAGCTTCCTTACTTTTAGTATTATGTTCATTCTATCCAAACTTGGCAACTGAGGATTGTGTGGAATTTCAACTAACACATCTCAGATGTGCATGATCTCAGCCTGTGGGATATGAAAGGATTTAATTTACAAGGCACCTCCATCTAGCTTCAGAGTCTAGACTAGCAATTGGTCTAGAATACTTCTACAAGACAATGGTCTCTTGATCCAAAATAGACATTAATAAAAATGCTGACAGTATCATTTTGTTGTTAAATGAGTGACATTAGGTTTGTTGTTTTAGTTGGATATTCTTGTACTAAGTCACCAGGCTATAGAGGTAAAGATATACCTCATTCACAAAACATGGAAGCTATAATTTATTTTTTGCTTAAGGCAAAACTTTAAAATAAAATACAAACTTTAAGGCGGGAAATAACTGAAATGAAGCCCATATGTATGCAGTAGAAAAAGTGTCTCTATAGCTTTCAAAAGTTTGATTTCTATACCTATGCTTTCTATTGACTCTGTTTACTTAGGACAAATCATTTTGCCTTTTCTCATTTCTTTCATTCTTATACCTAAATGAATTGTGCAGAATGATCTTTAAAATATCTTCCTGATCTAACTTTGCTCCCTTTGGTAAAACAAAACAACTAGTAAGTAAGTAAATTTTAATTATGTCCTCTGATACGCAATCCAAAGTTGTAAACTATACATATAATTATATAACTATATAACTATAAATACATATAGCTTACATATATATACATATGTGTATATACACACATACGTATATATATTGTTTACAACATCTTGGTTGTACTTAACTCTCAGTTATATTCAAGGATTTTCATTATGATTTTGACAATAAGTCAAACAACACATTGAGGATAATTTTGCAAAAGGTTGTGATAATGATAACCATTACCCATGGTTAGATTTGATAACTCAAACTTGTCCATAAATGCACAACTCAAAGTTACTTTGATAGTTAATATTCTCATATCTCATTGGAAGTGGCAAGAAGCAATGAAAACAATTAAACAAAATATGTATTATTTAAATGTAAGCTCAACTAATCAAATGAACAGTAATGATAACTGTGACAAGTACTATAAAATATGAAAGCTTTTTTTGTGAAAGTAATACTGAGCTGAGACATGAAGGTTTATACAGACTTAGCGAGATGAACAATGAGAGTGAAATTAGGCATTTTGGCAGACCAACTGATACAACCATTTTATGTAGTTTCTTCAAAATGGCCACCTCAACATGTGTACCCTCTTTTTAGATTATGAATTCAAGCAACACACTGATCTCCTAGTTTGGAAATTGGTTAAGATTCATAATTGAGGATGGATATGTTTTGCGTATTATCTAGTAATAAAAAATCTCTGTCCATTTGGTCTCATTGTTTCCTTACCAACCGAATCTATGGCAGACTAGCAGTCAATATAGTGAGTTATAGTAGCCATTGTTCAGAAAGACTTCCTGATTGCTTAATGGAAATTTGGGGTAGTTTCAAACAACTATAGAACTGTAATAGATTTTTCTACTGATGTGAACAAGTACATTCTACGTATCCCTGGAATCCTTAATTATTATATATCCTTTCATTTTATTCATCTTTGAATCTCCACACCTCTCTTGATAGCTTTTTAATCAATATCCAAGGAGAATGTAGCATTGTGAGAAGAACTCTGTAAGATGTTAGGTGAAAAGTTGTTTAAATGCTATTTTTTTACATACTTACACTAAATCCCCCATCCCCTGCAAATAAATCAAATCATGGCAATATGACAACACACTGACAGCGTTAACATAACTTTAAGTCATATCAGTTTTGATGCACTATTCAATAAGATGGCTCTCTGAATACCATTTGGTACTCTTTCTTGTGATTTTTAAAAAATACATTGGAAAGTACCTCTTAAAATGTAGACTGTTAGGAAATTTTATCTGAATTCATGCTCTTCTTATTAAAAAATAATTCTATGATTTGGTCTCATTTTTTTTTAACTTCACCTTTTTAGAAACAAAAGAAAATTGTGTTTAACAAAGAAAGCCCCAACAAACTTGTAACCACATATTTAGAATGATATGGGATAAATTTTTGTAGTGTAGATTACAATATCTTGTTCCAGAAATTCCATTTATAATCAGTAATCTACATGGATCTATGTACAACAGTCTACAAGTGCAGTTAAACTCTGCTTATTTTTGCTTATTTCTTCACCTTTTGTTATTTTCAGTCCTGGTTAATTGCTATTGGTTATAGTTTCACTGAAGAAGAGTGGAATGAGACGGATTCCACAGCAACTGTCTCAGACCTCAGGCAAATCCCTGATGACTATGGGTAGCACTTCCAGACATAAGTTATTTCAAAGTCCAGTTGTGGCCCAATAGGGATATAATTTTGATGAAACCCAGATGAGCTGCAACTATATTTCAGTCTATACTGCCACTTAAATTATAGTCAATTATCTATGGTAATAGGAGAACAAAAATAACATGAGTAATGAAATCCACATATAATCTCAAAGCATCATTTTAGCCAATAATTTCCAATTCTTCCTTTATAAGACCACTTAGTAAAAATTGTTACCATGTATTTGAATGGATAGATGTGAGTTTTCTTCTCTTCCTATGGTAAAGGTGCCAATAAGTCATAAAATGATCCACAAAATATGGCCACAAAGGAGGGAAGACTGATTAATCACTAGTCTAGAAATCTGTTCCTGAAAAACTCAGGAGATTTTTTTTTTTTCTTATCAAACCTCTGAAAACACATGACCATCATCCATAATAATATTTAAGTTAAGTAAATCTATTTTTAAATATCTGATTATTTGCTAAAAATGTAATGTGAATTCCAATTAAATGAGAAAGATTAAATATACAAATTCACCTCTTCTCTGTACCTTAACCGCAGTAAAGATAAAACAAACAAATTGTAACAACCAAACAAAAATATATTAATCCACTAGGGCCATAAGAATGATAAAAGACTTCAAGAATTTTGGAGATAAGGAATCCACATAAGCTTATTTAACATGGCAGAGGAGAGTCAGAGAACCTCTCAGGACAAGCAAGCCCACTGATCCTGAGGAAACTGAGAGATCAGCACTGAATAGAAAGCACCTTACTAGAAAGAAAGTGGGAAGCCAGCTTTCCCCCATCCTGCACCCAAATATCAGCAATCATCAGGCACTTCCTCTCTGTCAACGATTGCAGAAACTACACAGAACTCAAGAAAGTACCCATGTCTTCCATATGTTGTTTGGTGGCCCACTGTAAAAAGACTGATTTGCTTACTGGTCAATACAAAGTGCAGTCTAATGGTCCACAAAACGTCCTCTAATCCTTTCCACTCTAATATGAGCTCATCAAGTGCTTCCAAAAATGGTTAGATACCTCACACATACACCAAGTTTCAGTCAGAATTATCTGCCTCATGAAGAAAGCTGTAAGCACGAAGAACAACCACCACCACCATAACTACAACTACAAAACCCTAAAATCACCAATGAAAGAACTTGGAGAAAACAAGGACAATGAAGGATATGAACAACATGCCAAAGCTATAATGAATATTCTTCACAAATAAGAAAAGAGGTTTATTCTGTTAAAAAGCAACAACAACAAGCAAACAGAAAATCAACAAGTAAAAGGTGGCTCTGAATGGTACATTAGACCAGATGAATCTAACACATATATTCACAATAATCCATCCCCAAACAGCGGAATACACATTATTTCAAGTACACCTGGAAGATTCTACAAAAGAAATCACATTTTAGGCCACAAAACAAGTCTCAACAAATTAAAAAAGACTGAAATCATAGCATGGTATCTTTTCTGGCCACAATGGTATAAAACTAGAACTCAATCACAAAAAAAAAAAATCTGGAGAGAACACAAATACATGGAGGTTAAATAACATGCTACTAAGCAGTAAATGGGCTAACCAAAAAATCAAAGAGGAAATAACAAATACATAGGGACAAATTAAAAGAAAACACAATGTTACAAAATCTTTGGGATGCTGCAAAAGCTGTTTTAAGAGTAAACACTGTAGCAATACAGGCCTACCTCAAGAAGCAAGAACAATGTCAAACAAACAACTTAACCTTATACCTAAAGGAGCTAGAAGAAAAAGAATACCAAAGCCCAAAGTCAGCAGAATGAAGGAAATAATGAATATTAGAGGAGAAATAAGTGAAATAGAGACTAAAAAATAAAACCAAACAAACAATAGAAGAGATCAATGAAATCAGTAGCTGGTTCTTTCAAAAGATATGAGAGAGAGAGAGAGCTCAAAAAATAAAATCAGAAAATAAAGAGGAGAAGTAATCACTGACACCACAGAAATACAAAAGATTTTAAGAGAATTTTATGAAAAAAACGTATGCCAACAAATTGGAAACCTAGAAGAAATGAATAAATTCCTAGAGACATATAGCCTTCCCAAGTTGAATCAGGAAAGAACAGAAAATTTGAACAGACTGATTAGTAGCAATGAAATGGAGTCAGTAATTTTAAAACTCCCAAAAAACAAAAATCCAGAACCAGATGGCTTCACAGATGAATTCTACCAAACTTTTGAAGAACAGTTAATACTTACTCTTCTCCAACTATTCCAAAAAACAGAAGAGAAGGGAAAGCTTCAAAATTATATGAAGCCACCATTACCCTGATACCAAAACCAGATAAAAACATAACAAAAAGAAGAAGAAGAAGAAGAAGAAGAAGAAGAAGAAGAAGAAAGGAAAGGAAAGAAAAAACTATAGGCCAGTGTCTCTGATGAATAAAATGCAAAAATTCTCAACAAAATATTACCAAACCAAATCCAATAATATGTTAAAACAATCATTTGCCATGAGATCAAGTGGGATTAATCCAGGGTTGCAAGGGTGACTCAACATTTGCAATACCCATCAACGTGATACATCTTATCAACAAGAGAAAGGACAAAAAATAATCACTTCAATAGATGCAGAAAAACATTTGAGAAAATACAAAATCCATTCATGATAAAAACCCTCAACAAAGTAGGTTTAGAGAGAACATACCTTAACATAATAAAGGTTACATATGAAAAACCCACAGCTCAATGGTGAAAACCTGAGCACTTTACCTTTAAGATAAGGAACAAAACAAGGCTATGCACTCTCATCACTTTTATTCAACATAGTACTGGAAGTCCTAGTCATGGCAACCAGGCAAAAACAAAGCAAAACAAAACAAAAACAAAACAAAACACAACAAAACAAAAAAATGAAATAAAAGGCATCCAAATTGGTGACAAAGTAAAACTTAACACTATTTGCAGATGACATAATACTATATACAGAAAACCCTAAACACTACCAAAAAAACTACAAGAACTGATGAGTGAATTCAGTCAAGTCTCAAGCTAGCAAACTAATTACAAAACCTAGCATATTTATATACTCTAATAATGAAGTAGCAAGAGGGGAAATTCAGAAAACAATCCCATTTACAGTTACACCAAAACAATAAAATGCTTAGGAATAAACTTAACCAAGAAGGTAAAAGAGCTGTATTCCAAAAACTATAAAGCACTGATGAAAGAAGTAAAGATGACACACACAAATAGAAAAATTCTCCATGCTCATGGACTGGGAGAATCAATATTGTTAAAATGTCCACTACTCAAAGCAATCTACAGATTTAATGTAATCTCTATCACAATACATTTTGTGCATTTTTCACAGAACTGGAATAAATAATCCTAAAATTTGTATGGAACCACAAATAACCCTGAATAACCAAAACAATCTTGAGAAAGAACAAATCTGTAGCTATCACAATCCCAGATTTCAAGGTATACTACAAATCTGTAGTAATCAAAACAGTATGGTACTGGCACAAAAAATAGACACATAGTTCAATAGAAGAGAACAGAGAATCCAGAAATAAAGCCATGCTATTATGGTTAATGAATCTACAACAAAGGAGGCAAGAATATACAATGGTGAAAGACAGTCTCTTCAACAAATGATACTGGGGAGAACTGCAGAGCTGCAAGCAAAAGAATGTGACCGGACCCCTTTCTCATACTATACACAAAAATAAACTCAAAATGGATTAAAGACCTAAATGTTAGATTTGAAACCATAAAGTTCCTAGAAGAAAAAAGGAAGTAATCTCTTTAACATCAGCTGCAGAAACATTTTTCTAGATATGTCTCCTTTGACAAAGGAAACAAAAGCAAAATTTAACCATTGGGACTACGCCAAACAAAAAGCTTTTGGACACTGAAGAAAACCATCAACAAAACAAAAAGATAACCTACTGAATGGGAGAAGATACTTGCAAATGATGCATCCAATAAGGGGTTAATATCCAAAATTCATAGAGAACTTATACAAGTCAACACGGAAAATCAAATATTTCAATTAAAAAATGGGCAGAGGACATATATAGACATTTTTCCAAAGAAGATGTGCAGGTGGCCAACAGACAGATGAAAAGATGATCAACATCAATCATCACCAAGGGAATGCAAGTCAAAACAACAATGATATATCACTTCATACCTCACAGAATGGCTAAAATAAAAACACAAGAAATAGCAAGCTTTGGTGAAGACGTGGAGAAATCAGAACACTGGTGCACTGCTGGTGGGAATATATATTGGTACAGCCATTGTGGAAAATAGTATGGAGTCTCCTCAAAAAATTCAAAGCAAAACTGCTACATGAACCAGCGAACCAGCACTTCCATGACTGGGTTTTTACCAAAGAAAATGAAAATTGCATTAGTTGCGATAGTCAAGATATTAATTAAAGCAACCCAAGTATCCATCCATAGGTGAATGGGTAAGGAAGATATGGTACATATATATGGAAAGCAATATTACTCAGCCATGAAAAGGAATGGGATCTTGCCATTTGCAACAACATGGATGGATCTGGAGAGTAGAATGCTAAATGTTTAAAAATAAGTCAGAGAAAGACAACTAACATGCAATTTCATTCATATGTGAAATTTAAGAAACAAATGAGGAAAAAAAAGAGAGAAACAAAAAAAACAGACTCTGAAATATAGAGTACAAACTGGTGGTTGCCAGAAGGGAGGTGTGTCAGGGGAAAGGTAAAACAGAGGAAGGAGAGCACACTTATTGTGATGAGCACTGAGTAATATATAGAATTTTTGAGTCATTTTATTGTACACCTGAAACTGATATAACACTGTATGCTAATTAAACTTTAATCAAAAACAAACAAACAAGACTACAGGGAAATGCAACTGAGAGCCAGAAAGGGCTCTTAGCAATTCCAATTATCATAACTGAAAGAAGTACTGAAATAGAAGGGTTGAAAAACAAAATCGAGAAAAATTTCCACAAAAGAAAACAGCAAAAACATGACATGGAAGACTAGAAGTAACAGAAAATTAATGGATCAATTAAAGCAGCCAAATATCAGATTTTTAGGACTAAAGTAATAGGAAGACAGAAAACTCAGGGAAGAAACATATATATATATATATATATATATATATATATATATCTCACAGATACATGTAACTATATAAATATTGACATAAATTTCATATGTATAGATATATCTTCATCTAACTACATTTAGATCAAACATGTAGATATATCTATATCTTTATCTATATCAAGAATATTTCCCGTAAGTGAAACGGCAAAAGTCTTCAGATTAAAAGGGTCTGTTTAGTGTCTATTGCAATGATGACAAAATAAAACAAGTCATAAAAGGCATAACATAACACTATTTCAGAGTATCAGGGATAAAAGTAGGATCCTAAAAGCTTTTCTTTTCTTGGTGGGATAGGGGCAGGGGATACATATTACAAAGGAACAGAAATCAGAATGCATTAAGCGCTCAACTGCAGCTTTAACAGATGACTTGAGAATGAATAGATACAAACATTAACCATAAAATTGCTGCAGTGACTATTTTGATATCAGCTAAAATAGACATTAAGGCAATAGCACTATCAAAGATAAAAAGAAATGGTACTTAATGGTAAGAAGTCCAATTCATTATGAAAACATACTAGGCATAAATGTCTATGCACCTACCAAAAAACCACAAAGTCCAAGAACCAATCCGTGACAGCATTAAAGAAGAACATTAAAATTATATAACCATAACAACTAGACAAAAATAAATCAGTAAACACATAATGGATCTAAAGTACACAGTGAAGCACATATGGTGGACCTTAAAATAACACTCATGAGATTTTAAATGATTGATATCAGAGAATGTTCTCTGAACAAAGTAGGATAAAATTAAAAATCAATAATAATAAGATAGCTAAAGAAACATGTACTGATTTACAGAGTCAACAAAATTCCAATACAACTTTAGGAGGCTTTTTGTATGTGTGAGGGGGAGGGCAGAGGAATTATATAGTAGAGAAAACAATCTAGCAATACCAAATAAATTTTAAAATACAGCTGAATTGATCATCTTATACAAGTCATTGATTTTAAGACTTAGTGTAAATCTACAAAAATCAAGGCAATGTGTTATTGGCAAATGTAGTCATAGTCCAATGGAGACAATTAGCCCAGAGTAGTCCATTGATCTCTGAAAAAGCTTCTAACATAAGACAATGAAAAAAATGACTTTTCAACAAATAATGCTAGAACAATTAGACAACGGCATAGAAAAAAAAGGTTTAATCTCGACATATCTTATACTATGTATAAAAAGTGATCATAGTCAAAGTAGATCATAGTCTTTCAAAAACTAAAATAATAAAACTCTTAGAAGAAAATATTGGAGGAGTGCCTAGGTGGCTCAGTTGGTTAATCATCTAACTCAATTTTGGCTCAGGTCATGATCTCATGGTTTCATGAGTTTGAGCCCCACGTTGGGCTCTGCACTGACAATGCAGAGACTGCTTGGGATTCTCTCCTGCTCTCTCTCTATCTCTGCCCTTCCCCTGCTCACATTCCCTCTCTCCTTCTCTTTTTTAAAATAAATAAATAAACATTAAAAAAGAAAATATTGGAAAAATATTGGAGAAAAACCTTACATTGGGGTAAGCAAAGGTTTCTTAGTATCCAATAGTACAAATGATTTAAAAAAAAGATATATAGCACTTCATCAATATTAACATGTTTGCTATTCAAAAGAAACTTAAGTGTATGAAAATGAAAGGTATTTTGGGGCGCCTGGGTGGCTCAGTCGGTTGAGCGTCCGACTTCAGCTCAGGTCATGATCTCATGGTTCGTGAGTTCGAGCCCTGAGTCCAGCTCTGTGCTGACAGCTCAGAGCCTGGAGCCTGCATCGGATTCTGTGTCTCGCTCTCTCTCTGTCCCTCCCCTGCTCATGCTCTGTGTCTCTCTGTCTCAAAAATAAGTAAAACATTAAAAAATTAAAAAAAAATGAAAGCCATTGAATGGGAGAAAATATTCATGAAACATATATATCTACCAAAGGATTTGTATCCAGAATATATAAAGTGCTCTCACAACTGAAAAAAATAGTAAGAGAATAAGCCAGTTAAAAAAATAGAGCAAAATAGTTCAATGCATAATTCAGAGAAGAAGATATATAGATGGCAAAAACGGAAATTAAAAGATTCTCAATATCATTGGTCATCAGGGAAATGCAAATTAAATCCCACTGAAATACCATCCCATATACATTAAAATGGCTAAAATTAAGAATGACTGACAATAAGAAATTTTGCAAGAATGCAGAGCAGGGATCAGCAAACTTCTTGTTTAAAGGGACAGAAAGTAAATATTTTAAGCTTTGAAGGCCATATGGTTTCTGTTCAAATTACCTAATTCTGCTTTTGTAGCATAAAAGCATCTCATTTGTAACAAATGAGTGCGGCTGTGTTCCAATACAACTTTATTTACAAATAAAGCTGATTTGGCTCAAGAACTATGGTTTGAAGACCTTTGATGCTGAGCAACAGGAAATTTCATATAATACTCAGGTGAATGCCAAATGGTAAAAACACTTGAAAAACTGTTTATCATTTCTTAAAAAGTTAAGTATACACTTACCAAAGACCCTGATATTCCAATTCTACATGTGTATCCGAGAGAAATGAAAACACATGTTGACACAATGACTTATACAAATGCTCATAGAAAATTAAGTCACAATAGTCACAAGAAACAACTAACTATCCATCAACAAGTGAATGAATAAGCAAATGTAGTATACCCTCAATGGAATACTATTCAACAATAAAAAGAATTACTGATACGAACAAACATATAAATGTCTAAGTCATTATATAAAGTGAAAAAAATACACAAAAATACATACTTATATGATTCCATTTATATAAAATGCAAACTAATGCATGCTATGAAAAAAGTAAAAGGTGGTAAAGAATCTTTTCAGGGTGATAGAAATATTCTGTATATTTCTTCTGGTGGTGGTTTCATGGGTATACACCACTGTCAAAACTCACAGAATTGAGCCTTTAAAAAAGATGAGGTTTATAATCCCTAAATTATCCATCAATAAAGTTAGTAAGGAAAAATAAATATATAGAGAATTTTTACCCAAAGAAACTACACATCGTACAGAGTTTAATAAAGACAAGAGTCCTGCGCAGTGTTTTTGCATTTCATATATATATCAACATATATGTAGCCAGCCATAAAATGTCATTCCCTAAATAGGTCTGTTCCCTGAGGTAGAACACTATATATGCTTTTCTCTTATTACCCAATCTTTCTTGCTCAATTATTTTTACGCACTGACAAGCTTTTCTTTGTGGAAGAAGAGGATGTCACCTCTTTATTTTGTCTGTACGAGTATAAATTTCAGTTGAAGACAATGCTGATAAATAATGGAAACTGTCAACAGATAATCCTAAAATGAGTAAGAAAGAATGTCCAGCAAAAAGAATATCTTGCTCCCAAGATATTATGATATAAAAGAAAGAACTCTAAAATTAGAGTTTGGAGCTTGGGTTCCTGGTGTCTGTAACTTGTATTAGGTTTATCTTGGCCTTAGTTTCCTTATGTAAACAATGAAATGTTCTCTTAAATCCCTTCTGGCTCAGAAATTCTGTGGGCCTAAAACCATTTAGCATAAATTATCAAAGATGCAGAAGGAGAAGGAGAAGAAGGAAGAGAAGGAAGCGGAGAAAGAGGGGAGGGGGAGGGAGGAAGAACAGTATGATGAAGGAATTATTAGCCAGAAAAATAAATAAATGATTCAGTCTGAATCTGAGATAAAATTTGTACAAACATACAGACAATGAAATTTTTCAAAGAGGTAAGTAACATTTCCTTGCTACCCATGGCCATGCTAATTCCACTCTCACTAGATGCAGAGGAGGCTAAGCATGTGCTGGATTTTCTCAGGAGTATAGCCACACCTCAAAGCACTCCTTCTGACCCTGTGCACACTAACATCTGAGCCAAAGTGAGGAAGTGAGGGCTTGCTATGTATACAGATCACGATGGTTTCTTGTTATTAGAATTGAATGGGAGATCAGTTCTAGCATGATTCTTATATACCTGAACAACCTAATTTTTTCTCTTTGTTTTAAAAATGGCTAGGGAGTGGCACCTGGGTGGCTCAGTCAGTGACTCTTGCTATCAGCTTAGCTCCTGATCCCAGGGTCCTGGGATTGAACCTCACATGTGGCTTTACAATGAGTGTGGAGCTTGCTCAAGACTCTCTCTCTCTCTCTCTCTCTCTCTCTCTCTCTCTCTCTCTCTGCTCCTCTCCCCAGCTTGTGCACTCTCTTTCTTTCTCTCTCTAAAAAATAAAAGAATAAATGGCTAGGGAATTCTATGATAAGGAAAATATATTCTAATGCCTTAGAGACTGTTAGTGGTTAAAACAGAATGAAACATCAGTATGTTGTAAGCTAAGAGACACTACTTAGAAATCAAAATTAAACAAGTTTAATTAATACATGGATATATAAGTCAAAACTGTCTTTCATTTGAAAAAAATGTCTATCTCTTAAATAGTGACATTTTTTAGACAACTTAAATGTTTTAAAGGGCTTAATTCAATTCAGCAGCAACATGCCTATATAAAAGGGTTCTTTTCTTTCTTTCAGTCACTCACTAAATAAATATTATCTATCCCTTAAACTGCTGGGAAGGGGCAGGCACACTAAGAAAAAATATTTTTAATCCTGAAAAGCTCATAATCTAGAATATAAAAATAAGACTTAAACAACAAAGCAGAACACTTTTGAAAAATAAAATAAAAATAGTTTGAAAAGTATTCAAAGGGAAAACTATACTGTACACATCAACATATAATTAAAAACTATAAAATATTGCAAAATATATGAAAACTATAAGCAAGTAAAATTAGATATTGCTAGTCCCAATATATAAATGAGACAATTAAATAAGGCAAAGCAATTTTCTCAAGGTCACAAAGTGATTCAGCTTGGAAATCCAGAACTACATGAGTCTGGAGTCTAATTTCATTCTATTGTCTGCGACACCTCCTTAAAAACATATCAAAGTTAGTCAATAGTCATAAAGAATGAATCTCAAGTAGAATAATAAATTATATATAATACTCTTGACATTTTTATCATTTTTTACTTCCTTTTCATCCACACATTTTCAATTTTCCTTTTTAGTTAATGTGGAATTTTATCTCATTTTCCCTTGTCCAAATTAGTACATCCTTTTCTTAACTACAGTTTCCTGTAATTGCCTCCTATTTTTTTTAAATACTTGAAATCTTTGTTATGAGCTTTACATTAAATATTTCACAATACATTTGACATGCCAATAATTCTCATTAAGTGTACTTCTGTTAAATAAAGGGAGAAGGGTGCCTGAGTGGCTCAGTGGACTGAGCATCGCACTCCTAATTTACACTCAGGTCATGATCCCAGGGTCCTGAAATCGAGCCCCATGTGGCACTCCGTGCTGAGCATGGAGCCTTCTTAACTACTCTCTCCCTCTGCACCTCTCCTGCTTGCATTCTCTTTAAAAAATAATAATAATAAAATTAAAATTAAATTTAAAAAGGGAGAAACTAAGGGATAGAATGACCTTGTCACTGAAATGGACATCAATTAAAAAAAAAAAAGGAAAAGGTATCAAGTTTTCCAATTTGGGATAGGCTGATCACATTTTTCAACAAACTAATAGTTAACAGCCACTGTTTACATTTGTATTACTCAAAGCCTACAATTATAAGTTCAATTCTTCAAATATTTCCCTTACCTGCAGTATCTGGAAGTAAATTTCATCAGATTTCAGTCCAATTTGCTACTTTGACTTTAATAAATACTCATTAGTTGAGTATTAGTACAATTAGTACATCATTGATTGTATTCAGTCATTTAAGACTCATCCATGTAGATTGTTCACGTGTTTATAAATTAATTTCAAAAAACTGGCTTGATCTTCAAGTATACATTAAAAGGCAATAACAGGGGCACCTGGGTGGCGCAGTCGGTTAAGCGTCCGACTTCAGCCAGGTCACGATCTCACGGTCCATGAGTTCAAGCCCCGCGTCAGGCTCAGGGCTGATGGCTCAGAGCCTGGAGCCTGTTTCGGAATCTGTGTCTCCCTCTCTCTCTGCCCCTCCCCCGTTCATGCTCTGTCTCTCTCTGTCCCAAAAATAAATAAACGTTGAAAAAAAATTTTTTTTAAAAATAAAAAAAATAAAAGGCAATAACAACAATCACATTGATGCTGTGTCTATGTATGACTTTGGCCTTCATAAATTTGGAACAGATTTTAATTAGTATCCAAGAAATTTATCTTGTGAACTTTCCCTCCTTTATTGGTGCCCTATAAGGCAATTGTAATTGGCAAAGTAGAAGGTTCTTATTTACTGAAAAATAATGTTTGATGTTTGTGCACAGGATGCACTAATAAAAAATAGCACCCAGGAAATTAGTACTGTGGAAGGCTAAAAATTAATCTAGCCCAATAATGGATATTTTTATATATGTATAGATATGTTTATATGTATGTATATATGTATATATGTGTAGAGAATTGGGAATACAAAAGTCATATTTTGGAATCTTTACTGACCTACCAGATCTAAAGATATACAATGTGTCATTTATAAAACATTAAAAATCCATATGGACTTGATGCTAACTTTATCAGCTTCAACGTACATCTCAAATCACCAAATTTTTATCTTATGTAATTAAAGGTTTGCATATGTAAGTGATGCTTCCATATAGCAATTATAATTTCCTTAAAATTCTTAAAAATCTTACTTTTCTTGATACTAATGACAAAGCAAGGAAAAAAGCATTTTTGTACATTAAGTAGAAATGATCATCTAATTAAATCCCAAGGGACCAAATAAAATTGTGAGCTCCTTAGTTTTACTGAAATAAAAATAAAATTAATAAATGAATGTTATTCTGCTCAAAAACCTATAAAGGAATTAATATATAGATTCTGGGTTTTTTTATTACCATTCCTATACAGTAGTCACAGATCTTAAAGTATATGTTTTAATTCCTTTATTATTACTTGTAATGGCAATTCCTGCCAGTAGCAATATATAAAATACAATGGGATGGTTAACCTCATGCTGCTAAATTTTCCTTGTACTTACAATGAAATGAAGCTTGAGGAACATTTATAGTTAGAGGGTTAAAAAAAAAAAGTAATATGTATACATTCATATTTCTAAGTGTATTTTATTTTAAGGGTAATATTTCAGTCTCACATCTTAGGTCAAAATTAAGATAGTGTAACACATTAAAAACTGACTCCTCCCTCTGTGCTTGGCATTCAAGCCTTTGAATGGATTCTAGTTGATAGTAACCATATGTGGTCCAGGAAATATAGAAGGGCTAGGCTAGCCAAAGGATCTTTCTGGATGGCAATCTGCCCACATGTCAACTATCTCTGTGCTGTGGCTCTTGTGGAACATGGCAAACGCAGTCTAATTCCTGCATTATAAAGATAAAAAAAATAGTAGCGACCCATATCTTGACATTTTGAAGCAGTAATGTGGCTTCCCTACAAACCTTTTTAGTTTTTGAAATGTTAGAGCAATCTCATGTATTCACATCATTTCACAGAATAAAAAATTACTTAAGTAAAAACAGAAAGTACCCTTAATTTTTAAAAATTATCCTCTAAATTATATGTCAAATAAATGTACTACTATACCTATATTTTCACTAGAACTTATTAGCATGCAATTATGTGCATATTTTTAAATCTCTTACCTCCTTCTGGAAAAATTCTTAAGTCCTGAGGTACATCTGCTCAGTCCAATTGATTATTTTAAGTACCCGGACACTTCAAGTACCCTATAAAAATAAACAAATTCATTCTTAGAATTTCAATATAATTCAAATAATTCGTAATCAATCAATAGGTGCTCCACTAAATTAAAAGTCAGTATCTTCAAAGATAGTCTTCAAACAACCTCAATACGTTGCATAGGAAAATATAACGTAGGAAGGAAAAAGGCATGATGGGAGGCAGACATTGAATTTGACAAACATTTCACTCAGGCTCCTCCATCCAAATTAAAATTTGTAAATGCTAATTGGATTTGAGGTACTTTGAAATTATTCATTATTTAGGCTCTGACTCTGATAAAGAACAACTGATATATTTTGAGAATTCGTTGAAATTCTAACACGCTGTATTGATTTATCCATAATGTTATGATGTCATTAACATTGTTCACTACTGACGATGAAAGGCTTACAGTGACAACCCAGCTAAGCAGTAATTTCATGGCACTGCTAGCAAGTAACTGGATTTTACTTTAACAAAAGCTTTTTTTCCCCCTGAATAAAGAAAACATACCATACATGAAAAGTAAATAGAAATATTAAATAACTGAATCTTTTAAAATCTGAAATAAAAACATGCTTTGAATGATTTTATGTTACTAAAACAAATTCTTTGTCAGTATTCATACACTATTTAACATTTGAATAAATTATGAAAATAATTTAGAAAACAAAATAAAGACAATTCATATCTGGGCCAGAGACTTAAAAATATCCCAACGGAGAAAATATACAATTTGGTGAAAACAAGACAGAATATGTAGTAGAGATTCATTGGTGAAGTACTAATGTTATTAAACAATTTTAATCTTATTTAAGTCAACAGAAACTACAGTAATACTCTGAAGTAGCATTTCTCTCATTATGTCCAATCCTGTTTTTTTTTACTGTGCCTTTTTCGAGAAATATAGAATATTTCTAGATTGCTATATTTATGAGAAACATTAGACTACATTATCCTATATGTATTCATACATGTTTTTATTGGATCCCTTACTACCTGATAAAATTAGAGAAAACTTCTAGAGTTGATTTAAGCAAAGAATTTATGCTAGGTATACAAGTAAATAAACAGATAATCTATTACCCCAAGTGTATATGCAAAAACTGAAACTCAAGTGTCAATACCATGTTCCACATTCCTTGGATACATGTATCACATGATAGTGAAAGTATTTCAAGACAGTGATAGAGTGGAAAACAAGATCTTTGGGGGAGAGAAGTCAAGTAACTGAGAGACTAGTGTTTTTGAAGTCTACAAGCATATTGAAATTGCCATATTGTAAGACAAGAAAGGCGTTGGAAAGAGAGACAGTAAATTAAAGCTAAAATCTTAACAGAAGAGAGGAAGTGATCAGAGATTGGTAAAAGACTTCTTAAAGAGGAGTAGCAGCTAGTATCTGTTAATGTCATGACATCACAGGCAGTTTTAGGGAGGAGGGAAGAGACAGTTTTGGAAGTGACACTGAAGTGCAAGAGAACATTACTTCACCTCCAATCTCAGTGATTTAAGTGGTGTGGTAGGGAAATAGCCATCTCTTGGAGGCTGGCACGAGAAGCAGGGTCATCAAAGAAGAACCAGGTTTCATTTAGAAAGAAGATAAGGGGAAATTACATAAAAGTAGTGAAGATAAAGGGGCTTGTTGGTGAGTTCCAGAGAGCATGGTGAAAGGGTATCAGGAGACAGAGAGGAATCGTGATGAAGATTAGTGACTTGAGAACCAGGAATGCCTGGCAAGTTCTGGGTTCCTTTTAGCCACGGACATAAAATGAGAGAGCAGGCATGAGAAATCAAATCCTGATTTTTCCCGAGAGAGCATAGAGATGAGGCTGCGAGTGTCAAAAGGGGCAGGGGGATGATTGTGAGGTCTTGTCAGGAGTGTTCTGGGCTTCAGGGTAACTATTTGACATTGAGGAGAGTGCTCTCTGACCCAGATAAGGATGTGTGAATTCTTCTTGACTTCTGATGGACATCTTTAGACCAGCACAGGGACTTTGTCCCTTGACTCGCAACAGTGATGGCCTGTAGAGGAGGAACATACACCACGTGTGGGCTTCCTTTTGACTTACATAGGAGGCATCCTATGGCTAGTCTAGATGTCAACTTACTCTAAACATATTGACAATCTCTCATGCCCTTCTGGTAATGGCCTCATTTCTATCATGTGGTTGAATCTCCTGTATATGAAGACCTAAAGACCTACGGAGGGACAAGCAGAATACTTCAGCATTCTGATCTCCTTCTGACTTCTGCTGTTGGAAGCCTAAAGAAAGAGAAGTTTTATTCCAAATATAAGGGCTTCCATTTTTTTACATTTGAATTTTCTTTAACTTGATGTTATGAATGTTCTATTTCGTGAACAGCTTCATAGACTTTAACTGATCTAATTGTTCATAACCCACATAGATATGTAAGATTAATTCATTAAATGTTTTATTATTTACTAGATGCCAGGCACAATTTTCGGCAGCATTAACTACTAACTGATGTGCCTGGCCTTGAGACACTTAAATTTTATACAATCCATAAATCATATAATATACAAATTCATTATATAATGTAAGGCAATGGTAGGTGCTATAAAATAAGAGGATTGAAGGTGGCTGAGTATTAATTCACTTGGGAAAGTCAGGGAAGTCCTCTCTGAGTTGGTGACATTCTACCTTAAGTCTGAGGGAAGAAAGTATGTGGATATCTCAGGAAAGCATATTCGAGACCAAAGGAACAATAGACACAAAGGCTTAGGCAAGCAATACTGCACATAGATGGTTCCAGAAATAGCAATAAGGTCAGTGAGTAATAAGTAAGGAAGAAATGATAAGAGGAAGGTGGAGAAGCAAAATATAATATGGTTATAACTTTAAACAAATTTGAACTGATAAGAAAATATACTACAAACATCGATAAAATGTAGGCCATGAATATAGTTCTCTAGTTAACAATAAAACTGATCGAAACAAAATACTGCAAAAAAAAAAATGCTGTGGATAATTGAATTAAAAAAGCTTACTTACACAATGGAAGTTTTACTACTTCATTTATCTTTAACAAAAATTGATCAAATGGAACCATCAAGTTGGAAAAACAAATTAACACTTGGAATACTGGTTAATTCAATAATTATAACTATGATTAAAATATACTTGTTGGACAGAATGAGAATATGCACCTTCTTTGATAATGTAGAGAACATTCTGGCACAGATGAGTTTTTCCATCTATCGTTGGGAACACTATATGAGCCAAGTAGCCACCTGCAGATACAAAATGTCTGATCCAACCTGACAGTTCTTTTCTCCAATTTACACCACATAATTTTCAACAGAAAAATCTGTCAAAAGAGGTTCCATTAGTGTCAGGTAAAGATTCCTAACCGGCATACTTTTAACTTGTTCTAAAATGATAGTAACAAGTGAATCTTAAATGGGAAACTCCTATTGCAAATAAAATGTACGTATTTATCTTATCTATTTAATTTCTTTGATCCTGGTGTTCTCCTGGAAACTCTTAAGGAGTTGTGACTTTGACAAATGTGATGTCTGCCAGTTCCTACAGGGATATGCTAACAACAAATGCAACATTCTACTTTCTGCTCTACTTGTTTTCATTAAACAATGATTTACTAGGAGTTAGCTGAATTGAAACTTACATTGGTCATTTTCTTTATAAATAGCATTGCAAATTTATTGGAAAGACTTAAATTGTCATTAATATTTCTAGAAAAGTTCATTCCAAATTTAATCTCATTCTCTTTTCTTGCTCTTTCTCCGTCCTCCTCCTTTCCTCCCTTCATCTCTCCTCTTTGTCTCTCATGAAAAGATGGGTCTATGAGTTCCTTTGGGAGAAAGATTATGAATAAATGAAAAACTAATCAACTGAGGTTTAATTTCATTTACAATTCCAATTGATTTTGATTAGAATTAGTAGTTGTATTATATTTCAAATAACGTGAAGATATGTGTTGTCCTGCATATTTAAATTGTACTAAAGTATCTAAATTTAAGTAACTCCAAACATTCTTATGTTTCATTATACAATTTTTTTATTTGTGCACTTAAAAATACTTGTTAACTATATTCAGTATGTCCAGGCAATGTTTTAGGTGCAAAATTAATTAGGTGTGCAACTAAAATATAACCTTTGGGGAGTCGGGACTTGCTTTTTATTTGCCCCTATATCACTAGTGCATAGAACGATGCGGTATAGAGTATCATTTAAATATATGTAATGAATATGAAGATATATATTTGAATGGCTGTATATATTTGAGTTAATGAATGAATATATTCTCATTTCCTTTCTTTTATGTTACTGAGAATCAGACAACTAAATTATTGATTGCAGTTCAATGTGATGAATATAATGATGGTGATAAGTACTGAATGCTTAGGATTCACAGAGGTAAGAATCCAAATCAGTCTATAGGGGTGTTTCAGGCTCCAAGTCTGGAAACAGAGGATTAAAGATGTATAGTCAAGATTGCAAGTACATACATCTGGGGCTGATATCTCATTAAGCACTAGAGAAAATTGCTCAGGGATAAAATATACACTTTTCAAGGTCCTGGAAAAATATTTAAATTGTAAAAAATTAAATGGCTTCTAGAATATAAAAAAAAAGATGCAAATCAGATATTAAGGGATACTTAACTAAATGCCTGTTGAATGTAACCTCTCAACCTTATTATGCTAAGTTGAAATTTCTTATAATTAAGATTATCTTACCCTGCACTTATCCCTCAAGATGCATAATAATTATTGAAGAAAAAAGCCAGAAGATAATAATGAAAGGGCAAATTTATAAAATCCTTTCAAATTTTTTAACATAAACAAACAAAAGTGTTTACTGTGGGACAAAGGTAGATTTAATATATTTGAAACACTATGGAGTAAGCCCTCTGAAACAAAGAAATGATACCTAAAATAGGTGAGTGTCATCCAGTCTTAGACTGGTTCTGACATAGGCTGAAAATAAATGTAAATTAATTAAAATATTGCATCATATATATCCTTTAAGTAATTTCTAAACCCTAAATTGTCACTATTGCTCCAAATTCATAATAGATACATAAAACTAAAAACATCATTTTCATTTTTCAAGGAAATCACAAAGTACATACAAATAAAAAGTTAGCTTAAGACCCTTAAGGACAATTGTTGTCTTAAATAAACTTTCAGTGTCTTTCTCAAACTTAAATCATCCTGGACAAATTTCTTGGGACAGTTTTTGGTCATTAAAACATCATGAAGAGAACTCCAACAGTAAAAGATAATTTCAAAAGGCTTGAAAAAAATTAAACTGAAAATAATTTCCCCTTTAAAAATAAACAAAGGGGCGCCTGGGTGGCGCAGTCGGTTGAGCGTCCGACTTCAGCCAGGTCACGATCTCGCGGTCTGTGAGTTTGAGCCCCGCGTCGGGCTCTGGGCTGATGGCTCAGAGCCTGGAGCCTGCTTCCGATTCTGTGTCTCCCTCTCTCTCTGCCCCTCCCCCGTTCGTGCTCTCTCTCTCTCTGTCCCAAAAATAAATAAAAGTTGAAAAAAAAATTAAAAAAAAAAAAATAAACAAAAACTTTATGAACTATTCGCCTCTAGCTTAAATGTTTGAAAGTACACACTAGTTACCAATGCCATCCTATATCTCATAATATATACACATTATTTACATTTATATGAAACCTATAAAATATGTGCTATTATATATTACATACACACAACACATATGCACACACATAAAAACACATACATATATACACACATACACACATCTTGGAGAATCCTTAACTGATTTGTACATACTTTGTTATGTCTTAATTAAACTTGAAGCTTAAATCACCCAAGTGATTAGTACCTTCAAATATTTTGGAATCTCTATTTCCTTCTGAATATATGTGATTGCTTATTCTCAATATATAGAACCTCTTATCCTGAATATCTATGATTTGTTAGAAGACTTTGAATCTACTATTTCTTAATTATAGTTATAAACATTATTGGTACAAGCATGTTTTGAAGCTTCCTGATGTCTGTAACATTTCTTACTCTAAAGTTATCTGGAATGTAGATTTAGCAATGCTTCTTTTTGAAACACTGCAAACAAAATATCAGATTTTTTTTAACCACAGTGGCTACGTGACTCTAATGAAATCATGCACTGTTATTTATAATTGGTTTTTTTTGAGTATCACCTGTGATATACTGCTAAATCCTTATTTTTCCCCCTGAAATTCCTTTGTCCTCAATATCAAAAGAATCTAATTTTGAGAACAAAACCATAGTCATTATAAGAAGAATGAAACCATACATTACAAATCTCACTTAAGCTATTTATTATCCAACCCTATAAAAACAAAAATATAGATCCATAGTTATTTGAGAATAAATCAAATTAATTCATTATTGTCCTTTTCTGTTGTCTCAAACATTTTTCAATAGGCTTTCTTCCCTTAAATTACCTGTCAAGAAACTGTTTTGTTTTCTTTCCTCTTAAGTTGAATGGTCTCATATTTAGTTTTACAATTATTAGGTAAAACTGTACTTGCTGAGTAGGTAGAAAGGTCTAGAAGAGTATGCTGTGTTCATAGATGAATGGTTATGATGAATGAAGAGACATAATTTTTTTTACAAATATAACATCCATCTTTTCTTTTTTTTCAGTTTATTTATGTATTTATTTATTTTTAATATTTAATTTATTGTTAAATTGGTTTCCATACAACACCCAGTGCTCATCCCAACAAGTGCCCTCCTCAATACCCGACACCCACCCCCCTCCCTCCCACCCCCATCAACCCTCAGTTTGTTCTCAGTTTTTTTTGTATTATATGAAACTTATTGTCAAATTAATTTCCATACAACACCCAGTGCTCATCTCAAAAGATGCCCTCTTCAATACCCATCACCTACCCTCCCCTCCCTTCCACCCCCCATCAACCCTCAGTTTGTTCTCAGTTTTTAAGAGTCTCTTACGCTTTGGCTCTCTCTCCCACTCTAACCTCTTTTTTTTTTTCTTTTTTTTTCCTTCCCCTCCCCCATGGGTTTCTGTTAAGTTTCTCAGGATCCACATAAAAGTGAAAACATATGGTAACTGTCTTTCTCTGTATGACTTATTTCACTTAGCATAACACTCTCCAGTTCCATCCACGTTGCTACAAAAGGCCGTGTTTCATTCTTTCTCATTGCCACATAGTATTCCATTGTGTATATAAACCACAATTTCTTTATCCATTCATCAGTTGATGGACATTTAGGCTCTTTCCATAATTTGGCTATTGTTGAAAGTGCTGCTATAAACATTGGGCTACAAGTGCCCCTATGCATCAGTACTCCTGTATCCCTTGGGTAAATTCCTAGCAGTGCTATTGCTGGGCCATAGGGTAGATCTATTTTTAATTTATTTTAATGTTTTCCAGAGTGGCTGCACCAGTTTGTATTCCCACCAACAGTGCAAGAGGGTTCCCATTTCTCCACATCCTCGCCACCATCTATAGTCTCCTGATTTGTTCATTTTGGCCACTCTGAATGGCGTGAGGTGATATCTGAGTGTGGTTTTGATTTGTATTTCCCTGATGAGGAGCAATGTTGAGCATCTTTTCATGTGCCTGTTGGCCATCTGGATGTCTTCTTTAGAGAAGTGTCTATTCAACATCCATCTTTTCTACCCTTCAAGTGTCTGTCCCATAGCTTCTATGTTCATTCTAGACCTGGTCCATGTCATATTTTTATAGTCTAATGTCTATAAAAACCCCTCAGGTCTCACTCAGGGAATATATCTAGTTTTGTAATTAGATGAAGGGGTGAAATTCTATTTAACACAGAGATTGATGTAAATCTATGGTTTAATTTCTTGGAAAAATTAGGGAAATAAAAATCATAGACATTTATTTATATACTATATATATGTATATATATAGCAAATATATATATATATATAATTTATATATAAACTCTGTTACAAAGCATCTATTTTTCCCCTATGACTATCTACTATTATATGAGTGAAGCAAATTTCTATATTATACTAATCTTAGTAATATCAACAAGTCAAGTATTTATAAGCAGCATTAGAATTATCAGCCCCATTGGAAAATAACAACACTTACCAAAAATGTCAAGCAACTGGCATGTTAGTATACCCATTAATTAGCAAGTGTTAGTCAAGTAACTCCAGATACTATGTACTTTGAAGCTACGTCTCTTCTAAGACAAATGTATAAGATTGCATTATTGTGAAAATATTTACATGCTTGCCCTACTCTGTCCTTCCATATCTGAAAGATTATACTTCCCACTCCTTTTACTTAAGAGTAAGCAACATAACTTGCTTTGACAAATATAGTGTCAGTAAAAGTGACATGGTCTATTTCTGAGCAGAAGCTATAGGGGCCGCAACATGGTTCTGTCATCACCTTTCTTCCTGGGGACATAACTAATTCTTAAGCCTGAGTAGAAAATAATGAAACAGAACTGAAACCATCACACAAATAACTATCAGTGAGTGATACAGAAAAATCTTTATTCTTCTTGTGAAGTCATTAATTACCTCAGCATAAACTAATACTATGCTATACTAATTAATATACTATTAGTTTTGTACTATTTTGTACTATTTTTGTATTATTTTGTACTATTAGTATATGCTAATAGATATACTATTGGCAGCCCATACTAATTGATACGAAATTTGGTGCTTAGAAGTAAAGAATTACAATAATAATCAATTATATATCAGACCTGGGGCCAAGCAGTAAGTAATAAGAACATTTTTATTGGAGATTGGAAAGATGGTGGCCCATGTAATGCATTGGAGAAACATTCAGTAAAACTGGAAACTTTTATAGATTGGGAAGCAAATAATGCTCTAAATTAGCTGTGGCTTCAAGTTATGGCCAATTTGTAAACAGAATCAACAGGAAGAGAGAGAATCTAGAAATTACAGGCCTTGCAGCATTGAAAGATGAAACTGTTTCTTATCTCCAATTAGTAAAAGAGAAAAATGTGGAATGCTTTAAGTTACAAAAGCTAATTACAACTCGGCTTCTTAGCAAAGAGCAATCAAGGGTATCTCTGCACTGATTAAGGGAGAAGCCAGTAAACACGTTCCTTTGGATGAAATGGCTCAGAGAAAATAGAATAAAAAAGGGTACAAGTCTTCTAGAAGCCAAATAATTTCAAGATACCTGAGTTTAGAGAAAAAAAAATCATGGGTGAGGCGACTGGTGCATGGTTGTGAATAACCTAAAATAGTATAAATAAGAAGCCTACAATGTTTTGAGAAAGTTGTGCGGCCAAGGGAACTGTCAACCTGGAATAAAAGAGAATATGAGTGTTCAAGATTTAAAGCAAACTTTAGAATTCCCAAATTTCCACTGGCAGCAAAATCAGGCTTAGAAAGCTCCTTAGCCTCTTGGGGGGGTGGGGATTTTATACAATTCCCCCTTCAGATAATGTCAAGGAGGATGAATAATGTATAAGATCTGCCAGAGGAAAGAGCTAAGAACCATAGAGAATAATAGGCTAGGCAGTTGTTGGCAGGCATTAGAACAGGGGACCAATCAGGGAACATTCCTCATAACCAGGAAAGGATCATGCTCACTATCATTTCAGATTTGCTCTGATCTACTTGCTGACTGTATTTAACTTCTACTCCTTTCTGATTAAAAGTATGTCACTGTTCTACCATAATGTATTACAAATGTGCGTGTGTGTGTGTATGTGTGTGTGTGTGTATGTGCGTGGTTGGGTGGGGCGATAAAGTAGATAAATGATTTACTTAGTTCCTAGTTCTCCAGATGAAGACCTTCATTTGGTTCTAGATTTTGAGTCTGACACTGTAATAGATGGGATTTTATATAACAGAGGGAAGTGAATATTTATGATCAGACTTTGGTAAACTGTATCATTGTTAAGATAAGTGCTATTGGGTCAGACCCTGCAGGAACATTAGACTTCCAGCACCACTGACTTTATTATATGTAGTCATGTGACTTGCTTTGGGCAGTGACATGTGACTGCAAGTAAATGTGCCACATCTGAAGAGAGGCTTCAAAATAGAGCCCTTGGTTCTTTCCTTGCTCTTTTCCTTCTTCACCGAGATTCGCAAGTTTCAGATAGGTAGACTTCTTCATTTAAGAATGATGGAGCACAGCCTGAACTGTCCCGTGATGGACATACAACATATGAAATATATAAACTTGAGTATTATAAAGACACTGAGATGTTGAGGTCATCCGTTACCATGGCACAACTTAGTGTAGCCTCAATGATTGAACAATACAATAGAAAGTGCACAGAAGCAAAAGGTGCAGAGAAAACAGCATGTCAGAGACGATAGTCACTTTGGCTCAGATGAGTAATGCTTGCTTTAGAAAGGACTCATTTTATGCCACCTTAGTATAGCAGGAATTCCAGGGAAATGGTATGCAAGATATAATCAGAATGCCATTTTTCTGACTAAATTCTGGTTTTCTCTGAATATAAAAAGGAGAAAGGAATAGTGCCACACTAATGGAAAGTAGTTTGTTTTGTTTTAATCTCATAATAAATCTTTCAAAGCACTGTAGAATTGTGAGGAATAAATAAATACCTGAACAAATTATTATCCAGAGAAGTTCTCTGTTGTGAATAATTTTCTACTAACTGTTCTGGCTGGGAAGGATTGTCTCAGCACGCCATCCATTTCCAAATGGTAATTAACCTTACCAAAATCATTCCGCAAAAGATTCTACAGCATCGTATCAAGTTGAGATTTAAAGATATATAATGTCATTGGTAAATGTGTCAGCGCACTGCACAGGTAAAATATGCAAATGTAAACCTTTAGGCTGGAGAGAACACGAACTACTCTCCTTCAGAGAACAGCTGTTAACTTTTGAAGACCTTGGTTTCATTGATGGCATTACTGCTAGAGATGCAAGCACTGGGGAGGAAAGACTCTAAGATATGGAAAGGAATACTTTCTATTCTTCTTGGATGACTGGCACAAAAATAATAGATACAATTATCTAAAAAAACTCTGTTTTTTAAAGTATCAGCTATAGTTATGAAGTCACAAAATCATAGGATATAAACAAAAAAATAGAAATTATCTAAATTGTCTCTGTTAAAACCAGTCTTGTAGTAGTTCATTGCCTTCCTCAACAATTAGTGAGCGATTTTTAGCAAAGTTTCTCTCCATTGTATCATTAATGTGATGCAATAATACAAAATGCAGCCCCAAAACGCTGATAAAAGCAATCAACTACATATTCCTGTCGTAAATAACTAAATGTAGCAAATGTTTCAGGTTTATGGTTAAGAATTTTTCAAAAATGTTACACAAAAACTTACTGTTTTAAATTATATTCAAATAGCTTCTTCTGATACCTATACCTTGATGTGAGATATTTTGATGCTATTATTTTTCATTATAAATTTGACCAATAATCTAACTATTTAATTTAAATACATGCATTAAAATTAATATATGCATTGGCTAAAATCGTAGAGATTACTTCCTCTTAGTTATTTTCGTATTACTAATTACTTTTTTTTCTTTTCATTTTTGTAAGCATGGGTCCTTTTCCTCTAACTTCAATTCCTTTTGGCTTTTCTTGTTTATGTTAAAAAGCACTCCCTGTTTTCAAACTAATCATTCATTTTACCATGTTCTCATGTTTTTCTTTCATTTCCATTTGAGAGAAATTATCTGAGATAAAATTGTTTTAGTGAGAAAGACCACTGCCTTAGGTTATATGTACCATTTTTAACTTTCAGTGTCATCGTAACCAAATTAAAACCAAAATAAGTGCTGATATGAAGGACTATTTGGAGGCAAATCAGTTAATATTTTCAAATAATAATAATTTAAAATTCTTATGCTGAGAAAATGACCTTTCACAACATACAGAACGCAGATGCACAAACTAAAAATCCACTACGTTACTAACATAACCGAAACTTCTTTGCTTTGGCATCGTAGAGAATACACCGCCACTGTATCCTATCAGTCATTACAGATAAAAGAGGTGTTCTAAGTCTGTATATTAAAAGTACACTACGTGGAAACATCGAGAAACAGAGAGAGAGCATGAGTTACCATTTCAGAGCTCCTGTGAGTCTTCTTTTCTATGACTTGCTGATAATTTTGTATGAAGCAGATTTTTAATCTTCCCCAACCACATTCTTTTACTTTCTTTGAAAACTATAATCCAATAGCAGAATTCCACCCCCTCCCCAAACTGCTAGTGGTCAAATAAAATAAGAGACAAGGAGAGCGGCGGGGTGCCCACCATCAAGCTGATTAAACTCTGCAGGATCTCTGCAGTTTGTCAAAACCCTTTTTGCTGCCTCACATTTTCTAAAAATGGAAAAGGTGAAGCTTTCACAAGTAGCAGGCTCCAAATAAACCAGTACACCCAGGACAAAGCTCATGATACCAGCAAAAAAAAAAAAAAAAAATTGCACACACTAGGAAGTTCTACTATTAGCTCATAGCCATCATGCTAATAGGACACTTCTCCATATTAATGTAAGATTCAGCTTTTGGACTCTACAAAACTCTTTCCATCCCTCGGGCTACATTTGTCCCAAAGAAGCATTAGTTGCATGTAGCCTTGAGGGACTTTTATATAAAACTTGTGGAAATGATGTATAGATTCTTTCCTTGGAAGGAAAAAAGACAAAACAAAACTGGGTCACTGATGGTGACTGTGAAAACAGTAAACCGAAGAACGCACTTTGACTTCTTCCATTTCATTTAATTTCCTAAGTTTTACCCTGATTTTGCAGAGATTAAGTGTGCTGTGTATAGAGAATTAGATACGGGCTATATGATAGTTACCCATGATATTATGGGTTCAGTGGCATCTCTTCCTAGGTAGGTGTTAAAGGTAATAGGCTATTTTTTTTTTTTGGCATAGAACTTTGTCATAGCATAGTGTAACTCTTTTAGTTTTAATTTATCTTTTAACACAATTGTTCTTTCTCTAAATATCACTATTTTTTCAGCTCAAAAATAGGAATAACGAATATAATCATTGCTTTGTAGGCATTATTCTTCATGTTTCCTGGTATATGCTCTTCCTATTCTAAAATTCACAGGACATTTCACACTCACTATACTTGACTAGTCCTTGTCTCAACATATTTCATCAGTTATTATGGTTGCTGAGTTGCCAATAAATTATTTAACTGAAATAACTGTTCTCTGGTGGACAGCATTTCTTAGGACAAACTCCACGAAAATTCAACTACTTCAGCAAGTCCTGGAACTGCAAAGTTGTATTAAAAATGCCCCCTTTCTAAATAAGCTTTGAAATAAATATCATTTGAAAAGATACATTTGTTTCTGAAAAACCAATTGGTCTAGAGATAGGGGCTATGTTTTTATTTTTAAAAGAAACAAAATATGAATTATCAGATAAGCAAAATGAATTGTTCATCAAATGACTTTTTAGGTCAGATCTGAGCCTCCTTGGCCTCATCCATTAAAATGAGTGATACAAAATTCTTAGGCATTTAATATGAATAAATATGGTTTTTAAATATTGGTAGCATTTAAAAAATAGAAATATGGCTTTTTCATATTTAGTCCCATGCTTTCTTTAGCTTTTAAATATTAATACCAAATTGGTAAGCATGAATAAATTGTTAATAAAAATTATATGTTACCAGAATTTTGGAACATAGTTTAAGTAAGGAAATCATTAAAAGCTCTATCTTTATCACTTATTGTGTGAATCAATTATTTCTTTTTGTGTCCAGTAACATGTACAGATTAGAACAAATGGGCCAGTTGGCATAAAACGACATTCATGTACCTCTACATTGCTCAATAACATTTGTTTATATAGCCACCTTTATCACACCTGGATGTGAGGTACATGGTAGGATACAATACCACGAGACCCAGGTATCAACTTAACCAACTTGCCTGAAATCTAACTGCTCAGAAATCCTTCCTATTATACATAGGTATGGTCTTGAGAATGTTTTGCTTAACTATATTCATGTAAAAGATTATTATGAATGTTACACGCTCACAAGATAATACAAATACATAAGGCTGCACAAAACATTAATTCTTATTTTGGGGGATCTGGGTGGCTCAGTTGGTTAGGCACCCAACTCTTGAGGTCATGATCTCAAGTTCATGAGATTTGAGCCCTGCATACGGCTCTGCACTGAAGGCTTGAACCCAGCTTGGGATTCTCTCTTTCTCACTCTCTTTCTCTCTGCCCCGCTCATGCTTTCTCTTTGTCTCTCAAAATAAATAAATAAATAAATAAATAAATAAACAAACAACACATTAACTCTCATTTCAAGGGATTTCAAGTCTCCTTATCTACCACATAGATCCTGATTAATATAGCAATTTATCATGCATCAGCCACCAAATCCCAGAAGTCAAGATAGCAATAACTGCTATTGCTGGGCATTTATTATAATTCAAAACCTGTTTAAAACACTCTATACCATTAAACTTTTTTTTAATTATGACAACATTTCAGGGAGTTAGGTATTTTTAATTCACTTTATAGGTAAGAAAGTTGAGAGAGAGAAAAGTCAATGAACATGGATAATCAGTGACAGAATTGGTGTTAGAAGATTATTCATCCTGATACTAAGACTTAGTTCTCAGGCTCTGTGACCTCTTAGCATCAATATTTTGACTGGGGACATTTAGGGGGAGAAGGGAAACTGGAAGGGTAGATAAGCCACAGAGTGCTTAGCTTACTCACGCCAAACCCTGATGAAGTGCTCAATCATTTTTGTAAAAAATACAAACATAATTGGCTTTTCTGAGGTACAGTAATTAGAAGGGCAACTAGCTGGAAGGGAGCAGCAGGTGAAGAAGCAGATGATGTCAAAGACACTGACACTGACATAACCACTTTCTTAATTTCATGAAAAGATTCCTAAGGTCCTGAAAATTCTTAACCAGGTTAAACAGTATGCCAAGAATATGGTATAAAGTTCAGGTGATCAATGAACTTGGGTTAGAAATAAAATTTATTTTCACTAAATTTCAAGTGACATGTAGAAAATCCTTCATAAGTGAAGTAAAAAATACAGTCATTATAGAAATACCTATAACTGTATCACCAAAAGAAATCAGATATTTTCACATCACATTATGATTCTTTCAGAAATCTCAGAATGCCATTTATAACTGACCATTTCTTTCAAGTTATGATATTACTAGATCTTCCACTGGATCCCCTTATCTAATGCTTTAATTTTAAAAGGCTTACATTACTAAATCACAAATGTGTTCTTTTTAGGGTTCTTATAACTTTAATATAACTGTTTTCCTTGAAATACTGTATTTTTAATTTCTGCATTTAAAAACATCATCCTAAGAAGCAGTTCATAGACTCCACCAGACTATCAAATACATGAAAATACTAAAACTCCCTAGTAGGTCAACCCACATCCAGAGCGGAGCTGGCAGGAAGGGACCCACCTCCCTGTTGCCACATTTGACATCATGCCCAATTCTGTTCTCTTTGTTGTTTCCCAGGCCCACACTATTACTATGATTATGGAATATTTATGTTGACCACATACCAAGGCCACATGATAATGGGTATTTTACCTTTAATCCTGATGATACTTAACAGGAGCTATACATAAAAATCTTCTTGCTCTCATAAGAAAATGATTTCTTGTCTTTGGGTATTATAACATATTACTACTTGTATCTCCTATCTATAGATTTTGGCCTTATTCTGCCTCTACACAGTAAAAATGACAGGCTCCTTCTAGTACATTAAAAAAGTTGCTAAGTTTTAGTAGGGATTTGTCCTAAGTCCAATTTCTAAAAGTATATTAATGAAAGAAATTGTTTCTCATTGCTAGCAAAATTGTAAATTTCATTCATATTGCTAGCATCAACTACTTATATTACTAAATGCATGTGGTTGGTCATATAGCATTATGTATAAAAAGTAAAAAGGGAATACATCTCCATTTGCAAACATGAACAGTATTGGAATCTTTATTCATTAATTTTCTTCATGAAAAGGAAGTCTATTTTAGAAGCATGTTAGTCATTATTATTATTACATTTTATTTATTTGTATTGTATTTATTTATATATAATAGATTTAATGTATATTAAATTTATATTTATACTTAGTATATATTTAATTTTCTATATCTTATGATGTTTTGGCATCTCTTGGGGACCTGACTGTCCTGGGGAAAGGCTAGGGTAGCTAATTCTTACGGGTAATATAGAACTTATCAGGAGCATTTTTTCAAGTTTATTTATTTATTTCCAGAGAGAGAGAGAGAGAGAGAGAGAGAGAGAGAGAGAAGCAGAGAGAGAAAGGGAGAGAGAGAATCCCAATCAGGCCCTGCAATATCAGTGTGGAGCCCCACGCAGGGCTCCAATTCATGAAATCGTGAGATTATGACCTGAGCCAAAACCATGAGTTGGATGCTTAACTGACTGATCCAACCAGGCATCCCTGGAACATAATCTTTATGCGCAGAACTATAGATCCCAAACTGCACCACCACTTACCTTCCTATCTAAGTCACGGATAAAACCATTATTTCTCCTATCCTAAATGAACCCAGGGCCCGGTACCAGATAACTAGGGTCTACTCCTGTAGCACAAAGCCTACTGAAATTGTATAAACTAGCTAATCCTAAATTGCATCTCTGCCTTATGCTGCCTTTCCTGAAGAAACCCCATTAAAGGCTCTGTGCTAAGATTCTCCCCTTGGACTTGCTTCTCTTCCTGACCAAAACATGGTTTCTCACATGGCACTGCATGGTGTATCATGCCTCTCATTCTATGGGAGCTGTAACGTTAACTGTTTTTCTTTAATGGCATTGAGTGTTCCTTTTGTCACTCAGTTACCTGTATAAATTATGACCTTGGCACAGAGCAGTTATAGTTCAAAGTAAAAAAGATAAATTATGTATAATTATTTAATTATGTTATACAGGATGAAATATTGTAATGTAGTAAGAAGGTAGAGATTTGAAATCACATGGAGTTTTCCAATTTACTTGCTGTGTTACGCCAGTGCAGGTTATGTACCCTCCCTGTGTCTCTGTTTTTTCTTCTACAAATTGATTAGAATTATGATTGCCATTCAGGATTTATTATAAAGACTAAGTGATAAGACATATGAAAAGGTCTGTATCAGAGGTATACTAAATACATAGTGGCCGTTAATACTGGTGAATTACCTAACATTAGCCAAATACGGAATTAGCTGAATTCAATTCTTCATTATTGACTTTAGGAACTAGGGTTCTTATTTGATAATAACAATTTGATTACAATTACATTTTCCTAAATTTCAGTTTACCTAGATAAAACCAAGATGTTTGGATGCAATCTATGGAAGAGAACAGATAGTTTATAAGTCCGGTTCTAATTTGGTAATTCCAATGTTATCTCACAATCTTTATTTTTATATTATGGTTATATTAGGGTTACATATTTAATTTAACATATATTTATTTATAAATAAAAGTACCTTTTCTTGTATGGTTTTCCTAAGTTTTTTTTTCTCCTAAGTTACATCTACATGTTTTCTGACACACTATGGGAGATAACTCTCGGTAAAATTAAAATGTTAGGGTCCTACTTTATAAAAGTAGTAAAGCACCGTCTTCCTCCACTGTACAATCCAGCAATAAGATAAAACAATAACTTTTAAGACGCATTATCTGGGATCTGACAGTCTGATTTCCAAACATTGCTCTGTAATTAATTAGTTGTGTGACTTTGGTTTAATCACATGTAAAATGTGAATAGTAATAGCACCTCCTTCATAGTGATATTATGACACTAAGTGAGCCAATACTTGTGACACAAATAATTCTCAAAAGTAAACCCTCAGTAAAATATTGTTGTTCTCACATCACTATCATCATCATATTTTAACTGTATTCAAGGAAAATACGCATACTTTAAGAAACATATAAAATAAAGTCTTTGAGGATTTAAAGACATGGGAAATCATATCAGTCACCTTTAAACTCATTATGGGCTTCCTGAAGAAGGCTGCATTTGAGAAGAGAGGCTCCACCACCCATAGGCAAGAGGCTCCGCAGTTATGAGCATAGTCACACTGCCTAGATTGGAAATTTGATCCTACCACCTTACTTGCTGGGCAACCTTCGGCAAATGACTACAACTCTAGCCTGTTCCCTAACTTGTAAGTGAAGGAAATAATAATACACTGCTTGCCAGCTTGTAGTACAGATTAAACAAATCTTTACATGAATGTCATCCACTGCTGAATGTAATTTAATGCATAACAAGTGCTTAACAAGTAACTACAAGGAGAAGATTCTTTTTTAAATGATCTCCGAAGATTAGCTACCAATACACTGGCTTTAAACTAATTGTGCATTTTCTCTATACTGTAATGTTTATGCCAATCAAAGATATCAAATACTCAAGAGAGTTTCATTCCCTCCTCTGAAGATACAATTCACTGTGGTATGGTTGCTAAAGTTTACTAATATTCATTTTAGCAAGGCTTTGAATCTACATGTTCTTTTGGCATTAATCATTACATAATCAAGCATGCCAAGTATCACAGACCACCTTCAGCTAAAGCCGAATATAAGTGCTTTTCACCTCTTAAAAAGAAAACATTTCTCTGATGAGAAGAAATCATGTCATTTCCTGAGTGGAAGTTCACAAGGGGTATGTGTAGCATGCAATGAGTAAAAAAGAGTAAATTTGGAGAGAAAAGTGGAAAGAGCTCCACAGAAAGAGTATAAATGAAAAATATTTCCATGCTTCTACATAAACATGACTGCTTCTTACAATGAACTATAGTTCTTTAAAAAATGGAGAGCTTATTCTCTGATTATATTCTGTCATAAATCATATGGACAGATGTGTGCCTTAGTCACGCATCATGGTTGATTACCATCATTCAGGGTTTATGCAACACAGACTAAGGATTTTACTTTTTAATTTAACATTTAATTTCTTTGGTATTATAACAAACAAAAAGTAATATCCTATGAATTTTTCTTTGTTATAGCACATCTGCACAATAAAAATATTTATGTCAAATATTTTTATTTTAAATATGACTTTAAAATCATGCATGTCTGTTTATTCTCTTCAAGAGAGTAGTGCATTTTAGCTTTTAAGTATAATTTAAAATAAATTTTTTAAAAAGTTTTTAATTATGTATTACCTTTCCTAACTATTTTGAAAAATGGTAAATCAAGAGAATGTCAAAGTGTGTAAATAAATAAAAATGATTTGGAGAACTAGTATTCACCAGCATAAAAGTGGAACCCATTTACATTCCTGGCACCATGAGTCAAGGATTTCTTTAATTACAGGGTGTATGAAAGACTTTTCAAATATTGTTGAGCCACAGCAGCCTGACTTAGGTGGGTGGGATAAATCCATGGAGGGGTTTCGTACAAAATCAAATTCCATTGGACGATAGTAATCTACTGGGGTTTCCAATCAAACCTTGTTCATTAGTGCTAGTCAGAGCTAGTACATGGAGCAGATTAACATGGGATTACTCAATAGTTCTTAGACAGAGTTCAGATTTGACATTGGTCATGGATATAAAGTTAATGCTGAATTGGCTTCGGAATTCAAACCCTTATAGTTATTTGCCAGGTCCAATGAATGAACAAAAACAAGATTGTTATAGAGCAAAAAGAAAAGAACATATGGTTGAAACAAAACAAATGTTGTTTTTGGCTGATAGATGAATAGCAAAATGATGATCATTTATACACTGACAATCATATTTTACCAAATCAGAATTCCAGATAACAAAAATAGGTAACTTTTAAAAATATCTAACAGGAAATTTCAAAACTTATCTTGAATTTCTTTTTGTCAAAAAGAATGAAATCTATCATAAAGTGTGAGGTCTTAAAACCATTCTCTATTCTTATGAAAAATGAAGTACATATCAAAATATGTCTAGTATTATAGACTACAACTATCAGTGAAGATGGTAAGAAGATTCACAATATCATATCCCTGCCTACATTATAACTACCAATGGCAAAGGTAATGTCAAAAATAATGTACTTTCAACATTCAATATGCACTTATTGTTTGATATAATGTATAAGGCATGTACTCGATATTGTAGCAATGACTAAAATTAAGCAGATATAACCAATCCCTTCCCTCAAAGACCTTATATTTGAGCAGAAAGAAAAAAGACATTCACTGCATATTAAAAAGTATGAACAGGAATGGCAAGGCTAATATGATAAATGCTTTCTATGTAATAATTTATACTTATCTTTATTTTTTATAATAGGCCTATAGACCATAACTAAGAAGAATATGTGTGTATATACATATATATAAACGTGTGTGTGTGTGTGTGTGTATATATATATATAGTGTACATATAACAGGAAATATATATCTATATCTATATATATATAGATATATATATACACCTCACATATATATATATATATATAACAGTTGTAGACTTTGGAGTTGAGGTCATGGACAATCAAAGTGCTTGCCCTTATGAAACTTCTATTCTAGGGAGAGGTGACAGACAATAAGTAAATGAAGAAGTAAATTATAATATGATATTAAAAACACAAGCTATCAAAGTGGGGCAAAGGAGAGAAAGAGTAGTGAGAGGTGTTATTGGAAATTAGAAGGCAATGGAGAGCCATGGTCTCCTTTGCAGAGATCTGAATTAAGGGAGGAAGCCAGCCAGAGGACATCTGTGAGGAAAGTCTGAGGCAGCAGAGACTCAAAGTATACAAGTGGAAGTATTTTAGGAACAGTAAGGAGGCACGTGTGACTCTGGTGGCCTGAGCAAGGGGTGTGGTGAGAGATGAAATCAGAGGGAGGAGGGAAACTTAGCTTAAAGAGCCTTGTGAGCTTCGAAGGGCTTGACAGGCATGGGCAGCCTTGTAACTGGAAAGTTTGGAATGGAAGAGTGATATGGTCCAGAGTATTCTAAAAGAACATTCTGCAACCTGGCAGAGCAGGGCCTGTTGAAGGGGCCTGTGTTAGCATGGAGGTTATTCAAACAGCTTGTACAGTTGTTCAGAGGAAAAACATGGGTTGTCTCTGCAGGACCTTTCATAGCAGTAATGGCTAAATGAAGGTTGGCAGCCCAATTCTAAATTGGTCATTTCTATAATTAAAGGAAAAATCTTATAAACTAAATGTGTTTCATGAACCACAAACATATATTCTTGAATTATTTGCTTTTGACTTATTTTAGCTTGGGATTTATAAGTAAAGCCCGTGGGCAAATCCTAGTCACTCTATAGCTAGTGAAAAAACATAGAGTAATTCATTTTATTCTGTAAAAATTTCCCTGTGAAAATGGGATATATGAATGGTATGTGTCTATTAAATGTTTTCACGTATCCTTACTTGATTCTTTGTCATTTCATTTTGGAAAAATGTCTGTGACATAAACTTTTAATCTTTGTTTTAAAAAAGGTTTTAGAGGCTGTTATAGGCACAGTATTATAGACCCATTTTAAAAGTGATAGCCAGTCTAATGTGCAAAATCTGCTTATGACTTGATCTCTACCCTCAACAGATATGCATTATTTCCAAGAAGGTAAATATTTTACATACGAGAAAATGCCACAGGATTTTTCAAAATAAAATTCATAACATAAACTTAATTTAAGACCATTAGGTGTGTTCAGTGGCAGTTAGGAAACAAGTGATCAGTTTTGGCTGGAATAATTACACAAGACAGCACTTAATTGTAGTAGTCCTTATGCGAAGAGGGAGAAAAGGAAAGAGAAAAATAATGAGGGAGAAAGAAAAAAAGCAAAGGAAGTGAGGAAATACTATGACAGAGAAATATAGGATAAAATAGGCAGAGAGGGAAAGATTAGGAGCTAAGGTCCCTGGTTGGGGGAAAACACATATTTTGGAACAATGCTGGGAGCCTCTGACCATAGCAAAGCCCATCGGGGTAAGGTTCCTCTTTAATTAATTATTTATTGGTTGATTTAATTTTTTAAAAATGTTTATTTACTTTTGAGAGAGGGAGGGAGGGAGGGGCAGAGAGAGAAGGAGACAGATCTGAAGCAAGCTCCAGGCTCTGAGCTGTCAGCACAGAGCCCAATGTGGAGCTCGAACTCACGAACCAAGAGATCATCACCTGAGCTGAAGTTGGATACTTAACCAACTGAGCCACCCAGGCACGCCTAGGTTCCTCTTAAGAATGTAACAGAAACCACCTACTCCTCTTCAGGTTCCCCTTGGGAATTTGACAAAAGACCTTACTAAAAATAAGAAGCAGACCATAAAATGTATGACCCACAAGGAACGGTATGGTCATAGATCACCCGTCATAGAATGGAAATGAGCCAATGAAAAAGGAATGACTACGCACTTAGAGTTACCTAGCCAGCAAGGATAGAATCTAAGAAGCAATGAGGGAGAAGGAAGGGGCGGAGGTGGGGGAGTGATCAAAACCTTATAAAACAGGGACCCTTGCCTATAGTTGCAAGCATTCACTTTCAAATGCCCCCTCTCTGTAAAGAGAGTTTTCATACTATTCTCATTTTCTGATCTTACACTCTAATAAACTTTGCCTGCTGCTCATTTTATTTTGTGCCTAGCTCTTCATTCTTCAAAGCAGCAAGACATGAATCCTGGGTATTGAGGCAAAAAAAAAAAAAAAAAAAAAAAGGCCTGCAACAATACTGAGCCTTCAATGTGTGCCAAGAATTATACCAGGATCATTCACAGATAGTCAAGGTAGCACCAAAGAGCATGCATAATTGCTAACAGAGAAAGTGTGAGTGTGTAAAATATTCTTGAATCCTATAAGATCTATTAGAATAATTCTATGTAGGAGATCTTTATAAAATCTGTATAATAACCATTTATATATTATAACTGCCACTTAGGAGTTTACTTTGTCAAAGTAGCATTGTTCTGAACTAGACCCAGTTTCCTGACTTTCACCATCACTAGCTAAGGTAAAGAATGTAGCATTTAATCACAGATTTCAAGCTTAAATACATGCAAATGGAGCAAACTTCAATACAGAAAAGCAGCTTGGTATGAGGTCTTTTTGATGAATGGACAACCCTCAAAGTTGTTTTCCTTTTTGTGAGGCCTTTTTGCCTGTGATGAAATTCAAAATTGGGTTAATGGCAAAAACATAATTTTTGCTTGCATTTACAACAAAATAAAGAGAACGCAAAGATAATTTGTAGCATGTTCTAATTTGTTGGGATGATGGTGATGGAGTATGGTTTTGAGTTTTATGAATTAAATCTTTAATGTATGGGTGGCCCCGTATTTTTTCTATAGTCTGTTTTTATTGGATTTCAAATAATTCCCTTTTCACAAATAAGTGTTTTTGTAAATTATAAAGAAATAAAAGAGCCAGTATAATCTTTAGGAACATTACTCAGAGAACCAGAAATGAGTCAAGTGATCAAGGACTGGAAATAATAGAGGCCAGTTACTTTTTATGGCAGTCCATGTGGAAGAAAATATTTTAGTGTCCCCATCTTTACACTTCAAAAACTCATTTGCACTGTCACAAGAGAGTTGGGTAACCATAAATAAACATTAATGACCCCTTTAACACCATGTCCTGGAGAAGTTTCTGGCATATAGTAAATGTGTAGTTCTTAGAAGGAAGAGAGAAAAGAGAAACCAAAGGGGGGAAAGAGGGAGAAAGAGAGAGGAAATCAATGGTAATTTTCAGGATAAGAAGCTTTAACATGTGATAAACACAACATTACTTGCTACACATAATATTTGCCGGTTTCTTTTCTGATGAGACAGACCCTCATACACAGTGAATTAATTGATTATACCTCATTTATTTTAACAACATTTGACAAGTTTATAGAAAATAAAAATATTCTTTATCGTACTTTTATTCATTTTGGTCCACTCACTTCTTTCCTTTGTTCATTCAACAAGTATTTGCTAAGCGTGTATGCACTCTGCTAGACACAGAAAATGCATGTGTAAATAACATGATGTGGGTCCAGCCTTGAAGAAATTCAAAAGCCCAAATGAGGGATCTTCATTTCGGAGAAAAGACCAAAACTGTAACTAAACTGAAGACACAGAGGTAGTACAGGGTGAGTAACTCTAACTCAGATTCACAAAAGATTTCCCTACGGAAATAATTTTAACCTGGGATTTTGATCCGATTGCGCCAAGCTCATGGGGATATAGCAAAGCAAGTTTAGATAAAATAATAAAGGCATTCCAGGCAGAGTGAACAGTATTATAAAGTCATGGAGACAGTAAAACATTGAATGTTCAAAGATTATGTGCAGTTTTGTGTTTCCAAACATACGTTTTAATGAAACAAGCAGGCAAAAGATGAGGTTTGAGAGGTTGTCATGGCAAAAGATTTCAGGAAGATTTTAATCAGAGGAGGAAACATTGCAGGAAAGAGCACGTTCCCAGAAACCTGCAAGAGGGGCTGAAATCAGATCAGGTGACTATTTTAATAATCCAAGTGAACAACAATGAGAACCTGAAATAAGATGAGGGCAATGGTTTTTCTACCAAAACCCTATAAAATACACCATTTCCCTATATTTCTCTAAACAACAGTTATTAAAATCTATAGTATATAGCATGTTTTCATGAAAAAGAAGAGATAATACAGTGAACGATGCCAGAAGTTATGTTATTTTATAGTACATGTTCGCACTTTCTGTGTTTTCACAGGGGGCCTTTGGAGTCTTTAGTCAGTTATGTCCTAGCCTATAAGTAATTTATGATATTATTTTTCTGGCAAATTTAAGGCTTGCACTTGCTGGTTTAATTGATGTATCCCCAATATGTGATGTATTCAATTACAGGGATTTGGGGCCAAACATAATGATTAATATCAGATGCCCCGCATTTTTACCGAATGGACAAGAATAAAGGTATGATATAGAAAACACAAATTCTTGTAAGAAGTTAATTCAGTTAAAAGTAACACAAAACTGGCGTGCCTGGGTGGCTCAGCTCATTGAGCGTTCGACTTTGGCCCAGGTCATGATTTCACTATTTGTGAGTTTGAGTCACGCTTCGGGCTCTGTGTTGGCAGCTCTGAGCCTGGAGCCTGCTTCGGATTCTGTGTCTCCCCCTCTCTCTGTTCCTCCCCTTCTTGAGCTCTGTCTCCCTCTCTCTCAAAAATAACTTTGAAACAAAAAAAAAACTAGTGAACAAAATATTTAACAACACACTGTACACATTTAAGTAAGATCTTCTAATTTTTAAACATTCGTAATGAAGATTTGCTGTTTAGGTGAACATCGTAAGTGCACATTATACAGACAGTGATAGTTTGTGAGCAGGTGAATGCAAAAACATATGTACCCTTTCACGTGTTTTACCACCAAAGGGATATTACCTAATTTCTTTTTCCTTAACTACCCAAAATAGTTATCTGCCATAGATTGAACCACCACTTTCTACTCCCCCTCCCCCATGGCATATGGGGGCATGAAAGGTAATTAGATTTTCTTTTGCACACTTAAATGGTTATTTTTGAATTCGACAAGGACAGTTTTCTACCCAAATCTTCCATGAACTCATATTAGCAATTACAGTGGTCCTTCCTTTATACTTTGACATAATAATATTTTGTATTGTACTAAATCAAAGAGAATCACAAGAATATGGATGGATTTTGTCCTATCTCTCTCTTTGATATTCATATCTGAAGGTAGTTAACCATGGCATTTAAACACAAACTGAGGAGTCCAGGTCACGAAAAGAAGGACCAGAATCATATGCTCTTAGGTTTTGTAGATCAGACTCTATTGTGGGTTTTATATTTGAACACCATGACCTATGTAGAATGGAGTTTCAAGCAGTCAATACCTGCGACAGACATGGTTTTCTTTTTGTAACTATTGGTTGCTTTTCTGAGTAATCTCTAAATCCCACTTTGCAGTCATTCAGTTAGGAGTTCAAAAAGACATCAAGACTTTGAGATATCAGAAAAACCAAAAGTATCTAAGATGATTAAGAAATTTGCCAAGGGTATTTGGAAGAAGTTTTGGGCTTTCCTCCAAAACTCTTTTACCTTAAAACGAAGGTTTAATATTTTATGACAAGAGCCCTCCCCTTTAGACAAAAGGGGCATTTCAGCTTTTAATACAGCCCACAATTTTATAATAAAGTTTGAAACTAAAAGATTCAGGTGAGTCTAGTTTTCATTAACTGTTTTAAATTCACTTAATTTTTAAGTTTTCATTGCCTCTTATCTACAATGCATGGAACTTGTTCTTTATTACTCCTAGTTTGTGGTTTTATATGCTTCTAACTAATCATTGTTCATTATACCAAAAGAATCAGATTTCCAACTATGGTTTGATGTCATTGTGTATGTGCAGGACGTCCACAGGTGCCTGGAAGGCCAAAAAGGAAAGAAGGAAACCAGCCAAGATTAAAGTTGCATAGATCCAGATGTTACTGCTGCTGCTGTTTGGGAACACACACACACACACACACACACACACACACACACATTTTAGAGCTTGGCATTTTAGCCTTACAGCTGGCAAGTAATAAGAGAGAATGAAGTCTGTGTGCGTGCATGCATGCTCCTTTAGTGGCAGAAAAAGGAGAATGGAAGGAAGGGAGGTTCAATCCGCTGAAATAAAACAGGAATGTGGATGAGAGCCTGTTCAACCCCACTGGCAATGAGGTATTTCCTTGTTATTAATGAAACATTCTGGCATACTGGGAACATTATAATTTGCATGAATGAACATATAGAAGCCCCCAAAAAGTAAATAAATTAAAACTCTGACTTCTAGTATTATCTTTTAGTTTATTCACAAAATTATCACAAGCAGGATTTTGTTGTGTTCCCTTTTCATTGAGCAGCTTGTTTCTACCATTACTCATTACTCCTTCCCCAGTACTCCATCAGAGTTCCAGCAAAGGATTCAAACACTCCATAGGTCAGTGAGTTGTGCAATTTGCTAATATGAGGATTGGTGTGGCCTTATGAGTTTTACTAGTGGCTCACAGCAGATGTTTTATCAGGATATTACAAATAAGCTCCAAATTCTAAGACCTCATGACTCATTTCCAGAAAAAAAATAACACTGTCGCTGCACGTTAAAATGTAATCAATATGATTGTAAAAAATGACGAATACTTATTCAGGGCAATGTAATCTACATCTTTTTTTTTTTTTTCATAAAACCTGTATTAGATGCATTTCCAATGACAAGACATGTTCTTAATTCTAGCCCAGGTTGTCCTAGACAGTCTTTAGATATGTAAATGTCTAGATGAGTTAAAGTCTTACTGATTCCTAAATTAAGCGTATTAGATCCTAGGCGAAACTGGAACCCAACATGAAACTAAAGGCTAAAATTAAAAAGAGATCAAGTAAAATTGTCAACATGAAGAAATTAATCTTTTGTGCCTGGGTGGCTCAGTCCATTGAGTCTCAGATTTTGATTTCTGCTTAGGTCATGATCCCGGGGTTGTAGGATCAAGCCCCACATCAGGCTCCCCACTGATCTTGGAGCCAGCTTAAGATTCTCTTTCCTTCTCCTCTCTTCCCCGCTTGTTCTTTCTCTCTTGTTCATTATCTCTCTAAAATTAAAAACAAAGAAAAATAAACTAATCTTCATTTGGTTTTCAGCAGAAATTCAGGATAGTTAAAAGAACATAACATTAACACCTGGCTGTGACAATCAAAGGCACTGATAAGTTGAAATATATGTCTATTTTCATACATCTAATGAAATAGGTGTCAGTATGCCTTGAGATATAGAGATAGATAGATCCATGTTTCATAGAAAGTAATTGCAGAAGAAAAAATACATAAAATGATCACTGCATATTAGCTCTTAATCCAGAGTAAACATTTATACTTCTTTAGTATACTTAAAGATCGAGTAAAATTATTAAGTTTGATACACCCAAATAGGTTACATTTAAATGTATTTACTCACTGCAGGCATGTTATCAATGCAATGACTTAACATAATAGGATTATGAATCATTGTATCATTTCAGATAAGAAAGAAATAATACAATCTCACTTTTTAAAAAAGTCATGATTCGATCTAAGACTGCTTCTTTGAATACTGTTTGGGGCCTTGATTTAGAGAGTTAGTTCCTTAGTCCTTTAGTTACCTTCATTAATGCTGTTTCTGAGAAAAAATATAGCTTTGATGGAGCGTTTCTTATATGAAATTAGAAAAACAACAAGCGTTCCATCTTACTGCACATGTCAATTTGAGAAATATGTCACAAAATTAAAATCCTCCAAAATTTTCCTTTGAAGCTACAGTTAAGGTCTTCATCATAAACATGTTTATAACCTTCCTTGATTACCACTAATTTGGTGTTCACACTTGCATCAGATTGTAAAAATGCAACATAAGGACACAACTCTCTATTGGCCAATATTCAACTCCAGTAACACTCCTACTTTACAATGATGCTGTTCAACATTTTCCACAACACTGACTCTATACACCCTATACTCCTCATTTGCCTCTTTATAAAAATCCTCAGCACTCATAGAAGAAATTAAAACAAAACAAAACAAATAAAACAATGAAGATAGTTGCCTGTAATGAATAGAAAGTTACAAAAGAATGTTCATTACTATTTCAAAATTTCAAACTCTTCCTGCCTGCCATGATATATATTTTTCTGAAGAAAAATCCAGATGAAGAAAGCATAGCTCCGAGGCCAGAGAGTCAGAGGAAAGTTTGGTAAGTGTGCTTATTTGAAATGTTTCAGACAGAGGAAATTTTCAAAGTCATAGTGCCTGTGAGCAGTGACGCTTTTCTCTTTTGTTTTCAGTTTGCAACTTTTATCCAAAACATATGCTTATATACACAGAGACTAAGTATCTGTTATAATTTAAATGAACTCTAAGCCTTGGGGCATCAAGGAAGTTATTTTTAAACCTTAAAGTGAAATAACTTTCAAATTTCCCGCATTACACTAGGTCCCATGTCCAGAAATTTAAACTTAATATACTGAAAAGATGTAATTTTTAGGTTCTGGACTGTGTTATCTCCTCTATTTAACAGATTGAGTATATACCTAAAGTCTACCAAGTGTACTTTAAAAAAAAAAAAAAGCAACTACCCATGCCTATCTTTTCTTATTTTTCACTAAATGCCAAAAGCAACAGTTTCCTCTTAAAAGTTAATTAACTACAAGGCAGCAATCAAAAACTAAACTTAAATCACTGCTACTTTAATTCCTCTCTACATGATTCCAAATGTCTGGATCAATTTTTCCTGAAGAGTGAATATTTTGGAACTGCAAATTTGTTTGCTATTTATACATATATTTACTATTCTATAAGTTTTATTTTATAAATGGAGTAATATATTTTATGTGATATAAATTTCAGGGTAATATTGGAAATACTTGATTTTATTTTTTGAAATCATTCCTTTTATTTCTTTTCTCTTTTCTCTTCATGATGAGTGTACTCTTTAATCCCCACCCTGTATTCCCCAACCCTCCACCCAGCTCCCCTCCTGTAACTGTCAGTTTGTTCTCTATACTTAAGAACCTGTTTCTTGTTGTTTCTCTCTCTTTTTCCTTGGCTTGTTTGTTTCTTAGATTCCACATATGAATAAAATCATATGGTATTTTTTTGTCTCTAACTGACTTCTTTTGCTCAGAATTATACTCGTTAGCTCTCCATCCATGTAGTTGCAAATGGCAAGATTTCATTCTTTTTTGTGGTTGAATAATATTCCATTATCTATATCTAGCTATCTATCATCTATCTATGCTATATGCATATATATATATATGCATCTATCATCTATCATCTATCTATGCTATATGCATATATATGCTATATATATATAGCATATATACTATATATATATAGCATATATACTATATATATATATATATGTAGTGTGTGTGTGTGTGTGTGTGTGTGTATCACACCTCCTGTAACCACTCAACTATCAATGGACACCGGGGCTATTTTAGTTTGGCTATTGTAAATAATGCTGCAATAAATGTAGGGGTGTGTATATCCCTTTGAATTAGTATTTTTGCATTCTTTGTGTAAATACCCAGTAGTATGATTCCTGGATCATAGGGTAGTTCTATTTTTGACTTTTGAGGAAACTTCATACTATTTTCCACAATGGCTGCACCAATTTGCATTCCCACCAATGGTGCAAGAGAGTTCCTTTTTCTCCACATCCTCACCAGCATTTGTTGTCTCTTGTGTTTTTGACTTTAGCCATTCTGACAGGTAGGAGGTGATATCGCATTATAGTTTTGATTTGCATTTTCCTGGTGATGAGTGATGTTGAGCATCTTTTCATGTATGTGTTCGTCATCTGTAGGTTTTCTTTGGAGAAATGTCTGTTCATGTCTTCTGCCCATTTTTAATTGCATTTTTAATATGCTTTTTGGGTGGTGAGTTGTATCAGTTCTTTATATATTCTGGATACTAATCTTTTCTCAGATATGTCATTTGCAAACATCTTTTCCTGTTCAAGTAGGTACAGTAGGTTGCCTTTTAGTTTTGCTGACTGTTTCCTTTACTGAACAGAATTTTTTTTATTTTAATGTAGTCCCAATAGTTTATTTTTGCTTTAATTTCCCTTGCCTCAGGAGACACATCTAGAAAAAAAAATGTTGCTACAGCTGATGTCAGAGAGATTACTGCCTGTGCCTTCTTCAAGGATTTACATGGTTTCAGGTCTCACATTTAGGTCTGTTGTTAATTTTGAGTTTACTCTTGTGTATGGTGAAACAAAGTGGTCCAGTTTTATTCTTTTGTACATGGCTCTCCAGTCTTGCCAACACCATTTGTTGGAGAGACTGTCTTTTTCTCATTGTATATCCACTCGTCCTTTGTCAAAGATTAATTGACAATAAAATTGTTGGTTTATTTCTGGGTTTTCTGTTCTATTCTATTGATATATGTGTCTATTTTAAAGCTAGTACCAGGCTGTTTTAATTACAGCTTTGTAATGTAACTTGAAATCTGAAATTGTGAAACCTCCCGTTTTCTTTTTTTTCTTTTTTTCTTTTTCAAGGTTGCTTTGGCTTTTCGAGGTCTTTTGTTGTTCCATACAAATTTTAGGATTGTTCTAGTCCTGGAAATATTTTAATGTAGAGGAAATGCAATATATTTTTCATCTGAAATGATGTTTTGTGGGTAAGAAAAATTTCGAGAAAACTAATGTGTATTTATAACTATAACTTATAATAATACAATTAAAATTAAATAAGATAAAAATTAAAATAAATGGTTTGTAATCAAGATGATACTTTGAATATTTTTGATGAAAATTTTTCTAAAATGTGTTACCAATTTCTGATATTGGGTATATAATTTCTGATATAAATACTTTGTAATGTGCTCACTCATTCAAACATACCCTTAGAAACTTCAATTATCTGGAATGTTTTGGGTCTGTTCCACAGATATATAATTAATATGTGGAGAAGAAATTCCATAAAGTCTTAGGATTCCTAGTAATATTTTCTTCTCCCAGTGTAAACTTGTTATTAATATTGAGTGCATGTAGAATCTAGGGTAACAGGCTTATAAAATAGATACACTTACATTTGAATATAATTGTTTTCATATGATGATGACCCACTAACCTTTCATAAAAAAACGCATGAGCTTTATGTCTTTATTTGTCAGATCTTTTGCACGTATATTTTGACAGTGAAGGTTGATGTCCTGCTAAAAACAAAGTTTTTACGTTAGCAAATATGGGTTACAGTTGAGAAGGATAATAATTTATTAGCTCAACCAAAAAACTACATGAATATATAATTCTACCAGATTATTTATATAGTATATATAATGTATCTATATTAACTGTAACTTAGCACACACACACTGTTTAGTCCTTGCTGGAAGGTAAAGATTATGTGATTTACATTTCTTAGGTAATTCAAACATATTAACTTTAAATGACAGGCATTTATGGACTATGGAGACATGCATTTAACCAAGAAATTATTATGGCTGACAATAAGAATACAAATATGGCCCAAATAGTGAATATACTAATTACTATTTTTTGTTTATTGATATTATCTCAACTTTCATAAATGGCCTAAGCAGAAAAATCTAATTAAAATACAATGTGAGCCACATATTTTATTTAAATTTCCTAGCACTCACACTTTAAAAAGTTATAAAAAAGTAGATTATTTTAATAATATATGTCATTTTACTTATAACAAAATATTACATGTAATCAATAAAAGTTGTTAAGATATTTTAAATTCCCTTTTTTTTTTTACTACATCTTCAAAATCTGCAAAACTCAACTCAGAGTAGCACAGTTCAGTAACTCAATTGCCACATAAGGCTATTGGCTATCTATCCTGTTGGACAGCATGGGTCTACAGTGTGGTTAAAATCTACTAGCAGCATGATCTTCCTCAAGAAATATCAGAGCTTTTACTTCTTAGATACCATATTTAGAAGAATATAAGCAAGCAACTGTCACAGTTAAATATCACAATAACTATAGAAACAAACCCTATATGAGTGCAATTAAGGGGAAACTTTTCAAAACAGAGGGACTAATTAAGTAGAAAATGTGTAGTTAAATCCACACAAAAAAGTTGGATGGAAAGATCCTTGCCAAACAGAAGAACACCAAACATAAAAGGAAAGGGGAGGGAAGGAAACTTAGCATAGGCAGAAATTACCATATTTACTGAATAGAAGGCCAGTTTGGCTCTGGAAAACTTTTTCTTTTCTCTTCCCAAAGAGAATGGCCACACGCCAATAGATACAGGCCTAAAATAGAGTATATACCATGGTAACCATAGTAATGAGTAGATGGAACTAAAAAAAGCTGGTCTTGGGTGAGCAGATGTTCAGTCAAAGCAAGAATGAAAACATGAACTGCATTTCACAACCTCCATTTTATCTACATACAGTAGGACAGTGTTCTATGAGTCTGTGGGAGAAATGTGCCTGAGGAGGAACCAGAATGCCAAGGAGGCCTTGTCATCTATACAGGCACACAAACCAGGGGTCCACTAGGAGAATGCATTAGACAGAAACATCCCCAAGTAGGCCTATGCAAGGATGATAAATGTTACCATTATATATGTACACATACACACACACACACACACACACACACACACACAAATTTACTAAGTAGTGTGTCTTACAGCCTTGTAAAATAGTCTGCCCACATTAAAATATGAAAAAATTATATAGTATCACAGTTTCCTTCTTTACCTTCTAAATCTAACTTAGGTCAGGAAAGCCTAACCTAAATACAACAGCACATTCTACAAATAACACATTTGTTACCTATATCATGCTAACACTTTCTCTAGGCATAAAGTTATCTTTGTTATAGAGGTGGCTCAGTGCTGTGATTAGAAACAAGGAAGGTGATGCAGATTTTCTGAGTTTTAATTCTGCTCACTAGGTAACTTAGAACAACTAACTTAACAACTTCTGAAGTCAGTTAACCCATCTGCAAAATCATGCCACTTCCAAGCAATGATTTGCAGGTTAACCTAAAGGAAGTGAAGGTGACTAGTACATAGTTAGCATTAAAAAATTTTAGTTATTTTTATTGGTATCCAATTCAATGCCTTATTTTTATGCCATATGTAATTAAATTCCAAAATGGCTGTTGAGAAAAATACTGAAATTAAGATTTATTGTACACAGCACATTTTTACTAATACATGTGTGCACAAACACACAAAAAATGCACAGACCCATGCCCACATCTATATTTCCCCTTAAAACATGCATTTTAAGAGAAAACAAAGAGGTCATACTCAAAGAACACAGGTAGCTTTCATCTTCTCTGCCATAATACTATTTGGGCAATGCTGCATTGTGTACCATAATGTGCTGCACTCAGCTGGCATTGTTTCAAAACCATATCCTAAGCCACAGAAGACTAGTGAGGCTGAGGAACATTGAGTCATAATTAACTCAAGATGAAAGTTCACTGAGGAATGGATTCAAATTCAATTTAATATAAAAAGGCTTTGGAGGGAGGGACCATTGTGTTGAGATCTGAATGAAGAGAACTTACAATCTCAATCACTGGAAACTCCTTGATAAACAATCTCCCTAGATCTTTAAATGCCTTGTGCAGCTGGGGGTTGAGGTCATACTTCTCACTACATTTAGTGCGGGAAAAGAGCACTGGCACACGTTCATCCTGATCTACATGTAGCACCCAAAGCACTTTCAAAGGAAAAACAAAAAGAAAAGCATACAAAACTGCCAAGCAATTGATGTTCCCCATCAAAGAATTTCAGGAAGCAGTGACACCTCTGGAGAATGTTGAATGATGAGCCCCACTCTTCAGGGATATGGAATCTTACCCGAGGTCTAACAAAAGCTTTATTTACAAAGATGCTCATTACAAGGATATATATATATATATATATATATATATATATATATAGGCACACACACACATATATATACATATATATGTATATATATATACATACAGTGGAAAATATTCTACATATCTCAATGTTGGGTAAGTGATAAAGTAAAGATGATATAAATGAAAATTAAGTGTCGCATAGAGTAGGACAGAGTAAAAGACATCCATAAAGAAAACTACAGTGACACAATTCTGCTCATTTTAATTATAAGTAAAGATTAGTTGGATGAGGAAGTTAAACCATAAATTAAATAATTATTTAGAATTATGTTGCCCTCCAAAATTTAACATTGTGCCTCTTTTGTACTAGAACAGGTATTAAGAGCTGATCGTTAAAATGCTAATTCTCTTTATATTTTATACACTGACACTTATGATGCCCAAGAGTTTAAATACAATATAACCTCACCTCACATTCAAGTTACTCTTAGGCTTCACTTATTTCTAACTCCAGGATTATTCCTTTGCTTCTAATGATGGATGTTTGAAGAAGGAGGAAGTTTCAGCACAGATTGGGCATAAATGAATAGAATGGCACTAAAATGGCAGAGATGGGAATTCACTTGCCCACATCCACACTAAAAGATCTTCAAATGCCAGTTTCTGTCTTCACATGGTCCTTCCTGATAGTGTTCCTACAACTAAAAAAAATTAGTTAGAAGCTAAAAGCTTGTGAGAGCAATCCAAAAATGTCCAATTTTCTAACAGTCTTAAAAAGAAAAGGAAAAAAAGATTAAAGTATTAAACGAACTTATTTTAATATTTAAGAATAAGAAAAAAGACTGCAGGGTAAATCTAGTTTTTAAAAATTGGGAGAAAATATGTTTTAAGTTATTTCTATCAGATGAATTCGCTCTTTGTTTTTTATATGGTATAGCTCAGATTTCTGTGGTAGGCTCCATTTTCCATATTAGTATATGTAGCACATATATTGGGTCTCTAGGAGTAATCTGGTGCCAGGGATTGCTTTAGACTTTTCAAGAATTATCTCTTCAAATGGCATTCCCTCGGAAAATTACAAATCAGAGGGCAGGCATGAACCGAACCAATGTCAATGCACTCTATTTGTGTGGGTTCGTGTGTTGAAAGAATACATAATCCTAACAAAAGTAGATGATTTGGCCACTGATGGAAGCACAATCAGGGAGATCAGACTCTCTCTGCAAGGTCAATTAGAGAGTGCTGGTGTAATTTCCCTCCTGTCTAATGTTCTTAATATAACCACATATTCTTACTATTGCTCTAAAGTTATTGAACATATGTAATCTGTGTATCTGCCTTTGTGGGTCCTTTCAATAGTTCTACTTAGGGCAGCTGCACTTGAAGCTTAAGGGTTTGCAGCTGTTAGAGGCTATATGCGGAACGTGAGGGTTTGGCACGCGTTTTCATAGTTCCTACTGTGTAGAATTTTGGCAAGAACTGTGGAAAGGGTATGGCGACTTAGAGAAGGTTTGAAAAACTTTTCTCCATAGTTGTGGCTCTGAGCACATGAGGTATGGAGTTGAAGATTACTAGGGTGGTTATTTTGATTGGAGCATTTGGGTCCATTCATACAGCTAACATGGCTTAATATTCTGTGACTCTGCTTTAATTTTGGTCTTTCTTTGATAAGTACAACAAAGAGAAGAACGTTGTGAAGTAGGTCTGAAGAGTGTTTTGTTTTCTCAATTTAAACACCAGTTTTAAAATTTTAACAAGACTATTTTCACTGAGAGCATCATTTAAGAGCCTATTGACGTTAGTATTCCTGAACAGTTTCAATTTCCATAGAAGAACCCTTTTGCCCACATGCATTAAATTGAGGAAACAAGTAATTCTAATACTCAAATAATTACTTAGGATACTTAAATTATTTCTGAGAGGGGGAAAAATACCAGGGAGGATTAAAAAAAACCATTTCATCTTGGGGCACCTGAGTGGCTCAGTCGGTTAAGTGTCAGACTTTGGCTCAGGTCATGATCTCACAGTTTGTGAATTTGAGCCTCACGTAGGTCTCGGTGCTGACAGCTCAGAGCCTGGAGCCTGCTTCAGATTCTGGGTCTCCTCTCTCTCTGCCCCTGTCCTGCTCACATTTTGTCTCTCTCTTTCTCAAAAATAAAGAAATATTAAAAAATTAAAAAAAATAATTTCATCTATCTATGTATCTACCTATCTATCTTAGATTTTATTTTTAAGTAATCTCTACACACAATGTGGGGCTCGAACCCACAATCCCGAGATCAGGAGTTGCATGCTCCACCAACTGAGCCAGTCAGGTGCCCGCCACCAAATCATGTTAGAAAGACAATTCAACAGCTATGAATTCACAGTGCACTTAAGAGAAAATTTGAGAAAGTGACATTTTCCTTGGTAAAGTCCTAAAAGAAAAAAAAGATGTTAAAATATATTAACAATCCAGTGAGATCTCTATTCCTTGACTGAGAATAACATTTGTCATTGAAGATTTTTTTTTTTTAACTTTAGAAGGGACATTTCACTCTAGCAAGGATTTTTGTTAGACATTCCATTTGTAAACCATAAAATTATATTAAATGCAATATGGACTTATCTAGATAGATTTAGAAGGACACACATAACATATATTAGGAATATTTGCATCAAGTCAACCAGATATCAATAAATTTATACTTGTCTCAGTATTTCTGATGAAAATGTATCAGAATCATTAGTATATATTGATTATATATATACATATATAGTAAAGATTTCAATCTTGTATCAGAATCATTAGTATATTGATTATATATATACATATATAGTAAAGATTTCAATCTTGTATCAGAATCATTAATATATATTGATTATATATATATACATATATAGTAAAGATTTCAATCTTTTACATACAGCTGAATGATGTATAAAAACTAGTCAAATTTGTTTTCAAAATATCTTCTATAAAATATTTTGTAATACAAGAGGGAAATTAGAACACTTGTGAGAGTGTAAATTTCTTCACTTAACCTTTGTGATGGTTATAGCTCCATGTACAAAGGAAAACAGAGGAGTGAAGCAATTTCAAAAGAATAAAAGGATACTGAACAAACAGGCCTTTGCACCTAATTTTGGATAATCTGGTGAGTAAAGCCTCCATTTCACTCCATGCAGACATGAACTACCACAATATTAACCATGTGATAAGCACATACATTCCATGCTCCCTGCCATTAATATGATCTTGTGTCTAACTAATATATTCTTCTAGCACCCATTTATCAAGCAATTCCTAAGTATGCAATATTAGATATTTAAATATTGCTTTCAAATATGTTTATCAATTTCATAAACTACTTCAAGGCAAAATTAGGTATTTTGCTTTCTTCTGAATCAAAAAGTATAAATCATGAGCAAGTTGCCAACATTATGGTCATTCTTACACCATTTCTTGAATCTAGCTGTCTTAAAACCTGGGAGTCATTATTTCTGCTTCCTCATCCCACATTCATTACATTAGCAGGTCCTGCAAATTACACTTTGTGATTCGTTTCTAATTGTATCTCCTTCTGTCCCTCTCTACTGACAACATCCATCCACATGCCTAACATCTCAAACTTGGATGACTGGAATAGCTTCCTTATTCTCCCATTAGCTCTAGCTCCCCTTTATTGTGGTCTCCATAAGGCTTGCCACTGAAGTGATGTTTAAAATTACAATTCTGATCATGTTACCTACACACTTTAGCTCACCTATCCCTTTAAGTATTTTAATATAGAAATATAACTACAGAATTTTATGACCCTCACACCTTAGGATCTTTGGTAATGCATTTCCTGCCTTCCCATTCCCAAGAAAATTATTTTCTGCTCTTCTTCTCATGTCATCTTATGATTCACCACCTCAAGGAAGCCTTTCCCAAACTCTCAAAGCAGAGTCATTTAATCTTTGCTACTACAGTAACTTTTTTTCTTTCTTTTGGAATACATAACTTATTTAAAATCTACACTGTGAATGCCTTGAGCATAAGGACCTTGTCTGTTTGAATAAGTTCAATGGAAAATTAAGAAAATTTTTGTAAATTAAGAAAAGATACAAGCCTTCAAATTCTATTTTTCAACTAGATAAATATTTCAGGGAAAATAAGATACATTCAAATATTTTGTATATATATATATATATTTACTTATATATATATCCAAGAGACTATATATATATATATATATGTATATGTGTATATATATATGTATATGTGTGTATATATATATATGTGTATACATATATGTATATATATATATGTGTATACATATATGTATATACATATATGTATATGTGTATATATATATATATACACACATATATATATATATATATATATATATATATATAGTCCAAGAGACTCTTGGACACCTATATGTATATATCATGTGTGTGTGTATACACACACAATTTAATATATCCCAATAGACTTATCTCAAGTGTAAATTTTCCACATCTCTTAAATGAACACACAATCTAGTAGATTGGTAAATATGGTAATAAATAATGAGTTTCTAACAAAATTCTTACAGTTGAGGAATGAGCACTTTATGAGGATGCAAAAGTTTCCTCCAGACAATGAGAAACACTGGAAAGTCTGAAGGCAGGGGGATTACATGATCCACTGTAATTTTTTAGGAAGACTTCTATGGCAGACAATATGGAAAATTAACGAAGTTAGATTGATTAAATTGCCTATGATGCATAAAATTGCCTATAAATGAGCTAGGCCACTAGGATACTTAAAAGTAATTTAATTCAGCCTTATTCAAACTAAATACTCTAGAGTGATTATTGAACACTACCTCATCCTCTGCCAAATACTGATTCTCTAAGGAAACACTTGTCTGGTAAGGATAATCTGGCATTGAGAGGTAGCTGATGTGCTTATAAGAGCAGCCAAGTGGAGACGTCAGTAAAAAATAACAATATGAATCATGAGAGGAGGAGTGACTTGAGATATAAATAGAAAATTTAGGATCTTCACACTGAAATTATTTATAGAAGGAAGCAATCTATAAATTCATTAATAGCAAAGGATTCCTTAGAATATATTAGAATATGGATATTCTTGACATTACATTTTCTTAAATGGAAATATTTGTCAATCCACTCGACATGGATTTTTTTAAACAATGTTTCCAATATTATGTAAGATAAAGATCAATGTTTTTGGCTAATGTGGAATAACAGGGAATAGATTTACTCTTCTGCCTTAAACAATTAGAATACACACACACACACACACACACACACACACACACAAATACATAGAATACTGATTTGAAGGAACTGGACAACAGACAGTATAGGACTGTGGTCCCTCAGAGAAAGGAAATTATCAAGGTAAGCCCTGCATTTACATCAACTTATTGCTTAGCAGTGTATGGACTCTAGTGTGGAGACAGGGAAAAGACCCATGCACAGAACTAGATTCTTACTGATTTGAAACAGAGAGCCAAGTTCTGAAATGCCAAGGCAGTTACAGTTTGCTGGCCAGAGTCCTGAAGAGGAGAGATCTATAGAAAGAAAAAGACCTAGGTATATCTGCAGAGGACTCTCCAACCCTTTGGCTGACTACTGACCTACTCATGTGTGAGAGTAGACTACCCCAGGAAAGGGAAAGAACCACTTTAAAAAGTGATAGGAAGACAAATATCTGGAGCTAAAAGATCATAGTTCATGCTTCCATCACACAGAGTGGAAAGCCCTACAAGGACATGAAGCATCAAGTAGAGTCATTAGACTGACTCAAAATTAAAAACTTCTGCTATTTGAAAGATACTATTAAGAAAACTACAAGGCAAAGATTACAAGAGAGAATATATTTTCAAAATATTTATCTCAAAAAGAACTTGCAACCAGAATACATAAAGAACTGCAAGTTAATAAGACAAACAACTCTAAGTAACATGGGCAATATGTGCATATAGATTTTACCAAAGAATAAATACCAATGGCAAATAAGCACAAGAAAAGAAACTCGGTGTCATAAGTCATTAAGGAAAAGCATCACATGTGCGCGCGCGCGCACACACACACACACACACACACACACACAGACACACACACTCATCTCAATACAATGAGCTACCAGTACATACTCTACTTAATGGCTACCATTAAAAAGACTGATAACATCAACTGTAGATGAGGATGCAGAATTCACATAAGTCATTTGTAAGAATGCAGAATTGTATGGCTACTTTAGAAAATATGTTGGTAGTTTCTCATAAAGCTAAACATCACTTACCAGACAACCTAGCAGTCTAAGTGCTAGGTATTTACCCCAAAGAAACTGACAACACACAATTACCCAAAGATGTGCATTCGATGCTAATAGTAGACTTATTCTTAATAGGAAAAAAACAAAACAAAACAAAACAAACAAATGTCCACCTCCTGGTGATTAGACAAATAAATCTTAGTACATCCATGCAAAGGAAAACTACTTAGCAATAGAAAGAAACACCAAGAATGACCCTTAAAAGAATTTTCTAATTAAAATAAGCCAGCCACTGGGGTGCATGGGTGGTTCAGTCGGTTGAGTGTCTGGTTCATGGTTTCAGCTCAGATCATGATCTCACAGCGCCTGGGTTTGAGCCACATGTCCTGCTCCGCAATTTCAGTGCTTGGAATTCTCTCTCTCTCTCCCTCACTCTCTGACCCTCCTCTATATGCATGGGTGCACACTCTCTCTCCCTCTCTCAAAATAAATAAACTTTTTTTTAAGCCAGTCACTATAGAATATATTCTTCATGATATTATTCCTATGGAATCCTAGAAAATGCAAAGTTTTAGATTCATAAAGAAGATAAAGGGTTGCCAGTGGCCAAAGTGATATGAAGAAATTGACTGGCCAGGGACATAAGGATGATAGAAATGTTCCATAGCATGATTGTGGTGTTAGGAAGATGATAGTATATGCCTATGTCTATGTCTGTCGAAACATCAAATTTAGGAGTACCCAGCGGGCTTAGTTGGTAGATCCTGTGACTCTTGATCTTTGGGTTTTGACTTTGAGCTTCACATTGGGCTTAGAGTTTACTTTAAAAAAATAATCAAATTTACACTTATTCTTACATTATACTTCAATAATACCAACTGAAAAAAATGAATGTGGATGCTGACAGTAGGGGAGACTGAATGTGTGTAAGGCAGGACAAATATGGGGGCTCTGCCCTTTCTACTCAATTTTTCTGTGAACCTAAGATGGCTTTAAAAAATAAAATCTATGTTTTTAAAAAGTCAATAAACATATTGCTCAAAGTTAAATTTCACCACAAATAAACATTAACATGGCTTTGCTAAAGTCTGAGCACTTTAGTGTTAGGAAAGAAGTAAATAAAATGTGCAGAATTTTTAAATAAGAGGATGTGTTTCATGGGACTATTATACATGAGAGAAAACAGTATTTGTCAACATGTATTCAAAGATTAGTTTTTCCACATAGATTACAAAAGGTATAATCACTCAACAAGAGCTGGGATTTCTGTTTTCCTCTTTGGCTAAAAAAGGCATTTCTGATGGTATATTTTGATTATTTTCTTCATAAAATAAATAATTATCAAAACATCAAAGCACAGTTATAATGCTAAGTAAAAGCCAGACTCCAAAAATACATATTGTATATTTCCATTTTCAAGAAAAGGGGAAAAATTGTCTCTAGTGATAAAAAAAAATAGTGGTTTTCCCTGGTAGATCATTGTCTGTAAACTGGTATGAAGGAACCCTATATACTTATCTTAGTGGTGATTCTGTGTGTGTGTGTATGTTTGTGTGTGTGTGTATCACATTGTAGATATAATTCATCAAGTTATATAGTTAAGAGTTGTTCATTTAGTCCATGTGTTTTGAACTTAAATTTTGAGGCAATTTTTTCCATTTCAGATTTATATACTTCATATTTTTCTGGAAGCCTATTCATTCCCCCTGGATTCTTCATTTACTCCCCTATCACTTCCACTCTTCCTTTTTTCCTTTCCCTACCACTTTCATCTTTCCTTCATATTTACCCTCTTTTTCCCAACAAATATGCTAGGTACTGTGGATCCAAATGAACTGCAAAAATATGTATGGTCCTACTTTCAAGAAGATTAAATTTGAAGAAAGGCAACCAATATTAGTTTAAAAAAACCACTCAAATAAATTGAAGAATGATAAATACCTCTACATGCATACAATGCAGAGATCTTAAACATCCAGTAAGGTCAAAAAGGTTTTCCTGAAGAAGTGAACAGATGAGATGAAAAGGGAGGAAGACACGGCTGCAGAGTGTACTTCATCTGGACAGACATTGTGGCTAGAGGGAAATTGTTTCTCTGTCCCTCTTCTGGATCCACCAGAGCAATAGCTTCTATGTGTGCCCATAGTTCCTGTATTAATAATCTCAATAATATATTTCCATAACTTACCTTACCTGGTTTCATAATAGCATTAGGCTTCATTGATTTTTTTTCCCTAGAATTTGTCCCAGGTCCTTTTTTTTTTCACTGTAATCTCTAGGCATTCTCAGATGTATCTATGACTTGAATGAATAACTGTTCAAAGATTTCTTAACCATGCTAACTCCAGTCCAGATTGTTCCTCTGAGCTCCAGACTTATATCTCTGTCTGCCTTCTTGACATCTCCAGGGTGTATCAATATATCCTAATTGGAAATAACACTCTTGTTGCCCGGAGTCTTCCCAAATTGACCTAACTCTTAACGTTCCCTATTTCAGGGTTACATCTGTTCTGTCACACAAGCCAGAAATTTAGAAGTTAACCTTGACATCTTTTTGTTCTTTATCTTCCACATCAGTTTAATCCCATGACCTTTCAGTGAATCTATCTCAATCTCTACTGCATTGACCACTAAACTGTTCCTCATATCAATCCCTATTTTCCCTTTTCATCCACATGGTCCTTGTTCATACCACATCATCTCCCTATGCCCAATAGTACTTGCAATATCCTCTTATAGTACCTGATATATAATAGGGTCCAATCAAGAATTTTGCAGGGAGTAGGGAATGAGGTAGTATTTTCCTTTTGAAAATTCGTAGGGCAGTAAATTTCCACTGAAAGCAATCAATACACTTATAATACACTTTTAATCCAACAAAAGTTTTATGTGTTTGGTAACTTCATTTTTTTGAAACTGGGAAAAATATGCTATTTGTGACTGGACACGCACACTGTGAAAATCATAAACTAATGACCCCAATACACTTGCCCAGCCCCAGTTACTGGGGTCTTTGCATTCTGTATTTCCCCCATATTAAAGATGTAACTATGGATATATTCACCTTTATTTTTCATTTATCTTGTTTTAAAATACAGGGTCTGCTATATCATATTAAAGTCTAAATTTAGAGTTCTTAGAAAGCATCAATAATAATGCTGCTTGGTAACCAAAGAGGGATTCAGAGCACAACTGTGCCATCAAGCACCTAAATCCGTAACTACCATGGTTATTTTATTTTTATAACTTGAATTTTCCAGTTGTCTTTATCTCTCATTTATTGTTTCCAAATACACTCCAGTAACTTGAAATTTAGTCAACTTCATCTGTCATGACACTTGGTGTCCTTAAAGAATTGTTAGTGATTGAAAAGAGACTGAAGATAAGGTGGGTTGTGTATGTGTTGTGATCCTCCTTGGAAGACAGATTATTTTCAAGAGAGAAGATTAGTCGTATAAAGGCAAAGTTATATAAACTTAGGAAAGCGTGTATGCAATCATATGTGTACACACAAACTCTCTGTCACACACATGTACCTTAAAGAAACACATTAGAAAGTATTTTTTTAGATAGCCAGGATTAGAAGCCTGTATAAGGCGAGCATTTATTCACAGCACTTGTATAAAGACCAGTCAACATTTCTAATATTTAGATGGCCTTTCAAAACTCTTTCCTATCCTTCCCACAGATAATGCTTATTTCTCCATTCACACAGGGACCACCTGTTTGGCTTCCTGTGGTAATACCGCATCTTGGATAGGCCTCTAAAAATAGCTCTCCAAATTCTCAATTGATTTTCTCAAATACTACATTAGAAATTGAGAGTTTTCTGATCTTTAATATACCTTTGCCTCCCATTCCAGAAGTTATAAATAGAACTTCAAAAATTCAACTACATTCTTAAAGTAAACCCCTTTCTATAATAAGGCAAGAAGCTGCTTGCTCATGCTGACAGCATTCTAAGAGCCAAGACTAAACAAATGTGGCTATCTCAAGGACATGGTTATGTAATACGACTATAGTTTCAGGGCAGGGGAGGATGATACATTTCTGTACCAGTATGCTGTTGCATACCGAAAAACATCTGAGACTACCAGAAAATAAACAGGTTAGGGTCAGAGTGTGACATCATTCATTTATATTCATTATATCCACAAATATTCATTGAGATCAAATAAGCGAGACTGATGGGTCACTTACGGGAAGATAGTGGGTAAGAATATTTGGGTTGGTAAGGACAAGTATCAAATTAATCTGTACCAAATACGTACTACACACACACACACACACACACACACACACACACACACATCTTTCTTTCTCTTCTAACATAATAGATGTGTTGTAGAAGTTTGGTCATCAATTGTACCAGTTCTCAGAGTCTCCTGAAATAAAGTAGAGTGACCTAGAAACAACAACTTTTAACATAAGAAACTCTTCTCTATGAGATAAATTATTTCTTCATATACTTTCCAGATACCTAATATATTTCTGTGATCCTGCATAACATATATTATATAGTGGATATAAAGATTCAGATGGGTAAAACATAGTTCAACATAGATGAGTGAATTAATATAAAATATGGGGAGAAAGTGTTTCATTTTCTTTGTCCTATTAGAATAGAAACTGACATGATATGCTATTCATAGAATGGACATCAAATTCTGAAAGGTTGCTTTTTTCCATAGCATACTTTTGGGAGAGAATAAGAAAGCTTCACTGATCACAACATTAAAATGTCATAAAACATGGAATCTAACCTAAGAAGTAGTTCTGTCTGTGAGCTTTCAGGTCCACATTGTTTATTGATTTTATCCTCTTCTCAAACCATATGTTAAGTTACAAATTCTGAAATTGCTTCATTAAATCACATTTTTCTTCTTTTATGTGTCAGTTACCTATTGAGAACATATGTTATCTCAACACACTAACACTTACTCGCAAGTCATATACTATAAGTTTAATGCTCTGAAAAAACAGAGAAATAAAAATGTCACCATGTTCTAGCTGAAAATAAAATTTCAACAAAATGATATTATAAATATTTAAAATTTAAAGCAAAACTTATAATGATGTAACAAATCCAGAGAGTTCTTGGACATAAAAGGTTATACAAAACGCACTGGCAACATATTTCCCTCTGTATGAAGTAATTGCTTACTCTCTATATGATCTACACAGCTAAGAAAAGTTAGGCCAACGATTTGTGTTCAACTCAATTAATGGTAGTTCCTTAAGTGGTGAGATAGTTCTGAACTTACTCTTCTATTAAACAAACAATTCCTTATTGCCTCTTTTATATGAGAGATACAGCATTTTAAAATAGATTTTACTATTAACTATAAGACGCCAAGTATTTGTACCATTATCCCACCCATTGATTTTCCACTTTCCTCCCCTTTCTATTCCTTTTCTTATATACTACCCAAATACCACCCCCCCCCCCCGCCATTAAATTGCCAGAATTTTGAATAGAGTTTCTTTTAATAAATTTTCCTATACAACAACAAAATGTATAGTGAAGAAACAGTATTTGATGCTGGCCCTTTTAGATGTGATTTTTTACAAATGGCGTATTTTCTGAGTCTCTATGTTATGTATGCACCACCACAAGAAACACATAGATGCATAGTTGATACTTGCTAAGGAAACAGAGGAGATAAAAATAACTTAGAATCACTAATAAATTCAGGTCATTCTTCTAAAAATGATATGAAAATTATTATTCTTTTTATCATTTATCTTTTCATTCAAGTCATGAAATCAATTTATCTACCACTGTAACCTCATCAGAATAAAATACAGCATCTGCATACCAGACCTTCATGACTGGCTGAGGACAACACAGACCATTTCCAGTTAAGATTCTCAGGGAAATTAAGTATACAGAATGGAATTCCCTAAATTAGAATGTCTATAATGTGAGAGCAGAAACAACTGTTTTGATCAGAAAACAAGTCTCCAGTGTTTCACAACTCTGGAATAACAAAAAGAAAGCTTCTTTTGAAGTCTTGGACTCTGTTCAATTTCTCATCTATTTTGTAGGATGAAATGATTTCATTCACTCAATTAACTAGAAGTTTAACCTATATTCAGGTAGAGATACATACCATATTTATATAGGTTGATTTTATAATATTTAGATAAGCAGAAGCTACATAAATGTCTTCTAGAAAGCCTTAATTTACCAAGTCAATGACTAACTTTTAAATTATTCTCACCACAATTTCACAGGGTCATCAAGCTATCATATATATATATATATATATATGTATATTTTTTTAATTAAAAAAATCTGATCAAAGGCTCGTTACATGGTTTCCACTTGGAAAAATTTCTGTCTGCTAAATCTAGACAAAACTGAGGAGGAAATTCAAGAAAGTTCAAAAAATATGTAAGTCCAAGTTAAAATGTTTTAAACAAAAAGACTAAGAATATAAGACCAATTTGTAAGTGCTTGAGAATGTAACTTCTTAATGTATATTCCTTGGTCAATAAAATGTGAATGAAAAATCTGGTTGGTCTGAAGTATTCATGGCCTGTGTAATGAGTGCTATAAATGGAAGTAAATGGAAATATCCTGGAATGAAAGGAAATAGCTTAAAATCTCCAGAAATGGTTTTAACAAGAAATGACAATGCTACACAAATCTTTGCAACATTTCTGATCCATGCCTTGTGTTTTACAGATCTTCTTTATCCATTATACACAATAAATAACATAGATATTTAATATTAAAAATGTATATATTTTTTGCAATTTATTTTAGTGTTTTAAATTGGGTAGTGATTTGGGTCATATTGATGGTGCAGTTCATGCAATATAATGAGTTGAACTTGCCATTTAAAAAGATAATTTAGTGGTAAGAGACCTATTTATTGTACCTCAATGCTAACTCATTTTACTTTTTCCAATGTATATGTTATAACTTATTTCAAAAGCAGACCTTATTTGTTTGAGTTTACTGTAATTCCAAGAGAATAGACAGAACTCTATTTTTAACCTAGTCCATTTATAAGAAAATAGCCTGGACTCTACAGGTTAATCATAAATACATGTTTAAACATAAAAGTTTCTGAAATGTGTTATTTAATTATAACTGGTGATTTAGTAGAAGCCAATTAAATGCATGTAAATTGAATTCCATAAAGTAAAACTAAATCATTGTGAAATCAAGACCTTTAAATATGCATTTTAATGAGAAAAATATGCAGTTTGAAAAGTCTGTGATTTTTTTCATATAAAATAACTTTTGCACCTGCGAAAAAGTCTAACTATAAGAGGATTTCATTTGGGTCATTGAGTCTAATTGCTTTACTTATTTTGGTTTTTGAAATATCCTCAGTTTAAGTGTATACAAATAATAGAATTATTTCATTATGAAATACAGTTTTAAAACAATAAAACATTTATTTCTGATAAAAGCTGCACAATGATATTTAAGTTTTTTATGATGTTGCAAAACTGATAGGTTCTGAAATTCCAAGTTTTTAAAAAAAATTCATTTTGCAATCTTTAAAGATCATACAAAGCAGGTCAGCTTTGATTACGACTATCTGAGAACCACAGAGGGTAAATTATATGACACCTTTTTCCTATTTCATCTTGACAAATTAGTTCCTAAATAGACTAACGACTTAAGAATCCTTGCTAAGCTAGATTTGGGAAGTGTTACAATGAAAGAGACTGTAACTGCAAAAGTATTAACATATTTCACCCTTACCCAAATTTACTTGGAGTATATCAGGATGAGTCTAGAATATATACTTTATTATGCAGGTTCCCCTTCAATTTCAAAGGGGAATGGAATAAGCCACACTTTTTGGTTGACTATCCTTACCTATAGCAATTTTTAAACAATCTACAAGTTTAAATAATCCTTTAAAGATTCTGAGATCAAGGACAAAAATGGACTTTGAATTTTAAAAATGTACAGCTATAAATATCCTTTGAAAATTTTGTTATCAGGAACTAGAAGTTTAATATATGTTTTTTTTTCCATATTTTGTCTTTTAACTTGAATACTTGAAAATGCTTTATAACTTCATATACTTAGTACAAATTTTACTGTGAGAGATGTTTTCAACAGGCCTTCGTAGCATATACAAGTATACTTAACTTTTGCCATAAAACTATAATAAGTCAGAAAGGAACAATACAGGAATGAGACAAAACAGGGTATTCTAGTTTGGTTGTCATATACTCAACAGTAATGGAATGAAATTCAGTTGTTCAAAACAAAATCAGGACTGGGTTACCTTCATTCTTTCCCACTTCAAATACAATTGACAGTAAATTTTGTGACAGGAGGACAGGAGGTAAACAAACGTACCATCTATCAAAGGACTGAAGGAAAGAAGTAAGAAAGGGAGGGTAAACAAAAGAGGTATCACTGTACATAACAATGTCAAGAAAGGCAAAAGGGATTTTTGTGATACTATTTCAGTGCATATACTGTTGGCCAGAAACAAAGATGTAAGGACATGTAACTTTAGGAAACTTTTCCACAACCGGTATAAGAAATTAACCAGGAAGTTAATTAGTAAGAAATGTATTTAATCATCACAGAGAGCAAGGGTTGGTTTTACAAAGAGAAAAACAATGTAATTTCCTGTCTTGGCAGGGTGGTCAAACCACAGAGGCAGAAAGAAAATGTAATATCTTAAATCTCCTACAAAAAACTTACTAGATTTGGCCAATTTCTTTTTTCCATAGAAGGTGGGTTTAATTAATTTTGTACAATTCTTAGAGACCTTGTGCTCTAAATTTTGGGTGGTATAAAACTAATTGACTTTCAAAGGCTAGTGTTAATTAGTGTTAATTGGTTCCTGGTGGATATCAGAAACTAGTTAAAAATAAACACCCTAAAATATAAGCTGGGGCTTTTGGAGTTTGGAATGACTAGATCTTGGAAAGAAATACACTGTTTTTCACAATTTCTGAAGTAGCCACCGAAGAGAGAACCACAGGGGCCATGAGTTCTACTGGAGATCATGATCCAAAGGAGAGATGACTAATTAGGAGCATGCTCTCATGAAGTGCCGAGGTTGTCTCACAAGAGTTGAGCTCAATGGACTTGAGAAACTTTAACAACTTGGAAGAAAAAATATCTATAGTGATTGGGAGAAATGATGTAACATAGAAATCGGTGATTATAACATTCCTCTATGATACACAGGAACCAATAAAAATAACAAAACAGAAAAAAATTTAAAAATATGAAGAGCTAGGACACAGTGGAGGAAATTCTACTACTGGGGCAAGGGAGATAGCCATGTATGCAAATAAATACATCTATCTTTACTAAGCATGGGGATTAGGGCTTGTAAATATGAAGCAATCGTCCATATTCAAAGAAAAAGAATAAACAGGCATCGTTAGGGAGAAGGGTTCATATAAAGGAGGAGAGTCACTAAATAACAAAGCCCCCCAAATGATGAATCTCATGGCATAGAGTAGGAAACAAAGCCTTCCAGAAAAGTGCATTGAGCAAGGAGAATCCCCAGAAAAATTCCTATTGCTAAATCATGTGGATACAAATGAAATCATCAAAAGAGTCAAAGAAGCATCTTCAGGGTTAGGCCTGGGACATTAACCCAAGGACTTGGGGGAGGAGGCTGTATTTTTCATTCTTCCTATGCAAAAAAATTCACAGGAGAGAAATGGAAGACAAGCGTGGTTCTAGGTTCTCCCTTCTTTTTTTACATTTTTATTTATTTTTGAGAGACAGAGTACAAGTGGGGGAGGGGTAGAGAGAGAAGAGACACAGAATCCGGAGCAGGCAGGCCGCAGGCTCCGGGCTGCGAGCTGTCAGCACGGAGACCAACGCGGGACTCAAACTCACAAACCGTGAGATCATGACCTGAGCTGAAATCAGATGCTTAACTGACTGAGCCACCCAGGAGCACCTTCCTTCTTTCACTACTGTGCTAGTTTTATACAGTCTTGAAAATCATTTAACTCTTATTTGTTTAGGTTTGCTTTGTTTGTTTTTTTGTTGTTTTAGTAATGCCTGTGTAGTTTTATATGGTATATTTAATGGTTAAGAGTGGGTGTTCTGAAGATAAGCTCTGAGATATTCTTCCTTCACCAATAAAGACCTGAATGGCCTTGAACAAGTTATTTAATTCCTCCAAGACTCAGTTATCATATTCATAAAATGGCAATAATAAATCCCTATCTCACAGTGATGTTGAGAGAATTAGAGAGTTCTCAATTCCAAGCACATAATAAACACTCAACAAATGCTTTCTTATTATTTCAGGCTTTTGTAGGTGCTTCAGTAATATTGGGAAGCATATTTGAACACTTGTTATGAATCTATCAGGAAGATCCAGGATGTTATTTGACAGAGTTGCAGAACAATGAATATCATGGTGACCAAGAGCAAATCCATCACTGTGAGATCATCCTTCCCGCACTTCCTAATCTCACCTTTCAGTTGTAGCTTCTCATAAAAATGCACACTCTTGAGGTTTCACGTGCCCAGCATATATGGAATCCCCTTTTAAATTTATAATAGAATTCTATTAATGATTAGTATTTATACGTTTCCATGGAACTGTAGTGTTTTCATAGGTAATTTTACATTTCCATCAACTGTATTTGATATGCTTAGCCATTTTTTTGATATTAGGGATGCACATAAAAATGTGAGACAAGAGAGACAAAAATGCAGTTCACAAAGCAAACATAAATTGTCCAAATACATGAAAATGGGTTAATGGAAACAAGCTGTAGCATAAACGAACGCTAGCTGAGACAAGCAAACCAACTCATTAGTACTTGAATACACTTTAGGAATATAACAATTAAGAATATGAGACTTCTGTGAGAAATCAAATTAATTCTTATATTCAAACTTCATATATATGCGCAAATTTGCTGCATGTGTGTTTCTTCAGAGGCAATCAGTTTGTTTGCAGACCCTGCTATGGAAACCTACCAAATGTCAGAGAATCACTCTTCGAAACCCCAGTCCTGGACCATGGTCTGCTGGAGGGACTGAGCAGGCAGAGAGAGCCCTGCACTGTGCTTGCTCCAAAGAAATGTTCATTCATTAATCTAGGTAGGGAAACATGCTGTACTCAAGTAGATGAGGAAGAAATGGAAACATTACAAACCAAACAGCAGTGTGGGAGTGAGCAACAGCCGGAGGAAGGAAATGGATGACGTGACCTGACACAGATCACTGAGCTGCCTCAGAAGCCAAACAAAGTAGCAATGGGAGAGTCAGTCTATAGACATCTGCTGAAATTCTCTTTCAGCAAAGTCACATCATCTGACAAGTTCCTGACACACCTTATTGAAAATTCCATCCATCAAAAGATAAAGGAAATGAATTATTTGGGAAATGACTACTCTGGACCTAATTCTAACCAACAAAGAATTGATTCATTAAGTGAGAGAAACAGGAACCCTGAGAGAAAACAGTTCAGTGCCCTAAAATTCCATTATAGCCCAGGAGATGGAGACTGGATTCTCACTCTTTGCATTATTAGACATTTGGAAACACACATCCATGTCCCAAAGGCAATCACTGATAATTCTGAGGAGGATTTTTTTTCTAGATTTTACCCAGTTAAAAATAAAAAAAAGTATTAACAGCATTATTTAGATCAAACTTCCAGTAATTCTTTAAAAAGTGTCTATAAATATAGTTTTGTATCTTTTTATACTTAATTTTAAAAAGTAAGTATGCTTCCATATGATTGATGTGATTAACCTAATTTGAATGGCTACATAACAGTTCATTTTTAGTTTGGAGAACTCTGCGACTGTTACTTTCATACCCATTCCAGTTCTACTTAAGCATACAGCCACCATGCTGCTTTTGTGACATTGTTATGACTCCCAACTCCTGGTCTGGCCCTGATTGGTTGAGGACAATGGTTCTCAGTGTGTGATCTACAGACTACAGATCCACAGAGTATGATCCTATAAAACTTTTAAGAGGTTCTGCAAGGTCAAAACTACTTTGAAAATAATAAGATGGTATAATCTGCCTCTTTCACCCTCATCTTCTGGTGAGCATACAATGTTGGCTTCAAGAGACCACAGATGGGTGCTTTCACACAGACTGCATAAAGACGCACAATGAGGGGCACCTGGGTGGCTCAGTCGGTTAAGGGTCCGACCTCGCTCAGGTCATGATCTTGCCGTTTGTGAGTCTGAGCCCCCCCTTCGGGCTCTGTGCTGACAGCTCAGAGCCTGGAGCCTGCTTTGGATTCTGTGTCTCGCTCTCTCTCTGTCCCTCCCCTGCTCACGCTCTGTCTCTCTCTGTCTCAAAAATAAATAAAACATTTAAAAAAAGACACAGAATGAGAACCCGAATACAAAGCCAGATATTAAGGGAATGTATAAAAATACAAAACAATGCTACATTCTCACTAATTTGTTTTAGAAATATTTTTTTCATTAAAGTAAGTATTTGTGTTATGTGATTAATTTGTTACAATTTTAAATGAGGTAAGGGATATATATTTTTCAGTGTCTGTGTTTTATTTTCTATTATAGTACATACTGATAGGTAAAAACAAAACCTTTTAAGGTCCTCAATAACTTTTGAAAAATATAATGAGGTTCTGAAATCAGTAAGTTTTATATGTTAACATAATCCTTTGTCAGATTCCCCCAAAACACTGCTAAATTTATGGTTTGCACATAAATGTTGGCTAAGTAGAGAGAATATACAAATATATTAAATAATATATTTATAATATATTAAATGATGTATTAAATATACAAATATATTAATATATTAATAATATATTAAAACAATTCTTTTTCAAATGAAAATGTTTAAGTTTGTTTTTTTCAAGTATTAATTCTTTCTTTACAATATATTCTTGTCATTTTAGCTTAGAAATCTGATACCATTTTAGATTTTAGCTACATTTACTTATTCATTTTCAAATATTTTACTCATTTGACTTTTTATTTACACTTAAGTGTTTCAGCCACCGATTGTAAAAGTGTATTGTTTTATGGCACAAAAAATCCTAAGTGTCTTATCACCCAAGATGTGTTCTGTTATATGACATAAGAACCTAAATATTTATTATCTTTCCAAATAACAAAAACCAATTTTCTATTAACATTACTATGTCATTGTTTTTTGTTTTGTTTTTGACTAACATTTATGGATCAGAGGCAAAATTTATTACATAATAAAAAGGAAAAATGAATCAAAAGTAATTTCTGGAACTGAAAGAAGTAAATTCCAAATAAAATATTGAGGTCAAACAGGCCCTGAGGACACAGAGGACACTTTGGAGGGAGGGGAAAAAAAAAAACACATCAGAACAAGGAGAAAAAAAGAGTTGGAATTGTGGAATTGTTTGCATTCTTTTAACCACAAGAATGAGGGCAGTTAAAAACACAGAAGGCCTTGGACCAAGTAGAGTTACAATTCTTGATCAAAGCTGTGCTATGCTCTAACTCTACACCCACTGGCCAGCTGTAGAATCAATCCTGCCTTACCATTATCTCCTGGTTATGACATTACATAGGGAATTATACACACATACACACATATAATTATGGCAATTATATAATAACAATCAGGAGGAAAAACAGAGGTGAAAGAGTGGGTTCGACCCATCAGGAAGAACTGAGGGGCGTTCGGGTGGAGTTTGTGCCACAGGAAAATAAATGATGTGACAAAGAAGAATAATACTATGTGCCAGAGTCCCCTTTAGCCCACGTGCTGGAGACATGATTGTTTTACCCAGTGTCTTGAAACACTTGTGCTTGGAAGGGAATCCCACACATACTTAGAGTCTGGAACCAGGAAAGATTATTCTCGTGATGACTTCACGGCTCAGAATAGTCCAAGTTTGAGAACACTGGGTTTGTGCTCTCTGCACTTACTACAGTTATGCCAGTTTTATACTTGGGAAAGAGAGGGGAAGAATTTAAATAATTTGTCCAAGTCCCAGAACTCTTAAGTGGGCTTCAAAGCTTTATCTCTTAATCTCCAAAAAGTATTTCCTACACAAGTCCCTTACTTTTGGAAAGACTCTTCTTTCCGACCTAGATTTGACTACGCCTCATGCATAGTTATTGTGGTTTGTTCCACTGATATGCTTATTCATATTGGTAACCACAGTTACAGGTGACTTCTAGCTACCGCTTATAAATGATGTATTCACACTTTGTATATTTTTCCCTTTGGGAACAACTTCAGAATCATTCTGAAGTTTTTCCAAATGAATTATATATTTAACATTTTTTTTTGATAATCAGAACCAGATACTACTCTGACAGTGGGATCCATATACACATAGTAAGATAATACTTCTCTAAGTGTATAATAAGTGATTCTAAGAGATTGTGAATAGATAACACATCTCTGATCAGTATCATTAATTTAGCTCATACTTGAAATGTTTTATCTTGGATAAGATAAAATTATAACATTTAAATTATAATTTACATTTGATAATCATAACATGGTTATAAAAAATTAAGCTAGCAATTAGGGATGCCAATGTTCAACTAATTTATTTGAATATTATATTTACTAGGGAAAAAACTAAAGGCTTTTCCACTGCTTTTTTGAAAGCTTTCATTGAAACCATCACAAATCTTTGTTCCAAAAAATCAATTCTTTTTTCCCTTATTATGTATCAGAGATCTACTTGTCCCTTAATTATTGATTTCACTGCACCCTATGAGCAAATCTAACAATCAGCGAGAGTAGTACATTGTAGTGCTCCAATAATGAAAATTTGCTTCATCATATAATTACTAAGAACCTCACAGATACCACAGACCTGAAGTAGGCCTGTGGAACACAGGTTTGAACAAAGCAAAAATATATATTATCCTTTTATAAATCTGACAGTCTAGTGGAGAAAAACAGGTTCTAAACAAACAATTACAGGAATAATAAGTGGTATAAAAGTGTGATATGAAAACAGTAAATTATGTGAAAACTACCATAGTGGAAAATGTATCCTTCCATACAATTCTCACTTCACCTTGCATGACTTTGTAGGTTACAACCCTGCTTTACGCCCAATCAAGCAAGAACAGAGAACACACATCCTTTCTGCCTCGATGGATGAGCACTCCAAGGCAGAATTACCTCAGGCTCCCTCAAGAGATTTCACTCAGTTCATCCATAAACAGCAAGTGAGGAAGGGCCTTTCTGTTCAGTGAAAAAGGTACTTCATTTTCTAGATATTTAGATAACAGGCATACCAGCAGATAAATTGATATTATTACAAAACAAGCCATATGAAAATAATGATTAAAAATCATTTATTTGGTTATGTATGATTTTTCATTACAAACTCATTTAATGATGATAGAAACTTACATTTCTTTTTTTTTTTTTAATTTTTTTTTCAACGTTTATTTATTTTTGGGACAGAGAGAGACAGAGCATGAATGGGGGAGGGGCAGAGAGAGAGGGAGACACAGAATTGGAAACAGGCTCCAGGCTCTGAGCCATCAGCCCAGAGCCCGACGCGGGGCTCGAACTCACGAACCGCAAGATCGTGACCTGGCTGAAGTCGGACGCTTAACCGACTGCGCCACCCAGGCGCCCCGAAACTTACATTTCTTAAGCAGACTGATACTCTAAACAATTTATGTGTAAATCATTTAACCTTCAAAAAAAAAAAAAGCAAAAAAAGTCACAAAACTTATAAAATAGGCTTATCTCACTGTGACTTTAGTTTCTGAGCAAATTGAGGTCTTGAGAGCTAAAGTAGTGTGTCCAAATCTTGACGATAACTCTATGAAATACTTCCATTAACCCTGGTCCCAATACTTCCTACTAACCCTGGTCCCAGTAATTCATATCCTCTCTACACAGGACAGATAAGCAATTGACAGGAAAACCTTTCTAGGAATGAGAAGGGGACTGTGGGTAACAGGTGTTTTCTAATAATAAGTCAATATATAGGTTATGTGTGGAATTATCAGTTATGGTTATATCTCTATAATTCAGTCTAATTATTGAATTTTCCATTTAAGAAAACAGGCCAATAAATGCTTGATGTTTTATTTTAGGTTATGTAGAGTGGTCTTTAAAAAGAAGTGTTCTTAAACTAAACCTGTAAACTTTCCAAAATAATGTACACAATATGTGTTTGTGTTTTTCAGAATTCTAAAATACATCTAAAGAGCTAAGTTATGTGCATAAATCAAACACACCTTCTTATAATATAACTGTGAAACAATAGTTTTGCTAAAAATTTCTGTGGGCATCCAAGAGACAGATTTGCTACAGATGTTCCAAAAAGATGGCGATCTTGTCTAGCTATCTTCAGCTATTCCAGTTATTTCAGAGAGAGAAGGATGGATGTGAATCAAGGTTTCATAAGAGTCTAAGCTTTTTGATACAACTTGTGGATGAGAGGGGTGCCTAGTTGGCTGGGTCAGAAAAGCAATGCAACTGTTGATCTTGGGGTCGTGAGTTTGTGTTCTGCATAGGGTGTAGAGATTATTTAAATTAAAAAAAAAACAATAAGACAAAACACCTGTGAAGATAAATAGCATCCCAGACAGGAAAAGTGGAATGGAAACAGACAGGTGGGACAGCAAGAGAGACATTTGGAATAACGGGCAGTCAACCTACATGTAAAGAGGTAGATGAAGTCAATGTTGGAAATGCAGGCTGAAATCCAAGTATGAAAGAAAAGATTAGGCTGAAGAGATTGGATTTAATTCTTTGGGAGCCATTCAATTTCCCATAGTTGAATCTACAATCTTGTTTACTTAAAGTGACCTCCAAGAAATCTTAGGTTTATAAAATGATGGACCTTCATAGTAACATATTTAGTAAATATGTAGTAATTTCCCATAGAGTATGGAAAGTACTGAAAATAAAAACATAACTAAGGCAGAATTAATGCTCTCACAGACATTATGGTTTAGTAGAGTAAATAAGGAAGCATGATGTAATGCCAAAGGTGCTATGAAAAATTAAACACATAACAAAATATTTAAGCTTACTTATAGATAATAATCCAAAATATTTTCAAATGGGGTATAAACCTCAAAAAGTCTATTTTTCTTTACAGCTTCTTTACAACTTGCATTTTTAGTGAATCTTGCTCACCAAAAGAGTGAGGTTCTGACTAGAACCCAGTATTTTTTTATTATATGTAATCTTTTTTTTTCCACCCAATAGAAGGTGACTTATATGTCAAATTTACTTATGGAATTAAATAATTGTCCCTGTAGTTGAATTGTGATAAAAAAGCATGTTTATTTATCTTTGTGATAGGGTTAGTTGGAGAGGACAAAAATCATTTTAAAACCAAGTCATTTATTTTATAGATCACTTAAATATCACATCCGTAGTAGGTCAGAATTTGTATTTGGATTGATGACTTATGGGCTTTTTTGTTTGCTTTGAAAGCATCTCAAAGCTACATAATACTTTTACAATCTTGTAAAAAATAGGAATCTACAGATTTTATATTGGGAGATTTTTTTTATTCCTCAAAACATTGAATCCAATCTTTTCGCAGAGATATGGCCAAATGATTATGACAAAAGTACTTGCTACTGAATATATGTGTTAAGGTCAGCTGGGTGGCTCAGTTGGTTAAGTGTCTGACTTCAGTTCAGGTCATGATCTTGTGGTTCATGAGTTGAAGCCCTGTGTCGGGCTCTCTGCTGACAGCTAGGAGCCTGGAGCCTGCTTTGGATTTTGGGTCTCCCTCTTTTCCTGCCCCTCCCTGACGTGAACTCTGTCTTTCTTTCAACAATAAACATTAAATAAAATTAAAAAAGAAAATATATGTTAATTATGGTATTTTTCGACATCATTAAATATCTAGGTAAAGTGTTCTTTTTTTTGGTTTACTTTTTTGTTGTTGTTGTATTCTGATCTGACTTCAGTTATTATATAGTCAGTGTGTGTGTGTGTGTGTGTGTGTGTGTGTGTGTACTTACTCTTTTTCTTTCTGTATTTGTGTCTACACAGTGACTGGATTTTATCTCAATGATGGATCTTTAGATTTTCCTTCAAGCATGTGTCCAGTCCTGAAACTGAGGTTATCATCAGAACACACTGTTAATTTGTCAAATTTAGAATTATAGTATTGTTGTTCTCACTGAAAACAATAAATTCACTTTGCCAAAATTGCATCCCAATGGAAATCAATAATTACAGAGATGGACATATAAAATACACAAGCCTATATTTGGAGTCTAAGCAAAACCTCAAACCAGCTCAGAGCCAGACATTTTACAAGTTTAGTATGTCTGGGAACTTTTTTAAGAAGAATGCAATTTTAATATCCTGTGTTCCATATAGACTTATTTTGAGGGGATTTTTACCAAATGTACATTATTATCTTTCTTTGGAATCAAATAGAAGAATCACTTTTAGTCAGGCCCAGAAATTAATAATGTGCTGTTGAAAATGACTTTTGATATTTAAAGTACTTTGTTCATCAGCTTCATGATACCAAATGGTAAGGACAAAGGCAAGTAATATTTGTCACTGTTGCATGAAGAGACACTGAGATGCACAGTGTTTCTGAGAGTTACCAAGAAGTTACAGACCCGGGAAAAAAGAAAAGCCTCATCTCTGGAAGCTTAGAACAGTCAGTCTCTTCAAGAAATATCATATTTAGGTTGCGGCAAGATGGCGGCTTAGGAGGACGCTGGGCTCACCGCACGTCCTGCTGATCACTTAGATTCCATCTACACCTGCCTAAATAACCCAGAAAACCGCCAGAGGATTAGCAGAACGGAGTCGCCGGTGCCAAACGCAGACGAGAGGCCCACGGAAGAGGGTAGGAAGGCCGGCGAGGCGGTGCGCGCTCCACGGACTGGCGGGAGGGAGCCGGGGCGGAGGGCTGGCTCGCCGGCCAAGCAGAGCCCCCAAGTATGGCTGGCAAAAGCGGAGGGGCCTGACGGACTGTGTTCCCGCAACAAGCGCTACTTAGCGTCTGGGAGGTCATAAGTTAACAGCTCTGCTCGGAAAGCGGGAAGGCTGGAGGACAAAGGGAGGGAGAGCTGCTGAGCCCTCTGACAACAGAGCTCAGTTTGGTGGGGAACAAAGGCGCTCGCCAGCGCCATCTCCCCCGCCCATCCCCCAGCCGAAATCCCAAAAGGAACTGGTTCCTGCCAGGGAACTTGCTCGCTCCGCGCAAACACCCAACTCTGCGCTTCTGCGGAGCCAAACTTCCGGCAGCAGATCTGACTCCCTCCCGCTGCCACAGGGCCCCTCCTGAAGTGGATCACCTAAGGAGAAGCGATCTAAGCCTGCCCCTCCTGCCCCCGAGCACCTTGCCTACCCACCCCAGCTAATACGCCAGATCCCCAGCATCACAAGCCTGGCAGGGTCCAAGTAGCCCAGACGAGCCACACCACCCCACAGTGAATCCCGCCCCTAGGACAGGGGAAGAGAAGGCACACACCAGTCTGACTGTGGCCCCAGCGGTGGGCTGGGGGCAGACATCAGGTCTGACTGCGGCCCCGCCCACCAACTCCAGTTATACACCACAGCACAGGGGAAGTGCCCTGCAGGTCCTCACCACGCCAGGGACTATCCAAAATGACCAAGCGGAAGAATTCCCCTCAGAAGAATCTCCAGGAAATAACAACAGCTAATGAGCTGATCAAAAAGGACTTAAATAACATAACAGAAAGTGAATTTAGAATAATAGTCATAAAATTAATTGCTGGGCTTGAAAACAGTATACAGGACAGCAGAGAATCTCTTGCTACAGAGATCAAGGGACTAAGGAACAGTCACGAGGAGCTGAAAAATGCTTTAAACGAAATGCAAAACAAAATGGAAACCACGACGGCTCAGACTGAAGAGGCAGAGGAGAGAATAGGTGAACTAGAAGATAAAGTTATGGAAAAAGAGGAAGCTGAGAGAAAGAGAGAGAAAAAAATCCAGGAGTATGAGGGGAAAATTAGAGAACTAAGTGATACACTAAAAAGAAATAATATACGCATAATTGGTATCCCAGAGGAGGAAGAGAGAGGGAAAGGTGCTGAAGGGGTACTTGAAGAAATCATAGCTGAGAACTTCCCTGAACTGGGGAAGGAAAAAGGCATTGAAATCCAAGAGGCACAGAGAACTCCCTTCAGACGTAACTTGAATCGATCTTCTGCACGACATATCATAGTGAAACTGGCAAAATACAAGGATAAAGAGAAAATTCTGAAAGCAGCAAGGGGTAAACGTGCCCTCACATATAAAGGGAGACCTATAAGACTCGTGACTGATCTCTCTTTTGAAACTTGGCAGGCCAGAAAGAATTGGCACGAGATTTTCAGGGTGCTAGACAGAAAAAATATGCAGCCGAGAATCCTTTATCCAGCAAGTCTGTCATTTAGAATAGAAGGAGAGATAAAGGTCTTCCCAAACAAACAAAAACTGAAGGAATTTGTCACCACTAAACCAGCCCTACAAGAGATCCTAAGGGGGACCCTGTGAGACAAAGTCCCAGAGACATCACTACAAGCATAAAACATACAGACATCACAATGACTCTAAACCCATATCTTTCTATAATAACACTGAATGTAAATGGATTAAATACGCCAACCAAAAGACATAGGGTATCAGAATGGATAAAAAAACAAGACCCATCTATTTGCTGTCTACAAGAGACTCATTTTAGACCTGAGGACACCTTTAGATTGAGAGTGAGGGGATGGAGAACTATTTATCATGCGACTGGAAGCCAAAAGAAAGCTGGAGTAGCCATACTTATATCAGACAAACTAGACTTTAAATTAAAGGCTGTAACAAGAGATGAAGAAGGACATTATATAATAGTTACAGGGTCTATCCATCAGGAAGAGCTAACAATTATAAATGTCTATGCGCCGAATACCGGAGCCCCCAAATATATAAAACAATTACTCATAAACATAAGCAACCTTATTGATAAGAATGTGGTAATTGCAGGGGACTTTAATACACCACTTACAGAAATGGATAGATCATCTAGACACACGGTCAATAAAGAAACAAGGGCCCTGAATGAGACATTGGATCAGATGGACTTGACAGATATATTTAGAACTCTGCATCCCAAAGCAACAGAATATACTTTCTTCTCGAGTGCACATGGAACATTCTCCAAGATAGATCATATACTGGGTCACAAAACAGCCCTTCATAAGTTTACAAGAATTGAAATTATACCATGCTTACTTTCAGACCACAATGCTATGAAGCTTGAAATCAACCACAGAAAAAAGTCTGGAAAACCTCCAAAAGCATGGAGGTTAAAGAACACCCTACTAACGAATGAGTGGGTCAACCAGGCAATTAGAGAAGAAATTAAAAAATATATGGAAACAAACGAAAATGAAAATACAACAATCCAAACGCTTTGGGACGCAGCAAAGGCAGTCCTGAGAGGAAAATACATTGCAATCCAGGCCTATCTCAAGAAACAAGAAAAATCCCAAATACAAAATCTAACAGCACACCTAAAGGAACTAGAAGCAGAACAGCAAAGGCAGCCTAAGCCCAGCAGAAGAAGAGAAATAATAAAGATCAGAGCAGAAATAAACAATATAGAAACTAAAAAAACTGTAGAGCAGATCAACGAAACCAAGAGTTGGTTTTTTGAAAAAATAAACAAAATTGACAAACCTCTAGCCAGGCTTCTCAAAAAGAAAAGGGAGATGACCCAAATAGATAAAATCATGAATGAAAATGGAATGATTACAACCAATCCCTCAGAGATACAAACAATTATCAGGGAATACTATGAAAACTTATATGCCAACAAATTGGACAACCTGGAAGAAATGGACAAATTCCTGAACACCCACACGCTTCCAAAACTCAATCAGGAGGAAATAGAAAGCTTGAACAGACCCATAACCAGCGAAGAAATTGAATCGGTTATCAAAAATCTCCCAACAAATAAGAGTCCAGGACCAGATGGCTTCCCAGGGGAGTTCTACCAGACGTTTAAAGCAGAGATAATACCTATCCTTCTCAAGCTATTCCAAGAAATAGAAAGGGAAGGAAAACTTCCAGACTCATTCTATGAAGCCAGTATTACTTTGATTCCTAAACCAGACAGAGACCCAGTAAAAAAAGAGAACTACAGGCCAATATCCCTGATGAATATGGATGCAAAAATTCTCAATAAGATACTAGCAAATCGAATTCAACGGCATATAAAAAGAATTATTCACCATGATCAAGTGGGATTCATTCCTGGGATGCAGGGCTGGTTCAACATTCGCAAATCAATCAACGTGATACATCACATTAACAAAAAAAAAGAGAAGAACCATATGATCCTGTCAATCGATGCAGAAAAGGCCTTCGACAAAATCCAGCACCCTTTCTTAATAAAAACCCTTGAGAAAGTCGGGATAGAAGGAACATACTTAAAGATCATAAAAGCCATTTATGAAAAGCCCACAGCTAACATCATCCTCAACGGGGAAAAACTGAGAGCTTTTTCCCTGAGATCAGGAACACGACAAGGATGCCCACTCTCACCGCTGCTGTTTAACATAGTGCTGGAAGTTCTAGCATCAGCAATCAGACAACAAAAGGAAATCAAAGGCATCAAAATTGGCAAAGATGAAGTCAAGCTTTCGCTTTTTGCAGATGACATGATATTATACATGGAAAATCCGATAGACTCCACCAAAAGTCTGCTAGAACTGATACAGGAATTCAGCAAAGTTGCAGGATACAAAATCAATGTACAGAAATCAGTTGCATTCTTATACACTAACAATGAAGCAACAGAAAGACAAATAAAGAAACTGATCCCATTCACAATTGCACCAAGAAGCATAAAATACCTAGGAATAAATCTAACCAAAGATGTAAAGGATCTGTATGCTGAAAACTATAGAAAGCTTATGAAGGAAATTGAAGAAGATTTAAAGAAATGGAAAGACATTCCCTGCTCATGGATTGGAAAAATAAATATTGTCAAAATGTCAATACTACCCAAAGCTATCTACACATTCAATGCAATCCCAATCAAAATTGCACCAGCATTCTTCTTGAAACTAGAACAAGCAATCCTAAAATTCATATGGAACCACAAAAGGCCCCGAATAGCCAAAGGAATTTTGAAGAAGAAGACCAAAGCAGGAGGCATCACAATCCCAGACTTTAGCCTCTACTACAAAGCTGTCATCATCAAGACAGCATGGTATTGGCACCAAAACAGACACATAGACCAATGGAATAGAATAGAAACCCCAGAACTAGACCCACAAACGTATGGCCAACTCATCTTTGACAAAGCAGGAAAGAACATCCAATGGAAAAAAGACAGCCTCTTTAACAAATGGTGCTGGGAGAACTGGACAGCAACATGCAGAAGGTTGAAACTAGACCACTTTCTCACACCATTCACAAAAATAAACTCAAAATGGATAAAGGACCTAAATGTGAGACAGGAAACCATCAAAACCTTAGAGGAGAAAGCAGGAAAAGACCTCTCTGACCTCAGCCGTAGCAATCTCTTACTCGACACATCCCCAAAGGCAAGGGAATTAAAAGCAAAAGTGAATTACTGGGACCTTATGAAGATAAAAAGCTTCTGCACAGCAAAGGAAACAACCAACAAAACTAAAAGGCAACCAACGGAATGGGAAAAGATATTCGCAAATGACATATCGGACAAAGGGCTAGTATCCAAAATCTATAAAGAGCTCACCAAACTCCACACCCGAAAAACAAATAACCCAGTGAAGAAATGGGCAGAAAACATGAATAGACACTTCTCTAAAGAAGACATCCGGATGGCCAACAGGCACATGAAAAGATGTTCAGCGTCGCTCCTTATCAGGGAAATACAAATCAAAACCACACTCAGGTATCACCTCACACCAGTCAGAGTGGCCAAAATGAACAAATCAGGAGACTATAGATGCTGGAGAGGATGTGGAGAAACGGGAACCCTCTTGCACTGTTGGTGGGAATGCAAATTGGTGCAGCCGCTCTGGAAAGCAGTGTGGAGGTTCCTCAGAAAATTAAAAATAGACCTACCCTATGACCCAGCAATAGCACTGCTAGGAATTTATCCAAGGGATACAGGAACACTGATGCATAGGGCCACTTGTACCCCAATGTTCATAGCAGCACTCTCAACAATAGCCAAATTATGGAAAGAGCCTAAATGTCCATCAACTGATGAATGGATAAAGAAATTGTGGTTTATATACACAATGGAATATTATGTAGCAATGAGAAAAAATGAAATATGGCCTTTTGTAGCAACGTGGATGGAACTGGAGAGTGTGATGCTAAGTGAAATAAGCCATACAGAGAAAGACAGATACCATATGGTTTCACTCTTATGTGGATCCTGAGAAACTTAACAGGAACCCATGGGGGAGGGGAAGGAAAAAAAAAAAAGAGGTTAGAATGGGAGAGAGCCAAAGCATAAGAGACTGTTAAAAACTGAGAACAAACTGAGGGTTGATGGGGGGTGGGAGGGAGGAGAGGGTGGGTGATGGGTATTGAGGAGGGCACCTTTTAGGATGAGCACTGGGTGTTGTATGGAAACCAATTTGTCAATAAATTTCATTAAAAAAATAAAGAGCAATTTTTATATTAAAAAAAAAAAGAAATATCATATTTAACACCCTAATTCTGCAAACTAAGAAGGACATGTGTGTATTTCTAATCTAGGTATTTGAAAATATTAATTCATTTATTCAAAATAGATTAATTGAACATATAGTATATGGCAGATGGTAATTTAGATGGTGTGAATCAAATGGCATATAAAACAAAGACTCTACATGCACAAATATGCCATTCTTTTAAGTGGTAACAGATGATAAACAAATGACCAAATAAATACAATGTTAGGTACTGATAAGTTCATAATGGCAAAGAAGTGTGAGTAGATATTGAATGATGGAGATTATTTCCTTTAGGCTGATCAGGGAAGGCTTCTCTGAGGATGTGGTGACGTGAGATGAGAGCAAGGAATGAGAAATGCTGATATCTGTGATGGAACCTTCCTTGACATGTTCAAGGAGAGTGAGAGGCTATCTTGCTCATTCAGGTGGAATGAACAGCAGGAGGGCTAAGCAGTAGTCTGAGGCAACATGAAGGTCATAATAAGTAAGGAGTGGAGATCTCACTTTAAATTCTCTTTTTAAATGTTTATTTAGTTTTGAGAGAGAGGGTGAGAAAGACAGTGTGCAAGCTGGGGAGGAGCAGAGAGAAAGGGAGACACAGATTCCGAATCAGGCTCCAGTCTCCGAGGTGTCAGCACAGAGCCCAGTGTGGGTCTTGAACTCATAAACGACAAGATCATGACTTGAGCCTAAGTTCGACGCTTAACCGACTGAGCCAAACAGGCATCCTGAGATCTCATTTTTTTTTTAATTTTTTAACGTTTATTTATTTTTGAGACAGAGGGAGACGGAGCATGAACAGGAGAGGGTCAGACAGAGGGAGACACAGAATCCGAAACAGGCTCCAGGCTCTGAGCTGTCAGCACAGAGCCCGATGCGGGGCTCGAACTCACAGACCGCGAAATCATGACCTGAGCCGAAGCGGCTGCTTAACCGACTGAGCCACCCAGGCGCCCCCTGAGATCTCATTTTAAACGATGCAAGAGGTCCCCTGGTGTGTCTGGACAACAAAATTAAATTTCATACTGAGTGGAGGTAAGAGATGGAAGATACTAGATAGAAGAATGAGAGGTAGCCATATTGAACAATGGTACATTACAGAAAAGCTATAGGTCAGTACCAAGTGTAAGTCATTCAATAGAAAAAAGGTTTTTTTTTTTTTTGAGTTCCTGCTATTCAGAGGATGAAATGTGGCACTTGTGGTTGTAAAAAATTATAATACTACATTCCTTAAGTAATAATATGGTATTTTACTAGTCGCCTGACATTGTTTTTCATTTTCCATAAGCTGTGAATACATACATATGTGGAAAAAGAGTTAACAATATAACACAGAAAATACTTCATTCCTTTATAAAAATGTATCATTTACCAACCTAATAGTACTTTATTACAACAATCATTATATTAGCCAATTCATTCTATCTTTACTAACAAAACAACATAAAATTTTATTACTAATTAGTAAATTAGTAATTGTCTACTAGCAAAAATTATTAATACAGATTTTACTCTTTCAGATGATGGTTAGACAATCATGGGCTAGAATGATCCCGAAATGCCACCAGGGAGACTTGTTATTTAAAGGATGTAGGATGTATAATTTTTGCTCAAGGTGTAGGAAGTCATCCCAGGTGGGGGGAAAAAACCTGCAAAAATAAAAGGGAGGATGCTGACTATCTGCGGAATTGTGGGTGGCATGAATAGGCCAGTGGCACTGACGCACAGAATCTTATTGGACAGAAGTGGGAGATGACATCAGAAAGGGTGGGTTGTGGACAGACTCTCGAGGACTTGTAATGGCGATCTAAGGAACTGGGCAAAGGAAGACACTGCAGGATTTGAATATAAGCATGAAATGTAGACAGTTGTGTTTAGGAACATATGAAGATTAAGTGTGGTAACATATGTGAACTACAATCCATATACTTCATCCCCACACTGTGGTATGCATGCCCCACAGCTCCAGAGGCTCATTGGAGAATTGGGAATGTGCCTACACATATTCTACTACCTTATGTTATTAATACATAGGCTTCCTTCCATACTTCCACAGTTAACAGTTATCTCCTTGAATAAAATATGAAATATTTACAGAAATCGTAGATGAGTTATAATTTCCAGCAAATTTAGAATAGCTAGGCTTTAAATAAATTAAAAAAAATTAAAACCTAGCAATAAATTTAGTTGCTCTGTTCAACTCCTATTTTAGCCATAGCTCAACCCTAGTTCCTTTATTTTCTCTCTTTTCCATTTCAATTTGTAATTGTAAACACTGGCATCTGCATCTGACTTTTGGTTTTGGCTCAGGTCATGATCCACGGTTCATGGGTTTGAGACCAGCATTGGACTCTGCCCTGACAGCGGGAACCTGCCTCTTTCTTTCTCTCTCTCTCTCTCTGCTCCACCCCCACTTGGGCACTTTCTCTCTCTCTCAAAAAAAAACCTTTTAAAGTTATATTAATAATATCCAAAATTTGTAATTATCTTTAGCTTCTACCCTGATGCAGAATACTTTGATTTTTTTTAAAGTAATTCTATGAAACAAAAGTTTACATGTTCACATGAAACTGGATGAGTTATTTAGGTCTCAATTGTTGAGATCATAGTGTAAAATTATAATACATAAAAAAATAAATATTAAAACATACACCCATTAATTATAGATACTGAATTACTTATTTCAAAAACAGCCCTATTTCTCAAAGAAATCAAGAAACGACATTCTGTATATTTCTATTTGGAAAAATGAGTAGACAGTTGATTGTATTTTTTTACTTAGCTTTGAGACGTTATTATTTTGAAGACTTTGGCTATGAGGATGTAAAGATGTTAATAATTTCCTTAAAACTATTTTAGGTTCTACTTAGACTGAAACACAACACAGAGTCAAAGCCCTTGTAGAAACAGTGTTTCCTCCCATTCATTTACATGCTACCTCTTCTTGATGAATAGTCTCTTTGTTACTTCAATTATTGTCCCATTGATTATTTATTTATTTATTTTTAAACATATGCTGTTTTTATTTTTTATGTATTAATTTTTTTTTAATAATCTCTATGCCCAGCATGGGGCTTGAACTCATGACCCTAAGATCAAGAGCCACACAGTCTACTGACTGAGCCAGCCAGGCACCCCAATTCTGTTTTAAAATAGTCTAAAAAAAGCAAAACAAGCAAGCAAGCAAGCAAAAATATTTTATGTTTCAACCTTGACCCAAACCGGAACGTTCTTGGCAAACTGGTATTAAAAAAAACCCAAAAAGAACACCTCTGTCCTATGGCCAAGGAATTCTTCTAAGACACCTTAGAAGCATTACTGATCTCTGAGGAATCACGTGCCTCTTTGTTCTCTCATCACGAGCCACTCTTAGCACTATTAACTCCCTCACTTTTTCCCAAATTGGATACTCAGAGATTATTTCCACTATTGGTGTGTGTAAATTTGGCTCATGTCTTCTCGCACTGTTCAGCTGACTTATCTTTTTAGACAAACTATGTTCACCTCCTCAGCTGCTTTAGACATTTCCGGCTTTCTATCTTCAGTCATACTCCTGGGCTATGATTCCCTCCTCCAATTTCCGCTTAACTCACTGTGAGTGAGTAATAGTCACCTTCGGATCAGGTTCCCCAGCAATCAAGCTATTTTTCTTACAGACAATTACTCTCAAATGTTCCTCTTAAATTTTAAGTCTTGATTTTTTGGCACCAGTTGAATAAGAATTCTGGATTCTACTGTTTTCATGCTTACGTGACACAGCAGCCGCAGATTTGGAGGCTGTGGCATGAGGTTGAGTGGGTGGATATGGTGGTGACTAGTTGAATGAGTCACTCACGGAGAGGTTTTAGTGCTGAAAACTGAACCCAGAGAGATGCACAAGAGATTCTTAAAGAACATGAGCAGTATCACTGCATGGGAAGAAAACACCTGACCAAAACCAAGAAGTCTAGCATCTGCTCCCTCTTTCAGGAAATTGGAAAGTCATTCTATCCCATGATCAAATGATTACAAATATAGGTTATTATTTCAGTTTGGAACCAGACTACATTTGCAAATTAAGTGCAACTGTTTTGGTGGCAGTTTGCATTACTGCCCCCCCACCCCCGCCGCCCCATGCCTGCTCCCTTCTTATCTTCATGCCTTTTTCCCCCATATGACTTTTCAGTCATTCCCACAAAGGGGACTAATTTATTTCTAGCCTTTGGCTATGAGTTTGGTCATAAGATTGGCTCTGGCCAATAGACTGAGGCAGAGGTAAGTAACAGTGCACCAATTTCAAGCACAGGAAATGTTACGTGTTTTCATCTTCTCTCTGGTGCTTCTGACATTGCCGTAAGAAGGACATGCTGGGGCTGATGCTCTAGTCTCAGAAGGATAATGAGAAGAATGTGGAACAGCGATGCCCTGGATAAGCTGCCCAAACTGAGTCCAGACTCAGTTAATAACCCCAACCAACCTGCAAAAGAAGCTTACTTCAGATAAACCCCAGCTGACTAAGCTGATGGTTGTTTTAAGACACTGAATGTATAATACTTTATTATGCCATAATAGCTATTTAATGCTCACTGAATAGAAGAGTCTGTCAAATAAGTACAGAAATTAGTTTTTTACAAGCGTGACTAAATTCTGATTTTATCATAATTATGTGAATATATTTTACACTAGTATCTCTTAGCGAATGTCTGCAATCTTCTTAAGGAAAGAATGTGAACAATAACCTTTTATTATGGAATTCAGTAACAGATATTTGCTCAAAAATAATATAAGATCAAAATGCAGACAGTATATCATGGTGATTAAGAGAGTAGAACTGCTCATAAAATCAAATGCAGGAATGGTGGTTACCAGGGGTGAGGGGAGGGGGAAATGGGGAGTTATTAATCAATAGGTATACAGTTTCCATTAAGTAAGATAAATATCTCTATAGATCTGCTTTACAACATTGCACATGTAGTCAACAATAACGTATTATATACTTAAAATTTGCTAGGAGGATAGATATCATGGTAAGTGCTCTTACCACAATAAAAAAAAAAAGAAAGAAAAAGGAGAGAGCAGAATTGTAATCATACAATTGTGGATATAAGTTCAAATGTGCTATCCATTGGTTATTTATCCTTGGAAAGTAGTTAAGGTTTTCTGAACTTCATTTTTTTATTGCAAAGTAAAATATTAATAATAGTATTTAATAGTTTATGTAATACATATACAGCACTTACTCTACTATGTGGCAAGTAAAAGTGAGCATTATTTGCAAATAAAGTTTAAATGACATTCATTGATGTTGTGATGTTCATCCTTATTTTCTATTCTATCTCTTAAAAAGAAATTATTATAAATATACCATAAGATGAGACTGGCTTAAGCAATCAAGAAGTTCAGCAAAGTGGTCCTGTAACTTGGAAGAAATTGCCCAGCTAAGAGTTACTAAGAAAGCATGGTCAAGACAGCATGGTGTGACATCACCAGGAGTAATGGATCTCAGGCATCATCTCATGAGCAGAAGCCAGGAGGAGGAAAAAAGTGGGAACAGAGAATGAAACTCATACAAACTGTAAAATTTGACATTGCTAGTGGTGACAAAAATCAGTAACAGATTTGTGAAAGGCAATATGTACCCCAAATCCTAATGTGTATGTTCTTTGCCCAACCATTCCATTTCAAGAATTTATCCAAAGAGGAATAAATATGTGTACAAAGACATTTACATGAGAATGTGCATTGCAGCACTGCTAATAACTATGGAAACGGAAAGCACACATTTATCAAAAAAGGAATATTTTTTTTTTAATTTTTTTTCAACGTTTATTTATTTTTGGGACAGAGAGAGACAGAGCATGAACAGGGGAGGGGCAGAGAGAGAGGGAGACAAGAATCGGAAACAGGCTCCAGGCTCTGAGCCATCAGCCCAGAGCCTGACGCGGGGCTCGAACTCACGGACCGCGAGATCGTGACCTGGCTGAAGTCGGACGCTTAACCGACTGCGCCACCCAGGCGCCCCTATCAAAAAAGGAATATTAAGTAAATTATAGAATATGAACACTATACACCTATTAAGAAGCATATATATTAACCACTTACATATTTAATGCATATATATTTATGAATGATGTATATATATATATATGTTTGTCCATATATACATAGTATATGTGTGTGTGTGTGTGTATGTTCATATTAATTGCCAACATGTGTATTTCCATTGATACATTGTTCAAGGAAAGTTACAAAATAGCATTTAATAAGGTCCTAACTGTGGAACATGGTGTGTGTGTGTGTGTGTGTGTGTGTGTGTGTATGTGCATATACACCCATACAAGAGAATGTTTAAACCTGTCTCTGATTTATAGGCATTTAGCTTATTTTTAGCTTATTTTATCATTTTATATTTATCTGAATTTATTTATAATTAGGCTAAAATAATCTTCAGAATTGTCATTATCAGACAAAAATCACAATAAACCATTTTAAATATATTTAGGAGTATTAGACTTTAAAATAAAAATTGCAACAAAAGCAAGCCCCAAATAACATCATTCGTCTATGAATCGGTAACAGGTATTTTTCCAGCCATGTGACACTAGGTATATTTGGTGGGAGCAGTTGTTTTCAGAGTACATGACTGCCAGGGTACGGAGGGTCAGAGAGGTTAACTTGTGTTTGTGAGGTAGATGCAGCACAGAACCATGTGCACTATGGCTCATTGTCTGCAATCCTGAGGAGAGAGGTAAAGTTTGAAACACGGACTGGTACTTTAAAAAGGCAGTTTCACAGGGTGCCTGGGTGGCTCAGTCGGTTGAGCGTCTGACTTTGGCTCAGGTCATGATCTCATGGTTTGTGAGTTCGAGCCCCACATCGGGCTCTGTGCTGACAGCTGAGAGCCTGGAGCCTGCTTCGGATTCTGTGTCTCCCTCTCTCTCTGCCCCATCCCCACTCATGCCCTGTCTCTCTCTGTCTTAAACAAACAAACAAAAAACATTAAAAAAAATTAAAAAGAAATAAAAAGGTAGTTTCAGGGGTGCCTGGGTGGCCGAGTTGGCTGAGCATCCAACTTTGGCTCAGGGCATGATCTCATGGTTCGTGGGGTAGAGCCATGTGTTGAGTTTTGTGTTGGCCGCGTAGAGCCTGCTTTGGATTCTCTGTCTCCCGCTCTCTGCCCCTCCCCCACCCATGTGTGCTCTCTCTCAAAAGTAAATAAACATTAATACAATAAAATAGGCGATTTCAGAAGAAAAGTAACAGTATTAGGAATATTAAGTATGACAATTGTTACATTTTTTACTATGCCAACCTGCTCATCCTTCTAATAATCGTATGCAATGACAGCTTCCATTCAATGAAAACTTCCTCATTATCAGGGCTACTATACAGAGCACTTTGGGGCACGACTTCACTTAATCCACCTCTCAGCCCAGTATGGTATTTTTAGCCCTGGTTTCTGCTATTCATCCACAGAGACAGAACTTTGTGACATGTGAAGACATCTCAGGGCAATAGGAAAAGTTTCCATCCAAAGTGAGGAACTAATTGAACTTCAGCTGTGACTTGCCAAATGTTCTTGTCCCATTTGGAGGAGCCTCGCATTTTTAGTGATGAATCTCTTCCAGGTACCACTTCTCAAAAGGCATTTACCTGAACACAGCCAAGTTATCAGTAATAAGGAATGATTGCTTAGGGAATCACCCACCCTAAAGTCCTCCATGATCAAAAGAGGGTTCCTCTCCTTAGGAACTTCCCACTGATGGTAATTTCAATCTGATACAGTGATGAGAGCGGATGATATACTTCATCATAGGCAATGCCAAATAAAATCTATATTTCCAATATTTCTGGGTAAATGGAGTTGTTTATAATATCTTCAATCTAACTTTATTGATATTCAAAAACAATCTAGGGGCGCCTGGGTGGCTCAGTCAGTTAAGCATCCGATGTGAGATCAGGTCATGATCTCACAACACATGGGTTCAAGCCCCACGTTGACTCTGTGCTGACAGCTCAGAGCCAGAAGTGTGTATCTCCCTCTCTCTCTGCTCCTTCTCCACTCAAAATAAATAAAAGCTCAAAAATAAAATCTCTCTAAAAAATAAATAAACATTATTATTTTTCAAAAGCAATCTTAAGTTTCTTTATTTTGTAAAGAAACTAAAAATGTATATGCAGTTAATTTAGACATAAATACATTTTATATGACTTACAGTATACTTATTTTAAAACCCAAAATGTATGGGGCATCTGGATGGTTCAGTCAGTTAAGTGTCTGACTCTTGACTTTGGCTCAGTTCACGATCTCACAGTTCATGAGTTCAAGCCCCGCATTAGGCTCTGCTCTGACAGTGTGTAGCCTGCTTGGGATTCTGTCTCCCTCTTTCTCTCTATCTCTCTCTCAAATAAATAAAACTAAGCTAAAAAATAAATAAATAAACCCTCAAAATTTAAATTGCAAAGATTATATATGGACCTATATTTGTTTAATTTCTTAATCCTTATGAATATGAAAATTAAATCCATTACTATGTTTTCAAGCATTTGTATTAAATCCTGATAAATTGGAAAAAACCTAAATTTTTATAATAGTTAAGAGTTCAGTTATAATTCATGGAGGTAATTTATCACTCTATGGTGAACATCTCCAAAGCTCATCTAACACAATTAAGTAGCTGCATGCAAATGAAGTGTGTTTATGGGAAAATAATTGTCATCATGAAAAATTATTTTTCAGATTGAATTGTCTCCATTGATCAAATTCAAGAGTGGAATTCCACAGAATTTAGGAAACTACTCACGAGAGATTCCGTTCAACATGCACACCGCTGGATTCATCTACCAAACATATGAATATAATTTTATCTATTTATAAGAACAAAGCTTCCACTTGAGGAAGTGGTCTGGTTTTGAAAAAATCCCCCAAATCACCAACTTCTTCCATAACTAGAATGAGGTGATGAAACTGAAGCAGAGGGGGCAAAAAAAGCAACTAAGCTTCATGCTCACCAAAATTAATATGAGAAAACCCATCCAATATTCGTAACCAATAAACTTCAAAGTACGGGTGGCTTTTCTCTTCATATTTTACTGCTGACAGTACTTTCCAATTAGAAACAATTTGTAACAAGTAAGGCAAAAACACTGGCTACATGACTCACACACAATTGCTAAAAACATAAATTAGATTTGTTTGGCAACTAATCTGTGGTTATTTTGATTCAAATGTTAAAAATGTAAATAAAATTTATGGTTTCAGAAGGAGAGTAAGTTTAGCATATTAGACTTTGGAAAAATTGTTTCAATGAACTGTAAGGTAATTTGAGAAATTCCATGACAGGTTTGAGGGAATTTGGAATATTGAGGCCAGCATATATTCCCAAAGAAATGGACTGACCTTCTGCAATGTATTTCAATTGTTTGCTTTATCACAAAAAAGCATAAAAATGGCAGAGTAAACATAACTGAAAGGATTGAAAAAAAGTAATTTTATTGTCTCACATGACTCTCAGCAATGAAAATGAACACGGATCCAGGTGCACTGGAAAACACTAAAGAAGGGTAAGTTTAAACCATATCTGTGGTATGTTTACAGTCGAGGCTGGTGGCAAAAGTGAAAGGGACAAAATCTTCAGATGGCAATGCAGGGTTCTATTGGACAGTAATGGGCTACAGATACTGCAGCTCAGTAGCGGAAGTTAGAAAGAGTAACAGGCTGTTCAGAGAAGGTGAACATTTTCCCAGGCTCTGAATTTATGATTGCACTTTGGATGGGCAGTGGAAGGCTGAGACCACTTTGATGGAGGTCTAGGAACAAACTCAAGAAAATGGGACCGATTTGGCATGGGTATTAGTTTCCTACGTGCTGCCATGATGAATTAACAAAAATTTAGTAGCTGAAAACAACACAAATTTATTATCTTACAGTTCTATAGGTCAGAAGCCTGATACCCTGGGTCAACAGGGTTGAGTTCCTTACTGGATGCCCTCACAGAGAGTCGGTTACCTTGACTTTTCAGGTTTCTAAAGGCCTCTCTCTAGTTCTTGCGTAAAGAACCCACATTTCAGAATGATTAACAGGGAAATGAATCCTTCTCTTGTGACCATCTCTCTCTGACTATAGGAAAGGTCCTCTGCTTTTAAAAACTCAGGTAATTAGACTGGTTTAGATCCAGGATGATCTCCCCATCTCAAGACCCTTAACCTTAGTAAAATCAGGAAAATCTCTTTTGCCAAGTAAGATAACGTATTCACAGGTTCTAGGGATTAGGATGTGGACATTTTGGGAACCATTATTTTCCTGCCATTTCATAGACATATGATGGGATAATCTCTTTCACTTTGTTAAAGTTTTCTAATGTTAAAGTATTGCTCCTAAGCTTTACATTGAAGTAAGCTCTTGTCAAGAAACAGAGACTGATTCTAATTTTAGTGTAAAAGTTGGCTGAATGGAAAGAAAAAAATCTTAATTTTAATCATTCTCTGGTTTTCTTCAAGTCAGTCATGATACTAAACTACAGAACTTAAACCCATTTTCATAAGAATATTCCATCATGGAATTCCTCCTTCATCCAAGTAATAATACACAATTACCTTGGTAGTAGTTTTCACAGGTGAGGCAATAGGTAGACTGCTCTTGGGTTGTCTCTAGTCACAAATATTCCCTTAAGAAGGGGCATGAGTAACGTCTGAAAAATTCTAATTCAGATAGCTCCCTGTGACATTCATTGAGACCTCATAACACACAAAAACTTAAATATTCAATAAATTATGAAAAATATTCAATTTCTGTCTACAATCCTCTCCTATTCTCCTGGTCACACCTGCTTGACACAATTCCACTCTTTGATCTTCTACTAACCTATATTTGGGCTCAATTTCCCATAGTCTGGGGTCTAAAAAACCAGCCCTATGTAGGATAGCCCCTCTTTTTCTTGTCCAAGCCCAAATTCTGACAGCAAAGAGGAAGAAGATACCCCTAACAAGCCAAAACTAAAGTTTGAAAACCAGTTGAAAATACAGTTGGATTGGAAATTTTGAGGTTATTCTATGCAGGCCTTAAATGTTTGTTAGGGAATTTGCCTTAAAGGGGTAACTCACTATGAATAAGGAAGTTCAGAGTCTATGTACAGAAACCAATTTGACAATAAATTTTATATTAAAAATAAAAATAAAAAATAAGTAAAAAAAAGAAAGTTCAAGACTCAATTGACATTTTAGGAAAATTATTTAGGTATATGCTAAACAAACAAGAATTAGGGAGATGCAAATAAAAGGCCAGGTATGAGGTATATAGTATGTAAATAAATCAAGAGTATGTCACTTTAGATAAATACATGTATAAAGAAGTTGTGGTATACACGTATACACACACACATATACACACACATATAAAAGAATATTATTCAGCCATAAAATAGGAGGAAATCCTACCATTTGCAACAATAAGGATGGATACTGAAGGGATATATGCTAAGTGAAGTAAGTCAGACAGAGAAGACAAACACTGTATGATCTTGCTTATATGTGGTATCACACACACACACGCACACACACACACACACAATACCTCATAGAAAAAGAGATCAGACTTGTGGTTACCAGATGTGGGGAGTAGGAGTAACAGGGATTGGAGGAAAGTGGTCAAAAGGTACATATGTCCAGTTATAAGATAAATAAATACTAGGGATGTAATGTGCAATGTGATGAATATAGTTAACACTGTTGCATGATACATAGTAAAGTTGTTGATAGAGTAAATTGTAAGCATTATCATCACAAGGAGAAATGTCTTTCTCTTTTCTTCTTTTCTTTCTTTTTTTTTCAAATTTGTATTTATACAGTAAGACGGATGTTAGCTGAACCTTATGTGGTAATCAATTTTACAATATATGTAAGTTGAACCATCATTCTGTATGCCTTAAATTTACAGAGTGATGTATGTTAATTATTTCTGGAAAATACACCTTGTTCTAAAAAGAAAACTATTAATTTGAATATGAACTGGAAAAATTCAAGTTATTTAAGAAACTGAAAAAAACAGGAACAATCCAAGTTAGGTTAGGTCAATGCACTTCTCTGATAGAAAATATTAAATAACCGGGATGAATTATAATTGAATATTCCCACTGCATAACTAGTTTTTATATGAGATGAAAAATCCCAAAGGAGAGTGTTGATTATAAAGATAAAATGTAAGAACTGTTATCTTTACCTACAAAAAACTTCCAAAGTACAGTAAATCTGAAAGAAAATATAGTTCACTTGAAATAATATGCTGTTATATTACTATCTTCTCAAATTAGCTTTTAACACTTTAATATTACAGCCATAACAAAGTTACACTAATGAAAGGGAGGATTTAATCATTGATGCAGATAATTCTTAGGACCTACCACTTAACCTAATAAGAGGACTGATTATAATTTATTCAAATGAGCCATACACTGTGATCAAACTCAAGAGACTGCCATTCTACATTTTATGGTATAGATAAGGTTACAGTTAAGACTAGTCCATAGAACAAAACCCTGGGCAAATATCTAATAAGGCAATTCTTCTGTGCTAATCAGCACATTTGTGGAATGCTACTACTACGAGTGAGATTAAAAGAGTTTTATATCTAAACCTGCTTTAAACAATTAATTAATTTAGAGAGAAGACCATGATAAATTTACCTCCTTATTGACTTAGTTTATTGAGCTTTTTAAACTTTAGGGAAAAAAAAACAGTTATATTTTTAATATGTTTGTGTTAGACACTACCATGAATTATTTAAAAGAGAAGTCTCCCCTTTTGCCTGGACCTCACAGAAGTTTGCCTAAAGAAGGGGATCATTCCCTTCTATGTCAGTCAATTTAGAATGTTTGGAAACTTCATTAATCATTTCTTGGAGGGTACTTATAGGACACAAATGTCTCAATTACAAATAGGGTCATATGAAAGTTAATGAGTCCTTTAAATAACTCACTGGTTCCTTGTTCTATTTATTTTTGCTAAGATGTCAGGGCAGAGATCACTTTTCTGTGACATTGGGAAATGAAAGATAATTGTCATCTGTAGGTTTCACACTATTTTTGAATTGTTATTAAGTGTTACATTTTATTTTAGGTCTGTATTATAGAATTCTACTCATAGAAAATAATTCTAGCTTTGTGACTTCAGAAGAATAGAACAGAGATCAATTTCATAATTATAATATGTAAGAATAAAAATGAACAAATATAAACCTGTTAAAAAAATTAATCCACCTTTTTTTTTCAGCCTGAGACCAGAAAGTAGTATGTCTCTTTATAATTTACATTAAATGTGGTAATAGTGGTGTTTAGTTGAGAAAGGTCAGGTTAGATAGCAATAAAATATGTATACACACACACACACACACACATACATACATATCAGAGGCCTAACACAATATGAGTTCCTTTCTCACTCTTATAAGTACACTAGGGCTCCCCATAACTTCCCAAGGCCATTATCCTTTGCAGAGCAACTCAGTGATCCAGTCTGCTTCAATCATGTGACTCTCATGTCAACACAAGTTTTTGTTATTACCACATTAGGGAAAGAAAGAGATTAGAAAATCCAAGCCAAAGTATCCTAGCTTGAAAAATACGCTTGTCACTTCTATTCACCTTTCATTGATAAAGACTAGTTCTTGGATTAACCTAACCTCTGGAGCAAGAAAATATAGAATAATGCAGTATGTGAGGAGTATTATACAAGGACTGTCTCTGTCAGCCAGTATCATTTGTTCCCACTAATCTAGAAAGAAACACACTCAACTGCTTTCCAAGTGAGATGACTCGCAGTTCCAATCCAGTGTCTGCTTTCAACTTACCCAGACCTCTGGCTGAAATGTGAGAGTCTCTCTCTATCAGGTTCAGATGTCACTGCTTTTGACTGAAACTTATAAACTAAAAAAGACAACTTAAGGGAGCCTCTTCACACATGCACATATACATACATGAACACTTAATGATAAATAATAATAAATAATAATAATGATAGGGGTAGAACAGAAACAGAATAGACACCATTAAGAAAGGACAAGACACACAGCAGTCACTAGTCCATAGATACTTGCATCCTGTCAGCTGGCATTGTTCGGGGTGCTAAACTGGGGCTGGGGATTGAGGAATGTTCCTCCATGGAGTTTAGATTCTTTCTGGGAGCCTCCAGAGAGTCAACTGTTCTATCTCCTAGCTTCATCTTTAAAATGCTTTTTCCTTTCCCCTTGTACGTGTTCCCATCAGAGGTGGGTTGGGGGAATATTCTGTGGTTTTGAGTCTGAGGCGCTTTCCCAGCTGTCTTCCTGTTTATAAAAAGTTTGGGAACTTAGAGACATTTCAAAGGTCTTTTTTTTTTTTTTGGACCAAACTCATAATTTCTTTACCAAGAGAACTTATACATACCCAGTAGATTTTAATTCCAATCTTCTCCATGTACCTAGAACAAATCAACTCTTTTCTATCTTGTATATTTCTACTCTCGCATTCCATTATTCACTCTCTGTATATAATGGGGCTACATATAAGCTATTTGAATATCGGAGCAAAGCCACACTCTTAATCTGTTCTTTGTCTTGAGTCGTTTTACCAAATTATTGAGTGCCATATTCTTAACTTATTCTTTGTTTCGAGGCAATTTAAACAGTTGGACATATGTTACCAGACATGTATCTATAAATACTTTTGCACTCATCACTTATTAGGGTCATGAAGTAATTATTTTACCAATACTGAAGGGCTCTTGATACCTCTTTCACTTCTGCTTGCAAAGTATCCAGTTCTAGTCTGAGCCCCCCTTTTTTTTTCTTACTATGCCTTGGCAAATAGAGTTAATAGCAAATCATACACATTATATTAGCATCCTGCTTTCAAAACAGAGTCACAAATTTGTTAGGTACATGATCTATTGCTCACATTATCCCAACGTTTTGCTATTGCATGGAATGAATTTCCATCTTTCAAAATCATCTATCAGCTCTCCCACTGTTCACCCATCACTGAGTCACTGGGTTGATAATTAGGTTTTCTTAGATAGTAATTTGCTTTTGGTACCAATTTCTACAATAGCCAACATAGGCTAAATTAGATAGAAATGAACAATGCCTACATTTCAGTGTTCAATACAACAATGGCTTATTTATTATTTATTCTGAATCCAATGCATATTTGAGCAATTCTTTGGGTACCACTCTCCTTGCAGCAACTCAGTAATACACGCTGTTTTTATGTTTTGGGTCCACAATACAAGGCCTACAAGATACTCAACACAGGGAGAGAGAGACTGGAGAAAGATACCTAAAATTCTCAAAGTTTTAGCCCAGAAATGAGATGCATGATATGTCTTCTCACATATTATTCTCCACAAGAGTCCCATGGTTTAAAATAGGTATAAGAGTATACATGAATGTAGCAGAGAAAAATGGAATCTTGGCAAATTCGTGCTCAGTCACAGCAAAGGAAACTACCCTTACCCCTCACCCTATTTCCGCTAAGTCTTTGTAGAAATAACATTGTATTTACCTATTTTAAAAGAGAAGTTTCTGTAGCTAACCCTTACCCGAAAAGGAAAAAGAAACAAACAAACAAACAAAAAAAAAAAACAAGAGGCCATATATTCTAATGGTTAAGAGTGTTAGTTCTTTTGTTTGTGTTTTAGACAATCCTGACTTATTGGCTCTGTGATATTAGGCCCAGAGAGATTAAATGAGAAAATTATTATAAAATACCAGATGCACTTCATGCATCTATGACATATTTGATGTTATCAGCTTTAATTGGAAAACACATTCTATTGGAAGTTTTTCCACTTCCATACAAACAATAAAGTTATTTAATCCACAAGTTTCTGCTAATATTAAGAAATGATATCAGTGTGGGGCACCTGGGTGGCTCAGTTCGTTAAGCATCCGACTTCGGCTCAGGTCATGGTCTTGCGGTTTATGGGTTTGAGCCCTGCACGGGGTTCGGTGCTGACAGCTCAGAGCCTGGAGCCTCTTCAGATTCTGTGTCTCCTTCTCTCTCTACCCCTCCCCGACTTGTGCTCTTTGTCTCTCTCTCAAAAAATGAATAAACATTTAAAAAAAAAGAAAGAAATCATATTAGTGGAACTTGCCAGAGATATCTAATTCTTTCGCTGCTAGAAAAAACCAAAGCCAAGTTTTGGCTTGAGAACTCCAAACTTAAATAGCTTTCCTAGAATTGATTTTACATGGTCTGAAAATTAGAACACGTGATGTGACACTATTCTAAGTAAACTAATAACTTGGAGAAGGTTGGTCTGAGAAGCGAAAGGGTTAGGAGAAGGACAAGGTAAATTTAATGACCAAAAATATTTAATTTTGTCTTGGACAAAGCCTAAGTGCCGTTAATTAAACGACACACTTGCCTCCACCATTTTATTTTAATACCTGCAATATTATTCTGCTTGATCTCTTTTCATTGGAAACTGTTGACCAAATGATACGGCGACAGAGAATTCTGCTCTAATCAGAGAAAATGAGTTTCGACTTTGAATCTGATCTGAGTCTGGCTCTTTTATAGCTGTCTTGACTTCTAAAGAAACAGATCTCTTTAAAAACAGAACCTGCTAGAATGTAGACACGTCTGACATATTAAAACTCTACGTTTGTTTGATCTTACCAAACAATTTGAATGTGTATCAACAGAAAAAAAGCTCACATCTGCCGCCACAGGCATGTTTACAATCATTTTAATGATACCATTAGATGTTGCTCTTCAGGGCTTGCTATTTCTGGCTGTTATATAAAAACCATGTGAGATAAGTTTACCACCTGTGCACAGTGGAAATAACCTCATTACAGGAATCATGGTAAATACAGATAGAGGCTAGAACTCAATTCGTTTCCTAGGGTAAAATATGACCTTAAAACAAAGGATTTTCTTAGGCTGGAGTATACCTTTCCTTGAAACCAAAACAACAACAACCACCACCACACCGCACCAAAAAGTGAAGCAACAACAACAACAACAAAAAGAACAGTGAACAGACTTTTCCTGATCGCAAAACATTTGAATTTCAGAGTCTCTGGAAAAAGCCTCATAGTGGACAGGTGGGTTTTTAGCTCATGTAAGAAACCTGAGCTTAAAACACTTTTCTAAAACATTTACCTGGTTCTTAAGCTGTCTTGGATTTAGATGTTTTCAGGGAAGTTGATAGTTAAGTAACCGTAACGTTACTGCTTCTATACCTCTCTTTAAAAAGGGATGGAAACTGTAGTGTGCCTTTTGAAGATGAAAAGAATTAAAGGATAATTCCTCCTGAATTGGTACTGTTTCCAAGCACGTTCTCCTTCACGTTTTTAGGCCAAAGATTATTTGAGTGTACTGATGATTATGCTGAAAACCATCAATGAATGGATTCTAGAAGGTTTTTGGTTTAATTTTCACTTTCTTAACTGCATACACCTACCTGTATCTCTGACCTGTATTTTTATATAACAAATTGAAATGCAAAATAAAACTGAATATACTTTCATTTCTTTTCTATGGGCTGAAACTATACTAAGCCCTAGGAATGGAAGCACACATAATAAAACATAAATAAGTTTCTAGTAGCTAGGAGGTTATCAGAGGGAGACAGTATCTGAGGCACATTTAGTTTCTGTTAAGAGGCCCAGTACTTTTCCTAAGGTTTCATTGTATGAGCCTCACAAAACTTCTTGATTTCTTAACTTTTCCCAAGGTTTACATAGAGACAAAGCTTCATTAAATACGATTAAGAAAATAAAAGTGTGAAAGTTAATTGACATACTTCCGTACTGTTATGATCACAGGTAGCAACCTGGGGTACCAAAATCAAAATTGCTCTTTATAATTACAAAGGAATGAATGACAAGGAACACTTTACAAAAAGGAGATACTAGGAGGAGAAAGAGGGAAGGCAAAGGGCTCCACGTCTATGTTTCATGATGTGGGGATTGGACAGATTGGTGACGAAGTTCTCTGCAAAGAAAGCTACTTTCTGTCAGACTCCAAATCAAGTGAAGAAAAACAAATACATTGTATAAGTTTTCCTGATTAGATAAAATGGGTTCGAAGCGTATTTTGGCTTTGACTTTCCAGTTATGTTGGAAGTGCTCTCCTAAGGTAGAAAATTGCTGAAGTGAATCTAATCTGTGTCTCTCCCACGTGTCAATGTGATGTAGTCTCCCATCTCTCTATCCACTGTTTACAGAATGAAGGCCTATTTTGCTAGTCTGAAGTATGTAATGATGCGCCCTGAGAGTGCATTTGGCTTTCCTGTCTATGCAGCTTTTATGGTTTCATTTCCCCCTTTTGATTTTCAAGTATGTAATTGTGTAACTCAACGGTGCACACCTGGCTTCTGAGTAGTCTAGCCTGGGCTGGTAAGAAAACAATTCACAAATCTCCAAAGTCTTGGCAACATTAATATGTCAAATTTAATAAAACTGTACAGAGATCCTAAACATACCTGCTGAATACAGATTGGAGATACCCTTCCTTTGTACAATCTAAGAGCCATTGTTGAGCCAAGTAATTCTACTTAGAAACTTTAAAGTAGTCATCATGATAAATAAAAAAAACTGTACTTGAATGAAACTGTACTTCACCTATTTTTCTGTTGCCGTATGCCAACAGCAATATTTTTAAAAATATTAATACACTTGTATGGGATCAAGATGAAGTGTTTATGCTTTAAACGGAACTGATATAATTGTAGGCATATCAAGCCTTTTAAACCAAAAGAGAGAGATGGAAAGAGACAAAGAGAGAAAATATTTTAAATACATTCAAGGACACTCAATAATTCCTATCATTGGACATTTCCTATGCAAGGTGAAATTTAAAAAGATACAGGTGATTTCCTTATCCTTTGTTCATCCTATTCTGTATGTCCATATATTAAACTCAGGTTATCATGATTTTTTTTTGTACCAAAGTAAGAGCCACAAATATTAGCTGCATAAATTAAAATATAAAATAAATATAATGACATGTACTATAGTATTTCTGAGACACTTGACAAGGCAAGCACAGCCACTGATTGTCTTGAAGTAATACTGAGACTTGTACAGCTCCTTGGAAGGAGTCCCAATGCCATTGTGGTAGGAACCCTCCTACACATCAGAGGCTACAGGGCATTTTTATTGATACTTATCATATATGGAGCTACCTGAAAAAAAAAGGCTGGTGGTATTCAAGAATTATTATCATTGTAGCAGCAGCGAACCAATTCCTAGTTCAATTTCAGCGATGTTTATGGTATTAACTCCTTTACTACTAGAAGTAAAAAATGATCCCTCTGGTCACAAATAAAGTTTGTAAGAATGTGATCCAGTTTGCCTGTTGTTTTCCCTCTCTTCTCCCCAAGGAGCTACTTGACTCAGCATATTGAGCAATTAAGGTAACAGTTAAGAATACATTCAAATGCAGAGCCCTTGAGCCATCAGTAAGGCTTCTAAACCACCAGTGAGGGCCAATACTTCTCTTCAACAGAAAGACAGAATTGGGTTGATGCCTGAGCCTCTAAAAGTAGTATTGCTTGTGGGGGGACGAAGAAAAGCCACAAACCAAAGTTTCCTGACTTTTAGACACTCTTGTTAAGATATGGCGAAACTTTTTCTCAAGCTTGAACTTCTTCAGGACGTAGACAATGTGCTAGCAGAGGCTGAACTGCTGGCAGATGAGTAATTAATACTCAGAACATTGGCCTGTGTTGAGTTACTCTTTGGAGCCAGGCACTCTCCACCTGTGGCTTGCAATCAGGCCTGAGAGTTCACCCTCATAACCTGAAGCCTGATAGGATTAGAAAAGCCAACTTCCGTTTTCCTACTTGAAGTTAGTATAAGTGCCAGCATGCACACATCGACCTTATTAGAAGATGCAGTAAGGAGGTCTCCCACACTCTTCCCAGTATCTTTTGTCAAGGGGACAAACCCTCTAGTAAAAAGCCAATTGCAATTTATCCCTCCTCTATTGTAGTTTAAGGATTATGTTTAAGCACTTAATTTTGGCCATAGCTACAGAGGCATGGAATTGATTAAAAGCAAATAGATGAGAACTAAAATCTGAGGGAAATGTGGCACTAATAAAATAATAGATCTGGCTTGGAAACATCTGTAGAAATCTCTGGGCCTCCAAACTATTATCAATGGGAAGGAACATGCTAACACAGTGGCTCCTCGAGAAGGAACAGCTTCCCCAGCATTCAATTCAGATGTGGATGGAAAGGAAAACAAGAAGGAAAGTTCCTCTCTAAGTAACAGAAGTAAAGATTTTGGAAGAGAAATGAGGACAGAGTGATTGGCTAATCAAGAAACTTACTTCACTTGCAGGATAGGATTTCCTGCCTTTACTACCCAACTGGGTAAGATACATGACCTCAATAGCAATTGATGTGTGTTTCCAGTTGTTTGCATTTAATAATTTTTAAAGTAATCTCTATGCCCAACATGGGGCTCGAATTTACAACCCCGAGATCAGAGTCGCATGTGCTACTGACTGAGCCAGCCCGGCACACTCCAACTGTTCACAATTAACATGAAAAATTAAGTGATAACCTTCCTTCTCCATGATTGTTTGTTAGGTGTGTTAAAGACAAAGCCCTTCTGTTTTAACTCAGAATTTCTTGATCATGAGTAGTCACATCTAACCTGTCAGAAAGTAATGCATATCACCTACGTATTGTAGAAAAGGAGCCATTTGCAATAAATGGATGAGGCTTTGGGAAGATTTCCCTCATGAGAGAGGTGAATATCTTCCATGTAAAATGGGCATGGGTGTTGACTAGCCAATGGTGGAATCTTACCAATGTGGAATCTACCTTCTTGGCAAATTTTTAAGCGCACAATACCATACTCACTTTAGGCACTGTGTTGTCCAGCAGATTTCTAGAATTTACTCATGTAGCACTTTGTTTATCATTTGCTAATTTTCAATGAGTAGTTCAGGTACAACTGGGATCCTATTTCTGTGATATAATTCATAGGAACCCAGCTTTCTACAGAATTCTAGAAGTTGACTTCATGAATGTGTTACATCAATATTAATTTGTCTTTTGCATCAGTTCTAACAAAGGGCTCACTATCAGTACAAAAGCTGATGGGTGACTGAAACAACAAATTAAAAAAATTAAAAACCAAAACATATACCTTCAATACATAGATAAACAACATTCACATATAATAAAAGAAGACATATGTAATCGGAATTTGCAGTAATTAAAAGACTAAACTGAAGATAGATCTCTCAGTGAAAACAAATGAAAGCTATATAAAATGTCACATGTAACTTTTTACATGATTTCCGTGAAGAAATGTAAAAATCTATAGATTCTCAAAAAAAAAACAATAAAAGTGGAGCACTAGGAATTAGGTGTGCTTAAAAGCCATTTTTTAACCCTACAATGATGCATACACCAAACCCAGGGGGATTTGTAAGTATCTATTCTGATAGCTGTTCAGGGTACACAAGATATAAGACAAAGCCCTGGGTACGCTTAAATTAGAGGATATGGTGGGAGATTGCTCTATAAACCTAGGTTCCCAAAGGATTGTACCTGCAATAAAGCAATAGCAGAAGGGACAGTAAATAAACTTCCTTATGTCACTGGTATTATGTGTAAGGGGGCAAACCATTCTTTGAGAAATCATAACTATAATCCAATCTTCATGTAGATTTTCTCCTCACCTTTACACAAGTTGTGTGGTGTGGCCCCCTAAGCAAGTGACAGAAGTAAATGACAAATCTACACTTTAGAAACTTAACTTCAATTCGGAACTCTTATACCCAGATAAAAACCAAGGGGAGAAATGTACCACAAGTGAAAACTAGCACAAGTTCACTTGCAGAGCTATGGTGTATTAGATGTTTAAGACCGTAATTTAAATAAACACATTTTATACATTTCAGAAAATAAAAATAAGTTTGAAAATTTGAGTGAGGATCAAGAGACTTTATAATGTCTGTGGAGATTAAAAAAAAGAATCTAATCAGAGTTTCAGAGGTGAAAAAAGTAAAGTGAGAAATTCAGTGCATCCAGGTGGAAGGAAAAACTAGAAATAACACTGAAGAAAATATCCATGAGGCAATCACAGAGAGGAGTTAAAATATCAAATACTTGGGGCGCCTGGGTGGCGCAGTCGGTTAAGCGTCCGACTTCAGCCAGGTCACGATCTCGAGGTCCGGGAGTTCGAGCCCCGCCTCGGGCTCTGGGCTGATGGCTCGGAGCCTGGAGCCTGTTGCCGATTCTGTGTCTCCCTCTCTCTCTGTCCCTCCCCCGTTCATGCTCTGTCTCTCTCTGTCCCAAAAATAAATAAACGTTGAAAAAAAAATAAAAAATAAATAAAAAATAAATTAAAAAAAATATCAAATACTTGTATGAGACACAGAAGATGACTGGAATAAGCGTGATATACATCTTATTGAAATTCCAGAGTAAAAGAAAAATAGGTAAGAGGCAATATTTGAAAAAATAATGTAATTATGAATTTTTAGATGTAATTATGAAGTTATAAGTATAAATTTATAAAAATAAATGAAAGACTTCAAACATCTTATTCTGGGAGAGTAAGAAATTAGGAACAGGGTAAATGAAAAAAAGTTCTGAGCAAAATATAGCAATATAATGTATAGTGGTACTAGAATAGTAATTATAATCATGTAAAATAGTAAAGAACCTCAGGGACAAAAAAAATTCAGAAATGGCAAGAAAGAAAAGATAGACCCTTTGTAAAGGAATGGTGATAGACTGGCATCTCAAAAGCAACAATGGAAGTTAGAGGCACTGTAATAATGTTTTCAATACATTGAAAGAAAACAACTCCCGTACCTTATAATTCCATACCTAGAACTACTTTCTTATAAGAAGCAAGTGATAAAAAATTGTTTTCAGGAGAACAAAACATGAAGAAATTTACCTACCAACTGACTGTCATTAAACAAACACCCAAAGGCTAAAACATATGTAGTTGGAAAACATTCCTGGTTGAAGATTTGACATGTAAGAAGAAATCATAAGAAAAACAATAAGTTTTATTTCTCTCTTTTCTTTCTGCATGTTCTTTATTTTCTTGCCTTAGGGAAATAATCTGGGACCCATAATTTATTCCTCTATTTCCTTATTAAAGCATTATGTACCTCATCAGGTGTGAAATAAAGATAAATTCTTAGCAGGATAACTAACTAGTAGTTAATAAAAAAGTAGCATGTGAAAATTTTTTTGATCATGCCTTTGTTGATGATTTTGATGATGTCTTTATATCATTGTCCAACATAAGGTAACAAAAGGTATGGGATTTCTTGTTCTGTGTTCAGTTAGTTATATAAATGACAATATGTCATATATATTCTTTTGCAAAAAAAAAACCCACAAAAATATGATGGTTATCATTTGAGATTTCAAAATCTTGATGATTTACATCTCTAAGTTTGTAAAGAAAACTTTTAAAGGCAACTAAACACCATGCCAGAAATTCAAAATTATAGAAAGCCACAGCATTTCTATATGCTTTTAAAACCAACGGGGCGCCTGGGTGGCGCAGTCGGTTGAGCGTCCGACTTCAGCCAGGTCACGATCTCGCGGTCCGGGAGTTCGAGCCCCGCGTCAGGCTCTGGGCTGATGGCTCAGAGCCTGGAGCCTGTTTCCGATTCTGTGTCTCCCTCTCTCTCTGCCCCTCCCCTGTTCATGCTCTGTCTCTCTCTGTCCCAAAAATAAATAAATGTTGAAAAAAAAAAATAAAAAAAAAACAAGTAATAATCTAACTTTATCTTGTTACTTCAATTGTCTAGTTCTAAGTTAAGTGTGTGAGAAGTATTAATCAGCTGCTCAATAAGCATTTATTGAGAGTTTATCTCGCATTGAAACTTCTAGCATTTTTCTGAAATAACTCTAACTTTGCCAAAGTACTCTCCATGAATGTCTTCCCTTTTTTTTTAAATTTATTTTTATTTTTTATGTACCGTGGGCACAGGGTGCCTCTAACACACAATGTAACATTGCAGAGAGGAGTCAGACAAAACCCTCCAGGTGAGTAGCTTTGAGAAAGGCCTTATGGAGTTTCATTTCCTTATATGGAAATCTACATATTGGAATGATATGCCATTTCTGGTAGAGTGGCACCCAGCCCATGCGATTTTGTGGTAATAAAGTGAGATAAATTAGGCAAAGCTTATGAAACTGGCATGACATGTGGTAAACAAAAAGACTGCTTCCTCTTTGCATGTTCATGCCAGGCACTGTGCTAGGTGATTCACGTCTCATTCATTTTACGTTTTCAAATGACTAGGGCAGTTTTTTGGGACGCAAAAACGAGCAAACTAACCAAACAACCAAAAGACATGTTGACTGAGAATTCATTTTCAGTTCCTGTCTCCCAACTTTCAGACATGTTTAATCAAGCTACTTCCTCACTTTCCTATCCAACTGGTCTTTTAAGACTGTAAAGTTGACTTTCATCCCATCCCTCCTATTGAAAGTAATAGTAGCTACCATTTATGATGTGCCTGCAATTTCCCAGAACCTATAACAAGAGCTTTATGCTGTTGCATTTAACGTAAATAAATCTGATACCTTTTTACCACTTTTTGTCCTGATTAAAATCCCTGTGGCATATGACATTTCTGACGATTCACTTCTTAGAAAAGTGTTTTCTCTAGATTTCAGAGGTTTCACACATTTCAACCACATTGCCCTCCTTTCTCAATTCCTCATTGAATCCTTTAAAATCACAGTTGCATGGCAGTCCAATGAACTCTTTTTTTACCTGCATCCTCTAAATTCTGTCATCCTACATCTACCATATTGCACAAATCCAGAACAATGGCACCTTTCTCATCAGACCCTGTTGTGTTACTTCCTTGGCATTTTACAACTGCCCAAATGTTTTTAAATCAAAACTTGAGGGGGTATAAATTTGGTATTATTAATATTTAACTTAGCATTTACTTTTAATTCATGATAGAAGATTGTTCTCTTCCCTGAAACTCATTTACTTATCCTTGGATAGAAAACAGCTATTGTTGGGGCACCTGGGGGGCTCAGTGGGTTGAGTTGGACTTAGGCCTAGGTCATGATCTCTTGGTTTGTGAGTTCAAGCCCTACATCCGGGTTCACTGCTGGAGCTCGCTTGGGATCCTCTGGTCCCTCTCTCTCTGCCCCCACCCCACTCACTCTCTTTCAAAAACAAAATAACATTAAAAAAAACCCTATTATTTAAATTCTTCTTGAATTAAAAGAAAAAAATCTATTTGTGTATATGTATTTGAGTTCATTGTTCCCAAATGAGAAGGAAATGTGTTTTCTGAATCACTGACATTCTGAGACCAAGTAAATTAGATGAGAAAAACTACACAATGGAATACGATTGGTGGAAACAGGTATCTTTGAAACAAATTAATTTAGATAGAAACCACTAAAGTTATGTAAGAATTTTATCTCTCAAAGAATCATGAACTGGATCCTCAGGTTCTTTGGTTATGAGATATAAAATAGGATGAGTTGTAATATCATGTAAGAAATATAAATATTATGCTTTTCTCTCAATTTTTCTTTCTTTTTTATGTTTGGAAAAAATTATACAGATTGAATTAGGGAGTAACATAGTTATATAATAATTGATTTTAAAGACAATTTTCCCACTGGGAAAGCCAAAATAAATGAATACTATGAGCCTGTTAAATATTTCTTTAGTCTTTCCAAGAATCAATAACAAAAATAATGTTATCTTTTTATAATTGTTCACTTTTTAAAGAAAACACAAATTCATATGAATCATTATATTTTTACACTAATAAACATGCATATTATACACTATATACACATAACTATACACACCATATTTATTCTTTTACAAGTAGTGATTGTGGTTATTCATCACAGGGCATTTTCTTTTATAATTTTCAAGATAAAAGGCATTCTTTTAATGTCAACCAGTGCCTATATGCTTATGTATTATACAATTAAGCAAACAACCTGGATTTAATTCCCAGCCCAGATTGCACACTCCCCAGGCTACTTTGTTCAACACCTGTAAAGAAGAAAATTACTAATGCTACATGAAAGCACCTATTTTAGTTTTAAGGAGGGGTGCTAGTTTCCAATAAAGGAATAAAGTGTTATTTTGCTTTGTTTTCTGTTGGAAATGTAGTAGTTGTGGCATTTACGCAGGAGATATAAAGCCACCCTACAAAAGGTTCCCTTCCCAGTGTATCCATTGCCCTGTGCACTAGCACATGTTTTTCTCATAAAGAAAAGAAAAATGCAGGTATTAGAGTTTCTAATTATATGTTTCTACAAACTGAATTAACACGGAAATGGCAAATTGCTTGGGGGAGCATTTAACCCTGTGCCTTTAAAGCATTCAAAAGTATTTGTTTCTTCACACTTGGTCTCTTAAAAGCTATTTGATTATTTTCCCAGGATACCTGAACCTAAAAAAAAATTAGTTTTATATTGACACAGTGGCAACTATTAGATAGAATTTCTTCCAGCTTTTCTTGAGGGGGTGGAACTTTTCACTGCCCCTAAATCTTAAGATTTAAAATAGAACGATATGGACTTGCAGTAAGTAGATGTATTAAAAAATGTTTCCATGCATGTGCATTTGTGTGTCTGAGTGTAGGTGTGTATTTAAAAGAGAAGCTAGCCAGATCTCAGAATCATCAACAGAGTTGTAGAAGCAGCTTTCTTCCTTATGTGATTCTTGATCTCTCGAATAGGAGAGAGAAATGGTAGCAGCCTACTTGGGAGTTTTCTTTCATAATATTGTAAGATGATTGGGGTTATGCACTTCTATTTTAACAACTCAACATATTTAAGGGACAAAGGAGAAGCACTGTTACTGGAGCATAAACTTGCATGGGATATAATCAGACATTTTATTGTCAGAAATAATTTATTGTGCAGGATGCTAGAAGGCTAGCCACTTCTCCCTTGCTCCCTAATTACTATGACTCATTGACTCTGTGTTCTGTTACTTCCATTATGGTATTTCCAAAGTATCAGCCAGATCAGTCTTTTACATTAAACCCACTGGAAAAGTAAACTATTAACATAACAGTACGTATTTCTTAAAATATCGACATGTGTATGATGATATATTCTTGATTGTGCTGTCTTAACAAAACAAGTAGGAAAAGTCAATGGGCTAAATTTATTAAACTTTTTTTTTAAAGGGTATGTAAAAAAATTCCATTGAAAAATCCTAAGTTTTTTTTTGTATAGATGTTGAGATTTTTTTTTTTTACCTTCTCTCATGCAAACGAGAAAGAGCTGGATTAAGAAAGACACTATTTTAGATTCATGTTTGTTTTCTTCTTTCTCTCAACAAAAGGTCATGGACCACCTGTAGGCTGGATCTTGATGGATTCCATAAAACTTGTAAAATTGAATCCTAGTAATATAATAGATTCTATAAAATAGACATCTTGTATCTTGCTCTCTATTTCTCCATTCTCTTCAGGTTCTTCCTTAATTCAAATGTGTACTTATTTTAAAATGTGTGATTTCTATAAAGTTCTACAACATTTCTCACCTTCTTTAAGATACCCATTGTGACTTTTCTTACTGAGCTAGGCAAACTGTGAACTCCTAGATACTATTTATGATCACTCAAAACATATGCCTCAATAAGGCTACAAAGCAATGACCTGAAAAGCCTATTGATGAAAAGGTTGGTGGAGAGGCAGTACTAACCACATACATGGATCATGGAAAAGGCTATGGGAAGTCACAAGTTTTCAAGGAGCAAGGATCAAGCAGGGTCAGATTGCTTACAGCCAATTGCACAACCACATTCTCCGCCATTCATCCCCAGTTGAATCCGTAATTATGACCTACACAATCAGTGACAAAGCACTAAAGAGTGCAACTGTATTGTTCCATGGTGAGTGCTTAGCAAAAAAGCTGGAATTTGATACTTAGTCACAGTTTGCAAACAATGTGGTTGAACCACCTGAGGGGTCACATTTTTACATTCTGAGGCAATTTATTAGTAATGGTACCTGTCAGTCAGAAATCCCCCCAAAGCTCTTTCATTACTAGACATGACTTTGATATAGAAATGGTTCAAAGTAAGAGGCAAATAAAACAAGATCTAGATCATTTACAAAGAACCATCAGCATATTCCCTTTATCCTTTCCTGATGAGCAATCTTTGTAGTTGTGCTCTAAGTGATGTAAAGATTAGACTGGATGAGTTATTTTAAAAGCAAGCCTTTTTGTTTGTCTGTGAGGGATTTTTAAAGTTAAACTATTTCCACGACTTCTTCCATTTTAACTCAAAATATAAACAGAAGCAAACCCTATGGTTGAGATACTTTATGCAATGATACTTCCCCAGGCTATAGTACTCCAAATAGAAATGATTAAAAGTTTAGGAAGCTTGTCTAAAGTGTTCTTCCTAAAGATGTTACACAGGTTTCTCCCAACACACACACACACACACACACACACACACACACACACACGTGCACACGCATATGTAATTGCACGGATATTTCCAGTACACAAAGCACACTTCCTTTTCTGATTATGAAGCACTTATCTCAAGACAAATATAAAGAATTAATTAAAAATTACTTTTCTAATGTCTGAAGGAAATATCACTTTTTACAAACAGATGAAATAATGTTAATAGTTCTCACTTATTTAATTTTCTATCCATGCTCCTGAAATCATTTCTATTTCTTTCTCACTACTGCTGACCTTCCATTTAGGAACTTACTGATTATAACTACCACATTTATGACATCACAGAACATATAACCATATATGTAGAGTAATGTTGCTGTTGCCAGGTCTTTTCTAAATGAAATTTTTAAGAATGAAAGTCACATTCTCTAAAGATTTTACCTGGGCCATTTTAAAAAATGAACAGAGAATTTAAGATAAGAAATAGAAAATACAGAAGAAAGCAAATTCATCAAATGAAATAGTGTATGTAAGGAAGAAAGATCTGAAAGCAACCTAGATTTTAAGGCATCTATTCCTTTGTTTTATATTAGTTATTTAAAAAAAATTAAATAAAATATGAAATCCTATGATGAGTAGGACAATATAGTGCAGTGAAAACAACTAACATTTAAAAATCATTGTTACATGCTAGGAAATATGATCCATGATTTACATGTAACATTTTTATTCTCAAAACAGTCTTATGAAGTATTTTTATTCCAATTTTAGCAGTTAGGGATAATTAGACTCAAGTTCACACACACTGCTTCATTATAAACTCTTGATAGCTTTATCAATTGATACTTTATTGAGCCTTATAATGGTACTTATGGCTTAATCCCTGCATTATTCACCAGTATAATTTATTTGACACCACTTTTGAAAGTTATGATATTTACTTGTTTTATGTTTTTAAAAATAGCATCAAGTATTCATCATTCTTGGAAATCTGATGGTATGCACATGCATATGTGCAATTAATTCTTATCTCCAACCCTGAACTCCCTTAACCATTTCTATCACCCATAAGCACTGATGTTTTAAAATAAAATAATTGGTTATGCAAATACCAGTGTAATAGTTGTTCCAAGCAAGAATCATCAGAGCATGCTAAGTCCTTGGCTAAAATATTGTTGTGAAATAGGATCTTTACATAGTCTGAAAATAACACTCCATAGATAGCTTGAAAACCATGTGCAAAAAAATGTAACTTTATAATGGAGAAATCACATTAACCAAGTTAATACTCATCTATCAACCGTGGTTACCAAGTGAAGTCCCAGAAATCACCTTAACCACATTATTAAACTTAGCATCTTCAAAAAAAAAAAAAAAAGACCAAATGTCATTATTTGAGTCTGATACAATAGGAGTGTATACACCTGTAGCATTCTTCTCCAAACTGCTTACCCTGAATTTAATCATGACTAAACATTCAGCTAAATCTTAATTCTAGAACAAAATTAGCCTGCATACTTAAAGAAAAAAAAAGGTCAATATCATGAAAAACCAAAAAGAGGTGACATGGAGGGACTATTCTTCAACATTAAAGAAAATTAGAGGGAAATGTAAAATAATTGCATATGGGATACTTGACCGAAACCTGGATCAACATAATCAAACAAATAAAGAACTACAAAGAATATTTTGAGGCACTTGGGGAGATTTGAATAAGGACTTACATTAGATAAGATTACTATTAAAGAATAATTTTCAGGAAGTTAAAAACATGACATGAATATAAAATAAAATATATCTCAAACATTTTATCTGGTTCATCAATTAATGAGTAATCAGTGAGCTGTTAAAGTTAGACCAAAGATAATATAAAGAGTTAGGTTTTTATAGGCAAATTAATAAGACATTATAGGATCACATGCTGGGTTAGATACAAAATTAAGTCAATAAACAGTAGGTGCCATGGTTATCATTTCCAATAAATAGAAATCATTTGTCTCTGTGCAGACAAAAATCTGTAAGTTAACCTATTCTATCTTATAAATCATAGCTATAATAAAATGGATCAGCTGATAGAAAATTTACCAATTTGTACTAAGTGTCCCAAAGGAAACATATAATTTAAATCTTTTGTCTATTAACAAGTTTCAGAATTTTTTTACATTGTGAAATCAAAATTAAAGTTCCTGCATATGATAAAAAATTGCTATTTAGGTAAGAGAATATCCTGCCTTTGAGAATATACATGCTGAGGTATTTTAGGATTGTGTTTCATAATGTCGAGAAAAATACCACTTGGCAATGGCAGAAAGCAAATGTGGCAAAATGTTTTCCACTTGATAAATCTAGTTGATGTGCTATATAGGTGCTAATTTTGCTAATTTTCCAATCTCTCTGTAGCTTGGAGTTTTTAAACATAAATGTTTGCAGACACAAACAATGAAATACCTGGCTTGTTTGGGCATTTTCCTTATTTAAATTTTAAGATGGGATCAGTTTGCTTGTATATATGTCTTGGTTTTCTACTCATTGAAGGCAGTGCAATTTGGAGCATAGACTCTCAAATTCTCAAGTGAGTGGTTTTTTTGTTTGTCTGTTTTTAGCAGTTTTTAAACATCAAAATTGGTACTATAATCTGGGTATCATTAGACAATTTAAATATATACTGTGCTTACTTTTCTTACTGTATGATAGGAATATAGCATTGAAATTACCTAGCATATATTTAATACTCAATAAATGCTATTTCATTTTATTTTTTATATTTTACATTTTCTATCTTCATTAATTAGACCAGTAGTCTCCATTTGGTTAACTAAACTCCTAGGATTTCTTCAAAGCATAATGTGGGCCTAATTTCCACAAGCCCTCAGAAGTATATCCATGTAGTCAAGACTTGCTTGTACCGATTTACAAAAATGTTTGGCATCTTTTGTAATTGGTGGGGCATTTATGAGTTCTTTTTGTTGTTGGTTATCGTTTCCCAATCAGCATTTCTAAAAGGAGGTTATAGTCACATGCATTTACCCTGTAAATGCAAAGAGTTGAAGATAAAAAAAAAATCTTTCAAACATGAAACTTTGGGTTAGCTCCATGGACAGGAGCTATCTCAATTAGACTAGTAATCTTCAGTGAGATACCAGATTGGAAAAATTACAGCAACTGAGATTCAGAAAAATGAAAATGTTCTCAAAGTTTTTTTTTCCTTCTCTTTGAAAATAGACAAGTATAATTTAAAACAATATTTGGAGAAATGGCTTCAGAGTAAAGACCAACTTTCACAGGGGAACATGATGCAGAGGCTGTTAATCTAGTTTTAATTTACATGGAGCCACAGATCTAATATAGCAGATTAATTAGAAGAAAGATTCTGTTCCAAGGAGAAATAAAATACAGTTCCTGGCTTGTTCATTAAGAATTCCAGCGTACCTGTAATTTTTAAGGTGCAATCCTTTGAAAACCCTAGTTTGCTTGATGACTGTAACTGGCTAAAGTATTTTCAAATTTAGGCTCTGAGCTAAATTTCTTTTAAATTTGACTATATTATAAACAGATAATTAATTTTCGTTCAGAGAAACTTCAGTGTGAATAAAAAGTATTTTTCCTATTTGTATTATGATTCAGCAGTGTTCTGCTTTATTGCAAATAAACAGTTCAAACCTATTTCAGATACTCTGGACTTATTTTAAGACTCACAACTCTCCATAAATTTATCATAAATATAGATAACTCTAATGCTATTTGGTCTAGAATTCTTAAATTGATGAAAACCTTCTTTGGGATTTTTAAATTGATGAATATTATTGAATAAAATGTTTACTCGCATAACAGAAGACAGGAATATTCACTTTAAAGTTCCTGAAAAAATTAAATGATACAGATGGGTTATAAATTTATTTCTTTACATAAAAAATCCTATGACTAGTTTATATTACAAACATTACAAAATGTTGTTTTATTTCAACTCTCATAAAAGTTTCTGTTGAAATTTTTTAATTGTATAGTAATTTAACTTAATGGCCTGGAAAATATTTTTATTGTTTATATTTAAACAATTCCAATTATAATAACAAGTTGATAATTTAAAAGCATATTGTTTCAATTTTTATTGGATATTGTTATTAAGAATTGGTTATTCCCAGGCATCAACTTATATGTGAGGAATATAATAACCTAATCCAAATTTCTCTATGGGTTACAACATTGTAGTAGTTACTGAAATTTTCACTTGTAACTCCACTTTTTATTTTCTATGATTTAAAATACAAATGCATAATATAATTATAAATTCATTATTGGGCATACAATATATAAAATTAGAGTTGTTGCCAACAACATAATAGGAAAAAACAGAATCATACAGGAGCAGAGTTCTGTATGCTATTGAAACTAATTTGGTATCAATGAAAATTATAATGTTATAAATTTAAGACATTAATTGTAATTCTGACAGTTTGAAAAGAAATACAACTCTAGAGAGACTGAATTCAAACCCAGTCAGTCTAAACCTCAGTCTGTATTCTTAATCATGTTATATTATCTCTCGTAAGAAGAGACTGGAAATATTCACTCATTCATTGAGAATATATGCGTGCTGACTAATGAAAACTATTTTCATAGATTCTGACATTATAATTCTGAATAAAATATTAAACCTGCCTTCAAGTAGATTATAGCAATCATTGTGACATTTTAATTCATTATAACATAATGCACAAAGTTGTAAAAAATAAAACACTTTCCATTAAGTCCAGCATGAAAAGAGCCATATCTGTGGTCTTGGTGCTATAAGAGTACTGTGGAAAGACTTGAAGTTATTTGCCTTGAAGATGAATTTGTCACTATGTGGCCTCTGACGTGTCCATAACCGTATCTCCTAGTTCTCTTCCTCCACAGCCACACTGATTTCTTTGCTGTTTCTTGAAAACACCAAGCACATTTCTTTTTTGAGGTCTTTGGTATTCTTTCAGCACAAACACAATCCCTGTACATAACCATGAGTTTCCTTACCTCATGTATGCCTGTTCACCAAAGACTGGTTCTTTAGCCACACTGTAAAAGAGAACTGAATTCCTCTCCAGAGGGGCACCTACGTGGCTCAGTCAGTTAAGCATACGACTCTTAATTTTGGCTCAGGTCATGGTCCCACAGTTCTTGGGTTTGAGCCCCACATTGGGGTCTGCACTGATAGTGCAGAGCCTGCTTGGGATTCTCTCTCTCTCCTTCTTTCTCTGCCCTCCCCCTGCTTGTTTGTTCTCTGTCTCTCTCTGTCTCTCTCTCTGTCTCTCTCTCTCTCTCTCCCTCAAAATAAATAAAATAAACTCACAAAAACTTTCTCCCCAGAGATGTCCTACTTCAATTTCTTTCTTATACCCTTATTTTTTATAACAGTTTAAATATTTATTTCTCTATCATCTATCTATCTATCTATCTATCTATCTATCTATCTATGAATCATCTATCTGGGTTCAATACCTTTGTTTCCTCAAGTGAATATAAGCTCTGTGACAGCAAATATTTGTTTACTAGTGTATATTTAGGTCCTAGAAAAATATCAAGTTCATAGTTGGCCTTCACTAAATATTTTTGATTGATCTGGTCAATGGACCACAATCAATAATTTATATATATGTATTAGATATATATTTAATATATAAATATATATCTAATACATATATATGTAAATATATAGATATTACATCTAATAAATTAGCAAATTAACCTAGCAGTGCACTAATAATGTAGTTACAAGATTAAGACAGACTTAAATATTCAATCTGCTATTCTGCCTTTTTATAAAGCACATTTGTGTGTGTGTGTGTGTGTGTGTGTGTGTGTGTGTGTATGTGTGCGTGTGCATGCTCTTTTTACAATTTAAAAGAAAATGTTAACAACAATACTATTCTCATTACAAATGTTAACTTACAAAATCATAGGATTCTTACAAATCTAACTTAAATAGCTTCTACTGAGCTCTGAAGTTACTACCCTTGACTATTAGTAGAGAGAAATTTAATCATTATACTTTTTTAGATAAATACATCCACTTTGATGTCCAGATTTCATATTCAAGCCTTTAGTTTCTTTCTTAATCTCCTCTGGAAGGCTACAACTTGAGTGTTTATACTGGTTACTCTCCATTTAAAAATATTTTTAACATGATAAAATAAAATATTTGCTAGCCAACAAATCACCATATTTTATGTGCCTCCCCCCTGAGCACAAGTGAGGAGACTGACCCTGGAAGGATATGGAGACAAGCAGTGCCAAAGGAGGGGGCTTTTAAAGTCAGGATTATACCTCTGGTAAAGAAGGAAACCATGTCAGAGGGATTCTGGGGCATTAAGTTATTCAACCAGTGCAAAGAATGTCATTCAATTTCTCTACTTTTCTTGAGGCAGTTGAACAGAAGCTAGAATAATTCTCCATGAGTTGTTTTTTGCCTATATCACCATTTCAAAATAAAAAACAAACAAACAAAAAACAAAGAATGGCTACGATTAAGAATTCTAATGATTTAAAACAAAGTCTATGTGATTAAAAATTTCATTCAGGGTGGCTAGGAACATAGAACATGATCTTTCATTCAAAAAAATGTCCCATGTAGTAAGATGCGCCAAAAAAACCCCACAACAAAACAAAACAAAACAAAACAACAACAACAACAACAACAAAACATGATAAAAAATGGCAAGTCAAAATAACTGCATCATTTTAATTTGATCTGCTGATGGGAATAAATGGTAGAAGGAGGAAGACGAGGCAGGGAAATGGACATGGACTCTTTCTTTCTGAACATATCTTTGACAAGAATACCAATAAAAGCCAACCATTATAGAAATACCTTAGGCACCATAACATGCTACCAGGAGCTTATGCTGTTATAAATGTTACTTGTGAGCTATGGAGACAAAATGTTAAAGTACATATTAAATTTCACCTTAACTATCTACCTCTCTCAATATACTGAGAAGCTGAATCTGTTACTCTGTCAACCTAAATGGAATATAAACCCAATAGGGAGGCTTCATCTTTGACAATTCTTTCATTTCATTGACATACAGCTTTCTTTGACATCATTGACATCATTCTTTCATTTATCTCCCATTTTTAAATAATTTTCTTACTCCAGAGGGCTAGAAGTATGACATAGCATGTTCAGAAGAAGATATGCATATTTCAACTGCTTTCAGTTATTATGAGATTAAAATATACTTAATTTTAGGCAAGCAAAAATAATTAATATTATGACATATATATTATCCAAACAACATAGTTAACTAAATAACATACTTTCCAAACAAGGAGACATTTTGTATAAGAACTACTAAATTCCTATATAATGCTAAGAGAACAGACAGTACATTCTTCTAGGCAAACATGATTTTTTAAGAATAAAGACAGCTAAAATTTCATAGAATGAATAAACTTTAAAATGATTACAAATTCCATTTATCGTTATAAAGATATAAAAGTGATCAGTTTAGGTACATGTTTTTCAAATTATGTAGATTATAATTATTCAATCAGATTGATGTGAAAAATAAGAACTTCTAACCTTTTGTATGTAATCTGGCCCTGTATTTGATGATTTATTAAAGAACTAGGGTTCATGGGAAGGATACATCAGAAACAGATTGGCTGGGAGGACCAGGTGTTGGAGGATGATGCAGGTTCAAGGTAGAAATCATTTGTCTCAAAAGCCTTTCATCCTTTTTTCCATATCCATTCATACACATAAGGGTAGGTCTGTGTGTGTGTGTGTGTGTGTGTGTGTGTGTGTGTGTGTGTGTTACTGTGTTCAAGTCAACATTTAGTTTTGGCATAGAAAGAAACAACTAAGTTGTATAATGTTTTTGAGATCGTTATGCTTGTAAAGCTTTAATTATTTACAATATGATTCACTATCCTTTTCCTTGAGTAAAATGATATAATGGGATTTAACATTAATAGCACTAGGCACAGCTACTTAGAGAAATAATTTCTCGTAACAATCTAGCTGCCCTAAATATTTTACACAAAGGGCAGCCCTAATTAGAGGACATTTTGGGAAATACATGTTTTTTAATGATCTAAGTTTGTGTTTAGAGGAAAACTAAGTGTATTTAAACTTGCCATTTCTGCCCATGACCACTTGAGGGGAAATCTAGTTTCCATAATTATGATTCACCAACACCTGAGTCATCAAATGATGTTTTATGTCCTGTTTGATGTTGATGGAATCTTAGGAGTCTATTAGTCTTTTAAAGATTTTCTTTAAAAGGAGTCATAGTTTGCCAAATTTAAAATCTAACTAGTTTTTAAAACCTTATGCTCATTTTAGAGTCAGAATTCACTGAATTCAAATGGAATTCAATGAAGAAAGCATTTTACTCTCATTTACTTAGGCTAATAAGTGGAAGAAAATGGAATATGTTTCAAAGAAGTTACAGAAATTAAAAAGCAGAGCTTGAATAGCAAGGCAACCTACATTTGATTATAGAAAAATAATTAATAAACTCATCCTAACAATTGAATCTACAGTATAGAATAAGAGAAGAAGCCATTTTTGGTAATCAGTAACCTAAGGGAATGTGGTAAAGATCAATTTAATAGGCATTCATTGATATTTTTATAATAAAGGTTCAAAGACTTGAGTACTCTGCCTTCAAAGGGCTTCCATTTGAGAAGAATATACATAAGCAAATACTTATAATATAACATAATAAATGAACTGATAGAACCACATGCGGAGGAGAAAGTGATGGCCTTTCTCTGGAGGAGTCGAGTAGATTATATATGAGGAGGTACAGCATAATTGCACACTGAACAGTGAGTAGTTTTCCAAAGAGACAAAGGAACCAGATCCCTAGATGCCATGTAAATAAGTTTGGCCAAAGCTTAATAATGATGGGAGCCATTCAAAATTTTAATGTAGAAGTGACAAGATATGTGTTTAGTAGTCACTCAGACTGTAAATTGTTTTATAATGCTTCTCTTATGCAAATGGGGAAAAAATTAATACATTCATATTGTGACTGAGCTTAAGGCATAGTTTCCTTTATCTACTTATCTTATGTCCTATGAAGAGCCAAATACTAAATTGTTTGTATGTGGAAACAGTGTAAAAATTACTCATTCTGAAAGAGAAATTGTTTACTTGTCCCCAGATCTTTTCATTTGGCTTCCCCAAACAGTTTTAAACGGTCATTTATGTTGAGTTAAGTACCAGTAATTCAATTCCATGACAGGAACACAGACAAAGCAGAATCCCAGTGACTGTCTTCTCAAACAGCTTCTCAGCTCTATGTGCTTTTATATATCATCCTTCAGTATAAAAGATCACAAGAAGTTTTACAATAGTCTCTCTGGATGATTAAGGTGATTCCCAAAGGGGCCAAACAAAGAATGATAAATGGTAAATCAAAGGAAAGTAAGCTTTACTGGCTAATCCTTCCTGGAAGACCAGCTGCAATAAAAAGGGAATAACAGGATGAACTGAAGTAGACAGAAATGGTAGGTGGGATTTCGTGTCATTTGAGCTAGTAATTAGATTTTATTGCTAGCATTCAAGTAACTCCCCTGCTTTGGCCATTCTCCTTTGCACATTTCTTTCTAGTTAGTGGTCTATTACTTAAACTGATATTGTAATTAAGATAGTCTTATGTAGTACGCTCATAAGATTGGATACTATTTTTCCTTTTCATTTTAGTAGAACATATTTCATTGATAAACATTATAAATTTAATTTCAAAATTGGTCTGATGCTTTTACAGGATTATCTTTCTATTTCTAGCTTTGATTTTTTTTAATAAAAGAAGAAAATTCCTTTAAAGTAAAACAAACATTAAAGGAGAGTTTTTTTCTTTACACTAATATTCTATCATGACACATGAGAACAGAGCATTCCAGATAGACAGTATTTTCAAACAGGGAATGTCAATAAAAGGTATCTTGAAACGCTCAGTAATCAGATTTATAGAATAAAAGCAAATAGAACATTAAAGGACTGAAATACATGAATCTACCAAAATATTTACCATGACCAGCAGTTCTCATATGCCACTTTTCAAAATTAATTTCCCTATAATTATATTTCAGTCTACTATTGGTGTTTCCTTAGGCCAATGTGACATTAACTGCTCCCCTACTAAACTTTGCTTATTTTTAAAAGGCTAATTATAAGAAATTGAAGGAAATAAAAGTTGATGCCTACAAAGATGAATAATGAAAGTAAGTTGTTGTGAATCAAACAAGCCATATTGAAAAGAGCTGGATAAAATATATAAGCATTATATGGTTTCAGGGACTTCCAAAGACCACAGAATGTGGAGCATGCTTTGCTAATCAAAAGGAGGTTAAGCGCTATCCTTCCAGCAGTCAACAAATATGTATTGACTGTGTGTCTATTATGAACATAAAATAGAACGATGAAAATGGAGTAGATATAACTGTTGCACTCAAGAAGTTTATAGTGTGTTCTGTAAGTATCTGTGTGAATGAAATGAAATAAAAAATAGAATAAGATGGCCCTGCCACATTGTCTACTAGGTTCAAACAACTCAATTGGTTTTTTCCACAATTTCAAGGCATCATACTGATGTGTTGTGATGGAATCCATAGTAGAGCGGGCCTATAATTATAATGGGTGTGCCGTAATAATTATGATCATCATATAGTTAAAATTGCATTGGTGCATGTAGCTGTAATTAGTCAAATGACTTCTCCTGAAGCAAGATGTTGGAACTAACTTGAAGTGTGAGCTACTTCATTATGTATATAATCACAGATGGGCGGCAAACCATTGGAAGGTCATGCCTTTCAAACCAATAACTGTGTAGTAAGAACATTTCCCACCCATCCCTCCCCTCATCTGAGCAAAGACATAGAATATATTCCCTGAATACTGCTTTGGTGTAGTAGGTAATAAGATGGCATCCACCACGTACAAACAGTCAAGAATTTGAGAGCTCACGGTATGTAAGCAAGGTAATGACCTATACTTCAGGTTTTTCAGGCTTTGAAAACCCATAATCTCTATAATGTAATAAAGCATTTTGTTAAGGTTTCCTTTTTATTTCAGCTTATAACAGATTTAATTAATATTTTTTCATTATTGTTTTTTATTCTTTCTAAATACAATAAAGCAATATATATATATATATATATATATATATATATATAACAAAGCAACATTCTTAAAGTATCAATATATGTCAACTGTACAAAAGAAACTAAAGGAAAGGGGATTTCCATCAGAAACTGTTGTGCTAGACAGACCTGAGCAAGGTGACAAAGTGGTAACAAAATGAAAGAGTTTCAATGAAAAAGTGAACACTAGGAAGGCAGGATGTGAACCCACTTGTTAACTGGGGATTTTCTTTGTCTATAGTCCCCATTAAAAAGCTTTAGAGAAAAGAGTAAAAAAAGATGCTTATTTTTAATAGAGGTGAGGAAACTCATTAGAGCCAGAAAGTTAAATACTTTCTACATTCAGCGACTTCTCTGCTGGATCTAACATAAATTTAGAGTAAGCAACGTTAACCACCCGTACCTGTCTCGGTCTGTTGTGACTTAAAGACCTAAAAGTAAGACGATGACAAATGGCTTTTCTCTTTCTTGTTTGTAGCCCTTAGAACACAGCTCAGAAATTATACAGGGAGAATGCACACGTAACCTCTCCCTCTCCCTCCCCCCTTTCATACTAAACGATTTGCAGTGAACAGAGTACAGGAGGTATGAGGAAGCACGGAAGGCCTAGGACAAGGGACAGTTCATGTGCCCACTTGCATAAATTTTACGTGACTTTCACTCCTGCCTTAACTCTTGAGTATAGCTTGAGAAGGAAAACTAATGTGTTATTTTAGATTACTGACTACAGTGCTGGTTTTATTTACAGTGTTTCGACTGAGCAGAAGCAAGGCAGCAGTCGCAATTACTTTATTTTGACAGAACAAATATGTGTGCTATGAAAATTTCTGGATCATGTCTGATATTAAAACAGAGCCATGAAAATAGATACTTCTGATGAGACTTTTCAAACAGTAACTGTCAAAGGTTAGCCACCCACAAAGAAGATTTAGATTAAAGCTATAAAAAGCTTGCTGGTGGAATTACTAACTGTTGGAGAGTGGAAAAGGAATTAAATCTATAAACACAAAAAACAGGGGCAAGATGACAGTGCATGTGAAGATTTCTGACAATGCTAACCATGCTCTAATCAAAAATTAAAAAATAAAAAATAAAGCAAATGAATTCGTGCTCGATTCATAGTGGGCCAAAAGTATATTTACGTTTAAAAATTGAAAATTTTAAGTATTTCCAGGTAAGAAAATTGCAATTAGTAAATCCATGAGATAGGAGACAGAATCAGTGCGTTTATTTGTTTATTCAAATATTTATGAGTACCGACCATGTGCTAAGCACTACTTAATAAAAGAATAAAGAAGTAAACAAATATTCATAACAATTCCATTTGGAGCAGCGGAGGGAAACTAGTAAATAAAAATGTTATTTTGCTAAAAACTAATACACACCCATAGGCCAAAGATGATAGAGTAGGTTATATTCTCCCAACATAGCCACAGTATCTCCCATCTGGCATTCTCTTAAAATGTAGGAAGAGATGTAAATGCCACTCATTCTGTAATCAAAAGGTGACATCTATTGTCCTATCCCTGCACCTTGGCAGACTTGTGACTCTGCTGGAGTAATATTGTGTGACATTTAAAGCTAGGTCATTGAAACTTCTATAGCTTCCACCTGGAATTCCTGGGACACTTGAATTTGGAGTCCTGAGCTACCAGTAAGCAGACTGAATGTCTTCAGGTCATCAAGCCACAAGCAACTCTAAACTAACTCATATGGAGAAACCATACAAAAAGGCTCTGGGACTACAGAAAGAAGGGGATGAGGGTGGGTCCGGCTAATTTCCAGTAGCTTCAGCACTCCAATGTGTTAGCTTCAGCCATTATCTGACTGCATGAAAGATGTGACACAGAATGGCACAGCAAAACAATTCCCAAACTCCTGATCTGCACAATCAAGATATCTATATCAAGAAGATGTGTGTTGGAGTATAGTTAAAGCAGAGCTTTGAATGACATGCACAGATATAAAGAAAGATGAGCCATCACTTTGCTACATGAAAACACTTTTCCTAAGCTGTCATCTTAGGAAGGTATAGAAAAAAGAGTAAGTTAAATCTAAATTAAGTAGAAAAAATAAAGTGACAAAAATAAGAGGAAAAATAAATGAAGTGAAAACTAACAAATCGACAATGTTTAAAGTTAATAAAATTAATAAAATAATGAAGTTAATAAAAATGTTAAATCTCCAACTAGATTGATCAAGAAAAAGGGAGAAAAAAATCACAAGTTATGAACAACAGGACTGAAAGAAAAGGCATCACTATAGATCATACAGACATTAAAAAGTTTATAAGGTGATTTGGTAAACATAATTACACAAATACATTTGACAAATTAGATGAAATACGTGAATTCCTTATAAAGCATTACTTACCAAAACTGACAAAAGAAGAAAGAGAAAAATCCGAATAGCCTCATCTAAGTAAAGTAATTGAACTCATTGTAAAATCCCTCCCACAAAGACAACTCTAGGTCCAGATGGATATACCACTAAATGTTGTCAAACACTGAAGGAAGTAACAATAATAATCTTACACAAAAGTCTTTCATAAAATAGAGGACAGACCACAGTCAAATTCATTTTATGAGACCAGCATACATACCTGATAATTAAACGTCATAAAGACAAAGTGAAAGAATATTGCCTCTAGACAGATCTTGTGAATCTAGAAAACATCCTAAAAAAGCCAGTAGAAAATCTAATATAGCAACATATAAAAAAGGTATATGCATGGGGTACCTAGGTGGCTCAGTCAGTTGGGTGTCTGATTCTTTTTTTTTTTTTTTAATTTTTTTTTTTCAACGTTTATTTATTTTTGGGACAGAGAGAGACAGAGCATGAACGGGGGAGGGGCAGAGAGAGAGGAGACACAGAATCGGAAACAGGCTCCAGGCTCCGAGCCATCAGCCCAGAGCCCGACGCGGGGCTCGAACTCACGGACCGCGAGATCGTGACCTGGCTGAAGTCGGACGCTTAACCGACTGCGCCACCCAGGCGCCCCTGGGTGTCTGATTCTTGATGTTGGCTCAGGTCATGATCTCACAGTTTCTGGGATGAGCCCCGCATCAGTCTCTGTGCTGACAACATGGAGCCTACTTGGAATTCTCTCTCTCCCTCTCTCTCTTTCTCTCTCTGCCCCTAATTGGGTTCTCTAAGTATATAAATAAACTTAAAATAACAACAGCAAAAAGGTATATGCATCCTAGCCAACTGTATACAAAACTGTTACACAGTTCTTATGCAAAATTGTTCAACATTAAAAACAAAAACAACAACAACAACAATTGGTACAATTCATCACATTAATAGAATAAAATAAAATGTTTTGAGCATCTCAATAGAGAATGAAAAACTTTTGATAAAATACAATTCTAACTATATTTTTATAATTTTTTAAATGTTTTTTTTTACTTATTTTTGAGAGAAGAGAGAGAAAATTAACAGGAGAGGGGCAGAGAAAGAGAGAGAGAGAGAGAGAATCTTAAGCAGGCTTCATGCTCTGAGCTGTTGGCACAGAGGATGACGCGGGCTCAAATTCATGAACTGCAAGATTGTGACCTGAGCTGAAGTCAGACTCAACCCATTGAGCCACCCAGGTGCCCCAATTCTCACTATTGATCAAAACTTTCAACAAATTATGATGAGAAGTAATGTTCCTTAACCTTATAAAGACCATCTACGAAAATCCTATAATTAACATCAAAATATGGAGAAGCATTTAATATTTTTCCTTTATGATTAGGAACAAGGAAAAGAGGTCTAATGATTCCATGGATCTTTTCAATATCTTCATCATCATCAACTATTTCATTACCAACCATTCACTATCAATGTTATACTTGAACTTTTAGCTAAATATAAAGGTAAGAAAGAAATAATAAAAGCAGAAAAAAATAGAAAAGAAGTAAAACATTTACAAAAAACATGATTTATCAGTAGAAAACTCTAAGAAAGCTACTAAAAAGTACTAGTAGACTTCTACATAGACTTCTACATAAGGTTAGCACAGTTATGGATTCAACTCCCATATACAGATATCAACTCTAATTGTATATACTAGCAAGAACTAATTTAAAAACATTTTTTAAGTTTCTTTTGAGAGAGTGGGAGACTGTGAGTGGGAGAAGGACAGAAAGAGAGGAAGAGAGAGAACCCCAAGCAGGTGCTACACTGTCAGCGTGAGCCTGACATCAGTCTCCATCTCACAAACCATGAGATCATGACATGGGCCGAAATCAAGAGTCAGATGTTTAACTGACTGAGCCACCCAGATGCCCCAAAACAACTTTTTAAACTATCACAATAATATCAATGACATAAAAATATTTAACAATTAACTAAAGTTGTCAAAGCTTCACTGAAATACCAACTAGACCTGAAAAGATTAATAAGTCCTAGATAAACTGAATTTCAATATTGTTAAAATATTCATTCTCAACAAATTGAGCTATAGAGTCAATGCAAACTCATTTAAAATTTCAGCAATGATATTTGAAGAAACAGCAAGGTAAGTGTAAAATTTATACAGAAATGGAAAGACAACTTGGAATCTAAAAAAAAGAAGAACTTTTGAAATACTTAAACTGTCTGATTTGAAGACTTAAATTTATGTTCATCAAAACAGTATGATAATGGTACAAGGATTTAGATCTGTATCAATGGAATAGAAAAGAGAGGACTACCATAAGGCTCACATGTAAATTTTTTAATGTTTATTTAATTTAGAGAGAGATAGAGCATGAACGGGGGAGGTGCAGAAAGAGAGGGAAACACAAATCCAAAGCAGGCTCCAGGCTCTGAGCTGTCAGCACAGAGCCTGACACAGGGCTTGAACTCACAAACAAGGAGACCATGACCTGAGCCAAAGTTGGACACCTAACCAACTGAGCCACTCAGTTGCCCCAAGGCTCACATGGATATGTTCGATTGATTGTCAACCTAGGCACCAGGGGAGTTCAGTGGCAAAAATCTATTTAAGAAATCATGCTAGAACAAGTAGATAATGAAAATAAAAACAAAAAATGAACTATGACCTTAGCTTCGAGTACAAAGAACAGTCAAAAGCTAATATAAAACTAAATATAAGCTACAACCATAAAATTAAATATGAAAATATAGGGATTTACAGTTGCAAATTTGAGATAGGCAAATACTTTTAGATAGAACACAAAATACATGAAACATAAAATAGAGAAAATTCATAACCTGAACTTGATTAAAATTGGAAATTTATGTTCATCCAAAAAATCATATACAAATAAAGGAAAAGGGAAGCCACACAATGGGAGAAAAGACAGATATAAAACAATGTATATTGTAGGATTCCATTTATGTAATGCCTAAGACCTGATAGACCTACTCTATGCTAATTGCAAATCACAAAGTGGATTCCTCTGTCAGGGTGATGAGGTGGGGAAAAGTAACAGGAGCGAGGGCTGGGTGATGGAAATGTACAATATATTTTTAAGAATAATTATTACACATGCATACTCAAGTACCAAAATTGTCAAAATCCACTGAACTGAACACTTAATATGTGCTGTTTGGGGTTTTAAAAATATGTATTTTGATCTAAGAGACATGTTAAAGCAAGGGATTGAAAAATATACCACACAAACATTAAGCATAAGAGGGATAGAATTGATAGATCAATATTAAACCAAGATTTCAAGAAAAGTAGTATTACCAAAGAGGAATATTTTATGATTATAAACACTAATAAGAAGACTCAACAGCCCTATGTGTATATACACCTAATAATAAAACTTCAAAACATATTAAGAAAAAATTAGAGGAACTATATCCATAAGTTGGAAACATACTTAATAACACAACAGGAACAAACTATTGATACATGCAAGAACATGGATGAATTTCAAGTGTACTGCAGAATCAAAATGATACATGCTTTATGATTCTATTTATAGGGATATTCTGGGAAAGACAAAATCTTAAGGACAGAAAATAGATCAGTGGTTGCCAGAGACTAAGAGTGGAGAAAGGGTTTGACTACAAAGAGGCATGGGAGAATTTAGGAAATGATAGCCTGTCAGAATGGCTAAAATTAAAAAGACAAATAACCAAAGTTAGTAAAGCTGTGGAGAAAAAGGAACGCTCCTGCAATGTTGGTAGGAATGTAAATTGGTACAGATACCGTGAATAGCAATGTAAAGTTTCCTCAAAAAAATTTAAAATGTAATACTATATGATCCAGTAATCCCACTACTGGGTATTTGCTCAAAGATAAAAAAAATGGTAATGTAAATACATATATATATATATATATACACACATATATATATATATATATATCTCCTTATTTTATTGCAGAATTATTTACAATAGCCAATTTACAATTATTTACAATAGCCAAGATATGGAAGCAATTAAGTGAATGGATAAAGAAGATGTAATATACACATACATATGTATCATACATATCTTGGAATATTACTCAGAAACAAAAAGGATGAGTTGAGATTGTGCCATTTGTGATAACATTGATGGACTTAAGAGGGTATTACACTAAGTGAAATGAGTCAGACTGAGAAAGACAAATACCACATGATTTCACTCATATATGGAATTTACAAAAGAAAACAAATGAATAAACAGAAAGCAGAATCAGATCTACAGATGCAAAGAACAGTTGAGAGTTGCCAGAGAGAAGGGGGATTGGGGGATGGGCAAAATGGGTGAAGGGAAGTGGGAGAGACAGACTTCCAGGTATGGAATAAGTAAGTCATGGGAATAAAAGGTATAGTATAGGAAATCGACTGTGGCCAATGATATTATAAAAGCGTAAGGTGACAAATGGTAGCTACACTTGTGTCAAGCACAGTATAATGTACTGAGAAGTTGAATCACTATGTTTTACATCTGAAACTAATGTAACACTTCATGTCAATGATATTGCAATAAAACTATTTAAAAAAGACTTGCTGAGCTGTACATTAATCAAAACTATATGGAGAAGTGAATTCTGAGTAATGGAGTGCCCAGCTTGACCATGTTGACAACAAAAAGTATCCAGCACACCAAATAAGACTAGGGCTGGAAGAGGTTTCTGCCCATCATGTAGCCATGGCAGGGATAGCCAGGCCCTCACACCTGCCATCTGCCCAGGAGGGGACCCTGGTTGGAAGCATAGAGCAAGCTGGAGGGAAACCTGTGCACTTACTGTATGCAGTTATAACAAAGTTAAAATAAACACAGAGAACAGGGTAAGGAAATGGACAAACAATTATTGACCACTCTTTAAAGAATTTTACTGTACAGAAATAGAAACACAGAGCAGTAGCTGCAAGAAGAAAATATATCTTGCGTGTTTTTTTTTCTTTCTTTTTAAAAACAGAGAAACAACAGTATACCGTATTCTGAAAGAGAATCCAATTAAGAGAAAAATGAAGAAGAAGAAGAAGAAGAAGAAGAAGAAGAAGAAGAAGAAGGGGGATAATAATAAAAATATAGGGAAGAGAGAACGATTACTTTGAGTGGATGGGAACAGACCTCACTGGAAAGTTGGGTCTTTGCCAACAGCACTGACAATTTTATCTCCAGTTGCATTCAAGAAGTTGGAGGAGATAAACACAACACAGGTGGGTGGGTAGACAGGGTGTGAAAGCTTTTGGAAATCATCTTTTCATTGCTTTCATCTTCTCAGTGAATAAATTCAAGGTCATCAACTGCCAGTGAAGATGAGGGAGGAATTATCACAAGTTTAATGTAGAGAAGGGGGGGAGGGAGGCAGGGTAGTGAAGGACTCCTGCAACTTAATGTAATTTCTAGGCAGCATGAGCTCACTTGAGGTTTGTGACCACCAGTTTAAAGACAGACCAGTCAGCATGGGTGTGGTGTTCAGCTCTATGGGTTCAGGGATGAAGTGGAGATTTGGTTTTAATTATAGTTGCCAGGTACTTAAAAGTGAAAGTTTGGTAACAGAGGCTAGAGTTTATAAAAGATAGGGATTTTAATGATTGACCATGAAATTTAATCTAGAAATAACCTTTAATGCATTGTGGGGCTCATTTTACATGTCATGAGAAAGAAGCAATGATTAATTTTTTCAACCATTCTGGCTTCAGTTATATTTAAAAGACTATGTCTGGGTTGTTATTTAAATATTTCCTATTCAACAATGTAAAAAATGCAACAAAAATATTTTGAATCAGTGAAGTGCATATGAGGGATCATCAGAAAAAGTAAGTCTTAATATTATATTTCCTGAATCAGGTAAAACTTTATTTACCACTTGACATTTTCCAACACAGTTTCATAAATATTAGCTCATCATTTTTCAACTGTGAAGGAGATACACCACCTATTATCATGTCCACTTTATAAGTGAGAAAGCTGATCGTCTACCTATGTACTTACAATGATTTGAATGGCTTGCTCATCATAATTTAGCTTATAACTTCTTACAATTATTCCATTATAATGGATAGAAAGGATGGAATACCTTTCAGCTAATTATTCACATTTAAAAAAATTTTTCTTAATGTTTATTTTTGAGAGAAAAAGAGACAGAGACAAGACACAAGTGGGGGAGGGGCAGAGAGAGACAGAAATACAGAATCAAAAGCAGGCTCCAGGCCCTGAGCTGTCCTCACTGAGCCCGATGCGGGGCTCAAACCCGTGAACTGTGAGATCATGATCTGAGCTGAAGTTGGAAGCTTACCTGCCTTAGCCACCCAGGTGACCCATAATTATTCACATTTTTAATGTTATACTCTCAGAGAATATCTTAATATTCATTTTAAGGGGCCCATTAAAGAGTTATTGGGAATCATTATTCCCAATCAAAACTCAGGCTTTCAGAGTTGGACCAGGGTTCACATTTCAGTTCACCTACTTAATTGCCAGGAGGCCTTAGACAAGTTATTTAACTAAGGAACAATTTCCTTTTGTGTAAAATGGGTATTGACAAAATTTACCCCCGAGTTTTGTGCTGTTTAAATATGATACTGTATGAAAAGCTTACATGATTTTTAGCCTATTGTTGCCATTCTATAAATAGTAGTTATAATTTTATAATAATTTATGCATGCTTATTTATAAATGTTTATATGTATACACATAAATTATTTATCAACATATTCATAAATAATCCCCAAATAAACTTTTTAGTCCTAAGTTTCTTGGTTATATAAATACTTGTTCAGTTATAAAAATGTAATTAATACTTGCTTACCTTCATAGTAAATACACACACACACACACACACACACACACGGGTATAAAATAGTTTCTTCTGCAAATATTTTCTCACTTCCCTGAGGTGAACACTTTGAAAGGATTCTTGTCTAACTTTGTTCCTTTACATCTATAGCAATGTGGTCATATTTGCATGCTTTCTTCAAAATGGATTCTTTTTAAAGGGCACCCGGGTGGCTCAGCCAGTTGAATGTCTGATTTCAGCTCAGGTCAAGATCTCGGATTTGTGAGTTCAAGCCCCACACTGGTTCACTGTTGTCAGTGAAGGGCCCACTTTGGATCCTCTGACCCCCTTCTCTCTGCCCCTCCCCTGTTTGTGCTCTCTCAAAAAAAGAAACAACATTAAAAAAATTAAAAGTGGATTCCTTTTAAACAAACAACCTATCATGGAGAGATCTGTTTTCTAAATCCAATCACATTCCTTTTTAAAAAGTTTAAAGAACTCCATTACATGAGACTACTCTCATTTTTCTAACTGTTCTGTTTTGACCAGCATTTGCTTTGTTTGTAGCTTTTCAATATTCCAAACAATATTTTCAAGAATACCCTGGTACATATCTTTTTGCTGATTGATCAGAGTGTACACTTAAATCCTCAGAATGAAAATTGCTGGTTTAAAAACAAATTGTTAAGCATACATACATCTCTCCTAGACCAACGCAGAAACTTTTTTGCTTCCCTTTTGGGAAGCAAAATATCCCCTTTGGGTGATATGTAAAGTCAGGTCCATGGGTAATGAAAGTCCCAAGGAAAATCCCCTGTTGTCAATTTTGAATCATTCTGGAACAAATTTGCCCAGCTATCACAAATAACTCTTAAATTTATTACAGATGTTTATAGCCCTAAACTATTGTTGAATAAGTGAAACTAAATCATTAACCTTAAGATTCAGATTAGTCTTAGGGTGATAGTAGTGATTTTTACAGAGCATGACAATAGATAGAAATTGGCTTTCTATATGGTGAGTACTTCATGCAGAAGGAGCTAAGGTCTTCTTGTCTGGGAAGTCTCAAAAACTCCTGACATCCAGTACTGATTTATGAAGTTGTATGGTTTGAAAATGTAAAGCAAATTTATCATAGCAAATTTGCCCTGGCAAAACTCAGTGATTTGAAAATCACTGATGACCCAGTTGTACGCTGAGTTCATGCTGACTGAACACTTTACTGGAAATAGGAACATGGTTTCATCTTTTAATGCATTATCTCTCTAATTTTCCTTCTCCCAAGTTAGGTTGATGAAGAAGTTAAAAGTCTTCCTTTTAACTTTATTCAGTATTGAGATATTTTCCTCAAGTAAAGGAACAGATACATGACTGAAATTTGTAATCTCTGTTCTCCTCCTCATACTCCTAATCTCAAATTAATTTAATAGTATTTAACATGTCATTTTTCAAACCTATTTAAAATTTTTAAATGTTTATATTTACTATTTAAAATCTACCTTTAACATTCTTTTTTACTAATCAGAGTGGAGTACAGATAAAAAGATTCATGTAAGGATCACGCTTTTGTTATTTCACTCGATAAAGCTTGTAAGTTCATTTGGCAAGACACAACAAGCACGTACCAAGTAGACTCAAGATTGTTATTTTAAATCAGGATATAAAGAAAACAGAGAGTGGTTAAAATAATTGAGTTTTTAACACAAACCACTTCCATGTTACCCCGGATGAGTGATCTGCCCTAAGACTTGTTTTATGAACAATAAGGTCATGGAACCATAATGGAGGATTGGATCCCGCTATTCATGTGTCAATAATGCCAACACCTTGTTAGTATGCTGTGACCAACTGAAAGCATTTGTATGTTTTTCCCAGAAACGCTCATAAAATAGTAGGTAGTAGCACAAGTGATAATATAAATCTGGTGTTTCTGTGGCCCAGGTTAAGTGTCATAATGATTTCTATCTCATTACTTTACATCTTTTCTAAACCTAGTAATGCCGTTTTAATTGACCCTCAGTATGAAATATGATGTCATGTTACTATTGAGTAAGGAGAATTAGTTAGGTTTAAGAATTAGGGTAAAAAACCTTTAAAAGCCAAAATATGTAGAAGGACATTCCACAGACTTTTGCCAAAGGCAGTGCTCCATGGGGTGCTGCCCATAAAAGACCTGCCAGCAGCAGCAACAATTCACCTGCCTCTTTTCCCTGCAGCAGCATGATGGGTGCAAAGTTCATCTGTCCCTGACCACAGGTGTTATTTTTCTTTTTCATTCACAACTTGCCTGAACTTGGTGCGCTGGGTCACTTGTCACTCTCTGTGACCATTTGTGCAAGTAAACCAGGGTCTGTTTTCCAGAAGTATATCTTTCTAAACTGTCGGGTCTTTCCTCTTCTTGTTAATATTGGAAGTTTACAGGTAACATCCTCATAGATTTGTAGGTCATTTTACCAGTGGTAGCTTAAAATTTTATATGTTAACCTAGTCCATAACTCCCTGTTTGTTTGATTCATCTTTATCAAAGACAAAGGAATGTAGAGAGAAAATAAGAGTTGTATCTTTACACAAATTGAATACCTGTTGTCGTGCAAATTAAACAATAACAAGTGTGGAAAGAGACATCCTCTGAGTCTAGTTTCAGAGGAAATTATGGTTGATAAGACTTTATTTCACATTTTGAATGGCAAGTAGACCTCATCCTAATTCACACAGTGCAATGCTACATTTTTCTGTGCCAAGTCAGGAAATGGCATATAATGGAGCTACCTTAAAGAAACACTCCTACTATTCAGAGTCTTTCAGTATTTACATGATCTCAGGAAGGAGTAATCTGTAATTTATCAAGAATAGCTCTTTGCCTTTCTTGGCAAAAAAAAAAAAAAGTTTAAAAGTTCATTTGTTAATAAAGCCAAAGAAAGTTGTGAAAAGATCACATCAGTGAATCAAACTTGATTACATGATTTAATTCTAGTTACAGGTGTTCTTTTAGAAGACGAAGAAAACGGGCGCCTGGGTGGCTCAGTCTGTTAAGCGTCCGACTTTGGCTCAGGTCATGATGTCACAGTTTGTGAGTTTGAGCCCCACATCCAGGCCCTGTGCTGACAGCTCGGAGCCTGGAGCCTGCCTCGGATCCTGTGTCTCATTCTCTCTCTGGCCCTCCCACACTTGTGCTCTGTCTCTCAAAAATAAATAAAAATGTAAAAAAAAAATTTAGGAGATGAAGAAAACAATGCCTGTCCTTCTTGATATTCTAGTATAATCAAGGAAAAGCAAACTGCTCTATCAAAAAATAAAGCATATGCATTGAAGCAATCATTACAGCAAAGAAAAATGAATCTATAATATACATGCACCAATCATTTATTTTTTTAAAGCTTGCCTCAATTCTCTCCTTTGTATAATTCAAAGGGTTAACGGTTCTGAACTTTTCCTAAAAAAATGAAGGAAAAAAGCATACATGTAGAAGATTTAAAAACTGTAGAATTTTAGGGCAGTTTGGGAATATTTTCTCTTTCTGCCTTTATTCTACGTTACAATTAAGTTGGATTTTATTTATGGAAGATGTCAAGTGGCATTACACTAAGACTTTAAAATATATACACTGTGAATTAGTAAAACATTTATCAGCCATAGATAAGTCCCTGCTTGGCCTTGACCATAAAAGAACTAAGGTGAGAGTATGTTTTTTTGTTTTTTTTTCCCCATTGTCTCTTTGCTGAGTACTCATTGATCATACAGTTCATGGTCAGGCCATTATTTTAAGTAAAGACCTGTGCCATTAGAAGGAAAGTGACTAGTTGTTTTACGCAGAGAAGTTCAGGGATTGACAGCTCTAATCATGCCAGCAAGCTATACATTCCAAAAACAGTAACTTTAATTATAATTTTCAAACTCATGATATCAATAATAGCATGAATATATTAAAAGTTATTTATAGCATGACTACACTATAAAAATAGAAAACATTTACCAATAATTAGCAGGTATTGTCTATTCACATTATATTTATGATGTCTTGGGCTTTGTGCAAAGCATCAGCAATAGAAAAACACCCAAAATGAAAACAAAATCCTTATTCATGCTGCTTACCACAACTATTTGACTCTGATTTTTCCTGCCATCTGGTGGCAAGATCAAAACTCAGAAAACATATGTCCAACCATATAAACAATGCACTGTGACTTTAAATCTATGCCACTATACAACAAAGTACACTCAAATTAATTGTATATGATCCCAGTAGTAGATAGAAGTCTGGTAATTATATGTGTAATCCAAATAAAAACAGTTCTTTCAGTTATATTAACAAACAGCACCTTGAAAATTTAGCATGGTTTTTAAAACTATCATTGAGATACCTTGCTACTCTAAAAATAAGACCTCAAATAAAAATGAACAATTTAGCTGGTATCACATTTGTATGTCAATAGTACTTCTCATTTTACCACACTAAATACTTATGACAAATTTAGTGGATAGTGCTGTACCATATTAATTCCACTCAATGGAAAGTTGAATTTGATTAAAATATGGAACATAGTTTTGCAGCAAGAGTATGCTAAAAATAAAAAATTCTTAATTTTTTAAATAAATTTGATGGGTGGGGATGAATACCTCTTTCTCAAGATGTTTACAAATTCAAACACGAAGTTTAAGACAAAAATAAATACAATTTTATATAATCACTGTACGTTAAATAGCTTAAATACATTCCTTTCAGTGAGAGTACAAAATTTACGTTATAACATTATTTTCTTTACCTTAATAGCTTTACTTTTTAAAATATTTCACATAGTATTGAACAAAAAATATTTGAGAGTTAATAATTTAATACTGCTAAATGTTGAAAACAATACTGCTAAATGTTCCCAGAAGCTTGATTAATAAAATATTTTTATAATCTCTACAATAACCGAAAAGGTATAAGAGATACTGTTAAGTTTAGTTAAGCAATCTGAGTCGGTGACAGCAACAGTTAGCAAACTTATCAATGACTTCCCCACCCCCCTGCCCTGGGGAGATAAATCTCTGAAATTTCAGTATGAGCAATTTCTCCTTACAATTTGGTCTGAAGTCTTGTATCAATACATGTGCATATAGATAAAGAGAATGATATTAAGTTTATTATGTAAAACTTAGAAGTAAATGATGAGAATTTCCTCAAATTAATAATTAGAAACAACTTTTAAAAGTTATGAGTTGTATTTTTCTAAATTTCAATAGCAAAAGCCTGCTCTGATAGAGCAGGAAGAGATAGAAAAAGATTTAACCAATGCAGTAACAAAAAAATACCTTAACTTTCATGCTAATGAAATTTCTTTCTTACCTAGTAGGCAGTAGGCAATAGCTAAAATAGCTTGTGAGACAGCTGAATGGCTGATTCATGCAGGTCATATGGATGCATGTTCTGTCTACACAGCATAAACTGAGATGGAAATTTGGCAGCTACCCAATTTATGTGATCCTTAACAATTCAGGCCTTAAAGTAGATTTAACACTTGTGAACAAGATGCCTAAATATAAGGATGTTTTGGATGATATTCTAAAATTATTTTATGCACTTCACAACTTGTTAAATTGTCCTATGGGAAAAGAAAATATTTAAAAAGCAGAAAATAGCTCCCTTTCTTATTTCTAATCCCCTATGCTTATAAAGATATGCCTATAAAAATAAATTAGATCCTCAGACATCTAGGCTCTTTGATTCAAGTCAATTTAGGGGCTGGAAGATAAATGAACTCTTAATATGGTACAATCTATTATTCCACTTTGAAGGTCCAAAGAAAACTCTAGGCTGTAGAACTCTTGGGGTCCTAAATTAATACAGGAGTCATTCATCAACATTGTTGAGTACTTATGTGTCAGATAATATAATGAAGCCAATGGCTAAGGAGGCACCATCATCTCTTAACCATTTAAGAATAAGCTAGATATCAAATGATAAAAATCCTACGGTGTAAAACTAAGACTCTAATATCAAGCAAGTGGAAAGATTTAAATTTTACAAATAGTGAGAGTTTAATAAACATGGGTATATTCGTTTTGTAACCACATAGTTATGTATACTACAGTTAAACCTTTTAAAAATCACTGCATTGAATACATTTGTCTATTAAAAAACAAAAGCCTAATTTTCTTTTCATACGACGTCTACATATAATCATAGTGCATTTTGCTTTATTTATAGTTAATTTACAGTTTATTTACAGTACATTAGTACTTTGTAGGGGTGCACAAACAGATCTCCATTTGTATATTAAAGACTCTAATCCCTGAGCGATTTTGTAATTTAAATCTTCTATCCATTATGACCACGAAGACCTGAGGCTAATAGACCCAAAGTGACTTGGTTTAAGTCAGCTATTAAGTGATAAAGCCACAACACTCAAACTCGGACCTCATGCCGATTTCTGTGTCTCACTAAATACACCTGAATTTTGGTATCAAAGGTAAATGAACCCCAATCTCGGATGCACCACTGAACACCTAGTACATTGAACAAATCTGATGATAATGCTATCTCTAGTGTGGAATGGAGTGTCAGGAAGGGTGGAGAACAGAAAAGTGGCAAATTTCTAGCATCTCCTGAGTCAGTTATTCCTCAAGTACAGAATAGACTCTTGTTCAATTACATACAAATGAATTCCATATCTATGTAGCTACACACGAACATTTGTTAAATTTCAGTTCTGCCGTTACTCTGCTCTACCATGGATAATGGAGATCTGAGTGCAGAGCAAACTCGAAGGAAATCGCTGATTCTAGTTAATGGATTAGAAAGTAGAGAAAGGTTTATTATTTAGAGGAGGAAGGGTTGTCTTTTTTTTCTTTGTTAGTAACCGAAAAAACAAAAATTGTATCTATTTCATAAAGTTTCAAGTAATTTGAATACATAGGAAATCTGAATTGAAATTACTTTTTGTGGAGCACCTGGGTGGCTCAGTTGGTTAAGTGTCCCACTTTAGGTCAGGTCATGATCACGTGGTTCATGGGTTCAAGCCCCCACATGGTGCTCCTCACTGACAGTGTGGAGGCTCCTTGGGATTCTCTCTCTCTCTCTTTCTCTCTGCCTTCCCCATTCTCTTTCTGTCTTTCTCAAAATACATAAACTAAAAAAATAAATGATTTTTTGCAATAATCCTTAAAAATAAGCCAAGAAAATTATTTTAAGTGAGGCATTTCTGCTAAAGAAATAATCTCAAATGTTTCTATTTAAACAACTAATTAATATATTTTAAATTGAAGTTAAAAAAAAACCCTGAATCTATTTGAAGTGTTCTGACTTGAGAATATAAATATATTTGATATATTTGATATAATATATTTGGTATATATATATATATATATATATATATATATGGGGAAACATGTTTCTAATTCTTAGTCTCTTCAAATATATCAGCCAATCAATCCTTGGGGGAAAACAATTACTGGGCAAAAGAAGGTACACTTATATGTTACACAGTTACAGGAAACAATCAGATGGATAAATATATACATACTTATGTACAGTATCCCCCCAGCCCCCCATTCATGGCAGATATTTTCCAGGACACCCAGTGGATCCTAAAACTGTGGATAATACTGAAACCTATATGTACTATGTTTTTCCCATATAGACACACCTATGATAAAGTTTAATTTCTAAGTTTGGCATAATAAGAGATTAACAATAATAACTAATAATAAATGAGAAGAGTTATAATAATATACTACAATTAAAGTTAAATGAGCATCATATCTCTCTCTTAAAAACTATCTTAGGGTACTGTGCTGCCTCTTCTAATGACTTGAAGTGATAAAATGCCTCTATCAGTAGAGGAAGGTGAATGACACAAGTATGGTGATGAAGCATTGGACTACTACTGACCTTCTGAGGATTCATCAGGAAAAGGATCATCTCCTTCCAGACCAAGGATGTCTGGGGGTAAGTGAAACCAGGGAAAGTGATACCACCAGTCAGGGGGGCTACTGTATGTAAATGAAATGAGGGGTATTGTCTTGGCATGCGACCAGGTCCTAAGTGTACTTGGCTTCTAGTCCTGGTACTTCTGTGCACTGATAATGTTGCCTTACGAAAGATTTTATGTTAACCACCTATCTCTTCAATTGTGTGGATGCTACATTACATTCTACTGAAAGGCGGTCATTTATATGAATCATTCATCTTCTCAACACAGAAGCGTTACAAGCACAGGAAATGCTTGTTTGTGAAATGAGAAAGAAATACCTCATGTTTATACCAAGGGAGTGATTTTCCTTCTGCCGCCTTTTGGTAAAAAGAACATGTTTAACTGCTCATTTGACGTGGGCCACAGCTTTTATTAGTGTCCCTCTTTAAAGAGAATAAATGGGTATTTAAAAAATTTATTTAACTTCAATATTTAACATATTGATGTCATTAATTCAGAGAAAAAAGTTACTAGTCAGGGTAGCTCTTTGTTTCTATGCAGATGATAGAAACAAATCAATGAAATTGACATTTTACTTTATAATTTTGATTGCTTTTTCTAAAAGATTCCAGCAATTACTTTTCTTTGTCTTATCTTTCCTTGAGGAAAGGACCTCTAGGCTGTCAGCTCTGTGGTTACAGGAGTCCTCCCACCTCTCTTCCAGGTCCAACCTCTAGATTTTACACAACTTCTTGACACCTCCCATTCTTATTAAATTATCTTGAGTGTGTATTGTATACCGTCACCCTCCAGGTTCCTGCCTTTACACTTGATATATACATATATAATTTTGTGCTTGCTCTCTACAAAAATCCTCCAAGGACTCATTACATTCCAACATGTAACTCAGTGTCATGTTGCATAAAGTTGTTGTGGTATCAGTAAGAAAAGGTCATGTAAGATGTGAAATGAGTTTCAGTTAAAAACACATATTCATATTTCTAAATACTCTAGCTTCAAGTACTGAAAAAGTTTATCTACGGAACTGTTAAGAACAAGAAAGATTCACACTGTATCTGTTGATACAAAGCAAATTCTCCATGGAATGCTGATCGGTAGATTTTATTTATGCTTTGTTTCTTTATAATAAAACAAAAATAGTAATGATGAGCTGCAATGTTTTAACATTCTCTCTAAAGGACTCAAGTTGTTTTCCAAAGAAGAAGCAAGCAAACAAACAAAAAACAAAACTAACTTCAATAAACTTTGTAGCAGGTTATTAACAATAAATATTATCAACCCTGATAGAGATGAAAGAAAGTAGATATGACTCAAGTCAATGGTGTGAGGAAAATCAATTCAAAAATATGTACGGTCTCAATTACGGATTTCTCGAAGATTTCCTTGACAGTCTAAACAATTTTTGCATTTAATAAAGTTTTTTTTTAACTTTCTCAGAACACTTTAATAATCTTAAGGAAATACAACTTTCTTCATATTATGATTTACTTCATAAAATATAAATATTTGTTACATATAAGCTTTCAGAGGCATTAGAGAAGGTTTCATGAACTCTATTCAAAAATGCTAATAGCTGTAATGTTCAAAATGTTAAGGATTCTCGACTGAGAGTTTTTAAAACTAATTTAAAGGCGTGTGTTGTAATTGCAGATGTTCTCTTCCACTAGACTTTACAATCCTGAAGACTGAATGGCAAATAAAGCAAGGGGACAGAAGTTTGGCTTTGTTTCCTTGACCCAACATACTCAGTAACTAGTAATACGGTACTATCTTTGTGTCATAAATTATGTTTTCGGGAACTTTTCCAAAAATGTTATGAAGTATGGGGAGGTATAATTTACTAATCAATCCTGAGGGGAAAAAAATGACAAGTAATAATAATAATAATAATAATAATAATAATAATAATAATTTGGGAAGAATATTATGCAATTTGCAGGCTATTCTGCATCAATTTTTCTACCATCTAGCTGTAAAGCAAAGAATATAAACTCATTTACCCTTTCAAATTTCATCATTTGGTAAAATTGAGCTAAATTATTCGCCACTTAGGTCTCCAAGACTTTTCAATGATGCCAGTATACATGTGGACTTGGATAGCAGCAGTTTGAATTATATAACATTCTGTCCCATTTGATCAGTATTTTAAAGTTTACCTGTAGCTTTACTATATGCTAAGTTAAGACACACAAAGCTCTGAAGACACAGGATTTTTCCCCCTTTCAAGAATAAGGAAGCCAAGGCTCTAAAAGGAAGTCTGCGTAGGAAGTAGAAGAGCCAGAATTCAACGTGTTGGTTTCAGGTGTTATTTGTGACTCCCTGAAACTGACACCACGGTGTACCAAAATATAAAACTGAATCATATCAGCTTCACTGAAATGCCTACACTCATACGCAAAGATGGACTTAGATTTCAAATCAGGAGAATCCCCAAGCTATGCAGTTGGAAAGTGGGTTTATTTATCCCTATACTTTTAAAATACATCTCTTTGTATAAAATTATTTTAGCATCCTAAATATAACCTCAAAATTCATAGAGTATATATCATTTTTCTTATTTAAGAAAGTGTAATGTACTTCAAATATACTCCATTCGAAATGCCATCTAATACACACGACGCTCTATACATGGGATGTGAAATGAATTGCAGATTAAACATGTTGATAAATGTTCCTAGTGAGCAGTCTGTAGCTGCCTTATGTTTCAGTCACTTATATTCTCAAAATTTGGTTCTTACATTCGATATGTTTAAACATTCAAGAAGAGAAAATTTCAAGGATCTCCACTGACTATCCCACTGTGTCCTACCCGGAGTAACATAGTAACAGAGTAAGAAGAAGACAAGATTTAACTTTTGCAAAATTATAATGTTGCCCCTTGCAAAGAGCACATTTTTGGTGGGTAATTTTCCATCATGAATATGTATTTTTTGATGCACAAATACTTGGAAAGCTCTTTTTTACAGCTGTCTTCACTTCTTTTGAATAAGACAAACTTTAGATGCATAATTCAGAACACTTATGCTTGAAGAGATAATATTTTGTGCATTATAATCAGCATAGGCCATGAACAAATAATGGAGATTTGTGCCTTCTCCACCTTCCTTTAAATTACGCATAGACCTTTTATGACCAAAATCAACAAAGGCTTTCTGAGAAGGTTAAACTACTTTAGAATATATAACTACTAATGCTTAGCTAATCTGAATACCATTAAGGTGGAGTGTGTTCAAATGAAAGAAAATTAAACCACACAGAAGAAGTGAATTCATTTCACGTTTATAAAAAACAAACATAATTCATTTTGTTCTTTGATTCTAATTTCTCATTTAATCCTGGGTTGTTCAGTTCTCTCACAATTTTTAAGTTTACCATGTTGGCCACAAAGACCAGTGTTTCAATAGCAGGACTTAGAGGTTTAGAGTCTATTGCCTCAGGAATACTGTTAAAATTTTGTGATATTCAGTTTCTTTGACATTTTTTTGATGCTAAGCTATCTTTTGAGTTTCTTTTTATACTTTTCAAGTGCTGGTGATAGCCAATATATCTTAATCATTCCCCTCTCTCTCTGTGGATATATAGTGCCTCATATATGACTATACCTTACAATTTATAAAGCATTTTCCCATCTGGTATTACGTATTGACATGTTACATACTGAATATTTTTCCCCCTCACAAAAGTATACCTTACTATCAAAGCAGTCTGAGGAATTAACGAAAGATATATGGCCTGATTTTTAGTTTATATTACATTTTTAGGATATTGCTGCTGTAATATTTTACAGTGCAGCATATAATTCAGGGGTTGATATTAATCAAGCAAGAAAAAAAATGACAAAATTTTACATATAGCAACTGTGACTTCTGGAGTCTTCCCAAGGAATTTTATGTAAACAAGCCAAAGTACCCCTGAAAGAATGTGAGGAGCTAATTTTTCCTGATCACTGATACTGACATTAGCTTAACAGGATCATTAAAGACTCTTGTTTTTTGAAATTAGAATAGCTGTGGTCTGTTCTTTTGTCTGGCTGGTTTCCTTTAAGTCACATTTATTCTTCCTCACAGTCTGGCATTCTTAATTAGTCATATTCCTCAAACCTTTGAGTGGGTCTGTAATAATAAAGACTTTTCTAAAAGCAGAAGCAAATTACCACATATGGATGCCTACTCCATCTAGAGTTCACAGCCAGGATGGATCCCAAGTTAAAAGGACAAGAGAGCTTTAGTGAAAAATGGTTAAGAGTCTGCTTTATAAGCTATATTGCATATGTTCAATCCACAACTTCTCAAATTGTAACTGACATCGTCATCTCTCTCCAGGCAGAAAAGAAGCATCTCTGAGTCCTCCACCTACGTTATTGACCTCACTTCCCATATTTTCAAATGCCCTCTCTCTACTCCTTTTTCTTCTCCTCTTACTGATTGAAGTTTCCTCCATTAAATACACTTCCCCTCAATATTTTAGTTTTTATAATTTCACTCAGTATTTCTCCTATAAATAGGCATTGAACTTTTTGAAACTGTAGTCTCACTCTCTATTCTCCATGTTTTCACTCCATTCCTCAACACAGTGAATGTACATTCTGCCTGCACCACTTTAAGGCAACACTTCTTGATAAACTTACCAGTGACACCTCATATGCAAATCTTATAACCACTTAAAAAATCTAAACCATTTCACCTCAGAAGCATTAGACTCCATTGAACTTTGTTCTTTAAAACTTTACAATCTGAACGTTCACATTACAGTCTCCTCAGTGTTAGAATTTGTTAAAGTTCCATCCATAATTTTACTCTTAGAATGACTTGTACTTTATTCTTTGTTGAACACTTGTTCAATTGAGAATCAAATCAAACTGGCCTATATAAAGCTTTCTCTTCCTTCATGTTCCCATAAAATATTGTACTTACTATATTAATAGCTTGTATTGCAATATAATTATATGCCTATTTCCTCTATAGATTACATGTATCCATGTTATTCTGCCAGGGACTAAGATCACTACCCAATATAGATTAGACATTGATGAATAAATAGTTAATGCATTAGTTAAATAATAAGTCCTGGGCATGGCTAATGATCAAGAAACTTTTATCTCCATTAACTATCATTTTCTCTTCAGATACATTCCTAGTTTTCTTTTCTTTTTTCATTCCTAGATTTCTTGATCTTCTAATTCTAACAAAAGAAATGCAACTTAATTTTTTTGAACTAAGGATAAATTAACACATGTAACAGTTTCTACTTATTGAATTCTTACAACCCTGACAATAAAGTAATGTTATCCTGATTTTTCAACCTAAAAAAAAGATCTATAAAAGTCATAGGCCTTTTAATTCCCTTGTCTTTGGAGATGTGCATAGGGGCACTTGTACCCCAATGTTTATAGCAGCACTTTCAACAATAGCCAAATTATGGAAAGAGCCTAAATGTCCATCAACTGATGAATGGATAAAGTTGTGGTTTATATATACAATGGAATACTACTTGGCAATGAGAAAGAATGAAATATGGCCCTTTGTAGCAATGTGGATGGAACTGGAGAGTGTTATGCTAAGCGAAATAAGTCATACAGAGAAAGACAGATACCATATGTTTTCACTCTTATGTGGATCCTGAGAAACTTAACAGAAGACCATGGGAGATGGGAAAGGGAAAAAAAGGTACAAAGAAGGAAAGAGCCAAACCATAAGACACCCTTAAAAACTGAGAATAAACTGAGGGTTGATGGGGGGGTGGGAGGGGGGAAAGTGGGTGATGGGCATTTAGGAGGGCACCTGTTGGGATGAGCACTGGATGTAGTATGGAAAACAATTTGACAATAAATTTCATATTAAAAAAAGTCATAGGCCTGAGGTTATACAGCAAGTGAGGGCAGAGTACAGAGAAGAACTCAAATCTTTCTCTTCAAAATTGTGTACTGAAGTTAATAGAGGAAAGAAAGAAAAGAAGTTTACTCTGAGGAGCTGATGTTTTCGCTGATTGCTGAAGGATAAGGAGTCTGCCATGGGAAGATAGGGAAAGAACATTCTAGAAAGAACATTCTTCTAGAAAGAAACATTCTAGAACATTCTAGAAAGAAAAGAGGACCAGTACAATGGACGAAGTCATCAGCATGGTTGATTGGCTTAAGAGCAAAGGTAGTGAATGAAGGGTCTCATGGAGTGTGATAATGCCCAAGTGGTAGGCAAGGCGTACATCATTTGGACCTTAAAATCTATAGTAAAAACTCTGCATTTTCCCCTAATTGTCATAAGAACATATAAAAACATAATTAGTGGAGTAGTGATATGATCTGTTTTCCATTTAATAAAGTTCATAATAATAAATGCATGGAGATTAGATTATCAACAACAGGTATCAGAGATGGAGAATATTACATAAAAGAGAGACATGAGAAAGTCCTATTCAGTTGCTTCTGGAGCATAGAGGTACAAGGAAGACTTTTTACTATGTAACCTATACTTTTAAAAAATTTTTTGAAGCTGGAGCATGTACTCCTTCTAACAACATAAAGAAAAAGAGAGGATTGAAGCAGGAAGAGTTGTTTCAAGTCTATCTGATTATACAGGCTTTTTCTTCATTCTTATCAGGGACTGGAGTTATATGAGGAGTAAACATAGAGACCTGAGGTTGTGTCATATAAATATATAAATATATATATGTGTGTGTGTGTGTGTGTGTATGTGTGTGTGTGTGTGTGTGTGTGTGTGTGTGTGTAAGTTTTGATACTACCACTGTTGATATCTATAATCACAAATAAATGTATCTAAACTGTGTGCACATTTAAACAAATCACCTACATTTTCCCATTATCATTTACTTGTATATTAAATGAGATTATGGGGTAAAAGAATGGGAATGGGGGATTGTTGTTCACTGGGTATAAAGTTTAAGTTATGCCAGATTTTCTATAAATCTGCTGTATAACACACTGCCCATAGTTAACAATTCAGTAATACATACTCAACAGTTTGTTAAAAGGGTAGATTTCATGTTAAGTGCTCTTAACCACAAAACAAAAGAACACAGGAGGAATCTTTTGGAGATGATGAATATGCTTGTTACCTTGACTGTGATGATTGTTTCATGGGTGTATGCATACTACAAACTAATCAAATTATGTCCATTGTTTTTGTATATAGATTATACCTTAGTAAAACACAAATAAAATATGGCAAGATTAATCTGAGATCTGCAATTTTCAAATTATTCCTAGAAGTCTTAAGTGTTCTGTATAAGTAAATATAATTTTCAATTTTTAAAAATTTCTAATACAAGTTTGACTACTGAGCATGGGTGACTATTTCCAACTGTATATATTTCACAGGAACTCTCAGAAAGATCCCAAATTCAACATACTATCAATAAAATATTTGATTCTTCTTCATTTATTTCTTATTGCTCAAACAAGAAAACTAGAAAAGACATTTTGCATTTTTTATTTCAGTCTGTTGGTCCTACATTCTACCCCTAAATATCTACCAAATCTACACTCAATTTGGTTACTGATTTCATTACAAACACTAACATTTCTTTTGGAGGATATTAAGTAGCTTCCTAAACAGCCTCCTCTCATTTCTTCCTCTTCCCCAACACATCTGACTGAACCTTAGCTCCAAACTATCTTCTGGTATGTAAATCTGATCATTTATCTCTCCTTCTAATGGCTTTTCAACTTATCCAGGATCTACTTCATAGCTTGGCATGGCTTCTAACGCTGCAAAAAATAACCAGTGACTATTTACCAACTATTCCTTTTGGTGCTTTAATGTTCAACTGGGGTATGTGGAGTGAGTTGGACTCTGACACAATCAAACTAAAACTTCATTTTTTTCTCTCACCATTTTTCAAAAACATTTGTCATAAAGTTTACCTTTCCCTGCCCATGGAAGAAAACTCTGACAAGCCTATGGATTTTCTGTGCTTTCTTAGGTAAAAGATCACTCAAGTCACAAAACACAGCCTCAATTTAGAATTAAAAAAAAATCTATACATACATGAATGCATACATACATACATACATACATACATACATATATGCATATTCAAGATGAACCTGACTTAGCAACAAATCTTCCACCTCAGGTAAGCTCAGACTGGAGGCTAAGATAGTACCTTGGACATTGAAGATGGGAGAAACCATCTTCACTGGAACACATTTATGAGTGATCCAGATGTCCCCAGCTGAGACCCTCTTCTCTGGAGTTCTCTCTAGGCTTGAGGTGAGGAGATAACACCACTTTACCCCTTTCTCCCATGAAAATGGATGCCCACCAGGTGGCAACCACTCTTTTTAATAAAATTTCTTCATACATCCTCCCTCCTCTACTTCACTCTTAGCCTACAAACAAGATGGATTACCAGTGTTCAGAAATTTCCTTCAAAAATCTACATGTGGTGATTCAGCACCTCTATGTGCAATTTTGCATTTTTCAGTTTTCGGTGTCTTGTTGAAGTTTCACTTTTAGTTTGCATTATTTAATTTACTCCTTAGCATAATATAAAGGAGCAATCTAATTGTCTTTGTGGACACTGAGGTTAAGAGGAGTTAAATTTTTTGAGTTGTAGACCACATAAATGACTAAGTCAAAAATCAATTCCAGGCATTGGACTTTGGGTCCATGACCTTAAGCACTGAACTGTTATGATCTGGCCTCTACCTACTTTTTAAGCCACTTTTCCATTTTCCATGCATTCCAATATCAGTGACCTTCTTTTCCTTAACCAACTGTTTTTTCACCTTTTACCTTCATACAGACCATTTTCTCCACCAGAAATGTGCCTCCCCATTTTCCTTCTTTGATAGTCATTATCTACCTAACTCATTCAAGATAATGGCTTTCTTGACCCCACCAGAAGGCTAAAGCACTTCCTTCAACACATCTGAAAGCAACAGTAGCATTATAGCAATTTCTTTCTTACTTCTTATTCTAATAATCTGCTTACATTTCTGTCTATCCTGCTAAAACTCTGAGCCTAAGTCAGGTAGAGACTATATTTTGTTCATGAAAACCTGGGGTGATGTTTGCTGAATGAGTAAATGATAGACTCTATGTAGGCTACCACTGGGAAGATGAAATAGTTGTTGTGACTTCTGGAGAGAAGAGTAAATTCTTGGAAATGATCTAGTCCAATAAATTCATCAGAGAATCAGGAAAATTTAGAGTAGCAGAGGGAAAGTTGCTTATTGGAGGTACTCACTATTGTATTTTAATTTGGAACTTTCTCTTTCTCCATATCTTGGGAGTTTTTGCAACCCTTATTGGTACAAAACTTTCAGCAAGGTCATGTGGCACAATGCCAGCATGCAGAACATTCACTCCCACTTTTCTAAGACCTAGCAGATGTGACCAGGCTGTGCCAGGACCACCTGGGAGTCATTCCTAAGTGGCAAGACTTGTCTCACTTATGGAAAGGTTATAACTACAATCCACAGCAGGTGCTTAGTTTACAGCATTTAAGGTCATTTACAAAGGCACTTTGCTTGGTTCTTAGATGCCATGAAGCTCATATCACAGTAACCGTGTTAGCTTATATTGTTCCCGCTCTTTGCTTTTATCAATTATTTAAGTCAATAGTTTTCAGTTATCCATAACTTTAATGTTAAGTCCTTTTCAGAGATTAAGTATAAATTATGAATGAGTGAATGAATGAACAAAAGTGTGTTATCGGTTAAGAATAATTTAAAGGTAAAAATTAGTGAGAGAGGCAGAGAGATTTCTTACCTTCATGTTCAACAAAGACTGGTGCTAGATTAAACAATCTGGTCCCAAGGTTTTTCTAATAAAAGACTTATGAATATTGGATTCATATCAAGAGTAGCTTTTGTTTTCTTTTTTTTTAACTATCTCTTTGCAGTAAAATACAACTATTTCTGAAAAAGCTAGGTCAGTCTTAGTGTCAAATTGTGCATACTTTTTGGGTTTTGTTTGTGATAATATTGATATGTAACAAAAGCACAGGCAATTTTCTCTTTTTTACAGTTCATTTCAGGAAAAATAAATAAAATGGTCAACATTTAAGGAACTTTTATGAAAAATTTTTGACCTGGCAAGGTCAGAGAAGTGATTACATCTTTAAAAAAAAAGAGAAATAGGCTGACCTGAAAGGCATCCACATGTGTTTTAAAAGTAATGCCCATGTTTTATGTATTGATATTTTTGAATCATAAACTCTCTATCCTTCTCTAGAAAAGGGAACGTGTAGTTATGTATATGAATGATGTAATATTACTTCCTGTCTTTGGGAGACCTTCGATCTTGTTAGTGCTGCTATCCTGTTTGACTAGAACCCTGTAATCTTTAAAGAATGTTTTTGGTCATGGGCCTTCACCTTCGAGTGATTTCATCCAGATACAGTTTCCATAGGCTTTACTGGTTTAAACAGAAGAAAAGAGCAGACCATCTGAACAAAATAAAATGTCACCATTAAATTGGTTTTTGTAGCTTAAGGTACAGTGTAATGATATTTTTCCAGCAGCTGCTTTCAGTTGGATTTAAAGTTTAGAAAAAGGTTTGCATCTGATACAAAATAATAAACTGCAGGTTGTGTTACTTCCTTCTTTTGTGTCCCAAAACATAAGGAAAGTCTTTGTGCTTTTACATGGTAACTGATGATCATTAAGAATTTCTTTTTTTTTTTGTTCACCTAAATAATTGCCCATATGTGCTAAATGGGGTATATGTGAAAAGTGCTTTTGAAAAAGTGAAAGCATTCTTCTAATAAATATGACTGTAGCTTGGGTCAATTTGTGTAATTCCTCACATATAGTTGGTTCCCTCTATAAAATGGTTTAATTACTTATGTAAAATGAGGTGTCTTGGTGATAAATCTGCTGTTACCACCAGGCAGTAAGGAGTTCTTTCACATAATCACGATAATTAATTTTATTTCCCAACCATTCTGATAGTTTGTTCTATTCACGAAGAATACAGACTTCAGAAAAATACAAACTCAAACGTAATCTGAAGTAATGGTTATCTGTGCTATTAGTTTCTTTAAAAACTGTTAATGAAATAAATGTAAAACAAAAACATTAACTATTCTAAACAAAAATTAAATCAGAGATTTTATTACTTCTGAGATTAGCAGAGTCAATAAATATTCACCAATTACTAAATTTACAGCTAGATAATCTAATGAAGAATGGGAAGGACAGAAAAAATCATTGTAAGATTCCTTAAGTTCTTGTTACACTTCATAAAAAGTTTATAAATCCTCTATTGTTTCCATTATCAGAAGTTGCAAGGCCAAAATTAAATAAGCAAAAGTGTTTTCCTTGTAAATAATGTCCTTGAAAAACCTTGTTTTTATTTTTCTTTAATTTGGCCAAACTTGTGTTCCTCATCAAAAATACATTTTATTTTAGATTAGAAGTAGGCTGTGTGATACAGCATTTGAACAGACACAAATGAGCCTGTGGAGAGCAGAAGATAGTTAACAGTTGTGAAATATCATTTGTTTGTTTCAGTTGTGAAATATTGTTTGAAAATAAATTTTAAAAACTCCTCTGGAAGGTGAGAACATGGTAAAACACAGTGTAGGCCTTGGTGGGTGAGTCTTACCATGCTGAGAGCCAGTGACCTAACTTAATGTGTGATGCATTTAAGAAAAAGACTCTCAGTTAATGCTAAAAGCCTGAGGCTTATACATAAGACAACAGCTGGTACTTAGAGATAGTATATAGCAAAGTTTATACACAGAAATCCCACCACTCTTTCACCAATTATCTTTTAATTTCTTAATACTTCTTATTTAGTATCATTCCTTAGTGTGAGCTCTAAAAAGACTACCATAGGAATAAAAGTAGGCCTGTCTCTCAACCTTGTTCCCATTCACCCATCTGGCTGCCTGAGGTATGAATTCTTTTCCCTTCAAGACCACACTTGACACTCCTTTTTTTTCATAATTGGATTTTACAGGTAAAATTACCGGGGTCAGAGGCAAAAATAGGTTATGATTCTCTACTGGCTAGCAAACAATACAGACGAAATTGCTGAGAGCAGACAGAGGAACAAAAAAGAGAGATGGTCCTCCTTTAGTAGGTCTTCCAATAAGCAAGTAAAAGACTGAAATGGGAAATGATGGTATTTTAATCATGGATGACAACAAAAATTCTCAAGTTCAGAACCAGTAATACACTTGAAAGAAGCCATTTTTTTTAAGCCAGATAAACACTGGAATTCAATCATTTTTCCTATCTTTTGGGATGTTTCTTTTTGTCCTGAGCCACAAACTATTAATACTTATGAGTGGGCTTGTAGGGGAACTGATATTACACTATGTTTTCCCACCCCACCCCCCAACAGTATTTGTTTTCAGCAGAGTGACTGCTCGATATGATGTTCCAGAAGACTAACATTTTGGGACTCATCGGATTTATGTCTCCCTTATTAAACAGATTAGAAATCTTTAAAGGGATCCAAGAAAATCCCTAAAGGTGATCTTTAGGTATCTTTTTAAGTATAATATTTTTATTAAAATGTCAGAAGTGTTGGTTAATGTCAACATATCTCATTTTTCCAAGGCACAAAGAAAGAAATACATGCAGGAAGCATCAAAAGACCTTGACATCCACAGTGTTGTTAAAAAAGCAAAGCTCAGATTTGTAGGACAATAACTCCAGTCTTTTGAGGGATAAAAATAGAAATTGTGTTAGCAACCTATCCCAATGGCTTTCTAGCCTCATGGGAGGGAGAAGGAACGAACGCGTTATGAAATCTAGACCTGGAATTGCCAGAGTGCAACAAAACCCCTAATTCCCCCAGCCGAAAAAGACCGTCTCAACCATCCAAACTTCTATGCATGTTTTCCCCCCTGGTTTCTAGGGAAACATGCTTTTATACCTAAGGCTGACTTGGGAAATCCATTTTTAGACTCCAGTAAAAATTTGCTGCTTATAATTGTGAGCAACACACTAGGAATAGTGGCCCTCCAAATCACCTCTCAGATTTTTTTTTCCCCCTTAGTAGCTTAGGTGAATGCTCAGGATTATTATTAAGTGCACTGACTTGACACTGATTGCTAACTAAATTTAATAGAGTTTTAAAGAGACTAACTCAATGAACAGTGGTAGATAGCTCTAGGGGTTACTTAACCTCAAATTGAGTGCCCAATCTAACAAAATATTAATATATATGAATGCAATAAAAAGGAAAACATACACACACACATATGTGTGCTTTTATGTCCATATAAATAAAATCAAGAGAATATTAATAAATATGAATATTAATATATATGAATATAATAGAAAGAAAAACACATATTAATATATATGTGTGTGTGTGTTTATATCCATATAAATAAAATAAAGAGAAATGGCAAAATTATTTCATGAATTGAGGGAAACTTGGCTTAAAGTCAAAGGCTACAAAAAAAAATGAGTTGCATTGTCTGATTTCCCCACTCCAACACGTTTCAGGAATTATGTAAATGTTGAAGAAGTCTTTAGACTTTGAAGGAATATGGATTTTGGGGTATGGAGGTGGTAAAGTAAACTCTTAGAACTTAAGAAAGCAAGAAGAGCTTACTCAATAGTTTAATTATTCAAGAAATAGGTTAAAATTTATTAGTGCTTTGCATTTATATTGGTCAAGAAGGTGCTGATATTTGCTCTATCTTTTAATCTGTATTTCAGTTGTCTTTTTTCCCATCAAACTCTCCAGACTTTTTCAGATAAAACATGACCCCCCCCATTTATATTAGATAATACATCCAGTGGTTCTCAAATTATAAAATACTTTTAAATACGTTAGAGGTATCATATGCCAGAAGAAGTAAACTCAGTCACAAATCAGTATTCTGCTTTTAAACTTTCACTAACACACACTTCACTGTACTATTTCAGAGGAATACAGGTCCACTCAACTAAACTATCATCAAGTTATGTCAGTAGACTTTAACAATGGAGGAAGGAAAATCTGAAACATCATGAAACCCTGACATTCAAAAAGTAGAATACTATCTCCGCAAAATGGCAAATAGTGTGATTAACAACAGCTTTTACTATTGAGAGATGCAGTCACCATTGGTAACATTTCCAATAATGGTGAGAATGGCAGTAACAAGGATACCTGGTGTTACAAAACTGGAGTCAGACTGCTCTGGGTCTGAATCACTGCTCTTCCCAATGCTAGATATGAACCTCAGCAACTCAATCTCTTTGAGCCACCATCTATGCTTTCCTCATACAGATATGTTTGATGGGGAAAAAAAGGAACCACACACACACACACACACACACACACACACACACACTCACAGATAGAAACATGGTTAGGCAAAATACTTGATACCTAAGTACTTATTAAATATTAGTTTCCTTCTTCTTCTTAACCTCTGAAGTTTTTCACATAAAACTTTATGCCTAATCCCTTTATCTCCCATGATTTTAACTTAAAAATGATTATGATTACAAGAATAAAAGAAATGGGAAAGATTTAAATGCTATCCATGGATACATCTTCGTATTCTACATTTAGTTCTAATATAATGCGTGTTTTAATTACCATGAGAATAGCTGAATAAACATATCTGATCATTTAGACGGTTTAGAAACTAAGAAGAGAATTTCCAGTCATAAATAAGAATCCCCAAACTGTAAGAATTACCTTAAACATCAGATTCAAAGAGGATACTTTTCCATGAAAAGAAAAGCTTAAAAAGAAAAATATAATGGATCACACTACCCTGAGGCAGGAGTGAGTTACAGTTCTATTTTCCATACCTTTAGTGCAAGAAAGCCCAGATACCTGAGACACACATGGGTCCAGATCTTTGAGATCTGGATGAATTCAATACACTGGCTGTGTATGTTCCATCATGGTGACAACGAGGGCTCTGGGTCTCTACTGCTAGAAGTGAGAGAATCCTAACTCTGTCACTTTCCTTATCTTTACTTATCTTTCGGCCTTGGGAAAAAAAAAAACAAAACAGAAAAACGACAGTTTCTGTTGGATCTCTCTGACTCTAACGTAATGTTTCTGTCGGATCTCTCTGACTCTAACATAATATTAAAAATAATATGATTAGAGAATATAAATGAACTAAACCTGAAATTTCCTCACTAGAGGAACCCATTTTCTATATTTTAAATAAAAAGAAAAAAAAATGGATGAGAGACACAATTGTGTGCAAGCCAAAAACAGCATCACACAGAAACTTCACCTAGAGCAGGACCTTCCTGTGTGGTGAAGGTGGTCTTCGAGACAAGTGAACCCACAGTTTGCTCTTCTCAAAAAGACAGGTTGTTCTCTAGTAAAAGAACTACAGGAAGCACAGGTGAGAAATCCTGCTCCCTATTTATATTGTACAGAATTCCAGGGGAGTGGGTTTTCTCATCCAATAGTTAAGCTGAGGAGTGTTCCCTTTTTCATTTTTTTTTCTTTTCAGAGAAATATTTTGAAATTGGTACAAAGCGTTCCTCCTTGTAGGAGCTTTTACATTTGACATTTTATCCTCTAGGTAGGTATAATATGGAGTCTAACATTGCCCCCCCCCCCTTAGGAGGGTGAGAGCTGGTGCATCCAGAACCCAAAGGAGAGGAGAACTGAACTATTACTATTTGGCGTTAAGACAGTGTATTTCCTCTGAAGGGTGTGAAGGGCATCATAAAATGTTAATTAATAGCCAGTAGTCTCCAGGGCCTCCCTAGAGATGGCAAACTCAGGGGAGGATCCTCACACCCTCACTTCTACCCTGGGAAAAAAAAGTAGCTCCATCCGCAGTCAAAATTAAGAGAAAATGCAAAGGGCCAGTGGGAATGAATGTTTATATTTGGTCAGAAAAATTGTCCCTCTAGCTAAGGGACGTGAGAGCTTTGGAAAAATGGCAGAGGTTGGAAAAAGTGAAGACAAACTGGAAATAGGAAAACGCCTTTAAAGGTATAAGTAAAGAAGGAAATAGAGGAGATGAGGAAGAAACAGTGAAACATCTGTGACATCATTTTTCTTCCAGCAGGCCTCAGATGGGCTACAGGCGCCAGAGTTCTCACCCCCGCCCCCAGGAGTGCTGGGTCCCAGGAGTGCTGGGGCTGAGGCCAGGAGGGGTAGGGACAGCCCCCCTCGCATTCCCTGGTGGAAGTATATTTTACTATACACATTCAACCTGAAATTTCCTTGCAATGATGAAATGTTAGAGAGGCAGACTCTGTTTTCGTAGTTGGTTTGTTTTTTATGTCTGCTTATGTGTTTGTTTGTTCATTTGGTGTAAGGGTGTGGGTGAATGTGATGAGTGGTTAGCTGTTTCTTTTGTTGGTTTTGGGGTAGCAGTGGTGCACTGACTTGCTGTTTTAAGGGTAAAAACACATATGAAACAGATATCATTTTCTTAAATTCCTTTCTACTTAACGTTTGAAAAAAAAATCTCAAGTGAGAAAATGCAGTCATACAGATGTTGGAGCTGACTTTACTGGGTTGGGTTGGACACTCTGACCTCAATCTTTTACAGATAAAATGAGATCGAAATGAATTTCAAGAAAAGTCTTTTAAGAAGGAAATTCACAGAATACGCAACCGGGTGATTTTGCTGGGAAGTAGGAGGCATCCCTATGTTCTTTCTTTTTCCCCTAATCTTTTGTACGTAATTAATTCTGAACAAATATTTTGTTAACCGATAGGTGATGTGGATGGGATTTACTTATAAAACTCCTAATTAATCCGTGGCACCCATTCCTGCTTTCACTTGAAACAGTATTCATGCAGGCAATTTCTGATTCCCATGAAAGTCTTTTTTTTTTTTTTCATTCTTTCTTTAGAACCTAGGGATAAAGGGGAAGTTGGTTTAAGAATCTTTTAAATATGTCTCAGCTGTCCAAATGTAGAGCCACCAACCAGGTGGGGGTGTGCAAAACAATGCAACAGATTGGCAGAATCTGAAGTTACTTTTATGAAACTAGACTAACAGTGCTTAATTTGAAGAATTAAATAATTTTATTCAGGGGTTCCTAGGTGGCTCAGTCAGTTAAGCGTCCAACTCTTGATATCAGCTCAGGTTGTGATCTCATAGTTGGTGAGATCAAGTCTGGCTTATGATTCTTTCTGCCTCTCTCTTCTGCCCCTCCCCTACATGTACACATATGCGCTCTCTCTCTCTCTCTCTCTCTCTCTGTCTCTCTCTCTCAAAATAAATAAATAGATAAAAATTGCTATAAAGAAAAAAGATTCAATAAATAACATGAATATCTAATATATGCTAGGCATTCAGGTGACCAAGTGAAATGATAAAAATACTAAACAAATTTAAAAATTTGCTTTTACTAATACTGAGTATATTGTTTTACTATGTAAGTATTTAATAAAGTACATTTTTAGAATCTTGTGTTTCTCATGTATGAACATCCAAACTGGTAAGTAACAAAAAGGTGATAGAGTAAACGTAGAAAAGACAGAGGTTAGAAAATAATATACATTTTATGTAGTCCAAACTCTCTAAGTAGTCCCTAGAACTTGATGTAAGACGTTGGCTTGTACAATATCAACATGGTTTAATTTGTTTTTAATTGTGTTATCATTAAATTAACCATGTCTTGCAACTTGGAGACATGGCTTGGAGACATGGCTACAATTACTTATTATTCCTAACCAAGTTCTGTAAAAAAAAAAAATTAAGATGACATTTTAATCAGTTTTCTATTATCTGATCTCATGTATTATAGCACTTGATAATCATATTTAGGGAAAGAAATTTGTCTTATTCCTAGTTGTTCCTTTGTGAGTAAAAAAGCATGATAGAAGAGTACCTGTTACGTGTTTTTAGAAGAAAATAATAATTCAAAATATACCCTTAATATGTTTACATCACGGTTTCAACAAGTGCAATGACCTATTCTTAAAGTGACATGGTTCCTTAAGCAACATTACTCAAATGAACAAATGTATATATTTCAACAGTCTGCAAAGATGAAGGACAGAAATTTACTTCCACTTACTTGTTCAAATTTGGAGCTAAATCTGCATTTATTTTGCCTCACCTTGTATGAAAAGAATGTCAGTGTGTATGGTTATGTCTATTTATCCATATACATAGTGATGTGAAGGTATGGAATCTACTAAACAATAAGTGAAACTGTTCATTTATGGTCTTAGTGTCTGTGTACCTTCAAGAGCCTCCTCGGGGGCCAAGAATGAATGAATGACAGAAGTGCTTAGAGAGGCAACTAAGCATGTGGAAAGTAACTGCTGTGAAAGCTATTGATTAATTCTCAAAATAGGAGGTCAGTTTTGGATTGGATGCCTTTGTGGAGCTCCTTCTGCCTGAACTCTCTTTTCTCGAGTCCCTCTCTCATTATCACCTTCTTCCTCAGTTAGGTAACTGAAAATTCCAAGGGAACAGCTAACCAGCCAATGTTGAAGTAACATCTTTGTGGAGTTGAAGTCATCGTGTTACACTGGTTTGTTTTTCCAGTGAGATTTCACATTTGTTAAAATATACCTTGAAATGCAGTTGTAAGGGAGACCCTCCCCTGCCCTCAGTTGCTCACACCTTCTAGTGTCAGTTCCTTCTGGGATTTGGAGCAACACTGAGCACTTTGGCAAATCTAAAAATAATCAGCCCATTAGTATCAAATTGCTTTCCTGAATACAGCAAGGTGCTCTCTCTCTGCCTCCCCAAACGCCAGCCATCCTCCCACATTCTAGTCCACCTCACCCGAAGATGTATCATGTTCAAAACACAATGGGAACTTCACTGATTTACTGCTTTCCCTCCAAAGATTGAGGCTGTGAAACATCATTATGTATAAAATTCCACACAAAACTTTTTGCAACTTTGTCATGTCATTTTACTACAACTATAGGTTGTGAATATACATCTTGGTAAAACAAAACTAGGATATAAAACAAACACAATAAATTGGAATGCATTAACTGACAGGTGACATTTTGCATCTTTCCATTACCATTATTATATAGTTTTTGTGAAACACCCAAAATAGAAAACATAAATTTTACAGACTATAAAGGATTATGATTATTCTCCTTATCATTTCATTAAAATTATTTCAATAATAGGGGTTATTTCTATTGATGAGTATACTTAAAGAGTAAATCTAAAGTGTTATGTTTAAAAAAGGAAATGCCTTTATTCTTCTGTCTTTGTTATTTTCTGACATTAGATATAAAGTATTTCAGGAAGCCACTATTCTTAAAGTAAGTGATTGTGCCTACATATCTGAAGTTCATTTTAAATATGATTTTAGTAGCAGCTATAGAAAAAGTTTATTTTTCATGTTTCCAGGCTTAATTAGAAAGTGGTATGTAATGCAATTGTGATTATCAACCTTATAAATGGTACTTAAAAAAAAACATTGTTTAGTTTTTTCCTTACCAAATATATCCCAACATGCTCTTCAAAATAATTTTTCCAATATTGTATCTTTCTATGAACACCTGGAAAATTAATTAGCATCTACATAAAGAAATAGAGTCGTGTTCCCTTTCAAAATACATTTTTTATAGCCACTCATAGAACAATAAGAAAAACATTCTAAAAGATTCTTTTGCGTGCTAAAGAATGCATTCAGTGGGGTCTGCTTTGGGGGATTGTAAGGGGAGAAACCTGGGGTGCTTTAAGGTTAATGGACAGTGATTAAGGTTAATGGCTGAGTGCTTAAGGTTAAGTGCTGTATTTACATAGCTGCCAATTCCCTTTTTTTTTAAAAAAAGTGTTCATGTCTATCAATCAGTTCCAGCTAATAGCCAATTAAACAGCAAATGGGGTATAGAGACAGAAGGTAAAGACCCCTCAATCTGCATATACAGTGTGGAAACTGTCAATCCTCAATCACGAAGTGTTTATTGAACACCTACTTTGTCACAGCTGTGTTGCACACAAAGAAGTAGAAGCCCTGGTCTCTGTGTCCAAGAAGCTTAGCATTTAGCAGGGAATGGAAATGCCTCTGCACAGGCAGCTATCAAAGAAATGACACAAGTAATACATGGTACAGAATTCAGAGCAGGAAAAGATACTACCTAGCTCAAGGCTTCATAGAATTGGGAAGGATGTTTAAATTGTGCCATAAAATAACGGTTTTCAAACAGCTATATTTCATTCTTTCAATAAGTGTACAACCTCAAGTGTCAGGGACAGCATGTGCTGTATACATACTTGCTCTGGCAAAGTTTAACCATTGAACTACATCCACAGTTTATCAGTAATATCACTAAGAAATTCACTGGCGAGGAATATTTAATTGCTCTTTTTTTTCTCATGTAAAATCTCAAGATCAACTTAAAACAAGGACAAGGATAATAAAAAAAATAGCTAGAGCAAAACGACATTAGCACACTAACTTTGAGTTCAGTGTAAAGGTATTTAGACTAGGGAAATCAGAAAAGTTTAGGCTAGCGTTAAGGTCTGCAGTATCCGGCAGTTATCCAAGGCAAACTGCATCACTAACCCCCAAATGACAACATGATTAATTATATAAATGTAGTTTACTAAAACAAGATTAATGTTCATCTCGGCAGCAGCCACTGGGAACAATACTTCATACATGGAGCAGCCTCACTTTCCCTCAATTAGCAACATTGAGTCAGGGCCTTTTCTATTTCTCTTTTCCTTTTTTCACTCCCTCTGAATTTCCAACTGATTTCAGAAGGAAGGTATGCTAGGAGGATGTAGGGGTTAGGGGCTAAGCAGGAACACCTGGAATGGAAGAGAAGGTGAAAAATGGACTTGTAACACATAAGCGTGAAAAGCGAATTTTAAAACTTCTCTTAAATACGATTTGCATTCCGTAAGGTTCTTCTATTGGCTGGTTTCAAAATGTTTAGAGCATGAGAATAGAACAGGCAAAAGTGAGTGGACAGCAAAAATTGACACCAAGTTGTCATAGATCCTCCTCTCCGGACTAAGAGTGCTAGCCAGGGAACAGCTTCCTGGGTCAGAGCTGGCCAGAGACCGATCACAACTTAGAGGTGGAAAGGAACGGAGCTCAGCACTTGCAGGGAAGCTCATCTCTTTCAAATTTTTGCTGAAGCTTCAAAAATTAGAAACACGCTTTGAATCAGAAGACTGCTCTTACTAAAATGTAAACACCCAAAGTGTTAAAGGCTTATTAATTAAAAGATACCCATCAAACTGTTGAATGATACTCATTCAGCATTCTGTGTCTTTGCTTAATTGACTTCCAATCCTGGACCTAGCAGTAATTACTACACCCAAGGAATGAGTGTTTTGATTTAGGAATTACTGGGGAAGAGGGTGACAATGTCAAAAAGTAAAGACTATTTAAGAGCATGGAGCTTTCTGAACTGAAAAAAAAAAAAAAAAAAACTGCTGCTGTTGGCAGAAGTTCAAGTTTTCGGGTAATCGGAAGTCAGTATGAAGTCTATGAGCAAGGGGGTGACTCAACTGCTGAGAGAAGGGAAGAGAAATTGCTCCCTGAATTGAAAAAAGTTGTGAAGTGAAGGGAAGATTATCAAAGATAAAGTTCCTAACACTCAAAATTTGCTAAAGGTCAATCCCATTCTTTGTATTTCCTAGTTCTCTATGCTTCTCAGTAAAGTCCACCCTAACTGTAGGGGTGATCAATGAAAACATGCTACAGTAAATTTAAGTCTGCACTGATCCATGAGCCATAAATCTCTTCTTTTGCATAAATCTCAATTAATAATGGCTTGTGCTGCACAGGTTGGGATCAAATCTAATTAAGGATACACACTATTTCAAAGATCTTCTAACTTTGAGATATCTTGTTAAAAGAAATCAAAAGAGGCTTTAAGCATAGTATTCAAATTAAGAGAACCAGCCACAGCTGATGTTAAAACTCATTATCTATTAAGTAACAAATGTGGTACATAACAAACCAACAAACAAAAAAGATCTAATAGAAACTTCATATATCTCTGACAAATTTTCCAGACTTATAGCTCTAATTTCAAAAGGAACATGAACTAATTGCAATACTTTTTTTTATTTTTTAAGTAACATCATTCTTAATGTGGTTTCATATTTTTTTTCTCTTCTTACACATAATTTAAGATAAATTAAGTTCACTATTTGTAGCTAATTACACTGTACCATCTCCATTTCATTATGGGGTCTACAGTTTGACAGAATAAAAAATTATCTCGAATAGAAAAAAAGGCAAATTATTATCTATTTAAAGTGTAAGAAATGGTTTTTTAATTCCTTAATTCATGATCAGCACTTAACAGAAACCAGAAAAATTAACTGAAATAATCAATGTCCTATTTTTCAATATTCAAATAACTTGAGGATATTTAATTACTCAGGAGTTTATTAATTCAGTCAAGACTGACTTTAAGTCATCAAATGTATTATAAAAAATAAATTTTTTAAGTATCAGCACACATCTCTGTAAGAGTAATATATCCTTGTTATCTTACTCAAAGTTTTTAAATTAAGTTTTAAACAGTGCTGTTCATTATTACAAATGAAATAATGTGTGTATACATATTTTAAATTAGAAACCAAAGAAACTAGGTGCATTATCTATTTAAAACTTCTCATTTTACAAGTAAAAATGTAGCTGTTATTAAATGATATATGTTTTTAAATGATCTGTCCATGCTAATTTTAACTTTATACAAGTATAATCTCTGAAATTTGGTAAGTTGTCTAGTCATTATCTAAGACTATGTATATAAATGCACACACATTTTATAATTACTGTATAGCTAATATCTATTCCTAGACAGTAAACTAGTAGAATACAACCTGAATAGCATATTGTTTCTTAGTGTTCACTTGTTTAAATATCACTAAAATAAATTCCATTTTTAAAATATTATTTATTTTGAGAGAGACAGTGTGTGCGCACGAGTCGGGGAGGGGCAAAGAGACAGGGAGAGAGAGAATCCCGGGCAGGCTCCACACTGTCAGTGCAGAGCCCCATGTGGGGCTCGAACTCACAAACCATGAGATCATGACCTGAGACGAAATCCAGAGCCAGACGCTTAACAGACTGAGCCGCTCAGGTGCCCCAATATAAATTCTTAGCAGTGCTTTAAGAAGTAATTAGGATTGGGAACCACAATAGTAAATGCACTCAAAATGTTTTTAACGTGCCCAGCCCTTAGTCCTTTCAGAAAAAAATAGCTTGAGTCAATCCTTAAACTTTAATGGTCACAGTTGCAGTTGCAGGAACTTGCCAAGTTATCATCTGCCCATGATACTGCTTCTCTCCAGAAAAGCCAGAGTTCCTGCCAAATGCACTTTCTTCCCCTAAGACATGCTGACATATAACATTATTGCTGCAGCCACAAGTGACGTACCATGGATGGGTGCTATTAGCCTGTTCCCATATCAAAGGTGGTCCTCCAGAACTAGGATCCTGAGCTTTGGAAGCAATTCCAGGCGTATCTTATGTGAAGCCTTAAGTATTTAAAGCAGTTACATAATTGATTCTGAGCTTTAGTCTTAGAAAATGTAGTCTTCACCTTCCTCAGTCTAATCTCATATAAAGGATAGAAATTTCCCTTGGATCTAGATCTTTTTCAGCCCTTCAAAATGTTGGTGTGTAGGTATATATAGTTTTTAAAGTTTACAGAGGGGCAGAGATGCTTAAAATATTTTGGAAGCAAAATCAAAATGACAAATGACAGCAGGTCTCTGTGCAATAAGTATAACTGCAAATGAGGTTTTTAGTTTTTGTAGACAGAATGGAAATATGCCATGGCAGTCCTTCAAACGAATCTTCTCGAACTTCATGTTAACTATCTGTGGATAGAGAATACAACGCACTTTCCCCTTTGTCATGCCAATTTCATCTTTTATGAGCTGTCTAGTTCTATTTCCCTGTAAACATGATAAAAATTAAAAGGTTAATGGTATTACTAGGAAAAGTTACCTATGGCACAAAGGACCTTGACTGCTACGCTGTATACAGACTGGGAAAATTGTAAATATCTGATAGTAAGACTCCTGACAGGTTTCCCTGAGTATGGTGACTATTTTCACCGGGCAGACCACCTGCAGGAACTTAGCTGTACCCCTGTTGTAACAGAAGATATCGGTTTCCACAGGGAACAGGGTTTCTAATCCTGTGTTTCCCCTACCCCCCGCCCCCATTTTGATCTTCTCTGTTGTCACAAGGGGAGGCACTGATGCTGTCCTGCTGGCAGTCTGTTGTCATCTCTTATCCTACCTCCTTCTCAGTGGGCTAGTGTCAGCAATAGCCAATGGCAGTTTTGTGAGTCTAGTTGTTTTGGAGAGTCTAAAAAGATTCCACGTGGGCAATATACAACCCAAGTCATACTAATAAAATAAATGTTTGGGTCTTGTCATAATAAAAAAGCAAAGTTCACAATTTCCAAAATGAACAAATTAAAAAAAAAGGTTAATAACATTATTTTAAAAACTTGTAGTCAACCTACAAGATCTCTATGTAATGCTGTCCGTAGCCATAGTCATTGTTTAAAGTAACACATTAAATATAAAAATACAGTGTTTCTATAGCAGCAGAGAATAGCAAGTGATTACTATAAATATTCAAAACTCTAAAGCAGCCCAAGTAAGCCAGGAAACAATTATTTTAAATTCATAGATTTTTTTTCCTGTTGGTGCACACAAAAGTTTGTGATAAAACTTGTTTTTTAAATTATGAACTATAGTTCTTTAAATAAAAGAAAAATCATTTTTATTTAAGAGAGCTATTACTGTGGAATGGATAATAGAAATCATTCATACACGCACATATTTGCTTTGACACATAAACTACACACACAAGGAGCAAGTTATTTATTACATTATTGTAACAGAAATTAATGAATATGCCTAAAAACATGATATAAACACAAGGTCTGATATAAAATATGCATCTTTTTCTACATGATAAAATCATCTATAACATTTGTATTCTCCTAAAGGTACCAAAGTAAAATGCCTTCTTGAAACACATGGCATTGATATCACACCCATGTCTTATATTTTCTTGAATCAAAATATGATGGCAATACTAAGACTTTTGTCAGGTAGGAGTCTTACTACATATACGGTGTATACGTGCATCCTTAAGGTCCATAATGTATTGAAATAGTTTGAGTCTCTAAACTCCAGTCCAAAGGACTGGAACTATAAAAAAAAAATAGCCTCTGTCCCAAGCTACCCTGCATGTGGGCATCCGAGCATGTTTGTGCACATTTGCTGCTTTCACATAGTATATCAGCCACTTGGAAATACTTTCATTAGTTTAATGTTATTCATAAAATTGAGAAGGTAAAACACATTGTTTATCTGTAAACTGCAAAGGACAAACCTCTTTTGCTATCAATGTGAAGATTAAATGAGATAATATAAATGACAGGACACCCTGTAGTTCCTTTCCATTTCTATATTCACCCACGTATATTTGCTTTTGTATCTTCAACGTAATTCAATGAGTGCACATAAGCTTTTCTTGCTCAAATTTTCATTTTGTATAAATTAAATACTTGGTCACACAATCAGCCTTGTTAAAATATACTTCTAACATTATTTAAGAAGTGAAAAAAATGAATGTATTAGTGTTATACTATCTCATAGGGTAGCTAAGAGCAAAGATGCCAATATATGTCAATGTTTTATGTGAATATGAAGATATTTTTGTTAGTACAGCATTCCTGTTCTTCACCATGTGTCAGGCAACTGTTGGCTAGGACTATAGGGTAAACCAAGCTTAATTCCAGGATTCAGTTTTAGAGGCTCACTTTTAAATGGTAAAGGTTTTTGGATTCCTTTGTTAATTTTCTTTCATTTCTTAAATCCTTCAGAACAGGACTGAAAAGAGACCCACCAAGAAATGGAAAAATCAAATATGAATCCTTCATTAAGCTCACAAATTAAGGAAATTGAGAAGTGTTTGTTCATGCCAAGACATAATTTTTCATGGAAACTCATATTTTGTTAAATGAAACTCAGGCTGAGATAAAAGTTTTCTGATTAAACATCACTGAAATATATTTTAATACAGGGGAGAAAATATGTGTGATGGTTTATACAACATAAGTTATATCAAACATAGAGTCCTCCACACATACAAAACCCTTTAAAAGCCAGGCAAGTCCTGAATGAGACATCAGATGCTGAGCTTATGCACTCTCATGGCCTTCTATGTCTCATAAAAATTTCTCATTTTTCCTGGTCACTTTACAAAGAGCTTTTCACAATTCTTTCGTGTGCAAATAAATCAAAAAATGTTGCATGGCCGATATTCTATACATTTTAAAAATGAGCGAATGATTGTCTAAAAGAGGACCTGAACCCCAGTGTTCTACTTCATGTTCAGTATTCCACTTATAAGGATTTTAGTTCTGTAATTCAGTCAAACCCAAGTTTAAATACTAACATGGGTATGCGTACTTAATAGCAAATGGTTATCTAGGGAAAATAAATTCTAGAATGACTGAAAATACAGTTTATCAGGAAAGTTATGATGTAGCATGTGTAATTTGTACAATATTAAGGAATAAAACAAAATGAAGTTGACTGCTAATGAAATGCCTCTTTGAAACCCTGAGTTTGTCGCACCTGCAACTTTAACTCTGAATACACAGCAATGATAAAATGTACTTCATAACAAAATTAAAAATTCATGCCACTCTCTAAACAGGATATAGGTGTCAATGAGCCTAAAATGAAGAGAATATTTAATATTAAGCAGGGATAGAAAAGAAGAATTTTTGGATATTGATTGCAGAAGTAAACCCATGGTAGCTAGGAGTCTGAAACCCTAGGTAGCTAGGGAAACTGGGACCAAGAGCCTTCCTTCCACACAAAGCAAGGACCATGCATGAATCGAGTTGTGGTTGACTGCTGGTTTTGGCTTCAGGATGTATGAGACTATAGAAATTGTGACCACCAGATATGAACGGAACTGTCCGTCAGCACAATGCCTAAACCTACAGTGTTCTCAGTATTTCCCTGGAACATAAGCCAGTAGTAAATAAGCCAGTATGAGACAATATCAGAATTAATTGTAGACTGGACCCTTGGTAAAAGGCTTGGGATGAGTCAGGCCAAAAAAGGAGGGGGATGGGATTAGGAGACCCTCCCACTGAAGATGACCCTACAAATGAAAATGAAGTGTTGTCTGGATAATCCAAAAAGGATTTATGAGGGTAAGATTAACTTCAAGAAGCTAGCCTGTTGATCTCTTTGAGTTATGACAGTGATAGGGAAGTCTCTGATCAAAGTTTTTCAAGTAATCATCAATCCTCAAGGTTTTTAGGGCTTTCAGATCTTGTCACTATAGATTAATTCTCTTAGGATCTTAAGATTAGTTTGAAAAAAATTACTTGTTTTCTTCTCTGTCTTCTTTTGTATAAAAACAGTCTATGGTTTTATAAATGCCAAACATATTTAAATATCTTCATCCCATACCTTGTTTTTCATCAGATATCTTTTATCAACACAAAAGAATATATGAGAATTAAAGTAACATTTTTACATATCCAGTTTTTTGAAAAGTGGGTTGGGTTCGCTAAATATTTGAAGTAATTTCCTCATTTTCATTAAATTTGCCATGCATAAAACTGCTTGTGTATATAAAAGTGGATCTCTCACCTTAACAATTATGATAAGATAGGCTTTTAGAAATAAAAAAACTCCCTTTAAAATGAATATTCTGTCTTTATCTGGGAGAAGATACACAAGCCCATAATGACAAAAGTTATATTATGAAATAGAAGGGTTTTTTTTATCATAAATATTTTGTTTTTGAGTTCTCTACAAAGAATATTCTCAATCATATTGATAAAGGTCTGTCTGGGGGAGAAAGTGTTCCAGCAGAGGGTCATATGACAGATATAGTTCCTTGGAAAATCTGTATCTGAAATAAAATATTTCAAATAGGTTTTTCTAGGCTATGCTTACATGACAGAAGTATTCACAGATAAAGAGACATTCAATGATCATTCTATTAAAAAAAATCCAGATGGTCCTACTAAGTAACTAAGGCCTGAAAATCTTTAAGAGTGATTAACTGCTCACTTTTTTTCACTGCCGTAGTGGTTGGTGGGAATGTGTTTAGGTGACTCTCATTCAGAGACCATTGTGATTAGCATCACCCCTGTTAGGTTCAACAGTGGATTGGTTGGAAATACCCGGAGTTGACAATCTCTTCTCAGAGACCTAACACGAATGGAAAATTAACAACTGAGTGAGGGTAGAAGGACCAGTTCTTCTCCCAATAGTTGAGATATAGCTGTAACTCCCATACTTGTCGTAAAACCTCTGAAAAGTAGTAGGGTCTATACATACTGAATGATGATGTAAACTGAAGTGTGGTCTTACTCACTGGCATTTAACGATTTACATTTTGTTTGGGTCGTCTATTTCTATTTATAAATCTCTTTCAGAATTCAAGTCGTCCTGATCAGGTGATCAGAGATAAAGTCAACTTGGCATTGATAATGAAGTCACCTGCTAGGGAAGCAGTGCAGTCAAGTGTTTAGAAGATTTATCGGTCCTCATGCAAAGTTAATTTGAATCCAAGTTCCACTGCTTACCAACTACATGGCACTGGTCAACTTCTTCAACCCCTCTGGTTTTACTTTTATAAATGGGAATAGAAACAGTACCTACTTCATTGGGCTATCAGGACTAAATAAATCATGGGTACCAAATGCTCAGGGCAGTGTTTGGTTCCTTGCAAGTGCCCAATTCATGTTATTCATAGCACCCTATCTGGAAATGGTTGGCTTCGGATTCATAACAAAAATGGAGGCCTGGATAGAAGAGTACCCGGAAGACACTGTGGGCACTGATAAGGTGGGAGCACAATTAGGAAGCATTGTACCCGTTGTACAGTTGGCCACACTGTCTCTTCCTTGAGTGACCACTGAAATTTCACTGTCTTTTTCCCCATACTCTCTATCTTGATATGTAACATAGTTCCTTTGTTTTAAGTGAAAATGGAGTTATTAAATCCTGTGTTGATTTATGGTTAAAAATTAAAATTCTTCAAGGAAGGAGATCTCTTAGAATAAGTTGATATATCCTGTGATTTCTAAAAATTTTCCTCCAAGTATTTTAGAATCTGTGTGAATAAATATAGCATATATATTTTCCGCTTACTTCCATCATTTGTATTGTCGAATTATTCCTACTGCAATCTTATTTGAAAACATGTACAGATAAAGCCACAGCGACACAGAACACTTACATAAATGAAAAGACAAGGGTATTTATTTAAAATGTAATTTGTCAATTGCTTAAATTTCAACAGGATATTTATTAGTAAAATGTAATTCCTGTAAAAAAAGTATTTGTTTTACTTTTAAGTTAGACTTAACCTTAGTGCTTTCCAGCATAAGACTTAACTGGGATGGTTATAACAAAGCCACTGTTGTAAATTATAGATGACTCAATTGCTTCTTTGAGGATATCAATAGATTTAATTACTGTCTTATCACCACTTAGCTACATATCCTTAAATGAATTTCACCATTGGTGAAAAATCATTATTTGCATGAGTTCTTTGTGTATATTTACTTGCTGGCATATAGCTACCATTTAAGCATAATAAATCTTGTGTAAAATATCAAACCCTTCCTGTCACTCCATCTTTATTCCCACAGTGACTCTTCAAATTTATTAAATTAACTGCAACTTAAGCAAAGGCGATATATTCTAACTCTTTGGATAAAGTGTAAAGTTCTCATTCATCATTCTATGCCTTCAATAATAGGCTTGAATGATTTTTTCACTTACTTATTTTTTTACCGAACTAAATATTCTAACCAATGTGTTATCATCATATAAAATTAACCACAGAGTATGTAAAAAGTGCAGCATAGTACCACTTGATTTTTATTATACTTTGAAAGGCAAATGAAGTAAATCAAGGAGAAACAAATCTAAAGGCAGTGCTGAAGTGAAGTCCAGCCTTTGAAAAAGGCTTCCTATTAATCACAGACCTGACCTTTTCATTAAGGGGCACTTGTTGGAGTCATTGACACGGTTACAGCATTCATATGTGTGAACTGTACTCCATGGTATTCATGTACTGGGGAAGGCATAGTGAAATTAGATTCTCTCCCTGTAGGGGGTAGACATTGACCGCTATTCAATGCCAACAATTGTCGGTTTAAGTATTTCATGAAGAATGACTTTTAAACTGCATTTACTCTACCATCAGTAATGTCAAATGCAATTCTTAAAGAAATATATTTAACAAGCAATAATTAATTAAACCTCTCATAGCAGCAACTTTATCCGAGATAAATCATTTCTGAATATACACAAAGGAGTCATCAGGATTCTACCGTCATGGCTTTTAAACCATCAATTTCAATGATGTCCATCTGTAATAGTTAGAAAACAAAAACAAAACGCTGGCCGGTAGGGAATTATTTAAACAATGCAACAGTGTTTTATCCAGTTTCACCTGTCTATGCACCCAATATATGTACATTGTCTTTTGAGACAACAATGCCTTCCAGACTAATTTTTTTAAAAAGCCTAAGTTAAAAAAAAAAATCCTTGAATGATTGCAAAGAGCTATTATGATGTGCTGACAGTTTTTAACTGCATCCTTTTTAATATTATTATCTTTGGGCAATATGTGATGCATTGAATTTAGAATCCTAACTGGAATCTTTGTCAGAGCATATGTCCCATGCGTTTATTTCTTACATGGAACATCATACATTTGAACAGCAAACACATTCTTTCACATTGGCTGACATTCCACCTGAAAAAGTCCACCACAGTTAGCTTGTTAACACAATTCAGGATATATGGTATAGTAGTAAAAAGATTCCCCATAGCCAAGTAAAAATCAGAGTAGGGGGTTCAAGGAACAGGGCTGCATTTAGATCAAATCTGAACTTGAAGTTCAAATATAGTTTAATAGTGAATCTCAAGTTGTAAATGCAAAGTAAACGCAAAGTGAAGGCTGCTTTAAACCAAGCATGAAAGACCAAAAAGTCAAAGTTGAGATTTCCTACATCTGGCTTTAATATCTCTTCCTATACTATCAGACAAATGACCTTTGTTTTGTTTTGTTTGTTTAAAAATTCATTATCATTGTCATTGCAGCTACAACTTAATACTGCGTTTAGTTTTTAGCATCTTTTCTTTGGTAAGAGATTGAGCTGTAGAATGGATTTGTTGAGCAAAAATTTCAGGCAAATGCCACACATTAACGAACAGTGACATAACCATACAGCTATGCAGAAAAGTTGAAAACTATTTTCGAGAAAAGTATGTGCTTCTTACATATTTTTTTTATTGTCAGAACTGTGACAAAACACTTGCTACCATCATTCCTGACAGCAATAAAGGACATTTCACCCAGAAATAGTGAGTAATATGCCAGGCTACAGGATTGAATTAGCAATATTATTAGCACCACATTTTAGTTCCGAGACCTTCTGAATGAGGAAGTCACTTGCAGAGTATTTAAGCTTCAGTGACAGTGCCAAGGCACTGTGCAAAACGAAACCGGAGGAAATCCACAGGGTTATGAATGCAGGCTTTTTGCTAGTTCACTTTTGCAGTCTTTAGAGGATTCCCTGAGAGTAAACATCCTTAATTAATTCCCAAGTAAAAGAAGAATAAATTTTCCACTTACTGCATTTGCTGTCCTTTGTCCACACGTTGAAGTCAAAGAGCTGTTCTGCTGTTCTTACCTAGCTCCAGGTTGCCCTCCGGATTAGGCATAAACGTGAGCGGCAAGAAGCGTGTTGACTCTGTAACTGTACAAGGAGCAGCCCATCTCACTGCTGCTAGCGAGCCGGTCAGGACAGAGTGCTAAACTTCAGCATGAGAGCACAGCATCTATTACCCCTGAGGCTCTACCATTTCACCTACACCTGGGCGGATCTATCAAGCTTCATCTCTATTAGAGCTATTTGACTCTGTGGTTTAAGAGGGAGGAGGAAAAAAAAAAAAAGAGGCTTGCCGTTGTCACACTTGTTTCCTATTAAAGGGCCTTACGGTGGATTGAGTAATTGTGTACGAAGGTAGTCTGGCTGGCAGATGTGTGCAGCCCCAGCGGAGCCCTAGATTCAAGGCAGATGGGTTGTACCAGGGCGCAAACAACATTGAGAGAGAGAGAGGCGTGATTAAAACAGCAGGCCTCTGTTTTATAGTGCTGGAAGTGGGGTAGCATTAAAGCTCCTGGGAATCAGAGTTCCCCAAATGGCACTACTCTATAGAAAGAAAAACAATAAATTCAATAAAAAAGAAAGATGTTCAAGCTACAGAAGTTATAGAGGTATTTATAATATTCACTTTAACTATTAATGAAGGATTAAATGAAGCACCTTTCCCCCAATACTCCAACTGAACTTAATTAAAACTACTCAATCATGGGTCATCATGGGTTATTGATAGTGTTAATGTGATGGATTTGAAACAGATCCCTCATTCTGCCGCATAAGCCATGGTTATCTTTTTAATCTGAATTAAATTGCTTTAAGGAGATTTACACTGTCAGGCAGATTGACATCCTGCAATAGGACTTTTTTTTTTTTTTTTTAATGTGGTTGAGGCCAATGGTTAAAAAAAAAAATCCGCTTGTAGGTATTTCTGCCTGCATACCACACATTATCTCAAGCACCTTAACCCACGGAAACTTTAGGGCTTTCTGTGTCACCTCTCTGACAATCAAAACTAATCAGAATGTATATAATAATAATAATCAGAATGAATATAATTCACTTTCCTAAATCAGAATTGTTTGATCTATTTTCCTATGTTGTTGAGAGCTACTTCCCTTTGTTAAATAGCGCACAACTACTATTATTAATAATGATGATGGTAATTGAACAGTTGCTACATGCATTATCTCTTTTGAGTCCTACAATGACACCTTAAGGTCAATATTGCTATTATTTTCTCTCTTTTTTTCACCTGAGGGAAAGAGTTGGAGTTGGTCACATAGTATGATTTGGAAGCACAATACCATTGGATCTGACTCTAGAATCTTCACTCTTCACTATGTCATACAGTCTCTGTACAAAATAAATTTTCTCCTGCACAAAATAAATGATTCTCATTGCTTTCTTTTATAGAAAACTTGGAATGGATTTTTTCTTTTATTTCTCTTGGTAGTTATAATTTAGAATTAAATACTCAAGCTTTGTGTGTCCAAATAGAAATATTGTCCAGCCCACAGAGAAGTTGCACTAATGGTTCTAAGGATCGATGAGGGGAAGAATTGCTTAAGAACATGTAATTTAAAAATAATTCATTGACACAGTTTCTTATAGTTAAAACATTTGAGCCAATGTTTCTTTAATTTTTTTAAATGTTTTATTAATTTTTGAGAGAGTGCAAGTGGGGGAGGGTGAGAGAGAGGGGGGACAGAGGATCCGTAGCGGGCTCTATGCTAACAGCAGCTAGCCGGATGTGGGGCTTGAACTCACCAACTTCGAGATTATCACCTAAGCCAAAGCTGGACGCTCAACCAACTGAGCCACCCAGGTGCTCCAGCAAATGTTTCTTAATATTTCTAACTGGTACACTGCAAGTTAGTGGAAGAAGGAAGAACTAAGAATTTCAATAAATAAATAAATTCTTAATTTTATATTCATTTTACATATTTCCCTAAATCAATCCAAATCTATTTTTTGAGTAATAATTTCTTATTCTCCCTCTAATGTTTTACCATTTTCCAGTGAATTAATGCTATATTTGCTCTAATAGAAGCTTATTTTACTCAGGGGTAAAATTATATTACGGAGTATATGAAAAAATTTTGTTAAAAACCCCTCTCACCTTATTTCCAGAGACAAAAAGACAGAAAATAAGTCTGAAAATAAATTTATACTTCCATGAAAATTTTATTTAAGTAATGAAACTTAGGGGCGCCTGGGTGGCTCAATACGTTAAACATCCGACTTCAGCTCAGATCATGATCTCACACTCCGTGAGTTCAAGCCCTACATCGGGCTCTGTGCTGACAGCTCAGAGCCTGGAGCCCGCTTCAGATTCTGTATCTCCCCCTCTCTCTGCCCCTCCCCTGCTCATGCTCTGTCTCTCTCTGTCTCAAAAATAAATAAAAACATTTAAATATTTTTAAATAATGAAACTTAGATTTATTTAAAAGTTTTGTCAAAGATAAACAAAATAAAAATCTGGTCATGAATAACAGCATGGTCTTATGCTATATGCCACATTATACTGACATCCATATTTATAGTCCTCTGACTTTGGATGTTTATAATAATCTGCTAAATATTAGCAAAAATGTATTCCTTATATTTCTACCCAAGATATGAGAATAAGAATAAATATGCTTTAAAATGCAAAAAAAATTAAGTATTAAAAGATGATGAAGGAGAAATATAAGGTATCATAAAAGTGGGTATTGAGTACCAAGAAAAAGGAGCAGAGATAAAAACAAGGAGTAGAGATAAAAATACTAGAGACAAAGCAGACTGTGACTTACATGTGACCCAAGGGGCCAATGCAACTTGAAGAGACCTAAATGGTTAACTACTGTTTGTACATAGTCACCATTAAGGAGAGGGCCTTTTAAACAATGTCTGGTTATTTTACAGTGTGTGTTTCTATGTGCAAAGATTTGGATGTCCTAAAGACATTATAAGCAAACATTGATATTCAACTTACAAAAAATATGCTACTGAAAGAATACAGATGTACCTATAGAAATACTGAACAGGAGAGCAATTAATCTTAATTTTCTTTAGTTGGATTTAAGTAAATTAGGTTAAAGTTTATCTGTGACTATTTGAAATCTGTTTGATGAACATCAGCCAAACTTTAGCATTTTCAGAGTTCAAAAATTTTCATTGGAAAAACAAACAAAACTACATCATGGTTTTATATAAAATGCCATGAATACCTTCATTGTGATTTTTTTTTTTTTTTTTTTTTTTTTTTTTTTGTATCTTGGCTGAAAATGGGACATATTGGAAACATCCCAAGAAACAATGTCCTGGGGAGTTTCCAGTCTAACTTATATACCAAAGTTTGGGTAAGAATTGGAGAAGCATACAGACTTTACTGTGATTTATTTCTAGGTTTATTCACAACCAATCATATAAGCCTATTCTCAAGAGAGTCTTTTATACCAAATGTTGTCTAATTTATGAACTAATGATCTAATGCTTGCTGTTCCCCACCCGCCTTAGGAAGGTAAAAATCAGAATTTTCCCAACAACAAACCCCTTGTCACTGATTTTCACTCCTTTGCATTGAGTTTGTCACCATTCCATCTACACACGGTACCCTCATTAGTTGTCCTGATAGTGACTATGGGCACTGTGGCGATCATATGTGGATGCGATGTTTGATTCATAAGATTGTTTCAATAAATTCCAAATGTGATCTGCCATTTCCAATTCATTATCAAAATATTTTGTTAAAAATAATGTACAAATATTTCTGTTTTATATGTTTATTCAAATATTTAAGATATTATGTAACTGAAACCAAAATTCATGGTATTTTTAAATTATCTGGTTCAAGATTTTATTTAAAAAAAAAACAAGTGTGTCACTTGGGCCAAGATTTAAAGCCCAAATGGTGAATAATTTGCGTTCCAAACTGCTTACTTTCGAGTTTAAGGCAATAAAAAAAAAAAAAAATGCTTGTGCTGATCCCTGGTAGCAAGTCAGTATTTCTGAATAAAATTGCTTCAACTCTTAAATGTAAATACCCTTTATATGAATTATCTTCAACAATATTCCATATCCTTCTATCTTTTTAACCCATGGTTTCAATACTTGGCCTTGTTAACAAAAGAAATGAAACACACAGAGCCGCATTAAAGCGTGGGATCAATTGTGTCTTCTACATAGAAGTGTTTTTATCTAGTGTGGTTTAGGTGGTTGCAATTGTATGTAAGGTGAAGATGGGGCAGAAAGTTGTATTCCTTCTGGTTCTAGAACAGGGGAAATTGTTATTTTTTTGGTTGTTGTTGACTCTACAGCTCTAAAGTACATCATGCATTGGCAGAAAAAAAAAAGTGTATATCCCAAACGTTAAGTATTCTATTAACTTGATGATATGATTTTAATAGTACAGGATAAAATATCAGTAAGACAGGGTTCACAGGATTACAGCAGAGGAAATATCTCTATCAGTAGTTCTGAAAAAAAGTATACCTAGGTTTGTCAGTTAGGTGTGAATAATCAAGAATTTCACAAATACTTAGGAGAATTTTTTTTATGAGACCAGGCATGATATAATTCTATGACAAAAATACTTCCAACCCTAGTCATCTTCTTACTCTATTAGATCTTAAATTCTTTCTTTAAAATGCCCTCTGTCCAAGGTCAAGAGCATTCTTAACAAATTTTTACTGTGGTAAAATGTTAATGATCTAGGAGGAGGAGAAGAACAGTTCCTCCCCTAGAATATTTTCTTAAATTGTTCTTTATCCTCTGGATTAGTTTAAGACATTAGCTAGTGGTCACTGGAAGGCTAGTACAGTACACCTTTCAAAGGACCAGTTGTATCACAGAAGAGTTTTCCTGGGAAATATGAACAGTTTGGGGCATCAAAAATGGAACACAGAACATCAAAAAGGCTCCAAGTTGGTTGAAAGTCTTAATTCCATAAACCCACATGAGGAGGTGAAGCCAAGGAAAGTTTATGTGTGGAAAAAGATAGACCAGGGTGATGGAAAAATTGGGCAAAGGCTGGAGGTAGGGGACACAGGGGAATTTAAATGAAAGGAAAGAGATCTAAAAAATAGTTGTACCAAGTTTAGAATTTTACTTAGGCCAATACGAGAAAATATATAAATTAATTGGAGAATGTTTGTGACTCAATTAATCCAAATGCTAAAACTATAAAATAAAATTATTATTTTCACCATTCTTCAAGATATGTCAGGCAATTTTTAATTCAGCTCAACTAATAACAGCCACTTCTTATTAGCTATTACTGATGTAGACATCATAAAGAAGCAAAGCAAGGCATAGTGTCTGACCCCAAGACATTTTACAAACTACCTGAGATGAAAATATATACACACAATAAATTAAATGAGATTTTATGATCAGAAAGAATGATACAGACAATAAATTTAATAAGAGTTCAGAAAAATGAGAAATCAGTGTGGGTTGCATGAATTCAGAGGTACAGAAGGACATCATGTGGTTCAGAAATGATGACAAAAACAGACTATATCAAATAAATGGTTTGAATGGGGGAATCATGGAGAAAGTCTGGGAGGGGCAAGATTATGTAGAACAAAGAAACATTGTTGGAAGTTTTCTGGTAAGTGTCTGGCATGATAAATATATTTTAGAAAGATTAATTGGAAGGGATTAGAAAAAGGCAAGACAGCCTTTGAGTCTGCTGCAATAACTCAGGCACTGACCTACATTTCTCATTTGATTATCACTTTTCACTCTGCTTGAGACTATCCCCACAGACATATATACTCTAGTCCTCCTCACATTCCACTCCCATTTCTACCCCTATGTTCATGACATGCACTTGTGGTTCAGTGGAAAGTGAGATTTAACAAGTCTTTGATTTAAATCCCTATTCCATCACTTAATAGTAATTTAACTTCCCCAAACCTCAATTATAAAAAAAAAAATGGGATTTTAATCTGTGTATGTGAAGTTTACTTGTGATGAGATCATTGAACTGGAACTTTATACAATGGAATGAATATAAGCCTGTGGTTGGATAATCAACGTCGTTCTCTGTATCCCTGATACCTGACCTCATGTTCGTATCCTAGTACAGATGTCATAAATATTTTGAAATGTTTGTATATCTTAATATTTATCAAAGCATTTATCAGAAACACAGAAAACTTACTGAACTTCATTCTTTAGGATGACTAGATGGATTTAACTTATGATAATAATTCTAAAAACAAATGAACAAAAATTTGGATTCAAAAGAAATTCCAAAGCTAGAAGCAGCAAGACTTCATAACTAATTAGAGATGAATGAAGAGGTTGAGTGAAAATCAACCCTACAAGTAACTGGGGGAAAAAAAAGCACACTAGTGGATTAAACAAGAGCAATATTTATTCAATACTTCTTCTTTGTTCAACTAAGAGCAATGTAGAAGTAGCCTTCCAAGTGTTGTATGGAATAATTTTTCAAACAGTAAGATATCTACCATCTTTGCTTCTGCTGTGGCATTTTTGGCTAATAATAGATGTCACTTTAAGGTTCAAAATTGCTGTTGAAATTTTGGTCATTGTTTTTGTGATGATCAGAAGGAAGATTGGCAGGGTAAAGAAGCCCATAAGTGTTGCTCAGTTTCCTTAAAGGGAAAATCCAAAAGGTTTTACCCAGCAACCTTTGCTTATATACTAGCTTCACAAACGTAACCAAAGTTGATGGAGTCATCTTAATTTCCTGGAATATAAATAAGGAGTTTATTCCTGGAAAAGACAAGTGGATGCTTTGGATAGGAAACCAAAAATCTCTTTCTTACCAAATGAATAATGATATTTTGGAGACACACATATACTTGGGTGTCAAAAACATTTTTCAGGTGGATTTTGTAAAGCATTAACTTTAAGGATGAATGAGCAGATGAATGATGAATTACAAGATGTTATGTCCATGAAATGGCTGAAAAAGAGATGCTGATTATATAGTAAGCAAGTAATAAAGCAAATTAGGAGCATCTAATTCATGAAACTAGGCCAGTCAAGTCAATAAACTTCCAAACTCCATTTAGACCTATTTTTTTAAAGTAATACTCTCCAGAACTTATATAATGAGATCTTTTTAATAATTAGATATGTATTAATATATAGACACATAAATAAACATGTACATATAGATACATATATGTGTCTGCCTATCATAACCCAAATAAGGATCAGATTAAATTTTTTTTAAAAATTTAGAATTATGTCAAAAGTCATCTATATGATACTCATTTGACTGTATTGATCAATTCCACCAAAAGGCCAAATTAAAAAAAATTGTACTATACAATACAATTGTATTTACAATTGTATTATACAATTGTATTTTTGGAGAATACAATATTTACCAAGATACTTTATTAAGATGCTTCCCTCAAGTATTTTTGTAACACAGGAGAGAACTGAATGGTTATATTATATGACTTGTGAATACTTCCCCCTTCTATTCTGTAGGACTTTTCCTTCTAATAATTGTGAACTTCGATGCATAAAAGTTTTACAATTTGATTAAATTTAATTTCTCTCTTTTTTTTTTATCTTCTTGCCTGTGCTTTTGGTGTCATAGCTAATAAATCAACGCCAAATTCAACGTCATTAAGTTTTTCTCCCATGTTTCCTTCTAAGGGTTTTATATATTTAGCTCTTACTCTAGGTTTTTGATCCATTTTGGATTAACTTTTGGATATGTCATTGGGTAAAGGTCCAACTTCATTCCTTTACAGGTAGATAATAAGTTTTCCCAAAATCGTTTGCTAAAACACTGCACTTTCCCCATTATATAGAGATTTTGGCACTCTTCTTTAAAATCTTTGATGATATATATGAGGGTTTATTTCTGGACTCTCTATTGGTCTATATGCCTGTAATTATGCCAGTATATACTGTTTTGATTACTGCAGCTTTGTAGTAATTTTGAAAGCAGAAGCTGTGAGACCACCAACTTTGTTCTTTTGCAAGATTGTTTTGGTTATCTGGAGCCCCTTGAGAGTCCATATGAAGATTAGAATTGATTTTTCCAGCTCTTCAAAAGACATCATCAGGATTTTTACAGAGATTACATTAGATCTATGGATTTCTTTGAGCTGTTTTTACATATTAACAATATTAAATTTTCCAATCCATAAACATGAGATACCTTTCCATGTATTGGTGTCTAGTTTCTTTCAGCAATGTGTTGTGTTTTTCCGTCTTGCTTAATTGTATTCTCTTCTGCCTTCTTGCTTAATTGTATTCCCAAGTATTTTATTATTTTGATGCTATTTTAAATTAAATTAAAAAATATATGTTTAAGAGTAATTATGACAAAAGTTGTTGAAGACCCTGATATTCTCTCTTTTCCCGAGTCCTATACTCCTTTATTCTCATCAAAATTAATGCTTATCAAGAATTGGTATCTATAGCCTTAATGCAATGATATTCATTTACCCTAATAATATGCCTTGAGCTTTGAAGATTACTTATTAAAACTCAACATTATACTTTCCAGATTTATTTACATTAGTACAAATAGATTGAGTTCATCATTTAATGAGTTATAAAGGTTAGCATGTGACTTACATAATTGATATATTCATTTTCTTACTGGCTTTTATTTAACTTAATCCAATTTTTCACTCTTATAAACTGACAGAGGACTTATTCTGTGCCGACCTGTTCTTAGTACTTGTGATGGGTTGAATAGGGTCTCCCTAAACTTTATGCTCACCAGGAACCTCAGAATGTGAATTTACTTGGATGTAGGGCCTTCGCAGGTGTAATTAAGCCAAGGATCTTGAAATGAGATCATCTGCATTTAGGGTCACCCCTAAATCTAATAACTGGTATTCTTATACGAAGAAAAACACAAGACAGAGACCCAGAGGAGAATGTAAAGACATGTAAAGACAGAGGTAAAGATCGGTGATGTTTTTACATGCCAGAGAGGATCAATGATTGCTGGAAACCACTGGAACCTAGAAGAAAGGTGTGGAAGAAATTCTCCTTCAGAGCCTCCAGAAGGAACCAATCCTACTGACACCTTAATTTCAGACTTCTGGCCTCCAAATACACGATTTCTCAAAATTGTGAGAAAATTTCTGTTTTGTCAGCTACCAAGATTATCATAACTAGTTACAGCAGCCCCAGGAAATTAATACATTACTTTGAAGGTATTAACTCATTTATTCTTTAGAAGTGATCTTATAAGTGAGGAAAGTCAGGCTACAAGATACTAAATAATTTACCAAAAGTCAGAGTTGGTAGGTGACAGGAATAGATGGTCAAACTCCCAGTCATTAGAAACATGTTGCATTGCCTCCTAATCTGGGCTAATTTAGTAATTATACACATTTAAATGTATCCTAGCTTACTTGCTAGCACTGACTCCCAAGAATGACTGCTAAGGCTTTACTTTCTACCTTATTCATATTAGAAAAAAGATGGCTAACTGTACTTCCATACTTCAGAAATATTTCCACAAGCTGGTGGAAAAGAAACTGTTTTTCTCTCACCAAGATTTAAAACTTGTCACACAAGTGAGTGGAGGGTTACTACAGCACATTTTGATTATACATATTTAGACATTGCTTTTTAAAGAACACTAAAGGAATCTGAAAAAAACCTAAAGCAAATGCTAAAAATCCTTTAGGCAGGAAGTATCAGAAGAGTGAAAGCTGGTTTTCATTGTTCAAATAATCATTCTACAATACTTGAAGATTTCACAGTGGCATGTTACATGTGTCGTTTTATTTATGTGATGGAAAAGTACAGGCAGTACAACCTATTTAGTAAATCCAGATTTTTGTAGAGCAGTAATCAAGAACACAATCTCTGTTATAATATGTATTTTAATCCAATCATAAATTAGTTTCTAAAAAGATTTTTAGGAAACTCATCTGTTTCCTCATGTCTTTATTTTACCAGTAACACGTTCAATAACAAAGCAATTGTTTGTTAATACCTTAGGTTACCTATAAATATGAGGGTTTTTTTTCTTTTTTGTCTTTTTCATTTTCTTTTGCAGAATGTCTTCCCTGATAATTCCATTTCTTATAATTTTCAGCACTTTTAAAGTTCATTTCTTTATTTTTGAGAGAGAGAGAGAGAGAGAGAGAGAGAGAGACAAAGAGGAAGAGGGGCAGAGAGAGAGGGAGACACAGAATCTGAAACAGGCTCCAGGCTCTGAGCTGTCAGCACAGAGCCCGACGCGGGGCTCGAATGCACAGAACACAAGATCATGACCTGGGCCGAAGTCGGACGCTCAACCCACTGAGCCACCCAAACACCCCTATAATTTTCAGCACTTGTAGACATTGGTTGAATGTTGAGTATATGCTAAATATTTTAGCATCAATGTCCATGTAAGTTTTATCTTGTATTCTGTTGTTGCTTAGAAAATGAAAGTAACTTTTTCCAACAAAGTGGTTCTTTCTATTTAGAAATCACTGTGAAAAACTTTTATGTACCCTACTTTCCCTCATTAATGAATCTTGCTGCTAACAATTACTATTATTTTTTAAGGTTTATTATTTTTATTTTGAGAGAGAGAGAGAGAGAGAGAGAGAGAGAGGGGAGCGGAGGGGCAGAGAGAGAAGGGAAGAGAGTCCCTGACAGGCTCTGAACTGTCAGCACAGAGTCTGATGCATGGCTTCATCTAGGACCATGAGATCATGACCTGAGCTGAAATCAAGAGTCAAGAGTTGGTCACTTAACTTACTGAGACACCCAGGCACCCTGCAATTATTTTTTTAAGTTTGTTTGTTTGTTTGTTTAGAGAGAGCGTGCTCCCACGCCCCGTGAGAGTGAGTGGAGGGGCAGAGAGAGAGGGAGAGAGACCCAGAGAGGGACAGACAGGTAGAGCCCGACGCTTCACCAACTGATCCACCCATTTGCCCCGATACTAAAATTATTGACTAAACTCACAAGGACCACTGTGCTGCCAAAGTTCAGTATTTAATGGGTGCTATGCTGTAAGTATCTCTTGTTGGCTCTCCTCATTTCCCTGCACATGAATGTAATATAACAAAGTGAGTTAGAAATGTAAATCTTTATATACCTATACTGACAAATAAATTTAATAGATTTTTATTGAGTACCCACTATATGCAAGTCTGGTATGGGCAGTGGCATAAAGATAAGTTGAAACATTATTAATGCTATTCTTAAAAGACAAGTAAATTGTACTTAAGTTATTGGTAGTGTATTTAAAAATTGTTCTTTAGTTAGTTTTTCTGAATTCCTAACTATATTAGGTAATACTTTTAAGTCTCCCATTTTTTACTTTTAGTGGTGTTGATTATTAACTATGCTAATAATAATATATTTTTTTTAATTTTTAGTTAGCAAAGCCCACATATAATTATATGTTGTAGTCAAGGTTCTATTTTTGGATTGAGTTGTGCCAAAGGATCCAAAGAGGTTAAAAAGATATCACAGTTAAATGCACAGTTCACCGGTATTAAGATCAAAACATGATTATGATATTATAAAGAATGTAGGGACACCTGAGTGGCTCAGTCAGGTAAGTGTTTGACTCGTGATTTCAGCTCAGGTAATGATCTCATCGTTGTGAGATCGAGCCCTGCATCATCAGCTCCACACTGGGCATGGAGCCTGCTTGAGATTCTCTCTCTCTCTCCCTTTGTTCCTTCCCAGGTCACACACTTTCTCTCTATCTCTCTCCAAAAAAATAAAAAAAATAAAAAAATTATATAGCTAGTTACAAGTGCTAATAAGGTTGCTCTTCATATAAATACTTTAAAAAGGTAGTAACTATGAATATTACATTGGTAAAGAAGAACAGATTTGTAAAATAAAAATGCTGCTAATAAAAGCATATTATGTTATCAGCAAACGTTATTATAAAATAATGTTGGTGATCATGTTGCTTGCTTATCAGGATACAAAGCATGAATTGAGCTTTAAACGGTAGAAAGCCAGAGCTAACAAGGAGAAAGAGGTTTATTTGATTTAGGGGGACAATTAAAACCACTTACAATTCCTTAGAATCATAAGAAATCACAAAACAACATAATATTTGACAAGATATTTCCCTCTAAGAGCATAACAAGAGTTTAGAGTTAAGATTAATATCAGTTAAGAATTTTTTCCCCCAGTAATTTGGTTAGGGGTAGTGATAGCTTGAACTGAGGCTCTAATCGTGACAGAGCAAGGGAAAATACCAAGAAACAATATAATGAACAGGACTTACTCAAACACAGAAGACAGAGAATACAGATAGAAAGGAGACTTGAGAAAAAAAAAAAAAAGACTTCCGTAACAAAACAATTGTATGTCTAATCACAGTGTTTACGAAAGGCCACGCTGCAGAGTTAACTATAAAAACAACAACAACAAAAACATAATTCTCCATGTACACAAGAGATTCCACTTCTAAACAGCACCATCCACTTGTCTGCATTATTTTAGGGAAGCCTATAGCAAAATACTTTTCCTGAACACTTTTTGCTACTCTGTTACTTTGTGCCAACAATAGACTGAACGGCCATCCACACCCAGAGAAAGATTATTGATGAATAAGTGTCAGGTTGGGGAGACATAACAAGTGGTATTTTGAAGGGGTCACCTTTGGTTCCAGGGATGCTTAAGTGTTTTTTCAATGACCTGGAAAATGGAATCGAGAATAGGCTCATCAAATTTGTAGATGAGTTCAATCTCCTGAAGAAAATAAAGACAGGGCTACTTGTGGAAGATAGATTCAGTATTCAAAATGAACTTGGCAAATTAGAAAAGCAATGAGAAATGAACTGAGCCGAGCTCGAATGGGTCACATTCAAGGTAGGACAACAGAAGACACAGATCTAATCTCAAAGGACACACAATACTATATCTGTAATAATGAGAGGAAAGGTGATTTGGAATAGTATTGGAAATACTCTCAACAGCAGTCCTGGGCCAAAAAAGAGTGAGGAGTGATACCTGTATATCAGCAGGACGCAAGAGAACTAAACTCACCACGTTCTAGGATTTTCTGTGAATTTAATCGAGGGGCCCAAAAAATACAAAACTTTTTTTTTATTTGTTACTTTCAACAATAGAGGTTTAATAGGTAGAATTCTCCCTGTTGTTTTAATGTTACATAACAAATAGAAATAATGGGAAATAAATCTAGTTCAAATAATATAAAAAGTTTTTTTAATGTTTATTTATTTTTGACAGAGAGAGAGAGAGAGAGAGAGAGCATGAGTGGGGGTGGGGCAGACAGAGAGGGAGACAATAGAATCCAAAGCAGGCTCCAGGCTCTGAGCTGTCAGCACAGAGACCGATGTGGGGCTCAAACTCACAGAACGCAAGATCATGACCTGAACCGAAGTCGGACACTCAACTGCCTGAGCCACCCAGGCGCCCCAAGTTCAAATAATTTAAATCAAGCAATTTAGAGTACAGCAAAAAAACAACTACACTCACAAAAAATACTTTATTTTTTAATATGAAAAAAAAGGTTTGGGGCGCCTGGGTGGCGCAGTCGGTTAAGCGTCCGACTTCAGCCAGGTCACGATCTCGCGGTCCGGGAGTTCGAGCCCCGCGTCAGGCTCTGGGCTGATGGCTCAGAGCCTGGAGCCTGTTTCCGATTCTGTGTCTCCCTCTCTCTCTGCCCCTCCCCCGTTCATGCTCTGTCTCTCTCTGTCCCAAAAATAAATAAACGTTGAAAAAAAATTTTAAGAAAAAAAAGGTTTAATCACATTATATCCAATACTAAATCAACATTCTAATACTAATTCAACATTCATTCAAGAGATAATAGTTAATGCATGCATGCATACCTACTATGTTAGGTATTTGGAATGCAGTGATGTCTAAAAGAGAATTACTGACCTCAAGAAGCCTGTAAGGTAAGGCAGGGGTCAGCAAATTTTCTATAAAGGGCCAGATACTAAATATCATAGGCTTGAAATATTATATGGTTTCTACTGAAATGACTCAACTCTGCCATTGTTGCACAAGGGCAGCCATACTTAACACTTAAACAAACAGGTGTAGCTATGTTCCCATGGAGGTTTATTATTGATAAGAACAGACAGCAGGCTGAATTTTGTCCATGTGCCATAATTGCTCACCCCTAAGCTAGTGAATAAGATACATGTTAAACAAGTAAAATTATAATTTAAATACAAAGATGCCAAGCAACACAACACCTAGAGGCAAGCAAAAAGACTTCTTTCTTTCTCTTTCTTTCTTTCTTTCTTTTCTTTCTTTCTTTCTTTCTTTCTTTCTTTCTTTCTGTTTCTTTCTTTCTTTCTTTTCAGTTTTTATTTAAGTCCTAGTTAGTTAACATATAGTGTAATATTGGTTTCAGGAGTAGCATTTAGTGATTCATCACTTACATATATCAACCCATGCCAATTACAAGTGCCCTCCTTAATGCCCATCACCCATCTAGCCCATCCCCTGCCCATCTCCCTTCCAGCAAGTCTGAGTTTGTTCTCTATATTTAAGAATGTCTTATGGTTTGCCTTTCTCTCTTTCTCTCTCTATCTTCTTTTCCCTTCCACAAGAAGACTACTTTGTTTTTAAGTTTATTTGTTTATTTTGAGGGGGTTAGGAGCAGAGAGAGAAAGAGAGAGAGACAGAGAGAGATTGAGAGAGAGAGAGAGAGAGAGAGAGACAGAGAGAGAGACAGAGAGAGAGAGAATCTCTTGCAGGCTCCATGCTCAGCATGGAGCTTACTGCAGGGCTCAATCTCAAAACCCCACGATCACAATGCAAGCAGATATCAAGTGTCTGATGCTTAACCGATTGAGCCACCCAAGCACTCAGAAGACTATTTTGGAATGGATTGTTTGAGAAGGTTCCACTGAGAAAGTAAAATTTTCAGATGAGCTCTGAAGAATGGATCATAGTTGGCCCATCCACACTAGCAACAAGTGATAGCAATGGCCCAGGGGCAGAAAAGTGTTTATGTGGGAAATGCCTTAGACCAGGCAGCAACACACATCAGAGCGTCTAATGTGGACTGCCTATTCTAAGTGGCAGAAATGAGATGGCAAAGGAGAAAAAAGCCACTGCCCACCAGGATAATATATTCCATTGCAATGAGGCAGTTTAAATATATATACATATATATATATATATATATATATATATATATATATGAATGTACATATGTGAGAAGTGAGAAGTGCTATGAAGAAAATGAACCAGGTTGATATGATGGAATGACCTGGAGGGAAGGGTAGTCATGGAAGGGCTCAGTGAATATGTGGCATTCCCTCAGACTGTAAAGAAGGAGACAACCTTGAAAACACTGGAAAGAAGAGAGTTCCATCCCAGGGACAAAAAAAAATGCCATGTCTCAGAGGTAGAGAAGGCTGGCATTCTGGTATAGCCAGAAAGATGGCTGAGGTGGCCAGAGCCCCTCATGGATAGTGGAGACATTCACTCTGATGAGGGAGGAGCAGAACCGGGAGGAAGTGTTATGAGTGCTGTGGTTGTGTTAGGTTGAAGTTTCTCCTTAGGCATCTGAACCAAGCTTTCCAATATGGAGTCAGATACATCAATTTGTGGCTCAGAATCAAGGGAGAAACTAGACGTGGAAGGTTAGGTTTGAGAGGGAGTCATCAATATAGTAAAAATCGGTGTGCTTGGGTGTAGTGAGCGAGAATAAATTAAAAAGGCAGACAAAGGGACATGATGTAGGCAGGATCTTGCAGCCCATGTTAAGGAAGCAGTATTATTCCAAATGTACTCTAAAGCCATGACAAGATTTTTTAAGCATGGGAGTGCCATAACTCAAATTACAATCAAGCCTCATCACTTGTTGTTTCTGTATTATTGGCAGATTCTGTATTTGCAAATCTGTCTACTCCGTATAAGGTATTTGTAACTGCCAGTCAATATTATGGAACTTTCATGGTCATTTGCAGATATGTACAAAATGGTAAAAATTTGAACCTCAAATGTTCATGTTCCCAGCTGAGGTTGAACAAGGTATCACTTTATCTTCTTGTTTCAGTTCTCTTACCTTAAGTGTTGCTTTTGTGGTCTATTCAGTGCCACATTTTTCACATTTTTATCCATTTGACTGCAGGTTTTGTTGTTTAAATGGCCACCAAGTATAATGCCGAAGTGTTGCCTAGTGTTTCTAAGTTCATAAAGGCTGTGGTGTGCCTTATGGAGAAAATACGTGTGCTGGTTAAGCTCTGTTCAGGAAGTTAGAGTGCTGTTTGCTGTGAGTTCAATGTTAATGAATCAATAAAATATACTACATAATGTGTCTTTAACAGAAATGCACCTAAAACAAGATTACGTATTGATCACTTGATGACAATTTTGTGACCAGAGGTTCATAGGCACCTAACCCTGTATTTCCCCTAGGTTCAGTATTCATTAATTCAGTATTTGCAGTGACTTTACAGAACATAACTACCATGGATAACGAGAATTGATTGTATGTCTCAAAAAGGCTACACTGAATTATGTTATGAGACAGTTTGGTTTATTATAAGGAAGCTTTTCCTGTAGTTGTATAAAACATTGGCAGAGCTTTTTAGGGAAAAAAAGCAACTTCTTTTTCAAATAGTATATATATAATATTATGTGTGTGTGTGTGTGTGTGTGTGTGTATTTCAGCCTGTAATTGAGAAACTTTTGCTTATAGATTATATATAGCAATTGGCTTATTTTATTTGTCATTAAATAAAATGTATTTCAGTTGGCTTTCTCTACCATGGCCTTGAAATCAACAAATAGAATTATGTGCATGTGTGAGACTAAAGACAAGGGTTTAGCGCAGCATGTGACAAATAATCCTTGTTCCAGTAAGTGTTAGCCACTGTACTGCTGACTTTGCTGCTGTTCTTTCAAGTGCCCTGTTTAGAAATGCCCTATTTCCACTCTGAGATGATATTCTCAAAGGACAGAGATAACAACAGCGAACAGATTAACCAGGATATGTTCCCTAAAAGTAAGTGTGACCCAGGACAGTCTCTGCCCATGCCTGTTGTTCCAGTCAGTGTCCCATTCTGTTGGTGGATTTTGGTTAGTATAACAAATTATCATGATACCAAGAGATATGTTGTTAATAAAAATATAAAACATGGAGTTAGTAATTAAGTAGCTGCCACTTAGTTTTAGAATCAAAGTTAGTCAAAGGGGCGAGGGACTGGGGAATGTTCTAGGCTAGTGTATTCGAAAAAGGAACCACGTAGTTGGTGGCTAGCATCAGGGTCAAAGAGAGACATTGGAGTTAAAAGTTGAGGAGAGCTAGAAGTTGTTAGAACTGTCAGAGAGGGGTGTTGGGAGTGATGGGGCAGGGGACCTGTGTTTATGATGGTATCATGAGGGAAGAAAGTAAGAGAAACACTGCACCAAGTGTTTCATCACTGGAAAAAGTTAGCAATTGCAACATGTGAAAAGCAGTTAAAAAAAGAAAAAAAAAGTGAAAAAAACACAGAATCATAGTGATAGAATGGAAATAGAAGGGATTAAGTAAATGTAGGTACAGAATGTTGATTTATTCTTTCTACATTTCTTTCATTCTTTTCATTTCCTGCCACCCCCTCCTTTTCCTTCATGATCTCCATTATTTTAGGTACTATAGCCTTCAAAGCTTGAGCTCACAAGTGTTTATTTCCATCTCCTTTCCTCTCACTTCCCATCTCCCCCTGCCCCACTTGCTCTTTCTTTGCTTCAGTTGGCTAAAATATTATTTTTCATTATTTTTCTTTTTTCCAAACTTTAAGTTAGTTACTTGCTTTCTTAAAAAAGTAAATAAAAAGAAAGAGACAGAGAGACAGAGAGAGAAGAAAGAAAGAAAGAAAGAAAGAAAGAAAGAAAGAAAGAAATGGAGGGAAGAAGGGAAGGAGGAAGGAAGGAAGGGAGGAAGGAAGGGAGGAAGGGAGGGAGGGAGGAAGGAAGGAAAGGAAAGAAATTCTGTACGAAATGGAAGATACATGTGCGAGCTGGCTGTTTTCTGTCTCTCTTGCTGCATTTAAGGCCACTTTCCCCTAATCAAATCTGTCTTTCAGTTCTTCCCTAGACCCAGATTCTGTAGGCTTCAAAAGTTGTCCCTTCCCAATGCCCTCCTCTTTGAACACCTGCCCCTAGTCTTTGTTACTCCCAGTCCTTTATTTATTTCTTAGCTAAACATCACTTCCTCAGGCAGGTCTTCCTCGATTATACCAAGGTCAAGAAATATTATGGATTGCTTACTATGCCACAGACCTTGTCTTGGGCAATGGGACTACAGCAGTGAGCAAAACAAACAAAAACCTCTGCCTTCATGGAGTTTACAAATAGGTGGGAAGACAGATGGTAAAGTAAAAAGCAAATTCATGTTATCTTAGATTATCAGAGCCGGAGAGAAAAATCAGATAGGAAAGGAGGATAAGGAGGACAGGTGGGTTTGGGCTTGGGGTGGTTGCAAATTTTAAAATGTTTAGGAAAGGCCTCTCTGGAAAAATAGTATCTGAGTACAGATCTAAAGAATGTGAAAGAATGAGCCATGTGAAAAATCTAAAGTACAACAGGCTGAGGGAGTGTTAAATTCAAGGCCCATGAGGCAGAAACAGCAGGGAGGTTCAAACAGCTGGAACCTACAGTGCAAGGTCAAGCATTGGTGCTATCAGGCAGGCAACGTGCCAGCAGACCTCAGCTGACCATTGGCTCTGACTCTGATGCTCTGACTTACACTTAAACCATACTGCCACAGCGGCTGTGTCCAGACTGTACTAGGGGGGAGCAGAGGTGGCGTCTAAAGGGGCATCCTTGATCCCCATTCCATTCTTCTGCCATTTTTTTCTTTCAGGAAATCTACTTGTCTCTATTTCAAATGCAGTTATGGAAAATAAGTGCATCAATTTATTTAGCACTATCTCTCTTATTCTCTGGAATAATGTTCTGTAAGTCCCTAACGACAACATCTCTACTTTGTTTTTCAGTCAAATGGTGTTGAGGCTAGCTGAGTGCCAGGGCCCATGGTAGGTGTTCAGTAAATAACTGTTGTTGAAAGTTTAAACAACCTTATAATACATCATCTCTGCAATATAAATGAGTTAATTGAATTGCTGGGAAGTGAAATAACTTCCCCCAGTAAAACAGGATAGTAGAAATTGAACTGAGGTAGTTATTTTGTTTGTTTTTGTTGGATTTTCCCCCTGCTTCAAAAGCCAAATGTTTTTAATCAATGTGTATTCTGTAAATATTATATATACTTTTCTCTAAAACTATGAATCAATACTTGAGTTATGAAGTATGATAGAACACATTTAATTCAAGCAACTCCTTTAGATTTTTCATGTTAAGTAGAAAGATTCATATTGCATATAGTACCTTAACACTACATTTACCAATATTATCCAAAGAATGTTACTCCATTATGTGGAATATGTGTGTGTGTGTGTGTGTGTGTGTGTTTGCGTGTATTACATTACCTGGACTATATATGTGTGTAATATATATGTGTGTGTATATATATATATATATATATATATATATATATTCCATGTGATATATATACAACATGTGTATGTATATGTACTCCATTACCTGGAATATACATATATATATGTACGTACACACATACACATACACACATGGAATATATATATATATATATTTATATATACACACACACACAGAATATATTCCATATAAACATGTGTATATATATATATATATATATGGGGGTATATATACAGGGGGTAAAAAATCTTTCCTCTTCCTTCAATAATAAGGGAACAAGTTTCAAAAAACAATTGTGGTTTTTGTTTATGGCAGCACACGAATCTCCAGGGACTTGAATCTTTGCAGTATATCTTAGACTCAGTGAAGGTAGAATAGAATCACATTTCCAGGAGGTTACCTAATATTATAAAAGGCTCTTGCTAAATCTCAAGTGATCTCCAGTAACATTTTACTGCCCTGTTGCTATAGCTTTCCACATGTGAGTATATACAAGCTATCTGAAACTCCTCAAAAGTGAACTGCAACTGACAATACATCATTGGTACATCTTTCCATTAAAAGAAAAAAAACATTTTGCCAATGTATCTTCAAAATTCTAATCTAGATTTTTTTTTCTATTTTGAAAATGAAAAGGCATTGCAAACCAGGTTAAATCAATCTAAGGTTTTTAAAAGTTATTTTTAAATATTAAATCTTGCAATAACAGGTCTACCTGCTTCAATAAACAAAATTTCAATTAAGCAGTTTTTAAATGGAAAAATGGGGAGGGGATGTGACATTAGGGATTCTAGTTGATCGACTCTTAGAATCTAGAAATTATATAATCTGATCTAGAATAGTCACATGTTTCTCTATTTGACACATGTGATAAGGAGAAAATTAAGTAACAGAAATGGGGGGATGCTTCCTAGCGATATTAAAGACGGCTTATTCAGAATCTTGAAAATACAACTACAAATACCAGCTGACCTCAAGTGAAGAAATTAGCCTGTGTGATATAACCTGTCCTGTGAGTAATGATATAGCAGTTTATTGTGTCCTTCCTCTCACTTAGAACGTATTAGTCAGTGGTCAAACACAGGTTGCAGGGGAATAATATATACAGTGTTGAAGGATTGTTTTTAATTTCTTCTTTCGGTTTCCTGCTCAAGAATATATTAGACATTGTAAATAAGACCCAGATAAATTCCTCTCCTCATTCCTTACAGCACATTGAATCTCTATAGCATACTAGCTAATTAATTCTGACAATTCAATCATCAATTGCACTAAGAACTAAACTAATCCAGATGCTTTTCATTATATGATGAGCCAGACTGATAGCTAATTGTATCTTAATTAAATTTATATTTTCTGTGAACAGACTTCTAAGTTCATTTTTTAAAGTTTATGAGGTGGTCATTGTAGAATTTTATACTTTATCTCTTTTCCCTGTCCAAAAATAGAACCAATGAAGTAGGAAGTAGGAAGTCACCTAGAATCATATTATGCAGAGAAATTTCATAAGACACAGTTGTGTGGCTTACAGAGCCTTTCCCCGGTGCCTATAAAGTTTTCCCCAATTAAATATTGCCTTAGTGCTGTGGGCACACTAGCATTTTTATAGCTTCTGATATCTGGGATTTGGTATCTGCTTCTGTCACAGCTCCATTTATTTCTTCCCTGTGTCTTGCCACTTAGGAAGAAAATCTATTTTGTGAAAAAATACTTGTTCTACCGTTGGGAGTCTCAGAGAAAGAAGCAAGAGATTGAGATGGCCTGGAGCATATTGTTTATGGCAGTATCCAACGAGCGAGATTTTGTAGGTCTACATATGGTGCAAGTCTTGTTTTAATTCAGCCCTTGGGACATCAATCCAATAATGCTGCCAAAATACACTCTGTGAAGTTCAGTGATAATAGAGTCTGAGGATAGAATGAATGCTTCCAATATTTTCAACTTATCGGTGGCTTAATTTTTCTCCACATTTTATACATATGCCAATTTAAATATATGTTGTAACATTTGTGACTTTAATGATTAAGCCTGAAATCTCAGGCAATAGTAAATGTCTGTTTACTTTTTAGTGGTAATATTAAATTATGTCTTTACTATGTTGGGGTATTTTCCTTTGTTTATAGTACAACAAAAACACATGACATCTGTTCTTCTGTTAGGTGTTTGAACTTTTACAAACACAGGTACGCTTTTTTTTTTTTTGGTAGGCTGAATGCTTTTTATACACAGAGAAATATAAAATGTCAAACATATTGTAATCTCCCATCAGAACTGTTGCTTTCTCTGGATCTGTTTCAGGGATTTTTGGCCCAAGCATAGAGAGGTGTCCGCTGATTTTACAAGCCAAGCCCTGACATATGTTTTTTTCAGAACTCTAGAATGAAGTAAGTAAAGTTGTTCATATTTAGGTCAAATCAATGCTCAGGGGAAGAGCAAGTGTGTTCACAAAATCTGTATTACATCTGATGCTCTAGGCTTATATTAAGGTTTTGTGTGTGTGTGTGTTTTTCTTGATCAGGGTGTTATTACATCAGTCAATCTCATAGTTGTCTTTATCTTTTTATATGAATAACTGTGAATGGCAGCCTAGGTCAATGTAATCTTCATTAAAAGGCAAATGCTTGTACACATTTTGTTTGTTGGTTTTGTTATGTTTCTTTTTTCACTGTTACGCAATCAGAAGGAACTGACAGGAAGACAAGGATAGATCTCTTTTATAGAAAGCTACTATAGATTGCTTTTTATCTATTATAGATAGATAATGTCCTTAGTTTATCTCTAAGCTTGAAACAGGTAAATAATCACTTCAGGAAATCATATTTCCCAAATTTGTCACTTATGAAAAGCCTAAAGAAACTAGATACAAAGATTTTTCTCATATTGATAACACAAATAGCTTCTCAATCCAAATCTAATAGAAACAAATACTTTTAATTGAAATATATTGGATGTCATTTCATCAGAAGCATACCAGAAGTCATTCATATTCATGCATTCTATTCATATAGATCAAATTTAAACAAAGATATATCTGTAGTCTGAGCAATGGCAAATTCAATATTCTTTGCCTCACTCACAGTCATAGCCTAATATATGTTATTTAGACACTCTATATTAATGTCACCAATTTATTTCTGCACATCAGAAGTTCTGTGTGAAATGATCACTGGAAGCCCATTTCCTATTCTTTCAATGGGATACATTATGATGTTTTGCACAGTGACCTAAAATCTTCCACAAATTTTCTAAAATGACTATGTATAAGTAACAAAGTGACTGTATACAAATAACAAAACACCATGTCAGGAATGTGATATGTTTTAAAACATTAGTTTCTGATAAACAAAAGAATGATATGGGTTGTTTAAAAATTAGGCAGTAAAGGCTGTATACTATATTGTTTTCACACCTTACAATAAGGATTTAGTTATGATTCAGCCTATCAAATGTACTAAATATATTTTGGAAAAAATGAAAATGTTAATAAACAATTAAAAAGAAACTACATTACACACTCTATGTTATCCACCTTGAGAATAAATTATATTAAAAAATAAAAAAAGAAACTACATGCCAAAGGAGGCAAGAATATACAATGGAGAAAAGACAATCTTTTCAATAAATGGTGCTAGGAAAACTGGATAGCTACATGCAAAACAATAAAACTGGACCACTTTATTACTCCAAATACAGAAATAAACTCAAAATGGGTTAAAGACTTCAATGTGAAACCATATTTTATGAAACCATAAAAATCCTAGAAGAAAATGTAGGTAGTAATCTCTTTGACATTGGACTTAACATTTTTCTAGATATATCTCCTCAGGCAAGGGAAACAAAGGCAAAAATAAACCATTGGACCAACATCAAAATAAAAAGCTTTGGCAAAGTGAAGGAAAACATGAATAAAATGAAAAAGCAACCTACCAATTGGGAGAAGATATCTGAAAATGATATCGGATAAGGGGTTAATATCTAAAATATATTAAGAACTTCTATAACTTTGCACCAAAACCCAAAAATGGGCAAAGGATTTGAGTAGACTTTTTTTTTCAAAGAAGACATACATATGGTTAACAGACACATGAAAAGATGCTCAACATCACTGATCAACAGGGAAATGCAAATCAAAACCACAATGAGACATCACTTGACACCTGTTAGAATAGCTAGTATCAAAAAGTCAAGAGATAGACTTCCAGAGAAAAGGGTGGAATAGGAGATTTCTAGGTTCACCTTGTCCCACAGATACACCTAAGTAACACTTACATGAGTGTATATAATGTAGAAAACAACACTAAGACTGGCAGAACAGACTCTTCACAGCTAAATGTAGAAAAGAGGCCACATCCAAGAGGGTAGGGGGGTGGAGATGTAGTCAGAAGCCAATCTGACCCATGATAGTATCCACAGGAGGGAGGGATGCCTTGGGCACAAAGAGGGGAGAGGAGCAGACCCCATACCAGTCACCCTAGGCATGGGAGAAGGTAAATCCCCATAACATTTGGCTTTGAAAACCAGACAGGCCTAACCATGAGTCCTTACAATCAGTGGGGCTTAACACCCAGAACTTAAAAAATCAGTGGGCTCCGCTCTAAGAGAGCTAGAGGGTAATAAGAAATGGGTCCTTGCCCTTAAAGAGACAGCAAAACAATCCTGCCACTGAGATATAGCATAGAAGTGGCAGTTTGAAAAATGCTTCAGGTATACAAGAAGGAGTTTATTTACTAATCTCAGAGTGTGTGCTAGAGGGGCAGCAATCCTTGGGAGACTTCTCTAAGAACAAAAGAGCTGGCAGGCACCATTTCTCTCCTTTCCCTGCTGCCTAAATACAAGCGCATCAGTGGGCAACAACACAGTGTGAACATGCTTCGCCTAGGTTACTAACAGCACACCCTGCCCCTGCTCCTTTCTTTGGATTCACCCCCTCCAACACACTCTCAGAAGGAGTTTTCCCTGGTAGCTGCAGGTCCCCTCCCCCAGTGAGCAAGCAGAGGCTTTGCAGGTACCACTTGCCTTACTCCCGCATTCTCCTTCAAACCCCCACACTCCAACATGTCCTTGGCAGGAGTCCATCCAAAGCAGTGCCACAAGCCTGGCAGTGCATAAGAAACCTCAATAGGGGCCAGCACCACTCCAAAGTGACTCCTTTTCTGGGGACAGGGAAAAATAACCATACACACCAGTCCAACTTCAGAAGGCTGGGGGCAGACATCTGATCTGATTGCAGGGCCCACCCACCAAGAAAAACCTCTCAGGGGACAATCCAGGGAGAGCACCCTGCAGTTCAGTGCTACCACAGCTCTAGCAAGTACCTGGCCTGATTCAACTCAAACCCAAGGTCGTCCCAGATTGGCCTGCTAACAACATAGGGACCAAACCCTGCCCACAACAAGCAAAGAGAGCCATTGCAAAGATGGACTGAAGGCAAAAGTGGCTCAGGCACAAGTGTAGGGTGCACCCAACACACACAGGAGACACCCCTGAAGCACCAGGTTCTGGTGAACAGGGGACATTGCACTGCAGGGCACTATAAGACCTTTCTTCATAAGGCCACTGCTTTCAAGAGTAGGAGATATAGCTGCCCTTCCTAACATACAGAAACAGACAAAGAGTCAAACAAAATGAGGAGACAAAGGAATATGTCCCAAATGAAAGAACAGGACAAAATCACAGCAAGAGAGCTAAACAAATGGAGCTAAGTACTATGCCTGATAGAGAATTTAAAGTAATGGTCATAAATATAATTACTGGGCATGAGAAAAGAGAGGAGGACTTCAAAGATCCTCAACAAAAAGATAAAAAACATTAAAAAAGAACCAATTAGAGATGAAGAACTCAAAAACTGAAACTAAAAATGCAATAGAGGGAATAAATAGACTAGAGGAAGCAAAAGGAAAGATTAGTGACCTGGAGAGCAGTGTAATGGAAAGTGATAAAGCTGAAAAGGAGAGAGACAAAATAATATAATAAATGAAAATAGACTTAGGGAACTCAGCAATACCATCAAGCATAGTAACATTCACACTATAGGGATCCCAAAAAAAGGAGAGAGAGAAAAGGTGCAGAAAGTTTGAAGAAATTATTTGAAGAAATAATTTAAAGAAATAATAGCTAAAAACTTCCCAAATCTGGGGAAGGAGACAGAAATCCAGATCCAAGAGGCACAGAGTGCCCCCAACAAGACCAACCAAGGAGGTCCACACCAAAACACACAATAATTAAAATGGCCAAAAGTAGTGATATAGAGAATTTTAAAGCAGCAAGAGAAAATAAAAGTTACATACAAGGGAAACCCCATAAGACTAGCAGCTTATTTATCAACAGAAACTTTGCAGACCGCAGAGGAGTGGCATGATCTATTCAAAGTGCTGACAGGAAGAAAAAAAACCCAAAAAACAAACCTGGTTCCAAGAATACTCTAAGAAGCAAGGCTATCATTCAGAATAGATGGAGAGATAAAGACTTTCCCAGACAAACAAAAGTTGAAGGAATTAATTACCACTAAACCAGCCTTATAAGAAATATTAAAGGTAATTTTTAAGTGGAAAAGAAAGATCATAAGTAGGGATAAGAAAACTAGGAAGTACAAAAGCAATAAAATTAAAGATATATATAAAAATCAGTCAAGGAATTCACACAATAAAAAGATATAAAATATGACATCATGTATCTTAAACGTGGTGGGGGAGGGGAGTAAAGAATGGGTTAAAACTTAATCAACCATCAACTTAATATAGATTGCTATATGCACACGATGCTATATATAAACCTAATGGTAACCAGAAATCAAAAACTGGTAATAGATATGCAAAGAATAAAGAGAAAAAATCTTTATTGTATCTCACTAACAAAAGACAGCAAACCGTGAGAGATGAGAGCAAGAGTGAAAGGAGCAGAGGACTACAAAAACGACCACCAAACAAATAACAAAATTGCAATAAATACATACTTATCACTAATTACTTTGAATATAAGTGGAGTAAACAATCCAACCAAAAGACATAGGATAACAGAATGGATAAAAAAAAAAAAGTAAGATCCATTGATTTACTGCCTAGCAGAGACTCATTTCAGACCTAAAATACATGCAGATTGAAAGTGAAAGGATGGAAAACCATTTATCATACAAATGGAAGTGAAAAGCAAGCATGGGTAACAATTCTTATTTCGGACTTTAAAACAAAGACTGTAACAAGGAACAAAGAAGGGCACTATATAGTCATAAAGGGAACAATCCAACAGGAAGGTCTAACAATTGTAAACATTTATGCACCCAACATGAAAGCACTCAAATACATGAAGCAACTACTTACAAACATAAAGGAAGTAATTGATAATAATGAAATAATAGTAGGGGACTTTAACACCCCACTTACATCAATAGACAGGTCCATCCTGTTTACATCCAAACAGGAAATCAAGGAAACAGTGACTTTGAATGACACACTGAATCAGATGGTTTTAACAGATATATTCAGGACATTCCATTCTAAAACAGCAGAATACACATTCTTTCAAGTGCAAACGGAATAGTCTCCAGAACAGATCACATATTAGGCTATAAAATAAGTCTCAACAGATTCAAAATATTGAATTCATACCATGATCTTTTCTGACCACAACACTATGAAACTATGAAACTAGAAATCAACCACAACAAAATATCTGGAAGGAACACAAATCCGTTTATCCCCTTTTCCAGGCTTATCCAAAGCTTTTCCAACATAAAATGGTGTGTATTTTGTCCCGCTATACATATTACTATCAAATGCTTTATGACTTTCTGCTTATTTTTGTCATTACTTATTATAGTACGCAAAGTGCTGACTGACGTGCACAGTATACACATGAAGTCTTTAGTGGCTCTGTGTTATCAAACAGTATTATTTGTATTTTATCTGCTATTGTAAGTACTCTTCTCATATGTTTTACTTACTTCCCACACTTCTCTTTAAGGCTTTCTCAGATTTTTTAAAGACATTTTATAACATGAGGTGAAAACAAAGGCTAAGTAGAAGATAGACATTAATGAAACAAGTTCAGAATATCTATACAAGGAAAGACAATAAGGACACTAAGTGTGATCCTGTGATAGCTTCATGATGCTAGACACATTTGATAGCTAGATCTGCTGTACTGGCACTCAAGTACTTTGCCAACATCTACCAGTGATTTTGCTAATCAACAATTGTATTTGGAACGTAAAATGAAACTTTTCTTCCATATAATTTTATAAAAATCTTTAAGTTTGGAAATGTATATATGATATACATGTGACATATATGATACATGCACTATATAAACATCATATATATAAAGTATACATATAACTTTTTTCTCAATAAATATCAATAGAAAAGTATGTCATTGAGATATAGTTATGTTTTAAGGAATTTTGATATTAAAAACTAGGTAGTGTTCTATCAAAAAAAGGGTTAACTAGAGAGAGGATTTATAGTAAGCTTATATATAATTTTCATTAACAAAGTTTATGAAAAAATAACTCAAAAACTAACTTATGGAATATATATAAAACCATCTGTATTCCTGATTAAATACATAATTTGTATTATGTATTTGCTTGCTACACTCACTAAAATGATCTTGAAAAGAAGTGTAGACTTCATTGTAGACCAAATGCAAAGAATATACAAAATTATACCTAATTATGCCAGTAATATTAGAGACTAAAGTCAAGAAAATCAGAGTTCATTTCTTGTTTTTATCAATCAGCCATTTTAATGAGAGCTGAAATTAGTAGTCCACGAAATTCCATTGTTCCCCTCCATCAAAGAAGAATTAGAGCCAGGCATATGACTAGACTACCTTTCCCAGTCTCTCTCAAGGTAGATGTGCCCACATTACTAAGTTCTTCCAATAATACAAAAGTCTAAATTTCTTTTTTTTAAGTTTATTTATTTTGACAGAGAGAGAGAGAGAGAGAGAGAGAGAGAGAGAGAGAGATTGGGAGAGGGGAAGAAAGAGAGGAAGAAAGGGAGAATCCCAAGCAGGCTTCACACTGTCAGCACAGAGACTAATGTGGGGCTCGAACTCACAAACTGTGAGACCATGACATGAGCTGAAATCAAGAGTTGGATGCTTAAACTACTGAACCACCCAGACACCCCCAAAAGTCAAGGTTTCTAATGAGGGCAGATGTGCTTCCTTCACTTTGATTTTCACCTTTGATTGGTTGGAGATGGCAGATGACAAGGTCCTGAGAAAAGGCAGAGCCTGAGTCACGAATTACCATGTGAAAGACAGCCTTTCAGCCAGAAAGTCTATTTGGTATCTTTATGTGAACAAGAATTAATCATTTGAGAAACTGATTGTTATTGCAATAAAGCCTATTCTAATTATTACAGAAGCAAGTTCATACATTGGAAATTGTGCAAAATTTCAGCTTGTAAATACTTTGCTTTTTCAGTGACAAGCAAGAATTAAGCAAATACAATCTTTTAAAGAATTAGGAATGTAGAAATTTTAATTTGTGTATAACCTCTACATATGCTGACTGCTTTTATATTTTTATTTTGGCTACTGAAAATCTTAAACATATGGTATGGTGGCTAAACTTTCTGTCATTACTTTTTATTTTGTTTTATTTTATACTTGTTTTGGGTGAAGTTCTCCCTCACACAGAGAACATATAACTAAAAACAGGGTCATGTTGTATATGTTTTATACTGGTTCATTCTGCTTGATATATTCTAGGCACATGGAAAGGTTCATAACAGGTGACTATTAGGTGGGGTTGAGAACTTTGATCTTTTCTGCCATGATCCCCTGCTAGCATATTTCCAGATTTTTGCCCATAAAGTTATCATAGGGGAAAAGATAATCACAGGGTGCCTGGTTGGTTCAGGCGGTTAAGCAGCTGACTCTTGATTTCGGCTCAGGTCATAATCGCACAGTCCATGACATTGAGCTCACATGGGGCTCTACACTGACAGCGTGGAGCCTGCTTTGGATCCTCTCTCTCTCTCTCTCCTCTCTCTGCCCCTAACCCTTGTTTCAAAATAATCGAATGTTAAAAAAAAAAAGATAATCACAATCATCTCAGGCATTAAAGTAAAAATGCAAAATTTTAATGTTTTTCCTTTTTTTCCTCTTAGAAATGAAGATACTAATAATTTTTAAGAACTCATCAGGATACTAATTTATCTTGGAGTCACTTTGAGGGATTTAACATTTTTTTCCCTTTGTAGTTAAAGCGAGAGGTACAAAAGTACTAAGTATGAGCCCCAATCATCACCACACATTGTGTCATTTTAAATTACTTTATAATGGTTCATCATCAAAGAATTGAAACAAATTTATTGTGAGCCATATTATATCAGTACAATAAGTAATTAAATTCTTATTTTTCTCAACACAGTATTTTAAAAAGAAGCTTAGTTCCCAATGAAATGAATAGGCATCAAGTAATTTCTACTTAGGAAAGAGTTTTTATTCTGAATATAAATGGTCTAATAGGCAAGCGCAAGCTTTAAGGCATATATAATGGAATGAAAAGTGTATTTATAAACAAACTAGCCTAACAACATCATTAAAAACAATGACATTTTATCAACCATTGAAAGTGCAGTGAAAAAAATTCCAGTACTGTTCTTGATTTCTTTGTTATTATTATTTTTTTATAAGGTAGTTCTCCATTGGTATTAGTAATTACTACGTGGGCAGAACAGGACCATGTTTGTTGCTACTTTTTATGTGGTTAAATAACTATAAACTATAGAAACACATTTTGAAAAATAGCCTGAATAATGTGTATTTGTCCCCAAAATACTGCCTTTATTAAAGGGTTACATCTTTCTTTTTTTACTGGTTTTAAGGCCACAAACAGAAACATCCTTATATAATCAAACACTGCCTAGCATATTGTATAACTAGAAATAAAACTAATTCTTAGGAGTTCTTTTGCTATGTCACTATGCATTACATTTGAGGTTATTAATAATATTAATGACTTATATGAACACAGTAGTTTAGAACAAACTTGGTATTTTGCTGAGTCATTTTTCAATGTCTGTTTTGGCATCCTGTTGAAATCAAATGGAAGAATACACCTAGTGATGTCTTAAAAACAAATCAACAAAATTAGAAAAGAAACAGACTAGAAAGAACCAGACAGTTTGCCAAACATTCAGATGCCAAGAATTCTTTCCAGCAATCCATCTCCCTCCTTTTCTAGGAAAAAAAAAATATCCAGGAGAAGGGACATTAGTTTTATTTTGAAGTACTTTTTGGCACCTGAAGTTATGCTAGCAATTCTTGCTAAAGTTAATGGAAAATCTATACAATGCCTAGCACATCTTAGATATTCTGTCCTTGGATCCCTGGTCTCATGTCACTTAACTGAAGTCAATAAGTCTACAGTAATGGATGGCACTCTCTTTGGGGAAAGTTTGTGTGGAATTTGAGATGATAATTCCTCATTTACACATAGGTGATGAAAAGCAATGCCTGTGTTACCTGAAAATCAGGAACAATGGTATTCTTGTCATCAATCCTACTTATTATATAACATTCTTATTTCCTGTTTCTCTCTATAACCCATGAATAACATTATGTACCTTAAGTAGCATGCTTTGTATATTGCTTCACTACTATTTGTGTTCTGTTACTATTTAATTTCCACAGCCATAGGAAAACACCCTAGTAGAATGGTTGACATCATTGTTCTATTGAATGTTTATCATTATTGTTAGGGTATTCATTGTACAGATTCTTTCCCATTCACAGGGAAAGTGTATTCAGCAATATATACAGCTCTTGGATGTATTCCAACACAACTTGCAAGAATGATTTTTGGGGGGCAGGGAGACATACATTTCCACTTTAAATCTACTCACTTTTTAAAATGTTTGTTTTACACACAATGGCTGCAAACGAAAAACGTAGACTGACATGACAATCTCCCTTTTTCTTTCTATAAAGTAGTTTGCTATAAAAACAGATTAGAATTCTTTTGCATTACTTTTGAGGTATTGTCTTACATTAGAAGTATTAAGTTTTCAGGAGTTAATCTTATATGTTGTATATTAGCTCTGGAAGAGACATATCACAGTTTTGGAAGGATCCATAATGAGGGTAGGCTTTGTAGTCTTTGTAGAGGGTAAGGTGTGGAAATTCAGTCTGAGCGGTTAGAGACACTGAGGTGCCACTTTCATACACATGGCTGAATATAGGGCAATCTCTTCTCACAGGATTGTATCTCTACCATGTTTAATGTGTTTCTATACTCTGAAGTTATCTCATACTTTTCTAAATGTAAAAGCTTATGATCGAAGTCGGAAGAAGATTGAGAAAGAATATCTAGACAGAAAGCCATATTTAAATGTCTTTTAATATATAAAAAGTAATTGTAAATTTAATTCAATATGAGCAGCTATTACAACTTTTAATTTATCATAATAAAATTTTAAATTCTTTTCTTACCTTTTTCAACATTATGAACACCCCCACAGCCCTAAAAACATCGAATCATACTGCTTATATGCACACAACTTGGCATGCTATTTACAAGGAACATTGGCAAAATATATATTTCCCTTTGACTCAGAATTTTCACACCTAAGAATGAATACAAATAAACTATGTGCATGAAGTGAGTGATAGAGATTAAAAAAAAAAAACAGCTATAAGGATTTCATCATAGTATTATTCATGACAGGAATAAGTTGGACACAGCCTAAATGTGAATAACTATTAAACAATCAGTAAAGTATTAATTGGTCAATAAAATGATGACTTATTTATTTACATGCACAGGTGTTCTTATGATATCAAGAGTATAAAACATTATGAAATAGTATGTGGGGTTTAATGTACTTTTTATAAAATATAAACATGAATATAAGAATTTTTGGAAAGATATGTGATCTGCTACTTAAAGAAGTAATAATCAGATATCTCTTCTAGAGATAACACCTCAGTTATAAAACATAAATATGGGATATTGTATAAGTGCTTCACCTCTTGTCTAAATTCTTTTTTGGAGAAGGAATGAAGGTAGTTAAAAGCAAACTGTTTTAACTTCTTTTGAGTGTTAGGGTTGAATTAACAAAATATTTATACGCATTCACAAGCCACAGCCTTTATCACCACTAACAGAGAAGATTGCATGACGCCAGTAGAAAGATTGCAGATAAATGTACCTTTAAGTAAGCAGTTCTTGGCATGTAAAGAGCAATAAATAAAATCAGAAACTCAGCAAAGAGGTCATGCACAGCATTGAAAACTTCTTCGGAATAAACATCTACTCATATGGGCCTTTTTACTTCACTCTGGATTTGTTCATTTGATTAGGAAACTCTTTGCCAAGATCTACTTAAAAAAATAAAACAACTACGAAAAGAATGCTGAAGCTATATTTAGCTCAAAGAAGACCTCTTTCTCAGTTTTGCACCATTAACCATGGTTTCCTTTTTAAACATAGGAAGTTGTGTTTGGAGTTGCCTTCAATTTTGTCATGCCAATCAAATTTAGTTTGGGGAGAAAATGTTTTTGAAAGATTAAAAAAACTGGAAATGAACCCTTGAAGATTCTCTTCTATTGTGTAGAATGAGAAGTGTCTGAACCCCAAGTCCTGAAGAGGCTGGCAGATTAGGCGGGTCCTATGCAAGGTGGTTGGACCAAACCCTCCAACACTGTGTCCTGGTGAAGACAGCACTGATCTGCCCTGACCCCTAAGTCCCCTCTCCTGAGGTGCCTTTTGTACCCTTTCATTATAACAATCATTCCCCTCCTAACCTCTTTTGTTTCGTCCTCCAGCCCTTCTTGGCACTCAGCCACCTGCCCAGGGTGCCGCCTCCTCTCTCACCTCCCCTCACCCTTGTGGCTAGCCAGCTGGCTGGTTTTGTACAATACTGGGTTGGTGCATGGTGCTTTTTTTTTTTTTCTGTTTTCCCTTGTATTTTAAACAGGCAGCATTGTTGGTTCTATTTAATAGACATGAGATAATGTCAGTGGCTTTAAAGTGACTTAAAAGAGTAATAAATAAATAAAGTGATTAAACATGCAGACTATGAAAAAAAAAGGAAAACAAAGACGGAAATCTGCCATTTGTGACAACACGGATGGCCCTTGAGGGCATTTTGCTAAATGAAATAACTTAGAGAAAAACAAAGAGCGTATGATCTCACATATATGTGGAATCTAAAAAACAAACAAGGAAAAACCAAAATCAAAGATACTGAGAATGGACTGGTGGTTGCCAAAGGCAAGGTGGGTGGTGGCAGCATGCAATGGGTGAAGATGATCAAAAGGTACAAACTTCTGGTTGTAAAACAAGTAAATCATGGCATGTAACATACAGCGTGGTGACTATAGTTGATAATACTGTATATTTGAAAGTTACTAAGAGAATAATCTTAAAAGTTCTTATCACAAGAAAAATATTTGTGTCTAATTGTGGTGATGGGTGTTAAACTAGATTTACTGTTGTTATCATTTTGCAATATATACAAATATTTAATCATTACATCATACACCCAAAACAAATACCATGTTAAATGTCAATGACATCTCAATAAAAATTTTTTTTTCAATAAAAACTTTTAAAAAGGAGGCTGGAGCCAGGACTGTTGGGCTCATCATGAGACCACAGAACTTATGCCAAACCTTGAATTTCTATTCTAGAGATACTCACAGCCTATAGAGGATGAACACTGAATCCTCAATATTAGAGTTTGAACAGATAGGTGAACTTTGGAAGTTAAATGAATCAGTTTAGCCCAAGTGGAAATACCAGTAGCTAAAATCTAAGTAAAAAAGTAAAATGGTCTGAAGTACTAAACTCACATGAAAAATCGTTTCTACCTTAAACATTCTTTTGGCCTTGTGTATATCAAATGCAGGTCATAACTCTTCCCTATATGCTCTTGGGTAGAAAAAAAAATAACCTAGGAGATCAGTAAGGGAAATAATTGCGACCAACAAATATGAGGGGTATGGCTGCTTCTTCCATTTGAGCCATTGCCATTTTTTTGAAGCTCTGGGTTAAGTATTTCCTTGGAATAAGAAATATGGAGAGAACATTAAAAATCACTATGAAGCTGACAATTTTGGTGGTGGAAACACCTTAAATACAAAGAATGAAAAAGAAATGAGCAAAATTTGTATGCGGGCCTGATGGATATCATTTTCATTTGACTTCACCCTCACACCTGTATAAAACATTGTTTGAATTCAAGGTATTGGTGTGAATATTCAAGTCTCAGTCAAGCCACCCGGGAATGTGAAGATTAATAATGCACGTCAAATAAGAGAAGCAAACAGTATGGAGCCAGGTGTGAATATCTTTGCCTTGTTTCTAGCTTTAGTTCAGTATTTTTCTTTTGTCAATTAATTTCTTTTTTACAGGAAGCAATCTTTTATTCCATTGGAGATGCAAGTTTTTAAGTTTTGACTCCAAGCAAAATAGCACCATTAAGAAATCCCCATTTTTTGTGTTTTGGTGGGGTTTTTGTTTTTGAGAAATAGATTTTCAAAAACAAAAAACAAAAAACACAGAAAATCCTCATGTTTAATGTGCTACCCTTGACCCGAGATCAAAATCTTGGATTTGTCTTTAAAGGAGGGATTTTTCTCTGCCCCACAGTGTTTATGGCCAAAGAATATATTTCCTTCCTTCATCACTGCTGTGGGGTTATCACATGCAACGGGCTTAAGCAAACGGAAAGTGCATTACTGTTACACACCCATCTCTGACCCAGATGAGAAACAAAACAATTGAACCATAAATGTCATCATTAGCTTGATTTTATATATATGCACATATATTAAAAGTGTGTTTAGTGTACATATTTGGCAATAAGTCAAAAAATAATCTCCTAGCATTTTTAATAACTCTTAGTTAAGCAAAATATGGCATGAAGAAGTAATGCGATCCAGAAATCTGAGTAATCCCAGCCACAGTGTGCTAGGATTTTCAGTAGTTATTAAGCCTATGAATGTTTCTAGCTTTTCTTTGAGTCCCTCTGAAAACAGGTCTGTCCTTGAGGTGTCAGATTAACACTGCACTCAGAAGACAAATTGTTCGTGGGCACACTGGACATATGAGAGCCATTAGATAGTGTGCTCAGCATTCTTGAAAAATGAAAAATTCTAGGCAACATTACATTTTATAAATGCAAGATGTTTATTATTACAGTACCAGCAATAAATGTTTAGAAACTGGAGAGGTTTCACAATGGTTCTGACTAGGAACATATGCCTATCGAGTTCATTGGAAGCGGAGCCATTGATTTTTGGCATTAAACAAAGGGTCTGGAAGCTATTATGCATTTAGGCTTCTATGAGTATTTAATTATATCAATAGGAGAACACAATTTCTGTTGTGTGCATAGTGATGAATGTCTCCATTGATTCATGTTACTATGCAGGGTAGATGAGTTTAAAACAGATGCTGTAAACTTTTTGCAATATGATCAAATTATTTAAATCATATTCTTTGAAAATATCAAGGATACCCTCATGAACATCACTGAGGAAACCTTGCCTATGGAATGTCTTTACAGATTTCCCTCAGGACAATATACAAATTAAAAAACAAAACAAAACAACTGTATATAAACATTTCACATCTCTTAATGTGAACTGATAAATGCTATTATATTATTACCCTTATGCCTTTTCCTAGGTCTCTCATATTTCTACCTTGCAATGATGCTTGCTTAGATAAGCAATTTCTACTGTGTATTTTATTATATTCACCACTGCATAATCCAACATTAGCCAACGATAACAACCCAAAGCCTGTTGTCTGGCAGCTTTTGTCCCATGTTACTATATTTGAGTACGCACTCAATCCCTCTTCTTCTGTTGGATTGAGGTGATTTTACATATAGAGGAAAACACCTTAAGAAATATATTCCTTGTGTAAATAAGAGAATTTATATTTAACACTTTGTCAGCACCTAGAACATTAGTACAATGAATGATTTGTATGTCATAAAGACACAATAAACATGGATATCTAATGAATGAGTGAGCTTATGAAAAGCTCCAAACAAATGTAGAAAAATAGTTGAAAATAGCAGAGTTGAAAAGCAAAATGAAATTCTGCTTCTCAGTACAGCAGTTTGGAAACACAGTTTTTGGATCATCACGTAGTATTATTGACTCATAATAACCAAACACATTCAAGTCCAATTCATTCAATAAATGCTGAAGTTGAAACTTCAAGGAACTGATGCTCTGAATCTTTCTCAGGAGGGGGGAATATTGATAGCATGTGCAAAAGAGATGATGTTTGAAATATTCAGGGATAACCTGAGTTTCAGTGATAACCAATCATGGGTGTGTGTTTGTGTGTGTGTGTGTGTGTGTGTGTGTATGCTTCGAATCCTTTTGAGATTTTTAACAAAATTTAGACCTCCCAGTTTGCCTGGTTTTTTAGGCTTATAATGTGATGTTTTTATAAATAAGACTGAAAATTTGTATAAATAAATAAAACATATAACTCCTTCTTTTATTATCTGAAATAAGTAACATATTTGTCCTTGGCACTGTTTTAGTTAGACATGGCAGGGATATTGGTGGGATTTAGCATTCCATTTAATTTATATTTTATTCAAATTTCTGGAACATTACCACTCAATTACAATACCAGTCATTATCTAGTAGGTATTTGGCTATACCACGTATTTCTAATTTTTTGGCTTTTGACAGATGATCTATTTGATCTATTTGCACTTCTTTATTTGTCACTGCATGGTAGGGAATATCTCGGTAAGATGAAACCAACACAGACTCTAAATTCAGATTTAGCAGTAGCAATGAAATTACTTATTTCTAAAATAAGCATAGTTATATAATTTAGAGAATTACTTTGAAAATGAAAATAATGTATATAAAGTCCCTCACAATATGAGTACTACAAATTAGATCCCTTTATTGGGTAGGCCACCCGAAAATCTCTTCCAGAAAGCTATTATTATCTGTTCTCTCCAGGCTCTGAGTGGCACAATTTGGTTGGGTTACACATTTAATATTACCTATCACTAGGAACCTGGTAAAAGGAAAAAAGAAGTCTGGGTCATTTTAAGTGTCAAATAGTCAGTACAAATGAAATTCAAATTCAAATTGATTCTTAAGAGTTATGACAATATAAGAAATCATATCACATCTGTGGATTCATTCTAGGTGGGGTTTTTTTTGATGTTTATTTATTTACTTAGTTTTGAGAGAGATCGCATGTGAAGTGCAGAGAGAGGACAGAGAATCTCAAGCAGGTTCCATGTGCTGTCAGCACAGAGCCCAAAATAGTGTGCAAACTCACAAACCATGAGATCGTGACCTGAGCCAAAATCAAGAATCAGACACTTAGCCACCTGAGACACCTGGGCAGCCCAGTCTTTTTTTTTTTTTTCTTTTTTTTACCTATTCCAATGATTTAGGTGAAATATTAAAATTCTGAAACTACTGTGATGAAATCAGTGACACATGTGCAAGTCAGAAGCATTTGTGGGAGCTCAGAAAAGTTTCAGAAGATTAGCTAAAAAGAGAAAAAAGAAAGTAAGAAGAAATCTTTAAAAAAATTAAATGGTGAGGCTTTGTACTTAATGTCAAAACACGGCAAAAACCAGTGTCCAAATTCAGATAATTTTTCCATACAGGTAGCGTGAAAATTATGAAAAGAAGCTACTTTGCCAATATTGAAAGAATAAGCCCATGTGAGAAAAAAATGAATGAAACAGAAGGGCAAGAGGGAGTAACCAAATTAGGTCATTACTAATGGGTTAGAAACCAGATGATGAATTATCTCAAATACTGCATAATTATTAATTGAAACTATTAAATGGTCTAATTACTTTAATAATTTTTACATCTATTTTCTCCCTTGACACATTTCTTTCTGCCTTGCATAACAGTACCAAAACATAGATTAAAGATATTTTCTAAAAGTCAAACAACAAAGGACATAATCCATTTCTTTCATTAATAATCATTCTTTCTGTGGTATTCTACAAATTTACAGTTAGCAATTGTTTATTGTGCCTCAGGCAAGAGAAGTGCTTTCTTTATAAGTGTTTATGGTAGGAGAAAAACAAGTATGGTTTTCAATAGACTTCTTAAAATTACTAGTTGTTTATGCACCAGTAGAAGTGCCTCCAAAGCATGAATTATTTGGTAGCTCCATTATAATCTAAATTTCATGTTAAGCATTTTGCCATTTAATTGTGTATGGTATATTGGGCCGCCTGGCTCTCTCAGTCATTAGAGCACACAACTCTTGATCTCTGGGTTCTGAGTTCGAGTCCATGTTGGGCATGGAGCCTACTTAAAATTAAAAAAAAAAAAAAAAAACAAGAAACTGTTTATGTTATAATGAAGTCCATTTTTTTTTCATTTATTTTTATTTTTTTTATTTTTGGGACAGAGAGAGACAGAGCATGAATGGGGGAAGGGCAGAGAGAGAGGGAGACACAGAATCGGAAACAGGCTCCAGGCTCTGAGCCATCAGCCCAGAGCCCGACGCGGGGCTCGAACTCACGGACCGAGAGATCGTGACCTGGCTGAAGTCGGACGCTCAACCGACTGCGCCACCCAGGCGCCCCTGAAGTCCATTTTTAAATAGCTCTGACGCCTTATTTCTGATAGGATAAATACGCTTTAACTGCTTGGCTTAAGTAGATTTCATTCTTCAAATTTCCATTATTTCAAGAAAATACTAAATACCATGGGAATATAAAATAATATTTGCTATAGCAGTAGGAGGAGGAGGAGAAGTATAGCAGCAGTGACTAACATTCTTTGCAATATTCTAGATTCTGTTCTATGTACTTCATGTGTTTCATCTAATCCTATGACTGAAAGCCCATTTCAAAGATAAAACAACTGAAGCTTAGAAAGATTACAGAACTTGCCCAACATCATGTAGAAAATGACTGGTAACGTCAATTTGTATATTCATATTATTACTCGTTAAGATTTATAAGTTTTTTTCTTTTTGATTCTATGATTTAATTAGTGGAATCATTCACTCAAGTGGCAAAAGCATCTTCTTTTTGGAAACTATTACTAAATATATTTCTTCCTGTTAGTGTATAATCCATATCTGTATGCTGGCCTTCACTAGACTATGACCATGAAACAAAATCATCTTTTCTCTTCTTTTTAACCTATAGTATTTCAAAGTAGTATTCTGTCTGACCTGAGGAGAGGCTACCTCTACTCTCCTGTCATTCAAAATATCAGCCTTGGCTTCCTGTGCTGCTTCCTAATGAAGATGGAACTCAGAAGGGTTCCCTTGATGATGGAATGTTCTACAGCTGCCACATCGCACGCTGACATCCCAGGAAGAGGCTGCCTTGTACTACTGCCTTGCGGTCGTGCTGATGCTACTCAGAATACATGCTAATGGTGATTGTCTTGTCAGGTCCTTGGGGAAAACCATACCATAATGTGGGGGATTGTGATTTGCCTATTGTCTATTATCCTTGGGGAGAGGTTCATTACAGTCAGGAATGGCATAGGTCTCTGATTTGAGGTGAGGCATATACTCTGTCTGGATCCAGTAAGAGGCTGGGCTCACACTTTGAGGTAGGAAAGTCCTGGATCTCTTCCAACCATGGGGGTTGCAAGCATAATTAGCCAAAAAACAAATAGAGCAGGAGTGGTGACAGGAATGAGTGGTAAAACCCAAAGTCAATATTTAATCAGAGTAGGCAGCACAATAAATCAATACTGCTTGAGACTATTTACTAAGGAGATTACTGAGTATTCTTTCCATCAAGTGCTGGGTGGTGTCTAATTGACCTTCCAGAGATTATCTTATCCTACAGGGGTGTGCCTTTCTATTGATTAGACTATTTTACAGCTCTGTGGGGGTAAGGTTAACTGGTAGAATAATGACAGCACTTGTAAAGGACTCTTACCTGAAAGCAACGCAAATGAATCCTATCCATAGCAACACAAATTAATTTTATTTATTTGAGAGACATCTGATCTTTACCAGGTAGAAAAAATAACTTCACCTGTAGCCAAGAGTTCTGTGAGTTATCCCCAGAGTGACGGAAGCCACTAGCAGACGTTACATGTGGACAGGCCAAAACCAGATGGGAGTCAGTTGAGTTTCAGAACTACTCCAAACCAGCAAGAGCCTAGAGGACCCAGGTCAGCCATGAGCTGAGGGGGGAAACAGTGAGATTCAAATAACATTTCCGACACGCATTCATTCTGTATTTATAAGAGAATCACGTTTTTAACTTTTTGAAAACTATACTGTACCTCTACATTTCAGCAAAATGGGACTATTCTTTGTCACCGATGCTTTGGTTATTACAAAACATGATCAATAATATAGGTGCTTTATTATTGTCAAGGCATAGGTAATTTGTTTACTAGATTTCTTTCAGAACAGCCTAAAATTTGACTTTCAATATACAACATCCTCTGCCTCCAGCCAGGCCGTTTGAGGCAGTAGATAATGATAATGGGATGGGAGCAGGGGCAGAAGCCTGGAGAAATGCTGGATCAAAAGTCTGACCAAGTGGTCACAAAAGGAGAGAGAAGCGTGTCAGTTCACTTTTGGATGTGGGGTAAGCAGTTGTGGTTAACGTTGGTCACAATAGAGGATATATAAAAAGTGTGTATGTGTCAGAAGTAGGCTCTCATCCAAGAAACTTGGAAATACACACATCACATCATTTACTAAACATCAGAAATCCATTTCTGAAAATTCAGAGATTCTTTATAAAAATGCTGACTGGGGACCTGTATTAGTTTCCTGTGGCTGCTATAACAAATTACCACCAAGTGGGTGGCTGAAAACAACAGAATTTGTTCTTTCACGGTTCTGGAGGCCAGAAGCCTAAAATCAGTATTTCCGGGCCAAAAACAAGGTGTTGGCAGAGTCTGGCTCTCTCCAGAAGCTCTAGGGGAGAACCTGTTTCTTGCCTCTTCCGGCTTCTGGTGGCTGTCAGCATTCATAACCTTTTCCTCTCTGGTGTGTCTAACTTCCTTCTATCTCCTTTTTATAAGCACACATGTGATTTCATTCAGGATCCACCCAGATAATCCAGGGTAATCTCCTCATCTCAAAACCATTAACTTAATCACATAAGCAAGCATCCTTTTTACAAACAAGGTAGCATTTCCAGGTTCCAGCTATTAGAACCTATACATTTGGGGGATATTGTTCTGCCTATTAGATGATCCATTTTCTATTATTTAAATTGGAAAAACTATAATGAACTACATGACACACTGAAATACCCAATATCTTTTAATTGCAGCATAGTAAAACACTTTTGTTTAAAAAGTATACTACTGGGGCGTCTGGGTGGCTCAGTCGGTTAAGCGTCCGACTTTGGCTCAGGTCATGATCTCGCGGTCCGTGGGTTCGAGCCCCGCGTCGGGCTCTGTGCTGACAGCTCAGAGCCTGGAGCCTGTTTCAGATTCTATGTCTCCCTCTTTCTCTGACCCTCCCCTGTTCATGCTCTCTCTCTCTCTGTCTCAAAAATAAATAAATGTTAAAAAAATAAATAAACAAAAAGTATACTACCATGTTAAGATACAAAATACCTAAGACATTACTTTCTGATCACTAAGCAACTAATATAGTTATTAAAAAAATAGTTGTTTTATATTCCCATTAACATGGTCGCTCTTGGTTCCAGTAGCATTCCCTTTACTGACATTTACAGTGTTCTTTAAGACATCCACCCACATGAGATTCTGAGTTCTACCTATTCTATCTGAAAAGTAACTCAAGGGTTTTTCTGAGTATTTTTTGTTGTTGTTAATGCTGTTGCTTATCATGTATTATTGGGGGCATGAAAACTACTTTTCTAGTTTTTATTTTCAGGTGAAAATATTAAATGAGAGATGGATGTTTGTTAAAAACAAGGAGCTTTCTACTGGGATATATTAACCAGGGGTATGTTCTATGTGGCATATCTCTAATGAAAATATTACATTTTAAAAGTTAAGCTCTAAATAGGGCATTATGACTCATATCATAAATGGGTCAGAGAAAAACCTGTTCTCCAGGAGAGAAAGAATGATTCACAAATGAACAGATGATCACTGTGACCAGATTGTATATTTTACACCCACCAAAATGGACTTGTGAGCCTTTAAAACATTAAAAAAAAAATTGAAGGTCAACATTGGCAAAGCCTACATAGCACTAATCTGCTTTCCACTCAAGTGAAGTAAGAATCCGTTAAAGTTTCTGAAAGGAATCTGTCCCTTTTTTTTCAACTCATACACCAAAAATGGGTTTTAGATTATCCCAATATTCATTGTTTGAGTCTGGGAGCTGTTGGATGCGGCCCCTAGATGTTTAAGAAGGGTGTTTACCATTCTTCTATTTATCCCAGTTGCAGTACAAACAACAGACATTATTTTCTATGTGTCATTATAATTAAAGAATGTCAAGAAGCACCGAATAGTCTCTACCATGTTCCCACTTTTCTTCGTTCCTGGCACAGATGACATGCTCCAGTGTTCCTCTGACCCCTCAAAGCTCTCGCCTTTCTCAGGCTGAATCAACACTTCTCTGGCGCTAATCCAAAATTGATCTCAATCAGAACATTTTCCCTGATATACCACATAGATTCTCCTTCCACTTGGTGATTTTCTTCCTTTATACATTTAGGTAATTCCTTGATTAATTTATACGCTCACAAAATTCCTGTACTTAAGTCTTGCTCGTCATTAGTAAAGTATAAGGTCTCACCTTATCTGAGCTGGACTGAGCTGGTCACATTTAAGATTATTTTCTTAAGAAAAAAAAAAGGAAACCGCTATGTGGCCTTCAGCCTCTGTACCTTGAAAGAAGTCTTGAATTTAGACACAGATAAGAAAAAGCATCTAGGGAAGGTGGCAGGGAAAGGTCTGGCCACCAAATATGGCTTGAGGGCCTAGAGCTAGAGAGGAAGAAGATACCAAGAATACAAAAGGACCAGAGAGATGCCTCGATTAAAACTTAACACTGTGTTACTTTACCTTCCAGTAATAAAGATTTTGGCAAAAAAAATATTTTATTGGGATGCAAATTCTCTATAACAGGAAGCAATTTCTGTAGATGTTTCTTCTATTTCCATACCTTGGGGAAACTTTCTAAACAGTGAGAACACATTCTCTTAGGAATCCAACAGTCAGTTCTTAAAGTAATAACTTTTTTCCAGTCTCTCTCTCTCTCTCTCTCTCTCTCTCTCTCTGTCTCTCTTTCTCTCTCTCTCCCTCTCATTGTAAAAATTATTTACTATATTTGATAGGAGCTCTTTTAAGAACTAGGATGCTACTTGAATCTTCATATTACAAAGTGAGTGCATTTTTTTTTTCATTATCCTAAGTCAGTAGGAAAAAAGCATTAGGTCAGAATTTAGTAATCTGACCCTAGTTCACCTTCTGAACTTGGAGTCCTTGCTTCTATCTTGGCAGATGAGCCAAGCAAAAAGAGCCCAGAATTACTACATGGGACCAGCTTTTTTTTCCAAATGAGATGAGACACAGGAAAAACCTATGGTAATTGTAATCAAAAGCCAAATAAGCAGAATAAGTAAGATAAACCTAGTCTAGCTCAGCTAACATTTGAGTTGATAAATGTCCATTTTGAGCCAGGCAGTTTTTAAAGAGCATGTGCTCCCTATGAAGACATTCTGGTGGAAGAGAGACGTAGATCTTAGCCTAAAAGGGGGCAGCCCAGAAGACTTAACAAAGGAGACAATTATTGAATTAGGAAGGCACTCCTTCAAAAGTGTGGGAATTTATAAAATAGAGGCTTCTGGGCTGAGGGAAGGGTACCCTTAAATGCATTTCCTTTACTGTTCTCGAGTTTCTCAATGCTAAGTTCTTCAATTATTCATGCCTTATATTTCATATCTTAGTCTACTTCCTCAACCAGGTATGTTGGAGAGCCAGGACACCATCTCATGTTGGGTAAAACATTTTAAATTGGGTAAAGCAATTTATGTGAGTAAATTGGACGAACTGTGTGGTTCTCTGTTCCATTTTACTTGTCAGTACAATTTCAAAACTGATTATTAACCTGTACAGAGTTACTAATTTATGTATTGTAGATAAATGAGCATTAAAAAGAAAGCTAGAAACAACAGCAATATGACTTCTAAGTATAATCATTTCACAAAAGAAAGGGCGTTTTAACAACAAAAAATCATAGAAAGGTTTCTTAAGCAAAGAATAAAGTCAGTAAGTGAAGCAATTTAGCTTTGGACGTTTTTTCTATCATCTCTTAGTTTTAATTTGGCCCAGACTCAAGAATATTTCTTCACAGACTGACTCCAGAGGACAAAGAGATTGGGAATATTGGAGTAGTCTTTCTCAAACTTCCCAGCTTTATCCTAGCCATTTTTCTCACTAGAGTTACCTGGTAGAAACCTGTGTCTTCAAGCACGTAGGTTCACATAACTTCCAAGTCTCCTTCTGGTTTTCATTTGCTTATAACCTTAAACCACTACTGACTTTTAAGTGTTCAGCATAAAACCCAATTTGTGCCTTTATTCATTTACAACAGATGGGGCCAGAGTGAAAAAGGGGAGCAGGTTATAGCTTCCCTTTTTTGTAGCCTCTTTATTAAAATCACTTGCCTCATTTTTATAAGGATCACACTTTTTTCTAAGATGTGATTCTTATAAAGGATACACACTTCATTTTAGAACAGTTTAGTAAGTAGTAAACCTGGACTCTCAAAGTCTCCATAAAAAAGTTATGGCCAAACGGACCTTCATCTTAATCAAAATACCCAAACCTAATAGTTTTCCAAACATGCAGAAGCCCTGAGCAGGATGAAATTCCAATAAGTTTCAACTGTTGTCACTGAATGTTGCCAGTCCTAAAGGAACCAAGAGTTGTTGTTTACCAGGATGAGAAATGGGATAAGAAAGAATTATTACTCTTTGACTAAAAACACGTTGTCAGTCTGCCAAAGGGCTGGTAGTTAAAATTCTTCTACACATTATACTTCTGATATGAGTAACCATCACCTATACTAAATACATCTTTTTTTTTTTTTTTTTTAACAGTAACAGATTGTGCTGGTCTAGTAAGGTAATGCATGGTCTGGATTACTAAATATGTCTTCCTAGTAACAGCTGCATAAAAATACTTGAAAAAATCAATTAGCAGTGATGGAGGTCTTTTCAGTAATGACATAAAAGATTAAAAAAAATGTATTTTCTATTTTGAAAAGAAAAGTACAGGCAGAAATAAAATCCCATTTTCATCACTAGTTTTTCTGCCTTAAGAAAAATTACGTGACTAAAATCAAATATAGCTTTTAAGTGGCAAGTTGTAGAAGAAAAACTAAGTTTCGGGAAAACCAGTCTTTGAATGAGGAGTGGTTTGAGAAATTTTAGATATTTAAATTTGTAAAGGAATAAGTGATAAAGACTTCAGTTTTAATTCACTTAGATTTACATTGTTCCTTTTAAATGATTCTTTTAAAACATACAGAGTATTAACATTTCAAATATAACAAAGAGAAATGGGGAATAATTTAAAAAATTATAGTCATGTTTTACACTCAGATTTAATAAGAGAAATATCATTGGCTCGAGGGTAGAAAAAATGAATTTATGTTTTATTTCTGAAATAAGATAACCTATTCTTATTGAGACAGTAAATATCCCATGTAGAAAATGAGAAAATAAAGGCAGCAACAACAATAGGAACATTCTCCCAACCTCAAACATACTAGTCTATTGATTTCTAGATCTTTCTCTAAGTATAAATACCTTTTATTTTCTGAAGTGTGGTTTTACTGTACATACTCTTTTGTAATCTATTTTTATCAGTGTTTACCTTTACTTCTCCATTTATGTATTGTACCTTTATCTCCATTTCTTCTGTTTCCATTGTACTTTTTGACTCTTTGATACACAGATTATATTTAAATTATCTTCAGTAAACCTAAAATTATTCTAATCAGTAACTAATCCCAGATAAAGCATGGCTTTCGGTATCGACGTCTCTAAAATCTTTTCATTTTTATCTGATGTTCTTTAGACCTCTTCATCGATCACATTGGCCTCCATCTCTATAAAACCTTTTATGACCAAAAATGTCTAAAACTTATGAAGTATGGAAATAGGATAACTGTGTCTATTTGTGTATCAGACTAACAGTAATATTAGTTACTAACAAAATCTATACTGAAAACAGCTCTATTTTTAAAACTGTTTCTGCCCTTGCTTTATATGCACTGGGGTGTCCAGTTAAATTAATGTGTTTTAAAGGCACTTGGACTAATTCCACTCTGTGTGTTTATATCATCAATTCAATACATAGTTTCATTTGTTTCAATTTGCTTTCAGGTTTTGCTAATGCTGTTTTTCCCCTTTTAAATACATTTTCTTTTACAATTATGCAGAATATTTAAATGGTTCTAAAATAAAACCTATGAAACAGCATATTCGAAGAAGGCTAGCTGGTATTTCTGTCCTCTTCATCCTCTTCTCTCCCATTTCAAAGTATACACGTGTTTTCTAATTTTAAAATTATTTTTAGGAGTGCTTAGTCGGTTAAGTGTCCGACTCTTGGTTTTGATTCAGGTCATGATCTCACGGTTTTGTGTATTCGAGCCCCGCGTTGGACTCTGCTATGATGGTATGCAGCGTGCTTGGGATTCCGTCTCTCTCCCTCTCTCTGCCCCTCCCCTGCTCATGCTGTCTCTGTCCCTCTCAAAATAAATACATAAACTTAAAAAATAAATAAATAAAATTGTTTTTCTAGCTCTTACAATAAGCTATATACATATATATATTAACACTTAGTGTGTTTGCTTATATGTAACATATTCCTATCTATACTTAACATGTTGCATATACTGTACCATTCTTAGGTACACAATAGCATATTATACCCACTTTCTGCATCTAGCTTTCTTTATTTAATAATATATACTGGAAAAAAAAATCCTTAGTAGTTTAGAGACCTATTCCTTTTGTCATGTTAGTATTAGTATTACCTAGAACTCTATTGTGTTCCTTTATTGTGTGTATTCAGTTAACCCAAGTCCCTTATTGATGTACATTTGGCTTTTCCCCAGGCTTTATTTTTCAGGTATTGCTACCATAAATACACTTTACATGTCATTTTATTTTTCATATTTTTCTCAGTGTATCTTTGGGAGATGTTCTTAGAAGTAGTATTACTGGGTCACAAACCAATTGCAAAAATGTTGCTGGTAATTACTAAATTTCCTTCCAAAGTGGTTTTAACATTTTGCATTTCCATTACCAATATAGGAGAATGTTTTATTCATTTTCATCCACAGAGGGTATTGCCAAACTTTTGGATGTTAGCCAATACAATATGTGAGAAATGGGATCTCAGGGTGGTTTTAATTTGCAATTTCTTATTATGAGCAAAGCAGAACATCTTTCCATATTTTAGAGCATTTATATTTCTGTTCTCTTTGAGCTACCTGAATACTTTGTTCATTTTTCTATAGCACTAGGGTTTTTCTTTGTTTTTAGATCTTAATATATTTAGTGGACTGCCCTTTTCTGCATACAAATCACTTTTTTGGTTCTTCACTTGTCTTTTCCATTTTTCAGTGGTGAGTACTGTGCACTGATATTTTCCATTATTTCGTTTATAAATTTAGTCCTAGTATGGACAATTTTCTCCATTCTAGATTTATAGTGAAACCTACCACCTATGTTTCCTTGTAGTAGTTATAAGATTTAAAAACAATCTCTAAGCCATTTAGAAGTTATCCTGTCATATGATGGAGGACTGGACCCAAATTTATTTTCTCTACATCACTCTCATTACACAATCTTACTTATTACAAAGTTGTATCTTTTCCTCCCTGATTTGAGATGCCATTTTTATCTCCTAGTAACGTTGCATTCTCACTTTGGGCTACTTCCAGACTTTCATTAATAAGACACGTTTTTAATTAACACTGATGTTGACCTGAATGGGACAGTTGTCCAAAAGGACATCCCTTTCTGATTCTGTCTGCTTGCTTCCTCTGTATGTCTTTTAGCTTATTGCTCCTTCTGCCATATTTTCAGTGAACTGTAAGCTAAATGCAAAAGCTTGATGCATTCAAATGAGGACATTTTTTACTAGAATAATCATTGGTGAAATTATATACCTCATACCACATCGTAGCAGAAGTGACATAATATCAGGTTGGCCTGCCCTTAATAATGCTAAAATTATCCACCACATTTGTTAACATAAATGACCTCTCTGTTGTACATTTTTCCCTTGAGATATTTCTAATAGCAAAAATCAGGATTAGGTTTCTTGAAAATAGATTGATATATTTTGTAAAAATAATATGCAGACTAGAGGACAAAAAGAATTGAAAACGTATTTGTCAAGTTTGCTAGGATTGTAGGTATTTTCTTTTCAACATTATTCTTAACTTTGTACTTTCATACACTTCTGCTTTTAAAAACTTACTATCATTATTAAAGCAAAGGTCTAAACTATCTCACCCAAATCATATCACCGATAGATATTTTAAAGACATATGTATCATTCAAATGATTTCTCTTTTAGCTTATTCCTTTATTCCAGACAAGCAAAGGAAATAGAAGAATAGAACCATATTCAACAACAATTTAAAAAATTTTATTGTAAATTCTGAATTAAAAATTTTTGTATTTATTGTTTACTTTTAGGGTTTTTTTTATTTGTTTGTTTGTTTTGGCACACTTCATGAATTTGGAAGTCTTCCTTGCAGAGTCCATGATAATCTTCTCTATCATTTTAATTTTAGTATATGTGCTGCTGAAGCAAGCACTATTTATTTTCAGTTTTATAGAATTATTACTAATACACAATTAATCAATATAATCAAGATTTGATAATTATTAAGCAAATTTTATTCATTTTAATGAGAAGAATGGATATTTACTTTATTTTATGCAGACATGGATTGGTATGACTTGTTTCAACAATCATCCAGGATTCAGCCTCAAATTTACTCCTCTATTTCATCGTTATAAATGTCAGCAGTAAGCAACATATCTCATATTTTAAAAAATAAATAAATGGGAATGAAAATTATTCTAGCAGAGATATATCACCCAATTATTTAAATTCTTTCTATGTTGTATGCCAAAATAATATCGTGATCTTTTAACCAAATTACTTTTAATGATTTATTAGCTGACAACTCAATTAGGTCCTCCTTTAATTTTGTTGAAAGCAAACAATGGAAACCACTTGAATTGTAAAAGCATTTGTTACCCAATCATCAAAGTCATGTACATCTTCAACTTTGGGGAAGTTTAAAAATAGGCTACCCCAAGAGCTATCAAGTTTCCTAGTTTTCATTCAAGTGTCTGAAGTTAAAGGAAGTTTCTTAGGCAACGGTTTGTTTCATGGTTTCTTTGTTTGGTGCACTGGGGATTTTTACATATAATGTCAAACGCACCACAGCAAAAGTCAAAACGTGTGAGCATAAGTGGAAGAGAATGATGGGGAAAAGAGAACTGGCATAACACCTCCTTTGGAAAATATCTATTCTGGTCTTCTGTCCACATCAAATTGGATTATTTGTTTTTTTGTTGCAGTTGTTGAGTTGTACGAGTTCTTTACATATTTTAGGTATTAACTCTTTATCAAAAATGTCATTTGCAAATACCTTCTCCCATTCGGTAGGTTGCCTTTTATTTGGTTGATGGTTTCCTTCACTGTGTAAAAGCTTTTAGTTATCAAAATAGTAGTAGTCTCAATTGTTTATTTTCCCTTTTGTTACACTGACTTGAGACAGATCCAAAAAACTGTTGCTAAGGTTGATGTCCAAGAGTTTTCTTTTAGGAGTTTTAAGGTTTCAGAGCTTACTTTTAGGTCTTTAATCCACTTTGAATTTACTTTTGTGTATTGTGTAAGAAAGTGATCCAATCTCTTTTTTGCATATAAGCTGTCCAGTTTTTCTAGCAACATTTATTAAGGAAAATATATTTTCTACATTGTATATCTTTGCCTTTTTGGTCATAGATTAATTGATCATAGAGGCATGGGTTAATTTCTGGGATCCCTATTCTATTGATCTATGTGCCTATTTTTGTGCCAGTACCATGCTGTTTTGATTACCATAGCTTTGTAATATAGTTTGAAATCTGAGATTGTGATATCTCAAGAGTTGTTCTATCTCAAGATTGCTTTGACTATTTGGAATCTTTTCTAGTTCCAAAGAAATTTACAGATGGTCAACAGACACATGGAAAGAAGATCAACATCACTAATCACTAGTGAAATGCAAATCAATACTACTGTGAGATATCAACTCATACCAATCAAAATGGCTAGTATTAAAAAGACAAGGCACAACACAGGCTGATGAGGATGTAGAGAAAAGAGAACCTTCATGCATTGTTGGTAGGAATGTAAATTGGTGCAGCCACTATGAAAAGGGTATGGAAGCTCCTCAAAAAATTAAAAATAGGAATACCATATGATCCAATAATACCACTACTGGATATTTACCAAAAAGAAAAAAAAAGAAAAATGGAAACACTAACTTGAAAAGATATATGCAACTCTATATTTATTGCAGCATTATTTACAATAGCCAAGATATGGAAGCAACATAAGTGTTCATCAATATGTGAATGGAAAAAGAAGGCAATGTCATTTAAAACACTGTAATTTCAAGGAAGGAAGCACACCATTTTCCCTAATGCTTAAGCACATAATTTAAAATTAATTTTATTATTTATTATAATGAAAGGAAGATGTTATTTGAGGGTTGTTCTAAGCATAATGTAGTTGCATGGATGAAAGCACATGGCTTTCCCAAGTGTTTATACACATATGTTCAAATCACTTGTAAATTGATGAAAGGAAGATGTTTCCTGACACCCATACCATGCAAACACTACATAAATAACAGATCTGTACCTCTGAACAACACGAATACACCACACATAACACACACACACACACACACACACACACACACACACACACACCACACATATACCTCACACCAAACCATATACTATACATACACCACTAACACAGAACATATATACTACATACCCCATCCATACATCACACACAGAGGACACACAACACATAATCACACAGACCACACATAGAAATACTACATACGTACACAAGACATAAACCACATAACAGCACACAGAGTACGGAATATTATTCAGCCGTAAAAAATAATGAGACCTTACCATTTCCAACAACAGTGATAGACCTAGAGGATATTGTGCTAAATGAATTAAGTGAGACAGAAAAAGACAAATACCATATGATTTATCTTATATGTGGAATCTAAAAAAACAAAACAAATGAACAAACAAACAAAACCAGAAACAGACTCAGAAAGCAAACTGGGAACTGCTAGAGGGGAGAGGGTCGGGGATGGGCAAAATCAGTGAGGAGGATTAAGAAGTACAAACTTCCAGTTATAAAATAAATTAATCATAGGAATGTAAAGTACCACACAGGGAATTTATAGCCAATAAAATTTCAGTGACTTTAGTGATGGATGGTAACTACATTTATGATGAGCATTTCATAATGTATACAATTATTAGTTCATTATGTTGTACACCTAAAACTAATACAATATTGCATATCAACTATGCTTCAATTAAAATAAAAGGGGGGGGGATGGCATAGCATCTTACCTGCAAGTGTGTTCTCAGACACACACATTTCAGCCAAGACTACTTATGAAAGTTCAGAAATGGAGCTAGAAAGTGACTTCCTTAACACTGTCCATACCTGGACACTGTCCATATCTTGGGATTCATGAAAGTATGTTTTCCATGGGAAAATATCTCTGAGTTTAAAGAGCATTGTCATAGGTCATAAAAAAGTCATGTACAGTGCTTCTCAAAGTGAAACAAAACAAAAACTTTTATAGAGAGATGCTGAAAAGTGTCAAGAAACTAATTAGCCGCTAACATGTCAACATCATCTCTCTTCACTTCTCTCCCTGATCTTCTGGAAGCCTGTACGTTGTCCTCCCTGAAAAGAGTCTAAACTGCATCGGTTGAAATCTGTTGTTCCTTAGATGAGCTTAGTTTGATCCAAATAGCAGCCCTTCCACATGAAAAAGATTCTCAAGTTTAAAGGGTTAGAAACTTCAGAGATCTGGCATTTAGCTTGCTAGAGTAGTGGCAAGTAGCCCTCATGAAGCACGAGAAAGATGATATAAAGTTTCGTAAATATTGTCTTCAGTATTATTACAGTAGGGACTAGTGCCTTAATATTCTAAATATTAATGCCTTCTCACTATGTTCAAAATACAATAGTATGCTGACACATACTTACACACTGTCATGCAGTGTATTTAATCTATTACTTAACATGTTATACATTAGTGCTTGGGGGAAGATAGCATACAATTCCACGTAATTTTTGGTATTATTTTTAGCAAGCTGAATTATGGCCTTCTCTGTGAATAAAAACTATGACCAACAACTTAACTTACTTAAAACAAAAGGCAATCTGGGGGCACCTGGTGGCTCAGTCAGTTAAGCATGCAACTCTTGGTTTTGGTTTAGGTCATGAACTCCTGGGTTTGTAAGATTGAGCCCCACATCCAGCTCTGTGCTTACAGTGCAGAGCCTGCTTGGGGATTCTCTCTCTCCCTCTCTCTGTGCCTCTTCCTCTCACTCTCTTTCTCTCTTTCAAAAATAAATAAATAACTTTTTTTTTGAAGGCAATCTGGAAAGCATTGGTAATAAGTTGACATATACATGTCAAAGTATTTAAATGTTTTGGTGTCAGGTAAGATATGATAAATTAAACAGAGGTGGAAAAATGAACAGAAAATTGCATACATGCTATGCATGGCAAGAATGTGTTTTATTCAGCTCTAGATTTAATAATATTTTGATTTAAGGCTTAGACAAAACTCAAATCTCTTAAATTGGGGGCTCACTGGCAAATGTGAATTCTTTTTCATTCTTCCCTTAAAAATTAGTTGTGATTTATCATAGTGTATTCAAGGGGCCATTTGTACATTTAATAGCTCTTATTAAATCAGAAACACCCAGACCATTTCCTTGAAAATGCATATGGGGGTAAATACTAATGGAAAATGTTCTTGGCAAGTTAATTTCGGAGCTTGCCAAACCCCAGACATCTTAGACATGCTTGAAGATGTTATAATGAACAAAACATACTACCAGTTCACTGAACCTTGGAGTTATGTGTCAGGAAAGCAGACAAAATACCAAATATGTTGTCATGCTTTCACTAAACCAAAGCCGTTCTCATGTGGTTGAATTCCAACCGAAGGCTTCTTCCATTTTTTAGCTCAGCTATGGGATGTATTAGAGTGACAAAACCAATGGCAGGTTCCCATAGGACTTGCCATCAGTTGTTCATAATGATCTCTGAAGTAGGAATGTGCATGCATTTTTTGGAGACTTCCATAAAAGGACAAGGTAACTCTTAACGGGTCTTCTAAAATTTACGTTGGGGGGTGAATTTCCTACCAGTGATTCTTGGAAATTTTTTCATTAGAAAGAAATTAGTAAAAACACATGTTATATATATTTGGGGGGGCAGGAACTTTTAGAGTCTTATCATTATATTCCTCATGACGGACCCCACAGGGTTGTGCAACGCTCCTACTTTTACATAGCACCCTGTGGTTCATGATGCTAAATGTGAACACATGAGTAATAGTTCTTCTTCTACCTGGCCAGAGACTATTTTCTCCTTCAAGTCATTACCTAAAGCCTATACATAGATAGTCATTCTTTGAGATGAATTAAGATTAGACATATATTTCCAATACTACATCAAGTCCTGGATAGCTTATGTGTATATGAGGAATTTCACTTTTACTTGAGAACAATCCACACTCCATCATACATAATTCATTATACAAAACTGGTTGGGAGAGAGGGGACTCTAGAACATATGGAAATTACTTGATGAATGTTTTGTTTTTAGTGTGCTTACATTTGGATGCCTCTAAACTGAGATAATAGAAACTCTTTCTTAGGGTTCTTTGGAGCAATTACTAACAGAATTCTGGCAGTCCAAGCTAAGGAAGACAGAAGGGATAAAGAGGCAAGTAAAGCTAGCAACATGCAATGCATTCTGATTTAGAAATATCCAAAAGGCTGGGCCACAAGTGGAAAAATCATTGGAACACCATGAGGGCAAATGTTTTAAGAAGACAAGAATTCTAATTAGCCTGGATGGGAAACTCAGCATGAGGCTAAATAGTTGGTTTGATGTTTAGAGTCATTATACTGGACGGTGTCAGTAAGATTACACAATACCATTATGATAACACAAATGTTAAACAAATCACCCATCTCAGAATTTCCTAAACAGCATTTTACAGCTTTTGGAGAGAATTTTTTTTTTTTAAATATTGTAGTGTTTTTCTTTGTTGGATTCCCTAATGAATTTAGCAGTCTTTATACTTAGCAGGAAATCTGGACTGATCATTTGAGGCCTGTTTTCTTTATCCATTGTGGAGTACGGGTTTACTTTTGGACACCTAATAAATCATGATCTAACATCTAAGAAACAGACTTATTGCCACATTGCTAAATCAAAGTGGAAAAAAAACCCAGAATAAATAACTGGTTTATCTTTCACCTATAGGATAGTAATGAACCAGAAGTGATATTCTCTAGTAATGATATTCTAGACTCTATTATTGATGTTAGGACCCTGATCTTACTATGTAGAGTTAGTAATGGTTTTGTATTTGAAAATGGTAAGCCCTGCCTTGTTTGTAGCTCACCAAGGAATACGACCATATGCGATGCTTTTCTATTTCAGGCAATGCCCCCACTGCTGGATAGATTGCTGTTGACAGCTTTTGACCAGAGGGAGCCATTAGATTTTGCTGGCTAGCAAACAATTACAGCTTTGATATGAGCTACAAGGTAAAGATGAAAAGGAATACCAATGCAGAAAAATATGCTAGCTCTGTGTGGTCTCTAGACCCTTCTTGTGCAAATGAAAAATTATTTAGATGTAAAAACTAACAAAAGAAAACCAAAGAGAAAAAAAATAAATCCCAAACTTTTCAGGATTCTAACAGGTAGATGGAACACTTGAAAGAGACTTGTAAGAAATAGGATAGAAACTTCATACCACTAAAAAGGAATTCAAAGGATTTGTTTGAAGATAACCAAATGTTTTGATTCATGCTATTGGTGGGAGAGTTTTAAAAATAATTTCGACATTTGGAAATACACTGATTTTGTTCCTAGTGCTGTAGTCTTAACAACAGCAGTTGTATCTTATACACAGTGATGCAACAATATGTTTAAGCTGATCAAGCTTGTGGATATTGTCAAACAACAAGGTAACAAGAAATATTTGTATTATTTAGACATTGCTAAACCTAAACATAAGATAAATCAGTAGTTTCTTAGTTTAAAAATGCAGCTTATACTTAAAAAAAGGCAAGAACTATGACAAATTTAGGACTCCATGGATCTTGTAGTTATGAGAAAATCAAATTAAATGTTTATATGGATAAGCACACCTTCAGCAGAATAAAAAATTATACTTAGATTCTGAAGTGAATCTTAGAAAAGATAAAAAAGCTGACTTCTCTATGTGCAGTGCTCTTCGTACTGAGACTTTTATGCATTGGAAGTAAATAATCAATGATCCATGAGTTAAATTTTGAAATATAAAGGTTGTGATATCTAAGGAAAATGAAACCTTGTACTCTTTTACTATGATAAAGGAAGTGCAATATTCTTTTATAAATGATCCAAGGAAATAGATTTGCTAATTTGCCAAGGTGTTAATACACCATTTAATTTTTCTTTTGTTTTTAACTATCCAGATTAGAATCACCACTTTTTTTTCCTCTGGATGTTTTTGTCAATATCTATCTAACACGAATGGAGTAGAAACTGACTTCTTCAACAGAACATATGTAGTTTGGGTTTAGTGTATTAGCTAAAAATGTATAGTTTTGCAATATTATACTGCTTTCAAAAGTGGGCACCTTCTATAAATACAAGCCAACCTCCTTTTGGAACAAATGCATGCTAAATATTTTGCCCCCACATTTTCTCTTGCAAGATTTCTGAAATGATGTTAAATTGTTTTAACATGGTTAGTGCCCTCTTCAGTTAAGACCAGTAGTATAGGTTTTGGAAGTAAAAACATGATTATGTTACAACCGACATGATGACACCTAAAATAGCCATTCTTCCCTGAATTGAAAGGCACTATTCAATACACGTAAGTGACAAAATGTAACTTCCTTTATAATAATGTGGTGACAGATAGTAATGATTCTCTCACTCAGGTCTGGAAGCCTCCTTCAGGTGACACTCTTCCTTCAAATTTGAGGTTCATGAAGGTCTGGCTGTCTGGCATGTAGAACTACTAAGCAGATAATTTCATTCTAATAGGGGTATATAGTTTTTATTTTCCAAGTATATTATTTTTTTCAACTTGGTTTCTACTGCCCTATCTGTTAAAAGAGAATAATAATAATTAATAAATCGATTATTGGGAGGGTTATAAATCACTTTGTACAATATCTGGCACATGGTAAGTCCTCAAGAAATGTTAGCTACTTTTAAGATGGTTATTGTTTTCACCCATTGTTTTAGGGCTCAGAGTCCTTGTCATAACATTAAATGAACAAATTATTGAATTTAAAATCGGTCAATCATCAAGCAAAAATGTTATGAAAAACATGATTAAATCTCTTTAAACATCATGATATTTTCCCCCTTTGCTGCCATGTATCTAATTGCAAATCTTTTTTTTTCTTTTCTCTATACAAAAACATCTTAAAAATTTCAAAGCCCTAAGATGTATACTATCACAAGTAACAAATTATTAATATTCTCCAAAATAATTGAAGTCACAATAGCGTATAGGATATCCAATAAGTAACATACATATTGATAGAATTCCTACAAGTGGATTTAAGAAATTACAACTAAATAAGAATCAAAATTATTTGAAATTCAATACATAAAAGCACTCATATTTTAAGAGGATGATTTGGAAAAAGGAAGAGACGATTTTGAAATGTTAAGAGTAAACAGTCCCATTTTAAAGAATACTAAAAAAGAAAGTCAGCAGGGCACTATATTGGACTAACAAATATTATGTTGATCATTGCTTGGTTTTATATCTGGGCATTTAAAAACCTCTCTCCACTTTGATGTCTGAATTCTTGATCTCTCTTCATCCACCCTTTTCTCTAACCTGTTCCTTCTCTATTTTTTTCTCTTTTTGTAGTCTAAATAGTATTGGCCCACATTAGTCTGAGAAACATACTTCAAAAATTTCCTCCCCTCCACCCCCCACATGCTGTCTATCACAAAGTCCTGATGATGCTACTTAAAACTATTTCTGAAATTGTTCTACTTCTCTTGGTCTATACTACCTTCCTTTCTTGCCTAGATATTTATCTACTTATTACACTTTTAAAAAGCTTATTGGTTTATGCAAGTTATATTTTTCACCATGAGACAATTTTTGTAGTAAATATATATTTTGGAACATTGTCTGTCTGATTCAAGTTTTTAAATTTATTGTATTTGTTAATTATATTTTATATTATATTGTTATATATATATAATGTTCATATCATATTTTAGTTGTTCTGTATCTTTTACATCAAGTCTTTTAGTCGTTTTATTCAAATCTTCTATTTCCTTATCCAAACTTTTTTTTATTTTTTAAAAGTTTTTTTAGTATTTATTCATTTTTGAAAGAGAGAGACAGAGCATGAGCAGGCAGAGAGGGAGACACAGAATTCGAAGCAGGCTCCTCTGAGCTGTCAGCACAGAGCTTGATGTGGGGCTCAAACTCATGAACTTGTGACATCATGACCTGAGCCAAAGCCGGATGCTCAATCAACTGAGCCACACAGGCACCCCAAACATTTTTTTTTTAGTTTTATACATCAATTTCTATTTACATAATATATTACCTACCCATAATTTAAATACCCAACTATATTGGTGGCTTTGTTCATTTGTTTTTAGATTTCTATCAAATTTTCATTGTATATTTCAAGGTTATTTATTTAAAGCATGGGCAGTCATAAATTTTATATTATGTTGGCACATTCTTCCTTTTATTGTTGTACAATTCTTATCTCTATTCCAATTAATGTTTTTGATTATTTTGAATTTTTTCTGTGAATAAGATTAATATAACATGTTTTCATGTATTTTGTGTTTGCCTGATTTATCTTTTACATGAAAATTCATTTCAAACTTTCTAGATAGCTTATCATATGTATGTCTCTTTATATTTATATAGCCTTTACATGGATACAATTTTATACAATTTGGCATTCTCTTGGCTCTTAATTGATTAATTTAATCCTCCTATTGTTGATATAATTAGTTGACTTGTTAGATTTTATTTGGTGCTCTTGTATTTTTTTTATTTTTTTTTCCTTTGGCTTAAATTACCCTGTCTTGACATTTGTTAAATTGATAAGGATATCTATGCTCTCTCTTCTTCTTCTTTTTTTAACTCTATTTATCAGCTATAAATTGTATGTCTATTATTTTAATGGTTATCCTTAATGGTTTTAGCCATACATTTTTAGCTTTTGGGAAAATAAATAAAAATGATGCAAATGACAACAAAGGGAGGCTATTTATTCAGAGCATGTTTTAGCAAGGAAGTTGCCACCATCATTTGCTTTTGGCCAAGAAACTGGAGAGGAAAAACTTAAAATCAAAACTGGGAAAGCTTCAGGTGTGCTCTGATTACAGGTTGCTGTCATGAGGAAGCTAGAAAAAGTCTGACTAGAAATGAGTTATGTAAGTGGTTTGAAATACATATTTGGCTTTTGCTGGTGGATTCCTGAGTTGGTGGGCAAAATACAGGAAACTTATATTCATTGATTAATTCACAACAATTCTGGGCCAGTTCCTGCACAGCTTGTAAATTGTTTTTTGTTTTTTGGTTTTTTTGGTGGAATGCTGCAGACATTTAGGCCTGGGCTCTTTTATCATACATGTCCTGGTCACTGAATACATTGGCTGATATATTCAATCTCTCACTGCAAGTCTTTCTTACAATGTGTTAAAACCATACAATATCTCTATCAAACTCACCATATAAAAATAAAGCTCAGTTCCTTCTTAATCATCCAGCACACTAAATTTCTTCCATTGTCCTTTACAATTATCTCTAGCATTTAGGTCTATATTCTTAAAAATAAAATTTTGTATTATTTTATACACAGAAACCGTTAATGAAATGGGTGAATACATGTTAAAATTGGGCTTACCACTGCTTTTGCATTCTATTGATTGATTCACATCTTACTTTCCGTTCTGACTTACATATTATGATTTGAGGATGGTACAATTTCCTATTCCTTGATTGTCTAGAAAATCCCTTGCATTTGGATAATTGTTCAGCTGCATACAAAAAATTTTCATTGGCAATTATCTTTCTCTTAGGATGTTTAATATATTACTCCATTGTGTCTGGCCATTATTGTGGATAAGAAATCTGCTATATAAGGCCACTAAGGAAAAATTGTCTTTTATTTATGGTGCAACTGAAGATTTCATATTTATCCTTTATCCTTGATGTTATTTTTGTTTTTGAACCGTGTATTTGTTTTTATTTATCCTGAACAATACTTGGTGTTTATTTTTAATCGAATAGGTTCATATTATGTTCAGTTTTGGAAAATTCTCAGCCATTGTCTTATTAAATATTTGTTCCATATTATTTCCCATATTTGTTTCTTTTAAATTGCTCTTAAATTTATGTTGGTCATCTTAATCTATCTCTGTATTTATGACTCTTTAATATTTTTACATCTGTTTTATGCTTCATTTTGTGTTAATTCCTCAGCACAGTGTACTTACAGTTTGCTATACCATTCAGGAGTCACTATAGACTTTATACATTATGATATTTTTCTTTCAACAACTCATTTTATTTCCAAGATTTCTAAATTGTTTACATGCATCTACATTTTTTTTAATTTTGCTTCATTTTGTTTCAAATATGCTTCTAAAATATTTTTCCTCGAGTTATACTTTGTGAGGGTTCCAAGAGTGTTAAACAAGTTTAGATTATTATGTTATTTTAATTTCTTCTGAAATCTTGTGATTATTGTTGTTCTTAGATTTGTTTGATAGGATTATATTTATTCGTGTGTTTTGCTATTTTGAGTTCCAGGTGCACGCTCTTTATATCTCTTTGTTTCTCCATCTTTCTCATTCTTTAGTGGTATTGGGATTGCTTCTACCTGGTCCCTGGGACCCCAGTATATAATCAGGTCTTATTTTAGAAGTTTGAGGAATTTACACCATGGGGATAGTTCCAAGATCCAGGAATCCAAGCATGGAGCGTTTGTCTCAGGTTCTGGTTAGGAGGTTGGCTCTGTATCCTCCTACGTCCCCAAGCAAACTGCTTCATGCTAGGCAGAGCCCCAGTACCAGAAATTTTTTCTCTCCTTTATGTTCACGGTGGAAAGCCCCACTCTGGCAACTGGTTTCCAGCAGCGAATTTGGCTTTTTTCCCAGTATTTACTCCAAATACATTCAGTCTTTTCTGTTGCACAGAAGTTGGACTCCTAGCAGCTTCTGACTGTTTCCAGATCTACAATCCAACAGGCCATCAGCTTCAATTCTGAGTATTTTATTTGATTCTTTTCAACTTCTTGAACTTGGAGGTATTTATCTTTTTTCCATCATTTTTGGGTAGTGGATTTCTTCAGTATTTGCTTTTTATATTTTATCTGTCATGGTTATATATTTGAAGTGGGATAGAGTGAGCTTCAAACCATATATTTGCAATATTGTTTCCCCAGAGCTGCATCTTAGTTTTGTTTTGAACATAGGTCACTTTGACTAAATTAAAAACTCAGTGAAGGCAGTGGCCTTATCTGTTTTGGTCATACTACTAATGCTTAGAATTGGACTTTAATAAACATGTACTATATCATGCATTATTTAATTCATTACCAGGTGACCTAGGAACAATCTGACAATAATAGCGTAATGCCTTGGGAAGTTTTAGCAGGCTAAATAGAGGAAAGTAATGCAACTTAGCATCATTAATAGATACTTCATATAGGGAGGTTGATCATGGAATTTTACTGCAATTGAGCAAACACCAAAATCAATATCTCAAAAAGTAAGTCCTCTTTCTTTCTAACCATACAAAAAAAAAGTGTCTTCATTTCAGTGGCATGCAGTAAAATGAAAATGAAAAATTCAATAATGAGATAAATAAGGAAAAGGATAAATAATAGATACCAATTCACAGACTTTACATTGGACATCAAGAACTAAGCAGAATCTAAGAAAGCCCTATCATTTGATGATAGACATTAAGTGAGGGTACAAAAGTAAAGGCATCTTACTTATAAGTAATCATTTAAATCTCAAAGTAAATTTTTGACATGGGTTATCATTCTAAGTATAAAGATGAGTAAAATGAAATTTTGAGGGTTTGAGTGATCTATGCCCAATGACTTCAGTCCTAAACTGTTTGTGAATCTACATTTGTCTTCAAAAATCATGCTTCTAATCACTAAGAGGAAAAACTCTGAAATGCAGAATTCTTTGTATAACAAATTTTCCACATCTAGGAAAATTCAGGACAATGTTCTCACAATTCACTTATTTATTCTTTAATTCAACAGATATCTGTTGACTTCTTTCCTACTCTGTGTTATATAGTGTGTTGGACACAGGAACCAGAGAGTGAGCCAGAAAGATGTATTTTACTTCACACATACGTGGACAAAAGCAATTCAATAATTATGAGAATAACCTTTTAAGAATTAAGAAGAGTTTGTTGTTTCATGTAGGTTATCCTTAACATAAGACAATGTAAATAAGATAGACCTTGAGAAGTTATCTGGACAGGCTCTAAAATTTATTATTTTACCTGAAGTATATAGCTTTCATTTGAACTAGCTTATATTTATTAGTTTTTCCAAACCAAGAGGGGCTAATGTTACCTCTTTCAGTATGTTGAAAATCATATTGAAGGAACTGCTTTATTTTTCTGGGACACTGATCAAAACTCTGTTGAAATAAGCATAGTGTGATCATACTAATAAAAATGAATCATTTTTAGAGGCATCTAAAAATTGAATTTACTAATTTAGCATCAAGTGTCTATAACCCTCTCTTTCTTTTCAAGGTTCAATTTCTCCCAAGGTACTGTTGGGAGTGGTTGATTTCATGTCTTTCCTGTATGATCCACAGGAAGCCCCTATAGGTGCTTACCTCTGGTGCTCAAGTTCTAGCAGGCACCCCTCACTATTCGCCTTTGCTGGTTTCTACTGCACCCCTTCATGTGTTTTCTTGACTCCCACAGTGAGAGGTTGGTATCATGATGGGTCAGGCCACATTTGTCCTTATTGCCCTGCCCATTTATTCCCCTATAATTCAGGTGGGAATTAACCTAGTAATTAAAGTCACAAAGAGAAACCTGTTTTCTTACGATTATACCCCATTTTCTTTTTGTAAATTTTTTTTTCAACATTTATTTATTTTTGGGACAGGGAGAGACAGAGCATGAATGGGGAGGGGCAGAGAGAGAGGGAGACACAGAATCGGAAACAGGCTCCAGGCTCTGAGCCATCAGCCCAGAGCCTGATGCGGGGCTCGAACTCACGGACCGCGAGATCGTGACCTGGCTGAAGTCGGATGCTTAACCGACTGCGCCACCCAGGCGCCCCTATACCCCATTTTCTAATCTAGCTTCCCTTATCTCACATTTGGGCACCCCACTGTAAAAGAGGCCTTTCTTCATATTTCCATGTTTTAGATCTCTACCTACCATTTAATTATTTAATCTTTTTTAATAGAAACTGATCTTGACTAAGGACCTTTCCCCTTCCTCTAGTGGTGTGTTTCTCTATATTTGAATTATTAAGTCTAGACCAGAGGTCAGAAAATGTAAGCCTATGATTAGAAACAACGTTGAAGCTACTTTGGGAGCAAACACAGTGGTCAGAAATGTCTTTTTGTTTATTGCCCAATAATTCATATCTTAAAGATTTTATGTTAGAATTTAGATTCTTGACTTCTCCTAATAAATTGAAAATTTTAGAAACCCAGGCTTTGTATTCCTACACGGAAGCAAGTAGATGTTGTGGAGTGGCTGAGCCCGCCAGAAGAAAAGAAGCCTGCAGTATCTAGGTTGTCATGGAACTGCTTTGCTCCATTAGTTATATCCTACCTATTTTATTTGTTTTCACTACCTGCTGCGCCCAGGAAGCATTGGAGTTTTTTGTTCTTTTGTTAGAGAAAGCTCCAGGTGCCATTACATGGTTAATTGAGCTCCGAGCCAGTCCAGAACTGTGATGGACTCTTCAAGTCTAATCCACATTAAAGTCTACCCACCAGCCAAAGTAATTTTTCTTGTTTATTTTCCTTATTTCCAAAATGACATTTCTCAAATGTTAGTAAAATATGTACTATCTTTACCATTTCTGATACGTCCAAGTAGAATTTGTACATTTTTTTTTTACTTAAGGAAGGATTCAATCAGGGTTATTTACTTATTTATTTATTTACTTGTTTCAGGAACATCAAGTGCATTTTAGGCATTTTGAGAAGAAGAAGCCTTATGGATTCAAAACTGAGACTTATACAGTGGGAAGGACTAGAGAAATGGAAGTCAGGAAGATGCTCTCCAAGAAATCAGAGGGTACAAGAGTCACAAGAAAGCTAGAACCAATGGCTGGTCTGCCTATGGTTGGGGATTCCTAAAAAACATTTGGCAAATCCTCAGGCAGCTGTAAACTTATTACTATGACCCAGTCTGCAAATGCTGACAGAGGACAATGTCTTCTCCTTCTCCACCTTCTAAATTTTATATGAGTGTTTCTCATTCTTGGAGCTGAACCAGAAACCTGCAGACAAAGGAGGCTGGGAAATGTAGCTCCAATCTTTCCTTCTCTGTGGTACAGGAAGAGCTTAGAAGGTCAGAATATGACTCAACGTCAATGAACATGTTACACAAAGAAGATTGCTTTTAAAATAAATCTGATGGTCAAGGGAGACAAAGGAAAATGGAAGATCCTAAGATGAAAAGTATCAGAGCCATTATTAGCCAGGGAAGACTAGAAGTTTCATAGCAGGTCTGGGCCTGGTACCCTAGGTTCCTGGAGTCTGACAACAAGAATCGTGGAGGGACCTGGGATGTCCATCATCTTGTGTGAAAAGGAGACTAAATCATTGATGAAAAGTTGGACCACAAGCCATCAAAGACTGAACTAGGAGGGATTATGCAAGGTGGGGCTGCAACACAGGAAGGATTTGTGTGGTGAGAGGAAAGAGGAACTCTAAAAGGAAAGAGAAAGAGTGGGGGGGGGCAGGGCAGCTAGGGCAGTCACCAGCTGGGGTTTTCCTGAGGCTGCAGTGATGTAGGAAAAGCATACAAAAACAATGTAAGGTGAGCATTGACATCTACAGTAGACTGCAGGAACGGTTACGTGAGGATTGTGAAGGGCTGACACAGAGCTGGGAACTGGAGTAGGTTAGAAGGATGGTCTTGTAATGTGAGCTCAAGTCTCCAAAAGTGTACAAACAAAGGGGTAAATGGGCAGATGCAAGTGTGTTTTTGTGGCATGAGTTTCCACAAGACTATTTTGTGCATGCTGTTTCCTGAGATTAGATGGTCAATATCATGTGTTCATTCAGTGTTTGGTGAGTTGACCCAGATGTTAAGTCCCTGTCACAACTCAGTTCTTTTGTACACTGTAGGTAATACATTCCATGCACCCAGAGAAACACTTGCCTAGGAGTATTGGTACAACCAAGACAGACAGACAGACAGGCGCGCACACACACACACACACACACACACACACACACCCTCCCCAAAGACAATCATTCATTCTCAGAGATGGTATAGTTTGAACCCAGAAGAGTAAGAAATATGTTTAACTGCTCCTTTCTCTGGGACAATACTTCATTGTGGCAGACCAAAAGAGTGTCCATACCTTTCCTTTACCAATGATTTCAGAGTGAACGTCTCAGGTCTGTCCGGAATAAGAAAGAAGCTGAAAACTGAGAGGTTGTTTGTCTACTCTTTCAGCTAAAAAAGATGAGGTCAGAATTTTGATATTACTCTTCACACAGGTTAAAGTGAAATCATGGCTCTGGATTCTCATTTTCCTCACTTCCTGGTCAATGGGCAGAGGATAAGGGAGGGAAAGGGGATATTTTTAATCTACTTAACTTTTTGGTTACGTTAGATTAGAGCAATAATTCAAAGACCAGTTACATTACTAGGATGGCTTAAACAAATATATGTGGCATACCTAATAGCTGGTTTCTAGTTTGCACTCATCTAGCAATTGCTAGAGTTCTATATGTGCTGCACATAAATTACCTCACATAGTCCATTAATTTTTTTCAACGAGCAGTGATTGAATGCACTATGTTTCAGGAATTTGCTAGGGGCTGAGGTTACAAAAACATGTCAGAGGTAGTATTTGCCCTCAAGGAATATTCTAATAAGGGATATAGGCATGTAACTAATGATTATAGTGTCATAAGTGTTGAGATTAGAGTATGATGTGGAAGATATTGAATTACAGAGAAGAAATATCTACATAAGAGATTTAAGAAAGTTTTCCTGAAGAGATGAAAGATTTCAGTTTACACAATAAGCACAGAGAATAAGGGGGAAGGCATAATACAAAAGTTCACAAGTTTATTAAATAACTAGAGGAATTAATGACTGTTGAGGAAACTAAGCACTGCTTTTGTTGATCATTAAACTATGAAGTATTTTATTTTAAAATTATTTTATTTTTATTTAGTTAAATGTTGGCTATTAAAAGTAATCTACTTAGGGTTTTGTGTGTGTGTGTGTGTGTGTGTGTGTGTGTATGGGAAAAACACTGAGTTGTTTCCAAATATACATTGCCTTTTTGCTTAGTAATGGAACCCCAATTTTTAGACAGGCACATGGCACCTCGCATAAAAGTTGCAGCTAAGACTGGCCTGTGATTAGGTCTGGCCCATAGGATAGAAGCAGGAGAAATGTCCTCGAAGAACAAGATATCCTTCTGTATTCTTTCCTCCTTTTATATGCCAGGAATACAGATAGAGTAGTCAGAGCTAGAGCAGCCTCCTTGGACAATGCAGTAAAAACTGCAAACTGAAAACACTAGAGAGAAACACAAAAGGAGCCCAGCTTCCTGACCCCACAGAAGATCACACTACCCCTGGATTAGCTCTTTTGGAGTTTCTTTATTGGAGAGATAAGTAAATATGTATATTGGAGTTTTCTTATTACTTGGAGGCAAAAAATTGGAGTGAATATTGTTTTAGTCTCACACCCCTCATTTTAAAAATACTTTTTATAAATAAACAACAACACAAAAAATCAAGTAGAACGCCAGTTAACATTTAACACTATCATTATCTGCTCCAATTTACAAGGGAGAAGGCTCAAGATTACAGAATTAGTGAGGACACAGTCAGGATTTGAACTAGGTAGCTTAAATCAATGTGTGGCTCTTCCTGTCCAGGAAGAGACCTGTCTCCTTAACTAGATAAAAATTTAAAGGACATTCATTTTTGCCCAAAAGGCATAAAGATTAAATTATAAAATTTGACAAATTTACTTAGTTTTTAAGATGTATTTTCTATGTTTTCTAATAGGCATGTAAAAGGTAACATTTCAAAAACCAATGCATACAAAAATAAGTTATATACAAACACACACACACACATACACACACACATACGGTAGTAACTAGTACATGAAATATAAAGGGATAATATCCAATGGCAGACATAAACAGAGACAGACATAAACTTGGGAAAATATACAATTAACAATGATTTAAAAATTTTTCTTTTTAAATGTACAAATGCCCAGTTTCACATAATTCTACAATTTCTGTATTTTTCTCTACTGATAGGAGAATTCTGTTATTGAGTAGTCAATAAGAGTAAGAAATTTTTCCTGCAAAATATAGGTAGGCATATAATTTCCTTAGAAATAGACCTCAGAGAAAACCTAATCCAATTTCTTTAATTTATTGATAAACTATTGCTCAGACAATTAAGAAAACTACACATTCTAGCAATTAGTTAGAACTGGGTTAGATTCACTTTTCCTAGCGATCAATATAATAATAGCTCCAGTACATCTCATGCATGAAGAATATCTTCTAATTCCATTTGCTGAAAATGTAAGCAACATGTTTAAATATGGATAGGTAACATCGTGAAACAAACAGGAGGATTATAGGTCATTGTGTAAGTAGTAGTTTACTGTACTCAGTGTATCAACCAGTCCAATGTCCTTAATATGAACGTGGCATTGCAGGTTTATGAGCCACTGGAAATTGCGTCACCAAATTTTTACCATACACATTTTTTCTGATTTTTTTATTAGACTCTCAAAGTGGTCAGTGGTCTGAAAAGATCCAATGCTCACTTCAAATTCCTGAGTATCCTCTGAACCAATGCTCCTTTCCACCACCTAATGCAAAAGTCTGTCTTTAGAAAGTTATCTTTTCTTTTGCAGGACAGATGTGTATTTTAATGAATCATGCTATAATTTGGAAAGTGAGATAATCCTGGTTTATATTGGCAATTCCAAGAATGGGGCAGTAAGGCGAGTGTGTCTTGAATCTCTTCCTTCATTTTAGCAAACAAAATGAGCTGACTTTTAAATTATCACATCCTTTATGAAGATCCATTGAGAAGCTCATTTGATTTCATAGGTATTTCACTTGAGCATATTCTTTAGGTATGGTGATAGCTTTGGAGTTGTTCCCGAGACTGTCAAAAACGCCAGTCACGCCACACATCTCACACTCTTAACTAAGAACAATTCTGCACAGTTAGGAGCCTTTATCTAAAAAGAGTTTCAGTATAAAGTAAACATGGCGAATGAATTCCCCTCCTTCCCTTGGAGAGGTCACGTTCGAGGTTCACTGGCGATGCAAGATGGGAAGGCCTGGCCTGTGCCCACCTGCTAAGAATTAAACAGAGAGCTGTAGTCTCTTGTGCAATCAATGGCTGGTCTTTAAAGGGAGGCCCTGAATTTGTCACCAGAAACTCTGACATGCTCATAAGCCATTTATTAATTTGAGTAAATTTGGCCATTACAGAATCGCCCTAACTTAAACATAACAATTCTCCCAATATGTGAGAAAATTCTCAAGCAAAATAGATGCATGCATTGCTTTCGGTAATCAAGTTTACCAAGCAGGTTTTATTGTATTCTTCTCAGCATGGTGCTTAGGACCTAAAACCCCACCACATGTTGTAACAATAAAGTTATTGCTTATCAACCAGACCAAGTTGGCAACCAGCAAATGTTGCCATGAGTTATTTCAAGCTGGATTACAATCCTCTCCTTGGAAACCAATCACTGTGTATCTAGTAAGTAATATCAATAATGTTCAAGGTCGCAAACTTGTACACAAACACACTCAGAACTAAACGGCAGCTACCAGTGCAAAACTAAACAAAAACGGAGAAGAAAGCCTATTGTGGAGAAACACCTCCCAGAAACAATAAACTAATTGTGAAAGTATACATTTTCCACTGGGGGAAAATAAACTCTTTTTTTAAGGCATGAATAATTCTAGACAACACCATGTTTTTTATTAAAACCTAACCTTACAAGTAACACTGGACTATTCTTAGGGATGGATGGGCATTCATCACCCTCCTCTTTGATGGAAGGTGTTGATACATTTTTGGTGGTAGCTTAGCTACATCCTTCTTTAACTTCTTCAGAAGTTTTAGATGAAGACCATTTGAACTTAGTGATTTATGGCCACTTAATTTCTCATATTTTTTCAATCAGTTCTTTGTTTTGATTTGTCTGACAGTTGTTCACCTTCCTTGTCTGTACAGAGTAGCTCTGGGGTAGACACTTCTTTATCATCCTGGAAGAAAGGCCTGGCACAAAGCACCCATTCAATCCCTTTGCATTCTTTGCAGCCTCTTTGGATTGTTTCATTCCCAACAAAGGGTTCTAATAGATCAAATCAATCTCCAATGGATTTTGCATTTCTGATATGCTGATCTCAAGGGGATTGTTGTATTATGCATTTGGGGATCACTTTGATTTTTTTTTTTTTTTTGGTTTCAAACATTATCCCTAAAAGTCATTTTTGTAAGCTTTTATCACTTGTCTTTCACCCTTCCCAAACCCTAACATCTTACTTGCGTTTCACTTTACTTTCCTCAGAGCTCATGAATCCCTAATTGTGTGTCCTTCGCAGATTCTATGCTGTTTCTCTGGATTTTAATTCCCTACATCTTTTCTCTTTGGAACCTTCCTGGCTAATTTTTTTTTCTAAAACTTTTCTTTAAAAAATTTGAGTATCCACAGGTGTTCCTTTGATGTAATGTTCTCTATGAAAATGTCAAATTTGATTATGTCATCGCTACTGCTAGTTTTACATTTCGCATCTTTTACGCTCAGACCAATGAGTCAGAAAAGAGACAGAAATGACAGAGGCTATCTCAACCCTAAGTACCCAAATACTGTTCTTATAAACAAAAACAACAACAGACTTCATTATCCAAAAGTAAGACAAACTTCATGACTGAAATTTTTTTAACATCCTAATCTCAGTGTTGGTTATGCCACCTCTTAAAATGTGTCACTTGTGTCAAAGTGGTGAGAATTACAAGTTTCCTGTCTATCAACCCTGACCCCTCCCATGCTCTGTATAACAGGCCTCTGCTGTAATGCAAAGCTTATGTCCTATATTTCAATATGATAAATCAATCACAATGAAACATAGGTTTCTTATTAACATATGCCAATCACTCTTTGGTAATCTACCAACACTTATGTAGAGTAAGCATAGTTTACCCTTCTTTATATAAATAAAACAATCTGTCTCTCTCACTTTTCTAACCATTTCAATATAACGCCTAGTGGCAGACAAACCAAACTGAGCTGTGGTGAACCTATCCTTACTGCTTCCAGATTGGACACATCTAACCAAATAGTTTTGTATTACCACAAGTTCTTTTTTGCAAGAAAACCATGGAAGAACTGCTGAATTCCTAGTATAACTGAAAAGCATACAAATCTTTCAGCAAAACCTAAAAGCAGCTTTGTAAATATATATATATATATAAATCCAATACATACTTAGCTGTTACTAAGGAAATTTTTTCTAAACTTAGATCTTAAAACACCTTGTAATCATCTATTTCTCTTACACAACTAATTCAAATCACCAGATCACTTGCAGACCTTATTATCAATGTTTCCCAAGTGCCCACAGTGTACAGAAAGCACACCTGCATCTGTATGCATCTGGTAATGTTCTTATCTAAGTTCAGATTCAGAGAATCCTAGCCTCGGAGGGAACTCAGGCCCTTTATCAAATAAACAGGGTTTAGATAAATGTTTTGGGTGGAATTGAACTCTCCCAAATTCCCAACTTCTAATGCCTAGGACTTCAAAAATGTAGCTTTATTTGGAAACAAGACTGTTGCAGATACAATTAGTAAAGATGAGGTCATACTGGATTTGGTGGATCCCTAATCCAACATGGCTGGTATCTTTATATAAAGGAAAAATTTGGACACAGACTCATGCATACAGGGAGAGCACCACACAAAGACTTCAGAAACTTGAAGAAACAAACGCTTCAGAAAACGATGAAACTAGATTTACCACAGTATTTTAGAATGTTAACCAGATTGTTCTGTTAAATAAAAGTTTTCATTGAAAGTAGTTAGTTGTTGGTCCTTAACCAAGACACATGAAATAGTTCAACAGACTGGACTCCAACCATAGCTTTTCTCAGTGCCATAACTAAAACCAAGAGATGTGTTGTCTGTTTAAAAGGGCCCTTGGAGATCAAATATACTGATGATAAAGTGGACTGAACAGTAAGAGTGAAAAGATAGAAAACAGTGCCTGGTCTCTGAATTCGATTGCTATTTGTCGATTTGTTGTCTGTTTTTCAGAACCTAGCATTAAGAGAAGGTATAAAAATATCACCATGTGCTCACCTCTATTCTAGATCCAGATTGTCCTGCCTGGCAAAGAATGGAAGTGTACAAGCTGAAACACACATCTTAATGTGAACCAGACCTGGTGGGGGATTCACCACTATATCCTGCCAGGTATTCAAGCCTTCCAGATACTCTGGTGTCTTTTGATGATCTGCCTATAAATTCTTTCAGTCTCTGAGCCTGGGCCCAAGTTTCTCCTGCCCCCCACCCCGACCTCCACTGTATCTCATCTGCCTTGTGCAATCTGACACAAGCTACTATGGTCCAGTCTCACTTTCATTTTGCTGCGTCTGTTTCACAATATAACCCTGATTTCTATGTTTCCAAACACAGCCTTGTATCTTAACTCCTGTTTCTGACAGATAATTCAGTTTTATTTTTCTGTCTCCAGATCTTAACCTACCTCCAGTTTTCCAAGACATAGCAGTTCACACTATTAGTGATGGAAGCACAAATTCCTGATCTCAGTGCCCAGACCCTGCATTTCATCCAATAAAATGTGTTGCCCCAGGTAGCTGTGCAATTGACATGAACTACTATTGGCATGTTCCTGTATATCAACCAAATGGCAAGAAATAAAGCATTGATAAATACAATATTCCTCAATCCCATGAGTTTATAACATATACTGGGTATATTCATACAGTAGACCTGAATATAAGGAAGCTTATATGGAAACTATTTCTTGGAGATTCTTAGTGTTTTTTCTTCACAATTTTCCATAGGATTTAAGTTATTGAGAAAAAAATCTGCATATTTTGCTTTCACTGTCATTACCTTCAATCATCTCAAAAATATTTGGTATACCTAAAAGGGAGATAGAAAATTAAAGAACTCTGTGGATTAAATTTAATTTAGAATTGTATTTTGTTGGGCTGAAAAAGTATATTTGTTGTTAGTCTGTAAAGCCAGTATATTTTCTACCCCACCTCCCTCCACCTAAAAACAAAACCAAAAAACATGAATTTCCAACTGATCTTGAAAGAAAACCAAATGGCCTGGCAACATTATGTTTACATTCCCACATGGCTGGAATTTAGCTGTGATGTGGTTCCTTTAGTTGGCCACAGTCCTCACCACTCCCTGTTACCTCCCAAGCTCATGTCACTCATCTGAGATAGCTGTTGGCTCCTGTGTGCATTTAAATAACCTATAATAAGCATGATATTTTGATGTGTTATGCAAATTATTTTAAGCTCTCAATCCTACATTTTACTGAAAAAAAATTTCTTCCATAGTGGAATCCTGCTTATTGTCAAGTATAACTTCCACATGAACTGACCTGCTCAGTAGTTACATATGTCCCTGGTTGTAGGCTTTCCTAAAGTACAGAACTTTGACCCTATGGATACAGGCTTTTTGTTCAATAAAGAAAACCATCAATTACATTATGTTGTTTGGTACCAAAAATGCTTTGATCTTTTTAAGGGTATTTATTACAAAGGAAAGCAGGGTGAGAGTCCTCTGACAGACATGAGGTTTTATATGAAAACCTCAAGCATCTGCGGTCTGTGACTTACTGGCAGAAAACCATTGGTATAAAATGTTTCAGATCTGATCCACTTTACCTTTATGAATTTCATTTCTAGAGTTTCCATTTAGTAACTATTTTGTGTGGATGAATCAATCTCTGTGGACCTCAACTTCTTAAATTTTTACATTTTTGTAAAGTTCCACAGTTGATCTCTAAAGATCCACTAAGGTCTTTAAAAAACTTGAGTCTCCACAATTAGGACATTAGCAATTCTTGGCCACAGCTCAAATATTTACAATAGAACGATTTTGTGAAAGAATTGAAAATCGTTGAGTCCACTGTTATTTCATAGGTGGAATACTAAATTATTTTTAAATAATTACATATTCACCATAATATGTTTAGTTTCACTTGAAATTGCAATCTTAGAACCTTTATTCCAATGATCTAAAATTTTAAATTATTAAATAAATAAAATATTACAATTTGTTAAGTGTATTAAAATATATTAAAATAGTCTAGCTGTCTGATACCTCACTTACGTGTGAATCCAAAAAAAGAAAAAGTCAGACTCAGAAACAGAGTGGAAGAGTGGTTGGCAGGGGCTGGGGGAAAATAAGGAGAGGTTGGTAAAAGGGTACAAACTTTCAGTTATAAGATGCATAAGGTCTTAGAATCTAATGTATAACCTGATAACTGTAATTTAAAACACTGTATTATAAAACTGAAACTTGAAAAAAGAGTAGAACAAATATGTTCTCACCAAAAAAGAAGAAGGAGGAGAAGGAGGAGGAGAAGGAGGAAAAAAGGGAAGGGATAAATATGTAAGTTGATGGATGAGTTAATGAATTCAATGAGGGGAATTCTTTCATAGTGTATATATATATATCAATTATCACTTTGTACTCTCTAAATGTCTTCCAATTTTCTTGGTTAGTTACACCTAAATAAAGCTGGAAAAAAAAAAGTCTTCCCTTCCCCAATATTAAGTAATGGAAGCCTAAAAGGAAAACTTATCTCCACTGAGATGGGCAATATGTACTTCCTCTTGGGACCCTAATCTGGCTGATTGTGCCACATCTTCCTAATACAATAAACTAGAATTTTGGAGTTTGTTTAATTTCCTCTCCCTCATAGACCCTAAGATACCCAACCAGTCATGCAATTTGTATATTACACATACCTGGTCCTGACCAACATATTTCAGGTTTGTAACTAGACATCTGTCCAAGCCTTGTCCCCTTTAAACTTTATCAAATGTCTTCAGAGCGGTATTTATGCAACATGTGTCTAATTATTTCTTTTGCATTCATGAAATATTGCTCTCTTTCTCATCAGCAGTGTGATGGCAGTGTGTCATCATGGTTGAAAGCATAGGACTTTTTGAAGTTGACAAGGTTTCTATTGCTACTTTAGCAGTTGTTAGCTCTGTCATCTTAGGCAGTAACTGATTGTGCCTTAAAGGTAGGATCTATTTGAAATACCATGGTCAGGAAAAGACTACATACTTTTTAGATGTCACCAGAGAAGCAAAATTAGGACCTACTGATGGATATGATTGGGATATACATTTTCAATGCAATCCATTTAGCAATATTCACTCAAGCAACCTCAAAATGGAATATAATGTTTTATGAAAAAATAATTTATCTATCCCTAAAAGTATATAAGTAGAGGAAAAAAAAGACCACAAATTAAAAAAGGAAACTCAGATGTCAAATGGAAAAAAGGAAAGTTGCATGAGAAAACAGTGAAGGATGTTTCCAGTTCAAGATTTTCAGCCTCTGCGGTTTGAGTTTAGCTGAATTGACTTAAAGTAAATTCTAGTTCAAGTGCATTTTATATTGAATTTCAGGACTATTTTAATTTATAGAAACAAAGTTCAGTTAACTGAATGTCAAAATTTTTTATCACATGGATGCACATTATAATATAGTTTCCTTGAACTTAAAATTATTACAGTTAAGAGATGTATGACTACGTTTAACTCTATGTTGGGTATTTTGAGAAAATTTAAATACATTTTATGAGAATTGATTCATTCTCAGACACACATACACACATGCAGATTTTGTGTTAATTCTGCTCAAATATCTTTTGCTCTGTTTTCCCTCATTGTCTCCTACTACTGATAAATTCAAAGGATCATTTTCTACTTTGAAATGTATAGATTTTTATCAAAATAATTTTACTATTAATCTAAGAGTTTCTATGGTTCTGATGTAAAAAAAAAAGTTTTATTTTGAGAATTTTTTTTTCTAAATCTATTTTAACCGATCACTTTTTTACCTCTGAGAGATATTTTACAAGTAATACATTTGTTTCTTTTAAGCCTGCAGGTAAAGAGATAAATTACTGCAAACTCTGATGGCCTTTTTAATGATGTGAGTGCCTGTCCATGGGATTAAGTTGAGACCGCCAACCCATTTGCTATAAGCCATCACATCGCATCATATGTTAACAATTTTCAGTCTCTTTTTATCTGGTTTGGATTCAAAATGGTAACCTAGAGGTGAAAGGTCTGATTTTTAAAAACCAATTCCCCTGGGCCAACAAACCTTTTTAATTTTCTGAATTTAAGTTAATTATGTCATTTGAGTTTAATGGGATTATCAACATGTTCACTTTTATTTCAAAATAACACTTCCCTGCTCAGATTAGAATCAATCTTTTAATGTGTACCTAGGTTATAAAGAGAACTACAGAGGATGCTCAGTTATGTTTAATGTACTTTACTACTCAATTTGGGAATTAGGGTATATTTTACGATTTAATGAGGATAATCCTTTTTTTTTCCAAGGTAAGAAACCATTTTGTTATGTTTTTCTGGAGTTTCCATGTGAAATTTACTCACTGGTTAGATATTTATTTCACTGTGTCATTACTTTTTGATCTGAAATTTATTATGTTTTTATTTCGGTAACACTTATAAAATGAAGGAATGTTTAGTATGAAATAGTTGAGTATGCTGAATATTGTATGTTCTAACACCTATAAATATACAATTAGTCAAAAGTAAACTGTTCTTGATTCTAAACCTTCATGAATAGCTGTTAAACTTAGATTCTAAATGAAGGTCAGTTTCAGACCATATTATTGATTTAATTGTTCATATATCATTAGTGTTTTTGTGAAAGCTCCAGTTTAATTTTAAGACATAAGTCACTTTTGTGTCACATTTTTTTTGTAGTTTGTCTTAAACTGAGAAAAATTTAGATGAAATATTAATGAGATATGAAATAAAAATAGTAAAGATGAATGATAAAAGTACTTTTTTAAAGATAATACTAGATGTAGTAATTCATTATAAAGCAAGTAATAGACTATTTGATTTTTGATAATCAAATAATGAAGAGGATTAAAATATATGGAAAATCTGAAAAATATTTTTATTGGAAATTAGATATAAAATGCATTGGTGAATATACTATTAAACTCATAAAACACCTCTAAATAAGGACAATAATGACCATCTCATCATTGAATAAAAATCCTGTGAACTTAAATAATCATCCATATTTTAATGATAAAAATTTATAATCGACTATGATCAATTCTATTGATGATGAATGTAATCCTTATAGACTTGAAACTTTTAAGTATTTATCTTTTGTTGAATTTTGTTCTCTTCAAGAAATCCTTTAACACTCAATATTGTATTTATAATTTTGTCCTCTCCCCCCCCCCCTTAATGAAGAATCCCAAGGTTGTTTAGGCTTCAGGCTCTACAAAACTTGGATCCTTTCCTTTGCTCAAAGTAATACTATTGAAGGAAATATTTAAGATCTACCCAGGTTTGCCAGGCATTTCTACAGTCAAGATAGCTTCCATTGTGTCTCTAGGGCAAACCTCATTTGAGACTCAGGTTTATTTTTTAATGTTCACTAGATATTTTTTATAGATGTATCCAATTAAATTAGGCACTAAGTTAAAGATATGTATTCAAGAGAGGTAATATTTCAGAGTACCCTAAGATATTAAATATTAAAGATATTTCTAAAATATGATTTCAGTATTTTAATAAAAACAATTTTAAGGGGTGCCTGGGTCGCTCAGTCAGTTAAGCGTCCAACTCTTGATTTTGGCTCAGCGTGAACCCTGCTTAGGATTCTCTCCCTTCCTCTCTCTCTATCCCTCCCCTGCTTGTGCTCTCTCTTTCAAAAAAATAAATTTAAATTTAGTTTCAGTTGCTAAGTATTATTATCAATATTTGATTTAACAAATTAACATTAAACAAGAAATTTCCTCCCATATCAAAACCAAATATTACTTGGCATTTATTTACGAGATAGGGAGTCACTAATCTCCCTTAAAGAGTCAAGTTACTTGGGATCCTTTGTCTTACTTGATCAGATTTTTAAAATTTGGTATATTCGCCATTACTCCAGACATTCCAAATTGCAAAGAAATAGGAATATGGGAATATATAGATATTAATTATGTTGTTTCCTATGGAATAATGATTTTAAACTATATGGAATATTTTAGATGCTGTGAATTGCATAAAAATGCATATTCCATAAGTAGGTCTAAAATTCTATAACTCATTTTGGCTTCCAACTGGTATAAATTTATTTATTTATTTATTTATTTATTTATTTATTTACTTACTTACTTACTTATTCATTTTTTCCAACTGTTATAAATTTAAAAACTTACTTATCTATCCATTTATTAACTATATCAAATAGGTGATTTAATTTTATTTTATGCATGCTTTTATTTGTTTTTTTTTCCTAAATAACACCTATATTACATTTCTCTAATTCAAATCCAAAAATTAATTATAATACCAATACTTACATTGCACTTAACATGCCATTCCTTACTCTCAGATCTTAACATATTTAAATTCTTCAACAGCATTATTATTTAAATACCAATAAGATAACCATTTTATAATTGAAAAGATTGAGGCAGTATAGCTTGAACAAAGGTAAGCAACAGAGCAAAAAAAGGAGTTTTACATAGGCAATATACTTCTGGAATTCATGCCCTTACTCAAAAATACTTCACAGACTCAAAAATACTTATTTTTCAAGAGAGTTTCATTCTAAATCCAAAGAGAGAAAGAGAGTTAAGTGTGAGTCAAATTAGAATCAAATTTCAATTTGGAAAATATCCTTTCCAAATACCATCAGCACCTTCATTCTTTTTCCTCCTAAAATGCTAAAATGGGTATATGTATTTTTCTACTAGTAGGAAAATAGATGAACTCAATGACAAAAAATCATAGTTCAAGAAAGATTCAATAGTTGGCAGATTTTAGAATTTACTTTTGTATACTGACATGAATCAAAGTACACAAGTGTGACAAATACTAAGAACTACAGTAGATGAGGTTTTCTGAGTTTGCTTGTTGTTTTTCCAACACCTATACCTCAAGGTCCCCTGAGGTTTGGAAAATGGGAGCATGACAAGAGTCATAAAGAGTGACTGATGCCTGCAATGTCCACTCGGTATAAATGGGGGTATACTGGTGACTGCCTTTTTACAGTTCATCACCTTTAATGTGGTTAACCAATAATTTCAGAGTACCCTGCTCAATTCTAGTCACTATACAGAGTTTGCTTTTGTTGGGGAATGAATGGGCTGTAGGTGTCATTCCACAGCCATTACACAAATCCTTTGCTGTATTTTCACTTGTCATTCTTAAACAGTGTAATTTAAGACTGTGAACTGATGGTTCATCTTTTTTCCTTTTTGCCCATAAGACTAAATTTAGGAGATGCAACCAGGAGAGCAGTTTTCCCAAATACAAATGGACTCTTACAACTAATGGGGAAATAATTTTTTCACATTCTCTGCAATTTAGCCAAGAAATAAAATAAGAAATGAGATAATTTAATAAAGAAATGTAAAAATTAAATGCATCAAAAATAAGATGAATAAGTAAAGGAAGAATAATTAGTTAATGTACTGGGAGAGAAAGATATCAACAAAGATGCTCAGTGTCAGGAAAAAAAGCAAGGAAAACAAAATGATAAGGCAAAAGGCCAAATTATTATGTTTATATTATGTTTATGTTAAATGGAGAAATGATAACCTCATTAATACAGTTGAAATTGGGAAGGAGACAAATAACTTTAGTGATTAATAATATAAACAAAAGTAACCAATACCTTAATGAACAATATAAAGGGGAAAATGAAATTAACATAACTTTATGCTCCAGTTGTTCTTTATTTAAAAAAAAAAAAGTCATGGTAGCTCTACTATATTCCACACTGTGGTCTAGATTCTGGAAATAAAATGGAGAATAAAATAAAGTTTGTGAAAACAGTAGCTTCTATTTTAATAGTAAGAAAGTCAATGAGCAAATAAAAGAGAAAATCAAACTATGTCAGTTAATGATTAGTACTTTGATGAACATGCAATAAGGTAAGAAAAAGACACAATGATTTTCAGAAGATTTTCAGTGCAGAGAACATTGGCAGCTATTTTGTAATTACAACCTAGGAATGCCTTCCTGAAAATGTGGTATTTGAGCCGAGAGTGAAACGTAAAGAAGATGAACTTGGAAAGGAAACTTCCATCAGATGGAATGTCTCAACTTGTAATCAGTTTCTAAAATTTGAAATTAAATAAAGTTGTAAAGAAATTTCATTTAGGTTTATTACAGATCTCATAATCTAGGGGATTAAAAATGACTTTCAGCATGTTACAAAGTAACATAATCTAAGGAATACCATCACATAACCATCAGCTGAAGAGTATGTGTATAAAAGTCTGAGGATCATGAAGCAAATTATTTAGCCTAGATATAATGCAGAAATGCACAACAAAATTAATAACTTAGATAAATTCCCTAGATTTTTCATTTTCCAGGTAGTGGTACCTTTAAATAAAAATTGAAATAAAACCTGGTAAATGCAATTTCCTATATTTTGAAAGGACTCAAGATCCCTCACCTCTTCCATGTTGAAAATAATAATAATAATAATAATAATAATAATAATAATAGAAAGTGCTCCTCACCCACAGGAATAGACAAACACATAAAATAAAAGTACACTGATATGTGCTAAATGCAATGATAACAAATATACAGGCAATTAGGAAAGTACATAGTAGGGGCTCCTAACCTACTCCACAAGGGTTCAGTGATAGCATCAGAGAAAAGTATTACTTATTCTATGTGAGGTTGCTATAGTTTTTAGACAAAATATGAGAAGGACAGGAGAATCCAGGCTGAAGAACAGAGAAATGACTAGAGAACCACTGAAGTGGAAAATTTTTTGATTAGCTCTCAGGACTTGGGGAAAGGGACGAATAAATAACCACTCTCAGAATTTAAGTGTGGTGGCCATTAATTTAGATGGCCCTTACAGGATAAAACAACATTGAGAAGAGAATGTGGGAAATGAGTTGGGCATGCGACCCAAGGCCTGTTCCATTAATGTTAGATTTAATTATCCAGCATAAGTTGATCAGCAAGGGACCCAGGTGAGAAGGAGTTAATGCACATGCCCAGACTCTTCTGACTTGCTATTTAGTGATATCATTTTCTATACTAATAGATTTTTAAGCTGTTACTTCCTCACATATCCACTCTCTTGATATTTACACTGTAACATTAATTATGATTTCACATGAGACTAAGAAATAACAGGGAAAAATTATACCTTTTTTTTTTTGTAAGAAAGGATATCCAGCAACAGTTGAATACAGAAACTTGAAAATCAAGCAGAAGATACAAATTTGGGAGTCAGCATATTGGTCAGGGGTGAAATCATACAAGTGGAAGAAATAACACACAGATAGTTGAAAGAGTAATAAAAGCAATTAACTGAGAGAAAGGGACATAGAAAAAAGACCAAGAAGCAACAGTGACAGAAGAATAAAGAAAATATCATGCATTCAATAATACAGTCACTTAATATAATGCTGCAGTTTTTAGTAAGTCAGCAGTTTCAGAATTATATTTAGGTTATGCATTATTAATTGGTTTTTTTGAAACAATTTGATATATAGTCATTTCAAGTAAAACTCAAATGCTCTAAATGCTTCTATTTTCTGTTTCTAGTGATAGTTGAGTATTTTGAAAAATGACTTTAATCCGTTTTAATTACAAATTTTTGAAAACAATTGCATAAATATTTATATAGAAACCCTACGTTTACTTGTGTTTGTGAGGAAACTTTTGGTTACAAGTGACACAATCCAATAAATTCCAGAATATATTGGCGCAGAAACATCAAAATTCAAGGATCATTTAGGTAGAACTAGGTCCAGGAATGCACAGATATTGTAAAATATGCCGCTTTTTTGTGCCCTCTCTATGCTCAATTCTACTCTATGATGGTTTCATGCTCCAGTAGTTTGTCTCCTTGCCATCATCAGATACAGTTTGGATTATCCGTATACTTAGCAATGCCAGAGGAAAGTGCATAGTGTCCTTTTCCCAAGATTTATATCAATATTTAAAAGGAAATTGGACCTTTTTCTTTCATATGCACAATGCAATTGAGAAAGTGAAGCTAGGTGACTATAGACTCCACCCAGAGGAAGAATGAACAGCCCTTCTTAGAGAAACAGAGGCAAAGAAAAGATGCCAGCAAGAGAAAAATAACAGATATTCACTGCACTACAGAAGCGTATTTTAGGTAAAAGGCTCAAACATCAACATTTTATTTTGTGATCCATCAAAGTATGTGTTTTTTTTTTTTTTGCATATAACAGAGTATAGAATGTCCTTTCATTCTCACTATTGCCTAGAATAGTTGATAGTCCAAATCAGGATAATGAACTATTACTGTATGTTTCATCACCAGAAGTCAAAAGTTCTAATGAAGAATTGGAATTGCTCTGTTTTGAATTTGTGAACTATTTGTTTAACCTATGCTGTCAGAAGTACTATAAATCCATCTTGGATAATTGTGTGTGCCTTTTTCTTTTGCTAGATACCCAGGAATGTCACCAGGGACTATCTTTTCTACACAAATGGCTGATTTTTCTTAAATTATATATTTAGATTGAAAGATGTGGAAATAGCATAAAATATCCGGAAATCCACCCAGGAAGGAAAGCCAAAAACAACACACCTGAAAAAGTAGAGAATGTAACCATTATGCCAGTGGAATATCAATTTAAAACATAAATAATCACAATCTCAATTGACTATTTCTAGAGCATTTTTTAATATAAGCATATAAAAGCAATGCTAAATCTCATTCCTTTTGTTCTGAAAGCTAACTATGGTTTAAGAAAAGATTTACATATTTCACATAAAAACCATTTCATTGCTGCTTTTACTCCTCATTCAACAGATACTTGATGAGTACCTATCGCGTGACAACTGCTGTTCTTGCTTTTGCAGCAGATAAAATTTCTACCTCATCGTACATAATAAAGAGTTTTAAAAACTAGGATATAGGATATGAAGAAAAGAGAAATTCATTATGACTTCCAGGCCTTTGATGTAACACACTGAGAGAATGGTGATACCATTCACTGAGATGGGAAGAAAAAGCAGATTGGATGTAAAAGGTCTACTTTTTTTTTTAATTCAAGTATAACTAACATACAGTGTTAGGTTAGTTTCAGGTGCACAATATAATTCAATAATTCTATCCATTATTCAGGAGTCATCACAAGCAAGAAAGAAGTTAAGGCTGGATATATACATTTGGAAGTTAAAAACAGATGGTATCTAAAGTCATGAGACTGGATAAAGTTTTTTTTTTTAATGTTTATTTTTTATTTTTGAGAGAGAGAGAGAGACAGAATGTGAGTTGGTGAGGGGCAGAAAGAGAAGGAGACACAGAATCCAAAGCAGGCTCCAGGCCCTGAGCTGTCAGCACAGAGCCCGACGCGCAGCTTGAACTTACAGACCGTGAGATCATAACCTGAGCTGAAGTCGACACTCAACCCACTGAGCCACCAGGCACCCCAAGACTGAATAAGGTTTTGTAGGGAGTGTCTGAAATTACAAGAGACAGGGCCAAGGGTAAGCTCTGAGGAACATGACAATTTAGAAATTTGGGAGAGAAGGAGTCAGCTACAAAGATGAAGATAGAGTAGCTAATGAAGTAGGAATAAAATTTAGGGGCCAATTGGAGAAAGAGTTTCAAAGTGGATGCAAAAAAATAACAGTGACTGAAAAATTAAGTCAGGTGAGGACTGAAGACTTGGAAATTTGGTGATTATCAGTGCAATTATGAAGATAAAAAAATGAAAGCTGACGAAACAAACAGCATTGATCATTTCTTCTAAGAGTGTGCTGTAGAGAAGTACAATAATAGGGTGGTAACTAGAAAATGTGGGTTCCAGGAAAAGCTTTTTAAAACATGCCTATATGCTGCGGGAAGTAATTCAGGAAAGAGTGAAAATTTGATTATGTAGCAGAAACAAAGTGGATACTTTAGAAAACATAACCCTGAGGAGTTTAACGACGACAACCAGCAAAGCTGTGGAGGGATTAGTCTTCAATAGCAGCAGTGATGTTATATGCATAGGAATAGGAAAAAAAAAAAAACAGACCTAATTTCTAAGTATAGAATCGAGTGGTTTTGTAGATTTCTTTCTCTTTTTATCAGTTGTATTATAAGGAAAGTCATTACTGAGACTGCAGCCTGCAAAAAGGTGTTGACAATTTGGAGAGGAGAATGCGTGAGGAAGTTTAGGAGACCGGAAGGTTAATGCTAAGGCCCGGGAAAGGCTACAACATCGAAAAAAGTGCTGAGAAGATGAGTGTTGATTCCTGATATGTTCAAACAACACTTTTAAGGCATAACCCTGATCCTATCTAAAAAACAGCTGAGATCTAGCTGCAGTGCATTCTATGTCCTAGAGTGAGATGCAGGTTCTTGATTCAATCATGACTTTGGACTAGAAAGTTTTGCAAGTTGGGGAACCTGGGTGGCTCAGTCGGTTAAGTGTCCAACTAAGGCTTGGGTCATGATCTTGTAGTTCGTGATTTTGATCCCCGCATTGGGTTCTATGCTGACAGCTCAGAGCCTGGAGCCTGCTTCGGATTCTGTGTCTCCCTCTCTGTCTCTGTCCTTCCCCCACTCACACTCTGTCTCTCTCAAGAATAAATAAACATTAAAAAAATTTTTTTTTAAGTTTTGCAAGTTATAGCAAATAGTTGGATAGTCAGAGTACAGATAACAAGACATCCCTGTATTTTCACTAGAGCAGTGTTTGTAACAATGCAATATTGAAAGGAGAATAAATGTTATCAGTAAGTATATAGATTTTGTTTTAATGTAGCAAAGTGATAGGATGAAAGAACTAGGGCTATACAGATGGGAAGACATTGGATTCCACTGATAAATTTTTAAAAATGTAAACGACAACACTAAGAATTTCATACCTTGAAATTTGTTAAAAAAAAATACCACATTATCCACCTTTGTGAGGGTTTGGGAAAAATTCTCATCCACTGCTAGCGGAAAAGTAAATAGGTACAGTCTTTTTGTCTGTTTTGTTTTGTTTTTGTTTTTTAATATGAAATTAATTGTCAAATTGGTTTCTATACAACACCCAGTGCTCACCCAGTGCACAGGTGCCTGCCTCAATGCCCATCACCCACTTTCTTTTTGAAGACCACTTAGGCAATATCAAGTAAACTGAAAGGGGTCTAAATCCTGATAAAGAAATCTCACTTTTAGGAATGTACCTTAGACAAAGTCTTGTCAGCTTAACTAAATGTACACACCTCAGTACAAAAAAAAAAATCAAATGCATATTAGTAGTAAAATGGATAAACTGTGTATTGTTATAAGAGTGCTCTGGGGAGATTAAAACAAATGAACAAGCCATGTGAACCCATATAGAGTGTAACAGGAAGGAATGCAAAAATTTGAATGCAGAAGGAAGATTTGTTTTGTGAATATGATAGTGGAAGATGGTGATGCTTCCATTCTTTCTATTTTCTCAGTGAATTAAAAGGTAAGATTAGAAGCTGAGATACGGTGAAGGAAAGAACAGGAATTTGAAGGTTTGAGTAAAGAGAAAGGTATAAATTAGTCTTCAGGAAAGAAAATAAAGAAAATTAACTAGAGTGGCACCTGGGTAGCTCAGTTGGTGAAACATCCAACTAAAGCTCAGGTCATGATCTCATGGTCCTTGAGTTCAAGCCCCGTGTTAGGCTCTGCGCTGACAGCTCAGAGCCTGGAGCCTGCTTCAGATTCTGTGTCTCTTTCTCTCTCTGCCTCTCCCCCACCAGCGCTCTCTCTCTCTCTCTCTCAAAAGTAAATAAACATTAAAAAAATTAAAAAAACAAGAAAATTAACTAGAGAAAGCTTATATTAACAAGTAGAGTTATAATCATTACGTGCTTTCCATCTCAGTACCAATACTCATTTCAGTAATATAGCTGAAAGTTACTTATATGCACAGGTTTGCACTGGTAGAAATTTCACAAAGTCACTAGACTTGATTAGCCAAAATAAAATGTGGGCATTAAACATGTTTAAAAAAAAATAAGCTCCTAAATCACTATAGCCATATTTGCTCAATAAGAACATGAGGCTAGTAGCTACTTTTTTGAAAACCACAGATACAACATTTCTATTATCACACAACATTCTATTGAGCAGACCAGATCTAGATCAGGAATTGGCAAACTTTGTAATGGAGCAGAAAGCAAATATTTTAGTCTTTGCTGACTAGTCTCTGGTTCAACCACGTGGCTCTGCTGTTATATAGTAGGAAAGCAGCTATAGCCATTTCATAAATGAATGGGGATGACTGTATCCCAATAAGACTTTATTTACAGAATCAGGCAGCAGCTAGATTTGGCATGAGTGGTTTAGTTTGCTTACTTCTGGTCTAGATCATTTTTATATAAATAAGATCCATTTACCCAAAGGTACATGTTCCTGGAAAATGTCTGGCATATGCAGCAAACGAAGGAAAGGAGATTTTCTAAGAGACAGACTAATAAGATACTGATATAATAAATTTTATTGACACCAAGGAAACTGTTTTGCACAGAATGAGAACACTTTACATCAACATACGGATGCAATAGTTGATGCTTTCTTTCTGTTTACTTCTCTTAAATTTTTTCCTCTAAAGTTTCCAACTTTATTTTTAAACATATTCTGTAAGGATCAGATATGTTTTTTTAGTTTCCTGTAAGAAAGTAACATTGTACACGTTAAAATCTACATCTTTGTATTTCAGTTTTGGCTTATTACTGTCAAATTTAAACAAAAAGGCATTTGCTTAACTCTGAAAGACAGGAGTTTACAAATAAAATGTTACTGGAAGTGGAGGGCTTTTTAGCCACCATTCCAATGGAATTGTCATTCTGCCAGAATGCCTCACTGGTGTCTATTAAAACCCTACTACACAGAATACAGGGCCTCTCTAAAGCTCTATAATTTTCAGGGCTTTGCATTGGTTTTGTGGTGTGTATTTACAGGGTGAGACTTTCTCCTTGGGTTTAAGCTGTTTTCTGTCATCCCTCTGCCTCTCTAAAACTGGAAGTAAACTCTACTTAAGTGTTAACTTAAAAAAATAAAATAAAAAGTTGAATTTACTTGATTATTTAAGACAGTGAAATGAAAGATGACATAATTCTATAGTTTCACATTTTGGGTTTCATATATTCTTTCCCTCTTGCTCATTCTACTAGTTCTCATAGGGAACCATATATTATACATATAGATATATTATTTTTGTTAACAATTTTGCCTAATTTGTAAACAACTGAGAAATTTTTCAGTGCCGAATTTGATTTATTTTGCTAACATTTGTCAGTTAACTTTTGATCTGTAGACTCCCATAAACTTTTATAATTAAAGATATATTGTTAATTAGGTAGCAATTTCAGATAGATAATTATTTTTAGGCTATATATAATAGTTTAATGGCTAGAATGGAAAGAGTATTGAAAAGGAACAGTACGTTCTGAAAGATTAGATTTCTAAAACATAATTTCCCTTTCTATGTTCTATTGGTCATATTAATGCAGATACCATTGATACTTTGTGCAGTAAAAGTGCCAAACTGAAGAAATCTAAAGGTATAATTTTTGTGGCAAGAATGACTGGTCAATAAAATGATAAATTGTCCAATGTTCAGAGAGGTTACCTTTCATTAATTTATTTTTATTATTTTAATGAAAGAAGGTCAAAATTAATAGGATAGTACATCAGACTTGAGGTATACACACCTGCTTTACAAGACCTAAAGACTAGGGGCGCCTGGGTCACTCAGTAGGTTGAGCGTCTGACTTCGGCTCAGGTCATGATCTTGTGGTTGATGCGTTCGAGCCCCACGTTGGGCTCTGGGCTGACAGCTCAGAGCCTGGAGCCTGCTTCAGTTTCTGGGTCCCCCTCTCTCTCTGCCCCACTCCTGCTTGTGCTCTTTCTCTCTCTCTATCTGTCTTTCAAAAATGAATAAACATAAAAAATTTTTTTACAAGACCTAAGGACTTTTTTGTTACTGACATTTCCAAACAAGAGAAAACTGCCATACAGGGAGCTGTGCACAGCGTCATTGTCGCAGCATGCTGGAGTTGTCCAGGGCAGCTTATGTGTGGTAGGTGGGATGGAGTTAGCTATGTTTTTTGAGCTCTCTGTGCATTATCTACTTTGAATAATTTCATAATCTCTGAGGAATAATTTGGACGATTTTCTAATTTCACAAGTTCTGAGGAATAATTTCACAAGCTCTGTCTGTAGCTATCTGGTACCCAAGTCCTGGGCAATTGGAGTGGCTGCACAGTGGACTGAGATGATGCCAGCCCAATAAGTGAAGGGTTAGGGATGTGAACATAATCAACTGCTTAACAGAAGAACTAGTCAAGTTCTCAAAAAAAAAAAAAAGAAAAAAAAAGAAAAAGAAAAGAAAGGACAATAAAACGATATTTCAGTAGACTCCATCATATCTTGACATTAGTTCTAAGTTTAATTATTTGGATTGTTCTAGCGGCCCAAGTAGTAAAAGAGATTCTAGACAGTAGGGCATAAGTTGTCCCTATGTTTCTGGAAAATATTCTGTTCTAAGAATAAAAAGGAAGAAAACAAGTAGAAGCATAAGGGATGCTTGTAGGCTAGCCCATAACGGAGTTCCCCATCTCTACAGCACTAGCCAAGAAAACAGATCAGAAATTTCCGACTCTCTCACAGTCTTGGTGGAGTTATAAAATATGTTAAAAGTCTGAGTTACATTTCCATGGCAATAATATCTTGGTGTATTCCTTGAGGCAGAATGTCAGGTCCAGCAGTTAGAGTTTTGAAGAGTATAAACATACTTCAGGAAAGTGTACATAAAAATTACATTTAACCAAGGGGAAAGGGTTAAGAGTGGTGGTCATGGTCAGAGATGGAGTGCAAAAAGCTGTGGTGAAAAGCTGAGGTGAGGGAGTGAGAAAGCACTCTGTGAAGTGAGAGGTCTTCTCATGGGGTCAAGGCTTGGACCCATATGGGGCAGCTGGCTCCCGAGGAAAGTGCTAATCTCCACTAATTTTTAGAATGGCATGGATAGTATTTACCTCTACAAGATTTTCTTTCAGATATGAGAATGTGGTGTGGTATGTTCTGACAGAAAGCAGGTATCATGGCTAAGGAAACAGTGAGCTCAGGAAATATAAGAGAATCCTTGACACCAAAGGAAAAAAAAAATATTTCAGTGTCTTAGGAGAGGCAACGTTTAAGCTTTGCTGAGACAGAGATCTCAGTGTCCAGGGTGAAGTCCTCTCCTGTAGTGAGCGCCTGATCAGGGAGCTATCATCTAGACTATAGAATGAGGGTTTCCTTCCCAAGTGGATACCCACTTGAGCGATGTGGGCCATGTTATTGGGGCTCTATTGTGTAACTACACTGAGCTACTTATATAAATAGAGATAGTGCTTCTTAAAAATATCCTCTCCCTGATACCAGGTTTTTAAATTCCCTTTTGGGTGACACTGGCTATATCTGAGGTGGGATGGTGGCTCTTTCTACACTGTCATATTTATAAACTTCTTCCTCTAGAGTTTTCAATCAGTACTGTCACAGTTAGGGATCTGCTCCCAGACAACTGTTGTATGTTTTAAGGACTCCAGGTCTAGCTTAAGTTGGGTTTGAATTAGCCCCTTTGTTGCTCCATGGGGGTACCAAGGGCGCTTTCCCCTATATCCCTGAGGATCAGGCTTTTGTTGCAACAGAGCCATTAGTAACAGAGGGGTGCAGCAGAAGAGCACCCATCTCACCGCCCAGAGATGCTCACATCAATTGCCTTCTGACATGACTTTGCCTTTCCCTCCAAGCTCTTCTCTTCCCTCCAAGCTGGTCTCCTCCTAACAATCTTTTTTCCTTTCTTGTTTTGGGATTCTAGCCACTATTCTCACTTTCTCACAACGGACCACTGGTCTCCACGGATACAATCCATGATACTCTTGGGGGTCTAGAAAGTATCAAGTTTTCTGGTGACAGCAGCACGACATGCAGCAGCAAAGAAGACTAATGACTCATACACATCAGTATGAGTAATGCTGATACCAATATAGAGGTGTCATTTTACTACTACTATTATTGCTACTACTACTACTACAAAGAGGAAGAATTATTTATTATTATAATCAGCATACCATCTATCCAATAATAATATCTATATTAATATAAGAATTATTATATATCATGACCTTGATTGGTTATGGTGATGGTTATATACTCTATAAGAAAAACTATTACATCGTACATTTTTAAGAAAAGTAAAAGCAGCATATTAATTTCTGATTAAAGAGACTTAAGAGTGAAGAAAATTACCACAGATAATGAGAGACATTACATAATCGGATAAAGGACACTATACACAGAGAAGTCGTGGTAATGCCTCAAACAACAAAGGTGTAAAATATGTGAAACAAAACTGATAGGACTTGGAGGAGAAATAGACAAATCCACAAATATAATTTGAGATGTCAACACTCTCCCTTCAATAACCTATAGAAAACTAAACAGAAGATCAGCAAGGATATAGAACTCAGCAATACCATTAATCAACAGGATCTAACTGACTTCTGTACAGAAATTCATCCAACAGCAGAAAACCCATTTTCTTAGGCACCCACAGAACACATACCAATATAGACTATATCCTGGATATAAAACACATCTCAATAACTTAAAAGAGCTAAAATTGTACAGTGGGTTTTCTGACCACAATGGCATCAAGCAAAAAATCAATATAAGTTCATTCCCACTAACATGAAAGTATTCACAAAGGAGCTAATTTTTTGGACATGAATGGAAATCTTGATATTTTAACTACCCAAATCCCATAATTAGTTTTATATAATTATAGTGTAGAAAGTAGAAATAACAACTAAAAACAACAAAAGCCTTTGAATTCTGTTAATAGATGTTTCTCTTCAAAATGTGTAACATCATTGTCTAGATAAGACAATGGTACAGTGAACATCACAGACTTGGAGATGTCACTTGGGATTCTTAGAAGCTGTGTAATATTGAATAATAATGTCTCTCACACTCAGGTTCTTCTAGTATAAAATTGAAGATAACTACATTGCAGTTGTGCAAAATGAATGAATTAGTACAAGTAAATTCATAGTTTTTAGATCCTATCAAGCAACAAAACAAACATTGTTCCTTCCTCATTCTACAGTTATGGATTCTTGGAAATTGAAAGCACAATATCAAGAAACAATGTTTTCAGCAAAAATATTACCTGAGAAAATATTTTGTAGGTTTTATGTACTGTTTCCTATTAAATTTATGATGTACAATATAAAAAATCCATATGGAAAAATTGCCTAAGGTCATAAACTAACTACTTAGTTTCATAATACTGGAATAAATAAGTTAAGATGTTTTGGGTACTGAATTTATTTAAAATAAACTGCGTGAGCATTACATGAAATAGAATTTTGAAATTTGCAGAAACTGTAGTACAGTTATCAGACACTTCTCATCAGTTTAATCTGCATCTCTCTCTCCCATTCACCTCTTTAGAGATAATAATAAAAAAAATACAAAGCCAAGTAAGATTTTACAGTGGTAATTACATCATTTATTTTAATAACCATACAGACAGTCGTGGAATAAAATTTAATTGCATTGCACAAAGTAAAAAATAAATTTAAAAATGATTTTGGGGGTGCCTGGTTGATTCAGACAGTTAAGTGTCTGACTCTTGAGTTCGGCTCAGGTCATGATTTTGCAGTTCCTGAGATCAAGCCCCACGTGGGACACTGGGCTGACAGCATGGAGCCTGCTTGGGAATCTCTCTCCCCCTCTCGCTCTGCCCCACCCTCCCCCCCATGCATGCTCTCTGTCTCTCCCTCTCTCAAAATAAATATAGCATTAAAAAAATTATTTTGTGTAAATTCTCTTGAGGTTCAAGGAGAGAATTAGCTTATATCTAAATAGGTGGAGTTAAAAAAAGGGGGGGCTCCATAATGTAAGTGCCAATTTAAATCATTTTAAACTAATGGATGGTATTTTAAAAGACCAAGATAAAGAAAACATTCTAGATGATATCAATATTATAAACAAAAACAAATTTAACAGTGTATGTCCTGACATGATAAATAGGCCAGTTTGATAGATTAGACATTATTGGTGTGTGAGTAGTGAATGATATTCTAAAGATTTTGGTATTATTCAAATTTTTTGGCTATCATGGGCAAATACTCATTCTTCCTCTCTGTTTTCAATGGGCTATACTGTGTGCTTAATAATATTGACCTGAGATACTGGCAGTCTTACTTGAATAGATAAAAAGTGTAAAAACGGACAGAGGGGTTGGCAAGGAACTGGAAACATGTAGGTGGCAGTCATTAAAACTTTAATAAATTAGGGGCACCTGAGTTGCTCAGTTGGTTCTATGTCTGACTCTTGACTTTGGCTCAGGTCATGATCTCATGGCTGGTGAGTTTGAGCCCTAGGCTCAGTTTGAGCCATCAGGCCCTACACTGACAGGGTAGAGCCTGCTTGTGATTCTCTCTCTCTCTGTCCCTCCCCTGCTGGCGCTCCCTCTCTCTCTCTCTCTCTCTCTCTCTCTCTCTCGCAAAATAAATAAATAAAAACTATTAAAAAACTTAAAAATAACTGTAATAAATTGGTACACATATTAGTGGGAGAGATGGAACAAACACAAACTTTAGTAAACCATAATTATAGAAACTAGCAAATAATTATTAGGAGGTAAAGCTAGAGGAGAATTCAAAATATAGGTGTTCAAAACATGATAATTTAACTAATGGAACCTGGTGGCAATTTTACGCATGGATGCTAGAGCGAGCTGAAGTAGCAATTAAAAGGCAGAGTACAGAATTTAGTACCAAACTCCAGCCTAGAGAGAAAGATTATACGGTCATCTAAATAGAACTGAAGACCAATGAGACACTTTGATGGAGGCAAGAAAGAGATTGAGAATCGTTTTTTAGGAGAAGTATCCATGGAAAAAAAGAAAAGCAAAATAGGGAGGAAAGGAGAATCATCAACTAAATATTAACAGTGAGGAAAGTGATAACAGTATGTATGGGGAGGAGTGGCCAAAGAAGAAAGCCTCACCTTCTGGAGGTGGAAGAGGAAAAGGACAGTAGAGACAAATAAGATATTAATGAATTACTGCTATAAATGATGCTGATTTTGCTGCCATGTCTTTCAAGTGTCCTAAAAAAGTATGGAATTATTTTGTATTTCTTTTAGGCCACCGAATAGTGAGTCTGGAATGTGTACTATTCTATGGCTAAGCTCTTTTTGTATCTTTTGATCTAGCAATGTAAAAGGAGAATATTTTAACAAGAAAATAATCTTGGAGTGCAGAAAACTTGGCATCAAGAAACTAGAGCATTGGTAATATGTATTATTATTATTTTTTTTTTTGAGAGAGAGAGTGAGAGAGAGAGGGCACAGTGAGTGAAGGGCAGAGAGAGGGAATCCCACAAGGGGCAGAGAAAGAGAGAGAGAGAGAGAGAGAGAGAGAGAGAGAGAGAGAGAGAAAGTGGAACTCACCCAGGGCTCACGTTTTTGCCCAAAGCAGGGCTCGTGCTCACCTGATGTGAGACTCAAACTCACCAACTGTGCGATCATGACTTGAGCCGACGTCAGACGCTTAATGACTGAACCACCCAAGTGCCCAAGATGTATTTTGATGAGAAGACTATGTTAGAGATGATGTGTCAACTGCAGGACATTTATCAGAAAGTCCTCTATGTGTATTCTAGCAAATACTCTGACATCAGAGGGAAGGAAGAACAAACAACAAGTATTTTGACTATTGTGAGACAAATGTAACTTGTTTTGCAAACTTGCTTATCACAATGCTTGTCTATGGGCAGTTTTAGTGTTATGCTAAATAACATTTTTAATATGAAATTTAACTACAATTTTTATTATTATTATTAACTAGTTCTTTGCTTTTCACACAGTTGCAACATACCCAGTGGTAATTCCCCTGGACAGTTTCTGGGAGTCCCTTTGGAAAAGAAAAATGTGGAAAAGCAGAAGTATTCGTTTATATTATATTCTTATCATCTAGGAGTAGGTTTCTAAGTGGTGAGAAAAAATAGAGAGGGGTTTCAACAATATGAAATGCTTAGATAGACATTTATGTTATATATATATATGATATTTAGTGATTAAAAAATAATAACTGATTTTAGCAAACAAGAAAGCTACTATATATAACAAATACGTATGTATAACTATATATATCCACACAAACTTCATTCACTTAAAAACTAATGTTTGAGCCACTTTTCTGAAAATCTGTAATCATTTTTGAAGCCAGATGACCTTCAGTATTATTAACTAGGTTTTGATCATTAAATTTTCTTTTAGGAATGGTATATGGAACAAGAAATATGTAATGGGAGATCAGATTTTCCAACACACTAAGAATCTTTTGAATTAAGCTATTTGTTTGTAAAATCAAAATGGAATGGCATTCATTTCCTGTAGTGAAGTTTTGTTCCCCCAGAGAAGCTGCCAATCACTTTTTTCCTATTCCACTGCTGCTATTCAGATTTTTTCCTTGCCAATACACTAATAATTAAGACCTGGTTTGACTTATACTTGGTGAAAAGCGTGACTGAGAATCAGGACTAAAAAACTATTTATGTGTATATTTAAAGATTCTTTCTTCTGGTTATTATTCTACTCATTCTTCAGACAATTGTAAAATTAAGTACCTCAAATTGCAACAAAATGTGTTTAGTTATAAGAGCCTGATAAATAAAGCTTTCCAAATTAATACTGGTCACAATGCATGGATTGCTTCAAAATTAAATGAAATTTATAAAATCTTAGAAAAATAAAATTTCTGAAATATTTAGAAAAATACGTAAAATGAAACACTCTCCTAGAAATTTGAATCTGGGTAAGAGAAAGAAATAGACATGCTTTGAGGACTATCTAAAAATTACTTCTAAGATTAATTACATATAAAAAATAAATGTAATTCTCATTCTCATAATTCTTTGGATAACTGAGAACAATTAATGGGACTACTATTGGTTTTCTATATATTTCTGTTGGCATATTCTTTTTAAGATTTTAATTTTAAGTAATCTCTACACCCAACGTGGAGCTCAAACTCACAACCCTGAGATCAGAGTCACATGCTCTACCAACTGAGGCAGCCAGGCACCCCTTCTGCTGGAATATTCTATCTTTTCCTTTACGGCCCTGTCATTCTCTATTAACTTACAACTTCATTCTTGATTGTTTTTTTTTTTGTCTTCCTCACAAGCCACACCTATTTTCTTTAATTAAAGTCACTTAAATATGTAAGAATAGTTCAGTGTATCAATAACATAAACCCTAGAATGTTACTTTAACAAAATTTGCTAGGGAATAAAATTCAGCACAAAGCAAATACTTGATTCCCCCAACAAACATTTACTGAATATCTCCTATAGGCCAAGACGGTGCTCAATGTTAGAAATAAAAGATAAACAAGGGATATCTCCCAACGACCAAGTGCACAAGTATGTACAAGGAGTGTTTTTAAAAGAAGCCAATGGTTTTGTTTTTGTTTAGAGAACTTACTCATCTGAAAACCAGATAAGTGGAATAGGGGTAGACCTTTGACATAACATGGGCCAAATTAGATTTTATCTCCCACAAACATGGAGTGAGTAGATAGGGATATATAGATTTGGGATCCTAGACCACTATTTTGGAGTAGCACTATGTTCATGTCATGTGTCATGTGTGAAAAGATTAATAAAGCATACAAAAAAAAAAGAGAGAGAGAGAGAAGCATAGGTCAAAATCATTATAATAGCAGAAAGGAAAAAAACACATGGGTTGCTGCTTTCTTGTTCTAATATGACCCATATTTTCTAGTTATAAGTTTCTGTGAGATTCAAGACTAGTTTTAATTAACAGCAAAAAAGGGAGAGGGAAGGGAGGCAGGGGGTGGGGGAGTGGGGAGAAGGGGAGGAAGAAGGAGAAGGAGATGAGAAGGAAATAATAATGGCAAGAAAAAGTCTTTATAACCATAAAGATTTCCAAGGAGGGTAAACAGCCACAGTGATTACATTGATTAACACTGAATAAGCACATAATTGCTAGCATTTGATTTAGTCTACATGTATTAAGTAATTTAATTATTATTATTATCCCTATTATACAGATAAGGAAACCAAAATACAGAGAGCTTAAGTGAGTTGTCTCAATTTACTCTCTATATCATGAAGGAGTTAGGAACTGATCTTTTGCAAAGCACATAAAACAGCTTCTTGGGTTTGGGAGTGCAAGGTTAAAAATGCAAGCTGAATTGAACTGACTTGTTCTGGTTAACAGAAAAGGAGAAACTTGGAGTTCCTGAGAAAACCCAATGAGAAAGACGTAGTTAAGAGAGAAGTAAGAAGAAGTTAATAACTGCAGCAAAGCAAAAAGGACCAAAAAAGATATTCCCAGTGGAGAAGAGATTTAAAGAGATTTTCAATACAGTAACCCCCTTGCTGATCCAAGAGGGCTACATTCTAACACCCCCAGTGGATGCCTGAGACTGTGGATAGTACAGAACCCCACATATAATGTTTTTTTTCCTGTACACACATACTTACAATAAAGCTTAATTTATAAATTAGGCACAATAAGAGATGAACAATAACCAATAATAAAATAAAATGAGAGTAACAATATACTGTAATAACCATTATTTGAATGTAGTCTCTCAAAATATCTTATTTGTACTCACTCTTCTTGTGATGATGTGAGATGATAAAATGCCTACGTGATGAGATGAAGTGAGATAAATGATGCAGGCACTGGGATGTAGCGTTAAGCAACTACTGACTCTCTAATGACACGTCAGAGAAGGATCATCTCCTTCTGGACCACAGCTGACTTCAAGTAAGTGAAACTACAGAAAGTGAAACTATGGACAAGGGTGGACTGCTGTAATAGAAATTTTAAGCAGAGATTGTAAATTTATTTCATATGAAATATAGCCTCTCCCCTGGTACTTCAATACTATTCAATACACTTGTGAAATTTTGTGTCAGAGAGATATGTTTCTATTTGTGTGTGTGTCCAGTGAGGGGGCAATTGGGAAGAGGCAGGATTTGAAGTTCACATCAGTATGGTAATTTCCTTCAAGGAATCAGTATCAGCTGAGGCCATGAGAATTATCAGGTCTCTTCCCTATTTCTCCACTCCAAGGAATGCTCTGAATCCCTGGGGGAGAGCTTAAACTTCCTCTGGTCTTGAAAGTGAGGAGATTGATATGTTTTCCAGGATTTGAAGAGTTAAGATTCCTGAGACTATATATGGGTTTCATTAATATCAAACTTCCTTTGTTGGTTTTATTTCTGTGAATGAGTTCTGTTCTTTTATACCAGACAAGCCCACTTCATTGGAGAATGTGAACAGTCACTTAGAGTAGTAATAAAGTTCTGATTTTAACCAAATGTTCATTAGTGCAGAAGATACATTAATTCAAAGTAATGATTTAGATCGAGAGTGATAAATGCCTTAGCAGGTAGACACATACAATCCTATGACAGTAAAGAGGAGACACAAAGTCATCTTGAAATATGATAGCCAGGAAATGGTTTTATGGGAAAGGTGACCCATAATTGAGTCCGGATCAGTAATTTTTAGATTAGCCTACCGACTGCAAAAATAATGTGTAAAAGGTACAGAGATATGAACGGACTTAAAATATTTAAGAGATAAGATATTTAATCAAAGTTTGTTTGTGACTATCTAGAAATTAAGTTGAAAAGTATTTTATGTAGCTTAAGTGGGGAAGACTCTGAACACAAGAGGAAACACCTGAAATATTTAAATCCTATGAGAGGCAAATTTATGATCAGAAAACCCACTTCAGTGGCAGTGTGTAGAATTGCTTATCATGGGCAATACTATGAAGGTAAAGAAGAGACAAGTTAGGGCTGTTATAGAAGGGAGGACACATTTTAGGATAACATAGAAGGCAAAATTAATATAACAATGAATATTGGTGATGGAATATGTGAATGTAGGCATAACTAGCAAATGGTGAATGGAGTGAGACCAATAGATGAAACTTCTTAGTTTCTGGCTTGGATCACTGGCCTCTTGGTTTTGGAAAAGAGAATGAGGTTGTTGAAGAGGGTGGGGAACGCTGAGTTCCATTAAAAAATACTCAAAAAAAGATAGTAAATTGACAAAACAGAGAATGATTCTGATGATCAGAAGTACTAAAGACAAATATTGGTGAGCCCTCAGCACATGAGCAGTAGTTAAAACCATAAACAAGAATCAGATCTGTCAAAGTACATAGTTTGAGAAGAAACTAAGTATTGCCACAACACTAATGTTTTGTGATAAAGAGGAAAAGCAAAAGAAATTAGAATCAGAATAACAATAGAAGGCAGGACAGATTATTGATACAGAATCCAAAGAAGAACAGGGTAGATGAAGAAATGCTGCACACAGATTAAGGAAAAAGAAAGTGTCAAATTTAACATTAACTACTGAGCTGACAAATGGCTTTCAGAGTTTGCCATATGCCTGGCTTGAGGCAAACCTCTGTGTTTAGGACGGTAGATCAGAAGCATGGTCCTTGTATTTGTGGATTTCACTGTCCAGTGGAAGAGATAAATAATGAATGAATCAAGAGATAAATAAAGTTTATAATTAAGGTGGTAGGAGTTGGTCTCTCTGGGGTAATATTTTTGCTTAAAAATGAAAGCTGAGAAGGAGCTAACCCACGGGAAAAACAAGCCCGGAAGAGTAAAAAGTAGGGCCAAACACTTCAGACAAGAAAGAAGCCAGTATGTTGTCAGAAACAAGAAAAAGGATCCACAAGAGCTGTAGAGATGAGGTTGGAGGAGGAAGCAGGACCAAGTTATTGTTATTTTAAGACTGAAGAGAGTCTATCTTATGACATTTCAGTAAAAACTAAAACAAGGATACTTAATCTAAGATATAAGGCTGTTAAAAGTCAAAGATTCTGGAAGAAATTAAGGAAAATGGATACATTCTATTAAAAATATTGACAATGAGGAGGACACTTGTTGGGATGAGCACTGGGTGTTGTATGTAAGCAAATACATGGGAATCAACCCCCAAAACCAAGAGCACACTGTACACACTGTATATTAGCCAATTTGACAATAAATTATATTTAAAAAATATTGACAATGAAATGATGAATGATTTACACTTAGGGGCATGCGTTATTCTGATGTTGACTACAATACTTTCTCCTACTTCTTCCCCTGTGAAATGCTTCTTCTAAGAAGGTGATTCTTGTATGACCTGCATTGGAAACTGCCTACTAGCTAAAAGATAAGTGAATCACATAAGGCGAACCATTTGAAGGGTTCCCCTGATATTTTTCAAACTGGGTCTGTACACAAGTCTATTAAGAATACCACATCTTGGGGCGCCTGGCTGGCTCAGTCAGCTCAGGTCACGATCTCGCGGTCCGTGAGTTCCAGTCCCGCGTCAGACTCTGGGCTGATGGCTCAGAGCCTGGAGCCTGCTTCCAATTCTGTGTCTCCCTCTCTCTCTGCCCCTCCCCCGTTCATGCTCTGTCTCTCTGTCTCAAAAATAAATAAACTTAAAAAAAAAAAAGAATACCACATCTTCGTAGCTAACCACGGCAAAGATTGCTTACCTTATGGAGAAATTTTCAGAATGAAATCAATATACCGATAGTAGCACAGACAAGAGATGAAGGGGTCCTTAAGCTTCTCAAGTCCTTCATGCCAGCAATCAGTGAGACCTCTGCCCTACTCAGCATTTGCCCACATGACCTGATAAATTCATCTTTTTGTTTGTTTAAATCCTTTTGAGTTTGGGTCTCACAAAACCATATCATACTAATTCATAGGATGGCCATTTTTTCCAGCATGGTTTGAGAAAAAAAAAAGTAAAAAACTTAGTTGGCAATGACTGAATGAAGCTTAGAGTGATCAAGTATGATGAGGTTAATATAGTTTTGGTTACATAATTTGCCTTGGGGAGCACTGTTGTTATTACAGCAGAAATGGAAAGAGAATAATAGGGTACATGGTCAGCTTTGATATTTAGAGTCAGACTATATAGCAGAGATGAGGATAGAACCAATTAGAGATGAGCCTTTGTTTTCCCTAAGAACTGTAAAACTTCCCTTCACAGCTAGGCATCTTGGAAGGAGAAAGGAAGGAGAGAAACAGTCCCTTAGGAACTGGAACCTTACATTGACTGACAGCTTTACTGGGAATGACTAAGATAATCTTATTGACAAGTTTATGGTTCTCCATTAACTAAAAAGTAGGTGGTTTGTGAGAAAGATTACAACAATTAGAGAAAAAAATTAAAAACGACATCTGTTTTGTCCATGTGAGTACAAATGTGTGACCCTTCCGCACTAGCAATAAAAGAAAAAAAACAGATAGCTTTATTAAAGAATCACCAATGAGATGCTCAAGTTCATATATATTTAATAATGTCCAGCTGTTAGCCACATGCCCCAGCACTATTGCCCACCTGCTGGCAGAAAGTTTTTATTATTTTTAATTAAAAATATTATCTTTTCATCCATACTTCTGAAATAAACATGCCATCACATGACAACTTGTTTTATCAAAAGTTTATAACATTCATAAATGGATATCCTTTGATCCGACAAGTCCCCTATCTCTAGTAAAATCCCACATTCATTTTATTAAGTCCCCTTGCGACATAGTTTTCTATTAATGCTATGAGATAAAAATCTGAGCATCTTTCAGCTTCAATGTCAATGCTGAAAGAGAAGCCAAGTGCAGGACTTGACAAGTTTATAAAAATTATAAGGAATTAACAGCATCAGGGGATCGTGAAGGCTTCTATGATTGTGCAAAGACTACAAAGTTCTCGTGGCTAATAGTTTGGGATTACTTCAGTTTCTTTATTTTTTTTCCTCCTAAAAATATGCTTTAAAAGAAGACCATTTAGAATATCAGTTGTGTATATCCCCACTGAAGACACACTACTTCTTTAATGTGAATTTTCTGTATTTGGAAACAAAGTTTAATCAAAAATTATTCTTCAGGTAAAATCAAATCCGTCATCCAATGGAAGCATTTTATGGACATTGGTTTTCTGAGGTAATTTTCATGTTCCAGACAATGTGAGTTTATTAAGATTCACATTTGTGTGCATTTAAAGTTTATACTGCTAAGCATTTCTTGGTACTTCTGGAAGACTCTTCAGGCTCTTTGCTCCAGAGAATAGAAGTGGAATAAAACACATAAATCAAAATATGTAAACCAGAGAATGGCATGCTAACGGGGAAATGTTTATAACCTACCTTTCATATATGACTAACATTAAATAACACTGTAAAAGAGAACGCTGGACATCACAAAAGCATAACATTGGCATGTTTTGACATGGTCTGAAAATTCTTTTTTGCTACATGATATACAAAATATAAAATCATTGCAGCAATGCAGTGTTAAACTTGAGTTCACAGTTTAAAACGTACCTAGAGATCACCCAAGATATAAAATAACTTGCAAATTGTGTGCTAACAACTACAGCTTTCTTGTTATATTTGCTATGTTCATAAATTATGACACCAGAGAAGCAACTCAGGACAGCTAAATATTCATTGTATTTACAAAAGACAGTTCCAAAGACAAGTAACACTCATCTTTGTTTATTCTCCTTACCTACCTATGGATGAACAAGCCTAAGTATAAGCCTAAACAACATTTTCAGGTAAAGGTGTCCAAAAGATGAAAAAAATAATGTCATTTTAAATGCTAAAATTTATTAGGACTGCAATCTTGTCTAGAGTCTGTATGGTGGTACTGAAACTCCTTATCAGGAAAGATTTAGTTATGATTTTTATGGAAATACAGTATTTTACACATTTTTGAATGCACTTTAAAATTATTTTCAGAACGTTAAGAATCACTTGAGAGGCTTTTAAATTATTAACTCTTTTTAGTATTAAAAAAGAAAACACACACAAGTCTCCCCCTTCTCAGGAAATGAATTTCTGGAGCCCCAAATTAAGTTAATAATATAAAGTAAAAATAAACTGAAAATCCATTCTCTGTAAATCTATCTGCTTTTATGATTACTGCTCATATGTGGATAGGAATGTTCCCAAAGATCAGAGAGTAATGGCCTGAGTGTAATCCACGGATGCAATGCCATGACTTGCAAAGAGTTTAATTAGCCAACGCGCAGTTCTAATATTTAGAGCTCTTTACAGAACATGTTCTACATATGAAACACATTACAAATGGAGCTGCTGTCAGTCCTCCTTCCGGATTGGCTGGTTCCACTAATGCAGTCCATCAACTCACCAGCAGACCATTACTTTCTCAGCAGCATTCCCTGTGGACCTGCATTGCTCACTTTGAACATATTGCTTTAATAAGAGAATTATTTCTGAAAGCTTGAGTTATCTCAGGCCTCGGAAGAAGTGCTTCGGAACCTGACAAAGTGCTTTCTATAGTAAATGGTTTTGGAGATCACAGAGGAAAATGTATATTTGGCCTCATTTGCATAAAAACATCCAGCACAGCTTTTCGCAAATTAACACAAATTTGATAGAATATTGAATGATATATGACTAAATTCTTCCATTTCTAGGATTCCAGATGTTTTCTATGTTGGTTGATTTACTTTTTGATTAGTTGTTAGAACTTAAGACATCTGTTGCCATTGTGTAGTGCAGAGTATGTTAATGGTATTACTAAATGCCATGTGTCTATCAGTGTCTAATCATGTGTCTAATGCTAAAGCAACTCCCTGGGTAGGCTTTTCTACACAGATGTGGAACACGAGACTGCTGATCATGAAATTTTGCAAAAACAGCATTTATGAAAAGCAACTGAATGTTTGAATTTAGGTAGAAAACAAAGTGCTAAAACTGTACAGAAAATAATTCAGAAAGTTTCATGATTTGATTTGCTCCTTTATTATAGCAGCTGTAATTATACATGTTTTCTGTAACTGCACTGTATGTTTTAGAAACTTAATTTCACTATTATTGATTATACCAGATCCCTCAGTTTCCTCTGAGGTTCAGGAAAGTCAGTTACAGTATGCCCAGTGTCTCAAAACATAGCAAGGTGGAACTAATGTAAATCAGACTCTGATTAGAAAGATAATCATGTAGCTATCCCCAAATAAACTGAATTTATTCTTCCTTATTATTACATTATTATCCAATTTTTATGAAATGAATGTCTGTTGAGGGAATTTACAGTATTTGCTGCCAATCCAGACTCAAGATTCTTTATTGATAAGAAAGGCTATAAAGAGGTGAGGTGGTGACAGTATGAATAACCAGCGACCTGGTAAATTTCAGAAACTGAAAGATCACAGTTCAAATGATATGCTACAAAACAATTTTATTGTACATATGTAGAAGTCACATTGCCCCTAGTCCCCTGTGCCTCTTTTGGCCCTAAATACTATCACTGGACACAGTATATGAAGAGGAAGAACGCAAATATTCTCTCTTGGTTATGATCTTCAGTTAGACCCAGAGTAATGATGATTCTTTAGTGGTCAAAATGCTATGCGAATGACTCAAAGTTAAGATTCCCTTTGTTTTAAATTATGCACAGGCGTGCCGGGGTGGTTCAGTTGGTTAAATGGCCAACTCTTGATTTCAGCTCAGGTCATGATACCAGGGTTGTGATATCAATCCCTGAATCAAGCTCTGTGTTGACCATGGACCCTGCTTAAGATTCTCTGTCTCTCTCTGTCTCTCTCTCTCTCTCTCTATCTCTCAAGGCATCTGAATGGCTCAATTCATTAAGTGTCCAACTTCAGCTCAGGTCATGATCTCACAGTTTGTGAGTTCAAGCCCCATATCGGGCTCTGTGCTGACAGCTCAGAGACTGGAGCCTGCTTCTGATTGTGTGTCTCCTTCTCTCTTTGCCCCTCCCCAATTTGTGCTCTGTCTCTCTCTGTCTCTCAAAAATAAATAAATGTAAAAAAAAATTAAGATTCTCTCTCTCTTTCTCTCTCTCTCCCTCTGCCCCCTCCCCTACTCTCTCTCTTTAAAGTAAAAACTGAAAACAAAACTCAAAAAAATAAATTACATGAAGATAATTTGACACCATTTTAGATGAACTGGAAGAATATATCTTCTGATCAAAGAAAATGGAAACATGGTTGGAGAATAGCCTAGGAATCCATACCTTAGCAAATCTTTGAGGTTCAGATAGAACTTGGGACAAATTCTGGCTTCACCATTTCCTAGTTGTGTGACCTTTGGCAAGTCCCTTAGGATACGAGGATAATAGAGTCACCCTATGCATGTGCCTCTGTTTCTCAATGAAATGCAGAAATCAAAATGACCACGTGGTAGTAGTTGGTATAAAAATTTAAAAACATAATGGACTTAATGTGTCCAACTTAGAGTATTCAAGTACTCAATAAACTATAGTTATTATTACTGTTGTTATCATCCTTTCTTATAATTATGTAGTTACCATTATGAATCAAACTATCCTGATGAAGGAACCAAAGCAGACTCTTAATTCATACCCAAAAGAACATCTCAACATCAACTATGCCCAAGTAAAATCCCTGCTGTTGTCCACCTGTAGTTTTAATGTAAAGGATAAAAATCCCATCTAAGTGTTCAATTTGTTCCATCACATGGAGTATAGTTTGTGATTAATTAATCCTGGGGTATCCAACAGGAGGCAGGTGATTATGGCCTAGTAGAAGTATAATCTCTAGAAGAATCATTAAGTTGAGTTAGAATGTATAATGAAAATAGATTAAGCCCTAAGAGTAACTTTCAAAGTACACAAAAGAAGATGCTTTTGTGTCACCAGCCGACATGTTTGAATTTCACAGTGAAATAAAAAGAAAACACAAAGGCATAATTTAGGACAGGTGCCTGCTGAGTCTAAACCTTCTTTAAGTAGCTTATGACAAGTTACTACCAACTGCTCCCACACATAGCATATGGACTAGACAGTACACACATGCTTCTCTTCGAGTGAGGTATGGGTATATAGAGTTTTGTTGTTTTGTTTCATTTTTTGTTTGGTTTTTACTGGGTGCTGTACACTATAAAATCAAAGTTCTTTTTTTAAGGAAGAAGGACAGAATGGATATTAGACAGACAACAAACAGTCCTAGTTATAGTGGGGAAAATAATAATTAGCAAAACGCAATTAATGCAAAAATTAGTTCTATAAAGTGAGGTAATACAGGAAGAGAAGAGACAAGAGGTATAACTCTATGACATGACAATACCACTTAGGAATAAAGGAACTAGAAGCAGCACAGAAAGTCATCAATAATTGAATTATATAGTTCAACAGTTCCTAAATTATTATGGACAGAATGAAGTCCTTATTTTAAAGTCCTTTAAAAAATGGTTAAAATAATACATGGTAAGATCATTAGAAAACCCAAGAAAGCCCCAAAACAAATGAAAACATATATTTATAACCTCACTACAAGGAGATAACCAGAGTTAGAAATTTTGTGTATACTTTTTTTGCCTATTCTTTTACGTTTACACACATGTACACACACTGTTTATAAATATAATATTTATTTAATCTTTTTTTCATAAAAATGTAGAAAATTTTCCACATTATCACTTTTTTTCTACATGATTTTAATTATACATACAATGTACACAACTTGAAAGGGATAGAAGAGATCAGATCATTTATAGGAGGATGGAATTTCTTATTAAAATGCTTTATTGTAAGTAAGATGATGACAATGAACCATGTGAGTTAGTTGCTCTGTAGTAAAAGAATTTCAATGGGAATTTTTATTTAAAAATTCTTAGCTTCTGTACAAAATTCGTTTTTCAAACATGATTTATGAGCACTGAGCTTACAAAATAAAAACAGACACACACATAGACACGTTAAAGGCTATCCAAACTCAGTTTCTCTTATTCCGTCTCAAATGAAATTTCCTCATACTGTGCACCCTATTTATGTCAACAAAACCACAATATTTCTAGTAATTAAGGTTTAAGTCACAGTTTGTGTAGAGGACTCAGAGTGGGTTCCAGATGTTAGATTCCAACAAAACTCACTATGCTATGTTGGAGATAGGACACTTGGATTATCTCCTGTGCTATTTTCTAATCTATAAATGAGGATAATAGCTCTTACCTCATTCAATGCTTTGGAGAATTGAATGAGATAACAGGTAAAAAAAATTAGACGATTGTCGATTATTATTTGGTATCTTTTGGTCTTATATAAGTAATAACAAATTTTATTAAGTCTACCTTGGCAAATCAGTTATATCTATGTCACACTCTTTGTTCTCACTACAACTAATCAAGTTCACATCTTCATAATCTTGCATTCCAACCAGCCTTACAACTTCCAATTTCTCCTTTCTTAGGGCAATCAGATTAATTTTATTAAAGCATATCTCTGATAAACTTACTCTGCTGCCAAAAGTTAATGGATCAAAGTATGCACACAAGATAATAAGGGAAACTAACAACTTTGGTGAACAAAATTAAAAAAAACTAAATAAATGTAGATAAATTCTATGTTCATGAATAGGAAAATTAAATATTGTCAAAATGTCAGTTCTTTCCAAGTTGATCTATAGATTCATTGCAATAGCAATAAAAATCCCATCAAGTTATTTTATAGATATCAACCAACTGATTCTAAAGTTTACATGAAAACGAAAAAGATTCAAAATAGCCAACACAATATTGAAGGAGAAGAAGAAAGCTGAGAACTGACACTACCTACCTTCAAACTATAGTAATTAAGGGAATGTGGTATTCATGAAAGAATAGACAAATAGATCAATGTGAAAAAATAGGGAGACCAGAAATAGTCTCCCATATATACAGTCAACTGATGTTTGACAGAGGAGTAAAGGCAATATAATGGAGCAAAGATAGTTTCTTCAACAAAAGGTGCTTAAGAATTGGATATCCACATGCAAAAAAAAAATGCATCTAGATATAGAACTTACACCTGCACAAAAAGTAACTCAAATGGATCACAGATCCTTATGTAAAATACAAAACTATAACACACTCAGAAGACAACATAAAAGAAAATTTAGATAAACCTGGGTATGGCAATGACTTACTAAATACAACACCAAAGTAACAATTCATGAGAAAAGTCAACGTTAAACTGGACTTCAGTAAAATTAAAAACTCCTGCTCTGTGAAAGTCAATGTCAAGACAATTAGAAGACAGCCCATATACTGGAAGAAAATATTTGGAAGAGACACATCTGACAAAGGAGTGTTTTCCAAAATGTACAAAGAACTCTTCAAACTCAATAGCAAGAAAACACCCAATTAAAAAATGGTCCAAGGATCTTAACAGGCATTTCACCATGAAGAAATAGAGATGGCAAACAAGCATATGGAAAGATGCTCTACATGATATGTCATCAGGGAAATGCAAATCAAAACAACAATTAGATACTACTATACACCTATTAGAATGGCTGGAATCTGGAATACTACAACAAGTGCTGGTGAAGATGTGGAACAACAGGAACTCTCATTGCTCGCGAGAATGCAAAATGGTATAGTCACTTTGGAAGACAGTGGTGGTTTCTTACAAAATTAAACATAATCTTGTTTAAGATCAAGTGGCAAGATATATTCAGTGTGCTGAATCAGAAAAATATGCAGCCAGGAATTCTTTATCTAGCAAGACTGTCATTCAAAGTAGAAGGACAGATAAAAAGTTTCCCAGATGAATAAAAATTAAAGGAGTTTGTGACCACTAAACCAGCCCTGCCAAAAATTTTAAGGGGGACACTCTGAGGGGAGAAAAGATGAATAAACAAACAAACAAACAAATAAATACCAAAAGCAACACAGATTAGAAAGAACCAGAGAACACCACCAGAAACTCCAACTCTACAAGAAACATAATGGCAATAAATTCATATCTTTCAGTACTCACTCTAAACGTCAATGGACTAAATGCTCCAATCAAAAGACATAGGGTAACAGAATGGATAAGAAAACAAGATCCATCTATATGCTGTTTACAAGAGATCCACTTTAGACTTAAAGACACCTTCAGTTTGAAATTAAGGGGATGGAGAACCATCTATCATGCTAATGGTCAACAAAAGAAAGCCGGAGTAGCCATACTTATATCAGACAATCTAGACTGATATAGAATAAAGACTGTATCAAGAGATGACAAAGGGCATTATATCATAATTAAGGGGTCTATCCACCAAGAAGACCTAACAATTGTAAACATTTACGTGCCAAATGTGGAAGCACCAAAATATATAAATCAATTAGTCACAAAGATAAAGTAACTCACTGATAGTAATACCATAATAGTAGAAGACTTCAACACCCCACTCACAGCAACGACCAGATCATCTAATCAAAAAATCAACAAGGAAACAATGACTTTGAATGACACACTGGACCAGATGGACTTAACAGATGTATTCAGAACATTTCATCCTAAAGCAGTGGAATATACATTCCTCTCCAGTGCACATGGAACATTCTCCAGAATAGACCACATACTGGGACACAAGTCAGCCCTCAGCAAGTACAAAATGATAGAGATCATACCATGCATATTTTCAGACCACAAAGCTATGAAACTCAAAATCAACCGCAAGAAAAAATTTGGAAAGGTAACAAATACTTGGAGACTAAAGAACATCTTACTAAAGAATGAATGGGCCAATGAAGAAGTTAAAGAGGAAATTAAAAAATATATGGAAGCCAATGAAAATGATAACACCACAACCCAAAACCTCTGGGACACAGCAAAGGCAGTCACAGAGGAAAGTATATAGCAATCCAGGCCTTCCTAAAGAAGGAAGATCTCAGATACACAACCTAACCTTATGCCATAAAAAGCTGGAAAAAGAACAGCAAATAAAACCCAAAACCAGCAGAAGACGGGAAATAATAATGATTAGAGAAGAAATTAATGCTATCAAAGCCAAAAAAAACAGAACAGGTCAGTGAAACCAGAAGCTGGTTCTTTGAAAGAATTAACAAAATTGATAAATCACTAGCCAGTTTGATCAAAAAGAAAAAGGAAAGGACCCAAATAAATAAAATCAAGAATGAAAGAGGAGAGATCACAACCAACACAGCAGAAATAAAAACAATAATAAGAGAATATTATGAGCAATTATATGCCAACAAAGTGGGCAATCTGGAAGAAATGGACAAATTCCTAGAAACATATACACTACCAAAACTGAAACAGGAAGAAAGAGAAAATTTGAACACACCCATAACCAATAAGGAAATCAAATTAGTAATCAAAAATCTCCCAAGAAACAAGAGTCCAGGGCCAGATGGCTTTACAGGGGAATTCTACCAAACATTTAAGGAAGAATTAACACCTATTCTCTTGAAGGTGTTCCAAAAAATAGAAATGGAAGGAAAACTTCCAAACTCTTTCTATGAAGCCAGCATTACCTTGATTCCAAACCAGACAGAGACCCCACTAAAAAGGAGAACTATAGACCAATTTCCCTGATGAACATGGATGCAGAAATCCTTAACAAGATATTAGCCGACCAGATCCAACAATACATTAAAAAAATTATTCACCATGACCAAGTAGGATTTATACCTGGGATGCAGGACTGGTTCAATATCTGCAAAACAATTAACGTGATTCATCATATCAATAAAAGAAGGGACAAAAGCCATATGATCCTCTCAATAGATGCAGAGAAAGCATTTGACAAAATACAGTATGCTTTCTGGATAAAAGCCCTCAAGAAAGTAGGGATAGAAGGAGCATACCTCGAGACCATAAAAGCCATATATGAACAACCCAATGCTAATATCATTCTCAATGGGGAAAAACTGAGAGCTTTCTCCCTAAGGTCAGGAACAAGGCAAGGATGTCCACTGTCACCACTGTTATTCAACATAGCATTGCAAGTCTTAGCCTGTGCAATCAGACAACGCAAATAAATAAAAAGGCATCCAAACCGGCCAGGAGGAGGTCAAATTTTCACTCTTTGCAAATGACATGGAAAACCCAAAAGATTCCACCAAAAAAACTGCTAGAACTGGTTCATGAATTCAGTAAAGTTGCAGGATATAAAATCAATGCAAAGAAATCAGTTGCATTCCTATTCACCAACAATGAAGCAACAGAAAGAGAAATCAAGGAATTGATCCCATTTAAAGTTGCACCAAAAATCATAAAATACCTAGGAATAAATATAACCAAAGAGGTGAAAAACCTATACACTGAAAACTATAGAAAGCTTATGAAAGAAATTGAAGAAGAGAAAAAAAAATGGACAAAGATTCCATGCTCCTGGATAGGAAGAACAAATATTGTTAAAATGTTGATACTACCCAAAGCAATCTACATATTCAATGTAATCCCTATCAAAATAACAGCAGCATTCTTCACAGAGCTAGAACTAATAACCTTAAAATTTGTATGGAGCCAGAAAAGACCCCGAATAGCCAAAGCAATCTTGAAAAAGAAAACCAAAGCAGGAGGCATCACAATCCCAGACTTCAAGTTACACTGCAAAGCTGTAATCATCAAGACAGTATGGTACTGGAACAAGAACAGACACTCAAATCAATGGAACAGAATAGAGAACTCAGAAATGGACCCCCTAAAAGTAAGACAGGAAGCCATCAAAATTGTTGAGGAGAGAGGAACCTGGGTGGCTGAGTCGGTTAAGTGTCCGACTTCAGCTCAGGTCATGATCTCACAGTTTGTGAGTTTGAGCCCCGCATTGGGCTCTGTGCTGACAGCTCAGAGCCTGGAGCCTGCTTCAGATTCCGTGTCTCCCTCTCTCTCTGTTCCTTCCCCACTTGCACTCTATCTCTCTCTCAAAAATAAATAAAGATTAAAAAAATTAAAAAAAAATCCTCGAGAAGAAAGTAGGCAAAAACCTCTTCAACCTTGGCTGCAGAAACTTCTTACTCAACACATCTCCAGAGGCAAGGGAAACACAAAAACGAACCACTGGGAACTCATCAAAATAAAAAGCTTCTGCACAGCAAAGGAAATGATCAGCAAAACTAAAAGTCAACCGACAGAATGGGGGAAGATATTTGCAAATGACATATCAGACAAAGGGTTAGTATCCAAAATCTGTAGAGAATCTAGCAAACTCAACACCCAAAGAACAAATAATCCAGTGAAGAAATGGGCAAAAAACATGAATAGACCTTCTCCAAAGAAAACAACCAGATGGCCAACCGACACATGAAAAAATGCTCAACATAACTCATCATCAGGGAAATACAAATTAAAACCACAAAAGATACCACCTTACACCTGTCAGAATGGCTAACATTAACAACTCAGGCAAAAAAAGATGTTGGCGAGGATGCAGAGAAAGAGGATCTCTTTTGCATTGTTGCTGGGAATGCAAGTTGGTGCAGCCACTCTGGAAAACAGTATGGAGGTTCCTCAAAAAATTAAAAAATAGAAATACCCCATGACCCAGCAATTGCACTACTAGGTATTTATCCAAGGGATACAGGTGTGCTGTTTCAAAGGGACATATGCACCCCAATGTTTATAGCAGCACTATCAATAATAGCCAAAGTATGGAAAGAGCCCAAATGTCCATCGAGGGATCAATGGATAAAGATGTGGTATATATACTATATATATATATATATATATATATATATATATATACACACACACACACACACACACACCATATATATATGTATATATGTATATGTATATGTATATATGTATATATGGTATATATATATGGTATATATACCATATATATATATATATATATATATCTCACATCTTCTTTATCCGTACACACACACACACACACACACACACTGGAGTATTACTCGCCAATCAAAAAGAATGAAATCTTGCCATTTGCAACTACGTGGATGGAACTGGAGGGTATTATGCTACGTGAAATTAGTCAGTCAGAGAAAGACAAAAATCATATGACTTCACTCATATAAGGACTTTAAGAGACAAAACAGATGAATATAAGGGAAGGGAAACAAAAATAATATAAAAACAGGGAACAGAGAGGGGGACAAAACATAAGAGACTCAAATATGAAGAGCAAACAGGGGGTTGTTGGAAGGGTTGTGAGGGTGGGATGGGCTAAATGGGTAAGGGGCATTAAGGAATATATTCCTGAAATCATTGTTGCACTATATGCTAATTAATTTGGACGTAAATTAAAAAAAATAAATTAAAAAAAAGATAGGAACTATGAAGTCATGAAAAGACACTGAGGAAACTTAAATGCATATAACTAAGTGAAAGAAGCCAATCTGAAAGGCTACCTACTGTATAGTTTTAACTACATAACATTTTGGAAAAGTCTAAACTATGTAGACAGTAAAAAGATCATTGGTTGCCAGGGTTGAAGAGAGACAGAGATAAATAAGTGAAGCACAGAGGATTTTTAGGACATTGAAAACATTCTGTATGTTACCGTAACAATGGAAATGTGTCATTAGACATTTGTCTAAATGCACACAATATACAACACAAAGAGTAAACCCTAATGTAAATCATAGACTTTCATTGATTGGGATATATCAATGTAGGTTCATCCTTGGTGAAAAAAAAATAGTATTCTGCTAAATGAGGTTGACAATGAGGGGAGTCTATGTGTGTGCATGCATCCCTCAATTTTGCTACAAAATTTAAACTGTTCTAAAAATGTAAAGTCTTTTTTAAAAGTGTATTTATTTATTTTGAGAGAGAGGGAGAGCATGCGTGTGAGCGGAAGAGAAGCAGAACGAGAGGAAGAGAGAGAATCCCAAGTAGGTTCTGCACTGTCAGATCAGAGCCTCAGGCAGGGCTTGATCCCACAAACCATGAGATCATGACCTGAGCACAAACCAAGATTTCATTGGGTATTTAACCAACTGAGCCACCAGGTGCCCCAAAATATAAAGTCTTAATTAAAAAAAAAAGTTGGTGAGAATTACCCATCAAGAATCAATGGAAGGCCACCTGACATTCAAAATCTTCTATAATCTGGGTCAAATTTAATATCTAACTTTATATCTCTTTACTTCTCTTTTTCATTCCTATACAGACAAATTGTAATATTTTCTCTGAATTTTCCTATATTTACTCATGTAAGTTTTAGAAATGGATATAATTTCTTCACATTTTCATATAAATGAATCTTATCTATTTTTCAAGGTTCAGCTCAAATTACATTTCCTCCACAAAGGCTTTTCTTATCATCCAGTTTTAAGCAATCTTTTCTGGCCCCGAAATAATTCTGTTTTATTATACCTCTCATATGTGCCATTATTTCTAACATTCTTCTGCAAGTTATATCATCTTTTATGGCATCTACTTTGAGAATGAATGATTCTTTTGAGATCAGATTATATATTTCATTTTTTTCCATATCATTCATGGTTTACACATACAGTGGGTACTCAATAAAATTGGGTTGGTCAATGAATTAGAAATTACACATCCATGTACATATTAAAACACAAAAGTGCCAAAGAAAGAAAATTCGTGAAGGTATGGTAAATATTATATCCTAGTTTAACACTCCATCCTATGATTTTATGGATGCTTCCCATAATGTTTTAAGAAACAGACTCATGGAATTTTATAGGTAATTAGGGATTTTGGAATCACCTATCCCAACTTACTCTTATAATGAAGGCACTAAGGCTCAGAAATGTTAAGGTACTTGCAAACACAACATTTTTATTGGCAAGAAGAAGCTGGCAGCAGGACTCTCACATTTTGACATCCAGTCTACAGAACTTTCCACTAGTTGTCAGTCTTATTTTTCTGTGTGGTCCAACTCAGAGTTGGGTGCTTAATAAAATGGCTTTGTTTCATTTGTATTGTTTTTTTTAACTTTGAGGCATATTTTTCTTATATTTTCAAGAATACAATTTAGTTATTGTTTAGCAAATTTGCTGTTATGCAAGCATCACCATAATTGCGTTTTTCATTCATATAAATTGAATCATATAGTAACTGGTCTCTTAACACTAACATTTCACTGAGCATAATGCTTCTGAATTCCATCTATGTTGTAGCATTTATTAACAATTTGTTCCTTTTTATTGTAACTCATATTCTGCCATATGTATATACAACATCTTCTCTAGGTTATCATTAGTTGATGGACATTTGACTATTAGGAATAATGGTTTTATGAACATTTGTGTGCAAGTCTTTTCTGTGGTTATGTTTTTATTTCTCTTGGATAGATACCTAGGAGTGGAATACACTGGGTTGTATGGTAAATACATGTGTAACTTTAAAAAAAAAAACAACTAGCAAACTGCTTTTCAGGATGGCTGTGCAATTTTACCTTCCCATCCACAAAATATGAGAGTTCCTGTTTCTCTGATCCTCAACACATTGCTACTACCTGTTTTTTTTTTCTTTTTACTTTAGCCATAATAGTGGGTAGGACATGATATCTAATTGTGATTTTAATTTTAATTTCTCTAATAAATAATGATATTGAATATATGTTTGTATGCTTACTGGACAGTTATATATTTTCTTTGGTGACTATTCAAATCTGTTGCCTATTTTTTCATTGGAGTTTTTTTTTATCTTATTACTGAGTGGTTTATTCTAAACTTTTAAAAACTTTAGTTTTCAAATATTTTCTTTCATCTTATTTCTTGTTAGTATATTTTCATACTGCTTTCTTTTAAAGTACTAACATTTTGAATCTTGATGAGGTCCTATTTATTTATTTATTTTTTGTACAAAGGTTTTGGTGTTGTAACTTAAGAAATCTTTGCCTAATCCAAAGTCTTAGGTTTCTGTCCTGTGTTTTCTTCTAAAAAATTTATTGTTTTAGTCCTTACATGTAAATTTTAATACATTTTGAGTTGTTTTGTTTGTGGTATGAGGCAAGGGTCAAAGTTAATCTTTTTGCCTGTGGAATGCAATTGTTGAAAAAACTTTCCTTTTTGTATTGAATTGCCTTGGCACCTTTGTTGAAAAGTTAAAATTTTCTTGGCCATGAATGTTAGGATTTATTTCTGGACTTCAATTCCATACCTTATGCCAGAGGTATGTATATCTATCTATCTATCTATCTATCTATCTATCTATCTACCTACCTATATCTATATATATCTTACACTTTATACTATACGCTATACACACATACACACCCACTATAGTAAATAGTATACATAAAATACATAACATTATAAAAAATTTAAAATACTATATATGTATATATATACACACACACACTACACACACACACACACACACACACACACACACACATATATATATATAACTTTATATAAGCTTTAAAATCAGAAAATAAAAGCACTCTTTGTTCTTCTTTGAAATTGTCTTGATGATTTTAGGTCTTTTGAGTTTTTTTAAAGTTTTAATATCAGTTATCAACTTCTGCAAAGAAAAAAAAAGCCTATTGTAACTTTAGTAAGGATTAAATTAAATCTATTGACTAATGGAGAGAATTACCATCTTAATAATATTAAATCTTCTAATGCATGAACAGAGAATGTTTCTACTCATTTAAGCCTTCTGTAATTGCTTTCAGTGCTGTTTTGTAACTTCCAGTGAACTGGTTTTGCAATTCTTTTGTTAAATTTATTCCTAGGCATTGTATTACTTTTGAAAGCAGTGTGAATGGAACTAAATTCTTGTTTTTATTATCGGATTGTTCACCACTTTTATATTGAAATGCAGCTGATTTTTGTATATATTGATCTTGCATCCTGTAAATTTTCTGAACTACTTATTAGTTCTAGATAGATTGGGGGAAGAATTCTGTAGGAATGTTATATATAGAACCATAGCATCATGAATAAAGAAATCTTACTTCTTCCTTTCCAACAGAAATGCTTATATTTCTTGTTCTTGCCTGATTCCTCTCTCTAGAACCTCCAGAACAGTGTTGAAAAGAAGTGGTGCTAGTGGGCATCCTTGCCTTTTCCCTGACCTTACAGGGAAAGCATCCCGCCTTTCATAATTAAGTATGATGTTAATTGTCTTTTATATGTGAAATTCACCAGATTGTGTTTGTTGAGATTTTTTGTCCTAAATGAGCATTATTTTTTTTGTCAAATACTTTTTTCTTCATCTATTGCTATGATTACATGATTTTTGTCCTTTATTAATATGATGTATTATATTAATTGATTCTTGCATATTAAACCAACCTTACATTCCTGGAATAAATCCTCCATGGTCATCATGTCTAAATTTTGTATGTTGGTAGATGGGGTTTGCTAACATTTTTTTGTACTATATCATTTCTTAAAAAATTATTCAAATGTTCTTTGAATATTGGTGTGCATGTTACTAATCTAAATCCTAGACTAGATTTGCTACTCCAACAATTTGTTGTTATACTCCAATCATAAGGTGGTATAATGAATATGAAGTGAGACAAACTTCTGCCATCAATTTAAATCTCACAGTATACTCATTATTAGTCCAAGATTGCTGCTATCAGAAAACTGGTAAGACAAGGAAGGTGAATTTTCTATCATGCAACTCAATCTCAAACACCAAACCCTTGCTTGTGAACTCTCTCCAACTCTTGCAGGTATAGTAAACTTCATCCTTAACAGACCATATATGTGTGTGTGGGGGGGGGGTGTATACACACATTTTTTTTTTTTTTTGTCATTTACCATCTCATTCATTCTATTAACTGCCTTCTGGCTACATTATGGCTCCTTTGTTGCCAGTGTCAGTGTCCCCACATCTATACTTAAGAACTTATTCTTGGGGCGCTTGGGTGGCTTAGTCGGTTAAGCGTCCAACTTCAGCTCAGGTCACGATCTCACGGTCCATGAGTTCGAGCCCCGCGTCAGGCTCTGGGCTGATGGCTCAGAGCCTGGAGCCTGCTTCCGATTCTGTGTCTCCCTCTCTCTCTGCCCCTCCCCCGTTCATGCTCTGTTTCAAAAATAAACTTTAAAAACAAAAAATTAAAAAAAAAGAAACATTTAAAAAGAACGTATTCTTTTCTTACTTTCATATACTATACTATACTATACTATACTATACTATACTATACTATACTGATGGTTTATCCTTTCTAACTTAAAATTCTGACCTATTGGAGAAAGTTTCTATATAATGTTGACCTAAATCATTGTAAAACCACATTTCTCATTTGTCTACTTTTCTTGCTTCCTGAATTGAAGCTGGATTTGTGATTTGTTTTGTCCCATAGGTTGTAGAAGAATTAGCATACCCTAGTACTTGAAAGGCATTACAGGGGCACCTGGCTGGCATAGTTGGTACAGCCTGTGACTCTTGATCTTGGGGTTGTAAGTTTGAGCCCCACATTTGGTGTAGAAATTCCTTTAAAAAATAAAATCTTAAAAAAATGTGGTGTTACATATTTCATTCTTTTCCCTCTGGAACCATGAGACTCTCGTGATGTGAAAAGCTCAGCCTGCTAAAGGGTAAGAGTCCATGTGGATGAGAACTGGGGCACCCCATCTGACAGCCAATACCATCTGCTAGCACTGATGTCATGTTAAACCCTCCAACCCAATCAAGTTTTCAGATAATCACAGATGTGTGAGTGTTGCTAAGTGGCATTAGCAAAAATAAGTCCTGGACTTCCAATTGATAGCTTTATGAACAATGATAAGTGTACAGTTATTTTAAGTCACTAGGGGTTGGCATAGTTTGTTATGTAACAATTTATAACTAATACACTATCAAGCTTCTCTATCTACCATTGTTCTGTGACCCATGATAGCCATTTTCATTGGTATCTTCATTTATTTTTTTAAACCAGCACAATCTTCTTTTTCTGTGATCTTCTCTTTAACTTTATTAATACCATTTTAAGAATTCTTTCTCCTATTAGATAGTATGTCCTACTATGTTTTACGGATTTGTAAATACCTCGACATACATGTTTGTTCTAGCAATGCAGAACCATACATGTCCTTTCCAGGCCCATCCAACAGAGTTAATAGTCCTTTGTTTTCTTCTATTTCTCTGTTTCTGTATATGATTCTATGGTTGTATGGTTCACTCTCTACTGCAGCTTTAGGAGTTTGCTTGCTATCTCTCTTTTTTGACTATGTACTTCTTATGGTCAGAGATTGTGTCTTGTCAGCTAGGTATCCTAAGTAACCACATTCTGCCTGGCATGAATCCAAGATTCAGTAAATATTTAATGAATTAATGAATGTATAAGTGATGTATTGATGCAGACAGTGAGAGTGAAGGGATGACTGAATCCCTCATTTTAAAGTAACTCTAATTTGTTAGTTATCTGCCATTTCTATTCATATCTCTACAGACATATACCAAGAGATGTGTCATCTATTAATATACGTTTTCTTGTGTATTTCATTTGCTTCCCCAAATAGATTTTAAACTCCTGAGTTGTGGAAACATAATTAATTCTGTGATATATATTTCCTGGATATAAATGATTTCTACCATGACTCCCTGGTTCCATGTATTTGATTGTTTTTTTTCCTTAATTTTTCTACCTAATACTCATAAAGCTATGTGAAATTTGTAATCCACATAGTTTAATATTATTGGTTTTGAAAACTTCCTGATACCTGGAATTACTGGAAATATCACAGCTTATTACAGAAATAGGCTGAAAATCATAAGAATAAGTACTAATAACATTTTTGTTGGCTAGACACCTAAATTTAAATCTTGATTGCAATAAGTTCCCCATCCCATCCATCAATGTTAGTGAAGCTTTAACTTTTAAGTAAAAAATTTGGTAAATGCCAAAATTGTACATGTTTTCTTTCTGCTATTGTTAATTCAGTTGTTGAAAACATGGCAGCTATTTCTGGTCCAAGAATACCTTATTCTGGCCAGGAAAATATGTTTCTTTTGCAAAGGGATTTATCACTTCTATTAAAACAAAATGAAACAAAACAATTTAGAGCATGTCCTCATGGTCATGGGTGACCAGCATCAATGTCACACAAAAATAGTAGCACACTATTCTTGTTTAGGTATTTCTACATTCATAGACTAACATATACATATATATGTTTTCAAACTAAGCTGTCTGTACTACTAAGTTTCCAATGTCTGGTAAAGAGGACTATATATATGTAGAACACTTACACATATTTATTTATATTTTTCTAGGAAGTGCGTTGTCCCTGAATGTTTGCTGTACAAAAGTAACGAAGTCCTACAAGACCTTCCATATTTTAATTTAATCACTTAATATTACATATTTTTCTAGATTATGGAAGTGCACTTGTGAGATTAGTTCCATACTTAACAATCCCATTTACTGTACTTGTGGCTGCTGTTTTATCACTCTTAGAGACAAATAGCAGTTAGAATAATTACTGCATTTATTTCATTCAATATCAAGATTTATAATCTATTCTTCAAAATTTTTTTAAGTTTATTTACTTATTTTGAGAGAGACAGAGAGCAGGGAAGGGGCAGAGAAAGAGGAAGACAGAATCCCAAGCAGGCTCTGAGCTGTCAGCACAGAGCTCAATGCAGAGCCCAGCCCCACAAACTATGAGATCATGACCTGAGCCGATACCAAGAGTCAGAGCCCAACCGACTGAGCCACCCAGGCACCCCTATTTTTCAAAATTTTAATAAGAAAACAAAAAAAATTGCTCTTTCTATAATTGCAAGACATTTTCCTGTTAAGGAATTTTTATTATTTTTAGAAATTCTCTATGCAACTATTTGATAAACAAGTAGATTTGTCAAAGTGTATAATTCATTGAATATTGCCTGAAATGTTACTGATTATAAAATATTTTAAAAGATCTTTTAAGAGATGTAAAAAATAATGCTATGTAATCATCTGACTCCTATGTAAAAGTGTAAGTATGTATGTGTTGAAGAATAGATGCAGGTTGTTAAGAAAAGTGGATGATAACCAAAAAAATCATAGCTCTCCCAAGACAATCTAGTTCAACCAATTGCCTTTTGTCATCTTTCCATAATCATTGATTGTCCCTTTGGGTTAGAAACATTTGGGTAGGTTTACAAAAGCTTTAATGAGTCAGAAAGAAGTCAGAAAACATTTGCAACTTATAAAAGTCTTCTCCTGATTCAAAGCAACGGCATCTTTGTACCCGATTTACAAACCGGATCACATTGAACACACTGCAAGGGTATTTATTTAAACAGATTATCTGTAATGGAATTCAGTATTCAAGCAAAAATAAAGAGTACTCACAAAGGAATCTGTCTGAATAAGGAGACTTAAATAAATAAACAAATAAATAGTCACGGTGTTTAGCCAGCAAAGTATATATTAAACAAATGGCAAGTCTTCTGGAATCCTCTGGAATCTCTTCAGTGGAGAAAATGCTGACTCATAATAAAGATATACAAATTAACTGAACACTCAAATAATTATTTGAAATTGCCCAGCTAAAAAATTATAAAATTACAGAATTTCTTACATTGTACACGGCAATTAGCCTGTGGGAAAATCTGTACTATACTAACATGTCTTCTAATAATTATTAAAAAAAATTATATACTCTTCCTTGCAGTGAATTTTGCCATAAATCAAATCACTATGAAAACTGGTAGCCACAACTTCCGATTCTTAGTTTACTAAGCCAGGCTGCTTTCCCTAAACAGATATTCAATCCCCTGAAATCCTTTTCTGTATAGGTCAGACCTATTAAATCCAAATAAACAGAAACACCAGGAGAATTTTACAGATTTCAAGGAATACAAATTTACACTGAAGTCCGTTGTTAGAATCACTGTAAAATGCAATTCTACATGTAGAGCCCCTGCTACAGATATATGTGTGTATCTGCAGCTTAGGAAGCAGAAATTAATTATGGTGGTTAAGATGTCTTAAGTTAGTCCCAGGGAGAAAAAGAGTTAGCAGATTCACTTGAATTTATAACTTCTGTTCTAATGCTCCATTCTCTCCCTAGATGTTAAGCACAGATTTTTCTTATTAAAGATGTTTTGGGAGGGTAGGTCATCGTTTTCCTGTCAAGATCACCCCTTGTCATGAGTCAGACTCATCCAGCTAATCTCTAGTGATTTCCTTCAAGCACAGTTTCACTAGAAAAGATCTTTACATTAAATTTTAACCCCACTGTTTCTTCTCCAACCAGAAAATATTTGAGAAACATTAAAAATGAATATGTTCTGGTGATGTGGAATGAATTAGAAATTAAAGACAAGAGGTTTCTTATGATACGTGTTTTCTTCAATACAGAAGTGGCATTCAAAATATTCATATTTCACTGCCAACTTTAATATTAAATGCTAAAGCCATGAAATTTTCAGTGAACTTAACCTGATCTTGTGGCTGTGTAGACATAAAGCAGGTTAGAGGGCTATTAGTCATTAGCAATTTACCACGATCATTAGATTCTTGTAGCATAAATTCAGAGGAAAATCATCCTGCTTACTTCATACCTTGTTTCCCAGAAAAGGAAGTTAAAGAGCGCATATACACACACTGTAACCCAATATGTGAAACATTAGGGAGTTTTGAGAAATTCCTTTTTTCCCCAAGTGTGTTCTCTTATTTTATATGTCTGAAAAGGGTTGCAAGACCAAAAATTGTGATGAAAGCATCCAAGATTTCTCAGGGAAAAAAAATCAATGTAAGACAGAGGAAAATAATATATAGTGTTCTATATAAAGCACCAACTTTCCTGAAAATTAATATTTAAAAACTCAATGCCTCATATATTTTAAGTTGCTATGGTATGTTTTTATTAGGAATTTTAAAAAAAAGTTATAACAACTAATAGAATAAAAATGAAAGATTTTAGGTATTTTCACTGCAAAATTTTACACTACTTTCAGTATCATATATTATTCTTAAATTGGAATAATATTAATTAGATTTTTTGTAAAATGATTTTGCTTTACTTATGGTCATAACATTTTAACATTTGCATCAACTATTGGATCCAAATCAAATCAAAGTCTTGTAAAATTGTTCTTCATAGGTGGTTATTATGAAATGTTTTCAGAAAAAGTTCCCTTTAACACAAATGTATTAAATTCTCTGATAGCTTTCCAAATAAGATGTATCACATAAGTGATTCTTTGGTTCCTCAACATGGTATTCTCAGCGCCTAACAGCGTACCTGCCACATACTGTGGTTTCCAAGGTATTTGATGAAGGAATGTATGATTCCCGACTTTAAACTCAGCTACATGTATCTTTTAAACATTCAAACTCTGATGCAAATAAATATTTAGTCTCACTTCAAACACTTTATTATATTGGAATCTAAGGAAAAGCAACATTACAGAAATTGTAGGTCAGAAGAAAAACAGTAGTGAACTTTTTTTGCAGGGGTTAGGAGCACACAATTATTCATTCAATGCAAAAGACATAGATATATATGGTTTACAGAAAGACATACAAATTGGATAATGAATTATATAAGTGATGTCAGGATCTCAAGAAACAAAACAAGTGAACCAACATGCCATAGTAAATCTAAAGGGGGTCATAAAATAGAGTCTAATTATTCTCAGGTATCAGGCAGATTCATTCTAGCATGTCTTTACTTTTCCCAGTTTCCTTGATCTTTGACACTCATTTTTGTTATGACAGTTCTCTTTTATTTTCTAACAACTCTTTACATCTTAGTAATGTATTTTCATGCATATAACTCCATGATTTTTAAAGAGATATTCCATTTTATAAATAATGCAACTAAATATTGTTAATGTTATAGAATTATAAAAGAAAAGAAAATATTTTGTTCCTATCTTACGTTTAGGTAGGATTGGATTACTAGAAAAATAATTTAAAAGGATGTTTATGGGAAATAAATAATACACATAAAAGTCATTTTAAAGCAAGTACATAGATGAAACACTTAAAAGTGTATTAACTGTGCATCCTTTATTAAGTCATAACACTATATTTTTACTGTTTTTATCAGCAGCAGATTATTATTTATTGATCAACCTCTCATGTATTGAGTTAAATAATAATCAACTTCGGGATGTCTGAATAGCTCAATGGGTTAGAGTCCGACTCTTGGTCTCAGGATTGTGAAATCGAGTCCCACATCTGGCTCTACACTGAGATTAGAGCCTGCTTGAGATTGGCTATCTCCTTTTCTTTCTCTGCCCCTCCCCTGCTTGTGCTCTCTCTCTCAAAATAAATAAATAAACTTAAAAAACTAATCAACCTCACAATATATACTTATCTCTTACAAATCTGTATTTTATGAAAATGTTAGTAAATACATGAAGAGCCCTAAATATTTTAATCTCATTGAATAAATAAAAATCAACCATTTCATATAAAAGAGAATTTAGAAAAACCTTCTAAGAAATAATTTAAAAATTATATATTCTTTCATAAGTTGGCTGATTTAGTAGTATAAGACGTCAAAAATTCCTCAGAATTATAAGATTTTTCCTTCCATTAAATAAAAAGCATTCTTCTGGTTTTCCTTTGAAAATTTAAGTACCGATAATATATAATCATGTCAAAATAAATCTAATTTATTTATATTTCTAGAGTATAATTTTTAATTTTAATAAATCATCACTTTAAATAATAAATTTATATTCCATATTTATTCAATAATCAATAACCTCAAAATAGCATGAAAGTATAGAGAAGAAAGCTTGCTTGTCAATTGTAAAATCCAATGAATGTCTGAAGCAAATGTATATAAATACAGGGTTATCCAAACTTAAACATCTATTCAAGTAGTGTCATCAGAGAATTATCTGTCTAGTTTTTCCCTCAACATGGGTAAAATTAGTATTTCTTAAAGGACTCCGGACAAATTAAACATGCAGAAAAACAGCAAAATGGATCACAGGAATTTCAACATTCCATTGTACACATTTCTTTGTATGTGTATTAGGCACATTAGAGGCTGCATCACTCTGAGCCAGTCAGAATATATCAAGTCATTTACTTGTATTAAATTCACAATAGCATATCAATTATATATAATTACATACTATTATTATATAGGCTTGATTTTTCTGGGCAGGCTCTTTGATTACGGTTACTACAGTTTCCTTGTATCCTACAACTATAGCTTCCTAGAAGACAGTGTTATTGACCTCTGTGGCAAACTCCGCTGTTACTGGGCAAGCTTTCCCTCTTTCATCACAGCCATGTTCTTTTTTGTGCACAAAAGTAATTTGCAGTTCTATCAATCTGCTGAGAGGGTCTCCCTAGGATGTCTCAGATATTTCCCTTGAACAATATTAAGTGTCTCAAAATGCATACAAGTATACCCTAGAGTATAGTCAAATTGTATCCAACCATGAATTTGAGGTGCTGAATTCACAATAAATTTGTTGGAAGGTAGTTGAGGGATAAGTCTATTTCCTTCCAAAGTATGAGCTACCATATATTGAACTGTATACCATATATACCGGTCATTACGTGATGTATTTTACATGCAATGTTTCATTTTCTCCTCTCCTTATCCTAAGAGTAGGGTCGACCTTCACATCTGCCTTACAAATGAAGAAAAATGACAGGGCACCTGGGTGGCTCAGTCAGTTGAGCGTCGGACTTCAGCTCAGGTCATGATCTCACGGTTCTTGAGTTTGAACCCCGTGTGGGGCTCTGTGCTGACAGCTCAGGGCATGGAGCCTGCTTCAGATTCTGTGGCTCCCTCTCTCTCTGCTCCTCCCCTGCTCACACTCTGTCTCTCTCTCTCAAAAATAAATAAAGATTAAAAACAAAATGAAGAAAAATTAAATCCAGAGAGAATAACTAACTTGTGTAAAGTTAATGGCAGAGCTGAGATTCCAACTCTGATTGTAGGATTCCAGAGTTTTAGCTGAGGTCGTTATAAAAATGTCTTTGTGTTTTAGGAAAACATTTTAAAGGTATAATCTACATACAAATAAAGACACCTATTAAAGTACCTTTTGATGTGTTTTGACAAATGCATACACATATGCAACCACCATGATAAATCAAGATATAACATTTCCATCATTGCAAGTTTTCTTGTAACTTTTCAATTGGCCCCCTATACTCAGCCCCAAACTACCAACAACCTACTTTCTATCATTATAGTTTTGTATTTTATGATTTAATTTAGATAGAACCACCCTTATGGAATTTTTTTGTGTCTTTTTTCTACACCTCACAATATTTTTTTAAATATTCATCCATGCTGTTGTGTTTATTGGTGTATGCTGTCTATATTGTTTATATCGGCTGTTGTATAAATCCCTATAATTTATTTTAATTGTTAAATACTTCTCTGCTGGTATATTGTAAATATACAAATATTTGTTTAGTCATTCATCTGTTGATGAATCTTTTGGTTGTTTCCGGGTTTTGGCTATTCTGAATAAAACTGCTATGAATATTTGTGTCAAGTCTTTGTGTGGATAAATATAAATCTATTTTTTCTTAGATATGTGCTCAGAAGTAAAATTACTTAGCCATATGATAATTGTATTTTTAACTTTATAAGAGACACAAGGGGTGCCTGGGTGGCTCAGTTGGTTAGGCGTCCAACTTCAGCTCAGGTCATGATCTCATTGTTCTTGAGTTCAAACCCCGTGTTGGGCTCTGTGCTGACAGCTCACAGCCTTGGAGCCTATTTCGGATTCTGTGTCTCCCTCTCTGTCCTTTCCCCGCTCTCTCTCTCAAAAATAAATAAACATTAAAAACATTAAAAAAAAAACTTTATAAGACACAATGAGTGTTTATATAAACTAAGTTTTAAATCTTATTTCCCTAACGACCAATGATTTTGAGCATCTTTTCATGTACCTATTGATCATTTGTATTGTATTTCTTCCTCATGGAAATGTGTGTTCAAAAAATTTTTACCAAAATTTAATTTGGTAGTTTATCTTGTATTAAATTGCAGATGTTCTGTATAGTTTGGATATAAGCATATATATGTGTGTGTGTGTGTGTGTGTGTGTGTGTGTATAAAATTCTATCAATATTTTTTACCAGTTTGTGTATTCATCATACCTCCCAAAAAACATAATTTAAAAATATTGATGAGGTGTGTGTTTTTTTCTCCTATGGTTTGTCCTTTCTGGTTTGTGTTCAGTTTAAGATACTTTTGCCTACTTCATTTTTGCTAAGATTTTTGTCTTATATTTTATTTTAGAACTTTTATAAATTTAGACATACATTTAAGCCTATCAAACATTTCAAGTTAATTTTTATATAACGTAAGGTAAGTATAAAGTGTGTGTGTATATGTATGTATGTATATATAATTACACATTTGGTCTTATGAATATTCCTTTTTTCAGCACTGTTGAAATTCTCCTGTTCCCACTGGCTCACCTAGGCATCTTTGCTGAAAAATCAACTGGCTATATATATATATCTGGCTTTTTTCTAGGCTTTCTATTCTATTTCTTTCTAACTTTATAATAAATATTAAAATTAGGTATTGAAAGTCGTACAGTTTATTCTAAAATAAAAGTTTTAGTTATCCCAAGTCCTTTGCATTTCCATACAGATTTTGGTATCAGTTTTCCAACTTAAAAAAAAAAAGCCGACTGAAATTTTTATTGGAACTAAGTTTAATATACAGAACAATTTTGGAAAGAATTAAAACATCTTAACAATGTAAGTCTTCTCACCTAGAAATTTAAATTTCCCTGAACAATACTTTTCAGTTCTCATTAAATATTTTGTAAAATGTATCCCTAAGTATTTCCTGCTTTATGATGCTGTAGTAGATGATACTGTTTTCTTAATTTCAATTGGAAACTGTTCACATAGCATATAGAAATGTCATTATATATTTTTTTATATACTTACATTATAAGTGATTTTGCTAAATTTGTTTTAGATACAGCAGTTAGTTTATTTTTGTTTTCTTTTGTTTATTACTAATCCTTAGGATTTTCTATAGACTTGAATATTTTTTTACTGTAAATATAGTTTTCCTTCTTTGTGTGTATTTTATCTCCATTTGGTTTATTTTCATTGCCTCTACAAAGGGCTACAAACTCTAGAACAATGTTACACAGAAATGTTGATAGTGGCCAGACTTGGCTTATTGCCCATATTAGTTGTTAAGCATCCAGTCTTTCACCACTAAGCATGATGTTAGCTGTAGATTTTTGAAGATGATTTTTATGACGTTGAAGACATTTTCTTCAATTCCTTTTTTTGCTGAATTTCTGTTACGAGTGGTGCCGAATTTATCACATTCTTTTACTGAAGCTCTTAAGATAATTGTATTAATTTTTTCTAAGTCTGTTGATATGGTGAATTACACTGATTGATTTTGGAATATTAAATAAAGCTTATTGAGATAGAATCTGGGTGGAATCACTCTTTTTTATATATTGCTGGATACCATTTGCTTATATTTTGGTAAAGATTTTAGCTCTAATGTTTATAGGACAATCAACTGTAGTTTTATCTTCTGAAATATCTTTATTTCAGTTGGGTAACTCTGGCTTTGTAATAGGAGTTGAGAAGATTTCCTTATTCTTTATTTTTGAAAAACAAGTTTAGAATATTGTTATTATTTATTTCTTAAATGTATAATAAACTTTACCAGTGAAGTCATTTGGCCCTGGAATTTTCTTCGTGTGAAGGTTTCAATTAAGTTCTGCAATAGCATAGCTCTAGTCAGATTTTTATTTTCTCTTTATTCAGCTTTGTTATTTTTTTTCTTTCAATGAATTTCTCTATTTTACCTAAGTTGAATATATTGGTGTAACTTTATTCATACTATTTCCTTTTGATTCTTTTAATGACTACAAGATCTCTAATATTGTTCTTTTGGGGGGGGGTGTTTCCTGATGTCAGTAATTTGTATTTTCTCTTTTTAATTTTCTTGATTATTCTTGTTAGAAGTTTTTAAATTTTATTAATCTTTTAAAACATCAATCTGGTGGGGTGCCTGGGTGGCGCAGTCGGTTAAGCGTCCGACTTCAGCCAGGTCACAATCTCGCGGTCTGTGAGTTCGAGCCCTGCGTCAGGCTCTGGGCTGATGGCTCAGAGCCTGGAGCCTGTTCCTGATTCTGTGTCTCCCTCTCTCTCTGCCCCTCCCCCATTCATGCTCTGTCTCTCTCTGTCCCAAAAAAAAATAAATAAACGTTGAAAAAAATTTTTTTTAAATATCAATCTGGTGACTTGTTTATTTTCTCTATTGTTTATCATTTCTCTATTTCATTTATTTCTGCTATTTATTATATCCTTTCTTCTATTTACTTCTGGCTTAATTTGCATTTTGTTTTATCTTTAAAAGTAGAAGCTTTGTTTTTCAGTTTTACATTGTTCTTTTTTAAATGTTTATTAATTTATTTATTTTGAGAGAGGGAGAGAAAGAGAGATAGAGCATGTGTGAATTGGGGAGGGGCAGAGAGAGAGAGGGAGAGAAAGAGTCCCAAGCAGTCTCTGCATGTCAGCACAGAGCTGGGAATGGGGCTCAGTCTCATGAATGCTTGAGATCATTACCTGAGCTGAAATCAAGAGTAGAATGTTTAACTGACTGAGCCACCCAGGTGCCAGTACAGTGTTCTTTATAAGAATTTAACACTACAAAATTTTCCTCTAGCACAGCCTTAGCTCTATTTCATGAATTTTCATATGGTGTGTCAGGACTCTGCAGAGAAAACAAAATCATTAGGATGTACACACACACACACACACACACACACACACACACATCACAGATGTGAGAAAGAGAGATTTAAGAGATTGAGTCATGCAATTGTAGATGCTGGATAAGTCTAACTCTTCAGTGTAGGCCAGAAGGCTGGTGTCCCAGGAAAGAGCTAATGTTGCAGTGTGAGTCCTGAGTCAGTCTCCTGGTAGAGTTCCCTCTTCAAAAGGGAGGTCAGTCTTCTTCCATTAAGGCTTTCAATTAATTGAATGGTCCTACCCACAATATGGAGGGTCATTGAATTTACTCAAAGTCTACCTATCTAAATATTAATCCCAACAAACAATACTTTCACATAAACATCTAGAATAATGCTTGACCAAATATCTGGCCTAGCCAAGTTAACATGTAAAATAAACCATCACAGTATAATAATAATCTTTTTATTTAAAACATTTTCTAGTGGACTTTGGGTCAGCTAGAAATGTTTGTGTGTGGGGGGGTGTTTAATTTTTCAACTATTATGGCATTTTTGAGATTCCCTCTTATTGAATTATAATTAAATTCTTTGTTGTCAGAGAATATAACTATGATTCCAATGTTGTCAAATTTGTTGAGCTTTTTTTATGGCTCATAAGATAGTCTATCTGGGTTAAAGTTACATGCATACTTTCAAATTATGTCTTTTCTTCTGTTCTTGGGAGCAGTTCTGTAACTATCAAGTACATTGCTGTAGTGGACAATATTATTGATGTCTTCCATATCCTTTCTGGTTTTCTATCTTATTTTTCTATTCATTATTCAGAGAACAGTGTAGAAGCCCCCAAATATAGGTGAATTCATGTTTTTTTCTCCTTTTTATTCTATCAATTTTTAACTCATGTATTCATTTTGTTATTGGCTTGCTATGTTTGGGATTACTATGTTTTCCTGATGAATGGATCCCTTGCCATTATGAATTATCCTTCATTATCATTGATAGTATCACTTGTTCTTAAATTTTCTTTTTCTGATATTAGTTTAATCAGTCCAAGGTTTTGTGTAGTTGTGTATTGTGTAGTTGTTTTTTTTTTGTTGTTTGTTTGTTTTGCTTACTGTCTTTTCCATCTTTTTCTTTTATTAAACTATTTGTGTGTGTGCATTTAAAGCGAATTTCTTATAAACAGCATATAAATGTGTGCTGAGTTTTCTTTTTTAGACTAGTTATATAGAAAATAATTATTGGTACAATGAAATTTAATTCTATCATATTGCTATTTGTTTTCTATTTATAGAATCTGCTCTTTGTTTATGTTTTTTATTTCCCTGACTTTACTTGGATTGAATATTTTTATTTATTTTTTTAAATGTTTTTTTACTTATTTTTGAGAGATAGAGCTCAAGCACAGTAGGGGCAGAGAGAGAGAGGGAGAGAGAGAATCCCAAGCAGAGTTCCATTCAAGAGTTGGCTGCTTAACCAACTGAGCCACTCAGTCATCCCTGGATTGAATATTTTTAAAGTATTACATCATATCTCCTAATTATTTTATACAGAGGTTGTTTGGGTTTTTAAAGATGCATCTTTAATCTATCACTTCTATATTTCAGTATTATTATATCACTTCACTTAAATATAAGACTTTTTAAACATGTTCTCATTTCTCTGCTCCCATTCCTTGTGCTATTATTGTTACATATTTCTCTTTTATACTCATTATAAGACTTATAATAGTCTAAGAGAACAAACTGAGGGTTGCCGGAGGGGAGGCTGGTGGGGGATGGACTAAATGGATAATGGGCATTAAGGAGGGCACTTGCTGGGATGTGCACTAGATGTTATACATAAGTGATGAATCACTAGGTTCTACTCCTAAAATTAATACTACACTGTATGTCAACTAACTTGAATTTAAATAAATAATTTTTTAAAAATTTATTTTTGCTTTCATGATAAAACTAACTTTTGCATAAAGTAAAAATAGAAAAAATAATCATCCATTTATCCATATATTTGCCATTTCTGGTGTTCTTCATTCCTTTGTACACAGCCAAGTTTCCACCTGATATCACTTTTTTTCCCACCTAAAACTTCAACTTCTCATATGCCATAGGTATTCCACAAAATAATTCATTCAGCATTTGTTAGTTTAAAAAGGGCTTTATATGATTTAATTTTTAATATTTTAAATGTTTTATTTATTTTGGGGGGGGAGGGGCAGTGAGGGAGGGGGACACAGAATCCAAAGCAGGCTCCAGGCTCTGAGTTTTCAGCACAGGGCCCTACGCGGGTACGCAGGGCTCCAACTCAGGAACTGCGAGATCATGACCTGAACAGAAGTCGGACACTCAACCGACTGAGCCACCGAGGCGCCGCTACATACTTTAATTTTTAAATAACTTCCCTGGATACAGAATTCTACGTTGATCTTTTTGATTTGTCTTTTATCACTTTAACGATGTTGTTTTATAGCCTTTTTGGCTTGCATAACTTCTTACAAAAATCAGCTAAAATTCATGTCTTTATTCTATTGTTCATAAAGTGTGCTTTGTCTTGTGCTGTTTTTCTTCTTTATACTGGTTTTCAGCAATTTGATTATGATGCATCTTGCTGTGTTTGTGTTTGCATATGTTTGTACTGTTTGGAATTCATTGAGATTCTTGGATCTTAAATTTATAATTGTCCTCAAATTTTAAAAAATAGCCCGATCAGAGGCAAGATGGCGGCGTAGGAGGACGCTGGGCTCACCGCGCGTCCTTCTGATCACTTAGATTCCACCTACACCTGCCGAAATAACCCAGAAAAACGCCAGAGGATTAGCAGAACGGAGTCGCCGGAGCCAAGCGCAGACCAGAGGCCCACGGAAGAGGGTAGGAAGGGCGGCGAGGCGGTGCGCGCTCCACGGACTGGCGGGGGGGAGCTGGGGCGGAGGGGCGGCTCACCGGCCAAGCAGAGCCCCCAAGTCTGGCTTGCAAAGCAGAGGGGCCGGGTGGACTGTGTTCCAACAGCAAGTGCGACTTAGTGTCTGGGAGGACATAAGTTAGCAGCTCTGCTCGGAAAGCGGGAAGGCTGGAGGACAAAGGGAGGGAGAGCTGCTGAGCCCCTGGAGGACAGAGCTCAATTTGGCAGGGAACAAAGGCGCTCGCCAGCGCCATCTCCCCCGCCCATCCCCCAGCCAAAATCCCAAAGGGAACCAGTTCCTGCCAAGGAACTTGCTCGCTCTGCGCAAACACCCAACTCTGTGCTTCTGCGGAGCCAAACTTCCGGCAGCAGATCTGACTCCCTCCCGCTGCCACAGGGCCCCTCCTGAAGTAGATCACCTAAGGAGAAGCAAGCTAAGCCTGCCCCTCCTGCCCCCGTGCACCTTGCGTACCCACCCCAGCTAATACGCCAGATCCCCAGCATCACAAGCCTGGCAGTGTGCAAGTAGCCCAGACAGGCCACGCCACCCCACAGTGAATCCCGCCCCTAGGAGAGGGGAAGAGAAGGCACACACCAGTCTGACTGTGGCCCCAGCGGTGGGCTGGGGGCAGACATCAGGTCTGACTGCGGCCCCGCCCACCAACTCCAGTTATACACCACAGCACAGGGGAAGTGCCCTGCAGGTCCTCACCACACCAGGGACTATCCAAAATGACCAAGCAGAAGAATTCCCCTCAGAAGAATCTCCAGGAAATAACAACAGCTAATGAGCTGGTTAAAAAGGATTTAAATAATATAACAGAAAGTGAATTTAGAATAATAGTCATAAAATTAATCACTGGGCTTGAAAACAGTATACAGGACAGCAGAGAATCTCTTGCTACAGAGATCAAGGGCCTAAGGAACAGTCACTAGGAGCTGAAAAACGCTTTAAATGAAATGCAAAACAAAATGGAAACCACCACGGCTCGGATTGAAGAGGCAGAGGAGAGAATAGGTGAACTAGAAGATAAAGTTATGGAAAAAGAGGAAGCTGAGAAAAAGAGAGATAAAAAAATCCAGGAGTATGAGGGGAAAATTAGAGAACTAAGTGATACACTAAAAAGAAATAATATACGCATAATTGGTATCCCAGAGGAGGAAGAGAGAGGGAAAGGTGCTGAAGGGGTACTTGAAGAAATCATAGCTGAGAACTTCCCTGAACTGGGGAAGGAAAAAGGCATTGAAATCCAAGAGGCACAGAGAACTCCCTTCAGACGTAACTTGAATCGATCTTCTGCACGACATATCATAGTGAAACTGGCAAAATACAAGGATAAAGAGAAAATTCTGAAGGCAGCAAGGGATAAACGTGCCCTCACATATAAAGGGAGACCTATAAGACTCCTGACTGATTTCTCTTTTGAAACTTGGCAGGCCAGAAAGAATTGGCACGAGATTTTCAGGGTGCTAGACAGAAAAAATATGCAGCCAAGAATCCTTTATCCAGCAAGTCTGTCATTTAGAATAGAAGGAGAGATAAAGGTCTTCCCAAACAAACAAAAACTGAAGGAATTTGTCACCACTAAACCAGCCCTACAAGAGATCCTAAGGGGGACCCTGTGAGACAAAGTACCAGAGGCATCACTACAAGCATAAAACATACAGACATCACAATGACTCTAAACCCGTATCTTTCTATAATAACACTGAATGTAAATGGATTAAATGCGCCAACCAAAAGACATAGGGTATCAGAATGGATAAAAAAACAAGACCCATCTATTTGCTGTCTACAAGAGACTCACTTTAGACCTGAGGACACCTTTAGATTGAGAGTGAGGGGATGGAGAACTATTTATCATGCGACTGGAAGCCAAAAGAAAGCTGGAGTAGCCATACTTATATCAGACAAACTAGACTTTAAATTAAAGGCTGTAACAAGAGATGAAGAAGGACATTATATAATAGTTACAGGGTCTATCCATCAGGAAGAGCTAACAATTATAAATGTCCATGCGCCAAATACCAGAGCCCCCAAATATATAAAACAATTACTCATAAACATAAGCAACCTTATTGATAAGAATGTGGTAATTGCAGGGGACTTTAACACCCCACTTACAGAAATGGATAGATCATCTAGACACACGGTCAATAAAGAAACAAGGGCCCTGAACGAGACATTGGATCAGATGGACTTGACAGATATATTTAGAACTCTGCATCCCAAAGCAACAGAATATACTTTCTTCTCGAGTGCACATGGAACATTCTCCAAGATAGATCATATACTGGGTCACAAAACAGCCCTTCATAAGTTTACAAGAATTGAAATTATACCATGCTTACTTTCAGACCACAATGCTATGAAGCTTGAAATCAACCACAGAAAAAAGTCTGGAAAACCTCCAAAAGCATGGAGGTTAAAGAACACCCTACTAACGAATGAGTGGGTCAACCAGGCAATTAGAGAAGAAATTAAAAAATATATGGAAACCAACGAAAATGAAAATACAACAATCCAAACGCTTTGGGACGCAGCGAAGGCAGTCCTGAGAGGAAAATACATTGCAATCCAGGCCTATCTCAAGAAACAAGAAAAATCCCAAATACAAAATCTAACAGCACACCTAAAGGAACTAGAAGCAGAACAGCAAAGGCAGCCTAAACCCAGCAGAAGAAGAGAAATAATAAAGATCAGAGCAGAAATAAACAATATAGAATCTAAAAAAACTGTAGAGCAGATCAACGAAACCAAGAGTTGGTTTTTTGAAAAAATAAACAAAATTGACAAACCTCTAGCCAGGCTTCTCAAAAAGAAAAGGGAGATGACCCAAATAGATAAAATCATGAATGAAAATGGAATTATTACAACCAATCCCTCAGAGATACAAACGATTATCAGGGAATACTATGAAAAATTATATGCCAACAAATTGGACAACCTGGAAGAAATGGACAAATTCCTGAACACCCACACTCTTCCAAAACTCAATCAGGAGGAAATAGAAAGCTATTCCAAAAAATAGAAAGAGAAGGAAAACTTCCAGACTCATTCTATGAAGCCAGCATTACTTTGACTCCTAAACCAGACAGAGACCCAGTAAAAAAAGAGAACTACAGGCCAATATCCCTGATGAGGATGGATGCAAAAATTCTCAATAAGATACTAGCAAATCAAATTCAACAGCATATAAAAAGAATTATTCACCATGATCAAGTGGGATTCATTCCTGGGATGCAGGGCTGGTTCAACATTCGCAAATCAATCAACGTGATACATCACATTAACAAAAAAAAGAAAGAGAAGAACCATATGATCCTGTCAATCGATGCAGAAAAGGCCTTTGACAAAATCCAGCACCCTTTCTTAATAAAAAACCTTGAGAAAGTCGGGATAGAAGGAACATACTTAAAGATCATAAAAGCCATTTATGAAAAGCCCACAGCTAACATCATCCTCAACGGGGAAAAACTGAGAGCTTTTTCCCTGAGATCAGGAACACGACAGGGATGCCCACTCTCACCGCTGTTGTTTAACATAGTGCTGGAAGTTCTAGCATCAGCAATCAGACAACAAAAGGAAATCAAAGGCATCAAAATTGGCAAAGATGAAGTCAAGCTTTCGCTTTTTGCAGATGACATGATATTATACATGGAAAATCCGATAGACTCCACCAAAAGTCTGCTAGAACTGATACAGGAATTCAGCAAAGTTGCAGGATACAAAATCAATGTACAGAATTCAGGTGCATTCTTATACACTAACAATGAAGCAACAGAAAGACAAATAAAGAAACTGATCCCATTCACAATTGCACCAAGAAGCATAAAATACCTAGGAATAAATCTAACCAAAGATGTACAGGATCTGTATGCTGAAAACTATAGAAAGCTTATGAAGGTAACTGAAGAAGATTTAAAGAAATGGAAAGACATTCCCTGCTCATGGATTGGAAAAATAAATATTGTCAAAATGTCAATACTACCCAAAGCTATCTACACATTCAATGCAATCCCAATCAAAATTGCACCAGCATTCTTCTCGAAACTAGAACAAGCAATCCTAAAATTCATATGGAACCACAAAAGGCCCCGAATAGCCAAAGGAATTTTGAAGAAGAAGACCAAAGCAGGAGGCATCACAATCCCAGACTTTAGCCTCTACTACAAAGCTGTCATCATCAAGACAGCATGGTATTGGCACAAAAACAGACACATAGACCAATGGAATAGAATAGAAACCCCAGAACTAGACCCACAAACGTATGGCCAACTCATCTTTGACAAAGCAGGAAAGAATATCCAATGGAAAAAAGACAGTCTCTTTAACAAATGGTGCTGGGAGAACTGGACAGCAACATGCAGAAGGTTGAAACTAGACCACTTTCTCACACCATTCACAAAAATAAACTCAAAATGGATAAAGGACCTGAATGTGAGACAGGAAACCATCAAAACCTTAGAGGAGAAAGCAGGAAAAGACCTCTCTGACCTCAGCCGTAGCAATCTCTTACTCGACACATCCCCAAAGGCAAGGGAATTAAAAGCAAAAGTGAATTACTGGGACCTTATGAAGATAAAAAGCTTCTGCACAGCAAAGGAAACAACCAACAAAACTAAAAGGCAACCAATGGAACGGGAAAAGATATTTGCAAATGACCTATCGGACAAAGGGCTAGTATCCAAAATCTATAAAGAGCTCACCAAACTCCACACCCGAAAAACAAATAACCCAGTGAAGAAATGGGCAGAAAACATGAATAGACACTTCTCTAAAGAAGACATCCGGATGGCCAACAGGCACATGAAAAGATGTTCAGCGTCGCTCCTTATCAGGGAAATACAAATCAAAACCACACTCAGGTATCACCTCACGCCAGTCAGAGTGGCCAAAATGAACAAATCAGGAGACTATAGATGCTGGAGAGGATGTGGAGAAACGGGAACCCTCTTGCACTTTTGGTGGGAATGCAAAGTGGTGCAGCCGCTCTGGAAAGCAGTGTGGAGGTTCCTCAGAAAATTAAAAATAGACCTACCCTATGACCCAGCAATAGCACTGCTAGGAATTTATCCAAGGGATACAGGAGTACTGATGCATAGGGCCACTTGTACCCCAATGTTCATAGCAGCACTCTCAACAATAGCCAAATTATGGAAAGAGCCTAAATGTCCATCAACTGATGAATGGATAAAGAAATTGTGGTTTATATACACAATGGAGTACTACGTGGCAATGAGAAAAAATGAAATATGGCCTTTTGTAGCAACGTGGATGGAACTGGAGAGTGTGATGCTAAGTGAAATAAGCCATACAGAGAAAGACAGATACCATATGGTTTCACTCTTATGTGGATCCTGAGAAACTCAACAGAAACCCATGGAGTAGGGGAAGGAAAAAAAAAAAAAAGAGGTTAGAGTGGGAGACAGCCAAAGCATAAGAGACTGTTAAAAACTGAGAACTGAGGGTTGATGGGGGGTGGGAGGGAGGGGAGGATGGGTGATGGGTATTGAGGAGGGCACCTTTTGGGATGAGCACTGGGTGTTGTATGGAAACCAATTTGTCAATAAATTTCATATAAAAAAATAATAAAATAAAATAAAATAAAATAAAATAAAATAAAATAAAATAAAATAAATAAAATAAAATAAAAAATAGCCCTATTTTTACAAATATTTTATACTGTCATGATTTCTGAACTTTGTGTGCTGCAATTATAAATTTGTTGGGTAGTCTAATATTATCTCATTTGTCGTTAGAGTGTCTTTTTTCCTCTCTGTTTCATTTTAGAGAATTCCCAGTCCTATGTCTTCAAGACTATTGATATTTTTTCTTCTACAGCATCTAACATATTATTCTTAAGCAATATTTTTTACTTTAGAATTATTTTTCATAACTAAACATCCTGTTTACTTCTTGTTTATATCTTTAATTCTCTCATTTTTTTTCACGTTTTCCTTCAAATACTTGTGCATATTTATAATGGCAGTTTTACTCTTCTAATTATTCTATCACTGTTTTTGTGTTTTGTTATTATAAATCAAATGTTCCTATTTTTAAGAAAGTCTAGTAATTTGTGGGTGAATGGTAGAAACTGCTTTATAATTACTTGGATTTTGTTGCCTTCTTTTTAGAGTAATGATTTCTCTTTTGGCTGAGATGTAAGATATTTTCCAGTCAGTCTGATCATCTGAAGATGTATTTTTAAGCTTTCTTAGAGAAATTTTAGCATAATCTTCATTCCATCTCAATTGATAATATGCAATTCACCTCAACTATTAAGGTATTACTTCTTAGGGCTTCCATTAAACACTCTGAGTAGTCTTTGAGATTTTTTTCCACATTAGCTTGTCAGAGCTCAAATATATCCCCAAACTCTGTGAGCGCTGGAAATTTTTCTGATACAAATCCTCTGTCATTTTTTACCTGGCTTATGGAATTTAAGTCTCCAAGTAAATACGGTAATAGTCAGCCAATGCTCAAGTGGTCCAACAGCAGATTTCAAACCACCCCCCCCTCCCGGTTATTTTTGTTTGTTTCTGCTTATATTCTTTCTTTCTGAAAATCTACTTTGCAGTTTACACCCATATCAAAATCTACCTTGCAATTTACACCCATGTCAAACTCTCTCTAAACTCCAATCTTTATTTCCTCAACTCAGTGATACTGCTGGGCTCTTTTTAACCCACCACCTACTCTACACCTATATTTCAGAAATTGGTTCTAGGAGGAAAGGTAGGAAGGTTGTAGGGTTCACCTACTTTGTTTCCTTATAGAGATCAGATTTGTGCTGTCTCTTATTCAAAGTCTTAAGGGAGTTATCTCATACATTTTGCCACATGTTCCAGTTTATAACAGAAAGTTATGTGTAGTCCTTTTTACTCCATCATGGCTGAAGGGAGAAGTTTAAGTAAGACTTAACTCACTTTATTCTAGGGCCCAGATTTTTAACCACTCTCTTTGCTGATTTCTTGCCACTTGATTTACTTGTAGGTGCACCATGAACCTACGGCAAATTAAAATCAGCAAATTTTTTTATATGTGAAGTGATCTCAAAACAAAATATTTAACCTATATTTGCATACAACAGAATACATTTGTAATTCAACTCAAATATGGATCTTTTCATTTCCTGTTACTGAATGTACATTTGGTGCATCTTGATTTTGTTACCCATTTTATAAACTATCATTATCATTGTTTTTCATTGGCAAATGCAATTAAATTGCCTTCTATTTTTTTTTTCCTTCTGTTACTGGTAAAAATGTTGAGCCAAAGAAACTAAATATGTATTAATTTCATTTAAAAACCTCATCCTCTTTGGAATCCACACATATACATTCTCCCACGTTCTTCATCCACTTCAGTCTTCTATAATCCAGATACATTTGTTTCCCTTATCCATTAGCATATCATGAGAGATTTCTGACAACTACCATGGCCTATGTCTTCAGGAATCATTTGATCTAAGACCCTAATAACACAGTCAAAAAAGGAAATGAGGCTTATTTGACATGACTTTTTCCTAGTGAATTCATGCTGGTTTCTTCTAGCATTTCCTACATTCCTAACAGCACATAAACCATATGCTTGGGAACCTAGTCAAGACTTCCATAGTGGCTTAGGTATTTTTCAACTTGAATCATTTCCTTAGTTTTAAAATTGACATACTTACTACTTCTGCTTAGTTTCCATTTATTTAAATTCTGGAAAAAATGCCATTTTACTCATTAGATTTTACTACTTACATTTATTGGTTACATTTTTACTCATGTAACTACAATTAATGTTGGCCTAAAATATAATTTGCCTGGATTTAGAAGACTGAATACTTTCAATTAAAGAGACCATGATAGCTCCTCTTTGTTGATTATTGAAGATCTGAGCTTCCAAAAACTTATAAAAGTTAACTGAAAGATCTCTTGCCTTAGAAATCAGAAAGCAATGATTGTCATTACACCCATGGAACTCACAGGAAGGAAGGTATACATCAATAAAAAATTCACATAAAAATATATAATGTAGCAAGTATTAAGTCTTAAGAAAGATAGTCACATAGTGTTGGGAGAGCAGGAGAATCTCACTAAATTTGGCAAGTTAGAAAAGGTTTCCCTGAGAGGGACTTTAAAAATGAGTACAATAAATAAGCAAGGCAGCCAATGATGATTAAAAGGCCACCGTTTTAAGCATAGGGAACAGCATAAACAAAGGAACTAGAAAAAGGCCAGGTTTATTTGCTTGGCTTTAAATCCTTAATGTTGTACATGAAGCAACATTTCTCACTAGCTGCCATTTTCTTTCTAATCCTCATTTACACTAAAATGGGAGTTTGTTTCTCCTGATGAGTAACTAGCACTTAGAAGAGTCCTTTGTGTGGGAGTCACTCAATAAATACTTGTTAAGTAAATGAATAAAAGAATGGGAAAAAAGGGGGAACCTGGATGGCTCAGTCAGTTAAGTGTCCAACTTCAGCTCAGGTCATGATCTCACAGTTTGTGGGTTCAAGCCCAGCATTGGGTTCTGTGCTGACAGCTCAGAGCCTGGAGCCTGCTTTGGATTCTGTGTCTCCCTCTCTTTCTGCCCCTCCCCTGCTCATGCTCTGTCTCTCTCTGTCTCAAAAATAAATAAAAACATTTAAAAAAAAAGAATGGGAAAAAGAAAGAAAGGATAAAATAATCATCTACTTTTCATGAATTGATCATATATATTATAACTTTAATTTTCTTGTTCAAGTTTCTTCCCCTCTGGAATAACAAGTTTCACCTTTTCTACACAGCCAGCATTTTACTTTTACTCTCCAAGTCAAGTATTTATCTGTAAGTCTCTTTATTTTGCTCTACTTTGGGTTAGTCCTTCTCTGAACCCCTGTGGCACCATAGAACGTGCCATGTTATTTACATATTTTGTCATTAAAGGTGGACTTTATATTATCTAATTGCTTTGATTTCTGTTCAACTATCCACATATCTTTATCCTTTACAGTGCTTATCCTGCAGCCTCACTTAAAATGTGTTTAGTTTCTCTTTATTTTTTATTTTTTTTTAATGTTTATTTTTGAGAGAGAGTGAGAGACAGAGCACAAGCAGGGGAGGGGCAGAGAGAGTGGGAGACACAGAATCCAAAGCAGACTCTGGGCTCCAACCTGTCAGCACAGAGCCCAATACCAGGCTTGACCTCACAAACTGCAAGATCATGACCTGAGCAGAAACAGAGAGTCAGATGCTCAACTGACTGAGCCACCCAGGTGCCCCACAATGCTCTGATTCTTGAAACAATGGGTGCTACATCTGTGTCTCTATCTTCTCTCAGGTATTATTTAGCCAAGTGCTCAGTACATTGATATATTTTTTAAAAAATATATTCCTGGTTGGCATCACAATTCCAGACTTCAAGATGTACTGCAAAGTTGTATTCATCAAGACAGGATGGTACACATAGATCAATGGAACAGAATAGAGAATCCAGAAATGGACCCACAAACCCATGGCCAACTAATCTGACAAAGCAGGAAAGAATATCCAAGGAAATAAAGACAGTCTCTTCAGCAAATGGTGTCAGGAAAACTGGACAACAATATGCAGAAGAATGAACCTCGACCACTTTCTTTCACCATGCACAAGAATAAACTCAAAATGGATGAAAGACCTAAACATAGACAGGAAACCATCAAAGTCCTAGAGGAGAAAGCAGGCAAAAACCTCTTTGACCTTGATTGCAGCATCTTCTTACTCAACATGTCTCCAGAGGCAAGGGAAACAAAAGCAAAACTGAACTATTGGGACCTCATCAAGAAAAAAAAGCTCTCGTATAGCAAAGGAAACAATCAGCAAAACAAAAAGGCAACCCACAGAATGGGAGAAGATATTTGCAAATGACATATCAGATAAAGGGTTAGTATCCAAACTCTATAAAGAACTTACCAAACTCAGGGCGCCTGGGTGGCACAGTCCGTTAAGCATCTGACTTCAGCTCAGGTCGTGATCACACAGTCTGGGAGTTTGAGCCCCACATCAGATCCTGTGCTGACAGCTTGGAGCCTGCTTTGGATTCTTTGTCTCCCTCTCTCTCTCTGCCCCTCCCTGGCTCACACTCTGTCTCACTCTCTATCTCTCTCAAACTAATAAATGAACATTAAAAATAAAATAAAATAAAATAAAATAAAATAAAATAAAATAAAATAAAATAAAATAAAATAAAAAGAACTTATCAAACCCAACACCCAAAACACAAATAATTGAGTGAAGAAATGGGAAGAAGGCATGGATAGACAGTTTTCCAAAGAAGACATCCAGATGGCTAACAGTCACATGAAAAGATGCTCAGCATCACTTATCATCAGAGAAATACAAATCTAAGCCACAATGAGATACCACTACACACCTGTAGGAATAGCTAAAATTAACAACTCAGGCAATGACAAATGTGGGTAAGGATGTGGAGAAACAGGCACCCTCTTGCACTGCTGATGGGAATGCAAACTGGTGCAGTCACTCTGGAAAACAGTACGGAGATTCCTCAAAAAATTAAAAATAAAGCTACCCTATAACCCAGCAATTGCACTACTAGATATTTATCCAAAGGAGACAGATGTGCTGTTTCAAAGGGGCACGTGCACCCCAATGTATATAGCAACACTGTCAACAAAGCCAAAGTATATAAAAAGAAGGTGTGGTGTATATATATATATATATATATATATATATATATATATATACACACACACACACACACACACACACACACACACACACTAGAATATTACTCGGCAATCAAAAAGAATGAAATCTTGCCATTTGCAACTACATGGATGGAACTGGAGGGTATTATGCTAAGTGAAATTAGTCAGTCAAAGAAAGACAAATATATGACTTCACTCATATGAAGACTTTAAGAGACAAAACAGTTGAACATAAGGGAAGGGAAGCAAAAATAATATAAAAACAGGGAAGGGAACAAAACACAAGAGACTCTTAAATATAGAGAACAAACTGAGCGTTGCTGGAGGGGTTGTGGTTGGGGGGATGGGCTAAGTGGGCAAGGTGTATTAAGGAGGACATTTGTTGGGATGAGCACTGGGTGTTATATGTAGGGGATGAATCACTGGATTCTACTCTTAAAATCATTATTGCACTATATGGTAACTTGGATGTAAATTTTAAAAATAATAATTAATTAGGTAAAATTGAAAAGAATAAAAATTAAAATTAAATACCATGATGATACACAATGAAAAAACATATATATATATATATATTTTTTTTTTCCTGGTTAATTCACTGAAGTTTTACTATCATTCACATGAAAAAGGGATGTATTAAGAAACTGGGTTCAACATGAAATCAGAGCAGTGAAGATTAAGGAAATCCACAGATACCAGAAATCAAAGCATATGCACTAGCAAGTACAAAGGAGCCATATTGCAAGGTAAGCCAGTGGGGCAGAGACTATATAAGAACTCATAACAGTAGACAGAACTGGAAAAGATATTTGGCTTCAGAGGCCACATCTTATGAGACATGCTCAGTGGAATCTAGTTGATTAGTTGGCAAGGGGTTAGGAATATACCTTAATTCAGTACATACCAAATGTTCATTATTTTACATAATGAATCTCATTCAATTCTTACAAACCCAATGAAGTAAATGTCATCAACTCAGTGTTGTAAATAAATGCCCTTACAGACTTTTGGTATATTGTTCAAAAGAAAGTATTTAAATACAATTAGCCAAGCATGGTATAAGTTTTCAACATCATTTATATCCAACAATCCAACGTAGTAGGTAAATTTTGCTGTTCTGATTTTGTTGTTTTGTTTTCATTATCTGGTGGTACATGATGAAATTAGTTTGTCTTACAAGTTGAATTGTTAATATTAGACATTAGACATCCTATGTATGTGATGCATTTTTTATGTTTGTTGATGTATTGATAATAAATACTCTGAAAAATGTCCCACAATAAATTCCTAAAAACACAGAACCTACCAAGACTAAGTCATGAAGAAATAGAAAATCTGAACAGCCCACTAAGTAAAGAGATTTAATCAGTAACCTAAAACCTCCCAACAAAGAAAAGGCCAGGATAGGATGGGTTCATCCTATGGAGTTTTAACAAATATTTAAAGAAAAATTAATGCCAATCCTTCTTGAACTCTTCCAAAAAATAGAAGAGAAGAGTAAACTTCTAAGCACAATTTACAAAGCCAGCATTACTCTTGTAACAAAGCCAGATAAGGACACTGTAAGAAAAGAAAATTACAGGTCAATATCCTTATGAACAGGGATGCAAACATTCTCAACAAAATATTAGAAAACTTAACTCCATCGCATTAAAAAATATCATCACTATGACCAAGTAGGATTTATTCCAGGAATATAAGGATGGTTCAATAACCACAAATCAATCAGTGTGATACAGCACATTAACATAATGAAGGATACAAATCATATGATCCTCTCAGTCTATGCAGAAAAGGCATTTGACAAAATTCAACTTCCTTTCATGATAACTCTCAGCAAATTAGGTATAAAATGAATATATCTCAGCATAATAAAGGTTATATAAGCCTACAGCTAACATAATACTCAATGGTGAAAAGCCAAAAGCTTTTCCTCTAAGGAACATAACAAGGGTACTCACTATATCACTCTTCAACATAATACTGTAAGTCATAGCCAGAGCAATTAGGCAAGAAAAATATGTAAAAAGCAGCCAAATCAGAAAAGAGGTAGTAAAATTTTCACTATTTGCACATAACATGATACTATACATAGAAGATTCTAAAGACTTCAACTAACAACTTTTAGAACTAATAAACAAAATCAGCAAAACTGTAGGACACAAAACCAATGTATAAAAGTCAGCTGTGTTTCTATGCACTAACAAAAATCTGAAAAAGAAATGATGAAAACAATTCCACTTCCAATAGCATAAAAACAATAAAGTACTTGGGAATAAATTCAAGCAAGGAAGTCAAAGATTCATATACTGAAAAACATATTATACTGATGATAGAAATTAAAGAAGATACCAAAAAAAGGAAAGATATCCATATTCTTGGGTTGGATGAATAAATATTTTTGGAATGTCCATACTATCCAAAGCAATCTACAAATTCAATGCTATCCCTACCAAAATTCTAAAGGCATTTTTCACGTAAATGGGAAAAAAAATTCCTAAAATTTTTATGCAACAACAAAAGACCTGAATAGCTAAAAGTATCCTGAGAAAAGAAGAACAAAGCAGAGGCATCACATTTGCTGATTTCAAACTATGGTACAAAGATACAGTAATGAAATACTATGATACTGGCATAAAAACAAACACATAGACCATGGAACAGAATGGAGAGCCCGGAAATAACCCCACACATATACAGTCAACTCATCTACAACAAGGGTGTGAAGAATACACGATGGGGGAATGCACAGGCTCTTAAATAAGTGGTTTTGGGAAAACCAGACATGCAAGAGAATAAAACTGGACCCTTACCTTATATCATATACAAAAAAAAGGTCTTCAAAACGCATTAAAAACTTAAACATAAGACCTGAAACCATAAAACCAAAAAACAAAAAAAAGAAAAGAAAAACATTGTTTGACATTGGTCTTCTTAGTGAATTTTTGGATATGGCACGAAAAGTACAGAGAACAAAAAAAGCAAAAACAAACAGGTGGCAATATATCACACTTAAAAGTGTCTGCACAGCAAAGCACACAGTCAAGAAAATGAATAAGCAGCCTACTGAATGGGAGAAAATCTTGCAAACCATTTATCTGATAAGGGGTTAATACTCAAAATATGTAAGGAACTCATACAACTCAACAATGAAAAACTAAACAAAATAAAAATAACAACAAAAACAAGTAGCACCATTAAAAGATGGGCAAAAGACCTAAAGAGATATTTTTTTTCCAAAGAAAATATACAAATGGTCATCAAGTACATTGAAAGGTACTCAAGATGACTAATCACCACAGAAATACAAATCAAAACCATGGCATACCAAATCACAACTGTTAGATGGTTAATATCAAAAAGACAAAAGTAAGTACTGGTAAGGGTGTGGAGTAAAGAGAACTCTTAGACACTATTAGTAGGTATGTAAACTGTTATACCCATCACGAAAAACAGTATGGAGGTTCCTCAAAAAATTAAAAGTAGAGCTATCAACACAATCCAACAATCCTACTACTGGGTATATATCCAAAGGAAATGAAATCAGCAACTTGAAGAGTTATCTATACTCCCATTTTCAGCATTATTCACAATAGTCAAGATAAAGAAACACTCTATGTCTGCAGATGTATAAATGGAGAAATAAAGTGTGATTTGTACACACACACACACACACACACACACACAGGATTATTCAACCACAGAAAAGAAAGAAACTACTATCTGCAAAAATATGGATGAATCTGGAGTATACTGTGGTAAGCAAAACGAGCTAGACAGAGAAAAACAAATACTGTATGATCTCAATTATATGTGGAATCTAAGAAGTTGAACTCATAGTACCAGAGTATATATCAGTAGTTACCAAGAATCAGGGGATGGAGAAAATGGGAAAAGATTGGTCAATGGGTACAAACTTTCAGTTATAGAATAAGTAACTTCTGGGGATCTGATGTCTAGAATGGTGACTACAGTTAATACTGTATGATATACTTGAAATTTGCTAAGACAGTACATTTTATGTATACTCACCACATTAAAAGGAAAAAAAAGGTAACTATGGAGATGATAGATATGTCAATTAACTTGATTGAGGTAATCATTTCACATTGTACACATATATAAAATTATGGCTCACTAAGATATTGTACACCTTAAATATATACAATTGTTATTTGTAAGTTATGGCTCACTAACAAATTGTACCCCTTAAATGTATACAATTGTTATTTGTAAGTTGTGCCTCAACAAAGCTGTAAAAGATAGAAACAAAATAAGTATGTAAACAATAATAAGATCTACATTATAAGAGAGTTTTAAAAAGTGAATACATTTAAATAAGTGAACAAAATGCTGAACGCATAGTTAGGACTCAATAGATATTAGTAATTATTTTTATAATTAGCATTATAAAAAATTAACAAAGCTGAAATAAAGCCAAAATATGAGCTTTATGTTTTTTCAATGATAGTGTTGAATCCACCAAAGAATTTTCTAAGAATATATTTACATAAATATTTGTTTAAAATACATTCAAGATTGTATATTTAGTAAAATTTGCAGATTTTACTATCCAGGTGAGATATAAATTATTTCTCTCTGATGGCACAGAGAAGTCAAAAGTTTAATGCCTTGCCCACAAGACATGGGCCAGTTTTGCTTCTAACCCAGAAGTCTTATAACATTTAAATATTTACATAATTATTTGAATATTTATAACATGTTATAAAATACACATATTTATAGTATATATTCACCCATACACACTTCTCAAATGCCCATGGCTCTTTGAATTTAATATCTTACTGATTTCTTCTTTTAGTGAGTTCAATAAAATCTTTGACACATGTTCATTTTATATTTGCATTATCAAATTTTCTTTAATGCCAATAATACTCTTCTTGGTTTTGTCACCTAGGGAGTTTGATACCAAACTGATGATTCACCATATATACCTCTCGATTCCTGGCTTCAATGTATTATTCTGCCTTATTTCCCCATAATTAAACCCGTTTACTTATAACATCAAGTAGCACTATATATTTGCACTAGCCACCTTAACTACATGTTAATGAGGAAGACTATACATTGCACTATAATCAATCCAATAAAAGAATATTTTGCACTTTGTTACATCCTACCCACATTTAATTTTGTTATCTTCTCTGTTATGATTGTTTTGAGAATTAGAATCCTATCTTATTTTTGTTCCTCATTTTCTTATCTTCTTAGTAAATGGAATAGCAAATATTTTAATTTTGACTGTAATATTTAAGAAACACTCACTTCAAGTAATGAAAATGAGAGTCTATATACTTAAAAGCTGTGTTTAAGGCAGCACTAAGAAAATATCTCACCAATGATGGAAGCCTACATTTCCTGGAGGAAGTATTTTTTTTAATGTAGCTATATACCTTTTCATGTAACAAATCAATTGAATAATATTTTACACAGATGTATCACATTTCCCAGAGAACAAATCAATACCAATGACTATTTTATAGCACTAGATCCTGAAACATAAAGAAGTTTTGTGACACACCCTAACTCACCCAGCAGGCATGTTGCAAATCTGGCAACCTAATTCACTTTGAAATTAAAATGTTAAACATTTGTCTATATCTAAACAATCAGATTGGATGCTTCTCAAGGATTAGAGTACTACCCATCTGTGGGGAATACTGAAGAAGATAATGGTGATGAAAACTTGACAACAGCATGACACATGAAAGGAAATTCCTGCTATGATGGGAAAGGTGAAAGCCACATCTGTTATTAACATTAAACAGAAATAAGGCCACACAATAAAAAGTGGTCCAAGGAAATGCAAACTGAATTGTTCTTTTGATTTTTCTTTTAAATTTATCAGCACTTTATATCAATAAATGAATAATTAATGAACATAGATATGATATGCATAAGAATATTAATGAGCTCTATATAAAACAGTTGGTAAAAGTTAATGTATTTTAGTTCTTCATAACTAAAAAAGATAACCTTTATATGTGATGATATATTCCATACTAATTTTAGAATTATAAAGGGATTAGATGCTTAAGAAATGCAATTTTTATAATTAATCTATCAAAATCTCTCCCCCTTTTTTGTGGTTATCATAGGTTCACAAAACAATGGCATATGGACATAATATACTGGATTTGTCAGTTTGCTGTGGTTGTAGTTTCAATAGTCAATAATAGACGACTCACCCCAGAAAAAAAATCCCCCAGAATGCACCTTTGTCTTTGGAAAATAACTGTTAAATTCTAATTTAGTCTTGGGCAGTTTAGTGGCTGTTAAAAGTTTGTAATGTATTGGAAATATTTGTTATTGAGGGCACATAGATATACATTTGAAATTGCCTATCAAGTTGCAGCTTCTCTAGACAATTTTTATACCATTTACTCCTCTGTTTTATCTTTTTAAACAATATATAAATGTTGATACTGAACATGTCCAATGTATCATGTAAATAGAATCATTTCCTTTATCTGTGCTAGGGAGGCATGTGATTTTACATTTAAAAATCTGGTGACTTCAGTTGGCATGAAGATTGAGTCCAACTACCATTCATTTAAATCACTAACCACACACAGATTCAGATTGATTATGAGGATGTCATCTTAAAAAACAGATTATGTATTGCTTAACAACACAGAGATTATTAACAAATGTTAATCAAATAATCAACTGGAAAAGTCACTAATTTTGTTTAGAAAATGAGAAGTCTGGAGTTTATGATGAAAGATTTTTTTCTATCATATGTGGCCATCATTCATACCCTACAACATTCTAGTGATTTGATTGCATGCATTTCTTTATTCCTTGATTGAGCTGTGGCTTTTCTGAAATAGGATGGACGTGAAAGATGGGGGCAATGGCTTTCTTCTGCAGCTTTTTAGTAGATATGATCTCCTTCATAGTGAGCAGGCTTAGCCAAAATTAAAAGGGGACTTGGATTTCTCTTTTAGAATTTAGAAGTGATTACCACAGTTAAACTTCAAAAAGTGAAGAAACCTTGATCTGTGAGTACCTGAGATGCTCAATGAAGGTTAGAATTTCTGCTGGAGAATATGGGAACTCTTAAATGACAAAAAAATACTCAACGGAAGAAAACTTAGTCTATAAGGCAAAAGTAAAGAAATGAGGGATGAAATATAAAAATCTTAAATTCTAACTTTTAGTTTTACCTTAACATGGACTATCACAATATCATCTCACCCATGTATTTGTCTTTTTGGTCATTCACTGTGGGGAGAAAAGAGGTATGTGGATTGTGACAATAGTAAATGTTTAGGTCATCCCTTAATGAAATTCATAACACTTAAAATGGAATTGAGCTAGTGAAATAGTGGAATGAGAATGGTTTGGCACCACATAGATCTTAAAGTTTTTCTTTCTTTCTTTCTTTCTTTCTTTCTTTCTTTCTTTCTTTCTTTCTTTCTTTTCTTTCTTTCTTTCTTTCTTTCTCTCTCTCTCTCTCTCTCTCTCTCTCTCTCTCTCTCTCTCTCTCTCTCTTTCTTTCTTTTTTAATGTAGGCTTCATGCCCAGCACAGAGTCCAGTGCAGGGCTTGAACTCAAGACCCTAAGATCTAGACCAGAGCTGAGATCAAGAGTCAGTCACTTAACCAACTGAGCCAACCAGCCTCCCTGTAGAACTTTATTTAAATTGCTGCTGCTTTGCCAAATTCTCACTGGGTGAATAAGTGGAAAAATAAATCATATTTCTAATTCCTAATTTTCTTTCATCTCTAAAATAAAAATAACAATCCCTATATCACTGAGTCCCTGGGGAAATTTAATGATATAAGATATGTAAAGCTCCTAGAGCATAGCAGACATTTAGTAAAAAGTAGGTATTAGCAGTGATAGTTACAGTAATATCTTTAGGTGAGAAATAACACCAGGCATATGTGACAGAAAAATTATGTGAACATTAATTCCAGGTGATTATATATGAACTCAGAAAACTATGACTGGGATTAAAATAAGAAAAAATTCAAGAAAAGATTCAAGAAAAAATTGATTAACTGACAGAAGTTGATTAGCCCATTATCTGTATTGCAGTTCTACAAACAAAAGCTCTAAAACATACATACATACATACATACATACATACATACATAAAAAAAAAAACAAAACTCTAAAAGAGAGGACACATTGACCCATGAACCTAATTATACTGTCTTGTAGAAATATTTCTATAGTGTTGACAAATACATGTCTATCATAACATATAACATCCACATAAATATTATTTTTTGCAGCCATAGACATAGTCTAATCAGCATGTCTTGATTCCATATTCATTAAGAAGTCTTTCAAATTATAATTTGCTATTCTATGTATTTTGCCTAAACAGATAGAACATGCTTTTCAGAAAGATTACATCTGTCCTGGTCAATAGTTGTTAAATAATGAACTAGCTTGGTTTATGAATCACCTATGATAAATTTGGTTATTATGACCCAGATTTCTTGAGTCTGACCATTCTGAATCACTGAGACATACAAGACTCTGGAGTCACAAATCTCAGTACTACACTTGCACCACAATTTCTAAACTGAGATCATGATTTTCTGTTGGACACATTGGAGCACTTATTATTTATGCTTGTAAAGAACACTTATGTCTCACTAACACCTACCTATCTTTCTGAAAGAAAAAAAAAGAATATTTTGAAGATTATCTTGCTAATGCTCACATAATAATAGTTATATATTTAGATCCCGCTGATTTAAAAAACAACAATGAGGGGCACCTGGGTGGCTCAGTCAGTTGAGCTTCGTACTCTTGGTTTCAGCTCAGGTCATGGTTTCATGGTTCATGAGATAGAGCTCCAAGTCAGGCTCTGCGTTGGCAGCACAACACCTGCTTGGGATTCCTTCTCTCCTCTCTCTCTGTCCCTCCCCAGCTTTCTCTCTCTCTCTCTCTCAAAATAAATAAATGAACATTAAAAAATGAAAAAAAGTAATTAATTCAAATGCTAGTGGTGGCTATTAGGGCTCTTAAGATATATTTTGTTTCCCTTCCCTTTTAACATCTGGTGGGGCATTTCTCCATTCCTTCTAACAATGTGACTTACTTTATCCAATAGAGCATGACTATAAGCCACCCGTTTTGTTTGGAGGCAGAAACTTTAAGGACATGTGAATGAAGATAATGGAAGCACATGTCAAGATGGGGAATCCCTCCCTGTAGGTTCCAGTGAGCCTCTAGACTCTTTCTCCTGATGTCACTCATTGGTCATATAACCTAAGCAAGCAGTTTGAATTAAACCACTGATCTTTGGGGTTACTTGTTACTATAACATAACCTAATCCATCTTTGAGTTATGTGACAACTAACTGCATAGTTTGAGAAATAATATTTCATAAGTTAAAATATATTGTTCTACCTAGAAATATTAAACAATTTATCACCATATCAATTCTTAGGTCCTTTGCTATTATTCTTCTGAAATACCAGGAGTCCATACATGATATGATAAAGTACTGCTTTTTCTCACTGAATAACTGAAACTATAAATGTTAATACTGTGAATTCTCAAATAACGAAAATATACATTCCTATACCTAATACTCAAGTATTTTGAAGGATGGGTTATTTTTTTACATAGAGGAAGATAAGATCTTACTCTTTAGAAATATTTTCAACAAATAACATATTTTTAGGCATATCACTAGTTCTTGTTCATCTAAGGGTAAAGCCAATTGTCTGGGTTTGCTCACATCCATTCAACACTTATTACATTCTTTGCATTACACTTAATGTTTTTGTGCAATTATTCCAGTTAGTCATCACCACAATCCTATGAGGTATTGATATTCAATTGTACAGGAAAGAAACCGAGGCATACAAAAGTTCAAAATGTGCCCCTGGGTATACAAATAAAAGATGACTGAGCAGCTGTGTCTTAGCTGTCCTGTATTGTTAAAAACTATTTGTTCAGCTCATTTTACTTAATATCTCTTCAAAATCATTAATTGATCATTTGTCCACTACATTTTAACATGTGATTTGCTCAAAATGCTATGTTATAAATCAGCAACTAAAAATATCACACACCTCAAAGTGGTAAAGTTTATTGCAACTTTCTATGTTCAAATGTTATTAACTGTGTTTGAATGAAGACATTATGCTTAAATGCGCACACATGTACCACCAGGATAAAAAGTATAGGAGAGAGAGAGCAATATGCTTATTGCTTCTGTGTGTGTGTCTTAACAGGATTCCAACACTGAGGTTGACAGCACGACCTAGTTAGTCAGCTTAGTAGCTTCTAGGAGAGAAACATCAGCTCGTTAACTGTCCCCCAGTGTAGAACATTGCAGCAAAGCTGCTGATACGATGATTTAGTAAGCAGCTTGCTGCTTTTCACTAAACACCATACCTGTAGATACAAAGGGGGTGAGGAACGTTATCCATTTCCAAGTTAGTACTCAGCATAAAGCACATTTGCCTGTTGCTATGTTTTTTAACAGGAGAATTGAAAAAAGTTGAAAAGAACTACCAGAAAACAAGCAGAACAAAATGTTAACTATTTTCTTCATGTTAGTTAATTTTCATATTAACTAACTATGCAAATAGATTAGCACATTCATAAGTAATAATCACACAATAAAATTTTTAATACTGGCCTAAGAGAATAAGCGAAGAGTTTTCATGGGCAGTAAACCACAAATTTCTCTTTTAGGTTGTCCAACGACCAACAATATATGCTTTAATATAAAATTTAATTTTACTGTAATTTGAAAGAAGTTGTAGTGATTTTTTTAACCATTTCATTATTTGTCTCTGCTTTTGTATTTTCAGAAAACATATGTAATCAGCTACTGGCTAAATGATACTGTGTAATAGATTATTCGCCATTGTCTCTGACACGAATCTATATGAGGAATTGTTTATACACTTGTATATCTAAATTAAAGCAATTTCAATTTAACTCAGAGAGTGAGAATAAAAAAAATAATTGAACCTTGTTAGGTTTGGTAGTCATAAATTTGAAAAAACTTAAATGCATGTAAGACATTTCCTTTTCAAAGAAATATTTGAATGTGTTAATGTAATATATCTTATAAGGAAAGTTTTCTTTTTTTTAATTTTTAAAATTTAATTGTTATTAATTTTTTTCTTTTTTTAATACGAAATTTATTGTCAAATTAGTTTCCATAAAACACCCAGTGCTCATCCCAACAGGTGCCCTCCTCAATGCCCATAGGAAGGTTTTCTTAAAAATCAATGAAAACATAGCAGGCCATTGGAGCCACAATATGAAACCTCTTAATTTAAATTATCCAGGATACAAGAAGTAAAAATTAGAGAACCACATGAGTGAAATATAAGATCTGAACTTCCTGAATGATTCACTTAGGGCAATAACAGACTATCAATAAAAAGCTATGAACTCTCTCAACCATATGTAAAAATAAATAAAATGCTGCACACACTGCTAAATCTCATGTTGCAAATTCTTTTTATATCCATGTTTAAATATTAAGTTCTAAAAAGAATACCCAAGAGAACTGTGGACAAAAGCTGGTGAACTAGGGAAAAAGAAATGCATGGAATGCCTGGAAAAAGCTTATTTTATTAAGCTCTGAAATAACTAAAAATGGCAAGAGAATGGTTAGAGTACTCTAATTTCTGGGTCCAAAGACTGTTCTGCAGGAGTAATCTGTGTGCATTTGTTTATTATAAAATGCTAAAATTCCTGACTCAAAGCTTATAAAATGAATCTCATTCTGGAAATTGTTCAGGCAACTGCAAGAATCAAGTGTTGTGAAGAGAAAACTAAGATGAATGGGAAATTATATCCAAAGCATCTGCTCTCAGTGTTGCTCTGATTGGTCACAAAGGCATGAGCGAGCCATGCAAGCATTCTCAACTGTCATGGAAAATCACGCAAGTAGGGTGCATTTTTGCCAAAAAAAAGTAATGCACCAAATTTTTAAATGGCTAATAAATTAAAGAGAATGTTATAGATGACATGATGCAAAAACATCTGTTCACTCTGGGTTTTTATGTCTTGTGCACAATTTTAAACAGGATGGTCATAGAAGGTGCATCAGTTAGCTATTGACACAGGGTAATAAGTAAAAACAACCAGAAAAGTCTCAGTGACATACAATCATAAATATACTTTAGCTCACAAATCTGGGAGCCAGCTACGGCATGGTGCTCTAGTCTAGGCAGGGCTTGGCTCTGGCTCCACGTGTTTCTTATTCACTTCCTGGGGCCAGTGGACCAGCCTGATGATTTCTAAGCAGGAAAAATCTGTAATATTCCACCAGTAATCTGTATGACAAAAGCCCAAAGTCAAGGAGGAGGGATATAAAGCTACACGTCTTTATGTGGAAGTGGGATGAGGAAAGGGAGTAAATATTTCTAAACTATAATCTGCCATAGAAAGCCTCCCCCCAAAAAATCCCATTTAAACAATGATCTGATGGAGTTAAGGGAGCAAGCAATATTGGAAGAAGAGAATTTTCTGGCACTGGGAACCCTGAAGACCAAAGGTAAAGAACTGGGGGCACAGCACAAAAGTAGGCAAGAGCCAGAACATGGTGATTGCAAAGGAGCTAGAACATGGTGATTGCAAAGCAGCATATAGGAGAAGAGGTCAGAGAGGCAACAAGAGACTAGAATGTATACCACACTCTGTTGATTGTATGGAGTTTGGCATCTACTCTGAAATGAGAAGTTCCTGGAGGCTTCTAGATAGAAGAATGACAGGATCCAATCACATTTCCAAAGAAAAACTATGGCTACTGTTTTGAGAATAGAATTTAGAGGGGATATCAGGAAGCAGTGAGACAGGTAGGAAGCCAATGCAGTAACATGACCAAAAGGGTAATAGTGGAGATGACTAGAGTTGTATTTGGTATATTCAGCCACTCATCCTGTCTATAAATACTTACTGATCACCTACTATGTGACAGGCGCTTCACGTAGCTTATTTCTATCTATCTAGTAGATGTGTCTTGAAGGTTGAGCCTGTAGAATTTGCTAATGAATCTATAAAAAGTCAGTTTCAGTAAAACAAAATACAGAACCCTCAAGATTCAGGAGAAAGAAAGGAACCTCCAGATTTGGTGAAGCAACAGATCAAGTATTTAGCTGCTGGATCAGCTACTCACCAAATCTGAAGTTTCCTGTCTCTCTTAAATCTTGCAGATTCTGTGTTTTGTTTTCATAAGCAAAGACATTCTCCCCCTAATAAAGGAAAAATAAGACCAGTAATAAAATAGGGAATGTTGTATTGAGTCTATATTTCTTAAGCTAAAAATAAAATTTAAGTATTGAGTAAAAGAAGAGAAATATGAGAATGATATAAAACTACATTTAGTATTCTATGTACTTAATTCAAGTTTAAAGCTCCACTTGCTTCCTATTGTGTCTAAGACAGCAGGAAGAGGATTGAAGTGCTGACAGCTAGCCAACCAAAGAACACAAGGCATATACCACAATACAACACATCCCTCGAAATGACCCGTGAGAAACGGAAATGGACCATGCACTGAGTATGTTAAGGCAATAGCCTCAGAGAAAGTTTAATGAAGAGATGTGGCCGAAAAAGTTGAGTAGAAATTGAAACCAGCTCTTTGAGATGGTAGCTTTTGAGTGTCTCCAATACATTCCTCTCTTATGTTACATGGTACACATGAGGAGGTCATTTCATACAGTTGACAAGTCTAGTGATAATAAGTGGAGATGAGCTGGAACTGAAATCTGTGACATGTCTTCTGGCACAGAGTGCCAAAACACACATGGGGAATCCAACCTGAGTAGCTGAAAAGAACAGATCTCAATTATAGAATGATCCTTGCTCTTCAAGCTCTCCAAATCCCATTAACAACACTTAAATTGTAGAGGATTACTCTATTTATTAACAACACTTCTTCCTTCATCTGATAATTTCCATTAAACATGCTAAAGATACATATGTTAATATTTAATTGTCACTCAAAAGTATTAGCAGTATCACCTTTGATGAAATTGTTCAAACTGACCACCAGGGACATTATTTTCTTCCTATGTACTGTATCAAGCATTAATTCTATTATTGTTTGATATCATCTAGAAACACATAAAAATACATGTATATTTGTATTATGAAAATAGATTAGGTGGTTTTTTGAGAGAGAGAGAGAGCACAAGTGGGGGAGAAGGGAAGAGGGAGGGAGACAGAGAGAGAGAAAGAGAGAGACAGAGAGAGAGAGAGAGAGACAGAGAGAGAGAGAGAGAGAGAGAGAGAGAGAATGTTAAGCAGGTTCCATGCTCAATGGAGAGCCCATTCAGTATCACGACTCTGGGATTATGACCTGAGTCTAGGATGCTCAACCCACTCAGCCACTCAGGCACCCCAGAAATAGGTCTGGCTTTAAGTAAACTTTAAGACAGGAGAAATTTTAAAGAACACATATTTGAATATGATTATTTTGAAGTAGAGTAATTTTACATCTTACTTCTCTTTAAAATTCTAAACTTGATCTTCCATATGGATGGTCCAGAAGTAGTTTTGTTCTTAATCAACTACTCAAATAATTAGTTACAGGAAGTAGCTCAGAAATATGAAATCTGCATATTACTGAGGATACTAAAAATAACTTTCTCGAGGAATCAAATTCATAGTTGGTGAATTTTAGCTAAAGTTTCTCATATTGCTATTGATGTTTATATATATATGTTTTTTTTTAATTTGGTACTTCTACAATTAATGTCTTAAATTTATTACCTTATTCCACTCCTCTTATAAGAGAACTAAAAATATTTCTCTTATATTGAAGAAAATAAAGAAATTAAAAGTTTAAGTAACTTGTCTAAAACCACCCAGAGGTATGGCAGGAGTTTTGGCTATTTCTACAGTGTCTGAAAAAATTAGATCAGAGATTTAATTTTGCTTGATATGGCTGAAAATAAGTCCAATAATCCCTTAAATATCTTCTGATACTGGAACTTCAATTTTTCTAACATGGTTTGAGCCCTGGAACTCTCCAATGTTAACATACAAATGAAGAAGATCAGAACCTGTTCAGTGTGAGATATTTTAAATTGTAAACTAATTTGTTTCTTGCAACATAAATGATTATATGTTAAGTGAAATCAGTCCATATACAGCATACTTAACACACCAGATTTTAGCTCAATTTCGAAAACAAAAGTTGTCATCCATAAACAAAAGCATGTGATGTGTCCCCAAACAGCTCATTCAATGGTCTAATTACAATTCTACTCACTTAGCTTATATTCAGTTCAATAAACATTTGAGTGACTATTTTATGCCAGGCATCAGAAACACTTTCAATGAACTTAGAGTCTAGTGGGGGAGACTGACAACAAAATAGAAAATTTCAATCATGTAAAGTGCTAAATTAGAGGTTTGCATAGGTAGCTAGCTCTACTTTAGAGCTTAGAGGATGGGCAATTAGTCTCTGATTTATTCAGAGGGTAAATGCCTTTCTGAATCAGTAGCCTCTGGAATCTGGACTACCCGTGAGAAGAAAAGCAAGCTAATTTATATTCAATTATCCATTTCCAGGATCAATAGAATGTTGGAAAGAAATCTGAATTTTGCTCACATAAGGGTGACAATTTTTTAAACACATGAACCGAGTTAAATAATTTTGTAACAGTCTATATTTTTGTGGATAAATATACTGAAGATGAATATGTTTTGTAATAATTGCTCACAAAAGGTTGCTTTGAAAATAAAAATAAGTAATCTTTACATACGATTAAAGAGGAGACAGTACAGAAATAGGACATTTCTTTTTTACAGTTTGAATCATTCATATTAATTTCAACTAGAAATTCTGATGGTTTTCTCAAGGAGTGAAAAAGCATAAGCTAATATAAGTGCCAAACGGGCACTTGTTTTTAATACATAAAGATGGCATATAAATGACATTATTTAGATTCTTTCAAGCATTTCTACATAAAGTAGAATATATTGCATTAAATGCAATTCAAGACAAAAAAGGTATTTTATTAAGAACACAGAAGAAAAAAGTTCTAAACACTAATAAAAATGTATTTCTTTTGTCATTGTTGCAAGAATTAAAACTGTGGGGAATTTCCAGAGGAAATATGATCCATAATATTTGAAATTAGAGTAAAAATTACCAATATCTCAGCTAGACTATTATCTCTCTACTCCATTAAATATACCTCTTTCCTCATCATAATATTCTCATCAAAATACTCTATTTAGATTTTTAAGAATTATTTTTCAAAATTGATTAGATTTTGGTGAACATAAAAATCATAAGCTAAAGTGGAAATGGTCTAAAATGTATTATTACTTTGTACTTGTAGCAACTTACTTCCTTGCTGTTTTGGAGTCTTCCAAAATATGCAACTAATATGGTTATATTTTAAGTTTCTTGGGATTGACTCCATTTTATAACAAGACCCTCTGTAAGATATATTAGTTAATATCTCCCTTCCAATCATATTGTTGTTTGCTTTTTAATAGGCCATACAATTATTTTTGTCAAGAAATGTACGGCAATCATGGGGTGCCTGGGTGGCTCAGTCGGTTAAGCGGCCGACTTCAGCTGAGATGATGACCTCGGCGTTCACAGGTCTGAGCCCCATGTTGGGCTCTCTGGTGACAGCTCAGCACCTGGAATCTGTTTCAGATTCAGTGTCTCCATCTCTCTTTGCCCCTCCCCTGTTCACGCGACTGTCTCTCTTTCTCTCAAAAACAAACAAACAAACAAATAAATAAAACTGTAGGGAAACCAAATATATATTTTTAAATGTAGCACTTTTATATATCTATTTCACAGCATCATTCTTTACAATTACTCAGTATTTTATTTTCCTATTTCAACTTTTAGTGGATTAATATATGGCTTGTTAGCATTTATTGTTAATGATCAAACCCTCTGAGAAATAATAGAAAAAGTGTAAGCAATCACTATGTATCACTTAGTGTAATTAAAATGTTTAAGTTATCACATTTAATAACACCTTGGTATTTATCAAATATTTGTCGCCGCTACTTAAAAACTTAATGTTTCTTGGGAAATAAATTTCTGAGATATTACAATATTTTATAGAAAAATTTCATGTTATCAATTTTAAAATGCATTATACTTCGTACTATTAAGAAAAAAAAGTGCCAATTAAGCCATAATGAGAGTCTATAACATCAATATTAGGATGTATTTTGATTCCAAAGTTGGCAAAAATGCAAATTCTGTATTTGATGAAATACAGTAATGATCAAAGTAATAGTAACTCCTTAAATATTGTGGCAAAGATTGGATGACTTCTTCCTGGGTTACACTTCCTGGTCTTCACTGCAATTACTCATGGTCATGTGACTGAGTTCCTGTCTACAGAAGCAGTGACATATTATATTTAAGGGCCTAGCTCCAAAGACCTCACCTGCATAGTCACCCCCGTTCTTCCTTTTCTGCCTGTGGCACATGGACACCCAGGCAAGCTTGAAAGTCATGTGTGGAAGATGGTCAAACTGGAGCTCAGGATGACAGCATACCTCACCAAAACAGGAAGACTAGGATTGGATTTGTGCGTGAGATATAACACAATTCTTTCTGGGTTAAGCCATCAGATAGGGGGGTCCATTTGTTACAACAGCTATCATACCAATTATTGCAATTATTCCATTTATTTATGCCCTAACGTCTTAAGGAACCTTAACACCATATTTCTTTATTTGAAAGCGCAGGATTCAATCTTAAGAGTCTGAAAAGCAGAAATTATCCAACTTCCCTAAAAGTGCTAATAAACAGTGGAACTGGAGAAATTTCCTAGGCCTTACCTAGTAACGCTTATTACGTGCAAAACAAGTCACTGGGTGTTGTAAGAGGCTACTGTCTCCAGGAAAATGGAAAGTTCAATTGCAATCATAATGTAGCCTACTTACACGTGTGCATAAAATGTTTTAAAATACAACAGAAATAAAGAAATAAAAAACTCTTGTCAGTTAAAGCAAGAGAGAATATATGTATAAAGTGTTACACTTATAATTAGAGAGAAATGCTTATGAAAGCCCATAATTTTAGGGAGGGAAGGAAGGCAAGGGAAAAGCAGAGAAGAAAGGCAAAGGAAGGCCTGGGATTGAATTTTCCATCTGACCCTTTGGAGATATAGACCACATTATCAAAGGATTAGCATTTATGCATTAAAAATATGCTAACTCAATATGACATGTCCATGAAACTTCTTTTGTGGAGTATAATGTTAATATCATATATGGCACCTAAGATATAATAACCAGTTTGCTACCATAGAGGAAAATAATTAAAATCCCGTTTAAATAATAGGGGTAGCATTTAAAATCTATTACAACTACCATCCTCCCATTATAACAGAGCTTTCCCAAATAATTTAGTAGTCAGTTTGGGATAGTTTAAAATGCAAGCATGACGCTATTGAAGTTCTTTCACTATAAGTACTTGTGAGGTTGTGATAAGAATAAAAAGGTTCATCAGTGAACCTTAAACACTTAAACTGGGAACACTGCAGGAAGAAATTGAGAATTTCCCACAATTAATTTAAATATCTGAGGTGACCTGGCATTCATCTATTTAATATAGAATGATATTACTCAGTACATTCTGAGCTCCACTACAATGACACACAATGCCTAAATTTCAAAGTCTCAAAACAACACTGACATGGTTCATACCACCTCCCTCTCCCATGACTGGTGGGAGATTCATTTCTAGATCATCATTGTCCTCCCCAAAAGAAAACACACACACACACACACACACACACACACACACACACACTCACAACAACAACTTTCTGGGATAATGTTAGAAGGAGAGTATGTCAAAATGAGCATGGCAAAACAAGCACTTAAACCTTCACTTGAAAGTAATACACATCATTTTTATTCATATTTCATCAACCAGAACCAGTTACAGACCCCTACCCAACCACAGGGTACCAAGATCCCACTGAATGTCGGAAAGGCAGAGAGATGGAAGTATTTACTTTGCAGCATTAATAACTACCACATGGACCAACACAGATCACAAAATGGGACGAATGGATAATGCCAAAGTAGACTACATCCAAGGATCTAGACAGGAATGGGGACAGAGATATTTCCTTTACCTTAAATTACTAGGGTTTTCACCAATTACTTCATGATGAGTATAAAGCTATTAGAGTGATAGCAAAAATCAAGTGGCTAAGGGTATATATGAATGATCGATAATACAAAAGACATAGACACAAACACAAACACATACACATTCCACTTGTAAAGGGCATGGTTTTAGTTACTTCCAACTAAACTTTTTCTTATTTGTTTTTATTAAGAAATCTCCCAGAAAAAAATTACTTCTATCAAGTATTACTGACTTGATTTACTTAGATGTTTGCAGCTGCTGGACAGTTGCAGCCACAGTTCTGGATTCCAAAGTGAGTCAATTAGAATAACTGAATAATACATGAACAATATTTGTTATGATTTTGTGTGAATTTCATTTACAAAGTGTAAAATACATTAGTGTCAAATGATTGCAAATTACATTCAAACACTGATTATAGTGTGATGTTTAAGAAAATTAATTTTGGAGTAAGTCTGCCTAAGGTCAAATTTAAGTTCCATTACTTATTAACTACATGATCTACAAAGTGGCTTAACCCCTCTGATGTTAAGATTTATAGTAGTATCCACCTCACAGCGTTGTTGTAACGATTCAATGAACTAAACCACGTAAAGTGCTTAGCACAGTACTTGCCATGGCATATCGTAAAAATGTGATGATATCAACAAGAGCAACAAAAATAACAAAAGTCTGGTATATGGTATTACCTCCCTAGATTTTACACAACTTTATTCATCTGCGATTACACCTTGTTGAACAGCGCCCTCATTTTCCAAATAGAAGCAAAGCAGAGGGTGTTCAAGGTTGGTAAAAAGGCAGGGAAAAACCATACCTCATTTGCTGAGACTCTTTTGAAGAACTACCTACAGAAGCCTCATGCTGCTTACTTCTACATGGCATGTCTTTTCTTGACAGCTCTTTCCTCTCTTTGAATAAAGTTCCCTAAGCTCACTTGCAAACTCAGCAATCACCCTCAAACTGATCCATGTAGACATTTTTTTCTTCCCTGTAGCAACCATGTTTTCCCAGAATGTATCCCATTCTTCATGGTGTCTAGGCTGACTGGTTAACAGCTTGGTTTTGATAAACTATCCTACGTTTTCTCAAATGCATCTTCTTTTCTTCTATGCTTACTGGTTTACTCCCCTCCCAGCCCCATTCCAGAGGGCAGAAAACCACACACACACACACACACACACACACACACACACACACACACACAAGAAAGGCTTGTGCTATGATAGCAGAATTGTCTCTGAAGTCTCATCTTTTATCACATGAATTCATTTCGGACAAGCAAAGACATCGGTGATTAACATTAGTATCACAGTGCTTAAAAAAAAAAATAGGGCACTTCTCTATCCCCATCAGGTACTCATCCTGAATTCCATTTGTTCCTCAGCTCCGAAGAAAGCAAGAGTTAAATGGATATTTTTGGTAATCTGAAACTCCTTCATCCCCCACTGCTTCCTGCCACATCCTCTTAATCTCCAGCACTCGTTGGCTCACTAAAAGTTTGAACTTCTTTACTTTAAAGAGAGTCACTTCTTGTAACCTTTGCTGATTCACACCTCCACCTCTAGCTGCTTCAGAACTTCCTACTTAAATCTCCAGTTCTCCATACCCTCTCCCCCCTCCTCACATCAGATGCCCATCTTTCACTTCTCTGGGAATGTTCCAACTTGCCCATTGAGATCATATCTAGATGAGAAAAGTGATTTTCAGACTATAATCTGGTACGTGCCTACTTGTTGCTACTATTTATTAATAGCATTCACCCTAAATTATGATAACACTTTCACGTATTTTGTTTCATTTTCATTCTGTAAGGGAATCTAGAAGTTCAGATATTTCTGTGTCAGAAAGAAAGACATATAATGATCACATGTTCTTCAGAAGACAAAATTATTTGAGTTGAAAGAGGAAAAGAATCCAAGAAATCCGCCCATAAACCAGATTCTCAGAAAACACACATATACATACATATCACATTAAAGCATCATCTTTACAGATGATATAGGAATAAAGTCAAATTACATAAAAATTATCTCATGCTATACATTACACCTTCAGATTTTCTTTCAGAAATGTCGAATAAGAAGCCCTTAGAATGATGTGTCTGTATGGGAAACATTCCAATTTAATTTAGTGTACTTTGTATAATCTCTGAATTTGAGCAGTTGTACTTAAAAATTAGAGTAAAATTACATGAGTGGGCTGACAGTGGTGATTTGAGATACTGCAAATTAGATTTACTTGCCGTGACTGCTTGTGATAGATGTGCCTCAATATCCCTTTCAGTAAAATTTTGTTTAAAAGATATTTTTTGATCCTCTGTTTCAATGTTTAAATTAAATTCATTAGCAGCTGTCAACCCCCAAGGAAAAAATGTCAACACTAATCAAGACAACATCTGAAGGTGTCAGTTTTCCTTCATTTATCTCCTGTCCCCAGAAGGTATAGAGCCATCAAGTGAAAAAACTCCAGGTAATGGCTGCTTTTGTCATTTGTTAAATGTGATTAGAATGCAGTTGCACAGGCATGAATGTTGTTTCAAGCTGCCAGTGACACCTGTCTTAATTTTTTAAGAAATAAAATAATAAATATTACAAGCCTTAGCTTTATTTTAGGTCTGTACATGACACCTTCACGTAGTTGCTTCCTCATGCAGGTGATACTGTAATTATTTGATTCATTGCATTTGTCACACGGGACACATTCCATTGTTACCTATAACTTCTCTGCAGCCTTCCTCACTCCCAGACTCGGGCATTTAAGTAATCAATAATTTTTATTCCACTTTCTTCAGCTTATAAAGTAAGGAAAAAATAGTGAAGGTAATAAATATCTTTGTATATAAATTTGATCATCTGTGAGAATGAGACTTTTGCTCAAATGTGAAGCTTTATTAAAGAAAGTTTTTAATGTTGACACCACAATGAGACCTTTAAGAATGGAGACTTTAGGAATTTTTTCTTTTGAATTATTCATGTTACCAGAATGTCAGGTGACATATTGTAATGAGGTCATATATTTGCTTTTCTCAGATACTTTCAACAGAAAGGCAAATTAACCAAAAGCCAAGAAATAATTTTAAGTACATATCCTAGATTCATATTTTCTTCCTTTTTTTGAAGCAGAGAATAGCACAATGTGTATATATGTATGTGTATAGGTGTATGTGCATGTGTACGTATATATGTACATAATGAAATGAAATTGGCAATAATGAAAAACATGAGAGAAAGCTCAGATTAGGATGAAATTAATATTCATTTACTAAATTCCTGTAACAATAACATATCCTTTGAGTTTCAGAGCAAGAAGGAATATTTGAGATCCTTTTGTTTATTATCCTCATCTTATATGATTATACTCAGTCCTGAAAGTTTGAAGCATCTGCTTCAAATTCATCAACTTATTTTGACAGAGCCTACATTCTCCCATGTAGTTCAATATTATTCCCAATCAACTATTTTATTACAATTTTTATTTCTATTATCATTCCTTTAGTAACAGTAGGTAATGCTTATTGAGTGCTAGCAATGTGCTAGATAGACATTCTGTTGAGCTCTTTACATGGCTCAGACTCGGGGGTGATGTCTATTATTATTCTCATAATTATATTCTCATGTTCAGATTAGGAAACAGAGGCACAGAGTTATTAAATAACTTGTCTGAAATCATCTGGATAATAAATGGCAGAGTATTCTTAAAACTTTTGCAATTGCTTCCCCATGGTGTCTAATTTTATTCTTATAGCAATCCTATTGCATACACAGAGCTGCAATGGCCATATCAAACTACAAATAAGGAAGCCAAGTTTCCAAGAAGCTAACTTTCTTATCTAAGGTCATAAATCTAGTAAGAAGCAAATATATGTCTTGAGCCAAAGGCTCCAGCATTGCTCTGTGTATTATATCACATCAGAGTGTTTTGGGTATGTTAGATGTTATGAGATAAAAATAAATGAAGTCATGTTCTTCTTGTTAATTTCCTAATGTTAGGGCATGGAACTAAATTTAAGTTTTAGATTTCGATTACGTGCTAATTTTTTTCAAGTTAATATAAGAAGCAATTAAAGGTAATCCTCATTCAAAATACAAACCAAGTACAATTGGAACAATTAAACCATCTATAAAATGAAAATACAGGTAAAAAAATGTTTTAACATTTCAATTCTTTGATCATGAACAGATCAAAGCTGCTGCAGCTGCTGTTACTTCTCCTTTCTCCCACTCATCTTTCACCTTCTTCTCTTTATTTATCTCAAGGGATGTATTTTCTTCAAGTCTGAAACAAATAATTCCTACCACAGAAAATGCAGCAAAGCTGTCAATAAAATGCTGATTTGTCTAGTTATGCGAAAAAAATAAAATGATAGCAATTGGCACAATGTGGGTTATGATGTTCTTAAATAACACTCAAAAGAAGTTACAGGACAGTTCTGAATAAAAATTAATATGATATTATTTTCTCATAAAGTATTAATGGCTTGTTTTAAATGATAAAACTAAGGCCCAGAAAAATTAATTGTCTTAGCTTAAGTTGCAGAAGAGTAGCAGAATCAAGGTGAATATATAAATCAGATCAGTGTTCTTTGAATGACATTGTGTTCTATTTCCCATATAAAGGTAGTTAGGTAATATTTGAAATTGTAAAGTCTTAAAAATCAAAAGGATAAAACCACTGAGCATTTTTTTAATTGGATTACTCATAATTATGGTTTTTTTTAGATTTGCAAGATAAATTTTCATTTTCAATAGAATATGTTTAAAAATAAAGTAATGAAATGTAAAATGTGTTCATGAGTTTATACTCCTTTCCAAAGATCAGTACACCATAGGCTCCATATAATACTATCAACATGCAAGCAAGTCTTTTTTCCTATTTTTTTGGTAGATATGGGCAAACTGATCTTAAAATGTATATATATATATATATATATATATATATATATATATCACTATCACATTTCAAAACTTACTATAAAAATATAACAATCAAGGAGTACCTAGGTGGCTTAGTCTGTTGAATGCCTGACTTCATTCATTCAGCTCAGGTCATGACCTCAGGGTTCCTATGCTCCAGTCCCACACTGGGCTTTGTACTGTCAGCATGGAGCCTGCTTTGGATCTTCTTTCTCCCTCTCTCTTTTCTCTTTCCCCACTTGTGCTCGCTCTCTCAAAAATAAACTTTATATATATATATATATATATATATATATATATATATATTTACACACTCCCTCTCTCTTTTCTCTTTCCCCACTTGTGCTCGCTCTCTCAAAAATAAACTTTATATATATATATATATATATATATTTACACACAAACACACACACACACACACACACACACATCAAAATAATGGGTTATTGAGACCTTAGCCAAGTGTTTGGTACATAACAGTTACTCATTAGATACTTGTCAAATATGTAAATAGATAAAAACAAATGAATGTCAGTGATTACATTCTAGTTAACTAACCAAAACCAAACATGACTGGTTTATTCCTGATTGCTAGATTATGACTGAAATCCTCTACAGGAAATCTATATAATTACTTAATATTTCTCTTATCTTGTAGTTTAGAATTAAAGTGTAGTAAGAGAATATACAGATGTTTTCTGTCTGTGATGCATTTCTTTCTCTTCAAAATAAAATATAGCTTGCACTTAAAAAAGATGGAGTTTAGGCCTAATGATAGGCATACAGATCAATAAAGCAAAATTGAGAGTTCCAAAATAAATGCTTACATTTAGAGTTGATTATTTTTCGACGAAGATGCCAAGAGTATTCAATGGGCAAAAGGGTTGATTTTTATGTCCAATGATGCTTGGACAGTTGGCAAAAAATAAACTCAGATCTTTAATTGTTATAATCTCCAAATGTGGTCAAAATGGATCACAGAGTTAAATTTAAGAATTAAAATTATAAAATTTCTAGAAGAAAAGATAGGAAGAAATACTTGCGTCTTTAAGTGCATAATTCTTAGATAACGCCAATAAAGGCACAATCCACAGAAAAAATAAGTAAGATTTAATCAAGTATAAAAATTTATGTGTAAAAGACTCCATTAAGATAAATGAAAAGACTAGTTACAAACAGGGAGAAAATATTTTGAAGTTATATTTGCTATAACACTTTTGTATAGAATGTACATACTAAAAAACAAAAGCAACTCTTACAACCCATATTAAGAAGACAACTAAATTTCTTAGAGATTGGTAGAAAAATAGCCATTTCACCAAAGAAGACATATTAATGGCTAACAAGCACATGAAAAGGTGTACAAGATCATTAATCTAGTAAAGTGAAAATTAAAACCACTACACAGCAACTTGAATGACAATAATTTAAAGGCAGACGATGATAAGTATTGATGAGGATGTAGATACGTAGAGCTAATTAGGAGAAACAATTTGGTAGTTCCTTCTCCAGTTACATATAAGCTTATATATGACCTATGTAAACCACTCCTAGGAATATACCAAGAAAAATAGGATGTACTCTAAGAATGGAGATGGGAAAAGGTTTGACAGCAAAAAGGCTTCAAGGAATTTTTGGAGTGATGTTGTTTTCTAAAATGGGATGTAGTGATGCATAATTCCATAAATTAACTAAAAATTATTGAATTGTCATTTATAAGGAAGAGGTAGATTTTCTGATATGTAAATTAGACTTCAATAAATTTGCTGAATACCAGTATAATTTTTTTTAATTTTATTTTTTATTTTTTAAAATTTACATGCAAATTAGCATGTAGTGAAACAATAATTTCAGGAGTAATTCCTTAATGCTCCTTACCCATTTAGCCCATCCCCCCACCCACAACCCCTCCAGCAACCCTCAGTTTGTTCCCCTTATTTATGAGTCAGGGAGGGGGACAAAACAAAAACCAGTAAAATTTTTAATTGCAATAGCATAAAGGAAAGAATATCATGCAAATAAGAATTGCATTTATTCTGAAGTAGATGATTTATATCAGATGATTTTGGGGAAAAAGAGAAGGGAAATGATGTTTTTATGGGGGGAATGATGGGAAGGGGATATTATTAGGTGATGGCACTGAGATTATGATGAATTGTAAAATGCTTTACTATCCTTCCCTGCTTCTGGTTTCCTCTCCTTTCTCTGTTGCCATCTTTCACACATTCTTGTTATGCAAGAAGCCAAGTGCAGGTCAAGGGATGTCACTTTATATTTTTAAACAGAGGGGCCCAACAGATTAACCTCTGCATTGGCATTTGAACTTGTTCCTGACAAATAAGTCAATCAAGATGAGAACATTATTTGAACAGAAGTGTATCAGCATTTTTTAAAGGAAAGAAAAATCCCACTGTTATGCCATACTGATGATGAATATTTTTTAAAAGCTACTGACATATGAAGGTTTATGCTTATTTGACCCTCCTGTTATTGTGCCATGACTGACTTAATATACATGTTATTAACTCTGTAAATTATATAAAAGATGACTTTCCATTTCTTAGATAAAAGGCCTACTAAACCTTGAAATATTTATCATTCCATAGAAAACATAAAAATTCTGTTTTGCCTCTAAATACTTTAATAAATTTTCTTCAAGTTTCACTGTTAAAAACTAGGAAAGGGAGTTTAAAAATATAAAATTAATGAGACAAAAATGGAAACAGTAATAAAATTAAAAAGCTTGTTCTTCAAAAACACCAGTAACACAAATGCAGTTAATCTTGACTTCAAGGTCTAATAAAAGCAAAAGAGAGAGAAAATGTATCCAGAATAAAAAATACTTGAACATAAAACAAGAAGAAACTTTAAAAAGTTAGAACACTATATACTACCAAGATAAGGAACCTGAAACAAGAGTTTTGAAAACATGACTTTGTAGCAAAGTAGAAATGACCATTATTGCCCCAAGAGGAAATAAAATAAACTACAATTTGGCAATTACCAAAGAAGATATGGAGAATCAGTCAAAGTGCTATCATTAAAAAGAAAAAAAAAGAGGCATTTAAATTTTAAAAAAACAGATAATTCCGATGTTATTGAAACCTTCCCAGGCCTAGAAAATGTACCTCATTTTATTTCATAACATCAGCATGATTTTATAACCAAACAGGACATTGAAGCTGCTTGTATATCAATCTAATGAATATGTACATAAAATTCTGAGATGCCTGTTCACCAGTGCAAAGTTGTAAAGCAACAGAAATATTTTCACATCGAAGTAAGTGCTAGATAAAGACAGAGAAAACTTATTATCAAATCCATTCTTAGATAAGCCCTAAAACAGGCTATACAGCAATGACTTAATTTGTACTTTTTCCAGTGAAAGGAAAACAAATGTTGCATAACAATGAGATAAAATATGGTTAGAAAAAAATTAAGGTAAAAATCTAAAATCTAACAATGTGATACATCTGAAACATCGTTCTCTAGACCTCAGAACTATGGTACTGAAAACTAATGAAAACTCAGAAGTATCTCTAACCATAGCATATATTTGTCTTTCCTCAATTAAGATTAAACATGATTGGACAAAAGTGTCTCTGAACTACCCTAACAGCTTCTTTATGGAAATATTTCTTCTTTTAACCACCCAGAATCTACTTTAACCCCATCTTCTCCCTCAGATCTAGAACTCATAGACTACCAGTCAAGTGAACATTGAGAGGAAGTGCTGTAACCAATCCCTGGATTTTTATCCAAAGCCATCTGAATTTTAATCTTTTGTATCTTGAACATCTCTTTAATGGTATGAAATCAACAACTATATCTACTGCTACAAGAATATTTTCAAATACCAAGAAACCAGTAGGGAGAGATCACCTGAGGGAAGTTTCTCATTTTTTTCTTAAAAAAAAAAAAACAATATTGAAATTACACTCCCCAGTTACGGTCAGACTTGTAGTTACAATTCTTTAGTCCTTCTTATGTGGTTTAGTGTTGGTGTATTAAAGAAGACAAGGGAAGGCAATAAAAATGAAGACTGATTTTCATTTCCCCCCTTCTTCTGTAAGGAGGAGAAACCAGGTAAACCTGTTTGGGAGCATACAGGCCTTTCTCAGTAAAGACCAGAGAAAAGCTACAGCCTTCAATTTGCAGAGTAACGCTGTCCATATGACAGCAAACATAAGGTAGTGGCTCTGCCCTGGTGGAACTTTATAGTCTACTGAAGGAGATAGACATCGAATAGAGGTGATAGATATTTCCATAGAAGCATACACCCAAAGTGCTATGAGAAGATCAAAAAAAAAGTGCGTAGAGCCATGTTAAAAGGGGCAGAAAGGGAAGGTTTTCTGAGGTAGAGTACAACTGAGGGGAACTGAAGGAAGGGGAACACTTAAGCCGATGGAGAGCATGCATTACAACATGGACAAAATCCAAAGAGGAAGTCCGATAGCATCCGCCTGTTTACAGGCTAGGTCTGCCTTCTTGTTCTTTGCTTTGTGTTGCTTAATGTTAAATACATAGAATCCGTTCTTTAAAAGAATGTGGTTCTGCACTGTGTGGTTTTCATCCATTAGTATAAAATTCAGGCCAGGGTAGGGGTGGCGTGTGTGCGGGTGTCTGTTCACATAAAGATGCCTTCTGCTTCAGAGAGTATGTGCTTTTAAAAGGATTTGGAAATAGTCCAATCCTTTTTTGCTGACTCTGTTGTCTGCATAGCGAATTAGGAAAGACAGTGTTGGTCCTGCTAGATTTTATCTTAATCTTCACATGGATCCTTTTATTACTTAAGTTCTTCAGGAATGGGCCAGAAAGGGATGCCAGAGTGTGTATTTTTTTCTCTCTTTCCTTTTTTTGGACTGCTCATATGTACAATACACTTACACACAGCAGGTTTTAATCTATCGCTTTGAAAGACTGGCTTTAAAAACAAACTGTGCTTTTAAATTAGAGATACTACTTGTTAAAGGGAACTAATGTGTGTGCGTGTGTGTGTGTGTGTGTGTTTAATCTCCAAACCTCTGTAGGTGAGATCTCAAAAGCCTCTTTTTATTTCTCAGTTTTGAAAGATTTCTGGCATAGTAAAAGTGATCACCCCAGTAGAGAGGTAGGTAACGGTAGTATATACCAGGCTAATGTACATAAAACATGAACCTGATTTGCAGGTGGAGAGCTGCAGAAGGGTTCTACAGGGCTAAAGTTTAGGCTTTAAATACTAATAAAAAATGAAGCTCTATTCCAGAGATTTTAAAGAAAACTGCAGTTGCAAATATCAGTCAATAAATCATTGCAGCTAGAAACTGAGCCACCAAATTTAATTTCAAATAGACTTCTGATGATTTTCACGAGCAATTTACCTGTGTAGAATGATGATAATATACCAAAATTTTCCTACAATTACAGGTAAATGTTTGCACCTGGTTGTCTTTTTTCCCCAAATGGGTTGTATATTCTTACAATTTTTTTCCCCTGATTTTAAAGTGTCTGCACATATCCAAAGGATAGATTGTGGTCTTTAGTAACATAATGAGTTCTTTAGGGTTTACTTCATATAATCTCTTCTTTTCCCTTTTGTGCTCTGCATACTTAACACTCACATGCTAATATTAGCACTAATGCCTTAGGCCTAAATAGCAATAATTACTGGATGACATACTGGCTTCTATTTAAGTTGACAACTCAATAACTTGACATATGCATTACATCTCTATTACACTGGAATCTAAATGGCACTTTATAAAGCATTCCTTTTATATTTAGTTCACTGACTGATCAGACTGGAGCTTGTGCTCATCATGTGTCTATTAAAGACTAGTGAATGTGTCATTATTTCTAAGACCTTGCCAGTGGTAGATAATGGAATCATGGAAAGCTGTATTTACAGAGAAATGTTGGGGTTTTGATAATATGTGTTTCTGGGACAAGTAGGAGTCAAAAGTAGTTGTACAATTTTTAATACATAGTATAAAAAAGTTCTTCTAAATATAAAACACCATACTTAAATTCAGCCTGAGATATAAGGTATATCTTTTGAAAGTCCACTTTGTTCTTTTCAAAGATGTTCACTAAACAAATCCACTTTAGAAAGAACTTTTTATATTTTAGGCAATTTTGTTATGGCAGTGTTTCAATCAGCAAAACATAGAGCACAATAATTATGAAATAACTCTCTTCTTGTTACTGAAAACCCACAGAGTCTAAAATGTTTCAATCCATTCTACAATATAGTGATTAAATATGAACATTGCTTCTCGTCTCCTCTCCTTCCCTGTCTTCTCTTCCCTCTTTTCTCCTCCAAAAGACATTGGACAGTGGTAGTAATGATGGCAGCCATAGGGTTTACATGGAGTGAGTCAGTGAGTATGGCCAAAGGGTAGCCAGTAATAGTAGCCCAGGCAAAGATGGTGTGTCAGAGCCAACTGGTGAGGACAGCCTGGCAGTCTTGAGAGATAGCCATATATAGTGGATTTAGCAAATATGTCAATATATTAAGGCTAATGGGATCCACATTTCTCACTGACAGAGAATGAAGGCACAAATATCAAAAGATTTGGGCATTGGAACACCTCACCAATCATGAACACACTTACTGTTCATTTGACCTTTCAACTTCCACATATCATTCTCCATAAATAGGTCCAGAGATGGTTAGAGAAATAAGTGATTACATGGTGGGGCAGAAAAAGTACAATATGAGCTAGAAAATCATGTTGGAATAGTAAAGAAGGACTCAAGGAAAATTGGAGTATAACAGAAGGATCCAGAAGGCAGTTTGAAGAGGTTCCCACTCACTAAATAAAAGACAATCTAATCATTTATTTAGATTGTACCCTATTGAATGAAAGAAGAATCAACGAATGCACACTAATATAAATAAGCAAATTAATACATAAATGGAAAGGAATACAAGTAAAAGTAAACAAAAAGCACAATGAGATGTTACCCTAGTCAAAATACATCCAAGCAATAAACATCAACAACTGCTAAAACTAGGGAGTGACAGTGGGTTGAAGAACTGGATATTTACATAGTTTCATATTACCTCCATACAAAATTCTTATTAACTACAAAGGAAAAAGAGTGGGAAATCTGGCCGACATGATTTGTTCTAATTATGTGAACAAAGTTAACAAAAGGACTGGGACAAAAACAATCTTGTTTGTGTGCAATGATAGGAAACAAAAACAAAACAAAACAAAAAAACACAGTATCATTTCTGTCATATATCTGCCAAAAAATATATAACTGAACTTTCTTCATGAGACAACATTAGACAAACCCAAATTAAGAAATATTCTACAATCTTGAAAAAATGAAGATCATGAAATCAGAAAAAAGATTGGGGAAAGTTCTTGAATGAAACTGGCTAGAAAGATATGACAACTGGTACATTACGATCCTGGAGTGAATGCTTTTCTTATAAAGGACATATTTTAAATGAAACTCTAAAAGGTTCTATGGGTGAATGTTCCTTGTTTCCTTACATTCTCTTGCTACTTTTCAGCAATTTTGAAATTATTTAAAAATAAAATCAGAGCTTTAAAAATGAAAAAGTATGTTCTATATTTCTAAATGTTTCAAAATAACTTTATTGAAGTATAATCAACAAAAAAAGCTGCACATATTTAATATATATTATTTGATGAATTTGGGTGTATACATACGCCCATAAAACGATTATCACAACAAAGGTAGTAAACATATTCATTGCCTCCACCAATTTCATCCTCCCTGCCCCCACTTGTGTGTGTGTGTGTGTGTGTGTGTGTGTGTGTAAAGAACGCTTAACATGAGACCTATCCACTTAACACATTTCATTTTCGAGAAATGTATTTATTTTTTTAAGTTGTTTCATTTGTGTGACATGCAGTTTAGATTTTGTCTGATTTTCAGCATATGCTCACACAGAAACTTCCCATGACATAGTAATAGAGATATAAGATCAGCAACTATGGGAGGAGTGCTTTTGAACTTCCCTTTTATTTCCTTTGACCTGGACACCTGCATCCGGGATGGTTATCTCCCTAAGTTCGTCATGACACTGCAATAGGAAATGGCAATCTTATCAAATTTCCTGGAAATCCTTCATTCCCAAGGAAAACAAGGACTAAGCAAAGATTCCCTTCACAGTGCTTCACTCAGTGTCCTCCAAAAGTGAATTTGTTAACAGATACCCTGAAGGGATGGTAGTTTTGTGGCAGAAAACCACACTATATCCATATTTATTAACTCCCCTTCAACAGAGTAGCAATTTCCCTGGGGATTGTGCCCTCCAAACAATATAATATAATGTCCAATGCTTCACATAAGACATGTCATTAACTGTACAACTATCTATCATGTGGTCTGCCTCATTGTGTTCAATTTCTTTTTTTTTTCTGCTGATGCCAAATGAACACAGATTTCCCAGCAGCAAACAAATGCAACACGATGAGGAATGAGTACAGAAGGCAGCTCATGTACTTCATAGGAAGGAAGAAGGAAACAGGATGAGGTCAAGGAGAAAAACAGGGCTGAAGGGCACAGAGGGGCGGAATGTTGCAAGAGGACTGACGGGCATTTGGAAGTGACTATGAATCAATCAAAGCAGACCAGATACCAGCTTTATCTGTTCTGAAAGTCTGAAACTGACCAGTAAAGCAACCAAGGAATAGTTTGAAAATTATCAAAATGTATACAAATGACAGATGCCAAAAGATCATCCATTTCTTCTCAAAGCTGTGTGGGAATATTGTTTCATTATTTTAAATTTGTATTAGTTCCACATATATCTATTTGAGTGTCTGCTATTCCCAAGCACTGTTAGAGATAATGCAGGATATACAAGGATAAACATGGTACAATATCTGACATCAGAAAACTGAAAATCTGTGAGATGGCATTACTCTACTACAGGGAAGAATATGATACATTCCCGTGGGTTCTGGGTTTTGGTCTTTAGAGTCAAGGGTCTCTAAAAGATAACACAGAAAGTCTTGTAAAGCTTGATTAGACCTGTACATGTTTGCCCGAGAAGGGGTAACTAAAAAGGTACTGAAAGCATAACAGATCAGTTTGGGTGGGACTACAGAGGATCCTCATCTTAAAATCAAAAATGTCTCTTTCCACAGGAAACCATCAAAATCCTAGAGGAAACAGGCACCAACCTTTTTGACTTAGCCTGCAGCAACTTCTTACTAGACATGTCTGGAGGTAAGGAAAATAAAAACAAAAAATGAACTTCATCAAGATAAAAAGTTTCACATAGCAAAGGAAACAATCAAGAAAACTAAAAGGCAATATTTGACTTGAAAACAAACAAACAAACAAATAAATAAAAGGCAGCCTATGGAATGGGAGAAGGTATTTGCGAATGACATATCACATAAGGGGTTAGTATCCAAAATCTGTTAAGAACTTACCAAACTCAATACCCAAAAACCAAATAATCCAGTGAAGAAATGAGCAAATGACGTGAATAGACACTTTTGCAAAGAAGACATCCAGATGGCCAACAGACACATGAAAAGATGTTCAACATCACTCATCATCAGGGAACTACAAATCAAAACCACAATGAGATACCACCTGACACCTGCCAGAATGGCTAAAATTAACAACTCAGGCAACAACAGATGTTGGTGAGGATGCGGAGAAAGGGAATCCTTTTGCACTGTTAGTGGGAATGCAAACTGGTGCAGCCACTCTGGAAATCAGTAAGAAAGTTCCTCAAAACATTAAAAACAGAATTACCCTATAACCCAGCAATTGCATTACTCAGTATTTTTTCAAAGGATACAAAAATGCTGATTTGAAAGGTCACATGCACCCCAATGTTTATAGCAGTGGTATCGACAATAGCCAAACTGTGGAGAGAGCCCAAATGTCCATCGAGTGATGAATGGATAAAGAAGGAGTGGTATACATATACCATGGAATACTACTCGGAGATCAAAAAGAATGAAATCTTGCCATGCACAAAAACGTAGATAGAAGCACAGTGTATTATGCTAAGTAAAATCGGTCAAAGACAAATATCCTATGATTTCACTCATATGTGTAATTTAAGAAACAAAACAGATGAACACAGGGGAAAGGAAGAAATAATAAGTTAAAAACAGAGAGGGAGAAAACCATAAGAAACTCTTAAAAACAGAGAACAAACTGAGGGTTGCTGAAGGAGAGGTGGGTGGGGAGATGGACTAAACAGGGGATGGGCATTAAAGAGGACACTTGTTGGGATGAGCACTAGGTGCCATATATAAATGATCAATCACTGGGGTTCTACTCCGGAAACCAATACTACACTGTATGTTAACTAACTTGAATTGAAATAAATTGATTAATTTTTTTTTAAATGTCTCTTTTTATGTTAGGCTGTGAAAGATTATCAAGGGTCCAGCCTCAGAATCAGAGGGTCCTTGAGAATTCCAAAAGCAATGGTGGGATCACAGTTTCCAAAGAGAGAAACAGCACATGGAGAAGAAAGTGGGTAGAATCAAGGAGGAAGAACAACTGAGCTACCTCAATATTTGCCTGAGTCCAGCCTTGAGAGTCCATCTGTCTCGTTAAACCTTGCAGACCCAATAAGGAAAACACAGGTCTCCTCACATTCCCCTCACACCCCTTGATCACACAGCCCCACAGCACCAGTGCCTTAACAAGATCCGCTGTTCATGCCAATATTTTCTGTCCCTCTATATGTATGTACATATGTATTTTGTTTTTCATGTATTATTTTCTATATTAAACAATGTAAATAGGTATTTGGATTTCAGCTGTTTTAGAGAGCACTTGCTCAGCACAAAGGAAAGGGAGAAGAAAAGCTGTTATATATTTTCTGCCAAATGCCTCCCTGCTCAAAGTTCAGATTCACCTTGAAAAAGACCTGCTTGCAAAAAATATATGGAATTTCCAATGTCATGATTCACATGGTCTGTGTTTGAATTGAAAAATAACAACCTAGAGCAGGAAATATATTTTTTCTTGATACTTGCAGTGATTTTTTTTATGGCTTGCTCTGGGCATTTGGTTTATTAACTGTAAGTCTTAAAAGTAAAGATAATTTTTGGAAAAAATGAACCATGGATAGAAATGTAATGAAAAAATTAAGTAAGCCTTTCAAGTGCCAAAAATATTGCAAACCCAACAGAGGTTGTCTGTAAAAATATAACTGTAATATCCTGAATTTGTTCATAACTTCAAATCTACACAACCCTCCTTTTGAGTGAGCTAGGACAAATTTAACTATAGGAAATCACTGGAAAAAATAAATTGTTCATTAAAGGAGCACTTAGGTGAATGTTTATTTCTTATCCTTTATTTTTCCAAAAGTCACCCATTTTTAAATTGGTTTGAAGCAGTTTACAAGTTATTAACAGTAATATCTACCATTATTGAGCAAAAATTTTTTTGTCTGGCATCATGTAAAGGATTTCATTACATGTGAATTACTATGATATATCTTCAAGGAGCCTCAAATTGCATATGCATATCATCTGTGAGAAATAGTGTGTTCAACTACAGAAGGGGGTAAAACAGTTTGAGGAAGAGTTGTTTTTTTTGTTTTGTTTTGTTTTGTTTTGTTTTGTTTTTTCAACGTTTATTTATTTTTGGGACAGAGAGAGACAGAGCATGAACGGGGGAGGGGCAGAGAGAGAGGGAGACACAGAATCGGAAACAGGCTCCAGGCTCTGAGCCATCAGCCCAGAGCCTGACGCGGGGCTCGAACTCACGGACCGCGAGATCGTGACCTGGCTGAAGTCAGACGCTTAACTGACTGCGCCAGAGGAAGAGTTGTTTTAAAAAACTATTTTAAGGAATTTGAGTAAATTATTTCTGTTTTCATCAATGCTTCTTTTAACCACTTTTCCAGATTTCTTTCCTTTATCAATATTTTGGGACAACTACAGGGTTTTAAGACTATTAGAAGAAAGTAGTATAATCTTTTTCCATAAAGAAGATATAGAATGTATAATGATTTTCCTAGAAAATATCAGCTTCCACTGTATTTTCTATATTGTGCTCACATGTTCCACACATTGTCATTTTATTTGAAAATGACATCAATGCAAAATAAGAATATATAGGATTTTGGAGCTTGGTTAATTGTTTGGACAGTTCTTTAAAGGGCTCTATGTTGGATATTTCATTAAATATATACTTATGCACTTACATACCATATAAATATATAAAGTTATATATCTATGTAATATTACACACACACACACACACACACACACACACACACACACAATTTCCTTTCATATTACTCCATAGCCTATTAGCTTCTAATGTTGCTGAGAAGTCAGAAGCCATGCTGATTCCTAATTCTTTGTAGATGTGTCAATTTTTCCCTCTTTGGAGGTATGTAGAAAGTTCTCTTTGTTCCCTGCTTTTCCAAAATTTTGCCATGATCTACATTGGTGAAGTCTATTTTCATTTACTGTTTTGGTATTTGGTAAGCTCTTTAAATACGAAAACACATCCTTTAGTCACTGGAATTTTTTTTCCTTTTCTATTTTAATTGAAGTATAGTTAACATACACTGTTACATTAGTTTCAGGTACACAACAAAGTGATTTGACAAGTAGAAATACTATATGATCTGGTATTCCACTACTGAATATTTACCAAAAGAAAATGGAATTTTCTTTTTATTTATTTATTTATTTATTTTTTTATTTTATTTTTGGGACAGAGAGAGACAGAGCATGAACAGGGGAGGGGCAGAGAGAGAGGGAGACACAGAATCGGAAGCAGGCTCCAGGCTCTGAGCCATCAGCCCAGAGCCCGACGCGGGGCTCGAACTCACGGACCGCGAGATCGTGACCTGGCTGAAGTCGGACGCTTAACCGACTGCGCCACCCAGGCGCCCCGAAAATGGAATTTTCTTAAAAGACTTATTTGATAATTTCTTTTCCTCTCTTATCAATCACCTATTACTTGGATATTGGAAGTTTTAGAATGCTCATCTTATTCTCTTTCCGTATCTGAATGCTTATTTATTTATTTATTTATTATTTGTTTATATTTTTTAAGTTTCTATTTTTTTAATGTTTGTTAATTCTTTATTTTTTAATATGAAATTTATGGTCAAATTGGTTTCCATACAACACCCAGTGCTCATCCCAACAAGCGCCCTCCTCAATGCCCATCACCCACTTTCTCCTCCCTCCCAGCCCCCCATCAACCCTCAGTTTATTCTCAGTTTTTAAGAGTCTCTTATGGTTTGGTTCCTTCCCTCTCTAACTTTTTTTTTTCCTTCCCCTTCCCCATGGTCTTCTGTTAAGTTTCTCAGGATCCACATAGGAGTGAAACATATGGTATCTGTCTTTCTCTGCCTGACTTATTTCACTTAGCATGACACTCTCCAGTTCCATCCACGTTGCTACAAAAGGCCATATTTCATTCTTTCTCATTGTCACGTAGTATTCCATTGTGTATACAAACCACAATTTCTTTATCCATTCATCAGTTGATGGACATTTAGGCTCTTTCCATAATTTGGCTATTGTTGAAAGTACTGCTATAAACATTGGAATACAAGTGCCCCTATGCATCAGCACTCCTGTATTCCCTGGGTAAATTCCTAGCAGTGCTATTGCTGTGTCATAGGGTAGACCTATTTTTAATTTTTTGAGGAACCTCCACACTGTTTTCCAGAGCGGCTACACCAGTTTGCATTCCCACCAAGAGTGCAAGAGGGTTCCCGTTTCTCCACATCCTTGCCAGCATCTATAGTCTCCTGATTTGTTCATTTTAGCCACTCTGACTGGCGTGAGGTGGTATCTCAGTGTCGTTTTGACTTGTATTTCCCTGATGAGGAGTGACATTGAGCATCTTTTCATGTGCCTGTTGGCCATCTGGATGTCTTCTTTAGAGAAGTGTCTATTCATGCTTTCTGCCCATTTCTTCAATGGATTATTTGTTTTTCAGGTGTGGAGTTTCATGAGCTCTTTATAGATTTTGGATACTAGCCCTTTGTCTGATATGTCATTGGCAAATATCTTTTCCCATTCTGTTGGTTACCTTTTAGTTTCGTTGATTGTTTCCTTCACAGTGCAGAAACTTTTTATCTTCATGAGGTCCCAATAGTTCATTTTTGCTTTTAATTCCCTTGCCTTTGGACATGTGTCAAGTAAGAAATTGCTGCGGCTGAGGTCAGAGAGGTTTTTTCCTGCTTTCTCCTCTAGGGTTTTGATGGTTTCCTGTCTCACATTCAGGTCCTTTATCCACTTTGAGTTTATTTTTGTGAATGCTGTAAGAAAGTGGTCTAATTTCATTCTTCTGCAAGTTGCTGTCAGCTCTCCCAGCACCATTTGTTAAAGAGACTGTCTTTTTTTCATTGGATATTCTTTCCTGCTTTGCCAAAGATTAGTTGGCCATACTTTTGTGGGTCTAATTCTGGGGTTTCTATTTTATTCCATTGGTCTATGTGTCTGTTTTTGTGCCAATACCATGCTGTCTTGATGATTACAGCTTTGTAGTAGAGGCTAAAGTCTGGGATTGTGATGCCTCTCGCTTTGGTCTTCTTCTTCAAATTATTATTTATTTATTTATTTATTTATTTATTTATTTATTTATTTATTATTTGTTTATATTTTTAAGTTTCTATTATTTTTTAGGTTTATTTTTTTAATTTTATTTATTTATTTTGAGAGAGAGAGCAAGAGAGAGAGCAGGGGAAGGGCAGACAGAGGAGGATGGAGAGAAAGACTCCCAAGCAGGATTTGCACTGGCAGCACAGAGCCTGTCCTGGGTTCAATCTCATGAACCGTGAGATCATGACCTGAGTCGAGATCAAGAGTCAGTGCTTAACAGACTGCCATCCAGGTGCCCTTGAATGTTCTTCTTAAATACTACTCTGTTTTTAATTTATAGTCTTTTATACCTGTTGGGGAAGGCAATCTTGAGCATGCAGTTTTTTGACCTCCACTTGGCCACAGAAGAATGGGCATTGGCCTGGAACGCTTCCTTACCAAGACGGGAATTGGCCTCACAGCCTCCAGTGGGCTTACTGCCTTATACAGAAATTTCTTTCCCTGTCTCAGACTTAATGTGTACTCCTTCCTTCTGCTTAAGCACATGTGACCATGGCCCTCACAAACGTCCTGGCTTTCTGTATTTCAGACATTATGGAGGAGGGGTTCAAGTCCTTCTGCTGTAACACAAAGTGGGTTGTGCATGGCTCTGTCATCCATTTGGCCCGCATAGTAGACATGCTGGCCATGGAGCACTGATACACTGCAAACAGCCTAGATCTCATGCACTTTCTCTGTACCACTTGTGCCTAGCGTGCATGTCGTCTGTTCTCAGTGAATTCAAACCATGCACTGGTCTCTTCCCTGTATGACGCTTATCTGCCTATTAAACTTGGCCGGAGTTTGGCCATTCAGTGAAAGATGAGACAAAATCTCTTTAAAAATACTAATGGCTGAATTTTTGAAGTTTACTTTTTCCCATTGTACTTTGTTTCCTTTGTTCACAAAATTCCATATTGAAGAAATTTTTCAGATATCTGTTCGTCATTGGTTAGAGTAGGGGATTAAGAAGCTGCTTGGAGCATGTGGGTGTGGAAGGCCAACTATGGGTTTCACTGAAAAGTGATCCTGGGCCATTTTCATTGGAAAATCCCTGTGTCACGATCTTTATTGTTTTACTTTTTTATGTAGTCAGATTCTGCAGACTCTTCAGTCTTCTGCCTGGAGCCAATGTTCTGAGAGCTAAGGGAAGGAAGATGCCTGGGTGGAGGGGATTTTTCAGCCTTTTCTATAAATATACATACACTTAGTTAATACTTCCCACTCAACTGTACCTGGTATACATGAGTTCAGAGATCGTCTGCTTTAGTCTCTCCAGAAAATGCCTCCATTCTTTGTCATTATAGAACTACAGTGTGGCTACATATACTAGGATAAAATATTTGGGGAACTAAATGCTTTATAAATAGACTTTTAACCAATCTTTTCTCTACTAACAGCATCACTCTACTCAACTAACTTCCAGAGATACCTAGGGACAGTGACTCCTGAGCTTTGGGAATTATTTTTGCAATACAAATTGGGTTTGACCTCTTGCTGGTCACTGCTGCTTTAAGATTCACCTTTCTGGAGTCTATTATATCAGTTTTTGAAAAAACTTTTCTGTCATATGCTCATTCTGTCCTTCTGGATTTAGAACTTCATGCCACATTAGTGAGATTTTATGAGAGAATGACATTAATATGCATATTCAACCCATCACTATCTGAGATTTTACAGCTATCCATGTTGTGGTGAACATTTCAGAGTCAAAATCATAGTAATTATGTCAATACACTTACTAATATCTGAAGGAGAATATTTTGTTCATCTTTGGTTGGATATTTATTAGGTTGGATACGTCCACTCTAGGACTTACATATCGTACTAGCAACACACATGTGATGCAGTGAACTATGTAGAGGGAATTGAATACATTAGGGTAGAATGATGACTCTATCTGAAAACAAAGTGGGAATGCAGTGGGCATTGTATTAATCTGGATTCAGTCAGGAAAACAAAGCCACTTGAAGGATTTGGAGAACAGAAAATATAACCTAGAAATGAGGGCTCAAAGAAATTTTAGAAGAACTGGGCAAGCAAAAGTTCAGGAAAAGCTGCTGAAAAGTCAGAGAAGGAGACACTGAAGATCACAGTTTGAAGCAAAAAGTGGATGGTTTTTAAGCTCTTACAGGAAAAAAACATGCAATTCTCAAGAATATCTTCAAAGAACCCACTAATTCTCTCATCATGCAGCAGTGAAGTGGTGTTCTTAAGCACATTCTGAGAACCTTCTGGGAATGTGCAGCCACCTTCAGAGTGTAACTCTCTGAGCATAATTCTCCACTGCCTTACACTTGTGTGTCTTTGATTGGCAAACTCCAAGGAAGGACCACAGAGGGGAAGAGATTCTTATCTAAATGCAAAGGGAAACCTAGAAAGCATGTTCTCAACTGAGTTAGCCAACAGACAATCCATGTATGCCAGAAGATAGTTGTATCTATTCAATTAGGTCCTGTGGCTATGGACTTATTTTCAATGGTATTGGTGGGAAACCACAATGACAGGATGCACCTAGAGGGCAGTGATAGACTAAGTAAAGCAAAGTGAAGGTCAGGCTATAAATACATCCATGATGTATCAGATTCCACATAACATACCAAGTGTTCCTACTTTTAAATGTCAATTTTGATAAAACAGCAAAACCAAACCAAACCAAACCAAAAACAGCTTCTCCTAACAACCTGAAGTAAGTAGAAAGTCAAATTACTGTTCAGAAAAAAAAAAAAAAGCAGAGCCATCTTACCTCTAGAATCTGGCCTAATACTCACCACTAAACCCTGCCATTCTCCTATTGAACAAAAATAATCTCACAGAATACCAATCTCAGACAAGGTTACTCTGAGTCCATAATAAAGTGAGACAAAACAAGGCCATTTCATTATTGTGCCTCAGCTCAGACAAAAACAAGGTCATCGTGCCAAGTGCAAAATACCGAATGAGTGACTAAAATGGCTAAATGAGTGACTTCTGGCTAAAATGAGGGACTATGTACTCTTCTTTATCAATCATAGCTTTATCCTCATTCTAGACTCTTCTTCCTACCAATAAAAGGATTAAATGACCAATAATAAAATTGTCCAACTCTTTTCCAGGATCCAGTTTACAGCACACCCCTTGATACTCCTACTTCCTTAAACCCTCCCCCCAAGTCACCCAAAAAAGCCCCCAAATTTCTATAATAGGTTCTAACTCCCTCTTACTGAGACACCCATGATTACCCATTTTGATGGTTAATTTTGTATGTCAACTTGTCTAGGTGCCCACTTTTTCGGCCAAACACCAGTCTATAAGAGGTTACAATGAAGGTATTTTTAAAAGATATTATCAATACTTAAATCAGTAGACTTTGAATAAAGCAAGGACCTTCATAATGTGTGTGGGCTTTGTCCCGTGGTGTTCTTCCAGCTTCAATGAGTCACAAACTCAATATGTTTAATTATATAGGTGTGTTCCTGGTGGTCTTTCACTGAAGAAAGCTGACACTGTCTTGTCCTATTTGAGTTCTTTCATGTAACCAAAAAGAAGGGAAGGATATCCTGGATCTCTATTTAAGAAAATAAACTGGAAAATTAGGATGCTTTTCCTTTTAGCTTTTAATTTACTCTTTCATAAAAAGAGACTGCTGAATATTGAAAACTATACACAGTTTGTACATTTTACACAATAATTGAAGTCTTCACACTTGAGTCAATAAAATCATATTTCAAATCAATTTAAATATATCTTTCTAAAGAAGGTTGTATGCCAAATGTTGATTAATTTCACTTAATAAAATACACATAAGCCTCTTTATCTTGTTAAGCCTAATGAAAATATTGACAAGCAGATAAATGGTTAAAAACACACAAGCAATGTTAAAAGTACCTTCCATAAAATTACACGTTTGTCTCCAAGATCTGTGCTTTTTCCTCTCAAAACATCAGCAATATTACAGGAATAGCACAACTTACGGAATTCTGTTTAATGTACTTCCTATGTCTTACACATCATTTTTTTCCTTTACTTGAACTTCCTGTACACAGAATTTGGGCAATTTATAAATTTTCCACTTTTTCACAGAACATTTAAAAAAATAATTTATGAGGATCTTGAGTGTTAAGGCTTGTGACGAAAATCAATCCTAATGGGAAATTGGTGAGTTCATTTACAACCAGGAAACCATTAAGGAAACTCTGTGTTTCAAGAAATCCCATTTGGTCATATGTTAGTGACCAGTCTGGTGATTAAATCACTCTTTATGTAATTATCAGAAAAAATAACAACATGCTTTTATATATTCATGGCCCTCTGCCACTACACCTCCAGCTATGATCTTATCAGCCACTACAAACAGATCAGGGTGAGATATGATCTACATTTGGATGGAAGCATTCCAAGAAAAACCCAGGTGCTACAGGAAGTGATATGGGTGATACAGTAGGTGGTGATCCTTCCTCTGAGTCAGTTCTGGACCAATTACCCAGCATGGGGTAAGGGACCAGTGCTGTGTGATGAGCTGTCACAAAACTAAGTTCTCTATGGTGCACAATTTCTTATAGAAAAATGAAACATTTTTAAATGTCAATTTATTTTGTCTCCCAGGCAAGTTTTTATGTAAAATATTCTACATCTTTGCTTAGTCTCTCCATATCTAATAAGAATTACAAAACTTGTCAATTTAAGGAATTTTAGTTCTGAGGCTCTCAAAGAATCTTTAGGGGTCGTGGGACCCAAGGCTTAATTTAATAATTAAACAGGAGTTCATTCACACAAGTTGCGGAATTGAGACTTGGGCTAGGTTTTCCAACATCTAACTCTGCTAATCTTGTTCTCACTGCTTCTCTTCTATCTCACATTCGATCCTGTGATCTTAATCATCTATTTGTTTTTAATTCATAACAAATTTTTGACAGTAAATGAATGACTAAATAACACACTACTAGAATTTTTTTTTCTTTCTTGTCTTTTTGGTGAACTTCAGATTCCAATAGTATAACCAATGATTTCCAAACATTTATTAATTTCATAGGAAAAAAACATAACTTTTTTCATGTACTTTAGTAGCCTTATTTATTGAATCTTTAGAATCTTCTTGGTAGGGAATATCTATAGGAAGGCAGTTCTAACGCTGATATTTCTATTAAGGAACAATAAAGATGTCCAGATAATAGATAAATAATTAAGCATGTGTCGGTTTTATATACAAAATTGTGATATTGTAATAAATACTAGGACAAGTTGAAAAATAATGACACTGATTAGTTGAGCAAAAAACAAAAACAAAAAACACAAAAAAGCACTTCATCGTTTAAACTATGAAGAGATTCTATATTTAGCCAAAATTAAAAATCAATTCAGCCATTATGTATAAAACTGTCAGGAAAGAAGACAGAGGCAATGGAATACCTTATCATTGAAAAACAAAGACCTGCTGTTATTCTCACATGATGGAAATAAGTGAACAGTGGACTGACTCTAGTTGAAGTCATTTTCATCCACCCCAAACCTGAAGCCAGTCTGACACACCCACATACCTGATCCACTAAGGCAATCAGTCAAAAAGTAAACATACAGCCCGTGCTGTCCCATATTGTCTGTTCTTGTGAAGATGACATACAATTAGTAACATTGTCAGAAGTTCTGTGATAGTCATATGTTTTAGTCTACCTACTCTGTTGACTTTAGACTCAGCACCAAAGATGCAACAACCACATGTAAACTCTTTAAGCAGTCCATACAATTGTCTAAGAACAAATCCTTATAATAAATTTTGTATTCTGTATCTTCCCCATTCTGGAAGGGGATTCATTTCAGGATTCTGTGAAAGAACACTGATAGATATATGTTGAATCTATAAGGTGACTGCAAACTCCCAAATGACATTAAATGATGAAGAAACACAATCAGATGTGCAATATTAAGAACCATTCTAACAGTTCTGTGGATGATGGACTGGATAGGGGCAAGACAAGATCAAAAGAAGACAAGTAAGGTAGCTTTGGCTATGATCTACTGTCTAGGTATTAGAATCTGTACAAAAGTGCAAGTAAAGTCATGACAGAAGGGGAATATAGATAAAATATTCAAGAAATTAAGTTGTCAAAATTGGTAATTGGGTATGATGAGTGAAGGGAAACAAGTTACTGGCTTTTACTGAACTGTTGTATTCAGGAATGGTGGTCTGAAAACAAATTTTGAAAACTTCAGTTGTTGTTGTTGTGTTTTGTTTTCTTCTGTTTTGTTTTTTTTAAGTACGCTTCATGCCCAGTGCAGAGCTCAGTGTGGGGCTTGAACTGATAACCCTGAGATCAAGACCTGAGCTGAGATCAAGAGTCAGACATTTAACCAAATGTGTCAAAAAATTCAGTTTTAAACGTGAGATATTGAATGTGGGACCATCACACTTGAAAATCAAGCGAAGACTTTCAGGACTCATCTGGCTATATGGGTCTGAAGCTCACAAGTGAGAACTGGCTTAAAGTGTAACAATGGATGAGGAATGTAAGAGAGAGATGTATTCAAAAGTTGGTAATACTAAAACCTGTAAGGAAGGTCACTGCAAACATAATGAAAGATGGTAAAAGAGAATGAATGGGTGAAGACCTTAAAAAGGCATAATTCTGAAGCTCTGCATTGTTTATCTTACAGATATGGAGAGAGAGATTACCATAGTGGTTACATTCATAGTCTTTGGACTTAATTCATGGCTTTGGCACATGTTAGTTATGGGATCATGAGTTCTCATAATGTTAGCTTCCTTAAATGTTAGTTGGGTAAAAGCGGTATTGAAATCATAGTGATGTTATGAATATTAATAAATAAATAAATATAGAATAAGCATTCAATATGCATTAATAGCCATTACAACGGTTATTGTCAATGGTTAGTAACAACAAATGATAATATTATTGCACAATAATATATTTGACGCTGAAGACTTTGCCATACTTTCTTTGTCCATACGTCTGTAAATAAACCATGTACATAGGTCTCAAAGCTAGAGAAAGTAGTAGATTCTCCACATCTCAGTATAGAAAGAAACTTATAGGTGGCAGTCTATAAATCTAAGTAAGCACAATCATTTTATTGTATATAAACTTATGACATAAAACTATCATTAACATTTCAAAATGTCCCATATATTATTATTTATAAAAGTTAAGTGTATTAATTATAATGAAAAACAAATGTCTATATAGTTTGTATAACTGCCTCTATTTTAAGGGTCTGAAATCATTTGTTTTTTACAATTAGTATAAGATGATTGAAATTTAAATATTTTATATCTAATATTTTTATGAAAATGGGTCATAATACAAAAATAATAGGTGATTAAGCTACTAATAAATATTTAGCCTTGACTAAATAACAGTAGGATCTTTTGCCATGACCCAATGGAGTTTGGAAAAATTTTTTACAACTGCATCTGTATCAAATCAAGAATAAATATTACAGAGACATTTGCTCTCTGGATGAGCAGTTATACCTCCCATTAAAAGAAATGGGAAATGCATTTGTAAATCCTTTCTACTTACCAGATCCCAGTGCAGAACAGCTAGATGTGCTCTGGTGATAAAGTTCCACACAGAAGGAAAAAGAAACCCAGTACTTGGAAATTGTTTGGTTAGAAAAAAATTCAGTTGCTTTATATTTTTATAAATATATGCAGGGGCGTCTGAGTGGCTCAGTCGGTTAAGCGTCTGACTTCCGTTCAGGTCATGATCTCACAGCTTGCAGCTTCAAGCTCCATGTGGGGCTCTGTGCTGACAGCTCAGAGTCTGGAGCCTGCTTCAGATTCTATCTCCCTCTCTCTGCCCTTCCCCTGCTCATGCTGTCTCTCTCTCATTGTCAAAAATAAATAAACATTAAAAAATGCGTAAGTTGAAGGGTGCCTGGGTGTCTCATTAGGTTAAGCATCTGACTTAATCTTGGCTCAGGTCATGCTATTGTGATTTGTAGGATCAAGCCCCACATTGGGCTCTGCACTGGCAATGTGCGGCCTTCTTGGGATTCTTGTTCTCTCCCTCTCATGCTCACTCTCTCAAAATAAATAAATATTAAAAAAAAAAAAGTATAGGCTGAGACTGAGTTAACAATATTTTTTTCCTTCTAAAGCATATCAAGATAGGTGTTTCTATGAAATAGGACTTATTGTAGCCATTTTTTTTCTAACCTAAAATTCCAAATAGCGTCATAACTAGAAGCAGCACACTTGAGGAGCTGAAATGTTAATCCTAAACCTCATTTGTTATAAGCAACAACACAACAACTCTCCTCTGGAATATTTCATATATTATTAAGCTGTTGCATTTTTTATTCAATTATAGTTTTATCTGAGTTTAAAGAGTTAGATTATATATATGAGTTATATAGATAATTAGTTATATTTATATAAATATTATATATACCTATATATGGTTACTTAGAAGAAATTTTACACACATTAAGCTACTAAGATTCAAAAAGTCTAAGTGACTTGGACAAGGTGACAAAATGGCAGACTCAAGAATAGGATCCATTTTGGGGTGCCTGGGTGGCTCACTCGGTTAAGTGTCCAACGTCAGCTCAGGTCACAATCTTGCAGTCCTGTGAGTTCGAGCCCCGTGTCAGGCTCTGTGCTGACAGCTCAGAGCCTGGAGCCTGCTTCAGATTCTGTGTCTCCCTGTCTCTCTCTGCCCCTCCCCAGCTTGCACTCTGTCTCTCTCAAAAATAAACACTAGAGGGGCGCCTGGGTGGCGCAGTCGGTTAAGTGTCCGACTTCAGCCAGGTCACGATCTCGCGGTCCATGAGTTCGAGCCCCGCGTCGGGCTCTGGGCTGATGGCTCAGAGCCTGGAGCCTGTTTCCGATTCTGTGTCTCCCTCTCTCTCTGCCCCTCCCCCGTTCATGCTCTGTCTCTCTCTGTCCCAAAAATAAATAAAAAACGTTGAAAAAAAATTAAAAAAAAACCACTAGAAAACATTAAAAAAAAGATACTATTCTTTTTTTTTTTTAGTGTAGTTTGACACACAATGCTACATTAGTTTCAGTTGTACAACCAAGTAATTTGACAAGTATATACATTATGCTATGCTCACCACAAAGGTACCTATTATCTGTCACCATACAAGGCTATTACAGTATCATTGACTATATTCCCTATGCTGTATCTTTCATCCCTGTAACTGATTTTTTTAAGTTTATTTATTTATTTTGAGAGAGAGAGAGAGACCACAAGTGGGAGAGGGGCAGAGAGAGAAGGAGAGAGAGAATCCCAAGCAGTCTCTGTGCTGTCAGTGCAGAACCCAATGTGGAGCTTGAACCCTTGAACCATGAGATCATAACCTAATTAAAATCAAGAGTCAGATGCTCAACCACTGAGCCACCCAGGAGCCTCTCCACTCCCACAACTTATTTATTCAATAACTGGAAGTCTGTATTTCCCACTCCCCTTCACCTATTTTGCCCATCCCCCCACCTTTGTTCCTTCTGGCAACAGCCAGGTTCCTCTCTGTATTTAGAGGTCAGAATCAGCATTTTGTTTGTTTATTCATTCATTTTGTTTTTTAGGTTCCACATATAAGTGAAATCAATGGTATTTGTTTTTCCCTGCCTGACTTGATTCACTTAGCATAATACCTCTCAGTCCATTCATATTGTCATGTCGGGCAAGACCTCAAGAATTCAGTTTCAAACTTTCACAGTTACTTGTTAACAAAAGAACTATGAGACCCAACTCAACAGTAGAACGTCCTCTGATGTTTCCCTATCGCAGTAGAATAAGCTTGAATGCTATTTCCTACAACAATTTCCAAAAGTAGCAATCAAGTAGGGAGTCTCAGCTGGGTCTCTGATATTGCTCTGCCATGTTTCTGTGTTTCATTAATCAGCATGTTTCTCACACGTTCAGTTTCCTTTTCAAATAATCTCAGATACTTCTATCCTAAAAGCAGCCAATCAATCAACAAACCAAATAACCAAAACAACTCAGGTTAAAACATAAAAAAAAGACTGAACCTTTTCCAGCTCCACGTTCTCCCTCAGCCATTGCCTTCTCTTGCCAGCTTTTCATGATCAGCCTTCACATCTGTGTCTTCATTTCCTCATGTCCCATTCACTTGCCATCTTCAAAACAAAAGTTCTCTCTGCCTCCACTATTCTAGTCAATGGTTTTTAACAAGATTGATATTGCTATACCAATCAGATTTCTAAAAATATTCTTATTTTACTTGAGCTCATAACATTTGACATGTTTGACCATCTCCTGACTCTCTTATTTGACTTCTATTATAGTGCAGTACTAATTTTCCTTCAGCTACTCATGTTCCTTTTTTTTTATCTCTTTTAAAGGTTAGTACACATCGATGTTCCTTTGAACCCTTCTTTCTTTCCTACACTGTATGCACTGTTGAGCAATCTCACATATTTTATATTATTTTTCACCTATACTCAAAAGGATATTCTAAGCCCAATACATCCAAAAATTTAACATACTTTGCTTAGGTGTTTCACAAATTATCATCTCCAAATCTGGATGTATTGTCCTCATTCAAAATGAGTCCTCCTCTTATTTGTTCTTTCTATGATACTCTCCACTCATTCCAAATGTTAGCCCAACCTCTCCATTCTTTATCAGTCACTAAATATACATCCTGCCTCCTTACCTCCACCTGCATTGCCACTACTCTATTTCATACATTGTCTTCCACCTCAATCATTTCTAAATCCTTCACACTTTTTGTATTTTATTATTTCCTCAAAATAATCTGCACACTGAAATAAAAATTATTTTTTTACAAATTCAAATTTAATTATAGTATTCCTCTTCATAAAATACTCCATTGGCTTCCCATTACTCAGTACATAAAATCCAAATTCTTCAGTAGGAGATGCTTGACATTGCTAATCTGACTCCTCATAATCTCTCTAGCTTCATCTTCTTTTTTTTTTTTTCTTTTTTAAATATTTCATTTTTTTTTCTCAACGTTTATTTATTTTTGGGACAGAGAGAGACAGAGCATGAACAGGGGAGGGACAGAGAGGGAGGGAGACACAGAATCAGAAACAGGCTCCAGGCTCTGAGCCATCAGCCCAGAGCCCGACGCGGGGCTCAAACTCACGGACCGCGAGATCGTGACCTGGCTGAAGTCGGACGCTTAACCGACTGCGCCACCCAGGTGCCCCTCTAGCTTCATCTTCTTCACCATCCTTTAATCCAACCTCCTGCTCTTAAATTTTAACCACATTATATAACTATGACTAACCTAGGCTACGTTACTGTTCATCTTCTCACACTAAGCCTTCTAACCTAGAACAGTTTCTCCACTGCCATCCCCTCTCCCCTCCCACCCATCTTACATGGATAAACTCCTACTCATTTTAATCACATGGATAGCTCCTACTTATTTTAATCATTCTCCTAGTTTCAGCTTATACATTTCTTTCTTCTGGAAGCTTCCTTCATGAATCCCCCAGTCTACAATTATAAACTTGAAAATTCTCTCATGGGTTCCCACAGTACCCTTTGCTTCCCATGACTGGATCTCAACACACAGTATAATAATTACTTGTCTTTATTTCTCACTATACCATAAGCTCCAAGAGGGTAGATATTTTCTGTTATCTTTCACTGGTGTATCCTCAATGTGTAGCAAAGAGCCTAGGGCATAGAAGCCATCTGATAAATGTTTGTTGTATGAATCCATGCAAATAACAGTGCATACAACCATGCTTCACTGACTATAAAATCAGTTCCCCCCTTACCACAATCCTGATGAAAGTTCGAATTACGTATTCCATTTAAATATTATTTCATGTCTATAAGTTAAAAGTTGTGTCACTATGGAAGAAGGAATTAAACTAAGGGTTAAACTAAGTAAAAAGAAACATTTGGGGACATTCTCTTAATTTATCTATAGTTGGTATAATCTGAGAAGCAAGGTCATTCCAGAATCTAAGTTCAGTTACCAACCAAGTAGCAAAAGTATAATTCATAAATAATTTTAAAATGCTTACAAACAACTTTTATTGCTGATTCTCTAATTTTATAGTTTAGATATGGCAAGTTTTTAGGACATTATTTGAATTTTCTTTTCTCACTTTTTTCAAAGAGAGAGACAGAGAGGAAGAGAAAGATGGGGGAAGGGCAAAGGGAGAGTAAGAGAAACAATCTCAAGCAGGCTCCACATTCAATAGTGCAGAAGCCAACACAGGGCTTGATCTCAGAACCACGAGCTCATGATCTGAGCCAAAATCAAAAATAGGATGCTTAGGGGCACCTGGGCGGCTCAGTCCGTTAAGCATCCAACTTTAGCTCAGGTCATGATCTTGTGATTCATGAGTTTGAGCCCCGTGTTGAGCTCTGTGACGACAGCCCAGAGCCTGGAGCCTGCTTTGGATTCTATGTCTCCATCTTTCTCTCTCTGCCCTTCCCCCACTCATTCTCTCTCCCTCTCTCTCCTTTTGTCTCTCTCTCTCCCTCTCTCTCTCTCTCTCTGAAAAATGAATAAACCTTAAAAATAAAATAAAATAAAAAACTAAACTAAAATAAAATAAACTAAAATAAAATAAATTAGTATGCTTAACTGACTGAGCCACCCAGGTGCCCCTATTCTTACTTATTTGACCATGTACCTGTACTTGATAACTTCACCAGCTGGAATCTGAAACAGTCAATACATTGTCAAATATTGAATTTACAATTTGTTTTGCATATCATTTAATGTGTTCTTGAGTAACTCAATCCAGGATAAACATTAATCATTCAAATTTTAAAGATTTAAGATTCTTATTTCTAAAAACAAGACCCAAAGTCAGGAAGGGATTTTGCCCTTAGACATTACATCACCTATTATATATTATTTACATTGTATTGCATATTATAAGTATTATAGTGAACATTCATTCCACAGTTACCAAGATAATAAAAGTGTTTGGAATGCAGAAATGAATGTCACCTTAAAGTGAATGAATTATTGCTGAGAGAAATGAAGACCAAATAATGTGAAGAGATTAAACAGTATCAGAATTCAAAAACAGATATGCTTCTTTTAATCAACAGCAGTGATTACCAAAAATTTCATTCAGAAAATGATACCATCACAATCTGATATGTTAAATTTAAGAATTTAAATTTGCTATGGTTGCTATAAAAGAATTTTGCTATAAAATTTTAAAATGTGTTTAAAACTACAAACTATGTTTAAAATTGTAAGAGGAAGCAAAGGCTTGGTTGGGGAGTAAAAACAACAGTATTTTCTTACATTTTATTTACTGATTCCACAAGTATTATTTAGCACCCACAAATCAAAATATGCTTCTCAGAGTAGAAGATACTAAGTCAAATAAGAAAGACCCCTTGTCTTCAAGAAACTGAAAGCCCTGTTGGAAGGAGGAGATACCAGACAGGTAAGACAGCAAACATGAATACATGTCTCTTTTTGGTTTATTTGTTTAATTGATATATTTAGAATGTGAACAGGTTTGAGCAAAAATCCTCAAAAAGTGACATTTCTTACCTTTTTCTTCTTCTAAAAGTAAAAACCTATACAAGACCTTATTGTGTGATTCATTCTGAGACAAACCATTAAAACATTAAACAAATTTCCAGATACCTGAGTTTTGTATGTGGTACAATTAGAAAGCTGGAACAAGATTATCAATTCTATACCCGTTCCTATCTGTCTCCTATTTAGAAAATAAACCCACTTCAAAGTGGTGGTATAGACCTAAAATTAATTTGATTTGGTATTTAAGGTTGAAAAGCATAGGAAACTCACCTGGTCTATCTAAGAGAGTTTTACTTACAGTTCGTGTGAATCAGAAGAGAATCATTATCCTTAACTGTTCTCATGTCAAACTCTCAATATAAATCAGATTTGGTGGTAAGAATGGAACTACACATCAGAAGTACAGATTATTGATTTAAGAAAGAGTGATAAGTGGGGGATGCCTGGGTGGCTCAGTTAAGCGTCTGACTCTTGATTTTGACTCAGGTCATGATCTCACCATTCATGGGTTCCAGCTCCTCATAAGGCTCTGCACTGACAGCATGGAGCCTGCTTGGGATTCTCTCTCTCTCTGCCCCTGTCCCTGCTCGCTCTCTCTCTCTCCCTCAAAAATAATAAATAAACCTTAAGAAACAAGAATGATAAATGGTTGTTACTGCTATGAAAGTTTAATTTCAAGTAAAATAAAAAATTGTTAAGAACGTGTGTTGTTTATACACTTCAGTTTACACAGGTATTACTTACTTTATCAAATACTCCATTATTTCTCTAAGGTAGAGATCCATGCTTTTGCCTCCTTTCCTTTATTTTACAGATGGAGGAACACACCCAGAGGTTTGAGAAATTTGATCAAGATCGTAATAAATCTTTTGATTAATACTTTGTAATTCAGGCACAGAATTTTGCTTTGGATAATTTGTGTGTCTGAATCACACCTTCACATTCAATTAGTGAATGGCCTTATAGATCAAAATTACTTTTCCTAAGAATTTTGATGGTAGTTCTTCATTGTTTTCTGGCTTTGAAACAGTCTGGGAATCATGATCCCAATCATCTTTCTTCCACTTGTCTGTTTTTTTCTTTTTTGATTTTTTTTAATTGTTCCTAGGGTTGGGAATTTCACTATGATACCTTAAAGCTTTTTATTATTGTTGTTTTATTTTCATTTTTGTGTTAGAAATTCATTGGGACTCTTCAGCTTAAGTCATGGCATTCATTAGTGGGAACTTTTTCCTTATCTCTTTCTCCAGCCTCTCTCTTCTTTATAGATGTCATATTAATACAATAGTGAAACACTTGTTTCTTTCTTTTCTTTTTTTCTGAAATATTTGTTAAATTCTCTCCATTTTATATATTTTAAATTTCCAAGGACTCTTTGTTCTCTGGATACTCCACCACTGAACTATTCTTGGTTAATGTCTTTGGAAAATAATTTTGAAGATTTCTTCCTCCTTGCAATCTTTTTTTGTTCTCTCTCTCTCTCTCTCTCTCTCTCTATTGGTTTATTATATTTTATCTCTGATTTTCATCTGTAAAATTTTCTCTTATCCATACTTGTCTTTAGTGAGGCAGTGCAAAATTAGTTGACCATCTCTTTGCCTGGAAAGCACTTGCTGACCAGAGGCTTTCCTATAGGAGAGTACCTAGTATTTTGTTGCAATCTCTTAAATATCCTTATCTCTTATTTTTTTTAACTAGTGAGTTTCCCCCAGAAAATTCCCCAGAGATATCCTGTTGGCATTTGCCTTGCCCTAACATTCTAAGAGCAAATTGGTAAAACAGAGTTTTATCTTTACTGTACAGACAATCTGTCCATTTTCACTTCAGCATCTCAGGCTTGCTCTCACCATTGCTTGTTGCTTCTGATTAGATGCCCCTAAATGAAGATCTCCAGACCACTGGGGAAGGACTGTTGTGTGGCTGATCTTGGCAGCAGGTGAGATTTGGGCAACTAAATCCTCATTGTGGAAACGTTCAACCAATCTTTCCTTCTGAGATTTATAGCAATCCGTCTTCAAAAGCCCCTTTGCTTTTAATTCCTGAGCTATCCAGAGTCTTCAAACAAAATCAAAGAGCTTTTATTTTCTTGAGAGAGAGAGAGAGAGAGAGAGAGCGCGAGCGCTCATCTGTGCAAGTAGAGGAGGGGCAGAGAAAGAGGGAAAGAGAATCTTAAGCAGTCTCCATGCCCAGCACAGAGCCCTACTTGGGGCTTGATCTCATGAAATTGTGAGATCACGACCTGAGCTGGAAATCAAGAGTGGAATGCTTAACCAAGGGAGCCACCTAGGTGTCCCAATCAAAGAGCTTTTAAATGCCAACTTGTCCCTCTATCAACTAAAGGAGGGACTCAACACATCACCAGAACATTTTGGTCATTCATGGAAATTTTACCAGCAATGGAAATGAAAATGGCAACAACGCTTCTAAAACCTAGAAGGCATTTTCCCCATCTCTACCTCAAGACCTACCTCAATAGCTTCTCATTATTATGTTTAATGATATTTCTTAAGTAGGATTCACACGTCAACTAGAACATTTCAAAAAAGTAAGACAATAGATTCAGTTTATCATAAGTTACCCTCTATTAAAGTGATTGTCTCTGGAGTGCCACCCTTTTGATAAATGTAAAAACTGTATCATCATCAAGATCATTTATTAAACTTTCATTTGCCATGAGAAGAGAAAACCATGTAAAGTACACAAACATAAAGCAAATTAAGTGCACATTGTTTCTGTTTTCCAGAAACTAAACTCAAGATATACCTTATATTTTTATTAACATGTACATACTTTTTAAAGCCCCAGAAAGGTAAAAATTTACATTTAAAAAAAAACTCTAGCTGTATTTGTAGTGGGTACTGAGTACTTTCAGGAAAGTGAACACATAAATTATAATAGCGATTGTCTGAGTCAGCATGATGTAGCTTGATGCAGCTTTGGAATCTGACAGACCCCAATAAAGACTGAAATTATGCCATTCACTCTTTTGTGAATCTGTAAAATGATGATGATAATAAAAGTATCCATAATTGCAGGGATTATGAAAACTTAAGTTCTGTGCTTAATGTTTTCTAGACATATAGCAAGTGCTGTGTTAATGTAGGGTGGTATTATTTTATTGATTCAACAAATATCTCTTATGCAACTATTATGTTAGGAATAAAATGGGACATGAGTAAAATACTGTGTGTGTCTAGTGGTATTTGTAGCAGAATTAATGTAATTTATTATTTACCATTTTATTTTAGGTTTTTCTGGGAATATGGTAGTAAACAAGAGAAAAAGAATTCTTTTTTCTCATGAAGAGATATTAAACACCAAATGATCACAGTCTAACAGGAAATTCAAATATAAACCTGGATTATAAAGTGGGGAATTTGCTATCATGGTTTAGGAAAGAATTTCAGGAAAAATAACACTTACAGAGGGAGGTGTAGGGCAAAATAAATAGGCATTACCTAAGTGAAGAAAATGGCAGAAACAATTCTAGAAGCACAATACAAAAGATACAAATGAAAGTTCGCCTGAGAGAAGCATGGTGCTTCCAGGGAAAGAATGGCAGTGTCCCTGCAGTAGGGAAGGACGAAGGCATGAGATGGAGAGCAAAGGGCCTGCCCGGGAAGGAAAATGTAGGCCTTGTTAAGCACGTAGGATTTTGTTCTAAAAATAATGCAGAGTTCTTGAAAGATGTTCTCAGAGGACCGACAAGATAAGATTTGAATTTTAAGATTACTCTGTCTGCTAAGAGAACGATAAATTGGAAGAAACAAAACATGAATGGAGGGAGGCATGTTAAGAGGTAATTGCAATGCTCCAGGCCAAACAGGTAACCCAGAGTGGGTACTGGTACTTAGAACAGAATAGGACAAGCTGGCAAGTAAATTCTGTCTAGGTACAAAAGAAAGGTGCTTCACCTTACTTAGGACAGTGAAGCATTCTGACGAAATTCGGGTTTGAAAGAACTACTTTTAATAGTGGGTGTTATCTGGGCTCCATGTATTACATGAGGTTGATAGTAGTTTGGATGCTTTCCCCCTTTCCTTTTACGACCATCCCCTCCATATACTTTAGGGAAATTGCCTAGCTCTAATTTTACAAAATCATTACTGGACTTCAATCAAGATGCTATGCCTTTGCTAACCAGGGGGTGGGACAATTGGACTATCTCCTTGAATTTTGAATCTTTAGAATATTCCACCAAGGAGTAGAAAATTTGGCTGCTGGTTATTTTCATCAGTTACTGCCTGATCAAACTACCAGTTTGCTTCCTCCTCTTGGAGACTTGACTCTACCCCAGTTCCAGCTTCTTCCAAATTTGGTTTCTCATTATTCTTTTCAGCTTTTTGAGCTGTATCACCTATTTACAATAAACTCTCATTTTGCTAAAGCCAGCAAGATACTGTTGCTATTGATTGTTTCCAAAGTAATTTAGCAGATGTGTATTAAGTGCTGAATATCATGTAGACTAAACTTGAGGACCTCCGGAAAGAAATGTTGAAGATCTTACCTACAGTGTAGAGGTTCTTAACTTTTTGTGGATGTATGATGGCCATGGATCTTCTTTCTATAAAAACTTATATATGCACAATCACATGATACCCTGTGTATAATTTCAGGGAGTTCATGAACCCCCTGAATCCCTTCCCCAGAACCCCAAGGTGTCAATGGAGCCCAAATTAAGAACACCTGTCCAAATATACAGTTCTCTCCTCAAAGTAGTAAAAGACTAAGATATGCTTCACATTTATTTTAATCTTGAACACTCTTCATAAAGGGGGTGATGTAGAATCTGAAGGAAATCATAAAACAACAATTGACCTAAAAGTACAAAAATTTTAGGAGCATTTCACATCTCAAAGGAGAATGTTTTAAGAAGAATTGATAGTAACTTATTTTTCTACCTCCTTAGGAAACATTTTAGGTATTTGTCTTTATTTTACATGAATGTAAATTTCACCTGAAAGAGAAATTACGCAGGCTACTTACGATTACATCAAGGCCTTAACAACAAAAAGTTGAATTCTACTTAGAAAGCACATGAAAAATACTGAATGTTTGTAGTAATCTGTATAAACATTCTCTTATCTTCCATATTGATAATTTTAAGTAAAAATGTATCTTTAATGTCACTGTATCAAAGAAAATAAATATAAAAGAAGAAAAATTTTCGTTTTAGTTTTTCTAAACAGTCTGATTTCTGCTCAAAATTGGCACTCAGGAATTGATCAGTCATCAAACAAAACAATTTCTAACTTCTTAGTGTAATAATACTATTATTGTTGCTATAATTTCAAAACACCACATGTTGCATTAAAGTATTTTAAAAATTGATGTTTTATGAAATAAAATAAATGGCATTAAATTAGGGAATTAGGGGGAAATAAAAGTTGAATTTTCAACCTGGAAGAAAATTGGAGAAAACTTTGAGCATAGCAAAAACTAGGTAGGAATTATTGTGTTACTGACTTAATTTAGAGAAAGCTTTCTCAACCAGGCTGCCCACCAGAAAAATTCAAATTGATAACCAACTGTGATCTTACCTGCAGAATTTCAGTGACATTTTATCATTGTATTTATAAAATTGCTATGAGCAAAATATCAAAAATCCAAGTATCTGAAAACTATGTTTGTTTGTTAAATATCAAATATACTTGATATTTATATAAATATACAGATATACAAATAAAATGTATTTAATTCTGTGTATTTATATTTACAGAACTAAGTACTCTTTATTTAAGTATTTCTATGACAGAGATAGGCATCACCATATGTTTAAAATGCATCACATTTTTTGAAGATCATGAAAGTTGTCAATGTTGTAATTCTATCACATACTTAAAACAAATATGTGAAATGCATTTCATTAGACATGCAACATATGCATCCAATGGAAAATAAAGATTGTTTCCGTATGGAGCTCCATATTCTGACTCCCTTCAAAAAGATAACTCAAACGAAATAGATTAGGATCATTTTACAGCCTGGATGGTAGCATTTGTATTTGGAACAGAAAAGAAAGAAAGAAAGAAAGAAAAGAAAGAAAGAAAGAAAGAAAAGAAAGAAAGAGAGAGAGAGAGAGAGAGAGAAAGAAAGAAAGAAAGAAAGAGAAAAGGAGAGGAAAGAAAAGAAAAGAAAAGAGAAAAAACAAAAAAGGCACTGCCTGGTATAGTGACTACATTACTGCCACCAAAATTTGCATAAGCGACCCTAAAGCTTTGATGCCCCAGATTCGATATTTACTGTTTGAAAAAGCTAAATGAAAATCACATTGATTGTCTCTTAGCCTGTGTAATTCAGATGTGTCTGGTCTTTCTACAAAAAAGATGTGCTGATGGGGGTGGTGATCTGTAGGTTATCAGAAAACATCTAGGATTCAATTTCTTTTTATAGTTAAATCAAACTGTTTTCCAGAGATTCGAGATCTTGCAAATTAGCCCCTCCAGACTATGGGAAAAGCTTGTAAAGATTTTTTTTCTCTTCACCTGTTTGAATTGAGAATGAGAAACAAGTGTGAAAGTGCTTTAATATTTCAAATGTGAAAATCAAGACTTTGATCAAAAAGAAAATCTAATCAAGATACATAGAACTGAAACACACTTAAAGGTATAATATTTTATTTGGAGGAGATCTTGGACAGAATATAAAGTCTTATATACTACCCAAGCACATGAAAAACTATGAAAAATAAGAGATTTAATCTCTAGGCAATAGGCAGACATTCTTAAATTTAATAGTTCTTCTCTAAGAATTCTTTATTCTGTTCAAAAAGCCCTATCATTTTTGCAATAGATGTATTCCATATTTCACAAAGCTCTGTATTTCTATTGTGCTGTCTTTAATCATGGGCATGGTCTCAGCTCTGGTCTGGGGTTTCAGGAAATTGCACAAGTAATTGTCATCACAGACATAGCTTAATTTCTAGTGTAGTGATGACACAACAATTTGCCCAAGGCCAAACTGAAACAGCGAAGTATTTTACAAAATGATGGGTGGTTTAGTCCATAGTTTGATAATTCACTGTAATAGGGAATATTTTAAAAAATAGAAATTTAAGTTTAAGTTGCATTTCAAACCTCAATGCAATTGATTGCTTGGAAATTATTCAACATTATGATAAAATAAGTCTATATTACACCCTCCTTTACACACAGCAACTTTATTTTTTGAAGAAAGTGGATATTAAATATCTAAAAATATGGGGGGGGGAATATAAGTGAAAGTAAAAAAAAATAAAATTTAAATGTCTGGGAACTTGCATACCACTTTGTTCACATTTGGAAGTCAGGAACATGTGTTTCAAGTACTGTTCTGCCAGTCTTTAGTTGTAAAATCTTGATAAATGTATTAACTTTGGTTTCTCACAACATCCGTCTTGCAAGATTATCATGATTAAAAAATGAGATTAAAAGAAAAGAAAACAAGTTTGTAAGCCATTTGGTATGATATCGACCACCTATTTATTATAAGCACAATTAATGATGGCTATCTAATGTTTTTCTAGAACTGTGTCAAGCAGGTCTTTGAGTCATGCTTATATTTGGTAGAATTGAGAGCCCTAAAACCATTAAAATTTGAAGTAAGTAAGACCTAAAATGCAATTTCTCAGAAAGAAATACTTATAATGTATAATCAACAACCTAATGTGTTTTAGGGGTAATGAGAAAATTGTGCTCTTTGAACAGGAACTAATTCTGCTTTTTATTATATGACTCTATCCCTTACTTTTCTCTTCAGGGTCCTACTCTTGAATTTCATTTGAATGCACACTTTGGAAACATCAATAATGTTCATCAACTTATTTTAAACCAATTTGCATAGCATAAAACAAATATGCACACAAATAAAAAATAACTGGAGAGAACATTCATCAAAATTCTATTAGTAAGAAAGTAGAAAGCATAGAAAAAATATACAGGAGAGAAGGTTGTTGAAAGTTGCAGCTTGCAAAAAGAAACATCCATTAAAAGGTTCTTGAAATCTGAAAAATTATGGCCTTCAGAAGGAGGTTGGGAGACAATTTATTTTACTTTCCTGCCTCAAAGTAGAACCTCTCATAAACAAATTTAGATAAATGGCAAGCTACCTTATTTTAAAAGAGTTCCAAGTGGAGAAATTCCACCATCTCACTAAGTAATTAATTATAGCATATGATAAATTTTAATCTGTTCATTAAATGCCTTTAAGGGACATTACTGTTTCTTCCTAACTGTTCTGGTAATCTGGTAAAATGGTGAAGCTTACAAAATTCTATTGCTTTGCTCTATGTTTGCATTGAAATTAATAATCACTTAGTAAGTCAGTTATGAAAAATTATATTCTGCTTATTTAGTAAGTACTTGTGGTTGACTGCACGTGGGGGTAAGGTAGAAGGAGGTGCAACATAAGATGTTAAGGTGTCTGATAAAACTTTGGAGGTGGAGCCAGTTAGAATGGTTATATCATGAATTCATTTTGAACATATTAATTGTGAGATACCATCCACATAGAGATATTTCCTAACCAGTTGTATATACAGTCTGAAATTCAGAAAACTGGGCTGATGATAGAAACGTGGGAGTGATGAATATGCAGATGACAACTTAAGCCAATGAAGTGAGTTAAAACACGCAAAGAGGGGCGCCTGGGTGGCGCAGTCGGTTAAACGTCCGACTTCAGCCAGGTCAAGATCTCGCGGTCCGGGAGTTTGAGCCCCCGTCAGGCTCTGGGTTGATGGTTCAGAGCCTGGAGCCTGTTTCCGATTCTGTGTCTCCCTCTCTCTCTGCCCCTCCCCCGTTCATGCTCTGTCTCTCTCTGTCCCAAAAAAAAAATAAACGTTGAAAAAAAAAATTTTTTTTTTAAATAAAACATGCAATGAAAGTGAAAGTGATTAAAAGGCGGTGTAAGCTTAAACCCTGAGATACCAGACTCCTGAAAGCAAAGGAGAATGAGAAGAAACTTCAAGAAAGGTAGAAATAAAACTATCAGAGTTTAGTATATGAGAGGGCAAGGAGGACAATGTTCCAAGACAGAGAGAACAGTCAAGTGTGTTGGAGGCAGTTGAGAGTCAGATAAGGTAATAAGTAAGATTCCATTAAAAATTATTGGTAAATATATCAAGATCAGTTTTAAAGGAAAGGTTGGGGTTTGGGGCAGGAGACACTTGGAAGGGATTGAGAAGTGAATAGAAGGTGAAATAAGAGTGAATCTAATGCTATAGGAAAGATTACAGTGGAGAGGAAGAAATAGAAAATTCAGTAGAAAAAAGGATATTACAGAGTGAGAAACTGGAAGGGATATGTTGCCTAGGGAACTTGGAAAAAGGATCTTTGATAAGAAGATCAATATTTCCACCATGATTTGAGATTTCAGCTGAGAACAAGAGAGGCCGATGGGCCATCTCGGAAATTGGAAGACAGAAGTGGCTATTAAGATATTAGATGTCTTGTAAGTGTTGAGGACCCTGTAGGCCTAAGATTGATAATAAAGTGCTTATATTGATGTATTCTGATGGTTATTCAGTGTTCCCCAGCTGTGTTCTGATGGCATGGAGAAAACAAATGTTTTGATTTAAAATTTAGGGCATTGGGATTTAGTTATGCCTCAGTAGGTATTTGAATAAAATGAATCCAAGCTTGCAGTGCAGTGACTATAGCAAAAACCTGATGGAGGGGAGAAACTGGACAGGTCAGGGCATCACAAGTATCAGTAAGGCAGAAGATTATTAGCAGGAGAAGAAGTAGATCAAGCAAGCTGAAGTTTGTGGTGGGAGAGTGGGTTTATGTGTACACATATATTCACATAATTGGGATCATGCCCACTATATCGTTTGTAACTTATCACTAAAAAATTCTTTGAACATATTTTCATGGCTGAAAGATTCCACCATGTGGATGTATTTAACCATTTCCCCTTTATGACTATTCCCCATTTTTGTAATTCTAAATAATGCTGTGATAGACATTCCTGTACATAAATTTAAGAACCACTAAAAAACAAAAAAAAAATTTTTTTCAGTAACCCAATGATTTACTTTCAAATACACAAACCCCTAGGCTAAGGAAGGTAAGGAGAATCCAAAGCAATCAACATCAAATCCCAGTAGACTTCCACCTTAAATATGTTTCCATACGGACACTTTTGGTGTGGTAGTGCCTTAGGTTTAAGTACAGATTTTTCTTAACTATACAATATATTTGGTCTGGTCACTGAATTTTCCTTGATTATTTTTATGTATGTTGCAAGAACATTCACTTACCATATAGCTCTCCTGCAGTTTGCTTTGCAAATCTAGAAATATACAGTATTGGATAAGTACAGAGGTAACAGGATTAATACCATCTAGATAAGTTATGATGAAAACGTTCAGATTGGATTTTAAAAAGCGTCTCTTAATTATTGCACAGATGATAGGAAAGTAAGCCCCACAGTCTCTCCAAATAGATTTTGCCTGTAGGGACACAGTAAGTCTGACAACAGACCAATTTTCCTGAGAGGGCTGTGTAGGTGTTGACTTTGTGAGCAAAGCCACATTTTGTTCTATAAAAGCAGTATACCATACGTTTTTAAATGAGCATTGTTCTCACATGAGAAAGTCTCATCAATTTGCTGAAAAACATCCTGGTATAAAGGAAAACAGATTCTTATTAACCTATGCAAATGACTATATTGTCATGAAAAGGGAATTAGTAAGATTTTCTGAATTCGGGGGAAATCAGTCAGAATCTGGTATTAGTTTAAATTTTTTATTTCATTCCATGAAAGCAGAGTGAAACTGCTTCTAGATAAAAAGGGCCCTGGAAATCCTGGCTCAGTCCACTTTTGGACTCTGAAACTTGTCTAAGAGTTGCAAGCTCAGAAACCTGTATCCCCAAAGTCTCAGTGAAGCCTGTGTCCAAGAGTAGATTCTTTGAAGTGGCAATAGTTTAAAAGATCTTGTATGGTTATTTTCCACGAGGCTCTGAGAATGTCATCGTGTGTGTGTGTGTGTGTGTGTGTGTGTGTGTGTGTGCGTGTGCATGTAAGACAGAAATTTGGTCATGTTGCAAATAACAGAACTTTCAGTTAAGTATCAGAATAAAACTAAAACTATCTGCAGATGATAAAACTACATGGCTGTGGTTTATATATTACTGATTATTTTCCAGTATGTCTAATGAGGGATCATAACAAGAATAATGCAACAAAGAATTTTTGTTTCTGTGGCACATGTAACAAAGATTATATAAAGTTATTTAAAAATGGAATATCTCTAAGGATAATGATCAACTACGATTTCAAAGACATCACTATACTTTGTATTTGGATGGGTATAATTTTGATGGAGGCAAATATATTGAGATATATAATAGTCTTGAAACATTTTTTTAATACCAAGTATATCAGAAAGAGACTCAGCAAGACTAAAGTGTCCCTAGATATTTGTACTTTTATAAAACTTCATGGTAAATCTGATGTGCTTCCACAGTTGAAAGCCAGTGGCCTAGAAGATACTACATTCAAATTAAAACAGTCAGGATGTGTCCAAGTAAATATTTTATATAATAACTGAAATTATCACTGAGAACACTATACTATTGTGTCTAATATTATCTAAGAAATGGCAAGACTCATAAATACAATATAAAAACAGACTATTTCTTGGGGCACCTGGGTGGCTCAGTCAGTGAAATATCTGACTTCAACTCTTGTCACGATCTCGTGGTTCGTGAGTTCGAGCCCTGCGTCTGGCTCTGTGCTGACAGAGCGGAGCCTGGAGCCTGCTTTGAGTTCTGTGTCTCCCTCTTTCTACCCCTCCCCTGCTCACACTCACTCTCAAAAATAAATAAACATTTTAAAAAAGCCCATTTCTTAAACTTGGGTTTCAGTCAATGTATTCTCTGCAGGTAAAAACACATAATGCACAATGGTAGATATTTACATATATCTACAGATTTCATATAAGACATACAACTTCTGAAATATACATATTAGCAAAATTTTACCTATACATATTTACCCAGAGCAGGCTATATTCAGATTTATAAATTCTTTCCATGCAGCTCTTACGATGGTAATATATCAAACAAATCTAATTATTTATAGCAACTCTTTCTATAAGATGAAAGAATTGTAATTTTCCTGTTTTAGTCAGAAGATATTGTGAAATTTTTACATTATTTTCTCATTATTTACGATCTAATTTGGGCGGGACACAATTAAAAAGTTGTCAGATATCTGGACTCTTGATGAAGACAAGATCACAAATATCTGAGAAGCAGTGCTAGGTTATCTACTTAATCAAAGTGACAATAAAACATCTAAAAAGAAATATAAACGCTAATAGGATTGAAAAGAGATTTAGCTATTTCAAAAATGAGGAACATTTGTCCTTTAAAAAAATAATAATAAAGGGGCACCTGGGTGGCTCAGTGAGTTAAGCGTCTGACTCTTGATTTTGGTTCAGGTCATGATCTCACGGTTTGTGAGACTGAGCCCCTCTGTCAGCACCAAGCCTGCTTGGGAGTCTCTCTCTCACTCTCTCTCTGCCTCTCTCCTGCTCTTGGTCTCTCAAAATAAATAAACAAACAATAAAAAATCAAATAATATAATGAAATCAACATAAATCACCCAAAATTTCTCTGGTAAAATATAAGATCTTTGCTATCTAGGCAAAATTACAATGGACATATGTAATAACCTTTCATATTACAGGCAGTCATTAATTAGTAAACCAAGGATACAGGCTCATCAAAATCAAACAAACTTTCCTAAGACTAACCCATTTTATAGATTATTTTCACACCCATGTCTTATAAGAAGCTGAATAAAATGTACCCTACTAAATAAATCATTTAAAATAAGTATTTTATTTATTATTTAATAGCAGAGACCTGATCCTGATAAGTAGTACGTTCTTTAAGCTTTTAGAACCTCTATTTTTCTTGCAACAACCTGGAAATTATGTTTACCCTGGAGATCAGAAACTATATCTGAGAATTTATTATGGTGAGCTCTGTAAATTGTTGAAAGAATACATAATCATCATTATTATAACTAGCAGTGTGAAGTAATTCAACAGCATGACTATTTTGTGAGCTGTCAATAATTTTTATTTATGTACACACATATTTATTTATTGAAAAATAGTTTACATTTAAGTCAAAGAATAGAAGAAATCTAAGACGTGATTTCTGGTATTGTGTCATTTAGCACACCTCTTCCTGAGGTTGCCACCACCATAAGGTCTTAACTACCATGACAGCTAAGACCATGTCCCACGTAGTACAGTCTTCTAAAAGGTACATTAAAATTCTGATGGTTGTAAGAGATCAATTCACTAAAGAAAAAAGGATATAGTTTTACCTTATCTTTAGTCAACAAACCCAACATAATAACTTAGATCTCAAGCACTGAAACATGTCCTATATTCTTAAAATCAATAGATGAGCAAAGATACAGAAGATTATACTTCATTTTCATTGGTCACTTAACTTCTAACTGGTCCAAGATAACATTATGTAATTTTAGTTTATTTATTTTTTGAGAGAGAGAGCAAGCAGGGAAGGAGCAGAGAGAGAGGGTGAGAGAGAATCCCAAGCCGACTTCGCAACTGAGCCTGACGCAGGGCTTGGACTCACAAACCGTGAGATTATGACATGAGCTGAAATCAACAGACACTTAACGGACTAAGTCACCCAGATGCCCCCATAACATTGTGATTTTTAAATTTAATTTTAATAAACATTTTAATTTTTTAGCGCACTTTTAGGATCACAGCAAAATTGAGGAGAAACTGCAGAGATTTCCATGATATCCCCTATGCTATACATGGATTTTTAGCACGGGTAAATACATTGATATATCACCCAAAGTCCATAGTTTGTGTTTTCTATGAGTTTGGAAAAATGCATAATAACATATACCCATTATTATAATATCATAGAGTATTTTTATTGCCTTAAAAATGATCTGTGGACTGTCGATTCATTTCTTCACTCTTTAGCCCCCACACACCTCTGGCAACCACTAATCTTTTTAATGTCTCCATAGTTTTGCCTTTTCCAAAATGTCACATAGTTGGAATCATACAATATGTGGTCTTTTCAGACTGGCTTCTTTCACTTAGTAATATGCATTTAAGTTTCCTCCATATCTTTTCATGGCTTGATGATTTGTTTCTCTTTAGCACTGAATAATATTTCACCATCTGGATGTACCAGTTTACTAATTCATTCACCTATTGAAGGACATCTTGCTTGCTTCATACTTTGCCAATTATCAATAAAATTGCAGTAAACATCCATACATTTGTATTTGTGCGAACATAACTTTTCAACTGCTTGGGTTATATGCCAAGTAATCTAATTGCTGGATCATAATGTTAAGAGTATGTTTAGTTTTATAAGAAATTGTCAGATTGCCTTCCAAAGCAGCTGCACCATTTTGCATTACCACCAGCAAGGAATGAGAGCTCTTATTGATCTACATCCTCAGCAGCATATGGTATTGTGTTCAGAACTTTGGCCATTCTAATAGATGTGTACCGGTATCTTATTATTCTAACTTGCATTTTCTTCATGACATGGGGTATAGATCATCTTTTCATATGCTTATTTTCCATTTGTATATCTTCTTTGGTGAAATGTTTGCTCAGGTCTTCAGCCTTTTTTTTTTTTTTTTTTTTTTAGCAAACAAAGTTGGATTTATTTCTCATTGCAATGAGAGAATCAGGGGCTATCTCAATGAGAAAGAGTTAGGAATGACTTATTGTAGGATCTGATCTTCTATTAGGAGGCTTGAGGAAGGATTGAAGGAAGAGAAAGTTCACAGTGGACTGAGTGCTGTCAGGAAATGGAGTTAATTCTATAGCTGAATATCTTTTTTTTTTCTAATTTATTTTTTTATTTTTTTAAATTTACTTCCAAATTAGTTAGCATATAGTGCAACACTGATTTCAGGAATGGATTCCTTAGGGCCCCTTACCCATTTAGCCTACCCCACTCCCACAACCCCTCCAGTAACCCTCAGTTTGTTCTCCATATTTATGAGTCTCTTCTGCTTTGTCCCCCTCCCTGTTTTTATATTAGTTTTATTTCCTTTCCCTTATGTTCATCTGTTTTGTCTCTTAGTGTCCTCATAGGAGTGAAGTCATATGATTTTTGTCTTTCTCTGACTAATTTCACTTAGCATAATACCCTCCAGTTCCATCCATGTAGTTGCAAATGGCAAGATTTCATTCTTTTTGATTGCCGAGTAATAACTCCATTGTATATATATATATACCACATCTTCTTTATCCATTCATCCATCAATGGACATTTGGGCTCTTTCCATACTTTGGCTATTGTTGATAGTGCTGCTATAAACAAGGGGGTGCATGTCTCCCTTCGAAACAACACACCTGTATCCCTTGGATAAATGCCTAGTAGTGCAATGACTGGGTCAAAGGGTACTTCTATTTTTAGTTTTTTAGGAACCTCCATACTGTTTTCCAGAGTGGCTGCACCAGCTTGCATTCCCAATTCAGCCTATTTTTTAATCGAGTTTTTTTTTTTTATGACTGAGTTTTAAAAGTTCTTTGTTTATTTGGGTAACAGTCCTTTATCAGATGTGCACTTATTTGATTTTAAAGTTACTAAAGTATATTAACTTTCATTTCTTTTTGGCTTTCACATTTCTTTTATTTACCAGGAAAAGATTCAAATGATAAATAAATGGATTATACTTTAAACAGAATCAATTCATATAGTTATTTGGAAAATTCTGTAAAAATACAAATAGCTATTGAAATCAACAGAAGCAGAAAAAAAATCAGAATTTAAAAAGACCTTAATACTACTAGATCACTAACTTTCAGTCACCCGTGGAAGATGGACAATTAGATAGGGCTCAACCATTTCACAGCAAAATTTTAATTTAGCACAATTCCAAGAATGTATAGATAAGCCATCCTACTAAAAGAGATTAGTTTTTCTGGAAACATCTATGGAATTATTGCTTTTTGAACATGTTGAAATTATAGGGTAGAGGTACTGAGACGTGACCCCCTGCTCTTACTCTCTTTCTAAATAAATAAATAAATAAATAAATAAATAAATAAATATTTTTAAAAAGGAGAATGAGATAAAGTCATGTGGGCAGATTTCAAAATTCATATCTACCACTATAGACATAGGTTCTGTAAGTATACTTCTTTCTGTTTGGGAAATGGAAATACATTCAAAACAAAAGGAAACATTTTTTTAGCACACAATGCTTCTTATAGAAAATAGGGAGAAAAATAAAACAGCACTCCTGTCCTTAAGGAATACATAGTCTACTGTTTTTGTTTTTGTTTTTGTTTTTGTTTTTTTAATGAGCTGGGTCTGGCCAGCCTCACATGGTTCTTACGAAGATCAAATGAAAATGTATATCAAAATGCTTCAAAATCTGTGAAGCACCATGTAAATAGGAAGAATAAAGATACTAAGGTAATACAAAGTTCAAATCATTTCAGTTCATTTCATTTAGATTCTTAATAGTCACTAAATTTATTACCCTGCAGTAGTATACTTGTGATGACCATGAATAGAAGCAAGCTCATGGCCCACCCACCTTACATTGTCTCTAAGGACAAGGAGGGCAGCTATGACTGGTGAAGGAAATAATACTAGTTAGGCAGGTTCCACAGATAGTGAGCCTTTATGGGGCCAACTTTGTGGCTTTTAAACTTTCACACTTGATTCTCAATGCATTAGTCTTTATAAACTATCAGAGTATGTTCTAGTTTCCCAGTGCTGCCATTACAAATAACCACAGTCTCGTGGTTTACAGCAACAGACTTTATTCTCTCAAATTCTGGAGGCTAGAAGTCCAAAACCAATGTATTGGCAGGGTTTGCACTCCTTGAAAGCTCTAGAGAAGAATCTTTCCTTGCTCCTTCTAGCTTCGGGGGTTAGCAATTTTTGACATTCCTTGGTATGCAGCCCTCTAACTCAAATCTCCACCTTCCTCTTCACATAGCTACCTTCCTTTTGTGTATCTGGTTTGCTGTGTCCAAACTACTTTCATTTTATAAGGATACCAGGTATTGGAATTAGGGCACATTCTAATCCACAGGACCTCATCTTGATTTGATTACATTTGCAAAAAAACTCTTCCCAAATAAGGTCACATTCACAGGCACTATGTTTTAGGATTTTAACATATCTTTTCGGGAGGCACAATTCAACGTGTAAGGGAGTCATAAGATCCAAAATTTGAATGCTTTTGTTTTTATTTTTTAATTTTTTAAGTTTATTTATTTATTTATTTTTGAGGGGGATGGAGGAGGGAGGGAAAGAGGTAGAGGGAGAGAGAATCAAGCAGAGTCCATGTGCTATCAGCATAGAGGGCGATGAAGGGTTTGAACCCACAAACACTGATCATGACCTGAGTCTAAATCAAGAGTCAGACACTTAACGAACTGAACCCCCAGGTGCCCCTGAATGTGTTTTTAGATGGAAGCAGCAATGTAGACAATTTGATGACTGTGATCCTAGAATTGCACTTGAAATGCATTTACTATGGATGATAAATTTAATTTTATACTTAATTTAATTTCAATTAAAATAGCCACATATGGCTAGTGGTTACCAAAGAGGACACAGTTCTATCAGCTTTGCATAAAGTTACAGAGATATGACCATGCTGTGAAATATTTTACTGCTTAGATTTCCAGATGTGCTCAGTGCAGTAATGTTTACAAATTGAAGAGAGAGTGAGAGAAAAGAACAAGAAATTTAGAAAAAAAAACAACAATCTATTCACATGCATGTTAAGCTTCTTTCTTGAACTAACAAAGTCTTAAATTGAGGGGAATAAGAAGAGAAATGATGAATAATTTTACTATATAAAAAGTCATTAAAGAAGAAAATTTGTTCTGGCACAATTACTATGTACTTTATAGCTCATTTAACTAACTGCTCATTATCCCATGAAATGGAAAAGCATCTTGGCGCTCAATTCCATCTGGTTAACTAAAGGTCACTGAAGACGCCTTAGAAAGCCAAGTGAAACTGATTATTTCTTAACAGATAAATGCTTACACCTAAAATTCTATTCATATATAAAGTATCAATTGCCACCATTTTTGGCAAATTCAGCAGAGAAATATTTAAAAGAAAATTAGTCCTTTGAATGAAAACTGCTCCACTCAACTACATGGGATTATTTTAGTAGTCCTATTTTTTATATATAGTCGAGTATAAAAAATTGGAAATTTCTTGTTTTTATTCCTGCCAGACCCTATTTTCCTTAAAGACCGGGCCTGGATCATATTCATTTTTAGTAAGTATGTGTTTATAATTTAATTAGGATTTCATGCATTTAAAGAATATATGAATGAGTGAATAAGGTTATAATATTTTTTGTTTCACATATCACAACACAGTAATAACTGTTTTGTACATTTGTCTAGAAAACTTTTAAATGCTTATCTCTCCATTTTATAAAATCTGCTTAATTCAGCAGTTTGCATGCTGAGTGTTATTAAATGTCTTTTTTCCTATTGTATTTGCCTCTTGGAGTGACTCCTTTAACCTTCTTTGCAGATAGTTCTCATAATTCCTCATTTTTTAGCATCACAAGATGTAGAGCAAAAAAGGTCAGATTGACCCATGATTGAGGCCATGAATCCAAATGTTTATTTACATTGCAAAATACCTTTTCTACGTAAATAAAAAAAATGAGAGGTTACTTAAAACTAGAAAGAGAAAAGGTAGTATGTTCTCAATTCCCTCATGCAGTTTGATACTTTTATTTCTAAATTTACACCTACTTTAGGATAGGGCTAAATCCTTCCAGATTTAAGATTTCTCATAAAAAATAGTAGTTCTTCAGAGGGAACTCAGTAGGACAGCTTTCAGGAAGAGAGGGAAAGCAAAGTATCTAAGTACTGAAAATTCCAAGGATGGAAAATGTCTTATGCCAAGTCTAAAATATTTAAATTGTTCTCAAATTAATTTATAGCTGAGAAAATATGGCTTTCTCGTTCTCAAAAATAAACTAAAAGACTTAAAAAGCCTACGTGATTAGTATGCTTCTTTAAAACAACATTTTGATGAGTTAAGTGTAAATGAATCAGAAACATATGGGTTAAGTCTCCTTGAAGTACATATAGCCATAAATAGAAGAGAAAACCAAATAGTTGGAAAAAATGTACTCTGGGTTTTCAAATAATCATTTGAAAATTACTTGAGTTATTCACCATCAATGAACAGGTCTGCCTTATCCCTCCAGAATTACTTTGAATGTGGTGAAAATGTCTGTGGAAACTAGTGGACCCCATTGAAAGAAATTCTTCGTTCCCTCTGCTGGATAGCTAAAATTTCAAATGGCCACAAAGATTTAATCATAAATGAATATAATGGTTACTGGGAAGGAAATTATATTACTTTCTCTTGATTATGTGGAACATTTGTTTTAGTAATCATTGAATTTTGTCTATAATAATGTTGCTCAATAACATTTGCAATATAGAAAATTAGCTCAACAAGATTGAGGGTATATGTTGGTACTTCTTTAATATAGCATAAATAAATAATTATAGTTTGGGAAGTAATAAAAACTCATGACTTTCCGCTGTTAAATATTTCATCCAATTGCATAACAACAATTTTCATTTTATTAATCTACAGTATATTTATATTATAGTAAATAATTTTTTTTATTTTGTGTTTGAAGAATACAACACAGCACAGAATTACAGAGTGGTAGATGCTTAAATTTAAAAAAAAATATTAGTATTTGTTAATTACTTGAACATATTTCATCTGACACTGGAAAAAAATTTTGGGGGATTAGTCTGCTTTATAAGCCATGCCAATTAGTATGAGTAGTGCTTTTCACCAAGCATTTCAGTGTGAAAAGAGATATCCAAAGTCAACACAGAACTGCTGTCAGGGTGAGTTTCCCATCCTTTTCATCAGTCTATATAGGATACAAATAACCAGGCATTTCTAGGACATTAACTGGAAGGAGGAATAATAATAATACCACTACCAAACACCTGCTTTTGATCAGGCACTGTGTGGTATGCTTTATGCTTTGTTTGTTTGGTTTTGGTAGTAATTACATTTTCTAATTTCTTACTTCATTAAACCATTCTAGTATTCTTTTGTACTGGGAAGATGGGTTGCCACCAAATCATAAACATTGCTGGATTAAAATTTTATTCAAGGGGCGCCTGGGAGGCTCAGTCAGCTCAGCATCTGACTTTGGCTCAGGTCATGATCTCACTGTTCATGAGTTCGAGCCCCGCAATGGACTCGCTGCTGCCAGCACAGAGCCCCTTCAGATCCTCTGTCCCCCTCTCTCTCCGTCCCTCCCCTGCTCATGCTTGCTGTCTCTCTCTCTCTCAGAAATAAACATTAAACAATATTGTTTTTAATTTTATTTAAAACTTAAAGTGTTTCTTATTCTGTGGGTTCTGTTGAAATCTTTTCATGATCAAATCCTGTAATTCAGTGTTTTTCCTGTGTAATCTGGTACTAGGTCTTGTGTGTCACTCTTCGCACAGCTGTACTTGAATTCCGGTAGCCTGAATCATGAAGTTTTTGCAGAATTTACTTTTCTGAATTATAAAATTTAGAAAAGAACAGGAAAATTACTGAATAAAAAGGTATGAATTCCTGAACATCAGAAACACAGAATGTTCCTGAAATCAAGAGTCAGATGCCACACAAGCTCCCCTATCTTACTCTTTTCATGGTCATCTTCCCACACTGTATTTAGGAGTAAAAGTGGTAATCTTTCATCACGAATAAGCCATTTCTGCCATGAGTTCACCACGACCAAATACACCTTCGCTTCTGCCTCAGCAATTTAAAAAATTTCTTTTAAATTTACTGATTCAATGTAAGGTAACTGTCCACCAATTTAAATACATTAAGAAACATGTAGCGGTGTTTGAGTAACAAGAAAAGTTTTTAAAAGTGCAACAATTTACCCAAGAGCAGCAAAAATTACTATTGTGGGTATCTCCACCACCCAGTGTTCATCAGGATATGACCAAATAATCCATATAATTATTTATTTGCCTGAAAGAGCTTTCCCACCCTAACAGCAATCTCATAAAGGGCCTAAGTGCCTATTCTATGCAATATAACTTCACACAAAACTGAAGCAGGGTGATCTTATTACAACATTAGATGGCAAATGGTGGACTTTCTTTAGACATAAAATAAATAGATACAGAAATAGATGAAAAACAGCTGGAGTTCAGAGTTATACGAAGTCTATATTTCCATGCACCTTTAGGTGTGACGTTATTTCAACTAGATGTTAGTATCCTCCAGGAACTTTCAGGTGCTTTGGCTAATAAGTAGCTCCAGAACCATCATAAAACAATGCACCAAGAAAGAATGTGCTCAGATTCAAAACTAAGTGCCCCAAATTCAAACAGTTTATTATGCCCAGGATGACTTACAAATAAAACATAAGTTCACTTTTATAAGGCAACATAAAAGATGGTTACTTAAGAGGCAAACTGGTCTAGAGAATTTTATTGCCCTCATAATTTATTATGGAATTAATCCATTGCGTGTTTGCACCAGGTCAGCTCGCTGAAGGTAACCTGCATGTTATCCAAATCAGATTGAGAAGTACAAATCAAGACTCCCAAATGGAGTACTAAGCGCACTTCAAAAAGCCAAGCATATGGAGTGTGTTAAAGTTTCTGAATCATTTCACTTAAGTCATAAGATTAACCAAAAAACAACAACAAAAACAACCAGGACGTTTTTCCCTACCAGACTACAAATAATCTAGAAAAGAAAAAACAGATACATTTTTTTTTTAAATACAAAAATAAGTTCCTTTGTTTCAAAATAAAGGCGCTTCAGGAAGAGTTCTCTCACTCTTTAGGTTTCTCACGAGATTGCACAAAATATATTTGGATAAAAATATCATCAGAGAAAACAACTAACACATAGAGTCTTATATATTGGAAAGATACGAGTTAGTTCTTAAGATTTTACAGCTTTATTGATCAAGACCTACTGACTACAAATCCAAGACAACATTCTATATATGATTGAACATGTGAAAGTTGCTTTTGGTTTTGTTTTTGGTAAATAAATGTGCAATATAATGTAGAAAAAGATCAGGGTAGAAAGTCTGAGGAACTGAATTTTGATAACTTTCTCTACCACTTACTAATCATTGGAGCTACCATATAATTCATTATCTTTAACTCTAAATTAGAGAAAATGATAATCATAAGTCATCTGAAGGTTAAATGTTAGTGAGAGGATCAAATTAGATGATATTTGTGAATACATATGAATGTTTATATTAATATAACAAATGTAATAATATTTTATTAATGGATCTACTTAATTTTAAATGGTTTACATGTCAAAGTTCAATACCACTTTTAGCTTTCTCGAAAAATATAAATATCTAGGTAATAACGGTATCCTTGTGATTTAGTAATACCTAAAATATGTCATGAATACATTAATCATATATAATGCACTAAAAATTATTAATCATAAATTTAAATTAATAGTATACAATAAATTACTATAATACCGAGATTGTATAATCAGTACATTAAAATGTGTGCATTACATACATGAAAATAAATATTATTCCTTTCCATATATATAAGTATATATAAAAGATATATATATTTATACATCCATATATAACTTTGCATAAACACATCTCTATATATACATGTCCATTTTAAATTAACAGACATAAATAGTACCAAGAAACCACATCTATATGATAAAAAAATGCTTTTAAATAAGAAATGTATATACATGATTACCAGATCTTTCCTATAAAATTTCATCCTAAAATTTAGTTTCAAATAGTTTCTTTTCCTAAATATTTTATTTTCTTTTGAATAACTTTAACATACCATGAATAAGAAGCTGGGATGACAAAGTTAAGTCATCATCCTCCAAGGCATTAGATAAGGAAAGGCAGAGGGGGGTTGTATTTCCCTCAGGTTCACTACCTTCTTTATCTTTGATACACCTTAGATACACACCTCTCCATTATTTCCCTTTGCCAATGTTTTACTGACAATGAATTTTAAGAGTTTTAACTTTCCTTTAACAATATTTCTCACTTATGTTAACTTAAAAATTAGCGCTCAGCTTTCAATCATATCGTGAGGTATTTTATGTCTACGTATACTTGAAAGCCCCATAATTTATTTTTCTCTGTCTGCTATGTGCTACTGCAAGCCTGGAATTTGACCCATAACTTCAACTAAAGACCCCACTCACCTATCACTTTTCAAAATGTTTAACCAAACACTCAACTAGTCAAAAGTCAGTGATAGGAGAGCCTCCTACTGGGCATCTCCAGCGCTGCGTGCCTCATTGACAGCTGGAGAGAAGGCTCTTGTTAAGCATATCTGATTTGCCCTGCTTTATGTCTCCTCTGTTTTACTGGAAAAGCCGTCAGCAGGTCACTGGCCCGGCCTTCACAGCTAAGCACTAAAGATGTGAAGTGTAAACGATGATTAAGTGCCTGCACGATTCTCAGATTTCCAGAGTTCCAGCCTCACAGGTGTTCATATTGCAGCTGGAACTAAGGTCTCATTTTTGCACAAGTTAGGTATCTATTTTAATTGCGGAGAGAGTAAGGCAGTGACTAAAGGACAGTGGTTTTGTTGATGTGCGCTAATGTAGAGAAAGCTGGTGAACTGATCAAAATGCTTTATAGATCATCTTCTGGACCTAGGATAAATGGAAAAGAAGTGATGGCATATTGTCTTAAACCCGTCTTAAACAGATGGGTAACACTAATTCATCTATAGCATGCTGAGCAGTATAAGGAATGCACCGAGATGGTGAAGGATATGAGCACTTCGTTCAAACAAGGATGCTTCACTTGGAATATACTCGTGAGGGCTATTCTCAAGCACTCTGAAAGGGCTGCCTCTGAGAGAGTCACAGGATTTTTTCTGTGCGCAATTCCAGAAGGCAGAGTCACACCGAGAAAGTGCTGGTTACGGGGCAGATTTCAACTGAAAATAAGGACAAACTTCCCAGCCACGGGATCTTAGAAAGATTTAAGTTAGAATTGGTAAAGTCTCCGTTACTGAAAGTGTTCTGGCAGAAGTGGCCATTTTCTACAGTGGTTACATGGCAATTCCTACGCTGATGGCAATTCCTACGCTGAATGGAATTTGGGTTAAATGAGAGTTGTGATTTCTTTTAATGCTAAGATTAAATATTTCTAATCAAATGAGGTTTGGGGATACAAAGGTAATGTGTTTTAGGCCAAATGCCTGTATCTTTGGCTTGGTAACCTGCAAAGTGTAGGTTTAGTAGATCAAAAATCATGAGTTAAATGCTAGTATCTATTTACTGGTCACTTCAGTGACTTTAATCACTTTAACTCTCTCATATCTAAATGGGAATTATGTGATATCAAACTGTTGTTGCGAGGATGAGAGTAATGAAAACTCCCAAGGACAGTGTCTGGCATGTTACAAATATTCATGTTACAAATAAAGCTTACTAGCATTATTACTATCTTCACATATGTTTAGATATTTGATATGACCTTCAATGCACCTCTGCACATGAAATGTAACTCATGCAGCTGTGTTTGAGTGTGTGTGTACAATATTAACTGGATCTGCCTATCCGTCCCTTACCTCTACCACTAAATCTAAGCTCTGGTCATGCTATCCTGGCAATACTGTAACAACCGAAACTCCCAGACTGTTCTCTTTTCTCCCCCAACACTTGTTTTGAATCTTTTTACCCACATTGCTTATTGGGTTCCATAATGCAATTTCCTATTCAAATCTTCATAGCTAATTCATAGTTTGAATATGGAAAAATTGCCAAATTTATATGAAATAATTATGTCTCCCTGAAGATTAAACACAATTGGTTAATCACAGACTTATGGTTCCTTCTCATGTTTGCTCTTAAAGAAGGAATGTCTGTGTTGTAGCTACACTGACTGGCTGAGCATGCATGTTTGTTTTCCATCCATCAGTCCTCTGCAGTCCTGAAGTTCTTGCCTACACCAATCAGTTACTATGAGGACTATTTCATTTTCCCACCCTAATCCTCTGGTTTCATTAATGTTTTCCTCAAAACACAAGTTTTCCGAGGAGCCCTTCCGAACACCAAACCCGCAGACCACCCTGCTTATGAGTTGATGCATATCTTGTTTTATTGAATTTATGTCTGCTGCTTGGGTATCTGCCTATTTTCCCCCAGCAACTTTTTATGTATACACTCTATTCCCTGTAATTTCTATTATTAGGGTATGTGTGCAATAAACACTGAACACATAGCTGAGCCCAAGTCTTTTAAATATTCACTAACCTTTTATTTCTGAGACACACTGAGTTTTACAATTCACTAAAGGATTAGACAATTTGAATCTACAGAAACAAAGCAAGTATGAAAAAATGAGGTCGGTAGGGAAAAGGTTTGGGAAGGTAACAAAATGTGAACTTACATGTGTGTATATGTCTGTAATGAGATCGATTGTTCATATTGTACACACAAAAAATATATGCTTCATAAACATTAGCTTTTAGATTTTTTTCCAAATAAGAGGCAAAAGCTATTTCATATATCTCACAGATGGTGTTCAATGATAAAATGATACTCCTGCCTAAAGAAAGCAATGACATGTCTTTCTCATTTTAAACCAAATTTTGGTATAACTCTTAGCATCCTCTTTCTAAATGTACAGGGCAGGGCAAAATAATTATTTAGGTGATTTTGAAGTCAGGAAGTTTTGAGAGGAATATACAACACTGGCCATAAAAGTATTGTAATTATCAGCAAGTATGTGTACAAGAAGAAATGCCATGATAGGTAGATTAATAGCCCCCCAAAGATGTGCACAATTCTAATCTTTCGGACCTGTGCATATGTTACTTTATAGGACAAGGAGGACTTTGCAGATATGACTAAGTTAAGGATGGGGAAATGGGTATACTAGCCTGTATTATCTAGGTGGCCCAGTCGAATCACAGGGTTCTTGAAAGGGGTAGAGAATGGTATGTGATGATGAAAACAGAGTGCCAGAGTTATGTGACTGATGTAAAGGTGAAGATACGCTATGATGCTGGCTCGGAAGATACAGAAAGGGCTCATGAGGCGATGAACACAGGCAGCCCCTAGAAGCTGGGAAAGGCAAAGAAAGATTTTTCCTCACAGCCCTAGTGACAGCTGTATTCCTAGTAAGAATCATTTCAAATTTCTGATCTCTAGAATAATAAGATAACACATTTGTGCTGTCTTAAATCACTAAGTTTGTGGTAGTTTATTACCCAAGCAATAGAAACCAGTACAAATATTAATGATCCCGATCATTAGCTCCTGTACATAGAAATGAAGCGACCTACACTTATGTTTCCAAGATGAAGTTTGCCAAAGAAAAAACCATCAGAAATTCAGAAGAAAAAAGATGAAGCAGGAAATGTGTTTCTCTCTCTGCAAGTTGTAGCAGGGGTTGGTTCATAAAGCATGTGACTGGTCATATACTTAGAAAGGCTCCATGCTTGTTTTAATGCTCTGCTGTCACATCTTAAAATCCTCAACAATTTTTTAATAAGGTGTCTTGTAGTTTCATTTTGCACCAACCCCTACAAATTATATAGTCGATCCTGGCTGTAGCCTTTATTGTTTACAGTTCCTTAAATACTCTATTCACTTACAGAGACAAGAACAATAACATGTTACAACAACAAACAAGTAGAGAAAAGAGGAGAAGGAGAGGGCAGAGGCATGAGGGAGAAGAAAAGCAAAGCTGTCCAGTACATTCAGAAAATCTTCTGTATATGTAATCTCCTCCTCCCCTCCAAAATCTTTATAGCAGAATTTATGTAACCAATAATCATGATAGCTCAGTCATGGTCACTTTCTATCAAGTGGGCTTAAGAAAGTGAAATGTGTTTTTGAACATTTAACTTACATGTTTATCAGACTTTAGAATCATAGAATGCAGTTAAATGCTCCTAAAAACCTGAAGAACTATTGGATAGCAAGTAGAATTATGCATTTAAGGGTATGAAATGCCATCCTAGGAAAATAATTAGAAAATTTAAATCAATGAAATATCTATATAAATTAATCAATCACAACTCAATAAAATCAGTAGGGAGAATTAAACCTGATGGTATGTGTGTAACTATACATCACAGAACCACATATCATCAAACAGCTTCACAGCCAACTCCACCTTGCTAATTTCATAAAACATTCTTGATTTCTGTTATCCTAAATCAGACTGAAATCTGATTTCAATTAACAATGAAGCAAAGGAATGAATAATACCTCATTAGCCTTTGTTTGATGAAATCCCTAATTTAAATGGAATATTAAAATTAACTAGACAAGACAAAGTTTTAAATATGGCATATCATATCTTACATTTTAAAAATGAGTAATTCATCAGTAGAAGTTTAAGTAATAAATAAAAATACATTTTTAGAATACCTTCTTGGAAATGGCATAAATAATTGCCATTTTATTTTAGAGGAGAATGTGTATGTTAGAAATCACAAAAGTACATGTTGATAATATTTGTAACATTATTAATAAAGACAGTATTCAAAACAATCAAGAATTAAAGGAAAATACTGTGCTCGATTTAATCTAATACAAAGCTGATACTTCAACATATTGTCTAAAATATCCTTTGTAAACATGTTATAATTGAAAAACCACAGAACTGAGAGACAAAAAATATTTAGGTTTGATGGTCAGGACTTTTTTCTGTATAGCTTTGGGCATTTCATTTTGTATCTCTGGCTCTTAAATTGTTTCATGTACAAAAAAAAAAAGTCTGGGCCAAAATAATTTTTTAAAGAGATTTTATTTTATTTTAAAGTTTATTTATTTATTTTCAGGGGGGAGGAGCAGAAAGAGAGAGAGAGACAGAATCCCAAGCAGGGTCTGTGCTCTCCGTACAGAGCCAGATGTGGGGCTCTAACCCATGAATCATGAGGTCATGACCTGAGCAGAATGCTCAAGAAGCTTAACCTACTGAGCCACCCAGGAGCCCATAAAATTTGTTTTATTTAGTTTGAGAGAGAGAGAGACAAAGCGAGCTGGGAAGGGGGCAGAGAGAGAGGGAGAGAGAGCACAGAGCTATCAGCACAAAGATCAACTCGGGGCTCAAACTCACAAACCATGAGATCTTGATGTGAGCCGAAATCAAGAGTTGGATGCTTAACCACTGAGCCACCCAGGCACCCCTGGGCCAAATCCTTTATGAAGTGATTTCCAATTCATTTCAATACTGTTTCCGAAGGACCTTCCCAAGAGAAAGTTGTTTCTACTATGACTGTTTTAAGAATACATAATGAATCATGGAAGTGAGACCCTTGCTTTTTAAATTCTATTACCTCTTGAATGAGAATAGATGTTACAATTTCACAACTTCAGGAATGATCTAAAATTTAAGATCCATGGAGACACCTGAGGTGGCCAAAATTTAGACTGAAATTTGCACAAATCTAACTGTTGTCTTGCAAATATAGTAATGAGTCAGTGTTAAGTTAAAAATAATTTTCTATTGAACTCTGAGAAAATAGTTTAATTATGTATCTTTTCATACTAATGTGGCCTCAGCCTGAAAATCATCATCACTGTGTTGTCAGAGATCTAGTATCAAATTGACTGTCTATTTATTTTTCTAACCACGGGCAAGGAAAACATTTCTAAATGAATTACATATAACCTCATCTTGAATAAAATGTCTTCTTTTCTGACTATTTAAAACAACTCTTATAAAATGTTTATTTGACTTTAAGAAATAGCTTACACTCTCCCACTAAATAAAGCCCACATATTTTAACCTGTCATTCAAGAGCTACACAACTTGGCGCCAACCTATCTTTGGAGCTTTATCTCCTACTACTCAGTTTGACACATCCCAAACTCCTAAGCCATTTACTTTCCTAATATGCTTGGTGTTTTTCTGCTTACCTATCTTGCATGAATGTCTTCCAAGCTGTCTATGCATTTCCAGTCTAACCCGCTTCAAGGCTCGAATCTGGTGCTAGGTCATTGATAAAAACATCTCAGATCCTGTGCTCTCCTACGACCCCATCTTCCTTTAGCACTTCAGTGTCAGAAACCATCTCACCTTCTTCTACAATCCTAAAATAAGTTCTATCTCATATCCTGAAGATTATTTAGCAAATCCAAATATATAATAAGGACATTTGTATACATTTAGTTCCCTTATAAGGCTGAAAGCTTCTTAAGGCTAGGAATCTTTTTTTTTTTTTTTAGCAGTTTCCTTTTTTCCCCCGTATCATCAAGCATGTCTTAGTTTGAGAATGTGCACACATGCAAAATAATACGTGAATGAGCATGTAACTAGGAAAAGTGTTGGGGGAGTGTCCTATTGCTTTCATTTTATCAATACTTTGGCCAAAAAAAAAAAGACAGTTTTTGTTTTGTTTTGTTCTTTTAACATCCAGGTTCAATCATAACTGCTTATGTAGTCTTAAATTACCCAACATAACTGTTTTTAGGCAGTCCGGACAAGATTTTATAACAACATAAGAAATAGCTAGTTAAAAAACGCCACTCTTTGAAACCTTTACAATCCTAGAGGACAAGTCATTACTCTTTAACCCCTCTCGGACTTATCCCCAGGCTGTAATAATGTTTTATTATTTATATAGAGATTTATATTTTCAAAGCACTTTAGAGCCATTAATTTGTTAAGCCAGACAACATACAGTAGAACACGGTGAGTGTGATTAAATGTGTTTGACAGATAAGAAAACAGCAGTAATGCCAAAGTGGTTTTTTCATAGCCGACAGCACTGTGAAGTCGCTTTGAGTGCTAGAACTGTAATTTTACTGCGGTAAAAACAACCAGACAATAGACCTGTCGCTATTTATTCCATTTTCAATTATTCTTCATTTCCATAGTCAGAGTTAGGAGCAAATCTTATGATAATGATCTTTATTTCAAACATAAGACTAACTGTAAAGTGAAGTTTTGAATTTTTACTGTTATACTTAGTTAGAAAAAGTAATGTTCTCTTTTAGATTAAATGTGTGGAGATGTAAATCAACAACCAAGTATGATCATTCCTTGAGTCCCACTGAAAAAAGTGGTGGTCAGGACCTAGATAAATACAAGGAGATCTCTACCTGTACTAATGGCATTCATCATTTGTGCTGCATTGAAGAACAATCTTTCTAAAAGACTTCTGACTTCTATTTTCTTAACTTTGAAATTATGAGCAAATGCCTATGCATATGATAAAAATATCACTCCTAAAATGTACTATGCATTTGTCTTCAGAGATACGAACCTTACCAAAGGTAACTTTTCCCATCAAAGATTTAGTTCCCCACTTGTCAATGCAAAATTGATTTGAAAGTAGATTTTCTCCCTTTATGTTCAAGGTTGTGATTTGGGGCGATGCGATAATAAATTATTAAAAGTTATTTTCTCTCTACTCTTGGACCAAACAAATCTCCAAAGAAATTGTCTGTCCCTACTCAGTATCTCAGGAATGTAATGTTATTTTATCCCAGTGGGGATGAGGGTTTTTCACCTTTATTTATGGCTGGCATTTTTATGCTTTTGACTCACACAACCGCCCTCTCACAGTGAAGCCATTCGTATTTCCTGAGAGAAGTTAAGATAATTTACTATTGTGGAATATATTTTTCGCTCATGCTGATGCAAAGAATTAGACACATGACTCCTGTTAGTGTCAATCCTAGTGATCCATAATGTGAAAATCAGGAGTTTGCATAAAAAGCATCTGCTTCCTTTGATTCAAAACCTTAAAAGTGTTAGCATATGCCCATATACTCAGGCTCTAGTTCACAGACACATGCAAGTGGGGATTCAGAAGTTTAGCCCAAAGACAGAACCAATCTATGCACTTTGATACCAAGGGATCACCTGCATGAAGGGGGATATGGATGGGCTGTTGAACCCATACATTTTGAACATTCTGTTAATTTTTCCTTTTGAATTTGATCTATCAAAAATACTGAGCGTTTGTAGCAAATCAGGAACTGGAAAATATAGATTTGACCTAAATGGCTCATACCATTTAAACCATCTTCTTTGCAATTCCACCCATCAGTTTCTTGTCAGTATCACTTTACTTATATTACTTATATTTGTAGTCATATGTTGTTAGTATTCACATATTCACAAAACAAAGTTACCAACACTTGGAATACTATCAATGACCGGAGGTGTCTAAGAAAACAACTTCCTCTAAAAAGACCGATACAAGCAGCTCTGGATTAAAAAAAAAAAAAAAAAAAAGGTGCATCCTCCACAGCAACCAACACAGGTTAAACCTTTAGATGTCTTTAATCCACTCTCCTTTCAAGTATCTTGAGAGAAGTAAGAGTGCAAGGGTCGAACCTACATCTGAGTTTAATTACAGGACACTGTGTAAGGATACCTCTTGAGACCGTTTTTTCCTTCAGCTTACAGCATATGTTATGCTTAAAGGTGGAAAGACTATTTTCTCCCTCCACGTCACTGGAAATCCAGGCCTCTCGCCTCATTTAGAGGCTTTGATGTTTTCACTGGGGTTGGGGCTACTAGAGAAATTGATTTAGGATAGACTTCTGTTTTAGCATCATTTTTTTAATGGCAAATGACTGGCTCCAGGAATCTTTTAAAAGGGACATAAAACAATGCAAATTTCTCCAGTCTTTACAATGGTAGTAGAATTCTTCATGATCCTGTGTCTAAAATATTAAGAAAGTAAAATTAAATTAATGAAAACATAGGCCAATTAACTTTATGTACAGCATATGGATGCATATATATGTATATATAGTATAGAGTATCTTGAAACTATGTTTCACTTAGTGACTTTAGTGTTGATTTAACAGCTGCTTTCATTACATAGTAAAATCACTAATCACTAAAGATTATCTCTAGGGAAAACAGTAATAGCACTCTGACTTACACAGTTAGCCTCTTCACTTGCTTATACCATAGAGTTTCTTTTTCTTTATTTCCTTTTATTTTTTTTAATACAAGGTGGAAATGAAAGTGAGCATCTGGAGATCATTCCTGCCCCATCCTGATTAATCTCTCCTTTTTAACTCCCAAGTACCAAAGCACATTGTGTTGAGATTTAAATATACCAACTCATCCCTTATCCTTACCCGTCTCTAGTCTGGAAGTATAAACCACTGATTTCTTTAAAAATAAATTCTAAAGTAAAAGGTAATTTGCTCCAAATAAAATAAGCTACTAAAAAGAAACTCTCTTTTATCTTCTCCCTGCAATCGCTAATAAGTTCCAACACTTAGTCTCCAAAAGAGAAGGATTCACACAAACATATTCAAATGTATGGAAGCATGTATGTAAGTAGAATATGATCTAATGTGCTGGAATTTTTTTTTCTTTTCTATTTTTCTTCCTTTTATTTTTAATAAATTTTTATTTTAGAATTATTTTAGATTTACAGAAAAAAATTACAAAGATGGCAGGGAATTCCTTTGTACAGCATGTGCCATCTTTCTGCTATTTAATCTCAAATTGGCACAGAATATCTGTTATAATTAATGAGCCAAAATTAATACATTATTATTAGCTGAAGCTCATACATCTCTTAGTTTTGTTTTGTTTTGTTTTTTAATGTTTATTTACTTTTGAGAGACACACACACACAGAGACAAACAGGGGAGGGGCAGAGAGGGGGACACAGAGAATCTAAAGCAGGCTCCAGGCTCTGAGCTGTCAGCACAGAGCCTGAAGTGGGGCTCAAACACACGGACCATGAGATCACCACTTGAGCCGAAGCTGGACGCTTAAACGACTGAGCCAACCAGGTGCCCCTCAGATCTCTTAGTTTTTAACCTAATGTCTTTTTTTCTGTTCCAGGATCTCATCAAGAATACCATATTGGGTTTAGTTATCATGTCTCCTTAGACTCCTCTTACCTGTAACATTTTCTCAGACTTTCTTGATTTTGATGACTCTGGTATTTGTGAGGGATACTGGTTAGGTATTTTTTAGAATGAACCTCAACTGGGATTTGTCTAAAGGTCTCTTCATGATTAGACTGGATTTAAAGGTTTGTAGAGGAAAACTACAGGGGTAAATCACCATTCTCAGCAAATCATATTAAGGGTACTACCATCCACATGACTTGTCACTGACTTTGACCTTGATCACCTGGATGAGGTAGTGTTTGTCAGGTTTTTGTTCTGGAAAATACCCTTTTTTCCCCTATTTCCATAATGTACTCTTTGGAAGTAAGTCACTATGAGCAGTCCACACTTAAGAAATAAGAAGTGATACTCTAGCAACTTGAAGGCAGAGTATCTACTCAAATTATTTGGAATTCTTTTACATGAGAGATTTTTAATTCTCCTCCATTTATTCAATCAATTATTTATATCAGTATGGAGACGTGGCTATTAATTTATAAGTTAATACCACTTTATTGTGTTGCTAAAATTATTTCAGCTTTGGTCATCAGGAATTTTTTAAGATAGTTTCTGTGTCCTTTTGTCATACGTAATGTGAATGTATATGTGTATATATCTATATAGATCAACAGATTGATTGATAGATCGATACCCATCAAGCTCATCTTGTATTCTTCCTTCCCCGACAACAGAAATTCATTCAAGAAGCCCTGGTTTCTTTAATGGGGTGTGTCACTAGAAAACAAGACTAGATGCCAGATGAGGGTTTGTTTGTGGCCAGGAAATTCACATACATATATCATGAAATCTTGAGGAAGTGACATGTTACCTGCTTTTACGTTACTTATATTGAAAGAATGTATTCCAGTTTACTCCCAGTTTAAAAGTGATACGGCCATTCCCCAACATCACAAAGTATAAATGATACTCTTTGCTGCAGTAAACATATTTGATATTTGCAAGGTAAAGGTGGAGAAATTCATCTAAACTCACATCTATGCACATTTGTGAGTTCTTATGACCATTTTAATCTTTCATCAGGACTTTTTTTCTTGGTTTCTTTCATTGTGAAAATGAAACTCCTTGATGGAACTTCTTGATCTATGCCAGGAAAAGCAAAAATTAATTTAAAGAATGAGTGATGATCCTAAATAGAAAATACTTGGAATTTTGAATACTCAGGTGATCATCAGGAAATGCAAATCACTTTCAAGTATGTTATGAATACTTAATAATTTAAAGTTGCTATTTCTATGTCTATATTTTTTAGGGAGATAAATTGCCATCAGCATTTCCATCATTATCAATTCTACAGAGAAAGTGAACTAATTTGAAAAAGAGCTCATCCAACTATTGTACACAATCATAAGACAGAGAAAGAATTACACACAGAGAAGAAATCATCCTTTTCAACAAGACCTACTCCAGTGGCATCCTGTTTGCCTAATTTACCTCCTCTAACCTCTGTTTTACTTACAGTAATCCAATTCCCATTTCTCACATAACTGCAAGAGGTATCCAACATAATCCTGCTTCAGTTGGATACAAAGTGCCATTTGCATTAAAGTAGAAAGTCTTTGAAGCAGCAGTGTATATATATATTTTTCCCCCAGCCCTAATTTTGTTATTATTTAGTTAGCCAGCATCTTAAAATAACTCAACCACTTATATTTTGTTTGGATCTTCTCTATTATTTTCATTATTTGATTCTAATATCTTTGAGTTATTTAAAAATTTTTATAGAGTCCTTTCTTCTTTGTTTCTCTTTTTCTTTCTTTCCTTTCTTTTTTCTAAGTGGCTTTTTTTTCCATATGAAGGATCAAAGCTCAGAGTTACAAAATAATTCTTTTTAGGACTTTAACTAGGATTAGCAATAATTTTAAAAGTGAGTTTGCCTTTTGGGTGGGGCTGGGAACAGGAAAGTGGCATACCTAGGAGTGGAAATAGAGCACACTTGGGGAATGAGGAACATGGAAAAACGTCCCTGCTCCCAGAGTTGAGCCAGGGAGATAGAAGATGTGGTTAATTATCGGTGAGCATGAATATGAGATTAGAAGATACTCAAGATTGGCCAGACTAGTTGTGGGAAGAAAGGTACCAGCATAAGGCAATGAGGCAGAGAGGAGTGGGTATGCCTTGGAGAAAATGGGTGTGCACAGAAACTGAAAGTTTTGCTTTACTGAAGTAGCTTTTATAAGTCTAGGGCACTGATGAATGAAGTCCTGGCATAATACATATTTACCCTCCATGTGGAGAATTCACAGACTAATCAGTGACTGCAGTGGTATATTAGGTCACCAAAATATGATTGTTCTACACATAAGGCCACTCAAGTTCCAGATCACCAGCCATCAGTGATGGCTCTGATGGTCCAGATTACAGTGATGTGGCAAGAACCAGACAAGCAAAACTGGATCACCTGTGTTACAGCAGTTATATGTGCCATATGGAGATAATAGATAATTTCATATGTTTAAGGAATGCCTTCGAAAGAAAATCAATAGGTCAAATTATGTCTCAGAAGTGCAATAAAATTCTCTGGATGATATCTATATTAAGCTGAAACTTTTTCCTTCAGGACACTATTATTTAAAGGGGCAATAAAGCAGAAATTTGAGAATGAAAACCTCATTTACCAAGAGTGGACCGTAGTCTGTGCAAAAAGAAATATATTTGTTGATGCAGTCTGAAATCAATACCACCTTTTTGACTCAATGAAATATTATTTTTCTTCACTATTTCTCTGTGTTTTAATCCCAGCAAGAGTTGTACATTTCCAGGTACAGCAATTCCAGTTTAATAGAAAACTGTCAGAGTTATGTAAATAACTATTCTGAGGTCCCTGTCTCTACTATTATTATTCATTCTATCAAAAGGGTAACATCAATATAAGATTAACACTAGAGAATGTCACTTGTCTTTTTTTAAAGACAATCATTAGCTTTTCCTCTTATTAGCTAATATATGAAAACCGTTCTCTGTGGTAGCAGTGTCATTTTCATCGGCAATTTATAAGTGGACCTCTTAAAATATCTAGCCTTTATTTGCAATATCTCTTTCATGTTCTTTCAACAACAAAAAAACTGAACAAAATATACATATATTGAGTACTATCAATGGCAAGAACACAGAGATGAATAAGGCATTACAATTACAACGAAATGCTAGACTAATGGGATGGATAATACAAATAACTCAATCACAGGAGTGAATGCAGATGTTATAAGAGGACTGAAAGAAAAGCTAGGGATTTGGAACCAAAACACTGCAAAGCCCAAGCCCTACCAATCCATAGCCTTGTGATCAGGCAATCACCCAGGGTCTGTGAATTTTAGTTTACTCAATTATAAAATGGGGCTTTTTAGGTGAAATCAAGGGAGTACTTTTTGCATACCAATGTAAACTTAAAAATGCTGCAAAAAATGAAAGCTGATGGACTTTCAAAGGATAAAGGGGATGACTCTACTCATTATGATTAGGAATCTATCTTCATAGGTTTGCACAGGTTTCCTAAGGAAGTGGTGCTGTAGGTATGGTGGATTACACCTGTAGAAAAGTAGAAAGAAGGCATTTCCAGAGAAGAAAACAGCATGGGGACAGGCGTGGAGATTGTAAAATTCACACTGTGTTTGGAAAACATGGAATGATTATATTTGGTTACAGAATATAAAGCACAAATACATGATTAGTGAGAAATAATGTTGAAAGATAGGGCAGTTCTTGATGCCAGAAGTTGAACAATGTGGCTCTGTGAATGTAATTTTTAATACAATAGGTAACAGTAAATGATTTATGAAGTAATGACACAATTGGTTCTGAATGAAAGGAAGACATGGAAGCACACAGGATGAACTGGAGTTTAGAGCAGAAGTGGACTGCAAATTTCTGGGTGAGTCTGACCTAGAATAGGAACAGTGTGACCGGTCACCGGTCTGTCACAGAAAGACCCCGATGACTCTGAAATCCAACTTGTTAGACGAAGTCTCAACTCGAGACCTCTAGACCTCTTTACATAGCCACCAAATAGAATTTTCACCTGTGATCCTAAAAGCATCTCAAATTCAGAAGACTTTTTATTATCTCCTTTTAATTGTCTTCTCTTCCTCACAGCCATTAACAGTGTCATCTCTCAACTTATTCATTGCCTTGTCTCAACACATTCTGAGGCTAGTATCTCCTACTTGACAAAAGGCATCTACAATCTACCCAGCTTCCTGAATCAGAAACCAGGAAGTCTTGTACAATGACTTCTCCTTTATTTCTTACATAGTAATTTGCCAATCTAGTCAATCCCTCCTTGCCTTTGCCATCTGAAACCTTCCCTTCCTTTTAAGCCACCACCTTAAATTTAGAGGTTCATTATCTCTCTTTTATGTTATTGCAAGCTTTTTATTGCCATCACATCTTCTTAAAAAAGTCTTCTTTAACTCATTGCCTTTAAAATTTCTGTACTTACATTAGGGGCTTGTGGTGGCTCAGTCAGTGAAGCATCCGACTCTCGATTTCAGCTCAGGTCATGATCTCACAGTTTGTGAATTCAAGCCCCACACTGGCTTCGTGCAGACAGTGTGGAGCCTGATTGGGATTCTCTCTCTCTCTGACCTTTTCCTGCCTGTGGTCATACTCTTTCTCCCTCAAAATAAATAAATAAATAAATAAATAAATAAACAAACAAACAAACAAACAAACAAACTTTAAAATAAATAAATACATTTTAAACTCTCTCAAAAATAAATAAACTTTAAAAAAAATATATGTACTTACTTTAGAGTTTGCTTGTTCATTTGTGCAAAAATATCCTGCTGAGGTTTTTACTGGAATTATACTGTAACTATAGAATAATTTGGAAAGGGTTAATATCTATATAATATTCAGTCTTCCAATCTATTAAAATAGATTTTCATTATTTAGGTGTTCTTTAAAAATTCTCTTAATAATGTTTCATAGTTCCTATTACAGAGGTTTTTCACATATTTTGTTAGATTTATTCCTAAATGAATTGTTTTTGATGCCATTTTGATTTTTATGGTTTATTCCCCTCATTTTCTATTTTGTATATGGATATGGATATGGAATCTAGTGACTTTATAACTGCATAAATAATACATAGTGGAAATAAGGATGAATTATCTATATCTACATGTGATGATATAGATGAAGCTCACAATGCATTATTGAATAAAATGCATTATTGAATAAAATACAGATGAATTATCTGTATCTACATGTGATGATATAGATGAAGCTCACAATGCATTATTGAATAAAAGATAGTAGACAAAACAGTGCAAACGGTATGAGCCCATTGGTTTAAAGTACAAAAATAGGTGAACTAAATCTCTGTATGTGAATGTCAGCATAGTGGCTACTTTTGGGTGTAATCACCAAAAGAGACTACAAAGGAGCTTACTGATGGCTAATGGTGTTCTGTTTCTTCATCTGGATGCTGGTTACATGGGTGTATTCAGTAATGAAAAGTCAGAAAGCTATACATTTATGATACTTTTTTATATATTACATTTTGGTGAATAGTTAAAATTAAAAGGAGAGAGATGAGCCTTAATTCCAGTTTACTTTTACTATTTATCATACTTAATGTTTTAAGATTTACATGCTAGGGGTGCCTGGGTGGCTCAGTCAGTTAAGCATCCAACTCTTGGTTTCAGTTCAGGTCATGATCTTACACTTGGTGGGATTGAGCCCCACATTGGGCTCCTTGCTGACAGCACTGACCTGCTTGGGATTCTCTCTCTGCCCTCCCCCACTCATTCTTCTTCCCTCCCTCTCTCTTTCTCAAAATAAATAAACTAAAAAAAAAAAAAAACATTTACATGCTACCTAAAGAATACAAAGTGACAGGAATCAGTGATGGGGATAGAGAGAGGTAGAAATCCTTGGGGGGGGGGGGATTTTGCACAATGAATATATATTATATATTCCTCAGAAAACCCAACCTATAACATCTTTTCATGTTTCATTGTTTAACAGCTTGGCTGTGGTTGAGTTCCTTCTAAATTCTGAATACTTTTTGACCACTCAGGCTCTGGAGAGAAGCTAGGATGGAGCTATACTGAAAACTTATTTGCTTTAACAGTGACGGTCATACAAAGCCAGAGTGGGAGGTGAGAGACGAGGCAGAGCTTGTTGGTGATGACAGCTGCTAGGCAGAGGTAACACCGTAAGGAAACAGGGCAAACTTTATGGGAAAATGTTAAATACATGATTTCAATTTAACTTAAGCACTGAGGTGCTTGTAACCTGAAAGGCATGGTATCTACTTCCCAGTAACTGCCATCAAAAGCATGCTAAATAGCCATGGAATATCCATTAGATAACTTCATGTTCTGAAATTGCACTTTTTCTTACCTAAAAGAATATCCAACTGTACTTTTGTTCTATATATTTATTTATTGTTTTCCCTTCGTAAAATACCAAATGTATTGCATTATGACAAGCTCACGTGTTTAATAATGAAAAAGCCTTCCAGCACTCTCCCAAGGATTTCAATCTGATTATTATGAGAATGGTTTTCAGCATCTTTAGTTTTAGACACATGTTTTCCGTGAATCTGTAGATTCATCTAAATAACATCACAGTACATGTCTACATCAATTTTAGTTCTGTTTTTAATGGACTGCCAGACTTGTTAACAGATCTTAAGAAAATTATGCCCAAACAAAATAAATACACTTTCCCTCTTCAATTATAGCCTTAAGAGCTTATGTTAACTCTAAATAAAAATTTACTGATGTCTAACTTGGACTGTTCTGAATTAAAAAGAAATTCGTAGCAGAAAACAAACATCCAAAATAAACCAACTTTATCCAACCCCTGTGATAAAGACAGCAATATATATTGTAGACATGCATATTTTTAGGAATTTGGATTTGAAATTTTAAAATATAGATTAAATGCAAAGAAACATTCAAGCAAATTTGAAAGTTGTCCTTGAACTGAGTATAATTGTTTTACACCTTATGTAAGCCTTTATGCTTAGAAGGATCTTTAGAAATGTTAAGGATGTTTAACTTATTTTCAGGTTTATTTTTTACAACTTCATAAAAAAATAAAGTGGATATGAAATAATTAATGATTAAATAATACTGTGATCAAAAATTTTAAATGTGAAATCTATTTATTTAAAAATAATGGGGTGCCTGGGTGGCTCAGTCGGTTGGGCGTCTGACTTCAGCTCAGGTCATGATCTTACAGTCTGTGGGTTCGAGCCCCACGTCGGGCTCTGTGCTGACGGCTCGGAGCCTGAAGCCTGCTTCGGATTCTGTGTCTCCCTCTCTCTGCCCCTCCCCTGCTCGTGTTCTGTCTCTCTCTGTCTCAAAAATAAATAAAAACATTTAAAAAAATTTTTTTAAATAAGGAAACTATAGGGGCACCTGGGTGGCTCAGTTGGTTAAGCACCTTACTTCGGCTCAGGTCACGATCTCACAGCTTATGAATTTGAGCCCCACACAGGACTCTGTGTGGAAAACTCAGAGTCTGAAGCCTGCTTCAGATTCTGTGCCTCCCTCTCTCTCTGACCATCCCCCACTCAAACTGACTCTCTCTCCTTCAAAAGTAAATAAACAGTAAAACATTTTTAAATAAAAAAAAATAATGAAAGCATATAAAAATAAAATGGTAAATCAATATAAATACTAGTGAGCATTTTCTAGAGACACATACAAACATAAATAACAAGACAGACATCTGGCTTTCCCTTTTTGTCTTCTTTGCTATTACAAATAAAAATTATCTAATCAGTTTGGTCAAGCAGTAATGACAATAAAGGCTAAGGTGTCTATTCAAATAATGAGCAATTTTTCCAGATGTAGCATTTTGTATAAAGTCATAATACTTTAATAATTGTGAAATGTCAGTGCTGAAAAATGATCTGGAATACCTGCTCAACAAACAATTTTTAAAGCAAGTCAAATCAATTAGAACAGAGTGAATCAAATTGTTACTGTGTTTAGGTTTAAAGAGAAATGAACTGTATGAACGTATATTTTCTTTAATATGACTTGTCTTTAGTTACATAAAAAGTTTAAGCTCTCAAAACTTATTTTAAATTTAAAAAAAAAAACATTTTTTTAACGTTCATTATTGAGAGACAGAGAAAGACAGAGCATGAGCATGGGAGGAGCAGAGTGAGAAGGAGACACAAAATCCAAAGCAGACTCCAGGCTCAGAGCTGTCACACAGAGCCTGATGTGGGGCTCGACCTCACCAACCATGAGATCATGACCTGAGCTGAAGTCGGATGTTTAACCAACTGAGCCGCCCAGGCACCCCTCAAAAATTATTTTAAATAAAACTCTGGACACACTGTCAAAATTATAATCTTCTTAATGGAAGGTCAAGCCTTTTACTTTTATTGATTGTTACTATGTAGGAATGACTTCACATCTTCTCTATCAATCAATCACTCAGAAAAGGGAGCTACCATCAGAGTCCAATCCATCCGACCTCAAGGAAGACAACTCACAAAAGTACATGCCAGCTCAGACAATGGCAGAAGTACAAAGTAGAACTCTGGGTTTGAAAGAAGTAACTTGTCCTCTGGCTGAGTAGTCAGTAAGTTTTCTTTTGAGAAATATGCTAACTCCTATTTGATGGATTAATTAAAGCAGAGGCCAAAAATTCAAACTAGTGCTTCCATAAAAGGCATGAATGTCCTTATCCTCTCCTATCTCATCCTTCTCCCACATCCTTTTATCCCCCATTTCTATTCTCCCATCAAGAGAAAATGACTTAATCTCACTGGGACACATAGATTGTTCATAGATCAGCACAAAACCATTAAAAGCATAAAATATTTTATTTTATACTAATATTTATACTAATAAAGAGAGAGCATGCACGAGCTGGGGAGGGCAGAGAGAGACAGGGAGAGAGAGAATCCCAAGCAGGCTCCATGTCGTCAGCGAGGAGCCTGAGGTGAGGCTTTAAATCATAAACCTTGAAATCATGACCTGGGCCAATATCAAGAGTTGGACCTTTAACCGACTCAGGCACCCTGAGAAGAAAACATTTTAAATTTACTACGCCTTATAAGTAGCACAGGTTTTTTTTAAAAAAAAAAAAAAGTAGAAACAGAAAGAATGTAGAAATACCTCAACACCATTCATTCATTGCCCTTAACATATTTTGATAAATTTTCCTCTTAAATCTAAGTCATCCAGGAACACATTGATAGTTTCCACATAAATAATATTTTGATCAACTTTTTCCAGTATTTGAATTTCATTAGAGGATACAGTCTCTGATTTTTAAATGTAATAAACATTTTATAAAATTCAAGTTTTATTTATAATCAGATGCATTATTATTTCTTGCAAATATCTATAGATGTAAAGTCTACATTTCTATTTAATCGAGTTTGATAGTTTTTCAATGTCAATGTCACAAAATAATGTTTGAGAGTCAAAGTTCTAAAAGTATGAGCCAGTATACAACATAAAAAATACATCATGTTGCCTTAGAGGTCCATGTTTTTTATTCAAAAACTTGTACATTCCCAAGTAATGAGTTACTCACAGGAGCCAAATTAAATAAGGTCCTTTAAAAACATATTCCACTCACCAGTACACCTGAGCTAAGTCTCAATTAAATAAAAAGTGAGTACAATTTTGGATTAAATTGCTATGTGTCCACCTCCAAATCTCTATAAAATCTAACTGTACTAACATTTTTATTCCAATATTAATTGAAATACCTGTTTAATAGATGTGATCATCTAATTCAGAGCCTGATTTTGGTAATCTTCATATGCTGCATTTGACTGAGCTATAGGACTATTTTTCAGTATAGGACTATTATTCTAGAGTGGTATATGAACAAAACTATATCTTCATATGTTTCTAGAGAGTAATACACATTTGTAAATATTTCAGTAATTGATTATCATCGAAATGCCTATAGTGATCTGTCCAAGAAATATAGAGAAGAGCATGAAAAGAACAAGGAACTAATTTTGAGGGCAAACCAATGTCAAGATTCCTTCACAGCTAGAACTCTTTGATGGAACTCACTGACTTAGAAAGTGATCTATTGGGGTGCCTGGGTGGCTCAGTGACTGAGTGTCCAACTCTTGATTTTGACTCAGGTCATGAACCCAGGGTCATAGGATCAAGCCCCATGTTGGGCTCCACACTGAGTGTGGAGCCTACTTGGGATTCTCTCTCCTTCTCTCCCTCTGCCCCTAACCGCCACTGGCACTTATTCTCTGAATGAATGAATGAATGAATGAAAAAAATTAATTAATTAATTAATTACTTAGAAGGTGATCTGTGTTATCTGGTGGATAGTCATTTCTTATGGCTACTGAGCTCCCTTAGAGTTTCTTGTTGAAAAGAGTTGCTTGTTGAGTCTAATTCTGGTTTCAGAATTCCATTACCTTGAATGTTGGAAGATAAGAGCCTTTGTTCCAAAGGATAATGGTATAGCAGCAGGGATGCCACCAGTCCCCTGCAGAGACTCCAGGAAATCTTTGGCTCCTTATATCATTACCCTTTTCTAATTCTCGGAAGTAGAGATGAGTCACCCACCATTGAGGCCCTTTTTATCTTCTTGGATACCAGGGAGAACACTACTACTTACAGGAGATGTATATAGACCTTTCCCATGAGCAACCATGAACACTACATTCTGATTCCATTTCAGGACTGTGCAGTGCTGTGTCTAAAGTCCTGACCAGCCCATCAGGATCCCAAGAAAGCCAAAGGCTTTATTCCCACTCAACTGCCTGCCAGCTCCAGCAGAAGCTTGGCTCTAGAGGAGCAGATAGGCTGACTTAGGTAAGAGTCGAGGGACAGCAAAAATGTGTCCCAAAAAACATCTTCCCAGAAACGTCCCTTCATTAATTTTAGAACAGTTTTTCTGACACAATTGATGTAAAATAAATCTATATTCTGTGGTCCATAATGCTTCCAGAGGTATTGCAAACCAATTTCAGGCCATAAATCAAAATCACTCAAAGATAGGTTTTCTAATTTTCTGTTTAGTCATCTTGCTATCCAAAAGATGAGTGTAAAGCAGTTATTATAAAAGCAATTTAAAATTCCTAAATGAAAAATATAAACAACTGAAAGGAAGCAGTTTTCCTTGGTACAAAACAAGGTTTTATTAGGGTATTTATTTCCAAGTAAAACCATTCCTACAGGGGTGTGGAGCAGGAAGAAATTTAAAAAAGATCATCTTGTTTAACCCTTACACATGATTTTAGCAGGTGCAGGCAAGCTCAGAGTGCAGAATACCACACCTTGACCTTGAACAATACTTATAACATGTGTGTGCCAGCAATAGGTCAGGACACATCCTGAAAACCCACAAGCAGATGCAGCTGCTGCAAGAATTCAATTATATGGAAAATGCGGTCTATTTGTAAAGGCCTTTTAGGTATTATCAAGAGAAACATTCTTTGCTGCTTTTAAATTTGTAAGACAAGTGAATTCAGTATCCGCTTCAGAGCACTATGGAGGGTCTGTGTTTAAATTTTTCATGACAAAGGGGAAATGGTGATTAAGATATTTAAAAATTTTGGAGATAAAGAAAGAAACCAAGACTGTGGCTACCACGACTGTAAATTCCTAAACTGTGCAAGAAAACAACAAATGCTATTCCCTGACAGCAGATTTACGATTTATGTATGCATAAATGGCTATTTTCACCAGATACAGTAATTGAATAGTGCCAAGTTTTTTGCAACTCAACATTAGTATTCTGTGGATTCTGGACAACCTTCATAAACAACCCCACATCCTGGTAAGCCTAAACACAAAAATATCTTCTGTATCTGCACTTCTTCATTCAGAGATCATATAACTCTTCTAAGGTGTTTGGTAACCCCTCTGGAAGCAGAAAATAATTATATGGTAGGTATAACTGCTCTTGAGAGCAGGACTGGTTTCTTTTCTTAACTTAGTGGCAGTAGGGCCAGTGCCATGATAATCTTGTACCTGCTATAAGATCTGTGACCCTTTAAAAATAAGGCTCAACATAGATTTGAGCTTAGCATTAAGTTCTGAGTTCCTGAAGGCACTGCACTTAGCTGAGTTAAAGACAGCCCAGATTGCTGCTGAAGGAATTCTGAGGTAGGTGAAATAAGACCCTGACTAGTGGGTTATAGCCAGTTATGGGATGAATTGCGCCCCTCACCTCCAAGTTCATATATTGAAGGCCTAACTCCCAGTACCTCAGAATGAGACTGCACTGGTTCTTTACAGAGGTGATTAAGTTAATATACGCTGGGATTAACCCAATATTAACTGTTGTCCTTATAAGAAGAGAAAATTTGGACACAGACACGTAAAGAGAGAAAACAGCATGAAGACACGAGGACAAAACCACCATCTACAAGCCAAACAGAGAGGTTTAGAACAGATTCTTCTCCCAGGGCCCTTAGAAAGAACCAATTCTACCAATGCCTTAATCTTTGGACATCTAGCCTCTAGAACTGTGGGGGAAAAAAATTTGTTGGTTAAGCCACCAGTCTGCAGTATCTTTTTTACCACAGCATTAGCAACCCGATATACTTGACCTAGTTTCCTTTTACTGGAAAGCATATATACAAAATTCTGTGCAAAGTGTATCTGCTCTCTTGTGCCTTTCCTTTTTACCTGACCACTTAGAGGCCAAGATTAATTTTTCCTATCAACAGATTGAAAGTTTCTTTCAAATGAGTTGTTTCATGGCACCAACTGGAAAATGGAGTGTGGAAAACCCCTTCTTCTCTCATGTCCAGATATATTTTCCCAGCAATATTAGTGCCAGTTTAGTTTTCTACCTCTTGATCCTTTTTTTTTTTTAAGTTTCTTAATTGCTTCAGAAATTAGGTGGGGAAGAGAGGTGCTATTTATTGGCCCCCTTGAGAGCTCCAAGAAACCAGTTAATTATGGACTGGATTGATGAAAAGGGGACTGTGCTCTGACTTGATAATAATGAATGTTTATGTGATGATCACAAATTATTTTCATTTTATTTTTTCAAACTGCCAGAACCAATTATTCCTCTGCCTTGTGCACTTCCCTGAGACACTGCCCTATTATTGTTGAGGAGGCCTTGATAAACATCAGATTTAGAGATAGCACCCTGATTAACCATGCCCTAGAGTTATTATTGTTTCCAAGACTTTCCTTTGATGTGCATTGTACCAGGAACAGATGAACAAACCACATTTGGAATTGTTAAACTATTTCTCAAAATATTTTTCAAATTTTTAAAAACCAAAGTGCATTCTCATAAACACTCTTCCCATTAAAGCAGTGTGTGTTGTAAGAAAAAGTCTTTCCATATGGTTCTGATTCATTTACACTTAACTCATCAAAAAGTTGTTTGGGGAAAAAAAAAATACTTGATTGCCCAGTAAATTGTTTTGATCTTTTTATTTTAAAAACAGGATATAGTATCCAAAGTAAACAAAATCCAAAGTGGACAGTTAGTTGTCTGAATTCTTTTCTGTTGTTCTAGGCTTCAGTGTTCTATATTCAAGCATTTATGTTGACATCTATAAGCTAAACAATTACCAAAATCTTTATATATGTTCATTGCTCTCTAGAAAAATGTGAAGATGTTCTTCTTTATAACTCTGATATATAACTCCATGCTGAAAGTTTAGGTCAATCAATAAGCTAAACAGTTCAATTTATGAGGATGAACAAAGCCCTGGATCAGATAAATCCATTGCTAAAACATATGTTTTGATCAATAAGCCATTGATGCATAGATTCTATAGAGTTTTACAGATGGAAACATAGTAATTTAGTCCAAAATTGCACTTATTTTGTCCTTAAGACTGAACTCAGGTTAACTAGTGAGTAGAATATCCCATGAGGACTTTATTTAACTTCCTTGAATAACTCATAACTTGGGAATGTAAATGTTATTGAGTCAGAAACATATTTTGCAAACTTGGAAAGATAACCAAAACTGTGATATTAAACTACACATCCAGAATTAATGATGACTTTAATACATTTCTGAAGTTTGATGTCTTCCAACTAAATAGGTCTCATTTCAGCTTTGCTATCTCGTGAGTTATCACAAAGAGATGTACTTTGTCATTACTGTAATATTCCATGTATGGATCAAATTACAACGAGTTATAAGCTTTAATATTTAGTAATAATTTAATAAGCATATGAGTATATTACTATTAACTTTTAAATATATAATGAATATATGAATTGATTCAATTTATAAGGTAAAATAATCTGTAATATCCAAGTGATTACCATGATACAGGCATATTACTAGTGGGCTATTAAAATTTCTTATATTCAGGTTGTTAAACATTATATTTCTCCAAATTACTTCTATCTTTAAAGAACACTCAGAAAAATGATATAGAAGTTGATAATAAAAATTATTTTCTCACCTAACTATAGATCAGTAATTTCCATGAAACAGGTCTGTAAAAATTTGCCTTCTAACAGATTTTTACTATAATTTAAAAATAATTGTTATGATAGCTATGAACTATTGAATGAGTCTACATTTTTTTAAAATTCTCACAGTTACCTTACATTTTAGAAATACTGTCTTCATATTTTAGATGACAAAACAGAGGATCAGAGAGGTGGCATAACTTTCAAAGCTAGTAAGAAACCAGGTTCACATTTAAACCGAGTGACTTTTTCTAATGACCGAGTTTTTTCCATTGTAATATTCTCTCAAATTTCTTAAAATGAATCTGCAATAATGTTTTCTCTTGCAGAAACTACTACCTATTTTTACAAGTTACTCATGGCTAAAATTGAGTAACACAAAAATCTTTATAAATATTGAATCAAAAATTTGATTTCTTTCTTCAAAGATTTAGTTTCAGATTACTTATTATTAAAATATAATTATATTACGGAAGTACCTCAGATTTTCTATAGAATGCCTTGCACTCACATAAAAAGAGCAGTAGAAAAGAAAACTACTGTTAAAAGGATTTAAAATGTGTGACATGATTTAGCTTTTTCAGATAAAATTATATGTAGGAAAATAAACAGAAATCAAATATGTGAAATTAATGGGAAAAATATAAAAGAACTACATTAGTTAGAAAATATTCCAGTTAGAAAATAAACACTATAGCCTCATGTTGCTCTTCTAGTATAAAATATGAGTTATGGCAGTAGGTCATCTTGCAAAAATAAAAATCACTTATTTTAATAGAAATTTTCTTTGGTCAGAACAGAATGCACAGCTCCTTTTGATTACAATGATATACTACCGTAGAAATAATGGATACCATATAATACTTGGCACGAAACTGTCAACTTTCATCCTCTAACTTTTATTTGGAAACCACAAACATTTAGAGTCAAAATGTATGAACTGATAGAAAATTTGCTGTTGTGATTTATCAAAAAGTCTAGAATAAGGCAAACTTACAAAGCTAATGGTATCAATGGAGCATCTTAACTGTATTTCCTAGGGCTACCTGTGTATCTAACAGGAATCTACAAAAAGAGGAATCATGTGTGTACTGTCACCTTCACATTCACCTGATTCCAATGTTTGTCAGTCACCTGTTTCAATAGGAGGCTAATGATTCTTTTCATCCTCTTTTTTTTTAAAAGGCTTATGAGCATTTATACCAACTGAACCATAGGCAAATAGGATTGTGATTGTATTGGATAAAAAAAAAAAAGTGGTCAAGATAAACTACGATATCACATCTATACAATCAAGCTGTACAGAGAGAAATCTAAAACTATTATTTTAAATTAAAATAAATAAAAATACATTGTTAGTACCAATGAGTGTATTCCATAATTTATTGAATTTGCCTATGTGTAGAACATGCCACAGTACTAGAGAATCCCATTTTGCATACAAATTTGGCAGGGGGGAGGGAGATTATCTCATCACCGAATTACTGAAAGCAATTTTGAGGTTTTTTTGCGTTTTTTTCAATGTGTACCATTTTTTTTGTGTTAATTCATTCTATGCTATACCTCTGCAAGAAATAATTTCCAGATATGTGATATCATCTAATAATCCTAAGCAAAAGTATAACATCATATGCATAAAAGCAAACATTGTTAATGCATATATATAACAAATACCAGAAAAAGCATGCTGACAATGGAATTCTCCTCGTACCTATAGTATTCAAAACAATTATTGGCATTATTTACAGTAAATACATGCAGCAAAAAACAAACAAACTATAAAGCAACTAAATATGAAAACTAAAGAAGAATAGAAAGAAACAGTGAATATATCAGTAAAAGTGGTCAAAAGCAATAAAATAAATTAAACTTGAATGGACTTCTTTATAGAACATAAACAACATATATAGACAAATATATCGGTAAAATAAGTACACACCGTATAAAGTAATAATTGTGAACATTTTCAAATAACATGGTGATGCATAAAGTAAAAATGAATATTTCATTAAATGCCCACAGCAAGAAAGGATAAAAAATTAATTATAATAGAAACTAATTTAAGCCTAATGTTAGCTCATTGCTGCCATTATTTCACACAATGGATTATAATTATAGTCAATTTAAATCTAAATCAGATGGGTCAGGTAAACAGCATAGAATCTACCTCTCATCAGCTGTATGGCTCTTGGCTTGGTATTTTGTTAAACTAATCAGGACATAAAATTCATGTCTTTACTGTGATTTTTTTATTTCTTCTTTTTTTTTTTTTTTTACCATCTTCATCCTAAAAACATATGACCACTCTGTTCATTCAGGCCACACAAACGGTCACTCTTAAAACTTGCTATTCATTCTTAATATGGGTATACTATACGAATGACAATTTATGAAATAGTGTGAGAACAGCAGAGGAAAATGTAGAGAGGAAAATGTGTTTAATATGGCAGCAAATATAGATGTAGACACAGAATTAAATACTCAAATCTATGTAAAGAGTGTAACATCACAGCTGAATAATATTCCATGGTATGGCTATACAGCTGAGCCTTGAACAACATGCGAGTTAGGGATGCCAACCTTTACACAGTTAAAAATTCATGTTCAAATTTTGACTGCCCAAAAACTTAACTAACAGCCTGCTGTTGACCAAAAGCCTTATCAGTAACATACATAGTCGATGAACACATATTTTGTATGTGATATATATTATGTACTGTATTCTTACAATAAAGTAAGCTAGACAACAGAAAATGTTTTTAAGAAATTCATAAAGAGAAAATACACTTATAACACTGTACTGTGTTTTTAAAAATCTGCATGTAAGTAGACCCATAGAGTTCAAACTTGTGCTGTTCAAGATCCAACTGAACACCTTTTTAAAGTTTCAACTTTTTATGTAAATTCTAGTTAGTTAACATACAATGTAGTATTAGTTTCAGGTGTAGAACTTAGTGACTCATCACTTACATATGACACCCAGTGCTCATCACAACCAGTGCCCTCCTTAATACCCTCATCCAGTTAGCCCATCCCCCTGCCCACCTCTCCTGCAACAATACGTAGTTTGTTCTCTACAGTTAAGAGTCTATTTTGTGCGGGTGCCTGGGTTTCTCAGTCAGTTAAGTGTCTGACTTTGGTTCAGGTTATGATCTCATGGGTTTGTGAGTTCAAGCCCCACACTGGGCTCTGTGCTGACAACTCAGAGCCTAGAGTCTACTTCTGATTCTGTATCTCCCCCTCTGTCTGCCCCTCCCCTACTCTCACTCTGTCTCTCTCTCTTAAAAATAATTTAAAAAAAAAAGTCGATTTTGTGGTTTGCCTCTCTCTCTTTTCTTCCACTATGTTCATTTGTTTTTAAACACTCTTTTGATCTATTAACTTATTGAAGGACATCTTAGTTACTTCTAGTTTTTTGGTGATTATGAATAATGCTGCCATAAACATTCTTGTACTGGTTTTGGTATGGATGTAAGTTTTCAATCTATTTGGGTAAATACCAAGGAATGCTGGAACTGCTGGATTATATGGTAAAAGTAGGTTTAGCTATTTAAGTCTTTCAAAATGACTCTGTCATTTTGCATTCCCACCAGCAATGAGCATTATTATTGCTCTGCATCTTCTCCAGCATTTGTATTGTTAGCTTTTTAGAATTCAGTCATTCTCATAAGTATGGAGTGGAATTCTTCTCATTAGTTTAGTTTGATATGAAGTTGGTTTTATCTGAAATTAACATAACTACTCCAGCTTTCTTTAGAGTTATCATGCTATATCTTTCTCCATCTTTTTAACTTATCTGAGACTTTATTTAAAGTGGGTTTCTTATAGAAAATAAATAGTTGCAACTTGTTTGCTTTTCTAAAATTCACTCTGACAAACCTGCCAATGAATTTATGTATTAACATTAATTCACATGTAAAGTATTGATACACTGAATTAATATATTTTATGTTTGCAACAATTTTCTATTCATTTCTGATTTTTCTTTTTCTTTTTTTGTTTGCTTTCTTTTTCTGGCATTGTAATTTTAATTGATAAATTTATGTGATTCCATTTTACCCCTCCTCTTAAAATGGCAATTACGCTTCTTTTAAAAAAATTCTGTAGTATCCCTAGAAAAGGTAATCGATATTTTTAACTAATCTAACTAATTAAACTAATTTTTAACTAATCTAAGTCCTCTTTCAATAAACATTATGTCACTTCAAGTGTGGTACATGTACTTTTTAACAAAGTATTGCCAGGTTTTTCCTCTTCTCCCTTATTATCCTCACTTATCCATATTCTGTAATAATGTAATGACATATTACTTTAACTGTTATATTTTAGATTAATAACAAAATCAAAGATTTTATCGTCAATCATTACTTATTTGAGATTATTCCTTTCATTATGTAGATGTGACCTATAATTCTCAGTTTTCGTTTGTCTGAGAAAGTCTTCTTCTTTACTTTTAAAAGGATACTTTTGCTGGGTATAGAATTCTAGGTTTGTGATGTTTTTTTTTCTTTCAACACTGTGTTAAAGGGGAAATATTTCACTCTTGTTTGCAGGCTTCTGAAAAGAAGTTCACTGTAATTCTTATTATTTTTCTCTTATATGTAAGGTGTGTTATTCCTCAGACTTCTTTAAAAATTTTCCCTTCAGTTTTGGTTTTCTGCAGTTTGGATATGATGTGCTGAGGTATAGATTCCTTTGTTACTTATCTGCTTTGTGCTCTCTTAAATTTCAGGGTCTGGAATTTGGTGTATTTCATCAAGTTTGGAAATTTTCTGCTATTATTTTTTCAAATATTTATTCTGTTTCTTTATTTCCTCTGCTGATATCCCAATTATCCATGTTTCATCTTTGGAAATTGTCACACAGTTTTTTGATGTTCTGTTCTGTTTTTATATTTCATTTTTTTCCTCTTTACATTTCATTTTGGAAAATTCCTATTGACCTAACTTTAAGTTCAGTGATTCAAGTAATCATAACTTTGTTGAGTCTCTGTTCACTTGTCTCTTCAGATTTGAGGGTGGCAGTTTGCCCTGCAAACAGTTCTCTGACAGGTCCAAGAAAAGTCATTTATGTTCAGTTTGTTTAGCTTTTTCTTATTCTAAGAAAGGAAGTGTTTTTTCTAAGCTTTTTACATTATGAAGCTGAAAGCAGAACTGATCTATTTTTTTTAATTTTTTTAAATTTTATTTATTTTTGAAAGAGATAGAGACAGAGTGCAAACAGGGGAGGGGCAGAGACAGAGGGAGACAGAGAATCCAAAGCAGGCTCCAGGCTCTGAGCTGTCAGCACAGAGCCCAACACAGGGCTTGAACTCATGAAAGCAAGTTCATGACCTAAGCCAAAGTCCAACACTTAACCGACTGAGCCACCCAGGTGCCCCAGAAGTGATTTATTTTTAAAGACAAGTAGATTGACCAAGTTGTCCATAATTGACCCTATCTACTCAGTCTTCCTAGATTCAAGAAATTCTTTGTTCTCCCAAAGGTAAACATTTTTAGAATATAAAAATCAGGATCATTTCCTAACTGCCACTAATAGAGCTTTAAGTTTCAAAACAGGAGTCTTTTCTTGCCCTTTCAAATACATAAAATTATTTTGAGAAATGTTTATGTAATCTGGATAAATGACCTATATAGCCTTCATAAGTAGAAAGAATTACAATAAAGTATGCCTGAAGTAAAAAAGTCTTTGCATTTATTTCACTCTAGTAGCCAAGAGCAAATTAATAGTATTTTAAAAACAGTATTTTAAATTTCAACTGGAGCCACTTGATGAATATCAACAGAGATACAAGTAACATAGCAAAGCAAAAGTCCATAAATCCAGCTTTTATCCATCAATTCATTTTTTTTTAATTTTTTTAACGTATGTTTATTTTTGAAGGAGAGAGAGACAGAGTGTGAGCAAGGGAGAGGCAGATGGAAAGGGAGACACAGAATCCAAAATGGGTTCCAAGGTCTGAGCTGTCAGCACAGAGCTCAACAGGGGGCTCAAACTCACAAACTGAGAGATCCACGACCTGAGCTAAAGTCGGTCGCTTAACCGACCAAGCCACCCAGGTGTCCCTCATCCATCAATTTCTTATTCTTCTGTATTTCTTAAATCTACCCCCAAAGATTTTTACCTTTAAAAAAAATCCTTGTTCTTTCCAGTCATAGAGAAGCTTCTTTTTCCTCCTCCCCATCCCATCCTTTGACTTATGTTTCTTTTACACCTTAGCCTCATCCAGTAATTATTTTCCAATAAAAAATAATACTACTTTCCCATTTTTATTTCTTCCAATTCTTGGGGTAGGAAGGAGCAGAAAGGAAAAAATAATATGCTGTGTATTTTTTTACTCCATTGCATATTTATAATGTTTTTCCCTCTAAAAACAATGTTTTATTTTTTCAACTTATTACATTCTTCAAGGAAGTCAATTATCTCCCTTAAATAACTAGAACATAATTTTGCTATCATGAATCAGTATATAATATTCCAATGATAACATCAGCAGTTCATCCTAAAAATCAGTTTGACCTTACAATACTAAATTGTACCTTGCAGTAAGTCAATTCATCTAGTTACCTGGGAGTACATTTCAAGGACCTCACCATGATAGACCTGTCAAGAAGAATGTAGGTCAGATCAGATAATCCACAGAAACTACAAGGTGTTCTCTTGTAGTCCAATGGGACAACAGGGAACTCTTTCTTCCATTTTCAATATAAAATTGACAATGTATTTTTTGTTTATCTTATATCTTTGCCTCTGGCTTCTTAGACCTACATTCTTCAGTGCCCCCAACGGCTCAGGCTCTCCAAATTTCTCCTACAGTCTCTGACAGAAGCAAATGTATGGCAATTGTCTCTGCCTTGTTGGGATCCATCAACCCCTGCCACAATTTCTATAATGGTGCCACACAATTCTCCTCAGGACTGAATAAGCCTTAGATGACTGCATAGTCCTTAAATGGCCCTTGAATACATTTTACATTTTTGTCCAAAACCCAGAGTTGAGTTTCTGTTTACATTTTTTTGTCCATAGTATCACAGAGGTTCTCTTCTACCTGTATACCTAAAATCCTTTCCTCAGATCCCACCAATATTTGAATCCTTGGCGCCCCTTGTATGGCCTACTTGACTTGGCCAATTCTTTTTCCTGGAAATAGAACTGGTTCTGAGGCAAGAGACATCTTACCAACTTTTTGCATATCTACTTTGATCCATTCCCCAATTCATGAGTATAAGTTCTGGAGGCTCCATCATGCTTTGAACTATGATAGAAATCATTTCTACTATGTTCATTTTGTTGTACTCTATGGCCTTAGGCAAAGTTCTTTTAGTGTTAGAGGTTAATGTGAAGTCCTTTTATAAATATAATATTGATTTTACTCAAAAACACTGTAATCATTTCACTGCCTTCTTTACTTTTCTTCATAAACACTTAGTTTTGTTTTCACTTTCTCATATTCAAAGCATATGGATTATCTTAAGAATTATAACTAATAATATGCACTTGATGTTTTCATCACCAACATTAACTTGGCACAGCTTGCTGTCAGGACTCTTTTAAACTCCAATTTAGAGATTAACATCTAAAAATATATACATTATCTAAGAACATTCTATCATCTCATTTGTCTAGGTATGCTAAATTCTATTTTGCAAGCAGTTTATATGACCAGAAAGCTGTACACCTGGAACTCATTAACTTTCCTTGAGATATAAAACACCTTCAACAATCCAGATTTCAGTGTTATATTCTCAGGTTTTATTGAAAGTCAATATAGAAAATAGTCCCCAAAATAATGTTTTGTATCTGCTTTAAAAGCATTCCTGATTAGGGGCGCCTGGGTGGCTCAGTCGGTTGGGTGTCCGACTTCAGCTCAGGTCATGATCTCGTGGTCTGTGAGTTTGAGCCCTGCGTCAGGCTCTGTGCTGACAGCTCAGAGCTCAGAGCCTGGAGCCTGTTTCGGATTCTGTGTCTCCCTCTCTCTCTGACCCTCCCCTGTTCATGCTCTGTCTCTCTCTGTCTCAAAAATAAATAAACATTAAAAAAAAAGCATTCCTGATTTATTTAAATTAACAATTACTAGACATCTAGCAGGAACCAGATACTATTTAGGCATCAGTGATACAAAATAGTTAAAGTTAATTATTTACCTGTAAGGCATTAACAGCCAGAAAAGTAGTAGGGAGAGGGTGGGTGGGATAAAGGAGAAGAGAAAAGGTATTTAAACAAATAGGTATATTATACAATCTCCCTTCAATGATAGTTTATATGCTAAATAAGCTTTATTAATAATTTACTACATCAAATAAATTTGTTAAATTAATGAATATTCTCCCTTTCATTTAATAATGAGAAACTTATGCTCTCTGCCAGAAATCAGTTATCAGAGAATAGAATTTAATCACAAATCCAATGTATTTATTAGCCTCAGGATAATGAGTTTAAATTCCTCTTCATATACATTTCCCATATATTTTATATAGCCTTATTATATATATGATTAATCATATCATTTCTTAACCATAAAAAATAAAAATAAATGGATTTTTTTAGGCTTTCATTTAAATTCCAGTTAGTTAACATACACTATAATAGCAGTTACAGTTGTACCATGTAGTGATTCAACACTTCTATCCAACACCCAGTACTCACCACAAGTGAAAATAAATGGATGCCTAAAATTTATTCACAACTTTGATTTTAAATGTTATAAATTGCTCATTCTAACACACATGTAAATTGAAATGAGGGGTTCTAATTAATTACAAATGAAACAAGACACGATTTGCATATCAGTTAAAAATTTTTTTAGGTTCTGTTTTAAACAAACTCTTCATTTGATATTAGCTCAAAATGGTACCTTCAACCTTGTCTTATAGTTTTTACTGATGTAGGACATCTTTCATTTAAAAGAACTTTGTAAACTAACTTCAGATAAATGTGCCAGATATTAAGGATAGCTTATTATCACAGATCAGATTCCCATATCAATGTAATCATTATACTGTTTCCAATTTCACACAGTCAACCAGCCTCCAGAAAAAACAAAACCAAAAACATATTGGAGCAAATTTTAAGCAGTCCCCCCCCCTTTTTTTATTTTTTTTTATTTTTTTAACTTTTTATTTATTTTTGAGACAGAGAGAGACAGAGCATGAACGGGGGAGGGGCAGAGAGAGAGGGAGACACAGAATCGGAAGCAGGCTCCAGGCTCTGAGCCATCAGCCCAGAGCCCGACGCGGGGCTTGAACTCATGGACCGCGAGATCGTGACCTGAGCCGAAGTCGGCCGCTCAACCGACTGAGCCACCCAGGCGCCCCAGTCCCCCTTTTTTAAAAGAATTCTACTGTCTGAGAAAATGTCAATTATATAATACAGTATAATCAACTGCAGCCACCATATTATACATTAGATCCTCACACCTTAGTCATCTTATAATGGAAAATATGTGTATCCTTTTACCAACCTTTCCCCATTCCCCACACTCCCAGTCCCTAGCAACCACCATTCTACTATTTCTGTATTTGACATTTCTTTCTAGATCTCACATAAAAGCCATACCATGAGGTACTCGTCTTTCTCTGTCTTCTTTATTTCACTTAGCCTAACACCTCTGGATTCATCCATGTTGTCACAAATAGTAGGATTCTCTTTTTTAACGCTTAATAATTTCCAGACGTGAAGTGATATCTCATTGAGGTTTTGATTTGCATTTGAATTTGCCTGATGGCTTTTTCACATATCTGATGAGGAAGCCTAGGGCAAGCTGAGGGCAGAATACAGGCTAACAGCACCACCACCACCCCAGCCCCACCCCCCAGAGGTGGATATATTCCTGGGACACTCCTGCCTACCCAAGAACAAAGGAAAGGGGTTTAAGTGCTTGCCATGGTAATGTGGTAAACTAAGGCAAATGAAAAATTAAATTCCCTTACTGCCTACAGCCCACTGACAAGTCCTTGAAACAGTCAGAGTGACCTCCCACTAGGAGCTCAGATGCCTGGATGATGAAACTTTGCTAGAGGCAAAAGATAATCTTAGTTTAACATTATCCCAATCTCAAGGATCCTGTAAATCTACTTCCTTTATCTCAATTGCCCCAAGATATATCCTGGCAATTATACTCCAAGCTTATGGCCCCCCAATATATATCTGAAGGGTCTCATGACTGAGGTTTTATTAAATGGTAATAAATGGTGTTTCCCTAGTAACAGCTAGCCCTTCAAGGTCCTGGAAACCTTGCTTCCAAAATACCTTAGAGACTTACTCTATCCCTGACCCCCTCCCAACCTGAGAGTACATAATGAGTTACCCATTATGACCCCAGTGTAGCTCTTCCTGCCCAAGGGTTCTGTCCCTGTGCTTTAATAAAATCACCTTTTTGCATCAAAGACATCTTCAAGAATTCTTTCTTGGCCATCAACTCCAGACCACCCCACCAACACCCCAAAAATTCATCATATCTGTTGGCCATTTGTATGTCTTCTTTGGAAAAAAAAAAGTTATTCAGGTCCTTTGCTCATTTTTCAATTAAGTTTGTCTCTGTGTTGTTTTGTTTTGGTTTGTTTGCCATGAGCTATACGAGTTATATGTCATGAGTTATATGAGTACCCTGTATGGTTTGGATATTAACTCCTCACTGAACCTATGGTTTGCAAATATTTTCTCCTATTCTATAGGTTGACTCTTCCATATGTTGATGGTTTCCTTTGCTATACAGAAGTAAACCAGTGACTCATGAAAATTTCAACTATGTCAATTATCCATTATCTATGTTCTGTTCATTCGTTTTTAAAGTGGGCATTATATAGATATCATATAGGTATTTTATAAAGTTAAAAAAAGTAAGGTAGGCATAATATTGGGAAAAAAAAATGATGGGCAAAAAGTTCACTTTTCCTCTTGACCTTCAAATCCGTTCACTTTTACTAATGAAATGTAAAGAATGCTGTTCCTTTAGTCCATCTAAATAACAAAAGGAGGAAGTAAAGAAACAATGTACAGCTGTCTTTAAGGAGTGTAATGAAGCCAAGGTACATTTACCATTTAATGTACTCCCTCCCTTTCCTTCAAAGATATTTAAAAACCACAAAAAGTTATTTTGCTTATTTTATACTGAACAAATTCAATTACTATGTTTATTTACACAAAATGCAAAAATGAATGCATAGAGTAACAGTGCATTCAGAAACAAGTCCACAGAATCACCTGCCACAACTCTTATTCAAAATGTAGCCCTGAATCCTGACCCGTACTTGCTAAATAATTATCTCTGGGCTGAAGCCCACCAACTTTCATTTTAACAAGTTTTCTGTATTTTATACTCACTATAATTTGAAAGCCACTGATTTAGACAATGAAGATCATAGATTTGTAGACAGTATATATATATTTCTTATTAAATATATGTGTGATAGCAACAATACTGAGGACACGAATGTTTTAGTCAATTTTAAAAATTTAGGTAAGATTTTTTTGAAATTATATTTTTAAGAAGTCCACAGATGAAAAGTGAATTTTAAAAAACTGGCAAATACACAAATTTGTTAACCTGCATTAGAAACCAATCTAACAAATATTTGTATCAACTCAGTCTTCTTTTTAACTCAAAAATATATATAAATATATATTTTTGTACAGGCTACATTTTAGCTACCAATCACACACACAAATGCACACAACACATGATCATACAAACTTATTTTTACTCTTAGTTGTATATATATCATTATGTCAATTTTACATTACGACCAATAGCTTTATAATAGCTCCCTTGCCCATATGAAATCAGTGAATTAAGCAAAGGTTTTTAATTGTAAAAAACTATTAAATCATAATTTAATAGACATTTCCCCTAACAAATATTAATTACCTCCTAGCTTAATGAAAATTAATTGCTATTCTGTCTTGACAATTACATTGTGATCAATCAAGTTTAAAGAACCTACAAGGGTCATTTGCTGTAATTCTATTGCAATTCATTAAATCGGCAACAGATGATAACCTTTAACTTATTCACATATTAGGGAATTCTAATGGTTGCTCTAGATGTCATTGTTTATACAAAAAATGATATATCAAATTGCCTCTTTTTCTTAGCTCAATTAAATTGCTTTGTCTTTACCAATATATTTCCAATTCTACTACTGTGCCTTGATACCTAAATCATTTACATTACATTTTTTATGCAAAAATAAGCATCAGTGATTAAGGGGAAGTAATGCAGGTAATTGTCAAGCAGTAGAAAATAATAAATAGTTTAATGTGATAAAGTTTTTTTACAATAAACATTATATATCTCTTCAGAAATTTTTACTTCAAACAAGGAGAGACGAATTTACGTCCATTAGAAAAACAAAATAAAAAAGGTGGATAATACAACTGTTAGAAAGAATGAGAAAATATGGGGACCATAGTAACTATGGGTAGGATTTTAAACCATAGGTCAATCTGGAAAATGCTCTATTTCCAGAAGCTCTGGGTGAAATTAAATATATGATATGACCAGTGATCTTACATGTGAATACTTACCCCAGAATATTTGTACAAGATTCCTACAGTAGTGAGTACAAAAATGGTTGCTGAGCTACTGTTTGTATCAACAGAAAGTTTGGGGGCAACATCGGTGCTTAACACTAAAATGGATAAGTCAAGAATTAAAGAAAAAGAATAAAATATGACACTTTGGACTATCAAGTATAGAACTCTATTTATAGTACTATATAGGCATAATAGTGTTCTATCAATTCACTTACTACAAAATATATTATACATTTTGTTTTTCCTTATGTTTGGGTAAATGCAGTTTCCTATCAAATTGAGAAAAATTGCCAAATGAGTTATTTTCACATTGCATTTTGTTTTATTCACTTTGAAACTTACTGTATCACAAAATAACCTATGCTTTCTCATCTGAAAGAATTTGCTGATTTTTTTTCTTTTAATTGGTATATGTTCTTTTTCCCCATTCTCTAAATAAGCAAATTTATCTATCCAGTAAAGTCAAGGTCAAGCCCAATCTCCTCCATGACTTCCATGACCCTGGTTTTTAATGACATTTCTTTACCTTAAACTTGTATGACACTAATAGACTATATACCACCTAATTTGAGTGTTAATACAATTGTTTTTTTGTTTTTTTGTTTTTTTGGTTTTTTTTATCATTACCTCTTTTGTCCTCTACAAGACCTCTGATGAGTGGGACTGAAAGAGCGGACCTAGGCTGGCTGACTCCATTTAGTTCTGTGTCTTCCATCATGAGTGACTATTTCCCTGACACGGCCCCCTTTCCAGGAAAACTGCAGAAAGAAATTCCCGCTCAAACCTCAGACCACGCCTCCTCCCATTGAGTAACTTCCTGCTTACCCGTTCAAACTTCCCGTTCAAACCACGCCCGGCAACCTGTGCAACGGAACTCAGACCTTTCCCCAGCCAATCGGCTAAGGCCACGACCATCACCCCCCCCCCCAAAGTGCCCCTAGATCCCTATAAAACCTTTGTGCTTTTGAAACTCGCTCTCTGGCATCTCACCGCTGCATCGGTGCAGGTAAGGGATTGAGCTCGAGCTAGCTCGAATAAAGGCTCTTTGCTTTTGCATCAGACTTGGCTCCCTGGTGGTCTTTGGGCATCACGAATTCTGGGCATAACAGGACCAGATCTTTTGTTTCCTCTGTCCCTTACATTTAGTAGTGTAAGACTGGACATATTATAGAAATTTTAAATGCCTCTTTACTCACCAATAAATATGTTTTGTTGTTCTAAATACTGTGGATATTTCAGTTAATAAAACAAAATTTCTATTATCTTGAACTTCTGGAGGTAACAAGAGAGAAAATAGGTTCCAATAATGTATTCTATTAAAAATTCCTTTATGGATCTAAAGAGTAGCACATGACAAGTATAATCTATTCCTGGCCAGGGAAGTGATAGAGCAGATAAAGACAAGATATTAAAAGGAAGATTTAGCTTTGAAATTATATCAAGAACAGAAAATGAAAAAGGGGCACGAGCTTCCCTTTTCCCCTGACAGCTCTAAGAATCTTGCCCCTGGAAAACTAAGAAGAACATTCCTTAAGAAGCCTTATACACTACCTATTTCCTTATGGATGCCTAGAATTCCTTTATCACAGAGATTAAGTCTTATTTCACAGAGGTAAAATCTTAAATAGAACAACTTGGATGATGTTTTTCACTGAAATGAATGCACATTAACTACAAAGCAACAACCATTCAATTATCAATAGTAAAAAATAAGAATGAACTTTAATATTTCTTTTAAATAAGAACACTTTTGGGCAAATGAGAATACTACTAATAATCATGGTACATCAACATGTATAAACCATGATTCTTCCAGGCAAACTGGGATAAAGTATTTACAAAAATAACTTAATTTTCTGCTTTGTTAGCGGTAAGGGAAAAAAAAAACACACACCTGTATCTATACATTTAAGACATACATTTGAGATAGCTCTTCAACTTTTGGGAAACAGAGAAGTTACGTACTAAGTTATACAGTAAGATTTTGGCAATGTGTGATTAAAATACATACAGATTGACTTCACATGATTTTATAAAGTGAATTTCATTCTCAAGGATTTGTTATTCGGCAAGCCAAAATTAAATAATATAAGCTTGAGTTGTACTAGTCAAATGAGTAAGCTTAACAATAATAAAGCAAAAGCATGGATGAAGATCATATTAGACAAAGCATAATTCACACCCCAAAAGACTAACTACAGCAACAAAACTTCAAATGCTGAAGGTTAGGATTCAGAATGAAGATGTTGTATCCATCAAATAATGCATCCAACACTTTTGTAGACTAGAAACTACAGGAAATGTGTGAAGAAATGGCAGCACAGGAAACAGGTATTTAACACTTCATTTACAGCCCAATTCAAGTCAAGTGGTTAATAGCTGAATAAGAAGATAGAAGTCCTAAATGGCACAATTAATAAAACCTATTTTAACTATAATAATAAAAGATAAGCTTTATTCTCCACTTCACAGGAAATATTAAAACTCTGAAGACTCAGAAAATTCTGTGAAGTAAAACTCATAAAAGCAAGATTACCTGATCAAAGTATAGTAAAATAAAAATAATATTCAAATATAAAAATAAAAGAAGCTTTGTCTACCTGGAAATGTTATGACTCTATTGTATACTTTTTGAGTAAAACCCACTCTGTAACAAAATATCAGTAAACTGAATCCAGTCCTCTATTTATCTTGACCAAGTATGTAAATTGACCAAGTATGTTAATCCCAAGTATGTAAATTGACCAAGTATGTTAATCCCAAGAATGTAAATTTATGATCAGTCCATTGAAAACAGGAATAGAGGGGACTTTCTTAACCTGATAAAAAGCATCTTTGTGAAAGACCTAGATCTACTATAATTAATGGTGAATGAATCACTAAATGCTTTTTGCCTAAGATCTGAAACAAGGTAAGGATGCCACTCTTATCACATATATTCAACATTGTCCTGGATTCCTAGGAGCTGCAATAATGCCTAGGGAAAAAATAATTAAAACTGTATTTTTGAAGATGATATGATTAATTACATAGTAAAATCTAAGTGACCAACAAAAAGCTACTAAAAATAATAAATTAATTTAGCATGTTCCCAAGATAATGTGAGAATGAACAATTAAATGAAATTTAAAAGCAATTATATTTATAATACTATTAAAATCATGAAAAGCAATATTAAATACAACAAAATATACCTAATATCTATGCTGTGAAAACTACAAAACACTTCAGGGAACATTAAACACAGCTTAATTATTTGAAGATATACATAACTGTTCAAAGATTGGAAGACTAAATACTATTAGGGTATCAATTCTCTCTAAATTAACTTAACAGATTATGCATGATTCCAAACATAATCTCCATGTGTTTAAGGAAATTGACAAAATAAATCTAAAATTTATGTGGAGGGGTGCCTGGGTGGCTCAGTTGGTTAAGTGTCTGACTCTTGATTTGGCTCAGGTTATGATCTCAGGGTATTTGAGATCAAGTCCCAAGTTGGGTTCTGCACTGACAGTGCAGACCCTCCTTGGGATTCTCTCTCTCCCTTTCTCTCTGTCCCTCCCTTGAGAATGCATGTCACATTCTCTCTCTCTCTGAAAATAAACTTAAAAAAAATATATAATATAAATGTTAAAATAAAGAATATAGAATAACCAAAACAACTTTGAAAAAGAATAGAGAACTATCACTATCTGATTTGAAGATTTACTCTAACTACAGTAATCAAGACAGCATGGTATGAACATAAAAATAAACATATAGATAAAAGTAACAAAATGGAAAATCCAGAAATGAACCTACACATATGTGGCCAGTTTGCTTTTGACAAGAGTATAAAGGTAATTCAATTGGGCACAAAATTTTTTTCCCTAGCAAATGGTATTAAAACAAGTGGACAGCCATATGGAAGAATTAACATGTCCCTTTCTTAATGTCACCACAAAAATTAACCTGTAAAATGAGATGAAACAAATATATCAAAATGTTCAAATTAGTGAATCCAGGTGAAGGTATAAGAATTAGTCATTGCTTCCTTTTTTCAACTTCTCTGTAGCTTTAAAGTTTTCAAAATAAAAATCTGGAGAAAATTTTCTGAGATAAATATGAAACATATTAACTTGTGTTCAATTTAGTTGCTTGGGAAAGGATGATCTATCAATTACTCTATTCAATATTTATGTGAAAGACTTCAATATTAAAAATAAAATGATTAATAGAAATATTTAATAATATAGCTAAGTTTGTTAAGTAACCTTAACAATTAAATGCTGTGTTCATGGAGAGACTGATTATTTTACCAGTCCTTGGTATTTGAGTTGTTGCTTAAGTTAATTTGTTCTTTGCCATGAGGATATATAACTTGTTTATATACAACATTATAAATAGGTCACATTTTCTAAACTTCAAAGAGGCCTAAGTGGCTGTAACTTCTTATCTTATCATAACCATGAAAGTGCTAAGAAAACTTCAATAGGTTTGAAATTAAGTCAGTCCTTCATCCCTATTCAGATTGTGAGATTATTGAACCACAGTAAATCCCATGACATTCTAAAACACTCTATTGCAGTCTTGCCAGAGATAAAGCCATTCACTATTCAGTAAAAATTTATCTGTTTTCATTTAAATCACAAAGCAATACCTTTCTTCTTTACTGTTAAAATCTTTCATCTCAGAAACTTAAAATGTTTTAAGAAAGACATGGTAGTATTATCCATCATAAAGAAAAGAGAAAGGAGGCTGAGGTGGGCTTTCTCTATTTCAGAGTGTCTCCCTCAAGGCCTGATGCAGAGGCTAAACAACTCTGCAATCTCAACTGCTCAGAAGTGGTGCAAAGTTACACCCACTCCAATGCAATGTCTGTTGTGGGTTAGTATTCAGGTTTCAGTAAAGTTTCTCTTAAGTTTACTTTTCTAGAAAGCCAAAAACAAACCAGTCTTTAATAAAAGGCACCATGGTTTTCAAACGTGGACTCTTAAACAGCGATATGAGAACGGTGGTAACGATGGTAAGGTACACGTTAAGGGAAAAGATGTGTGGGAAAAACACATGCGAAAAAATAAATAGGTAACAGTGTGCCCAGTTATCGCCAAATCAAAGTCGTTCACCAAGAAATGATCATTATGTTTCATGAAATAAAAATGAACAGAAACTCCGAAGAGGTTGTAAATGGTATGCTGAGCCATTTGAAACTTTGGAAATATAGGTCATCTGTAATGGTAAAGGGGTTTGTTTCTAAAATTTCTTTGTAAATCATTTGTTTAGAACTCAGAAGGCATTTCCCCACAGAAGCTGTATTATCCATGATGTCTTGAAGGTTAGGTTTCAGAACATGACCACACAAACCTGCTATGTCCCAAATGGATCTAAAATGTGATGCAACCTACAACCTTCTCCTTTGCCACTACAGCTCAACACACAGTGCTCTGAGGTTTCTTACACTGTCACTGTAGGAAATAGTGGAAAGTCACACCTGAAAAAAGAATACCATACCCTATAAACTTGTTGCTGGCATCAGAATGGGACTTTATGTCAGAAATATCTATTGTGAAGGCCAATGCTTACTGGGAAGGTCATTGTCTCAGGCCCAGTTCCCACACACACCTGTTTTCTGGGTAATGGCTCTCACCCAAAATGAAAGAAAGTTAAACTCAGGAAAGTCCGAGCCTGTACCAGGAAAAAGTCATCCACATGATAACGGTATCTGCATTCCCTCTACCTCCCAAATCTTTACAGTACTGTATGACTCATTGGAGTTCTTTTTCCTATGTGGCCTTATCTTGGATGATATATTAAGTATTAATAATAATTACAAATTATCAATAAAATATCAGTGATTAACATCGATAACTAATATCCTTAATTATTAAATTTAATTATTAATAATGTACAAACTTTTATTAACAAACTGGCTACATTTTGTTGGGCACCTACACATACCAAACACTTAACTTGCCTTACTTTTCATCCTACGAAATCTGAAAAGGAAAATTTATTATCCCAGAAGTACAGAGGAGGAAACTGATGTTCAGAGAGATTAAAACTATAACTTTAGTCATTCTTCTCTAAACTGAATGAGATAGGATTTCTAGGTGAGTGAATGGTAACTACCTGCATGCCCTCTGTCCCCATCCCAACCACTGTTCACTGACATTTCTAACATAAAATTTATATATGTATAGGCTGTTATGATTCAAGAGAGTTCATAACATCCATTTCTCCCTGTCTGGGATTTAAATCAAATAATCAAATAAGGTAGAAGAGAGAGACAGAGAGAGAGAGAGAGAGAGAGAGAGAGAGAGAGAGAGAGAGTATATATATACATATATATATATATATATATATATATATATATATATATATATAAAGCTAGCTTTATTACTGATACAGATCATAGCTTCTGGTGCAGCATCCCAAGGCTTAAGTATTGATCTTGTCTGCACCCCAGTATTAGACAGACTCACCCACAATGTCCCAGGCAGAGCTGCACAACCACAGGTTCTGCCCTGTAGGCTTTTATTTCCAAGCTTACCACATGGCCAGGAGCAGACCTGAGCACCTGCTCTATACTGACAGGTGGGTCCCAAAATGTGCCAAGAAAGGGGCTGGCAAAACAAGCCCAGTTCCAACTTCCAAAGTCACCAGGAAGGCATAAATGAGGGTAGGGGGACATGAGGAGGGTTAACCTACTGGGTATTTCTCCAAAGGGAAGAAAATACCAGGACTAGGAATTAGTAACTCCTCAAACTAAAGCCACATGAATAGTAGTGAATCACAGACATAGTGATGGATCAAAGCATGAAAAATGCTAATCATTCTACTTATGAAGAAACCATTTACTGAATATCTACTTTATGGCAAGGACTAAGTTCACATCTGAAATGCAAAGCATAAGAAACATAGCATCTCACTTCTTATAGTTTACATTCTATAACTATGCAATGTATTAAAAAGAGAATTTAAAAAATAATTTGCTGTATTCAGCACAAATTAAAGATTGGCATTAGATTATTAGACTCTCTGAATAAAAGATTATTAGAATCTTTGAATTTGATTTAAATTATCATCAAGATAACCTCTATATCATTTTATACACAAACTATAATTTTGAGAAACAATAGACTACTTTAACTTCAATCAACTTCAATAATTCAATTCTTATCAGATGTCTTATATTCTTAATTCTTTCAAGACCAAAACTTTATTGTCTTTATAATAGTCTGGATTTTTTTTGCCTTCTAAACATGTTGATACGTCTCTATCAATGTCTAAACTCCACTTATTTAACATAAATACTTAAAGAGTTCTATAAAAGTGAAGAATTGTATTTTGTTCCATTATTCTCTCCAAGATGGACTTCATTAGAACATGATTCTTTGGATCTTAGCCAAGCAACTGAGATAGAGATAAAATAGTATAACAAGAACCTTCTGGTTCTTTTAGTAACAAGCACCAATCAATAGGATTATGCTAAATTTCAAGCTGTAGCAGGTCATATTTTATCAAGGTTTTACTACATTTACCATGAACAATAGCCCACTATGTAGGTATTTTTATTAGATCTCATAGTAGTGCTGTAAGCCTGGAAACTTTCCACCACAACACTCTTAACATAAATGTTGAAAATATTAATATGTTAGAAAAGCAAAATAAGATTATTTTCATAAAACTTCAAAAATATGCTGAAAGCATATATTCTTTAAAAATGTTTACTGTTTTATAAATGGATATTTGTACATATAACAGAAATAAATACAGTTGCTATCTGTTCGGTGCTAATAGTGACTGAATTTAGGGCCTTCCATGTATTATCTCATGTATTAACTTCATGATAGCCCTGTGAAATAGATACTATCTGTTTCATACATGAAGAAATGAACATAAAGGAAACAAAATGTAGCCAAAACTGAAATGTTTAAGTAATTGTTCAAAATCTGGAGCACTCTCAGTAGAGAACTCAGGGCTCACACTCTTAAAATATCCTGCCTCTAAAACTCCAACTGAATGAGAGTGCATATCCATATAAAGTTTCTCACATGCTGTTCACTGCCAATAAAAATAAATATAATATGTAATATGTTTGTATAACATACATTATATTATCTATTCCCATATAAAAATAAGCATATATAAATTATAGACACTCATACCTTATTTATAGACACGCTTATAGATGGATTTGAAACCATGAATTTCTCTATAGATTTTTAGATATTCAGATTATACTAGATGCCTACTTATTTCATATAAATCTAAGCAGTCACTGCTACAAAATAAAAGCTTAATACCTCAAATACTTACACCAGAAAAACCAAAGCAGACTTAAAAGAAATTATATCATAATACATATATGCACACATACATACACAAATATATGTCTCCCATATAGCTCCTCTATTAATATTACTGATGAATTAAATAAAAGGATCAAAACTTACCATGAAATTAAGTCTACAGGAACTGGTGTGTACTGTGAAGACATAAATTATATATTCCTTTGAAATATGAATTATAAAATGAATATACAATATAGTTTCCTTTTGTATTACTTTTAACTCCCAAGTGAAAAGCAGGCAAAGGGTATAAATCCCAAATGGGTTCTTTTGGCTTAATAGCTCTCAAACTGCAGCATCCATCAGAACCACCTGGATATCCTGTTAAACTACAGACTGCAGACCCTACCCTTTGAGTTTCTGATTCATAGATCTGGATTGGGTCTGAGAATTTGCATGTCTAATCTGTTTCTCCATGATGCTCATGGTGCTGGCTAAGGGGCCATAATTTGAGAAATACTCTTCAGGAACTTAAAGGTATAATATCCGTCCTTACCCTCTCCCTTTACCTTCATCAGGTAGACCAAACCTCTAGGTATCCAATGCTCTGGAAGGATGTGAATAAGTGAGGATTATCATCAGCAGCAAGTAGTTTAAACAAAGTTGTTTTCTAAGAATCCCAATACATGACCTGGTTTCTAATAAAGCCAGGCATTGCTCAGGCCCCATCCAATACCAATTAAAACAACACCTCTGGGTGTGGAACTCAGGCACTAGTAATTCTAAAGCACCCCAAGTGATTCCAGGGTGCAGCAAAGTTTGAAAATAATCGATAGTGAGAAAATCCAGCAATGTCCACACCAAGTGGTGGCAAGCCTACATATTGCAGAGCTTAAGGGCATGAAGATTGTCAGTCTCAGGTCAGTTCACTATATATTGTTTTTTCTATTAAATATATAAAATTTTATAGTTATTTATAACTGTAAAATCAATACCAAAGTGTTTTAACTTTTATAAATATAAATATATTTATAATAAAATTATGATTTCTCTCTTGATCTCTCTGTCTCTCCCTGTCTCTCAACTTTTAAATGTTTCTTAGATCTCCAAATATAACCTAGAACTACAGATTGTGTTCTACAAGCCCGTTTGGTACCATGACTAAGTTGGAAAGTGGTATATAATTTTTGAACATATAGAATCTAGGTCTGGCATAGGAGTTCAAATTTGTTTTTTAAAATTTTTTTTTCAACGTTTATTTATTTTTCGGACCGAGAGAGACAGAGCATGAACGGGGGAGGGGCAGAGAGAGAGGGAGACACAGAATCGGAAACAGGCTCCAGGCTCTGAGCCATCAGCTCAGAGCCTGATGCGGGGCTCGAACTCATGGACCGCGAGATCGTGACCTGGCTGAAGTCGGACGCTTAACCGACTGCGCCACCCAGGCGCCCCAGGAGTTCAAATTTGGATTCAGACTCGTTAGTTGTGTAACCTTGAGTAAGGTCTTCCAACTTTTGTTCTGTAAAAAGAACGTAATGACAGCACTTGCTTACTACGATCACTGTGTACATTAAATGAAATAATGTCTGGAGGTAATTAATATATAGGAAGGACTTGAACATAAGCTGTTCTATTATATTTTCTCTTTTCAAACTGGTTTGCCATTTACCTTAGTTAAAAAAGAAACAACCTTTTCCACAGTATTATCTGAAATCTATGAATAGATTATTTCTGTTGCATCTGCATTGAGTTTTGTTTAACGATTACAGACAAAAACTCATGCTGCTGCCTTTAACAGAAATTAAATGAATATGGTAATTAAAATGGGGATGACTTTGGCTAAGGGAGACTAGAGTCAGTTTATAAAGTAAATCCAGTCATAGAGACATAAAGTGAAGTTTCCTGAAGAGTACGTAAGAAATTTTATAAAATTAAGTTCTCAGACTTCTTTTGGCTCTCATTAATAAACATATTTCAACATAGTAATTGTTTATATCTTATATCTCTATTCGTTAAGCTAGATGTCACTAAATTCAAACATGCAACTTTTGATACACTCTTCACTCTGTAATTTTTTAAATTTATATTTATTAGTTCTATGTGCAGCTTTCTAATTAACTGAACATTTTTGCATATCACACATATATTAGTTATGTCATAATAAAATAATTTGGTTGATCATACTGAGAAACTTCTACATCATCAAGTAATTTATTCACAAAACCTTCCTAGTTGTGTTATTCAATTGTTCACTCAGAGTTGAGAATGTATTTTAAAAATGTTCAAATGAAGGGGTGCCTCAGTGACTCTCAGTTGAGCGTCTGACTGTGGCTCACGTCATGATCTCGTGGTTCACGAGTTTGAGCTCCACATCGGGCTCCGTGCTGACAGCTCAGAGCCTGGAGCCTGCTTCAGATTCTTTGTCTCTCTCTCTCTCTCTCTACTCCCTCCCCTGCTCATGCTCTGTCTCTCTCTGTCTCTCACAGGTAAGTAAATGTTAAAAAAAAATTTTTTTTTAAATGTTCAAGTGTCATCTGTTACAAATAATTTCCTTACTTGGGATAATATTAATGATAATTTCCTTTATTTTTAAGCAAGCAATTCATACATATAAGTGTTATTGCTCCAACAATATTTATTGATTGCCCGTTTATAGTAGTGTTATATTTTTGTGTTAGAAACTTATAAAATAGGGGCGCCTGCGTGGCGCAGTCGGTTAAGCGTCCGACTTCAGCCAGGTCACGATCTCGCGGTCCGTGAGTTCGAGCCCCGCGTCAGGCTCTGGGCTGATGGCTAAGAGCCTGGAGCCTGTTTCCGATTCTGTGTCTCCCTCTCTCTCTGCCCCTCCTCCGTTCATGTTCTGTCTCTCTCTGTCCCAAAAATAAATAAACGTTGAAAAAAAAATTAAAAAAAAAAACTTATAAAATAAAAATTTAGAAAACACTAAAATGAATAACATTAATATTCAATATATTTTGTTGAATTGCTACTATAAACAAGGTACTATAAAAGTAGTGAATAATTATGGTGAGATAACCTAAAAACTGGTTATCAGACTTTTACTGTAAAGGGCCAGATACTACACTTTTTAGGCTTTGTAAGGCATTTATAGTCTCTGTCATATTCTTTTTCTTCTTCAACAAAGATTTACAAACATTAAAAACCTTTCTTGGCTAGGAAGCCATGCTGGATTTTGGCTCATGAACTATAGCTGGTTGACCTGTGACCTAAAATGCTTTTAGAGTATATTACCATTAATACCACTGTGGTTTTTGAACTAAGATTTGAGTAATACCATCTGCAAATCTTCAACCACATTCAGAGAACATTCTTGAAAGTGACCAAGAATTGAAAATGGTTACAAGTCTGCATAATTAGTCCAGAATTGTGGAAACCCAACAATTCACTAACATTGTATAATACTGTATAACACAATAGTAACACTGCCAGAATAAGCATATAGAACACCTAAAATAGAGACAGCTGTGCATGATTTACTTTAGTTTTAGCCATAAAATTCAATATTATGTGCTAGAAATCTGAATTATGAGGCAAGGAATAAAAAGGCACAGACTTCTAGTAATGAAGTGTCACCCACAGAAGAGAAAAATAAATGCAAATATTACATATACTTGAATGAAGACAATATTCAGTAACATACTATGCAATTATTTGTTCATGAATCCATACCCAAAAACATGCATAGTTTTAGTTTTAAAAAACATGCATAATGACTTCTATTTTTATGTTGGAAACATTCCTCATACCTCAAAATATGTATCTTTTAAAATACAAGCCTCCATTATTTGGGATAGATTAAATTACACTATACTGATACAATATAAACATAGTATATGTGGTTGATAATATTCCATTTATAATGTTCTGGCTAGGCCAGTTAAAAATTGCTTAGGGATCTTTTTTTTATGTTGCTTTTTGTTATTATTCTTTGAAAGATTTTTGAGAAAGTGATATGATATTTGTGTGTGTATGTCTGTCTGTGTGTGTATGGTATCCATTCATATATTTTAAGAATCACTGAGCTTGAAATAGGATATTTTTTTCCTAAAAGACTGTCTTTACTTTTGCCTGGAAGCTTTAGTAGTGATTATCAATCTTCTATCCTAGGGAAGTGGGGGGGAGGGGAGGCGGGGAAGAATGTACTAGAACCATTTCAAGACCAATTGACTTTATTGCCTACGTACCAATTCTGCAGAATTGTTTGGGTAATGAAGCAGAAGGAAGCTGCTGAGAAAGCACAGTAGGAATCCATCTAGAAAAAAAAATTAATATGAACTAAATCACATCATCCTGGTATATTAAAGACTGCCATGAAGAAGTATGAAAAAGTGACCATGTCTTAACTGAAATTTTAAAAAAGCCAAGAAGTACATGTCTGCAATTATGAGAGTCAATTTATAGAACACAAAAATAAATAATGTATGATATGTAATATATCACATTTATTACAGTAAATCATATTAAGTATTTTGATGTATACATATGTAAATGTAAACTGCATATTAAAATACATATACGAAATTTGCTATTTTTGCCTTTGAAACATTTTCTAATCATTGAACTCTGTCTTTAGGTCTATCAGTTGGAGACATCAATCTTATTGCTAGTTTAAAAATGACCAGTTAAGCACAGTTTAGTGTTTGGAACTACTGGTTTAGCGTTTCTACTGAAACCCCAGGAGGTAGCTACCGTGGATCAGTTAGAGCATTACTAACGGAAACAGGAAATAATCTGAGGGGATTTCTGTGCCTGCAAACTATTCTGCAATTAGAGCAGTTCTTTTACAGAGGAATTAAAAAGGAGGATGTTGAGGCACTAAAGAAGTACTGGTGATAAAGGGGGGAAAATTGTAGTCGTGCACTTAAGTACTGCATAGCAGTGCTTAGCAGATGCACTTAAGTACATCCCTAGCTCCTACTACACAAGATCTGTCAGTCTATGCTCCCCATAGGCTTACTTACACAAAACATCTATCTAAATAATAAAATAAACACATTTTACATTTTATCATGAATTGTTCTCTTTGCTATTGTCAAATATATATTACCTAGCAGCCTCATTATGGAGATATTAAGTCAATTTTCATATCTCCACATCAGTGGGTTCATAGAAGCTCAACATGGCCCCTGTCTGATGAAGAAGCTGCCTTGACTAATCATTCCCATGTACTTGTGCTGTCATTTGTTAATTATTTGAACAGTACCTGCTATTTTGTTTGCTAGGATCTGTAGAGAAATATTTAAATATCCTACTGTCCAGGAATGGGGAGAAAGGCATGTAAAGCACAAGAATAAGGCTTACTTTAATAGAAGTATGCAAGAAAGACATTGTAGGCATAAGGAATATTATTGGTAAATTTACCTACACAGCAAATACAAACTTTAGAGAGAAAAGGATGCTTTAGAATAATCTTTAAAAATTGTAAGATATTTTCCTACATAAAAAAAGGAGGAATGAAAGAAAAATTGAAGTTTAGAAGTATCAGAGGCTCAATATATTTGACTATTAAGAAACCTTATATTGCCTGGATAATTTTTTTTAGCTGTTCTGATATTTTGCTTTTCTAGTAATGAAAAGGTGAAAGGCTTTTCCAGTAAATATAATTATTATTAAGAAAAGAGCACAGGGGCACCAGGATGGCTCAGCCAGTTAAGTGACCCATTGGGCGCCTGGGTGGCTCAGTCCATTTAGCGTCCAACTGTTGGTTTATGATTAGGTGATGATCTCATGGGCTGTGAGACTGAATCCCATGTTGGGCTCCACGCCAAGTGTGAAGACTGGGATTCTCTCTCTCCCTCTCTCTCTGCCCCTCTCATGCTTGTGTGCGGGTTCTCTCTCTCTCTCTTTTGTAAAATAAATTAAAAACAAACAAACAAAAAACTTATTAAAGTTCACTTTTCAATGAAGACTTATATAAAGACATTAAATTAGGTATTTTTAGTTTGAATCTCCTGTAACAAAATTCATTTTGATATAGGACATTAACATGTAGAGAGTCTAAGAGATTTATTCCGCCAACACTGAAATGCAGCAAAACTCAAGAGGTTGATTATATAATGTATTTGCACACTAACATATTTCTATCAGTATTACATAAATTGTTTCAGAAAAGAATGAGAGAATAATTTATCCAGTTTATAGTAAGGAACATATAAATTAATTTAATGAAAAAAAGTTATGATGCTCTTAAGGAAAAAACCCTCTTAACCTACAAAAAGTGAGACAGTTGTTGGGGATAAATCAGATATCTGATTAAAAAAACACCTTACAGGGGCGCCTGGGTGGCGCAGTTGGTTAAGCGTCCGACTTCAGCCAGGTCACGATCTCGCGGTCCGTGAGTTCGAGCCCCGCGTTGGACTCTGGGCTGATGGCTCAGAGCCTGGAGCCTGTTTCTGATTCTGTGTCTCCCTCTCTCTCTGCCCCTCCCCCGTTCATGCTCTGTCTCTCTCTGTCCCAAAAATTAATAAACGTTGAAAGAAAATAAAAACACCTTACATTTTCTGATACAAGCTATTTTTTCACTGCTTATTCTTCACTTGGGTGTAGTGAGTGAGTGACTGAAACTTAGCTGGCAGCGGGAGGGAAGTCTAACACGTGTTTTTTATGTGTCTATCATATAAATAATTTCTATTATGGAAATTGACTTCTCACTCATGCCTCTACTTGCAGAAAAAAAAAAAAAGGAAAATTGGCCTTAATGTATATGTACTATTCCACATAGCACATACCCACCAATGAATGGAATTCTATAAGTATGACCTTGAACTAGTACTCCCAAACACTAAGCTCTCAAAGTTTGCTTTATTTGAAACAGAACAAATTTGTTCTGTTCAATATTGCCATCTCAGACTTAACCAAAATGGCAGGCTTCCAGAAACATCGCACTGTGTCTCCTATTAGTCTGCACTGAGATACAGGGATGGCTGTGATTAGCAAGGGTGGGGATTGATAGTAAAACATGTTTCAAGAATTATATCAGATGCAATGGTTAATATTGGCTTTATCTTTAAATTTCCTCTTTTTAATTTGCTGAAAATCCAGGACCTAGTTTTATGCACTTCATCAAAATATTTTTCTTCTCTATGAAAAGCTCTGCCTAGAATCTTCCCAAGAAACCAACAAATCCTTTAGTTAGATACAAAAGTGTTTTTAAGTTTTGTAAGAGAGAGACACATTAAGAAACATTACTACATATTAGATAAAGTATTTCTACATCTTCATGTCCAATGCTAGGGTTTATTTTTCAAATTTGTAAGGCTTTTTAAAAAAAATTATGCCTTTAAATGCACAAACTATGATACTTCTATGAAGTAGAAGAAGATACTTCTTCATTTGTGTTTCAATAGAATCTCTTTTGTGTTTTTATAAAATTGATTTCAAAAATCTGGTATTGAAAAACTATGACTTTATTTCTGACTCAATTCCTAATAAAAGTGTTTTTTTGTTTGTTTTTTTGTTTTTTTTCAGATTGGAGAACTGCTATATACAAATGGAAACAATATGTTTGAAATGAGATGATTCACTTCACTGTGTCCTCCATGTATTTTTGGAATGTGGACAATGATGTGATAAACTACTTTTTATGCTAATTCTCAGAATTCATATCCTCTTATATTTTCCACTGAAATGTCATCATTTTGTGATTTTTGTATAAAGTATGCAATAACTTTTTTATCTCAGAAATAATATTAAGCTAAGTTAAAAACATCACCTTCTTAGTGATGCAACAAAAAGTGAACAACTTATGAAACACATTTGCAATTTGAGCATTCTCTTCCAAACCATAAATTACAACTTTGTGACACTTATTTATAATAATTATCATGATTACAATTCGTTTTCTAAAACTCTCAAACTCAACAATTACTATTCAAACTAAAAAGCGTATGAGATAATTTAAATTAAGCATCTTACTGCTTTGTGAAAAATTATGGTTTTATATTTGGAAACATAAAAAACTGAATACACTCAAAAGTATTGGTGAGTAATTATCAGTGAAAAATCCTAGAATAAAAGCCCCAAAACTGTTATTTCCTTTACAAAATTATGCAATCATCAGGCTTGTTTTTAGTTGCCTTTTTTCCGTATTTTCTGTATCTTTCAACATAGAAATACCAATAGAAAAAACACTGATCTCGGTGTCTCTCCTCCAAATCAAGTATTTGCTCTAAAGGAATATTGTAGATATTATTTAAGCCAAACGTTCCCCAAAGAATAGTCATTTTGTTTTACCTTAAGTGTGTAATTAAATATTGCTGCTTCTTATAACCGAAATAAAAGATGAGTTTGGGAAAGGTTTGCTCGGCAGCCTAAATTTATAGCTATTGCCATAATAATTCTGTATAACAACCCCCCTACAAATATCAATGACTCATTGATCATTTAGTCTCTCAGATCTGAGAGTCTATCAGCTGGGGTTTGCCCAATCCTCAGCAGAGAATCTCTGCTTCAGGCTCCAGTAATGAGGCAGTTCTTGTCACTGTGAATCTGTCTCTTGTCCTCTTGCTCATACCTGCTACTCCTCAAGGTAACAGGAGTACAAGAAAGAACATGGCCTATTGTATAAGGTGTTTTTTTTGTTGTTTTTTGTGTTTTGTTTTGTTTTGTTTTGAGAGACAGACAGAGACACAGTGTGACAGGGGGAGGGGCAGAAGGGAGACACAGATTAGGAAGGAGGAGGCTCCAGGCTCTGAGTTGTGAGCACAGAGCCAGAACTCCAACCCACACGCCTTGAGTTCAGGACCTGAGCCAGAGTTGGTCGCTTAACCGACTGACCCACCAGGTGCCCCTGTACAAGGGCTTTTAAAGGCCCCAGTTGCATAACTACTCATATCCCATTGGCTAAAGCAAAACACGTGGCTGAGCCTAAAGTGAAAGAGCAGAAAAGTACACTCCACTTTTACTAAGACAAATGGGAGGTTATACAACAAAGAGCATAGATACACAATAATGCAATTTACCAATGTAATAATGGAGCATGCTGACTAAACTTACATTTAAATTGGGTTATAACTTTGAGGATATCTCTTCTTGATCATAAAGACACAGACATTATGAACAGATTTATCAAAATATAAAGGTTCTCTGTATTAAAAATATTCCCTGAAATTTGAAAGTAAAGCCATTATAAAAGATGAAAGATTGGAGCATATTTGGTATGATAGAGTATTACAAAATAAAAAGAATAAAGATGTATGTCTCATTTTAATCATCTTTCACATACAGCTTTTCAGGAGTCTATCTTAGAAATTATTGCCTCAATAAAAGCTAAGCATTTATCACTTGACTAGGTAAAAATTATAATTTATGGTTTCTTAACTCCCCTTCTATTAAAATAAAACTAACTCATATTTCCTTTATCCCTTCTCAGTTTTGAAACAGTAATGTCTTGCTTCCAATTCTTTTTTTTTCCTGGATTTACAGACCCATAATTTCTACTGAAATCAGTGCTTCTGAATCCCCGTTACATATTAGATTTACCCGAGGAGCTTTTAATGTTTGTTTGTTTTTTTTTTTAAGTTTACTTATTTTGAGAGAGAGAGAGAGTCAGAGTATAAGTGGGGGAGGGGCAGAGAGAGAGGGAGACACAGAATGTGAAGCAGGCTCCAGGCTCTGAGCTGTCAGCACAGAGCCCAACACAGGGATCTAATTCACCAACTGTGAGATCATGACCTGAACCGAAGTCGGCAGCTTAACTGACTGAGCCACCCAGGTGCCCCCAGAAGGAGCCTTTAAAAAACAAACGAAACAAAATACAAAACATTCATGCCCAAAACATAACCCCAAGAATTCTGGTTTAATTTGATTGAGTGGGACTTGAGCATGATTATTGTTTAAAAAGCTCATAGGTGATTTTAATGAACTGCCAGGATGGAGAACCGGTGAATCTGGTGTGTTCAATCCAGTGTGTAATTTTATAAATCTTTTGGTTGTAAATATACAATGACAGCAAGAGTTGTCAAATTAAAAAAGAAAGGGAATGTGACATCTTATGCATCTGAATAATTCAGATTTGGGTTCAACTTGACCAAGAACTCAAATGATGTGTCCAAGCCTCACCTCTCTGATCTCTTAGCTCAGTGTGGGTGCCATTCTCAACGTAACCCCATGATCACAAAATGACTCCAAGCCACCCTGTGGGTGGAGCCGCATTCCTCTCCATTATTATTCAATAAAAAAAGGAAATCTTTTCTCCCCAGGTATTGAAGAAAATACTGTTTTTCATTTAAGTCATATTGCCTTCCCTAAGTCAATCACTGTGGTCAAAACCATGAAATTATGCTGCTTGATTCAGGCCTAAATCCTATGCTTTACGCAAGAGCTAGGAGTAAAGACAGCCTCCCTTAAATGCAGGTGAACAAAGTTTGGCATGCTGGTACCATGAAAGTAGACTGCAGTGCCTTTATAGAGTATGCACAGTTGTATTTAAAAAAAAAATTGTTTTATGTTTATTCATTTTTGAAAGACAGAGAGAGACAGAGCACAAGCAGGGGTGGGGCAGAGAGAGAGGGGGACACAGAATCTGAAGCAGGCTCCAGGCTCTGTGCTGACAGCTCACGCGGGGCTCGAACTGACGAACCACGAGATCATGACCCGAGCGGAAGTCGGATGCTCAACCGACTGAGCCACCCAGGCGCCCAGCACAGTTGTATTTAATAGAAGTTCACATTCATCTGTTATATATTGTGATATATAATTTATATTATGTAGTTACATCGTTCTAAATACAGAAATAGAATAACATTAGAATATGCAAAAATTATGAACTGTTGCAATATCAAAGTGTTAACACTAAATACTCAATAACATAAAAGGAAGTTCAATAAAATGAATTTGCCTTTCTGGCTACCAGTAAAATATATTCAGAAAATCCATAAAAAAGAAAAAAAGCCCTGTGGAACTATTTTATGATTCTTTCCAAATACTAATTATAGCTGATACCATATGCAGTTTAAAATAGACCCCGAATGACTGATGATTGACTGTTATAATGGAATTCCCAAAGTAGAAATAATCAGGAAAATAAAAAATCAGAGTTTGACACACATGCTGTTTAATAATGTGCAAAATTGGCAGCTTTCAAACTGTTTTAGTACATGAGTCTAAATAAGAAAATTACAGATAATTTTGACAGTTATAAATTCCACAAACATGGTTTAAAGATGATGTAAATGTACGAATCATCAGGATACAGTGTCCACTAAACTGGTAGATTCCATGCTCCCAACATAAAGACATCATACAATCATTTCAGTTGATTTAATCTAGGCTTCACACAGGTCTAGAAAAATTATAGTTATTGTTTTGATGTAAGTTTAATTATATACCACACAAGGAGATCTTCCCATATGTTAATATGTCTAGGTATATATTTCCAGTGATACTCTTAAATTAAAATTATCTCTTGAGTTAGGAAAAGAAAAAAAAAAACTTTTTAATTTTAAATGTTGGCTCTGGTAATTGATAGGTCGATGATATAAGAATCCCATAAACTTAACGTTTTAAAATTAATTACCTTAAATTATACTTATCTATTCTATAATTTTTAAAACTTCAAACACAATTCATCTATTTTGAACTTAATAAGAACACAATATATTCATAAGTTATATCCCTGAATATTCAATTAAAAACAGACTTCTACTCCGTGTTCTTAATCAAAGGTTCAAAATGTTAACAAGTGTTAAGGTGACTAAACAGTGTGTAAGGACTCTATAATAGAGTAGAAAATGATAATTAAATACAATAAGAAAAATAAAATGTATTATAAGATGAAAATGAAACTCTAAAGTGATGAAGCTGAAGACAAAAAAAAAAAGAGAAAACTAGTCAGGGCAGCAGAGTATGGTAGAAATAGATTCTCATACATTCTAGAATTTCATAGAAAGAGTTTTCAGAAACTTTATAATTTTTAAAATCTAAATTCAACTACTTATCAACTTTGTACTATTCCAAAATTTTATAATTAGGCTCATTAAGTGATGAATCTGGAAATATGTTTATTAATGGTGTTCATTTATTTAACACATTTTTAACATTTATTTTTTTAAATGTTTATTTATTTATTTTTGAAAGAGAGAGAACAAGAGGGAGAGGGGCAGAAAGAGAGGAAGACAGAGAATTCCGAGTAGGCCCCACGCTGTCAGCACAGAGTCTGATGTGGGGCTCAAATTCACAAACCACGACATCATGACCTGAGCCAAAGTCGGACGCTTAGGTGCCCCCTATTTGTTTAACACATTTTTTAAAAGTTTATTTATTTATTTTGAGAATGAGCTAGCAAGAGCAGGGGAGGAGGGAGAGAATCCCAAGCAGGCTCAAACCCATGAACCGTGAGATCATAACCTGAGCCAAAATCAAGAGTTGGCTGCCTGACAGACCCACCCGGATGCCCCTATTTAACACATTTTTATTGAGTGCCTACTATATGCCAGTGGCTCTTCTAGGCAGTGAGGATAAGTATATAAGGTGTGACAAGTATAAAAGAAAAAGTTAATCATACGAGGGAAATATAAAGTGTTCAGAGAGGGGTGGGTACTGAAAAATTATGTGGCAAGGCCTGAGAAGGTGACATTTGAGTCAAGACCTAAACGTGAAGAAATAATTATATGGATATTATTATGGACTGAAATTTTGACCCCACAAATTCAACTGCTGAAGTCCAAAACCCCAATGTAACAGTGTTTGCAAATGAGGCCTTTGAGAGTAAATTAGACAGAGTTATGAGTGTGAGGCTCTGGTCCCATTAAATCAGCGCCTATATATGAAGATAGAACAGAAAGTTTACTTGTTCTCTCTCTGCAGTGTAGGGCACAGAGAGGAGGTGGTCATCTGCAAGCCAGGAACAGAGCTCTTACCAAAAACCACGTCAACTGGCACCTTGATTGTGGACTCCCCAGCCTCCAAACTGAGAAATAAATTTGTTTCTTAAGCCACCCCTTCTGTGACATTTTGTTATGCCAGCCCGTACTGACTACTATTGATATGAACCATAGCACGCGGTGTAGTACATCATCCCTCGCGCTGAGAGTGGCTTTTGTGTGCCTGTGCTTGTAGAACAAGGAGGCCAAATCGATTAGATGTGTACTTAGATGTGCAGGAACAAAAAGGAGAGTGGTAGGGGGTGACTTCACAGAGGTAATGGGGCCTTATCGTGTGGACCCTTGAGGGTCACTGAAAGAGTGTGGCTATTACTCTGAGTGAAATGGGACATCAAGGAGGGTTTTGACCAGAATGGTGTGTTGTTAAAATATTAAGTAGAATTCTCATGGAACTACCTGGGCATGAAGATTTATATTTTGGCTGATTTTCACATGTAAATTCAATTTTTTCAATAATTACAGGGCTATTCAAACTACTCGTTTCATAGTAGATGAGTTGTGGTAGTTTATACTTTTTGAGGAATTGGTTCATTTAATCTAAGTTATCCAATTTATGCAGGTAGAGTTATTCAGAGTATTCATTTATCCTTTATTGTCTGCAGTGTGTCCATAATGATACCCCCTATTTCATTCCTGAGATGAGTAATTATGCATTCTCTTTTTTCCTCTATTCATCTTCATAGTATTCTATCAATGGTAGCACTCTTTTCAATGAGCCAGCTTTTTGATTGATTGATTTTCTCTCTCTCTCTCTCTTTTCTTTTTTGATTTCAATTTCATTAATTTCTGTTCTTCGTTCTTCCTTCTGCTGGTGTTGACTTTATTTTGCTCTTCTTTTCTAGTTTCTGGGGAGGTAAAATTATTGTTTGGGACTTTGTCTCTTTTTCTATTGTTAGCATTTAATGCTATAAATTTCCCTCTCGGCACTATTTTAGCGGCATCCCACAGATTTTGATATATTGTATTTTTATTTTTATTCTGTTCAATATATTCTTTAAAGACTTTATTGGGGGGAGACAGTTTCAGGTTTACAACAAAATTGAAAGGAAGCTACAAAGATTTCCCATATATCTCAAGCCCACAAACTTGTATAACCTCCGCCATTATCAACATGACACACAAACATGGTGCTAATTTTACCATGAATAAAGCTGCATTGACACATCCCAGTCACCCCCAAGTCCGTAATTTACCTACGGTTCACTCTTGATGTTATACATTAGATGAGTTTGGACAAATGTATGTTCAATATATTAAGTTTCCCTTGAGACTTCCTTTTTGATCCATGGATTAACTAGAAGTGTTTAATTTCAAGGGTTTAGAAAATTTCCTCATCTTCTGTTATCAATTTTTAGATTGATTACATGGTGGTCAGATCACATACTCTGTATGATTTATTTCCAAGTTTGTTTTATGGCTCCTTTTTGAAGTTTGTTTTATGGCCCAGGATACGGTATATCTCAATATGTACTCCATGGACAATTGAAAGGAATGTGTGTGTTCTGCTGTTCTTGGTTGGAGTCCTCTATAAATATTGATTACATCATGTTGGTTAATGGTGGTGTTAGGTTCTTCTATATTCTTTCAGGGTCCAACGATAATTGTGAATTTGTGCATTTTTTTCAGTTCTATCAGTTTGTGCTTCACATTATTTTTCAGCTGTGTTGTCTGGTGCATACACTTTAGGATTGTTATAGACTTCTGTTGGATTGATCCTTTTATCATCATGTAATTTTCCCCTCTGTCCCTAGTGCCTCTGTTTGCTCTAACATTAACTTTATATGACATTAATATAGCTACTCTTGCTTCCTTTTCATTGAGGTTTTAATGGTTTACTTTTTCCAGCCTTTTACTTTCAACTATGCATATATTTGAAGTGAATTTCTTGTAGACAGCATCTAGTTTCATCAGGATTTTTTAATTCACTCTACAAATCTGTCTTTCACTTAGTATATTTAGGCCATTTAATTCAAAGTAATGCTCAATTCTGTCTTTTTATTTTCTTTGGTTTTGTATTTTGTTCCGTTTTTCATTTATCTGTTTTCCTTTCCTTACTGTAGGTTACATGAACACATTTTAGAAGTCCATTTTGATGTGTATACAGTGGTTTGGAGTGTATCTCCTCATAATCTTTTTAAGTGGTTGCTCTACTATACTATATGTACATAACTTATCAAAGTCTATTAGTGACACGTTTCACTAGTTCAAGTATAGAATTCTTGCCTCCCTGTATACACCTCCCTGTTTATATTTGTCATAAATATTTTCTCTGTACACATTGAGAAACACATTAGATGGTTATAATTACTGTTTCAGCCATCAAACGTAAATGGGGAAGCTCAAGATGAGTTATTTATTCATTACATTAAGTCATATTTTTGCTCTGTATGTATTTTTCCTTCTTTCCCGATCTTCCCAGATTTCTTTTGTCATTTTAATTGTCTGGAGAACACCTTTTAGTTTTACTTTTAGAGTAGCTCTGCTAGAAATAAATTCTCTTTATTTTATTTTATATGATAATGTCTTGATTTCCCCTTCATTCCTGAGGAATATTTTCACTAGATACAGAATTTTGGGTTAAACATTTTCTTTCACCACTTAAAAAAATATAGTATCGCTGCTTTCTATCTTCTATGGTTTCTGATGAGATATCTACAGTCATTTTAAGTATTTTTCTACTACAGGTGGGATTTAGCTTCTCTCTGGCTGCTTTGTTGTTCTTGATAAGTCTTCAAAGATTTACTATAATGTTTCTTGACATGCATTCCATTTGGCTTATCTTGTTTGGGATTTGCCTAACTTCTTGAATCTGAAGTTCTATGATTTTTGCCAAATTTTGGAAATTTCAGCTATTATTTTTTTAAATACTTTATCATCCTGATATGTTATATCCTTTATTTCTATGATAAAAGTGACACAAATGTTAGATATTTGGTCATAATGTTACATGTCCCTGAGGTTCTGTTCATTTCTTTCTCTATTGTTCAAATCAAGGTATTTCTATTGTTCTACTTTCAAGTTCACTGATTCCCTTTTCCTTTCTATCCATTCCTCTTGTGAGCCCATCCATTGAGGTTTTTATTGTTTGTTTGTTTGTTTGTTTGTTTGTTTGTTTTGGCTGGAACTTGCTTACTTTATTTTCAATTACTTCAAGACTGCTATCAATGGCTCATTTAACCATTTGTATGATGAGTGCTTTAAAATCTTTGTCAGATGACTCTAACATCTGTCCTATCTCAGTGGCATCTGTTAGCTGTCTTTTCTCATTCAGTTTGAGATTTTCCTGGTTCTTGGTATAGCAACTGATTTTCTATTGAAACCTAGGCATTTTAGGTATTATAAGACTCTGGATATTACTTAAATCTGTGTGTTAGTACTCTCTGAAGCCAGTATGGTATGTGAAGGAGGCCCCTGCTTCATTACTGCCAGATGGAGTGGAAGTCCAGCTTCCAAATTCAGCCTCCATTGACCTTTGAGGTGGGAGAGGATCCTCATTGCTGCTGGATAAGGGTTGGAGTTTTGACTTTCTGAGAGTTCTCCATCGACACTGTGTGTGTATGTGTATTGGGAAAGGGGGGATGATTTTATTACTGCTGAATTGAATTCCCTGATTCTCCATTAGGCCTCTTCTGACAGCATTCCAGTGAGAAATGGGGAGGATGCTTTATTACCACTGGATGGTGATAAAAGTCCACAGTCCCCATATAGTTCTCACTGATATCATGGAATGTGTGTGGGGATGGTGATGTGGAAGGTGGGTGTAGAGGGCTCATTACTTATGGCAGGGATAAAAGTCCTGGCTTTTTACTTAGCCTTCTGATGCCTCTGGTATCCCCGCTTGCCTTCTCTCTCTGATACCACCTTGGTATCCCCATGTGACCTTGGCTGGCATGGGTATGGTTGGGTCCACAGATTTTTAATTTTGATGTTTGGCTGGAGTAGATTCAATGTTGTCTGCCCCTTCCCTGGTCTAATGGCCTGAAAAAGTAGGTTTAACTTGGCTGTTTGTTTTTATGTTCCTGTTGATGTTTCTGGGTTTCTTACTTCCAAAGATGCAGTCTCAAATATATGGGGCAGAAAGAAAACAAGGAAGTTACCACTATATTGTTTCTTGGGTCCTGCAAGATCTCTAGGTAGTTTCCCTTCTTCTCTCCACTTTTAAGAGTCTCCTTACATTTGTTTTACATAAAATATCCAAAAATTTTAGTTGTACTTAGTGGGAGCAATAGGAAAAACTAAGTCTTCTCTATTTTCCCAGAAGCGGAAATCCTCACAGAGGTTAACCATTATTCTGACAGCTGGGGACAAATAAGAGGCAAGTATAGAATCAGGGCAAGTAGTCAGGAGGCTATTGCCATAATTTAGGGGGCTTAAATGAGCACAGTAACTTTGAAGATGATGAGATAGATATATTTTTAAAATAAAGGAACCGGAAGCCAGAAGTCTGAAATAAAATAGGGATGCACTCCCTTCGGAGATTCTAGGGGAGAGCCCATACCTCACCTCTTCTGCTGAGGAGCTGGCAGGGATGTATGCTAGCTATCTTTGGCTTATGGCCTTGTAACTCCAATATTTGCCTCCATTTTAACCTAGCCTGCTCCTCGGTATATAATCTCTCTTCCTCTCTCTTACAAAGACACAGGTGATGGCATTTCTGTCCCAACTGCATAATGCAAAATATTTTCCTCTTCTCAATATCCTTAAATTAGTTCATATGTCTATAAACTTTACCGCATAAAGTAACATTGACAGTGTCCAGGGTTTAGGACATTGGGCTGATCTTTGCAAGCTATTATCAGCCTACTACAACAGATGAAACACATAGATAAAATATGTTAGATTGTTATTAATTTATCAAGATATTAAGTGAGACAATAAATGTTTTCTCAGAATTAGGGTGAAAGGGCAATGCTGAGAAAAATGATGACAAGTACCCATTGCCAGGCTTGAAACAAGGACACGAAACCAGCCTCATCCTGTTTACATCACATCTCCCTGCTGGCCGGCATGGCATGATTGATGCTTAGAGGCCTGTAGAGAATCTTTAGACATCATTTGGAGGAAAATCTCTTTGACATATTTTTGCTCCCGTGGCCAGATGAAGTAAGTGGAATGAAAACAATCAAAGAAGTGGGAAAGGTAACTGCCAAAAAGGAAAACTTACCTCAGCTGAACGTACCCAGAACTACAAAAATCAAAAGGCCCAGAGCTGCTGAGAGGCTGCAGCAGAGTAGCAAAGAACAACATGTCCCTTTAGCTTGGATAGCCTTTCCTAGAGAACACTGAAGCTTGTCAGTGTGACAAGGTTAGAAAGGAAAGGATAGGCAAACATGTGCAACATTTCTTGTGGCCCAGTTAGGAACCGCCGACCATGGCCTGGTAGAAAGCATCTTGAATGAATATAATCTGAGAGGAATGGCTGCATCCTGGACTGCATGGGCAGCCCCAACAGAATATGTGTAAAGACCTGGAGGCAGGAGAAAGCAGGGGGGAGGCTAGAAGAGGCCAGACAGGGAGTGTATGTAACATGCACCAGGGAGAAGGAAGCAACAGTCAGAATCCAAGAACACAAGGAGGTGGAGCTGTCTCTCCCTCCAATCCTTCTCACCCTGCCCATCTCAGCACCCTTGGGAAACCAAGATCAGAAGAATGAGTTGTGAGAAATGAGACAGTGGGTAAAGAAGAGCAAAAGTACATTCAAGGTGTACCATCCCCTATAACTGAGATGGGAAGGAGTCGGGCCTGAGCTACTCCAAATTTGATGTAAAATGGAAGTTTTTATTTAAGATGGCACTAGAATTTTTCATAAATAAAAATTAATGCTGTGAAAGGCTGTTAATACATGAAAGTATATGAAAACATGGGAGATCTAATAGATGAGAAGAGATTCTAGAGGTTTTTTTTTTTCTGTGGGAATTCACTGAAAAGAATAAAAACAGTGTTTCCTAATTGTACTCTTTCAAGTTCAGATCTTTTTATAATGGATATATTAGTAACATATGGGCCATATTATAGGTGAATGAATATACTGTTTCCTCATCAAATCAATCAGTGAGTTGATTTAGAGCATCATGTTGAGTATAAACTACCTTAGCAATTTTGGATCAACTCCTGTCATGACCATATTCTCTCTCCATCCCTTCCTGCCTTGTGCTGATACTAAAAAGGCAATTCTCTCATCTCACAGAAGAAAGTTCATTTATGGAGGATCTTCCTCCATAGCAAAGGAAACACACAATCCCCTACGCCCAAACTGTCCCAAACTCATCCTATATAATTTCAGCATTTGCTGAAATGTATGCTGAAATGCCAAAACTACTGTAGGGGCAACTATGAATGCAACTAAAACTGGAAGATACAAAGGATTTTCTCCCTTTCAAAATGTGACCACAAATCTGAGAGTAATTTTTTCCAGAGTTGGGAAAGGCTTGAATCTTTACAGTAGAGAGGACCCGTAGCCCAAACATTTTGCTGGATGAAGCAGTGGATGGAAAGAAGCTACTGCAACACAGAGAAAAAAGTTTTGAAGTAAGTATCTTGAGGTAGCAGAAGTTAGCAATCAAAATAAGCTTTGCTGGTGATTTGTGTGATTTGGGGATTGCAGCTGCCCATCCTGCCAGCTAGCCCAGGAAAGGTAGCCCAGCTGTTTCCAGTGAAGATCTGCAACAATGGGAATTCTGTTCTCTCAGAGACAGGAGGATTAGCTGCCAATGGTCCCAGTTGTGTGTAGGACCACACACAACTCAATTCAAACAAAAACCCAAAGTACAGCATTTGTGTGCCATGATGTTTGTAAAATTCTGAGCTAATCCCCTAAAGGAATATACCATTCGTGAAATAATTACAAATAGAGCAGTACCACTAAAGAGTCTTTTTGGAAAAATGACTTCAAAAATGTTCTCTGGTCTCTAAGTTGTTTAAATAGCTGCCCATTTTATTATCTAAATTGCTCATAAAATATTTTGACTTTTTCCCCTCTGAAAATATGTTTAGAAGTAAAATTATAGGAACAATGACTGTTTCAGTTGATGGCAGTCCATGGGTGTGCCTGACCCATTCTCCATTATATGGTTAGCCTTTCCTTTGAACATTCATTTTTTCCTCCTCCGTTACTATTTAGGAATATAAAATTTGGCTCTATTTTAATTAATAAAATGTCTTTTTAAAGAAGACTTGTCTCTCTTTGGAAAGAACCACATGCCTCAATATAAAAATGGAAAATGAACAATGCCGAAAAGAGAAGGTTGGATCTTTGGTTTGTTATATACTTGCTTAAAGGGTTTCCATGGTTCTCCATGACCCACAGGAGAAAGCTCAAACCTTTTCAGTGCTTAAAAGCCCTCATTCCCACATCTCATCTTCAGTCACATCTCCACTGCTCCCTGCTTTTCCCTCTATAATTTGAAAAAGTAACTTTTCAGTTTTTCATAATTGTCGTTTTTTTATTCCTCTGTGGTTCATCAGATGCAATGTTCTCTGCCGGTAAAAAATGACTCTGCAAACTTCAATCCACCTAGCAAATGTCTGCTCATTTTTAAAGATCCAGCTCAAATTTCACTGTAAGTAAGCTTTTCTTGAGCAATTTCATGCAGAAATTCTGTATCATCCCTTAATGTTTTACATACTTTTATACTAGTCCTATCTTTTTACATACTTTTATAATAGTCCTATCACAGAGTATTCAAATGGATTGTTTATGAGTGTATCTCTCTTCAGTGAATTTTAAGTTCTTTGAAGATAAGTGTTCCTGAAAATCTATTTCCTAGGATCTCATATTGATCGCTTGCTATACAGTAGACATTAAGTAAAGATTTCTTATATTTATGAAAAACAATGTCTCAATGACTAATTTTTTACGACTTGGTACCAACCATCCATAGGTGCTGTCTCTCAGCCTACAGCCTGCCCCAATCCTGCACTTTGATCGGGGCTTAAAGCAGAAGATGGTCATGCATTTTGGTTGACTTAGCTCCTAAGCAAAATTGGAAAGTTCAGCTAAGAACTGCTTCAAAGCATCTCCTCGTTCCACTGTCCACATCCCTCTGTAACACCATCCTAATGACAACAACAACCAAGCAAACAGCAACAAAAAAAGTAAGCTATTACCAAAAAACAGGAACCTACATTAAAGGACAAAAAGAGAGGGGGCTTTCTTTTTGAGACTGTTGTAAGCTGTGGGTAAATAATGACAAAGTATGTTATTACTGGTCCTTTTCATCAGGGCCTTATTCTTCTTATGCAAACGTTACAGTTTTATTGGCAATCAAAATAGTTCAGAGATATGTACAGAAACATGTCTCCTATACATATTTAATTCTACCTTCTAAAGTAACCAATTATCAATTTGGCATCTATCCCCACATATTTGCTTTTAATGTGTTAGGAGTGTATTTGGAATGCACTGCTTTTTTTTTTTATATTGAGATTCCAACATGATTATGCAGCCCTTCTTTTTTAGATTTTGCTTTTCTCTTCCTTTTCCAATTATGAACTAAAGTCTGAAACATGTCAGAACTAGCATTCCTAGAGGGTAGCTAATATTTGATGACTTTCTCCCTCCTTAACTAAACACTGAATGTGACGTATTTTGCCCCACTTTGCAGCTCTTCAGTCAAGCAGGAGATCAAATAGGATTATAATTTCTTCACTTCAAAGAATGCCATTTTACACAATAACAACTTGCAAAACTGAAACAAGTCTAATTAGGTTCTCTCCCACTCCTCCCATAACCCTGTTTCTCTTTCTTTCTTTTTCTATTTCTCACGTATATGCAAACACATGTTTACCTAGAGGCAGAAGCAATGTCTCTACTCTGAAGTTCACTCTTTGTCCATCTTCAATTTTTTTCAAAGGTGGTTCTACTTAAGGAATACTTTATTTAGTGAAGCACAGCTTACTAACTCATTCACCACAGGAAGGGACAATGCTTTACCATGTTCCCCTTAATAAATGACATGTTGTACACTGTAAGTACCAAAGAAATATTTGTTGAAATGAATGACTGAATTTCACACCACATCCATCCTGCCTTAGCTTCCTTTACAGATTATGAAGTCCATGGTATTTTGATATTTATTTTCCTCCTTTGATGATGGTCATTGCTTAAAATATTTCTAATGAAGCCATGTTAGTTCCATTTAAAACCATATAATTTATAATCAATGTTTGAATTTTACTTGGAAATTATGTCAGGAAGAACTTTATAAATATTTATATTTGACACAAAGTTTAAAATAACAAGTGGGAAGAAGAAACAGCAAGTAGAAACTGCAGATCAATGGTGGTAGTGGTGGTCATACAACACAAGACACATTTTCTCACGCAAGCAGAAATACACAGGCTTGAAAGATATTTATTTTCAGTTTATGTTCAGTCTTCCCATTTTTCCCTATGATTATACTCTCATATTTAGATTCCTTTTCTTTAAATCTATGTTGTCTTTTACCATTATTTATATTCTACAGTGCTCCATTCTGCTTTCCACCCATTTTGCTTTCTACTTTTTTTAAATTCCTCCCCAAATATGTGCAAGATTTTTAAAAGTGACAGAAATACTGTCATATCAAAAATAAGTTAAACAATTACCTAATACTCATGTTTCATAAAATAACAGACATGTCTATCATTTCCTCTTTCTTTTTATATGTATTTGTGCCTTTGTAATGCAACTAAAGGTGGCAATAGAGGGTTTTTTTTTAATGCTTATTTATTTATTTTTGAGAGACAGAAAGAGAGAGAGTGCAATTGGGGAAGGGGCAGAGAGAAGGAGACAGAGAATCCTAAGCAGGCTCTGTGCTGTCAAGGCAGAGCTCAGTGAGGGGCTCAAACTCACTCACAAACTGTGAGATCACGACCTGAGCCAAAATCAAGAGTCCGATATTTAACTGACTGAGCCACCCAGGTGCCCCAGAACATAAAGAGATTTAATTATTTTTTTCCCTAAAATTTCATTTTGTAACTGAGGAAATTGAGACCCCAAAATGACAAATATCTTATCGACAGTTATATAGTTAGTTTGAGCAGATCCTGAACTACAGACATGTCTACTGACATTCAGTCTGTGTTTTATCCACTACACTTCATTATCTTTCAAATAAATCCAGTATTTTTCCACATTCACTTAATTTGGTACCATGGTTTAAGTTGATATTAATATTAGATGTTTGTTATAAAAATAATACATTTTATTAAAAGGTAATAGTTTGGCTGTATGTGTCTCTAATAAGAAAAAACACAATCTATGATATTCATAACTTTATATTTTGTAAAATAATAACCCGATATTTAATAACTTCAATACTGCCAGGCAAATACTAGTTTATCATAGTTTCTAAATTATGCCAATAAAATAATAATAGTTCTTATTAAACATGAAGGAAAGTAATAAGATATTTTTGACACATCCCTCATAGGCTGCAATGGAAAGAACCACACACACACACACACACACACACACACACACACACACACTGTTTTAAATTAATGCTCAGAGGTGCACTAGAAGTATTTTTATTATATAAAGCTCCAAACATTGGGACAAAAGAGAAGTCAACTATAAAAATAGATGATGTTTGTTACAGTTACCACTGGCATTTTTGAAAGTATCTAAATTTTCTACACAATCTAAAGGAAGTGATTTACTTTATCATTTACTTTACTGACGAGTATGTCAAAGATCTTATTCTAAATATTTTTCCCAATAGCATGACATAAATACACTTATTTCCATCCGTGACCTCTACTGTTAAATTATCTAAGTTTACTAGAATATTTAACACAGCTCTTGGCTTCTTAGGAAGAAGGGGATGTTATAGCATCTGTTTAGAACTGTTTAGAACTATAAAAGTTAATAACAAATTAGTTGTAAAATTTCAGTAAGAACTTGATTCTAACTTTAAAATCTTAAAAATGGTTGCTTCTCCTTCCAAAATTTTAAAGTAGGCACCAAGTTCTTATTGAAATTTTACACATACACCTACATATTTATATGCACATGTGTATATGTGTGTATATGTATATCATTAGTGGTAGCAGACCTAGACAGTAGACTTATAGCTTAGCAAAACCACCGTTTCCTTCTGCTAGGCTGTTTTGTCCTTTCCTGTTAACATCCTCAGTGCTTTATACTTTCTCAGCAATGGTTTTGACCTTGCCCTTTACGTTTTAAATCACAGCATGCACATGAGTACTAGTAAGGGCCACTAAAAACCAGAATTTGGTTTTTTTGAATGCTTTAAAAAATTAAAATGACTTAAATTACACATTAGCAAAGTATAGGTTTTGAGTTCACAGAAAACTGTACTAAGAAATATTTTCCAGAAAAAGAAAATATGGAAGAAGATAAAATATATACTGTAACCTCATGCACTCAGGTATCGTTTTCTGATTTAATAGTAATAAAATCTATGCCACTAGCCCACAAAATATTTCGATAGAGACTTATTGCAATTTACAAAACTATGCGATTTTGTATATAGATTCAAGAAAGTTTCATTGCTGTATACATTTATTTGAGCATTTTACAATGTGGAGTACAAGATACTTATCATGGATATTCAATAACCCCTTGCCTTAATAAAATAACATAATAGTTTCTTTTATCAGCACAGTGTAGGGTTAATTCTACATGTAAAAACCAAATGTTTGTGAAAACATTTTTTAAAGAAGAAAGCGCTAATTCCAAGCAATTAAGTTTCTTCATTTGGTTATTCAGCAGATGTATCTTAACAATTAAACTGACTGGAAAAAGACTGGAAAAAGTTCAGTGCTCTTCAAATTGATGTTTACATCCTTTGAGAATGGGACAGGGTACTTGCTTGCTAGGAAGCTGCTTAAGTTTGGATTTGAGGTGAAAGTAGAAGAAATGTTCATGTATTTGAGGGCATTCTATGAAAACTGTCTACATATGTCTCAATTCGTAATACTACTTACTGGTAATACCTACCACTTGTCTTTTTTACCTGCTGATCACCATGTTAATTGCTCATTAGGATCATCTCATTTAATGCATACAACTCCTAATAAGCATGTTTTACATGAGAAAACTCTATTTCACATATAAGAAAACTGAGATTCAGAGAGGGTATGTATGGCAAGATCATATGTTGAGTGACAACAAAGGAATTTGATCACAGATCTCATGAACCCCCAACAGTAGTGTTTAATAGGAGAAAAATATAGGGGGAAGCATTAAAGCCACTAAAATACACAAATAATAGAAAAATAAGGCTAAAATTTGTGATTATTTTAGAGCATGTGAAGAGGATAAAATTAATTCAATTACTTCAAGTAATTAATTCCAGCACTAATAAGGGACAATTCTATTAGAAGAGGGATAGTAAAGTCACCTTTCCAAGTGTCCTGTCTAGCCTACATTACGCTCAAAGATTCTATATGTATTTTAGAAAATAGAGATAAGAACCTGAAAATGTACACCATTTCATTTCTTTGTTATTACTCTCTTTCCCATAGAAAAACTAATACAATTTCTTAATGCTGGGGTCTTGTAAGGAACCAATCACTCTTTGAAGGAGGTAGACCAGCTTGTTTTCTCACCAATTCTAAATGGCAGAACTCATTAAACCATTATGCAGAAACCATTATGTGCAAATGCTACACAATGGTAAGTACACATGTATCCTTAATTACTTATCTATAACAAATTTACATTGCCCTATTAGGGATCACTTTCTAGAATTCTCCAGCCATGAAAAGAATCCCACATATATTTCACTCAGCAATGGTTTGCCAACAGACTAGCTGGTATGTGTTATGCTTGGTTAAGCATTCCCTTCTGTTTCTATTCTTCATAGTTTGGCAACTAAGCTTTACTGGTTGACATATGGAATTTACAATCAAAACTACCTCAAATGAGCTCTTTCAGTAAACCTTAATGAAGAATGATGCAATCCAAGAAGTACAAAAACATCTTGGACTCATTTTTTTTTTTAGAAAACTATCAAAATACCAGCATTTAATGTGATTATAATTCTTCTACTTCCATAATTGAAATTAATTAACAGACAATAACAATTTCCAGACAGAAACATCAGGGCTGAAAGATATACTAAAACTGATACACAAGGTTTTCCATACTGGGTAGTAAGACAGTTAAAAATCACTTTTACCATGTTAGTGCTGACATTCCATTTTGATGCAACAAAGACTATGTTACTCATTTTGGACTTTAATGGTGATTCATTTGTTTTTCTTGAATATCCACAATAGAAAGGCTAATGAATTGGCTGACTTTTATCATGGCAACTGAACTCATTCACAATACAGGTAATATACACAAGTACACACAAACATGCACTTACACACATGATGGAAACTGTTGAGTTGAAAGAGACAGAGAGAGAGAGACAAAAAGAGAGCACAAGCCATGAGTATAACTGCTTATATTTTTAAACACTATACCTTAGAATAGAATAAGACCTCAGTTGTACGCATTTCAAACACATTCCTTCGTTTGATTTGAAAAATTTAGGCAGTGATAAAAAAAACTAATTTCTTCACATATGGAATCCACACAGAAACAAGCCCCATATTGAGAAAAAATATTTGGGAGACACATTTCTGATAAAGGACTCGTATCCAAAATACGCAAACAACTCTTAAAATTCAACAATACGAAAGCTGCTAACCCGACTAAAATATTTTCAAGATATCTGAGTACCAACAAAGATACACAGATAACAAATGAACACACAAAAAGATTATCAATATGATTTGTCATAGGGAATTGTAAATTAAAAAAAAAAACAGTGAGATACCACTACACGCTAATTAAAAAGGCTAAAAGCTAGGAAACTGGCAATTTCAAATGCTAGCAAGGACATGGAGCAACAGGAACTCTCATTCGGTGCTAGTGAGAATGAAAAATGACACAGCCGCTCTCAAAAATAGTTTGGCAGTTTCCTACAAAGCTATACAGAGTCTTACCATAAGATTCAGTAATGGTACTCCTGGGTATGTAATCAAATGACACAAAAATTGGTGCATGAATGTTTATAACAGCTTATTTACAATTTCCCAAAACGGAAAGTAACCAAGATGCCCTTCAACAGAAGAATGGACAAGCAAACTGTGCTACATCTCTATAGTGGAATATTCTTTAAAAATAAAAAATAATCATCAAGTAATGAACATATATTAGATGAATCTTAAATGCCTATTGTTAATTGAAAGAAGTCAGACTCAAAAAGATTACATATCCTATGGTTCCCTTTATGAAAATTTCTGAGAAGGCATACTAGAAAGGCACTAAAAACATTAGGATAGGCCAGAGGTTCTGGATAAGAGGTAGCACTAACAAGGTGAAACACAATGAATTTTTTTTAAAGATGATGAAACTATTCTCTATAATACTGTAATTGTGGAGGTATGACATTATGCATTTGTCAAAATCAATTGAACTTTGCAGCACAAAGAGTGAACCTTAATATAAGCAAGTAAAAACAATTAGGAGGCTGGGTGTCTCTCAAAATGGATGCAGAGAATGACAAAACCATCTGTCTTATGAAAAACCTCACTGAAGAAATGTAGTAGACAGGTACTGACCTAAGTAACTCTGGAAAGGAATGGAGTCTTTATGACTAAAAGGAAAAAAAAAAAGCACTGCATTCTAATTGATACGGGTGTTTCCCACAGCAATATGCACTAGAAATTATTTTTCTGTCATACACACGCATGCACACACACACTGCAATTGAACAATTAAGTAAAGCTAGGAAAATGGTATTAGCTCCTCATGGATAGAAAAAGGGGAGAAGGGAGAGGCTACTCATTAAATAAAGGGCTCTGTCTCTTGAAAGAGAGGAAGAAAAGAGCAAGGGAAGGAGAGCAAGGGTGCCTCTTTCTCTCTACTTTGGAATGAGATGAGACTTCATAGCATGTGACTACATATCTACTACATGTGTCTAGGGAAATGGACTGGTGAAAGATTAAGGTACACATGTGACAGAAGGAACCAGAAACTCAAACCATGGCTGAGCTGACTATGCTAGGGAAATTTCTCTAGAACAAGCCACTGTCTGCCCCAAGAGGCAGAACCATAAGGTTAGAAGTTAGGCCTAACACCTGTTAGAGTAAAGCAAGATGCTAGGGATCCCGGAGATGGTGGCAATGAAGGAACAACAGGAAACATGGAAAATATAGGCCTTGTACTACATGCTTCTATTAAAAACCACAGTGGTGGCAACAATTTAACAAAATAGAGTAGTTAAGATAATTTCTACATTATTTTTTGTCTAAATTTATTGTATCCTTAATAGATTCCTCAGGTTCTGAGTGGTACTATAATATTTTGAATATATTTGGACTTTGTATCCAAACAACTGTGTTCAAAAACTTGCTCCATTCTAAGTTTCATCATCTGTGAATGGAAAAAAAGGCAAAAATATTGATAAATCTATCATAGATTCCTTGTGAGAATTAAAAATGCATATACTAATAACAGTTCAGCCATCCTAGGATTATTATAAGAATTACATGTGTTGATACATACAAAACACTTAGAACTTGGACTTGCACATTTAAGGACTATATGCTATTTACTATTGTTTTTATCCTTTTCATCATCATCATCACCATCATCATCATCATCATCATCTTAATTATCTTCTGAGATACCGTTTTACTACCTGCAGTCTTCATTTTATGCTGCCAGGCTTTCCTTCATACTGACACCAAAGTAATCATTTAGAAAGGCGATGTGAGTCGCACTATGTGCCACTTTATGATTATCTGGGAAAAGTTAACTGACTTCAGCAAAAGAAAAGCATGTTTCTGTGGTTTCTTAGGCTATTCATGATTTATCTTCTGAGCATCTCTTCAGATTCATATCCTACCTCTCCCGCAACATGCATCTTCAAAGCTAGCCATAGCGAGCCTGTTGCTGCCCCCTAAACCCACTACATTTCATCTTCCCTTTGTGTCCAGGGCAATGCTGCACTCTGCCTAGAAAGATATCCTTTAGCTGCTGGACCCTCGTTCTCATCCAGGACTCTCCCGAGACAGCACTTCTCAGGAAGCCTTCTTACTCCTTTTCTATGTGGGCATATGTTTGTGTACCCCAGTATCATCTGCACATGCTTCTGATTCAGTTTTTATAACACTATATTGCTCTTTTGGGTTGTCTGTGCCTAGAGGTTTATTGTATATTTAGGTATAAAACAAAGAAAGAGAGGGTCATGGTCTGAGGCCAGGATAATGGGGAATTAAAAATTACTACCATATAACTATGAAGCACTCAAGTTTTATAGAGCTTCAAAATGTCTTTTAAATCCTCCAAATTCAGTATGCAAAAAAAGAGCACAATTATGTAATTTTTTTATATTAACCTAGTTGTTTTTTTTTTTTTTTTTAAGTAAATGGGCAGCATTTGGTGGGACCTAGATTTTCCACCATTGGGGTTGGGAGGTTATATATAAACAATAGGCTAGAATGTTCTGTGTGGTAATAGATTAGAATTGGAAACATCAATATTAGCTCATGTTTAGCTTAATATGTATCCAGATGATTACATACAGAAATATTTATAGATATATGTTAGTATACACATATGTAATTCCTTATTCTTGCATATGAGAGGGCCTAGAAGTAATATCATCTCAGGAGCAGTGAGTACACTTAGCACCTGTCTCTTGTTTTGTAATTCATTCTCCAATAAAAGGAACAAGGGATCCTTAAAGAAATGGCTAATTCTAGGGGTGCCTGGATGGCTCAGTCAGTTAAGCATCTGACACTTTATTTCAGTTCAGGTCATGATCTCGCAGTTCATGAGTTCAAGCCCTTAGTCAGGCTCTGTGCTTACAGTGTGGAGCCTGCTTGGGATTATCTCTCTCCCTTTCTCTGTCCCTCCCTTGTACGTGCCATCTCTCCCTCAAAATAAATAAAAACTAAAAAAGAAAAAAAGAAAGAAAGAAATGGCTAATTCTAGGAGTGGGACAGGAAATATACAAGATGAACCACCGTGAACTGCCAGAAAGAAAATGCTACAAACAAAAACATATACACCATGATGGAATATCTCAAAGGGACACAGGAGCCATCTAAAAGATATGCTAGTTGATTTTTGACATGTATATGCATACATACATGTGTGTATTTGTGATACAACATAAAAAACTGGAAATCATTAAATATGAAGCTTCTTATAAAAAGCTTAATTTCCTAAAAAACGGTTTCAAATCTCTATGTTCTTTGAATACAGCCTGAGCTTCAGTATTTCTATCTCAGAAGGAAGTATCACATCAGATTGTATTAAAAAATAAAATTTTATAAGAAAGTCTCCTATACATAATTCCAAGTTTTACCCAACTTCCATTCTTCACAGCTCCCAGCCCCACATGAAAATCATACAATTATTTAAAACAAATTTCAATTCGAGAGGTATAAATTATTGAAAAGAATATATTTAAAGCAATTTTCTAGAAATCTGTGGAGTAAGATTAGCTAGACAAATTGTATATCTGTATTTAGCTTAGTTTACATTTAAACATTTTTTTCCTAACAATAGCTGTTACAGAATTTATAGAAAAAAAAAGCACCTCATGGTATTGCAGGCAAAGGTAACTTAGTTGTTGTGTCTGAACTGTGCTTTGGGGGTCCTATTTAACATTTACAAATAAGCAAGATTTATCACCCTTGGTCTAACTCTCATTCTCAGGACAAATCCCCTGTAGCTATTTAGGCATTTCTAAGTGGTTTCAATTTGCATCTAACCATTTTCCCATTTAGAAATAGAAGTACGAGAGCGATTATTTTGTTCACAGTATAAAGTCTAATTATATGATTAAATGATTATACCCTACAAAAATGTTAAAGCCCCAAATATGAAAAACCCGTACTCTTAGAGCTTCAATTTCAGTAAGATTTCTGTTGCGGGTACACAATGCTTTTTTAAGAAATACAATAGCATAACTCCGAATGCAATTAGAATTTTATTACCATCTGTAAGGTAAAATAGTGACTTAAAAGTCAGATCAGATTTCTATAATACCTAATTCTACAAAAATACTAGTCTGGAAGGATTGGCTCTATTCTTCAACTCATACATGAGATCATATTTCTGCAAAAACAAAAAGTCATATTGCCATAAGTTTATAACTTCTGAATTTTTGAAATGTATTTTAAAGGACTGTTGAAGGGCAAAAAGGACGTTTTCTGGTTCTGCTACAAAAATGGAGGAGGGATCACTCACTGCTTTTCCAATCAAACGAAATGGCACAGCAGGGAAGATATTTCAGGCAAGAGAGTTTATCTGAAGAAACAGCTCCCTGATTAGAACAGTAGTGATAAATCAGCCACACAATGTTCTCTAGTGCAGAGCCCTGCTTTAGTCCCTCAAACAAACGGAAACTCCATTAGTCTTGAAGTAGTAGCTGATGGTACAATGAAAGGGAATTTGGTAATCCATAGAGTTTAAGGTATATGTGAATATTTTATTTCTTCTAAAGCTTTTTAAAAATAGTTTCTTCCCAGAAGTTTTCAACAAAAGACTTAAAGTTCATTCAAACACACCATAATATTTGAGTCTAAATATTTATAAATTTATTGTTTTTAATATAAGTGATTGACAGCATAAATCCTTGTTCTTTGAAGAGGTTTCCCAACAGAACCCAAATGATCTTCTAACAGAAAATGTAAAGTGTACCACAGAAAAACTTTTGGCTAGGCTAAAGATGTCAGGGCATGTCTCCATATACAAAGAGAAATTAAAATTCAGGAAATTATCCAGTTAGTTCATATATCATCCTCGGGGAGAAATATTTTTTAATTGCCTAACAAATTATTTATTTTACTTTGTTTATACCTGTGCAAGGAAGAAAAATGAGGAAAAAAGATGTGTTCTTCTTACCAGTTTGAGATATTTTTGTAAGAAATAAGGAGATACAGCTAAATTTATAGCTATTTCTCATTATAAAATATAAACAAAACTTACGCGTTCACTTAATGTTGCTATTATAATAAAATGTTTGATACTGGAGATTGAGAGTTATGATTTTTCCCTGGTTTTATTTTAACTTCTCACTGGTTTATAGTCATCCATTAACAAGTCTGAGATTGTTCCTCCATGGAAGGATCAAGCAAACAAATGGAGTGTTGCAGAAGACCCTCCTCTACCACAGGGAATGGCTAAACCTTCCTCACTCAATCATCTGTCTGCCTAACACAGGACCTGCAATGTATACACCATCAGCCTCTCTCCTGACCCTATTGTTGAGACGTGTCCCATTTAACTGATAAAGAGTTAAGTTTTCCAAGTGAAATAAAATCTCGATAGAAATTTTGTCACAGTATTTATATATTAGAAAGTAAAGCTTTAAAAACTGGAGAAGTAAGCTACGATGGGGAAAGAGAGAAACAAAGGGAAGGATGAGCTCACAGGAAGCTTTTGGCCCTTTAAAGACAGAATAAGAAAACTGGGCACTGAAGGTGACAGAAAGGAGAAAATTCACACTAATGTGTGAAAAAAAAGATAAAATGCACCTCCAGTGGTAAACTTCTCCTCCTTTATAATGGCTTTAGTTTGCATTTTACTGTATGAGGTAACAGTGAATTTATAACTGATAGGGATGCCTGATGTCTGAGATTCTATTACTGGAGGGAAATAATGGCTACTTAGTACAGACTATGTGTCCCCATGCTGGATTGGTTTCAGCCTGTGCAATGTAAAGGAAGTAGCTTAAGTAACTTATGTAAGTCTTGAACTGTATAAAAGTCTTGAACTGTATAAAAAGTTATCATTCCCAATTATTTGTTTTCCATTTCCCTGTGAGAGTTTCATTCATTTCCACAAAATCCATGTACTTGTACTGCCTTATCTTAGAAGGAGTATTCTTTCAGATACCGTGGAAAGGCTCATTTCACCTCGGTCAATGAAATTTGAACATAACTGACATGTGTCTGGGTTGAGTAGAGGTTCTAAAAACCAATGACTGGTGTTTCTACCAGACTACTTGTTTTTTTTTTTTTTTTTTTTTTTTTAATTTTTTTTTTTCAACGTTTATTTATTTTTGGGACAGAGAGAGACAGAGCGTGAGCGGGGGAGGGGCACAGAGAGAGGGAGACACAGGATCGGAAACAGGCTCCAGGCTCCGAGCCATCAGCCCAGAGCCCGACGCGGGGCTCGAACTCACGGACCGCGAGATCGTGACCTGGCTGAAGTCGGACGCTTAACCGACTGCGCCACCCAGGCGCCCCCAGACTACTTGTTTTTGTTGTTGTTGTTTTCCTTCTGTTATGAGAATATTATGTCCCCAAAAGAAGCTAATCTCTTAGCGTGGATTCTGAAATGAAGGCACAAGAAACAGAACCTCACATAACACCTCCAAGTTAAATGATCAAATATAACATGAATAGGCCTCTAAAATTTTAGGACTGATTGTTACCGCCATATAACCTAACAAAAACTTCCAAAGCAGAGTAGATTCCTCTGTTGGGTTAGGGGTTGGTTTGACTGACCTCAGTGATTTTGCTTCCACAAATCTACTACTGTAATGTATTCACAAGGAAATAAACAACTTAGAGAACTTTCACAAATAATAGGTTATTTTTCTTAGCAAAAATGCTGATGGTATCTTATGTATAGGAATAAAACAGCTATTTACAATAAAGTGAAAAATGGACCTCAGTTCATTTTGGCACTAGTGTGTATATAAATCATAAGCTAATAAGCAAGTGAAATATATGAGTGGATCTCTTAGATTTCAAATAATAATTTTTTACAGCCAGTCACAATCTTGTGAAAGCCTCAAAAGAGTCAGTATAAATTGTGTTTCATTTTTCATACAGATGAATGGACTTTCTTTTCCTATGTTCCTCATGGATGGAATTTTGGGAAATTGGTAGGGTTTAGGAGGCATAGGAGTATCAGTTTTGGTGCAAGTTTTATTACTGTGGGTATTATGTCACTATAATGATGTCACCAATTAAGAACAAATAAAGGCACATTAATTGGATGTATCTACATAAGACACTGGTCTGTTTTTGACAAAGATTTTTAAAGTATTTCAATGAACTTCCTGAAGTTCTTTTTCTAGGTCTTAGAGGCAAGGTCATCTTAAACTTTTGTGAGATCAACAGACTACACTTTTACTATCAAGGTTACAGGTAAGAGATTAGAAAAGGCATGCTAATTCAGTTAAAATCCACATTAGCTACAGAAATAAGTCACCCAACTATAGCTTACAAAGGAATCAAAGAAATAGACTATGTAAGATAGAAAATAGAAACAAAAATTGTAAAATTTCCCTTCTTTAATTCAAAAACATAGTGTTTCTACAAAATTTAACATGTCCATTTAAAGATAAATCCCATAACTCTATTTAAATGTCTTATATCTTTAAATAAATTTTTAAAAAACTCTGTTTTCCAGAAAGGTATAGAATTAAAAATTATTTAACAAAATCCACATGAATAGTGGCTCCATTTATTTTCTCTTAATTGCACTTTGGTACTATAACATGAAAAATGAAATAGATGTTATGGACAAGTCATGTCAAAATTAAAACTAAATAAATTCCTTTCTCCCCCTCAACGATCTGGATATTTTAGATAAAATTCTGTTTATGGCTCAAATCATTCAGGTAATTCCTTACACTGTATTCAATAGTTCCCTATTAACTACTAAAAACTAACTGGTAAGCCATGCTTTCAACACTGCTTTGATTTGTTCATCCTAGACTTCCAGTAGAAATTGGGTTACCACGGAGAAAATGAAGCCTGGTTTCAGGGCCCCTCGCATGTGACTCACTTCTATGGCTGAAGGGAGAAGCTGTAGTTTTGTCCCCACATGGTCACGTGCTATTTAACAATGTGCAAAATTAAGATATTTTAATGACAGTTAGTTAAGACAGTGTGTCTTTCCACTCAGACTTTTTCCATCCCATTTCTCATCACGTTCGTTGGTTGTTGAGTGGCCAAAGGGATTTTCTTGTGAGTGATATTACATTCTTTTAAAAAGGGCTTCCAAAACTGCCTAAGACTATGGCTCTACAAAATCTGGATTTCACTTCTGGTTTCCAGTCATTGCTACAATTATCTCTGTATTCCAGCCAAAATGAGATACTGCTCTGTGACGGGAACCTGTTTACTTTTACACGGATAAATTCCAGTGTCATCTGAGATCCAAATTAAAAATTACATTCTGCTTGAAGTCTGCTCCTCATGCCTCAAATTTAAATGAACTTGTATTCTCAGAATAACCTCCATAGTAGTTTATTTATAGATTTTATCCAACCTACAATATTATGTATCCTCTGTAGAAAAAAAACTCACTGTAATTAATAATTTCATTTTTACAGCACCTAGAAGAGTAACTGACACATTGTTAGATACTTGATGAATATTTTCTTAAAAGACTAAAAAAAACCCACAAATGTGTTTTTATACTTTTGATTCTGCCTGAGTTAACTTGGAAGATTGGAATGGAGCCTCCAAATGAGAGAGCAGCCAGCTGGCACCTTGATTTGGGCCTTGCGAGATCCTGAGTAGAGAACCCAGTTAAAACATTCTAGACTCTTGTATGAACTTTTAACAAATTATCTCACAACTAAGTTTATGGTATTTGGTTATGTGGCAATATAAAATAGAAAAAGGAATCTTATTTCACAAAGCAGCCCAATTTGACACAGTTGATTATTCCCTTACAATAAACTTTGTTTTCTTTTTTCATTTTTTGTTTTTTGTTTTTTGGTTTTTTTTTAATTTTAACTTGGCTTGTGTGTCACCAAATTCACTTGGCTTTCTTCCACCTCTCCTTGGCTATTTCTTCTCAATCTACTGACTGAATCTTTCCTTTCTTTTATGACATTTAATATTGGCATATCCTAGGCTTAGTATCTATTTCTCTTCACTATATCAACCCATTCTGAGTGATTACACCCAGCCTCATTTGAAAAGCAGCAGCAAAAAACCTCTATACATTTCATCTCCAGTCTTATGTCTAAGCACCTCCTAAAAGATATCTCAAACAACATAAGCAAACACACTCAGCATCTTTTTGCCATAATCTGCTCTACCCATAATCATGCCTACCTTACGGTAGGTTCATTTTTCCAGGTGCTCAAGTAGGAAGCTTCAGAGTCATCTTTGATTCCTATCTGCTCCAAATCTAGCACATCGGCAAACCTTATTAGCTCCACACTGAAAATATATCCAGACTCTATTTCTCATCATCTCCACTGTGACCCCATTAATGACTGTATCAGCTTCCTAATTGGGTTCCTGCTCTGCCCTGGTCCACGCCACAGTCTATTTTTGAAACAACATCGGGAGTAATCCTTTCAAAAAGGAATTAAATTGCACCACTCCTATTCTCAAATTTTCAACAGTTCCAAATTTTTCCAAAACCCAAAGTTCTTACAATGGCTCATAATATTCTCCAAGATCTGTTCCCATGGTAGCTCTATGACCCCATCCTCCTATACTCTTCCACTTGCTTACTCTACCTTGCCACAATACCTTCTTGATGTTCCTCATACAAGTCAGGTGTGCAATTTATCATAGGGTCTTGACCCTGATCGTCTACTCAGAAGATCAAAAGACCCTTGTAGTAGGGAGACACATGGCAAATTACCCTGTGTCCTTCAAGTCTTGCTCAAAGATAATTTTCATACACCTGGACAACCATTTTTAAAACAACAGGTCTCCTTGCACCCTCTGGCACTGCTCAGTCTCCTTTAACCTTTTCTGTTTTGTTACCTCATACCAGTTATTACATATGGGCATGCATATTTATTTATTACATTTAATATTTATTGCCTGTTCTTCTCATTTGAATACAAACACTATACAGCACAGATTTATATACATATGTTTACAAAGCTGTAAGTCTCTGGAATGTTTCTAGGCACAAAATAGGTAGCTCATAAATAAATGTGGAATAATCATCAATTACCAATTTTTTTCTTTGAAAGAGAGAGAGAGAGAGAGACAGAGAGAGAGAGAGAATCTTAAGCAGGCTCCATGCTCAGCACAGAGCCTGACACAGGGCTTGATCCCACAAAACTGGGATCATGACTTGAGCTGAAATCAAGAATCAGATGCTCAACCGACTGAGCCACCCAGGTGCCCCATCGATAACCAAATCTTTAAGGTTAAGTAGGCTTCATCAAAGTAGAAAAGAAGAAAAGAATTCCAGGTAAAATAAACAATTTGTGCAGATAGAAACATACAGAGATAAGAACATTATATTAAGCAAATCCCAAGTTGTTTTGTCAGACCAGAATGTCAGGATGTGAGACTAGAAAATTAGACTGAGGGGCCAGACTCTCAAAGTATTATTTGAAGGATCCTAAGGAGTCTGGACTCCATCTTACTGAGATAATTGATAGAAAAACCAAAGGGATATAGTCTATTGGACAATAGAGCAATTTTGCCTGGAATTGCTGGCCCCCTTTCCTTCAGTGGGAGGAGCTGCCCTTTTTTTTAACTTCCTTTAAAATCTATAGATCCAATCAATGTAGACTTACGGCAATAAGGTGTTCTAAATCTCCTGAAAAGTTGCCACTCAAAATGAGATGATTTTATTCCTTCGGTTGTATGACCTTGCTCACACCAAGTCAGAGTTTGAGGGAGTAGACAATGTTCAATTTTGAATTTTTGACACATTTGGATATCTGATAAATAAGACATACCCAATCAATATAAATCTAATTCATTCCATGAGGTACTATTAGAACATACTGTTGGAAACATCTAGTAAACAAATGGGTACACACTTCTGGAGTTCTGGAGTATAAACTTAGCATCTTTTTTGATTCCATGGATATGAAACGCCTTTTGTTTCCAGCTTTACTGAGGTATGAGTAACAAACAAAAATTGTATATAGTTATGTTATACATGATAAGTTAATGTGTGTGTGTGTGTGTGTGTGTGTGTGTGTGTGTATATATATATATATATATATATATATATATATATAAAGTGAAATGATTATCACGGTCCTGTTAATGCACACATCCATTACCTCTTAGTACTTTTCTTTTATGATGAAAACACTTAAGTTCTACTCAGCAAATTTCAAGCACACAATAAAGTATTATTACCTAGTCATTATAAATAAGTTCTGAAGATGAACTGTAAAGCATGATGCAAGGCATTTTTTTAAATTTTTTTTTAATGTTTATTTATTTTTGAGACAGAGAGAGACAGAGCATGAATGGGGGAGGGTCAGAGAGAGAGGGAGACACAGAATCTGAAGCAGGCTCCAGGCTCTGAGCTGTCAGCACAGAGCCCAATGCGGGGCTCGAACTCACGGACTGTGAGATCATGACCTGAGCCGAAGTCGGACGCTTAACCGACTGAGCCACCCAGGCGCCCCAGTGCAAGGCATTTTTAAGGGAAAGTTAGATGGAAAGACAAGAAGGAACAGAATAATACAAAATTGAAGGAAGGAATGGAGTGGAAGAATTATCAAAAGAATACCGACAAGGTAAAATCATGAGATTAGAGATAATCCAGGAAAGAATGATGTTCAGGTTATTTACATATATATACACACAGCTAATAGAGACTTCAAAGCAAGAATGGTAGTCATATAAGAAAAATATTATAGCAGCTAAATGAGATATATATTGAATGTTTTATTATATCTGGCACTGAAGATGTCACTGGTAATTTTAGTAGTGCCAATTCCCTAGGAACAGAAATCAAAAGTCTGAGATTTGCAGGCAAAAGGATTATTAAAGAGTATTACAGGAAAAAAATACCTGTTAGGTGTCAGGGATTAAACAGAAAGAGATGTTGAATCACAATGTGACTGCAGCCAGTATTTTCAGGAATCCTAAAACTGGGATGTCTTTTCATAGTGGCCTTGCTTTTTGAAGCAAGAAGACTGGTCTTTATATCAGCCTCTCCATCTATAGTTCATGGGAGACAGGATGACTCTGGAGAGAAAGTATGATGTTGAGGTCAAATAGCTCTTAGCTCTCTTTGAATGAAGGCAATTTCCTTTGGTGAGAGGGACCTACCTAAGGGTTCTCTGCTGCCAACTCTCCCAGAAGCTGGGAAAATGAGTACCTCAGATCTGAACAGGAGATCTGGATCATGCCCCAGTGTATCCTACCACAGCAATGTTTTTGCAAATTTTGCCATCCATCAGAATCACCTAGAGGGATTTTTAAAACAAAAATTCCTGGGCCTATTCTGATTCAGAATCAGAATTAAGATCAGACCTGAGAATTTTAATTTTCACCATGACACAGGTGATGCTGATGCTGATATTGCTGTTCCAGGAACCACACATTGAGAACAAATGTGCTGCACTAATAACTCCAAGCATATGAGTGTATTAGTGGAATTACAGGCCAAAACCGGAAACAGACTTCTAGGTTGTTTTAATATTGAAAAGGACTGAGCACTTAATATGAGGAAGCCATCTCATTTCTCAAGCCATTGATATTTCTCAATAAGCTCTCCAGTCCTCACTCTGATCTCAAACCTGTTGTTACTCTAGCTCCCACACTCAGTAAATGTTACCACGCAGCTGCCCAAGTGAAAAGTAGAGGTCATCTTTGATTACCCTCTTTCCATTTCCTTCCATAGCTATCCCATGGTTGAATTTTGCAGGACAAACCTCAAAACTCTATCTCAAATCAAATGACTTCTCTTCATATCTCCTACTAACACCAGCCTGATGCAGTAACTGCTCTTTCTCGCCTAAATTTTTCCAATAGCTTCTTAAAGATTCCTCAGCTTCTACTGACGCCCTTACAACACATTCTCCGACTGCAATCAGAATGATGTTTTTAAAATATAAGTCAATTTGTGCAAGTCCCTTGCTTGAAATGTTTCGTTGTCTTCTCTTAGTAATTAAAGTTTAAACTCCTTATCACAGCTTTCATGGCTATACTGCCTTTGATCTTTCCATCAACTGTAATTATTTCCTTCCTAACTCAATGCTTCCCTTTCTGCCTAGAATTTCTTTGTGTTTATATCAAATTTTGTGCCACTGGGAACTTACTAGTGGGAGGTTATGACTCAGCTATAGGATCTATCTGCTAACTTCACAAAAAAAGCAAATATTAAATTGAAACTTGGCAAGTGGTAACAATTTATGAATTCATAAAATGAAACATATGCTAAACAGGACACTAATGTGTGTGTGTGTGTGTGTGTGTGTGTGTGTGTGTGTTGCTTTTTGCAGACTTAAATATTTTTCTTGGCTCACAGGATGAGTTGGGCATCCAAATTTAAGTGGATGGAAAGACAGGAATATGGGAGCAAAACAAAAAGTGTAGGCAGAGGTAACCAGGGTTTGAAGGAGCAATGACAGTTCAATGTCCAGTGGTTGGTATAGCACTGCTCATAAGGGAATTTAAGTGGGACCATCTGGAGTTGTGAGAAGGGTTATGAGATGGTATTTTTATATATACAGATCAGAGTCTAGGATAACATGATTATATTACAAAATGTGTCTTTTCAAGGCTGGACTTGGTTCTGAAAAAAGAAAACTTGTGTGTTCTGAAAAGAAATATTCTTGTGGAATATTTCTAAACAGCCTGACCACCAGCACATCTGTCCCCTTGTTGCCTTTTAGATCAGTAGACCAGAATGTAGTAAATCCTTCAAGACTGAAGTATGCTGGGTTAATCTATGGCAATGCAGTGTGTCACCATAGAACACAAGTTCCCTAACATATTATAGGGCCTCTTCTGAGGTTAAAAAACCCTGGATTCCTTCAAGTCATCATCCAGAGGAAGATTTATTCTTGTGAAACAGTGAAACTTATGTGACTGCACTTTTCTTAGCCACAATCATGAACATTCAAGCTTAGTTCCATAATATAGTTTTGTATCTCCAAATTTTGGAGTTCTCACATGATGATGGGTCAGCAAATTTAATTCTTTATCTTTTATTACACATGGGGAAAAAGTACCCTTCTAAAGTAACTTCTTCAAAAGCACAGCATTTTATTTCAGACTAGAAATAAATAATAAAAGTCAGTGACCCTTGCTTCAAAAGTATGTGGTAATGATAAATTTTGATATTGTTAATGAGCCCCTGTTAAAATCTAATAGTTTTAGTCAGAAATTTATTTTCCTTCCAGACTTGGATTTGATACAGTCTATATATGTTAGACATTTTGATGATGTTGGTTATTAAAAACATAAAGCTGGTAATAAATTAACTACACAATAATAAGAATATTTTATTTTGCTAGGACCATGCTGTTAAGAACTTTTCTGTACTATGTTAGAGGAAGATAACAAATTTCAGTATAGGTCATTTGACATGCATTGAATATAAATTAAAAATTAAATTTACTGTACTTTCTTTTATTGTTTAGATTTCCAAAGTAGCCTGGAAAATGGTTCCCTGAGAGCATTAAGAGGGAAAATACTTACAGTCTTTTCCAATGGTATATATGCAAAATATTACTTATCCTGTCTTAATCAGAAATCATATGAAGGGTTTAATCAAACTATGAGCAGTACTTTAGCATTCACTGAACAAGTGGACTTTGATTTTCAACAATCTGATCAGCAAATTTTAATTTATTTTTTTTAAAAAAAGGAACACATAGCTTCCAAATTTAGACAGTATTTCCCAGAGAAACTTGCAGCACTCAGAGTAGCTTCCCTAGTGCTTAACTCTTTCATGGCAGTTTACAATCACTCTTTTCCTTCTCAGTTTTTTTTGAAATATATCTCTATAAAAAAGATGCATGCATAGTGTTTACATAACAATAATGAAACGCTCACCCATGTTTCCATCAGAGAGTTTAAGAAATAAAATTGCTATGATTGAAAGCCGCAGATATTCCTTCCTAAGTATGTCTTTCACCCCCTCCCAATCTCTACACTGACACTGCATTCTTCATCATTCCCTCTTTTCTTTATACACAATAGCCTTAGCAATTTTTAATGTAGTATGTACCATGTCACATATATGTGTATAGGTATGTGTGTATAATTTTAAATAATATCTACTTGCTATTTACATAAATACAAAATAATACATATACACATACAGTAACAATTATTTACAAACATTGATATTATTTAAAAATAAGGAAATAAACTCAGAGAGGTTAAACAAATTAAACTTAACTTTATGTATCTAAAATTAAAAGAGAACTCAACCCAGACCTTTATTTCTAAATCTATGGCCCTTTCCAATGATTCCATGAAGGGATAGGAGTTATTTTTAGTAAATAAATACTTGACAAAACGTTGCTATAAATTCAGTTGTGTTCTAAAATAAGTCTTTACATTATTAAACACAAAATAGTAAGATATATAGATATATGTGTGTGTGTGTGTGTGCATGTATATGTGCTAAATATTTTATTTTGTTCAGAATATGAGCGATGTTTGCCATGTATCTGAATTTAATCATCTCTTCCCATAAATGCAAAGCTCCCCCCCCAAAGTTCTTGACCCTCATTTTGGAAATATGACTCTAAAGTCTAATCCCTTAGTTTTAAGTTATTGTGACAATATAATGCAGCAATCCTTTGAGAAGACAGTCTCTTTATAGTAAAGTCCAAACTGGGATATCAAATTCTACTTCATATAGGAGATGCATCTTTCCAAAACACTGTATGTATTCATAAATCAGAAAATTCCAGGGACATCTGGGTGGCTCAGTTGGCAAAGCATCCAAAGCCTGATTTTGGCCCAGGTCATGATCTCAAGAGTTCATGGGATCCAGCCCCCTGTTGGGCTCCATGAGGACAGCACAGCAGAACCTGCTTGGGATTCTCTCCCTTCCCCCTCCCTGTGCTCACTCAGGGTGCTCTCCCTCTTTCTCAAAATAGGTAAATAACCAGTAAGAGAGAGAGAGAGAGAGAGAGAGAGAGAGAGAGAGAGAGAGAGAGAATACAATTTTAAAAAAAAGAAAAATCGGGGCGCCTGGGTGGCGCAGTCGGTTAAGCGTCCGACTTCAGCCAGGTCACGATCTCGCGGTCCGTGAGTTCGAGCCCCGCGTCGGGCTCTGGGCTAATGGCTCGGAGCCTGGAGCCTGTTTCCAATTCTGTGTCTCCCTCTCTCTCTGCCCCTCCCCCGTTCATGCTCTGTCTCTCTCTGTCCCAAAAATAAATAAACGTTGAAAAAAAAAATTTAAAAAAAAAAAAAAAAAAGAAAAATCTACAATAATCAAAACAGATTACAATGCTGTACTTAGTGCTCTCAGAGTCTCATTTTGCCTTTGGAAAAATAACACTAAACAACTTGACCCACCTAGTCCACCTTTAGTTGCTATACATGATTTCCAGGAGGCCGAAAGCTTCTCCCTTAAGTATCTTTGTGTCTTTTCTCTACCTGAGGGCTTTCCTCAGCACCAGGAAACCTTAAAAACACTTCCAAAAGCAACCTTAAGCCAACAGGGCTGTGGTGTTAGTGAACAAATGCCCAGACTTCTTCCTTCTCCCCTTCCCTCCCTACTTTCATACCTCAGTGGGAAGATTCTTTTTTTTTCTTCAATTTTTAATGTTTATTTATTTTTGACAGAGAAAGAGAGAGACAGAGTGTGAATGGGGGAGGGGCAGAGAGAGAGAGGGAGACACAGAATCCAAAGGAGGCTCCAGGCTCTGAACTGTCAGGACAGAGCCCAACCCGAGGCTCGAACTCATGCCCCATGAGATCGTGACCTGAGCTGAAGTCGGATGCTTAACTGACTGAGCTACCCAGGCACACCCTCACTGGGAGGATTCTAAGACATGTTTCACATGGCTTCCTGCCAAGTCCCCAGCATGAACGGGCTCCAGCTGCCATTAGTAATAACGCATTCATAATACATGCTTTCTAGTCTTCTTTCTCTGGTAGAGCTCACCTTCACTTACTCCTTTGTACTACTTCCCAGGAGCACCCTCCTCCCAGTAATCCACTTGCAGTCAAGCCTGTTTCAGTGCCTGCCTTTGGGGTACTCAAATTAAGATTTCATTCTTGTTGTGGTTAACACCATTGTCATCATCATCATCTGTGTAAGTAACACTGATTAAGCACTTCATATGTGCCAAACATGATTCTAAACATTTGACACTTATTTATATATTGAGTCCTCTCTAAAAACTTTTGACACAGCTAGTTTCATCATTCTTAGTTAAAATGTGACACCAGATTTTGCATTAAGCCAATATGATATATCAGCTTAAGCTCTGCTTCCTTTGTGAGTATACATGTGTAGTTTTTAGGAGACTTAAAACCATGCCTTTTCCTTAGATAAACCTGGTGCATACATTTTCTTTCATCTTCGCACCTAGCCCTACTCTGGTATTCACTCAAAGGAACCCAAACATTTCTGGGCCATACATTTGCAACACTCCAAGTTCATGTATGCACAAGTTCTAGAGTATTTTCGAGATGACAGGTATTTCCTGAAATAACCAGTCACATTGTATATATTTGTCTAATAAGCAGATCGTTCAAGAGAGGAAAACACAACTGAATGTATTCGTAAGATCCTAGATTTCAAGACTTCATAATAAAACACCAGGTAGATCTTGATAGGTCACATATGATTCTCATTTGGTAAATTTATTAAAGAAGTCTCTTTGATAAAATAATGCCATGGGAGAAATGGGTTATTTGCTATACTTGGCTAAACTTTTAACTTACTGAACAGGATTAAGAATGAAACACACAATCAATAAATAATATATAGTTCAACAATGAATGTATCCATGTATTTACTGTTATTAAAATTTTATATGAATGTATCATTATACAAAACCTATCTCTCTACATATGGGCAGGCATACTTACTAAAATCATAAGAACGTATTTTAAATTATTAACCCAAAATGTTATTGCTGTTTTTTTTTCCTCCCGTTCCTCCCTTCAAAGGTTGCTTTGTTGTATTTTAAAAAAAACACTAAAGGGGCACCTGGGTGGCTCAGTCCATTAAGTGTCCCACTCTTGATTTAGACTCAGGTCATGATCTTACAGTTCATGAGCTTGAGCCCTTCATCAGATGCTGCAGAGCCTGCTTGGGATTCTCTCTCTCCCTCTCTCTCTGCCCCTCCCCTACTCTCTCTCTCTCTCTCTCTCTCTCTCTCTCTCTGCCTCTCAAAATTAATAAATAAACTTTAAGAAAAGAAAAACCACTAAAAACAACTACATTTTTAAAAATGTATTTATTGTTAATTTCCAGTATGATTAACATATAGTGTTATATTAGTTTCAGATATACAATATAGTGATTCAACAATTCTATACATTACTCAGTGCTCATCATAAGTGAACTCTAAATGCCATTCACCTATTTCATCCATCCCCCACCCACGTCCCCTCTGAGAACCACAACGTTTTTCTCTATATTTAAGACTATTTTTTTGTCTCTTTATTCATTTGTTTCTTAAATTCCACCTGAGTGAAATCATATGGTATCTTTCTCTGACTTATTTCACTTAGTATTATACTCTATAGATCTATCCATGTTGTTGCAAATGGCAAGATTTTATTTATTATGGCTGACTAATATTCCATTGTATATATGTATCACATCTTTATCCATTCACCTATCAGTGGACACTTGGGTTGCTACCATACTTTGGCTATTGTAAATAATGCTGCAATAAACACCAGGGGTGTATATATCTTTTCAAATTAGTATTTCCACTCAGTAGTGGATTGTATAATTCTATTTTAAAATTTTGAGGAATCTCCATACTGTTTTTACGGTGACTGCGCCAGTTTGCATTCCCACCATCAGCACATGAGGGCTCCTTTTTCTCCACATCCTCACCAACACTTGCTGTTTCTTGTGTTTTTGATTTTAGCCATTCTAACAGGTATAAGGTGATATCTCGTTTTACTTTTGATATGCATTTCCCAAAATATGAGTGATGTTGAGCATTTTTCATATGTCTGTTGGCTATCTGTATTTCTTCTTTGGAAAAATCTCTGTTCACGTCTTCAGCCCATTCTTCAATTGGATTATTTGGGTTATTAATGTTGAGTTTATGTATTTTGGATACTAACCCCTTATTGGATATGTCATTTGCAAATATTTCTCCCATTCAGTAGGTTGTCTTTTTGATTTGTTGATTGTTTCTTTTGCCATGCAGAAGCTTTTTATTTTGATGCAGTCCCAATAGTTTATTTTTGCTGTTGTTTCCTTTGCCTCGAGAGACATACATAGAAAAAATATTGCTACGGCAATGACAGAGAAATTACTGCTTTTGTTGTCTTCTAGGATTGTTACAGTTTCAGGTCTCATATCTATATTTTTAATCAATTTTGAGTTTCTTTTAGTGTATGGTAGAAGTTGTCCAGTTTCATCCTTTCACACACAGCTGTCCAGTTTTCCCAACATCATTTGTTGAAGAGAATTTTCCCATTGCATATTCTTGACTCCTTTGTCAAAGATTAATTGACCTTATACTCATGGGTTTATTCCTGGACTATTTTGTTCTATTGATCTATGTGTGCCCATACCATAGTTTTTTGATATCCAAGCTTTGTAGTATATCTTAAAATCTAGGATTGTAATGCCTCTAACTTTGTTCTTTTTCAAGCTTGCTTTGGCTATTCAGTGTTTTTGTGGTTCCACACAAATTTTAGGATTATTTGTTCTAGTTATGTGAAAAATGCTGTTGGTATTTTGATAGGGATTGCATTAAATCTGTAGATTGCTTTGGGTAGTATGACCATCTTAACAATATTTGTTCTCCCAATCAATGGGCATGGAATATCTTTCCAATTGTTTGTGGCAACTTAAATTTATTTCAGCAATGCTTTACAGTTTTCAGAGTACAGATCTTTCACTTCTTTGGTCAAGTGCATTTCCTCTGTGTTTTATTGTTTTTGGTAAAATTATAAATGAAATTGTTTTCTTAATTTATCTTCCTGCTACTTATTAGTGTATAGAAATGCAACAGATTTCTGTATACTGATTTTGTATCCTGAAGCCTTATTAAATTCATTTATCAGTTCTAGTAGTTTTTTTGGTAGAGTCTTTAGGGTTTTCTATATATAGTATCATGTTACCTGCAAATAGTGCAAGTTTTACTTCTTCATTACCAATTTGGATTCTGTTTATTTTTCTTGTCTGCTTGCTGTGGGTAGGACTCCAATACTATGTTGAATAAAAACGGTGAGAGTGGACAACCTTGTCTTCTTCTTGACCTTAGGAGGTAAGTTCTCAATTTTTCATCATTAAGTATGATGCTAGCTGTCGGCTTTTCATATATGGCCTTTATTATGTTAAGGTATGTATGTTCCCTCTAAACCTACTTTGTTGAGGGTTTTTATCATGAATGGATGTTGTACTTTGTCAAATGCTTTTTCTGCATCTATTGAAATTATCATATGCTTTTATCCTTTTCCTTGTTGATGTGATATATCGCAATAATTGATTTGCAAACACTGTACCATCCCTGCACCCAAGGAATAAATCCTAATTGATAATAGTGAATGACTTTTTAATGTACTGTTAGATTTGTTAGCTAATACTTTGCTGAGAATTTTTGCATTTATGTTCCTTAGAGATACTGGCCTATAGCTCCCTTTTTTATAGTGTCTTTGTCTGGTTTGGTATCAGAGTGACACTGGCCCCATAGAATGAATTTGGAAGTTTTCCTTCCTCTTCATTCTATTCTGACATAGTTTGAGAAGAATTAGTATCAACTCTTCTTTAAATATTTGGAAGAAATCACCTGTGAAGCCATCTGGTCCCAGATTTTTATTTGTTGAGAGTTGTTTTGATTACTGCTTCAATCTCATTGCTGGTAATCTGTTCAAATTTTCTATTTTTTTCTGATTCAATTATGGGAGATTATGTTTCTAGGAATTTGTCCATTTATTCTACGTTATCCAATTAGTTGACATATTATTTTTCATATTCTTTTATAATCCTTTCCATTTCTGCGATGTTAGTGGTTATTTCATTCCTGATTAAAAAAAAATTTTTTTAATGTTTATTTCTGAGAGAGAGAGAGACAGAGCATGAGTGGGGGAGGTGTAGACAGAGAGGGAGACACAGAATCCGAAGCAGGCTCCAGGCTCTGAGCTATCAGCACTGACGGGGCTCGAACTCACAGACTGTAAGATCATGACCTGAACTGAAGTCGGACACTCAACCAACTGAGCCACCCAGGTGCCCCTAATTTCTGATTTTATTCGAGTCTCGCTCTTTCTCTCTCTTTTTGGTGAATCTAGCTAAAGGTTTATCGATTTTGTTGATCTTTTCAAAGAACCAGCTCCTGGTTTCACTGACCTGTTCTATTGTTTTTTAAGGTTCTAATTTGTTTATTTCAGCTCTAATATTTATTATTTCTTTGCTTCTACTAGTTTGGGGCTTTGTTCTTTCTCTAGCTCCTTCAGGAGTAAGGTTAGGTCATTTGAGACTTTTCTTGCTTCCTGAAGTAGGCCTGTATTGTATAAATTTCCCTCTTAGAACAGCTTTTGCTGCATCTCAATGATTTTGGACACTTGTGTTTTCATTTTCATTTATCTCCATGTATTTTTTTTTAATTTTTTTTTCAACGTTTATTTATTTTTGGGACAGAGAGAGACACAGCATGAATGGGGGAGGGGCAGAGAGAGAGGGAGACACAGAATCGGAAACAGGCTCCAGGCTCTGAGCCATCAGCCCAGAGCCCGACGCGGGGCTCGAACTCACAGACCGCGAGATCGTGACCTGGCTGAAGTCGGACGCTCAACCGACTGCGCCACCCAGGCGCCCCTGTATTTTTTTTTTTAATTATCTCTTTGGTTTCTTGGTTGACTCATTCATTGAACCATGTTATTACACAACCATGTTTTGTGTTTTTTCCACATTTGTTTCCTGGGGTTGATTTCTAGTCTCATAGTGTTTAGTCCATTTACATTCAAAGTAAATATCAATAGGTATGTATTTATTGCCATTTTATTACTTGTTTTATGTGTTTTTGTTTGTTTCTTTGTTTTTAGTCCTTCTCTATTCCTTTCTTGCTCTCTTCTGTCACAGTGATATACTTCTTTCTTTAGTGATATACTTGGATTCCTTTCTATTTATTTTTTGCATATATGTTATGTATTTATTTTGTGGTTACCATTAAGTTTATATATAACAACTAATGCATATAGCAGTCTATATTAAGTTGATGGTTGCTTAAGTTTGAACCTATTTTAAAAGCACTAAACTTTACTCCTCTCCCCACCACATTTTAGAAATATGATATCATACTTTACATCTTTTTATTTTGTGAACCCTTTGACTGATTTTTTATAGATCTACTTAATTTCACTCCTTTGGTGCTTTTCTTTCTCCTTTTTATGGTCTTTCTTTTCCACTCAGAGTCCCCTTTAACAGTCAAACAAATACATTTTTAAAATGTTAAAATTGAGAACTAGATCCGTTGACAGAGTACAGATTCTGATATAGCTTAAAGTACATATAATGATGTTTTGAAATTAAGGCAAAACTAAAGTAGTAAAAAATTCGTCATGGTTTGAGATATTAAGACATGATGTTCACATGTATATTTGGTGGTTTATATGATGCCAAAATGGATATTCACGTCTGGAGATTCTTCAAGTAATATATAAACTTTGGCTTACATTGTTGCTCTGTGAAAATTATAACTGTCCCAGATGGAAAAATGTGTTAAAGTATATATTTCCACATCTCTAAATCTGTATATTTTTCTTCAAATGCCAAATATTTTAAGAACTTACATGTCTCACAAAGATAGAAGGTGACTTAGGGGTGCTAAAGAAATAGCTAATTTATTCCATATATTCTGAATCTTCTAACAGATGAAATATTTTCAGCAGATAACACTGAAATTATTATCTCCCAGATGATCAACACCTGATAATAGGTGGCTAGACACATTTCTATTTAAAACATGTAAGTTCTACATTTAGATAAGGTAATATTTTTAAACTTTCATGAATTTTCCTTTTCATAGTGTATATTTATAACAATGAATTTACGTAAACATATTAAATATCCCTATGACTGGGACTATCTTCATTTGTATATTATAATGAAATTAATATCTAAACAAAATATTTTCCATTAGTCTTTTTAAATGCCTATTTTGCTTTACTTAAATGGTAAACATGATACAGATTAAGTTTATTTAAATTACTTAATAGTTAAACAGTTTAAGTTAAATTAAACTTATTGAATACTTATATGTAATCTCTAATTGATGGACACTGAACATTGTTGTATTTTGGATTTCTTCCCAAATGTGTTATATAACAAGGTTTTTATTTTCTGACACAGTGATCTATATCTTAAACTTGTTATAATGTAAAATGAATATTTAAAATAAGTTATGTTCTACAAAAATGCATAATATAACCAAAGACTTATAGTATGTAGAATATCATGTTACCTAATATCAAAATTAAACCTGACATTGGAATTACAGAACTATCTAGTTCATCTCACTGCCAGTAAGAAGGATTAGGTCAAAATCAATATAAGCAATTAAGAAATTAATTTTAAAGCAAAGATATTAGATAAGATACCTTGGCAATAGTAGCAATCTTTATATTTATTCTTTTTACTTCTTTCACACTGAACTTGTTTGTGATATTTAAAGATGTACATTTTTGGAATGTGTGCATGTAGTTTTTTTATTATAGCTAAAATTAGAGCTTTGCATTTGAAACTAAAAGAAACATTTTAGGTTATTTTTTTAAAAGGCAAATGAGATTAGATAACTAACATTAATTTGAAAAGTGATTATTATTTTCTGAAATGTGTTTAACCATAACGTATAAGTTCATTGTATGTCTCTGTACTGATAATCTACTTACATAACTCCCTCAATTTCTCTGTAGCTACCAATCCATCAATCTCTAGTAATTGAAGTGGTAGAGCTAGTTTACCATCCTCTGTCTCTTATTTATTTTTTTCTACTTGTTTTTCTTAACGTTTTATTTATTTTTGAGAGAGAGAGACATAGAGTGTGAGCAGGGGAGGAGCAGAGAGAGAGACACATACAGAATCTGAAGCACGCTCCAGGCTCTGAGCTGTCAGCACAGAGTCCTAAGAGGGGCTCGAACACACACTGCGAGATCATGATCTAGGCCAAAGTCTGACACTCAACCAACCGAGCTTCCCACCCGCCCCTGTGCCTGTCTGATTTAAACCTTTGTCAAATTTGTATACTCAAGTAGAGCATAACGTCAGTAAATATCAAAACCAGTTATTTTCTAACATTAAAAGTTATGCAATGTAAAACTCCGACCATATACATATATATATATGTATATACATATACATACGTATATATACATGCATATATATACATACATATATACATATACACATACATATATACATATACATATATATGTACATATACACACACATATACATATACACACATATACATATATGTATACATATACATACATACACATGCACACATACATGTATACATGTATATGTGTACATATATGTATATATACATGTGTGTATGCATATATACACATGTGTATATGTATATACGTGTGTATATATGTACATATGTATGTATGTATATATATGTACACATACATATACATGTATATGTATATATATGTATATATATATAAAGTTGATATTTGCTTATATTTTATGTTTGGAATATAAAGAGAGAAATTTTGCTTAAATTTGTTATCGATGACATTCTCAGTATTCCTTTTTTTTTATATACAGGGAAACATTATACAAGCTTAGCCTAACAGAAATAGTAGAGTTGATAGCTTAGTTGTAAGCCTATTTGCCCCTGGCACTATATATTTTGGATATACATCCAATATTGAATACTTTGAGACAATGTTGAAAACTAATACTCAAAACTGATGAATGTCTAATCTAATATTTCTATTCATTTGTTTATTGTTTGTTTTGTTCATCTTTATAAACTTTAAAGCAGACTTTATAAATAGTTTGTGTTGGACTATTTCATCTACTCATTTATTTTTTCAAAAAATATAGTTATTTGCAATATGAACTATTTAGACTGAAAGGATATAGTGATGACCTAGTATCTTTATTCAAATAGAAGTCATCTCATGGAAGAAATTAATGTTTAACAACTTATAACACAGTGTGAAAAATGCTGTAACACAAATGACAAATACCTAAATTTAATAAAATGGGTCTTAAACTTATTGAAACCCATAAAAGTATGTACAACAAGAAATGTAGAGAAACTTCTGAAATACAGAACTTCTGAATACGTTATATAAAATAATGTATGTAATTTATACAAAGCAATTATTTGTATAGTCGACACATTTTTAGTTAGTGTACACATTTGTTACTTAGAAGACTCTCCAGAAATATTTCTTTGTCATCCATATTATTTCTAAAGGCAATTTCCAAATTTAAGATGAGTCTTGTTAGGTCGTTTTTTGCAATCCCCCACGCAAGGACCTTACCATCTTTCAGGCAGAATGTGCATATATAATTTTTTTAATTTAAATTTCTGTTTTTGAAGAACTTAAAAAGTTTTGCTTCAGGGCGCCTGAGTGGCTCAGTCGATTAAGCATCTGACTTCGGCTCAGGTCATGATCTCACAGTTTGTGAGTTCAAGCCCCACATCTGGCTCTGTGCTGACAGCTTGGAACCTGAAGCCTGCTTCAGATTCTGTGTCTCCCTCTCTCTCTGTCACTTCCCTGCTTATCCTCTCTCTCTCTCTCTCTCTCTCAAGAATAAATAAATCTTAAAAAAATATTTTTTAAAGTTTTGCTCTGAAGAAGTCATCTGTTTCTGTTGTTTGTCATAGAATTCCAATCTTTGATATTATAAGGATTGTTTGCATTTGTCATACTTAGGATCTACCAAATGCAGAGTTGGAAGATGGGAAAACCTGACAGTGTTCTGACTGCCACAAAACGCCTCAAGTTATTTCCAAATGCTTTGCATACAGGTATATTTGAATACAACTTGCCAACAATTTTTCTCTAAACTGTGTCCACTATGATAGGTAGAGAGAAAGAGGTCTAGTAAATATGAACATGAAATAGGAAATATAAACCAAAAAATCTGGATTGGAAATATAGTGCCAGTAACAAGGTCTGCAATTCCATAGCTGTCTATGAACTCACTACATAGATTATCGTGCAGGTTATGTTTGCATACCTGGTTATTCAACTCTCTGTGGCTACTAAGCACCTTTTTAAAAAATTTTTTTAATGTTTATTTATTTTTGAGAGAGAGAGAGACAGAGCATGAACAGGGGAGGGGCAGAGACAGAGGGAGACACAGAATCCGAAACAGGCTCCAGGCTCTGAGCTGTCAGCACAGAGCCCGACGCGGGGCTCGAACTCACGGACCGCGAGATCGTGACCTGGCTGAAGTCGGACGCTTAACCGACTGCACCATCCAGGCGCCCCCTGAGCACCTTAGTAAGAAGTTCACAGGCTGAAAACACTTAGTTTAGGCAGCATTTTCTACTGCCTATATTTTACCTATCCTTAATTAAACACAGGCTCAATTTTAGTTTCCCAAGTTCCATTCTACTGTCTACTTATATTCTACTTTTAAGATAATTTCAAAACATTAGTCTATAAAAGGTGGTTAAAGGTGAAAGAGGAGGTTACAAAGAGAGAAGAAACTTCCAAAATATGAGGCCTTCACCATATACAAAAAAAAAAAAAAGTGGTCATATTTTCCTCTTGTACAGCTTTTAAGAGACTGAGTTATATGTAGTTTATAAAAGGAAAATAAATGAAAAATAATTCATGAAAGTCAAAAAACTTAATCTGTATCATGTTTTTTACTTACAAGTATCCAGAAATACTATGAAAGCTATCTCTTTGAAGTAGGAATCATATTTCTACGGCAATACATCAAAATTAAATGTAAGTGTTACGTTCACTTAAATACTTACACCTTACAGACCTAAGTTTCCATATTATAAATAAAATTTGAATTGCATAATATTAAGTAGAAACATTTAATTTCAAATGCTATATTTATGAACATAAATTAAGGAACATAAAGCCCATAAACATTATTTAGGTGTCTCTTACCTAGGCAGCAGATATTAATAGGTAGTATAACATAGATAGGGCAAAAGTAAATATTCAAGCTAATTCTTTTAAAAAAAATTTAGCATTTCATGGAACAACTGTGTTACCCCAGAGTTTGGAATTGCCTGACATAAATACGATGATAGCCAATCAGTTACTAAGTAATGCTGTAGGAGGAAAAGTATAATATAAAGATATAAATTAATTCATCCAAATATTACTTATTATTAGTTCTTTCTCATTCTTTCAATGCCATTGACTTAATTCTCTTTGTATGAGTTTCTTTCTACCAACTTATCTGATCCAATTTCATAGTTGATGCAAAATTTTTAACACATCTTCCTCAGTCCAATTCAACCAGCATTTACAGAACATTATGGCATTAAGATTTCTGAGGATTTGAAAGCATAAGAATGTCACCTCCATTACTGAATCAATTGTAGTATAGCTGTGGAAAGAGGCAATCTAGAAGTTCAAATTTTTTGCAGTCATTACTATAATAAAGATGTATTGAAAATGATGAGAAAATAGTTCGGAGGAAGTTAATGAGTTGAATATTGAAGCATAAGTAAAAACTATCAGGATAAGAGAGGACTGTAGATGAGTTTTTTGACCAGAGGGAACATTTGTGAAGGCACAGAGCTATGAAACACCTCTGATAAAACAAATACATGATATTTGAGGCAGAGTCTCAGAGGATAAGCTTAGGGAGATAGGCATTTCTTGTTGATTTGGGTTATATCTATATGAGGGGGGAACACAATGGCTATTTTAAGTAGGCCAGTGACAGGACATAGTTTGCATTTTAAACGAATCCTGCCCCAGTATATGTGATAGGTTTGATTTAAGTAAGACTTCAGGCAAGGTGACAAGTTAGGGAGTTACTGAAAGGGATAGAGAGGTATGAAACGATGAGAGCTTAAATTTGGTCCCTAGATAAACACATGGAGGCAAAGAGGCTTCCTGGAGATATAACAAGAATCTAGCATTGTTAGAGGTGCATGTTAGAAAAATAAATTTTGAAATAAGAGCTCAAGTTTTGAGATTATGTTAGTGAAAATGAGATCAACTGAGATAAGAAATATTGATAGGGAAGACTGTAAAGCAAGATGGGTATTTTGAGTTTCTGCAGCTTATGGGATATCCAATTAGAGGTACTCAATACAATACAATATACAACAATACAGTATATGATTCAGAAACTTTGTGGTCATGTTTATGTGGAATCATGCATACATATGAGATAGAGGACTGGAAGAATAACAGAAATATTACCTACATAAAAGAAGAGAGTGCAAAGAGCCATGGGTAGTTCCACCTTTGTATGTCTGAAAAAGAGAACAGGACAGAATTGTTCCCCTGGTTCTAGAGTAGTAAGTTTCAAAAAGGAGGAAGAGGGGCACCTGGGTGGCTCAGTCAGTTGAGCACCCGGATCTTGATTTCGGCTCAAGTCAAGATCCCAGGGTCATCAGGATCCTTCCTGAACGTGGAGTCTGCTTAAGATTCTCTTTCCCTCCCCCTCTCCCTCTTTCTCTCTGCCTCTCTCTCTCTCTTTCTCAAAATTAAAAAAAAAAAAAAAAAAAGGAGGAAGATGTCAACAGTGTACAATGCAGCTGTGATATCTAGTAAGGTAAGAACTGAAAAATGTCAGTAGGTTATGAGTGATGAACTCAGGTAGTTTCCAACTTTGAGAGCATTTCAGAGAAAAGGAGAAGCCAGGAAAAAGTGAGCTGAGGTATGGGTACAAGATAGTGAGGGAAAGATAGTAAGTATGTACTAAAATAGAGCTTGGCTGGAAAGGAAGAGTAACAAGAAGAAGTAGTTCAAAACTGAGAAAGAAATTCCCCTGTTGTGTTTTCGTTGTTTATTCTGTTTTGGTCTGCCTGTTTCTCCTTCTTCCTATCTTGTGACAAATGTTCTGAGACTCTGCTCTGTTGATCATAACCAATTAGTGTTGAACATGAAACATTTTTTTCTAATGTTTATTTTTGAGAGAGAGAGAGAGCGAGCAGGGGTAGAGCAGAGAGAGAGAAAAACACAGAATCCAAAGCAGGCTCCAGGCTCTGAGCTGTCAGCACAGAGCCGGACGCAGGACTTGAACCCACAAACTGCGAGATCATGACCTGAACTTAACCAAATGAGCCAGCCAGGTGCCCCTGAACATGAAACATTCTCAAAATTATTCGGTGTTGAAGTCTTCTAGGAAAAAGTTATCCATTTGGAATTTAAGGGAACTTTTAGCCAGTGAACAAACAAAAAGAAAGAACCACTTTTCCTAACACTGAAGTTTTGTTATCTAGAGGACTTCAAAATATTTAAGAAGTGGTTCCAAATATTCCACTTTCAAAAGCTTCCCTCATACTTCCATTATTTTCAGGTTAAAGCCTTTTTGAGAGTTATCGCGCGCGCGCGCACACACACACACACACACACACACACACACACACACACAAACAATAACACCAGAGAATACGCAAATATAGAAAGAACAATACAAAATTGAATGCAAAATGGAAAGGGAATATTTGGGAAGCATTTTAATACATTCAAGACAATGGTATTTGGAATTCCATGGAAGTATAAATATAAGAAAATATTTATGGTATAATAACTTATCCAGTTGCATCATTTCCAGACATGTACTCTCTGCCACCTGTATACATATAATTTTGTAGTTTGAGCCCTTTTTTATTTAGACCAACTTTTCAAGAGGAATTCTACTTTGTTTGATTCATTCTACATCTATGATTTCAAACATGAGCACATTTAATCCTTAAAGGAATCATATGAGGACAATAGTTTAAGAAACTATATTGTACTTTCATATTTACTATATTTTATAAAAACCAGTAAAAGTATGCCAAAACAAAACCACTATGGAAAGAATTTGGTTACAAACAGAAAAAAAATGTATATGTATCTGAGCTTTTGACTTCCTATTTTCATATTTTCTGCTGGAATAATCATGGACTGATCTATGACAAGTTTATTCATTTCAGCATTAATTGTGAAAGTTTATTTAAAAACAAGAGAGAAAAAAGAAACCTGAAGGTAGCTGCTAATATAAACTATGAAACATTCATACTACAGAGTATATTAAGCTGTAAGCAGAATGAAAAAAATCTCTATATACTGCCAAGGAGTGATCTCCAGAATATATTGAGTGAAGATAACACTGCAGTGAAACGTGTATGTTTTCACTGCTTATCAAAGAAAAGGGGTGGAGGGCTGATTTGAATATATAGATAGATAGATAGATAGATAGATAGATAGATATACACACGTATATATATACATGCACAGGCACACACATACACACTAATGCACACACACACATACTATGAATATATGTATAAATATATTTTCTTATATTTAAGCATGGAAGGAAAACCTACACATTTTAAAATATTTACCAATGGGTGTGGGAGGGAGAGGGAGGAAACCAGGTGTACCATATTGGGATGACACCCAGATTTCGCTGCATATATTTTGTTTTGTAACTGACTTTAGAACCATATAAATACTTTTGCATAATTATAAAATAAGATAAAATTTTAGAAAAGGCAATTCTTTAAAAAAGGCAATTCTTGAAATTTTAACGTCCTCTCTCAACCAGATACCATAGATGGAAAAGACTTTGAAAGGAAGTCTCACCCTTTGCTGTTTTCCGCCAGTTTCCCAGGACCCTGTGTGCAGGCTCTGGAGTGCTGCGGTGTCCCAGCAGGCCTCTTCCGGGTCACCAGAAACTGTGGAAAAGATAAAATAATTTCTCCTCTGTAATGGATGCTTGGCTGACACCCCTTTTAAGGCGTCTTGTAAATGGAAAATTGTATCTAGGTTCAAAGTTCACCACTGTGGCCACTATAATTCAAGATTGTCTTTCCTAAGTTTGACCTATTTTTTCGGACGAAAAACAAATTTTACTTACCTGAGGCCTCACACTGGACCCAGTCCAGATTAGTCAGACCCAGTCGCTTCCCCAACTCAGTCCAGGCTCCAACTTGGACCCATTCAATCCCCAGAGGCAGTCTGGGTTTTAAGCCAGACCCAGTCCCTTCTCTGAACCGGTTAAGTTCCAAGTTGGACCCAGTCCGTCCCCGGATCCACTCCGGGCTCTAAGGAGGACCCAGTCCGTTCCCGGACGCAGTCCGGAATCTAAGCGGGAACCACTTGGTCCTCGGACCCAGTCCGTCCCTGGAACCAGTCCGGGTTCTAATTGGGAACCACTCCATTCCCGGACGTAGTCCGGGATCTAAGCAGAAAGCGCTCTGTCCTCAGAACCAGTCTGGCGTCCGAGTCAGACCCAGTCGGACCCCAGACCCAGTCCGACTTCGGACGCAGTCCTGGACCCAGACCAGGCTCCGAGTCGTAACCAGTCTGTTCCCTGAGCCAGTCTGGATTCTCATTTGGAACAACTACAACTCCAGCAGGTTTCCAGAACCGGTCTGGAAAAAGAAAGTCTGAAAGTTCATAGCAAAAGCTGTGGAGCCAGGATCTGGAAAGGACTTTTCCACCACGTTCAGAGGCCGCGAGAAAGTGGTGAGGCCCAGATCGACAGGTACCTACACCTGGTTGCTCATCGCTCCTGGGAGCTATCAGAGGTCTCCTTCCGTTCCCTTTTCTGACACCAGGACTGTGGAATGGTAAATTGAGGCATAGTAAAGGGCTTAACAGTTTATCTGTGCAAAAATCTATTTGACTCAGGAGGCAGCCAATCCAGCAGATAGAAGAGAGTTCCAAGGAGCAGTACAAAATAAAAGAATTTAATAGGCGGGACGGAGCGGGAACAAGAAAGTTAAGCAAGGCAAAAAAAAAGCAGGTTGATTATTGCAAGGCTACTTTTGTTTAGAGGATGGCAGTCCTCAGGCAGATCACCTATTTAATGCTGATCAGTTTATGACTGGATTAAGATTCCATTCTGGGTATTAAACTTTGGTCTTCGGCTCAGGTCATGACCTCAGGGTTGGTGAGCCCCTCATAGGACTCTGCTGTCAGCATCGAACCTGCTTCAGATCCTCTGTCCTCTTCTCTTTCTGCCCCTCCCCCGCTTGCTCTCTCGCTCGTGCTCGCTCACGCTCTCTCTCTCAAAAAAAAAAAAAAAAAAAAAAAAAAAGATTCCATTTCTGGGAGAGCTGAAACTGTAATTAAGTCTTCATTGGGTAATGTGGGACTTAACATGTGACTCCATTTAGGGCCTGTTGTCTTGTTTTTAAGAGGGGATATTAATTGTATTCTGACTCATGCAAACTATAAAAAGTAATTAGAAATCCAGGAAAAGTTGGTGGATATTTAGTGATATTTATGGAATACTGATACTCTTATTTTGGGTATGATAACAGTATTATGATTTTATTTTGGAAAAATAAGAGTATCTTTTCAGATATTTCTTGAAATGAAGTAAAATGATATAATGTCTGAAATTTATCAAAATCAAGAACAAGGAGGAGTAGGGAAGGATATATTTGAAATGACATTGGTCATGAGTTGCTATTTGTGATAACGTGTGAATGAGGTAATTAAGGGTTCGTTACACTGTATTTTTTATTTTAACCTGCTTTTGAATTTTTTCAAAATAAAAAGGTTAAATTTTTTAAATTAAGAACAACTTTTGAATTCTCAAATGCAGTTTCAACTTTGAATGAACTTCAATTAAATGGAACTTATCCAAATTAGAATCAATTAATCTATGAGTAAACTCTATAGAAATATGTTGGAAGAAGCATTTAACTTTTTTGACAGCATTTGAGAAAAAATACAAAGAAAATCTCACTGTTTTATAAATAGCCTGAATTAATTTATCTCTCAATTTTACTTCTAAATAAATTTAAGTGATTTAATTCAAATAATGGGTTATTGATTGCATTTTTCTAAACTTGCATCAACTTAGCAGAAGCAATTCCTATTTAGGTATAATTTGAATGGTGAATCTTAATTAACAACAGGGTAGAATGTGTTTTATTCTTTTAATTAATAAAGAAGTAATATCCTTCTGAGTAGTTTCAATTATTTTAAAATTGTTTTAAATAGATATTAAATAGAAAATTTTTACAAATTCAGAAAAACAGTACATCTTCTCTGTACCAAAACTTATGATGTGTTTTGTGTATATGCATGTGCGTTATTTTGAAGATTATAACTTAACTATAAATACATTTATATTATTTGGAGATTTTATATTTCTGTCTCCAAAAGGTAAAAATGTTAATTTTTGCCAAATACAATATATGTAATTAAAAACATATTTAGGCATTTTATCATAATAAGTTTTCAAATAGTTACAGAAGAGAGATGATGCTTTAGGCTAACATGAAAGTATAATATTGTCATGATTACAAATAATGTGTTGTATATCTGTAGCTAAACATAGAATTTTTTGTTTTAATTATTATTTTAAAAGTTCTGGTTTTCTTTCCTTGATAAGAGGTGAACTAGTTCACTGCTTTTGATTAATAGGTAAAAAGTTGGTAAGAAAAAAAAATTACTGATATTTGCCTTTCTGCAAAATGACCTTATATTGCAGTTGAAGGGTTGAAAGTAAACTGATGCCCAAAGAAAATGCAAAGTTGTCCTGGGGGGGTGGGAATTGTTATGTTCCTTGGAAAGTGCATTACTCAAGATGTGATTTCCAAGTACGGGGTCCCAATAATTTCTCTTGAATTGAGACATAGAACCCCCAGTTTTTTAAAGATGTGGAAGGCATCTGAATAAATAAAGATAAAAAGTGGATACATTATTTAGTACTGCTTTGAAATAAATATGGTCCTGTAAAATATCAGTTTACTAATATGGCTCATTATAAACTTACCATCTACACATATTCTATATCTTTATTCCTCTGTATGAAGATTTTCTAATCATTTCACATTAAGTAACAGGTTTTTTTTAAATAAACAAGCACTTCATATTAGGCACTAATTTTCTAAAGATTAATATCTAACTGGTTATTATGTAATTTAATGTTATCTATGAGGTTAAAAAAATCAACTTGAGAAATTTGTTTGCCTCTACCAGAAAAGTGAACTTTTACTGCCTTAATTACTGTATTTTAATTTAAATCACTGGTGTTTTTTATTTGCATTCTGAAGTCTACCAAATATTTCTCTAAATACAAACATCCATCGCTCACTTGTATCCAACCTACTTTATATAAACTTATTAAAAACAGGAACTAAGAAATACAGTCCTCCCTCCTTGAGTTACCATTTCAAAAATAAAAGCTTAGATCTCATACATAAGAAGTATTTATTGACTGTTCATTATGTGCCAGACATAGTTAAGGCCTTGTTATAAAAAAAACAAATGAACCAGAATGTGTTCTCAAGGAGCATACTCTCTGGTTAGCAAGTTAACAGACAAGGAACTACAACATTAAAATAGACTATAATCTGTGCTGAGAAAGCATGAATCAGAGAAAGTCATGGGAATGAAATTTAGGTGAAGTTTCCTGAAAGAAATAAATACCTTGCCTGAGACTTGGATTAGCGGGTAATGAATCCTTCAAAACTGTTGTGCTGGGTGGAGGCCTAGGAAACTAGGCTTATTTGGAATATAGAAGTGGAGGGAAAGCGAAAGAAAAGGCCATGATAAGCGCATATGCAAGAGGGGTTCTGTTAAGGAAACACAAATTGTACGTGAGGGCTGAAAAATGAAGTTCAAGAGGGAAAGCATAGCATGTAAACTTGGAGGGGAAGAAAGCTTCTACACCAAGCTCACGATTATACCAAGCTCACCAAGTTCTCTTAAAGACCATGAAGAATCACTGGGTTGTTTCAAGAAAGGGAATTATGTGTGAAGACTGCACTGTTTATTTGTTGAAACCACATCCAACTCAGTAAGGTTTTTTTAAAGAATGTATTTTGATCCATAGAGTGAAAACTTGGCCACAGTATAGAAGTTTAAGGATTTCAAGTCCTAGTGACCCACATTCGGTTGGTTTAAGAATCCTGCAACGTTTTTAGCACTTCAGCTCTGCACACGACAGTGGGACATGGGAAGCACAGGGCAAATCATCTATAGGCCAGGAACTCGTGAACAGGATACCTGGGAAAAGAATTACAAGAACAATCGTTTAACTTACAATCAGTATACGTTTCTGAAGGGATCCTTTCTCCTTCTCATTCATTCCATGGCTCTGAACTAGAAGTTTTTAACCTCATTTCCCAGGATGAGCTTCCCACCCGTGGTCCCACAGTTGGTCTCATCTTCTTCCCTAATTTAACCTTTTTGCAATGTAGCATTTTCATGCCCTCTTCTTTCTTTAATTTTTTAAAAATTTTTTAAGATTATTTTCAGAGCGAGAGAGAGAGTGAGCAAATGCAGGGGAGGGGCAGACAGAGAGAATCCCAAGCAGACTCCGTGCTATCAGCACGGAAACTGTGAAATCACAGCCTGAGCTGAAAGCAAGAGTCAGACACTTAATCAACTGAGCCACCCAGGCGCCCCCATACCCTCTGATTCTTATACTATCCCATTAACAAATAAACCCCTTATGTCATGAATAACAAAATGATTGTGTCTGCATGTGCACACACATGTATGCAAATAAATAAAATCCAAAAATATTTCTTTCCACTTAGTGCCAAATTTCCCATAGTCATGCTTTACAGTTTTAATCTCTTACAATCTGACTTTTACCACCATTATTCATTACAGAGGAAAGAGTGAAAACCTGTAGCTAAAAAAGGAGTAATCCTTCTTTACCTTTCTGTCATATATGATACTCATATTTGCACATGTGAAATCACCTGTGACTTTTTCATTTGCCTTTCTTGCAATTGATTACATAGGGAATATACCTTCCGAGCTAGTCTCTTATGATAGACTCTGATTGCTGTTGTAAGGAATTTATCAAAGTCACCCCTATAATTTCTCAGGGTGTCAGAGAGGGACCTTGGTGAGAATAGGATGTTCCAGAAGAAATGGGTTACCTAAGTGATTACCTAAGGAAAACTTGAGTGAGTACTCCGTCTCCTGTGCATTTTGGCTAAAGAAAAGGAATAGGAGCAGAATTTTCAGAGATAAAATTACTTGCTAGATAGATAATCATTGAAATTGATTTGTTAGAAATAATTGAATGTGATCATATGCCTTTCTCTGGAATACAGAAGGGGGTGTGTGTTTGTGTATGCGTGTATAGTCTCTATTCACATTAAACATCTTTTCTCCTTCTCTTCTGCTCCCACTCATTCATATATTATAGTTTCTGAATTTTCTGAAGGTCCTTTCTTTGTCCTTGAAGTCAATCAATTTCCTTAGTCCATTATGTTTTCTTATTGTTTCATTAAGATTTTCTTAGAGATTACAGGAAAGGTTTTGGAGCTATAATAATAAGATTTTATCCAGTTCCCCAAGCTTCCTAAATCTTGCCCTTCAAATCATCTAAACTTCCCAAGGGAATTAAGGAATACAAATACAGAGAAAACTTGGAATCAAGGTACTTCTTTATTAAAATGAAAGCCAGCGGGGTGTCTGGGTGGCTCATTCGGTTAAGCTGCAGACTCTTGATTTCAGCTTAGGTCATATCTCTGGGTTCGTGGGATCGAGCCCCATGTTGGGCTCTGCGCTGACAGTCCAGAGCCTGCTTGGGATTCTCTCTCCCTCTCTCTTTGCCCCTCCTTCATTCTATCTCTTTTTCTTTCTCCCTCTCTCAAAATAAATAAACTTTAAAAATAAAAATCATAAAATAATAAAATGAAAGCTAGCATGTGATTATCTGCAACGCAATGTTCTTTGATAACACATGAATTGCTGGTTCATTTGTTTTGGCTTACAGCTTAAATAGAGTCCTAAACTGCCTCCCTTCCCTATCCAACCATCACAGTCCAAATTTCATATCAAAAGATTAAATTTGCCTTTGCTAATTTTTCCAAAAACTCAAGATGTTCTTAGCCCCATGCTACTGCTAATGTTAACCTGTCCTATGTTTCTGTCTTAAAGATTCAATGAGAATACATGACCTCTGCCATATAAATTCCTTCCTAAATCTTGCTGGTTTTTGTTTTTAGTTTTTGTTTTTTAATTCACTAAACCTTGGTTAACCACCAGTATGGTTGTTTTATCAGGAATTAAATTCAAGTCTCTGGGTGAAAACCAGTAACAGACATGTGTGAAGAGAGAAGATTTTATCCTAAATTATCCTTCCCAGTAGATGGTTTAAAGAAATAGGCTAATATGGGCAGAGGCCTGGTTACCAGGTCCAACTAGCAGTGCACATCCTCTTGTGCTTGCTTACTGCAAAAGAGCCAGCAGCACACAGCTGTTATTTTTGAGTTATGGCGAGATTGCTGGTTACAGAAGAGTCTAACCACTCTATGGTTACCACTATAATCAATCAGTTCACCAAGTCCTATTTGACTGAAGAAGGGTAGGGACGAGTATAGATGCATGGGGAGATGAGGAATGAAGCCTGCTCCCTCTAGATGCTTCACGTGCTGTGTGTTATATAAGAAGGTATATATATAATCAGGTTGATGACATTGCCATTTTGGTAAATCAAGTAATATTGAATATTGGCATTTTCATGTGATGCAGTCTCAAGTGATCGCAAGTTGGTTCTGTTTGTAAGAATGATTAATGAAATGTAAAAACAGGAAGTGGGGAAACTCCCCAGAAAGACTCCATCTGGTTGAAAGATGTAACCTAGTGTGCTTAGAAGCTAGGGATTCGTCCTGTTTTCTTGATAGGGACTAGGGAGTGATCTACTGGCTATGTGTTTTATAACATTTAAAAATTGTTCTCATGGAAATACACAATGCAGTGACACTCAGATAGATGAAAGGCAGAAGTCTCTGTTACTTACAGCTCTGAAAGAAGGCTGCAGCATGGAGTCACGATGGGGGTTGCTCCTGGGGACTGGATAACAGCAAGCTGGAGCCACGGGGACCAGTATATGTATGGCAAGAAGGGTGGGGTTAACTGTGTTTCCTGGGCTTTCTGTGGAGTGGCTAATTTGAATTATCTTGCATATTCAAGGGGGGAGGGGGGAGAGACAGGGGATTGCCTCTAGTTTTCTGGTACTAGCCCTGAATCAATGAGGGCCTGTGCATAGTGGCCTGAAGTGTGAAAGCCACATTAGAGAAGGGTTCATTGCTCATTTAGCTGCTCAAGAAGGCCCAAAACTGAATCAAAACAGCATTAAAACACCCTATATGTTCCACATAATGGAAGTAGACAAACACTCCACTCTACCCTCCACACTTCACTCCATGAAGGCCTAACTGGCTAAATCTCTGTAACTTTAGAAGACAGGAAGTTGGAGAGGGCTTGCTTTGGCATTTTTTAGTAGGCTACAGGTACTTATTGAGTTCACGTAGGCTATAGCACAGAAGAAGATTCCATAAAGGTGGGAAATATCAGGACAATATCTTTCTTGACAGATTTTTAAGACCTACAAACCATGTTTGGTGAAGGATTAGCAGTTGGTCAACCATCATTTTTTCACCCTATTGATAGTTCTATTTTCTCATGCATCTCAATTGTTCAAGCAAAAATAACAGTCTCTTAATAACAAGTAAAAGAATTTACACCAAGCCCTAGGCTGGTTTATACTCCTTTTAATGTTTTATAATACTATATAAGGATACTCTTGTGTCCTTATATAGCATTACCACCTTCCCACATCCAGGTTGGCATTCTCTTCAAATATACCACTTAGAATTGGCATAACTAATACTAGATATGTTACATGCATGTTCCTTAAGTGATAGGACAATGAGACTGGATTCTACATTCTCTTGCATTTTAGCACTAAAAGGTTTTTCCCCCAAAATTTTCTGAGTCATTTATTTTTAGATTGCATCGCAATCTGAGATCTTCGATATGTAGAATAATGTAGTTATGGCCAGACTTAAAGGTCTTTATAAAAAGCTCAAGTGTAGGTGGTCTTAGAGTCTTACTCTTGTAATTACCTCTATCTGAGACACACCGCTGTCAGTTTTTCAGGACAGAGGATACCTCTCTTACTTCATTTATGTTCTGCCTCAATGCCAGGCTGCCCTCATAATTATATCTAAAATAGCATCTTATCTCTCTCATCAACCACCTTTTACTTTTTACTGTTTTACCTTGCTTGATTTGTATTCAGAAATGTGCTTCAAAATTATTAAACTGCTTATCAATTCATTCAAATACAAGGTAATCCAATACAATTTATTTTTTAATTCACATAAAATCTTCACTTTAAAATTTTCTTTAATCTTTCATTAAAGATTAAAAAGTTATTTTTAATCAACCCCATAACTGCCACATACAGAATCAGCTTATAAATGTCACTGAGTACTTTTGTTATGTAGGCAGTAGCAGTTTGAATGTTATGCAACCCTCAGATAATATACAGATTTTCCACATCTCCATATAAATGTCGCTATTTAAAACAGATACTGGGGATATTTTTGAAATGCTATCTCATTAATCATCATTGTTCTATAAACAATGGTAGTAAAAATAGTTTACAATAGTGGGAATGTGCAAAATGACTTTAATGAGAAGAAAATATTATGTGTGTTTCTGTAAATCTAATTTTATGCTTTCACTGGGTATTTTAGCCAGTGTGTGGAAGGGCAAGAAAAGGCCCACCAAGAAATAGGAAATAAGAAAACAAGATTTCAACTCTAAATTCGACACACTATAGTAAGGCCAGAGATCTTATTATATGAACATAGAATCACTTGCAAGCAAGAAGAATCTGATGGCAAAGAGATTAAAAAATTAACATGGCTGAAGAAAAAATGTGCCCCATGAAATGGATTTTGTCAGAAATGTAAAAAAAAAAAAAAAAAGAAAAAAAAAAAGATGAGTTTTGGCAGCAGCCATTCATCATTATACAAGGAAGAGATTGCCCTGAATCAAAAGTTTAGCCCCTCTTTGGAATGAGCACGTGAATCTATTGAGAAAATGGATACATCTGTCTATTTTAGCCTGTGGGCATAGAATATTCAAATCATATAACTACCCCTCTGTTCTATTCCCACCTCTCAGACACTAGTTCCTTTTCTATTGTCAACCAGCAATCTTCTGATAATGGTCTCCTCATGTAGTTTGCCTAAAGGAAATGTGCTATGACAGTTATATTTCTATCATAAGAAAATATATTGGCGTTGTAGTTTATATATGTCGCTTTTGATTTTAATCAACATGAAGTAGCCTTCTCAAGTTTGATCAACTTGGTATTATTGAACTGTGCCAAGAATTTGTCCTAATGATGCAGAAGACCAGGTCATCATATCCTACACCAGGACTGAATAAGCATTGTAAATGCCCCTTTGCAAACAATGTCGGTCTTTGACAGATTAGGAACTTGTTTACAACATCTTCAAGATCACATCTATAAACCACATGGTACTATACTATTAATAATTGTAAACTTCCAAGAAAGTATGTTTTCTAATTTTGCAAAATCTTGATAAATTTCATAGGTCTCATTGCATTATAGACTGTTATAGACTCAAAATATTCTATATCTTTTGCCTTTCTAGAGAGTCAGCTTTTTATTTTATGACTAAAGGAGGATTTTTAAAGTACGTACAGATGTAAAGAAATTTACACATTTTCTAATTCCTTCTTAATAGAATTCTGTCTTTTATGATTGAGGTATCTTATGAGAATTGTATTTCTATTATTTCTTTCAAGATTTTGCTTCAAGCACCTGCATCCCAGGAGGACATACACATGAGAAATCTCCAGGTCTTACATAATTATCTCTGAATAACCCTTGAATTAGTTCTTAATCAAAACCAGGAATTTTTCCATGTAAAGGGTCAACCCTATTAAATAAAGACTGAATTTTATAGTATCTTGACTCTAGTCCTAGTTCACATGGTAATGACTATTTCTGCTCTTCCCTGGTAATTTTAAATCCTTCAATCAAGAAATAGTAGGACAAATGTTTAAATAAGCCTTTAATGCATTTAGGCTTGTATCCCTGGATTCTTGTTTCCTACTCCACCTCCAGCTAATCTAATAATTAAACATGGAAAGAGAAAAAATAATTGAGTAATAAAATTAACACTTTATACAATGGAAGTGATGTGAGTCATTTGCTTTTATATTTATTCTATATAGGGACTATGTCTAACTACTGGATACTGATAAATCAGATTACAAACTGGAAGAGGTAGAATATTTACATATCGAACAAGGCACATAGAAATAGGAGTTTGCCTTAAGAGAATAATTTGATTTAAATTCACTTGAAATGATATTTAATTGAATATTTCTTTCATGCTAAAACATGCTAGATTAAAAACTGTCTAGGGGCACCTGGGTGACTGTCGGTTAAGCGTCCGACTTCAGCTCAGGTCATGATCTTGCGGTCCATGAGTTCAAGCCCCGCATCGGGATCTGTGCTGACAGCTCAAAGCCGGAAGCCTGTTTCAGATTCTGTGTCTCCCTCTCTCTCTCTCTCTCTCTCTCTCTCTCTCTCTCTGCCCCTCCCCCACTCACTCTCTGTCTCTCTGTCTCTGAGAAATGAATAAACCTTAAAAAAAAAAAAACTATGTAAAGTACTAGGATAAAAGATTGAAGATTACACACCTCAATAGAGAACTGATATATGCTATTATAAAAACATAAATGTGTCCTGATGACAGTTCCAATGTTTTAGGGAACATTTTTCCCCCACACAACCAAGCAATGCTGTGACAGCAGTTGGGCGTCTTAGTATTCAACTCAATTCTGACACTATCTACCTGGCATCAGATCCCACAGGTTAAGGGTTCAGTCCTACGAGATGCCCCCCACCCTAACTTCAGGTGCCAGTCATAGTCCAAGTTGTCACCTGTACTTCTAACCAGCTGGCTATAAATCATAGGCTTGCACAGTCTCCTCTTCAGGCTCCATTAATTTGCTAAAGACGCTCACAGAACTCAGGGAAACACTTTACTTACTAGTAATTGCCTCACTGGTTTATTATGAAAGGATTTAACTCAAGAACAGCCAGATAGAGATGCTTAGGGCAAGATATGGGGAAAGGGCATGGAGCTTCCCTGCTCTCTTCAAGTACACCATCATCCCTGCATTTCACCTGTTCACCAACCCAGAAGCTCTCTGAACCCTGGCATTTGGAGCTTTTATGGAGGCTTTATTAAATGAGCATAATTGATTAACTTATTGGTCATTGGTAATTGTTTCAAACCTTTAGCCTCTCTCCCCTCCCTGGAAATCAGGGGTGAGACAAAATTTCTAACCATCTATTCGTGCTTGGTTTCCCTGGAAACCAGCCCCCACCTTCTGTGCTTTCAAAAAGTCACCTTATTAACATAAACCTAGTTGTGGTGGCTTGGGGCTTGTTAGGAATAACAGGACATCCATTTTACCTTTATGGCTCCAAAGCTGTTTTAGGAACTGAAGACAAGAGACCAAATATTATAACAAAAGATGCTCCCATTGCTCTCATCACTCAGGAAATTCCAAAGGTTTGGCAACCCATGGATGAAGGCTAAATATATATGAGAGATATATTTTGGTATTTTGAATGGCCAAATATATATTTATTTTTAAATCACAATATTGAAAACATATCCCAACTTTAATGATGGAATGAATTGAAAAGAATCTTTTATTTCCCTAGCAAGGGGTGGTGGTGAAAGGAAATGGAGTTTTGGGGGGGACTCCCCAGAAATAATTTTGATTTTCTGAATCTGTTTAAATTTCTGGCATGGAAATGCAAGGTATCCATAGGTAACACCTTACATGCAAAGAAGACACAAAGTTGAAAAAAGTTGATTTTTTTAAAATTCTTTTTGAAGTTTATTCGTTTGTCAGAGAGAGACAGAGTGTGCATGGGGGAGGGTCAGAGAGCAAGGAAGACACAGAATCTGAAGCAGTCTCCAGGCTCTGAGGTGTCAGCAAAGAGCTCGATGCAAGGCTCAAACCCACGAACTGAGAGATCATGACCTGAGCTGCAGTCGAACGCTTAACTGACTGAGCTGCCCAGCTGCCCCAAGAAAGAGTGGTTTTAAAAAGTGTTAGGATGAGTTAGAGCAAAAAAGGAGAGGCTGGAGTCCCATAAACCATGGAAGACCAGAGTTTCAAGAAGTTTGGCCACCCTTATCAAATACTCAAAAAGGTAGCAGAGTAAATGGACGTTAAAAGGTCAGCAAGGTTTTGGTTTTCAAAGATGAAAACTGTTTCTGAAGATAGGTTAGGGCTCTCTTTGTCTTATGGTCCCGTCTTCTGTTAACTACATTATCAGGCAAGTAGAAAGCAAAGATAGTACTAGGAGTCCCAACGACATAACAACATCCAGAGAAAAGGCCGTTTTCTCTTTTTTTTTTTTAATTTTTTTTTTCAACATTTTTATTTTTTTTTTTTTTGGGACAGAGAGAGACAGAGCATGAACAGGGGAGGGGCAGAGAGAGAGGGAGACACAGAATCGGAAACAGGCTCCAGGCTCCGAGCCATCAGCCCAGAGCCTGACGCGGGGCTCGAACTCACGGACCGCGAGATCGTGACCTGGCTGAAGTCGGACGCTTAACCGACTGCGCCACCCAGGCGCCCCGCTCTTTTTGAACTAAATAACACTTTGCCCAGAAGTACTCTCCCCAGGAAATTATTCCTCCCAACTCTGGCCTATGGATAAACAAATCACTTGCAAAGAGAATCAGGCCACCACTAGGTTAGATAAATATAGCTTCTCCCCTGATGCTGAAGATGCTACTAGCTTTCTCTGAATCAAATGGCCATGAGGCAGAGAAGACTACCTGATTACAACTAGGGTTATTTTAGGAAGGAGGATGTAGAAAGAATGAACACTCAATAGACAAGTCTTCTGGATCACTGCATCTCACACTGTAGTGTGCACGTGCACCACAAAGAGATCTTGAGAAGTGTGGGTTTGGAATCAGTAGTCTGTAGGGGACCTTAAATCCTGCAGTTGTAACAAGTTCCCAGGTGATGCCAATAATGCTGGCCTTGACAACAATAGGAGTAAGAAGGTCTGAGAACAGGCATCGTGCACTCCCTCTGAATTTGGCCTTCATTGGTACTTGAAATACAAAATGATCATAGTCTCCTCAAGGGGATCTAGACTAATGAGGGATTTATAGTAGAATGATAGTCTAGATTTCTAATATGAAAATAAAAACATGTCTTCACATTAAAACCCTGATTTAGAATTAGAAGTACATATAAAGCCTCATTAATAAAGTAAGCTAATATTTAACCCTTATGGATTACATGCAGATTCCAATCACTCTGCAAGAATATCTTTTAAAGCATTAATTCATTTATTGCTATTGTTAATTCATGTGATAAGAAAGTAAGCCCTGTATTTTTTTTTTTTTTTTGCTATATCTTTAGATATGGAAGTGTAGAAAGCACTTCTTTTGGCTTATAATTTGTAGCTTATCTACTCACCACATTATTTGAATTTGCTTGTGAAATTATTTCTGATTTCCTTGGATGTTTTGTAGCAAGCTTGCACTCAATTATAATAGCAAATTAACAGATCTACATGTTCATGGAGAGAATTCTTTGAGACTTCACAGTGTAAGATTGGTTTTCGTGTTGACCCAGGTCTTCTGAAGAGCAGACACCAAATCAGGATGACATGAGAAAGAAATCTCCAACGGCAAAAGCCTGTGAGAGAAAATAGAGAAGGCAGTAGGGGAAACGTGCAGAGTCACTAGGCCATGATAAAAGTCTGGCTGCTGGAAAAAGAGTGTGGAAAATTTGGAAGGAAGGAAGGTTTGAGTAAGTGAGGGAGGGAGGGAGTTACTGTGGTGGCATCTCAGACTGCTGTGCAGTTCTCAGAAAAGTTAGGTAAGGCAGCCTGTGGATCCTTAAGCCAAAATTACTCATCAGAGGAGTCCTGCATCTCCCAGGAACATGCTCACTTCAGGACCCCTGCCTTACTCAGTCATGGCCAGAGAGCAGCAGAAGGGAAGCCCATTGGCATAAGCAGCAATATGAATTTCAGAGTGCTACTTCCAGGCCCTTGGACACTTAAGCTCCCTTAAGTGTCTTAAGCAGCTGGAGATTGGAAAGGCACATTCTCATGGCCACTGTGGTTACATCAACCAGCCAGTGTCCTTTGCAAAGCTAGTAGAGTGAAGCCAAATTCCATACATTTAAATTTGTTCCATTCAACCATAAGCATGAAATGACAATTGATCTACAGATGCTGGTTGCATATGCTTCCTGACATCTTGAATACAGTCCCAATTCATCTTATTACAGGCATAAGCCAAAATATTAGAATTAAAATCCCAGTGTGCATGACCCTTCTGGAGGCTTTGCAGAATTCACAGTGTTTTGAATTGTAACACTGGACATACTGAGGAACACATTTCAGTACATTCCAGGAAAGCCCTGCCATGCAAATTTATCACTACAGCTACTTACTACTGAACTTTGTTACTTACATAGCACATGAAGAAGAGCTAGAGAAAAGCCAACATGATGAACATCACATCTAGAAGACTCTCAAAGTGTTGCGTGGCACACAGCCCAGATCAAGTACTGGGGACTATAAAAATTATAGATGAACTCTTACAATTTAAACATAACCGAGCAGTATTGTATGGCTTCGATATCAGTTTCTTTACAACTTTCCTTTTTAAGAATTTTTCTATTAAAATGTGAATTCAGGATCACCAAAAGTTTTACAGCCTTTTGAACTTTCAGTCACTATCGCAATTTCACTGGTGTGCTCCTGCAAGAAAAGAGTGAGCTAGATGCTCAATTGTTTTAAAACAGCAGTGACTATACATGGGAGAAGGGGGAAAACTAATTTAGCGAAGCATCAAGACTTGGCTTTAAACTACAGCAACTGTCAGGTTCTGAGAAAAAACAACAGCTGCCTGGTGCCCTACGTTCAGGAATGGGGTTGTTCTGCAATCAAGACTTCTGGCCAACCACAAGTCAGAAACAATTTCTCAAATAGTGACTAGTTTTGGAAATGCATTCTGCAGTAGCAAATCAAAGAATAAATTTTATTTGTGCATTAATGCGGAACAAACTTATGGTTTGTCATCATGCAAGTATTACAAAACTAATCAGTTCCACAAAAATGGGGTACACACTGGTATGGTCAATTTCTCTGCATGGTATTTCAGCTGCATAGTATTTCCAGAAATGTATGGTATGATGAATCTGAATAAGTAGACAAAATGTCATTATTCTTACTTGAAATAAAGACTTGTAATTCTATAAGAAAAGACCTTAAGATTATTTTTATCTGCTTGTAAAATGTCTACACAATGCTTTCTGATGATTAATAGATTTAATAAAGAACTTATTATATCAAATCACAGTTGAATAAAGTCAACTAAAAAAGTGAATGGAAATGATACCAAATCTTGGAGAGATTTAAAGAAAACCTAGTTTAAAAATTGAGTTTAATTTGTTAAAATTTCACAAACAAGACATATAACCACGCTTTGAGAAAAATAATATCTCAGGATTTAGTAGAATAAGTTTATGCTTCAGAAATTGCTAAATGCTATAGAAATATAAGCTAATAACTGGTGTATTTCCAAAATTATTAACACAAATATAATATACCAGAACATTGGGGTAAATTCAAATATTGCTCTTAGGAACTTGAAAATCCCTCACAATGAAAAGGAAAATTGATGTGCTATAGAATATAATATTTTAGAAAAATGCTTATAAATATTAAAGAAGCATGTGCAGTTGCTTTCTTTGTCATAAATTAAAAGAGGCAATCTCATATGCTTTTCAGTTTACCTTATTGTTCCTACTTAAATTCAGAGCAATTTTTAGAAAAAAAAATTTTAAAGGGATGCTTAGTGATTGATAACTCTCTATGACAAAGGCAATTGAATTTTAAAACTTCTTCAGATAAAAGTGACATAAGAGATTACTCTTTTTAAAAACCTTTTGTTGAAGGTCTCTAAGACAAGGACCAATTTGAACTTTTGTGTACAAATTCTTGAAAAAGACGCTGAGCAGAGGCAGTGCTCAGGCAGAAGCCTGACTGAGAGTTCATCCTTTCCCCCCTCACTTCTAAGGAAAATAAGAAACAGGTTTGCAGAAGAAAATAGCAGACAGCTCCCTTGAAGGCCAATTTTCATTCCAATTTTACTAGATCTTAGCTACAGTCTGCAAAATCTACTTCTGATATTTTATGCTAAGCACATCTGTTGTTAGTAGCTGGAAGACAAGCATGCTCATTTTTTAGAAATCTTTATAAATGGAGAAGAGTGACATTATGCAAAGGCTTTTATAAGTATCACTTAGAATCAAATCAGTGCTGTTAGTCCACGTAAGCATATTCAAGAGGAGTTTTTCTCTGATCCTCAAAACAGATTTCTACAAATTATTTCACTTTAAGAGATGTGAATCCCTCTTGTGGATTAAAAACAGAACACTCCACAGAAGGTCACTTTCCAATAATCAGGTACTTATACACTGCAATAAATAGGTAAATAATTAGATCCACCAAAATAATTAAGGAAGCTGGTTTCAATTCTTAGATTTCATTATTTGTGACTGTGTTTAACAGAGATACTGAAATATACCTCAAAAAAGGGACATTACATACTATACATATTATATAGAACCAGCTCAGAAAAGTACCAACTTTAATAGTAAATTCAAATAAAATTGTGTGTGTGTGTGTGTGTGTGTGTGTGTGTGTGTGTGTGTGTGTGTGACAGAGGGGGAGGGAGAGACAGAGACAGAGACAGAGACAGAGATGGGGGCAGAGAAAGGTGGAGAGGTGGGGTAGTGGAGAAAGCTAGAGACAGAGTTACCATTCATATTAGTTTGCCCCAGATCATTAGAGAAAGGCCAGGCAGGCTCTCCATATCCAACAGATGCCACTGCTATAAGCCTCTTTATAAAGCGCCACCTAGGTTTAGAACCAAAGAATGACAAGAAGCCGGATACATAAAAGGAATAAGGTATTGTGAAGATAATTATACTAGGCACAGGAAGTAGCACTTGCAAAGGCCATGAGGCAGGAAAGTGGTTGCACTTTCAGGTTTGAGGAAATGAATGAATGGCAATGTGGCTAGGAAGTGGCTTTCAAAATACTTGACTCTGACCCATAGTGAAACTAATTTTATATAGCCATCTAGTACACAGCCAGACAGGGACAAACATGCATACGTATGTAACTTAAGAGTTTTGTGCAGCATTTTCACTTACTGATCTCTGTTTCAGTCACAGTAGTCTCCCCCCCCCCCAACACACACACACACACTTATCCTGGGGGGATATATTCCAAGGCCCGCAGTGGATGTCTGAAGAGCCAGACAGTACCGAACCTTAACGTATACTATGTTTTTGTGTGTGTGTGTGTATATATATATGTGTATACATATATATATATATACATATATAATTATATATATACAAATATACATATATAATTATATATATACATATATAATTATATATATATACACATATAATTATGTGTGTATATATTAATCTTATTTATAAATTAGGCACAGTAGGAAACTAACAACTAATAATAAAATAGGACAATTATAACAATATACTGAAACAAAACTTATGTGAAAGTGGTCTTTCTCAAAATATCTTTCTCAAAATATTTTACTGGACTGTACTCACCTTTCTTGGGATGACATCAGCTGATAAGACACCTATGCAATGAGATAACGTGAGGTAAATGACATAGTCATGGTGATGTAGACTTTGGCTATTGCTGACCTTCTGACCATATGACAGAGAGATTATCTGCTTCTGGATGGTGACTAACCGCTGGTAACCGAAACCTCAGGTAACTAAAACTGCAAAAATCAAAACTGCCAACAACGGGAAGACTACTGTACTTTCTCTTTTCTGTCTTTAATGCAGGTAGAGACCATAAGTTGGTATTTCACAATCTTCCAATGGGTCACCCTGCAGTTTGTGAAACAAGGGGTAGAGAAGAGTGTGGTAGTGACTGATAGAGGATGATGATGGCAACCAAGGTAGGCAGGGCCCAGAGTGACCAAGGTTTGTAGTTCAGTCAAAAAGGATTTGCTTTATGAGTTAAACTAAGGTGACAGAGGTAGCAAATCTGTCAGATACAGATATATTACAAGTAAATATGCAGATTGGAATTTCAGGTCAGCAACAAATAACTTTTATTGTAAAATATCTCACCAAGTACAAGTACTACGATAATAAAATACTTCTACTTACCATGTAGCACTTATCCTATATTTTATCTGGCAACCCCAAATTGAGGATGATGGGAAACCATTAAAAGGTTTTAAACCAGAATGATAAATGGACAGATAAATGACCTGACTTCCTTTAAATGTTGAGTTGACTTGGGAAGAATTTGTTAGAGGCTAAAAGAACAGCTCAGGTAGGAGGCTCCTGTGGGAGAGGCTATTGTGAGCTGTATAGAGGGGAAGCAGGGAGAGGATATTGGCTTCATGTCATTTAGGACAGTGAATATCAGCAATATGACAGGTCTTAGAGCAAAAGATGATTAATTGAACTAAGCCCATCTATCATATACTAATATATTTATTATACATACATTATGTTGCAATTTTATTTCTCAAAATAACATCAGTCAAAATGTTATCCAGATAATAAACACAAATTGTTGCAACTCTTCTATGTGAAGAACATATTTTTTTTTCTTTATTTTTGTACTATTCTTAATTTCTCCTGGCCCCACTGAGTGGGGAGCCTCAGTGTGCATCCAAGTCCCTGGGTCCAAGAGTTTGGAGGTTTGGATGTGGTTTCAATACCGGAGAGGAAAATGGACTCAGCTGCTCGTCACCACAGACCTTCATAGCATACACTGTGCTGTTGCTTCAGTGGATAACTCTCAAGGCTTAGGAGGAAATTTTAGAGTGGAATTTCTCATGTGGTTACGTGTTTTCACAGGGAAATCATGTAATGGTATCTTGATTTAAGTGCCTTTGTTTAAATATTTTTTTTAAAATATTCACAAAAGCTTATTTGATGGCTTCTTAGAGGATAATAAGTCTAATTATAGTTTTGTAATTACTCCAGTAAGTCCAATTGCCATATAAAATTTTATTTTACCTTTGCATTTTTTAATAACCATATTTAAAACTTTTCTCAAAATCATGTTCCTAGAGCAGTGACAGCCTTATATCTTTAATAACTAACCATATTAATTTAAAAATGTAATGTTGTTTCAATATCCCTTCAACTAAATTTTGGAAAACTAACTCATTCTAATTTAGTAAGACTTAGTCACACGGCATAATTGTCCATGAAATTACTAGGATTCTCGGTATCCCTTAAAAGGATGTAGGTAAATCACTTAAGCCCTGTGAGATAAATTAAAGAAAATCTATTGTTCTTTAAAAGTTGACTAACATCAGCTGAAATAGCATAAGATAATCCCTGTGGCCAACAAAAAGGTAGGTGGAGGATAGCTTATTTGGATATCAAAATTAATTCTAATATAAGCCACTCTGAATAAATTGTAATCCTAAATGATAATGCCTACATACATTGAGCATAACAAAAGAGTCCCCAAGTTATGTAGTAGATGACTGCTTTTGGTCTTGGCATTTTACAGGAACACCATAAATGTATTATATATAGAAGTTCAGTTGAATCACAAGCTATTTCCATATGTCTATTATGCATTAATAGACATAGTTATAATAGGATTTTTCCATATTAAATTGAAGCCACCTTTCATTTTACTAAGCATTTGGAAGAATTTAGATTTCTTTAGAATTAGAGCAATTACAATCTACGTACCTCCCAGCTCCTTGCAATTTTCTTTTTAAAGTGAATCCAATTATACCTTTTTCTTTCCCTAATGTTAACAAACCCTCATGCTAATCAATAACAAGAGCGTTCCTCATTATTCAAAGCTGTAGGAAGTTGTTGTAACTTGTGGTTAAGATTGTATTTCCAATTGTTTAAACCAATTCCTCATTATAAGTCAATTCAAAGAACTCCAAAATCATGTCAGATAAACTAATCTAAAAATGCAAATGTCTCATTCATCAAAGAACTGCCCACAGTGTGACAGAATTCAGTTTATTCCAGTATAAATGATCTTATTTTCATAATCTGAAGATACCAGAATTCTTTTTTTTGTTCAATTATTGTTGTATTATAAATTTGTTTTTAGATCTGAATCTTTTAAACCAATTCACAATCAGCATATGATTTTAGTTTCTGATGTATCGCTATAACAATAATGAGACTAATGAGAATGCTTTAGTACCCCACAAAAGTTAAAAAAATATACTAAAAGATTAAATTTCAGAGGATCATAGATTAACACAACAACTGCTTACCCATTCATTCACTGTGTTTTAATTCCTACAGCACATTTGGGAAGGAGCTTTATTGTTAACCTACTACTTTAAAAACCCAGCAGCCTCCGTTAAGACTGTAGAAAACTGACCTGTTGCTTTGACTATTTCTTTTCCATTCACTTTTCTACAATATGAGAAAGAATATTTAAATATCAGTAAAAAATTTTCCTTAATTTTTCTTCAGACATCTGCATGTGAAAAATATGGTAAGCCATCTTAGTTATTTGAGTAAAATGAACCTCATGTGTCACCTTCAGAATAGTTTTTTTGAGTGAAATAGTGTATATGATGCTTCCCTGACATATATGCCATTATGCCTTATATGATATAATTCAATATATGATGCCTTTCATTAATATGTTATCCTTACTAAGTTAATATATTAATAGATTAATGGAGGAAAGCCTCCCAGTTAAGCATCCCAGGGATTCTCAAATACTGACACTTTAGACTCTAGCGTTTCACCTCTTGAAATCTACTAACAATAGCAATACTATAAAGCCTATAGAGATATATTAGCAACCTTGACAACTATAACTATAGCACAGTTGATAAAGATTTAGCTACAGGGTGTTCTTGTCAATATTTATTTATTTGTTATACGTATTTATTTGGGGAAGAACACAAGTTAGGGAGGGGCAGAGAGAGGGGGACAGAGGATTGGAAGCTGGCTTTGTGCTGACAGGCTGACAGCAGTGAGCCCGACGTGGGGCTCGAACTCATGAACTGTGAGATCATGACCTGAGCTGAAGTCCAGTGCTCAACCAGCTGAGCCACTCAGGTGCCCCTGTTCATGTCAATATTTATAATGTGAGACAATTGAAAGAATAATCTAAATGGTCTACAAATAGAAAGTACAGCACAGATGAAATAATACATGAAAAGAAGTTTAAAACACAGCTACAAAGCAGCAATAGTATGAAATGAACCTATTTAGGGGACAAAAAGCATGTATGTCTTTGTCTAAAAAGATGAACACAATAATGTTAAAAACTGATGATCCCTGAGTAAATTATGAGCTTTTTTTAAATTTTATATTTCTTAGTTATATTCTATGATGGTTATATATTAGTAAAGTTTTTTTTTAAGTCAATATAAGGGATTTTTACAAAAAGTGCTTTTGTAGATATGAAATACTGCCTGGGCCAATAAAATATTGCCAAAGTATATTAAATACCATGCCTTCACAAACCTTGCACCTGAACATATATGCTCCTTTCTCTCCTCTAGGAAAATAGAAATTAATGTTTCTATACGTTAATCCCACCTTCTGCCTAGAATATCATATTCACTAATACAAGTTCTAAACATTCAGTGTTGTCATTTGCCTACCTTATTCACCACAATGTGATGAATGTATAAGGCAGCCTTTCCTCAAATCTCAATTTTAATGAAAAAGTGAAAACAATACTATATTAATCATGTTGGGCTAAAATAAAGAAATTAAGCTGATTTTAGAAAGACTAAATATAAATTTTCCCATCAAAAAACTATTATATAATTTGTTATTTGTGCATAAGTTTTCTCATGACACTATTAACTATTAGCACTATTAATAGGCAGTACATTCAAATCAGAAAGTACGTTTTAGGAAAAAAATATTTTAAACTAATATTGAGATTTGAGTTACAATCCTTACTTTGAAATAAGAAGATGGATCTTCTATATATACATACATATATATTATCAGTCGCTTTAGAATACCTTAGGTTCTCTAGGACTCAGAAATATTATATCATATACATTGTTACAGAGAACTAGGAAATGTAGATATTCATGAATTACTTTAACAATAAAGATTTAAGCACTGCCTCTGTCTACAATTTGCCTCCAGAACAATATTTATTTTCTCAGAACAACTAAAAGGAATCAATACTGAAAACATAAAAGTTAATTTCACGATTTGTACTATTTGTTTTCCAAAAAAAAAAAAAAAAACATGTAATAGAATTTAATTTTACTTATATCCCATATTTTTACTTTGTAATACATTTGCTAATTTTTAGTAATAGAACCAAACAAATTCTCTACTAAAAACAGACAAAATAGGTGAGCATAATTTATTTTCCACTGCACATTTCCTAACTTTTAAAAGTATTATTTGTAGGCTGAAAAATATGTAGACATTTTTGTTTGAGGACAAAATCAATTTATATGTTTTTTAAGATACTAAATTTTCAAGTTAACCTGTTGAGTATGTATCTTAAGAACACCAAAATGGAGTTTATATGACTTAAAACATGGCTTAGCCTCATTTTAAAATAAAGCTGTCTTTAAAAAATTAATAAAAAAATAAAATAAAGATGTCTTTCAAAAAAGAAGAAGAAACACAGAGGGGAGTTAACATAGGTAATGATGGAAGGTCTTGCTTCAAACATACAATAAATTAAAAGCAAATGGCAATGATATGTTAGGACAAAGCAAGCATGAAAAAGAAAGAAGACAGCAGGAAATGAAGAAATTAAGACATTTTATAAAGGTATGCTAGCCCATTGGAAAGAGGAGGAAGTATTAATGTCAGGTTATATATATGTACACGCTTTCCAAATTACAGGTTTGGGAGTAATAAAACATAAAAAAGACATTAGTCCTTTTGAAAGGAATGATTCTTACATGAAGAAAACTCTAACACAGTCTTGAAGGGCACAAAAGTAGACTTGGATATAAAGATTTGTCATACTGTTTGATAGAAGAAAACAAAATCTTATCGATTATCTTTAACAACATGAATTCAAAATGAATTACAAAATACAAACAGGTATTTTATGGAAGTAGACAAATAGATTCTGATGTTCATTTAGAAAAAACACACATAAATAAGAGTAGCAGAAAGTCTGAAAAATAAGAGTTAGGACTAACATTACCAGATAACATACTATTATCATAAAGTCTCAAAAATTAATAGTATTGACATATGAAAGAACAGGAAATGAAACAAAAAAGCCAGAAATATAACCATGCACATTTGAAACTTTAATATACATTAAAGGCAGCCTTTCAAATCACTAAGCTAAAAAGAGACTTTTTAGTAAATTGTTTTGGGCCAAATGGATACAACTTAAAAAAAGATCAGGTTAGACTTCTGTCTGACCTGCCTAAATACAAAAGGAACAAAGATCTAAATACTCTAAAAGTGTTTTAAACTATAAAGTTATTATTAATGTTGTAGTAGAGGTGGCCTCTGTAAATAATTGAAATCCAAAAACTGTAAGAAAGATGGGTAAGTTTGATTGTATCAAAACCAAAAAGATCTAGATTGGAAAATAGTATCAGCAAGGTCAAAAGACCAAAGGCAATGCTAAAACCATTAGGTAGACAGTAGATGAGGAATTGAACATTTATGTAGTACCCAAGTATAATCGCATGTGTTACTTTCAAGTTATACAAGAAAGCACCAAACAGTGCTAGGGGACATCAATCACCACTATAATTTAGTGGTCAGACTCAGCATCCATTATGGTGTTTCAGGTATATATTCTGAGCCTCCTGGTGATGAAATATGAAGTCCACAATATCATCTAGAATGGAGGAAAAAACCTTGAATCCATCTATCTAGCTTTCAGATTCACATTCGCATTTGCAGAATATATAGGGGATAGAGAAATAAGTCATAAGGTACTTCGAGGAAACAAACAGACAAATCATAAAGACAGATCATTCATCAGGAAAACCAGGCTTTGAACTGATAACCAACCCAAAACAACAACAACAATAAACTTCTAGGTAAGAGACATAACAAATAAATTCAACAAATGAGCCTGGATTTAATCCCGGCCTGGCCAAACCACTATTAAAGATAGTTTGGGTAATATTGGAGAAATCTAAATCTCCTCAGAAGGTGAATACCTATGAACATGCGTAAGTAGTGACTGTTAACAAAAAGTAACAGTTGCAAAGTAACAGGCAGTCTGATCTCATTTTATGCATATACATTTATGCATATACATATGTAAATTAAATATAGATAAAATTCATTGAGTATATACATAAGGTTTTGCAAGTGAAAATATCTGTGTGGTCATCATACAGTTTACTTTTCTACTTTTGCTTATTTTCTATCTTTCTGCAATAAATATGCACAAATGTTATAGTAATAAAAGGCTCTTTTTAATCTTTGAAAAATGATTGGTTCTGAAGCATGAAAAACACCTCTTTTAAACATACTGCTATCTCTCTTGGTCAGCTACCTCAAGATATAGATGAGCATCTTTCACATGTGATTATCCAAATTCTGTTCCACATACTGTACTTGAATGTGTTATTATAAGTTTTCGAAATCTTAAGCAGCGATAAAAGTAGATTCAAGGGGCACCTGGGTGGCTCAGTTGGTTGGGAGTCTGACTTTGGCTCAGGTCATGATCTCACAGCCTGTGGGTTCGAGCCCTGCATTGGGCTCCGTGCTGACAGCTCAGAGCCTGGAGCCTGTTTTGGATTCTGTGTCTCCCTCTCTGTCTCTACCCCTCCCTGACTCGTGCTCTGTCTCTCAAAAATAAATAAAAATTTTTTAAAAAAGTAGACTCAAAACATTATGCACATTTTATGGAATCTGCATAATGACATCAATTTCAACATAGCTGCTCAAGCTTTTTTTTTTTTGATTCTATTCTTCAGATTGATTATTCTCCTAGGTTTTCTCTTAGACTTTAATATTTTGCAGTAAGGAAATAAATCGTAACACCTTTGAGGTACTTTTGTTCTGCCCAGGGCCTCCCGATTTTGTCAGCAATTTTATCTTCCTCCAGGACTTGGGGCATATAGTTTGCTCTCATAAATATTTAAATAGGTATTATCAGTATTATTCACATATATTTAATAACAACCCTTCATAAAAGCGGAGCTGCTGCCACCTATAAAACCTAATTGACACCTTTTGATGGATATTGTTTTGAGAGGAGCTGTAAAGAACAAAGTAGCTGGCTGACAGCTGCAGTGGAGCGAACATAACTCCATCCCCGGGAAGGCCAGTGATTGCCACTGGAGCGACAGGCTCCAGGTGGTTTCATTTATCTCCCTGATACCTTTCAAATACCTTCCTAGCAAAAAGCCTTGAGCAAAACACGCAGATTTCCAGGTGTGGTCTTATGAGAAGAATACTGTAGAGGTGTGTAGAACTTTTGCAGGAAATAGTTCCAAAAATTCATATTTGTAGGAGCATAGTTTAATCATTTCTCTTCTAAAAGTTTACTTCCGACAACTCCAGCTAATCTTGTGTGGTCCTGACCAGTCACTATCTGTCAAACATCAAGGATCAAAAGGAAATTCTCTTTAATCATGCCTTCTGCTCTAAGAATAGAGAGATTACAGGATGTGATTTTAAGCTTCAATCCTAATGAAATAAAACTTACAGAACAGAATTATTAGGATTATTTTCATTTGTTAAATGTAACTTCGGTCTAAATAGAACTTTCCCTGAGAAAACATTTATGGGTGATTTCCCATACCTCCCAGAAATGTGCCCCGTTGGTAACCAAGAATAAAAAATTAACTGACCAATAAAAAGATGGAAGGGAAGGGAAGGGAAGGGAAGGGAAGGGAAGGGAAGGGAAGGGAAGGGAAGGGAAGGGAAGGGAAGGGAAGGGAAGGGAAGGGAAGGGAAGGGAAGGGAAGGGAAGGGAAGGGAAGGGAAGGGAAGGGAAGGGAAGGGAAGGGAAGGGAAGGGAAGGGAAGGGAAGGGAAGGGAAGGGAAGGGAAGGGAAGGGAAGGGAAGGGAAGGGAAGGGAAGGGAAGGGAAGGGAAGGGAAGGGAAGGGAAGGGAAGGGAAGGGAAGGGAAGGGAAGGGAAGGGAAGGGAAGGGAAGGGAAGGGAAGGGAAGGGAAGGGAAGGGAAGGGAAGGGAAGGGAAGGGAAGGGAAGGGAAGGGAAGGGAAGGGAAGGGGTTCTGCCCATATTAAAATAAAAGGATTCACAGTCAAACATGATAATTGTCCACTTCTCTCTCTTTCTCCCTATGCATATGCCCTGTTCAGTGTGTTTTGCAGCTGTAGCTGCAACAATCTGGAGAAACCTGGAAGAAGATATTAAAGAACCCAAAGAAGAAAAGGAGAAGGTGGATGGAGAAGGATTGTTTCTGTTTTGAATTATAGAAACACTAGCTGAGGACCATTTCCCCCACCTGTATCTATATCAGTGCCATTTATTCCAATATGGAAATAATTTGAACTGATGTACACAGAGGGAAAAAAGGAAAGGAAAACAAACCATGACCAGGCTATTAAAATACTCTATCCTAGTTTACCCACTTAAAAATGTGAAAAACAAACCCATGTAACTGGAGCATCACTGCCACCCTCTTTCCCCTTATCTCATACTTCATTTGCCATCTGTGCTTTGTGTTTTGCCTCCTTTTTTCCCCTCTTAATTCATTATCTTATCTTCTTTTTTCCGGTTCCCTGACCCTATGAACGGGTGGTCTGTTTCATGTTCCTAGACACAATATTCGTGCTCAGATTTGATGGGTGACATAAGGTTTGTGTATTCAAATACCATTTTATGCACTGTTCCACACTTCTTATCCTTGGGATCATTAGTCACAGTATGTGTTCCATGCTGTGCCCAGAATGTCTCAGCTGATAATGACATACTCAAAGAGCATTTCGAGTCTCTATTTTACTAACAGAGTATCAGTATCCCACACAATTTGTCCCTTGTGATTCCACTCTTTCCAAAGCGTAAGTCTTAGCATACAGAAAACATTTATCTCTTTAGAATTCCCATTGGTCAATGACAGTTTTTCAGAGTCAACAAAGAGAAAAGTCAATTTTTTTTAAAGCTTGAGGTTAACAATAAAAAAAAAAAATTAAATAGGGTAGAATATTCAAATACATTTCAAACCAATTCAGTTTTAATCATATATGTCATCCATGGAATAACATGGTATAAAAAATTGTGGGAAGGAAGAAGTTATCATAATTAAGTCTTGGGATTGAATGAAAATTCTTTTCATGTTACAAATCATTATTTTTTTGGAACAACAATAGGAAAAAAATTGTAAGACAGCCTCAGTGGGAAAAAAATCTAACATTTCTTAACTTGATATCTACAAAATATATATAAAATTGCCATAGATCTTTATTAAACCTTCACAAAAATCCAAATAGAATGAATATTGGTATGTTGTCATCTGGAGGAGAGAATATGAATGTTACACAATGGTGGAAATAAATTAAGATTTATAGATTCTACTCTAATTTGAAATTGCAACTTACAAGAAATGCTCTTATAATTTCTGTGGTCTGCTTGGCCTATGGCCGCTTATTTTACTTGGGAAATAGGCATATGATAATTAAGTTTCTACATAGCCCCCTAATGAACCATGCCTCCTCATATTTGCATCCTTGTATCGTGTCCTCCAACAATGAATCTGCTCTGACCCTATGGAACCAAAAGATTATGGCAACAATGATGCATGAATTCTAGGCTAGCTTTTAAGCCCCAAAACTTTTATACTAGACTCTTGAAATGCTCACTTATCACAATAGCCATGTAAAAAAAAATCTAACAAACTGAGACCACCATGCTATGAGAATACTCAGGCTGACCAGGTAAGGAGGCCATTTGGAAAATAGCCATCCCAGTCCAGCTGCCAGACATGTGAGTAGAGGAATCATCTTGGATAGTCCAACCCCAACATATCTCAAAGTGGGGCGGGTGGGGGGAGCTGTAAACTTACCACCCTATTTATACTGTCCTAGCCATCTCCAGCCATTGACCTACTCTAGTTAAGGCCCCACAGATGAGCCATCCCTGCTGTGGCCTGCCTGAACTCCTAACCCACAGAATTTTTATCAAAATTTAATGGTTGTCATTGTATGCTATTAAATGTTGGAGCAATTTATGATGCAGCAATAAATACTGGAACAGAATTTGGTTTCTAGATGTGGAGTAGTTGCATGAAAAAAATAAAATATGTGACATTAGCTTTCATACCAGGCCATGGGCAAAATCTGGAAGGACATTGAAGGAATGGTTATTATAAACTGAAAGGGACTCAAGGAAATGGTTGATGAGGATTTGAGGGACCGTGAAGAAAAGACACCTATAATATCCTGACAGAAGTGTTGCAGAAACTTATCTGTGGGAATGTGAAAAACAGAAAGGGGTTTTAATGATTTTGTGGATAATTAAGGAGACTGCAGCACTTAATATTGAAAGTTCTACCTTGTTTTTTCTAGGCATTCATATTACGAAAGAGAAAGATGCATTCAAGAAAAGGTAGTCCCATTTTAAACATCAATTAGAGCATACACACACACACACACACAAGGGTTGCTAGGTTCAGAAAAAATCTTTCTTATCTCCGGTAAAATATTCTCAAAGTAAGAGATCAGCAAAGATAAAAAATCCTAAATGAGGCACTTAAGTCCTTCGCTAAGATTAAAGGTGTGGGGGTTCCTCAGTGGCTCAGTTGGTTTAAGCGTCTGGCTCCAGCTCAGGTCATGACCTCACAGTCGTGAGTTTGTGCCCCACATTGGGCTCTCTGCTGTCAGCACAGAGCCTGCTTTGGATCCCCTGTCCCCTTTTCTCTCTCTCCACCCCTTCCCCACTCATGTGCTTTCTCTCTTCCTCTCAAAAACAAGAATAATATTTTTTTTAGAAAAAGATCAAAGGTGTGGCCTCATAGAAATATTCTGCTGTTCATAAGACCTTGAAGGTCTTAAGGACATATCTTACTGAATTTTTTTGTTGTTGTTAAATAATAGGGGTTCTAATGATTTTAAGGGAAATACTCCACCAGAGCCTAACATAAGGCCCAAGATAGAGTAAACTTTCTGAAGATACTGTTTGGTTGTGACTTTTGTTTCATGTAGTAAACTCCAATATTATTTATAGGAAGCTCAAAGATTTAATGGAATGATACTGGAAAAGACATTGCCTGTTTGATTAAAAGTCAGAGCCAGGGGCTGCTGGGTGGCTCCGTCAGTTAAGCAGCCAACTTCAGCTCAGGTCATGATCTCACGATCTGTGCTGACGGCTCAGAGCCTGGAGCCTGCTTCAGATTCTGTGTCCCCCTCTCTCTCTACACGCCTGCCCCCCAACTCACACTTTGTGTCTCTCAAAAATAAACATTAAAAATTATTTTTTAAAAAAAAGTCACAGAGCCAGCACAAAATACATGTTACTTCCTCTAGAGAGAGACCCCGGGAATTGCAGCCATGCCAGCTCAGGTTCCACAGAGGTGAGATCACTAGCCTCAGTCTCCATCTAACTACTACTTAATGGTATGACAAATCCAAAGTGGGAATCACCCAGCTGAGTCTGTCATCCTCAGAAACCAAACTTCAATACATAGTGTCTGCCTGACTCCTATCTCTTGAAGGCATTAAATAGGCTTTTCCAGGTTGACTGATGTGGTTCAGTAATGTTTAACTTGACTGTGTTTTCCCTGTTTTCGATTCTCTACAAAGTAACTTTTCATACCTTTAAGTAATTTACATAATTCCAAAAATCATAGCTACTCATATCAAATGAGCTAATCCAAAAGAGTATCAGCCATATGATCTCTAAAGTTGGAACATCAAAAAAAATTTTTTTTGAAATTTTTTGAAATTTATTTTTGAGAGAGAAAGGGCAATCAGGGTTATGGGATGGAAGAGAGACAGAGGAGGACAGAGGATACAAAGTGGGCTCTGTGCTGACAGTAGCCAGCCCTATGCAGGGCTCGAACTCACGAATAGTGAGATCATGACCTGAGCTGAAGTTGGACGCTTAATTGACTGAGCCATGCAGGTGCCCCAGAACCCCAAAATTTCTAATTTTGCCACATACATTTCAACTCCCTTTTCTCTATATACAATCTACTTTAATTTCATCTTAAGTTGAAAAGTCTTCGGAATTTGAGTTGAGAATTTTAGCCTGTTTATTTTCTTCATCTAGTTCTAAAATTCACCTTAAAACCCAGAGAAAAAAATAAAGGCAAAACTGCCAGTACCTATATTAGAAAACTAAAAAAAGTCCGTATAGAACTTAAGTGTTAACAGAATAAAAGTCATGTTAGCTGGCTACATGTGAAATTTTAAGTGCAAAATATATAGAATGTTTTATAAATTTTTATACAGTAAATTTATTTCTCAAATGAAACCAATCTCAGAGCCCAATATATCCTAACACAGATTAAAAATTTCTCTGGAGTACATTATAAGATTTTATTTTCCTAGTCTTAAAGGTTCTTTCCAGGCTCTTTCAAAAATACTTTCTTTTTTTTTTTTTCAGTCATGCTTATTTTGCAGATACTCATAAACAATTTGATAGATTGTAAATACCTAAAATACATTTGATAGTTCAGTTTGGAAGCCAAACTGCTAGTTTTATAACCAGAAGAACTTTATTATTTAGCATTAGCTAGTTCTCTTTAAATATTTATTGAGCATTTGGGGTTATGAACTTCATGATGAAAACCTCTGAACTGTTTTTTGAAGTGGAAAAAGACAGTAAATTATATAAAATGCAAAACAAAAATTAAGTTTATCTTTAATAATTATCTAAATCAAACTTAGTAACTTCTGATATCCCTTTCCTCTGACCCCAGATTGAATTAGGAAGAGTAGCAACATCTTGAATATAGTTATATTTGTTATAAAATGCTATATTCAGTGCATATTTATTTTGAATCCAAGTAAATGTTTTCTGTTTATTTTTATTTGTTTTCTGCCCATTCCAAACCAAATAGCTCATTTAGAAATTCCCAAATTGTCACAAAATCTTAAGAGTTGGAAGAGGCTTTGAGGCACTGTTAGGTAAACTTGTACTCAGTGATGTCTTACCAATTGCATTGTACCTGAATCCCATCATTTGGGGGGCTCCTGCTAGGCTCTAGACCTTGTCCCCACCATACCTCCCCTGCTCTACTCGAAACAATTTGAGTTAAACAGCTTCATATATGAAAGTAGTAACCTACTCTATATAAATTAACCTCACAAAGATCAGGGATCCCTGATTAAGAATATTTACCCTTCCTGGGGCGCCTGGGTGGCTTAGTCAGTTAGGCATCCAACTCAGGTCGACTCAGGTCATGATCTCATGGTTCATGAGTTCAAGCCCCGTGTCGGGCTCTGTGCTAACTGCTTAGAGCCTGGAGCCTGCTTCGGAGTCTATGTGTGCCTCTCTCTCTCTGTGCCCCTCCCCTGCTCACACTCTGTCTCTCTTTCTCTCAAAAATGAATAAACATAAAAAAAAAATTTTTTAAAAATTTTACCCTTCCCATTTTAAAACCAGGAAGTTTGGGAGCTTTGATAAAATTCAGATTGTATTTTTGTAGTGCCTAAAGTTGAAAAGATGGATTAGAAGTTGCTTTAAAGGTATAAAAATGTTATAATGCTAAAATTATAGTCTAGAAGATCCAGCTACCATATGAATAATATGGAGAGGGGCACCTGGGTTGCTCAGTTCATTAAGCATCCAACTTCAGCTCAGGTGATGAGTTCATGGTTTGTGAGTTTGAGCCCCGCATGGGGCTGTCTACTGTCATCACAGAGACTGCTTTGTCAGATCCTTTGTCCCCTTCTCTCTCTGCCCCTCCCCTGCTCATGTGTACACATGTGCTCTCTCGCTCTCTCTCTAAAAAATAAATACACTTTAAAAAATGGATGGGGAAAAAATAGCTGCATTATACCTCTTCCCTTCACTTTTACTCACTCTGTTTTACCTGTACTCGTATCTTTATTCATTTCTCATTTTTTACGTTATCTCCTCCAACTACTACCTAAGTCAATCTATTCTCATTCCACATCTCCCATGCATATCAGACACATGACTTTATATCATTCACCTGAGAAAACAACTCATCAAGTGCAAGTCAATAAACTGTCAGTAAAGTTCTTAATCACAAAAGTGTTGAAAAGTGTCTAGATTGTAATTGTATTTCCCACCCTCTCATTTACTTTGTGACAGAACTTAAAGAACAAAGGAAAGAAGAATGTTCAAATATCACTTTGTTTTCTTAAGTAACTCTTTTTAATGACTATAACACTGTAATGCCTTGAAGACAATTATTTTTTATTACTCTACAGTAATTATTTGTTATAAGATAGAGAAAAGCAAGGGTGTCCAAAATATAGATAGTTTCACAAAATCAGGTACCACAAAGTGACAATGATTGTGAATATTAAGTTTACACATTACCTTGCCCTTAAGAAAACTCCCAGTTGAAATAAACATTAATTATAGGAAATTAAATTGTATTAATCCAGATTAGTATTCTAATAAGGTTATGTCCACAAGAAAAGGTATATTAAGAACAACATTCACATATTTGAGAGACTGAGTAAAATAACCCATGCACATGAACTAAATTTTAAACCAACCAAATTGCTTCTTTCTAATTGATTATGGCTCATTTTTGAAGCTCCAGAAACATTAAGTGTCCAGAAATATTAGTGTGATTCTCAAAATCTTTGACAAGGTACTAAGGGTTTAGCATGACCAAATATTTGTCATTTCCAACTCTATCACATGTCAGTAGACATAGCAAATGTGCTATTAATTTCAGTTTAACACGTTATATAAAAAGTAAGGCAAAAGTGCTTCATTAGATCATGTTTAGTTTACCATTTCTAAGAATTTATTCTTGAGCTGGCCAAATAATTTCACTTCTTTACCAGTACTGTGTTCTTAATATTCATATAGGCAGTTAATGTTGTTTACTCAATCTCTCCATATTCTCTTGTGATATTGTCATGCATTGAATGGTCAGCCTCCCAGTCATTCCCATGGCTCTTGGACACATTCCTCACAATTTGTTGACACTAATAAGAATAGGCATCAGCATTTTACACGTGGCCCTATCCAGCTTTCATCAGTAGATTTTCATCCACCTTCAATGATCTCATCAACCAAAGAGTAAACGTGACATCAAACAGGCCGAACTGCTTTTTCTCTTCATAGTTTATAACTATTTGCTACCACTGTATTTTCAAAATCAGACTTTGATCATTACCACTCGTTTTAGCATACAGGAATCAAACTATGTGTATTTTAGAAGCTAATTATATTCTTTTTTCTGTTACTCCATATTAGCCAATTTGCTTCTCCTGATAATATAAAAAGAAAAACATTGCAGAAAAGTAGAAATTTACTATTAAATAAAATTGTGAAAGACTTCTAATAAAGGTCAAATATACTAGGAAAAAAAGCTAATTTTGAGCATTCAAGCTTCTCCAATATCTTTTTATAAAACAAAGAATGACACCAGGCTGTTCAATAATAGATGATATGTGAAATTAATTTTAAACCAAAACTATCTTAATTATCATACTAGAGTATTACTTTATTAAATGACAAACTATCAAATTTTAGTTTTTAATCCATAAAGATAAATTATGGTATATATCACTCAAAAAATATAACAAAGTGTTGCCACAATTTCAAATTCATGCAGATAGCTAGCTCATTCTGCTGTATCTCATGGATTTTTCTTGTACTTTTTCTTCTTCTCAGAATGTTTTCCCCCATTTGCCACCCACCACCATCTATCAAATTCTATTGATTCTCCAAGGTCACCTCAAATGTCACTTTCTCTGTGAAGTTCTCTGCAATCCTAATTAAAATAAATTACTCCTGACTCTATGGTTTGATAGAACTTTCTTATATTTACTCAGAACACAACATTCTCCTCTATTAAAATGGAAATTCTGTCAATACCAAGATTCTATTCATTTGTTTTATAGTCCCGTAACAGCCAGCACAAATATTTAGTCATCCCATTCTCTGTATATTGCTAGCACAACAGATTCTGGCAGAACACTATGAATTTAAATATCCAGTTTAAGAATAAAGAAGTACAAGTCCATTCAGAGCACTAGTGGGTTCGTTGACCAAGTGCCCTCAAATTTCTCCTATAGCAATAGCTACTCTAGAATAAGAATTTGAGATACTAATATGCAGTAATTTCTGGGGTTTATGTTTGTCCCTAACAACCAAAGCCCCTTAAAACATGAGTTTTAACCGCATTTTCCCCTATAATAAGACTTATGGTTAAATAATTTGCTGATGCTAGGAAAATGCCATTTTGTGGCCAAAATGGAGGAAAGACACTTGACTTCCTGCCTCCAGAGCATTGCCCACAGGTACAACTTGATCTTTCAAAGACTATGTGTAGTTGTCCTTTTAGGCAGAAATAATATTCTCATATAACAACACTGTATCTTTTAAATTTAACATACAGTGGGTTTTAAGCAAACTTTTTTTTTTTAAATAAGAATCACTCGGGGTGCCTGGGTGGCTCTGTCAGTTAGGCATCCAACTCCAGCTCAGGTCATGATCTCACAGTTTGTAGGTTGGAGCCCCACATTGGGCTCTGTACTGACATCTCAGAGCCTTGAGCCTGCTTCAGATTCTGTCTCCCTCTCTCTCTGCCCCTCCCCAGCTCACACTGTCTCTCTCTCTCTCTCTCTCTCTCTCTCTCTCTCTCTCTCTCAAAACTAAATAAACATTAAAAAAACATGTTTTAATAAAAAAATAAAAATAAGAATCACAGCGATAATTCGAGTGCTTCAGATAAATGAAAGCTTTATAGTTCATCATTTAGTGTCACCATTCATTCGACAGAACGGCCACAAATGTCTTTGTGAGCTGTGATGTCTTTGACAAAGAGATTACTGAACTGAATATAGTTACAATAATTTCTATTAGTTATTTTTTTATACTACCCCAAGAGTGAGCAGATTATTACTAGAAGAAAAAATAGACTCACTTCAATTACAGGGCATTGACCCCACAATTAGAAATATTACCTCAAAGACTTCTCCTTAGCCCATTTTATCAAGTCACTACATAGTCATCCAGTGACAGTCATACAGTCATGTTTAAAAGGATACTCCCGAGTCTACCTCAATGATCTCTTCTCTTTCCTGGAAACAGAGCACACATATCTTCTTTAGTTTCTATGGGAAATATGTTTAAACTATCTATAATGAGGGGCACCTGGGTGGCTTAGTTGGTTAAGCGGCCAACTTTGGCTCAGGTCATGATCTCGCGGTCTGTGAGTTTGAGCCCCGCATCGGGCTCTGTGCTGACAGCTCAGAGCCTGGAGCCTGTTTCAGATTCTGTGTCTCCCTCTCTCTGACCCTCTCCCATTCATGCTCTGTCCCTCTCTGTCTCAAAAATAAATAAACGTTAAAAATAAAATAAACTATCTATATATAATGAATTTTTTAGCCATTATGAACTCAAAATATCCAATAAGATGTATAAATATGTAAACCACACTTTGACTTACATTATCTTTCTAACGGATCATCACAAATGTATGAGGAAAAGAGAATGTAACACAAGTAATCTTTTGGCTTGCGGAATTGTGGTCAAATAACATTAACCCCCAAATTATTTTACTCTAATTGTTTCATTTTAAAGTGGTTACCGGTACTAGTAAAAAAAAAAAAAAGATACCAATAATGTATTTTCTTAACTGTGACCCCTACTGTTTTGGTAAAAAATGATTGATTAAAATGTTCACAATGTGCATAGACATTATGTTTTCAGTTATAGTCCAATGGTATGCTTTAATAATAAAGTCAAGGGCTGTGCAGCAGACCTCATATCTAAATCTTGGAGGCCAATAATATATGTACTGCTTTGTATATAAAATGTGTTTATTCTATTTTAAGATGTTCAATCAAATTAAGATGAAGTTCTATATCCGAATTTCAAACCTACCCATAATACTGTACTTTAGCTCTTAAATGTGTGGTAACCTGAGAATGTGACTTTTTTCATACATGGGAAATTATCAGAATATCAAAGGATTTATTACACAGATATTTTTCTTCTTACTTTTCATCTTTTCCTCTAAATGAACCAATGTTCAACAATATGAACATATTGGATCCAAGAAGAACCGACACTACATTTCTCAAAAGCATGCAAATGATAGCTAGGGAGAAATAAGTGTGTTTAGAAATGTTTGGAGAGGGCATTCAGGGATGGACTGGAAGTGACTTAATGATTTATAAGATTAAAGTGATCTGAAGAGTTTAATAATATGAATTAAGGGTGGAATTCAATAATAATATGCCTGATCTTGCTCAGATGTTCTGTCTTGCAGTTCTTGACATTAAACAATCTGTAGCTTCTCCATTTAAAATCGTAAATGTTTGGTTACCAAAATGATTTTTCCAAATTCCCCAGGCTCTCTGCTCGCCAACTATATTATAACACAGGGTCTTGAATATCTTAATGGCATAACTGGCACAGAATCTTTTCTATATTAACACTGGATCTTCAAACACTTTCAACACTACGACAAGCCTAGTGAGACGTTTAAAGTAAATATTTTTTAAAGATGTTTGAAGTAAAATAACTTTGCGTTATTCTTTATATAAACTGATCTATTTATGGCTTCCTAATGAATAGTAGGAATGTGCACTGAATAGAGCAAAGCGAGCTACTGTCAGGAACAAAAATGTGCTTATACAAGTGTCCTATTTTTAGCAAACATTCAGATAAAAATGATGTATTCCTCCTTATTGAAACACATGAGCATCTCTACCCCCTATGCACAAGTGTGTGTACACGCACGCACGCACGCACACACACACACACATCACTAATAAAAAGCAAACATTATCTGTCACTGTAGAACACTCCAATGGTGATTGCTCATTTTGACTACCCAACCCTGGTGTCTTGGGTTGTCACTCACATGGACGTTCCTCTATTTTCTTGGCTAGAAACCATATTTTTGACTTCCACAAAAGTTCTGGTTATCTTCCTCTTGTCAACCAGTGTATACTGGGAAGAATGCTCAGCACCTGGACCTCTGATGAAGCTGGAGGCAGAGTCAGGCAAAGCTGTGATTCCTGTAACAGATTTGAGGTTCAAAACTGCTTTACTGTGGCAAATCATATTCAAGAACAGGCTTTCTATGTGTTCCACAAAAGTGAGTGACTAGACACCATACTCTCCTTATTTATAAAAACCTAGTCTTTTTACAATTGACAGTTAAAGATTAGTCTTATCCATTTTTAAAATTCCTATGCTTAGAAACTGAGAAACATCCTTCTGGCCTTAAGTTTCTAGAGAAGACTGATGCTTCTGGTATAAAAATAACGAATCATTTTACAAGTCCATGTTTCCTTGTCCTAGTTTTTTTTCTTCTTCACTTCTATGGGTCACAAATTCAAAAGGCTATGTTTGTTTCTATTTTTCTTTGTTTTATGTGTCTTCTATGGCATAAATGGTCATCTTCCTTAGAGACTCATAAAATGATGTATCTAAGATCTTACATTAACTTTTTTAGATGTACCCTTTATTCAAATTTTCAAAATATATCTCTCTTACAGCTAAAATAGAATCCATATTTGATAAATTATAATTGACAAATTCAATTAAATATAAATCAAATACTTGATAATTCAACTAACCATATGTAAGTCAAAAACATACCTAAGCAAATGCACATGATAAACTAAGGAAAAATTTACTTGCGACACATCATAAAGAGGCAATTTCTTCCCTATATAAAGAATCTAAATACATACATTCATACATATATACCAAAAAAAAAAAGTGGAAAGTGGCTGTGAATTTCTATAGTTACTATCACATGGCTTAGCACAAAGTAAGATCTCAAACATTTTATGAAGAAATGGGTGAATAAACAACTATTTAGGCAAGTGTCCAAGGATTTCAATTAAAATCTTTGCTTTATCTGAAAGTGACCAGTAAATGATTGCATAAAGATTATGCATATATAATATATATTTTATTTACATACTAAAATATATATTACATATTATATAAATTTATTTTATTTCTATATTACATATTATCTATGAAATATATGTATATGTTTATATAAAATATATGTATGTATATACATATTATCTTTTCCCTTTATATTGTCATGTAAATAGAAAGGTAGAGGTTACTTTCAGATATTACAAAAAAAATTTATTTATTTGGAACTCTATTTTTTTACTTATTTATTTACTTATTTATATATATATATATATATTTTTTTTTTTTTTTTGAGAGAGAGAGAGTGGGAGAAAGGGGCATAGGGAGAGGGAGAGAGGAAATCCCAAGCAGTTTCCATGCCCAGGGTGAGGCCCTCAGGTCCTGATCTTACTAGATCTGACTAGCGTAAAGTCATGACCTGAACTGAAATCAAGAGTCAGATGCTTAACCGACTGAGTCACTCAGGCAACCCTGGAACTCTCTATGTTTAACATCATCTCCCACATAACTATAACTTTCAGTCCAATCTAAGCATAAAAAGAAAAAAATGTTATTTACTAAGTGGATAAGTGGAAAGTCTAAGTAAACCCTTATTACTAAGGGAGATAAAAGAATTCAATATCTAATGATTTTCTGGTAACTAAAGATATTATAGTGTAGAGAGATTCTGACACTGTCATAAATGCACAAGAATATTACATATACTACTTTAAGAATTAACTTGGGTTTGCTGGCAAGATGGACTGTCTCAAATATTTATATGTGGCTTCAGAATAAAAAGTTAATAGATTTCATTTATAATTCTTTCTAAAAAGCTGTTGGTTAATTTATTAATTATTATAGAGACTTAAAATGTATTCATCGGAATGAATTGAATGTCTTTCTTTTGATGTTTTCTTACAAACTAATTTGTATCTCAATAGCTTTTTTCTTCTAGAATTTCTATAGTTGTTTTTGTTACACTAAATAGATTCAAATGATATTGTTTTTGCACCTACTTATCTCAAAAATAGTCTCACAATAGATATAAAAGTCAAAGAATTTTGCATAATAGGCCATAAGAGAAAGGGTGTTTTTATTTTAGCCCGGAGAAAATTGATTTGAATGAAGTCCAGTCTTTCTCAAACTGTATTCAACTAAATTGATTCTCTATACCTTAAATTAAATCTTATCTCTCCTTTCTCAGTGACCAAGACATTTACATAGACTGTTTTATAATTTTGATTAAATTCAAAGCTTGCTCAATACTGTGGGAATTAAAGTCCATGAAATCTTGTTTTAACTCTCATTTGTTTTTACTTTTTTTTGGGGGGGGGGTGGTACTAAATGTCCTATTCTCAGCTTCTGGGGTGGGTAGCCTGGGTTGACTGAGGAGGCCCAATGCTTGGCACCTCCAGAAAAGAAAGGGAGGATGGAAATTTTTAAAAATATAAACAAACAAACAAACAAATATTCTATTCTGTGTCCTCCCCCTCCCCCCACCCCAGGCCAAGCACAACTCATATGGGTGGATGGTTGCTATTTTTTAAAAAAAAGAAAGGAAAAGAAAAGAAAAGGCACTTATTTGGATAACTTAAAGATTCTTTCCTCGAATGCTTTCATCAGGCAAAGTGATGTGAATTTCTACACTGGTAATAGAGTGCTAAGTACAAGGTACTTTTTGCTCCAAAGAAGGACACTACATTTGGGTCTGATTTCACTAAGTAGAGCACACATGTCAGTAATGGAAAAAAAAAAAAGAAGAAGGAGAGAGAGAGAGAGAATATTTTCTATTACTGAGAAGCTACTTATATATTACTTTCTTGTTCTCCCCTGGGATATATTGAAATCTCAGGTAAGTAAGCTATCATAAAGGTCACTGAAATTTTGTGCTAAAAACCCATGTTACGGTAAGAAGACTTGGAAATCTGTAACTAGAGAAGAAATATATCAACAAAAGACAAAATGTTTATAGTATTATAGTTTCTTATTATTTAATGTATTTTTTATTTTCTGAAAAGTCATATGCTTTGAGATATTCTAAAATAGTTCACTGAAATATATTGAGAGATAAATCTGTTATCTGTAACATGTCATCAAATCCATATTTTTTTTTCTCATTCGAATATGTCTAGAGATGTATATCCCCTGTTAAACTGTTCTATTGGTCCTGGAATTTAAAACACGCCATGTGCAAGATTTTCCTTAAAAATGATTGGAAGGATATTTTACTCTCAGTTTGCAAGTGTTCGTGCTTACCCGGCTATTGATGTCATTTTTATCCAGTGGTATTCAATACAGCCTTCACCAAATTGACACTGTGTACATGGCAATGAAACAACCAATGACGACTGTGATAACCCTTGAAACAAACTATCTTCTCTAGCTGTGTGGTCTCACATTTGTCAGTTGGATTTGCTAACAATGTTTATAGTCTATAATTACAAATCTTCCACTGGTTTGAGTTTTAAAATAGAAAATAGGTGGGAAAATACCCTCTCTCCTTTTAAGGAAGTTATTTTTATTTTCTTCCTGATTTGAATATAATTCCCATCCTCTCCCTGTATGTCTATGTAGAAGGAGAAATAATATATTATTAAGAATTTAAAATATCACTTAAGCTTCTATACTGAATTTGTCTATAAATTTAGAATTAAGCACACTGAGTTATGAAATCTACTTTTCAAGTTGTTGAGGGTGTGAAAGCAGATTGAATGGCCCGAAATATTTTATTACTGTATGGCAAAAATACGTACTACTAATAGTTAATATGCTTACATTTAAAAATCTGTACTTAGGTAAAGTATTCTAATTTAGTTTATAGTTATTTCATTAGGCTATAAAATGGTGAAGGTACTGCTAAAAGGCAAAAATATAGCTGCCCTTTTATAACACTAGAGAGAAGTGAGAATATTCCCTCAATGTTATATTTGGGATTGAGGAGGAATGCTAGCATTCAAGACAGGTACTGGAAAGGCATAAATCATCTTCCTATAGTATAAGGCTGACATATTTTGAAGATTAATAGTTAGGGGTGCCTGGGTGGCGCAGTCGGTTAAGCGTCCGACTTCAGCCAGGTCACGATATCGCGGTCCGGGAGTTCGAGCCCCGCGTCAGGCTCTGGGCTGATGGCTCAGAGCCTGGAGCCTGTTTCCGATTCTGTGTCTCCCTCTCTCTCTGCGCCTCCCCCATTCATGCTCTGTCTCTATTTGTCCGAAAAATAAATAAACGTTGAAAAAAAAATTAAAAAAAAAAAAAGATTAATAGTTAAGTATTCCATTAGATATTTTTTATGCATGAAAATCTGCTCATAGAGGGAGGTTTGTGTTGGCTCAAGCTACCCTAACAAAGTAACATAGACTGGGTGGCTTAAACAACAGAAATTTATTTCTCACAATTTTGGAGGCTGGGAAGTCCAAGATCAAGGTGTTTGCCAATTCACATAGACTTATTCTCAATAGGCTCAAAATATGCTAGTTCTATTCCCGCTATTACAGGAACCAATCATTTTTTTTTAATGTTTATTTTTGAGAGAGGGAGAGAGAGAGAGAGAGAGAGAGAGAGCGCACATGCACCGGAGAGGGAGAGGGGCAGAGAGAGAGGGGAGAGAGGATCCGAAGCAGGCTTCATGCTGACAGCAGAGAGCCTCTGATGCGGGGCTAGAACTCACAACCATGAGATCATGACCTAAGCTGAAGTCTGACACATAACCGACTGAGCCACCCAGGTGCCCCGGGAAACAATCTTATAAAACATTGCCTTTGCATATGATGAATCTCCAGTTTTCCAATCTAGGACAGTTTTTAGTTTTGTGTGCCCTGTGTCACTGGACCACTAAGACTTTGCACCAGACATTAGATTTTTTATGGTTACACCTTCTTTGAGGTAGCAATTTCCGTAACATTAGGGTAGGACTACATGCCTAAAAAGATTCCTGGAACTTGTTACAAATGAATTTTAACTTAAGAACCAGGAACTTTCATCTCGGTCCTCAGTTCAAAGGATAAATCTACTGCTTTTTCTACATAGCATACATTATTATGCACTAGCATAGAACTATTCTAAATTTAGATGTGGTAACATGAACTTAAAATATCAGAAAACTGAAAAGCATGTGAAAAAAATGCCTCACTAATCATTAGGAAAACACAAATCAAAACCACAGTGGTATACCACTTCATACTATTAGTATAACTATAATTAAAAATCAGAAAGTACCAAGTATTGATGAGGATGTGGAGAAACTAGAAGCCTTGTCCATGGCTGGTAGGAAGGTAACATGGTACAACCACTCTAGAAAACACTATGCTATTTCTGCAAAGAGTTAAATATAACATTACAACCTGATCCAGCACCTTCACTTCTGGGTAGCTACCCAGAAGAATTGAAAGCAGGGACTTAAACAGATATTTGCATACCAGTGTTCAGAACAGCATTATTCACAAAATTGCCAAGTGGTGGAAACAACCCAAATGTCCACTGACAGATGAATGGATCAACAAAATGTGGTTATACATACAAGGAAATATGATACAGCATTAAAAAGGGATGAAATTCTGATATATGTAACAATATGGATGAACTTCGAAGACATTATGCTTAGTGAAATAGCCAGATCCAACAAGATAAACATAGCATGAATCTATTTATATGAGGTATCTAAAATAGTCAAATTGATAGAGACAGAAAGTAGGAGGGTGCTTTTCAGGGGTTGAGGGGCAGAAGGAACATGGAGTTATTGTTTAATGGGGACAGAGTATCAGCTTGGAATGTTGAAAAGTTTCAGAAATGGATGGTGGTAATGTTTGTGCAACACTATGAATGTATTTAATGTCACTGAACTGCACACCTAAACATGGTTGAAATGGTAGATTTTATGATACATTTAACACAATTAAAAATTTCACAATAGGGCACCTGGGTGGCTGAGTCGGTTAAGCGTCTGACTTGGGCTCAGGTCATGATCTCACGGTTTGTGGGTGTGAGCCCCACATTGGGCTCTGTGCTGACAGCTCAGAGCCTGGAACCTACTTCAGATTCTGTGCCTCCCTCTCTCTCTCTCTCTCTCTCTCTCTTTGCCCCTCCCCCACTCTCTCTCTTTCTCTCTCTCTCTCAAAAAAAAAAATTTTAAAAATTAAAAACAATTTTTTTCCCTGTGTAGGAAACATGGGCTTGTATCTAGTTTCAGCAGGGGAGAAACACACTTAAAGTGCAACTATATCTCTTACGAAATCCCAAGGAATTATTCTCAGGAGTATTCTGAAACCCCTTCCTAACAGGAAATGCTTCAAATAGCTGGGAGGGATCTGAAGGAACCTGTAATTCTCACAGTTCTACACTTGGAGTTGAACTTTTTTTTTTCATTATTATTGTGACACTATTGAATCCTCCGCTTAGTGTGGTCTGAGGAAATGCTAGTTACACAAGCTGTTCACATTCCAGCTTGTATAATAGTTGTCATCAGTAGGACAGTAGCTTCAAATTTCAAACGTAGGGGTAAACAAGAATGGAAATGAATCTTCCTGAGAGTGCTGATAACTGCAAAATTACCTGCTCCATTTGCTCCTGACACCAGTAATTTCAACCAGGAGCCCGTAAGTGGGTTCCTCTCTCCATCCATAAATTTGGCAGAAAGTTATAATTGTGATATTTTAACGACAACAACATGAAATGTTCCTCTCTGAATTACAAGTGCTCTTAAACCAATTGCTGGAGGCAAACGCACTCCTTGCCTCAACAAGTCAGTGAAAGTTGTTTGAAAGAGAAAAGCTAGAGATTCTCTCAGTGATTGATAACCACAAACACCTGTATTAAACGACTAGCCACCAAGAATTATGGAAGTAATGAAGCAGTAACAAATCTCATGTTCACTGCTGGTTCCTTGACAACATAATTGTCTTCCTTGCTGATATTTTAATCATAGTGCTAGAGAACACCCAGGTAAGCTGAAAAGAATCATGAAGAAATCTGTGTCCATATGTGTCCATATGTCTTTTACCTATAATGGAATATAGGTTAAATATATATTTATATATATTTATATATATATTTATATATAATTATATATTTATATATTATATTTATATATAATTATATATTTATATATTATATTTATATATTATATTTATATATAATTATATACTTATATATTATATATATATTATAATATATAATATATATTAAGGTATATATTATATATATCATTTTTTTTAAATTTTTTTTTCAACGTTTATTTATTTTGGGGACAGAGAGAGACAGAGCATGAACGGGGGAGGGGCGGAGAGAGAGGGAGACACAGAATCAGAAACAGGCTCCAGGCTCTGAGCCATCAGCCCAGAGTCTGACGCGGGGCTCAAACTCACGGACCGCGAGATCGTGACCTGGCTGAAGTCGGACGCTCAACCGACTGCGCCACCCAGGCGCCCCATATATATCATTTTTTTTAGAGAAAGATGTAAGAGCCAAAAAAGATGTACAGCAGCTTATATATTTTTTGCTTCCATCTTATTTTAAAACCGTTTACTAAGTTACTGTTCTCTTTAGTATCATCTTAAAAATAATGAAATAAAATTTAATCTGCCAAAGACATATGACATTCAATGTAAGAGAAATCGTATATTCTTTAGATACCTTTGGGCAATAAGTAGGTTATCTTTAGCTACAAATCTGATGTTAATTTTACTGTAAATATACACAATGTGATGAGTGTTAAATTGCTCGTGGCCAGTTTTCATAAGCATCAAATAGGTCCTGTGAAACAACTTCTTGATTTCTCTTGAATCATGGATAAAATAGAACACAAAAAAGCCCTGTAAATTAAAAATACGAAAAATGGTTTGTAGTGTGCTCATTGAACAAATACTTTTCCTGGTTACTGCAGCCATACTCAAAATCTACTCAGATTCTTCAGACACTTGAAAACTAAGCATATATCATATATCATTGAAAACTAATAACAAATCTACTTTAGTACAATTTCCATTGGCATTCTTTCTCCAAGTGAAAAAAAATTTAAAAAAGGAAGAAATGGAAAGAGGTATTTCTCTATCAATCACAAAGTGCATTTCCAAATTAAATTTCTATCACTGATTATTAACATAGCATAAAACTAGAGGCAATGGCATGTCATGAAATTTGTATTTTTTTCTGATTGCTAAACTTCATAGCCTACAAAGAATACTGCCTGAAGAATGATCTATTAAGACCTGAATAAAAGAACATTTATAGTAACAATGGGCAGTGCCACTTCTATTTCTATTTCCCTTGCCCCTATTCAAAATGATTCCCTAATGCCTTTTTTTTTTGTCCCCCTTATAAGGTTGCCAAAAGATTAACAGAGGCTATTCAGACTACATCTTTCCCAACTACAATACAATCCCAAGCTTACCTTCTAGCTCTCGGTTCATATTTTCTGTAAGTATAACTCAATTCAGTTTCCTGGTGTGATTTAAATACTGTTTGTCTCTATTTTATAATAATGTGACTCATCAATTATATGATGAGTTTATATTCTTGCTTATAACTGTTTCTAAATCTAGTAGCTTGCCTTAGTGAAAAAAAAATGTCTCTAAGCTATAGCTTTATTTCTTATTTCGATGAACTATTTGATAGACATTCCCATTCTTTCTAGTTAAGGGTGAACTTCTGTTACCTCTGTTGTCTTCAATTCATCACAGATTATTGAGTGAATTGCTTATTGTTAACATAACTTAAATTGTTGAGGTACAGTCTTTAAGAAAAAAATAGAAAATTTTAATGAAAAAATACTTAAATGATAACATGTCCAGCTTCTACTAATAAACTCCTTTTACACAAGACTTTGAAATAAATGGAACAAATTAAAGGTATTTTTAAATACTTTAACTTGCTTTTAGGGGCACCTTGGTGGCATACAACATCGACTCAGGTCACGATATCTACGTTCATCAGTTCAAGCACCCCCCGACGGACTCTGTGCTGACAGCTCAGAGCCTGGAGCCTACTTCAGATTCTGTGTCTTCTTCTCTCTCTGCCCCTGCCCTGCTCATACTCTGTCTCCCTCTGTCTCTCAAAAATTAATAAAAAGGTAAAAAATAATTAAAATAAATAAATCGCTTTTAACAATTAAAAAAAAATTTTTTAATGGTTGTTTTTGAGACACAGAGTGTAAGTGAGGAGGGCCAGAGAGAGAGGGAGACACGGAATCCGAAGGAGGATCCAGGCTCTGAGCTGTCAGCACGTAGCCGGACGTGGGGCTCAAACCAATGAACCATGAGATCATGCCCTGAGCCGAAGTCAGATGCCCAACCGACCGAGCCACGAAGGCGCCCCTGCTTTTAACAATTTTGATATTCTTCTATTCTAATATCATTTTGATCCAGAAAAGTTAATCCAAATTAAATTTCCACGTGGGCGCAAGTGTATTTTTTACATGTTTGGTTATATTCCCAAGGTTAATTTGCACCCTCCTCCTATTAAAGGATGCAACATACTTTGAGCTCGAGATGTTATGCTTCACCCAAATCTAGAACCAACTAGCCACAGGTGTCTACCATGTGAGTTGCTGAAAACAGGGTCATGAGAATTGTGGTGCATAGAAAATATGTTCATCTCAACGTGAAGCCAGTCACTGTTTATACACTCCTGGTATTTTTATTGGTAGCCTTTGAAATAGTTAGACAGGTGGCTAGGTATGATTTTGGTGTGTTCAACAGATGTTTATCTATGCCTAACAGATCATAAAAACCTAAAGGTTAATAAAGGGATAAGAGGTGCAACCATGAGTAGAGCTTGGTTTGAGTCCACAGTATAATTTAACTATGAGGTTGACACAGTATATAGAGAAGTACATTAAAGATAGCATTTCTTTCCTGCCAAAGAGACACTTAAATGTTTCCATTGTAAGGTGTGACCTTGTGCTGGATTATTTTCAGGTGGTGGGGTTTTAGTGCATTGAGAGGCATCAGAGTGGAATTTGCAAGCTATTTGTTCTTTTGCTAGAAAAAATTAAAAACAAATCTAGTAAGAGAATTTGTTAAATATGTTATATCATCATTCCACAAAATATAGTGTTTCAAATGAAGTTCAGTGCCAAAGGCATTTGATATTACTCCTGAAAATTATAGTTTCCTTTTAAAATAAAAATATTTACAGGAAATTAAAACCCAGTATTAGAATGCTATAGTTGACATGTGAAATGCATAATCCTGAATTTGAATCGCTCTAGATTTATACTGATAAGTCACTAAAAACAATTTATGCAATTCAATTTATTGAGCTAAAAATGCAAAAGAAGGCACTTACAGCAGTACACAGCACTTATTTGGTGAGTCCTGGCTCTGAAATTCTTTTAAAGTAGGATAAACACTGTTATTGAAGCAAATGAATGATCTGAATATGCAAAAAGAGTCATGTCAAGAAGTCTCATATTTTCACTAAAATAATTAGTAATTAGCCTAGAGTAAGGAGATCTATTCTGAAATTATAGGTTGAGGATCAGGAAATTAAAATGATAAAAATAACACTCTTATAGTGGGAGCTTCTTTTCAGGACTGTGTGGAATAATTGAGGAAAATTTACTAAATATGAAGCACTCAGAGTCATAAATCCATGACCTATGTGAAGATAGTATACATTTTGATATTTTAGAAGTTATTTACAACTTTTGAAGAGCAGTTATTTGTTGCTCTTCTTTCAAATACTCAACAAAATATAAAGCAGGATTCTAGAAATATAACAGTAGTTAGAGTCTGGTTTGATCTCACATAGTTTGTTGGTTTGCTTCACTTACCAACATAAAATGTTAGAATTGTGTGTACAATTTATGGGCATCTCTGTGTGCAAAGTGTGATGGTGGACAATCTATTAATGATATAAAGATTTTTGAAAAGGTGAACTTAAGCTCACACTCAATCTGATAGGCAGTGAGGAAAATGCTTTCCACATGGCATTCAACAAACCACAATCCAATCCTCTGCTTTCAAGATTATTTGCAGTGGCATACAGAAAAAACACCGTGGGTGGAGTGATTCTAGGTTTACAGCTGTGGGTAGCTTTATTAGCCAAAATTGAAGGCTAACAAAAAAAATAGATATTGAAAATTCTTCATTCTTACCCTATTCCTAACCAATTGGTTCCCTGCCAAGAGATTATTCATGATCAATTCCTGTGTAGCTTTCCAGAAATATTTTGCATGTATGCAAACAAATTATTAAATATTATTCACTTTTATACATGGTGCCACATAGTATGCTTAACACATTTCTATACTTGGTTACTATTAGACTGTTGTTACTGGTTAAGTTCTCTCTAAATTTGATGTCCTTGGAACTGACCACTGGTTTACATAATAGTCAGTGCTTACTTGCTGTCTCTGAGTCAAATGAAGCATCTATCTTACTCTCCCTTTTGACATCCAACGATGGGAATTTTTTTTTGTAATTTAAATTTTAGTCAGCGAATATACAGCGCAATATTGGTTTCAGAAGTAGAATTCAGTGATTCATCACTTACGTCAACACCCAGTGATCATCACAAGTGCCCTTCTTACTACCCAGAACCCATCTAGCCCATATCCCACATACCCCCTCCCTCCATCAAACCTAAGTTTTTCCCTATTGTTAAAGAGTCTCTTGTGTTTTGTTTCCCTTTCTTCTCTTCCCTCCCCTTCTCATATGTTCATCTGTTTTGCTTCTCAAATTCCACATATGAGTGAAATCATATATTTGTCTTTCTCTGACTGACTTATTTCACTTAGCATAATACATACTAGTTCTATCCACATCATTGCACATGTCAAGATTTTATTCTTTTTGATGGCTGAGTAATATTCCATTATATTATCCACTTCTTTATCCATTCATCAGTCAATAGACATTTGGGCTTTCTCTACAGTTTGGCTGTTGTTGATAATGATGCTGTAAACACTGGGGTGCATGTACCCCTTTGATTCTGTATTTTTGTATCCTTTGCATACATACCTAATAGTATGCTAGATTATAGGGTAGTTCTATTTTTCAGTTTTTGAGGAAACTTCATATGGTTCTCCAGAGGGGCTGCACCAGTTTGCACTTCCACCAAGAGTGCAAGAGTGTTCCCTTTTCTCTGTATCCTTGCTAACACCTATTGTTTCTTGTGTTGCTAATTTTAGCCATTCTGACAGGTGTGAGGTGGTATCTCATTGTGGTTCTGACTAGTATTTCCCTGATGATGAGCGAGGTTGAGCATCTTTTCATGTGTCTGTTAGCCATCTGGATATCTTCTTTGGAAAAATGTCTATTCATGTCTTCTGCCCACTTCTTAACTGGGTTGTTTGTTTTTTGGGTGTTGAGGTTGACAAGTACACTATAGATTCTGGATACTAACCCTTTACTGGATATGTCATTTGCAAATATCTTCTCCCATCCATAGGCTTTTAGTTTTGTTGATTTTTTTTCCTTCACTGTGCATAAGCTTTTTATCTTGATGAGGTCCCAAGAGATGATGCTTGCTTTCATTTCAACAATGGGAATTTTTATTCCTGTCTTAAAATTTCCCACACTCTTCCCTTCTCTGGAATAAAAACCTAATCTAAGGACAAATTTAGAAATTAAATCATTCTATCATTTTTTATACTTAACAGTGAATATTCATTCACAACAAAATGAGCCTTTTCTAGTTTTATTTCTCTCTTCCCTGATACGTAATGATTTTGCAGGTTTTCAGAAAAAGAAAAGTAAATAAACATTTCAATCTGAGAATTAGGACTTCATAAAATATTTGGGAAGCATGTTGATAGGGCCCTGGAACATAGTGACTGTGAATCTTGATTCTTCTAAATGTCTGCCACCTAAGCCAGTCATCTTCCTCCTCTATGTGTCCACAACATTATCTCTAAAGTAACGCAGATGAGTTAGTTTCTATGTTCCTCAGCACTAATATGATGTACCTATTTTATGTCTACACTGGACTTTTCGCTATCATTCCACAATGCAAATGTCAACAGAAACATGGAGAAATGATGAGAATTTGCATAAGTCTAGGGAACTTTAAAACCAACAGCTATCCGTTCCTCCCACATTTTCTAAAGAGTGAGGCTTCTGTTTGCAGTTGAAAGGTTGGCGTCCCCAATTTTTACTAAAGGAATTGTTAGAAAGATGCTCTTAAACCATTACTGTGTTAACTTTTTGAGAGCAAAATCAAAGGAGAATTGTTTCTTTTATTTGAATTTCTTAAAATTATTGTAAAATAACAAATCACATGGAGATGTAACTCAAACATGGAAAGGGACAATATGAAAACTTAAAGGGAATCAAATGACAATGAAATTTAAGTAAAGATTTAAAATGTCAAAGTCCATTCCCCTCCCCAGCCTCACAGTGATATCGGCAGGAGTGGATGCTCTTGATATCTCTCCCAGGTCCCACTTACTGACCAGTACACCCATCCCTCATCCGTTGTGTTTTTTGTTTGCTGAAATATCACAACATCCACCTATCCCATGGATCAAGGTACCCATGTGAGGATCCTGCCAGTTGCTATGCTAAGAATTGCGGATCTGGATTTGGAAAAAATAGGGTGAGTTTATGGACCCACTTGACCCACTCTGACATGGACTGGAGCCAAACCTCCATTGATCACCTAACTTCCATAAGCCCATACTCAATATACAGGCCAGAGTAGTGTTTGGTGTGTTTAGGAATTAGAGCTAGTACCCAGTAATCCATGAAAAGTTTCTTTATTCCCCTTCCCAAATTCATAGTCACTTTGAAAAATGGCCACAAGTTCTTTGAGGAAGGAAGATTTATAGTGTGTTTTTGGCAGAGTAGCAGAGTCCTTCCTCAAAGGGCCCTGGCCTCCCATACACTCCAGGAGTTCTGACTCTGTGAACTGAATCAAGTATGGGAATTGGTGAAGGGATTATAATTCTCTATTTTGGTAATTCAAGTCAGACTTCTATTAACATTAACCAGATTTAGAACTCTTTTAAATACATAAATCAAATAAGATTTTTGTATACTGCCATCAATTTTAGATCAAGGAGGATCCTGATCAATTAGCCAATGGCAAAAAATCTCTGTGGGTCAAACAATTTTAATTACGGCATTGACTGTGATGCCCAGTGCAGTAACCACACTCACTTTTCTCTGGTGATTAAGTACAACTAGTTGGTTCCTGCCATCTCAGGTGTACATCATCTTCAATGCATTCAGAGTCCAATTCAATGGCACTCTGATTGTATTTTTAGCCTCTGGAGTACAGCATCCAGATATCTTCAAGGACTCCAGGACTCTCCTCAACAAGGCATTTCTGAAAGGCTTTGTAATGATAGTATCCTCTAGAATCTATCTCCCAGGGACAGGTTATGGGGATGGTTGAGTAGGTCTTAAACGAGAAATCTATTCTAGGATTCCAATCTAATGAGCTTTTGCATACTTTCCTTTATAGTACACTAAGGAAGTTCTGCAATTTCAATTTAATCTGGTATAGACCAACCAAGCAAACTGTTAAAGCTATTCCCATGGTTTGAATTAACACACTGAATTCAGAATCTCTGCTTAATGCACTGAAACCAATACACTTAGGTTCCTCCAACATTATATTCCTTCCACCCTAACCTATACATGTCCCTTTAGTTTCTGACCATATATATTGACAAAAGGTTACAATGTTTTAAAACGTTTATAGCACCTCCTACTGAGTCATATTTTTACCTTACTTCTGTAACCTACTGGACCTGGGGCTCTTCATACCTCCTATGTAGTTAGTAATGTGACTGTCCAAATCTCTGTCTTGAAAAGCAGCATTCTGCCAAATGCCAAGCCTAAACCCTCAGCCTCCTCAGCCACTAGACATTGTCTGAATTCAGAAAGTATCTCAAGAAGAGAAGCGATTACACACACACAATGTCAATACACCATTCCCTCGAAGGCTTTTCAGTTTTTACTTCTCTTATTTTGAGTCCCTCTCCAGGAGGTTGCTTTCTGAATACAGTCTAAAGGAGATTTCACTCTGCCTATCACACCGTGCCTTTTGGTCTCTTTGGCCACATTAGACTTTTGCAAATTCTTCACAAACTCAGCCTTCTGTTGCGGCCCTTCAAATAGCCAGTTTTGTTACTTTCTCTCTGTGCAGCTGATCAAATCTTTGCTGGGTTTCTCTTTCCCCTTGTAGAGGCCATTTGCTTGGGTCAAACCTGGGTCTTAGGTCCATCCTCAGAATCACAAAACTCCCAAAGGAAGTGAGCTGCCTGTTGTTAGCTCATGTCTAAATGATGACCCTATTTGTGGAATTTTAGTCAGGTAGGACTTCTATCCCTCCATAGCTCTCTGATGCCATACAAATAAAAACTTTGTGATTTAACCACCTTTTGCTATTTGTGGTAATGGAAACTCTGGTCTTACCTAAAACTATTACATCTTACTAAGAAGCAGAATTCCCCATTTGGCTCTAACAGTTAGAAACTGTGTTTAGATGGAGCTCCTTGACTGGTGACATTTTACAGTAGGAGGGCAGAGAGCTGGTTATGTGCTACTGAAAATCTGGAAACCCAAAATAAAGGCATCTCTAGGATCTCTATTTGGAGGACATTAGATCCTATATTTCTTTTAGCAAAATTCATTTAATTTCTGTAGGGAAAAAAAAAGTATCTGATTCTAAAACTCCTCACTAAACCTCTTTGTGATTCTTCAGAGGAAATAGGCTTCTTTTGTGCTATATACCAGGCTGTGGCCTCTTCCACATTGAACATCAGGTGACTTGCCTGTCTTTTAGAAATATATTGAGATATCCTCTTCACTAATACTCAGTTGCCATTCTCTTCACTGATAGAGGTTTATTTGAATGAGTGTCATTGAAAATAGATAATGCATGCAATCAGTATACAACTACACTTAGATGTCTTTTCAAAGATCATGGAATATTTTACATATTTTAAAAATTAGAATGAACTGTTCTGCTATGAAGTTTTAAACTGAATACTTAATGTACCTTGATATAGAAAAATATGTTGTGGAATAAGTGAAGACCACCAAATAAGACCACCAAATGAGAACAAACAGAGGCTATTTATTCAGAGCTTGCTATAACAAGGGAGTTGGCCGCCACCTCTTGGGTTTGGCAGACTCAAAAGCAGTCGTGAGAGCAGGAAGCTTTACTGTGGGAAAAGAAAAAAAGAGGGAAGGATGCATATAAACTTTAATTGAAGGTTGTTGGCATGGGGAAGCTAGAGGGAGGTTAACTAGAAGTGGAGCATCCTGTGTGATTGGTTTGAGGAGCACATTTGACATTCACTAGTTGGTGTCTGTTTAGTAACAATTTGGCCAAAATATTACTTTCCTCCATATCTTATAACAGGAGGCAAGTGAATTGTACAATACAAGATTGCATGAATTCCCACTTTCCACCTTTCCCTAATGCAATCTTATTAGAAAGTTGCTTTCTAAACTAAAGTAAATGAAGCTAATAAAAATTCCAATATTGACAGTTGAGGCTAAGTTCCCAGTAAGTTACTTCATTAAATTAAAAATCTTTAGCATTTTGGATTGGTAATCGATAGACGGCTTTATTTTGGAAATGTTTGATTGACAGAAAATCTCCCCAATCCCTTAAGCAGATAAAGAAGGTCAAATCATTGACTTTCATATTTCACACACTTCTTTTCACTATTCCTTGTTAATCCACCTTGCCAAAACCTGTATGATGCCCCCTCATTTGCTATATATTACATCAATAATGTATTTATCATCCTGGCACAGACCCATTCAGGTTTATTACATTGTCACTGAATATTTTTTAAAAATACTGATTTACTTAATAGAATAACTGTCAATTAACGTCAAATCTGGCAATATGCCAAAATATGTAAAAAATAAAAATAAAGTATTACCAATTTATGAGAATCATCTCCTAAGTATGCCAAATGTATTAAATATAAATTAGTTTAAAAGTTTGGCTTTGGTGCACCTGGGTGGCTCATTTGGTTAAGTGTTCAACTTCAGCTTCAGTCATGATCACGCGTTCATGAGTTCAAGCCCTGCCTCAGGCTCTGTGCTGACAGCTCAGAGCCTGGAGCCTGCCTCAGATTCTGTGTGTCTCTTTCTCTCTACCCTCCCCCACTCATGTCTGTCTCCCTGTTTCTCAAAAACAAATAGACATTAAAAAAAAATTTAGCCTTAATCTAACTTGAAGAGTCTTATATGTTCTTTCAATAATAAAATATACAGAAATAAATAAAAAATACTTTAAAAAGAATGGCTTTCTGATGGCTTATTGATTCTATTTTTGAAGTTGTTTTCTTTTGTGATTTGATATAAGCATTTAATGAATGCTAATGACATTTTGCATTTATCTTTTATTAAGTGAACAACTGCCTTTAGTTGGAGGAGGAACTATTAAATAAATCAAGTTAAAATACCAACAAAGAAGGTATATTAGAAGTAACAATTGTCCTCTGATGGCATATGATATGGACATGCCATATCCTTGATCACTGGATGTTTAAGCACAGTTTTACTCAATGGGCAATGATCTATCTACATTCATTTACTTAACCTGTCTCCTCCCCTGAGTTGTACTTAGCTGGACCCACATTCACACCTGACACTGGACCGATTGGATTATCCCCCATGAGAATTATGGGTCAGAAGCTAGAAATTATAGTCGGTATCTGATACAGAATAAAGAAAAATAATATGTTCATTCAATAGATGTAGGAAAAAAAACTGGTCAAAATTCAATCTCTATTCCTGAAAAAAGCTTTCAGTAAACCAGGACTGGAAGTAAACTTTCCCATTCTGCTTAAAGACATAGAAAAGACATAGAAAAAGACATAGAAAAGACAACAAAAAAACTTAGAATAAACGTATTTAATGGTGAAATACTGAACACAATAAGATAAGAACAAGGCAGGGATAAATACTCTCTTATATTCTTCCTTGTTCTGGCGTCCTAGGAAGGAAATATGGGTGGAGTTTGGATGAAGGAGAAGAAGAAAATGCATTGAAAGGAAAGAGTAAAATTTATATCAAAGGTACAGAAGGGGCTTACATTATATCTGAGTGTTCTATTTCTTAAACTAGTTGGTGGGTACATGAGGTTGTTTTGATTATAGTTTAACATGTGAATGTAACATTACAAACTCTTTCAAAGTAATGTGTATTTTTGAGATAATGTATAATCCAAGGGGAATAACTTAACAGAGTACTTAATTTGGGAAAAGATAAGGGAATAACCTTAGGTCATTTAGGACAATGACTTTTTTAGTCAGGTGATAAGTGTGTCTCATTAAAATGACCACATGTGGAACGGTAGCTCCATACAGAAGGTGAGGGTCCCTTTCTCCTATATCATTCTTAGACTTCAAAATAGTTGGAAGAGCCCCCAGGCCTTTATGTTCAGTGAACTCCCATAAGATTTAATTTCAAATTTCTACATTTACATCTTTCTTCTACTCCATGATTTCAGAAGAGGCAGTTGGGAGAAGGCTTGAAGAGTTGGAAATATCAAGAGAGTATTAGTTAATGGACTAGCACCCCCATCAGTGTGTCATTAAATAGTATACCAATGAGATAACAGTAATACCTCCAGGCCTCAGACCTCACAATTTCCATTCTCACGTCTGAAAATAGATCATAGCTGTGCTAACAGTTCATGCTATTTTTCAAATTAGGCCAGCAGAGCCTTTAATAGCCAGCATTTTAGAGAGCATTACCACCAATGCTATTCTCACAAGCACTCAGGTAAAAGTGGGTGTGATTTAAGGGGCACAGAGGAAATCCCCCAAAACACAATATTCACTTATAAATAAACTTGGATTGCCCACTGGTCCTACGAAGGTGATTCAACACTTCATCATCCTATCAAATTGCAAGGAAGATAAATCTAGAGTAATGCCAGTTTAAAGAGAGACGGAGAGGAAGAAACAGAGACCGAGGGAAAACTAGAGAGAGAGAGAGAGAGAGAGAGAGAGAGAGAGAGAGAGAGAGATTGCTGAAGAATGAGTGAGTGTGAGGGATAACAAGCATGAGAGACAGAAAAAGAGAAAGGCGGAGAGGATGAGAAACAGATGGAGGGAGGGAGAGAACAAGAAAATACAGAAGAGCGCTGGGAAAAGAACTTGCTCTGTGGCAGGAAGAGAATGGAAACTTTGTATCTTGTAAAACCCACACACAAGATGAAAGTCAGGCCTCAGAAGAATAGGAAAGTAATTAAGAGCTCATTGCACTTCCTATATTCACAAAAGAAACTCATCTTTAACTTCTTCAACCAACTTGCTTTATTTTCTTTTGCTTTTTACAGACTGACTTCCCTTTATTCATTCACTCGCAAAAGGACATCAAGAAATGTTGCCTTTAATACATGATTCCACTTGGCTTTTTTTTGTTGTTTCTTCAGTGTTGCTCCACAAGCTAATTAATTTCCTCTTTGATTCTCAAGTTTTAATTCCCTAAAGAGTTAATTTGATCTGCCACAGGTTAGGTGTCCATCAAGCAAAGCAAAGGGGGGGGGAGGAGCTTATCATATGCAAAGTCACAGATGAAGCTGGTTTTCTTAGAGGTGGGGGTGAGGCAGACAGCTACCTCCTTACTCACCTACCACTACTTTTAGTTCAAATAATTAAAAGACAGTATTAAAATGTGAATGAAAACCGCCCCCTCACACACAAAGATTCAAATGATTGTTAAACTTTTTAGTCAACTTCCAACTCATTCAAATAATCACTGACACATGAGTGATGAGGCAGAGCTGACTTTTGTGCTACGATCCATGGCTGCTTTGGGTGGTTGGACAGGAGGCAGGATCCACCTGGTGGGACTTTGAGGGTTTAGGTAGGAAGGAGAATTTGTTGATTGGAGAAGGCAGCAGGAATGGAGGCCGCCGAAATGTGAAATTTATGTTGGAGTGCATAGGCGGAGTTTTCCTAATTTTTCCAGGAGTGATTGTCAATTCAAACAAATGTTTATCGACTACAAGCCCCTTTGGTAGTACAGAGGGGCAACAAAGGCAAGAGATTTTAAGCAGTGGGCTCACCGAATCTGTCTCTTAGCCTCCACCTTCTATAAAACTTCCTTTGAGCATCTGCTGACCCTTCCTGGACATCTCATTTACCACCACCTTCCTCCATGTTAAAATACATCCGGGACTCCAGCTCTGTTTATGATTCTGATATGAAATTGAGCCCCTGAATTAACATGATTAACATGCAGCACAGTAGAAATTACTGGAGCCACATTCTAAAGTCACGCCAAACACGCGCTCTGTAGACATGATAACCTTCAATAAAGATCCTAAATGAGTGTTTTCATTTTCAAGGGAGAACATTAACTCCAGGATTACCGCCCAGAGAGCTACATTCATGATGCTGGGGCATGATTAATTTTGAGTTATGAAAATGGAACTCCTTTCACTCGTGTCTGAAATTCCATTCAACCTGGTATGAAAGCAACTATAACACACAAAAATACTAAGAAGGGTGCAAATTAAACCCACACAAAGAGGGATGCAGGCCAGATTTCTGGAAGGATATTCGAGCTTAGCTCATGTCACTGTTGTGCAAACATAAATTAAAGGAGGGAGAGTGCCAGTATCCTGACCGAGTAACAGCATGAATCCAGCCTGAGGCCTAAAGTCTAAATTATCCATTAATAATATTTTCAGTCTTATTCAAACCGGGCATGATCCTTAGAGCAATTCAGAAGAGTTTGATGCGTGGTGAGCATTACCAGCCCACATATGTGAAGTAATATCAATCTCTTGTGGTAGGAAGGAACAGAGGTAATTTACCAAATGTTACCCTACTGACCTGAAAGAACTGATTTACCTCATATGGAGGTTTCATTTTAGAGGGGATTTTATTTACTAGGCCTTATTGTAAGACTGACATATTGTATGCTGATTAAGAGTGCCTTGGCATATTTTTCTTCCCTATGGTCCTCTTCTGAAGTAAGAAGATTTGTGTATAGTTGCACATTACGAGGTACTGAGATAGTATTCCACAACTAGAAATCAAAGTATGCTAAAGCTGACTCAGAATGAGATCTATTATGGAATTGTTAAAATGCAGACTGTTTGCAAACGCTGATTCACAAAGGAAATTCTTTTCTCCTTGAAGCAGTCAGCATATGTGATTATTTCTCATTCAGAATTTCTCCGTATATATCCTATAGAAAAATTATATTTAAATGTGATATATTGAGGACTTCCCAGTCTGTAGTTTAGGATTGGATTACTAAAAATGAGACTGTTTCTGTCACTAAAGGAAGAACAAAACTCTTTGATGAGATTCAAAGTTACAGTGAAGCATTCACATTCAGAATATGCAGGAAAAAAAAAAGGTTATCACTTTGTAGTGCATTGTGTCACTGTAATTTCTGTTTCGAGAAATCACTTTGGGGATAATGTTGAGACCACTCAAAACTTCTACCACCATAAAAAACAAATTGCTTGTCAAGCCCACAAAGTGGAAAACCCAATTGACTTGGGGGAGCAAGAAGGAGAAATAATTATTGAAACACAATTCCAAATGCTTGAGAACTGCATATCATATTTTGTCCTGTGGGTCTCTGAAGGACTCAGCTGACAATAGCACTGTTGCTCGCCCCTGTGATACTCCCACAGCGTCGCTTAGTGTTCTCTCATCATTAAATAACAGACATTTTGTGGAATTGATAAATATAGTCTTCAACATTAACTAAATAATCCTCCCAATAGCCTGGTAAAACAGATGGAGAAAATAAAACAGAGAAGTTGTTAAGGGGCTTAACTCAGTCCACAGAGACAACCCTGTGACTTAGTTAGTATTAGACCTCCCTAGTTTCAGTTTATGACACCTTCTCTTCCATTTTCTACTTATAAATAGCAACCAAGTCTCCAAACCACAAACCACCCCACCCCCCACTCCCTCATGCTTGTCTTTAATTCTTTTCATGTGATCAAGAGCAGGACCCAGTGCTGCTGCAAAGGGAACTGTAGCTTTGTCACGTGTATATTTTTTAAATGTACATATTCATGAACATTAAAATGGCCTTTCACAAGACATTTGTAATGGATAATGTCTTCATTTTTAACTTTTTTTTTTAAAAGATCAAATTGGTTTGAAACACATTGTTTCTATCAGCCCTCTAAATTACTTCTACTTCTTGCTCCTTGATACAACCAACTTTTCCATAATTAAGTAGACTAAGCTCACATATTTAATGTTTTCTTGGTGCCAAACACTTTGCGAGCTACTAGAGGAACATGAATGGGTATGAGCTGCTGCCATATTGAAGGAAACCAGGATGGGGAAGGAACACAATGGCTAAGCAAATAATAATGGTCCTGGGAGTTGATTATGTTCCAGACCCTGTGCTAAGCATGCCTTACTTCATTTGATCCTTTGATACAGGAGCTATTTCTAGTCTCATTTTTTATAGACCGTGGAACTGAAGCTTGCCAGGTTAATGCCTTTATATCTGAACCCATGTAAATAACGAATACTCTATCCTCCCATTCAAGGCTCATGAAGCAATCTTTTATCACTTAAATTTTTCATACAATTTTTTCCACATTCAACCTGTCTGATAGTTATAGCTCCCATAATAATTAATACTTTTCATCCTGGTTTATATTTTTATGATTTTTCTTGGCTTGAGTTCCATCCCCAAGTCTAATCAATTCTGGGTCAGTGACAAACAGCATGTCAGAACCTGCAAAGTTGAGAACTATTTTGACAATTATTTTTAGGTCATGCTACCATGTCAGGTTTTGTGGTTTAGTGGGTTTTCTCTCAAATACCAGCTGATCTTTGGAAACTTTCCTGAGTTTTAGATGGATGTGAATGCTATTGCCTTTTAAAAATATCCTACATTGCTGTGTTTATTTTTATACCTTATTCATATGATATCCTTCATTTTCAAATGATAAATATCTTAAGACAGAAATTCAATCTTGCTAAATTTCAATCTCGCTAAATTTGGATTCTTCAGGGTACAAGTTCAGTGTCTGGTATATAATAAGTCTCAATGTTTGTTGCATTGAATTGAATTGTACTTTCTTGAGAAGGGGCCTTTAAATATGAGGTCTTTAACTTTCCTTTGCATTACCTAGTCAATATTTCTATCTCCTTACCTCTCCTTTATTTATTTCTTCTTATTTCAGAAGAATAAAGGTCTCTCCTAATTTTTGAATGTGGCCTTACCAATTTTGCCCTGTGGTTGCTATTGTTCTGTTTTTGTCCTTGACCAGTAGTCACCAGTATCTATGCTCCCTCTCAGGAGCTTTCATGGCTATTTCTTCCCTCCAATTGATTATAAGTTGTTGTTGTTTTTTTGTTTTTGTTTTTTTTTATAAATGTTTTATCTATTTTTGAGAGAGAGAATGCTAATGGGGGAGGAGCAGAGAGCGAGGAGAACAGAGGATCCAAAGTAGGCTCTGCACTGACAGCAGGGAGCCCGATGCAGGGCTCAAACTCACAAACCGTAAGATCATGACCTGAGCCGAAACAGGACTCTCAACTGACTGAGACACCCAGGCACCCCAGTTGATTACCAGTTTTAAACAGGCTTGTCAAAATTCCTCCCAAAGGTTACAATATGGAGAAGGAGGTTGGGGGGAAAGAGTATCTTCATAGAGGAGAGACATTTTCTGACCTAGAGGTTCAAGGTCAAAACCAACAGTGATATCAACAAATCATGTTGAGAGCATGTACATTTGATGCACTATGAGAAAATGGCACTTCATCTCTGCAATCTTCCTTCCAAGAATGCTAACTATGAGAAAAACACCAGATGAATTTTATAAGGGGCATGGGAGAAAATACCTGACCAGTACTATCACAACTGTCAAAGTCATTGTTTTCCAAATGTGTTGGGAGGGCTGTGCTTCCTTCAGAGGTTCTGGGAGAAATTCTGTCCCTTGACTCTTCCAGCTTCTGGTAGTTGTTGGCATTCCTGTGCTTGTGGATGCATCACTCCCACCTCTGTGATCGCATTGCTTCTTCCTCTTCTGTCTGTTTATCTCCACTTTATTTGTCTCTTGTAAGAACACTCATCATTGGATTGAGAGTCCCCCCCCCCCCCCATAACCCAGGACAATCTCATCTGAAGGATCCTCAACCTACTTATATATTAATAACATATAAAAACAAAAACAACCTATTTCCAAATAAAGTCACATTCTCAGGCATTAGGGATTGGGACATGGGAATATATCCCAAGGGCCATTAATCAATCCACCTGAGTCATCAAAAACAAAGAATGTTTGAGAAACTGTGACAGCCAAGAAGAGTCTAAGAAGACAAAATGACTAAATGTAATATTGTATCCTGGATAAGATCCTAGAATAGATGAAGGCCATTATATGACAACTAAGGAAATCTGAATAAAGAATGGAACTTAGTTAATGATAATATATCAGTATTAATCTATTCATTGTAATAAATGAGCCACACTAATATAAAATGTTCATAGTAGAAACTGGGTGCAGGCTATATGGGATCTAAAACTCTTCTCAAAAGCAAAGTCTATTCTAAAACCAATTCTAGGTTTAACTCTTTATAACTATTCTGTCAAATAGAAATACAATGCCAAACACTTGTGTAATTTTAATTTTTCTAGAAGCCAAATTTCACACAGTACAAAGAAATAGGTGAGATTAATATTAATAATACATTTTATTTCATGTAGCCCAATATAAACAAAATATTATCATTTCAATAAGTAATTGATATACAATTGATAACATAATTTTTTTTGGTAGTATGCTACCACACTGAACAGAACACCCACCTTTTCCTTATTGCCTCTTTCTGCTATCTATATATAAGAAACTTTCTTCTCCCAAATCAGTGCCTCAACATAACAACAGTTTACTTTATCTCATAATTCTTTGAGTTGCCCTTGTAGTCATTTCCTGGTCTTTCTTTATGTCTCTCATGCTGACAGTGTTAGAGAACCACTGAGGCTGGAACGTAAAACGTGGCCCCATCACAGATCTGGCTCCCAGGCTGGGAGAGCTGAAAGGCAGGGCTGAGCTGGGATGCTGGGATGGCCAGCCAGGCCTCTCTCTCCTTTTGTATGGCCTCAGGGCTCTCCCTCCACATTTCCTCTCTATGTGGTCTCTCCAGATGGTCTCTCCAGCACAGTGGTCACATTTAGTGCATGATGGTTCAGGGCCCCCAAAGACTCAAAGGTAGAAACTTCCAGGCCTTTGCAAGGCTTAGATCTGAGACTTGTACAGTGTTATGTCTCCTGCATGCTGTTATTTAAAGTGAGTCTCAGAGCCAGCACAGATTCAAGGTGCAAGGGAAATACACAAGGGCATAAATACCAGGAGGCATGGAGACCAGTGTGCTTGAGGGTCGGTTAAGTTTTCAACAAGTATTTATTTTACAAAGATTGTCACCTGTCAATTCTCATAATTGTGTATTGTTATTTCAAAGTAACAGAGATACAGGGATGCCTAGGTGGCTCAGTCGGTTAAGCGTGACTTAGGCTCAGTTCATGATCTCACGGTTCGTGGGTTCGAGCCCTGCATCAGGTTCTGTGCTGACATCTCAGAGCCTGGAGCTTGTTTCGGACTCTGTGTCTGCCTCTCTCTGCCCCTCCCCGGTTTATGCTCTGTCTCTGTCTCTCTCAAAAATAAATAAACATCAAAAAAATTTTTTTTCAAAGTAACAGAGATACAAAGAGGTTAAGAAACATGCTTAAAAAGATTGGCACATTAAGTGGGGAACATGGGATTCACATGCAGACAGTTGTTCTGATTCCTGAGCTTCTGACCTTTCTAATTGTTTAAGTATTAAATTTGTTAACTTAAATGACTTATAAGAACAAAAAGAGAAGGAGAGAGAAGGATAAGGAAATGGGCCTAGTAAGCAATGTTTTAAACTCCCGATATTAGGTTTGTTATGTTTAATGATGTCTTCACTAACTGAAACTTCTTAGAACAGTCAGCATTAATTGTGTTGTGAAAAGACCCTTTCTCTCTTTCTCTCTCTTTCTCTTTCTTGCTCTCAATCTCCTTCTTGCTCTCATTCTCTTTCTTTCTATGAATAAACTGTGTGAAAAATTCTGCCAGTTGTACACAACCTTTGCACTTACATGTCTCAGTAAAACACGTTTTTATCTAATCACCCAGTCATTCTGGGCTCTTTCTGCTGACCTTAAATTCTTTCTTCTTTATAATCACTGAAGATGCATCAGTGACATTAGTAGTTTCATGTAATATAATAGTTTTGCGTTCCATACTTTGAGGCAAAGAGATCAACTCTGACAAAGTAATGACCCTAGGTAACTGTCATTCACAGAAAGGTTACAGTGTTCTCACCAGAATAACAGAGCTGGAATCACTCTACATCATGCTTTGTTCTGCACTCTTTAAACATAACAAATAATCATGCTTTATTAAGCACCTGCTCAATGAAGTTGGGAAATCAGACTATGGTGACATCAAATCCTGACCTTTGACCTTCGTCTGTCAGATGCCGGAATGATTATTTCTACTGGATCCTGGTTTGACATTAGGGAGCAATTGGCTAATCCTCATTTTTCAAACTTGCTCACTGGTCTCTTGCTAATGCTCATCTTGTTCTGTGTCTTAGATTTATTATGATTTATTCACCACGTGGGGTAACAGTATCTCCTTTTATCTCAAAGGGAACAGCATCTACATAATTTTGAGCCTTAGTTCTCAAGGGCACGCAGGGGGAAGGTTAGAAAACTTGGAAAGAGGCCTTTACCTCTGCGCCCTGTCTCCCTTCCTAATATAGAATTTGGACAAGTGGATAAGTAAAGCGATGTGTGAGAGGAAAAGACACCAGGTCCAATTAATTGCGGCTTCTCACTTCAGGAGTAAATATTAGAACAGAACCACACTCAGAAAGAAGTATTATGGATTTGATAGGTTTTCCAAAAAAATTGGCCTAATATATTTGTTTTGAGTGACAGTCACTAGGCCTTTAGTATATTGAAAGTACAATTGAAGTTGACATAGTCTTTAATTTGCAAATATAATGGAGCCTAGAATTGTGAAAAATGTCAGCTCAGTTTATATACAGAATGATGTGTGGAGAAAAAAATTTTTGGTAGACTATATAGGAGAGAGAACACTTAAGAAAAGATGAACTCAAATAGAAACTGTGAGAAAAGTGAGAATTACATTAATTCAACATCCATGATGTGTCAAGCACTGTGCTGGGTATATTACGATAAACAGGAAAACTGAATAGCAGTCCACAAAAAGGAGCAGAACAAAGACAGCAGACTAGTAGGGAAAGAACACTAATGAAATAATGAGTTTATATTCAGGATTTGCTAAAAACATCTGAACATAACTTCTATTTTAAAAAATCCCAAAATAGGGCTAAGTGGAGCTCTACATTCACCTATGAAAATTTAAGTGGGGGGCGGTGCTTGGGTGGTTCAGTGGGTTAAGCGGCCAACTTCAGCTCAGGTCATGATCTCATGGTTCAAGAGTTCGAGCCCCACACCGGGCTCTGGGCTGACAGCTCAGAGCCTGGAGCCTGCTTCGGCCTCTGTCTCTCTCTGTCTCTGCTCCTCCTCTGCTGGTTTCTGTCTGGAAACTTTCTAGAGATACTCAACACTCAAATTGTACTGACCTGAGCTACACTTTTGAGATGCATTATTTTTTTTTAGTATTAATCCTTATCTTACCCAACACACATATTCATAATGCATATTCACTCACACACATGCACTCACACTGCACAGTTAACGAATTAATTATCACTCCTCAGGTTAATGATGATGACATCTGGAACTTTGTGATCCTATGGATTAAGATGCTAGGGGTTATGAAGAAGAGCTACATGTTAGTAGGATGGAGAATAACATTAGGAACACGTTGCAAAAGATATTGTCATGTAGGGGAATAAAGAATGCATGGAGGGCTCTTAGCTCTTTTGTCCAGCTATTCTCCAGAACAAAGCACACCATGGGAAAATGATAATTAGAAGTTGATTGAATATGTAAATTGTTCATGGCCAGTGCTTTCACACCTTTTTCATGGCACAGCAGGCTTAGGAAATGCATGGCAAGCAGGGACAAACAGATATGGTTTCTTGAGCTGGAAAGGACTGACCCCTAGGGTTCCAGCCTACCCTAGGTCTTAAGGGATGCTGAAAGGATATGCAGTTGAGTTTCTGAGCATTTGCGTGTGCTGTGGCCCACTGCATGGGAAGCACCAATATTGTCTATGAAAACTTCACTTGAAATATGCTTTTCTTGAGGTCTGATATTAGCCTACCCTGACTTTTGTATGTTCTGGACAGATGGCAGTTTTGTGAGGTAAAAATGTTACCCTTCCTCTAGGTAGATGCAGCACCCACTTGGTAAGACCTACATCTTGGCACTAAGTATGTGGGCTGGATTCACCTCCTGCTCCCTCATCTACCAGGCACCCTTATAAAATATAGTTGACACTTAAACAAAACAGGGGTTAGGGATACCAATCTCTTGTACAGTTGAAAATCCATGTATAACTTCTGACTCCTCCCAAACCTAACAACTAATGGCCTACCACTGACTAGAAGCCTTACCAATAATAGTCAATTAATTATATATTTTATATTATATAATATATTCTTACAATAAAGTAGACCAAAGGAAATGTTATTAAGAAAATCATAAGGAAGACAAAATATATTTACAGTACTCTACTGTAAAAAAAAACACATATAAGGGGACCCATACAATTCAAATCCATGTCGTTCATGGGGCAACTGTATATCTACTCTGTGTCTTATTGCCCTTTTATTCAACTAATTTTATTTACCCTCCAATCTAATGGTCACTGACTACTGTATACACCATGCAGATTTGCTCCTATGAAGCTCTCCTGTAGCATAAATGCGTGTTGTAGGGATCTGCACTCTGCCTGGTTTGGCCACACAATTCACAGGATAGCCCCCAAGTATCTCGTTTTTGGACTGATGATCCCATGAACTTTAACTTCTTCTTCACGGTTTCCATTTTGTCTCAGCGATATTACTGCCCTTTTGTGCCATTTATCTCCAAATACGATAATATAAGGGATAATCCCAAGCGTTTTTTCCACGCTATCCTTTAAACTTATCCCATCCGTCTAGATATAACAAAGACTCGTTTTCTAGTGGTCTTCAGTGATAGATTTTATTAGTTTTCTGCACTGATGTAGCTTTTTCCTATTTGTATATCTTGTTCATAATTTCCATGGGAACAGCAGGGAGGGAAGGCCAGTTGGTTTAGAGAGTAGTCATTTCACGATCTTAGATGGAGAAACGTATGTGATTTCTAAAGACTCAAAGAGAAAAGGTACATTTTCCATAATGTGTATTTAATTTTTTTTACATGTAAATGGTTGTAATTTCTGCAAACTTTTATCAAGCCCAAACTCTCAGACATTTTCTTTCCAAATGAGAGGGAAACAGACTGTGTAGTAAGTAGACTTAAAGATACTGTCGCCACCCTTTGGTAAGGGAAAGCCTCAGGTGTCCTCCTGAAACAGAGCCCAGCATTTCAAACAGACATGGCTAAGATATGACCATTTAGCCAACTTACAAGCCTGCCGACCTGTTCCTAAGGAAAGATTTCATCAGTAGATATTAATCTAACGTTATACTTCAAATTGCCTTCCTCCTCTCACCCAGAAAATCCTTATCACTGACCTTTGATCTCAATGAATGTGGAGTAAAGGAATGAAGGCATTGTAATGCTGTGCTCAGAAAAATACATTTTACCAGTGAAATAGAGAGTCCATACTTTCTGTATCCGTGAATGTCTGGTAAAGACAAAATGCATCAAAATCTTTATTTCTGCCATTGCTCACTAGCTTAGATGAGATTGATAAAGACTTATTTCTTTTTATCTGGCATGTTACTTCAATGATTTCTGAGATATAATTATGGTTTTTAAAAAATGGAAAGACTTTAGAAGGTATCTAGCTTCTAAATGTGTATAAAGGTAACATAAAAATGTGATCCAAATTCAGTTAACCTTGTTAAACAATTGTTCCCTCCAAAAAAAGTAAATCACAGCCTTAATTTATTTAGAGTCTTTCATTTTCAAATATGCACTGTGAATTTTCAAGACAGGATATAAAAAACACTATTTCCCAAACATATGTGATCAATCAACCCCTTTTCAATGACCTATCTGTTAAAATTTCTAGAGGAATATTTCAAAAAGCACTATTTGGGCAACACATCTATACCGACATTAATCATGTTCATGAAAGAAATCTGGCAGAGATAATAGAAGTGATGTGTCCATGATCTGTTAGTGTCAATTCCCAGAATAGTATCAAGACTCTGCTTTCCATGGGTCTCCTGGGTGGCTCAGTCGGTTGGGCGTCCGACTTCAGCTCAGGTCATGATCTCACAGTCTGTGAGTTCGAGCCCCATGTCGGGCTCTGTGCTGACAGCTCGGAGCCCGGAGCCTGCTTCAGATTCTGTGTCTCCCTCTCTCTCTGCCCCTCCCCTGTTCATGCTCTGTCTCTCTCTGTCTCAAAAATAAATACAAACATTTAAAAAAAAAAAACACAAAAAACCTCCTTTATAAATTAAAAAAAAAAAAAAAAGAAAAAAGACTCTAGTCTCCAGGGTCATTTTCCTGCTACATAACCTACTTCAAATATGTGTACATATCACCACTATATGATCATCATTAAACATACTTCTCTACATTAAATTGTCTTATCTCCTTATTATTTTAGAATATATTAAAGAGTTATTTTGTCTAACGAATTTATAATCAAGTATATTATCCTAAACTATCGAAGCTGCTGTGTTTTATTCTTTGTTTATATTTATCTCGCCAAATACACATGTATATTTTCAGTATAAATCAAATGATACAAGACTGATAGGAATTGATATAAGTTGGATGATTTTGTTTAAATCTTTGATTATTGCCACCAAATATAATCAAGCAGCTCAAGTTGACCCATCATGTTTCCCTTCATTGCCATGACTGCAAATTCAATCTGAGTCTGGTGTTTTTGTATCTACTGCATACTCCAAACAAAGAATTGATAGAAGCCCCTTTTATAAATATGGAGTTTTGTTATTAATCAAGTTAAATATTTCAATAATTGACAAAATTATTGTTTTCTTAGAGGAAGGTATCAGTGATAAAGCCTATTATGGGAGCACTTAGCTCAGTAAATAAAACTAGAGTGGAATTGTAACTTTTATGGATTGAGAGGGAGATAATAATGTTCTTATGTAAAGGACGTTTGGAACTTTCCTCTGGACATCTTATAAACTATGTGGTAAAGTGAATAGTAAGAATACTTTTACCAAACTGAAGATAACTGAGAAAGCAAAATCTGATTATTGCCATTAGTGAGAACTGTTATTTTTAAACCAAGATAAAATTTGGACTAATTTACCAATCTTGTACAAAAATTATGTTGTTATCATACTTTCACAGGGAATGAATTTATGACTGTTTATTATAAAAAAGTTTTGATGATAGTATCACGGACACTTATTCTAGAAAAAATAGATCAAATTCCAGTGGAGGTTTAGCTGTACATGAAAGGAACCTATTTATTTTACTTCCTTGTGATTCAATAGTATGGGTTTCTGGGTCCTCAAAAAACCTAACAGTATGCAATATAAGGGAGCAGAAGCTTTTTTCTTCCCTCTGTCTCCAGGGATGTTACTCCTCAGCGTGTGTTTTCCTCTCTACATTGTCAAGATCTGTCTTCAAATTCTTTTAACTGTCCCATATAACTTAAAAATAGTGCTAGCCTTTACATATTCCCTTTCTCTGGGATCATACTTTGGTTTTTCAGCCCCATAAAGAATCCAACAGTAGGATACTACTACATACCTATTAGAATGGTCAAAATCTGGAACACAGACACCACCAAATACTGATGAAGAAATGGAACAACAGGAACTCTCACTCATTGCTGCTGGGAATGCAAAATGGTACAGCCACACTGGAAAACAGTTTGATGGTTTCTTACAAAATTCAGCGTATTTTATCATATGATCCAGCAATTGCATCCCTTGGTACCTACCCAAAAGAGCTGAAAATTCACATCCACCCCAAGATCTGCACACCGATGTTTATAGGAGCTTTGTACATGACTGCCAAAATGTGGGAGCAAGCAAGATGTCCTTCAGTAGGTGAAGAGACAAATAAACCATGGTACATCCAGACAACAGAATATCATTCAGCTACTAAAAAGACAATAGCTATCAAGCCATGACATACATGGAAAAAACTGAAGTGCATGTTATAAAGTGAAAAAAGCCAACCTGAGAAGATTATATATTGTATAATTGCAACTAGATGACATTCTGGAAAAGGCAAAATACGGAGATGGTAATAAAATCAATGGTTGTCAGGGGTAGGGGGTGATGGGGAGAGAAGAATATGTAGAACACAGAAGATTTTAAGGCAGTGAAAAAGCTCTGTATAATGTACTGATGTATATGTCATTATATATTTGTTCAAACCCATAGACTGCACATCACCATGAGTGAACCCTAAAGTAAACTATGAACTTTGGGTAATTATGATGGAGGTTCATCCTTGGTGAAAAGTGCACCATTCTGATCGATGCTGATAATGGGGGAGGCTGTGCATACATATGGGAAGGGAGTACATGGGTGATCTTTATACCTTCCTCTCAATTTTATAATAAACCTATAGCTGCTCTAAAAAAATAAGGTCTTTAGTAAAAAAGAATCTACACCAGGAAGGTATATTGATGATAACAGTTGATACCAGATGTGGGATCAAAATGGGGAGAGGGAAAATTTTGGATGTTGCCATCCACCAAAATAAAAAATATGAGGTCATGTGTTTAGATTTACTTATGTTACTTTGAGATGAATGGTAAATCCAGAAAGTGGTAGCTAACAGAAATTTTAGCATAACATTCTGGAGCTGAGGAGAAGAATCCTCATACAAGATGCCTATTTGGGAATCTTTGGCATAGAAATGGCAGGCAGAGCTGAAGGCATAAAATAAATTGCCTGTGGGGAATAATAATCATAGCTAATACTTATATTGAACATATTATAACACTGGTGTTACCCTCAATACACAGGTGGACCACATAAAGGATAAATAACTTTCCTAAAGTCAAATAGCTCTCCTATAGTAGAGCGTGGATTTGAACCAAAGGGATATGGCTTCAGATAATTGAGTCTTCCCTGGGGTATGTCAGAATTTAAGAACTAGACAAGATAAGCAGAAGCTGAAAAAAAGACTAAAGACTTTACAGAGAATGGCATGATAGTAGGAAGACCCAAAAGAGACTCATGTAATAGAATCAAAGATGAAAGTAATTTGATGTCAATATCACACTGTTCTTGTATATAAATGAGTATGATGCACAACTAAGCATGTACTTGATACCCATTCTTCACTGTGTGTGTTCACATCTACCCAGGAAGGGTATGTATTGAGTCAAATGAGTAGATGGTTGAACATTTGTGACTGTCTAAACTGTGGAGACGTAGCCAGGAATCATATTGTACAAGTTTTCCTAGGATGTAAGAAATTATGGAAATCATGTGGGAGATGATGCCAGGAAGAGCAAGAGATAAATCTCTGGCAAATTCCTAGCATACTTAGATCCTTGTAAAAACAACAACAACAACAACAACAACATACTTTTTCATGCACTTTTTGCATCTTTTTCTCTAGCCAGATTAATTTTTCATGTCACGTATCTTCAAAGCAGAAAAAGAACAATGAGTAAATGTCTACACACACACGCACGTGCATGCACACACACACACACACACACACACACACAGAATTTAGATCCTGCTTCTAAGGAGATTATTGTTCTAATGGAATATGTCTGATCCTATTGTGTTAGGGATCTCTGCACTTCAACAATGACATGGAAACTTCTACAAAGAGGTCTGAGGGGGAAGAAAAGATACAGTTTAATAAACCTATGTTGCTTCACTCTTATAATATCAGATGGTTATATACTCTATATTCATCCACTATGTGTTCATATAATAAATATTACTTAAATCAAATAAAATGGAATAGGACACAATTTGAAATAAAGAATAGAGGGGCGCCTGGGTGGCGCAGTCGGTTGAGCGTCCGACTTCAGCCAGGTCACGATCTTGCGGTCCGTGAGTTCGAGCCCCGCGTCGGGCTCTGGGCTGATGGCTCAGAGCCTGGAGCCTGTTTCCAATTCTGTGTCTCCCTCTCTCTCTGCCCCTCCCCCGTTCATGCTCTGTCTCTCTCTGTCCCAAAAATAAATAAACGTTGAAAAAAAAATTTATAAAAAAAAAAAAAAAAAGAAATAAAGAATAGAATATTCACGGAAAATTGCCAGGCTTCTACTCACCAGAAACTTATAAATTAGACTATTACTGATCACTACTCCCTTTACTTCAAAAAATATATATATATTTTTTTTATTTTTGCCCCTAGTCAACGTCTTAGGACAAGCTGTTCCTCTCTAGCTCATTATTTTTGTAAATGCACATGATAGCAACTGCCTACAACTTTCTTTTGGAATCCACTCTTCTGTGTGTAATCAGTCTTGCACCTTGGTCAGCAAAGAATATATCAATGCTGTTCTGGAGTGAAGCATAGCCTCCTCTACTTGATAGTGTTACCTGACTTATGTCCTCATTACAGACTTGGCTCCCTGGAGAGAAAGCAGTCTGCGCCAAAAGAAAAAAATGGAATTGAGTCCTCTCAGCCTCCAGCAGAGGCTTCCTGTCTAATATACCTTCCAAAATGGAGCCATCATTCACCTAAACTCTACAGACACTATCGCTCTTACTTCTAAGCAGAAGAGCAGTAACTTCCAACCACCAGACACTCTCAGACTTAGCAAAGAGCCTTAATTTGATATTTATATGATGCTCACTCTGAAAACCACAACTGTTTTAGTTGAAAGGCTCATGCTAAAACACAAAAGCAACTAAATATCCATGGAAGGGATGGCTTCAATTTTACAAATGTGAATGAATGACTAGAATGTTATTAACTGAAAATATGAACACAAATATACATTTTTTATTTTTTTATTTTATTTTTTTAATATATGAAATTTATTGTCAAATTGGTTTCCATACAACACCCAGTGCTCATCCCAAAAGATGCCCTCTTCAATATCCATCACCTCCCCTCCCCTTATATTTTTTAAATCTTAAGTTATTTTTGAGAGAGAGTTGGGGGGGGGGGAGGAGCAGAGAGAGGGGGAGACACAGAATCCGAAGCAGGCTCCAGGCTCTGAGCTGTCAGCACAGAGCCCCATGGGGGCCTCGAACTCATGAACTGTGAGTTCATGACCTGAGCTGAAGTCGGACATTTAACCAAATGAGCCACCCAGGCGCCCCTGAACGTAAATATTTTAACTTGGTGCCACAGCTATCACCTAGTCCCAGGCCATTCCACACCATCTCTGTGCTTGCATTTTCTAAATCCATGGGAATATATTAATTCAGAAAATCTTAAGAATGAGACATCATCTTGAAAGAAAGAGAACAAATCAAGTTAAAAATGTAATAATTATTTTTTTAAGTTTATTTATTTTTGAGAGAAAGAGAGGGGAGGAGGGGCAGAGAGAAAGGAAGAGAGAGAGGATCCTAAGCAGGCTGTGAGCAGAGAGCCGGATGTGGGGCTCAATATCACGAACCATGAGATCACGCCCTGAGCCAAAATCAAGAGTCAGACACATAACCAACTGAGCCATGCAGGCGCTCCAATCCAGTTAATAATTCTTATGCAGTAACATAGAAACTTATACCATGACTATTCTATTTTTGTCCTTTAATAGTCATCCTAAGTATAATTTCTTGACTGTAATAATGTTGTATAGCTGTTCCTACAGCAGAGTTTAAGGGTTGGCCTTGAAAGTCAATGCTTGCTTTCATCAGTTTGCAGCATGAGACAGCACAGACTGATTCAGAGCCAACTAACTTGGGTTCAAATACAGTCTCTGCCCCCATGTGGCCTGAAGCAAGTTATTTACTCTTATGGTGCCTCAGTTTCCTCATTTGTAAAATCTGGATGAAAACAGTACTGGTTTCGCAGGAGGCTGTGGAATTAAATGAGTTTATATTTCTAAAGCATTTAGAACTGGCACAAAGCATGTCTATGTTAGTATGGCTAAAATAAAATGCCATTGGTAAATTCATTTAATCTCTGGAATTCTGAGTTTTTTCATGGGGAAATGTAAATTAAAGTAGTATTTACTTTACTAGGCTTTTAAAGGATTTAATAAAGATTATATTCCATGAAGTTTAACTGCCATAATGATTGGTAATTAATAAATAAAAACAAACCTAAGTCTCAATACAGCAGTAATGAGAATACTTATTATAGACATGTCCAATTTGCAAATGGGCCAAGAGTCAGTATTGTTATTGTGCACAACTTGGAATTTTGAATCAAACAGCCAGGATGCGAATCTCGGTTCTGCCACTTACCAGCTCTACGGTATCTGTAATGACTTTAAGTCACACATTTATTCCCTGCCCAGTCTTCGCTTCTTCTGAAAAACGTGGATAATAATTCTTATGTCTAAGTGTTGATGTGAGCGTAAACTGAGATCATGCCTGCAAAGCAGCTAACACATTGTATGCGTGCAGTAATTGGTAGGTTTTAGTAACTTTCATGTTTATTTTGTTCCAGAGTTTGAAACTCCAATCACATTTTCCCCCAAGAAGCTCTATTTCAGATTGTGGCCAATATCTTGGGAAAGTCCACATAAGGATATTTCACTCAAAAATTAACTAAAATAAAAGCAATATTACAGTGCAAATAAAGCAATCTAAAAGTACCCATTTAGGAAATCTGGGCTATGGCTCCTTCCAAGAAGGGAGCCCTTTTCCTGCAGGAACATCCATGGTAAGATGTTTGTCCATGAAGGGGCAGATTTTCCCACGAATGAGCAGTTCAGTAGCTACTGTGCCCTATTGGTGTGCTCAAACGCAATACTCTTTCTCTTTCCTCCTAATCTCAGCTACGGAGGCTTGAGCTGACTATAGTTCACCGTTCAAAACACATTGTTTTCATTGGTTCATGCAAGTCCACTCTCTTTGTGTATCTTATCCCCAAATCTAGGGTAGTCCATTATATTTGCAGAGCTGGAACAAGAGTGTAAATGGATGCATCAGGCATCAGTCCCATGAGTCACTCTATTTGCTTGCTGACCTTCAAGGGTCCCTAGCATAAACATGTGAAAACCCGAGGCTGCACATCTGTATTCCATCCTCTACCACTACCCCCCTTCTTGGGCCTTGGGATGTCAAACTGACAAAGACTCTCTCCTTCACCCAACTTTAGTTAGGCCCCTCTAAACCCTCTTCTCAACTAGACTTTGATCTTGGGCTTCAGAGTCCTTCCTGTAGGACCTGCATCGCCCAGTTTTAAAAGAATCTTGTCAAGTCAGTTTATCCAGGATCCCCCACCCTCAATGTCTGATTACCCTTGATATCTGATCATTTCCTCATCCTTCACCATCCCTAGATGTTATCTCATTACCCAGGGCTGACTTCCTCAAGAATCCTGTTAAGTTGGTTTAACCAGAATCCCCTCTTATCCATGATGTTTCCTCTTAGTAATTTTCTTTCGACTGGCCCTCACTCTATTTCTTAACTATAATCCCCTCTTGCCCATGTTAAATTTGGAATTGAGCCTAGTTTTTTTGTTTTGTTTTGTTTTAATTTCTATAGAGGTTTTCTTTAACTTAAGACATATAATCCTGCCAATTCACTGTTACTGATTCCTTAAGCTTATCTTTATCTCCCCACCAGAAAGAGACGAGTAGAGCACACTCTTATTTCCCTTTGGTCCCCATCTCCCCTCACACCATTATATTGACATGAAGAAGGATAAACTGGAACCTTATCCAATTCACCATCTTGGCAAGAGGTACCACAAACCACTTACCCATGTTAGTAGCTCTCTCAGTAAGATACAGTGGAAAACAATGGACAGTTGTCTAAATGTGTGTGGTGTGGAGTTCGTGTTTAGATTCCTCAGATATAAATCTATATCATATAAATCTCAGACAACAGAGTCTCTACATACTCAAAAATAATTGCTTTTATATTTTTGTTACTTAGATCATTTGAATGCTTGATTTATAAAATAAATACATTTACAAATAGCTTTAATTTGTATTATGTCCAAAAGAGAGGGCTGTAGTTCGTTGTTTTTGTTTTTATATAATCACAGAGAAAGGAAATAGTTCTTGCTAAAGCTAGGAATCCTTTCTTTTTTTGGGGGGGGGGTGTTTTTTTTTTTTTTCAGGCATGGGAAATTTAAGAGCTGTTTTTTGCAAATTACATACATCTTCCTGGATTCAAATTAAAATCAAAACTCTCGGGGCATCTGGGTGGCTCAGTTGATTAACCGTCTGAGTTCTGCTCCAGTCATGATCTCACAGTTCGTGAGTTCCAGCCTCACACTGGGCTCTGCACTGACAGCTCAGAGCCTGGAGCCTGCTTCAGATTCTGTGTCTTCCTCTCTCTCTGACCCTCCCTCCTGGTTCTCTCTCTCTCTCTCTCTCTCAAAAATAAATAAAACATTAAAAAAATAAAATCAAAACTTTCATATGTCAGTATTTCACTTTTAAAAATTCATAATGCATCTTAAGTAATGCATCTTAATAGTGCTAAGTGACAGAAACTTACTTTGCTGTTTAAGAGATAGTGTAAATGTAGCCAGTATACCTAACTCAGTCACATTTTTAGACAATATAAACAGGGGCCAAAATGGATAAAGAAACAATGTTAAAACTTTGGTTTGCTTTCATTCAGCACTTGATATTAAAGGTCTAGTAGAATGTTTTCCCAAGAAGATTTCATTTAATGCTTAGATGCCCTTTCATGTAAATCAAACAGGAAAATACTATGGCAAAAATAAAATGCTATTTACCAAAGAATTTCTGTCAGAGAAATCTATATTCTTGACTACGCTATGAATTTAAACCTTTCAAGTTTTCTTTAAAGACCTCTTTAAAGTCCTTGCGCTTAAACAAACCATCCATCACAAATTATACGGACCTTCTTTCTATCAGTTTAAATCTCGTAGTTTGTGGCATTGAGTCCACCTGAATCAAAGAAAAAAACCCAACACCAGTTTGTAATTGCTGTTTAAAACAGAAGAACATTCAAAATGAAAATGGGCCTTCATCAATTTACCAATTTGATTTAAAAAGAAGCACATGGGGTAGGAATTTTTAAAAATGCTTCCATTTGGTGGAATTTTTTTCTTACCAGTTCCTTAAATAAAGAATCATAATAATTTTGAGGAAAACTCTTTTGTTGTTTCACAACACTTGTTTAACTCTTTTTCAGTTGCTAAAGGCTGCTAGATACTAAGAATACAGACTTTGTCCTCAAGCAGTTTAGTTTCTGGGGGGAGAAACAAGGAAAATCCATAATTCTGTAAGCTTTTTGATACCTGAGAGATATCTCATTAAGATACAGACAAATTAATGACAAGTTCACATCAGGAGACACACACTAATGTAGGCTCCAAGTTGACCACCCAGGTCTGCTTATGTTTACTGCATTCCCCAGTTGCCTTGCTTCCCTCCTCTACGACCATGACCACCAAATAATCCCAGCTTTCACTTTTCTGAGCACCAAGCCCATGTTTCAAACTGCCTACCCGACACTCTTTCAAATCATCCCAAACTCGATGTTTAATGTCGAAACCATGACCTCCACCCTAACCTTTTCAGTGACCACCCCCCTTCTCCGTGAGGGATAGGTTCCAAGACCGCCGGTGGATGCCTGAACACACAGATAGTACTGAACGTCACGTACACTGTTCTTATTTTCTCTACATGCATCCCTATGATAAAGTTTAGTTTATAAATTGGGCGCAGTAAGAGATGAACGGCACAAATTAATAATAAAATAGAGCAATTGTAACGATCTGCTGTAACAAAAGTTATGTGAATGTGGTCTCGCTCTCAAAATATCTTATTGGATTGTACTTACCCTTCTTGTGACGACGGGAGACGGCAACACGCCCGCGGGAACAGGTGAAGTGAGGTGAAGGAGACATGCGTTGTGACGCAGCGTTTGGCTGCAAGTGACCTGCCGGTGGCTCAGAAGGAGGATCCTCTGCTTCTGAATAGCTGTTGAGCAGGGTAATTAAAACCAGGGAAAGTGGGGGTGCGGACTACTCTCTCTCTCTCTCTCTTTTTTTTAAACTGTCATCCACCCAGTTGCAACGCATGGAAATCAAGAGGTCATTTTCCACTTTACGTTGATTTCTCGTATGCAAATTTAATGGAGATACCATTCTGTCATTTCTCTGCTTAAAAATACCAAAGTGTCTCCCCCTGGCCACAGGATGAAATCTCGATCTCGTGTAAATCGTAAAGTTCCTAATAATCAGCCCTTTGCCTTCTTGGCCAGCTTTCTATGGTTTTCACACAGGAGTAAGTTACGGTAATTCTCACTCTTAACTTTGCCTGTGGCCCCTGAAGCCTAAGACCGCTTCCAAATATCAATTGAGACTAGAGCAACAACACAAATTACAACAGGTGACTCTAATTTTTTGTTTCCCGTAGTCAAAATGATCTGTATGAAAGGGCTACATTTATAACACAATTCAATTATTGAAGATAATTACACAATCGTACTTGTTTCAATATATTAAAAGCTTAGAGGGATAGGGCCCATGAAGCAGTCCTTTTCCTGATTCTAAATGATAACTTCCCATCTGGTAAATGGTTTCATTCTCTTATTCAGGTTGACGTACTTTAAATTAATACTCTCTGAATATAACCCCCAAATACTCCTGCGATTACATATTTAAATACACAAATCCCTCACTAACAGGACCCAATAAAATTGAGAATAGGTAAAGGGCAAAAATGTTGGGCTAAATTTTGGCCTATCACTACACATAAACAAAACATCCATAGTAAATTAAAAAGGCAAGTTGTATCAATATAAAATCTTTCTACAGAAAATAATGATTTGTGGGACCATTTAAAGACATTTTGCAAGATATAAATATTTCTCTTTCTTCTTCAGTTACCTAAAGGGTGTAAGCTGGTTTATAATTTTGATGTGCAAGCCAGAAAGAAGGAACTCTATATTTTAAATATCAACCTTGAACAGTGTCCAATCCAAGAAAGGCCAACTCAGCTGTTTGGAGTCTTTTTGGCATATTAAGCATATAGTTCCATATCCTAGATGCCTTAGGCATTTCCATAACAATAAGGTGTTGCTTTGAAAACTAGACATTATCCGAGGGTCCCTGAGGCCAACCAAGGTCCTAGCTGTCACGTTTTTTAAAAATAATCAGGGTGTCCAAGAAAGTCCGTAATGTGAGAGTAACTGGAGCTGGAAAGCTGCATCTATTATGATGGCTGAATATCTAATATTTCTATATCTGATTCTTTTCTCTCTTTCCCTCCGTCTTTAGAATCTATTATTGAATAATTTGTTCTGTGAGATTTAGATCCTTAATTTACTTTTTATTGTGAAATATTTCAAGCACACAGAATTGTATTGAGAGTAATATATTCAAACCACAATCCAATGCCCAACTTCGTCAATTATTAACATTTAAATATACTAGTTCCTACAAATATATGTAATGTAAATATAACATTGGGCTTAGACATGTTTTTTTAAGAAAGCAAAACATTATTGAAACAGTTGTAGCTCCCTGTATCCTCTTTCTCTTGTTTCTTGGAGGAAAATCTATTTAAATTTGGGGTTTAACTTTTCCAGAAGTGTTTTTTCATATGTTTACTACTTATATATGAATGCATGTATCCATAAGCAGTATCATTTGCTTCTTTAAACTTGATATCCAGTGTAATTCTGCTTGCATTCCTACACTCCTTGACTTTGCTCATTTAACGGTGTTTCTGAGATTTTTCTATGTTGATGCACACAGACATTTTTTAAAATTTCTGTATCCATTTAGTGACTATACTTCAGTTTATCCATTCTCTTTTTGTAGAAAATAGATTGTTCTCCTTTTTTCTATTATAATTAATTCTAGAACAACTATTTTTAAAAATGTCTATTATTGCACATGTGGAAAAGGCTCTCAAGGGTACGTATGTAATTGTGAAAAGCTGGTTCTTGGAACATGTGCTTTTTAAACCTAATTGGGTATACCCAAACATTCTCCAAGATGTGTCTTTGTACCAATATATACACCAAGGAAAAGTGTATCAACTTCTGAAAGAAACAATAAAGTTATATGCAGCTCCATCTTCCTGGGCAAGACTTTTCCCTGGACTAGAAAAACTGTTAATGCAGGTAACAAGTTACATGGTTATAGATGCTTTTACTTCTCAACTTAAATGTTCAACTCTTGTTTCTCTTGTCTTGAGAATTACTCAAGCACTTTTCCTTTCTTTTTTTATTTTTTTAATGTTTTATTTATTTTTAAGACAGAGAGAGACAGAGCATGAGTGGAGATGGGGCAGAGAGAGAGGGAGACACAGAATCTGAAGCAGGTTCCAGGCTCTGAGCTGTCAGCACAGAGCCCGACGCAGGGCTCGAACTCACGAACTGTGAGGTCATGACCTGAGCCAAAGTCAGTCGCTCAACCCACAGAGCCACCCGGGCGCCCCACTCAAGCACTTTTCTATATTCAAACAAATACAACTGGAATTGTCTCAGTGACTGAGCTTGTATTATATTCTATTTATATTATATTCTATTTATATTTGAAGATTGTCAGAGCACACAGAAAACCTGACATTTTTCTGTACAATATCTCTACAAGTTATTTCATAACTGGGTTGGGGGGGTATTATGTATTATCTGCTTGAAAACATAAACTATCCTTCACAAATGTACCAAATTGACCAGAAATAGAATATTCTCTAAAAGAAATTCAAGATGTTTCTTTATAAGACAAAAACCAAAAACCTCGGCTTACTCCTTTAATAAATTATAGTCATAGGGCTAAACATATAGGTGAGTATTTTCAAATTTTATGTATAAGGTGATCACTGGAAGTCTTAAAAGTAGTTACTTCGGGTACTAATGTTTATGTCAGTCTGCCAAAGTCTAAATTTAGATCACAGTAAAGGGTAGCTACATAATTGTATTAATTGGGGAGAGACACTTATTCTTAATGCAATTCCCTGCATAAATTTCGGTTACCATGTTTAGGGTTTGAAAACAAAACTTGCACACAAACCAACATTCTGTTTATAACCATAGAACACTAATGCTTGTGTTTTATTATATAATACAACCAAAATATACATTTGACAATTTTCAATTATTTTAGATTACAAGACTACATTTCTTTTAAAATAGCAAAACTGTAATTGAAAATTGATTGGTAACCACTTACAATACCAGAATTAAATTACATGACTAGCTGATAGATTTTTGCCCTTTCCCAAAAAATCCTCTATCTCAAACTTACCATAAATAATTTACACTACAAAATATTTAAATGAGAGGTATAATTTATGTGCATATTCCTATCTTTGCACTGTCAATATTGGAATTTTAAATCTTGTTTTTTAACCTCACTTGTAAGCTAAATTATTAAAATGTTGTGGTCATTTACTGAGAAAAATACATCTTTCTATAAAAACATTTCAAATATCACTTTTTTCTAAACTATCCATTCCCAGTAAGGCTAATCACTTTTCCAACATGTTGTCTGAGACAAATGTAACATTCTAAAGAGAAGCCATTTCAGTTTTGATTTTCATTTGTATTTATTATATATATGAAATATAGCTTATATTTAAGTTTAAAATACCAGTGTCTAATTAATGTTCTTATTCAACTTAATATTCTGTGGACATGTGGTTAACATAAAACTTTGAAAGTTTAGTTTTGATAATGTTGAAAAACAGTCACTGGCCACTGTAAACTCAGTTTTTAATTGAGTCTATACAATTCAGCAGGAACAAAACTTAACAGCATAAAAGAACTGAAATATTGACCAAAGGCAGAATTCAAGAGTAAGACAATTTTGCAGGTAGCATATTGAAAATGAGCATCAGTTAGCCAAACATTGGTGAGATTTGGTATAGATTATGATTCCTCTACTGTTGTAGCTTTTGCAAATTTCTGAATTTCTCTGACTACTTTTCCATCTCTTAAGTAATTTGGTTGGTTTTCCAAAATGTTTATTCAGTAATATGAATGTAGTGTTTTGAGCTCTTTGGAGGAAAAAAAGCTTCTCCATAAATTAATTACTATTCATTTCTAAGCAAACTCTCAAAATTCCCAATGAATTGAATGTAAATGTATGCAGAAAGGCAGAATTCCATTTAGCAGCATAAATAGATGGAATGAAATGCAGGCAAGAATATGCAAGTTAAAGACATATGTATTCAAAACAGGGGAGAAAAATATGAAACCAAGAATAAGCAGACATTTTAAGACCTCTCCATAGATAGCTGATTTCTTAGCAAACATTTTTGAAACTATGACTATAATTTTAGTTTTCATTATTTCAAGGAAATTTTGGTAAAACCTTCAGTGGTGAGGAAGTATATATTGTGTCTCAGCCCTAGACTTAATACATTCACACTGTCTTAAGTGTTCCAGGCAATTAAAAGGTTAAAAATTCAATGTAGCTTAGATGTCCTCTATCTTTACAAATACACATACATCTTTGTCCATAGTTTTTTATTCTATGACTTTTTGTTTCACTCAATATTTACTCAATATTTCAAATATATTTTAAGCAATTACCATAAGTTAATGTTTTAGATCTAAAGCAGCCCAAATATTAGCTGTAGGGTAAAAGAAGTTGCCCAAACTTTATCTAAATAATTAAGATTAAAAAGGAGTAATTAAAAAATGGCCTGAACATTCGTATTTTGATGAAAACCAAATTTATTACAGAAGTCAATCCTAACATTTGAGCTTCATGTAATTTTCCCAAAGCCATCTCTGCTTTGATCATGACTGTCTGATATACAGGAAATCTTAAAAATAAAACAGCCTCCCATTTATTTGCTTTGAGCTTGCTATGAGTTCCTGGAACATTTAGACCCAGCGAATCCAAAGTTACAGACACTCTCATTACGCTATTCAATTAGCCTGATCTCCCTACAGCTTTCTTATGCATTACTTTTAAAGAGTGTTTGTGTCTGGTTCACCTTAAAAACAAACAAACAAACAAAAACTTATTTAAGCTTTCTGTATAGTGAAACACCTACAAATATTTACGGTATCATTTCAAAAGACGTACTTAACCTCACATAGCAGTGTGACTACTTTGACATAGGTAAGCAAGACAAATAAAATGAACGTAAGATTGAATGTTCTGAACATCGAGTCAGTCACAGACATGACACTGAACTCTAATAAGGTGCCCTTTAACCACACAGGTTCTCAGAGGCTCTTCTTTCAAGATATGCAGCATGCATGATAAACGAGCAATGTCTGCTATTCAGTTTTCTGAAAGGCTGCCTTCCATGTGAGGAAGTGACTAATTTTTCATTTCACACTAAAAAGGGCGTGAAGAGGCAAAACAGAAGAAGGCTAAGGGTTTTGTGTTCCAAGAAGGAAAGGTGAGTCCTGCTTCCACAGGCAGGAAACATACCATACGTATGCAGAGAGGGAAAGTCAAATTGGAAACATTCGAAAGTGCTAACAAAATATGAAAAATGTTTAGGTTAATGCTGCGAGTTCAGCTTCTTTACATGCATTAGGCTTATTTATTATTAAATTACGAAAGCAATGTTACTTGAATTACAGCATATAATCTCAGAAATGCAAAAAGATTGTGTGAAGATGTCAAAGAGTTAATTTAACCCTTTCCGTTGTCAAAATTTTTGCATTTGTTCTGTTATTCAACAAATATATATCCCCACTCCCCACCACTCTAGTCTACCTAATTCTATCTCTATATGCATATATTGTTATTTTCCTATTCACTCAAATAAAATCCAATAATCCAATATTCAGGAGAGAATAAAGGCAGTAAATGGAAATAATTTACAGAGTACAATGAAATTTTGGAAAAAAAGAGAGGAAGTACTACTGAAATCCCATTGGTTGTAAATAAATCTGTGTTCATTCTTCCCATGATCTTTTAGAAAATTTACTTTTCCTCAGACTTTCGCTAGCAGTTTGTTATAATGTAGAATTTTTTTAACAGATGGATTACAAATTGGCAGCTACTTATACTCTGGTGACCAAAGCTACATTACATTTCGCCCACTTTATTTGTGATTGTTCTTCCTTTTTATGGGGATATGAGTTTTCCCCAAAGCCAGAATTTATGGCTGTCTTTCTTTCTGTCTCTTAACAAATCCCATCTGTATGCCTTCCCATTAGTTTGCAGTATACATCATGGTGTTTCCCTTATTAAAATGTTTTCCCATGTCTTATTAAAATATTTATGAAGCATTCCGTCCCTGTAAAGCTCGGCATATATTCTAAAAACACATAACCGAGCACTAACTTCTCTCCACGAACCTGTTTCTCCTGACAAGTCATAAGGAATGCTGGGAGGAGCATTTATACCTTCAGTAAATCACACTGCAGTACAACGAACGTAACCTCTGTAGTTTGAAATAATGCACCTCTCCAAACTCCTAAACCATGAGCCAAGAGTGAACCGGGAAAGATCCTGTTGATAGTGTGGGCTGTGTGCATTTGTGTCTTCCAATTCCTACCGTGTGGTAGCCAGTTCTAGAGCAGAATTGATATATCTGTTCGTAAGAACATATATATAGCACAACTGCATGGTCAACTCCATCCTTAACGTCCATGCAAGGGAAATAAAGCACCTTATGACAATATAAAATTTGATGCTTGCTGACCTCAGGTATTTACATGACATAACAAATTCAAAAACTCAGGACATAAAACATTTACAAATGGGAAGCCCCTATTTCGGGGCTAATTCTACTACTTTGCAGGTACATGTTTAGTTCTCGGAAAACCGGTTCAGATGAATTATTTGCCCTCGCTATGCCATATTCACCACATATAGTCTTATTCAGATTATCGTTCTTGGGTCCTTTGCCTTAGCACAACTCCGTGGAAAGCTCTTATGAGTTCGTATATGGGGTGTACAAAACAGAAGATGCTATTTTTGCAGGTAAAGCATTCTTTTCTTTAAATTAAAGAAAAAACTACGTGTCCATGGCTCTCGGAAGCTCATCCAGGTCTCTGTGATGCCTTCGATTTCGTTTCTTCTTCATCTCCTGCATGTGCTTCCACTTGGGGCCGCCCTTGGTTCGCTGTCTCCGCTTCTCCCGGTGCCACATCTGTTCGCAGTACTGGTCGAGGCTGAAGTTTGGGCTGCTAAGGATCTGGATGTAGTCTTTGTATCTCAACCGTGACTCGGCCAACAGATCCTTGACCTGCCCCTCCTCGTGCTCTGCCCTCTGGGTATTTTCCATCTGTTCACTCTCAATGACATTCAAAGTCAGCTTCACTATGGTGTGGATAAAAGTGTGCTCCTGGGCTTTGCAGTAATACATCCCAGAGTCCTTCCTCTGCAAACTTCGAATCAGTAGCCCGTATTCTGTTTTGATGATCCTTTCATCAGGTTTCAACTGCAGAATTGGAAAAATGGAGGTAATAAATGAAAAGCAGAGAGGGCTATGAGCAAATGAACAGAGGCTCCCTAGGTTTAGTCAGATGAACCTAAGAGATCTATTCCCGTCTCCCTGTCATCAAGCATAATGTTACCAGCCACAGTGGAAGACAGTGACAAATTCCACAAAAGTAACAGCCCCCGAAGATGCAGGTTTGCATCTCATTCTTATCTAACTAAACCTTTGGAACATAGTTCGTTTTTCTCCCAGTCTACAGGTAGGAATGAAAGCTATAAAAAACAATGAAGTAAAACTGGAAACTCTCAACCGACCATCTTTACAGAAATTTCATGTACCAAGTGGAATATTAAAAACACCAATTGGTATCTGAATTTCCGAGCCAGAACGGGACACTGACAGTCATCGTGCAGAAAGAGGGATTTTAGCACATGCTACTACCTGTGAAGTAGAAATAGAACAAGGATTCCAAAAGGAATTCACTCTGTCTTCTGGCTATCACCCAGTAAGTGAGCTGAGCAGCATATGGAGACCGTAAGTGGCGACTTGTTAAAAGTCTAGGGGAAAAGCATGGATACAGCTTTTGGGATGTCAGAGCTGTAACTGAGTAGGACCATCGTCAGAAGGTTAGCAACATTTAAAGCTGAATTTCCCTTTTTACTATGGATTGAATTTTGATACTGTGTGTATATGTGATACTTTAGATTATGTCATTTGTGGAAATATTTGCCATACCTCGGTATACCATGACCTAGTAATGTGATTTCAAGTGTGAGAAAACTCAATGAACAAAAAAGAACCCCTCCTGAAACATGATGCCCTTTACCCTTTGAAGCAACAGCACTGGAAGACAATTCAAGCATTTAGGCTTGCCTGGCCCCCAACCTGGTGTGAATAGCAAATCTACCTTCAATATAACTGGAGGCACGTTTACCGACACAAGAGCCCTGTTTCATGTGGAATATTGTTGAGTGGCTCGGCACTAAGTAGAATAACAACAACAACAACAAAGAAGTCTGGAAGATTTCCCAGTTTACACATCTGTCCCTGAATTGTAGACTTTTAGTGGATGGAAATCAAGGAGGCATAAAGACGGCTAAATTAAATTTATTCACAGTGGGTGGATTATACACTGCATCTTTATGTGAAAAATATGTAGGAAAAAGTCCCTCCCATTGTGGAAATATGAGCAAAGGAAAAGAAACATCTCTGGCTACCAGCCCAGTTAACTAACAAGTATATAGCCAACCACCCTCTGTGCCAGAGAAGTGCAGCTGGTGGGGTACCACGCGAGGCCAAAGGCAGGTCACAGCCCAGATCCCTGGTTAATGAAGCTGAATGGTCTCCAGGCTGCCTTCGTTTTACACTGAATCCACACCGTCAGGGTTTTGTTTGTTTGTTTCCCTTAACTTTCCCCATTTGGTGATTCTTGTGTGTGCTATTTTTTTTTTTTCTTAATAGACTTACTCTAAAGGCCCAGGCACTTAAAAACGCTGTTGTCATTCACTTACATTCACAGAAACGGGGGAGTCTCATGCCTAAAATAACAAATGTGAACTTGAATTGGTAGGATTCGAAAGGGTCCATCTTAAGCAGAAATACGAATCTCAAATTTAACACATTACGTACACGTTTTCCTTTAAATAATTTTCCTGTAGGAATTATTCTTCAAATTTTAAATATATCTTAGATCACAAAATTCTGACTCCAAAGCCTAGGATCTGGTACTTATCTGCCGACTCTGCTTCCTATGATTACTCATTTATCTTCTCCGATGGGGCTTCCATTTATCAAGTTGGTGACAGAGCATATGGTGTATTTGGGGGGTTAAGAGTAAAGCTCTTGGAAGGTTAAAGTGTGAGGTATTATTAGCAACATTATAGACTACTGCACTGTCACTGGAAAGCTGGAGAGGTGATGTTCTGAGGCTTTTATTTTTTGTAATTTCCTCTTAATAGAAAATGGCCTGTGGTTATTAGCATGACAGTCAAGGTGGGTGACTTCAGTTTCAGTTCATCTCTAGATTTCATAACTGGAACTCTTGCTGATGTTTAAGCTGCGCTTAATGTGGCTTTTAGAGAGCTGTCACAGCTCTGACTCACTACTTTTTATTGTTCTCTTTAATCTCCTGACAGGAAGAAATTATGACTTTGATTTCGCACATATGATGTAACACTTCATTATCTCTGCTGTTCTCTTTTTGTATCCTGTTTATTTGTTTAACTCTGAAGTCCAGCTCCCTTCCCTCCTTCTGCGTCTATGTCTGTCCCTACTGGACTCAGAGTTTCATAAACACCTGGCATTTCCTTAGTCCAGTGTGATCCTTCCCTTTTCTTTCTTCCGTGGAATGCTTAATTTTTCTTTTTTTTTTCTTTTTTGACCTATAGATATAAAATGCACTTTAATAAATTTCTTTGTGGATTTATTTAATGTTTATTAGATCATTTAAGTGTTTTTTCTTTGCCAATTTTCAAAAACATGCCTTGATTGAAATAGTATTTCTAATAAAATACAGTTGGAATTGCTATATTTTCATAGGGTTTTTTTTTGCTATCTAGAGACAGGAAGCTGCGACCCCGAAATTAAGCGGCTGATTCACATTTGTCTACTTCACGTTCTCCTTCTCTGTACTGCTTGCCTTCCATCCTGGAACAGGATGCATTACGCAGGCTGTATCTCCACAGTGAGATGTCAGCCCAGTCCATTTAGAAAATTCAGCTCCTTTACAAAGAGATAATGTAATCTCTGGCCTCTGATTTAAACTCATGGAATTTTCTCCACTCTAAGAGTGATAAGTAAAAACTGCTCCGCTAAATCAAAACCACGCTCGAACTGGGGTCGACTATCCATTTGCCTAATGTGAACAAGGATAATATATTTGGCATTATTAAATGTAGATCTTCAGTGAAGGGCAATTCATTTAACACGAGAAGAGTAGCGTGGAGAGGGACAAAGGACATTTAGGTATGAAGCAGCAGGTAAAGGTCAGGGACTCTGCTCTCCAATAATAGCGGCCTAATGGTAATTCCCTTGCAGATAATTTGCCTGTCAAATCTCTCATAGCTAAAGCATGGCATGTGTCTTCGAAGTGACTAGGCCTTCAAGAATATCTCTTTTCTGCAACAAACATAGAAGGAAGACTTATTGAAAAATAGTTCTGAGGCAATTGATTCGTTCTTTAAAAGAAAAAAAAATGGAATTTATACATCACTAGCCCCTAGATTAATCTGGTGTCTTAGAGTAAATGTAAATATAAAATGCAAACTGCAATGGTAAGAATAAAATGGTAATAACTAGGAAAATATATATTTGCTGTTTCGTTAGGGAAGGAGTTTCTAAGCATCATAAGTGAGACATCATCGAGATATAAATCTATAGATTTGTCTATGTAAAATATAAAACTCTTTTATGTAAGGAACACACATTTTAGAGACATAAAACATAATAAGTTACTTATGCATAGCATTAAAATGTTCACATCAATAATAGAGTTTAAAAGAGTTGGTGAAAATAATTTAAAAAATTTTTAATGTTTATTTTTGAGAGAGAGAGAAAGACATAATGCAAGCAGCGGAGGGGCAGAGAGAGAGGGAGACACAGAATGTGAAGCAGGCTCCAGGCCCGAGCTGTCAGCACAGAGCCCGATGCAGGGCTCGCACTCATGAACCGAAAGATCATGACCTGAGCCAAAGTTGGATGCTTAACCGACTGAGCCAACCAGGTGCCCCTGTGAAAATCATTTTTAATGAATACTTCAATGTAAACTAAGCAAATGGTGGAGCCTGGGTGGCTCAGTCCGTTGAACATCCGACTTCGGCTCAGGTGATGATCTCACAGTTTGTGAGTTCGAGCCCCACGTTGGGCTCTCTGATGTCAGCCAGAGTTGGCTTGAATCCTCTGTCCCTCTCTCTTTCTCTGCCCCTCCCCCCACTCATGCTCACCCACTCTCTCTCTCCCTCAAAAGTAAATAAAAACATTAGAAATAAATAAAAAGAAATAAATAAACTAAGCAAATGATGGGTACAGCACTTCAAATACAATGGAAACTGACAACTATGAAGTATGAGAAGGCAAATTCATATACGGTGATTTTGACAAGAAATTAGCGATATACAGCTGCTCATCAAAAGCCATAAAGATAACTTTTCACTCAGTTATTTCACCTCAAAAGATATGTCCTAAGAAAACAGAAGAGCAGAGGAAGATTTAGATATCAGGAAGTTGACTACTATTTTTTTCAAAGAGGAAACACGTGCTATTTAAATAACTTGGAATAATCATGGAAGACTGTGGTGTCAGGGTGGCGGGCGTAGGGCTAGGAAAAAAACATGGTATTCAAATTGAATGATAAGGAAAGCTGCTCAAAGTGTAATGGTTAGTGGGAAAAAAAATTGGAATAGACATCATTAGAGGCCTCATAATTCTCTATGTGTCACTATATTTTCCAAACCATTTATATTGCTTTTATAATAGAAAGAACGACAATAAAACAAAGACCTACGCAGGGAAAAATAAAAATACTTGAAGATGTTTTTAAAATATTTTTTAAACACACACACACACACACACACACACACACACACAAGAAAATACTCCCACAAATGGCATAAGGTATTACCTCTTCTAGTCATTCAGACCCCAAAAGTTCAACAGAAGCTCAGGGACTGCCGATTAACTTGCTACTTACAGCATAAACATCATCAATTTCAAGAACAGCTTTATAAGGAAGTCAGCAGATAACTGACTCATGACCTCCCCAACAGCACCCAACTGTGAAACAGCTCAGTAAGGAAATGTTCTCCTCCTGGCAGAGAATAAGCTGGTGACAGGCTCTGTGCCACAGGAGATTCTAGTCCCTCCCGCAGGCTTTTTTTCAGTGGGGAAAGATTCCAAACTGTGACCTTCTTGGTAAGGAGCAGAAGACAGCCTGCTGGGAAAAATGCTTCAAGTCTAGTCTGGATTTTGCCCCTTTCCTCAGCTCAGGAAGCAGGACTGCATATCCTGGACAATGTGTAACTACCTACGTACAAAGGTAGATGAAAATAGCAGTTGAAATATTACAGCTAGCATACTTTTAAGTAAAATACACTATTTCTGCCCCATTAAAATTCATGGAGCATGGTACCACCATGACCATATGATATACTGTTAAAAGGTACATTAAAGGAATGCGTTGCCTCTTCAGGAATATGAAAGATGCGAATGGAAACATGAATAGGCAAATGTATATATCTAGAATAGGAGAATACCGCCCCCCCCAAGCAGAGTACCATAGTCTTTTAAAAGTCAGATTAAATTTGCCATGGAAGAAGCATCATATTTAAAGAATTACTTTTAACTGGTGAGAAATTATCAAAGTTTATTAGCTATAAAATTAAAACTGCTGGTTTGGGACATTTAAGAGTAAAATATTACAATGTAACTAAAAATGTGCATGTTAAAATTCAGATTCAATATTTCTTCGATAAAAAGTTAATGCTTTATGTTTCCAAGTTTTATAATCACTTCCATGTCAGATAATACTTTAATATATATTGGAAAAAATGGGGCCCTTAAAATAAACATGTATTATAAACACGGATATGCTGTAATCTTAGAATATATGTATGTCAGTAATGATGAAGAATCCAAGTTTTATTGGAGAAATCAGACATGACAATCACTGGAGTACTCCCTTGGTATTAAGCATGTAGAGTCAACATTTTAATAAAAACATTTGTTCTTGAAGATTTCAGATGAAGAGAAAGATATTAACACCTTAATGTAACGGTAGAACATATCTTTCCATCAATTTCTTATGATCAACTTGGTCCCTCTACTGCAAGGCTTCTCAGCCTCAGCACTACTGAGATTTGGGGCCAGAAAACTCATTCTTGTGAGGGATTCTGAACTGAACAATGTTGAACATCATCCCGGACCTCTACCCACAAGAGATACCAATACCACCCTCGACCCACCGTCCATCCAGCTGTGACAACTAAGAACGTCTCTGGATATCGCCAGATGTGAACACTAGCAGCAAATTCACCTGCAGTTGAGAACCACTATTCTCTACTAATGTCTGACCGATTACATGTATTATTTTAAATGTTTATAGACTTATCAAGGAGGCTGGTATTTTAGAGCATTTGCTCTGCCTATTTATATGACAGAGAAATTGAGTGTTAGGAAAACTTCTCAACCTGCTCATAAATCCTCAGCAGTCAAGCTGAAGCCATGACCAGTGCTATTTCCTATTTCACACATCTTCCTGATAGAGAGTATCTGCAATTTTTTTTAAGTTATGTAAACTTGAGAGAGAGAAGGGGGGGGGGAGGGCAGAGAGAGAGGGAGAGAAAGAATCATAAGCAGAAGGCTCTGCACCACCAGTGCAGAGCCCAGTGTGGGGCTGGAACTCACAAAGTGTGAGATTATTATCTGAGCCTAAACCAAGAGTCTGACACTTAACTGACTGGGCCACCCAGGTGCCCCGCATATCTGTAATTTTATAAGTGTATTTTTACACTTGTGAGTAATCCTCTGCTTTGAAATTCACATTCTCATCTGTGTTTTCTCATTTTACTTTCATAGTAACTTTTGAATTTATTTCGTTCACTTTAGAAAATCCTGGCACATACAGGCTCAATGATATTACCAAACACAGGACTGCGATTCAATCAAATATCGAATTCTGAATCCTGAGTTCATTCCATTACTCGTTACAATATCCTTGGTTTACTATTGGGAATATTAGAACTCTATACTGAGTGTCACTGGTTTCTCTTAGGCACTGAAAGAGAAAAATAAAAACTTTGCCATTTACCCTTTGTTTCATGGCACTAAATAATAATACAGGATTTCTCAGACTACCCAAAGTCATCTCAAGTTCAGCAACATATATAATTTATCTACCTCACAAAATTTCTGTTATATGTTTCAATCATATGTATGTCTTAGACTCAAACAGAAAAAGTCAAAAGATAAAGAGAACACCCATACTGCTTTTCCTTTTGCTAATTTAATTTTAACACATCCAGAGTGAAGGGGTACATGTCCAGATAGTTATCCAACTTGTTCACCTGCTATGACAAAGATAGGTATTTCTTTCTGTATCCATATTCAACCTGTTTCACTTTGTGATCTAAGTTAAACACAATAGTTAAACCACTATTATGACCTAAGTGTAAACACAGTCAAAATTTACTCCTTATCCTACCGTAGGGGGAAAATATGTGTTCTTGTTTTTGACCAGGGAATTGCCCTAAAATACAGACAATCTATGAGAATGAAAATTTGGAAAAAAATATGTAAATTTCTTATAAAAATTCAATCTAATTTTAAATATATTTTATTAATGTGTCTGTATTAAGTTGTCCTATTATTTTTTTTTAAGTTTATTAATGCAAGCAGGGGAGGGGCTGAAAGAGAATCCCAAGCAGGCTCTGCACTGTCAGCCCAGAGCCCAACACGGGGTTCGAACTAATGAACCATGAGATCACGACCTGAGCCAAAATCAAGAGTTGGATGCTTAACCAACTGAGTCACCCAGGTGCTCGCTCCTAAGTTGTCCTATTCATATCAAAAGCATTGTTATCTTCCATGTTAGTGAGTATAAATTAGTATTTTCCTCTTTACCCCAAATAGTGAGGAGAGCGCCATACGGCACTAAACATTGAACATCTCTCACCACCAAAACTTGATTTAACTTTTACACTATTTCCCTCGAGATGAGCATTCTTTGAAGAGTATAACTTACCTCCTCTCGATGCTCATCTCCTGACCGCTGGATATACCACTTAATAGATGCTTGTTGGGATTTAGGTATACATTCCAGAAAGGTTGAATTAAATTCAATGCCAAAAATCACCTTTTCATCAGCAGTTTCATGACTAATGCCTGGAAAGCAAACATGGAATAGGAGATTAACCTTGACCTGATTTTAAAAGCAATGGGAAAATAGACTGATTTAGAACAGATGCTATGAGGAAAAGATTCATACACATTATTAAAGAGAGAGGAAATTCATGTTATAATATTGTTACCGAAGAGTCAAATATTATCTAATAGATTGATTTTTAAAACTCTATCCTTGCATTACAATTTTTATCCTTTCATCAATATATCAACTATTTGCAACCAATTTTTTAAAGTAAGAACTCATAAGATCTAACTCTAGCCACTGAGTCTTTTTATTCGAGCTGAACTGAATACAACTTTAGTGTCTTTTAATGATTCACCCCTTCTAACTTGTATAAAATATAACCAATTTTGTAGATAGTTCCAGAGGAGCAATTTACTTCATCTTTACAGAGCAATTCTATCATGATTTGATCCACAGAGCTGACCACATAACATTAAGAAATTTTAATGTCAAAAAAGTAAGTACAGTGGTCTGTACTTGATAAAATTCTATACTGATGATATTGAGCTAGATGCTCTAATACTCAGAATCTGGACTTATACATATTATCTACCAAAAAATGTTCTCTTTTATTCAAAGAGGGATTCTTAAGCCCAACATGCATTTGCTATAAGATAGTTAATGGGCTGCTAAGGGAGCATTGTCTCAGACACCCTATTCTCGTAAATCAACTGCACCATCTGAAATACATTCCATCCAGAGTAGCCAAAGGCTGTGTCCCATGTGTGATCTAAGATCTGTAGCTCAAATTTGATCAAATAAAAAATGACAGCTGCTCAGCCTGGCCCAAACATGCACTTTTTCATCATATATTCAGATGTCTCAATTCTGCAGATGGGCCTACTTAGCATTTTAGGCATAAACCAAGAGTAAGGCTTAAGGGACCTCTGTGAATCCTACATGTAAGCACACAAAATTATCAGCAAATGGCATGAATGCACATATATCCAATAGTTGGGCTTGCCTTTGAAGAAACTTCTTTTGAACTTGTTTGTGTTTTACCAGCAATGATTAAGTCAGGCGTGCTGACACCATCATGAATTAACCTCATCTAACCTTCAAAATGTGTGGATTCCATTTGAAACTTGTAATATATCCACCATCCCTGCCAATTCAACAGATAATATCTGTGATTTTCACAGTTAATAAATTCCTAATGCACAGAAAGATCCCCAGTGCCAATCATGGAAGAGAAAGGCATGTATCATTTCAAAGTAACAGATGCCATTTTCCTGAGCAAAAGGAGTTCAGGAACAGAGCAGAGAGGTTTCAGGCTGATTGTTAGGTGATGAGGCAAGAGTGGGGGAGAAACTCAATTAGACTGATTCGGCCAAAGAATCGGTCAAGTTAGTAAAAGATACATTAGTGAAAATGAAATAGTTGATCGTATGAAATGCTTTCTCAAGTCAGGAAAAACAGTGACTCTTTGACACGAAGTCATCACTATGTCAGTTTGACAGGAAATGAATTTACTGTTAGCAATAATCTTTGTTTCATTTTTGAGTTTTAAATTTCCTACTTTTAGCAATCTTATTTACAACTGCATCAAAAAGAATGAGTACCTAGGAATAAATTTAACTACGGACATGAAACACCCACACATTGCAAACTATAAGGCATTAATGACAGAAATTGAATAAGGCACAAGTAAATGGAAAGATACTTCATGCTCATGGATTAAAAGAATTAATATTGACAAAAATGTCCATACTACTAAAAGCAATTTTTGGATTCAGTGCAATCCCTATTAAAATACCAATCACATTTTTCATGGAGAAAGAAATAATTCTAAAAATTTGCACAGAACCATAAAAGACTCCTAAGAGCCAAAGCCAGCTTTAAGAAAAAAAGAACAAAGCTGGAGGCTTTGTGGGTGCTGCTCTGATGGGATCCCTTACGCTCCCTGGTTTTAAACCATAGTAACAAAACTATAGTAATTAAAAGAGTATGGTACTGACATAAAAACAGACACAGATCAGTGGAACAGAACAGAGAGCCCAGAAATAAGCCCACACATAGATAGTCAATTATTTTTGCAATGAAAGAGCCCAGAATATACACCAGGAAAAGGACAGTCTTTTAAACAAATAGTGTTAGGAAAACTGGACAGTCACATGCAAAAAAAAAAAAAAAAAAAAAAAAAAGGAAAAAAGGAAAAAGAAAAAGGACCACTACCTTACACCATACATAAACCATACATAAAAATTAACCCCGAATGGATGGAAGTGTTAAATGTAAGACTTGAAACCATAAAACCCCTAGAAGAAAACTCAGGCAGTAAGCTCCTTGATGTATTTTATTGATGATTCTTTTAATTTGATGCCAGAACACAAACAACACAAGCAAAAATAAATAAGAAGGACGACATCAAACTAAAAGCTTCTGCACAGCAAAGACCATCGTCAACAAAATGAAATGTCTTCCTACCAAATGGGAGAAAATGTTTGCAAATAATATATGTGATAAGGCCTTAATATCAAAAATGTATAAACAACTCATACAACTCAATAGCAAAAGCCCCCAAATAATCCAATTGCAAATGAGCAGAGAAACTGAACATTTTTTTTTCAAAGAGAACATAACAGATGGCCAGCAGGTACATGAAAAGATGCTCAGCATCACTGATCATCAGGGAAATGCAAATCAAAACCACAATGAGCTATCGTCTCATATCTGTCAGAATGGCTACGGTCTGAAAGATAAGAAATAACAAGTGTTGGCAAGGATGTGGAGAAAGGGAAACACTTGTGCACTGTTGATGGGAATGTAAATTAGCTCCAGGGAAAACAGTACAGAGGTTCCTCAAATAATTATAAATGTAACTAATATAGGATCTAGAGAGTCCACTTCTGGGTATCTACCTGAAAAACAAAACAAAACAAAACAAAACAAAACAAAACCCTAACTTGGAAAGATATATTCCACCCCCCCTGCCCCACCCACATTTACTGCAGCATATTTTGTAACTGTGGTGACGGATGCTAACTTAGACCTATTGTGATTGTTTCACAATGTATGCAAGTATTGAATCGTTGTTGTGTACTTGAAACTAGTATAAATGCTACCTGTCAATTATAACTTAATAAATTCCTTAAGATTGCAAATACATTAGTTTTTAAATACCCTTATTATCTCTACTTTAATACCCACAGTTGATTTTCTGTCTCTGGCTTTCCAAATAGGTATCAACTACTCATATATATATATATATATATATATATATATATATATATATATTTAAATGACTGTTCCCGGAAACATGAGATAACTTCTTATAGTCTACAGGGTAAACATAAACTCCATAGAATTCCATAGGAGCTGTCACAAACCTAGCCCAACCTCTGTGAGGTCTTTCTGATTGTAATTATTGTGACTTCATCTACGGTAAAATTTGCCTTTGCTCTTTTAGCGAAGCTCAGATGCTATCCAGCTAAGTATCCTCTCCTTTACCCATGCATTACGCAAACATTCTTTTGTGCCTAGGATACAATTTACATCCCAGTGACAGGGACAAGGTCATCAAGTGAATAAATTAAAGAACATAGTATTTGGCAGTGTTATGCGCTACAAATAAAAAAGCAGATCAAGGAATCAGAGGTAGAACACGGAGAAAGTATCTCAGGATGGTCAGAAAAGGTGTCTCTGAGACAAAAACATTTAATTAATTTTTTTACACTTATTTATTTTTAAGAGAGAGAGAGAGAGAGAGAGAGAGAGAGAGAGAGAGGGCAAGCACAAGAGTGGCAGAGAGAGGCATAGAATCTGAAGCAGGCTCCAGACTCCTAGCTGTCAGCACAGAGCCCGATGTGGGGCTCGAACCCACAAACCTCGAGATCACGACCTGAGCCGAAGTCAGACGCTTAACCGACTGAGCCACCCAGGTGCCCCTGAGACAATATTTTAAGCATAAAATTAAATGGTGTGGGGGCACCTGGGTAGCTCAGTCGGTTAAAAGTCTGACTTCGGCTCAGGTCATGATCTCACGGTTTGTGGGTTCGAGCCCCGCATTGAGCTCTGTGCTGACAGTTCAGAGCCTGGAGCCTGCTTCAGATTCTGTGTCTCCCTCTCTCTCTGCCCCTCCTCTGCTCACACTCCATTTCTCTCTCAAAAATAAATAATCATTAAAAAAATTAAAAAAATTAAATGGTGTGACACCTGAATATGAGTTCTTTAGGTAGGTACGGAGGAAATAAATACAAACCTAGCTGAGGCAGGAACAAGACTGGGGCTTTTGAAAAAGAGAAACCAGTGAGCGAGCCATGCAACAGTGAAACGAGAGGGTCCAAGCAAGTATCAGGAACTAGATCAAGCAGACTCTAGAGGCCATGGTAAACGCTATGGGTTTTTCACTAATTGTTCTAAGAAGCTAGTGAAAGATTTTGAGTAAGAGAATGCTGTTATCTGACTGTAGTTTCTGAAAGGTTACTCTGGCTACTAAGTGGGATGGAGACTGACCAGGGGAAAAAACGGAAGCAGGAGGACCAGATAAACGGCTCCAGGACAGGTGTGGTGGCTTTGGGTAAGCGGGCACATCGGGAGGTGATGAAGAGTAGGAGCAGTGGTGGCCACAGAGCCAAAAGAAGTTATTGTGAGGTTGGTACTAGGCTGTGGAAGAAAGAGAAGAAGAAAAAGATGATGCCTAGCTTCTTGTTTTTGCTTAGCAGTTGGGTGAATGGAGGTGCTATTTATTAATATGGGTAAGTCTTCACTGCAGAACAACGAAGTTTAGGAAAAGACAGCACTAATTCTTTCTCATAGATCATTTGGGACGCTTATTAGGCATCCAAGATGAGCTCTTGGGTAGGCATACAAGTCGTCTGGCACACAAGACAGAGTTTAGAACCGGACTAAGAATCTGGGAGCAAATTGCCTCTGAGAGTATTGAAATTGATGGTGTTAGGCAGTGAACAGGCAAAGATTTTACGTTTAGATGGTGGGATGCAAAGGAGAGTTAAGAACACTCAGAAGGAGCAGCCTGTAAAGTGAGAGGAAAATCATAAGGATGTGGCGGGGGAGGGGGGGGCATGAAGCCCAAGAATGCTGAGACACCGTGTCTTTGGAAAAAACAAACCAAACCAAAACAAAACAAAAAACCCTGATTTGTAGTGCTTGTTCTTTTTTGTGTAAAAACTCCCACTCTGGCTGAACCAAGCTACTAAGGATTTAAAACCAGCTTATGCAATTACTAAATAATAAGCCATCAGCTCTCATGGGACCATTAAGAACTGGCCCTAGCACATCACTGCACGGAAGTCAAATGAAGAATGTGTTTCAAGGAGGAGGGAGTTAGACATTAAGTAGAAATGACAACTGAAAATTGGCCATTGGATTTGGCAAGGAAGGAACTGCTGGAGACCTTGACAAAAAAAAATGGATTGGGGCAGTGACGGTGATGATTGGCAGAGACTGTGTGTGGTTGGTCACAGCAGGAACAGGATATGGTGAGTCACTATCTCCCCCATCAGCAGGAACTGTGTTTTGAATCACTGTCTTTACAACACTTATCACTATCTGACATTACATCTATTTTACTTCTTTTTAAGTTTACCGTCTGTTCCCTCCCCTGACACAACTTGAACAGAAGTTCCATGGATGCACAGACTGTTTTCTTTTTCATTCACGGGTATATCCTCAATACTTGTAACTGTTCTGGAAACATCTCGCGGGTGCGTAGAAAACACCATGTAGGTTGCACATGGTAACGCCTGCTAAATAAAACACTGGACACGACAGGCAGTCACCCATGCAGTAGAACAAGGTCAAACATACTCTTCTGGACCAGAGCTTATTTTTCAGAAGAATGAAATTATAAATTATAAATAATTGTTTTGTGTTTAAATTACAAAGCTGCTGGGTCACTGGTTATAGACTGTGAAATCTGGGTTGTTTATGGAACGTGGGGGTGGTTACTAACAATGTGATGAAGGGAAGGCAGTTTCCTTTCTCCAGTTGAGTGCGTGTATGCGTGTGCCTGAGCGTGTGCGTGAGCATATATCCTCTGAAGGTAGAGCTTGAGAGTGGAAAGTAACCAAAGCTATGGAATATATTCTTATACATTTTTTTTGGAATATACTCATGGATTTTGAGGGGAATTTTTCGTATAGATATTTTGCAATATAATCTTATAGATTTTTTTTTCCCTCTGTTATCAGACTCACTCCTTTTTATTCTCCACTTTGTCCCAGTCATACTCAGGCTCTCAAGATCTTCCATGAAGTTTTCTCTGAACAAGACAGCTTCTGGTGATGTCTCTCTTTGCTAAACTCCCATATCACTAATTGTGCCTTATGACATCTCCCCAAAGAATTATAAGCTCTCGAAGGAGGTTCTTTGTCTCAACATGTACCCAGGACAATTATATGCACCTGGAAGTCACTTAATAAACATTTACTGATTGAATGAAAACATGAATTAATACACAAATTCACATAATGCATACTCTACCTAAAATTTTCTAACAAGTGCTACACTCTCATCAGACCTTTCTGGAAGGGTCTCTGAGTTTACTCTGAATGTCCATATGTTTTGGACTATATCCTCTTTTATCTTTATTAGCAGTTTTCAAACTTTATGAGGATGGGTAAGCCAGTAAAAAATACAAAAAAAAAGGGATAGGAATTTTAAAAGACATATGATACAAATAATGATATAATAAAGGATTATTCACTTAGGCATGTAGACAGGGGGTTGATTGATAAAATCTCCTGTTGCTTTTCCAGAACATAAGCATTATATAAAATGAGAGCTTCCCATATAATAGATATTTTAAGTCATATAATAAAAAGACACACAAAAACTAGGCTTAACATTTTAATGGGAGAAAAGCATATTAAACTTATACTTACTGTCTTCTATGTCCCAGCACTGGGTGATTGGGTCTCCATACTTTACATCTTGGCGTCTGGCTCGCCTATGGAAAAGGGATTAAACTGTTTAGAACATTGAGCATGATATCTGGAACAGATAAAGTCAGCATTTAACACTAATAACAGTGGCAAGAGCAGAACTATGCTTGTCTTACTGCTCAACTCAAACGCAGGGCACTATTCCCATCTAACGTTAATCCGAATACTACTAGCAACAGAGTCCTAACAGAATGCATCCTGTTTTGGAAATAAGATGATATGAATTTTATTGAACTCCTCTGACTTTTGACAAATTGTTCAAAAGAACAGGTTGACTACAAATATAGCCCAGGTTTCAGATACATCCAATGGGGGAGGCAAACCATCCTTACCCTCTTTTTTCAATCAGTCCATGGGAAAGTAACAAGATGTACAAGAGCTTTATTTCGTGGGTAGGAAAGTAACCACAAATCTAGAACTTGTTACCCCATGGAGATTCGCTATTCCATAGATTTGATTAAGCAACAAGTTAAACACTGTCCTCTCAAATAGAAGTACCAGTTTGGTAGAGCATGAGTGGCTAATCCTTTCTGTTGATATGCTGTTCACATTGTTTTTCTGGTAGTAGAGACAAGGATAATAATAAATAATGGTGTTGTGCATTATTGTCACATATTTTCCTTAAGAGAAGACAGTAGCTATTGCATAAGAAAAGAGAAAGCTGCTACCCTGAATTAAAGAAGTCTTAAACTCTTACAGTCTATTTTCATTTGCGTTGGCTATTTTATGTTGCCACTTCAGCAATCGTAAAAGTCACAGTAAAATCTGCAATATCTAGGGTGTTGCTTAAGGGCACTACTGACCAGGTGACGAGCCTGTATGAGATTCATCTAGCACGTACATTTTTTTGGCTCCCGTGGACATTTATGTTAAGGTAAGGGAAACTATCGCAGGGGCATGTGTGCAAGATCAGAGATAGAGTCTTGGGAAATATAAGAAGAAAAATTATGATTGCGTAAGGTACATAAGGTCAAGAATGTTTTTAAATCGTGGCTTCTTAAGAAACAGGGTCAATTCATCAAACTGAAGGTCCATTACGAGCTAATGAGCACTCTTTGATTTTTAGTTTCTAGAAAAGAAAAATATTCCCCAAGGGCTCACTATGAGAAGTATATTCTTAGCCAAAAACTATAACAGAATATTGGCGTTTTCTACTTTGAACTGGTAATAGCGGTATCTCCCCACCCACAGCGAATCCAGAAATTTCAGGGAATCTAAACAGTCTCCTAATTATAAGCCGTATCTGCTGTTGTACTATGCATTCAGTCTGTGAATCCTCGAATTTGAAATTTGACACGTGAGTCAAATTTCAAGAAGAAACAAGTGTGTACGTACTAGTGGGACTAACATACACTCACTTGTCATCATAGTTAATACAGACCTAAAGATTAAAAAAAAATACCATATACAAATTGCTGACATTTTACCTAGAGGAAAAATATACCTTGAACAATACTGCAGAAAAAGGGTGTTACCATAATGCACATTTAACAATTTATGATCATAACATATTTAGCTAGCATCAGTCATCCTGATGACAATTCAGGTTGTTTCCAATAATTTTACTACTGAAAACAGTGCTGAAATGGACATCCTTGGATGATTTTGTGGTGCTTTTGCCCGTGTGTATAGCGGATACATTTCTAACTGGGTTTTACTGGCTCAGACTAGCTTCATTTTTAAGAGCACATAAAGCAACGAACAGTAAACAGCAGGACAGCATTTTGATGTTTATGTACATCTGAGTGACAGAAGTTGACCAAGTTAGACTTATTACAGTAAAAACAAAATTGTACCAAGTCACTGAGACGTGCTGTGGGTTGTTTATAACCTACGCTTTTATGAACACATATATGTATACATTATTTGCAAAACAGTAAGGGTAAACATAGACCATGTAAAAATAAGGGAAGAAGGGAGGAATGGAGGAAGGGCAAAGTAGTCGAGAAAAACCAACTTTTAATGGTATTTAACAGAGATGAAGGAAAAGCATGTAAACAATTTTTCAGAATTTTTTCAAGTTCCACATTTCGGCACTTCAGAACACTCTCTTTCATGCTCCTTCAACATTTAGTTTTATGCAAAATTTAATTTTAATATTCTTACCAGAGACCATGTTTTCTACAATTAAATCATCTTTAATTTAAACTAGAAGACAAGGTATTCCGGTGAGATAGTCGCTGGGTAGAAAAGAAGGCTTCACCTTCACTCCATGTGCCTCTTACCGTTTTGAAGTGGGCGCATATCGAGAGCATGCATTTCCATCCCAGGCACAGTAGGGGTCTCTGGCCAGGCAACAGTCTGCACAAGCTTTCCCATAAGTGTCGCATCTGTTCAAGGAGAGCTGAACCAATCCATCCCGGGAACCGACGTACAATTGTTGCTACAAATCAGGCAAAACAAATGAATTAGAAGCATCTTTCAGACCAGTCTTAAGAACTTCCCTTTCCTGAATACCACATCACAGATCTAAATCTGTCTCCTCGGGTGCCCTTGTACAGAAAATAAGCAGTTGTACAGAAACATAACAAAGAGTAAGATGAGTCGATCACTTCTACTCCTGGCAGCATGGCGGTTTGAAGATGTTGATACCGAAATGGACAGCATTCTAGAGAGCTAGGATAACCTTGGCAGTAATTTAAGAAGGTCAAAACCCAGCTGCTAGACTGAGGAATTAAGACGTCAAATTCTTTCTCAATGGTTGAAAATGCGCTTTGGTAGATTATATCAAGCACAGATGTGATGGGCAACACTGATGGTCTTCCGCTGCTGTGGCTTCTTGCGTGAGAGACGGCTGAAAAGAGATTTATGAAACTTTCTTGTGGTTTGAACCATTTCATTTGCTAATGAAATACCTCTTGATCCCTGAAGGAAAATGGGTTATAAGCTGGAGAGAAAATGCTTGGTATCACTGTGAAGAAAGTATTAAGGAGGCTCGAAAGATGCCATATCACCAATGAAAGGCTGCAGGATACTAAACAACTCAGCATATAAAGGTGCATTTTGGAAATATGTTCTGAAAACAAAGCACTGCTCTTTATGAGCATTCGCTGAGTGTACGTGGTGGAAGACGTAGGGAGAGGGATGATACGAATAACTAAGCCAGAGTCTGTGCCTTCAGTGAACTCATGGTCAACGTCAGTGGGCCATATCAGACTTTACACAAAGGGGAAAAACCTGAGAAGTAAATGTTGACATAAATAAATACACGTACTCAATCTACAGACATCTATCTTCTACCTGCCCTGCCTATTAAAGTGTCAGTTAAGACCTCCTAGCTGCTAAATGCAATGCACCCAATTCAGTATTTGCTTTACTTCAATTCTCCAAAGTGTTTAACACCAAGAATCATGCCTCCTTTGACCTTCAACTTTTTCTTGTTCTCTGTCTTTATTTCTGCCTAACATTTCTGTCTCCTTTGAGGATTCCTTTCTTTGCATTAAATGTGAGGTGCCCCTCTTTTCTATCCTCATTTCTTTGCCTGTCTTATTGTATAAAGCGTCAGAGGCATCTCGAAAACAACGTCAAGGTTGACATACTGGATTGCCCTAAATCTAGCCCTGATACCCTAGCTTTGTCACCCAGGACACAAAGCTGGGAGTTGTCTCTGAATCCCCTTTATCTCTTAGTCAGCCACCGTATCTTTTCCATTCTCTTACACAGAACTCTCTATCTATCTCCTCCTCTCCCTCTCCACTGCCAACACTTTTGTCTGTCTTTATTGTTTCTTCCCTGGATTACTTATAAGTGTTCTAATATTTCCACTGGCTTCAGCCTCGTGTTCTGACAACCCCCACCTCTACCCCAGGACTCGATCCATCTTCCGCTCTGCCACACCAGACTGACCTTCCTAAAAGGAAAAGCTTATCACAACACATTCCTGCTGAAGATCTTTAAAGGTTTTCGTTGTCCTCAGATAAAACTGTTAAACTTCTTAGGAAGACATATAAGGATGTACCTAATCTTGCTCTGTTTTATGTCCCAGAATCATTTCTAGCCTCCTTGCCCCTTGCACACACACATGCCTTTTGCTCTAATTGTTCACAAACTTATTAGAATAAGCTATGATTTTTCACTGCTCACACCTTTCCAAATGTTCTCCTTTTTTCCTTGGCATAGGCTTCCTCTTCCCACCCCCTTTTTAATTTAACCGGTTAACTGCAACATCCTTCATAGTTCAGGTTACATGTCTCTTCTTTTTTGTTAATGTATATTTACTTATTTTGAGGGGGGGAGGGGCAAAGAGAAAAGGAGAGAGAGAGAATTCCAAGCAGGCTCCACGCTGTGAGTGCAGAGCCTGATGCAGGGCTTGATCTCATGAACCTGTGAGAGCATGACCTGAGCCGAAACCAAGAATCAGATGCTTAATCGACTGAGCCACCCACGCCCCACATGTCTGTTCTTTTCACTTCCTTCCTCTGCTCTACCTGGCTTCCTCTTAGACCAGTTCCTCCCCTGTGTTTTCCCTGTACAGGCTTCCATTATTGTTTTGCATTGGTAGCGTGTTCTTTCTATGTCTCCCAGCTCCACTGTGAGCTTCTAAGTGAAGGACTATGCCATTCATTCATTTCTATACCCTCCAAGGGTAGTAGTAAGCCTTTAAGAACTAAACATTCAGTGAAAAAAATTAATGGAAAAGATCAAATGAGAAATCTATTTAGATCTTTTCCCTAATAGTTTCTGTGTCATTACTAGCCACATAGATGAAGACAATGTTAGGGGGGAAAGGGGAAAATGGGTGATGGGCATTGAGGAGGACACTTGTTGGGATGAACAGTGGGTGTTGTATGTAAGCTATGAATCACGGGAATCTACCCCCAAAACCAAGAGCACACTGTATACACTTTATGTTAGTCAACTTGACAATAAATTATATTAAAAAAATTAAGCATATTATCCCATAATTTTTTTTTATCCTGGGGGTACATATACAAATGCTAATACAAGCCTGAACCTCTTGAATTAATTGGGATTTGGAGTATCATATTGAGAACTTACGATCTATTAAATATCATTATTGTCATTGTCATCAGATACCATTTACTTCACACTTACGATGTGCCAAATCTCTGTCTCAAATTTTGTGTGCAGCATCCTATTTATTAGGTGGTGGATTTTATTTCCCTAATTTCTCTGTTAAGGAAATTGATTCCCAGAGTCAGATACTAAGTGGAAGGCCGGCAGTTGACTCTTGGGCTCTTTGCCACCATCGTCCATAGTATAATTTCTAGACTCCCTGATTAAAAACCATTTTTCGTGATTATGGTTAGTATTCTACATGAACTTCTTATGGCCTTGACAGAGACACATCCTCATGAAACAAAGAAAGTGAGCTCAGTTTTCAAGAGCCAAGGGAAGGGGAATATCTATCATTCAAGTAATGATATTTGGCTCTACTTCTCCTAAGGCAAGCCTACAACACTGGCCTCTAATTGGTTATAAAAGAAACACATAATTTAAAGCTTTTTACATTATTTATAATTTAACTTCCAATATCAATAGAGTTTCCCTAAAATGAATTCAAGCAGCCTGTTGCTTTTGTGGCTAATTTTTACAGAAAAAATTAGAAAGTACCTGCTTCAGAGACAACTCCATGTTCAAGATGATTGATGAGTGCTGAAAATAAAAATCAAATGTTAATAAAGATAATCATTAAGAGTCTTTTGTAGCAGCCAATATGTTCTCTTGTCATGTACCAAAGATCACTGAAGAAAACTTCAAGGGTCTGTTATATAGAGGGGGAAAGGATCTTAACGTTTGTTCTTTCCTTCTAATTCTACCTTAATAGAAAGGATCAAAATAGTTCCTTTAAAGTATCTTATTACAGAAAAACTATCTAAATGTATGAGGAAACACTGTGCATTGGAAATCGCTCCCAGTTACCCACAAGGTTTCTCCTTCTAAATCTGCTTATCTTAACTGCTTCCATATAATTCAAACTAGTGTTGACAAGAACATCTCCATAATTATTTATTACCTAGTTCTGCTCTTACTTAGATCGGTAGTTGAAAAACTTGTTCAAGTAGCAGAGTTCTGAAAAGCTATAGTGTTCTTTGTGGATGAGCATATTCTTTATGGAACGTGGCAAGCTACTGATGCACAAGATTCCGTGATATGAACTAGGACTTGCTTTACTTGTTGAAACTATGGCTTTATGCATGCAATATAAAATTAGAAACATGAACACAGAAGCTACCAAACTAAAAAGGATGGAATCTTTAAGAATTTTTCATCTACTTATCATCTATTTACTGTCCATTCGTTTCTCACCAGCCAGTACTTACAAACTGATAAACAGTAGCAGATACCAAAAATTTAAGAAAATACATGAAAAAAAATGAAAGAAAAATGGTAAAATGAGAACGTGCTATCCCAAAACTTTTTTTTTTTTAAATGAAGGACACAGGTTCATTATTTAATCCTCACAATGGAATCCAAATAATTCCTCTTGACCACTAACCACCATTAAGTAAAACTTATTTTAATGCACCTTATGTATTGTGGGAGCTTCATATTTGGCTTCTGGGTTCACACTTAGATTTGACATCAGTTTTTCCCTCAGGAACCACCCAAGACTTTGTTTTTGGTAGATGCCAGATAGCAGATCTTGTTCTTGTTAACTCCTTGACCACTATTATCATCACAATGTAAACAGGATCCTGTGGAACTCAGCATGTTAATTACCTTGAGTTCCTCACAGTGGGGTTCTCTACTTGATTTTTTTTTTAAGGCAATAGATGTTCACAGGGAAACAGCCCATTTTAATGAACTATCTCAACAAAAATGTTATAAAAGACACAACATATTTTTCAAGGCTCCTGTCAGAAATACACTTTTATTTCTAATGTTACTTTCAGAAAATAATTTTGAACTAAATGTCGCTGAGCATCTACAGAGAATACCACAGCTCAAATGTATTGTTAAAAGTCAAAGACATTCCCCAAATCTAGAAAATTATTATTTTAGATCTAGCTCTCTAGGGGGACGTAGCATACATCAAGGCTTTACTATCATGCAACCTTGTTTAAAAAAGATTCCTTATGGAAAAGCAGGGACATGTGATTTACACACTCTTCCAGTTTTCTCAAATTCAATGGAGGAAAAATTGAAAAGTCAACCGTTTAAAGTAGAAAAGCATCTGGGTAGTCAGAGACCCCAGACCCCAGGCTTTCATCCACTGTGGCGATTTGTCTGACCATATGCTTAGAGAATAAAGTAATGAGCGGCCATCCCAGGAGCCCTGATTTTAGTGGTATTCTACGGGGAGAGAGGAGTCCTGTTCTCAGTTGCTTGAAAAACTTTTTTCCATTGCTTAAGGAAAAGGAAAATAAAGGAGATAATTGCACAGACTTCTCTAGGAAAAGTGACGATGTATTAAAACACACTGTCCTGTATCAAGGACTACTAAGTGTCCCCATCTCTTCTGGAACTCTGGACTGTCTTACCTTGAATATCTGCAACTCTTCCAGCACTACTTCTTCCATATTCCACTTCTCCTTTGAAATGCTGACAACTTTTAGGACTGTTCCAATGTCTGAAAAAATACATGACCTATAATCCTGCTGTTTCTCCTTTAAGTATATGCCTAGCAACCTTCACAACTCTTCCCTCCTTTTTCTTTCAAAGTCTTTGGAAAAGTCAGATTAAACAGGGCACACAAGAAGTGAAGCTTAATGGATATGATTCCCTCCTTCCGAAACATGATAGTTTTTAACTCATAAAACACATATTTATAAGGAAGACATTAAAAGACATGCACTCAAAGATCTTTCGAGCAAAAGGAGTATGTATGTCTCATTCAAATAATGGCTGAAATTATAACCAAAGTGGAATGATATTTTTGTAACTGAATTTAAAAGGTTAAGATATATTAAAATATTTTTTTTCTCTCTCTCTCAATGTAAGAGATATTTATTCAGTGCTTATCACATCTAAGTTACGCTGAAAGGTAAGATATATACATTGTTAAATAATGTTAACAAAGGGAAGAGAAACCACTGAAGCCATCTACATGGGGGGAATTTTAACTCACTCACCAACATATTTTATTTACAGAAACTTTACTAATAGGCTGGAAACTGAAGTTCTGTTTAAAATTATTTTGGTTTAATTTAAGAGTAACCAAAATTTAAAAGACTATAAACCAAAAATTGACATTTAGTAAAGATGCCTTAAATACAGGATCTTCTATTGCAGTTTACAAGGTGACATGCTATTTATTACAGAAAGACAATCAAAAGAACATTTTAGAAGGAGAAAAAAATCTCATTTGGAAATTAATTTATACAATATAGATGCTTTTAAGCTTCTGGCACTGTGGTTGAAGAATTTTAATATGGATAGTAATGATCCTATTTGCCCAAAATAGTCTGAAATATTTAATTCGGTTTTTAAAGGACTCTAGGATCTTTGAAAAAATATAAAATATACATTTTCCAAAGGTCATAATTGAAAATCGATCCATCTATCTTAGTTACCTTATAATTTTCTCAGTCAAAGTTAGGTAGTACCACCTAGTGGCCGAATGGCATTTATGACAGCAAAGTGTTGACCTAGGAACGCTTTGGGCGGACAGCGCAAATTCAGTAGCAAACTCCTTAGAATTAGTGACAGACTAATTAAAGTAAAACCTTGGTTTGTGAGCATAAGTCATTCCAGAAACAGGCTTGTAATCCAAAGCACTCATATATCTAAGCAAATTTTAAGAACCATTGGCTCAGTTGTGATCACTCGGCATTTGGTATCAGGTACTAACTCGTATTGCGAGAAATCAGTTGTTTATCCAGTTAAAGTTTATTAGAAATGTTTGCTCGTCTTGCAGAACACTCGCAGAACAAGTTACTCTCAATCCAAGGTTTTACTGTACTTACTCGGTCAGCTTCCCTAGTAATCTCTATAGTCTTGAGAACATCACTTACTTTCCTATGTCTTGTTATTGCCATCTGCAGCATAATCAGGCTTGACAACAGGTATTCTGAAAACCCTCTAAGTCTGTCACATGCACGTTCCCTAACAAACTCTACTTTTTTTCAATGTATTTATTAAAAAATTTTTTTAATGCTTATTTGTTTTTGAGAGACAGAGACAGAACGTGAACAGGGGTGGGGCAGAAAGAGGAGACACAGAATCTGAAGAAGTCTCCAGGCTCTTAGCCTTCTTTTTTTTTTTTTTTTTTTTTTTTTTTTTTTTTGCAAAAACAGTATGTTTTTTAAAAATAAAATTGTTCTGTAGTTCTGAAAACCTATTTCAATAAAAAAATGCCCATTTCTTGAAAACACATTACTTTTGATTTCTTTACTCAATGCCTGATTCATTAAATCACATAACATTATCCAGGATGAAGTGCTTTTATCTCAATGATGCATGTTACCTTTACTGTCATTAGAATGCATGTATCATTAGATGATATTTTCTATTTCCTTTTTCTTTCTTTTTTTGAGGCATACTAAATAAGCAATATTTCTTTTTCTGGAAAATATTTTTTAATCATTTTATAATGACTGAGTTGACAAAAAAAATAAATAAAATAGTCTCTAATAATGAAAGTGATACTTAATCCACAAAATTCAAGGATAGGAAAAATAATCTCCAGGAAGTTTCTACTTAAAGATCTTTACAAAGTATTGCTTAATTTTTTGAAAAGCCATTTTAAGTCAACTCAGTCAATGATTCTCAAAATTGAGTGAAGGGATCTTTTGCGGGGCTGGGGTGGGGGGCAGGGAATCAAATATCTCCCTAGAGAGAAAAAAATGTGAAGTCTGAAAATAAACATTGCTTAGCTGTACTTGTTTAATTTTAGTCCATAGTCATTCAACAAATATGTATTGAGCACCTAATCTAAGCAGGCATTTTATAGTCATAACATACAAATATATTTTGAAATCTCAAATACCACTAAAGGAGGCTGGGAGATATTTATAACTGTCAATTAAAAGCATGTGTTATGCAATGTTAAGAAATAGTGACTGGATATCAGCTAATAATTACTCATTTTGATTTCAACCAATAATCTTTTTGAAGCCTTTGCTTCCTTTGTCTAATAGTGAAAAATTCCGTTGAAAGAAAGCATCATCTGGGTCTAGCATACCTGTTCCAAGGAACATTACATCGTATTGTCCATCTTCTGCAACAACGTGATCGACCACGATCTGGGTCAATCTGTAATCCACATTGATTCGCTTGAATGTTGGTCCTCCCGCAACTGGGTACACCGATTTAAACATCACAGGGTGCCGCTTTATGAAACTGATGACATCATCCGGAAAATCTCGGGTGGATTTAATCAGTGGATCGTAGGTTTTGCTTGGACACTGAAAAGAAATGAGAAGAGAAGTAAAGACGTTGTTCATACAGCTGAGGAACTTATATTTACTTACAATAAAGTTTTTAAGGCTTATTATTGACAATATGAAAGGAATGGTGAACAGGATCAATATGGAATCACATATGCTTGTCAATAAACATAGTTTACCTGGAATATATTTAAATCCAGTTTTCTCTCTCAAAGTTATTTTAATGATTACAGGGGAATATTATTCATCCAAAAAAAAAAAAAGAATGGAATTTTGTCATTTGAGACAACAGGGATGCACCATGAGCACATTATGCTAAAATAAGTCAGACAGAGAAAGGCAAATACCGTATGACCTCACTTATATGTGGAATCTTAAAAACAAAAACACCAAACTCACAGATACAAAGAACGGATCAGTGGTTGGTTGCCAGAGACAAGGAGTGGGAGGGTTGTCACAATGGGTGAAGGGGGTCAAAGGGTACGGATTTCCAGTTATAAAAAAAATTAAGTCATGGGACATAGTGGGTAGCATGATAAGTATTGTTAATAACACTGTACTGTGTATTTGAAAGTTGCTAAGAGAATACATCTTTAAAGTTCTCATTACAAGGAAAATGATTTTGTAACTATGTATGGTGACTAGACTTACTGTATATTTTTCAAGATATTCAAACATCAAATCATCACTTTGCATACCTGAAACTAATATGTCAACTATACCTCAAAAATTTGTCTACATTTTAAGTCCTTTATCTCTGCCCAGTTGGGCTTCTGCTTTTGAAATACTCTTTTCAGCTGCACTGGCACAAGTGAAAATTTGTAATTTCAATCCCAAGACAATTGTCCTTTCTTCCAAAAATTCTGGCCTCAGAAAGCTGAATATAAAACCCCTATGCTAGATATTTCTGTTGCCTTTTGAACTGTTATCCTCCTGAATTAACTTCAGATCTCAAAAAGCAACTGTCTTTACTTGTTGGCAGGAGAAATGGCTAATGGTCACCAAAGGGAACCTAGCGAAACAGATTATGCTTGCCTATTCAACCTTCTCAAAGTTTCTCAAAAAAAAAATGTAAATTATATCTAATTTTCTGTGTTTTCAAAAGCTTCCACAGTGAATTTGTTTCCTATGAAGCTACATGAAATTTGAGTTGAAATAATTATGAAGAAAGCGATTTATAAACATGGGAATATATGAGAAACCATTATTTTCAATTTCTTTTAATTCATTTAAGATTGCAGTTTTAAATTAAACCCATGATTATTAAAAATTAAATGGAACAAATCACCACGTCATAAAAATTACTTGTAAAAGAGCTTTAATAGTTTTACATCATAATTAGTTTTTTTTATATATAACTGGTGTGAAAATTACACTGTGAACAATTCAACAGCTCTTTCCCTAAAGGATCTGTGAAGAAACCATTCAGGGAATTTTTCACTTCTGTCTAAAATTGTCTCTCCTTTGCCTTTTAGTGTTCACTAATTCAATAGTTAGCATACCCTGCCCCCTGGTGGTAAGACACAAATGTTCACACTAGTACAAATTGAATGAACGTGATGTGCCTTTATCCAAAGAATATAAAGAATTGCTTTATAATTAGATTTTTTTTCAGGCAAATATTTAACTTTCCACATATCAAATTTATTTTATGATTTCTGTATACTGTAATTCAAAAAGCTAACTCAGAACAATGCTGCTATTACATTTGAATTCTTCATGGGCTAACATTCCTTTGGAATGGCAAACTTTGGCTCTATGTTGCAGACATACAGAAGAAAGTCTTAAAGAAAGTGCTACTTTTCCCGGTTTTAATTTTTACACAAGGTGGAAACACAATCTCTACAAAACTGAGCCATTTACACCAGGCGCTAATTAGAATCTTGTCAAGGCTTCAAACTGTGCTTCTCAAATCCTGAACCTCCAGAGGATCATTCTCAGGGAATTAAAGATACCGAAGTTAGCCACAACATATGACCCTTACCTCCAATTTTATAGGAATAAAATCATAATGGGTCATTAAATTGGAAGAAATATCAAAGAAGTTGTACTAAAATATTTTGTTAATGATTTTCCATTAGTAATGTAAGAATATTTCTATCTTTTACAGAGTTCTTGCATGTCTGATCTTTAACGTCTTATTTATTTTTGAGACAGGGAGAGACAGAGCATGAACAGGGGAGGGTCAGAGAGAGGGAGACACAGAATCTGAAACAGGCTCCAGGCTCTGAGCAGTCAGCACAGAGCCCGATGCGGGGCTCGAACTCCTGGACTGAGAGATCATGACCTGAGCCGAAGTCGGTCACTTAACCGACTGAGCCACCCAGGCGCCCCTTGCATGTCTGATCTTAAAAAAAATTTAAAAAAAAAAATTTAATCTTTCCCTTAAATCTCTTTATTTTTCCCAGGTCTGCACCAAAGAGGTGCAGAATATTAGCTATTTGGCAATTACTTAGCTTATTGTTAACTGGATGTTGGTCTAAAGAGCTGAATGTCTTCAGTCATTGTTTCTAGCACTTAGCCTTCAGACAAGTGGAATCTCTCAAGTCGATAATGGAAGGAACCCTATATTAAATAGATTAAGCTGCAAGTCAAAATGGATGTGGAGCTCAAACGATACAAAGCTCTTGCCCAATTACAGGCTGCATGTTGGAGGCCCCGCCAAAGGAGACTATAATGGGCTTATAGCTTATACTGCCTGCGGTAAAATCTGGTTGGCCTATCATTAAAATCAGAGCAAAAGCATGATTTTGCTTGCATCACATTTTTGAAACAGCCCTCCCGCTTAAGATCTCCTTTTCCTTTGCCTTTGCAACTATAGTTATGCAAGTAGCCAAATTTTCAAAAGAAGTATCATGACATTCAAGCCAGTTTCTGATATCAAATTTTCAAATAATTAGAAATTTTAATATGAGAAAAGTATGGATGAATGAAATGGGAACAATTTAGCCAAGAAGCAAACGTGAGGCTTTTCCTCTTTGCTCACCTCTGACGGAAAGGTTTAAGTGTAATAAAATCAAAGAAAAAAGATGAGAAGGAAAACCTGGTTTCTGTTGACTATTATAAAATGACCTTTGGAAATGTATTTTTCCCCCCTATGGCAGCTTTTCCTTCTGGCATGCTGCCAGTGTTTGGATAAGATCTTTATCCATTACGTTGCTGTGTGTGATCTCCGAGGTCTGCGTCTCCACATTGCTTTCACAAATGAAAGTGATTTGGTAGAGTTACTCCCTGAGGTTGAAGAGAGTACCATTTGAACCAAATATTGTTATTTTAGCACATTAAAAACAGTGAGATTTCCCCTTTGATATCATATAGCTGTGAGGCACACAGATCTAAAAACAACTAGAGATGCCAAGCGACCGGAGCAGGTAGGAGAGTAAAGTAGGAACGAAAAATCCTATAAAGGAAAAAGAGAAAGTGTGGGGAAATGGTGCATCTGAAGTAAATGATCATATCAAGCCGTTTCCTCCCCAAACCCTAGAGAATGTTCCTCTTGAAGCTAGGTATCTAGCTCCATCTCAGGTATTAAAAATCTAGCGAATTTTTCTCCGTATGTATGTCCTTTTAATTTCTACATATTAACACAGCCCCTCTGACTATACGGTAGAGGACCATTTATTTCTGCCTCTAGCTTTCTAACATTTCCCTGATTTCCACTACCCCAGGGCCTGTAGGAAATAAGTTAGGGAACTTATCTGTTTCTCTACCTGTCATGTTGAAAAAGTCTTAAGATAGTTTAAAATTTCGGAAAGAAAAAAAAAGAGAGAGAGAGAGAGCTGTTACCAAAATTTTAAAATGTGAGTATCTTGCTGGAAACAATACCAGCACAAGGGTATTTCAGAAGAGACCTGCCCAGGCGTGCCGTGAAAGGAAAGGGTGACCCAACAGCAGCAATCTCAGGGCCGGCTGCACAGCTGGCTAGGTGTGACCGTGTTGTGCTTGGCACATCTATGTGTTTGTATAGGGCCTTTGGTAGTGTGGTGGGAAGCGACGGACGAGAGGAGAAAAATGGTTTTTATCCAACGCGAGAGCTTTGCCCCTTGGCAAGGCACCAGACAGCTGTTCAAAGTTTTCTCCTCCTGCTGCTTCAGGCTGTTTTCTACAGGTTGCACTTTCCTTTTAAACAAATCACAGGACTGACTAATGTGAGGGAAGACAGGGCACAAGGAAAGACTGAACCAGGCTTCCATTTTTAGCAAACTGGGAAAAATAACCTAAATACAAAAAGGAAGTTTTTTTTTATTTATAAAGTAAAAAAAAAATACATGCCATTTCTTTCAGTAACTATTCGTTTTTAATTTATTTGTTTATTTTGAGAGCGGGAGTGGGCAGGGGAGGGACAGACAGAGAGGGAAAGAGAATCCCAAGTAGGCTCTGCACCATCTGAGCAGAGCCTGATGCAGGGCTCGAACTCATGATCAGTGAGATCATAACCTGAGCCAAAACCAAGAGTCGGAGGCTTAACCGACTGAGCCACCCAGGGGCCCCGAAAAATAATTGTAATTTCACAAGTGCCATTCTATCCCCCTGCCTATTCAGCTGTGAGTCAGTTTCTAAATGTGGATGAGGAAAGACTCTGTCTTCAGTATCAGAACTAGAAAGGCCAGGGGTACAAATATGGGGGTACATTTGTCTCTTTCTTCTTTTTCTTTTTTTGCAACTAAAACCCAGCTTTATTGTTGTTATATTTGAATCTTGAATATTGTGCTATGCGTAAAAGGTAAAACAACAACAACTCAAGTTTCCTCTTTATTGTTCAGTGTCTAATACAGTGATATGTCTTCTAGCATTTGAAGAAATGCATGTACCAGTTGCAAATATCCATTCAAAATTTTATTTACAATTGGCAAATGAACTTTAACCTCTGAACTTAAAAAATGTCATAGTATGCTCCCCTGCTTGTACAAAGGTTGGATTCTGTCTACTATAACTGGGTAGTACTTTAAAGACAACAATTAAACCAACAATTTTTGATCATTTACTTTCAAAATTAAATAGTTTAAGCTAAACTTAATTGTGCTGGACATTTAACAAAACATATAGCTGTAGCTCTGTCTTTTTTAAGGTTTCCTTTTTTTAAAATGTTTATTATTTAAAAAAAATTTTTTTTAATGTTTATTTTTGAGACAGAGAGAGACAGATCATGAACGGGGGAGGGGCAGAGAGAGAGGGAGACACAGAATTGGAAGCAGGCTCCAGGCTCTGAGCCATCAGCCCAGAGCTCGATGCGGGGCTCGAACTCACGGACCGCGAGCTTGTGACCTGAGCTGAAGTCGGACGCTCAACAGACTGAGCCACCCAGGCGCCCCTAATGTTTGTTTATTTTTGAGAGACAGAGAGACAGAGCATGAGCGGGGGACAGGCAGATGGCAGGGAGGGAGGGACACAGAATTTGAAGCAGGCTCCAGGCTCTGAGATGTCAGCACAGAGCCCGACGCAGGGCTCAAACCCATGAACCACTAGATCGTGACCTGAGCAGAAGTCAGACGCTCAACCAACTGAGCCACCCAGGCGCCCCAAGGTTTCCTTTCCTTTAGAGGAATTCTATATGAGAAAAAGGAAAAGCTCATTGAACATAATAAGTAGCTTGGCATAAAGAGAATATTGGCCCCATGGAAAAGAAAGCCCTTACCTTTGATTTACTCTAGAGAAAAAGCTGTATGAATTGTACACGGTGGGGCTTCTTGTTAGGCAAAGATTTGAAATGTTATAGAAAGAGAGATTTAATTATTTTACATTTGGTGGTGGTAGCTGAAAAATCACTTAACATTAAAACAATGTTAATGTTTTGTAGCAGGTCCGTTAAATTAAATGGCTGATTGATATATGGATAAAAAGAAAAAGATATTTTAAATTTTTCTGAAGATCTAAATTCCGAAAATAGAATTGGTAAGGAGAGATGTTTATTCAGGGATTCTTTGAGATTTAAGAATTTTAGTCAAGTTTTTACAGGATATGAGGGGCAATAAATGGGTACAAGGAGGTTAGTTTAGTAGATGTGATATTGCATGTGACTTCAGTGCACCTGTAGTAATGGAATTAGAAGAGGGCCTATAACTACTTTGTTTTGCTCCTCACCATAAAATGGAAACTTAGTTGGGAAATTCATGTGTAGGTTTCAACCTTTGAAAGTAAAGCTAAAACATTTAACAGCAAAAGCAGTATTTCGGGGAAAATGGAATCTAAAAATGAATTTTTTTCATCATTAGAGGTTTAGAAATAGTCGAAAACTGCACCAAAATGATTTGAGAATAGTGAAACAGACATTTCTTAAATGTTTGAACTTCAAAAACAAGTCCTTTCCACATTTTGGCTATGGTGATAGGGCTGCAATGAACATGGGAGTGCTAATCTCTTTTCAAGATCCTGATTGCAATTCTTTTGGATAAATACCCAGAAGTGAGATTGTTGGATCATATGCTAGTTCTATTATTTATATTGTAGGTGGAAACAGTCTAGATGTCCATCACCTGATGAATGGGTAAAAAAAAAAAAAAAGTGATATATACACACAATGGAATACTATTCAGTCTTTAAAAAAAAAAAAAAAAAAAGGAAATCCTTCAACAGGTGCCCATGTAGATGAACAAAGAAGACATTATGCTAAGTGAAGTAAGTTAGTCACAGAAGGTCAAAACTACATGGGGACCCTGAGTGGTTCAGTCGGTTAGGCATCCATCTTCAGCTCAGATCATGATCTCTCAGTCTGTGAGTTTGAGCCCCGCACTGGGCTCTGTGCTGACAGCTCAGAGCCTGGAGCCTCTTCAGATTCTGTGTCTCCCTCTCTCTCTGTCCCTGCCCCACTTGTGCTCTGTCTCTGTCTCTCAAAAATGAATAAACTTTGAAAAAAAATTTAAAATAACTACATACTTCCATTTATATACATATTCAAACTCATGAAAGCCAAAGATAAAACTGTGGTTACCAGGGGCTAAGGGGAGTGGAATGTAAGAAGTCACTAATTAATGGTATACAATTTCAGTTATTCAACGTGAAGAAGTTCTAGAGATCTTTTGCACAACATTATCTACAGGCACTACTGTATTCATAAACTTAGAAATATGTTAAAAGCAAAGATCTCACCTTAAGTGTTCTTACCACAAGAAGCAATTTTTAAAGCACCTTCTCACCTTTTTGATAAGAAAATGGTTTAAAAACTGAAACTCCCTTTCAAGTAAACATTTATCAACATTTGACACTTAGGCATACATTATAAGGTTCCTTATCAACACCGAATAAAACTACCAAGTAAATCTTTTAATAAGTCAAGTATCAAAAATGAAATCTGCCTTTAAAAATCTTCCTCCGATTCTGAGGTTTCGAGCAGCCTGCTACCGTTGGCCTGACCTCAGTTTGGTTTCCATTTTTGACCCCTACTACCTGCTATATTGTGGATTCTGCCATATTTTATTTCATTTGCAACTTCTTATTCTCAAGGCCTAAAGTGCAATAACAGTTGAAAAAGTCCACCTGAACAAAATACAGTTTGTTCAGAGATTCAGTTTGGACACCAGAGGGCAGGAGAATCCCTTGAAGTGAAGGGATTCTGTGCCTGTGTCCTTGTCATTCACGAGTTTCCAGGCTTATTGACATTGTAGAGAGTAATGATATCGTAGTAAGGCCAGGAGTTTAGGTTTGACTTTTTGTCACAGGAAGCACAGGATTCTGTCAAAAAACTAGAAAATTAAAGTCACTGTGGCACCCTGAGAGTCTTCGTGTTTATTTCTCTCAGTGATAATGTCAGCAGAAGGCCCTGCTGGGAGCACAACTTTAGAAGCAATCTGGTTAACAACATGAGGAAACGTAAACGCAAAGGAGGTTTTTCAAATAATCTATTTTAAAAGGTTTAAGCGTGGGGCGCCTGGGTGGCGCAGTCGGTTAAGCATCCGACTTCAGCCAGGTCACGATCTCGCGGTCCGTGAGTTCGAGCCCCACGTCGGGCTCTGGGCTGAAGGCTCAGAGCCTGGAGCCTGTTTCCGGTTCTGTGTCTCCCTCTCTCTCTGCCCCTCCCCCGTTCATGCTCTGTCTCTCTCTGTCCCAAAAATAAATAAACGTTGAAAAAAAATTAAAAAAAAAAAATAAAAGGTTTAAGCGTAAAGTGGCTTTTAGGAAAGATTCTGACGTTTCATAGCCAGCAAATTATTCAGCAGTGCTTTTATTAAAGTCAAAGATGTGTCCCCAGAATTACAAGAAAAGAAATGACAAGCGCAGTAAGGTTGCAAAACGGCATTATTATTTGTGCAGGGAGCAGATCAGTCCCGGGGGAAACAGTGTGAGGTTCAGTTTGGTTATTCGCTTTGATCTCATTGAAGGTAGAGTGCTGTGGAGGTTAACGGCATTTGATTTGGAGTCAAGTAGAGCTAAGCTTGATCCCAGTCTTACCTACTTCAGACCAAGGAGAAAGAAACCCACTTGTAGCCAAAAGTGTAATGCAAAATAAACAGCTACTCCCAATAATTATGAGAGTCGCTTTTTTTGTTTAATGTTGATTTATTTTTGAGAGAGAGACAGAGCACAAGTGGGGGAAGGGGAGAGAGAGAGGGAGACACAGAATCTGCAGCAGGCTCCAGGCTCTGAGCTGTCAGCACAGAGCCCCATGTGGGCTCGAACTCACTGCCTGTGAGATCATGACCTGAACTGAAGTTGGAAGCTTAACCAACTAAGCCACCCAGGCACCCCAACGATAGTCGTTTTTGCATCTCTAAATTCTATAACAAGGAGATAAACTTCCTGATCAATGAGAATGCTGGAGTCTTTCTGGAGCCTCTTTCCATCTCCTTTACCAATACTGGCCCCATTTCGGGCCGTGAGTGAGTTTATAGATCTTCCTTGACTTACAATGGGATTATGCCCCCATAAACCCATTGCAAGTTGAAAATATCATAAGGCAAAAGTGCATTTATTATACCTAACCTACTCAACATCATAGCTTAGCCTAGCTGAACTTCAATGTGCTAAGAACACTTGAATTAGTCTACGGTTGGGCAAACTCCTCTAACATAACACAAAGCCTATTTTATAAAGAAGCATTGAGTATCTCATGTACTTTATTCAAAACTGTACTAAAGTGAAAAACAGAATGACTTCAAGTGTATTTTTGTCTACCCCTGCGATGATGTGGCCTAGCAGAAGCTGCGACTTTTTGCCAGGCTCAGCTTCACGAGCCCCTCGTACTGCATCTGGCAAGCCCAGGAAAAGATCAAAATTCAAAATTCTAAGTATAGTTTCTACTGAATGTGGATCCTTTTCTCACCATCATAACGTCAAAAAAATCAGAAGTCAAAACTACTTAAGTTGGGGACTGTCTGTAGTTATAAGATGCAATTCTCAAAGCTTTGCTACAGATGTGAATATGTTCACATATTTTAAAAAGCATAGGAGTTTCCTGAGGAACACTGATGTTGAGTAAGCATAAAGGAATAACTCAGTTAAATGGCGCTTTCTTATGCCTGCTACTATTTTTCCTTTTCTATTGTTAAAAAGAGGGACACCCGCGTGGCTCAGCTGGTTAAGAGTCCAACTCTTGATCTCAGTTCAGGTAATGACCTCACGTTTTGTGAGATTGAACTCCACATCAGGCTCTGAGTTGGCCATGGAACCTGCTTAAGATTCTCTCTCTCCTTCTCCCTCTGCCCCTCCCTCGAGTGCATGTCTGTTCTCTCTCTCTCTCTCTCTCTCAATAAACAAACAAACAAACTCATGTAGAAACGGCTGAGAATGTGATAGTCCATGGTACTTAACCCCATCATCCTAGGATGGTGGAATTTCCCCAGCTAGAAATCCCCTCTGAATTTTAACTGTCCTCCTCACAAAAGGCCCCAAATATATATAACAGCAGTTGAAATTCTACATAGATTCATTACATATATATCCACTACATATATACTTAATAAATGTAGTCTATCATAAACATATTATTATATGTTCAGTATATACATATATACTATATATATGCAGTAAAAGATATTCCACAGAAGAAGGAAATAAATATAATTTGAGACAAAAAAAATTTTTAATATAGTATCATAGTACAAATTCTAAGAGCCTGGACTCTGCTGCCAGAGTGTCTGAATTTAAAACTCAGGTGCACTACTCAGTCGCTTTTGTGACCTTGGGCAAGTTACTGCACCTCTCCGTGCCTGATGCTGAGTAGCATAAAATGAGTGGCTGTAAAATGGCATTAATAACAACAGCACTTGCTTCTTAGAATCCTTATGAAGTTAAGATTTGTAAAACCTTCAGAATAGTATCCGCACACTGTAACTTACACCTTACGTTACTGTGAAATTAATAACACAAGTATAATTTTGATGTTCAAAGACAATTAAAAATCTGAATCCTGGAAATCACATTATTTGCAAAATAATTTTTCCATCGAAGTGTGATAACCTTATAATCAGTCCAGAAAACATATTTGAAACATATTTCTATTGAGGAATTACGAAAGGGAAAATAGTCACAGTTCTAAAGTGTGTTTCCTAAATTTAATTAGGTTATGTAACAGGAAGATGAAAAGAGAAAGCCTGAAAAAGCCTGGTTACCAACTGTTTCCTGTTTAAGGACAAACATATGAAAAGACAAAATTCAGTAGAATTGGTTGGATTAAGTCAATACTTTTTCTCAGAGATTTTGAGGAATACTTTAGAGCTCCTGGTAGAAATATTCATATTGAATCTTAAGTGGAAAAAAGAGCATGTATTTCTTTATATTTTATCAATTAACCAACCTTAAAATATTTAAATAACTTAAACTGTTTTAATCACATCGACAAAACAAAACAAAACAAAACAAAAACCTGCCATTTATAATGCAAATACAGATTTCACACTGCAAAGTCTTTTTTTTTTAAACAGATGCAACATAATAAAGAAATACATGAACTATTGGAATTGATGTTGTCTTTTAAAGTAGAAACAAGGACCCAAGGACTCTACCTATATACAGAGCTGTAAGTGGGAAATAAATATTTATTTGGCATTTTCATTTAACTTGGAATATTTGTCATTCTACATATTGAATCATTTTGATGATTCTGTAGACTTATTGAGGATAGGCACTATATTTTCAGCATAGCCTGATCCTTATGATACAATCATTGTTTCCTGTAGTATCTAAAGCTCTTACTCAAAAGGGGAAAAAAAAAGTTAAGTTCCAATGAAGGATGGAAATGCTAATGTATGACTGTAAATAAATAATAGGTATTTTCAAAAGCACAGCACATGTTGCTGTGGTGAATGAGCATAGTTTATTATAATAGAATTGGAAAGAGGATATGGGCTTATAAAAATAATTTGATTTTTAAGTTGGATACATACAGTGCCAGGTCGGGGATAAGGAATTCTTCCATCGTACTGCACCCAACGATGGTCTGCGCTTTCCTTATGAGCATATGGACCATTAAAAACTGCTCTGATGTCAGCCATGCTGTACACACAAACAGCGGAGCCTTTGAAGATGGAGCTGAAAAAAAGCAGAATGGTCCAATCATTCATTGTACATCACTCAATGCACATTTATTGAGCACATATTATAACCAGGTGTGTGGACAAAGTAATGCGGCACATTCCATTTGATAGGTGCTGCAGACAAAATGTGTGTATATGCCCTTAAGGAGCTTATAAGCAAGCAAGCCTGAAAGAAGTATGACTGCAGTTACCTTACAGATGATTGTAGTAAGCTAAGCAAGCATGCAATGGAACTCCAACACAAGGCTGTCTGGTGAGTTTTCAGAGTAGATGGCGCCTACACTGACACTTGACAGATACAGAGGAGTTCCCTAGGAAAACTGGAGGATAGAAGGAAATATGCAGAAAAGAGTATCATATTTATAGACACGCTTTTGAATTTCATTTGAAGTTTTTACGGCCTAATGCCTCCCAAAGAACTTCCAAAATAAAAAGTTACATCACCTACTTTTTTAAAGAGGAGCATTTTAGATACATAAATAATAAATATCTCATTTGTGTTTTCTTTTTTTTTTTTCAATGCTTATTTTATTTTGAGAGAGAGACTGAGCGTGAGCAGGGAGGGGCAGAGAGAGAGGGAGACACAGAATCCGAACCCCAACACAGCTCTTGAACCCATGAACATCTGAGATCATGACAACGTGATACGCCCAACCGAGTCACCCACATGCCCTTCTATTTAAGTGTTCTTACAGTGAGCAAATGGCCATAAATATTGACTATTAAGAATTTCCTCATACAATTTTTATTAATTTAAAAAATGTTGAAACTCTCTTTTGCTTCTTCCCTAATCTCTGTATTTTTTCTTGAATTTATGTATGTACCTTATCTGACCCTTAAAATTTATCTTTTTTTTTTTAATTTTTTTTCAACGTTTATTTATTTTTGGGACAGAGAGGGACAGAGCATGAACGGGGGAAGGGCAGAGAGAGAGGGAGACACAGAATCAGAAACAGGCTCCAGGCTCCGAGCCATCAGCCCAGAGCCAGACGCGGGGCTCGAACTCACGGACCGCAAGATCGTGACCTGGCTGAAGTCGGATGCTTAACCGACTGCGCCACCCAGGCGCCCCTAAAATTTATCTTAATTACACGGGACTGGAGCACACATAATTAAGAAGCAGAAAAGCTCCATGAGGATTCCACAATTTTTTTGCAAATTAATGGTGAAAATTGTTAACACTGTCATCAGATGTTTCATTTTTGTTTTATTTCTGGAAAATAAAAGACATTTTCTCTGCATCTAAAACTTTTGGTGATTCCTATTCATAAAAACGAGATCACCCTTTAGGAGCTAAGAGACATATCATCTCAGCACTATACAAATGAGCCAAAGATTCTCTAGCTTGACCATTAATATTCTTGGAATGACATTAATGGGAAACATCCGGAGCTGATGGCAAACAGGCAGCTGGAAGAAAACTAGCTGCTAAGAAAGAAGGTGACGCCCCCATAAAATCACATCATCCGCCTAGGATATCCTAAAGGAATGATGGTGCATCATGCTTTGTGGTATTGCTATTGTTGCAGATTCACTACATCTTCTGATTGGATAAAAGATGTGCCATGCATCCCAACATTACCTCAGTCCTCAGGGCGCCATTCAAAATAGAATAATAAAGTATACCAAGAACAAAGAGTGGACTTGTAACTTCGCACTCTGGGTGGGCAGAAACTTGGTAGGAGAAAAAAGATAACTATCTCGGAGCTGTATTTCCCTGGCACATATCTATGCCTTGTGTGTGGAAAACACAGTGACTTCAAAGACAGTTCTGTGAATGGAAAGATGCCAAGAGAACCAGGGCTGAGATACTTAACTTGAGTGACTCCAGACACTTACTTGCTCTTCCTGCATCTTTTTAGTTCAGATATAAATGAGCAGAAAAATGGGAGTCCGAATGGCAGCTGGTTAGGGTATCTTCTTTATTTTCATTTGAAATATTCACATTCTATATCGTATAATTAGCCAAAGAGCATTTTGTGTTCTGACATATGATGAACACTATTGGTATAAGGCAAACTAAGTGAAGGCAATTTTCACAGAAAAGAAATATAATGTGCCGACAAACTATTTTAATAATTTTTTCAAAAGGAGGCATTAGGCCCATTTCTCTATTACCAACACCACCAATACTTCCAATACTAATATCTATGTAAGTATTCATAGCAGAGCTGTGGAAAAAGTAAAAAAGTAGTTCAAAGAAGGTATTGCAGTCAGCAGTATGTAACAGGAATATTGTAAAAGGCGTACCAGGGTCAAAGGTAAGTTACTGAATTAAACAAAATTAAATTCCAATGAAATTATGTAAGGTCCCTATATTTTTTTGAGAAAGATTCATAGGTGTTAGGGCAACTTTTAAGGAAGGAAGTCACAGAGTCTCAGAGACAGGTGCAGGATAGTATTATACAGAACAAAGACAAAAACACAGGGGTGGAAATTAAGAAAACACCTTCAGTTCTAGTGCCATCTTTACTACTAACTGGCTCGTCTTCTTTGGGCAAGTCATACGAACTTCCTTTGTTTAAGCTAGTAGAGCAATAATGATATGGTGATGACAGCCAAACTCCCAGCTTTGTAGGGTGATTGGGAAGCGCACGTAAGATAGTATGGGAGGACATTTCAGAAGTCCCGTCTCGTGATTTCAGCCAAACCAATGACTACGACATGTATTTCTTTAATACTACTTCTACGTCATGCAGCTTGACCTATTTACTATGGTTAGTATACGCACACTCCTTTGTACCCAGTAACTTCCGTCTGGGAATTTAGCTCACAGATATACTTGCTCATACAGAGAACAACATGTATACAAGCTTAGTCAGTGAAGCATTATGCGTACCACCAAAGCACTAGAAATAATGGAAATGTCTATGCATAGGAAACAGGCTAAATAAATTGTGGTGGTTGATATAGGAATACTCTGCTGGAAGAAAAAGAACCAAGAGACATTTTATGTATTGATATTAAGAGATTTCTAAGAAACACTAAGTGAAAAAATAAAATGAAAAATGGGGTATTTTTTCTCACACAAAAGGGACAAAAAAACCATACAACTGTGTTTTCTTACATATACATAACAATTCTATAGAATTACAAGCATTTTTTTAACTTACCTGGTTGTGGTGAAGACTCCATATACTACAGGATTTCTTTCATCTCTTGTGGGGAGTAAGTAAATATCCTCTATTAATGGGAAGAAATAATGATTCATTATATTTTTATATTTCAGTATTACACGTTTGCTTTTTCTTTCAGCATACAGTATTCCTGAGACTCTGCAGTATATAAAATACTCTAAAATAACAGTGAAAGTCATTACATTATGACAAGAAATTAAAGGTTAAAGACTGGTTTTCTCACTAGCTATGTGACACTGAACTGGATATCTAACCTCTTAGATGTTTACTTCAATCACCCATAGATGGGATGATTTGCTTGATAATATCCATGACTATTTCCAATCAGAAGTATGTGATTTCATACAGAATAAAAATTAAAAACCTAGGTTATTTTTACCCTCCAATGTAAAAAAAAATCTTGTCCTGTAACCGTGTCAGCTTACTAGTAATTTAATTATCTATTTGCTAATAATATAAAAATGGCTACACAAGTTAATTACTTGTGCAACATTACTTATGTAACAACTTGCTCAGCATTTTCTAATCACTTGCACAGTATTGATACCAAAATATGTGTAAATAATATCCTTCACAAGATTTTTTAGGATGTGAGCATACTTATATACACCATGAAAGATCAGCCATGAATATTCAAAGAACACGAACAAAATATATATATATATATATATATATATATATATATATATATATATTGCTTTATATGTTGTATGATAAAATCATTCAATGATAAAATCATTTTTACACTGCATGGAAAAAACAAGTTTAAAAGATAAGATTTGATGATGCTAACTTTATATATAACTGAAAACATCCCTTCTAGAATTAGCTTTGAGGCGAGTAAAGAAGGGAAATGAAAGAGAATAATCCGTCTAACACTTTTCTCAGTATTCTTTTTCTTAACAAGTGAGAGGGAGCGAGTTCTCCCCATCTCCTGTGCTCTCCAGCAGAGGGCACCCGCAGAATAAAGAACCCAAGTTCTTGCTACCTATAGACTGCTGCTCCTTCCAAAGTAAAACGCCATATGGAGAATGGATGGATTCTATAGGACCATTGCTAGTAGCTTTGTGTCTCTTGCTGCGGCTTTGTTTCCTTCATAACTTTGAGAACGCTTACGAAAAGAGGAATCGCTTCATTACAATATGCTCTGAGACCTAGAACACCTCCATGTTCTTTGTGTGTATGAATTTAGTAATAACACTCCTGCCAGCTGTCCTGGGCTGAAGTAAAATAAATGCTGAATTTATTAGGCAGTAAGACATTTTCAAGAAAAAAAGGAGGATGTGACTTACGTAGCTCATCAAAATGAGTATCGGCCCCATCATTTCCAGGAATTGAGCAAATCAATCTGGCTTTAAGAAAAGTTGTCCATTTGTTTATCAGGCTGCGCTGTCCGCCAACATCATTCTGGAAAAAAAAGAAAAGGAAAATAATAGAGATACAGATTTAGTTAATGTCTTTGTTCACAAAGACAAGCAGCCTACATATTTAGGGCCTTGAACTTTGAAACAAGGGAAAAGGCAGTTTTGTCTCTTAGTATTACATGTTCTTCTCATGGTTAAATGAATATAATTCAGCTCTCCTGGATGGGTAGAGGCTGGCAAGGCAATCTAGTCAGACCTGGAATCAAATCTCACCTCTGTCAACGGTTGCCCCATGGCCTACAAAAGGCTATGTAATTCTCCAAGTCTCCACTGAACAAATACGATTAATGCCTTGAAATTGGTTATTCTGATGATTAAATGGAAAAATTTGTGTACAATGCTTAGTAAAGGGCCAGACAACTTGTGTTCAATAAATACTAGAACTGACTTGTATATTACACATATGAGTAAGATCATTATGATCTTTAGAAATATGCCTTGGTGTAGACTTTCAAAAGTCTTTTGGTGCCCTACTAATTAAACAATAAGGCAACACAAACATACATATAAAACCAATCTTGTTTTAAATGCTAACTGATGTATTTCCATACTTTTTTTTACTCTGAAGTATTTCATTAAAAATGTTCTTTAGACACTTACTAAGCATAAGCATTTAAATCAATTCAATAAAATAAATAGGGCAATGCAATTCAATAATTCACCATTAAAACATCCATTTTTTGTTTTTTTTTTGTTTTTTTTTTTTGTTTGTTTTTTTTATTTTATTTTATTTTATTTTTTTCTGAAATTTATTGACAAATTGGTTTCCATACAACACCCAGTGCTCATCCCAAAAGGTGCCCTCCTCAATACCCATCACCCACCCTCTCCTCCCTCCCACCCCCCATCAACCCTCAGTTTGTTCTCAGTTTTTAACAGTCTCTTATGCTTTGGCTCTCTCCCATTCTAACCTCTTTTTTTTTTTTTTCCTTCCCCTCCCCCATGGGTTCCTGATAAGTTTCTCAGGATCCACATAAGAGTGAGACCATATGGTATCTGTCTTTCTCTGTATGGCTTATTTCACTTAGCATCACACTCTCCAGTTCCATCCACGTTGCTACAAAAGGCCATATTTCATTTTTTCTCATTGCCACGTAATATTCCATTGTGTATAAAAACCACAATTTCTTTATCCATTCATCAGTTGATGGACATTTAGGCTCTTTCCATAATTTGGCTATTGTTGAGAGTGCTGCTATGAACATTGGGGTACAAGTGGCCCTATGCATCAGTGCTCCTGTATCCCTTGGATAAATTCCCAGCAGTGCTATTGCTGGGTCATAGGGTAGGTCTATTTTTAATTTTCTGAGGAACCTCCACACTGCTTTCCAGAGCGGCTGCACCAATTTGCATTCCCACCAACAGTGCAAGAGGGTTCCCGTTTCTCCACATCCTCTCCAGCATCTAGAGTCTCCTGATTTGTTCATTTTGGCCACTCTGACTGGCGTGAGGTGATACCTGAGTGTGGTTTTGATTTGTATTTCCCTGATAAGGAGCGACGCTGAACATCTTTTCATGTGCCTGTTGGCCATCCGGATGTCTTCTTTAGAGAAGTGTCTATTCATGTTTTCTGCCCATTTCTTCACTGGGTTATTTGTTTTTCGGGTGTGGAGTTTGGTGAGCTCTTTATAGATTTTGGAGACTAGCCCTTTGTCTGATATGTCATTTGCGAATATCTTTTCCCATTCCGTTGGTTGCCTTTTAGTTTTGTTGGTTGTTTCCTTTGCTGTGCAGAAGCTTTTTATCTTCATAAGGTCCCAGTAATTCACTTTTGCTTTTAATTCCCTTGCCTTTGGGGATGTGTCGAGTAAGAGATTGCTACGGCTGAGGTCAGAGAGGTCTTTTCCTGCTTTCTCCTCTAAGGTTTTGATGGTTTCCTGTCTCACATTTAGGTCCTTTATCCATTTTGAGTTTATTTTTGTGAATGGTGTGAGAAAGTGGTCTAGTTTCAACCTTCTGCATGTTGCTGTCCAGTTCTCCCAGCACCATTTGTTAAAGAGGCTGTCTTTTTTCCATTGGATGTTCTTTCCTGCTTTGTCAAAGATGAGTTGGCCATACGTTTGTGGGTCTAGTTCTGGGGTTTCTATTCTATTCCATTGGTCTATGTGTCTGTTTTGGTGCCAATACCATGCTGTCTTGATGATGACAGCTTTGTAGTAGAGGCTAAAGTCTGGGATTGTGATGCCTCCTGCTTTGGTCTTCTTCTTCAAAATTCCTTTGGCTATTCGGGGCCTTTTGTGGTTCCATATGAATTTTAGGATTGCTTGTTCTAGTTTCGAGAAGAATGCTGGTGCAATTTTGATTGGGATTGCATTGAATGTGTAGATAGCTTTGGGTAGTATTGACATTTTGACAATATTTATTTTTCCAATCCATGAGCAGGGAATGTCTTTCCATTTCTTTAAATCTTCTTCAATTTCCTTCAGAAGCTTTCTATAGTTTTCAGCATACAGATCCTTTACATCTTTGGTTAGATTTATTCCTAGGTATTTTATGCTTCTTGGTGCAATTGTGAATGGGATCAGTTTCTTTATTTGTCTTTCTGTTGCTTCATTGTTAGTGTATAAGAATGCAACTGATTTCTGTACATTGATTTTGTATCCTGCAACTTTGCTGAATTCAATAATTCACCATTAAAACATCCATTTCTTATTTTTAATTTAAAATGTCCCTAAATATGAATACAAAATTAATACAATTGTTATTTGACTAGATCTGCTAAGTTTACAATAAGTAAGATGAGAGTGTTTCATGAAATAAATATATTAAGTACTTAAACTCAACTTTCAAAAATTACTTTCACAGCCATGATTTCCATTAATGCACTTACATTTAAATGTAAATCATATAAACATTCTTATCCTACATGCAATCTATGTCTTACAAATTTAATACAAAGTTCACTGTCAAATACTAACTCTGAATATTTAGGAACGGTATTCCCTCTGCTTCATTATCTCTGAAAATTAAATGCAATTTATAAAAAAAAAGTATCTTAATGACTACTCCAAACAGGAGAATTCAAAGTCACAGAAATAGTTGCTATTCTTTTTTTTTTTTTTTCAACGTTTATTTATTTTTGGGACAGAGAGAGACAGAGCATGAACGGGGGAGGGGCAGAGAGAGAGGGAGACATAGAATCAGAAACAGGCTCCAGGCTCTGAGCCATCAGCCCAGAGCCCGACGCGGGGCTCGAACTCACGGACCGCGAGATCGTGACCTGGCTGAAGTCGGACGCTTAACCGACTGCGCCACCCAGGCGCCCCAATAGTTGCTATTCTTGAAGAAAGGGGGAAGAAGAAAGGAAAGGGGAAGGAAGACAGAGATCCCTTTGAGTGCTAACTTGGGTGAGGGGGAAATCCAAATTCCATGTGATATAATCTTAGGAACAGAGCAAATCTCAGAAGTCTACAGAACTGTGGGAGAGCTGAGAAGGCAATGAGGTCCCTGAGACCACAGACCATAACTATTCTTATAGCCTCAGCACCTAACACCAGAGGCACACCAGGACACCCAGAGTGAATGAATCCCACTTTATAACCTTCTCTGCTACACAACTGAATACTTTTCAGAAACAGCTCTGTATAAATGAGTAATAATTTTTACTTCCTTGATTTGTTCTTTAGGCTTACAACAATGTAAAAAAAATTGAAATTTAAAGACACTGAAATTCAAGAAAATATTTCATATACGAACTAAAATTTGCACTTGAACAAAAATTGCACCTCGCAGTCTGCACTATGTCTCGCTGTTTTAAATTTTAAATGATCCAAATCAATGTGCACTTAGTCTTGGAACGCATGTGTAACTGAGTTCACGTGTGTGCTGACAGATACATTATATAAACTCAGTGATAACTACGGTGATTGTTTGGAAACTGGACCAACAAAAGACCTTCCTGGCAGTTGTATTTTGACACTGATACTGTTTAGAATTGCTGACACATGGTGATAATACAAAGCAAAAGAACATTAAGTTGATTTTCTCATAATTTTTCATTCTTTCCAGAAAACGCACTCCCTATTGCTTTCATCCTACATCACTGCACATATGTCACTAATATCCTGCTTATCAGGTGTTTAATAAGAGCATGTTCAATTATTAGTGAGAAACAAAAAATACTAGATAAAATTGATAAGTGCCCTTAGAAAGTATAGATAAATGCCATAGAATTTAAGTCTCCTCTGAAAGGTCTCTGTAGTAAAAAAAAAAAAAAAAAAAAAAAAAAAATAGTACAGGCCTCACTGAAGAGTTAGATTCAATATTGTTCTTAAAACGATAAGTGGGATCAGAGATTGGTTCAGGAAATATTCTTGGTGCTAGAAAAGAGGGGGAAAGGACAACAGGTGGGACACTTCAGAACATGCATGGATCAGAGCGACTGGGTGGCTCAGTCAGTTGAGCGTCCAACTTTGGCTCAGGTCATGAATTCATGGCTCCTGAGTTCAAGCCCCGCGTCGGGCTCTGTGCTGACAGCTCAGAGCCTGGCGCCTGCTTCGGATTCTGTGTCTCCCTCTCTCTCTCTGACCCTCCCCCCCCCCCCCCCCCCCGCTCACGCTTTGTCTCTTTCTCTCTCTCTCAAGAATAAGTAAACATTAAAAAAAAAAAGCACACATAGGGAGAACCAGGACAAATTTGACTTAGGCAAATACTGGGATAAATTCAAATAGTGGAAGAGAATGTTATAAAAGGATATTGGAGTACATTCAAGGAAAGCTTTAATACCAGGCCGAAGTATTTATGTCATTTAGTAATATGTTATTTAGTATCGAGAGTTACTACAAGGAAGTGAAAGAAAATGAATACCTAATACATTTTATATAATAACCATCTAGATACAAACATGTCTATAATTGCTTTTGAATTTATGTTTTGTATATGGTGCTTCTATTGTTGAAGTATCATTGTGCAAGAACAAACATAACCAATATTTCAGCTGGCTATTGGATGATTAATGATGGCTACACATGTGAAGGCAGATTTATCTAGACACGGCCTTTATTTTTACCACTAACATCCTCAGATCATTTCATAAATATAAATCCAGATGTTAATATGAATAGGAAAAACCCCTGGTGCTTCCTTTTAGTAAGGATGAATTTTGTGTTAATGTTTCATAGGATCTCAGCAAGAAATGCTACCTGGAATTATTTGGGAAGAAAGAGATTTTATAAAAAATTTAAAAATAGGGGTGCCTGGGTGGCTCAGTTCGGCGAGCGTCCGACTTTGGCTCAGGTCATGATCTCACGGTTTCTGAGTTCCGGCCCCAGATCTCACAATAGGCTTTGCACCCACAGCGCGGAGCCTGCTTCCGACTCCCTATCTTCCTCTCTCTGTGCCCCTCCCCTATCAGTACAAACACACACACTCTCTCTCTCAAAAATAAATATTAGAATACATTTTTAAAAATTAAAAATAGAAAGTAAGATATCTCATCTTTCTCATCAACCTTGATTTATATATTTTTACATTCACATATGTTCTGTCTTCATATAGTCTTATTGTAGCAGACTCCTCCTTGTACTAAGCTCTAAGTGAAAATCTTTCCATTTTAATGTATTCTTTTTACATATTTATAATTTGTAAAATTTTTCATTGCCTATATTTGCAATTTTGAGTCAGCTATAAATACTAAAAACAGTGCTGATTCAAAATATTAGCTATCATGAATTTAATGCTAAGGACTCTGGTTTACTGCTTTCCCCTGGCATAGCATAGTTGCTCAAATTATTTTGTTAAAGGAATAAACAGACATATCAAATATTTGCTCTACAACATTCCTTTAACAGGTGTATACATCACTACTTTATCATAAAAATCAGCAATCACATTCCCTTTTAAGCATTTTATTAGATAAAAATAACAATAAATGTCTATTTGCGAAGTGTCCCCCTCTCTCTCCTTGCAATTATCACCCATGTTTAAGACAAACCATGAAAAAATTCTAATTATTCTACTAGGCTCAAATTTGTTGGACAGGAAAGGAACTTACACTGTGGCCTGCATATATATTTTTTTAACCTGACAAATGGAAATTGCAATCCTTTGAACAAAAGAATCTTTAAATGTGCTTGCCTATCCGTCTAGCAGCCTTTCCATGGTCCCTCAAGGAATAAAAAGATAAAAAACAAACAAACAAAAAAAAATCCAGGTCAAAGATGAAAGCCACCTGCTGTCAGCAGGGAAACAAGTATAATTTCTGGGATAATAGTTCTCAGGAATGGATCATAAGCATTTAATGACTGAATAGTAACTCTTACAGACATCCAGAAGCATGACCTGGGATGGCAAAGTTCAATTCACGAGGGGTTGTATTTCTCCTGTAGGGAAGTGTCAATTGACTGACTGTTGACCAGCTCTCAGTGCCTGGATTTGTTTGCAAATCCACCAAATCCCCCCCTGAGAACCTTAAGCAGAGAAGAGGGCTCAAAGGGAGGTAACCACTTTTGTACTAAATTGTCACCTCCTTGCTTATTTCTGTGAAGTTCTAAAGAACGCAGCCATCTCACTAACACAATAGATTTATTATTGAGATGTCAGAATCAGCAGCTTTTAGTCACCAGTCACTTCTGTGTTTCCACTCTATCACAGCTTCTTTGTAGTCAGATTGCCAAAAGCCTTGACATTCTCTACACAAAGATGCAGATGAAAGTAACAAAGAAATTAAATGTAAACAAGCCAGACCACATGGTGGTGAATGCAGAGGGTGCCTATTTTCTTATTCTCTGTGGCTTCTTATATGTTTGCGATATTTCTTAAGTGTAAAGGGATTAATGAAAACAGAAAAGACAGAAGATGAAACAAAACACAATTTACAATCTTTCAGCGGCTATAAAATAAACTATCTCTGAGTCAGGTGATGGCTGCATATTATGAAATACTATGATCTTCCAATCATAGGCTGCTAATGGGTAGATCAGTCAGAAGGCAGGTTAATGGTGACTCCATTCTGCTTCTACTGTCCCAGCAGACTCCAGTCCTTATAAATCTTGCATAGACATGTGGAGTAGCTACAAACTGTCACACATGAACTTTTATTGAGTGTGTCTTTTGACCTTTGGGTCACTATGCTGGCTTCATCTGCTAAACACGATTTTATCTGTATACATCATCCTCTTTGAGGATCTCTTCACACTTTATAAATATGGTCATTCCCACCTATATCTTGGGAAACAGAAGCTCTTGGACCAAGTAAGAATCGGTTTTCGGCTCCTATGCTCTTATATCCTAAAGATTTTAGTAATCAATGAAATCTCCAAGATATTTGGGAACATGTTGTATTCTATTAAAATATGGATTAGCATTCAGAAATTTGTAACCATGTTAATGAATTCAAGTTGAAAGTCACTAGCCTTTTCAAATCAACAAACACTGAAGAATAACAACTCTTAATCACTTAAAGAAGAAAAAGAAAAAATCAGGGTTTGATGCTGGAGTTGGAGTTCATAAATTCTTCTTTGCTTAAAATTAGTTCTTTTGCTTAATGCTCTTCTGCACCTTTGTGCCAGCAGGAGGATGGGAATTCCTGAAACACTTGCAAAGCTATCATCCATGCATCTTTTGTGCACACTTCTCCCCAGTTCTAGCCATTAATGACATTTAATCTCAGAGATTTAAGCTTCAGTTAATACTACCTCCTTTCTTTTGAAGTGTAATCTAAATACCACAATTATTGTGAATCCATAAACATGTTTTTCCATAACTGAAACTGCCACACTGAGGTCAACACACAGACTTGCAATTGACCCTTTTTACACATTCAAGAAGATAAGGGCAAGTTAATACTTTCATGTTTTCAGTGTAATGCCTGTTGTATTTCAATACATCATTCATATTCTTCATCTGATACGTCATTTATGATAACAGCTGTCCCTTGCAGGTCTCAAACAGCCTTGTGTTGAGATATGCCTCCGAATCGCCTGAAGACCCATCACCCCCGGAAGTCCTGGAGATAGGACCACAGCAACTGACATTGCAGAGCAATTGTCCAATGTACTTTGCCCTGTGCTGCCTCAGTCTTCACACAGTTATTTCTAGGGACGAGTTTTATTTGTAAACTTAATACAGATGGTCTGTATGGGGCTGTGTAAGTAAATAATGATGATAAGGATATTCCAAACACAGAATGGCCCAGTTAGAAGCTGGAAACTATGATCGTGATGTGATAGAAACAAAACGTGAAACCTGGAATAAGAGCCCAGGAGCCTCTCAAGGAAAGCATGTCATATATACTAAAATACAATATTATAACTGAGAGCAAGAGTTTAAATGAGGACATTATACAATAAGTAAACTAACGGAAGATGGTGAAGTTATGCAGCCCAAATCAAATGAGAGAACTGTGCTGTTTTGCTTTCCTTTTCAGCCCTCATCTTCTTTTGCAACGTCTTATAACTACGTTTCATGTAACTGTTTTGTTGAGATGCAAAAAAATAATAGTAATACATTTATGACCACGAAGAAAAAAAGGCAAAATAAGAAAATAAGGAAACTTTGGGGCACCTGGGTGGCTCAGCCAGTTGAACATCTGATTTGGCTCAGGGCATGATCTCACGGTTCATGAGTTCGAGCCCTGTGTCGGGCTCTCTGCTGTCAGCACTGAGCCTGCTTCAGATCCTGTCTTCCTCCACTCTCTGCCCCTCCCCTGCTCTCTCTCAAAAATAAATAGACATAAAAAAAAAGAAGGAATATTTTAGTTCATCTACAAATAATCTTGAAATCCCTTAGTAGTAAAAGAAACAAAGCTGTAGAAACTCAAACATCTCAGACAAAGGGGAGAGGAGAAGAAAAAAGAAACAAAAAAACTTGTATGGCAGGTATTAAGCACAGTGATTTTTAAGAGATCCATTCTGAAGAGGCTTTCAAGGCACCAATACATTCTTTTTTTCTAAAAAGGATTCTAGTGTTTAAAGATGACTGTTTTTGATTTGCCATTGGAGAATCAAAATGGAGAACATGTTTTTCTAACTACTTCAAAAATTTGTAAACATTATTAGAAATGCAAGACTTGGGTAAGACACTATGCTAAAAAATTCAGTTTCTAAGATTTAACAGGTTAAAATCAGGTAAATCAACGCATGGTAAGCAGTTCCCTCCCTCCCCCCAGGTAAAATCAGAGCTCATTAAATTAAAAAAAAAAAAAAGCTACAAGGCAACAGTATAAATCCTTGCCTAGGAATTCCTGACAGGAAAACAGATGGAAGTGAAGCAAAAGCACATCTGTAACTCGTGGCTCTAAATCTCTCATTCAGGTTGTAAGTGACATGTTGAAAGTAAGCAAAAAAACCCACAACTCGGTGGAGATCAATAAATACGGAAAGTGTCATCGGCCTCAAAACACAAATCTTCAAAGGCAGTAATTGTCCAAATAGGACTATATATCAAGGTAGACAATGCAAGTGGAATCGAAGCAAAGGGCTATTAATTAGACCCCCAGGCAAGTTATGTGAAAGGACCATCCAAACTGAATTCCTGGCAAGGACAAAAGGAAATACTGCAGAACAAAAAATGAGAACGGGCCTAACCTAGAGCTGGAATCCAGAGTGGGCTAGCTAATGGACAATGCTTCCAAAAAATGAACAGAATTCAAAAATAATGTGAAACAGGCTTGAGGCGAAAAGCTGCAAGCCAGACTCCCTGAAGTGACGGGTATTTCCACACTGTAGCTTATAGGGTGGGTCTTGAAGGGACACACACACACATGTGCGTGGTAATAAACATAAAGACATAAATAATAGTTTCTGAAAGGACTATTCAGAGGGTTTATTGCATGATGTTTCACCTGTTCTTTCGGTCAGCATTTATAACCTCCCCATGAAGATCTGTGCAATTTACCATTTATGAGAGCAGCCTGGGGTGTAAGGTGCACCATTTGGTGCTTGAACATATTGACTGTACAACAAAATCAAAGAACTATAGAGTCTGGCGAGGCTTTAGAAATCATCTAGGCTAAGCACTGTATTTTAAATACGAGAAAGTGCAGTAGGTTGGGATATCCCACTGAAAAATAATTCATTACTAAATGTGTTCTGCCATGTACACTGATAACATACACAACAGACTGAGTTGGAAAGATATTCTTTAGAGGAAGGTACTTATTCTCCTGAGGCTCTCATTGATCCACACTGTCCTACGAAATGATACTTTAATTCAGCTTCTTCACTATTTAGTGTCTCTCCCTTTTCACACCTCTTGTCTAAAATTTGCATTGGTCATACTGCTCACACACAAAAAAACTGTTCACAAAATTATCACCAGGCATGTCTCCAAATTCTTTTGACTATATCCGGGAATAAGATCCACCTTCCAAGTACAAATATTGCTAAAAAAGAAGGCAAAATAATTACGGGGATTTCAAACATCAAAACTAATAAAATATCATCTCTTCCCATTAATCTTCAGTAACCTGCCTCTAACCACCACCTGGCCCTACTACACACACACTGCCACTACCACTCTTCCACTCCCAATGACAGTTAGTTGATCTGGCTCCAAACGTGAGCCTGTGTATGCATGATGTATGCATGTGTGTATATGTGATTTTTGACACTTAACCCGCTGTAGTATGACAAGGAACTTACTTTATTCATATGTCAATCTTTTATGTTGTTGACAGCTCGAAAATAGAGATGTATCCAAGTCCCTCTTGTTTTCCAGTTCCTTCCTCAGTATCTGCCTCATCCAAATTCATATGATTTCATCTAAGTCTTTCATTTGCTTGGTAACATAGTCACGGAAGAGATGGGGGCCCTGATTTTCTCCGTTAAGAAGCTGAGCTCGGAAGAAGTAGAGCGGAAATGGAAGCCTAGATCTGCTTTCGTAGCGAATATCCATATCATTCGAGCAAAAGTTATTGATGATATCCTGATGCCAAACGTAATACCTGATTTTCAATTGCAATGTTACCTGACCTCCTTTTGGTGTGTGACATCACTGACAACTGCTTTCTTCTCAAGACAGCTTTCGTGTCTGATTTGTGACACCACTACCATCCAGTTCTCCCCCCAACTATCAAGCTATTTCTTCTCAATTGTCTTTGTGGTCATTTTCCTCTGTTTTTTCTTAAATATCATTGTTGCTTGGGATTCTATCCTTGCTCTTTGATCTTTTACTACATATTTTCTTGGGCAATTTTACATACTTCCATGACTTCAAGAACCACCAATTCATTGGTGATTTCCAAATTCATGATTCCAGACACTACTGAGCCTCAGGTTCATGTTTTCAACTGGCTGCTCTGGCAGCATATCCCAGAGCCAGGTCAAGTTCAACATGTCCAACTGTAAAATCTATGCCCTTAACACCATTTTTGGTGTTTTTTTTTTTTTTGTATCAAAAATCAGAAGACACTCTTTATGAATTTTCCTAATCTCTGCCTTACCTTCTGGAAATCACGACTACTAAGAATATAGGAGTCCCTGTCTATGGGCAAGTATCAAAGTCTCTGGGACAGGAGTAAGGAAGAATTAAAGTGTATCCAGTGATGGACTCTTGATTTTCCCTCAGGTCAAAACCTCGCAGTTTGTGAGTTCTTTGAGCCCCATATCGGCTCTGCATTAACAGTGCAGAGCCTGCTTGGGATTGTCTCTCTCTCCCTCTCTCTCTCTGTGTCTCTCACTCAAAATAAATAAATCGACTTAAAAAACAAAAACAAAAACAAAAAAACAAAGGCATCGAGGATCCAGTAGGATGGGAGCTTGTCGCGACCTTTCATGTACATCATGGGGTCAGTATTTGTAGTCTCAGTCAGTCCTAACCACAAACAGGGAAGATAAGACTTCTCCAGACGATGCAAATTTCAAGTATGTTCTAAAGGAAAAAGAATCACTAGTCTGTTAATTTGCCATTTATTGGTTATGTTCCCGTCACAGCAGAGCTCTCTCAATTGCTTAAATGCTATTTTCCCACCTCTGAGATTTCACAAGTGTTTTCCTTCTGCCTGGCGCATTCTTCCCTAGCCCTGTCATCTCTGCCTTGGAGCGTCCTCATCATTTTCAATACCCTGGATCAAAAGTTACTTTCTCAGAGGAACCTTCCATAGCCAATGGAAAACCCACCCTTGTTTCCTAACCACACCCTGTGATTTTTTTCCCCCAGTTTTGCAGCTACCACATTTGCCAATTCTATATATTAATCTGTGTGTTTTCTTATTTAATGCATATATCATTACTATTACCATTACCCGGTTGCAAGCTCAGCAAATACAAATACCAATCTCTTTTCTTTTTATTCTCTATAAAACTACTGTTTATTTAGCACAATGTTGTGTAAAACGTGTTAAGTAAATGAATACTTTGATGGTCCCACATCACTAAAAAGTTTTATAAACTCAGTAAAGTGTACACAGTTCACTCTTAATTCTATCTAACATGATCTCTGCCTTCTTGGATCTTTGCTTATATCTATTGAAGTCAATTTTGTTCCGCAGCATAGACATACATTTGTGACCATTTCTTGAAAATTGAATGACAATATCACAATAACCCCATGGGGGTAAAAAAAAAAATGAACTAACAGAGAGGAATAATATGTTCTGAAAAATGTCAGAGGAACATTTTTATGTGAAAATTATACGTAACAGCAACAGTGATGATGCTGAACAGTTTTTTAAATTAAACTTATCATAGTTTTTGCTACTGTTTTGACATAACACATTTTAAAAAAAAGATTTCAGGTCATTTTTAATCTTGTCAGTGAAATCTCCACTTAGAAGTGCTCACTGTTTGATACACGTTAATCCTAAATTATTAAGTAAAGTTAAAAACATAGCAGGGCGTGCTGAACTTAGATTTTTTAAAGGTGCATGTAGAACCAAATATTGTGAACATTTGACTAATAGATCATACGTGTAGTGGGAAATTCTGAAGATGAAACTAACCAGAAATAATGATTGAGTAAACAGATAGACTAATGTAAGAAGGACTTTCATTACATCTTTTTTTTCCTTTAAAGTAAATTCATCCATCACATGTCCTTATTTGATCTCACAATTTGTTAGCTTTTTATCCAAACACAATGGCATGACAAAATCTTGCTGTGTGGCCTTAGAGTTTTTTCTGGTGGGAAGATTCCTAAGCTACAATTCTCTCTGCCTTTTCACTTCTTTAGGAGTTTGTTCGTAATTAAAACTAAATATCCCTGGGCCAATACTTCACGTTTACATCACATTTTTAATATAAAAATTTATAAGTGGGGCAACTAAATTTTTCCCCCTCTAATGTAACTTTCAACAATACTAGGGTGGAAAGAGTAGTTTGTAAAGAATTAATTGCTATCAAATGGATTAGACCTATTAAGAAATAAGTATTGAACTCGCCCACAAAACATTCACTTGTTATATGCGTTCATCAGAAACTAACTTGTAAATCTTTTATGACATATTTAATGTAGCCATTTATATAAATGATGTCAATCCACAGTACAGCTTTTCAGAGTTGGGAGACTGTTGTTTTAAAGCATGCTTCAGTACATTAACACACTACGACTACTCCAAGCAATGGCTATTCATCTCTAGGCAAGAGGCTTCAAGAGAAATTACTGTGAATTCTTGGACTCGGAAAGAATGAGGATGCTTTTTAGAGAACTCTGTCCCCTGGGGGTGAAGGGATCAGTGGGAGACAGCATCCCTGGCCAGGACACTAGGTAAAGAATGATGTGTGCTCATGAGCTGGCCTCTTTCAAAAGCCATGTTTTCATTAGCACTTTAAGTGCAGTGATGGTTTGTATTTCTGTCCCTGGACGTGCTCAAAAGCCCGAGGGTACAGATTGGGACAAAAAAGGGATAGGCTCACGTGGAAGAAAATGAAAAGTTTGGACAAGACCAAAAAAAGCTTCCTACTGAGAGTATTTATCAACTTAACAGCTCTTCTTCTTAATAACAGAGTTTACACTGAAGGTGTCTGGCTATGAAAGAAAAGTTATTTCAGTGAAGACAAATCCAACAACAAAATAATATATTGAAGTCAAAAGTATGATTCCAGTAGCATTATTATTCTATAAAGATTGTATTCACTCAAAAGAGAACCTTAAAGGAACAAAATGGAAGCATGTCATAGAATTCTGTCTTCCTATAAATTACATAAAATGGCAATCTTAAAAACTAACCACGGTATTCTTCAAAACAAATGTTTTGCATTTCGGTTTATTTGTCCCCGTCGCCCCACCCCCCTTATCCCATGTATTCTCAAAACCTAATCTAGATGAATGCTCCAGAAAATATTTACTATATATTACTAACCATAGTTTCAACTTATTTGATCCTTAGAAAGATGCATAATTTTACATGTGTGATGTGTTTTCATAAAAAATACCAGATCTGATTCTGTTAGTGTTCCAGTTACTCCAGTGATTATGTTACTTTCAATTTCAAAATAAAATTTAATGTATAAAAGCATCTTAATTTCCCTGGGTCAGGACAATGCATGATCTTGCTGGGAACAGTGAAAACTGGTAAGGGGGTAACCTGTCAATATAAGGAGCAAACTGCCAAGTATCTAACTCAAACCTGGATAACAGTTCACACTGGATGAAAACAAAATCAACAATGAAACAGAACTCTAATATTGGAAAAAATTTAATCTCTTTTTTTTTTTCCTTTTTCGTTTTGGATGTTAAAAATTATATATGTAAGGGGAGCCTGGGTGACTCAGACAGTTAAGTGTCTGACTTGTGATTTCAGCTCAGGTAACGATCACGGTCGGTCGTGGGTTGAAGCCCTGTGTCGGGCTTCCCCTGGGCGTGGTACCTGTTTAAGATTCTCTCTCTCTCTCTCTCTCTCTCTCTCTGCCCCTACCGTGCTCGTGTTCTCTCTCTCTCTCTCTCTCACTCACTCTCTCTTTCTGTCTCTCTCTCAAAAAAAAAAGTATTATACCAGTGTGATAGTCTGAATTTATCCTACTACTTATGAATGATGGACATTAAAATACTCTTACTTCAACATTACATGATTAATTGTTCATACATATACATACATGCCTTAAGTAAGATAAATATATCTTGCCTTACAAACTCTTCCAACTCGAGAAAGGATGGTTCTATCAGAAGTAGTGCCTTCTTGCGATGATTCACGAAAGAAGAAATATATTTTATCATCATCTGGATTATAGGTGTCTGGGATAGGGAAAGTTCCAATAAATTTTGCTCCTGTTTGAAAGAAAAGAAGCTACAAATTAAAATACTGAGATAATTCAGCCAAGATAATATTGGTGTCTTTGAATGTGAAACAATTAGCAGAATAAAAAAAAAAAATGAACCGTGACTGGCATGTGGGAAACAAGACATCCACACAAATAAACATGACACAATATAGAAACATGTATTAGCATGCAGAGGTCTCGAGCAAGTTCTCTAGGAACTCCAGAGACCTGGTGAGAACACGACTGGCTGATATTCACCATCGTTGCAACTCAACTAAATTACTTAGAAAGTCCTTTCAAACTTTACATTTTCCTTTTATTTGATGAAGTCACTGATTTTAAAATCACAATGTATATGGGGAGCCTGGGTGGTTTGGTCAGTTGATCATCCAACTTTGGCTCAGGTCATGATGTCACAGTTTGTGGGTTCGAGCCTCACATTGGGCTCTGTGTTGACAGCTCAGAGTCTGGAGCCTGCTTCAGATTCTGTGTCTCCCTCTCTCTCTCTCTGTCCCTCCCCTGGTCACACTCTGTCTTTCAACAATAAATAAATGTTAAAAAAATTTTTTTTAAATCACAATGTACATAATGAAGAGCTCAGGGAAAACTATAAACACACCCCAAATTTGCTAAATTATGATGTTATTTGCTGCATTTTGTGTAATTGCTAAAGGGAAAAAAGAAATTAAAACAACTAATTAATAGTGCTTGTGTTAACTCCAGTGTAGGCTCTGGAGACAGTCTTTCCAGGTTTATATTCTGTTTCTCCCACTTACTGGAAGGGTGACCTTAAGCAAATTTTTGTCTTCTCTATGTGTCAGTTTTCTCATGCCTAATATGAGGCTACCAATCATCTACATAGTAGGATAACCGCTATGATAACCAAGTGAATTAATATATAGGTAAAATACTTGCTATCTGGTCATGCCTGACAATAAGGGTTCAATAAATGTTATTTGTTAAGATGATGTTCAGGATAATAATCGTTATTATGACCACAAAGAAGAGAATGATAGAAAATGTAGCACATCCCAATATTTGTTACAGTAATATCTAGCTGATAAAAACAAAGTACACAGTTCTAAATGCACCAGCATGGAAATATGTCCATAAAACAAGTCGAGTGAAAAACATAATAGCAACTCAACCATTTCTGTGCTGCACCAGTGATAAGTCAATTGGGGTTACTAACTCCTTTATTACAAAGTGTTGGGCATTTTTAAGTCTTGGTTTTGTAGAACTGTGAATTAACCAGATAACAGATCTGTAATGAGGTGATACTAATTCAGAAATGGTTCTTTTGATGAAGGCAAAGTAGAGAAAGAGAATACTTATTGAGTAAGGAAGGAAGGACTTCAATTAAGTAGAAAACATGAGATGGCTGAAAGGAAGCAAAGAGCACTTGTTAGGGAGGAGAAGCAGGAAACAAGACACGACAAATCGTTTCCAACCACAACCACCACACCACCACAAAAACAAAACAAAGAATACGTGGTAGGTAAAAAAGATCAACACTGCCGTATTGTCAAGTACCCCAGGAGTACTGAGAATCATCCCCCTGCTAATGTAGAGCAATAGGTCAACAGCCCCACAAACAAGACTTCATAATAGCCTTCTTCAATAAACAAAAGTTAATATTTGAATCCAAACAATGGGTAGTTCAGTCTTTATTGTCCCAGTCCAGCTGGGTCAACTGGGGTCTCCTATCCAGTGTCTTCTCTGCTTAAATGGGAAACCTTAAGAGGAAAAGTGAGAGGGAATTTTGTGTATTAACTTTCTCCCCTTTGTTCTTTATTATTTCCCTGTTCTTTCCCTGAAGTTTAGAACCCCAGTGGATTCTTATGCTCTTGATAATCTCATCTGGATACAGCCCTAAGTTAAGTAAAAAAATAAATTTTAGAAAACCATGTAGGGTTTTAAATTTTTAGTTTTCTAATTAACCTTAAAATAGCAAGTTTCATTAACAATCTCACTCACGATGTTTTAATTTTTCTCTCTCCAGCCCCTCTTTTAAATTGTTGATAAATTACAAACATTTGGTTTTGAACCCCTAAGCAAAGTAAAAATTCTTTTGTAGTCACAAATTAACATTCCTAGGCGAGTGTGATGGCTCAGTGTGGATGGCTCAGCACCTGACTCTTGATTTCGGCTCAGGTCATGATCCGAGGTTTCTGGGATCAAGCCCTGCTTTGGGCTCCATGCTAAGCCTGGAGCCTGCTTAAGATTCTCTCTCTCTCTGTCTCTCTCTCTCTCTGTCTCTCTGTCTCTCTCTCTCTCTTTCTTCTTCTCTTTCTTCTTCTTCTTCTTCTTCTTCTTCTTCTTCTTCTCTTTCCTCCCTCATCCTGCTCTCTCTCTCTCTCTCAAAAAAAAGTCTAATTTTTATTTAAATATATTATGTTTCCTAAAAAAAAAAAATGTGGACACAGATTTTCTTACCAATGCAGTATTAGGAGTTCAGCACATTGGTGAAAATGAGGAACATACTTAATTACTACTATACAATATTCAAGGTATTTAGAACAAGAAAAACCACTACAATCACAGAATAAAAAATGAATAAAAACCGACTCTTCAAACCAATTACAAATCAGATTAGGGAAGTATTAACATATGGCTAAGATATGACCAAGGAGAAGGCCCAAGTATTGATGTTTTCAATGATTTCCAAGGAGAATGTGACAATGAGCATAGAACTATGGGCTCCCACAGACATAGACAAAGGCATTAATAATAATCTATGGAAATCTGTTGGATTTACAGATGCCTAAATGTTACCTGCCTGGATGGAAAATCTCCAAGTGTCCTGCCATGTGTATTTTAAAAACAAAGAACTATAAAAATAGGAGCACTTGGGTGGCTCAGTGGGTTAAGAGTCTGACTGGACTTCGGCTCAGGTCATGACCTCATGGTTTGTGAGCTCAAGCTCCATGTAGGGCTCTGTGCTGTCAGCATGGAGCCTGCTTGGAATTCTCTCTCTCCATCTCTCTCTGCATCTCCCCCACTTGTGCTTGCTCTCTCTCTCTCAAAATGAATAAATAAACTTAAAAAAAAAGAAATACATTGGGGTACCTGGGTGGCTCAGTCGGTTAAGCATCCTGCTCATGATATCAGCTCAGGTCCTGCTCTCGTGGGCCATGAGATCAAGCCCCACATGCAGGCTCTTTCGCTCCCAGTGTGGAGCCTGCTTGGGATTCTCTCTCTCTATATATATATCTCTGTCCCTCCCTAGCTCTCTGTCCCTTTCAAAAATAAATAAACATTAAATAAAAAAAGAAATACAAAAATAAATAAAACATAATAGGTGATTCTTATAAGCATCTAAATTTAAGAGTCACTGAACCTAGACTACTATTTTGCATGTGGGAAAAAGGATATAGATAGCACTCATTAACCAAAGGTCAATAATGCAGACACATGGATGGACAAGGGGAGAGAAGACCAATGATAAATACAAATTCTTTAGTGATTAGGGCACAAAGGGGATAAAACTGAAAATATACATAAATTATAGGAAATGATTAGCGTGTATTATCATAACAAATATTTGAACTTAAAATGGGAATTCACGGGGCGCCTGGGTGGCGCAGTCGGTTAAGCGTCCGACTTCAGCCAGGTCACAATCTCGCGGTCCGGGAGTTCGAGCCCCGCGTCAGGCTCTGGGCTGATGGCTCAGAGCCTGGAGCCTGTTTCCGATTCTGTGTCTCCCTCTCTCTCTGCCCCTCCCCCGTTCATGCTCTGTCTCTCTCTGTCCCAAAAATAAATAAATGTTGAAAAAAAAAATTTAAAAAAAAATGGGAATTCACACTATGAATGGGGATTCATAGTCCTATAACAATTTCTAGGAATATGATTAGCTTGTTTTATCTTGAAATAGTTGAATGAACTTCAAAATGGGGATAAAGCAGAATTTATCATCGCCCTTAAGTATAATCTAAGTAAAAGTTCTACATGAAGTATGTCACCCTTGTAACATTAATTAATATCCTCTCCCTATTTCATGATTGAGTTGAACTTATAATTTAAAAAATACCATGGTAGTACAAAATTTACATAATCTTCTCTCTCTAGAGAGGAAATGAGAATTCAGTGACGTGAAACAGAAAATCATTTCAGGTAAAAGGAATTCCAGTGTGAGAGAGAGAGCTGCTCAGATACTCAGAAGGGACAAGAAGTTACAGGAGCAAACTGTCAGCTCTTCACTTGTTTATGGAGTTCAGCAAAAAAAAAAAAAAAAAAAAAAAAATCAATCCTACAACAAAGCATAATGTAGCGCATCTAAAAGGAGCACAAACATGGCAGGCAATTCATATTCTCCTACTGCAGAAATACACAGAAAAGCCTACTTTAGACACTGAAAAGCTTATTCAAGTGTTGCCAGGTGGTAGCGTTTGAAATGGTCAAAGGCACAATGTGACATTAGTCTACATTCCAGGAATTTTATTTATGACATCAGAGCAGGCAAGCAGAGTAGCTATTTTTCCAGTTTATGTTACTTTCATCTTTCAACTAATATAGAACATAAATGATCAGTAGATCCTAGGTGGTCATAGGTGAACAGTTACTTTATTCAGTGACAGCTGATTTTATTGGATTCTCTTTTAAATGCAGACTCTAAGTACTCTAAGACTATCATTTAGAGTACTGTAAGAAAATTGAATGATGGAGGTTTTTATTACATGAAGAAATCTAATTATGAAAGAAGAGTTTGTATAAAATAGGATTCTATTGTGTGATATAAATAATAAGCATACTCATGAGTTAAAAATATACGTTTCAAGGGGCGCCTGGGGGGCGCACTCAGTTGAGCATCTGACTTCAGCTAAGGTCATGATCTCACAGTTCACGGGCTCGAGCCCCGCATTGGGCTCTGTGCTGACAGCATGGAGCCTGGAGCCTGCTTCAGATTCTGTGTCGCCCTTTCACTGACCCTCCTCTGCTCTGTCTCTCAAAAATGAATAAATGGTAAAAAAAAATTGTTAAATATATATGTATATGTTTCAAGAGTACAGAATTTCTTTCTTGCAGATTCAGTTGAGGTCCTGTCTTAGAACTCAGATGCTAGTACTTTGAGGAAGAAACTCCTTCCTGAGTTGAGGCCAAGTTTGAGTAAAAATAGCTATCATTTAATCAGTGTGTGACATGCACAGTTGTTGAATGAAATAATTTAAAATCATACCAACAGACACCTGGGCTTTATTATAATAGCACATTTTCCCCCTCTGGCATTTAAAAGACATGCTCTAATAGGGATAGAGTTTGAAATCATGCATTTTCACAAATGGACTATTAGCATGACACTGAGAGACACTGCCAAATGAAAATGGCATCAACCCAGCTTGCAATACACATCTCTTTCATTTCTCCCTAGGAAGCTCTTTGCACACAGATGAGCACACACCATGATTTAACAAGTAGTGAGTTCCTTATTTTCCTTTCCTTCTTTTTGTAATATCTTCTTCCTACCACTTTTTAAAAATGTTATCCTTTTCAGTGGAAAGAGAATTTGTAGACAACAGAACTCTCCAAGAGAAACTTCAAATGAAAACTGCCTCCACATGTTAAAAATAAAAAAATAAAACAAAAGTTCTCCTCTACTCCAGGAAAGAAAACAAAAACATATGTATCTGAGGCATCATTGTTTGTTTTCATTTTCCAATGGTCATACTTCTAAGCTTTATCCTAAGATTCTCACAAAAACTCAACTGTGTTTGAGGAACCACTCTGGCTTGTATCTATATTCCTATTTCCTGATAGGTTCTAAGAATAAGCTGATAAAGAAAAGTGAAAAAAAGAAGTGTGAAACCATCTAAGACGTCATCTAGAATTGCCCATAATATTTCACCTTTGTAATTTTTCCTCCTCCTGGAGAGGTATTTATTCAATGGATGGATTAGTCTCTCAAAGAAGCAATCAGGATACATACTTCTTAAAGCTATTGAAACTGGATTAGGCAAAGTCCTAGAGAAATTCTGACAAGGATCCTGGGACTGGTAAGTGAAGAGGTTAGCTGATCTTGCTCTGGTTAATCCCACGCAGGACAAAGAACAAAATATGGCATTCACACAAGCATCAAGGATTTTATGGACTGCTAAAAGATTCACATCTAAAAGATTCATATTGGGCGCCTGGGTGGCGCAGTCGGTTAAGCGTCCGACTTCAGCCAGGTCACGATCTCACCGTCCGTGAGTTCGAGCCCCGCGTCGGGCTCTGGGCTGATGGCTCAGAGCCTGGAGCCTGTTTCCGATTCTGTGTCTCCCTCTCTCTCTGCCCCTCCCCCGTTCATGCTCTGTCTCTCTCTGTCCCAAAAATAAATAAACGTTGAAAAAAAAAATTAAAAAAAAATAATAAAATAAAATAAAATAAAAGATTCATATTTTTAAATGGTTAATTATCTAAACAGACACTCAACTGCAAATTTCATTTAACCTTCGTATTTCCCCTAATCCAAATGTAATATCAACGTACACTTACAAGAGCGTAATCACAAACATGTAAAGAGTAGGATTTTAAACTAAAAGTGAAACTATAGAGAGCAAAATTGAATGGGAAAAAACTCTCAAACCATCTAACCAGAAATAAATAACACAGTGATGTAATAATCCACAGAAGAAACTGATTGGGCATTGACACTGACTCCATCATTTGAAATATCAAATATCTGTCAGTTCTTTCAACCTGGCAACAAATTTATGAAACCAAGCAGTGAGTTCCACATCTACATACTATGTGAATAGTAGAGAAAATTTACACTGGTGTTGCATTATTTGATTGTGGGCTAGTGCACGTAATAAATAAGTATAATTTAGACCAACACTGTCTAATAGAAAATTCTGTGATGATGGAAATGTTTTAAATCTGTGCTGTCCAAAATGATAGCCCCTAGCCCATGTGGCTAGTAAGCGTGTGAAATGTGCCTGGTATGACTAAGGAACCAAATTTTCAATGTGTTTAATTAATTTAAGTTTACATGTGGCTAGTGTCTACTATATTAGATAGTGCAGCTTTATGTCAAGGAGTCTATATCAGTAACTGATAGGTCAGATCCAGTGTTAAGGCAAAAACAACCTTTATTCCCACAACTGCCACCAAAATGGCAGACTTGCGGTTCAGGAGATATGATACACTATTCCTTTCAGAAGTTTGGTATTGGGATGGAAGGATGGTCTGGGGGATAAGAGACCTGGATTCACATTCTTCTAGCTGTCTTAACTTATGGAATATGAGGTTGAATAAGATCATGTCAATGACAACATTATTCCTAATAATCTTCAGAATTCCTCTATCACTGTTTTTTGTTCCCCACACAACGGATGATTCACTGACCTCTGTCTTTGGACCCCATGTTGACAACAACCCAGAAAATGTATGCTTCTCAGAAGGGAGAAATGCTCCTTACACAACCCAATCTTTTGCCTTAGTATGTAAAGTACTTCCCCATTACAAGAATCTCACATAGTTTCTGTAATTTCTCCCCTACTGCATCCTAGTTTCCATGGACTGAGAAGCTCCTTGGCTGAAGGGGTCTCCTGAAGCGTCGTGCTCTTCTAATTGTGACCTGACATCTGATCTGATGCTTGCACTCACCCTGACTTCACAGATTCTGCTGAGGTCTTCCACATCACTTACCTGACCACATTTTCTCTATCTTCTCTAGTGCCTACAACCAAACCCACATTCTCAGTTTGCTATTGCATAACATGACATGCAAACATGAACCCTGTCTGGAAATGAGGCTCCAAGAGCACAGGACGTGCAGTCAAAAGAGCAGAATTTGGTTGGATCACATAATGCATTATAAAATATATATTTTAAAAAATGTGTCTAGAGCAAGAGAGACATCCCTGAGTTTTAATCTCATATCTACTAGGTATCTATGAACAATATATCTGACTTCTAATCTATCCTCAAATATAAAATGGGAATAGTAATTCTCTCAAGATTATACCACTAGATAAAATAATACTTCAAAAGTGCCTAAAATAGTGACCAGCATGGATACTATATAAAATAAATTTGAAACAGAAGAGAAGGAAATGAATTAACAAACAATAAAATAGTGTCAAGAACCCAGGGATAAGGTGATAAAGACCTATAGAAAGATGGTGGTCATGAAAAGAACAAGGTCGATAGATATTTTAAAGGAAGTAAAGGCCTCTAGTGATAGATAAGATAAAGGGAACCAGGAAGAGGAAGAAATCAAAGATAACTTCAAGGTAATAGGGTAGACAATGTTTAGAAAGTTAAGACAGAAATCAGGAAACTGGTATTGAAGGGCAGATTAGAAAGGGAAAACAAGATAATTTTAAATTAGATTCACAGGATTTTGGTTTTTAGATCCAATTAGTCTTTTATATATCTGTATCTGTATCTACATATTTTTAAAGAAAGTCAAGCAAAGGATCACAACTTGTAACAACTTGTTAAAAAAAATCAAAGTACATTAGTGGCACTAATATACTTTATTAGGTTTAAATATCTTTATTCCCATATAAAACAATCAGTTTCTTTCTTTTAAACTGGGATGAAGATGTAAGGTACCCCCCCAAAAAGTTCTTAAGGGCTCTGAGTTGCAGAAAAAGGTTTGGAAATACAGTTTTAGGAAGAAATGGAACACAGGAAGCAGTTGAAGTTCTGAGAATGGATGAGCTCACAGAATTACCATGTAGACAGAGAGAAAGAAAGGTGGTCAATAGAAATGCTAAATAGATGTCAGTGAATCACAGAGGATTCAGCGTTTTAGTCCAACCTCCTGCCTTTCTCACCTTCAAGAACAGTAATAATGATGGTGATGACAATATTGACACTGAACTGCTCTTAAAATTGTCTTCCATCAGATTTCCCAAATATGATCTTCCCTTTATGATCTAATTTAATCCTTAGAACACACTGTGAATAACTATTATTATGCCAAATTTTTGACTAAGAATTTAGATGCACAGAAAGGTTTGACCAAGGTCACAAAGTGATATTTAGGCTTTAAGCCGAGGTAAGTATATTCTACAGAAACACAGCTGTGATTCTCATCTAGAGTAGGACGCTTTTGAGAGTTACAGAACATTAGAGGCAGACTGGAAATGTCCAGGGCAAACCAGGTTATATGGTCCCCTGGGCCATTAACCACTAAGTGATCTGCCTTGAATGTCCTAGAACCATAAATGTTAGTTCTCCTAACTCTTAGTCATTTTTCTGCATTCAATCCATTGAGAATTCTCTACTGTGTATCCTTTCTCCTTTCTTCCTTTCTGCTGACTTCTCTCACTGCAAAGTTTTCTCAGTATCCAAAATCTCTTGAATTCGACCTCATATTCTTGGCTTCTTATATTCCCAAACAAACATCTTCTGTTTCAAATATTTGTTGCTGTATATTCTCACATCCGTGTCCACAGTCAATACTTATGTTCCTGTCCCACCTTTTTCCTGTTTCCTTACAATGGTTTCTTTCTCTACCCCCATTCTCCTTTAATTTTCCCTTCATGCTACTGTCAGTCACAGTTTTATAAAAAACAAACAAACAAACAAACAAAAACAAAGATCCATTTCCCTGATTAAGTTCAGGGTATGGGTGAAGGGGGTCAAAAGGCATAAACTTCCAGTTAGAAAATAAGTAAGTCATAGGGATGTAATGTACAGCATGGTGATTATAGTTAATACACATACTGCATATTTGAAAGTTGCTAAGAGAGTAGATCTTAGAAGTTCTCTCACACAAAAAAAATATTTTCAACTCTGTATGGTGATGGATGTTAACTAGACTTACTGTGGTGATCATTTTGCAATATATACAAATATCAAATCGTTATGTTGTACACTTGAAACTAATATAGTGTTATATATCAATTATATCTAAAGAGAAAGAAAGAAAGAAAGAAAGAGAAAGGAAAAGAAGAGAAAAGAAAAGACAAGAAAAGAAAAGACAAGAAAAGAAAAGACAAGAAAAGAAAAGACAAGACAAGAAAAGAAAAGAAAGAAAAAGAGCTTAACCACAGCTAACTTCCCCATGACTTCGGGATATTTACAGTTTTCTAGCCCCATCTCCCAATCTCTTCTGATGCTTCAGGCAGTCATCATCAATGAGGTCAGTAACCCTCCCATGTAATCTTTGCATGCCCAGGAGCAGAACAGCATTCAGTATGCCAAGGGTCCTCAAATGTTGTTTATTAAATGCTAAACCAACTCAAGGCTTCCTAATTTGTAATAGTCTTCACACAGCACTCAGCACAGCATGCTAGTCAAATAAGAGTTGAATAGAGATTCTCTACATTTATTAATTCAGCAGTACTGCAGACCTCTTTATGGACATGCCATTGTTAAGGAATACATACAATAATCTCTGAAAAGAGTGGCAATATGGTTTTTGCCATCCTGAGACTGAGAAAGAAAATGTATACTTCATTTTAGGCCGTAAGTAAATCTTGTTACCTAAACAGATAGATACGTTTTTCTATTGGGTAAAATCTACGAAATCCGTCTCAAACCAACTATTTTCACAAAAACCTCACAAAGCTCAAGAAGATAGTCTTGCCTTGTACAAGTGTAAAGAAATTAATGAGTAATCGCATAGCTGGAGATATTCTATATTTGTTTTCCCCACTAATAGGGTTCTCTTTTGGCCAAGGGAGATCCTATTGTTGGGTAAACAAATGGTTCAGGAGGTTTTGACTAAAGAAATGTTTTAAAGTGTTTTCCCTTTTGTTTATGTTGTCACTGCTCAAATGATACTGAGAGATAGAGAGATAGCCCCTAGGAAATGTCTACCCAGGCCTCCCCCACTAAAACCCAATATTTATGGTGGGAATGAGAAATGCTATCTGCCTGCTTAGACAGTAATGTTATGTTATTCTGCCCCACTGTGCAAGAAAGTTCTATGATAATTAGAAAACATTAGGCTATCATGCCAAAAATTGACCTCCTGTACAGCAGGAGAGAATAAACAAAGAAGTAACAAACATTAATTAATTAATCAATTAATTCATTAGTGGATTTTTTTTATCTCAGAGTTCTGTGTGACCTATAAACAAAAAAGTAATCAGAAAAACCAATGTCAATATTAATATGCTTTAAATTCTGGAGGGACATGTCAACCCAAATAAATTATCTTTAAACAAAAGAAGTCAACATTATAACCTAACCTGTTTTCATTAGGCTCATAGACAGTATTTGGCTTAGTCATTAAAAACCAGGCTGCAGGAGGGGCATCTGGGTGGCTCTGTTGGTTAAGTCTCCCACTTTGGCTCAGATCAGGTTCTCACAGTTTGTGAGTTCAAGCCCCACATCGGGCTCTGTACTAACAGCTCAGAGCCTGGAGCCTACTTCAATTCTGTCTCTCCCTCTCTCTCTGCCCCTCCCCCGCTCACACTCTGTCTCTGTCTCTCAAAAAAAGAAAGAAACATTTAAAAAATTTAAAAAACAAAAACAAAACAAAACAACAACAAAAAAAACAGGCTGCAGGGGAAAGACTGCCAACTCGAACCCGGGCTCTATAACTGACAAGTTATAAGAACTTGACCAAATCACTCTACCTCAGCTTGTTCATCTTTAAAAAGCACATAATAATAATGTATACCTCATATGCCATTGTGGACATTTAAAAAATCAATTAGAGCATGGATCAGCGTCAAGGACAACAGCACACTGTCAGTACATGTCAGCTATTATTATTATATACACAACAGGGTCTGGAGAGCTGTCTAACTTAGTGGGGAATTATATCAAATGCATTTTATTGTGTTAAGCTAAACCACTTATCCCAAAACACATTTGAGTGAATAATAATGAGCTTCTTATCTACCCAAAAGCAAAGGCAAAAAAAAAAAAAATGAAAAGTCAGAAAATCACTAACCATTGAGCCAGTAGTGCTCTGAAATGTCAGTTCTGATGTAATGGTGGTCGTGAGTAGGCCCAAGGGACCGCGTGAATGCGGTATCTTTGCCAAGGAAATCAGAAGCTGTTCCAGAGTAGAGGTACTCATCTGAGAGGGAGAAGAGAATACATAGGACTATTAAGCGTACAGCAGCAGATACTGTTTGCAATATACTACATTCAGTGCATGAACAGGAGACATTTACTGCTTAACAGGAGAAGATACACTGTGTCATAAGTATCATGTTCAAATTCTGAAAAATTTGCATGGTCATAGAAAATATAACTCCATGAACTTTGCAAGCTGACGCTAGACTCCTGAATATAAAAATGGCCAAAGACTTCCGAATTAATCATTGCAAGTGCATGAGCTTCACTTATGAATAAGCTCTTCCTTCTTTTCCCTCTCCCCCCAAATAGTTCAAGGATACGTCATAATTAGGAGTTTGTCTTTGTAGCAACACATGCAAAAAAAAATATTAAAAAGCAAATGCCATAATGAGGAATGGATTGTGTAATTAGTATTTACTTAACCGGCACAACCCCAATGACCACAACTTTTCTGTGCCTAACCTCTGCTGAAAGGGAGCTTTCAGCACTGAAGTCATTCTTTGTAATTATAACATGTTGCATTCCTTGGAGCTAATCACATCTCTAATGGCTCTGATAAACAGGAATCCCTGAAAAGGCAAAGATGTGGCTATTACGGCATACCAAACTTCTTTGTCCTGTTATTTATGTAAAATGCATATCCATGTTTTACCTGAGACTGAGAAGTGGGGGGTGGGGAGGCAGAGGAGAAAGGAGAGGAGAGAAGAAAGAGGTCTGGGGAGGAAGAAGGGAAGGAGAAAGATGGGAAGGAGGGGAGGGAGAAAGAACAGAAAGCAGAGATGGGGGAAAAGGGGGAACAGCAAGGATTGGGGCAGAGAAGCGGAGGGGGTAGGGGTTAGTGTTCCTTAATGCCAGTCAGCATTTAGAGGGGGAGACAGAAGAATGCTGTCCCTACAGCACAAAATCCTGCCCCTTTGACAGCTAAGCCTCTATTCAAGAAACCTTTGTAGTCAACAATGTTCAGTACACCTAACAGACCAAAATTAAAAAAAAAAAAAAAAGATAATCTCTACAGAGGATTTAGATTTTTAAACGATTAAATATAAGAAGAACTCAAGACGTTTTATCGCTAAAATCCAATTTTCCACAGAAACATTATCTTTAAAATTCTGGCTTCCTATAAGTGGTTGACAGAGTTCCTAAATCCTCTGATTATATCCATCTAAATTATCTTCTAATGAGCTATTTGAGTCAACCAATCTAATAATGACAAGCGTCAATTTTGAAAGGGAAAAATGTAAAACAAAACAAAACACAAAAGAGAGAAATCCAGTTAGGTAAAGTAAATGTAGATACGATACTACTTTCATCTCTTAAAGCATTCCCCTAAAATACACGGTAAATAACAATATTTCATTGTGGGACACGTTTTTAAAAATGGAAGAGCAGAAATACCAACATCAACAAAGACATTACCTGGTAAGAGTAAAGGAAACAAACCATTAATTTCAAACATATAACACTGTGGATATCTGAAGATTTTGTCAGGAAAAAAAATGGTATGTTTCAACCTAAAAATTTTATCTGTCTATCCAGGCTTTAAAACTGTCTTCTTTGTATTTAAATCACTTAGGGATTTGTAAGAGGGGGGGGTCACCAATGCCTACAATCCATTGTTTTTATTAAGGATCTGTCAGCCCCACTTGACAGATCGGAATCCCAAATCATCTATCTCACTTTCTGAGGATAATGACTGAACATTAGTCATACAATTTTCAAAACACACAAAAACACACACGCTTTCACTTCAAAGGAAGATCACTAGTTCTCACTAGGTGAAAATTAAAATGCCATGGTGCTTCACTCTTATCGTCTATTCAAACATTTGATAGACAAGTTAAATAAAAAGAGAGCAAAGTCATGAACGAAACCGAGACAATAGGAGTCCTTATAATGGTTAAAATTCAGAGGTCGTGCCGACATTCCTCTGAACAGACTTCAGACCACACGGTACTGCCTTCTTTAAACAGGATAGTCACCTCTCAAGTTGAATTTATGATGTAGACAAAGCAAGAGAAGATTGAATATGTTCACAAACATTTTGCATTTCCATGAATACAATCAAGTTAGGGTGAAATTGGAAGAAAAAGTCTTACAACATTCTATCATCTGTATTCTATATTATCTGTATTCTACCGTTTGTTTTATTAATTTATCCACTATATCTTATTATTAATTCTTCCACTCAATTCTTCAACATATTTTGTATTTTATCATCTTTAAAGAATTGCTAAATTTAACTTCCAAAGTAACCCAAACAGGACATAGTGTAGTATAAGAAAATCTGCCATCTAAATACAGAATTATAGAACAAGTAAGTACATGTCATTTGTATTAAAAAGAATTCAACCAGAAGTTCATTTAAAAACTGTGCAGAGGGGTGTCTGGGAGGCTCAACTGGTTAAGCGTCTAACTCTTGACTTTGGCTCAGGTCATGATCTCACGGTTCATCTCATGGTTTGTGGGTTCCCAAGCACAGACCTACTTGGGATTCTCTCACATGCTCTCTTTCTCTCTCTCTCAAAATAAATAAATACACATTTAAAAAAATAATAAAAGTAAATAAAAACTGTGTAGAAATGAAAGATTGCTGGGGCCTCACCTAGGATAAGGATGCTAAATATAGAGACTTGGCACTAAAATACTGTAACCAAATAGCCAGTGAAAGAGTAATCCAAAATAATCTTTAATGCAGCAAGAAACTGTGGTTTAATCTACACATACCTTTTCAGAAAATCACCTAAAAGCAAGAACAGCCTGCCGTTGCTCTTACCTGTCATTACCGAAGCAAAAGGCTGCTGAGGATCAAAAGGACATTTCAGTCTGCCAGACTCCAAATTATGTGTGTCTAGTTTGAATATAACTTCCTGTTATGAGAAATATTAACACAAGTGAGATTTTTTAAAACAGCAGAATCAGCAAGAAGATAGGAGATAAGAACTAAACTCTAACTCATTAATTCAACAAAAACTGATTGAATATAGCATGTGCATCAGGCTGTGCTCCTTAACTCTTTAGCAAATATTATTTCTGGCATGGCTCAATTCCCACGGCTTGGTCTGTGTTTGCCCAAAGTAGTAATGATAATACTGAATTAATTTTTCAATCGGAAGTGGTAATGTAATCAATTCACTAAGTCTGGACCACTCTCATTATCAAAATCACCATCAAGCATACATATTTCTTAAGCCTCAAAACAAATTCACTGAGGCTAATAAGCTAATTTCCTCATTTAAGAAATGAATTTATGGGGAGCCCGCCTGGCTCAGTCAGTGAAGCATGCAACTCTTGATCTCGGGATCATGAGTTCAAGCCCCACGTTGGGTGTATAGAGATTACTTTAAAAAAGAAAAAAAAAAGGAAGAAATTAATTTACTATAATAATTATACTTTCATTACTATTGCGGTTTGTTTACTCAAGCATCTGCAACTATACCAAAATAAGCTTGTGACATTTTGTGATTTTAGAGACATAAAAGCATTCTAAGACAGGGAGTACATTTACAGAGCTGTTGATACATGTGGGTCAAAAAAAAAAAAAAAAAAAAAAAAAAACAAAACCCAAAAAAAACCCTGTTGTAGTATTTTCACTATTATGAAAACACTGTACACATTAAAACCACATAGTTATTTTGGCTGAAATATCTATTTTTATAATAGTGGCCACAGACAGAATGACATTGGCAGACTTTTAATATTCAGGAAAAAACATCTTAAGTTGAACTTTCCAAGAAAAATATGAATGTATAATGAATATGGCCCCATGAGTTTGAGTGTTTCATAACAATGACAACACTACCATCCAGCAGAAAGGCTGACTCACCCCACATATGCACTAGTTAGAGAATCTCAGCATTTCAGACATTTTCTCTAGAGGGTGTATCTACCATGTTATATCAGAACACACATGTAATAAGAAAGGAATATTTAAAACTACTTATCTAGAAAGTAAGCAAGGAAGCAAAAAGGAGGGAGGAAATTGGATTATTTGTTGTGTGATGTCATCATTTCAGATTTGTGTATTTCTTCTGAACGGAACCCATAGTAATTACCACCTAATTAAAAAATAGTGGTAGCAATTTAAATAGCATGATTGTCAAATGCTATTTCATCGTTTTAAGTAAATGCACTTTAATGTGAACAGGAAAAGTCCCTGCTGTTAATAGGTATTAACCATGGGCCAGGAAATTTATGTACGTTATCTCACTGAATCCTCACCATAAGCCGAAGGACATAGCTACTTTAAGAGTTCCAGCTTTACCAGTGGAATACTGAGGCTAGAAGGGGTTAAGTATCTTGTTCTGTATCATATAGCTAGTAAGAGGCAAAGAACTCTCAAGGTTGTCCCCAAAATTCATGCTGTTAACTAATTTCATCTAAGAATTTCAAACCCATGGATTTAAAAACGTGTTGAAATCAACTTGTAGACGCACCGTGACCATGTAATATGATCAAATCCAAGTATGTTTGGTTAGAACAGGCCAGCTAATGACAACCTGTGATAGTGTAGCCTAAGCACGAAAAAAGTCCAGTGAGAACACATTTAGGGCATGCTTCCCAACTGGGAATGGGGCTAGAGATACGTCAGTACCTCAGGGGGGAAAGAAAAACAAAAACAAAAACAAAAACAAAAACAAAACAAAAAAAACACCTGCAGATAGTGGCTCTTATGTATGTTTAAATATCATTAAGAGCACATTATTTTCCATAGGTCAAACAGAACTGTAGACCCTAAAGCCTATAATGGGATATTGTAATGGGACAGGAAGTAAACTGAATCCTGGTGTGCCAGAAGATTATAGTAAAAAGGTAAGAAAGAAAAACCAAGAAAACCAGAGAGGGGCACAGTTAATCAAAAGTACTGGATAAACGCTCATAATTGTACAGACTTCTGTTTTTAAGATGTTTCACTTTATTAAATTCTCAAGATAAGTCCATAAAATTGGTATCCGTGAAGGCTTAGTTCAAGGTCTCTCTTATAATCGCCCGAGGAAAGAAAATATCAGGAAAGCAAGTTTCCTTAAGCCAGAGTCAAGGACACCAATAAGAATATCATGTAAAAAAATAATGGTTGACTAAACGGCCTTTCCAAGATAAATGGACTAAATTACATGACGCTAACTTTTGAGACAGCTTCAGTTTTATAAGACTTGTCCTATTAAATTCCCTAAGCCTAATTAATTAAGCAAAATGTACCTATCTAAGCTGTGCACAGACATATGTTGTTGAAGTAGAGAGATAAGCATGATAGGAAACATTTAATCAACATAGCAACGAGGCAAAGTTATTATTAATACCACCCGCAATTCAAGAGATAAGCAGCAGCATAGGGGAGATCCCAGAGCAAAGAACACACTTACATTGTAATTACTCAACAACTATCAGGTATTCTCAGTGTCATGGAATATATATATATATATATATATATATATATATATATATATACACACATATACACACACATACACACACACACAGAATAATATATATATTGAATGTGTGTGTATACACACACTATACATACACATACATGCATAAATATATTGCAGACATTATTTTCACATGAAGTTTAAACATATACTTTTAAAATCCTTGCCTTTTTGCCTTTCTGTGTTCCTACTGCCTAATATGACTGAGTACTAAGTTACTGGAAGGAAGCAAGTACTTGGCCAAAAGCATTTTCTCATTTTCTCCTCAAAATAACTCTGTGAGATAGTTTCTATTATTATCATTATCTTTTTCCTAAATAAACAGAAGCTTGGAAATTTTATGCAGGGTGGATAAGACTATGGAGCTGGTAAATGGCTGAAGCCATAATTCAAACCCTGGCTCCCCATGCGCTAACTATTAGCTGTTAACAACTGCCCTGACTTCTGTCCTGAAATCCGGATCCAAATGCCCAGTTGGTATGACCTGCATTTGTCAGATGCAGAATGTACAAAACCAACTTACCATTTCCCTCCCAAACTTATTACTATTCTCACCTCAATAAGTACTAGCACTCTCCGATTCACTGCCAAAGACAGAAATCTGGCATTCATTTGAGGTGTTTTTTTTTTTTTTCCTCTTTCTTCTCATTGCTGGTTCCTCTTTCCAGCCACTTTAGGAGCAACTTTATCTAATAATCTAAGAGCCTTCTAAATTCGTTCTGGAAGGACAAGGAATTCCTGGGACTCACAATTCATTTAAAAAGTTAACCATCTTCAAGCAGCATCGCCGTGCAATTACCTGTACTCCTGACCAATGGAAAACACACAAGATTCCATATCCCTGCTCACTCATAATTCTCGTGTTCACAGAACTTATAAATCTGACTGCCCCGGGGCTGCTTGACAGTCCCAAGCTAAGTAATTAGCTCCATCTAAATTCCCTTTCAGCACTTGTGACTTTTAGGAGTTAAAGAACACTATTTGCACCCCTCAGCAAGTTGTGAGTTTGGCCTTTAGCCTCAAGCCTCAAAGCACATCCAAGCTGTGGGGCTATCTCATATAATTACACCCTATGCTATGAGCTACTGTTATATATTACCCTTCATCAAAGCTAGGCAAGAGAACATTACACCAGCAACAAAGAATGATGGATTCAAGTTGCCAAGTCTCCTAGTGGTTCAGAGATTTAACTATGAAAGTTGCTTTATTTTCAAACGGTTGAGAATGGGCTGGTTAGACAAGTTGGTTAGAGAGGAAAATTAATCCAGCCACAGCTGTGGGTTTGATCTCTGCATGAATCAGTTAAATCAATGTAAAGAAACTTGTTCCATACGCCTAGACTTTGCTTTCAAACACACAGCCAATTATCCTGCAAATATGTGTGGTTATTCACAAGTAGTATATACATAAACATAAGGATGACAGTACAACCCATCAAACCCATACAAAGAAGCAATTTAGAGTATGTATTCTGAATCTCAGGTGGGCATGCTTGCTCTGGAGACAGACTGCTTTGGTCCAATTCCTTGCCAGACCACTTATTAGCTGGGAGATTTCAGGCGTGTTATTTAATTCCACTGAGACTCCATTTTTACTAACTTGTAAGTTGGGAGTTACAAAGGTATTAACTTCAATTAAGAGTGTCGTGAAATTTCAAAGAAACCATCCATGTACAGTGCCTGGCACAGTCCATGACCCAAAGAAGGCGCTTTAATGTATTAGTTATTAATTAAGTTACTGAAATCTGCATGCTTCTCATTTATTAAAATGCTCACTGATAGCTGGAATATATTATTCCTAATTTAGTACAACCTTTATTTCTACTATGTCAATTTGATCTGGCAGAAATCATGAGTTCAGCGTGCTAATGACTACCTATACAATTTTAAGACAATAATTAAAATCCTCTGTGCTTAGTGTGCACCATTGTAACCATACGTAACAGGTCCAAATTTGCCAAATGGGGAAAATGAAATTATTTATAAGATACAATTCCACTGCAAGGCCTTATGGGACGTGGATTTTTACTAACAGCAACATACTATATAGATCTAATTATAATGGAAACTCAAGAGAAAATAACGACATACATAGAGCCCACAGAAAACAAGCACTTTCAACATTATGTCCTTTTAATTTTAATCTTCTCTAAAAAAACTTCTAATAAAAATTTTATTAGGTAGATAAAGTGTATAATCAAAATGGCAATCCATCAGATGGTTGGGAATGTGAGTTCTTATAAACTGTATGATTCAAATTTTATATTCAAATCTGACTGCTTCATGTCAAAGACATTAAGTAACATTATGACAACTAACTGTTTTCATTCTATTTCATTATATTACCTCCTTGTAGACTCCAAGATCAATATAACCACATATTGGATGAAATGCTCCAGTTCCACACACATAAATGTGAGTTTTGTTGTAGGGCTGAAGTACACGGATGAAATTTGCACATTCTGTCTATTGGACACACAAAAAAATAAAAGCATTAGCACACAAAGATTGATTCATACCACCTGCTTTCCAAGTAGATAAATTATCAAGAATAGCAGCAAAAATGAAAAAAAAAAGATTTATGAGAAGTCTTTAAACATCTGATTTAGCAAAGGAGGCAAAACATATTAGAAACTGCCTTAAACGAGCGACTGAAGCTGTCTGAAGTTTTACAGGTTTTGAACTAATCAGGGTCTTAGAACATACATCTCTATAAGTATTCAAGGGGTCCAGAGAATGTATATAAACAGAATGAGATATACATACGTTGCTTCATGAATCACCTAGAGAACAAAACCTGTCACATTCTGATGTTCCCACATTGTCTACTGCTTACAACATCAACTGTCTCAGCTCCACTGAGCAAAACACTGAACACAGACGTGTATTCCCATATATGTATTCCATTCTTATTGGGTGGAATGCCCTATTACTTTATTTCCACTTATTTTCAATGTTACAGAGCCTTTAAGACTCAAATTAACTCCTGCTTATTCTAAGAATCTTTTGTTTTTCCCATACGTATTTTTACACGGGCTCAAAGTTTTGAAGAGATTTATAGATTCCTGCTTGTTTTGCATATGCTTAGTCCTAGAAATATTTCTTTGCATTATTATTGTTATAACTTAATTATTATCTTAGTTACTTACAAATAGTGACTCAATTTTTCAGAGTAGTCATTTCTGTTATCATACATTACTTTTCTATTTACCTCCGATAAATAATTCCTTATCTTTACATAATTATTGGGAATGATCTTAACCACGGCTTCATGGTTCCCAGACCCCAAAACCCCTGAGAAAACATGGGCTGGAGTACACTTTTATTCTAGATTGATTCTATCTAGGAGATGAGTGAGTGTTCACTAAGGAAGGAAGAAGCCTAATGAAGCCACTGGGATTCACAGGAAAAGCCAAGTTCTTTCCTACCTGAATGTCCACGATTTCCTCACCAGTCAGACCTTGACCTAGTGGTCACTCTTATTGGGTTGTTAAGAAGGAATGTATTACCAAAAACCCCAACACCAAAAAACAGTGACCTAACTGGCAGGGCAGGGTGGCTTTTAAAATTACATAAAATTTTCAAAAGCAGACAACAACTTAACTGACAGGATTCTTATGTGAATTAAGTTAAATGATGTAACATTAATAATTATTATTTACCCTGATTTTTTTAAATTATGTTTTTATTTTATTTTTGAGAGAGACAGAGCATGAGTGGGAGAGGGGCAGAAAGAGAGGGAGACACAGTATCCGAAGCAGGCTCCAGCCTCCAAGCTGTCAGCACAGAGCCTGACGCGGGGCTCCAACTCATGAGCCGTGAGATCATGACCTGGGCTGAAGTCGGACGCTTAACCGACTCAGCCACCCAGGCACCCAACCCTGATTTTGATCTAAATAAAATATCACTATCCCAGTGGCTACCCAGATTTGAGAGCGAAAAGCTACGTCTGCATCTCTGTGGTACAGAGTTCCTCGTCCTTAGTACTTCCTTCGGCCCTCGCCTTGCAGTTTGATGTCTTGAGATTTCATAGATGCCAGTTAATAAAAGATGTACATTCTAGCCTAGAAGAATGTCACAATGAACTCATGGGGCCTTCTGTTCTCTGCTTCGCTATAACCAAAGCAGTTGCTTAAGACTATATGAAAAGACAGTATCACTATCAGTCCCTTGGGCACCTACACAAGAAAAGGATGTTTTTTATCAAGCGGGCAGACTTCGCACTCTCTAATGGGGCCACTGCATATGGTTACTTAGGTTGTATGCTGAAAAACAAAAACAAACAAAAAGGCACATCTAAATGTGCAAATCACACTATCGACATCTTTATCATTTTGAATATTTTCGTATGTTTTGTATATGTTCTCATATACTTACTATATGCAAACTCTTAAGAAAGGAAATTATTTACTTATCTATCATTTAATTTATTTTATTTTATTAAAAAAATTTGTTTACATTTATTTATTTTTGAGAGACAGAGAGAGACAGCATGAGCAGGGGAGGGGCAGAGAGAGAGGGAGAGATGGAATCAGAAGCAGGGTCCAGGCTCCAAGCTGTCAGCACAGAGCCTGATGTGGGGCTCAAACCCACGAACCGTGAGATCGTGACCTGAGCCGAAGTCGGACGCTTAACCGACTGAGCCACCCAGGCGCCCCTCTATTATTTATTTTAGAGAGAGAGAGCGTGTGAGTGCGAAGAGGGACAGAGGGAGAAAGAATCTTAAGCAGGCTCCATCTCAGTGCAGACCCTGATGTGGGGCTCGGGCCCACGACTCTGGGATCACGACCTGAGCTGAAATCAAGAGGGTAATGCTCAACCCATGGAGCCACCCAGGCACCCCTAAGAAAGGAAAAATTTAAATTCACTAAAACAGTTTTCTAGCAAGTAGGCTTGCTTAACAAAATCCTATTGTGTCAGTTTTCCACCTTTCTATCAATGTGTCTGATGGAGAGAACTTATTTTCTATGTGCACAAAGGCACCATAGGGGACTTGCTTCATGTTCTTTAATATCATGTTAGGCAATCTCAAATGCAAATCTAATTCCGACAGTACATATGCCACACTAATGATTTTGAACAAATAACAGAGATGAGAACAGCCAAGACAAAAAGTGGAAAAAATGTCTGTGATCACCAGATAAGGTGTAACGATGGCTTCCTCACTAGGATGACAGGTTTTAGTATTCTCCGGCCTTTATTTGGCTCACTCATGCTCACCGAAGGGACTTTTATTTCTTGATCTTTCCCCCACAAAGAGATTTATGCAAGGTAAGATCTATACAAAGAACAGTCCACAGGAAAGGGAAGAGCAGAATTACACTGCTGGAGTGAGGAGAAATAGATTCACTGCCCATTATTTCATCATTTTTTAAAAAGCTCAGTTTTACGAACAGTCATAGAATTCAGAGGGTAATTGTTGTGAACTGAGTATTTGTGTCCTCCAAAACTCATTGGTTGAAACCCTAAGCCCCTCAATGAGATGGTAATAGGAGGTGGGGTCTTTGGAGGTAATTAGCTTTTGGAGAGTAGGATCATCATGGTGGGATTAGTGAGTGCCCTTATGGGAAGGAACAGAAAGAACTCTCTTCTCTCTCTCTCCCTCTCCCCCCTCCCCTCTCTCTCTTTGCCATGTGAAGATATGACAGGATCATGGCCATCTGCAAGCCAGGAAGAGAATTTTCATCAGGGACCAAGTCTGCCTGCACTTTGATCTTGAACTTCACAGCGTCCAGAACTGTGAGAAATAAATGTCTATTGTTTAAACCACCTAGTTTACGATATTTTGTTACAGTAGCCCACGCTGACCAAGACAGTAATTTTACAAGATTCTAACACACATATTTGTATAAAAAAATAAAACAACTCCCTTTCCAGATTATAAATTATAGAGTCAGAAAGATTGGGGACTATGAGAGACATAGCAATTGTTTCAAAAAGGGTAATAAGCCAGGGTGAAGTTTAATACAGAGGAGACAGAATCACACTTGAAATACTTCACATCTTTGAACTTGTGTAGGAGTACTTTATTAAAATGCAGCCAGTCCTAGAAAGTAACTTACTATGTTAGTATCTGACCTGGTGAGATATTAGCAGTGATTTACTTATGCAATCCCTCCCGCATCCCAGATTGGGCTGACATAGAATAGAACAATTTACGGGTGAGTCCTGAATGGTCTGACACTTTATGACGAAGTCAGTTCTGCTCAAAGTGTTCAGTAGTGAAGTTGATGGAAGGTAGTTCCTGAAGGCAATGAAAAGGGTTGGGTTGCTTGAGGGAAAAGAAACCTGGGAACAAAGATCCTACAAGATCAAGTTTTGCTTCAATAGGAGGAGCAATGATTAACTTGATTTAATTCACTTAGCAACCTGCACGGCTATTAACGGTAGCGTCATTCTGTGAGGCATGAAGAAAGATAACTTTGAGAAGCAGCTTTTTTAACTTCCCCTGAAATCTGGCTAATTTGTCAGCTATTCCCCACAACTGCAAGGGTGGTCACATGGGAACAAACAATTCAATTAAGTGAGTAATATACTCAACTTTGGAAAAATATTGAATTTCTCCTTCCTTCCTTATTCTTCCCACCTACTCTCCTTCCCTCCAACCAACACTCCCATTGGAAGAAAAAGAGAAACAGAAAATTTAAAACTAGTATCAACTTTCTAATTCTCTCAAATAACATTTCAATATTTTACCTCACATATACATTCATTCATATATATGCAATTAAATAAGTAAGACAAATATAATACTGAATTAATACTCAGAAGAAAAAGCTAATATCTATTTGTATTACGTGTCAGCACTTGGAATTTGAGTTTCTCCCTAGACACCTGAAAAAAAAAAAGAAAAAGAAAAAGAAAACAGAAATCCAGTAACTATAATTCTCTAGACTTATATATAGTCCAATTAAATCTAATATAGCTTTATATATGTTTCTGATAACTAACTTATAATTGCCAATTTTAACTTATTTAGGTTATATATGGAAAGACACTCGTGACTTAGGGATCTGGTTTGTTTTTACTTTTAGTATATTTTGCGAATAATAGTGACCATCAAATATTTTGGTCATCAGTATAGTCTTTTCACATGCTACAGGTCAGGTTTGTCTAAAAGACTTCAGAATAGAATCCAGGCTACACAGGGAACTGTTTAGGTCTTACAGGGCTGAAAATATTTTCATTAGTTGTTGACACCTCAAAATAAATACATGAAAATACAAATATCACATTTCTCTCTTAAAAATGGAAGATCCAAAGTAGAAATTTCTACAGAGCAAAAACTAGCTGTAGTGCCAGGACAAAATAAAATACTTTAAAGAGAGAGAGAGAGAGAGAGAGAGAGAGAGAGAGAGATGCCTATTTAAACATTTAAAATTTAGTAGCTATAGCTCAATGGTAAATATTTAAAATCCAAAAGTCCACAGACCAAATAAGATAACTGGAAAAGAATATTTTCTATATAAGGGGATCACAAAGTAATAATAAACTGTATATATATTTTTCCTGGAAAATGTGTATAATAATATGATACAACTATATATATATATATATATATATATATATATATATCTTAAAAATCTGTAAATAACCAGTAAGGAAAAGGCAAACACTAAAACTTAAAAATGAACAAATTATAGAGGTATTATATCCTACAAAATATAAAATATTTAGTACTTCTAGTAATGGAAGAATTTCAGGCAAAAATAACAAAAATAACTCTCTTTTTGTTGGCCAAGATGAAATACATTTATTTTATTCATTTACGTATTAGCATTAAATATTAACCACACGTTGTCCCCACTATTAGCAAGAGTAGGGTAAAATAATATCCTCTCACCAGCACACATTGCTGGTTAAGGCACAAAGGCATCAACTTTCTGGAGGGTAATTTTGTGATGGGCATAAAAACTTTTATATCCTATAACAAAATTATATCCTCTGACCAGTAATTCTACTCAGTAATCAAAGATGTTCACAATATTTATGTATAAGATTTTTCACGTGAAGCATCACTTACAAAAGTTAAAAACTGGATATATACCAAATTTCTAACAATAGAGGATTGATGAAATAATATATAAAGGAATGCAGTGTAGCTATTAAAAGTAGTGTTATAAAAAGGAATTTAATGACATGGGAAAATGCTCATGGCAGTTTGCAAAGCAAAAAAAAAATGTTGTAAGGGACTATGTATACAATGATTTCATTCTGAAAAATAGTAAATAGATAAGATAGAAGAATAAACATCAAAACGTCACCAGCTATCTCTGGGTAATGTTCATGGGGGAGGAGATATTTACAGATGACGTCCAAGTAATTTGCAAACTTTCTACAATGAGCACTTTGTTTCACTTTTAGATGTTCTTTCACAAAAAGAAGAAAGAATGTAATCATAGGACGTTACCCATGGAAGATCCTTGAATTCTACGCAATGTCTCTGTTGACGAGGTTGTGTGCCTCTAGGGTTAAGATGACAAACAGAACCCAGGCTGCCCACATCCTGTGTGTTCTTTTGCCTGGACTGAGCTGTTTACTCCACTCTTTATAGTCAGGACCAAAGACACTTTTTTTTAGTGACTTTCTTTTGAAAAATATTCTAAGCAGAAACAAAATGCTATCAAATAGCTTCCTGCCACTATTTCCTTTCTTTGGACTAAACTGGAGACTGGTCAAGAAAGGGGAATAGTTCTCTTTTGTATCCACATCTTCTATTCCATCCCCACCCCAATTAGCTAACTTTCATTATGGTAAATAATTCACTATTTTTCAGTTATATAGTACCTTTGTGTAAAGGGACAGTCTTTCCAAACGCTTGTTAATCCTAAAAGCACTCTTGGGAAGTAGGTAAAAATTACTAGAGAGAAGGGAGGAGAGAGGGTAATGCCTAAGGCAGTAAAAGAGGTCAATAAAACCACACACTTGCCTCAGTTTTCTGTTGGCTGAAATCTATGCAATGCTGTAAATCGAGGCTCTATTACGGGATATTGAAGGGGAAGTGATTTGAGGGGTACAGTTTGAGGGGTAAGGTTTTCAGACCTTATATGTAGAATTCAGACGTGTAGATCACAGTGTTGTATAAGTGAGAACACGGACTATGGGGCAAGACCTATAGATTCAATTCACGGTTTCACTATTTATTAGATGTGATATTGGGCAACCCATTTAATTTTTCTGGGTTCAGTCTTTTCATCTAGAAAACATTAAAACCTTGCATTTAGTATGATTAAAAGGATGAAGGGGGCTTATAAAGCATTGAAAGCAGTTCCCAGAGCATGGTAAGTGCTATAAAAGTGTTAGCTATTCTTAGTAATTCTAAAATATATTATTTTACAGTGACAGATTAAAAAGAAGGAGGTGAAGAGTTGTATTATCCCCACATGATTCAACATCAAACTTTACAGATTTCAGTACAGAGGGAAAAGCTTCCCATATCTCTAATCTTGGGGTAGCAGTAGGTGTGCTTCAAGGTTAGAGGTGATTACTAGCTCCCAAATACAACTCAACTTGCAAGTATAGGTTCCATATATTGGGTCATCTATGCTCTAGGACCCCACCTCCTGAAAAGTTTATCACCCTTTGCTTTAACTTAATAATATGGGCAACTGAGTTACTATATAACTTGGAGTAGTGAACATACTGAAATAAGAACACTGTCACAACTGAAACCTTCACTGATTGTTTGACCTTGAGTATTTACCCCTCATCTGCTCCATGGGAATATTGACATTAGTTTATTGGAGGAAATTTAAAACACCCTTTTCCTATTGTCCCCTTTTCATGCAGTCAATACTGGGAAAATACAAAATATTCTAGTGTTCATACTGTGTATGGCATGCTCTTATTGTTATTAAATTAATTTTGAAGCCTCTCATAAATACTGCATCTTTTTTTTCCCCACAAATACAAAAAAAGTATTGAGGATTTGCAGAGCTGAGCACCCGCTCAGTAGGGTAGTGAACAGGGTGAAGAGATTAGAGACATGGGAGGAAGAATATATTTTGGAATAGTTTGATCTTTTCATTTCAAGTAAAATAAATGTGACAGCTGTTTCCTGTTGCATTTGCTGCTGACACCCCCTGATATATTTCTATTAACATAAATGTGCCTGCAAAGACCACATTTAACATTAAAGGAATACAAAGTCAGGCATAATTGAAAGTTTTCCTTCCTGTTGTTTTGATTATTTTGTTTTGCAGTGTTGTTACTGAGTATTAAAAACTCCATGATAGCAGATACTGTATCCTTTCATATATATAGTTATGGACATATTTACACTCTAATAAGTATTTGCTGAATAAACAAAATGGGTGAACAAACCAGTTGTCTCAAATTCTTAGTCTTCTAAGCTTTCTCGTAATTATATTAGGCATCATATGTCATGTTGTTTTATCACATTGATCAAGTGAGAATTTTTATATCTCATTATGCTTTCCTATATATAACGCACACTATTAATTGTAATTAAATATAAAGCATTGCTCCGCAAAACACCCCTGCATTACTGTGTTTACAGCAACATTAGAGAATACTGTAAAGGAAGCCTCAGGATATCCATGTTTCTGCTCAAGGTTTAGAACCTCCTGGGGCGCCTGGGTGGCGCAGTCAGTTAAGCGTCCGACTTCAGCCAGGTCACGATCTTGCGGTCCGTGAGTTCGAGCCCCGCTTCGGGCTCTGGGCTGATGGCTCAGAGCCTGGAGCCTGTTTCCGATTCTGTGTCTCCCTCTCTCTCTGCCCCTCCCCCGTTCATGCTCTGTCTCTCTCTGTCCCAAAAATAAATAAACGTTGAAAAAAAAAATTAGAACCTCTTTTCACCTTGAGTTACATTCAGGAAGCGATTTATTTTGTCAAAAACAAAAAATCAAAAAAGAAAAGAAAAGAAAGAAAGAAAGAAAGAAAGAAAGAGAGAGAGAAAGAAAGAAAGAAAGAAAGAAAGAAAGAAAGAAAGAAAGAAAAAGAAAGAGGAAGAGAAAGAAAGAGAAAGCAAGCAAGCAAGCAAGCAAGTGAGCAATTCTCCCTGTCACCACAGTACAAGAAGTCAGGGCAGAACACAGAGCATCTGTCCTGAATCAGAACCCTTTGCTGAGAAGAGGCAGAAAGAGCCCCAGCCCTCTTCTGTTACTGTGGAGATAGAACAGGCAATGCAATGCGGAGGAGAACGCAGAACACTGTGGACAGTGCAAAAGCAATTCGGACAGGACCTCCTGGCCACACACACAAAGCAACTAGGTTAGTCACATGTATCTAAGGGTTTTCTCTGGTCCATAAGTCAGCTTACACCAGAAGTTTGTATTAGAACTCCATTATTTATCCTTTATAGGTTACGTCATATGATTATGCTTAAGTAAATTTTAGAGTACATTACTTCTGGTTCTTATCCCAGAATTTATGCCATTCATTTCACCCAATCTTTCTTAATATGCCAACTTTTGAAATTCTTCTTCTAGAGGCCATAAGTTTAAGTAACCCAAATTAAATTAAGTATCAATTGTGTGTTTATGGTGCTGTAGAACCTCATGATTTTGTGTGCATTTCCAAAATCCATGCAAATAACAAATGTAAAATCCTAGAAATATAATATTTTCTGACGATCTATTTTTAATGTTTTAGGTGCATTTCTGAGATTCATGTGAAGAAAATAATAATATTTACAATTAACACTTTAGAAAGTCCTGTATTTCTAAATTTCTGAGAATAGTGTTATTCCTTTTGGCAAGGTAGAAATATTTTATGTCTTCTTAATCTTTATAGAGAATATTAATGCAGTCTTAAAAATAATACACTGATGCCAATAATTCAATAAAATCCAATAAAAATTTTACTATCATATCAGTACCAGTTCAACAAAGATAGTTTTAAAGTCTTGTACTTACATTGGCATCTTTCCCGGCTAATTTACATAATTCCACTCGTTCCTTCGCGGCGGGCCAATAAATCTGTAAGACATTTCAAAGTGTGTCAGAATCTGAACATCTAAAACACCTTACAATTCTAATTAGGAAAATGAGTGTGTGAAGCTGAAGAGTGGATGTCAAACTATGGGCATGTTATTAGATATGATGTAAGAATTTTGAGATTTAAATATTTTCCAAAGCCACCATAAAAAAATAAAATGAACTACAGAACTATCTATTTGCATATTATAATCTTCTAATTTCTTTTCAAGTGTATTTAATAATAGATAAGTTATGTTGAGAAGGCCCTAAAATCTTATTGTGGTGTCAGCAGTTCAGGTTCGCATCTGTTTAAGTAAGAGATTTTATTTATGCTGTTTTTCTGTGCTCACTCAGAGTGGTGGTGCATTATAAACATGTGCAGCGAATGTTGGAAAACGGCACTTGGTTACAAGCAAAAGTTATCACTCCAAGTCAAAGACCAGTGTGGATTTCCTGGCAATATTTAACGCGTGCGGAGCTCATACGCATCTTTCACTTAGTTAAATATTATACATGCTTCATCTTACTGAAATCTCACAATGACCCAATGAGATGGCTGGACTTACTCTCCTCATTTTCACATCAGAAAACTTATTCACACAGCCACTAAATAACATGTCACGGGCCATGAACATAGTCACCAGCAAAGCCAAAATATGACCCAAAGTCCGTCTCCTGAAGTAGAGGGGTCTCCACCACTATATAATAATTATTATCTGGGCAAATGATTAAGGACAAGGGCAGCAAATCCCTTGGTTGGTAGCTCTTAATCATGCTTTAACTGTCTTGAATTTATTACAAAGGTTTTGTTTTGTTTTTAACAAAGTTTAGGAATTCTGTCAAGAAGGTTTTGCAAATGAAGTTTCAAACAGTTATTTTACTCCATTAGCTTAAAGAAAGAAATGCTCCCTGTTAAGCTACAGGCAAGAAGAAACAAGAAAAGCAAATTCTGAGTTACTTACTATATATATATATATATATATATATATATATATATATATATATATTCCAAGAGCTCTGATAAACTTTTATTATGTTTCTCACCAATGTTAGCCGAAAATGTTTTAATAGGTAAGGAAAAAAAGAAAATATCCTGAGGGAATGCACTGAAAAAGCCTTGTTAAGCCTGGAACTCACAAATGACTCAGGAGTCACAAATGTTTATATGGTATTATCTTCATAGTGAGATTTCAGGGTTTTATGTCTCCGAGTAAAGAAGAACAGAGAATACCACTCAAACTCACACTAGACAAATTCAATAAAATAACTAAGATTTTTAAATGAAGTAAATGCTGCAAATTACATGCTGCAAATTGCAAGCCTAAGGTGTACCTAGACAGGGTGGCTGACCAGGAGTAGGATCAAATGATGAGTTAAACTCGATGTGGTTCACAATAAGGACCTAAAGATGCTATTTATTGCAAACTGGTTTAATTCTCGGCAATTATACTTTCACACAATTCTGAAGAGTAGCCGTCCATAAAATATAAATAGACTACAGTAATAAAAAATAATATGGACAGATCTTAGCAAGTTGCTATTAGGTAAAAAAAAGTGCAGTCCCCCAAATTACAAACAGAATGATCCACTTAGAATAATGTCAAAAACAACTAAAAGAAAATAGACACTTTTACCGTACATGTAGATGCAATAAATATGTAAAAATGAAAACTAGGGGGTGATGAATACAGGATTCAGAAAAAAATGGTTGTCCCAGACTGGAAGGAAAAAGACAAATTGGTGGTAAGAAACAGATTATTTACGAGATCTTAGCTTTTGTTCTGGATGGTGCCTTTTCGGGTATTTAATGCATAGTTTAAAATAACTAAGCAATTCAAGCTAGTAAATAAATGAATCAAAACGGGCCATGCATAGGCCAAAAGACAACAGTCAATCATCAACCCTGAATCATGAGGTCTTAAAAAAATAAATGAAAGAGGAGTAAAAGTAGAACACCACAGCTGGCAGGAAAAGTTGAAAGTTTCTTCCAGTTTTGTTTGCTTGTGTGTTTTAAGTTTATTTATTTATGTTGAGAGGGAGGGAGGTAGAGAGAGAGAGGGAGAAAGAGAGAGTGACAGAGAGGGAGAGAGAATGGGGGAGGGGCTGTGAGAGGGAGAGAGAGAATCCCAAGCAGGCTCCACACTGTCAGCATGGAGACCCTACGAGCCCTCTGTGGGTCTCCACGCTGGGCTTGAACCCAGGAACAATGAGATTATGACCTGAGCCGAAAACTCAGCCGACTGAGCCACCCAGTCTCCCTTCTTCCAGCTGTTTTTTAATTGTTTGTTTATTTGTAATCATTAGTAGCAGAAACACTGAAGCCACTGTTCTTCTCCTCTCCTGTAAAGGTGTCATCTTGAATTTATAGTAACTTTGCTTTGTATTTGGACCTATGAGCTCAATGTATCCTCTCTCAAGGTATTTTTTTCTTCGATGATTCATTTTTATTATTATCTTTAATTGTGATAAAATATCCGTAACATAAAATTTACCATCTTAGAGGTATCTGGGTGGCTCAATCAGTTGAGCATCTGACTCTTGATTTCAGCTGAGGTCATGATCTCATGGTTCGTGGGTTTGAGCCCCATGTCAGGTTCTGTGCTGACAGTGTGGAGCCTGCTTGGGATTCTATCTCCCTCTCTCTCTGCCTCTCCCTTGCTCTCTATCCTTCTCTCAAAATAAATAAATAAACATTTTTTAAAAATTTACCATCAGAGCTATTTTTACAGTTCATTCAGTATTGTCAGGTATATTCACTTTGTGCAATCTCTCGCAAAACTGCAACTCTAAACATGCTGATCTAGAATATTATAGTGATTTTACAGAGTATCACTTTGTATCATTGGACTGAACATAGAAGGTACACAGAATGCATATCCACCATCTGCCAATTGGTTTAATCTTTAGCTCATTTTATTTGTTCTCTAGTCTAGATGAATATTTCTTTGAGTCCTTTCAATATGTCAAATCCTATTCTTTTCTGTTTTTTTTTATGATGGTAAAATTCACTCACATTTCAGAAATAAACTTAGAACAGAGAGTTATGGATATTTGTTCTAATCTAAATATCTTATTGAGGGGGCACCTGGGTGGCTCAGTCGGTTAAGCGTCTGATTCTTGATTTCAGCTCAGGTCATGATTTCTTTCATGGATGTTTGTGAGATCGACCCCTGCATTGGGCTCTGCGCTGACAGTTGTAGAGCCTACTTGGGACACTCTCTCCCTCTCTCTCAAAACAAACAAATAAACTTTAAATATCTTATTGTTATAAAGTCTATTAAAAAAGGGAAAATATAAAATTCTTCTATATTAAGTAAATAAGATGTAAAGAAGAAAAAGATTATCACAGGGTGTTTGTTTGTTTGTTTGTTTGTTTGTTTGTTTTGGTTTGTTTTGTTTTTTACCTTGAACCAGTAGAGTGACTGAGTTAAAAAGTAGGTCATGACATAAATGTTTCTAAAATTGATTTTGCATATATTTGTAGGGGCTTCAAAAGTGAGTTATTTAAAGAGTGACAAAATGTGGAAACAATCTTTATAACTTCTTTGCAATCTACATGAAAGCTCCAAAGTCAGCACAGAGTAAGTACTATTCATAAATTATTTGTTCATTACACATATAATTACAAAGGCCCTCTGTATGCTGGGCAAGGTGTGGCATTGAGTCAGGAAGATAGTTCTGTAAACAGATAAGGTAACTGCATTTTCTTGGGAGATACAAAGTGAGCAGAGAGCTCGGAAGATGGAAACTGTGCTCAGGGAGCATCCAAGAGGCCCCAAGATAGAGACCAAGATACAGGTCTCTATTTTTGAACCACTGTTTTCAATTACTTGCGCTTAATAGCTTAGTGTGGTTTAACAGTTTTGACTCTGATTTTTTTCTTAAGGATTTGACACTAGTAACTGCAGATTTCTTTTCCCTCTTTGCAAAGGAATACAAATCTCTAAAAGATGTTTTCATGGTTTTTGTACATTTTCAGTTATTAACTGTAAGTCATATAATTGTAAACTGAATTGATTGTAAGTCATGTAATTGTAAATTGAAATGTGTCATCCTAGCTAATGAAGCAATAAAACTGAAATTTCAAGCAGCAGAGAATCAAGTGTTTGATTAGTGGGTAAATGTTACACAAAGTTACTCAAGCGCTGAGAATTCTTTGGGCTCCAGAAACCAATTTTAATAAATCTTTTAATCTTTGTTTATAGAGGATATTTTTCCCCGAATGTTATCTCACTTTTCATCATTTGCCTTCAATCCCATAAAGTCTAGACCCTGTTAAAAATAGAAATTATCCTTTAATCATTGTTATTGAAGAGTAATTCTAAGATAGTATCACAAAGATAATTTTACTTTTTAAGATAACATAAGCCTTTAAAATAAAGATTCATTAAGATTATATACTGCCTTATTTTGATACAATGCTCTCAAGAATTCAGAAATCACAAAAAGAGTTATCTTAATATCAACAACCTAGGAGATATCTGATTGTCTTCCAGACTGGAAACATTTACTTAAAAGGGGGGGGGGGGGGAAGAATCATTGTAGTCGTGCCAATATTTAAAAGCTATCATTTTAATTATGATTTATGGTGGGATTTTCTTTTACTTGCCACCTAGTCATTAGAATAAAGCATTTTTTAAAATTCCTTTTAATTCCTTGTTTGTAAAGAATTTAAAGCAGCAAAATTTCACTTAATGCAATCTAAAAATATAATAAAGCAAAACAAAAAATAAAAACTACCAACAAGCCACATAGTTACATGGGGTTGGCAGAAATATGTTCAAGTAACATTTTTGTTTCTCAAAATCTTTTGAAGTGGCATAATACTGTGACATATCCATCTCTATCTGTGTCTATTTATAGAAAAACCTTCCGCCAATTCTGTATTTTTAGGGACAAACTGTGTATGCGCATGTGCATATCTGGGCGTGTGTGTGGTGTGCATGTCTATGTGTATACATGTGCATATGGTATATTGTGCATGTGTTTGTAGGTGGACAGAGAGGGGTAATAGAGAGAAGAGAGAGATTCACACAGATACATCTAGCGAGAGATATTAACTCTGACTATAGAACAACATATTTCATAAATATTTCCAAGTTTCAGCATGGTTTTCAAAAAAATTAACATTTATTCATTTTTGAGACAGAGAGAGAGAGAGAGAGAGAGAGAGAGAGAGAGAGAGACACGGAAAGAGAAAGAGCATGAGTGGAGGTGGGCAGAGAGAGAGGGAGACACAGAATCCGAGCTGTCAGCACAGAGCCCAACACAGGGCTCAAACTCATGGACCGCGAGATCATGACCTGAGCTGAAGTCAGAAACTTAACCAACTGAGCCCCCCAGATGCCCCTAAGTTTAAGCACGGTTTACACAAAAGCCCAAGAAATACCTGAGATCCTGAAATTATTTCAGCAGCCCAGTCAGTACCCTTAAAATACACTGTCCACAAAATCTATAAAAGCCCTCTTGATCATTAAGTAGGTAATGTGAACAGCTTTGAAGCAGTGGTTATTAACAATTTCATGACTTCTGAATTTATCAGCAATAAAATGACACATACATCTCCTTGAACTTGAGAACATGATCCATGCGGTGTCATGCCATACCAGAAGCGGCACAAGCAGGACAAACAAAACACGTACCCCTATCCCTTAAAGCTGATGCAACTGTACTACTCCCTCAGAAAGTTACCCAAGGATATTTTTCTTTCATTTATCAGACAGAGATGTACCAAAGCAGAGATGATACTTGCGTTAACTGCCATATTAATTGTTCTGAAATATTCCCACAGAGCACGTGTTCACAACTAATGGGGTATGATGTACCACAGTCAGGTTGTAAGGCTATCACATTGGTGCGAGTAGTCTTCAGAAGCTTGGTGCTTTAAAATGTCAAGGATTTCAAATATGTAGAAAGCTTACTACTGGTCTCTCTACCCACATGGAGGACAGACATCAGAAAGCAAACATCTTTTCTGTGGATCCGGATAAGCCCAAGAATTTCTCTCAACATAATTATTGAGGGTATAACTACTAACTGAACTACTAAATAATTGAGGGTTGCAAATTAATTTTATTTTGAGTGCTAATCTTATAGATCAACTTAATAACAGAAAACCACTCCTGGGATACGGAAGTAAATAAATTTATAAAATTTATAAAATCTCTCCACAATTTCTTGGTTAACGTTTCAAAACAAGTATGTCTGGTAAGTCAATCTCCATGTTCTATAATCTACTGATTTAACCATGCTAGTATATGTACGTTGTTTTCATAACATTTCACAATTGAAATCAACCATTTCCGAAGGATTCACTTTTGTAGGTTACACTTGGAAAGATCAAATATTAATGTCTAATTATATATTAGTGTTTAATATATATTAGTATATATATTAATATATATATAGGACTCACTTTGGCAACACACTTACTAAATTGAATGATACAGATGGGGCGCCTGGGTGGTTTAGTTGGTTAAGTGTTCGACTTCGGCTCAGGTCAGGATCTTGCGGCTTGTGAGTTTGAGCCCCACATTGGGCTCTGAGCTGTCAGCACAGCTGTCTGGAGCCTGCTTCGGATTCTGTGTGTGTGTGTCTCTCTCTCTTTGCCCCTCCCCCACTCATGCTCTGTCTGTCTCTATCTCAAAAATAAACATTAAAATAATGTAAAAAAATAAATAGAATGATACAGAGAAGATTAGCATGGTACCTTTGCAAAGAGGACACACAAATTCATGTAGTATTCCATGTTGTTTTTTAAAAAAAGAGTAAGAGTAAGAATATATACATGTATATATATATTTTTTTTCTTTGAGAGTTAGAGAATGTAGATTACCAGTATACTAAGGGACCATTCTAATGAAATAAAAATTCTCCTCAGTGTCACTTTGCATATGCTCATCTGCTACAAAGTTACATTTTAAACACATTTTTAAAAGAGATTCAATATTAATTTTCTTATGAAAATATAATGGGAGCTGCATGCATTTAAAAATACACCTATGATCTAATTATCCTATATTGATTTTATTTGCTTATCTCTATCCAAAATCCAAAATGTTTTTTGTTTGTTCATTTTTTGAAGGAGTTTTACTTCACTTTGGATACAAACAGGTTGGAGAAACTCACATGTAAATACTGCAATGTCTCTAACCATAATGGTTTCATTCATAATTCATATCATTCATTAATAGTTATCACTTAGTAAGGTGAAGATGTCAGGCAATTTATTTTTAATTATTTAATCTTAGGCAAGTTACAAAAACATTCAAATAATGATAAGGCCTAGAACATCCTAAGGAAATTCTAATTATATCTGCTCTTTGTTACATCTTTGGAGAAGCAATTTAATTGACTCAAGTTAGCAAGTGCAAGGTCAGCCAAGTGGCCGTTGGCCTAATTCAGAGATGCCCAAACTGAAAGGAATACACAGAAGGGGAAGTTACGACTTGTTCAAAAAACCTAATTAAGGACAAAAATTCAGAGCCGTAAAAATGCAGACAGGCATCTCTATCAAAGAACAGGATTCAAGTTTTTGAATGGTTGTAAAAAAGTTGGAAATATGTTGCTCTAAATGCCGTCTGGTAAAGGATTTGATCAACCAAGGGAGCAAAGACAGCTCTGGGTTCCACGAACAGAAAGAGGTAAGAGATCTGGCTCATAGAGTGAAGTACTGAAAAACAAGGACAACAGCACCAAAAGTAGAGCTTCCATTATTGAAACTGACTGGGGTAGAAACTGTTATGGATGGGGAGTTTTAACTCTCAAGTTTGGGCACGATCTGCCCATGGAGCTTCCTCCATGAAGAGTTGGGCAAGACTTGCCTCTCTGCATTTTCAGGACTCAGCGTAAAGCCTCTTTCACATTTAGCCTTCTTCCACCCGACGTCTCTGAATTGTAATACACTTGTGTTTATCATATCCATCTGCCACTTTCTTTTCACAAGTAAATTTAGTTTGGGACCCTTTCCTGGGCATAAAGATTGATGAAATGCAATGGAATTGAAAATGCAAATTTGAGTCCCCACTTCATGCCCATGAGCAGCTAATGTTGTGCTTTCAAATATTATCTCAATACTAACCGCAGAATGAATTTGCTGTACTTGGAATACATCTGACCTCCTGTGGATGGTTCTTTCTTATAATGTCAGCTTTACTATCACCTCCCCATTTCACCTTCTCTGAAGACCAACTAAAGTAGTTTTCTCCATCTTGCCATTTGCAGCAACATGGATGGAGCTAGACAGCATTAAGTCAAGCACATTAAGTCAGTCAGAGAAAGACGAATAACATATGATTCACTCATATGTGGAATTTACGAAACAATACAAACAAGCATAGGGAAAAGGAGAGAGAGAGAGACAGAGAGACAGAGACAGAGAAGCAAACCAAGAAATAGACTCTTAACTATAGAGAACAAATTCATGGTTACCAGAGGGGGAGGTGGATGGGGGTTGATTTACATCATAGGTGATGGGGATTAAGGAGTGCATTTGTCATGATGAGCACCGGGAGATGTATGGAATTGTGGAATCGGCATATTGTTCACCTGAAACTAATATTACACTGTGTGTTAAGTAACTGGAATTTAAACAAAATCTTGAAAGAGAGAAAGAGAGGAAGGGAGGAAGGAAGGAAGCAAGGGAGAAAGGGAGGGAGGGAGGGAGGGAGGGAGGGAGAAAGAAAGTTCATCAGGTTTTTTTTCCCCAGGATTCTCACCACAGTATTTAAACAACACTTAATACTAATTTTCTTATTTGCTTTCTTTTTTTTCTTCTCCATCAAACCCTCCCTTTAGAAACCAGAGGCACCATGAGAACAGAGACCTCACCAGTTGTATTCTCTACTAGATTCCCAACGTCTAGAACAGTGCTAGCAACATAGTAGGAGCTCAATAATCATGCATTATGAAAGAGAGAGGGGTGCTATCGTATCATACTACCTAAAAGAAATTTTAAGAAATCCACAAATGGATTGGTAATTTTGAATTTGTGGTGCAGCTACATGTGAATTCGAGCGCAGTTATGCTTGTGGATAGATTTTATAATTCTGTGAGGAAAATGGATCGCAGCCTTCATTATCTTCTTAAGTAATATATGACTCAATGAAGTTTAGGGACTACTGATCTTGAGTGACAAGAAACACTCTTCTACTTTGTACCCTTTTTAGTCCCTGGCACCATATCACATATGTAGTAAGCTCGATACTTATTGAAAAGTGATCTGCAGAGTTTGCCTTAAAATTACAGACAGAGAAAGAGTTCCTGTCGGAGTTCTGGCAGGAGTCTGAGCAGTCTGACAACATCCTGACAGTCCATTACAGTGACCAGATGGGACCTGCCCATCAGCACCCAGGCTGGGGAGCCAGCACATCCATGAACGGGGTGATTGTTTTACTTCTGTGGTTACTACACAGCATGTGCTCCACAGGCACTAGGAACAGATTAATCACCATGAAACTAAGCAGGGGGCTGTCTACCAAAAGTTAATTTATTGGGATGTCCACATGGTTTTCAAGTGTTTATAATTTCTTAATTTCAAGCATTAACTAGGAATAAAAAAGGTGACAATTTCCTTTTATCAATAACTTGTTTTTAAATGAGAAGTTATTTATTCTGAGATTTTCTCCACAAAGAATCGATATACAAGGTAAAGCATTCAATGGGAATGTCTTATTCAGCCATGATGTGAGTTAATAGAATTGGAGTCAGAAGGTCATGGTGACTTATAAAAGCATTTCTGCTTATACTCAACGTAAAGCAAGCAAGTACAGGATCTTCATGTATGAAAACCCTCTTGTTTTAGACTTCCTTGAGGAAAGGGAAATAACAAAGTGCTTTTCATGCTATGCAGAGAAGGGTGTTTAAATGATCCACTAAAACTTATTATATTTAAAATTACAAACTCACTTAGCTTGGTTATTTTCCTAATATAAGTGCTTAAAAATAGAGGCACAGTTTGACCAATTTCAAGTAACCTAATATTCATAATCACATACTGAGTTTTCATGCTAAATAAGGAGAAAAATAATATAAAAAAAACTGCATTATGACTGTTAGGTGGAAAGAAATAACGGTCACATTTATGAACATGGAATTACTTTATTAACAGTCTGCTAAAAAGAAAAAAAAAATGATCCTTCTAAAGTGTCCAGCTTCTAGCTTAAGTGTTTTTACCTTTATGTTTATCCAGTGTTTCCTTTAAAATAATTCTGATTATTTTGTGGTTAAGTAACCAACAGAGTAGAGTTCCGAAGCAAATGTGGGGACCTAAAATTTAGCAAGGCAAGATTAAGTTGTTAAGTTATTCCGCAAAAATATGGAGCTACCTTATGTAGGTTATATAATGTATATATTGCTTTTGCACATTGCTTTTTCAGTTTTTTTTTAATTTATTTATTTACTTTTTTGAGAGAGATAGAGAGCAAGGGGAGGGGGCGGGCAGAGAGAGACAGAGACAGAATCCCAGGCAGGCTCCATGTTGTCAACACAGAGCCCAATGTGGGGCTTGAACTCATGAATGGTGAGATAATTACCTGAGCCGAAATCAAGAGTCGGATGCTTAACCAACTTAGCCACTCAGGTGCTCCCCTTCACTTTAAAATCCTGGGGCGCCTGGGTGGCGCAGTCGGTTAAGCGTCCGACATCAGCCAGGTCACGATCTCACGGTCCGTGAGTTCGAGCCCCGCGTCAGGCTCTGGGCTGATGGCTCGGAGCCTGGAGGCTGTCTCCGATTCTGTGTCTCCCTCTACTCTCTCCCCCTCCCCCGTTCATGCTCTGTCTCTCTCTGTCCCAAAAATAAATAAAAAAAAAAAAGTTGAAAAAAAAATTTTTAATCCATAGGAAAACTCTCTTTTTTTCCCCAGAAACATAGTTAGTATTTTTTTTTGCATTAAAAACAAACATAAATTACTTTAAACAGAAAAATTTTAAGTATTATACTGCTTTTTCCTTGAAAACTGTAAGGTTAGCTAATAGATTTTTGTTGGGCTCATTAAAAGATCTTAGCTAACATAGCAATTCTTTGAACATTTTATATACAATATTTAATTTTGACACATATGAGTTTCAAGAGGAATGATTTTTTTAATTAACTAAAAAGGAAAAAGATGGTTATTATCTCAAAATGAAAGTAAACTTTTTGAAGATTACTTTCAAAGATCATTGAAAAATGAATCCATTCATATCCTATACTCTCTTTAAAATTTTTTTGTAATGCTTATTTATTTTTGAGAGAGAGACAAAAAAAGAGAGAGAGAGAGAGAGGGAGAGAACGAGCAGGGGAAGGGCAGAGATAGAGGGAGACACAAAATCTGAAGCAGGCTCCAGGCTCCCAGCTGTCAGCACAGAGCCTGACGTGGGGCTCAAACTCTCCAGCCGTGAAACGATGACCTAAGCCGAGGTTGGGCACTCAACTGACTGAGCCATCCAGGGGCCCCTCCTACGTTCTCTTTTATCTAGGTTGTCAGGTATAGCTTAGCTTTGTTGGAATCAGATTCCAACAGAAATCTATGGCAAACAAGATGTCAAACAGCAAATGTTTTGTATGAGGCTATCAACAGTCAAAAGGTAAATAACATTAACATTCTCCATTTGGTTGTCTCTATGGTTCTAGTTTGTATACTTCAGGAATTAAATAGAATGAGGATATATGATGAGGTTGTAGGTAAAACAACATCCTTCTCGGGGCTCATTTTATGGCTTTGGTAGTAAGGCAAGATGTTAAAAGAGAAGTTTTAGCTGCATAAAAATTCAAAAATGAGACGCTAGGTCAAGAAGCAAAAAGTTTCAAAGTAGGTGGCCAAGAATCCTACAGATAATTTCACCCATGTGCAGTTATAAATACTTGGAAACTAGATATTAAGTTTTTTTCTTCCTTTCTGTAGAAAAGTATATTTCGTCTGAGACAATCCTATCACGTGTCCTACAAACCCCAAGGTGAGGGGTAGGTGCCAGGAAAGGAGCTTTCCTGGAACCTCAAGAAGCACTTGCTGTTGAAATGCCATTGGTGGAACATTCTAGATTAATGTCTAAAGGTGAGCGAGAGAACGACAAGCTCCAGTGGAAACACAGGCCAGATTCAGCGGCTATTTTGGCATCAGCCTGAACTTCCAGAGTGCGTCCAGGAACGGACACATAATGGCTTTCCATAGAAAAGATGGGAGCCATACTTGCTCAAAAATGGGATGGCATGAGGTCACCTTATGTCCTGTTCAAGAGTGTTGAGTGAAAAGGCTTCAGAAGTTAACACCGGTGAAAGTGCAATCTGTCTCAGGATAAAACACGAGAACATACCAGTCAGAGAAGAAATGTCATCAAGCTCATCCCAGAGAACTGCAAGGGAAAGATCTCCAAAAAGAGGGAATCCCCCAGAACTCACTAAGTCACTTTGGAAAGAGAAATCATCTTTGAACATCTGACAAGGACAGAAAGTCGAGAAGTGAGATCCCTCTGACAAGGACAGTAGAGCAGACATTTCTCTGAAGCCCTCTCCTCCCCTCTTCTCCTGATTTGACTGAAGGGGTCACACACTGTGTTCAACAAGCTTAAGGGAGAGGAGGACTGCTAGGAAGAGACACAAAGAAGCCTCTGAACATCTCCCTGTCTGGGAGCCTTCACTCACATGGCATGTGCAAACGGGGACAGGTAGATGGAACAGAGGCTCAATTTTACATGAGGTTGAAAGTTTTATTACATTAGACGGGACATTTGAGTTGCTGGATAACAACTGTGTTACTACCAAAGAGTGACCTCGAAAACCATTGCTGCCTGCTAGAGTTACCCAACAGGTCCAGAAAAAGAAGGGGTTCCACAGAGCAGATTGAAAGGAACCGTGGGAGGTAACATAAAGTTGTTTATTATTACACTCTGCAAGTTGACATACCAGTTGCTGTTAGATTAGTAGGTAAAATAAATAGCAACTGTAGTCTCAGAATAAGTTTATTTCTCATTGGTCTACTTGTCTGCCTCTATAGCCCACTTGAAAAGAAAAAAAAAAGAGAGAGGAAAAAAAAAGGGAAACCAAGAAAGAAATCCTTGAATAATATGAATACAAAAGCAGTACTTAGTTTAATAAATCATCACTTTTGTGATCTGTTTGCTTACATCCTGGTCTGGACACTCACTCCACCCATGCATGGTCTGAACTGCTTCCAAAGTGAGTAACATTTTCAGATGGAAGGATCCCAACAATTCATTAACTCAGAAGTCCAACTAACGAACATAACCAAATGGAGTACTGGATTTTTTTTTCTGTTAACTATGACTCCACTTAAAAAAAAATGAGGGGTGCCTGGGTGGCTCAGTCGGTTGAGCGTCCGACTTCGGCTCAGGTCATGATCTTGCAGTTCGTGAGTTCAACCCCTGCATCAGGCTCTGTGCTGATAGCTCAGAGCCTGGAGCCTGCTTCCGATTCTGTGTCTCCCTCTCTCTCTGCCCCTTCCCCATTCATGCTCTGTCTCTCTCTGTCTCTCAAAAACGAATACAGTTAAAAAAATTTTTTTAAATTAAGAGAGAGAGAGAAAAAAAGAGAGCAAGAGAGACTTTCAGCTTGTATATATAACTCCTGGAGTTTATATAGAGAGGGCTCTGGATTTTATATGAATTACTGCTAGGACTACTTAAGTCTGGCTGAAGTGGAGAATGTTCATTTGTAGTCAAAGTAACAGATGCCACAGAGTTTAAAATTATTTGTTTAGAAACCACAGGTCCTTAAACCATAAGGCACAGATGTCAAAATGCATTATTATGATGCTGATGCTGATGATGAACATCATGAACAGGTTTCTAATGCTTAACTTAAAACTTAATGATAAACAGATGTAAATGTCCACAGCTGACCACCTTTCTCAAGGACTATTAAAATTACGTTTTTCATATACTTCCTCTGACTCTAGAGATGGAGTAGGATGTTAAGGGCTAGGCCAGGGAAATCTAGTCTCTCTAACTCGAACTTTAAGAAATATACAGACAGACAAGAGAACAACTCTGACCACTCAAATTCTCCAACATGTTTTTCCTCCATCCTAACTGAGCCAGGATACAATAAACTGCAAGTTCCAAATACAAATGTAAATTATTTTTAATTAGCCATTTAACAACCCCCCAGATTTTGCCCATCCATCTTGAACTAGTTCAGATACCATGCACATATGACAACAGTAGACACTCAACTGATTTTTTAATGAAAACATGAAAAATAAACACATACTGAAGTAGAACAAAAGAAAAAAAAATAATCAAAAGTCAGTCACTAAAAAGTATCCCAAGTTATACTTCTGTAAATCCATATAATTGGTTTCAACCTCAGAGACTGACAAAACCAAAACACAGGAGCATTATTTGAGGTATAATTCTGCTAGGATATATATTCAGTGATACTTAAGTGATATTTAGTTATTTGATTTAAAAATATATATGTTATCTGTACATTAAATATTTAGTGGAGGGGTGCCTGGGTGGCTCAGTCAGTTAGGCCGTCCAACTCTTAGGTTCAGCTCAGGTCACGATCTCATTATTCATGAGATCGAGTCCCACATTGGGCTCCAAGCTGATAACGCTGGGCCTGCTGGGGATTCTCTCTCCCCCTCTGCCTCTCCTCAGCTTGTGCTCTCTCTCTCTCAAAATAAATAAGTAAACTTATTTAAAAAATATTTAGTGGATAATGCTAAATACTACAACAGAGTAATTATGTAGTCTTCAATTCTTTGAGTTCAATTGTAATATAGTCTCTCCTGACAACGTCACCCCAATAATGTTTACAATATTGAAGGGAGAAAACTTACGGAGTATCAGGAACTTTGAAGAGATCTGCAGCAGAATTCATAAAGCCTACATTAAGTAGAGAGTCACAGAGAACTTTTATACAATGAGTCAAAGGAGAATGAGAAGTGCATGGTAAATAGCCCAGTCCCCATTCAAAGAGGGTATGATTTGGATGGGGGATATATTTACTTATGCCAATGCATAATGATAATTCTATAAAAGAGGACAACTGACATTGATATTAATATATATAATTGCTCTACTAAACACAAAGAATTCTTATGTCCTCTAAGGGTGAGGAAGCCTTGGGGAGTAAAAGGCAACAAAAGGGTAAAATTAGATAAGTGCCTTCAAAATTCAGAGGAGTGAGGTGAACAAGAAAGTGAATGGCAATTTCAGGAAGCTTTAGCAAAGGCACAAAACTTGAAAGTAATTTATTTTGAAAAGAACTAACAGCGCAGGTTGAGTAAATGAATGAGAGAGAGGAAGGCAGGGAAGCAGAAAATAAAATGCAAGTGAGGGAATAATGAACAGTGGATAAAAATAAGACCGGAAATCAGGTGAGTCTTAGAAATCAACAGAAATCTGGAGTTCATTCAAGTTCCCTGAAAATCAAGAACTCCAGAGTATGTAAGCAGAGAAGAAATATGGTCGGATTTTTATTTTTTTAAGAGATAATACTGACGGTCATGGTGAATGGATTAGATAGGGAGAAAATGGAGAATCCCTTTTATAAGATAAACTCACTTGAATAATGGTATTATCACTTACACTAGAGGACGATATTGAAATGGTCGCCACCTTATCAGTTTGGCTTGTCAGTTGAGGCTTTTTGCTGGGTCTGCATCACAGCACAGTTCTTTCTTTATCTAATAGTACTTCCCCACGGCCCCTCTCACATGTGTTGATCCCCAGAACACTCCCTTACAAATATCCTATAAAATAATTTCGCTCTCCCAGTTGGCTTCTGGTGGAATTCAACCTACAGCCCAACAGTAAAAATGGTTCCAGATCCACATTCTTCTCTTGGAATGGGATCTTGTTAGGCTGGTTCTGATTTTTCTATTTTGGTCTAGTGTTGGGAAAAGGAAACGTTGAACCAATGCGCATATCTATCCTGAACCTGTCCCACAGAGATCCACAGACTTTTCCCTAGCTGAAGAGAGGCCTTAGGGACCAACTGAGGAAAAGCCTACTTGAAGTGAGAGACTTCACGTCCCCACGTGTGCTGACACTTGTCATTAAGTCTATTAAATCCCTATAGAAATAGTCCTTTCCCTCAAGAAAAGATCAGAATCTTATCCCTTTCACCTAAATGTCACATCGTTTAAAAACAAAAACAAAAAACAAACAATAAGACAAACAAACAAACAAAAAACCTTGGCGTACTTAATTTTTACTTTCCAGAGGAGTAGAAATACTCTGAAATATTTAATTTTTACTTTCTTCCTCTACAGTCGTACCCATCAAACCCTATTGAACATATACCTGTATCATTCATTGTAGAAGACTCAAAATCTAGTTGGAATAGAGTAAACATAATACAAAGGATATTTTAAAATATTTATTACTGAATTTTTTTTGTAAAGGATGTTACCACAGGCCAGGGGCATATACGAAATTAAGGCGATTTTTCAATAGACATGTCCCTGTTTGTACAAGAACTTTTAAGTAAACATATATCCTAAATTTTGACACTTCAATGGAATACTTTCTACAGATTTTTTTTTTTAATTTGCCAGAGGAAAATATCCCTAACCAGTCATTCCTAACTCAATTACGTGTTGTAGATTGCTTTAGGTCTTGAGAGTACAAAGGACATCCTTCAGCCCCATGGAGTCCCAACATGTGTGGTTTCTTCCGCAGAGAAGTTTGGATTTTTGCCGAAGGGCATGGAGCCAACGCAAACCACGTAGGTCTAAACACTGCTAAAGTACTACATCTTGACACTTTAAGTTGCTACTGTAGAGTACCTTTTAGCACTGGAGTGATTTATATAAGTTTTAAATGTAGATACCTACAAAAACATAAATTCTGTCCTTTTCCTTTGTATGCATAACCTCTTTATGAATTACACATTTGATATGATAAAGGAATATCAGGCAGAAAATCTCCAGTACAGACCCTAATTTTACAATGTGTTCAAATAACCATTTATTTCAATAATAGCATGAGGGAAATCAAAGTTTCATAAATATTTATTTTATTAAATATTAGCACATTTCATGGATGGAATGCAGCCAAAGAGAGATCTGCTTAAAATAGTCACAGAAGGAAGTTATGTTATCAGAATTTATTTTAAGCGATGATGTAATGCACTCATTTCAGATAAATGAACTTTTTCTTCTAATCCCTGAAGGCAGAGAATAGCACAAGAACAAATTCCCTTGAAACTATGAATTGCCTTTTGCCATTACACTAAAGCTGGGACATATTTGGAAAAATGCTTTGTTAGCTATATAGCAGCTCTTCAAGCAAAACTGTGAAACTGACTAAGATTTTCCTTGGTGGCTTTCCTTAAAAGGAGTCATCTTCTGCTAAGATATTTACTGATTATTGAGATATTGAGATATACTGATTATTGAGATACCACCAATAGGCTCTCCTATACAAATATATATTTTTTAAATCCTAAAGAAAATATATATCCTTAAGCATAAACGGAACAGGACGACAATGGCAGAATGAAGGTAAGCTTTTCAAATTCTAGCCCATATTCACTGCTTATTTTACCTTACTGTAAACAATATTCAAACTAAGGAATAATTATATTTTTTAAATAAGATAATCTTATGAGTTTATATTATGAGTATGTCGATTATCACATCACCCACTGCTAATATTTTACCCTCATTGTTTCTTCTAGAAACATCCAACACATGCATATACATTTGCATTCAAACACTACTTCTTTATCAAGTCTGAGCATTCATAAGAAACATCTCCTTTCAGGGTTTGGGGGTGGCTCAGACAATTAAACGCCCAACTCTTGATTTTGGCTCAGGTCATGATCTCATGGTTTATGAAATGGAGCCTCATGTCAGGCCCTGTGCTGACAGCAGGGAGCCTGCTTGGGATTCTCTCTCTCTCCCTCTGTCCCTCTTCTCTCTCTGTCTGTCTCTGTCCCTCCCCAGCTCATGCTTGCATGCTCTCTCTCTCAAAATAAATAAATACATTTTTAAAAAGATCTCCTTTTGGTGGACCTCAAAAATATACAGAAGAGCTACTTAAAAATTAAATTATTAAAAGGCAAAAAACACTGTTTCTGATGCAGGCATTAATTAAGCAATATTAACACATATGGAGACAACTATTTCACCTATGTAGACTAAGCCCTTAGTGTTGATAATATTCAAATAACTGAGCAACTAATATTTAGTTTTTAAAGCATTTAAAAATCAGAGGTTTAAGTTCAAGTGGTCATTGTAGGTGACAACTGTTTGAAGCTTCAAAGTCCTACAGTGACTTGTGAACGACTCTTTTAGAATGGAAAGAATTCTCTATTAATTCAGTACTGGGGACTATTGACCTGAAATCTTGTAATGGCTCCTAGTATTTTGTTTTTCAATGCTTCTGAAAAAGAAGAAAAAGAAAAACCAATCTAACATGTCTCGTAGATGTAGAATGAATTATATATTATGTCTTCTCATCAGTCATTCAATACTTCCAGTCTTGGCATCCATCTGGGCTTGCATAGATATTTATATTTGCTAACGTACTTGCTGATCATAATTTATAAGGCCTAAAGGATGGCACTCTTTCCTTTGAGCATTGTGTTGCTAACTGAAAAGGTAAAGCACAGCAGCAGCTGCCTTTTTTTTTTCAATAACTAGCATACATTTTCTTTCAGTGGTAGATTATTCTTAATGAGGCCATAGTTGAGGTATTAATAATCCTCACCCTCTGAGGGTGCTTGGGCCATAGGAGAAACCTATTCAGTTAATAAATAAGAATGTGAAAAAAAAAAACAGTGTGGTGTTAAAATGCCACCTTAGTCACACTGTCAATTTGAAATATGGTTATTTGCTAATTGAAAGTTAACAAAAACTTAATTTTACAATAACTATGAATATAAATGTTAACCCTTGATGAATAACTCATTTGGCAGCTTTTCAGTCTAAAAAATTACATTTCTCTTGCATAATCCCTTTCATTTATATTTTCAAACGTTCTATTATTACACTTATTCACTGTTAACAGAGAACATGCCTATGTACTTAAATCCACAAAACTCCAAAACGTACATCAAAAGCCAGGTGTTCTTCTAACATGTTCTTTTTGGATATGTAAATGACCTAGTGCATTTGAAACTGAGTCACTTAAAATAAAAGAGGAGAATGGCATAGATGGAAATAAATGCATTCAGCCAATATATATATACACACACACATACACACACATATGTAAATATTTATATATACCTTTAAATATAAATAAACTGACCTTCTTAAAGTTTTTGTTTAAGTCAACCAGACTGAGCAGGAAGATGTGGTCCTTCGCTCCTACAAGCAGCCTGCCCCTCTCCTCATCCAACAGAATGGTTTGGAAATCTAGTCCTTCTGATGAACCCAAAAACGGAATGCAGCTATTTGAAAGCAGCAAGTCTATGGGAAAGTAAAAGAGGAATTGAAAGAAAGAAAACATTAATTAGTAAAATATTTACTTGCCTCAATACATACATTTCTGCACTTTGTAAATGCATACATACAGCATGCATGCTCAAATTTAGATAGAAGCAAACAAGATACGGTTTTTTAGCACATAATCATTTAGAAATCACTGTGATTTATTACATTTCATTTTACTGATACAACATTAATCTTACATATGAAAAATGCAAGATATTAAAATGAGTATTTTCAAAGCAACTGAATGCAAAATAATTCACTACTCTGTCCACCTTCTTAAGTTACAAATGAAAGCATCAGTTTGCAAACTGATTAAATAAATCAATATATGCAAAGTAAGCGTGAAACTAAGTGTATGATAAAACTTACAGCATTTCTTCGCCCCCTACTTTTGATAAACACATCACTATGTTTGGAGGATTATACGGTTCCTATTTCATGCATTCAGGGAGTAAACAAAGAAGCCAAATCCAAGAAAATGGATTCTGAGAGATATATGATCCTGAACCAGTAAAGAGATCAAAATAGTAAAGCAGGAAGGGACCTTGAAAATCAATTAATACGAATTTGTGATTTTATAAATGAAGGTATTTAACTCCAGCAAGGTGAAGCCACATGCCTCAAGTCTCAAAATCAGGTGATGGTAAGGTTGATAATACAGCCTCAGTCCCAGTCTCCATTCTCTTTGACACTTGTCTAATTTGACACATGTCCTAATTCTTTTTTTTTTTCCACTTACAACTGTGATATGGATAGACCTATTAAATTTAGGTCTGGGTTTACAGAAATACAAATGTTTCAACAGATTTTGCCTCAAATACTTATCATACCCTCTCATTTTCTATAGCCTTATAATATTAAATACCAATATAATAATAATACCACTCACCACTCATTAAAGTCCATTATATGTTGATGGACTTTGAAACTAAATCATTATTTTCAAGTAAGTCATTATTAATTGATGAGAAAAATACAAAGAGGCAATGTCTCAGAAACAGGTAACAGGATACTTCCAAAATGTATCATGGCAATGTTCAACCTCTGTAAATGGATATATGAGTCTTTTAAATTTAAAGCCTATATATTCCACACATCAACTGTGGGCTCTATTGTTACTCCATATTTTTGAGTATTCCCTTCACTCTTTTCTCTAACTTACAATGGTTACATGTTACTTCCCTTATTCATCACGATAGATTTTGGTCTTAGTTTTGACAAACCCAAAGGCTGTATGCCGAAGAAGAAGATATGAAATTATCTGAATTCTCAAGTGAGTGTGGTTTTACTAATGCTTATCAATCTTGCTTTATGTATACTGGATAGAAGTCTGGATATAGCAATCCAATACTAATTATTTCCTCTCAAGCTAAATATGACTTGAGTAGTTTTTCAGACCAGAGACCCATAGAATAATATTTTTTAGCATCTCCAAATACAGTAACCCTATTTTTGTAGGCTAATATCTGATAAACATTCCATACTAACTATAAAGTAGAACTGAGGAAAGAATAATGGAACCGAGTGGATAGATAAGACAGATACGATCTAAAGCCTTAACAAAAGAAAACATTTCACACAAACCCTTATTCACTGAGGTGATTTGGTATGTTCCATGACATTCCCACTTGTTTAACAAAGAATAAAACGGGCAAAATGGAAAAAGTATGCAAGGGTCTCCAAGAGCATATCTTGACCCAATTAATAGAGAAAAGTAGGTTATATGATATACATCTTATTATTTCAAGTGCCCATGGATAATAATCAACTATTTTGAACCATGCGTTTGCAACGTTCATTAACAAAAAGAAACATGGGTTAGCCTAATGAGCGTGAGATTTGTGTCTAGACCACTTGGGACATATCCCCGCCTCACAAATCTAGCTGTGATCTAGGAAAAAAAAACAAAACTTAAGTTCCCCGTGCCTCAGTTTCCTCCTCTATAAAATGGAGATAATAATATAAACGATTAATAAATCATGTAGGTGTGAGGACTCAAGGACTTAATGATGAGCATTAGAATGGTGCCTGTCACATAGTAAGTGCTATGTACTATCAGTTATTACAATGATGACGATGTATTTTTTAAACTCTATACAAAATGTACAAAAAGGAAGACATAATATTTCCCAACTCATATAATTCTTAGGATGAGCAAAGGAGATAACTTCTTTAAGGTTCTTAAAAGAGTACCTTGAAGATAGGAAAAGTTCAGTAAATATTAACTTACTTTGAATATGATTATTAAATTCCAGTTTGAGCCAAATAACTTCTAATAAAGAATAGTATCTCATCTTCCCTTAAACCTGACTTGTAAAGATGAGAAATTCTCTGTATTCTTTTTACAGTATTGGACTAACATTAAAAAGCTATTCAGTCCAAAAAACTTATAAGAATCTATTATATTAGGTATTGAGCATGTAGTTAAGGGTGTGGTCATGCTAAGCCCTGCATTCAAGGGGCTCACAGATGAATATATAAGTAGAAAGGTATACAGAATACAGTATAGGCAAAGTACATTCTAATACAAGTATACACAAAGGAAATCTTTCAAATAATTAATTGTGTGTCACTTTACAAAAGAAGATAACAATTGACAACAGTGTTGAGGGATGAATGGAATCTTTTCAGGAAAGATATAAAGAAAAGTTTTGAGGCAGAAGAACACGAGAATGTACAAGTGCATATATCATCATACGTCACACTCACCCAATACATTTTTAATATGTCTCCTACTCTGCAGTGTGAACTCCTTCAGCACAAAGACTATGTCTAACTTATCTTTGAATCCCCAGCACTAGCTCAGTGTCTGAGACAAATTAAGTACTTATTAAATATTTGTGGAATTGAAGTAGTTCGATAGGCTAGAACATACAGAATATATGAGGCTGGACGTAAAGGCAGCCTTGAGATAACCAGAGCCTCAAATGGCAGGCTGGGAAGTTTGATTATCATGGAGGTAACTGGAAGCCACTAAAATACGTTATGCAGAAAAGTGACAAAGACTTTAACTGAGTGTTGAAAAATAAGTCTGGCTGCAGTGTTCAGGATGGATGAGAATTGGAAATGTAGGAGAAGGGAGACTACCCAGAAGTTCCTGAAAGATGGCAAGTCCCTGAATTATGGCAGTGCCACTGAGAGGAGCAAGATGTTTAAGAATCTTGCATCTCATCTGTTGTTTCTCCTGGTACAGCAAGGAAAACAAAGTTGAGGTAGTCATTTATTTTCTTTAACCGCAACCAATTCTATTGGATTTAGTTTCAAATTTGACAAGGAAAAACAGCTGCAAAAATAGTGACTAATGTAAAGTATTATCATTTCAAAATGATTTCATGTTGCCTTGTGACAATGTTAGCATCAAAATGATTAAAGCATGCCCCACCAATCCTTTGTAGCCAAACAAAATAATTAGACTTAGGCATTACATATGAAAATTTCTCAGGCTGACGCATACATTTTGAACAGACCTTGGGACAGGGATTGGAACAGGTTCCCTCTTCCCCAAACAGCTTATCTTTCCTGCATTTCTGCCAAACCAAGCAAAGTCATTTTTGTTTCCACAGGATCATCAAGTAAAGCCTGGGGGGACGGGAGGGGGCAGGGGGACAGGGGTTGGAGGTGGTTAATTCCAAAGCCTGCGTCTTCACACCTAAAACTGATATACTCCCGGGAGAATTTTAGAGGAATCAGAGGTGGATGCCGGCTCTGCAGGCTGGAAACTCATGAAAGTTAAAGACCAATAATTTGGCAATAGATTTCCGAGCTTTATTTTTTTTCTTCTCCTGAACTGACAATTTTCAGCCATGTGATTTTTAAAAAAAAATTTTTTTAAACGTCTATTTATTTTTGAGACAGAGAAAGACAGAGCATGAATAGGGGAGGGGCAGAGAGAGAGGGAGACACAGAATCTGAAACAGGCTCCAGGCTCTGAGCTGTCAGCACAGAGCCCGACGCGGGGCTCGAACTCATAGCCCATGAGATCATGACCTGAGCCGAAGTTGGACGCTTAACCGACCAAGCCACCCAGGCGCCCCAAGCCATGTGATTTTTAAGACTGTCCACAGTTACAATCCTTTGGAACAGAAACTCTGTTCTGTCCCCATTGGGGAGGGGGGTGAGCATGTTGCGCCACACAGCCATTCAGAGGAGGCCTGCCCAATACGTACTTAGCCAGCCTCGCCTCTCCTCAGATGACAGTAGCGTTTACCTCTAGGTCCTCAATGCATTCTTTGTTCTTTCTACCTAAACTTATGGAATTCTCTATAATCACTCATTCGAACTGTTCTTTTAACAACTTGTTGGTCTATCACCTTCTTCTCAGTTTGTAGTGTCATTCAATGTCCCACGCCCTCAATTTCCCACTCCTATTCTAGCAATACACTTTTGGAAAAGTTACAGAAACTTAAACAGGAACCCATGGGGGAGGGGAAGGAAAAAAAAAAAGAGGTTAGAGTGCGAGAGAGCCAAAGCATAAGAGACTGTTGGAAACTGAGAACAAACTGGGGGTTGATGGGGGGTGGGAGGGAGGAGAGGGTGGGTGATGGGTATTGAGGAGGGCACCTTTTGAGATGAGCACTGGGTGTTGTATGGAAACCAATTTGTCAATAAATTTCATATAAAAAAAAAGAAAAGTTACAGGATGATTGTTTCTGAAATGAAATGAAGATAAGATTATTAATTTATTCCACTAGTTTGAATATGGAAATCATTCCTGTGATAGATTCTTATTTGAATGATGACACAGACAAGATGTTCATGATCCGTGATCAATAAAATGCTGCAGAGCAACAGCACGGTTCTGAGTATCAAAAACCCTATAAGTAACATGATTTTTCATGTTTGTATGTACATGTGCCTTTTTCTGAAGGGTATGTCCAGAATCTTCATCAGCATCTCCTGGTATCTCTCCAAAAGCCACAGAGAAAATGTATATTTCCAACATGTAGTTAATAACCATTTAGAATAACTTCCCATTTCTTCACTATTTAGAATAACTGCTCGGCACAAGGAAGCAAGTCACTACCTTTATAAAATCTGATGATGAAGGCAAACAATGGATTCACCTAAGACCACCAGGGGCTCTGCACATGATACAAAGGCTCTGATAACAAGTTCCACTCTCAGGATCTTACAGCCTAGTGCAGAGGAAATGCTAATCCACATCAAAAAGGAAAACATGCTTGTGACAAAAGACAGCAGGAGCGAAAGTCACAGACTGTCAAATACCTTTAATAGTAAAATGGGAAGAAATCCCATCTGCATTTCTTTTACCAAGCCAAATAATGCCACTTCAATTCTCTCACCATTATGTTGGGTAGAGATACTGCATAGTCTCTATGCTCCTTCTAAAATGCGTTCGAGTTCTACAGGATTAGAACCTTATGCCTAACTTTGTTAAAATTAAAGAGCTGTCAGGTAAACTAGGATTCACCTCTCTATTCCTGGGCATCACTCTGTTCCTTGGAACAGATCGCCTCTAACCTTTGGGAAGAGCAGGAATATAGCGTAAAGCAATTCCAACTAAAGGGAAATTCTATCAATAACCTTTGTTGGACTCACATGTGCCAATTCAGTGAGGTCCAGAATGGTTAAGGAGGTTTCACAAAACCAATTTGCTCTTAATGGTGCTGTTTGTTCAGCAACAATGAAACTCCTCACTCACAACCAGATGCCCTTCCATGTGAGGGGAAGGCTAAAGATCCCATAATCCCTGTTCTGATTTGAAATAAACATTTGTTCTTAAAAGAATTCTTTGTATCTCCCGTTTAGTGTCACTTAATACAATTGTTCATTCAGCCTGAAGAAACATTTGACCTGACGGTCTACATTCTTCCTCTTCACCTCAGAAAGGAAGGGAGTGGTTAGTCACATTGAATCTAATAAATTTAGGTTTAAGCAACACAGACTTCCTCAATGTTTGACTGTTAAATGAACAAGATCCCATATCCCTGAAATAGCATTTATTGCCAGAAATCTTGAACTGGGTGGAGTTGACCATTTCTCTCACAAGAAGACTACATAGCTAAAAAAATGGCTTCCCACATCCTTTAAAGAACACTTAACAGAAAGATTTTTTGAGAAGATAATCCAAGTTATTAAAGCTAGAATTCATGAGGTAAAAAGAAAATCACCTTTGAGGAAAGTTACTTCCCAATCTACTCCAGTCACAGGAGTAGAATGCCTCAACAGAGAAAGTTTACAACCAAAAATGGCCCCCGTTCAAAACCGAATTGGCTTTCCCTATGGTCTCAAGATATTCAGCACAAATGCTTACTGCAACCACTCCTATTTTTCCTCAAAGGAAATAACCATTATATCAGTAAGGCTGTTCTGAGGCTTCTTGAAATATGGTTGCATCTCCAGTGTGTTCTTTGCAAAGCTGTTGCAAGTAAGGAAGTAAAGGAGTTTTTATTCCTGTCTTCCCCATAAATTCAGCTTTCCTCCCTTGATCTCTGAACCCCCAGGGCTTTCATGCTGTTAGTATCTAAAGACTTCTTCTATGGAATTCCTTCTTCCCATAGTTTCCAGAAATGTTTTGGCTACCAAACCATTACCTCACCCCCCACCCCCCCCAAAAAAAAGCCTGTTCTCAGTTTGGGTCAGGAATTGAGTAAAGGCAACAAGTTATTCAGTCCAAAAAGAAAACTAGTCCCTAATACCGTGGCTCACTGAGTTCCTTGGGCTCTCTGTGAACTTGTATTTGCTTCTCTAGGTTCTGGTCCAAGGAAAGGCATGGATTCTGTTTTGGAATCAAGCTTTGGAAATTTAACTCATCTTAAACTGGCCCCACCTGACTTTCAATTGGTTTTCTGAAGCTTGAGATCATATGAAAAAATTTTGGTTACCAAGATAGCTGACTTCCACCTATCAAAAATACAAATTAGTCTCTATTTATGTACACTCAGTCTCCATAGCTAACTGCTGAAACAATATCCAGTATATAAAGAATAATATTCAAACCTAAAATCCTTACAAAAGACTACTTCAAAACTATAGGTGTGTATTATATTATCTTTATACGTTCCTAGGTGAGAAGTCCAACCCTGTTCTCTTCCCACAAATGCAAGTCCAAGTCAGGAAAAAAAAAATCAAATTTTCATTTGCTCTTCTGCAATGGAATGTTGAAGATCATTCTGCTCATTAGGTCTTAGAACATTGCCTATGTCAGTAATAAATCAGATGATACCATGTAGGGAAACATAAATTAGAAACAAATAAAGCCTACTATATCATCAGAGCTTTGTTCTTGCCAGGACAGGATGTGGAGAGGAGTGTGGCAATTTTACACTGTCACATTTCCATCTACATCCATGCTTTTAAATTACAGGTTTATTTTTATTTGGCTAGCTTTCAATAGCAGATGCTTTATATAATCCATCACATGTGAGATTCATAATTTATGATTATGAATCCTTTTAAACTCTTACTTTGAAGGAGTCCTTTTAAATGCTCGAAAGCTTTGCTATGATGATTTTTCCCACTGACCTATAAAAAAAGCCTAACGTTATAAGTACCTAGTACATTTCCAGAAAACCAGTGTCATAATAGAATAAACTTCCTCAGAAGGAAGGATTCTGATTTGACAATTATTTTCTTAATGGCCTTCAAGGTCTTGAGAGTATCTCCCCTTCCAAATTTCAAGGAATGTTTAAAATCAAGACACCATGTCACAAATTAATACGGATCTATTTTCAATCAAGTATATAAATTTAATTTTTACAAAACTCAGAAAGCCATACTGTAGTATACCATCAGCTATAGATTCTAAACAGCAAGACAAATAGGATAGGAACAAATAATTCTTCAAGTTAAGATCATGATGAATATACAGAACAAAGAGTAATAACATTTTTGGAAAAGAACAACATTTTATAACGATATTTTAAAAAATTAATTGCATCCACCAAAATTAAGTATATGCACACCAAAAAGTAAAGTTAAAAGGCATATGTAAGCATCTGTCTCCTCTCCCATCGTCTGTCTACCTCCAAACCAGTTTAGTAGTTTATTTTCTATTCATTTTTCATTTATTATTCATTTATTATTCTAAATAATATGTATACACTACTATCTTTTAGAACATTATTTTCAGACATTTCTACTGAATTCCCATTGACAGAAATTGAGAATTTTAGCTTTCTGATGCCAACTCTTTCCCTTTAACCAAAGTCCTGACATGATTATATGTCCATTTTTATGAAAAGCTGTATTCAATGGTTTCATTATTAAACAACGTAAATACTCTTCCCTACTTAGAAAACTAGTTCTCTGATCATACTTTCTTTCTTGGAAAAAAAAATCTGTTGCTTTAATTAATAATTTCCAAGTTGTGACATTTACTTAGTTTTGTTTAAGATCATGATTAAATCTGGGGCACCTAGGTGGTTCAGTCGGTTAAGCATCCCACTTCGGCTCAGGTCATGATCCAGTGGTTTGTGAGTTCGAGCCCCGGGTCGGGCTCTGTGCTGACAGCTTGGATCCTGGAGCCTGTTTTGGATTCTGTGTCTCCCTCTCTCTCTGTCCCTCCTCTACTCACACTCTGTCTCTCTCCCTCTCAATAAGTAAATAAATATTAAAAAAAAAATTAAATCATGATCAAACCTTTCCACAATTCCTGAAAAGGGCCTGCATAAAATTTTCATATGAAATTCTGTCGGATTGTTTTTTATCTCCTGGAGATGTCTCCTGGGCCCTTCTTCTCCCTACAAACTAGACTGGATGTTCTCTCACCAGAGGGACAGCTTTCTCAAACTTCCTTCCACCTCTCTCCTACTACGAATCCCAACTTTCCTAGATCCCGTGTCTTCTTCCTTGACTTATTTTCTTATTCTGATGAGTACATCTCCAGAAACTTCTTAAGAAATGGTGACTGAGACTTAAATTTTTGAAATTTTACATGTGTAAAAAGGCCTCTAATTTGTTTTTATTAATAGGTGGGCTAACTATAGAATTCTGGGTTGACCAGCATTCACCCTTAGTGATCTGAGGCATGTGAACACTATCTTCCAGTTTTCAAAGTCATGATTGAGAAGTCTCATGTTATCGTATCCCCAGCCTTGGAACGTGTCTTTTATTGTTTCTGGAAGTTATATGAATCACTTCTTCACTGTTACTATTATGAAGTTTAAAATAATTGGACTGAACATGTCTTGAACTTTGTTTTTGCTGGTTTGATTTTGTTGTTTTTCACTTATCATGCCGGGCACTCAGTGTGATATTGATCTAAATTTTAATTTCTATTGGCTCAAGAAACTTTGAGTTGGCTTTCATTCCAAACAAACAGATGACTATTATCTGTAGAACTTTTCTCGAGGTTTTCTCCAGAAAGGGTCCTCTTCCCACATCCCCAAGGTAGGTAATCCAGGTAGAGGTGTGCAGAGAATCCGTGTCAGAGTATGCACACAGACTTCCAAAAGGGAGATTAAAAATACAGTCATGGAATAATGTTCTCCTGAATTTCAGGCAGTGTTTATAGAGCATAGGCAATGAAATAATGTTTTCCATTTATAGTTTCCTATAAATGTTTTTGTCTCACAAATTATTAGATCTCTGCTCATGACTTTGAGATAGACACCAAAAACCACACTCTTCTCTTATTTTCTTGTATTTTTTTTAATATTTATTTTTGAGAGAGAGACAGTGCGAGTGAGGGAGGGGTGGATAGAGAGGGAGACAGAATCCGAAGCAGGCTCCAGGCTCTAAGCTGTAAGCACAAAGCCCGATGTGGGGCTCGAACCCACGAACTGCAAGATCATGACCTGAGCCCAAGTTGGACACTTAACCGACTGAACCACACAGGCACCCCGCACTGCCTCTCTTAAATCACAGTTCATAATTTTCAGTAGCCTGCTTGCTACTGTCATTTTCCCCCAATCAACCGATCTTACTGACTTCAATGACTTAATGACATGACCTAGTTCCCAGGCTCAAAAAATCAGAATTGTTTTTAGTTTACCTTCCTTGGTCCCTTACTCTTTTTTCCTGTATTTAAATAATTGGTACCTCTAAGTCTATTTCACTTCCTCACACCAACATCAAGCTAAATTTAAGTCTTATAAATTTGATCATATAAATTTTCTATTCTTCCCCATCAAATATTTATTCCTATTGTAACCCAGGCCAAGATGCATATTATTCCTTCTCTAAATTACTATACCTGATTCATAAATAACTTTGTTCTATTCCCTTCTCCTTCACCTATGTCTTCCACATGATGCTATCTATTCTTTTTTTTTTTCCCGTAAATCACAATTAAGTTAGGTCAATTTCATGATCAAAATCTTCCAATGCCAACATACACTTCATTCAATAAAGTATAAATGTTTTCCATTGTTCAAAGTTCCATTTCATACCTAACCTTCTTCAACATTCTTGAATGGCGTTCATTAAAAAAATCCTAATCCTATTGAATTAATATTTTTGCAATTATTTTGTCCCTTAAAAAAACTAGAAGCTCTTGCAGATAAGAATAATGTCTAAATCAATGCTGTAATCCATCACTATTTCTTGCACATAAGAAGTCTAACAAATACTTAACTAATGGTTTTCAAACTAGTGATTCTTATGTATGTTGGTTTACCTGCCTCCCATCTAAATCAGAATTTATTAGAACCATATGAATAATTTAGAGAGGTTAATGTGCCATTAAGAGACCCAACTGTAGCTCTAATGGTTTGCAGTCATTAAAGGTTCTGGTTGTTATCTCCAAATGCTTGGAAGAGCAGATGGGGAAAAGAGGAAGAGGTCTGAATAAGAACACTCTAGAACAGCACTTCTCGGGATTTAACAAGCTTTCAAATCAGCTGGGATTCTTGTTTCTCATTTAGAAAGGGGTCAGGGAAATGAGACTGTACATTTCTAACAAACTCCCAGATTATTCTGGTGCTACAGATCATTGAACCAAAGTTGCAGTAAGAAAGGCTAAAGTACAACATGGCCCCACTGCACTGAAGAGAAGAGCTGAACTCTTCCTTCTTCTCCACACTAGAGTTTCCCTCAAACATTTAAAACATGGCGCATGCTAATTTATGCAAGATGGCCAGATTATTTTTTTTCCATTACAATTGTACATTGGTCAAATGTGCATATCCCTTACTTATTCTAACAATCTAATTAACTTAAATTATAACTAACTTAGTTGCTATAAGTGATAAATGACCTGCTTAATTTAAACCAATGATATGTGAACTTTCCCCCCCTCAGTTCTCTCATACAAGGAAGGGAAGTGCGTTCATTTAACATGCATTAACCTGGAAGGAGATGCGAAGATGACAAATTATAATTTATTATTGACTTTTAGGTAAATGTCCTGTTACCTGCAGCAGCAGAAATTCTACCAGAAATGCCTAAATATAACTGTATTTGTAAAGACTTTCAATTTTTACTTCAATTAATTCAATTACGTACTGTTTGGACTCCCTTTGAAGCCTGTCACGATATTCAATTTGTGCTTTGTGACATTCAAGGAACTTTCCCTATTTTATCCAATTTGATCTTTGAGGAGAACTAAAGGATTATCACTAATTTCTAGATGAGAAAACCTAGACTCAGAAAGAGCAAATCCTCATCCTAATGGTGGCTGAACTGTACATGCCATAGAAAGAGCTAAAATCGAGGTCTTCTGACCTGAAGCCCTGTTGTATATTACAGCTATATTTTATATTTGAAGAGTTAGCACTATTTAGAAAAACAAGATTCTTTTACAAAACAATTTTAGTTACATTTTTACACAATATACCTATTGCTGAAATATTTACCTTATTTTCCAGACTGTGCCTGGCTCACTGTGGCTTTAGTCAAATAAACTTCTTTATGAGTGTCATTCTTTACAAGTAAAAAGTACTTAGTTCTGATACACACCTCTTTTGAATTAATAGGATTAAATCAGCCAATTTAAAGGACTTTTACAAAAATGCAAAATATATATTACTAGTTTTAAGAAGCACAGAGGCATTTGTCAATTTTTCTGTGAAAAAAAGACCCAATGGCATTCAGTTTTAAAATGTCCTTAAATTGGGTGCCCGGGTAGCTCAGTGAGTGAAGAGGCTGACTCTTAATTTTGGCTCAGGTCATGATCTCATGGCTTGTGAGTTTGAGCCCCGCGTCAGGCTCTGTGCTGACACGCAGCCTGCTTGGGATTCTCTCTCTCTGCCCTCTCCCTGCTCGCTCTCTCTCTCTCTCTCTCTCTCTCTCTCGCTCTCTCTCTCTCAAATAAATAAATAAATAAACAAAAGTTTTTAAAAAAATAAATAAAATGTTTTTAAATTTATATTTTTACACATGTATTGAAAGAATCTCATTGTAAAAATTCCCTTAATAAGACCTAAGGAAGTTGAGCCACATTGTAGGTAAGAAAAGTCCTAAAACAAGCAGTTGTATATACAAAATTTTATCTCAATAATTTATACAATAGTAATCCCACTACATACAAGATCTGTCCAAAAAGAACTTTTTTAATGGGGTGCCTGGGTGGCTCAGTTAGGTTAAGCCTCCGACTTCGGCTCGGGTCATGATCTTATAGTTAGTGAGTTCGAGCCCTGTGTTGGGCTCTGTGCTGGCAGCATAGAGCCTGGAGCGTGCTTCGGATTTTGTGTCTCCCTCTCTCTCTGCCCCTCCCCTTGTCATGCTCTGTCTCTATCTCTCAAAAATGAATAAACTTAAAAAAAATTTAAAAACAAAGAACTTTTTTAACTAAAAAAGACTTTACAGGGTTTAATCCCAGAAAAAAAATTGCCTTTACTTAAGTAATGATACTCTTAAACTTCCTTCCATGTTTATATGCATAACCAAAGACACAACCAAAGTATCCCTTGATCTAGCCCTCTTTTACCCTGCCAGGAGGACATTGCTGACCTTTGTAGATCTCAGCGAGTTTTATATCCCTTCTTAATTCCAAGAACACTTTTTGCATGATACTTCTGTGGTAACATTAAAATATGTATTATTTTACATTACTGTGTAACTTCTATCACTTTGTGAACCTCCACAGATCAATAATATTTAGAACAGTGCTCAAATACAGTGTTAAATAGATTTTAATTATTATTAATTAATAGGCTTGGATGCAGGCAAGTTGTAGTATAAATACTATTGAATTGAAAAGCAGGAGACTTGGATGTTTGTTGTTGTTGTTGTTATTGTTGTTGCTGTTGTTTTAATTATCTCTTACGTGATTCTGAGGTTATCTCTTCTTTCTGAGTTTTCTTTCCAAATGTTTATGCCTCAATTTTCTAAACGTTGATAGTACTTACAACCTGTATCACTATATCAAACAGTAAACACATTCCTCCTTGAACATAGTTTTAGAACTGCTTGACCTATCTTTCCATCTAGACAATAGCTGACACTGACAATTATGCAGATAATAGTTTATTATGCAAAATGGGCCACTTTCATTAACATGTTTTTAAGGTATTTTTTTAATTTGTTTTTTTATTTTTTTAATTTATATCCAAATTAGTCTATAGCGCAATGATTTCAGGAGTAGATTCCTTAATGCCCCTTACCCATTTAGCCCATCCCCCCCCCACAACCCCTCCAGTAACCCTCTGTATGTTCTCCATATTTAAGAGTCTCATATGTTTTGTCCCCTTTCCTGTTTTTATATTATTTTTGCTTCCCTTCCCTTATGTTCATCTGTTCTGTCTCTTAAAGTCCTCATATGGTGAAGTCATAGGATATTTGTCTCTCTCTGACTAATTTCACTTAGCATAATATCCTCCAGTTCCATCATTAACATATGTTTTAAATGTAGCCTATTTTAGAGAATAGAATGGAATTTCATCAATATTTTCTTCAATAAGGTATGCCTTGTCTCGCATCTCTCCTGAATCATCACTTATTTCTCTACTAGATTATTTCACAATTGGCATATAAATACGGTGTTATTTAGTTCATGAAAAAAAAGAAACTCTTGATTTTATTTTCTTTCCAGCTACTACTGTCCATGTCTCCATTATAGAAAAAATCCTTGGAAGAATTATCTATAATTCTCTCTAGTCCCTGAGCCCATGTTCTCAGGAATCCATCCTAATTGTGCCATGGCTCCCACACTCAAAGACACTACTTTTATCAAGGTCAACAATGAACTTCTGTTGTTGAATTTAATGTGAATTTTTGCTTGTCATCTTTGAAGAAACATTAGCTGAACATGATATTGCTGATAACACGTCTTCCTTTACTTTCTTCATTGACTTCCTGTATACTACAAACTACTGATTTTTCTCCTACATGGTTTCTCTGGGCACTTCTTTTCAGTTCACTTTGAAGCTCATTTCCCCTTTCTTTACTTTCTTGACTGAAGAGAATCCCAGAACTCAATCCTCCAAATTCTTCTACATCCCTTTGTTATCTCATAGAGTTTCACGGATTTAAAAATTTCTATATGCTAACTGCCAAATTCATATCTCCAATGATATCTCCCATAAACTCCAGAAATTATGTACTCAAATGCCTTCCTGGCATCTCATTTAGACATCATAATAGTCTTGTCTTCTCCAACAAATATGTCCACTCGATTTCCCCCCAAAACCTACTTCTTTCACAATCTTCACCATCTCAACTAATGGTATCTCCATCCTTAAATTTAAAAAAAAAAAAAAAAAAAGATGGAGTCAGATTTGACTCCTCTATCTTCATGTCTGATCCATCAAAAAATCCCGTTGACTCTACCTACATATCATCCTCTTCTCCTACCTCACTGCAACCAGTCTGGCCCACAGACCATCATTTCTTACCAGCATTATTACAATATGTCTACTTCCCTGACCTCCCCCTTTCAGTGTATTTACAATACAGAAACCACAATGATCCTATAATAGTAAGAGTCAGATTATGTCACCTCTGTGCCAAAATTCTCCAGTGAATTCCCAACACACAGACTAAAAGCCAATGTTTTGACAATGACAACAGTGGAAGAATCTAATCTTTTTCCTTCTACCAACTCTCTGATTAAATTAATCTTCTTTCCTCTATCTCAGTGTTTTTCAGCCATGTTGTCTTCCTTAGGATTCTTAAACATGGCAGACACATTTTTGCCTCATGACATTTGCACTGGCTGTTTCTTTTGCCAAAAGATATTTCTTTCCCAAGTATCTGCATGATTTGCGACAGTAATTTCTTTAAGTATTTGTGAAAAACATCACTTTCTCAGTGAGCTCTTCCCTTACCACATACTTGACTACTACACTCCCACCATTCTCTAGCTAACTTTCCTGATTCATTTCTCCCCATAGCACTTATCATCTTCTATTTTGCTAGGCAATGTACTTATATATGGCCTGCCTTTCCTATCAGAATATAAACTACATGATGACAAGGATTTTGGCCTCTTCCATTTGCTGACATATCCCCTTGTTGCCAGAACAAGGCCAGAAACATAATGGGCATTCAGAAACTATTGTTATTAACTGTTGACAGTTAAACATCACACACACACAGTAAGATTATCCCTAAATTCTTGAAACTACAGAAGCCCAGATGAACAGCCTCTGTTTAGAGAAAATACATTTGGGAAAACAAGTGCGTTCATTCAAACATGACACATCTACCAAAATTAAACCATCAGTGACTTGCTTCATACAAAAAACATATATTACATGTAAATTCTTATTATAAGATTGATAAGGCTTCTTCACTAAGTACTTAAGGGGAGGTATTCAGAGCAAGCCGGCTTCTTTTCCCATTAATTTGACAACAAAAATGTCCACTCTAGATTGCATTTTGTGGTTGGAACTCCTTAGTGATTTTAATGATTCACTTTAACCCATTCTGAAAGTTACCAACCATCAAAGACACCACTCTTATCAAGGTCAACAATGATCTTTTTAACTGGAAGGGCTTATTAACTACTAGAAGACCACAACAGTAAAAATACTGGAAAGCACCTTTAATAAATTCACAATCTCTGGGTGGTACTTAACTGAAGGAAACTAACTCCAGTAGAAAATGCTTTGGGAGTAAGTGGAAGTAATCTTAATATGTGTTGTAAACAAGAGGGAGCTACATAATATTTTTCACAGTTGTTCCCATAGGGAAACCTTTGGTCTGTAGACAATCATTCACATTTAGCAAGATAATAATGTTTCACAAAAAGCATAATTGGCGGTATTATGCTTACTATGCGACACACTGACTTAGGGGGTATTCAAATGGAACTGATAGCTGAATTCCCCTTATGCCAGGTTCAAAGGATGTAGTAAGAAAAAAGATGATACATGTGAAACATATGCATATCGTGCATACACGTATATGTAATAGATATAAGCCATTCACATATAAGTTAGTACTAAAATCTAAAATTAGGAAAGGAAAAGAAAAGCTAGAGAGACTATACAAAAAAGAAAAAAAAAAGATGAAAAAACACTACAATTCATAATAAGAAATGAGTCTTTGTATATTCAATTAACTTTCATTTTTCTCTTCCTATTCCAAAGCTTTTGTCCAGTTCTTCTTTATTTTACCTACCTCATTTTCTGGTTCTCCAAACAAACAATATTGCAGATGCTAATGATTCCTAGGCAAAAATATCCTGAACCCATGAGTTCCTTCACAACGATTGTGAAATATGGAATGTTTATACTATTTATTACAGGATTGAAATCGGTCATCTCTCACAAGTTATTTTTTACTACATCTGCAGTATAAACTGTACACGCCATTGAGAGAAGTCCAACCTATAGGGCAAAATGTATATCATAACCTTATAACATGAATTCCAGATACATACAACATCCTGATCTCCAAGTTTCCTTACCTGCTACTCAAGAAACAGATTTAGGATGCATACATGTGCAAGAATTCAAAATATGCAACTGAAGGGAAATCTCTTTACAAAACAATAGAACCAAACAAGCTCCTGTGGATTCAGAAGTTCAAAGTTAAGTCTTTATCAAAGAGCATTCTTCGGATAAAATGGTTATTATATTTTCTGTTGGCCTTTAAGAAATCCCTCAAAATAACCTTGCAGCTGCTCAAAGTAGCTAATGCTGCTGATACTGTCTGCATCCCTGGTCAGCATCTAAGGAAGCATGAACTACGGAAAGCAAAGAAAACAAAGTGGAGTTTGTGACCAGAAAAATTAAATATTTTTGAAAACAAAATTATTTTTTCACTTCAGCTGATGTTTCCAACCTCACATTCTGGCAGTGTTTTAATGCCCAAAGCACAAACTTTTAGACGCTCCCCAAACTATCTAAGCAGTGGGTGGTATTAGCTGATCTCAATTAGTTAGAATCAAGAGAGAAGGAAAATGCCAAGAGAGAGCTATGATCATTATCTCAGAAGTAGGAATGTTGTGTACAGGCAATCTGCCTCACCATAACCCCAAATTAGCAGGAATTTTTACATCATAGCTGTTTATTCTGGAACAGCTCACTTAAAAATATCAGGATTTGAACTATTTTCCTTCTCAACTCTCAGATATGGTGGAGAAAAGGTGGACACGGAAGTGGTTCACATTCTTGGAAGTGGATGTGCACATTCATAGTGCTGAATAGATGATTTCCAAAGAGATGAGATATTCTTTTATTTTTTTATTTTTTAGTGTTTATTTTTGAGGGCAGGGGGAGAAACAGAGTGTGAGCAGAGGAGATGCAAGGAGAGGGAGACACAGAATCGAAAGCAGGCCCCAGGCTCTGAGCTGTCAGCACAGAGCCTGACGCGGGGCTCAAGCTCATGGACCGCGAGATCATGACCTGAGTCAAAATCGGATGCTTAACCGCCTGAGCCACCCAGGCGCCCCAACCTATTCTTTAAAGTGTGAAGGAGTGCTCTGTTAGGGTTGTGAATAATTCTCCTAGTAAAGATGACCACTCAATTATTAGCATACAATCTGGAAACAAAAGGCTAATAGTAGCTATGGGGAGCTAGCAGAGGTGTGTGTGTGTGTGTGTGTGTGTGTGTGTGTGTGTGTGTGTATCTTTGGAGGGTGGGTTGGGAGGAGGTTTCCATAATTCTCACCCTGCATTCAATCTTTGTTGCTGCTTACCGGGCTGCGACATGTCCATTATCCAAATGTAAACAAAAATCTAAAAAACATAACACTTGGAAAGTATACTTAATAGAAGAACCATCAAAAGAGTAATTCTTACTGCATTTAATCCAACACTTACACCAGTTCTGCTTTTATATAAATAAGCACTAGGCACTGAGAGGAGTGACAGTCTATACAGAGATAAGTAAACAAGACTTTGAACTCACAGGATTGATTCCAAGTCCAAAAACATGTGCATACAAAAACAAACAAAACAAAACAAAACCCTCAAACTAGGGATAAACTAATTAGTAGCAGCTATATGGAATTAATTAATAATATTTTTCTACTTTTAGGCGCTAATTTGCTAGTTTCAAATAATCAACTTATCACATTTGAGTTCATATTTTATAACCATTTGTATGGAACTATGATTATGAGCCCAAATGATCACGATGACGATATATACTTTTTTCCGTATATTTATCAAAAGGCATAACATCTCACAAGTGTGTAGGTCTCTTTGGGCCACGCTGTCATCTTAAATAGAGCATGTGGCCTTCTTCAACTCTGTTTAATTTTGACAACTGAAAATCATATAGCCAGTCAAACATCAGCATGGTGCTTCTGTAAATGTTAAAGCTCACTCTGATGGGTGAGTGCCTCAGGGAAGAACCACTAATGACCAGGAACTAAGAAATAGGATCAGGCAGTTAGTGTCTATGCAGCATGAGGCTGACTCAGGAGCTGAGCCACGACCCAATCTGAAACCTTGGCAAGTTTCTCAGTTTCTCGGTACCTCAGCATACCCATATATGTAAGAAGGGGATGATAATGATCCTCACCATAACAGCCAGTGCTAAGGATGAAATGACAACACACCGCGTTTATATCAATGCTTTGCTCTCTGTTTCTTTGCAAGTCTGATTTATTTTGTGTTGTTCACACATATCAATGCAATCTTCTAGTGTTACCTGTTCAGTGGTTACTCTATCATAGGAACCAGATAGAGTTTCCTTTTCCTTTTTCCCCTCCAACCTCTTTATTTTCAAACTTTCTCTATCTTTTTTTTTAATTGTTTGGAGTTTCATATTTGTTTTCTGTTCTTTTCTTAAGATTAATTCTGAATACAGGCAAATGAACGACTCTGACTTGTGCATACGATGGGTTGTGGAAAATCCATATACTCGGGGAATCACATCCCTTATCAGGATAGAGAACTCTTCCATAATTCCAAAACGTTTCTTTCCATATCTCTTCCCAGTTAATCCTCCCCTCAACCACACAGAGGCAATTTTCTGGGTTTGTTTTTTGTTTTCTTGTGTGTTTTTTTAAACTGCTTAAAAAATTCTAGAAAAATATTAGAACTCAAAAATAATATGTTGCCCTAATTCTTTAACTCAGGAGATATAAATTCCAGACAGATACCCACATATGAAATGTGTAATGGGTATAATGCCAATTCCACTTCCACTTATATTTGACATGAAGTTAGGTTTTATTATTGATGTTTAATTTGAACTCAGTAAGTTGTTTTAAACAGCTATTAAAACTTCAGGCATAAGTTTTACCTACCAAGTTTGGTATAAAGGAGTATAAGTCCCTACATCCTTCTCATTACTTAAAGTATTAAAGAAGCAAGAAAAGAAAACAAAAGAAATACATTTTTAAGAATAAAACTTGGCATAGTCCCTATCTATCTATCTATACACATAAACATACACACATGTAAGATGACTAAATATAACTCATATAAACTTTGCTTTTATGTTAATTTAAACATTTAAAAACAATTAACAGATTTCATTTCTTAAAGAGATTTTCATTTCTGTATTTTAAGCCTTCCACGTGGTCTTTTTAAAAGAATAAACATGTATATGTTTGAGATCTTAATGGTAGGTTAGTGTATTAATTTTTTGAAGATATCTTACTGTGTTTAAAAATAAATCCCCGCTAACTAGGGACGAACTAATCCATATGAGCTATATGAAATTATGTTTTTCTATTTTTAGGGACTGATTTGTTTTAATACAAATCTGATTATAACCTACAAACCAAATCACCAAATCATGTTAATCAGTAGCTGATCATTGTAAATAATGAGCTGAAAAGGGTACACGAATAACCCAGGCACCATTTCCCTCACAAAAATGATAATCGGGCATTGTATTCTATAATATTTTTATTAACTGATGCCAATACTATAAACATTTCACTGAAGTCAGTACGCATTTCTAAAGAAAAGAAATACAGTCATCAAAAAGACAATCTGAAAAACATTTACAGACTTACCTTTGTAAGTCAGCTTGAGTCGTGGAATATTTTGCTTAGCAGTTCCAATGACAGGAAGAAACAGCATGGTCATGCTTAGCATCATCAAGGCATGAAAAAGGTGAAAATTGTGGCTTCTGGACTTTGGTCTCTCATTTTTAGTAGCATTCATGATGAAAACAATGTCCTCTTTCAAACAGTGAAAATTCAATCTAAAAAATAAGAAAATAATCATTAATAGAGCAGTTTGCTGATTTTCCTAGACTTACTAAATTATAATTTTCTGAATGTGTATAGATTTTAAAATAATAATGGCACCTTCTCCCCTGTTTTGATTTTGCAAATTGTTACAAGGGAAATGAATCAGAACTGATTGATAAAATTCAGGTCTGCCTTTACTCAGATGCAGAGGAGAATGCATACTAAAATTTCAACTATTTGTGATAATTAGCCTCCCTTCTGTAACAAAGCTTTGTTTTGTTTTTAACACAAATGCAGGAGGAACCAACTCTTTCTAACTTCATGAGTTCTTTACTCAAATAAGAATACTGGTAGAAGCCTATTCTTTCCCTATATCATCCCCAAGGAGAAAGATCCCCAAGCAAAAACAAATAAAAGCTGTCATGTTCAGGGAGTTCTTCTCTTGTTTCTGACATAAAGAGTTTTTTTAAGTTTATTTATTTATTTTGAAAGAGAGAGACCATGAGGAGGGATAGAAGGGAAGACAGAGAGAGAGAAAGAGAATCTCAAGCAGGCCCTGTGCTAACAGTGCAGACCTGGGGCTCCATCTCGGGAACCATGATATTGTGACCTGGGCCAAAATCAAGAGTTGGAGGTTTAACTGACTGAGTCAATTAGGTGCCCTGTGACATAAAGATAGTTTAAAAATCTGCCTAAAATTGGAAAAATTGGCAATGATTAGGTCAGAGCCACCGCCACTAATTTTAGGCCTGGGATAATGCAATTTAACCTGCACTCTATATACTATTCCACACATGGCAGTAATGAAAAGAAAAACAAACTGTAATATAAAAGGCTTTATAAAAGAGAGGAAGTTGTGATCAACTAGTTTGCCATAAATAAGCTTCCTTGCTTGTCTTTCTTAAGACCTGAAATAAATTAAAACACACATTTCAAACTAAGCCTGATAATAATAATGACAAATAATATTGATTGAATATTTATAGGTACCAGATACTTCCTTTAAAGTGCTTTCCATAACTGAAATAACTTAATCCTGTTAAATGAACTAAACAAGGAGGCCATGGGACTGGGGTGACTCTAATGCAGTGGCGGCCTCCTAAGCAAGCTGAGATGTAAGTCTACAAAATCAAAGTTACAAAATCGAAAGTTACAAAATCAAAGTTACAAAATCAAAACACGAGAGACAACCAATCACAAAGAACCAACTAGGCCGCAGGCTATAGCCAATTTTTTCTCTGCTTTGGCACTTTCTCTGCCCAAGTCTTTACTCTGGCTGCCAGAGGCAAAGCGCTCCTAACCTCTTCCGGTTGGGCACTACAGGGCTGGAATCAATTTTTGCTCAAATGAACTTAAAATTTTAGTATGTCTCAGTCTACCTTTTACTAATGCCACTGACAGCCTTAAAGGATACATAATTATTTACCTCATTTCACAGATGAGGAAACTGAGGTATACAGTTAAATGGGTCTCCCAAGATCACATGGTCACATAAGAAGTGAATTAAAATATTTGGCCAGGACCTTGGCTAGAGTTGGACTCTTAACCCCTAAGTCTTTGGGTGTTTTGCAAAGTGGTGGAATCAAGGGATCAACTCTTGCAGTCTTCAACTTCTCTTCTTTCTCCACAAAGTTACTGCTGTCTTTCTGAGAAACAGCCCACAGAGAGAATCTCGCTATGCCTACTTCCAGGGAAGATTCCAGATGTGGTACCTGCTTTACCTTTTGTCCAAAAAATTTCTATACTTCATTAGTAACTGCTGTAGTATAAAGTATCCTTTATAAAAAAAAAGTATACTTTAAGTAGTTTTCTAATTATTGAATATCAAAATGTTCTATGTATATGCTTTAAAGACAAGGTCTAATATGAGTGAACTTTCTTATGAAAGAACAACTCTTAAGTAAATGCCTCTGAATATCAAGGCTCTAGTTACCTTGAATCTCACAAGTTAAGATCAATCTGGGAAAGTGAAGTAAAATAAAATTTAGGGATGTATTGATTCATTGTTATACATGACAAATATTTTAAGGAAATAGACTACAAGTTTTATGTTGTTTCTTCATGAAATGTTGAACATAAATGCTTAATAAATTATACTTTTTAAGTTATTTTAATTACTTTCAAAGATACCTGTAAGAAATACCTAACTGTTCTGTCTTATGTGTAATCTGCACATATTTAATTCTTTTATTTAGAAGATTACCACATATGTGAATAACCAAGGTAATTTAGATACTCATTTAAGAGTATTGTACTAAGGGGCTCCTGGGTGGCTCAGTCGTTGAGCGTCTGACTTCAGATCAGGTCATGATCTCACTGCCTGTTGAGTTCAAGCCCCACGTCAAGCTCTCTGTGACAGCCCGGTGCCTAGAGCCTGCTTTAGATTCTGTGTCTCCCTCTCTCTGCATCTCCCCTGCTCACACTCTGTCTCCCTCTCTCTCTCAAAAATAAATATTAAAAAATTAAAGAAAAAGAATATTGTACTAAATATGCCACATATTACATATTTTATTCACAGTTACTTGGCATTTCTTGATGGTTTCACTTAATTTGAGAGAAAACAGGAATGTCCTTCGGACCAAAAAGATCTATGCCAACAGTAGCCCTTTATGAAAATTTTAGTTTTTAAAACTTTATTAATGCGTATTTTAAACACCAGTAAAGTCCTTCTTTAAATAATGTATTTAAATTTTTTTAATGTTTATTTATTTTTGAGAGAGAGAGAGAGAGAGACAGAGTGTGAGTTGAGTAGGGTAGAGAGAGAGAGGGAGACACAGAATCCGAAGCAGGCTCCAGGCTCTGAGCTGTCTGCACAAAGCCTGACGCGGGGCTCGAACCCACAAACCATGAGATCATGACCTGAGCCGAAGTTGGACACCCAACCGACTGAGCTACCCAGGTGCCCCAAAATAATGTATTTAAAATAAATTCTTCAAAAATAAAGAACTGTATTATTATTTAAAGTAAATTCTTCAAAAATAAAGAAATTACGGCCACAAAACAGTCACTTTAGCTGGTCTACAGAAAAGTTTATCACAATTAGTTTTAAATCATGTGAGTTTTAAGTTACTCAGTCTCTTAAGAAATGAATCTTGCAACCTTTCAATTTGTCACTTATCCCAGTAAAAAATAGATACACCCACTGACTTACAGGATCTCCTTAAAAACTTACTACGTTTTTGCAAATAAGAACATATGTACAAGAATATACACATAACAGTCATTAACATCATAGCTGGTCCCCAACCATTTGTTAACCATTTATAGAGGAGGAAAAAAATAAGATTATTTTCTGAAAGGAGTGATTGATTATATACAAATAATTAAAGCACCATGAAATAATTTCTAAAATTAAGATAGTTATGGGATGCTATGGAAGATAGCTCAAAGGTGTATCATACAGATTTAAACAAGACAAGGATAGTTTCATGGCAGACAGTGAAAGGAGAATGGAAAGCAAAAAGAGCTGGTTTCAGAAGACAGTGATATTTCCTTCAGGGCTCTTGAAAAACCCGAAGCATTGTAGTCTTGATTAGATTGCTATGAGGAGAAAGGAGGGACAGAGTAGCATAATCCGGAGAGGTGGAAGACAAAGGACACCAAATACGAACTTGACCTAACTGCGAAATGTGCCTCATGCCCGTTCTGGTACCTAATATATTATGACTCAAACAGTGCCATTACTCCACACTGCTTTTGAGGTTAGATTTTATGTGCTGATTCCATCCATACTCATCAGCAACTCTAATCCCATTTACCTGTTGCTTTCATTTTTCCCTAGATCTACATGTCAGCAAAATATGGGTCTCTGATCGAAGAAGATCCACAGCCTTGATCTACAAACACGTATTATTCCACCTACCCTTGCCCCTCACCAAAATGAAAGGCAAATTGAATGCAGAGTTTAAGTACATTAAATTTTTCATTAGGCTTAGTTTTTCTGAACTTCTGGACATGTAAAATACTACTTTTTTTTTCACGACATGCAACAATGCATGTAATGTGAACGTATGTTTATGTACACAGGCAAAAGAGAGGGAACTTTCCATGTGTGCATTTTATTAGCAATAATGACCTCAGTACAGGACCTTTCTTGGGAATTAACGACCAGTTGGGGTTAATGGCCCTTGGGTATGTATTGAGATATCTCCTCCTCCAACTGATCATTAATCGCTAAGACATGCCCTGTGCCTCTACCACTATAAGTTAAGAAGATTGATGTTTTGGCTTTCAATGAACAGTAGTCATACTGTTCCTTGTAACCCAACTCATTAATACTGTTAAATAAGTTAAAAATCAAAGTTCTGTTTTCCTTGCTACTATGACAGTCTGATAAGTGCACACACGTGCTGAAACATATGCTAAGGGTGAGGGACAAAATAAAACAAAAATCCTGAAACTGCTGGAACTTCTTGACTTTAAATATTTTCCTACTATAAAACAGTCACTCTCTATAATCTGCTGTTCCTGATTCACTGTTTTCCTTCCCAACAATCCTCTGAATTCAATAGTTAATCTTTTAATTGAGGTAATTTATGGGTTAAATATATAGCCAAAACCTCTCCACTAATATGATATTTTGCCATCTTCCTTCCAATGGATGTGGATGTGTGTGTGTGTGTGTGTGTGTGTGTGTGTGTGTGTGTTATGTACGACACGTGTGTGTGTCCTGCATCTGGGAGGAATTATAGAGAGAAGTAGGTGTGATTTAACCTAAAGTGGGTGGATTTAGTGAATTGCATAGGTTATACTGCATGCTACTGTCTGTAACAAGCTCGACCTGGAGCCAATTAACTGCATGTAATCTATTCCAGATGTTCCCTGGAACAAACAGCACTCTTGGGGATCTTTAGATGTGGAGCCAATAGAGAGTGTTCTGATTATGAAAGAGTTTTACACACTGTTCCGCTAAATCAGAGATCCAAATGCATAATCTAACAGTCAGGAAGGCCTTGTGCCATTTCCCAAAGGAATACAGAGTCCAGGACTTACTGGATGGGTAGTAACTCATCAAAATATTATTTGAGAAGCAAAGGATATGCAATTTTATATGTGAACTTCATTGACTTGACTTATTTATCTATACTTATTTGTTCCAAATATCATTAAGATAATGTAATTATGGTGAAAAAATATATCCTATGCACAGGACAAGAATTAAAATACACAAGTCTTAACACATAAAAACCTTGAACACTTACATTTAGGATTTTTTCCTCAGGGGTGTGTGTGTGTGTGTGTGTGTGTGCACGCGCACGTGCTCACGCGCACACATTGGGGAAAGGAGGAAAAGAATCTTTGATGCTGAATTTATAAAGAGCTGTTTGTTGCTCATACCTTTGTGGTACACGTAAGGTCGCTTGGGAATATTTTTACTCATTCAGGAGACACTAGGAATTATGACTATACCCAAATTAATAGTATTATCTGTATAAACTCACTCTGGCTTAGTTTTAGCTCATATTTTTGACTTATTGTCTGTTTAGATGGATTTTCTGTAGGGTGCACAAAACTGATAAATTATTAGTAACATAACTTCATGATACATATACGGACAAGAAACCAAACGGAAGTTACAGAAGAAACTTGAGAATCAAAGAAACAACACAGGCAAGCAAAGAGAAGAATTCTGTTTGCAGAGGGCTATCTTATGTTCCGTGGATCAAGTGGAACAAAGCAGATGGTGATAACAAGGCAGAATGCAACAGGATGTAGGAAGATCCACCAGAATGGAGCTTGGAATGGGTTCATGTACATGTATTTTATGTCATCCTTTCTACATTTTTCTTTGTATTTTCTAATATATCTAATATCCTGCTGCTCAGCGCAGGCAGGGGTATGCAGTCACTTCTCAAGTGTGCAGAACTATCTCCAGTGAGGAGAATTTATAGGGCAACAATTTTTGGTTGAAAAATTTTAACTCTCCATTAATGGACTTCATTGTTTTAAGATGTCATGAATTCCTCAACAATTAATATAATCCCATGGAGTCTGAAAGACCATTTGATTTTTCAGAGATCATGAAGAGCAGATTGAACATTTAGTTAAGTGTTAATTTACTTCCTAACATCCTTATGATAATAGCCAGTGATATTTCACTATATGCCTAAGTATGAATATCATCAGTAATCAGCCGTGAAGTTCAGCTGAATTCTTTGCCAGTAAAGATACATTACATCAGTGACTTTTATTTTGCATTGGTTTAACCACAATGTTTACATTGCTAAAATACGCTGAAAATATACTGTATAAAAACCTGCTCAACAAAGCACCATTGTTAAATGTTACTTGGGTTTCCATGCCTTATAGCCTTGTATGTATGGCCAGGTCAAATTATTCAGGATATCACCCCTAATGAATGCAGTTCAATAGAAAATAATAGTAAGACTTCAGAAGGCACACGTGTAACCTGTTAGAATATAGTGGGTTGCACTTTTTCCTGAACACAACAGAAACAACAAAACAATGCTCTTAAGAGGTCCTAAAGAAATCAAGTGTTCCCAAGGTACAAACTGCTCAAATAATTAACACATTTGCAAAAAAAATTCATAATAATGAAACACTACTGTACATGACTTTATGCTAATCATTTTCATTATCCTAAATCTTACACCATTTTGCTACTCAAAGCAGCACACTGTTAGTTATCATTTCACAGGGTCAGAGAAAGCACCAGCAGCATAATCTTAAATTTGATTAACCCGCAATTCAAAGACTTACGATTTTCACTTTCCAACTCTTACAATCTGGAGAGTATTTTAATCGATGCACCTTCTCGCAACCAAGATCAACTTATTTCTCACCTTTTTGAATTCTGATATGCGTTTTGAGGATTATAAAATATTTATATATATTCTACAGAAATATTTATAGAAATTACAGATTACTTGGGCAAATTTCAATGTCTGTCATTTGTACTCAAAATAAAAATGTATAATTAAGCTGATTGTTTTTTAATAACCCCCACCTCAAATATTCTGATATGTGCCTTCCATGTTTCAAAAAAAGTTGTTTTTTTTATAAATAGACTGTTAAATAAAGAAGAGTAGGAATTACTGAAATTGAGATGGCAAAACAATTGTATTCTCTTGAAACAATAAAATAAGAATTAGCCATGTGTTTATTATTGAGAGGTTATTCTAATTTCTTTTATTGCTTTTACCTTTAAGGAATGTCATTATTATCAAAACTGAGTGCTACTTTGGTAAACATCTAAAAATTTTAACTTCCTTTCTTGAAATATACATCTAGGTATTAATGTGGACATTGAGCTATACAGCCAATAAAGATTTTTCCCAAACTGTATAATGTTTACCTAATATTTATGCTAATGTGGGCAGCAAATGGATTGGGGTCTTAAACTGACTCTTTAATGATAAAATGTACAAAACATTCTGTATACAAACTAATTTAGTGTCCCGATCTCTCTAAATAACCGTGCACGAAGAAACTTGTTTTTCAAAGCAACGTATGTATTTTATTGTATTAAAAACTATTACGGTGCTTGCTTCAGCAGCACTTATACTAAGGCTGAAGCACTGCAAGGAGGAATAAAGAGAAGAGCGTGGTACCAGCATAAGAATGATGGACAAATGCGCAGTTAAGAATTTTTTATTTCCTGACCTGTACGGTGCTCCTGTTCTTTACAATTTCCGTATGCATAAGTTCTGATAAAAAATATTTATTGAAATAATTACTTATGTTAAAGGAAGAAAATGTAAAGAGATTTTTTTTATTATTCAATGCATACTTTCCAAGACTATGAAACAGGAAATTCACCATATCCCTAAAAACAATACATAGAGGTTATTAGTTGCCGACTGATAAAATTTGTATCAACCTTATACAAAACCATTTATGTACAACAAATAGTATTTAAGTGATTTCCTGCAGTAAGTTTAAGTTAAAACATGGATTCACACAACAGTTAATCAGAATCTCAAGGATGTAACTACTGGAAACTAGTAAATATTTCCAAATGAATTAAATAATGTTTAAAGACATATAATATTGAATAAATATAAGGATTCTCTGTAAAACTCCTAACACTTAAAAAAACAGACCAAGAAATCCAATCAAATCTACCATTAATTCCAATATTTAACAGCAAACTTTTTAAGTAGGAAAAAAAAAGCATATACCAGGAAAAATGTGACCTTGAACTTCATATTCACATTAATTCTCCAGGAATGCATGTACTTTTAAGATCAAGACATGTAAAATAAGTTAAATGACTCCTTTATAGCCTTTTTTTTAAGGAAAAAGATGTACTAAACACATTAACCCTATTTGTTTCATCACTATTTAATGAAACACCTTAGGGAAATAAACATTTCTAGCACCATGAGGCATTCATTCCATCTGCATAAGGAGGAGAGTTTAAATAATTCACTTCATAAACAGCACTACCTAAGAATAAAAATAGGCAGTGTGTGAAAGGAAACTTGGTGTCATATGCAGAATTTAGTAACCTAGCTTCATATTAGATTTACATTTCATCATATTTGAAATTTCATGAGGCAACTGGGCTAAGTGGGTGATGGGAACTAAGGAGGGCACTTGTGATGAGCACTTGGTGTTACAAGTAAGGAATCACTGAATTCTATTCTTGAAACCAATATTATATTATATATTAACCAATTAGAATTTAAATAAAAACTTGAAACAAAAAATAAATTACAATTTTAATATAATTAATGTTATTTTACTTATTTTTTGCATATTGAATTCACCACCACTGATGACTATGCAAACTATGAGGCAGTCTTTTCAACAAATAAAAAATAAATACATAAATAAAAATAAAAAAACAAACAAAAACAAAAAAACAAAAAAACAAAACAAAACAAACAAAACAAAACAAAAACAAAAAAAAACAAAAAAAAACAAATAAAAAAAACCTGTCAAGCACTTTTGGTAATAGTTCTTTAATGATTATTGTTTATATTGTTTAATGATGATATGTTCATGGATTTCATCTTGCTTTAAAATGCTTCATATGCGATTGTTCTGATCCATATAAATATATAGATATAGATATAGATATAGATATAGATATAGATATAGATATAGATGATATAGATATTTTCGCTCAACAGTTTCACTCTTGGCAGATGAGGAAACTGAGGCAAAAAGACAGTACATCACTGGCCAAGGCCCTTCAGCAAAAATCAGATGCAGGGTCAAGTTACTATACACATAGAGCTCCTTCAACAATGCCAGCAAGGTGGGTGGGGCGTGGGAAGGAGAGCCTGCCCTGGGGTCCACATTGTCTAGGCAATACGTATCTGGAGATGGAGAAGTGCCCTTAACCTAGTGGCCATTCTTGTTGGCATGTACCCCAGGCTCTGTTTGGCAATATCTAATAGAATATTTCTGATGAAGGCAACGCTCTGTATCTTGTTGTCCATTATGGTGCTCTGTCTCTGTCTCTCTCTCTCAAAAATAAATAAAACATTAAAAATAAATAATAATAAATAAATAAAATGGCTATAAAGACCTTTCATGAACTTAATTGTTTCTCATATTCTTTAAGCAATTTATTCTGCCTAATTATGATGCCACTTAAGAAGTTTAGATCCTTTATACTTGGTAAGTTATGACATTCTTTGACATATAGAATTATTTTAAGTAGTTAATTTAAATTATTTTCTGCATCAAAAAAAACCCACAATTAAACGCAGCTGTATTTTATCCAAATATTTTTACAAGTATTTTTTCTTACATTAAAATTGTTACTTTATTAGAAAGTGAGTTTTGAAATTCATACCAGCTTATAAAACATGCTGAATCCAACTTCATTATTAACACTCTATGATTATATACAATAACATAGCAAAATTTTGTCTGATATGTAACAGGAGTTCAAAAATAATTTTTGGTTTACAATAATCCAGAAAACAGGAAAGCAATATCTCCTAACTGAAAGCACAACAAAATTAGTTATTATGTTAATATTCAATTAGGTCTAGGTAAATTAAAAAGACAAAACTTTGAGTTACATTTTAAATCATTCCAGATCTGTAATCATGCCAAGCATTATTTATAACACTTTTCAAAATTGCTGTATTTATAGCATACCAAAGATTTGAAGCTGTTTCTCCCATAGATTCAGAGTTACTGAACCTCTTAGAACATTTTAATATATCTGCTAACTCTAAGATGGAATATTAAAAGCACATATTGGGGCACCTGGGTGGCTCAGCTGGTTAAGCGTCGGACTGAGTTTGAGCCCCACGTCAGGTTCTGGGCTGACACCTCAGAACCCGGACCCTGCTTTCAGATTCTGTGTCTCCCTCTCCCTCAGCACCCCCACCTCACTCGTGCTCTGTCTCTCTCTGTCTCTGTCTCTCTCCCTCTCTCTTAAAAATAAACATGAAAAAAAGCACATATTAAAAAGTCTTCCATATTCAATAATTGTCCCCATATATATTTGTATAAGTATTCAATATTTCTATACCATGAGCTTTACTGTCCTCAAAATGCATATATCTACTCATGTTAATTAGAAACTAATAAAGCTAAAGAGAAATGATGCTCTATTATATAATACCAAATACCATTACTGCAAAATGAATAATATTGTTTTATAATTAATACAAATTTTAACTTTCTTTATATCTTCATATTAAGATATTACCCTTTTTTTCTTTTCTTTTTTTTATTACTTTTTATTTGTTTATTTAGACACAGAGACAGTGCAAATTCAGAGAGGGCGACAGAGAATCCCAAGCAGTCTCCGTACTATCAGCATGGAGCCCGATGTGGGTCTGCAACTCACAAAACTGTGAGATCATAATATGAGCCGAAACCAAGAGTGGGATGCTTAACTGACTAAATCACCCAGGTGTCCCAAAGATATTATATTTTTAAGTTATGACTCTGTAATTTCTTCAGAAACAATGTTACATATACTAGATATGCAGTATAGAAACACAGTGTGAACTTTGTTAAAGAGCCCTGGGTAAAGCTAAATTAATCTCTTGTTACCTGTATTCTCTTAATACATAGAAGACAGTAGTTCCTGGACTCACACACATTTGTATTTAAAAAGTAACATACAATTATCCGGTACATGAGCAGTAGGTCTGAGAAAAGAATGAACAGAGAGCTGCCATATTGAGACTGATAAATTTCAACTTCTTTATCAGGCGGCCCCAAATTTCTAAACACCCTCTGGTCTTTCTTGTGTAAACATATTTTGTGGGGTTTTTTTTTTTGCCTAATTACATTTTTGAAGGCTGTTCTATATATTTGGCTCTCCAGTTTTCCCTTCCAACCTCAGCATCATCCCATCTAGTTTCCTATTTACTAATACCACTGTCTCTTTTCTGTCCTTTTTTTAAAATTTACATGTAACATTGTAGAAACTTAAAACCAGTTTCTGAGCCGTGTTTAATTTCAACTTTACACCCTCAGCTGTATCTGAAGAACTGATTTAAATGGCCATCCCAAACCTTTCTGCCTCATTTAGGGTAAGCAAGAAATTCCTCAGTTTAAGCCTACAGCTGTAGATGGACATTTCTCCACTTTCATTTTTTACATATTTCTCTCCTAGAGAGAACGTCATACCTACATGACCACTGAAGTTTCACTAAAAAATGACACTAGCACTGTAATGTGGATACTTAAATGCACAATTCACTTTAGGTAATCTCTCAAAATGCTTAGTAATTAAACTCATTTATTTTTATCATGTGTTACAGCAAATGAGAGGAAATTCTTGAGTATACCAGAGGTGACACAGAGAAAGAAATCAGGTGTTGGTGTGCAATGGTTTAGGTTGTAATCCCTGCTTTGCTATTTATCATCTTTATGCCCAAAGAGAATTCACTCAATTTCTCTAAATCCAGTTTCCTCATCTATATAACTGGATTATCAGTACCTGTCAAATATGACTGTTGCAAAAATAAAATGAGATAATGTAAGAAAAGCACTAGTACCTTGTCAGGCATATAGCTAGCTCTCAAAAAAATGTTAGCATAAAGCTCTTCCATTTTTTTCTTAAATTAAAAAAAAAAATTAATGTTTATTTATTTTGCGAGAGAGACATAGAGTGAACAGGGAGGGTCAGAGAGAGAGGGAGACACAGAATCCGAAGCAAGCTCCAGGCTCCGAGCTGTTAGCACAGAGCTTGACATGGGGCTGGAACTCACAAACCGCGAGATCATGACCTGAGCAGAAGCTGGACGCTCAACCAACCTGGCCATCCAGTATCCCCAAGCTTCCAATTTGTAGGGTCATATGCACTGCCAAAACAAAATCCTATCTGAAAGAACACACTTACTTGCTTTATTGGATATGGAAATTGTTAGAAAATAAAAATAAAGCAAAGTAAAAAAGAAATATTTTTATTTGAGAACATTCAAGTTGGAGTTACCAAATATGTTTGCAGAAAAAGTCTATAGAGGAAGTCTTAGAAGTGAGATTAATATTTACAAACAGTTTTGACAGTAAGCCAATCTAAAGTTATCTCTAAAAGCTTATTTGGATATTGTAAGAGCCAAAAGAGTTTATATACAGAAAGAACATAGCCTTAATTATAACTGCTGCACTTTTTCAGAGTATTCAAAACACTGAAATGTTATAGTACAGTAAAATCACAGTTTAAAAACCTTTTCAAACAATATTTAGGTCATTCTCTACATCTCTCACAAGATTTGTATTTGTACCTTCCAGAGCAAGTGTAATTTCCATCTATGGACACTTGTACTTTTCTAAGTCACATGAAGGCAAAGACATCAATCACATTCACCCCTGTATCCCCAAAGCCTAGCACAGTGCCTCACAGAGAGTAGGAGATACGTACGTATTTGTTAAACAATTGAAAGAAGCAGTCAATCTCCTCTTTCCTTTATCAATCCACTTCTAAGACATATGGTGATAAGCAGCTAAAATCTCTATACATCATCCCTGTGTGTGATATCATGAAAACTCAAAGAACTTGGGTAGTGTCAGGAATCCCAGAATCATATGGGAACTTTTGGACTAAACTAGAATGACCCATGGCTGCTACAGAGATTCATATCCAAAAAAAAAAAAAAAAAAAAAAAAAGGGAGGAATGACTGAGTGAGTCAGAAACATTTTCGGATTCTTGGTTTCTGGATATGTTTTTTTTTGAGAGTTTTCAGAATCACATTTTTTCTCTAACCTTCCCTGAAAATGTTACAGAAAACCCTTTTATGCTGAGAAAGGCCATGGAATGTGAAGAGTTTGAAGTTTTGAGTCAGGTAAACTTAGGTATGAATTCCAGTTTTACCACTTTCTGGTCAAGATTTTCTTTGAAATGTAGGAAATGATGTCACCTTGTTATGTTATTCAATTTGAAATAATATATATTAAAATCTCTATCCACACACTATGTGTAAATATTAACCATGAGAATTATTCTTTATAACAGATTAAGATAGTCCCAGTCCCTCACTTGAGTCTGGTCTGTCAATGAACCCTGTTGGTACCTATGAATTGGAGGTAAGCAAATGCTTGTTAACCATTTGGAAAATTCTAACTTTCATCTCCCTCCCCCATCCATGGTCTCAGTGGAGAAACTTTTATAATAAGAAAATAATATTTTATCTTTAAAAATTTTTTTAAGTTTATTTATTTTGAGAGAGTGAGCAAGTGCATAAGCAAGGTAGGAGCAAAGAGAGAATCCCAAGTAGATTCCGCACTGTGAGTGTGGAGTCCAATGCAGATCTTGAGCTCACAAACCGTGAGATCACAACCTAAGCCAAAATCAAGAAATGGACACAACAAACTGAGCCACCCAGGTGCCCCAAGAAAATGATATTTTAATGTGATTCTTTCTTTACTATCACCTTTATACTTCTTATGTCTATCTTTCTGTCCATTATTGAGCTTTATCCAGAAGACAAATCATAAAATTGAACATAGGTAGAAATTAAGCACATATTAAGAATGATCTATTAAGCATTCATCCTGTCTTGACAATTTCCGCATTCCTAGAACATTCACAGCATAACCTTTTCCAACTAAATGTACATCCAGATTAAAAGAAGATGGGAGAGAAGTGTCTAAGTGGTAAAATATGCAAGCCACTTAGAAAAAAAAGGAGAGAGGTAAAGATTACTGCTGTCTTAGGCAAGAAAGAATGTGAAGTTCAATTACAATATCACATGCATGTGTCTTTTGGAATGTCAAAGAATAGCAAAGAATTCTTGATTCTAAAACAAAGAGAAAAGATACCTTCGTATACTTGGCATTTCAAAAAATCAATTTTTCAGACATCTCTTCAATAAAACTATTATATTACATCAATAAAATTAAGAGTTCTTTTTCTAAGTTACCTTGTGTACAATTTTACTTATTCACTCAGAAAGGGTTGGCTGACAGGGACTATTAAACATCAGTATTAAGTAGTCATATAAGTTTGATTTTTCAAATATTATATTTGATTCATTTAAAATAAGCATATATATCACCTACGTAATGCAAATTTGTAAATTCATATACTTCAGGAAATATTATTACCATCTATAAATGGTATTTCAAGACTAAGTCTATAGAAATTACATTTTGAATTTGTCTATAATATCCTTTTACTTCAAATACTATTTTAAGGGTAAAGTCATTACCATCAGAAGGTAAATTATGCCTTAATGCTGCTAAAAATAAATTTAAATCAACGAGAAGACATTTTCAGTATTTTGCTATTTACAGATTTCTGTCACATAACTTCAACTACTAAAATTTGACTCTTAAAATATATGTCAGCTTCTCTGGTTATTATTTTATAAAGGATACAGAGAACATGAACAAGGATGAATCATGTTACAGCAGAAAGAGCACTGAGTTAAGGGCCGAAAGACTTGACAAAAGTCCTGGCTTTATCTCATTCGGGACATCTTGTCTTTAGGAATTTAATTAATCACTCAAGAATTCTCTTATGTAAAGTTACTATGTTGACATGTCACTGACCTAACATGGATATCATGTAGTTCTTATAAAGTGCGTATAAATATTTGGAAAGTAGTTAGCAGACCACATACATAGACCTAACCATTTCTTTAAAGGGATTAAATTTTTCAACTTAATTTCAGAAAGCCTGCTTAAGATCTATTCTAACTTTTTTCTTTACCAAATAGACAACACACACACACACACACACACACACACACACACACACACCCCAGAGGGAAAGGTGAGGAAATATCTATCTGTCCTTTAATTACCAAACAAGGTTGTCATCTGCGTCAGTGATGCCATTTAATCATATACATGTTATCTTATCTCTAGGATTAATTTTTCCACTCCATTTTTAAGGCCACTAATGGAGCCTGAGTTGCTACGACTGTATTCCTGAGTTACTACAATTGGTATTCTGGACTCTGACTGTAGACTTCAACCCAGGCAGTGCCTGATGTTTCCAGATTTGTTTTCTTAAAGTGTTTGCTTTCAAAATGCCATTTCCAATTTAAAATATAAACTCCCTAGTTTGGCATGCCAGTTTCTTCTTTACATAAATCTCTGTTCCTCAATGTGCACACCCTGTTCCGGGCAAGATGGTCCACGAACACATGCCATCCAAGTCATGTTCATTTCCTTCTCCTGTGCATGATGTCCTGCCCTCCCAAATCCAATCTCATCCAAAAAGCATTTCTGGATAAATTCCAGGTCAAAACATTCACTCCCTATCAGGATCACTACAGTATAGTTTTCTCTACCACATTAATTTACAGGCAAGTTATCTTGTATATGGTTTGAATTGTGCACACCTCTTATCTCTCCAAAAATGCTGAAAGATGCTTAAACATAGAAAATGTATGTATTTTTTAATCTACCTCAAACAGCTCCTAGGACCTGATGAGGCTCAAAGTAGAAGCCCCATAAATGTTATTAGAGAGATAAGACATCAATCAATTATAAAGGGAAAACATAATAAAAATATCTTCTCTTCTGGCCTATTAAACACTAAATGAATTTTGGGGATAGAAGCCTCTGTAAATTTTCTAACAGAAAAGATATCCTTTAAGAACCTGAAGTCACATGGAAACTTGTGACTGGGACAAAATAGAGGAATTACTATCAGGAATGGGAGAGATAGGTAACGCTTTATTATTTTTCTTAATGTTTATTATTTTTGAGACACACACACACAAACACACACACACACACACACACACACACACACACACACACACACACGGAGAGAGCACGAATGGGGGAGGGGCAGAGAAAGAGGAGAACACAGAATCCAAAGCAGGCTCCAGGCTCTGAGCTGTCAGCACAGAGCCCGATGCGGAACTCGAACTCAACGAACTGTGAGCTGAGGTTGGAAGCTTAACTAACTGAGCCACCCAGGCGCCCTAAGGCTATGTTATATTAAGAAAATAAAACACTGAGGTGTGAGTGAAGAAACACCACACTGTTTCTCAGGTGTCTGGGTATGGTTACACCATTATTCACTCTATGTGTGACAGTATCCATTTTTTTTTGAGCTGTTTACCCACCCACTGGATGATTTTATTTTAAAACAAATTCTCATGTAAAGTGGTTTATCCAAAAATCTTCCAATGGGTTTATAATTCAGGCTAAAATAATCACATTTTAGGTAATATATCCAAAGTCATGGTAATGATGTACAAGTATATCCACATAACTTCTGTGATGTTTAGTAAGGTGTGGTTCGATTGAAAATCTATAATGAAATCATACCAAAAGATGCAAATTAGCTTGTCAATTTGCAAATGGTGTTTTCCTGGACAAACAGTATCTGTTTGCTTTTTTTTTTTTTTTAAACACAATCTCTCTCTTATGACAGGAATGGGCATATGGGTATGGCAGGAACTACTAACTGTTCTCAGTATACACACCCCTATTTCAAATTAGGAATGCAAATGTACCAGCCCTGAATTTGAGCAGGGCACATGGTAGAAGTTGCATTTCACATCCTTTCTCACAGCTGGTGAGAGACGGTCAATAAACTTTCACTAATTCAAAGTGATGTATATAATGCCGTTGACATTGCTTTTAAATAAATTGCTTGCTTCCATTCCCTTTCATGCTCTATTGTAACAGGCGAGAGTGTGGACAAGGTGCTTGTAAGCCAACTGTGGTCACACTGCAGCTGAGGGCAACACTCTGAGGAACTCAGGGCAAGAAGACAGAATCTGAGAGCAGAACAGAGCCACTTACCCTACATCTGTCCTTCTGCACAACAGAGAAACACACTACCATCTCGTTTGAACACTGTATTGGGTTTTGTTTTCGTTTTTGTTTTCTGTAGCAGGAAAACAATGCATGTTCATTTTATTAATAGTTTTTAAAAGCCAGTTTTAAGGATAGTTTTAAAACCCATAGATACAAAATCTTTGCTGGGTTTTGTACCCTCCATTACTTAAAATACATTTCATAATAAAATTATTTTAAAACAACATAAATGTAGAATGACACCTGCCCTAAAATGATCAGCAAATAACGCTTTAATATTTCTGTCATGTGATCAGAAAGTAAGAATTAGCCAATTAGATTCTCTTCCATCTTTGTAAAATATCATCTCTCTCAGACAAACAGTTGATCAGTACTTATTCCATAGTCTTCTATGTTTGTGTCTTTCTTTCAGCATGGAAATGCAATTGCTACTTTATTCGTTTTTTCGTTTTTGCTATGGAATGTCACAGGTATGTTCTCTAACAGCAACTACAAAAAGAACACTACTGCTGAAATACTAGTTAATAAATGTGGATCAAAAGTCTGAAATGATAATCAACTTGGAATTGATTACAAGTTAAGAAAGAAAGAAAGAAAGAAAGAAAGAAAGAAAGAAAGAAAGGGAAAATATAAAACATGACCTCATTTTATGACTGACAGACAGTGTATGTGTCACTGTAAGCATGATGAGTGCAACCTAACCCTGCTCAGTAAAAAGAACATTGTGGAAATATTTTATAAGCTAGCCTTGGAAAACACTACTCATGTTCATAAAAATATAGGAGGCACAATAACTAAGCAAGTCCTGTACCTAAATATCACAATAGCTATAATACCTTTCATTTATTTAAACACATAAAATTATGTTTAGAATTCCTATATAATATATAATGAATATATAGTAAATATATAGATTCATAAGCATTTAACACTGAATTATATGGGAAACTAATATCAGACCAGATAATAACACTAACACTCTGTTTTCTTGGCTTGTTTGGTTTTTAAAATGTTTATTTATTTACTTAGAGAGAGAGAGAGAGAGAATGAGCAGAAGACAGGTAGAGAGAGGGAGAAAGAGAATCCCAAGCAGGTTCCACACTTTTGATGCAGAGCCCAATGTGCAGCTCGATCCCGTGAAGTGTGAGATCATGACCTGAGCCAAAATCAAGAGTCGCACGCTTACCCGACTGAGCCACCCAGATGCCCCAACACTCACTCTTTGAATATCCCATTACTTCAAAACATATTTAGTGTAACCAGCATAGTCCTCACACAAAGGGAAAACCTAAGAAATTTCATTTTCAGCCTCTTAGAATTTTTCATTCTTTTCAATATCAACTATAACTGAAAAACATCTTTTTGTAACAATAGAATGGTCTTTAATTGAAAACATCATATTATCAACAAACATTTGACTACCAATCTGAAGAAAGCAGTATCATCATGGACTCCTGACATTAATTCGAGGCCAGATGCTGCCACCAGCAAGCTTTTTCTCCTTAGATAATTAATGTGATCTTGCTATGGTCTGAATATTTGTCCCCCCCTCTCAAAATTCATATGTTGAAATCTGAAATCCCCAAAGGCCATGGATGGGATCAGTGGGTGGGGTTTGGGAAGGTACTTAAGTCATAAGGATGCAACCCTCATAAATAGAATGAGTGTAAAAAAGGGGCTCCGGAGAGATCCCGAGCCCCTTCCATCACATGAGGACACAAAGAGAAGGTGCCAACTATAAATCAGAAAAACAGCCATCACTAACAGGTGACCATGCTGGAGCCTTGCTATTGGACTTCCAGCCTCCAGAATTGTGAGCAATTAGTTTTTCTTTATAAATGACCCAGTTAGTGGTATTTTGTTACAGCAGTCTAAACAAAGACTGACCTCTCTAGGTTTTACTGTCCTTTTCTTTAAACTAAGGAAGCTAGAACCATAGGAACACTAGGGTCTCTTCTAAGTCTAAAATCCTAGTGTGGCAGATCTTGTCCTGTTGCAGGGTCTCCCATTTCCCCAAATTAAAAAGCTGTACAGACTGCCTGAAAGAAAAGTTTACTGGTAACAAGAGTGCTAACCTTTACATATAGATTCTGCCCCATATCATGACACTTACTAAGTGTCGTGTTGAGTATCATTTTGTCAAAATGTCTGAGTGATTTAAAAATTCCAGGTTTACTCAAGAAAAACAAAGTATATCGCAGACACAGCAAATGAAGACCTCCAAAACAGGTAGGAACAAAAGCCAGGGATAAGTTTCAATAAGCATGCATAAAATAAAAAAACTGCTTTTCAAATAAACCAAATTTCGTTAAGCTTTAAAAAATGGAAACATTTTACATTGCCAATGTTTTAAACTTAGAGCTACAACAATATGATATTGAAGAAACAAAATACCTATCCTGTTTGTGTTTTGACATTATTTTTGTTTTTCTTGCAAAAAAAGCCTACAGGATGAAGAGTTAAAATACAGTAATACATTTTTATAATAATCATTATTTTTTTTGAGAGAGACACAGAGTGTGAGAAGGGGAGGGGCAGAGAGAGAGGAAGACACAGAATCTGAAGCAGGCTCTAGGCTCTGAGCTGTCAGCACAGAGCCCAACATGGGACTTGAACCCACGAACTGCAGGATCATGATCTGAGCCGAAGTCGGACACTTAACCAAATGAGCCATCCAGGTGCCCCAATTTTTAAAATTATTATTGTCAGAATAATCTCTAATTATATTTGAAATGGTTTGACATTTGTAGCGAAGAAAATGAAGGGACATCTCTAAATAGCGAGATAGGCTTTGGTTGAAAGGAACATATTATTATAAAAAAGTGTTAAAAATACTGTAATAAATGTATTTGTGGCAATGACAATACACCTACATGTTTTAACCCAAATTTGTAAGTGAAACGTACAACAGAACTTAGTAATATACCCTGGTCAATTATTAGAAACACTGGAAAATCATATGCTTAAATATGGTGTATCTCTATTAGAAGATATGAAGGAATTCTAGAAAGAGAAGCATAAATAAAATGATTAACCTAAGTAATTAAAGTTTTATTCTTTAAATAGTTAGCCATGATATTTAACATCAGATTTATCTGAGAAACTATTAGTGATCGGAACTAGATTTTAAAAGGGATTTTATTTGGGGCGCCTGGGTGGCTCAGTCAGTTAAGCATCTGACTCTTGATTTTGGCTCAGGTCATGACCTCATGGTTTGCGGGACTGAGATCTGCATGGGGCTCAGCTCTGTCAGCATGGGGCCTGCTTGGATTCCCTCTCTCCCTCTGTCTCTCTCTGTCTCTTTCTCTCCTCCTCCCTCACTGCCCCCCCCCTCAAAATAAGCAAGTAAACTTTAAAAAATAAAAATAGGGACACCTGGGTAGCTTAGTTGGTTAGCTGTCCGACTTCCGCTCAGGTCATGATCTTGCAGTTTGTGAGTTTGAGCCCCCTGTTGGACTCTGTGCTGACAGCTCAGAGCCTGGAGCCTGCTTCAGATTCTGTGTCTCCCTCTCTCTCTGCCTCTCCCCCGCTTGCACTCTGTCTCTCTCAAAAAAAATTAATAAACATTAAAAAAAAGTTGAAAAAATAAATAAATAAAAATAAAATGGATTGTATTTATCACTTATATTATTGGGATAAGTACCTTATTCTCATATTATCATAAATAGCAATGGAGTAGTAACATTATCACACTGAACACATTAATGCCTTCATGATAACTTATTTGGCTACACGTAAGGAAAGAGAAATCAAGAAGGGCTTAGACAATGCAAAATACATCTAAGAATTTCGACATTAATTTACGTTCAGATAAATGATTCTTTGGGATTTCATATTAATAAAGAAATTACTTTGTAGCCATTATTATTTAACTGACTTTCAGAAATAATATATTACATTCTTTAATAAAGTATTCAACAGAACATACAATAGTTTGCTATATTATAATTCATCCTTGGGGAAAACCTATTGAACAATAATATGAGTAAAGCTAATCCCAAAACCTGAATTTAATGAAGAGCTGTCATAAGCTTTGTATGCACAGCTAACTAAGGTATGTGTTCTATGGTCCATAAGTTTGAAACGTAGGTTAAGTAATATGTTTTGTTGGAAAGAAGGAAAAAGGAGAATTAAGGAATGTTTTTGATGATGGTAATGATGATAGTTTTAAATTCACTCAATTATGATTTATAAAGCATTTACAATGTGATAGAGATTCTTCTAGGTGTTGGGGATAAAACACAGAAACAAACAGGTAAGTTCCCACTCCCAGTGGAGCTTACTCTGTATTAAGCAGGGGTACAGGGAAGCACATAGTAGTCAAAAGACATATCGCAGAGATCATGACAAGTGCTATAGACAAAAGAATTGTGAAAAAGAAAAGCATAGGGAATGCCACTGGGGTTGGGGTTTGCAATTATAAAGAAAGGTCTCAGTGAAAAGTTAAATTGGAGCAAAGATCTGGGGAAGGTCAAAATTCAGTGAATGAAACATCCAGAGTTTTAGCTGTGAAGGTGGTAAAAAGTGATGGTCAGACGCTGCACGTGTTGTGAAGATGGAGTCAATACCATCATCAAGTCATTCATCAAGAGACTAGCTGTGGGATGCGGGAGAGAAATGCTCAAGGGGAGGTTTGCAGGAAGATCACAATTGGGGTGTTGGAGATATTAAATTTGAGTACTGGACATGCACGTGGCAACGCCTAGAAGGCAGCTGAATTCAAGTCCACAGGGTAAGGGTAGCAGTCAGGGATAGACGCTCCGTGCACAGCCCAGGGCAGAGTTCGATCTCACGACTGTGGGATTGTGACCTGAGCTGAAGTCGGACGCTTAACTGACTGAGCCACACAGGTGTCCCAAAACAAGTTTTTACAGAACACAACAAAGAGCTGTGTTTCCTTTTGAAATCCAAATTAGAGTGAAAATATAATCAGTGTACTCATATTCAATCAGTCTGGAGATGAGTGACCACTACTTGTCATTCTTCAAGAGTTACATGTTGTCTGAACGTGAGAACTAATTAAGGTAAGTGGCATTACAGGATGCCATATATCATACAAAGGGCTAAAGTAAACTCATAGCATCAATGGAAATGAAGGGATGTGTCTTACTGTTCCAATGTGTGCGAGATCACTTACGGTGAGAAAAAGAACTTGAGACATTCTTCATCACGACATCACTTTCAATTATCAGCACAGAGTTTGGTTCAACTCTCCTATTACAACTAAGTTGTCACTTTATTTCCTCACTCTGTCATATATCACTTATTTTTGTAGAACCAACGGTCTAAAACTTACAAGACACGAACATATTACTAACAGTTTCTGATTACCACAGAGTCCTTATTAGCAGCCAGATCTACAGAATCCAAGTTTCAAGAAGTTTTCCTGGATTAATAGCCTGGTGCCGAATGAATGAGCGCAAAATATGAGCAGGGATGGGACGGAGGCGAGTTTGAAAAACACTCTCATTTAGAGCCATGTTTTGGTTTTGTTACATAAAAATAGCAAAATTCAAAATACATTTAGAATTCTCAAAAGAAGAAAGCAATCTGCTTTAATCTATTTCTTGTTGTACAGAAAGAAACTCGATATTTCTTCACAAAGTCTGAGCGCTGTTCTTGCACCAACTAGCTTTGCTGCCAAGAAAAACCAATTTTATATCATTAAAACAACCTAGGGGATTCTACACCACAAAACAAAGACATAACCCCCAGCACCGATTAAAGTTGTAGGGTTCTTTATACATTCTCTCACAATGTACAATATCTTAGTGTAAAATTCAAGGTCAATTTTACTGCTGCTCATTTTATTAATAATAGGTTGTGGTGATTACAAAAGTAGTGTTTTTGCTTTCTACACCATGAAACCACAGATAAGCAAAAAGAAGAAAATAAAAACATCATACCCTTAGTCACACTCCACTTAGCGAATGTCACCATTAAAATCTTGCTTATCTTCCCATATTTTTTTCTGTTCATATACTTAACTATACTTTATCACAATGAGATTGCATCAAATGTTTTATTTTATAACTTACTTACATGTGAATTATCTTCATTTTGTCTGCCAGTAACTTTTTATTCTACCCACTCCATATTAAAATGTTCAGGATTGTCTTCGAACTATTCTTTAGATCCAGTTTGTCCAACTTAAGATCCAATTCAGTGGGACACTGTAACTAGTCGTTGTATGTGTGTCATTTTTCAGTCTAGCACAGAAGTCACCTCCCTTTTCTCTTTTCATGCCATTAACTTATTGATGAGAGTTAGGTTCAAGTTATCTTTCAAAAAATGCTTTAACCTGTTCATGAATTTTCATGTTATCGAGAGTCAGTAAGTTATTTGAAAGCCATGTGTGAACCAACGGCACAGGATGCCTATTTATCAAAGCTTTTGATGGAATCCTGAGAAAATTAATCACCGTGCCATCAGGGATACTGTGCTAATTTTTAAAAGATTGAATGTCCTCTTGATCTTTCTCCACCGGGAGAAGGACCTGGCGCATGCCTCCCTGACAGAGCTGTACCGCTCTTAATGAATGAGTATGAAAGTTTCTGAGGACAGAGTTTTAACTGTTACTTAAATGCACCTTCCTTGTGGTCTGTACAAAGCCATTTCCCCCATGTACTCTTTCACCCATCGGAGGGAAATCTAAATAAGAGCGTATTCCTGTTGGGCTGAGTAGTACCAGTTTACCTAAATTAATGTTTATTTAGTATTAATAATGTTTTCTATAGAGAGAAGCTGGGCTCTGTTTTCTCAAGGTTTTTGCCAAGTCTCATAAATCTGGGAAAAAGCAGTCAGTGTAACCTCTCCTAATAACCAAAGTGGCCACACACAGAATAAACAAGGGCCTAGTTTATAAAGTCGTCACTGAGAGACCCTATTGGAGTAAATTTGGATTTCTCAGTATTAATTTATGATGTGTGCAATGCACTTTGCACTCAAAAAAAAAAGAGAGAATAGGAAAAGAGTTTAAAAAAGGCATTTAAACGGAGCTTTAATACATTAATGCACTATTTAAATTTAACAACCACCCTACCCTCCAAAAAAAGAAAAGAGAAAGAATGTGTTTCTGTCAATTACAGGAGGTTGGCCATGCACCTGAGTTGATCTGATTGTGTAAGAATTTCTGAACTTGATATACAACATCAGTTTAAAAAGACAATTTGCTAAGTATTTCTCCCCCAAGTTTTTTTTAAATTTTTTTTAACATTTATTCATTTTTGAGAGAGACAGAGTGTGAGCGGGGGAGGGGCAAAGAGAGAGAGAGAGAGAGAGATGCAGAATCCGAAGCAGGCTTCATGAAGGCTCTGCGCTGTCAGCACAGAGCCTAATGCAGGGCTCTAACTCACCAACTGTGAGATCATGACCTGAGCCAAAGTGGGGCGCTTAACAGACTGAGCCACCCAGGCGCCCCTCCCCCAAGTTTTAAATAATTCAATTGCATACTTAAAATTTGAGATGTCATTTCTTTACCAATATAGATTTTTGAACCAAAAATGCCTAGTGAGGGGCGCCTGGTGGCTCAGTCGGTTAAGAGTCTGACTCTTGATAGCAGCTCAGGTCATATTCTCAGGGTTCCTGAGACTGAGCCTCACATCCAGCTCTGGGCTGGGCTCTGTGCTGACAGCGCATTCTCTCTCTCCCCTTCTCTCTGCCCCTCCCCCATTGCTCGTGTTCACTCATGCTTGCTGTATCTCAAAATAAATAATATAAACATTAAGAAAAAATTTTAAATGCCTAGTGAAATGTTGAGAAAGTGCTTAGTTGTATCTACAATTTCAGTATCAGCTACAGTTAATTCCATATGAATTTTATTGCCTTAAAAGTCCCAATTTATTTCTCTAGGCACGAAATGACAACCTTATTTAAAACTCCATAATAAAAACTTTCTGAAGATGTTATAATTTATCTATAAAAGACATAGACCACATCAGGGAAATAAGGAATCTAACTATCTCATGGTGGTCCTATTTTTTTGTAATAGTTCTCCATGGTAATACAGCATTTTCCTCAGTTTGCATTCATCATGGATGTCAGAGAGCAGGATGTAGACAAGGTTTAGAAAGAAGAATAAAGGCTTTTGGTATTTGTTTGGTTTCAGAGATCCCAGGAAGAAGTTCTTCATAAGAAAGGAAAGAGGGATGGCATTCTTAGTGTCTGAAAATCCTGTCAATGTTTTCTTTAATTTTATGGCTCCTTTTGTTCTCACTAGAAAGATTCCCAGACAAGCAATATGATGTGAATGTAATAACCTTTTCTCTTTTTTGGCTGAGTGATGGCTTCTCAAAATAAATATAACCCATCTTATACATATTTTTTTTCCTGAATATTTCTCTCTTGAACCATACCCAGGAATTGAAAGGACTTTCTCTATGAAATGCCAAATGCCAAATGCCAAGACATCACCCACTTAATTCGGAAAAGTAAAGTCAAGAGCAAGTCTACTTCAAGACAATTTGCTAAATTTTTCAAAAAGACACCTTGCTGGCAACGTGGAGTACTGAAAATACAATTCATGGAAAAGAACTTCCATAAAAGGGACAGGAAATTACCAGGAGTCAATCTTCTCACTGAACAAGATAATAGAGTGTGTTTAATAACTATCACCACAAAAAATCTGTTAGGGAGAAGGCCCTAATTTGTAATATATTTGCAAATATACATTATTTTTTAATGTTTATTTATTTTTGAAAGAGACACAGAGAGCTTGTATGAGCAGAAAGGAGAGAGAGAGAGGGAATCCCAAGCAGACTCTGAGCTGTCAGCATGGAGCCTGATGGGGGGCTTGAATTCATGAAGGTGAGATCATGACCTGAGCCAAAATCAAGAGTCATCCTTAACCAACTGAGCCATCCAGGTGCCCCAAGAAGTTACTTTTAATGACTAGAATATAAAACTTTGAGAGACTGAAAACACATCAAGAAGCAGCACTTGGTAAACTTAGGGGTGCCTGGGTGGCTTAGTCGGTTAAGTATCTGACTTAATTTTGGCTCAGATCATGATCTCAGGGTCATGAGATTGAGCCCTGTGCCAGGCTCCATGCTGAGAGTGGAGCCTGCTTGAGATTCTCTCTCTCCCTTTCCCTCTTCCCATCCCCTGCTCACTTTCATGCCCCCCCCCCTCAAAACAAAACAACAACAAAAAAAGAATGGTGCACCTGAGTGGCTCTGTTGGTTAAGCCTCTAACTCTTGATTTCGGCTCAGGTCATGATCTCATGGTGCATGAGATCGAGTCCCGTGTCGGGCTCTGCACTGCTGGTATGTAGCCTGCTTGGGATTTTCTCTCCCCCTAGCTCTCTGCCCCTCCCCCACTTCTCTCTCTCTCTCTCTCTCTCTCTCTCTCTCTCTCTTTCTCTCTCTCTCAGTAAATAAATAAACTTAAAAAAGAGGATAATTTAATCTACCTATTTTTATATAGTATTTTATAGTTTTGTTATATACACATACAACATCATATTTCACATGTCATACTATTTTTAAATCCTTTACTTAATTCTGCATTTAAGATAGTATGTCATGATACTGACACACACAAAAAAAGTAGTTATATTTTCAAAATAAAAGCCCAGCATAGTTGCAGATACTATAGATAAAAGAAATAGAGGAGCAGTGGGCTGCAAGAACCAGTCTTCTCATATATTGACAAATTTATATACGTGGAGAAATATACAGCAAAATCTCCAGATGCTTTTCGTAACACAGTGGCACACTTTTAAAGCAGGCTACCAAAAGATGTTGTGAATCTGTGTGGGTGCTCAGAGGAGTAGCAAATTTAACACGGACAATTCAAGGGAAGGGCCTGAGGAATAGAAAGGCCAAAAGAAGACATTTCGATACAGCAATTAAGACGAAGTCAGTGAGCCAGGAAAATATTCAGTCCTCCGGGGAAGGGCTCATTGTCAATGTTAAGAGGACTTGCTCACAGGCATAGGGTTCTGTCCGTCTTTTTAATCATCCTTATTTCTAACTATCTGTAAGCATGTTTCTAACTATAGATCTACTACTAGTTACCCAGCTAAAAAGCAATTCAATACCAATCACAAAAAATATATATATATATGTAACGCCATAATCAATAACAGAGTTTAAAGAAAAAAAAAGGAAAACACTCACATATAGAAACACATACATATACACAGAGAAACATGCATTTATATTTCTGACATTGAGGTGACAGGATCTCGTGAAATAGAAAAATCAAATTATTTTTTTCTTCTTGTACCTTATTTTTACATATTATTTCTTTCTCCTAATGTTTTACTTATCTAGATATTGCACATGACCGTATCAGCTAATTTACTACTTTCTGCTCATGTACTTGGATCTGAAATAATCAGAGTCAGGGACGCCTGTGGCTCAGTCCGTTGGGCGATCAACTTCAGCTCAGGTGATGATCCCACCATCTGTAAGTTTGAGCCCCACTGACAGCTCAAAGCGTGGAGGCTGCTTTGGTTTCTGTGTCTCTTTCTCTTTCTGCCCCTCCCCTGGTTTTCTCTCTCTCTCTCTCTCTCTCTCTCTCTCTCTCTCTCTCTCTCAAAAGTAAATAAAAACATTTAAAAATTCTTTTGAAATAATAAGAAGCAGTCCTGGACATATAACATAGGTGAAGTGTCCCTCCCATTACCTTCAAAAAGTTTTCCTCCATATGACCAACTCCCTGCTATGTCTCCCTCTAGATTTTAGGACTGTTTCAGCTGAGAGAATTCACAAGGTCCCAGACAAACCAGCCTGCTGGGGACTAGTCGTGGCTTTCATTTCCTCAAACACCTATTATCTAGTAGATGGTAAACGATTTCAACCAGTGAATACAAATTAAACAAATTATCCCTGCTACTAAAGCCCGTTCCTGATTTGTTACCAAAGCAAAAGATTATGATGATTTATTCTTTCAAGTTACGGAAACTTTATCGACAAAGTATCTGGTAGGAAATTAGGTTGAAAATGCAAAGGTGGGGAAAAAATTAACTCAAACTTTGATTTCAAAATCATAAGAACTTCAGTGACAGGAACTAGTATCAACATGAGCCTCAGCCCTGTCTGAGATAAGAGCTCTATGCTATAACATTTCCTGTTTTTCTTTTCACTTAAAAAATTGATTTACAGTCTTCATGATTCACTTTATTATACCTTGCTGTAGTTTTCTGTTCTGAGCCTTCATTTGGGGACACTGATAGCTTTCATGGTTGACTGAGAAAGGAACAAGGATGTAGTTCAAAAATTCTCATATGTGATTTCTTCTAATAATCCAGATAAGAGCCACTGAGTTCCTTAGCTGAGGGTAAATACACAATTCTATAAGATGTTTGTTTTTAAAAGGAAACAATGTTTATATAGTTAACTGTGTTACTCAAATAAAAAAATGAGATAAAGTGGAAAATTAGTTCAAATCCTCTGACTCAGAGCACACTAGGGTTTATGTGCAGTTAAGATATACACATGAGAACACAGAAACACTCCTCTCAGTAAAATACATCTCACATGCATTGTTAAAAAAAAGAAAAAAAAGTAGTGCCTCTGAGTGAAAAATGTAATTGGAAGCTTTGAAAAACTTTTAGTCCAACTCTTAAAATGCCACATCAAAATGTTAAATGTCCTAACAGACACTGGTGATATTATTTTCTACAAATATGCAAGTAACTCTCGCCTTGAGCCACGATGATGGTACCATGCATGACCACTGTGTATTCTAACTTCAAATTTCCAAAGCCACAGACAATTATACTGTGAATGCTAAGCAATATTCACAATAACTAGGCTGAGAGAACGGGAAAACACCGAGATGAAAGAATAAGATGTGGGAGTTTATAGTTGCTTCCCAGGGCTTTCCATTGGTTTTCACTGTGGCAGAGGCTGTTTGACTTTTCGATTTTAAGATTCAGGGGCTATGATTCATATTAGCATCAACTGGTTTAAATTTATGATTCCAAAACTATGTGCCAAGGCACCCCGGAGCACTACAGTGAACTCCCCCGGGTGCCGTCGGGTATTTGGAAATTTCAAGGTAAACACAACATCTGACATCTGTCAGACACTACGCAAACTACTGCATGAGGTATTTCGCTGTTTTGACATTAGAGAGTGCAACATTCCTTTCAAGGATGTCATAGCTGGGTGAAGCTGGGTTTCCAGAAGGTCATGTGATCAAAAAGCAAGTGCCTCCTCAAAATCCATGTGGAACAGGGAATGAAGTTGGCAGCATTGTTTCCAAGGTTTAAGAAGTTGTGTACATACGCACCCAATATGCACACACACACACACTAACAGTTATTTATGAATGAAATTAAAATATTAATTTTAATTTTTGTTTCAATTTAGGTTATCAGGACATAAATAACTTCCTAAGTTGTTTGGCCATAACTAATATGTTATTTGGCTGCAACTATTTACTAAACAGAATTCTTAGTTTCTGTGTGTTGGCCTAGTGGTGCCTTAAAAATATTACTGAGCTGCTAAAGATACCACAAACTGAAAAATTCTGGAAACTTCTAAATGCTTTTCTAGAAAATTAAGAAGATGCAGTGCTTCAAGTAAGATCACCCACCAAATCATTCCTGAAGAAAAATCTGTGCATGCCATATACTAATCAATTTACCGCTTGAATCTTGAAGCTTCATTCTGATACCTCCTTTACTCGTCCACATTTTCCAGCTTTTGTTAGACTTACAGCCAAAAGATTATGGTCATTGAAGCTTTTCTATATTGCTGTTTTCTGAGTTTATGTCTGAGTTCACTAGTAGGTAGAAGCCTGGTCTAACAATGCCCTCATTGTAGCACCACAATTAAGCCCTGCTGGAAAGAGTCCAAAGCTGACTTTCTTCACACCGACTTTCCTCAGTGGTAATCGTGTTATTTTGTGTTTCCTGAGAATTCCTTTCATTGTAAAGGTGGGATAAACAAAGCAACATTTCAAAATATGTTTAGGAACGTATTGGTTCCTAAAGTTTTAAAAACAATTTAGCCCAGTTATAATAAAAAAAAGTTAAATATCACCTTGAACTTTCTTCAAATGACAAACAATATAAATGAAATAGCAATGTTACCTGCAACAAAGAGATACACACACACACCCACACACACACACACCCATGGAATTAGAGAGATGATCTGATATTACTGAGAATAAAAAACAAATAAGCTACATAAAAAAGGAAATTGCCACAGAAATCCTGTATAAACATTGAATAGAGGAAATAAATTATCTGTGAAGTTTGTTGGTTTTCTCATTCCTTCTTTTCGTCCTGCATAGTCTGTCTTCTTTCCTTACTTTGGAAATCTTCAATAAAACCAGGTAAACTTCCCCACATTTATGCATATTGCACTACCAGGCATTTATCCAAGGGATACAGGTGTGCTGTTTTGAAGGGACACATGCACCCCAATATTTATAGCAGCACTATCAACAATAGCTGAAGTATGGAAAGAGCCCAAATGTCCATTGATGGATGAATGGATAAAGAAGATATGGTATATATAAAATATGGAGTATTACTCAGCAATAAAAAATAATGAAATCTTGCCATTTGCAACTACGTGGATGGAACTGGAGGGTATTATGCTAAGTGAAATGAGTCAGTCAGAAAAAGACAAAAATCATATGACTTCACTCCTATGAGGACTTTAAGAGACAAAACAGATGAACATAAGGGAAAGGAAACAAAAATAATATAAAAACAGGGAGGGGGACAAAACAGAAGAGACTCATAAATATGGAGAACAAACTGAGGGTTGCTGGAGGGGTTGTGGGAGGTGGCATAGGCTAAATTGGTAAGGGGCATTAAGGAATCTACTCCTGAAATCATTGCTTCACTATATGCTAACTAATTTGGATGTAAATTTTAAAAAAATAAAAAATAAAGTTATAAAAAAAACAGGTAAACTTCCCCACATTTTTGCATATATAAAAAATTCCTATAAATCCTTTCTAATTCCAAGTTAAAACAAAACAAAGCAAAAACACAGGTTAATAACAACAGTGTGACATTCTTACCAAAAATAGATTATGTTCAAAATCAGTTCCACAAACTATATAGTTCCTCATCAGAAGGCTTAATAATTAGACAAGAATATATTTCAATACTAGTTAAAATTGAACTTCACAATGGATTTGTGTGTACATGTGATGACCACACAGGTATGCAGTTTTTAATTTAATTATTATAGTTTGTCTGAATACAATTCTCCTACATCCTCAAAGCATCTCACATAATGCTTTTTGCATTAATAATCTATATTCAGTTTATTATATTGAATTCAAGGTTCTAGGACATCTTAAGCTTTTATACTAGACTTTTCCTAAAAGATATTAAATAAGTTTTAATTCATATTGTAAAGTCATAAATCTTAGACCCTCTCTAAAAAGAATGAAAAGTTTTCTGAACTTACTTCAATAAAAATAATGAAAAAGCTCACAAAACTAATTTAAAAAAAAAAACAAACTCTTACAAATATGGTATATGCCCTGAGTGCTTTTCTTTACTTCTAATTATATCAAATGTTCATTATCATATGTATACTGTGGCCTGATAATAAAATATAGGAAAATGTCATCATTGTACAATTTTTTTGCTTCCCTCTGATTTATTAACCATTTATCATCATTGTGATCTCTTTGTTTTGTTTTCATGTTTTGTTTTACACCTATACCTAGTTGTAGGAAAGCATTTGTTTATCCAAAGAAAGTGCTTTTTGATCTTAGGTTTTGATTATTTCAACTACCTGTTGGACAATTTTTATTGAAATGTGCATATAAGTAATGACTGAATTGACCTCCTACTCATTATTTGGTTAAGCCAAAGTGGTATATGAAAGGATCATTGTTAACCATATGCAAGTCAAAGAGATTTCAATATATGCAACTAAATTTGATCTCGGGTAAAAAAAAATAAAATAAGGAATTTGGCAGGTGAAAGACATCCCTGCTCTTGCCCCAAAAGGAATTAGTTTATAGCATGAGGACAACATAAACCTATGTTGGGGTTGTGGAGCAGACAAGTTGGCAAAGATGAAAATGATCTCAGGCAGACTGAGTGTAAAAGGTTAATTATATCTTATAGTAAAAGAAAACTAAGAGCTATTGATGATGCTTGGAAAACAGTGAAACAACAGAATATTAACAGTGTATGATGGCTAGTAATAATTTAATAACAGAGGAGTATTGTTTCTATGATGTAAGCAGTGTAACAATGTATTGATAATCTCATTATCAAAATAATTTCTATAAAAAAGTATGGTTTAGAAAACAAACACAAATATGGATCCACATGAGAAAATGATCGATGGCTTGTAGTTGATATGGCAAATTTTATTCTGTGAAACTCATGAGATAGTAGAAAGCGCTTGGAAGGGTTGTCAGTCTTTTGCTCTCCTTCCTACGGAAATCAAAGTCAAGCAGTCTCAGAAATCGGGACAACTTGCAATTGTTCATATTGAGCAAATGTCAGAAAGCCATGGCTGCTAATTCTGAGGGAGCTAAGTAACTATTTACAGGTCATTTCTAACCTAGTGACAACATTAGGCATCATGACAAGCTCACACTGTATATGTTTCAGTGAAACACAGCAGTAAAGTTATATAGCAGAGACCAAAACATCATTTGTAATCCAATATGGTTTTGAACTGATCATGTCTATAAAAAATATTGCAAGAGGTATGGACACGGATTATCCAAAGACTGCTGGCCTTGATAAACTATCATGTAAGACTGCCCTCCTTCCGTCACCTCAGTCCAAAGAGATGGCTGCCTGGCTCCTGTTAGCACACAGTGCCTCCTGCTTGCTTCTGACTGCCTGGCCCCCAGGCTGGGATCTCCCCTGCGCCAGGTGAACTGAGATATTCTCGGACGTTATCGACATGAGAGAATTTCTAAATTCCAAACTCTCTCCATGCCCCATTTCCTTAAGACTGTCTAGGATATACATTAAAGCTCAGATAGTAATAACTCGTAGGGGTTGATAATACTTACCTTTTAACCAGACACTTTATTTATTTTGTAAAGGTGGAACAAAACCTGAAAGAAGAGAGGGGAATAGGTAGGGAGCTACACCCTTGGTATCCCATCAAACCTCACACAAATAGCACCGTGCGGGGGGTCTGCCACTTGCTCTGTGCCAAGGCTGACCAGACTTTTACTTATTAACACTTCAGAAATGAGCTTGTATGAAGTGCACTTGCCTAGTTTATCCGTGTTTTTTATTGCAAATGAAGTAATGGTCAATGTGACAATGATTTGAAATACAGTAGGACCGACTGTTTCCTTGTTAATAGGGAACTAGAAAGGCAGTATAAAGTGTACTTTGTAAATGTACCAGAGAGAACCATAAAACTGAATAAGCCCATTGACGAGAATACAATACAAGGTGATAACTTTAGGTTAGCCCTAAATAATAGACAACCATAAAAAATAATTAGGTTTAAACACATAATCTAGAGAAAAGACTAAAAATCTTTTTCTGGAAAAAAAAAGCATTAATCTAAAGGGAATTTGGCTAAGGTTTAGATTTGCTTAAAAAATATACTTCTCGGGGCGCCTGGGTGGCGCAGTCGGTTAAGCGTCCGACTTCAACCAGGTCACGATCTCGCGGTCCGTGAGTTCGAGCCCCGCGTCGGGCTCTGGGCTGATGGCTCGGAGCCTGGAGCCTGTTTCGGATTCTGTGTCTCCCTCTCTCTCTGCCCCTTCCCCGTTCATGTTCTGTCTCTCTCTGTCCCCAAAATAAATAAACGTTGAAAAAAAAAATTAAAAAAAAAAAATATATACTTCTCATTTTAAAATATGGCATAGCTTGTCTTTCTACTTATAAGGAATTATGTCATGTTATTATTGGCATTTCCCTTTACGTTTTATCATGCTGATTTCTTTAAAATGATGTAATAGTCTTTCTTATTTTGCAAGTGTTTTTCCAAAATTTTATAATAAAAACTGTCAAATATACATAACAGAAAAGTATACAACAAACATCCATATCCTGATACCTCGATTCCATAAGTAAAGTTTTCTATATTCACCTTAATGCATATCTATCCATCCTGCCAAGCCATCTGGTTTTTTTAATGTTTTTCAAAGTGAGGTGAAGATAACAGTACATTTCACCCATAAACACTTTAGCATGACATACTTTTATTTTCCCTTGTAATTTAAAAATATGTTGCTAAGAGATAATGATAATGATGCCTTGCTGTGTGCCGTATCACTAGGAGGCTAGTTAACTTGTCCATTAGAGCTTAGTGCTTATGAGGCTATGGTCTTAGTTTTAATCTCCCTAATGGGTCAATTAGTTATTTTCCATGGGTACATATTAAATCTCTAATCACACTTAGTCAAAGTGAAATTTAATGTATTTTCAACAAGGAAGTAACATGGAAGAGTACACAGATCTTTAGTTACAGGCAAATCTGTGAGCAGCCCCTAGTGATGATGTTAATTAACATATTTTGCGAATGATTCATTTGTATATTCAGTGACTGTGAAACATTTATTATTTGAAAAAGTATAATAAAATAATTATGGCTTATTTACCTTCAAGGTACATCATAGTTACAGATATGAATGCTTTATTTTAGATATTTATTTCTAATGCAGGCTAGCTCTTCAAAAGAATGCAAATTATTGGAGTCTAATATTCCCATAGTGATTTTTGCATCTATCATAGAACAACGAGTAAACAGTCCTTGATTTATCATTAAAAAACAGAGGCACCCAAATCAACAATTTGATGCTGAGCTGTTGAATATATGAATGAGCAGTGTAACTCATCACACGTATACAATTCCCTTTATTTTACCTGATGTGCCTTTAAATCCAAATTTATCTAGATTTATACATATATATATATACACATACATATATGTATTTATACATATATATGTATTTATATGTACATACATATAATTGTACATATGTACAATTTATCTAGATTTATATATATATATACATACATATATATGTATTTATATATATGTATATATGTATGTATGTATACGTATATGTGTGTGTGTGTGTATATATATATATATACATATATATATGCTTAGAAATGCTACATGTGTACAGAATAAGGCATTAAGATATTTACATTTCATATTATGCCATAAGATAAGTAATTCTTAAGATAATAAGCAGCCTTCAACTTCTATGTATTTCATGGAATGCTGGGGCTGGTTCAACAAATAAGTGAATTTTCAAGAGTACATTTCATAATGGTCTCTGGAGAAAAACAAGTCTCTCTTCAAAACTTAGGATCTTGATGAATTCTAATTCGATGTGGAAAAATTTTCAGATGCTTACCCATTTAGGAGCAAACTCCATCCCCTGATGTGTCATTTACATGTCCCTCCAAAGTTACTGCCTACCTGTCATCCATATTCATTCAGTATAAAGAATACATATAAAAAGATAGCAAGCAAAGGTTAAGAAATTGACATTTCTTTATGAAAAGGACCAACCCGTCTACCAAGAAAAATCATTAGCATAAGACATTGTAAAAAGAAAATAGTTGTGCCATGTGAATGTCTCACAGACTACAAAACTTTCATGGAAATTCCCACAGGAAACCTACCACATAAAGCAATGGTTCTAACACATTTTGTTTGGAATAATGATGCCATTAACACTTAGCACTACAGTTCCCAAATGGAAGTCAGTTTGTGTAATGGTTTACTCTTTATAAAGATAAACACAGTAAGTCACTGTGCAGAGAGGTTGACATGCTTCAGGAATAAACACCACTTTAAACATACACAAAATCTCACAATCCCTGACACAAACCTACTGTTTTAGTCAGTTAAAAAAAAAATCTGAGTTTTAATTCTGTTTTTTCATTTTATAAAAATAAAGATTATTCATTTAAAAAAATGTTTATTTATTTATTTTGAGGGAGAGCAAGCGAACGAGCAAGCAGGGGAGGGGCAGAGAGAGAGAGGGAGAGAGAGCCCTGACGCAGGGCTCAAACCCACGAACCATGAGATCATGACCTGAGCCGAAATCAAGAATTGGACCCTCAACGGACTTAGCCACCCAGATGCCCCTAAAGATTGTTTCTTAGAGGCCTGGAGGTATAGAGAAAGTCAATACTAAACATATGACCGTAAATAAATAATAATATCAAACAAGGTAACAATTTTGATGTTAATGTTAATATACTGATGCAGGTTAAATGAAAATAACTTGAATGGAAGATTAATACCTTCAGAGTATTAACAGAAAGATTTTTAGTTTATTTCCCCAAGTGAGACGAAGTTCCTAAAAATAGGTTATACAAATATATAAATAAGTTAACAATTTGTATCCCTAAACAGATCTCCACTATATAGTTCATGGATCTTTCCACCACCATTTGACCCTTGCCCCAAACCTTACATATATTATCTAAAGTGCTCACTCTGATATTCTGATATCTGGGTCTTTTGCACTGTGATTCAAGATGATCTGCCATTTATTTTTTTTTTAATTTTTCTTTCGCGAGTCTTATAAGTCAATGAAAAGCATCAATTTACAGCTCTATGTGGATCACCATGACTTGGGAAATCAAACCAAACCAACAAACAACAATATCTCTCCTGGCCAGGGGAGTCGTTCCTTCCCCAGCAATATGCTGCCCTCAACTTTTCACTTCAGTTGCAAAACACACCGGTTTGCCACATCGCCTCAGAAGTTTTTCTTTTCTCTTAAAAGCAAAAGCTCAGACTTCCACAGTCTCTCACAGATTACTTTCACTTACTTCTTTCACCCATTCCCATCAACTGTGCCCATTTTGTCCACCTGCTTTGTTAATTACAGCACTCCTTCACTGCAGCCATTGGATTTTCCCTGGTTGACCTTAGTCTCCATTAATCCCCTTTGGCCACACTTTTTGGCTACCCTTTTTTTCCTACTCACACTAGACCCTAAAGTTAACTTATTTTGACAACAACTGCTCTTTCAACTCAAAATTTTGTAACCAGTTATAAGACTATGAATCAACTGAGGGGATTGTAACCATTAGTTTTCCATACCGCCATCTCCAAATATTCTTTCCATTCCAACAGGCCACAGAAGGGTTTTCAGGAGTCTAGATTAACCATGAAAACATTCCAAGTGGTAAAACTCAATACAACCAATTTCAACCAGCCACTGATTTTAAAGCTAGCTCCCAAAGTCACAGTACCACACTCAAATTTTCTCCATACTTTAATCCTTATTGTCCTTATTATCTATCTAATTCCTGGACTATCACAACATTTCCCAAGCTCATTTTCCAGCCTCCCTCACTTCATTTCTCCATTTGTATACAAACCATATTCATGCTCTGAAGGTGTTTTGATAAAATTCATTGGGTGGGCAATGAGAAGACTTTCACTGTTTAACTACTAACTTTTCAAGTGTTCAGTGTCCTTCCACAATGATCCAAAACTTGATTTGGGATTTATCTCTCACTATTCCTATAGGCTGTGAGTAAAATGCTATCTTGGTCTCACTTAATCATATTTTTGAACCATGGTCTTGCTATGTATGAAGACACAAGTGACAGAATGTATGTGATTGGATGTAGCTGCACAGTAATCTCTGTGAGAGCAGGTCAAGAATACAGGTGCTGCATTCTCTCCCTCACACTAATCTGCAGATGATAGGACTTCAGTAACCATCACATGACTGGAGGAAAGAAGGGGAAAAGGCAGGAAAGAATGAAGTGAAGGGAGGAAAGAAGGAAGGAAGGAAGGAAGGAAGGAAGGAAGGAAGTAAAGAAAGAAAGAAAGAAAGAAAGAAAGAAAGAAAGAAAGAAAGAAAGAAAGAAAGAAAGAAAATTCGAATTTTAAAAACACAAGCCATCATTTACATTATAACTGTTCCAGAGATACCATACCTATCAAGTATTTCCCCAAAATATATAATTTATGGATAAAAAAACTGAACTGAATGCTATTTTATTAAGTTGCAAAGACTAGTGTTAAAAAATAACTCATAGCTCTATTCTCTGATCAACTGTGATAAAATTAAATTTTCAAGACTAACAGATTAATGCCAAACCACTTATCAATTTGCTTTCAAAAAAAACAAAAAAAGTAAGACATTAGATAAACAGAAGGGAATAAGTGTATCCTTTCTCAAGGATGTGTGAAAGAAGCTGATGTGTTTTTTTAATTTTTTTTTAATTTAATGTTTATCTATTTTGAGAGAGAGAGAGAGAGCAGAGCAGCAGAGGGACAGGGAGAGAGGGAGACACACAATCTGAAGCAGGCTCTAGGCTCTGAGCTGTCAGCACAGGGACTGATGCCGGGCTCAAACTCACGAGCCATGAGATCATGACCTGAGCCGAGGTCGGACACTTAACCGACTGAACCACCCAGGCGCCCCAAGAAGTTGATGTATTTAAGAGATGGATGCATATGCGGTCAGAGTGGCAGAGGTGGCTATTAAGCATGAGCATGAAATCGTGGGACCGGATGCTGGGTTAGAATCAAGAAAAAGAGAGAAAGAGGGAAATAAACAGATGAATTAGATCATAAGTCAGGCGGGAGGAGTACAATAAAAACTATAAGAACCAACAGAGACAGAGTTATAGTGAGAGCTCCAGAGCAAGAAAATGCGTGAGAGAGATTGAGATTTCACTCTGGAAAAGGGCTTAGCGAGGAGGGAGTTACAGGACAAGAGGGGAGATGCAGCTTGCTGACTTTGCCTGTAGAGACAGGCATGGTCTCTGTAATGAGTACCTCAGGGAATAAAAAGGCATCATAGCAGCGCTGGAGACCACAGCACCCTCTTAGACAGGACTGGTGGGATTGCACCTGGTGTTCAGACTCAGGGACCTCATTATCCAAAAGGTGAAGAGAAGCTGGAAGGAGTTCAGAGACATGATGGAAGAATGATTAAGATGCGGAGAAAAATGATTTACGATGCAAGATTAAAGCACTAAACAAGCAGTAAGTTTGGCTGAGCCACAAGTTGATGGGCAAAGGAGCTATCTATAAACAGACAAAAGACATAAATAACCTAGAGGAAAAACATTATTACGGAACCTGGTACCAGGAGGAGCGGTTTATGGAGAACAATTGTAATAAGGCAGAAAAGAAGACAACCCTAAGTTACGAAGGGAAGCATAAACATACAAGAGATAAATCTGCTTGCCTGATAATGGAACAGGGCACTATCCTGGGAAATAGCTGATATCGGTCTGTATGTACAAGATACAACCAACTGGACCACACAGATGTTACCACGATTCTAGAAGACACAATCAACAGAATAAAGAAATATCAGAACCATACTAACAATTTGAGCTCGGTTCTCAAAAGACTCAAAAATTTAGCTTCAACCTCTATAATTTGTTCCTATGATGGCCTTATTAATTAATGACTTGAAATGTAAAGTAATTGAGCAGCTTCTAGAAAGGAATAAAATGGGGTAAGTCCTTTACTGCTGCTTCCAGTTAGTCTATGTGTTGGTTTGCAATATGGTCTTTTTAAAGATTAAAACATAAATGAATCACTTATATAATTAGACACGTGGGCAGATATAAAACCTTGAAATCATCATCCCTGTGGGAGTGAGACAGCTCCTCACAGAAGGAAACAGAGGATTCCCAGGTGGAACTTCATCCATAATACCACACACTGCTGCATGCCCGTGGAGACCATCTGTGTCTTCCCTATGAATCACACCGGGATACCCATCCTATCACAAGTTTCTTTTATTAAATAAAATCAGTGGTGGGCACCTGGGTGGCTCAGTCGGTTAAGCATCCGACTTCACCTTAGGTCATGATCTCATGGTCCATGAGTTTGAGCCCCGCGTCGGGCTCGTGGTGACAGCTGAAAGCCTTGAGCCTGCTTCGGATTCTGTGTCTCCCTCTCTCTCTCTGCCCCTCCCCTGCTCGCTCTCTGTCTCTCTGTCTCAAAAGAAATAAGCATTAAAAAAAAATTAAATAAAACCCATGGCACAGATTTCAATATTTGAGGAAAACTCCTGATGCTCAAAAGAAAACGGAATCAAATAAAATTCTGATACTGACGGGAGTCATATTTCCCATGTTTTCATCAAAATTTTGTACGTGCTTGACAACTTGAATCTCTGCGCTTTAAGAATCATCTGTACCTGTTGGATGGCAATTTCCAATTTGTAAAACACGTGTATGCTTCTTAGCCCACTTGAACCTCACCCCTGAAGTTAGGTATTATTAATTCCCCACTTTATAAATAACAAAGCTGAGAAGAGAAGTTACTCAGAAGCCAAAGTCAGGCTGACAAGAACCACCAGTAGCAAAGACTGGCATCTTCTGACTGCATGGCCTGTGATCTATCCACTACACTGTATTTCTTATATGATTCCTATCCTCAATCACAGACCATGTCGGGCTCCGTGTGGACCGTTTGGAACCTGGTTGGGATTTTCGGTCTCCCACTCTTTCTCTGCCCCTCCCCACTTGTGTTGTCTCTGTCTCTCTCAAAATAAATAAACTTAAAAAAATTTTTTTAAATAAATAAATAAATAAATAAATAAATAAATAAATAAATAAAACAAAACTTAGTTGCTTAAGTTTCCAGAAGGGCATATCATAGTTGATTAAAATACAGCTCTTGCCACAGTGGAACAAGATGGTGGAAGGCTCAGGTATATTTCAGCATTTGGAACAAGAGGACATTCTGATGTGAAGTTGGGTGGAGAGAAAACAATGTGGCAGAGGTATACGAGGAGGGTGAGGCGCAACTTGAGGAAGAAGAATGTGGAAAAATAGTGGAAGCTCTGTCAAGTTTCCAGGAACTGAAAAACAAGCACATGCACAAAAAGAGACTTGGCAACTTCTTCCCAAATGCACCAAGGAGCAATCTGCAGAACAGAAGGTTCCAGTAGCCGAGAGGAAATACACTTAGCAGAGGCAAACATCATCTTGGAACCGGCTGAAAGGAAAATAACATTCAAAAAGCTCAGATTCCTTGGAAGACAGAAGTAAAGGAACTGGGTCAACTATGGAATGTCACAGGACAGAGGTTTAGAGGCTGAGGATATCCCAAGCAGTGAGCTAATGACCTGGAAAGGTCTGAGAGGCCAGGGACAGGAGAGGGAAAAGCAGTATATTCTCAAATGGTAATTTACATTTTGAAGGGAAGGGGAAAATTTCTAAAAGAAACATGCAGAAATTAAAATAGAGAAAGAACAAAGACAAAATTAAAAGACAGCCTTTGAAAGTGCCTAAGAAAGTAAGTTAATATTTCTGCATTTGAGAGCCTGAGCTCTGGAATCAAACCGCCTGGGTCTATATCCCATCTTTACCTCTTAGGAGGGAAGTTGGGCGAGTTATTTAATCTCTTTGTGCCTCACATGACTCACCTGCGAAAAGCAGAAAATAGTATCAGTCACTACACAGTAGAGTAATAACTCAGTTAGAAAATTCTTGCAAAGAACACAGTGCTTATGAGAGTAAACAGTAAAATAAAGCTAAACTTCAAAAATCATAAGTATTTAGAATAGTTGAAAATAAGAAATGAAATCTGAAAATTAAAAAAAAAACAGAAAAAAAACAAAGGCTATCTATAAAAATGGTAAGCCTCACTGGAAAATAAATAAGAAAGAATCAAGTGTCCAACAGAAAGGAAATATAAAGAGAACGAGAAAGATGAAGATTAAGGCTACTCTTTTTGAATGTAATGAAAAAATGAGAGATGTTACTTAAAATTTATCTGATCCAAGGCAATTTATTATGAAAAATGTAAATTCATGGAAAATGGGCAATGCAGCCCCTTATTTCTGAAAGAACCAATTCAGAAATCCAGCTTCAATCATCCAGAGGCACCCTTCTTCTCATTCCCAGAATTGCCTTCAACTAGCCAAGTGTTTCAATCCTGATTCAAGTAAATAATCAAGCATTTCATGTTGGAACGCCCTTTCAAAAATACTAAAGAAAAGTAATTGTGCCTATCTTCCAAATATAAATTGAATTAAGTCACAGATGCTTGTTCTAACAAAGAAGTCTTAAGCTTTCACTATATTTACTTTTTAAATGGAACAATCAATAGAAACAATAACCAAAATTTTTGACTGCCCACTGTGTGTTAAAGCCAACATATTTCATTTCAAGCTCCTATAGGTAGATACTATTTTTAACCCAAATTAGCGTGAGAAAAAGTTGATATTCAGAGCAGCTAAACTAGCATTCCAGGTAATACAGTCCATCAGTAGTAGAGTGGATTTCAGTTAAGGTCTATCTAAAGTAAAATACTGCTCTTTTTACAATGTTTCTATATGAAAATCATTCTTGAATAAATAACTTGAACTGAGCCAACACACCACATGATGCCAATCATCCCAGATTTAAAGTAGTTATTTAAACCAGTATTTTTAAAATGATTTTTAATTTTGGCCAAAAAAAACCATGAAATTTACCATCATAGCCATTTTTAAGTGTATAATTCAGTAGCACTATGCATATCCACCTTGTTGCGCAAGAAATCTCCAGAACCTTTTCATCCTATAAAACTGAAACTCTTTACTGATTGAACAAGTCCCCATTTCTCCCTGCCCCTAATCCTTGAAACCACTATTTTTCTACTTTGTATTTCTATGAGTCTGACTACCTTAGATACCTCATATAAAAGGAATCATATAGAATTTCTCTTTTTGCGACTAGATTATTTCACTTAGCATAATGCCTTCGGGGTTTATCCATGTTGTAGCATGTAACAGGATTTCCTTTTTTTTTTTTTTTTAAGGCTGAAGAGTTTTTCACTTCATATACATACCACATTTTCTTTGGCCATTTATTATGAACAATGCTGCAGTGAACATGGATATGAAAATATCTCTTTGAGATCTTGTTTTCAAGTCTTTTGGACACATATCTAGAAGTGGAATTGCAGCATCATGTTGTAATTATATTTTCCATTTTTTTATGGAAACTCCATACTATTACCTTAAGCTGCTGACCATTTTACATTTCCATCAACAGTGCACAGGTTCCAATTTCTCCATACCCGCACCAACACTTGTTATTTTTTGTTGTTTGGATTGCAGCCCTCTTAATGGGTGTGAAGGGATAGCTCATTATGGTTTTGATTTGAATTTCTCGATTGATCAGTGATGTTGAGCATCTTCTCATATGCTTGTTAGCCATTTTTCTATCTTCTTTGGAGAAATGTCTATTCCAGTCCTTTGCTCATTTTTTTTCAATCAATTTATGACTTCTACTGTTGTTACTGAGTTATAGCAGTCCTTTATGTATTCTGAATGTTAACCCTTTTTCAGATATATGATTTGTAATTAGTCTCTCCCATTTCACAGGCAGCTTTTTCATCTGTTGTCTCCTTTGATGGACAGAAGTGTTTACGTTTGATATAAGCAAAACCAGTAAATTTTTACCCCAACCTGTGTCTATCTATCTAACTCTTGTGAATATGGGCAACCAAATTTCATGAAAACCAAGAAGATAGACAGAATTTTTGAACCACTTAGATTTTAAAAAGTAATTGCAAGGGGAAAAAATGCCCTTAATAATTTTTAGTTCTCATAGTCTGAGCATGTCACCAAGCTGTATTTGATTTTCATGTTTAAAGATGCCTGGACTTTTTTCATACAACACAGCCTCTAAATATAAGCCAATTACTTCATCTGTTCTGAAGTGAAGAAACAATGACTTGATCCAAAGTAGAAGGAAATTTCAGTGTTGCATGTTGAGAGACTAAATGTCAGCCCTCAATCAATGTGGCATATAAACTCTGTAGAGTGCATATAACATATTACTTTAGGAAATTTTCAGGATAATATTGATAGTATAAAATTTTAACTTTAAATGCTGATTTTAGAATGCAGAACCTATGTAAGATTCAACTCTACTGTATTTTGTTTACATCTGGCCAATAAAATGTGGTCCTTTGCTCAGGGAGATAACAATGTAATTTTAAAAAATGTACACAAACAGCTGTATTTTGAGCAGAATGTAAATGCTATAAAAGATATAAATATAAATGAAATCGTTACAAAACCTTGTCTTGATTGAGATGGGAAGGGAATGGAGTGGAATCAATGACAATTCATAGTAGGGATGTCATTTAAGCTGGAATTTGAAAGTAAAATTTCAAGAGACACTTAAGATATGACAAAAGAAGAGAAGTGATGTCATAGTTTTATGTGGCTAAAATCGCATGATCTAAGCTGCAAAGTCAGATTACAGCCAAAGGCATTTAGACTGGATTCTGTTATCACTTAGGGCATGGATTAAATGACAACAGTGGCATCTGAGAATGGTTGATAATGAGGGGATCACATTATCAGGAGAAAACCACGCCTTGCCCAGAATGGTTTCATTTCTTGTGGTTTTTCAGTAACTTGATACATATATACATCAATACCTAAAAATTCACTTATTAAGTCCACTTCAGGTCACTCTCTTTAAACAAAACAAGAGCCTCGACCATTCCTGATCCCTCTCATATAAAATAGGAACAAATGTGTGATGTAGGAATTGCAAATTATGAAGAGAATACGTGCTTGAAAAGAAATATGTAGAGATACATAGAGATATATGGATATATGTCAAAGGAAAATCCTAACTGGTTCACAATTAAAAAAAAATGTATTATCTCCATAACATAAAATTATATAAATACATATTGAAGCATATTACATGCTTCAGTAGTTTGTTTTTTTTTAATTTAATGTTTATTTATTTTTGAGAGACAAAGAGCGTTAACAGGGGAGGGGCAGAGAGACAGAGAGGCACAGAATCCAAAGCAGGCTCCAGGTTCTGAGCTGTCAGCACAGAGCCCAATGTGGAGCTCAAACTCACGAACCATAAGATCAAGACCTGAGCTGAAGCCAGACACCTAACCAACTAAGCCATCCTGGTTCCCCCACTTCGGTTGTTTTTAATCAACAGAAAAAGGTGCCAAGAAAATGATTAACAACATAAGCGAATTTAATAACTATGAATATCTAATTTGGTTCAAATGGGTTTGCTTTCACTTTTATCCAATGCAAGATTTCATATACATAGTTATACACATACACACCTATATGTGCACACTTAATGCTTAATGTTTTAGCTTTGCTTAAATTATATATTTTTCTGAAAGACCTTGATCTTGCAAAATACAGTGTTCTTACCCAAGATAGAGGTTTTAGAATGCAACATCCTAAATTTGTTAGGGTTTAGGTTTAAATGAGAACAGAAATATGAGTTAGGAGACTATTAAAATAATTCAGGCAAAAGATCATGAAGGTTTGAATCATGATGTTGGCAGTGAGAATGGAAAGGAGGGAAATTTTAAAAAAATCTTGATGAACTAAGTGGAAATAGAGAGCAGGGGAAAGTGATCATAATAGCAGCTAGCACTTATGCAGGGATAACTACAGAACAGACATTATCCTAAACTGTGAATCCACTGATTTATTTAATCCCCACAGTAAACCTATTAAATACTCTCATTACCCTGTTTTATAGATGTGGAAACTAAGAGGGCTAAAATAAGGTGTCCTAAGCTATAAGCCAATAAATGACAGTCAGGATGGGAACACAGGCTGACTAAACCCAAAACACATGTTCTACATTACCTCAGAGATGCCTATTGTATGAAATTCAGATTATTTATTGTGGTAAATAAATGGGATTTATTTATTTGTGGTACAGAAACAAAGAAAAGAGGTTAAGAAGTTTGGTAAAGAAAACAAAATATTAAAAATTCGTGTTTTATTTTACACATTTGTGTTTGAAGGCCAGAAAGATATGTAGATTAGAAAAAAAAAAGACAAGGAGGTTTTGTACAAGAGGATATAACAGATTATGACCAAAGCAACTGATCGTACCACTGTCTGATGAATGGTGTACAGGTGCTGTGAACTTGAGGATAAATTATCAAATTTTCCAAAGTTGGATGAAAAATGTCCTGAAATCAACACAAATGAATTGGCTCTAGGGAAATATCTACCAACCATGGCTGGTGAAGCAGAAGTATTTCATTAGATACAGGTAAATAGAAACCACCATGGAGAAGGTAGAGCACAAACAAGATTATGCCTCATTACGTAGGAAACGACATCAACCACATCAAGGCACGAGATGTTACAATAGGCTTTTTTTTTTTTTTTTGGTAGCTTAAAATGCCTGATCTAGAGATCTAGACTGGATACATGGACAAGTGAGACCAAGAATGCCTGGAAATATGGAGGGCAGTCAAGGGTGGAGATGTTCTAAAGGAGACACAAATAATTTCAGTCAGGGTGAAGAAAAGAAATAAAAGAGCTAGAATAGGAGTTTCAATAATTAAAAGTTTTCACCTTTAGAAGATAGCAAACTTTTCCATGAAGGTGATACTATTGTTGGAGATCCATTTGTTTATATATTAGTGAGAATATGATTATTTCCGCCTAAAATTCCCTAGATTTGTTTTTATGCTACCATAGAAATATCCTCAGGAAGAGTTATTAGTATTTGAGCTCTACCTGTATAGAGATACAATCAAAAGACCAATACATATAAGAAGGAAGAATGTATTTTCACATCTATTCACCAGTTAAAAAAAACAAAGCAAAGCAAAACAAAACAAAAAAACCCAAACATATAAAACCGGGAATTATCATTCCAGGAAGGTTGGAATTTCCCTCTACAGGAAAATATCCACAACTGAAAGATGAAATGCAATAAATAAATACATGATTAAGAGAAAAATAAGACTGCACATCTGCTTCCTGGTAGAATTATGATGAATACATTGGGAAATGTTGCTTTTGGTTTCTATTATTAAAGGTGACCACATCAAGAAAGCATGAGATTGTGTAAACACGTTATCTTTCTTTGTTCACACCCTGATGATAAATGGCAAGTAGCAACACTTTAGGTAAGTCTACACCTCCTACAAAGAGCTATAAACAACAAACCAATAGCTGCACTGCGTCATGTTAACATGAGTATATCGGATGAGGACATTTATTTTGGATTAAAGTCTATACTACAGTTGAACAGTTTAATACCATTTTGTACCAGAGCTTCTTATTTTAAAAAAATGTGGAAAGGGATGCATGTCTGCCCACATAATCTACCCATTACTAATCTATCCATTAGCATTTTGGGGTGGGGGATGAGTACAGTTAGACATCAGACCCACACCAGACCCAGAGGGAGCTTCATCCTTTCTACAAGCTACTCAGAACCAATTGTACAGGAAATGACCAACAGCAAATATTATACAACTTCTAACAATGTTTAAGTATGATCTTTTTTTTTTTTTATTTTAAAATAGCGGAGCAACTACTAAAAGCCTCTCATATGATTTATAGAATGTGCATGGTGTGAAATGCCTTCAAATTAAATCTAACTCTCATTTAGGTTTCTTGAATGATGAAGTTACCCTAAAACTGATAGGTAACAACAACTTAAGTCGAGGGTAAGCTCAGAAAGAAAAAGAAAGCAAATCAAAAACTTTGTACTTTTTTGGGTTGTCTGGGAGAATCCTCCTGAATGTCCTAAACCAATAAGGGCATTGCAAGGGACACTTCAGACATTCATCCTGTAGAAGAATCATTCATTCACTTAATACTTACTGAACACCTGCTATATATTGATTAGCCGTAGTGATAACATGGTGATTCAGGCCTATTCCAGCCCTCATCAAGCTTACATTATAATAGAGGACACAGACTAGAAAACAGGCAATTCCACGGGATGTTTTAAATGGGAGAAGAGAGTTTGATTCTACACGTGCCTTCATGTTATTTAGTCTTGTCGTAAAGATGATATGAAACACTAAGATTGCCCTTGCTTGCCCCAGTGCCCTGATTCTTTTGTAATATTTTGAAAATTTATTTAATAAGTTCCCAAAACTTTATTAACACTTTGCGCCTATCATCTACCATGTTAGTCTTATATATACACAAACATATATAAAAGGCATTGTATGCATAATATAAAGTATATGTAATCACACAGAGTATAGGTAATACATAAGTAATCTCTTATATGCTAAAGTATTAACATGTTGTAATATATATATATATATATATATATATGCACATTTATAGAGATTTTAGGGGAGGAAAAATAATTTTCCCTCTGTCCTTCTTGGTTCTTGGCTAAGATTACCCTGTAAATAAAATAATAAAAAGACAGATTAACAGAAAAACCAACATAAATTTAATAACTTGTATACCTCCTGTATACATGGGATATAGCCAGGAAAACTGTGTAACTCCCTAAATGGCCCAAGCCACCACCTTAAAAACTATCTCCATGTAAAGGTAAAAGAAACTGCTGCAGGGGGCAGTTAAGGGAGGTTACCAGGAAAAGCACAGGAAACAAGGGTATGGTTGTTATGCAGCTTTAAGTGCAAGCCTTCTCCACTGATAAGAGCTTCCAAGAGATTTAGTCATCCGCCTCTTCAAGAGGAGACAGGGAGGCACCTGTACAAATGGAGATGTCCCTTATAAAAATAAATTTCTCTTACAAAAGGATAACCTCTAGGTTTTCAGAGTTTCTCCTGAATCTGCCATCTCTTAAAAATAACCAGGTCACGATAATCCTTACACCAAAGAGGCATATTTTGGGGTGAAATATTTTGCTTCCCTTCAAATATATGCATACATATGTATATCCAAGAGTGTGTATACACAAACATATAGATAGAAAATTCTATAATGTTAATAACAGGTACACATTTATAAGTATACTTCCCCCCCCTTTTTTTTTTCTTTTTAAATAATGAAAAGTAGCTAGGGAGAGACCAGATCAAGGGCAGCTCTAAACCTTTGGAGGTCATAAGCAGGATAAGAGTCTTTGGTTATCGGACAAGAAAATATTTTGTTCTTTTGGAAACAGTCACCTTTATGGACTACTCATCATCACCTTGCTTAGGTCTAAATGTCAACAATTCTGGTAGAACACACTACATTTCTTTTCTAAATTATTTGTTGACATCTGGGGCACGTGGGTGGCTCAGTCAGTTAAGCGCCCAGCTCTTGACTTGGCTCAGGTCATAATCCTCAAGGTTCTTCCTGAGTTTGAGCTCCGAATCGGGCTCTGAGCTGATGGAGCAGAGCCTGCTTGGGATTCTCTCTCTTTCTGTCTCTCTGCCCCTCTCCTGCTCACATGATCTCTCTCAAAATAAATAAATAAAACTTTAAATTATTTGTCACTATCTGTAAGAAGGAGGATGCTTTCCCTGCTAGGAGTAAAGAGACTTCAGTTACACTCTCAGCTTGGTAGCTACTCAGTTGTACGTTTCCGAACACGCTACAATTTTTCTTGCACACGTGGGCGGGGCTATTCCTCCGCAAACATTCAACACTGATCTTAGAATACAGAAGTTGTTCTTTCATGTTTAAGGAAGGAAGAACAGAAAGTAAAGAGGAAGGGGAGAATTCGCATTTCTTCATCCTCAATCTTCTCTATAAAATGAAGAAATTGGACTAGGCATTCTCTCAGGTTTTTTTTTTCCTGAAATATCATGAGTGTATGAGACAAATGAGACAAAAATTATTTTACTATTTTATTATTGTGATTATTATTTTTTTTTAAATAGAGAGATTTCCAATTAAACATTCTGAGACTACCAGTTTATCAGGCTTACACTCTGATTATTTCCAAGGCTGGAATTAAAACAAACTAAATCGCACAAAAAACAAAATACAAACAAAATCCCTCAGGTACTAGTCCTGTTAAATAAGTTTTAACAAAATACACATGTTGAAAAAATAGCAAAATTCTGTACCGGATATGCACAAATACAATATATTTAGACTGTAATACAGAACTTTAGGAACGCTATTCTCTGAACACTAACAGGTTGTCTGTTACTCTCACAAAGCATTTTCTGTTGTTAACATTATTCTGAATGTATAATCTAAAGTCAAAATAAACTGATATTCAGGATAGTATGCTTGGCACATTTTCCTAGCTTATTAACTTAATGGTACATAAAGCTATAAAAACCTCATCCTAGTACCTAACATTTTTTAAATAAATAACTGCTGCTATCTGGTGAGAATTATTTTAGATTCCTTGATTGAAAGAGAGAGAATCAATCTAAGACTCCTTGATACTTTCCCACTAAAACAGAGAAAGAACAGCTGACGTATAGAATTCCATTATTTAAACAAAATACTATTTTGCTGATGCTACATGTGACTTGGGATCTTATTTTTGGCTCTTACGATTCAACTTTGATTTTTGTTTTCAATTGCAATTACAAATCAACAAAGATTGATTTCTAAGCTAGATGTCAAGGAGAACGAATATAAGATATGAACAAAGTCTCTACCCTAAGGAGCTGCTAGTTTGTAAGGTATATAAAATGTATCCAGGGGTACCTGGGTGGCTCAGTTGGTTGGGGGTCCAACTTCAGCTCAGGTCATCATCTCACGGTTCCTGAGTTCAAGCCCCACGTAGGACTCTGTGCTGACAGCTCAGAGCCTGGAGCCTGCTTCAGATTCTGTGTCTCCCTCTCTCTCTGTCCCATCCCCACTTCCGCTCACTCTCTGTCCCTCAAAAATGAATAAACGTTAAAAAAAAATTTTAATGTATCCAGATAAATTAATTTTAAATTTAAGTAATTTGTTATAAAATGTGAATCTATGTGACAGAGAAAATAAGTTACTGAACTTATTTATGTTTTGTGAATTGTTACATTGATGAAGAAACTGAGATCTGAATTAGTTTTTGAAAATGGACAGGATGGGTCATCTGGGTAGCTCAGTCGGTTAAGCATCCGACTTCGGCTCAGGTCATGATCTCTTGGTTTGTGAGTTCGAGGCCCGTGTCGAGAGCCTGGAGCCTGCTTTGGATTCTGTGTCTCCCTCTCTCTCTGCCCCTCCCCTGCTCATGCTCTGTCTCTCTTTGTTTCAAAAATAAAAATAAATAAAAATAAAAAATAAAAAAAAGAAAGAAAATGGACAGGTTACTAAGAGATTAAAAAAAAAGACAAAAGGAAGGAACTTCACTCAGGATGAACAGCATGAGCAACACTGGACGTGAAATTTTAAACATATATAACAACAAACTAAGGATTTACTATTTTATTTCACCAACTATTTAGTTAATTTTGTCATAGGCTTCTATTTCCCATTCTGTGATATCTCCCTTAAAGTTTCTATCTATACAAGGTCTCCATCCTCTCTATCTAAAGATTATTTCAGTAACCTAAAAAATTCAACTTCCTTTAGCAGGAAAAAATTCATTAGGTATTCTATATCCTGCAGGAATTAAGTCTGACCTCAGACCTTCTATGTGGGAAGATACTACTTGTTTTTTTGTGAATTCCGGGAACAATATACATTCATTTCAAAAAGTGTAACATCAATGAGAAAGTTTGAAGGTTAACAAATCTAGGTCCTGAGAGGAATATAAAACAGTTCCAAGTCAGGATGAGTGAAAGTTCTCATTATAATAAAATGCTTCGAGTATATAATAGGGCAAAACCATGAAATCCACAAGTAATGAACAAAGTACACAAATTACAAAAAGTCTGATATAATAGTCTGGTGTTCCCCTGGTACCCTTATTTTCTATTCTCATCACCATTGTGTGAATTCAGCCCTTATTACATCCATGAAAAGTCTCTTAACTGGTCTCCTTGAAAACTATTCCTAGGTCTATCTTCCTAAAACACTAAGACTTGGGTTATTTCATGGTTCAAACATGTTTAGTGGCTCCCAAATGCCTACAGAATAAGATCCAAACTCTGTACCCTGGCACCTCAAGGCTTTTGCAACTAATAGAACAGCTTACTGTATATATTGTACACTGTATATGTTTGAGAAAAAATCAAACTCTTAGTGTCGGTTTCTTTAAATAACAATGGTGTCAGGAACTGGGCGAGGTTCTTTATCTACATTTTCTCATCCAACACTCACATGTGTTTTGGATGTAAGACTGTCATTTACTCCACTTCAAATACAAGTATACAAAAGTTGATCAGGTTAAATAACTTCCCAAGTTTTCCCAAATAATAAATTGTGACTTCAGAGTGTACTCCTTTTCCACAATATAGTGTAAACACTGATGTGTACAAAATCACACCCACAATGGGAGAAAACATATGGTGAGATCATTCTAAGAATCTAAACTCCTTGCTAAGTGGATGATTCACAGCCTTAGACTAGCGTCTACTGGAAAAAGCACTGGCTAAGTGACCAAAACCAGGGGAGGGGTCAGGGTTAATAATGTATGTGTCTTCCCCATTTACATAATAACTGGAATGAGTACAGTGAATGGATCCGTGAGAAGAGCCTGTAACAAGAAAAGGCAGCTGTAGGCAAAGAGGCAAAATTCAGTTAGTGGGAGGAAGAGAAAGGGGAACCATGAAGGGGGTAAAGAAGGAGCAGTCAGATACAATCAAGGAATTATAGAGGCCCCCAAATAACAACCTGCATAGCAGCCCAAAGGTTTTCTCACCTTCCCTACCTGTCTTCAAACCGGGGCTACAGACCTGGAAAAAGAATCATTGCCTTGTCCCAGATCACTGCTTTTCTGGTGACCCTGGAACTAACTGGAAAGCCCACTATTAGCCTGGCTGGTCCCTATGAATGACATCTAAAAGTAATCATCTGAAAAGAAACCCCCCTTGCCCTAGCAAAATATTTATAAATTATCGCCTTCACTTGAAATTCCATCAACAGATAAACCAGCAGATTTATAAGCATTTATTCATGAAAGTAATTAAAAAACAATAAGGGGGTGCCGGGGTGGCTCAGTCGGTTAAGCACCTGACTCTTAATTTTGGCTCAGGTCATGATCTTGAGGTTTGTGAGATGGAGTCCCACATCAGACTCTGCACTGATAGCGTGGAGCCTGCTCGGGAGTCTCTTTCTCTCTCTCTCTCTCTCTCTCTCTCTCTCTCTCTCTCTCTCTCTCTCTCTCCCCCTCCCTCCCTCCCTCCCTCTAGCCCTCTCTCTCCCCCCCCAAATAAACATTAAAAAAAAGCAACAAGAATAAGAGAAATTTTTAAAAATAACACAAGCTAAATTGACTCTTTATTCTTTAAAATTATTCCTTCTCTTGATTTCCTCTAACAAAATTATCCTTAAGAAGTCATAGAATAGAAAATGCCACATTCTAGGGGCGCCTGGGTGGCTCAGTCAGTTAAGTGTCTGACTTCAGCTCAGGTCATGATCTCACAGTTCATGGGTTCAAGCCCTGCGTCAGACTCTGGGCTGTCAGCTCAGAGCCTGGAGCCTGCTTCAGATTGTGTGTCTCCCTCTCTCTCTACCCCTCCCCCGCTTGTGCTCTGTCTCTCTCTGTCTCTCAAAAATAAATAAAAACTTTAAAAAAATTAAAAAAAGAAAATGCCACATTCTAAAGGTGTATATAGAAAGAATGATATATAGAGAGAGATCAGCTTTATGATTGTTTAGAAAATATTTAGAAATTATTTCAAATAAATCCTATTTATCCTATCTCCAAGACATTTTATTTCCTGTGAAATAGAATATGGTTTTATAAATTATTATTAATGTAAGATGTGTAATTAATATAAGAAATATAAATAATTTATAAATTATTATGAATATAAGCCTATCGATGAAGATTCATATACAGAAGTGACAACTAAAGGAATAGACTAATCTGAAACAATATCAACAAAGGCATCAGAAAAGTATTTTCCCGTAAAACATTATTCAGTTTCACTTCCACTTGCGCAGAAGCTGAAGTGACCTTTTAAGTTCAATTTCTGGAAACTATCATTGATTAACATACTTGCTGTTTCTATTAGTTTATTCCAGAGAACAGCCAAGTGGATGAGGCAACATGAGACTGAGACGCTCTCCGCATGTTAGATTGCTTGCATTGAGATGCAGGCATCACTCCTTTATTGCTGGGCTCTTCCTAAACTTCCTCTTTGAGAGATAGGGCTTAGCTCCCCTTAGTGAACTTCATCCTTAAGTGCTGTATTACAGGTTTCTGCAAGGTCCCCTGAAGTGCAACATTTAGGGAATAGGGATCCAGGGCTCTCTTAGTAGTTAAATAGCTCAAATAGACCAAGTTCACCACTGGTATGTGGTCTGGAAAAGGTCTAGTCTCTGGACATGAGGCTGAAATACAAGAAAATGTTGCTGGGCCAATTTCCAGCTCCTCTAGTGGAGGACAGTGAATTAGATCACTTCGTCTTCCTTCACTCTTTGCAAAGGAGACTAAACTAGAATACTCTGAAGCTGCAGAATAGTGAGCACATTAGACGGAAAGTTCTAAGAGCAATGCCTCATGAGGAGAGAGAGAGGGATAAGGTCGTGGCAGTAAGCTGCCGAGCGAGGGGATCAAATTGGCAACAGGCCCATATTGAAGCGCTAAAGAATCATCTATGCACTGGCTAAAAGAAAGGAGAAAGGGGAAGGAAAGCTGTTGAGCAAATATTTCCGGCTTATTTTGGGAATGGAGCACATTAGCAAGGAAATATGACATGCTACAGATCCAACAGGAGATAACTAAATGACAATGGTGAGACCTTCAAAAATAAGTCTAGAAATTTAGATGGGGTGCCTAAGGATTTTATTCCTCACGTTTCAGCCTCTATAACTAGCTGTTTCTTCTGTGACAAAACTCGTAGTGACGGGTTCCTTTTAGGCACTGATAATGAAGCAGCTATACGACTGCTTATGATAGCCTAGTGTCATCAATAGAATCACTTTATGGCAGCCTAGCCTACACACTCATGAATGAATTGTTATAAAGTTTTTATGGCATATAGTATTACAGTCATTCATAGTACAGTATTAGAAACACCGTTACCTGCGATGGCTGGTGAATACACAGTTTCTCCAACTATGAGAGAGAGAGGCGTATTATATGGTAATATAATTCTTTGAACAGCAAAGATATAAAACAGTAAGAAAACTAGCACATTAATTTTACGTTAAACGCCACTCACCTCACGCACACGGTGTTCTACAGGATTAATACGTAGACAATGACGATGACACAGAAATGTCTTATACAGTTCTTGCTGTACAGTGATTAGATTTTCAGCAAAGACACACATATGCAACAGAGGGAAGGCGGGGGTGGAAGAGGTAGGGGAGGCAAGAAAGACAGGCAGACTTGATGAAACTATGGAAATACATCATCATTTCTGTCCGATTTTTTTTTTCATTTCTATAAAAGTGTGTCTAAAGAGTATCAATCCTTCTTCCACTGTTTGCTTTAGTTTCAGTGTCCCTATCAACAGAAGACTCCATGCTATAAAAAAAAAAAGTCAAAAGCAGCCTTGAGTAATTGGACCTCTTCGGCCAGATTATTTTCTGCACTGCTTCTTCTAAGATGCACTGCATCTTCCTAAGATGTCTTTTTCCTCATCATCAGGCATTGGTACAAAGTACCTGTCTTCATCAAGTTTTCTCCTGTTAATTCTTCTAGTGCGGTGTCTATTAGCTTTTCAATTTCTCCAAGAGCCATACATAACTTGAAACCCTTCACCCCCTCCTTTTCAATGTTTTTTCCACCTCCACAATCTCTCTGATGATTTCTTGATTGGCTCTGTCATAGATCCTGTGAAGTCATGCACAACATCTGGACACAGTTTTCTCCAGCACAGATTTCTTGTTTCAGGCTTGATGGCTTTCATAGTTTTTTCTATAAGGATGACATCTTCAATGGTGTAATCCTTCCAGACTTTCATGGTGCTCTCTATCAGGGTTCTCTTTCATAACGTTGACAATCCTACCATGTGTAATGAACCTAAAGGTCCTTAAGAACCCCCTGATCTAGAGGCTAAATTAGAGACATTATGTTTAGGGATAAGTAGGTCATCCTGATGCCTTCGGTGTTGAGCTCATGGGGTTCTGGGTGGCTCGGGGCATTGTCCAATACCAAAAGAACATTAAAAGGCAGTCTCTTTCTAACAAGGTACTTCCTGACTTAAGGTACAAAGCATGTATAGAACCAGTCAGGGACAGGGTTCTCATTGTCCAGGCCGTGCTGTTATACAATTAAAAGACTGGCAGTTGATGTTTATCTTTTCCCTTTGAAGGCTCAGGGTGTTAGCAGCTTTTTTTTTCTTTTTTTTCTTTTTTTAACTTTTTTAGTGTTTATTTATTTATTTATTTGAAAGCGTGACAGAGCGAGAGCAGGGGAGGGGCAGAGAGAGAGGGAGACACAGAATCCGAAGCAGGCTCCAGGCTCTGAGCTGTCAGCACAGAGCCTAACTTGGGCCTCGAACCACAACCTGTGAGATCATGAGCTGAGCCAAAGTCGGACACTTAACCGAATGAGCCACCCAGGTGCCCCAGGGGTTAGCAGCTTTATAGATAAGGGCAGTCCTGATCATACTCCCAACTGCATTTGCACAAAACAGTACAGTTAGTTTATCCCTTCCGGCTTTAAATCCTGGTGCTCACTTCTCTTCCTAACAAATATCCTTTGTGGCACTTTTTCCCAGAATAAGGCACTTTCATCTGCATTTAAAAACCTGTTCAAGCAGATATCCTTTCTCCTCAATTTTTGTAACGGCATCTGGGAACTCATCTGCTGCCTCTTGGTTGGCATAAACTGCTTCTCCTCTTATCTTGACATTTTTAAGCCAAACCTCTTTCTAAAGTTGTGAAATCCTCCTCTGTTGACATTACATTCCCCAGCTTTAGATCCTTCGCTTTCTCTTTGCCTTAAGTTGTCATATAATGACTTCGTTTTTTCTTAAATCATATTAGAGTCTATAGGTATGCTTTTCTTCTAGCAATTCTGTACCCACATAAAAGCTACATTTTTTTTGCTATATTTTACATAAGAGATAAAGAAGATATTCTGCAAAAAGTAGAAGGTTTTTGTGCTTGCTGATATAGCTGCAATGACGGCTTCATTTACTTCTTTTCTTTTATCTACAATGGTCCTTACACCAGATTCATTTATCTTGATATGGCAGGCATCGCAGCTGCAGACCTCAATCTATGGTCCATATCAAGCGTTTCAACTTTTTCTATTAATGTCATAACTTGTCTCTGCTTCCTGGGGGCACTTCCAGCATCACTAATCTTTGTGGGGTTCCCATGGTTTTATTTAAGGTTTATGGTATTGCACTGAACACAGTGAAAAATACGCGAGAACCACAGAAGATCACTTTTTACTATGATTTGACATTTACTAGGGAGAGACGAACTGTTCACATGGAGATGATTAGTGTCACACCGTGTTTTTAGTGGGTCCTCTCACAACACTTGAGCTCACCGCAACAGCAACAGGGTGTGACTGCAAAATTGTTTCCATAGTACGGTATATACGACAGTTAATTTTATGCAGCTATAATTTAATACTGCATTTTTACGTTGGTTTACATTTCTCTCGAGTGTGAATGGCGCCATGATAAATTGATAAATTTTAACTTTTTATAAAAGATTTATATATATTTTATGGTGGTAAATGACTAAATAAAGTAGTATATACATATACTTTATGCATTCATGGCCTGAATTAGTTTGTCACTTATTCTATGCTATATGAGTTTTTTTCAAGTTGTCACAATCTTCAAAAAGTTTTCTGATATATTTTTTGAAAAAAAACAAGCGCATATAAGTAGACCTGTGCAGTCCAAACCCGTGTTGTTCAAGGGTCAACTGTATGGCTCTTTAAACACACGTCTGTGGGGCGCCTGGGTGGCGCAGTCGGTTAAGCGTCCGACTTCAGCCAGGTCACGATCTCGCGGTCCGTGAGTTCGAGCCCCACGTCAGGCTCGGGGCTGATGGCTCAGAGCCTGAAGCCTATTTCCGATTCTGTGTCTCCCTCTCTCTCTGCCCCTCCCCCGTTCATGCTCTGTCTCTCTCTGTCCCCAAAATAAATAAACGTTGAAAAAAAAAAATTTAAACACACGTCTGTGAAAAATAAGGAGGTGGTAATCGTCAATCCTAAAACGTCATTCTCTTATCCAGGAACACAACAGGGAGGTCACCAAAGGGCTGTCCTTCAAATGAAAGGAAGGGAATTCAGCAGATAAAGGACAAGAAGTCACTAGGAACAGTGTGTAGATGGTGTGAGAATCTGACCTTAAATGCCATACGCTTGATCCGAATAAGGACAAAGAAAAGATAATACCCACAGATATTGTAATGTGCCACACAGCATCTGATTCTCCTGTATTAACCCATTTAATCCTCACAATGCCCCTACGAGGTCAGCACCTTCACAAACCCCTAGGTGAAAGACAGGAAAGAGGTACAGAAAGGTCAAGCAACTTGTCTGAATCACATAGCTAAGATGGGACAGAACTAAGATCTGAACCCAGGCTGTCTGCTTTCACAGGGCATCGTCTCAACTGTTGCACCACATCCCCTCCCACACTTCAAAGCCCCAGTCTCAAGTTACACTAATCAAAGACTCTGAAATTTTCAGTTACCAGTGAAACCTCTTTATAAGTGGAGTATTGAGCAATGAAGACCAACCCACAAGCGTCGAAGTAGTATGTAGCAATAGATGAGATCCAAGAGAGAAGTCAGGGTTGGAGAGGACACATGAGGCATAAGCTACACATAGATAAAAGCAGAAGTTAAGGAAGAAGATGACATAATTTTTTAAAAGGCCCTAGAGAAAAAAGACCAGCAGTATGAATAGGACCTTTTGTTTATTGTATTTAAGATCCCAAAGGGATGTGATTTGACCCATAATGATCATGAATTCTTTTATAATTGTCCACTGCAGGGTAGTCATGTTTCTTCATGTGTATTTCATCAGAGACCCCCATAGTGCCCAGTGAAGGCACCCAATAAATACTTCTCAAATAAAAGATGACAAGGGAATTAGAGGTGGGAAGGCTCAAAAATAATACGAATACATGTGAAGTAAGCTTTGTGATGAAGGAATATAGACATGAAATGAACTTTATGATGAATTATATATCTAAGGTAGTTGCACGAGGAAGAAACAGAGGCAATGGATTCTGAATGGATTAATTTCCCTTCAAGTATTGGATGGTGTACTTATTGTATACAAGACTCGATGATATGCGATGGGAGCATGAAAGATGCCAAGGTAATAACCATTTAAGCTTCATCTTTGAGAAACTTAGTCTTGTGATCCTAGAAGTTAGAGAGAGGGTAATAGTTAATAGTTACTGGGGACTGGAAAAGATCTTAAGGACCAGTGGGTAGCATTTGAGTGAAAAGCACTTTTTCAGGCAAGACTTAGAGGACATACGTAAAGGTGGCAAGGAGAATGGGCATCAGCTAGAGGCCAGGAGAGGTGGCGGCAGTAAAAGGCATAATTATTCCAAGGGAAAGGAGAAATCAGAGCAGTCAAAGACCCACAAAGGAAAGAGTATGGAGAATGTAGCCCCATGAGGTTGAAGCTGGTTTGCCCTGCTTATTGAGTTGGGGTATTTACAAGACTTTTCGGTTTTGCTTGTCCTAATACGTTAACTACTTACAGCACAGACACTTTCAACACGGCTTGGATGCAATAAAGTAAAAGAAAAAGGGGAAACTACATCTTCATTTCGGATTATCAGAAATAACCAAGGGTCATGAACACATAGAAAGGATGATTGGCTATCATGGAGATGATGGTTGTGTGACGACTGATAAATATGAGGGAAAAGCAGATCTCAATGCAATTGTTATTTTTAATAAATCTCAAGTGAAAGTGCACAGGATATGAAATAACCACTCACGGTACTCTAATAACTTTTGAAATAGGAGTCAAAAGTACCATTTCTTGTGAAATGAAAAGGTCTATATGATAGTGACACAACAAAAGGGTTCTAAACAGTCAACATACAGAGATAGGGGTGTAGGGTGGAGTGAGGAATCCACAATTTCTCAGCCCAAGCTCTCTGAAGGGTTTATTGAGTGCACATGTGTAAGCATAGCATTTCTTTTCTGTGCAAGTTATTCCTGCCAAAAACTTGCCCTTTTTAAAACCTGAACAATGAATACTCTCTGCCAAACCTCATCACAGTGCAGTCTAAGACAACAATCCCCACGGCTCTGTGAAATGTGAATCAAGCCAAAGAAAGGGAAATGTTGGGCTCTCATCTGTATAGCCAGCATAAATGCTTTTGAACAGCTTCTTTACAGGTGATAAAAGTCTTAACTTCAAAAGTTGATTGGTATTAACTTCCCATTTGAATGTCATAAATAACATCTTACGCTATTTCATCATGCAAATACTTCTGCAGACAGAATGGTGTGGCTTCTTTAACCTTCTACCATCCGGCTTGGAAAGCAACTTATAACACACTAATTCAATTATGATAAGGAAATACATGAAGCTATAAGACAGACCCTAGTGTGGCCAACAGGGTGAACTCTGAATCAGAATACATGTCAACGATAAAATTACTAAGTGTACATTCGCACTATCTAAAGATGTTGTCATCTAATACAGGGTCAAATCTTGAAGTTGAGAAAACTTGAGATGATTACTTTTATTTACAAAGATCTTTTTTTAAAAAAAGTGTACTCTAGTTATAATTATGTATTCACAAGTCAATAAGCACTTGAAAGTACACTGATAGGAAATGAAAAAGGAGACAACATGACAGTCTCTGGTATGCATTTTAAAAGGTTTTGGTCAGACTATTAGATTTCTTCATTCCTCTTGTTTGGGTTAAATTACCATAGGCAGGATCTCTCTTTTTTTAGAAATGTATTCAATTATTTTGTGTAACAAAAATGAAAACCCTGAATCTAAGACTCCAGTGAGAACCCAGAGCATATTAGTCATATTGATCTGGGTCTTTTTCAGACGCTTTCATTATTTCAGGAAATTCAGTGGGGTCATACCAAAAAAGAGGCCCTTTAGTCACATATTCTGGAATTGGTTTCCATGACTTATCCTGAACAAGTTCTTCAAATGTGTTTTTTATGCTATGACTCATACAAACTAAAAACAGAAAGAAAAAAAAAAGCAAAGCTAAACTTTTCAACAATTGCCACACTAGAACACAAATTCAGCAGAAACTATAGTTAACTATAAAGCACAGAGTCAGATAACTGTTAAATAATTGTAAATATGAGGTAACAATAAAAAAATAAGACACCAGTATGAAAGCTTAGATAAGTAAAACACAAGGACTTTAGTCCAACTGTAAAAGAGACTAGTCCAAGAGAGTACAACTTAGATTTTTTAAAAATGTGAAACAATTTGCCACACAAGGAAGAGAAGGAATAATGTGTGATTTATAGAGAGAGGGAAAAAGCATCTATAAAAAATGAGAAGACACACAGTGAAAATACAGACACACACGCAGACACACACACGTAAAGGGAAATGGCAGCCTGTATTTCCTCCCCACTCTACATTAGTTGGAACACGCATTAAGTCTCAGCTTCTAGGGGGTTTTTTAAAGGACATAATGGCCTCCTAGGTATATTTACAATTTTCAAAACAGGAATGATATGTGTATTAAATATAATATTTGGTAGGGAATAATATTTAACATACTTAATGCAGTAGGTGTCCTTGATATTCAAAGAGGGGTAAAAAGAATAAATAACCATTGAGCCATTTTGGCAAGAATTCTGGAAGCATAATCATCATCTAGAACTGGCACAGGAGATGGACCTTGTCAATATCCATAAAAGTAGCAAGGACAGTAGAAAAAAAGTTTGTCTTCTCTTTTCATATTTAAGATTGATTTACAGGACATGATAATACACAGCTTTGTTTTCATGAGAACCTATAATAATAGCAATGGGGACATTTTTTAGTAATCCAGATACCACATTTTCTTTCAAAAAAGTGATTATGAGAAGAGCTAACTCAAAATATGTGTTTAGTATAATAATATCTATAATATTTACCACTCTTCCCCCTCAAAAGGCAGAATAGTGGTACCTTGAACTAGGGGAATAAAGTAACCATTTAACTGAATGACATTAACCTTGCTGACGAGAGAACAATTCACCTCCTACAGAGTTTCTCACCATGATTAACCTATATGCTTTCAAATATAATTTTTAAAAATAGACTTCAGTTTTAGAATAGTTTTAGATTTACAAAAACATTGAGAAGATAGTACTGAGGTCCCCTAAACACACACCCTATAATAGGTTCCCCTATTTTTTTTTAATTTACATCTTACATTAGTATGGACATTCGTTACAGTTAATGAACCAATACTAATATATTAACTAAAGCCCATAGTTTATTCTAATTTCCTTCATGTTTGCCTAATCTTCTTTTTCTTTTCCACGGATCCCATCCAGGATATCACATTACATCAAATCCCTATCTCTTTGGCTTCCTTCCTCCTGCCTGTGACAGATTCTCAGATTTTCTCTGGTTTTGATGATCTTGACAGTTTGAGGAGTATCAGCCAAGTGTATTGTAGACTGTCCCTCTACTGGAATTTGTCTGATGTTTTTTTCATGGTTCTACTGGGGTTAGGGTTTTGGGGAGAGAGAATGAAGAGGTAAAGTGTCCTTTTCATCCCATCATATCAAGAGCATGTACTAACAACTGGCTTCATGACTGATGTTGACCTTGATCATCTGGCCAAGATACTGTTTGTCAAGCTTGCTGAACCTCTGTATAATACCATTTTCCCCCTTTCCATACTGTACTGTTTGGAGGAAAAGAACATTCTCAGCTTACACCTCGGAAGTAGGGAGCTAGGCTCCCCTCCTTGAGAACAGAGTATCTACATACATTATTTGAAATTCTGCACGGGAGCTTTGTCTCTTCTCCATTTGTTAATGTATTCAATCATTTATATTAGCACGCTATCATGCATAGTTATTTTACATTTGGGGTTATACTCAGTACAACTTTATTTTTTTGCTCAAATTATTCCAGCTTTGGCCACTGCGAGCTCCTTCAATTGGCTTCTGTGTCTTTCTGACATATCCAATCATTGTGTGTATGTGGCGATGGCAGTGGCAGTGGGGTGTATGTTGAGCACTTCTTTATTTTTTGGTACTACAAGAAGCTCCAGGTTCGTGGTATAGGTTTCCTGCCCCAGCCTTTGAATCAGCCATTTCTCCAAGGATCCCTGGTTCCTTTTATTGGAGGATGGTATTAGAAAACAAGATCTAGGCACTGTCACATATAAAATTTATTTTTTAAATAAATTTCATGTTTAAGCTAAGAATTCACATATATGTTTGTAGGTTTATGAATACATTTTTACTAACACATCTCTATGCATACTATATTTTCTAGTTTTTCAGTAATGATCAGGAACTGTATCTGTGATGAAAATCATTATTGTAATTTTTTTGTAATGTGTATTTATTTTTGACAGAGAGAGAGATAGAGCATGAGCGGGGGAGGCACAGAGAGAGGGGGAGACACAGAATCCGAAGTAGGCTCCAGGCTCTGAGCTGTCAGCACAGAGCCCGACGCGGGGCTCGAACTCACAGACCGCGAGATCATGACCTGAGCCGAAGTCAGATGCTCAACCGACTGAGCCACCCAGGCACCCCGAAAATCATTATTATAAATATAAAAGATCTACAAAAAAACATGCACCCCCTTTCAACAAGAAAACTCAAATTAGTGGGGCACCTGGGTGGCTCAGTTGGTTAAGTGTCCAACATCTGGTTTCAGCTCAGGTCATGATCTCACAGTCTGTGAGATAGAACCCCACGTCCGGCTCTGCTCTGACAGTGTGGAGCCTGCTTAGGATTCTCCCTCTCCCTCTCTCTCTGTCCCTACCCTGTGTATGCTCTCTTTCTCCCTCTCTAAATAAATAAGTAAACAAACAAACATGAAAAAAAAAAACAAACTCCAATTAGTATCAATTTCTATTGACCCAGTATGTAGCATTCAAAGTAAACTGAGAATTCCGAGTTCTAAATATCTTTGAAATGAAGTTATATTTCAAAATTGAAAGCATGTCTCTAAATAAGAATAGTATTCACTTCTTTCTTTCATAGAACAATCAATTCAGATATGAAGAGGAAACATTTATCCAAAAGCAACAGCAGTAACAAACACCAAAACCCAAGTAAAAAACAAAGAGTGGGAGTAAAAGTCTCACTGATCTTATACATTCTATCATGAAAACCAGACTACTTAAATGTAATCTGAGATTATGGCATCTTCAGGCATGAGTTCAGCTGTCAACATAATGTGTAAAAAAAGGCTTCTACGGAACTACTTAAGCAACTTAAGATGGTACTTTGGACACTTTTAAGCGACTCATACAAGCTGATAATAAATGTATGGATTACACTACTTCTCTGCCTCTTCACTAAGGCAACTCCAGACAATATCTACTGAGCAATCCTATTAGTCTAATTTCTGCTAATGTAGTATGTTTGAAATTACTGATGTTTAACTCATTAATTAGGTATCAGTTATGTAGGCTCATGTTTGGACCAAATATGACACCAACATCCTTAAAAGCTATTTAAGATATGCAAAATATTAATTAAAGAGGAGACCTAGTAAAATGCACAATTAGTAAAAAAATAAAATTGGACATTTATCTGATGGTAGGTTAATAATGACACCTTCATATACCTACACCCTTTTATTTCTTTGTCATGAAAGCAAGAGTGTTATATTTCTTTTTAAGATGATCAGTAATTTGGACATTTTTGATTATTTTATTGACTTTGTTCTTAGTAGTAATAAAACCATTTAATGATGTTTAATTCTATTTAATTAGGAAAACATAGCAAATGTTTCCATTTTTCCTATGGTATGCTAGTAAAACTCACTAATAGAAAACACTATTAACCACCAGTTTTAAAAATACTGGTGTCAGGGCACCTGGGTGGCTCAGTCACTTAGGTGTCCTACTTCAGCTCAGGTCATGATCTCAGGGTTCATGGGTTTGAGGCTCGCATCAGGTTCTGTGCTGACAGCTCGGAGCCTGCTTTGGATTCTGTGTCTCCGCCTCTGTCTGCCCCTCCCCCACTCATACCCTGTCTCTCTCTCTCTCTCTCTCTCTCTCTCTCTCTCTCTCAAAAATAAATACACATTAAAAAAAATAAAAATACTGGTGTCTTATTTTTGTTACATCAGATTTACAAATATTTAACAATTACTTGACTCTCTGCTTTGTAGATATAAAATGTTTAAGTTACCATGTTAAATTACCTATAGAAGAAACAAGGGACATGTTATTCCTAATTTCTGAAGAAGACATTGCATCTTTAAAAAGAAGATAGATTCAGATAAATGCAGACTCTTCTAGTCACCTAATTCTTGGTTTATTTTATACATTTCTATGGGAGGGTAACACCTGTAGCTTGTTGAGCTTTGTAAAACAATGAGCAAACTCATTGTTAAAGATAGCCTGGCTCGCAACTCATGACATTAGAAATTATTAAATATTATTAACATGGATATGAATGATCAAATATTAAAGAAGACAGTAAAATCTAAGTATGAACAGTATGTTTCATTGTATATTCGAGCTTCTTGAAGCACTTAACTATCTGTTTTTAATAATTTTACATTTTTTTCAATGTTTATTTATTTTTGAAAGACAGAGACAGAGTGTAAGTGGGGAGGGTCAGAGAGAGAAGGAGACACAGAATCTGAAGCAGGATCCAGGCTCTGAGCTGTCAGCACAGAGCCTGATATGGGGCTTGAACTCACAAACCATGAGATCACGACCTGAGCCGAGGTGGGACACTTAACCGATGGAGCCACCTAGGTGCCCCTGTTTTTAATAATTTATGTTTGTAATTGTCTAATTTTATTTTAGAGATAGAGAGCATGAGCAGAGGGAGAAGGACAGAGGGAAAGAGAGAGAGAATCTTAAGCAGGCTCCATGCTTAGCACGGAGCCCAATGCAGGACTTCATCCATGACCCCGGGATCATGACCTGAGCTGAAATCAAGCGTAACACGCCCAACTGACTGAGCCGCCCAGGCGCCCCTATAATTGTGTAATTATTTGAGTATATCTCATTATTATTAAATTTCAAAATCATTTCAAAACTGTTATAGTTGCTTATCAGTGTATTTCCTATTCATAGTGAATTTTGCCTTAGCTACGTCCTTCGTTTTAATTATTATTTAGGTACAAAGTTAAGGTGAACTGATATGGACACAGATGATGTAGATTCTCATGTGTTAACTGGGTCCTTCTAAAAAACACACAAAAAATTTAAAATGAAATAATAACTTTTCATAGTGTGCAACAGTTTATTAAGTATTCTCATATACCTGTTTCACACAATCATTACACCACTTCTGTACATTATGTACTAGGATAACACACAGCATCTCACCACCTTTTTCAGTGACGGGGTAAAACTCAGCTGTAAGATGAAAGTCTCCTTCCTAAAAATCTCAGAAAAGTAAAGTATAATAGCAAAGACCTTTAATCTGGTCTTTTGTAGGCAGTAAAGCGATTCAAAATCACTGCATTGACTGTTTAGATACAGAATCAGATTTCAGTATGTGCTAAGCATCTGAATACGTTTAGCATTGTACTAACCTGAAGGTATAAAAAGTTAGTCACCTCCTTCCTCCAAAGTTCTTACGATCTAGTCAACAATCATAAACAACAAAAGTAAAGAGGTAAACACATTACTAAAAACTCAGAATATTAGCTTTAAAAGTATGAAGATATACAAATAAAAAAGGATTTGGGCCAAGGTTTCCTCTATTAGTGGAGTATTTTTTAACCAAATTTTGAGGTAGGAAGAAACTGATTAACAATTTTGTCTATGGTCAATCATTATTACTATTATTCCTATTTATTTTACAAATATGGACATTTCTTTTTTTTCTTTCAAGGAATTTGTTATTGAGTGCTGAAATGCTGTTTTATTGAAGTAATTTGTTTAGCTCCAGGTATTTATGGAAAGAATAATAATTTTTCAAAATGGAGCTATGGTTATTTATTTTGAAATATTTTGGTTATTTATTTTGAAATAAATCATGTATTAATTGACAAGAATGCTTCCCAAAGAACATATGTCAGCACACCACTAGATTTCCCAGACGGAACAATAAAGTTCAGAGTCACATTTGTTTTTCTCAAAATAATGAAGCCATAAAAAAACAATCTGAAGACATACTAGTGTTTATGAAGCCAACACCAATTGGAATATTTCTTTCTTTGAGACTGAAAAGTTGATACTGCAAATACTTAATAAAAATGGTGATGACTTAATCCAGTGGCTCTGTACAAGCAGTATACAAATACTGGTCCACAGAGATACCTACCAATTCCAGAAGACATCTTCGGAAACTTCTTCAGGTCTGTGATAAGGCTTTTTATGGTTAACACATGCTCATGTAATGGAATGAGATCACAGTATGAAGAATAAAAATGAGGTACTCTGAAACTTCCTGACTTACTTTAACCCCAACCCCAAACAATGTATTTCCTACTTTTGGAAAAGAAATAATGTGAGAGCAATTCAGCTCCATGACTCAAGTTCAGACCTACAGTCGATCTGTTAGCCTGTCATTGGAAACAGTACATGTGCTTCCTCTGTCTTTGTAATTGTTTATATTCCTGACCTTCCCTGCTACCGAAAATAATTCCTACTCCTACCCTTACCAGCCCTACACACTCACGCAGAAATGAAAAATTCAATTTATCTTTGTGCATTTTCCCATGTAAAAATATAAAGCAAATTTATTAACTAAGATTCACCTATAAAGGCAATTCTGCAAGAAGGTAAAATAAAAGCCACATAATTTTTTCTCTACCTTGTACCCTTAGTTTCTGCTGGTATTGATTATGGTTTCCTGATAATTCCAAAACATTTTGCACTGTCAGATGCTTTTCACTGACCTCCCCCTCTCAGAGAGACAGGAAGGGAACAGGAGTCACATCATTACTTCTCCTAAACGGACAGACAGCAGATTTTTACAAAGGTGAAACAGTGGTGCCAAAATATGAAGTAAGTTTTTAGGTATTCAGGTCATGAAAGCAATAAATAGACTAAGGAAATCTCCATTAATCTCAGGAAATTTTCTCAATACAGCCATGGGGTTACTATTTGACAAAATATGTTTCTTTGTTTTCATCTTTTCCTTCCAATTGTTACTAAAGCCACTCAATAATTCCTAAAAGGTACAATAAGACCTGTGTAAATATAGATTATTAATATCACATGCATACGATTCTCAGCCTACACATTTGATGTGGTCCACAGCAATCCTCAATAATGGATTCCACTTAAATTCTTAGGTGTTCTTCCCTAGTAAATGATCATATACAGATGCAGTATCAAAGTGATCTTAGAAAGGGCCTCTAAGTGATGACCTAAGTGATGACTGAAAGCTTCCTGAAGTCCCTGAAAGGTAAACCACATGACGGGAAAACAGGTCCAGATTCAGGCCTGCCCCTTACTGGTTTATATTTGGACATACCAATTAACACTTCTAGATCTCCTTATTCTCATTTTTGAGATGAAAATAACTGCTTTGTCTACTCCCCTAACCATCGATTCCATTTTTAAGTATTTAAGGATGAGGATTCTTTGTTAGAATTGCAAAAACCAAAATGGGACACCACCCATTTCTAATCCCGTGTCTTTGCTTTCTTGTCAACTAAAAACAAAGAAGAATGACACTGAGTGGTATTGTTGGGAATATTAATCGTGATAATGTATTAAGCACCTACAGTGCAACAAGTGTTTGATAAATGTCCCTTCCCATCTCCACCAATTTTCCATTTCATAAATGGGCAAATTCCATTTGAAATGTTGGCAATCCAAATCAGTACCGCTTTATTGTCTCTCAGCTACCTCTTGACCCTATTCTTATCTCTTCCCACATCACCTTCCTGTATTTCCTGGCCTTTCTCTTCCAAGGGCCATGGTCTTTTCCCATCTCCCTGACCTGGACTGTCACTCTGGAGCTTGTCAGCGGTGACTCCTCTGGCCAGCTTTAGCTGCTGGGAGGAGCCTCAACAACTTCAAGGCTGGACAGAATTAAAGCAACTCCCCGCTGGGGCTGCGCACTTCCAACCCCAACCATTCCTGCTCATCTCCTCGATATCTGGCCTCGGTACAGCAGGAGAAGCGAAGGCAACACTGGAGTGATGACATGCGGCTCTCTCCCTTCCCCACCCTCCACATTTTTCCTTCCACGTGCGGAACCCATAAGGCTCTGACCGCTCGCGCCAAGGCGGTTGCCATGGTTACGCAACAGCAGCACCAGACGCAGGAGGGGGTCTCATCCCTTCTCCACTCCCCCCTCGACCCTTTCCTCCCCGTTAGGGCCTCCCCCACAAACACAGGAAGAGAAGTCTTCGCCGCTAAACTTGAGACTTCAAGTCCCCCCCCCTTTTTTTCGCTAGCGCAAACGGCACTGACAAGCTAAGGAAGGGTGGGAGGGGCTTTGGTGAAGTCCTCGTTTCACTCCGGGCTACGCGGCGAAAAGTTCGCCTTTTGAACTTCGATCTCCGTAACAAGGAATTTGGGACCTCAGTGGCCCCAGCTGCAGGGCGCGCGACGCGCGTCCAGTCCCTCGGATTCCAGCTCGCCGGCGAGAGCGCACCGTCTCCTCCTCCTGTCAAGTCCCCTCCGCGCTGGGACGGAAGCACGACTCAGCCCACGAGGCTGAACACAAGCCGCCAGGGAAGGAGAATCTGCCAGTGCCGAAAACAGCCCTGGCTCTGCCAGGGCAGCCCATTAACGCGTCGACTCGGGGCGGGCCGGCCGGGGGCCAGGAGGGGACACCCGGGGTCGGGGAAGGGGTAGAGTCACTGCGTTAAATTCCCAGCAGGAGTCAACTCCGAGCCAAGCCGAGGCTACCAAGGGATGCCCCGCTCCAGCCTGAGTGCGTTTTGCAATAACCAGCATTTCCCAGACAGCCAGCTTCGTGGCTGGTGTCTGACCCCAACTTTACCCTCAGGGTAAGAAGGATGCGCGCTTCCCTCAGACGGAGCGTCACGATTCCTTCGCAAGGCAAAAGGCATCGCCCATCCCTCTCCCGAAGCCACAAAACAAACAAACGCCAAGGTCTCCCCGTCCCCTCCCCCTCCCAGCCCAAGGGGAAAAGCGGGGAGGAGGGGGGAGCGAGAGTGTGGAAGCCCTTGGTCAAATCCTCCCCGGGCGGTCCTCACCATCGCGTCTCCCAATGAACCTGCAGCCGGCGGAAGCCGCAGGTCACGTTCCGACGCGCTCTCTGCCGCCTTGGCCGCGGAGGGAGCGAGGGACAGAGTGAAGTTCCCGGGAGCGTCTCCGGCGGAAAACTTTGCGCGGTGTTGGCGGCGGGAGGCTCTGGCCGAGGAGGCTCTGGCGGCGGCAGCTGGGAGGTGGGACCGCGCCCCCGCCGCCACGCTGTCCCCGGCGCGGCGCGCACAGGCCGTCCGCACCTAAGCGCACTGATTCCCTGTCTGGTCCCCCGCGCGCCCACCTGGTCCGCTCCGGAGCGCCTTCTCGGTCCCACGACGGTTCCTTAGCTCCTGGAGTTGCGCATCCCACTTCGGACCCACGGCCACCCCCCAAACCCAGTCACCCCGGCTTCACTCTGCGGTCCCCGCCGCGCCCTCCCACTGGGGTAGCAGGTGACCAGAAGCCAGCCTTACCTGCTGCGAACTCTTCTCTCCCTCTCTCTGGGCCAGACGTCCTTTCAGGAACCGAAGACGGGGGTGCAGGCTGTGGGAGTGCGCGGCGGCGACCCGGGGCACCGGCGCAAGCTCCTCTGAGAGGCAGCCCTGGCTGAGCCGCGGAGCCGCCGGCGGCCCTGGCGGAGCGCGGAGGCTGCGGCCGCAGAGGCCCGGCCGGGAGGCAGGGGGCGCTGCTGGCCCCGAGCGCGGAGACGGGACAGGCGGGGAGCCAGGCACCAGCTGGAGCTTTGGGGAAGCGAGTGTGGCGAGGAAAGGCACGCTCCGAGCGGGAGGGCGGCTTTTAAGTTTGTGGTGTGACCGCAGCAGCTGTCCTGGGAGAGACTCAGTCTTTCTAAAAAGGGGATGCTCAAAACGCCGGGGATTACCTCTCCCCTTCCGATCTCCTCCCCCAGCCCTCGGCCCCCCTTTCCTCTGCGCACGCCAGTCCTCCCCAGCGTGCCGAAGTCCATCCCTGCCGGCGCGCAGGCTGTCAGCAGCGTGGATTAAATGTAGCTCCGGCCACGCTCAGGCATGTTTTTTCCGGACTGGCCACCCTGTGCACTGTCTGTGCAGCAGCCTCTGACGTTTGAGCCCACGTCCGGCTGGCTGACTTTGGGACCTATGTACGCTATACCGTAAAGTCTCTAGGGACCTCCGGCGGAAGAAACAGGACAAATAATGTCCAAACAATTGTAAACCTCATAAAGAGTGGCTGGTTCTGTCTGGTATGTAAAACCTCGGGACCACTAGCCTTGAAACCGCAGGCATTGAGATGAGCGATGGAGATCAATCTTCCATTAAGGGACTGACACCCAAGAAAGGGAGGCAGACGGGGGAGGAGGGGAAAAGGGCAAAACCCCCAAGATGTAAGTCTTCTTTCCTCTTTACCTCATTCCTTTTTGGAATATGTAACCTATTTATGGAAAGTAGGAAATACGTATGTAGGAATATGTAACCTATTTATGTCTCAGGAGGTTTTTTTCGTAGATTTGCACACACCTTGGTCGCGCAATAGGAAACTGAAGTATGTGGGGAGACCAGGGGTGGATCCACATTTGTGGAGCCTGGAACGTATACAATTTGGAGGTGGGATCCTCTTTAAGACAAACAATGCGGAAATAGTTTAATTTGTACAGATTTTCCAAAAAACGACTATGTGAATTTATTGTCAGGTTGCCCTCAGGGTCACGGAAAGGGCAAGTGATGAGTCCTGCAGCTTGGGCCTCGTTAGCTGCATGGTCAGTCCTTCTGTGACGGTAACTGTAGGTCTGGAATCACACACCTTGCACTTATTTAGTCCCAATCATAAAGCTGACTTGGGTAGAGCCATAGAAAAAAAGCAGGCCCAGGATTCTGCATTTGTCAGCTTGATTTAAGAGCACAGCTTGTAGGATCCCAGAGCCCCTTTGGCAAGTGACAAGGGGTGTTTTGGTTTGAGGGTATTGAGCAATCAATAGCAACAATGGAAGAACTGGAAGGTGGGAGGGGACTCTTCATTCAGCTTCCCTTCAACAGCGGAGAGCTGAGGGCCACAGAAGCTAAATGAGTCATTTGAAGTTGCAGATGGTTAGTGGCAGAGCGGGCTCAGGAGGGACTCAAGTTTCCTAACTCTGACCAACGTTCTTTCCTGTGTCTCATGCTGCCCCATTTCTGTAACCTTGGTTTTGACTTTCAACCAACCAACCCCATAATTTTCCTCTTTAGATACAGGAAAATTTAAGTCCCTACTGACTGTTCCGACCTGTAGCAACTTTTTTTTTGGAATGCTTTGTATTTGATGTTATAGCACTTGTTTTTGTAATTAACCATACCCTCGGTGTGCTTATCGCATTTTCTATGCATTTTATTTTATTTGTTTATGCCAATGCCCTTCCATCCAAATTGCTAGCTCATTGTAGGGACAGAACACCTCTTTTATCTCCCACAGCATAGCTTAGGGTTTTGCACATAGTGGGTCCATGATAAGTAGTTTTTGACTTTTAAAATCTCTCTACTTATTGTCTAATAATTTTGTGGGTTTATTGGCCAGACTATTCTGTTTAACTAGAATTGCAGCTAACTGGATTTCCCCTTTTTCCCTCCTGTCAAAAATCCAATCTTAGTAGACCCAAGCCAGACAGCATCTCCCTTTGCTACTATTTCAACCTTTTCCACAAAACTCCTAAAAAATTAATCATCCCCTCCCATTTCCCCAAAGCACTTTGATTTCAATACTCTTATAAGCCCGTTTCATGTTATGTCGTAATTAGTTATGCATGTGGCTCATACACTAGTGTCGGCTGTTTTTTAGCTTTGTTGCTCCAGCCGCTGAAACAATGCCTATGAATGTGTATCAAACTGGTTTAGTTCAGATTCCACTGACTTGAAATTCAGGCTGCATTTACCAGGGCATCCTGAACATACCATGGGAAGACAACATCTGGAAATTGGGTTCTGTGCTTTCCTTCTTTTAATTGCTCTGAGCACGCAGCAGGCGAAATCAACCGCGCTGCCCAAAGTTGTGATAAATGGCCTCAGCTGTGTCCATGGCTTTGTAGTCCCCAGGGCACTTCTCTGAGTGTCTTTCATATGGTAGGTGTGTAACAAATATCTGGGGGTTAAATTAGTTACTGAAAACAGTGTCTATAATGATGATAATCAGCCACTGCATTTATTTCTGAACTTCTCCTAACCCTACAAGATCTCCTCAGCATGGTTTTACAGTCCTTTCCAGGAGTTTGAGATCCGTTGTCCTCAAAAGCAGTTTGGTAATCTGTCCTGAAGGGCTAATACCCTATCTAAATCCTTGCAATAACACCTGGGGGGAAAAATCTTTTTTACGTTAAGTTTTGTTAAAATGTAAGGTGTATTACAGAGTTTAGTGTATCTCAAGGGTGACTATCTGTGATTCAACAAGTGATCCTTAATTACACTGAAAGAGATGTGTGTATCATCAGTTAGAACTACCTAATTGCTGCTGTATCCCTGTTTCATCCTGGGAGAAAAAAAGGAAAAAAAAAACCAGAAAGGAAAGGAAGAAAAGAACAAAGTACTTTCTAGGTGCCTGGAAAAAATTTTGAGTAAGTAAACTTGTCTAGAGGGCCCAGGCTGCTCCTCTGTGACATACCGCCCCTTACCCATCTCCATTAGCACTCAGAATTTAAGTAAGTCATTTTTACTGTATGGTAGTATATATGTGTTAGATTGTATGAAATACACTATTTTTCAAAAAAAACCTACATTTTCATACATAATGTAGTAGAAGATACATGTTAGATTATGTAAAGTACACTATTTCTCAAAGGATTACATTTTAATACTTAATGAAGCCAAAGAATAAAGTTCTAGCTGTACAACTTCAAGAATTGTCAATCTATGTTGGGAACCACTAGAAAAGGCAGCAAGGATGGGTAAGAGTGGAATAGGTATATTCCGGGCTTCTCCAACTCCACATATAGCTAACTCTGCCAAGAAGACAGAAGAAAGATAATTACTGGGTCCAGAATTTAAATGTAGCAGGATCTCAGAGAATTTGGCTGCACTTTCAGCAGAAGGTAGTAGCTTGTTGTTCTTTCCCAACAAAAAATCTATAATCCTAGTTCTCTCTATACTTTCTTCTATTCATAAAAAGAAAAGGAACGAAAGAAAATTTGGTGAGTTTGAAAGAAAAAAAAGACTGATAAAATAAACTGCAACATTCTATGTACAGAGACAAGGAAAATGAAGATAAAACTCAAACCAATTAGTATTTATATGAATAAAACTAGCCATACCTTGGTCAGCTATAAAACCTCTCTGCCTTATAATAAATACTGCTTTATGAATGTTTTCCCACGTACATACTAACGTATCTGTACTGACAGATAAATATTGTTATACTCAATTGAGAAAAGTGGAGTCTATATTAGTTTATGTGTAATTGGATCAAGTGATGGCATGAGTTGAAGCACCTCACCCACTTACTCCTCTTCTATCAGGTGTTTTCCCCATATAAATTTCAGACATGTTTTTCCCCCCATTTGTTTCATCTGATCACGGCAATCCACTCATCACAGGATCATTAGCTAGTTACATATTAAGATCATTAGATCATGCTTAGTGATGGAAAAGAACACACCTTTCATCTTTACTTCAGCATTCATTACACATACACAGAACTCTCAGAAGTAAGTGTATCTCTGCTTCTCATCATTAAGTAAAGACAGAAGAGAGTTTATGGTTGGTTAATCAGAATGTAAAACTGTCAGAACTTTGCTTAATGTCTCTGAGTTTTAAACTCTTTTAACATCGTAAATAATCATAAACATTCAGAGTTGGGAGAGGCCTCAGAGACCTTTTGGCCCTCATGGGATAGATGAGGGAACCAAAGCCAAGAAGATGGAGTAATCACCCAGGACTTTCTAACTCTTGCTCTCTGCCCTCTATAATACAGCACCCTGCTATAGAGACTTTACTTGAAGAAGAAGGAAAAAAAAAAAATCAGCTATTTTTCAAAACCTTTCCAAGCCAGAATCTTAAGGTTATATTTACTTAGCTGGTTTGGGGTGTGGTGAATAATTAAATTCAGCAGGAATGCACTTCAAAATAAAAATAAAAACACAACCCAACCCCTTTGGCCCAAGTCCTGAGACCTCAGAAAAGAAAACCTCCTTGACTATGAACATTCACTAGAGGTTGGGAAGGCTTTCTATGCCTGATATAGGAGTCCGCATAGCTGTAGGATGGAGGAGTTGATAGTCAAATAAATGACTCTCTGTTGTTGTTTCTTTTTTCTTTTTTTAACAGTATTCTTACATCAACAAACAATCCCCCAGGAAGGATTTTAAGGAAAAATAAACACCTTTCTTACATATCATATAAGAAAAAAAAATCACCTTTGAGTTTGCTTTTCTGAATACCTCATGCTGCCACCACCACCCCTCTCTCAGAGCATACTTCAGAAATCGTGTATTCTTCTAAGAAAATGGGGGAGGGGAGGGATTCCCATGAAACCAATCCAGGCAAGCCTTATTTGTATAAGGGTGATGAAACCAAGAAAAATATGCCCTCTTGTGGCTTATTTGTTCTAGTTCACAACAAATCAACAGTACTCTATTATTTCCTGAAACTCAAACATACCTGTATTCCAAGTGGAATTAAACTATTCCTTTGTGCGGTAACTGGAGAGAACAGGCCCATGTAGACAACACGAAGGCATTCCAAGCTTCTGCTTTGTTCAAGGTCATATATAGCTACTTAGCCACAATGAAATCAGTATCCCTAAAAATGGGGGAACGTTTTCCAAAATAACCCACAGAGTCTTACAGATCTTATAAAAATACCTTTCAAATAAATGCATCGATAGAATTTCTTTCCTAAACACTGAGGTTTGTTTTGGACAGACTTAAGCTATCAGTTTCCACAAATAGGAGAAAATTCATAATTTCCTGCCCTACTGTATTTGTGCCTCTAATATTTCTTTAACTGTAGGATGCTGCCTATTTTTCCATTGGAAAAAAAAGTAAAATATGAAGCAGTTAAGAGAATGCGATTTTCATTCTTTGAATATTTTTTTCTCTTCTTTCCCCTTGCTTTACTCAGAAATGAAGATATAACAAATGTGTTACGTCCAGTGGTTTGCGGATACAATTAATTTCACGTTATGACAAAAAAATGCCCACCATGTTTGCCCACAGCAAAGTGGAGATGGGTATAGTGGACAGTGACCTTTGTTGATCAAGAGAAAGACTTTCACATAACTGTGATTTAAATGATTTAGTAACAAAGTAAATCTCAAAGGTTTAAAACAGGCCAGATTGTTAAATTCTTAGTCTAACTCAATTGTGATAATAATAATTATGAGAACAACATTATTATCATTTTACATGCAAGGAAACTTAATGTTAAGTGACTTAAGTCACACATTTTTCATTTGCCTGGATCTGCTTGTGTACTAAGGGGGCCACTGGGTCATTTCCTAATCTGCATCCTTAGTCCCATGCTGCAGAAATAAACCAAATCGAATCTTACTTATCAGAATGAAAAATGCCATTTTCCAAACTGCCCAGTTTAACACATGGAACTATTATTTTTCTCAGTTACAATCTAAAATGGAATCCTGTTCTTCTAAGTTTATAATCATTCCGACCCTTAAAGCACAGATATACTTTCACTTGAATTATCATTTGAAAAAACAATCATAAAACAGTTCAAGGTTTTAAATTTTATTTACTTTTAACTTAGTAAAGAAAAATAAACCACTATACTATACTACTACTAAAAATTTGCATTCTTACCACCTCAGTAAAATTATCTTTCCTATGTAAACAAAGTTTTACTTCCCAAATTTTACTCATGTGTCTGCTGATAATGTCCACATTAAAAGTCTATGATTATACACATATTTAAAAAATTATCTCTACTTTTATTATGTTTAAAACTACTAAGAAAAGAGACATTTTTATTTATTTATTTTTTAATTTCATTATTTTGAAACAGAAAGAGAGCAGGCCGTGCCGAGAGAGAAGGAGAGAGAATTCCAAGCAGGACCCTATAGCACTGTCAGCACGGAGCTCGATGCAGGGCTTGAATGCACCAACTGTGAGATCATGACCTGAGCTGAAACCAAGAGTCAGTCCACACTTGGCCTACTGAGCCACCCAGGTGCTCTTAGAGCCAATTTTAGAAGACAAAAACATGACCATTTTAAAAGTATTAAGAAATTAACATTTCACTAATTAGAATAAAAGACAAGCTGTCCATAATAAAGTTATAAGTGTATTATTGATAGCATGCCCAGTATTAAAAATGATGATCTACCAATATTAACTGTTAAAACATAATATTAAAAAAATAAAATAAAACATAAATTTATGGTATTAAAACACTGAGGTATGGAGTACCTGGGTGGCTCAGTTGGTTAAGTGTCCAATTCCTGCTCAGCTCATGACCTCACGGTTTGTGAGTTCGAGCCCCGTGTCAGGCTCTGTGCTGACAGCTCAGAGCCTGGAGGCTGCTTCAGGTTCTGTGTCTCCCTCTCTCTGCCCCTCCAGCTCATGCTCTGTCTCTGTCTCTCTCTCTCACACACAAAAACAAATAAATATTAAAAAAAAAAAAAACAGGTATTGGCTAGTGAATAGATAATGAAGCAAAACAATTAGAGGCCTAGAGAACAGATTTAGGTATATATTATAATTCACATGTGTGATGGGAATTTTGTTTTCCACACTTGAGTGGACAATAAATGCCTTCCTTTTTAAAAATTACTTTTGTTATAGAGCATTTCAAGTACAAAAAATAGCACACACACACACACACACACACACACAAAATGGAGCTCACACTCATGTAAAGCTATACATTTTCTTTTGACTATCACTTTAATTAGGGCCAATACTATCTGATATGTAGGGTTGAATTCCTATTTTTCAGAAATTCTGTATATTTATTTTTTATTTCATCTTTCTCTGGTTAAGATGAAAGAATCTGTTCTTTTTAATCCCAGGAGAAAGAAATCTTGTTATTGTTACTGTTTAATGTTAAATTGTGTTATTTTCCAAATCCATTGTACCCTTGTAAGAGAATATGGTTTGTAATCTTTATACTTAACAGAAATATGGGAGGAGCTCCTGGGTGGCTCAGTGGTTAAGCGCCCAACTCTTGATATAGGCTCAGGTGATGATCTCACAGTTCATGGAATCTGGCTCCTCCACGGGCTCTGGGCTGATAGCAGGGAGCCTCCTTGTGATTCTCTCTCTCTCTCTCTCTCTCTCTCTCTCTCTCGGCCCCTCCCCTACACATACACATTCACTCTCTCTCTATCAAAAATAAATAAATAGAAACATTTAAAATAAATTTTAAAAAAGAAGTATGGGACATTTCAGGGATGAAGTATATGGTCCATTTTAATGCCTATTTTTTATACATTTCAGTTGAAGGTACTCTTCCTATTATTCTGTGTATTTCCTTAAGGTCTATCCTTGAGACTGTGTTGCTTAATTCTTTAACCTTTTTTTTATCCCCTGATTTCCATTGCACTGAGTAGTAGTTTCCTACTTTAATGGTTCCCTATTTCTTTTGCATCATCTATAGGTCCTACTATATAAAGTCAGTTGTTCTGATATTTGGTCCATAGAAAACCCCAAATCTCCATTGTGTATTGTGGCCTTTGGTATTATAAACTGCCTCGTTGAAAGTTTTTCACCTATTCTACCTTATTTGTTATCAGGATCACAACCAGTTGCTTCCTTATTGTTTACATTTCCTAATACATTTTTGCCCATTCTTTTATTTTTAGCTTTCTGAATAACATCCTTTTAGGTTTGTTTCATGAAACAGCATATAATTGACTTTTACTTTATGAGCCAATTTGAAAATGTTTATCTTTTCATCAGTCAGTTAAGCCCATTTATTCAATGTGACTAATTTATTTTGACAAAAATTAATCATATTATTGTGTACTCTATGTACTGTATATATAATGGTATATTTTTTCTTTATGTTGTCTGATTTCCTTTTGTTTTGCCTTTCCTTTTTGTAATATTGTTTATTTTGAGTGGGAGTGATCTTCATCAGCTGAAATATTTTGATTTTCATTTTCTGCTTTCTTTTCATAATATATATATCTTAGTGAAATATATATATACATATCCATATCTTAGTGAAAAAATATGTGTGTGTATATAGTATATATATATATAACAGTACATATACTGTTATATATATATATGTATATATATATATAACAATATATGGAAGAGTAAAGTTACCAAATATGTATGTGTATATATATATACACATGTATATATACGTGTGTGTGTATATACATATAATGTTATATATATATACATATATATACATATACATATATATACATATACATATACATATATATATACACATACACACACGTATATATACATGTGTATATATATGTGTATATACATGTATATATGTACATATACATATTTGGTAACTTACTCATCCTTTTGAAAGAACAAATTTTCCTAAACCAGCAAAACAAGTAATTCTCTATGAGGAGTTTAGGTGTGGTTATTCTGAAGTTTTTTAGCTCTAAAATATATTCTTCTTTGGTTCAGTCAAAGACAGTTTTATTCACAGATAGCTTATTTTATGTCAAGGCTGGAGAGAATCGGTAAGTCTTCTGATTTTGTAATTCTCTGCTTCCATGAGATGCTGAAGTCACAGCCTTCATTCCCTTGTGTCCCCCCAGCACCAACCCTTCAACCTCTCTCCCAGAAACTGTGCCTTTCCAAAACTGCTAGTTTTGATCCCGAGCTTTTAAATCCCTTCCCTAATTCCCCAGCCATCCATGCTGTGACCTGTTCTTGATGTCCAAGCGTTGGACTCTTTCTCTCATGGGCCATTCGTGTTTTCTGCCATTGCTGGCCCCACCACCCTCTCCTTGTTTTTGTTCAGTCTGCTCCTCACTGTTAGTAGCTCCAATGTGGGCTCCAGATAAAGCCTTACTCATTTTCTTACTTATATCTAAATTAAAGATTGTGGTATTTTCTGTGTCCTAGTTAAGATCTAGGAATGAGTTAAGGGTGGTTTCACATACGTTCCTTCTTGCTCTGCTTGGGTTTTTAGAGACTGTGGAGGGCAATTCCAATGTAGGTGGTTGCTACTATTCTACAGAAACTCAGAGGATTTTCCTTTTTACCATAGGAAAACAATTACATTATGGTTTTATACTGATGGAAATTATAGAGTAGAGATAGAAAGATATATGATTCTGTGGAATAAGAAGAGAACGTCTGGAATGAAATCCTTGCATCGACAAGAGAGAATAAGGTCTAGCATCCAAGTAAAAAAGTTACTGTTAATAAGAACGAGGAGGATTTGTGGTAAAATGAAGGGGGGCAGAGTTATGAGCACCGAGAAGCTGGCCCATGGGTAGGATACTTGCGTGAGCTTGTCAAAGGTCTCTGGTTATCGCCGGTCTTTTCTTAGTAATGTAAGCTTAAGACCAGCAGCTGAAGTGAAGATTGGAGTGGGTGTAATAGGGAGAGGATGGAAGTATGCGGTAGAGATCCAGAAGACTGTGGGTGTGCTGGAAAGAAATTCAGCATAGTTGTATGTTTTTATGCTAATTAATTTTGGAAATACGAATACATTCACATAGCATATGTTTCCACGAGATGATTAAGTGAAGTGTTAGATTTAACCAGAACTGTAGTTTTGCCTAACTTTGTGAAGATAGAAAGGGATATTTCAAAAAAGGACTGAACAAAAAGCTCTATTGGAGTTCAGAGAAAAAAAAGACCTTACCTAAGGTTGCGCAGAGGAGATTATAAAGTTAGGCGCGTGGGTAGTCTGTATTAAGATGACTTTTGAGTAAGGTCCTGCAGGATGAGCCGAATATAAGCACCTGGGAAGTGTAGGGGTTTATGTGGGAGAGGTTGCAAGGTGAGGCTCCTTCACGAGAAAAACTATGTGAACAAAGTCCTGATATGGGAATGTGGACAGTGTGTTAAGTGGAAAATGAAAATGCCTGGTGTTCTTGGTATGAGGATCTATAAAAGTGTAGAGTAGAAAACAAGACTGAAAAAGTAGATGTGCAAGATATATAGCAGATTTGGGATGCCTGACTGAGAACATGAAAACTATACAAATTGAACAGGAGAGAGCGATTGAGAAAACAAACCAAAACGAAGCAAAAAAACAAACGTTGAACACAGTAGTGATGTCAATGCTGCTCACTTTAAGAAGTGCCTACCCATAGCATGTGTCAGAAGTGGGAGAAATTCGGAGCAAGAAGTCCTCCTAAGAGATTATTACAATATTGTCGGGTAGTAAGGATCTGAACTCAAGGAATGACCACAGAATCAGGGGAGAGTTCAAGTTTGAGAAATGGTTGAAAATTATCTGTCTTATGTAATCTAGAGAAAGAAGATATAAATACTCCTTTCTGTATAAATAATTCATAATAAAGAAGACTTTTTGCCATCTTTGAGCTCTTAAAAGATAAATCCATGCTTCGGCATTGTCAGGGAAGAGGCTTGGTAGACTAGAATAGACTATTACTTAATTGACCTTTTCCGCTTTAGTCATCTGAGGGCAGCAAGTTTTCCAATTTGCTAAAGGCATTTGAAATTGACTGAGCCTTACTCCAAAGCACTTGAATGAATAGACCTTTGAAATGGCAACAATTGATCTAATATGGTAAAAACAGACTGTCAGCCACTTAAAAATAGCCTCCCCAAGTCATGGATTGATTTGGTTAGGCTTGGAAATGAATTTTTCCTAGAAGCAGCCCCCAGACCTAGTAAACGTGCTAAGTCATAGCTAACATTTGTCTGGAGAAGGCATATTTAGTTCTGTCAGTGTGGGATCATGAGGGGACTCCCAGCAGCGGAAGGGCATGGGTACTTGCTCCCTCCACAGAGTAGACTATTGACACGAACCACCAGGGAGAAGGGGCTTCTTGCCCAGTGGAGGAGGCTGGGTATCCTTAGGGCTGGCTTTTAGAAGTTAGGAGATCCTTGGAAGCAGACTTGGGTTCCCAGTCTCACTTGGTATCTTTTGACTCTAACCTCTGACCCTGAAATAAACAAGGTATTTTGAAATTTTCTAATGAATTTTAACAGCAGTAATCAGAGGGAAGTTAAAACAAACCAAAAAAATGTTCCTGTCATCTTATTTATTTATTATTTTGAGAGAGAGAGAGAGAGAATGCATGTGCGAGTGGGGGAGGGGTTGAGAGAGAGAGGGAGACAGAGAATCCCAAACAGGCTTGGAGCTGTTACTATCAGCACAGAGCCTGAGAAGGGGCTCCACCCAGGTCTCGATCTCACAAACCACCAAGAGTCTGAGGCTTAAGGGACTGAGCCACCCATGTGCCCCTTCCAGTTACCTTTTCACTTTCCCCATCTCTTTCACCTTTCTTTCCCCTCCTCTGTCTTCATGTATCTTAGCTAAACCAATAATTTAAACTTTCCTTTCACGTTGTGTTCAGACTCTCCATAAAACAGCAATCAAACTCTGGGACAATTTGGCCCTCCTTTCCTTTTTTCCCCCTAAAATCACGGCCTGGCGCTTGGGTAGCCTCAAGGCATCAGGGAAGTGCCAAAGCCCTGGGGCTCAGCATCTCTGGCATTTTCTGTCCTGCAGAGCATATCGCTTACCATTGTGAGTGAGGCTCGCCCTCTTGGCTTCTTTGTTCAAGTCTATGATTAGAACATGATGAAATCTTTTGATTTCATCAGGCCCAGTAGCATCTCCTGACGGTCTCATGCTTTCCTCTACTCTCTCTGCTTCTGCAGCACACTCTGAGGTCAGCCTCCTCTGCCCCGTGGCCACAGCTTGGGCAGTCTCCTCTGCAGCAGTAAGTGGGGAGTTTCTCTCTAGGAAGTCTTGACTCTCCTGGCAGTCTGTCCAGGCTCTTGCCTATGTTTCTACCTGGTTACCATGAGGAGTACAGATTCTGGGGAAAATGACATCTGAGGGCCTCCCTCAGACAGACCACCAGGCTGATGTGAATGTGCCCAGGTTGGTACATGATTGGAGGCATAGCCTCCCTCTACACTGACTTACCTAATAAACTTTCCCCTCTCCAGGCCTACGTTGGGATATACCTGAGTGCCTCAAGCCTCTGCTTTCATTTTCTCTTCTCCTTTCTTCTTTTAAATGTTTATTTGTTTTTGAGAGAGAGAGAGAACATGAGCCAGCAGGGGAGGGGCAGAGAGAGAATGGGACAGAGGATCCAAATCAGGCTCTGCGCTGACAGCAGGAAGCCTGATGCCGGGCTGGAACTCACGAGCTGTGAGATCATGACCTGAGCTGAAGTCAGGCGCTTAACCAATTGAACCACCCAGGGAGTCCTCTCTTCTCCTTTCTAATTCCCATTGCCTGGAAATCACCAGTGTTTTCTTTCTTCTCCTTATCTCCAAATATATATAACTTATTTTATGTAAAACTCCTTGGTTCAGCAAGCCAAGCTTAGTTCTAGAAATTTAAAAGGTGAGAGAAAAAAATAGACCACTCTATTTCAGGAAAATCCAGCATCACAAAACTACTGCTCATTGCAAAATCTTATCATTTAACATCATATGCAGAATGTTGTTCTTTTCTATGCATGATTTCTGAAACAAATTATAAGGCTCCAGGAAACAGACACTGTGGGCAAACCAGGAGAAGGCCAAGGGCTCAGAGACCTAACAGGAAACATGAAGGGCTCAGAAAATGTTACTTTTGTTACATATACCTAAAAGCTAATGAGGTATCTTTAGGGGTTAAAGATTAAAGTCAGAGGCGCCCAGGTGGCTCAGATGGTTGAGCGTCGACTTCAGCTTAGGTCACGATCTCACGGTTCATGGGTTCGCTCCCCGTGTCGCTGACAGCTCAGAGCCTGGAGCCTGCTTCAGATTCTGTGTCTCCCTCTCTCTCTGCCCCACCCCCGCTCACACTCTGTCTTTCTCTGTCTCTCGAAGATGAATAAATGTTAAAAAATAAATAAATAAAGATTCAAGTCAGACCCTCAAATGCTTAAAATAATATCACCAGTTTGAGAGCAGAAAGACAGAAGATCATCTAAATGGCATTTCCTCAACAGAATGTGGGCAAGCCCTGACACTGGCCTGGAGTGGGAGAGGGAAAACTATGTACAATATGTGGTCATTAAAATTTAGCTTTAGACTCAGTGTTTGACTCAAACATGCTGTTTTTCTAAATGCCTACTTCCATATGATTTTTGTGTATCTGAATTTTTACATGAGCCATGATTCTATGATTAATAGATTGTCACCATATCAAATCAATTGTGTTCCTGCTTCACCTTCTTACCAACAGATTTTTTGATCTCACAAAAGTAACAGTATTTATAGTGTGGAAATTTGGTAATTGTTGTACAATTGTCATAGATAATACAACTAATACAGTGAAAGTTACCATTAACTGAGAAATCACTACCTTAATTTTTTTTCACATTCTTTAGTTATGTGTTTATAAAGTGGTTAAAGTGACATGTGACAGAAGTACTGGTCATAAGCAGAAAGCAATTGGGGTGTTTTCATCATTTTCCTTCAGCCAAACTCCATAAAAGAGGAGAGGGTTTTGTTGCTGTTGTTGTTGTTTTGTTTTAATGTTTATTTATTTTTGAGAGAGAGAAGTAGACAGAGCATGAGCAGGGGAGGGGCAGAGAGAGAGGGAGACACACAATCCGAAACAGGCTCCAGGCTCTGAGCTGTCAGCACAGAGCCTGACACAGGGCTCGAACTCATGAGCAGTGAGATCATGACCTGAGCCGGAGTCGGTTGCTTCACTGACTGAGCCTCCCAGGCGCCCCAAGAGGAGAGGTTTTATAACTACCTAGGCATTTATTTGTGCAAGCTGTTCCAACAAGGTAGAATAGCAACTCTCACGCAGACAAGAATGCTCAACAAATGTTTTAATACAGTACTTGCAGATAACATACACTAAATAGCATCCCATGGGTGCTTGCAGCAAAAGTAGTCTGCTGAAATCAAAATGATATTGTTTCAGAGCGCAAAGCGTTCTGACAATACCTCCCAATCATTCTACTCCACAAAAATGGTGAATAGAATGTACATTCAGTGAAAGTGGAGGTGCAGGTGGAAGGTAAGAAATGTTACTTGTTTTTATCTTGCATGCCAATTGCGTTGATGTGTTGCCAGATCTAGATCCAAGGATTAAGGATTTTTTTCAAGTGATTTTGTGAAGCAGCAGGTACACAAAATATGGATAAAAATACAAGTTGGGGCAATCATATTTGTAAAAATATTCAGTAACTATTTTTTCATCATTAAAAATGATTTACTCTGTGGATCGTCTCAATGAAATATCTTTATTACCAGACTTCAGATTCTGGAGCTAACGGGGAGATAGGTCTTTATCTTGGTCAATGGGCAAGAAAAATAATTTACTAAATTAGTCACAGCACTACCTCTGCCTACTGACAGAGCTGGATGACAATACCCTGTTTTTCTTTTTTACTGGCCTCAGAATGAAGTGAACATCTATCTCCCAAAATTTCAATTTTGTTTATTTAAAGAATATTCTCAGTGTATCCTAATTTACTCAGTTTTCAAACTTGCACACACTAGTGTTTAAAAGAAACTTCAGGGACTATTAATTACAAAATATCTTAAGCATTTGATTTACATAGATATATTTATCAAGTAATTACATCAATGGTAAAACCTTGCTTAATTTTAAAAATTTAACATGCAGATGTGTCGAAACAAGTTGAGACACTCCTTGCCTTACTTAATCATCGTATCATGATCATCAAAGCAACCAATGAGTATCCTATTTGAGCGTCCATATGACACTGCAAATTTATAATAGGGTGACTGCACAAAGAAACAGGACAGTGCTAATAAATTAGCACATTATAATACCAAACTTTAGGGGTTCCTCGATGGCTTGGTCAGTTACGCATCTGACTCTTGATTTTGGCTTAGGTCATGATCTTACGGTGGTGAGTTCGCACCCACGTTGGGCTCTGTGCTGACAAGTGTGGAGCCTGTTCGGGATTCTCTCTCCTTCTCTTTCTGTCCCTCTTCTGCTCACTCTTTCTTTCTCTCAAAGGTAAATAAATAACTTACAAGACTGTTTAATATAATGCCAAACTTAAAAAAATAACCCTTAAAATTTTGATTTTGCCTCTTACTGATTTAGCATTGCCCAACATAATTCGGCATATCCTTATCACAAAATCAACACATTGGCAACCTGAGCCTGGAGAAGCAACAGTGGTGACTGAGAAGGTGATAGGCTTTCCCTCACATCTCACCTGCTCCATTAGGTCTTGCCCCATACCTCCCAACCCCCGGGACATGTGAGAAGAGAGGAGGGCAAAGAAAGTAAGTAAACCAAGGCACCCATAAGCTGTATCCGTCCCTGGCACACATTTCTACATAGCTTTAAATGGCAAAGAAAACCTACGTGTCATTACCAATTATCTGGGAATGTTCAGCAGAAGAATAAGCTCAGGACCTGTGAGGAAGGACTTGTATGAGGTATGGGAACATCCCAACCAAATATAGACAAGAACCGTTGGCTCACGTACACCACACTTGCCCTATGTGAGTCCAGATTCACACAGTCTATGGTCAACTTTTCAATTTAATAGGTAACAACAAAAATAAAGTAATCAAAATTAGTGTGTAGAGCAGTCTGAGCATAAAATTTCTTTAACAGAACACACTCTAAGTGTATCTGCTGATATACTTGATAGAAAACAATCTGTGAGAGGACCACTTATTTGTTATAGTGTATAAAAGTGTAGGTTTTAGATATAATACGCACACACACACACACACACACACAGAGCAGTACAGCTGCTACAATAGTATTAAAGCTTTGTGCAAAGTATAGTCATCCACAGTACACATACACCATCTGGTCCCCTGGGTAATTACTCATCAGACATTTGTGAATCAGGAAGAGGCCTGAAAAGAAAGAGAAAGGGACAAGGAGTGGAGAGATACAACACATCACAGCGCATCAGTGCTGAATGGATGCTCTGCGTCTCTCCAACCAATTATCTAAAAGCTTTTAAGAGCAAAAGGAATTATTATTCTTTATTGTTCATCTCTTTTTTCTCCCTCTTATCCCCTTACTCTCCATCCTTTTTTTGTTTGATGTTTTCTAATGATTCATTTCTTTTTTTCCCTAAATAAATAAAAACAATCTTAATATTTTTTATTTTATTCTTTGAGAGAGAGAGAGAGAGAGAGAGAGAGAGTATGACGGGGGAGGGGCAGAGAGAAAGAGAGGGAGACACAGAATCTGAGGCAGGATCCAGGCTCTGAGCTGTCAGCACAGAGCTCAAAGTGGGGTTCGAACTTGTAAATTGTGAGATCATGACCTGAGCAGAAGTTGGACGCTTAACCAACTGAGCCCTCCAGGCACCCCACCCCAAATAAATTTTTATATCAAACTATCAACTAGTACAGACTCTAAAACTCAAAGTAGTTCAATTCAATATATTAAGATTCTCCAATAATAAGTGACCAACTAGTTTTTGAGCTCTTAGGCTCTAAATATTTTATAGTTAGTGTCTACATATTTAATTCTCAAGGTCAATTAAAATATGTTTTCTTTATATATATATTTTTTTATTTTTTTTCAATGTTTATTTATTTTTGGGACAGAGAGAGACAGAGCATGAACGGGGGAGGGGCAGAGAGAGAGGGAGACACAGAATCGGAAACAGGCTCCAGGCTCTGAGCCATCAGCCCAGAGCCTGACGCGGGGCTGGAACTCACGGACTGCGAGATCGTGACCTGGCTGAAGTCGGATGCTTAACCAACTGCGCCACCCAGGCGCCCCAAAATATGTTTTCTTTAAAACAAAGCCCAAACTACTCTTTGCTGCAATTCTCAATCTTTGTCTTGGTTATTATTAAACCTGACCATCTATTTAGTGTATTCAGATTCTCCATTAAAAAATCGGTAGGAATATCAGAACTGGAATAATCCTGGGACTGCCACAGAAAACTGTGAAACTTTAGGTTTGGAATTTATTGATCCAAACTCCTCACTTGCAGATGAATAAAATGAGAGTCAGAATGATTTGCCCAAGGTCACACCATTAGCTAATTGGGAGATCGTGAACTAGGATCCTATTATACACACAGCCTCTCTTAGCAGATGCTAATTAAGTAATATTGTAAACCTTCCTTTTGATAACAAAACATACATTTCTACACCTGGAAAGATAATCTGTTGATTACTCTTGCTATTCTTTCTCTTATCAAAGCATCGATTAATCTTTATGTAGTCATAACACAAATGATTTTTAAAATGAAGTTATTTTAAACTACTTTAAGTGTATAAGATGGGCTTACTCCTTTTCATTTAATTTATGTTTTCAGTGAATTCCTCAAATTATAATCATTTGACACTCTAAAGTTAACTGGAAATCATCCATATGTGCACAAACATTTAGAATCATTCACAGATCACATAGGAAAGGTACAATGAAAGATTCTGCAGGACTAGATACATTGCAGAGGTCTGAAATGAATAAAATTATATCATGGACTATACTTCCTTTTACATTAGTAACTGTTTCAAAGAGTTATTGAGCATATTCACAATAAATATAAAAAATATTCAATAGGAGTAAAGATTATGTTGAAAGAGAACATATTTAGAGATGGAAACTATTTTGATCTGTTCTAGAACAACAGAAGGCAAAAACTCAAAAGCTGCTATGCTAACTTAGGTCAAGCATTACTCCACCTAATCTATTTGATCTGCAAATACTATAAAATGGGTCGATACAGGATCTTGAAGGCTATTAGACTTATTGTTCACTATGGTCTTCAGGAAGAATATCATCCGACTGGATTTTATCACAGTCACTTTGGCATTTATCTATTTAGTCACAAATGTAATATTACAATCAGTGCTTACTATGAGTCAGATGGTGCTGCAGATGCTATTGATAAGTGGTGAACAAAAACAGTCTCTCAACAGAGGTTTCGCTGAAAGACAGATACTATCAAATTAACTCCCAAACGAGTGCGTATTGGAACTGTGTTGGGAAACAAGGTGCCTGGTGCTTTGGGAGATTAAGTAGGGAATTCCTGGTTCTCTACCATTCTAACCCTGTGTCTCCCGCACGGCAGCCTCCAGTATTGCCCACCCACAGAGGATGAAGAGGCTTACAGGCGAGTTTAAGGAGTTTCTGAAAATTTAAGCCACTGAGTTCCTAAAGTGGGTGAAAATAGACAAGTAGGACCAATTCTCGATATGTGTCAACTCTCTTTCTCTTCTCTGATTCTCCTCTACTGATCGCTAATCTCTGCTGAAGGCCTTTTCCTGGTTGAATTCACCATTTCCCTCTGTCCATATATTTTAGAAAGGATTCGTGCAGCCCACACCCTTAGGTAAAGATAGCCTGAGCATTTTCTTTTGTATGATACTTGGATTCTTAACATCAAAGCACTTCAACAGAGCAAGAATTGTGTTTGCTGGAAAACCCCCAGCCTCCGAACAGCGGTGCATGCCTGTTAAACTAGTATTTCTGAAGCAGACTATAGGGCTAAGCGGTCCTCGAGTCTGGGAAATATGGCACCTGTGTGGTCTCTCCCAATTTTCAACTTTGATATGGGCTTAGGCTAAAAAAAATAAAATTGGGGCACCTGGGTGGTGGCATCTGGTTGAGCGTCGACCGGCTCAGGTCATGATCTGGCAGTCTGTGAGTTCAAGCCCCGCGTCGGGCTCTGTGCTGACCGCTCAGAATCTGGAGCCTGCTTCAGATTCTGGGTCTCCCTCTCTTTCTGCCCCTCCCCTGCTCATGCTCTGTCTCTCTCTCTCTCTCTCTCTCTCTCTGTTAAAAATAAATGAACATTAAAAAAATAAAATAAAATAAAATAAAATAAAATAAAATAAAATAAAATAAAATTTGTCTGCCTGCAAATTGGGTGTGCGTGCATGTATGCGTGGTTGTGTTTATGTAAATACACGTTTGAAAAAATTTCCCCTTGTAATAAAGAAATTTTAAACAGTTGGAATATATTAATCATTGTTCAATGAATTACCAAAGATAACTTTTTTGATGTTGAAACTTCAGCTTTGGTAACAAGGTTTTCTTCCAAAATCTATATTTATATAATTATTTTCAAAATATGCACTATTTATTATTTATTTTTAGATATTTTTCCTTTTCATTCTATTTATAGCAACTTTTCACCACGTGATTACATTTTAGGCAACCTACCTGTTAAATAAAAACTCATGCAGTAATGGTTTGTAGAGTGCAGAATCATAGAATTGCTAAAATTTTGCCCATAAGAGAGCTTATTTTGTCAAATATTAGAACAACTATTTTGTATTCTTGCAGATTTATTCTAGAAGTTATCAATGTACAATAAAACATATCATAATGCATTTAAGGGTTTTAATACTAATATTATTCCAAGATCAGTTTTTCTAAGATATTAAGCAATGTCTAGTACTATTTTTTTTTAATTACAGTTGTCATATGTTGGACACACCAGATACAGTCATTGCTTTCCTTATACCTATTTTATCAGTAAGAAATTTGTTAAATATAGTGTGCTTAGTTTATAAACACACATATAAAGAATTAAAAACTATTTGCAATAGTAATATGTGAAAAGACTTTACCAGACTTTTGCATAATTTCGACAAATGTCAAAAGCACCCAAGAAGATACTAAGGTTTAACAGCTGGAATTTCTTTGAAAGTATAGTCTCCGAAATTCCAATATGACACTTTTCACTTCATTTGTATGTTGTCAGGTGACTTACATATAATTGCAAGGGGTGGGGGACTGCCTTCCAGTAAGTTTCAGGTAAAGGTTTTGTTATTATTGTAATTCTAGAACATGTGTTTGTCTTTTAAAAAGTCACCCTTTAAATTCTGGGAACTATTCACTAATTAATGTATCTATAGTTCCTTGTACCCACCACAATCTACATTTCTTCACAGATGGATAAATGATATTCTTCTCTTTAGTGCCATGTAATCCTTTAAGAATATTAGAGAGGACAGCATTCTGGGTCACTGGACAAAAGCTACTCTCCTTTTAATCACTTAATGTAAGTGATGACATTTTTAACCTTGGTGACCTTTAGTATTTGATTAGTCATAAAACTGCATTTGATACATGTGTTTTCTTTTCCATTTTTATTTTGTTTGCACAACATTATGCTCAACTTCATTTAGTTTACATCAGCAACATTTCTAGATGTGGCTCTCTTTGGCTGCCTTTCAGTCTCATGGGCTATATAAAAAAATACATAAATTATTAAGTTTAGCATCATTGAAAACATGTGCATCTATGTAAAAATGTCATACATTCAGTGGCTCCATCTGTGGCTGTGGTAATACAGACCCATAAACGTGCACAATCCTGTATATTGATTCAAATAAACAAAATCCAGTTGGATTCATAACCTGATATTGTGGTTTGGGTAGGTACCATTTTATTTGGTCAAACATCAAATGGGAAGAGTCATAGAATACACATATTGTTTGGGTTAGTTGGCACTTTCTTACTCTAATGAATTTGACCCACCCTTGAGAGTAAAATCACTAATTCAGTGTTGTGGATCAGTAGCCACAGGACCTTTCCCACGTTCCAACATTTGTCATCATTAGAAAATATGCTTTAGATGTATACATGGTATAATAAAAGGTTTGCATTGTTTTATTAATTGTTCCGAGGGTGACAACTCTAACATCATTTGTTAGGGAAGGGAAGAAACAGTGATAGATACAGAGAAAGATGTTATTTAATTTTGGTCTGGTGAGAATGAGATGTTTGTTGCTCTATTAAATTCTTTTCATTTAACATCTGTTTTTTATAATGACAGTTTAAATGGTTATTTCTACGTATAAACCCCAAGTCAAGCATTCTAAGGACTGGTCAGACTGTGCACATATACATACTTTCCTATGATTGCCTTTTTGGCCTGTTCCTATGATACAAATTTGTATTATTTTTTCTACAGAAAGAATAAGGAAAAATCAGTTTTTCTCTCTCACGGATATTTTCAATTTGTATTTCATCATTGATACTTTAGGAAAGGTCCCTTCAGTCTCATAACCTGTTATAGCTAAGGTCATAATATACATTTAGGATTGTTATCAAATTGGAGGATAGTCTCCGATAAGTTTTGTTTTGTTTTTCATATAAAAACTACAAGGTTTCAGGACATTTCAGATTTTTCTTAACAGTGAAGAAGTCACCGCTCTCCATTGCCCTGCACTCATTAACTAGGGCCTTGAAAGGTGCCTGTGCAAACCACAGGGCTTTCAGCATAAACTTTATTAGTTTCATGTTACATCTACCTCTCTGAAGACCTATGAAATAGGGTTATTGTTCCTTGCATGCCAGAAATAAGGATGCCAAGGCTTAGACACATCAAAAGATTGCCTGCTAGTATCACAGGTCAAGTAATCTGGAGCGTCTTGGATTCAGTGCCAATTTGTTTAATCGGATACCTACCTTTTGATTCTCCTCCAGTTACCTACATTTCTTTGGCTCTAGTGCTGTGATTTCTATTTATTTAAAGGTCTTCCAAACTTAGACTAAACTAGTATTTATTTTTGCTCTGTCCAGATATCACTAAGTGATAGTGGCATATGCCTGTTATCATGCCAAGCTAATATGTTCAGTCATTTATTCATCAAATATTTATTTGGTATCTACTAAATGTTTACATACTCCTAGACTCTGGAAAGATAAAGATGAGTGAGAGAGATAGGGCCCTTGCTCTCACACATCTTTTAATCTAGTGAAAATAATGATGAGAGATTACAGACAAATGAGCAACGAAGAAATGTGTTCTGGGGCACTTAATTCAATAGACAAGGAAGGCTGATAAGTGGAAAACGTCAATATCACAAAGAAGTGCAAGACTTAGGGAATAAAACAGAGGATGGATGAAGTAGCGTGTTCTAACTCCCAGGAATCAATATGTGAGGGCCCTTTTTGTTGTGGTGTTTATTTGCCCAGGAATGTCCTTTCCCGAAGGTGCCAAAGCCAACACCTGCCAAGGGCCAGTAAATATGTTCTCTCTTATGAAGCCTTTTTATGACCCTGCCAAGCAATTAGTTCCCTTGATGTAGCTGTTTTCTCATTTCTATATGGAGATAATTGCCTTTGATGAACTTTTAGCACACTTGCCATAAAGCTGTCATTAAATTATTATTGGGATCAGTTACTACTACTACTCTGTGTTCTCACCATTTTCATGATGCAATTGTAGCTGAGCCATAATGCTTTAATAATAATCATTAGTTAGCTAATTATTTTGCCATTTACGGATTTGTCCACAAAAGAGGAAGTCATTTCTGGGCATGACTAGTAAGTGCCTGAATAGTGCCACGTGGGTAGGAGTCCCAAAGAATCAAAAATTGTTCATTTGAGGTAAAAGGATAATCAATTATTTTTCTTTGAATGAGCTTCCTACATAAAAAACAAATGGAGACTTTTTGAAGGACGATATACTTTAATTGGATAAAAGAAGAGGCCTCTACTCTTTTCTGATTGTACACATCTTTGAGTAAAAACTATCCGAATGCAATGTATGTTTATTTATATTTATATTTATGAATGCATATTGTTTATAAATGATGTACATTTACTATTTACTAAGACATTATGCACATTATAAAACATTCATGAAATAAGACTTAGGAATAAAATACACATTAATAAATAATATTTCCATGTAATTTCACTTTTTCATTAAAAGTATGCCATTAACTCTCTTTGATGTGACTCCATATTTCAAACAGTCTTAAAATTTTTGATATTTTTATATGATATCGTGGCCTATCTGATGACGTCATCATTGATTTTTAACTCATGATGCATACTTCAAAGAGTTTATACTTGGGGAGGGCAAGCCAGCTCTGCCTCTATTTCTTTTGCATTTCATTTGTGTTTGTATTTGTAGTATAATCTTCAGTCAGAGTCTTAACATGAGATAATTCAATAGTCCATTTAATTTAGATTAAGATTAATATTCATAAATGTTGAAATACTATGTTTCTGTCATGACCAAGCCAGGATCGTTAACCTACTTTGGAGATCAGTGTCCTAGAATTCTATTTACCAGATGTAATTTGGAACTATATGATTATATTTTAACATAGTTTTTATCATTTAGGAGGCTTCTTTAAACACGGGAATTGCCTAGTCCCAATTACCATAGATTTGGTTCCATAGATTTAACTCAATTTTAAAGTACTCCCCAAGTGATTAAAACACCCTCGAAATTGAGAAGTAGAAAATATAGATTCTAGAATTTTCTATGCACTTAAAAAATCTCCCTCTTTCTTAATCATAGTTCTTGTAGAGCTGGTAAGTAGAACATGGCCCACGTTTATCTTCTCAGTGGTAGTAAGTAGTGTACAGCCTCTAGAAGCCCAGGTTTATGTGGTGAATAACCCTGGGGGAAGGAGTTTGTAGTGGCAGCCTTCAGAGAAAAATAATGTAGATTGTTCTCTAGAGCCCAGAAAGAAAAGGAAAGGCAGAAAATCGAGGAGCCCTTTGGGGTGTGAAGAGATTCTCACTAATGAATGGCAGAAGTGGTTATGTTGGCTTCTCTGACATGTCCTCAAAATATTAGAGCTCAGAGTGTGCACTGATCACATTTTATTCATGTTTTTACTCCAAGTACTTTATTTATACATGGTACCTGTTAATAGTAATGTAAGATGGAGAACACTTTGGTTTGCTCAGCAATACATTAGTAATTCTATAGTTATTCTCTACCATATAGTAATGATATGTGAGTTCAATTTATCTCATAGATGCAACATATCTAGAAAAAACAGGTAGATAATTACATTTCAATATTTATTTTTAAAAAAGATTCTTAATAGAAGTATACAGAGTCATAATTCTTGCACCCACATGCAGCATGCACTGGTGGGAAAACTATTCCAGAAAGTAGAAGTCTTTCAATGATGTGACTATAATCAAAATATATACTAATTATTGGAGAGATAGTAATCCTGGGAGACTATTTGCATAATTCTATAATTATACATGCAAGTATCACCATATTATTCCTAGAAATATGGTTTCACAATCTCAAAGACATAAACAGAAATTACTGTAAATAAATAAAAAATATTACTGTCAGACATAAAAATTGTTGAATGAGCACAGATTTATACAGAAATGGATAACAGACTTAACATCTGTCATGATTGGTTCATAATTTTTTTCATCAGCATCATTCCAATTTTTTCAATAGGAAGTTTCAGATCAACAAGGCCTAACTATGTTATCTAATATGCCATTAGCAAATTATCATTAAACTCCCTCTAACAATATATTTGTTTGTTTCTGACTTTAATATTAAGAAATCAGTACTTTTATTATTTTTTTAATTTAGTTTATGTCATCTTATTTTTTCAGGTATTATGTTCTTTATATCAACGACTGGCAATATATCCTAGATGTTCTGAGTCAGATCTGGGCACCATGTGCTGTGACTATGTACCTGAACAATTTACTTTTCTAGGGGCCTTTTGGTTTCTTGGACTATATCAATTAAGTAGCCTAGAGACATTTTGATAAAAAACAAATATGGGTGGCAGAGTTTTGGGATCCATTTTTTTTGCCGTCCAGGCAAAATTTCATTCGTAAATTTATGCTCAATTTATCATTATGCTATTTCTGGCCATACTTCTACCCCTAAGGAGAAACAAAAAACTGTTTATTGTTTCTCTGTCTTCCCTCATTTTCATTCACATTTTATAAATGGCTCAAGTCATTGATTTGTACAGATTGAGCCATATGATTATTGGGAGAAAAACAATTAATGTCTTCTGAATCAAAAACCCTGAGATCATATCTCAGTTCGTCAACTTGCCTACTGTGCAACTTTGGGCAACTCATTTAACCTCTCTGGGTTTTAGTGTTCTTGGGTATAAAATTAGAGTGACAGTAACACCCACCTTATCTTCATTATCTTATTGGTAGAAACAGTTAGAAAGACAATAGATATATACGGACTTTGTGACACCTAAAGATGACTACAGTCTTAAAACTAGTGTTTCATTTTTGCCTAATAAAGAGACAATGCTGTTTGAAAAGCAACTATTGAGTTGACAGAGAATGAAAGGAACTCTCTGCTTCTTTGATCCAAATATAGTGATCATTTAAACCCATGATACAATCAGTTGGTTCATGTCAGAGGGGCCAGGACCTGATTATAGAGAATCATGTTGCAAAAACTGTAGGACAAAGAATTCAAGAATTCAACAGAAAACTGCATCAGAGCAGTAAAGAAGTTGAAGCCGTAAATGCCCCTTTTAAAAATATATATGAGGATCAAGGTCAGGTAGAAAAGGGATGGGGAAGTCCAGAGGGCCTTAGCTTAAGATCTTTTCAAGCAGACCTGTGCTCCTACGTTGTGACCCTAGCAGAGAAACAGGCAAAATTAGCATGGATCCCGTTGAAACATTAGAGAAGCCATGATGAGTCCATTGTTCAACTAGACAATGTCATTTTGGACAGCAGATGCCCATGTTGGGGAGAGAGGAAAACCGGAGTGAAAAGCAGCTTAAAAAAAAAAAAAAGAAAAGAAATGATTAAAATGCAAGCTAAAATGCCAGAGAGGTAAAAGAGAAATTCAGGTAACACTCTATTCTTTGAAGTGGAAACTGTTTTAAAGACTAAGACTCCAACACACCCTTACTATGCAGCTGAGAAAACCAGGGTTTAAGAGGATAGAGCATATGGCAAAGCTCACACAGACCAGGATTTGGATATAGTTTTGTCTGGTGTCAAACCCCGTGTTCTTGAACCCCTACATCATACTCTCCAAGATGATTATGAAGATGTTCTGATTTGGTATCATTTGGTCACCAATGATAGTTTATTACATTTAGTGCTCTCAAAATATAAGTAAATATAAAACAGATCGCTATGTATGCAATAGCTCGATTTCTCGTGTTGTCGTCACTCACATAAAACATATACACAAACATATACAGACAAATAAGATGTTTCATGGAACATGTCAAACAAGGTTATGGGTATCCTTAGGAGAAAGCAGGAGGGAAAATTTATATTAAAATAAACTTTGCAATCAATGTTATAAATAGGACCAAAAAAGCGAAGGAATTGACTTATGATATTATTATTAAGGTATTGACTTAGATGTCAAATTCTCCTTTCATAAAAGCTACATTCTATATTTATAGAATTTCAACCTGGATTATTTTATGCCACTCAGTTTCATCACATCTAGGTTAATAGCCATCAAACAAGTCTTTCCTGAAGGCAAGAACAGAGGCAAACATAATAATCATTGCAGATAATAAGACTGCCAAAGGTTGCAGTGAGGTTTAGAAATCCCCAGTCAAATTTAACTATCTGTTCTCAAGATGTGTACATTACCAGTCCAATTATCCTAATGTGTATCCTCATTTATAGAATACACACCCTTGAAACTAGGAGAAAAAAAAAAACAACATCTGAAAGTCTTTATCTCTCAAATTTATTTTGCTACCACTTTCACCCCTTGAGAAGCTAAACATTTCCTTGTGTTTATACTTTTGACAGTGAGTTGACATTTTATTTAAACATAGCCCATTTCTAAGTAGCGAGAGATAAAATGGGAATTTTGTATTTAAATGTCAAATTACGTTAATGGAAAAAATTACCTAAGGTAGGTGTTCAGAGATAGGTAGAAACTAACCATTCCAATGTAATGCACATATTAGTTTTTAAAAAGACTCCCTGTCTCTCTTTCTCTCTCTCTCTCTCTCTCTCTCTCTCCACACACACACACAAATACACAGACACGTGGTTGTGTGTGTGTGTGTGTGTGTGTGTGTGTGTGTATCTACTAATGGCTAAGAGTTAAGTTCCTTTTTTTTTTTTAACATGAATTCAAGTGATTTACTGTTCTGTATATGGAGGATCTGAGCTGTTTTAAAGATATAGACAGAGTTAAATGATGCGTTCAAAGCCTAATTTGAGGAAATTTTCGTCCTCCTGCCCTTGACTAGTCATGGCATTAGCAGTCCTTTTTTCCGTCTCTCAGAAGGAAAGGCATTGCCCTACATTTCAGTGTCTCTTGGAGCTTCTGCCTGAGAGTACATCATCAATGAGGAATGTGACTCTGGCCTTGGGGCTAGGAGCTAACTTTAAATTTGCACTTTTGCTGCCCCTGCTATGCTGTTCACAGAGAGGTTCCTTATACTACAATGATAAGTGAGGAAAGGGATGGGGAAAATGTCATGGTCTCTTAAAAATTATTTATGAGTCAACAGGTTTGTACCTAACTTCTTGATAACACTTTATAAACGAAGTTTTATAGAGAGAGATTGTCTATGCACTTTACTTAGACTGAAAGACTGGTGATGATCGCTTTTCGTGTCTATAAAATGTACACAAGCTGGACTGTTTATAGAATTGCTGAATATTAGGGCTTAAAGGAAATCTAGAGATAATTTTGCCTTTGTTTTTACCTTAAATGTGAGGCAGCTGAGATTCAGAGAATTTAAATAACTTTTCTGAATACCTTCCACCATCTAGAGTCAGGGCAAACCCTGGAACTCTGGTGGGGAACTCTCAGTGCCTAATTCTTTACTCAAATGCACTCATCTTAGATGAATTAGTGCACCTTGTAACCTAAAATGCATCACTTCATGTGTTAGTGGAAATACGGAATGGGAATTTTATAGCTGTCAGTGTTCATCTGGTGAAATTTCTTATTTTGCAAGTAAGTTTGCCTTGAGCAAGAGTGATAGATGCGAAACCAGAATATGCATATTTTTGCTACTATTCCAGTCTGATTCTATCATGGCTTAGTGTAGCACTTTGTTCACACATTAGCAAAACCCCAGTCACATCTACACTCATTCCTTTTCCTCTTCTCTTCCTGTGCTCTATTTTCCCCCTTGCTCAAAATCATGATTTGAGTAGTGTAGAGAGCTGTATCGCTAAAGTAATGATAATTTCTTAAATAAACTCCAAATTTCTGTGCCTTAGTACAGAAAGTAGTAGTATTAGCAGCAGCAGCAGCACCTACATTTGTATGTGAACCTGAATAAGTCAAACTGCCATAGGTAATAGAGAAGAGAAGTTGGAAAAGGCTTTTGGATTCTCTGCAGATGGGAGGGGCAGCGGTCAAAGCCTAGTAAAACAGATATTAGAACAATCTCACTCTAACATTCATTTCTGTTGGGTTGAGGACAAAGCCTCGCAAAGAGACCTCAGGGTTTTGTCTGAGAGATTTACAGCCTCCTACTACAAAATTTCATGGTTATAGCTCATAATAGAAGTGTACAAAATTATCTTCTCATAATTAGAAATAGTAATTCAAGAGAATGTTTATTTTAGTAACAGTTCGAGGAAATATAATGAATGTTAGAGAAAATAATCGTTTAAATCTCACCTCGTGTTTACTGACTGTATTCCAAATTTAGAGCAAAACAAGAAGGTAAATAATACTAATATTGTTTGGGGCTGTTTAGGCACCTTAGTATTCTGGATCTAACATGCAGAGGGCGTGGCTATTTTTCATTAAGTCATACCCCTTCGTCTGTAAGTTAGAACAGCATTCTTAACTCCCCTTGATAATGTGTTGTTGTTTATAACATAAACACCTAAACCAACTTACAGAAATTAAATGGAACGGAATATAGCTATTGATTTTGAAACTGTGCTCACAAGAAACATTAAAATAAAAGCTAGTGTATACCAGTATACATGAACATGATTCTGTATTTAAAAACAAATGAATGTCTGTATATATTTGTGCACACATAGATAGCAAAAGGTCTGACTGGGTATAGATGAAAATGTCTTCATGTTCTGGGGTTAGAATTGGTTTTATTTTTATTTTTTGTCGTTCTCCCCCAGATTAACTTTTGCTCATTTTTTTCTCCATTTCCTCAACAAATATTTATTAACTCTATCTTATTCCAGGTTGAAAGAGAAAATTTTATTTCTTTTCTTTAAATAAAGGTAGCATATCGATACCTCAATATTCTTTCTAGCTGAGTACATTAATGCCATGTTTTCTTGTTTGTCCAAAAAGGCATCTGAGAAAACATCCTACAACACCTCAGTTTATATGCTGAGTGATTTAAGACTTGAAAAACATTAAAAATACATGAAACACTGAGGGAGTCTTTTGAATTTTACCTTTAAAAATAAGAAAATCTAGGCAACAGAGAGGGAGAACTTTTATCTCTGAGCATATATACAATTCTCGGTCCAAGAAATGGTGGCACGTATTAGCTTGAACTGTAGATACACTGTGGATCATTTAGCAAATCAACATCTCTCTTTAGCTAGATCCTGATTTCTAGCATAAAAAATTGTCATCACTAGAAAAATGTTACTCTGCCTCGCCAGACCAATTTGAAACACAGTACATTGTAAATTTTTTACATGATCAAGTAGATTAATTTGAAATATTAATGCAATGCTTACTTGTATATACTAGGTTTTAACTCAAAATGATAAAAACCGGTTATTTCCTAATCAATATCTGAAATTGTTTTTTTGTTTTGTTTTGTTTTGTTTTTTTCTTTTTTTTAATTTTTTTTTCAACGTTTATTTATTTTTGGGATAGAGAGAGACAGAGCATGAACGGGGGAGGGGCAGAGACAGAGGGAGACACAGAATCGGAAACAGGCTCCAGGCTCTGAGCCATCAGCCCAGAGCCCGACGCGGGGCTCGAACTCCCGGACCGCGAGATCGTGACCTGGCTGAAGTCGGACGCTTAACCGACTGCGCCACCCAGGCGCCCCAATCTGAAATTGTTTTTAATATCATATGATATTCCATTTTGTGGCTATGAAACAATTATTCATCAATCTTGTATTGTTGGACATCAGGTGTTTCCATTTTTTAAATTTTATATGGCCCAATTATCTTTTTTACCGTAACTAAAAACTTGCATATGTTCCAATTTTCTTAGGAAATTTAAAATAAATTCTTGAAATTGGTGACTCAGAAGACATATTGTAGCTCTTAAAGGCTTTTTTTCATTTTTTTAATGTTTATTTATTTATTTTTGAGAGAGAGAGACAGAGACAGAGACAGAGACAGAGACAGAGTACAAGCAGGGGAGGGGCAAAGAGAGTGGGAGCCACAGAATCCAAAGCAGGCTCCAGGCTCTGAGCTGTCAGCGCAGAGCCCAACGCAGGGCTCGAACTCACGGACGGTGAGATCATGACCTGAGCAGAAGCCGGACGCCTAACCAACTGAGCCACCCAGGCACCCCTTTTTTCGTTTTTTTAAAGTAATGTCCAGTGGCACTCAAACTCAAAACCCCGAGATCAAGAGGTGATATTCTACCAACTGAGTCAGCCAGCTGCCCCTCAATTATTTCTTAGCTGAAGCAGAGCATTATGATGTAGCCTTTTGTTGGAGTTTTTATATGTGGAAATTGCCACAACCAAATGCAGGAGCAAGGTTCCTAACTAATGTGTGAAGAAACCCCCCAACTCCCAAGTTACTCTATTAATAATAATCTACTTTAATAATGGAGGCATTGTAGCTTTCCATTCTGTTCATTTCTGATTTGTTCAAGTATTTTAGATACATACATTCAAAAAAAAATAAGAAAACAAAAACAAGAAAATGACTTTCTAAAGGTACCCAGATACCTTCATTATAAAAGAAGCTTTATGATATTAAACATTATACATATACACATACATATATAATGATATTAAACATTATGTACAGTGATGTTAAATGTGTATATATATATAGAGAGAGAGAGAGAGAGAGATTAAAAGGGAGAGTTAAAATTTAAGGGAATTGAGGATTTCCTGGTAGTGAATTATTTAAGGATCATATAACTATCTTTCACCCTACAATGCTAATAAATATTGAGTGGAATAAAGCCAGCAGACAGGTATTCCTTATAAACTGAGATGTGTGTCCTCTATGGCAATTTTTGAAGATCCATGCTTCATTTGGATAAATACAAAATTCTCACTTCTTTCCTCCTCAGCACAAGATTCTATCCTTATCCAAGAAAAAATTGTCTGGCTTCATTATGACTAGTTTGTATCTTGAAAACAATATATTTGTTTCCTACTCCAAATACAGAATTATATATTGGCTATGGTTTTCAGACCACAGAATCTGTGGCGTTTCCTTTTTGAGAATCACCGCTCTTGATTTTGCAGTGGAAAAAGAGCAAGCTGTGTTCTTGTGATATGTGACTCTTGCTCTTCCCTTTTCCCCTTTCCCTTTCCCTTTCCCTTTCCCTTTCCCTTTCCCTTTCCCCTTTCTTCTTGTCTTCCTGAGGAATTCAGCCCTGTAGCCTTTAGGTGGGGCAGAGCATGGTTAAGCACGGCAGGTATGAGCTCACCTGAGGGTGGGGGCCTGGTGAACAATGTGAAGAATCAAAGCAGAATGAGGAAGTCATCCTTACAGAGGGGGTGGGGAAGCCTAGTGTGGGACATCCCAGTGGAGGGATCTGTTGTGGGGTTTCAGAGGCTAAGTAGGGTGGGAGGTTGTCTCTATGTGGGAGGGATGAATGTAAGATATCCAACCCTGAATGAAGTGAAGATGGGGTTTATCCTGGTGCAAGAGTTGCTGAACAAGTTGTCCACACAGGGGATGGGCGGTTGTGGTAATGAGAGATCCGTCAGTGTAGAGGGTGAATGAGACATATTAATAAGTTAAGAATAATGGGACTTGGTTTCTCACTGTGAGAGAGGCAGTTACAAATACAGAAAGGGAAGAAACTAGAAGGAACCCTGAGATGTGATTGGAAGTGGACTGTGAACTCATGGATTCCAGTAACTGCAGATACAGAAATAAATTTAAATTGGGGCACCTGGGTGACTCAGTGACTTAAACGTCTGACTCTTGATTTTGGCTCAGGTCATGATCTCACGGTTCGTGAGATGGAGCCCTACATGGGGCTCTGTGCTGACAGCACGGAGCCTACTTGGAATTCTCTCTAGATATCTCTCTGTCCCTCCCCTGTGCACCTTCTCTCTGAAAAGAAATAGATGTAAAAAAAAGAAATAAATTTAAATTAAATATATAATATATATGGTATATATACATATAAATGTAATTATAGTTATAGGAATGACTATAAGTATGTAAATATCAATGTAGTTAAAATACATATATAGTATTTATTTATATACACACTATATATTCTCGTGAACAAGGCTTTGGAGCAGTAAGCTAACTTCCATCTCCCATATTATGAGATTTTGAAGTCTGACAGCAAATGTTTTAGGCTTCTCATTCCCTTGTTGATCTGAATAATTCTCAAGGGTCCTTTAAAACCATCGCAAGCTTCACCCTCCCTGCGAGCCTTCTTTGATATTCTCCAGACTGTCAGTTGTCCATTTCCACGCTCCCTGAGCCTGCTTCTATCAGACCATTTATTACTCTGCTTACTCTGTCCATTTACTTCTCTGATCCCACACCACTATGTTCCTCCCTTGTTTACTTTCTCACACAGTGCTAACGTAGAATGGACACTCATCGGAGTTTGTTCAGCACAAATTTGAAGGTGCATGAGAGAAAAAACACATTGCAGGTGAAAGAGCACAAGCTTTGATACTCCTGAAATGTAGGCTGATATTTTTATGCTGTAATTCACTGGTTTTAAAACCTTGGACGCATTTCCTAATTTCTCTGAGCCCGAGTTTCCTCATCTGCAAAGTTTCAATAATACTTGTCTTATTTTACAGTGTGTGATTTTTATTTTGGGGAATGTAGAAGAGGAAATATATAATGAATAGATACATGAAATTTACTCCCAAAGGTTAATTGTTATGTAAGTAATGGTTTCTATTCCATACATGAAATAATAACTTGCTTATGACTAGACATTCAGTGAAATGGTGGTTGATTGACTATAGACACATACACGTTCAATAATTCTTTATGCTGTAGCTTTGTTTTCATTTACTCTTCTCGTATTTTGAGAATTCTCTCCATTTAGTTTTATAAATACTCTTTGGAGTATGAGCATTTATCTAAAAGGATAAATATTTTATAAGAAAGAGAATGAAATGTACTGTGAATTACATTTCCTGAAACATGGATCCGTTTTTCACCCTCTATGTCATCTTTATGTATACATATGTACCTTCTACTTGAAAATTCATTGAATTGGCTATCAACAAGTCACATTTAGCCAATGGAAAGTGTAAAAGTTTTTCTGGATAACAATCAGCAATTTTGGTTGAGATAATTATTCCCTCTAATTAACTGAAAATTGCGATAACAACATCAGTTGTTTTAGTCCGCTTGGGCTATCATAACAAAATACCAAAGACTGAGTCACTTAAACAACAGAAAGTTATTTTCTCACAATGCTAGAGGCTGAAGAATTCTGAGGTCAAGGTGTCAGCAAAGTTGGTTTCTGATGCAGCCACTCGTCCTTGCTTGTAGATGGCCAACTTCTCACTCTGTCCATTTATGGCCTTTCCTCAGGGTGTTGTGTGGGAGGAGAGAAAGCAAACAAATGCTCTAGTGTCTCTTCTTGTAAGACACTAATCCTCTTGGAACAGAGCCCCACCACTATGACCTCTTCTAACCCCAGTTACTTCTTCAGAGGCTCCATCTCCAAATAAAGCTAGCTTAGTGTTTAGATCTTCAGCATGTGATTTTTGGAGGGAGGGGACACGTTCAATCCATAACATCAGTATTAATAGGTGTTAATTTCTTCTTTAGCTGTTCGTACGTTTTTTTATTAATTAATTAATTATTTTTAAAATATGATTTATTGTCAAGTTGGCTAACATACAGTGTATATAGTGTGCTTTGGGTTTTGGGGGTAGATTCCTGTGATTCATTGCTTACATACAACACCCCACGTTCATCCCAAAAAGTGCCCTCCTCAATGCCCATCACCCGTTTTCCCCTCTCCCCCTCCCACCTCATCAATCCTCAGTTTGTTCTCTGTGTTTTAAGAGTCTCTTATGGTTTGCCTGCCTCTCTGTTTGAAACTGTTGTTTCCCCTTCCCTTCCTCCATGGTCTTGTGTTAAGTTTCTCAAATTCCACATTTGAGTAAAAACATATGATATCTGTCTTTCTCTGACTGACTCTTTAGTCTATGGCCATACCACCCTGAATGTGCCCAATCTCGTCTGATTGACTCTTTAGCTGTGCTTATTAAAAACAAAATCTACCAACTGCATAAATTTGCAGGTGATAGATTGAATAAATCTGATATGTCACTGATATGTGGACATCTTTAGTCAAATTTATTTTCAAAAGCAATAGTTGTCAATGATTTTATTTCTAGAAATTTATCTAATATATTCTAACAAGTTACAATGACACTTATGCTCAAGGATTTTCATTTCAGCATCAAAATGGTAAGAAAAACTGGAAGCAATTTAAAGGTTTATTTCTAACTAAATGATTATGTAAATTTTAATATATCAATATGGTGGAATAATATTGATATGGAAATATGGTTAATTTATATTTTTACTGGAAAACAACATAGTTGAAGAGAATTATTTGTTTAAAACAAATGATTTGTGTATATACATTGACAATACTAAATATTAGGAAGAAAATGTATGTAAATATATATCTTAGAAGGAGACCCTGGAAAGAAGGAGTTAAGTGAGAGATATTTTGCTTTTTAGGCTATACTTTTCTGTAATTTTAAAATTATGTTTACCATAAGTATACATTATCTTTCAAATAATTTTTTAAAAGATTTTCTCTAAATGTCTAGAATAAGTAGTAGGGAGTAGGATCCATGAAGCCCGTTCTATAAAACCTACTCTATTCAGTGGCTTATTTAGGTCTTACACACAGATCTATTATTAAACATATATTTAATAGCTACTTCTTTAAAACTTTGCTTTGGGGCACCTGGGTGGCTCAGTTAAGCATCTGACTTTGGCTCAGGTCATGATCTCAAGGCTCATGAGTTCCAGCCTTGCGTCAGCCTCTGGCTGACAGCTCAGAACCTGAAGCCTGCTTTAGATTCTGTGTCTCCCTCTCTCTCTGCCCCTTCCACGCTCATGCTCTGTCTTCTCTCTCTCTCTCTCTCTTTCTCTCTCTCTCAACAATAAATAAAACATTAAAAAAAACTTTTAAAACTTTATTTTGTCTAGAAGATGTAACTGTGAAGTTATAAGATTGGCAAAATAAAAAAAACTGTAAAAAACAAGAATACTGTTAAAAGCACAGAGAAACATCAACCATCTATGCATTTATGCTACATTGAAGTTTATGTCTCTGTATAGACTGAATTGAAGTATGTTGCAATAGCTGTATGTTGCACTAGATACATGATGTATGTTTTATTGACGTATGTTGCATTAGCATATTTTAAGCCTTTGATGTTAGCATGTGTCTTTAACAAGCAAAAATAGATTTATGATTTCATGTTGCAAACATAATTGCTTAAGAAAGATAGTACCTATATTGCCTTAAAATTTTTACTTCCTAGTAAGTAAGCATTTATACAAATGCAATATATATACAAAACTATAAAAATAGATTTGTAAAACATCCACATTGCACTAATTTTGACTTAAAAGCAGAAGTTTTTCCTAAATTACATTTCTCTTTTACCAGTTCATCATTAAATTGTCAAAATCCTTATTTAGCCCCTTCCCATCAAATCCCCATATTTTTCTATAAATGTATTATTAATACATTTCCCTACAGTATTAACTCTGTTTAAACTTCCATGGTTTTCATATGTTTTATTCACTCTCTTGTGTAAATATTCTTTATCAGCTTGAATTTGAATTTACATGACAGTCTATTAAATATAAAGCTTTTTCTTTTTTTTTTTTCAAAGTGAGATCAAGAGTTCAGTTTCAAGAGAACCTAAGACATACGCATTCCATTCTTCTTCTTCTTTTTTTTTTTTTTTTTTTTTTTTTTTAGACTTCACAAATTAAAATAGCAACTTCATGCTGCCGGTAAAAATTCTAAGCACTGGGAATTTTTTCACCTCCAATCCACTGGCTATTCAGTACCCTTATTTTTATGGAACAAGTTCACATTCTTATTAAATGGCACACTTGTATACTCGGTGACCTCTCTTTCATTACTTAAATATAGAATTAAACTATAAATGCTGGCAAATATTCCTTCAATTTCTGTGGTTGTGGAAGGACACCAGTTTGCATATTTGCAGGTTTTGCGGGATAGTGTCGGTATGAAGAATGATTTTGAACTCACAGTTTGCTTTGATGAAATGGTTACACGACGGGAAAGGCAGTTTTCCAGTTTCAACATTGGAGGCCTAGACACTGATTTTTTTTTTCCTCTTCCTATCCAACAGAGATCTTTGTGCCATAAGCCAAAGATTTGCATCAAATTAGTTATTATTGTTTAAAGAGAAGGTTGAACGCAACCTCTTTTTTGGTATAGAAATATTGTAGATGGCAAGTGCAGATGTTTTCAAAGTGCATGCCATGTAGCCTTTTATTGAGTTTATATTGTAGAAATTTATGATACTGTAAAGATGTATCTAGACATCAGTGTGTAACCAATAGCAAACGAAAAAAACGTATGGTTCCTTATAAGGCATGTGCATTAAGCACAATGACCTCTGTGCTCTGTCAAATAAAAATAAAATAGAATCATAAAAAGAATAATTGAGATGCTTTCCTACAGTCAATTTTTTTTGAAAAATGATATTGAGTTAATTGACTCTTTATCCTTTGTATTTGTCTTTTACTGACAAGTATGTATCCTGCTGGAAAATATTTCTTTAAAATCGTAAATGTTCTGTGTATAAAGTATAAGGATTAGGACTGAAAATGTTTGAACACAATAAAAATATCCACATCACTATCTTTGAAGTATTGTCAATTTATATGACATTTAATTTGAAACATATGTAATATATGTATGAGTATATGTAATGCAAATCTACCCATAAAAACTTTGTATTCTTTTAGCAGAAAGCAAATATATGATGATTTCATGAATTAGAGTTCTGTGTATAATTTTGTCGTGAAGCAATTTTAAAGTAAGTCACCGTTACATATAGGTAAAATCTCCTTCAGATTCTTTGTACAATAATACAGTAGTTTTCTATTTGCTTATGATAAATTATGTGTTTTTCCAAGGCAAATCCCATTAAAAACTATGATTAATATTGGCAATAAATACGTGAATCAAATAATTTATAAATTAAGAAATTGTTCTGTCTTGCTTGTTAATATTCCTACTAATCAACTTGGCTCACAGACATAGGAAAACATTAGTTTCTAAAATTTTATTGTATGTACTAAATTTTAGTAGCCATGATACTGTGCTGTACTTTTATATGTTTTACACAGGTCAGCAACATATATTTTCACTTCAAACTGTGACTACTTTCCTATGTACTTTTGAGCTTTTGATGTTTGTCATGCTGATAGGTATGCTGGGGGGTTCTATTTGTGTTTTTCTTGTCAAATGTTGCCCCATGAAATGTCAGTGTGTATCCTGCACACTGTAAATTTGTGACTAAGTAATTTCAATAGGCCCAGACAATAAGAGAGAAAAAAATAATCATCTAGATATTTTTCTACACTGTATATCAATTTCCTGAATGGTGATTTTTATTTTCAATTTTTGATCAGGTGCTTGTCATCTACTAACCAATATGTTTATTCCGAAATGAAACAAACCAGAGATATCTCCATTCTATCCTATCCTTTCCTTTCTTTCTCTTTCTTTCTTTCTTTGTTTCTTTTCCTTCCTTCCTTCTATCATCTATCTACTTATTTTGACAAAAATCTATGGATACACAATGATCTAATATTCACTTCCAGTGTAAGATTTGAAAACCTCCTCAGATAACCTGTGTTAATGCCCTTCAGGCTGCAAAGTTGAAATTTTGTTTTTTCTTCACACAATTTCTAGATTCTGTTCTTTCTTTGACCACCTGTGTGTTTCAGAAAGTTATTTTTCAAAAGGACATAGTGACCTTTATTTTCTTATCTTTCATTTTACCTCCTCTTTTTTTTTTTTTATTGTTTTGCCATCTTAAAAACTGCCATTTCTGTGATTCCATTTTCTATGAAATATGGGACAATGAAGAGATGGGCGAAGAAAGAGGAAGGCAGATGGCTGTTTTGCAACCCATTGTTCCAAGCTAAGACGCAAAAACAACAATCTAACCAGTGTCAATGTCTTGTCACCTATTTACAACGTTGGTAATCCTTGAGGACACCTGAGTTGTCCAGTTTATACAAAGCCTTGTCTAGCACAGCATAGTGCCATGATATACGCTGTAAGACATCCATGAAGTAAAAAAAAAAAAAAAAAAAAAAAAAAGGAGTACCTGGTCTTGTTTCAATGTTTTTTTTTCTTTTTAATTGGTTTACTTCCTAAATAAAATGAAGCCTCAAATTTTCAGCTTCTCTTTGAAAACTGCATTTCTTATCTGCATTGTATTTATTGCTTTTTTTAATCCAAGCATTATTCACTATAAAAAAGAGGAAATGTTCAGTTATAAAATAGAGCCTTTCCATGTTGGATAGAAAGAAAATATGTGTCATCTTATTTAGAAATCCTGGAATCACATACAACCTTAAGCCTTCAGAAGGTAAATATCTTCAGAAGGTAAGGGAAAAAAAAGCACACATTAGTTTATTAGATAATCCTTTAGTCTTAGAGATTTCACTCTCAAAGTATGCAAAATACTTTTCAAAATCTGCTTGAAATGCTGCATTATTCAATAAGTGTCTTGATTCTTTGCTAATTTTAAAAATGTCTCCTACGGGCACCTGGGTGGCTCAATGGGTTAAGTGTCCGACTTCACCTCAGGTCATGATCTTGTGAATCAGGGGTTTGAGTCCCATATGGGGCTCTGGGCCAACAGCTCAGAGTCTGGAACCTGCTTTGAATTCTACGTCTCCCTCTCTCTCCGCCCCTCCCCCATTCCTGCTATGTCTCTGTCTCTTTCTCTCTCTCTCAAAAACAAATGAACATTAAAAATATAAATAAATAAAAATAAAAACGTCCTCTAATAACAACATTTTGGTTCAATAAAATCATGTAAAAATATTTCCCATATTCAACAAGAACATTTGATGGAAATAGGATTTACTCCATTGGATCTTGTCCACAAAAATTGTCATTGTTTTTAATAAAAAGCATTATTGCTGAGTTCCAAATATTTGTGGCATGAATACTGTATACACTTGTTTGGTAACATGTCTAACTTTAATATGAGTATATCTTTAAGTGTCTTTGATGAAAAATCAAAATAAATGAGTAAAATTTTATAGTCCTATTTTCTCCTGCTAGCATTCCAAATGGGACACTGGAAATGATTAATATAAAAACTCTTCCAATAACAAATTTTACGTATTTAACATATTTGGGATTTCCCCTATGACATGTCTCATCAAGCCTATTTCTAAATCTTTTAGTCCCTTATTCCTTTTGATTATTCTTTCCCAGCTACCTGCTTTGCCAGCCTACTACTTGTTTTCAACCTCATCGTTTCGATCCTGGTTTAAAATGTAAGCCTGGTTTAAAATGTGCATTTCCTTTTCAAAAAACAAAACAAAACAACAGAAAATGAACCTTTTAACTGCTTTAAATGAAGCCTCGTTACCTTGAAATGCAAAACTCCGACATTGTCGGTTTCTGTAGTTCATTTATTGACATTCAATCAGTATATTTTTCCTCTTCCTCCTACCACTTCCAAATCATTGCACAACCAAACAGCTTTGATTGTCCATCTGTGTCTGTACATCTTAGTCAGTGTCCTTCTTTCCACATTGCTTACTGTCTTCATTCTCTTAAACCTATTTTTGCCACTATGAGGCTCTTTGTCTCATTCAGAAAACTTCGATCAGCCATTTCAACAATGATATTGCGCAAACTCTAAAAATCTCTTATTTCCTTCACTTGCTTTACCCAAATCAAAACCTTAGGTATCGCTATACTATATTTTCTGTGTTGTTAGTTTGGGGTTGCTCTTTGGGTCACCAAACATGCATGGAATTAATCCTACAAAGATCCTCGATGTTGAAGATCTACCAAATTACCTACCAACAGTGTTTCAGATCATTTTTATATTCTGTAACTGGGCCCTACCTTTGCTAAAGCAGTCAACATATCTCCTTTCGTATAGCATAGAAATTAAGGTAATCCAATGTGAGATGTTTTGAAATTCTCCTCCTCAATGTCTATTTTCTAGTTTTTCTTATTAAGATTGTTGCATTATATGCTAACTAACTTGGATGTAAATTAAAAAAAAAAAAAGATTAAAGGCCCAGTTAATGTCCAAGCTCCCCTTTGCTCATTTAATTTGAATTTAATTCATTAATGATCACACTTCTTCCATGGTCTTCAGGTATTCTCACTTTCTTGGCTGTTTGCTTGCTATTTTTCATGCATGCTTAATTAATTCACCCCTCCATCAAAATGCCTTCCTTCAAACCTTCTACTTTCTCATGTAGTCATTAAACCTCTCCTTCCTCTCAATGTCAAAGGGCACAAAGGAGTGATCTTTACTTGCCTCTTGAATTTTCCCATCCCCACTCAGCTTTCCTTTTATCTCCTGTTGCCTATTTGGACAATCCCAATAAGTATACTAGCTTCCCCCTAATAGTGTGGTTTGGTCGCAGCCTTTGAGCACTTTGAGTTCAGTTCCCGTGATATTTTACACCTTCCCCTCACTAAGGAGTGTTCTTTCATTGATACATTGGTTGTTTCTCTTATAAATCTTTTCTAATTTGCTCCCTATGCTTTTTTTTTTTTTTTTATTCGTGCCTTCGTAGGTTTCTTTCCTTTCTCTGCCCTAAATGTACACATTCCCAGGATTCTATCCATGGCTTTTTCTCCTTTTCTCTCCAACCCCTTTACTATGTTATAATATTTACTGCATTGTCCATATCCATCACTTCTGTGTAGACTTGTTCCAAATATGTTTCCAGGCCGACTTCTGTCCTAAATTCCAGAAACATTTTTCCACATGGCTGCTAGAATTATCAATCTTGGTGTGATGTCGGCCCTGAGAACTCAAACTCTGTCATTCCAAGCTAATAATTAATTTCCCTGAAGCAGACACTCCATTTTTTTTTTAATTTTTTTTTTTTTACGTTTATTTATTTTTGGGACAGAGAGAGACAGAGCATGAACGGGGGAGGGGCAGAGAGAGAGGGAGACACAGAATCGGAAACAGGCTCCAGGCTCTGAGCCATCAGCCCAGAGCCCGACGCGGGGCTCGAACTCACGGACCGCAAGATCGTGACCTGGCTGAAGTCGGACGCTTAACCGACTGCGCCACCCAGGCGCCCCCCCCCCTTTTTTTTTTAAAGAATACTCTAAGTTTCCTAAATATCTAAGACTTGTAATCTCCAGGTCATTGACTTCTTTCAACCCCCATATCAAAACTAGCAGTAAAGTCCCCTTGTATCATCTTCACTGAGTTTCCTATGTAACGAGATGATATGTTGACATTTTATTTTTTATACTTTTCCCCTCCCTTATTCTATTACATACACCCTTCTTCAACTGATTCAGAGGCTTCATGTTGGCAGAGGGAAAAGTGGCACTGTCATAGGCAGAGCAAAAAGAGGGAAAAATACTTCCACTTTTTCTTTAAAAAAAAAATGAAGCCTCTGTGTATCAAAAAGAAGGGTTGAAAAAAGCAGGAAATAGGTTAGAAAACAGTCGAGTTGGAAAGAAAATGAAGAAGACTCATCCACTCCACTTGCCAGACTAGGAGATGATAGGAGGACTATGTGGGCTGGATCAGGGAAGGAAAATAGGAATGGGAAAGTGGCCTACAGGAAGGAGTGCCAGAGACAAGAAAAGGGAGCAGTGGGCATTGGGAAGAGAAGCAGAGTAGCATCACATACTGCCCCTCCTGCTGTCAGTACTGGCAAATCTTGTGGTAACTAGGCCAGTATCTGCTGACCATATGTCATTGCTTATAACCTCTGCAAGACTAGTTGTTGTGGAGTGTGAGCTCATGACTTGGGATCACCATTACACCATCCAGCAGAGCAACCAACCACCCATCCCCAAACACTTGGCTAACCCTCATCTGACTTTTCCTATTTTTCTAATGACTCAGGACATTTGTACCAACCTCCAAACACAGGTGAATGCGCTTTACCCCCAGAGGGGTGATGGCAGTGTGGGAAGGAAAAGCTTGGTGTCTATGCTTGAGTATAGACACTATCCTCTTATATATGACCCTTGATACACACCCCTGAATTAACTTAACTCCTGAACCTTGTGCCACTGAAGTTGCCTCACGCATAAACTTTTACTGGCAGGCAAAGAGAAAGTGCATACATATACAATGTGGTTGGATAATCTGATGAGAGTGCACAGTCCAGAGAAATATTAGATAAATACTCTGCAAGGTTAAATCTGGGCTCCACATTATGTTTACCTAGACAGAGCAGCTCCCTCTGCAACCTTCACTCTTACTAATCTTGTTCAGTTATTGATTTTAATGTGGAAAGGGAAGAAGGGAAAGATATGTGCCATCATCATGCAGAGGCACCAGCGTGGGAGTGGGGAACTGGTTCTACCAGAGCTGATGGCTGCCAAAGAGGAAGAGATATCAATAACAACAATAAGAATAAAGAAAACAATAATAGAAGCTTCTACTCCTACAAAGCAGTAGGCTTGGTCCTGAAAAATACCATGGTTGTTTTGGGAATGCAAGCAGGTGCAGCCACTCTGGAAAAGTGTGGAGGTTCCTCAAAAAACTAAAAATAGAACTACCCTACGACCCAGCAGTTGCACTATTAGGTATTTATCCAAGGGATAGAGGTGTGCTGTTTCGAAGGGACACATGCACCCCCCATGTTTATAGCAGCACTATCAACAATAGCCAAAGTATGGAAAGAGCCCCAATGTCCATTGATGGATGAACGGATAAAGAAGATGTGGTATATATATATATATATATATATATATATATATATATACAATGGAGTGTTACTCGGCAATCAAAAAGAATGAAATCTTGCCATTTGCAACTATGTGGATAGGACTTGAGGGTATTATGCAACGTGAAATTAGTCAGAGAAAGACAAAAATCATATAACTTCACTCATATGAGGACATTAAGAGACAAAACAGATGAACATAAGGGAAGGGGAACAAAAATAATATAAACACAGGGAGGGGTACAAAGCATAAGAGCCTCATAAATATGGAGAACAAACAGAGGGGGTGTGGGAGGGGGGATGGGCTAAATGGGTAAGGGGCATTAAGGAATCTACTCCTGAAACCATTGTTGCCTTATCTGCTAACTAATTTGGATGTAAATTTAAAAAAATAAAATTAAAAAAAATATTAAACTGTAAAAAAAAACACCTCAGCTTCTGCCACTCAAAAAAAAAAAAAAAGAAAGAAAGAAAGAAAGAAAGAAAGAAAGAAAGAAAGAAAAAGAAAAAAGAAAAGAAAAATACCATGGTTATGAAAGACAAAGACAGGTTGCAGAACTCTCCTACATCAAAGGAGACTAAAATAGCATGGCAACCAAAGGCAATGCAAAGGCCTGGAGTGGATCCAGATCAGGAAAAAGATCATACATGAAACCACGGAGCATCTGTCAAAAAACTGAATGAAGAAAGTATATTAGATAGTAATTTCATCAATGTCAAGTTCCTTAGTTTGATCATTTTACCTTGACAAACGTAAGAAAATGTTGTTCTTAGATGTTGCAAACTGAAATTTTTAGAGGTAAAGCAGAATGCCATCTACAACTTTTCTTTTAAGCGTTTCAGAAAAAACATAAACGCTTCCTCGGAAGCTTTTCAAACTTGCGGAAGCAGAGTGAGGGTGGTTTGCTGAGAGACCCCTGGAGGGCCACCACCTGGGAAGATGAAGGACTTGGTATCTAACTCTTATCTGTTATCTTTGTAATGGCCCTGGGCATGCCCTGCAGATTATGATAAAGAAGAGAAAACTGAAAGCCTTCGTGAAGTGTTGGAGAAGGGCAAAGAGATTTAAGCCCAAACCTTCTGTGAGATGAACCAGAGTAGATTCATATCATGTGGTCCAACAGAATATTTTCCTTCAGGGCTTCTGGGCCCAAAAAGAGGCCACTGTGAAACAGAAACCATTGGAAGATAAAGGAGAGATTATGCTGAAATGAGCAGTCCTGTCGCTGGTGACCACGTCATTGGAATCACTCACTGGCAAACACTTCAGCCATCTCCAAAGACAATTGCTGGAGGGCTGCACCTATGTAGCTTAAGCCTTGAAAGAGCTTATGAAAGGCTCAGAAAAACTCTTGAAAGGCTTACAAGTTAATGCCTTTCCCTCTTAATCATGTATAGACAAAACCAGATATTGAACATAAAATGTATTTACACAGAAATCATGTAGAAAGGGAAGATCGTTGTTCAATAAAAAAAAAAACTAAAATGATTTTGGCAGCTCTCAGGGGGAAAAAAAGGCATCAATAGTACGAATCACTTTGATTTTTAGAATTTATAGATTGGTAAAACAAAGTTTGAAAAATCAGGGGAAGAGGGGAGGGTCCCTTAACATCACTGTCCGGTTCTCTGTCATAGATCTGTCTGGGCAGAGCCCCCCTCGCCCAGCCCTGGTTAGCAGCCTTCAGGGGCTCAGATAAACACTGATTACTAAGAAATTTCTCAGCTGTTTGGGGAGTGAGCAGAGCTTGATAGGAGCTGACACAGGTGTGCATGTCATTGACCTGGGCAAGTTCTTTAGACAGTTTAGGCCATAACTGCCCAAGGGCTGCTCAATAGCACCTCTGGGCATATTAAGGAAGAGGGAAATAACAGTGGTGATGGAGGTGTTATTTTTCTTCTGTAGAAAAATTTTCTGTCTGAGATCATCACAATTTATACATATATATATATATATATATATACACACACATATACATACACACATATGCATATATGTATACACACACATGCATATATGTATACACACATACATAGGTATACACACATACACATATTTAATATGGAGATAATATAGGAATAAACATATACATATAGTTAATAAAGAAAATAAAACATATTCAATATATATGCCTTTCAAATTTACTTACTGTTATGAGTTCTTTTGGGTATATGAAAATTATTCTTTTCTAGCAGAATTTGAGTGTTCTAAATGTGTTAGAATAGGATATTTCTAAACCAAAGAGTGTCCCAATCATCATGTAAAATTTTATTTTTTTTCTGAAAACAAATCTAAATAACTGAATAAACATTATAAACAAATAAATCTGCTAATTTTACCTTGTACCCAAAGCATTTCAATATTATGGCGATTTTTCAGAAAGCAAAGGAAGGCAATGCTTAGAAGAGGATATATGTTCAAGGGAAGGATGTTTCTTTGCTTTTTTTTTTTTTTTTTTTTTTTTTTTTTTAATTTTTAATGGATGAGACCTGAGCAGCCATCAGCTCAGGATAAGGAGGCAGGAGAGTGGGTTAGATGTGTGATATGAACGAAAGAGAAAATAATTCAGATTGACAGAAAGTTTTTCAAAAGAAATGGAGTTCATGATCTTGAAGCTGAAGTGAAGGAATCAGGCTGGAATAGAGCAAGATAGTTTTAATTGTGTGCCAAAAGATGATAACGGTGACTGTAGGCACAGTTCTATGGGAGACACGTGTTTTCTGACAGAGTGGCGAGGAGTGTTGCCGTAGATGGGGACGCCAGCATGAGGACAGCGATAAATAAGGGGAACGGGATGTTATAGGGATGTTGTAATTCCTTAAAGCTCTAAACGTTAGAATGATTTGTCCTTACTAAAAACTCTTGGTTTAGGAGTTTCTTTTGTACAACTAAGATTTTGTACGTTTCACGTCATTCTGCAATATTTACCCTGGGTTCATATAGGACACCTCACTTGTCCGCAGTTGCACATTGGCACCTCAAACTGGCTTTCGTACACCAAATTCAAACTCCTATGAGCAAATTCATAACATTTCAAGCTACTTTCCTGATATTCTGCAAAGCAAGAGCTTTTTACAGTGTCATCATCTCTATCAGAGCACTTTTCATTCGTTTGTAAAGATTTAAATATTTGAATTTTTCAGTGCTTTGAGGTTTATGAAATGAATGGAATATAGGTAAATAAAAGTGATAACTCTAGTATTAAACACAGTGACTCATTAAATGAATATAAGGAGATAAAGTGGAAATAATGAGGTGTTTTGCAAAGAGCAAACCTTTGACCAACAATTGCATTACAATTTGACTGAAGCCAGTCAACTTATCAGCTTTGAGTAAGGTACTCAAGAGAAAGAAAAGGCACAAAATACTGAAGGTATGTAATTAGAAATTGTCTAAAGAAGGAGGCTGAGTTGATGGGTTTGTATTTTGAGATAATTTTATATTCATATGCAGTTGCAAGAAATAGAGAAACAGTGCATTCTTCACTCAGTTTTCCACAGTGCTAAATATTGCCACATTCTACTACAGAATTAAACCAGGAAATGGACATTGGCACAGTTCATTGGCATTATTTAGATTTCACCAGTTTTACATGCACTCACAGTTACTGGATTTTGTAATTTTTTTTTTTAACTGAATAAAAATGGGATCCTTCCAATGGAATATATAAGTCTATGGAAAGTTTTAAATATTTGACTTGTATTTCTTTTCAGGAATGCATTGTGTACAAAAAGGTATAATATTGCTTTATCTTTGATTTATTCTAACATCCCTTATTGAAGACTGACATTTCAGAATTTTTTTTTATGTTTATTTATTTTGAGAGAGAGAGAGAAAGAGAGAGAGAGAATGAGAGTGGCAGAGGGGCAGAGAGAGAGGGAGAAAGAAAATCCCAAGCAGTCGCCTCATTGTCAGCACAGAGCCCGACGTGGGGCTCCATCTCACAAACCGTGAGATCATGACCTGAGCTGAACTCAAGAGTTGGACGCTTAACTGACTGAGCCACCCAGGCACCACAATTTCAGAATTTCTTATTTTGTAAATCACATCCGAGCAATCTCCTATTGGGAAGATTGGAAAAGTCAATCAAGATAGGAAAAATCTCCTATTGGAAAAGTCAGCAACATTATAAGCTTAGAATATAACTTACTTAATTACCTAATGAACTTTTAGGGTACACTTTCTCCATTCTTTGTAATAACTTTGTGTTTATATTTTTATGGTTATAAAACATTCTTTACTTTGGTGCAAGTCACATGTCAATGAGTATAAAGTAAATTGTGAAACTACTTTGGTACGGTCCAGGGAGATATCTGGCTGTCTGGGGTAGGAAGTAACAAATAACCATGGGGGTGGAGTGGTACACTTCAGAGAACATTCAAACCTACGCTTATAATTTTCCAGGAGAAATCCTGAGCGATATACACAATCTATTACATTATTGAAGTGAAGCATGAAAAACAAACCTTCCTTTTTAAGGAATGTTGCAGCAATTTACAGTTTACACAGTCTGTTGAAAATGTATATATGACAGATGGAGACACTAAGCCTAATGTTCAAACTTTGGAGAAAGAGAAAACCCTGATACAAAAGCGTTGTGATTCAACACCACAGAGTTAGAATATAGAATGGTATGGAGTTAACAAGAGGGTCAAAGGGCAGCATAGAACCGGAAGGACTATAGAACGACCAGATCCTCTGAGGCTGAGGGTAGAGGTTCAGTGCCTACGTTGTGAGATACAAAATAAAAGTCCCTTACAGAATAGTGCTTGAAAAAGTACTGGTAGAAATTTGAATATAGGTTTCCATGAAAGGCATTATGTAGTCAGTTCAGGTGTCCGTATGCCTCGTTTTATGATACAACACCAAGAAAGAAAAAATCCTAACAGATTTAATCAGCTATAATGTTTGACTTTCTCAAAACAAGTGTTGTCTCCATACTAGTTGAATACCTTCATTTTTTGTGTTTACTTCACAGTAAATCAAATTGAAATTGCTGTAACCTTTGGTTTCCATCTTCTGTACACACATGAGATTTAAACATTTGTCTTACCTAGGACACAGTTAAGCTTTGAATGAACTAGAACTAAAAGAGGTGGACTGATTAAATATGTCAGCAATTATCTTCTTTTGCAGAGCACGTTTTTGCTTTACAAGAGAGAAATAGGTAAAAATAAATACTACTTTAAGAGCTATAGATTGTTTCTCATTATATATTCTCTTAAAAAGATTTTTTACTTAAAGTATAATTCAAGTACTTCTCACAGATTAACAAAACATGCATATGTTGTCTAGACTTGTTGCCTTGCCTTTAGCTATGTCATATTTTGAAACAACTAGGTGAGATTGGAAGAATAAAAGATAAACCAGTATATCTGCTGAAAATTAAAAAATAAATTAATGTAATATGCATAACATAAATACCTGTGATGTAGAACATATGGGTAAAAACCAGCAAAATTGGAGATGTTAATAAATCTATTCATTATTTGTTCCCATAGTAATATGCAAAATTCAGCGCCGCCTCTGTATGTTATAATGATGCAGTGAGAATGGTGTTTCACCTCTGTGATCTTCCTTCCCAAACCAGCCTAATAATGAGGAAACATCAGAGAAGTATCATCAGGCAAACATCCTACAAAGATCTGATTAATCATTTTCACAATTGTCAAGGTCATTAAAAAAAAAAAAAGGAAAATCTGAGAAACAGCCTCAGTCAAGAGGAATCTAAGAAGATGTGACTACTAAATGTAAATGTAGGTGGCATTCTGGATGGGAGATCCTGGAATAGAGAAGAACCTTAGGGTAAAAACTATGGAAATCCGAACAGCCTTAAATTAATAATAATGTGTCAATATGGGCTCATTAAACGAGCTGTACTAATGTAAGATGTTAATGATAGGCATCTTCTAAATCCCTCCTGCAACCACTCTCAACCCTGTCCCTTGAAAGTGAAAACATCACTTTCTTTAACTGCTGATTTTGAAAAGTAATTGCAGATTACCCGTTTTCTATTTAAAATGATTCTGAGGGCACCTGTGGCTCAGTTGGTTGAGCACTGACTTTGGCTCAGATCATGATCTCAAGGTTTATGAGTTCGAGGTCCCCATCGGGCTCGCTGCTGACGGCAGCATGGCGGAGCCCACTCCAGACCCTTTGTCCCCTTCTCTTGCTGCCCCTCCCCCACTTGTGTTATCGCTCTCAAAAATAAATAAACCTTTAAAAAGAATAAAAATTAAAAAAATAAAATGATTCTGTGTACTCATATGAACCAACATGTGTCAGTACATGGTTTTAGGGAGAACCCAGAAATAGCTTCATGACTTAAAAACACCAAAGTCAAAAATATAATTTTCTCTGTTGGGTTCTTAAGATTCAAGACTCATTTCTCCTTCCCAGAAAAGTTATTCTCTCAAATAACACTCAGAAGAAATCCTGGCTTTAGTAAGTTAAGTAGAAATTGAATTCTCCAGTGGGTTATATAAGAAATAATAGGTTAATTCTGTTGGTTTGAGAGCCAACAAAGTTAACTTAGTTAACTTGGTTAACTCTCAGAGTTATAACTTTTTTTAAATGTGTATTTATTTTTGAGAGAGAGCAAGCAAGTTGTGGCTGAGGTTATAGACGTTTCACACTGGAAATGGGACTCAAAATCACCTCCTTTGTGGTTACATCTTTACAGAAGATGGAAAAACCAAAGAGGTAGCTAGGGAAATCAGGTTCCGTATATTGCTGAGTATCTCACCAACCCCTTCACTTTTCAATAGAGTATCAACAACTTCTAAGGAATACATAATTCAAATGAAGCTTGAGTAGGCCTTAATATGAAGGTTTTACTTAAGAAATATATTGGACTCCTGGTGGCTCAGTCAGTTACATGTCTGACTTTTGTGGCTCAGGTCATGATCTCATGGTTCGGGCGCTGACAGCACAAAGCCTGTTTGGGATTCTCTCTCTCTCTCTCTCTCTCTCTCTCTCTCTGCCCCTCCCCCATGCTTTCTCCCCCTCTCATAAAATAAATAAATAAACATTTTTTAAAAAGATATTTATTTTTTCAGAGAAGTTTCGTGTTCATAGCAAAATTGAACAGACAGTACAGAGTTCCTATATATCTTTAGTCCCCCCAATACACGCAACCTTTATCGCTATCAAAATCTCACATCAAAATGGTATGTTCGTTACAGCTGATGAATCTACACTGATGCATCATTATCAACCCAAACCCAAAGGTTATGCTAGGATTCACTCCTGGTGTTGTCCATTCTTTGGGATTGACCGATAACGTAATGGTATGTATCCACCGTTGTAGTATCTATCATACAGAATAGGTCAACTTCCCTAAAAATCCTCCATGCTCTGCCTCCTCATTGTTCTCTTCTCTCTAATTCTTGGCAACTACTTGACAACTTTTTACTGTCTCCATAGCTTTGCTTTTTCCAGAAAGTGGGAATCATAAACCTTTTTAGATTGGCTTCGTTCACTTACTTACATGCGTTTAAGGTCCCTCTGTGTCTTGTCAAGGCTTGGAAGGATTAATTTTTAAAAGATTTTGAGAAAAAAAAAAAAGGTAATGTGAGAGAAGCAAGATAAAGGAAGGCGTTTTACAACTTTTACCCAAGACTGTCTCCACTTTGTCATAGAAGCTGCACAGCAATCCTTTCTTCCTAATTTAAACACAGCTCACAAAACAAGCGTCAGAGCATAGTAATGTGAAGCTTGAAGAAAGATCAGTTCACATTTCATTTTTGTTTACTTGGCCTAGATAATCAAATAAATCAGATTGTGTTAACTCTGATAACTTTGCTATGAAATCTACTCCTATTGTATTCCCTACTTCCGTTAGTGACATTACCAGTCACCGGTATCAGACACCTGGTATTCATCTTTGTTCTTCTGCTCTCACCCCTTCCATGTCAAATGGTCACCAACCCTGTCTCCTTTGAGCTATAATGTGGTGTGAAGGAATGAGGTAGCTTATTCATTCAGGCTTCATATTTTGCAGTGAAAATGGCAACATGAGGTAAGGCCCCTATAGGGCCTTGCATAGTAAACTCAGCTCAACAGTTTTCACCTACCCCTACGCTCTGCAAAATCAATTCAATGCCTCCTTCTTCTTTGCTTTCGTAGCCCCTCCAATATTACAGGTATCAAGGGTACTAATTATGTTTTTACTTGTTTGTACAGTGATGCTGTGTGCCAGTTGAGGGCAGGGACTGTGCCTGCTTTCCATCTTTGTAACCTCAATGGCTAGCAAATGAAAGGAGTAATTGAATCTTTTGCGGAGTGCCAGAAGAACACAAAATTGTGCTAATTGTTTTAAGAAACATGAATAAGACACTGTTTGTATCCGCACAGATTTTATAGGGCAACTGCAAAACCACCAGAAGGGCAGCCAAGAAAATGGTAACACGAACTGGCCCAGAAAAAAAAAAACTTCTAATTCTACACAACAGAAGAAAGAAACACATACTAATACTGAGGAACCCTGAGATTCCAATTCACAAAACCCGATGCCTAATGTTATATGTGTCTGGAGTTCCCGTGACACCTCCCACGCCACAGGTCACCCCTAGTTTAGCATGCCCTGTTCTGGATGGTGTATTCATCGTCCAATTGTCTGTAAAAATAAGAACTTGGCAGTCACCCTGGATTCTTCCACCTGTCTCATCTGTAACCACTCAATTGGTTACTGAGTTCTATGATTTATACTTTACATATATTTCATAAATATGACCCTTTACTATCTTTCGCTGACACCATTTGTTTAATTCAGGCACCTAATCTTTTTCCTGTGGGTCATTTCACATTTCTAGTTTTTCAGTCTCTGTTCTTTGCCCTCCAAACACCTCCCCAAATTAATTTCTCACACTATCCCAGAGAGTCATCTTAAATGTAAATAAGACCACGTTGTTCCTTTGCTTCGTAACTATTGCTAATACTTGCCATGTTGACATGATGATATATAAGACCCTCTGTGATTTAGCCCTTGAATTCAACTTCATACACTGTAAGTATCCCTGTCCAATTTTTACATTTCAGCATTACTGAATTGCCTCTAATTGTGCATCAGGTCCATGTGATTATAGCTTTTGTTCTATCTCGACCTGAAACTACTTACTGTTTGCAACTGGCTTTCTCATCATTCCTATTCTTGGCCCGCCTTACTCTTCATTAAGAATCTTGTATTCCTGAATGGCTTCTATGTGCTTCCATAGTATTCTATGCATCTCAGTACTTACTAAAATGTAACTGAAATTATTTCATTTTAGATAAACTCTGTAAAGCATGCACAAAGTCTATTCATTATTTATTTATACCAAATAGGTGTTTAAATATTTCCCCAATTGTAACGAAATAACATAAAAAGTCATCAATGAGAAGAAAAGGAAGAGATCTGGTAACCAGAAACTTTCTTCTAGGAAAATTTTGATGACTTTAATATTAAGATGTTTACTTGCTATAAAATATTCAATAAATTGACATAAACATGTCTTCCTCAGAGTTAGTCTTTGATAAACAATTACCTTTTTTCTTAAATTTTTTTTAACGTTTTATTTATTTTTGAGACAGAGAGAGACAGAGCATGAATGGAGGAGGGGCAGAGAGAGAGGGAGACACAGAATTGGAAGCACGCTCCAGGCTCTGAGCCATCAGCCCAGAGCCCGATGCGGGGCTCGAACTCACGGACAGCAAGATCGTGACCTGAGCTGAAGTCGGACGCTTAACCTACTGAGCCACCCAGGTGCCCCGATAAACAATTATCTTAATGCCTTGAAACTTCATTCAGTTTAAGGGTATACGCACTTTAAAAGTGGGCTTTCGGGGCACCTGGGTTCCTCAGTCAGTTAAGCACTCCACTTTGGCTCTTAGGTCATGATCTCATGGTTTGAGCCCCTCTTGGGGTTGGGGCTGACAGCTCAGAGCCTGGAGCCTGCTTGGAATTCTGTGTCCCCTTTCTCTCTGCTCCTCCCTCACTTGCGCTCTGTCTCTCAAAAATGAATAAACGTTTAAAATAAAAAAAAAATAGGCTTTTGACTCTGAAATTATTTCAATAAATAGGGGAAGTTTTACTTTCAAAGAATGATGCTAGTTGCCAGGGAATTTGTAAGGCTCTTCAAGTCAAATCACTTAGATGATTTACTTTTCTATCCTTTTAATACTTTAAATAAAAGGCTAGTCGTTTATAATGGATAATTAGCCCATTTTTAAAATCTGCTTGGTTTTTAAAAAGCAGAGAAGAAAAACCAGGTCAAAACATTGAATCATAAAATAAAATAGGGAGAAAAAAGAGGATTAAGAAGGTAAAATAGGAAAAGGTATAACTCTCATGCTTTAAAAATGATTTATATTTTCCACGAACTGAATAAAACTACTTAAACCTTCTTCCTATAAACATGGAAACATTTTGCAATTATTAATTACAACAGTAGGCATGAATTTGTGTAGGCTAATTCAATCTCAGTGGAAACTTGTGTATAAGACATTATCTGATTAGACTTCAGAAAGCCTCGTTAGGAATGTTTCCAGATGTGTTTTTTCATTAAGTTCGACATTAGGTAAGAATTTGTTTAGACTTTTTAAATAACGTAGCTTTATAATACCAGAAGGGAAGAACATTAAGCATGAAAAAACAGGTGGAAAAAAAAAAAAACCATGAAAAAACACGGAACTTTAGTAACTCTGCCAGGAAATTTTATTGAGAATATTTGTATCTAGATCTCTGAATGGATAAAGTAGCTAGTGCAATTCCTGAGCAGAGGGAAAATTTTAAGTCATTATATTAAATGAAGCAAGACAATCCACAAGTAAAGTACATAAACAGGTTTCTCCCATATGCTTAATGGAGAAGGATGAACACAGACTTTCAGGGTATGGGATCAGCTCAGGGCCACACCCTGCATACCAGAAATTATTTTACAACTAAATCTTTATTCATGCATTGCCCTTAGAATATAAAATCCTTCTGTACCTTGTGAATACACCAGCAGAACCCGCATGACACCATTAAAAACGTATTAGTAAAACAAGCCGTTGCACGTTCTGCTGCTGATAAAATAACTTAGAGTGAGTGATGACTCAATCCTTCATTTTTCTTTCAAATATCTTGCCACCCAACACACCCTTTTCTGAACTCTGCCAGAATGCAACCAGCACCCCATAGTTATAACAGCACTTACGTATCTCTTACCGGGAAGGGCAGGCCCTCGTCCTCCTTGTCAGAAAATCAACAGGTGATTTCCTATGGAAGATCCTTTACCACGGACGGACCAGCCTTTCTTCTTACAAACCCGTCCCCTTCCACGTTACATAAAACAACATTAAAAAAAAATGTACTTTTCTGCCTCTCATGATCCTACGGTGCGAAGCTTGCTTTATTTGAAACAAATTAAAATATGAAACCAGGGGCACCTGGGTGGCTCAGTCGGTTAAGCATCCGACTTCGGCTCAGGTCATGATCTCGCGGTTCGTGAGTTCAAGCCCCGAGTTGGGCTCTGTGCTGACAGCTCAGAGCCCGGAGCCTGTTTCAGATTCTGTGTCTCCCTCTCTCTCTGATCCTCCCCCATTCATGCTCTGTCTCTCTCTGTTTCAAAAATAAATAAACATTAAAAAAAATTTTTTTTTAAATATGAGACCAAATGCAAAGAACTATACTTACAAGTGTGGTTCATATTTGTGTATATAATCACTTATTTCTAGTGATTAAAATTGAAAGAGAATTATCATTCACATCCCACTCTGCATATTTAGGACAAGATACATCTATACACATTTTTAGGGAGACTGATAATGTCACTGAGATAGCCAAATAATGATTGGAGATCATTGCTTTTTTGCCTCATAGATTTTTAACTGCCCCCAAATTATCAAAAAGATTCCTTATACAAACAAGGAGAGGTAATAAAGCAGTAATTCACAAGATATAGAGACAGCAATGAGTGACAAATAGTGAAAAAATGGGAAGCAAAAGATTTCTCAGAAATATCCAAAACAATGTTGATTAAAGCAAACATGAAGTATCAACATTTTCATTAACTAGCTTGTCAAAGGAAAATGAAGTTTCATATTGTTGGTGAGGGTATAATTAGATAGCCTTTTCTGAAGTCAACTTGCTAATGTATAACCAGAGATATATTCATGTTCTTTACCAAATGAATCCAAAGATGTCATATGTATCCTAGGAAAATGTGGAAAAAATATACTAATGTAATTTTCCTTACAATATTAATTCTTATTCAAAGAAATGGAAATTGGTTTTAAAGTCCAAGATTGGTGGTGGCTAAATAAATTTGGGGAGATCTGATTAAGGTCAGAATATTACCTTACCACTAAATATTATGGGCATTATTTCTATTCTCATGACATGAAAATACTTATTGGTAGTTTTCATCGATAGAGTAGTGTTCCTAAAAGTTTGCCTGTTAAATTATAAGCTACGTAATACATGCTGAGTACAAGCCAGAGGGAAGTGAACTAATATACTATTAAAGGATAGTATAATGATGGATTTCAATTAATTTTCCATTCTATTTTCTTAAAGTTAAGAGTAGGTGGTTATGGTAATCTTATAATAATAAAAAATAATTTAAAATAGAAGAAAATAGATAGTAAGTAGACTCCAAATGTAAGAAAGAATTGACTAATGCAGCACTAACACAGTGGTAAACTGAACTTTCACAATAATAAAGGCATAACGATGACAGTGTTTCCATGCTGATTTGAAAGGATTTAATCATCAGTTCTTTGGTTTAACCACAATTTTACATTCTTTCATCAAATACTGTAAATAGCTTATTTAAAAACACATTCCTTGGCTTTTGGATTGAGAGATTTGGAGAGACTGGAGCCCAGTAAACTTAGTGAATTTTATTTTACTTTATTTTAATCTTATTTACTTATTTCTTTTATTAAAGTAATCTCTACACCCAACGTGGGGTTCAAACTCATGACCCAGAGATGAAGAGTTGCTCTTCCCATTGAGCCGCCAGCCAGGTGCCCGTCAGTTGACTTGTAGGTGATATTTTTATTTCTTCCTCATTCGTCTCAAACTGCCACTGCTCTCCTTTTCCTCCTTCACTCTTTTCTTCTCTACAGTCCTTACTATCCTGTTAAAATTCTGTAAATGTGCAACCACACAGGCCAGAGAAACTGGTATTAGACTTCTAGGAAGAATGCCACTAATATTGACAATAAAATATTATTTAAAAGTTTATTAAAAATTATACTTCTATTGGTTTTTTTAAAAGTCAGTTTCTTTGTCTTTCGGTTTAGCTGGAAATTTGGCTTCTTTACAAGGATTGGATTAGTAAACGTCAAAGATATCATCTACTAAAACATGTTTTCTACACCATAATTATTATGGATTAAACTCTCTATTATATTTTCACTGACAGGATCTGACATCATGCAAAACGTTCATGAGGAAGTCTTCCCATCAAAAAATGCTTGTTTTTTATCTGCTGGAATATAAGGGACTGTCTCTTGCTAATGTCCATATTTTAATTTTGTGGATATCAGACTGATATCTTTCATTCATAGTCTAAAGTAAGGAGTGGGAATCTCTAGCAAAAGGAAACAAAAACAGCAGCTAAAATCAGATAATTTCAGTTGTGTTTATATTCGCTAATTTCAAAGCATATAACTGTACTTAACTCCAGAAAGTTCACAATTTTGCTCTTATGAACTGTGGCAGGCTACTAAATTAATACAAACCTGAGATAGAAATCTGGGATTTAGACATAATTTCAAGGAGCGCATTTCATACTGGGACTTATTTCCTTAAGCCCAGCCACTTGGGATCAAAGCCAAAATATGAAAGGGTGAATATTAGTTTCTAAACATTTCTGCAAAATATTTTTAAATTTGAAGCTAGCTTGCAGTGGGCCATCATCTTCAGGGACTTAAAGATTGTAGGAGTTGGAGATGATCTATTCCCAATCTCTCATTTCATAAACAAGGAAATTAAAACTCAGAGGGAGTGAAGCTTGTTGGTTGTTTATTATTATTATTATTATTATTATTATTATTATTAAAAGCTATGAATTGTTATTTAAAAACAAGCAATGTTTTCATCTTATAAATGAATGCATCAAGCGGCGCCTGGCTGGCTCAGATGGTAGAGCACGGAGTTCTTGATCTCAAGGTTGTGAGTTCGAGCCCCACTTCCCACGTAGAGTTTACTTAAAACAAAAACAAATGAATGCATCAACATTGTTCTTTGAATACTGTTTTTCTAAATATATATGTGTATCTAAGGAAACAGTAAAATTGGATTGAGGCATAACTAGTTCACCTGAAAGTTAAAAATCTAGCCCTAGGATCATATTTTCTGAGTTTTCCAGGCAAATGGCTTAATGTATCTATCACTGTAGTCAGCTTTCTTTAGTTTTCTTTTTATTAATTTATTATCCAGGCCCAAACTTTTGCACCCTGGTTAGATTTAGTCTTGGGACAATAAACCAAAACACCTTTCTTGTCCTGGCAAAGGGTTTGTCCTATATCTAAAGCTAAGTCAATTAGATTCACATTAGAATTTGATTCTTGAGCAGTGTCTCAAGGAAAGAAAACACTTGCAGAAGATTTATTCAGAGGGTGATGATATTCTGATGACACTGCCTTTTAAATCACAAGAGCTTTCTTGGTTTCGATGTTTTAGAAGCCGGTTGTTTAGGCCGTTTACCGTCCAGCAAATTCTTGTGTTACTTAAGTTAGCTGGAGTTAATCTCTGTTACTTGCAACCAAGAAATTCTTTATAATTCATTTTCATTCACGCTTCTCAGGTCTCTTTGAAATATGGGACAGGTATGGCTGGCAAAACTCTCTTGCCCTTACCTGAGATAATCGAATAGAAGTATAAATAAGAGAAAATAGATAGCAACCATAAAGTAAGGACTATAGACTGAATGTTTATGCCCACCAACGCCCCACCAAATTCATCCCTAACTCCCAAAGTAATGGTATTTGGAGGTGATTAGGTCATGAGAGCAGAGCCCCCATGAATATTTGTCCCTCTATGAAAAGAGATGTCAGAAAGCCCCTCACCCCTTCTGTCATGTGAGGACACAGCTAAAAGATGGCAGTCATTATGAACTAGGCCCTCACTAGATATCGTATCTGCTGATGCCTTGATCTTGGACTTCCCAGCCTCCAGAACAATTAGAAATAAATGTTTATTGTTTATAGGCAACTCGGTGCATATTTTGTGATAGCAGCCCCTATGGACTAAAACAGCATTAGGTGATGTGTGATAACTGAAGTCCCACAGACTCCCCCAGTCCCCCGTTTCCTAAGGTCCTTCACCTTATACTTGGTGACTGAAGAGGTATACAGATTTTGTTCACTGACTCTGTTGCCCCTTGTTTGCTACCATCTTCTTCCTGACGTCTTAGGTCTTAGCTGTGGATATTCTCCTGTTGGAAAAAACAGGGACCCTTTGTTGGGTGAATGGTTTATAAATTGTTTGAAACCACTTTTCACAAAGGAACTGTTTTGTAATTATCTTGGTAAAATGTTATCATTTTGCTCTCCTATGGCGCTATTTTTGTTTTTTGTTTATTTATTTATTTTTAGAGAGAGAGAGATTGAACACACAAGGCCAAGAGAGGGGCAAAGAGAGAGAGAGAGACAGAATCTCAAGCAGGCTCTGCACTGTCAGTGCAGAACTTGACGCAGGGCTCGAACTCATTAACTGTGAGCTCATGACCTGAGCCAAGATCAAGAGTCCAACGTTTAACCGACTGAGCCACCAGGCATCCCCACAATAAGGGAATTCCTAACAATAACAATAATTATAAAAAGAGCTTTTTCTTATTGTTTACTTCAGGCTCTTTCAAAGACATTCTTTCAAAAAAATGTATTTTTTCACACATATATATGTTTTTGTCTTAGTGCCCTCAGAAGGAGGTATTCTAAGGTATCCTCATTATTCCTATATTGTGGATGGGGACACTAAAGTTTAAGAACCCTTCTAGAGATCAGTGGTGATTCCAGTTTTGACGTACATCTACCCAACTACAAAGTCCATGGGCTTTGTCTATAGTCAGAAGAGATAAACTGGAGATAAGGGAAGTAGACGATCTTCAGATTGTTAAATTTATTTATTTATTTTTATTATGTTTTATAAATTTATCTTGAGAGAGAGAGAGAGAGAGAGAGAGAGAGCAAGCTGGGGAGGAGCAGAGAGAGGGAGAGAGAAATCCCAAGCAGGTTCCATGTTGTCAGCGCAGAGCCCAATGCGGGCTTAAACTCACGAACTGTGAGATCATGACCTGAGTCCAAACCAAGGGTCGGGCGCTTAACTGACAGAGCCACCCCAAGAGCCCCAAAATTGTTAAATTTAGAAAAGAACCACAAAACATTTATGTGATTAGACATTTGAAATAATAAACTAATCTCTGAAAACTCTGATTAAGATCATCGAGGAGTCAAGATTTGCATGAATATATTTAGTTAATCTTAAGCATTCTTGTTTTGAAAGAGACACTATGGGGAAAGAAAAAGAGGTAGTTAGCTATGAATAATAAAAAGAAATCCTGAGGGGACTACTCAGTAATGTCCAAAGAAACAATGCCCAGAGTATTATAGTGTGTCCAAGTCAAATATACAACCTATGGGGAAGGATGTGTTAAGTTGTTCAAATCTGGTGCCATTAAACATATGAATCACAAAACAGATTCCAATTATTCTGATTCCAGGCTCATCAAGATACTTTTTATTTTAATTTGACTTTGCATGTACCAGGACAAAAAACCAGAATATTCAGATGAGGTAAGCATTCTCGATTATTAGCCAGAACTCCTGCTACAAATGACGGAAATAGAATTGAAATTGGCTTAGAGAAAAAGAGATTCATGGATTCATGGAACCAAAAAGTTCTAGGCAGGTAGAGTAGCTATAAATCGGAGTGAATGGAATCACTCATAAGAAGTCATTAGGACCTGATCTCTCTGCCTCCGGGATCTGCTTTGATCTGTACTGGCCTCTCAGGCAGCTTTCTTCCTGTGGTGGCAAAAACATTCTCTGATAGATGTACTTTATATCCCACCAGTTAGCATCTGTTTCCTGATGGTTTTGGAAAGTCCCAGGGTTGATGACACCTTTGTCTGTCTTGGGTCATGTGTCCAATTACAGAGCAAGGCTTTGGCTTTGGCTTCACCTCATTCAAAGGAGTTTTTAGGAGGCTGAATTCTACAAAGGAAAATTGCATTGTTTTTGCAGCCAGCCCACAGGGGTGCAGGAGCACCTGGCTCCCGGGGTCCCAAACAGATCATGTTCAGCCACGTGCCACTGACAAAATCCAAAGGCAGAGAATAGAGTGGTGGTCAAACAAGAAAGGAATTTATTTCAGTGAGGCCAACACCAGGAAGACATCAGACTAGTATCTCAAAGGCTGTCTCCAAAGTGCTGAAAATACTTTCAGCTTTATATAACAAAAATTTGGGGCAAAGGAGTGCGGGTATGTGCAGGTAGGCAGTGAAGGTCAAATCCATCATTATCTTTATTTTTTAATTTTTTTTAGACATTTATTTATTTTTGAGAGAGAGACACACACAGAGTGTGAGCAGGGGAGGGGCAGAGAGAGAGGGAGACACAGAACCTGAAGCAGACTCCAGGCTCTGAGCTGTCAGCACAGAGCCCAATGCGGGGCTTGAACTCACGAACCGCAAGATCATGACCTGAGTCGAAGTTGGACGCTTAACCAACTGAGCTACCCAGGTGCCCCCATCATTGTCTTGAAGTCAATCATGTGCTGGCTTTTGCTGGCTTAGGGCAGTCTTTTTACTTGAGGGGGGTAGTTTTGGTTCCCATCATGGGATGTTTTGCCTGAGTCTAGAGTTTCGCTAGAAAGAAGAACCCAACTAGAAAGTCTGAAGTCAAAATAGAGTTAGCTGTAGTCCTCTTTCATTTTTACCAAAACCAGGGTGAAAGTGACAGAGTGTAGGCAAAGGCAACAAATGTCCTCTACTGCATGACAATTTAACTTTTAATTATGATGAAAAATCAATATTCTCATTAAAATAGCAGTCTCTATTGATGAGGGAGCATGAGGCAGGCTGAGGGCAAGGTACAAGCCAGCACCCACCCTCCCTCCACCCTGGGTGGGATCTGTGTGGTATTCCTTGGACACTCCTGGCTGCCCAAGAACAAAGGAAAGGGTTTAAGTACCTCCCATGGTAATGTGGGAAACTATGGCGAATGAAAAATTTAAATTCCCTTGCTGCCCATTGACAAGTCCTTGAAACCGGCAGAGTGACCTCCCTCCAGGAGCTCAGCCGCCCTGAGGATGATACTTTGCTAGGGGCAAACGAGAAGGAGAACCTCGGTTTAATGTTGTCCCAACCCTGAAGATCCTGTAAGTCTACTTCCTTTATCTCACTGCCCCAGGATATATGCTGGCAATCATACTCTAAGCTTATGCACATTGCCTCCCATATGCATCTGAAGTGTCTCCTGACTGAGGTTTCATTAAACTGTGATAAATGGTGTTTCCCTAGCAACAGCTAGCCCCTCAAGGTCCTGGAAACCTTGCTTTCAAAATTCCTTACAGACTAGGTCTATCCCTGACCCCCTCCTAACCTGAGGGTATATAATGAGTTACCCATCATGTCCCCAGCACAGCTCTTCTCGCCTATGGGTCCTGTCCCCTTGCTTTTAATAAAATCACCTTTTGCACCAAAGACATCTTCAAGAATTCTTTTGTGGTCACCAGCTCTGGACCACCCACCATCATCCCAAAACTTCATCATCTATGAGCTTGATTAACATGGTTATATCTGAAAAATGAAAATACATTTTAGGATACCACCAATACAAGTTGGGTAGAGTACTGAACACCCTTTGTACTCCATTTTCTCAGCCCTCCAACCCTCCCACCTCCGCCTTGAATCACTGTTCCCTCAATGAATTCTGTATGCCTTGCTTCTCTGAGATAAGGTCTCAGTGGGTTCCCACTATTCACTTCATGTAAAGAACCTGGAAGGTGAAGGTTCTTGAACCCTATTCCAGTTTATGGGTACAGGCTTACACACACAACAAGCAGCAATTCTTTGGCACTGCAGGGTGTCTCAGTGTCTCAATTCAACCCAGTTCTGACACTGTCTATGCAGAGATAGAATCACATTCCACAGGCAAAGGGCCCACTCCCCTAAGACCATCCTCCACTTCAGAAGACAAGTCCAGGTGGTTACCTGTACTCCTCCTGACAGACTGATGTGAATCAGATATTCCCAGGACTCACCCCTGAGATTCAATTAATTTGCTAGAGCAACTCACAGAATTCAGAAAAACATTTTACTTACTAGATAAATTATTATAGCTAATTATAAAGATATAATTACAGATCTATTACCGCTTATTATAAAGATATAATTCAGGAGCAGCCAGATGGAAGATATGCACAGGGCAAGGTGTGTGGGAAGGACACAGAGCATCCGGGCCCTCATAGAACACATAACCCAGTCCTCTTTGTTTTAAATGGAGACTTTACTGCCTTGAGGCATAAGTGATTAAATCACAGACTGTTGGGGCGCCTGGATGGCTCAGTCAGTTAGGTGTCCGGCTTCGGGTCAGGCTTAGGTCATGATCTCATGGTTTGTGAGTTCGAGCCCCGCATCAGGCTCTGTGCTGACAGCTTGGAGCCTGGAGCCTGCTTCAGATTCTGTGTCTCCCTCTCTCCCTGCCCCTTCCCCGCTCATGCTCTGTCTCTGTCTCTCTAAAAAATAAATAAACATTAACAACAAAAATTAAATCATGGCCTATTGACAGCCAGACTCCGCCTCTAGCCCCTTTCCCCTCCCTGGAGCTGGGGGAGTGAGGGGTGCTGAAGGTTCCAACCCTCTACTGGTTCAGTGGGTTCTCCCAGCAACCAGCCCTCACCCTTAGGTTACCTAAGGGCTTTTTATAAGTCATTCATAAACATAACAAAAGACATTTTTATTGTCCTCACCACAAGAAATTCCAAGGGTTTTAGTAGGTGTGAGCCAGAAACCCTAGGTGAAGACCAAATATATATAAGATAAATTTTGGCCATCAGAACAACCAAATATCTCTTGCTTATAAATCAGTATTACAAAGTGTGAAGGACAGTGCATGGGGCAATCCTTGGTCAATGGAGCAGAAAAGTCTGTGGCTAAATACTCCCCTCTTCTGCCCCTGAATTCTCAGGATTCCTTAGGACTCAGCCTCAGTTGCCAACCGAATAACAAGCTTGTTAACACACCTTTGATTTAACTGGCTTTCTCCTCCTCTCCAGTTTCGATTTTCCCACTACCCCGGCTCCTGTTCCTGGGACACTTCCTAAAATAACTGCCTGTACAAAAGCCCGTGTTTCGACTTGTGTTGGCCGGAGGAAACTCAAGCCAAGACGGCCGCTGTGCTAAATTCTACAAGGATTCACAGAAACCAAACGCAGAGGCCTCTTGCCGGCACCCGGCTTCAGCAACGGAAGCTTGAGCAGGGCAAAGGGCCCCCAGCGACTCCCGAGCTGAGGACACAACGGGCTCATTAAGCCAGAGACCCTAACTGACCAATGGTCTACGTACGACCAGGCACAGTTTCTAAGATCACCAAGAAAGGGAAAATTCCGTACATCCCCCTACTCCCTCACTCTGCCCTATCCTCTAGAGCCTCACCACTGCCTCCTGGCGGCAGACAGTCTCTCCTCTGCGATCCTGCGATCCTGCGCGCTGCTCCCCTGCGGTGTATTCAATAAACTGGTCTCTTTCCTTCCACCCTGGGTGAATGTTCTCACCCCCCCGGGCCGCGGTCCCCCGCCCAACCCGGACGCTCCACACTGAACACAGCTAAGTTTTATTTAGCACGTACATGGTGCCAGACTCTTCCCAAGCACTTTGTAGTCTGCATAGCACATCCTCCACGATGTACAATATTTAAACTTTACGATGTTGCAAAAGCAATATGCATTCACTAGAAACGACATCGAATTTTGAATGTTGCTCTTTCCCCAGACTTGCGGGACCCTGTAGGATATTCTCTTCTGATGCTGAGCAGCTCCCAGTCGGCCCGTGATCACAACGGTAAACAATTGATACATTTATAATCATACAACCATTCTGTTTTCCACCTTTTTTTATTTAAAAAACATTTTTTTTTAAATTTTTATTCCTTTTTGAGAGACAGAGAGAGAGAGATAGAGCGTGAAATGGGGAGGGACAGAGAGAGAGGGAGACATAGAATCCGAAGCAGGCTCCAGGCTTCTAGCTGTCAGCCCAGAGCCTGATGGGGGGCTCAAACCCACCAAACATGAGATCATGACCTGAGCCAAAGTTGGACGCTTAACGACTGAACCAACCAGGCACGCTCCTGTTTTTCACTTTCAATACAGTATTCAACACATCAAGCACATTTAAAATTCCAAACAGTTATAATTATTCCCATGTTAAAGATGGGGCACTACAGTTTAGGGAGGATTGTAGTCCCTGGTGCTGTTTCCGAAATGTCCATTTTTCCCAGTTCTACGTTCTTGGTAGGATTTATTTCCCTATACCTTCTGAAGCTGGGCGTGGTTATATGAAGGAAGGAAGACTTTAAAAGCCGGTTTCTTTTATTTATATATTCTTCCCACCACCACACTGCAAAGGATAAAGAGTCCATCAATCTGTCTTTGACAACAAAAGAAACAGATTTGAACCCCTAGGCAATCTGGTACAGACATAGTAAGAGAGAGAATGAACCTTTAAAACCACTAGATTTGTGAATTGTCTGTCACTTTGGCTTAACTTAGACTCTCCCGACGGGTATGGATTTGTACCCAAACAGTCGGAATTCAGAAATTACCCTGTGGATCGCTGTCTAATTCTTATAGGCCTTGAAATGCACATTACAACATAAGTCAAATTGAAGTAGAAGAAACGGTGTTGAAAATTTTCCAAAACAAAGGGAGAGTACATCACTAGACCAAACTCAGGAATGTGGCTGGCAAGATTAGAGTTCAGGAGCCTGATGATAAAGTTGGAAGTAAAGATTTGTTTAGGGGAGGAACCTAAGTTATGCTTGGTGAGATAGGATTGGAGCCAAAGTTAGGAGGGCGTGGGATATTACTCTAAAAACTGTACTTAGGAGTTAACGTGAAGCTCTGAGGTTGGTTGTTTAGTACAGAAAAGTTGCAGGTATTATGAAATTATTGGATCTATTATTGCCTGCGTAAGGAACGTTTCAAGAGTGCTTGAGGAAGACTTGCTTGGTTCTAGGGTATAAGAGGAAGAGGTCAGTGAAGAAGTCTGGGAATGAAATCTGAAAGATGGTCATAGTAATGGGAACCATTAAAAAAAATAATGCTTATTTTTTGAGAGACAGAAGGAGACAGTGTGAGTGGGGGAGGGACAGAGAGAGAGGGAGTCACAGAATCTGAAGCAGGCTCCAGGCTCCAAGCTGGCAGCACAGAGCCAAAATTGGGGTTTGAACTCACAAACCATGAGATCATGACCTGAGCTGAAGTCGGACGCCTAACCGACTGAGCCACCCAGCATCCCAGAACAGAGCCATTTTAAGGGGAGAAAGTGATACAGCACTTTTCTACTACTATGGGGGAAGAATGGAGCCAGAAATTACAGAAGACTTAAGTCTGGGTGTCTAGAAGGAAGTTAAGGGTATTATTACAAAAATCAGGAACTAAAAAGGAGGATAATTGGGTATTAAAAAGGAATGTCTTGACAATTTTGAATTGGAGCTCAGGACAAAAATCAACACTAGAATATAAAATTTTTTTTTTTTTTTGACCCAGTGCCTGGCTTTTGTGAGTCATGTATAAAAGCTATTTGAACGAGTGGACAAAGAATAAATCAAAGTAAGTAGGCAACTTCTTCAAGGTGAGAACAATTTCTCCTCCCATAAACCCTAAGGGTATGAAATATGATATATGTTGTTTACCATTAAACACAAAGGGTTAAGTTTATATGACTTGCTCCTGTCTGTCTCCTAATTTTCAGTGAGCATGTATCATAAGTCTAAATCAGTGAAAATGGAAAACCCAAAAAGCGGCTCTATTTTTTTTCTAGTTCTGTGCCAACTATAATTCCATCTAGAAATATAAGAATACTCTGGATTAAAAACTATCCTTTAATTATATAAATGTCAAATTCATTTCCTGGTTATTTTCCATTTAAACACCATTTTCCCCTTCAGATTTTGTGTAACAGAAAGAATTCTGTGTCTGCTTGAGTTCTTTGTTGGGTAGAGTTAGTCATAAAGATCTGAAAGTTGTAGCTGTGAAAAGGATAGGGTAGGAGAGAATGTCAGTACCATTGTACTGGAGATACAGGGGTGAGATTAAAATAAGAATCCCTGTTGGTAACATCAACTGAGGCTCAATGTACATTCCTTTGTTTTCTCATTGTTCTCCCAAAGGCCAGTAACCTTACCTCCCATTAATCAAATGTGTTGCACAAGGTCTCGAGACAGCTTTCATAGGACTCTTCAGGCTCCTTTTACATTTATCCTCAGGGGGAAAAAATAATTATGCTCTGCTCCTGTCCAAACAGGTACCCATTAACCTTTGCTGGAAAATAGCAATTTGCCATGAGATGCATGCAGAGATCTTAGATAAGCAGCTTTAAAAAATGTTTCTGGGATCCTTGGTAAAAACTTTATCTGCTGGATCTTCCATACTCTAAGTAGGTATTTACTTCGGGAGTTGCTTAAAACAGGTGAGGCATAGTGGAAATGGAGGTGCATTTATAACAATGGGGCAATTACAAGCTTGTCAAAATAGCCACCTGTATCTAAAAAGCAAGAGAGAGAATTCTACCTTACGTCTTTCACATCCCAAGTCATAGAGACATCTGATTAATAATTTCTATCAAAAGAAAGCTATGGGATAATCACGTGAGGTGCTATCACTCCCAGGATGAGAGAGAATGATGTTCTTTAACTCCAGGACTCTACACAATGAAATGGTACAAAGTCAGGGCTAAGATAGTATCAAGCCTCATTCAGGGGACTTATGCCTCTATTCTCACACTTTACATCTTGAATTGTACAATGGAATTGAAAGAGGAAAGGATTCACTGAATATCCTTTTATTCTTTGCAATCTGTCAAGCAGTACCTATAGTTAAAACGTAATGCAAAGTAACATGGTGAAGTGGAAACACATTGCCGTGGAGTCCTGAGACATAGATTCTAGATTTCTCTCTGCCATACCTCACTATGTCACCTTGGGCAGACCACTTAAATCCATCTCACCTTTCCAAGAATGAGTTTCTTCACTTGAGAATTTAGAGGTTTGTATTAAAGAATCTCATATCACTTCCTATTCAAAGAACCAAAGATTTTTTTTAAGTTTATTCATTTATTTTGAGAGAGAGAGAGAGAGAGAGAGAGAGAGAGAGAGCAGGGGAGAGGTAGAGAGAAAGTGAGAGAGAGAGAGAGAGAGAGAGAGAGAATCCCAAGCAGGTTCCGTGCTACCAGCTCAGAGCTTGAGGAAAGGCTCAAACTCACGAACCCGCAAGATCATGACCTGAGCCAAAATCCACTGACTAAGCCACCCAGGCACCCCTTAAAGATTTTTTTTAAAGATTACATTAGATAATTGACTTTTATCCATATGTAAGATCTGAGATGGATTTTGGTTACCTGTTCAAGTTGCAAATTCTTAAAGAATATAAAGTAGGAAAAAATGAAACTAATCAGTTTTACAGTTATGAAATGGAAATCTTTTCTGAAATATCAACTTGAAGGAAAAACAAAACAAAACAAAACAATTCCAGTAGTTCTTCCTAAACATTTCACAGATAAGGATATTTACTAATAGCACTGAAACCACAGACAAAAATCAAGGAAATTATTTGAAGTTCTCTTGTCCTGGTGATGATGAAAATGACACATTAGCAAAGACAGAAATAGTCTTCCAGTAGAGAAAAAGAAAAAGGAAAGATGTTTGTCAGACCTAATTGTATGTGTAATATTTGATAGATTTCTCCCTAAACTAAAGCACAGGCAGAAAAAAGAAAAGTATAGTAGTTCCCCACCCCCATCCACAGTTTCATTTTCCTTGGTTTCAGTTCCTGTGGTCAATGTGGTATGGAAGCAGGAGACCCCCTTCTCATGTATGGTCAGAAGGTCAGAACTAGCCTAATGCTATGTCACAACACCTACATCATTTAACTGACTTCTTCTCATCAGATAGGCATTTTATCATCTCATAGCATCACAAGGAGAGAAAGGGTGAATACAGTACAATAAGAGATTTTGAGAGAGGGAGAGAGATAATACTCACATAGCCTTTATTAAAGCATATTGTTATAATTGTTCTTTTTTACTAATCTCTTAATGTGCCTCATTTCTAAATTCAACTTTATCATAGGTATGTATCTATACAAAAAAAGTAGTATTTATTGGGTTTGGTACTATCTGTGATTTCAAGCTTCCACTGGGGTCTTGGAATGTATCCCCCGTGGATAAGCCAGGACTACTGTATCAAAGAATGAATTCACTGCTCACTCTATCCACCTAGTGTTTCCATTTATGTAGACAAATCTACATAAATTGTGAAATGTAGAACAGAATACATTTCCAAGTTTAATGCAGAATTTTAGAGAGCAATGCAAAATTTGATAGCAATGAAAAGTTAATGTAAACATTTTCAAGAGTCTGATTTGCTGTGATAGTCATGATACCACTCAGTGAGGTTTACCTTATAAAAGTTCTGCATTTGCCATTTGAATTTTGACATGTTCCTAAAATATCATGATTCTATTATGACTATAATTCTCATTACTTCTGGGTATTTTAACCTTGTATTTCTCTATTTCTAATGACACGGGTGGTTACATAAACCAGAAATGCATGCGATCTGTGAGATCCAAAAGAAAGTACAAATCTTAACACAGAGTTATTTACTTCTATTGGGACTAAGTTATAAGCAAACTTTAGCTCAGCGGTCTCCAAAGAAGGGTTTTGGAGCCATGCATTTCTTTTGTAGAACTCATATAGAATGTCAGCCCAAATTACCACAGGAAGATCTTAAAATCTCTAAGAAGAAGTTAAAGTTCCAGAAGGCTAATTTGGAAATTAAGGTCCAATGGGACTGGTTATATAGTCAGGTCTTTTTCTCTCTAGTCACAAGCCTTATCGAAAAGGTACCCAGCAGTGTATTCAGACATAGGAATCAAACTACAATAAAATATTTCTTAGATGATGCATTACAATTTAGACATTGCAAGATAGGTTACTTTGGGAGAAAACTTTATCGAGTGAATTATAGAGATTGTATTTAGGCTTACTACAGAAAGTTTCTTCAGTGCATCACCCGAATAAAAATAACATATATTAACTAATGTTGTAAACTTTTTACCATCGTGGAACTATTTTGTAAGATGGAATTCAGTTATATGGCAGTTACAGTTCAAGTTATGGTTTAATTTTTTGAGAGTAAATTAATGCTAGAATAGCATCCACATAGCTATGGTGAAATTGTACAGGGAAAATTGTTCAAATTGTAGAGCAAGAACTTAAAAGTAGCAGTATGACCACCTGATTAATTTACAATGACTCCCAATGGCACTGATGATGAACAAGAGAGAATGTCCTCTGTTTGTCCTTTTGGAATTTATGATTTATGATGATAACCGGTTCTTTCAAAAAAACACTGGCCTTTGTAAGAAGATCTCAATCTTTCTGTATGAGTAGGACTGGTCTGACATAAAGACACTAATCATAAAGTGGAACACAGTTAGAAGACAACAGCCTATCCTGTAAAGAAACAAATCATCTTCCCCAAATAGTAACAGTCCTGAATGGTCCCTCATACCTATCTGCGAGCACAGACATTCCCCAATTTTAAGTTCCAGTCTTACAGCAACTTGGAAAGTAGTATAGATAAGGCTCTGGGTAAATGAATGCTCCAGGCAAGACACTAGACTGTCAGTCCCAGCAAGGTATGACCACTGTCAGCCTTAATTTACTTTTCTGTTTCTGAAATGAAAATCAGAATGAGGAGAAAGAAAAATGGTAGCCAGGGGAAGAAAACAGTACAGTATGAGGAAACTCATTTCTGCTCTACCACAAGAATGAAACACAGTAAAATCTTGTATTGCAATGTGTTCTGTGAGCTTCCTCAAGATGAGCAAACATTTCTAATCAATTTTAACTTGATAAATGAGGGATGTCTTGAAACATGAATGGTATGTGACACCGAAGGTCACGTGATCACAACCAGCCAATGGTTCCCCCCTCTCTCTCCCCCCCACCACGCCTCCCAACCCATCTTTCTCTCTGCGGGATTGTGGGTGATCATCTCCCATGCTCAGATGCTCCATCTCAGACCATGGTGTTTGGCAGAAATCAGTGATTTTTCAGAACGTTGGAAGGTGCCCACAACTGACACTAGTGTATTTTTTGTCATTTCAAAGCACCTATGGACAGTCCTTTGCTTCTCCATACAAGAATAAGTTTAAGAATGCTTTGCCTTATTCTAGGCAAGGCTGCCTGCAAATATAGACCCTTTCCTCTGCTTCCTTATTGCCAGTTACATCAAATACAGTGTATGACAAGAGCTTATTAATACTGTACCTTAGTCAACATCTGTTAATGATAGTGAAAGCCATTCTACACGATAAGCTTCCACTCTCTTGTCTTCCTCACATCAACCATGAAGGTTTTCAAAGGTAAGTGTGGATTAATTTATTTGTCTTTGTATTTTGTATTTTCCTTATTATTTTGTGTTATATTAACATATTTAATAATTTTTATATGAATATCTTTGGTTTGTGGAATGAATCATCTGAGTTTCCATTATTCCTTTTGGGGGAATTTGCTTTGATATACAAGTGTTTTGGATTACAAGCATGTCTCCGGAACGAATTATGCTCGCAAAGCAAGGTTTTACTGTACTTGGTTCCAAATTAATTATAAATCTATTGTATGTATAATCATTGCACATACATATATATGTTCAGTTCCTGAAATTCATATTGATTCTATTTTCAAAATGCTGAAAAAAATTACACTATGATTTCTTTTCCACATAAAGACTGCAAACTGATGGTTTATTGACATAATCCTGTCTGATGTACTTCTGTCTAGATTTCTATGGATGTATAAACAAAACAGAACTTTTTATAGATTTGGGTACTAGCCCTTTGTCTGATAAACCCATGAAGGAGGGGAAGGAAAAAAAAAAGAGGTTAGAGTGGGAGAGAGCCAAAGCCTAAGAGACTCTTAACAACTGAGAACAAACTGAGGGTTGATGGGGGGTGGGAGGGAGAGGAGGGTGGGTGATGGGTATTGAAGAGGGCATCTTTTGGGATGAGCACTGGGTGTCATATGGAAACCAATTTGACAATAAATTTCATATATTGAAAAAAAATAACAACAACAAAAAAGAAAATTTAAAATAAAAGTCAAATTCATCTAAAAAATTTAAAAAATAAACAAAACAGAAGTCTGAACCAAACAAAACAGTAAGTCAAAGCCTTTCTTGCAGGAAGACAGATCTATGGTGTGTTTTACTGAAACTCTTACTACTCAGTATATTTTCTTTGAATCAAAATTCTTTGTTGATTGATAACAACTTCTTTTCAAAAATATTTTTTCCTTGCTCTGTCAATTCTAATGCTTTGTTATGGTCAAGGGTCATTCAAGCACGTGCCAGGTCATGAAACACACTGAATAACATGGTTTTTGGTTTTGTGTTTTTTTTTTTTTAATGTTGAAGATTCCTGTGTAGTTATAAAGAAAACAGATCCCTTTCAAAGGTCAATTCTCCACCCCATCTCCTGTCACTTCACAACTCTAAAGAACTCATTGGTAAAGCACTGAAAGCTTTTTGAAAATAGAAATTTGGTCTATAATGAGTGTAAAAAGTATTCATTGAGAGTCAGATATTTTTAGAGTAGAGGAATGAGAAAGTGATTATTGGAGTGTTTTACTGGATTACCAGAAAGATGCCCTTGATACTTTATTTTGGTAGTCAAATCCACTGAAATCAAAGTTCCTATCTACAAGCTCATTGCTGTTGCTATTGCTGAGACAAAACATAAATAATGAAGAGAAAGTGCATCCAAAAGAAAACCTTGGTTTTGTTCGCACAATCATTCGTTTGTCACCATTTCTGATTGTCGAAAATGAAGTAATTAACGGCAATACACTTCTTTAGCCTAAATGATAGATATGAACTCCAGAGGAACTTACGATAGAGCCAGTTTTTGAAATTCTAGTGCCTTATTTCTATCTGTCATTGTGCTGTGCTGATTTATTTAGGATTAGAGGCTGATTTGACTCCCCCCAAAATACATTATCTAATACAAGTGATGGGAAATGACCCCTGGCAAAATCTACCGTTCCACCTCTCCCAGACACCACCACAAGTTCTTACTTTTGTCTTACAAATTTCAAAAGGTTTCTGTTAGAAGAACTTCATAAAAGAGACTTGCAACACGTTTCATGTGGAAAATTCTGGTGAAAGGCTGGAGCTGGAGTTTAAGTATAGGATATTTATATAGGACCGAAATTCTAAGTCTGATTTTCTAAGAAAACATCCTAGGGAAATTGACCATGTCTCCCTTTAAAAAAATTATTTAACAGTATTCTTTTTAGCCCCTGTTAAGAGTATCACAGGTCAAATCTGGCTGCACATTAGAATGAAAAGAGGAGCTTTTAAAAAATACTGTTACTTGAGACTCATTCTTTACTCTCTCTAAATGATCTGAAGAAGGAGTTTGGTCACCCCTACAAATGACTTAAAGTGTAACAAGGGATTACAAATCACTATTCTAGCAGGTGTTAGAAATCGACTTTTAACATGAGTGCACTAAAATATCTCCTAGACTATATATACTTAATTAAACAGCTACTTGCATAATATTCATTTTTCCCTATCTTATAGTTTCCAAAAATATATATATAACTAGAGTATGGCGGGAAAGTAAACAAAAGAAACTAGGAAAATACAAAAGTCCTAGCAAAGAAAAGAAATGGGATGAAAGTTAGAAATACAGCGATTAAAAATAAGTTTGTCTATATAATTAATATGTTAAATCTCTTATAGTTCCAATTTTAGTATTTGTGCTGCCAAAGCAAGGACTATGTTAAATTATTTAGTAAATATAAAAGTGCCCCAAATAATTTTGACTGCTCTTTGGTTGTTACAATCATGTTCACGAAACTATTCATAACATGCATATCAACATTTTTTCCCTCCAATATGTGGACAGATTTAAAAAAGATAAAGAATTAATGACATCAAAATAGTCTATTAAATATAGGTCACAAATCTGAAAAAATTCTTTCTAAAAATATCCTGTTAAAAGTATGCGTGAAAATATCTTTAGAAGATGTGGTAAGTAGTTATTCCGGGACGAAAATCTTAATGTGTAAGTGATAAGGGAAATACGTCTTTTGTCATGGAAATCCTTTTCCTGCCCATCTCCAGGGTCGTTCCAAAAAACAAACAAACACACACAAATTCTGTCAGTTGTGAAAACCGTGGCAGTGGGTAAATGTCAGGCGGAAGGAGAGCCTGAACCTCTGTATTAATTGGATTCTGTTAGTTTCTTTAATGCTCTTGTCTTCAG